>NC_041813.1:3141920-12411920 GCF_900964775.1 Scleropages formosus | reverse complement strand
CAGTGTTCCACGGCCAGGGCGAAAACCGCATTGCTCCTCCTGAATCCGAGGTTCGACTATCAGTCGGATTCTCCTTTCCAGTACCCTGGCATAGACTTTCCCAGGGAGGCTAAGGAGTGTGATCCCCCGGTAGTTGGAACACACTCTCCGGTCCCCCTTCTTATAAAGAGGGACCACCACCCCGGTCTGCCAGTCCAGAGGCACCGTTCCCGAACTCCACGCGATGCTGCAGAGGCGTGTCAGCCAAGACAGCCCCACAACATCCAGAGACTTGAGAAACTCGGGGCAGATCTCATCCATCCCCGGAGCCTTGCCACCGAGGAGTTTTTTGACTACCTCAGCAACTTCAGCCAGGGTAATGGACGAGTCCCCCTCCAAGTCCCCAGTGTTGGCTTCCTCTACGGAAGGCGTGTCGGAGGGATTGAGGAGATCCTCAAAGTACTCCTTCCACCGCCCGAGGACATCCTCAGCTGAGGTCAGCAGCGCACCACTTCCACTGTAAACAGTGTTCGTGGAACACCGCTTCCCCCCTCTGAGTCGCCGGACGGTTTGCCAGAATCTCTTTGAGGCCGACCGAAAGTCTTCCTCCATGGCATTATACAATTAGTTGGATTTATTTAGCCAACCACAAAGCACATCGATCAGAATTTTTTTTCTGTGCTCTCTGTCTTAAAAAAAAAAAAATAAAATTTAAAATAAATTGCTGGGCAGAGTGGTTGCACAGCGAGTAGTACTGCTGTCTCGCAGCACCTGGGTGGTGCGAGAGGACGTGAGTTTGATCCCATCTCAGTCTGTGTGGAGTTTGCATGTTCTTACTGTGTCTGCATGGATTTCTTCCGGGTGCTCCAGTTTCCTCCTGTAGTCCAAAGACATGCTGTTCAGGTTTATCTGTAGTGTGAGTCATAGAGAGAGTGTGTTCCACTGATGTATGACTGACCCATTGTAAGTAGTGTACAGTGCTAGCATTGTAAGTCACCTTGGTGAATAAGGTATGAGCTGATAGCACTACATAGCGTTCGTTGGAAGTCACTTTGAAGAAAAGCATCTGCTAAATTAATAAATATAAATTGAATTTTAACTAGAAATGGCAATGCTTGTGCTAATACTGTTATGTGATGCTGTAAGTGTTCCTACAAAAGGTGCCCCTTGGGCATTCATTTACAACACAGCGAAGCACAATGCCCACTGTTTGAGAAAGCAACTGACAAGAAGGTGAAACAGACCAGTTGTCCCCCACTCTAGCCGAGGCAATGGGAAGGAGCGGGAGCCATGCAGGATGATATGGCGCCCAAGTAGCCAGCAAGCCTGTCTGTCATCACATCCTCAGTCTGCAGAACAGAAACCAGGCTTGACAAGTGAACAATATTTTCCCCCTGATCACCCAATTTCAATCACTGCCCCCGCAAACACCCACCCACCCGCCACTCTCCATTAATTACTACCACAGCCACATAAACATGTCTTTCTTCCACCCTGAGAGCAGAGCTGAAAGAACTCTTTGGAGGGTACACAAACTGGTGTGGGCCACAGCAGTAGCCACTCCCCTTTCACTACTCCCCTGAGAGATGGGGGACATGCAATAAGAGACCAGTGACAGCTAGGACAGGGAGTCAGCCGCTGAGACAATTGAGGCCCTCTCCTGGACTCAGATTAAACTGGCTGACCCTTGCATGCTTCCTGGGGTCAGCTGGAACAGAGGGGTGGCATTTCGGTTGAGGGAGGGTATTACGATACCCAGCGCACCAGTGCTAAGTGGGACAAGGTGCAATAAGGGAAGCGCAACAAGCCCAACGTTATCTGCATTCGGTTTGCACACGTTTCTCATTGCTGCTGCAATTTTGCAGCTGCATTCCAGGAGGAAGGAACTGGTACCTTCCTTTCTCTGAACTGAGAGGATCCCTGACCATTGAGCACCACTAGGCCACCACATTTATCTGTACTTTGTGTGGCTAGAGAGCACTAAGACCATCTCATAACAAGGAAAATACTGTTCAATTGCCCACAAAAATCTCATTGCCCGGCATTTGTTCTTTGAGCATAACCTCACAGTGATGTGTCAAGGTAAATATTAGTGACACAGGGGTAAAAGCTACCAAACTCAATACTGCGTTTCCAGTTTAATAAGTTCCTATCATATCCAGTCTATATGTCTGAATACAAGGATCCGTGTGCTAATGGAGTGTGTGATGCATGCCTCACAAGGAACACAGTATTTCATGACTGTTGTGCTTCAGCATGTCCCCCAGAGTTTCCTATTTGCCACTGTTCTTCATTTCCTGTTCCTTTCTCTTCCCTGGTGTGTTTAATTTTCCAGTAATCGGCTCCTCTCCCCACAGACTATGCTGAGCCTGACCTGCTTGCGATGGGACCAAAGCTAGGCTCCACCTTCCGGCCGACGGCAGATGAAGATTACGCTATCCCACTAATTGTCCTACACTATGACGTTCCGGGGAAAGTCCCTGAGTATGCCAAGCCCCTGCCCGCTGAGCCTGAGTATACCACCCCTTTTAGCGACCATTCCCCTGGTTCCATTTCACTGTATGTGCCAGCCAAAAGGAACCTGTGCTTAATGGATGTGGCCCCCCCCCATCCTCCACTAGCCAGACTAAGCAAGGCGTCATGGTGCCGCCAGAAATGTATGACTGTCCTTCCTACTGGATGGCACGCAACAGCTACTGTACCTCACTGTCCCGCAAGGAGACCGTGTCGTGCCCAGAACCACAGTTAACCGACGCCCTGGTCCAGCACCCTTACTGCCAGCCTCTGTGAAGATGGCCCAAACTATAGGAGAGGGATGTGCTCTCGCAGTGTGCCTGCTGCTGATTCCCACCTGGACAAGACTGAGAGTCATTAAGAGGAAATATCTGCACCACACAGGAAAGTACCAGGTGGAGGCCAGAGAAGGAACATTGCTGCACATCTGATCTGCAAGGATCTGTGTGGGAAGGTCTCAGTGTTCCAAGTCTCATTGCTGTGTTTACATGGACTAATGAATAACATAAAAAGAGTGAGTACAGCCCGTACCCCTCTTGTTCATATAAGGAGTTTCTGACTGTATGATACCTAGCATGCAGAGAAAAGGCACAAACTCTTATGGTCAAGATAGTACCTTTAGGCCCAAAAAATGTTTGTGTTGCAGTGCATATAAAAAAAATTACATTTATTCATTTACCAGACACTTTTTTCCTAAGTGACGTACAACTCAGAGCAAACAAGTACATTTCACCAACAGGTGATGAGTTTCCAGTGCAGAAATGATTACAGGTAAAGTAGAAGGAGATGGCTTCAGCTGTTGTCAGTGACCCTTAAACACCCTCACTTGTGAGTCTGTGTTAAGCAGTCAGTCCTGCAGTGCTATTTCATTGTGCATAAAGCAACACAAAATGCCACATCACATATGCAATTTGCATATTGCAGGTCCATGTTCAACCTAGAGACTGTGGACACTATCACTGCCTGCTGGCAATCCAAAAAATGGGATTTCATCAACGTCACATGTGCTTAAACAGAAAGCAGCAGTGAAAATGATGTACAGGATACAGACATAGAAAATGTCTTATTTTTCTGAAGATGTGACTGTTAAGCCTTCCACATTTCATCTTTGCTCTCTATGTATGTTTCCATTTGAAAATTAGATATTCCATGGATATCTGTTAAACAGCATTCCTTTGTCATGCATTTTTAACTTAATAGCTTCAGCAACATGTCACCTGAAACTGAAAATGTGCACATTGCAATATATGAAGTGCAAGTTTTACAATTATGTATTTTTGTCTGCATGGCATTAATTTGCAAATACAATCTGCGTTTCAAATTTTATACAGAAACACAAGAAACCTACTGACTACTTTTGCAGTTGCCAATGCTTCTGTGTTATGTCATTTGTTTACATCAAGGACAGGCATCTCCCTGTCAAAAATGGCACAAAGCAATCTAGGTAAGGTTCGTACTGGGTATCATGAATGTCAAAGGCTGAGATTAAATATTTCTATATCCTTTCAGTGCCCAAGAATTGCCCCCTGTAGTAACTGATATGCACCTCTGCCATTCACTTAAACATTGCAGAGTAGGGGAATAAAATGGAAGCATTTGTAAATCAGATATATATGTTACATATACAGTACATGGTATCTTTGTGTTATTTTAGGGTATGGTTTTATGGTACTATTTTATGGTATAGTTCTTGTATTTCAGTTACTTGCCTATTCTCACATTTTTTCCGCAGATGGTACCTTCTTATTATGGCAGCGTGAACACTTCTGGGTGGAGAAACAGCTAAAGCAGTGTTCTTTTCTGGCTGTTTGTCTGTGGGCTGTACACATTTTATCAACAGAACAGCACTGGTTCACAGCAAGATAGTACAGCAATTGCAAATATGCTTGCCCACATAAAACAAGGATTATGATATTCTGTGAGTGTTATTACAGAATTACTGTGCAGATGTTTTATAGCACAATAAACACTTAAGTCACCCACATATTTACAGAGGGAACTTCAAGTCTATACCCTATTAAAATACATGTACTAATGTATAAGTAATGAGCCTAAATTTTGTAGCTTCATTTAAAAAAAGAACATGGGTTATGGTTTAACTAGAAGATGAAGGGTGGACAAATCAAACTTTTAGCTGAAGACTTTTTGAATGGTTGAGTGAACACAGTGCTATATTTCTATTAACCCAATTAAGTTTTTATGCTCTAACCCTTTGACAAAAGTTAATACAAATGGGTTTCTGTCAAACATTCTCTGTAGGAAAATGGGGCTCGCAGTGCTGTTTTCACTCCCCTGTTTTTAGTTACTCTTATGAGTCAACGTCTGGCAGCAGCTATTACGAGCTTAAGACATATCCGCTATAAGAGTAGGAGAAGAGGCCTATCGCATTTTCTTGTATGTGGATAGTTTTATTGTGCTCAACACATGATTAGCTGGTTCCAGCTTAGGCTAGGTTCTGGGGGTTGAAGTGAAGTCAGTTTCATATTACCCAAGATTAAGAACTCTACCTTTCATTTAGAAGTGTCATGAGTTTCCATTTTTATCAGATAATTTTTACATATTTGACAAATTTCTAGTCTTGAAAGACCACTAGACTGGACCATTGGGAATCACCACTGGACTATTTTTGTGGTTTCCTATATTTTCATATATTTTCTTACTCAAACTGATAAAATTATTTAAAAAAACATATTGTAGCAGCAGCAATGGGAGTGGTAGCTCCACTGTGGATGTAAACAGGTCTTGAGCAGCCATTTTGGGGAGTTATGGGTAATTAATGACAACTGTGCTGTTCTACTGTTCATGAGCTCTGGCCAGCCATGTGTGTTTTGTCAGTGCTGCTGTCTTACGATTCAGATGCCCAATAAGGTTCAAATGCTTCTGTCTCCAGAACCATCTTTTTGTAACGCTGCCAACAGCACTGTCGTAAGGGGGTTGTTACAATATTTCTAGGCAACTTAAATACCATGTAGTGTACTTTGAAAAATTATGATTATATTATTATTTCAGTGTTTTATATAGTTTCTGGAGACATTTCTTAAAGTTAGTAGGGGTTTTTGGGATGGAGTAGGAACCGACTAATTCTTTCTATAAGGAATAATTGGAAGTGTACTCTTGCTAACCAGCTTTTTATTATCCACTCTATTTTCAGAAACAAATTAAGGGCAGATAGCATGGAAAGCAAGTATTTAAATGTGGTCTCGCCTTTTGCCCCCCGACATCCTGCAGAGCCTTGGCTGTGTCTTCATATCCTGTCTATGAACATCACAAATAGCTGTAGAGACAAAACACACCCTTGGTGGAGTCCAACACCCACACTGAACTGGTTCTACTTAATACCAAAAATACAGACACAACTCACATTGCACTCATGCATGAACTGCATACCACACAGCAGCATCCCTGGTACCTCATATTCCTGAAGTATATCCCACAGCTCATGTCAAGGAACTCAGTCATACACCTTGTGCAAGTCAACAAAATATATGTAGACCAGGTTAGAACATTCCCATGCTCCCTCAAACTACTGAGCCAAGGAGAAGAGCTATAACTGGAACGCATTCCCTGGTCCTTTTGATTAAATAGGGGCCACCACCCCAGTTTGCCAGACCACAGCTACCTTACCTGCCTTCCATGCAACACTGAACAGGTGCAAGCCATACAATCCCTACATTGTCCAGTGCCCATAACATCTCTGGGGGGATCTCATGCACCCTTGCAGCCTTACCACTATGATGGCCTTGCACTACCATAGTGACTTCAAAACAGTGATAGGTTTCAATCCACCAGAGACATCAAACATTGCCTCCTCAAAGGAGGCTATGTTCACTGGATTGAGGAGTTCCTCAAAGTGTTCCTTCCACAATGTAACAATCTCATTGGGTTTGGTCAGCACTTCCCGACACTTGCATTGCACAGTTTGAGCAGGATCACAGCTTTTACTTTTAAGTCACCAAATAGTCTGCCAGAACGACTTAGACTTTACTCACACTCAAACATTTGCTTCAGCATGTGGCTTTGCTGTGACCCTCTTGTCCTGCTGGTACCTCTCAGCCAAATAAGTAGATCCTCAAAACCACTTCCAGGGAAACCCCTTTCTTCAACCTAACAGCTTGCCCAACACTTTTCTCAGATTGCTGCTGAGAGAGACACCAACTACATTCTAACCCCGGCTTCTTCTAAGCAACCACATCTATGACTGAAGTCTATGAACACAGTCCAGTTCAGACTCAGTGTTCCCATCCTCACTCAGGAAAAGGAAGAAGTTTTCTTGTAGCTGGGAGTTGACTGTCTCCGAATATGCCTGGAGATGGAGTAACTCCAGACCATGAGAGAGCAGCACCAATTAAATATTATTGACTGTGCTTTGGGAGTCATTGTCTTTATCTGTCTCTCTGCCTGTCTGTAAAATGTACTTCTGTTTACTGTGAATTTTATATCACTTTGGAGAAATGCATAAGCTAAATGAATAAATGTACATTTATTTTAATTAAAAATTAATGTTTTCTATGGGGTTGTGGTGGCGCAGCAGGTTTGGCCTGTGCCTGCTCTCTGGTGGGTCTGGGGTTTGAGTCCTGCTCGGGGTGCCTTGCAACAGCTTGGCGTCCCATCCCAGGTGTGTCCCCTCCCATTCCAGCCTTGCATTCTGTGTTGCCAGGTTAGGCTCCGGTTTGCTGCAACCCCACTCGGGTCAAGCAGTTTCAGTGTGTGTGATTTCTGTTTTTTAGTCTTTATATAGTCTTTGTTCCCACCTTGTGGCTACAATGAAAAGCAAAGTAGCAATAGAAGTTATTTCACTAATCATTTTTTATTATTTTTTATTTCAATACTCTTGCATACCTGTGTTGGACTGCCATCTCATCTAGGGTATTCCCCCAGTCAGCCTTGTACCCAGTGATTCCAGGATAGGCTTGGGACCACTGCAAGCCCGACCATAGACAAGGATGGAATAATTTTCATAGAATAAATTCAGTCAGGAGAATGCTGTCATAGAGCGCCATCTGCAGTCAAATCAAGTTTACTCTACACATTACCAGCCATGATGTGCATTACACAACGTCACTGAAATGGAGTCGCTGAGGGTCTGGGTGGTGGCTTATCCAGGAACACAAAATGAAGATGAAACAACGCCAGGAGAGGCAGACAGAGCAGTGGAAAAGACTCCATTGGATGAAGCAGAAGTGACTCTTCCAGCCCCAGACTGTTTCATGCTTCTCCATCCATAATGGAGAATCACACCCCTTTACCAAAGTGCCTTCTCTCTACATTAGGTTAGGGTTAGAGCTGCTATGGGCCCAAAATTGGACCTGCTAACTGGTGTCATACACCTGATCCTACACATGAAGAGATGCCATCATAGGACCAACCTTGGTGACACAGACCCTGCAGATGTACACATTTCCCATGTTATGTTTGTCATTGTATGCAGATTCCCTGTAGTGTGCACTATATGCAGCCAAATGGCACAGCTATCTCATTCTTTTTTTTTTTCAAAAGTACTTTTACTAAAATTCTGCACAGTCAATAATTTCAAATTTCATAATGCCTGTGCCATGTACAGATCAAACGTTTCTTTTAAGATTGGATTGATTGACCAAGAGTAAAAATTTGTGATTTTGGACTCTTCAAATAGAATGTCTCATACCCCTCTTCTGGACTATACTGAAGGTTGAGAAAGCTGCTCAGCTGGCAGAAGTGGAAAATTTTAGGTTTATATTTACATTTAATTATTTAGGAGACACTTTTCTTGAAAGTGACATACAACTCAAAGAAAACAAGTGTATTTCACAAACAGACAGAAAGATATATATGCAGACATATGATTCCTGAAGTACAGAAAATGAATACCACCATTTAACCAGCATACATGAATAGCTGTATATAAACTTGGTAGAAAGCATATTTTTAACAGTAATGTAGTACAAGTTTCTGGGAAAGGTAAGTCAGGAAAGAAGTGGGTCAGAAAGAGATATGTTTTGAGACCGTTCTTGAATGTGGAGATGGATTCAGCAGTTTTGAGTGAGAGAGGGAGATCATTCCAAAATGGAACTAAAACTCAGAACTTTTGGGCTTTTGATTCTGCACCTTGTGGAATCACTTCAGTGCTGTTCCTTTGATGCTAAGCTGTCCAAGAGAGGAAAGTCCAGTAGTTGACCATGTTAAATGCTACAGACAGGTAGAGGAGGATGAGGACTGAGGAGAATAAGGTCATTCTATCCGAAATCAGGGCTTCTAATACTGCAAGGAGGGCCATTTTGGTGGAATGTCTGACTTTGAATACAGACTTATGGTCATCAAGGAGATTATTCAGGGCGAGGAATGCAAAAAACAGGTTGGAAGAATAGGGAGTGAGGCAGGATGCAGTGTGGATGGGCTGCCAGTCCATTGCAGGCAGTGACACACACATTACTTTATTCAAATACTGAGACACTACTGACAATTTAGAGGTTGTCAATTTCCCTGAAACAGGGTGCGGTGACGCTGCAGGTTTGGCCGGGTCCTGCTCTCTGGTGGGGCTGGGGTTCCAGTCCTGCTTGGTGTGCCTTGTGATGGCCTGGCATCTCATCTTGGGTACATCCCCTCCCCCTCCAACCTTACACCCTCTGTTGTCGGATTCTCCGCCAGCTTGCCGCGACGCCGCTTGGGACAAGTGGCTTCAGCCAATGTGTGTGTGTGTGTGAGAGAGAGAGATTCCCCTGAAACATATGTCTGTAGGACTTCAGGAGGGAACAGACCCTAACCCGGATATAGCCACAAGAAGAAGTGTGAACACGCCAGGGAGTACAGTAGTATGTAAATCATTTAGGGAATAAAAGCAAGACAACTGAAAATTCCCCGGAGAAGGTTCACTTCATAATACTCCAATGTATGAATGAGAATTTTCCGAAATTTTACGACAACCTTTCAAATTAGCATAATAATGCATTATGATACTCTTCGCTATTCTACGACATTCCTTCATACCGTTACAGTACTACCGCTGTCAAGCAACACGGTGACGTGCATCGGAAGTAGCTGTGCGTGCTCCGGAAGTTATCCTGGGAGGCAGGGGGTCACGGACAGAGTTGATCCATCGCTTGTATTGTACACGACGGAGGGATTTCTGGGAGCCAGAGAGCCACATCCAGCTCGTACAGTATGGGGAGATAGAAGTGGGAGTTTCAGGTACGCAGTGGCTCTGTTTTACACTCCGCTTAATTTCACCCGAAGAGGTCGACGACCGAAGGTGGGTTTTCGGCGTAGCTGTAGCTAACTGGTCATCATCAAGCGGCGGGATTCAGCATGGCACACACAGCATGTCTGTCAGTGTGTGTGTCAGAGAAGTGCCGAGCCGGCGTTGACTAACGGCGTTAGTCAAGCAGTTGTGTCGCCGGGCATCGCCTGGATGGTGTGCCCACATCTCAGCTACCATGCCATCTCTACAAGCCAGCAACTAGTTATCCACCTCATCGTATCTACAAGTTACACTCACATTTTTTTTATCCCGACTCCTAATCACTAGACTAGAAGAGTGCAGCCAGAGAAATCATGATGTGAACACATAACACTGTAGACAGCAACGATGACGGAGACAGGTGAATGCAGACCATGTTAGTATATTCATTGGTGTGCAGATCCTTGACTGTTGTGTGGGGCTTTCACCAGACTCTTGAACTTGATATGGGTAGGTAAAGGAAACCAGGCAAGATATTTAGGAGTGTGGTGTGAGATGCAGGTGGATTCTATGAATGTTCTAGAGTGGGTGTCCTTAAAATTGCATTAGCGTCAGTGAGAGCAGAGACTTTATTCAATTTTTTTGTGTTTCGCTCTTGAGTGATTAAATGGATTAGATCAGTTGTCTAGTTTGGCAGAGCGTTAGCAACAGGTCGATATGCCAACAGTGAGATGGAGGATCTCAGTTTGAGAAAGGTTTAATTGTAGATGATCAGTCATCAAGCTGCGGCAGTTTGGGAGGCCTATACGTTTACCTACATATCAGTGGTAAGAGAAGTTGTGAGAGGTAATGACAGAGCCAAAGGAAGAAGTTTAGGGCCCAACAGAAAACCCTGTGGAACACCAATTGAGAGACTGAAAGGAAGATGAGAACTGATGACAAATCATAAGGCAAGTTCTGTCTATGGAACTCAGACAAACCATTTCAGTGGCTGTCCTTTGATTACAAACTTTTCTTTGATTCAACGGTTGATGGTGTCAAGTGCAGAGAAATTGAGAATGAGGGGCCAAGAAAAAGCAGGTAGCTCTAGCTGAATGGAGAGCTTCTGGCACTGTAAGAAAGACAGTTTCAGTGGAATGGCTGATCTTCATTCCAGACTGACATCTACGTAGGAGATCATTGTGAGCAAAAAATACAGACAACTGCTTTTGGTAAAATAATGAATAAGGAATAAAGAATGAATAAGGTGTGTGTGCTGATAACACTACATAGAGTTCATTGGAAGTCACTTTGGAGAAAAGCATCTGCTAAATAAATGTAATTAAACAAGTCTTACTGTATTCCCAGTATTTACATGGAAGCAGAAACCGTTAACATAATTTACTTGCCCATGTTGAAATAAAGTTTTGTGAGGCAGTGATGTTGACACAAGGAGAGTCTGTGATGCCACTAAAATCAGAATAATTGTGGCAGTTTAAAGGTTCTTATATTCAAATCCAGCCACAGACACAAGAACTACAGGCAGTCCCCGGATTATGAACGAGTTCTGTTCCCAAGTCTGTCTTTAAGTCAGAACAGTTAGGTACCGTTCGTATCTAACGTCAGTTAGTCAAATGTTTGACTTAGTGTATAGCATACAGTGTACATTTCTATGCATAAAGAACATTAAAGAAACACTTCCATCTACACTAAAACATCTTTCACATAATAATACAGTAATAATAATAATAACAATAAGAAATGTAATTAGTCTTTATAATAGACATAGAAAGAGATAATAAATGTTATTACAGTATTTGTAATAGAGAGAGAGAAAACAAAAAAAAATTAAAGCAGATTACAGTAACACACACCAGACACCGTTAACAGCAACGTGGCCCAACTGAAAAGAACGTGTCAATGAAGTGGGCAGGAAACTGAGAAATGTGTGTGGACCTAATCCAAGGATCTTTATTGCTGATACACGAGGGAGCAGGCACAAGTCGTGGTCAGGCACAGGCGTGGGTTGGTCTATACACAAATGTTGATCTTGGGGCGAATCCAGAGTCTTGGTCAAGGAGGCAATGCCTGAGTGAGGAGCTGTGGATGTTGTGAACAAGGGATGGAGGAAGATGAGGGACTGGGAAGGATGGGTAGATAGTCGATGGTTCACTCGTGAGCGCAGGAGGTATGGGTTTCTTGGATGAGATTCCGCAACGAGGGGGTGCCAGTGCGGCTTCTTTATACCCTGCTTCTCTGATTTCGGGCAGGTGCGGGCATTTGGAGCGAGATTGTGGGCGTGACAGAACAAAGTCTTTGTCCTACCTTGTGCCCACGCATCCACAAGCTGATGAACCGGTGTAGACGTGCAATGTTTTGATGCGCGTCGCAAAGTAGCGCCAGATTGTTACAAACCATTGTATATTGTATTGTGACTCGAATTTTTAATATAATAGGCTTTACTGGGGCTGGTTTGTAACTACAGGTTGTACGTAAGTCGGACATTCATAACCCAGGAACTACCTGTACAGAAAATAAGTAAATATTGCAGATAGCCACAGTCTGCAGATGTCTAACTGAGCAGATACTTTGTTGAAATTTTCTTTCCCCTAACCAGGGCTGTACCAACACTGTATGTCTTTGTAATTAACAGTGCAAGAAGAAACTCAAGAATTTGCCACTTATATCGTAATTTTGTTTTAATATTTCTTATACGGGTCTAATAAAATTTAGAAACGCCTCAGGTACTGAAGAGGCTCTCTGACCTTATGCTCCATTTCTCCAGATTATGACCCAGTTCCAGTCGCAGAACCTGATCAACCTCTCCAGTTTCTCCAGCACCGTGAAAGCCGAGTCTGCCTCCACCCTGCCACTCTCTGCCAGCATGGCCAACAGCACTGCTGCCACCCCTGGCAAGGTGATAGGAACCCCCGGCCCCCCTGGGAGACTCAGCCCTGAAGGCACACAGGTATGGAGCATTGCACATCCCTCAGAAACACCCTTAAACTGAGCTATCAAGCCCTTCCCTCTCTGCAGAGTGTGATTTTGGAGAGTGGACCATAGAGTTTCTCCCTCCAAATATGTAGGTGACTGAAAGCATTTAAATTTCTGCCTCTGAAAAATTTGACATTTTATTTGCATGACAACTCTAAGAGATTCTGAAATGCTTCAACAGTCTTGTGGAAGTGTGTCACTTTTTTAACTAGAAATCAGATGAGTTGACTTGCAGTGATTGTCATAATGGAAGCTAATATATTATAGGATGCTGAGCTAATTTTCTAGTGTTTCCTTTACACTGACTCATCAACTTACTGTTTCTTCAGAAATCGACAATTAGTCTGAATACTTTGCATGGTATTTAATGTTCACTCCCAGAGTGACGCCTGTAAGTTTTCCATCATTATACTAGAATAGTGTTTTTTTTGCTATGTGAAGCAAAAGACACACACACAATGTCTACAACCGCTTGTCCCAAGCGGGGTCGCGGCGAGCCGGAGCCTAATCCAGCAGCACAGGGCACAAGGCTGAAGGGGGAGGGGACACACCCCGGACAGGACGCCAGTCCGTCGCAAGGCACCTCAAGCAGGACTTGAACCCCAGACCCACCACAGAGGAAGCCCCCATCCAAACCTGCTGCACCACCACACCCTCCCCCCAAGCAAAAGACAGTTCATCAGAAAATCAAATTAAGGAACTCAAACAAGACAAAACTTATTCATAATTTTTATTATTTGAATTCCTATAAGTTGTCCCAATGCTTTTGTGTCACATGATGAAATAAGTTTTGTTATTGTAGCTTGTTGCTGACATGTAAACATGGCTGGATTAGAGAAACAAAAAGAAAAATTACTGGTCATATTTTTGGTATACAACACAGGAGAGGCTTTATTGTCTTTTCGGTTACATACAGCTCGTACAATACGCAGTGGAAACAAAATAACGTTCCTTCAGGACCATGGTGTTGCATAAAACAACACAGTTACCTACACAGACTACATAGAATGCACATGTGCAAGACTTGTGCAAATAGTGCTAGACATTTCAATAATACTAAACATTCCAACAATTTACTAAAACAGGACAATAGGCACAATAACCGACCAGTGCGCAAGTTGCAGTGTCAGTCCAGTCCCTGAGTATTGTGGAGTGTGATGGCTTGGTGGAAGAAACTGTTACACAGTCTGGCTGTGAGGGCTTGAATGTTTCGGTACCTTCTACCAGACAGCAGGAAGGTGAAGAGTTTGTGTGAGGGGTGCATGGAGTCATCCACAATGCTGGTGCCTTTGCGGATGCAGCATGCGGTGTAAATGTCTGTGATGGAGGGGAGAGAGACCCTGATGATCTTCTCAGCTGTCCTCACTATCTACAATGATGCAGGTGCACAGGATGCTCTCAGTAGTCCCTCTGTAGAATGTGGTGGGGATGGGGGTGGGAGATGGGCCTATCTCAACCTTTGCAGAAAGTAGAGACGCTGCTGGGCTTTCTTGGGTATGGAGCTGGTGTTGAAGCATCAGGTGAGGTTCTTCTCCACCAGGTAAACACTAAGGAATTTGGTGTTCAAGTGAGGAATGTTAAATTAGTTTTTGTCTGTAAAATACAGTGTCAGATGTATTTGTGGATGTCCTGTTTTTAACCTTCTACCTTGTAATATAGTCCTTATGCAGGAGCAGAGCTGTGAGCCAGTGACCTCTGTCATGTGTTTAGGTACTCAGCAAAAAGAAGCTTCAGGACCTGGTGCGGGAAATTGACCCCAATGAGCAGCTGGATGAAGATGTTGAGGAGGTTGGCCTCTTTGTCAGTTTATCACCCACTGTCAGCGTTTCAGGATGAAATGTGCATTGATCAAGTAAAACCTAACTGGTTTGTTTCTGAATTTGAAAGAAAAATTCAATAATCACTTTAATGAATATTTAAAATTAAATACTTTGAATGTAATAAGTGCTTATTCCTTAGAGCAATGAAATTATTTTGAATACAGAACTGGCAATAAATGAGTCAAACTATTGATTCAAAGAAGAGTAATCAGTGGTTAAGTGTATTTCCCACTGGAGAGATGACCTTTGTGTATCTGCCTGCCAGTATTAGACATTATTGTCCTACCATTAAATGTGCTGAATTTCAAACGTCAGTGTCTCTCACAGGTTATGTTGTGAATCATGCTGGTGTAAAACTGTAAAGCTTGACCATGTCACTGTGGTCCCTACAGATGCTGCTGCAGATTGCCGATGACTTCATTGAGAGTGTGGTGACAGCCGCCTGCCAGCTTGCACGGCACCGCAAGTCCAGCACCCTAGAGGTGAAAGATGTACAGCTGCATCTCGGTTAGTCCTGGGTGTTCAAATATATGTCTATATGTATGATCCTTACCTCAAAGACCATGTCACCTCTTGCAGCTGACATTAGAGACTAGCTTTTTTTTCCACGTAGTAGATGGTGGGAACTGCAGTATTTCTGTAAAGCTTAGCTACCTTGTTATAGGTATAATAGCATTTCCTCTCCTTTAAGAAGAGCAACACGCCCTTTCATTGCTTTTCCAGTTAAATGTACCACCTCATGATTTTATGCTTGCTTTATTTCTGTACAAGTTTTCCACTGCAGACCAGTTTTTGATTGTGTCTGTCATTGTTTGTGAATGTGTACATATGTGTCTTTGTATCAGAGCGCCAGTGGAACATGTGGGTCCCTGGCTTTGGCTCTGATGAAATCCGACCTTACAAGAAGGCCTGCACCACAGAAGCCCACAAACAGGTAGACCTCTTCTTGACACCTTGGATCCAATTTGGCCAGGCCTTGGTTTTCTTGTGGCTGCTCACTGATTACTTCTGACTTTCTGGCATTGGTCTTCTGAATCATCTCTTTGTTTTGTACTTTTGGAAAATCAGGTTTCTGTAGGGCAAACCCTCATGACTATGGTTTCTCTTGTCTGCCTCCCACCAATGACCTCTGGCTCTCTTATTATTGCTTAATGTCACAGAGTTTAATATTTTTGTCCAGATAATTCCAAATGGTGAATTTTGTCTCATGTTACTGTATTTCTAAACTACCAGGCATTCCATAATACCTTTTAAAATATTTCTGGAAAGTGGAGCATTTACTTAGAAAGCCTAACCAGTTTTTACAGGGTGGTGAGGTAATTGCTTCAGAATTATTTCAGTTTTTAACTGTTTCACTCTGACAAGAAAATAGAGATTTATATAGACAAAATAAGAAATAACGATTTGTGCTAATTTCTGACATTTTATTGGTCTGTACTATGTTTTTATGTTGGTGCTTGCATGTTTGCTGATACCTTTATTCATGAATGCTTATTGTTTGCTAATGGCAGTTTTTTTGTCTCATTTTAGAGAATGGCACTGATCCGTAAAACCACCAAGAAATAGTACTGCCTGAAGCAGCTAGACCAAGATGTTCTGACCTTGTTTTTTCCTTTATTCTTTCTTTTTGAAATCAGGGTTTGTTGTGGGTGGGTCATGGAATTTAGAAGATGGCGAAGGAGTGGTATTGTAACCAGTATATCGAAGTAGCTAATATTGTCTACATTTTTAAGATGAGGTAGGCTGAGGGTGTGGGCAATGTTTATTACCCATGGTTTCTAACTACACTCACATATATGAGTTGCGTGTGTATCAAAGGTAAGTCCCCTGAGTTGGCCATCACTGTGTCTGACTGCTAGGATCATTGGTGTTTGTTTATATTTTTTTAACCCGTGGTTTTGCCATAGTGCACTGGCCCCTTCCTCACAATATGTGTTTGTCACCAGAACTTTCTCTGGATTGGGACTCTTGTGGGAAGGACTTTTAATTAGAGCTTCTGGAGCCACCTCTAGATGGACTTCAGTGGATGCTAAAGTTAATTAAAAATATTACAGTAAATTTGTGTCCCAGACTGCTTGCTCCCATTTATTACCCTAATCATTGTTCAGTGTAAATGTCACATTTTAAACTGTCAGTCCCACATAGGAATGTCCAGTAGCCGTCATGTCCGGTAACAGTGCATTTAGGCTCACTCAGCTGTGAGGGTATTTGGGGCATGCACCTCATTTTTCTCTGTTTGGAGTGTTCTATTCTTTTCATGTTTAGATTCTCTGAATTGTGCATCTCATAACAGTGACACTTTAGTTTGGTTGGAAATGTTTGAATTATATCATGTTTTTTCACCATCAATAAAACAAAACTAATTATTTCACTGTACAGGCATTGGTGTTGTGAGTTAGAGGAGAGCCACCAGTCTTCCTGTTTTTTTTTTCTTACCACTATGAGTGAACTGTTGTGTACACTGAAGTGATTAAATCATGTCTTTGAAATATACATGAAGATATGCAAAAAACACTGATACACATTGTTACATACAGAACTGATTGGATTTACTTTTTAAACACAAGCTTGGAGTTTTTTTCTTTTTTGCAGCATATTGTTATGCATTTTTTTTGCATAATGTACACATTGGGCCAAGTTATCAGAACTTGATTTTGTCAGTAGAGGGTGTACAGTATTCAGGATGAAGTTGACAGTCCATGTATTTCCCATGTTGTTTATGAAACATGGCTGATTTTGTCTTTTTTACCAATAAAATTCATAAAATTATTCAAAACTAATTCAGTTTTGTAACAGTGTAATTGAGGGTGTGCACATTCTTTACATTCAAAGCTTGATGTTTCTGTTTTGAGCAAATGTTTTGTTTATAAATGGAGCTGAGATGTGATAGAGTGCCAGGAGTATGTTATTGTTTGGGCTTCCTAAAGTACTCTGCTTGTTTGACACTTTTTGTTGTCATGACTTCACTAGCCTAAGGAGATGCACTGAAATGCAAGTGAAACCCAACCCAAGTCCATATGTGAAGTGTACGTGTTAAAATGTCCCATGGTTGCCCACTTTGGAGTCCCTCAACCCCTGATGTTGAGAAATTGATCATTTCTGTCAGCTCAGGCACATTTTTGGTGAAAGATTACATTTTCCTGTCAGTGTCATTCTGGGTATACTGCCACACATTTTAAACTGATAAAAATACAGTATACATAGTGATTTTTTTTTCCCCTGAATGGCACAGAGCAAGGAGACATAACAATGAAGAAGATCCAAATAATTTCTTTAGCCATCTGACATACATGTCCTCTGAAGTCAAGGTATTTTTATTGTAGAATTTTTTTAGTTTTATGCAGGTGGTGTGTGTTTTCAGTGTGAAACCCAACCCAAGTCCATATGTGAGGTGTATGTGTTAAAATGTCCCATGGTAAGCTGGATGCTAGCAGCTGCAGTTCTTGACTTGGGCTGCAGCCATTTTGTTATCTGAGAGGTGGACCTCCTTTGCCTGAGGACTTGAGCACTTGATCCCATCCCAACCATGACGTATCTGCACTTGGCCGCTGCGCAGTGCCTGGAAGATGCAACGTGTTAGCAGCTCAAAGGCCTCTGTTACACCCAGGCTGCTTTTGGCTGAGGCCTCCACGTAAGGTACCCCCATTTGTGCAGCTAGATCCTCCGCCTCTTCACGGCTCACCTGCCGCCGTTCCTCAGTCTCCATGTCACTCTTGTTGCCCACCAGTACAAACAGCACAGTGTGGGGCTGAACCTTCTCCAGCACCTCTGTGTACCACTCATGGACGTGCTGGAATGAGGCCCGATTCCCCAGGTCGAACACCAGCAGGCCACCCACTGAGTTGCGGTAGTAGGAACGTGTCACTGACCTGTGTGGACCAGTGGTCGTTAGTCCACCTTATCTTCTACATCACCTGTTTTAGGAATATCAAACTACAGTGTGTTCAACGTATTTTGCAGAACATTTTATACAAAGGGAGTGAAAAGTACAAACCCACAGTCCTGGCACTGTTCTGATAAACCCTTCTTAATCACTGGGATTAGAATCATTGTGGTCTTAATTCCTCCATATTACTGCACCTAATTACTCATAGATAATTTGTTTATTCAACTCATTCTTTTATAAAAGGCAATTTACAATGTTAAGTTAAAAGTGATTTACACATTTGTACAACTGAGTAATTTTTCTTGCAGCAATCTATGGTCAGTGTCTAGCTAGAGCTACTACAGCAGGAGGTGGGATTTGAACCTTAGACCACAACATAGCGGCTCAGGTTCATTGCCAAATGTGACAAGAACTAGAGACAGGACAGCAGATAACAGTGGATGCAGCCAATACTGTACATTCAAAAGGTGGAGGTTTGAATCCTCCTCTTGCTGCAATACCCTTGATCAAGGTATACACCCCAAAAATGATACTGTAATTATGACCCAGTGTTATGAATGGACAAATCACAGTTTAACACTAAGTCACTTTGCAGAAAAGTGTCAGCTAAATGAATGAATGAAACAGGCAGTATGGAACTATGTAATAGTATGCATGTAACATATAAATGGAGAGTATAGTAATTTTCTGAGATGCTTTTTTATGCTTGAACATTCTTTTCACTATTGTCGGTATTTTTTTTAACTATATGTTTAAAGGAACACATCTTGTTCAGAGCTGTAGACAGTCAGGAGTACTATGAACAAGCAGCCTAGCAAAACTTCAGGGTATGTACTTAACCATCAGAAAATTAGTATTACCTTATTCCCTTCCACAAGAATGAGCCTTTGTTCGTGCTCTCTTTGTCTGACACAGGTAAAACAACTGCAGTACTATACGGTAGTGCTTTAAATGTCAGAATACAAGAGCTCACAGGAATTCACCTGAAACCGCCCAGTCATCTTTAGGGGTATGGTTCTTATTTCCATTCTTTTTTGTTGTTTTTCTTATAATTTTCCATTTAAATTGTAACCAGTTTCAGTTGGACATTATTATGCAAAAAGAAAAAAACCACAAAAGGAAGGTGTCAGCTCAGGGTACAAAGACCATTGACATTCATATGGTGAAAGATGATCCCCAGTAGCCCTGAGTCACCATGGGATTGTCTCCATACTAGCCAACATGCCCAGTGTCCTACTGCTTTAAGAACAATGACACAAGTATGTGAAATTCCAAAACAAATTTGCATATTAATTACCTGAGAATAAGTAGCACACTGTTACCTTTTTCTTAATTTCGCATCTCTGGAGCAATAGTGTTCAGCACTGATTGTCCAGGGTCCTGTGTGTGTGACTAGTATCAGGTACTTCACATGCTATGTATCCACACTACCTTTCCATTCATTGAGCTGGTGTTTTTCTCCAGTGCAGCTTGCCATAACTGACACATTTACACAATCAATGGTGAGTATAGTGCTCAAGCAGAGTTTGAACATGGGACTTTTGGATGCTGAAGAGTGAGTGTAGGACAAAACCCCATTAGGGCAAATACACACATTTTTCCAAACCACTTGTCCCATACAGGGTCACAGGGAACCAGAGCCTACCCAGCAACACAGGGCATAAGGCCAGAGGGGGAGGGGACACACCCAGGACAAGGACACCAGGCCATCGCAAGGCACCCCAAGCAGGACTCAAACCCCAGACCCACCAGAGAGCAGGACCCAGGCCAACCCACTGCGCCACCACACCCTTAGGACAAATAATTAACAAAATTTTTATTCTTCTTATTATTTGTAGTTTATGAACACTTCTCTGAATTGTAAAACACTACATTTATTATGTAATGAGACTGCAATAAGGAAGGCATTATAAGTATTGTATTGTAGCATACATTAATACTTGCATTATACATTGACAGCTCACTGTTTTACAACAGAAAATTATTTGTACAATCATCAAAAGCATAATTAAAAGAACCTATTTCTTCAAGGGGGTGTGGTGGCGCAGTGGGTTGGACCGCAGTCCTGCTCTTGGGTGGGTCTGGGGTTCGAGTCCCGCTAGAGGTGCCTTGTGGTGGACTGGTGTCCCATCCTGGGTGTGTCCCCTCCCCCTCCAGCCTTATGCCCTGTGTTGCTGGGTTAGGCTCTGGTTCCCCGCGACCCTGTATGGGACAAGCAGCTCTGAAGGTGTGTGTATTTCTTTGAAAAATAAAAAAGCAATATTAAAAACATCATTGAGTGTTAAGGTTTATTTATTCATTTGCTACCACCTGATGCTGTGTCCTATGCCATTCAGAAATGAACTAACACAGAGACTGTAATATTTTCTAGGATTACTTCAGTATTTTTGTCATTTTTTTATTTAATTAAGAAGGTTTTGTCCTACTTTGTGTTTCCAAAGAGGGGGTTTTCTCCTACTTTGTGTTTCAAAGGATGGGGTTTTCTCCTACTTTGTGTTTCAAAAGAAGGGGTTTTGTCCAAGGGGTTTCTGTTCTGGGAGAGAGGTTGTCCTATGGGGGTTTTCTCTGGACCCCACTGAGACCTGCTGAAGAGTAGCTCTAGGCACTGAACCACTTGCAGGATAATGTGTTTTTCACAATGATCTGTTGTTAAAGTATATATCTATAATAAAAGTAAATAAGGTAAAGTTGAGACAAATGTGGTTTTCCATAGCTGTAAATTGGTGACATAACATTGACACAAATTTATTCTGAGAAACTTGAGATAAATTGAACTGAAAGGAGAACTATTGTCCTAAAGATGAATGGGTGGTTTTAGGTGAATTCCTGTGAGCTCTGATACCAGCAAGATAAATAAGGACATAAACACTGTTAAGTACAAAGTAGCACCAGTAGTAAAGAAATGCTAGCAATATGTGCAGTGAGAGCTATTCTGGATGGAACATGGGCTTTTGAGCCACGTAGGCCTGGTGACCCTACCTGAAGCGCTCCTGTCCTGCTGTGTCCCAGAACTGCAGCTTGATCCGAATGCCAGGTTCCACTTCCACAAAGTGCACATAAAAGTCCACTCCCACTGTCTGGTTGATGTTCTCGAGGAACTGGTCTTCTGTGTAGCGCTTGAGCAGTGAGGACTTGCCCACCGTGGAGTCCCCCAGCATGATGATGCGAAACTGGTACTGCCACAGCATCAGGTCTGTGGCTCCTGTCATGTCCTGGTGTGATGATTTTGTGCAGGTAGAGAAGGACAGGGAAGCAGAAGCGCACAAGCTGGCAGTGAGAGCCAGTTAGATTCCTAGAGCTGTGAGAAGGAATCAGACCTGTGCCATCTGTTCCAGAACAGAAGGAGCAGTTAAACAGAATTCCAAGTGGAGACAAGATGGTGTCACGTCGTAAATGGCCCACACCTAGGCAGGCTCCAGCGTGCCTCTGTGATGGTTGATCCTCTTGGAGTTGTGTGACAGAAAAGCTGTTTCCAAGCCAGGCTGTGTTTGAGGCCTAATGTTCTTTCCTAGAAAGCTGAGTGGAGGCCAAGCAAAGCTTATGGTGAGCTTCTCTTCCCACAGCAGGGTGATGCAGATCAGCGAGCAAGTGAGCAAGCATGCAAGTGGGAGCCGTTGGATTTTCAGAATGAGCAAGATTTGCACTTGGTCCTGCTGACAGGCAGGGGATGATTACTGAGCAAGAGCGAGTGGATGGGTGGTGTCTTTTTGGCAGAGGGGAGGGGCCAAGCAGCAGTTTGCCTCAGGGAGGGAGAGCTCCGTGTATCATATCGAAACAGGTTCTGCACTTCTTGCCTGGAACTGCTCACTGCAAGTCTGGTCAAGTGAAAGAATGCAGGCGGGGAAGAAGGCGGAGGCCTACAAGGGTTCTCACTGTGCTCATACACTCCTGTAAGAATAACCTGATCACACTGATATCTGGGCTTTTCCCAACAACCCGCTGTGTATTCATCCAAGAATCTACTGGCAAAACAAACAAGCACGCAACCTCTTCCTGTTGTTCAACTGACTGAGAACGTAGCTCCTTATCAGCTGCTTCCATACAGAATAAAGAGCAGCTGTTTCTTGTAGTAGGTTTTATCATAGTTGGTATTACAGTATATAATGTACCGTGACTGAAAAATTGACAATTATTCTTCATGATATTGATTTATAAGAAAATGTTTGTTCTACTGGTTAAGTAGGCAAGTTAAAAATACAGTAACTGCAACATTTCACTGTAAGTCTCATTGGAATCAGTTGCTCCATTTCCACCTAATCTTTATTATAATTATTACAATAGACCATTTTTTCACCAAGCTGGTTATAGGCCACTGTTGGCTTACTTTTTGTCATGGTTCCCAAAGACGCCACAGGAGACCGGACTTGAGTGCAGGTGCTCGTTTATTGAAGGGTGAGGCAAAGACAGGTCGAGATTCAAGCGAGGGTCAGGCGAGGCGCAAACGTGATCCAGGAGGTCTATAGCAGAAATCGGAAGTCAAGGGACGAGTGGCGGTCAGGGAGCCGGGGACATGTACTATGGTTGGGAATAGGGAATAGGGAATACAGGCAAGCAAACAGAGAGCGAGGTTTGGGAAAGCGGTGCACAAAAGAAGTTCCACCGTCTGTCGTCCCTCGAGCTGCTCCTTTTATTGCCTGTTAATGGTCATCAGCCGGTGCAGGGGTGGGTCGCCCGCTATATTCTTCCAGCTGCAGGAGCCAGAACGCTTATATTGTAATGCAATAACAGCACTGGATCACAGTGTGAAACCAGGATGACAAATTACAATGAAGTGATGAACCACTATTGCCAAAGTCCACTGTCTGAGATAGTATTCTATGAGAGTACCTATGAGGTGTCATGAAGATCAGACCCTAATTTTATGTAACGGAAGAAAATTCTGCATATTTAAAGAGAAATATAAATTTGAACGTAGATCACAACTGCACAATACTATTAAAGACCAAAAGAAATAATAAAGAGGCCTTTAAGAAAATTCAATACAATTTTGTGGTGCCTGGATGTGGGAGGACAGGAGCCCTGCATTGATCAGTACTGCTTGAGCAGTAGCTCAAATCAGTTGGCTGAAGTCCGCAGGATATCCGTTTCCCTGGCACTGGGAGGATGCAGGACTGGGCACTGAGTTGCATGATTGTGAAAGCCAGGCAGGTGAGGCTGTGCCGATAGAGGGGAGTAAACAGAGAAAAGAAAAGTCAAGGGGGCAACAGTCAAAGGTGTCATGATGAGCGTGGAGGATCAGGAGAGCAGACTCAAACGCTGATGCTAAATCGCTTTATTTGTATCACATGAGGGTTGCCCCCAAAGAACAAAACAGAAGAGTAAGCCTCGGAAGATAGGTGAGGGGAACGTTTTTTGATTGGGGGTTCTGCAGCCAGGTGCGTCGGAGCAGGTGTTTTTATACTGCATCCCAGGGGTTGTCACCAAGTGCATGGTCGCTGAGCATGCGATCGTCAGGGACAGGGGGGCCAAGAATGCTAGTGACAAAAGGTTAGGTGGCCAGCAGGTAAAGAAGTTGGGGTATGGGATAGTGTAAATAATGATTTGGTTGGCATTTTGAATAAGATGAAGAGAATACAACAGAGAGTAAATTGGATAGCTTGGGAGAAGTTATTTATAGTTATGGGGCAGAGAGATTTGAAGTAATAAAGATGAGGAGTAAGGAGTAGCTAGGTGTAGTGAAGTCCAGGTGGCAGATAGACATAGACAGGCTTGTTTAGGAGAGAAGGCAGCTAAGAAGACGGGGAAGATGAGCTGAGGACGGGGAAAAGGAAGGCTATTTGTCTTTTGTAGGCCAGTATAAAAAGTAGATTAACTATATTAAGGAGGGCAAAGGTTCTTCCTTTTAAGTTTGTAAAGGCTTCATTTTGTAAGGAGAAGTCCTGGACATTAATCGTAGAAAGGAAAATGGTAGGCTCAAGTTGCCGGTGGATATCATACTGGGTGTTTAAATGTACACCCGATGTGCTGAAATTTTTGTGGAGGTTGATGACTGTTGTGTGGAAGAAGGGCTCATTCCAAAATCATGGTGGAGAGCAGGAAGGATTTTTATTCCTAAGGAGAAGGATGCTGTTGGGATAGGCCAGTTTAGGCCTATTAGCCTTATCAATGTTGAAGGGAAAATTTTCTTTAACATTGTGGCAAGGAGGTTGGTGGCATACTTGAAGGCTAACAGGTTGATTGATACCTCCATGCAGAAAGCAGGGTTTCTGGGATACTAGGGGTGCTTGGAGCACATCAGTAGGATTTGGTATCAGATTCAGGCTGCCAAGAAGGAGAAAAGAGATCTCAGTGTGGTGTTTTTGGACTTGACAAACGCTTTTTGATTGGTTCTACACATTTGCTATGGGAGGCGTTCAAGTTTTTTAAGGTTTCTGAGAGTGTTACGAGGCTGGTGAAAGCCCACCTTGGGGATATTCAGTTTTTTTTAGTACAGAAAGCTATACAACATCTTGGCATCGGTTGGAGGTTGGACTCATGGTTTGTTGGAGTATAAGGTTAGTTTGACTCGGGGTACTATACTTGGTGTCATAATCAAGTATTTTAATGTTTAGCAGGTGTTTCTGAGAGCAAGCATTTGTTGGTGAATTGTTTGCCTGTTGGTAGTGTAAATAATACAAATGGATTTATGTGGGTAGGAGAGAGTGGATGTGTCTTGGTAGGTGGGGTAGTACACAGGACTGGAAGCTGCTGGCTGATGTGGGCAAACAGCTCCAGGTGTCACAGGTTATTGTGGTTACTTCATTGTGTCTATGCATGGTGTTACATTTGGAGTGTAAGTGAATCACGTATTTTATACTGTTAAAAGTGCTGTTTGAGGATGCTATTGGGGAGGTATATGAGTGGAAATTGTTATAGTATGCAGATCTAGTGGGAGAGGCAAGAGACTGTTGTTGGTGGGCTCAGGTGAGACTGGTAGAGGTAGGTATCAGGGGGTTGTGGCTAAATCAGCTGTGTTGTAGTTGGGGGAATTTGTGTTAGAGGCTATTCGTTAAAGGTGGCAGTGAAAGACCTGCCTGAGACTGCTGAGAAGGTGAGAAGAGAGCAGGATAGTTGGGGTTACAGGTTGGAAGCAGGTGTGTAGTGGTTGTTAAAATTAGTGGCAGGTGGCTAGTAATGAGAAGCAGCTGTTATGTAAGGAGGCATGGCCTTGTTAATCAGGTTGGTTGGAGTTTGTGGAGTGGTGCATTTGTAGATTTTGTTGGCATGTATGGAGGTATGGTATTATCTGGGATGGTTTGAGTTTGTGCAATTAGTGTGTTATTTTATTTATTGTATGATCGAAAACAGATCTTTAGCAACATAGGGCAAGCTTTAAGCTGTAAAACTGGCTTCGTGTAGCCAGAGTTTAATGTCTGTGTCATCAATGTTTGTCAGATCCACTAGTGTGGGTGTGTACGTGGGGCAGTAAGCCAGCAGATATTTTGCAGTTTGTTGCTGCTCTCCCCATGGGCATCCAGGGCTGTCTACTAGTTCCATTTTGTAATTAGTGTGTTTGCAGCATTTGATGGTATTCATAGAGGTATGGTATTATTTCATTGGGGTGGTTAAGTTTGTGGAGTTGCTGTATTTGTTGAGGGTGAAGGGCATCTAATGTGAGTGGATGGGGGTGGTCTGGAACACCAGACTGCACTGTTGAGCTTTCCTCAGGTGTCCTGGACTTAATTCAACGAAACAATGACGAAGGGAGGTGCCCACTTGACAACCCAGTGAAATACCCATGTTAGAAGCCTGTTATTGATGTGGTGGTTAGGGGAGGAAGTTAAGCTGCTTGGTCTTGAGTGATGATTCATAGAGATACATGATGTAATGCTGTCTGTTTTTCTCTGTGGCTTAGTGAAGTTGATTGGACTGGGTCCTTGTGTACAGCTGTTGTAACAGCTTGTCTTGTGTATGTTGAATGTTTTGAAGAGACTGACTTTCCATTTAGTATAATTTTTAAACATACTGAAATCATCCTGCTTATATTGACACCCTGGGTGACAATTACAGCTATAAACTCCTATATAGTGTTGTTTTACACAATATTAACCCAAGAAATAGTCTCACATAGTGTGACAACTAAAACCTGTGACCTACTGTGGTAGAAAACAGATTGCGAGAGGGGGATGAAGGGCAGGGTGGATATCAAAACATGAGATCTAGAGGCAGACGATACACAAAATCTTCAACAGCAGCAACATCCCCCCCCCTTAGAGAATCATCCAACAGCTACTGGCATCAGACAGTGGTGATACCTCCTAACTCTCACCTAGACATCTCTGGCTATACCTCCCCTCTGCAACCATCCCTAATCGAATAAAAACAGAGAAGCTTTTTTTTTTTTTTTTTTTTTTTAAAACATGTAAGTCTGTAGAAAAAGCAGGGACTGAGAAAGATAGGCTGGAAGAGTTAAAATCTTGGTAGGCTCTGAACCATTTGAAAGTCCTCACAACTTTATCGAAATTGCATCTCCTATTTCAGCTGTCAGTTTGAGGTAAAATTGCAATTGGTAGTCTTTGAAGATGATATTGTTTCTTCATAGAAACTGGGTGGCATGGTGGCACCCCAAGTACTGCTGCTGTCTCTCAGTGCCTGGGTGGTATAAGACATGGGTTCAATCCCCACTCAGTATGTGTGGAATTTGCATGTTCTCCCCATGTCTGCATGGGTTTCCTCTGGGTGCTCTGGTTTCCTCCCACAGTACAAAATCTGCTGTTCAGGTTCACCCATAGTGTGTGTGTTCCACCGATGTATGGATGAATGACCCATTGTAAGTAGTGTATCTAGCAGTGTAAGCCACCTTGGTGAATAAGGTGTGTGGGCTGATAACACTACATAGAGTTCATAGGAAGTTGTTTTGGAGAAAAGCATCTGCTAATAAATAAATGTAAACTGGACTAGAATGCCTCTCAAATGGGTGTTTGGGTTGGGAGCATGACCAGGGCATCAGTAGGTTGAAATCAAGATCAAGAGGAGGAGAATAAGCCAACAGTCCCACCTTGGAATGTAGTTAGTCCTGCAGAAATTGAGAGCAGTGTTTCCTTCAGCATTCCCAAGCAGTCCAGTTTCACTTGATACAACTCAGAATTTTGCTCTAGGGGTTCTACTGACTTGACTTAAAAACACCCAGTGGCGGAGTGCATAGTACTGTTGTCTCTCAGAACCTTGGTGGGGCAAGAACCTCTGGAATGGGCAGCCTGTGATCAACTGTCTGACTTCTTCACCCAAAACTGCCTCCTTAATGGATATCAGTCTGGATTCAAAGTTGGATGCTCCACTAAGACGGTGCTCCTGGCAGTGCCTGGTACTCTCCAATTGGCTAGAGCGCGCCCCCCCCGGTCTATTATCGTCCTCGACCTGTCTGCAGTATTCAATACTGTCAACCACCACATTCTAGGTTCCTCTCTTGGTGAGCTTGGGATCAAAAGAACAGCACTAATGGTTTTAATCCTATCTATCTGACAGACCCAATCAAGTGGTCTGGCGGGGCTCCCATTCTCCTCTGCTTCTTTCAATTAATGTCCTGCAGGGCTCGGTACTGGGTCCTCTGCTCTTCTCGATCTACACCTCCCCCCTCGGCCCTGTCGTTGCCTCCCATGGATTTAACTACCACTGCTATGCTGCTGATACCTAGCTCTTCCTCTCATTTCTACCTGAACCAGACATTTCGGCATGCTTTGCTGCCTGTTGGACATCTCTGCATGGATGTTGGATGTCTGATTACCCCTTCCAAATCAACCTCTCCAGAACAGGCCAGCTGGTAGGTGTAGGATCTCTATCTTCAAGTCATGTTCTCTCAAATGGGACAACTCACTAATTTTGCTTATTTCCTCAGCTAAGAGCATGGGAGTGATGATAGACTTGAGTCAATCTTTCTCTCAGCACATCAAAACCACAACCCGGACCTGCAGATGCATCCTGCATAACATCTGTAGGATCTGTCCTTACCTCACAACAGACTGCGCAAATCCTTGTCCAGGCCATGGTGACATTCAATCTGGACTACTGCAGCTCTCTTCTGTCTGGCCTTCCTGCTACTGTTATCAAATATCTACAGTTGATACAGGATGTTGCTACCCAAGTTGTTTGATTTGCCAAAGTGTTCTCGTGGGGAGTTTGACTAAGAGGAGAATAGAATGCGGTGGTTGACAGTGAATGCTGCAGATAGGTTGAGGATGATCATGATCGAGGAGAGGAAGGTTGCTCTTGTCAACTGGAGAGCATTAGACACTGCCAGGAGCCATGGACTGACCAACATTGAATCCAGACTGATATCCATTGAGGAGATGGTTCTGGGTGAGAAATTCAGATAGTTGATCACAGGCCCCCATTCTAGAGTTTTAGATTGGAAGGAGAGGAGGTAGACTGGCCTGTAGTTTGAGTTTGTAGCTTAGCTTCCATATTGTTCTGTCAATTGAACATTTTGCTCATAAGGCTCAGCTAGGATGCTTCACCAGGTGATATCGCTCTTATCTATGCTATCAAATCTACCCTTGAACTGTACTATGAAACTGTATAGCTGGCTGTGGAACAGATGGCCAAAGCCTGATTATTTTTTTTGTCAACTTAGTATGTCCATAGCACCCTGCCATCCTTGTGTGGTTTCAGCAGGTCGTTTTTTTTTTTCTCTCCCAGTGGTCTCTGCTTTAATAGTGTGGCGCGCAGCACCATGGGTTTGGATAGGGCGAAGAAGGACGCAAAGGCAGCGTTCATTTCAAACGTTTTATTAGAACACTGCTGCACAGGGAAATAATGCTCTTGCTCCAAGGGCCCCATTTCCTCCAGGACCTGAGCGTCTAGCCAGACTTCCCAGCTTGCATAGCATCCTCAGGCTCTTTGCATCTGCCAAGGAGGGAGAAAGAAAACACCCCCTTATAGTCCCTGTACGTCACTAACCAATTATGATAATACACATTTCCTGCTACAACACTAATATAATATACAATAGTATATAAAAAGTTTTCAATGATTAAAAACAATGGTTGTAGTGTTTAAGCTGTGTACTTAAGCAACAGAGTGCCTTGAATATCTTTGCAGTTTTGGAATGAGTGAAACTGTAAATTAAGCTGATCTACTTTACAACAGATACTTTCCTCAGACAAGGAAATCCAATATGGGGAACATAATTTATTCCAGTGCTTGGATAGGAGTAAAATAGTGAAACAACGTACAACAGGAATCACAAACATTAAAAGCTTGTGAGAGTAAGATGTGGTGGAACTCTAAATCAGAACAGCTGCTACAGCACAGTTCAAGTACTGCTGTGTAGGGTACTGTACTATGCTGCCTGAGAGAGCATGCAGAGTTGCAGTTAAACTTTCCACCTTGCACTTGAGGGACCCCAGTCAGAATCCCTACCTTGATGGAGGTGCTTACCTTGTATTGCTTCAGTAAAAAATTACTCTTCCTGTATAAGTGATTCAAACGCTAAGTAGTTCAACACAATAATAAAAAAGTAATTGTCCACTTATAAAAAACTAATTGAATAAGCCACAATACTCAAAGTTTGACACAAGGGGACACTGTATCCCTACAGAACTGCCCCCAGTTCTCTGACAAAGGAGGTCTAAAGGTTGTCCGAATGCTGTCTCAATTAACATGAAGCTGCTGAAAATTTCTAATTTATATCGGGCCCAGTTCACATTCGTATGGTTGCATTCAACAAAAAGCCTCTCTAAATCCTGTAGTGACTTAACACTCTTGCAGTATATTAGCTGGCCTTTCTTTTGCAGTTGAACTTACACAATTGATTTCCACTGGGTCCAGCTTCAGGCCACATACTGTTACTACAGAGACAAGGAGGGGTCACAGGGCTACACAAAGCACACCTTGAATTATCCATTAACACAGCCCTTTGATTTACCGTATTCTAATGTTCCTGTGTCTTTGGGGGCCTCCCTTTATTTCAACAGCTCAGCAGTTCTCAGTGAATGTCAGAAAGGTCTGAGGGACGATGGCTGTGACTAATCTGTTATTACAGTTGTCTCTCAATGTTCCCACCAGAGCAGTTGATATGCAACTCATACAGTACACTTTTCCTTAAACCCTCTGTGAAGCAGTACTTTACTCTTTATGATAGCTTTGCTGATCCTTGGGTTCATTCAACCACTTTTTTCCACCAAAGCATGAATTCTGTCTGAGGATGAATCCAGTCTTGTGCTTGAAAATAGCTGAGTTCTCCAGTAGCTAGTTGTAGCCAGCAATGAAGGAAACTCAAGTGATCAATATATTACTCACTATCAATGTAAAGCACAAGTGGATGAATGTAAGGACAATGGCAGGCAGGAGCACTGCGCACACCCATGATCTCAATGGCTCTCTGTGAGAATGGCTACAGGAAGAAGGCCTTGCCATGCTGACTCTTCACATAGACATCTCTGAATTTGACACAAAGAGCTCTCTGCTGCTGGACAAAAGTGTTTCAGACCTATGACAGTTTCCTTGTAAAAACATTAGTAAAAAAAAAAAAACTTTTTGAAGAAAATGTCTCCACAAAGACAAATGCTGAAAAACAGACCATGTGAGTTTGGCCTTGTAAAAGCTTAAATGAAAAAGCTTTTTAATAGTAAGTCAGCTTAAAAAAGTGCCAAAACTTTTTGTAGAAACATTTTAATACTTTTTGGTCTTGTATATGGAAAAAGAAACATTTATTTATGTGAGGTGATAATCAGTGTGAACTGCCCACAGTGGTTGGTGGACAAATGCAAGTGTGTAATATGTGATATGAACATAAAATATTACACACACAAACAGATTGGGGATAGGGCTGTGCTCTAGTAGGCAATAAGACCCTGCATTATTATAATAGAATCAGCACGTTATGGTGTTAGGCAAAGGGGTTTCTGGAAGAGCTGGTTTGGGCTGTGTTGCATTGCTGTGATACACCAAAGTTCAGGGGAAGGAGAAGTCCAAGTAACGGAGAGTACAGTGATGGAAAAAGAATGGATGGCTAGAATGGTATTGAGGTAGTAGCAGGGAGTGTGAACTAGGTGGGAACAAGCACTTAAACATAAGGTCTCGTTAGCAGAGCTCTGGAGAGCAGAGCCCCAGCAAATTAAGCTCTTGATCCAGCTTGGTTATGATGTGATGTGCAGTCCATCAAAACTGTATAGCTGGGGAAAAGTTGATTCCTTATCATGCTCATTATATTTGAAGAGAACATCCTGGCAAAGCTGAACATAGCACTTGTCAAAGGAGGTGAAACAGTAAAATCAGCACCCAGTGCCAGTGCAGGGCTCATGGTGGCAGTATAAGACTGGCAGCTGATGGTTGACTTACGTAGGCGCAGCTAAGGATTCCAGCCACCATCACAGAAACTTCTCTGAGGCCACACATTGTGTTTCTGTCAGAAGAAACTGCTAAGCAAGTCATCCTGTTGGAGCTTATAGTTCCTTGGGAAGAACAGAAAGAGGAAACTAACGAATGGGGGAGCATTTCCACTCAAAAGGCTTAAAGGCAAGGTGTGTGTCCATTGAAGTAGGCTGCAGGGGGTCTGCAGAGATATCTTTGAATAGGGTCTGTAGTATGTTGGGTATCACATGCAACCAGAGGAGGAAGGCTGTGAAAGTGGTTACTGAGGTTCTAGATGGCTAGATGGATCAGCAGAGCTGAGTTATGGGTTCAAAGTGCTACCTGGATGCAGGCTGGGGCCTGATCAACCCTGGTTGTGTCACCATGGTGAGGATATCTGATGTCAAAACACCCATGTGACTCCAAGTTACATGACTGATAATATACACAGGTGCATCACAAGATGAGTAATATAAATAGCCAGTTGTACATATATACAACTAAATGCATAATGTACAATATTACAAGCAATCAGTATACATAAACACACTATATGGCTGTTTTCGGAGGATATCATTCCACATTCCCAGCTCTTTGCATGTGATCTCATTACTAAATATTATTACATCGGTGCATTGGTTTGCAGTTAAGCTTAGATTTTGTAATCTTACTTTTGACCTATAAGACAGTAAATGGCATTGCTCCAGCTTACCCTAATGACATTATTCATTTTTATGTTCTAGAACATTGTCTTTGTTCATTGGATGTTGGTAACCTTAAAGTACCTGTGATCAATTACAGCTCAATAGGAGGGTGTGCCTTCAGTCTATCAGTAATTGTCAGGAATATCCTTGCTGTTTCAGTCTTTAAATTCAGGCTTAAGCCTAATATGTTCACTCTGGCATATCCATAACTAAGGGATTTCCTGTTTGGTGTGTTTTTTCTTCAGTATAAAACTCTCCAGTCTTGTTGTCATTACTGACCCCTTCGTGTTGAGCATTATTTCTCCATGACCAAACCTGAAGAGGGCAGCCGTGATTCCAGCACTTCCTGTTGACAGAATGATCACTGAAAACTGCATGCCAATGCGAATGAGATGTGCCTATGTGAACATCAACTTGACATTTAGTGATGATGTTATAAATTTCTGCAAACTGACTAAAAAGTCTTTTTTTAAATCTAGACTGCCAGGAAGGATGGGCTGCCACTGGCACTAGGACCCCCAAGAGGTTTTTTTCCTTGCCTTTTGGCTTGGAGTTTTTTGTTCCTTTCCTCCATAGCTTACTTACAGCTTTAATAAGTAGACAGTCGTCATCATCATCATCATCATCATCTGAACCGCTTGTCCGATATGGGGTCGCAGGGAGCCAGAGCCTAACCCGGCAACACAAGGCGTGAGGCTGGAGAGGGAGGGGACACACCCAGGACGGGACGCCAGTCCATCGCAAGGCACCCCAAGCGGGACTTGAACCCCAGACCCACCAGAGAGCAGGACCCGGTCCAACCCACTGCACCACCACGCCCCCCCAAATAGGTAGTTTTTGAAGTAATTTCATGTATAGCCAACCTTTTAGTGGTATTAAGCCTCTGATCCTTTGTTCAGCACTCTTTCACTGTGTGAGAAGAGTACTCTGTAAACTGAATTTAATAAAATTAATATTTCATACCCTATAGGCAGTGTCTGCGAAGGGGGCCTGGACGGATTCATTTCCATACCCAGCTTAACATATATGGTCTTCATTATATAATCACACACACACACACGTCATCTGAAATCGCTCACCCCAGGTGGGGTCTCGAGGAACTGGAGTCTAACCCGGCAACACAGGGCGTAAGGCTGGAGGGGGAAGGGACACACCCAGGATGGGACACCAGTCCATCGCAAGGCACCCCAAGCGGGACTCAAACCCCAGACCCACTGGAGAGCAGGACCTGGTTCAACCCACTGCACCACCGTGCCCCCCCAGTATATAATCAGTCTTAACTAATAAATCTACTGGCCTACAGACTAAAGAAGAATAAAGCTTTCACAGCCTAAAATCATGACATTTATGGTATCTACTCAGAATGTCTATGTTGATATACTACACATAAAATATGTTTTAACTTGACTAAGTGTAATCAATATCCATGAGTTGTAACCAGGCAGTCGTTGTACATGTTGTTACCCCAACCTTTGAGGTGCTTCAAAAAACTTTTATCCTAGAAACTACAAGGGTTTCAAATTTTCAAAAATGGTCACCTATTTAATATATATCTATAACACTGATGTATTGATGCCACTTAGATCTAGAGTCATTTAGCTGATGCTTTTCTGCAATGTGAATTACAATGTTAAGCTACTTACAATTATTTAACCATTGATACAGCTGGGTAATTTTAGTTCAGCAATTTTAGAGTAGGTACCTTTCTCAAGGGTACAACAGATCAGATTCAGACCTGCTACCTTTGGATCCAAAGACAGTAGGTCTAACCACTATGTTACCAGCTGCCCCAAGCAAGATACACAAACTGGCTGAAAATTTTAATTCAAATCATAAAAAGGACAGCAGGTTCTGGAGTAATTAAGGACTGTTATCTTTAAACTGGAAGGTTCCTGGTGAATCCTGCTCCTGTTTTTGAACCCTTGGTTACTGACGAGTGTCATGCTCCATCGGGAAAAGATGTTTATTGTAAATAGTTGGGAATTGTGGGAAAGATGTAAAATAATAGTTTATGTAGAACATGAAATGATGGGATTATAAGGGAGTGAGTGCCTGTTGGGCAGTGTAAGAAGATTAAGGAAAGCTGAAAAAGACTAAGCAGACTGAGAAGGCTAGATTGAAGAAAAAGGGTCCAAAGGGGAGAGCATTGTCTCTATTTGTTTGCACCGATACCCCGCTGTGTGCCGGTGTTCCAATAATGTTCATAATGAATGCTCTCCCTGCGCTTTCTTTGCTCCATCTAGTCCGCGCAGCGTGCTACATAAACTGCCACGAGTAATGCTATCATATGATATTTTGGCTGACAGTGACATGAGTAATCACACTACGATTATTATTATTATTTATTTTCTTTATTTGTGTGATGCATTTGTCTAGGACAGTTTTCAGTGTAAGGTAATCAACCTTACTATGATCTATAAAACTAAGCATTCTACAGAGTCTTTCAAGGTAAGCACTTTGGTACGAGTGGAGAAGTGGGATTCGATACCGGCACTTTCTGACATCAAAGCAATAGCCCTAATTCAGCACCCTTCCGACTCTCGGAAGTTACCATACCATACCATCTTCTGTCCCGCTTGTCCTAGAAGGGTCGCTGTGGCAGCAGGGAGAGCAGAGAGGCCCAGCCGCCCCTGTCCCCCGCAACTTCCTCCAGCTCAACCTGGGGGATCCCCAGCCATTCCCAGGCCAACTGTGAGATATAATCCCTCCAGCGGGTCCTGGGCCGACCTCGGGGCCTCGCCCCAGCTGGCCGTGCCTGGTATACCTCCAAAGGGAGGCGTCCAGGGGGCATCCTTATCAGATGCCCGAACGACCTCAGCTGGCTCCTCTCAATGCGAAGGAGTAGCGGCTCTACTCCGAGCTCCTCCCGGATGTCCGAACTCCTCACCCTGTCACGGAGAGTGAGTCCCAGCACCCTGCAGAGAAAACTCATTTCGGCCGCTTGTATCCGCGATCTTATTCTTTCGGTCATCACCCAGAGTTGATGACAATAGGTGAGGGTAAGGGCGTAGATCAACCGATAAATGGAGAGACTCGCCTTACGACTCAGCTCCCCCTTCACCACTACAGTCCGGTACAGCGACCGCATTACTGCTGCCGCTGCTCTCAGTCTGTGGCTGATCTCACACTCCCTTCTTACCTCATTTGTGAACAAGACCCCAAGATACTTGAACTCCTCCATCTGGGGCAAAAACTCTCCCCTTACCTGGAGGGGGCATACCATCCTTTTCCGTGACAGAACCATGGACTCAGGCTTTGAGGTGCTGATCCTCATCCCCACCGCTTCACACTCGGCTGCAAATCGTTCCAGTGCGTGCTGGAGGCAGCCATGTGACGGTGCCAAAAGGACAGCATCATCCGCAAAAAGCAGAGACGTCACCTTCCGACTCCCACACAGAATGCCCTCCTGACCTTGGCTGCGCCTTGATATCCCGTCCATGAAAACCACAAACAGGAGTGGAGACAACGCACAACCTTGGCGGAGTCCAACATCCACACTGAACAGGCCTGACTTAAGGCCGAGTATGCGGACACAGCTTTCGCTCCGTATGTACAAGGACCGAATGACCCGTAGTAGTGGCCCTGGTACCCCATACTCCCGAAGCACCTCCCACAGAATTTCCTGGAACACGGTCATAGGCCTTCTCCAAGTCCACAAAACACATGTAGACTGGATTAGCAAATTCCCATGCCCCTTCAATGATCTGTGAGGGAGTAAAAAGCTGGTCCACTGTTCCACGGCCAGGGCGGAATCCGCATTGTTCCTTTTCAATCTGAGGTTCAACTATCGGCCAGAGCCTCCTCTCCAGCAGCCCGGCATAGACTTTCCCAGGGAGGCTGAGAAGTGTGATGCCCCAATAGTTAGCACACACTCTCCGGTCCCCTTTCTTAAAGACAGGGACCACCACCCCAGTTTGCCAATCTAAGGGCACTGTCCCCGAGGTCCATGCAACATTGCAGAGGCGTGTCAACCATGACAACCCTGCAACATCCAGGGCCTTAAGCATTTCCGGGCGGACCTCATCCACCCCCGGTGCTTTGCCACCATAGAGCTTACTAACTACCTCAGTGACTTCCACCAGGGAAATGGACTCTGACAGCTTGAAAGCCTCTGGCCCTGACTCCTGTAAGGGAGGCATATCACTCGGGTTTAAGAGTTCTTCAAAGTGCTCCTTCCACCTCCCGACAATGTCCTCATCAGAGGTCAGAGTTTCTCCACTCTTGCTAAACACAGCCTGAGCGAAACTCCTCTGACCCCTTCTGAGCTGCCGGATGGTTCTCCAAAACCTCTTTGAAGCCGACCGATAGTTCTGTTTTCCATGGCCTCTCCAAACTCCTCCCATGCCCAGGATTTTGCTTCTGCAACCACAGCCGCTGCTGCCTTTTTCGCCTGCCGGTACCTATCTGCTGAGTCAGGAGTCCCCAGAGCCAACCAGGCCCTAAAGGCCTCCTTCTTCAGCTTGACAGCTTCCCTCACCACCGGTTCTCGGGTTGCCGCCCTGGCTGGCACCAACAAGCTTTTGGCCACAGCTGTGCCTGGCTGCTCCCACAGTGGAGGTTTTGAACAGGGTCCATTCAGACTCCATGTCCCCTACCTCCTCCGGGACATGGGAGAAGCTCTCCCGGAGGTGGAAGTTAAAATCATTCCGGACAAGGTCCTCTGACAGTCATTCCCAGCACACCCTCATTAAACGTCTGGGCCTACTGGGTATGTCCATCAGTTTTCCCCGCCATCTGATCCAACTCACCACCAGATGGTGATCGGTTGACAGCTCAGCACCTCTCTTCAGCCGAGTGTCCAAAACATGTGGCCTCAAGTCAGAAGAAATGACTACAAAGTCGATCATTGACCTTTAGCCCAAGGAGCTCTGGTACCAAGTACACTTATGAACATCCTTGTGTTCGAACACGGTGTTTGTTATGGACAAACCATGACTAGCACAGAAGTCCAATAACATTTCACCATTCGGGTTCAGATCGAGCAGGCCGTTCTTCCCAATCACCCCCCGCCAGATTTTCCAGACATTGCCAACGTGAGCGTTGAAGTCCCCCAGCAGGACTATGGAGTCTGTAGGTGGGGCCCTGTCCAGAACCCCTCCCACCTACTCCAAGAAGGCTGAATACTCTGAACTGCTGTTTGGTGCATAAGCACACGCAACAGTCAAAGTTTTCCTCTCTGCGACCCTAAGTCGCATTGAGGCGACCCTCTCGTCCACCGGGGCAAACTCCAACTGTATGGCAGCCAGCCAGGGACTTGTGAGTATCCCCACACCCACCTGGCGCCTCTCACCTCGTGCAGCTCCTGAGTAGGAGAGGGACCACCCCTTATCGAGGAGTTTGGTTCCAGAGCCAACACTGTGAGTGGAGGTGAGCCCAACTATATCTAGTTGGTATTTCTCAACCTCCCGCACCAGTTTCGGCTCCTTCCCCCCAGTGAGGTGACATTCCATGTACCAAGAGCCAGTTTTTGTCGCGAGGGGCCATGACGCCATGCGCCACCCCCTCCCCTCCCCTCCCCTCCCGCCAGGTATACATAGCACCAGAGCCCCATGCTGGACCTTGCAGGTGGTGGGCCCACATGGCCCCCCCACGATGCCTTTTTGGACTAAGCCCGGCCGGGCTACGTGGGCTGCCCAGCCACCAGGCGCTCACCTAGGAACACTACTCCCAGGCCTGGCTCCAGGGGTAGGTCCCAGTGACCCTATTCCGGGCAGGGTAAACGTTCTTCTGTTTCCATTTTTCATGGAGGTTTTTGGATCGTGTTGGTCTGGATCTTCACTCCAGTCCTGTTTGCCTTGGGAGACCCTACCAGGAGCATAATGCTCCCGACGACATAGCTCTGGAGATCCCTAGATCACGCAAGCCCTTCTGCCACGCCAAGGCCTCGATCCAAGAAGGGCTCTCGGAAGTTGTTGTTATTATTATTATTATTATTATTACTATTATTATTATATGCAAAGCAGTTGAGAAAGATCACCAATCACCTAAAACGCTCCTGTCCGGCCGTGTCCCACAGCTGTAGTTTAATCTTGAGTTTGGGTTAGAGCTCCAGCGCGTGCGGGTGTAGAAATCCACGCCCACCGTGGGGTCCTCCGCGTCGCTGAACACGCCGTCAGTGAAGCGCTTGAGCAGAGACGACTTACCCACTGTGGAGTCCCCCAGTAGGATAACCCGAAATTGGTACTGCCAAATCATATCCACCATGGCATTGCTGCACTGCACCGCTGCCAGCATCCTCCCATCCGCTAGGGCACACGGCCAAGCTGGAGCGTGGGTTCCTCGTTCGCGGTCATGTGACGGAGACAATGTGTTATCAGAGAAGGGTAGCATAAGGCAGTAAAAACAGGCGGACGCATGTATTGGTTGCTCTTTCCTTGACACAGTGTTCCTTATTGGTGTGCAAGGTGGATCTTAGCTGCATCGTTGAACACACACACACACACACACACACACACACACACACACACACACACACACACACACACACACACATTTTCAGAACCGCTTGTCCCATACGGGGTCACGGGGAACTGGAGCCTACCCGGCAACACAGGGCGTAAGGCCGGGGGGGAGGGGACACACCCAGGACGGGACACCAGTCCGTAGCAAGGCACCCCAAGCGGGACTCAAACCCCAGACCCACCGGAGAGCAGGACTGCGGTCCAACCCACTGCGCCACCACACCCCCTCCATCTTTGAAGAAAGTTGCTTAAACTAAATAAAAACAATAGGACAAGGTGTGTAATGGAAACGTATAATTTTGTTTTTCTTTCTGTTAATAATTATCAGGCTGCAGTATTTCTAGAGCTCCAGCAGCAGCCAGATGAATATGAATCAGTAACTCTAGTAGCGTGTAAAAAGTACAGTTTCCAGGTTTATTACAGTGCATTTGTTTAAACACCTACAGCGTAATAAGTTATTTTCTGTTTGAGTATATGATATTTTTGTACAACTTCTATCTGGACAAACAGAAAAACAATGTATTCAAGCTACCTTTGCTTTGGAACCGTTTGAATTGTTTTGTAGCACGTTGAATTGAATCTCAAGCTTTTTCTTAGTGAAGAACCAGAAGGCATTCTTCCCTGCAAGTTTTGATATGTCACGTTTTGCATGGACTCACTCACATCCTGGGCCTCTGAATTTTATCACCTCATCGACCGCTACAGCAAATTAACTATGTTCGCTTAATTTGTTTATGTGTAACTATGATAGATGTTTCCGGAAGAGTAGTAAAACTGGTGATATATCCTTAAGTATATTTCTGGTTTCTCCTTTCATGTAACCCAACATGCATGATGATGCAGCAAACCCAACGAATACCTTTTGAGGTACTTAATTATTCCTCAACATTTTTGGTGACTCGGAACATACCTGACACTGTTGGAAACCAGGAAGTGAGGTTAAATCGCTTGCTTTGTGAGATAGTTTTTGCGAGTGATTTATATTTTTTTATATTTAATTTTGTCCGAGTTTTCACTGGTTGGACTACCTCCGGGGGTGTCGTCCCTTACTTAGTTACTAGTTTTTAATTCGTACTAATTTATGATGTGTTTGATTTACTTTTTAAAGCCAGCTGTATAGTGAGGGGGGCGCGGTGGCGCAGTGGGTTGGACCGGGTCCTGCTCTCTGGTGGGTCTGGGGGTTCGAGTCTCGCTTGGGGTGCCTTGCGATGGACTGGCGTCCCGTCCTGGGTATGTCCCCTCCCCCTCCAGCCTTACGCTCTGAGTTGCCGGGTTAGGCTCTGGCTCCCCGCGACCCTATATGGGACAAGCGGTTCAGAAAATGTGTGTGTGTTGTAACGATCCGGCTAAGCTAATGAGTTAGCCCAGATCCTCACGTGGATTCCAGAAAGGCGTAAAATTATATAAATCCAGATGGACACGGACAAAAGGAAGCTCTTCTTTTTAATATCTTGTGGGCAACTATGGATGACATATTTCACACAGCTGTCCTTACAATAAAATAAACAACATTAAAGTAATCTCCAAAACGTGCGAGGCACAAAAGGTGTACACGGCCAAGTATATCAGCCTGCGCGCCCGGGAGCCAGCATCGAGGGGGCGGAGCAACCCCTTAGTCTCCACCATGATACGTCATCATTACAGTGTGTATAGTGTATCACTGTATTTCCGTATTATGTATATATGAAATCTGTAACTTCTCTGTTTTATTAGTTGAATTGCTTCATCGCATTACACAACGCTAGTGTTTACCTTGTTTCTGCCATTATGCCGTTTAATGGTATTTATATAAAATACAATTTACAATCAAACACGTAATGTCTTTGTCAGACTGTAGATTGTAGTTCAATGTGTGAGATTTTTTTAAACGAACTTTCACGTATCTATGAAGGAACTACATTTCCCAAAAAGCACCGCAGCCTGCCACAGATCGTACATAAAGGGAAGCGCGGAAAGTTCTCCCTCTTCTACTTCCGAGGCAACCTAGAAAAAGGTGCGTATCGACGGTTCCTTTAGTTTTTCCATCCTTTATCATCAACGCGTTTTTTATTGAATTAGGTGGAAATTCGAAGCAAATATTTGTACCTTACACCTCAATGTTTTTTTAAACCTTGAACTGACGTGATATTCAATTTATTTTTTATAGAGCACTCTTCTCACACTGAACACATACACTTAATCAAAAAAGACTGTTAACTACAGACTAAAGTATCCCTGCTGGCCACAGAGGGAAAGAACCAAAAAAAAAGAAAAACCCAATTGAAAGTCAAGGGAGGAAAAAAAACCTCTGCTCTGGTCTGTGTGTCAGTGGCTGCCCACTGGCACTCGGCATTTCTAGATGGAAATGAAACCTTTAAATCAGTTTACTAATGCATGGTTGTTGCTAGTAGTAGCTTGATTTCCTTTTCAGAAGGTACGTCTGGTTTATGATGGCAGTTGGTCATCTCCAGCCAGCGTGATATTCCGTATTAAAATTGAATAAAACTTGACCTAATGCATGGTAGGCGTCACTTGTACAAGTGAAAGAATTTAAAGGGACAGAAAAACTAAAAGAATCAGTGATATGTGGCTGTCTTTGAGTTTTTATGTAAAGAAACTTTATGCCGGAATTGATAGCTTGTATTTCGTATAATATACACACACAGACTGACCCCACTTATCCCGAGCGGGGTTGCGGCGAGCCGGAGCCTAACCTGGCAACAGGGCGCAAGGCTGAAGGAGGAGGGGACGCACCCAGGACGGGACGCCAGTCCGCCGCAAGGCACCCCATGCGGCCAGACTCTAACCCCAGCCTTATCAGAACGCGGGCATAGGCCTAACCCGATGCGCTACTGTGCCGCCCCCCTTACTAATACATATACAGTAACAGGGTTCGTACGAAAATGATTTAAAAAAAAAAAACAGAATGGTAAATGTAACTAAACTGCTATCCATCCAGTCGTTATGTTTTATTTTGTTTTGTTACATTTCCGGAGGCTGTGTTCTCTGTAGTGGCGCGTGTGGGGTGGGGGTGGGAACGCTCGTCACGTGTCATTTGATTTATTGGCGCCTCTGTGCCTGGTGCGCGTCCAGCTCTGTTAACGTGTCTCGCTGTTATGTTAAGGGTAACTGGCTGGAAGACGATAAATTGCAACTATGGTTGCATCGAGGAACAGCAGACAAGCAGTTAGGATACTCCGTATACAAGAAAGACAGATGTGTGCGCTATGGGAGAATTAGCCCTCACCAGCCATTCCAAAAGATAGCAGAGAAATATTCCATTAATTCTTAGTAAGAATTTCATCCTTTTAAATAAAATCATTCATATGGAATCAACATTTAATTGTGACTGCTTTTATATAATATATGTGAAAATTTAGTCACAGAATTCAGATGTGTGGAGTAGTAAATTGGCTCTGGGCTCATTGGTTATTTTGCTATTCTGTACAGCGCTATTGTAATTGTAATACTAGTAGGATGTGTGTATGATGGATAACAACATTCAGATTCAGAGCATTAGTGCTTTCAAAGCTAAGATATGCGATTTGATTTGGGTTCACTGCTTAGAGGTTTTCTAGATGGTTGTCTTTACTGCTGTTTGGTGGTTAAATGAAGTATGCATGCAAAGTAGAGTCCAGATGAAGTAGACATGCAAGGGACCATGCCATGTAATGCAGAAAAAAATGTTTAATACACACACACGTTTTCTGAACCGCTTGTCCCTTACGGGGTCGTGGGGAACTGGTATTTGTAAAAAAAACTAAATTAATTCATATGCCTAAATTAATTACTTTGGACTGATGGAGGATAGCAGAACTAAAAGCAAAGAAAAAGATAACTAAGGATATTCAGGTTCTCACCTCTGCTGATCATAGTGCAGAGAAGGCAAAGAAACTTGGAACTTGGCTTAATTTCAAAACTGAATGGACTTCGAAGAGCTGCTAAAGGAAAAGAGCAGGCTCTCTTGAAACTGGAGTGTCAAATGGATGAGAACCTGAAGGAGTTAAAAGCACTTCCATGAACTGTAGTCTAGGGTTGGACCAATTTGCAGGACTGTTTTATGTTTGAGCAGTCAAATGTGCATTCTTTATCTGTTCCTGTTTTTTTTTTTTTTTTTAAAAAAAAAATGTTTACAGTAACATTAAAAAGTGGTGTTTCCTTGTCTTTAGTATGGTAAGGAAAAAATTGAGAAAATGTATTTAATTTTGGTGCAAATCAGTAAAGAGTCAGGTAAAATGTTTTTGTTTGTTTATATTTTTAAATCATACTATGGAATTTGGGTTGGCATTTTGTCCCAACCCCCCACAAAAAGATGCATGTAACCTACAGTTGGCAACAAATGTACAAAAATACAACCAAAATTTTAAAAGTATGTAAAATATGAACTAAATATAATTTGTATTCATATTGAGGATTCCAGTCTTGTGGTGTGATATTGTGAGTTAAAGGGGCTCTGTTTAAACTCACCAAGGCTGGCTTTTGTCTTTTTTTTTTTTTTTTTTTTTTTTTTTTTTAAATTTCACTCTTAAAAAATCTGTAAGAACCCGGTATCTGACTTAGAATACTCTGCAGTACAAATTTGTATCAATTTATGATTTTGCACCTTGGATCTTGGGTACTGTGGCAGAAGGTGGTATTAAAACCTGGGGCCTTAAGAGTGGGGGTGGGGAGGGTAACATTAACAAAGTGCAATGGTTACCTTACCACAGGAGTTATAGTCGGATAGATGTATTTATGCAGTCTGTAAACGCAGCAAAAGAACCCCGCTGCCTCCTTTAATTTTATGACTTTAAAATGAACGGATAGCAGCATAAGTAGTAAGCACGGCCCTTATCGAAGTCGCCCTAGTGCTTTGTCCATTGCTGGGGCGGTCAAAAAGGAGCCCAAAGAAACACTTTTGCCGACGGTCGCTGCTTAGTTGTCCTGTGACTAAGGAGCAACAATATGGAGAAGGACAGATGAACCCTACAGCTTCCAGTGGAGCTCCTGCTTTAAGGGCAGGCACTGTGTACTAGTGTGTAGCATAGTGGTTAGAGCCTGCTGCCTTTGGACCCAAAACTTGCAGGTTGAAATTCCACTTCCAGCTATAGTACCCATGAGCAAGGTATTTTTTGTAAATTGTTTGTTCAAAAATTACCCATCTGTTTAAATGGGTAAAAATTTGTAGATGTCCCAATAAGTCACTTTTGGAGAGAAGTGTCAACTAAGTGAATAAATTTTAAAATGTGTGCTATAGCGGCACACTACTCTTAACTATATGCTAATGCAGTTTTTAATTCTTTCTTGTGCCAGATGACTTTGCTGTATGTTGAAAGTGACATGTTGAGCCATGTGTCTGGCAGTCCTTGGGAAAGGTGAGATCATGCTGAATTGGGCCTGTTGGCATAGTCAGGGCCCCTGGTGGAGCAGAGCCTGTTTTTCTTGTAGCAGGTGTGGTCAATGAGGGGCTGAAATGGACCCTTTTTGATGGTTGCTGCTCAGTTATGCAGCTGCTTCAGCAACATAAAGGAAAGGAACATTCATCTTCAGTTGTGATAATCTTTCATGGCATGCTTAAATACTGACCTGGTGTCTTGATGTCTTGCAGGAATTGGCCTTCAGTTGTGGAAGGCTTTCTTTGTCATACATATGCAAAGTTGATGACCAAGAGTTTGAGTGCATGGGAAAGGTATGTTTTCTACTGTTCTGGTCAGCAGTCAAAGGAAATAAATGGCTTGAAACAAGTGTACTTGCTGACTGAGTATGCATGTTAACCTTTAAACTGCTTGTTAGGTGCTTTCTTTTTAAATAAGCTTCCACAGGATGAATGGTTCAGGCCTGATGATGATGAGACACTTGCCCTCACTGAGAGCACAGCTCACTTATGAGAACATCAGTACTCAAGATCTGAGTCAGGCCTACACTGTTTTTGTGCCTGAGTCAAAGGTTTCTAGAGGTTGTAATATACTTCTTCTTGCAGATTTGATGGACCTTAAAACCTGAAGTCTTGGAAAACTGTTTTCACTGGTAAGTTGGAGCAGTAAATGAGAACTGCAAGTCTGAGGACATTCAGTGTGTAATGGGATTTTATTATAATGGTGGTGTGAAAAACATAATTGGTGACACTAAGTAGCTCTGCACATCACTAGGTTGAGAGCCTGCATGCTTTCCAAGGAACAGGGTTTGCCTGTAGCCTCTGGTTCACGATGGGCATGCTAGAGAAGTGTGGGGAACCAAGGGTCTGAAACTTTAGGCTGTACAATGTCTACAACAGTCAGTGTGTTCTCCAACATCTAGTGGGTTGCTTGAGTCCCAACAATAGGTGGATTTTGTAACCTTTTACTGGGGAGTGAGGGGTTTTGAGTCTGTTTGAATTGACACAGCAGTGAATATTCCTTCCCAGGTCTTTCATGCTCCTTGAAATTTTTGAGAGGTTTAGCTGGAACTGAGTTCCTTTCCTGGTGACTTTTGATCACAAGTTGTATAAACTGAAGTGCTTCTAATGGAGTCTGTGTACTGACTTGCAGTTTACAGCTGAAATTCAAAAAGCCTTTCTGTCACTGGACTTGATGTGTCTAGCCTGCAGTGTGATCTGCTCTCTGGACCCTCATCAGTTTTCTTGGGTATGTATCTGGGTGTATGAGTGAAATTAAGATGTAAACCTGTATTATATGCAAGAGTCCACTCTGGCCACTGATGACACCCATTTACAAGTAGCGGACAGCTGGATGAAGCTTGCGGATATGGGACTGAGGCCCAATGTTAAATCCGGGTGGCAACATCCTGCAATTCCAGCAGTTTACCTAAAAGTATCATTTCTGTGCCCAGCTCAGGTGCAGAGCATGGTGGTATGAGCAGATCAAGGATTCACAGAACTACCTTCAACTACCCTCTGCCAGCAGATTCTTTGCAACTGTTAAGCATCCTGTATTAGAATGGTACAACTGGTAGCTGATATGTTGGTTAGAGCTGGGCTTTCGGACCTAAAGGTTACAGGTTTGAATCCCGGCTCTAGCTGTGGTAACAATTAAGATGCCTTAATTGCATCAGTAAAATGACTTTCTAGGTAACTTTGGAGAAAGCATCAGCTAAATTAAATGTAGTCATTGTATGTAATTTGAATTAATATAATGGGCTTAATTATGATTTTTATTTGATTTGTTACTTCAGGGTGACTAACTTTTGGTCGGTAAGGGGATGGTTCGTAACTACAGGCTGTACGGAAGTCAGACGTTTAACCCAGGTACTGCCTGAATGCTGTTCAGCTTTGTAGAATTTTTTTTTTTTTTTTTAAATTGGAAGCTTTAGAGAAACTACCCTTACTTGCTGCTCTTGCTGGTTTATAAGCCATTCTGACATACTGGTGTGGTGCTGTAAACTACTCAAGTATAATCTAATAGAACAAGGTAAATATAGTATTTAGGGTGAACATATGGAGTCCTGTTAATGTAGAAGTTCTTGTACAGCACAAAGCAGTGTATTCACTAAGTTAAATTTTGGGTAATCTTTTGTTGCACTGCTACAATTCCAGTATCACCCTGCTTTAAACATCATCTTGAAGCCTTGTTCGACCTGATTTCTGTAAGAGCTTGGAAGATGTTTGCAAGTTGTGTGTGTGAAGACTGGTAAATTACCTGTACTAATAAAATTTGAATGGTCCTTTCAATCTTTCATGTGCTATACTGTCTGATTTTACTATATAGTACAGTTACTAAAGGGAAACATGTAAACTGTTCCTAAATGCACTCGAAATTATTAGCACAATGAATAGGTAATAGGACAATTAGTCGTGCAAGAAATGACAGCAGTTAATGCACACAAATGACTGAAGTTGGCCACCTAGTCAGAGTTGGGTGTGGTTTAACTTGATTTGCACTGTTACAAGCTAGTAGTAGTATAGCAGCTCATCAGTTGTGAACAATGCTTCAGCTACATTTGTCATTAACTAACTTGATGTAGTGACTAGTGTACTTTAAGGCATTTCTTTCAAAACTGTGCCCTACATGGAAAAATGCCACTTCTAATGTATAAAACAGGCCTTACCCTCAATTTCAAGGACAAGTCAACAGCTTGGGAATTTCATAGAACCTTTAAGGAAAACAATACTTAAAACAAGGCCTGGGTACAGCTTCAAAGCTGGGATTTGTACCATGATGGCAGTAGCTGAAAGTTCAAATACACAAGATGAAATCAGCCCTTCTTTCTAAAGATCATTTACCTCACTGCACTCCCCCTGGCACAAGGCTATTCTGCCCACCCTCCCAACCATTTGTCCATTAAATTAAACCTATGAGCAAGTCCATTGATTGGTGTTCTGTTTTCATGAGTACAATATAAACATCTTCCACAGAGGGCTGAGAGGAGAAATTCTACATAGCCTACAATGGTCATTCATCCACCAACAGTTAACCCCCCAACATAAGCATCTGCCTGGTAGAGAGGAAAAGGGCAGTGGCACTCAATACCTGTACATTAAGAACCAGGTGACATGCTGGGAGTGTAGCTTTGTGCCTTGACAGTAAAGAGTGTCAGTCCTGCAAGTGTGAGGGGAACTTCAGCTCGGCAATCTCCAAATCTGGGGAGCTGCTGCCACTGCGATCACTGTACGTATCCCTGTGTACATAAACCACAGATGAGCTCACACTTTCATAAGCCAAAATTCAGTGCACCAACAATCACATGTTCTCTGTATTTCAAGCTGGATGGCATTTAGCATGCTAAATTTTTATACCGTATACTAGTTAAATTCATCTGGGGGTCAGGGGTTACCTTGGTGAGAGATGGCAGCCTTTCTGCAGGTAGCTCTGCAGCTTCCCAGCTGCTGCTAGCAGTAGGCCAAAGTATGGTGGGGAGGGCTTTATGGGGCGGGAGGTGAATTCTGGGTGGTACTGCACCCCCACAAAGTACAAGTGGTCTGAAATGTCACAGTACAGAGATTAGAGTTGAGCCTTTTGTGAAATCTCATTCACTAATAAGGAAATGGTGCAATACATTTATGTCATTGTGTTTTCATATTGTGGAATGAACAATTTGTTAGCCTGAGAATTGCTGAATCCTTTTTATCATTGAAGGGCTTCAAACCTCATCTCTTTGACTCCCTTCTCTTTACATCTCCTAAGTATTCTGTGAACTTGCATCATAGCAAATGCAGATGTGATGTTGGTATCTGACTCAGCTGCTTACAAATTACACATGTAATGTGCAGCAACAAAAACAGAGCTGACAGTCACATGTCTGCAACCCTCTCCCTGTAGTGAAATACACTTGTTTATGTTACACGTTTTTGGAGGAAAGTGTTAAATGAATAGATGTAAATGTATTCTAATTACTGCATATACTAAAAGGCAAGAGGATGATAAGCCAATTACTCCAATAGGTCGACAAGAAAAATCTACATGGGTGCTGTCAACTTTTATAATAGGAGAATTTCTGATCAAGAGCAAAGTAGGATCATTAGCAGCACTACTGGATGTTCTCTTGTATGCTTTAAATGAGAGGTGTCAAGATCCAATCCACAAAAAAGTTTCCGTAAATATTACAGCACCTGATTTTCCACATGAAACACTAGGCTTGATATCGTAACAACATCAAAGACTCAATCATAGTCAAGGCTGACCAAGAAATGCACAAGCTACAGCTCTTTACTCCCAGTGCTCCACACTACACCCACTAAGACCATGGGCTCTCTATAGGAAAGTGATTCTGAGGGGCCCCTTTAGAGTAGCAGGGTACTACTGACCATCCAGCTCAATGACCTCCATTCTTTCTCCCTCCATGTCCTGACCCACAAAGCGGAAGCCTTTTTCTTCAAAGTGCTGCTTCAGCTCTGGGTTCACCTGCAGAAACAGGGACTTCATCTTGAGCCAAGGTCCCTAGCCTCTCAATAAACCAACTCATTGTGGAATAAAACTGCTATTTTGAAGATTTACAAACATTTTGTCCAATCAGGTCTACTATTTTGTAGCTAAAACAGCAATTTATCTTCAGAAGCATAACTCATTTTCTTGCAAATTTAACCTCAGTGCCACATGGAAACTCAAAGAATGCTTTGTTTAGCCCTTTTTATCCCAAGTGTGGCACATAATGACATAGCGTGCATTCAATATTTTGTCTTAGTTTAAGACATGTAATAAAGTTAGTAACTGATGGATTCACAGCTCACTGACAGATTTAAAATGAACCAGTTTTAATAACTGATGAATGAATGATGCATGAATAACTGGTGGGATGCTGCTGTCCAGCACACAAACCTCAAAGCGATGCCTGTGCCTTTCGTCAACGTATTCAGCATCACCATAAAGCTTCCCTGCAGATATGAAGGAGGATGTCATCAACCAACTCTACACTCACTTTCACTGGAGTCTGAAGTTGCAATCTTGTCACTTACGCAGTATGGAGTTTGTCGTTTTAAAAATTGTGCGTCTCTTCCCCAGCCTCATTGTGCCTCCCATCTGCCCAGGGTTGTGCTCCGGCATGTCAATCACCTTCGGAGGACCAAATACTTATCAGAATTCTGAACAGAGAAAAACACCTACAAAAATAAATACCAACAAAAGAAGCCACTGCATCATGGGATACTTACTACAGGGTATTTGCACTCTGGGTCAAATTCAGTTGAGTTGGCATCTTGGAGGGAAACAGCCATGTTTTATAGTGCAGATGAAGTCCATTTACAACCAACACTTTGCTAAAGAACACAGCCATCCATTTCCCCTCCCATGTTACCACTGATATATAGTATGAAACTTTTTGAAAGGCTGGTGATGCAACACTCACCTTGCCAGTCCAGAACATTGCGGGCAAACTCACACACAGCCAACTGCATACCCAGACACACCCCTGCACATGTGTGTATGCATACAGGTGAACATACACAGAGGGGAATAAAAAAAAAAAAAAAAATTTTTTCAAAATTGTATTGCATTTCCCATTTTCAGTGTAGCCTACTTAAACTTCCATAAAGGGAGCTGAACTGCAAATCCAGTCCACTATTTTACATAAACATTGTGTTACAAGTTCAGCAAACATTGACTAGTTCAACAGCTTGTGTCTCTTGGTTCTAAACTGAGTCGAGCACTGGGCCTCCATCTGACACATCTAGTGTCCATTCACACAATCGGATAGAACAGGTCCTTGTGACACAGAGGCAGTTTCTCACCTAAAAAGGGCTTTTTCTGTTTCCGTGCCCAGCTAATTGCCTGAATCTTCCCCTCAGTGCCCCGTACCCCAAAACCTCCAGGCACCAAGACACCGCTGCAGGTACAAAAAGATTAGGCAGAAGTGCTGCTCTTCAGAACCTCAACTTCTCACCACATAAGGTGCTAAGAAATACACACTTAAAACACACAAAAGTCCAAGTCTCAGTTCTAAACGTCACTGCACTGGACACAAGGATCAATGAACACTGAAAATAAATTATAGGAGAAAAGCATTAATTTTCTTTGGTGAGCAAGACTGTAAAAAGGAAGATCTCAGCAAAACACTCCTATGTTGTCTTTTTAGCACCTAAAGCACCCTGCTGGCGCTGAAAAACACACACGCCCCTGGCAACAGGCCCACTCACTCTGCGCTGCATAGCTTCTGCCAGGCCTCATGGTACTTGACAGGCTCCTGGTGCAGTGTGGCTGCTTCCAGGTCAGCAGAGTCAATGTACTGCAGAGGGAGGAAAGTGAGTGAGGAAGAGAAGGATCTTCAGCACAAGGACAATAGACCCAATAATCACTGGCACACTCAGCAATACACATGTGCTTCCAGATCACGTGACCAACTTGATCTTGGCTGAACAGTAAACCCTCACCCATCACCAATCGTGCGGTAAAAGAACAACATATGGGCACAGTAACAAACGCCACCAGGAAAGAAAACGGGAAGCAAACTAATGCACAATGTGAAAGAACAGAACCACAAATACCTGAGTGTCAGAATTACCTTGACTGCCAGCTTGTGGTTGATGGCCAGAGCAGAATGTTCCAGGGCCTTGATGACAGAGGCATAGGAGTCAGAGAACTTTGTGTACTTCCCCACCAGGGCAATGGAACAGTGCTCCAGGAGGCGGTCAGACCTACAGAAGGATGATAAAAGTGACAGAAGGAGCAACTGAAGAGGTAGAGTCCCCTGTAAATGTGGGTGTTTTCTGTGCAATTTACATTAGTAACTACAGGTGATGAACTCCAGCTACTTGCAAAAAAAAAAAAAAAAAAAAAAGCACAGTATCTTCACAGTGAATCAAAACAATTGGACAGAAGAGATTAGAAATGTTTGCATTACAAATTCATAAACAAACCAACATTTTCCTGTCCATTTGCTGCATTTATTAGTTGTTTTCAAAAAAAACTTGCATAGGGGTGTGCGACCAGACTAATTCAACACTCTCCCATACAACAGGCAGTCCCTGTATTATGAACCAGTTCTGGTCCCAGGTCTGTACTGAAGTCAAAATAAAATTAAAAAAATTTGTAGGAAGGTGATCATGATTCGCCTATCCTGAGTCTTCTGCACCTACTTGTGCAATGAACATCAGTGCATAAAGTGGAAACAAACAAACGAAGTTTACTTAAGCACACATCTACAACTGTCTCTCTTTCGCCTAATGTAATGCACAAATTGTATTTTCTCCGAGGTGTATGTCACTTCGGAGAACAGCGCCTAAATGAATAAACGTAAGTCAGATTTTGACATAAATCAGAAGAGTCAGTTTAAAGTTCGTGTCTGACGTCAGTAAAATGTTTTTCTTAGTATATACTATACTGTGTACCTTTCTATGCATAAAAAAAACCATTAAAGAAACACTTCTGGATACACTAAAACATCTTTAACATGACAATACAATAATAATACAATACAATGTAATGATAATAAATGTAACTACAGTATTTATAATAGAGAGAGAGACAGAGATAATAATACATGTTACGACTGTCATGATGAACGAGGACACAGGAGGCTGGACCCAAGTGCAGGATCGTTTATTCTGAATCAAAGGACTAGACGTGTTCTCGTGATCGGGAATGGGTGAATGGTCGGTTGATCGGCAAACTAAAAGAGGCGAGGATCTGTGTCTTACCTCGTGATTATTTTCTTTTTCTTTGATGCATCACCATTATTTGCATCACATTTACGTTTTGGTGCCATGAAAAGAAAGAAGTCTTCGTCTTACCTCGGGCACGTGCGCCGACAAACCGCTGTAGACGCAAAATTTTTTGATGTGCGTTGCAAAGTAGATCCCGTTTATTACAACAAATCATTGTATGCCACTTGAATTTTTAATATAGTAGGTTTTACAGGGGTTGGTTTGTAACTAGTTTGTACGCAAGTTGGCCGTTTGTAACCCAGGGACTGCCTGTACATACAGCTCACAAGTGATGTTTGTGAAGGTAGGTGATCAACAAAATGATGAACACTACACATTTTCAGCCAGCAACAAACAAGACAAAATATCCACAAGGAGAGAAACCGAAACGGGCAGAAAGTACTGACCGATCAGAAATCTCTTTCCACTTTGTGAGCATTTTGCGGGGTCTCATTTCAATGGGCAGATGAAGCCGATGGCAGAAGTAGTCCACCACACCCTGATCCTCCAGCAGTAATGGTACACGGTATATGGAAGAGACATCGTGGACACAAATCACCTGTAAGGTGGAGGGACAGCACTGAGCTCAGCCAGTAATAGGTCTCATCAGTCCACTAACAACTCCAGATTCACTTCTACACTTCTCCGTACGCACCTGATATACATGTTCTCTCTATACAATGAGTGACATTAAATAGTCACAAGTCATACCATACTGGTTCCTTCCTACAAACCCACTTCCAAAACCAGTGTCTGCAGTGAATCTGCCTTTCAGACTCCTCCAAATCTGTATGAATGTATGACTTCACAACTGAATGACTGTCAGCAATAATCATATTCAGAAAGTAAAAGTTTATATAAACAGTTATATAAACTGTACACATATACAGGAACATTTCTGTAAGCACTACAATGTGCTTTATGAAGTTGCGCAGAGTAGTCTGACAGAACAATGCTTACCTGTTCAGGCTCTACATGACAAAACATAGAGATCTTCTCTTTGACCGCGTTGTCCAGAGGGGTGGAGCAGCGGCAAACAACCTAAAAACAACACGGTAACAAAAGCATGAGTGCCTGGTGTGTCTGTCCCTCTGGGAACATTGCATAAAGAGGAACAGAGCAAGGGAGGCTATAAGGGAATCTAAAGGTCAGAGACTTTTCACAGGATGCAGAAGTTCTGACATACAAAAAGCAATGAATAGTAGTCAACTGTCTAAACTGACTAGAGAATTTCAAAGACTACATTTTAATTTAAAATGAAAATTTGACATACCAGAAGTCATTTGTACCAGCAACTGTCAGGTTCTACAATGGCTCCTCACATTCCCAGGGGTGCAAATGACCTCTTAATGACAGAGTGGCACTGAGTTATGTCTCACCACAAACTCTACCATCTCAGGGCACTCATCTCATTTCACTCCTTCTCTCTTGTGTTGCCTATCTCTTCACTTGTTTCTCTACTTTCTTATATGTCTGGTTACATGTGTATGTACGTTGGGGCAGTTTGTAGCATAGTAGTTAGAGCAGCTGCCTTTGGACCCAGAGGTCACAGGTTTGAATCCCAGCTGCAACTGTAGTTGCTTTAGTAAAATTACAGGCAGTTCCCGGGTTACGAAAGTCCAACTTACATACAACCTGTAGTTACGAACCTACAACTTATGCCTACAAACGCACTCTGAGATATCTACAAGACTTGATCATCTGCTACACCCCAACCAGACTGCTACACTCTTCCACATCTACCTGCTTGGTGATCCCACACACGAAGGGTAAAGATGGAAGTTCTCGGTTCTGGCTCCGTTGTGGTGGAAGGACCACCCCCTTTCGCTCAGAACTGCTGAATCTTTGTCCAAATTTAAAAGGGTCTTAAATTCACCTCTTTCAAACCCAATTTGCCCATGATCTCTTAAGTTCATGCAAGGTATAAATGTTCATGCACTATAACTTTAAGATCATGCCCAGATCAATCCTTTACGCAGCTACTCCTGTAATGTCACATAAATGTTTACATGTATCTCCCCCAAAAAAAAATTACAGGAAGGTGATCAGGAATAGCCAATATTCTGATAGTTTTACGTAGCTACCCGTACAATGAACATCGGTGTATATGGTAAAAGAAACTAATTGTACTTAAGAATCACACGTCTGCAACCATGTCTTTCTCCTAATGTAACGCACAAATTGTATTTTCTACGAGATGTACATCACTTTGGAGAAAAGCGTCTACTAAATGAATAAATGTAAATCCTATTATGTTAAAAATAAAAAAAATTACATACAACGGACTGTAATAAACGAGCACTACTTTACGACATGGATCAAAACATTGCATGTCTACAGCAGTTCATCAGCTCGTGGGCGTGTGAACCTGAGGTAGGACAGAGACTTTGTTCTTTTCAGTCAGATTGTCATGCCCACGACATCTCCTCGAATGTCCGCACATGCCCAAAATCAGAGCGGCAAGGTATAAAGAAACTGCACCAGCACAACCTGGTTGCAGAATCTCATTTGAGAAACCCGTCTCTCCAGCACTCTTGAATGAACCCACTTGAAGTCCATCATTCTCCTCAATCCTTTGTTCCTACTCCTGATATCCAAGCCTCCCAACACTTGCATCGCCTCCTTGACTACAACACTGGATTATCCCCAAGACCTACAGTATGTTTGTGCATCGACTGACCAACGCCTGCTCCCTTGTGTACCGACAATAAAGATTCTGCGATTGGGTCCACACACCTACCTCAGTCTCCTACCCACTTAGTATGACACAGACCACGTTGCTGTTAACAGTGCCTCGTGCGTTACTGTACTTGGCTTGTTTTTACAAAAAAAAATGAAACCCAATAACACACACAAAAACCATCATGACAAACTAAAGTGGAAATAATAAAGCAATCAGAAAAAGGTGAAATGCCAACAAACATTGGAAAAGCTAACAAACTTTCTTTAATGTTTTTTTTATACCCACACACACACACTCTCTCTCTCCCCTCCTCCCCCCTCTCTATATTATAAATAATGCTGTAACATTTCTTTTTCTATGTCTCTATTATAAATACTGTACATAGTTACATTTATTATTATTACATTGTGGTATTATTATTACTAGTACTGTATTGTTATATTAGATGTTTTAATTTATACAGAAGTGCTTCTTTAATGTTTTTATTAACGCATAGAAAGGTACACTATATACTATATAGTGAGACAAACATTTGACTAAATGACGTCACATACAGTACAAACCGTATCCTAAATGTTCCGACTTACAGAGAAATCCGACTTAAAAGACAGACTTAGGAATGGAACCCGTTCGTAATCCGGGGACCGCATGTACTTGGCAAACATTTGTATGTTGCTTAACATTATAAGGCACAGGATAGAGGACTCTGGAGGTCTCTTGTTGGTGACCTATACCCCAGTAGGGGTGATGGGGTCTAACTAACTTAACATTATAAGCCGCTTTAGAGGAAAACATCAGATAAATGTAAGTGTACGTAGTATGCTGCTAAAACTGAAGTAAATTTCCTTCTGCGATCATAAAAGTGTCTGTCATTCATTCATTCATTCCCAATTAAAAAAAAAAAAAAAAAAAAAGAGTTACATTTGGATTGTGGGATACTGCCCAAACAGATGGGAAAAGAAAATAAAAAAGTAGGTAAAGACATGTGTGAGGCTGACTCACAAGATCTGGGGACAGCCCGAGTCCCCTAAGCTCTCGGACGCTGTTTTGTGTTGGTTTTGTCTTCTGTTCTCCTGTGGCACTGGGCTGGAGGGAGAAAGAATTGGTGTGAAAACCATACATCATACAGATGGCATGTGATGTTGTGGTATAAGCTGCAAAAGGTGATACTCAGAAGTTTATTTTTCTTCTCTTTGGGAGTTTTCCCCCCCCCCCCCCTTTCCTCAGTTGCCAATTGGTTTACTTTACAGCTATTTATCTTATACCTGTACCAATGTTTCCTGTATTTCCTGCAACTTTTGTCAGTGTTCTGTGACATGCCAATGAGAACACTTTATAAAAATAAATTGAATCAAGATTCCATATGCTCCTAACGTGGTTTTAACGGCTGCAGAAAATTCATTAAATATATGAGGAGACAGCTCATAAATAAATGGGGTGCACAGTGGGTAGCACTGGTGTTTCACAGTGCTAGGGCTGTGTGACTGATTCTAAGTTCAGTCCCTGCATAGAGTACATCTGAAGTCTGAATGAGTTTCCTCAAATTTTCCTCCCATAGTCCAAAGACATATTTTGAATGAACTAGTGACTAAATTTTAATTCATCCTGGGAAAAGAGCATCTGCTAAATGAATACATGTAAATGCCAAAACATGGTGGTCTGTGTAACTATTGCAATATGTAAAAACTTCAGTAGTACAGTCTCACTGTACTTCAAAAAAAAGCTATTCACAACACCATCTCCAACACTGGGAAATGTATGACAAGAAAAAACTTCATTTTTAAGATGAGCCATATTTAAGATATGGCACATGTCATTGGAAGGATATTACCCTCGAAAGGGGGGTGCGATGGTGCAGTGGGTTGAACCACAGTCCTGCTCTCCGGTGGGTCTGGGGTTCGAGTCCCGCTTGGGGTGCCTTGCTACGGACTGGCGTCCCGTCCTGGGTGTGTCCCCTCCCCCTCCGGCCTTACGCCCTGTGTTGCCGGGTAGGCTCCGGGTCCCCGTGACCCCGTATGGGACAAGCGGTTCTGAAAATGTGTGTGTGTGTGTGTGTGTGTGTGTGTGTGTGTGTGTGTACCCTCGAAAGTTGGTGGAATATGCACATCCACATAAACACATTTATTTGTGCTTTACTGAGAATAAGTATGTTAAAATGAACTAAAATAAAGTAGGAAAAAAACAACTCATTGGGACAGAGTTGAAAGAAAGATTGTGGCCAAGATTCAGTCAGTCCAATGGAAAAGTCAACAGAAGGATTCCTCATGCATGGATGCCTAAATGTGTGTGTGTGATACATATATTATATATGCTTCTGTCAATGTGTGTACATGTGTGTATAATTATGCTGTCTAGGCTATATAATATTATAGCCTGTCATGCTTCCATACACACAAGTATATATAATATACACACACACACACACACACACACACACACACACACACACACACACACACACATGACAACAAGAGCATGAACACACACCTGTGGGACTAGGCTGACGTGGATGTTACAGAAGTTCTCCCTCTTGACCTTAAACTGGAACTGGCGGAAAGCCTCAATGAAGGGCATGCTCTCGATGTCTCCCACCGTGCCCCCCAGCTGTGGACAGGAGGACATTGAGGAGACACAAACACCACCACTCTACCAGGTGCCAAAATTACTGTGGTGAAGAGCACACGTATGCCTTTGTTGGTATCAAAACACAAGAGGACTGAACTCCTTTATTTAGCGCAACTCATTTTAAATCTCCATTTTCCACTTCAGATAATCCAAACTATTGTTCTCACTACAATAAAAGAAAGGATAGTAAATTGTTTTAAAAAAAAAAAAAAAACCCTCAATACTAAAAATATTCTTACGGATTCACTTAAAACTATCCGTTAAGAGCTGCTGCAAACAGCTGCAAAACACTTGTTACAATGGGTTACCAAGTCATAACTTAGCAAAAGTGTAACTTTGTCAAAATTAACAACTAACCATGAAAATACATCTACTACTAAATAAATCTCTCCTCTAGAAATACCTGCTATCACCTTCTTTGGAATCTATCCTATCAAAGCCATATTTTCAGAAAATCTAGATATTTTTTGTGGGTGCTCCAGACCCACAACAGAGGCTGTACCTCAATGACACAGACTTGGGGCCCCAGACCATCATCGTCCACTGGGATCTTGGCCTGCCGCATCACCCACTCCTGGATGGCATCAGTGATGTGTGGCACCACTGTAGGACAGCATAATGTGGAAATGTTGGAAACACAAAATATATACATATTTCTTACATAATGGGTTAATTTGTTCAGTAAAATCAAGCTGTCTGGCAAATTCCTGTTATGAAGGGGGTTGAATTACCAATATTTCTTGTGGGGGGGGGAATTAGCTGTCAGATAATCTAAAATTTAGAAAAATACTACAGTAAAAGGTTTCTTTTTTGTTCTTTTTTTTACTACACATGGCAATGATCATACCAGCATATGTTACGTAACAAATTTATTACTTCTAACCATTTAATGTTAGATTTTCATTAATTTCCTATCAGAATGGCTTGCACAACTGCAAAATTGTGGCTGCTCAGAGGCTACCGCAAGTACGGGGTATGAGACAAGATATCCTCAGGACAAAGACATATTGACATTTTGGCTCTGGATGTCTCTGATATAAAGCTAAAACATCACTGTCTATATCTATCAGTCTGCAAAGCACATTGATACTATACTATTACAAATGCTGTGTAGGGTTGCTACAAGTGTCTAAATCCCACTTGTAGAGTAATACCCTTGAGCCTGGGTACTTGGCCTGAACTGCTCCAGCAAAAATACTCTGTGGTAAAAAACAGACAAACCGTTATAAGTTGCTTATCACTGTAAGTCACTTAGAAGAAAACAGTCAGCTAAATGCATTAATAACAACAATAATAAGATGTTATTTCAGTTGTGATATTTACCTTAAGGAATGAGATTGGTTGAAATGGTCAATGTGACAGCAAATAGGAAAAAAAAAAAACACACAGTAGCTGGTTTTGTTACCAAAAAAAAGTGTTTTTTTTTGATTTGTAGAATGAACGACATAATACGTAGTGAATAAAATAATGCCATACCAAATAATAAGCCTGTTGTATGAAATACAGAGCAAATACAGGATAAAATGGCAAGGCAGCAGCCCCATACTGAACCCAGAGGTATTCCATACTTAACAGGAGACAGCACTGATTTAGAGGAGTATTTATGGTAATCTGATTATGGTGTATGATTAAAAACACTTGAAGATGGTCCCAGAAACAACAGACTCAAAATCCAGTATGCCACTGTTAGGTGACATTGTCCATAAAAATATTAATTTCCACCCCTAGATGCTGATACTCAGCTCTACCTGTCCTTCAGGTAATCAGACATGCTTGCCACAAATCATCATTCTCACTGTCTTGTCAACAAAGCCCTGGATGGGTGCTAATAATCTTGACTTGACCCAGATAAAACAGATTCTGTTTCTGCGACATAAGTACCTCAACTGACCCTGCAGGCCTAAATTTCAACACTGCATCACCTGCAATGAATCTAAGAGTTCACTTTAAACTTGAACTATGATGAAAACCCTATATTACCTTGGTTGCAAAGCCTCATTTCCAGCACCTAAAGAATATGTCTTAATGAAAGCACCATATTTCTGAAGCAGGCACAGACAAGATAGTTTATGGCTTCCATCTGCAGCAAGGTTGGCAATTTTTTTTTTTATTTATTTAAAAAACATTATTATAAATCAGATTTTTAAAAAATTTCTTCTTTAAAATCTTGAACGTTCTCTGCAACAGTTTATTTTATTAGCGATGTTAAAATATTTGTTTTCTTCCAGAACATGTTTAAAATGCTTAAATTTAAATTGTTAGAAGTATTTCACTTCAAGGCCTTAAACAAGAGCAATGAAGCGGATGAGCTGTAAGTAACCCAAACTTCAGGTAAAACTATTGTGAGTTTCTGAACGCAAGACTATATCATCATTATACAAAAGTTGTGGTGTACTGAATTTGTGTTATAAGCTGTTTAAAGCTAACTTGTGTATTAAACACTGCAGTTACTTATTCTAGTGCTTGAAATCAGCCAACCCTGATCTCCAGCAAGCTTGACAAATGCAGTTCACTGCTGCCTATAAGCTCTGTTTGCACAATTTCACCTCTTCCATTGGTCTGAAATACAGATACCGGGGGCTGTGACTAGCTCCAAGAAAAATTCACAAATACTTTGCTCTCTACACTTGGGACTAGGGCCTGTATATATGTGTTTTCAACATACTTTTCATAATATTTAAGGCGCTTCAAGGATCTAAGCTCCATCCTGTTTCATCGATATTCTTGTGCCAAACTTCACCTCTCATTCTCAAGACACTGATCTGCTCATAGTGCCCAAGATCCATCTGAAAACAGTGGGTGGCAGAAACTACAAGGTACCTGAATTATAAAACGCTCTTCCTGCTACTGTGAAAAATTTCCCCTTGATCCTCATTTTAAAATCTAGATTGAAAAAACACTCTTCATCTGTGCATTTAAGTAATTGATCACAACTTCTGATGTCGTCTGCCACGCTGGCACAGCGAGTAGCGCTGCTATCTCACAGTGGTATGAGAGGACATGAGTTCGATCCCCGCTTAGTCTGTGTGGAGTCTGCACGTTCTCCCCGTGTCTGCATGGGTTTCCTCTGGGTGCTCCGGTTTCCTTCCACCGTCCAAAGACATGCTGTTCAGGTTCACCCATAGTGTGCGAGTGACAGAGAGGGTGCGTTCCACCGATGTATGGATGAATGACTCATTGTAAGTAGTGTATCTAGCATTGTAAGTCACCTTGGTGAATAAGATGTGTGGGCTAGTAACACTACATAGAGTTCACTGGAAGTCGCTTCAGAGAAAATAGCCTGCTAAATACACACGCTGTCTGAAACTGCTTGTCATGAGCGGGGCTGTAGCGAACCGAAGCCTAACCCGGCAATACAGGGCTCAAGTGCATGGGGGAAGGGGACACACCCAGGACTGAGTGCCAGTCCGTCTCAAGGTACCCCATGCAGGACCGGAACTGCAGACCCACCAGAGAGTGGGTGCAAGCCAAACCTGCAGTGCCACTGCACCCTCCATGCCTGCTAAATAAATAAATGTACGTACAACCCCAATTCCAAAATAGTTGGGACACTGTGTAAAATGTAAATAAAAATAGAATGCAATGATTTGCAAATCTCATAAACCCATATTTTATCAATGTGTTGCAGCCATCAAATTCAAAATTACCTTATTTTTTCTTAAAATCGTACATTTAATCAGTTTAAGTATTTGATATGTTTTCTAAGTTCTACTGTGAATAACATATGGATTTTTGAAATTTGCAAATTATTGCATTCTGTTTTTATTTACATTTTACACAGTGTCCCAACTTTTTTGGAATTGGGGTTGTAATGTATCTATCCTGGCCTGTGGCAGTGTTCCTGGAAACATGGGATCCACCTGCAAAGTCCACGGTTCTACCAGCATTCTGAGCACTGCCCACCATAGCCCCAGGATCAGCTACCTTGAACCTGGACCAGGACTTTTGCCTTTACTAACAAACTTTACGCTACTAATTGTACTTGTCTTCTACACAGGTCCTCCGTATTCACACTAGAATGCTCTTTGCACGGGACCGCATTAAAGAGAGCCAAGAGTACAACAAATATTTTGCTTAAAGGAATGGTAAACAAAAATTAACTGTTAAGAATAAATAATAAAAAAAAAAAAAAAAAAAAAAAAAAAAACACAAGAAACATACTGAAACTTCATTCCCCATCTATGGAGCACAACTCTAATTATGTAGCCATTAAGCATTAAACTTTGGAGTCCAACACTATGAAGTCCAGTCAAAAGCTATGTATGCAAAGGACACAAACCACAGAACGCTGATTCCACAACCTACCCTGCACTGTTTTCCCAAGGTAGTCGCCACGACGCTCCTTGTTGATGACTGACTGATAGATCTTGCCTGTCGTCAGATTGTTGTCCTTGGTGAGCCTGATATCCAGGAAGCGCTCATAGTTTCCTAGATCGAGGTCTACCTCCCCACCATCATCTAGGACGAACACTTCTCCTGTAATGTAACGAAAAAAAAAACCACATGCTCTTTCTGGGGCCAATGGATCCTCCCAGAGTAGAGTCTTTGATGAAAACACTTCTGTATCTTTTGAAGACATTTATGTTTTACAAATCTATTTTTTTTCACCTGGTGTTCTTGTTAGTAAGCTCTTATCTGATGGAGAATGGCTAAAGAAAACCAGTGGCACAAGGCACATTTTGAAAGGAATAAAATCAATTTTTCAACTTTGCGCAACAAGAATTTGCAGCAAATAATCTTCCTGGAAGGTCAAACACACAAAAAAAATGCACACAACTTGTTCAATGTCATTAAGTGCCTAGTAGTAGTAAAGTAACACTGCCATAAAAAGGAAAAAAAAATTGCTTTGTTCTTTATAATGCACCCAACCCAGTTGACCCACAAGATGTACCATGTTCATAGGGTGAAAAAGTGCCAGCATCAATGTTGATATAGGGGTCGATTTTGATGGCTGTGACGTGCAGACCACAAGATTTCAGTATGGTGCCCACACTGCTGGCAATAATGCCCTTGCCAATGCCTGAGATGACACCACCGGTTACCAGGATGTACTTCATTGTGCTCTGCTGATGACTTTTGAGAAACAGAAAGAGACCAGGTTAGACAACAAAGAACAACTCATGTATGTTGTGCCCTTAAATTCAGGGTTAACCTGTGGCTAACTAAAGACTGAAATTCTTCAAATGTTTCAAAAATCCACCAATTCTTAAAAAAAAAAAAATCACAAAACTGTGCAGTAATCATTAGCATTATTTTTCTCACTAAGAACATTATTCTTATGAACAGTATCAGACTGACTTCAGAGCTCTATTGAAAAACAAGCAGTGATACTTGTATGAATCTTATCATGCAAAAGCTGATCCTTAGTAGAGCTGTGCTTCAGTAGTCAAACAGTGGTGTATATGATGATGCAGTAAAAATGGCGACTTAAGCAACAAACATGTGCCAGGACATTTTGCCAAACAGAAAATACGTCTCATTGGGCAAAACAAGGAAAAGAGGCTGGATTTTCATCACCATTCAGCCAATGAGAACATTTCTCAACACAGCATCGCGATTCGGCACGTCTGTTATAAAGTGTTTTATTAATTCCACGTCATTAATATATGTAAGTAAGGATACCAAATGTAAGGAACTGAAGTAACTTGAAGTTAAAAAGGCCTAAAGGATTTTACGAATCGTAATACTGCAGGTCATAATACGTAGTTAGGCTAGCTATTTTCTTTAAATTTCAAGTTAGAATGCACCCTAAGAATTGTGTGTAGCTCGTAAATTAATTCTTTCTTATGTGAAATATCAGAATAGTCGTACTTTGACTAAATTACTAAGTCAGAAACATAACGCGAGAACCAACCAGAAACCGCTTAAATTTCAAATGACATTTAATTTTCACGCGGGAAAGTGACACAGAAACCGCATAAACGTTAGTTTCCGGTAAACTAAGTCAAGCGACCAACATGAGCTAATATTTATTTCATAAAGTTCACAGATATGAAAAACAAAAACACGATCAACTACCTGTCGCTGGTTAGCTACGGCCCAGCTGCTGCCAGATAAATAATATTATTTAGAATCAGAAATCTACGTATCTCTGGTTAGCTAGCCTACGGCCCAGCTGCTGCCAGATAATACTATTTATTTTATTATTTAAAATACCACCAGCAGGACGAGATTCTTAGGTTCTTCACACTGCCCAGCCTATCTTGCGCAAAAGACGTAAATATACACAGTAAAATGTGTAACAATCACAGTAGGTTTTTAATCTGGCGGCCAATGAAGCAGGATCCGCGTGCATTTCCGTCGCATGCGTCCAGCGCGCGAGTGTGGCAACTCACTCACACGAGCTCAAGCTGAAGCTACCGTCCCTCGTGGTACCGTTTCCTGCCGATATCCGGACTCCGGAGAAAAGAAATCACAAGCCACAAAATAAGTATCAAATACGCTTTTATCTCGCGGTTCTCGGAACGCAGTGGTCACTGGCACGATTAAAGAATCACCACGTGCTCGGACAACCTGACAAGACAGCGGAGACTCCAGCGGGATGGAACAACTGAGGTCATTGCGCAAAGCATTCTGGGCATGCACGTGTGGCTCTTGTGTTTACGGTTTTCTAAAAAAAAAAAAAAAAAAAAATCGTTGTATTTAAGAAGTACTAAACGGAAACAAACCTTATACCCGGAAGAATTTGTTCAGATCTTTTACGGCAATATTTTGTAGAACATTGGTAGGATATCGACAACTCTTTTCTACCACATCTGAAAGTACAATATTATTGAGTGTTCGTAACAAAGAATGCACACATTCCCTCCATCCTTTATTTGCATGAATGAAAATTTGAATTTACGTATTATTGTATCGTCATTGACGGAGACTCGGAGTTAAATTTTACAGATTCATTATATGTGTTATTATCAGATAGTCTTAATCTAGCAGTAACTGTCGAGAGTTTACCCTGTTTGTTACTAATGGTTTTATACATATCAGTCATTTCATACATCTCGGTATGGGGAACCTCTGTCTGTGTATAATGAACTTAAATGCAAAATCTTATTTATCCCAATTCCAGGTGAAATACTTGTTAATCTAACTCTTAGTCACTCCAGTACAGGATCTCCGTAGTGCGGAGCCTATCCTGAAAGCACAGGGCACTAGTCAGGATTTACCCTGGCCGGAATGCTGGTTCATCAAGGTAATCACATTCATCCTTTCACACACAACTAGCTGAGCGCATCAACCCAATGAAAATAGTTTTCCTCTGAAAGTCCCACCCATATCCTGTGACTCATAGGCGCCATCTAATCGTCATTTAAAGTAAACACCCTGTACTGCAGTTTAAATGTTGATAGAGTTAAAACGTGAAGATGAAAGTGTTCAGTTGCAAACGGGTATTTGATGTTTTTATAGCAGGGAAAATGCATTGAAAATTGTTAAATGGTCTTAATTTTTTAATTTTATATTTAGCACACAAGATCCCTAGTTGTAAATAGAATGCATGGGAATGCAAATTTGAAAATTGAATTTAAACATGTCAGAAAACGTGTCCGTATTGTGGAAATTTAACATACGTTAGAAAATTAAATTTTTCGATTTGCGATGTCATCTGAGTTTTGGTGGGAATATACTTTTGTTTGTCGTGGTACACTATTCAGTTTTACTGCTTTAAGAGTTTGGTGCTCTTTCAATTTCATACTTTTTCCACCAGGGGATACTGAGACAGCATTCGCTCATTAAAATGAATGCGGGTTTGAGATAATGGCCGTGTTTTACCAGCAGATGTCGCAATGGCAGACGCCAATGCTTATTTCTTTGTAACGAAACGGTCCTGTCCTGTTAAGTTCTGTTTTCTGATAATATGAAGGGATGAGTCAATGGGGATTCACTGCTTTATTTCTGGCAATTTACATGTAAGAGAGAACATCATGATTGTACCTTCCCTGGTACACTCCAAACTGATGTCTGCTTTGACACAGGTCTTGTAAAAACATTGATTTTTTTTTTTATCACACCACAAAGAACCAGTCACTGCCCAGTAAACTTTCACTATCTGTTGACCAGACAGGCCTGTGGTGCTGAGGTGATCCAGGGCCGCAGCAGAGCAGACAACACAGAACACACATAACATATCTGACTGGTTAGGGTGCATGTATAGTGTCCCAAAACCTTCAGCTTCTTGTCATTGGACATGCCGTGTAAGCCTAAGCAGCATGTGTACATACACAAGGGGAGCTGGGAGGCCAATGCACAAACACTGTTTCTCGCACACACAGTGCATCTTAAACTCAGACAACACTAGTCAAACTAGCACCGAGAGATGGTGTTTAGCATTATTTGGAAGCAGGCATAGGGTGGAAAGGAGCAATGTTGTCTTCCTTCCTCTCCAACGGCTAGAGCCACTTGCGCCACAAATTCTGCTGTGTTATTGCATTATCTATTCCATCCTTTAAGATTATTAGCATAGCTTGTATTTTAAACATTGCACAGTGCTCCAGCATATGTACCCTTAGCAGGCACACAGCATCTCCCAGGGGTCTATGTTCACTGCTGCAGCTCGTGCTCCACTTGGCACACACAGCACTGCAGTGGACCTGCATACCTGACATTGATGTTGGTTTAGAATATCAACAGTTACATAATAAACAAGTGGGGAGGGAAGGAGTAAAATGCCATTCCGCGGCCATCAATCAAGTTCCTGTTTCTGATCTGCTTACAGTGTTAGTCAGAAGGTTACAACATGGCCTCTCTGCTTCACCTGACTTTATGCCCTTTTGCATATTCTTGCAGAGATTGCACACTCTGTCTTTTATGTAAAGCTCTCTGTGAGTGTAATGACTCCTACCAGAGCCCATTTATGGTCTGCCAAGGGATGCACTAACCCTCAGCAGAAGCTATTAGCTGTGCATGAACATAATGAGAGGAGGTTTTTCACTTCAACTCTGCTCCTGCCCTTGATCTAATTAAAAAAAACATTGTTGACATCCCCCTCCCTTCTTTACAGATTATTTGCTTTAATTACGAGCAAAGACACTGATATAAAGGGGTCTGATATAAAGCTCCACTGTGATGTTGTTGTGACATCCTATTTTCTCTCGCCTCTCTGCCATACACATACAAACTGAAAAAAACTCATGAATAAAGAATACATCAATCAATCAGACATTCAAACAGTCAGGAAAATAGTATCTTAAGCGTTTCCTTAAGGAAGATGTAAAAAGATGAGCTATTAAATTAAGGCACAGAGTTATTATGTCTCTCTCATTGTACCATTTCACACAGGGGAAAGATATTATTTAGTTGTGCAAATATATACTGGTTCACAGCAATAGACTCAACGATACAGTAAAGTTTTACTGTATATGTCTTATCTAACACAAGTTCGAAAAAATGACTAGGAATCCCACCGACACAGGACAAAGTAATACAAATGTAGAACTGCCCACTGTTTCGCTGGGGTTCTTCTAAGAGGAGCATTTGTTTCTTGTCAAATGCCATCATTGTCCATCATGTAACTGTTTAATAGTTTGAACCAGCAAAACCATTAATGGGAAAGCAGTGTACCTGAACCAGAATTTGCACATTTATTATGATCCATAAGAATGAACACAGCACTGTTAAAGTCCGTAGTGAAAAAACACATTTTCTGTTGTGAATCGCTCCAGTGCACCCCAGGACTCCCAGTTTCCCCTGATGTAAGAGCGGAAGCGCAGCGAAAGTGCAGCGGCTCCACTCAGAGTGGTTAGGAAGCCCTCATTAGCGCGTATGGTTGCCATTTTGGTGGATTTTCCCATGTAACGCTCAGGGCAGGGGCTGCCCCAGGACACTCTTGTCATAGAATGGGGGTGGGCAACCTATCTGGGAAAAGAGGAAGAGAAACCGATGCGCTGAACTGTATCGTTCAAGCAGCTTTACTTTCACCAAACCAGTGAAATGCCTTTGCTGCTCTGTGAAATTATACTGGTATTATTAGTGTTTGGGCATAGAATGCAGGTGAACAAATATGAATTTTAGAAATCTTGAAAGGAAATTCCAGGGGACATCAGATATCTTACGTCTGGGATTTTGTAATTTTATAGTTGGAAACATGTTTGTATTTCTTATGGATGGACACGGTAAGCCTGCATTGAACTGCTCCAATAAATTAGTTGTCAGTGTAAACCCAGGTGCCTCACTATATTAAATTTTGCACACTGATTGAATGAAGGTACGAGCCAAGTGAATAACTGAAAATCATGACAAATGTCTAAATATGTTTTCCATGCCTTGACATTTGAGTAACAAACAGTACTAAAGTTGAGTTTTTATGCATCTAGTATTAAAGGCAAATAGAAACTGTCTTCAGGCAAATAATTTCTTAAGTGGAAACAATTAAAGCCTTTACCAGTAAAAAAAAATAAATCAAGCAAATATAAGTATTGTTCTTCAATTTGCTTGTGGAAATTTGGTGGGGGGGGACTTTCTGTAATTCCTTCCGACTCCAGCCACCAGTTAATCTGACCCTTTTGGTGTGATAAAAATCTCAGCACAGGGTCAAGAGGTCAGTTAGGATTTCACTTCTAAGGACTGTGAGGAGCCACATTGATTGTAAGGGGTTTGAAGAGGCTTTGCCTTGGAGTATGATAAATATAGTGACCTGTGCTGAATGAAGGCACAAGGCACATCCACAGAGGGCAGAGAAACTCCTGACACACAGCATATTTTCATTAAGAAGAATGCACACAGCTGAAAGTGTAAGCACACTTTTCACAGTTCTTTTTTTTAAAAATCAAGACTTTCAACTGAAACTATGAAAAAAAGTTAAATTACCATTAAATTGTATCCTAAAACAGTTTCAAAATTTATTAAAAACATTTATGGAACAATAATTAAAATTTTAGAAATTCTAGCAACAAATTTAGTGCTAACCAAATCCCGCTTTATAAACATCTAAAAACAATATCATTTCAGACAAAAATGTCCAGCTTGGTTGCCCTTTAGAAGAACTGTTGATATGATGCAAATGTCTTTGTAAATTGAGGCTTGTAAAGTTACATTTAGTGGAAAGCATAAAAGGTGTGGTGTCATGATTAGAGCACATATTCTGAGACAGACTCTTTATTTCTCTAGTAAGTAGCTCAGTTCCTTTTAAACTAGTGTACTAATGTTTGTATATTTCATTCTTACAACTTTACACTTTAAAGATAGAGACTGCCAGGAGTAAATGAGGAAAAATACCTTGGAAACTTTCTGGTTGATGCCATGCATGGAACCAGCCAGAAAACTTTTGGTGACACTCTCTTCAGGTCCACAACCAGCAGCTAATTAAACCCTCTCCTACCCTTCCCCATGCCCTCAACTCCATAATTTTATCCCTTCAGCATAATCTGCCTTGTTGAGCCAGAAAATGTGAAATGGAATGCAATCCGCCTGCTACATAAACTATGGAATGTAGACATGTATGTGAATTACAGTAATGAAACAGCAACACGGAGGAGTGATGGCCTGACTTTTGTGTACGTTCTGGGCAGATAGTGGTCAGACACTTTAACCCCCAGTTATCTTCATGGTTTCCTGGCTATATAGAGTGTTCTTGTAGCAGAGCATGTGTTTCTGTGTATGTGGATAGGCAGCCCTGCTCTGATTATTTATCTAATTTGATTACCACATGAAGCTGACAGATTGGGGTTCCTCAGCCAGAGTCTGATTCCCCCTGCTGTGAGGTATTGCACTGTCATCTAGCTGCATTGTTGGAATGGGCCAAGCCTGTAAAAGCTAACACCCACACCCCCCAAAATCACCATCTTCTCTCTTGGTTGCTCTTGCCATTACTACTCCTAAGTGCTTAGCACCTGCTGTTAATCCAGGATGGGAAGTGATTCTTGCTGACAAAGAATGAATAAAGAAAATTACATGGAGTCATTAGTTAACACACACAACCATCCCCTTATCTCCAAACAAGGATTCCCCCTGACTGACTTCTATCAGAAGAGGCCACAGATAGAAATCCCATAATTCTCTGGCGGAGCATGTACCACCACATATCTTAAATTTATTACTGGTTAGTGCCACTTTTGGACTATTTGTCTTGCTGATGGGGTGGAACACATCCAGCATGCTGCTGACCTTCCTTGAATTACATAGCCCTGGACCATCTTCATCAAGTCTGCATCTCCTTAGTAGTACAAATGCAACCTTCATCACTTTCTTAACCTTAGCCTGATTGCAGTTATTTACTATAAGGCCAAGGACCATGAAGACTGTTACTCAAACTTGTAGTATAACAGACAAATGTATCTTTCAGATAAAATTTTATTTACAGAATTAAATTAGCCATCAGCAAAGAAACGATTCAGTCAGTAGGTAGCCGATGGACACCAGTATCCAGTTTCTGCAGGGGACTTCCCAAATGATTCACATGATGGGTCCCTAAGGGCACTATTACACCCAAGAAATATGCAGGAGAGAGGTGAGGACGATATCTTTGTTCATTGGATACAGGTCCAATGAACCTGCAGTTACGCAGGTACATGAAGTACCTGTGATCAATAAGACCTCAGTAGGAGGTCATTTAATTATAGAGCACCTAAACTGTGGAATAGTCTACCAGTTACTGTCAGAAATGCCCCATTTGTATCAGTCTTCAAATCCAGACTAAACACTTACATGTTTACTCAGCAATTCAACCTCAAAATGTAATTACACCTGGCTGTGTTTCCCACCTTTATACCAAAGCATATTAAATTCTTGTTTCAGTTACCAATTACTTTTTTTTTATTCAGCATTGTCTCCCTATAATGTAACCTGAGGGGGCTGGCCGGCAGTCACAGATGCACCCCATGCTGACTGAAGATGATGACCAACTGCCATGATGGATGAGATGTACCTTGCTGAACTGGGAAATCGAGCTACCTTACAGCAACAATCCGATTATTACTTAGTTATTAAACTGGCTTAGAAGTCTTATTTAATCTAGAATGCCCAGGAGGGGTGGGCAACCACTGGCCCTTGGACCCCTAGATATTTTTCTTCTCCCTCAAATTTCAGTTAGGAGTTTTTTGTTCTTTTCCTCCATGGTCAGTATGCATACTTACAGCTCTATAAAAGCATTATATTATGATAGTCTTTAGTCAACTGTCTTGTTTCTTTGTTCCAATGTACTTGTTTTTCTTGCCTTATGCATGTGCCAAAGCTCTCTGTGTCACTGCATGAGAAGAGTGCTCTATAAAAATAAATTGAATTGAAATTCTTGGGACAAGGCAGTGCTCGTAGTCAGGGAGAGTCGTGATGAATGCAAGGCACTCACATTGTACATGGGGAGGAATCTGAGGACCTGGTCAATGAGGATGTTGCAAGACTCAATATTATAGTAGACAGGCAAGGGAGCAAGGTAGACCAGGGAACACTGATAGGGCACTGTGGACAGCAGTGCTCAGAGGAGGAACCATTATCTCAAAGAGATTCCACAAGTAGAATGTGGGCCATTGGTGGTTTTTATATCCAAGTGTTTCACCTAAAGGCAGGTGCTGCTGGTTGAGGTGCGGGCATTGTCATGACAACCCGATTTCTAACAAATGTTGCAAAGGAATAGTTTCGTGCTGCTATTTTAAACTGAGGATGGTGTAGTGGGTAGTGTGGCAGCCTCACATCATGAGGACACTTTGGGGATAGGTTTGAATCCAGCTCAGTCTGTGGAATAGTTTGCATGTTCTCTGTGTGTTTGCACTGGTTTCTTCCCAAAGACAGGCAGTTCAGGTGAATTAGTGATGTTAAATCAGCTGTGTCTGTGCATAGAGCTGCATATCAGTTTAGATACTATCCCTTAAATAGAGCATTAGCAGTGAGAAGAGTAACAAACCTAACCAACCTTTGAGATCCTCCGTATTTGATGAGGAGTAAAGGTTAGTTTCACATTTCCCCAAACAGATTTGAGTTATCATCCAATAGGGAAGGCAAGAAAAAGAAGCAACCTACAAACAGTGTAAGAACTTTACATCTATAGTTACCTTTTTTATTTAATTTGTGGCCAAAGGATAAAAAATACATCTACTGTGTTATTGTTGTATTGACAATAATGAATATATTGGTCATTTAATTCTGTACTGTTAGATTTTTTGAGAGGTGCTAGAGGAGGAAGGAAGCCTCTTAGTGAAGCAGCCACAATGCATGAATGTCATCACTACTCACCGATGACCCTTTTGTGCCATTTTGTAACATCCCCTACGTCATTAGCTGTGTCCGGAAAGTGAAGTTGCTGAGGCTTCTAGCAGCATCTTCTACGAAATCACATTAATAAAAAGCACTGCATCAGCATGAAAACTACAGGGTTTAACATTTACTATGTTTCCCAGTCTGCCTAACCTACTTTTTATTGCAACCTTCATGTGTATTAATTTTTCACTTTGTCTGCTAATAACTAATCAGCATGTAAAAGTTTAATAACATTTTACTGGAATTAATCTATAAAACCTTATTACAGCAAATTTTTGAAATGTGAAAAAATTCAAAATTTTCCACTACAGTAAATAATTTTAGTACAGTAGTCTAATTGGAGGTACTGCTAGTCGATGCTCATAGTGTAACATCTGATAACATTGTTTCTGATGTGCAGTGGGATTTGGGGCGGCAGTAGACATTGTGGACATTCTGGACTCTGTGTTTCATGATGGCCAGCAGATCTGTTTGACACTTCTGGCATCGGTGCTCAGACTTGCCATTTAAAATGTCACAGGTATGACTTGACTCATGCCTGTGGAGCCAAGGCATGGACAGAGTGGCCTTTCAGCTTTCATGGTAACACAACTGCTGGAGCCAGACAAAGCTGGCAAGGTATCCTGAGCCTGGGGAAGAGGATTGGTTGGTGGGTAGGTGGACAGTCTATTCCTCACTGCTTAAGAAGCACAAGGAAATTATATCAAGGATTTATATTTATATTTATTCATTTACCGGAAGCTTTTCTCAAAAAGCGGCATACATCTCAGAGAAATACAATTTGTGCATTACATTAGGAGAAAGAGACATAGTTGCAGGCATATGATTACTTAAGTAAACTTAATTTCTTTCTTTCCACTTTATGCACTGATGTTCATTGCACAAGTAGGTCCATAAAGTGGATATAACCAATTAGTGTTGCTAACTGCAAAGAGCAAGATAAAGACTCAAGTGTCAAGTATGTTCTGCATGGTTTCTCTCTTCCTCCCCACCAATCTGACGGTCTCACCTCCTCTTCAGTGTCTGTCTTCTAGTCAAACCCTGTCACCAAGCACCCTACTGCATCTCCCTCCATGATGCACAGACCTCATTTCCTGCTGCTACCACTCTGCAGTTGGAGTGTCCTTGTGAGGACACAATACTGGTGAAATGCAGCTGCTTTGTTGCATAATTATCTCTTATGTAACTTTGTGTATGAGCTGGAAAAAATGCAAAAAAAAAAGAGTGCGCTAGCAGGTGGCTCAGAAAAGTGGATCCTGGCTTCAAGTTATGGAAGAGAGTAGGGGGCTAAGTAATTTAGACAAGGGTTCCCATAAGGAGCCCAAGGAAGAGGTGGTTAGAAGAAGCCAGCTGGCCTTGTCATTCTCATGTTCATTTTCAGGCACTTGGACAGCCCACTTCCTCTTGCTGGCCATGTGTGCAAGCAGACTGTGCTTCTAGGAAATCCAGAAAAAACATTTCAGCAAAAAGCCTGTGGGGTAGGCGGTGGTGAGGCTGCTGCATATGTATGTGTCCATTTGTACTGTATGTTTTGATGAACCAATGGTCTTGTGTATGAGAGCATTAAGCTATTAGGTAAGGTGCAGTGTGCATGTCCATATATGTGTGCATTAGTCAGCTGTTTGAATCTTTCCATCAGACCTTCCCTCTTCTTATTGTGGGTATACTGTTTATTATTTGAGACTAGTGCCTTGTTCTTGGCCTCTCAGAGTGCAGTCTTTATACTCTCTGCATTGCATTCATGCTGGTATTTGAATTCATCTTACTGTTCTATTGTGGGCGTGGTGGTGCAGTGGGTTTGACCGGGGCCTGCTCTGTAGTGGGTCTGGGGTTCATGTCCTGCTTGGGGTGCCTTGCAGCGGACTGGCGTCCCATTTGGGGTGTGTCCCCCCCTTCAGCCTTGTTCCCTGTGTTGCTGGGTTAGGCTCCAGATTGCTGTGACCCCGCTTGGGACAAGCGATTGTAGACAATGTGTGTGTGATGTGTGTGCTCCATTGTCTCTGTATCACACCTGAAGGGATGGAAAAGGCATGAATAAAGTTTAAAGTTCCCAGACTAACAAGGCAACACAGAAATTGTTAGGAAAAAGTCACTCTTTTCTGAAGTACTGAAAGCAGCAATCACAACTATGAAAAATAGAAATTAGCAAGCCAAGGGATACTCTGATATTAAATAAGGAGGCCAGACAACCCTGACTGTAGCTAACCCTACCCACTCCATGCAGCACTCACAAAAAAGTCCGCTTTGTATCCCTGTGGGCAATAGCTGTAGTCCAGGAAAACGGGGCTACCGGTAGAACGACACGTGTGTAGGGCTCAGACTGTCAGTATTCACAAGTCCTTTTAGCCAGCAGCCCTCCAAAGAAAACAGAAGGAACAGTCCATACCAGTTGGGTACCAAGTCCCACCAATAACCATTAAAATAAACTGCATTTGGCAGTTGCACTTGCTGATAGTGAGGCAGTCTGATCCCCCGCACTGCGCCTGGAGCCGCATCTGTGCTTTTCACTGTTTGGGATCAGGAAACTGCTGCTGCAGCCTCCCTGGGTTGGTGCTCTGACATAGATACTGGGAAGAAAACGAAGGTGTCAATATCCCAGTTAGCCGTACAACTACAAGGATTTCGTTCCTTGAGGTGAGGCTTTCTTGTTTGTGTTGCTCAGGGCGTTCTTTTCTGCTTTGCTGTGCGTTCTCTTACATTTACATTCATTCATTTAGCAGATGCTTTCCTCCAAAGTGATGTACATCTCGGCGAAAATACAATTTGTGCATTACATTAGGAGAAAGAGACATACTCTTCTGACTTGTCGAGGATTCCATCTGCTCTTCTCATCTGTAGTAGCTCTGTTGCCCCAAACCATAGAATTCCCTCATTATGTATCCCCCATTCATTCATTTTCCCCTAACTGTGGCAAGGGAACCAATCCACATACAAGATGTCATGCGAAGAAAAACAGCCTCTTACAGTGTAACATGGCATTATCTACATTCACATTGTCTGAAACCACTTGTCCAAAGCAGGGTTGGGGCAAGTAGGAGACTAACCCAGCAACACAGGGCACAAGGCTGGAGGGGGAGGGGACACACCTAGGACAGGACACCAGTCTGTCACAAGGTACCTCAGACCCACTACAGAGCAGGACCTGGCTAAACCCACTGCACCACCGCATCCCCTAGCATTATCTCGCTATTATCTATTCACTCAGACATTTCTTCATCTCTCCATTTGTTCTCCATTTCATGAGCTCTGATATGTAAGCATGATGAGGACAGTAGATGCCATTGTCATCCTTCAGTTTCAGTGTATCTCTGAGACAAATGTAAAAGCACTTCAAGTGAGCATCAAAACTCTATCTACAACAGCTGTTCTAAAAAGTCAAAACCAGTTCAAAGTGAATAGAGGCAAGAATTGGCCTGAGAATGTAGAATATTACTTTTGTTATAAGAATGTGGTGAACCAGAGCCTATCCTGGAAACACTGGGCACAATGCTGAGGGGAGTACCAGTCCATTCCAGTGTTCTTATAACATTAACCAAATCATTTTTGCTCACCTTAATTAAATTGATTAGTTGCTTGGCTGGGTACCGCTCTCTGGCGGATCCTATGTTTGAGTCCTGCTTGGGGTGCCTTGTGACAGACTGGTGTCCCGTCCTGGGTGTGTCCCCTCCCCATCCAGCCTTGTGCCCTGTGTTGCTAGGTTAGGCTCCGGATGGCTGCGACCCTGCTCAGGACAAGCAGTTTCAGACTCTGTGTGTGTGTGTCTGTGTGTGTGAGAGAGAGAGAGAGAGAGATGCCACAACTGGAACAGATACTCTATAGTACCCTTCAGCAAGGTATTTACTCTAAAAATTGCTCTAGTAAAATTGACCAACTGTATTAAATGGATAAATAACATTGCAAGTCACTTTGAAGAAAAGCATCAGCTAAATAATTTATATTAGACAACATCGGAAGTACAGTGATCTTGAAAACATTTTTTTAAATATTTGAAACAATTTTCTATATTGTATACAATTTCTTCTCAGTAAATGTCACAGTGAGTTAAACAGTACAAGAATCTCAGCAATTGCTAAGTGCAACTTCATTCTGATATGGTGGATGGTTTGCTTTGCTCATCCATAGAACGACAGCATAGAAGACAAGTCTCCTGCAGGGCACTTCTCCTGACATGCGCCAGAAGATCTCCAAATGCACAAATGGGCCCAGTGTCAGACAAAAGTAGGGTAATCTGTCTGAGCTAAATGGGTTTACTGAACAAATAAACAAGGTAATTTGGAACTGCAAGTCTGAGAGCTTGTTTTGAAGGCTGGCCAGATGGTGTCCCTTGATGGGATGGACCTAAATGGACTAGAGTTCCGTTTGGAGGCTAAGCTATAAAAGCAAGACTTTATTAACCTGGGATGAAATACAATAACATCCTCTTAATCAGACAGATACCCCTCTGATTAAATTAGGAATTCAGGGCTAATGGGACCTCTTGTTTGTGCATCCATCAGGGCATTGTGCTGGTAAGGACTACTGAACACAGTGCACTGTAATTACTGTATGTAATCTGTTCACAGTGTACACAAAATATTATGTGCTGTCAAATAACTCATTATATGCCATGCATTATATTTCTGACCCCTAAGCCTAAATCACCTTCAGTTTTTTGTTAAAAAATTTGTTTTTAAATTGTGTAAAGAAATTAAATCTGCATTGATATGCGCAGTAAGTTTTTCATAAGAAAGAAATATTCTTTTTGAGTAAAATTTTAAGTACTCCCTTAAAAATTTTGACAACAGCGAAATGAACTTCCAGGAAAAATTTGAATTTTGAATGAATCCTCACCTCCAACTAACATTTTTGGCATATTGCATATGGTGTTTTCACAGAGAGCTCATATCAGCATTCATGTACCTGACTTGTTCAAGCAAAGCAGAGATGGCCAATCAGTTGTATTGTCAGCCACTCGGGATTGCTCTTTATGAATGCCAACATTGGAATGTGTTACACTTGCAAAACTGACTGAGAAACAACCAAAGGGAAGAAAAATCCTTTAGCACACACATTAATTCTTTTTTTGTCTTTGACTACAACAATTTGTTTGGTATATGTCAGATACTGTAATCACAGCTATTAGGAAAACCATATGAATAAGATGTAAGTTCTTGTATGTACTGTAAGTTCAGGTGTCCCAGCTGAAAGATTCAATTAAACTCAATTCAATTTATTTTCATAGAGTGCTCTTCTCATAATGTGATACAGAACACTGAACAAAGGCACAACGAAAAGAAACAAATTCGTACGGCAAATAAACAAAAATAACAGACTAGTGTTGCACATTACACACTTATTAAAGCTATAGGTATGCCTACTGGCTACGGAGGAAAGGAACAGAAAACTCCCAACTGAAAGTCAAGGGAGAAAAAAAACTCGTGGACCAAACTCAGGGACGAAGTGTCAGTGGCTGCCTAACTCTACTGGACATTCTAGATTGAACAAGACTTAGTTTATAGCTAATAATAGCATTGTTGCTGATATTGACTTAATTTCCCAGTTCACTAAGGTACATCTTGTTTGAAAGATTGAAAGCTTGATATTATGTTGATACTACTAAAGACAAATAAAGGTTTCTTTATGGATGCAAGCCATAAGATCAAGAGAAAAAAAATAGATCCTGGAACAACATGAAGAACATTCTGAATCTGGTAAAATCCTTTGGACAACTGAGCTTATGAGTTAGGTTATAAGCCTAAGTTAGCTATATATTTGATTATGACGGCTTTAATTTTTTAATTAATTTGTTTCCTCTTCATGCTGTGTTCACATTTGTGCCAAGCTCTAGTTTCCCATCATGGTAATCACATGAGCTTCAATGAGAAATGACTCATAGGACTTTACTTGGTCCTCTACAGCAGTTCCCCTACAGTGCTCTACTCTTTCCAGTGTTGCAAATGGCAAGCCAACAAAAACTCTAGCTGTTCAAGAGCAATAATCCAGGTCAAAGAGAGTTGTGGTGAGGCTCTACATAATGTAACACATAATCAAAAAATGACAAAAAAGCTTGAAAGCTTGATATTATGTTGATACTACTTAAGTTTCCTAAAAGTCAATATAACACAGCTTCTGTATATTTGTAATTTCTTTTGTTCCAAAATCTATTTCACACTTGGCCAACAACCATAGTAGGAATGCCGTTATCTCTGACCAGAAACATATATTAGCACTTGTGATTAGCTCCATTTTTGGAAGGTGAGACATTGTTCTCGATCTGCAGTACTACATCAACGATAACTTGAAAAATCTTTACGTTTGAACATATGATCTGACCAGTTTCTATTTCACTTTCTCTGTTTCAGATTGCCAGCTTTGATACATTTATACTTTTAACAGTGAGCATTCTAGAACTTCATTTACTATGAATGTAATAACTGTCATCCTGGCTTTTCTGAAACCGAAGGTCAGAAACATGTATGGCCTCCTCAAGAATGAAGTGAAACTGCTAGGAAAGGGTGTGTGCAATTTCTTAAACGATACATTTAGAAATATATCAGTTTGGAAAAATATTTAGGTGTTTTATGAAACTAGGTCCTGAGTGTTGTTCATATTTTATATATACATTATATTTATATATTTCATATTTTTAAAGTGAGCAATAAATTTAATTTATCCTGCTCTCCGGTGGGTCTGGGGTTCGAGTCCTGCTTGGGGTGCCTTGCGACGGACTGGCGTCCCGTCCTGGGTGTGTCCCCTCCCCCTCCGGCCTTTCGCCCTGTGTTACCGGGTTGACTCCGGTTCCCCGTGACCCCGTATGGGACAAGCGGTTCTGAAAATGTGTGTGTGTGTGTTAATATTTATATTTAAAATTTGCTTGGTTAAAAAAACTGGTTCATCTCTTTTGTTCCTGGGGACTGCAAACTCTACAAGCACAAGAAAGAGTGTGGAAGGTCTAAGTGCTGCATCTGTGACTCTTAGACTATTAAGTACTGCCAGCTGATTAATGAAACATTATATCTAATAAGCTATTTCATATTAGAAACTAAGTAATGATTGAAAAAGAAATCCAAATAACACTAATGAAAAGCCTACTCATTATAAACAGGCTTAATTTCTGAAAACAATAACCTGAAACTACATATGTGGAATCTTATCTCAAAGTGTCATCTTCTCAGAAAACTCTGGACAAATAAAAGCCTTTCCACAATAAATCATAAGTAGTCTCCTTAGCTGGTCACTGGTATCTGTCACGTTGTTTGTCACCTCATCATCTGTGTTGACATGAGTGTGAATGTTTTTAAGTGTTCCTGAGTGTGAGGTCCTTAATCTATTCTTTACATAGCTCAGTATAGAAAATTAGTAAGTCCTGCTACACTAATCCAAATGTACTGGAACATATAAACAAAGTTTAAAAAAGGAACAATTAATTTGTGAATTCCTTACTGCAGTTCTCCTGGAATTATGAAATAAGTGTTTAACGTATTACTGCATTTTTCATTTCCATTTACACTTTTTAAATAGCACTCCTGAATTTGTCCTGTCATTTTCAGAATTTTTCTATAACACCATAAGATTCTATCATTCTATAACCCTCCAGTTTTCAACTAGCAGTGTACCAAGAAACTGCATATTGTGTCTTTTGTTGTATTAATTTATTGTTTAATATACTATCAGAGGCAGTGGACTGAATATCTCAGAAAATCTACGCTTCAATGGTGCTTCAGGGTTGTGGTAAGCGCTTGAAGTCGAGTTGCACATACAGTGACCCCTTATTTACATTTACACAAACTTTTAATAATTTAACAGACACTTTTCTCCAAACAGACATACAACTCAAAGTCATAGATGTGTATTTCACAGAGAGATACAGTTACACACATAAATGCATACATCACACATACACTTACAAGTGCAGTCACTTTGTCCAAAACCACCGTTATTGTCAATACACATCACACAATTGGCTGTATGTAATAATGATCATTTATTTTTAAAACATACAATCTAGTGAACCCCTGCATGATTTTCTTGCTAAAGGATGATCTGGAAGTGATTGACTAGTGGATTCTTTGTCTTTGAAACAGGAACACAGGGAGAACATTCAAACTCCACATACTCTGAGAGAGATTTGTCTAAACAATCAGCTCAGGAATTCTGAGTCATCAGCAATACCCACTGCACCATTGTGTAGCTGTTTGTTGCAGCAAAATGGCAAGTTTTTTTTCCACAAAAAAAGGATAAACAATAAACTACTGTACTGCATGGATATCTCCAGCAGACAATATTTATTTTCTAAGATTTTGTATGTATTTGCTATGTTCTAATTATTGCTGTTATCTGCATTTTACAGCATGAATTTGCACTGCAGAAACATCTTAAAGTTTTAAATATCCTGTTTAATATAGATTCAAAGTTTCAAAGTAATAAAAAGGACTTGATAAGCTCTGACCCACATGGATGATAATTCCTCAGTTTTAAATTTAGCTGCCAACCAGGAAACACGCCCCCAAAATATAAAAATCAGATTTTCTTCACTGCTCAGATTCAATTTCAGCAGTACCAGCTCTGTTGAAATTGAATAGGCTGCTCCTCACATACCTAAATTCACATGCCAGCTTACATGATGGACTTTGGCTGTGGATGATATAGTCTCAGATCAGTCAACATAATCATATCAGTCCATCTGTATCTTTCTTGCTCTCTCCTACTCAGCTCACATAGCATGCAGAGACTTTTTTTCCTATGAAGCCCAACAAACTGCATCACATTACTGCATTTGCACCAAAATTCATCCACAGTATGTAGTCAGTCAACCATGCATTTAGAGGGAAAAGGGAGCACCTTGATACAACGTGGGGAGAATGTGAAGCCCAGCATGTGCACACTCAGCTTAAACCAACCTCTGCAGTTGGCTGCAGCTGAAGGCCTGTTAGCAGCCATTCACAGGGAGTGCTGGCCTATATTCTAAGCGTACAGCTGTGAAAACCCGTGGCAATAAGGCCACATGTGTAACTTGGTGTTTTCAGGTAACTTCTTTATTTGACCTCTCTTATGGTGCAACTTTTGCTACAGTGCAGCATGGATATCTAAGGGTGTAGTATGGGGAAGTGCCGCCAGGCTGGCCATCTGTCCATGTACAGTAGTGGGACACTCATGGGACACTTCTATAAAGTAAACATTAATCCCAGGTCCACCTTGGGCCTGATGTTACCAACACAAGCAAGCAACAGATTGGACTAAGTCTTGGACCTGGTTGAAGGTTTTCCCACCACACCTCCACTGATAGATGCATGAAGTCGTCAATCCCCGCAACACCTGTTGCTTTAGCCAGATAGGTGGATAAATCAGCCACTGGATGTTTGTGACTCATTATCTTGTCCAAGTTAGTTTTTTTCCACTGATCAGTATTGAAGTCCAGTATTCATATTACACACACACACACACACACACATTTTCAGAACCGCTTGTCCCATACGGGGTCACGGGGAACCGGAGCCAACCCAGCAACACAGGGCATAAGGTCAGAGGGGACACACCCAGGACAGGACACCAGTCCATCACAAGGCACCCCAAGCAGGACTAGAACCCCAGATCCACTGGAGAGGAGGACTGTGGTCCAATCCACTGCACCACCACACCCCCTATTCATATTTCAATTCAATTCCATTCAGTTCAATCACACACACACACACACACACACACACACACACACACACACACACACACACACACACACACACACACACACACACACACACACACACACACACACACATTTTCAGAACCGCTTGTCCCATACGGGGTCACGGGGAACCGGAGCCTACCCGGCAACACAGGGCGTAAGGCTGGAGAGAGGGAGGGGACACACCCAGGATGGGACGCCAGTCCGTCGCAAGGCACCCCAAGCGGGACTTGAACCCCAGACCCACCGGAGAGCAGGACTGCGGTCCAACCCACTGCGCCACCACACCCCTCTCCCACTCAGTTCAATTCTATTTAATTCAATTTATTTTTATACACAGAAATAAGGCAAGAAAAACAAATACATCAGATAAGAAACAAAGAAAACAGCTGACTACTGACTATCATAATATAATACTTTTATAGAGCTATAAATATGTCTACTGGCCACAGAGGAAAGGAACAAAAACTCCCAACTGAAAATCGAGGGAGAGAAAACCTCTGGGAGTTCAAGGGCCAGTGGCTGCCCAACCTTTTTGAGCATTCTAGATTTCAACATTGTATCACTGTTTTCTGAAGAAATTGCTCAGCAACTGTAATATTCACACATGAAACTGAGACATTCTGAGTATATCCAGAGTTTTCATTGCATTTTATTCAACATTTTGACCAAATGGTAAATTTCTTGCAACGTTAAGTGAATACAAATCACTATCGATAGGTGATCTGGTTACTGCTGCCATTGTTCCATCACCATTATTCTGCAGGAAGAGCTACTGAAAATAAGCAAATTGTACACAGATGCTAATTTGCATGGCCATCATTTGCACTGGAAATGTCAGATATGCTCCAATGAACAAGACAAGCTGGGGAGGTTTCTGTTCAAAGTCTTTTATGTAATCTTTCATTTGTGTTTATGTATTTTGCTGCTAGGTAGCTGCATTTCAAAGGTAATTAGGCTGTTTTTATTATGTTTTTGCTAGTTTTATAACATGCCTGTTGTTTCCTTCTTTGAGAGTGAGTTCTGGTATAGTGGGTGAAAATGGCAGCAAATCCCAGTTTCCTAATCCATGGCCAGTCAGCATACTACAAGCAGTCAATGACCCTTTCATCCCCTCCTTCACCACTCCCCCCATCAGCCAGGCCCATTGCAGAGACAAGTGCTTGTATGGGAGGAGGGTGGAAAGCATGCTGATGCATTCACAACTCAAAGACCCCAGATCTGCAGAAGTTTTCGGGGAGGTTCATTAACCATTTGAATGGCAAACCATGCAGATCCCATTTTACACATAAACCTCACAGAAGGACCTTATTTAACTGCACCTCCTCACGGGTACCAGCTGTCTCACAGAGGGTCCTACATCACAATGTGGGTGTGGGGACAGGGACTGGCTCTCAGTGGCCTACACAGACTATGGACCCACCCTCTCTAGGGACTATTGGTGCTCATGTGGCAACAGTTGAGTCAGCAGCAGGGCATTGTGTGTTCTGGCTTTGTTCCTATGGGAACCATTCCCATTTCTCATTAAATCTGTTCATATACTGTATATCTATGAAGTGAAATAGTATGATCTATTTAGAAAAACCTACTGTAAAAAGTAACACTGACAGAGAGCGAGGCAGAGGGGGCACAGAATTGAAGGAAGTGTGAAGGGGGAGACATTTTGGGGAGGGCATGCCTTGCATCACTTTCCAGAATTAGTAAAGAAAAGGCCAAGTGAAACTGAGTGGCTTCCTCTGCCAAGTCTCCAGTGAAGGTATTGCAAGGGCCACCTGACCCACTTGACAAAAAACAACAAAGAGGAAATACACATAGCAACATACAATATGCTCATGTACAGCATGCCAAAGAGGAAGGAGCCTTGCTCAAGGGAGAGCCCAGGTGGTGCATGCACAATGTTATATAAGTGGACATGAGCGAAGATACCCAGCCTGGCTTGGTGTCACTAAAGCAGGGAGTTATATTTGCTGCTGTGGCCCCAGAGAGGCAGACACATGCTGCTTTAAATAGCTCTAATCCCCAGCCAACGGAGTTGCTTTGCAGAGGCTGCTGGAGTTGGGGGTTGGGGAGTGTGAGAAAACTGGGAGGGGGGCTCTGGAGTGTGGGAGAAGTGTGTGTGTGTGTGTGTGTGTGTGTGTGTGTGTGTGTGTGTGTGTGTGTGTGTGTGCGTGAGGGTACACGGGTGGGGGGGGGGGCGGTCATACGAAGGTGAGATTAGGAGCAGTAAAGAGGAAACCAAAGAGGAAAGGGAAAGCATTGGGGGAGGAGGACAATGGCAACTATAACAAAACTGGTCCTCTCCACATGTATGTCTGGGCCTTTGCAACCTTTCAGGTGTGCTGGGAAATGGGAAAATTAAAATAAATTAAAATTCTTTCCTTTCAGTCTGATAGTAGAAGAGCACGTCCAGCACAGAAGTGTCATGACCACACACGCATCACAACCAGCAGCACCTACCTCCGGCTAAGCACCTGTTAGCAATCAAAGCATTCATCTGTAAAAAGCGTCCCTGGCTCCTTCTCCGTTGCAAAATCTCTTAGAAGACAACCGTCCCTCCAGCATCCATGACTTCTCCTCAAAGCCTTCCCCGTCCTCCTCCAAGTTCCCTGTTCCCTCGCCCGTCTCCTCATCCCTGTTCCTGTCTTCCATGGTATCGAACCTCGCTTCGCGTCCTCGGCCACATCTTCAGATTTTCCTCTCAGACCACGTTTTCACCTCGGACTGATTCAAGCTTGCCCCCGACTCAAAGAATTGCCTAGCCCCAAATATTTTTCTAATAAATTATCCCGCAGTTGGGTCCACACCGAGGCCTCCGGTCTGCCCTGTGTGACAATAAGAGGTGCTCACTAATTGAAAATGCAAAGCATTAAAGTATTAAACTCACAATAATAATTGTAGTCATACACATTCAAATAAGAATTCTTTTTGGTTCAGTTACACTTCAGAGAAACAGATGTATGGATCTGTAACACTGAACTTATTTATTTTGTTTTTGTTGCTGTCTATGACCTGGCAGGAAATGTCAGGTAAAAAGATAGTGTAATGACCTGCTGTGCATTACCATAGTTTATAGTATTCTTGCAAAAGAAGCATTACATCCAATAAAAGTCCCTGACATATTAGACCTTTCAATATCAGCAGACATAGATGGTGACACACGTTGCACTGAATTTTGCTCTGTATGCTGGTTCTAACAGACCAGCACATACACTTTAAGTAAGGTTTTATATTTTCTCTTTACAGGTCCAAGAAGCGTACTGGCTTACAGCTGTACACCTGGCCCATCTGCACAAGTCCACAAAGAGGCTCAGTGGAATAGAGATACCTCCAGAGTGCCAGTGAGTATATATAAAGGGAGACTGTTTTCTGCATTGAGAACAACTGGAGCTCACTGCATTGCCAGGCACTATCTCAGCATAGGCTCTTTCTCAGGGGTATCACAGAAACCTAATCTCCAGGCATCAGGTGCCCATACCATACTGCCTAGAAAAGGAGAGCCCCAGCTGTCCATCACAATAGACCCTCCACCACCATCACCGCCATCTCCTCTGCCTGATCAAGAGGTACTCAAAAGGCTTATTGAGACCCATTTCCAGCAGGACTCTGCAATGGATACTTCCAAAGGCCTAAGAAGCTTGTTTGTTAGGCTGGAGCTAGTGTGCAGCCCACCCCTCTACTAAAACCTTGGGACACGTATGAGAGTCACATCAACTTTACACCTACGCAGGTCCACGATGTTACACCACTGGTACACCACAACAGTTCCTCTCTGACAGCCAGCACCACCCTGCCTGTTTTCTGTGTTTGTTTGTTTAACAAACCCCCCACCTTCTGCTGGGGTCCCCCAGCACAGGGGTCTGTCTAGCCATGCCCCAAGAGGGCATAGCTATACATCTGCTCAGAAACATGCAGTAAGACTCTAGCATGGCTATGAGCCACTCACCACCCACCGTGCATCCTTGCTCCTGTGTGATGTCTCCTTCCCACAGCATCGTGGTTCTCTTACCCCTTCTTTGCTCCTGAATGAGCCTACCCCTCACCTCCACTGCATCACTGAGAGTGCCTGTATATGTGTGTATTTGTGTATGCATGTGTATGCCTTGGGGGGTTTCCTCAAGAGCCACTACTCTCTTGCGCCGTGGAGCTGGAGGACAAGAGCGCTGACAGGAGGCTTCAACATCCTTCCAGGGCAAGAAGCGTACTAGCTTACAGCTGTACACCTGGCCCATCTGCACATACACATATCAGACTTGTTCCTCTTACATGTTGCTTTGTCACAATGGGTTCCCACTGTTTATTCATCAAGGGCCTGCAACTGATCACGTTGTATCTCAATTACAGCACCCCCTCCTCCTGCATCCTTGGTAACCTTCAGCCGCCAAAGAGAACAATGTTTTCTTTTCTTAGTGCTTCTCTCCTCTTTAATAGAAGGCAGTCATATCCATGAGCTCAATATGCTTCAAACACTGCACATCCACAGTGAAAATACTGGTAACAATATAAAGACATTCCAGTGCATATTCCTTTCTACAAAAAATAAATTTTTTGAATTTCTTCTTGTCTTTATTTTGTCTGGCATCAGCTGTGCGTTGATAATTGTGTGAAACTAAATATTACTGTATCTAAAGGGACTTCATGAAAACGTAGTCAGAAATCCTTTTTCCTGCTATACTGGTATGCATGTGTCTTTCCAAAGAAAACATGCTGTGTGATGGCCTGGATGAAGTCATTTAAAACAGTTTTATTGATGTGAGGTGACATTTTTCTGTTTTTGTTAGTAACACTGCACTTCAGAGTTTCCATCTGTGTATGCAAAAGGAACATACCTCAAAGTTAACTTGCACTGTTTTACCTTCTTTGTAAGGTAATAAAATATATTGCATAATACTTTTGATAAAGGTCACATACATGGGACAAGCAATAAGCAACACAATTTCAGCTAGCGTTGTCACTGTAACACTGTGAAGGACATGCTATTAAACCTATATAGTGTTTTCATACAGTGCATCATGCTTTGGTGAGCAAAGTGATGAATGTTCCTAATTGTGTACGTCAGTAAAATTATCTAGGATCCATCACTGGATGCATAGAAAGTATTACTGAACATTACAACTAAATTCTATAGGAAAGAATATATGAAATAAATTCAGGGTGCAATGTGTAAACTTATCTAGAAAAGGTATGGTTATTTACACAGGAGGGCCATTTCAAAGAGCTGGAATAAGACATTGGTCTAGATTTGAACTTAGTCAGCTTCAAAAATATCTAGACTGTAAGAAAGATGACCTCTTGGGCTATTTCTGGAAGTATCATTCCATAATCGCACTTTAGAAATGCCTTTCCTTTGAGAGAAGTGTCTGCCCTGTGTCAAAAGGTCTGCTAAATGTCAGAATAATTAAGTACAATTAGGGCATGTAATATATTAAGCCCTGAAAGCTGAATAACATGTGGCCCATCACAGGGGTGTCCCTATGGGGGCCACATGGTCTGAGGGCTTCTGCTGTGTCTCAACAAAGTACTGATTCAAATAGAAAATAACATCACCTGGCTCTTTCAGGTATAAATCAAGTACTAACAGAAATCAGAGAATGATCAGAAAATGATTCACAGTTGTGAATACAACACCTTCTATTTAAGTGACTAATCACTGGAGTTATGCATTTATGAGAGTGATGCAGAACATGTGAGAAACATAGTGGCAATTACAATTGCTGAATGAGGACCAAGTGTGAATTAGCTTCTACCTGGAGTAAAATCCGTTCAGCTTATGCTCACCTATCAAAGTTGTGGTGCCTTCACTCCATTAATGTCAGCTCCTGTCTAGATGTTGGTGTCTGTTGGACCCACCCGACAAACCAGCTACCCCCCAAGACACACAGCCTGGATAAGGATCAAATGACAGTGCTTCCGTCTGTTACCTCCCCAAATGTAGCACCCCCACATTTCTTTGGGTCTTCACAGTCTGCATAACAGCTGCTTCTATTACCCTCAGTGGGGCTTTTCTGCCTCCTAATCACAAAATGAGAGGGGCTTTTTTTCCCTGTGCTCAGTCCCCCCGGTCTGATGGCTGGCTTCTGTTCAAGGTCTGTCCTCACCCTTTTCTGTTGCCATGAGCCCCCACCACAGACTAAACGGGCCCTTTGTTTAGCACAATAAAGAAGGCAGACTTTGTCCCACACACACAAAACATCCACCCTCCCATTCCTTTAACTAGCAGATGGTTAATGATTAATGAAAGCCAGGTACTTGGAGGGTGTGTGTGACTGTTTGGGTGTACATACCAGCTGAGAACGTGTCAGGACAATAGTCAGATGTAAGTCTGCATTGGCGTGAGTGTGTGTGTGTCTCAACAATGTCTGTGTAAGTCTAGTGGCCCTCTATTCTACCTGTGTGTGAGTCCTGCTGAAATCTCACACACACACACACACACACACACACACACACACACACACACACACACACACACACACACACACACACACACACACACACACACACACACACACACACACACACACACACACACACATTTTCAGAACCGCTTGTCCCTTATGGGGTCACGGGGAACCGGAGCCTACCCGGCAACACAGGGCGTAAGGCCGGAGGGGGAGGGGACACACCCAGGACGGGACGCCAGTCCGTCGCAAGGCACCCCAAGCGGGACTCGAACCCCAGACCCACCAGAGAGCAGGACTGCGGTCCAACCCACTGCGCCACCGCACCCCGCTGCTGAAATCACTCACTCATATATGTTTCTATAGTCTAAAGACTTAACATGTTAAAAAAAGTACCTGAGACAAAGTTGGAAAAAATATCAACACTTCTTATGTAGGAATTTACACATGATTTTTTCTAAAGTGACTTACAATTATTTACCCATTTACACAGCTGGGTAACTTCACTGGAGCAATTTAGGGTAAGAATGTTGCTCTAAGGTACGATAGTCAGAGGTGGAAATCAGACCTGCAACCTTTGGATTAAAAGGCGGTAGCTGTAACCATTACTGCTAGCTGTCTCTGTTCAAGTTCTTTACCTTAATAGCTATTTCTGTTCGAAGGCCTCACAAAAATTCAATAAAACTTACAGATATTTACTTTAGTGTCTGTATACGGTGGCACAGCGAGTAGTGCTGCTGTCTCACAGCGCCTGGGTGGTGCGAAAGAATCTGGGTGTGATCCCTGCTCAGTCTGTGTGCAGTTTGCATGTTCTCCCCATGTCTGCATGGGTTTGTTCTGGTTTCCTCCCACAGTCCATAGACATGCTGTTCAGGTTCCCCATAGTGTGTGAGAAGTGTGTTTCACTGATGCATGGATGAGTAACCCATTGTAATTAGTGAATCTAGCTATCTAGCTAGCAGTGTAAGGCACCTTGGTAAATAAGGTGTGTGGGCTGATAACACTACATAGTATACATTGGAAGTTGCTTTGGAAAAAAGCATCTGCTAAATAAATAGATGTAATATTGTGTACCCAATCAACAATTTTTCAATTAATCTTTCTGAAATGAGATGTAGGCCTATTTTAGATCAGAGAACTGTAGCGTCCGGACGGGAGTCCGACACGGACGCGCGTTGCTATTACGTCCAAACAGACGAAATACAAAATGACCTCACGTGCAGTGTGATGTTAAAAGTGCACTGTGCGTATTGTAAGACACTCGGTGGAAGTGAAACAGGAAACACGAGACCAGGAAACACACATGATGTTTGAACTACGGTGAACAGTGAAACGCTACTCTGTGAGTATGACTGCAACCCCGAGACATGACGAAATACCGGACAGGAACGATGGACCAGGACTGGAGAACAAGAGGCAGGAACTGACGGGACGGGCACTCGGGACTGGAACATGAACCCCTAGGAAACAGACTGAGGGAACAAGAGACTACGAATTGCCAAGAGAGCACAATAGAACCGCTGATTAAGAATCCGCAAGTAGTTCTGCTCCGCTGGCTCCTTTTATACCTCCGTGTCCTACGAGACTGTGAGGTGATACGTAAGCGTTAACTAGCGGCACTGAGTGGCGCCGCCTCTGACCAGGAGGGGCAGTGACCCCGTGGGATGTGACAGTACCTCCCCCTCCAGGGGCGGCTACAGCCGCAGGACACCGGCGGGTAGGCGGTCGCCCCCGCCGTCGCGGAGCAGGCCGATCTGGAGACTTATGGAAGTCCCCAATAAGAGCCGGGTCCAATATGTTCCGTGCTGGTACCCAAGACTGCTCCTCCGGCCCATAGCCCTCCCAGTCGACCAGATAGTACAGCGTACCCCGTCTCCGTTTGGAGTCCAGGAGGGCCCTGATAGAGTAAGCAGGAGAACCATCCACATCCAACGGTGGAGGTGGAGAGACTGCTGGGCTCTGCAGGGAGGAAACACAATGGGGCTTGAGGCGCGAAACATGAAACGTGGGACAGATACGATAATGCAAGGGCAACTGAAGGCGGTAAGAAACCAGGTTGATCCTCTTCAGGATCTTGAATGGGCCGATGAAACGAGGGGCAAGCTTCCTCGAGGGCAAATGTAGTTTGAGATCCTGGGTGGACAACCACACTCTCTGCCCCGGTTGGTACAATACAGTCCTATGCCTCTTGTCGGCCTTCTCCTTTTGGCTGGACACCACCTCCTGGAGACGGACATGTGTGGATTCCCACACCGATTCACTCCTCTTGTACCAGTCGTCCACAGCTGGCAATCCACTGGTCTCCATCGTCCATGGGAACAGCGGAGGCTGGTAACCAAGCACACACTGGAAAGGAGTTAAGTTTGTGGACGAATGGACCAGGGAGTTCTGGGCGTACTCTGCCCAGGAGAGGTATCTGCTCCAATCTGCTTGATTCTGAGCACAGTAACTCCGCAAGTAACGTCCAATCTCCTGGTTGAGGCGTTCCACTTGCCCATTAGACTGTGGATGGTAACCAGAGGAGAGGCTGACTGAGACTCCCAAGCGGGCAAAGAAGGCCTTCCAGACCCTTGAAGTGAACTGGGGTCCCCTGTCCGAGACGACATCCTCTGGCAGGCCATACAGCCGGAAGACATGTTGGAACAACAGTTCCGCGGTCTCCAGGGCTGTGGGCAGACCTTTCAGAGGGATCAGTTGACAGGCTTTGGAAAAGCGATCTATGACGACCAATATGGTGGTGTTTCCATCAGAACACGGAAGATCAGTAAGGAAGTCCACCGCTATATGGGACCATGGACGGTTGGGAATTGGGAGTGGTTCAAGAAGCCCTGCTGGCAGCTGCCGTGGGACTTTGGCCTGGGCACATGTGGTGCAGGCAAGGACGAAGTCTCGTATGTCCTGTTTCATGGATGGCCACCAGAAGCGTTCAGAGAGGAGCCTCAAGGTTCGGTTGACCCCTGGGTGTCCTGTACTTGGACCATCATGGGCCCAGTGTAGGAGCTCGGACCGAACGGTGGACGGGACGTATTCTTTGTGTTGGGGCTGCTCGTTGAGACCGGGTTCTTGACGTTGAGCCGCTTGGATATCGTCAAATAAAGCCCAACGGATAGGAGCCACAAACTGCGTCGGGGACAAGATGGCGTCTGGTGGGGAGAGCTGAGGCGATACCTCGAACAAGCGGGACAGCGCATCGGCCTTGCCGTTCTTGGAGCCAGGACGATAGGTCACCGTGAAACGGAACCTGGTGAAGAACATGGCCCACCGCGCCTGTCTGGAATTGAGCCTCTTTGCCTTCTGCAGATACTCCAGGTTCCGGTGATCAGTCAACACTAAAAACGGGTGAGTAGCCCCCTCTAGGGGTGTATGGGGTATCAGGGAGGGGTAGCACCTCAGGTGGACGAACATGTCGCACCCTCTTCAGGGCGGTTCGTCTACCTTTGGTCCCCACCTGTTGCTCGACTCTCACCTGTGGCTCCCCGTAAGCTGTTTGCATGCGACAGCGGCCACACCCCGGGCAACGGCTTCGACAGGCCGGCTAAACCAGGTGAGGGTAGCCGATGGGCCTCAAACCCTCGGTGAGTTAGGGGATCTTCACCCAAGCATGTGAAGATGGATTTCGGCGGACTGAGCGGATGAGACCCACGAAAGGTCCAATGGTTCAACGGTCAAGAAGGCGGTCTCAGTAATGCTATGGGAGTAAACCCAGACAGAAAATCCGGAGTGGAGCCCCGAAGGCGGATGGATGTCCTTGACACCCTACCAGCAGCTCCTGCAGTCAGACTGGCATCAAATGTATTGCATTGCTCTCCTTTGGAACGTGCCAACTCGGCCGAGGGGGGGGGTTCTGATCATTGGGCATCTCAGGACCCCTGAAATCATTGCCCAGGTTTGCGCAATAGATACCGGTTATAAGTTCTTACTCGATTGGCGTAGAGAATGAACGCCAGGGATTGTCTCCGACGGTGGGAGAGATCATCGCGTCTCACTGGACAGCTACCGCCCGTCTCAAGCTGGGCAGCCCCCGGCCAGTAAGGTGCTGTCCCGCCACAGTTCACCTGCCTCACTGGGTGCGTGGGGCTTAAGGCTTTCAACCCGACAAGTGGACTGTAATTAAAACACCAGGCAAAAAGATAACCAAGAAAAACAGGGAGGTCTTTAGGCTTGCCTGCTGGAATGTACGGTCTATGCTAACTGGCCTGACTGATAATCTACAAAATGTGAGTGACGCACGGAAGACTGCCGTAATCAACAATGAACTGAAGAGGGTTCGTGTTGACGTTGCCGCACTACAGGAGACAAGGCTAGCTGCGTCAGGATCCCTTATGGAGGCTGACTACACATTTCTCTGGCAAGGAAAATCAGACGGTGAACCAAGAGAACACGGGGTGGGTTTCGCTATCAGAAACGGTCTCTTGCAACTGGTGGAACTATGTCCGGGTGGATCAGAACGAATACTTTGCATCAAGCTACAAACCTGTGCCAGCTGTGCTCACCTAGTTAGCACCTATGCACCAACCCTCGGTGCTTCGCCTGAAACAAAAGACCGGTTTTACGACGATGTCCATGCCGTCCTGGAACACATACCTGCAAATGAGCAAGTATACCTTCTGGGTGATTTTAATGCAAGAGTAGGAGCTAATCGGGATTCTTGGCCCTCATGCTTAGGCTATTTCGGTGTGGGAAAAATGAATGAAAACGGACAGCGCCTGCTGGAACTCTGCACATATCACAACCTGTGCATTACTAACACCTTCTTCAACACAAAACCACAGCACAGGGTTTCCTGGAGACATCCACGCTCGAAGCACTGGCACCAACTGGACTTGGTGATCACTAGGCGTGCAAACTTGAACAATGTCTTCTTTACACGCAGCTTCCAGAGCGCTGACTGCGATACGGATCACTCGCTTGTGTGTTCAAAAGTTAAGCTGATGCCCAAGCAGTTACATCATTTGAAACCCTATGGGAAGCCCCGCATCGATGGAAACAAGGCACTGCATGTAGAGACGGCAGAGATATTCCGTGACTGCCTTGAGAAAACGCTACCCACCACATGCGTTACAGAAAGAGTCACCTCGAAGTGGGATCACCTAAGGGACACTATTCGTGACACGGCCTTGGCAGTTTTCGGGAGGAAGTCTAGGAAAGTGAACGATTGGTTTGAGGAGTACTTTGACGTGATGATTCCAGCCGTTGAGAAGAAACGTGCCGCCTTTCTGGAACACAAACGATCACCCTGCGTGAACACCAAGTGAGCGCTGAGAGCAGCCAGAGCAGAAGTTTAGCGAACAGCTAGGCGGTGTGCGAACGACTACTGGCTCAACTTGTGTAACAAGATTCAGATCCATGCCAGCTTCGGTCATCTCTGGGAGATGTATGATGGCATCAAGCAAGCTATTGGTCCCAGGCAGAATAAGACAGCTCCTCTGAAGTCCAAGTCAGGTGATATTATAACCGACAAAACCAAACAGATGGAGCGCTGGCTGGAATATTTCTCCGAACTGTATGACCTCGTGAGCACAGTGTCAGACACCGCTCTTGAAGCCATTGAACAGTTGCCACTCATGAGTGAGCTGGATGACCTGCCCACGGTGGAGGAACTCAAGAACGCCATCAACCACCTAGTTGCTGGTAAAGCTCCAGGACAGGATGGCATACCACCAGAAGTCATCAAATGTGCTAGAGATACTCTTCTGCAACCTCTCCATGAGTTACTGTGTCAGTGCTGGGAAGAAGGTGTGGTTCCACAGGATATGCGAAATGCCACGATTGTAACTCTCTACAAGAACAAGGGAGACCGAAGTGATTGTAACAACTACCGTGGCATCTCACTCCTCAGTGTTACTGGGAAACTCTTTGCTCAAGTTGTCCTCAGAAGGCTTCAAAAAATTGCAGAGCGGATCTACCCGGAATCACAATGCGGCTTCCGTGCCGGACGATCAACCGTTGATATGATCTTCTCCTTGAGGCAGCTGCAGGAAAAGTGTAGAGAGCAAAGGAAACCCTTGTACGTCGCTTTCATTGATCTGACCAAGGCGTTTGATACCGTCAGCAGAAGTGGGCTTTTCCGGGTTCTCAGTAAAATCGGCTGTCCGCCTAAGCTACTTAAGCTGATTCAATCCTTCCATGCTGATATGCAGGGCACAGTCCGTTTTAATGGATCAACGTCTGACGCTTTTAGCATCAAAAGTGGTGTCAAGCAGGGATGCGTGCTCGCTCCAACTCTTTTTGGGATCTTCTTCGCAGTGCTGCTGAAGCAAGCCTTCGGAAATTCCACAGAGGGGGTCTACCTACATACCCGAAGTGATGGGAACCTGTTTAACCTCGCAAGGCTTAAGGCCCAGTCGAAGGTACGAAAGGTTTTCATCCGTGATATGCTGTTTGCTGATGATGCTGCTCTGGTGTCACATACACAGGAAGAGCTTCAGCGGCAAATGGATTGCTTCTCTCGCACAGTTGAGGCCTTTGGTCTCAAAATAAGCTTGGAGAAAACCAATGTTATGGGACAAAGTACCCCTCAACCTCCATCAATCTCCATCGGCAACTACGCTCTTGAGGTCGTTCACGCATTCAATTACCTCGGGTCGACCATCACAGATACCATGTCACTGGAGCCTGAGCTCAATAAAAGAATAGGAAAAGCCGCCATGACTCTGTCCAGTCTCAGCAGGAGAGTGTGGATGAATGGCATGCTCTCCAGGCGTACTAAGATCAAAGTTTACTGCGCTTGCGTTCTTGGAGTTCTGCTCTATGGAAGTGAAACATGGACTTTGTATGCCCACCAGGAGAAAAGATTGAACACATTCCACCTGCATTGTCTCAGACGCATCCTCCAGATCTCGTGGAAGGACAAAGTTACTAACTGTGACGTCCTTAATCTGGCTGGATTGCCAAGCATGCAGACCATCCTCAGGCAATGCAGGCTACGGTGGCTAGGGCACGTTCGTCGGATGGATGATGGAAGGATCCCGAAAGACATCCTGTATGGAGAACTGGCCTCTGGTGTACGACCAACCGGACGGCCTCATTTGCGCTTCAAGGATGTGTGCAAAAAGGATTTGAGAGAGCTTGACATTAATGTGAACAGCCGGAAGGAGCTGGCAACTGATCGTTGCAGCTGGAGGCGGGAACTTCATCAAGGTCTGGGACGTGGCGAACAAAAGCTGCGACTACAGGCTGAGGAGAGGCGAAGACGCAGGAAGGTCAGGCTTCAAGTGGAACATATGAACAGCACCCAGCACATCTGTTGCAACTGCGGCAAGGATTGTCATTCTCGTTTGGGCCTTCACAGTCATGGCCGGCGATGCAAACCACCGTGAAGTGGACAAAACCAAGGCGCAATTCCAATTCCATTGTCTTTCTAGACTGATGGATGCCAATGATGATGAATGAGCCCCCTCTAACCAGTGTCTCCACTCTTCCAAGGCCATCTTTATGGCTAAGAGCTCCCTGTTTCCTACATCATAATTCCTTTCAGTAGGTGACATTTTGTGTGAAAAATACGCACATGGATAGAGCTTCAGGGGATTTCCCTGGCACTGTGAGAGCACCGCCCCTACCCCTGCCTCAGAAGCATCAACTTCCACGATAAAGGGCAGTTTGGGATCAGGGTGCTTCAGGATTGGGGCAGAAGTAAAACGCTTCTTTAGGTCTTCAAAGGCCTGACTAGCCTCAGGGGTCCAGGTCAGGCGCCTAGGGGCTCCTTTTAACAGAGCAATCAACGGGGCTGCAACGGAACTGAAGTTCCTTATGAAGCGCCTGTAGAAATTCGCAAAACCAAGGAACCGTTGCAGGTCCTTTACTGTCTTTGGCTGAGGCCATGACAGAACTGCCGAGACCTTCTGTGGATCCATCGAGACCCCGTTGGGTGTTAGGATGTACCCCAGGAAATCCATTGATTGCACATGAAACTGGCACTTCTCCCCTTTCACGTACAGCCTATGCGCTGCTAGCTTTTGCAACACCTGCCTGACATGTACAATATGCTCCTCACGGGACCGAGAAAAGATCAGAATATCATCCAGATACACCAATACTGAGCGATTAATCAGCTCTCTGAGTACTTCATTAACAAAAGCCTGGAATACGGAAGGTGCATTCGCCAGGCCAAAAGGCATGACCAGATACTCATAATGGCCTAGGGCGGTGCTAAAGGCGGTCTTCCACTCATCCCCTTCCCTAATGCGAATCAGGTTATATGCGCTCTTAAGGTCCAGTTTCGTAAAAATGACAGCACCGGAAACCTGTTTGAGGGCCGACGTGATAAGAGGCAAGGGGTGCGGGTACTTCACAGTAACGGCATTTAGCCCCCGATAATCAATACACGGGTGCAAACCCTCGTCTTTTTTCTCAACAAAGAAAAAGCCAGCGGAAGCTGGAGAAGTAGATGGCCGGATTAGTCCGGCTTCTAGTGCCTCCGTTATAAAAGCCTCCATTGCCTGATGTTCAGGTTGAGAAAGAGGGTATACCCGCCCCCTAGGGGGTGTAGTGCCAGGCAAAAAATCTATAGCACAATCCCAAGGTCTATGAGGGGGCAGTTCTGCTGCCTTGTGTTTGCTAAACACCGCCACTAGATCTGCGTATTCCCTTGGAATCTGCAGGGGCAGATCTGCATTAGGGCTCTCTATGGATGTGGAGTTACAAGACATCTCCCGATGTTTGGGACACTGCTTTCCCCAAGACAGCAGTTTCCCCTCACTCCAAGAAATAACAGGGTCATGGGCGACGAACCACGGATATCCCAGAATAATGGGGTGATCAGGGGACTTAATCAGATAGAACCATATCTGTTCCTTATGGAGTGGCCCTACCTGCATAGTAACGGGCTCTGTGTGCTGCTCTACACTCCCAGACCCGATTGGAGCGCCATCAATAGCTCTAATAGCCAGAGGTTTGGAGCATGGGGCACAGGGCAAGCCCCAGGACGCGGCAATATCACGATCCATGAAATTCCCTGCAGCGCCACTGTCTACCATAGCTTTTGTCTCCTGCCGCTGGAAACCCCAGGATACTGTAACTGGTAATATCAACAGGGAGGTATGGAGAGATACATCACTCACCAGTAAGTCGGTCCGTTGGGATCCACGGGGTGGCCGCACTGGATAGGAAACCTGAACGTGATCCGCAGCTCCACAGTAAAAGCACAAGTGTTGCAGAAAACGGCGCCTCCTTTCCTCCTCTGTCAAACGCCCGTTACTGAGTCGTATTACTCCCTGCCTGACGCACTGTTCTTCGAGCCTTGCACAGCTGACAATGATGCGTGCTTTAGCCGGCTCACTGTCGCATAGGGCAACCACAGGCTCAGCGCGGGGACCCGAGGGGGCCTTAAGACATGTCTGCCGATAATACGTTTGTGAACTGGTCGGATCGGCGCCATGCCCACAGCGACTGAGGAGTCGTGTCAACCACTCCAATTGATCCGTGATGCGGCGAGCGGCGTTTGTGCAAACCCGGAGTTGTTCTCAGTTCGCCTCTGTCAGCTCCGCCAGTTCACGCCATTCTGCTGAAGTCATATTAGTTGGCGGATTCTTCTGTAGCGTCCGGACGGGAGTCCAACACGGACGCGCGTTGCTATTACGTCCAAACACAGACGAAATACAAAATGACCTCACGTGCAGTGTGATGTTAAAAGTGCACTGTGCGTATTGTAAGACACTCGGTGGAAGTGAAACAGGAAACACGAGACCAGGAAACACACACGATGTTTGAACTACGGTGAACAGTGAAACGCTACTCTGTGAGTATGACTGCAACCCCGAGACGTGACGAAATACCGGACAGGAACGATGGACCAGGACTGGAGAACAAGAGGCAGGAACTGACGGGACGGGCACTCGGGACTGGAACATGAACACCTAGGAAACAGACTGAGGGAACAAGAGACTACGAATCGCCAATAGAACCGCTGATTAAGAATCCGCAAGTAGTTCTGCTCCGCTGGCTCCTTTTATACCTCCGTGTCCTACAAGACTGTGAGGTGATACGTAAGCGTTAACTAGCGGCACTGAGTGGCGCCGCCTCTGACCAGGAGGGGCAGTGACCCCGTGGGACGTGACAAGAACAGTGTCTTAAATTCAGTGTTCACCATCTACCTGAGATGTCCCTGGCATTCCATCTGTGAAGACCCATCAGTAAAATAAACATTTCAGTTGATATGGCCCAGAATTGTTTTGGACATAATCACGTGCTAAGTGAATACATGTTATATAGTGTATAAGACTGTTGTATAAGCGGTAACAGCAGGGACTGGAGGTGGGGTGTACAGGGGGAGGAGTATATTTAGCTTGCCTCTTCTCTAGTGTTTTTGCGTGTTTCTTTGCTGTGTTTCTCTACCTTTGTTTTGTGTTTTGGAACACACTTTACCTCCATGTTGCCCCCACTCCTGTTGCTTCCCTCACGCACATAATTCATGTATTGACAGCTTCTATTAGAACAGCTCCTTGATAAACTCCCTGCCACCCGCACCACCCCCGAAACATTCCCACCCACCCCTTGCATATGCCAGTCGACCTGGAATAACAAGGAGCATCACAAACACATGTGTCATTCTCTATGTGTCTATGTGTCACTCCCATTACTGTCATCACATGTAAGGTGGTAAGGTGGGCTGAGGCACCAGGAGAGAAAACAACCAGCTCTCAGAAATTATTTCTCTTTCCCTTCCTTCACTGTATCTCACCCCCCTTACTTCCTTCCCTTTCCCTGCTCTTTGCTCCCACTTGGCTTAGCACCTCACCACCCTGACTGTTCTACATCAGCTTACGCTGCATTTACGCCCATAACCACTGATACGTATAATGTTCTCCTATGTTCTGTTCTACCTCTGTTTCTTCAAAACCAGATGGCACAACCAGCTGGTGTAGTCTGTGATGGCAAGTCTTCTAAAATGAAATAAACAAGCAGGCCGGAAACCGTATCTGTTTTGGTACACTTCCTGTACCAGACAATGAGGGGAAGCGATTAATCAAGTCTACACTCCTTGAGAGGGACTTCTTTCACAACAACACACCACAGTGGGCTGGCTGGGGGTGGTGGTGTGATGAAACTAAACCACAAACTTTATTATGGAGCAAGTGCCTTGTTTCAGGAAAAAGCTGATGGAGACAACAGAGCAGTAGGGAACAGGAGAGGAACTTCTTCTGGACTGAAGGCAAATGCAGGTCCACCAAGGGGTACTGCTGATGCTTACTCCAAAGGATCTTTGAATGTTAAGCTACTTACTCCTTCTAACACCACTGTACTGGTACTTCGACCCCATAGCAATGAATTGTCATTTGCTCCCGGTTAAGTGAAGAAGGAATGTGCAAGACTCCAACAGAGAAAGGATTGAAAAGGGAAGGACCAGGTGGCATTAGTCTGAAGGGGCTGAAGATGTGTGTAGATCAACTATGTGAAGTACTGTTCCACCTGAGCTTAAGACTATTAATTGTGCCAAAGATGTGGAAAATATCTTGGTTGGTACCTGTCCCCAAGAAAGGTTGACAAAAACACCCAAATGACTGCCTAGTAGAGTAGAGTTGCTCTGACTTCACCTGAAATGAAAACCCTTGAATGGCTGCTCCTAGATTACATTAAACCCATGGTCAGGACTGCGCTGGAGTCCCCCCAGTCAGTAAGAATGCAACTTGCCAACACCTCAGCAGTAAGCACAGTGTACATGTTTACCAGATGTGACTCAACATGGTAAAGGAAGCCATCTAATGTCACCGGAATCTGGGCAACACAGCATGATAAAGAATGACAAGAATATCAGTGACTTGATCACAATAACTTAAGCAAAAAAATTTGTTTAACCTCACAGAAATCCTGAGCAACAAGACTAAAGCTAATATCTATTGGAGGCAGAGATGGAAGAGTTCCAATTCTGTGTCATATACAATATTTTGTATCTATTTCAGAAAATAAAACATATAGGTCAGAAAAAGCAATTAATGCAATGTTATTCAGATATCAATAACACCTGCATACTGTATATATTTAGGTATTTAAACCTTTTCAGAAACTGTTCAGCTCTCATCAGGTTTATTATAATATTCAGCCTTACATTACATTTGAAGTAACTGCTTTCTAGCTAAATAATTCACATATTTTCATTTTGCTGTAAACTGGTATATTCTATGTGGTGATTTCCATTAAATGGTAATTTGCATAAAATTTCTCAGTTCTCATCACCTTTTTTACTGCTAGACACATATGTAAGCTAGCTTATAAAGTCTCACACACACACACACACACACACACACACATTTCAGAACCACTTGTCCCACACAGGGTCGTGGGAAACCGGAGCCTACCCGGCAACACAGGGCGTAAGGCCAGAGGGGGAGGGGATACACCCAGGACGGGACGCCAGTCCGTCGCAAGGTACCCCAAGCAGGACTCGAACCCCAGACCCACCGGAGAGCAGGACCCAGTGCAACCCACTGTGCCACTGCGCCCCCTACCACACCCACACACACACATATATATATATTTGCTGAAGCTTCTTGTCCCAAGGAGGGTCGCGGTGAGCCGGAGCCTAGCCCGGCAATGCAGGGTGTGGGGCTTGGGAGGAGGGGACACACCCAGGACGGGATGCCAATCCATCACAAGGCGCCCCAAGCGGGACTCAAACCCGCATTACATCCTCTAAAGGAGAGTGACAAAATCATGAGAGAGCATTACTTGAGAGAGCGTTACTTGAACTTTTGCATAATTTTGCTTGCTCAAACTGAAACTCAAAGCTAAATTCACACTTTTACATTGACAAAGTTTAATGTTTTAGCCCAACAGAAGAGAAAATACTGTTAGAATCTGACTCTTCAATTGCTTGTCTAGTCCCTTGGCTCCTTTACCACTTCAAGTCATTGTGTACATGTGTGACTGTGGCTTGTCTATGGTTTTCAAGCCAGACTGAGGGGGAAGTGGGTATAATTGTTATGTGGCAAAGTCGATGCTCTGGCAATGCTTTTGCTGTTCAGTGATGGCATTGCTCGAGAACACAATTGAAAACCAGAGACATTCCCTTTGATCTGTATTCAAGGAATGTTTATCAGAAACCAGACTTTCACTGTGTGAAAGCTTGTTAAAGACCAGAGTCGTTCACTGCTGTTGTCTGTTTTAAAAAAAGGAGCCTGTTGGAAGAGGAAGGGTGGTTTGGAAAGGGTTGTTGTTAGGTGCCATTGAGTCAATGTTGACTCATGGCGACTCTATGGATAGTTGTCCTGAAAAGCATCCGGTCTTCCACCAGCCGGCTAAGACTTGAAAGTGGGGCATCCATAGCTGTGGTGATTGGGTTGATCCATCACATAGCAGGCCTTCCTCTCCTAGCTTTACCATCCACTTTGCCCAGCATGATGTCCTTTTCCATTCTGACTAAAATCAATAATCCAACCCCTTAGGCTGATTCACCATTCCTCCAGGGTTTCTGTGTACACTGATGCCAAGAACTCATTCTTCAGTTTCTGCCTTTACTTAACTGATTAACACTAAAACAAGAAGTGTTCTAGCTCCATGGGGGGTTTGGTGGTGCAGCTTGCTTGGCTGAGTCCTGCTCTCTGGCAGGTCTGGGGTGCCTTGTGACAGACTGGTGTCCTGTCCTGGGTGTGTCCCCTCCCCCTCCACCCTTGTGCCCTATGTTGCCAGGTTAGGCTCCAGTTCGCCACAACCCTGCTTGGGACAAGCAGTTTCAGACTGTGTCTGTGTTTTAGCTGCAATATTATTTCATGGTAACTTAAGTGACACATAATTTTTGCACTTTGCCAAATTTATAAAGCTGGATGTTTTAGCCTGGGGCAATTCACCCTCCTCATGGGTTTAAAAACTACTTGGACCATGAAGATTCTAATCTAAACCTTTCAGTGAAGGCATACAAGATATACAACATAAATGAAATGCCACATGAAAGAGGACTTGCACTTTGAAGCAATAAAATCACATTTGCAAACACAGCTCCAAAGGTGAGTCCTATTAAGTTGATGGCCAATTAGTAGTATGTGTCAGCTGTAAAAGAGTTCTGACAATTAACACTTTGATATGTGAGCTTTCCAAGCAACAAGAGACCACTAAAAGATTTCCAAAGAGTCAAACTAATTAGTACCCCAATTGCAGGTAAATCAGTCATAAAATTTCAAAATTATTTAATGGGTGAAGAGTCATAAAAATAATGGCAACAAACATGGCAGCAAATGGATAAACAGCATTGGCAAAGAACAGTGGTCACAAGTCAAAGCTCACCGACAAGGATAGATGGGCACTTCAGAGGATAGCTGCTAAAAGTTCCAAAAGCACATCCCCAGAAATTACAAGAGAACTGAAACACAGTCTCAACAAAAACTGTCCATCATGAGCTTCACAAAGCTTGAGTTTTTGGCAAGGCTGCCATTTGAAATCACTTATATCAAAGGACAATACACAAAGATTCTGGTGTAACGAGCACATAACCTGGACTGCCTAGTAATGAAAAAACAGTAATAGGTTCAGATGAGTCATTTTTCATCATATTTCCTACATCTAGACAAATTTACATTTGGAAGAAGTTGAAGTATGCATTCAACATTCAATGTCAGTTGCCAACAGTTAAACACAGAGGGTAATGATAGTTTGTGCAGCCATTTCACAGGATTCAATAGGTCTAATGATTGCTCTACATGGTCATTTAGCATTCTTCAAGACCAGCAGCACCATGTGGTACAAACACTGTTCCCTCATGGTGTTTCCATATTCCATGATAATGCCCTCATACATACTGCTATTCAAAAAGATAAAGTGAAATGTCTTTCATGGCCTCCTCAATCACCCAATCATCATCATCATTGAACCTTTCTGGGATAGTTCTGGAGTCCTTCATCTCTCAGAGAGCTGGAGGCTTTTCTTCTTGAAGAATGGTACAAAATATCACAATTCAGAACTTATATGACAACAATCCAACAAGAGGTGAAGCTGTTGTGAAGGCAAAATGTGGCCCTACTCCTATTAGGTTCTTGATATTAATATATTCTTAAGTGTTTCAGTCATTTGGTTGACCTCTTCCATGTCAGCTCTCTAATCCCATGATGGAGCTCAGAGGACTCCGGAACTACAGATCAGATCCATTTAGGTGATGGGAAAGAGCCATATGGGTGACATAATACATACCTTAGTGAGGGTCTGTGCAATGGTGTGATACTGTGTGTTGTCTCTGGCCATGTATGTGAGCACACACAGACAAATCAAACCTGGTCAGTCATCCCACTCTGGCTGTATTTTGAGCTGTGACCATAAGAGCAATAACTGTTCTTCAAAGCCAAGAGAACTTTTAGCATGGAGGGTGGGATGGGTCCGTCATTCAGTACAGCTTTACTCACACAATGTGTGCAACTGCTTCTCCCTAGCAGGGTCACGGCAAAGCGGAGCCTAACCCAGCAACACAGGGTGCAAGACTAGAGGTGGAGGGGACACACCCTGGACGGGACACCAGTCCCCCGCAAGGCACTCCAAGCAGGACTCAAGCCTCAGACCTACCACAGAGCAGGCCCCAGCCAAACCTGCTGAACCACCACGCCCTCCAGTTTTACTAAGGAAATTTTAAAATATCTTCTTCATTTTACAGATAAAATTGAACAAAACTCTATGGTATTATGTAGATTATAAATCTGCTACAATTCATATTTAAGCCAGGCTCTTTTTGGAAGACTTTAGAGTTGTTAATCCACTGCTCCTCAAATATTAACAGTGACATAAGGTTATGATAAAGATGACAGCCTCAGTAACTGCTTTCTTTATGGTGGTGCAAAATTTCAGCCAAAAATTCTTCATCACTGAACAGTCAAACAAAGAGCAGCACAGATTGATCAGAGAACTACTCATCTATGCCAGTGTATAGTTTGTTGTCATTACTGAGATGCAGATAAAGGCTGGTGGACAAGAGTCCAAAAGCAGTGTGTGCTTGATTCATTGCTTAGTCTCTCTTTTCTGCTTGCTGTCTCTTTTTCCACAGCAAACTGAAATGGGGGAGGAGTGAGACTGGAGCAACAAGAGTAAACAGGAAATATGCGGTATTGTGCCCAAAGGAGGTTAGAGACTACAGACTTCACATGCTACAGTCCTCAATCAATAACACAGTGGATGGCTCACAGAAATACAGCAACAGGTTCAGCATGTTAAGCAAGCAATGAAAGTGTAATGTAAGCATGCTTCTCCTGAAATATTGTTTTTGTCATCAGAATATCTGTTCATTGTCATTTTTACAGCAAATCTTTCTTATCCATAGCAACAAGAACAGATGTTAAATTAAGAAAGGCCACTTGTCACAAACAGCAAGAGGTAAATAATGACATAAAGCAATCAAGAGAAAATATACAGATCCAGTTCCCACTTAGGCCAAAAACTTCTTGTAGTTTGTTTATGTGAACAGTGGAAGGACAGCAACAGTGTGAATAATAAAAGGAAATGGGAGGAACCAAGGTGGGGCTTTGAGGACTGTCAGTGATCAATGCTGTGAAACAGCAAGATTGAGAGCACATGTGACAGGGGACCATTTTGCCCTCTTGTTAGCTCCTTAGTTTATAGGTAATAGATCTGAAGAATCTCATTAACTTAAGTCCTCATAGTCCCTTTTAAACCAAGTAGACAGTTGTATTCTTTTTGTCATTTACCAAATGTATTTGTTACTGCCACGCCCACACCTCCGAGCTGACACAGAACACCTGGGACGCAACGCAGACTGGGGCAAAAAAGGCTGCGTCAGACCAGCAGCTGATGCGGAACCTTGTTCAGCCTTCTCGTTTGCAACTTTCTACTAGCCAATTCCTGTTCCTGAACGCCTTCCCCGATCCCGTCCCTTGTTACCACGATCCTGTGCCTCTTTATGATCATCGACCTCTTGCCTGTGTGCTGACCTCGCCTTTTGGATTCTCCCTGTTACGACGTTCGCACCTCGAAGACCAATCGCCTGTTCTCTGACCTCCTCTCTTGGATTTCCCCGAAGACACCACGTATACCACTCTGCACTTGGGTCCGCCGCTTCCTTCCAGACCCAAACATGACAGAAGGTTCCGTCTGATATATGGACCCAGCGGAGCTAAACTGTCTACAGGCGGAGTTGGGCTCTCGCGAAGCACGCTTGACAGGTATAGAACAGATGCTCAACAACCTCATCACCTCCTACAACAAAGTGGTAAGCGTGCTGAAAACGACCAGAAACGCACAGCCGGTCCTGCAGCACCTGATTCGTCAAACACAACACCGTCTCTATCACGCGGTTTCCACTTGTCTCCCCCGACTCGCTTTGACGGGACCCCAGCGCAATATGCAGGTTTCTTGTTTCAATGTGAACTCGTTTTTTCCAGTATTCCCCTTGTTTACAGCACCGAACAGAGCCGGATCACCTACATACTCTCCCTGCTCACGGGCAGAGCGCTTGATTGGGCGACAGCACTCTGGACAAATGACTCACCCAGCACATATGCGCAGTTCAAGAGCCGGTTCCTCGCCATTTTCGGACTGGTTCACCCAGAAGAACAGCTGAGTGAAAAACTTATGGATCTACAACAAGGTAACCGACCCGTGGCAGATTATGTCATAGAATTCCGTACCCTCGCAGAGCGCATTGGTTGGGGAGAGAAAGCTTTGTTGGCTGGTTTTCGAGGTCTAAACCCACGCATCCGCAGAGAAATGGCGTTCCGAGGAGAAAGATGGACCCTAGATCGGTTCATAGAAACCCGTTGCCTTAGATCACCAAATCAGAACCCAAGAACCAGTCACAGAACCAGCCCCAGAAAGATGCTGTCCCGCTCAGGAGGAAGCAGAGCCAATACGGTTGGGACTTGGGCGCTTGTCCTCCACAGAACAGCAGCGAAGATTACAAAAGCACCTATGTCTCTACTGCAGTGACCCCGGTCACTTCCGTCTCCAGTGCCCTATCCGCCCTGAGGCCAAGGTGAGTGGCACCCTATGTTGTAACCGCCTCGTTGTACCCATTATGTTGTCATGGGGCACAGGACAGGTAAAGACTCAAGCTATGGTAGATTCGGGAGCAGCAGGGTGCTTCATGGACACTGGTTTTGCTCGGACTCATAGTATCCCGTCCAAACCCATTGGGAGGCGTCTCAAAGTGAAAGCTCTGGATGGCCAGCCCCTAGGGAAAGGTTTTGTGGACCACCAGACGGCACCTGTAACTGTGAGTGTGGGTGTATGTCACCAAGAGATGTTACGTTTCTATTTGATTACTTCTCCGGAGTTTCCCCTGATTCTAGGGTTCCCTTGGCTCTCCCAGCATGACCCGATTTTTCAGTGGAGTACTGGGGAGTTGGTGGCTTGGGGACCCCAATGTGAGAGGACATGCTTAAAGCTACCCTGCCGAGCTACGTCCATAGAAGGCTCAACCCGCCCTACAGGTGCCAGTTCCTCCCGAGTATCAGGATCTTGCTGAGGTTTTTAGCAAAAGACACACATCCGAGCTACCACCGCATCGCCCGTGGGACTGTGCAATTGAACTCCTGCCAGGTACCACGCCTCCGCGTAGTCGCATTTATCCCCTGTCCAGACCCGAGCAATTAGCCCTCCAGACATATATCACCGAAGCCTTAGAAACAGGAATCATACGGCCATCCACGTCCCCTGCGTCTGCCGGGTTTTTTTTCATCGAAAAGAAAGATGGGGGGCTACGCCCCTGTATTGACTATCAGGGGCTGAATAGCATTTGCGTGAAATACCCACATCCTCTACCTTTGATCACAGCCGCCCTTGAGAACATCCAACAGGCGCAATGGTTCACGAAGCTAGACCTGAGAAGTGCATACAATCTAGTCCATATCCGGGAGGGTGACGAATGGAAGACTGCTTTCAGTACCACCCTGGGTCATTACGAATACCTGGTTATGCCTTTTGGTCTTGCGAACGCACCCAGCGTCTTCCAGGTGTTTGTAAATCATGTGCTCGGGGACATGATCAACAATGGCGTCCTGGTATATCTTGACGATATCCTGATTTATTCTGATACGTTGACCAGGCATGTACTGACTGTCCGACAGGTGCTCCAGAGACTGTTGCAAAACAGATTATATGTGAAGTTGGAGAAGTGTGAATTCCACAAGCAGCAAGTCTCCTTCTTGGGGTTCATACTCACCCGAGACGGCATTGCTATGGATCCCGGTAAGGTCCAGACCATCCAGCAATGGCCTTGCCCGACCACCACTAAGGCTCTCCAGCGGTTTTTGGGGTTCTCCAATTTTTACCGTTGGTTCATCAGGAACTTCAGCATGATCATCGCCCCACTGACAGCGCTTACAGCGAGTAAAACCCCTCATCTCCTGTGGAACCAAGAAGTCCAACAAGCCTTCGAGACCCTCAAACACAAGTTTTCTACAGCCCCCATCCTGCATCAACCCGACCCGGAGTTACCATTCGTGGTTGAGGTGGATGCCTCAGAGTCAGGGGTAGGCGCTGTTCTTTCACAGAGGCAAGGTAAGCCCGTGAAATTATATCCTTGTGCATTTTTTTCCAGGAAACTGTCTGATGCCGAACGAAACTACGACATAGGGAATAGAGAGCTGCTAGCAATCAAGTTAGCCCTAGAAGAGTGGAGACATTGGCTGGAAGGGGCACAATACCCTTTTTTGGTACTTACTGATCATAAGAATTTACAATATCTGCAGACAGCACGGCGCCTCAACACATGTCAGGCCAGGTGGGTGCTGTTCTTTTCTCAATTCAACTTTACTGTCACTTACAGACCAGGTCCAAAAAACATCAAAGCGGACGCCCTTTCCCAGCTTCATGATGAAACGCAGGAGGTACCAAAACCAGACTACATCCTGCCAAGATCCTGCTTTGTGGCACCCGTTCAGTGGGACTTCACCCAGGACCTGGCCCAAGCACAACAAGCGGACCCCGAACCACCAGGTAAACCTTCCGGAATACAATACGTTCCCCCAGGTCTGAGAACCACACTCCTGCAATGGGCCCATGACCATCCAGCCGCGGGGCACCCGGGGTTTGGGAAGACCCAGGCAAGAATACAGCAGCTCTACTGGTGGCCATCCCTCCGGGAGGACGTACAGGACTACATCTGGGCGTGTCCAGTCTGTGCTCAGTCCAAGGCTTCAAATCAGAGTCCGGCAGGGCTCCTGGAACCCCTGCCAGTACCCAACCGTCCCTGGATGCACCTTGTTGTATTTTTATTGTTTGAGTTGGTGTTGTTGATGCTGTGTGGAAAGGTGTTGTTTGTATTTGGTTGTCAACTTGTAATTGCTGATGAATGATTGGCATTGAGTTTAATTGTACAATTTGAAATGCGATTTATAGAACTGCCACTAGATGTCCATACGTTAATTACGTTCCTTGGTCTTTTGCGTAAATGAAAAAAGAAGTAGAGAAGAAGAGTTTGGCTCAGAGTGTACTGCCTCAGAGTGTACAAGTGGAGCGACAGATGTTTGTTGGTATTTTAATTAAATGTAACGTTTTATTAGAAACCCAGGAGTCAGTCTCGTCATTTGCGAACTTGAGAAGCTGCAACGTGGTTCGTGACAACAACATTTTTTGGTGCCGAAACCCAGGAAGAGGCGAACTAAACGGATAGCTCGTTGCACCTAGCCGCGAAGTAAAAGGTGAAAGAGAAAATGTCGGACCGACTACAGAGGCTGAAACATAAACGCGGAGTTTTGCGGGCATCCGCAACGAAACTACTGCGGTCTCTAGAAGAAGAAACATGTAAGGACAACGTGAATTGTGACCGTTTGAGAGAGTTGTTGTCCATGCTCTCCATTAAGGAGGAGAATCTCCGAGAATTGGATAAAGACATAGAAGACGAAATACCAATAGACGAGCTAGATGCCGAAGTCTGCGGTTTTCGCAACAATCAGGACTACATCAGTCTGTGGAAAACCCGTGGTGCCAGGTTGATTGAATGTCAGACTGAAGCGGCGGAGGGAGTAAGGGCGGCCTGGCTAAGTGATGTGAGTACGCACACAGACAGATTAACTAATAGATCATCGGTGAAATTACTGAAGCTGTCTATAAGTAAATTTAACGGAGAAGTATGTCTTTGGCAAGAGTTCTGGGATCAGTTTGAAACTGCTATCCATGAAAACAGAGAATTAAGCAAAACGGAGAAATTTGCTTGCTTGAAGTCATACCTCGCTGGACTTGCTCCCCGAGCTGTTGCAGGATTAAAAATATCCGACAGCAATTATGACACAGCAGTTGATATGCTGAAGGAAAGATTTGGAAGAAAGGACCTTGTGGTGAGTGCGCACATGTCCAAATTACTGAAATTGACTCGAGTAAAGAAATCTTCCGACGTTGAAGCATTAAGACAACTGTATGACGAGTGTGAGGTACAGATCAGAAGTTTAGAATCCTTAGGTGTTGTATCAGACACTTATGGAGGATTATTGTGCCCCATACTGCTTCAAATGATACCAGATGATCTTGCCCTTGAGTACACCCGCAAAATGAGTCCAGGTCATGAATGGAAGGTTCTTGAGCTTGTTACTTTTCTGCAACGGGAGGTTGAAAGTAGAGAGTGTGCGATGCACTTGACTAACACAGGAACCATAACCAAGGATGCACAGGCTTCTCACAAGCAACACTGTAAAGTAGATGTACGGAGCGACACAAGGGTCAGAAGGGCAAATGTGCCTACAACCGCAGCTCTCCACACAGGCAGTTCGATCGCACCTCTTACTTGTATATTCTGTGATAGCACAAGCCACAAATCAGAAGCGTGCACGGATGACACAGTGAACACCCGAAAAGAGAAATTAAAGAAAATGGGGAGGTGTTTTATTTGCCTACGACCACAACACATCGCAAAGGTTTGCAAAACGAAGAGTGTGTCATGCACTGCTTGTGGCAGAAGACACCACGCTACATTGTGTGACAACGCCAAACAAGCAGAAGCCCCCAATGACACTGAAGGTAATACAGATGCACTAATTTCATCCGTTATGCCCCGTACTGCAAACACACACACGAAGGACCAGAACACTGTGCTGTTGCAAACAGTGAGAGCATGGACCGAAGGACCCAGCAGACGGAAGGCGGTGCACTGTTTAATGGATGGTGGGAGCCAACGAAGTTTCATCCATGAGAAGCAGGTAAAGATTTTGGGTCTGCCAGTTCAAAGGAGGGAGACTCTAAAGTTGCATACCTTTGGCTCTGAGAACCCGGTAATGGCTGTGAGAAATGTTGTAAAATTAGTGCTGGAGAATGTCTGGAATAAGGAACAGAAAATAGAGATTGAAGCCATTGAGACACCGCAAGTGTGCACTGCAATTATGAAGGTGCCTGGTGAACACATTCGACACCAGCTAGAGAAGAGGGGCCTAGCACTAGCAGATGTCTCAGTCGATAGCAGGGAGGAGCCAGAAATATCCGTACTGATTGGCGCCGATTACTACTGGAGGATATTGTCAGGAAGAGTAGAGCGAATATCAGAAGCCCTAGTAGCTGTAGAAACAATATTTGGCTGGGCAGTACAGGGACCAGTCTCTTCTTCAAATATAGGCGAGGTTGCTTGTATGAACATTGGAATAAGTGAATGTAATGAAGTCTCAAGACAGCTGCTCATGTTCTGGGAATTTGATTCCCTTGGCATAACACAGGGAGATGGGGATTACGCAGATGACCGCGAAGCTAGACAGAGCTTTGAGGAGTCAGTCAAATATATTAGAGGGCAATATGAGGTAGGGTTACCGTGGAAGCAAAATGCCTCACACCTCCCAGACAATTTCAGAATTGCCCAGAAAAGACTCGATGGACTGCAAAGGAAACTGAAAACAGATGTAGTATTGTTCAAGAGATACAATGATGTCATTGAGGATTATCTACAGCAGGGGGTGTGTGAAGATGTCCCAGAAGACAACTGTTCACAGGTGACGGAGGACAATGTGATGTATTACTTGCCCCATCATGCTGTTATCAGAGAAGACAAAATGACAACTAAACTGAGAGTGGTCTTTGATGCCTCCTCTCATGAGCGTGGCAGTCCATCTCTTAACGATTGTTTACTGACCGGTCCAAACCTTAATCCAGACCTCTTAAGCATTTTAGTGAAATTTAGACTGCATCCAGTTGCATTCACAGCAGACATTACAAGGACTTTCCTACAGATATCCGTTGCAACGAAAGACAGAGATGCCTTAAGATTTTTATGGATAACAGGACCACCTGACACTGAGAACACAAGGCCACGCAAGATGAGGATGACTGGTGTCGTGTTTGGGGTTTTTTCAAGCCCATTCCTGCTGGCAGCCACGATCCGGCATCATCTACAAGGGTACAGAAACAGCCATCAACATACTGTTAACATTCTAGAAACCTGCCTTTATGTAGATGATCTGATTGCCAGCGCAGAGGATATCGACGAGGCTTATATGTTGACATCAAGAGCAAAGGAGATCTTGTCCACAGCCAGCATGAACTTGTGTAAGTGTACGACGAATTCCGCAGAACTGAAGGCTAAGTGGCTGAATGGTGGATTTGAATGTATGCCAGAACCTGAAGCACATGGTTGCGTGCTAAAGGTGCTTGGATTGGTGTGGAGGCCGGATAGTGATGATTTTGTCTTTGACCTTGGAAAACTGATGAGCATCTTAAAGGAGCAGGATAACACGAAAATAAGCGTCCTAAAATCATCAGCTAGAATATTCGATCCCATAGGTTTCCTGGCACCATTCACTATACGAGTTAAGTGCCTTTTCCAAGACATGTGGCAAAGGGGCTTAGGATGGGACGAGGAGCTGCCAGAAGACCTCAGTCATAAGTGGCAACAATGGTGCATGGAGCTCCCACAGCTGCATCAGATTGCCATTCCAAGGTGGTACAGAGTAAGCGACTGGCAGAATGAGCAATCCCCACTTCTTCATGTCTTCAGTGATGACAGTGAAAGGGCATATGGAGCAGTTGCATACCTCCAAGGACGAACTAAGGATGGAAGAACTGTCACCAGTTCTGTTGCATCCAAATCGAGAGTGGCTCCCACAAAGAAACTAACTCTACCATGTTTGGAGTTGATGGGCGCTTTAGTTGGAGCTAGAGTAGGGAGCAACTTGTTAAAGATTCTGAACATGATGCCATCCCAGCTTTGTTTGTGGTCAGATTCCATGATAGTTATTCAGTGGATTCGTGGCTCAGCACAAAAATGGAAGCAGTTCGTTGCGAACAGAGTCACAGAAATACAGTCACTGACAGCACCAGAATCATGGTCACATTGTTGTGGTAAGCTCAACCCAGCAGACCTTATCACAAGAGGACAGACAGCATCCAAGCTGAAAGGAGATGGGTTGTGGTGGTCAGGTCCGCCTTTCCTAACGTCACCAACACAACCAGAATCAACAGTGGAAAGGTGTTCTGAGGAAGAATTGAAGTCTGAGATGAAGCCATGTCAAGTGACAGTCCAGCTTAGCAACACTGAACTGACTCAGTCTGAACCACTACTACAACTAGAAGCATTCATTAAGCTTACCACTGTTTTAAGAGTCACTGCTTGGATCAGACGATTTGTCCATAATTGTCGTGCTCAAGACAAGAAACGAGGAGACCTCACAGCAGAGGAGTTGTCAGAAGCTGAAAGATTGTGGATTCAGGAGGCACAAGGCAAGGTGTTTGCCAGAGAAATAAATGAATTGAAGACAGGGCAGAATATTCACAAGGACTCAAAAATCAGAGACCTTAACCCTTTCCTTGATGAGTATGGAGTAATATGTGTGGGAGGAAGGTTGCAACAGTCAAGATTGAGTGAGAGAGAGCAGCATCCATGGCTGCTACCTACCAACCACCGACTGTCTGACATGCTGGTTATGTGTTGCCACAGCAAGGTAATGCATTCAGGGGTCAGGGACACATTGGTCCAGCTTAGAGAAAGATACTGGATCCCAGGTGCCAGATGGAAGGTAAATAAGATCACATCTGCCAGCATGATCTGCAAAAGGTTCACAGCAACCCCAGCTCAGCAGGTGACTGCACCCCTACCAAGGGACAGGATTGTTGAAGTGCCTCCATTTGAAATTACAGGCATTGACTTTGCTGGCCCTCTTTATGTGAAAACTCGGACCACCGTAGAAAAGGCATACATTGCATTGTTCACTTGTGCTGTGACACGAGCGGTACACTTAGAGTTGGTGTCAGACTTGCCCACAGAAAAATTCCTCCTGGCTCTAAAAAGGTTAGTGTCCAGGGGTGGCCTCTGCAGAGTCATCTACTCAGACAATGCTCAAACCTTCAAAGGGGCTGATCATGATCTCAGAGAACTCTGGGCAGCAATTAAAGAGGCTGAGCTTCTGGAATATTTTTCCTCAAACGGCATCAGGTGGAAGTTCATTGCAGAAAGAGCACCTTGGTGGGGTGGATTCTGGGAACGGTTAATCCGATCAGTGAAAACAAGCCTGAAAAGAGTGATGGGGAGAGCTTCACTGAGTTTTGAAGAATTGTCTTCGTTGTTGACAGAGGTGGAGGCGATAGTCAATTCAAGGCCACTCACATTTGTGTACAGTGAGTTGGAAGAGCCTCAACCGTTGACACCCGTACATTTTCTTGTTGGGAAAAGACTTACTTCTTTACCACCATGGTCTTTCCACATTGAGAGTCAAGCCACCAACGTTGGCAAAGAGGAACTCACACGAAGATGGAAATATCGTCAGAGGCTTCTGAATGAGTACTGGAAGCGATGGAGAACGGAGTATCTGTTAGACTTGAAGTCTGCACATGCCAATAAGATACCCCCTCCTACTCCGCTAAAGGAAGGAGATCTGGTCTTGGTTGGAGATGACCGAATGCCACGACAGATCTGGAAAACTGGGATAATAAAGGAGCTGATCCCAGGCAGAGATGGATGTGTGAGGTCGTGCACTGTGCATCTTCCAGCTGGGACTGTGTTAAGAAGACCTGTTCAGCGTTTATATCCTTTAGAAATTTGATGGTGTTACAGTCTTCATGGGGGGGGAGGATGTTGTATTTTTATTGTTTGAGTTGGTGTTGTTGATGCTGTGTGGAAAGGTGTTGTTTGTATTTGGTTGTCAACTTGTAATTGCTGATGAATGATTGGCATTGAGTTTAATTGTACAATTTGAAATGCGATTTATAGAACTGCCACAAGACGTCCATACGTTAATTACGTTCCTTGGTCTTTTGCGTAAATGAAAAAAGAAGTAGAGAAGAAGAGTTTGGCTCAGAGTGTACTGCCTCAGAGTGTACAAGTGGAGCGACAGATGTTTGTTGGTATTTTAATTAAATGTAACGTTTTATTAGAAACCCAGGAGTCAGTCTCGTCATTTGCGAACTTGAGAAGCTGCAACATGGTTCATGACAACAACACACCTAGTATTAGACTTCTTGGTGGACCTCCCTCTGTCCAAGGGTAAGACCTCCATATTGACGGTAATCGATCGATTTTCCAAGGGCTGTCGCTTGATTCCTCTGCCCAAGCTCCCCTCCGCCTTGGAGATTGCGGAGTTGCTGTTTCATCATCTATTCCGGCTCTATGGTATACCCGAAGACATAGTGTCCGACCGGGGTCCTCAGTTCACATCGCGTGTCTGGAGGGCTTTTTGGAAAAAACTCGGGGTCACAGTCAGTATGACATCGGGATACCACCCTTAAGCTAATGGGCAGGTAGAACGGCTACAGCAAGATATCGGTAGGTACCTCAGAAGCTACTGTCTTGAACACCCAACTCAGTGGGTTCGATATCTTCTGTGGGCAGAATATGCCCACAATACGCTCACCCATACTTCTACAGGTGTCTCCCCGTTCCAGTGCATCCTAGGGTACCAGCCGCCGCTGTTCCCATGGCAACTGGGATCCAGCGATGTGCCAACTGTGGACTCTTGGTACCGGACCAGCAGCGAGGTATGGGCAGCTGTCAGACGACACCTCCTTGAATCGCAAAACCGTATCAAGCATCAAGCTGATCGACATCGACGGCACCTCTCTCACACCAGGACAGAGGGTATGGCTATCAACCCGGGGTCTCCAAGGACCCTACATGTCAAATAAACTCAGCCCAAGGTACATTGGACCCTTTAAGATTACCCGCAGAGTAACCCTGGTCTCGTATCGCCTGCAACTGCCCCAACATCTATGAATACATCCAACGTTCCACGTGTCCTTCCTCAAGCCCTTAGCCGCCTCACTACACCAGCCAGCAACCCCGGCTCCAATACTCCTGTCTGATGGTGGCGCACCCGCTTATGCTGTATGGGCGCTCCTGGATTCCCGGCGCCGTGGAGGGATCCTTCAGTATCTGGTAGATTGGGAAGGATACGGGCCAGAGGAGCGTTGCTGGGTGGTGGCACGAGACATTCTAGATCCGAGCCTCATTGCCGACTTCCACAGGAGTCATCCGGATTGGCCCGCACCCCGGCCTCGAGGCCGTCCCCCTGGTTGCCTTCGGGTGTTCGAGGCCGCTCCTCGGGGGGGGGGGGGGTACTGCCACGCCCACACCTCTGAGCCAACACGGAACACCTGGGACGCAACGCAGACTGGGGTATAAAAGGCTGCGTCAGACCAGCAGCTGATGCGGAACCTTGTTCAGCCTTCTCGTTTGCGACTTTCTACTAGCCAATTCCTGTTCCTGAATGCCTTCCCCGATCCCGTCCCTTGTTACCACGATCCTGTGCCTCTTTATGATCATCGACCTCTTGCCTGTGTACCGACCTCGCCTTTTGGATTCTCCCTGTTACGGCGTTCGCACCTCGAAGACCATTCGCCTGTTCTCTGACCTCCTCTCTTGGATTTCCCCGAAGACACCACGTATACCACTCTGCACTTGGGTCCGCCGCTTCCTTCCAGACCCAAACATGACAGTTACGCTGTTCATTCATTGCTCACCACGTCTCCCCTGTGCAACCAGGACATTTTGGATCTGATTCATACAGTCCTTTTTTTCTGTTCTGCTAACTTACAAGGGCAAAAATGTGTCATTTGTGTTCAAAGTGACGTCGGACACTGTTTCCACAGTTAGAGTTGTCCAGCTTTCATACACAAGGGGAAACTCTGTACAACACTGATGGTGTGATTGTGCATTGTTCATCCCATCTGTTGAGGCCAACAGTGCTATCTTCTCCACCTGCACATATGGACTTACCTCCAGTATAGGTTCAGAGCTTTTCTCGGGGTAAAAATGTGAGTAAAATGCCTTTATGGTCTCCTGCTTCAAGGATGGGTCCCTCAGAACCAATTAGTCAGTGCTGTGAGTGCTTCAATCTCCACTTCCTCCTATTGATTTGCTCTTTTCATCAATTGATTGTGTGACAGGTTAAGAAGAAGACTTTGAATAAGAAATGTCCCAATGACAACAATGGCAACAATGACAGCAGCAGAGTAGAAGCCTGTCTTCTGTGTTTGGTTCTTGAGATACAGGGATGTGTGGTGAGGGTTTGATAAATAGCTGGAAAATTATGATTCATCCAGGTGAGCTATGGTACAACCTACATCCAGACACAACCCTCATGACAGTGAAGGGAGGGAGAAAGAGGAACAAAGGACAGAATAAGTATCCACTTTCAAAAGCAAATAAATAGCTGAGAGTCACAAACATGTCAGCTGAATGACTGAATTCACACACACACACACATTTTCAGAACTGCTTGTCCCATACAGGGTCACGGGGAACCGGAGCCTACCCGGTAACACAGGGCGTAAGGCCAGAGGGGGAAGGGGACACACCCAGGACGGGACGCCAGTCCGCCGCAAGGCACCCCAAGCGGGACTCGAACCCCAGACCCACTGGAGAGCAGGACTGCGGCCCAACCCACTCGCCATCACACCCCCTACTGACTGAATTCAGAGCAAACCAAAAAGCACTGTATAAGTATGCAGTAGCCCAAAAACACACTCTGACTGATAATGAGTGAGGACTAGGGCCCTTTTAATCATGGGCTAGCTTGAGTTATCAGTGAAAACTTCACATACGGGGCATGGATAGATTTATCAATTGTTTAACAGTCATAAATAATTCGGGCTCTCTTACAGAGAGCAAATGTATTTTCCCTGCTAGCAGACACACTCTTAAGAATGACAAATGGGAAACCCCCCAAGTTTCATGAGAGCAAAAGACTGCGCCTGTAAGTGGTCGTTAATTTACACTGTAGGGGGCAGGCTAAGGAGCACCCCCGTCTCCAGCACACATGTACACACACTTTACTGAAACTCAAGTGCCAGGAATCTAAGCTGTGGGTCCTCTCTGCCTTGCACACCATTGTGTCACCAGGCTTCTATAAATGATTCAGTGCCACTCAAATATTGATATGGAAATAACCATGGAGAGAAGTGACAGAGAGAGATATATACATGGTAAAGATTGCTTGTTCTCTCTCATTCTTATCTCATTCCCTCTTCTCTTCTGTTTTTCTCTCTGCCTCATCTGTCAATCTCAGAAATACTCAAAATTTTGAAGCATCCACCTTCATCTCTTTGTTTACTTAACAAACACTTCTCTTGCCCGTCATGTGGAAATCTGTCCTATGTGACACACCTATGAAACAAGTAAATTTAACCAACTTCCAGAGGCCATAGAAACTAGCAGCATGTCTTTGACATGGCAGAGGAGCATAAATAAATAAACAGAAAGGAGGACACACATGCTGGGGCCAAATTAAATGGAATGTGCCTGAAAGCTTCCATGTATTGCTTTAAGTGAATACAATCGGTACGCGATGAAGGGGCGAGAGGAGTGGCCTGGAACACTTTACTATTTGTACATCGCTCACAATTGTGCTGATACCTGTTGTTCATGTGGTACGGATCTTTGTGCCACTGATTCACTATGCTATTCTAAGGCGTTTTGTGAAAGGTCCTCAAAAACAGCATGATACATGTACTGATCTTACTCCTTTGAGAGAGGTCAGATGAGAACAATTTCCTATTGAGACCCATGTTCATATTTGCGAGGAAATTACTGCTTCACTTGGATTGTGCAGGAATTACTGAACATAAAGTGTAAAGCTGTCCATACATTGCAGTTGCAATACTACTCTGTGACTCATTGTTGAGAAGCATGATGGGAGGCCTTTCTGCTTTAATATGTTACGAAGAACACGTAAAAACTTCCATCCATGATGTTTCTGCTTATTTTATTTATGCTTTCAATGGAGACAACCAGAGATTTCATTGTTTATCATGGTTTACTCCTTTATTATGTTTAATATTTAAATCTTATGTCTCAGTCTGCTGACTAATCCAGCTAGATGAAACCAATACTGCAGAGGAAGCTGCGGCATGTGAGCCCCTACCCCCAGACACACTCACACATGGTCCTGACCCTGGAAGCGCTAGTGGAAAGGTCTGACAAGGCAATGGCCATTCAACAGGCTACTAATCTCAAGACAAAGGGATAACAGAGGCAGATATCCCTACTAGGTCAGCAGCAGTTCTACATTATCTGCTTATATTCCACACACTCCATGTCCATTTTACCCTTCAGAGGACAGCTGAACGTGGAGCAATGCACCTTGGGACAAGGTCTTTATGGCTTCAACCCAGCATGGATGGTTTTACCTGCCACAGAGGCTAACAGCCAGAAGCGAGTGGCAGCAAAGTCCCAGGACAAGGTTATCTCAAGTTTACCAGCTTGAAGGTCAGGAGTAAGCAGCAGGCCAGTAATAACTGAGGAGCCTTAAGAGTTTTAACTGTGTTTTTTGAAATGCATGAAGAACTCAAAAAGCAAAACTACACATTTTACAGAAGTGCAAAGGGTGGGTCTCGCCAAGCTGTCCCTCCCTGTGAACGAAAGTAGTTTATTTTAATCTTTATGGTAAAAAGTTGCCTATTGAAGTAATTTGAATGAGTAAGATACCAAGCTTTAAAATGGATAAGGGTATACCTGTCACATCCATATCACTATCGAGAGCACCTGACACCAAGCAGTACATGCACCCTTAAAAGACCCTCCTCTGCTCCCATTCCATTGTGGAATCTTGCTGAGACAACCATCCCTCTGCGCTATGTCCTGCTCTTCCCCATCACACTCACACAGTCTGAAACCACTCTTTCCAAGTGGGACCACGGTGAGCTGGAGCCTAACCTGGCAACATAGGGCTCAGGGCTGGAAGTGGAGGGGACACACTCAGGATGGGATGCCAGTCCATCGCAGGGCACACCAAGTGGGACTTGAACTCCAGACCCACCAGAGAGCAGGACCCGGCCAAGCCCGCTGCGCCACAGTGCCCCCCCTTTCTCATCCCTTGCTTCCTGCATCCGTTCTCTGGCTTTTGACCCTTCGCATCATCCCCTAACCATGTCCATGGATCCTCGCTCTCATCCTGACCGCCGATCAACCAACTCTTTGCCCATTCCTGACAATGAGAACTCACCTGACACCCTGGTTCCTGATGAACGATCCTGCATTTGGGTCCAGCCTCCCCGGCGTCCTTGTTTCCGTGTGACAATACAAAACAGTGGAGATGACTGTGGACTTCAGAAGAAACACCCCAGCATTATCCCCACTCACCATCATGAACAGCACTGTGGCAACAGTGGAGTCATTCAGGTTCCTGGGCACTACCATCTCACAGGGCCTGAAGTGGGAGTTCCACATAGACTCCATTGTGAAGAAGGCCCAGCAGAAGTTGCACTTCCTTCACCAGCTGAGGAAGTTCAACCTGCCACTGGAGCTACTGAAGCAATTCTACCCTGCAGTCATCGAGTCTGTCCTCTGCACCTCTATTACTGTCTGGTTCAGATCAGCTACAGAATCAGACGTCAGAAGATTACAGCAGATAGTTCGGACTGCTGGAAGAATCATCGGCACACCCCCCCAGCTCTCCAAGAACTGCACTCGTCCAGAGTCAGTAAAAGGGCTAGGAAAATCATTCTAGACCCCTCACATCCAGGCCACTTCCTCTTCGAACCTTTGCCATCTGGCCGGCGCTACAGAGCATTGAGCACCAGGACAGCCAGGCACAAGAAAAGTTTCTTTCCCCAGGCCATCTACCTCATGAACAGCTAAATCTCCCCTAGAGAGTAAACCAGTGCAATACACAACGCTATTTATATTTTTATCTATTTATTACATCATATGTCTTACTCACATTCCCTTTCATTTGTATAGAACATATCTGTACATACATATAATGTCTAGTGACTATTTTTTTGTATATTGTGTACTTTATATTTTTATATATTTTTAATATTTTTTATTCACATATTCTATCTTCTCATCTGTGTCTTGTCACTGTCATTCTGTCTGTGCTGTGGAAGTTTCTGTCACCAAGACAAATTCCTTGTATGTGTGAACATACTTGGCAATAAAGCTCGTTCTGATTCTGATTCTGATTATTGGAAAATGATTGTTTAATGATAATTACAATTAATGACTTGCTCTGTTATGCTCATCTCAGGGTTGTTCCAACCTGCTACAGTGGAGTGGCCATCAATTGTTTTTTCAAAGGTACTGCAGAGAGATAAATGTAAATATATAAATAGCCAAGCTGTCCTTAGAGTATTCATCTCATTTATTGTTATTATTATTATACAAAATAATAATAATCCACTGGTGTATGGATGTAGCATTATCAGCCCACACACCTTATTCACCAAGGTGACTTACACTGCTATATATACTACTTACAAAGGCTCACTTATCCATACATCAGTAGAACACACTCTCTCACACACACACTATGGGTGAACCTGAACAGCATGTTTTTGGGTGGTGGAAGGAAACCGGAGCACCCGGGGGAAACCCACGCAGACACGGGGAGAACATGCAAACTCTACACAGGCTGAGTGGGGATCAAGCCCACGTCCTCTTGCACCACCCTGTTTCACTGTGCCACCCATAATAATAATGGTGAAAACATGTCCTCCCCCACATCCTATGTGATGTTGGAGTTTGACCTCAGTGACCCATGGAATGTGGGATAAATGATTTTCAGGGCAAATCCATTCTCTTCAATATGCATTGAATATGCATTCAGCATGTTTCCTTTGTTTCTCTAAAATTCCCTCTTCCTTCTTTACCAGCTGGTTAGGCACTTTGCCATATTATCATCTGAGGAGCTTGGCTGATTACATCATGGATATTTGAAACAACCTGTTCTTTTGGTAAGTAAATCACATTACACATCATTTTAAAGGCTTCTCATTATTTTTTATTAGGTTTTGTCATTTGTGAAAAACACACACACACACACACACACTGAAGCCGCTTCCCCCCAGCAGGGGTCACGGCAAGCCGGAGTCTAACCCAGCAACACAGGGTGTAAGGCTGGAGGGGACACAGCCAGGACGGGATGCCCGTCCACTGCAGGGCACCCCAAGCAGGACTCAAACCCCAGACCCACCAGAGAGCAAGCACAGGCCAAACTCACTGTGCCACCACACCCCCTGTTTGTAAAACACACACACATTTTCTGAACCGCTTGTCCCATACGGGGTCGCGGGGAACCGGAGCCTACCCGGTAACACAGGGCATAAGGCCGGAGGGGGAGGGGACACACCCAGGACGGGACGCCAGTCCGTCGCAAGGCACCCCAAGGGGGACTCGAAACTCAGACTCACTGGAGAGCAGGACCCAGTCCAACCCACTGCACCACCGCGCCCCCCTCGTAAAACACAATGGATCATAAATTTGACAAATGTCAATGTTCTGACAAAAATATACTGTAGTTCTTTACATTGCCAATATCAAGTGTGAACATAACAGTTTCTCTCATGTTACTGTCAGCCTGGCTTGATGATGAAAGATGATTTTACCTGTCTGATAGCTACCCGTGCCTCTAGTAGTGCTTAGATAAGTTTAGCTTACATATCACTACATTAGCTGTGTGTGAGGCGAGTTTCTTCTGGCTTCTCCAAATAAGGATGAAGGGCAACCACCAACTGCTAATAAATGACCCCAGCAGAGGAACAGCATAGTGATCCTGTTACATAGCAACTTGAGATCCTCTGACATTACCTTGCTTCTTCTGAAAAGCCCATGGTTCACTTCTCTGGAGTGTGGCCTGGTCTGAAGCCAGCAGAACACAGAATCCAAAAACTGGTATCAGAGCAAGTGACAGGTGTATTAAGTTCCATTTCTGAAAGCCAGCATAGGGTCAGAGTGCCCAGTTTAAGTCTGTTACTCTACACTAGAAAAATGAGTCCTGCCTCACATTTTCTTTATGACATTATCTAAAGGATGAATAATATAGTTTTTCAACACAACAACTAGTGACTTCTAAATAGTACATCCCACTTGCAATGGTAATAGTTTCCATTGTTTCAGTACAACTTTATCAACATTATATCAGCCTTAAATTTAAGCTTTCCAGGTTACAGGCATTAATTCTTCTCAACACACTAGCCAACATACTTCCAATCAGGAAACAACTGTTCTTGAGAATTTATGTGTCTATTTGTCCTCTTTTAGCACCATGTGGTAAACAACAGTTATGGTATTCAGAAAAATCCTTTGTAACACAGATACTGATTGTGATTAATTTAATTTTTTTTTCAGCTGACAGGTACTGTTGACATGTGTTGTGATTATGTCAACATTTCAGTGGTTAAAACTAGTACAGAGTCCTTGTGACTACAGGGGAATCCTTTTTGTACTGAGGCCTGAGCATGGAGTCTGACCAAAGATTGTAGAGCCTTTAATGAAATATACCCCATGATATTTCTCTGATACAAGACATGAGATGAAGAGGTAGTAGTGGACTGCACTCACCAATACATGTGGGTGCCTGAAAGATTGTAAGTGTTCAGATACTTATGGTGTAGAGGATATCCCTCACCTAATACTTCACTGTGTCAAAAAATGTTGACAGACTAACAACTAAGTAAAATAATCATATAGTTTGAGTGTGTATTTCTTCACTCTGAAAAACAAATATTTGGCACATTAAACAATGTAGTTCATACATTTCCATTATTTCAATTAGTCAGGTGTCAGTAGTTCAAACTGAACACTTTTAAAGTTAAGTTCTGATAATACACTTCATTGGTGCTTAACTGTCATGGTGTCACAATGGAACGAAGCTGTCGGACCCAAGTGCGGAGCGCCGGGGTTCTGAAGGGAAATCCAAAAGCCGTGGTCACAAGACAATCCGAGGGTAGCTGATGCACAAACGTTACTAGAGGGGAAATCCGAAAGACAAGCAGCAGAGCGAGGAACCCGAGGGCCGCAGCAAGGAGAGCAAGGTTCCGCGCTTGAGTATGCTCCAGAGCTCCCTTTTATGCGGTCGTTCCCTGATCCGCCGCAGGTGCTCCTCGTCTTCTAGTGACATTAACGATCACTAGTAGCAATCATGATCTGCATGTTCTCTGAGATGTATGTGTCTTTTGAAAAAAATGTCTGCTAAATGAGTAAATGTAAACGTGAATGAATATGTGATAAAAGGGTTTTTTTTTTTTTAAAAAAAAAAGACCCACTATTTCTTTCACAGGACATCACTACCCGTTTCCATATACTTCAAGTTGAAGACTGACCTGAAAAAAAAAGAAAAAATTTCAAATTTTAAAGTAAGAAAATGTTAAATATTAATATATTTACTTAAAAATGTATGTTGTCCTCTTGGTTGATTTTACGTATCAGACAAATTCAGATTTGTGAAGATGGAAGTTATCTACAATTTACCACAAGGCTCAATGCTATTCTCTTTGTTAAGATAAATATCCTTATTATTTACCAGAAACAAAGCAATGCTTTCATAGAAATAAAACCGTGTACCAATTAAATTAGATTTTGCAGATCATAACAGAATATTTTCCATATCTGAAACAGAGATCATTCCTTAGTGTATCTCGTATATCTTGCATTCTGGAGTTGCTGCTTTCCTACATAAGATAACTGCTGCTCATCGCAAAACTGAAAAAAAGATATCAGCAGGACAATGGTTTAATTATTATTATACTACACTTCACAGAACAAGCTCTAAGCCTGAAACATGCTGCGTCCGTACCTTCAGTGGATGGCAGCTGGCCAGAGATCATTATACATATAATAACTTACAAATGTGTATACACTAGCTGTGGCAGAGGAGCTCATGTATAAAGAACTGTGTGGGCCAACAGTGCCAAGGTAGACCAGTGTTTTCATACTATTAGCTGCATGGGTTTGTCAGCAGTCACAAGCGATAGCCAAGAGTTCAAAGCCAGAGGACTGGGTGTAGTTATTGAACCACTTATCAGATGTTTCTTGATGTGTCCAAACAATTCAAGAAACCCCACCAATTAGATTGCCAGCACACTATTTATTTTATCTTCAGAATAACATGGCCTTTGTTCACATGAGTTGTTTCCTTGTGAAGGTATCTGAGCTGTGATCCATACTGAGAGTCGTGCCTTTGGCAAGATAGTTCCACTTCAGCTTGTGCCTCAAATCTATACACCTCTTCTTTACCTTTCTGCACCTGTTTGCCTTTCTCTCTCCATCTTCCTCCCATATTCAAGAATATTTAAACAAGCTCCATAAAAATGTTTCCTGGGCAGAAACACTGAAGAGTGTGGATAGACACATTTTAATAAAGTTTCTTTCTATATCTGTATCCACAACAGCTTATTTAGCTTCCAGTTTAACACCTATTCTCTTTATACAGCTTTATATTTAGGTGAAGCCATGTAGGCTAAGTGTGTGACTATGAGAAAACAAGAGAAAGGGTCCTCCTGGAGCTCAAAGCGCTAATCTTTAACCACTACTCCATGGCTGTATTAACATCATTAAAGTACTTTTACCCACAGAAATTTTCTTGTTCACCATAAAAGAAATATATTTATTTTCCTCACCCATCTTACCTCTACATCACATCCTCCTGTTCTTATTTTGTCCTCATTGTATATTTTCAGTGTAATTACCCTACTGTCCCCCAGGCTCCCATGCTTATATAAATCAATGTTTCCTCCTCTGAAAAAAATAGTTTAATATCAGAACATAATTTGACCAATTAAACCTCTGTTCCGGTTTCCTGTTGTCATGGTCGTGAGCATGGTGCACCGTTTATTTTAGCGTGTAGGCAGATAAGAGGCAGGCTTAGAGAACAGTCGAAAAAACAGGCAGGAGGTCATTGATGATCAAACTTTGTACTGGGGAGAAGCAGAAATCAAGGTCCAGAAACAAAAGCCGCAGGTCAAGAAATTGGGGAAACGTAGGAAAGTGAACGGGTGTCATGTCGAGGGTGGAGGATTAGGACAGCAGACTCAATTCCTGATGCTTATTCAATCACTTTATTTGTATCACATAGAACTGCACCCAAAGCACAGAGCAGAACATTCAGCCTTGGAAGATAGGTAAGGAGAACGTCTCTCAGTTGGCAGTTCCACAGCCGGGTGCGTCGGAGCTGATGCTTTATACTGTGTCCTGGGGTTGTCAAAGGAGAGGGTCACGGTGGTTGTGTTGTTGCATGGCATCGTGGTGTTGTTGCATGGCATCGTGTTGTCAGGTACGCGGACGCCAATGACAGTACCCCCCTCCCGATGGGCGGCGCCTGCTGCCCTAAGACGCGAGGGAGGACGGCCCCTGGGGTGGGGCGTGGGTCGGTCCGGACACCTCCTGTGGAAATCAACAATCAGAACAGGGTCGAGAACATCGTGCGCGGAAACCTAACACCGCTCTTCCGGGCCATAACCCTTCCAGTCCAGCAGGTACTGCATGACCCCCCGCCGCCGACGGGAATCCAGGAGCGCCTGGATGGCATAGACTGGGTCTCCAGTTACCACAGAGCAGATGCGACAACCTTGGGCACTTGGAGGACGGAGATCCCACAGGGCCTGGGAAGGAAAATGTGGAAAGTGAGGTGGACCCTCATGTGCGGGGGCAACCGGAGCCTGTAGGAGACTGGTGTGACCTGACGAAGAACCTCAAAGGGGTCGATGAAGTGGGGGCTGAGCTTCCTGGACGGGAGACACAGGCGCAGATCCCGAGTAGACAGCCACACTCTCTGCCCTGGCTGGAAGGGAAGGGCGCGTCATTGGTGGTCCGTCTGGTGCTTGTGGCAGTGAGCTCTCTGTTGGAGGAGTCTTGATGGTGCGCCATGTCTCACCGCTGGCCTGGTGCCAGGCGTTGACCACGGGGACGTTGCCCGGAGGGAAACAGCGCAGGTTGGTAGCCTAGGATGCATTGGAACGGCGACATACCTATGGAGAAGTGGTTCAAGGAGTTATGGGCGTACTCGACCCAGGGCAGATACTGGGCCCTGTGGTGTTGCTGTTGGGTGCAGTAGCTGCGGAGGAAACAGCTAATGTCAGCAGCCGCTCCACCTGTCCGTTAGACTGGGGGTGGTAGCCAGAGGTGAGGCTCACTGAGACCCCCAGCTTAGCCCAGAATGCCTTCCACACCCGGGAGGTGAACTGAGATCCACGGTCTGATACGATGTCCTCCGGCAGACCGTAGAGGCGGAAGACCTGTTGGAACAGTGTCTCCGCCGTCTCCAGGGCTGTGGGCAACTGTGGCAGGGGGATCGGGTGGCAGGCTTTGGAAAACCGGTCAATGAAGGTCAGTATCACAGTCTTACCATCTGACGGGGAAAGGTCCACCAGGAAGTCCACTATTACGTGGGACCACGGCCGTGAGGGTACTGGGAGTGGCTCCAGCAGGCCCGCAGGCTTCTGCGTTGGGGTGTGGGCCTGTGAGCAGTCGGTGCAGGCTGCAACATACTCCTGAACGTCCTCCTGCATGAAGGGCCACCAGAACCTCCCCTGGAGGAGGGAGGTCATCTGGCGTGTGCCGGGGTGCCTGGTTGCTGGAGAGTAGTGGGCCCACTGCAAGAGCATTGATCGTATGTTTTCAGGCATGTATTCCTTACCTTCCGGTGCCTTGGGCGGATTGGGCTTGGCTGTTTGGGTGTCCTGGAGCTCCTGATAAAAGTGCCAATGCACTGGGGCTACAACACAGTTCTCAGGAAATATCGTTCAGGGGCTTTAGTTGATGCGTCACTGGCACACAACCATGACAGCACATCAGCTTTTGTGTTCCTAGACCCTGTCCAATACGAAACCACAAAGTCGAACCTGGAGAAGAAGAGGGCCCACTGGCCCTGCTGTGGATTCAATCGGTGTGCATTCTGGAGATATTCAAGGTTACAGTGGTTAGTCAGTACAAGTAAGGGGTGCGAGGCCCCTTCCAGCCAGTGCCTAGATTCCTCCAGAGCCAATTTGATAACTAGCAGCTCCCGGTTCAGAATGTCATAGTTTCGCTCGGCTGGAGACAGGTTCTGCAAGAAGTATGCACGGTTTGGGTGGGCTGCCCAGCCTTTGAGACAGCACTGCCCCAGCCCCTGCCTCAGAAACGTCTACCTCCACCATGAACGGCAGTGTGGGGTCTGGGTGTCACAAAATTGGGGCGGTTATGAAGCGCCTTTTCAGTTCCAGGAATGCTTGTTGTGCCTGATCATTCCAGGCCAGACGAGTTTCCTTACCTGCCGTGAGGGCCGTTAGGGGGGCAGCTACAGAGCAGAGCTGAAGCCCCCGATGAACCTCCTGCAGAAGTTGGAAAAATCCAGGAACCATTCTAGGGCCCTCACAGTTGTTAGTCACAGCCAGTCTATCACCCCTCTGACTTTCTGCAGATCCATGGCCACACCCACATCACTCAGGATGTAGCCCAGGATTGGCACCCGTGACTGGTGGAACAGACGTTTCTCCCCCTTGACACAGAAGTGATTTTGCAGGAGCCGCTGCAAAACGGTCCTTACCTGGCGGACATGTTGGTCTCAGGACTTGGAGAAGATCAGAATGTCTTCCAGGTACACCAGGACACAATCGTCCATCAGATCACCTAGTATGTGATTGACAAAAGCCTGGAACACTGAGGGTGCGTTAGACAGACCGAAAGGCATGACCAAATACTCATAGTGGCCCAGGGTGGAGCTAAAGGTGGTATTCCACTCATCCCCCTCCCTGACTCGGATCAGGTTGTAGGCACTGTGAAGGTCCAGTTTTGTTAAAATTTTTGTACTATGCACTCGTTCTAATGCTGCCGTGATCAAAGGCAGGGGGTGTGGGTATCATACCATAATAGCATTCAACCCACAATAATCAATACAGGGGCGCAGACCTCTGTCCTTCTTCTCCACGAAAAAGAAACCTGCGGAGGGTGGGGACTTAGATGGTCAAATGTAGCCTGCATTCAGTGCTTCAGTGATATATTCCTGCATGACTTTTTGTTCAGGGAGAGACAAGGGATACACCTTCCCACAGGGGGGTGTGGTTCCTGGAAGAAGGTTGATGGCGCAGTCCCACGGCTGGTCCGGGGGCAGCGCCACTGCTCACGTTTACTGAATGCCTCGCTTAAGTCCTGATATTCAGACGGTATCACTACTGCTGGTGTATCCGCAGCAGTTTCAACACAGGTGACCTGACACAGAAGCTACAGGCAGGAGCATTTGCACTGTGGTCCCCAAAAAACTAAGTCCCTAGTGCTCCAGTAGAACACTGGGTCATGTAGTGCTAGCCAAGTGAAGCCCAGGATGAATGGTGTGTCCAGTGACGCCACCAGGTAAAATATGAGTTCTTTGCGGTGGCAAGTCGCGATCGACATATGCAGCAATTCGGTGCGTGAGTCCACTAAGCCAGTCCCTATTGGTTGGGCGTCAAAGCCAACAACCCACAAGCGTACATCTCAAGCTCGTCTGGGTATGCTGTGTGTGTGAGGAAAACCGGCATTCATAAAACAGCTTGCTGCACTGGAATCTACCAGCGCGCGTCTCCACTCTGTTCCCCGGCCACTCCAGAGTCATAGATACAGTTAGTTGCGATTTACTAACCTTAACATTGGGTTGCGGCGGGCAAGCTGGGCGGGTTGTGCGGAAATGGCCAGGGATTCCCCAGTAGAGGCACAGGTTGACGTGGAGGCGATGTTGCCGTTCATCGGGGTCCAGTTGGCCACGACCCATCTGCATCGGTTCGGAAGTCTGCTGAGAGGCACAGGCAGGGGGTTATTTTTCGGGCTAGATTATTGATGGTTATCATCATCTCCAGGAAGTGGTTGAAGGACCATTCCTCCCCCTGGGAGGCAAGCTCCACCTGGATCAGGGGCTGGAGCCTGTTCCGGAAGCTGGCCAGCAGGGAGGTGGCGTTCCACCCGCTCTGCTTGGCCAGGGTCCGGAATTCCAGGGAGTATTCGGCCACTGAACGGTTGCCTTGTCGGATTTTCATCAGACGATTGCTGGCGGTTCGAACGGAGAGCAGATGATCAAACACACCTTGAAGTGCCACTTGAAGGCTTCATAGGTAGAGGGGGTGTGGGTCTTCCACCCGGCTGTGGCCCAGGGGCGCTCTGGGCCAGTGAGGAAAGAAACTAGGTAAGTGATCTGAGTTTCATCTGTTTGGTAGAATCGCTGGAATGTGGCAAATACAAGGTCGCATTGCATTAGGAAGCCCTAACAGTTGTCCGGCGCATCGTCGTACTTGTCCGGGTTCGCAAGGTGGGGGGTCCCAGTTGGGGGCCCCAACAGTGTTGAGTCTGGAGACTCACATTGCTCTGGTGCCGTGGCGGCTGCAGGGGGTCCGGTGGATTGGCCAAACCTGCTGGCCCAAAACACTTGCTCCATCTCTTGGATGGTCCCCTCGATCTGGCGCAGTGACTAGTCATGTGAGCCCAGCAGGGTGCCATGCGAGAAGATGGCATGATGCAGCTGGTTGAGCATCACTGAGTCCACATATGAGGCAGAACTTTCTGTCATTTTGAGTGCAGAGGATTAGGAGAGCAGACTCAATTGCTGATGCTTATTCAATCACTTTATTTGTATCACACAGAATTGCGCCCAGAGCACAGAGTAGAACATTCAGCCTAGGAAGATACGTGAAGAAAACGTCTCTCAGTTGGAAGTTCCGGGGCCAGGTGCATCGGAGATGGTGCTTTATATTGCGTCCCAGGGTTGTCATGGGAGGAGGTCACGGTGGTTGTATTGTTGCGTGGCATCATGTTGTCAGGTACACAGATGTCAGTGACAATGGGGAACCGGGAGACCTCTCAGGATGGCGTTCACAATCGTGTAGGCTGCAGTCTGCTCAGATAAGGTTCTCCAATTCCAGGTGTTTGGGGCAGCCCTTTTATGCCCCGTCTCACTGATCTGCCACAGGTGCGTTTGCTTGGTGCAAGGATGTGGGCGTGGCACCTATTTTTTGCATTATTTGAATTTTGACTACATAATATTTAAATCTATGCAAGGCAAGCTTTTTTTAAAATTCTTATTACAGTAGTAAATTTTTCTTTGTTTTGTATTTTTTCAGTTATTTGTATTAAACCAGCTAAGGCAAATTACAGTTTGTTTTTTGTTCTGTATCACTGAAAAATGTTACAGCAATAAACACTTTCACTGCTGTTGTCATGCTCCGGATCACACCCCAAGTGAGTGCACCTGGCAGGAATCAGCAGGGCAGAGTATAAAGGAAGCCACACCACCGCTCCCAGGTTGTGGAATCTCGTTGAGACAATTGTCTCCTCTGCAATTACAGTCAGCCACTTCATCTTGCTTGTCCATATTATTGCATATTTCTGTAAGCCCCGTGTTCCTGTCTCATTTCCCCAACCCTGACTCTTTGTACTTTGACTTCAGCATAAGGTTATTCCTCAGAATGACGTTTGTGCCTTGATTCTTGAACCCACACCTGTCCCAGACCACGATCCTTGCCTTGCCCTGCAGACAACTACTAAAAGATCCCACACTTGGGTCCTACCTCCCATATCCTGTCTCTGTATACATGACAGTAGTTCTATGAAGTGTAGTTTGCATATACTGCATAACAAATGGCAGGTAGTTTAATGGTTAGAGCCACTGCTTGCACTTAAAGGAACCAGGTTCAAACGCCACTTTTTCTTGGAGTACCCCGATCAAGATACTTACCCTGAATCGCTTCATTAAAAATTACACAGCTATTTAAATGAATGTATCATTCTAAGTTTCTCTGGAGAAAAACATCAACTCAGTGAATGAATAACTAAATTCAGAAAAATAAACACCCTCAGAAAATGAGGAGCTCTGTCTGAATTTGTCCAGATTTAGACAGATAGCTACCTTGCTGCTCTGACACGGTGAGTTATTGTCTCCCAGTTAATTTGACTATTCTGTGTCCCAAAAAGTAGTGTGATGCCTCCCATCCACATAGACTAGCCATGCTTCTGGCTTCATCACTCTGCCTCCAAGCTGCTTTTGTTTGTGCTCAGGGTGCCTTTGTTCAAAGCCATGTCAGCATTGTATTTGTATTCTTGGGGGAATGTGGGTTACTGCTTTCAGCAAACGAAAACTGAATTTTGATCTGTCTGTTTAAAGGAGATGATACACAGTCTGATATTTAATTTTATTCTGAAGTTGCTGACATGATCCAAAAGTCTCAATTTCTTGGCCATTACTGAAATCTCCTGGTTGTAGGGCACTCATGCCTACCTAAGTGTAAAAATCTCAGTGCTATCATTCTAAAAGGGAACTGTCCCACTAAGGGGAATCACACTCCTTTTATTTTATTGCTTCAAAGACTGTAAAATAAGCATACAAAAAGAGTGTGTCCACTTCACTAAACTCACTCACTATAAACTTTAAATAATTATAAAATTATAAAATTTCCATGCAAAAAATTGTCATTGATATTTTGGTTGGATTGATGCTATGAACTCTGTCACAGTTTGCAGATAGAAATTGTTAACAGAAGTGTAATATTTACATCTACATTAACGTAAATTTCGTTACTCATCCCATGGGGCTGCTCAGATACACCTTTTGCTTACCACAGTATCTAAGACACAGCCACTCTACATTGACTAAGTGGCTATTGATAAAAGGTGGCTGGATTTAAGGATGTAAGATTAAAAAAAATCACCTCTGTAAGACTAAAATTGCACTGTCTTCTGATAGCTGTTTTGTTATGAAGAGCAGATTTCTGATGAACACATTTGTTGTGAATGTCTTACACAAGAACAATCCCTCATCCAAACTTTCCATAGACCATAAGCAGAAAACCCATATAAAATCAATCTGTGACTTGTGTATGTATGTGTGGGTAAGTACGTGGGTGCGGCCAGCCAGCACAATTGTGAACCGTAAACACACTCTGCATCTTTGTGAGAACAGCCCTGGATTGTTATGACAAGAACACTTGATTACAACAGTAGGACTCAGCAAAGCCTCCCACTCCCACTCCCACCTCAGCCTGTCGACATGCCACAGCTGAGTGGAGTCTTTCAGAGATAACAGCAAAAGAACCCTCCAACCCACCCACCCGCCCATGATACGGAACCACAGCACAGGATGCCTATCTTTATCAGAAAACTGTAAATATCTGACTGGAGAAACAACATACTTCAACAACATACAGGCCCGCAGAACATTGCTGGGTAAAGGCCCTATTTGAATTCCTGTGCTCAGGGTGGACCCATGCATTGTACCTCTGTTTGGAAAATGGGAAGCCAACGTCTGCATCTCCCACAACTTCCTGAAGAGAATGAAACCAGCACGTGGGTTGATGAAAAAAACATGAAGCTGAAAGTGGCTGTGGGTGGGCGGCTAGGTGGACATGTCACTGCTGCCCATGAACGTGATCCCTGGGGCCATTACACAGACTTCAAGGCAGGTGACGGGCTGCTGTCTCTGCTTCACACAGCCATTTTGCCATGTTTTCATCTCTGTGGGATGTACACTACAAAGAGGCATTACACATTTATTCTTCAAAACTTTAATTCAAGTAAAAGAGGAGAACATAATGATTTTTAAGATGTGTGGATCTAATATGCAGTATTTTTCCCTCCAACTGACTGACTGGTGTATTTGTTGCTCATACAATTCTTACAGCCAAGAAAACTGTGGAAAAGCTCTAATGGTAAAGACTATATGTGAAGTTGTGAGAAAAAGTTTATGAACCCTTTGGAATTATGGAAATTTCACCATGAACAGCTTGGAAAATATGATGTGATCTTCATACAACTGATGATAATAAATTAAGGAAGTCTTATTACACAAACAACACACAAGAAGTAGTCATCTGAACTTTAATAGTTATTACTTGCTCTCTTTGCACACTGTCATTTTGTACATTTTAGGCTACTTACCTGAAGTTGCAAATATTTATACCATATATTATATTTATATTTTGGGTGGCAACTTGACAATGGTCCAAAACACAGGAGTAAATCAACAACAGAGAAGCTCAAATAGAAATCATTCTGTATTTCAGAATGGATAAGTTGAAGTCATGACCTCAGTTCTTTTGAAATCTTGTGGCTTGATCTGATGCAAGCCATTTAGGCAAGACATCCCAAAATTGAACTGAAATTGTTTTGTATAGAGGAATGGGTCAAAATACCTCCTAATTGGTTAACAGGTTCCAGCAGCAGCTACAGAAAGCATTTGGTTGAAATTATTGCGAATAAAAGAACTTCCACTAGTTACTATATATGAGGATTCACACAGTCTTTCCATCAATGACCTTAATTGTTTAAACCATTTCTTCAATTAAGATATGGCAATATAAAATGTGTGCATTTGTTAAATAAAATTGTCTTTAGCACTATAATTTAGATGAAGATATTCTGATCACTGTTTTGGATGGTTTTTGGACGCATAAAAAGTCTTTTGTGAACTGAGGTTAAGTCCAGGATTTGACTGCATTGCTCTGTCATCAGTATGTCCACGTACCGTGCTAAAGGGTACTACAGGCAGACAGGGCCAAAGCTAGCGAGTTCTGGGCCCCCTGAAAAAATATTGATATGGGCCCCCACCGCCCTCCACCCATATTATATATGGTATAAGATATGGGCATGGAGGCTGACATCTACGGTGCCATAGGGATTTCTTACAAAATAACAAAAAAGCCAACATAAATAAATGCAAATAAGGGTTTTTACTGAACATCAGCAAAAGCAAAAACACAAATATAAACTAAATATAAAAACAAATATATAGGAAAAAATCTTAACTAAAACAAATTTTCATTAGTAATGAACATATTGGACATATTGACTATTATATTATATTATATTATATTATATTATATTATATTATATTATATTATACAGAAATGTATCCGTGGCGGCGCAATGGGTTGGACTGGGTTCTACTGTCTGGTGGGTCTGGGGTTTGAGTCCCGCTTGTGGTGCCTTGCGGCGGACTGGCGTCCCGTCCTGGGTGTGTCCCCACCCCCTCCAGCCTTACGCCCTGTGTTGCTGGGTTAGGCTCTGGCTCCCCGTGACCCCGTGTGGGACAAGTGGTTCAGACAATGTGTGTGTATCCATGTCACGCCCTCTGCCTCAGCGCAATGAGGTGCACCTGCAGCACATCTGGGAATGAACATATTAAAGGAAAGCGCGGAACACACATATTTGCAGAACCTTGTTCAGCCCTGCTACTCACTTGTGCTTCTTGTTATTGATCTCCTGACCTCCCTTATTCCTCGTTCCTGCTCCTCACCCTCGACTTGCTGGTTTACTACGACTCCTTGCCTGTCTACTGGATTCTGACTCTTGGATTCTCTTGTTGGATTTCGCTCACACATTGGTTACCTTTTGCCTCTTTCACGACCATGTCTTTTGGATCGTCCCATGAGAACGCATCCGCTCTGGGGAACACCGTGACAGAAGGTTCTGCCTACACCACAGACCCAGCGGAGCTGAATCATTTACTGCGGTGTTAACGCCTGAGGGGCGTGCCTAGAAGGGATGGAACAGATGCTCTCCAGCCTCATTTTCTCCTACAAGAAAGTGGTAAGCGCATTGAACTCGTCGGGAGCTCTCACGCCGCCTACCACGTCACGCGCAGCCATTCCTGCAACACCTGACCCGCCAAACACAACGCCACCTCAACCATGCAATCTTCGCTTGTCTCCCCCGACCCGTTTTCATGGTACCCTTGCCCACTGTGCCGGCTTTATCTTACATTGTGAGGTCATCTTTTCTAGTCTGCCCCAAGTGTACCACTCTGATCTAAGCCGCATTACTTACATGTTTTCCCTCTTGACTGGCTGAGTGCTGAATTGGGCTACTGCCACCTGGGGGCGCTGTTCCTGGCCCACGTATGAGGAATTCAAAGTCCAATTTCAGGCGGTGTTTGGGCTTCCCTGCACCCATCTGATAGCCAGTGAACGCCTCATGGACCTGACCCAAGGTGATCGCTCCATAGCTGACTATGCGGTGGAGTTCTGGGCTCTTGCAGAGAAGAGTGGCTGGGATCAGACTGCCCTGCTTGCCTGTTTTTGGCGCGGGCTGACTCCCAGGTTGTGCAAAGAACTGGTGTTCCGGGGTGAAACCTGGACCCTTGATTAGTTCATTGCAGCTGCCGTCACAATGGACAACCTTGCCCAGGATAGAGAGCTTCGCACTCAGTACGCTCCGGACAAACAATTCCCTCCATGCAAGAGGATCAACTCCCTACACCTCGACCATGGCCGTTTCACCACGAGTGAACGACTGCGCCGCATACAGCATCGTCTATGCCTCTACTGTGGGGAACCAGGACACCACCGGGTCCAATGTCCTAGTCGCCCCGAGCCCCAGGTGAGACCGAATCCGTCTACTTAAGAGTGGGGGTCACTCACAAAGAGCAGCAGATCTGATTTCTGCTCCTGAGACCCCAGTGATCCTTGGTTTCCCCTGGCTCACCCTACATGACCCTATCTTTAAGTGGAGCACAGGTGACTTGCTGTCTTGGGGACTGCAATGCAGGAAGACCTGTCTATGTGTCCCTTGCCGAGCCACATCGGTCAAATGTGCAGACTCTCCCATACAGGTACACATACCCCCTGAATATCGAGACCTGGCTGAAGTGTTCAGTAAAGAACAGGCTGCAGTGCTTCTTCCACATTGGCCTTGGGACTTTTCCATAGACTTCCTCCTGGGAACGACACCTCCCTGGGGCCGAGTCTATCCATTCTCCATCCCGGAGCAACAGGCCATGCAACAGTATATTACGGAGGCCCTCAGCGGGGATCATTCGACCGTCCACCTCCCCCGCTGAGGCTGGGTTCTTCTTCATCGAGAAGAAGGACAGGGGCCTCCGTCCTTGCATCGACTATCGAGGCCTAAATAACATCACGGTCAAGTATCCTCATCCTCTGCCACTGATCACAGCTGCTCTGGAGCAGGTCCACCATGTCCAGTGGTTCACCAAGTTGGACCTGCGCAGTGCTTACAACCTGGTAAGGATACATGAGGGGGATGAATGGAAGACCGCGTTCAGCACCACCCTTGGACACTATGAATATTTGGTCATACCCTTCGGTCTCGCTAATGCTCCTAGTGTCTTCCAGGTGTCTGTGAACCACGTCTTTGGGGACCTTTTCAACCAAGGGATTCTGGTGTACCTGGATGACATTTTGATCTATTCCCCCTCCATGGAAGAACATGTGGCCCTGTTCGGCAGGTTCTTCAGCGATTACTGCAGAATCAGCTCTTTGTCAAAGGGGAGAAATGCCTTTTTCACCAGAAGCAGACTTCATTTTTGGGATTCATTCTGAGCATCGAGGGAGTGGCCAGCAGGATATAAGCTGGTTCCTGTGCAGTTACTGCATGGAGAAGCCTCGGCAGTGGGTAAGATGCTTAACTTGGGCAGAATAGGCACACAACTCCCTACCTCAAGGGTCCACTGGTCGCTCCCCATTTCAGTGTGTTTTGGGTTACCAACCCCTGTTGTTCCCATGACAATCTGCCTCCAGTGATGTGCCGGCGGTGGACAACTGGTACCAGGCCAGCACAGAAGTCTGGCAGGATGTTCGAAGGCATCTCCTTCGCAGCCAGAACCGGGTGAAACATCAAGCAGACCGCCAGAGGTGTCCGCTTACCTTCTCACCGGGCAGAGAGGTCCACCAGGGGACTCCGGAGACTTACCTTTCCAAGAAGCTCAGCCCACGGTACATCGGGCCGTTCAAGGTCCTCCGACGCGTCACCCCGGTCTCCTACCGTCTCCAGCTGCTGGTTCACCTGAGTGTCCACCCGATTTTCCATGCCTCATTCCTCAAACCTTGTGCTGTGTCTGTACATCAGCCACAGCTGGATTCGCCTCCTCCGATTCTCCTACAGGATGGAGGCATCTCCGTTTACACCATGCGGGCTTTGTTGGACTCCCTTCGACGCAGGGGGGTCCTGCAATACCTGGTCGACTGGGAGGGCTATGTGCCGCAGGAGCGCTGCTGGGTGGCTGCTAAGGACATCCTGGACCCGGACCTGCTTGCAGCTTTCCACGGAGATGTCCTAGGCCATCACCAAGCAGCGAGAGCCGCTCATGGGGGGGGGGGTATTGTCATGCCCTCCACCTCAACGCAATGAGGTGCACCTGCAACACATCTGGGGACGAACATATAAAAGGAAAGCGCGGAACACGCACATTTGCAGAACCTTGTTCAGCTACTCACTCGCGCTTCTTGTTATTGATCTCCTGACTTCCCTTATTCCTCGTTCCTGCTCCTCGTTCCTGCTCCTCGACTTGCTGGTTTACCACGACTCCTCGCCTATCTACTGGATTACGACTCTTGGATTCTCTTGTCGGATTTCGCTCGCACATCGGTTACCTTTTGCCTGTTTCACAACCATGTCTTTTGGATTGTCCCATGAGAATGCTGTACTCCGCACTTGGGTCCAACGCATCCGCTCCGGGGGAACACCATGACAATCCATCCAAGAGAAGTGAGTTGTATTTGCATTTTCTTGACAGTTTTGTTATCTTAAAAGATATCACATCAGCAGCTGGCAGATCTGTAATCCTTGTGACATGGCGCATATCTACTTTTTCCACGTCATACAAGCCAACTCTATTTACATAATAGTGCAAAAAGATGGTGTGACATGCTGAGGCGGCCAGAGAGAGGGACGGGGTTGCCACAGCTGGGGATAATGAAGCACCCTATGTCTTCCCCTGTGCCTGACAGTGAAGGAGAGAGACAGAGAAGTAGTGTGAGAGCATGAGCAAGAGCAGGAGGATGGTGTAGCAGCAACCGACCCCCAGCCACAGTCGCGAACGACCCTGGAGAATCCCCGCCATACCCGTTTCCAGTTCCCCCTTTTCCTCCCCTTCCTTCCCCATGACAGGGGGTAGGATCGATTCCTTGTGAACCACACACACACACACACACACACACTTTCAGAACCGCTTGTCCCATACGGGGTCGTGGGGAACCGGAGCCTACCCAGCAACTCAGGGCGTAAGGCCGGAGGAGGAGGGGACACACCCAGGATGGGACGCCAGTCCGCTGCAAGGCACCCCAAGCGGGACTCGAACCCTAGATCCACCAGAGAGCAGGACCCGGTCCAACCCACTGCGCCACTGCACCACTGCCCCCCCCCCTCCTGGTGAACCAATCAAATAAAATACAGACACGAGAGCACCACACCTGCAGTCTCTGGCGTAGTCTGTTATAGTGGTGCTGAAACCCAGGATCGTCTTGCACTATGGACGCAGACCATCTGGAGTGCATTCTCCAGCAGATGCAGCTCCAGCAGCAGGAGTCGCTCAATGCGCTGATGATGTCCCAGCTGGCAGAGCACTGTGCCTTGGTTGAAGCCCTGGCAGTCATCGCGGAGCTCCCAGCCCAGCTGGCAACTGCCCCAATCCGCCTGCCGAAAATAGTCCTGGAGGATGATGCGGAGATCTTCCTTGCGCACTGCCCACGCCTGCCGGTGGGCCCCAGAGAAGTGGGCCTTGTGGCTTATCCTTCTCCACATGGGCGAAAGCCCTGACAGCGGCCCTGCAAGTCCCTGTAGCGGCAGCAGCTGATTACAGAACCCTCTGGGAGGCCGGCATGGAACAGATCTGTCTGACGCTGGAGGGACACTGCCAACGCTTGTGGGGCCTGCGGTGGGGTGAGTCAGCCAGGTCCTTACTGTTCGCACAACGGATCCTGGATTCTGCCCGGAGTTGGTTGCAGCCGGACTGGCAGGACCCGGAACGGATCGTGGAACAGGTGGCCCTGGAGCAGTTTATGGCAGTCATGCCGGCCTCCACTGTGAACTGGCTCCAGTGCCACCGGCCGGAGACCCTCGCGGAGATCATCCGCTTGGCGGAAAAACCACCTGGCCGCAACCCACGAGGCCCCCTCGTTGTCATCCGTAATAGCCTCTCCTTGCAGTCCAACACGATGTCCGTCGCTAGTGTGCCGCATGCCCAGAATGTCAGCAGGTGAATCCGCCCACTGTACCGCATGCACCGCTGCATCCGCTTCCTCTTATGGAAATCCCATTAGACAGGGTGGAGATGGACCTCACTGGCCCCTTGGAGTGGAGCGCGCGGGGTTTTCGCTTTGTGCTACTCAATTATGCCACGTGGTACCCAGAGGCGGTTCCCCTGTGAAATATGTCAGCTAACGCAGTGGTGGTGGCACTGTTTAAAATATTCACAAGGGTGGGTTTCCCAAAGGAAACCTTGCGGATCAGGTCACCATGTTTATGTCATGTGCACTCATGAACTTGTACAAACTTTTGGGAGTTCAGCCCGTTCGCACCAGCGTTTTTCATCTCCAAACGGATGACTTGTTACTGTGGAGCAGTTCAGTAAGATATTAAAGAATATGATTTCTGAATTTGTTGCTGAAGATCCCAGAAACTAGGACCAACTGTTAAACCCCCTGTTGTTTGCAGTGTGAGAGGTGCCCCAGGTCTCCACGGGATTTTCCCCTTCTGAGCTACTGTGTATCCGGCTTCCAGGGGGTTGTTGGACATTGTGAGGGAGGCATGGGAGAAGGGGCCCAGCCCCAGCAAAAATAAAGTGTAACATTTCTTTGATCTGAGGGCACGCTTACACACTCTTGGTTGTTTGTCCCAGGAACATCTGCAGCAGGCTCAGAAGAGGCAGGTGCGCATACAACTGGAGGACAAGGTTACATCACTTCCGCCAAGCGATAAGGTTGCTTCCCACGTCACAGTCCAAATTACTTGCCAAGTGGCAAGGCCCAAGGGGAGGTCGACTATGAGGTCCTCCAGTCCGACAGATGCGGGGCCAGGCAGATATACCATCTTAACCTCCTCAAACACTGGCAAGACGCACCAGTCGCCTCCCTAGCAACCACGGTCCCGGTGCAGGACAAGTTGGGTCCAGAACTGCCTGACTTGGGCAGAGACCCCTCCCCCGTCAAATTAAGGCCAGGTCTGTCAGACCTACAGCATTGGGAGGCAACCCAGGTGCAGGAGTTTGCCAACGTGTCCTCTCCTCTGCCGGGTTGGACAACTCTCATAAAGCACCACATTCAGCCTCTGAGGGGGGCCGGTGAGTAGCCGCCCGTACTACGTTTCTATCCATAAGTGCAAAGTGATACAGGATGAACTTGAAAAAATGCTGCAGCTGGCAATCATCATAGCGACTGGAGCAGTCCGATGGTGTTGGTACCGAAGCTACATGGCTCCGTGCGTTTTTGTGTGGATTACTGAAAAGTCAGTGCAGTCACAAAGTTTTATGCTTACGCAGTGCCCCAAGTGGATGAGTTGCTAGACAGACTGGGGTCTGCTTGTTTTTATTCGAGCCTGGCTCTCACCAAGAGCTACTGGCAGATGATTCCCTTTTCTTCAGAGTGCACAGACATCTTGGCTTTCTCCACTCCTTTTGGTTTACAACAATTCGTTTCACTCCCGCTTGGTTTGCATGGGGCCCCAGCCACCCTCCAGAGGCTCATGGACCAGGTCCTCAAGTACCATGCCAGTTATGCCGCGACCTATTTGGATGATGTCATTGTGTACAACCCTGACTGGCCCCGGCATATGGCCCACTTGAGGGCAGTCCTACAGTCCCTGAGGGAGGCAGGCCTCACAGCAAACCTGGTGAAGTGTGCAATTGGAAGGAGTGAGCTCCAGTATCTGGGGTTCCTTTTGGCAGATGGACAGATTCAGCCCCAAATTAACAAAATGGCCGCAACTGCAGCTTCTCCGGTCCCCAAGACCAAAAAACAGGTGAGGTCTTTCCTAGGGGTGGTGAATTACTTTTGTCGGTTTATCCCAGGGTTCTCCACCCTAACCGCCCTCCTGACAGACCTCACCAGTCAAGGGTCCCTGGATCCGGTTCAGTGGACGAAGCAGTACTAGACTGCTTTCCAGAAAATTAAAGAAATGCTGTGTGCAGGTCCTGTCCTCACCTGTCCTAACTTCTCTCTCCTCTTCCTCCTGCGGATGGATGCAGTCCTCTCTCAGGAAGTAAAGGGAGGGTGGAGGCCCTTACTGTAAATTAGCTACAAATGAGCTCCCCCGGAGTGCAGATATAACACAACTGAGAAGGAGTGCCTCGCAATTAAGTGGGCGGTCCACTCCCTCCGCTATTACCTCTTGGGACTGGACTTCCTCTCACGGAGGGCAGGGTGGGTGTAGCGCCCCGCTGTCCCCCCCTGCTGGGGGCCTGGAAGTGGCGGTGGAGGACTGTGGCACATCGAGGCAGCCAGGGAAGGGGCCAGAGAGAGGGACAGGGTTGCCACAGCTGGGGATAATGAAGCCCCCTATTTCTTTCCCTGTGCTTGACAATGAGAAAGAGAGATCAAGAAGGAGAGCGAGAGCACGAGCACGAGGACGAGGACCATGTAGCAGTGACCGTCCCCTGGCCCCAGTCCCAAACGACCCCAGAGAATCCCTGCCATACTCATTCTCACTTCCCCCTTTTCCTCCCCTTTCCTTCCCCGTAACGGGTGTAGGGTCGATCCCCGGTGAACCAATTGAATAAAATAACAGACATGAGAGCACCGCACCTGCAGTCTCTGGCTCAGTCTGTTAGAGACAGGGACTTTGACCGTGTATTGTTCAGTGAGCACGTGCCAGTACAATAATGAGAAAATGATGTGACAGTAGCAGCAGGCTGGGGCGTGCAGACGGCAGCTCTTATTAGGTGTCCTGTTCCTGCAAAAGTAAATCAGGAGGCGAAATGATCTGTTCATGGCATCTCATCGCATTGACTTCCCTACAGTGCACTACCTGTCTTGTTAAAGAAGGTCTTGATAAACTGGGATCTAGCAGTTCTTGCAATTAAGTGGGCAGTCCACTCCCGCCCGCAATTACTTCTTGGGACTGGAGTTCCAACTGTGAATGCACCATGCACCCTTACTCCCTCTCCTTCTTTTCACTAAATTTCTGGTAGTCACATTTATGTTTTTTTTTCCCAACATTTTCAATCACTCAGTCTCCTGTTCTTCCACTGTAACTTCATTTCTAACTTCAACTGTTCTCAAAGCAGCCTCAGCTCTGAATGGTCATGTTCACTAGCTGGGGCTGGACTTACCATTTTTTTGGGTCCCTCTGCTGTTTGTCACTGATTGAGTTGAAATAATTAATAACCATAGGACTAAACCATTTTTAGGGAGGGGAGAGGAGATATTTAGAAAACCTCTTCAGGAAATTGCTTGTTTTTATGGTTTTCATTTAACTCTCAGGTAGACAAGCTGAAGCTGTAATATATACCCTATAATTTTTCATAGAGTAGGGGCCTATATAATGCAACTACTGCATTTAGTGGGGCCCCCTGGACAGCAAGGGTCTCTATAATTGTCACCACCTTTCACCCCACTAGCGATGGCCCTGCAGGCAGAGGTGGGAATCAAACCTATCACCTTCAAGTCCATGGGCAGTAGCTCTAACCACAGCTGTCCCCACAGGTTTATGAATACATCTTTGTGGCCCTCTCTTGTTCACGGTGAGGTGTTGCTGTGAGGCTCCTTGGCTGTAGTCCACTTCAAGGTGGCCATTGGCTTTTGCTTACAGAATCCTCTTGCTGGACCTGCGACACCTACTCTATAGTTGTGTGTGCTGCCTGTGGCAATGGAAAAGTAAGAATTGAGAGTATTTTTCTTTTTCTGTTTATATTGTGTGCGACCTAGGGAAAGGACTCAACACTGGCCACATACTGAGGGGACACCTTGATGGCTTAGCTGCTGAAGCTATTAGACAGAGCAGCAAGCAGCAAGGTAGCTGCAACAAGTCTCCAGCATGAGCAAGATGAGCCATATAATGATCCCATTCATTCACCTTCTCTCTTACCTGCTCTCTCTGTCTTGCTGGGCTGCACAATAATCAAGCTCAACAGTGCTGGCAAGTCCCTTTTATGATGGTGTCCCACATTCTCTCCCAGTCCCCACTGCCCCCTCAGGCTGCTGCTGTAGAAAAAGTGCTCTGGTGTCTCTGCTAATAATTCAAGAGCTGTCACCTTGTTAACTGGGCTGGAGATAAATGATTCATGGGTTATCCTTAATGTCAGCATTCTTTGCAGGCCCTCTGCCTGCCTCCCACATCCACCTCTCATCAACTGCCTCACACAAGTGTCCACCCTACCCTTACTTTTTCTCTTCTGTCTCTCTTTTGCTCTTGCACTCATTGCTACCCTCATTCAGTCTTGATTCTGGGCCTTTGTGGAGGGTTCATGGTGGACTGAGGGACAGGATGTACACGATGTGGGAAAGCATAATAGTATGGCGATCCCTTGAGGAGCCATCATGTAAGCTCTGGACAGTGGGGCAGCCCCCATTTCTGGATGCCCCCCAACAACATGGGAGATCCCTGAGGCTTTGTATGTACATATTTCAGTTGGCTGCCCCACTACATACATAGTGACATGCTTTTTTAGGGCAAATAAGTAAAAGGATGGGGCAGTTAAGCAGGGGGGCAGCCTCATTATGGCAGCAGATGCCAAAAAGCACACATTTCTACAGTAACTGTATCTATTCACTGTTAATTCATAAACCAAGAATTATTTACATAAATGTGAAAGAGAAAGTCCACCCGCTTTCAGTTCTGATTTTATATTTTAGGACACAACTAACTCCCGAACTAATTTAATACTTAGCCTGACCTAAAATCAGGTAAGTCTGTTATTTGTCATGTGGCAAATATCATATAAGAGATTTTACTTTGTCATTGTTTATTCAAAATAAGTCAACATGTGTGAAAAAGTAACTTCACCCTTACTGCTTCCACACCAGCTAACATGGAGGTGATTTTAACCAAGTGGTATTAAATAAATCCACATGACTAGTTGTTCTTCAGGAAGTATTACTGAATGTTTATAAAAGCAGAAACACTAACCTGGGGAGTTTCCGTTATCACAGCATGTCAAGGGAAAAGGTAACTCAAGGTAGACCATGGAACAGGACAAGAATCGTGAAAACACCAACATATGTATGATTGAGAAAGAGAAGAATAATGGTTTGGAAAGGGCATGCTCAAAGTTCACAAATCCACTGAGATGTCACAGAAGTGTACATAAATGACTGCCCTCTAACATCAGATGAAACACTTTCATATGAAGGACTGAGTCAGAATTATTCACATGTGATGCAGGGGACTGATAAACTGGTACAAAACATGGTTTTTTAAAAACACTTTGCATTGAAAGACAGTGCACTTTCTTTTTCACAGTATTGTACATCTACTTCTTCTAAACTTTAAGTAAAAAGCACTAACATTACAGAACACTTTTATACTCCATGGTGTACTACATTCCCATACAGCCTTGTCCTACATTGGCCAGTTTAGATTGACATAATGTACAATGAAACAGTTTCAGTCATATTCTTTGCTCAGTGGTCAAAAAGCAGGTCAACTGACTGAACTTGGATTAATAAACTCTCAGGCATAAGTCTGTATCTCTGCCCTTTGCCATAGATTGCTTCAGATGACAGTTCCCAGTTTAATGCACAGAAATACCCACTGATAGATATAATGGAGTTTCCATGAAAAGTTTTTGCCTGACACATTCATGTATGGAATTTGCACATCAGTGGTAACAGTATAATTCAATTCAATTCAATTCAATTAATTTTATAGAGCACTGTTCTTACACAGTGACACAGAACCTTGAACAAAAGGATGAGAGAAATAACCAAAATAGTTGACTATATACTAGAGTAATACATTATCCATGCAGTTATTAAAGCTATAAGTAAGGAAAGGGAAAGAAACAAAAAACTCCCAACTGAAAGTCAAGGGAATAAACCTCTGGGGTTCCAAGTAGTGTGGCTGCCATCCCCTCCCGAAACTGGATTTGGTTTTCACATGATGAAGGAGGAGTCCAGTTGCACCAGCTGGAGCAGAATGAAGCTGTTTACATGCACTCTGAGAACTCAAACTGCTAATTTGCATGTGAAATTGTTCCTGGGACCAGTCTCCGTCAGCTGGAGACACTCTGCACTGCTGTGGAAAACTAAAGGTGCAACCTTCAGATGTTTTCACAAAAATAGTTGCAATCTTACTATAAAATGTTTAGTAAAGTCGGGAAGAAACCACTGTTAAGAATGTGAGACATCTTAAACACTTTTTGACCCAAGTATGTTAATTTTTCACTTTGAATGTGGTGCATCCTTTGAATTTAGTGTAAAAGTGTCAAAATATTAAAAGGAGCCCCCCACACACACACACACACACACACACACACACACACACACACACACACACACACACACACAGGGTCGCAGGGAACCAGAGCCTACCCGGTAACACAGGGCGTAAGGGGAGGGGACACACCCAGGACAGGACACCAGTCCATCACAAGGCACCCCAAGCGGGACTCGAACCCCAGACCCACCGGAAAGCAGGACTGCGGTCCAACCCACTGCGCCACCGCACCCCCTAAAAGGAGCCATTCATGCAGAAATCTACATAATTGCAGAGTTCATAATCTTTTTCTCACAGCTGTAACAGACTGTTCTCCAAAACCACGTACAGTGATTACTATTCACATGACACCTTTATTTATTCATGTACTGTGGTAGATGGACTACAAGAAATTCCCTGCAGTCATTCTGACATCTGTACAGCAAAGCAGTGTAACAAACTCATCCACTCATGCAAACTAAACACAATTTACAATCACCAATTCTCCTTAAACATGTCTTTGGACTGTGAGAAAACTAGATCACCCAGAAGACGCATGCAAACATAGGGACAACCCGTAAACTCAACAAAGTAAACCACAATCAAACTCATGCCCACCCATGGGGCACCAGTGCTATCCATGTTGCCACAGAGCTGCCTTGTCAGGATTTATAATATTGTGTTCAAAATCCTAATTAAAAAGAAAGAGTACTGAGAGGGTCACTTTACTTTACATTACACAGGTCCAGAAAGACAAAAACAGTTCTGGCACTGAAAAAAGTTGTGTCACACTATTGTTTCAAAACATGCCATGTCATTATTGAAGTCAATGATTAACCTAAGGGCCTTCTACTATAGTTTACAGTTTAAAACACTGCTAAGAAGATTTAAAAATGTCTGTTTCCTTGGTCCTTGTAATTTTTTATTCAAATATGGTAACACAATGACCTCTGTAAAAGCCAGTATCTTCCTTCAGATTACTCACATCTGATCACATCAACAAATTCAAAGTCACACACGCCATACTTCACCTTGCCGGCTGGTTGTGGGCCCACCTCCTGGTCTCCATGGAGACCATATGACAGGACCTCAAGTTGAACCAATGGGGTGAGAGTCCAAGCAGCAGTGTTACACAGCACAGGGGCTCAAGTGGCCCTGGAAACACAGCTGCCTGCTCCCTCCAGGGTGATGTTTCTCGTTAAAGATTCACAGCCTAAAAACAGGCTCCGTTCCACTGAGACAACTTTACAATGGGACTGCCCTGCAATACTGCAAACACTTTACATGAAATTTGACCTCATGCTGGTATACAGACTATAAAAAACCAAATAAATATGTCTAACAGCCCAAGTAGATGTTCTGAAGTACCTTGCCACTGCAGGTATTGTAGCAAAAACACATTTTTAAATATAACCTCAGGCTTTGCTTTTAAAAGGGTTTCTGCTACAGTAACCACAGTACCATTAAAAGTGAAAAGATATGGTATATGTTCACTAGTACATACAGTGGCTTTTTAATATTATCATTTATATTTATGTATTAGTTGCCAGTGTTCTGGCAAAAAGAGTTGTTGCTGTTTTGAAACCGATATTTTGTATGTATTAAAATTACAAGATCAATTATTATGTGAAAACATTTACATATCCAGGAAAAAAGGTGAATAAAATTAGAGATTAGAGCTGTGAAGGCAATCATTGGTGAGAAATGAAATCTCTCATGCCAGCACTGTTTAATGTTCACTTCAAACAAGTATTTTGTGATGTTCTTCCAGACAGTATTCTGTACTTATTTCCAAAGTTGAACAAGCTGTCAGGAGGAAGATCATAACACAAAAGTTCATAAGATATTAAATAAAATTGAGCAAATTACGAGGTAGGAAGTCATGCAGGAAAAATACAAACACCTTTAAAATCCAGAGTGCATTTCTGAGTAGGACTTATTGGGTGATTTTTCAACACAGTGGGGACTGTCCAAGAAACATTTTAGGGGGGCTTTCCTGATAGAGTGAAACCTGTCCCTGCTTCAGTGGAACCAGTGGTATAGTGAAATCTAGTGCTGCTATAGTTATCAGTTGGTTAACTTAAGGTGGCGGTTTGGTGGCACAGCGGGTTTGGCCGGGTTCTGCTCTCTTGAGGGTCTGGGGTTTGAGGCCCGCTTGGGGTACCTTGTGATGGACTGACGTCCCGTCCTAGGTGTGTCCCCTCCTGCTCTATGCCCTGTGTTGCACGGTTAGGCTCTAGTTCGCTGTGACCCTGCTTGGGACAAGTGGTTTCAGGCAATGTGTGTGTGTATTAACGTAAGGCCTGTCAGCAATGGGATGAGAAATTAGGGAACTGATGGGGGTTGTGCATGATACTGGATGACTGACAGCTCTGTCTCTCAAAACCATAAATACGTTGAGTATTTATGGTTTTGGGAAACAGAGGATGTTGAGCGCCAGGACACAGCTGCATTCCTCTGGCCCATACTCTTTCCAGTCGACCAGGTAGTACAGAACCCCGCACTGACGCTTGGAGTCCAGAAGGGCGCGGACGGCATAGGCAAGTGCCCCATCTACCTCCACAGGAGGGGGTGTTGGGTCTCCTCGGGTGGCCTGAAGGAGGAAGGTACTGTAGGGCTTGAGCAGGGGGACATGAAAAGTGGGGCATGTGTGTAAGTGTGGTGGCAACTGTAATTGGTAAGTGACCGGGGTGATGCATCAAAGGATCTTGAATGGCCCAGTGTAATAGGGGCTGAGCTTCTTGGTGGGTAGCTTGAAGCTAAAGCTACTAATAAATTAGTGGTAGAAGTTTGCAAGCCCTAGGAACCGCTGTAGAGCCTTTACAATGGTTGGACGGGGCCAATTGAGCACTGCCTGAACCTTAGCCAGCTCCATTGTCATCCCATCTCTGTGGTGAACAAAGCCTTGGAAGGCCACACGCTCCTGGAGGAAAAGGCACTTTTCCCCCTTGACAAAAGGCCATTCTCTAACAGATGGCTGAGCACCTGTCGCACGTGCACCACATGTTTGGCCACTGAGCGCGAGAACAGTAGGATGTCCTCGAAGTACACCAGGACACACCTGTTTATCAAATTATTATTATTATTATTATTATTATTTTTTATAGAGCGCTCTTCTCACGCAGTGACACAGAGCGCTTTAAGACAGGCATACAGCAAGAAAAATTCCCCAGCACATGGTTCACAAAGGCCTGGAATATGGAGGAAGCATTAGCTAAACTGAATGGCATAACTAAATATTCATAGTGTCCAAGGGCGGTACTAAACACCATCTTCCTTTCAGCCTCCTCTTAATTGCAGACCAGGTTATACATATAAGTCTAATTTGGTGAAAACTTGTGCTCCATGGACCTGTTCCAGCGCAGCCATGATCAATGGCAAGGGAAGGGGGTACTTAACTGTTCTCGTTCAGACCTCGAAAGTCAATACAGGGGCGCAACCCACCATCCTTCTTCCTTGCAAAGAAAAAGCCTGCAGAGGCCGGGGAGGTGGAAGGTGTGATGATACCCAAGGCCAGCGCTTCGGTCACATAGTCCTTCATGGCCTTCTGTTCTGGAAGGGACTGTAGATTAATCCAGCCTCTTGGAGGTTAAGTCCCAGGAGGAGGTCAATAGCAGAGTCCCATGGATGGTGCGGAGGCAGGGCAGATGCCCACGACTTAAGACCTCAGCAAAGTCTTTATATTCCTCCGGCACAGCCAGAGCCTGCGTGGACCCAGGGCACTCGATTGAGGTGGCTCTACAGGGCAGGACAGGCAAAATGTGGAGCACTGTGCACCCAAGAAATCAACTCTCCTCTGCTCCAGGAGAACACGGGCTCATGTTGAGCCAGCCAGGTGTACCCCAGGATGACTGGATTTTCAGGGGATGTGACTAGGAAGGTTTCCTTGTAGCAGATCTCTGCCTGAAGCCCAACCCCTCTTGTGCAGGACTCCACTATACCTTTCTCAAGTGGTTGCCCACTTGTAACATAATGTCACAGCTTTTTGTATGAGTGTTGTGAGACCTCACAAAAGCGATGTCCATGAAGTTACTAGCTGCTCTACAGTCCACAAAACACGCGCAACTATCTGGCAGGCCCCTCCCTTCCAGGACAGGACAATGGGAACTGTGAGCTGAAGGAGTGGATGGAGTGGGTTACTCATCACATGTTGTGCTCAGGAATCTCCCATGGAGGGGCATTCAGGGCAGGTTGCTAGGAAGTGGCCGGAACCACCGCAGTATAGGCAAAAGCCCTGTTGGAAGCATCAATGTCTTTTTGTGGGGGTCAGGTGTCCTGGTCAGCCTGTAGGGGCATTAGTGCATCCCCAGCTGTCGACTGGAGGTCTTGTAGATCACAAGTCAGGATATCCAAGGTGATGGCGTTCTGTATATGTACTGGTCCAAGGTCCAGTCTCCGCCTTCGTAAACAAGCTCAGCTTGGATACAGGGATCCAGTCCCTACCAGAAGCATGCTAGTAGTGTGGCCGGGTTCCACTGGGTGGTGACAGCCATGATGTGGAACTGCAGGGGGTACTCTGAGGCGGTCCGGTTCCCTTGTCGCAGGTTGAGCAGACGAAGATCTGCAGTCTTTTCGGCAGAGGGGTGATCAAATATTGCCTCAAATTGCTTTCTGAACTGTTCATAGGAACCGGGTTTGTTCTGCCTCCAAACCTCTATGGCCTAAGTGAGGACAGGTCCCCTTAGCAGGGATACTAAATAGGTTATCCGGCTGGCGTCAGTGCAGTAAACCTGTGGTCGGCTGGAAAACACCAGGTCGCACTGCAGGAGAAATCCTTGGCATGTCTTTGAGTCGCCGTCGTACAGTTCGGGTATGGTGAGCCAGGGGTATGACACAGGAACAGGAACGGCACCCAGTGATGGTGCAGGCTCTGGCACTGAAGCCAGCATCGCCTCAGTCCTCGGGTCCTTCTCTGGCTGGAACCGATACACAAACTCTTGCAGGGTGCCAGATATCCAGTTCAACATCTGATCATGGGCTCCAAGGGTGGCTCCGTGGGAGGAGACCACCTGCAGCATTTGCTCAATCTCTGCTGGGTCCATGTCGTCAGTGGAGTCTTCTGTCATCCGGAGCAGAGAAAACGGGGATAGCAGGACCCAAGTGCAGGATCGTTCATTCAGGATTAAGGGGATAGACTTTTTCTCGTTGTTAGGGATTGGCAAATGGTCGGTCGACTAGCAGTTAGGGTGAAAGCAAAGATCAGTAGACAAAGTCAGGAAACTTGGCAAATAGTCCAGAGCCAGAGAACGAAGGACAGGAGACAGGGATGAAACGCAACAGGGACAGTTGTCTCAAGTGAGATTCTGTAACTGGGAAGTGGTTAAGTAGTTGTTTTTATAGCCTAGTGTTCCAGTTGAAAGCAGGTGCTTAACTGGAGCCAGATGCTGCTGGTTGAGGTGTGGGAGTGGTTATGACAAGAAGTTATTAACACAACTGATCAATGATTAGTGTAGCATGCAATTTGATTGAAATTAAAGTGTATTTTTAAATTAAATATCAAAGAAATTGGCTGTTGGAATTAATATAGCCATCCTTCAAAAAATAAACTATCTCACATTTAATATTTCAGACATTTTCTCCCGTTGGACCCAATCCCCAGTAAATTACTGAAAGCCGCAGTTTCCGTGCTCACGGAACCTATTGGTAATATTAATATGTCATTACTTAATGGCTGCGTTCTGAATGTTTTTAAAGTCTCCATTACTAGATCCCTACTAAAGAAATCAATTCTGGATTGTAATAACCCAAGTAATTATAGACCCATCTCAAATCTACCGTTTTTATCCAGAGTTTTAGAAAAGATTGTAGCTTCCCAAATTGTAAAATATCTTAATCATCATAATATATTTGAAAAATTTCAGTCTTGCTTCCGCACTGGTCATAGCACTGAAACAGCGCTCACATGTGTTCTTAATGATATTCTCATCTCCTCTGATGCTGGTCATATGTCTGTTGTTATGTAACTGGACTTGAGTGCTGTGTTTGATACTGTAGACCATAGTATCCTATTGATTAGACTTGAAAACCTGGTTGGACTAAGGTGTAATATTCTGAGGTGGTTTGACTTGTATTTAGCTAACCGTAAACAATTTGTTTTGAAATCTGATGACTGCACCCCCTCCATCTCAACTATGGTTCGATAAGGTGTGCCTCAGGGGAAAGAACTGCTTCCTAACCTACTGATGACCCCTGGAGCCACCCCTGACATGTTTAGCTGACATTCCAATATTTAAGCTGTTCACCACTACAAACATACTGTAGAGATGAAACAGTGGTAGCAACCGTGGGATGTGTACATATTGGGACCCCTGGGGTGCAGCACTGCTGTTGGCATTCAGACTGGAGACAGACAAGAAATGTTCAAAACACAACACATTTTTGAGTCAAAAAGCTTTCCTTGTTCCAGACAAACCCCGTCCCTCAAAACCAGATGACACAAAACTTGCAGGTGCCAAAACATCGAGATGCTGCAGATGCACAAGCAGTAGTAGCTGTAATATGAAATTTCAGCCTGCACTGGTTTCGACAAACAGGGGAAGACCTCTGTACCTTGGTGTTCTTTTTCAGTATACCACCCAACACACACCTGCATTGCTTTATGAGCTCCTAAGCAATCCCTGCACATAGCAAACTGCACAGAAATACCAGCCCTCATATTTTTTGTGTTCCTTTCCACAGGATGTTGCTGGTGCAATAACGAATCTGCCAACAGATGCTGTTGTGCAAGGACATTTCAGGTCTGGGGTGGGGGTTTCAGGGGAGAGGGATGAGGGCTGGCTGGGGCTTATTACTGTGACTGGCTCTCTTGCAGCACAGTTAGTGTGCCCTTGCAGCAAAAGGGAACTTGAGAAGCAAACACTATGCGGCATAACGGCTTTCGAACCGCAGTCTTGCACTGAATATGTTGGAGGACAGGGGGTGGAGTATTATGACCCTGCAGGTGTGCTGAGTGCATTAATGATATGAATCACATTACACATCCTTCAAGGGTTTCACTTGTCAGAAAAGTTGACACATGGCACATGTCTAGCATTGAAAAATTGCAATTATTGTGTTTTAGCCAAATAATTTTATTGGCAGATTTTCTGCTTTACCACTATATGTTTCTATTAGATCAATTTCATTGAAGCAGATTGCTTAAGGGTCTTATGAGTAAAACCCATTTGCCCTTGTGCCCCCAATCTCCACAGATGTGTTTGCACAGGTGCTTCAACCACTGTAACACTACTCATTATTTAGTTGCTCATATACAGAATTTCTCTGTCACATTTGTTAAAGCCTTTTCTAAATCTGGGTCACGGCAGTCCAGAGGTTATCTTGGAAGCAAAGTGTACTGACTTAGATAGAGAACAGCACTGACAGGAAGCCAGCCTATCACAAGATGTGCATACAGTATGGGCAATGCAGATTTCCCAATTCACCTGAAAGTCTTGGCTTTGGGAGGAAATCCACAGAGACACAATGAGAATATTTCTTCATTTAGCTGACACTTTTCTCGAAAGCAACTTACAATATTAAGGTATTTAGAACTATTTATACATTTACATTGCTTTATTGTCAGGTTGTCCATACCAGACTGTATCCAGGCTACAGTTGGTACAAAATGCTGCTGCGAGAATTGTCACTAGAAGTAGGAAGTACGACCATATAACACTGGTACTTAAATCATTACATTGGCTCTCGGTCGCATTTAGAGTTGATTATAAAATCCTTCTTTTGACCTATAAGGCAGTACATGGCATTGCTCCGGCTTACCTTTGTGAGATTGTTGATTCTTATATCCCTGAACGATATCTTCGTTCATCGGATGCAGGTTACCTTAAAGTACCTGTGATCAATAAGCTCTCAGTAGGAGGGTGCACCTTTAGTTATAGAACACCTAAACTGTGGAATAGTCTACCAGTTACTGTCAGAAATTCCCCTTCTGTTTCTGTTTTCTAATCCAGACTAAAGATTTACATGTTCACTCAGGCATTCCACCTCAAAATGTAATTCCACTTGCCTTAGTTGTTTTTACCACCTTTATACAAATGCATATTAAATTGACTTAAGTTACAAATTACTAACTCTGTTCTTTCTTCTTGTCGAGCACTGCCTCACTATATAAGACCTGAGGAGGCCAGCCGGTGGTGACAGACGAATCCCATGCTAACTGAAGATGATGACCAACTACCATGATGGACGAGACGTTTCATGCTGAGCTGGGGATTCAAGATACCATATAGCAACAATATCATTATTACTTGTTAACTGGCTTAAAATTGCTACTTAATCTAGAATGCCCAGGAGGGGTGGGCAAACACTGGCCCTTGGTCCCCCAGAGGTTTTTTCTCCCTCAACTTTCAATTGGGAGTTTTTGTTCCTTTCCTCCATGGCCAGTAGGCATACTTATAGCTCTATAAAAGTACTATACTATGGTAGTCATTAGTCAAGTGTCTTCTTTGTTTCTTATCTGATGTATTTGTCTCAGACATGAAGGAGATGGGATACATCTGGAGACAACTTGAGAGACTGGCTCAGAACTGGGATTCAATTGGGCAAATTGGACTGGGATGCCTGGAGAGCTCTTGTTGGCGGCCTATGCCAAAGGCAGGGGCAAAAAAGATGATGACAACTTTGCTCAAGCATTCTACAGTAGTGAGTGGGATTTGAATTAGTAAACTTTGCATCCAAAGGTAGCAGCTCTAACCACGGCTACCCGCTATCCTGGTAATCAAACTACAAACTCCACACAAATTAAGACAGACTCGAACTTAAGCAATCCAGGCACTGTGAGACAGCAGTGCAATTCTCTGCACCACCATGCCATTCTTACTGGCAGGTTTACCTTCTTTAATGTAGACTACATGTTTTACTGCCTTTAAGGACTTAAGGGGACCACAGCAGAGCTTCTCTATAAACTTAAATGTACAACATTTAGTCTCAGGTCCTTGATTAAATTCCTGCAACATGTATTAAACAATGACATTCCTTTTGAAACCGAAACAGCCAGAATTACTGATTTTTATGTTCCTTCATTCTAAGACCCATGCCCTCCTTAGGGTTTTTCTATTAGAGATAAAGATATCAGTGGCTGTGGTCCTAGTAAATACCTTTCTCTGTCTGCTATCCCATGAACACCTATTTTGTAGCTCAGATAGTGCTACAATGATGTTGTTCCCTTATCCAGCTACACCAGAGATGGTATCCATTGTTCAGCTTCCTAGATTTCACATTTATTCGTTACTCTGGGGTCACAAAGTCCCCACCCCACAGCCCCAGGATAAACCATAATGTTCTAATACTAGCATGGGAGTGATGAAGTATCGAGATGGAACAGCGCCAGCACTAGCAGGGAACATACCCAGAACATTCTGGCATTTTGCAGGCAAGGAAAACAAATCCCATGCAATACCTTGAGCACAAACAAAAACAAGGCTGGGAGACTCCATTCTGGGATACCAGGCCAGTATGGAGGTTGGGTTCAAATAACATACTGAGCTTCAACAGCAGGCTGTTAAACACATTACACAGACAGAAGAGGCCAAAGAACTTGCCTGAAATTATTTTTTTGTGCACAGCGGAAAAGCAATTTTGACCAAAGCACATCAGGTCATTCTAGCAACCAAAATGTTTTTCATATTTTCCAATTTTATCTGCTATCTGTTCTGCTCAAGCTAAAAATCTTGTCACAAAGTTTTAAAGAAGCCCCAGAGTTTCACAGGAAAAGCTAAGTAACACCTGAGAAGATGACATGTTAATTGTGCACTGGTCTCCCTGTCATCATCATGGGGAACCTGACAAAGCAGGAGTACTACCAACCCTGAATGGTACAGCTAACACATGCAATGAGAGCTGGTAGTGTAATGATTAAAGCATGCTGCCTTTGGACCCAAAGATGGCATGTTCAACTCCTTCTCCTGCTGTAACACCACTGAGCAAGGTTATTTACCCTCGAATTTCAACAATAAACTTACCCAGCTCTATAAATAGGTAAATAATTGTTAGTACCTTAACATTTAAGTTGCTTTTGAGAAAAATGTCAGCTAAATGAATAAATGAATGGGAGCACCATGTGCTGGTTCAGGGGCTGTAAGTGTGAGTCACAGTGAGTTCAGTTTACATGTTCTCCCAATGTTCATGTGGATTTCTACGGGGTACTCCCATTTTCTCCCACATTCCAAACATGTGCCGTTATAACTGCCATCTTGGACAAAAATGTCTGCTAAGTATTCACTTATAATAACTGCATGTTGTTTTGGAGAAAAGCAAATGTTACATTTACATATTTAGCAAATGCTTTTCTCCAAAGCAGCTTCCAATGAACTCTATGTAGTGTTATCAGCCAATACACCTTATTCACCAAGGTGATTTACACTGCTATATACACTGCTTACAATGGATCACTCATCCATACATCAGTGGTACACACTGTCTCTGTCACTCACACACTACAGGTGAACCTGAACAGCATGTCTTTGGACTCTGGGAGGAAACCAAAGCACCCAGAGGAAACCCAGGCAGACACAGGGAGAACATGCAAACTCAATACATACTGAGCGGTGGTCCACTCGTAGCACCCAGGCACTGTGAGAGAGTAGCACTACTTGCTGTGCCACCCATAGTACATGAGTACCAAGGGCCTGGCAGCAACCAGGGAAAGAAAACATGGGTGGAGAAAGAGCAAAATAAAGGCACAAATACATTTCTCACCTTTGGAACATGTGTCCCAGGCACCAGGTAGCTATCTGCAATTACTGCTTGATTCCACAGTAGTTTCCTTTAGTGACATAGGAAGGTCAGAAAAGAAAGTGCCTGCTTGTGGAGATGGGGGGCAGTTCGAAAAAAGAGATGATGAAATCCAAGCCCCGTTTGTCTGGGTTTTACCAAGTGCTGGGCTGACTTAGTGATAATCTGTTTGCCCAAGTAGGTGTGTCATAACAGGCAACACTGGCTGTAGAAATGGTCCCCTAACATAAATAAATTCAACTGAATGACAGAAGGATTTCTTGTATCACCTCCATGAATGGCTGTGTAGAGAGTCTATCAGAGCTGCCTTGTGAACAAATACTGGGGGGACTGAAATACCCCTTCTATTACCACATTTCCTGCTAAGACAGCAAAGCCCCTCAGAACTGAAATAAAGCAAGAGCAGGAGGGTGGTAAGAAAGCAAACAGTGCACTAGCCAGAAAGGAATACAAGGGGGTAGATAAGCAGTGGTGGAGATGGTGAAGAGGCAGAAAGACAGCAGAGGGTGGAGGACAACGCAGAGGCAGGCGCCCACCCAGTGGGATGGCCTCTTATCTAAAGCACTGACTTGTCCCCCCTCCCTGTCTCTTTGTCAACATTACACAGGCACATTCCACTCCTGATTTCTAGCTCTTGGGCAAGGGACACCAGCTAGCAGGTGGTATACTGGCTAAAGAGCTACCACTGGAAGTAAAATCACAAAGCTTGGAGCTGCTATATCATTGTCAGACAACATAATTCCATCAAATGATGAAATAAACTGTGTTGATCATTTTTATTGAACATCCACCATGTCAAATACTTGGCCATCCACACACACACACAAAGTCAATCAGAAATACAAACGTTATAGAACATATTTTGCCCTAGGTTAAACGGTCTATTTTGTAAAAATAGAAATAAGTAATGCATACTGTGTACAGTAGACTGGGTGTCACTCAGGCATTTAGATTCATTGTGCCACCTCTTTGTTTTGATTATTTTAATTATAGTCACAAAGTAGTTTCGGTTTTGGCTCTCATGAATCGACTGACCTGAATTAGCCAGGTTCAAATCACAGCAGGTGACATGTAACGGCAATGTCAAGGTGCAAAGGGTGTGCAAAGACAAGGGAATCTACCGAGGGAGGCCTCCACCACTACGTGAGTTCTGCCGTCAACACTGTGTTCTTCGAGGGATCGTGTTGGGGCCTGCTCATGTCTTCCCAATGGGAATATTCTGTTGTCCCTCTTCACCTGCCTGACCTGTCCCCTTTTGAATTCCCTGTTGTCTCTATCACTGCCCCAATCACCCTCGTGGTTGTTCTCTGTTGCCCTCCTGGCCCTCTCAGCTGCTTCTTGGATGACTTTGACATCTTGGTGAGCTCTCTCCCAGGGGACAACACTCCTTCGATTCTCCTGGGTGACTTCAAACTGTATGTCGAGGCCCTTTGTCGTTCCTGCAGTCTTTCGACCTCTCCCTGTCCCAAGAGCTATCCAGAGATAATGCTACTAATGTTTTCCTCTCTGCCCTACCTTTCTCTCTAGACTCTCTCTGTCCTCTAACATCCAGACGAGCATGCCCCTGTTCCACCCTATTGGGGTCTGATGTACTACCTACCAACAGGACCAAACTCCAGGCTGCAGAGTGACGATGGAGAAAATCAAAGACTGGCATGGACCTGGGGGTTTACAAGGATCTCCTAGCAAACTTCTGCTTTGCTGTCTCTTCAGCTAAAACCACCTTATTCCACAACAAACTGCAGTCTGCAATTAATAAACCACACAAACTCTTCGCCATCTTCTTATCCCTTCTCTGCCCTCCTCCTCCTCCTCCTTGTCACACAAAGCCATCACCTGCTCCCATTAACCAATCCCTTCACCACGCCTTCGACATCTCCCTACAATTGTCCTCCTTCATGTCCAAGATCATCAACTCCCCCTCTGGATACTTTCTATTTCCCTTCAAAACTGCCTTCATTTTACCTCTGTTAAAGAAACCCTCTATGGATCCTGCTTCAGTCCAGAACTACAGGCCAGTATCTCCCTTCCCTTTTCTGTCAAAAACTCTGGAACAGGCAACCTGTGATCAACTATCTGCTTTCCTCACCCAGAATGATCTCCTCAACGGGTATCAGTCTGGATTCAAAGCTGGACATTAGACTGAGACAACTTTCCTGGCAGTGTCAAATGCTCTCCAGTCAGCTAAAGCGGCTTCCCTTTCTCCTGTCCTCATCCTTTTTGACCCATCTGCAGCATTCTGCACTGAAATGGTATAGGCCCTACCTATCAGACAGATCCTACCAAGTGGTCTGGCGGGGCTACTGATCATCCCCTTAGCTCTACTAACAATGTCAGATGCCCTTCTCATCTCTCTGGATTGGCTTTGTATAGATGCACAGATAAAATTCAAGATTCTGGTAATGGCCTATAAAAGCATCAATGGATATGCTCCCTGACATCTACAAGACCTGATCATTTGCTACACCCTAACCAGACTGTTATGCTCCTCCACCTTTGTACGCTTGGTGGCCCCACACAGTAAAAGTCCAAAATGAAAAGCACAAAGGTTTTGTTTCTGCCTCCGATGTGGAATGACCTGCCCTTCTCACTTGGAACTACTGAATCCCTCTCTACATTTAAGAAGGGTCTTAAAATTCACCTCTTTTGGGCTCACTTCTCCCATAATCTCTTAAGCGCGTGATAGTACTATTTATTTTCCATAATTTTGTGATTATAACTGTTGAATAATGGATAAACCTTTATGCAGCTACTTGTGCGATGAACATTAGTTCATATCGTGGAATGTGACAAAGTAACTCTGCTTTAGAATCACATGCCTGCATCCAAGTCTCTCTTTCTGTTGATGTAATACACTGAATTTTTCTGTGAGACGTACATCACTTTGGGGAAAAGAATCTGCTAAAGGAATAAATGTAAATGTATAAGTAAGCAACAAAAGAACCTCACAAATGAAAAATGAAAAACCTACATTAACATATTATGGAATATAAAGTGGCTGCAACTCATTTTCACAGTAAAATATGGATAACAACCAGAAAAAGCAGAACATTTTCATGTGTGATGGGTGCTTTTCACAAGTGCAAATCATATCCTCCTGGGAGGAACAAGAAGCCACAGCTGAGAGCACTGGGGACACTGGGAGCACATGCACAGTCAATGATTTTTGCCAATGATTTAGCCCATCTTTATGGCAAGTTCACAACTGTAAATTAGTCAGTACTGTTCTCCGTATTGGTATTTTTTTTCCCACTGCAAAACAGAATACTCCAGAAACAGGCTTGGCAAGGTTGCCTGCACCAGATACCAGGGTGACAGTCCTAAGGGCCTTCATTTTACAAGTCAACTCTGTTCAGCCCTGCTCTATCTGATGTCATAACCTCAGTGCTTTCTTAGCTCCAGCAAGTCCAAACAAGCTGCTGAAGTTCAGGCCTGAGTTTCAAATCCATATGTACCTGCTGCCTATGAGCTGTAAATGAAAAATTTGCATCAGATATTGCAGGCTATTTTGAACAAGCCCATGACAAATAAGCATTGGCTATAAAATATCAGTAACTCTGGGTATCTACATAAGCATTTTAAAATATTCATTGTTTAACCAAGAAAACAAAAAAACAATGTTCAGGAAAGTTGCTCCGCATATTACAAGCATTGCAATTACGAATTTTCAAAGATAAAAAGATTTTTCTAAACATTTATTTTTTTTAATGGAACTTTCTTCACCATTCTATTCTCTTGATTTTCTGTCTGCTATGGAACAAAAGTGAGTTTCTGTGCCCAGCCACTAACTGGCAATAAAACATACTCAAACAGAATTGCAGGGAGATTCAGTTCCACAATGTTTGGAGCTTGTGTCTGGTGTTCAGTATTGGTGACAGAAAAGTTCATGGATGTTGCTTGTATTATCAGCATTGAAAAGTACTTTGTAGAGACTACATATGCAGCATGCTGGAGCTTGGCTATGCCCATCCTCTGCCCAGATTACTACCTACACCTGGGCTTAGTGTGTTTGAAGACAAGCACCTGATGTGGCCATTTGATTCAGTATAAAGAGACCCCTGGATAACTGAAGAGGTTGTTGTTGTGACTAGAGATAGACACTTGTGTTTGTTATTACTGGCTACACATTGCTGAGTTTGTGGTTTTGTTTGATTTGAAAAGATTTGTATTTTGAGTTGGGTCGCAGTGGAGTTGTTAAATAAAAACTACTGGAAGTCTAGCCACAGATGTCCCATGCCTGGTCACTCCTTATACCCCATGCCCCCCAGCAGGATGCAATGTATTTTTATTTTGTAATTTTAATTGAGGGGGTGTGGTGATGCAGTGGGTTGGATCAGATCCTGCTCTCCAGTGAGTCTGGGGTTTGAGTCCCACTTGGGGTGCCTTGCGACGGACTGGCGTCCCGTCCTGGGTGTGTCCCTTCAGCCTTACGCTCTGAGTTGCTGGGTTAGGCTCTGGTTCCCCGCGACCCCGTATGGGACAAGTGGTTCAGAAAGTGTGTATGTATGTATGTATGTATGCAATTTTAATTGAGTTTCTATTTTAATGCTGCTCAAACTTAATATCACATACACACACTGTCTGAAACTGCCTGTCTCAAGGGGGGTCGCAACAAATTGGAGCCTACCCAGCAACACAGGCCACAAAGCTGGAGGGGGAGGAGACACACCCTGGACAGGAATCCATAAACAAATTGAGGTAAATCCATATTATTATTCTTTTTTGATTGTGGAGATAATAAAGTTGAAGGTGGGTGAAAGACATTAGACATATTTACATTTATTCATTTAGCTGACACTTTTCTCCAAAGCACCTTACAATGTTAAGGTTGCAGTTATTACAGTTACAAGTTTACAATTCTTTACCCATTTATACAGCTTGGTAATTTGTATTGGAGCAATTTAGGGCAAGTACCTTGCTCAAGGATACTACAGCCAGAGGTGGGTATCAGACCTGTGACCTTTGGATCTAAAGGCAGTAACTTTAAAGACTACACTACCAGCTATCTCCATTTGTGCTGTGGATTGGTCAACAGCTGGCATTGAATAGGATGATGTGGAGATTATGTATTTTTATTTAGTCATTTAAAATTACTTTTAATTTTTTTCTCATTTAAGGGTAATAAATAATAATACAATGTCAAACTATCGGATTGGCATGATGTACCCTGCTTCACACCCTGTGCTTTGGGATAGGCTCTAGACCACCAAGATGAATGGAAGAGTGGAGAAAGGGACGCATGTATAATACAGCTTTTATTGATTGTGACTTAGTAGTAAAAGTGACTTTTAGAATGATGAACAAATGTAGCTATGATGAGATATGGTTCGATTTTGACTCCAATTGTGTTTGTACATGCAGGAGCCTGTGTACTAAGCATATGATAAAACACCTAATGTGCACTCCTTGGTTACAAAACATGGCTGTTTTTCAGCATTCAGGTTCAAATTCAAAGAACAACTTATTTGCAAGAGTTAACTCAGTTTTGCATCCTGGTATGGGGCACTTGTTGTCATCTTAGGCAGAGGCTGATTGGCTGAATACCCATTCCGCTGCCTGACATTGGTGCTTAAACATGCTGCAGTGTAGCCTGCAAGCTGGGGAAGGTGATTTGGTATGACTGTTGCTGTTGCTGCTGCCAGTAGCCTAGAATAGCTGTAGCATTCCAGTCCCGCAACTACCCCCCCATCCCCGTCCCCATCCCCATCCCCTGCATCATTCATCTTGGCACAACACAGCTGAGTGCCTGGTCACATGACCTAGTGTCCTGCTTCGTGAGAACACAACAGCAAGCATTCAGTCCGCCAGGGAATTCAGACTTTTTGTATTTTTCATTTGACTGTACATCTGTATTGGCTCTAGTTGGTGTTGTGCAGGAATGACTCAAGTATTAACTGACAAATTTGCTTATTTTTTGCTGCTATGCATTTTTTTGAGTAAGTACATGTTGTTGAAGAACACAAACCAAGACAGTTTCATGTGTCGGTTTCGTGTTGTGACAAATGAGGCCAGATGCATTCTCCAGTTCTAACATAAAAACAGGAAAATACAAACAGGAAGCCCTTCAAGTATGATTTGTTACCATGAGGAATTTGTACAAATTACTTTTTTTTAATTAAGCCATGTATAGATTATATAAAACTGTGCATTAACAGTATTTCCATCTGTGAATTTTACTATATTCGTATTTTAAAAATTATTTTAAATTTTAATTTTTGTTTTACACACTCCTTCCCAGAGAACTTGAACATGACACAAAAACCAAAATCAGAGACTGCATACACAAAAACAAAGAAAAATGTACTCATGCAACTGGAAATACGTTTAAATTGTCTGACCTAATTTTGTCATGATATAGAGCAAAAGAAAGTGAAAGAAGGAAAAATAACGTTATAATACTATCAAGGTAGTTCACCAACACAGCCAGGGGTGCGGAGTACACACACCCACACAGACACACGCTGTCGGAAGCCGCTTGTCCCGAGCGGGGTCGCGGCGAGCCTGAGCCTGGCCCGGCAGCGCAGGGGGAGGGGACACACCCTGAGCGAGACGCCAGTCCATTGCAGGGCACCCTAAGCAGGACTCGAACCCCAGACCCACCAGAGAGTAGAACCCGGCCAAGCCCGCTGCGCCACCGCACCCCCCCAGGATGCGAACTAAATCTACTCAAAAAAACGCTACTGCGTTACACAGAATACACGTTTTTGTTTGAACAATGATTACAGTGGGGCCAACGCTGAAAGAAAGTCAGCTCCGCCCCCTTCTCCTTGCCAATCCTGACAAAGAGCAAAGTAGCCCCTCCCCCTCTCCCTTGCCAATCGTTACAAAGAGGAAGATAACTCCACCCCATCCCTGTGCTTGCTTTGAGCCTTTTAGATGTATATAATCCCTGTGTTGACCCAGAAAACAGGCGCTAGATTGAAGAGTTGAAGCGGTTGTCTTTGTGTTCTGACCTCGCCTGAGTACGGAGATTAACCTCATGGAATATATCTCATAATCGAAACCTCGCTTTGCATTATTATAAAACAAAGTGTAACAGTAGCAAAGTCACTGAACTTTGTAACAAGAAGAACGCGCACCGGTATGTATATTATTTTATGAGGAGCAATCCGGTGGAGGTTTGTTAATGCTCTGGCTGGCAGATCTATTGTTCGCATATGCATTTACTTTAGATCATGGACACGATTTTACTCATGTGCAGCTAATGACCTGTATGCTTACATGCGACTGCTTTCATTATTTTTGCAAGTCTGTGGTAATGATTTGGGATAAGGCTCTTTGTTATACAGTTGTTTCCTTGACGATGAAAGCACATTTATGTGTTTTTTATACGCGCGGACCTGTTTGCGGCGGGTGTGTGAACCTGTGTTGGGCTGTGCGGATCGAATGTCGCACGAGTGACATGTTTCCTCTAACACTTCTTTGTCTGCTCTGCGTGTCGTGAAGCAGACCGCTCGTTGCATTCAGCTTCTTGCTGTGTGTCCATTTTGTAAGCGTGATTGCGCTTGGACTTGCGTCCAGAATAGACAGTTTTTTTTTATTAGGTATCTTCTGAGATGCGCGGTGGCGGCTCACCTGGAGCGAGCTGGATGCGCGCTCCCGTTGGCATAAAGAGGCACAAAGAGCCGCAGAGCGCTGTTCGATCGCTCTGAGCAGCCCGAGCTCGCGCCGCACTCACTGAAGCGGGAGAGCAGCAGGTCCCACCACTGAGATGCTTCATCGCTTTCGGCTGTAACTGCTGTAACAGTCGGCTTCGTGCTTAACGCATTATCGGGCAAGGAACAAAATATATTCGTTTCCATAGCTTGGCCGTGTCTGTGTCATTGTGCGTTATTTCTGAGAATTAAGTGCTGCCATGACTGTAGTCTTTTCCCTGCGTGGCATTTGCCACCTTTACTTATTTATGTTTAAGCCACATTTTGTTGGTGGTTATGATATTACTACTATTTTTTGCCCCATAGTTTGGTTGTAAAATGTTAGTTGTAACTTTTTAGCCAAGGTCAATCATGGAAGTGAAGCTGAACACACTTGAGCTTGGCTTGTAGCATTCACTGCCAGCCATTAGAATCAGAACAGTATCTGTGTCTTCATATCTTTTCCCATGATCCTGTGTAATTTGGTCAAAGGAATCAAGTGTCCCTTGCTGCAAGTCAAAACATATTGTCTTGTTGAAGTAAGTTAATTCAGTTCCATCTTTCCAGGTATTTGGACAAGACAATGGCTGATCACCTGATGATTCCCATGAACCATGGGTTCCGGATGGGAATGAATGGCAGCCTACAGGGCAGTCCCCAACACCACGTGCCGCAGGCTGCCATGCATGCCATGTCCAACAGCCAGATGATGCACTACGGTGGGGGGCCCCAGGGTGGCCTAGAAGCTTCCATGCGGCCCCGCCAAGGCATGGTGGCTGCCATGAATGGCAGCCAAGTGGGCCACCACCATCAGATGTCTAGCAGTGTGATGTTCAGCAGCCAGGGGCAGCAACACATCCCTCAACAGCAGCAACAACCACAGCATCATCATATGCACCATTCACAGCAACCCCAGCAGCATCAGCAACCACAGCACTACATGAGCAGTGGGATCACATCCCAGCAGCTGATGGCCAGCATGCACCTGCAGAAACTCAACACCCCATACCACGGACACCCCCTTGTGCCCATGAATGGGAACAACATGGGTAATGGACCCCAGTACCGGGTGGGCACAGCCCAGCTGGCAGGAATGCAGCACATGGGTGGGTCGACACTGGGTCTAAATGGCATGGACACGGACCTTATTGACGAGGAGGTTCTTACCTCTCTTGCAATGGAGCTAGGCCTGGACCGCATCCAGGAGCTACCTGAACTATTCTTAGGTCAGAATGAGTTTGACTTTATCTCAGACTTTGTGAGCAAACAGCAGCCAAGCACAGTGAGCTGCTGAGGACTCCTCCAGCTGTCCTGGGGTGGGGGACTGTTGGGGTGGGGCTACTACAAGGCTGCACCTGCTGCAGCACACAAGCAGGAGGATAAGTCTTCCTGTTTTAAATATATATGTGTGTGTGTTGGTATACATACACATTCACATTCTCACTTAGTTTTGTAGTGATCGTTTACCAGTAGAGAAGAGAGAGATTCTGTTCATGCTGTTTTGGCCTGTGTCTGAAAGAAGTGTTAGTTTCCCCAGTTGCAACTGTCTCATTGTTCGAGGTGGTGGTAGTGCTCAGCCATGTCCACCATCCCAGCCCACTGTGGGATGAATGTAGCGTCCCCTTGTGGGATTAAGAAGCAATTTGGAACAATGTAAAGGATGACGTGTCGCTTCATGTTTGACACAAATAAGGTCTATTGCAGTTTTCAGAATGTATTTATTCAGTTCGCCACACCAAGTTCTGAACATCTTTCCAACTAGAAGCTCAAAGAGGTGATATCCATTGGAACTTGCAGTGTGAATTATTATTGAGTTGGGGCAATTTTACATTTTGGACTTGGGGGCAGGTTACCGGAGGTATAATTTGTAGATGTCTACAGAGTTGGATTGAGCCTGGTGCTCCAAAATCAGCTTTAGTTGAGATACATCAGTCTGTGAGAATGGTGAAATTTGACTTGGTCAAGGAACAAAATGGGGGGAAAAAAATGGTTATAAATGTTGTGTTTTAAGGTTTGAGAGCAGGGTACAGATGTTAGTGATCTTGTTGCCTTGTCAGCTCATGATTGATTTGCTGATTTGTTTTTATTACAAGATTTTGAATATATTACCCATGATTTGACTCCAGCTATTTGTTCCACTACAGCTAAATGAGTTAAACCTGGAATGTTTGATCTGCAGTGTCTGTCCCCCATCCCATCCTCAACACTCACTCTGATGTTGGTGCTCAGCTGATGTTTCCTTGTGGATTTTAAATCTAAATCTGCTACAAGTAAAGTGCTCACTTAGGTCAGCATGGGGTGTAGGACTGCCTTAATTATAGTCTTTTTAATTTGTCCCTTTTTAGACCTATTTTGTGGTCAGGCGCTGGGACTTAAAAATGAAGATGGAATGGTTATAACTGTGGCGATGGATGTTCAGCAGATAATGTAAGGGCTGGTGGGGCTCAGATTTGCCTGGTTCCTAAAATACTTCTGGAGTTCTTGCCATAAGGTAGACATTTCTATACCCAGGTTTTTTTTTTCCCGCTTAGATTTTCAATTGATTTCCAAAAATGTTACATCACACATGTGTAAAAATTCTGTTCCCTCTGCAGTTAGATTTACTGACATGGAGCTCCTCAAAGCTGAGGAACACCATAATGGGTGAGGAGCGTTATGTGTGCTACACAATTTGTATTTAGAGCCAGCCACAAAACTAACTTTGGAATCTATTTTGGTTTGCGTTTGGCTTTTATCTGTCACCCACTGACTTTGTAAATGTGATGTAAAAACTTAAGGCTTTGACTTGACTTGATTGTGATGAGTTCTTTCATCTCTGCTTTTGCAGCTGGTGCACTTCCAGTTTCCTACATGCAGCTCAGTCTGATGGTGTACATTGTTTTGATTCATTCCTCAACCTCTCTTACACTTTAAATTGGCCCAGACATGAGAGTTGAGAGGTGCAGCAGCCACAAGTCCCCACACAATACACTTAAGGACAGCTGGAGATAGTGCTGAAGCGTGGATATAAGTCATTATCCACTTCCTGATAGGAATATCTTTAAACAACAGCTTTTTGTTTTGTGCCACATTCACATTGAGTTGTTTCTTCTTTGGCCATCTGTTTCCATATGCTAGTTAAGGACCATCCGCACTGACCACAGATGCTATTTCTAGTACATGCTCAGCATTACATTGTGAGCAAACATCTGCTCTGCAGCCATAGTCCACAGTGTAATTCCTGTAAGGACAGGACTCAAGATGGTAGTCTTTTCTGGCTATGGCCTCTTGGAGTGAGGCGTGTGCATGTGTACCTGACTGGGACAAGGGACTTATTTTATGGCTAGGGTTAATCTTAATATAGATTAAGCTGGCTAAAGCTTTGCATGTACAGTCCTAGGCAAAATTGCATATATATGCTGATGAGAAAGCCAGACAAGCCACAAGATGCTTCCTGTTTGGGCCTTCACTTTGCTCAGGGTTGATAACTGGAGTCCATCTCAATGTCGGGGAGCTTGGGAGTGGTGAGATGGGAGTTTGTGTTTGTGTGTGGGGTGCCACAAGCAGAAGGGTGCATGGTGGGTGCTTTTCAGAGCTACCCTAAAGGCTTCCCTAGGCTCTTGGTTGTACAGAGAGCAGCTGCATTGTGATCTACCCTGCTCTTGCTTTCTTTAGATCAGCATCCACCTTTTTATGTTATCCATTCTATTTGAAAAAAATGTATTTATTTTTGGCAATAATAATAAAATATTTATTTAATAAACCAATGCACAAATTCATCTTCTTTACTGTTAATACATCTTTTTTATTTATATAAAAACTGACATGAAATGCAGTGGTCACTTGTATGTGGAAATTATCAGGATATAAACTTATTATTTTTACAACTTCATAAAGTCTATAATCTCTCAAAAGCATCCCTCAATTATACTGTTTTTAATTAGATGGTTGAATATTAGGTCCATGCATGAAGTCTGGTGTCAGGCAACCTCCCATGGATCATCCTTCATGGATGACTTGACAGTGACTACATTGTCTCAGGATGTAGGTGGATTTGCAGGGTCCAGAGAGCCTTACCACATTGGCTTGCATGAGTTTTAAGCCATTGAAGTCCAGATTGCTGGTGCTGAGGAAGGAGAACACCTACTGATAACTTCCACTTTAGCGTAGGGAATACACTGATTATATCAATTTTGGAGGTGTCAGTGAAGAGCTTGGGCAAAAGGTTTGATGGCAGTTTGAGGGACACAGTGGCAACTTAGGCATTTTTCCTGGAGTTGGAGGGGGTGGCTAATGAAATTGGATAAATCAGGACTTTCAGGTAAGTTAAAGCATGAGTGTGTCAGTATGGCATCCTGCCAAGAGTCCCTTGGACCCTTGTTTATGAAGTCCCAGCTGTGAAACTAGAGAAAAATAAGCTATTATCTTGGTGTTGCTTGAAGCTTGAGCAGCATTGCTTTGCATAGGCAGAGTAACAAGCTGAAGTTACAGTTCATTATCATACAAGAGGAGTTTAGGGTAACACAGGCATGGGAGGAGCTACAGTACAGGGATTCCTGCAGTTGCTGAAGCAGATATTGAGGTGAGGACAATAACAAAGGAGTGCAATTGCTGCAATGGGGCAGACAGGTTCCTGGCTTCAGCACATCATGGTGGTGGGCACAGTGGCTTCTGGAAGAGCTGGTTTAGGTAGTGTTCCATCACTGCGATACACCAAGGTTCAAGGGAAGGAAAGGCCCAAGCAATAGAGAGCACAGCAACAGGGGAAGAACGGATGGCTAGGATGATATTGACGCAGCAATAGGGAGTGTGAACTAGGTGGGAGCAAGCACTTGAACATCAGGTCTCAAGAGCAGACCTCTGGAGAGCAGAGCCCTGGCATATTAAGTTCTTGATCCAGGTTGTTTATGATATGCTCCTTAGTCTACCAAACTGTAGCTGGGTAAAATTTTTTGCTTTTTTTTTTTTTTTTTTTTGCATTTATTAATGCATCTTCATGCATTATGCTTATTATATTTGCAGAGAACATCAACGAACATGTGCTCACTAGCTGCCAAAGAGTGCTGACTGAGTGTCACTATTGTTGGGGCCACGTCCAGATGCTCAAAGTGGTTAGAGTCGTATCAGTGTGGGAGCAGTACAAACCAGCAGCTGGTGGCTGGCAAAGCAGGACATAGCACTTGTCAAAGATGATGAAAAAGTAAAATCAGACAGTGCCAGTGCAGGACCTCATGGTGATGGTGTGAGACTGGCAGCTGCTAGTTCACTTAACTAGACAGCTAAGGATTCTGGCCACCATCACAGAGACGTTTCGGAGGCCAGACATTGTGTTACTGACAGAAGCTGCTAAGCAAGTCATCTTGCTTAGTGAATGAAATGGGCACAGGGCAAACTTCGCCTTTTGTGCCAACATAAAAACCATCAAAACTGTTTCTAGAGGAAGGAAGCTGCTCTTCTCAGTCTGCCAGCTGCAAGGGAGCACTGGGCAGAGGAGGCCAATGGCACAATGGTGGTGGGGGATAATTGGTCACACTACCTTTTTTTTTCCTTGCATTTCTCTTTAGCAGAGGGTCCTGCTAAACCTTGTCCTGGCTCTGAGCCCCTTTTATGAATCTGATGTAAGCTAATGACCCCTTAAAAAAAAAAAAAAAAAAAAGTGCATATAGTAATTCAGAGAAAACAATGCACTGAAAATTGGTTACTTTCACATTGAATTATGTCACAGATAGTTAGACTTGGAGTTTAGTGTAGTTTTTGAAGTAAATTTCTGCTTCATAAATCACCTGCACCCCATTCAGAGGTTCCTAAGGGGTTCACTGATCCAGGTTAATGAGCATTGCCCTTGAGGATATTCTGTGCACTTTCATCTCCTCTTGCTCAAAACCAAGGATAATCAGCAGCTCTTGTTTTTGCATTTGCTTCTCTTGAGAGTTCTTATACCTGAGCATCTCCTGCACTCTGACTAGAAAAGCTAGTCACAAAAAGCATGTGTATGTAGTAGTAACCTGTTTTTAATTTTTCTCAAGCCCCCACCCCACCAAAGCAACAGCATTGCTCAAGATTCAAGTTTTACTGCTTGACTCTATAACCATCAAAACAAAATTGATAAAGGGTAAAAAAACCAGAGGCAGAGAACAGGGAATTCCCTAGCTGGAAAAACAAATGATAAAACAGAAACTCTGCTGAAATTCAGAGAAGCATCTGCAGCTGGGGTTTTTACAGCCAGGTTTATTTCAGGATGGCACGCAACAGTACAAGGCTGCTCTTCCAACATCTTTCTCTGGTATTTCTGATTCCTCACGCCCTTATTACTCTGTTTGGTGTTTCTCTGCTGCTCTTTGTCCAGCACGTATGTGAGACTCCCATAATAACCTTCATTCCTGCTTTGCCTCTGCCACGCTGCCCAATCTCCCTTCTGCTGCACAATTCTCGAATCTATCAGCAGACGATGCCACTAACACTTTCCTCTCTGCCCTATCTTCCACTCTTGACTCTCTCTGTCCACTATCTTCCAGACCTGCATGCCCCAGTGCCACCCCGTGGCTGAGTGATACGTTACGTGCTAATAGGACCAAACTCCAGGCTGCAGAGTGAAGATGGCAAAAATCCAAGACTTGCTGGGACCTGGATGCCTACCAATTATTCTTAGCTACTTTTCACTCTGCTGTCTCTTCAGCTAAAACCTACTTCTACCACAACATAAAAAAAACTACACAGACTCTTTGCCACCTTCTCATCCTTCTGTGTCCTCCGCTGCCCCCTCCCCCTCCTCCTCCTTCTCTCATTGCTGATGACTTTGCTTTGTTTTTCAGAGACAAAGTCAAAGCAATCACTGACAAGTTCTCAGCATAACCCTGCCCGGTTCGTGCTGGACCTCCCTGCAGAGCTATGCTCTCCAAATTCAAGCCGCTCTCTGAATCTGAAATCTCTGACCTCCTGATATCACACAGAGGCACCACCTGCTCGCTTGATCTGATCCCATCGTCATTCCTACTGAACATTTCCCCGCAAGTCTCCACCTTCATCTCTAATATCATCAACTCCACCCTCTCCTTTGGCTGTTTCCCAGCTGCCTTCAAAACTGCTCTCATTTCACCTCTGTTAACGAAACCCTCCCTGGATCCCAACTTGGTCCAAAACTACAGACCAGTCTCCCTCTTCTTCCTGTCTAATCTAGATTGGGCAGCTTGTGATCAACTATCTAATTTCCTCACCTGGAACCATCTCCTTGATGGATATCAGTCTGGTGTCAAAGTTGGTCACTCCACTGAGACGGCGCTTCATGCGGTGTCTGATGCTCTCCAATTGCCTAGAGCTGCCTCCCTCTCCTCAGTCCTCATCCTCCTCAATCTGTCTGAAGCATTCGACTCTGTCAACCACCAGATTCTACTCTCCTGTCTTAGTCAGCTTGGGATCAAAGGAACGGCACTAAGATGGTTTGAGTCCTACTTGTCTGACAGATCCAATCAAGTGGTCTGGCGGAGCTCTCGATCAACATCTCCTCCCTTGGCCCAGTCGTAGCCTCCCATGGATTCAAATATCACTGCTATGCTGATGATACCCAGTTCTTTCTTTCCTTTCCACCTGGAGCATCAGACATTCCCGCACACATTGCTGCCTGTCTGTCAGACATCTCTGCATGGATGTCTGATCACCACTTCCAACTCAATCTCTCCAAAACAGAGATTCTTCACCTCCCAGCTGGTCTGTCCTCCTGTCATGATCTATTGATCAAACTGGACAACTCACTCATTTTGCCTATCTCCTTGGCTAAGAGTCTGGGAGTGATGACTATCTTTCTTTCAGCACATCGAAGCCACAACTTGGTCTTGCAGATACATCCTGCATAATATTCACAGGATCCGTCCCTACCTCACAACTGTGTCTGTCCAACTACTTGTCCAGGCCATGGTGACATCCCATCTGGACTACTGTAACTCTCTCCTGTGTGGCCTTCCTGTTATTGCCATCAAACCTCTGAAGCTGATACAGAAAGCTGCTGCACAAGTTGTGTTTGACTTGCTAAAGCGTTCTTATGTATCTCCTCTACTTGTTCTGAAAACTCACTGTTTCTGGACTCACTTTGCCCAAGATCTTGCCAGCTCATGTATGGTGTGAATGTTCATGCACCATAACTTTATGATCTGCCCCAGATTAAGCCTTTACACAGCCACTACTCCTGCATTGTATGTAAATGTTTGTGTATCTTATTTAAAAAAAAAACAAAATGTAGGAAGGTTATCAGGATTCATCTATCCTGTGTTTTATACACCTACTCAAGCAATGAACATTGGTGCATCAAGTGGAAAGTAACAAACTAGATTTACTTAAGAATCACATGTCTGCAACTATGTCTCTCTCCTAATATAATGCACAAATTTGTATTTTTGCTGAGATGTCTGTCACTTTGGAGAAAAGCATCTGCTCAATGAATAAATTTAAATGTAATGTAATATGCCCACTGCTTGAAACTCCTAATGTATCTGCCACATCCATTTCAGCCAAACTAGGGATGGCCAAATGCCGTGTTAATGAAATGCTGGAAAAAAACAATACAGTGCTAAATTTGGCATGACTTCAGGAGATAATGTCTGTAAGGCTGAGGAACTCTGTCAGTGCCTTTCAAGTCTTAACTTGTTTTTCTTAACTGTGGTCCTTCAGTTTAAACTTGTTTATCTGCACTGGTGGTTGGAAATTCATAACACTACTGTACATCTCAGGGGACTATGACAATGATCTATAAAATAGTCTGACAATAGTCTGACCTAACAGTGAACCAGTATATTGATAAAAGTGGAATTCCTTACAAGCCTATCATGTTGTGAACATGTGTCACAATCTCTTGTATGTTTTGCTTATTAGGACCCTCTCCCTACTCTGATAACTCAGCAGTCAAAGTGATGCTACATCAGCCAGGGACTTTAAACCCCTATGTTGGTGGTTCTTGTTTTGCCTCTATTTCTTCTAAGGGTTTACTGACAAAAACCTGCACATTTGCACATATACTCAACACACAATTCTAAAACACGCACATACAGTTGGATCCACTTCCTCAATCCATCAGTATGCACAGAGGAATCATTTCTCTTTATATTTTGGGATAGCTTATGCTTACAAGCCTTTGTTTCATGTCTCATGACATGAGAGGAGTACAGTGCATTCAGACACCATTGCTTTTTTCACATTTTTTAAATGTTGCAACCTTATGCTTCAGTAGTTTAAATTTATTTCCCCATCAATCTACACTCAATAAATACCCCATAATGACAAAGCAAAAACAGGATTTTAGAAATTTTTGCAAATATATTAAAAATAAAAAATAAATACCACATTGATTTAAGTATTCAGACCTTTTATATAGTACATTTATTCCTTTAGCTGATGCTTTTCTCCAACTTCAACAACTTAAAATGTTGTTTATCCATTTATACAGCTGGCTAATTTTATTATGGGAGCAATTTAGGGTAGGTACCTTGTTCAACTATACTACAGCAGCAATGGGGATTTAAACCTGGGTTCCAAAGGCAGCTGCTCTAACCACTGTGCTACTGGCTGCCCTAGGAGTACTTAGTTGAAGCACCTTTGGCAGTGATTACAGCCTTGAGTCTTCTTGGGCATGACACAACAATCTTTGCACACCTGTATTTGGGAATTTTGGCTATTCTTCTCTGCAGATTCTATCCAGTTCTGTAAAGTTGGATGGAGACCAGCAGTGGATTGCTATTTTCAAGTCCCTCCAGAGATGTTTGATTGGGTTCAAATATGGGCTCTGGCTGGGCCACTCAAAGACATTCACAGAGTTGTCCCTAAGCCACTCCTTTGTTGTCTTTGCTTTCTGCTAAGGGTCATTGTCCTGTTGGAAGGTCAACCTTCGGCTTAGAGCACTCTGGGCAGGTGTTCAATAAAGATATTGCTGTATTTTGCTCCATTCAGCTTTCTCTTGACTCTGACTAGTGTCCTAGGTCATGCCATTGAAAAACAACCCCATATAATGATGCTGCCTCCACCATGCTTCACTGCTGGGATGGGATTGTGCAGGTGATGAATGATACCTGGTTTGCTCCAGACATGACACTTAGAATTGAGGCCAGACAGTTCAATCTTAATTTCATCAGACCAGAGAATCTTATTTCTCACAGTCAGTCTTTCAGGTGCCTTTTTTGTGTTTTTTGGTGAGGAGAGGCTTCTGGCTACTCTACCATAAAGCCCAGATCAAAGAAGTGTTGCAGTAATAGTTGTCCTTCTCCTGAAGTTTCTCCCATTTCCACACAGGATCTCTGAAGCTGAGCCAAAGTGACCATCGGGTTCTTGGTCACCTCTTTTACTAAGGCTCAATACTGCAGAAATTTTTTGGAGCCTTCCCCAGATCTGTGCCTATACACAATCCTGTCTCTATAAGCTCCACAGGCAATTCCTTTGATCTTATAACTTGTTCTTGCTCTGAAACACATTAACTCTGGGACCTTATATAGACATGTGTGTGCCTTTCCAAATCCTGTCCAGTCAATTGAATTTTTTGCAGGTAGACCCAATCAAGGCGTAGAAACATCTCAAAGATGATCAAAAGGAATAGGATGTAACTGTCATAGCAAAGGGTCTGAACACTTTTTTTTTAAAAAAATAAATTTGCAAAAATTTCCAAAATCCAGTTCTTGCTTTGTCATTATGGGATATTAAGTGTAGAATGATAAGGGAAAAATGATTTAAAACTATTTTAGCATAAGGCTACAACATAAAAAACGTGAAAAAAATGAAGGGGTCTGAATATTTTCTGAATGCACGGTATATTCTTAATATCACTGTTTGCTGATGGCACCCACACATCACAGTCTTCTGGTGATGATGTGTTTTACATCCAAAAAAGTTTGACACATCTTGTTGTCTGGAAACACTCCCTATCTTCCCTGTTCCTTTGTGGCATTTCTCTTGCTTGTTGTTGGGATAGGCTACTGCATGGCAGACATAACCATGAGGCCATTGCAGAAATGCAGATACCTTAAATACTACCCATTTGCTACTTTTGCTTGCACCTTAGTGCCTCCACCCCACTTAGATTAAATTTTTCTCTGAAATCAAGTGCAGGTTTCCAGAGTGGCCCATCTATCGAGCCCATGCAAATGTGGATACCTGACATGGTCATTAGTGTCTCAGTTTGTCTGCATATTTTTTCATGTCCCTATATTGCACCACAGTCTGTGTAAAATCGCCTTCAGTGGTTTGCTCTTTGGCTGTTTGGACCGACTTTTGTATAGGACTATATTTGCATCCTATAATGACGATGACGATCTAGGTTTCTGTGGGGTCCTAGATCAACAGACATCACCCAGCAGTAATTTCTCAGGTGAAGAATTGCTGGTTTGAATATCCATTCCAATAAACTGACAGTGTGATTTAACCAGCCAGATCCTTAGTCCCTGTTGCCCAGAGATGTTTCCTGCTTTCAATAGTGCAACCCTCATATTTCTATATCCTTTAATGGTTTAGTGCACAACCAGTCTGCTCCCTTGGATGACTTCCACTGTCTTCCCTTCCACTCCAGGGGATGTCCTGAACCACAAGGTCACCAAAGTCTGAATGTGAATAATGGCAGCAATTACAATTATCTCAGCAGGCAACAGAATCCTACCGGTATAATGGAACAGATTTGCCAGATAGCTCAGCAGTTAAAAAACAGAAAAAAAAATCACTGAAAACTGCCATTCCGTTATTTTACTCTCTACCATGAATACAGGGGGTGCACAAAAGGTGCACACCTTGAAATACTTTAATAACAAGGACTTGAGTAAGTCTTTTGCTTTCAGATCAGCTTCAGTCCTTGTTGGAATGCTGTCATGCATGTACTGAACTGTGTGTAGTAAGATTTTCCACCATTCTTGAAGAAAAGCCTCTAGTTCTTTGAGGGACAAAGGAGGTGGACATCTATTTCTCACACTCAACTCTTTAGATCTTCCTAAAAAGGTTTGACGATGTTTAATCTGCTGATTATGGAGACTGTACTTCATCCAGGTGTTCATGAAACTATTCAAATTTGTAAAATAGTGTGTACATGGGCATTATCATCCTGAAATATGGGAACATCATGAGGGAATAGTTTTCACACCATAGGGTGCACCTGGTCCTGTAAAATTGCCTCAATTACTTGGCTGTTATCTGACCATGCAGACCACTCATTTTACCTAATGGCTCCCATGAGATGGCCAACCACAACATTTACATTTTCTCCAAATATAAACCTGTCAGGATGTATGAATTGGGGTGAAAGATTTTTTCTTTTTTTCAATTGCTCACTAGTTCAGGTTTTGTGTTCCTTACACCAGTTTATGTGTCTTTGTGTGTTGGTCTTTGAGATAAATGGTTTCTGAATGGCAGCCCTGCCATAAACTCCAGCTTTGTGAGGCTCAAAATTTACAGTTTTGTTGATACTGGGTCACTGAAGTACTGATTCAGTTCTGTACTTTTATGGCATTTAGCAACGATCCCATGACAAGACTTTGTCTATTCTTGTCAGTGAACTTTGGCTTGTGACCACTGTCCCTCTTTACTGATGCAATTGGTCCAAGTTTTTGCATGTGTGGTCATTATTTTTGGGACTGCTCCCCTTGACAGAAATAATTTTGCAATTTTTTGTGACCAGCAATTAGGCACTGCCAATTTTGTCTTCTTTGGAACTCTATTAGTTGCCTCATGTTGGTTTAATAGCTCACATGTGAAAATGCTAATTGTTAGAGATCTTTTTAACACACATAAACTACTAATTGGCAATAAGTCTAATATGAATTACCTTTGTAGCTGTATTTGTCATTGATATTTAATTACTTTAAAGTTAAAAAAAAAAAAGTTTGTTAATTTGCCCCTGCTCTGTATGTTGTCTACTGATGTCCCCCTCAGACATACATGAGAGAACTGAACCCATGCTCCTGTGTAATGCCTCCTGCACAGGTCAGGATATGCATCAGCATTTCCTTCCTGGCGTCTCTCGCTCTAAACCCTTCTTTTTTTGGTATGGCATGTCTTTGAATGCCGATTATAGTGATTGCACTCTCTTTTCATTTCCTGTTCTCATCCTTACTGCTATGAGATCCAACCACACCACGCTCAGTTTGGTACATAACATCTCCTCCTTGACTTTAAACACACTGGTGTTTTGTTCATCCGCCCTGTTCTCTATAGTGCACAGGCTAGAGCACTAAAGCAAGAAGCTTCTTGAAGCCTTAGAATTTCATCTGTACCATAAGCTTGTTTATCCCCTTTAACCAGACTGATGCTGAAGAAATTGACATCGTGGGGCATGCTCAAGGACATTACCGCAAATACCCTCTTTGTACTTGAATCTTGTACATTTGTTTTATCCACAAGCCAAGGTCCTTACTGACTATGTGAAAGGACATCATGAATGTTCCTTTAAGTCTAGGTCACATTTTTATTTCATTTTAAATAAAAAAAAGAAGAGCATTGTTACCTTCTATCTACAGCAATAAGCCAAAACAAGATTGCCAGTAACTGATAGTAGTTCACAAGGTTTTCTTTTTTGTCATGCAAAAGGCAAAAATGCTGATTATGATACTTCAAGAAGTGGTATTTCTTTCTGGCAAATGTAAAGACCAGTTTTGTGCACAGAAAGATAGACTTCGTCAGTCCCGTATTATTCTTTCCAGGTGCGTCAGGTTACGAAGGATCCTGTCTCAACCCTTTCACCTCTCCAGCAGTATTTATTACATGGAATTCCTTCATCCTTCCATCAGATTCTATGTTTGATTATGTCATAAATACTTCCCAGCTTGGAACAAATGATTTGGCAAAGAGTAGAGTGGGATCTGGATGGTGGCCACATTTCTTGAGAACATGAGTTACCATTAGCAATATGGCTTCTTTGTCAGAGGTTCCAAGGCAACTGAATCCTTGCATCAGAGAACACAAAAGCCACAGTTGCATGGTGATGCCAACCTGTCTCTGTCCAATGGAAATGGGCCACAGCTCAGATATATCAAAAACAACACCTGGGGGGGATCTACACACCACAGTGAGAGTTACTCATCACTTTTATAGAGAGAAAAGCAGAGACACGCTGTAAAAACAGCACACAATGTCCACAGACTTCATGGAAATGACAAGCCTATGAGTCATGCACTGGGTTCGTCCAACAGGGAAGCGTCACGGTTGCATGCCCAGCTCTGGCATGATGTAAGCACAGGCAGCGTGACTCAGATGTGTATTTACTGCTACACAGTCACCTAGAGGGGAACTTGTCTGATAGAGAGGAGGGAAAACACACAGGGCTGAGCAAGACCTTGAAGATAGTCAGAACAATACAATGTCAGATGGGAAAATCTGGTTCTTCCGAGTTCTCCTTTCCTTTATATTTGTGGTTGTTCTGTTGGCAGAACTGTGTCCATAGCCCACATTCAATCCAATTTGTTATTTTTATAAGGTGTTCCCATTACTGATGAAATTACACAAGGCACCAAACAACAGAGAATGGACCATGATACATACAAGTGATGTTAAATGACAGACATAGTAAACAGACAGTGGTTTGCTTGTATTTTCTTCAAAGTTGATCATTATGTATTCTACACAACACTTCCATTTTGCACAAAAAACATCACCATCCATGACAAAAGTATAAACATAAAAATGCTGAAGTTCTCTCAGTCTTTTTTAAGTGTGCAAACAAACTCAGAATCAAACCCGCTATCTGCTGTAGTGGTGGTTTTGGTCAATCTGAGAAGCTCCTTCCTGTTTTTGCTTTTAGGATGTGGTTAGACTAACAGTATGTCACATCCATTTAAGTGTGGAGTATGACCTGTTTGCAAGTACTATTACCACACACAAACATTTTAGACCAAGGATTCACTTACAAATTTAACTGATTTCCGAACCCTTCCCAGTGCGGTTACCTGGAGTCCTTTCAAAGTTCAGCAACTTTTGAAGTGTTGCTCTGGTTGTTCTAAGTCTGAAGAACCCCAAAGGAGGAAGACCCTAAAAGTATCCAGTTCAACACTCAGCTGGATATTTGTCAACACTGAGAGCAAAATGAGGACATGTGTGGTTTGAGTTAATCTATGTGCTTTCTCCACCAGCGGAAAGTGGACAGATGACACACTCAGTCATATAGCCCACAATGTGAGCACATGGCGAACCCCACTAGCTTGTCTCTTCTGCTGCATCTCATCATCCAGTGTAATGGGGGCATTTCTTTATTCACAGCCTGTAGTACTGCTACTGAAAGCTGTGACGCATGGATCTGGCGACCCCTGGTGTCCACAAGCGGTTCCTGCAATCACCAAGTTTAACATATTTACATTTATTCATTTATCAGATGCTTTTCTCCTAAGTGACATATAACTCAGAGTACATAGTACATTTCACAACTGATAAACAGATCTAGACAGACACTTAACTGCTTAAACACAGTTTGTCTGCTAACATTTTTTTGCTGGAGCAAATTATTAAAATACACACACACACACACACACACACTTTCTGAACTGCTTATCCCATACGGGGTCGGGGGAACCGGAGCCTACCCGGCAACACAGGGCGTAAGGCCGGAGGGGGAGGGGACACACCCAGGACGGGACGCCAGTCTGTCGCAAGGCACCCCAAGCGGGACTCGAACCCCAGACTCACCAGAGAGCAGGACCCGGTCCAACCCACTACGCCACCGCACCCCCACTGTTAAAATAGTTCTGTATAATAGATTTAAACAGGAAGGACAAAGGTGACTGTGAATAGTGAGATGCAGATTTAAGGAGCTGTCAGGAGATCAGGAGAGAACTGGTACCAAAGAGATTTTGAGAACCTTCTTGAATGATGAAATGGTTAAAGCTCTGAGAAACAGAGGCACTTCATTCCACCACATTGAGGCCAAAACAGACTTTCATATTTGGATGCCAGGAAAGTGGAACAAACAAGAGTTGGAGGAGTTTAGCCCTTGTGCTAGAATGTAGGGAGTGAGCAGATCTCGTTAGTATTTGGGTGCAGATTCTTTGAGGCTGTAACTAGAGGTTTCACTTGTAACATGGGTAGCTACAGGAAACCAAAGGAGGGTGAAAGGGAGATACATGAGATCATGGAATATATCTTTCTGTGGAACAATGGAATTACATGCTAAAAAACACTGGTCATGCAGTGTGGGTGGAAAAACAAAGGAACCCACAGGGCTGATTGCCATTTCTTTTTATCTCCACTGAGGTTACTACCAGAGCTGGCCTGGTCTAGAGCCTCATGTGACAGGCATCTATAAACTGTGCCGTTTGTCATATTGAAGAGACTCAAATATTTGGTGGAAGACTTTTGAGAAACCAACTTTCAGAAGAACACAATTGTCACAAACAGATTGTCACCTAAAATGAAATACCAAAACAATATCTATTTTTGTACATGACAATGAACAACTCCTGAGCATTACAAATATTTCTAACTCTAGATGATCTTCACTTGATTACAAGATTAAAAGCTTTATTTACATTAATGCAAGGCTACTCATGTTATTAAAACTGTCTACATGACTGTGGCATGTGCACATGGTTGCTGCAGCACAAAGGGAGGTGCGAGAAGAGACGATGTCCTCATCACTGACCCTTCATTTAAACTTTCCTTAGACAAGGAGACCAGAAAGCACCAAACCCTTTGTAACGTGGACTCCCTCAGCGCTATCCCTCACCAGTCATGTTTCTGAACACTTCGGTAAAAATTCCCCTGCTGTATAAATATATATATTGAGAGTCACTTTGGAGAAATGTGTCAGCTAAATTGGAGCATCAGACATTTCTGCGTGCATTGCTGCCTGCCTGTCGGATATCTCTGCATGGATGTCTGATTACCACCTACAACTCAACCTCTCCAAAGCAGAGATCTTACACCTCCCAGCTGATCTGTCATGATCAGGAGGTTAGATCATTCAATCAAACCAGACAACTCACTCATTTTGCCTGCCTCCTCGGCCAACTCTGGGAGCAATGACTGACTCAAGTCTACCTTTCTCTCAGCACATTGAAGCCACAACCCGGACCTGCAGGTACATCCTGCATAACAGCAGCAGGATCCGTCCTTACCTCACAACCGACTCTGCGCAACTACTTGTCCAGGCCATGGTGACATACCGTCTGGACTACTGTAGCTCTCTCCTGTCTGGCCTTCCTGCTACTGCCATCAAACCTCTACAGCTGATACAGAAAGGTTGGCCGAGTTGCGTTTGACTTGCCAAAGCGTTCCTATGTATCTCCTCTACTCGTTTCTCTGCACTGGCTTCCTACAGCTGCCTGGATCAAATTTAAGACCCTGGTTATGGCCTACACATGCATCAAAAGAACTGCTCCCAGCTATCTACAAGACTTGGATCATTTGGTACACCCCGACCAGACTGTTACGCTCTTCCACATCAGCCCGCTTGGTGGTCCCATGCATAAAAGGGAAAGCATGGCGGTTCTTGGTTCTGGCTCCATTGTAGCGGAACGGAGCTCAGAACTGCTGAATCTTTGTCTACATTTAAAAGGGGTCTTAAACCTCATCTCTTCCAGACTCACTTCACCCATGATCGCTTAAGTTCATGTAAGATATAAATGTTCATGTGCTATAACTTTAAGATCATACCTGGATCAATCCTTTACACTTCTTCTCCTGTAATGTAAATGTTTATATGCATCTTTACAAAAAAAAAAAGAGAAAAACCTACTAAGAATGTGATCAGGAATCATCGATATTCTGGTAAAGTTTATGTAGCTACTTGTGTGATGAACATTGGTGCATATGGTTAAAGAAACTAACTGTACTTAAGAATGTGTCTTCAACTATGTCTTTCTTCAAATGCAATGCACAAATTGTACTTTCTATGAGATGTGCGTTGCTTTGGAGAAGAGCATCTGCCAAATGAATAAACGTAACTTTATATTTAATAATAATAGTTATATAATAGTGATAGTGCAGCGGCAATGCTAATCATTTACTGACAGTTGAGTGGTTGAGATGGCTGATTTCATAGTACATTGTTCTCCCATGTTGCTCAGTCCTAAGCATAATAGTTAAATGAATTTTTTTTATGGCATATGTGTCTACTTCAGCTTGCTTGGCTCTTTCAAGTTCCTACAAACCATACATTTATGCACTCACAAACACAACATACATACATATAGTATTCAGTGGTTATGTATTAGTTCAACCTTTATAAAAAAAAAAAAAAAAAAAACTACGAAAACAGTGCAAATGAATTCGTACTCGGCGAACAAACCAACGTGGCGTTGGCATGTTCTCTCCATTTTTGCCAGGGTTCATCCCAAAGTCATGTTTCAAGTAAGATGGTGAGTAAATTGTTGGTAGTGTGTATATGTTACACTGCTCTGCTGTATAGATGTGCGAATGGATGTAGGGAGTTTACTGTAATGTATCTAACACAGGAAGTCACCTTGAACAAAGCTCAGGTAAATACTAACCAGTGCAATTAATTTTGGAGAAAAGTGTCTTATACATAAGTACGGTAAATGTTTTGTGCTGCTCAGCTGTCAGGAGGGGCACGAAAAGCCAAATTCAATCCTCATAAACTTAGAAAGAAATGTGTTGTAAATCGAAGCAGGAGTATTAAATGAAACTCCCACAGAACATGTGAATTGCTCCATCACCACCATGTGCTCCACTCTCATTCATACATTTAGATTATTCTGAGAGCTCATACAATAATACAGAGGGTAAGATGTTAAAATCCTTGTGCTAAGATCATGGGGGTTGGACACAAACTAACCATGCCAATAGTACTCATTTCCTTCTCAGTACGTATACCAGCTACCTCAATCCACCAACCATCTTATTTGATTTTAACTGATTATCCATACCACCCATACCTCTTCAGAATATCACCATCCACCTGCAGACCAGCACATATTATTCATGGACGCTACCCTCCTTATCGGGGATCACTGTGGTGGTGAGATTGTGCAACCAGCCATTATGCCAATCCCCAACCGCTGCCAGAATGTGGTGTACTGGTGGTACAAAAATAAAACTGAATGTCCTCAAAATACACCTTAACTAGTCTTGTAATACATTCTGGAACTTTAAAGAAACCAAATGCCTTCCACAAGAGATCATGTGGGGTTGAGCCAAAGGGATTTGCCAGATACAAAAATACCACGTGCAGGTCTTTACCTTCCTTCTTGGCTACCTTAATCCGATGCCAGGTCATATTACAATGTTTGAGGCATGAAACTAGAACTGAATTGCAACAACTAAGCAAATGGTTATGGATCAAGTCCAATATCCTATAAGCAATCAAATAGTTTTTCAAAATCCTTAATTTTCACTGAAACACTGTAATCATTGTACAGAACATTTCTTTCTAATAAGACAAACTTATTTCAAAAAAAGCATTTTCCATTGCCCACATAGCCAGAAAATACCAGTGGCTCATTTAACTTTGCTTCCTCATAACTCCCATTAATATATGTGCAGTACAGCCAATAAAAAAAAGAATGGGGTAGATGACAAATTCAGTATCTTTTTATTAAACCGTACTGAGTAAGAATGTTCTCAATGTTCTCTAATAATATAGTATAAAAAATAAAAAAAATACAAATAATATTTAACAGATGTAGTAATTGTAAACAACATCAATAAGATAAAACAAAATGTTTGCCTTGGCAGTACATTCTGATAGTGTATTTAATCCAGTATGTCTTCAAGCCATATAAAGTTTGACATATGGAAAAAAAAATGCCCTGGAAAGGAATTGCTGTCACCGAACCAATCCCAAACAGGCAGGACAGGAGTTAGTGTGTATCTCAGGATATCACTGAAGGGTAACAGTCTGAAACAACAGCCTCAGCTGAGGATAAAAAAAGGGTCCACCTTTTCTAGGGTATTAAAAAATTTAAATATATATTTATATATAAGATAAAAAACAAAACAATTTCATAAAAATGCAGGCCTAAAATGGCCACCACAGTTGATACGGATAGAGGGACTTGACAACAGAGTCCTGGGCAAAGAGGTGGTAGGAAAGTGTACTATAAAATAAGGTGGGAAAAAACAACCAGGGATCTGAAACACAGAGATAAATAATTCAGCCACGCTGTCAGACCATCCAGATGGCTGGAGCTGTAACATGGAAAGGTCACACTTCTCTGTTCCCTGGGACAAAGCAGAAAGTGAGGCATTGGCCTGGGAGAGAACTGAAGAGCCAGAAATGCCAGTCTGACCTTGAACCCCAAAGCCTAGCACCAGTTTCTCGAACCAGTGTGTGCCGTATACCTTGTGGAGGAGTTTCCTGGTAGGGGGTCAGCAAGGGGCTAATCGTGACTGTCCATCACGGCCGCCCCTGTTTCAGTCTGTCAATGTGGAAGGCCAGTTTGAGGGCAGGGCCAAGCTTTAGCCCCATGTACTTCATCATCATGTCGCTGCGCAGCAGTAGGAGCGCCTTCCCATCGATTTCCTGTAATACAGTGGATGGAATTTTAGCCATGTGCTGGAACAGCATTTCAAGCTACAGTCACAAACATTTCTCACAGTCCAGGTAAAAGGACTCTCTATTTAACTAACCATTTACTTAACAGTTTACAGTAACTGGCAAAACTTGTTCTCTGTAACTAGCATAAAATACCATTTGAAAAAAGTCACAATAAATTCACATTAACTTATGAGGCCTACCTATAGAAATCCCCAAAACACACATTTTACTGTGATATTGAAGTGCTCACATTCATTGCAGGGTAAATCATTAAAAAGTCCTCTGCAGCAGTTGTCGCAGTCCCAAATCTAACGCTACACTGGAAACTTCACATGTTCAATCACTGAGTAATGCATCCAGATTAAATAACAAATCAACAAGTCAACAACAGGATAACTGCTGAGAGTGAGACACAAAGAAAACTATTTTAGCTGAGCTCTATGTGCTGATGTAGGTGAAAGTCTAGATTTAAAATACTCCTTTAGACAGTAGGGGGTGCCAGGTCATTTGATAGCTGTGTTCTTTAGAAGTGACTTCAGATGCCAGGCATGTGCTGACAGCCACACCAGAGCCTCCCAGTACCAAAACACACTATTACCTTACTGCACAGGTTACTGAACAACATAAACCATTCAAATTAAAGATGTTTTCTCCTCTCTGCACCTTCCCAATTGAAATGTAATAAATCCACAGCTGTCATGTCATGAGAGTGTTATTGCAATTGTTCATCTGTATGGTCAGTTAGATCTGTAGTTATTTAGTTCCCATATATAAATACAGAAAGCAGATGATACAGATTAGCTTTACTTTGCTCATTTATACAGCAGAGTATTTACTGCAGAAGATGGGTTAAGAGGGACAGCTGGCAGTGTAGTGGTCCCTAAAGGTCGGAAGTTTGATCCCCACCTCTGGCTGTAGTACCTTTGAGTAGTACAGCTCTGGAGCAGCTGGAATATAGTGGTTAGACCTTCCCTCTTTCTCACAGGTCCTACTCCCACCTCCAGCTGTAGTACCCTTGAGCAAGGTACTTATCCTAAATTGCTCCAGTAAAGTTAACCAGATGTATAAATGGGTAAATAATTGTAAGTAGATTAACACTAAGTCGCTTTGGAGAAAAGCGTCAACTAAGCGACAATTACTGTAGGGAGTTCTGTATCTAACATGGAATGTGTTATTGGATAAAGGTGTTAGCTAAACACTAGTTAAAAACTACTGTCACTTTTGAGAAAAACGTGTGCTAAATTAATAAATGTAAATGTCAGTAACTTTCTTAGGTGAACAATAGCAAGGATTCTCCAGAGGTTTCAGCCAGCAACCTGCTGGTGACAATCTGAAATCCTGACCCAGGACGCACGCATCCCCACATTCTCTGCCCGTCTCTCTCTGGTGAGAAAATGAAACGCACGTGTTTCCGGAAGAGGTCGGCATGTGGGCCCAGCTGGGGGTCAATGTCACGGATGAACTGCATGACGTCCTCCACTGTCCACATACTGGGGTCCTGCCCACTGGGACGGGGGCTGTCTCGGTTGGCCAGGAAGCGCTCGGAGCCTGGATGGCGGGAAGGGAAGCGGTCAGGACACATTAAACAGTGGCGGTGACCAGAACGGGACCCCATATTTTTTCTCTTTAGAAGTTAGCAGACAATACTGTTTTTTTTGTTAATATCTTAATGTCATTCATTCCAGGTGCTCAATGATACGTAACAAGTGCATTGGGGACAGTGCTGATGAGTCTGAGCTCTAATGTCAGTGATCCTCCCAAGAGATCACTGACCTGCAGAGCTCAGACGCAGCAGTTTGCTTGGGGGGCTACCGCTCTGAGACAAAGAGTGTAGAGCCAAGGAGCGACTTGGTGTCCCTGGGGCCATCACAGACGATTCTAGGTGCTCTGCACCACTCCCATTCTCTAGGATGAAAGTCTCAGCTAAAACAGAGAAAAGAAAAAGGCTGGATGAAAAAAGAAAAGAACATCTCCCACCCACATTCAAGACTGACAAATACCGAGAGCACTAAGTAAAAATGCAGGGAGGTAAAGTTAGGGAGTGCTGTAATAACAAACACCACTACTGCAGTAATTATGATGCTGACAGGTGCCATATTGACAAGCCAGGTGAGTACCTTCAGAAGAATTACGTAGGCTTTTGGCCAGCTTGTTGGAGACGGGGCTGTTGTATGAGTGCTGGAAGTAACGCTTGGCGCCCCGTCCTGGTCCGAACAGGAGCCCTTCCCCAAAGTTCCTCCTGTCTGAGAGAAGCAAAGACACAAGACTGTTATTAGCCAAACACATATACTGTTACGTGTGAATAATCAACACACACAGAGTACCATCCATCAAATCTAAGAAAAAGGTCTCACCATTGTAGCTATGGCTGTCATAGTGCAAAGCCCCGAGGGGGACGGGCTGGCTGCCAAACAGGTTGTCACTGTGGAGGTTGTGGCAGAGCTTCTCCAAGAAGCGGAGTACATAGGTGACGCTGTTGACTGTGGGTAGGGTGAGTGTGTGGTGCTGCTGGTCAAAGTATGCTATGGATGGTAAAGAGCCCAGGAGGTGCTGTCAGAAAATGGCCACGGCATTTCACAAGACACCCTTTGAACTGCAACAACAATTCAAAAATAACCCAGATGCAAATGAAAGCAAGCACCTTCAATTACTCAATGCGGCATGCTCACCTGAGATGACCTCGCCCCCATGGCCAGGTTTGAGGCAAACAAAGACAGCACCCTGGTTGTAGGCACAGTCCACGCAGGCCTGCACACACTGCTGCAGTACTGAGGAGGCCCTGCCCGGGCCAAAGTGGTCTGGCAGCTGCTGTACCCGCCGTGGGTCCAGGTGAGGGCCCGTCTTGCCAAACTTATTCAGATACACACACACTGCGGCAAACATACACCGATCTTCAGTCACATTCTTCTTTTTAACACCATGTTAAGGAGGAAGAGCAAGTGTCACAGCAGCTGTTTTTTCCTCAAGTTTCCCTTGCTGGACAGAAAGAACACATTTATACCTTAAAGTATACCTAAGCTGCCAAGGAACAGTACATGTTGAAAAAAGACTGCTGTAAGAACTCTTACCACAGAAGAACCAGGCTGCTAAAGTATGGTACAGCTATCCAGACTGCATTAAAATGCTCTCACACTTACTTCTACAACTGACACTGAAAATATTGGTTGAGAAATGCTGCATTTTTCAGTTATCTGTGTATATAAATGTGACACACAAGCCACATGGTGAAGGACAATTGAGGACACTGGAAGGAGAAGCACAATGTGAGGTAAACAGAGCACTTCCAGTCTTCATGCAGTTACCTGTAGGCGCCTGCAGAGCAGCACTGGGGATGGTGGCATTGTCCAGGGGAACGCTGCTGGTATCCGGCTCTGGAGTGCTGCTAGTAGGGGACGTGGGCACAGGGTTGGGTAAAACGCGGGGCTTTCTCTAGAAAAACATATGGTGGGGGGGGGGGGGGTAAAAACAGTTAGGTTGTATGGGACATGAGGGAGGGGATCATAAGGCTAGTACACAAAGATTTTCTAGAGCTGAACAACTTGTAACTTCAATACGGATCCTTGTTTATGGACACAGATTATAGAAATGGTGAGAAAACCTGAATTAGAAATCATGAAAGCAAAGCCTCTAATAAGGCCCCACCTTGCTGCCAGGTTTTGGGCCTCTCTTCTTGGGAATTTTAAGGGGATCTCCCTGAGCGGCTTGCAAAGCAGCCCTCTGGGTCCAGCTAGCAGGGAGCCTCCCCCGGGGCCTTGTGATGGGGCGTCCTGGCCCTGATATCTGCCCTTCAAGCCAGGCGGTCCTCTTTGCCCACCCCAGCTGGGGAGAGGAGACAGGCAGTTAGGCAGCTGCCTACAAACACACTTCTAAAAAAAAACCGTTGGAGACAGGAGGGGAAGTAAAACATGCGTTCTCTGAAGGACACATAATATTGCCCAAATGCCTTAAGGCCTTGAGGCACAATTACATTTTATAATACTTATTAAACGTGGCTCCTTCTTATTTCAAAGCTCCAGCTCAACAGACCTGTGTTTCTTTGGGGTCTACCTTGTTGCCTGGCTTGGGGCCTCTCTTTTTGGGAATCCTGATAGGCTCCACCTCCTTGGCATTCTGCCCACCCGAAAGCCCGTCACAGGCCCCCTTAGGGGTCCATGGTGAGGGCAGCTTTGTTTTTCTTCGGCCTGGCTTCCGGCCTCTCTGTCCCTGGGGCTTTGCTGTCACGGGATGCATGGCGGAGCCTTCCACGTTTCCATCGGGAAGTGTGCCCAGGCTCCTGGGCAGCACAACTGAAGAAAGGAAAGAAGAAGGGCAAGTTAGTGCCACAGGGTAGAGTTAAACTATAATACAGGAGAAGTACCTGTCAATGTGCTTCTGAGGAAAATTCTAAACCACTAGTGGAAACCTTTGAATCAGTGCAAACTGTTTTATAATGTGATGCTCTTCAGAGGACACAGAAGCAAGCAGCTCTGTTTGAGTCTCCAAAAAAGCTCCAGTGTGGAGGCCAGACCCACAGGCGATGCCACAAGTTAGCATGCACACATGAAACAGGTCTGGGGTACCCTTTATCAGTGCCCACTAGGGGTTGCATGACTTCAGATTTTTTAAAGTCAACAGTTATGTGATGAAAGTCGAGTCGATGTTGACTAATCACTGATGATGTCATGAATAAAAACAGGAGAAGGGAATGCTTTGCAACAACCGACAATCTGTATTCTCAAACTGAATGCATACTGACAACAGACAGCTCATACATAGGCTATATATATATATATATGTATGTATGTATGTTTGTATATATAACAGATAAGATGGGACATGGTAGCCAGGTTCAAAAAAATGCTTTTTTTTTTAGTTTTTTGTTTTAAAAACAAAAACAAATTATGAATTATGTTTAGAAACATTTTTTTGCTCAAAATGTAAAATATTTAAAATATGCCTCATTTATAGTGTCTTGCCATCTTATTTTTTGACTTTGAATTATTTCGTTTTGTGGTATTCTTGAACAACCCGGGTGTAAACAAACAAACTGTGTATAATGCATCAGTGGCTTCATTGAACATGCTGGTTTCACTCCGAATTATTGATCATAAATTAATATGGATCACTAGGTGATTTTCAAATGCAGCAAGAGAGTGTCCTCTTCTTACAATGCTGTGCCACGCACAAAATCTTCGGACACTCATTGGAGAACAATCCCACACAGCACCATGTTGTACTAGATTGTCTGTGATCTCTGAATATGTTGCTCTAGTTTGTATCATATCATTTACCATTTGTACAAATTGCTCCAGAGTGGACAGTTTTTCTGAAGAAAAGATCGCCAAAGAAGCTCACTTTTACATCCAGTTTAGGTTACTTGTTAGAGGTTTACATTTATTTATCAGACACTTTTCTCCAAAGTGACTTCCAATAAACTCTATATATTGTTATCAGCCCACACACCTTATTCACCACACTGCTAGATACACTACTTACAAAGGGTCACTCATGTATACATCAGTGGAACGCACTCTCTCTGTCACTCACGCACTATGGGTGAACCTGAACAGCATGTCTTTAGAGGGTGTGAGGAAACCCACACAGACACAGGGAGAACATGTAAACTCCAGACAGACCGAGTCGGGATCGAACCCTCGTCCAAATCACAGGTGATTCCACAGTGCCTTCCCATCACCTTCGTCGCACAATACCATTCCCCTCTTATCACCCTTTCACCTTTCTTTCCTCACTTCTTCCACTTTTATCTGCTTCCTGATTCATACATTTTTACACTGTTTTACCAACTTCCTCAGCCTGTATTCTGGTAAATGCTTACAAACTCACACTCAGTGTACTGTTTCTGTCTCTGTGTGACCCAGTGCTGTTTATAAAACTAATGAAACAAACACACACACACACACACACACACACACACACACACACACAGCTACCTTGGTGTCCCCTTGAGCACCACTATCAATCTGCCTTCTTCAATCTGAGTGCCTGCAAATGACCCAGAATGACTCACTGAATACCACAAGATGATATACAGTGCTTTGGAAAAGTATTCAAGTCCCTTGAAATTTAGCACCATTTTCTGAATTTCAAAAGATACACGCATACATTCTCACAATCACTATTTTTACTGAGATCTATTTCACTAAATTTAGTCTTTACACTAAGTCTATTTGAAAAAGCAAGATGACTTATTTGTTCTCAGACATTAAAAATAAAATGTAAAACTGAAATGTGATGCTTGCAAAAGTATTCAAACCCTGTGTTACAAAAGCAGGAAACTGTTCCCAAACAAGACACATTTGACTCTTATTTAGAAATAATTGAATAATTAGTTTCGATCAGTGAAAAATTAAACCACAGGTCACATTTCTGTATATAAAAATCCCTCCAGTCAGAGGTCACAATATCAAGAGCTTTCCATAACACTGGCCTGTTTGGAAGTGTAGCAAGAACGAAGCCATTACTCAAGAATATCCATAAAAAGGTATGTCTGGAGTTTGTCATGATGCTTGAGATGGACCCAGCTAAAATGGAGGAAACTGTTGGTCAGAAACCTAGACAGAGCTTTTCAGCATGCAAGTCCCATGCAAACCTAACACTGCACATCCCTCAAAAAGCACTATGCCTACAGTGAAGTATGGCAGCGGCAGCACAATGCTGCAAGGATGCTTTTCATCTCCAGGGACTGGGAATGTTGTTAAGATATATAGGGAAGAATGGATGGAATTAAATACAGGGAAATACTGGAAGACAACTTGATCCAGTCAGGTCAGAGATTGAGGCTTAGGAAAAGGTTCACCTTCCAGCAAGACAACAATCCCAACCATAAGGCTAAGACAACACTGGAGTGGCCCAAAAACAAATGTGAATGTCCCACAATGGCCTAGTCAAAGCCCCGGTCCCAATCCCACTGAGAATCTGTGGCACTTTTTGACATTTGCAGCCCAGAAGCGCCATCCAACCAACCTGAATGGTTTGCAGATAATCTGGCAGATTTGCTCCAGGAAGAATGGAACAAAATCACTCCTGAGCAGCAGGCAAAGTTGGATCAGACTTACCCCAAAAGACTCAAAGATGTTATTGCAGCAAAAGGTGGCTCTACTAATTACTACTATGTGGCGGTTGAATACTTATGCAAGCAGCATTTTTCAAATTTTTTTTTTTTTTTTTTTTTAAATCTTTTAACTAATTATTAACTTTGACTTTGAAAATAAAGTTAGAACGGTTTACAATAAAAATACTTACTGGTGAAATTGTAGATTGATCTTCTGAAATCCAGAAAATTGTGCTAACTTTCAAGAGGCTTCAATACTTTTGCAAGGCATGAGGCTTTGTTGGCTATGTTGCTGACAAAGGGTGATGTCTGGTCAAGGGCCGAAACAGAAACAGAGACAGATTGACGAAGAACAAAACAAGCAGACAAACGAGTGGCAGGCAGACAGTGTGTACCTTTGGTTCCCGGAGGTTGTAGGTTATCCCCAGTGAGGGCACACCAGCCCACGGGGAATATGTCCCGTGAGTCATAACGGCAGTAATAGTCAAAGGCACCCCGCCAGCCATCAAATGTGACCAGCACCTCTACGCCCCGCAGAGCTCCCACAGTGGCTGGGCAGATGAAATGTGGGTTCTTGCGGTCCACAGCCTCCAGTTTCATTCCCACCTGGAAGAAGTTCTGCTCTGGGACTGGGGGTTCCTGCTGTGCTCAATGGGGGTAGGAGGCAAAGGGTTGAAGAAAGAAAAGATGGAGGGAAGTCAGGCTGAGGCCTTGTCATGGAGAATCCCCTACTAAACTATGTTAGTGGATCACAGCCATAGCAAACACCCGCTTCTGAAAGTGCGAAAAAACATACTTATCGAAGATTTAATTCTCTGAGAGCGCACACGTGCACACACACACACACACACACACACACACACACACACACACACACACACACACACACACCATCTGAACCGCTTGTCCCATACGGGGTCGTGGGGAGCCGGAGCCTAACCCGGCAACACAGGGCAGAGGGCTGGAGGGGGAGGGGACACACCCAGGACAGGACGCCAGTCTGTCACAAGGCACCCCAAGCAGGGCTCAAACCCCAGACCCACCAGAGAGCAGGACCCAGTCCAACCCACTGCACCACCACGCCCCCCCCTCTGAAAGCACTAAAAGACAAAACAAGTTTAAAATGCAAAGTACATTTATTCTTTTAACTGACACTTTTGTCCAATGTGACCTACTGCGTTCAGCTAATTACAATTATTTACCAATTTATACAGCTGAGTAATTTCTGTTGGGGTAGGTGCCTTGTTTAAGAATACTACAGTAGTAGATTAGACTTAGACGGTGACCTTCAGATCCAAAGGCAGCAGCTCTAACCATTATGTTTGACTAACTATCACCTGCTCCCAAACAATGTTTTCTAAATTTAATCATGTAGCCAATGCTCTTCTCCAAAGAAACGTATAGCATTAAGCTACTTACAATAACTTATCCACTTATACAGTCAGGTAATTTTACTGAAACAATTCAGTGTAAGGTCCTTGCTCAAGGGCATTACAGCAGTAGGTGGGATTCAGACCAGCAACCTTTGTATGCAAAGAGCAGCTTTAACCACTATGCTACTTGTTGCCCCGGATTTCACGTATAAAGCAGTTAAGGGAAAATAAAAACATTTTTCATAAAGCTCCAAGTATCTCACAAACTGAAGTGAATCTTTTTTTTTTTTGGACAAAAAAAAAAAAAAAAAAAAAAAAAAACAAAACCCTAATTTTACAGTATGGGCACAATACTGGACTACTAAAAATTATTCTGTTTAACTATTTGGAATGTGAATGACTGACCACAGTAAGAACTAGGTTCTGCACAGCCTTGTGTCAGGGAGTGACACAAGGATGAATAAGGATGCCAAGAATCCCAGACACCACAGGTGGGAGATGTGAAGGCAACAGATACCTTGTGGAAGATTCGTGCTGGTGCCATTTCTGCCCCATTCAGTGTTTTCAGCAGGAACATAGGCCAAGAGGAGGCATTAAGACGGAATCCTGAGGGACAGAACAGATGTTAGAAAAAAGTTGGATCTGAGATGGCAACCTTTATGTTACAAGCCACCATTCTCAACTACTAAACTACCTCTACTGTCTCATGGTATGGAATATCACATTACAAATAACTCATATACTGTATGCGTAGTGAGTTAATATATAAACATTATAAACAGTAAAAATTTCTCTATGAAATGAGACAATAATAATCAGAATTTGTTACTGCACAGTCTTCTGCTGCCTTGACTAACAACTGAGCTCATTTGTAGCTGAGATCAATTTAACATGCAGCTTAAACAAATTCAGAAGAAGTTTTCATCAAGTATTTTGAGCACTGAAATTTAATTCAGCCCTAAGTATTCCTGAACTAAGCTATTCAAACAGTTGCTCCTGCAAAGACTTTAAAATAAATGCAATTCTGCAAATTACCAATATACTAAATTAAGTCAAAAGTTTTAAAACAGACACAGATTAAACACCAGAACTAATTTTAACTATAAAACATTTTTGGTTTGAAGTATTTTAATAAGGGGGCACGGCGTGTTTGGGTGGGTCCCGGTCTCTGGTGGGTCTGGGGTTTGAGTCCCGCTTGGGGTGCCTTGCTACAGACTGGTGTCCCATCCTAGGTGCGTTCCCTAAAGCCTTGTGCCCTGTGTTGCCAGGTTAGGCTCCGGTTCACCGCGACCCCGCTCGGGACAAGCAGTTTCAGACTGTGTGTGTCTGCGTATATTTTAATAGTAACGGCTATTGGAGAGGCGTGATTAAACACCTAATTGTAGAACTGAGTTCTAGAAAGTTTTCAAAAGTAAGTTAATGTTACACAACTGTTAATATGCAACACGGACGTTCAAAAGTTTGGAATCACCGTAGTGGTTAGCGCTACTGCCTTTGGACCTAAAAGGTCGCAGGTTCGAATCTTACCTCCAGCTGCAGTACCCATGAGGAAGGTACTTACCCTAAATTGCTCCAATAAAATTACCCAGCTGTATAAATGCATAAATAATTGTAAGTTGCTTTGGAGAAAAGTAGGAGATAAAAATAAATGATTGAATTAAAAATATAGCCAAGACTTCATTATGAATGTTGCAAATGGCTTTTACTGTTTAATGTGTCAGATTGCAAACAAACAGAAGATTTCATACAAAGGCATCCACTACTGTCTTGAGAGAAGATGGCAAACAATCTAACCAGGACAAGAAATGTAAGGCCCAGATGTACAATTGCACAAGACGATAAGTACATGAGAGTCTGTAGTTTGAGAAACCGATGCCTTAGAGATGCTCAGTTGGGTGCTTCCTTAAATAGTACACACCAAATACCAGTGTCATCTGCAACAGTGAAAAGACAACCCCTGAATGCTGACCATAGAAGCAGATTTTCAGAGAAAAAGTCATATCTGAAACTGCCAAAAAAACTGGTACTAATTCTAAGACCTTTTTGGTATTGTAATTTCATGTTGAATGTGACTTGAATGTTTAAATGTGTCATCTACTCTTACTGACCCGACTGACCTAGTACAGCACTGTCCTTCGACTCAAGCTCTTTGTGTTGAAGGTGGTGCTTACAACAGTATTCCTTCTATTTTGGGAAGAAATGGACGTTGCATGACCTAAGATGGCTAGACCCACTTTGCAATTCCCTCTGTGGTTGCTCATGCTATGTGAAGCCTAGTGCTGTCATGTTGCAGCAAAACTTCCTTACTCTGTCTTTCAAAGAACCTGGCACCGCTAACTCAGTGTTACATTGCAAATTATGTATTTGTTTCTTTTCCTTATGCCTTTGTTCTAGTGCTCTGTGCCACTGCATGAGAAGAGTGCTTTGCAAAAATAAATTCAAAGTTTTAAGAGTTTCAAAGGCCGAATAAGAGTAACTTGGAAGCACAAGGAAATTTTGCTGTAACATGAAAACACTTGGCCTCACACAGCACGAGTGATCACAGCGGCAATAACAATGCTGTCACACCGCCTTACCCCAATACCTTTGCAGGCTGATCAGCCTGACCCAGATGAAGAGATGGAAAGGACTGTGAAAACCTGACTGAAGATAAAGTGTGCAGACGATTTTCAAGAACATGTTCATCGTTGACAGAAGTGTGTGGCGAATGGTAGCGATTATGTGGAAAATTAAATACAGGCAATAAGCTCAGTTCAAGAATTATTTTTGCGTTTCATTTCTTAAAATATACAAAAGTTATGGCGGTGGAGGCATTACATTTAATTCAACCCTCAGAATAAAGGTGGCTAGTTTTTCCCCTACTTCAAGCCTGTTTCCTGTTGTCAGTGGTGCATCTCTACCTTCCATTGGAGCCAGCCCTCCAATGGAAATGTGCCGACAATACATCCATCCCAGCCTATCAACCCCATCTCTACGTTACAAAACATTTAGACAGGTGAACTACAGTAGTTGTGTAGCTTGTTTTCAGATTGGTGTTGGCTGCTGTGTGATTTTAATGCCCTAAATGACCCACTGCCAATGCGACTGACTGAAGAGGGCAGGTTTATGTAATGTGACTAAGACGACAATTGGCTAGTGGACTGGTATTTTTTTCTGTATATATTTACTTAGGCTAACTGACAATATTAAATTTTATTTAAATTATCAATTTTTTTAAAAGATATATAGCTATATTCTCAAATCATAGCTTGCAGAAATTTTAATTGAGTGTGAAAAGGCAGAAACATAATTAACTCAGATCAAGAGACTCGGACAAGGACACAAAGATTAACTTTCACAACATTTATATGAGACTTGTTTAAAACAATGCTAATAGCAAAGGTACCTTAGATTACTATCTTTTGCACAGCACTCACACCTGTTTCTAAATATATGGCAGCAGTCTGAAGGTGAAACACAAAGAGGTGGAATGGATGAAGCCAACATCTGATGACTATTGAACAGTGACCCCCTACTAAGAGAATGTCAGTTGTGTGGAGTGCACTGCAGCAGATGAGAATGGGCAATCCTTTAAGAGTAAATTAGATGAATGCTGGCCTGTCCATGTGCTTTATATACAGATATCAGTCAAAACATTAAAACCACCTGCCTAATATTGTGTAGGTCCCCATTGTGCTGCCAAAACAGCTCTGACTCGTTGAGGCATGGACTCCACAAGACCTCAGAATGTATCTGGCAGCAAGATGTTAGCAGCAGATCCTTTAAGTCCTGTTAGTTGCGAGGTGGGTCTCCATGGATCGGAGATGTTTTTCCAACACATCCCACAGATGCTTGATCGGATTGAGATCTGGGGAATTTGGAGGCGAAGTCAACAACTTGAAGTCTTTGTCATGTTCCTCAAACCACTCCTGAAGAATTTTTGCAGTGTGACAGGGCCACTGCCATCAGGGAATATCATTGCCATGAAGGGGTATAGAAGGTGTGCAACAATCTTTAGGTAGGTGGTGCATGTCAAACTAACATCCACATGAATGCCAGGACCCAGCAGAACACTGCCCAGAGCATCACGCTGCCTCCACCAGCTTGCCTTCTTCTCATAGTGCATCCTTCTCCAGGTAAAAGACTAACATGCACCCAGCCATCGACATAATCTAAAAGAAAGCTGCGATGCACTGTGTGTTATGGAACCTTTCCATCATAGCCAGCATTAAGGTTTTCAGCAATTTGTGCTACAGTAGGTCTTCGGGGGGATCGGACCAGACTGATTAGCCTTCGCTCCTCACACGCATCAATGAGTCTTGTGTGGCCATGACCCTGTCACTGGTTCACAAGTTGTCCTTCCTTGGACCCCTTTTGGTAACTACTAACCACTGCATACTGGGAACACCCCCCAAGACCTGCCATTTTTGAGATGCTCTGACCCATTCGTCTAGCCATCACAATTTGGCCCTTGTAAAAGTCACTCAGATCCTTATGCTTGCCTATTTTTCCTGCTTCCAACACATCAAATTCAAGAACTGACTGTTCACTTGCTGCCTAATATATCTCACCCCTTGACTAGTCCCATTGTAACAAGCTAATCAATGTTATTCACTTCACCTGTCAGTGGTTTTAATATTGTGGCTAATCGGTATATTTATATTGGGGGAAAAAAGAATAAATCAAATCAATTAAGTACTGGAAGCTTTTTTTTAAACACTTGGCTTGGGGTTGATTAATTAAGACATCTCTGACACACACAATACAGAAAGTGGGTGTCCATAATTCATAAAGTGGCATGCCTCATACACTAAAGTAATCACAACACAAAGGCAGTTACCTACATAAGTTGCAGATGTTTTGGAACAAAAACTTATTTTATTATTACAAACCAATATTTAGCTGATACCTTCTTTCAAAGTAACTTAGAATGTTAAATTCTGTATACTAAGCGACTTCTAAATACACACACACACACACACACACACACACACACACACACACACACATTTTCAGAACCGCTTGTCCCAGACGGGGTCACGGGGAACCGGAGCCTACCCGGTAACACAGGGCGTAAGGCTGGAGGGGGAAGGGGACACACCCAGGACGGGACGCCAGTCCGCCGCAAGGCACCCCAAGTGGGATTTGAACCCCAGACCCACCGGAGAGCAGGACTGTGGTCCAACCCACTGCGCCACCGCACCCCCTCAGACTTCTAAATATTTATCATTTTATACAACTGGTTATTTTAATGTGACAGTAATTAGGGGCAGCAGGTGGAGCAGAGTGACCATTTTACACTCAAAGGACCTGGATTCTAACCATCCTCCTGCTGTAGAACCCTTCAGCAAAATACCCTGAAATGCTCTAATAACTAAACTAGTGCATTGTTCAGCAGTATTATAACAGGAACTTGATCCTGTTTATTTTTATTGCAAAGTGATGTGTACTCTGCTATTTAGTGTCCTCATTTTATGTGGGAAAAGAGAAAGAAACCATGATGACCTATGTTGGAAATACTGCATCAGAAAGGAGGAACAGAGGTCACAGTTCAGAGCTCAGTGACAGAGATACACTCAGTTGATAAAATTAAAATAGTGCATTAAAAATTAAAAGAACTGAATCAACACATCTTCGGGCCAGTCTCTAAAAATTAAGTGCACTGTAATTCATGGTAGGTCTATTGATAACATAACATTTTTATCCAAGGTCAAGGCACAAAAATGCATAACTATAATAAATAAGCATGAAACCTGGACTTTTTAGACACATGGGGGGGAATATAGAATGATCAGAGTAATTATCCATTTTACTTTTTCCTACACACTTTTTCCACATTTAGGTGTGGAGAAAGACAAAGGATGCCTTCAGTGTACATTGCCTCTTGCTATTAAACATGGTGATGGCTCTGTAGCGGTATAGGACATAATCTCTTTACAGAGTCTGAAGACTGCTATACATGATTACATAATTTCCAAGGAATAAACTATTAAGTGCATCCAAAAGTGTAATATTCCTATTCTTTGACATGATTCCACCTCCAAATATATTTCTAAACAGATTCAAGAGTAGATTCCTGAAATCAGGATGAACTGAAATCCTTTTCATGGGCCTCCTGATTCCCCAAGAACAAACATGATTAAAAGTTTATGGGAAGTATAGAGAATGGAACAGATTTCTACCCCGTTCAGCCCTTAAAGGTTAAGTGCCACCTGCATAATGGCATAGTCTCACAGCACCTGGGTTGTGCAAGAGGACATGGGTTCTGTTCCTGTTCAGTCTGTGTGGAGTTTGCATGCTCTCCCATTGTCTGTGTGGGTTTCCTCCCACAGTCCAAAGACATGCTGTTCAGGTGGACTGGTGACTCCAAGAAGTCACCCATAGTGAGTGACAGGGAGAAAGTGTGTTTAATGTATGGATGAGTGACTCATTGTAAATAATGTATATAGCATTGTAAGTCACCTTGGGTGAATAAGGTGTAGTTTGGCAGTCCAAAGGAATTGGTGAGCTTCTTTTTGATGGTAGCCAGTCTCAACAACCCTGTATCACAGCCCAACCGTAGACCTGGCTTTCAGTCCAGTAATTTCAGATTTTAATAGTAGTTTGAGATTTATATACAGTAAGATTAAATATTTTAATATTTCAAAGTAAATTCTACACCTATGGCATACTGTTTTATATTCAAACTGATTAAACAGATTCTTCTGTCACAGTCAAACCTTGACTACTTACATTTGCATTTATTTGTTCAGAGGATGTACTGTATATCTCAGAGAACAATAAAAAAGTGCATTACGTTAACAGGAGAGATGCCTTACTACCTAAGCAGCTATGTTGTTAATAGAACGCTGCGGCCCGAGTTGTGTTTGACTTGCCGAAGCGTTCACATGTACAATACTGTGAAAAAGTATTTGCCCCCTTCCTGATTTTTTATTTTTTTGCATATTTGTCACAGTTAAATGATTGAGATCATAAAACAAATTTTAATATTACTATTTTTATAAATTTTAATATTAGTATTTTAAGTTATGATTTCATTTATTAAGGGAAAAAAGCTGTCCAAACCTACCTGGCCCTATGTAAAAAAAAAAAAAAAAAAAAGTAATTCCCCCCCTTGTTAAATCATGAATGAACTGTGATTAACCACATTTCACTTGCCACACCCAGGCCTGATTACTGCCAGACCTGCTGAATCAAGAAATCACTTAAACAGAACCTGTCTGACAAAGTTAAGCACGTTAAAAGATCTCAAAAAGCAACACATCATGCTGCGATCTAAAGAAATTCAAGAACAGATGAGAAACAAAGTAATTGACACATATCAGTCTGGAAAGGGTTACAAAGCCATTTCTAAGGCTTTGGGACTCCAGTGAACCACGGTGAGAGCCATTATCCGCAAATGGAGAAAACTTGGAACAGTGGTGAACCTTCCCAGGAGTGGCCGGCCTACCAAAATTACTCCAAGAGTGCAACGACGACTCATCCAGAAGCTCATAAAAGAACCCAGAACAACATCTAGAGAACTGCAGACCTCACTTGCCTCAGTTAAGGTCAGTGTTCATGATTCAACAATAAGAAAGAGACTGGGCAAAAATGGCATCCATGGGAGAGTTCCAAGGCAAAAGCCACTGCTGACCAAAAAGAACACAAAGGCTCGTCTCACATTTGCCAAAAAACATCCTGATTATCCCCAAGATTTTTGGGCAAATATTCTGTGGACTAATGAGACAAAAGCTGAGCTTTTTGGAAGGTGTGCGTCCTGTTACATCTGGTGTAAAATTAACACAGCATTTCATAAAAAGAACATTATACCGACAGTCAAACATGGTGGTGGTAGTGTGATGGTCTGGGGCTGCTTTGCAGCTTCAGGACCTGGACGACTTGCCATAATTGATGGAACCATGAATCCTGCGCTCTACCAGAAAATCCTGAAGGAGAATGTCCGGCCATCAGTTCGTGACCTCAAGCTCAAGCGCACTTGGGTTATGCATTAGGACAATGATCCAAAACACACCAGCAAGTCCACCTCCGAATGGCTCCAAAAAAAAAAAATCAAGGTTTTGGAGTGGCCTAGTCACAGTCTGGACTTAAATCCGATTAAGATGCTGTGGCATGACCTTAAACAGGCCGTTCATGCTCGAAAACCCTCCAATGTGGCTGAATTAAAACAATTTCACAAAGAAGAGTGGGCCAAAATTCCTCCACAGCGATGTGAAAGACTCATTGCCAGTTATCGCAAATGCTTGATTGCAGTTGTTGCCGTCAAGGGTGGCACAACCAGTTATTAGGTTTAGTGGGCAATTACTTTTTCACATAGGTCCAGATAGGTTTGGACAGCTTTTTTCCCTTAATAAATGAAATCATCATTTAAAAACTACATTTTGTATTTACTCGGGTTCTCTTTGTGTAATATTAAAATTTGTTTGATGATCTCAATCATTTAACTGTGACAAATATGCAAAAAAATAAAATCAGGAAGGGAGCAAATACTTTTTCACAGCACTGTATCTCCTCTACTCATGTCTCTGCTGGCTTCCCATAGCTGCCCGGATCAAATTTAAGACCCTGGTTATGGGCTACAAATGCATCAATGGAACTGCTCCCAGCTATCTACAGGACTTGATCAATCACTACACGCCAGCCAGACTGCTATGCTCTTCCGCATCTGCCCGCTTGATGGTCTCACGCACAAAAGGTAAAGCACGGAGGTTCTCGGTTCTTTCTCCATTGTGGTGGAATGACCTCCTCCTTTCACTCAGAACTGCTGAATCTTTGTCCACATTTAGAAAGGGTCTTAAAACTCATCTTTTCCAGACTCATTTCCCCCATGAACTCTTAAGCTCATGTAAGGTATAAATATTCATGTCTGTAAGGTATACATGTTCATGATCATGCTCAGCTCAATCCTTTACAGAGCCACTCCTGTAATGCAACGTAAATGTGTATTATATGTATCTCAAAAAAAAAAAAAACACTACTAGGAAGGTGATTAGGAATCGGTGGGGGTCGGGCTCGTGTCCTCTCGTGCCGGCCGGGTGCTGTGGGACAGCTGTGCTGCTCGCTGTGCCACCGTGCTGCCCCATTATTATTATTATTATTATTATTATTATTATTAAGGGGGTGCGGTTGCGCAGTGGGTTGGACCACGGTCCTGCTTTCAGGTGGGTCTGGGGTTCAAGTCCCGCTTGGGGTGCCTTGCGACGGACTGGCGTCCCATCCTGGGTGTGTCCCCTCCCCCTCACGCCCTGAGTTGCCGGGTAGGCTCCGGTTCCCCGCGACCCCGTATGGGACAAGCGGTTCTGAAGATGTGTGTGTGTGTGTGTGTGTGTGTGTGTATGAGAGGTATTCTGGTAAAGTTTTATGTAGCTACTTGTGTGATGAACCTTGGTGCATATGATGAAGGAAACCAACTGTACTTAAGAATCACACATCTGCAGCTATCTCTCTTTCTCCTAAGGTAATGAACAAATTGTATTTTCTATGAGATGTACATCGCTTTGGAGAAAAGCATCTGCTAAATTAATAAATGTAACAGAAAAGTTACACACTGAGGGCTGAATTTTGTTACTCTAGGATCCAGACTGGAGGTTATTTGTGAAAATTCTGGTGTGAAAATGTGCTCTCTTCCTTTCTTGAAGTACTCTTTCTGAGTGAACAGATGTGTTGTCACTAACAGTGGCCAATACAGCTACAGCCAAAATGAAACAAATATACTCATTCCCCTTTATATGTACACTCATTACACAAGAATTTGCTTATCTTGACTTTATCAATCTTATATTCATCCTGCAATAACATCACAACCACAGCCACTAATTGGGAACACATAAGGAAAGAAAAATCCCTATCTGGAGTGAAATGTTTTCAGCCATATTAACCTACTGAGTCTTGTGCTCTGATCACTTACTAGTCCCAGTGAATGAACAATGACAGCTGGGTGTAGAAACTTAATATGCTGGAAACACACATCCTCTTTGCTCATGTTGACATTGTTACATTGAACTGCATACTGGCGCATTCTCATGTACATATTATTTTCAATGATTAACACTTTGTGTTGAAGATGGTTTAATCATATGCCCAAAGAAAGTGAAATATCTTATTAGCAATAAAGTGGAAAAAAGTTACTAAAAACTAGAGCTTATTTAGTGAAAAAGCTATTAGCAAAAAACTGAAAACCCTCCTTATAAAGTTTCAGATGTTACAAGGGTTGTATACGGTATATCTGGGATGATAAGTGGAATTTTGCCTTTCCAGGAAATTTAAAAAAATTCCCCATAAAAGTAATATGTGGAGCTTCTTCTGAATTCACTCTCATTTGAAACAAATACATTTTTAGGAATGAACTACTTTTGGATAAAGGGGGTGGCTATATACATACTCAGCTAATGAGAGCATTTTTTCCCCAATATAAGATAAAGTAGCTAGTAAAAAGCATAGGAAAAAATCTTATGGGATGTACAGGTAAATAGAACAAGCTGAATGACGGTCATGATGAGTTACATTAGAAAAGCACAAATGGGTCTATTTATTGCTGGATTCTACAATAAAAGCAAGGACATGAAGATTAAATGCAATATACTGTATCATTCAAGGCAAAATAAAGCTGCAGTATGAAAAACTTCAGACAGTTTTCTCCTGTCTTAGAAAGGCAATGTATTGCAGGAAAAAAAAAAATTCCTTTGTAAAGCAAACCTTCATCATTCAAAGACGTTATTATGGTTAATTTCAACGGTGAAAGTTTCCTGTATCTGAGCCCTAAAAATTGACTCATTTATGCTAAATTATCACCAAAATCCCATTAAAAATGACAGTTTAATAATTAGCATTAGTTCTAACACAAAATAAGTCAATTTCACTTTTATCAATAATACTTTATGGCTTTATTATTAATATACTGTATGTCTGTCTACCGGGACTCATCTAGCTCTTTCCAAGTTCCTACAGTGTACACTTACATACATACAAATGATATTCACTGTTAATTTACTAATTCAGCCTTTAAGTGAGAAAAAAAGTAAAAACAATACTCATGAACTCACTCAGTAAAAAATTACATGGTGTCTCACAGTACCCGGCCCACATGACTGGACTGGACACTGGTTAAATCCCCCCCTCAGTCTACAAGGGAGAACATGTCTCATGTGTCACATTCTAACAGTGTCATACTAATGTCTCAATATGTCACATTATCAAGGGAGAATATCTCAAAACAGCTTCCCTTGATGGCCCTCAGCTTTAAGTCTGGATTTCTCCAAGATTACAGGCTACAGCAATGCCACAATTCCCCATTGAGCATTCCTTCTTCATTTTCTTCCAAAAGCTTCTTTTCATCTTAGGAGTGACCTTCCTTGCCCTTCTTTAACAGTCTGTGGATTCCAGTAAGTGATCCTAACTGTCCAACAGTTGCCTTTCATTCTTATGTGACTTGCCCATCTCTTTTTACTCTCATCCATTTTCTGCAGTATCTTTAATTTCACTTTTCAACCTTATTGTCTGTCTTACAAAGGTATAATAGGTTGTTTAAATGTACAATATTTGCAAATGTTTTCAGTAGTTTATTCCCTCTAATTTTGATGAAGAAACATTCAGTTATTACACATTCATATACCACCTATGCAGGTTTCACCCTGCTTTGGCTCTGCTTCCCAATAAATTTAGTTGGGCCCCATCCTCCACATGTATCATGCACCACCCGCCCCACCCTTCTCCTTCCACTCACCCAGTGGTGGCTGTAGCATTCCACCATTCTTTTCGCAGTTCCCAATGGGTTGGATCTCAGAAGAATCCACCAGGCGCCAGAAGTCATTCTTGTTGTCGCTGCCATCAAGGCGCAGGCGCAGTCGAGAGCCTGTCAAACCAACCACTGTGGCAATGCACGTGGATGTGGTGTTTCGAGGGTCCTGCGCCTCCAGCTTCATGCCTGCCTTGAACTCATTCACTGGAGGAGTTGTGCTCTGGGCGGGGGGCAGGGTGAAACATCAAAAAATGCTAGGCTACCAAAATGGAACACCTGTCATCTCAAAGTGATATGAGGAATAATCCCCACTTCTGAACCCACAGTCTATTGACATGTTGCTTGCAACATAAATAACTGATAGAATTCTGAAGTTACACATAATTTCAACACAATTCTTTGAGTATCTGCACTAAATACATGCCATCCTCACTATACAATAGCCCTGTGGACAGAAAAGTGCACTGCTAAGCAAACAAAGATAGTGGAACTATTTTTCCCATAATCAATAAAGGAAAATTTTATTAATGTGGCCAGATCGTGACCATCTAGCTTCAGTAAATGGCATGCAATAAACAAAGAAATTAAATTCCTACTAACAATGTCTGCTGTAAGGAAAATACATTACACCAAATTATTTTGCAAAACTATTTATGCCCAGTACTACTTCACAGTTTACATTTCAATTCATGGATATTTTATCCTCCTCCACCAATGCCAGTCAAGGGAACCGATGTTAGTGACCTGGTGCAACTAGCCAATGGGATACTGTGAAAGACACCTTTGTCAGCTGAAAACATTTGGTTCATTAAATTGTTCTGTCTGTAACTGACACTTTCTAAAAAAAAAAAAAAAAAGTTACTGTATTCAATCCATTACTCTGTTACAAATTTAATTTGCTCAAAGGTACAAGAATAGTAACAGGGAGTGGGGAACCCACTGGAAGTCTTCAGGTTATGAGACCATATCTTTACCTGCCTCACCACCTGTGCCTTTTAAATTCAGTGGAGATAAACTGGCATGAGAATTAGACATCTGCAAATACTCATTGTCACCTGCCAGGGAACTCACCTGTCTGAAGCAGTATGCAGGTGCAGCCGTCGCACCCGTCTCCTTCAGGTACTTCTCCCAGCTGAAGTGCCCTGAGAAATGACATCAGCAAAATCATGTGAAATTGAGACTTTGACATCTGACCTGCAATCTTTGACGTAAGGAAAAAAAGGACTAAGAACCTCTACATTTATTCATTTAGCTGCCGCTTTTCTCCCAATTGACTTACAACGTTAAGGTTCCAATTATTTACCCATTAATACAGCTGGGTAATTTTACTGGAACAATTTAGGGTAATTATCTTCCTCAAGGACACTAGAGTTACAGGTGAGGCTTAAAATTGCGACCTTTGGGTCCAAAGGCAGCAGCTCTAACAACTACGCTACCAGCTGTGCCTCCTGTCAGGGAAGTTGCTCAGGCATACAACATAAGCTTACACCGAGTGTAACTGTTTTAACTTTCAAAATATTCTCCAGCTCTTCTGTGTCATTTGATAAATTGCCATCAATTGCCCAACCCCACAAATGTAACAACAGTTAAGTATGGTGGACAGAATGACTTTACCTTGGTACTGGGAAGGGACCCGGGATGGTCGACCGCTACGAGCATGCTTCATTCGTCGCCCATCCTTCCACTCAATAACTGAAGGAGACAAAAAGCCAACAGGTGACAGTCACTCACATCCCCATGTCCACAACAAGGGGGATGGTGGACAAGAGCTGGAGAGAACACCCAGTTACTCTTCTAGGCAGGTACTTAAAAACTTCTGAAACACTTTTTACATAGAGCAGTCAGTGATTCTGAAGGGTCAATATTAAAATTCAATGCAATGAAGGAAAATAGGTCTTACCTTTTTGCTGTCCTGGTTTCCTCATGCTCAAACAAAACTGATTCAACCCTTAACAACACAGTCCACTTGATGCTGCACAAACACATGAGGGGCATTAAAATGCAGCACACAGGAGAACCCCAGACAGCACTTCTCAGGACAACTTGTGCCAACAATTTGACACCTTGGCTCATCTAGCACAGAGATTAGAGTTGCTGCCTTTGGACTTACAAGTTGGGGGTTTCAATCCCACATCCTGCTATAATATACTTGAGAAAAGTAGTTACCCTGAATTTTGCAGTAAAAAGTCACCCAGCGATATAAATGGGCAAATACTTGTAGGTAACATTGTGAGTTTCTTTGAAGAAAATTGTCAGCTAAATTCATAAATAAAAATTAATAATGCATTAAGTGCTGTTCTGTCAAAGAGGTGCATAGCATGATGCACTGAAGGCAAGTGACATCCAAGAGGCAGACCAGCTGCTAGCCTCATCTATACTAGCTTAAACCTCTAAACAGGAGACTGCAAAGAGTTTCCATGAATTAGTCAGTAACATCCTAGGACCTGGTTATAATGGATATCTGCACCAAACTGACTGGGGGATATGGAAGCAAAGTTCATGCAAGACTGCAGAGCAGTTATTTTATGTGATTAAATTGGAACTGCAATGTAATCACAACACACAAAGTAACCAAACCCAAATAAGTTTTGGGGAAGAAACATGATTTTCAACAGTGGGATTTCTTCCAGATGCAGAGAGTCCAGACAAGTAGCCTGGTCCAGAGCAGCCATTGACTGACCCACCAGAGGGCAGGAGAGTAGGGAGCTGGCCAGACAACAGGGCATCCATAACAACATCCAATCCGTGCAAATGAAAAGTCAAAGTGAATACCATAAATGAAAAACGAAAACTAGGAAACTACTACATTATTTTTATAGCATCTCTGAACATCAAGTATTCAACACAGCTACTTTGCTTCACACCAGATTATTTTTTTTTAAATACAGTATAACTGCTTAATTAATTTAAATCACGCTGCAGCCGCTGTGTGTAATTAGTATCTTAATCATTTTGGCAATAAAACGGCTGCCTTGCTTTACAATTTCTGACTGGCAATGAAGAAAACTAAAAGTAGCAATCATGATGATGTGCCTAACGCAATCATCATGGAAGTTTAGTCACATCAACATAAAAAGGGGATTAATACAATTAGTACGTGCGTAGGCAACTGTTAAACAAATTATAAATTAGTCTGTCAATGGTAATTTTTTTTTCCTACGAATGTTTCAAAAACTCATTATAAACTTTTCTCGAAGTTGACGATGAGGACGCGGTACATCGACTGTGTGTACCGAAATTTGACCAATCAATGCGCTGTTTTCAGGTTTATTAAATTGAAACATTCAAATTACTTCATGACGAGCACCATCCATATCGATATCCCAATAGCTCTGGAAGAGCGCCTTTTTTTCGGAGTCTGAGCGCGCCCTAGGGTTGGCGGGGACACCTGAACATGGCTCCTTCCAGAAGATCGACATAGCCGGGGCTCACCGAATTGCGGACCGAGACACGCGGACTCGGAGCCCTACACAGAGGTGTAACACAGGGTTAAAACAATGTGCCGGTAGGCGCACTCCCTCCGCCCTCGCCCGGCCGTTAATGTTATCGCTCCATTGAGAAGCACAAAGCGAACTGACACTGCGAGTCTCCCAAGCAGCACCAACATCGCCAGAGCGGGACGAACAACCGAACACCCACTGACAGCGGGAGCATGTTGGGGACCGCTGGGTGTTTAAGGACTCAACCGGACACCTTTCCTCGAGTCAGACACCAAGCGCACCCCTACCAGCACACTCCAACGCCAAATCCCCCAGTTCGTGCCCAACCCGCGCCAGAGAGACGTTAAACCGTCGTGCATTTTGCTCGCTGCTCTCTCTGCACGCAGAACGAGCCAAGCTGGAAACAAGGAAGGAGCGAGGCCAACGAACAAGAAACGAGCCTGTTTACCTAAGATTTGTTGTCTTTCTGCGTGTTTTCTTGTAAGGGCTCAGCATCTGTCCGCCATGTTTTCTATTGCGCAGCAGTGCTGAGCATGCGGGGGGATGGTGGTGCCGAGTGTCGGACCTGTGACGCTCTGAGAAACACACGACCCCTAGCGACTGGAACGCGCAGTCACCAGCGGCCGAGTAAGAGAGGTTCTTTTTATCTCCCGGTACTGAGCTTCCGTTTCCAACCCGTCTGTACCAGCCAGCTGGTAGTGTAGTGCTTAGTGCTGCAGCCTTTTTACTTAAAGGTCGCTGGTTTGAATCTTTGAATCTGTTGCTTCTTGGATGACCTTGACATCTTGTTGACCTCACTCCCTGGTGACAACACTCCATTGATTCTCCTGGGTGACTTCAACCTGCATGTTGATGACATTCATGCAAGTTTCCTTCTGTTGCTCCTACAGTCCTTCTATCTCACCCTGTCCCAATCCCCTGCTACTCATAAAGCAGCCAGTTGTCTTCACCTTGTATTTTCCCGCAACTGTGGCTGTCCCATCCTCTCTGTCACTCAGCTACATGTCTCTGATCACTTAATTTCCTTTCAACTCTGCCTTACCACTAATTCCTCTCCTCTTTCTGCACCTGTTGTCACCTTCCGCCGCAACTTAAAATCTCTCTCACCTTCTTGCTTTGCCTCTGCTACGCTGTCCGCTCTCCCTTCTGCTGCACAATTCTCGGATCTATCAACAGACAATACCACTAACATTTTACTCTCTGCCCTATGTTTCACCCTTGACTCTATCTGTCCACTGTCTTCCAGACAGCACACCCCAGTGTCATCCCATGGCTGACTGATATGTTACATGCTAACAGGACCAAGCTCCGGGCTGCAGAGCGAAGATCACGAAGATCCAAGACTCGCTCGGATCTGGATGCCTACCAATTACTCTTACCTACTTTTCACTCTGCTGTCTCTTCATTTAAAACCTCCTTCTACCACAATAAAATACAGTCTGCAACTAAAAAAACCACATAGACTTTTTGCCACCTTCTCATCCCTTCTGTGTCCTCCACCGCCTCCTCTTCCTTCTTTTCTCATTGCTGATGACATTGCTTTGTTTTTCAGAGACAAAGTCAACATAATCACTGACAAGTTCTCAGAATCACCCTTCCCGGTTCGTGCTGGACCTCCCTGCGAGGCTATGCTCTCCAAATTCAAGCTGCTCTCTGAAAGTGAAATCTCCAACCTTCTGATATCGCACAGAGCCACCACCTGCTCACTTGATCCAATCCCATCGTCACTCCTACTGAACATTTCCCCGCAACTCTCCACCTTCATTTCTAAGATAAAACTCCTTCCTCTCCTCTGGCTGTTTCCCAGCTGCCTTCAAAACTGCTCTCATTTCACCTCTGTTAAAGAAACTCTCCCTGGATCCCAATTTGGTCCAAAACTACAGACCAGTCTCCCCCCTCTCCTTCCTGTCTAGAGCGGGCGGCCTATGATCAACTGTTTGATTTCCTCACCCGGAACCATCTCTTTGATGGATATCAGTCTGGTTTCAAAGTTGGTCACTCCACTGAGACAACCCTTCTGGCAGTATCTGACATTCTCCAAGCTGCTAGAGCTGCCTCCCTCTCCTTGGTCCTCATCCTCCTCGATCTGTCTGCAGCGTTCGACACTGTCAATCACCAGATTCTACTCTCCTCTCTTAACCAGCTTGGGATCAAAGGAGCAGCACTAAGGTGGTTTGAGTCCTACCTATCTGACAGATCCTATCAAGTTGTCTGGCAGAGCTCTTGTTCTTCTCCTCTGCCTCTCTCAACCGGTGTCCCGCAGGGCTTGGTACTGGGTCCTCTTCTCAATCTACACCTCCTTCCTCGGCCCGGTCATAGCCTCCAATGGATTCAAATACCACTACTATGCTGATGATACCCAGCTCTTCCATTCCTTTCCACCTGGAGCATCCGATATATCCGCACCCATTGCTGCCTGCCTGTCGGACATCTCTGCATGGACTCACTCATTTCGCCTACTTCCTTGGCTAAGAGTCTGGGAGTAACGATTGACACAAGTCTGTCTTTCTCTCAGCACATCGAAGCCACAACCCAGTCCTGCAGATGCATCCTGCATAATATTCGCAGGATTCGTCCCTACCTCACATCTGACTCTGCCCAACTACTTGTCCAGGCCATTGTAACAGCCCGTCTGGACTACTGCAGCTCTCTCTTGTGTGGCCTTCTTGTTACTGCCATCAACCAACTAACCCTGCTGATACAGAATGCTGCTGCACAGGTTGTTTGACTTGCCAAAGCGTTCCCATGTATCTCCTCTACTCATTTCTCTGTACTGACTTCTTATAGCTGCCCGGATCAAATTCAGGACCCTGGTTATTGTCTACAAATGCATCAACAAAACTGCTCCCAGCTATTTATGAGACTTGATCAACCACTACACCCCAGCCAGACCCCTTCAGTTGTCTACTCCTGCTGGATTGGTGGTCCTGCGTACGAAAAGTAAAGCGCGGAGGTTCTTTGTTCTGGCCCCATTGTGGTGGAATGACCTTCCCCTCTCACGCAGAACTGCAGAAACTCTGTCTACATTCAAGAAGGGTCTGAAAACTCACCTTTTCCAGACTCACGTCACGTAAGATCTCTCCACCTCATGTGTAGTGTAAATATTCATGCACCGTAACTTCATGATCATCCCCAGATAAGCCTTTATATAGCCGCTACTCCTGCATTGTATGTGAATGTTTGTGTATCATATTAAAAAACCTTCCTACAATTTATTTTTTTTTGATCAGGATTCATCTGTCCTGCGTTTTATGCACCTACTCAAGCAACGAACATCAGTGCATGAAGTGGAAATAAACTAGGTTTACTTATGAATCACATGTCTGCAGCTATGTCTCTTTCTCCTAAGGTAATGCACAAATTGTATTTTGGCCGAGTTGTGCATCGCTTTGGAGAAAAGCGTCTGCTAAATGAATAAATGTAATGTAAAATAAATGAGTTTCAAAAAAAGTGAAGAGGTCTGAGTGTTAGATGGATGAGTGCTCTCAGCATGCTTGGATGCAGAATTGGGCAGAGGAGGTGGCATAGCACTTAGGAATGCTCTCTTGGAGGTTGGAGGTCCAGCCTTCAAATCTTTCCATAATATCCTTCATTAAAGAGTTGATATGGGAAGGTTAGTGAGCTGTACAAATGGTCAAACTAAAATTGCTTATTTAACACTAACTTGGACAGAGTTGATAGGCAAATAATGTCAGTTTGTTTTGATTCAGGGCCTGGCTATCATAGCCTAACACCTGTAATAGATTGCAAATTATGAAGCTTCAGTGACAGAGCATATCTTCCACAAGTTTTTCATAAATGTTACATGGTTTTCTGATTTCCTGGTGTTTCAGTTTACCAGAAGTGAGATGGAGTCGTCATAGGGTGCCTCCTCAGTGTGCTACATTGCATGGTAGGGCACCAGACAGCCAAAGATGAAAACACTGTGTAATGCATGATGTAATAAATATGTAATCCACTTCTAAAAATAAATACATGCTATTTTTTCTGTTATGTTGCAGCTGTTAATATTTGGTTATTTGGTTTATTTTTCCCATTGTTGCACAGTTGTAGATTTTTCCTAATTTTACTTTTCCTGTGCTGCCACCTTGTCTTGTTTCTTGCATCCTGCACCTGCAAATGCATAAATAGTGGAGCCATTTATCCACACCTAGACTGGGGTGTCTGGTGGAAGTTAGAGCCTCTGCCCTTCCTCTCAGGGAACCTGGGTTCAACCCTTGCTGTAGCATAACATTTATTATACACACCCCCTATCCAGCTCTAATATTCAGACAAACTTTTAAAATGGTTTCTGTGCTTTTGACCAGCCTCATCGCTGACCACTAGATCAGCTTGTACTGAGAAAATGTCTTAACATGTCACATGGTGTCTAGGACTGCTGCCTTACAACCTGAATGTTGCCATTCTGAGTTCTGATCCTGCCATAGTACCCTTAAGCAGCAGATGTTACCCCAAACTAGAGTTTTTTCCTGTTTTGGTTTAGTTATTGCCTTATGCCCAGAAGGGCCTTTTTCTGTTTGTTTTGGTTTATAAATAAAGAAGTGAATAGGTCAGAGTGTTTGATGGATGAGTGATCCCAGCATGCTTGGATGCAGAATTGGGCAGAGAGGTGGCATAGTGCTTGAGAATACAGACCAGACCAACTCTTTTGGTTTGAAGTACTGTTGTCTTGTGCCTTAGTCCTGCTCTGTAGTTGCTTCTTCCCCACCATCAGTCACAGTGGTGTAACAGTACAAAAGAAGGCACCAACATGTGTGGGAGGAACAAAATAACAGCGGTGAAGTATGTATGAGCAGGGAGAAAACGGTGCATTGCAAATGTGTGGGAGCTTATGGCTCCCTCAGTTATTTGGATTCCTTCTGATAAAATGTTGATTCCCTGTATTGCCTAATGTGCTGTGTCTCAGCTGACCTACCACTGAACAGGGAATATTTATCTTGGACAGACTAAAGTATAGGGTGGTGAAGAACAACCAAACTCAGAGCCCAGACCACCAGGTGACCCACAACTTCATCAAGATCTGAAACAGAATCTGTACTTATTTATCCAGTTAACTGTGTACCAGACAGACCAACATTTTTATCTTTCAAATACACTTTGAAGATTAGGGTCCTCCACAAAGAGGTTTTCACAACCCATTTTTCTTTCATGTGGTTTGTGATAATGAATGGGTTTATGATATATGAATTTATTATACATATTTTTTTAAATCTATTCATGCAGATTATGTATAGAGTTTGTGTATGGAAAGCCACTTTGCAGTTGTAAGAAATAAGTAATAAATATCATGGGGTGCCTCATTAACTGCATCCAGATTTGAAGGTGCAGTAAGGACTACTGCAGGTCACTTCTCTTTCCGTCCCGCACTCTCTTCCCGCACTTCACTCAACTATGTTCCAATTGGTACTGTGAAAAGGAGTAAATCGCTGCATCCTGCTCGCCTATTTCAGCTGCTTCACGGCTGTCGGGCCTCATCATATCAAAAAGGACACTTGTCAGTGTCATTAATGAGTGGCATCATCGGTGGAGAAGGAGGAAAGGCTGTATGAAGATGGATACACAGAGGAAAAGCTAACTCATTTTCACGTGTGTGTTAAGGGAATGGTACTTACAAATACGTTATTGACCGGGGTGCAGGACAAGAGTGCTTTAAAAACCAGACTCATGGTTATAGATGTAAAAGGGGGAAAATAAAGATTTTCCAGACATGTCAAGAAGTTGAGATTCAGACACTCTATTTTAACGATGACAAAACTGATCGCTAGAGGTCAGTGCTGCTCCTCTGATCCCCCCCATTTCAAATTTCAGTGACACTTGAAATTTAACTCCGGTGCATCCCATTTCTATTGATCATCTTTGAGCTGTTTCTACTCTTTGTTTGGAGTCCACCTGTGGTAAAATCAATTACTTGAACATAATTTGGAAAGGCACACATACCAGAACAAAAGTCAGGCCATGAGGTCAAAGGAATTGCCTGCAGAGCTTCGAGAGAGGGTTGTGTCAAGTCACAGATCTGGGGAAAGCTACAAAAAACTAAATCTACAGCTCTCAGAGTTACCGAGAGTACAGTGGCCTTCCTAGTTCTTAAAACAGAAGAAGCTGGAATAACTGAAAGATTAAACAGATCTGGGCTTTATGGCAGAGTGGCCAGATGGAAGCCTTTCTTCAGTAAAAGACACAAAAAGGAACCTAAATGACTTGCAGACTGTGAGAAACAAGATTCTCTGGTCTGATGAAACAAAGTGTTATGTGTGGAGCAAACCAGATACTGCTCATCACCCGCACAATACCATCCCAATGGCAAAACATGGTGGTGGCAGCATCATTCTGTGGGGTGATTTTTCAGTGGCAGGAACTAGGAGACTAGTCAGGGTTGAGAGAAAACTGAATGAAGCAAAGTACAGCCTTAATGAAAACCCATTCCAGAATACTCTAAACCTTAGACTGAGCCAAAGGTTGACCTTTCAACAGGATAATAACCATAAACACAAAGCAAAGACAGTACAGGAGTGGCTCAGGGACAACTCTGTGAATGTTCTTGAGTGGCCCAGCCAGAGCAGAGATTTGAACCCAACCGAGCATCTCTGGAGAGACCTGAAAATAGCTGTCCATCGACAGTCCCCATCCAATCTGACAGATCTTGAGAGGGTCTGCATAGAAGAATGGCACAAAATACCCATATTCAAGTGTGCAAAGCTTGTTGGATCATACCTAAGGATACTCAAGGCTATAATCGCTGCTAAAGGTGCTTAAACAAAATAAAGGGTCTAAATACTTATGTCAATGTGATATTTCAGTTTTTTATTTTTAATCAATTAACAAAAATTTCTAAAATCCTGTTTTGACTTTGTCATTATGGGGTACTGAGTGTACATGAATGAGGGAAAAATGAATTTAAATGATTTTAGCATAAGGCTGAAACATAAAAAAATGTTAAAAAAGTTAAGGGGCCTGAATACTACCTGAATGCACTATAAAGAGAACAATTGGAACCCAATACTGAATATGTGCATTAAACACAGTAAATTGCTGAGATGCTGATTTTTCTAAACCAGTAGAGATCCAAATAAAGTGTATCCCTGCCAAAATGTATTTATTTTAATTTTCAGATGTCTTTTTCTTAATTTTACATGTCACTATATATCTAAATAGAGTACTTTATGTAATCATAAAACACTAAAACTGTTTGATTTCACTCATACGTGATGTTTGTTGCTTTCACACATTTATAAAGAGCATCACTGATGAGCAACTTATTGATGGCTGGAAGTGTCCTTTAGTGTGCTCAGAGTTCTGTCTATTGATAACAGTCTGGGCCAGTTGGCAAAAGCTAGTAATTTCAACAGTAGATGGAGCCATGATACATATCACACCCACGTTCTTATTTAGTGCCTTTTTCTAGACTGTAATTTCTGTTGGTTTTGGAGCAGAAGGTGCTAATCTGAGGAACACAAGGTTGTCTGAACATGTCTTTTTACTCTAAAGAATAATTAATAACCACTGTACATTGCTTCACCAAATGGGAAGATGTAAATGAAGTACAAACATACTCAGAGTGAGACACAGGCAGGGCAGAGTTTACTAAATCAAGTGTAAGGTGGTGATGGCTCCCGGAGATGAAGACTGACAGGGGTTCACGTGTTCAGCTCATTGCCTTAATCGTATTGCTTTGCAGGAAATTGTGGATTCTAACTGTGTGCCTTTAATGGGGACAAGTTGAAGTCTGTTAAACTGAGAATCACTATCATTCAATGTTGCAGTTGGCCCCTATTGGTTGGTTGATAAAGTTGTGGCTATCTGGAGTTTACATCAGTCCTCCTGCAGAATGGTGTAAAATTTACTGTTAGTTTCAGTCCGGATGCATTAATCACAATTCCTTCCAGGAGACCAGGTGCAGATTACAGTTGCTGAGGGTGAGAGTTCCTTATGTGGGTCAGGGGGGTTGTGGTCCACAAAACAGTCACTGTACGTTGCCCCTAAGAGCCATTCTCCTTGAACCTTCCCCACTTGTCACACTCTAGTGGCTGTGGCAAGGGCCCATGCCCTGGGCTTGGAAAGCAAAGCAACTATGGATTTGTGTGGGCTGTGTGTTTCGTGGTTGTGGGAGAAACATCCCTGAAGACACAAAGTTTTTCAACAAACAGGCAGAAATAGGGGTATTCACAAGCAACTAGGGGTTCTGGGGGAACGTATGCTGGGTATGTGCGGGACTGGGTGGTGGGGGCGGAGGGGGTGTCTCATGAATTGCAATGGCACAGCACAGAAAGAGGCATTTTCAACCAATTTATTAATCCTTTTAGGCAATGTTCCCTATTCAGAAATGCAAATTGAATCAATGTGAGGCTGACTTTTAAGACTTTTCAAGTGGGATTTAATTAGAAGACGAGGCCTGCAGTTTTAATGAGAGAGGGGGTGGAGAGAAGGAGAGGGAAGGGGGTGGGAGATATAGTTTGATGTGGAGTTCAGCTGGAAAAATGTGAAATAGTGAATACTATGGACACACACGGACAGGGCTGGGGTCAGTGAAGTACAAGGCCACCTGGTTGCAGTGGTACTATCCTGCTTTGCCTGAAAAACATTTACAAAAAGCTTGGACTGCTCCCTTAAGCTCCTCACTTGGCCACCAACTGCACCTTGTCTGTATCCTCCCCACCATCATTAGTGCAGTTCAAAGCAACCTGGCTGTACCAAGGCTCTTTGCAGTAAATGTCTGTGGACTTGACATTTCCCTCTGCACCCCTCCATCCCCACTTTTCTCTGATTATTCATAATGTTCTCAGGTCACACTTTTTTAGGACAGCCCAAAATGTGGCCAGTGTAGTTCAGAATGCTTTGAAAACAGCCCAGATAGGACAAACAGCCCTTGGTTAATACAACGCAAACGATATTTCTGATGAACTTTTCAAACCTGGAGTATGTAGTGAGGTTGGGCTCTTTTATGGTTTGGTTTGAGGCTCAGTGACATATGTGGCATATTGAAGTGTGTGCATTCAGACCCTGCCAGGAGTCTTGTGTCAGTAAATAGCTGCAGCCATATATTGAGCACTTGCAGTCCGAGGCATAACTTACCCTGGTTGTTGGGCTTTTCTCCAACGTCCCGGATGATAACTAAATCAATTTTATTATTCAACTTTCTGCCTGGGGGATGCGGTGGTGCAGTGGGTTGGACTGCGTCCTGCTCTCCAGTGGGTCTGGGGTTCGAGTCGTGCTTGGGGTGCCTTGCGACGGACTGGTGTCCCATCCTGGGTGTGTCCCCTCTGGCCTTACGCCTTGTGTTGCCGGGTAGGCTCCGGTTCCCTGTGACCCTGTATGGGACAAGTGGTTCAGAAAGTGTGTGTGTTTGTAGGGGAGTGTGGTGGTGCAGTGGGTTGGACCAGGTCATGCTCTCCGGTGGGTCTGGGGTTCAAATCCTGCTTGGGGTGCCTTGTGACAGACTGGTGTCCCCTGCCAGCCTTATGCCTCTGTTACCGGGTTAGGCTCTTGTTCCCTGGAACCCTGTATGGGACAAGCGGTTCAGAAAGTGTGTGTGTGTATTCAACTTTCTTTAGGTGACATTTTTGTTCAAGCTGACTGTCAGTGTTTGTGTACTAAGCAAACTACAAAGATTTCCCCATTGATACAGAAGGGTATTCTTGCTGAACCAGGTCAGCAATAAGTGCCTTGATTAAGGTACTACACCTGGAGTGGGATTCAAACCAGTAGCCAGTGCTCTACCTCCTGGTTCTATTTAAGACTTTAAGAGAAGAGGATAGGTGTATTTCCTCTCAGGACCTGGCCTTGGCATTTGGACATGGGTTCAAATACAACTCAGTCTATGTGGAGTTTGCATGCTCTCCTTGTGATGGCATGTGTTTCAGGTGAACTGGTGAATGTAAATAACCCTCAGTATGTGTGTCTGTGAGGGAATGAGTGTGTTAAATTGTTATGCTGTATAAATGGGTGAATGATTCTAAAGAGTTTACTGTAACATCGCTTGTATTGGAAATTGCCCTGGACAAAGGCATAAACTACACACACACACACACACACACATTTTCAGAACTGCTTGTCCCATACGGGGTCACAGGGAACCGGAGCCTACCCGGCAACAGAGGGCGTAAGGCCAGAGGGGGAAGGGGATACACCCAGGACGGGACGCCAGTCCGTCGCAAGGCACCCCAAGCGGGACTTGAACCCCAGACCCACCGGAGAGGAGGACCGTGGTCCAACCCACTGCGCCACCGCACCCCCCAGGCATAAACTAAATATGAGTTAATCATTCAATGTCATTTTGGAGAAAAATGTCTGCTAAATTAATGCTAAATGTAGGAGAAGGTGTGTGTGTGTGTGTGTGTGTGTGTGTGTGTGTGTGTGTGTGTGTGTGTGTGTGTGTGTGTGTGTGTGTGTGTGCGTGCGACAGGGCTTTGGGTGGAGGTGTTTGGATTCCTTAACCAGCTATTGGCGAAGGGAAAGAGAGCACACTCTAATGGATCATTTAACGGAACATGCCAACCAGATTGATAATTTAGCACAAGAACACACCAAAGGGGCCTGGACCACTCAACCTCTGTTTGAAACCCCTCCAGAATCCATGCACTTGACAGAAGGCGTTTATCTCTGGAAGAAAGGCAGAGGTGCTTTCAAGACTGCCTGTGCCTCTACTGTGAAGTGGGAAACCATTTTCTCAAAGCTTGCCCACTGTGTCAACCTTGGTGAGGAGCCCAGCTGCCAGAAAGGTTGAGTGGAATGTTTCCTTCAACCTCCCAGTTATTGCCACGCCCACACCTCCTAGCCGACATGGAACACCTAGGATACAACGCAGACTGGGGCATAAAAGGCTGCGTCAGACCAGCAGCTGATGCGGAACCTTGTTCAGCCTTCTCGTTTGCGACATCCTAGCCATTTCCTGTTCCCGAACGCCTTCCCCGATCCCGTCCCTTGTTCCCACGATCCTGTGCCTCTTTATGATCATCGACCTCTTGCCTGTGTACCGACCTCGCCTTTTGGATTCTCCCTGTTACAACGTTCGCACCTTGAAGACCAATCGCCTGTTCTCTGACCTCCTCTCTTGGATTTCCCTGAAGACACCACGTATATCGCTCTGCACTTGGGTTCGCCGCTTCCTTCCGGAGCCGGACATGACAGAAGGTTTCGCCTCGTATACGGACCCAGCGGAGCTGAACCGTCTACAGGCGGAGTTGGACTCTCGTGAAGCACGCTTCACAGGTATAGAACAGACGCTCAACGACCTCATCACCTCCTACAACAAAGTGGTAAGCGTGCTGAACACGTCGCGGGCGCTCACACAAGCCCATTGCGAAATGCGCAGCCGGTCCTGCAGCGCCTGACTCGTCGAACACAACAACACCGTCTCTATCACGCAGTTTCCACTTGTCTCCCCCGACCCGCTTTGACGGGACCCCAGCGCAATGTGCAGGTTTCTTGTTTCAATGTGAACTCGTTTTTTCCAGTATGCCCCTTGTTTACAGCACCGAACAGAGCCGGATCACCTACATACTCTCCCTGCTCACGGGCAGAGCGCTTGATTGGGCGACAGCACTCTGGAAAAATGACTCACCCAGCACATATGCACAGTTCAAGAGCCGGTTCCTCGCCATTTTCGGACTGGTTCACCCAGAAGAACATCTGAGTGAAAAACTTATGGATCTACAACAAGGTAACCGACCCGTGGCAGATTACGCCATAGAATTCCGTACCCTCGCAGAGCACAGCGGTTGGGGAGAGAAAGCTTTGTTGGCTGGTTTTCGCCGTGGTGTAAACCCGCACATCCGCAAAGAAATTGCATTCCAAGGAGAAAGATGGACCCTAGATCAGTTCATAGAAACCGCTGTTGCCTTAGATCACCAGATCAGAACCCAAGAACCAGTCACAGAACCGGCCCCAGAAAGATGCTGTCCCGCTCAGGAGGAAGCAGAGCCAATACGGTTGGGACTTGGGCGCTTGTCTTCCACAGAACAGCAGCGAAGATTACAAAGCACCTATGTCTCTACTGCGGTGACCCCGGTCACTTCCGTCTCCAGTGCCCTATCCGCCCTGAGGCCAAGGTGAGTGGCACCCTATGTTGTAACCGCCTCGTTGTACCCATTATGTTGTCATGGGGCACAGGACAGGTAAAGACTCAAGCTATGGTAGATTCAGGAGCAGCAGGGTGCTTCATGGACACTGGTTTTGCTCGGACTCATAGTATCCCGTCCAAACCCATTGGGAGGCGTCTCAAAGTGAAAGCTCTGGATGGCCAGCCCCTAGGGAAAGGTTTTGTGGACCACCAGACGGCACCTGTAACTGTGAGTGTGGGTGTATGTCACCAAGAGATGTTACGTTTCTATTTGATTACTTCTCCGGAGTTTCCCCTGATTCTAGGGTTCCCTTGGCTCTCCCAGCATGACCCGGTTTTTCAGTGGAGTACTGGGGAGTTGGTGGCTTGGGGACCCCAATGTGAGAGGACATGCTTAAAGCTACCCTGCCGAGCTACGTCCATAGAAGGCTCAACCCGCCCTACAGGTGCCAGTTCCTCCCGAGTATCAGGATCTTGCTGAGGTTTTTAGCAAAAGACACACATCTGAGCTACCACCGCATCGCCCGTGGGACTGTGCAACTGAACTCCTGCCAGGTACCACGCCTCCACGTAGTCGCATTTATCCCCTGTCCAGACCCGAGCAATTAGCCCTCCAGACATATATCACCGAAGCCTTAGAAACAGGAATCATACGGCCATCCACGTCCCGTGCGTCTGCCGGGTTTTTTTCATCGAAAAGAAAGATGGGGGGCTACGCCCCTGTATTGACTCTCAGGGGCTGAATAGCATTTGCGTGAAATACCCACATCCTCTACCTTTGATCGCAGCCGCCCTTGAGAACATCCAGCAGGCGCAATGGTTCACGAAGCTAGACCTGAGAAGTGCATACAATCTAGTCCATATCCGGGAGGGTGACGAATGGAAGACTGCTTTCAGTACCACCCTGGGTCATTACGAATACCTGGTTATGCCTTTTGGTCTTGCGAACGCACCCAGTGTCTTCCAGGCGTTTGTAAATCATGTGCTCGGGGACACGATCAACAATGGCGTCCTGGTATATCTTGACGATATCCTGATTTATTCTGATACGTTGACCAGGCATGTACTGACTGTCCGACAGGTGCTCCAGAGACTGTTGCAAAACAGATTATATGTGAAGCTGGAGAAGTGTGAATTCCACAAGCAGCAAGTCTCCTTCTTGGGGTTCATACTTACCCGAGACGGCATTGCTATGGATCCCGGTAAGGTCCAGACCATCCAGCAATGGCCTCGCCCGACCACCACTAAGGCTCTCCAGCGGTTTTTGGGGTTCTCCAATTTTTACCGTTGGTTCATCAGGAACTTCAGCATGATCGTCGCCCCACTGACAGCGCTTACAGCGAGTAAAACCCCTCGTCTCTCGTGGAACTAAGAAGCCCAACGAGCCTTCGAGACCCTCAAACACAAGTTTCTACAGCCCCCATCCTGCATCAACCCGACCCGGAGTTACCATTCGTGGTTGAGGTGGATGCCTCAGAGTCAGGGGTAGGCGCTGTTCTTTCACAGAGGCAAGGTAAGCCCATGAAATTATATCCTTGTGCATTTTTTTCCAGGAAACTGTCTGATGCCAAACGAAACTACGACATAGGGAATAGAGAGCTGCTAGCAATCAAGTTAGCCCTAGAAGAGTGGAGACATTGGCTGGAAGGGGCACAACACCCTTTTTTGGTACTTACTGATCATAAGAATTTACAATATCTGCAGACAGCACGGCGCCTCAACACGCGTCAGGCCAGGTGGGTGCTGTTCTTTTCTCAATTCAACTTTACTGTCACTTACAGACCAGGTCCAAAGAACATCAAAGCGGACGCCCTTTCCCGGCTGCATGACGAAACGCAGGAGGTACCAGAACCAGACTACATCCTGCCCAGATCCTGCTTTGTGGCACCCGTTCAGTGGGACTTCACCCAGGACCTGGCCCAAGCACAACAAGCGGACCCCGAACCACCAGGTAAACCTTCCGGAAAACAATACGTTCCCCCAGGTCTGAGAACCACACTCCTACAATGGGCCCATGACCATCCAGCCGCGGGGCACCCGGGGTTTGGGAAGACCCAGGCAAGAATACAGCAGCTCTACTGGTGGCCATCCCTCCGGGAGGACGTACAGGGCTACATCCGGGCGTGTCCAGTCTGTGCTCAGTCCAAGGCTTCGAATCAGAGTCCGGCAGGGCTCCTGGAACCCCTGCCAGTACCCAACCGTCCCTGGACGCACCTAGTGTTAGATTTCTTGGTGGACCTCCCTCTGTCCGAGGGTAAGACCTCCATATTGATGGTAATCGATCGATTTTCCAAGGGCTGTTGCTTGATTCCTCTGCCCAAGCTCCCCTCCGACTTGGAGACCGCAGAGTTGCTGTTTCATCATGTATTCCGGCTCTATGGTATACCCGAAGACATAGTGTCTGAACGGGGTCCTCAGTTCACATCGCGTGTCTGGAGGGCTTTTTGGAAAAAACTCGGGGTCATGGTGAGTATGACATCGGGATACCACCCTTAAGCCAATGGGCAGGTAGAACGGCTACAGCAAGATATCGGTAGGTACCTCAGAAGCTACTGTCTTGAACACCCAACTCACTGGGTTCGATATCTTCTGTGGGCAGAATATGCCCACAATATGCTCACCCATACCTCTACAGGTGTCTCCCCATTCCAGTGCATCCTAGGGTACCAGCCGCCACTGTTCCCATGGCAACTGGGATCCAGCGATGTGCCTGCTGTGGACTCTTGGTACCGGACCAGCAGCGAGGTATGGGCAGCTGTCAGACAACACCTCCTAGAATCGCAATCCCGTATCAAGAAGCAAGCCGATCGACATCGGCGGCACCTCTCCCTCACACCAGGACAGAGGGTATGGCTATCAACCCGGGGTCTCCAAGGACCCTACATGTCGAAGAAACTCAGCCCAAGGTACATAGGACCCTTCAAGATTACCCGCAGAGTAACCCCGGTCTCGTATTGCCTGCAACTGTCCCAACATCTACAAACACATCCAACGTTCCACGTGTCCTTCCTCAAGCCCTTGGCCGCCTCACTACACCAGCCAGCAACCGCGCCTCCGGCCCCAATGCTCCTGCCTGACAGTGGTGCACCCGCTTATGCTGTACGGGCGCTCCTGGATTCCCGGCGCTGTGGAGGGGTCCTTCAGTATCTGGTAGATGGGGAAGGATACAGGCCTGAGGAATGTTGCTGGGTGGCGGCACAAGACATTCTAGATCCGAGCCTCATCGCCAACTTCCACAGAAATCATCCGGATCGGCCCGCACCCCGACCTCGAGGCCGTCTCCCTGGTTGCCCACGGGTGTTCGGGGGCCGCTCCTCGGGGGAGGGGGGTACTGCCACGCCCACACCTCCGGCCGACACGGAACACCTGGGACGCAATGCAGACTGGGGCATAAAAGGCTGCGTCAGACCAGCAGCTGATGCGGAACCTTGTTCAGCCTTCTCATTTGCGACCTCCTAGCCATTTCCTGTTCCCGAACGCCTTCCCTGATCCCGTCCCTTGTTCCCACGATCCTGTGCCTCTTTATGATCATCGACCTCTTGCCTGTGTATCCACCTCGCCTTTTGGATTCTCCCTGTTACGACGTTCGCACCTCGAAGACCAATCGCCTGTTCTCTGACCTCCTCTCTTGGATTTCCCCGAAGACACCACGTATACCGCTCTGCTCTTGGGTTCGGCACTTCCTTCCGGAGCTGGACATGACAGTTATTATTACCAGTCCACATATTTTGGGGAAAACAAAGGTTAGCAGTATCTACCTTGATTGATTCTGGGGCAGCAGGAAATTTTATAGAAAACAGTTTAGTAATATCTAAAGGTATTCCTGTTCAACAATGTGATATCGGGTCCCATACAGTCCTGGAGGAGCAAACACTTTGTTCAAGTATTCTAGATAACAAAGCAACTGGTAACTGTTCAAGTGAGTGTTTGTCATTCAGAACATGTCTTTCTATGTAATTAAATCACCGGAAAATCCAGTATATTAAGTCTGCCTGACTGGTTATGCTCGACCCAGTATTCTCTTGGAAATGCAGAGAACTGATTTCTTGAGAAAAATAATGTAGACACATCTGTTTGTGTCTCCATGTGCATCCCCCCTAGGGTGCAACCCCTGTAGAAAGCCCTATCATGATAACTTTAGTTTGCATTTCCATTGAATATCAAGACTTACATGAGATTTTTAGTTAAAAAAGGGCTGTTATGCCCACAAACTGCCTTGGGACTGTGCTATTAACTTGTTACCTGGCACCACACCCCCTAAGGGACGAATTTATCCTCTCTTCAAACCAGAATAACTGGCTATGGAGACTTACATGCATGAGGTCCTAGCCAGCATCATTCATTCTTTTACCTCTTTAGCTTCAGCCAGCTTATCTTTTGTAGAAAAGAAGAACAGACAGCTTTAGACTTCTGTTGACTATAGAGGACTAAATGCCAGAACCATTAAATATCCACACCCTCTACCACTTATCGTAGCCAGATTAGAACAAGTATACAGGTCCAACATCTTTACACAGTTGGACCTCCAAAGTGTATACAACCTGTTTCAAATACAGAACGTGGATGAATGGGAGACAACATTTAGTACCTTGTTAGGCCATTACGAGTACCTTGTTGCGCCTTTCAGTGTGGTTAATGCACCCTCTGTTTTCCAAGCATTTGTCAATGAAGTACTCTGTGAAATGATTAATCACTTTGTATTGATATCTGTAGATGATATAATATATTTTTGATCATATGAAGAACATCCTTCATGTATGACAAGTGCTTAACTTTTTAGAATACGGATTTCCTGTACGAGGGGAGAAATGTCTCTTACATCAATTTTCTATGGCATTCCTAGGATTCATTATAGACTAACAAAGCATCTCCATGACTGACTGGTTACCACACAAGACTGTCAGGGAGTAACAACACTTTTTAGGTGTTGCAATTTTTTAAATTGTTTTGTGGATTAACTCTGTTTTAGCAGTTTGATGGCCCCCTCACATCTCTGTTCAAAGGAACTCCAAAGTGCTTACACTGATCTTCTGAATCAGATGCTGCTTTTGTCATGCCCAGAACCTCGTCACAACCCAACACACCTGAGGATGATCAGGGAGATGGAGCATAAAAGGATGATGCCAAACTGACCAGATTGAGGAACCTCACTGATCCTTCTGCTCACCCACGCCTGCGGTCTCCTGTGATCTCTCCTGCTTCTCCTCATTGTCTCGGTTCCTGTTCCTTCCCTTCCCTGCCCGTTCCTGTCCTCCCCAAACCCAGTTCCCCTGTCTCTTGGTTTTCTGGGTACTCTGACTCTCGCCTTAATTTCTTAGACTATGGCATCAGATTCTCCTTGATATCGACGTCTGTTCATCGATGACCCTCACTACGACTTCACTATGCATTCAGCCTGTCCCTTTGCTGTGCCTTCAGAAAATAAACACCATGCAACCATGCTAGGGTCCATCTCCTCCTGGCTGAAATGACAGCTTTACAGGACTTTTTTTAAATTGCTTTTATAAAAAGTGCAGAGTCACAGCAGCGTACAGGGAGAGACTGCATTGTGAAATTGCAAATACGGCCACATACACGTCTCACGTGAGTCCAACATGGACACATATTGCTGTAACATCTGAACATGGACAAAAAAGTTTCATGACACCACGTGTAGAGTGTATTTATAAGTGCACAGTGAAAACTGGAAAGAGCAGTTCTCACGACTGGACAAGACAGGTAATTTCCTGAGGAGTTCTGATAACACCCACTAAACAGAATGGAGTTGTTTCCTTCCATTGGTTGAATATGAACAGAATTCCCTCAACTCATTAACTAAGTTAACCCCCTTTCCATGCATCTAGATTATAAACTGCCTCTTTTTTCCTTTGTTATCAACTCTCAGTGACATTCTTGCTGTAGATGACTAGTATTATAAGAGTGGGGAGATCTTGCAATAGACTCATGTCTAGCTAACAGTTAAGCCCCATATAGAATATGTTATACCTCCTACTTTTTCAACAAGGTGAAGGACTTGAAACATAGAGAGTTTTACCTTTTTGAGGAAACAGCAAATGACCTTCACTGATACTGCTCAGATGTTGGAGGTTGCACCTTGTGTTTATACAAACGTTTTAAAAGTCAGAGAAATGGACCCAGTAAGAGAGAGGAGGTTTTTAGAGAAACTGACATTGCGAGTTTCAAGAATACTTTTGGCAACTTGGAGTGCCCCATCACTTTGTCTGAGCTGTCAAAGATGCATAGAAAGATGAATCAGTGCAAAGTTCTAGGCCTTGGCCTGTGGAATTTTGTTTCACGGTTTGCGACGTTATTTGGCCAGCTTTTGTGATTGTTTGTTGAGGAGGTGCTTAGCAGAGGCACGCTTCCTAAAAGGATGAGGACAAGGGTTTTCTCCTTGTTGGTACAAGAAAGGCGAAAAAGCTAATCTTGCCAACTGGAGGCCCCTTATAATGCTTTACTTGGATGCAAAAATCATTGCAAAGGTCCTAAGTGAGCGCCTGAAGAAGGTAATAGTCAACTGGTCCATCAACACTAGACGTAGAGGGTGCCAGGGAATTCCACTATCTGGAATTTGCACCTGGTTTGAGATGCAATTGCCTGTATCTGATCAAAAGTGATCAAAAGATCCCCCTTGCTCTGGTCAGTCTGGATCAGGAGAAGGTGTTTGACTAAGTAGACCATCATTTCCTGTTTAACACCTTGAGCAAGCTGGGCTTCAGCCCCAAAATTGCTATTGCACTGGATATTTCCCCTCTTGTCACATGAAATAAAACAAAAAGGAAGATGTCACATATTTTACAGATAGTGGTTTCTTGATGCAAAAGTGGTGCTCACACACTGACATGTATTTAACCAACACGTGCAAACTCACAGCTGCTTTACATTTATTCATTTAGTCAATGTTTCTCTCCAAAGCAACATCCAGTGAACACTATATACTTGCAGCAACTTACAATTCTAGATATACTATGTAAAATGAGTTACATGCTGGGCTGTTTAGAGTCACCAATTCACTTGAAAGCATATTTTTGGACTATGGGAGAAAACCCACACAAACATGGGGAGAACAAACAAACTACCCAAACTGAGTGGTGATCAAACTCACATCCTCTTGCACTATTCAGGTACTGCAAGGCAACAGCTCTTACTTGCTGCACCACCATGCCACCCATGCTTCAAGTCTCTCCGATAACTATATGCACCAGCCTACATAGAGTTCAAGACTCTAATTACAGCTTACAAGATGGTCAAAGGATCTGCACATGATCGCTGACCTGATCACCCCCAATAGTCCAGCCACAGCACTATACCACTCCACCTCTGACTAACAACCTTTGGAACGACTATAGGTTCTTGGTTTTGGCTCTGATAAAGTGAAATGAATGCTCTCACTCCCTTGGAATGGCTGAATCCCTTCTTCCGGGCTGAAACCCTTCATGAAGGGTCTTAAAATGCAACTTTCACACCTACTTCTCTCTTGATCATATCATCTGTCATTACCACCTTTGTATTCCGCATTGATTCTGTAGTCAGCATCTCATGTAATGTGTGCTGCAAAAACTGTAGTTTAAGATTGTGCTTCCACAATGGCATGTCTGCAACTAAAGTTTTCTCCATTTTGGAAAGCACTTTCATGTATTTTGTACACAAATTTGGAGAAACACACACACATACACACAGTCTACAACTGCTTGTCCACACTCCGTCATGCCCCGCCATGCCCTGCCATGCCACACCACTCCCCTTGTATGCTAAATAATATGTAACAATGTAAATATAAATGTAAGTCAGACTTACATGACTCTGTAAGTCTCAACACCCTTCCAGTGCTTCCTGTACTGTGAGCAATAAAAGAAGACAAAGTGAGTCCTCACAGGTCAAGAGGTGAGTGGCTCAAAGGGGCAAGGGGCCTGAACAGCATACAGAGCAGGTCCAGAAGGAGACAGTCTTGTTCCCAGATCACAGACCCATGTTGTACTCCATTTCTTCTCTGCCTCTGTTTTTGAACTCAGCCTTCATTATTAATCTCCTTATTAACAGACATGAACTGTGTTTGTGTGTATGCCTGTCTGTGTATTACTTTACAGGGAAGGGAGGGGATGCAGGCTATGGTGAATAGGGAGAGGGTGATGGAGAGAAGAGAGTAGAATGATAGAAATGTTGAGGCTCAGAGAATGTGGGGAGAGAAGATGAACTGGGAGGGGTGCAGGGAGTGCATTCCTTTAATGAATTAATGACTATTCTCACCATAAGAGGCGGCCATTCTCTGTCTCCTTCACTCCCTCCTTCTCTCAGATGAATACGGAGAAAAGGGAAGCTATGCAGATGAAATAATAAATAAATGCATAAATAAGTAAATAAATAAATGAATATATGAGACACCACTGCAGAAGACAGGGAGTGAGTGTGGAGTTGGGTGGTAGGGTGGGAGGGGTTGTCTCTGGTGAGCCTCCTTAACATCAAACAGCTGGAAGTAATAAAATATTTAAGATGCACTGAGAGTCTGTGAATATTAATACCCGTGTTCTCCTCTCCATCTCCTCTATGCTTGCTACCATTTCGCTCCCTCGCTTTACTTTTCTTTTCGAGTCATCTTTCTCCCTCTCCAGTATGTCTCTTATTCCTCTCTTTTCTGGCATCTGAATCTCTCTCTCTCGCTCTCTCGCTCTCTCTTTCTCTCTCACTGTCTTGCTCTCTGATGCACTTTGGTGACCTTCAGTCTCTGGCGACCTTATTTACCATCAGAGTTGTATGGCCTGCATGCTAATAAGGAGTCTGGAAGCCTGGCAGCCTCTGTGCAGTGATGTTCTAATGGTGGGATTGCAGTGTCCCCGATTCAGAGAGGTAAGACCACACTCACCAGCTTCACAGGCAACGTGGTTCACGCCAGCATCCTGTAACACACACACACACACACAAACACACAGAGCAGTCTAAGCAACATCCACTAGGTTAGAAGAGATCAGAAGTCACTGAATCTAGGTCTCAGGGCAAGTGGGGCAGCCACCGATTAAGACTGTATCCAGGTCCTTAGGCACTGCACCAGGAGTGGAAGTGATGCTGCAGATGGGTCCCTCTCTTTCACATTAGTGTGACTTCATAATGCTATATGATCTTAGAGCAGTAATGAAAGACACATTGGGATGCAGCATTCAAACATTTATGCCAAGAGGAGTCTCTGGAGCATGATCCTCGTGGGTTGCAGTGTGAACCACCCCTAGGGCTCACTGTGGGATGTTTCCCAGCATGCGGCCAAGCAATATATTACTTGACAGACACAAACTGGAGGCCACCCCCAACTCTCAAAAGCCCCTTTAGAAAGTGATAGCAAACTCTCAAAGAGGAAATGGTTTTAAATTATTTATCAATATGAATAAGTTACATACAACATGTAAGAGAAGAGCAAGTAATGGCTGGCTCTTGAGTACTTACTCCTTTGGTTTAGTGTCAGATTTAGGGGGGTGGGTGTTAAGTCGGGGGGTGGCAACATAAGAGTAATGAGCATGACATTCTATAATGGGGATAGGCGTTTGAGAACAGGGGAGAAGAAGCTGCAGGAAGTGATGTACAAATGGACTATGTTTAACTCCTGCCCAAGAAGAGGCGTTTAGTTTAGCTTAGCAAGATAGCACAAAGTTAGATGTGGCTGAGCAGTCCACAGTCTTCTGACATTCTGAATTCCATTGCCTGGGGTTAGAGGCCACAGGAGATCAAGAGAAAGCAGCAAAAGGATTTATGAGCAGGCTCAACGGTGTCTCACTGCGGTCCCTTCCACTGTAATCTCTGCACCCCATCCGGCTCCGACATGTCTGAAGAGGTGCACATCACTTCCTCCTTCCCCTCAGGAATCCACTGGCAGAGCAGTTACTCTGCTGTCATGGCATTGTGAAATTGCAATGACAAATTGCCTTCTATGAGATGTACATCGTGTTGGAGAAAAGTGTCTGCTAAATGAATAAATGTAAATGTAAAAGCAAATTGCTCCCTTCCTCCTCATCCTCCTCCTCTGTCTCCCTCTGTCTACAGTTCCTTGCAAAGTGTTCAACTATTCAAAAAGTGTGTCTTTTTGGGGAAAAATGTGCCACTTCAAGCATTTGGAACACAGGGGTTTGAAAGCTTATGCAAACAGCAAATTTCAGTTTTACAATTTATTTTTTATATCTGAGGACAAATAATTCGTTTTGGATTTTGAAAGGGACTGTTATCATGAAAAGGGGATGCGGTGGTGCAGTGGGTGGGACTGGGTCCTGCTCTCCAGTGGGTCTGGGGTTCGAGTCCCGCTTGGGGTGCCCTGAGACGGACTGGCGTCCCATCCTGGGTGTGTCCCCTCCCCCTCCGGCCTTACGCCCTGTGTTGCCGGGTAGGCTCCGTGACCCCGTATGGGACAAGCGGTTCAGAAGGTGTGTGTGTGTGTGTGTGTGTGTGTGTGTGTGTGTGTGTGTGTGTGTGTGTGTGTGTGTGTGTGTGTGTGTGATCATGAAATAGATCTCAGTAAAAATAATGATTGGGAGAACATTTGTATGTATCTTTTGAAATCCAAAAAGGCTGAAAAATGGTACTAACTTTCAAAGGACTTGAATAGTTTTGCTGATAGTTCAGAAACTATGATTGCAGAACCATGATATACAAGCACACATTATCTGAAACTGCTTGTCCTAGGGAGCTGAAGCCTAACCCGGCAACACAGAGCGTCAGGCTAGAGGGGGAGGGGACACAACCAGGACAGGATGCCAGTCCGTCGCAAGGCACCCCAAGCAGGACTTGAACCCCAGACCCACCACCGCGTCCCCATGAACCATGATATACAGAAAATAAAAATTACATAATTACCTAACAGATAGAAATTCATTCAGTCATTATTAATAAGCGCTTGTCCAAAGCAGGGTTCCAGTGGTCCACAACCTGTCCAAGAAACATGAGGAGCAAGGCAGGGTACACTATGGACAGGACATCAATCCTTCATATGACCATTACACACAACATTCATTCATGCACAGAAACACACACTAAAGGTCATTTACAGTTACCAGTTCACCTCAAACAAAAAATGGTATGCCCACTCTGTGGGAGAGAGGGGATTTGAGAAGGAAGAACTGACATATATTTGTTCACTTACCCATTTTAACCCATTTCCCTGACAGTCTCTGCATAGACCACTTCCGTTCAGTGGTTGCATTCTATGAAAGACACACATCCTGAGATCGATTGAGACCGACTGACAATCTAGGACGGGAAAGTAAGAGAAAGGAAAAGAGAGAAAGGAAAGAAAAGACCTGCCCCCCACCTCGCCCACAGTGATCCAAGTAAAAGATTGAATGCACTGTGACCAACCCTTTCTCTGAGCACTGAGCATGTCTATAATAACTCTGCACCTCTTTGCACCTTCCCCAAGTTTCTAACATAATTCGTGCCACAGGGGTACCAAAGCCCAGGAATTTCTGCAAACAGATCGACAGGACACGGAAAAAATTGTGGAGGTGGTAGCTTTGGAGCAGCTCATGGCAGATGCTGGTTGAAGTGTCACTGCCCAGAGTCCCTTCTGGAGGCAATCCAACCAGCTGAAAACCATCTGGTAGCTACCACACGTACCACGATTCCTCTGCTGGAGCCTTTGGTCCTCTTTCTGGGACTTTGTGGCTTTTGGACTGTGTGAGGAAACCAGAGCAGGAAACCCATGAAAGTGGGAGAACATATAAACTCCACACAGACTGGAATAGATTTGAACTCAGGCCAAAAAAAAAGATGCTTTGAGTCATACTGGCTGTGTCCCAGTGACACAGAATCAATGCCCTACAGCTGCAGGATGGACACTGTGGCCCCATACTGTGTTTCCTGCATCCATGCTGGAGTCACATCACCTGATCCCCCCCAAACAGCAGGAAGGGTCATCTCAGGGGATCTTCTGCAACGCAAAAGTTGAGGTTTTTATCCCAGTAAACAGACTTTTGTTGCACTGATGAATGAGGTTTGTAAGAGTATGAGGGCCATCTCTCAACAAGATAGTTTTCTACAGCAGCACTAAGTCCCCGATGCCTGTTAGGTGGTCCTGGTATGCTGGCTTTGGCTGAAAGAGAAGAGAACAGACGTATAAGTACAACATGATGGCTGGCAATGTCCATCTGTGATTCGGAGCTGAAAAATATCTTGGGAATGGCCCCACCCCCCTCATCCAGGGTGTCATCATCAAACCCAAACTACACCAGAGGGGAACTTGCCCAGTGAGCATTATGCCCACCACCAAAACCCACAGGATGTACCACCCACAAAAGGACCACAGCTTCAGAAGTTCATCACAAGTGAAGGATGCCACACCATTGTGCAGGAATTCTTGATTCTTACTACATACAAACAAGCTGCTGGCTATAGAGAGAGGGAGTGCTGCTACCGTTCAAAGAGCGCTGCGACACTTCAGTGGACCCCTGGGGGCCCAGAGAGATAGGCTGGCATGGATGGGTCCGGCGCAACAAGGGCCCCGGTGGCAGCACTGCACACTTTCTAAGGTAAGCGAGGCACATAGACATCATATTGGGTCCTGGCTCCTGGTCCACTTTGAGCTTTCACTCGTAAATAATAATTGTTTTTAATGAGAATTTCTCTCTCTATCTGCACCTCATGCTCCCTCTCTTTCTCCATCTCTCTTCCTCTCTGTAGTTTTTCCTTTCTTTTGCTCATTGAGAGAAGAACCCACAGTGTTGTTTTAATGCTTACAGGTGGCCCTAGTAAGAATGTGACACACAGTGAAGGTTTATCTGAGTTTCTTTCAGTGTCATTTGTGTCTGTGGTTTCTTCCTAGGGTAGGTCTCCTGCTCCATCACAAAGGAATGATAACAATGTCTAGTTCAGGCCCAGGAGTTATGGCTTACTTGGAATTGTTGCTAGCAACCCACAGCATGTGCATACTGTGGCTTAAAGTGGCAGTGGAATCTTGCATCCTGCCAAATGTTGCAGTGTAAATTTATGGAGCTGTAACGGGACCAGGAGAGAATTGGAACTCTGTTACACAGGGACCAAGAAATGGTCAAAGCATGAGAGCCTCTACTACCCCGATGGGCACTAATAGCACAAGCCAGTATTAATGGATCAAATGGAATACGGCAAGTTATGCAGACAAAAGCGTATACAGAACAACTGAATGAAAAACAAAACTAATTTTTTCATAATTAATTCCAGCCGCCTGCAGTAGTGCACCGTGGGCTCAGACCACTGCCGGCTCTTGCAGTTGGCCGATAGCTGGCTTACAGTTGGCCAGCCAAGCATGAAGCTCGCATGCAGTTCGACACTTTGGCATGTACAGTATGTGGTATGGCAAGCTCTGCAGACACTCTCAGCCTGTTGCCATCTCCACTCTCTATGATCTAAGCTGTAACTGGGATCTCCATGAGAAAACCATACTGGGCTTGGGAGTCTAAGCATTAAACAAAAGTTTAAAATGAAAGAAAATCCAAAATAAAACCCAATGATCTTGTGGTTTGATAAAAGCTAAGGCATAAAATGATCCCAGTCTTGTAAAAGTGCACCCATTGAGCCATGTGTTGATATAATGAGCAGGGGTGGGGTTTATCAGTCCTTCATATCCTACTGCTATATGAGCTAGACGAAGCATAAGGGCGAATGGTCTGATGGAGGGGTGGTAATCAGAGGGCTTTTGTAAGTCCCCATGACTGTAACAGGCATGTTGTTTTTTATACCACATCGACACCCCCCTTCCCCCTAGTGGCTTGGCAACGGCTGTGCAGACGGTGTCCAGGGAGGCAGTGTGGGTGTCCAGCTGCTTGCCAGCTGCGCCTGCAGGCCTATTCTGTCCCCCAGCGCCAGCAAGCTGTCCATCTTCATCCTGGTCCCCTTGACTGGCAGCAATGCGCTACACCTAGTGCTCCTGGGGAAGGACAAGATGTATGTTCATATTCACATTTACACATGCACTCACATACACAAGAACATACACCCCAAGGACTCACCCTGATAAACACAACTGCCACTGTATGTAAAAATGTTGACAGCACTCCTTCCACAGATGCAAGGTTGCACACATAAACATATATTCCTACAGTAGCACTTGCCCACATATAGAAATAGACAAGTGCCACAGCTGTACTAATGACACACATTCATGTTTTAACACATCTCAGTGTTGCACTTCCAAACTTGAAACCCATGAAACCTCTTTTGTTGTGGCATAAAAACATGTGTGGTGGACACTCTTTTCAGGCATCTCACTGATCAACACCCTTTGCGCTGCAATCATTCTGCCTGTTCGTTGTCTGGTCCTGCTTGCACTGTACAATGTACTACGTGCACTGACACTGAAGCCTTTAGCTGTCTTCTTGCCTGAAGTTGCTGGGCGACCGCACTGCACCTCCCCCTGCTGCTAGCCTGCTGCTCCGGCCATCTGGAAGCTGCTCCCTAAAGGCCATTGCCACTGCTGCTTGAGCTCTCTAAAAGCAGCCTGATGGCCCATGTGGTGTGAGGGACTGGCTCCCCAGGGCACTCAACATCACAAAAGTACTCGATTTATGAGAACAGATCCAATACAGAACAATGACAGTGCAAAAAAAAGTTAGTGAGTGGTGCTGGTGTGTAGATATCTAGTTCTTCATGCTGTCTAGGGCCAGCCTCTGAAGTTCAAAGTGAGGAAGGGAAGGCAAAGTCCTCTTTGAGGAGTCATCTGAATTAAAGAAGTAGTTAAATGTGTCTGGCCAAACATTTGGCAGTCACCTTAGAGGAGCGGAAGGACCACAAGATCCACTGCTCAAGGCTAGGATGTTTGCAGACCACATCATTCCAAAGCTGGGTCTTACAGAGAATAAGGCAGGCAGGTGCAATCCCTGGGGTCCCAAATAAAGTCTGTATACAGCCCTCGTCTGTGGAATTCATCACCACGTCATCCTTAAAGGGATGCTGTTTCATGCGCAGCTTTGTAGACAGCAGGCATGTGCTATAAAATGTTAACTGGCTGGAAGTGATATGGAGACCAGATGTGGAACTTACAGTTGCTAAGACGACTGCTTTCTGACACAGCCATGGAAGGTAAGGTGCCTGCATAAGGGTTTGGATCGAGATGGACTTTGGAGGTAATAGCTATCACACATATGTACATAAGAGGTGCATGATGGGGCCGGCACTGGTTGTTTCTGAGTTGACGGTCCTTACATTCTACACCCAGATGTTCTTGAGCATGGTGGTATAAGGACCTCACACAGACACACACAGAGGCAAATGCACCGATGCAGGCACACGCACACACAAGCAGAGCTGTTCAAGGCTCTAATTTCTGGGGTTAGTGTCCTCAGGATAAAGGGTAATCTAGCACAGGGTAAACCACAGAGAAGGGCCAAAATGGTGTATCTTTAACTGTAATCACACAGTGTGGTCACTGCACTTTGTCCATGGATTGCTGGATGGCCACCAGACTGAGGGCCCTGTGTAAGTGATGATCTTCCAATCTGACTTCCTGTCTGTACCCTTGACCTTTGCCTCTTCCTCTTACCTCATTCCCTCTTTCTCACTCTATCCAGGTGCCACTGCATATTATTACACAGTATCTTAGTCACTCACTATTGATAATTGCTTGCCCAGTGCAGTATTGCAGTTGTCTGGAGCCTATACCGGGAACACAAGGTGCAATGCTGGGAAGGGTATGCCTTGAACAGGACACCAGTCCACCAGAAGGTAGTAGCTCATACATGCACTCAAACTGAGGACAATCTCCAATCACAAATTCAGCTGCAACACATCTTTGAACTATGGGAGGAGGATATAGCACCCAGAGAAAACCAACACAAATCCAGAGAATATGCAGACTAAACGCAGACTAAATTAGGATCAAACCTGTATACAAATGTAGAGCTAATTCTGAGGTACCTGCACTATATGCTTCCACATCATGTCACCCAGCTATAGTGTAATGCTATACTATAATATGGACAACCAGAAAATACACTGTAAAATAAAGATCCTATTCCAAATATTCCCTATGAACTCAGCACAGTCTTTCACCAAAATTCATCCTCAGCCCTTGTCATATATTCAGTAAAGTGATTTTGTGTATCAGTATACAGGCTGCTTGATAATTATATGTAAAGGAGAGCACATTTTTCATTGTTGCTGCACTCTATAGGAGGAGGAGGTCAATGTTTTCCAAAAGCTTCTAAGTGTGACCCACCAGAGTTAAGTGTGAGGGCATGCCCAGAGCTTAGCTGCCATTTTACCCACAGGGCATAGTTACCCCACCCCACCCCAACACCAACCCCTAACCCCAACAACCCGCATGTCTGAGTTCCAGCAGCTGCGTCTTTAAGAGTGTGGGAATGAACGCTTTAACGCTGGAAAGCTCGGCCTCTGAAACGGCCCCTTCTTCACACATTCCTGGAAGAAAGCACATTGAGCTGATTAACAGCATTAACTACAATGGCTCTTTGTATCATCTCTGAGAGCTGGGTGGGTGCCAAATTGCCTTGGGTGTCTGGGTGTATGCATGTAAGGGGGTTGGAGGGGTTCTGTGTGAGTTTGTGTGAATTCATGAGCAAATGTGTGTCTGGGCTGGCTGTATTTCATTGTGTTTGCATGTCTGAATTTGTGTGTTTGTGTGTTGAAGGAGCAGTGGGGTGGGGACTCTGTGTTGCATTATACAACTGTGCTCTCCATTCCTGGCACATTCCTTTTCTGCAGAGATGCTCTTGATGACAGCATCTCCTGCACCCATGCTGCAGCAGCTTGGTGCCTGTTTCTCCTCCAGCATCTGGACACAGCCTGGCAGGTGGTTCAACCTATATACTGGGCACTGTAAACTATACGCTGCTTCAGCTGTGGAGTCTATATATACAAGTGGCACAACAGGTGGTGAAATGGTTAGCATGTAGCCTTGCACATGAAAGACTCAGGTTTGAAAGCCACCTCTTGCTGCAATTTCCTCACTATGGTACTTACCCTAAAAATCTCTAGGAAAATACCCAAATGTTAAAAACTAGCAAATCATTTTATGCGGCTTAACAAAATAAGCCACTTTGGAGAAAGATGTCAACTGGGCAAATGAATGTAGTATATTTTTTCCTCACCCCATGAACACAGCCTACTCCAAAACACAGCTGAAGCAATGCTGCTGTTAGATTACAATGAGAATGTTAGGAGGGAAGGAACTGTCCTTGCCCTGTGCCACAAATGCTTTGGGCTGGTTGGCCGTCACTAAGAGAGGCTATGCGTCTTGTTAAGAGCCCATTCCCTTCTGCTGCTGGGAAAGGTTAGTGAGGGCCATCTTTCATCTGTACAACATCATCAAATGGCCTGCATAATTTATGGGCTTCTTAGTGTAATCAAAAATTCTTATTTATTCGGGGAGGCAAGAAAAGAGCTTCTCTTTGCAGATAAACATGCTTTCCCATTGAAGCATCCCTTTCTTCATGTGAAATGAGATGCCGTTGTACCGTCCCTCAGGGTTAGGAGGAGTTTACAGGCTGTTCCAATACACAGAACCCCCCCCGACACAATCTTGCACACATACACACACACACTCACACAGAGACACATACACTTAAGCGCATGCAGGTTCAGCCACGCACAGACGGAAGACCCTTGCTCTGCAATCAGGGTTCTGGTCACTCCTGGGAGAGGATCAACTGCTCTGTGAAACTCAACTCTTGGATGCTTAACATTACTACATGTCCTGGCTGGGTACTTATTACCCACTACCAAGTCTGTCATTTGGTTTGAGACTACAGGGACATCTGTGTGTGAGTCAGTGAGTGTGTATGATTGTGAGAAAGACAGGGCGGAAGACTTGCACCAGTGACCGCCCTCCACTGACATATCTTTGAACACACATCACCTGACCCCAGAAGAATGTTAAGACCTGACAGCCCTGAAGACTCCTTACAGTGGAACCATAACCACTGGGGGGAGAGGGTCAGTGGAGTGTGATGGTCCTTGGCTCCATAAAATCTGTATCAAGGTGGAGTGACAGGGATGGGAGCTAATGCCTTGGTGGGGTAGTGGTGTCTTGGAGCGTTGTCCCCACTCAACTCACCATTCGCCCTTCTCAGCAAACATCACCTACCTCCATCACACCTCTCCCATCCTTGCTCATCTTGGTGGATGCTGCTGTTGGCATGCAAATTGGCCATAAAAGGCTAGCGGTGAGATGTGACCTCACACGGTAATGAAAGACAAAAGAAGGAAATAGCAGAGGGAGAGACAGGGAGGGAATTGACCAAGGAAGAGATAAATCACAGGTAGGACAGTCACAAGTCAGTAGATGAATGAAGAGCACTAGGAGGGTGGACACATAAAATTGTACAGAGGATGAGAAACACAACAGAAAAGGGCAGAAAGATGATCTGATGCTGGACATCAAAAGGCCTCTGTTCCTCATCTTCGCCTTCATCCCCTTTCTAGGGTGAAGAGACTACATGTCCAGTGCTGGTGCCAGGAGTGACATGCCATCAGCTGTACAGTCCATGGGTGTCATTGGCTGACCCTGGGTGCCAGAAAGGTGTTTATTACACCTCTCTGTCCTGCAGTCTGTCATTATGGAGCTCCTATGTGGGATTAAAGCATGTGAGCAAAATAAAAGTTATGACGAGTCCAGTGGTGCCCCTCTGCTTGTCTGTAAGAGCCAGGCAAACCTTTATTCTGCTTAATCCCTATGCTACACAAATGTCTTATTACATTTATTCATTTATCTGACTCTTTTCCTCGGAGTGATCTACAGTGTTAAACTACGGTACTTTCCACCTATATTTGATTGTAACACATCATCAGTTCTAAGACAGAGATGCATGTCTGCAAAAAAAAAAAAAAAATTAAAAATAGCAAAACCACAGGAAATATTGGAAACCAATCATGAAATTTAACTAATGATTTATTAAATTATGTTTCAATAATAATTACTAATAATATTTAATTACCGATTCATTACCTAATAAATTTTATTTATTAGCTAAATTATATTCTTATATTAAATACCTACATTTTATGCAATACAAAGCTAAAATGTAAAATAAATCAAGAAAAAATAAGTTCAACACATGGTACCAGCAATGGATGTGACTCAGTGAAAACGTTAAAAAGCGTGAGCATTTACTAGCATTGTGTGACTAATTCTATCAATCTTACCTTTGAGATTCTAAGATACCACTGACTGCAAGATGCATCCAGATTTTCAAGTTGTTTCAATAAAAAAAAAAAAAAAAAAACTTAGAATTCAGGTATTCGCCCATTTATACAGCTGGGTAATTTAAGGATACTACAACAAACCTGGTTCTTCATGTCCAAAGGGAGCAACTCTAACCACAATACCACTTGCTGCCCCTGTTTCAGAGTCCAAATAGAAGTTGAACACAGGAAGTAACAGTTCGGACTCAGCACCTCATCTGCCTGATATTCCCCACCACCCAGCCTTGGTACGACAGGTCTCCTCCAGCCCTCTTGACAGTCTAGTGCTTGAAGCTAGAGCTCCGCTTGTTGGGCCCACGTGCTCCCCACAGTTACCTCAGAAGGGCCATTTTAAGATGCAGACAACCATCTGTTAATATCACCTCAGTTGAGGGAGGGAGCTTCCTGTACCGTTTATTTTTAATTTGACTGTATGCCATTTGGGAGGGGTGCGGTGGCGCAGCAGGTTTGGCCGAAGCCTGCTGTGTGGCGGATCTGGGGCTTGAGTGCTGCTTGGGGTGGCTTGTGGCGGACTAGTGTCATGTCTGGTGTGTGTCTCCTCCACCTCCAGCCTTGTGCCCTGTGTTGCCGGGTTAGGCTCCGGCTTGCTGCAGAAGAAGCGGTTGTAGACAGTGTGTGTGTGTATATGCCATTTGAAGTCTTAAATGCACCATGCTACCATTAGTTTGGCATGCTGAAAGAGAGTATCTGAAGCTGCAAATGAGCAACACATATTTCTGTATATGTAATGTCATTTAAAAATAGCCATTTATCTCCCTCTTTTATATGTGTTTGGTATTGCAGCTCATTACTCAGAATGATGACTTCAGTGAGCTGCACGAACACTCATAGGTGTTGATGTGCACCATTACATGGCTGAAAACACTATAAAGGAGCATTGAGTGTCTTTTGAAGTGTTGGGTGAAGCAGCATTTGGCTTGGGATCCCCTGGAATGGGTAGATCTGTGTCTGCTGTCCTGGTGAGTTTGTTGCCAATATCAGCCCTAAGAGAGGGAGCAGATGGCACTCTTACTGGCTAGTAGTGGGTTACAGCTACCATCTTCACCAGGTTTGACATTTCACTAGCATTGTGTGGTAATTAATTCTCTCGATCTCATCAGAGCATGAGAGAGAATAAGAGAGGGAGATAGAGTCAATCTAAGTTGAAAGATTCTGTTACATGGGGATTGGTGCTGTGCCAACCAAGGAACAATCACACTCTCTCTCACTCTCTTTTTGTTACTTATACAGACTTACTGTCCGCATAAAAACACACAAACAAATAGAATAATAAGTACACAGACCCATAAACAGACTAACTTTGACTAGCAACATTACTTTTTGTAAATACACTTGCATGCTGACTTACATGAAAGCTAACACACACTTTGGCTTCTCCCATTGTATGGTTAGGCCAATGCATTGGCAAAAGATGTTGGCAGCTTCAGGTGTAGGAATAGGAGCATGGAATCTCCTGAGTTAGAACAGCAGCAGTTGTGAAATGTTACATGTAAGAAGGAGCCAGTGAGGGACAGCCAGTAGCGGAGTGGATAGAGCAGCTCCCTTTAGATCCAAAAGTTGCAGGTTTGAGTCTCACCTCTGACTGTAGTACCCTTGAGCAAGGTACCCAAAACTACTCCAGTTAAAAAAAAAAAAAAATTACCCAGCTGTATAAACAGATAGTTATAACCTTAACATTACAAGTTGCTTTGGAGAAAAGCTACATGAATAAGTGTCAGTGTAAGAGGTTTCCAGCTTAAATCCTAGAAAAGGACTTGCACTTGATCTTTCAACCATTGTACTTAATTGCTTCACTAAGAAGATCTTCCTGTTTAGGAATACATTGTAAAATGGATAATGACAAGCTTACATGAGTAAACCCACTCTGGTCCAAAACTACAGACTGGTCTCCCTCCTCTCTTCCTGTCTAAAACTCTAGAGTGGGTAGCTTGTGAGCATCTGTCTGATTTCCTCACCTGGAACCATCTCTTTCCTGAATATCAGTCTTGTTTCAAAGTTGGTCACTCCACTGAGACGCTGCTTCTGGCAGTGTCTGACGCTCTCCAAGCCACTAGAGCAGCTTCCCTCTCCTCGGTCCTCATCCTCCTCAATCTGTCTGCAGCATTCGACTCTGTCAACCACCAGATTCTACTCTCCTCTCTTAGTCAGCTTGGGATCAAAGGAATGGCACTAAGATGGTTTGAGTCCTACCTGTCTGACAGATCCTATCAAGTGGTCTGGCAGAGCTCTCGTTCTTCTCCTCTGCCTCTCTCAACCGGTGTCCCACAGGGCTTGGTACTGGGTCCTCTTCTCAATCTACACCTCCTCCCTAAGCCTGGTCATAGCCTCAAATGGATTCAAATACCACTACTATGCTGATGATACCCAGCTCTTCCATTCCTTTCCACTGGAGTATCAGATATTTCTGCACACATTGCTGCCTGCCTGTTGGACATCTCTGCATGGACTCACTCATTTCGCCTACTTCCTTGGCTAAGAGTCTGGGAGTAACGATTGACACAAGTCTGTCTTTCTCTCAGCACATCGAAGCCACAACCCAGTCCTACAGATACATCCTGCATAATATTCACAGGATCCGTCCCTACCTCACAACTGACTCTGCCCAACTACTTGTCCAGGCCCTGGTGACTTCCCCTCTGGACTACTGCAACTCTCTTGTGTGTGGCCTTCCTGCTAGTGCCATCAAACCTCTGCAGCTGATACAGAATGCTGCTGAACGAGTTGTGTTTGACTTGCCAAAGCATTCCCACATATCTCCTCTACTCCTTTCTCCTCGGGCTTCCTTTAGCTGCCCAAATCAAATTCAAGACCCTGGTTATTGTCTACAATTGCATCAATAGAACTGCTCCCAGCTATTTACAGGACTTGATCAACCGCTACACGCGAGCCAGACCCCTTTGCTCATCTACTTCTGCTCGCTTGGTAGTCCCACACACAAGAGGTAAAGCACGGAGGTTCTCGGTTCTGGCCCTGTTGTGGTGGAATTACCTTCCCCTCTCACTGAGAACTGTGGAAACTCTGTCTACATTCAAAAAGGGTCTGAAAACTCATCAGTTCAACAGATCAACAGATCTCTCCAGCTCATGTATGGTGTAAATGTTCATGTACCGTAACTTCATGAACATCCCCAGATAAGCCTTTATACAGCCACTACTCTGGAATTGTATGTGATTTTGTGTTTCTTATTTAAAAAAAAAAATGGTAGGAGGTTATCAGGATTAATCTATCCTGCATTTTATGCACCTACTCGAGGGATGAACGTCAGTGCATCAAGTGGAAGGTAACAAACTAGGTTTACTTAAGAGTTACATGTCTGCAGCCATGTCTCTTTTTCTTATTGTAATGCACAAATTGTATTTTTACTGAGATGTATGTCGCTTTGGACAAAAGCATCTGCTAAATGAATAAATGTAAATGTAAACAGTGAGAACTCTTGAGATGTGTAACTGACTTTGTATGAGATACCCCTAAATAGTTATGTTATTGGTGTGACTACCAGCTATCAGGTTTGTTGCTGTAGCCCATCTCACTCTTCAGTGAGAAATGTCAAAACTCACACTGATGCTCTCTCACTTCTGCTAACTTGGCCTTGGAGAGGCTGGATTGAATTCTTCAACCATGAATGATTTGGCATCTACACATTCCACAGGTAAAGTTCAGAGATAGCTGACCTGGATACTTCTGAACCAATGTAGCAATGCACCCTGGGAGTGACAATCTTGGCTTGACTCTGATCACATTTGGTACATTGCACACATTTAATGGAGGTGATGGGATGGGACCCTGTCCTGTGTGAGAATCCTGCATATGTCACTCACACAAGGTGTAATGGAGGTATGGGTTTCCATTTGTTTTTATCTCCTGCAGCACCCTGTCCCACCCACTTTCATGTAAATGAGCAGACAAGCAGAATGCCGCATGCAGATTATCTGCACAAATGGATCAGAACACAACAGCCATCCCCCGATTAAAAAAAAAAGAGAATCATGACAGAAAAAAATTCTGTTACAATTACAAAACACCTGTGTGACGTTTGTTTCCTTAGTTTCTTCGGCTGTTTTTGTAGAGTATACCAACTGTTTTGGGTGAACAGGCATTTCACAACATGTACATTAAACATGAATTTGCAATGAGTGATGGTGATGTAAAAGAAATTTAGTGGGAAGAATGCTGAAGTGTCTCTTTTTCTTTGGCAAAGAACAGTTGTTTCACCCCATAAAGCTACTGGGGAAAAGATCATAAGAGCATATGAACATATTACATATCAGATTCAGTCTTTTGTCTAATCACAATGTTTCTGACAATTGAATTCAGTGGTGATGGCTGTCCTGAAGTCTTTTGTAAATGCCAGTTCTTAATTACTTAATTGGATTTATTGCTCATCTTAATTGGCCAAATGACTATACTGCACAGGGTATTTTGTAGCTCATTGTTCAGAGGAAATGATGGCAACAGTCCTAGAACAATTCTGTCTTCACCTGTGATATGAGTTTTACTCTACATTGGTGTGTTGACATTCTGACAGAGGAAAGAAACTGGGTTTTTTTTGAAAATTATTTTGCTGTGACCTAGCGACAACTTAGACCAAACATTACATTTACATTCATTCATTCAGCAGATGCATTTCTCCAAAGCCAGATACAACACAAAGAAAACAAAGTGCATTATAGAAACAGATGAAGAGACATAAAGCCAGACATGTGATTTTCAACTACAGCAGGTACAGGTAGCATTGCATGAGTACTAGCATATAGGGTTCATAAAGGTATTTACATTTATTCAATTAGCTGACACTTACCTTCAAAGCAACTTACAATTACTTACCCATTTATACAGCTGAGTAACTTTTAATGGAGCAATTTAGGATGAATATCTTGCTCAAGAGTACCACAGTTAGAGGGGGGAATTGAACCCACAACCATTTGGGGTCAAAGGCAGCAGTTCTTACCCCTATGCTAGCAGCTGTCCAGAATGACTCACTGCAATTATTTATGACAAATTATATTATGTGTGCAAATATGGCATAGATAGGACCTTTGGGGAGATGTGAGTCTGAAAGAGATGTTTTTTGAGTATCTTCTTGAATGTTGAGAGGGTTTTAGTAGTTCTGAGTGAGAGATAATTTCATCTGAATTTCAACATTTGAGCCTGAAAGTCAACATTTGAGCCAGAATTAGAAATATGTATGCTTTTGATTTTGGACATGGCATCACCAAATGGTCAGAACTGGAGGATCATAGCAGTCTGAAGGGGTATAGTGAGTGGCAGGTAACAGGGTGCAGATCTTTTGATGATCTTGTAGGCTTTAATCAGAATCTTAAACTTCTTACAGGCAGCTACAGGAAGGCAATGATGGAGACAGACGAAGAGGAATTATACATGGAAAGGCTTTGGTTGGTCAAATACAACTCGTGCAGCAGCATTCTTTATCAACTGGAAAGGTCTGATGGATGAGGCCAGAAGATGAGACATAGCTTCAGTATTCTAGGTGGGATATCACTATGGCCTGGACCAGAAGTTGTGTAGAGTTTGTTGTGAGTTAAGGGCTGACCCTGCGACTGTTATAAAGGGCATATCTGTAGGACCAGGTTTTGGCACTGAGATGAGTCAATCGTTACTCCAAAGTTCTTAACTAATGAAGCAGGTGAACTGAGTGAGTTCTCCAGTTTGATAGAGAGCCCCTGACACGTGGATGGATCAGAGAGGATTTTAGAGAAGTTGAGCTTTAGTTGGTGAACAGACATCAAGGCAGAGATGTTTGAGAGACAAACAATGATAAGTGAGGAAACATTTGCAGCTCCAGGGGGGAAATAAAGGAAGAGCTAGGTATCATTGGAGATTCTGTGGCAGGCTATGACAGGACTAAGGGAAGAGGTGTAGAGGGCGAAGAGTAGGGGGTCCACCGCTGAGCCATGTGGAACACCAGTTGATAGAGGTTGAGGGGATGACTGGGAGCCAGGCCATTTCACAAGATCTACCTGGTACTAGGTCTCAGACCATTTCAGTACTGTTCTTTTGATGCCAAGCTGTCCAAGAGAGGACAGTACAAGCCAGTATTTGGCAATATCAAATGATTCAGACAGGTCGAGGAAGATGAGCACTGAGCACAGGAAGGCTGCCCTAGCTGCCTGCAGAGCATCTGACACTGCCAACAGGGCAATTTTAGTGGAATATCTAATTTTGAATCCAGACTAAAAGGCATCAAGAGCATCGTTCTGGCTGAGGTATAATAATTAAACAGAAAATAAAGCCCCCAAAAATATAGAAGACCTTGAAGAAAAGTCCTTACATAGTCAAAGTATTTAAGGCTGCAACATTTGACAGCATTTTCACTGAACCAAACCAGACTCGGCCAAATTAGTATGAAATGTTATGGGTTTGGATAAGTGTATATGGATATTATGAGTCCACAACAAAACTTTATGGAAACTGTGAGGCTCGAGTAAGTTAAAAAGCAAGTGAGGAAACCAGGAGCACATGAATAAAATACAGATTTAAACATAGTCACAGGGTATGTGTTTAATTAGCAGAAGAGCTATGTCACCATAGCACTGTTGTACTCACATGAACTTCTGAAAGATGCACACAATGAATGCAGCCCTGGGATAAGAAATCCAGTTCAGGACGCATACACACGCATAGATCAGTATATTTTTGTGCTTGGCCTTAGCCCAGCATTGTGCTCATGTTTTACTGCCCCGATTTATGGTTTATTTAAAAAGTAACAGTCCCTTTATAGATCATTAAGAAAGAAATAAAACCCCCCAGACAGCCCTCTGGTTTATTGGGGATGGGGAAAAAGTAGACATGGGCTGGATGGGGTACTGAGGATGCAAAGGGAGCTACACTTGGGTTCATCTGCGGGTCCATCGCAATGAGCAAAGAGCTTATTGCAATGAGCCCCCAAGTGGCCCTACTCGCACTCACACACCAATGGATGCACTCTTAGTACATGCAAACACACTACACGTATGCATACACAAATATCTAACAAAGACATTCAGATAGAATGTGCACTAACTCTGACACCCATGGGTGCTCATAAGCATAGACACACGTACATAAATTTATATTGCTTTTGTCTTCTGAGAGTAAAACTGGTTCTAGTCCATGGATAGGTGCAGTTACAAATATTCTGAGTGTAAAGTGCATTGTTTGGTACTACTGTGATTAAAACAGATTTAGTATTTACTAGATATGTCTGCCTGGGCATGTGTCTCTTTATTAGTCTGCACATTATGTCTGAATTTTATGAATAAATACAATATATGTATTTACTTGACAGCTTATGTTTATAAATGTGATGCTACAAATTCTGTATATGCATGTGTGTGTAACTGTGCATGTATCAGTGTAAATGTGTACCGCACATGTACTTAAAGCCTGCTTGAATGTGGATATGTGTTTGGGTGCATGTACTGTGTGTAGTGTTTGTGGGTACTGTCTCTGCACTGTATGAGATGCAGCAGCAGTCTCTCTCAGGGACAGCCATTGCATATGTTCCTCTAGTGCGCCTGGTTGTGTGAGTGTCTCAGTGGGGATTGTGTGCCTGATGTGTCTGCGTGGGTGGCGGGGGTGCGGACCCTCCCAACCCAGACAGCCTGGCAGAGAATGGGGAGCCAAAGCACGACTCCTTGCTGTCTTATTAGTGCTAATGAGAGGCTGCAACTCAGCCAATTTACATCTGTAATCTGATATTAGCTTGTGCCATCAGGGTTGTGGGGGTGCTCTCCCATCGGGCTCAATCACCATGTCCCAGCACATTATATGCACCAAGGCCGCAGGGCCTGGAGCCTGAAGGTCTAGCAGGCCTGCTTCCCCATAGGACCCTGCCTGCCATCAGGTAACACAGCTGACCAGTATAGAGCTGGAGGTACATGCTGGTGACCGTGAGGTAGGGGGTGTATTTTATGCCCCCACTTGGAATGTAAAATGCAGCTTTGGAAATGAAGAGCAGCACATGTAGCACATAACTGCTGTGTCCCCAATAGCAGTGTTTACCAAGTGTATAAATAATGTAATTTACACAATGATAGAGACTGTTGAAGGAAACCGTTCATAAAAAAACATGAAAAACAGGTTGAAAAGTAAATACTTATGCCCTCAAAGCCATATTATTTACCCTTATAGGAGTTTTATTAAGTTGCTTTCATTTCTTCTCTTTAATATATGATTAAAAGAGCTAAGCAAAGCAAATTTGCATTATTATAAGATATTTACAGTGACATGGGCTGTGGCTTAGTGATCCAGCCCAAGTCTGAAGGAAATACCCCACATACACTGAAAAAGGTATGATGGAGCTAAATAGGTTTGATTATGAATAATTTATAAAACTTGATTAGCAATCGGGGGTGTGGTGGTGCAGTGGTTTTGGCCTGTGCCTGTTCTCTGGTGGGTCTGGGGTTTGAGTCTTACTTGGGGCTCCTTGCGACGGACTGGCATCCTGTCCTGGTTGTGTCCTCTCCCCCTCCAGCCCTGCACCCCATATTGTTGAGTTAGGCTCCAACTTGCTGCGACTCCACTCAGGACAAGTTGTTTCAGTCAATGTGTTTGTGTGTGATTAGCAATCCTTAGGTAAAAGGAAGAAGCAATAGAGTATTTGGTCATCAAGGTTTAAGCCTGATGATCCATCACATGTGGTGTATTTAGCTCATTGTTTCACCAATATAAAATTATGAATGAGTAAAAATTTTTGTATCTCTAAATACCAGTAAGGGGCATGGTGGCGCAGCAGGTTTGGCTGGGTCCTGCTCCCTGGTGGGTCTGGGATTTGAGTCCTGCTTGGGGTGACTTGTGACAGACTGGTGCCCCATCCTGGGTGTGTCCTCAAGCCTTACGCCCTGTGTTGCAGAGTTGGTCTCCGGCTTGCCGCAACCCCACTTGGGACTAGTGGTTTCAGCCAATGTGTGTGTAAATGCCAGTAAAACAGAGGTACGTTTGGTAGGTGGTGATGCCAAAGCTCTCGATATAATCACTCCAGTCTTTTCAACAAATAGTATTAGTTTCAAGCATACAGATTGTGTCAAGGATTTGGGTGTCCTATTGGATGGAAAGCTGTCTTTTGTATCTCAAGTAATGCTTTGACTAAGTCGTGCTTCCTTCAGTTAAGAAACATAGCTAAATTACGGTGATTCCTATGTAGAGACGATGCTGAGAAATTGGTTCATGCTTTTGTAGCCCACCCACTCAATTCTGATGTTTTTTAACATTACTAGCATGCATGGGAGGTGAATCGGTGGTGTCTACAATACAACTTTGGGATGCGTGTACTGTTGCTTCGCATCAGTGTGAATCTGTAGTCCAAGATTTCAAATCAAAACGCGGTCACCAGGGGCTAAAGGGCAGTAATGGACCCTCTGATCATACCGTCGCTTGTTCCCTTCATTCCTCTTCTTCGCCACACTCTCAGCCAACTGATATGCACTTGAAGCTCACGCTTCATGTTTTTGACATATCTTGTATGGGATTTGTTGGAGGTACCGTCACCTGATACTCCAAATGCCACATCTACTGGTAACCTGGCTTCTCGACCAAACACTAGGAAATACAGCGAGTAGCTGGTTGACTCATTCAGCGTGCAGTTGTACGCATTTCCGAGATGGAAATGGGGTAAACACATCAGCTTTTTGTCTGGTGCATCAAGGGTCCCGAGGATATCAAGCAGAGTTCGGTTAAACCGCTCCGGCTGGGAATCGTCCTGAGGATGGTAAGGTGTAGTTCTTGATTTCTTTATGCCGAGCATGCTCAACAACTCATGGTTGAGCCAACTCTCGAAATCCCTGCCTTGATCGGAGTGCACCCTCTTGGGTAGCCCATAGCGGATGAAGTATTTCTCCCACAGGACCTTAGCGACCGTTTTCGCCTTCTGATCCCTAGTTCCAAAAGCTTGAGCATAATGAGTGTAGTGATTTGTAACCACAAGCACATTGAAGAGGTTCCTGGAATCAGGCTCAATCGTCAAGAAATCCATACAGACGAGATCCATCGGTCCATCACTGTGAAGATGCGACAACTCAGCAGCTCTCTTGGGCAGTGTCTTCCTCTGAATACACCTGAGACAGCTTTTACAGTATCTTTCAACCTGTCTCTTCATGCGAGGCCAATAAAACCTCTCTCGTAGCAGCCCATAGGTCTTTTCAAACCCAAGATGGCCCGACTGGTCACGTAAAGACTGGAGTACTGTCTTTCTGAACTCCTGGGGAAGCAACAGTTGCTGGTGAGGTGGCTTGTTGGATGGCTTACTCATCCTATACAATACAGAATTCACAACCTGTAACTTATCCCACTCTTTCCGCAGCAAAGACACATCAGAATGTTTCCCTTTGTTGGCACATTCGGCATTCTTCTGATTAACCGCATGCTACACTTTGCCAATGCAAGGGTCTTTCTGCTGTGAATATGAGAGGTCTGTCGAAGACAGTTGGGGCAGCTGCTGAATATTCAGGAAAGACAAGTTGCAATAGGCTTTGGGTACCACCCCTTTTGATGAGCACATGAAGTCAACAGCTCTGCAGTGACGATAGCGAGGTGGTCTGACTGAGAACATCTGGCAGATAGCTTGGACTGAGTCAGCTGGCATGGCCCTCCTCCCCTGAGATGCCTCACGATGGACATATGAGCGCCATGATAAGGCGTCTGCCTCAACATTCTGTTTCCCTGGGCGGTATTTCAGGCTGAAATCATATGTAGCCAGTTCCACCAGTCATCGATGCCCTGCTGCATCCAACTTGGCTGTGGTCAGGACATAAGTCAATGGGTTATTGTCCATGTGCACCTCAAACTTGGCTCCATAGAAGTAATCATGCAGCTTGTCGGTAATCACCCACTTTAATGCCAAAAACCCTAACTTATGGGTGGGGTAATTTTTCTCTGCTGGGGAGAGGCTTCTGCTGACAAAAGCCACGGGGCGCAGGTCCACTCCCTGATCCTGATAGAGGACACTCCCCAAACCTTCTCTACTAGCATTAACATGCAGCACATAAGGCAGTCCTGGATTCGCGATAGCCAGAACGGAGGCCTCTGTGAGACTCTGTTTTAGCGTTTCAAAAGCTTCTCCCAGTCTTCATCCCACTTGGGATCAAACAGCTCTGAAGGGTGGTGCCACTCCTTTGTACCCAGACCTGATGTTGGTTTCCTTCCATCTTGAGGGGCAGTCTTAGCCCCTGCCACTCTTCCTGGTCCTCTAGTTACAATGCAGCCCTGCAGCAGCTGATTTAGGGGATAACAGACCTTGGAGAAATCTTTCACAAACCGTCTGTAGTACCCACAAAACCCGAGAAAAGAGTGAAGAGCAGTAATGCTCCCTGGACATGGCCACGACTTCACTGCTTCAACCTTCGAGGGATCTGTAGCGATGCCATCTCTAGACACAACGTGCCCAAGGTAAGTCACTGAGGGACACAGAACTGGCACTTGTCCAAAGACAACTTCAGTCCCTCCTCCGTTAGTCTGTCCAGCACCTTTAGAAGGTGCTGCTCATGCTCCTCCAATGTTCGCCCAAATACAATGATGTCATCAAGATACACTAGGCATTCCAGAAGATTTATATCTCCTACAGTCCGCTCCATGACCCGTTGGAAAGTTGCTGGGGCCCCACATATCCCTTGTGGCATCCGTTCAAACTGATAAAATCCCGCGGGACAGAGGAATGCGGTCTTTTCCTTGTCTGCCGTACTCAGAGGGATCTGATAATAACCACTTCTGAAGTCCAGCACACTGAACCACTGGCTACCACTCAGGCAGGCCAAAGCATCCTCCACCTGAGGAACTGTGTACTGATCAGGAATCGTTCTCCTGTTCAGGGTTCCGTAGTCCACACACATACGTATGGTTCCGTTTTTATTCCGAACCACCACTATCAGAGGAGCGTAAGGGCTCCGAGATTCCGAGATGATTCCAGCCTCCTTCAGATCATGGAGATGTTTCCTCACATCCTCTAGATCCCCTGGTGGTAAACGTCTGGAACGCTCTCTGAAAGGCGTTTCACCATCACTCGAATGTGGTGCTGCGTACTCTTAGCACACCCAACATCAAACTCACTGCAAGAAAAGACCTCTCTCTTCTCCATTATTTTCTGACACAGTCTATCCTTCCACTCAATAGGCACAGGAAAGTCCCCAAAGTTGGAGGAGGAGAGGGATAGTTGAGACGTATGTGGCGTCGTCTTCTCCCTTCCTGCTGGAATGTACCACGGAACCTTACCATGAGATCAGCCGCACTGTCTGTGGTTCCAAAGGCTGCCTCCAGGGCTTTGAGGTAATCATCAGCAGTGACAGAGGGGTTACTAACTCTCAAGCACTGGACAATGTCTGCTGCTGGCCCTTTAAGACTCTCAGCTATCCTCTGCTTCTTGACAATATCTGAACACTGCCATTAATCCAGCATGTGAGTGGTCTGCTCAGCCCAGGCATCATACTCTTCCTCTCCCGGTGGAGTTGGTTTCATACCGGAGAACAAGCGAAGTTTACAATAGCCAAGTCTGTCCATAGGCGTGGCTTGGCATTTCTCCACAAGTGAAGAGATGACATTCACGAGTTTGGTGTTCAAGTCTGGAGCGACAGGTGGCACTGGAGGAGGCCCAAACCAGCCTGTGACATCAGCTAAGGTCTTCCCTTCACTTGCTAGGAATGACAGGAATTTTGCCTGGAAACTGCCTCTTTCACCAAGTATCGGACATTCTCGGGTTTCGCTGACATTAACTACCCAGGGCCTCAACTCACCTCCAACTGCTAACTGTTCAGGTATGGTAGCCCTAGTCATGTCATTTGTGGTTTCAACTAACACTAGTTGGTTTTTTCCAACCTGTTCTAAACACCATCCCCTTACTTTACATTGACCAAATACTCCCACCCCATCCAGCACCTTGTACATAGTCTCATCAGTAACGTCAACAGAAACCCCACTAAAGACGATAGCTTTTCTTACATCAATACCCTTGTTGTTACACCACTGGACTATCTGCTCTGACTCCATGTTACAACAACTTTCCAGACATCAACTCACAAAATCACATCAAACAGACACATCAAATCATACAAAAATATACTCACAATTACAGAAAACAGTAAACAGATCCCGGACGAGCCCCAAATGTAGCCCACCCACTCAATTCTGATGTTTTTTAACATTACTAGCATGCATAGGAGGTGAATCGGCGGTGTCTACAATACAACTTTGGGATGCATGTACTGTTGCTTCCCCAAATGCGGGGTATGACTCTCGCTAGGGTGAGGAGAGGCCCAATTAGCGTCGTGCAGCTATACTGTTATATTGTGAGTACAAACCTCCCATGCATCGCACTTAGCAACCTCACAGCCCTTCCCCAAAAAAGAACCATTCACCCACACACACAGACTGTCACAAGATTCAGGTGAAATATAAACCCAACGAAAATTTAATATAAAACTACTAGTCCACACAAATAAACATTACAGTAATTCGCACTGACAGAGAAAACGAACAGTTTTTGTACCCGGGGTTTTTTTTTCTTATGACTCAGTCTCTGGTACCGTTTCGTTGGCGCGCTTTATATTCTCGAGCTCCACCCTGTCCACCACCGAGGGAAGTTCCCTGCCGTTACTCACGGTTTTCGTGCGATGCAGGAAACCGACAGTGACCTGTCCTCACATCCACTCTCTCTCCAGCGAGGGTGGAGCGATTATGGCGAGTCCTGGCGACACTCTCTCTCCGCGGTCCAGTCGCGCTGGCAAAACTCTAGCACTTCCACTGCTCCACACTCCGAAAAAAAATTAGGTGCAACGCGGTGTCTCCCACACACGTGCTCCGTTCCCCCTCTTTCCCTTACTCAAAACCAACTAACCGCACGCCCGCTGGTTGTTATGCTCACATAGTTTATCGAAACACCCGAGCGAGAACGAACCCAAACCAGCTCGTTCTCCTAGCCCGGTCTCAAAAAAACTCCCTTTCTCCCCACGCGGTGTTCCAACTCTCCTTCCTACTCCCTCTTCTTCCCCCTCTCTCCCGGAACATCCCGCCCCACAAGGTCGCGGGCACTTTCCCCACCAGCACCGATTGGGCAGTCCCTAAATGACATTTTTCCTACCAATAAACACCAAAAAAATGTACAATATAGGAATAAAAAACATCAAGTTACAAAACCATAACCCTCTCCATATTTATATAACTATTTTACACCCCAAATACCCAACTACACATGGGAACAGATTGCGTAGGGGCTACACATTTGTTTCAAGCAGGCTGGAATAATGTTATGCTTATTGTCAGGTTGTCCATACCAGACTGTATCCAGGCTACAGCTGGTACAAAATGTTGATGCGAGAAGTGTCACTAGAACTAGCAAGTATGACCATATAACACCTGGTTTATATTTTACAGTCAACTCCTGGTTGCATTTAGAGTTGATTATAAAATCCTACTTTTGACAAGGCAGTATATGGCATTGCTCTATCTTATCTTTGTGAGATTATTGATTCTTATATACCAGGACGACATCTTTGTTCATTAGATGCAAATTAACTACATTACATTTACATTTATTCACTTAGCAGACGCTTTTGTCCAAAGCAACTTACAACAGATACTATGTAGTGTTACTAGACTGTGGAATATTCTACCAGCTACTGTCAGAAATGCCCCGTCTGTCTCTGTTTTAAATCTAAACGAAAGACTTACATGTTTACTCAGGCATTCCACCTTGAAATCTAATTCCATTTGCCTGTGTTTGTTTTTACCACCTTTATACTAATGCATATTAAATTGACTTGTTTAACTTACAAATTACTAACAAATTACTAACTCTATTCTTTCTTCTTGTTGAGGATTGTCTCCCTACATATGAATTGAGGAGGCTGGCCAGCGGTCACAGACGCATCCCATGCTGACTGAAGATGATGACCAACTGCCATGATGGACAAGACGTACCATGCTGAGCTGGGAATTCAAGTTACCATATACTCTAGCAACAAAATCATTATTACATGTAAACTGCCTTAGAATTGTTACTTAATCTAGAATGCCCAGGAGGGGTGGGCAGCCACTGGCCCTTGGACCCCCAGAGGTTTTTTTCTTCCTTGATTTTCAGTTCGGAGTTTTTGTTCCTTTCCTCTGTGGCCGGTAGGCATACTTACAGCTCTATAAAAGTACTGTATTATGATAGTTGATAGTCAGCTGTCTTCTTTGTTTCTTTATCTGATGTATTTATTTTTCGTGCCTTATGCCTGTGTTAAAGCGCTCTGTGTCATTGTGTGAGAAGAGCGCTCTATAAAAATAAATTGAATTGAATTGAATTGAATCAGGTGGTGAGATCATCCATCTGATGGCAGCTGGAAACTTGTAGTAGGGTAAGTCAGATTGCACATCAAGATGGAGTCCAGAAAAGATATACAGATGGTCCCCAAGTTACGATAGTCCGACTTAGGATTTTTCGACTTTAAGATGGTGCAATAGCGATATGTATTCAGCAGAAACCATACTTCGAATTTTAAATTTTGATTTTTTTCCCTGGCAAGTGATATGTGGTACTATACTCTCTTGTGATGTTGGGCAGCTGGGCAGCGGTAGTGATCCGCATCTCCCAGTCTGCCACGCAGTTGCTATTGTATGCAACCGATGCTCTAGTGTTCTGTGTTGCCAGCATTTTTTGGATACCCCCTGTATCTATGTTGTGTTTTGTGCATCCATCATGTCTACAAAACACCCATCTGTGTCTCCTGCTACTGGTGAGAAGAAGAAGAGGAAGGCAATTACTCTTCGGAAGAAACTCAAGATACCTGCCCAGCATGAAGGCGGCAAGCCCGTAATGGCCATCTCACATATGCTAGGCTATGATGTTCAATAGGTTAGGTGTATTAAATGCATTTTCGATTTACGATATTTTCAACTTATGATGGATTTATTGGAACATATCGCCACTGCCAAGTCGGGGACCATCTGTATAGCTAAAGAGACTGATGCAGTGGATAAAGTGTGACTATACAGCGAAGAAGCGAGTGACGAGGACCTTACATCTTGTGTCAATATATGAGTATATGAAACTGACAAAGTAAAGCAAAGGAGGCCATATATCCCTTGTAAATCCAGGAGAGTGTGAGACAGACAGCGGTACTTTACAAAGTGAAACCATCCATCCGACCTTAGACTGGGAAACCAGGGCCATGAACACAGTGCCACTCCACCCCATTACCCTACAGGGGTGGGACACAAGGCGAGAAGTGCTGGGTTACGCCACGTGTTCCCGAGCCCTTGTCAGTACAGCTGTGAAGAGCAGCTGGGCCAGAATCCCCTCCAGCACTTCACAGATGATCTCCAGGGTATCTGCAATAGGGGTGGTGTGGGCTGGGGGCCTGCAAGATGTGTGCACATTACCCATTTACAGCTGTCCCTGATTTACTTAACAGTTCATGTTGCTTCAAGAGTTCAACACCAGGATCTGGAGCCACCACCATTGCAGGTTGGGTCACATTTTTGCCAAATTCTGGGATGGACTGGTGTCCTGTCTGAGGTATACTCCTCCTAACTGACTGTCTGGGGTCAGCTGTGAACTGCCGCAACAAGTGTGTGAGTGTTTTTAATAACATTTTTCATAATAATCTTAGTAGTAATAATAATAATAATAATAATAATAATAATATACACACAGACACACACACACACTTTCAGAACCGCTTGTCCCATACGAGGTCACGGAGCCCAACCCGGCAACACAGGGCGTAAGGCCGGAGGGGGAGGGGACACACCCAGGACGGGACGCCAGTCTGTCGCCAGGCACCCCAAGCAGGACTCGAACCCCAGACTCACCGGAGAGCAGGACCCGGTCCAACCCGCTGCGCCACCGCACCCCCCTAATAATAATAATAATAATAATAATAATAATAATAATAATAATAATAATAATAATAATAATAATACTACACACACATTTCCTGAACCGCTCGTCCCATACGGGCTCGCGGGGAACCGGAGCCTAACCCGGCAACTCAGGGCGTAAGGCTGGAGGGGGAGGGGACACACCCAGGACAGGATGCCAGGTCATCGCAAGGCATCCCAAGCGGGACTAGAACCCCAGACCCACCAGAGAGCAGGTCCCGGTCCAACCCACTGCGCTACCGCGTCTCCTCATAATAATAATAATAATAATAATAATAATAATAATAATAATAATAATAATAATAATAAGAGGAACCCACGGTGACACAATGGGTTTGGTTAAGGCCTGCTCTGTGGTGGGACTGGGGTTCGATTCCTGCTTGGGGTGCCTTGTGGCAGACTGGTGTCCCATCTGGGGTGTGTTCCCTCCCTCTCTAGCCTTACACCCTGTGCTGCCAGGTTAGGCTCTGGTTTGCTGCAACCCCACTCAGGACAAATGGTTGTAGACATTGTGTGGTTGTTTATTTATTTAAGAAATAACAAAAGTGTTACACTGCAATGGAATGAGCCCTATGTACGTTGTACCTTGTCTGATGACCTAAACTTCTGGATAGACAACAGACCACCATGATGAAGTTAATGTACTTTTCTAAGCAGTAGACTAGCAGGGCTCCTTTTGTAATTTGAACATGTGATTTTTTTGGTTAAAGGCCCCCCATCATTCTGCTCTTTGGGGTCTTACTGACCCTGAGTGTCTCTCCCAGAGGGCAGTCTCTATGCCTCCAGATGGCCCTCTGGGCTGATTTGTGCCGAACACAGCAGCAATTTTCCACTCTGCATATTATGTCTCCTCAGCCAAAACCACTTGAGTTTAACTAAACAACTTTTTCTTCTGCTTATTAGTGTGTTTCCAGTTGTTCAAGCATTTTCAAACAAATTGAGTATCCACAATAAATGTAAAGATGAGACGTACTTTATTTCAGACTTTTCATTTTTATTCATGTTTATTTGATATTTCTTTGATTCACTGCGATGCAGAGTAATTAAAACCTTAAATAAAGTAAGTCTTATTAAGCAGAATTAAGTTTGACTTTCAGGGTTATTTGACAGATGGACATTATATTTTGCATTAAATATGGTTGTATATTAAACAAACGTTTTCATTTCAAAATGGAAAGCTGGGTATGAGTAGAATTTTGTGGCCTTGAGAGATATATCCCTGAAATTGAAAACAAACTTTGTGGTTTTTTATATCTCAGTAGCGTTCCCAGATTTTCTGGTACTGGTTATTAAGTGTGTTTTTGAACAAGGTGCCAAAATGTGACGATTTAGTAGCAGTTAAAAAAATCTGAAAGCCATAATTGGCTGCAGTCACAAGGACTAAATAAGAGCCAATCCCACAGGGATATATTACTAACTCCAGACTGTGTTCTTATTCCATAATATCAGGCAATCCACATTCCTGTCCATACAATGCTCCATTCAAGAATGGCTAATCTGTTGCCAATCAACTCCAGTCCAGCCTAATCCAACATTCTTACATAAGGGACACCTGGCAGTATAGCAGTTAGGGACACAGCTGTAACCTGAAGGTTATCAAGTCCCATTCCTCCTAATGCTGTAGCAGCCAACTCCATGAATATGTCTCACAGAGTAAATTGCTTTCAATAAACGTGTCATCTAAGCACAAGTTGATAACAATGTGTGATTCAGTGTCTTCATGATCCTTTATTAACCACGGTATGTCAGGCAGGTTATGGAATGAGAGGTAGAATAACCTGTATTACATACAGTAGAGTCGCTGTTGAGAACTCACTGAGTCCCCAAAACAAGCACCTTTGTGAAGTGAGAGTTGTCCAGAAGACCATTATGACAAGAAATGATGTGATCACATTGCTGCATTTCTAACAATAACAAATACTTTCAATTTTTATTTTTTCTTGCTTCACTTCACTGATTTGTCATGTTCCCTAGCCATCTAATCGCAAATCCAACATGCACAAACTTCTCAAGTAGCTCTCTATCCCTTGACAAACAGCACAAGAAAGCAGATCAGCAGCACATTTTTCGCAGCCCATTATTCAGCTCATGAAAAACAGCACCAGGAAGATCAGAAGCACATTTTAAAGTAGTGTGTACACATGCTTATACTTCCTTCTTCATTGCAGTGGGCGCGTTAATTGGATCTCGTTCATTTGTCTGAGCCGAATTATTATTTTTTTATTGGGGCTGGTGACGGACGCTCACCCAGCACTGCCCCCCCACCACTCATCTCTAGGTCGATGTGTCTCCTAATTAAAACTCTGGAGGACAGCTAATTGCAGCCGCTTGGTTCTCTGTGGAACGAAGGAGCCCTCCACCCAGTGTTGCCCAGAACCAGGGCTCCCTCTCTGGGAATTGAAGGCTTATGCAAGCCCTTTGGAGGAGATGCACATTGCTGCTGGGTTTCGTACGGAGGCCGTCCACTCGATTGAACACACCTCATTAAAACACTTTTAAGGCTTTTAACTCCGGGCCTGTTTTTTTTTTTTACTTTTCCTGTGAGTATCTAACTACTTTTGAGTCTGGTTTCATACATAGAAAGATATCTGGGCTGCTTGAGGTTCGATGAGCTCTATGACATGTAAGTCACCAAAGTACATCTTGACACAATGATATATGTCTGATTTGATTATTTAATGTCTCAGTTACTAAAACTGTAAACTGTCTTTTAGCAGTCAAAACTGGATTTTGATTATTTTTTCTTAAGGCAATGGATATGCAAACACGTTGCCTTTTTTTGGAAAACAGCAACACTAACCTTTTCACCAAACAGCAATGGTTAAGCCACCATTAAAAAACACCACGACTGAGACAGTCATCTGCAAGGATCCCAGCTTCCATCTCTGACATCAGAGATCCCTTTTAGGTCATATATGTTTGCAATATTACTCTTCTTGGCAAATAAGTATTAAATGTAATTGACTTGGAGGGGGCACAGTGGCGCAGTGGGTTGGACCACAGTCCTGCTCTCCGGTAGGTCTGGGGTTCGAGTCCCGCCTGGGGTGCTTTGTGACGGACTGGCGTCCCGTCCTGGGTGTGTCCCCTCCTCCTCCGGCCTTACGCCCTGTGTTGCCGGGTAGGCTCCGGTTCCCCCGTGACCCCGTATGGGACAAGCGGTTCTGAAGATGTGTGTGTGTGTGTGTGTGTGTGTGTGTGTGTGTGTGTGTGTGTAATTGACTTAGGTACATCTCTCAGAAGTATTGATGTTACTTGTGAAATTTCCATTCAGAAAGGTCCCATAGACTAGAGGAGCTACAATATGAATGATTCACGTGCAACTTATTTTATTTTGATTAATTTGTGACTTTATTTGTTTAGTTGTGTAAGCAATGCTTTTTGCCAAAGTGACAATATTTAGTTGGTTTGCCAGAGCACATACAATTACTTAACCATTAATGCAGCTGAGTAATTTTTCTCTGGCCCAATTCAGGGGAACTGCCTTGATAGTAAATACTACAGCAGGTGGTAGAATCTGAACTTGGATCTTTAGAGCAGAATGTGAGAGTTTTAACATCTATGCCAACTGCTAGCCCAATAGTATGGAGTGCCTGTAAGCAAATCCACTATTGCAAAGTATTTGGTTCATAAGTAAACTGCAATTTTTTAATCAGGTCTCAAACCCATGACTCATGCATTCTTTTCAGGGTCATTGTTATGGATACACTGTAACTCAGTGGGTGATTTGCTGATATTAAGGATCTCTTGTAATGCCAATTTACAACAGTAACCATAAGAGCAGTGGCTGTTCAGGTAAAATGTAACAATAACAGCCACTTTGGTTATATGTAACAATGGTGTGTATTCAGCTAATGTGTAACTATCCTGTTATGATACAGCAAATGAGATAAGTGCCATGGAGAGGAAATAAATCCACTACAATCACATTTAATATCAGATGAGCCGATAATCCATCTATTTATATAGGATTTTTGAAAGGATGAGTGTTGCCCTCAGTGTGTATGGACAGTGAAAGCCAGGGTCAGCACACACTCCAGAGGCACCTGGAGAAACCACACATTTACTATTTGACTGCAGTCATCTTTCAATACACCCTCAACTCTCTTTTCATTCCTGCTGTCTCTCTATTGCCATACAGGAGAGCACAAATTAATCTCATACACAGTTTCAACCTTTCTCTTGCTCTCTCGCTCACTTCTGTCTCTCTTTTTCTTTCTCTTTTTCCTCCCTCTGAATTTCATGCATAATGAATGTGCTCCTTCATGAATATGATAATGTGTCAATATGCATAGAAAGGTGAGAGGGCTTCCCCATTCTCTTCTAATCTCTGTCTGATGTGAGAGAAAGAAAAGCAGAGAGATTGAATGAGAGAGAGAGAGTACAGAGCAGATGAGTGAATGGAAATAAGGAAGAAACACAGGTGAGACGATGGAGAAGAAAGGAACAAAAACTGGGGCAAATATGGGGTGGCAATTGTGCCTACAGGAGAAGAGGATGTAGATGGGGGAATAGTAGATAAATGCATGAGGAAAGAAGGGTGTGAAGCGGTTTGAGAAGGATGGCTGGTTGTTTTCCATGTTGCACTGAAAACAAAATAAAAGCCCACTAAGCACTGTATGGAAAAGCACGGCCTGTGACATATGAGTGCTGCATGGGCAAGAGCACATTAGTAACATGAGTTGAAGGATAGGGAGGGGGAAGGCAGGTGTTCCAGGCCCTGGAGTTGACATACAAACATGCAAAAAACAATTAAGACAATAACCAAGAGAGAAATCATTACTGTTGTGGGCATTGCAGCACATGCCCTTGAAACATCCTTACATTTCAAACAGAACAGCCAACATTCCACACAAAACATGGACAAAAATAAAAAAAATAGGTAGAAGAAGAAATTAATCTAATTCATGCAACTAAAAAAACTTCAAACACTCCGATCTTCAAAGTTGGAAAATATTAAAGAAATGAAAAAAATTACACTAATCTTGCTAGAGGCAGGAAAGGGCAATGTTCCCTCATCCCTGTGTGCCCACTTGGATTGGACACCCTATCTTTGTGTGGCCTCCCAGTACTGATGACTGGAAGCATGTGGAAAGGGAGTTGTTTATTGCTCCCTGGCACCGAAGCATCCTGGGTAGTGAGGCTGCCAGGTGGAGGGGAACTGCGGGGCAGGGGAGGAGGTGCAGTGATTCAGCATCTGTCTCCCCAATTACATAATGGACAAGTGGCAGGCAAAGGACTGGAGGCAGAGCTACCCTGGAGTTATACAGGGTTCACTCATCTCCATGGGCCGCTCGACACCCCCTCCAACTGCAGTGGGTGTGCTGAAGGTTGTCTGTATCCAGGAGGAGTGCAGGGTTGGCTAGGAGCACATACACATGTACTGCAACATATGTCTATGAAAAACATACAGATATTCAGATGCACTTAGACATGCATGTACATGTGAAACAATAGACAGACACATGCTCCAAAATATACAGTGTATACTGTACATACACAAGTACTCTGAAAGTATTAATATATACAATCACACGGGTCCTCATAAATACATACACAGACAAAAATGCATTTATCCATATTCAAACACATACCCATAGACACAAACAAAAGTACACAACTCTAGAGCATCCAGCATGCCATGCTACTACAGGATTGATGAGGACACTGAGGTGGATGGGTAGGAGGATAGGAAGGAGCTTGCTGACCTTCATCTGTAAGGCACCACAGGAGGCATTCTGACCACTTGATCAGGTTTATGTCAACCACTGCTAGTGTCACAGCGGAGGGACAGGGGGGTGGACATTTCATGGCATTATCACAGTGACCAGCTGAAGTGGAAGGGGCTGGAGTGGTGGATGTGATTCAGAACGCATTGGTTCACCTTCGCACCTGAGACAGCAGCCCTGCTTTCTACATACCAAAAGTTTTATGTATCCCCCCATGTCTTTCTGTGTGGCAGAGGCAGCACAGATGCATATCTTTGGGTCATTGCCGTATGCTTTGAGTTGGCACTCCATCAACTTGGCTTTTATTTCAGCCAAAATAGAAAAAGATGTGCAAGAATAGAGAGAGAGAAAAGGGGGGAGAAAGACAGAGGAACGATAGAAATACTGTCAGTCTCTGAAGATCCTAGGGCTAAGAGGGATTTGCATACATATTTAATCAAAGCAAATTAGATTATAAGAAAATTAAATTGCAATTCCTGCACCCCGTTTACATTCTGCCTGCATAGCCCTGGCTATTAAAAAAAAGCTGTAAATAGACAGATAAATAAATAAAAGACAAAATTAATATAGATAGAAGCAGGGGTATGCTTTACTGATAACTAGAATTGATGGAATAGGCTGATGAGTTTTGTTTATCTGTTCACAAAAAATGATGTATGCAGTTACCCCATCTGGCCCTGGACACATACTGGGGTCAGCGGGAGTCTTCTAGCCTGGAGCTATGAATCAAGGAGTCATGGAGGGTTCAGAGCAGCGCAAGACCTCAGTGAGTCTTCCTTACCTCAATGAGTCTTTGTTAGGAGTGCAGTGTATGCTTCTGAAGTGACTGGGGAGCTGTGAAACACACACACAGGGGCAACCAGACCAGTAGAAACTATGTCAAACCAACCTGTGTATTTCCATAAGACAGGAATAAATATTTTTCAAAGATGCCGCTGTACCTGTCTGACATACAAACCCACATTGCCTGTGTGCCTTTTAATTATTTTATTTTCCAGTTGATCATTACCCCACACAGACAGCCTGTCCCTCACACGCATTTTGCTGCCATTGAGTTCTCAGTCTCAGACACATGCAGACATGCACGCACAGACTCACAGACACACACACACAGACACATACACACACACACACACACACACACACACACACACACACCTCCAGGCTTCTCTGCAATGCAGGCTCCAGTGTCAAAGTAAATGATATTAAAAGTCACATCATGAATAAATCAGCAGGCAGAGCGTTCACTTGTGCACCGTGACAGACGTGTAGAGCTGCAGCTTGAGAGAGGAGGCCTGCAGCCCTGGGCCAGCCCTGCCGATGCTCATGGCATCCACACTGGCACCACTGCTACCATGCATCAATATCATCAATCAGCACTTGATTACCATCTACATTCACCTTCACCCCTGCTTATTACTGAAGTACAAGGAAAAAGGTTCCTATCGGTGCTTCTTTTTAAATTATTATTATTATTATTATTATTATTGAGGTTGTTTTTCTTGTTTGGTTGCTGTTGTTTTTCATTTGTGATTCTGGCCCTTTGCTGTGTGACTTACAGTATTTCAGTGCACATACATATATGAATACTAATAGGAATTTTTATAAACCAGATGAGCAGCACTTGTGTAACTATCCGACAGCGAATGGCACTTGCATATGAAATGCATGATGCAATCACAGCAGCATCCTTTTTGCACAAAACCCATAGCAGCATGAAGGAACGTGTGTGCTGCTTCATTATTTAAGGTTCAGCCATTTTGCCTCTAATCTGATGAACATTAAGAGCTGTCAGTCGTCTGCCACCCACACGGTGCTGTCTCACATCCCAGGGGAGCATCCGGACACCAAGCACTTTGACGATGCTCTCGCTGTGATGTGTTGCTCTATACTATGGGAGCATGTCAAGGTTGTGGGGGCACTGTGTATCAACTGTGTGGGGAAGGGTAGTCAGGTGGATGAAAGGCCAGGGTGGCAGCATTAAGCTTGCCGGCAGGCAGGCCGTGCTGCCCGTAGGTTAAATCTGCCCGTGGGCAATGCATCAACCTTCAGATTTGCGTATCAATAATTCAGATATGGTGCCGGCAGGACTTATCACACCACCATGACAGACGACAAGGAAATTGGGAACGAGGTTGAGAGCTGGGGGGCTGCGATAGAAGTGCCTTGGAAATGCAAATGGTATAATTACCACCACTCTGTCCTGCACTCACAAACACTTATGCATACACATAAACATGGTATCCATAGTTTGCACATGAACATTGGAGTAATATCCACTTAAAATTTGTACACATTATAAGGATGCATACACATTCATATGTGCATGCAGACAATGACAGAGCTGATGTTCACCATACTGTACACACAGACACATTCCAGATGAAGTTTTCATAGAGTCTGCACACAGACTGCCACACACAGTAAACATATTCAGACAGCATGCATTATAGTTACACACAGTTAAATACAGACGGTCAATATACTAACAGTCTGTATTGAGACAGCACTTAAAAAGTCTACATGCACTGTGCAGATTAACATCTGTATGAAAGTCATTGTAAACACAGAAAACTGCAAACAACCTGCACAATAACTCTGCAAACGGTTTGCAGCCTGCACTATTAAACAGTAATACACACACACACACACAGATAGAAATTTATACGCAAACCTAGTACACACCTAGACAGCCACAGGGCAATTATTGACCAAAACTGGGACAGTTTCTCTTTGCATTCCATGTGATTTTATCATTAACATCCGCTTGGGAAAATCTGATCCTTAGGGCACTGGGACTAGTATGTGTGATTTTGCTCTTTTTGTGATAACATGATAGAATCTGGTTACATAAAAAACTCTTTCATGTGCATTATCTACTTCTTCTAGACATTTCTCTAATTTGGTCAAGGTGAATGTGTTCCAGCCTCAGAAATGAGACCATAATTTTAGGTTTTGTGTATGACAACAGTCTTGGCTTTATCAATAACACACACACACACTTTCTGAAGTGCTTGTCCCATACAGGGTTGCAGAGCCAAACCCTGCAACTCAGGGGACACACCCAAGGCAGGACATCAGTCCATCACAAGGCACCCCAAGCAGGACTCAAACCCCAGACCCACCGGAGAGCAGGACACAGTCCAATCCATTGCGCCACTGCACCACCACACCTGCCTTTATCAATAACAGGCAAGATGTTTAAAAATTAAATACACAGGGCCTTGGAAATTAAATACACAAAGCTTTTCTGTCCACAGAGAAACAGATTGAAGTACAATCACCCAAGATGCACTCTATATACTAGCTGCTAGTTGGATTCTATATACTAGCTGCTGGATTCTAGCTGCTCAAACACACACACACTATATGAAACCACTCTTCCTGAGCAGGATCGCGACGAACCGGAGCCTAACCTGGTAACACAGGGTGTAAGGCTAGAGGGAGGGGACACACCCCAGATGGGACACCAGTTCGTCGCAGGGGGGTCCAGACAAACCCCCCCTAAGACAAAGACTCCTCGGACAAAATCCGCTCTTTTGAAACACAAAGTAGGACAACACCTTCTTAGTTGAATAAAAAAATTACAAAAGCCCATGTTTTTTCTGTTTATTTAATACCATTATAATTGGAAGAAAAAACATAAATTAAGTAATTTAATACTGAAGTAATCCTTGAAAATATTATAATCTTTCACTGCGTTCGTTCATTTCTGAATGGTGTAGGACACAATATCAGGAGGTAGTAAATGAAATTTAAATAAACCTTAACACTCAATGATGTTTTCAATATTGATTTTATTTTTCAAAGATATGATATGATGTTCTTTTAACTATGCATTTTTTTATAATTATATAAATAATTTTATGTTGGACAAAAGCCCCTTAGACAATACCCCCTCAGGACAAATAACTCACAAAATTTTTACTCTTCTGATTGTTTGTAGTGTAAAATAAAATGTAGTGCAATCATAAAAAAAGTAAAATTTTAAAAAAATTATATTCTATCTTTGAAAAATAAAAAAGCAATATTAAAAACATCGAGTGCCTCTGTAGACATCTAACATTATGTTTCAAAGAGTCAAGTCTACCAATGGCACAACAAACTTCAAGTTGTTGATATATGGCATTTGCAACAATATGTGCAGGCTGACCCTGTTAGTCAAAGCTACTGTTTTTATGGTATTCTTTACCTTACCTGCTTCAGTCTTGTTGGGATCTGAGTTGTGGTTATGCTCAGTCACAGAAAGTAGTTGCTTTACGGCCGAATCTCTAATAGCGCAACCTTTGCAAGAAAACCAGCGTATTCATGTATTGTTTGAGCTCTTATTAGTGTATAAGTAGCCATCTGTACACAATTTAGGGCCTCCTTTATTGTTCTTGATGATCTCCATGGTGGCTGAAGCAGAAATGATGCCTCTGATTAGATCTAATACCCTTACATACACACCTGATTTCCCTTCAGAAAAAAGGGGCTTTTTGTCATTTTTTAATTTTTCTTGATGATCTTCATGGTGGAACTGATGCCTCTGGTTAGATCCAACACCAAGTTTTTTCTTACTTTACGCTTCAACAGAAAGGGTTTCGTCCTCTTTTGTGTTTAAAAAGAGGGGGTTGGCTTTGTCTGAACTGGGGGTTTTGTCCCACTTTCCCGCTGAGGCCTGTCAGTCTGGGTAGGGTTATGCTGTATTTCTGAATTCTGATTCTGTTTTCAGAATTTTTGAAAAATGTTTGTGTTTTATGGAAATACATAGGTCTGTTTGGAAAATGACCATCTGCAGTACCCATAGCTGAAGTAGATAACAAATCTCTATGGTGCACAACTGGACTACTGAAAGAATTCCCAGGGTAACAAAAGTATTGTTTAATTGTGATGTCAAGCATGTTGAAAGTCCTCTGTGTTGATTTCTAATCTGATGTCTGGGGAACAATTATTGTGGAATGTCATTTTGGTGACAATTTGAGCAAAACAAGGGCATAAGGGGTAGACGTGGAGGTTAGATCCCGGTTTGCTGGGTGCTGTGGTGGCTCAAATGAGGTTCCGTGAACCAGCGCGTTTGGGGCCATCCTTATGTAGCCAGTCCCTTGACCTGCTGCAGGTGTGGTCATCCAGCATGAGGGCGTGACACACACTATGAGCTTCAGTTCAACCTTCGCCCAACCAAACATTGGTGGGGTAGAGCTTCTACCTTTAGACCTAAAGGTTGCAGGTTCAATGCCCACATTCAGCTGTAGTACTCTTGAGCAAGGCAGTTACCCTGAATTGCTCTAGTAAAATTATCTAGCTGTATAAATGGGTAAATAACTAAGTAGCTAACTAACATTTAAAGTTGGTTTGGTGAAAAGCATCAGCTAAATCAATAAATGCAAATAAGATACCAGCAGCATTTTTTTGCCAAATGTACTAGAAAGCAAAAGGTGAGGGGGCACTGTGGGATAAGTTAAATGATTGCACACACAGTTTCTATGTCATCTGCTGAACCAGGAGGCAAGTAAGGGAAACCAGCAGTCAAGCTAAAACTGCTGACAACCAGAAACCTCTGTGATCCCTGAGAGTCAAGTGACTTTGTAGCTCAGCTGACACGTGCCACTATGACTCCCTCAACCTGGCCCAGTCCATATATCCCCATGCGCACACACATATCAGTCCCCCACCGAGGGTGCGTGCCAGCACCAAGGTTTCTACCAGACGTACTCAGCGAAGCAGATAGCTGGGAGGTGGCAGCGGGGGGGGGGTAAAGCGAACAAGCACAGACCCCACTACCTTTCTTGTCATCCATATTTAATGGCTCTTTCAATTAGTATTGGAATCACTGGGGAACAGAGGAGGTCTGTCAGCCTAAGTAATTGTCTACTCAGGTCCTAGCTATCCTCCCCACCCTGTACACCCCAGTACCTCCCCCAGTATATTCCAGCACATACAAGCACACCTTACAACATTCTTTATTCTCTCTGTAGGTTTCACCATTGCTAATGAGTAGTTACCCACCTTAGAAGCAGCACAATACAGGGGTTTTTTCAATGCCTGTGTGAACTACCTCCTTAATTTGCAGTGGTTTGGGTAGGGTGACAGGGCATTCATTGAAGTCTTCTATTCTTGCTACCTATAGCAGTGCTTGAGGGCAAGGGCAGTGAAAATCTAAGTTGTTGCCAGTTGCCATACTCCTGGGTGTGGCAGGCCTCAGAACCAATGGATCAACCCAGTATTCTTCAAATAATGCTGTATGCCATCCAAAATGTAAATCAGGAGACTGGGAACTGAGGATTGAATTTTATTATTTGGATAAGTTGCACAAAAAAATATGAATTTGGTAAGAGTAGAATTATGCTCTGGGGTGTGTGAGGAGCTTAACACAGGAGCTGTGTGCAGAAGAAATGAGTGACGAATTAACATCTGACATGTAGTCAGCCTGTGGGAAGGGGCTTACCTTACATTTTTTTAGCAGATGCTTTTTTTGAAAGCGATTTCCAATGAACTCTATGTAGTGTTATCAGCCCAGACACCTTATTCGCCAGCATGTTTTTGGACTGTGGGAGGAAACTGGAGAACTTGGAGGAAACCTATGCAGACACGGGGAGAACATGCAAACTCCACACAAACTGAGCAGGGATTGAACTCACATCCTCTCACAGCATCCAGGTGGTGTGAGACAGCAGCACTACTTGCTGTGACACCTTTTCATATGGCTACCATTGTTACCGCAACCAACGTCTCACCTGAGCTCTTTCCCAGGTAACTGGCAACATACCCACAGTTACCCACAGCCAACAGCACTGTTCAAGAGCCTAATGAGATGTCTATCGCATGAGTCTGGACTCTTCCTTGAGAGCAGAATGTGCCGGCGGTCTGGAAACAGTACTGCCAACACCTGGGAAATGGCAAGGAGCCCAGGAAAGACAAGACAGCTTCCTGTATATCTTTGCATGTGTGAGGAACTTTTCTTTGTTTTTTAAACTACTAATTCTACTGTGGCAGATGCTGTCTATTAGATGCCCAAAGCTCCTTTTTCCCCCCAACCATTACCTGTGAGTTGACTTCCCTCAGTCTTGTGGAATTCAGAGACTCTCTCTCTTTGTCTGTTCTACCATCAACCACTGTAAACCCCAAAAAACTCTAGATTAGTTCCTCCTATGGACACCTCCCACTTGGCAAGATCATCCCAAGAACCATCCTCATTTCCAGGAAACTTCCCATCACTCTACTTCTGCCTACCATGACCACAAGCCATGCTGTCACACCACTAGCAAAGGAAAGCTTGGTCTATCATCCGTGTACGACTGCATGGAAGGAAGGGCCAGGGATTTTCATTCACGGTGATGAAGTGTAGGTGCATTTCACTCGGTTACATCACAATAATACTGCAGTTCTATTCTGGATTGCTTGTTTTATGACTCGTGCAGAGCTATTGCAAAGCCCACTGACACATGAGTACATGCACACTGTAGAATTTCTTTAAAGCCTTCAGGTAATTTGAAGATCTTTACACAGCACATTAGATTTGTGTATTTTAAGTATTAATACAAATATTGCTTCTGTTTAAACAAAACAGAAAAAAAAAACTGCTAAGTGTGGGTAACCATAGGGTATTACAGACTACCCACTGCCAATCGCTGGGTCAGAAGGCCAATTGCGAAACACACTGCGTGTACCTCCAGCTGATTGCAAGACATTTTTGTTCTGTACGTTAGAGGAGAAAACCTTCAGGGTTTGTGCCTTATGTGTTTCTGCTTCTAGAGAAACAGCTAGTTCTCCTTCTTCCAATAAACTACTTTCTTCAGCTGCTTCTTGTCCTCTAATCTGGTCATGCTCTGTGCTCTGATTATGGTGATGATCCAATAGGGATCATCGCCAAAAGGGATCCAATAGGGATCAAAGCAGACAAGAGCAAATAGTGAACAGTTGGAAGGAGAAGTGTGGGCAAGTCGTGTATGTGCATTTATCACTGGAGGGCCACCAATTCCAGGAAAGGGAAAAGAACCAAGCAATGAATACCCACAGAGCTTTAAATTGTGTAGATGCACAAAAGGCTTTACCCATGTGCAAACTATGATTTAACCCAATGTCTGTGCACTTTTACTTCATACCACAGAGAAGAAGATCAGAAGGGCTTTCATGTAAGTAGCAACACATTATCCATCTTGGAGACCATCTTTCTTCATGCTTTCCCAGATTGAGACCTCCTCATCTTTTAGTAGTCCTGTGCACCACAGGGAACCTCGCTGCTACACAGTTATCTGCTGTGATCAACCCCGACACTTTCAAGCTTCTCCCATTAGCCACGCTCACTAATTACTCTTTAGTATTAAAAGTAATTACGACCACCAATCATGTTGTTTTTGCATTGCTCTGTGCTCCACCAAAAGAAATACTTAGTCAGTGGTGAGATTAGGGCTTTGGGACCAGAGTGGGGGTGGAAGGGGGATGGTTGGGAAGGGGGGGCGCTTTTGGAATGGAACTTAATTCGGGTGTCTTAACAAACGGCATTAATTATGTTCTCTCATCTTGCAAGTCGGCTGTGATAAATGACGGTCTGCAGGGAGCCGTCGATCCACTTTCTTTTCATCTCCTAGAATCACACGTTCAGAGACGGCAAAACCACCTCCCCCTGCTGAAACGCCTCATGCCCCCAAACTTGTCTGTTTCCTTGAAAAAGAGCAGGGACCTTCTGCAAAGGCATGGCATTTTGGGCACAGGACTTGGCAGCACTGTACTCCACAAAGCAGGGATATTGAAGTGAGACCAGCTACAGCACCACAGCAATGTTTTACATCAGCATCTCCTGAACCATCCCCAGGAAACTCAATATACCCAAACTTGAGAAGAGAGGGTCTAAGACTGAGGAGCTTCATGTGATGGAATGTAACAATGACCCATTGTATTATGTACCAGTGTACAGGGATGAGAGTCATGCTTTACTACCACAAAAGTAGATTTCATATTAAGCTCCACCGTCTTTCAGCCTAGACTAGAAATATTTAAGGTGTTGGTCTTCGTTACAGTCACAGTTCTGTGCTAAAGTGTATGTTGGAATCAACCACCTTATTCCACCCAGACAGCCCAGAAAAATCCGTGACGGGCTGCTGAGGGCATGGTCGGTACCTTCCTTTTTACTATATAAAATCATAACATTTTTCTCTTTGGTATGAAGGGGACATCGTGATGCTGATGGTTACACAAATTCAAGGTGGAGCTTATTACTTTCTAGATGTACATATGAATCTATATGTTTTGTAATAAACATTTTACATGTATGAATGTAAGAGCGTATGAATGTATACGGCTGCTGTGGCAGGAGCTTTAATGCATCGCATATCTCCATTGGGGCTGACCTGCCGCTGGCTAACTGCACCCGAAAAAAACCTCTTCTTCAGTGACAGAGGACCTGAGACGTCCAGCCCTCAGGCAGTGCACCTGAACGCTGATACCGGGCCTCCCATACTCTGGCAAGCCCCAGTGCATGCTGGGAGATCAGGAAGGCAGCTATCTCAGTCTCCCAAGTGCGTCAATGCCGCGGGGCTCTGATTCCACCATGCCCCCCTCCCTTCTCTTCCATTCTCTTTCTCTCTCTCACACACACACACACACACACACATACACACACACACACACACACACACACACACACACACACACACACATTCTCTCTCTCTTTCTGTCGCCAGGAAGGCGCTGGCAGAGTGGAGTCAATTAGAAAACAGCATCTTTGGGGAGATGGGGGGGGTGTGGGGGGAGCTCCCTAGGGGGGCACACAGTATGGTGCCTGAGAGATGTGCACTCCCTCTGCAAAAATGTCTCCGATGGGAACGTGACAGCTGCGACCATCCTACAGCTTCACAGGCGATAACAAGCCTTATTAGAGCTTACCCTCCCCACTCTCCCTCTTTCTCATTCTCTTTCCAGTTTCTGTTACACCATGTCACACTGTCTCACGCATATTCTCACCCTCTTAGGGCAACAAAAAATGCAGGATACATAAATGTATGCTGCACACTTGAGAAAAAACTGAAAGGAAACACAAGGTGACACTGCAAAGAAAAAACATCTCTGTAACACATGCAAACACACCTAGAATTGTGCATGCTCACAGAGGGAATGGAGACTCCAGTACAACAAATTATGCTTAAAGAAGTGGATCCACACAGATCCAGCCGTTTTATAATTTTCTCATTTATTTAACAGTCACCAGATGATGAGATACATTCTCTTAAAAAAAATTAAACAGCAAAATTGATATTTTTGTTAAAAATTATTATACAATATTCTCAATATAGATTCTGTACAAAATAAAAGGTCATTAAATTATAAGAGAAGTGTGAATCAGTAAGAAAGACAGGACAGGAAATGGGGATCAGGGTTCAGCAGAGTGTTACTACACTAAAGAAAGACCCAACTCTTTCATTAATAAATATGTTGTATATATTATCCATATGTAGCTTCATATATAAATACCAGGGCAGTCCTCTGTGGATTTCTGTATTTATTTCTCTACACCACCGTGATACAAGCTTAATGCACAAATGTCTACAAGAGCACTGGACCAAATTCAGACTCAACCCCAATTGTGTCTATGCCCGTATTTACTCCAGGTGGCAAAAAATATGAGAAATATGTCCAAAGAGGCATCTGAAACAATGCCATACTAAAGAAATTAGGGTAAGGTACTCTTGTCCCTTTCCTCTCCATGATAATGACCTTAACCTCTGCCAAAGAGATGAGAAGCCATTATGGAACCACAAGATCATACATGTCGCTCCTACTGAACTTTTAGGCCTGGTTCAATCACACAGGTGGTGCCCACTTCATAACAGTTGTTCCACTGGTAACCAGATATCAGCTTTTGCTGGGACCATTTATGGACTCAAAGGGGTGAGCAAAGCATGAGTGTGGTAGCCAAAGCTGTTGCCAAAGTAGCTCTCTGTAACAATGCCAGCTCGTGTATAAGCATGCGTAGTGGAGAGGTACCCTAGCCAGTTCTCACTGCCGTGGGGCTAAAACACACACTTACACCTCCTGCCCAGACAACTCCATGATAAATGACCCTGATCTTTCACATAACAACGAGGAAAATGAACAGCGATGGTGTGAAGGAGAGACTGGGGCTAACCCTGTCTGACAGCTCTAATGCCAAGACAATTGCCTGATTGAAGTAAAAACAAAAAAGATACAACCATGACACCCAGCCATGGCTGTAACATGGTCAAGATGCGGTCAAATCCGCGAGCACCATTTGAAAACAAAGCAGGAACGATAATATAAAACGTTGCCGCAAAAGAACAAGACAGACGAGGACGATTGTACAGCACACCACCCATTTAAGATGTACAGTCAGTCTAAATGTCAGTTCTTCTTTGTAGGATGGAAGCAAAATGAGTACACAAAAAAGGGAGGAGAGGTGAACCAGTTACAGGGGAACCTGCTGGTTTCTCTCACCTTTTCAGGATAATCAAGCAGCACTAGCTCCATTACTGCAGAATGACTTGATGTTAATCATTCCATTCACTCAACGCATTATGTTATTGCATCCAGAGGATGCGGAATTGGAAAAAAAAAATCCTGCTGCATTAAATTTGCAATAATGATACATCACCACGGAATCACTTTGGAGATTAAAAGCAAGACGTGGAATTTCAATCAAGCCTCGTCAACAGGCCTTTTGAGAGATGAGCCATCCCGATCAGCAGGGGAATGTGATCATATCTGCAGGGCAGAGACAAGGACAAGTATGCGAAAAGGGGCTCTCTGCCCCAGACGGGGCTGGTCCAGCTGTGTGCGTAGTCACAGTGATGTGTAGGAGAGTCGACACCCCTGCTTGGCGGTAGTTATTTTGTTGGTGAGAAGACATGTTTTATCTGGCCTGAGCACACTCACAGGGCAGCATGTGACATACTCCAAAGATGTCCTGCTTCAGCCAGCTGCCCCTGGGCTCAGCACATTCGAGCGCCATTTCACTGTCTATAAAGTGCTGGAGAGCTTAGGGGTGATGGGAGATGAAGGCAATTGCTGATAGTGGCAACACGTTTGGGATTGTCATCACGGTACAACTGATCTCAGAGACTGGAGGACATAAACCATGAACACAGTGTTTAGGGCAAGCGCAGGAGTGGGTATTGGTGAGACAGAAAAAGACAAGGGAGGACCTGCTTTATGGGGGGTCAACATATATCCAGTCCTCAGTCTGTGTTCCTGTCACACTATTTTCTCCTTTTAGCTGAGGAATCACAGTCATGCAGTTGGTCAAAAAAGTCACTTGGGGGTGAGACCTCATCCTTCACTGTTGTCTCCAATTCAGTTCAGGGGGAGGCATCTTGACAGCTCAGCCAGGCACCCAACTCTGGTTGCTGTGGGATTGTGGGGGCCCAGGAAGTCCACCCATTCCAACACCCACACTCATGCCAACCCCCATGCCCATTCCCACACCCATCCCCATTCCCATGCCCACACCTACTCCAACACCTTGGGACATGGAACTGTCAAAGTTGAAGTCCATCTCCTCAGAGTCCATGAAGTCATTGAGGAGAATGGACTCCACGTCACAGTCCAGGCTACCGTGGAAAATGTCCAAGTCCAGGTCAGCAGGTAATCGGTCATGGGGGTGGTGGGCATGGGGGTGATGTGGGTGGTGGTACCCCTGGTAGCCACCGACACCACCATTCTGTGAGTGCTGATAATGTCCATGTCGGGAATCCCCCATCCCCTGGTGGTGATCTCCGGGGAAGGGTTGATGACGAGGGTGGGGGGCCGTGGCCAGGTGGCAAGAGTCCTGGGGCATTCCTAGCATGCCAGCTGGGTTGGGTGGCAGGGAAGTGGAGGCAGGGAGGTGGGCATGGGCAGTGGGGCTGTATAGATCAGGGGCTTTGAGACTGTATGGTTGGAGAAGTCCATTGCTGACTTGGGGGTTGAGAGCCGGCTGTTGATTAGGTCGAGTGTGTGTGTGGCCGTTGTTGTGACTAGGGTTGTGGTTGCGGTTAGGATTGTGGTTGTGAGTGGGATTGTGATTACGACTGGAACTGTGGTTATGGTTAGGATTATGGCTGGAATTACTACTGGGGTTGAGACTATGACTGGGATTATGGTTGGGGTTGGGATTATGACTAGGGTTGTGGCCATTGTGGTGGTTTGGATTGTGCCTGTGGTTGTGCGCATGACCATGTCTATGGGAGCTGACCCCATTGCTGGAAGGGGCCATTAGGGAATGTGGCTCTACCTCTGGTCTCAACATCATTTCCTTGCCACAGTACTGAGCACCGTTGGTGAGCAGGTTCTGCAGGGCATTAGAGCCAGGGTAACCTCGCATGGTGCCTTGAAAGTTGGTAGGTTTGTTTTCCTGGATGGTCTGCATGGGTGAGTGGTGCCGTAACATGCCCATAGCTGGCTGGCCATATACAGAGCTGCAGTAGGAGCCTTGGCTTTTGGTAGTGGATCCATAATGAAAACTTGGCTGCTTGTGCCTGGGGGTCTGATGGTATCCTTCATCCAAGAGCCTTTCCTCCAGACTGATGGCTCCGGTCAGGTCAGCCAGCTGGGGAAGCTCTACTGAGGGACAGTGTCCACCAGCACCCAGACCTGGGGAGCGGGCACTAGAAGGACTGGGATAGAGACGAGGAGAGGCAGAGCATGACAGGACTCCTTCTTCAGGCTCCTCCATTTCTGCCTCAGCTAAGATGGGGGACAAGCGGCCACTAAGGGTGGAGGCAGAGGAGCTGGCACGGGAGTGGATGTCTGTCCAGGCATCAAATTCCTCACTGCTGCTGCCCACCCCTGTCCCCCTCCTGGCAGGGCTACCATCTTCTGGGGAGCCTTGCAGCCCATTCCCTGCACCAAGCCCTGCTCTGCCTGCTGACTTCTTCCGGCTGACTCTTCCCTTGCTCTTCAAGTACTTGGCATTGTTGTCCATGGATACTGCTCGACGTCTGGGAGCCTTTCCTGCTTTTCCACCCTCTGGGTTCAGCATCCACCAGGAACTTTTTCCTGTCCCTTCATTCTGCACCCGGATGAAACGTGTGTGCAGGGAAAGATTGTGTCGGATCGAGTTCTGTAGAAGAAAGGAGAGATGGCAAACTCCATCAGGAATCTCATTACAAGCAGCAGCATACAAAGACACAGGTATAAATATAAGCAAGAATACAAAAAGAGAAGCAGTCTCAGACCATACATTCCTCAAGATAGACTGAATCTGAGTCACTGATAAGCATGAAGACCTCATCATGGAGCTTGATGGCAACTGTACCATCAAACTACCACCAAGATGAAAGTTACAAGCTTCTTTGGTTAAATTTCAACAAACCTGCAGATATCAACTCTGAATAGCAACAGTCACATCTGGAAAACCCACGGGGAGGAGTAGGTGATTAGGAGTAATGTGAGCTCAAGTTTGATATAACTCTAGACAATGTAGATTAGTTCAGTTTCACTTTAATATAATTAGCGTTGCATTCACAAAGCAACAGTGGTCGTGTTCCCTGGGAGGATGGAAGCCTCAAATCAACCTAAATTTCCCTCTGACAGCTCCATTAATGAGCTGAGCCTCACTTTTGTTTACAGGCAATGCTGGTCCGGCTGATCATATAGGTTGGAGCCATGGACGTGGTAGATTAGGGGCTGCTGCTCCACCTGCCTCGAGCTCTCCATTGCTCTTCAGCTTATCTCCACATCCTCCTAGTTCATTTTTTTCACTCTCCTTCCTTGTCCAATCACCAGTGTCTTCCCTTTTCCCATTCATGCATTCAACATTATTCCCATTCCAGCTTCTGCCTCTTCCCAGCTCATTTTCCTTGTGTTCCCAGCTCTCTACATCATCTGAATGTGTCCCCTTATCACCTCATTGTAAGACTTCCCTCATTTGCTGGTGAGAAACAACACCATTCCAAACTCCGGCCTGCAAACACAACTACAAATTTGCATTAAAAAGGAAATCAAATCAATTTCTGGGGGCTTGCAGCATGAATGCACATGCCGACCTTTGTTGCATCCCAAGCTTCTGCACATTCTGTTATACTATTTGACCACAGAGTTGCCATTGCCTTGTCTTTCAGAACGTTTATACAGCGTCAACTAAGAATACCTTTAAAAAAGGCCAATTTCCACTGGGAAAACTGGGGCAGAAAAGGAAAAAGGAAAACTAGTGTTGCAACCCCTGAAGTTGCACACATAAAGCTAAAATGCCCACCCTTGCATCTCATTTTGGCAAGTTTCATGAGGTACTCATTGCCAAAATGAAAACTGTCAAAGTTCTTACAGTGGCAACATGATCTTCCTTGAATGTATTGGTTAAGTGCTAACATAAATCTTACCATGCTTTTAGTTTTTTATCTTGTGCCCTCATGTCCTATAAGAAGTTGCATTTTGAAACTGAAATTGCATATATTTAAAGAAATGAAAATGTTACAAAACCAGGCGGCAGATGGAGACAACGTCAATAAGGTAGTCTGAGACCAGTTCCTTTGCATGTTTCTTATGATGGCACCTCCAGCTGTGAGTAACCATGGTAACCAAGTAAACGGAAAGGGGAGTTTGAAACTGTGATGGATGGAGGAGGGAGCTGAGGAAGGGGGTGACTTTGTTTGAAGCTGCATATATCGCAACACAGCCTTTCATGCAGTCTGTCAGGCTCCTGTACCAATCCACCTGGGAGACTTACTCACCTGCCCACACATGACAGACACGCAGTATCTAGTCCTTCGCAAGCTGATTATCCAGTCCATGCAACTGTGCATGTAGCAACTCATTAAAATTACTTGCTTCTCAATATGCAGGCCTGGATTCACCTGTAAATTGACGGGCTAGTAATTGTGCAACTTAGTTGCATGATCTAAGCAGTCTCCACATCAGTCCTCAAGTCTAGATTATAAATAGTCAGACGGAGCCCTGCCCCATCCATCTCTTTGCCTCAGCACTTCCTTCTTGGCTGGTCTCACTATGTGTCTGAGCCAGTAGCAATGTGGTTAGCCCATGCCCCTCACACCCCCAGAAACTGGCAATCATGGTTAATCCCACTCTATCCCACGTAATCTCTGGCAATCCAGGCTAATCCTGGTTAATTCGGGGTGCTCCCAGCTGGGTGTCTCCCAAACAACATGGACAGGGTGGGGACTGGACTGAGGGAGTGGGGGAGGGCAGGATTAAGGGTATGCTGAGGGAGCAACGTGGTCAGTTATGATGTAGTTTGACCCCATGGTGTGTAGGGGGCAGAACCTATGCTGCTCCGGGATTACAGTTTTGCAATTCTTAACCTTAAGTTTGTCATAGTAACCTTGCTGTCAATCAGCCCTATGCTCCACTGTCCTGTAGGAGCACTACTCCCTTTCAAGCTCTATTCACTTGAACCCTGGTCAGAATGCATTTCAGCTTGACTACCCAGTAGACCCAAAGCAGTGCTCTTGCCTGTAAAGCCACAAAATACTAACCAGAATCCGTAGAAACTAACTTGTGCATAATGGACGTTCACCAGTAGACCTTCAGCCCTTTTTTTCCTCAGTCCTCTGGTACTCAAGTTTCATTATGAGTCTTTGATCCTGGATTGCATCTTTAGACATCTTGTTCAAGTCCTCTGTGTCTCAGAATAAAAGGATTAAAACCTTTTAACTTGGGATCTGACAGGTCATAACCTTTCCAGCCAGTAAGTTGGATATCAAAAGTACTTTTTTACTGCCAAGCAAATGCATTAAGCCCCCAATCTGAACATCTTTTACCACTGCATTTCACATGGTCTTTTTAAATAATCTAGGCCGGGGTTTGGACTGACCCCTTTTTATTTTTCTCTAATTCATCTGTCAGTGTAAACTCCAGTTTACCTAAATTGCTGTACCTCACTGATTCATATTTGATTAGGAATTGGCAGCCAGTCAATGTGGCCAAACCAATTCTATTAGTTTGACACACATCCAGGCTCTGGCCACGTCATGGGTGAAGGATGTAAAACAGTTCTGAAGAGCTCAGAGCAGAGACCCATCTTGAGAAATGGCGCTGACTGAAGATGTCTGAGCAGATGTCCCTTACTGCTACAGTAAGTCATGGCTCCAGCTAATGATGTGTTCATTGGCATGACAATGAGTGCCAGGCAGTGTGCCTGCCGGATGGTGGTATTCAGCCTGGCTCTGTGCCAGTCATCCTTCACTACCTCCACTGCCCACTGCTCTATTGGCACTGACTGGGGACAGGGGGTGACAGCATTGCAAGCTGCCTATGCTGGCATCACTGGCTGGCAGTAGGGTAGCAGGGAAGGGGGTGGGGAGCATGCTGGGAGCATAGGTAGGGGAGGGGTTTGTGGAAGCAGCAGTAGAAGTGGGGGAGGAGGGCACTGTGAGAACATTTTGAGTGACACAATAGAGTGTCCTCTAAAAACATCCCCCAGCCAGCACCCCCACCCCTAGCTCCACCACCACCCCAGACTGCTGTGGAGGGGAAGCAGGTCAGACCACGAAGCCCATCTTGTGGAGAGCATCCTCACACAAAGAGCAAGACAACAGTAGCAAGACAGAAGCAGGAATAAAAAGTAACACTCATCTAATTCAAATAAGCTTATCACACAAATGATGAAGGCATGCTCTGAGGAAGGAGGGGTTAGGCTGTGCATTGGGGGGTCCTGTCTGCTGTGCCTGGGAATGCTGTCTGCCGTATTCCCCCATTATTTATTAATCCATTTTATACAGTCAGAAGTCATTATGTATCATCAATGGCTATCTCTTTATTCTGCACATTTTGATGAGCGCAAGTGGGGGAGAGAAAGATAACTGCATTTATTGTGAAATGCTTTCCTCAGGCAGGGAGACTTCATGCAAGCAGTTTTGTTCTGTACGGGAATGAGTTTTGTCAGCTAAGCCTGTCTAGAGGCTATTGATGGAAATTAGCTGCGGCTAAATATTCACTTCCCGTGATTGATGTCATGCCTGTGTTTGTCCCTTTGAAGCGAAATAAAGAACTCCAAGGCGTGTTGATTAATGGCAATGGGGAAGGTGCGATGGCCAGGCTGCGTGCGTGTGTATGTGGGGGGGATGTTTCAAGAGCAGGGAAAGAAACAAGCTGAGCTTTTTGCTTGTAAATAGAATTTGGAGAATCGGAAAGCAAAAGCCTGTGGTGCACTTAATGCAGATATGTAAAAGACAGCCATACACAGGTAGTAAATGAAATGAAAGTGGCCAGTTCACTGATCCCATGGTCAGGAACACTGACCACTCACTACTGAGGAAACAATCAGGAGTATGACTAGAGACGCTAGTAATGGAGACCTTAGTGTTCAAACAACAGATTGTCTACAAGTAGGCCTCGCCTTCCTCCATTTACATTTACATTGCATTTGTTCATTTATCAGACATTTTTCTGTACAGTGACAGAGATATAGACACTATAGACTCTTAAAGCACAGTTAGTTTCTGTGATACCACAGTTTTTGCTGCTGGGCATTGTGTGAGTAGATGCCAATAGAACTGATATAAGAAGGTGCTCTGGACAGATGATGTAAGTTTATGGAACTGTTAGGAGATCAGGAGTGGTTGGAGAAAGGTGCTTTTTCAAACCCTTCTTGAATGCTGAAAGGTCTTCAGTAGTTCTGAGGGAGAGAGGGAACTCTTACAGTTGCGGCCAAGACTAAGAACCTAATGATCTTCCGTTTTGGATTCCTTCTGAGTGGGACCACCAAGTGGTTGGAAATGGAGGAGCATAATGCTCTTGCTGGGGTGTTGGGAATGATGAGGTCCTAAAGGGATCAGAATGAAGATCCTTTAACTTCTCCTCAATCCAGGAAGCTGACACCATGCAGTGAACAGGTGTCCTCTGGATCAAGAACCAGAAAAACACAAGCATCAGAGTGAGTATCTCCTCTTGGACAGGGTATTAACTGCTGACCATGCCCAGAAGGATCCTGTGTTCAGCCATAAGGATGTGGCAGAGGGATGGAGGGAGGGGGTTTGATAGGGTGAGGCAACTGTGTGGGGTCAGAAGAATAAAAATAACACCAACAGATTAATGAGCATCTGAGAGCAGGGCAGGAAATCGGAAAATCCGCATGGAGTGGGCAGCGCCGCCATGGCCTCACTGGGGCACAGTGCCATGGAAACTCCTTGGGCCTGTGGAGGAGCGCCAGCTCACAGGAGTTCACACAACAGGTGCAGAGCCAAAGAACACCTGTGGGATCGACTGGGCTTCCTGACCCTCGCAAAGCACACTAACATTTTCCATCAGATCTCCTATCCTATTTTTAAAGCCCTGAATGTTTTCTCTTTTTTAATGTCCAAGTTTTTACTACATCTTTAATGGGGTGGCCAGGGTGGGGGCCCCATTAAGGACCCACAGGCTTGATGTGGGTTTCATTACAGTGAAACCACAATCTACTATATAAAAATACATGGACAAACCACAAAGAGACAACAGCGGCTGCTGTTCGTTCATCCTCTCTTGTGATGGGCTTATTCATAATAATAAAACCTAATTTTATGCTTTCTAAAGGTCACTGAGCACCTCTGATCAGAATTTAATAAACACCAATCTCTGGGTTTAATTCAATTTCTCCAAAGTAGAGAAGTCATCCCTGGAGTCTGCGCCTGGCATGCAGAATAGGACCAACAGCTGCACGTGTTGAACTTCACCTGACTCCTTGAACTCGAGTGTGCAAACAGTGCCTCACACTTGCCATTGTGTATATGATATATTAAACACTTTGGGACAAAGATGAAAACACATTATCAAAGAGAAATGCCTCCTATCTCTGAACCAAGAAAACAGACAAGCACAGCAAATAAGCATGCATGAAGTCCCATACCATAAACATGCATTGCATCACAGCCATACACTTCCACAGTGTTCTTTCCTCTATTGTTCTCTCATACACACACAAACACACGCACACACACACACCTCTCTGCTCCCATCAGCTTGGCACACTGGGCAAGCTCATTACTGTAATGCCAAGCTACTGGTTGCTAAGGAGACCTGAGGGAGAGGGAGGGTTCCTGTTGCCATGGCAGCCAGCTTGGTTCCTGCCAACTATCCCTCCCCAAGAGACCTGACCAGAGTCGGGAAGGAGAGGCAGAACGAGAGAAGGAAGCTCACTGGAGGAGGCCTGAAACACACTATAAGGGTGATAAGTTGGGCAGAGGGCTTACATCTGAGTAGAAGAATGTTTGTCTCCAAGGTTAGATCACAAAAACAGTCGATTACACGATAAAACTGACATCGTACTCAAAAAACAACACTTTGCCACAGCTATAATCTCAGTCCAAAAACCTACGGGAAACATTATTCCTAGCTATTTTTCTATGTGTTTCACTGCACAGAGTAGTCTAATATCAGTTGTCTGGAATGATGAACAAAATTAAATTTGACTGAGTTGTCTGGCAACAAATTTGAATGGAGATGCTTTACAGTGAAGGAAAAACCCCTCCCACATTCCAATGCAGGCAGAGAAGGAGGTGGTGGAGGAGTGGTGGGAAATGTGATAGAGACTGAGAAATCACAGAGAGCTTTAGCAGTAATTCAACAGTCACTCAGCTGCATTCACCACAGTAGTGAAAGTCCACACTGAGAAAGGAGTTGAAAAACTCAGAGCATAGAGGCATCTGGGAGTGGAACCTCCTCATCCTTCTCTGGAAATCATACATACATACATTTATTCATTTAGCTGATGCTTTTCCCCAAAGAAACTTACAATTATTTACCCACTTAGACAGATAAGTCATTCTACTGAAGTAATTTAGGATAAGTAACTTGCTTAATGGTACTACAGCTGAAGGTGGGATTTGAACCTCCTAAGTCTCCTTCAGAAAGAGAGACCTATAAGCATGGGTCTTGCACCCACTATCATCACAATCCCCCTGTAGAGAGACGACAACCTGCACACATGTCCCATAGCCCATGGGGCCTGAAGTGACCCTCCATGCCAAATGTCAAGGGGCACTGAATACGTTTCCGACAGGTAATTTGTCATGAAAACTATAGAAGCAGATGAGGAGGGTTATGGTGGGGAATCAGTACTCTTTTTGTTGCCTGGAGGGGGCTATTATACTGACTACACACTGAACACACACTGACCCTGTTCTACTTGGAGTCCAGTCCGCACAACACCTTTCAGTAATTCAACTGAGACACACTTTTTGCAATGCTCCTCTTATATACCCTCCTTTGATATTTCATTCTTCTTTTCTAAAAATTGTTACCGCTTTATCTCCTCATTGCTCTCTCTGTGGAACAACAAGCAGGTTCCTGAGTGTGATGCACCGGGGGTCTGGGTTTGCACTGCACCCCCCCCATACTGTTCCCTCCCTAGTCCCCCTGTACACTTCGTGTTTGAAAACCAGGGGGATGTGGTGGATTAGCAAGGCTTTCCCCAAAACAAAAAGCACCCAATTAAGTCAGTTTGAGTTAGGGTCTGGCAGCAAGGGGGAATTTGAGAGAAAGATGGAGGAAAGGAAAAAGAGAAATAGGAGGAGACTGCCTGATGAACGGGAACTGGGGGAAAGGGAGCACTTGGGATAAGAGCAAGACACTTGTTAGCCAAACTAGGACGGCCATCTCCTTGCTCCTGCACAATGAAATATTCATGAGCACTCCAGCTTCAGCCCCAGAAAAAGTGAATGGGAGGTGTGGGGATTTAGGCTGGAGGTTGGTGGTGGTGATTGTGAGGGGTGTTACAAATTCAATGGTTTTTAAAGACCCTCTTGGAATCTTAAATAGAGATGCCAAATTCTAAGCCTCACCTTACCACAAACAGGCCTATGGGTTGACCAGTGAGCACATCAATAAACAACACTGCCCACTCCTCATGCAAAGCCCATAGCAATGGGATTGTGGGTGACCCATCTGGGCCCAGCGAATGTGCCATCTCTGCATACCATCAGGGAGTCCAAAGTGTCGAATTAGTTTAATTAAGAAATAGAGGCATTAGCAGGGATGGAAAGGGCACAGGGGAGTTATTGAGGTTGCATGGCGCCTTGGGAGCATAGCTGGACAAACGTCTATCCTCAGGTCAGACACAACACACACAGAAACACATACACATGCACAAAGACAACAGTTGTTTCTTCTGGCCTAACCTCTCAGAACTGTGTCCGTGAGAGCCTAACAGAGCCATAACAATGAAGCTGAGATAGAAGAGCACTAAAAAAAAAATGTAGGAAAGCTCTGCTGTAGGAGGAATCTCACCATTAAACAGACCAAGGTCTAGAGTGGTCAAAAATGCACTACTTCAGCTGAGTTGCCAATTCTGTTGTCTATGTATATTAATGTAAAACACAGGTGTTGCGCAGTGTTGTGTCCAGTACCAGTACAGAGCTGCTGTGAAGTACAAAAGAGAGGTGCTATGACCTACAGTGTATCTGCATTTCCTAGGCCCTCCCATTTTCTTGCTGGGAGACAGGCTGGATTACTATGGGAGAGGTACCTTTCCCACAAAGTGTGTGAAGCTTGCTCTGATCCAGAGCCATGCTCCTGGGCCTCTCCATGAATGCAAGAAGCAGTGGGAGGAGGATAGAGAGTATTTTTCTCCCTGCAGTGTATGACAGAGACTAAGCATGTTTGTGATTCTATTACTGAGAGGCCTTTGTATACATCTGCCTGTGTGTGAGAGTTCCTGCACATAATCTGTACGTTTGATATGTATGTGTTACTTTATGTCAAAGGTTTTCATAATTTTTATAGTCCAAGACCTTTTTAAGAATCAGATGAAAGCCAATGACCCTCCTCTAGAAATGTCCATAAATAAATTCAGAGAAGATATTGCATTTTATTTCATAGAAACTCTCTTGTTGCATTCACATAGAACAATGCCATAGTATATAAATATTTAAATTTTATTTTAACATTTTTATCTAAACAGTTTCATTTTCAAAGCAAGCATGTGCTTCACAGACTCCAGCTAAAAAAAAATCCATTGCTTTAGGTATATATGGCATGGGTGTGTTTGACATTCTGATTCTGTTTAGGTCTGTGTATAAGTATCTGCTGGAATTTGTGGAGTGAGGGACGCTATCTTGTTGTGAGTGAGTGAGTGAGTGAGTGTGTGTGTGTGTGTGTGTGTGTGTGTGTGTGTGTGTGTGTGTGTGTGTGTGTGTGTGTGTGTAGCAGGATGCTGGGCTGGGTACTTAATTTCTACCTGAGTGTTGCTGTCAGTGGGCATCAGTAAGGCAGGAGACAACAGGTACGTGGATCATTAGCGCAGACAGGGTGAGAGTGGTCCGTGCAGCACTGCAGACTGGGGGGACTTCTTACTGTAGTATCCATTCCGAGGGTATTACACACACAGCACTGTGCTCTGTGCTCAGTCACGCAACTATCCCAGAACACACTGTCCAACCTCCCTGTCTTCCCACATCACTGCCTTCCTGATCCACCCCTCTCTGTTTGACTTGCTGATTGTCCCCCTCACCTGAACCACTTATTAGTTTCTTCCATCCGTCCCTCTGCCAGCCTCACAATTCTGTCTCTTATTTAATTTTCTCAACGTTCCTTCTGTCCCCAAATGACCATCTCTCCTCCTTGCTCTCCGTATCTCTCTCTCTCTCTCTTTCTCCTTCTCATTCACATCTGTCATTCTCACCTGGGCAGAGGCCATGCCATTTCTGGGCACTTTGACACCTTGCCTCTGACTCCCCTACTTTGCTGGTTACTCATATGCATAGCAGCTCATTCATTCCCACGCGCATCACCTCCACATCATCCTATATTTTAGGCATGACCTCTTCCCTTAACAGGCCCCTTCCCATGACTGTTGCATGCCTCACATACTGTTTTCTCTCAGGTAACACGGCTGGTGTACGCCAGTGCTGATAGGGATATATGGTGGCCACCTTGGGGAAATGCATGACGTGGATGCATGTCCATGCTCTTTTCAACATATGGACAGGGAGAGGACACATGCATGGAGGATGGTTTCCTTCTGATGTAAGGCAACATCATCAGAATCTACAAGTGCAAAGGATGCAGAGAATTGAATAAAGTGGCAGAGTGGTGAGGCTGGAATAAAATAAGGACAGAAGTTAGGGACTAGAGCTGAACAATGGGCAGTAACCATGAGGTCTGGGGATGAGAGTACAAAGGTGAGACAGGTGAGACAGGTACAGAGAATGAGAAGGAGTGCAGTTATCATAGGGACAACAAACTGAAAACTACAAAAGAACTGCCCACTCCCACAAAGAGATGAGTTTTAGCTGTAACCTCCCCTACACACGCACACTCCTCTCAAGGTACATTTCCTATCCATGTACTTGCTGTTTGTCCAGCTATACTCCTACTTGTCGCCATAGCTGCCAGCTGTGCAACCATGCTTAATTCGTACTCGAAAACCTCCTCATGACCTACATCATTTCTGCCTCCCGTGCTCCCCATACACTGAAACCATTACAGGAGTTCATTCTGCCAACTGTAACCCCTTATCCCTTTGTACCCTCATCCCCAGCCTTACGGTAGCTTCACCCCTCGCCATCCTTTTATTCACCTCTGGATAGTCCCTTCTGCCTGTATCACTTGTAAGGATTTGCAAAAGCTAAGCTGATTGGAAAAGGGAGGGAGCAAATTAACATTGCGCAACTGTAATGGGTTCTCTTATGCAATGGGAGTGGTGCCTCCCCATTTAGGGCCCCTTCTCCACCCCAGTTACAATTGTATTCCTGATCAAGAGGTTTTTCCAAAGCCATTTTGAGTTAATTATTTATTTCTGATGGATTATGAGCACTCTGGATGGCTGTGGCACATCTGTGTGTGTGTGTGTGTGTGTGTGTGTGTGCATGCGTGCATACATGACTGTTTGGTGGAGAGGCAGAACAGATTGGGACTACATTAATGGGAGCATATACTCCAGCTGAAGTGCACTGAGATACTGAAATGCAGCCAAGTCTGCTGGCACTGCTTGAAATCTGCTTCTCTGGAATATCTCTCCTCAGAACACACAATGTCTCACACACCGTTTCATGCAAAGACAAACAAAGATATAGCAATTTGCTCTCTCCTGCCCAATATCCCCTCATCTGGAAGAAGCCGAGGGAGGTGACAACAAGGTGTCCGCCAGTCTCCACTAGCTTCAGGTCCTCCTCAAGAGTAGAAAGCGAAAGACTGGCATTTTTACATCCTTGACTTCCAATCATTTTTAGCAATTCTGAGCGCTTGTGCAATCCTTGCAACACCTTCTGAAGTGAGCTGCAGATACACAAGCAGTGACTGCCAGACTCCCAGTCACACTGACAATGGACTTAACTGTAATAAAGCCACTTAGGTGTGCTTGTTCACGTGTTTCCAAAAAGTGTAAAAATCAACTGATGTAATGATAACAGACAATCAGTACAGTAAGGAAGTCTCATGGAAACAATGGTCAGCTCTGCATGGAAATAAAAGTCAGCAGAGAGTTTGGGAGTTCAAACTTCTAAGGTCAGACACACCAAGGTTAGAAAGAGTTGATGAGAAACAGGTAAATGAGGGAGGGTTACAGTCTTATGATGAAATGCTGAACTCACACTTTAAGATTGTGTGGAAGATGCAATAAGATGGTGGATGATCTGAGTGTAACTGTGTGTGTGTGTGTGTGTGTGTGTGTGTGTGTGTGTGTGTGTGCATGTGAGGGCAAGAGAGAAAGAAACAGGGAGAGAGCCAGGCAAGGTTCATGCAGGGCTATCAGCTGGCTCTTCGTGCAGCCCTCACATGGATGGAATACTAAACACATGTCCCTGCATCCTGACCTACTTTTCATCACACTGACACACAAATCCACTCAGAGCTGCCACACTGGCGCCCCCAACAGCCCAGCCTGCTTCCCCAGACACCTACCCTTGGTCAAAACAATGGACACACCCAAGTCAAGCAAATGATGCCTTACACACAACTACCAAAAATAGTAATAATAATAACTAACCAAATAAAAAAAACCCAAATGTGTTCCAGCTGATAACCTCTTCTAAATTGTTCTTGTTCCATACACTCCACCTCAATTCTCTGTACACCAAACTATGTGTATTTTCTCATCAACAGCATTCTCAGCAGCCAGTTTTATTTGGCTACCTGTCATTGCCATAATTGCCAATGGTGAACAAAGAGCATTAAAAAGGTGAGGAAAAACTTGGTGAGTGTGTACATTTGGGGTAGTAACATGTTCTCAACCTCCTTCATTGTTAGGCAGCAAACTGGCATTGTAGTGACGTTTATTTGTCTACTCCAGTATGGGCTTCCTAGCCAATCACTCTGTGTCTCCTTCTGTTAGGCAGGCCGCATTACAAATGGCTGCCAGGGACCCAGGAATAACATAGAAAGCAGCCACAGCAACATGAGAGGGATGAAGTGGCCCTGAGTCATAGGGTCTCCCAACACATAAATCATTTGGCTCCCTCCAACAGATTCCTAACCATCAATCTCTGTTTTACCAAGTGGAAGAGCAAAAAACGTAAAAAGATTTAAATAAAAAGATTTAAAAAGCAGGCCCCTCGATTTCCCATCACTTCTCCTACACTTCCACAGCTCTTAGTAAAGCCATCTTTCCCTTTGGAAGGGGTGAAATCTAGCAATAAGATGTAAATATACGGTGTGCGATGGATTAGACAACTGGTTTAATGATGAGATCACTAAATCAAGTTTCTACCTGGTCAACTGACTGCACTGAAATTAATGGAACTTGAATATTCCATTCACATTTTTGTAATATTATTTGAAAATACCTCCGGGCATAGTTAGTAGTGTAGTGGTTTGAGCTATTGCCCTTGGATCCAAAGGTTGCAGGGCTGATCCCCACCTCTGGCTGTAGTACCCTGGAGCAAAGCACTTATCCTGAAATTACCCAACTGTAAAAATGGGTAAATAATTGTAACCTTCATTCTGAAGTTGCTTTAGAATAAAGCTTCAGCTAAATGAGTGAATGTGCATAACAATTAAAAATCACATTAATGAAGAGTGACAATAACTTAACATTTTACATGTAAGTGCCATCCAAAGATGGTTATATATTATTTATATATTATAAATATATATTTTATTATGTATTATTTTAAAATGCCCATTTTAGCTGAATGCATTTCTCCCCGCCCCCTACCAACACGTCACAACAAAGCACAGTGAGTCACCGTGAATCCCCCCCCTTCAAGTTAAGATGTTTGTGTGGTGGGGGCACAAAAGGACAGGTGCCTGCAAGAGAAGCAAGGCAGAACTTCTTAGTCGAGCATCAGGCAGAACTCATTTTGCCTGTGAAGGAGAAGGAGAAGGAGGAGAGAAGAAGCTCTGGGGGAAGCTCTACCTGTATGGTAAGGGTGGGGAAACCAGCACCAGTTTTCTACACTTGGGCCAACATGCAGGCGGTTCCAGGCACAGTCAGAGAAGCGAGAATATGGCGAAGCAGCAGAGTGACTGCAAGCTGACGGAGTGCAGCAGCCTGCCAGCAATTAAGGTGAAATGAGGGAGAGATCTGTGCTGCCTTGATAATGAGCCTCATCTGAATTATTAATAAGATATTCCCCTGTACCCAGACTCCTGCCGAGACTGTGGGCGCAGACACACATGCACACACACCGGCATTTACACTCGCACACACATGCACACACACAGGGAACCCAGATACACACAGGTACACACATACAGAATTCAGGCACAGATGTGCAGGAGGTAAACATGACACTATAATACATAATACAAGGTTAAAGGAAGACATGCATACACATACATGTGCACTCTGAGTGTTTAGTACCAGCACAATACACATGCACACATACATAAGCAGTACAGAGAATGAACAATGTAAACACAGAACTATTCACCCACATAAAAAGTACTGATTACAGACATAACATTGCTTAAATGGACACAGAAAAGATAAAATAAAGAACTGGTGAAAACATGTTCATTAGACAGGCATAAATACACAAATAACCCAAAATTCAAATACAAATACAGATTACACAGCACAGTGGCACAGTGATTAGCGCTGCTGTCTCACAATGCCTGGATGGTGCGAGAGGATGTGGGTTTGATCCCCACTCAGGTTGCATGTTCTTCCCGTGTCTAGGTGGGTTTCCTCCCACAGTCCGAAGACATGCTGTTCAGGGTCCCCCACAGTGTGTGAGTTACAGAGAGAGAGAGAGTGTGTGTGTTCCACTGATGTTTGGATGAGTGACCCATTTAAGTAGTGTATCTAGCAGTGTAGGTCATCTTCGTGAATAAGGTGTGTGGGCTGATAACACTACATAGTATCCGTTGGAAGTCGCTTTGGAGAAAAGTAAATAGTATATAAAGTAAAGTAAAAAGTATATAAAGAATTCAATTGTTAACCACTACAGGCACATGAAAAGACATCCAACACATAAAAGAGGGACAACATATTAATATTAACACAGACACATATGTAACAGCAGACAAAAGTGTGAAACACATACACAGAGCTGTTAAAGATTATTATTATTTTTTTTTTTTTTTTTTTTTCCTGTTATTTCTTCATTAACTTCTGGCAGTGATACACTGGCTCCTTATTTGTTTACATTTACATTTATTTATTTAGCAGACACTTTTCTCCAAAGTGATTTCCAATGAACTCTATGCAGTGTTATCAGCCCATACACTTTATTCATCAAGGTGACTTATGCTGCTAGATACACTACTTACAATGGACACATTGTTACATTTTGTAATTGTGCATTGTTACATTGTAATTTTTACAATGTTACATTGTTACATTTGCTAGAAGAATCATGTAACTCCATCTTCATTGACATGTCTGCATGATAAATGCAGTAATGTAGATTCAACTAGGCAACAATTTTCATGAACTACAATGTGTGTGTGTGTGTGTGTGTGTGTGTGTGTGTGTGTGTGTGTGAAATATGAGATCAATCAATAGGACTACTTGAAACAGGACTGCAATCAAACTGTTGCTTGATGTACACTGCTCTGGGCAGATCGTAAAACTGATGGAACCATATGTGCCACCTAGTTCCAGCTACAAGCATGTCCCCGCCAATGTCCGTTTATTACAGGCTATTATGGGCTGGAGACAAGTTGTCTATGGGAAAAAGTTGCTGCACACCCTGGGCTTGTCCCCAGAAACCCGGGCCCAGCAAAAGTCAAGTGCCTGGTTCTCATTTGTTGGCGCTTGAGCATTCCAAGGTGAGGGCTTGCCCATTATCCTATTCATTACATCCAACAGGTCTTCTGAGCCAGAACACTGGGAAGGGTTTGAGGACCTCATCCCTCTCAACTGGAGCCCCACCACAGTATCCACAGGGAGTTAAAAAAAAAAATTGGGGCTTGGAAGGACCAATGTATGGGATTGACTGGAGGGGGCAGAATGGGCTGTGAGCACAGGACAGTGTGGCTTGGCAACAGATTGGCTGTGTGATTTTTTTCCTTTTTTGGGAGGTTTGCCTCACCATTGGCACAACTCTGAAACACCTCCTCCTGCTCCATACTGGCATCCCTCTTGCACAGCAGCCTCCAACCTTCAATTCACATCTTCTTTGCACTAAACTGCCCCTGTAACAGGTAGCTTTCCTCCCCTAACCTCCAATCAAGCTGAATGTGACACCCCAACTATACAACTCCCCTGCCTGACTGGCACCGCTTCTACACTCTATAATCATAACCAAACCTTCATCCCACCCACTTAACTAGCACTCCTTGACAATCAACCCCCACCCCACAGTCATGCTGTAAAGAATCTGAATTGCACTCAAACTGGTGTCCCTCTGTCAGCAATTCACCTCCACACAATCTCACTTGCCCTCCCTCTCCTTGGCAGTAGGTACTGGTGCACTGGAGCGATGTGTCCCTGCAAATCAGTGAGACCTTGTTTGTAACACATGGTACACAAAGTACTGTCCTCACTCTGTTCTGGACCACCTAAAATGAACCTGGATGCAGAAATAGCACAGAATCCTCATAAAAATCCTTGGGGAAAGGAGCTGGGCCAGTTCTGGTGCTGTGGCCTGGCCCATAGCATAGAACCCACTAGAGACAAGGTTGGAGTGGCCAGCGTGTTGGTCTGGGGCCACAGGGTGTGAAAGCACAGCAGTCAGGGTGGCTTGGAAATACTTTCACTGTGCGTTTTTCGCAGCTTTTTTGAACTCTGTGGCAGAACACTAATGAGAATAGATAAATTTGTCTCTGCCTTCCATCGTCATTGAATTACATCATCTCTACGATATTAAAACTTCATTAAAAAAGCAAAAAAAGTGGTAGTTAAGGTCTTAGATTTAAAACTTGAACTTTGCTGGTTCAAGAGGTGCCCTGAGTCCTTGAAAAAAGCATTTGATATATGCCTCAAACACTTGGACTAAGTGGAAGAAGTGGCCTAGGGGCTTCCATGCGTTTCTGAGATCTCACACCCTGACCAAGCTTTGGTTACTCTGTGGAGGAGCCTGACCTGAGAAGGACAGGAACATGGTTCAGACTAAGTGACTCTTAATAACAGTGCCACTTTGGGCTTGAGAAATGGTGCATGGTCCCAGGCAGAGAGGCACAAAAGATGTTGCTATAGGCCTCATCTCCTGCACCACTGGAGCAAGTCTATTTACAACAGTAAAGCTTATGAATCCAGTTGTAGAGAAGAAAAAGAGAGAAGCATTGTGGAAGTGACATAAAAGAAGTGTGCTAGAATGCAGCCGGAATTTGTATGGCAGTGCAGAATGTATGAGATGGGGTTCCAGAGAGGGGTCACAAAAGGGCCAAGTGACCACTGACCACCCTAGGGTAAACTGTGCGTGTTGCAGATGGCCCCAAACATCAAATCAATAAGGGCCTAACTTGGGTGGCCCGGTGGCACAACTGTCTCATAGCGCCTTGTGGTGAGAGAGGATGTGGGTTCTATCTCTGCTCAGTCTGTGTGGAGTTTGCATGTTCTCCTCGTGTCTGTGTGGCTTTCCTCCCACAGTCCAAAGACATGCTATTCAGGTTCACCCACAGTGGTGGCTAAGTGATAGAGAGAATGTATTCCACTGATGTATGGATGAGTGACCTATTGTAAGTTGTGTACAGTACTATCACTGTAAGTCACCTTAGTGAATAACACATGGGCTGGTAACCCTACATAGTTTTTTGGAAGTCACTTTGGAGAAAAGTTTCTGCTAAATGAATAAATGTAACTTGTTCACTTCATTTGACTGCAGAACAGCAAGGCAATCTGCCGTGCTAACAAATTCCCTGTTAAGGGCCCCCCATGTTGTGGTAACGTCAAGTGACACCCCCAATTATAAGTCCCTTCTCAGGAAGACAGAGCACACACACTGTCTGAAACTGCATGTCCCGAGTGCGGTTTGCAGCGAGCCGGAGCCTAACTCAGCAACACAGGGCGCAAGGCTGGAGGGGGAGGGGACACACCCAGGACGGGATGCCAGTCCATTGCAAGGCACCCCAAACAGGACACGAATCCCGGACCCGCCAGAGAGGGGGACTGAAGACAGAGCAGATCAGCTGAAATCGAACCCAGATCAGCTGAAGGACACCTTCCAGAGGTGCATTCTCAGATGTGATTTGCCACACCCCCATCACATCAATCCTGTGAAAAACTCCCTCTTCCTCTGCAGGCCTTTCTACTGGAACAGAAACAAGGGGGCTTTCTGCGAAGTATGTGCCAGGCTAGTCAAGTCCCGTATCCTCCCACAGTGGGCGCTCTCTGCCTCACTGCTGCTGTGCTGTGGGGGCACTGTCATCGCTGCACTTCCTCGCTGAAGCTTTGTTTTCTGTCCACCGGCCTCTCTGCTGCCTTTGTCACTGCATTTCTCAGGCATTTAATCTCACTTTATATCCCATTGCTCTCCCAGTTCATTGCCCCTTTTCCAATAAAAATCTTTCACAGTCAAAATGCAAGCCAGAACTGAATGACAGACATTTCTACTCCGCCTCCTCGAATCTCCCTCAGAGTCCTTCTCTCATTCTGTTTCATTGTCTTTTCCCTCATAGTGATGGTCTCTGTTAAGAAAAAAACACTTCTGACCCTTTGACTAGCTGCCCTCCCTTGTTACCTAAAGACACATTATAAATAACAGACTCGTCACTTCACATTAGAGCATCTGAGTTGTGCCTGGCACCAGCGCCGACCAGTCTGCCATTCTGCTGGCACTGTGCCACCCAAAGCCACGCATATGCACAGGCAATCACACACTCAGTTACACCGTGCACATACATAATATATATCCTACACAATGATATACATTCACTACAAACAAGCCAACTATACACATGGTTGTGGTCTACAATTACTGGACAAACATGCATGATAAGTACAAGTGATGAAAATAAAAATAAATAGAATTTAACATTGTTACAGTGCACTTAAAACCATAATTCTTAATAATGACACTTGTTATCACTGGCCTACAATTATATTGCAAGTTCACAAAATCACAATGAACAATGTCATTACGGACAACAAAATGCAAAACATTAAATTTCATAGCACACCTATTCACAAAAAACAGTCACTATCAATGTGCATAATCCTAATGTACACAATAAGCACACAGCCACGAGGCACATGTAACCCTGACTAGGAAGTCACAAATCACACACACACACACACACACACACACACACACACACACACACACACACATACACACCACAACCAAAGCACATAGGATATAAACATTCCCTGACAAGGTGGTGCTTTGGATTTAAACCATTATTTTCTCTTTCATTTGAGACATACAGATAAAGACACATACACACATTTAGACAAAGGTCTTTGACATAAGACCACACTTAAAGATGCCATTAAAGACAAGTAAACAGCCGAGCAGTACAGCACACGTAACTCTGACACGCTGTCACAGAGATCAGAGCCGCAAAACACAAACGCCTAAAGAATGAGACACAACCCTGTGACGTCCCTACAGAGTCGCGCCAGCCCACACAGGCCCCGTGTCACCTCGCTGTGAATCGCAGCCACACACAAACACACACACACACGAGCATTTAGTGACACACACGCATTCAGTGACACATGGTCCTTAACAGTAACACACAGGCTCAATGAATGCATATACATGCTGACACACATGTGCACAATGTGCACAGATAAAAAATTACACACACAGTGACATATGCAAGCACCAAGAGATATGAATGCTGATGTATATGTGTGCTCAACTCAAGTGATTGCACCCATACATACTCTTACATAAAGAGGCACACACATGCACACACACACACTTACAGGCCCTAGCACTGAATGAAGGGTGGTGGATTTGGGGCCCAAACAGTGTGTATATTAAAGGGCCCCTTGTCAACACAGTGATGAGGCCAGAGCTTGGAGGAGCTCCTGCTCTTCCTAGAAGATAAACAGGTATTAATAGCTGGCTGCTGCTCCTGTTTGAAATGTAGAAACTCCTCTTCAGCCAACAGAAAACCCAGGACCTAATGTATGGCCTGCTTTTAAATGGGATTAAAAAATAGCTATTAGAGGATGGTCTCAATAGCTGTCTCCAATTAGCCTTCCATACATGTTACTCGCTTGTTCCCTACTGTTCCATTTCTACAGTAGTTTCCAAATCCATTTTTTTAAATGAAAATAATTCATATGAATGCATATTAGCTGACCCCCCTCAACCCCACTCACACAGCCAACCCATACTACAGGCCATTTGGATATGAAGGGGGAGCAGGAGAAGGAAGTCCATGTTGCCCACCACTGGGACCTTCTGACTGGTTCTCGAGTTATTACATTTGGGTGGCTTGGGAAACGGTTCCTGGAGATGATTCAAGGATGGGGTGTAGAGTGCCCTTGTAGACTTTGTTGTGCCCATTGCTGGCTGAGTACCTGCTGTAAACTTACTGTTTAATCACCCTCATTACCTGGGCTGGGCTACGTCTCGACAGGCTCTCAAAATAGCCTCAGCCTGTAGAGTGTGTCAAAGCTTTCATTTAGCCTTGCGTAAGGATCACTGGGCTAGGGCAATGCCTGCTAAAGACAAAGAGGTCTACGAATGGCAGGTGACAGTGAAGTGCAACATGCAGACACACCTCAATGGTGCTCTGGTGCAAAACAGGAAGGGCTTTGCTGAGGCACTAGCGATTTGGATGGGGTCAGGGGTGGGCCACAGTCAGAGCAGGCTGACGTGGCAGCTTAACAACAGACCTATGTTATTGGCCCTGAACCCGCTGACCTGACAAAGACGCGAGCTTTTAGCAGACGTGGTCATATTGGAACAACAGTAAGATGCATATGACAAAAAGGGGGAATTCCAGGGCTCCTCCCAGCCAACACCAAACCTGTGGTTCAGACAGGCCCTGAAAGCCACACTGGGGCTGAAGAATGTGCCTCTTTGTTTGGGGACTTGGCAGCAAGCAGCTTGATGTGGCGCTGGAGCTTTCCCACCCCCCACCTTTCACTGACCATCCCAGAAAGCCTGTATTTTGTTCAGTGCTCTACATGTGGGTGAGCTCCCTGCTTGACCAGGCCTCACTCACCAGGGCCATTCCCTGGTCGCCCTCCCAAACTGAGGTCACTTGCTATGCTGATCAATATTTGTAACAATACAGGACACTTACAGATAGAATAGCAACAAAGAACCTACTGATAATAGTACATTTTCAATGGTAATGACAAGGGATGAGCAATTTTAAAATCCTTAAAGTTTGGTCACATTGCAGGGGTTACTTTACCCCTTGTTTGTCTGTGAATGTCCTGTGAATATGTCAATGCAACCTGAGACAAGCAGCACCCTAAGTATGGCACTCCAGAATTTATAGCACAAACATGACAAACTGCATAATAGATATTAATCTTTTTTTAGATTACACTGCTAATGGGGTTTTTGCATGAGAGCTTCTAATCTGTGTCTGTCTTGTCAGCATAAGTGTGTATTCGTGTGTGTAAGGTCACCGCGAGTGTGTGTTCCTGGATCGGATTCTGGCCTACCACTCATCCACCTCACACCCTTTCTCTTACTTTCTGTTGGGACCCTTTTGAGTGATACTGTACTGAGGCAAGGCTTTCTAGATGTTCTCATCATTAAACAAGCTGCACCCACATATACATGAACTACTGTGTAGCCCAGCTAATAGTGAACTTCTGAAACCTGAGAGTTGCCACTGCAGTGCAAAGGTGCACACTGTCCCCTGTAGAAATCAATGCAACAGGTGCAGCTGCAAATTTTAGGCTTTCCTGCTCTCACACCATAGTAGAGTACTCAGGTTCCTACTTCACACAGATCTCAACAGTCCACCAGCAGACCACCAGTACCTGAGGTGGCATTCTGTACACTGTGCCTATTTCAGAGACAGATGACCTGTCACAACATTCCTAGACCATGGAAAATGATGGCAGATGCTCTGCAGCCCTGTCCCAGCTCAAGACTCATTCCCTCCTCCTGTTTTCAACCCAATTCAATCCAAAATGGATTCTTGTCAGTATACATGTAAAGAAGGAGGTGGGCCTTTGCTCTCAGCTCCTGAGGGAGGACTTTGTTCCATCAAAGCAAAATCACTGTCTGGCAGTGAAGAATGGAGGAGAGTTCAGGTCTGGTCTGTAAGTCCTCTTCTTCTGCAGAGACCTGTGCCAGAGGTCCCCAGTAGAGCAGAGGTTTCAAGCCCAGGTTACACACTGTTGCTGCACTCAGAAACAAACATATAATGTACATGTAGCACAAGTCTGCATTGATCGCACTTAATCTGTAACTAGATTCCAGCACACATGCAAATATGTCAGACTTCCCAGTTCTATATTAATCAGCCTGGTATACTGTGCTTTGGGTGTGTGCAGAGTTCCATTGACACGACATTAAAAGGATCGAACTGGAGTGTTTTATGGGATTGATTTCCACCTGTGGTCAGAAACCTACAACGTCTGGCTCATAGCCTATATTCTTATCTTGCTTTTCTTCAAAAGTAATTCTATCACAGAACCAAACCAAGGGGAACAGAATCCCTAAACTTTTTTGCTTCAAGTTGCGCTCCGTATGTGCGCCATCACATTACACCAGATACCTAAATAATGTGCATCATACTAATTTAAGTGTGTCTCTTTATACCAAACTGTCACATTTTATCTTGAGGAGGAAGTCAGTCAACAAGTAAGTAAATGATGAGAATGGAACTGTCAGCTGCTTATAATAAGGCATGCAACAAGTGAAGTCTGCAGCAGAACAGTGATAAAATGCAGATGGCACAATGGAACTCCTCTGAGGATTGAAGAACAATGAAGTATGCACAAAAAAAGGAGGGCTTTGGCCCAACCTCCTCTGGGGAAATAAAGAAAGAAAATAAATAAATAAAGAAATAAATGAAGAAATACAGAAGGAAAAATACAAGGTTTTAGGTTGACCAGCAAACAAACAAATAAATAATAAAAATAAAGAGGAAAAAACTGTTTCTGGACAAAGAATGAAGGAGACAGCTTAGGACTGGAATGGCAGGACGGTAACAGAAACAAATACACAGACAGGGACTGTTCTGTCATAAAGATGTGTCTTCGTTTATCTCGGAGTATCACCTTCGCTACCGGACTGATCGAGGATAACGAGCTCAGTGCGCCTTTGTCTCGTTCGCTCAATAAAGACATGTTTCATCCCGCGCCCTGTCAGACGCCGCCGACGAACAGATGTATTTTAGGAAGGAGGTCTTTCCGGGGGATGGGAGTATTAAATGGACAGGGGTTCAGGAAGGGTTAATCCAGGGTATTGAGTCAGACAGACAGCGATCGGGTACTCCTTGGGAAGCCCACGATGGACACATCCGACTTAGATGTCACGACGCACACTCGGCGCACACACGAGAGATGACCACAGGAAATGTGCCAGTACCCAAAACACACAAAATGAAACACACACACACACAGGTATACTATTTGGTATAAGGCAAAGTAAAACAAAACAAAATCTGCCTGTCACTTCTGACCAGCTCGTCACATTCATGTAAAGTATACGAGGTTAAAAAGATGGAGCGGTATGCATTTTGTGTGTGTAATAACAAATGTCCCTTTCCAGTACTACCTTTGATTCTGCCAATCCACCCATTAATATTCCTTAATGTAATTATAATAATAAATTGTTGTTCATGTTATATGCTTAATTTTATGCCTAGTTACAGGCTATTTGGAATTTAAACGCAAAGATATCATCAGCTTCAGTCCGGCTGAAAGTATCAAAAAGGTGTGTGATGGAGAATGGAGCGCCCATCACCGCCCACTGAATTAGCACCAATTTGATCACTAGGGCCAAAAAATCAAAACGCGTGGGCGACAAAAGCTGATCCGGTATTGGCGAATTGATGCTCTTACCTTCCACCCGGCTGAGCTGTTGCTGTCGCCTTTATCCTTGAAATAAGGTACATATCGGACCATCCAGTCGTAAATCTGCGACAGTGTGAGCCGCTTTTCCGGGGTGCTCTCAATGGCCCGGGTGATGAGGTCTGCGTACGACTGGTTGCCCCACGCGTTGCGCCGCGAGGACTTGGCTTTGCGCAGCTGACCGGCCACGTCGAGCGCGGCTCCGGCCATGCACGGCATAGCAGCGGCGGCGGGAGTGGCGGCACCCGCGGGGTGCTTCAGCTCGGTCGGTGCGCCTCCGTTCCTCTCGGCTCGGCACGTGGGAACGTTCTCTGGCTCGACCTTCACGGAGGGCAGGGGGAGACCCCTGTCTACCGTGCCGGCGGGGAAGTCATCCGGACATGGTAGTGGCCAGGTGCACGAGCGTGGCCGGCTGCGCGGCTCCAGATCCGAATCGATGTCAACCTGATGCGCCTCCAGTTCGGTGTCATCCTCCATCATCAGCATTTATCCCGAATCGTGCGCGACCTCAACGAGTCAGAATAATCGGAGTACCCTCAATCCAATAGCGATTCACGGATTTTTCAAGATATTTTCAAGACAAAGCCAGCGCTCGACAGTGATGTTCGTTAAGGTTCAAAGATGAAAAGATGAGCGTGGCTCAAAAACGCCGGCTGGGGGCCATCATAAAGGATCGGTGTGTAAGATCAGAACCTAGCATGCAAGGAAAGCCGGAGCAGCAGCAGTAGTAAGAGTCTTTTTACCATTTCCATAAGAATGCACGCTCCTGAAAAGGGAGAAATACAAGAAAATGGCAAAATGCTGACCCCGAATTTCTCAACACTGTCGGTGTGGGAAGGGTCTCTAACGCTTGTTCCCCTCCCTCAATGAAGCCGGCTGCAGCAACAGATGATCTCCCAGACAGCAAGGAAACGGTGATCGCTACACCGATCACCACGCTGCTAAAATATGAGCAGCCCAAAGATGGAAAAAAATCAATGCAAATACATCTGTCTGCAGAAATATATTATTCCAGTTGCACGATATGTAATGTGTCTGTCTCTATCTTCTCGTAGGACTTGTCACTGGTGAAACATACGCTCACATACACTAGTACATAAACTGATAACATCCCACTGCGATGACAATTCGATTCCCCCCCCCCGAAAAAAAAAAAAAAATCAGGTCGCATGAATCATTTATAAAGCAGAATTTCAAAATCCAACCCAGTAGCCCGATCCTCTGCGACGTCCTCTTCCTTCGTTTCACGTTTGTAAAATGAATATGACATTCACATTCTTCTCGAATGTTTTGTCATTATAATGCAGAGATGCTACTCCTTTCCCTCACCTGCACACCCACCAGTATGTATGAATGAGGGGTCTCTCCAGGGCTGTGGTGTGTAAAGCTGATGTCGGATAATCGGCAAAACGTGAAAAGAAATCACTCCCAGCAGACAGGTTATCAGAAAGCAGAAGAATCACGAGTGGGTTCCACAAGACCGCGCAAGAAATGTCTCCGCTATGATTTTTGCAAAGGAACCTGGTGCCACAACAAGAAAAGGGTGTCAAACAAGAAAAATCAGCCAAACAGCCACCCCCCACTCAAAAATTCGGCGGCCCTCGTTACCCTGACTACAATAAGACGACGCAATATTTTCAAGTTGATAAGTATTGGTCAATGGATGAATTATTAAAATTACACTTTTGTTATATCTTTCAGTTTTCCCTTTGAAGAGATCACGATTCACATTGGCGGCCCGAGTGATCGCGTCAGTATTGTCTGTACCTCTTGTGCCTGCAGGTGTGACGTCTCTTTGACTACCACGCGGGTGTCCCACGCTGCTTGAATGCGCCCGATACACAGTGCATTTCGCAACCTGTTGCTATGAGTGGGACGTAGAGTGGTCCGTGCCAGTGTATTCTGCACCAATGCTAATCCCCTGCCCTCCCCGGTGATGTCGGTTACTGGCAAATTATATTGAGAGCAGATTTGTATGAGATTAGCACATATTAAATAACTAAACTATAATCCTGTGTGAAATATACTTCACAGTTGCGTTTATCCAGATCCGCATCAAACTGGACCCCAATTCCTAAATCCGAAGCGGACCCGTTCGGGACCCATCGTGAAGGGTTTGCTCGCCAATGGCTGTTCATACAAGCCCAAGTGTGTCAGAGTCACCACTTCGCCCGGCGTGCCGAGTTTAAGCACTCGCGTGCATCGGGCGGGATTGTTGTGGATTTCACACTCGACAGCCTCTCGTGCATGACCCACGTGTGTTTCTCGCTCTGATAGCTGTGCGGACCGAGGGGGATTCCGCAAAACAGCGTGAACCACAGCGCCGCCTTCTGATTGGGTTCGACTTGACAGCCGGGAAGAGTCAGTGTTGAATGCTTCCTGATGTTTGGTCAATGTTTGACACGTTTCTCTGCTCATTGGCTGTCGATGTGCCTAAGGGGCGGGTACATTCGTTTTTATTTGAATTTCTCTCGCTTATTATTATTTTTTTTTTGGATGGAAAATCCCCCGGCCGTGACGTCACTCAATTACCATTGACAGTTGGTTGTCAAGGGCGACGGCAACCTCAAATGTTCTGTCGTAGTGTTTTCATCGTGACTAAACTTGTCTTTCACAATAAAAAAAAAATGTTAAAAAAACAAGAGGGCGAGGAGAGAGTGCGAGAAACGGAGGCGTAATAAATAAGCAGGAACATGGGAGATAATTAGAAACACATGGGGCAGTGGTTTTGGAAGTTCGATCTTAGGCTCCACAGTTTAGTTGTGAGAGGAATGTGGCCTGATGCCCACTCTGAGGAACGAAAACACCAACATCTCGCCAGGTCAACAGTTGTAACGCAAACATGGATCCCAGGATGTCCCTTCACTGGGTTTGAAATTGGAGAAACACAAACTTCCACACCGCTTGCCTCTTCTCCTGGAGAAGCATGGAGTGTAACACTGTGTTTTTGAGAGTCTGATTTCTAATTTATAGCATGACTATGCCCCACTTTTCAAATATAATATTTATATCCCAGTATTTAATATGACCCAAGAGACATTTATTTTAGTTTTGATCCAAGTGTAAACAACTGGACATTACTCAACAATTAGTATGGAAAATCTCAAGAGCACTCCATGCATAAACTTAGTAAACCATTAATTCAAAAACAAAAACCATTTTCACAAGGATTAAGAGTACTTCATCAAAGACGCGTGAGAATCAATAGCACAGCACTGATGGAGGGACTAATTTTAGGCAAGATGACAGACTGAAATTTTGTGGCTATATGGTTGGCTGTTGTCTGCTGGGGATTAGGCATTTCAATTCACTTGTGAATTTGGGAGAGTGGAGTGGAACAGCTAGGGAAGCTGTCGAATTACTCTCTCATGACCCCATCTCAACTGTCAGGGGAAACCAAGTGCGAGGATGCGTGGTACTCCCTCTCCTGATACTCACTGTAATAAGGCCTCTTCTTAACAATGAGGATTAGTATGACTGAAGTTTACATTCAAGTTCTTGATGAAATGAACCACTAAAATTTGATCAATAAAATCACTGTATGGCCTAAAATCACAGCATGAGCAACAAGCATCCACTGAAAAAACCTCATATTATTTACCTTTTTTGTCAAATTAATATCTTTGCATTCATCTGTGTCACCTGATTGAGCACCCACTTATCAGCTGTAAGCTGTTTGTGGAAAAAAAGCTTAAAATATGGTGATCAGGTGAGTTCCCTAGAAAAGCAGTAGGCAGCAGTGGAATGCCTGTCTAGCATGAGTCACTTAACATTGTTCCTCTTTGCAGTCCTCATAACTCAGCCTGAGGGTTTCCCCATCTCCTGCTGAGTTACCTGCCTACACCAGTCTCCATTACACCTCATGGTGTTTTCTACTGTCTACCAGCACGAATATACTCCTGTTGTTGAGTAACTCTAGTTGGCAGCTGAGTGTAACACAATCCTGTATGTAAAACATGTAGACATTCTTAGCATTGTAGGGGAGGCACACAGAAGCTTCACCACAACCCTCAGAGGGTTCAAGCTTGCACAGTTTCCCCTCCCACCTAAGAAAATGATACCATTATATGAAACCAAGTTCTATATAGCTACTGATACATGTCTAACAGTTTCACAAGATTCCTACAGCTCCTACAGTATATACTTGCATCTGTCCTGTATGGCGCACATGACAATAAGCATGGTGCGACAGACACACAAACGCCATAGCACAAAATCACGTTATGCCTGCATATGCAGAGAGACAGAGAATTTCACATGTGTACAAGTGCAGACACAAACATCCACACAGCCAGAAGTATACAGGCCTAGTGGAACATTTTGGAGAAAAGGGACATGAAGAGCATTGTTTAGCTAGTCATTTGGGTTTGCTTATCTCAGGCAATTGCCTAAAGCCACTTCCTTAAGTATTCCATTGAAACAGTCTCTGGAACATAGTGAAAAGAGTTTTGCTTCCCTCAACCACAGTCCTCCCAGTAAAACATTCCTCTGTCTTCCAAAGGGGAAGCTACATCTGGGAGGGTATTGGTGAAGGTAGAACCCACTGTGACTCATGCAAGGAGCACTGGGTCATTACCAGCTTTGCAGTGGGCCCAACTGGCAATCTGAGATGGCGCTCATGTTCTCTGAGATCTTGCACAGCTAGTTTTTCTCAGTGAGGCCATGCTTAGTCTTCAAACCTTCAACCACTTGCAGAGCAGATTCAAAGGAAACGGCATTGTGGGTTTTACAAGCACATGTACATGTGCAGCAGAGATGCCTTTGTTGCTTTTATAAATTGCCAGAATTGGGAGGCTGCATTTGACAGGAACCTAAGACAACTCTCATATCCTCATCGGATGCCAGGAACAAAAAGAAGTAACTGTTAAGAAAAAAGAGGGTGGCAAATAGTGGACTACAGGGCTCAAGTACAGGAGCAATTCAGCAAGTCCTGTTAACAGACAGAGGCAGCAGTGAGTTTGTGTTTGTGGGGGGCCATAGAGCACCATAGCATGTGAGGACCATACTAGACATTCTAGAGGCAAGGAGATGACCTTAGACATGCCTCTAGGAAGCCCACCATACACAACAAAAATAGTGCCATGCAGATGGCCTTAAATGGGTTATCAGAAAAGAAAGGTCACACAGAAAGTGATAAAGTGACAATGAGGAAGTCGCACAGTTCTTTCTGAGCTCCTCAGGTTGCTCAAGAGCATCCCTTTGTCCCTCTGAGCTTCCCTCAGTTCCCCAAAGCCCCTGTACACCCAAATAAGGCTGTCAGAATTAAATTTTTTTAACTTCATGTGAAAAGGATGTGTGGAGGTTGGGTGAGTGCACTGCTGAATATTTCTGCCCCAGGAATGTGTTTTCCCTCTTTGGAATCTGCATTTAAACCCAGACCTGTCAAGCATATGGTGCTCCCAATGTCACAAGGAAGGGATGACTGTGATTCAAGCACTGGGAATGTACTAAATGGGGGCAGAGGAGGGATGTTATCTCAGCAGCCAAACCAGTTCAATTTGGACTGACTTTCACACTTACTGTCCTTAACAGTTCCCTCATACTGAGGTGATGACCCAGTGAGAAACTGTACCTTGACAGGTCATGACATTTAGAGACAAAATCTGAACAAACCAGAATAAGCTTTAGTCAAGAAATGGTGCTGTGACAAAGAAGGTTCAAAAGTGTACAGGTTAATGCAGAATGACAGACATCCCCCCGACTTCTACACATCAAAGAGTTTAACACAGAGAGGTTTAACTAATGCCATCCGACACCAACCGTTAATCCTGTTTACAAGTTAAACACTGACTGAACCGTGAGGCCCGCCAGGATAGAAACTCGATTTGACACTACTTTTCTTTTTACCCAATGAGGCGGTGGATATAATTGTCTACCTCCCATTCTTTCCTTCCTCTTCATTGGCATTATGGGTTTTGGGAAAACCCCCAATAAGCAGGATGAGGCAGGGATCACATACACATCTACTTGAAGGAAGCAATGGCAAGAAGACCACAAGAGGGGCATGCTAAATGGCCTAAGACTGCATAAGCGGAGAGAGGAGGGGTGGATGGGGCCTTATTAATGCTCCCCTAATGCAGCATGCAGACAGCCCTGGCAGGCCCTCAGGGATCAATGCAGATTTCCTGGAAAGCAGAAGCACAGGACAAAATCCTCAAATGAGGGTGAGTGATGTTTTCGAAGACCAAGATTACACGTGGGCTATAATGTACTTTATAGGTTAAACACTGCAGCACTCACCAGCACAGATCATCTTGCTGGTGCTACACTGAGGCCAGTGACCTGATACTCCAAATAAACACAAACATGAGCCACAGTCACTTGCACTACTGCACTCTTGGCTTCTACATAAAGAATAGGGCAAACTGACTTGATCCTATAACACAGTATGGTAAGCCACAGTAATGGTAAAGTAGACAGGTAAGTCCAGAAGAAGCTGTTTTTGAAATAGTTACTGGCCACATTGGTCATAACTTCAAAGGAACAGTCTGCAGTAGCGGCTTGGGAATTAGACTAGTGACCAAAGGGCAAGGCACTTAACATTTAGTCATCTGAAATATAAATCCCTCTGTTGAAATTGGTGATCTGTGTGATGCCGTCAATGGATGTCATCTGTTACTGAAAGAAAAAAAAAACCTGCTATTATCTGACCAAGGGAAAAAATAAAAAGCAAGACAAAGGCCCAGCATTCTTTATTAGCAGTTTGCTGTGTGATGGAGAGGCTTGGTGTTAAATTACCAGCTGGCCAGTGTCCACACAGCAGAGCAAACTGTCTGCAAACAGGGCAGATGTGGCGTTGTGGGAGTAAATGTAGAACAAAGTGGAAGTATACATTTGGACAGGTGGATGAGTGCCGGGAGACTGGGGCAGGGGGCTTAAAGAGGCAAGTGACCTCAACGAGAAAGACACTCATCATGTCTTGGCTCATGATGAGTTCTGCCTCACCAGCTCCAACATGGCTGCCAGGTCAATCTCACTGACTGCCCCTGCTCACCTAGTGCTGAAGGTCAGCCGATGTTAGCCAGCCCTGATGTTGCTGCTGGATTGGAACAGATGCTGTGTTTCTCACTGCTGACTGACTTGGGGGACACTCAGTCATGACTACAATTCCCACTCCAGACACAGGATGACACGCATCTAAAACTACATGCAAAAACCCTGCGCAAGATTGTTATTGGCATTAATGGGTTAACAGTGAAAATGACTAGGAGGAAGTGGAATCAATGCTTTATGAAAAAAGAAAGCCTTCACAGGTTTGTGTATTATTAAGCAATTGAGAAGTCTAATTAGAGAGAAGGAGCCCTGCAGATCTTTCTGCTAATTATTACTATGGCAACCAGAGCACACACGGAGATGATCTGTGAGGTTCTGCTGACACACTAGTGTGACAGATACAGCAAGCACAAAGTGAGGGAGGCCCCTAGTGGTAATAACTGGAATGTGTTTGTGTGAGGCCACAAACTGCACCCCAGTTCAGTGTAAACCTTCATTACAAGCTTTTGCCTCAGCAGAGATCAACCAGTTTCACTATTTTGTGGGAAATATAAGTTGACCGTGATCTTTTATAAACATAATGAGATTGCTGTGGCTTTTACTCTATTAAAAGTAAAAGCAGAAACCCTTGTACATTGTGAACATAACAGTTTTCTGCTTAAGTGCAACTGAAAAGTGAAACAAAAGCTTATGCACATGTGCCTCACACTACAAATGTCCAAGTTTTAATTTTTCAAGGATACAAACAATTTACAGTTTATTTATTAACTGTATTTTCTTCATTATTGTATTTTATAAAATTTCACATAGCTGGTATTTAAGGTGGGGGTGCGGTGGCGCAGTGGGTTGGACCACAGTCCTGCTCTCCGGTGGGTCTGGGGTTCGAGTCCCACTTGGGGTGCCTTGCGACGGACTGGCGTCCCGCCCTGGGTGTGTCCCCTCCCCCTCCGGCCTTACGCCCTGTGTTACTGGGTAGGCTCCGGTTCCTTGTGACCCCGTATGGGACAAGCGGTTCTGAAAATGTGTGTGTGTGTGTATGGTATTTAAGGTGAATCTTTTCAAAGCTCTTTCCAACTTAACTTTCCCGTCTTCTTCACTGTTTCAAGTCCTGTAGTGCTGGAGAAACATGAAGCTGCATTTCATGCATAAAGCACAATGAAACACCAAAGAGGAGGTCGTGAACATTGTATATTTTTATTTTCAGCCATGTTAAAGTAGACAGCTTTTAAGTTGCTTCAGGTTAATAAAAGCTAAACAAATAAATACACACACACATTTTCCAAACCACTTGTCTCATACAGGGTTGCAGCCTACCCGGCAACTCAGGGCATAAGGGGGAGGGGACACACCTAGGACAGGATGCCAGTCTACCACAAAGCACCCCAAGTGGGACTTGAACCCCAGACCCACCAGAGAGCAGGACCCAGTCCAACCCATTGCACCACCGCACCCCCCTTGAACAACAAATATACACACACACACACACACACACACACACACACTCAGAACCGCTTGTCCCATACAGGGTCACGGGGAACCGGAGCCTACCCAGCAACACAGGGCATAAGGCCGGAGGGGGAGGGGACACACCCAGGACAGGACGCCAGTCCATCGCAAGACACCCCAAGCGGGACTCAAACCCCAGACCCACCGGAGAGCAGGACTGTGGTCTAACACACTGCGCCACCACACCCCCTGAACAACAAATAAATAAATGTAAATATATAAATGTATGTGGGGGTGCGGTGACACAGCAGGTTTGGCTGGGGTCTGCCATGTGGTACATCTGGGATTCAATTCCCGCTTGAGGTGCCTTGCGGCGAGCTGGTGTCCCATCCGGGGTGTGTCCCCTTGCACCCTGTGTTGCTGGGTTAGGCTCAGGTGCGTTGTGACCTTGCTACAATTGGTTGTAGACATTGTGTGTGTGTGTGTGTGTGTGTGTGTGTGTGTGTACAGACACCATCTTGTCCAGGTTATATCCTGCCTCATACCTTGTGTTTCTCGTGCAGAGAAACACTACAATTCTGCACTGGATGAGCTGTTGAAGAATTTAAAGACTTACAACTAAATTTTAGTACATTTCACTTGCACATCAACTTATGGAACTGGGAGTTAGACTGGAGGGTCATCACTGCAGTTCAACATGGTTGTGCAAGTTTATTATAGTTTTGTTATCACGGTAACCCGGAAAACATTTCTTTTGTGTAAATCTACATATAGATCTAGGCAATCTGTTGTTATTTATTTATATATTTATTTATTTACCTATCTATTTCATCTATTTACAATTTTTACCAGTCTACTCTGAAATCAGTTTTACACTGTAAGCAGCATGTCACTCAGGGGTTTAGAATAATGGTACTGTTTTTTCTTTTTGTGCTACTAATTTAATTTTTGGCTTTTAGCAGGCACAAATTAGTCAGATTTTTATTACAACAATTTACAAGTAGACACAGTCTTTTGGTGTGAAGGCTTAGGGTGCAAAGACAAAGGAGTCTACATGCAGGAGTCCACCAAGGGAGGTCACTGCTTCTACTTGAGATCTGCTTTCCAGACTGAATTCTGCAAGGTATTATGCACTGAAAATGTTTGATATTAAAATTGTCTGCGTTGTTCTTCAGAGCCAAAATCAACTCCTTCCTGGACAAATTCTCTGGTTCTATCTCTCCCAATTCAGCTGGGTCTTCCTGTGAAATCTCATTATCCGCATTTCAACCCCTGTCAGAAGGTTAAATCTCCAACCTCAGAGCCACCACCAGCCCCCTTGATTTCATCCCTTTACTTTTCCTACTGGACATTTCCCTACAATTTATCTCTTTTATCTCCATAATCATCAACTTCTTCCTCTCCTCTGGTTGCTTCTCATTTGCCTTCAAAACTACCCTCATCTCAATGCTGTTAAACCCTCTCTGGATCCAGAGTCAGTCTAGAACTACAGGTTAGTTTCTCTTCTCCCTTTTCTGTCAAAAACTCTGGAACAAGAAACCTGTAAGCAACTACAGGTATACCTTGTTATATCAATCAAATTCATTCCTGAAAATGGTCCTAATGCCAAGAGTCTGTTAACCAGGAGGTCGTTTCCCATTTTTTAAAACCGGAAAAAAATGATGGACATTGTACACACACACACACACACACACACACACACCTTCAGAGCCGCTTGTCCCATATGGGGTCACGGGGAACCGGAGCCTACCCGGCAACACAGGGCGTAAGGCCGGAGGGGGAGGGGACACACCCAGGACGGGATGCCAGTCCGTCGCAAGGTACCCCAAGCGGGACTCGAACCCCAGACCCACCGGACAGCAGGACTGTGGTCCAACCCACTGCGCCACCGCACCCCCCCGGACATTGTACATTTGATGTAAATTTTATGTACACTCTTAAAAATTTATACAAACACCCTGCAAATGCTTAAAATTAGTCTCAAGAAAGAGTAATGAAATATTAGAAACAAAACATTAAAAATAATCAAGAAGGAAATTAACAAAGGCTAAATTAAGAAATTTTTAAAGAAAAATTGTAATAACTTGAAGGGGGTGCGGTGGCGCAGTGGGTTGGACCACAGTCCTGCTGTCCGGTGGGTCTGGGGTTCGAGTCCTGCTTGGGGTGCCTTGCGACGGACTGGCGTCCCGTCCTGGGTGTGTCCCCTCCCCCTCCGGCCTTGCGCCCTGTGCTGCCGGGTAGGCTCCGGTTCCCCGTGACCCCGTATGGGACAAGCGGCTCTGAAGATGTGTGTGTGTGTGTGTAATAACTTGAAATTCAATCCAAATTTAAGAAGCAGTTATCATATATTGCTGAACAGTCTGCACCTCATTGGCTCATGAGTTCAATGCCTTTGCTGAAAAGTTTGTGCCTGACTGGATCATAATTTCTACATTGTTGTTTAAAAGTCTGTGCCTCATTGTGATACACTACTCACAATGGGTTACTCATCCATACATCAGTGGAACACACTCTCTCTGTCACTTACACACTATGGGGAACCTCAACAGCATGTCTTTGGACTGTGGGAGGAAACCTACACATGCAGGGAGAACAGGCAAACTCTACACAGAGTGAGAGGGGATCAAACTCAGGTGCTGTGAGACAGTCCTACTCACTGTGCTGCCCTATTAAATGTGTCATGCTTTACACATCAAATAGTGTAGTGTTGGTTTTGTGCATCAAGCACACACACACATACACACACACACACACACACACACACACACACACACACACACACTGTCTGAACCATTTGTCCCATACAGGGTCGTGGGGAGCTAGAGCCTAACCCAGCAACACAGGGCACGAGGGGGAGGGGACACACCCAGGACAGGACACCAGCCCATTGCAAGGCACCCCAAGCAGGACTCAAACCCCAGACCCACTAGAGAGCAGGACCTGGTCCAACCCACTGCACCACTGCGCCCCCATGTGTTAAGCAACAGATAAGAATTAAGCAAGGAAGCTGAGTTGCCGGATAAGGGAAGATTGTGTTTGGAGAATGTATTAAAAAGCATTTCACTTTGAATGCTGACTGTATGTCTCAGGAACTTCACAAAACTGGCCATGAGGAAGTGAAAGATTCACTACAAAACATGTTTTGTAAGTACCTGGTTAATTTATACTTTCTATCAAAATAGTGTAATATAGAAATGTATCTATTTTTTTACCTGGGTAGTTTCTATAAAAGTCTCTGATACAGCAATTACAAATTAAATACATTGACTGTGTGTGCTCTGTCAAACTTCCAATTCCCTTCACTGCTTTCTTTTCTGAGAGCATTTGTGTCTAATGCCAGCAAGCAGAACTGCAGGCCATTTTTCTGTTCTGCAACTGAGTAATTTCAGAAAACAAGTCGATAAAGAAAATGCAGTTAAAAATAAGTAAATTTAGAAATGTATCTTTGAAAATATCTTTGTTAGATGTTCAAAACAGGAAGTACAAGTGAATAGCTTTATTATATATATAATATAAATCTAAACAGATTATAAATCTCCCTCTCACCCCTACATGGGGTGGTGTGTGTATGTCTTCCTCAAGCTTGGGTCCTCTACCAGAGGCCTTGGAGTTTGAGGGTTCTGCGCAGTATCTTAGCTGTTCCTAGGACTGCACTCTTCTGGAGAGACACTTTAAATGTTGTTCCTGGAATCTGATGAATCCATTCCCAGTTTGGGGGTCACAGCCCCAAGTACTCCTATTACCACTGGGAGCACTCTGGACTTCACCTTCCACATCCATTCCAGTTCTTCCTTCAGCCTTTGGTACTTCTTGATCTTCTCATGCTCCTTCTTTCTGATATTGCTATCACCAGGGACTGCCTTATCTATCACAATTGCCCTCTTCTTGTCGACCACCAGTATGTCTGGTTTGTTGGCCAGCAACTGCTTGTCAGTCTGGAACTTTAAGTCCCACAGGACCTTAGCTCTGCTGTTTTCAGCCACCTTTGGTGGTGTCTCCCATTTGGATTTGGGGACTTCCAATCTGTATTCTGCACAGATGTTCCTGTACACTATTCCAGCCACCTGATTATGCCTCTCAGTGCATGCTGTTCCAGCTTGCATCTCACACCCTGCTACTATGTGCTGGACTGTGCTAGGGTCATCTTTGCACAGCCTGCACCTTGGGTCCTGTCTGCTATGGTAGACCCCGGCATCTACGGATCTGGTGCTTAGAACCTGATCTTGTGCTGCAATGATCAGAGCCTATGTGCTCTCCTTCAGAACAGCATTTTCCAGCCACTAGCACAATTTCTTGATGTCAGCCAGTCCTTCCATCTGTTGACAGTAGACCCCGTGGAGGGGCTTGGTTTTCCATGATGTCTCCTCTTCTTCCTCATCACCCTCTGTCTTCTGCTGCCTGAGGTACTCACTTAGCAGTTTGTCCTGGGGACTATCTTCCTGATGTACTCTTGCATGCTCCTTGTTTCATCCTGGGTAGTGGCTCTGACACTCATTAATCCTCATCCCCCCTCTTTTTGCTTATCGTACAGTCTCAGGGTGCTGAACTTCGGGTGGAACCCTCCGTGCATTGTTAGGAGTTTTTGTGTCGACATCTGTAGCATCTGTCTCCTCCTGTGGCCAACTTATTCACCTTCCCTCCTCTTGCTACCCTTCAATCACACTTATCCAGTTTGAATGACATCCAAATGTCATCAAAGTATATCCTTGTGAGGTGGATCAGAAAATCGATGTTTCGTTCACTCCTGGCATACAGCTAGATGTCATCCATGTAGAGGAGATGGCTTATGGTTACTCCACTTCTGAACTTGTATCCATATCCACTCTTTGCCACAATCTGACGAGGGGGTTCAGGGCTATGCAGAACACCAGCAAGGACAGTGGATCACCTTGGTATATGTCGCACTTGATAGTCAGTTGTGCAATGGCCTTGGAATTGGCTTGTAGTGTTTTTTCCAGAGTCACACTGAGTTCTTGAGGAAGGCTATCAGTAGCCTGTTGACCTTGTATAGTGTCAAGCACGCCAGTATTCATGTGTGGAGCACTGAGTCGTAGACTTTCTTGTAATCAATCCAGACGGTGCTCAGGTTGGTCTGTCTGGTCATGGGTGATTTCTATATCGACCATTAGCTGGTGCTTTGACCCTCTGCTGTTGCTTCCAATGCCCTTCTGAGCTTTGCTCATGTACTTATCCATGTGCCTCTTCAACTTAGCCACTATGATGCCTGAGAGGAGCTTCCATATCGTGGAGAGGCAGGTTATCGGCCGATAGTTTGAAGGTGTTGTGTCCTTGTGAGGATCCTTCATGATCAGGATTGTCCTGCCCTGTGTTAGCAGCTCATTCATTTGTGCTACCAGGGGTTCATGGAGTACGGTTAGCTTCTTCATCCAGTAAGTGTGGATCATGCCAAGTCCTGGTGCTGTCCAGCTCTTCATACTTGAGACTCACTGTTTGATGACTAGTTCTGGGAGGTTGCTGTGATCTGCTCTCTGGTCCACCAGCCACTGGGCATTGATGTTGTGTGAGGCCTTCTTTTCCCATCTATCCTTCCACTACTGCTCAGTCTCAGCCTCGGGTGGGTTTGCTCTTGTGCTGTTGTTCCCTTGCAGCTGGGAGTACACTCTAGATGGTTCTTTGGAAAAGAGGTCATTTATGCTCCTCGCCTCTGCTTCTCTAGTGTATCTCTTCAGCCTAGTAGACAGAGCTGTGAGTCTTTGTTTGCCAGTTTCCAGGGCCTCACTTATGGACATCATGCTGTACTTCTTTCTCATCCAAGAGGTGTCTTTGATCACACTCTTCTGCACCTCTGCTAGCCAGCTAACATCTCTCCAGTATTCCTTGATCTTGGCCTCCAGCCTTCTTCTCCATGAAGGCCACTCTCAGCATCTTGATCTCATAGCCCAGCATCCCTGTTGCAGTGGCATATACAAGTTCATTGGTTTCTGAATTGAAATGAATTGAATACTTTGTCATTGTATTGCTGTACAATACAACAAAATTATAGTGTACAAAGCTGCTGGATCCATACATGCCACCATCTTGTTATTATGGTTATTGTTCTGTGATGGACAGGGGGCACAGTGGCGCAGTGGGTTGGACCAGGTCCTCCTCTCTGGTGGGTCTGGGGTTTGAGTCCCGCTTGGGGTGCCTTGCGGCAGACTGGCATCCTGTCCTGGGTGTGTCCTCTCCCCCTCCGGCCTTACGCCCTGAGTTGCCGGGTAGGCTCCGGTTCCCCGCGACCCCGTATGGGACAAGTGGTTCTGAAGATGTGTGTGTGTGTGTTCTGTGATGGTGGTAGTGGGGATAGTGAGTAGAGCTCTCTTGACATCTGTGAGCATCTTTTCTGTGGGGAGTTTGCCAGGAATTGACTGTATTCAGTCTAGCCCTGATTCTTGTGGTCAGCTTAGAGAATTCAACTGTCATGGTCAGTAAGGTTGTCAGCTGCTTCTGTAACCCTGCTCTCCTCCATCAGGGCAGGCCTTCATTTCCATGCTGCTGAGTACCATGGTCATTCTGTTGGAACCTCTCAATCTCCACCTGTGAGAGTAGCTTCCTTCTATTGATATTTAAGCATTGAGCAACCAGGTGCTCCTTGGTTAGTGTGGATGTTGGTCTTCTGCTCATCCATAGTTCTCACATAGGGTGCACGTAACCCTTGGCTCTGCTGTTATAGTAGCACTCCATCAATTCCATGTTTTCAGTCCATGTATGTCTTGATCCAGTAGCCCTTGCCATCAGGTTGTCCTGATTCCCTAACACCTGACACAGACTTTGTTAATTAGAGCAACATCCGAGCTGGAATGGCTTCAGTTATATTTCCTCTTGCTCCAAGATAGGCTTGTGTATAGCACAAGGAGTCTAAGCTTAGGGATTCTCACTGGAGGCTCACCCTGACCAGGCTTTAAACCCCAGTTTCCTGCACCAAGGTCAGTGACACTACCACATCCTTAGAGGTAGAACAAAAAACAAAATACCCCTTCATGGATCTTATGAAGAGAATTGTAGAGTTTCTGGCTAAGTTGCCAAGGAGATGCACAGTGTAATGTAGGGTTATTTGCTTGCTCAGCTGGCACACTGCATTTTTTTGCTGGATTTGCTCACACTAAGCTAACATCACACACACACACACACACACACACTCTCTCTTCCTGACCCGCTTGTCCCATACGGGGTCACAGGGAACCGGAGCCTAACCCAGCAACACAGGGCATAAGGCTGGAGGGGGAGGGGACACACCCAGGACAGGACACCAGTCCGTTGCAAGGCACCCCAAGAAGGACTCAAACCTCAGACCCACCGGAGAGCAGGACCCGGTCCAACCCACTGCGCCACTGTGCCACCGCACCCCCGTAAGTTAACATCACATAAACCAAATATGAAAAAGTAGTAATTACACTGCACTTGCTTAAATAGTGTACTTAGACTAAATGCCAGAAAGACTGAGAACCACTGTAAAAACTAACAAGGATGGAACAAATGTATTGATACTGATTCTGCATTCAGGTGTGTAAAATAAGAAGAGCACTGGAAAAACACAGTTGCAATAAAAATGCTTGGGAAACTCTTCTAATCAATTTAATTTTTAAAAATTTGTTCAGTTTATTAAATCTGTTTGCACTGAATTACATTAAACTCCAGGGTATGCCACATGTACTATAACACTGATCTACTAGTAAAATACATTTGGCTACCTAAAAATTCTGATGTCATTTCTAAGTTTTTCTATTAGGGGAAGACATACATGCACATTGTCTGAAGCCGCTTGTCCCAAGTGGGATCACGGCAAACTGGAGCCTAATGCGGCAACACAGGGCGCAAGGCTGGAGGGAGAGGGGACACACCCCGGATGGGACGCCAGCCCGTCACAAGACACCCCAAGCAGGAACCAAACCCCACCAGAGACCAGGCCCTGGCCAAACCCACTGCACCACCGCATCCCCCCACAGGAGACATACATTTGGCCACAAACTCATGGTCCATGCGGAAGCCCATTTCATTATGGAATTCTGGCAGGCTGTGTGATGTAGTCACATCCACGCAGTTGCGAACCAGGGCATGCCACCTCTTATCGCCAACCTCTGGCTGACTCAGGTAACATAGGTGCCAGGGAGTGACCGGGTGAGCAAGTGGCATGCACTCAGAAGCAATGTGTTGTCCTGCATTTCCAAATTTTTATAATAGGGGACACATAAATGTGTTGATATTAGATATAATATATATATATATTATATATATATAGTATATACACACGAGTTACGAATGTCCGACTTACATACAATCCGTACCTACAAACCACCCCCTTACTGACCAGAAGTTGCTTTTGTTTTATCCTTAAGTAACAATCAAATGAAAACTTCACAAGTAAGCCTATGATATTAAAAAATTACAGTTACTCTATATACAATGGTTCGTAATAATAAACCAGCACAACTGTGTGAAGCACATCAAAACATTGTGTGTCTACAGCAGTTTGTCGACGCGTGGGAGGGGTACGTGAGCCTGAGGTAAGACAGACTTCTTTCTTTTCCTGTTGAAAGTGTCTTGTGTTACTGTATTTTGCTTTAATTTTTTTGTTTTTATCCTCGTAACCATGGCACCAAAGCGTAAATGTGATGCAAGTCATGAAGATGCATGCAAGAAAAAGGAAATGATCACGATGGAAACTATAAAATAAATAATAAAGCTCTTTCATGCTCTTCCAAGTCCTGTCCCTCATCGTTTCCCGTTCCACATCTCTTTGGTAACAACTGCCCACCTTGTCCCTCGACCACAGTTTCGGATCCTTGTCTGTGTTAGTTCGCCGAGCGACCGACCATTCACCTGTCCCCGACCACAAGAACAAGCCTAGTCCTTTGATTCTGAATAAACGATCCTGCACTTGGATCCAGCTTCCTCCGTGTCCTCTGTTCATCATGACAGTAGTAACATTTATAATCTCTCTCTATTATAAATACTGTGCTCACATTATATCATTACATTGTATTATTATTACTGTAGTGATATTAAAGTTTTAGTGTATCCAAAGTGTTTCTTTAATGTTTTTTTATGCATAGAAAGGTACATGATATATTAAGTCAAACATCTAAACTGACATTAGATACCCACCATACTTAACTGTTCCGACTTGCGTCAAAATCCGAAAAAGACAGACTGAGGACAAGGACTTCATTTAGAATTCGAGGACTGCCTGGACACACAATGCAGGACTGGGCCATAGGATAAAAGACAAGATGGAGCCAAAGCATATGGCAGCAGGGAAATCTCTGCAGTACGCAATAGGGAGCATAAATTAGTCTCTGTCACACACATTTTTTAAAAAAGGGATTATTTATGAAAACACATAAGGAGAAAGGATGCCAGAAAAAAGGGCTCATCACTAGAGGGAAATCAGCATGGGGGGGAAGGAAAAAAGGCAATGCACTTGAAGGGTTCAGTTTATTCCATGTGGTAATAATAACCTCCATGACCTCATTCATTACATGTGTCTCTTCGGGTCAATCTTCTCCAGGTGCACAAGGGGTTTGAGCTGCTCTGCGAAGGCTCGCATGTCCTCAGAGACAGTGTCCTGGCCAGCTGGTGCTAAAACACTCAGCTCCACCAGAGAGGAGAGTGACAGTGGCTCCGTGTTCTCTGTGTTGCCCTGTACCAGAACACGGAACAGCTTACTCACCACCACCTTTAGAGAACCCTTACGGAAAATGTGGCCTTTAGCCACAAACTCATGGTCCATGCGAAAGCTCATTTCATTAAGGAATTCTGGCAGGCTGTGTGACGTGGCCACATCCACACAGTTGCGAACCAGGGCATGCCGGCTCTTATCGCCAACCTCTGGTTGGCCCAGGTAACGCAGGTGCCACGGAGTGGCCAGGTGAGCAAGAGAGCGGCGTGCACGCAGCAGGAATGGGTTCCCCTGCTGACCCTTCAACAGGTACACCATTTCGTGGTCGGCAAAGCTCTCAGGCTCCATGTTGTCACACAGGCCACGCAGCCGGTGCAGCAGGCTATCCAGAGCCTGGTCCAAGACACTGCCTGAAAAGAACCAGGCCATTAAGTGATTACATTGCCAGTCGTTTCCAGACATATTCATTCAAAGTAAGTGAGGTCATCCCATACAATAATAAGAAACGGACAGGCAGTGCATTAAGGATGACTGAAGCCATATAACATTTCCTCCTCTCAGACCCTCTGCACACTAAACATTCAAATTCTAGAAGTCCATTGAATAAAAAAAGGCTCTGATAAAGGTCAACTTTCACCACTTGAAAATGGACTTATATCACATTTACAGAGGGTAAAGGAATTAGTGTAAAAAGTAATTATAGCGGTGGTGAGTCCTTCTCAACCAGAGCACTCCTCAAATGTTTCCAAATAGACATTTATATTGTAGTATGTGTCAGTAAGGTAGGCATTTATACAGAAGTGTTTCTCAGTTAAGTTGAGAAAAAATTGTGGCCACTTTAAACAAAGCAATTCATTATCATTCATTGTCTTAAAATTACTTAAGTTGCTACACTGGACCAGATTAATTGAACTCTTACAATGTTTTGTAGCTTGCATCTGGTGTTTGTAGCTGTTAATAACCAGATGAGGAACACTGCACATTTATGAGATGAATCAGTGATAAGCACTGAATGGAAATTTCAGAGCATTTTTGTGAGCAGTTATTTCAAATGATAACCCCATTTCCAGAAAAGTTGGGAGAGTACATAAAATGCAAATAAAAACAGAAAGCAGTGATCTGTAAATGCTCTTGTACCCATATTTAATTGAAAACACTACAGAGACAAGATATTTGTCATACCTCATAAACCTAATATAGAAATTAAATTTATTTTTATTCTATTAAATGAATAAGACCCTATTTATAGCCTACAAATGTATCAATAGAACTGCTCCAAGCTAGCTACAAGACTTGGTCGACCGCTACATCCCAAACAGACCGGTACACTTTTCTACATCTGCCTGCTTGGTGGTCCCATGCACAAAAGGGAAAGCATGGAGATTCTTGGTTCTGGCTCTGTTGTGGTGGAATGGCCTCCTCCTCTCACTCAGATCTGCTGAAACTCTGTCCACATTTAAAAAGGGTTTGAAAACTCACCTCTACCAGACTCACTTTGTCAATGATGTCTTAAGTTCATGTAAGGTATAAATGTTCATGCACCATAACTTTAAGATGATGCCCGGATAAGCCCTTATGCAGCTACTCCTGTAATATACGTAAATGTTTGTATCTCCAAAAAAAAGTAGGAAGGTGATCAAGAATCGTCCATATTTTCAGTTTTATACAGCTACCCATGTAATGAACATTGGTGCATATGGTAGAAAGAAAGTAACTGTACTTAATCAAATGTCTGCAATCATGTCTCTCCTACTGTAATGCACAAATTGTATTTTCTATGAGATGTACGTCGCTTTGGAGAAAAGCGCCTGCTAAATGAATAAATGTAAAAGTTTTCTAAATTTGTAAATATAAGCCAATTCTGATTGTGATGCCTTTACATGCGTACCACAAAAGTTGGGACAGGCGCTTGTTTACCTGTGGAACATGTAAAAACCTGTTTGGAACTTTCTACAGTTAAATTTGGTGAATATACAGGTGACACTGTCATGACTGGTGTAAAGAGTGTGTCCACGAAAGGCTCGGTTTTTAACAAGCAAGGATGGGTTGAGACTTACCACTTTGCACTAAACTACATGAGCGAATACTTAAACAGTTTAGAATTTATCAACGTATGATTGCAAGGAACTTAGACTTCACCATCTCTGGTCAATAACATCACTAAAAGTTTCAGAAAATCCAAGGAAATCAATAAGCAAAAAGGGCAAGGCTGCAAACCAATACTGAATGTCCATAATCTTCGAGCCCTCAGATGGCACTGTATTTAAAATAAAAAAAATAATAAAAAAAAATAAAAAAAAAAAAAAAGACATTCTTCTGTAATGAAAGTAAACACTTGGACTCTGGAGTTCTTTTGAAAAACCATCTACAAATGCAAGTTGAAACTAGACTATGCAAAGCAGAAGCCATACATCAACATCCAGAAACACCACCAACTTCTTTGGGCTAAAGTTCATCCTAGATGGACTGACACAAAGTGGAAATGTGTGCTGCGGGCTGACAAGTCCACTTTTAGACTTGTTTTTGGAGAAAATAGATGATATGTTCTCTGGGTCAAAGAGGAAAAGGAACAGTCAGACTGTTACCAACACCAAGTTCAAAAGCCAGCTTCTGTCATAATATAGGGGTGTGTTAGTGCCCATAGTATAGGAAACTTGCACATCTGTGAAGGCACCATTAATGCTGACGGGTACATATGAATTTTGAAGCAACATATGCTGCCATCTTGATATCTTTTTAGGGACATCCTTGATTATTTCAAAAAGGCAATATCAAGCCACATTCAGCATGTGTTACAACAGCGTGACTTCGCAGTTGGAGAGTGTGGATGCTAGACTGGCCTGCCTGCTGTCCAGAGCTGTCTCTCATTAATGTGTGGCGCATTATAAAGCGTAAAATATGCTAATGGAGATCGAGGACTCTTGAGAAGCTGCAGTCCTATATGAACCAAGAATGGGAAATAATCCCACTTTCAACATTACAAAAATTTGTCTCTTCAGTTACCAAATGATTATTTGATGTTATTAAAAGTGGTAAATACTCCTATCCCAGTTTTTTTGGAATGTGTTGCAGGAATTAGTTAGAACAAGTGTATATTTAAGAAAATAACAAATTGATTAGTTTAAACTCAGGGGGGTGTGGTGGCACAGCAGGTTTGCCCTGTGCCTGCTCTCTGATAGGTCTGGGGTTCAAGTCCGGCTTGGGTGCCTTGTGACGGACTGGCCTCCCGTCCGGGGTATGTCCCCTCCCCCTGCAGCCTTGTGCCCTGTGTTGCCGAGTTAGGCTCCAGTTTGCTGTGACCCCGCTTGTGACAAGCGGTTTCAGACAGTGAATGGTTTAAACTTTAATCTTTGTATTGTTTTCAATTAAATAAGGCAAAAAGAACATTTACAAATCACTGCTTTTTGTTTTGATTTGGATTTTAGATTCAACTTTTTTGAAAATGGGTTTGTAAATTTTTGTTTAAATGTTTTATTTATGGGGGCTGCGGTGGTGCAGTGGGTTGGACCACAGTCCTGCTCTCCGGTGGGTCTGGGGTTCGAGTCCCGCTTGGGGTGCCTTGGGACGGACTGGCGTCCCGTCCTGGGTGTGTCCCCTCCCCCTCCGGCCTTACGCCCTGTGTTACCGGGTAGGCTCTGGTTCCCTGCGACCCTGTATGGGACAAGAGGTTCTGAAAATATATATATATATGTGTGTGTGTGTTTTTTATTTATTATATGAGGTTTAATAGGATCTAACCCTAGAATAAGAAGGGATGACTACTGAAGTTTAAGCTATTGTGACTTAACTTTACATTTAAGAACAATTAAAAAACTTCTAGTCCTAATTGTGTGCTTAATGGAACTATTTCACTGTGAAATGGTAATAATAGTAATTTGACCCCCTTGTGATAATTTGCCTAATGGAGTGATGTCACAGAATTAATTCACTTAAGAGCAGCAAGCAGTATAGCAGTTACAGCCCTTGCTCTTGGAGGTTACATGTTCAAATCAAACTTTCTGCTGCAGTACCCTTCATCAAGGTGCTTACTGTCAACTGCTCCAGTATTAAAAAAAAAAAAATACATTGTTATATAAAATATGTAACTATAGGTAGCTTAACACTACAAGCCACTTTGGAGAAGAATGTCAGTTAAATTAATAAATGTAATCTTTCCCTGTTACCTAAAGGATGTGTGTACCACAATTAAACGGCTGCAGCCAATACTGAGTAGTCTCACCTTGTAGCAGGTATTCCATCATGTTAACGGTGCCCCCAGTGACAGGCATGACAGTGACCGGTGGTGCTTCCATCTTACCTTAGGGAACTGGACAGCATGGACATAATCACTTCAGGCATCCTAAATATTTTTAGTATTTAAGAAGTATTCTGAGATCCAGTACTTCTACCAAACCAGTGAAATAGGTGTGGCAGCAAGCAGTGCAGTGTTTAAAGCTGTTGATCTGCTATCTGTAGGCAATTTGCTCAAATCCCATCTGTGTGGTCATACCTTTTATCAAGGTGTTTACCCTGAAATGATACAATTCAAGTAATGAAACCCTGCTGTATAAACAGGCAAATCACTGTAAGTTACCCTGGAAAAATGACAGCAGTTTTTTTTTTAAAAAAAAAAAAAAAAAAAAAAAAAAAAACCTCAAAAATTAACTTCTGGGTATCTGTATAAGAAGGGTGGTGCAGCAAATTTGGCCTGTGCCTTCTCTCTGGTAGGTCTGGGGTTCAAGTCCCACTTGGGGTGCCTTGCGATAGCCTTGCGTCCCATCCTGGGTGTGTCCCCTACCCCTTCAACCTTCTGTCCTGTGTTGCCGGGTTAGGCTCTGGTTCACTGCAACCCCTGCGTGGGACAAGCAGTTTCAGTCTCTGTGTGTGTGTGTGTGTGTATATCTGTATAAGTTATCCCTATGAGTTCCATTTTAACAACATGAAAATTCATTCACTAAATAAACTACAAGCTTACATTTATCAATGTTGCTTCTACTATTGTTCAAAGCAACTTACAAGGCTGAGCTATTTACAATAACTGACCCATTTATACCTCACTTGGTGGTCCCACGCACAAAAGGTAAAGCACAGAGGTTCTGGCTCCATTGTGGTGGAATGAACTTCCCCTCTCACTCAGAACTGCTGAAACTGTCTACACTTAAGAAGGGTCTGAAAACTCATCTTTTCCAGACTCACTTCACCCATGATCTCTCAAACTCCTGTATGGTGTAAATGCTCATTCACTGGAACTTTATGATCATACCCAGCTAAGCCTTCACACAGCCGCTACTCCTGTATTTTCTGTAAAGGTTTGTGTACGTTAAAAAAAAAAAATGTAGGAAGGTGATCAGAATTAGTCTATCCTGAGTTTTGTGCACCTACTTGTGCGATGAACATCGGTGCATAAAAATTTTATGGCAAGAAACAAACTAGGTTTACTTAAGAATCATGTCTGCAACTATGTCTGTCTTTCTTCTAATGTAATGCACAAATTGTATTTTCTCTGAGATGTATGTCACTTTGGAGAAAAGCATCTGCTAAATGAATAAATGTAAATGTATGCAGAGCATTTTTTTACTGTATCAATTCAAAACATACATACCTAACTAGGAGGTGAGAACTGAACGTGCAACTGAGTTTAAATTCTAGCCGCATGCCAGTGGCACCTACATCCTAGTATTTTCACGGCACATTTACTGCGAATAATACAAATAAATAAGCAAAAAGAATACAGAAAAAGCCACGGACATATAAATTTACACATCGTCGATATCTTCTGTGTACAGTACTGTCACCTAGGCTAGTAATACTCATGATGATTGATACTGCTGCTCAACTGAAAATTCAAAAATACAACAGCAAAAAAGCATATTTACAGTACTTAAATAAATGTAATAAAATATAAATAAGCCCTGCTCTAGATGAAATAAAATATTATTAGCCTGTTCTAACGGTTACTTATTAGTTTGGACGCATGCAGCTACATTCTTTCAAATCGTTGGTAATTATCAAAAAGCGTGGTATTTGTTCAGCTTGCTAGTTAACTGGTGAGTGAGTCAACAATACCTTTACAAACTAATATATACTGCAGTTACCGGCGGCTCCTCGCGACTACCGTGAGAGAATCTAATACTCCGACATTCGCCGGACCGGTGCGGAAATAAAGGCCCAGGACCCCAGGGCCGCAATACGGTCTTTTTTTTTTTAAAAGACGTGGTCTTAAAAAAGCTGCTCAAAAACAGTTCGTTTCATAAGTCTAAAACTATACAAAGTCACAGGAAACAGAAATAATGTTTACAAACACATAAAAACGAAGAAATACCTTCCGCTTTCCAGCGAATTTCAACTCCCTCACTGCGCATGCGTTCTCTTTATGGCTGAAATAAAGGGGCCGTGTCGGCCTTAAAGATTCACAGGTCAGTAGACCAGTTCGCCAAAGTAAAAGTACGGTAGTACAAGGGGGACAGGAAATGCTGTGTTATGAGCTCATTTTGTTCATAACAATTGGACACGTCTGCCTTTAAATCACGACCTCAAGGTTAATAACGCTGACGTTCCACATTTTGTTTGGAAGATTGGTTCTATAAAAATCACGGCTATATTATAAAAGTACTTCCTCATCAACAGAAATTTTAAGGTTAGATATTTTCAAAATAAGTCAAAAGAAGGCAATTAGAAAAATAAACTGGAAAATATTTGCATCTTTAAAAATTTGTAACTCCACTGCTTGTAATGTAACATAAGCCAGCATAGAGTCATGTGCCATTTTTTCCTCTTCAGTGTTTCAAATGTATTGTAACGACCCGCGTTACTGTTTAAATGTAAATAGTTGCATTATGGGAAATAATGTTAAATGTGTGTAACCACTGGGGGCACTTAAGGGGAAAATAGTAGGGTGACCATGTCTCCCAGTGTGTCGAGAGAACTTCGGGGCGCTAAGGCAGGCTCGCTGTAAGCGCAGGTCTTGGAGGAAAAGGGGTCCTCGGACCGAGAGCATTATTCCCTTTGTGTTGGTGTTCAAATAAACCGTTCGTTATGAACGCTGCCTCCGCGTCCTCCTTCGCCCCATCCAAACCCACGGCGCTGCGCGCCACAGTATAAATCCATTCAAAATAATACCTACTTATTGTGTGAGATCTGAATATTACTTTAAATTAATTATTTTGGAGAGAACTTAAGCAACTGCTAAATGAGTTGATGTAAATTATGTCTTTAACATCGTGCTGAAATTATGGATTGATAGATACAGGTGTTTTACAGTATTTCATTGATATTTTGGAAAATTGGTCTTGTGTTAGGTTGGGGGGTGCAGTGGCGCAGTGGGTTGGACTGGGTCCTGCTCTCCGGTGGGTCTGGGGTTCAAGTCCTGCTTGGGGTGCCTTGCGACAGACTGGTGTCCTGTCCTGGGTGTGTCCCCTCCAGCCTTATTCCCCGAGTTGCCGGGTTAGGCTCTGTGACCCTGTATGGGACAAGTGGTTCAGAATGTGTGTGGTCATGGTCTTCTGTTTTTGAATAGGCTGGAAATGCATTATCTCATCTCATCTTCTGTCCCGCTTGTCCTAAAAGGGTCGCGGTAGGGAACGCATTATTATTTTTCCTATTTAAAATATTGGGAAATAGGCTTTCGGTATCTGAAATTTTGACATCGTTTGCGCATTGTTACTACAAGAAATAATATTAGCTTTCATTCTTACTCTGACAATAGTCAGCTCTCTGTTTCTGTCACACCAAATAAGCCCTCACCTGCTTTGTATTTAGCTAATTGCTTCATGAAATTACAACAGTGAATGAGGCTGGCACTACAGCACAGCAAGTAGCACTGTTATCTCACAGCGCCTGAGTGAACCAAGAGAACATGGATTTGCTCCTTGTTCAGCCTGATTGCAATTTGCATGGCTTTCCTCCCACAGTCAAAAAGACATACTTTCAAGTAACTGGTGACTCGAAATTGCCCATATTTTGTGTGAGAGAGTGTGTTTCCCTGGTGTGTAGATGAGTGAGTCATTGTATATAGTATACTGTATCTTCAATTCTAAGTCAACCTGAGTGAAAAGGTGTGGGCTGATACATAACATTCATCACTACTATTCTATATATATATATATACTATATACTGTATATACATCACTACTATATACATTATATATACATCAATACTATATACATTACATACACATCAATACTATGTTTTAAGTTACTTTGGATAAAAACATCTCTTAAATGATTAAATGTAAACAGCAAAAACTATTTATCTCTAAATGCTGATAAAACAGAATAATGGTTGGTGGGTATGAGTTACCGTGTTAACAAATCATATCCACTCTAGATTCTCAAGGACTAAATTTTAACTGTTAGAAACTTGGACATTTTATTAGTTAGTCTTGTATCATTTGGCAATCATATTGGTACATTTTCTCAGCTTTTTTCCTTCAGATGGGAAATAAGGATAATTAAGTCACTTTTTATCTAGAAAAGATACAGAAAAGCTGATCCACGCCTTTACCTCAAGCCAAATCAATCTTGGTAAATAGAGTCAGGTGGGTAAATCATAATAATTGTTTCACTACATAAGTTCATTTTCAGATTAAAGATTGTTTTTTTATTTTAATATTTTAAACAGACAGGAGGGTGCGGTGGTGCAGTGGGTTGGACCGCAGTCCTGCTCTCCGGTGGGTCTGGAGTTCAAGTCCCGCTTGGGGTGCCTTGCGGCGGACTGGCGTCCCGTCCTGGGTGTGTCCCCCTCCCCCTCCGGCCTTACGCCCTGTGTTGCCGGGTAGGCTCCGGTTCCCCGTGACCCCGTATGGGACAAGCGGTTCTGAAAATGTGTGTGTGTGTGTGTGTGTGTGTGTGTTTCACTACATAAGTTCATTTTCAGATTAAAGATTGTTTTTTTATTTTAATATTTTAAACAGACAGGAGGGTGCGGTGGTGCAGTGGGTTGGACCGCAGTCCTGCTCTCCGGTGGGTCTGGAGTTCAAGTCCCGCTTGGGGTGCCTTGCGGCGGACTGGCGTCCCGTCCTGGGTGTGTCCCCCTCCCCCTCCGGCCTTACGCCCTGTGTTGCCGGGTAGGCTCCGGTTCCCCGTGACCCCGTATGGGACAAGCGGTTCTGAAAATGTGTGTGTGTGTGTGTGTGTGTGTGTGTGTTTCACTACATAAGTTCATTTTCAGATTAAAGATTGTTTTTTTATTTTAATATTTTAAACAGACAGGAGGGTGCGGTGGTGCAGTGGGTTGGACCGCAGTCCTGCTCTCCGGTGGGTCTGGAGTTCAAGTCCCGCTTGGGGTGCCTTGCGGCGGACTGGCGTCCCGTCCTGGGTGTGTCCCCTTCCCCCTCCGGCCTTACGCCCTGTGTTGCCGGGTAGGCTCCGGTTCCCCGTGACCCCGTAAGGGACAAGCGGTTCTGAAAATGTGTGTGTGTGTGTATTTTAAACAGGAGTAATGACCTTCCCTGTTGGTTTCACATACTTTCAAGCACCACCTGTGTACTGATTTATTAAGTGGTATGTGACAAATTGACTGTATACAAATTGACTAGATACAAATCTCTCCTTCTATCCGTCCAATGCACTTTTTAAAATTGTTCTCAGAGATGTACGTCGCCTTGGAGAAAAGCATCTCCTGAATAAGTTAATGTAACTATAAAACTTAGAGTTGCTTCTATTTATCAAAAATGCAAAGAAATGTCAAGTGTTGTGAACTGAAGTTACTATATTACCATGCTTGAAACTTAATCTGTTGTATGCTATGAACCTTGTGTTAATCCTTGTTTTTCATAATATATAGATGATATGATACCGGTCGCTGGGGCCCCTATGTTCTGTGCAGGTGTCGCAGCAGTGCATGAACAACTCCACATCCTGATGGCATCCCACCTAGTGGAACTGCTGACATAGCCGGTGCAATGTCTTTGCCGTGCCAAAGTTCCTGACACCGGCAAGTCTGTGTACATGCGGCAAACACGTCTTCCCTGAGGCTACAGTTAAATTCAAATCAATTTAATATATTTTTATAAAGCACTCTTCTCACGCAGTGACACAGAGCGCTTTAACACAGGCATAAGACAAGAAAAACAAATACATTACATAAACAAAGAAGATAGGTGACTACCGACTATCATAATATAATGCTTTTGTAGAGCTATAAGTATCCCTACTGGCCATGGAGGAAAGGAACAAAAACTCCCAACTGAAAATCGAAGGAGGAAAAAACCTCTGGAGGTCCAAAGGCCAATGGTCCCACCCCTCCTGGGCATTCTAGATTAAGTAACAATTCTAAGCCAGTTTACAAGTAATAATGATATTGTCGATGTAGGGTAGCTTGAATCCCCAGCTCAACATGGTACGTCTCATCTATCATGGCAGTTGGTCATCATCTTCAGTCAGCATGGGGTATGTCTGTGACCACCGGCCGGCCTCCTCAAGTCATATGTAGGGAGACAATGCTCAACAAGAAGAAAGTTTTAAGACTTATATGTTCACTCAGGCATTCCACCTCGTAATGTAATTCAACCTGCCTTGGTTATTTATTTTATCACCTTTACAAAAATGCATTTTAAATTTACTTAAGTAATAAATTACTAACTCTGTCCTAGCTTCTCGTTGAGCACTACCTCACTGCAGTGGCACACTGATGTCAGCAAACCACGACCGAAGCAGTTATAGGAGGATGCCAGCCACAGGAAACTCTGACATATCCCATGAGATGGGCCAGCCTCACACCTACTTCACTTTGTCAGAGTACCTAGACATTCCATCCACGACATGATGCAGGAACTTCACCTGCTGCTAGAGGAGGTTACACTTTGCAGGGTGTAGCCTCAGCCCAGCTGCAAGGATAGCAGCAAACACCTCCTTTATGTTTGCCAGGGTGGACTCAAAGGATGAGGAGTGTACTACATGTTCACTCAGGCATTCCACCTCGTAATGTAATTCGACCTGCCTTGGTTATTTATTTTGTCACCTTTACAAAAATGCATTTTAAATTTACTTAAGTAATAAATTACTAACTCTCTCCTATCTTCTTGTTGAGCACTACCTTGCTACATAAGACCTGAGGAGGACAGCCAGTGGTGACAGACGAATCCCATGCTGACCGAGGATGATGTCCATCTGTCATGACGATCGAGACATTCCATGCCAAGCTGGGGATCCAAGATGCCATTTAACAACATTATAATTACTTGTTACACACGGGCTTACAAATTGTTACTTTCTAGAATGCCCAGGAGGGGTGGGCAACTACTGGCCCGTGGACCCCCAGAGGTTTTTTTTCCTCCCTCAACCTTCAGTTGGGAGCTTTTGTTCCTTTCCCTGGTGGCCAGTAGGTATACTTATAGCTCTATAATTTTTTCATTATGGTAGCCATTAGTTGACTTCTTTGTTTGTATCAATTTTTCTTGCTGTATGCCTGTGTTAAAGCACTCTGTGTCACTGTGTGAGAAGAGCGCTCTATAAAAATAAAAATAAATAAAATAAATTTAAAAAATACTAGCAGGTCATCCAGGAAAATGATGCACCTGCTCCTAGGCACATTTGACAGGACTTGCTCCATCATCCACTCTAAGGTGGCAACCGCGTTGCAGAGACAAAAAAGCATGACTATAAAGTGCCAGAGGCTCCATCCCAGAGTGAATACCATCTTCTTGCGGACCTCAAGTGCCGAAACACCCTGCCACTTGCCGCTCTGCAGGTCCAGGGAGCTGAACCACTGCAAACCTGTAATGCAGTCCAGCACATTGTCAATGCGTGGCAGCGAATATGAGTCCTGCTTAGTTATGGCGTTTATGCAACCATAGTCCATGTAAAACCTCCAGCTGCCATTTTTCTTTTGCACCAGGACCGCCTGCGCTGAAGAGGGGCTGGTGAAGGGTTTTATGATTCCCATCACGGCCATCTCCTTAACTTTTTCTGCAATCTACCTTTTCGCCAGAGTCAGGCAATGCGGTTGTAAGTGGATGGGGGTCACATCGCCTGTCTCAATGTGGTGTTGCACCAGATCTGTCCTGGTGCAGTCCTTATCCCTGGCCATGAAGATGTCCGTGAAGACCTCCAAGAGTTCCCCCAACTGCTCTCATTAGCCCTCCTCCAACCCCTCCTTTCTGAACTGCCACAGCATCTGCACCACTTTGTGAGTCTCTGTGGAGGGCTGTGGGTCGTGTGCAATGCCTGCGGCGTCCCCACTGTGCTATCTGGGTCTCTCCTTGCTGTGTTCCCGGGTCTCTCCATCCACTGCCACACCACGCACAGCCCCAGTCTCATCCTCCCACAAACTGGGGAGGGGAACCCGGGCCTTGTGGTCTGCCCTTGCCACCTTCAGGGGGATGTGAGACTAAGGTATCCCCCGCAAGCTGGCGCGATCTCCTGCCCAGATCCAGTACTGCTTCCTTTTGGCTAGGAGGTCCATCCTCACAATGCACACATCTGTAGCACGCCGAGGCTACCCAGGGAGAGGGCGGAGACGGGATTAAAGCAGCCACAGCTGGGGCTGATTTCATCCCCGATTTCATCCCCTATTTCTTCCCCGGTGCCCGGCAGTAGGAAGAAGAGACCAAGGAGAAGAACCAGACCGAGATGACCGCCGACCCGATCCCTGACACGAAGCCCTCGTCCCGATCGACCCTACTCTCCCAGCCTGCATGAAACCCTTCCCTACCTGTTCCCTGCTCCCCCTTTCCCATCTCCATCCTTCTCCGCTGTCTAGCAAATAAAAGCCCACAGCTACGGGCGACTGCATCTCCTGTCTCCTGCCTCATCTCTTACAGTGGTGCCGAAACCCGGGAGAGACCAGCGAGATGCAGATGGACAGATGGAATGCATCCTGGAGCGGCTCCAGCTGCAGCAGCGAGAGTCACTCGATGTGATACTGGCAGTCCAGCTCGCTGAACGCCGCGCCCTGGCGGACCGCCCAGCCCCGCCGACAACCGGCCCCGTCCATCTCCCGAAGATGGCGCCGGAGGACGACCCTGAGACCTTCTTAGAGACCTTCTTAGAGGTCTTCGAGCGCACCGCCGGCTCCTGTCGGTGGCCACCGGAAGAGTGGGCCCTGCGGCTCACTCCCCTCCTCACGGGAGAGGCCTTGTTGGCAGCGCGTCAGGTCCCAGCCGCGGCAGCCGCGGATTACGGCGCCCTCCGGGAGGCCATCATGGAACGCGTCGGCCTGATGACTGAGGGCCACCGCCAGCGCCTGCGCGGTCTGCGGTGGGACAAGTCAGCCCGCCCTTTCCTATTCGCGCAGCAGATCCTGGACTCCGCCTGGTGGTGGCTGCAGCCGGAGCGCCAAGACCAGGAGCGGATTGTGGAGCAAGTGGCGCTGGAGCAGTTCATGGCGGCCATGCCGACCGCCACTGCGGACTGGCTCCAGTGCCACCAACCGGAGACGCTCTCAGATGCAATCCGCCTGGCCGAAAATCATCTGGCAGGGAACCCCAACAACCCCCTAGCGCCCCGGCCCCCCACCTCGCTGGTTTCACAGCCCAGACCCACTGCCCGTGCCGGGCCTTCGCCCGACCCCAGCCGTCCAACCCCGTCTCCCATGCGCACTTCCGCTTCCCCGGCCCACCCTTCTCCGACCAGGAATCCGTTGTCGCGGCGGGGTTTCCCCCCTTCCCTTTAACCCCTTCCTTTTCCTCTCCTCGTGGGACCCCCCCAGCGGCCGGAATGCAGGGACCAGCATGCTGGCGGTGCGGGGATCCGGGACATCTGCAGCGAGATTGTCCCGTCATGGACATCAGCGCCGCGTAGGCCGCCAATGACACCGCTGGCGCAACTGCTCCCGGTCCAGCTCCTCGACACCGTGTTCCGATAAGGTTCCGAGGGGGTATCTACTGGGCTTTGTTGGACTCGGGTTGTCAGCAGACCATAGTTCACCAAAGCCTGGTACTGCCGGGGGCATGGCGTAAGCAGGGCACGGTGAAGGTGCGGTGTGTGCACGGGGATATCCACGTTTATCCTGTCGCAAGTATCATGTTCCGAACGGGGGGCCGACGCTACCGAGCGTGGGCTGAGGTTGCGCTGCGAGCCCCGTTCCATTGATCCTGGGCACCGATTGGGTGGGGTTTGCTGAAGCCCTCGCACGGGTGGCGGCGGATCGGGCCCGCGGGAGGCCCTCTGCCTCTCGACCATGCCACGTGACGACGCGCCGACCCCCCCGACACCCATCGCCCGACTCGCGGAGGTGAGTAACTTCCCCCTTGAGCAGTCGTGGGACGATACACTCCGCCATGCGCATGAGCAAGCAGCGAAAATTGACGGCGTGCCAATCCACCCTGGACAGCCGCTTACCTACCCACACTTTTGTATGGTTAACGATCGATACTATCGCGTGCACCAGGATCCAGAGACCATGGAGGACAGCCTCCAATTATTAGTACCCTGGGGGCGCCGAGAACCATTGTTTCACGCGACCCATTCCAACCCCATGGCCGGACTCCTCGGGCAGGATAAAACACTGGGGCGGCTCTTGGCGCGGTTTTATTGGCCGGGTATTCGCGGGGACGTCCGTCGCTGGTGTGCCGTGTGTCCTGAGTGTCAGAGAGTAAACCTCCCTGCCATACCACGCGCACCACTGCGCCCGCTTCCCCTAGTGGACACCCCGTTCGACAGAGTGGGGATGGACCTCATTGGGCCCTTAGAGTGGAGTGCGCGGGGTTTTCGGTTGTGTTGGTGCTGGTTGACTACGCCACGCGGTACCCAGAGGCGGTTCCCCTGCGTAACATGACGGCGCGCACGGTGGCGGGGACTTTATTTAAAATTTTCACAAGGGTGGGTGTTCCGAAGGTAATCCTCACTGATTAAGGCACCACGTTCATGTCACGCACCCTCAGGAATTTGTATGAACTGCTGGGGATTCAGCCTGTTCGCACCAGTGTGTTTCACCCCCAGACAGATGGGCTGGTGGAACGGTTTAACAGCACTTTAAAAAACATGATAGCCAAGTTCGTGGCTGACGACCCCAGACACTGGGACCAACTGTTGGACCCCCTCTTGTTTGCGGTGCGGGAGGTGCCACAGACTTCCACAGGGTTTTCTCCCTGTGAGCTATTGTATGGCCGGCGTCCCCGAGGGGTCTTGGACATTGTAAGGGAGGCATGGGAGGAGGGTTCCAGTCTCAGCAAAAATGAACTGCAGCATGTCCTTGACCTAAGAGAGCGTTTAAATGCTCTCGGACGCCTGTCACGTGTGCACCTCCAGCAGGCCCAGGAGAGGTAGGTGCGTGCATACAACAGGGGGATGCAGTTATGTCACTTCACCCCGGGTGGAAAGATACTCGTGTTGCTTCCCACCTCACAGTCTAAATTGCTCGCCAAGTGGCAAAGACCCTTTGTGGTCACACGGCGCATTGGGGAGGTCGACTACAAGGTCCTCCGCTCCGACCGAGGCGGCGCGCGGCAAATATACCATCTTAATCTCCTGAAGCATTGGCAGGAGGCCCCTGTTGCCTCCTTGGCCACCACAGTCCCGGTACGGGATGAATTGGGCCCGGAGCTGCCCGACCCGGGCCAAACCCCTCTTCCTGTTCCAATAGGCCCAGGCCTTACCGAGGTCCAACAACAGGAGGTGGCCCAGGTACAGCTGGAATTTGCCGATGTGTTCTCCCCTCTGCCGGGTCAGCCGACACTCATTCAGCCCCTTGAAGGGGGCCCGGTGCGTAGCCGGCCGTGTTGTGTCCCTGTCTGCAAACAAAAGTTCATGCAGGACGAACTGGACAAAATGCTGCAGTTGGGCATCATTGAGGAATCCCACAGCGATTGGAGCAGCCCACTCGGTTCCACTCGGTTTTGCGTTGATTACAGGCAAGTCAACGCTGTCACTAAGTTTGATGCATACCCCATGCCCCGGGTGGATGAGTTGTTGGACCGGCTGGGTTCTGGTCGCTTCTATTTGACACTTGATCTCACCAAAGGCTACTGGCAGATTCTCTTATCTCCAGAGTCTAAGGAGATCTCGGCTTTCTCGACCCCTTTTGGTTTACACCAGTTCGTTACACTCCCGTTTGGTTTGTATGGGGCCCCAGCCACTTTCCAGCACCTCATGGACAGGGTCCTCGCACCCCACGCTGGGTACGCTGCGGCCTACCTTGATGATGTCATCATTTACAGCCCAGACTGGTCGCGGCACCTGGTTCACTTGAGAGCGGTTCTCCAGGCCCTGAGGGAGGCGGGCCTCACTGCAAACCCGGCGAAGTATGCGACTGGAAAGGGAGAGGTACGGTATCTGGGGTTCCTCTTGGGGAACGGGCAAATTCAGCCCCAAATTAACAAAAAAACAGCCGCCATAGCGGCTTGTCCGGTCCCCAAGACAAAACAACAGGTGAGGTCTTTCCTGGGGGTTGCAAAGTATTATCGCTAGTTCATTCCCGGCTTCTCCACCTTGGCCGCACCCCTGACTGACCTCACCTGCCAAGGGGCCCCAGAGCCGGTCCAGTGGACGGAGCAGTGCCAGCATGCTTTCCAGAGGATCAAAGAAACGTTGTGTGGGGGTCCCGTCCTTGCCTGCCCTGACTTTTCTCTTCCCTTTCTCCTGCAGACTGACACTTCCTATCGGGGTTTGGGGGCGGTCCTCTCCCAGGAGGTAAACGGGGAGTGGCGGCCCCTGTTGTACCTCAGCCGCAAGCTGACGGCTCCAGAGTGTAAATACAGCACCATCGAAAAGGAGTGCCTGGCAATCAAGTGGGCCGTCCTCTCCCTCCGATATTACCTCCTGGGACGGGAATTCGAGCTGTGCACCGACCATGCACCCTTGCAGTGGTTGCACACGATGCGAGAGTCGAACCCCCGCCTCACTCGTTGGTACCTGGCCCTTCAACCGTTCCTCTTCTGGATAGTGCATCGGCCTGGATGGGAGCAGGTAGTCCCCGACTTCCTTTCGCGGTGGGGAGGGGCGGGGGTTCGGTCTGTCCACAGCGGGGAGGACCCCACGACCCTGGCCCCTGGGGACCTGTCACTGGCGGCAGAGGGGTGTAGCACGCCGAGGCTGCCCGGGGAGGGGGCGGAGATGGGATTAAAGCAGCCACAGCTGGGGCTGATTTCATCCCTGATTTCATCCCCTATTTCTTCCCCGGTGCCCGGCAGTAGGAAGAAGAGACCAAGGAGGAGAACCAGACCGAGACGACTGCCGACCCGATCCCTGACATGAAGCCCTCGTCCCGATCGACCCTACTCTCCCAGCCTGCATGAAACCCTTCCCTACCTGTTCCCTGCTCCCCCTTTCCCATCTCCATCCTTCTCCGCTGTCTAGCAAATAAAAGCCCACAGCTACGGGCGACTGCATCTCCTGTCTCCTGCCTCATCTCTTACAGTGGTGCCGAAACCCGGGAGAGACCAGCGAGATGCAGATGGACAGATGGAATGCATCCTGGAGCGGCTCCAGCTGCAGCAGCGAGAGTCACTCGATGTGATACTGGCAGTCCAGCTCGCTGAACGCCGCGCCCTGGCGGACCGCCCAGCCCCGCCGACAACCGGCCCCGTCCATCTCCCGAAGATGGCGCCGGAGGACGACCCTGAGACCTTCTTAGAGACCTTCTTAGAGGTCTTCGAGCGCACCGCCGGCTCCTGTCGGTGGCCACCGGAAGAGTGGGCCCTGCGGCTCACTCCCCTCCTCACGGGAGAGGCCTTGTTGGCAGCGCGTCAGGTCCCAGCCGCGGCAGCCGCGGATTACGGCGCCCTCCGGGAGGCCATCATGGAACGCGTCGGCCTGATGACTGAGGGCCACCGCCAGCGCCTGCGCGGTCTGCGGTGGGACAAGTCAGCCCGCCCTTTCCTATTCGCGCAGCAGATCCTGGACTCCGCCTGGTGGTGGCTGCAGCCGGAGCGCCAAGACCAGGAGCGGATTGTGGAGCAAGTGGCGCTGGAGCAGTTCATGGCGGCCATGCCGACCGCCACTGCGGACTGGCTCCAGTGCCACCAACCGGAGACGCTCTCAGATGCAATCCGCCTGGCCGAAAATCATCTGGCAGGGAACCCCAACAACCCCCTAGCGCCCCGGCCCCCCACCTCGCTGGTTTCACAGCCCAGACCCACTGCCCGTGCCGGGCCTTCGCCCGACCCCAGCCGTCCAACCCCGTCTCCCATGCGCACTTCCGCTTCCCCGGCCCACCCTTCTCCGACCAGGAATCCGTTGTCGCGGCGGGGTTTCCCCCCTTCCCTTTAACCCCTTCCTTTTCCTCTCCTCGTGGGACCCCCCCAGCGGCCGGAATGCAGGGACCAGCATGCTGGCGGTGCGGGGATCCGGGACATCTGCAGCGAGATTGTCCCGTCATGGACATCAGCGCCGCGTAGGCCGCCAATGACACCGCTGGCGCAACTGCTCCCGGTCCAGCTCCTCGATACCGTGTTCCGATAAGGTTCCGAGGGGGTATCTACTGGGCTTTGTTGGACTCGGGTTGTCAGCAGACCATAGTTCACCAAAGCCTGGTACTGCCGGGGGCATGGCGTAAGCAGGGCACGGTGAAGGTGCGGTGTGTGCACGGGGATATCCACGTTTATCCTGTCGCAAGTATCATGTTCCGAACGGGGGGCCGACGCTACCGAGCGTGGGCTGAGGTTGCGCTGCGAGCCCCGTTCCATTGATCCTGGGCACCGATTGGGTGGGGTCTGCTGAAGCCCTCGCACGGGTGGCGGCGGATCGGGCCCGCGGGAGGCCCTCTGCCTCTCGACCATGCCACGTGACGACGCGCCGACCCCCCCGACACCCATCGCCCGACTCGCGGAGGTGAGTAACTTCCCCCTTGAGCAGTCGTGGGACGATACACTCCGCCATGCGCATGAGCAAGCAGCGAAAATTGACGGCGTGCCAATCCACCCTGGACAGCCGCTTACCTACCCACACTTTTGTATGGTTAACGATCGATACTATCGCGTGCACCAGGATCCAGAGACCATGGAGGACAGCCTCCAATTATTAGTACCCTGGGGGCGCCGAGAACCATTGTTTCACGCGACCCATTCCAACCCCATGGCCGGACTCCTCGGGCAGGATAAAACACTGGGGCGGCTCTTGGCGCGGTTTTATTGGCCGGGTATTCGCGGGGACGTCCGTCGCTGGTGTGCCGTGTGTCCTGAGTGTCAGAGAGTAAACCTCCCTGCCATACCACGCGCACCACTGCGCCCGCTTCCCCTAGTGGACACCCCGTTCGACAGAGTGGGGATGGACCTCATTGGGCCCTTAGAGTGGAGTGCGCGGGGTTTTCGGTTGTGTTGGTGCTGGTTGACTACGCCACGCGGTACCCAGAGGCGGTTCCCCTGCGTAACATGACGGCGCGCACGGTGGCGGGGACTTTATTTAAAATTTTCACAAGGGTGGGTGTTCCGAAGGTAATCCTCACTGATTAAGGCACCACGTTCATGTCACGCACCCTCAGGAATTTGTATGAACTGCTGGGGATTCAGCCTGTTCGCACCAGTGTGTTTCACCCCCAGACAGATGGGCTGGTGGAACGGTTTAACAGCACTTTAAAAAACATGATAGCCAAGTTCGTGGCTGACGACCCCAGACACTGGGACCAACTGTTGGACCCCCTCTTGTTTGCGGTGCGGGAGGTGCCACAGACTTCCACAGGGTTTTCTCCCTGTGAGCTATTGTATGGCCGGCGTCCCCGAGGGGTCTTGGACATTGTAAGGGAGGCATGGGAGGAGGGTTCCAGTCTCAGCAAAAATGAACTGCAGCATGTCCTTGACCTAAGAGAGCGTTTAAATGCTCTCGGACGCCTGTCACGTGTGCACCTCCAGCAGGCCCAGGAGAGGTAGGTGCGTGCATACAACAGGGGGATGCAGTTATGTCACTTCACCCCGGGTGGAAAGATACTCGTGTTGCTTCCCACCTCACAGTCTAAATTGCTCGCCAAGTGGCAAAGACCCTTTGTGGTCACACGGCGCATTGGGGAGGTCGACTACAAGGTCCTCCGCTCCGACCGAGGCGGCGCGCGGCAAATATACCATCTTAATCTCCTGAAGCATTGGCAGGAGGCCCCTGTTGCCTCCTTGGCCACCACAGTCCCGGTACGGGATGAATTGGGCCCGGAGCTGCCCGACCCGGGCCAAACCCCTCTTCCTGTTCCAATAGGCCCAGGCCTTACCGAGGTCCAACAACAGGAGGTGGCCCAGGTACAGCTGGAATTTGCCGATGTGTTCTCCCCTCTGCCGGGTCAGCCGACACTCATTCAGCCCCTTGAAGGGGGCCCGGTGCGTAGCCGGCCGTGTTGTGTCCCTGTCTGCAAACAAAAGTTCATGCAGGACGAACTGGACAAAATGCTGCAGTTGGGCATCATTGAGGAATCCCACAGCGATTGGAGCAGCCCACTCGGTTCCACTCGGTTTTGCGTTGATTACAGGCGAGTCAACGCTGTCACTAAGTTTGATGCATACCCCATGCCCCGGGTGGATGAGTTGTTGGACCGGCTGGGTTCTGGTCGCTTCTATTTGACACTTGATCTCACCAAAGGCTACTGGCAGATTCTCTTATCTCCAGAGTCTAAGGAGATCTCGGCTTTCTCGACCCCTTTTGGTTTACACCAGTTCGTTACACTCCCGTTTGGTTTGTATGGGGCCCCAGCCACTTTCCAGCACCTCATGGACAGGGTCCTCGCACCCCACGCTGGGTACGCTGCGGCCTACCTTGATGATGTCATCATTTACAGCCCAGACTGGTCGCGGCACCTGGTTCACTTGAGAGCGGTTCTCCAGGCCCTGAGGGAGGCGGGCCTCACTGCAAACCCGGCGAAGTGTGCGACTGGAAAGGGAGAGGTACGGTATCTGGGGTTCCTCTTGGGGAACGGGCAAATTCAGCCCCAAATTAACAAAAAAACAGCCGCCATAGCGGCTTGTCCGGTCCCCAAGACAAAACAACAGGTGAGGTCTTTCCTGGGGGTTGCAAAGTATTATCGCTAGTTCATTCCCGGCTTCTCCACCTTGGCCGCACCCCTGACTGACCTCACCTGCCAAGGGGCCCCAGAGCCGGTCCAGTGGACGGAGCAGTGCCAGCATGCTTTCCAGAGGATCAAAGAAACGTTGTGTGGGGGTCCCGTCCTTGCCTGCCCTGACTTTTCTCTTCCCTTTCTCCTGCAGACTGACACTTCCTATCGGGGTTTGGGGGCGGTCCTCTCCCAGGAGGTAAACGGGGAGTGGCGGCCCCTGTTGTACCTCAGCCGCAAGCTGACGGCTCCAGAGTGTAAATACAGCACCATCGAAAAGGAGTGCCTGGCAATCAAGTGGGCCGTCCTCTCCCTCCGATATTACCTCCTGGGACGGGAATTCGAGCTGTGCACCGACCATGCACCCTTGCAGTGGTTGCACACGATGCGAGAGTCGAACCCCCGCCTCACTCGTTGGTACCTGGCCCTTCAACCGTTCCTCTTCTGGATAGTGCATCGGCCTGGATGGGAGCAGGTAGTCCCCGACTTCCTTTCGCGGTGGGGAGGGGCGGGGGTTCGGTCTGTCCACAGCGGGGAGGACCCCACGACCCTGGCCCCTGGGGACCTGTCACTGGCGGCAGAGGGGTGTAGCACGCCGAGGCTGCCCGGGGAGGGGGCGGAGATGGGATTAAAGCAGCCACAGCTGGGGCTGATTTCATCCCTGATTTCATCCCCTATTTCTTCCCCGGTGCCCGGCAGTAGGAAGAAGAGACCAAGGAGGAGAACCAGACCGAGACGACCGCCGACCCGATCCCTGACATGAAGCCCTCGTCCCGATCGACCCTACTCTCCCAGCCTGCACGAAACCCTTCCCTACCTGTTCCCTGCTCCCCCTTTCCCATCTCCGTCCTTCTCTGCTGTTGTCTAGCAAATAAAAGCCCACAGCTACGGGCGACTGCATCTCCTGTCTCCTGCCTCGTCTCTTACAACATCCTTGTTCTCCGTGAGCCTGAACTCATGGTCCAGTATAAAATAAGCTCAAACAATGCTATTATTGTACACATATTGTAGAACAGTCTAACACAGAAGTGTCCTTTCAGATGCTTTTCAGACTGACTTCCTTATGGCTTAGTGTTTCATCTCATTTATTTTTTTCAGTTAAAAAAAAAAGGTGTACCACACCCAGGCAGCAGGAGAGGAGGATGGTGAGGTGGAGTGACTTTACTACACCTGTGGGTAATAATTGGGCCTATTTTACCCCATTTTCCCCAACAGTAGGAGAGAAAGACTTGGGAGTTGCAAGAGTGTGAGGAAAAGTGAACCTCAGACTTGAAAGTATCGACACCCCACACTGACTGCACCATACGGCACAAACACAAGAGAGCACTCTTTCCCCGTTCCCAGTTTCCCTTCACTGATGCGCCGCACGTGTGAATACAAAGTGTTTTCACCTGCTGGATGCATCGTACATGTTTGTGCCAGGAAGGGGTTAACTAAAAGTTGTAATATATATAGTATTTAGCATACACAAATATTCTGCTTCTTAATACCTTGAAGTAATTTTGTAAATATGATATTATTTGGTCATTTATTATTTAGTCCTAATTACTGCTGAGTGTTTTATTGCTTTTAAACCTTATGCACTGAAGCTGCAACATTGTTTCAAAAGTTGATAAATGCTGAAACAGCTATAAGCTCATAGTTTCCCAAGACTGCTGTAACAAATGGTTAATTTGCAAACACTCTCACTAGTAAGTATCCCTTACAGATGGTTTGAAAGAAAGCTCAGATTTAGAAAAATCTGTCCTTAAACTGTGCATCAGTGAGGCACAGTACCTTATGCCCTTTATATATGTGTGATTTAAATGGTACAAAAAAGTTTCTTGTGTCCTGCATACAAGCTTTTAAAATCCATTCTCAAGACACCAACTGTTATAATTGGCCCAATCACTAAGTTTTTAAAATGTTGAGATGGAAACTCATTTGAGCATAGTTTGCTCGTTGCTTTACAAAGTTTTTAATTCACATACCATAAAAAGTGTTCAATTAGCAGGTGTAAGATTTGACTATGGGACTATGGTACTTATCATGTACCAAGCTTCTGACATTTTTTTAAAGCAATTACAATCTTTAGTTGCTGTGCAGTCTTAACTGTGATCACTTTAATGCTTTTAAAGCTAAAGTGCTGTTTTAAATTGAGAACTTTTTATAGAATCCAAAGCCTTTTGAAAGGTTATTCAGTTTTTTTTTTCAGTTTGTGTCAACAGCTGTGTTAAAAATCTATTGTAATATGCATTAAGAAAGCTGAAACATTAAGCAGTACCTTATAGTTTCCTACAACTTAAGTCAGTTTAAAAACATTGTCATCTTTAAGCTTCTCTTGCTGATGGTTTAACCTGCTAGAACTCCTCATCACTGAAGTACTCAAGCTTTTTTTGATATAGTTGTGCAACATGTTTCAAACATGTTCCATATAGAATGCACACAGTGGGTTCAAGGTAGTGCTTGAGGCAATGCTGACTTGCATTTGCTGCATATTAGTGGTGTTAACAGCATGACTGTCTTTGTGCTGGAGGGGCAGGCCACTTGATTCAGGCACAGATGAGTTTTAATAGATGGAGTAAAGCACTGGAGTGGAAGTTGCTAGCTGATCTGGACAAACAATGTGAGGTTCCTCAGACCACTGTGACTACTACACTGATCAGCCACAACATTAAAACCACTGACAGGTGAATAACATTGATTATCTCATTAGATTATCTCATTACAATGGCACTTGTTAAGGGGTGGGATAGATTAGGCTGTGAGTGAACAGTCAGCTCTTGAATTTCATGTGTTGGAAGCAGGAAAAATGAGCAAGCATAAGGATCTGAGCGACTTTGACAAGGGCCAAATTGTCATGGCTAGACGACTGGGTCAAAGCATCTCCTAAATGGCAAGTGTTGCAGGCTGTTTTCAGTATGCAGTGGTTAGTACCTCCCAACAGTGGTCCAAGGAAGGACAACCGGTGAACCGTCGACAGGGTCATGGGTGCCCAAGGCTCAATGATGCTCATTGATGCAGATGGGGAGCGAAGGCTAGCCCATTTGGTCTGATCCCACAGAAGAGCTACTGTAGTAGAAATTGCTGAAAACCTTAATGCTGGCCATGATAGAAGAATGTAGTACATCGCAGCTTGCTGCATAGCTGTAGATCAGTCAGAGTGCCCATGCTAATCCCTGTCCACCGGTGAAAGTGCCTACAATGGGCACGTGAGCGTCGGAACTGGACCCTGGTGCAATGGAAGAAGGTAGCCTGGTCTGATGATTCAAATTTTCTTTTAGATCATGTCGACATCCAGGTGGGTGTGCATCGTTTACCTGGGGAAGAGATGGCAGTAGCATGAATTTTGGGAAGAAAGCAAGCCGGTGGAGGCAGTGTGATGCACTGGGCAATGTTCTGCTGGGAAACCTTGGATCCTAGCATTCTTGTGGATGTTACTTTGACACATAGAACCTACTTAAAGATTGTTGCAGGCCACGTACGCCCCTTCTTGGAAATGGTATTGCCTTATGGCACTGGCCTCTTTCAGCAGGATAATGTGCCCTGCCACACTGCGAAAATTGTTCAAGAATGGCTTGAGGAATATGTGTGAGAGAAAAAATTAAGCTTTGTTGAAAAGAATGTTGCTTTATGTCTCTAACTCTGCTTTGCAACCACAACGTGTGGAAAATTACTGAGTGAAATAGTGTTGCAAGCTTTGTGCAAAAGCAAAGAGAACTTGTCTGCTGACCACTGCTGTGTGCTGATAAGAGAAACCCCCAAAACCATCCCAGGCAGGTGCCAACCGAAACTAGGTATGGCTATGCCGCTCCAGACATGAGGAGGCACAAGAATGAGCCAGAGAAAGTGGAAAGCTACTGAAGGGGCATATCGACTCAGAGCAAAGGTGCATAAGTAATTGCTGTATGCTTTGTTCGGGGAGACTCTCACATGAGACTTTCCTGCACGTATGAATGCTGCATTGAAGGAAAGTTTTCTTTGTAGCCCTATGTGTCTTTGTGTGTTTTTCTTCCACATGAGAAAGGGTTCAAGGTATTGACTTGACCTCCAAATTCCCCAGATCTCAATCCGATCAAGCATCTGTGGGATGTGCTGGAGAAACAAGTCCAATCCATGGAGGCCCCACCTCCCAACTTACAGGACTTAAAGAATCTGCTGCTAATGTCTTGAAGCCACATACCACAGGACACCTTCAGAGGTTGTGTGGAGCCCATGCCTCCATGGGTCAGGGCTGAGGGATCTACACAATATTAGGCAGGTGGTTTTAATGTTTTGGCTAATCGGGGTACGTTGCAACACAATATGGTGTTATACTTGGAAACTGGGTGCATAGTGTACTTTATAGAGTTAATAGTGCTATGCGGGGATATAATTGGGGAGGCATTTGAAAGGATAATGCTAAAGTATGAGGAACTGAAGGCAGAACCAAGGGACTGTAGTTGGAGAGCACACATGAGACCAGTAGAGACAGATATTAGAGTCTGTGGCTAAATAAGCTACATTACTTCTGGTCAAATTTGGTATTCGAAACTGCTTACTAAGATTAGCATTACAGGAACTGACTGAGGGTGTTGAGTGGTCTAGTTAGTGGCTATGAATGATGAGGGACCAGGTTAGTGAGGGGTGCAGGTCATATGGCAGTTAGTAATGTTTATTAAGGTAAGCAGAACAACAGAGGGGACTTAAAGTAGAGTGACAGAGTAGCGTGGTGGTGTTGTCAGGTTGGCTTGAGTGCTGGTAATGCTTGGGCAACCTGTGGGTCTGCTATGGTTGAAGGGTGTCTGACATGTGTGAGGAGGGCGGTGGGTCTGGGATGCCAGACCTCACTTTTGAGCTGTATGATGGCACTACCCTCTGCTTTCTCTGAGACTATATGTGTGAGGTCGTGAGTCTGATGGAGCTGGGCCTAGTGTACAGCCCTTGGTATAAGTACAAGGAACATAACATCTTATCCTTTGTATTTTAATTGTGTTATACCAAAAAAAATTCATGGTGTATATGTTATAGGGGCTTTATATGAACAATTATAGTTCCTTTGTTTCCCAAAAACAAGAAAGAAATGTTACCCTGGGTAGTAACGCTATTTATGTTTGGGTTAATTTGACTTACAACTTTAATTGCATAGTTATTGTAGTAATTTAATGTATAGCCCACTTATTTACATTATGCTTCTGTTCCTTTGTTCAGCGCCGTCACTGTGTGAGGTGTACATATTAAAATGAATTGAATTTGTGGATTGACATCAACACAATGTTTGGCTAACCAGACTACAATCTGAAGTTCTGTTTGGTGTTATTTACTGTATGTCTTGATATTGTATATAGTCATTGTTAGGGCATTTTCACCTGTAAATACTCCCGAACAAAATAAACCTAAGTGTATTCAAACAGACATCACATTCAACACCAAGGCTGTCTAGGGGTGTAAATGTTTTTGCATAAAATTAAATTGACAATATGACAAATAGGGTGCACAAACAGGGGTGCATGTTTAACTGCCCTTTCACCAAAATTTTAATCAAAATGTGCAAAAATAAAGAGCCAGCAAGCAAACTGTACAGAAGTGGACAGAATGCAAAGGGTATTCAAAAAACAGAAAAAGCATAATCAAATAACCCTTGTAGGTAAACCACTTTCTAACTCCAGCCAGGAAACTAAAAGGGGTCAAAACTCCATAGAAAGTCTACCACCACTTTCCTAAGTACACTACTTTTACACTAAGGAAAGGGGGAAAAAAAAAAAAACAAATGACAAGCAACCTCTCACAGCCCCAGGAGGTGAAAGCCCAAACTCGATCAGAGGCACTACCTGAGAGCCATGTAATTAAGCCAATACACCTGCTGTTAATTAACCTGATCATTTCACCCACTGCTATAAAGGAGTTGAAGTCACCTCACTAGTTTGCAGATTTATTTGTGGTTAAGTAACAATTTCAGTTTATAGACCCTATTTCTCATGTTACTGGGCTACTATGCTTTTGTTCCAGTCCTGAGTGCCTGTCCTCTGCTGTCTTGATCATTTCACTTTATCTCTGAATGGAACAGTAAAAAATGTCCATGTTTTATGTCTGGGTATTAGAAAAGCAAACAGCTGTAGAAACAGTATAGGAGTGATACAAAGAAAGAAGCAAAAATATCAAAATACCAACAAGAACACAAACCAAAAGATATACATCTCACAGAAAATACAATGTGCATTTGAAAAAAAATATGGTGTCCACCCTGGTCATTGCACTGAAACTTCTCTAACCCTTGTTGTTAATGATATTCCTCTCATTTGATTCTGATAATACATCAGTTATGTTGCTGAACTAAAGTGCTGCATTTGATACTGTTCACCATAGTGTCTTACTCTGTAGACTTGAATCCTTGGTTGGACCTATATTAACTGTTCTGAATTGGTTCTGTTTCTATTTCCCTAATTGCCAACAGTTTGAGCTAAAATCTGACGACTGCACGCTTTTATTCTCTCTGATTGAATATGGTGTGCCTCAGTGTGTTGGATTCGTTATTGTTTTCACTCTATATGCTGCCACTGAGTAACATTATTCATAAGTTGTGGCACGCCTGGGTGGACGGAAACAGAGGAGGGAAGAAGGAAAGACTTGCCACACCTGGGGCTAATATCGACTGCTGTTTCAAACCCTGTGTCCGACAGTGAGAGAAAGAGTGACTGAGAAGGCATGAGAGACAGATGCCAGATCCACCCACTCGGAGAATGAAGCACAGACAACTTCACCCAACTCCGCCCACACGTCAACACCACCTCCTTCGCTGTATCGCTTCCCAGGTCCCCTCTTTCCTCTGCTCCCTCCCCATGAATTGATCAACTTTCTGTGTCAAGTGACAATAAAGGAAACGTGAGCATGTACCAGCGGTTTCCGGCATCTTGTATCACAAGTGGTGGTGAAACTTGGGATGGCAGGTCAATGGATGGTGACCAGCTGCAACGTGTCCTGCAGAGGATTCACCTCCAACAACAGGAGTTGATAGATGCTCTGGTGGAGGCCCAATTGGCAGAGCGCCAGGCAATGGTCGAAGCCCTAGTGGTGATCACAGACTGCACTCCTCAGCCGGCAACTGCCCCCCATCCATTTGCCAAAGATTGCCCTGTAGACGACCTGGAGGTATTCTTGAAGGTCTTCGAGTACACCGCCCAGGTCTACCGGTGGGCCCCTGAGGAGTGGGCCTTGCTGCTCACCCCTCTCCTTACAAGCAAGCCCATGACGGTGGCTTGGCAGGTCCTGGCGGAAGTGGCTGATTACAGGGCCCTCTGGTAGGCGATCATGGAGCAGGTAGGGCTTACTCCGGAGGAGCACTGGCAACACCTCCATAGCTTGCGATGGGGGGAAAGACGGACTGGCCATTCCTTTTCACCCAGAGGGTTCTAGACTTCGCCCAGAGGTGACTGCAGCTGGATCACAAAGACCTGGAAAGGTTTGTGGAGCAGGTGGCCCTGGAGCACTTTATGGTGGCCATGCCTGCTGCCACCACCAACTGGCTCCAGTGACACAGACTAGAGATCCTTGCTGAGGCCATCCAGCTCACCAAGAATCATTTGACTGCGGCACAAGATGCAGCTTCGCCTTCAGCCCTTAGCTTGCCCTGCCTGCGCCCCCTTCCCCTGGCCCTTTGCCCCGGAAGTGCCCTCCTTCCCTCCCTCCTCTTAGCTCCATCATGCTCTTTACCCAGATGGCTCCCCTGAGAGGAAAAGACCTGGAAAGGAGCTGATGAACAACGGACTCCCTGACTGGCACACTGCAGTCCGAGGAGGTGAGTGACTTTCGGCTTGAGCAGTCTCGCGAGCAGATAGTCAAGATCGATGGGGTGTCTGTGTGACCTGGGCAGCGGCTAGCCTACCAGTACTTTAGTCTTATTAATGACCGTTATTATAGGGTACACCACGACCCTAGCATGATGGAAGAGACACTCCAGTTGTTAGTGCCCTGGGGCCGTTGAAAGTTATTATTCCATGTGGCCCATTCTAACCCCATAGCGGGACACCTTGGGGAGGACAAAACACTGTGGCGGTTACAGGCACATTTTTTTTGGCTGGGTATCTGCGGGGACGTCCAGTGATGCTATGCTGCTTGTCCAGAATGCCAACATGTAAATCCACCCGCCATCCAGGACATACCCCTATGTCGACTTCTGCTCATAGAGGTCCTGTTTGACCAGGTGGAAATGGACTTTGTTGGGCCCTTGGAGCGAAGCATGTGGGGGTTCCGGTTCGTGCTGGTAATTGTCGATTATACTATCCAGTACTTGAAGGCGGTTCCCCTGTGGAATATGTGGGCTCAGACGGTGGCAGAGGTGCGGGTTCAGCCTGTTTGCACCAGGATTTTCCACCCTCAAAAGGATGGCTTGGTGGAACAGTTCAATAAAACATTGAAAAATATGATCTCCAGATTTGTTGCTGAGGACCCCCTGTCACTGCGATCTGTTATTGGACCTCCTGTTTGCTGCGCAGGATGTGCCCCAGGATTCCACAGGTTTCTCCCCTTTTGAACTGCTGTATGGCTGGCTCTTGGGCGGCATCTTGGTTATCATTCGGGGAGTTTGGGAAGCAGTGCCTAGCCCCAGTAAAAATGAGGTGCAACATGTCCTGGACCATTGGGCTTGATGACACGCTCTCGGCCGATTGTCACGGGAGCATCTACAACAGGCTCAGGAAAGGTAGGTATGCGCTTACAGCAAGGGAACCCCTTTACACCACCATTATCCCCGTTCCTAAGGAAAAACAAAGTGAGCTGCCTTAATGACTATCGCCTAGTGGCACTGACCCCCATTGCAATTAAATGCTTTGAGAGGCTGGTGCTGAGACACATTAAGGACACCATCCCAGACACTTTGGACCCACTGCAGGTTGCCACAGCAGATCCACTGAAGGTGCAATATCACACACACTTCACACCATTCTGGCTCACCTGGACAATAAAAACTGCTATACAAGGCTATTATTTGTGGACTATAGCTTGGCATTTAACACCGTCATCCCGACCAAGCTGATCCACAAACTACTAGGTCTGGGGCTGAGTGCCACATTGTGCAACTGGATCCTGGATTTCCTCACCAACAGACCCCAGCATGTGCGGATTTGCAGAAATACCTCCTCCCCACTGATCCTCAACACTGGCACTCCACAGGAAGCGTCCTGAGCCCGGTGCTGTATTCCTTGTTCACACATGACTGTGTGGCCAGTCACAGCTCCAACACCATCATAAAGTTTGCTGACGATACCACCATTGTGGGTCTGATCACCAACAACAATGAGATGGCCTACAGAGAGGAGATGAGGCTCCTGGCAGAGTGGTGCCAAACTCACGTAGACTGAGCACACAGCATCCACCATCAAAAAGGCGCATTGATGTCTCCACTTCCTCAGGTGTCTGAAGAAAGCCAGGATGTCCACTACAGTCCTCATCATTTTCTACAGGTGTACTGTGGAGTTCATCCTCACAGGATTTTTTACATCCGGGTGTGGCAGCTGCTCCATACAGGACAAGAAAGCCCTACAGAGGGTGGTCAAAACAGCTCAGGAAATCATTGGCACACAGCTACCAGCAGTCCAGGACACCGACACCACACGCTGCCTCAGAAAGACGATGCGCATCATGAAAGATCACAGTCAATTTTCTCTTTTCTGCCGTCTGGAAAGCGGCTCAGGTCTATTTGGACCCACACTGCTAGGAACAGGAACAACATTTATCAATGTGCCACCTTTTGTAACTAGAGTTGGAGTGTTCCTTCCAAGTGACCTCCTACTAAGGTCTTATTGATCACAGGTACTTTAAGGTAACCTGCATCTAATGAATGAAGGTATTGTCCTGGGATATAAGAATCAATAATCTCACAAAGGTAAGCCAGAGCAATGCCATGTACTGCCTTATAGGTGAAAAGAAGGATTGTATAGTCTACTCTAAATGTAACCAGGAGCCAATGTAATGATTTAAGTACTACCATTTTAAGGTAAGTACCTTGCTCAAAGATACTACAGCCTAAGATGAGAATTGAACCTGTGACCCTTCAGTCTAATAGCTGCAGCTCTAACTACTACGCTACTCCTTTTGAACAGTGGACTTCATCAGAGCTAGTGGCCGATTTCCTTGTCATCAGATTAGAAGGAAACCTTGGCATTCTCCACTTCTTTTGGTTTACACCAATTTGTTCATTCCCATTTGGTTTGTGTGGAGCTCTGGCCACCTTCCAGAGACTTATGGACTGGGTGCTCAAGTCCCATGCCCGCTATGCCGCTGCCTACCTAGATGATATTATCATTTACAGCGCTGACTGGCCACGTCACACGGCCCAACTGCAGGCGGTCCTTCAGCCCCTGAGGGAGGTGGGCCTCACGGCAAACCTGGCGAAGTGTGCAATTGGGAGGAGTGAGGTATGGTATCTGGGATTGATCTGGGGGAGCAGACAGATTCTGGCCCAAATTGACAAAACAGCTGCTACTGTGGCTTGTCCAGTCCCCAAGACCAAAAGACAGGTGAGGTCTTTCTTGAGGGTGGCAAATTATTACCTTCGGTCTATACCGGGGTTTTCCTCTCTGAATGCCCTTTTGTCAGATCTCACCTGCCAAGGGGCCCCAAATCCGATCTAGTGGAGGGAGCAATGAGCCATCCTCTCACTCTGGTTCTATCTTCTGGGACCTGAATTCTGACTCTGTATGGACCACTCGCCCCTGCACTGGCTGCACTCCATAAAGGACTCAAATCCATGCATCATCCGTTGGTATCTTGTCTTACAGCCCTTCAGCTTCCAGATTGTCCACTGGCCAGGATGGGATCTGGTGGTCCCTGACTTCCTCTCACGGTGGGGAGGGGGGAGGGGGGAGCATAGGGCAAAACCTTCATTTCCCCCTCCAGATGAGGGCATGGGAGTGGTGGTGGAGGCGTGTAGCATGCTCAGGCAGACAGAGAGGGGGAGGGCAGAGGGAAGGACTCACTACACCTGAGGCTAAAAATAACTGCTATTTCAAACCTTGTGCCTATGAGAGAGAGGGCAAAGGGATGATAAATAGATGCCAGACACACCCACTTGGAGAATGGAGCACAGATGATCTCAGCCAACCCCGTCCGCACCTCAACACACCCCTTGATGTACCACCTTCCGGTTCCCCTCCTTCCTCTGCTCCTTTCAACATTTACACACGCACACACGCACACACGCACACATTGTCTGAACTGCTTGTCCTATACAGGGTCGCGGGGAGCTGGAGCCTAACCTGGCAACACAGGGCGAGGGGACACACCCAGGACAGGACGCCAGTCTGTCGCAAGACACCCCAAGCAGGACTTGAACCCCAGACCCGCTGGAGAGCAGGACCCGGTCCAACCCCCCCATTTACATTTACATTTACATTTATTCATTTAGCAGACGCTTTCGTCCAAAGCGGCGTACATCTCAGCAAATGTACAATTTATGTATTACATTGAGAGAAGGAGACATAGTTGCAGACATGAAAGTCTCAAGCAAACCTAGTTTGTTCCCTACCACTTGCTGCACCGAGGTTCATCGTTCAAGTAGGTGTATAAGACACAGGATAGACAAATCCCAATACCCACACCATTTTTAAAATTTTAAAAGATACACAAATGAGCAGTACAATACCAGAGTAATGGCTGAATAAAGGTTGTATCTGGGAATGCTTCTGGAGGTACGATGCGTGAACAGTTACACCACAGATGAGCTGGAGAGATCTTGGGTAAAGTGGATCTGAAAAAAATGGGTTTTCAGACCCTTCTTGAAAACAGAGTTTCCACAGTTTTGAGTGACAGGGGAAGGTCATTCCACCACAACGGACCCAAAACTGAGAATCTCCAAGCTTTGCCTTTCGTGCGCGGGAGCACCAAGTGAGCAGAAGTAGACGAGCAAAGGGGCTTGGCTGGGGTGTACCAGCTGATCAAGTCCTGTAAATAGCCGGCAGCAGTTCTACTGATGCACTCGTACACAGTAACCATGAACTGATCCACTGTCTGTGTTGAGTGACAATAAAGGAAACACGAGCATGTTCCAGTGGTCACCGGCGTCTTGTGTCACATAAGCGTAATGTGAGTTTTTGCTCATTCCTGTCATAGGTTTCTAACGTTGCTGCAATGACTAAGTTGTGCTTATTTCAGTAGAGAAATATTGCCAAACTTAAGTTGATTTTTATGTAGGCAGGATACTGAGAAACTAGTTTATGCTTTTGTTTTAAGTAGGATGGACATTGTCTGTAATGCTCTGTCTATACCAGACTTTACTGAGGTGACAGCTACATGACACTGGTTCTTAAATCGCTGCATTGACTTTTGGTTGTTCAGAGTGGCTTGTAAAATCCTGCTCTCGACATACAAAACAGTCGATTCATTATCACTTGTTTCATCTTACGTTAGTGAGTTTATTCTTTTGCTTCAGAATGTCATCTTCATTCACTACATGTGGGTTACCTTAAAGTACCTGTGATCAATAAGCTCTCTGGGGCAGCTGGTAGCATGGTGGTTAGAGCTACTGCCTTTGTATCCAGAAGTCACAGATTTGACTATCACTTCTGGTTGTATTTCCCTTAAGCAAGGAACATTCAATTGCTCCAGTCAAATTACCTGGTTGTATAAATGGGTAAATTGTAAACAGATTAACATTTTAAATTCCTTTGGAGAAAAGCATCAGCTTAATGAGTAAGTGTAAATCTCAGTAAGAAGGCATGCCTTTAGCTATAGAATGCCAAAACCTTGGAATAGTATGCCAAATTTTTTCAGGAACAACCCTTCTGTTTCAGTCTTTAAATCCAGGATTAAGAGTCAACTGTGTCCCCTCCCCCTCCAGCCTTACTCCCTGAGTTGCCAGGTAGGCTCCGGTTCCCTGCGACCCCGTATGGGACAAGCAGTTCCGAAAATGTGTGCGTGTGTGTTTTGCTTTTGTGTACCCATCATACCTGATCTGGTTTCTTTTTACTGTATCTCTTTATGTTGTCTTTTAGTTTAAAACGCTTCAGTCTCCTTATGATGTCAATTACATTGTTTCCCATCTGACAAAACCACAATAAACTGGCCATAATACCAGTACTACATGTTTACAGACACTGATGACTACAAATCTTGTGGATGAGTCCAGCATATCTGAACCTGTACATCAGCTAATCAACTCATTAGCTTCTAGCAACTATGTTGATGTTATAAATAACAGTATCAGTTTGGTTATGTCTTTCTATAAAGAATAACCAGGTTGGGTGGGCAGACACTGGAACTTGGACCCACAGAGGTTTTTCTCTTACTTTTTGATTGGAAGATTTTGTTCTCCTTTCCTCCGTGGCAAGATAGCTTTAACACCTAACATAGTTCTTGCAGTAATTTAATATATATATTGTGTGGTAGGCAATGGCCTCCTCAGCACGTGGCGCAAACAAGCTCCCTACCAAGTGTACAAAGTGCTATATGCTTAAGTTTTCATAGAGGTTAATAAGTGTTGTATGGAAGAAGAAGAAGATCATTCCAAGATCATGGCAGGGACTGGGAGCCATTTTTATTTCAAAGGGTAAGGATGCTGTTACGATGGGGCAGTTTTGGCTTATCAGCCTTCTTAATTTTGAAGGAAGGTTTTCTTTAGTGTTGTTCCAAGGAATTGGTGGCATATTCGAAGGCAAAGAGGTCGATTAATACGTCCGTGCAGAAAGCAGGATTTCCAGGATGCCCAGTGTGCTTAGGGCACAGTAGTATGATTTAGAATCAGATATAGGCTGCCAAGAAGGAGAAAAGAGATCTGTGCGGTGTTTTTGGGCTTAGCAAACACCTTTGGGTCAGTTCCACAGTGTTTGCTAAGGGAGGCGTTCAGGTTCTTTTAGGTCCCTGAGAGTGTTACAAGACTGGAGAAAGCCTACTTAGAGGATATTCAATTTTGAATCAGTACAGAAAGCTACACGATGTCTTGGCATTGGGTGCAGACTGGAATGAGTGTACAATTTCGCCCCTGGTGCTCACAATGGCAATGAAAGTTCTTATAAAGTTGTCCAAGTTGGTTTTTGGAAGCTGCAGGATGGGACACGCTTCCCTCCCATTAGAGTATTTATGGATGACATGATGACAGCTACGGTTAAGGCCCCTTTAACTTGTTGTTTTTGTCTAAATTGAATGATAACTGGAAATGGGTTAAACTGAAGGTGAATCTTAAAATCGAGGAGTTTATCAATTGCTGGTGTAAAGGTGGTGCAGGAAAGGTTTTATATCACTGAGGAGGTAATTCCCTCTTTTCTAGAAAAACCAGTTAAAAGCATAGGTAAATGGTATGTGTTACCATTGTGTGACATAATTCATAAACACAATGTTAGTTTCCATTCATATGCTGATGACACTCAGCTATATGTTTTAATTCTGATGACACCTCACATGTGGTGTCTTTTGTTAATTGTTTTACCAATATAAAACTAAAGATGAATTAAAAATTTTTTCATCTCTTAATGCCAACAAAAGAGTTGTGGTGGGTGGTGATGGCAAAACTCTTGACACAATCACACCAGTCTTTACCACAAACAGTATAAACTTCAAGTGTACAGATTGTGTTAAGGACTTGGGTGTCTTGTTGGATGGAAACATGTCATTTGTGTCTCATGTAAATGCTTTCACTAAGTCATGCTTCCTTTGGTTGGGAAACATTGCTAAATTAAGGTGATTCCTATGACGGCAAGATGCCGAGAAACTGGTCCATGCTTTTGTTTCAAGCAGGCTGAACTATTGAAATGCTTTAGTATCAGGTTGTCTATACCAGTCTGTATCCAGACTACAGTTGGTACAAAATGCTGCTGCAAGAATTGTCACTGGAACTAGGAAGTACGACCACATAACACCGGTACTAAAATCACTGCACTGGCTCCTGGTTACATTTAAAGTAGATTACAAAATCCTACTTTTGACCTATAAGACAGTACATGGCATTGATCCAGTGAGATTATTGATTCTTATATCCCAGGATGATAATTTCATTTATTGGATGTGGGTTACCTTAAAGTACCTGTGATCAAGAAGACCTCAGTAGGAGGTTGTGCCTTTAGCTATAGAGCACCTAAACCATGGAATAGTCTACCAGTTACTGTCAGAAATTCTCCATCGGTATCAGTCTTCAAATCCAAACTTAAGACTTAGATGTCTACTTTGGTATATCACCACGAAATTTAATTGCATTTGCCCATGTTTGTTTTTCCCACCTTTGTGTCAAAACATATTAAATTTATTTCTTTAAGTTATAAATTACAAACAATTTCTGCTTTTTCAGCATTGTCTCTCTACAATCAGACCTGAGGAGGCCAGCCAGCCACTACAGAAGCACCCAGTCCTGACTGAAAATGATGATCGCCCACTATAATGGACGAGAAGTACCTTGTGAACTGGGAAATCAAGCTACCATACAGCAACAATACCATTATTACTTGTTATCTTAGAATTCTTATTTAATCTACAATGCCCAGGAGGGGTGGTCAGCCACTGCCACTTGGACCCCCAGAGGATTTTTTATCCATCAACTTTTAGTTCGGAGTTTTTGTTCCTTTCCTCTGTGGCCAGTAGGCATGCTTATAGCTTTGTAAAAGCATTGATAATGTTTCACGCTAGTTCTGTAGTTTCTTTGTTTCCTTGTCTGATGCATTTGTTTCTTTGCTCTATGCCTGTGTACAAGTGCTCTGTGTCACTGTGTGAGAAGAGGGCTCTATAAAAATGAATTGAATTGAAACTGAATATTGTTCCATGTTGAGTGAGAAGGACCAGGTTATGGCACTAAAGGAGTAGTGAAGGTTATTGAGAGCATCGATGTGTTCTCCTGCCAGGGAAATTAAAGTTATGATGCTTGCAATCTGTGCTATTGGTGCGTATTAAGTGGTTGCTTAGGGTGTATGAGTTTTCTGTTAGAGCAGTAGAGAAGCTGGAGTGCATAAGTAGTAAGACAGTAAGGAAGTGGCTGGGACTGCCGTGCTGTTGAAGTAGTGTAGCTTTATACGGTGAGGGCATGTTGGAGCTGCTGGTGATGAGTTTGATGGAAGAATATAAGTGTGCTTAAGTGGGCTTGGAAATGACATTGGCAAAGCTGAAGGATGAGATGGCAAGAAAGGTGGTGCTGTCAGTAAGGATGGATAGGAAATGGAACCCTAGAGATGCAATTGAAAGTGTGAAAGGGGCTCTACAGTCGTTGGACATGGTTGGTCACATGCAGAGGATGAAGACAGGGTTTAGCTCTGGCTGGATGTGGCGGCTGTAGAGTGCTGCCCTGGAAATAGATAAACAGCAGCTGCTGGTTGTGTATGTTTGGTAGCATGAAGAGGAGGCTAGGCATGTGAAGGTGATCTCAAAGCAGGGTCAGTGGATAAATTAGTATGGGGTGGAGAAGCAGAAATGCTAAACAACAATAGAACTGTTTTAACCATCTCCAAGAAGACGTTGCAAATTAACATCACTAATTACCAGTATTTCCTACTGCTAGTATTAATTTGGTCCCGAGAGGGTTAAACAATTCTATTATTTATCTTTTATTCTGCATGTATACACCTTTCCTATGTGTTACTCATGAACTAGGCTTCGTATGTGACATTGCATTGAAACTTGGAGTGGAATAACACTGAAATATACCAAATGATCATAAAACAGTGTTAAACAGCTTCAAACATTCATTACAGCCTTTTCTATAATTTTTGTTTTTATTTTTCTAGAAAATTTTCACTTAAATATCAGAAATGAGCCTTATAAGTATGTTAACAAATTGCAAGGTTTGACAGTTTGTTTATATACTCATAAGTGGGTTGGGATACAACCTTGTACACCAAGGTTGTCTAGGGGTGTAACATAAAGGTGTTTGTATCAAGTTATGAGTTATGAATTGACAAGACGACAAACAGGGTGCACAAACAGCAGCGTGTTTCATGTTTTGGTGAAAGGGAAGTTGATTAAGGTGTACAAAAAGAAAGAACCAAGAAGCAAACATAATAAAGGTGGACAGAAAGCAAAGGGTAATCAAAAAACCTAATTAACGCAACTCTTGTGAACAAGCCACTGTCTAACTCTAACCCAGAAAGAAAAGTAGTCAAAACCCAAAACAAAGTCTTCCACCACCTGCCTAACTACACTATATTTGCACTGTCTAAAGAAAGAAACAACCAAACCAGTGTACAAGCAGTACAGAGGTGAAAGAAAAAGGTAAACTGAAAGATCAAGTACACTATCAATATCACGCTAGAACAGGTTCATAACCAATGACCAAGGTCTGTCAAATCAATTCAATTCATCCATCCATCCATCCATCTTCCTCCGCTATCCTGGGCCGGGTCGCGGGGGCAGCAGTCCGAGCAGAGTCCTCCAGACTTTCCTCTCCCTGCACACCTCCTCCAGTTCCTCTGGGGAAACCCCAAGGCGTTTCCAGGCCAGCCGGGAGACATAGTCTCTCCAACGTGTCCTGGGTCTGCCCCGAGGCCTCCTCCCAGTGGGACAAGCCCGGAACACCTCCCCAGGGAGGCGTCCAGGAGGCATCCGGAACAGATGCATGAGCCACCTCAATTGGTTCCTCTCCATGCGGAGGAGCAGCGGTTCTACTCCGAGCTCCTCCCGGGTGACTGAGCTCCTCACCCTATCCCTAAGGGTGCGCCCAGCCACTCTGCGGAGGAAACTCATTTCTGCCGCTTGTATCCGCGATCTCATTCTTTCGGTCATGATCCAGAGTTCATGACCATAGGTGAGGGTAGGAACGTAGATCGACCGGTAAATTGAGAGCTTCGCCTTACGACTCAGCTCCCTCTTCACCACAACAGACCGGTACAATGACCTCATTACTGCGGATGCCGCACCGATCCGTCTGTCAACCTGCCGCTCCATTTCTCCCTCACTCGTGAACAAGACCCCGAGATACTTAAACTCCTCCACTTGAGGGAGCAACTCCCCCCTAACCCGGAGAGGGCAATCCACCTTTTTCCGACTGAGAACCATGGCCTCGGATTTGGAGGTGCTGATTCTCATCCCCGCCGCTTCTCACTCGTCTGCAAACCTCTCCAGTGCACGCTGCAAGTCTTGACTTGATGAAGCCAACAGGACCACATCGTCCGCAAAAAGCAGAGACGAGATCTCGCGGCCACCAAAACAGACACCCTCCGTTCCCTGGCTGCACCTAGAAATTCTGTCCATGAAGATAATGAACAGAATCGGTGACAAAGGGCAGCCCTGGAGGAGTCCAACATGCACCGGGAACAGGTTTGACTTACTGCCGGCAATGCGAACCAAGCTCCTGCTCCGGTCATACAGGGAACGAACAGCCTGTAGCAGCGAGCCCCGAACCCCATAATCCCGAAGTACCTCCCACAGGATGCCACGAGGGACACGGTCGAATGCCTTCTCCAGGTCCACAAAACACATATGGACTGGTTGGGCAAACTCCCATGAACCCTCCAACACCCTAGTGAGGGTATAGAGTTGGTCCAGTGTTCCACGGCCAGGGCGAAAACCGCATTGCTCCTCCTGAATCCGAGGTTCGACTATCGGTCGGATTCTCCTTTCCAGTACCCTGCCATAGACTTTCCCAGGGAGGCTAAGGAGTGTGATCCCCCTGTAGTTGGAACACAATCTCCGGTCCCCCTTCTTAAAAAGAGGGACTACCACCCTGGTCTGCCAGTCCAGAGGCACCGTTCCCAAACTCCACGCGATGCTGCAGAGGCGTGTCAGCCAAGACAGCCCCACAACATCCAGAGACTTGAGAAACTCGGGGCGGATCTCATCCACCCCTGGAGCCTTGCCACCGAGGAGTTTTTTGACTACCTCAGCAACTTCAGCCAGGGTAATGGACGAGTCCCCCTCCAAGTCCCCAGCCTCAGCTTCCTCTACGGAAGGCATGTCGGAGGGATTGAGGAGATCCTCAAAGTACTCCTTCCACCGCCCAAGGACACCCTCAGCTGAGGTCAGCAGCGCACCACTTCCACTGTAAACAGTGTTTGTGGAACACCACTTCCCCCCTCTGAGTCGCCGGACGGTTTGCCAGAATCTCTTTGAGGCCGACCGAAAGTCTTCCTCCATGGCCTCGCCGAACTCCTCCCAGGCCCGAGTTTTTGCCGCGGCGACTGCCAGAGCCGCGTTCCGTCTGGCCCGCCGGTGTCAGCTGCTTCAGGAGTCCCATGAGCCAGCCAGGCCCGATAGAACTCCTTCTTCAGCTTGACGGCATCCCTTACCTCCGCTGTCCACCACCGTGTTCGGGGTTTGCCGCCGCGACAGGCGCCGGAGACCTTATGGCCGCAGCTCTGAACCGCCGCCCCGACAATGGAGGTGTGGAACATAGTCCACTCAGACTTAATGTCCCCCACCTCCCTTGGGACGTGGTTAAAGCTCTGTTGGAGGTGGGAGTTGAAGACCTCTCTGACAGGGGCCTCCGCCAAACTTTCCCAACAGACCCTCACTATGCGTTTGGGCCTGCCAGGTCTATCCAGCTTTTTCCCCCGCCATCGAATCCAACTCACCACCAGGTGGTGATCAGTTGACAGCTCAGCCCCTCTCTTCACCCGAGTGTCCAAGACATATGGCCGAAGATCAGAAGAAACGACTACAAAGTCGATCATCGACCTCCGACCTAGGGTGTCCTGGTGCCAAGTGCACTGATGGACACCCTTATGCATGAACATGGTGTTCATTATGGATAAACCGTGACTAGCACAGAAATCCAATAACAACTCATCGCTCGGGTTCAGATCAGGGAGGCCATTCCTCCCAATCACGCCCCTCCAGGTGTCACTGTCGCTACCCTCGTGGGCGTTAAAGTCCCCCAGTAGAATGACAGAGTCCCCAGTGGGAGCGCTTTCCAGCACGCCCTCCAGGGACTCCAAGAAGGCCGGGTACTCTACACTGCCACTAGGCGCATAAGCACAAACGACAGTGAGAGACCATTCCCTGATCCGAAGGCGCAGGGAGATGACCCTCTCATTCACCGGGGTAGACTCCAACACATGGCGGCTAAACTGGGGGGCTATTAATAAGCCCACACCCGCCCGCCGCCTCTCACCCTGGGCAACGCCAGAATAGTGGAGAGTCCACCCTTGGTCGAGAAGAGTGGTTCCAGAACCCAAGCTGTGAGTGGAAGTGAGCCCAACTATATATAGACAGTATCTCTCAACTTCCCGCACCAGCTCAGGCTCCTTCCCCGCCAGTGAACTGACATTCCAAGTCCCAAAAACCAGAGTTGGCGCCCGAGGTTTGGGTCGGGCGGGCACTCGGCCCCAACCACCGCCCAAATCACAATGCACCGGCTCCTTACGGTCTCTCCGGCAGGTGGTGAGCCCACCGAAGAGCAGCTCCATGTCATGGCTTCGGGCTGAGCCCAGCCAGGCCCCGTGGGCATAGACCTGGCCACCAGGCGCCCCCCCCCCAAGGCCTGGCTCCAGGGTGGGGCCCCGGTGACCCCATACCGGGCGGGGTAAACGAAAGCCTTGATTTTATTTTCTTCATAAGGGGTTTTTGAACCGCACTTTGTCTCGTCTGTCATCCAGGACCTGTTTGCCATGGGATACCCTACCAGGGGCATATAGCCCCAGGCAACATAGCTCCTGGACTCATTCAGGCACTCAAACCCCTCCACCACAGTAAGGTGGCGGTTCACGGAGGGGCAATTCAATTCAATTTGTTTTTATGGAGCACTCTTCTCATGCAGTGACACAGAATGCTTCAACACAGGCATAAGGCAAGAAAAACAGATACAAACAAAGAAGACAGTCCACTAATGGCTACCATAATAAAGTACTTTGATAGAGCTATAAGTATGCCTACTGGCCACCGGGGAAAGGAACAAAAACTCCCAGCTGAAGGTTGAGGGAGAAAAAAACCTCTGGGGGGTCCACGGGCCAGTGGTTGCCCACCCCTCATGAGCATGCTAGATTAAGTAACAATTGTAAGCCAGTTTAACAAGTAATAATGATATTTTTGCTAAATGGTATCTTGGATCCCCAGCTCAGCATGGAACGTCTCAATTCGTCATGGCAGTTGGTCATCATCCTCAGTTAGCATGGGATTCGTCTGTCACCACTGGCCAGCCTCCTCAGGTCTTAAGTAGCGAGGTAGTGCTCAACAAGAAGAAAGAACAGAGTTAGTAATGTATTACTTGAGTTAATTTATTAGGCATTGTTATGAAGGTGGGGGGTGCGGTGGAGCAGTGGGTTGGACTGGGTCCTGCTCTCCGGTGGGTCTGGGGTTCAAGTCCTGCTTGGGGTGACCTGCGACGGATTGGCGTCCTGTCCTGGGTGTGCCCCCTCCCCCTTCGGCCTTACGGCCTGTGTTGCTGGGTAGGCTCCGGTTCCCCGTGACCCTGTATTGGACAAGCGGCACAGAAAGTGTGTGTGTGTGTGTGTGTGTGAGTGAGAGTGTGTGAGTGATGAAGGTGGTTAAAAAAAAAAAAACAACCAAGGCAAGTACAATTACATTTCAAGGTGGAATGGCTGAGGTGGTGTGGCAGTGCAGTGGGTTTGATCAGGTCTTGCTCATCAGTGGGTCTGGGGTTTGAGTCCTGCTTGGGGTGCCTTGCAATGGACTGGCATCCCATCCTGGTTGTGGACCCTCCAGCCTTATGCTCTGTGTTGCTGGGTTAGGCTCCAGGATGACCCCCTATGAGACAAGTGGTTTCAGATGATGTGTGAGTGGAATGCCTGAGTGAACATGTAAATCTTTGGCCTCCAGGAAGTGTCCTTTCAATAGCTGGGATGTCCCACTTTTCCTGGTCCAGTGAATCAAGTCCATTACTCCTGGACTGACATTGATGGACAGTTGTAACTCCAAAACCACATCAGGGGAAGGGAAAACCAAGAAGACAATATAGACACTCACTGTGGATGTAACACTTACAAACTTATGATTGTTGAAAGATATTGATTTCTGATGTTTTAGTTAAAAGTATTGTACTGTATCAATACAAGCTGAAAAAAACCTTAAAATAACTGTTTTAAAACGGTTCTATCTTTTATTATGCTTTAGTTTCATAAGAATACAAAGAAGAGAGCATGCATAACCATTACTTATGAGTTACTCTGAACTATGGTGCATATGTCATATTTTTGTGAAACTTGAGTATGTGATGTTTTACTGAGAATTAGACTACAGTAAGAATGAAAACTGCAAAGCCACAGCTGAACAGTCATGAAATGATTCTATCTTTTATCATGCCTTAGTTTTACAAATATACAACCACAAAGGCATGCATAAACCTTTCCCATGTATCACTATTGAACAAGGGTTCATATGAGATATTTTATTGAAACTTGCAGTGCAATAACAATGATATATGAAATGATTACATTTACATTTACATGTATTCATTTAGTACACGCTTTTCTCCAAAGTGACGTACATCTCAGCAAAAATGCAATTTGTGCATTACATTAAGAGAAAGAGAGATGGCTGCAGACATGTGGTTTTTAAGTAAATCTAGTTTGTTACTATCCACTTGATGCAGCGATGTTCATCATTTTAGTAGGTGCATAAAATGCAGGATAGATGAATCCTGATGACCTCCAACCAAAAGTTTTTTTTTAAAGAATAAGGTACACAAACAATCATACACAATGCCAGAGTAGCAGCTGTGTTTAGGCCTGTCTGGCGAAGATCATGAAGTTTCTGTCATGGTCGCGTCTGAGGGAAGCGGCGGACCCAAGTGCAGAGTGGTAATCGTGGTGTCTTCGGGGAAATCCAAGAGAGGAGGTCAGAGGACGGGCAAAGGGTCTTCGAGGTGCGAACGTCGTAACAGGGAGGATCCAAAAGGCGAGGTCAGTGTACAGGCAAGAGGTCGATGATCCGAAAGAGGCAGTAGATCGAGGGAACAAGGGACGGGTTCGGGGAAGGCGTTCGGGAACAGGAAATGGCTGGAGAAGGTCGCTAACGAGGAGGCAGATCAAGGTTCCGCATCAGCTGGTTGTCTGACGCAGCCTTTTATGCTGCAGTCTGCGTTGCGTCCCAGGTGTTCCGTGTTGGCCCGGAGGTGTGGGCGTGGCAGTACCCCCCCCCCCGAGGAGCGGTCCCGAACACTCGAGGGCGACCAGGGGGACGGCCTCGAGGCCGAGGTGCGGGCCGATCCGGATGACTCCTGTGGAAGTCAGTGATGAGGCTTGGATCAAGGATGTCTTGTGCCGCTACCCAGCACCGTTCCTCAGGTCCCTATCCTTCCCAATCCACCAGATACTGGAGTACCCCTCCACGACAGCGGGAATCCAGGAGCGCCCGTACCGCATACGCTGGTGCACCACCGTCAGGCAGGAGAATCGGGTCTGGAGGCGTGCTTGCGGGCTGGTGTAGGGAGGTGGCCAAGGGTTTGAGGAAGGATACGTGGAACGTCGGGTGTGTGTGTAGATGTTGGGGCAGGTGCAGGCGATACGAGACCGGGGTAACTCTGCGGATAATCTTAAAGGGTCCTATGTACCTTGGGCTGAGTTTCTTTGACATATATGGTCCTTGGAGACCCCGGGTTGATAGCCATACCCTCTGTCCGGGTGTAAGGGAGAGGTGCTGCCGATGTCGATCGGCTTGGTGTTTGATACGGGTTTGTGATTCTTGGAGATGTCGTCTGACAGCTGCCCATACCTTGCTGCTGGTTCGGTACCAAGAGTCCACAGCCGGCACATCGCTGGATCCCGGTTGCCATGGGAACAATGGTGGCTGGTACTCCAAGACGCACTGGAATGGAGAGACACCTGTAGAGGTATGGGTGAGTGTATTGTGGGCATACTCTGCCCACAGAAGGTATCGAACCCAGTGAGTTGGGTGTTCAAGACAATAGCTTCTGAGGTACCGACCGATGTCTTCCTGTAGCCGTTCTACCTGCCCATTGGCTTGAGGGTGGTACCCCGATGTCATACTCACTGTGACCCCGAGTTTTTTCCAAAAGGCCCTCCACACACGCGATGTGAACTGAGGACCCCTGTCGGACACTATGTCTTCGGGTATACCGTAGAGCCGGAATAGATGCTGAAACAGCAACTCTGCTGTCTCCAAGTCGGAGGGGAGCTTGGGCAAAGGAATCAAGCGACAGCCCTTGGAAAAATGATCGCTCACGATCAAGATGGTGGTCTTACCATCTGACAGTGGGAGGTCCACTAAGAAATCTAACGCTAGGTGCGTCCAGGGACGGTTGGGTACCGGCAGGGGTTCCAGGAGCCCTGCTGGACTCTGATTTGAAGCCTTGGACTGAGCACAGACTGGACACGCCCGGATGTAGTCATGTACGTCCTCCCGGAGGGACGGCCACCAGTAGAGCTTCTCGATCCTAGCCTGAGTCTTCCCAAACCCCGGGTGCCCCGCCGCTGGATGGTCATGGGCCCATTGTAGGAGACCTGGTGGAACATATTGTTTTCCAGAAGGTTTACCTCATGGTTCGGGGTCCGTTTGTTGGGCTTGGGCCAAGTCCTGGGTGAAGTCCCACTGAACGGGTGCCACAAAGCAGGACCTGGGTAGGATGTAGTCTGGTTCTGTTACCTCCTGCGTTTCGTCATGCAGCCGGGAAAGGGCGTCCGCTTTGATGTTCTTTGGACCTGGTCTGTAAGTGACAGTAAAGTTGAACCGAGAAAAGAACAGCGCCCACCTGGCCTGACGCGTGTTGAGGCGCCGTGCTGTCTGCAGATATTGTAAATTCTTATGATCAGTGAGTACCAAAAAAGGGTGTTGTGCCCCTTCCAGCCAATGTCTCCACTCTTCTAGGGCTAACTTAATTGCTAGGAGCTCTCTATTCCCTATGTCGTAGTTTCGTTCGGCCTCAGACAGTTTCCTGGAAAAAAATGCACAAGGGTATAATTTCACGGGCTTACCTTGCCTCTGAGAAAGGACAGCGCCTACCCCTGACTCAGAGGCGTCAACCTCCACCACGAATGGCAACTCAGGGTCAGGTTGATGCAGAATGGGGGCTGTAGAGAACTTGAGTTTGAGGTTCTCGAAGGCTCGTTGGGCTTCTGGGTTCCACGGGAGACGAGGGGTTTTACTCGCTGTAAGCGCTGTCAATGGTGCGACGATCATGCTGAAGTTCCTGATGAACCGGCGGTACAAATTGAAGAACCCCAAAAATCGCTGGAGAGCCTTAGTGGTGGTTGGGCGAGGCCATTGCTGGATGGTCTGGACCTTACCTGGATCCATAGCAATGCCGTCTCGGGTAAGTATGAACCCCAAGAAGGAGACTTGCTGCTTGTGGAATTCACACTTCTCCAGCTTCACATATAATCTGTTTTGCAACAGTCTCTGGAGCACCTGTCGGACGGTCAGTACATGCCTGGCCAACGTATCAGAATAAATCAGGATATCGTCAAGATATACCAGGACGCCTTTGTGGATCATGTCCCCAAGCACATGATTCACAAACGCCTGGAATACGCTGGGTGCGTTCGCAAGACCAAAAGGCATAACCAGGTATTCGTAATGACCCAGGGTGGTACTGAAAGCAGTCTTCCATTCGCCACCCTGCCGGATACGGACTAGATTGTACGCACTTCTCAGGTCTAGCTTCGTGAACCATTGTGCCTGCTGAATGTTCTCAAGGGCGGCTGTGATCAAAGGCAGAGGATGTGGATATTTTACACAAATACTATTCAACCCCCGATAGTCAATACAGGGGCGTAACCCCCCATCTTTTTTCTCGATGAGAAAAAACCCGGCAGACGCGGGGGACGTGGATGGTCGTATAATTCCTGTTTCTAAGGCTTCGGTGATATATGTCTGGAGGGCTGATTGTTCGGGTCTGGACAACGGGTAAATGCGACTACGCGGAGGCGTGGTACCCGGCAAGAGATCAATTGCACAGTCCCACGGGCGATGCGGTGGGAGCTCGGATGCGTGTCTTTTGCTAAAAACCTCCGTAAGATCCTGATACTCGGGAGGAACTGGCACCTGCAGTGCCAATTCTGAGCCTTCTATAGACGTAGCTTGACAGGGTAGCTTTAAGCAGGTTCTCTTACATTGGGGTCCCCAAGCCACCAACTCCCCAGTACTCCACTGAAAAACCGGGTCATGCTTGGAGAGCCAAGGGAACCCGAGAATCAGGGGCAACTCCGGAGACGAAATCAAATAAAAACTCAACATCTCCTGGTGACATACACCTACTCTCACAGTTACAGGGGCTGTCTGGTGGTCCACAGAACCCTTCCCGAGGGGCTGGCCATCTAGGGCGGTCACTTTAAGACGCTCCCCCAATGGGTTTGGAAGGGATACTATGAGACCGAGCAAACCCAATGTCCATGAAGCACCCTGCTGCTCCCGAATCCACCATTGCTTGCATCTGTACCTGTCCTGCGCCCCAGGATAACATTACGGGTACAGCGAGGCGGCTACAACAGAGGGTGCCACTCACCTTGGCCTCAGGGCGGACAGGGCACCGGAGACGGAAGTGACTAGGGTCACCACAGTAAAGACAGAGGCGTTTTCGTAGTCTTCGCTGTCGTTCGGTGAGGGGCAGGCGCCCCAGCCCCAGCTGCATCGGCTTTGCTTCCTCCTGTGCGGGACCGCATCTTTCTGGAGCCAGTTCTGAGGCTGGTCCCTGGGTTCTGATCTGGTTATCTAAGGTAACAGCGGTTTCTATGAACCGATCAAGGGTCCATCTTTCTCCTCGGAACACCATTTCACCGCGGATGTGTGGGTTTAGACCACGGCGAAAACTAGGCAACAAGGCTCTCTCTCCCCAATCGCTGCGTTCTGCGAGAACACGAAATTCTATGGCGTAATCTGCCACAGGTCGGTCACCTTGCTGTAGATTCATGAGTCTTTCACTCAGCTGTTCCTCCGGGTGAGCCAGTCCAAAAATGGCGAGGAACCGGCTCTTGAACTGCGCATAAGTGCTGGGGAAGCCATTTGTCCAGACTGCTGTCGCCCACTCAAGTGCTCTGCCCGTGAGCAGAGAGAGGGCGTAGGTGATCCGGCTCTGTTCTGTGCTGTAAACTAGGGGCATACTGGAAAAAACGAGCTCACATTGAAACAAGAAACCTTCACATTGTGCTGGGGTCCCATCAAAGCGGGTCGGGGGAGACAAGTGGAAACCGCGTGACGGAGAAGGAGTTGCATTCGACGAGTCAGGCGCTGCAGGACCGGCTGCGCGTTTCTCAATGGGCTGTGTGGGCACACGCGACGTATTCAGCACGCTTACCACCTGCTTGTAAGAGGCGATGAGGTTGTGGAGCGTCTGTTCCATACCGGCCAAGCGTGCTTCACGCAAGTCCAACTCCGCCTGGAGATGGTTCAGCTCCGCTGGATCCGTATACAGGGCGGAACCTTCTGTCATGGTCGCGTCTGAGTGAAGCGGCGGACCCAAGTGCAGAGCGGTAATCGTGGTGTCTTCGGGGAAATCCAAGAGAGGAGGTCAGAGGACGGGCAAAGGGTCTTTGAGGTGCGAACGTCGTAACAGGGAGGATCCAAAAGGCGAGGTCAGTGTACAGGCAAGAGGTCGATGATCCGAAAGAGGCAGTAGATCGAGGGAACAAGGGACGGGTTCGGAGAAGGCGTTCGGGAACAGGAAATGGCTGGAGAAGGTCGCTAACGAGGAGGCAGATCAAGGTTCCGCATCAGCTGGTTGTCTGACGCAGCCTTTTATGCTGCAGTCTGCGTTGTGTCCCAGGTGTTCCGTGTTGGCCCGGAGGTGTGGGCGTGGTAGTTACGGTGCATGAACTTTTACACCATACATGAGCTGGAGAGATTTTGGGCAAAATGAGTCCGGAAAAGTTCAGTTTTCAGACCCTTCTTGAATGTAGACAGAGTTTCTGCAGTTCTGAGTGAGAAAGGAAGGTCATTCCACCATAACGGAGCCAGAACTGAGAACCTCCGTGCTTTGCCTTTCGTGTGCGGGACCACCAATTAAGCAAAAGTAGAGGAGCGAAGGGGTCTGGCTGGGGTGCAGCAGTTGATCGAGTCTTATAGATAGCTGGGAGCAGTTCTATTGATGCATTTGTAAACAATAACCAGGGTCTTGAATTTGATTCGGGCAGCTATAGGAAGCCAGTGTAGAGAAACGAGTAGAGGAGATACGTGGGAATACTTTGGCAAATCAAGCACAACCTGTGCAGCAGCATTCTGAATCAGCTGCAGAGGTTTGATGGCAGTAGGAGGAAGGGCACACAGGAGAGAGTTGCAGTAGTCCAGACGGGATATCACCATGGCCTGGACAAGTAGTTGGGCATAGTCAGATGTGAAGTAGGGAGGTATCCTTCGAATATTATACAGGGTGTATTGGCAGGACCGGGTTATGGCTTCGATGTGCTGAAAGAAAGACAGACTTGAGTCAATCGTTACTCCCAGACTCTTGGCCGAGGAGGTAGGCAAAATGAATGAGTTGTCCAGGTTGATTGATAGATCATGGCAGGAGGACAGGCCAGCTGGGAGGTGAAGAATCTCTGTTTTGGAGAGGTTGAGCTGGAGGTGGTGATCAGACATCCAAGCAGAGATGTCCGACAGGCAGGAGGCAATGTGTGCAGAAATGTCTGATGCTCCAGGTGGAAAGGAGAGGAAGAGCTGGGTATCATCAGCATAGCAGTTATATTTGAATCCATGGGAGGCTATGACCGAGCTGAGGGAGGAGGTGTAGATCGAGAAGAGAAGAGGACCCAATACCAGCCCTGTGGGACACCGGTTGAGAGAGGCAGAGGAGAGGAACAAGCACTAGACCACTTGATAGGATCTGTCAGATAGGCAGGACTCAAACCATCTTAGTGCTGCTCCTTTGATCCCAAGCTGGTTAAGAGAGGAGAGTAGAATCCGGTGATTGACAGTGTGGAATGCTGCAGACAGATTGAGGAGGATGAGGACCAAGGAGAGGGAGGCAGCTCTAGCTGATTTGGAGAGCATCAGACACCACCTGAAGCGCCATCTCAGTGGAGTGACCAACTTTGAAACCAGACTGATATCCATCAAAGAGATGGTTCTGGGTGAGGAAATCAGACAGTTGATCACAGGCCACCAGTTCTAGAGTTTTAGACCGGAAGTAGAGGAGGGAGACTGGTCTATAGTTTTGGACCAAACTGGGATTCAAGGAGAGTTTCTTTAACAGAGGTGAAATAAAAGCAGTTTTGAGGGAAGCTGGGAAACAGCCAGAGGAGAGGAAGGAGCTGATGATCTTAGAGATGAAGGTGGAGAGTTGCGGGGAAATGTTCAGTAGGAGTGACGATGGGATTGGATCAAGCGAGCAGGTGGTGGCTCTGTGCAATATCAGGAGGTCGGAGATTTCAGTTTCAGAGAGCAGCTTGAATTTGGAGAGCATAGCTTCGCAGGGAGGTCCAGCGCGAACCGGGCAGGGTGATTCTGAGAACTTGTCAATGATTGTGTTGACTTTGTCTCTGAAAAACAAAGCAATGTCATCAGCAATGAGAAAAGAAGGAAGAGGAGGCGGTGAAGGACACAGAAGGGATGAGAAGGTGGCAAAAAGTCTGTGTGGTTTTTTAGTTGTAGACTGTATTTTATTGTGGTAGAAGGAGGTTTTAGATGAAGAGATAGCAGAGTGAAAAGTAGTTAAGAGTGACTGGTAGGAATCCAGGTCTCAGCGAGTCTTGGATTTATGCCATCTTTGCTCTGCAGCCCGGAGTTTGGTCCTGTTAGCTCATAACGTGTCAGTCAGCCATGGGGTGGCACTAGGGCGTGTTGGTCTAGAAGACAGTGGACAGAGAGAGTCAAGGGTGGAAGACAGGGCAGAGAAGAAAGAGATAGTGGCATCGTCTGTTGAGAGATCCAAGAACTGTGCAGCAGAAGGGAGAGCGGACAGCGTAGCAGAGGCAAAGCAGGAAGGTGAGAGAGTTTTTAAGTTGCGACGGAAGGTGATAAAGGGTGCAGAAAGAGGAGAGGAATTAGTGGTGAGGCAGAGTTGAAAGGAAATGAAGAAGTGGTCTGAGACATGTAGCGGAGTGACAGAGAGGACCGGACAGCCACACCTGCAGGAAAATACAAGGTGAAGACAACTGGCTGCTTTATGAGTAGCAGGGGATTGGGACAGGGAGAGATCAAAGGACTGTACGAGCAACAGAAGGCCGCTTGAATGAATGTTGTCGACATGCATGTTGAAGTCACCCAAGAGAATCAACGGAGCATTGTCCCCTGGCAAAGAGCTCAACAAGATGTCAAGATCATCCAAGAAGCAGCCAAGAGGGCCAGGAGAGTGATAAAGAACAACCACAACAAGAGTGATTGGGGCAGTGATAGAGACAGCATGCCATTCAAAGGAGGACAGATCATGCAGGTGAAGAGGAAGAATAGAATATTCCCACCGGGGAGAGATGAGCAGGCCTGTGCCTTCACCTCTACTGGAGGGACGAGGGGTGTAAGAGAAGGAGTAGTTAGTGTAGAGAGCTGCAGGTGTGGCTGAGTTGTCTGGGGTGATCCAGGTTTCAGTTAGGGCCAGGAGGTCCAGTGAGAGATGGGAGGCATAGGCTGGTATGAAGTCAGACTGGCAGTTCCAGAATCCCATGGAGAAAGTAAAACAGGATGAAGGGTTTGACAGATGAGGATAGACCAGGTTACTGTAGCAGTGGGAGCACCCAGGTCTCCAGTGGTGGTGACATTGCACAGCTTGGTTGCTGTAGAAGACTTTGATGGTCAACATGTTTGACACATAATCCCTTGCAGAACATGGTGCTAGTGGCCTTCCTCAATGGACTCCCGCAGGTAGACTCCCTTGTCATTGCACCCCAAGTCTTCGCACCAAGAGGCTACCGCAACTGCTGCGGTTACTGATCCTCAGCCGATTACACACACACTTTCAGAACTGCTTGTCCCATACAAGGTCACGGGGAACCAGAGCCTACCTGGCAGCACAGGGCGTAAGGCCGGAGGGGGAGGGGACACACCCAGGACAGGACACCAGTCCATCACAAGGCACCCCAAGCGGGACCCGAACCCCAGACCCACCAGACAGCAGGACCGTGGTCCAACCCACTGCGCCACCACACCCCCAGTCAACTGATTACAAAAAAGTGTTTAACAGCTTTAAACATTACATTTCACAGAGAAACAAACCACTGCAAATACAATCCTTATTTAGTTTTTACTGTTAAATTATTGTTCAAATTCGATGTTTCATTGAAAATTATACAGCATAAACAACGGGAAATAGAAAACCTTTGCATATGAGTTTTAAAAGTATCAATGTTTTATTATACCTAGTTTTACAAATACAAAATACAGAGTATATAACCAAAACATTTACATTTACATTTATTCATTTAGCAAACGCCTTTCTCCAAAGCAACATACATCTCCAAGAAATACAATTTGTGCAATTTATGTAAATACTCCTGACGCAGGATTGTTCATTTCTGATGTTTTAATGAAAATTTTACTTCAGTAACAATAAAACATGCAAAACCACAACAGAACTGTTTTTAAACTACTCTATCTATTATTGTATCTTTTTCACAAATATACACTATAACAAGTGAATGAATAAGCCTTCCTTATGTGTTACTGTGAACAATGGTTCACGTGTGATATTTTTGTTAAACACTGGAATATACAAAGTAACTTTGAAAATTTGAAAACAAGAAGAACACTGAATATTGCAGGAACTGTCCTTGCCTCACAACCGACTCTGAGCAATTACTTGTCCAGGCCATGGTGACATCCCGTCTGGACTGCTGCAACTCTCTTCTGTCTGGCCTTCCTGTTACTGCCATCAAACCTCTACAGCTGATACAGGACGCTGCTGCTCGAGTTGTGTTTGACTTTCCAAAGCATTCGCATGTATCTCTTCTACTCGTTTCTCTGCACTGGTTGTCCAGATCAAATTTAAGACCCTGGTTATGTCCTACAAATGCATCAGTAGAACTGCTCCCAGCAATCGACAAGATTTGATCATTCGCTACACCCCAACCAGACTGCTACGCTCATCCACATCTGCTCACTTGGTGGTCCCAAGCACAAAAGGTAAAGCACTGAGGTCCTCAGTTCTGGCTCCATTATGGTAGAACAACCTCTCCCCTCTCACTCGCAACTGCTGAATCTTTGTTCACATTTCAAAAGGGACTTAAAACTCACCTCTAAAAGACTCACTTCGCCCATGATCTCTTAAGTTCATGCATGGTATTAATGTTAATTTACTGTAACTTTAAGATCATGCCCAGATCAATCCTTTACACAGCTACTCCTCCAATGTAACGTAAATGTTTATATGTATCTCAAAAAAAAAAAAAAAACTCCTACGAAGGTGATCAGGAATCATTGATATTCTGGTAAAGTTTTATGCAGATACTTGTGCGATGAACATCGGTGCGTATGGTGAAAGTAGCAAACTAGCTGTACTTAAAAAACACAGCTCTGCAACTATGTATTTTCTATGAGATGTACATCGCTTTGGAGAAAAGTGTCTGCTGAATGAATAAATGGAAATGTAAAAGAAATATTAAAACCCTACACTTAACATAAAAAACTTAAAACACAACACTTAAATTCACCAAAAACAGGGCTATTTTTAATTGCGGTAATTTTAATTTCCAAAGAATGTGTGTTACTTACCCAAGGGTGGAGGATATGTGACAAACCTGTGAGGTTACAGCCAAAAGAGGCCCTTCTACCTCTTTTTGGCTTCTAGGTAACCCCATTGTATGACATCCTTCTCCATCCTAAAAATTAGATTGGCCTGGATTTTATGATACACACCCTGGATGCCCAAGTCTACCCCTTTCTGGACCAGCTGGGTTCTTGTGTTCTGAAGCATTTGCCTGATCATGCTGATCACCAGCCACGTCCGGGTGACTGCTGCCTTCTGAGCGCCAGGGTTCCATCCCCTTAAGACTTTGTTGTATGTCAAAACCATCTGCTGATCGATCTTCCTGCACAGGCAGGTCACCAAATGCCAAACCTCTGGCACCTGTTCACAGCCCCAAAAGGCATGCACGAGAGTTTCACTTTCGCCACACTGGAGTCGCATTCAGAGTGAGTGGCTGGTTAGTTTGTGTCTGTACAGGACCACTTTGACCGACAATTTGCGTTGTAAACAATGCCAGTTCAAAACTTGCAGATGGTGGTCAAGCTCCTTTGGCTGAATCCTGGCTCACGTGCCTTCCTCAAGCTCTAGAAGAACTCGAGTTCCTCTCCTCTCGACCAGGGCCTTATACAAGCCCCTGTGTCTGAGGAGGGTCTTTGCATCAACCCTGGCCTCTGTGGTCTTACTCAAATTTACAGCATAGCTGTAATGAGCAGGCCATGTCTCGGCCTTCTGTCCAGTGTTGGACCAGGACTTCACCAACTGGCGCAGCGGAAGGGTCAACCAAAAACGTACAAAGTATTGGTGGGGACATCAATTAGAGCTGCTAGTCGGTTACATAACTGGGAAAGGAAGAGACAATCCAGTGTAAGAGGAATGTCAGGCACATCCCTCCCTCCCTCCTCCTTCCAAAGGTACATGACCTCTCTCCTCACGTACTCCTACCCATCCCTCCAGATGAGATCAAAAACGTCTCTTATAAGGCCTCTCCGCATCATGTGGGGCAAGGGGTACACCTGCGCGAGGTAGAGCAATGTAGAGAGGATGTCCACCTTCAGTGCCAATGTTTTTCCTATCAAGGAGAGGGACCTGGTTTCCTCCACAAACCCATTTCCCATCTGGCTTTAGTCAAGCATTCTTCCCCTCCCACAAAGGGCTCTTGCGGCACCATCTGAAAGAAAGTTGACCCCTAACACCTTGAGAGGACCATCGTGTTGGGAAAAACCACTGACGCAGTCCTCTGTTTTTCCAGCTGCCAATGAACTTGATAAGAAACTGCCAAGGTTCAGCGTCACGCCGGAGGCATGCCCGAATGCTCAAACCAGGCCGATTGAGTGACCGGTCGGAGCACAGGAACAACATAGTGTCATCTGCAAACTGAGCCAGCTTCACTACCTCACCACCTCCTCCGGCAGGAAAAGGCCATCAATCTCTGGGTGGGGGCAAATGGCGGCTGCCAGTGGCTCCATGTAAAGAGCATAGAGCGGTGGGGAGAGCGAACAGCCCTGCCTCACTCGGCTAAACTGGGGCACCCACCCCCCGAGGCAGTCGTTGGTCGTAACACAACTACCTACCTTGGTGTAAAGCACATGCACTCACCTCAGGAAGTTGGGGCTACAGTGTTTCACCCGATCTGTTCAGGAAGCAGTGATTCACCTGGTCAAATGCCTTCTCCTGGTCCAAACTGACAAGCGCGAGGGGGACCTTTTGGTCCTCCGCCCAGGCGATTGCATTCTGGAATAGGTGCAAATTCCAGACCCCAGAATGCCTGGGCACACCAAACATCTGGTCACAATGGACCAGGTTAGTTATTACCTTCTTCAGGTGCTCAGTCAGGACTTTTGCGATGATCTTTGTGTCAGCGCAAAGCATCGTGAGGGGTCTCCAGTTGGCAAAATCGGCTTTATCACCTTTCTTGTACAACAAGGAGAGCAACACCTATCCTCGTACTCTTAGTAAGCATGCCCCTGCCAAGCACCTCCGTGACGATGTGCAAAAAAGTCAGCCCCAAGACGTCCCAAAACATGGAATAAAATTCACCCAGTAAACCTTTGAGGCCAGGAACCTTGTGCTGATTCATCTTACTAAGAACCTTCAACAGCTTGAGCAGAGTGATAGGGCTCTCTAAGATGCCAAGGGCATCCTCGGTGCCACGCCCACACTTCCGAGCCGACACAGAACACCTGGGACGCAGCGCAGACTGGGGCATAAAAGGCTGCGTCAGACCAGCAGCTGATGCGGAACCTTGTTCAGCCTTCTTGTTTGCGACCTCCTAGCTAATTCCTGTTCCCTAACGCCTTCCCTGATCCCGTTCCTTGTTCCCACGATACAGTACCTCTTTATGATCATCGACCTCTTGCCGGTGTACTGACCTCGCCTTTTGGATTCTCCCTGTAACGACATTCGAACCTCGAAGACCAAACGCCTGTTCTTTGACCTCCTCTCTTGGATTTCCCCGAATACACCACGTATACCGCTCTGCACTCGGGTTCGGCACTTCCTTCCGGAACCAGTCATGACACTCGAGAACCCGCAATGTCAAGTTCTCTAAAAAGCTCCTTTCTGTTACCGGGTCCATTTCCCTGACTTTAAAAAATTTATGTAAGAAAGAAGATGCAACCTCCAACATCTGGGTTATGCTGGTGAAAGACTTACCTTGCTGGTTCCACAGAGAGATAAACCCTCTCTTGTGTTTCAAGTCCTTCACCTTGTTAAAAAGAGTAGGATGTACACTTCTCATTCTCCTCTACCTCCTTAACTCTGGCACCAAACAGAAAGGCTTTGGCCTGCCATTCATGCAGCTGTGTCAGAATAGCCTTTATCACCATGGTCTCCATTACTGTGACAAGGATAAATCCTCTGGAGTTTCTCCTCAAGTGTGCTGACATCCTGATGTCACAAAGCTGCACATCAGATACAACTGATAATGAAGGTGTTGGCTTTTGCCTTGAACCCCTCCCACCAATCAGCCACCGAGGTGTAAATCCATGGAATCCTGCCACAACGAAAAATTCTCAGAAAAAAGGTCTCTATACTCCTTTTCTTGGAGGACTTTGATATTCATGTTCTAGTAGCCACGGTGGAAATCATGGCCTCAATCATCATATAGTCCGTGGGCTACTGGGCAGTCAGGAGAACCTTCTTAAAAATAATAGAGGGAGGGACTAAAATGTAATCTAAATGACTACAGGTACCGTGGCTGTTACGCCAGGTAATGCCCGAATCAGTGGGGTTGCATTTTCTGAAACTATCAGTAAGGCTAAAAAACTTTTGAAATGTTGAATGCTAGCGTTGTCCTTGTCCTAGAGAAAAATGCTGACATCTCCTCCTATTATTAACTGTCTATCAGTTCACACAATAAGGGACCAGCTCATCAAACAGAGTGATGTGGGACTTGACCTCCACTGGAGCGTAGATGCAAATAATGTATGTGCTGCCTTCTCTACGTGATGTCCACCTCTAAAATCTGGCCAGCATGAACAGTAAATGCCCTTACCTTCTGAAAGGTGCGGTCCCCAAAATGTTTCCCCATGCCCGTACAGTAGACACCACCTGCGCTCCAGTAGGACTCACCCTTCCTCCATTCATGAGAGAAGAGAATCACATCCTGTTGGTCCCGGAGATGGACTTCCTGCAAAAAGCACAGGTTGAAGGCATAGGACTCAAACTGAATAAACAAAACAGTTCTCTTAATTTTATTTTAAAGACCCCTGACATTAAGAAATAAAATTTTAAAAACAACCATTTGGGTACGTTATTAAAAAAGTAATACACTAAAATACCACTAAAATAAGAATAAAAGGCAGCCATTATTTAGTCCATTAAAACCTCCTCCCCAGACGACACTGACCTCGTTGCCCCACTAGAGTCCCCCGCTGGCAGGTATGCCTCCAAGTTCGGAGTTGCCTGTCCTCTTTCGTACAACGACTGCCTACTCGGAGACATCAATGGGGAACTCCGCAGGGCCCACATGGTATTCATCTCCTCCGGGGAGGAGGGTTGCTCTCGGCCTTCTTCTGAAGGGGACCTGACCAACAAGAGGCCCCTTCCAATGCTGCAGCCTCCCTTCCAAACTTCTTATTCTTCTTTTTCTTCGGTTTGGAATTTTCCTTTTTTCGCTTTAGGACATCCACCAGGGTAGGGGCAGGACTTGTTCCCAGGAGCTCTTTGGCCTCACCAAGGGCCTCTCCGGCCCCTGCCGCAATTTCCATTACCATCTCTGTCCCACTGATTGCCTTCTCCTTCAAAATTAATGCCAGAACACCCTCCTCCACAGATACCCCAGTTCCTGACAGGGCATCTACGTAAGAAGGTCTGTACTACAGGCAGAGACGGGCCAGATCGTTTTTGCTTCTGCAAATGTTGCAGCAACAGGGGCTTCTGCAGTCCCCGGTGAAATGGCCTGTCTCCAGACAGTTCCTGTATTTCATGTTCTTGCAATCATCTGCTGTGTGTCCCTGACCCTGGCAGAGCCTAAAGAAGGAAGGGTGCTGGGGGAGAAAGAGGTAAGCCCTATTATTAGGTACAGTACATTAAAGTATGCCAGGGGATGATGCAGTTTATCAGGGGTCACAGGGTCAGGATGCAGGCGCACCTGAAACTTCCTGCACCCATTCCATATCCCAAAGTTGTCCTGAATACCCCTGTGGCCCAGTAGGAGGTCGACATAGAAGAAAAGCATGAACGGCCTCGGCGGGGACAAAGGGGTAAAAACATGGATGATGTTTATTCTTCTGTCCGTCCATAAAAGATGCTCAATTTTGTATTGCTTCAACCTCCTGTCCTTCTCCTTCTTACAGATTTCTACCACTTTCTGGTTGGTATCATTAACGTGAACTGTGACATCAACAACCCTCTGGGGTCCATTCCTTTGAATGCAAACAATTTGTCCAGCGGCCAGGCCCAGCTTCTTGAAGATGACTTCCCTGATAAAACCTGCACAATCAGGGAAGTCCTTCGTACTTCATCACCTGAAGTAAGTGGTCTGCTTCATTTTCAGCCCCATGCCACTGGTCGACTGCTCCTCATCATCCAAAGATCCTCCTGGGGCGGCAAAGTTCCTCTTCTCAGGCCTGGCTGCCTCTTCTTCAGGTGAGGCTTTCTTTGCCTCCACACCCACAGTTGTTCAGTCCACCATCATCATTTCTGCCGCAATCTCAATCTCCATCTTCGCCACTGCCGCCACTCCACCACTGGTCTACCTCTAGCCGGCATCGGCATTGCAGCTCCATCAATGACAGGCTCCGATGTCCCTGGGAGTCCTTCCTCCTAGGAGCTCTTCTGGGTGGGTGACTCCTCAGGGAAAGTAGTGTGGTGCTCCTTCCCTGGAGGAGATGGCCTCACCTGCCCCCCAGCAGTCATCTTCATCCTTGCCGTCTTCAGTACCATCTTCTTTGCCTAGGCAGTCGTCATCGCCGTCTTCTTACTTGCCGCCATTATCATCTTCATTTCCGCTGCTGTCGACCTGCCCGTCGACATCTGGGATGCCTTTATCCCCTGGTACAACTTTGGGCCAGGTTCTAAATGCTGAAAACAAGCCCTTAAAAGGGCTGAGAAAGTGCTCTTTTACTCTCCCTGATGGCAGACCTCGGTGCTACACTTGATCTTAGCCAAAAGGTCAAGAAGCAATCACTACTATTTGTACAGTATTGTCACCACCCCATGAGGTGAAATCTCTGTCCAACAGAGGCACCACACCAGATCCACATAACTGCTGGTAAAGGCCATTGTCACGCCCTCCACCTCAGCGCAATGAGGCGCACCTACAGTACATCAGAGGATGAACATATAAAAGGAAAGCTCGGAGCAAACACAATCACAGAACCTTGTTCAGCCTCGCCTCTCACTCACGCTTCTTGTTACTGATCTCCTGACCTCCCTGTTTCCTCGTCCTTGTCATGGTTGCGCGTAGCAAGGACGGACTCAAGCGCCGAGTTGTCATACAGTGATGTTTAATAAGGCCAAATCAGAATCCAAAAGCAAAGTCGAGGGACAGGCATGGGTCAGGCAATCAGTAAACGTGGTACAGAGGGCCAGGCAAAGAACGTGGTCGGGAATACACAGACAAAGGTCGATGTCGGAGTAGGTTCACGGTAGCACGGCTCGAAGGGAAACAAAGGAGGCAAAACAAGGTTCCGCATCTGGGCTTCCTCGGCTTCCCTCTTTATTGCCGTTCCCATTAGGAAACGGCAGGTGTCGCCGATGTGCCGGCTGTGGGGGATGTGACAGTACCCCCCTCCACAGGCGGCCCCGGATGCCCTGGGCCGAGAAGGAGGGCGCCCCCGGGGGCGCGGGGCCGGGTACTCTCGATGGGATGGTCCCTGTGGAAGGCAGCAATCAGGTCGGGGTCCAGGATGTCCGAAGCGGCTACCCAGGAACGTTCCTTCGGGCCATACCCCTCCCAGTCCACCAGATATTGCAACCGACCTCTCCGTCGGCGAGAGTCCAGCAGGGTCCAGACCTTGTAGACATCGTCTCCTTCGAGGGGTAGTGAAAGCATTGGTGTGGTGTGTACTGGTGGCTGATGCAGGGACACTCCTACCGGTTTCAGGAGAGAGACATGGAACGTAGTGTGCACTCGGAGGTCAGGAGGCAGCTGAAGGCGGTAAGTAACCCGTGTGACGCGACGCACTATCTTGAAGGGGCTGATGTAGTGGGCCCCGAGTTTCTTTGAGGGGACCTTCAGGTTAAGGTCTCGGGTGGAGAGCCAAACTCTTTGCCCGGGCATGAACGAAAGGGTACGCCGGTGCCGGTCCGCCTGATGTTTGTGGCGTTCCACACTGCAGAGCAGGTGGGACCGGACCGTCCTCCATATGCGAGTGCTCTCGTTGTGCCACGTCTCCACGGCCTGAACAGGACACGGGGAGGTCTCTCTAGGGAACAGGGCAGGTTGGTAGCCTAACACACACTGGAAGGGCGACATACCTGTGGATGTATGTGGTGCGGAGTTGTGAGCATACTCTGCCCAGGCCAGGTAGCGAGCCCATTGGTGCAGTCTTTGGGAACAGTAGGCTTGGAGAAACCTTGATACATACTGCTGTAGGCGTTCTGCTTGGCCATTGGCCTGCGGATGGTATCCAGATGTAAGGCTGACCGTTACTCCGAGCCGTCCCCAAAAGGCCTTCCACACTCGAGAGGTGAACTGGGGCCCCGATCTGAAACAATGTCTTCGGGGGAGTCCATATAGTTTAAAGACTTGTTTGAACAGGATCTCCGATACCTCGAGAGCTGTAGGCAGATTCGGAAGGGGCACCAGTCTACAGGCCTTGGAGAAACGATCTTTGACAGAGAGGATCAGGGTCTTACCCTCGGAGATTGGCAGGTCCACTAGGAAGTTCAGCGCCACATGGGTCCAGGGTCGGGTTGGCGTAGGCAAGGGTTGTAGGAGACCAGCCGCCTTTTCGGGTAAGGTCCTGGTTTGAGTGGAAGGTGGTGCAGGCCTGGACGAAGTCCCTGACGTCATCGGACATCGAAGGCCACCAGAACCGTCCTTGTACCAGGGAGAGGGTACGTCAGATCCCAGGATGCCCTGCCTCCGGAGCGTCATGGGCCCATTTCATCACCGCTGTGCAGACGGAAATGGGCACATAAACATGGCCTGTTGGTTTCCCGGGCGGTTCTGGCTCGCTGTCCTGGGCTTCTTGGATGTCCTGGAGGAGTTGCCAGTGGACCGGATCCACCACACATCCCTGAGGTAGGATCCTCTCTGGGTTGGTGAGTATCGGTTCTGGGTCATGAATCCGCGATAAAGCATCGCCTTTCCTATTCTTAGTACCTGGTCGATAGGAAACAGTAAAGTGAAAACGGGTGAAGAACAGGGCCCATCGGGCCTCTCGGGAGGAGGCCAGCTGGTGGTCACAGACGCACTCCATACCGACTGAAGATGATGACCAACTGCCATAATGGAAGAGACATACCATGCTGAGCTGGGAATTCAAGCAACCATATGACAACACTATCAATATTACTTGTAAACTGTCTTGGAATTCTTATTTAGTCTAGAATGCCCAGGAGGGGTGGGCAGCCACTGGCTCTTGGACCCCACTTTTTCTGCCTGGATTTTCAGTTAAGAGTTTTTGGTCCTTTCCTCCATGGCCAGTATCCTTGATGGCTTTGATATAATTTCCACCAGTTAAAAGTTTCATTCCGTTGCCAACCCAGGCACTGGCTTGTGGGCACTGGGCAATGTTTTTACGTCCCAGGCCAACCTAGCTGCTGTGGAGCTGTAGAGCCCAATAGGCCCTATAAACTGCCTTGTCATTTATTGTTTTGGTCTGCTCCATCACCTGGGTGTTCTTTTGTAGCAGCCTCTTTGGCGTGTCATGGGGCAGCCTCAGCGTTGTTCTTGCAAAGGTTCTGATCATGTTATCGTATTTAACAGTTTAGCAGTGACCCTCCCAAGCACGAGTTGGTGCTGTATCTTAGGAACAGCAAAAGTCCTTGGCAGAAAGGATATAGGTCCTGCCCCATATTCACTATCCTTGCTAAGCTGTAATAGCACAATTTACTACAATTTGGAGCATTGCACATTTTTCACATTGGGGGTTGGGCCAGTGCACACCAGGGGATGTCAAGTTGATTCTGTAGATCTATTTCTGTGATTGTTATGAGCACCATCTCATCCACAAAGGCTAGGGTTTGCACACACACACACACACACACACACACACACACACACACACACACACACACACACTGTCTGCACCGCTTGTCCCATACAGGGCTGCGGGAAGCCGAAGCCTAACCCGGCAACACAGGGCGTAAGGCCGGAGGGGGAGGGGACACACCCAGGACGGGGCACCAGTCCATCACAAGGCACCCCAAGCAGGACTTGAACCCCAGACCCACCAGAGAGCAGGACCCAGTCCAACCCACTGCACCACCGCGTCCCCGTTATGGTTTTATATTTAAGTCTTATCTTGTAACCACTATTGAGGTGGTTGACTTTTTGGATAGCCTCATTTAGGATGTAGTTGAACAAGAGAGGACTTAATAAATCTTGTTGTCTTACTCCATTGAATATCTTTATCTTCTGACCAAGCAGATCTGTTGACCCAGACATATAATGGTATTTAACGTACCCACAGATGTAACTTGGTATCCCTTCAGCCTTAGCACTTCTAATTATGGAGTCATGGGCTACTGAACTGAATGCTTTCCGCAGGTCTACGAAACAAATTGCTAGATCTTGGTGGTTTTTCTTGGCATCATCTATTAAGTAGTTTAAGATCATAGTGTTGGCACTGCAGTCATTTACATCTCTAAAGCATTTCTGTGTGGTATTTAGTTGTATGTAAGACACCATTCGCTTAGCTAAGACTTTTAGGTAGTCTACACAACCCATGTCCAACAGAAATGGGTCTGAATTCTGTTGCATCTTTGGGATGAGGGTTGTTTTATTGCCCTTAAAATTGTTGGGAATTGCTTCTGTTAACAAAACCCCTTTAAATAGAAGGCAGAGTTTACGGCTATCAATGTTCTTTGTGTCTGTTAGTCTATCTGGCCCAGGGGCCTTATTGAGGCAGAGTCTTTTAACAATAGCTGCTGATTCCTATGTTATGGGATTTAGCATATCATAATGTATTGTCCTGGATATTACCTGAGACCTGGGATTAATGGTCTTCTTCTCCTCAAATACCTCTCTCCAGAATTTGATTTCGTTTTCATTTGATATTTTTGGTTCAGCCTCTTTGTCCCATTCCCCCTTGAGGATTAGGCTGGTTGCCCTCTTCCTGTTTTTCATGTACAGGTTTTGAATTTTTGTGTATTGTATATGTCTAGTGGGAGGCGCAGTGGGTTGGACCAGGTCCTGCTCTCCAGTGGGTCTGGGGTTCGAGTCCCGCTTGGGGTGCCTTGCGATGGACTGGCGTCCCGTCCTGGGTGTGTCCCCTCCCCCTCCGGCCCTACGCCCTGTGTTACCGGGTAGGCTCCGGTTCCCTGTGACCCCGTATGGGACAAGCGGTTCTGAAAATGTGTGTGTGTGTGTGTATATGTCTAGTGGGAGGCGCAGTGGGTTGGGCCAGGTCCTGCTCTCCAGTGGGTCTGGGGTTCGAGTCCCGCTTGGGGTGCCTTGCGATGGACTGGCGTCCCGTCCTGGGTGTGTCCCCTCCCCCTACGGCCTTACGCCCTGTGTTGCCGGGTAGGCTCCGGTTCCCTGCAACCCCGTATGGGTCAAGCGGTTCCGAAAATGTGTGTGTGTGTGTATATGCCTAAGGGCCCTGCTGGTGATAGCATTATCTGTATACTGCTTCTTTCTAGGTTTTTTATTGGAGGAATTGGCCTCATTGCCTCTTTTAGATTTGCCCTCTTCTGCTAGGACTGTTCCACTGAGCAGTTCTCAGATACATAGGTCAATGTCATTAATTACTTTGACTTTATCTAGTTTGGATTTGTGCTTATATAGGGAGATTAGATTGTCAAGGGGTATAGAATCCTCTATCCACTGGGTGGTGCCCTTGAGTTTGTTGTTTCCTTCTAACAGACAACGGCCAACTTCATGATCTTCATATTTTATGGTCCCCAGTATTTCTTTACACTGGTTCTTTTGCCTCACTTTCTTAATGGATTCAACTATTCACTGAGGCGATTCTTTATGGATTAGGACACTGTTACAAACTGGCTTCCCTTCATGCTGCTTTCTTATTTGTTGTTCAATGCAAGTGATCTTTGACAAGAATCAGGATCAGAAACGAGCTTTATTGCCAAGTATGTTCACACATACAAGGAATTTGTCTTGGTGACAGAAACTTCCACAGCACAGACAGAATGACAGTGAGAAGACACAGATGAGAAGATAGAATATGTGAATAAAGGATAAAAAATATATAAAAATATAAAGTACACAATATACAAAAAAAAGTCACTAGACATTATATGTATGTACAGGTATGCTCTATACAAATGAAAGGGAATGTGAGTAAGACATATGATGTAATAAATAGATAAAAATATAAATAGCGTGGGGGGCTGTGGTGGTGCAGTGGGTTGGACTGCAGTCCTGCTCTCCGGTGGGTCTGGGGTTCAAGTCCCGCTTGGGGTGCCTTGTGATGGACTGGCGTCCCATCCTGGGTGTGTCCCCTCCCCCTCCGGCCTTCCGCCCTGTGTTGCCGGGTAGGCTCTGGTTCCCCGTGACCCTGTATGGGACAAGCGGTTCTGCAAATGTGTGTGTGTATAAATAGCGTTGTGTATTGCACTGGTTTACTCTCTAGGGGGGATTTAGTTGTTCATGAGGTAGATGGCCTGAGGAAAGAAACTTTTCTTGTGCATGGCTGTCCTGGTGCTCAGTGCTCTGTAGCGCCAGCCAGATGGCAAAGGTTCAAAGACGAAGTGGCCTGGATGTGAGGGGTCTAGAATGATTTTGCTAGCCCTTTTACTGACTCTGGACGAGTGCAGTTCTTGGAGAGCTGGGGGGATGTGCCGATGATTTTTCCAGCAGTCCAGACTATCTGCTGTAATCTTCTGTCTGATTTCGTAGCTGAGCCAAACCAGACAGTTATAGAAGTGCAGAGGACAGACTCGATGACTGCAGAGTAGAATTGCATCAGTAGCTCCTGTGGCAGGTTGAACTTCCTCAGCTGGCGAAGGAAGTACAACCTCTGCTGGGCCTTCTTCACAATGGAGTCTATGTGGGGCTCCCATTTCAGGTCCTGTGAGATGGTAGTGCCCAGGAACCTGAATGACTCCACTGTTGCCACAATGCTGTTCATGATGGTGAGTGGGGATAATGCTGAGGCGTTTCTCCTAAAGTCCACAATCATCTCCACTGTTTTGAGCGTGTTCAGCTCCAGGTTGTTATGACTGCACCAGACAGTCAGCGCTTTGACCTCCTGTCTGTAAGCAGACTCGTCACCATCTTGGATGAGACCAATGAGTGTGGTGCGTCTGCGGACTTCAGGAGCTTGACAGAGGGGTCTTTTGTGATGCAGTCGTTGGTGTAGAGGGAGAAGAGCAGTGGGGAGAGCATACATCCGTGGGGGGCACCAGTACTGATCGTGCGAGTATTGCATGAACATTTTCCCAGCCTCACTAACTGCTGCCTGTCTGTCAGAAAGTTGGTGATCGACTGACAGATGGAGGTGGGCACAGAGCTTGTCTGTGGACAAGCCTTCTTGTGGTTCTCGGTTCGGAATCATGAAGCAAACCTCCTGCAGGGGATTAGCCTCCAGGATTTGCAGAGTCCCCATTAGTTAATGAAACATGATTGCCTGACTATCTACCACAAGGAGGTGGGGGTTGTCTAAGAGTCTAAGCTTCCTTGGCAATGCCACACACCAGGTGCAGGCCATGAACATTTCACTCTGTCAAGAGCTGAAGGTCATGCAGGAAGTACAGGAGATAAGGGTATCCCTGTCATAGAAACTGGCCATTCACTTTCTCTGTGGCTGTAGTACTGAGTGTTGTAATGCTGGCATTTGACACTCCTCCAACATGTAACACATCATAATATAACATTTCTTTCAATGTTTTTCATGTGCTTTGGGCCAGTGCTAGAGTTCTTCAATTATAAGTAAACTGTTTTGTATAATTTTACACACACACATGATATATACAGATCACAAATTTATACTTTAACAACTGAAAACTTCAGTCTTAAATTAGTTGGTTAAGGAAAGAAATGTATGTGCCCTAGCAGTTTGTGCTATAGAAAATATTATCTAAGAAACTGCAACATTTCAAAGACACAAGGTGGAAATGTGTCCTACAACTTTAGACATTTAAGATCTAACAGATTATACAGATGGATTTGGGATTGGAACCAGGTCCAAAGTGTTTGAGCAAGACCAGGAACTGAAACAGGAAGTGACATGAGATTCAGTGCAGGGGTTGATGTTGTGACAAGGTTCGAGGTCACAAAGCACCAAACCTTGGCTTTAGTTAAGCCAAGATTCAAAGTTAAGGCCCAGAAACAGAGCTATTTCCAGGTTGAAGGCTGTGGCTGTGGTCAGAAACAAAATCAAGGTTCAGGTCATGTTCAGGATCAGGGTTGAGGGTCGAAGCTGAAAGTCAAGAATATGACTGAAATCAAAAATAAGGAGCACTAAGAGGCATGTGGTCTCAAAGAAATTCTGCAACCTTAGTGAGGTTGTTTGGTCTTTCTATTCCCCCTTGTATTGAATACAGGTGCAGTAGACACATCTTTCAGAGTCACTGAGGGCATGACAGAGGGCAGCAAAGATTCAATTTTCAAATAAAATTGATTAAGAAGCAAAAAAAAACTGTTTTTAATGTTTTGACCAAGATTAAATTTCCCCAGGTGTGAGAAGGGTGACCATATGGACAAGACAAAGGCAGCACTGCAGGTTTCAAAGTCAAAATACTGCAAATCCAATATGACTGGGGACATGGCCCCTTTAAAGTGTGGTGTTAAAATTTTGTAGTTCTAGAAATTAAGCATGGTAACTGGTAATATTTTTGTACTGGTGTGAGGAGCAGGCAAAAGGATGTGTGTTACTTACCCAAGGATGGAAGATCTGCCACAAACCTGTGAGGTTACAGCCAAAAGAGGCCCTTCCACCTCTCTTCGGCTTCTAAGTAACCCCATTGCGTGACATCTTTCTCCATCCTAAATGTTAGGTCAACCCTGATTTTATAATACACACCCTGGACACCCAAGTCTACCCCTGTCTGGACTAACATGTGCTTGGCCACGCCGATCTCCAGCCACGTCCGGGCTGCTGCCTTCTGAGCACCAGGGTTTCATCCCCTCAAGACGTTGTCATACGTTAAAACCATTTGCAGATCGATATTCCTGCACAGGTGAGTCACTAAACGCCAGATCTACTGCACCTGTCCGCATTCCCAAAAGGCATGTGCAAGAGTTTCACTCTCACCGCGCTGGAGTAGAGTGGGTTACTGGTCAATTTGTGCTTGCACAGGACTACTTTGACCAGCAACTTACTTTGTAAACAGCATCTGTTCAAATCTTGCAGACGGTGGTCGAGCTCCTTTGGCTGAATCCTGGCCTATGTGCCCTCCTCAAGTCCCAGAAGAACTCGAGTTCCTCTCCTCTTGACCATAGCCTTATACAAGGCCCTGTGCTTAAGGATTGTCTCTGCCTCGACCCCGGCTGCCGTGGTCTTACTCTACTTTACAACTTGGCTGTAATGAGCGGGCCGTGTCTCGGCATTCAGCCCAGTGTTGGACCAGGACTTCAGCAACTGGCACATCGGAAGGGCTAACCAAAGATGCACAAAGTACTGGTGGGGATACTCAGTCAGAGCTGCCAGTTGGTTACATAACTGGGAGAGGAAGAGACAATCCAATTTAAGAGGAATGTCACGTACATCCCTCCCTCCTTTGGAAGGTACATGACTTCCATCCTCACGTACTCATACCTGCCCCCCCAGAGGAGATTAAAAACATCTTTTGTGAGGCCTCTCCACATCGTGCAGGGCAAGGGGTACACCCACACAAGGTAGAGCAACATAAGTGTCACACAGAACTGAGGAATCTGGGACTGTTGGAACCAAGTGCAGGATTGTTCACCTGGTACTGAGGGGTCAGGCGAATTCTTGTTGTTGGAGCCAAGCAAAGAGTCAGTCAATCGGCAGACGGAGTGGGAGCGAGGATCCAAGGATGTGGTCAGGGGACAAAGCGAAGAGTTGAAAACCGGAGAACGGAGACAGGAAACAAGGGATGGAGGAGAGCAGGAGATGGTGCAATAGGATGGTTGTCTCAGACAAGATTCCGCAAAGGTATGGGAGCTGAGGAGGGTCTTTTAAAGGGTGTGTGGTGAGTCAGGTGCTGTCAATTGAGGTGCTGGCGTGGTCGTGACAATAAGGAGAATGTCCACCTTCAGTGCCAGCATTTTCCCTATCAAGGAAAGGGACCTTGTCCTCCACAAACCAATTTTTCATCTGGCTTTAGTCAAGCGTTCTTCCCAGTTGGTTCTGGCGGCACCTTCCAAAAGAAAGTTGACCCCCAACACCTTGAGAGGACCGACGCATCAGGAAAAACTACCAGTGAAGTTCTCAGTTTTTCCAGCTGCCAAAGAACTTGATAAGAAACTTGCTGAGGTTCAGCGCCGCACCTGGGGCACTCCCAAGCGCCCGAATCAGGCTGAGTGCCTGACCGAGCGACTGGTCCAAGCACAGGAACAACGTAGTGTCTTCTGCATACTAGGCCAGCTTCACCACTTTACCACCACCACCCGGCAGGAGCAGGCCGTCGATTCCCAGGTAGGCACGAATTACAGCCGGCAGCGACTCGATGTAAAGAATGTAAAGTAGTGGGGAGAGCGGAAAAACCTGCTTCACTCCACTCAGCTGGGGCACCCACCTCAGGAAGTTAGGGCCAAAGCCCAATCTGCTCAGGGTGTTAAAGAGGAAGCAGTAATCCACTCGGTCAAACACCTTCTCCTGGTCTAAACTCACCTTTCGGTCCTCCGCCCAGGTGATCGCATCCCGGACAAGGTGCAAATTCCAGAGCACAGAACCCGCAGGCACTCCGCACGTCTGGACACGATGGACCAGGTCAGCCATTACCTTTTTCAGGCGCTCGGTCAGGACTTTTGCTATGATCTTTGCATGAAAGCAAAGTATCATGATGGGTCTCCAGTTGGCAAGATCGGTTTTATTGCCTTTCTTGTACAACAAGAAGAGCACCGCTGTCATCATGCCCCAAGATGTTTCAAAACATGGAATAAAATTCCACTGGTAAACTGTCGAGGCCGGGAACCTTGTGCCGATTCATCTTACCAAGTACCTCCGACAGCTCGAGCAAAGTGACGGGGCTCTCTAGGCCACCAAGGGCATCCTCGGGAACCCACAAAGTCAAATTCTCTAAAAAGCTTCTTTCTGTTAGTGGGTCTGTTTCCCTGACTTTAAAAAGATTTCCATAAAAACAGGATGCAACCTCGAACATCTGGGCAGTGTAGGTGAAGGACTTACCCTGCTGGTTCCTCAGAGAGGTGAACCTTCTATTACGTTTCAAGTCCTTCACCTTCTTAAAAAAGTATGAGCTACACTGGTTCTTCTCTACCTCCTTAACTCTGGTGCCAAACAGAAAGGCTTTAGCCTGCCACTCATGCAGCCACCTCAAAATAGCCTTTATCTCCACAGCCCTATCATAATCAAAAGGTCACACCGTTATTGTGGCAAGAATAAATCCTCTGGAGTTCCTCCTCGAGCGAGCTGATATCCCAATGTTGCGAAGACCCTTCTCCACAGATACCCCTGTTCCAGACAGGGCATTTGTGTAAGAGGGTCTGTACTGCGGGCAGAGACAGCCCAGATGGTCTTCACATTGCAGCAGCAGGGAGCCCATGCAATCCCTGGCAAAATAGCTGGTCACCAGACAGTTCCTGCATTTCATGTTCTTACAAGTTTCTACCATGTGCCTCTGACCCTGGCAGAGCCCACAGAACGGTGGCTGCTGGGGATAAAAGAGATAAGCCCTATTGTTATGTCTATTAAAATATGCCAGGGGATAATGGAGACTGTCGGGGGCCATGGGGTCAGAACGCAGGCATGCCTGAAACTGCTTCCACCCGTTTCATATCCGAAACTCATCTTGGATATCCCTGTGGTCCGGTAGGAGGTCGACGTGATGCTGGAGAAAAGTATGAACAGCCCGGTGGGGACAAAAGGGTTGAAGACATGGACATAGACATCCTTCTGTCTGTCCACCAAAGATGCTCAGTCTTATATTGCTTCAACCCCCTGTCCTTCTTCTTCTTACAGATTTTTACCACTTTCTGCTAAGTTTCGTCAGCAAGAACGGCGATGTCGACAAACCTCTGGTGTCCATTCTTTTGAATACAGACAACTTGTGTGGCAGCCAGGCCCAACTTTCTGAAGATGACTTCCCTGATAAAACCTGCACAATCAGGGAAATCATCCGCTGCCTTCGTGCTTCACCACCTCAAGTGAGTGGTATGCTTCATTCTCGGGGCAATACCACTGGTGGATTGCTCCTCCACTTCTGAAGATCCTCCAGGGGCAGCAGAGATCTTCTTCTTGGGCCTGGCCACCTCTTCTGTAGGTGAGGCTGTTGTCACCTCTGACGAGAGGCCCCGATGTCCCCAGCAGTTCTTCTTCCTGCAGGGAGCTCTTTCGGGTGGGCGAGCCATCAAGTTCCGGGGCTTTCGCATCCACCGATCTTGTCATGAAAAATATTGTGTCTGAGTATATTTCTTTCAGGGTGTCCTACGGCTGAATGGGAAAGGAAAAAATTTCATTCATAAATGTCAACAAAACAGGCACGAACTCAACAAGCGAAATTCATCCAAAAAGGCTGCCCACACAGCACAACTATAGGCCCAATCCAGGGAGTCATCCTGCTCTCTGCCAGCACTCCCAACAGCCTCCAGTGTTAAACCAGCTGCCTTAAAATGTCTGATTTCTCTTTAATTGGAAGCGGATGGTTGTCGTAGTATTAAGGTTGAGGTGGGGCTGGGTGGTCGGGAGCTGTCCCTCAGTTCAGCCCTGCTCCAACTGGTTTTACTGACCAACTCATATAAATAGGGAAGGTGAATGCTAATAATTTTTTGGTGAAGGACCTGACTTTGAATCCAAATGGGGATACAAAATTGTCAGCAGTGAGAGAGCAGAAAGAAGGAAGGAGGAGAAGAGTGAAGGGTTTCTAGGGGTTCTTGGCTGCAGACTAACGTGTTGTGGAAGATGATAGTTTTTGCTGAGGAAAGTGAAGTGAAAGGAAATAGGGAGCTCTATATATACTGATGTCTGAGAAACTTTTAGATTTCCTGTTCAGCAAAAATTTTTTGCAAATATGGAGTATCATGTGCGGTGGCGCAGTGGGTTGAGCCACAGTCCTTCTCTTCGGTGGGTCTGGGGTTCGAGTCCCGCTGGGGGTGCCTTGCGACAGACTGGCGTCCTGTCCTGGGTGTGTCCCCTCCCCCTCCGGCCTTACGCCCTGTGTTACCGGGTAGGCTCCGGTTCCCCGTGACCCCATATGGGATAAGCGGTTCAGAAAATGTGTGTGTGAGTATCATGTTTATTTGCCGAAATGCATTAACTTATCACTGTTGATATAGCAATCAGCTATGATCAATTTTCTCAATCACTGACATGCTAAAGGCATCTACACAGTAACATGTCTGCACACAGACACCTTATCTGTGGCATCTGTAAATATTTTAAAGATACTGGAGCTTAAGTTTGTGAACCCTTTAGAATTTTCTCCATTTCTACATAAATATGACCTAAAACATGATCAGATTTTCACACAAGTCCTAAAACTAGATAAACAGAATCCAATTATTTAAAGGAGACAAAAACATATTTGTTCTTTTTCTAAGGAAAATGAACCAATGTTGCATATCGATGTGTGGCAAAAGTATGTGAGCCTTTGCTTTCAATAACTGGTGTGATTCCCCTTGTGCAGCAGTAACTGCAATGAAATGTTTCTGGTAACTGTTGATCAGTCCTGCAAATAGGCTTGGAGGAATTTCAGCCCATTCGTCCTTACAGAACCCAGCTTCAACTGAGTGTGGGTTTGCCTGGGAATGGCCTGGCACCCCATACTCCTGAAGCTCCTCCCACAGCATTTCTCAGGGAACACGGTCGTAGGCCTTCTTGAAGTCCACAAAACACATGTAGACTGGATTGGCGAACTCCCATGCCCCCTCAATTATCTGTGAGAGGGTGAAAAGCTGGTCTACAGTTCCATGGCTAGGAAGGAATCTACATTGTTCCTCTTCAATCTGAGGTTCAACTATTGGCCGAAGCCTGCTTTCCAGCACCCTGGCATAGACTTTCCCAGGGAGGCTGAGAAGTGTGATACCCCAATAATTGGCACACACTCTTCAGTCCCCTTTCTTAAAGATAGGAACCACCACCCCAGTTTGCTAATCCAAGGGCACTGTCACTGAGGTCCAAACAACATTACAGAGGCATGTCAGTCCCACAATATCCAGGGCCTTAACCAGTTACATTTACTCATTTAGTTGATGCTTTTCTCCAAAGCAACTTATAGTGTTGAGGTTACAATTATTTACTCATTTATACAGCAGGGTAATTTTACTGGGGCAACTTAGGGTAAGTACCTTGCTCAAGGGTATGACAGCCAGAGGTGAGACTCAAAGCTGCAACCTTTCAGTCCAAAGGCAGTAGCTCAAACCACTACACTACCAGCTGTCCCATTTGCCTACTTCCTGGCGAATCTCATCCACCTCTGGTGCTTTGCCACTGTGGAGCTTTCCAGTTACCTCAGTGACTTCCACCAGGGAAATGGATTCTGATACCCCGGAAGCCTCTGACCCTGACTCCTGTTAGGGAGGCATATCTCTCGGGTTTCGGAGTTCCTCAAAGTGTTCTGTCTATCTCCTGACAACGTCCTCATTTGAGGGCAGAGTTTCTCCACCTTTGCTAAGCACAGCTTGACTGAAGCTCCTACAACCCCTCCCGAGCCACCGGATAGTTCCCCAGAACCTCTTTGAGGCAGACCAAAAGTCATTTTCCATAGGCTCTCCAAACTCCTCCCATACTCTGGATTTTGCTTTAGCAACTGCAGCCGCCTTTTTTGCCTGCTGGTACCTACCTGCTAAGTCAGAAGTCCCCAGAGCCAACCAGGCCCTAAAGGCCTCCTTCTTCAGCTTGACGGCTTCCCTCACCACTGGTGCCCAACAGTGGGTTATTGGGTTGCTGCCATGACTGGCGCCAACAAGCTTTTGGCCACAGCTGCGCCTGGCTGCTTCTTCAACGGAGGTTTTGAACAGCATCCATTCAGACTCCATTTTCCCGACCTCCTCCGGGACATGGGAGAAGGTCTCACAGAGATGGGATTTAAAATCATTCCAGACAGGGTCCTCTGACAGTCATTCCCAGCACACCCTCACTATGCGCTTCGGTCTACTGGGTCTCTCTGTCAGTGTTTCCTGCCATCTGATCCAGCTCACCACCAGATGGTGATTGGTTGACAGCTCAGCACCTCTCTTCACCCGAGTGTCCAGAACATGTGGCCTCAAGTCAATTGAAACGACTGCAAAGTCAATCATTGACCTTTGGTCCAAGGAGCTCTGGTACCAAGTACACTTATGAACATCCCTATGTTCAACCATAGTGTTTGTTATTGACAAACCATTGTTAACACAGAAATCCAGTAATATTTCACCATTCAGGTTTAGACCGGGCAAGCCGTTCTTCCCAATCATCCAACTCCAGATTTCTCATTCAATACCAATATGAGCATTGAAATCCCCCCAGCAGGATTATGCTGTCTGTAGGTGGGGCCCACTCTCTCCATTCACAGCCATAAATTTAGCAGATGTTGTTCTCCAGAGCAACAAACATTTCACATGTCACACATACATTTCCAGAACCGCTTGTCCCATACAGGGTCACAGGGAACCGGAGCCTACCCGGTAACACAGGGCATAAGGCCGGAGGGGAAGGGGACACACCCAGGACAGGACACCAGTCCATCACAAGGCACCCCAAGCAGGACTTGAACCCCAGACCCACTGGAGAGCAGGACTGCAGTCCAACCCACTGCGCCACCACACCCCCAAGCTGCAACAAACATTTTTCAGAAAATATAAAATCCGCAAGGACCTGCACCTCAAGCCAGCCTGTTTAGTATCCCCAGGGTTTTTCTCCCCCTGGAAAACATAGTTACCCCATTATTTTCCCTGTAAGTTGCCCTAGTGTTTCAACACCTAAAATCACATTTTACCCAGAATGCAACTATTTACAATAAACATTTTCTTGCTTAAACTTGCAATAATGTGGGCCATTACAATATATTAATTTACTCAAGAATATTTTCTATTTATATTTAATATACTAGAATTACTAGTTTAATAATTAAATTAATTCTGCTTTTATGCACCACACTTTAATATGGTGTAATTACTGTATAGTGTTATGGTGAGTAAAGCAGGTGTATCATTGGTCCTGGGCAGTGGTTTTGGATCTGTGTTCAAATCTAGCTCAGTCTGTGTGGAGCTTCCATGTTCAATAGTAAACCACTACTGTACCCTTCTGTGAGCTGGTGGGCAGTCCAACCCAGGGCAGGAGGTAGGAGAATTATGACAGACAGCTCTCTGTGCCTTACTCCTGCCCTTTAGCCCCCTCTGCCTTACAGCTGGCCACAATACAATCTATAACGTATAAAAAAAACAGTAAAAACATTGTTGTGATTGAATACAGAAGTAGATTACGTTATGATGGTTTTTGCTTCTGTTTCCTGATGAGACAGAGGGTGGTGCCCTAATCTTCTCTTTCAGTAGTATAGCACTTGATAAAGGCAAGCACAGCATGTACTGATGTACTGGTTTCCTGTTCTCTAGTCATTCCAAATCAGTGAGGAGTACCCAGAAGCTGACCTGGGTGATGAGGCCCATTATACCTTCATTTTTGTGGCAGCAGTCTATAGGCCAGTGTCTAGGAAGACAATAATTTAAGTTACTATGGAGTTATGGTGTGTATGGCTACATGGGCCAGGGTGTAGAATGTATGTAGAATGTAAAATATACTAAATATGTAAAACTTGTAAACATGGTGTAAATACACAATATGTATCCTGTTTTTTTTCCAGAATGTCTGCTAATAATACCATACCTTGTTTTGCTCATAAAATCAGTAAGGAACCATTAATGTTTGAGGCACAACAGCTGGAGACTGGACAAGTAGTCATAACCACTAGCGCAACCAAAACATCTGGCTGCTCAGATAACCCCTGTCAGCTCACTCATGTGGTAAACTGAACATTATGAAGTGTTCCCCTGATGTACATGCCATTCTTTGGCATGGGTGTCTGCATTCACTCATGACTAGAGGCTATACACCATGAATTGTCATGGAGATGCACAGAATGGGAACATGTTGGCAATGTGTTGAATATTACATGAGCATTTAGAGGGGCCATTGGCAGCTCTTAATTACATTATGAGGGAATTACCATTTTCTGTTGTAGAAATAATCGGTTCCCAGACAGGGACAGCACGGTGTCACAGCAAGTAGTGCTCTGAGGGTGATAGGAGCAATAATGGCACAAGTTATACCCCAGCCATTCTGACAGCATACTAATGAATTCACTAAATGGGGCCAGGATGGCGGCACACCAAATAGTGCTGCTGTCTCACAGCACCTGAGTGGTGTGAGAGGACAGGGGTTTGAACCCCACTCAGTCTATATGGAGTTTGCATGTGTTACCCATGTCTGCATAGGTTTCCTCTGGATGCTCTAGTTTTCTCCCACAGTCCAAAGACATGCTGTTCAGGTTCACCCATAGTGTGTAAGTGACAGAGAGAGTGTGTTCCAGTGATGTATGGATGAGTGACCCATTCTAAGTAGTGTATCCAGCAGTGTAAGTCACCTTGGTGAATAAGGTGTGTGGGCTGATAACACTACATAGAGTTCATTGGAAGTCACTTTGCAGGAAAGTGTCTGCTAAATAAAAAGATGTAAAAATGGCATGTAAAGTTAATTAAAATTCCCAAATAAAAGGTATTTTACGCATAACAGACAAACCAACATATTTTTTATTGTTACAACAAAAACACTGGGTTACAGTGAATAATAGACAAAGGCATCAAGAAGTAATACTGAAACTACAATGGTAAGTATAAATCAAGGGTACTGTTTTTCAGAAGTGAAGTGCGCTGTCTGCGGAAGTGTTGTGGTGTATACCTATGAATTGTTATTCAGATCAAATAATTTTATATGACAGAAGGAAATTACTGCAGAATAGAATGTTTTTTGAATGAATGAATGAAAACTGACCCATGACTTTGACTAAACATAAAATCCACCAGTATATTAACATCCCAGAAGATAGTTGCAGCAGGAAACCATTTCATTTTTCCATACTTGACCAAGTATTTTTTAGGCTGACAAGTTCTGTACTCTGGTCATAAATTTTGCTGTGGTTTTCCAGTATGATTGTGTTTTAATCTAGCAGGAAGTTCTTTAGCATGATGTTAAATTCTTCTTCTAACCATTTTCCCCAGTCAGGCTAGAACTTTCTTAATTGGGCTTCCTAATCGCACTTGGTTCAGTAATGCTACTAAAAGTGCCACAATGAGAGCCATGACCGTGTGAGAGGTAAAGCAGTACTTTACTGTAGTGAAAATATTTCACAGGGGACAGCAATTTGGTTTCAGAGATGCTTCTCAGCAAGCTCTGTTCTTTTTCACCACCAAGCCCACCTATATTTGCATATTCATTTATCTGATAATTTTCTCTAAGGTGACTTACAACATTAAGTTACTGAAATTATTTAATCTTTTATACAGCGGGGTAACTTTTACTGGAGCAGTTCAATGTAAGGAGCTAAGTCAAGGGTACCACACCTGGAGTGGGATTTTTGCCTTTAATCTGAAGGTGGCAGCTGTGACCACTACACCAGCTGCTGCCCCACCTCACTGCACTGTTAAGTGTCTGAACTTAGTCTGCTATCCTACACCAACCCCACTTGATGATTTTTTTTTTTTCTGTGGCACACATGGCAGAATAGCACTGGGATGAGTCACACATACCTACACATCCTGTTCCTTTCACTGTTTGGGTTTTCACACCTTTCCCAGAATTAAGAATGGATCAAATGGCCAAATGACAATAAGATGTCCAAGACCTGTTCTTCACTTTCCCTACCTGAGAGAACCACCACTGCCCTGTCACTTCAAGCTTCAGCAGTCATCTTGTTTCACTCTTACCCAGTGTCTGCAGTCAGTCCTTCACCCAAAAGGACCCAACATGCCCATCTGAAGGTGGTGGGATCTAGAGTGCCACTAGTATTATTATTATTATTATTACTCTATTTCCTTAGTAAGACACTAATTCATGAAACTCACTTATCAATTCTATATGCAGCTATTCATGCTGGCAAACAGTGAGACTTCAGACTAAATGACTGCATTTATGTGAATCATGTAGCTGTATCTTTCTATGAAGTGCACTTTTGTTTACTTTGAGTTGCTTCACAGTGAAGCATCTGCCAAATGAAACAATATAATGTAAATATGAACTAATCATTACCTAACACTAAATATGTCCAGTAACCCCTTACTTTGAAATAAAGAATGTCATATTGAAACTGTGAGACAGTCACATTCCATAAAATATGTTCCGACTAAAGGATATCCTCACCACTGATGTCACAATCCAGAAACGATCAACCGACCACCACTGAAATGGCACCATTTCACTTTCCCCCAGTATGCTTGCTTTGAGGTTTTGTGCTCTTATCAGCAGGAACTCCAGAGTTCCTACAGTGCAATGATTGTTCCCAGCAATCATGTGAATACAGGTGGTCCCCGATTTACGACGATGGGCCATGGGGCTACATTCCGTGAAGTAAAAAAATTTGTTGTCATGGTGAAACAATGGAATCCCTGTCATGCCCTCCACCTCAGTACTGCAGCTGATCAGGGTCCGGACACAGCCCGGACTGCTGGAAGTCGCGGAACCAGGCTTGTTCAGCCTAGCGTAGCGTGTCACTCGCACGGCGTCTTCTTGTTACCGATCTCATGACCTCCCTGTTTCCTCCTCGTCGTCCTGCTCCTCGGTTACGACTTCCTGGTTTGCCACGACTTCTCACCTGTTTTCCTGGACAACAACTTTCGGATTTGCCCTTCGGATTCTGTTCGCAGATCGGTGACCCTTTAGCCTGTTTCCCTGACCATGTTTACAAGATTGCCCCTTGACTCCACTTCCTCCTGTGCTCCGCGCTTGGGTCCGATGCTTCCGCACTGGGGGGAAATCATGACAGAAGGTTCCGCCTGCACTGCAGACCCCGTGAAGTGCACCTAGTCAAGTTGCAACAGGCGTTCCACCACCTCGTCTCTTTCTACAACGACCCAGTAGATGCGCTAAGCATTCCAGGCAAGCTCGCGCCGCCTATGTCAGCCCGCGCAGCCGCCGCTGCGTCGTCACCACCACCCGAACACGACCCTCAGTTTGCAGCGCTGATAAGTACGAAAGAACGCCCTCCAAGTGTGCAGGGTTTTTGATGCAGTGCAAGCTCGTCTTTTCAAGTCAGCCCCATTTTTTCCTCGATCGATTTGACGCATTACTCCAAGCTCTGGTCACTGCTGCCAAAACAATTAACATAGCCACATATGAACGCTTCATTCATGTCCTAAATAAATTGTAAGTTCTTGGCTATCTCACTGCTTACAAATGACGTGTATACTTTTCCCAAAACACTCTGCACAAAATACTAAAAATGTTTGCACACCAGTTCATACAGCCAGCCAGAACTGCAATACATCGGGAAAAAACCAATTGCTTGTCTTTCATTGGTTTAACACAAATCAGAAACATAACTGTACCATTTTGCTAAATGCAAAAAGCAAAACTCTGTCCTTTGTTCAATCCTCAGTTAAACATGGTATGTTCTCAGTGAGCCCCAAATTGATATCTACTGATTTAGTAAAACACACAACACAGGAAATGTAAATTTTCTAATTGATTACACAGTTATCACCATCCCTACAACTATAAAAGGAGACAAAAATAAGAGGAGGAGGAAGATGTGTAAGAGTGAGAGGTGGTGGAGAGGGTAGAGGAAGACAAAGTGTGGAAGAGGTAAAAAGAGATGAGGGGAAAGGAGGTGAGGATGTAGGAAGAGGGAGAAGAGATGGGTAGAGTAGAGGACAATAGTGTAGTGGAAAGAGCAAGAGAACAAAATTTAACAAGACATGAGCAGCGAGGAAGAGGACAGTAGGGTGGAAGAGGAGGGAGGAGAGGCAGAAGGATAGGGTATAGATGGATTTCAAATGAAACGAGGGCCCTCCTAATTGACCATGTCATAAATCATGGTCTTCAGAGAAGCTGTGCAGAGAGTTCAGCCCAACATAAACAGATCCACAGTGGCTTCAATTATTCGCACATTTCAGAGTGAAAACCGGTAAGTAACCATACCATTGTACTGCTATGGTTAGACTGTAGTACTCTAGTTCTCTACTATAAATGTTCGTACTCGTCCAAACATTTGTCAGAATGGAAGTTTGACAACATTCAGGTGAATGAACAAGAGCATGCCATTGTTGACATGGTGGTCTAGAACACACACACACACACACACACACACACACACACACACACACACACACACACATTTTCAGAACCGCTTGTCCCATACGGGGTCACGGGGAACCGGAGCCTAACCCGGCAACACAGGGCGTAAGGCCGGAGGGGGAGGGGACACACCCAGGACGGGACACCAGTCCACCACAAGGCACCCCAAGCAGGATTCGAACCCTAGCCCCACCGGAGAGCAGGACTGCAGTCCAACCCACCGCGCCCCTCGGTCTAGAACACCATCCGCCTCAAAGAAATCCAGCAAAGAATAATACAGGACAACCAAGTATTCCAGAATATTCAGCAATGCAGTCTTGCCACAACTGATTGCGTTGTAAGGAGAAATGCCATCCGGATGAAGCAGGTATACAAAATTCCCTTTGAGAGGAGCTCTGTCAGAGTGAAGGAGTTGTGATTCCAGTTTGTTCAAGTATGTGTAAGTCACACAATAACTGCACTTTTATTGTAAATACAAAGATATATTGTTTTCCTGGATGTTACGTGTCTCTATACTATTCCACTCTAAGTGGAAAAATTCAGGCGTCTCCGGGCATAGTGCTCTGTCAAAGTGGGAACCCAGACTGCTCCGCAACACTTATAGTAGAAACTTTGCAATCAATACCATTACTTTAGAAAACACTAACTTATTGTACCTTGTGTTCTTTTCACTCTAGAGGATTTTGGAGTTGGATGGCAGCACTACTCATTTTGAGTACTTGTATATTGATGAAGCTGGCTTCAATCTTGACAAAAAGAAGAGGGAGTGATGTGATTGGCCATCGTGCCACAGTCAACGTCCCTGGACAATGGGAAGGCAACATCACCATGTCTGCTGCAATTTCAACTACTAGTGTTATGGCACACAATTCTGTCTTGGGGCCATACAATACCAAAAGGATGCAATATTATTATTATTATTATTATTATTATTATTATTATTATTATTATTTATATATATGTATAACTTTTTTTTTTTTTTTTTTTTTTTTAAAACTCCCTCAATGAAATCCTCTTCCCGCAGGTTGACCAGAAGCAAATCGAGCAAAATCTTGTAGTTGCTTGGGACAATGTGCCATTCCACCATTCAGTGTTAGTGCAGGAGTGGTTTGAGTGCGAGAATATATGCTGTGTAGTAGATGAAATTCTCCGGCCAGATGTGAATGAGAGGCATGATCAATACAGTTCAGTGATTGCAATGCATATATTTTTTTTCAGACAACTCATTGCTTTACAACAGAACTCCTTAGTAGAGAATGTCATGATAAATGTGTATTTGCATTCATGTATTTCTGTGTGTACATCAGACGATGTTATACAATCAGAGCACACACTTATACTTTTGATGTTTGTATTTTAATTTTAGTAAATGCATTAGTAGGACATGTCTAGTCACTCAGTGTTAAGTAATTTAAAACTGCAGAGGAAAAAGTAGAAAGTGTGTGTGCGTGTGTGCATGTGTGTGTGTGCATTAGTAGAAGAAAAGGCAGTGGAATTGAACTGTTTGGTCAAGGTGTTTAGTTGGCTGTGGTAGTTTTGAGAGCAGTTACATTCATTTGGAGAAATGCCTCGGAATGATTGAGGAAAAACTGTATATCGCTCTAATCAGAACTGTATTTCCTACCTGATCTCTCTTCTGAGCAGGCGCGCATTGGATTGGGCCACAGCTGTCTGGGAGAGTTGCTCCCAGTGTACATATAAAGATTTCAAAGCCTGCTTCATGGCTGTGTTTGGGGTCCCCTCCGCTGCTCAGGATACTGGGGAGTGTCTCTTCCACCTGAGGCAAGGGGACCGTTCTCTGGCAGAGTATGTGGTGGATTTCCGGATCCTGGCCGCACGTAGCAGTTGGGGTACGAAAGCCCTACTGGCCTGTTTCCGGCGCGGTCTGAACCCAAGGCTGAGAAAAGAGCTGGTGTTCCGGGGAGAGAAATGTACGCTTGATCAGTTTGAGACTGCCGTCACCATAGACAACCTCGCCCGGGATCACGAATCCAGTATGAAACCCAGTACGGTGATGTGCCCTGCAACAGACGAAGCCTGAACCCATACGGTTAGCACATGGCCGTTTAACCGTGGAGGAATGACAGTGGAGACTATGGAGCAGTTTGTGTCTCTACTGTGGGGACCCCAAACATCTCTGTATCAACTGCTCAGTAAGACCCAAGCCCCAAGTGAGTGGAACCCTTAGATGTCACCGTCTCACAGTTCTCATAATTCTGACGTGGGGCACTATGATGGTGGAGACCCAGGCATTAGTGGATTCTGGTGCTACAGGTTGCTTTATGGACATCTCGTTTGCCAAGAAGCACCAGGTTCCCAGGCATCGGTGTAAGATCTGGATGAGGTAAGTGCCCTGGATGGACAGCTGTTGGGAAAGGGTATTGTTGATACCCAGACCGAATCGGTGCGTCTGACCGTGGGGGTGTGCCATAAGGAAGATGTACCGTTGTATCTGCTTGCTTCTCCTAGGACCCAGTCATTCTCGGTTTCCCGTGGCTCTCCCTGCATGACCCTATATCTAAATGGAGCACAGGCGAACTGGTGTCTTGGGGGTCTCAATGTCAGGGAAGATGTATTTCTCTCCCAGACTGGCCATGTCTGTTGAGTGTTCAGACTCACCCTCACAGGTTAACATTCCCTCAGAGTACCAATACCAGGACCTGGCCGAGGTCTTCAGCAAGAAGCAAGCCACAGCCCTTCCTCCACATCGGCTATGGGACTGTGCTATCGATCTCCTCCTAGGGACGACACCTCCCCATGGCCTGATCTACCCCCTGTCCATGCCTGTAGCGCTACATCACGGAGGCCCTTTCTGCAGGTATAATACGTCCTTCCACCTCACCAGCCGCAGCAGGCTTCTTTTTTGTGGAAAAGAAAGACGGGGGCCTCCGTCCCTGCATAGATTATCGACGTTTGAACAACATCACAGTAAAGTACCCTCACCCCCTGCCTTTGATCACAGCAACCCTTAAACAGATACATCAAGCTCAATGGTTCACAAAGCTTTATTTACATAGCGCCCACAACTTCATCTGCATCCGGGAAGGGGGTGAATGGAAAACCACCTTCAGCACCACCCTAGGTCATTATGAATACTTGGTAATGCCTATCGGTCTCTCTAACACCTCCAGTGTATTTCAGGCCTATGTTAATCACGTCCTTGGAGATCTCATCAATAGAGGGGTTTTCGTCTACCTAGATGATATCCTTATCTACTCCCCATCCTTAAAATCACATTTTGAGCTGGTACGCCAGGTGCTACATCGGTTGTTACAGCATCGACTCTTCGTTAAGGCAGAAAAATGCCTCTTTCGTCAACAGCAGATCTCGTTTTTGGGGTTCGTGCTTAGTAAGGATGGGATTGCTATGGATCCGGATAAGGTTAAAGCGGTTCTCCAGTGGCCCTGACCTTCCGCTGTGAAAGCCCTCCAACGCTTTCTCGGGTTTACCAACTTCTATCGGCATTTTATTACGGCTTTCAGCACCCTGGCTGCTCCTTTAACCGCCTTAACCTCCTCCAAGGTAGCACAACTCACATGGACGAAGGAGGCATCACGAGCTTTAGAGGCCCTGAAACGTAGGTTCATCTCGGGTCCTATCCTCCACCACCCAGATCCAGACAAACCGTTTGTGGTGGAGGTAGATGCATCAGAGACCGGAGTAGGAGCAGTGCTGTCCCAACAGCAGGGAGATCCCCCAAAACTGTATCCATGTGCTTTATTTTCTAAGAAACTTTCCCAGACAGAAAAGAACTGACATCGGTGACTGGGAGCTGCTGGCCATGAAATTGACGTTTGAGGAATGGAGACATTGACTTGAGGGGGCCCGACACCCATTCGTCATCTTAACAGATCATTAGAACCTGGAATACCTACAAACAGCCAGACGACTCAACCCCCGACAAGCCAAGTGGGCCCTCTTCATCCGTTTTCATTTCACTGTAACTTACATCCTGGCAGCAAAAACACCAAGGCCGATGCTCTATTCTGTGTGTACAAACGGGAACCCGCCAAATGAGACCCAGGCTTTATCCTACCCTGGACCTGCTTTGTCGCCCCTGTTCAGTGGGATTTCTTTCAAGAACCCACCCAGGCCAGTGAACCGGAACCACCAGGTAAACCCTCAGGAAAGCAATATGTCCCCCCACAGATGAGAGCCAGCATTCTACAATGGGCCCATGACCATCCCGTCTCTTGACATCCAGGGTTTAGCAAGACCCAGATTCTCCTACAGAAACATTTCTGGTGGCCCTCGATGACCAAGGACACCCAAGACTACGTTTGAGCATGTCGGATCTGTGCCTTGGCCAAGCCCTCGAACTAACAACCCCCTGGATTTCTGGAACCGCTGCCGGTGCCCAATTGCCTCTGGTCACACATTGCCCTGGATTTCTTAGTTGATTTACCTCTCAGACGGTAAGAACTACCATCATGACTGTAGTAGACCAATTCTCTAAGACCTGCTGGTTGGTACCCCTCCCCAAACTCCCTACAGCACTGGAAACTGCAGAATTTCTGTTTCTCCATGTATTTCGCATCTTTGGACTACCAGAAGACATGGTGTCTGACCATGGACCACAGTTCACTTCCTGGCTGTGGAAGGCCTTCTGGCGAAAGTTGGGGGTATCTGTAAGTTTAACGGCGGGGTACCATCCGCAGGCGAATGGACAGGTGGAACGGTTACAGCAGGACATAAGCCGGTTCCTGCATAGTTATTGTACCAAGCAACCACAACAGTGGGTGCGATACTCACCAGGGGCTGAATACGCACATAATTCTATGCCTCAGGCATCCACAGGATGTTCTCCTTTCCAATGCGTATTGGGCTACCAACCCCCTTTGTTTCCCTGGCAACTGGACCGCTGAAGGCGTCTGCTCTCCTTCTTGCCCGGGCAGAGGGTCTGGCTGCCCACCAGGGGTCTCAGGGTGGCATACATGTCTAAGAAACTCAGCCCCCGGTACACTGGTCCCTTCAAGGTCCTACGCCACGTCACTCTGGTCTCCTACCACCCCCAGTTGCCACATCACCTATGGATCCACCCGACATTCCACGTCTCCTTCCTTCGACCCTGCGCTACGTCATTACATCAGCCGCTTCTGGACTCACCACCTCCGCTGCCCCTGCCGGGCAGGGACGGCCCTGCTTACAGGGTGCGGGCCCGGCTCGACTCCCGTCAGCAAGGTGGCGTTTTGCAGTACTTGGTAGACTGGGAGGCCAGAGGAACAGTGCTGGGTGGCTGCTCAAGGTGTCCTGGACCCTGAGCTGATCAGAGTTCCACCGGAACCACCTTGACCGTCCCGCGCCTCAACCCCGAGGCTGCCTGCCAGGTCATCACGGAGCGGCAAGGGCCACTCATGGGGGGTACTGTCATACCCACCTCAGTAATGAGCAACCCCTGCAGCTGATCAGGGTCCGAGCACACAAAAGGACAGCCCGGACTTCAGGAAGTTGCAGAACCTTATTCAGCCTAGCCTCTCACTCGCGCTTCTTGTTACTGATCTCCTGACCTCACTGTTTCCTCGTCATCCTGCTCTTCGGTTACGACTTCCTGGTTTGCCACGATTTCTCACCTGTTTTCCTGGACAACGACTTTCGGATTTGCCCTGCGGATCCTGTTCACAGATCAGTGACCCTTTTGCCTGTTTCCCTGACCATGTCTACTGGATCGCCCCTTGACTCCACTTCCTGTGCTCCATGCCGGGGGACATAATGACAATCCTGAGCAAAGATGAACTGGACCTAATGGCGGGTTCTGTTTAATGAGCAACAAAGTCCAAAAGCACGAGACAAGAGCAGTATTCAGGGACAGGCATGGGTCAGGCAATGTGTGTTCAGGGTTTCCGGGACAAAAGAAACACAGTAGATGAAAACAAAGCCAGGTCAGAAGCCAAGAAAGCAAGATGTAGAATGCACGGGCTGGCTGTAGAAAGTGGAGATATGGTTGGTCATGAGAGGTTCCGCAAGTAAGCGTGGACTCCTGGTCCTTTCAACCCCTGCCGCTTTGAGAGGCAGGTGCTGGCTGGTTGCATGTGACAATCGTAAGTTGAAAATGCATTTAATACACCTAATAACCTCTGCATGACAGAGATTTGGTTGGTCATTAATTTTTTTTTTTTTTTTTTTTTTTCTTTCTTTCAATTCAAGTCTGCATTGCTTTCTCAAATTCTCTAGGAATGAGCATTTCAATGTCCTTCTGTTAAAACTTTCCTCCCATTATAGCATGCCCTTGTGGCCATGCAATCAATTTGTAGTACAAAAACATTGCATCTACATTTATTATGGGAATGTGTAATTTACATTTATTCATTTAACAAATGCTGTTCTCCAAAATGACCTACATCTCAGAGAAATGCAACTTGTGCATTACATTAGGAGAAAAAGAGACATAGTTGCAGACGTGATTCTTAAGTTAACTTAGTTTGTTTCTTTCCACTTTATGCACCGATGTTCATTGCACGAGTAGGCGCATAAAATTCAGAATAGACAATTCCTGATTGCTTTCCTACAATTTTTTTTTTTTTTTTTTTTTGTAAAAGTTACACAAACTTTTCCATACAGGAGTAGCGGCTGTGTAAAGGCTTATCTGGGCATAGTCACAAAGTTATGGTGCATGAACATTTATACCATACGTGAGCTTGAGAGATCATGGGTGAAGTGAGTGCAGAAGAGGTAAGTTTTCAGACCCTTCTTAAATGTGGACAGAGTTTCAGCAGTTTTGAGAAAGAGGGGGAGGTCATTCCACCACAACGCAGGAAGAACTGAGATCCTTCGTCTTTAGCTTTCCTGGGTGAGACCATAAAGCAGGCAGAAGTAAATGAATGAAGCGGTCTGGTTGGGGTGTAGCGGTTGATCAAGTCTTCTAAATAGTTGGAAGCAGTTCTATTGATGCATTTCTAGACAATAATCAGGGTTTTGAATTTGATCCAGGCAGCTATAGGAAGCCAGTGCAGGGAAACGAGAAGAGGAGACACATGGGAACGCTTTGGCAAATCAAACACAACTTGTGCAGCAGCATTTTGTATTAGATGCAGAGGTTTCATAGCAGAAGTGGGAAGGCCCATCAAGACAGAGTTGCAGTAGTCCAGAGGGGATATCACCATGGCCTAGACAAGTAGTTGGACAGAGTCAGTTGTGAGGTAAGGATGGATCCTGCAGATATTATGGAGGATGTATTGAGGAGGTAGGCAAAATGAGTGAGTTGTCCAGTTTGATCGCTAGATCATGACAAGAGGACAGGCCAGCTGGGAGGTGAAGAATCTCTGTTTTGGAGAGGATGAGTTGGAGGTGGTGATCAGACATCCATGCAGATATGTCTGACAGGCAGGCAGCAATGTGTGCAGAAATAACTACTGTGCCAGGTGGAAAGGAGAGGATGAGCTGGGTATCATCAGAGTAGCAGTGGTATTTAAATCCATGGGAGGCAATGACCGGGCCGAAGGAGGAGGTGTAGATCAAGAAGAGAAGAGGACCCAGTACCAAGCCCTGCAGGACACCGGTTGAGAGAGGCAGAGGAGAAGAACAGGAGGTCCGCCAGACCACTTGATAGGATCTGTCAGATAAGTACGATTCAAACCATCTTAGCGCTGCTCCTTTGATCCCAAGCTGACTTAGAGAGGAGAGTAGAATCTGGTGGTTGACAGTGTCAAATGCTGCAGACAGATCGAGGAGGATGAGGACCGATGAGAAGGAGGTGGCTCTAGCTGACTGGAGAGCATCAGACACCGCCAGAAGCACCATCTCCGTGGAGCGACCAATTTTGAAACCAGACTGATATCCGTTGAGGAGATGGTTCCGGGTGAGGAATTCAGAGATTGGCTGTCGCTCTAGAGTTTTAGACAGGAAGGTTAGGAGGGAGACTGGTCTGTAGTTTTGGACTGAGTTGGGATCCAGGGAGGGTTTCTTTATACAGCATTATAAAACAGCTATTTGTGCATCATACATTTAAATCATGAAGTATATTCAATGTAAAGCTTACAGTCTGATAGTAAATATTTTCTATTGAATATAACCAAAGATTTTTGTGTGATTATGTAAATCTTAAATTGAAATAGTATTTAATGTGAAAAACAAACAGGACTCTTATGTTACTCAATAAAAGATCGCTGAATAAGTAATTATTTTTACTGGTGCAACTGAGTTGCTCCCAATGGGCTGTGATGAAGTAACACATTAATTGTCACCAGCCTAGGATGAGAGGCCTTCATCCACGCAGATGTAGACAGAATCACCATAGAGACCAGAAGCCCAAAAAGGTTTTGTCATCCATTAACAAAAACAAAGAATTGTACCCTACTAAGACAAGCAGATTCACATGAAGCTCGTTTAACAACCTTTTTGATATGTACACTATGATGTTCAGCAACACTTGTCACTAATATGCATATATTATTTGCCAATATTTCCCAGTTCTCTTGATGTTAATGTCATAGTTTTTCTTAGTGCCGTAAGGCACTTATGCTGAGGCTTCCACTCCAGGTCACTCCTTCACCCTTTAGCACTATCACATTACTGACATTAAATGCAGGAAAACAATAACCAATACATTATTGTTATACAATTATTAATATTACAATAAAAGTCTAAAAAGAGGATTCTATCATGGTCACAGACCGGGGGCACTTTGAAACTCAACTTTTCTTGGAGTGTTTTGAGTCGTTGGATCAAGATCTCAGTACATAGTTGCATGTTTATTTATTCCTGCATATATATTTGGCATTTTAGTGTCACAATCTGGAAGTGTAGAGGACAGTTTTACTGTTGTATAGGTACTGTAAAACAAAGGACATGCTGTTTATTATTTATGGGTGTTTTCATTGCTTAAAAATTATTAAATCTGGTGCTATGAAAAATAATTAAAATCAGAATAAATGTGGCTAATCAAGCAAGTGAATGGGGCATTGCTCCACTACTCCATAATCTCCAGATGCATTTTTAAAAGCTAGAGACCTTTTCTGTTCTTTTGAGGAGGCTGTGTTCTCTGTCTTATTGAAGATACTAAACACTAAATTTTGCTGAACACAGTCTGAACCTAAGCATTAAATTTAGCTGAGGGAAAAGAAGCTTTCACCTTCCTGGATGTTGTTCTATGTTCCTTTTGACCTCACTGATGATGTTACTCAGATTTCTCAGGTCTGAGAGGATAGTCACTTCCATGCAACTTTACAATTGTGCCAAACTTTTTCCATTTCATGTGTGTTTTTTACTGTGGTTTGTTAAATTTCAGCCAAAACTCCTAAATTACCAGAAGCAGATTATCTTACCAAACTGACTAATCAAATAAGAGCATTTTTCATTGAAGTGGCTAAAAGGCCTGGGAAAGCTGGGAACTACTCTTTGGTACCTAACAATCAACAAGAGTCATTCCATATGAATGGTACCTTGCACTTAAAGAATTTATAATTATAAATTATAAAAATCTCTGTGAATTCTAAAAATCTCTGAAGTTATGAATCACTATGGGTTTCATGTCGACAGGCTGACTGGAGACAGACATGTAAGTAGTGGACCCAAGTGCGGTTAGTTTTATTCGTTTGGCAGGGTTCGTAGGGCAAGACAAACTTGAAGGTCAGGTACAGGCAAAGGTCTACAAGGTGCAGACGTCACTATCCAGGCAAGGTGATAGTTTGTGGTCGAGGAAAACAGGCAAGGGTCGAAAACCAGGAACAAGAAAACAAAGCAGGGCAAGATGAGAATACTGAGACTGCAATACCACAAGGGCGATTGCAAGAATTCGCATCGTGGTGTGGACGCGGAGCTCCTTATATCCTGGGAGTCATCCTGGGCCTGACATTGGCTTATGTGTAATTGAGGCTGAGGGTGTCCACACAGGCTTTTCAAACCTTTCATTCTGTTGTGAGTTTTGTTGATAGAGGCCAGGCTATCAGGCTTTGGTTGTACTTATTCCCAAGTTCATTAGTTTTGTACAAAACAGTGACACAACAACAGAGACAGAAACAGTACACCAGGAAGTTGAAGTTAGATCTATATACATTAAAAAAAGGGCAAAGCTCTCTGGTCACATCCACCATTGTTACTTATAGCATCATGAGTGAGAAGCATGAAAAGAAAATATCGTGTGCAAAAATAGCTCAGAACAGTTACGAAATGTAGCAGTAAGCACCAAAACATGAAAGACTATTTTGCTGCCATTTGTTAGGGGTCCTTTTTTTTAAAATCATTTATATCTTGAACACTAAGTGCCAGGATATTTTGGACAAAACTTGCAAGGAGAGTGTAATTTCATGACAGATGGACCTTCCAAAACGCCGGTGACCCCCGACACTCACGAAAATCTAAATACCAAGATTAATTTGACACTCTCTGGATTTCAGAAGAGAAACCTGTGTAAAGAGAATGCTGTATACACATACATACATATACATACATATATACACACACACACACACACACACACACACACACACACACACACACACACACAAGGTCATTGACAATCTGAAAAAAGGTCTGTGTTGAGGGATTGATGCCTCCTAATGTGTTCTCAAAAGTTACACATTCATTTAGCAGATGCTTTTCTCCAAAGCAATGTACATCTCATAGAAAATACAATCTGTGCATTACGTTACCAGAAAGAGAGACTTAGATGCAGATGCGTGATTCTTAAGTACAGTTAGTTTTTTTCCACCATATGAAAAAATGTACATCATACAAGTAGCTGTATAAAACTTTATCTGAATACCAATAATTCCTTCCCAAGAATTTTTTTTTTTTTAAATATAACTATATATGTGGTTAGATAGCGCAGTGGCAAGATCACTGCCTTTCACATGGGAGACTGGGGTTTGAATCCTGGCCATGGCCTACCTCCAGTAGGGGGGTCCTTAGGCAAGGCCTCCTTACGCTTGGTTCTGCCTACCTTGGATATGGGAGTGAAATAAACAAAGAGAGTCATGCCGGCCTGAGATGTTGCCTGGATTAACAAGGTCTGTGCCAGATGTTGGGGAACCAGGACATACTGATGACAAGTGGGCTACTGGAACTAGAACAAGACATGCAAGGCAAGTGTACTCTCAGTGGCAGGCTAATAACATGAGAGTGGACCCACCAAGGTTGGAGACTGAGCAATAGGGGAAAAACATATGGGAGAAGCAAAGGCCAACACTAAGTGGCTCTAAGAGCAGACCACAGCAACCTCCTTGAACAGGATCCAGTAACCATCACAGTGGCAGACATCCAAGAAAGAGTCTCAAGTATGAAGAACTGGACAGCACCAGGCCCTGACATGATCCATGCCTTCTGACTAAAGAAGCTAACTACACTCCAAACACAAATTAACCAGCTGCTAATGGATGGGACCCACCCTGAATGGTTAGCAGAAGGCTGGACAGTCCTGATCCTGAAGGACCCCCAGAAAGGAGCAGTCCCATCCAACTATTGCCTGCCTCTGCACAACATGGAAGCTGCTCTCAGCTATCATAGCAGCTAAGATGAATAGGCATATGGCTCAATATGTGAGTGGGGCCCAGAAAGGAATTGGTAGAAACACCAGCTACTGGTAGTCACTTGAAACTGCAAGACCAGACAGACCAACCTGTGCACTGCCTGGATTGACTACAAGAAAGCCTATGGATCCTGGAATGCTTAGAAATATACAAGATCAACAGGACACTAGGAGCCTTCATCAGGAACTCAATGGGGCAGTGGAAAACAACCCTAGAGGCCAACTCCAAGCAAATTGCGCAAGTCACCATCAAGTGTGGCATCTACCAAGAAGATGCATTGTCCCCCCTGCTGTTCTGCATAGGCCTGAACCCCCTCAGCCAGATCATTACCAAGACTGGCTATGGATACAGACTATGGAATGGAGTAAACATCAGTCACCTCCTCTACATGGATGACATCAAGCTGTATGCCAAGAGTGAATGAGACATCGATTCCCTGATCTACAGCAATGACATCGGAATGTCATTCGGACTGGATAAGTGTAGCCGGATGGTAACGAAGAGAGGGAAGGTAGTCAGAACTGAGGGGATTGTACTACCAGAAGGCAACATAGCAGATGTTGAGGACAGCTACACATACCTTGGAATCCTGCAGGTGCATGGGAATCATGAAGAGGCTGCAAGGAAAGCAGCAACCACCAAATACCTGCAGGGAGTAAGGCAAGTCCTGGGAAGTCAGCTGAATGGGAAGAACAAGGTCTGGGCTATCAACACCTATGCCCTGCCGGTCATCAGATACCCCTGGCCAAAAGAGGAGATAGAAGCCACTGACATCAAGACAAGGAAGCTCCTAACAATGCAGGGAGGGTTTCACCCCAAATCCAGCACCCTGAGGCTGTACACTAAGCGGAAAGGAGGAGGCAGAGGACTAGTGAGCGTTAGAGCCACTATCCAGGATGAAACAACAAAGATCCTTGACTACATCAGGAAGATGGCCCTGACTGAGGCAGCAGAAACCCGAGAAGGAGGATGAGGAAGAACAGGAACCATCATGGAAGGACAAACCCCTATGCGGTATGTACCACCGGCAGATTGAAGAAGTAGCTGATATCAAAAAAATCATACCCGTGGCTGGACAAAGCTGGACTGAAAGACAGCACAGAAGCGCTAATCATAGCAGCACAGGAACAAGCTCTAAGTACAAGATCAAGAGAGGCTGGTGTCTACCACACCAGGCAGGACCCCAGGTGCAGGCTGTGCAAAGATGCCCCTGAGACAATCCAGCACATAACAGCAGGGTGTAAGATGCTAGCAGGCAAGACATACATGGAACGCCATCTGGGACTTCCAGATCCAGACTGACAAACTGGTAATGGCTAACCAACCGGACATAGTAGTGGTGGACAAACAGAGGAAGAAAGCCGTAGTGATAGATGTTGCCATCGCTTGGGATGGCGACATCAGAAAGAAAGAACATGAGAAGCTTGAGAAATACCAAGGACAGAGAGGAGCTAGAAAAGATGTGGAAGGTGAAGGCAACAGTGGTCCCTGTGGTAATCGGAACACTTGGGGCTGTGACCCCTAAGCTGGGAGAGTGGCTCCAGCAGGTCCCGGGAACAACATCCGAGATCTCTGTCCAAAAGAGCGTGGTCCTAGGAACAGCTAAGATACTGCGCAGAACCCTCAAGCTCCCAGGCCTCTGGTAGAGGACCCGAGCCTGAAGGAGTAAGACCGCCCGCAAAAGGGGGGCGAGTGGGGAAATTTAATTTTTTTTTTGGTTTTACATAAACTTTTTAAACTGGATGTAGAAGGCTTGTTCCCTTGTTGGCATGGAAAGCTGCCAGTAACTTTAGGATTCTATCATGTAGAAATTATTTTGGTAAATCTCATAGAACAATTAAACACAATTTAATTCACACAGTGGAAATTTACAAGTGGTCTTTGACTTCCGATGGGGTCCAGCTCCAACAACCTCACTGTAAGTCACAAACTCCAATATAATGTATTAAATAAACCATAAGGAAATATCAACAATTAGCACGCATGAAGGATATGTTGTGTAACAGGGCTTTAATATTGTTTCAATAATTTCACACATTATGTACATTTGTTTCATTGATATGGTAATGGAGGAGACAAAAGTGGTTTACCATTTTCTTCTGCACATGTCAGCAGATTGCAAGCACAAGAGAATGTGCAAACTCTACCCCCCAAGCCAGATTTAAAGAAGGATTTTAAATTCAAGTATTGTATGTTTGAGAAAGCTTACTAAATTGCTTCAGCAATATACTGCCTACAAAAAAATTTGAAAAGTGACAACTCACACACACACGTTGACTGAAACCACTTGTCCCAAGTGGGGTTGCGGTGAACTGGAGCCTAACCCAGTAGCACAGGGCGTAAGGCTGGAGGGGGAGAGGACACACCTAGGACGGGACGCCAGTCCATCACAAAGCACCCCAAGCAGGACCCGAACCCCAGACCTGCCAGAGAGCAGGACCCAGTCAAACCTGCTGTGCCACTGCGCCCCCCTAAAGTGACAACTGTACTGTGATTTGCCCCATTGTGAAAGTACTCTGTCAGAACCAATGTGGTAATAAGAAATATTTGAATAATATAAAAAGTGTGCATGGAATGATTTAAGATGCTGCATTCATTCCTTCTCATGCTTACAGTAAGGCTAGTGACAGTGCAAACACCACTTAACAGGAAGCAGGAGAACAGCAGGTGAGCAGACACATCAACAGAACTGATTGCCAACTGTTGGAATACTAGCAACTGCTTAGGCAGTGTACTCTACAGCCACCACACACAGTGGTCCTGGCTGGGAGAACCAGGAAGGTACATACTGTCACGGTGGCACCATGGATCCAGTGTCATCTTTCAGCAGTGAGGGATCCAGCAGCTGCTCACGATCTTCCATCCTTGTCTGTCAAGAGCTCAGGTTCTAGAATAAACAGTGTCCTTTAAGGCTTCAGCCCTGTACATTATGGGGTAACAGTTCTGTTAGTTATGTATTTAGACAATGCCATACATGCATGTAGTAAAGTCCATCACTTGGCTTATGCTACAGATGGCCAGTTTACATTAATCTTTATAGTATCCATACACTTGGAAAATTTGGCTTTGGACCACCAATTTGGCTTTGAAAATTAAAAAGAAAAAAAAAAAAATCTCCACAACCTCCTGTTCACTGTCTTGTGTTTTCCTTTATGCATGGAAGACATTAGTGTGCTCCTCCAGCACACTGAGGAGCACAGGAGAGTAAAAAAGGATATTGGAGAGAAAATATAAAAGTGTGTGACCCTTGTGAGTCGGCAAAGGGGCGAGAGACCAGGGAAACATGCTTCATGGGGCAGTTCATAAGTTTAAATTAGTTCCATCAACCAAAATTTGTACAAGATCTCACCTTAACTGAAAAAGACCCATGGTTCATCCCTCCCCTTCTCAAACTGTATTAGGTACAGGTCACCAGTCCATCCTCACCCCCTGTATGCTTCTTCAGGAAAACAAGCTGAAATGGTCAGTCTGAGGTAGTCTTGATTATTGAATTTCCATTACAGTGTCCCTCCATTATCCAATTTGCTTCTACACCCTTTGCATCCCCACGGCAGCAGTCGCTCAATCCCTTAGTCTCAGCCATGTCCATCTCCGTGGGCTGAGAGAAGAAGGAGCAAAGAGGAGAGAACATTTAGAACAGGAGTGCAATTTAATTAGCCATGCAAAGCTCCATTCGGCTGCCCCCTACAAACAGCATCCATGTGTATTTTACTGTCAACTAAAGGAACCAAGTAGGAATGCAAGCCAATTTTTCATACAGAAATTTTTAGAAAATAAAAAATTGTAGTAAAAATAAACCATTACATTTCTGAATCTGCAAATGTTTGTAACACAAGGTAGTGGCGTATAGCCAAAGCACCTTATAAAGTTGCATTTTGCTATATGAACAGATACATCACCTCACTGCTCACTTTCTTGCTGCAGGGCAATGATTGAAGTAAGTGCAGTGACAGTTATGAAACACAATCCAGTACTGAGCTGAATGGCAGGGCTATTGGCAATGCAGTGGAGTCAGCCACAGGCTGGCCGCAAGCATCATAAAACACCTTCAATAAACATGCAGGGTCGATTGAACCAAGACGCCACCTCTTCTGATTGGCTGAACTGCAGTCAGCCCAGAGAAGGAGACAGCAGCTAATTGGATCCCTTGAATCTGATAAATATTGGAAAACAGTGTATTGATCAAGTGAGAGCCTTTATTCCTTAAGAGTCTGTCTTTGGAGCAAGGACAAATTTCTCACATCTTTTTCTTCAGTCTTCTGTTATACACTGGCTGTCCAAGAATAGTTTTTTTGCAGAATCTCCCATCAACTTTGCAAATTAAAAGATTATTAAATTATTGCTGCCACACCCATGCCACCGGAGTGCACCTGATGCCAAACACATAAAAGGCTGAGGAAGGCAAGTTCAGCCTAATGACTAGCGGCTCCTGATCCAGCCTACTGTGACTGCCTTCCTTTGGCCTGTTTCCTGTACCTACCCTCTCCTAGTCCCTTTGTGCTCATTTTGGATAACCAATCTCTTGCCTGATTACTGACCTCGTCTTTTGGATTCCCCTTTTGCTGACGTTCACCCCTCGGAAAACTTCACCTGCCCTCTGACTACAGCTTTGGATTTCCAAAATAAAAGCCCTGTGTACTCCATACTTGAGTCCAACTACTTCCTTCTGGAACCCCGACATGGCAATTGCATCATCAACTATGCTCAACAAAAGCATATGAAATGAGACTGAAAGACAGTAAGGTGTTTTAAGAGCTTATTTCTAAAAACAAATTTTTACACAAAATGAAGTCTATTTTGCATTTGCAAGGCAACTTTCCTTTCAAGCAAAATGGTTCAATTTCCTACTTGCCAGCTTTTCACACAGTCCTATTAGGTACTGCTTTAAATTACTTTGTGCTGACTCAAAACAATGATTTTTTTCTAAATTGAAGTCATACTCAACAACAGAAAATAAAATGTAAAAAATTTAATTAGCACTTCTAGTGATAGACAGTGATTTCTCCTGCACAGCAAAACACAGAAACTGCAAAACAATTGCTTGGCAGCAAAAAGCATTTCCTTCATTCTGCCAAAATACAAAAAGATTCTCAAGCTGAATCACATCACCAGGCACATTTCTACAAACTGACAAGAAGGAGACCACCTGCAAAGCAAATGCATGTTTGAAGAGATTTTTAAGGAAACAGACTGTAGATACCAAATAAATAAAAAATTAATTTTGTTAAGCTCTAAAGAAACTGGACATGCTGCATTCTTGAACTGTTTTAAAAATTGCCTTTACCAGCAAACATAAATAAAAGAAATGGCATTGTAAAAAAATAATTAAATTCAAATATGTAGACTCCTTTACTATTTGCATATGTACAAATATTTTTTTGCTAAATACCTTAATGGTGATATGAGTCATAAAATGATATGCTCTTTCCCTTTTGCCTAAATTACAGGGAAGACTCTGTAAAGAGAAAAACATAAGGATCCTAGAGATGCACTTAGCAACACAAATACTGTGACAGCAATGAAGGGCCAAAACAATGGAAAGACAAAAAAAGAAAACAGGCCACCTAAAAAAGGCCACTATTACAAAAATATAGTTTCAAGTTTATTGTCATAGGTACAAGTACAGTGTACAAGTATCATGAAATTCTTCTTGAATGCTTGGCCACAGACTATGAACAAAAGCAATAGATAATACTGCGCAAAACAAAACAACAACAGTGACAATGAGTAATGCTAATAACAATAACAATAAATAACGGTAACAATAATAACAATAACAGTACACAGCCAGAGAACTCAAAACATGAGAATGCTTAAAGTGACAGTGTAATGTGCCAATGTGCTTGGAAGGAGCAGTCCAACTCTAGTTACAAAAGGTGGCACATTGATGAATGTTGTATACTCTTACAGCAGTGGGGTAAAAGCTGTTCCTGTACCTAGAAGTGTGGGTTTGAATAGACCTGAGCCGCTTTCCAGATGGCAGAAAAGAGAAAAGTGCACGTGCAGGGGGACTGTGATCTTTCATGATGCGCATCGTCTTTCTGAGGCAGCATGTGGTGTAGATGTTCTGGACTGCTGGTAGCTGTGTGTGGATGATTTCCTGAGCTGTTTTGACCACCCTCTGTAGGGCTTTCTTGTCCTGTATTAAGCAGCTACCTCACCAGGATGTAATACACCCTGTGAGGATAGACTCCACAGCACACCTGTAGAAAGTGGTGAGGACTGTAATGGACATCCAGGCTTTCTTCAGATGCCTGAGGAAGTGGAGACATTAATGGGCATTTTTGATGGTTGATGCTGTGTGCTCAGATCATGTGAGTTTTGCAGTGAGGATAACCCCTAGGAATCTGAAGCTGTTGACCCTCTCTACAACGTCCTCTCCTATGTAGATGGGTGCATGAGCTGTATCCTGTTTCCTGAAGTCAATCACCAGCTTCTTAGTTTTACTGACATTGAGAGACAGGTTGTAATCCTGGCACCACTCTGCCAGGAGCCTCACCTCCTCTCTGCAGGTCGTCTCATCGTTGTTGGCGATCAGACCCATAATGGTTGTATCGTCAGCAAACTTAAGGATGGTGTTCGAGCTATGACTGGCCACACAGTCATGTGTGAACAGGAATACAGCACCGGGCTCAGGATGCTTCTCTGTGGAGTGCCAGTGTTGAGGGTTAGTGGGGAGGAGGTATTTCTGCCAATCTGCACACGCTGGGGTCTGTTGGTGAGGAAATCTAGGATCCAGTTGCACAATGTGCACTCAGTCCCAGACCTAGTAGTTTGTGGATCAGCTTGTTCGGGATGACAGTGTTAAATACCGAGCTATAGTCCACAAATAATAGCCTTGTATAGCAGTTTTTAATGTCCAGGTAAGCCAGAGTGGTATGAAGTGTGTGTGATATTGCATCTTCAGTGGATATGTTGTGGTGGTAGGCAAATTGCAGTGGGTCCAAATTGTCTGGAATGGTGTCCTTAATGTGTCCCAGTGTCACGTCCACACCCACAACACAAGCAACAACACCTGACTCTGCACTAGCTCATGAGTAATCACTCACCCTATAAAGACCCTCTTCAGCTCCCATACTGTTGCGGAATCTCGTTTGGGACAACCGCCCTTCCTCGTGTTACTACACTCTTGCTCTGTCCATGATCTCCGGTTTCTTTGACTCCTTGCTTCGTTCTCCGACCACGTCCATGGATCCTTGTTCCTGTCCTGTTCGCCAATCGACCGACTCTTCGCCTGTCCCTGGTTTTGAGACCTTGCCTCTTCCCTCAACGTCTAACGAACAACGCTGCACTTGGGTTCAGCCGTCTTGGCTCCCTGTGTTCCGCGTGACACCCAGCACCAGCCTCTCAAAGCATTTCATTGCAGTGGGGGTCAGTGCCACTGGGCGATAGTCATTAAGGCAGCTCACTTTGTTTGTCTTAGGAACAGGGATAATGGTGGTGTTTTTGAAACAGGTGGGTACAGTTAAGCTTTGTAAGGGGGTGTTAAATATGTCCGTGAAGACAGTAGCCAGTTGCTTGTTGCATGTTTTTAAAACTCGCCCTGAAATTCCATCCGGACCAGCAGCTTTGTGGATGTTGGTTCGGCTAAAAGTTTTTCTCACTTGTGCCACAGAGACGGTGAGACTGGAGTTATGGCAGCGCTGTGGGAGTTCGTACTTAGGGGTCTTTGTTTGCGAGCTCGAAATGGCTGTAAAACGCATTCGGTTCATCAGGAAGAGATGCACCGGCCCCTGTTAATGTCCGTGTCTGTGGTTATAATCTGTTTGGATTCCCTGCCACAACCTATGTGCATCTTCAGTGCAGTTAAACTCTGATTGTACCTTCCTGCTGTATTCCTGTTTCATGCTGGCAATGGCTTTGCAGACATCGTACTTAGAATTCTTTTACGCATCCATCTCTCCAGACTGAAACGCGCAGGTATGCAAACAGATCTTATTTCGGATTTCAGCAGTAATCCACGGTTTTTGGTTAGGGAATGAGCGGACTGTTTTATGGGGTATGCAGACACTTACACAGTACTGGATGAAGTCCGTGACCACTGTGGCATACTCGTCCAGATTGGAGGATGAGTTTCTGAACATGTCCCAGCCCACGGAGTCAAGGCAGTCCTGGAGCCTTGCCTCCGCTTCTGGTGTCCAGCGTCGCACAGTAGGCGTCACAGACTCTTTTCGCTTCCATTTCTGCTTGTAGACCGGGAGCAGCAGAATTGAAGCATGATCTGACTGCACGAGGTGCAGACACAGTAGGGAACAGTACGCACCTTTGTGTGAAGTGTAGCAGCGGTCGAGGGTGTTTGAACCTCTAATGGGACAGGAGATGTGCTGATGGTATTTTGGGTACACATTCCTGAAGTCGGCTTGGTTAAAGTCCCCAGAGATAATGAACAGGCCATCGGGGTGCTTTTTCTTGTACTTAGTGACGACATGGTACAGTTCGTTCAAAGTGCTGTGTGTGTTCCCTTGGGGTGGGACGTAAACTGCGGCCATGAGCACAGCTAAGAACTCCCTGGGCAGGTAGAATGGTCAGCGTTTGATCAAAAGGTATTCAAGGTCTGGAGTGCAGCTCTGTGAAATCACTTCCACATTCGTACACCATGAGTCATTAACAAGAAAGCATACGCCTCCTCCTCTTTTTTTCCCTGATGAATCAGTCCGATCTGCATGGTAGACTGAGAAGCCCTTGGGGTGGACCGCATGGTCCGGTGTGTTGGCGGTGAGCCACGTCTCCGTAAAGCAGAAAACACAGCAGTTCCATAGATCTTTTTGGAATTTAAGTCATCCTCTGAGATCATCCAGTTTGTTGTCCAGAGACTGAACATTGGACAGGAAAATGCTGGGCATTGGAGGTCATAGCCCGTGGCATTTCATTTTCACCTGTACGACAGCCCTGCGGCCCCATTTCCGGGATCGCATCTTTTGAGTGGACCCAGGTGAGTCGCGGCCATGTTGTTTGCAGCAGAGCGAAGGTAGTGAAGGTAGCGACTTCAGCTCTCTAACGTCAAGAATTGCGTTTAATCGCACTGTTTCACATATTTGCAGAAGTGTTTGACGATCATAAGTAATAAGAGAGTAAACTGGTTGAAAGGGAAGCAACACAAAGAAAACAATACACAAGTCTGTGAGGATCAGCAATCAACACGTCGCCAGGCACCGGCGCCATCACCACTGAGATTGTCATGGCCACCAGGTTCAAGAAAGAGACGGACTCAAGGGCAGTGCTCATGATCGGGTCTAAATCTCCAAATGGGACAGGCGAACGTCAGGCGATCAGCAGATGTCGTACTCAGAAAAGGCAGGAATCAGGGTCAACAAGGAACAGGCGAGAGGTCAAGAAATCCAGGAAGCGTGTATTGTCAGAAGTGGCCGTGTGGAAACAGCAGTTGCTCTTTGCAGAGGTTCCACATGGAAGCGCCTCTGGAGCTGCCTTTTATGCGGTGTTCTTTTATTGGGTAGCAGGTGTCGCTGATGGGCTGGCCAATGGGACGCCCCCGGGGCTGAGGAGCCGGCCGCTCCAGACAGTCCCTGTGGAAGACCATTATTAGATTGGGGTCCAGAATGTCTCGAGCACCCACCCAAGAGCACTCCTTCGGTCCGTAGTCCTCCCAGTCCCCATCCTCGTTACCGGTGCGAGTCCAGCAGTGCCCGAACAGTGTAAGTCTGGTCTCCGTTGATGTTCATCGGAGGGGGCTGCTGAACAGAGATGACCGGTTGATGGTGCGAGACAGCACAGGGCTTCAGAAGGGACACATGGAATGTGGGGTGCACACGTAGGTCAGGAGGCAATTGTAGATGGTACATTACCGGGGTGACCCGCCGTAGGACCATGAATGGGCTAATATAGCCGGTGCTGAGCTTCTTTGATGGCAGTTTCAGCCAGAGGTCCTGCATCGACAGCCAAACCCATTGTCCGGTCACAAAAGAGAGGTTCCGTCAGTAACAATCTGCCTGATGTTTGTACCGCTACGAGCTCCCCTGTAAGTGGGCCTGTAAGGTGCGCCACACATTACTGCTGTCCTGATGGCAGTCTTCCACTGCCGGAACCTGGCTGGGTGCGGTCTGCCATGGGAATAGCATCGGCTGGTATCCTAGCACACATTGAAATGGAGACAGTCCAGTGGCAGTGTGGGGAGCAGCATTATAGGCATACTCTGCCCAAGGTAGGTACCAGGCCCGCTGGTGCTGCTTCTGGAAGCAATAGGATTGGAGGTACCTGACTATCTCCTGCTGCAACCTTTCCACCTGTCTGCTGGCTTGTGGGTGATAGCCAGATGTAAGGCTTACCTGAACTCCCAAACGTACTCAGAAAACCCTCCACATCCTTGAGGTGAACTGAGGTCTTAGGTCGGATATGATGTCCTCTGGTAACCCGAACAGCTGGAAGACATGGTGGAATAGGATTTCAGCCATCACTATGGCGGAGGGTAAGTTGGGAAGGGGGATCAGACGGCAGGCCTTAGAGAACCAGTCCACTACTGATAACACCACAGTCTTACCCTTGGAGGCGGGGAGGTCCACCAGGAAGTCGACCACCACGTGAGTCCAGGAACGGGCCAGCACCAGCAATGCTTCCAGGAAGCCTGTGGATTTAAGCGAAGGGGTCCAGGCTTGTGAGCATGTACCACAAGCCTCCACATAGTCCTGGATGTTGTCTGCCATAGATGGCCACCAAAACTGCCCCTGCAGCCAGGATAAGGTACGCCGGATGCCAGGCTGTCCAGCCTCAGAAGAGTCATGGGCCCACTGCATCAATGAGGACCGTAGGCATGTGGGCACATACTCCTTGCTGGAGGGTTTTCCCGGCGGCATGGGCTTGGTAGCTTGGGCCGTAGGTCGTGAAAGAACTGCCACCAGAAGGGGGCCCACAATACACCCTCTGGGCAGTATACCTTCGGGATGGTCTTGTGTGGGATCGGGGTCATGGATCTGAGACAGGGAGTCGGTCTTGGTATTCTTGGACGGTATGATACAGTGAAAGAGAAACTGGGGAAGAACAGCGCCCAACGGGCCTGCCGGGTGTTCAATGGCTGGGCCTTCTCGAGGTACTCCAGATTACGGTGGTCTGTAAGGACCAGAAATGGGTGTACCGTCCCCTCGAGCCAGTGTCACCGCTCCTTGAGCGCTAACTTAATGGCGAGCAATTCTTGGTTCTCAATCATAATTGCGTTCGACTGGTGACAACTTACGGGAGCAGTATGCACAAGGGAAGAGCTTAGGTGGGTTCCCTTGTTGTTTACATTTATATTTATTCGTTTAGCAGATGCTTTTGTCCAAAGCGATGCACGTCTCATCAAAAGTACAATTTCTACATTACATTAAGAGAAGGAGACATGGCTGCAGACATGTGACTCTCAAGTAGACCTAGTTTGTTACCTATCACTTGCTGTACTGATGTTCATAGTTCAAGTAGGGGCAGGGAGGTTGATGCTGAGAACTTGTCAGTGATTGCTTTGACATTGTCTCTGAAAAAGAAAGCAAAGTCGTCAGCAATGAGAGAAGAGGGAGGAGTCTGCGTGGTTTTTTAGATGCAGACTGTATTGTTATGTGGAAGAAGGAGATTTTAACTGAAGAGACAGCGGATTGAAAAGCAGCTAAGAGTGACTGGTAGGCATCCAGGTCCGATGAGTTTTGGACTTACGCCATCTTCACTCTGCAGCCTGCAGTTTGGTCCTGTTAGCATGTAAAGCATCAGACAGCAATGGGGTAGCAATGGGGCATGCTGGTCTAGAAGACAGTGGACAGAGAGAGTCAAGGGTGGAAGACAGGGCAGAGAGGAAAGTGTTAGTGGCATCATCTATAGATAGATCCTAGAATTTTGGAGCAGAAGGGAGAGCGGACAGAGTAGTAGAGGCAAAGCAGGAAGGTGAGAGAGATTTTAAGTTGCAGCGAAAAGTGACAGCGGGTGCAGAAAGAGGGGAGGAATTAGTGGTGAGGCAGGGTTGAAAGGAAATGAAGAAGTGGTCAGAGACAAGCAGTGGAGTGACAGAGAGGACCGAACAGCCAGAGTTGCGGGAAAATACAAGGTCAAGACAGTTGCCTGCATTTTGAGTAGCAGGGGAATGGGACAGGGAGAGATCAAAGGACTGTAGGAGCAACAGAAGGCCACTTGCATGAATGTCATCAACATGCAGGTTGAAGTCACCCAAGAGAATCTATGGAGCGTTGTCCCCTGGCAGAGAGCTCAACAAGATGTCAAGGTCATCCAAGAAGCAGCAGAGAGGGCCAGGAGAGCAATAAAGAAGAACCACAACAAGAGTGATCGGGGCAGTGATAAAGACAGCATGCCATTCAAAGGAGGACAGATCATGCAGGTGAAGAGGAAGAATAGAGTATTCCCACCGGGGAGAGATGAGCAGGCCTGTGCCTCCACGTCTGCCGGAAGAACGAGAGGTGTGAGAGAAGGAGTGGTTAGTGGAGAGTGCTGCAGGTGTGGCTGAGTTGTCTGGGGTGATCCAGGTTTCAGTTAGGGCTAGGAAGTCCAGTGAGAGATGAGAGGTGTAGGCTGGTGTGAAGTCAGCCTTTCTCACAGCAGACTGGCAGTTCCAGTTGAGGATAGACCAGGTTACTGTAACAGCAAGAGCACCCAGGTCTCCGGTGGTGGCAGTCGCACGGCTCGCTTACAATAGAAGACTTTGATGGTTGACATGTTGGATACATGATCCCTTGCGGACAACTGTACCGTGGCCTTCCTCAGTGGACTCCCACAGGTAGACTCCCTTGTCGTTGCACCCCGAGTCTTCGCACCAAGAGGCTGCCGCAACCACTACTGCTACGGATCACCAGTCGCTACTTGAACCGGGCTAAATGCCAACCAGCTGAGATTCTTAATCGAAACCGAAACTACTCCAACAATGGCGACCAAAACAAACAACCAAACAGACACAATTAATTGATCCACGGAGTCACGCCCACTCCCTGCTAAGGGACACAGAAATGTTCCGGAGAACGTGCCACCAAATGCTATTTAACAAACAAATTAATTACAGTGCCACGCACCACTACACAGACACACAACCAATTGTGTCTATCAATCCGCACAGCTACACACCATGAATGCACATCGGGAAAAAGCGGTAGGAAAACAACTACACTTACCAGAAACAACACAAATAGCAGCGACGGCCCTCCAATGCAAAATATAATGCACAAGTGGGAGTAGGGGGTACGAGGTTTAACATTACACAATATCCACATCCCCTATCACCGCCTTAGAGAATATTCATGGGGCCACCATTTTCACCAAATTAGACCTAAGTGCTTACAATCTCATTCGCATATGCAAAGGTGACAAGTGGAAGACAGCTTTAAGCACCTCCCTGGGCCTCTATGAGTACTGGGTCATGCCTTTTGGTTTAGTGAATGCTCCCTCAGTTTTTCAGGCCTTTGCGAACCATATTCTAGGGGATTTCATCAACCAGTTTGTGTTGCTGAGATGTGCTGCCTGTCCCGATATTTGAACATCATAAAATCCAAAAACCTCAATGAAAAATGGAAACAGAAGAACGTTTACCCTGCCCAGAATAGGGTCATCGGGGACCTACCCCTGGAGCCAGGTCTGGGGGTAGTGTTCCAAGGCGAGCGCCTGGTGGCCGGGCAGTCCACGTAGCCCGGCCGGGCTCAGCCCGAAAAGGCATCGTGGGGGGCCATGTGGGCCCACCACCTGCAAGGTCCAGCATGGGGGTCTGGTGCTATGTATACCTAGTGGCGAGAAGCGGCGGGAGGCAGCGGGAGGCGGCGGGAGGGGGCAGGGTGGCGCATGGCGTCACGACCCCTCGCAACGAAAATTGGCTCTTGATACGTGGAATGTCACCTCACTTGGGGGGAAGTAGCCGGAACTGGTGCGGGAGGTTGAGAAATACCAACTAGATATAGTTGGGCTCACCTCTGCTCATAGTGTTGGCTCTGGAACCAAACTCCTCGATAAGGGGTGGTCTCTCTCCTACTCAGGAGTTGCACGAGGTGAGAGGTGCCGGGTGGGTGTTTTCGGATACTCACAAGCCCCCGGCTGGCTGCCATACAGTTGGAGTTTGCCCCGGTGGACGAGAGGGTCGCCTCAATGCGACATAGGGTCGCAGAGAGGAAAACTTTGACTGTTGTGTGTGTTTATGCACCAAACAGCAGTTCAGAGTATTCGGCCTTCTTGGAGAAGGTGGGAGGGGTTCTGGACAGGGCACCACCTACAGACTCCATTGTCCTGCTGGGGGACTTCAACGCTCACGTTGGCAATGACTGGGAAATCTGGCGGGAGGTGATTGGGAAGAACGGCTTGCCCGATCTAAACCCGAATGGTGAAATGTTATTGGACTTCTGTGCTAGTCATGGTTTGTCCATAACAAACACCATGTTTGAACACAAGGATGCTCATAAGTGTACTTGGTACCAAGCTCCTTGGGTCAAAGGTCAGTGATCGACTTTGTAGTCGTTTCTTCTGACTTGAGGCCACATGTTTTGGACACTCGGGTGAAGAGAGGTGCTGAGCTGTTAACCGATCACCATCTGGTGGTGAGTTGGATCAGATGGCGGGGAAAACTGATGGACATACCCGGTAGGCCCAGACGTTTAACAAGGGTGTGCTGGGAATGACTGTCAGAGGACCTTGTCCGAAATGATTTTAACTCACACCTTCGGGAGAGCTTCTCCCATGTCCCGGAGGAGGTAGGGGACATGGAGTCTGAATGGCACCGGGGGTGGATGAGATCCGCCTGGAAATGCTTAAGGCCCTGAATGTTGCAGGGCTGTCATGGTTGACATGCCTCTGCAATGTTGCATGGACCTCGGGGACAGTGCCCTTGGATTGGCAAACTGGGGTGGTGGTCCCTATCTTTAAGAAAGGGGACCGGAGAGTGTGTGCTAACTATCAGGGCATCACACTTCTCAGCCTCCCTGGGAAAGTCTATGCCTGGGTGCTGGAGAGGAGGCTCCGGCCAATAGTTGAACCTCAGATTGAAGAGGAACAATGCGGATTCCGCCCTGGCCGTGGAACAATGGACCAGCTTTTTACTCCCTCACAGATCATTGAAGGGGCATGGGAATTTTCTAATCCAGTCTACATGTGTTTTGTGGACTTGGAGAAGGCCTATGACCGTGTTCCCCAGGAAATTCTGTGGGAGGTGCTTCAGGAGTATGGGGTACCAGGGCCACTACTGCGGGTCATTCGGTCCTTGTACATACGGAGTGAAAGCTGTGTCCGCATACTCGGCCTTAAGTCAGGTCTGTTCAGTGTGGATGTTGGACTCCACCAAGGTTGTGCCTTGTCTCCACTGCTGTTTGTGGTTTTCATGGACAGGATATCAAGGTGCAGTCAAGGTCAGGAGGGCATTCTGTGTGGGAGTCGGAAGGTGACGTCTCTGCTTTTTGCAGATGATGTTGTCCTTTTGGTACCATCACATGACTGCCTCCAGCATGCACTGGAACGGTTTGCAGCCGAGTGTGAAGCGGTGGGGATGAGGATCAGCACCTCAAAGCCTGAGTCCATGGTTCTGTCACCGAAAAGGATGGTATGCCCTCTCCAGGTAAGGGGAGAGTTTTTGCCCCAGGTGGAGGAGTTCAAGTATCTTGGGGTCTTGTTCACGAGTGAGGGAAGAAGGCAGCGTGAGATCGGCCATAGACTGGGAGCAGCGGCAGCAGTAATGCGGTCACTGTACCGGACTGTAGTGGTGAAGGGGGAGCTGAGCCATAAGGCGAAGCTCTCCGTTTACCGGTCGATCTATGTCCCTTCCCTCACCTATGGTCATCAACTCTGGGTGATGACTGAAAGAATAAGATCGTGGGTACAAGCGGCCGAAATGAGTTTTCTCCGCAGGGTGCTGGGACTCACTCTCCGTGACAGGATGAGGAGTTCAGACATCCAGGAGGAGCTCAGAGTAGAGCCTCTACTTCTTCACATTGAGAGGAGCCAGTTGAGGTGGTTCGGGCATCTGATAAGGATGCCCCCTGGACGCCTCCCTCTGGAGGTATACCAGGCACGGCCAACTGGGATAAGGCCCCGAGGTCAGCCCAGGACCCGCTGGAGGGATTATAGCTCACAGTTAGCCTGGGAACGGCTGGGGATCCCCCAGGTTGAGCTGGAGGAAGTTGCAGGGGACAGGGGCAGCTGGGCCTCTCTGCTCTCTCTGCTGCCACCGCAACCCTTTTAGGAAAGCGGGACAGAAGATGGATGGATGGATGGATGAAAATCGGTGTAGGTAATACAGGCACAAGCAAAAGCATGGTTGCTGCCCCAGAATCCACAGCAGTTTATGATGATGCAGGGTGTCACACCAAACTGTCTCCAAGCCAAAAGTCAAATCCATCAAATCCTGTAAAGAAAAATGCCCATTCTTTATCAAACCTCAATGGCTAGAACTCATTCCAAGTCTAGGCACTGTTTCACTTCCAGTGGAAAATACAATTTTATCTGTACAGAAACTAATGTGAAAATTCAGAAGATTCATGTTTCTTTCCTACTGGGCATGAATTTAATTAGAAAAGGAAAGAAGTAAGAAGCTCTACAGAAGGATGACCATGGAGATGTCATCCCACCCCTGCTGACTAGTTCAAACACAGTGATCATTCAGATCTTTGCTCACATTGATGTTGTTCGCGTTCTTCCAACAGTTGTCTTTGGGGTTCCGGCCAACATATTCTGGCTAGAAGGCCAAGAAGTGTTTCATGTAAACCAAAATCGCAGTCCTGGGGTACGCAAAGGAAGGACATTTATCTACCTCCAAGCCATGCAGTTCCTCAAACTCCTCTTCCTCCCCTGCCCCATCACAAGTCCAGTCTGGAGAGGTCATAAGCTTTTGGCACTCATATAGAGTTTCTTGATTCTGGTTGGGCTGCTGCGAGGCAATGGGCCTCAGCACCTCCCACTGGTTGCCCACAGTTTCGTCTGTTGGGGCCTGCTGGTTCCTCTCCCACTCTTTTCTCCACTTGCGTGTCCACCATATGCAAACTACCAGGCATGAGAGCCACAGTAGGCAGAACACCTATTATTCAGTAAAATTCATTTAAGAAAAATAATTTTCTTGCATGGTAATGCTGTAATTTAAGCTAACAACAGGTATTTTCTTCACTGCCTAACATTTTCTTTGCAAAGCAAGTCAGTATCAAAATTTCTTCCGACTTCCTGTCACACTGAAAATCTCAGCCAGCTACAACACACACACACACACACACACACACACACACACACACACACACACCTTTTCAGAACCGCTTGTCCCATACAGGGTCATGGGGAACCGGAGCCTACCCAGTAACACAGGGTGTAAGGCCGGAGGGAGAGGGGGACACACCCAGGACGGGACGCCAGTCCGTCGCAAGGCACCCCAAGAGGGACTCGAATCCCAGACCCACTGAAGAGCAGGACCCGGGCCAACCCACTGCACCACCACACCCCCCCAGCTACAACACTCACATCTAATTTAATTTAGAGGTGCGTGTTGTAATTGGCTGAGGTTTTCAATTTAAAGATTTAATACTAGCTTTTGGACAAAAATTGTATAACCATGGAAATATTAACGTAGTTATTGAAATGATATAAATGATTTTGGGGGGGGGGGGCTCTCTGGTGGGTCTGGGGTTCAAGTCCTGCTTAGAGTGCCTTGCGATGGACTGGCGTCCCGTCCTGGGTGTGTCCCCTCCCCCTCCGGCCCTACGCCCTGAGTTGCCGGGTAGGCTCCAGTCCCCCACGACCCCGTATGGGACAAGCAGTTCAGAAAATATGTGTGTGTATGTATATTATATTATATTATATTATATTATATTATATTATATTATATTATATTATATTATATTATGTCTGTGGGGGTGGCGCGGTGGTGCAGTGGGTTGGACCGGGTCCTCCTCTCTGGTGGGTCTGGGGTTCGAGTTCCGCTTGGGGTGCCTTGCGGCGGACTGGCGTCCCGTCCTGGGTGTGTCCCCTCCCCCTCCGGCCCTATGCCCTGAGTTGCCGGGTATGCTCCTGTTCTCCGCGACCCCGTATGGGACAAGCGGCTCTGAAAATGTGTGTGTGTGTGTTATCTGTGTGTTGGTATGGGAGCATGTAACTAAGAAGGTCCAGTGTCACTTTTTTCCATCAGCAGTGTTTCTATAAAGAGCATGAAAAAAAAAATCAAGTTTGATAAACATCATGAGTTTGCCCTCAGTCCTGTCTACTAAAAGAAGCCAATATGCCTGAATGAATCAAGTAACTGACTTAACAGTTACATATTTCTATTAGGAGACAAAGGGCCACGGTTTCAACCCCACCTCCTTCTTCAGTACTCTTGATCAAGGTTTATACCCTGAACTGAAACAGTAAAAATAATTCAGGTATATAAACTGATAAATAATTGCAAGTAGCTTAATACCATAAGATGGGGTTCAGAGAAAATAACCAGTTAAATGAATTAATAATAACAATATCCATCCATCCATCCATCCATTCCATCCATCTTCCTCCGCTTATCCGGGACCGGGTCACGGGGGCAGTAGTCCAAGCAGAGCCCCCCAGACTTCCCTCTCCCCGCACACCTCCTCCAGCTCCTCTGGGGGAACCCCAAGGCGTTCCCAGGCCAGCTGGGAGATGTAGTCTCTCCAACGTGTCCTGGGTCTGCCCCAAGGCCTCCTCCCAGTGGGACAAGCCCGGAACACGTCCCCAGGGAGGCGTCCAGGAGGCATCCGGAACAGATGCCCGAGCCACCTCAACTGGCTCCTCTCGATGTGGAGGAGCAGCGGCTCTACTCCGAGCTCCTCCCGGGTGACTGAGCTCCTCACCCTATCCCTAAGGGTGCACCCAGCCACTCTGTGGAGAAAACTCATTTCTGCCGCTTGTATCCGCGATCTCATTCTTTTGGTCATGATCCAGAGTTCATGACCATAGGTGAGGGTAGGAACGTAGATCGACCGGTAAATTGAGAGCTTCGCCTTACGACTCAGCTCCTTCTTCATCACAACAGACCGGTACAATGACCGCATTACTGCGGACGCCGCACCGATCCGTCTGTCAACCTGCCGCTCCATTTTTACCTCACTCGTGAACAAGACCCCGAGATACTTAAACTCCTCCACTTGAGGGCGCAACTCCCCCCTAACCCGGAGAGGGCAATCCACCTTTTTCCGACTGAGAACCATGGCCTCGGATTTGGAGGTGTTGATTCTCATCCCCGCCGCTTCGCACTCGGCTGCAAACCTCTCCAGTGCACGCTGTAAGTCTTGATTCGATGAAGTCAACAGGATCACATCGTTCGCAAAAAGCAGAGACGAGATCCTGCGGCCACCAAAACAGACACCCTCCATTCCCTGGCTGCGCCTAGAGATTCTGTCCATGAAGATAATGAACAGAATCGGTGACAAAGGGCAGCCCTGGCGAAGTCCAACATGCACTGGGAACAGGTCTGACTTACTGCTGGCAATGCGAACCAAGCTCCTGCTCCGGTCATACAGGGAACGAACAGCCCGTAGCAGCGAGCCCTGAACCCCATAACCCCAAAGTACCTCCCACAAGATGCCACGAGGGACACGATCGAATGCCTTCTCCAGGTCCACAAAACACATATGGACTGGTTGGGCAAACTCCCATGAACCCTCCAACACCCTAGTGAGGGTATAGAGTTGGTCCAGTGTTCCACGGCCAGGGCGAAAACCACATTGCTCCTCCTGAATCCGAGGTTCGACTTTCGGTCGGATTCTCCTCTCCAATACCCCGGCATAGACTTTCCCAGGGAGGCTAAGGAGTGTGATCCCCTATAATTGGAACACAATCTCCGGTCCCCCTTCTTAAAAAGAGGGACTACCACCCTGGTCTGCCAGTCCAGAGACACCGTTCCCGAGCTCCACGCAATGCTGCAGAGGCGTGTCAGCCAAGACAGCCCCACAACATCCAGAGACTTGAGAAACTCGGGGCGGATCTCATCCACACCCGGAGCCTTGCCACCGAGGAGTTTTTTTGACTACCTCAGCAACTTCAGCCAGGGTAATGGACGAGTCCCCCTCCAAGTCCCCAGCCTCAGCTTCCTCTACGGAAGGCGTGTCGGAGGGATTGAGGAGATCCTCAAAGTACTCCTTCCACCGCCTAAGGACATCCTCAGTTGAGGTCAGCAGCGCACCACATCCACTGTAAACAGTGTTGGCGGAACACCGTTTCCCCCTTCTGAGTCGCCGGACGGTTTGCCAGAATCTCTTTGAGGCCGACCAAAAGTCTTCCTCCATGGCCTCGCCAAACTCCTCCCAGGCCCGAGTTTTTGCCGCGGCGACTGCCAGAGCCGCGTTCCGTCTGGCCCGCCGGTACCTGTCAGCTGCTTCAGGAGTCCCATGAGCCAGCCAGGCCCGATAGAACTCCTTCTTCAGCTTGATGGCATCCCTTACCTCCGCTGTCCACTACCGTGTTCGGGGATTGCCGCCGCGACAGGCGCCGGAGACTTTATAACCGCAGCTCCGAACCGCCGCCCCGACAATGGAGGTGTGGAACATAGTCCATTCGGACTCAATGTCCCCAGTCTCCCTCGGGACCTGGTTGAAGCTCTGTCGGAGGTGGGAGTTGAAGACCTCTCTGACAGGGGCCTCCGCCAAACGTTCCCAACAGACCCGTATGCGTTTGGGCCTGCCAGGTCTGTCCAGCTTTTTCCCCCGCCATCGAATCCAACTCACCACCAGGTGGTGATCAGTTGACAGCTCAGACCCTCTCTTCACCCGAGTGTTCAAGACATATGGCCGAAGATCAGAAGAAACGATTACAATGTCGATCATCGACCTCTGACGTAGGGTGTCCTGGTGCCAAGTGCACTGATGGACACCCTTATGCATGAACATGGTGTTCGTTATGGACAAACCGTGACTAGCACAGAAATGCAATAACAACTCACCACTCGGGTTCAGATCAGGGAGGCCGTTCCTCCCAATCACACCCCTTCAGGTGTTACTGTCGCTGCCCACGTGGGCGTTAAAGTCCCCCAGTAGAACGACAGAGTCCCCAGCAGGAGCGCTTTCCAGCACGCCCCCCCCAGGGACTCCAAAAAGGCCAGGTATTCTACACTGCCGCTAGGCGCATAAGCACAAACGACAGTGAGAGACCGTTCCCTGACCCGAAGGCGCAGGGAGACGACTCTCTCATTCACCGGGGTGGACTCCAACACATAGCACCTGAACTGGGGGGCTGTTAACAAGCCCACACCGGCCCGCCGTCTCTCACCCTAGGCAACGCCAGAATAGTGGAGGGTCCACCCCTTGTCGAGAAGAGTGGTTCCAGAACCCAAGCTGTGAGTGGAATTGAGCCCGGCTATATCTAGACGTTATCTTTCAACCTCCTGCACCAGCTCAGGCTCCTTCCCAGTGAGGTGACATTCCAAGTCCCAAAAACCAGAGTTGGGCACTCAACCCCAACCGCCGCCCAAATCACAACGCACCGGCCCCTTACGGTCTCTCCGGCAGGTGGTGAGCCCACCGAAGAACAGCTCCCGTGGGCATAGACCTGGCCACCAGGCGCTCTCATGCAAGCCCCCCCCCCCCCGGGCCTGGCTCTAGGGTGGGGCCCCATTGGCCCCATACCGGGCGGGGTAAATGAAAGCCTTGGTTTAATTGTCATCATAAGGGGCTTTTGAACCGCACTTTGTCTCGTCTGTTATCCAGGACCTGTTTGCCATGGGAGATCCTACCAGGGGCATATAGCCTCAGGCAACCTAACTCCTGAAATCATTCAGGCACTCAAACCCCTCCACCACGGTAAGGTGGCGATTCAAGGAGGGGTACCACAAGGTCCTTTCTTCCAAATCTTTCCTTCAGCATATCAATTGCTGCATTATAACTGCAGTCGGATATTTTTAGTCCTGCAACATCTCAAGCAGTGGGCCCAACGTGGTATGACTTCAAGTAAACAAACTTCTCCGTTTTGCTTAATTCTCTGTTTTCATGGATAGCGCTTTCAAACTGATCCCAGAACTCTTGCCGAAGACATACTTCTCCCTTAAATTTTATTATACACAGCTTCGGTAATTTCAATGATGAGTGATTAATTAATCTATCTGTATGAGTACTCATATCACTTAGCCGGGCCACCCCTACTCCTTTCACCGCTTCAATCTGATGTTCAATCAGTCTGATAGCACAGGATTTTCAGAGGCTGATATGATCCTGATAGTCTGAGGTTTTTGCGACATCTGCATCTACCTCATCTATTGGTATTTCGTCTTCTATTTCCTTATTCAATTTGCGAAGACTCTCCTCCTTAATCAAAAGCATGGACAGCAACTCTCTCAAATGGTCACAGTTCACAATGTCCTTTCACGTTTCTTCTTTTAGAGACCTCAGTAATTTCATTGTGGATGCCCGTAGAACTCCGCTTTTATGTTTCAGTCTCTGTATTCTGTCTGACATTTTCCCTGTCGCCTGTTACTTCGCGTAGCTGCAGCTATCCATTTAACTAGTCTCCGTTCTCAGGTCTTGGCACCAAAAAAATGTTATCACTAACACCGTTGCAGCTTTGTGTTCACAAATGACGAGACTGACTTCTGGGTTTTTCCAATAACAATATTACAGTTAACTAAAATACCAAGTAAACATCTGTCGTTTCTCCCATACACACACACACACACACACACACACATTTTCAGAACCGCTTGTCCCATACGGGGTCGCGGGGAACTGGAGCCTAACCCGGCAACACAGGGCGTAAGTTCTCCCATACACTCTGAGGCAAATTCTTCTTGCATTTTCTCCAAAAAAAAAAGCATGTTATTAACGTGTGGCCATCTAGTGGCAGTTCTATGAATCACATCTTAAATAATACAAATTTGGAACTCACTAACAATCACTCATTAACCATCACAAGTTGGCAACCAAATCCAAAGAACACCTCTCCAAACAATAAAAGATACAACACTCACAGGAGTGGCAGGTCTTGCACTTCCAGTTGTCAGTAAACTCACAGAAGAAATTGCTCAGCAGGTCCACACAGTGCCCACCATTCTTACAAGAGTTGTACCTGCACTCATTAACCTCTGGTGAGAAAAGGGGGCTGACTGAAGGAGCATAGCTGAAAGACAGGGTCGAGAGCTAAGGCCAGGTAAGGAAGCATGATTACTCAACGAGATTACACAGGTCCCCTTCCCAGCCATCAGGGCAAAAGCAATGGAAAAGGCTGTACCTGACAAACAAATAGCAAATGCAGGCGAACATGCACACAAACAATTGTTTTTCTGCATACACGGTTCAATGTGGAGGCATTGCTCACACAGGCCTTTCGGCGAGAGAGATTTCACTCATCTAGGATTGGTGAGGAACTTCACAAGAACGTGAAACATAGTGCTGGCAGAGAAATAACATTATACCTTCACAGGAAGTAGACCTGCAATGGTCCTTCAGGTCTGTGCAGTTCACATAGTCCTCACAGAAAATGTGTGTGTGTGTATAGATATACAGTATAGACATTTACATTTATTCATTTAGTAGACACATACACACTTTCTGAACCGCTTGTCCCATATGGGGTCGCGGGGAACCGGAGCCTACCCGGCAACACAGGGCGCAAGGCTGGAGGGGGAGGGGACACACCCAGGACGGGACACACCCAGGACGGGACGCCAGTCCGGCGCAAGGCACCCCAAGCAGGACTCGAACCCCAGACCCACCGGAGAGCAGGACCCAGTCCAACCCACTGCGCCACCGCACCCCCCCCCATTTAGTAGACCCTTTTCTCCAAAGTATAGATCTCACAGAAAATACAATGTGTGCATGAAATTAACAGGAGAGGCTTAGATGCAGATGCGTAATTCTTAAGTGCAGTTCATTTGTTTTTTACCACCATATGAGTCAATGTATGTCATATGAGTAGCTATATAATACTGTGCGTCCAGAGCGAGGCAGAGCGTCCAGAGTGAAGAGTCGAACACCGGTAGCCGAGACGGCGTCTTATGAAAGAACGGAGTCCCTGTTCAACATAAGTTCCATCCTGAATGTTTCGTCTGACGGCACACCTGTGTGTTGTGTATCATGTAACATGTATTGCTTAGTTGCACCTGCTGACATTGTTGAACATTTCATTTGCTAGAAAGCGTGACAAATAATGACTTGGTACGGAAGGTCTGCGATTTAGAAGAGCGCATTCAGAGTTTGATTTTCTATCCGAGAAATGGAGAGTTGGTTGGACTTGGTGTGTCCCAATGCCTCCGTAGTGTTGAACTCGGCGTCGACACTTACAGGGCACAGTACAGCTAATGAGAAGCCGGGTACTCCAGAGTGCTCTCATGGCGACTGGGTTACTGTCCGGAGTAAGTCGAATAAAGCGAAGTCTAAGCCATGGGTTCCTGGTTTGGGTTCTCCTGTCCAAACCCAAAATAGATATTCAGCTCTAAGCAGTTCAACTAATATAATAATAATAATAATAATAATAATAATAATAATAATAATGTGCTCATTTTGGGGGATTCGGCAATCCAAAATGTTAAGGTTCGAGGGCCTGGAAATCAAAGTGTAAAAGTAAAGATAAAGTGTTTCCCACGCACACGTGTCCAACATCGAGGCTTGTGTCAGTTCTCTGGCCCATAATGCCATGTCGACTATGATGGTGCATGTTGGTGGGAATGATATTCGTTACCAGCAGTCTGAGGTGTTAAAGAGCCGCTTTATTGCTATGTGTAACAAGGCCAGAAGGAAATGTTGTAATTTAATAGTGTGTAGTCCTTTACCTAGACTCTACATGGGGGACACAGTGTACAGTAGACTGGTGTCCTTTAACACATGGTTGGAGATGTGGTGTCGCTCTAATCGTATATCATTTGTTAATAACTGGAATGATTTCTGGGAAAGGTTCAGGTTCTTCACGTGTGATGGAATACACCTCAACTGGAGGGGTTCGTTTGTTCTGTCCCAGAACTTGGCCTGCAAGCTGCAGGACTGACTCATCCATGGGTCATCTCCTTTACCAGCTGTGTGTGTTTATGGGTCTGTTACTTGTTCTGGTACCAGTGGTAGTTTCTCATGTGATGGGGTTTCTTGTGCCTTGTCCAGAGTGGGCCTCAAAACTTTAAATTAAAGCGTTAAGTGCAGTCAAAACATACAAACCATTATAAGGCCACGGTGTTTAACTAGACTTAGTGATAGGAGCCTTTGCACCAGAAACCTAAAATACATTAAAACAATCATTCTCAACTTACCACCATGGCCAAACTGTAATATAAAATGCTGTCTGTTAAATATTTGTTCACTAACAAGTAAAGCTGTTCTAGTAAACGACTTAATATTAAATTACAAGTCTGATCTATTCTTTTTTACCAAAACCTGGCTCGGTGAGTCCGATACGATTCCACTAACAGAAGCAGCTCCGGACGGATATGATTATTTCCATAAATCTCGTTCTGTATGTCGTGGAGGTGGAGTCGGCGTTCTTTTCAATAATACATTACAAATAACACCGAGAAATCGTGATAACTTTACCTCATTTGAAGTTCTACAGCTATATTTCAAGTCAAAACCTAGTATAATATTACTTATCTACCGTCCACCTGGACCGTACTCCTCTTTTCTCAAGAAATTTAGCAACTTCATAACCGATTTAGTCATTAATCATGACAAAATTATCCTGATGGGTGATTTCAATATTCATATAGACGTGTCGTCGGATACTCTTGCCAATAGTTTTACTCAAGTTGTTAACAGTCCTACTCATTCCCGTAACCATACGTTCAATCTCGTCACAACTTACGGCATAGATGTTCATCGTGTTAATATTATTCCTTTAAACAAAGCTATTTCTGATCATTACTTATTAACCTTCGATCTATACCTGCCGGTGCCGTCCGACCACAGTAAGACCAAAATCGTGCAGCATATTGTTGAAAATACTACTGCTAAAATTATTGATTACATTAGAAGTTCAGATTTTAGAACGAGCGTCGATATTGATCAAATGGCCTTAGACTACAATTTGGTGGTAAAATTCGCCCTAGACTCTGTGGCTCCAACAAAAACTAAACTTATTCGAACTGTAAGAACCTCGCTGTGGTTCAGCGAATCAACTCGTGCAATAAAGTTAGAAAGAATGTCGTAAATTAGTAAGTGGCATTCAACTAAACATTTCTTATGTAGCCTGGTCCGATTGTCTGAAAAAATATAAAAAAGCACTTTTTCATTCCAGATCCGAATACTACGCAAAGTTACTTGATGAAAATCAGAAGAACCCTCGCTTCCTGTTTAATACCATCGGTTACTTAACTGGTAAACACAAATATAAACAGTGCAATTCTGCTACCATTACTAATGATGAATTTATGTAGTTTTTCAATAATAAATTAGGGAATATCTGCAAATCCATAGTGCCCTCTAGTTCAGTTTTAGCCAGCATAAGCGCTTCTGACGATGATGATATTAGTTGTCCGCACCATCTCAGTAGCTTCGACGAAATAACTGTAGAGGAAATTACCGTGCTAATTCGCTCTATGGAAAGTACTACTTGTCCTTTAGACCTAATCCCAACTAAATTACTGAAAGCCGCAGTTTCCATGCTTGCAGAACCTATTGTTAATATTGTTAATGCGTCGTTACTAAATGGTTGTGTTCCAAAAGCTTTCAAAATTGCTGTTATAGACCCCTACTAAAGAAATCGGATCTGGATTGTAATAACCCATGTGTAGCGTCCGGACGGGAGTCCGACACGGACGCGCGTTGCTATTACGCCCGAACACGGACGAAGTACAAAATGACCTCACGTGCAGTGTGATGCTAGAAGTGCACTGTGCGTATTGTAAGACACTCGGTGAAAGTGAAACAGGAAACACGAGACCAGGAAACACACACGATGTTTGAACTACGGTGAACAGTGAAACGCTATTCAGTGAGTTTGACCACAACCCCGAGACGTGACGAAATACCAGACTGGAACACTGGACCAGGACTGGAGGACTGGAGGACAAGAGGCAGGGACTGACAGGACGGGCACCCGGGACTGGAACATGAACACCTAGAAAACAGACTGAGGGAACAAGAGACTACTAATCGCCAAGGGAGCACAAGAGAACCGCTGATTAAGAATCCGCGAGTAGTTCTGCTCCGCTGGCTCCTTTTATACCTCCGTGTCCTACGAGACTGTGAGGTGATACGTAAGCATTAACTAGCGGCACTGAGTGGCGCCACCTCTGACCAGGAGGGGCAGTGACCCTGTGGGATGTGACAGTACCCCCCCCTCCAGGGGCGGCTCCAGCCGCAGGATGCCGGCGGGTAGGCGGTCGCCCCCGCCGTCGCGGAGCACGCCGATCCGGATGAGACTTATGGAAGTCCCCAATAAGAGCTGGGTCCAATATGTCCCGTGCTGGTACCCAAGACTGCTCCTCCGGCCCATAGCCCTCCCAGTCGACCAGATAGTACAGCGTACCCCGTCTCCGCTTGGAGTCCAGGAGGGCCCTGACGGAGTAAGCAGGAGAACCATCCACATCCAAGGGTGGAGGTGGAGAGACTGCTGGGCTCTGCAGGGTGGAAACACAATGGGGCTTGAGGCGCGAAACATGAAACGTGGGACAGATACGATAATGCGAGGGCAACTGAAGGCGGTAAGAAACCGGGTTGATCCTCTTCAGGATCTTGAATGGGCCGATGAAACAGGGGGCAAGCTTCCTCGAGGGCAAATGTAGTTTGAGATCCTGGGTTGACAACCACACTCTCTGCCCCGCTTGGTACAATACAGTCCTAGGCCTCTTGTCGGCCTTCTCCTTTTGGCTGGACACCACCTCCTGGAGACGGACATGTGCGGATTCCCACACCGATTCACTCCTCTTGTACCAGTTGTCCACAGCTGGCAATCCACTGGTCTCCATCATCCACGGGAACAGCGGAGGCTGGTAACCAAGCACACACTGGAAAGGAGTTAAGTTTGTGGACGAGTGGACCAGGGAGTTCTGGGCGTACTCTGCCCAGGGGAGGTATCTGCTCCAATCTGCTTGATTCTGAGCACAGTAGCTCCGCAGGTAACGTTCAATCTCCTGGTTGAGGCGTTCCACTTGCCCGTTAGACTGTGGATGGTAACCAGAGGAGAGGCTGACTGAGACTCCTAAGCGGGCAAAGAAGGCCTTCCAGACCCTTGAAGTGAACTGGGGTCCCCTGTCCGAGATGACATCCTCTGGCAGGCCATACAGCCGGAAGACATGTTGGAACAACAGTTCCGCGGTCTCCAGGGCTGTGGGCAGACCTTTCAGAGGGATCAGTCGACAGGCTTTGGAAAAGCGATCTATGACAACCAATATGGTGGTGTTTCCATCAGAACACGGAAGATCAGTAAGGAAGTCCACCGCTATATGGGACCATGGACGGTTGGGAATTGGGAGTGGTTCAAGAAGCCCTGCTGGCAGCTGCCGTGGGACTTTGGCCTGGGCACATGTGGTGCAGGCAAGGACGAAGTCTCGTACGTCCCGTTTCATGGATGACCACCAGAAGCGTTCAGAGAGGAGCCTAAAGGTTCGGTTGACCCCTGGGTGTCCTGTACTTGGACCATCATGGGCCCAGTGTAGGAGCTCGGACCGAACGGTGGACAGGACGTATTCTTTGTCTTGGGGCTGCTCGTTGGGACCGGGTTCTTGACGTTGGGCCGCTTGGATATCGTCAAATAAAGCCCAACGGATAGGAGTCACAAACTGCTTCGGGGACAAGATGGTGTCTGGTGGGGAGAGCTGAGGCGATACCTCGAACAAGCGGGACAGCGCATCGGCCTTGCCGTTCTTGGAGCCTGGACGATAGGTCACCGTGAAACGGAACCTGGTGAAGAACATGGCCCACCGCGCCTGTCTGGAATTGAGCCTCTTTGCCTTCTGCAGATACTCCAGGTTCCGGTGATCAGTCAACACTAAAAACGGGTGAGTAGCCCCCTCTAACCAATGTCTCCACTCTTCCAAGGCCATCTTTATGGCTAAGAGTTCCCTGTTTCCTACATCATAATTCTTTTCAGTAGGTGACATCTTGTGTGAAAAATATGCACACGGATAGAGCTTCAGGGGATTTCCCTGGTGCTGTGAGAGCACCGCCCCTACCCCTGCCTCGGAAGCATCAACTTCCACGATAAAGGGCAGTTTGGGATCAGGGTGCTTCAGGATTGGGGCAGAAGTAAAACGCTTCTTTAGGTCTTCAAGGGCCTGACTAGCCTCAGGGGTCCAGGTCAGGCGCCTAGGGGCTCCTCTTAACAGAGCAGTCAACGGGGCTGCAACGGAACTGAAGTTCCTTATGAAGCGCCTGTAGAAGTTCGCAAACCCTAGGAACCGTTGCAGGTCCTTTACTGTCTTTGGCTGGGGCCATGACAGAACTGCCGAGACCTTCTGTGGATCCATCGAGACCCCATTGGGTGTTAGCATGTACCCCAGGAAATCCACAGATCGCACATGAAACTGGCACTTCTCCCCTTTCACGTACAGCCTATGCACTGCTAGCTTTTACAACACCTCCCTGACATGTACAATATGCTCCTCACGGGACCGAGAAAAGATCAGAATATCGTCCAGATACACCAATACTGAGCGATTAATCAGCTCTCGGAGTACTTCATTAACAAAAGCCTGGAATACGGAACGTGCATTCGCCAGGCCAAAAGGCATGACCAGATACTCATAATGGCCTAGGGCGGTGCTAAAGGCAGTCTTCCACTCATCCCCTTCCCTAATGCGAATCAGGTTATATGCGCTCCTAAGGTCCAGTTTCGTAAAACTGACAGCACCGGAAACCTGTTCGAGGGCCGACGTGATAAGAGGCAGGGGGTGCGGGTACTTCACCGTAACGGCATTTAGCCCCCGATAATCAATACACGGGCGCAAACTCCCGTCCTTTTTCTCAACAAAGAAAAAGCCAGCGGAAGCTGGAGAAGTAGACGGCCGGATTAGTCTGGCTTCTAGTGCCTCCGTTACATAAGTCTCCATTGCCTGATGTTCAGGTTGTGAAAGAGGGTATACCCACCCCCTAGGGGGTGTAGTGCCAGGCAAAAGATCTACAGCACAATCCCAAGGCCTATGAGGGGGCAGTTCTGCTGCCTTGTGTTTGCTAAACACCGCCACTAGATCTGCGTACTCCCTTGGAATCTGCAGGGGCAGATCTGCATTAGGGCTCTCTATGGATGTGGAGTTACAAGACATCTCCCGATGTTTGGGACATTGCTTTCCCCAGGACAGCAGTTTCCCCTCACTCCAAGAAATAACAGGGTCATGGGCGACTAACCACGGATATCCCAGAATAATGGGGTGATCAGGGGACTTAATCAGATAGAACCATATTTGTTCCTTATGGAGTGGCCCTACCTACAGAGTAACGGGCTCTGTGTGCAGCTCTACACTCCCAGACCCGATTGGGGCGCCATCAATAGCTCTAATAGCCAGAGGTTTGGAGCATGGGGCACAGGGTAAGCCCCAGGACACGGCAATATCATGATCCATGAAATTCCCTGCAGCGCCACTGTCTACCATAGCTTTTGTCTCCTGCCGCTGGAAACCCCAGGATACTGTAACTGGTAACGTCAACAGGGAGGTATGGAGAGATACATCACTCACCAGTAAGTCGGTCCGTTGGGATCCACGGGGTGGCTGCACTGGACAGGAAACCTGAACGTGATCCGCAGCTCCACAGTAAAAGCACAAGCGTTGCAGAAAACGGCGCCTCCTTTCCTCCTCTGTCAAACGCCCGTTACTGAGTCGTATTACTCCTTGCCTGACGCACTGTTCTTCGAGCCTTGCACAGCTGACAATGATGTGTGCTTTAGCCGGCTCCCTGTCACATAGGGCAACCGCAGGCTCAGCGCGGGGACCTGAGGGGGCATCAAGAAGACATGTCTGCCAATCATAATGCGTTTGTGAACTGGTCGGATCGGCGCCATGCCCACAGCGACTGAGGAGTTGTGTCAACCACTCCAATTGATCCGTGATGCGGCGAGTGACGTTTGTGCAAACCCGGAGTTGTTCTTGGTTCGCCTCTGTGAGCTCCGCCAGTTCACGCCATTCTGCTGAAGTCATATTAGCAGGCGGATTCTTCTGTAGCGTCCGGACGGGAGTCCGACACGGACGCGCGTTGCTATTACGTCCAAACACGGACGAAGTACAAAATGACCTCACGTGCAGTGTGATGCTAGAAGTGCACTGTGCGTATTGTAAGACACTCGGTGAAAGTGAAACAGGAAACACGAGACCAGGAAACACACACGATGTTTGAACTACGGTGAACAGTGAAACGCTATTCAGTGAGTTTGACCACAACCCCGAGATGTGATGAAATACCGGACTGGAACGATGGACCAGGACTGGAGGACTGGAGGACAAGAGGCAGGGACTGACAGGACGGGCACCCGGGACTGGAACATGAACACCTAGAAAACAGACTGAGGGAACAAGAGACTACTAATCGCCAAGGGAGCACAAGAGAACCGCTGATTAAGAATCCGCGAGTAGTTCTGCTCCGCTGGCTCCTTTTATACCTCCGTGTCCTACGAGACTGTGAGGTGATACGTAAGCATTAACTAGCGGCACTGAGTGGCGCCGCCTCTGACCAGGAGGGGCAGTGACCCTGTGGGACATGACACCATGTAATTACACAGCCATCTCCAATCTATCGTTTTTATCCAAAATGCTAAAAAAAAATCGTAGCTTCCCAAATTGTAAAATATCTTAATCATCATAATATATTTGAAAAATTTCAGTCTGGTTTCCGCACTGCTCACAGCACTGAAACGGCACTTACACGTGTTGTTAATGATATTCTCATTTCTTCTGATGCTGGTCAGATCTCTATTCTTGTGTTACTGGACTTGAGGGCTGCATTTGATACTGTAGACCATAGTATTTTACTGAGTAGACTTGAAAACCTGGTTGGACTAAGAGGTACTGTTCTGAAGTGGTTTGAATCATATTTAGCTAACCGTGAACAATCTGAATTGAAATCTGATGACTGTACCCCCTCCATCTCAACTATGGTTCAGTATAGTGTGCCACAGGGTTCTGTGTTGGGGCCATTACTGTTCTCACTCTTTATGTTACCATTGGGTGACATTATTTGCAAACACAATGTGAATTTCCATTCGTATGCTGATGACACTCAGATATATGCATCGCTCAAGCCTGATGATCCATCACATGTGGTGTCTTTAGCTAATTGTTTTACCAGTATAAAATTATGGATGAGTAAAAATTTTTTATCTCTAAATGCCAGTAAAACAGAGGACTTGTGGTGGGTGGTGATGCCAAAACTTTTCACATAATCACGTCAATCTTTACATTGAATGGTATTAGCTTCAAGCGTACAGATTGTGTCAAGGATTTGGGTGTCCTGCTGGATGGAAAGCTGTCATTTGTATCTCATGTAAATGCTTTGACTAAGTCGTGCTTCCTTCAGTTAAGAAACATAGCTAAATTGCAGCGATTCCTATGTAGATGGAATGCTGAGAAACTGGTTCATGCTTTTCTTTCAAGCAGGCTAAACTACTGTAATGCTTTATTGTCGGGTTGTCCATACCAGACTGTATCCAGGCTACAGCTGGTACAAAATGCTGTGAGAATTGTCACTGGAACTAGGAAGTATGACCATATAACACCGGTACTTAAATCATCCTATTGGCTCCCAGTTGCATTTAGAGTTGATTATAGAATTTTAATCTATAAGGCAGTACATGGCATTGCTCCGGTTTACCTTTGTGAGATTATTGACTCTTACATCCCAGGACGATATCTTCATTCATTAGATGCAGGTTACCTTAAAGTACCTGTGATCAATAAGACCTCAGCAGGAGGTCGTGCCTTTAGTTATGGAGTACCTAAACTGTGGAATAGTCTACCAGCTACTGTCAGAAATGCCCCGTCCATTTCTGTTTTCAAATCCCGACTAAAGACTTACATGTTCACTCAGGCATTCTACCTCCAAATGTACTGTAATTCCACTTGCCTTGGTTGTTTTTTACCACCATTATATAAATGCATAATAAATTAACTTAAGTAACACATTACAAACTCTGTTCCTTCTTCTTGTTGAGCATTGCCTTGCTGCATAAGACCTGAGGAGGCTGGCCAGTGGTGACAGACGAATACCTGACTGAGGATGATGACCAACTGCCATGATGAACGAGATGTTCCATTCTGAACTGGGGATCCAAGATACCATTTAGCAACAATATCATTATTACTTGTTAAACTGGCTTAGAATTGTTACTTAATCTAGAATGCCCAGGAGGGGTGGGCAACCATTGGCCCGTGGACCCTGAGAGGTTTTTTTCTCCCTCAACTTTCAGTTGGGAGTTTTTGTTCCTCTCCCCGGTGGCCAGTAGGCATACTTATAGCTCTATAGAAGTACTTTATTATGGTAGCATTAGTCAACTGTTTTCTTTGTTTGTATCTGTTTTTCTTGCATTATGCCTGTGTTAAAGCACTCTGTGGCACTGCGTGGGAAGAGCGCTCTGTAAAAATAAATTGAATTGAATTGAACTGAATACAAAACTATCTCAACATTGATGAAAATGACTAGGAATTTTATATATATATATATATATATATTATATAATACTGTGCAAAAGTTTTAGGCACTTGGTTGGGGGAAACAACTTTAAAGTGAGAATGCTTCCAGAAATAATGCTCTTAATTAATAAACTTCCTACAAAGCTTAGTAATCATCCATCGTCAACAATCCCTTGTCCCAAACAGGGCATGGCGGGCTTGGCCGGGTCCTGCTCTCTGGAGGATCTAGGGGACGAGTCCTGCTTGAGGTGCCTTGCAATGTGTGTGTGTGTGTATATACTGTATATACTAGTAATTAGTAACTACTAGTAATTTTATATATAATATGTATGTATAAAATTACTAGTAATTCTTATACAGAGAGACACACACACACACACGCATTTTCGGAACTGTTTGTCCCACATGGGGTCGCGGGGAACCGGAGCCAACCCGGTAACGCAGGGCGTAAGGCCGGAGGGGGAGGGGACACACCCAGGACAGGACGCCAGTCCGTCGCAAGGCACCCCAAGCGGGACTTGAACCCTAGACCCACTGGAGAGCAGGACCCGGTCCAACCCACTGCACCACCGCACCCCCTACAGAGAGACAGACATACATATACATACACAGTGTATACACAGACATCCCTCTACTTCCGTAAATTTGACTTGTAAACCTGGATTTCCGTAAAAAGTTCCCAGCATACACATTATTAATATATTATATATTTATATACGGATAGCACTTTTATTTTACACAAAACATATGAAATACATTACACGCAAGTCAGTGTAGCCAGACAAGGAAGGAAGCTGCATCTTCCCAGTTCTTATGTGATTTGAGCCATGAACGCATCCTCTCCTTAGCGTAATGCTTTTTTGCTATTTTCTACCCTTTTCATTATTTACGATGCCTGGCGATAAATGTGCGCTTGAAGAAAAACGAGAACCATCTTGCAAGCATACAGCAATTGATTTGGAGATTAAATTAAACATAATAAGGAAGTATAAAGATGGACAAAGATTATCATCTATACCACAGGTGGCATGGTGGCACAGCATGTAGCACTGCTGTCTCATAGTGCCTGGGTGGTGTGTGAGAACATGGGTTTGATCCCTGCTCAGTCTGTGTGGAGTTTGTATGTTCTCCCTGTGTCTGCATGGGTTTCCTCTGGGTGCTCTGGTTTCCTCCCACAGTCCAAAGACATGCTGTTCAGCTCCCCCTTAGTGTGTGAGTATCACGGAGAGAGTGTGTTTCACTGGTGTATGGATGAGTGACCCATTGTAAGTAGTGTATCTAGTAGTGTAAGTCACCTTAGTGAATAAGGTGTGTGGGCTAGTACACTACATAGTATGCATTGTGGGTTGCTTTGGAGGAAAGTGTCTGCTAAGCAAATAAATGTAAATAAGGTTTAGCTGTATTGACTCTGAATACAATAGTGAAGAATGCTGTATGTACAATAGAGCATGTAAAGGAAACAGCTAGCATGAAAACAACAATAATGAGGAAATGTCAAGGTGCAATAACTGAGATGGAAAAATGATAAATTATGCAACAACAGCATTGTCCTGTGTGCCAGCATACTACTAGATATAAGGTAAGCACACACAGTATAATACTGTACACATAGAGTATACAGTAGTCTTTTTTTTAAATTAAATTTATCCATCCATCCATCCATCCATCAATCCATCCATTTCCTTTCCCGCTTGTCCTACTAGGGTCGCTGTGGCAACAGGGAAAGCAGAGAGGCCTAGCCACCCCTGCCCCCCTCAACTTTCTCCAGCTCAGCCTGGGGGATCCCCAGCCACTCCCAGGCCAACTGTGAGATATAATCCCTCCAGCAGGTCCTGGGCCAACCTCAGGGCCTCGTCCCAGTTGGCCGTACTTGGTATACCTCCAAAGGGAGGCGCCCGGGGGGCACCCTTATCAGAGCCACCTGAGCTGGCTCCTTTCAATGTGGAGGAGTAGCAGCTTTACTCTGAGCTCCTCCTGGATGTCCGAACTCCTCACCCTATCACGGAGAGTGAGTCCCAACACCCTGCAGAGAAAACTCATTTCAGCCACTTATATCCGTGATCTTATTCTTTCTGTCATTACTCAAAGGACATTACCATAGGCGACGTTAGGGATGTAGATCAACCAGTAAATGAGTTCTGGCCCCTTCCCCCCGGTGAGGTTACATTCCATGTGCTAAGAGCCAGTTTTTGTCGCGAGGGGCTGCGATGCCACTTGCCACCCTGCCCGCTCCTGCCGCCTGATACACATCGCACTCAACCCCCACGTTGGACCTTTCAGGTGGTGGGCCCACATGGCCTCCCACATTGCCTTTTCGGGCTGAGCCCGGCCAGGTTACGTGGACTGCCCGGCCACCAGGCACTCGCCTAGGAACACTACCCCCAGGCCTGGCTCCGGGGGTAGGTCCCGGTGACCCTATTCCGGGCAAGGTAAACATTCTCTTGTTTACTTTTTCCATGGAGGTTTTGGATCCAGTTAGTCTGGATCTTCACTCCAGATCTGTTTGCCTTGGGAGACCCTACCAGGAGCATACCGCTCCCGACGACATAGCTCTGGAGATCCTTAGATCACGCAAGCCCATCTGCCATGCCAAGGCTCTGATCCAGGAAGGGTAATTAAATTTATGATTTACAGAAAGGTAAAAATTTATTGCACTGACTAGGCCTATGTCTACAGTATTTAATATTTCTGACATTTACTAGAGAATTATATTGTGTAATTTTTTTTTATACCCGTGTCTGCAACAAATGCAAAGGAAATGAGAAGGTTCAGCTCTGTAACAGAAAGGGAGGAGGAATTCAACATACAAAAATTTTGACTTATGTAAGGGGTTGAAAAACAGTCTATTTGTGTAAGTTGAGGCGTGTCTGTATTTATAAACATTGACGTTACATTACAGTAGTTACATGAAAATTTATCCATTGTTTAGCAGGCATGATCTCAAGTGCAGGAACATTTACACATTACATGAACTTAGTGGATCATGGTAGAAGTGAATCCGGAAGAGGTGAGTTTTAAGAGCCTTTTTAAATGTTGATAGAGATTCAGCAGTTCAGAGTGAGAGGGGGAGGTTGTTCCATCACAACAGAGCCAGAGCAGAGAACATTCATGCTTTACCTTTCGTGCGTGGGACCACCAAGAAGGTAGATGTGGAGGAGCGTAGTAGTCTGGATGGGCTGTAGCAGATGATTGAGTTTTGTAGATAGGCGGTAGCAATTCCATTAATGCCTTTGTATGCTATAACCATTTTACATTTACATTTACATTTATTTATTTAGCAGATGCTTTTCTCCAAAGCAACTTCCAATGAACTCTATGTAGTGTTATCAGCCCACACATCTTATTCACCAAGGTGACTTGAGATGAACCAGGCTCTTAAATTTGATCCAGGTAGCTATAGGAAGCCAATGCAGACAGATGAGGAGGGGAGATACACAGTGTTGTGTACTGAGTGTTGTATAAACTCAGGGATAAGTGTTAATAGGCCACTTTTAATAGTACCATGGGGTAGAGTTTGGTTGGCCAGGTGAAATGTACAGAAAGTTAACGAGAGTTGTTGCTTGCACGTGGTTCAGTAAAGAAAGAAAGAGAAAACATAATCCATCGTGTCTTGTCTTTATTTGTGTTCGAGTGTAATAAATACACCCGCAAAACATGACAGTTGGCGATGAGGATTTTTCGGATATTGCACAGAAGTTTCTCCTAGTTTTTTTTTTTTTTGAGGGGGGGTGGACGTTTCCTTTCCTGGGAGAAGTGTGACAGATCCACTCAGACCAGGAGCGCAGAAGCACAATACAGACCAGTAAGTGAAATAAGAAAGATGGCTGGATATATCTGACAAATTGGTGCATTTGACAGTGCTACGGATGATTAGACGATGTACTGTGAACAAATCGAACAGTATTTCAAAGCCAACGGCAATGCCGACGAAATTGCGCATGTCGGTCCTGTTAAGTGCGATGGGAAGAAAAGCTTATGCGTTGCTGAGGAGTCTCACTGCCCCCACAAAGCCTGCAGACCTCAGCTTTGATAATATTGTGCAAACACTGCAGGACCATTTAGCACCAAAACCGCTGCTTATAGCAGAATGTTTTAGGTTTCATAAACATAACCAAAACAAGGGAGAGTCTATCACAGCTTATGTGGCTGAATTAAAGAAGCTGTCAGAACACTGTCAGTTTGGAGATCAACTGAATGATGCGCTGAGAGACTGTCTAGTCTGTGGTATTTTACAAGAGAGTATCCAGAACAGATTGCTTATGGAGTCAGATCTCGCATTCAGACGTGCAGTTGAAGTTGCTGTCGCCATGGATACAGCTGCCAGAGACACAGTAGAGTTGCGATCCAGAGTGAAAATGTTGGTGAACAAAATGACCACTGTATGTAAACCAAAAAGGACAGTGCAAAATGCATAATTGTGCTACCGTTGTAGCAAGGGCAGACACAAAGTAAACCGGTGCAGATTCAAAACTGAAACGTGCAGAAAATGCAACAAAGTTGGACACGTACAAAGAGCATGTCATTCTGATATTTCACACCATGAGAAAGACAAACAATACAAAGCTCAGAGAAAGAAAAGTAGAGATGTGCATGCTGTTGCTCAAAAATCAGATGAAGAAAGTGACACAGGGTTGGCAACTCTGGAAATCTACAGTGTGAAATGTGACTTGAAACAAGCAATCTAGCTAACACCAGTGAATGGTAAGACAGTCAGAATGTAGCTGGCTCTGCCGTATCTGTGATGTCACAAACTGAGTTTGAAACGCATTTCACAAAAGCAAAAACTAAAGCCATCGCCTGTTAAATTGAAAACATATACTGGTGAGCCCATAATTCCTCTGGCTGTGATGCCAGTGACTATAAAGTACAATGATTAACAGCGCAAACTAGATCTGTACATAGTTTTGACGGCAGGACCAGCACTTTGGGGACGTGACTGGTTGAGAAAGTTACAGTTGGACTGGAAATCCATAAAAAGTCTACAAGTTTCAGTTCCTGTTTTGCCAGGCACTCAAGAGAAACTGAAAAAGGTGTTGGATGATGCTGCAGTGGTGTTCCAACCAGGAATAGGAAAGTTGAAGCATATTAAAGGGTAAATAACCCTGAATGAGGGCGCAGTACCCAAATTTCACAAAGCACGCTCAGTTCTCTATGCTATTCGTCAGAAAGTGGAAACAGAGCTGCATCAGCTGGAAGCTTAAAGAATATTGTCCAAAGTTGACTGGAGCCCCTAGACAACACCAGTCGTTCCTGTTGCCAAGAAGGACGGAACTGTGAGATTTTAAAGTCTCCATCAACTCTGAACTGCAAGCAGAACAATATCCACTACCAAGAATAGAGGATATCTTTGCTTCGTTATCAGGAGGACAGTTTTTTCAGTAAAATAGATCTGGCAGAAGTATATTTGCAGATGGAAATGGAGGAGGACCCAAAAGTGTTCCTGACCATTAACACTCACACTCACTGTACTCACAGGGTACAAGCACTCAAAGCCATTCTCTTGGTCAATGCAGATGCCACCGTGACCGTAAAGGTTGAAGACACACTTGTCCGCATGTGAAATGCACAAGACACCTCTCTCACAGTTAAAGTAACGGAAGCACTTTTAAAAATGCAGTGCCTCTCCTTCCAGTATGCAATTTCAAAAGCCTGAAGTTTGTGTTTCTTGTAATGCCATGGCGACATCCAGCGACACCCCCATTCTAATCAGACCCTACAAGTCAAGAGCAAGATGGCCTGCCACACTCCTAACAGTATGTGGTGTATTTTTTATTGTGTCCGTGTAGTTTGTGCGCAATGTGGGAAAATGCAACTCCCATAAAAACAAGGATAACTGAACATACTGTCAGGAAGAACAAATGTAAATCTGGCAGCAAATCCCTAAATTGGGCCCCAGAACAGGCTCTTTACAGTTTATGGGTACTAAGATCATACTCAAATGAGAGAGGCGCAGGTGGCAAGGACAGATGGCTCTCACCTTGGATACAGGTGGGTCCAGATCATCCTGGGAGACACTGGCACTCAAAACCGCAGGGCACGTCATGGTAGGTGGTGCCATTAGCACAGGGGTTTGACACACACATGCCTGGCTACAGAAGGGACCACAAAGTTGTGAGCAACATTGGCAGTAGAGGAAAACCATACACAGGCTGGAAGATGAGCCAAGCAGCGTCCACTCACCAGTCTGACAGTTTTTGCCCGAGTACTCGTCGGGACAGGCACACTGGTACTCATCTGGCTCTGTGTTCAAGCAGGTGCTGCTATTCAGATAGGGCTGGTGAGTCCCACAAGTAATTCAGATCTGCACACGTGTTAAGTTTCCTGCCAAACTACACTCTGTCAACATGATGTCCTGCAGCAAAGCCACAGGCCACCACAGAACAAGCCCTGGTACCCCAAGGACCAGCAGGTGCTCCCTGAAGGAAGAATTTCAGTTCCCAAGGCCATTAATGTTTTGTGTTTGGTCATCCACAGGACAGGTGTACTTTACATTTCCCCCTCCTAACAAATTTTGTACCTGTTAGAATCTGCAAGACATCAGAAATACAAAAATAGGTAATGGTCTACTTTTGAATTGTAATCAGTTTATCACGTGAAAGGAAAAATATTTACGAACAGGCTCCAACAGAAAAAAATCCCACAAAACACCAAGACACTAGTGCTATTTTGCTTTACTTTGCATAAAATCGGGTGTTTTCATTCAAGAATCCATCGATGCCATCACCACCACCCTCCGTCTGGCCCTCACACATCTGGACAAAAAGGACACGTACGTTTGAATGCTGTTCATAGACTTCAGTTCAGCATTCAGTACAATCATCCCTCAGTTCCTAATCGGAAAGCTGAGCCTGCTAGGCCTGAACACCACCCTCTGCAAATGGAACTTAGATTTCCTGACTGGGTGACCTCAGTCAGTCCGAATCAGGAAGAGCATCTCCAACACCACCACACTGAGCACTGGGGCCTCCCAGGTCTGTGTGCTCAGTCCACTGCTGTTCACTCTGCTGACTCACAACTGTGTAGCAATGCACAACTGGAGCCACATCACCAAGTTCACCGATGACACGAGCGTGGTGGGTCTCATCAGAGGAGGTGCAACGGCTAACGGACTGGAGCAGAGCCAAAAACCTGTCTCTGAGTGTGGACAAAACAAAAGAGATGGCTGTTGACTTCAGAAGAGCGTGGTGCGACCACTCTCTGCTGAACATCGACGGCTCGTTTGTGGGGATCGTCAAGAGCACCAAATTCCTTGGTGTTCACCTGGTGGAGAACCTCAGCTGGTCCCTGAACACCAGCTCCATAGCCAAGAAAGCCCACCAGCATCTCTACTTTCTGTGTAGGTTGAGAAAGGCCCATCTCCCACCATCCATCCTCACCATATTCTACAGAGGGACTACTGAGAGCATCTTGAGCAGCTGCATCACTGCCTGGTTTGATAATTGCACCGTTTCAGTTCGCAAGATCTTGCAGCAGATAGTAAGGACAGCTGAGAAGATCATCGAGGTCTTTCTTCCTTCCATCATGGACATTTACAGCAAACGCTGCATCCGCAAAGCCACCAGCATTGCGGATGACCCCATGCACCCCTCACACAAACTCTTCACCCTCCTGCCGTCTGGCAAGAGGTACCAAAGCATTTGGACCTTCACAGCCACACTGTATAACAGTTCTTCCTCTAAACCATCAGACTCCTCAATAGTCAGGGGCTGGCCTGACACTGGAACTATTATATTGTTTTAGTAATTATTGTCTTGCCTTAGTAATTGTTGTAATGTCTAGCACTCTTTGCACAAGTCTTGCACATGTGCACTTTATGTAGTCTGTGTCGCTCACTGTGTTGTTTTATGTAGCACCACGGTCCTGGAGGAACGTTGTTTCATTCCACTGTTGTATATGGTTGAAATAACAATAAAGCCTCTCTTGACTCTTGACTTTACTCTTGAAGAAAGTGATTTCAAAATGAATGTGAGATGACGCTCACATTCTTCAGGTGGACAGGAAGTAAAGGAGAAAAAACATTTTCAGGTTCTTAACGATGCTGGTGAGGACAATTACCATGTATTCTTTTAGCTAATGCTTTTCTCAAAACCAGTGTAAAACAATGAGCTACGTACACCAATTTACCCATTCATAGAGCTGGGTTATTTCACACCCACACACACACACACACACCCACACACACATTTTCAGAACTGCTTGTCCCATACGGGGTCACAGGGAACCGGAGCCTACCCAGCAACACAGGGCGTAAGGCCGGAGGGGGAGGGGACACACCCAGGACGGGACGCCGGTCCATCGCAAGGTACCCCAAACAGGACTCAAACCCCAGACCCACCGGACAGCAGGACTGTGGTCCAACCCACTGCGCCACCGCACCCCGACTAGGTTATTTCATGCAAGGGCAAATAGCTTGATCTAGGGTATTACGGCAGCAGGTGGGATTAAAACCATATAGAAATTAAATTAAAAAAACTGATTCATGTTTATGTGATATTGTGGCATGAGGTACCACGTCTCGAACACATCTGAACCCAGGTAAATTCTCACTGACCGTCTATTGAACATGTCTCCTCGAAAGGATGCAACAGGCACCTAGACCCAGAGCTTAGCCTGCAGTTGAGGAGAACCTCAGCTGAGGTTCCCCAGCTTGTCCTCTCACCCATCTGATAACAGACCAGCATCGAGTCACCAATACACACATTTGGTTGCACCTTGCCTGTAACCTGTGCCTCATCCTGCCCTCTAGAATCAGGGGTGTCACACGTAAACAACTCGTCAGCAATCAAAGTCTTCTATGGCAACCGAACCATGCGGTGTCGCCATCACAGGAGATCTGGATGCTCTCGCTGCTACAGTAACCTGGTATATCCTCACCTCTCAAACCCTTCATCCTGCTTTAATATCCCCATGGGACTCTGGAACTGCCAGTCTGCTGTGAGAAAGGTTGACTTCATACCAGCCTACACCTCCCATCTCTCACTGGACCTCCTGGCCCTAACTGAAACCTGGATCACCCCAGACAATTCAGCCACACCCACAGCTCTCCCCACTAACTACTCCTTTTCTCACACCTCTTGTTCCTCCAGCAGAGGTGGAAGCACAGGCTTGCTTATCTCTCCCTGGTGGGAATACTCCATTTTTCCTCTTCACCTCCATGATCTGTCCTCCTTTGAATGGCATGCTGTCTCTATCACTGCCCCAATCACTCTTGTTGTGGTTGTTCTTTTATCGCTTTCCTGGCCATCTCAGCTGATTCTTGGATGACTTTGACATTTTGTTGAGCTCTCTGCCAGGGGACAACGCTCCGTTGATTCTCCTGGGTGACTTCAACCTGCATGTCAACGACATTCATGCAAGCGGCCTTCTGTTGCTCCTACAGTCCTTCAATCTCTCCCTGTCCTAATGCCCCGCTACTCACAAAGCAGGCAATTGTCTTCACCTTGTATTTTCCCTCAGCTGTGGCTGTCCTGTCCTCTCTGTCAATCCGCTGCATGTCTCTGACCACTTCTTCATTTCCTTTCAACCCTGCCTCATCACTAATTCCTCCCCTCTTTCTGCACCCATTGTCACCTTCCGCCACAACTTAAAATCTCTCTCACCTTCCTGTTTTGCCTCTGCTACGCTATCCGTTCTCCCCTCTGCTGCACAATTCTTGGATCTCTCAATAGACGATGCCACTAACATTTTCCTCTCTGCGCTATCTTCCACCCTTGACTCTCTCTGTCTACTGTCTTCCAGACCGGCACGCCCCAGTGCCACCCCATGGCTGACTGATACGTTACGAGCTAACAGGACTAAACTCTGGGCTGCAGAGCAAAGATGGCGTAAATCCAAGACTCGCTCAAACCTGTATGCCTACCAGTCACTCTTAGCTACTTTTCACTCTGCTGTCTCTTCAGCTAAAACCTCCTTCTACCACAACAAAATACAGTCTGCATCCAAAAAAACCACACAGACTCTTTGCCACCTTCTCATCTCTTCTGTGTCCTCTGCCACTTCCTCCTCTCTCTTCTCTCATTGCTGATGACTTTGCTTTGTTTTTCAGAGACAGACTCAAAGCAATCACTGACAACTTATCAGCATTACCCTGCCCGGTTTGCGCTGGACCTCCCTACGAAGCTGTCCTCCCCAAATTTAAGCTGCTCTTAGAATCTGAAATCTCTGACATCCTGATATCACACAGAGCCACCACCTGCTCGCTTGATCTGATCCCATCGTCACTCCTACATTTCCCCGCAACTCTCCACCTTCATCTTTAAGATCATCCACTCCTCGATCTCCTCTGGCTGTTTCCCAGCTGCCTTCAAAACTGCTCTCATTTCACCTCTGTTAAAGAAACTCTCCCTGGATCCCAATTTGGTCCAAAACTACAGATCGGTCTCCCTCCTCTCCTTCCTGTCTAAAACTCTAGAGTGGGCAGCCCATGATCAACTGTCTGATTTCCTCTTCCGGAACCATGTCCTTGATGGATATCAGTCTGGTTTCAAATTTGGTCACTCCACTGAGACAGCCCTTCTGGAGATGTGTGATGCTCTTCAAGCCGCTAGAGCCACCTCTCTCTCCTCGATCCTCATCCTCCTTGATCTGTCTGCAGCATTCGACACTGTCAACCACCGGATTCAACTCTTCTCTCTTAGTCAGCTTGGGATCAAAGGAGTGGCACTAAGATGGTTTGAGTCCTACATATCTGACAGATCCTATCAAGTGGTCTGGCAGAGCTCTCGTTCTTCTCCTCTGCCTTTCTCAACTGGTGTCCCGCAAGGCTCGGTATTGAGTCCTCTTCTCTTCTCAATCTACACCTCCTCCCTCGGCCTGCTCATAGCCTCCCATAGATTAAAATACCACTGCTATGCTGATGATACCCAGCTCTTCCTCTCCTTTGCACCTGGTGTGTCAGACATTTCCACACACATCTCTGCCTGCCTGTCGGACATGGATGTCTGATTACCAGCTCCAACCAACCTCTACAAAACAGAGATTCTTCGCTTCCCAGCCGGCCTGTCCTCCTGTCACGATCTATCGATCAAACTGGACAACTCACTCATTTTGCCTACCTCCTTGGTTAAGAGTCTGGGAGTAACAACAGACATGAGTCTGACTTTCTTTCGGCACATCGAAGCCACAACCCGGTCCTACAGTTACATCCTGCATAATATTCATAGAATCCGTCCCTACCTCACAACTACTTGTCCAGGCCATGGTAACTTCCTGTCTGGACTATTGCAACTCTCTCCTGTGTGGCCTTCCTGCTACTGCCATCAAATCTCTGCAGCTGATAGAGAATGCCGCTGCATGAGTTGTGTTTGATTTGCCAAAGCGTTCCCATGTATCTTCTCTTCTCATTTCTCTGCTCTGGCTTCCTATAGCTGTCCGAATAAAATTTAAGACCTTGGTTATTGTCTACAAATGCATCAATAAAACTGCTTCCAGCTATTTACAGGACTTGACCAACCACTACATCCCAGCCAGACCCATTCGCGCATCTACTTCTGTTCGCTTGGTGGTCCCGCACACAAAAAGTAAAACACGGAGGTTCTCGGTTCTGGCTCCGTTGTGGTGGAATGACCTTCCCCTCTCACTCAGAACTGCGGAAACTCTGTCTACATTCAAGAAGGGTCTGAAAACTCACCTTTTCTGGACCCATTTCGCTCAAGATCTCTTCAGCTCATGCATGGTGTAAATGTTCATGCACTGTAACTTCATGATCATCCGCAGATAAGCCTTTACACAGCTGCTACTCTGGCATTCTATGTGATTGTTTGTTTGTGTACCTTATTATATAATAAAAAAAAACTTGGTAGGAGGTTATCAGGATTCATCTATCCTGCATTTTATGCACCTACTCGAGCAATGAACATCGGTGCATCAAGTAGAAAGTAACAAACTACATTTACTTAAGAATCACATCTGCAGCCATGTCTCTTTTTCTTAATGTAATGCACAAATTGTATTTTTACTGAGATGTACGTCGCTTTGGAGAAAAGCGTCTACTAAATGAATAAATGTAAATGTAAGTGTAAATGCAAATGCACACTGCCCTCAATGAGCAGCTCCTCACCTGCAACAGACGGGCCAACAAATGGGTTGGTCAGTGCCCCCAACAGCAGTCTTTACAGAACCACACCCATCCTCCTGTCCAGAGTGTTCTGTGGTCCCCCACATTGTTTTCCCTATGCCCAGTCATCCTACTAATACTTATAAGCAAGAATGTGTCTAATTAATATTGGATTATTTATTAATTGTGGGGGGTGCGGTGGTGCAGTGGGTTGGACCACAGTCCTGCTAATTAATATTGGATTATTTATTAATTGTGGGGGGTGCGGTGGCGCAGTGGGTTGAACCACAGTCCTGCTCTCCGGTGGGTCTGGAGTTTGAGTCCCGCTTAGGGTGCCTTGCGACGGACTGGCGTCCCGTCCTGGGTGTGTCTCCTCCCCCTCCGGCCTTACGCCCTGTGTTACCGGGTAGGCTCCGGTTCCCCGTGACCCCGTATGGGACAAGAGGTTCTGAAAATGTGTGTGTGTGTGTGCGTGTGTGTGTGTGTATTTATTAATTATTTACTACTGTCACACCCTCCACCTCGACACAACAAGGAACACCTGTGGCGGATCAAGGGATGAGCATATGAAAGGAAAGCGAGGAGCGCAGTCTACCTGCGTTCTACCTACAGACGCAACCTACGTTCAGCCTTAGTACTCGCTACGTATCTTGCCTCTGCTCTCCTGACTTCCCAGATTCCTCGTCCTCGTTCTCATCCTTGCCCTCATCCTTGTTTCCCTGTTCCCTCTCTTGTATCTCCACGACTTCCTGGCTTTTCTCGACTTCGTGCCTGTATACTGGACTACAACTCTTGGACTCGCCCTTCGGCTTTCGTTCGCACCTCGGTGATCCTTTGCCTGTTTATTCGACCATGCTTTCTGGATTACCCCTTGAGAAACCTTCCTGTGCTCCGCATGTGGGTCTGGGAGGACACTGTGACAGAAGGTTCCGCCCCACATTCGGATCCAGTGGAGTCAGAGCGCTTCCAGCGTGCACTCACTTCCCATGAAGCGTTGCTGGGAGCGCATGAGCAGGCACTCTCTTGCCTTTGCAACGCTCCGCAGAATCTGATCAGCGTGTTCCGGTGCGAGGGGATACTGCCACGTACTGAGCGCGCCCAGTATGCACCCCCTTCCGTCCTCTCCACGCTGGCGCCCAAACAAGACCCGCGGCTGGCCACCCCTGCAAGGTATAATGGCACTCCTGCATGCTGCGCTGGTTTTCTGCTACAGTACGAGCTCATCTTTTCCAGTTTACCACAGGTGTACCACTCAGATCGGAGCCAGATTACTTACTTGGTTTCTCTCCTGACCGGTCAAATGCTGGACTGGGCCACCGCCGCATGGGGGCGTTGTTCCAAGTACTCATATGAGGACTTTGAAGCCTGCTTCCAGGCGGCATTTGGGTTTCACTGCACTGACCAGGCTGCCAGTGAACACCTCATGGACCTGGCACAAGGCAACCGCTCGGCAGCAGATTATGCGGTGGAGTTTAGGACCCTTGCAGAGCTCAGTGGCTGGGACCAGACCGCCCTGCTCGCCTGTTTTCAGCACGGACTGAATTCCAGGCTATAAAAGGAACTGGCATTCCAGGGCGAGAGATGGACGCTGGATCAATTCATCGAAACTACCATTGCGCTGGACAGCCTTGCCCAGGATAAAGAGCCCCATCCGCAACCGGTTCCGGATGGACAACTCCGTCCACGTGAGAAGGTTGACCCCACATACACAACATCTGCATTGATTACATATGACAGTGGAACACTTTTAAACATCAGGAACCACTTTACTCGCTTGTTCTGCAATGTTTTTTCCACCGATCCCACGTGGCCACCTGAGATACTTTGCGCGGCAAAAGGGAACAATGACTACGTGAGAGCTCCTCCAAGGCGAAGGAAAAAGAAACATCGAAGGAAACGCGCTGGGGTCCGCAACAGACTGAGGACCAGAACACACAATCCTCCTCTGCCCAGTATCCTGCTCACCAATGTTCAGTCACTCGAGAAAAAGATGGATGATCTCTAAGCTAGGGTAAGATTTCAGCGAGACATAAGAGACTGTAACATCCTCTGCTTGACCGAAACATGGCTGACCCCCTCAGTACCGGACATAGCTGTAACACTGTTTGTCAACTTTTCTGTTCTTTGGATGGACAGGACAGCAGCGGCTGGTAAAACTAGAGGTGGTGGTGTTTGCTTTATGGTTAACAACAAATGGTGTGACCCTGGGAACATTACAACAGTGTCGCGTTCCTTACGACAGTTGCATCTATAACTATCAAATGCTGCCCGTACTACCTGCCTCGTGAATTCTCGACAGACATTGTTACAGCTGGTTATATTCCACCTCAGGCGGACACAGGCATGGCTCTGTCTAAGCTACATGATGAGCTGAGTGATTATCTAAACAAACATCCAGACGCTGCCATCATTGTGGCTGGGGACTTCCATAAAGCTAATCTTAGACAGGTCATGCCGAACTTTTACCAACATGTCTCCTGTTTAACCAGAGGGGAAAATACACTGGACCACTGCTATTCACAATTTAGAAAGGGATACAAAACCAACTCGCTGTTGGCTTTTGGTAAATCGGACCATGCCGCTATCTTCCTCATATCGGACTATAAACAAAGGCTTGTTCAGGAAGCCCCGGAGAGGCAGGTTGTTAGGCGCTGGTCCGCTCAATCAGAAGCTGCATTACAGGACGTGCTCAGTGACGTGGAGTGGGACATGTTCTGGTCTAGCACCGTTGACGTCAGCAAGTTCGCGGATGTAGCCGTCACTTTCCTCGGCATGCTGGTCGAGGAAGTAACGCCTACCATTACAATAAAAACGTTTTCCAACCAGGAACCGTGGGTGGACAAAACCATCCGAGCAGCGGTGAATGCACGCACGGCGGCATATAATGCGGCGCTCATGTCGGGAGATATGAGTGATTATAAAGCAGTGTGCTACGCCCTCTGATGAGCAGTGAAGGCTGCTAAACACTGGTACAAAGAATGAGTGGAGTCTCACTTCCAACTGAATGACTCCTGATGCATGTGGCAGGGACTGTGAACTATCAGTACTTTCGGAGGGAAGTCCTCTGCCATGTTGAGCGCTAACTCTTCTCTAGCAGATGAACTGAACAACTTTTATGCACGTTTTGAGACAGACCGTGAGGGCACCAGTCTGCCAATGAGCGCAGCAGAAAAAAGCAGCGTCATCAGAGAGGAGCGCGCGATCACCTTATCGGAGGACAAGGTTCGTAGGGCCCTGAAGCGAGTGAACGTCAGGAAAGCAGCCGGTCTGGACGGCATTCCCAGTCATGTATTAAGATTCTGCATCGATCAGCTGGCTGGCTTGTTCACATCCATCTTTAATGAGTCACTGTCTCAGTCCGTGGTCCCTACGTGCTTCAAAAAAATCAGTCATTGTTCCTGTGCCTAAAAACAATAAGCCCTCTTGCCTAAATGGCTATAGACCTGTGGCACTTACATCGCTAGTTATGAAGGGCTTTGACAGGCTCATCAAAAACATTATCTGCTCATCCATCCCTAATAATATCGATCCACTACAGTTTGCCTATCGCTCCAATAGATCTACTGAGGATGCCGTCTCCCACATCTCACACACCACCCTCACTCACACTGACAGCAACATGGGGAATTATGTGAGGCTGCTGTTTATAAAGTTGTGCATAACGTTATTAATTCATCAGTGCTGCACATTGCACTTTATCATTGCATATTGCATATTCGATATCTGCACATTTTTTTGTTCCCTAAATCTCAATTTTAGTTTTTTACATTTTAACTTTAATTCAATTCCCTGTATATTTTCTTAATTTAGCTTTAATTATACTCTCTTGTCTTTTTAAAATATTTTTTCTCTTTTAATATATTACCTTGTTTGCACAGTCTACAGCGCTGACTAGATTAACATTTCACTACAGGTTGTATGTGTGTATAACTGTGTACGTGACAAATAAAATCTTGAATCTTGAATCTTGAACAGAAGCAGGTCTTGTTTTTGGGGTTTATCCTCAGCAAAGACGGAATGGCCATGGATCCAGAAAAGGTAAGGGCGGTTCTCCAATGACCACGGCCGACCACGGCAAAAGCCCTCCAGTGATTCCTAGGCTTTGCTAATTTTTATCGCTGGTTCATTCGGGCTTTCAGTACTCTGGCTGCCCCTTTGACGGCACTAACCTCCTCCATGAAAGCCAGACTGACCTGGACCAATGAGGCACAATGTGCCTTCGATGCCCTAAAGGAAAGGTTCATGACAACACCCATTCTCCGCCATCCAGATCCTGATGCTCCATTCGTGGTGGAGGTGGATGACTCAGAAACAGGGGTAGGGGCCATACTGTCCCAACGCCTCTTTGGCTTACCAGAGGACATAGTGTTGGACCGGGGGCCCCAGTTCACCTTTCGGCTGTGGAAGGCGTTCTGGCAGAAGCTGGGCGTGTCCGTAAGCCTGATGTCGGGGTACCATCCGCAGGCGAACGGGCAAGTGGAGAGACTCCAGCAGGATGTAAGTCAGTTCCTGCACGGTTACTGCATGGAGAAGCCCCGGCAGTGGGTGAGGCACTTACCATGGGCCGAATACACACGTAACACCCTGCCTCACAGGTCCACTGGATGCTCTCCGTTTCAGTGTATGTTGGGGTACCAGCCCCCGTTGTTCCCATGGCAACCTGCCTCCAGTGACGTGCTGGCGGTGGACACATGGTACCAGGCCAATGTCGAAGTCTGGTGGACAGTTCGGCGGCATCTCCTTCACAGCCAGGCCCAGGTGAAGCGTCAGGTGGACCACCGGAGGCGTCCGCTCTCCTTTTTGCCCGGGCAGAGAGTCTGGCTGTCCACCAGGGGACTTCGGGGGGCTTACCTATCCAGGAAGCTCAGCCCACGGTACATCAGTCCGTTCAAAGTCCTCCGCTGCGTCACTCCAGTCTCCTACTGCCTCCAGCTGCCTCCTCACCTGAGGATCCACCCGCCTCTCCACGCATCATTCCTCAAGCCCTGTGCTGCGTCCCTGCATCAACCGCCACTGGACTCACCTCCTCCGATCCCCTTGCAGGATGGGGCGCCCCTACCTACACAGTGTGGGCGTTGCTGAACTCCCGTCAATGAGGAGGGCGTCCTACAGTACCTTGTCGACTGGGAGGGCTATAGGCCACAGGAACAATGCTGGGTGGCTGCTCGAGACATCTTGGACCTTGACCTGCTCTCAGCTTTCCACAGAGAGCATCCAGATTGTCCGGCACCCAGGCCCCGGGGGCATCCGCCGGGTCGTCACCGAACGGCAAGGGCTGCTCGGGGAGGGGGAGTACTGTCATGCCCTCCACCTTGGCGCAACAAGGAACACCTGCGGCGGATCAGGGGACAAGCATATAAAAGGAAAGCATGGCGCACAGACAGTTGTGGAACCTACGTTCAGCCTTAGTACTCACTAACATATCTTGCCTCAGCTCTCCTGACTTCCCAGATTCCTTGTCCTCATCCTCGTCCTCGTCCTTGCCCTTACCCTCGTCCTCGTTTTCCTGTTCCCTCCCCTCTCTTGCATCTCCACAACTTCCTGGCTTTTCTCGACTTCATGCCTGTGTACTGGATTACGACTCTCAGACTCTCCCTTTTGCACCTCAGTGACCCTTTGTCTGTTTATTCGACCATGTCTTCTGGCTTACCCCTTGAGAAACCTTCCTGTGCTCCGCACTTGGGTCCGGCGCTTCCACTCCGGGAGGATACCATGACAACTACTTGTTTATTTACAATTTATTTTGTCATCTTGTTTCTGTAGGAATGATTTCGAATTGCACTTTACTTGTGTAAAAGGTTTAATTTTGGATACTATTCGGATGTGGTGACACTAGGAGACTGTTCACTAGTTGTGCATATGTGTGTGCTGAGTATTTTCTCCCCTCAGGGCTTGCCATAGGCGGGATTTTGTACATGCGCACTGGAGTGCATCAGTCAGTCTGCTTATAAGTTTCACTCATGTTGGATCCAATAAAACTTGGAAAATGTTTGGAATCAACCCTAATGGGTGTCGTTTGGTATTTTCTTTATCCCTAAGTGTCTAGGCGAACCCTACACGAATGCTAGGTTACACTTGTATTTGTACCAGGCTGTTGTGTTTCTGCCCATGTGCTACATTAAATGGAAAACAGTTTTGCAAGAGTAAACAAAAATTACATTTCAAAACTTCATCGGTTTTATCAGCTTTTAACTGTATAGTTAATTTGCAGATGACTAGACAGTGTCATGGATTATAATTTTTATACATTTTCCAAATTAAACATATGAAAAAGTGGTTGATCAATCAGTGAAATCAAACCTAAACAGATATATTGCCAAATATTACATTTAAATGATTTACAGAATCAGAATCAGAACGAGCTTTATTGCCAAGTATGTTCACACATACAAGGAATTTGTCTTGGTGACAGAAACTTCCACAGCACAGATAGAATGACAGTGACAAGACAAAGATGAGAAGATAGAATATATGAATAAAGGATAAAAATATATATAAAAAATATAAAGTACACAATATACAAAAATAGTCACTAGACATTATATGCATGTACAGGTATGTTCTATACAAATGCAGGGGAATGTGAGTAAGACATATGATGTGATAAGTAGATATAATTATAAATATAAATAGCGTTGTGTATTGCACTGGTTTACTCTCTAGGGGAGATTTAGCTGTTCATGAGGTAGATGGCCTGAGGAAAGAAACCTTTCTTGTGCCTGGCTGTCTTGGTGCTCAGTGCTCTGGAGCGCCGGCTAGATGGCAAAGGTTCAAAGAGGAAGTGGCCTGGATGTGAGAGGTCTAGAATGATTCTGCTAGCCCTTTTACTGACTCTGGACGAGTACAGTTCTTGGAGAGCTGGGGGGGTGTGCCGATGATTCTTCCAGCAGTCCAAACTATCTGCTGCAATCTTCTGATGTCTGATTTCGTAGCTGAGCTGAACCAGACAGTTATAGAAGTGCAGAGGACAGATTCAATGACTGTAGAGTAGAATTGCAGCAGTAGCTCCTGTGGCAGGTTGAACTTCCTCAGCTGGCGAAGGAAGTATAACCTCTGCTGGGCCTTCTTCACAATGGAGTCTATGTGGAACTCCTACTTCAGGTCCTGTGAGATGGTGGTGCCCAGGAACCTGAATGACTCCACTGTTGCCACAGTGCTGTTCATGATGGTGAGTGGGGATAATGCTGAGGTGTTTCTCCTAAAGTCCACAATCATCTCCACTGTTTTGAGCGTGTTCAGCTCCAAGTTGTTATGACTGCACCAGACAGGCAGCTCTTTGACCTCCTGTCTGTAAGCAGACTCGTCACCATCCTGGATGAGGCCAATGAGTGTGGTGTCGTCTGCGAACTTCAGGAGCTTGACAGAGGGGTCTTTTGTGGCGCAGTAATTGGTGTACAAGGAGAAGAGCAGTGGGGAGAGCACACATCCCTGGGGGGTGCCAGAACTGATCGTGCAAGTATTGGATGAATATTTTCCCAGCCTCACTAGCTGCTGCCTGTCTGTCAGGGAGGTGGTGATCCACCGACAGATGGAGGTGGGCACAGAGAGTTGGGTTAATTTGGACAGGAGGAGGGGTGGGATGATGGTGTTGAAGGCTGAACTGAAGTCCACGAACAGGATCCTCGCATAAGTCCCTGGTTTGTCCAGATGTTGCAGGATGTAGTGCAGTCCCATGTTGACTGCATCATCCGCAGACCTGTTTGCTCGATAAGCAAACTGCAGGGGGTCCAGCAAGGGTCCAGTGATGTCCTTCAGGTAAGCCAACACCAGTCTTTAAAATGCCTTCATGACCACAGACGTTAGGGCAACAGGTCTGTAGTCGTTCAGTCCTGTGATTTTGGGTTTCTTCGGGATGGGGATGATGATGGAGCGTTTGAAGCAGGAAGGAACTTCGCACAGCTCCAGTGATCTGTTGAAGATCTTTGTGAAGATAGGGGCCAGCTGGTCAGCACAGGTTTTTAGGCAGGCTGGTGAGACACCGTCTGGGCCTGGTGCTTTCCTTGTCCTCTGTTTGTGGAAGACCCGACACACCTCCTCTTCACAGATCAAAGGTGCAGGAGGGAGGAAGGTGGGGGTTACTGGAGGTGTTAATCAATGCATGGAGAGAAGATCAGAATTGGTGTGGGGTGTGAGACAGGGTTTTTCAAACCTGCAATAAAACTCATTCAAATCATCAGCCAGTTGTTGAGTTGACATGGTGATGTCTAATTCATTACACGGTGCTGTTTAATTCATTATGGTATAACCTTAGGTTACTGCAAGAACATTACCAGTGAATGAACTGAGGGATGGGATGTATGTATTAAGCTTTTACCAATTGTGACCTAGTGGTTGAAGTTAGCAACAAAGTTACAGACAGATTTCCAGTCCAAACTTATGACAATTAGAGTAATCGGCTTTAAAAGACCCTCCTTTGCACTCGCAGAATCTCAATGAGACAACCGTCCTCCTTAGCGCTTATATCCCAATCTCCGTTAGTCCAAGTCCCAGTTCTTCATTCCCCGGCTTCAGACCATGGATCCTCACTCCCACTCTGACCGCCGATTGACCGACTCTTCACCTGTCCCTGACAATGAGAACTAACCTGACCCCTCAGTTCCTGACTAACGATCCTGCACTTGGGTCCAGCTGTCCCCACGTTTTCTGTTCCGCATGACAGAAGATTCTGCCTTTAACCCAGCAGTGATCAGATGCTGAAAAAGCTCTCTGCAGAAATTCCAACGTTCGTTGCGTCCGGAAACAGATCCGAGAGCTGAGAAGACGCAAGCTTCACTGCCAAACCCTGGATCACCACCACATGTCATCCTTGCTCCACCAACAACTCGTCAGCTCGCCTCCCAAGGTAAAGACTGGATTCTGAACCAATTCATGTGGCAGGCTATCACACTGCATCTACTGCAGTGGTTCCAGCCACTTCCTAGTGACCTGTCTGGAGCACCCCTTCACCAGAGCCTCCTGTACACGCCATTGGGTGAGTGCCCCCTCCCTCTAGCCCCACGGCTCACTGTTCTCATCATTCTATCCTGGGAGAGAGGTACCCACCAGATAGTCACACGTGCATTCATACACTCCGGAGCAGCTAATAGCACAAAGCTATGACGTTAAGTTACATGTTAACACGCTTGATGGGCAATCACTGAGGAAGGCTGTGGTGGAGTTTCGCAAAGACAGATAGCGGCTTGCCATAGAGAAACACTCTCATTTTTTCTTATTGCATCCCTTGACATACCAGTCATTCTGGGGTACATCTGGCTGGCTCACCATGACCCTGTGTTCTCCTGGAGTTCCAAAAAGCTGATTTCATGAGGAGAGTGGTGTGCCTGCTCTTACCTGTCCATACCTTGTCAATCTACGTCAATCGAGAGCCCTGGGTTCACGCACCCTCTGACTGTGCCAGGGAACTATGCAGACCTCACGGAGATCTTTAGTAAATCATGCACGTCACCATACCCCCACACCGTCCATGGGACTGCGCCATTGACATCCTGCTGAGAACTTCCCCTCCAAGGGGCTGGGTTTACCCACTGTCCCTATCAAAGCAGAAGCTCATGAAAAAATATGTGACTAAGGTCCTATCCTTGGGTATCATTAGGCCATCTACCTCACCAGCCTCAGCAAGCTTTTTCTTTGTGGGGAAAAGGATGGCGGTTGACTACAGAGGTGTCACCAAGATCACTGTAAAATACCCTCATCCCTTGCCATTAATCACAGCCGTGATAGAACAGGTCCACGGTGTACGGGTTTTTACAAAATTAGACCTGTACAGCCCATATAATCTAGTCTGTGAAAGGGAGGGGAACGAATGGAAGACGGCGATTAGCACCGCCCCGGACCACTATGAAAATGTGGTCATGCCTTTCGGTCTAGCGAACGCTCCCTCTGTATTCCACGCCTTCGTAAACCATGTGCTGGGGGTTGGTGAGTAAGTGTGTACTCGTTTACCTCAATGACATCCTGGTCTTCTCGCGTTCCATGATCAAGCATGAGGCACACGTGAGACTGGTGCTCAGCCACTTATTAGACGATCTCTTCATTAAGGGTGAGAAATGCCTCTTTCACCAGTAGAGTGTGGCCATCCTGGGTTTCATCCTTGGTCCAGATGGGGTGGCAATGGACCCGGCTAAGGTCCAGGCAGTGCTAGATTGCCCCCGTCCAATCTCCGTGAAAGCTCTACAGTGGTTTTTGGGGTTCGAACATTTTTAACGCCGGTAAATCTGCGGCTTTAGTAGCCTTGCTGCTTTCCTCACCTGTCTCCTTAAGGGTAAAGGGTCCCAGTTCTCTTGGCAGCCAGAAGGCCTTGTAGCATTCCAGAACCTCAAGCGGCGTTTTACGACCATCCAGATCCTTAGATACCCCGATCCATTGCTGCCTTTTTGTTGTCAAGGTGGATGCCTCAACTCTGGGTGTAGGGGCGGTTTTGTCTTAGAGACAGGGAAGCCCAGCCAAGCTCCACCCAGGTGCATATTAGTCACGTAAGATGTTGCCCGCCGAGCGGAATTATTACATCGGTAACAGGGAATTGCTAGCCATCTAGCTGGCTTTAGAGGAGTGGAGGAACTGGTTTGAGGGGGCCACTCACCCGTTCTTGGTCCTTATGGACCACTGGAACCTAGAGTACCTGAGGGCAGCCTGTCATATCAACCCTTGACAAGCCTGTTGGGCTCTTTTCTTTACCAGGTTCCGGTTTGTTGTCTCATATCGGCTTGGCTCCAAGAACACCAAGGCTGACCCTTTGTCCCTTTGTCCATACTCTCACCGAGTATTATGTCATTGTCAATCCATTATGAACAACCACTTGTCCTGAGCGGGGTCGCGGCGAGCCAGAGCTTTACCCAGCAACACTGAGAGCAAAGCTAAAGTGTGAGGAGACCGACCCAGGACGGGACGCCAGTACATAACAAGGCACCCCAAGCAGGACTCGAACTGGCGTAGGCCAAATGTAAGGGTCAGCATCAGGACCTCTCTCAAGTGGACCACAACTGCTGAAACTTAATGGTTCATATGTAGGGGCAGCATGCACTGAGGCCAGTAGGTGGGACACAACTGCTTACTAAAGGATTATTAGACGGCTCCCAAGCAACATGTGCCGAGTTTCCGGTCCAAAATGTCTAAGTTGTCATTTAGCACTGAAGTATGCAGCATCTCTCTGCCCTAATGAGGTGGGGAACTGGGGTTCAAATGACCACTTTTAAGACCCACAATTATTGTTACTACAAGAAGCTACTGCCTAGACCAGTTCTTTGACAAATAAAATGGCATGTGACCACAGCAGGGATGGAGATACATCCTGCCCTACTGGTTCTCCACAAAGCACAGAGCAAGCAAACAGGAACAGTGCTGGCAAAGACAACATTCATAAACCTCTCTAATAAACATCAGGACTTTTGATTTTAGAACAATGACCTTGTCCAATGAAGATGACAAATGCTTCTTCCATCGAAGCTAGTTGTTGGAAAATTTATGTTTTTCCTGTGGTACATGAAAGACTCAAACAAGGCAGAACATGGCTGAACAGATCATGCTTGGTTGTACGTGTACTGGCTCTTTTCCTTGTACAGACATTATTTGCCACACGAGGCTAAAAAATTAATGAGAAATAGGAATATGGATTAAAGAACACCATGTAACATTAATGCTAGTAACTGCTGATTAAACCTCAAACTGTGCAGCAAATCGTGTCTTAGAAATCATGTCATCTTTTACACTTTTTCCTAGATCAAATGTTCCTACACACATTGGTGTTGACTGCTTAGGGAGTGTTGTTAGCGTCTGTGTTCATAACTCAGTTTCAATTCAATTTTATAGAGCGTTCTTCTCACACAGTGACACAGAGCGCTGAACAAAAGGATAAGACAAAGAAATAAGACAGCTACTGGCCACAGAGGAAAAGAACAAAAAACTCCCAACTGAGAATCAAGGGAGAAAAAAACCTCTGGGGGTTCAAGTTCCAGTGGCTGCCCACACCTCATGTGTATTCTAGATTAAAAAAGACTTAAGTTGATTTACAACTAATGATAACACTGAAGCTAAGTGTTAACTTGATCTCCTAATTCACATAGGTACATCTCATCCATCATTGCAGGTGGTCATCAGCTTCAGTCAGCATGGAGCGGTGGTATGACGGCCGGCTGGCCTCCTCAGGTCTTATCATAGGGAAACAATGCTTAACAAGAACGAAATTGTTAGTAAATGATGAATTAAAGAGATTAGACAGGTTAATACAGAGGGGGAAAAAAGCACAGCTAACTGGAATCAAACTGCTCAGTGACATGCCTGAGTGAACATAAGTTCACTTATGAACATAAGTAAGTTTTTAGCCAGGATTTAAAGGCTGAGACAGACAGGCCATTTCTGACAGTAACTGGTAGAGTATTTTACTCTTTGGGTGCTCTATAGCTAAAGGCAGGCATGTCCTCCTACTGAGATCTTAGTGATCACAGGTACTTTAAGGTAATGCTCATTCAAAAAGTGAAGACTCTGTCTCAGAATATAAGAACAATCTCACAAAGGTAAACCGGAGCATTGCTATTTACTGCCTTATAGGTCAGAAGTAGGATCTGATAATCAACTCTAAGCGTAACCGGGAGCCAATGAAGCAATTTGAGTACCGGTGTTATATGGCCGTACTTCCTAGTTCTGGTAACAGTTCTCACAGCAGCATTTTGTACCAACTGCAGCCTGAATACAGTCTGGTCTATTTTCAACCTCTCCATGGGACTTTTCAACCTAACCATGGGACACTGGAACTGCCAGCCTGCTGTGAGGAAGGCTGACTTCATATTAGCCTATGCCTCCCACCTCTCACTGAACCTCCTGATCCTAATTGAAACTTGGATTACCCCAGACAACACAGCCACACGCGCAGCCCTCTCCACTAACTACTCATTCTCCTACACCCCTCATCTCTGCGGCAGAAGTGGAGGCACAGGCCTGCTCATCTCTCCCCGGTGGGAATATTCTATTCTCCCTCTCCACCTGCATGACCTGTCCTCCTTTGAATTGCCTGTTGTCTCAATCACTGCCTCAATCACTCTTGTTGGTGTTCTTTATCACCCTCCTGGCCCTCCCGGCCAGTTCCTGGATGACCTCGACATTGGCTGAGCTCTCTCCCTGGGGACAACACTCCATTGATTCTCATGGGTGACTTCATCCTGCATGTCAAGGACATTCATGCAAGCAGCCTTCTATCGCTCCTGCAGTTCTTCGACCTCTCCATGTCCCAGTCCCCTACTATTCACAAAGCTGGCAATTGCCTTGACCTTGTCATTTACATTTACATTTACATTTATTCACTTAGCAGACGCTTTTGTCCAAAGCAACTTACAACAGATACTACGTAGTGTTACTAGCCCACACACCTTATTCACCAAGGTGACTACACTGCTAGATACACTACTTACAAGGAGTTACTCATCCATGCATCAGTGAAACACACTCACTCCATGACACTCACACACTATGGGGGAACCTGAATAGCATGTCCTTGGACTGTTGGAGGAAACCGGAGCACCCAGAGGAAACCCACGCCATAACTGTGTCATCTGCCATAACTGTGGCTGTCCTGTCCTCTCTTTTACTCTGCTGCATGTCTCCAATAATTTCTTCATCTCCTTCCAACCCTGCATCAGCCCTAATCCCTCTCCATTTTCTGAACCCATTTGTCACCTTCCGCCGTAACTTAAAATCACTCTCGCCCTCCTTCCTTGCCTCTGTCGCACTGTCCACTTTCCCTTCTTCTGCACAATTCTCAGATCTATCAACAGATCTCGCCCTACTCCTCGTACTCGACTTCCCAGCTTGCCATAACTCCTTCTGGATTATGTTTCTCAGATTCTCCCTTCGGACTACGTTCGCACATCGGTTTCTCTTGCGTGTCTCCTCGACCCTGTCTTCTGGATTGCCCCTTGAACAACCTTCCTGTGCTCCACACTTGGGTCAGGCACACCCGCTCCGGGGAAACACCGTGACAATCACAAGTTATTTTCAAACTACAAAAATAGTCCCATGGATGTATCACACTGATACCCTGGCTGAGGCTGGTGTACTACCTGTAAATTCATTGCGATATTATGAAACCATCCTAAACTAAGAAAGATATATATATATATATTCACAACTAAAATGAAGGGATTTCTGCTCATCAGTCAATGACAGTTGTTTTTTTTTTTTTTAAAAGTGTAAAATTTGGAATTACGAGAAATAAGAAATGACTAAGAAAGTTAATACAAGTAAAGTGGTAGGCCCAGAAGGAGAGCCCGGCCAGGTACTGAAAGCATGTGCCTGCCACACCCACGTCACCGGAGCGACGAGTCACATCGGGAGCTCGTCTTAGGCAGACGCATAAAAGGCTGAGTCAGAACAAGAACTAGTGTGGAACCTTGTTCAGCCTAACTACTAGCGTACTCCTTGCTCTACCTTTGCGTTTTCCTTACCTCTCCATCCTCTTCCCAGTTCCCTTACTCCACTCCTTTGTCCTCCGTGACCACCTTTGGATTATCAACCTCTCGCCTGTTTACTGACCTTGTCTTTTGGATTCCCTGACTAACGACATCTGCACATCAGAGAGCCTCGCCTGTCCACCGACTATGAGTTTTGGATTGTCAAAATAGAAGCTCAGTTCATTTCACACTTGAGTCCAACCACTTCCTTCCAGAACTGAAATATGGCAGTGCCGACCAACTTACAGAGGTATTTACTAAAATATTCAACCTCTCATTACAGCAAGCTGCTGTTCCAACATGCTTTAAATCATCCATCATCATTCCTATGCCCAAGAAATTATGTGTGAAATGTCTGAATGACTATCGCCCAGTGGCTTTAACAGCCATAGTCATTAAGTGCTTTGAGAAACTTGTGCTTTCACACATCAGAACCATCATCTCACCTGATCTGGATAAGCACCACTTTGCCTACTGGGCAAACCTCTCTACAAAGAATGCCATCACAATAGCTCTCTACACCGCTCTGACACACTTAGTGGAACCAAATAGTTATGTGAGGATGCTATTTGTGGACTTTAGCGCCGCATTTAACACTGTCATCCCTCACAATCTGGTCAGTAAACCGGACAATCTGGGCCTTGATTCTTTTCTCTGCTCATGGGTCATGGACTTCCTTACAGATTGACCACAGCAAGTTATAATTGGTAACCATACCTCCTTCATGCCCATTGTAAACACAGAAAGCCCACAGGGCTCTGTGCAGAGCCCTATGCTCTTCACACTCTTCACCCACGTCTGCAACCCCTCCATACCTCCAATGACAATTAAATTCGCAGACGACACCACAATAGTTGGGCTGATTTCAGACAAAGAGAAGACGGCCTACATGCTTAAGGAGGAAAGTGGTGTAAGGACAACTACCTGGTCCTTAACAAATACAGTATAAGACAAAGGAGATGGTTATTGACTTCAGGAGAACAGACCAGATAGACAGCCTCCCCCTCCACATACATGGAGAAGCAGTGAAAGCCTGAAGTTCCTTGGAATCGATGTGTCAAAACAGCTGACATGGATCTACAACACCTCACACTCGGTTAAAAACCCCCAACAACGACTCTTCTTCCTCGGGAAGCTGAAACAGGCCCAGCTCTCACAGAAACTGCTGCTAAATTTCTACAGGAACACCATCAAGAGCACCCTGATTAACTGCACCATCGTGTGGTATGCCAGCTGTACAGCTGCCGAGTGAAGGGATCTGCATTGTGTGGTGAAGGTGGCCCAGCACAATGTCGGTATGGAGCTCCCATATGATTCCACACCAATAAACTGAGGAACAGCTTTGGCCACAGCTCTGGGAACAAAATGGGAACAAAATAAAGAGATTAAAGAGATTCTGCACATTCAACCCTGAACTGCTGCTGAAGCACTCCAAGCACTTTGTCACAGTAGACTGCCTCATTGTATGGATGTGCAATACATATTATATTTATGTATATTTTAATCTAACGTTTTTCATTTTGTTGTTTTGTTTTTTCTGCTGCTGGTTTCTGAGGGTTGCCACACAAAATTTCATTGTATTATATACGACAATAAATGACGGTATTTTAAGCTTAATCTTGCAAAAGCCCACTAAGTAAATATTAGTTCACAGTGGGTAACGCTTATGCCTCAATGTTCCTAAGCTGTGCATTGGGATATAGGCTCAAACCCACATCAGGATGCAGAGAATTTGTACATTCTCTGTGTGCCCACAACCCACGATGTGCAGAAGGTGGCAATGGTAAACCACTTTCATACCCTCCCACACCACAAAAACAACACAAGTGGTCACCATGAATCCAGTTCGACTGTATGGCACTGGCCCCCACTCCGACTTAACAAATACTGGCTAGAATTATCATATTGCAGCTATAACGGTCCATCTCCCTTTCCTCATTTTTTCCTCCGCTGGTCAAGGATAAAGCAACACGAAAATACGGGCTACATTAACTATTGCCTTAAAATCTGAAGTTTCAGGGATGGAATCCCATTCTTGCTGTAGATCACTGTACTCAATGGATGAAAACCCTGTCCAGTATACTTCCAAACAGGAAGAAGGAAGTCAGCTACTGTACTTGGCAATAAAGCTCGTTCTGATTCTGATTCTGATACTCTCAATAGTGCAGGTGTAAAAGTTCCTTAGCACCTTAGAGGGCAGTCTGAAGTCTCTCAGGTGTCTAAGGTGGTAGAGATGCTGTCGGGCCTTCTTCACCAAGGTGTTAACATGACAGGACCATGACAAGTCCTGCGTGATGTGAACACCCAGGTACCAGAAGCTGTCCACTCTCTCCACTGGAGTCCCATTGATCATGAGGGGTTGGTAGCTCCTCTCCTGCTTTGTGCTGAAATCCACAATCAACTCCTTAGGCTTGCTGACGTTCATGAGGAGGTTGTTTTCCAGGTAGGCCTTCTCGTTGTTGTCAGAGATCAGGCCCACCAGAGCAGTGTCGTCAGCAAATTTGATTATGGCGGTGGAGTTGGAAGTGGCCACGTAGTCATACGTGTACAGCGAGTACAGCAGGAGGCTCAGAACACAACCCTGTGGGCCTCCAGTGCTGAGGGTGAGGGTGGGTGAGACATGTCTGCCCACCCGAACTGCCTGTGGTCTGTCCGTGAGAATGTTGGAGATCCACTGGCACAGAGATGAGCTCAGTCCCAGGTCCTCCAACTTGGTGGTGAGTTTGAAGGGAATTATGGTGTTACATGCTGAGCTGTAGTCAACAAACAGCATTTTAACATAGTTTCCCTTCCTGGTGTCCAGATGACTCAGTGCTGTGTGAAGGAGGTACATGACAGCATCCTCTGTGGAATGGTTGGAACGGTATGCAAACTGAAGTGGGTCCATTGTGTTAGGTAATGAAGAGGTAATGAAGTCTCTGACCAGTCTCCCAAAGCATTTCATCACAACTGAAGTCAGGGCTACTGGGCGATAGTCATTGAGGCAGGCAGACTGTGGTTTCTTCGGGACAGGGACAATGGTGGACTGCTTGAAGCATGTGGGGATAGTCGACTGCTCCAGGGAGAGGTTGAATATCTCCGTGAACACCAGTGCTAGCTGGTCCGTGCAGGCTCTTAGGGCCCGACCTGAGATGTCGTCTGGTCTTGTTGCCTTCCTGGTGTTCACCCTCCTGAAGGCCCTCCTCACCTCATGCTCTGAGATGGTGAAAGCATTATCCGCCCTGGCACTGTCCGCATGCAAACTGACAATTGTGCTGTTAGCACCACCAGCGCTAATAGCCCCATTAGCGCCTTCAGCAACGGCAGTGCTGTTAGCACCATTGGCGCCTTCAGCACTGACAGCACTGTTAGCGCCGTTAAAAACCACACAGACTCTTTGCCAACTTTTCATCCCTGCTCTGTCCTCTGCTGCCTTCTCCTCCATCTTCTCTCACTGCTGATAACTTTGCTTTGTTTTTCAGAGACAAAGTCAATGCAATCACGGACCAGTTCTTGGCATCTGTCTGCCCTGAAAACGCTTGACCTCCCTGCGAAGTCACGCTTTCCAAATTCAGGTCCCCATCAGAAACTGAAGTCTCTGACCTCCTGTTGTCACACACAGCCACCACCTGCTCGTTCAATCTGATCTCATCGACACCCATATGGTTTGAATCCTACCTATCAGACAGATCTACCAAGTGGTCTGGCAGGGCTCTTGTTCATCTCCTCAGCTTCTTTCAACTGGTGTCCCACAGGGCTCAGTACTGGGCCCTCTACTCTTCTCAATCTACACCTTTTTCCACGGATCTGCCATTGCCTCCATGGCTTCAACTACCACTGTTGTACCAATGATACCCAGCTCTTTCGCTTATTTCCACCTGGAGCATCAGACATTTCCGCGCACTGCTGCCTGCCTGTCGGACATCTCTGCATGGATGTCCGATCACCACCTCCAACTCAAGCTCTCTAAAAGAGAGATTCCACATCTCCAAGCTGGCCTGCCTTCCTGTCATGATCTCTCAATCAAACTGGACACCTCACTGATTCTGCCTACCTCCTCAGCTAATAGTCTAGGCGTAATGATTGACTCAAGTCTTTCTCTCAGCACATCGAAGCCACAACTCAGACCTGCAGATACATCCTGCATAACATCCGCAGGATCTGTCCTTATCTTATAAACTATCTGATAAACCTTTGTGCAGCTTCACCTGTAATGTAAATGTTTATTTAAATATATATATGTAAAGAGTCTGCATCTAAGTCTCTCTGCTAATGTAATGCACATATCGTATTTTCTGTGATACTGTGTGTACGTCGCATTGGAGAAAACACACACACACACACACACACACACACACACACACACACACACACACATTATCAGAACCGCTTGTCCCATACGGGGTCACGGGGAACCGGAGCCTACCCGGTAACACAGGGCGTAAGGCCGGAGGGGGAGGGGACACACCCAGGACGGGACGCCAGTCCATCGCAAGGCACCCCAAGCGGGACTCGAACCCCAGACCCACCGGAGAGCAGGACTGCGGTCCAACCCACTGCGCCACCGCACCCCCCGCATTGGAGAAAAGCATCTGCTAAATTAATAAATGTAAATACTTCAGTCCACCAGTCTTAGTCTTTCAGAATTGTTGAAACAGTTTTTATATTTTACCTTATCCAGTTTTACTTGATGTAACTAAGCTTTTTTGCTACAGAGTGCTGCTTGATTCAGCATGTGATTTGTGCCTCTCCTCCAAGAAGATCCTATGATCAGTGCCAGGAACACACACACACACACTTTCTGAACCGCTTGTCCCATATGGGGTTGCAGAGAACCGGAGCCCACCCGACAACACAGGGCATAAGGCCAGAGGGGGAGGGGACACACCCAGGACAGGATGCCAGTCCATCACAAGGCACCCCAAGCGGGACTCGAACCCTAGACCCACGGGAGAGCAGGACCCGGTCCAACCCACTGCACCACCGCACGCCCTTGCCAGGAATACAATTTTTAAAACTATTTACCCAATCAAATCTATGAATTTAATTTTCAAGACTGCAACACAGCAGAGTTGTTCTTTTTAATTCATCACTGAAATTGTCCAGCTTTGTGAGTTTATGGCTAGCGACGGAGCGGAGGGCCAGAGCCCCAATCACCTCTCCTTCATCAGAAGATTCCAAAGAGACCTATACATGGAATTATTTGGTAGGAAAAGGATGGTAATATTTTTCTTTCACTTTTAATTATTTAGCCAGTGTTATTTTCAAAGCAGGCCTGAATTTCACAGACCCCCCTCCAAGGGCTACATGGACCCCTGGTTTAGATGGAGGCAGTCAGTTTTGCCCAGTGAGGTTTTTGTTTTCTTGCACTGATTGTTTTAGCATCACCTGGGTTTTTCCACACTGGACCAGTTTATGAGCAGCAGCAGCTATTTTTTTCTGCATGGCAGGTTATATTCTTTTAATGTGGTACCTAATAAAACCAATGCTGAGATCCTATGGCCAGCCTACAGAACCCCTCATCTACATTTAAATTCACTGATTTAGCAGATTCTTTTCTCCAAGCAACTTACAGTTTTAATTTACCCACAGCTATTTATCTATTTATACAACTGGATAATTTTACAGGAGCAACTCCAGGGCAAGGGGAGGGGTGTGGTGGCACAATGGGTTTGACCTGGTCCTGCTCTCTGGTGGGTCAGGGGTTCGAGTCCTGGTTGGGGTGCCCTGCGACAGACTGGCATCCCATCCTGGGTGTGTCCCCTCCCCCTCCAGCCTTACGCCCTGTGCTGCTGGGTTAGGCTCCGGTTCCCTGCGACCCTGCTGGGACGAGGGGTTTCAGATGATATGTGTGTGATTCAAGGGTGCGACAGCTGGAGATGGGATGTGAACATGCAACATCTTTGCTCAAGCAGAACATAAATAAAAAGGCAGCCTACAAATTATATCAGAATCCTGCTGGCAAAAACAAAACACCAAATACTGTATGTAGTGAAAATGATGAGATGACACCATCATGAAGAGAGCATTTAGAAAGATGGAAAAGAACATGCATCCAGTTATGAAACTGTCAGATGACAGTGGTGAATAATTAATCCAGAATTTCACCATGAGTTACAAAATAATCTCTGCTGAAAGATGGGTCTTCAAATCATCCCCCCCCAGGTAAGCGCTGCTTCTCCTCCAAGTGCCAGATGTTCAGCTGCCCCCTTCCAACCCCAAGACAATCTTGCATTCATCATATTCTACCTGACAACAGGACACATCTCAGTTAAACACTCAGATATTTAACAGATTTATATATAAAGCCACCAACATTGTGGATGACCCCACACACCCCTCACACAAACTCTTCACCCTCCTATCATCTGGCAAAAGGTACCAAAGCATTCTTCCCCAAGCCATCAGACTCCTCAATACTCAGGGACTGGACTGACACTAACCCACACATACATACACGCATGCAAGCACACACGCACACACACACCCATACTTCAGAACACCATTCTACTCCGTTGGCAATTTTTTGAACTCTTCTTTTTTAAATGGCTGCTAAAACCTAACTTTTATGTTTACATTTACAGCATTTATCATATGCTTATTGTTTATATTTATTATTGTATACAAATAATATATATTTATTGTTTATTTGCATTGTTTACTGTGTAGGTAGTTCTGAGTTGCTTCTATGTAGCACCATGGTCTTGAAGGAATGTTGTTTCATTTCACTGTATACTGTACCAGCTGTATATGGTTGAAATGAAAATAAGCCACTTTGAATTTGAGATGTGATAAGTACAACATTACAAACTTCCTGCTGAGTCTTGACCACTTTTACATTCTCATTCTGGATTTATCTACATAACAATAACCAAATCAGTGCATTTTGTAATTTCCTTTTTTACTTTCAGAAACCCAGTCTTGCAAACAAATTTTTAATTGATTAAAATCTCAAAGTTCTGAGTAAATAAAACAATAATAATACAATTGGTGCTACTTAGAGAACAGTGGTTACAGTTTCCATCTGACACTTGAGGTAGGAAAGAACAACATCAACTTCTCTCTCAGTTACAGAAGCCTTTAATGCAATACGTGCACACAGGTGAGCCTCCTGGGAGAGTCACACCGAGGGCAGGCAGAATACAGATACTTATACACCACGGGGTAGGGTTATTAATGGCCGTTAGTTCAGTCTTTATGACTTTAGTCATTTATGACTTCTTCCTTTGTGTGTTCCTCCTGTGGGGGTGTGGGGTTAATTCCTTCTTTCCCACGGGAAGGTTTCCTTCATGCGGTGTTGCTATCTTGTCTTTACGCAGCAGCAGACCAGGTGCGGTTGTAATGTGTCCTTGCACACGCAGCCTTACCACTCGCACCACACATTTCTGCAGCAATCACAAACCCTAATTCATAGTTCAAAGGTGAACAAAGATCCTTACAAAAAGTAAAGAAACAATAGATACAATTTTCTCTCACACACTGGAGGGAGTTGGGTTCAAAGCCCACCTCCTATAGTACCCTTGAACAAGATGCTTATCCTGGTTACGCAGTTGTAAAAATGGGTAACATACTGAAAAATAGAGATTTATTCATGACTTAGGTCCTATAAAAACCTCATGTAAAGCTATAATAAATTAGAAAATGCTCTGCAAGTGTCTTTATTTTTGTTGACTTTGGACACTAAAAACAAAGAAATACGCCCTGTGTTGCCGGGTAGGCTCCGGTTCCCCGTGACCCCGTATGGGACAAGCGGTTCTGAAAATGTGTGTGTGTGTGTGTGTATTGAAATTTTAAAAAATTTCTTAAAAAATCTAATTTCCGTAATGTTCTAATCAATGCAAATGTTTGATTCATTCACCTACCACTTACCACAGCATTCCACTGTTTCCAGCAAAGGAAGAAAGGCAAGGGCAAGGTTTCCAGCCAACCAATCAACAACTGCTTGCTGTGGTGAGCCGGAGCCTTACCCAGCAACACAGAGCACAAGGCCAAAGGGGGGGACACCCTGGACAGGACACCAGTCTGCCACAAAGCACCCCAAGCAGGGCTCGAACCCTAAACCTGCCACCCAGCAAGCACTAGCTAAACCTGCTGCACCACCATGCCCCCAAAAGGCAAGGTTTTGAAACATTCTAATAGGGCCAGGCCAAAAGACATTGGGATGAGGATCACTGGTTGGTGCAAATGGATGAAAGGGGTTAGAAAGGCACGAGTGAAAAAGATGCAGTGGATGGAGCTCCTCAACACAGGCATTTCACAGGGGTTCTGCTGATGGAGCACACCCACAACATCTGGGCGCTTCCACTTCTGGCACTACAAGCGGCTTGTCAAACAGTAGATGGCAGAGTGATTAGAGCCACCACCTTTGGTCTCTAAGGATCTTTGTACAAATCCCACCTTCTACTGTAATACAGTTGATCAATGTACAGTATTTACACTAGGGCACTATTGAGAGCATCCTGACCAGCTGTATTGCTCCATGGTATGGGAACTGAAATGTCTCCTACCGCAAAACCATACAACGCATAGTGACTACAGTTGGGAAGATCACTGGTACCCCACTCCCACAACAAGACATCTATCATGCTCACTGCACCCACAATGCCTTAAAAATTGTGGGTGACCCCACACACCCCTCCCAAAGCCTCTTCAGCCTCCTGCCATCTGGGAAGAGATACAGAAGCATATGAGCCAGCTCCACCAGACAGTGCAACAATTTTTCCCCTCAAGCTGTCAGGATCCTGAACTCTCTCTACCACCTTACTTTGAACTCTGACCCCCGCACCCACAGCCCCCATCCAGAATAACAACACCAGCCACTTTAACATGGACTGTACAGAATTTTATGCCACTGACTGTTCTGCTGAAACCTTAATAGATCCTATATCTATATTCTATATTCTTTATGCCACGCCCACACCTCCGGGCCAACACGGAACACCTGGGACGCAACGCAGACTACAGCATAAAAGGCTGCGTCAGACCACCAGCTGATGTGGAATCTTGAGCTGCCTACTCGTTAGCGACCTTCTCTAGCCATTTCCTGTTCCCGAACGCCTTCCCCGAACCCGTCCCTTGTTCCCCCGATCTCCTGCCTCTTTCTGATCATCGACCTCTTTCCTGTGTACTGACCTCGCCTTTTGGATCCTCCCTGTTACGACGTTCGCACCTCGAAGACCCTTTGCCCGTTCTCTGACTTCCTCTCTTGGATTTCCCCGAAGACACCACGATTACCGCTCTACACTTGGGTCTGCCGCTTCCTTCAAGACCTGACCATGACACTTTAAAAAAAAACTTACTCTTTTGCACTACCTCCTTTTTTTTGTATTCATTATTAGACCACACGGGGGGGCAGTGGCGCAGTGGGTTGGACTGGGTCCTGCTCTCCAGTGGGTCTGGGGTTCGAGTCCCGCTTGGGGTGCCTTGCGACAGACTGGTGTCCCATCCTGGATGTGTCCCCTCCCCCTCTGGTCTTCTGCCCTGCGTTGCTGGGTAGGCTCCGGTTCCCCGCGACCCTGTATGGGACAAGCGGTTCTGAAAATGTGTGTGTGTGTATGTATGTATTAGACTGCACATGCTATATGTATATGTTGCCCTCTATGTTTTTCTTGTTCTCTATGTTCACACCGTGGTCCAGGAGAAACACTGTTTCACTCCCATGTACAGTATGTCCTACACATAGTGGGAACGACAACAAAGTTGATGTTCACTTTGACTTTGAACTGATACAGTAGAAATTGCCCTTGTATAATGGGTAAACAAGTCTAAAAGCTTAACAGTTAGTTTCAGTGAAGAAAAGCTTCAGATAAATATGTTAATACAAATTACAGGCATCCCCGTTAAACGGAACTAATTCGTTTCTGAAAAAAATTCTGTATACCAATCTGAAAACTGCTTCTAGATTCTTTCCCCATAAGCGGGGGAAAAAAATATGCTGTCCTGGACTTACGGACATGATCGCCAAATATTTCCACAAACACTCAAACCACGTAAAGAAGTCTCAAGAATAGTAACCAAAACATTAGATGATAAGATAAAGACAAAGTTGTAGACCTACCAAAATCCCTGTGTGTCACTTCCCAGGCAAGTGAAATACACGCCGGCGGAAGTGAAACGGTGACCGAATAAACGTTCGATTATTCAGAGTTTTCTTCTGTAACGTAAGCGAACGGAGGTGGGGCGGGGTGTCGCTGTGAGTGACCCGCGCATCACGGTATCAAGCGTTTGCCACTCACCTGGCGGTAATGCACCCTGAAGGGTCGCCGGTATTTGGAAATGGATCATGGCAGCACCACTGTATGTCAACGATGTGCTCCGGGTGCCACAGGGGGGCGCGCACAGCTGGCGCCATTAACAGTTAAAAACATGTCGACAACAGGAGGCTATGCGACGTAAAGTGGTCACAACCGGGTGCCTAGAGGACACACAACACCGCAGGAGCGCTACAGTGCACAACAGAATATACAACCATCACTTCTGTATCTGTACCAGTATACACAGTGTTACTGCATCTGCTTTTTCTTTTATTCCTTTACCAACTGCAACGAAATTACAGTTACTTCAATTAAGTGCCAACTACTCAGATACTTATTTAAGGGGCCGTGTCTTCTGTTAAATATTTGGTTATTCTACTGTCTCAGAAGTGTATGCATTTTTAAAAAAATTGATTAAGCACCACACTGAGCCACAGAAACACAAAGAGAGAAATAGTACACTGAGAAATTTCAAATGCACCCACATACATAAGACAAGGACAAAGTATTAGACTATTTTAAATCTTGATCAGGTCCCAAGAGAGGAACTGTCCTCCAACCAGGATACCAGACATTCCAGAGTTATTTATCTGAATTATCATGTACATGGTTTTTTATTTTAAAGTTTTTTTTTAAATGGTTTTCTGAACACGGTTGCAGTAATATTTGTGTTCTGTCACAGGAGAGTCCAGTGAGTGGCTGTTCATATTTAAATGTATACACATTTTAGCAGAAAATATCTACAGTCATTTTCATTGTGGAACTGTCTAGATGTAAAGAGTGAACATTTTGCCTAATTCGTCAATTTTCACAAGCACATCTTTGTACACCACATCAGTTTTCAAAACTTTGTGTAAGGAGCATTGTTGTACATGAAGAGTGTGTAGGCCTACATATTGTAACGACCTGTGTTACTGTTTTAGGAGGGAAACCCATCTAATGTAAATAGTTGCATTGTGGGGAATAATGTTGAATGTGGCTGTGCAACCACTGGGGGCACTTAGGGGGAAAATGATGGGGTAACTGTGTCCGGGAGTATGTTGAAAAAAAGTCTAGGGGTGCGAAGCATGCTGGGAAAGCTGAATTGGTGTGCAAGTTTTTGAGAAAACAGAGTTCTTAGAACAAGAGTGTTGTTTTTCTGGCTGTTGGTGTTCTAAGAAAAGGTTTGTAATGAATCTTTGCCAAGCCCACAGTGCTGTGTACCACAATGTATATAGATAGATAGAGTAACCCTGAGCAAGGCCCACCCGAACCTGCTTGCCCCAGACGGGGCACGGGGAACTGGAGCCCAACCCGGCACACAGGGCATAAGGCCGGAGGGGGAGGCTCCACCTAGGACGGGACACCAGCCCATCACAAGGCACTCCAACCAGGACTCAAACCGCAGACCCACCAAAGAGCAGGACCTGGACCACGCCACTGCACCCCCATATGATGCAAAAAAAAAAATGAGCACAGGTCCTGGAGGAAATGGAGTCCTCAGCCCGAGAGCATTATTTCCCTGGTGCTGGTGTTCAAATAAATCGTTTGTGATGGACGCTGCCTCCATGTCCTTCTTTGCCCCATCCAGACCTACAGTGCTGCGCACCACAATATTTTTAGGCACTATTCTAAGATTTACATCTGACTTAAAATGCACAGCTGAGCAACATGATTAACATAGCTTAAATTCTAGTTAGCTAACAAGAAGCATCTAAGCATTTGTTATTATTAGCAGTAGTAATAGTAGCAGTGTATGTTTTGATATGGAGTAACTTTGTCAGTGTTTGTAGACACATACACATTTCATGCATCAGCAATGTTTATCGTGTGCAACAGACAAGAAATCTGCAGTTTCAGCCCTTGCTTTGGCTGCCTCCTGACTATCTGCCATCCTAGCATCTACCATCTTCTTTTCAAATGGTGCGGTGTGTGAAAGAAATTTTTCCCTTTCCCGTGTCAGCCATAGGAGACACTGAAAGAAACACACAAAGACTTTTCACAACAACATTGGCCGATGGGAGAGCACCGGAAATTGGGTCTCTCCCCAATCAGTCTTTATTGCCTGCGTTTATTTGCCAAGCTCATACATAATTTATTACAGGGCGCTACAACAGGTGTGTTCAATGTTTTGCCGCCTTTTTGCCTAGTAACTTTCCGCTCCTTTGTTCTTAAAACTCCTCACCCTGAAGCTGAACTATCTAACCCCCATCATCCAGCTGACCTTAAACTAACCTCACTTCAGACAAGGCAGGACCACCAGCCTTTTATAACATGCTCTTGGTCTCCACAGCCTGCCTTTATCAGATAACCTCTGACCTGGTGCCTGGTACAGCCTGCTTCTCACACAATGGTCTTGCATTCCACAGCACAGAGCAAAGCCTTAAACCCAGTACAAAAATATTATCAGTTACCATGCTTAACAATTTCTATAACTATTAAATTTCAACACCACAGATGCTGCTTATCATTTGGGCTTCGAACCTGTGGAGGGATATCTCTGGCAGCCAGCCCCAGCCAATTATCTGCTTATCCACCTTGGCTTAGTCTTCATGCAGACCAAATGGGCTAAGTTTAAGTGCTCAATGGCATTGCTCTTTTCAGTCTGTGGGGTAATAAACATGTTGGCCTGCCCTTTGATGAAGGTCAGGAACTGGAAAAGCATTCCCTTTTTACATAAGGCTTTCTTACCGTGCCTCCCTCAGATGGGTGAAAATAACACAGCTAGAGATACTTTGTGCCCTGCGCCACTGAACACCTCAAAATGATCGAAAGAGTCCTACTTTACCTCTGAGAACATCCAGGAACTGGAACTGGTTTTTTAGAGATTTTTTCAGCTTCTAATCAAAAGTCCACACCAGAATGAGCAGACAGTTTGCACCACCCAGGGCTATGTATGCATGCAAGGTGCTGAATCAAACCTGACCCATAGCGACCAGTTGCGTGGTTTTCAAGGCAAGGGAAGGGAGGAACAGAGGTGGGTTGCCAGGTCCTCCCTCTGCATGTTGATGGAGGAAAACGCAGGGAGAAACATGGAGTCACCATGCAGGACCCTAATCCCAGACCCGCCACACAGCAAGGCACCAGTCAAACCCGCCACGCCACCACATGCCCCATAATCAGGGCTCTAAGACTACAGAAATGTCACTGGTGTTGTTTAAGCCCATTTCAAAGAATATGTTTTGGTGCAGGACCAGACGGCTCGCTACAACTGTTGAACACATATCAATTCTATAGGTTGCTATTCATCTAATGTATGCTAACAAAAACTGTGGTATCACTCAAGAGTCACCATCTGCATCTCTCCCTCTGCTGGTGAAATACACACACACTTTCTGAACCACACATCCCATACAGGGTCGGAGGGAACCGGAGCCTACCCGGCAACACAGGGCGTAAGGCCGGAGGGGGAGGGGACACACCCAGGATGGGACGCCAGTCCGTCACAAGGCACCCCAAGCGGGACTCGAACCCCAGACCCACTGGAGAGCAGGACTCGGTCCAACCCACTGTGCCACCGCACCCCCCCATTGGTGAAATATACATTCACTTATTCTTGTCATGTTTTTATCTGGAGTATTGAAAATGTAAGTGCAGAGCTGTGGCAGCAAAATGAGGCAGACATGCAGAAGACACACAATGTGACTTTAGATCATTGCCCACAGAGGAGATCACAGATAAGGTAGGGTTTGGTGGCGTGAGTCAGAGTGGGTCCAGATTGTGGTCCGAAATGCAAGAGTCAAGGTCCAAAAGCCAGGTGAGCTTCGGTGATCATGATTCAAAGGCGTATGGCTGCAGTCCGAGGAACAAGGTTTGAGATCCCACGGGTCATTAACCAAAAAACAAAGGGGCTTTATTCAAAAGGTCGTGGTCATGGTCTGAAGAGTAAGAATCTTAATTCCAAAACCAGGGAACAATGAACAAGGAGAAAAGTGAATGGGGGGTTGCGTGTGTGTGCTGTCCACAACTTGTGGTCGGAGCTCTTGCTTTTATATTGTGTTTAAATGCGGCACAAGTGTGTGTAATGTACTTACAGTACGTGTGGCAAAACCACCCACAGTGGTTTTCTAGGGTATGGCCTCATGGGATCATAGCAATTCTTTTACAGTTTGTACATTCCTGTTTTGGACATAAAGTTACTTTGCTACTGGAAAAAGTGTCATTGTACTGAATTTTAAGCTAGTTGTGTCACAAAATTTTGTTTATTTTACAAGTATATATATATTATATCAACAGCCATTGGAGTTGTTTTTAATTCCAGTTTCTGCATTTCCTTCTTCATACTCACTGGTATTACAAAAAGCTTCCCAGAAGGTCTTATTCCAGTAGGAATCCTACAAAAGCCCCTGCTCTGGCTTTGTGTTCTTATACAAAGAACAGCAGTCTATTCATTTATTGCTTGTGTGCTTTCCAATAAGCAGCAGCCAAGGGTGTAGAGGAATATTATGATCTCAGGCAGGCATACACAGTGTGCTCCTGTGTTGGGCTGTCTGTCACCTTTCTGCATGACAGCCATTTGAACACTGTGCCCACAGGCAAAGACACCTAAAGAAAAAAAATATAGTTTCAGCCAGTTGTTTTGAATTACTAAAGAGTTTCCATAGCAATGACCTCATCCTTCATACTCAATCAGAATTTTATATCTCATGAGTCTTTGTAGACCAGTGTCCAGAAAAAAACCAAAACCTACTATGAAAACTTACAGACCTACAGGTTAGAAAAGGAAAATACAAGGATTCTGAAAAGTTTAGGAAGTACTTTCAATTCAGGCATGAAGAAGCAGTGAGGTCATAGGAGGCTCCTCATTATGACAACGTGAACGGTACAGTCAGCCAAGCTGTCCATCGCTGGGCCTAAGGTGGGAATTTAAAGAGCACCTCTACTGGGGAACCTGCAAAGACCTGGATCTACACATACAATAGGGGTTGTATACCCTGGTGCAAACAGATTCCTTTGTGTGACAGCTTTTGTTGCAGTTGGACTCTAAATTAATTGATTATTTTCACTTTAATCTGTTCAATTAGACAGATGATTCAATCCGTGGTGAACTGAACAAGTAGCAGAAACTTTAATTTTATGAAACTGAGAAGCGTATTTAGAACAACTTTGAATTTAACAGGAATGGAGAGCCAATGGAGAGCCAATAGAGAGGGGGTGTGGTGGCACAGTGGGTTGGACTGGGTCCTGCTCTCTGGTGGGTCTGGGGTTCAAGTCCCACTTTTATTGAAACCTACTGTGAGAATATTGCTAAGGTTAAAATATATTTTTGGATCTGTTCCAAAGCAAAATACTATATGTCAGAAATTGTTTAATGATTTAACCAACTTAATTTATTGCTTGAATGTTTAAAAAGCTAAGAATGTTTAACACAGCCACATAATTGCCTTTAACAATTATTTATGCCGTCAGCTGGAACAACATTTAGCATGCACATGTCCACCAGTACCAAGGCTAGAAATTGTTCAGTGTCCAGCTGAACTGGGGAGACCATGAACCATGAAGTTATGCAGTTGCTAATGGATTACATCTCTGACCAGCTGGAAAGCAATGAATGTGAGTATAATCAGAAAACAATTTCTTCCAGTGAAAGACAGATACAGCATGTGCTGCCAAGGAAAAGCCAGTATGTCCAAAGACCTCAGCCATCCTACAGGATCAGTTTTCTCTTGCCATTCCTCAGGCAGAAGGTACCAAACAATTACAACCAAAAGAGTGAAGGACAGCTTCTACCCACCAACCACAAAGCTTCTCAACACACACACACTTTTTTATGAATGCACATTTTCTTAAATATTGTATAAGTTGAATCAATGTTAAATATTTGTCTGTTTTATTGTCTATTGTCTACTGTCTGTATTCTGTGATTCTACTGTATTGCATTTATTGTCTGTATTAATTTCATATAGAGGGTTGTCTCTGTTTACTACCTTCATGGTCTGCAGGAGACACGCAACTGGGAACCTCATTATGCTCTGTGCACACATGCTGCAGACATATGATAACAATGAACTTGAAACCTACTCTTCTTTTATACAATCATTTTTCTTTACCAATAGTGCCCCTTGTGGAAGCAAGTGGGAAAAGATAGTTTCGTCAGTACTGTACATTCCAACCTTATACAATGGGGTCCTGTACAACAGGAAGCCACTTCAGTGGCTTATGAAAATATGTACCCTTTTTCATACAGCAGTTTACCTCCATGGCTGATATTTTATTCTCCAGCATCGCTACAGCATTGCTGCTTGTATCAGACATTCTGTAAGAGAGATACATACTTGTATCATACTTGCATCATACATGTCTCAAACTCAAAAGGTTTTCGTACTTCAGTGTCATTGTTTCTATATTCTGCCTAAATGTAGTGTATTAACCTTTAAATTACTCTAGAATCAATGACCTCTAGTGTAAAATTATGGTTAAAGTGCTGCTGGATGAGGGGGTGCGGTGGCGCAGTGGGTTGGACCGCAGTCCTACTCTCCGGTGGGTCTGGGGTTCGAGTCCTGCTTGGGGTGCCTTGTGACGGACTGGCGTCCCGTCCTGGGTGTGACCCCTCCCCTCCAGCCTTACGCCCTGAGTTGCTGGGTTAGGCTCCGGTTCCCCGTGACCCCGTATGGGACAAGCGGTTCTGAAAATGTGTGTGTGTGTGTGTGTGTGTGTGTGTGTGTGTGTGTGCTGCTGGATGAACTCCTCAGTTTAAAATATAGGTATTGGATAAAGATATATTCCTTTTAGCAGTTTATTAACTTTTCCATGACAGAAGCCTATATATATATATATACTACCTACTTCCTATCACATTGACAAGCAGAGTAAAGAAACAACACACACACACACACACACACACACACACACATTTTCAGAACCGCTTGTCCCATACGGGGTCACGGGGAACCGGAGCCTACCCGGCAACACAGGGCGTAAGGCCGGAGGGGGAGGGGACACACCCAGGACGGGACGCCAGTCCGTCGCAAGGCACCCCAAGCGAGACTCGAACCCCAGACCCACCGGACAGCAGGACCGTGGTCCAACCCACTGCGCCACCGCACCCCCTTAAAGAAACAACATATAATTATAATGTAAAAGTACTTAGAATGATTTACCCATATAAACAAATTTTGTTTATGGAAGCAATTTTGTTCTGCCCGCAGATTTGTTTAGTTCATGTGATTAATTGCTTTGTTGAGCGGAACCTTTATTTCCATAAGTTATACGCAATTTGTGCATGTGCGCTATTTCCATGATGCACTACTGTCGGGATAGGCATAGTGGAAGCGTCTGAGTTCCGTGTGTTTTTCCTACGCCTGTGGAAGCAATAACTGTAAGTTGTGAAGTTCTTACAGACATTAGTTAAAATGTTTACTTGCGTTTAAGTTTGACCTCTGTATGTAAACTCTGTTTATTCAGCCGTAACTCCACGTTGACAATACTCAGGAAGAACATTTACTACTGTCCTTGTGAAACGTGTGTGAGTTCGCGCTGTGTAAGTCAAGTGTGCTATCGGCAAATGGGTTAACTGGTTATTATAACGATTGTTGTAATTAGACTAAGTTTCCTTTACTGTTTCTGTTTATTATAGTTTCACTCGCATTTTCACTTGTCGTTTGGAGACAATAAAGGACGAAAGGAGCAAGACGCTCATATCCTGGCTTGTGAGAATCGAGTTTGGCTTGCTGTTAAACTGCGTTAACGTACTGGATGTGCATAACAGGCAGGGAGAACAGTACAAATTTAAAGTACCTTACTAGACCCATTGACGGACCATTACCTTGGTGTGGTAGTGGGGCTTGTGTGTCTCTGCAAACCCGAATTTAACTTACAAACTCCTGACCTCATCACTCTACCTCTTACTCTCATCATCAAATCTAACTCATTGGCAACTAAGAAGAGTATGTCACAACTTCCTGGGCAAATATCCCAGGGGACCATAAGGGATGGTAATCAGTTAATCATACACATGCTAAAAACACCTGCACCTAATTAAAGCACTCTTTAGTAAAAGCAGACCTCCATGCAGTGATTGTAGAATCTTGAGACATCTTGCCTTTCCTTGTGCTTTGCACCACAACCCTTGTTTTTGACCTCCTGATGGTGGCCTTTGATTTTTGAACCATACCCATGACTCTAACTATGATTGTTCACATTGAAACCATGACCATACCCCTTTGGACTCTGACCCTGGCTAGCAAACCATGACTTTTTGGATCACGCCCTGAACTTGGTTAAGCTCTTTGGACCACAGACCCACACCAACCTCCTGATTATCTTTCTCCCAAGTCTCATCTCAGCTCTTTTTCTGTTCCTTGGCACCTATCGATCCAGCTTTGTAAAAGATCACCATGCTTGCATTCCAAGAAATAACTTATGGGAAACATGAAAGAAGATTCTGCATCAATTCAATTTATTTTTATAGAGCACTCTTCTCACACAGTGACACAGAGTGCTTTAACACAGGCATAAGGCAAGAAAAACAAATACATCAGAACAAAGAACATGCATCACAAATGAGCATATCTAATTATGCCTTTTGGTCTGTTTAACGCTCCCTCATTTTTCCAAACTTTTGTTAATGATGTGCTTTGAGGTACGTTTAACCAGTTCATCTTGGTGTATCGCAATGATATACTTCATTTTTTTTTACTCACTTATGAGGTACATGTTTCACATGTCAGAGAAGTTTTAAAATGGTTATTGGATCACTAACTCTTCATCAAGGGTGAAAATTCCACAAGGACACAATGGAATTAATATGGTTTGTATTGGGCCCACAGGGTGTTGTGATGAAATCAAAGAAAGTTGAAGCAGTAACTTCTTGGGCCCAACCTAAATCAGTGAAACAGCTGCAGAGATTCTTGGGTTTTCCTGATTTTGTAGCATTTCTGTGCCCTTGATGGACCTGCTTAAGGGAACATCCTGGCATCTTCGAGCAGGGATGTTTACAAGCTTTGGAGAATCTCAAGCAATACTTTTCGACTGCCGCAATTCTAAGCCATCCTGACTCCACCTGACTGTAGTAGAAGTAAATGCTTTAGAGGTTGATGTAGGCATCTGGTCCTGTCCCAGAGACAAGGAAACCCCTGAAAGTGTTTTGTTGTGCATTCTTTTCCCGCAAAATGTCACCTGCAGAAAGGAATTATGATGTGGGGAACTGGGAGTTGCTAGCAATGAACTGGGGTTGGAGGAATGGAGGAATTGGTCAGCAGGAAACAGTGGAATCCTTATTCCAAGTCTTCTGTCTTTATAGCATCCCTGAAGACATTATGTCTAATAGAGGTCCCCAGCTCACATCAAGGGTATGCAATGGATTCTGTTCATGGTTAGAAGTCAACCTTACCTCTGGATACTGTCCCTAATCCAATGGAAAGGTGGGAAGACTGAACCCGGAGTTGGGGTTGGTTTCTTTGCTGCTATTGTGCCCAAAACCAACATGATTGGAACTGGTACCTCTCCTGGGATGAATATGTTCAAAATTTACAGACCCACTCCTCCACTAACCTGACTGCTTTCCAGCGTGTTCTGGGGTACCAGCCACCTCTCTTCCCCTGGACCACTGAATCCAGTGATGTACTGGCAGTAGACAAGGATTTCTTTCCATGACATCCTGGACCCAGCCTTCATCACAGAATTCCACAGGATGCATTCCATTGGGGGGGGGACTGTCCAGCTCATTGGACCCTGAACCTATGCTAATTGCCTGAGTGTCTTTCTCCCAAGTCCATTCTCAGATCTTTTTATGTTCCCTTTCAAACAGCTTCAGTTCCATGGTACCCACTGACAACTTCATAAAGATCTTTACGCTTGCATTCCAAGAAACAACTCATGGGTAACATGATGAAGCTGTGTCAATTTTTAATGTGTCACATTTAAAAGTTATGGAACAGGAGTGAATGGACGTGAGTCCATAAAAGGTTCAAACATACTTCTGCATTCACAAGTTGAGGCACTGTCTCTTTCTGAGATGAAGATTTGAAAGTTTGTTTTATAATGAAATGATTGTTAAAAAATAAGGTTTTAAAACTGTGTGCATGCATCTTGCCAAATGTAACAACTATAGACAGAACTTTAATGCCAAAAATATTGCATAAAGCAACAGCAGCACGTAGTAAATAAACTGTACTGACAAAAAATAGTGATGAATGGCAGAAAATATTTCATAGCCTAGTAACTGAGTCACTAAGCACAGTAACTGAAAGCAGCATATGGAAATCAAGAGCACTATACAAAAACTGCATGCAATATGAAGTAATCAAAAGCACAGGAGAATCCATATGTATTGCAGAACATTTCCGAACCGCTTGTCCCTTACGGGGTCACGGGGAACCGGAGCCTGCCCGGCAACACAGGGCGTAAGGCCGGAGGGGGAAGGGGACACACCCAGGACGGGACGCCAGTCCGCCGCAAGGCACCCCAAGCGGGACTTGAACCCCAGACCCACCGGAGAGCAGGACTGCGGTCCAACCCACTGCGCCACCGCACCCCCCCCCTATTGCAGAACAAGTGATGTATTAATCTGCATTCGTTGATACTTCACCAATGATCCAGAATGATCCATCTTCCACTTTTATCAACACAGGCATCTCCACTGTCACTTCAGTTGGGTCCTATTTTTTCATCATCCTCTTTCGCCTTCAAATGCTTTTCAAAGCATTATTGTCTTTGCGAGGGAATCTAATCTTATATCCAAAGTATAACCTCAGTTTAATAATTTGTGTCTCTGTTAAGATTTCAGGCTTGTTTTGATCTGAGATCCATCTGTTTTGCCTTCTGTCCATGGTGTCCTTAAGTGTTCTCGAGCACCACAGTTCAAAAGGAATCTTTTTCCTATCCTGCTTTAATTTCAGGTTTTAACTGTCAAAATCCATGAGAACAATACTCAGGAAGAACATAAAGGGCACAACCCCAGGTCCACTCAGCCACATCAACACACCTGAATTCAATGAACACCAGATCCCTAGCATTATAAAAAGAGTGAAAGACAAACATCTAGTTGCAGATCCTTGATAATCTCTCTATTGCTTTTTCCTGTGACTCCATAGTAATTCTTGTTCCACGGTTCCTCACTGGTTTTCAAAGTCCTACTCATACCATGTTTCTGTTCTGGTCCTGTCTGCATCCATCCTCCATGCTCTTGTCCCAGTCCTGTATTCCCAGTCCTCTTTAAGTCACTGTGACATTCACTGTGCGTCACTTCATTTCCTGCTTTGCACTTGCATATGCAATTTGCATTTGAGTTCCTCTTTATGCCCAAATAAAGGAAAGTTAAAATTACATGTCTGTGTCACCACCAGACGTGACATAAACATTCATCTATTGTAACAATTGAAATCTTGTGGTAACGCAAGTACATTTGAGAATGTTTAGATTCTTCTCTGTTATCTGCCAGATGCTAGTCTTGGACTTTCCTTTTGACCTTGTTGGTAATACTTCACCAACAAGGTAAAAAAGGTGCCAATTACTTCTTACTTCTTTACTTGAGAAGGATTCTGTTTTTCCATGTTCTGTTGTAACTGTGGCCTGATATCCAGTGGACAAATTCTTCACTAGAATAGATGTTTCACCTTTGAGCACAACCCATATTTTAGTGTGATTGCTATAATGTAAAGCTGCACTGTATTATATAGTCCATATGTTGAGCTTCTTCTGGTATTCTCTGGCTTTTTCCATTGTGCACCAACAACAATGCCTGTTATCTTTTTCTGACTCATACTGTAAATCAAGGAATTTTCTTTGCCTTCTCTTTCTCCTTCTGCAGTCTACCATGCACTGTTAGGGTGTATCCAGCTCAGTCTGTGTGGAGTTTGCTTGTTCTCCTTGGTGTCTGCCAGGTGCTCCTGTTTCTTCCTGCAGTCCAAAGACACGTGTTTGAGGTTAATTGGTGACTCTAAGGTGCCTGTAGTGTCTGAATGTGCATGTGTGGCTATCCTGAAATGGACTGTCATCCTTACTTTTATTCATTTAGCTGATGCTTTTCTACAAAGTGACTTACATTGTTAAGGTATTTACGATTCTTCACCCATTCATACAGCTGGGTAATTTTACTGGAGCAATTCAGAGTAAGTACCTTGCTCAGGGACACCATATTTGGCAGTGGGAATCAAATCTGCAGCCTTTGGGTTCCAAGGCTGTATGTAGTTCTAACCACTACAGTACCAGTTACCATCCTGTCTAGGGTTTACTGCTTATAACCTAGCACCCAATGATTTTGGAATAGACTACAAAGGGGGTTGAAATTATAGATAGGCTTATGGAAGGGCTAAGGAACTTGTCAGAATAGAGATTTCAGAAGATCATTTATGCATTTAAGCATTATGGAGAAGCTGTATTATGAAGGGGATTCAGGCTTGGGGCTGCCACTGTGATGACCTGAAGTGGGATGTAGTTGAGCTGTGTGTGAATGTTTGTATACTTCCTGTGCTTTTCACAATTTCATAGAAACTGCAAACATACAAGAGGCACCAATACCCAAGGGAGTTTAATAATACCTTTGAGCTAACACAACAAATGTACATTAAACTCTCCAGGGTTAAAAGTAATAGTAAAAATTCAAATTTATTTTTATGTTGAATACCGTAGTTTATCTGCATGTTTACACCCCTAACCAAATATATTTTGTTTTTTCTTACAAGATATTTCCTCCATTTACAAGCACTGGATTTGCATTTTGTGTGCCTTTCAATAGCTGAGTACACACACACACACAGTCTGAAACCGCTTGTCCTGAGCAGGGCCGCGGCAAGCCGGAGCCTAACCCAGCAACACAGGGTGCAAGACCAGAGGAGGAGAGGACACACTCAAGACATGACACCAGTCCATCGCAGGGCACCCCAAGCAGGACTTAAACCCCAGACCCACCAGAGAGCAGGACCCAGCCAAGCCCACTGCTCCACCGCTCCCCTGGTAGCTGAGTACTGTGAGACATTTACATTTATTCATTTAGCAGAAATTTTTCTCCAGTGCAATTTACAATGACTATTACCTAGTATTAAATTGACATGCACATTTATGCAAGGTGACTCAAAGCGATAGATACGCTGCACTAAACTCCCTGGTGTCATTTACAAACCTATATAGTACAGCAGTGCAGCACACACAGGACAATTTAGTCACCCATTTTGTCTGAAACACATCTTTAGAATGTAGGAGGAATCAAGAGCACCTGGAGGAAGACATACAAACATTGCACAAACTGAACAGGGATCAAATCTACATAGAATTACAGAGTCTAGGTGCTGTGACATCATGTTAAGTTTGGCAAGTAGCAGTTCATTTGCATTGTTTTCAGGAATTTCTTTTGACACTACTGATCTGTTTTGTTAAGTTTGTTTTTTCATTAAAGATTGAATTAATACATAAATCCTGATATTGTATCAATCTAAGTTTTGTTTGTGAGCATTTGTTAAATATATGATACTAATAGTTAAGAAAGCTAAATGTACATAGTCATGCAGTATTATAGAGTAAATAATGATGGGAAACTGCCTTTTTTGTTCCGTTAACTAATGTTAAAATCTTGTCCATTTTAATGGAATTTAGTGATAGTTTAGCAAAAATTGGTGTCAGTTTTTGGGGCTCAGGAACATTTTTAACAGCAATTACATCTTGAAGTTGTGATAGATATTAAAGGAAAGAATCACATTTACATATACATTTATTCATTTAACAGATGCTTTTCTCCAAAGCAATGTATATCATAGAAAATACAACGCATGCATTACATTAGCAAAAAGAGAGACTTCGATGCAGACACGTGATTCTAAACTACAGATAGTAAGTTACTTTCCACCATATGAACCAATTTACATTACACAAGTAGCTGAGGAATAGTTTATCCGAATATTGACAATTCGTAATCACATTCTTAACAATATCTTTAAACATTTACATTACACAAGTAGCTGCATGAAGGTTTATCTCTTGTTCAGCAGTTATGATCTCAAAGTTATAGACCCTTGAACATTTACACATTACATGTACTTAAGAGATCATGGGAAAAATGAGTCCGGAAGAGGCGAGTTTTAAGACCCTTTTTAAATTTTTATTTATTTATTTTTATTTAGTGACCCCGTAAGGGACAAGCGGTTCTGAAAATGTGTGTGTGTGTGTGTGTATTTTTATAAAGTGCTCTTCTCACGCAGTGACACAGAGTGCTTTAACACAGGCATACAGCAAGAAAAATTGATACAAACAAAGAAGACAGTCAACTAATGGCTACCATAATGAAGAACTTATTATAGAGCTATAAGTATACCTACTGGCCACCGAGGAAAGGAACAAAAACTCCCAACTGAAGGTTGAGGGAGAAAAAAACCTCTGGGGGTCCACGGGCCAGTGGTTGCCCACCCCTCCTGGGCATTCTAAAAAGTAACAATTTGTAAGCCAGTGTGTAAGAAGTAATTATAATGTTGGTAAATGGCATCCTGGATCCCCAGCTCGGAATGGAACATCTTGATCGTCATGGCAGAAGGACATCATCCTCTGTCAGCACAGGATTCGTCTGTTACCACTGGCTGGTCTCCTCAGGTCTTATGTAGCAAGGTAGTGCTCAATGAGAAGACAGAGTTAGTAATTTGTTACTTAAGTAAATTTAAAATGCATTTTTATAAAGGTGATAAAAAACAACCAAGGCAGGTCGAATTACATTACGAGGTGGAATGCCTAAGTGAACATGTAAGTCTTTAGTTGGGATTTGAAAACAGAAACAGACGGGGCATTTCTGACAGTAACTGGTAGACTATTCCACAGTTTAGGTGCTCTATAACTAAAGGCGCGACCTCCTACTGAGGTCTTATTGATCACAGGTACTTTAAGGTAACCTGCATCTAATGAACGGAGATATCGTCCTGAGATATAAAAATGAATGATCTCACAAAGCTAAGCCGGAGCAATGCCATGTATTGCCTTATAGGTCAAAAGCAGGACTTTATAATCAACTCTATAAGCGACCAGGAGCCAATGCAAGGATTTAAGTACCGGTGTTATATGGTCGTACTTCCTAGTTCTAATAACAATTCTTACAGCAACATTTTGTACCAACTGTAGCCTGGATACAGTCTGGTATGGACAACCCGACAATAAAGCATTACAGTAATCCAGCCTGCTGGAAACAAAAGCATGAACCAGTTTCTCAGAATCCCGTCTACAAAGGAATCGCCGCATTTTAGCTATGCTTCTTAACTGAAGGAAGCATGACTTAAATGTAGACAGAGGTTCAGCAATTCTGAGCGAGAGGGGCATGTCATTCCACCACATTGGAGCCAGAACCAAGAACCTTCGTGCTTTTGCTTTTGGACCTTTTGTGCATGGGACCACCAAGTGGGCAGAGGTGGAAGAGCGTAGCAGTCTGGTTAGGATGTAGCAGATGATCAGGTCTTCCAGATATCTGGGAGCAGTTCCACGTATGCTTTGGTAGGCCATAAACAGAGTCTTGCATTTTATCCGAGCAGCTATCGGAAGCCAATGCAGAGAGACGAGAAGGGGAGATACGTGGGAATGCTTTGGCAAGTCAAACACAACTCATGCAGCAGCATCCTGTATCAACTCTAGAGATTTGATGGCAGTAGCTGGAAGACCAGACATGAAAGAATTGCAGTAGTCCAGGCAGGATATCACCATGCCCTGGACAGTAAGTTGCACAGAGTCTACAATTACCTTCACAAGGCAGGGGAAGACTGTACAATGACTAAGTACTTATCAGTGAACGTTAAACCGCTTACAGCAGTCCTCATTAGGGTCACCGTTTTTCAGCACTAGCGCCCTCTCTTGGCTAGCAGGGAAGCGGCCTGCTGACGGGTCACCGTAAGCCCAACCCCCTCTCCGGTATATCTCCAAATTGAACATGGACTCTGCCACGGAAGAGCCTAGAACAAAGCAAACTTTTCGCTAATAACACAGCCACGTCATAAGGTAACAGTTCGCATGATGTTTCGGTCTCATGAGTTGGCAGGTATTTGCTTGAAATCTCATCGAACGGGAGTATTGTTGGAGACGTTCCGGTGTGGTGCGGCAGCTCCGGAACAAGAACGGCTTCTCTTCTGACTGTGTGATAGTACCATTCCGTACGTCGGTCGGTCTTTGTGATTATTATCAAAACCTGGCTTTATCAGTGACTATTTACGAAGGACTAAATGATTGATGGCAACATACATTGCTCGTGACACAGACGATGATATAGCAACGACATAACACTTCGCTCCTGTCAGACTCAGAGCATTTTATTCCTGGCATGTAGGTGTAGCTAAATCAGACATATACTAGTCCTGTTCTTTCATATAAGTGCAGAATGTGTGCCACGAACCAAGATCTATCTTCATGATAGAAGTGAGAAGTGCGTGGTGATGTGGCAATTCATTATTCAGCGAATATTCACGAAAAAGCTTTCTCTGGGTTTACGGGCGTTTCGGTGCTACTTTTTTTCGTGGTCTGACTACGGATCTGGTGCATTTGTGATCTTTATGGTGTATTTGAGCAGTTAACTTTTTTTGTGTATTAGAGGCCAAAGAAGCCGCGATGGAAGTGCGCTAAACTAATAGTAAACACTGAGGCAGTAGTCCCACTGGCGTCGACGTCACAGGACGGCCGCTTGCACTGAAGAGGACCCTATGCCTGTAAACGTCATAGATATCGGGGATCTCATTGGTGGACAATGAATAGGGCGGTCGCTAGGATTACAACACAAATGAACAGGACGGGCGAAGTTGTGGACTTTATACAGCCTTCGCCTTTAAGTTTAAGCGGGACAGTAAATTAGTAGTTTCTGTCTCCGGTAGAATATTGGCAGATTCCTGACAACCGACGGTGTTTATTGCTGCAGAGACACTTCCAAACGGCAGGGGCGACAGGATTTTTTGGTGGCACACAGGGGGGGAACAAGAACCAGTCGGGGAGGCGCTGTGCGGACGGGGGTTGCGGAACGTTAGCTAAACTACGTAATACGGAATTTCTTGGGAGCTTTGAAGCCGTTATACTGATACTCGCGAGGGTCGTTGGCAATCGTGAATCGAGCTGAGTAGTATTGTATTGCTGTTATCTGGAGTTCACATATGCATATTATTGCCGCAAAGAACGACAACACCCCAGTCCACACATTTCAAAATATATAATTCAATCTGTTCATACCATGAGAGACGTGGTGATGGTCGACTCGTGTCTCTCCTCTTTGAAAAACGTGTTACTGTAATTCCGCATCATCAGGCAACGACTGACAGCGCTTTTTTCCAATGACGTTGAGCATTATCAGATTGATAGTACTCTAGCCCAATGGCGTTGGGGGGGCACCAGGGGCCAATCATATTTCGTGCCACCCCCTTTAGACACGCCCCTGCGAAGCGGCCCTGTGCACAACGAAAGATGCGATGGTGAGTATGGAAGCCCAAAGGAAAATGCTCAGCTGGTAATGACCGCCGTGCGTTGTGTGTCGCCGGATAGAGAACGCGTTCAGTGCGAACGGACGCGATGAGAAGGGTCGGGCGCCTTGTGAGTTAAAACTGTTGTTTGGACGTGTAACTCCTCTCTCTTGCTCCACAGACGGCCCACAGCCGCCTAACCAGTCTTTTTGCTTCTGTCGCCAGAGACCCTGAGGATCGCGGTGCGCCGCGGCGGGCCGCCAGGATGCTGTGAGGTCGTCGCCAGGTGCCGGAAGGAGAACATGGCTGCGGAACTGTGCCCTAGTAGCACGAGCACCAGCCTCCCGCGCGGCAACGGTGTCATCGCGAACGCTGTGAGTGTGAGCAAGAAGAGCGTGCCACAAGTGACGGAGACAGTGGCGGCGGCGGCGGCAGCAGCTGCCGCGAGCGCCACCACCCAGCATAACCTGAACAACAACAACGTCGAGCCGTGCAGCTGGCAGTCGTCGCACCCGACGCTGCGGGAGAGGTGGGTTCGCTTTGCAAGGCAGTCATGCTATTCTGATGTGCCCAGCAGACGCAGTAACGGTTCATATAGCAGGTACACCACATTCTCATAAGGGTACTTAAACAGGAACTGTGACCAATCAACCCCGGCGTTACAGTAAGCAAGGTACTTTCCATGAACTGGTACAGTACAAGTTACAAAAACTTTATCAATGGGTAAATTGCAGAAGGTAGTTAGAAAGTCACTTTGGACAAAAGTTTCAAATGAGTCAGTCAGTAGTAGAACTTATGAATCTGCCTTTTCATGCAATGTTATCTTAACTGAGAGTTGTGATTGATTGAGACTGGGTCAGTATGATAGCAAGTATGAAGTATGGTTTTGTTACGGGAGAAGCATGTCTTCCTACTTTGCAGAGTGAAAAACTGGAGCCAGTAACTAAAATACCTGTAGTGAAAGTAAAATAACCCTGTATCTGGGGAAAATACCATTGCAGCAGTTTTTATTTATGGGACCCTGACTGCAGTTAAAGTGAATTGCCACACAGATTACCCTGCTGTAAAAATGGGTAGATCATACTAATGTTTCCTGTTTAACTTTGTGGGGCACTCTATATTTTTTTCAGCTAAATAAGGGGCTAATAATAATGTAATGCCCGTGTTTGTAGGAATGCCTTAATGTTCAACAACGAGCTCATGGCTGATGTTCACTTCATTGTGGGTGCCCCTGGAGAAGCACAGAGAGTGCCGGCCCACAAGGTAAGCGTACAGTTGCTTTGCCCCAAGCACTAGTTGACCGCCCATGCCCAAATCTCATTTTTTTTCTCTCTCTCCCTCTTCCCTCTCTTTGTAGTATGTTTTGGCAGTGGGCAGTTCTGTATTTGGTGCCATGTTTTATGGTGATCTCGCTGAGGGGGAGTCTGAAATTCATATTCCAGATGTGGAGCCTGCTGCTTTCCTGATTCTTTTGAAGTAAGTCCTTGTGCTTCAGCATGTTTCCTGTCCACAACAGTTGTTCACTCATAATTGATGACAAATTACAAAACTGTAAAAGCTCATGCACTGCTGCAGCACAAAATTATAAACCATGTTTGAGGAAGTGAAACGTGAAAAGTTTTATCATTTGTAGTGCTTAATAATATGAAAAGTTACTGTAAAATGTGTGATCTCAAGTCTTAACATAATGTACCATTTTCTGTTGGCTCTCAGCAGCCCCTTGTGAATCCGAAAATTTCTGAATAATTTTTTGACCCTCTAGGGTCTTTACTTTTTTCTGCCTCTTGGCATCACTTCCTGAAGCTTTAGGAGCACTATGTTTTGGACCCATGACTAAAGTTCAAAGTTTCTTGCACAAAGTTCACTTCAGATTGCTGCAAGAAACGCGAGATGAAACGGACACTTTGATTACTGCGAAACAAACACATGACTGATGCTGGCTGCTGAGACAAAGATACGCAGTGTCCATGAACAGATAAAGTGCAGTAAAGAATTGTGGGATCTACATGAACTTTTAAAAATATCTTTTGCATATTTAAAGAATTTGTGTATAATACAGTATTACATGTTATTTTATTGATAATACCCTATGCTTTTATGATTTACTGAATGTGCACATCGTCTGCAGTTTTTCGCATGAGGCAACAAAGTTCAAATACACACACACACACACACACACACACACACACACACACACACACACACACACATTTTCAGAACCGCTTGTCCCAGACGGGGTCACGGGGAACCGGAGCCTACCCGGCAACACAGGGCGTAAGGCCGGAGGGGGAGGGGACACACCCAGGACGGGACGCCAGTCCGCCGCAAGGCACCCCAAGCGGGATTCGAACCCCAGACCCGCTGGAGAGCAGGACTGTGGTCCAACCCACTGTGCCACCACAACCCCTCACAAAAGTTCAAATATCTTTTTGTAATTTTCTATTATAAATTAACATATTAAATAATTTAATATTATATTAAAATAATATATATTTCTTGTACTGTATAACGTGTTATACACGTAAAAATATAATAATAATGCACATATTATAAGCATTTACAAATTGCTGAATGTTTCTTTATATTTTCTAGCCTGCAAGCATCTTCTGCGAGGTGGCAAAGTCCCAAAAAAATTCCTATTTAATTACCGAGGACCAATTCGCAAATACGAAACTCGTGAATTTGAAGGGCCAACTGTACATGTTATTCGTAGGTTTCCTTCAGGGTCAGTTTCCTAGACTTGGATCAGTAACCTTGTAACAAACATTATACTTATGGTAGTTAAAGTGATAACTATTGATTAAAGTTAAATTTCTTGTAAGTTTTAATATTTTAATAATTCATACAAAATTGTGAAGTCTCAATGTGCATATACTGCAGCTGAAAAATTTAACATAATGAATTGGGCTAAAATAAGGTAGTTAACCGTAAATTCGACACTGTAGAATCAAATTTAGTTGTTTCTGAAATAATGAGAACAGCATCACAGCTGTTAAAATTAAAGAAATTCAAATTAAGTTCAAATATGAATACTTCTAAATTTATTATAGATTTTATGTTATCTATTTTACCACAAAAGTGTTTGAGCACACGAACACCACATTCATATCTCCTTGTTGAACATTCATTTCAAAACCATGGGCATTAATATGGAGCCCCCCCTTTGCTGCTGCAATAGCCTCCACTCTTCTAGGATGGCTTTTCACTAGATTTTTGAACAGGGATGTGGGGATTTGCTCCCATTCAGACACAAGAGCCTTAGTGAGATCAGGCACAGATGTTGACTGATGTGGTCTGGTTTGCAGTTGGAATTCTAGTTCATCCCAAAAGTGTTCCATGGGGTTCAGGTCTGGATTCTGAGCAGGTCAGTCAAGTGGTTCCACACCAGACTCAGAAACCATTTCTTCATCGACCTCACTTTTTGCACACAGGCATTGTTGTGCTGAAACAGAAAAGGGATCTATTATATCTATACTGTTGCCATATAGCTAGATTCTCTACAGTGTCACTGTATGCTGTGTCATTAGGGACCCTAGCCCAAACCATTAAAAAACACCCCAGACATTATTCTTCCCCTACAAAACATTACATTTGGTGCTATGAAGGCAGGCATGTTGCGTTCTCATGGCATCTGCCAAACCCATATTTGTCTGTCGGGCTGCTAAATGGTGAGGTGTGATTCGTCATTCTACGAATGAATTTCCACTTCTCCAGAGTCCAATGGCAGCATGTTTTTACATCACTCCAGCTCACAGTGGCAATGTGCGTGCTGATCTTATGCTGGTGTGCAGCTGCTCGTCCATAGAAACCCTGTTCGTGAAGCTCATGACAAAGTTGTTATGCTGACATTGCTTTCAGAGGTAGTTTGGAGCTCAGTAGGTAGTGTTGCTACAAAGGGCAGGCTGTTTTTTACATGCAGCGTGCTTCAGCACTCAGTTGTCCCATTCTGTGAGCTTGTGTAGCCTACTGCTTCATGGCTGAGCTGTTGTTAGTCCTAGACATTTTCCCTTCACAGTCACATTTACATTTATATTTTAGCAGATGCTTTTCTCCAAAGCAACTTCCGGTGTACTATATGTAGTATTATCAGCCCACACACCTTATTCTGTAAGGTGACTCTCACTACTTACAATGGGTCACTCATCCATACATCAGCAGAGCATACTCTCACTTTATAAATCCAGTGACCCAGTCATGGGTGTAGCTGAAATAGACAAGCCCATTACTTGGAACAGGTTTCCACATGCTTTTTGGCCATGTAGTGTACATATAGGGCACACATGAAAATTTAAAAAATGTGTTAAATACCATAAAATCTGTCATATAAAATAGTTGTGTCATGATGGTTCAAGCAGTGACCTTGCACTTGGAGGATCCATATTTGAAATACCACCTCCTGCTGTAAGTTGCCTTGTGTCTTGGGTGTGCTAACTGTGCACTGGATTTTTCTCAGGTACCTGTACAGTGATGAGATTGAACTGGAGGCTGATACCGTGCTGGCCACACTGTATGCTGCCAAGAAGTACATCGTACCAGCACTAGCAAAGGCCTGTGTCAACTTCCTGGAGACGAGCCTGGAGGCAAAGAATGCCTGCGTGCTGTTGTCCCAGAGCCGGCTCTTTGAGGAGCCTGAGCTGACACAGCGCTGCTGGGAGGTGATCGATGCACAGGCTGAACTAGCACTTCGCTCAGAGGGCTTCTGTGAGATTGACCGACCCACCCTGGAAATAATCTTGACACGAGAGACACTCAACACAAAGGAAGCTGTGGTCTTTGAGGCCGTGCTCAACTGGGCTATGGCTGAATGCAAGAGACAAGGACTGGCTGCCACAGCACACAACAAGCGCAGTGTGCTGGGCACAGCACTGTACTTGGTGCGTGTGCCCACCATGAGCCTGCAGGAGTTTGCTGATGGGGCGGCCCAGTCGGATGTTCTGACCCTGGAGGAGACGCACAACATCTTCCTTTGGTACACGGCAAGTGTGAAGCCCAAGCTGGATTTTCCACTGGCACGCCGCAAGGGGCTGGTGCCACAGCGCTGCCACCGATTCCAGTCGTCAGCGTATCGCAGCAACCAGTGGCGCTACCGGGGACGCTGTGACAGCATTCAGTTTGCTGTGGATAAGCGCATTTTCATTGCCGGCCTGGGTCTGTATGGATCAAGTGGAGGGAAGGCTGAGTACAGCGTCAAAATCGAACTGAAGAGGCAGGGTGTGATCCTAGCCCAGAACCTGACCAAATTTGTGTCGGACGGGTCAAGCAGCACCTTCTCGGTGTGGTTTGAGCACCCGGTGCAGGTGGAGCAGGATGCCTTCTACACGGTCAGTGCCATCTTGGATGGGAGTGAATTGAGCTACTTTGGACAGGAAGGCATGACAGAAGTGCAGTGCGGCAAGGTGACGTTTCAGTTCCAATGCTCCTCAGACAGTACCAATGGGACCGGCGTACAGGGAGGACAAATCCCCGAGCTGGTATTCTATGTTTAACCTGAGGTGTGCATTTCTGTTCCACCACTGGAGCAGAGGAATGTGCACAACCTTCAAAACCAGCTTCTGTTGTCCTTAGGATGCAAGCAGTGGGACCTTCTATGACACTATGTGCTTGTCATTTGTTTGATGGATGTCATTCTTTGACAAACATTAATCAGCTGTTTTTATTTAGAGAATTGATTACATTTTCAGTGCTCCAGCATGCAGTTCTGTTTCTACAGCTGTAATGTCCCATGTGTGGAGCCCATTTTACTGAACACTGATTTGTTTGTCGATCAATAAAATGATTGGAGCACAATTTACAAACCTGTAGACCATGAAAGTGCAAAATGTGGTCTGACCTCCCAGAAGTTCTTTTTTACTTCTTTTTTTCTAAGAGGCATGGCAATTATAATGGATTCAGTGTGTCATTTCTTAAATTTCATGATTTTTCACTCTTACCCTGTTTTTACAGTACTTTTACTGTACCTGTGTGAAACAGTTTCAGATCATCCAGACATTTTTCACAATTAGCCTTCATCTGTGACAGTGTAGGAAGGGGAAAAAGGTTTTAATTTTCAGAAAACTTTAAATGGGCAGCACGGTGGCACACTGAGTAACACTGCTGTCTCTGTATGGTACAAGAAAAGGGGAGTTCGATCCCTGCTCAGTTTGTGTGGAGTTTGCATATTCTCCCTGTGCTAGGCTGTATTTCCTCCTGGTGCTTCAGCTTCCTCCCACATTCCAAAGCCATGCTATTCAACTGGACTGGTAACTCTGTCACCCGTAATGTGAGAGTGACAAAATTATTTCACTGATGTATGAATAAGTTACTCATTGTAAGTAGTGTATACAGCAATGTAAGTCACCTTAGGTGATCCTGGCACCAGCAGCAGTGAGAGGCCAAGAATAAAACAGAGCAAATGTATTCTAAAATGTATTTTATAAATACAGAAAGTAAAAAAGTTAAACATGACTGACTGAAATTGTTTGTACCTCTATTCCAAATGTAATTCAAAAAGAAAAAAACTTGGATGTAAAATGGTGAGGAAGCTTTTCATGTACAGATCCACAGTTGCTAGATACCTCTGGGGTCCAAGTGCCACTGGCTGCCCACCTTTTCTGGGCATTCTAGAATAAAGAGATTGGAATTGTAACAATATTAAATCAGTTACAGGGGGCGTGGTGGCGCAGTGGGTTGGGCCGGGTCCAGCTCTCTGGTGGGTCTTTGGTTTGAGTCCCGCTTGGGGTGCCTTTTGTGACGGACTGGTGTCCCGTCCTGGGTGTTACCCCTCCCCCTCCAGCCTTTTGCCCTGTGTTGCCGGGTTAGGCTCCGGCTCCCCATGACCCCGTATGGGACAAGCAGTTTCAGATGATGTGTGTGTGTGTATTAAATCATTTACTAAAGCAGCTTTACTAGCTTGTGAGCAGATATTTAACAGACAGCATTTCAGACTACTAGTGGTAATTATTTAATATATTTTAGGTTACTGGTGAGAGCTCGCTTGTGGCTAAACCCTGTGAAATGCCACGGTCTTACAAGACTCTACTTTTGGCTATAATTACCCTTTTCATTTATAGGCGTACACTGGACAAGGCATAAGAACCCCATCACATAATAACTGACTACTAGTACCAGAACAAGTAATAGTCCCATCAACACAAAAAGAAGCTAAAGGAGATGGCCCACATTTGAGTCAATCCTGAAATTTTCAGGCCAAGTTCTGGAACAGTGTGAAAGAACCATTCCAGTTGGGGTGTATACATTATGTCTTGGAAAAAGCCAGACCTTTCCCAGAAATCATCCCAGTTGTCAGTGAAGGATGTATAATTAGAGTGGCACCACATCTCCAACCACCATTCTGCTGTAGACTATGTCACCCATAAACAGTCTAAGTAAAGAAACAGACACTATTAGATTAAAATATTTCCGGGCTTTATTACACACACAAATAAAGTGGGTCTTTAATACTTCAGACTGTTGGTAATATCATTTACATTGATTCACTTAGCAGATGTTTTTTATCAAAGAGATGTACAGCTCAGAGAAATATATTGAGTGCATTACATCAACAGAAGTAGAGATTTGGATGCAGATGTGTAATTCTAGCATTAGAGTGGACACCTCATTATTGACCACAGAACTCACAAGAGCCTCAATATCAAACACATGCATGTGAGAAACACTTAATTTTTACACTTTTATTTCCAAGCCCCTGAACCTTAACATTTTGACATCTCCAACAATAAATACACTGCTATTCTTATTAATATTATTTCCAAGCTCAGCAGGCAAATTGCTAAGAGCCAAACATTCATTTTGAGTTGAGACAGTAGAACCAAAATCAGGACCCCGTGACTATGTTAACTTACCTTTATTCGACTTTCTCCTCATGGTAACCCAGTCACTATGACAGTCGTCCGGGGTAACAGGCATCTCAACTGTACTGTTGTTTGAAAGGGTTCAATACCACAGAGTCATTGGGACACACCAAGTTCAACCAGCTCTCCATCTCTATAAAAGAAATCAAATTCTTTATGCAGACATGAATCGCAGACTTTCTGCACCAAGTCATTATTTGCTACGCGTTCTGAGCATATGAAATTATCAACAGTATCAGCAGGTACAACTAAGAAATACATATTACATGACACGCAACACATAAGTGTGGCTTCCGGTGATACGTTCGAAAGGAACATACATCAAATAAGGATTCCATCATATCTTAGACGCTGTTTTGGCTGATGGTGCTTGGCTTGCGGCTATAGTTCAGTGGACACTGTACTTTTTGATGCTCTGCCTCACTCTTCAACATCCATAACAGACATTTGAAGCATCTCTGTGATGTGTTTTGTTCATTTCACAAGTCTTGAGGGACTTGAGGAATGTTTTCAGAGTCTTGCAAGATGCAAGGCATGTTGGTTTTTACTTTGCTTTTAACTGTATTATCGGAGTCTTTATTATACTATTTAGTTAGCTCAACTGAAATATTTTGTGATTGTCAGGGACCAGCACTGTAACTATAAGAGGTACCTATTAGTGGCTCTATGGACTGATTATGAGGAAACAGTTCATGGCATCGAGAAAAGTATAGAGAATCGTTTAGGTTTTGGTGTTTTTGACCAGAGTTCAAACCCCTGTGTGAGGCACCCAGCCTGACTCCAGTAGTGTATTGAGTTACTCCATTCCACTTGATTTTACCGGACTCATGGCCCACTGGCACCAGGGATACAAAACTACTGCACTGGAATGTGTAGAGTACTGGATAGGCAGTAAACATAGCATTTGCTACTTGCTTTGGATTCCACAGCCATTGCTTCTGTAGCGTTTACCTTCAAGGTCTAGCACATGTGAATGCGAAATTAGATCAAATCTGACTTCCTTCCCACAGGCTACATGTTCAAGTTCTGTGTGAAGCAACAGGAAGTGAACTGCTGACCTCAAGAGATACTGCTGCACCCATTTGCCAACGGTGACAACAACAGGTTCACCTGGCCATTTGTTGCAGTACCAGTTTGCTCTCCTTAAACTTCATATGGATGGGATTATTGTTACTGTGAAGACAGGCCAGATAATCCAACACAATCACTGCAGACTACAGCTTTCAAAATAGCAGTGGTGAGCCGTCAGGGCCAGCAAGGCCTTCTCTGCTGGCCTAAACACGATCAGAATCACTGACTTATGTTTTAATATATTTTTTCCATGAATGTGTATTAAATTATTCCCAATAGTCTGTTCTCTTCATTTCATAGTTTTCTCTTGGTTGCGCTGCTTCCAGTAGTGTATGTTTATGTTAGAGCTTTTATCCAATCATATTTCAGCCATCATGTGGTGCCAGGGTCAAAGAAATCTGCCTTGAGGCCTTCAGAATCAACAGTGCAGGTGCCTGTAGCTTACAATAAATGGCAATGAAACTGTTTCTTTAACAGATTTTGAGTTGGTGACACCGGGGCCATCTAGCAGGCGTACAATAACGTCGGCATTTTCACGTCCTTTGATTGAATGGTCAGAGAGCGTACTAGTCAGAGCTAGCAAACTACATCTGTAGCGAACTGCACAAGCTAAAATATATTCCTATAGATTTAATAGCTGATTTTTCAACCCACAATGGCTGACAGAGGAGAAGAAATTGATTTGGTCGCAGATATACTTACAAAGCCATTTTCAAGATGGACTTTTCAAGAAAAGCTGGACATCGTGAGGAAAGGTCGGCCAACCCCAAGGCTAGCAAGCCTGTCCCAGCCGGGGAAAGGGTTTCCGCCACTTTCAATTCAGTAACGACGAGCAGTAGCCTTGCAGTGAAAGGAGACTTGTTGAACTGTGTTAATTGAGTTGCTTGCTTTAGTAATGGCATTCATTCTTGCTGCATGAGATACCTGTCTGTGATGCAATGCCGTTATACTGCGTTTCTGTGTAATATTGATGGTTTCTATAGCCGTGGTGTCATAATGATGGTATTAAGAGGTAGATTAAGGACACCACTGAAGGCCTAGGTGTGAAATGCATGGCCTGCCACTGCAAAATAGTATAAAAATAGAACCATAATAAATGCCTCTAGTGTAAGGCTTTATTTGGCCCTGGCTCCAAATATTAAATTCAGATCGGAAAGCAGCTGAGATCAGTGACAGCAGGACAGATAGCTTCTCAGAGCAGGCAGTTCTCCTTCAGCTGCACCTGGGAATTGAGGAAGAGCCTATTTTTAGGCTTTGGACACTAGTGCTGAAGTAAATAATGACACTCCACCACCTTTCACACTCGGTTTGAAACAAGTTTTTGTTTACTGTTAAATTTAGAAAATAATTCACTGCAACTCATAACCACTGCTTTAATAGATGTTTTGGATAACTTTCTTGTAAAGATATTTTCTATGCAGTCATTGTTCAATATTACATATTAATCCCAAAATTTTTTCACTTCTGGCTGCTACTTTGTCCAAATGATTAATGCACACAGTGTGTGTGTGATTAATGCATTGAATTGTTGTTACACAATCACTGCACTAACTCTGCCAAGGATGGTCCCAAGCCCGGTCCCAAGTCCGGCTGCAAAAGGAAGAGGGTTGGGTGTGGGGCTAGCAACCCCACCCCGTAAAAATTTTATTGCTTCAGAAACCAACACTGCAAAAACTCAGTTTTATGAACCCATAAAAGCTTCATCTTATGAACAAAAAAATGACCCGGGAGCGCATGAAGCAAAACAGTCAAACCCGGCAGGGAGCTGATTTGCCGATGAACCTTCTCTCCCTCAAGGCCATAACAAAGACTGGATTATGGAATGTGAGAATACTGTATGAAGTAGGCAGAGCAGCACAGGTTGCTAGGGAAATGGTCAGGTACAGACTAGAGATACTGGGATTAAGTGAAGTGAGGTGGACCACGTCTGGAGAGATCACTCTAGGATCAGGTCACATATTGCTGTATTCTGAACCACCAGATGAAAATGACTATCACAGAAACAGAGTGGAACTGATGATGACGCAGAAAACAAGCAGAAGCTTGATAAAATGGGAGCCAGTCAGCTAGAAAACCCTGAAGGCCAGGTTCCACCCCATGTTCTGTTCTGTGACACTTGTCCAGTGATACACACCAACAAATTCCGCAGACAATGATTTTAAGATGGACTTTTATGAGCAGCTACACAGTGTACTGGACAAGGGGGACATCACCATTGTCCTTGGTGACTTCAACAGCAAAATGGCAAGTGATAACACTGGTAGAGAACTCATCATGGGAACTGAAGGCCTTAGAACCATGAACATAAATGGCGGGCTTCTTGCAGATTTCTGCAGAATTAATGACTTAGTGACTGGGGGAACAGTGTTCACCCACCACAAGATACACAAAGTGACATGGATGTCTCCTGATGCAAGAACAGGGAACCAGATTGAGTATTTGACAATATCCCAGAAATGGAGAAGTGTTCTTGATGTCAGAGCATGTAGAGGGGCTGATGCGGGATCTGACCATGCCTTAGTGATTGGCAAGCTGCGAGTCAAAATCCAAGATCCACAAAAGACTAGACCACAGAGGCATCCCCAATTCGACATCTCCAAACTGAAGACACCAACACAGCAAAGGGAGTTCACCCTGGCTCTGTCAAACAAATTCCAGGCCATTGCAGACTTGGAAGATGGCTCCTTTGAGAAGAAGTGGGAATGTATCAAATGCACATTTACAGCAACTGCTGAAGAGATGCTTGGGTACAGGAAGAGGGAGTTCAAGAACTGGTTTTCTGAGGAAACAGTCAGGAAGATAAAGGAACAAAAGTCCATTAAGCAGCGTTTTTGCCATGCCAGAACCAGAGCACAAAAGCAACAATTACAGAAAGTATAACATGAAGCACAAGGAAGTTAAGAAGAGTGCACGACCTAACAAGAGAGAGCGGTCAACAGACTCGCAGCTGATGCTGAAGTAGCAGCAGAGAAAAACGACTTGAAAACACTGTACAAAATTACATGGCAGCTTTCAGGAAGAAAGATCAAGACCTGTGAAAGGAAAAGATTGAATCATTCTGGCAAAACCATTGGACCAGCGTAATAGGTGGAGGGAGAACTTTGACAGCCTGCTTAACAGCACATCAAGGGAAGAACCACATCTGATAGAAGAGGAAGAAGACCCAAGTGTGAACCTTGACCCCATCTCAAAGGAAGAAATTATAAAAGCCATTAAGATGATCAAGAATGGGAAAGCACTCCTCGGATGCACTGAAAGCAGACCTTGGAATCACAGCGAAGATCATGGTTGACCTATTGCAAGAGGCTTGGGAGAGAGAAGAAATACTGCAGGAGTGGAAGACAGGCTACATCATTAAGATTCTGAAGAAAGGAGACCTCATTGATTGCCAGAACTGGAGAGGGATCCAGCTTCTATCTCTCCTGAGCAAAGTCTTCACCAGAGTAATCCTAGAAAGGATCAAAATAATTGTGGATGCCAAGATGAGAGAAAAGCAGGCAGGATTCAGAGCCAGTAAATCCTGTGCAGACTCTCCGCATCATCATTGAACAGTCTGTTGCCATTGTATTTTAGCCTCATCAACTTCAAGAAAGCATTCGACATGGTGGACAGAACAGTGATCTGGAGAGTCCTCAGATATTATGGCATCCTCAGAAGATCATCAGTGTGATTCAGAGCCTATATGAAGAAATCAGCTGCAGAGTCATCCACAAATCTTAACCATCTGCACCCTTCACAGTCAACATCAGAGTCAAGCAAGGCTGCCTCCTGTCTCCCATTATTTTCCTTCTGATTATTGACTGGGTGATGAAGACAGCGCTATACAAACCAAGGGGTATGCGGTGGACCCTTACCGAGAAGCTGGAAGATCTGGATTTTGCAGACCATATTGGCCTGCTGTCACACAGTTTTCAACACATGCAGGAGAAGGCGGTGAGGCTCAGAAATGTTGCAAGGACTCCAGGGTTAGAGATCAGTACAACAAAGACCAAGACCCTGCTCATAAACTCCACACAGGAAGCAGGAAGCTCTCATCACCACTGATGGACAGACCATCAAGGACATTGATCACTTCACCTACCTTAGCAGTGTTAGGGTTTTCTTCAAAGCAACTTCCAGTGGATACTATATAGTATTATCAGCCCACACACCTTATTCACCATGGTGATTTAGACTGCTAGATACACTACTTAGAATGGGTCACTCATCCATACATCAGTGGAACACACTCTCTGTCACACACTATGGGTGAACCTGAACAGCATGTCTTCGGACTGTGGAAGGAAACCCACACAGACACAGGGAGTACATGCAAACTCCACACAGACTGAGCAGGGATCAAACTCACATCCTCTCGCACCACTCAGGTGCTGCAAGACAGCAGCACTACTTGCTGTGCTACCATGCTGCTCCAAGCTGTGATAATGATACGGCTGTCCTTTTCATCTCTCATAACACACCATAGTTAGTATAGTAAAATAAACATGTGTACCAAGGTTGCTCTGTCCTTATCATATTGCTAAAGTACACTGTGACTGCTCTGTATGTGTTAATACGTATTAATAAATAATATGAATAAACTTAATTATGAAAAATACCATCTGCATTTATATTACTTAATATTTGCTGTCATGCATTTCTCAGGTTGAACAGTTGTACATTTTTTTGACCGAATAGCCTACTGTTACAATAAAAATGATAGTGAATATGAAACTAGACTTAACACCAAAAAGTTGCAGCACAATCCCCTACCATTAAATCATTAACCAAAATTCTAACGTCTTGTGTTTAATAAGGTCTTTAACTTTATATGGTTTAAAAATATATGAATTGCTTCCAGTAAAGCAATTCCACCAACTCAGTTTTTTAAATAACAGAACGTAAAATTACAAAAAGGAGATAATGTGCAGGAACGAATACCTCAGTGCAATCCAGGATAACAACAATGCAGCCCGTTCTCATCATTCTACTGCTATTAGATCATGACGGTGTTTCAATGTCTGGACAGCAAGGAAGATGAACACGGCCTTTGGACTCACCTACATGCTGCTCAGTTTAAGAACAACACTTTGACTCAGAGCATGTTGTTATGGCTCTGGACTGAGTCATTGAGTTCCTACTACAGTTTGCTACTACTGAAAGCTCAACAAATGCTGCTAAAGTGGACTGGTTAATCTATGTAGCCCATAACGGATAGATGATCAAAAGATTTCAACTTAAAAAAAAAAAAAAAAAAAAAAAAAAAGTGTCAGTAAAAACGGACATACTTGAGTTCATGAAATTTTCTTCCCAAATTGAGGGTTGGCCTCTAGATGAACTACAGGTCAGTACCGAGGACTTTGCAACAGAGAAGCACTTTCCTGAGGAATCCTTTGACAAATGTGTCACTGCCACAGAAAGTTTCATCCCTACGTCAGTACCTAGTCTCTGGAACATGCTTGTAAGAGACGAGGCAGGAGATGCAGTCGCCCGTAGCTGTGGGCTTTTATTTGCTAGACAGCGGAGAAGGACGGAGATGGGAAAGGGGGAGCAGGGAACAGGTAGGGAAGGGTTTCGTGCAGGCTGGGAGAGTAGGGTCGATCAGGACGAGGGCTTCGTGTCAGGGATCGGGTCGGCAGTCATCTCGGTCTGGTTCTCCTCTTTGGTGTCTTCCCCTACTGCCGGGCACCGGGGAAGAAATCAGCCCCAGCTGTGGCTGCTTTAAGCCCGTCTCCGCCCCCTCCCCGGGCGGGCTCGGCATGCTACACCCCTCCGCCACCAGTGACAGGTCCCCAGGGCTGGGGTCGTGGGGTCCTCCCCGCTGTGGACGGACCGAACCCCCACCCCTCCCCACCGCGAAAGGAAGTCGGGGACTACCTGCTCCCGTCCGGGCCGATGCACTATCCAGAAGAGGAACGGTTGAAGGGCCAGGTACCAACGAGTGAGGCGGGGGTTCGACTCTCGCATCGTGTGCAACCACTGCAAGGGTGCATGGTTGGTGCACAGCTCGAATTCCCGTCCCAGGAGATAATATCGGAGGGAGAGGACGGCCCACTTGATTGCCAGGCACTCTTTTCGATGGTGCTGTATTTACACTCTGGAGCCGTCAGCTTGCGGTTGAGGTACAACAGGGGCCGCCACTCCCCGTTTACCTCCTGGGAGAGGACCGCCCCCAAACCCCGATAGGAAGTGTCAGTCTGCAGGAGAAAGGGAAGAGAAAAGTCAGGGCAGGCAAGGACGGGACCCCCACACAACGTTTCTTTGATCCTCTGGAAAGCATGCTGGCACTGCTCCGTTCACTGGACCGGCTCTGGGGCCCCTTGGCAGGTGAGGTCAGTCAGGGGTGCGGCCAAGGTGGAGAAGCCGGGAATGAACTAGCGATAATACTTTGCAACCCCCAGGAAAGACCTCACCTGTTGTTTTGTCTTGGGGACCGGACAAGCCGCTATGGCGGCTGTTTTTTTGTTAATTTGGGGCTGAATTTGCCCGTTCCCCAAGAGGAACCCCAGATACCGTACACCTCTCCCTTTCCAGTCGCACACTTCGCCGGGTTTGCAGTGAGGCCCGCCTCCCTCAGGGCCTGGAGAACCGCTCTCAAGTGAACCAGGTGCCGCGACCAGTCTGGGCTGTAAATGATGACATCATCAAGGTAGGCCGCAGCGTACCCAGCGTGGGGTGCGAGGACCCTGTCCATGAGGCGTTGGAAAGTGGCTGGGGCCCCATACAAACCAAACGGGAGTGTAACGAACTGGTGTAAACCAAAAGGGGTCGAGAAAGCCGAGATCTCCTTAGACTCTGGAGATAAGAGAATCTGCCAGTAGCCTTTGGTGAGATCAAGTGTCAAATAGAAGCGACCAGAACCCAGCCGGTCCAACAACTCATCCACCCGGGGCATGGGGTATGCATCAAACTTAGTGACAGCGTTGACTCGCCTGTAATCAACGCAAAACTGAGTGGGCTGCTCCAATCGCTGTGGGATTCCTCAATGATGCCCAACTGCAGCATTTTGTCCAGTTCGTCCTGCATGAACTTTTGTTTGCAGACAGGGACACAACACGGCCGGCTACACACCGGGCCCCTTTCAAGGGGCTGAATGAGTGTCGGCTGACCCGGCAGAGGGGAGAACACATCGGCAAATTCCAGCTGTACCTGGGCCACCTCCTGTTGTTGGACCTCGGTAAGGCCTGGGCCTATTGGAACAGGAAGAGGGGTTTGGCCCGGATCGGGCAGCTCCGGGCCCAATTCATCCCGTACCGGGACTGTGGTGGCCAAGGAGGCAACAGGGGCCTCCTGCCAATGCTTCAGGAGATTAAGATGGTATATTTGCCGCGCGCCGCCTCGGTCGGAGCGGAGGACCTTGTAGTCGACCTCCCCAATGCGCCGTGTGACCACAAAGGGTCTTTGCCACTTGGCGAGCAATTTAGACTGTGAGGTGGGAAGCAACACGAGTATCTTTTCACCCGGGGTGAAGTGACATAACTGCATCCCCGTTGTATGCACGCACCTACCTCTCCTGGGCCTGCTGGAGGTGCACACGTGACAGGCGTCCGAGAGCATTTAAACGCTCTCTTAGGTCAAGGACATGCTGCAGTTCATTTTTGCTGAGACTGGAACCCTCCTCCCATGCCTCCCTTACAATGTCCAAGACCCCTCGGGGACGCCGGCCATACAATAGCTCACAGGGAGAACACCCTGTGGAAGTCTGTGGCACCTCCCGCACCGCAAACAAGAGGGGGTCCAACAGTTGGTCCCAGTGTCTGGGGTCGTCAGCCACGAACTTGGCTATCATGTTTTTTAAAGTGCTGTTAAACCGTTCCACCAGCCCATCTGTCTCGGGGTGAAACACACTGGTGCGAACAGGCTGAATCCCCAGCAGTTCATACAAATTCCTGAGGGTGCGTGACATGAATATGGTGCCTTGATGAGTGAAGATTACCTTCGGAACACCCACCCTCGTGAAAATTTTAAATAAAGCCTCCGCCACCGTGTGCGCTGTCATGTTATGCAAGGGAACCGCCGTTAAGTATAATCTATTTACCACTTCTCTAACGCAGAGATGGCTGCGCCAACAAATACAAATACAGATTACACGGCACGGTGGCACAGCAAGTTAGCGTCTCTGTCTCGGTGGTGCGAGAGGACATAGGTTAGATGCCTGCTCAGTCTGTGGGGAGTTTGTGTGCTCTCCTTGTGTCTGCGTGGCTTTCCTCCGTGTGCTCCGGTTTCCTGCCACAGTCCAAAAACATGCTGTTCGGGTTCACCCATAGTGTGTGAGTGACAGAGAGAGTTTGTTCCACTTATGTATGGATGAGTGACCCATTAAGTAGTGTACAGTACATGATGTAAACGTTACTTAACACCCGAGGAAAACCCACGCGCATCCGGAGAAGCATGCTATGCTAATTTCACACAGACTGGGGCGGGGAGCGAACCCACGTCCCTCATACCACCCAGGGCTGTGAGACAGCAGCGCTACTCGCCGTGCCACTGCACCGCCCATCGTGTGTAAAATGGAACTGTATTCAACCCTGGGAACTCATGGGGAATCTTAGTGGGTGAATGTGTTAGCCCGTGAAAGACGGAAAGTTTGAGGGGTGCTAAGAAGGCTAGGAAGGTTGGCTTGAGGTCCTTGAAAAGCGGTCTTCGGACCGAGAGCATTTCCTTGTGATCGCACCGATAATACCTCTCGCTGTATACCTGTGTTTCAATAGACTTTCGTTAGGAACGCTGCCCATGCGTCCTTGTTCGCCCAATCCGAACTCCGAGTGCAGTTTAGTTTTAGTTACTTCTTCGGGAGGGACTTGGATTACATGTTCATTTAGCTGACGCTTTTCTCCAACTTATGTTAAATGCTTGCAATGATTGAATTGGGCATTTCCATTTTTCACAGGAGCAAATTTTATTTTTTTAGGGTAAGAACGTTACTCAATGAATGATACGATTCTGAAGATTTTACACTTACCGTACATTTCCATTTATTCATTTAGCAGACGCTTTTTCAGTTTGTCCGAAGCGACGTACACATCTCTGCAAAAGTACAGTTATGCATACATTAAGAGAAAGAGACATAGCTGCAGACATATAAGTCTCAAGTAAACCTAGTTTGTTACCTACCTGCACCGAGGTTCATCGTCAAGCAGGTGCATAAACACAGGGTTTAGGTCTAGTCTAAAGGCAGCAGCGTAAACACTACGCTACCAGTTAGTATTAATGTACTGTTTGATTTCATTCTAAGTTTCGTTTTGTCATTTCATTCGCTAAAGACATTTCTTGAGAGAATTTGCATTATGGATATTTGTCCTTCACCTTCCTTGCAGCAATCAAGAAACCATTTTATTTCCGATAACAGTAACAATGGTTTTCCATTACGAATATTTACACTGTGAAATTTTGTCACAGCGTTTCAGTATATGAGCACTGCCAGAATAAATAAAGAACACTTTCACGATTGCTCTTCATAGAGATGAAGCAAACTTTCTCCTTTTGTACCCACTTTCCTCTAAAGGAGGAAATTTAGTTACAATCCAATCAAAACCGACGAAAGGGTCGTTGAGATTTCGTTATCCAATACTAGCATGCAACGTCATCACAGTTACGTCAGTAGGAACGCCGTTTAAAAATGTCAATGTGAGATGGGGTGTGGAAAGTTTTATGCTTAATTGTGTGCGCTTCCGATTTTAATTGCTAAGAAATTATGGACATTGGGCATCTTGAACTCAACCCAAGGATTATAAATGCAGTGAAAAAAGGTATGTCAACGGTTCTCATATTTTTGTTGGACGCGGTCACAGTACTGAGTACACTAAATCGTCGCATTTTATTTTTGTCTGCCAAACAAGCGAACTTGAGATCGGCGCGGGACATTCTATCTCTTTCCGATTCGGATCTCCAGCGTCTTACGCATCTGTCCGCCTCCAATGTACGCAGTGTGCGCTCCGCCGTGGCCCTCGCGTGCCGCAGCCGATCGCCTGCCGTCACGGGTACGCACTCCGCTTGTTCCCGCGGCCTACCAGATGAAGAGAACTGTTCACAGTGCCGTTTCTGGGTTTTCCACACAGCGCTGCAGCTGTACCGTGGCGAACGCCCAGCTCTGGAACCAGGCCACAAGCTGACGACGGGCTGCCCGGCACTGGACAGCTTGCTGCGAGGGGGCGTTTCGCTGACGGGCATCACGGAGCTGGCTGGAGAGAGCGGCGCGGGAAAGACGCAGCTCGGCCTCCAGCTGTGCCTTACTGTGCAGTACCCACGCGAGTATGGAGGGCTTAGCTCAGGTAAGGCAGAGCTTCATTTGTCCAGTCAGTCATTCTCACTCTTGAGTAATCAGGTCCCGTAGAATGTAAAAACACTACAGAAGTTTGTTATGAATATGTATGTTTCACAGAACATGGTTTTTATGCAGTACAACGATGATTTTACTTCTGCAACATGCATTTTTCACTGCCTTGCTGTGCTGTATATTTTCTCAGCAAAGCTGTGCTTCCATGAGTACTTTCTAGATCCTGCCACATTTGACACCAGTGGTTATGGTAGTTCTAGTATCAGAACAGAAACACAAGACTCATTACTGTTAATTTCTTTCTTTTTCAAATCTACTTATACTGTTGGGGGTGTGTGTGTGTGTGTGTGTGTGTGTGTGTGTGTGCGCGCGCACACATTTTCGGAACCGCTTGTCCCATACGGGGTCACGGGGAACCGGAGCCTACCCGGCAACATAGGGCGTAAGGCCGGAGGGGGAGGGGACACACCCAGGATGGGACGCCAGTCCGTTGCAAGGCACCCCAAGCGGGACTCGAACCCCAGACCCACTGGAGAGCAGGACCCTGGTCCAACCCACTGTGCCACCGTGCCCCTGGTACTGTTGGGTATACTTTTGGCTTTATGCAGCTGAGTAATTTTATGGTATTGATTCAGGGTAAATACCTTGATCAAAGGTACTGCAGCAGGAGTTGGAGAAACTGTATATGTGTTAACACATTTCATCCTGATACCAGAGTGTCTGTGAGCTTGCAAAGTGAAAGACACAGGCTGTGATCTTGTTAACTTCACTTTATATTAAAAACATCCTTGAACTAGATGAGAGGAAGAAGGGGGGGAAAAAAAAAAAAAAGTTTCCATCTGTGGTGTACCCTGTCCTCCAGACTCTGGTTCTCTGTGACCCTGCACTGCCCAAGTAGTTATTGATAATCAGTGAATGAAAATATAACATTAAAAGACAAAGTAATTTTTGTTACAAATGTAGAATGTCTTGTTGCCATGCTTAAAAAGGCTTTTTGTATTGTAGTGTGAGGGTATGGATAATGGATGGAGGCAGCAGTGGAGACCTAAAATATTTATTTTTCTTTAAGTAAAGAGTGATCTTCAGTAATAACAAAACAATTAACCCAAGCCAAATCCCAAAAATAAAGTGAGAAGAATAAACATTGTGCTCTAAAAGAAAAGGGTGCATATAAGCTGTAGGCTTAAACCCCTCCCACTACCAGCAATACACAGTTCTCCTTTCCTGGGGGTCTCTCTCTCTCTAATGAGTGACCTAATACAACCTTTTATAGCAGTAACATAACAGCCTCAATAACTAATTCTAAAATACATATTCCCCAAAACTAACATCCAACAACATAAATAAAAAACATTTGTCTATTATAAATATCCCTGTTTTACAATATATAAAAACATTCCTCTATTACACAGTAAAACACCCCTCTCAAGTGGGTTGTGCCAAAGGACTCCCACCTCGAAATACACAGCGTCGTTCACTCCTCCGGGTTTTGCAACATGAGTTAACCAATGCATGGGAAATGTTAAGTCGCTAAAGGGTAAGCAAAGAGATCACGGAAATTATTTTTGAAAACTGCAATAAATATTTACTTTTAGCAACCAACTCCATGTAGTTGTCATACTTCCTTAGTAAAACAACTGTTAATAGTTTATGACAAACATAGATACTGGTAGGCCTTTCCTAGCACCCAAACCTGGTTCAAACAGAAAGTGTTAAGTAAAATAATGGACCAAAAGGAACAGTGAAACAGTACAAAGTGAAATGCATGTGAACAGGCAGCAGCCACAACAAGATTAAGTATTTTATTGATTTTTTTTTTATTTTTTTTTCTCTCCATATAGGAATCACTGCTTCTATGTTCTAAGACATATATGACTTTGGTATAGTGTTGTGAAAAACATATGCCCTTTTCCAATTTTTGCTGCTTTTGTAAGTTTTTGGCATTACAGTGACATCTATTCATTTAGCAGTCACCTTTCTCCAAAGCAGTGTACATCTGCAAGAACAATACAAAAAGTGCATTACATCAAAAGGAGAGATTTGCATGTAGACACATGATTGAGTATAGTCAATTTGTCACATAGCATCAGTATACATTACACCAGTAGCTGCATATAAGCTTTTCCATCATTAAAAATTATATAACTAATAACAAACCCATACACATTTATCAAGCATAAGGGGAGGAGCGAGTCCAAAAAGATTAGTTTTGGGGCCCTTGTTCGATGTAGAGAGATTCAGCATTTCTGAATGACAGCAGGATGTAATTCCACCACATTGGAGGCAGGCTGGAAAATCTTTGCGCTTTTGATTATGGGACCACAAGCAGGCAGAGATGGAGGAACATATTAGTCTTGTTTGGGCATAGTAAGTGATCAGGTCTTGTAGATATCGGGGAGCAGATCCGTTGATGGATTTGTAGGCTGTAATCAGTGTCTTGAATTTCATGTGGGCAGCTTTCTGAAGCCAGTGCAGAGAGACAAGGAGGGAGGATAGATAGGAATACTTTGGTAGGTTAGACAGAGGTTTAGAGAGGTTGAGTTGTAAATTTGCTAGTATCGTTAGTTGCGTTTATTTAACTAGTGTCAGTAGTTGCATTAAAGTATCTTGTGGTCGGTTCTAGTAGTAAATGAATGGAGCCTGGGAGGGAAAAAGTGACACTAGTATTGGTTTTATGTATTTTTTTGGCATGGAAGATACTGAAAATTTGACCCCCAATCAACCTAATTAAGGGGGCAATTGGTGAGTTGTCTGATTACAATCTGTCATGATTTGGTCCAGACCCGTATTCAGGTGACTACCAGTTCATTGCATGAGCATACGTAACATTTCTCATGTTTGTGCTACTTTCAGATTTTTCTGTTATCTTTGTTTTTAACTCCTTGGGAACAGTTTGTCTCCCTTTACTCTTATTAGAGGCACTAATAGATAGAAACACAAGAAATAAGATGTAACCGCTGTGGAAGTGAGTCGAATGAACAGTTTTCATACTCCTGTTCCACAAACATTTTAGGAAATAAAGTGCCATTTAAAAATGAATATCTTAAATAATTTTTACTTTGACAGATTATCAATATATAATATATACTGTGCTTAACAGTACAACTACAGTTGTATAAGTTGATTTGCAAGAGTTAAGATATTACATGTGATTTACTGTCTTGTAAAAGTCCACTTCAGTCATTTCTGGACAATCTGTTGTCTGTGTGCATATATTAACAGGAGCAGTGTTTATCTGTACAGAGGATTCATTTCCAATCAAGCGTCTTCGTCAGCTCATCACCCTGCAGTCCAGGCTGAAGGCAGACTGTCCCGAAGACCAGCGGCGCAGAATTCCCTTTAGTGACAACATCTATGTTGAACATGCTGCTGATTTGGTAAGTAATAATCTGTTTATGCAGCAGCAGCATGTCTCTCCCAAAAATCATGGTAGCCCTGGCAAGTGTTTGAGCAAAGGAGAAGGAGTTGAAATGTCAACAGGCACTGGGGTGTTTATAAGGGATCACAGTTGTTTCAAAATTGAACACATTTTTTGAAATTCTGCAGACTTCTTATATTAACTTTGCTGTTTTACTTCAGCAAACTGTGAGTCACTTTTTTAGATGTTAGCACTGTATTCAGACCAAACGTAGTTCTTTAAGTTTGTCAAAGAAGTCATCATATTGAAATGCAAGTTTTAAGGAATCTTCAGTACTGTGCACAACCAAGATTTGGGAGGAGGCTTGTTGTAGAAAAACAGTACATTTGTTACAAGCATTAGTACATCAGTGGCACATGGGCAGTTTCAGACTTTGTCACACTGGGTGAGCATTCAGGAAAAAGCAGTGTTTGATAGTGTGAAACTAAAAATTGAGAGAATTTCAAAAACAATTTTAAACAAGGGCTTTTACCTAAATTATCCTTTTTAAATTTTTAATCATATGTTAGGACTATCTTCCTCCACCTTACAAAAGTAATGTTCCTGAATAACCCTTTGTAAGGTGAATTCTCATAACTCAGTGACATAATTACCATTGGTTTAGATAGTAACAAATTTTATATGTTCCTGAGTCCTAAATCTATTCATACAAAAATCATCATATCCAATTAAAATGGGCACCTACTTAAATAGGTAACATTAATTGTCATCATAAAGTAGTTTCCTTTCATTATTTGCTGTGTGATTCTGTTTCTGTTGTCTGCTGTTCCTGCTGGGGGTTGCCATGGTAGTAGTTTGAGCAGGCCCACACCTTCCTTTCCCCAGCTACAGTGTCCAGCTCCTGAACATGTGCAGGTGGACAGCCATACAAAGCCATTTTTGGGTAAATAATTAATGTCACTTGTATTGCTGCAGGGAGCACTGCAGACCTGCATCTCTCAGCGGGTTCCTATACTGCTGTCACAAGGTCTGGTGCGCCTAGTGGTGGTGGACTCTGTAGCTGCTCTGTTCCGCTGCGAGTTCCGGCCAGAGGAAACTGTGGAAAGAGCACGCCACCTGCTGGCCTTTGCCAGTACTCTGCATCGCCTCAGTCACTCCTTCTGTGCACCTGTACTCTGTATTAACCAGGTGAGATTGGGCTGGCGAGCCTTGAGTAACCAGTCATCTAGACACAGGCGCACTTTCTGCCAGCCATGCCTCATGTCTTCATCGCAGTATTGTTTAATTTTTCTCCGGTTTTTAAATACAAATTCTCAGTGTATTTTCATACAGTATGAGCAAGGAATGCGTTCTGCTATGTCCTCAGGTAACTGATGTAGTAGACCCCTCTGGTTTGGCTGTCAGCAATATGGGGTGAGTGCAGACATTATTTTCCTTTGTTTCTGGTGGAATGTCAGCCATGAAAGGGGGTTTAGAGGCTGCTTAAGCCAGTGCTCTTCAGGTCAACAAGGAGGAGAGTACCTGGACACATCTGCTGTTTCATCTGTGTTGCCCAGCTGCTGCAGAAATGTCTTATCACGCTTTGAAAGCTGAGCACCCTGTGCAGTCCCATATTTATATGCCATTTGGACCACAGAGCAGTGATGTTTAGCTGTGCTGCTGCTCTTTATCCCAGTGTCATTGGGTTTCAGGCCTATGTTAAGCTTTGTTTTAGCCAGGTTTTCTGTTTCACTGTAGACATTAATGCCCTAAGTGGTTCTATGCCCCCAGGCTGGCAGAGACAAAGGTGCTGCCTGCCCTTGGTATGGCCTGGGCCAACCAAGTCCTGGTGCGTCTGATGCTGAGGCGGATGGAGGGACACAAAAGTGTGGATGGCTGGAGTGGCACACCACGGAAGCTGGAAGTACTGCTTGCACCACACCTCCCCCGCACATCCTGCCTCTGCAGCATTGTTGAGGAGGGAGTAAGGGGAAGCTTCACCCCAGGCTCTACCCCATTGGACTAGGGGTCCTAGTGGACTCCTTGAAATAGCATACCTGGTTCATGGGTGATCCATCAGTCCACAGCTTGCACACATTGAAGATGGTAGTTTCTTGTGCATCAGCAAGAAGGATGTCGTTTTGATCTTCTTTGCACCTTAAACAAAAGAGGAGGAAAAAGATGAATGGGTTTTCTACTTAGAAGAGAGAGAGAGTCATGTATGTATTTGGAAATGTGTAAATTCATCTACTTAGTTCCTGCTTTGAATGGCCATCAATTAAGCTTTTTCTTTGGTGGTATTTTCACTTTGCAGCTATTGAAAATGACTACAGGTACAGATGGGGAGAAGCCAATTAAAAGCCAAGGTAATGGCATAAAATCTGTATTGTTCACAGTATAGTTCCCCAGGGGCCCTTCCTCCCAATGCAGTATCAGTGTTTTCTTTCAATTCAATTCAAACCTGAGCAGCTTCTGTGGGGTCCAGTAGGAGATACTTTGGAAATTAGGATGCTCATAAAAGAAAATATGCCACAACTGACTATGCATCACTATACCAATACAAGAATACTGCTGTGGGCCCTTTGAGGAACTTAAGTAACACTAAGGCTGTATCTTTAATACCAACACAGCTTGGTCCCAGTTAGCTTAATTATCAAAAAATTGGGGTTTTTGTGCAAATGCTTCAAAGCAAAATTATATAATACTTCATTGTCATTAAGGTATTGTGCAATGCTAATTACATAATTTGTCAATAGACCAGTGGGCAACATCTCCAGGAAGGGAAGGGGGAAATCTTTATCACAAGTACTCTATACAGCCCTTAAATCCGCTGAGCTGATGCATGAGCTGTTTAATCCAGGCAGTGTTTCAGCCTACCTCCGCATTCAGTGATATTTGTGGTAACTGTAACACACTTTTCAAAATCCCTACATAAGCCTTACGTCATCTTTAAATATATTACACCTTTCAAGTGTTATAACCTACAGAAAGAAAATGTTAAAAAAAATTCTGACAGAATGCTAGGGTTCATCATTCCTTGCGTTTCCTGGTATGTCACCGTAAACTGCTGTATCACCTAAACAAATTTATGGTTTCTGTGACTGACTCTAGTGTGCTGGACATTAATTCCAACTATGTTTGTAGAACATTTACTCAGACCTTCATTTCTTTACTCCTACTTAATTTTTCCAGTAGACTCATAGTGATCACTCACGTGATTTGCCAGTGCCTCCTTCCACCCATGTCTTGGGGTACAAACACAGGGAGAATATCCAACCCCCACACCCACCAAGCGGCTTAGGAACTGTGAAGTACCACCATTAGGCGCTATGCCCCTGTATCACAAACATCTCGGTTAACCAACTATTCTTACTTGGGAGTGGTAAAACATGGCTCCACGTATACAGACTCCACAGCAAGTTAAGGGGAAATTTTGAACATAAGAAGAACCTGGGTCCCTGGAATATCCTCTGATACCTGAGTCTATCGCATAACAAAGATCCCATTCTGCACCGTTGTCAAAAGTGGTAAAAAGGCCTCTCGGATGAAGGAAAAGTGAGATGACATTGAAAACACCATCTAAGCCTAGAAAGGAAGTGGATATTTTACACACACTCTTTGTGTTGCTCTATTGGAACTGCCAAATCTAAATGTCCCAGATATGATCTATATCTGCTTTTATCCACTTAGCACACATAGATATGCTGAAAAACTATCTGGTGATAACAGTTTATAATTTTAAACACATTTAGAAGGTGACTTGGTGGCCAAATGTTCTTAGAATATCAACTGGGACATGAACTGAGCTCCTTTTCAATTCAATCAATTATTTTTATAGAGCACTCTTCTCACACAGTGATATATAGAGTGCTTGAATACAGTCATAGAGCAAAGAAACAAAGGTATCAGACAAGGAATGAAAGACACTACAGACTACATGTACACACAATGGCTGAAGCCGCTCGTCCTGAGCAGGGTCGCGGTGAACCGGAGCCTAACCCGGCAGCACAGGACGTAAGGCTTGGAGGGGGAGGGGACACACCCAGGAGGAGACGCCAGTCCGTCGCAAGGCACCCCAAGCAGGACTCGAACCCCAGACCTGCCAGAGAGCAGCACCCAGCCAAGCCCACCGCGTCCCCTCACTACAGACTAGCTGAATACAAATGCTTCTATAAAGCTATAGGTATGCCTACTGGGCATGGAGGAAAAGAACAAAAACTCCCAACTGAAAGTCGAGGGAGGAAAAAACCTCTGGGGGTCCAAGTGCCAGTGGCTGCTCACCCCTCCTGGGCATTTTAGATTAAATAGGACTTCTGAGTCAGATTACAGATAGCAATGGCATTGTTGCTGTATGGTAGCTTGATTTCCCAGTTTAGCAAGGTACATCTCATCCATCATAGCAGTTGGTCATCATCTTCAGTCAGCATGGGGTGTTTCTGTAACAGCCGGCCGGCCTCCTCAGGTCTTATTGTAGGGAGACTGCTCAAAAAGAAGAGATTATTAATAATTTATAATTTAAAGAAATAAGTTTAATACATTTTGACACAGAGATGGGAAAAACAGTCAAGTGGAGTTAAATTTCGTAGTGATATGCCCAAGTGAACATGTAAGGCTTCGGTCTGGATTTGAAGGCTGATACAGACGGGGCATTTCTGACAGCAACTGATGGACTATTCCACAGTTTAGGTGCTCTATAGCTAAAGGTACAACCTCCTACTGAGGTCTTATTAATCACAGGTCCTTTAAGGTAACCCACATCCAATGAATGAAGATATTGTCCTGGGATATAAGAATCAATAATATCACAAAGGCAAGCTGGAGCAATGCCATGTACTGCCTTACAGGTCAAAGGTTTTTCAATCAACTTTAAATGTAACCAGGAGCCAATGCAGTGATTTCAGTACCGGTGTTATATGGTCGTACTTCCTAGTTCTAGTGACAATTCTTGCAGCAACATTTTGTACCAACTGTAGCCTGGATACAGTCTGGTATGGGCAAGATAGTAAAGCAATGCAATAGTCCAGCCTGCTTGAAACAAAAGCATGAACCAGTTTCTCAGCATCCTGTCTACATAGGAATCGCCTTCATTTGCCGCTTTATTTTACAGCTTTATGGATTGTTCAAGCCTGATGATCCATCACATGTGGCGTCGTTAGCTAGTTGTTTTACCAGTAGAAAATTATGGATGAGTAACGATTTTTTATCTCTAAATGCCAGTAAAACAGAGGTACTTGTGGTTTGTGGTGATGCTAAAACTCTCTACATAATTCCACCAATCTTTACAACAAATGGTATTACCTTCAAGCGTCCGGATTGTGTCAAGGATTTGGGTGTCCTGCTGGATGGAAAGCTGTCATTTGTATCGCATGTAAATGCTTTGACTAAGTCATGCTTCCTTCAGTTAAAAAGCATAGCTAAAATGTGGCGATTCCTTTGTAGACAGGATTCTGAGAGACTGGTTCATGCTTTTGTTTCCAGCAGGCTGGATAACTGTAATGCTTTATTGTCGGGTTGTCCATACCAGACTGTATCCAGGCTACAGTTGGTACAAAATGCTGCTGCGAGAATTGTTACTAGAACTAGGAAGTACGACCATATAACACCGGTACTTAAATCCTTGCATTGGCTCCTGGTCTCTTATAGAGTTAATTATAAAATCCTGCTTTTGACCTATAAGGCAATACATGGCATTGCTCTGGCTTACCTTTGTGAGATCATTCATTTTTATATCCCAGGACAATATCTCCGTTCATTAGATGCAGGTTACCTTAAAGTACCTGTGATCAATAAGACCTCAGTAGGAGGTCGCGCCTTTAGTTATAGAGCACCTAAACTGTGGAATAGTCTACCAGTTACTGTCAGAAATGCCCCATCTGTTTCTGTTTTCAAATCCCAACTAAAGACTTACATGTTCACTCAGGCATTCCACCTCGTAATGTAATTTAACCTGCCTTGGTTGTTTTTTATCACCTTTATAAAAATGGATTTTAAATTTACTTTAACAAATTACTAACTCTGTCCTATCTTCTCGTTGAGCACTACCTTGCTACATAAGACCTGAGGAGGCCAGCCAGTGGTAACAGACGAATCCTGTGCTGACAGAGGATTATGTCCATCTGCCATGACGATCGAGACGTTCCATGCCGAGCTGGGGATCCAGGATGCCATTTACCAACATTATAATTACTTGTTACACACTAGTTTACAAATTGTTACTTTCTAGAAAGCCCGGGAGGGGTGGGCAACCACTGGCCCGTGGACACCCAGACGTTTTTTTCTCCCTCAACCTTCAGTTGGGAGTTTTTGTTCCTTTCCCCAGTGGCCAGTAGGTATACTTATAGCTCTATAATAAGTTCTTCATTATGGTAGTCATTAGTTGACTGTCTTCTTTGTTTGTATCAGTTTTTCTTGCTGTATGTCTGTGTTAAAGTGCCCTGTGTCACTGTGTGAGAAGAGCGCTCTATAAAATTAAGAATAAATAAATAAAATAAACAAATTTAGCTATGTTTCTCAACTGAAGGAAGTATGGCTTAGTCAGAGCATTTACATGAGATACAAATGACAGCGTTCCATCCAACAAGACACCCAAATCCTTAACACAATCTGTCCACTTCAAATTTCTACCATTTGTGATAAAGATTGGCATGATTGTGTCAAGAGTTGTGGCATCACTGCCCACCACAAGTACCTCTGTTTTGTTGGCATTTAGACATAAAACGTTTTTACTCATCCATAATTTTATATTGGTAAAACAATTAAAGACAGCACATGTGATAGGTTATCAGGCTTAAAAGAAATATATAGTTATGTGTCATCAGCATATGAATGGAAACTTACATTGTGTTTACGAATGTCACCCAATGGTAACATATAGATTGAGAACAATAATTGACCCAGCACAGAGCCCTGTGGCACACCATATTGAACCGTAGTTGAGATGGAGGGGGTGCAGTCATCTGATTTCAATACAAATTGTTCACAGTTAGCTAAATATGAGTCAAATCACTTCAGGACAGTATCTTGGTCCAACCAGGTTTTCAAGTCTATTCAGTGGGATACTGTGGTCTACAGTATCAAACGCAGCACTGAAGTCCAGTAACAGAACAATAGAGATCTGACCAGCATCAGAAGAAATGAGAATATCATTAATAACATGTGTGAGCATTGTGCGTGCTGTGACCAGTGTGGAAACCAGACAGAAATTGTTCAAATATATTATGATGATTAAGATATTTTACAATTTGGGAAGCTATGATCTTTTCTAAAATTTTGGGTAAAAATGATAGATTGGAGATGGGTCTATTATTACTTGGGTAATTACAATCCAGATCCGATTTCTTTAGTATGGATCTAATAACGGTGACTTTAAAAGCTTTTGGAACACAGCCACTAAGTAACAGAGTATTAATAATATTACCAATAGGTTCTGCAAGCACGGAAACTGTGGCTTTCAGTAATATAGTGGGGGTTGGGTTTAAAGGACAGGTAGCAGCTTTCATAGAGTGAAATAGCACGGTAATTTCCTCTACAGTTATTATGTCAAAGCTACTAAACGGTGCAAACAGAAACTATAATACTACACAGTAACCATTGGAAGTCGCTTTGGAGAAAAGTGTCTGCTAAATACACACATTTGCTGAAGCCGCTTGTCCCAAGCGCGGTCATAGCAAGCCGGAGCCTAACCCGGCAACATGGGGCGTAAGGCTGGAGGGGGAGGGGACACATAAAGGACGGGATGCCAGTCCGACCCAAGGCACCCCAAGCAGGACTTGAACCCCAGACCCGCCAGAGAGCAGGCCTCGTGCCACTGCATCCCCCCTCTAAATGTAAGTACAGTTTATATAGAGAGAGACATAGAAAGAGATAATAATAAACGTTACTAGGGATGAGTATTGAGAAGCGGTACTAAATTGGTACTGGTTCCTGACTGGTCAGTACCAAAATATTGATAAGCTCCTGGACAAACGGTGCTGCTATTAGTATTTATGTAACGTTGATTCATTACCTTGTAGGCACGACCACATAGCAGGCATTTTCAAATTCCTAACCGTCCCCTAACGATGAAGCTGCTGGCATCAGGCAATTACTTTTGACGTTGTGTAATGCATTTTTACATTCTGTGCTCTCCAATCATGGCTGACAGAGCAAAACATTGGAAAGTGTAGGCTCACTTTACTAAATTCAGTGAAAATACAGCTAAATGCAATATATGTAAAAGGTAGTTGCGTGTAAAGAGGGTAACACCAGCACCATCATGAAACACTTTACAACATTCTATAAATCCGAAGCAGTGCAGCGTGTTTGACTGCTTTCAGTAGGTAGGTTTCAGAGGTAGCGGCTGCTGCCTCTAAGTCCTGAAGTCCAGACTCCGGACACTCTGGACCCTCTCCAGTTCGCATACAGACTGAACAGATTGTCTAGGAGGTCGCAAACAACAAGGCTGAACAAGGTTCCGCATCAGCTGCTGGTCTGACGCAGCCTTTTATGCCCCAGTCTGCGCTGCGTCCCAGGTGTTCCGTGTCAGCTTGGAGGTGTGGGCGTGGCACAGATCCACAGAGGACGCCATCAGTACAACAATACACACTGCCCTCACCCACCTGGAAAACAAGGACAGCTATGTTCGAATGCTGTTTATTGATTATAGCTCAGCATTCAACACAGTGATACCATCGAAGCTCACCAACAATCTTTATAATCTCAGTGTGCCACCCACCCTCTGCAGCTGGGTTCTGGACTTTCTAAAGGGCAGACCCCAGTCTGTTAGAATTGGGAACCACACATCCAGGTCAATAAACATAAACACAGGAACTCTGCAGGGCTGTGTGCTGAGCCCCATGCTCTACACACTTTTCCCCACGATTGTGTGGCCTCTCAGAACAACACCAGCATCATCAAATTTGCTGATGGCATGAAAGTCACTGGACTGATAACGGGAGGCGATAAGTCAGCATACAGGAGGGAAGTGGTTGACCTAGTGAAGTGGTGCCAGGACAACAATCTTTCCCTGAATGTCAACAAAACAAAGGAAATGATTGTCGATCCGCAGAGGAGGAGGGAGCAACACTCAACATTGCATATTGGTGAGACAGAGGTGGAGAGAGTGAGCAGCTTCAGATTCCTGGTTGTTTACATTACTGAGGATCTCACCTGGTCTCATAACACTACACATCTGGTCAAGAAATCACATCAGCATTTGCACTTCTTGAGAAGGCTGGGGAAATTTGGCATGCCAAGCCAAATCCTCAGAAGCTTCTATAGGTGTGCAACTGAGAGCATCCTCACCAGCTCCATCACAATCTGGTTTGGAAGCTGTACAGCACAGGATCATAAGGCTCTACAGCTGGTGGTGAGAGCTGCCCAAACCATCTCTGGAAGGGCCTTACCAACAGTGGAGAGCCTCTACTAGGCTAGAGCCATCAGGAGAGCCATCAACATCTCACCATCAGTCAGACGCTAAAGGAGTGTTAAAGCCAGAACTTCACGGCTGAAAAACAGTTTTAACCACAGGCCATCAGGCTTGTGAACGACACCCATCCACTGCCTCTCCCCTCATCACTGCAGACATAGATTACCCTCTGATCCTGAGGGGTGTCAACTACCCCATCCTTCCTCCACACACATACACACACCCACAATGCAAATAACATCAGAGACTACAGACTACCTCTGCATACTTTGCGCACACACACACCCCTTTTCAAATGGGAATAAAAACATGGACCCAATCTACCTCTGCAGGATTTTGCACATCTTCCATGTTTACATTGCACACTGTACACTTTATACACGCACATAATTTTGTTTCTTGCATTTGCACTAATAGAAATTTTGTAAATTTGTAATTTACGTCTTGTGTCTTCTTTCTTTATGTCCTTATAATTTATGTCATAGGCTGCTGGGAGGATACACAGAGTAAGAATTTCACTGTATGGTGTAACAGACCGTTTACTGTACATATGACAATAATCTCTTGAATCTTGAATCTTGAAATTAGTGCAGCCTCCCGGCTCCGATGCTTTTGGGATTTTACAAACTAAAAATGAGAGTGTCTCGACCTCGTTGAGTCAAGGTAACACTCGTTATCATTATAAAAATAAATCAAAATAACAATATAGTTATTAACTCAGTCAGGATACAGTTACCTTGGAGTTAGCATCAGTTTTAAGCACTCTTTCTCTATGTAATTTCTATATATAATCTCTATATTGTTCTGTTTACATGTCTTTACTCTTTATGAACGTTATTTTCTTTAGTTCTTCTTATTATTTATTTTTGTTGACCAGACATTTGTAGCGATTGCTCCTCCCTCATATACAGGAAATTCAGGAAACAATTTAACTTATTATTTCTGCAAGAAAGTAATAATAAAGTAACTGCTGAATCTCTTCATATCTTTTAATGTCATCATGTCTTTATTTTTTGCACCAAATTTATGGAGAGTAGTATAAATAAGAGTATCAATAAGTATCGATTTTGATAAACAGGATCGGTACCGATAAAATCTTAATGACAACACAACCATTCCTAGTTATTGTTACTGTCATGATAAACAGAGGACATAGAGGATGCTGGACCCTAGTGCAGGATCGTTTATTCAGAATCAAAGGCGTGTTCTTGGGGACGGGTGACTGGTTGGTCGATCAGAGAACTAACAGTGGCGAGGATCCGAAATCGTGGTTGAGGGACAAGGCGGGCGGTCATTATCAAAAAGATGTGGAACGGGACTGGGAAACAATGAATGAGGGACAGGACTTGGAAGAGCAATGCGAGGTAGGCTTGAGAACACAGAGAAAACAGTTGTCTCGAGTGAGATTCCACAACTGGGAAAAAGTGTCTTTTATAGCCAAGCGCTTCAAATGAAGCTGCTGGTTGAGGTGCGGGGTGTGGTCGTTACAACTGCAGTATTTATAATAGACAGAAAGGGAGCGAGTGTGTGTACGCATGCATGCGTGTGTGCAAAATATTAAATTAACTTTAATGTTCGCTTTTCCAATGTTCGTTGGTGTTTCACCTTTTTTCGATTGCTTAATTATTTCCACTTTAGACTAGTTTCAGTCGTGATCGTTTCCCTTTGATGCATCACCATCACTTGCATCACATTTATGCTTTGGTGCCATGGTTAGGAGGTAAAAACAAAAAAATTAAAGCCATACAGTAACACATGAGTCCTGTTAACAGCAACGTGGTCTGACTGAGAAGAAGAAAGTGTGTGTCCTACCTCAAGCTCACACACCCCATCTACGAGCCGATGAACTGCTGTAGACGTGCAATGTTTTGATGTGCCACCATGTGGGTCGCAAAGTAGCACCCATTTGTTATTAAAACTTATTAAAACATAGTGCAGTATCTTCAAAAAAACAAGATCTGACTAACAAAAATCAATGAACAATAAAAAAAAGAGATTAAAAACCACTTGAAACATCAGATAACTATCATGACAACTTTGCTTCAATTCATCTCAATCATCGTTTGATAGCCAAAAATTCCACAACTCATGCATTCAAAAACACAGTTGCAGAGCATCAGCACTTCAAAAAAATCATCGGACCTCAACAAAGCACTCAGACCTTCAGTATCTGCACGGCCTTCAGTATCTGCCATCAATTAAATCTATTAAAATCACACTATAAATAGAGAAAACAAAATTAAATCCCCAGTAATACATTATCAATAAACAACACTCTAAAGAAAGGTATTAAAAGGTATTAAATATCAACAAATATTAAAATTAAATAAAATCCAATTAAAATCCCACATTAAAACAATCTTTCCAGACAATAATCCCCCTCATCCCCAGCTCCCAGGTGGTACCCCTCACTAGAGCCTGAAAAACTGAACCTAGGAAGGAATCCCACCTAGAACAAATCAATAACCAAAACACCTGAATGATCTGGTCTCAATGGGGAAGGGGGTAATCTTCTTGGCCATTTTGTGTGGTGCCCATACTCCTCCAGTGTAGTACCAGTGACATGTCCAGCCTCCCTCCTTTCTCTCTTCTTCCTCCTGATCACCTGTGAAAAATTCAAGGTCATATCCTTCTGACCAGGAGAGCAAAAATCCTCTTCAGCCAGACGCACAACAGTAGTGCCAGCTGATTGGGACCCACCAACACTGCTGCAAAACGATCCCTTACCTCAGTTTCTGCCACTGCTCCAATCTGACCCCCAGTGCCCGTTGACGATGGTACTGCCTCTAGGACATCCTGCACCAATGTCACACTGCTCAGCACCTCACCAGCCAGAGCGTCCTACGCTGGGGGCAACTGTGAAAGAGATCTACCTGTCCTCCGCATTGGGAACAGCAGCAGGGACCTACGCAATCCTTGGGCAGGCGGCCGGTCTCAAAACACAGACAGCACCTCATGTCTTTGCAGTTCTTCTCTGCATGCCCCCAGCCCCAACACAGATGACAGGAGAGAGGCTGCCCTTGATATAAAAGGTAGCCCGTGCAGCCACAAATGCTTAAATACGAAGGAGGGTGGACAAAACTCTCCAAGACATAAGGACCAGAACTGAGCTGTCATCAGAATGACACCTGAAACTGATCTCCAGTTATCAAAAAATATTTTTGCAGACAAATTAATCTGTGAATAAGGTATACTCTTCAGTATCCTATCTTAAAAAACATGGCACTGATCCTCCATGATGCAAATTCAAATTATCATCATTGTAGACACGGCTGCTGTGAACAATCACTTCCTATATTTTTTCGGGAAGGTTTTTTGTAAAATAAAAATTGATTTTAAAAGGAAAATGTATTATTAGTCCCGTCCTGGGTGTGTCCCCTCCTCCTCCAGCCTTACGCCCTGTGTTGCTGAATTAGGCTCCAGCTCGCTGTGACCCCCCCTCGGGACAAGCGGCTTCAGCCAGTGTCTGTGTGTGTGTATTATTAGTGTTTTGAAAAACATGAATTGAATTGTCAGGCAAGTTCATTTGCATTGCTATGCAAATTTATTTTCAAGGTGCCCGACTGTACTACAAATTTGAACGATTTTTTGAAATACTAGCATATTTTTAACTTATACATAGCAAAATATTTTATCAAAACTAGTGTATTATTTCTAGAATATTCTTGAGGTTCTCCATGCGCATGCAAAGATTTGTTTTTATAGTGAGTACAAAGAGTTGTCTATAGTATTTTTTTGTCCCTCGATTTTCAGTTAGGAGTTCTTGCTCCTTTCTTACGTGGCCAGTAGGCATACTTATAGCTCTATAAAAGCATTATATTATGATAGTTGATAGTAAAACTGTCTTTATTGTTTCTTTATCTGATGTATTTGTTTTTCTTGCCTTATGCCTGTGTTAAAGTGCTCTATGTCACTGCGTGAGAAGAGCGCTCTATAAAATTAAATTGACTTGAATTGAATAGTACTGTTAGTCAGTCAAGATTAATTTTGTTTGTACAATTTCTCAGTGAAGAGTCGGTAATGAGTCGACATCAAATCCATGTCGGTGCTTGAGGGTGTTGGGTTCAAGATTTGGATTGACAGGTACATGAAAACAGACATTTTTTGTTAACTGGCATTCAGTTCTCTGAAAAGATAATTAGCACATTTTTTCAAATACTTATAATATGCAAAGCAGGGTCTGCTGTGATTTCCAGCCTGCTGTATTGTCATTATAGTATTTCAGGGTCAATTGCATTAATGTCTTAGGAACAACAACAGGCTGGTGGCCTACCAGGTCCTCACTCATAAATTATGTCTTAGATAAATAAGATACAGGAGTGATGTTTTCATGGTGGTGATGCAGCAGATCTTTTTTCACTTCCTGCAGAAAGTTGTGAAACTTTGTCTTTGTAAGCGAGACAAACCAATGGACTTGAGCCAGGAATAAGAATAGGCCGTAATACTAGAAACCATATGAGCAGTACAGACACATTTCCAGTAAGTTGCTGTAAACTCATACTGTTGTAATCAGAGAAGAAATTAACTTGTCCTGAAAGAGCACATTAATGTGGTGTTTAATGCAGTGGGGACATTTCATCTCAAGTACACCTCCTTTCAGGTAGTGGCTCCAGCCTTGCGCTACTCAGAAAGCAGCAAGACTCTCAGGCTACAGAGAAAGGATCCCACCAAACTCCTCTTTATTAGCATCAGAGTGCACATGGAACAGCTGTGTGCAGCCAAGGTGTGCCAGTACTGGTGTTTTCTAGTACTGCATCTTCAGACATGGTACTAAATTCTTGACTACACAGGACACATTCAGGCATCCAATTCTGAAGGACGGTTAATAATGTAAAAAATAAATTTTATTAAATTTAAGCACAACTACCTTATTTGCATCTCTACTTCTAGGCCCTTGCAGTTCCTCTATACGATTGACAGGTGGCGCCACATAACAAGCCTATGAAGGGCTTAACTAACAGGAAGCTGATAAAACTGTTAATGGTCTCTAAATAAACCAGTTTATCCATCCCCCAGGCTCTCAAAGTCTGGATAGTTGAAAGACAGCTGTAACCTCCAGGACTCCCAACAAATAGCAACATCCGTCATGTCCACAACAGGCCTTTCGTTGGCAGAGTTAACAATGACTTTGGGTCATCCAGACCCACATACAGTCCTACCCTTCTTTGGCATGTTGTCTGTGTGCATATGGAGTCAGTTTGGTTGCCCCAGACCAGCCAGCAGCTGGTAACTAAGAGGCCATTGATCAGTATGTCCCTCAGGCTGTGTGGCAGTACTGATCCATCTTTGGCCCCCTGCATCACTGACACAGCAGTGTTTTGACATGTTCAAGATGAGTGTCTGCAGCAATGTGTTTAAATTAAAAGATATTTTATCCTCAGAGATAAGTGAACTGATTGACACTGATGTGGTAAGACTGATTGATTTGTAATACATTATTGTCTTTTGTGACAAGAAAAGCTTTACATGTGTTGTTATATTACCTTACCGAAGCTTTATGGTAGAAACTCCTGTAAATAGGTAACACAAAAAACATAGCAGTCCAGGCAAGTAAATACCAGATTTTTTTAAACTTTGCTGAAGAAATAAACAAAATAAATTATAGGTGTATAAAATAAAGATCTGTAAGTGGAATGAAAGACATTTCAGTTGTAATTATGTTGCAGTGTCTCAATGTCCAGATCCTTTCAGCTATGTTTAGCTGCTTTTTTTATATGCTTTAATATTCAATTACTGTACCTATTTGCTATACAGGAATGTAGAGCCCCATACTTTACTTTCTCACCTCATGGTTTTATAGCCTAGCATTCATGACAAAGTAAATGGAGTTCATTATGGAAAATAAATCATAGACGTCTAGAATAAAGCAAGATCATTAGCATAATGGTTTTACTCAACATATTACTGTAGAAAATAAATGCACTATTATTACTTTGTGAACAGTAATATTACAGTTAGACAAATCACTGACAAATATATAATAAAGAAATTAATGTATGAATATTAAAAAGATTGCATTTAAATGAGTCCAAATATGTTTGTGTTACAGGACTGTACACAGTATATACATGATTTATTATGCATTTCACCCTGTACATCAGTGTCAATGAATATCACTCTCATCGGAGCATATATTAACGACATCACACACACACATTTTCAGAACCGCTTGTCCCATACAGGGTCGCGGGGAACCGGAGCCTACCCGGTAACACAGGGCGTAAGGCCGGAGGGGGAGGGGACACACCCAGGACGGGACGCCAGTCTGTCGCAAGGCACCCCAAGCGGGACTCGAACCCTAGACCCACCGGAAAGCAGGACCGTGGTCCAACCCACTGCGCCACTACACCACCGCACCCCCATTAATGACATCAGGGTGATTAAATATCAGTCCCATTGCACCATGCAACCTATGTATGGATGAATTTAGTGTAGTGCCCTCAACGATGCTTGCCCTTCTAATAAGGGGCTTGGAGAAGCCACAAGATGAGAGAAGCACTCACAAATATATACACACAAACATGCAAATCTCCATAGATCCTTACATCTTTCATTGCTCGGTTCGCTGTTGTCTCCATGGTGACCGTCACGTGGTTTGGCTGCCCCAGTTTCCACCAATCAGCAGGCAGCTCCACGAAGGAACGTTCATCTCCACCCTCGGGTGACCCAACCGCTCAGCATTTTAGTGCTGCAGTAGAAATAACCATTACGTAATACCTGCATCTTCTTGAATACTGCTTGTATACACAACTTCAAATGCTTTGCAAAGCACAACACTCAAAGTGGTATTACCAAAATTTTTGCTTTTTTGCCATAACTGTCTCTCATTCTCAAGGCAACAGACACAATTGTTCCATGGATGAGAAAGATTATTTTTTAGCTTGTAGATCAAAGAATATCAGTGTAAGAAACAAAGTAAAAATGGATGCCTTTGTTGTCAGAGCTGAGACTATCATGGAGCAGCTTTTGTGTGTGTGTGTGTGTGTGTGTGTGTGTGTGTGGGGGGGGGGGGGGGGGGGGGGGGGGGAGCAGGTATTCAGGGTGATACAGGTCATTTGGAGAAGTTTTGCCGGGTCTCTTTTATAACATACACACAATCATCTGCCTGTTTAGCAAAGAGGCCAGGCTTTACGTAACAACTCTTTACCATTATGGTTGCTCCTTGGTGCTGGGACTGTAAATGCTGCAGGTGCCTGCACAGTGACCACTGGTCCAACACACACATTGGCTCAGCCTGCTCCCACCCGTGATGGCATGTTTGACAGCACAACAATCACGAGATTTTTAAAGTGAAAATACACACGGACCACTTTAATAAGTACACCTAGCTAATATTGGGTGGGACATTCTTTATCCTCCAGAACAGCATGAACTGAGCAATAAGATTAGGAAATGATCCACAGGGTTCTGGACCCCTACTGATTTGACACCTTCACACAGTTTCTGCAAATTTTTTCATAGCTCACCCATTCCGCTTATATGGCACTACACTGAATCTCAAACAGGCTTAATTGCCTTGTGAGGTAGGGACTGTGCAGACCACTGGAGTATAATAAAGGCACTGGATCATGCTTGTGAAACCCTACTAAGATTATGTGTGCTTTGTGACAAGATGCATTTTCCTGCTGGTAAAATCATTTTGAGAAAGGCTACACTGGCCATTAAGGGATTTCACCTGGCTTGCAGCATTGCTTGGGATTTTGTGGTATCCAAATGTTGCTGAACTGGTACTTATTATTTTGTCTGAATAACAGTGTACTGTCCTTGTTATAATGTGTCATGTTGAGCTGCTGTATATGAGTTTCCCTGCAGGGATTAATAAAGTACTATCCTATCTTAAAAATCGTAATAGATACTAAGACATTCCCCACCCTATTACACTGCAACCACCAGTCTGTAGCAGTCACTTATATTTAGGGAGCATGATAGCACAGTAAGTAGTGCTGTTGTGTCACAGTACCTGAGTGCTGTGAGAGGACATTGGTTCAGTTCCTGCTCAGCTTGTATAGAGTTTACATGGGTTTTGTCCAAGAGTCCAGAGACATACTTTCAGGTGGACTGGTGACTCTAAATTGCCCATAGTGTATTTGTGAGGGAGTTAGTTCCTTTGGTGTACAGATGAATGACTCACTGTGGGTAGTGCATCTAGCAGTGTAAGCCACATTGGGTGGTAAAACTGCAGGGTAAACACACACACACTGAAACCACTTGTCCTGAGCGGGGTTGTGCCAAGCTGGAGCCTAACTCGGCAACACAGGGTGCAAGGTTGGAGGGGAGGGTCCACACTCAGGACAGGATGCCAATCCATCACAAGGTACCCCAAGTGAGTCTTGAACCCCAGACCTACCAGAGAGGCCAAACCCACAGTGCTGCCACACCCCCAGGGTGAATGTAACTACATACTATTCACTGGAAGTTGCTATGGAGAAAAGCATTTGCTAAATGAATAACTGAATATTTTGTAAAATGCCTGTGTGTGCACGTATCTTATGCATGTATGGGACCTTACAGAAATGAACAATGTCAACATTGTGAAGGAGAGCAGACATGGATAAACTTAGGACTTCCTCAAGAAGACAAAGGTAGGTTAATGACATGTACCCCCACACAGTACACACTGTTCACTGAGTGTGCACCTTTAAGTTACTCCGCTTAGATGACTTATACTAGGTCTTAAATAACTAGTGCAGAAATCCTACTTGGAAGGTGCAAAATGACAGACCACAAGGTTACAGTGCATTCAGAGAGTATTCAGGCCCCTTGAATTTTTCATATGTAATGTTGTAACCTTATGCTAAAATCGCTTAAATTCATTCTTTCCCTCATCAGTCTATACTCAATAGCCCATTATGGCAAAGTGAAAAAAACTGGATTTTAGACATTTTTGCAAATGTATTAAAAATAAAATCTGAAATATCACATTGACATAAATATTCAGACCCTATGCTATGACACTTGAAATTCAGCTCATGTGGATCCCATTTCTATTTATCATCTTTGAAATATTTCTACACATGTTGTATACCTTTTCTCCTGTGGTAAATTCAGTTGATTGGACATGATTTGGAAAGTCATACACCTGTCTGTATAAGGTTCCACAGTTGACAATGTGTATCAGAGCAAAAGCAAAGCCATGAGATCAAAGGACTTGCCTCAAGAATTTAGAGACAGGATTGCGCTGAGGCACAGATCTGGGTAAGTTAGGGAGGCACAGTGGCCTCCATAACTCTTAAATGGAAGAAGTACAACTCTTCCTAGAGCATGTTGTCTGGCTAAACTAAGCAATCAAAGGAGAAGGGCCTTGGTAGAGCTGGTAGTTAGCACTACTGCCTGTAGATCCAAAGATTGCTGGTTCAAGCCCCACCTCTGGCTGTAGTACCCTTGAGCAAGATACACACACATTTTCTGAACCGCTTGTCCCAGACAGGGATCACGGGGGAACCGGAGCCTACCCAGCAGCACAGGGCATAAGGCCAGAGGACACTCAGGACAGGACGCCAGTCCGCTGCAAGGCACCCCAAGCATGACTCGAACCCCAGACTCACCAGAGAGCAGGACCCAGTCCAACCCACTGCCCCACCGCACCCCCTTGAGCAAGGTATTTACCCTAAATTTCTCTGGTAGAATTACCCAGCTGTCTAAATGGGTAAGTAATTGTAAATACCTTAACTTTGTAAGTTGCTTTGGAGAAAAGTGTCAGCTAAATGAATAAATCTAAATGGTAAGAGAGGTGACTAAGAACCTGATGGTCACTTTGGCTAAGCCCCAGAGATCCTGTGTAGAGATGGGAAAAACTTCCAGGAGAACAACCATCATGAAAGTCCACTTGGAGTTTGCAAAAAGTACCTAAAGGACTCTCAGAGAGTGAGAGATAAGATCCTCTGATCTGATGAAACTGAGATTGGACTGTTTGGCCTGAATTCTAAGCTCCATGTCTGGAGGATGTAAGATACTACTCATCACCTGTGCAATACTATCCTAATGGTGAAGCATGGTAGTATCAACATCATGTTGTGGTTCTTCTGTTTCAACAACAGGGACTGGGAGACTTGTTGGGGGTAGAGTGAAATCAGAATGGAGGAAATTACACACACACACATTTTCTGAACCGCTTGTCGCATACGGGGAGCCGGAGCCTACCCGGCAACACAGGGCGTAAGGCCGGAGGGGGAGGGGACACACCCAGGAGGGGACGCCAGTCCCTCGCAAGGCACCCCAAGCAGGACTCGAACCCCAGACCCACCAGAGAGCAGGCCTCGTGCCACTGCATCCCCCCTCTAAATGTAAGTACAGTTTATATAGAGAGAGACATAGAAAGAGATAATAATAAACGTTACTAGGGATGGGTATTGAGAAGCGGTACTAAATTGGTACTGGTTCCTGACTGGTCAGTACCAAAATATTGATAAGCTCCTGGACAAACGGTGCTGCTATCGGTATTTATGTAACGTTGATTCATTACCTTGTAGACACGACCACATAGCAGGCCCAACCCACTGCGCCACCACACCCTCATGGAGCAAATTACAGATATCCTTAATGAACATCTGCTCCAGAGCACTCTGGAGCAAAGATTCACCTTCCACAAGACAATGACCCTAAGCACAAAGCAAAGACAACAGAGGAGTGGCTTAGGGAAAACTCTGTAAATGTCCCTTGAGGGGCATTGCCAGAGCCTGGACTTCAGCCCAATTGAACATCTCTGAAGAGACCTGAAAACAGCTGTCCACTGACACTCCCCATCCAACCTGACAGAGCTTGAGAGGATCTGCAGGGAAGAATTGCAGAAAATCCCCATATTTGGGTATGCAAAGCTTGTCGTGTCAGATCCAAGAAGACTTGAGGCTGTAATCTCTGCCAAAGGTGCTTCAACTAAGTAAAGGGTCTGAATACTTATGACAATGTAATATTTCAATTTTTTATTTTTAAGAAATTTGCAAAAACATCTAAAATCCAGTTTTTGCTTTGTCATTATGGGGAATTGAACATAGGTTGATGATGGAAAAAATGAATTTAAATGATTTTAACATAAGGCTGCAACATAAAAAATATGGAAAAAAAGTGAAGCAGTCTGAATGTATTATATCTTAAACTAAACACTACTTTTCACCTGCTGCTAGAGAGTATAGAAGTGTTATTGTTGCTGCTGAGTTGCAACTCAACAGCAACAATAACACTTGTATGCTTATGCTACAACTCCCATTTAAGTGCAAAAGAAAAATGACTGATGCAAAATAAAAAAACTCACGTGATGGCATTCCTACTAAAGGTCTAATATCTTTGACAATTCACCAGCAAATTGGTGAATTGCAGCCATCTTTTCTCTGTTACAGCAGGGCATTTGGTGAAGTCGCTAATTGGTTGCTGTTGAGAGAATTTTGATCATTCCTCTGCTAGTGTTAGTGGATGCCTTTTCAGATAAGTGTGCATTGCACTTGTACTTTTGTTGTACAGTACTTAGGATGGACTTGCATATTTTGCATGTGACAGTAGCACAGGCTTCATCTTTGGTGAAGTATTTCCACACACTTGATGAACCACTGCTGGTTTACTGCAATGACCCACCTGGGTCCTCAACTGTTGTCTTCTCAGAGGCATCCATGTTGTTAGTGTCATAATCACATGATCAGCGACTAGTCGATATCAAGCTTAAACCATCATCGCAGAGCAGTAAAGTCGACAAATTGACTAGTCAACTAGCCTGTGTAATCCCTACTGACTAGAGGTCCAGGCAGCAAATCAAGCGCCTGAGACGTTCCCTCACCACTTGTTTGTGTTCCAGTGCGAACAAAAAAAAGCCAAACACAATCTTGCAATAATGGACGTTTGTCCAGAGAGACAGGCAGCAGCTGGTTGGTTGCCATGGCAATGAGGATTAGTCCTGCTCCACTTGGCCTTTAGTTGTAGTGTCAGTTTACTCCCAGTGCTTGTTAACTCCCTCGCTCTCGGTCCAGTCTAGACACAATGACACCACAACTCTGCACCTGAATGCTACCTACAGACTGACATCAGAGCTGGGAAAACTAAACACACATACCTATACATGTTGTGAAAGTATGTGTCTTCAGAAACAAAAAAGCATTGTCTACATTTTTATTGCTCTTACAAATGCACAATTAAGAGTTAACAGTCTCTAGAGTTTGTTCTGTTTCAATGTAGTAGCTTAATGCTAGTGTTTTGCTTCTTACTGGTAAAATTAAAGCCAGATACAGCATACGCAAGTGGCAGCTTCACTGGAAAACATGCAGACCGCTGCTGTCCCAGGCAGATGTCAGTGAAAGACCTTCAGCATGCAGTGGCTTGGGTGACGTCACCTTGAGCTATGACATTGTCTGCAGCAAAGGGCCTGCCAGAGGGACCCCACAAAGTACAGGCCACTACTTACCAGCACTCTGCCATCACTACTGTTCACCAGTATGGAAATGAGATAAGCACAAAACATTCCAGGTACACATGCTCCTTGGACCGGGTGTACACATTCTGACCTTGATATGCAGCAGGATCCTGCAACAGTAATAAACCATGGTTTGTGTACATGTCTCCTAGTAGGTAGTAAGCTGCACACAGTAGCATTACATACTAACATTGCGTGGGGAGTATTCATATATTACGATTATCCACAACTGTGTTTTATTTTATTGCAAAAATAAACCAACCTGCCAGGTCACTACATTCCAAGTTTGGAAAAATAATGGCCATGGGGACAAGCTCATTGTGTGTATATCAGCGGAGGACTACACATACTATCTGAAACAGTGGTAGTATTCAGCTCACACACAAAAGGCTGCTTCTGAGTAGAGGATACACTTCATGCCTGATTGGGCCCTCTGTATAAGAAGACGCTGTAGTGGCACCCAGCTTCCCCTGGAGGAAGCAGGCCAACTATTCCAGCCAGGAGCTGTGGGATGGCAGTGATCCTGACCTGTCTGCGGTCCCCAAGGGGGACACTTGCTCTAACACTGCACGTCCCTACTCAGTATCAACTCAGTATCAACATGCAGTTGTTAGAGATGGGACAGCAAACCGCCTACTCCATGTATAGTCCAGAGCAGCCTAGCTCCACTGATCCATGAGCACACACTCATTGGTCAGACTGGACACATTCTGGGAGAATTCTTAATAAGGCAAGGCCATTGTGATGAGGCGCTGTCACTATGGAAACAAAAGGCATCACCGAACAATCACACAATGCCAAGTCAAGGAGAGTGTGAGTTTGCTGATCTTTACTACTCTTGTGAGTGTTTTTCTCCTCATTCCCAATTTTCTGTATGTGTATCTTTGCTGACATCTTTGGACTTGGGTTTAGAGTCTTATGTGTGTGTATCTTTATAACTCTTCTAGCACTTATGTGTGAGAGCGTAAATATTTAGGGCTTGATTCTATGTCTGTGGGGGTGGGGACACCCAGCCGCAAACAGCATGAGAAGTAGATGGGCAAGCTCAGTGGGTATGTGTATACTCATGAGCCGAGGCACAAACCTGCCTCCCAGGGGCTACAGCCAGAGCAGTGGGACGGTGTGGTCCAGAGGAAGCCTCTTACGGACTCTTATCATCTCCCTGAGCTTTTCCTCTTCATCAGCATCTAGCCTGGTTCAGTGGGCATGCATAATTTCTTGCACCTCAATGACATCACATTATTTCTCTTTTCTAGGTAGACACTGTCACCAGTGGTAACATATATTAATTTAAAACTTGCTCTGTTTTTGACTTACATTTACACACACTGCCTGAAATCGCTTGTCCCAAGGTGAGTCGGAGCCTAGCCCGGCAGCACAGGGTGCAGGGCCGGAGGGGGAGGAGACACACCCAGGACAGGATGCCAGTCCACCACAAGGCACCCCAAGCGGGACTCAAACCCCAGACTCTCCAGAGAGCAAGCCCCAGCCAAACCCACTACGTCACCACACCCCCCATGATTTACATTTACATTTACATTTATTTATTTAGCAGACACTTTTCTCCAAAGCGACGTACATCTCACAGAAAATACAATTTGTGCATTATATTAGAAGTTGCAGACAGGTGATTCTTAAGTAGTTAGTTTGTTTCTTTCACCACATGCACCAATGTCCATCACATGAGTAGCTGCATACAACTTTATCAGAATATTGATGATTCCTGATCACCTACCTAGTCATTTTTTTGAGATACATATAAACGTTTACGGGGGGCACGGTAGCGCAGCGGGCTTTGCTGGGTCCCGTTCTCTGGCAGGTCTGGGGTTCAAGTCCTGCTTGGAGTGCAATGTGACAGACTGGCGTCCTGCCCTGAGTGTATCCCCTCCCCCTTCAGTCCTGCGCCCTGGGCTAAGCTCCAGTTTGCTGCGACCCCACTCGGGACAAGCAGTTTCAGACAGAGTGTCTGTGTGATAAATATTTACATTACATTACAGGAGTAACTGCGTAATGGATTGATCCAAGCATGATCTTAAAGTTATAGTGCATGAACATTTATACCTTAATGAACTTAAGAGATCATGGGCAAAGTGAGTCTGTAAAAGGTGAGTTTAAGACCATTTTTAAATTTGGACAAAGATTCAGCAGTTCTGAGTGAAAGGGGGAAGTCATTCCACTACAACGGAGCCCGAACCGAGAACCTCCGTGCTTTACCTTTTGTGCTTTAAGCTTGATATTTTCTGAAATGAGTACCATGAAAATACCTTACACCTGGTTCAAATGCTGTGTTAAAACAGTGGTGGTGAAGTAGCAGTACAACCTCTAGGACACAAAACTTCAACTTTTTACTTTTCCACCTTCAAAAACAAATACACACACACACACACACACACACACACACACACACACACACACACACACACACACACACACACACACACACACATTTTCAGAACCGCTTGTCCCATACAGGGTCACGGGGAACCGGAGCCTACCCGGTAACACAGGGCGTAAGGCCAGAGGGGGAGGGGACACACCCAGGACAGGACACCAGTCTGTCGCAAGGCACCCCAAGCAGGACTCAAACCCCAGACCCACCGGAGAGCAGGACTGCGGTCCAACCCACTGCGCCACCACACCCCCTCAAAAACAAATACTTTATGTTAAAGGTCTGATTTAAGTTGCGTTTATGTCCTCTGCTTTTAACTTTTACTTGAATCTTAGAAAGCTTTTCTTCAAGGAAGAGTCATTTGACTTTCATTGTTTGGTTACTGGGGGATGCGGTGGCGCAGTGGGTTGGACCGCAGTCCTGCTGTCCAGTGGGTCTGGGGTTCGAGTCCCGCTTGGGGTGCCTTGCGATGGACTGGCGTCCCGTCCTGGGTGTGTCCCCTTCCCCCTCCGGCCTTACGCCCTGTGTTGCCGGGTAGGCTCCGGTTTCCCGTGACCCCGTGAGGGACAAGCGGTTCTGAAAATGTGTGTGTGTGTGTGTTTGGTTACTATTATTTAACATGAAGATAAGGAAAAAAAATTTAAATTCATTGATGACCACTCCCCGCTTAGTCACTCCATGAATCTGACTGACTCCAGCATATTCAATTCAATTCAATTCAATTTATTTTTACAGAGCGCTCTTCTCACGCTGTGACACAGAGCGCTTTAACACAGGCATAACGCAAAAAAAAAAAAACAAATAGATCATATAAGAAACAAAGAACACAGTTGACTAATGACTACCATAATCCAGTACTTTTATAGAGCTATAAGTATGCCTACTAGCCACGGAGGAAAGGAACAGAAACTCCCAACTGAAAGTTGAGGGAGAAAAAACCTCTGGTGGTCCAAGAGCCAGTGGTTGCCCACCCCTCTTGGGCATTCTAGGTTTAGTAACAATTCTAAGCCAGTTAACAAGTAATAACGATATTATTGCTATAAGGTATCTTGAATCCCCAGCTTAGCATGGAACGTCTCATCCCTCATGGTAGTTGGTCATCATCTTCAGTCAGCATGGGATTCGTCTGTCACCACTGGCCGGCCTCCTCAGGCCTTATGTAGAGAGGCAGTGCTTGACGCATTACACATACAGTATATACATGAATAATTTGATAAACTTATCGCATTGTCTTGTGATGCTTTTTTTCTACAGGGCATGTAGGTACCTCAATGTGTCCATTTTATTTTAACCCTTCTTGCACAAACCACTTAGGCACTACTTTTATATCTCCCTTATGGTTATGGCCTCTGAGACGTAACTGCATCTCTAGTTTTTCGGCTTTAAGGAATGTGATAGACCTTGGAACACTTTTAGGGCTGTTGGGTTTTTCGACAGTGTCTAACCCTGCATACTGTGATACAGTTTTTAGTACACCTATAGATCGCAACCGTGTCTGGTATTAACACTGTTGTACCTTCAAGAAATTACTTTAACATAAAATTGGGCAGATCTATAGATAAACTAAGAGCATGACATTATTAGAAAATGTGTGCAATTGCTATGGATGATAGAGAAATGAATATGTGTGCTGTATATGTGCCATTTTATAAATGACAAGTAGAGACAGTGAAAGGATTACCTCCAAGCCATCCAAAATAAAAGACCTCACTAAAAGTGCTGGAAATGGTCTGCACTCATGGTAATAATAATCATCTGCCCCTATTGTTGTTGTGGGGCACACCAATAAGCATTCAAGCCAAGGATCCCAGATTACATAATGTTAACTGCGGCAGCAGATAGTTTAGTGGCTAGAGTCACCACCTTTGGACTTGAACTAAATTCAAATCCCACATCCTACTGTAGTACCCTTGATTAAGGTATTCACCCTGAATTATTCCAGTAAAAATTACCCTGCTGTATAAATGGGTAAATCATTCTAAGTAGCCTAACAGGCAGGTCCCTTCAGAGAGAAGCATCAGCCAAATAAATGTAAAATTACAGTATTCAACAGCTTGCCATTCCAGTCAAGCCAAAGCAGTAACCATTAATTACCATGTTCGGAGTGCCTATGAATGTGTGCCTATTCATTACTCCAATATAAACGGACAGAGTCAACTAATCTTGACAGATCAGTTGCCATTCTTGCGTTAGTCATTTAGTCCCATCTGCTCCATCCCTTATGTGTGTTCTCCCCCAGAATGCAGCGACACTGAGGGAGTGTGTGGGCAGCAGGAAGAGGTGTTCCTGATTGTGTGTGACTTCCATGTACCTGGTGGCCTTGTCCATTCTGACCTTGAAACATTGCATCAATCTGGGGACATGCTGAATGCCTCCTGAATTATGTTGTATTGTTATCATCCAAAGGCAAATAATTGTCTCATGACTGTATCTGCAACTGAGGTGGGCTTCTGCTCCAGTCAGTAATGATGTTGCGATCGGATAATGACCTCATTCTTATATTATCCAATTATACACAAATTGTATTTTTGCTGAGATGTACATCAGTTTGGAGAAAAGTGTCTTCTAAATGAATAAATGTAAATGTAAATGTATACAGCAATGGGTGTAAACACGAGGTTAATAAAGCATTAATACTTACAAAATGCACATAATGAATAAATCCTGCTGTCTGCAAACTCTGTTTGCTGTGAGATGCTCTCTTTTCTTAGCATCTTGTTTTCGTCTAGCATTTTTTCCATGGCCAAAACAAAAAATGGCAGAGGTAAACTCTAGGGATTGGAAAGAAAGACAGTGATGCAAGGAAAAAGAAGGAAAGACAAAAGGAAGGAAGCAGCTGGCATGCACCTCTGCTCTGTTTACATCTCCCATCCTGTTGTTCTCACAAGGTGACTGAGGAGCAGAACGATGACAGCAACAAAGTAAACAACCAAACTGCACCTTCCTCTTTTCTCTCCTTTGGAAATAAGATTCACATCAAAAATCAGATCAATTTCAATTCGGCAAAGGCTGCTGGTGTCGCAGTCTTCATTCTGTAACTGTGATCCAGCAGACTCGGCCAAAGTCAGTGTGGGTTGTTTCACCACAATCACCTGGACTTTGCCTGACATTGGACCTTGATTTTTGAAAAGCAGTTAAATGCCAGATTCCGCTGACCTCTGTGAAACAAAGTACAGTATTTAAGCACCACTCATGATGACCTTGTGCCTTGTAGTAATGCATTTACTTCAGTCTAAAATAATAGTCAACGTGTTTAAGGCTTTGGATCACCATACCAATAACACCTGTGATTTCCTGAAATGGATCATTACTTTTAGAAGATGGTTTTACCTGGTTTTCTGAACGAACTTTAGAACACTCTAATCCAAGATCTCATCTCATCTGCATCACTTATACAGATCTGGCCAGAGGTACAAATTCCTGCCCACAGTCATGAGTCACACTTAGCAAACTGCTAATCAGACTGCCTCCGCACTTCCACAGCAGACATGAAGGAGCCTCATCACCAAGCAGCACTAGGCAAAGCATCCACACTGATATCTCACTGTCACTGAATAAACACAGAAAAGGTTTCAAGGACAGTGCTGAATGGGTTGTCAGCCCAAACTTGCCAAATGTTGGTCATGATTGGGAGAACACAGCTAACTCTTGCCTATTCCTAATTCTTCCTCAACACTACACGTATAACTTACACACATTCTGTTTGAACTAATCTCAGTCTGCCCAAGTCATTATTAATGATTATTATTTGTGTCTTTTCTGTCGTCTGAGGAGAAAATTTCCCTTCATCACAAAATACAAAGGTGTGTCACAGAGATATAACACTTGTATTCTTCACAGCAGGAAATGGCAAGAACACTACAGCAATAAGAGACAAAACAGAACAATGTGAAAAGCGTACTTTTGACAAAAGCAGCTCAGCAAAGCTGTAGCTACACTTGTGGTAACAGAGCAAAACTGCAGAGGCATGCAGGGCTATATAACACTGTATTGTTTCTCAAGACAACAGAAAAAAACATTTGACTCATACCCTGGACAACAGTTACACAGAATTTTGAATTACATTTAGATTTACTCATTTAGCAAACACTCAGAAGCACAGTCAGTTTGTCAAATAACAGCACACATTATACAACAAGCTGCCGATAGATTTGAAAAGAAACATAAAGGTGATTGTGACAGATAGTGTGAAGGAAATTTATGGAGCTGTCAGGATATCATGAAAATGGTGGATCCAAAGTAGATGCATTTTGAGATCCTTCTAAAATCCTAAAAGAGATTCAGCAGGTCTCAGGTACACTAAAATGAACTGCATTAAGTCAGGCCAGAAAAAATACAATACATCAATAAACAAGGCTGAAGAAAAGCTTTCATTAACAGGGGAGTAAAATATTTCACCAATACAGAGAGTAACAGAACAGTACAGTTATAGCTCACTGGACAAGGGAAAAGCACTAGCCATCCAGGGAGCAAGCAAGCAACAGTATACAAATATAGAGGGATGCTGAAAAATGCCATAGCATCATTTGAGCAAGATGACATTAATACAGGACACACACGGTTTGAAACTGCTCATTCCAAGCAGGGTTGCGGCAAGCCAGAGCCTAACCTGGCAACACAGAACACAAGGCTGGAGGGGAACACACCCAGGACGGGACACCAGTCCACCACAAGGCATCCAAAGCAGGACTCAAATCCCAGACCCTCCAGTGAGCAGGCCCCAGCCAAACCCGCTGCGCCACCACACCCCCTAATACAGGACAGCAGAAAAGAAACATGTGAATAAGTAGTATGCATCACTGTAATACTTTGGACTCAACGCATTTTTACCCCAGGCTATCTATGATACTATAATTACTCCAAAAAAAGAATATGGTAAGAAGAGCAATGGAATCCATAAGCCAGCGACAGTAAAATCCCTGGTCACATGAAGCTACTAATAATTAAACATGAAAAAATGTATTGTCAACAATGCATATGGGAAAGACTTTTGGAGTGGATTCATGTGAAAAACAGCTGGAGGCTGAGCAGTTCTTAAATGTGGAACAAGACAGGTGTGAGGCACCACACATTCCTGGAGATTCCTCCATCTGGAGGTTCAAATGCAGTGTGAATTTAGAAGGCAGAACCAGCAGACTGAGAAGGCTTGTGTAACAGGCTTACTGGGTCAAATGGAGCAAAGACACACACTTCCCTATGTTTATGCTGCTCTTTAATCTGATCACAGGTGTATTTGCTTTCATCTATAAAGCACTTGAGGGATTAAGAGTTGCAAAACCATGGAGAGGAAGAGAGCAAGGACATGTTCCTTGTAGCTTTTTGTTTTTAAACAATGGAGAAGGAGAAGATGCTCCTGTGGTGACAAGAAACTCTAGTGTTATTTAATGACTACAGAGAGCTAGAAATCACAGGACCAAAGACAGTAATAAATTTACTTACATGGGTTCAGTATTAGAAAATACATGAATTTTGTGCCATGTGATGATCCGTCTTTGAGCTTTTCAATGAAGTCAAGTAAGAGAAGCAAAATGTCATGCCTTGCTTGCTCTGCCTTTCACACCTTGGGCCTTGCTTGCTCTGCCTTGAGGAAGTACCTCCACCTGGCCCAGTCCCTCTACTGCCCCTAACAGGCCTTCAGTGGATGACCCGTGCTAGAGAGTCTCGTGCTGCCCTGTACACTGCCTTCCTAGGTGATAAGTGTTTATCCGGGTGAAAAGCAGATTAGGGGCTGGATTTCCAGAGGCTCGTGGCTGCTATTCCAGGCCTTGGGCTTCCAGATTAGGCTTCCATTGTCAGGGCTCTTGACGCAAGCATGCAGGGGCATGTCGGAACGGTGCTGCTGCCACAACATAGCAGCCTAAACACGCATGGCTTGTGTTATGTATGTACCATTACATAACCCCATCAGGAGTCATTGAGATTTGGTATGTGAGGAAATGTTGTATATACATGAGGCAAATGTGAATATTGGGTGCAAGTGTAAGCCTACAATGAATCAGGGGTGGGGGTGTTGCATGTTAACAAACATATGGGTAGAGCTACAGGGCAAGGGAAAATGCTTTACCAGATATGCCTTTTTTCCCTCAAGATAAGCACTCTCATTATAATTTTTGGTAGCCATTACTGGCACTTCATAACACATATTCTCCACAATGCACTTATTATAGTACATATTACTTTTACACACAATTTGACACACACTCCACATAATTTGTGCACTGATGATGTCACCTCGACGTGATGAAACGTTTGCAATCTAAATGCCAAGGTCGGCGAACTGCTGAACACCTCAATTAACAACCCGAGCTACGAAGACCACCAATCTTCTCGATAATTTCCATATTACTTTTACCAATTGTACTAATTTTAACAGAAAAAGAACTGCAGAAAAAACCTTAAAAGACTCCACAATGGGAACATGGAACTGGACTCCATATAATACAACTGTTGAAACCCAAGTGCACAACCTGTCTGATGTGTGAGCGAGCGTGCGAGATGCCCCTCCTTATTGTACCTGCATATCCCTGCTAGCAACGTTGATCTGATGCACTAAGCTCAACCATATCTAATCCTCTCTCCTGAGTCACGGTCATTGCTCACACACCCATTCAATACTGAGCCCCTTAGCTGTGCACTTGGATGCCAGACACTTATTTAAGGGATTCCATGGCATATGCGTCTATCATGGCTGTGTTCCTTCAATATACAGCTTCTAGGAAACAAAGTGGATGGTCCTTCTAGACATCCGGGCAATTCAGACCAATTTTGGGAGACTTGCTTTCTCATTGCAGGACACCCTTCCTAAGCTAACTGTACCACTAGTAGGGTAGTAAGTACCACGGAGGTTAAGTGCGGCTCAAAATTTTACCCTTGAGTACAGCTTCAGTAAAACCACTGCACTGCATAAATGGACATATATGCAAATTTTGTCAGTCCCTTTGGAAAAGATCTGTGGCTGTAATGTATAGGCTTGGGCTTTCACACTTTGTTCGAACAAATCATTTCAAATCATTTCATCAATTCATTGTAGGAGTCTTTCCCATACGTCATGAACCCAGAATCAACTGTGCCATAAAAATATGCTTCACTCAGCACTAAACCAACAACATCTAAACGCACCCAAAAGTCACCATGTCAGGATCTTTCCCTCTCTCAGTAGTTTGGAGCAGATTGATATAGATGTAGCCATTAGTTTGAGACTGTTTTGCTGTGAACTGAAAATGATTGAAAAAGATGGCAAAAATAGAGTATATATCACAAATAACTGAGGGATTGCTACAGTAACTGCCTTAGTATCCTATATGCTGATTTTGACTGTGCTATTGGTCAGCCTGGTCAGATATGGTTGAGTTTAAAAAAAAACATAAAAGAAAAAAGAGGATGTGTGCATTGAGGTGCTAACTCTTGTTAATCCTGTTAGCAATGGGACAGAATAAGACAGAAAGGGGGTAACAGCAGCAGTCCACTTGCCAGCATCGTCGGTTGAGCCACACTGCAAACTGTGTGCAAAAAAAACCTAGTCATTGGTCATCCTAGAACTTGGAATGTTTTCTTGCCAGCTTCTGTAGCTGTTTGTAATGTCACCTCCTGTCAGCATCCGGCGAGGGCTGGGATTAGCACCAAAGCTTTCCCTCCTGGCCTGAAAATCAGCTTAGTGGCAAGAGTGCGAGAACCAGCCCAAAGTCATGTGGTCAGCCAATGTGGAGGTAGGCATATCCCATGTTGTGTACTCTATGGGTCAACTTTTGCACTCAAATCCTGTCACCTCCTGCTTCACTTCTTGGACAGCAACAATTACAGACCTGTGCTTCAGTAGCTGCATATACCCAGTCCATGGATTTCCTACTCATTATAGATGCAAACTGCATTCACAAAAGAGAAGCACCAATTCAAAAACATGCTATTCACCTTTTCTACAAAAGTTAAACATGAAACTAGCAGCATCTAGACCCTATAACATAATAGAATGGAGTCAGTGGGAGTCAGGTCACAGACTTTTTGGACACCCAGTGAGCAATGACCATAGACCCATCTGTGACACCCTGGAAGCAAGAATGAGAGCAAAATGCCCTAATGCATATGGCCTCAAAACTTATCTGCTCCCATTTCCCAGGCTGCACAATGGGTTTAGTTGAGTTAACCATATCTTCTAGTATTCAGTGGGTTTGGGTAAGGTCACTGTTGATCCCTCCATCACACAACTGGTTTAGCTGAGTTCACTGCCTGTCATTATAATTCACCATGGGTTTCACTGAGTTCAACCACACATTCACGTACACTCAGGTTATCAATTATGTAATTAAATTCATATAAATGACTTTCTCAGCCAGGATGGGTTTAGTTAGGCCTCCCTCAGTCTCTAGGGTATTTGATGTGTACATTTATTGGACAAAATGTTCTGTATCCAGCCCTTCTCTTCTGGATGAATAACCCACAACATATACTGTATATTCCAGTGGAGGAATATATAGTGACCTCACTATATAAAGGCTAATTTGTTAAAAGCGTTGATGATTCACATCAAGGGCATCAACACCAAATAACTTTGATGATGCAACAAGAAATTCCTCCCACTGGTCTGCTTGACAATACACATGATGTGCTGGGTTGGACTGCAGCCTCCCACCAGAATAAGGCAGAGACGCCCTCTAATAACAGTGAGATCTCTGATTTTACTTAAAACACTGAATGGAACCTCTAAATGCACATAATGAATATGATTTTTTTCTACTATTGACTAATGTTATACCTACATCTCTAAGGATATTTATTTGCACCAACATTGTGGATATTCTGTGGTGTAGTTCTGTGGTGCAGGCCTTTGTGTATGTCGGGTGGTTTGAGTTATGGTAATGGTTTTGCGCAACTGGTGCATCTGTTGTGTCACGCCCCCCGCTCCCACACAACCAAAGACACCTGTGGCTAATCAAGGAACAGGAGTATGAAGGGCTGCTCCGGATGCAGTGGCTCAACCTCAGTTCAGCCTGACTTGACCGCTGCGTTAGAACCTACAGTTGCCACACCCACGCTACCAGTGCAATGAACTACACCTGGGAACCAGTCAGGATGGGAGCATAAATGGTGCCGATAGGACCAAGGCTGACGCGGAACCTTGTTCGCCTCATGCCCAAATTTCCCACGACACACCTTGCTGCTAACTCCTCGCTCCTCGCCCCTCGCTCATCGCCCTGTGACCCCTACCCCTTGCTCCCCGATCCATGAACCCTCCTGCCTGGTTTGCTTTCTTGTGTTCCTGGACCCATGCCTTCTTCTCGACTTCACCTTCTGGATCTTCCCCTTGAACGACAATTGTCCTGCGATGACTCTTGCCTGTCTGAGACCACGGTTATTGGATTACCCTAATAAACTTCCTGTTCGCCCTGCACTAGGGTTCGTCCTCTCACTTCCGGACACGGAACATGGCAAAAGGTTCCGCCTCTAATTCAGACCCAGCAGAGCAGAAATGTTTCCAGCGAGCCCTCTCTGCTCAGGTAGCGCATTTTGGCACAGTTGAACATACGCTTGGGATGCTCACTGTAGGCTTCCAGGCTTTGGTAAGCGTGTTGCAAGAACAGGGTCTGCTCGCCTCAGAGGAGCAGCCGCGCTCGCCTGCGCGCACCTGCCCAGCGAGACGCCACTCCAACTCCTCCACTGCCGCCGCAACAGGACCCACGCCTGCTACCTCCGCCATGCTATGACGGTAACCCGCAATGTGAACTCGTGTTTTCCAGCTTACCGCATGTGTATAGTTCAGATCACAGCCGAATCACATACCTGATCTCGCTGCTCATGGACCAGGCACTGGATTGGACAACGGCGGCATGGGAAAACCGCGTGCATTGTACGTATGACAATTTTAAGACCCGATTTCTTGCTGTTTTTGGACTACCGCTTCCTGATGAACACGCTAGTGATAAACTTTTTGACATTAGACAAGGGGACCGACCAGTGGCCAATTATGCCACATCACAGTGCCCCACTTTACTAGCATGTTTTAGACGAGGGCTGAACACGCACATACGTAAGGAGATGGCTTTCTGAGGAGAAAAATGGACCTTGGACCGGTTTATTGAGACTGTGGTTGCCCTAGACAGTGTTGCCCAGGATAGGCAACCCCCGGAGAGAAACAGCCCCAGCAGTGGGGACCCGGAGCCGATTCAACTGGGACATGACCGCCTCACCCCAGCTGAATGCCAGAGGAGATTCCAGGAGCAGCTCTGCCTGTACTGCGGGACCCTGGGATATCGCCGGCTTCAATGCCCTGTGCACCCAGGTGAGTGGAACCCTCCACTGCGACCGTCTCACTGTACCCATTGTTTTATCTTGGGGCATGGGGGGAGGTGGTGGCTCAGGCTATGGTTGACTCAGGAGCTGCGGGTAGTTTTATGGATACCACATTTGCCAAAACGCATAAAATACCTCAAGTAAAGTGCCAGATTTGTCTGAGAATTAATCCACTGGATGGTCAGCCTTTAGAAGGGGGCTAAGTGGAGGCACAGACTGGACCAGTGCAAGCTACAGTGGGAGCGTGTCATCAGGAAACTATCCAGTTTTATCTAATAACCTCGCCAGATGTCCCTGCCATTCTTGGCTTTCCCTGGCTGTCCCGCCATGACCCAGTGTTCCTCTGGAGTTCTGGAGAATTGGTCTCCTGGGGGAGCCAATGTGAGGAATTATGTCTGAAGCTGCCATGCCGGGCCATTTCCATAGAAGGGGTGAACAACGATCGACAGATCCCCATCCCACCAGAATATCACGACCTGGCTGAGGTATTCAGTCAAACCCTAGCCGGGGTGCTGCCGCCTCATCGGCCCTGGGACTGTGTGATCGACCTCCTTCCAGGTACCACGCCCCGACGCAGCCAAATATATCCCTTGTCACGCCCCGAGCTACAGGCTCTACAACAATACATTTCTGAAGCTTTCGCCTCAGGAATCATACGTCCATCCACCTCACCCACGTCCGCAGGGTTCTTTTTTTATCGAGAAGAAGGACGGGGGACTCCGCCCCTGCATTGATTACCGGGGTTTAAACAGCATAACAGTAAAGTACCCACACCCAATGCCGTTGATCACGGTAGCCTTAGAACAAGTCCGTCATGCCCAGTGGTTCACGAAACTGGATCTTAGAAGCGCTTATAATCTCATCCGGGTAAGAAAAGGGGACAAGTGGAAGACTGCGTTCAGCACCACCATGGGGCATTATGAGTATCAGGTTATGCCTTTTGGCCTAGCAAACGCTCCGAGTGTCTTCCAGGCATTTGCCAACCATGTTCTAGGAGACCTGGTAAACAACGGGGTCCTCGTCTACTTAGATGACATCTTGATCTACTCCGCGGCTCTGGACTCCCACATTCAACTAGTCAGACAGGTACTGCAAAGGTTGCTACAACACCGCTTGTATGTAAAGTTAGAAAAATGTGAGTTTCACCAGAAACAGGTGTCTTTTCTTGGATTCATACTCACCTGTGATGGGATAGCGATGGACCCCAGGAAGGTGAGGGCCATCCTAGAGTGTCCCCGTCCCACAACCACCAAAACGCTTCAGTGCTTCCTGGGCTTTGCTAACTTTTATCGTCGGTTCATTAAAAACTTCAGCTCAATCGCTGCCCCATTAACAGCCTTGACAGCTACCAAGACACCCCGACTACTCTGGACGGAATAAGCCCAGCATGCTTTCGATGACCTCAAGCATCGATTCACGTAGCACCCATTCTACAGCAACCCAATCTGGAGCTACCCTTTGTCGTGGAGGTAGATGCATTTGAGATCGGAGTGGGAGCGGTCCTGTCTCAACGCCAAGGCCAACCCAGTAAGATGTACCCCTGTGGATTCTTCTCTAGAAAACTGTCTGCAGCAGAGAGGAATTATGATATCAGAAATCGGGAACTGCTCGCTGTAAAATTGGCGTTAGAAGAATGACAGCACTGGTTAGAGGGCGCCAAACACCCCGTTGTTGTTTTAACCAACCATAAGAATCTTGAATACTTACAGTCTGCCCGTCGCCTAATCCCCCGACAGGCTCGGTGGGCACTCTTTTTCTCTCACTTTGTCTTCACAGTCACCTACAGGCCTGGGTCCAAGAACACCAAAGCGGATGCCCTATCTCAAATGCATGAGGAGTGACACGTCCACCAGGAACCCGCCTACATCCTACCCCGAGCCTGCTTGGTCGCACCGATTCAATGGGACTTTACCCAGGACCTGAGCCAAGCACAAGCTTCCGAGCCAGAACCCCCAGGGAAATCCGCCGGCAAGCAATATGTCCCTCCGGGCTTGCGAGCCACCATCCTCCAGTGGGCACATGACCATCCCACAGCTGGGCATCCAGGGTTTAGCAAGACTCAGACGCTGTTGCAACAAAAGCTTTGGTGGCCATCAGTTAAGGCAGATGTGCAAGATTACGTGCAGGCCTGCCAGACTTGCGCTCAATCCAAGGTGTCTACCCAGAAACCTGCAGGTCTCCTAGAACTCCTGCCTGTTCGTAACCGCCCATGGTCCCATATAGCTCTGGACTTCTTGGTGGACCTACCGAGTTCGGAAGGTAATACCACAATAATGTCAGTGCTAGACCGGTTTTCGAAGGGTTGCTGCTTGGTTCCCCTTCCAAAACTACCCACTGCCCTCGAGACAGCTGAATTGCTGTTTCACAATGTCTTTCGCTTTTATGGTCTCCCAGAAGACATCGTTTCAGATCGGGGGCCCCAATTCACCTCCAGGCTATGGAGGGCCTTCTGGAAGAAGCTAGGGGTCACGGTAAGTCTGACCTCAGGATACCATCCTCAAGCGAACGGACAAGTGGAAAGGCTTCAACAAGATATCGGCAGGTTCCTTCGGAGCTACTGCTTTGACCAGCCCCACCAATGGGTCCGATACCTCCCGTGGGCTGAGTATGCTCATAATACACTGACACATGCTTCCACAGGGTGCTCTCCCTTTCATTGTATCCTAGATTATCAACCTCCGCTGTTCCTGTGGCACCCCGGTCCCAGTTACATGCCTGCTGTGGATGAATGGTACAAAACCAGCAGAAAGGTATGGGAGACAGTAAAGACGCATCTTCTTCAAAGACAGGCCTGTATCAAGCAGCAGGAAGACCGCCGCCAGCGTGCTCTCTCCCTCATGCCAGGCCAGAGAGTGTGGCTGTCCACTCGGGGTCTCCAAGGGTCCTACCTCTCAAAGAAACTCAGCCCCAAGTATTTAGGCCCAATTAAGGTATTCCGCCAGATAACACCCGTCTCATACAGACTTCAGTTGCTGCAACACTTAAGAATTCACTCAACGTTTCATGTGTCCTTTTTGAAACCGGTGGCCACCTTGCTACATCAGCCTCAGACGGCCGTGCCTGCCCCAATAACCCTACTGGATGGGAGGGATGCAGCATACACTGTTCGCTCCTTGCTGGACTCCCGCCACCGGGGAGGGACCCTTCAATAGCTCATAGATTGGGAGGGGTACGGGCCAGAAGAACGTAGCTGGGTAGCCGCTCAAGACATTTTGGACCCCAACTTGATTTCTGCTTTTCACAGGGAATACCTGGACCGGCCCACTCTCAGACCCTGGGCCCTCCGCCGGGTCCTCGCCAAGCATCTAGAACTGCTCCTGGAGGGAGGGAGGGGGGGTACTGCCACGCCCACGCTACCGGTGCAATGAGCTATACCTGGGAGCCAGTCAGGACTGGAGCATAAAAGGCAGCGACAGGACCAAGGCTGACGCAGAACCTTGTTCGCCTCACGCCCAAGCTTCCCATGGCACACCTTGCTGCTACTCCTCGTTCCTTGCCTCTCGCCCCTCGCCCTCCTGCTCCTCGCTCATCGCCCTGTGACCCCTACCCCTTGCTCCCCGATCCATGAACCCTCCTGCCTGGTTTGCTTTCTTGTGTTCCTGGACCCATGCCTTCTTCTCGACTTCACCTTCTGGATCTTCCCCTTGAACGACAATTGTCCCGCAATGACTGTTGCCTGTCTGAGACCATGGTTATTGGATTACCCTAATAAACTTCCTGTTCGCCCTGCACTTGGGCTTGTCCTCTCACTTCCGGACACAGAACATGGCAATGGTAACCATGACAGAAGGTTCCTCCTTTCCTTCTGACCCAGCGGTGCTGGAGCGTGTACAGCTCGCACTTGCTTCCCAGGGTGCATTACTGGGATCACATGATCAAATGCTAAACCGACTCACAGAGGCTTTCCAGGAGCTGGTTCAGGCATTGCATGAAAAAGGAGTGGTTATTCTGTCATGGTTACCACACAGAAGAGAGGCGATGGACCCAATTGCAGGTGCTCAGGTTTTATTCGAGGGGCAGGCTAAATCTCATGGTTGAAGAACAGGCAAAAGGTTACCGAGGAGTAAACATGGTTACAGGGAGAATACAAAAGTCGTCATCCAAAAACAAGCCATGAGTCAGAGAAACCGGGGAGACTATGGCAAGGAGACAGGCAGACAAGGGAACAGGGAACACAGAGGGAGTCGAGGAAAACAGGTTCTAACGTAGCGGTGAAGTCAGGCTGAACTGAGGTTCTGTGAACCATTGCGTCCAGAGCAGCCTTTTATACTCCTGTTTCTTGATCAGCCACAAGTGTCTCTGGTTGCGTGGCATGACATGTTATGTGTGGAGGCACATGGGTCTGGGACATCAGATTTTACTGTTGAGTCTTCCTGAGTTGTTGTAGGCCTAATTCAACAAAACACAAGTGAAGGGAGGTCCACACTTGATACCCTCAATGAAATACCCATGCTGGCACGCTGTGAGTGAGTTGATGTTGTGGTTGGGAGGAGACTAAGCTGCTTAGTCCTGAGTTTTGGAGATGTATGATGGAATTGCCTGATGTTTTTTCTGGGGCTTTATGTGCAATGTGGTGAGATCAGTGGAACTGAGCCCAGTGTACAGCCATTGAGATAAGCGCACAGAATATAACATCTTGTCTTCTGTATGTTGAATGAAGTTAGACTCATTTCATGCTGCAGTCAATAACAGTGAAATAAATACAAAATATTGTTGAATACACACACACACACACACATTTTCCAAACCGCTTGTCCCAAGCGGGGTCACGGGGAGCCGGAGCCTACCCGGCAACACAGGGCGTAAGGCCGGAGGGGGTGGGGACACACCCAGGACGGGACGCCAGTCCGTCGCAAGGCACCCCAAGTGAATACTGTTTAATTTAAATCTGCAAAATTATCTATTCCACTTCAGTTACAGTCAGATGCTTGGTAGTGATATATCATGAAAATCAGTTGGTTTACTTAATAATACACACACACACACACACACACACATTTTCAGAACCGCTTGTCCCTTACGGGGTCACGGGGAACCGGAGCCTACCCGGCAACACAGGGCGCAAGGCCAGAGGGGGAGGGGACACACCCAGGACAGGACGCCAGTCCGCCGCAAGGCACCCCCAGCGGGACTCGAACCCCAGACCCACCGGAGAGCAGGACTGTGGTCCAACCCACTGCGCCACCACGCCCCCGCACTTAATAATACAGTGATTCCAATTCTTAAGGCATTTCCTACAGTATTGTGTGTCTGGAAAAAATGGCTGTATTATACAAATAAACACACACACACATTTTCTGAACCGCTTGTCCCATACGGGGTGGCGGGGAACCAGAGCCTACCCGGCAACTCAGGGCGTAAGGCCGGAGGGGGAGGGGACACACCCGGGACGGGACGCCAGTCCGCCGCAAGGCACCCCAAGCAGGACTCGAACCCCAGACCCACTAGAGAGCAGGACCGGGTCCAACCCACTGCACCATCGCGCCCCCCTACAAATAAACAACCTTTGATAATTTGTTGGCATATAAAACTCTTTGTCCACTGTGAAATAAACCTTTGTATACTCTAAATGTTTTCATCACTTTGGAGAAGAGCATACGCTAAATCAATAAATATATTCTATAATCAGAAATCCATGGCTCATTTATTGTACGCTTTCATAGGAACAAGGCATGATTCATCCCACCTGTTAGTCACAATTGTCAGTACAGCATGTGCTTCCTTACTTCTGCCAAATACTCATACTTGGTAAAGAAAATTGGTCTAAATCAACAGTGATCACTAAAACACAGTGTGTTTTAACATTAGTGAAATTAGGGTGTAATAAGCATAACTGTGCGTATCTTTGGCTACATTAGGGTGGCATACCTATGAATGAGGAAGGCCTGTTGCCATGATCCATGTCCGGAAGTGAGAGGATGAACCCAAGTGCAGGGCGAACAGGAAGTTTATTAGGGTAATCCAATAACCGTGGTCTCAGACAGGCAAGAGTCACCGAGGGACAATCGTCGTTCAAGGGGAAGATCCAGAAAGCAAAGTTGAGAAGAAGGCGTGGGTCCAGGAACACAAGAAAGCAAACCAGGCAGGAGAGTTCAGGGATCGGGGAGCAAGGGGTAGGGGTCACAGGGCGATGAGCGAGGAGCAGGAGGGCGAGGGGCGAGAGGCAAGGAACGAGGAGTAGCAGCAAGATGTGCCATGGGAAGCTTGGGCGCGAGGCGAACAAGGTTTCGCGTCAGCCTTGGTCCTATCGGCGCCTTTTATGCTCCAGTCCTGACTGGTTCCCAGGTGTAGCTCGTTACACCGGTAGTGTGGGCGTGGCACCTGTGGCTGTTTTTGATAAGACATTGGGGTATATGACGTTCATTTTGGAAGCCAGAACAAGGGTTTGTGGCCAGTCAAACACAGAATTTATATGTGACAAGCTGTAACAGAAAAGTGTGGTGCCACATCTGACACCACATTCAAAGTCCTTTAGATCACATGGCTTGCCCATTCCAATGCCTAGTCCAATAGTGACTGATGCTCTCAACCCTGCCATATCCGAGATACACATACCGAGTGGCAGCTTTGTGATTCACTATTTGGATGATCAAGCTGTTTGTAAAACACATGGATGGTGGGCATATGGATTCATAATCAGTTGCAAGGATTCTGTCATATGGGCCAATAAAAGGCATAATGATTAAAATGTTATGACCCTAACCTTAACCAGATTCAAATGTCAATAGCTATTAAGTGCTTGGGATGTGCTTCAGTAAACCCTAAACCAGTAGAACAGGGAGATAATGAAGTAAAAATAGTTAAAAGCTGTTAAGTTTTTGTGATAGGGTGAGGATGGAGGGGTACTTCTTATTGCATTAGAACACGGTGCATGCTGACTGTGAAGCAGCATGGTGGCCAGATATCTTGTGATCTGCCAGCTCTGGCACCATCACATTGCTCTGAACAATAAGCATTGCATTGGGAAGCAACATTCTGCAACAGGGCTGAATCATTGCAGGAACAGCAGGTGACGGACAGGTTTGTCTCTATAAAGCCAGCTCTTTTCCAGGTAAAGTGAGCACTCAGCAAAGGTTCAACACAACCTGACATAACAGCCCCAGATCTGTTTTCAAGCACCCTAACAGCCCTAAATTGCTCTGACCCACCAGTAGGTTTGGAGTACTGTGTTTTCATAGTTTTGTATGTCGAACAGGCTCATGTAGAGACAGGCACGTCTCCAGCAGTGTCCAGCTGCACAAATAGCTCAATGTGTTGCTTTAGGTGTGAGACACTGGATTCTGGAGTGCCAGACATCTTGCAGAACAGGGGAAGACCAAAAGCATGGACTCACACACATCTGTATCTTGTTCACAAACCCTGTGTAAAAAGCACTGTACTGACAGCTACAAGTCAAATTCAGATTCTGTGTTTTACTGACATGAGCACATACAACCAAGAGCAATGCTGAATATTTATATTTACATTTATTAATTTAGAAGATGGATTTAGAAGACACATTTCTCAAAACCAATGTACTTCTCAGATAATAATACAAAAAGTCTATCACACCAACAGAAGGAGAGAACTGGATTATGACATGTCATTCTTGAGTCCAGCCAATTTACCCCATACAACTGTACAAACCAGTAATCATTACACAAATACCTGCATATAATTTTTTTTAAAAATTATTAGGACACATTTATCAAGCACATATATCAGGGAGAAGTCAGTACAAAAGAGGTGAGTTTTCAGACCCTTCTTGAATTCTGAGAGCTATTCAGAAGTTCTGAGTGAGATAGGGAGGTCATTCCACCACTTTGGACTCTGAACTGAAAACCTTTGTGATTTTGGACCTCTTGTGTGTGAGACCGCAAGGCTAAAGCAGTGGAGAAGTATAGCAGTCTGGTTGGGGAGTAGCAAGGGTGCTTTTCTCCACCACAGCTAATACCTACAGACCCTACAAAGTCTATTTTCAGAATTTACTATCCTCGTGGGGACACTTCCTTCAAAAACAAAACATGCACACAAAGCATGGAGACAATAAGTAGAAGAAATAGACAAAACACGGGAAGACACACATACATGCAATTCACCAGCTGAAGGTTCAGATCAACTCTTATTCTGAATAGGACAAACTATTATAGCTTAAAAGTGCCCACACTATGTAATGGGTGAGAGGAGTGCACTGACAGCAAGGCAGATTACATTGATCAATTAACAGGCAACACAGTATGTATCATAATGCACACACACACTTTCAGAACCGCTTGTCTCACACAGGGTCACGGGGAACCGGAGCCTACCCGGCAACACAGGGTGTAAGGCCGGAGGGAGAGGGGGACACACCCAGGACGGGACACCAGTCCGCCACAAGGCACCCCAAGCGGGACTCGAACCCCAGACCCACCGGAGAGCAGGACTGCGGCCCAACCCACTGCGCCACCACGCCCCCGCGCCCTCCCATATCATAATGCAATATATTTATCAAAAGTTTCACCATTTAGATCCATTTATACTGAGTTCTGATGCTATTTGCACTTCTATTACTTAGATATGGATACAGTACAACCCTGTAAATAATAGTACTATTCGAATAGTATTTATTGGATTTTCTTCAGACTTGGTTGCTCTTATTCTTGCTCTGTTATTTTAACAGAGTTTTCCTGCCATGGCTAATGTGTGTGAATGAACAACCACCACATTCCTTACATGTCCAAATGTAGTTGGTTAGTAAATTCTTGTCTTAATTTGCTCAGGACTAGCTAAATAAGTAAATGTAATGTGAAGGTGTAGAGAAATTAGTTGAAGGGTAGCGTGGATCTATGTATGTACAGTTGTTGGCTTCTGCTAGCCATCGGCAGAATGAGCGTATACCTTCTAAAGGGGCACTACTGAAAGCATCTTGACCAGCTGTATCACTGCATGGTATGGGAACTGCAATCTCTCTGACTGCAAAACCATAGAGCACATAGTGACTACAGTGACTACAGCTAGAAATGTAGCCACTCCCCCTCCCTACAGGACATCTACCATGCCTGCTCTGCTTGCAAAGCCTCCAAAATTGTGGGTGACCCCACACACCCCTCCCATAGTCTCTTCAGCCTCCTGCCATTTCAGAAGAAATACAGGAGCATATGAGCCAGCTCCACCAGACTGTGCAACAGCTTTTCTCCTCAAGCTGTCAGGATCCTGAACTCTCTCTAGCACCCTTAACCACCCTTAACATACCTGACTTCTGACCTCCGCACCCACACTCCCCATCCAGAATGACACCAGCCACTTTAAGATGGTCTGTAGAGATTGTCTTCTCATGTCACCAACAGTTTCTGCTGAAACCTCATTTAAGTTGGTGTCCATCCCAAGTATAACTGCTGTATTTCTTCAATAAATTCCATATCAACCTACTGTACATTAGGTCACACTAAGTTCAAGTTTTCTTTATTGTCATTCTTCTATATAGCTTGTACACAGTGGAACGAAATGTCGTTTCTCCAGAGATCATGGTGCAACACAGAACATGAGTACAGGACAATAAATACACAGGACAAAAAAGGGCTATAAACTGAAGGCAGTTTGTAGCGTATGGAGTCATGCTGGGTTAGCTGTTTGACTGTGCCAGATGAGCGTTGAGATGTAGCATGGTCTTGAGTAATCTGACTGCCTCAGGTAAGAAACTGTTGTGGAGTCTGCTGGCGGTGGCACGGATGCTCCTGTACCTTCTGCCAGATGGCAAAAGGGCAAAGAATCCATGAGAGGGGTGAGAGGGATTGTCCACAATTCTGGTGGCTTTGCAGATGCAGCGATTGTAGTATGATGTGTCAATAGCGGGTAGAGAGACTCTGTTGATCTTTTCAGCTGTTCTCACAATTTGCTGTAGGGTCTTGTGGTCGGAGGTTGTTCAGTTCCCATACAACACGGTGAGACAGCCGGTCAGAACGCTCTCTATCGTCCCTCTGTAGAAGGTGGTGAGGATGGACGGGGGGAGTTTGGCTCTCTTCATCCTCCGTAGTAAGTGGAGGTGCTGCTGGGCCTTCTTAGTTAGGCAGGTGGTGTTGAGAGTCCAGGAGAGGTCCTCCGTCATGTGTACACCAAGAAACTTGGACCTTTTGACTCTCTCCACAGTTGTTCCATTGATGTGCAGTGGTGACTGGTCTATTCGGGTTCTCCTGAAGTCGACAATCATCTCTTTAGTCTTATCAACATTAAGAGATAGATTGTTGTCTCTACACCATTCTACACCGGTTCACCTCCTCTCTGTATGCTGAGTCATCATTGTTGCTGAGGAAGCTCACAACTGTAGTGTCATCAGCAAACTTGATAATATGATTTGAACTATACTTTGCAGCACAGTCATGAGTCAGCAGGGTAAAGAGCAGTGGACTGAGCACACAGCCCTGGGGAGCACCAGTGATCAGTGTGGTGGTGCTAGAGGTGGAGTTTCCAATCCTGACGGACTGGTCCCAATCAAAAAGTCCAGGATCCAATTGCAGACCCAGCAAGCTCAGCTTTGTTATCAATTTCTGAGGAATGATTGTGTTGAATGCTGAACTAAAGTCTGTGAACAGTATCCTTACATAGTTGTCCTTTTTGTCTAGATGAGTCAGAGAAAGGTGGATGGTAGCAGATGTGGTGTCCTCTGTTGAACGGTTGGGAGGGTAGGCATACTGAAATGAGTCCAGTGTGGTGGGAAGACTGCTCTTTATGTGTTTCATGAGTAGCTGCTCGAAGCATTTCATGATGGGTGTGAGTTCAGCCAGCTGGCAATCATTCAGGCAGGACACAGATGATTTCTTCAGCATAGGGATGATGGTGGACATCTTGAAGCATACAGGGACAACAGCTTGGCTCATGGAAATGTTGAAGATGTCTGTGAAGACATCTGCAAGCTGAACAGTGCTTTCCCTGAGTACCTGGCCAGGGGTCAGGACCTGCAGCTTTCTGTGGGTTAACTCTAGACAGAGTCTTCCTGATGTCTAATGCAGACAAAGTACCTGGCCGGTGGGAGTTGGGGAGGTCTTACCTCCTGGCATGTTGTTCTGTGCTTCGAACTGTAAGCAGAAATTGTTCAATGTGTTTGGGAGCAAGGTGTCACCATCACAGACAAATAATGTAACTTTGTAGTCTGTGATGGCCTGAATGCCTTGCCACATGCGCTTTGTGTCCTTGGAATGTAGGAAGTGACAGTGGATTCTTCCTACGTAGTTGCGCTTCGCCTCTTTGATAGCCCAGAAGAGATTGGCACTAGCTGTGCGGTAGGCTGCCTTGTCGCCAGACCTGAAGGCAGTGTCTCCGGTTTTCAGCAGCAAGCGCACCTCAGCAGTCATCTACGGTTTCTGGTTTGCATGTGTAGTGATGGTCTTGAAGGAAATCACTTCATCTATGCACTTGCTGATGTAGCCAGCGACTGACTCTGTGTATTCCTCCAAGTCTGTGATGCTATGGTATGTAGCAGGCTCTTCCAGTCTGTGTGTCCAAAGTAGTCCTGAAGTGCTGAGATGGCTCTCTTACACCAGGCTCTCAGCTCTGGGCAGGTAGTATGGCCGGCAATTCGTGATCATAAACTCCACCAGCGACGAACAGTAGTGCATTCCTGCACCATTTTTTGTTAACGAGTATCCCTACTACCTCTCATTTCCACAATTATTGTACAAAAAAACCTCACTTTTTTGCACTGCTACTTTAAAATCTGTTCACATTTCTATTTACTGAACTGACCACACCACTGCACTTCATCTCATAGTGTTTCTAGTTTGGTAGTTAGTTATTAAAAATTGTAGTAGTAGGACATTTACGTTTACATTTATTCATTTAGGAGATGCTTTTCTCCAAAGCAACATACATCTCATAAAAAATACAATTTGCGCATTACATTAGCAGAAAGAGAGACTTAAATGAGGATGCATGATTCTTAAATGCAGTTAGTTTCTTACCACCATATGAATCAATGTACATCACACGAGTAGCTATATAAAATTTTATTCAAGTATACAGTACAAGATTCCTTACTAGTAATTTTATATATATATTATATATATGACTGGGCTCTACTTAGACTGCTTATATATATATAAACAGGCATCACCTCAAACTTATAGCACATGAACATTTACACATGACATGAACTTAGATCATGGTTGAAGTGAATCCTGAAGAGGTGAGTTTTTTAAGACCCTTTATAAATGTGGAGATTTAGTAGTTCTGAGTGAGAGGGGGAAGTTCTTCCAGCACAATGGAGCCAGACAGTAATAGTAATAGTATATGCTGTAGTACAAATAGCATGTTGTCCTCTATGTTACACCGTAGTCCAGAAGAAGAAATAGAAATGCTATTTCACTCCTATGTATGTTTTAAACATACTGTGGGAATGACAATGAAGTTGACTTTAATGAAACAGGGCAGAGGCATACGCACACAGCAATACAGCGGCAGTAAAAGGCCCAGTCTCCTCTCAGAAGACCCAAACCTCACTATCAGCGCAGAACATGATCAGTGAACACAGTTCCAGCTGTTTCAGGGCTCATGTGCACAATACTGCTATCAGGGCTCTTTATAAAGCTATGTCTGTTAGCAATGTTCATGTTAGCAATCTACCACTCTCTCTACCAGTCCCTTATTTGTCACTGTGGTCCTCTGTAAAAATGGTTGATCAGAGCATTAATGCTCAACTCCAAATGACAAAAGAGCAAATTGAGGATCAGATTCACGATGAGAGACTGAACCACTGTAGTAGAAGAAGCCACTGTGTGCAGCGCAGCCTTGTAATTTGCATACCACCCAGCATGCAACCTAGCTGGCTTCCTCATCGTGGCTCTAAGTCATTCATCACTGAAGGCGTATCTACTCAGGCTTCAGTGCCGGCTCTGAGACACTTTAATAACATCTGTCTAGGTTCTGGAATACATGAAGTTCACCACATACAAACACATTAGAAAATGCCAAAAGTCTCCAGTCCTGAAACATCCTCAGTGGATATGTATTTATATTTATGGAAGTGACAGAGATAAACAGAGATGTAAAGAGAAGGACAGAGATGCAGAAAGAGATGCATAGTGTAAGAGACTGACAGAGAAAGAGAATGTAGAAATGTATTCATAAATAAGAGATACCAACAGTCACTGACCAGTAATGAGTCATCAGTCGTCCAGTCTCAACAAGCCAGTAGTATGCTCTGTAATACGTGAGTGGGACCTTCAGAGCATGAAGGCCCACCAGTATGACTACAATGTTTGACATCATGCCCAAACTCAGGTGTGGCATTACAAGCATTAATGCGTGATCAGGTGTGCCTGTCTGTCTTTGGCGACAAAGTCTTGACGGCATGTTCCTGAACTACCAGGTTTTCCTGACTCACACAAGAGGTGAGAGAAAATGTATGAGCCATACACAAATGAACAGAACTAAGCATGAATACATTTACATTTACATTTATTCATTTAGCAGATGCTTTTCTCCAAAGCAACGTGCATCTCAGCAAAATACAATTTGTGCATTACATTAAGAGAAAGAGACACGGCTGCAGACGTGATTCTTAAGTAAACCCAATTTGTTACTTTCCACTTGATGCACCGATGTTCATCGCTCGAGTAGGTGCATAAAATGCAGGCTAGATAAATCCTGATAACCTCCTACAATTTTTTTTTAATAATAAGGTACACAAACAAACATTCACATACAATGCTGGAGTAGGGGCTGTGTAAAGGCTTATCTGGGGATGATCATGACGTTACGGTGCATGAAAATTTACACCGTACATGAGCTGGAGAGATCTTGGACAAAGTGGGTCCGGAAAAGGTGAGTTTTCAGACCCTTCTTGAATGTAGACAGAGTTTATGCAGCTCTGAGTTAGAGGGGAAGGTCATTCCACCACGACAGAGCCCAAACCGAGAACCTCCATGCTTAACTTTTTGTGTGCGGGACCACCAAGCTAGCAGAAGTAGACAAGCAAACGGGTCTGGTTGGGGTGTAGTGGTTGATTAAGTCTTGTAAATAGCTGGGAGCAGTTCTGTTGATGCTTTTCTAGGCCATAACTAGGGTCTTAAATTTGATCTGGGCAGCTATGGGAAGCCAGTGCAGAGAAATGAGTAGAGGAGATACATGGGAACGCTTTGGTAAATCAAACACAACTCATGCAGCAGCATTCTGTATCAGCTGCAGAGGTTTTATGCCAGTAACAGGAAGGCCACACATGAGAGAGCTGCAGTAGTCTAGATGGGATGTCACTATGGCCTGGACAAGTAGTTGGGCAGAGTCAGTTGTGAAGTAGGGGCAGATCCTACAAATATTATGCAGGATGTATCTGCAGGACTGGGTTGTGGCTTCGATGTGTTGAGAGAAAGACAGACTCAAGTCAGTTGTTATGCCTAGACTCTTAGCCGAAGAGGTAGGCAAAATGAGTGAGTTGTCCAGTTTGATCAATAGATTGTGACAGGAGGACATGCCAGCTGGGAGGTGAAGAATCTCTGTTTTGGAGAGGTTGAGCTGGAAGTCATCAGACATCCATGCAGAGATGTCCGAGAGGCAGGCAGCAATGCGAGCGGAAATGTCTGACGCTCCAGGTGGAAAGGAGAAGAAGAGCTGTGTATCAACATAGCAGTTGTATTTGAATCCATGGAAGGCAATGACAGAGGCAAGGGAGGAGATGTAAATCGAGAACAGCAGAGGATTCAGTACCAAGCGCAGCGGGACACCAGCCATAAGAGGCAGAGGAGAAGAATGAGAGCTTCGCCAGACCACTTGATAGGATCTGTCAGATAAGTAGGACTCCTAACATCTTAGTGTCGCTCCTTTGATCCCAAGCTGACTAAGAGAGAAGAGTAGAATCCGGTGGTTGATGGTGTTGAATGCTGCAGACAGATCGAGGAGGATGAGGACCGAGGAGAGGGAGGCGACTCTAGTGGATTGGAGAGCATCAGACAGCATCTCAGTAGAGTGACCAACTTTGAAACCAGACTGATATCCATTAAGCAGATGGTTCCGGGTGAGGAAATCAGAGTTGAACACAGGCCGCCAGCTCTAGAGTTGTAAAAGATGGTATTTAGAATTCTGAGAAATTGCATCACCCATAGTTGAGCTCCTGTTGTAATACAGGTATAGTCCTTCAGGAATAATAGCAGTCATCTGACATTTTGAAAGCTTTCAGGGACTTAACATTGTACAAGAGAAGCAAGAGGTGAAAGGTAGGGCTATAAAACATTCCATGGGGCTGCTATCAATCAGTACAGTGCTGAAGATAGACTTGTGACAATAAAACTGATGGTTCAGTGCCCCAGGTAAGAGTCTGATGGTATATTCTGAAGCAAAGTATTGTATGAAGCATGAAAGCTTGAAGAATCTCAGCAAAACTAGGAATAGTAAGGTACACAAGTTGCTTGGCCATAAGCAGAATGGGATCCCCTATCCAAAGTTGGGGAGCAGGATCCAATCCTACCTCCATTTGTTCAGATCTTCTATCATGAGAAAGAATCTCCAGTCCCTATGAAGACTGCAAAGCACAAATGTCTTCCAGGGAGTGGGAGGGTAGAAAGTAGAGTATGTGCGTTTACCCCTTAACCTACGCACCACTGTCATTAACCTTCAGGACTACTCACCATAAGATCAGATAAGTGTGATGAATCAGAAATGCTTGCATCATTTTTTCTGCATCATCTGCACATGATGGCTTATTACTATTACATTATCTATGTAGCTATAGATTTTTCACCATTATGAACTGACAGCTTAGAAGTTCTCAAGTCAACTTTTTACTAGAACAATTCTGGTTAGGTACCTTGTAAAAGAGTGGCTTATCTCACATTTGAACTCACAACTTATTGTAATTTTAATTGGACTGCAAACAGGATGGAAGCAAATGAAAAGCAGCCGAATGTATGCAGGAGACTGAATGCACAATGTGGCAGAGGGAATGGGCTCCTTTACCTGTTGTAACTGTCAAGTGTGAAATTAAGTAAATGCAAGAATATGTGTACTGAGGCAAACGAAATATTTTGTTTACAATTGTGTTCTGAATTATGTAACTTAAAATTTGTACACATTTAGTATAATAACTTGCCATTCATGTTTAATTTAGTTGATTCTTTTCTCCAAAGTAATTTAGAATGTTAAGCTACCTAAAACTATTCATCCATTTAAACAGCCAGTATTTTTTCTGTAGAAATTTTGAGTTAAGTACCTTGCTAAGGTTTATGACAGCAGGAGCTATGATTTGAACCTACAATCTCTGAAGGTAGCTGCTCTAAACACACACACACAGAATAGCTGAAACCGCTTATCCCAAGTGGGGTCACGGCAAACCGGAGCCAAACCCGGCAACACAGGGCGCAGGGCTGGAAGGGGAGGGGACACACCCAGGATGAGACGCCAGTTTGCCACAAGGCCCACACTTGTTTGTGGGCAGGGGTTGTGGGATACATATTTGTGATGGCACTATAATCAAGAAGGATGCAGAAGCCCATGGCATTGAAATGCTCTGTAATAAAGCTCAGCGTTACCTAGGCAACATTTTGCCACGTCATTCCTGTTATTGTACACTGATACATGGAGAAAACTGTCTGCAATAATACATTTTCAGCTGCAATAGTTCAGCTGGTTGCTTTTGCTATAAGTGAATGAATGAACAGCTGTCATCACACTAAATCAGAGTTCTTCATCATGCAGTTTGGATAGCCTTGGAATATCTGGAAGTTCAGTAGCCATGGGAGGAAAAAATTCAGTGCTAAGTTGTGGAGAAAGTTCACTAAGGAGGACTGCAGTGTTGATGATCCCACAGTGGCAAAACCTTCAATACATATAAAGAAACAGACACTCAGTGATTGAAAACAGTGCTAAGCTTAAACATGCTCCCAGATAGTGAAATCTGGATGGTAATATAGCTGAAAGCCCAGCTCAAATATATCACCACAATCATGAATGAGAACCATGGTTAAGATTGTGCAGAGGTCACTGAGATTATAAGTTTGATCTGAAATGTGCACCAGTATGTTCACTCCTACACATGTGTACAAGCTTGTTTTTGGTAGCATTATCCATGATTTTAAAGTCAGTTTAATTAGGATCAGAATCAGAATCAGAATGAGCTTTATTGCCAAGTATGTTCACACATACAAGGAATTTGACTTGGTGAAAGAGACTTCCACAGCACAGACAGAATGAGTGACAAAACAGATGAGAAGATAGAATATGTGAATGAAGGATAAAAAACATATAAAAATATAAAGTACCCAATATACAAAATATACAAAAATAGTCACTAGACATTGTATGTATGTACAGGTATGTTCTATACAAATGCAAGGGAGTGTGAGTAAGACATATGATGTGATAAATACTTATAAATATAAATAGCATTTGTGTATTGCACTGGTTTACTCTCTAGGGGGGATTTAGCTGTTCATGAGGTAGATGGCCTGAGGAAAGAAACTTTTCTTGTGCCTGGCTGTCCTGGTGTTCAGTGCTCTGTAGCACCGGCCAGATGGCAAAGGTTCAAAGAGGAAGTGGCCTGGATGTGAGGGGTCTAGAATGATTTTGCTAGCCCTTTTACTGACTCTGGACAAGTGCAGTTATTGGAGAGCTGGGGGGGGGGTGCCGATGATTTTTCCAGCAGTCCGAACTATCTGCTGTAGTTTTCTGATGTCTGATTTCATAGCTGAGCCGAACCAGACAGTTATAGAGGTGCACTAAATAGCAGAGAAAACAACCCTAAGATGCCATCAGTAACAAACACTGTTTTCTACCTCCTGTCTAGCCATGCATCAATCCTTCCATCCATCTGGCCATCATCAGTAACCAAGTCAGGGTCACAGTGGTCCAGAGCGTATCTAAGAAACACAGGGCACAAGGTGGACTATTCCACAGATGGGATTCCAGTCTACTATAGGGTATTCACACACAAATTCACTTAAACATACAAAATACAGACAAGTCAGAATCACCAGTTCACTTGAAACACCCACCTTTGGAATTTAAACAAATAAAAAATTATTTCAAGGAAATAATTGGCTAACAACCTCAACGAATGAATTGATGAATCCTATAGGGAAATTCAATCTGGATGCGCCAAACAATGTACAGCATATATACACACATGACAAATGTTCATGTATACATACATAAAGTGACCAAATAGATATGGAGATAAAAAGTGAATAAATAAGCAAAGGTATTTAAATACTATATGACACTTCACAAAGAACTGCACCTTTCTCTGTGTGTGAGTTCTGGACTAAAAGGTAAAATACTTAAAATCCTCAAGGTCAGAAATGAACCCATTGCCACACCCATGCCATCAACATAATCAGACACACCAGAGACCTGGCAGGATATAAGGCAGAAGCAAACGTAAGAAGGATGTGGAACTTTGTTCGTGGACAGCTCACTCATTTTGAGTCAGCCTACTTCTCGCTTCTGATCCTTGTTCCCTCTTCCTATTCCACCCGTTCAAGTCCTTCTCCCGAAACCTCTTCCCTTCCTGTGATCTGATCCGTGTTTTCGTGTTTGACCTGTTGCCTGTGTTCACCGACCACGATTCTGGATTTCCTAATAAACAACGTTTGCAGTCCGAAGACCCATGCCTGTCCCTGACTACGGTTCCTGTCCATTCCCTAAATAAACGCCTGTGTATTCCATAATTGAGTCCGCCTTCTCCTTCCGGACAAAAACCTGGCAGAAGGTTCCGCTCACGGAACGGGCTCAGCGGAGATCGATCGCGTCAAGAGGGCACTCGCCACACAAGGTAACCGTTTGGGGTCGATGGAACAAACCTTGAATTGCCTCGCGGAGGCTTTCCAGTCCCTAGCCGGAGCGATGCAGGAGCAAGGTATGCTCGCTGTGGTGGAGATCGCCCCCGCGACCACCTCCAGACCAGAACAGCTGCCTGCAACACCACCGTCTCCGCTGTCCCAGCCTCCACCGCTGCAAGACCCACGTCTCCTGCCGCCTGCCAGCTTCGAAGGTGACTCCACTCGCTGCACTGGGTTTTTAATGCAATGCGCGCTGGTTTTTTCTAGCCTGCCTCAGGTGTACGGCACTAACCTAAGCCGTATTACATATATCATGTCTCTCCTCGCCGGCCGTGCATTAGACTGGGCCACGGCCACTTGGGAGTGTAATTCACAGTCGACCTATGATGACTTTAAAACCCGGTTTCAAGCCGTGTTTGGGTTGCCCCCGTCAGATGACAGTATCAGTGAAAGTCTGTTCGAGATCAGACAGGGGGAACAGACAGTGGCCGACTACGCCATCGAGTTTCACACCTTAGCCGCACGCAGTGACTGGAGCAAGTCAGCACTCCTGGCTAGTTTTCGCAGAGGTTTAGATCCCCGCATACGGAAAGAGATGGCATTCCGAGGGGACAAATAGACCCTGGATCAGTTCATTGACACTGCAGTGGCCGTCGACAACGCCATGCGCACCAAAGAACCATGGTGCCGCGCAACCCCGGAGCAGACCAGCAACGAGTGTGGAGCAGCGGAGCCCATGTAGTTGGGATGGGGTCGCTTATCCTCCACTGAACGAAGGCGGAGATTCCAAGAAGCCCTGCGCCTGTACTGCAGAGAATCTGGACACCGTCGTCTTCAGTATCCTGTCCATCCCAGAGCCCAGGTAAGTGGGATCCTCCACTGTGACCGTCTGACTGCACCCATCACCTTGTCTTGGGGAGTGGGTAACCTGTCCGTACAGGCTTTGGTAGATTCTGGGGCAGCAGGCAGCTTTATAGACATTAATTTCGCCCAGTACCACAAGATCCCTGTAGAAAAATGTCCCCAGCGCCTTAAGATTAATGCGTTAGATGGACAACCCCTAGGTAAGGGGTTCGTAGATTCCCAGACTGTCCCCCTTCAGATGGTGATCGGGGCTTTTCACCATGAAACAATACAGTTTTATCTGATCTCCACCCCTGATGTTCCGGTGATTCTGGGATTTCCCTGGTTAGCATGTCATAAGCCCGTGTTCGATTGGAGCACTGGAGACCTCACTGGGGAACTCAGTGTGAGGGAAAATGCCTGAAGTTACCTTGCAGGGCCACCTCCATTGAGGGAAACGACTCTGCACGGCCTACCCAGATACCACCCGAGTACCAAGATCTGGCTCCTGTTTTCAGCCGCAGTCGTGCTGCCGAGCTACCTCCTCACCGCCCATGGGACTGTGCAATTGACCTTTTACCAGGTACCACACCACCCCGTAGTCATGTTTATCCCCTGTCACAGCCTGAGCAGCAGGCGCTTCAACAATACATCACAGAGCTGCTCGCCTCCGGTATCATCCAACCCTCCACTTCTCCTGCCTCCGCCGGTTTCTTTTTTGTGGAGAAAAAGGATGGGGGGTTGTGACCATGCATAGACTATCGGGGCCTAAATCGCATCACTGTCAGGTACCCTCATCCGATGCCATTGATCACAGCCACCCTAGAACAAGTTCGTGATGCAAAACGGTTCACAAAACTAGACTTAAGGAGTGCATACAACCTGATACATATCCGAGAAGGAGATGAGTGGAAGACCGCATTTAGTACAACCATGGGACATTATGAGTACCGGGTCATGCCTTTCGGGCTTTCCAATGCACCAAGTGTTTTTCAGGCCTTTGTCAATCATGTGCTGGGGGACCTGGTAACTTGTGGGGTGCTCGTATACCTGGATGACATCTTGATTTTCTCCAAGGATTTTAACAGTCACGTTCAGTTGGTTAGACGGGTTTTACGGCGCCTGCTACAGAACAGATTGTATGTCAAGCTGGAAAAGTGCGAGTTCCACCGGCAAAGAATTTCCTTCCTTGGTTTCATACTGACCCCAGACGGAGTCGCCATGGATCCGGGTAAGGTACGTGCATTGTTAGAATGGCCGTGTCCGACCACTACAAAGGCCTTACAACGATTCCTAGGGTTTGCCAACTTCTACCGCCGGTTCATAAGAAATTTCAGTTTGATCACCACCCCGCTAACCGCATTAACAGCAATGAAATCGTACAGACTCCCATGGAACCCAGAGGCTCAACAGGCATTCAATGAGCTCAAACGCCGCTTCACCTCAGCGCCCATCTTACACCAACCAGATCCATCCGGAACTCCCATTTATCGTGGAGGTCGATGCATCAGAGACCGGGGTAGGCGCAGTGCTTTCTCAACACCAAGGTAAACCGGAGAAAATGTACCCTTGTGCTTTCTTCACTAGGAAATTGTCTCCTGCTGAACGAAACTATGACATCGGAAATCGGGAGCTGTTAGCCATGAAGTTGGCATTAGAAGAATGGCGTCACTGGTTGGAAGGTGCAAAACATCCCTTTCTGATATTAACGGATCACAAGAACCTCGAGTACCTGCAGAGTGCCCGACGCTTAAACTCCCGATAGGCCAGGTGGGCGCTCTTTTTTGCTCGTTTTAACTTCACTGTAACCAGGATGAAAAACACCAAAGCGGATGCTCTCTTGCGCCTACATGAGGAAAGACCACACCCTGGAGAACCTGACTACATCCTGCCCAGGACCTGTGTGGTGGGGCCTGTACTATGGGATGTCAACCAAGGGCAGCAACCAGACCCTAACTCTGTACCTCCCGGAGGACCGGTGGGTAAGCAATATGTTCCCCCAGGAAGACGAAAGATGCTGCTCCAATGGGCTCACGATCATCCAGCTGCAGGACATCCCGGCTTCAGTCGGACACAAGAGCAGTTGCAGAGGCAATACTGGTGGCCATCCCTAAAGGAGGATGAGCAAGACTATGTCCGGGCCTGTCCTGTTTGTGCACAAACAAAGGTACCAACCCAGAAGCCTGCCGGTCTCCTGCAGCCCTTGCCTGTCCCAAAACGCCCCTGGACACACATAGCGCTCGACTTCTTAGTCGATCTCCCCATTTCGGAAGGTAAGACTACAATCCTGACCATCATTGACCGTTTCTCTAAGGGTTGTCACCTGGTTCCTTTACCCAAGTTACCCACTGCCCTCGAAACTGCCGAGCTTCTCTTCCACCATGTTTAACGGCTATACAGTCTGCCCGAGGACATCGTATCCGACCGAGGGCCTCAGTTCACCTCACAGGTCTGGAAGGCATTCTGGAGAAAGTTAGGAATTATGGTGAGTCTGACCTCTGGTTATCACCCCCAGGCAAACAGGCAAGTGGAGTGGCTCCAACAAGACATCGGCCGATTTCTCCGAAGCTACTGTTTGGGTAATCCCCAACAGTAGGTGCAGTACTTACCCTGGGCAGAATATGCCCACAACACTCTCACTCACTCGTCGACTGGGCACTCACCATTCCAGTGTATTTTAGGCTACCAACCGCCGCTATTTCCCTGGCATCTGGAGCCCAGTGACATGCCAGCTGTGGATGCCTGGTACAAGAACAGCCAGACAGTATGGAAAGCCGTGCGCAATCATCTTCTCCGTCGCCAGTCACAACTAAAACACCAGGAGGACAGACGACGAAGCCCACTCTCCATCCTACCAGGTCAGAGGGTAAGGTTATCCACCCGTGGCTTGCAAGGACCGTACATGTCCAAAAAACTTAGCCCTAGGTACTTGGGACCCTTCAAGGTTCTACGGCGAGTCACCCCGTCACTTATCAGCTGCAACTACCTCGGCACTTATGCGTACACCCCTCTTTCCATGTGTCGTTCTGGAAGCCCATGGCCACTGCTCTCCATCAGCCTCAGCCGGCGCCTCCCTCTCCGATAATCTTGCCCGACTGGAGCGGACCTGCGTACATAGTGAGGGCGCTCCTGGATTCCTGTCACCACAGAGGGACCCTTCAGTACCTTGTGGATTGGGAGGGTTATGGGCCGGAGGAGCACAGTTGGGTGGCAGCCCGTGATATTTTGGATCCTGACCTTGTTTCTGATTTTCACAGGGCCCATCCGGATCGGCCCGCTCTCCAGTCCCGCGGTCGCCCCCCGGGTCCCAGACGAGCGTCTAGAGGTGCTCCTGGAGGGGGGGGTCATGCCTCACCCATGCCATCAACATAATCAGACACACCAGGGACCTGGCAGGATATTAGGCAGAAGCAAACGTAGAAGGATGTGGAACCTTGTTCGCCGATAGCTCACTCGTTTTGAGTCAGCCTACTTCTCGCTTCTGATCCTTGTTCCCTCTTCCTATTCCACCCGCCCGAGTCCTTCTCCCGAAACCTCTTCCCTTCCTGTGATCTGATCCGTGTTTTCGTGTTTGACCTGTTGCCTGTGTTCACCGACCACGATTCTGGATTTCCTGATAAACGACGTTTGCAGTCCGAAGACCCACGCCTGTCCTTGACTATGGTTCCTGTCCAGTCCCTAAATAAACGCCTGTGTGCTCCGCAATTGATTCCGCCTTCTCCTTCCGGACGAAAACATGAACATGGTACCTACAGACATTACCTCACTATCACAGTTCATCTGAGGCTATAACCAATGATCTTGTTCAAACATGCATATCCTAAAAATTACTCAAAATAAATATAATAAATGTAGAACTAGTTGTAATGTTTCCTACAGTACACTGCATATTGCCTATGGCAAAAGAAAAAATTACTCAGAACCCTTTATTATGGCAAGAAGCATAAATAAAGGGGTTTGAGACACATTCCTACCAAAATCTAATGCATTAGTTTCTTAACAATGAATTTCTTTGAGCAAAGATACTATTACAGCTAAAAGTGTCAGCTGAAGAATAGCATAACCAATTTTATAAAACATAAGCAGGTTATAAAATGACAAAATGAACATTTTATTTCTTGAGGCCTCAGCAATTGCAGAGTATTTATTTAAATATGCATCAGTACTCCCGTCCTGGGTGTGTCCCCTCCCCCTCTGGCCTTCCGCCCTGTGTTGCCGGGTAGGCTCCGGTTCCCCCGTGACCCCGTATGGGACAAGCGGTTCTGAAAATGTGTGTGTGTGTGTGCATCAGTACCTATGTGACAGCAGAGCTCAGGATTTTGAGTAAAGTACTGTGACTAGAACATCCACCTGAAAAAATGTGACATCAATGAACAGCACAGTAAAGAACTGGATTAGAAAATAGACTATGTAATGCAGTACTTAAAAAAAATCACCAAACCTATATCAGTGGCACACTTCATAGTAATAATAGTGCAATAAAGTCCTAGAACCTGACCTGGGCTATAAATGATTCAGAATTCTGCAGGCCAAGTTACAGCTTCCTTTTTTTGAGTCACATGACCCCCATTTTAAAGGTGTCTTTATATGCTTATTAAGGACAGAACCATGTGGCCTACTAGGGCCTCCTGAAATACATAGGGTAGGGCAAATACTGTCAAGTCAAATTCAACTAATGCCAACCACTCGAACGTGAGTAGGAGAATGATTTACCATTGTCTTTCTCCATATTTTGTTGGCCTGTGCCAAATTTGAAAGTACACAGAAGTGCACAACTCAAGTATTGTGAGGCAAAAGCATGACCACTGCACTACCTGCCACAACCCACAGGGATAATACCCCTACGGGCCAGAGGAGGCACCACTCAGTGCCGCTAGCCCAGATCTATGTACCTGTTCACAATCTGGTAGTTGCTGGGGTATAAAAGGAGCAAGCAGCGGAGGATAGATTGTGGATTCTTAATCAGCGTTTCTATTGTGCTCTCTTGGCAATCGTTAGTTCCCTGTTTCCTCAGTTTGTTCCATAGGTGTTTATGTTCCAGTCCCGAGTGCTGATCATGTCTACTCCTGCCTCTTGTTCTCCAGTCCCGCTCCAAGTGTGGCTTGAACATTTGTGGGAGTGTCAAAGCCCTGCCAAGACAGCAGGGTAATGGGGGGGGGGGGGGAGTTGGGGCCCTCTGAAAGGAGCTTCAAACCCGTTTATTCATTACATCATTTCTTTTGTTCCCCCAGCAACACTGGGAACAATATATGGTGAACATAGTGGCCCCACATTTGCATGAAAATCAGACCTGATGAATAAGGTTCCAGTTAATAGGAAGGTACAGCAAGTGGGGGCAGGGAATTTGGTTTATCATGGCTCCAGTTCTCAGTGAAGACTGTCAAATGGTCCATTTTCAGACCATGAAAGGAAAACCAGTTAAGGCACAAATAAATAATAATAATAATAGTGGCACAGTGAGTAGCGCTGCTGTCTCACAGTGCCTGGGTGGCGCGAGAGAATGTGGTTCATTTCCCACTCAGTCTGTGTGGAGTTTGCATGTTCTCCCCGTGTCTGCGTGGGTTTCTTCCGGGTGCTTCGGTTTCCTCCCACAGTACAAAGACATGCTGATCAGATTCACCCACAGTGTGTGAGTGACAGCGAGAGGATGTGTTCCACTGATGCATGGATGAGTGACCCATTGTAAGTAGTGTATCTGACAGTGTAAGTCACCTAGGTGAATAAGCTGTGTGGGCTGGTAATACTATACAGTATCCATTGTAAGTCGCTTTGGAGAAAAGCGTCTGCTAAATAAATAAATGCAAATGTACATATAAATGTAATATTAATAATAAAAATATCCCTTCTACCACTGTGCATCAGAAAGGCGAAGGTCACGAGACAAGGGGAAGCAATGCGCTTGCCCCTGAGGAGGAGCACAAAAGAGCAGTGCCCTTAAGACCAAGTACGAGAGGTCATCAAGTCCCTTTCACTTCTATCCACAAACTCCAAAACTGTGCATAAAATATGCAGACAGAAAATGAGATGGGGACTGAGAACATCAGCTGTCACCTAATAGTATACCAAAGGGTCTTATGCATTGTGAAAAAATTGTACTAAAAGATATTTTCTCAAACAACTAGATTTTAGTCTCCACAGAAAGTTCAAAAAAATATCTTCTGCTTACAACCCAGCAGGAGGACCCCTCACCCTGGTATCCAGATGATGGCATTTGGTGCATATACAATGCATGCTGCTGTAGCCTCATGCAATTTTTGTTCAGATCAATACAGTTTCCATCCATCCATCTATCCATCCATCCATCCATCCATCCATCCATCTACAGTACTTACCTGCTGCACTGTAATCTTCACATCTCCATGTAATCTCCATTGCCCCCTTACATAGGATTAAGGGCGACCCTCAGCCTGGCTGAAGATGTTTGTTGTCTAACACCCAGGTGCCACTATCCCTCAACAGCCTGCAAAACCTGACCTCAGTGAGTCTAAATGGGTAATGGGTGATGGAGCCTTAATTTAACAATGGTCAGACAAAGTATGACAGAACTTCAATACAGCCACCTAGAGGACTAGATGTCCTGAAATCATTCACAAACACTCAGAGTATTGTTTTTTAGAGTCTAGTTTAATTTTTCTCATTGAAAGGAACATGTCTTTACAGTAACCTGCTGAAAACACTGCACCTGCCTCCTATGGGAAAGGGAAGGGGTAGAAATAACAGCCACAGGAAGAGACATTGCTGTTATTTTTATCCAGTTCAACCGTACATGTGCGCATGCACGCACACGCGCACACACACACACACACACACACACACACACACACACACACCAGACCAAGGAAAAAACATCTGACTATCAAGGTCACAGCAGTCTGGACCCTATCTAGGAATCAATAGTTGCAAGGCTGGAAGGTTACACCCTGATTGGTGGTGCCAGTCCATTGCAGGGTAGCCACAAACACACTACATATTCACATTCGCCTGAACTACAAGTCCTTGGACTGATTAAGGAAACTAGATAACTTGGAGGAAATCCATACAGTGCTACTGCTGCTGCATGTACTTCGCCTTTAACAGTTTCTCTGGTGCAATGTGAAGAAGGAAGGTTTATACATCATGGGTTCAAGGTAAGCTGTGGAGGGAGGTGACTTGAAACAGCAGCTTTGGGATTATTCACATGGACCCAGCACTTAGCCCAGAAGTGTCAAAAGCACCTCTCCATTAGCACAAGTATGAAGCCCCTCTACCCTTCTACTGCACAGCTGCTTCTATGCTGACAGTGACACTTTGTACCTTCAGTATGGATGTGTATCAGCAGAGCCTTATAATACCTGTCAAATATTCCTACCCATTTACTATGATCAGAATGTTTCATTATATTGTTATACACAGCAAAAGATTATACTGAATGTGGCTCCATTTTTAAAATAGATACAGATTAATGTTAACAATGAATCCAATCAGCCATCTCCCTAAAGGCTACAACAGGACCTCCCTGATACTGTAAACTACAAGCTAGTTATAAAACTGAATTCTTGCTGCCTTTCACACAAATATATGTATGAACACATGGTGGGGAATCGCGAGGGCACGATCCAGTCCTGTTTCAGGATGCACCTTCACCTACTGTAACATTTCAGAACCCCTGGATGTCTGTTCGAAAGCATTGCTGCAGTGGACAAAACCCAGCCTGTTCACCTACCTGTCCACCCACCTCCTCTCTTGAATAATTCAGAATTGTACAGGAAAGAGCTGAGTCACCTGCTCCATCCCTGGCGAATTCTACCTCAGTCTCTCTCTTTCTCTCTCTCTCTCCCTCTCTGTCACTCTCTCTCACACACATAAAGACAGACATCAAGGTCATCATTGTGCATAGAACCTAGACAAGAAGAATTTACACACACACGCAAAATATAGGTGGTAACCTCCAGATAAGGACATCATAAAACACAAGCATGAAAACACTCAACACCTTGTGCAGCACACACTCAGCACTGGACACACACATACACACAAGGACACTCAGGTGATGAGTCAGCTAGTTCTGCAAAATGCATCGAAAGGTCACATTCACTGAAGAACAGTCTGAGACAGCACACTTCACTTTTCTCACATGAAGAGCTCAAGTAGTTCTAGAACAATTGCCTTGTTGGACCAAATGGTTCACATCCTGTAAAGCCAGATGTTCTAAAAAAATCAGACTGATTGCCTGATACAGACCTGAAGATAGCAGTAGTTAAAATGTACCCAGATGACCAGCCTCATCATTTCAACAGATACAGTGAGAGGGTACAACATGAAGCAGCAGGTGGTGCAATGGTTAGAGCTACTATATTTCACTCAAAAGCCCTAGATTCAAAGTCCACTCTTGAGGATGGTACTTAAACTGGATTGCTCCAGTGAAAAGTACACAGACGTTTAAATTGATAAATCACAGTATGTGACTTCACATTGTACATGGCTTCAGAGTGAAATGGCAGATAAATGAATTAATATAAATGCAGAGGACAGTCACACAATGGAGGACCAGTTGGATCCCCACAACCATTCCAACATACACCACAGGGAATCAGCACACTGCAGCTCTCCTGAACACAAGGCGCAACAACAGAGGGAGATGAAGCTCACCATCATCATGGCCATGATTTATGAAGCTGTAGGTCAGCACCTTGACAAGGGGCCTCAAGTTGTTATGTATATGAAGGATGGCCCCAAAATCTATGTGGCTATATCATTAATTGTGGCAATTAGGCTAAGTGTTCAGCGTGCCTCAAAAATAAATATAAGATAGTATTAAAGATTATTTACATGAAAGAATGTTTTTAATATATGGAGAGTATAATGTACTGAGGTCTGGCTAAGTTTGTAGAACAATAACATTCAGTGTATTGTTTTGTATCTCACACCCTCTGACGAAATGTAAACGTAAATTTGTCAGCAAACACGTTATTGAATCGTATGTAATTATTTTTACCAGAAATTTGGTTTGATAAGGTTTTAGTGATATGGCAAATAATGCCAAACTCCTTTTGTGTACTGTTGCATACCAGCGCTGTACACTTAGAGCATCAAATAAATTGTCAAATTCATTTTCATCTTACAAATGACCTGAGAAAATTAATTCCAGAGTAGAACACAAAAAACCCTGGCATTACTAACTGTATTTGTAATGGTAAGTTATTAGATAAATTCCACCTTTGCTAGCTTACAAAAGAATACGGACTTGTTGCTACAGGTAACCCAAAGTGCCTTACCTGAGAAAATCTTTAATTATCCAATGGCAGAGATGAGCTGCGCAGGTGAGTCCTTCTCAAGCTGATGACGCTCCAGAAGTCAGCTTCATAAAAACACACAGTGCACTACAGTTCAGACAAAACTGCAGATTACGTACACGTCCCTGCGCCGTAAGATTTTATTCATAACTCTTAAATATAAACTTTAAAAAAACTGAGGATTTCGCTGTTGTTAACCTCAATAGCTAATACCGTAGTATAAATATTGTGGATTTATTTCCAGGTATGTAAAAGCATAAAAGTAAGTCTCATGATTAAACATGTTTAAGCAGAACTTCAGGATTGCTGCTGCATGAATTATGAAGGTAAATGCAGCAACAATGAAAGTGCCTGAAATGATAGCTGCTTTCAACGTACATACCATTCTCAACGTAACTGCTATTTTGTATTTTATTAGTTTATCTTTGCTTTATTTATCTTCAGAATAATTAAAATCTACCGAGAATGCATGTCAACGAAAATGTTACGTAGACCTTAGACGGGCTTCTAAATTGCTAAAAGCCGTGTATGACGGTTCTGCGCTTCGCGCCAATAAAATGAATGGACTGCAAATAGCAACCAATCAGAGTGAAGGTCTTCATGTATATAAAAAAGAACAGGACACTTTATTCTGGACGCAAGGATTATCGTCGCTGGGTTCGGTCCTGGGTTTGAAAAAGGAGCTTTGTCTTTTACCTACAGAATTGTAACATCGGCACTAGGTAGGATGGTTCCCTCTCCAATTGTTTTACTTGGTGTAATGAAACATTTAATATTTACATGTTAATATAATTTTGCATCCTGCAAGAAATCTTCCAGAAAAAATAAGAACAAAAGAGAAAGCCTTACTTGCACGAATTGCATTTGATCATTGTGCATTAATTCTAGCGAACATGATTGTAATTATAATAAACCGTCGCTTCCTTTCCATCATCAACAACTGCTACTAGTCTAGTGGTACTAGTCTGTAGATTTTTTAAAAAAAAAAAAAACATTGATCGTATGCGATTCCCTCCTCCACCCAAATTATTAATTTATGCAAAACGGGAAAAATGTAGGTATAACAGTGGTGAGTCAAGCCTGTAGGAGAAATGGCGTTTGTCGGACGGCATCCTGAACGACCTTCTACAAGGTCCCGGGAGCCGCTCGTTCCATGCGGCGCCGAGCAGCCCCTTACATTTTTACAACCCCGGGCTTCATTCTTTTGCGTGTCCTTTTTGCTCTTACACGAAGGGATACAAGGTCCAGGCTAAAGACGTCAGTTAACGAATGAAATGCCCCATGTATTGTATGTTGGTTTATTTAATTTTAATAGACTAGATCTGTAGTGGTGAAATGCAAGGAAAAATTCGTGTGCAAATTAGTTTTTTGTTTGTGTACATATCTTTGTCCCCAGTTATAATTCATAAAGGTGTATGCATGGTTATTGGTTCGGAGAAACGTGTCACCTTCACCGTCCTTCCAGGTGGACACGATCATGCCCTTCGGCAACACCCACAACAAGATGAAGATGAACTACTCCGCGGAGCAGGAGTTTCCCGACCTCAGCAAGCACAACAACCACATGGCCAAGGTGCTCACCCTGGATATGTACGAGCGGTTGCGGGACAAGGAGACTTCCAGTGGCTTCACTCTCGATGATGTCATTCAGACTGGCGTTGACAATCCAGGTTAGTGTGAGCCCAGTTGTGCTGTGCCGTGTGTCCGTTTGCTCCCATACACTGCTATGATCTTGTCAAAGGGTTAAGGGACAGCCTTTAACAAGTATAGAGTGCAGTACATAAAGTGGTGTGTTGTGCTCCATCAGGGCATTAAGGTACATTGTGGATTGTTCTCAGGGTCCATGTGGCCTTTACCTGCAGAGAAGGCTTTAATATCTGTCCTCCACACCTGTAGTCTTGGTGACATGGTGAGGTGGCAGGACCTGGTTGGTGCATGCAAATGGAAGCTGTAGAAAAGTCTTAGATTGGCTTGTTACTTTAGGTAGCCTTATCTACAAAAACACAGTTCAGTTCAGTTCCAGCACAAGGCTGTCTGGTGCATTACTGCCTCCTTCTGGCCAGTCTTGGGTCTGCAGCTTGCTCTGTTGCCTGCTGCTTGTAGGTATCAGTGCTGCTGTGTCCTATTGGAAGCAGGGTACACTGGTTATGAGGCATATGTGCATATAGGAATGCTCAGGCAGTCAATGAGAAATGGTGGGATCTTGGGGTGGATTAAAATTGGGATATGAAAGTCTGACTAGACCTCTACTCCAGGACATCCCTTCATCATGACGGTGGGCTGCGTGGCTGGAGATGAGGAGACCTATGATGTCTTCAAGGAACTCCTGGACCCTGTCATTGAGGACCGACATGGTGGATACAAACCCACAGATAAACACAAGACTGATCTCAACCCAGAGAACCTACAGGTGCATTTTCTCTACCTTAATGTGCTTTGTGGGTTAGCCGTTTGCCCCCTAAGCAACTTTAAATTAACCTTGTGGCTCTATAGGGGGGTGACGACCTGGATCCCAACTACGTGCTGAGCTCCAGAGTCCGGACTGGAAGAAGCATCCATGGATTCTGCCTGCCACCGCACTGCAGTCGTGGGGAGCGACGCACCATTGAGGCCCTAGCCATTGATAGTAAGTATTCCTTTTTCAAGCACCCTGGTTCGGTGAGTGGCACCCTCTGGAATTGAGCAGAACTGCAATTCTTGGAAGTGACATGTGCAGTGTTGGAAACTAAGATGCTGCATTTCCTTCTGAAGGCTTAAGTGTCCTGGATGGTGACCTGAAAGGCAAATACTATGCTCTGAAAAACATGACAGAGGAGGAACAGCAGCAGCTGATTGATGACCACTTCCTGTTTGACAAGCCTGTCTCTCCTCTGCTGCTGGCTTCTGGAATGGCACGGGATTGGCCTGATGCGAGGGGAATCTGGTGAGTGATGCTAGGATATGATCTACCCCCTTGGCCACATTAACATCTAAATTTAAATGGTATACCCTCATACTCCCTCAATCAGGCACAATGACAACAAAACCTTCCTGGTCTGGGTGAATGAGGAGGACCACCTGCGTGTGATATCCATGCAAAAGGGAGGCAACATGAGGGAGGTCTTCACCCGCTTCTGTACCGGTCTCACTAAGGTACCCAGAGTTTGTGTGGGTAACATTCTAGTGAATGATTCTTTGCAGGCTGTTAATTTGAGCATTTATATTCTTTAGATTGAGGCCCTGTTCAAGGAAAAGGGTCACGAATTCATGTGGAACGAGCACCTGGGTTATGTCTTGACATGTCCCTCAAATCTTGGTACTGGCCTCCGAGCTGGTGTGCACGTCAAGCTGCCCAACCTCAGCAAGCATGACAAGTTTGGTGAGGTTCTCAAGAGACTGAGGCTTCAGAAGCGTGGAACAGGTATGGGCTTCCTTTCAGATGTTCAAGTGATCTGTGCATGAGGATTAGAGGGCCTAACCACCTATTTATCCTGTATGTTTATCTGACTCTGAACTACCCTTGTACTTCGTGTCTCAAAGTAGCTGGAAAATTTTTGCCTGAAAGGTCCTCTGAAGTGCTAAACTTCAGTTTGGATTCTGCACCTTTGATTTCTCCAGGTGGCGTGGACACTGCTGCTGTCGGTGGAGTTTTTGACATCTCCAATGCTGACCGGCTGGGCTTCTCTGAAGTGGAGCTGGTGCAGATGGTGGTGGATGGTGTGAACTTGCTGATTGAGATGGAAAAGCAGCTGGAGAACGGGGAGTCTATTGATGACCTCATTCCTGACCAAAAGTGAACGCTTGCTCCTTGCCCCCCTCTAATCACTTGTACCCAATTCCCTGCAGCTCTGCCCTTCAAATGCATTTTAACCACATCAGCAAACAAACCCAGTTAGCAGCATTGAAGTTTGAGTCTTCCAGAGTGAAAATGAATTTTTGTATCTCAGCTTGCAATGTTGAGGATGGTTCTTCAATAAAATAAAATATTTGACCCATGGAACTGTGTGCTGTTTCAAGTTGTGAATGACAGTCTTGGCACAGAGTAGAAAAGATGCAGCTAGGTCTGAGGTTTTTAACAGATCTAGTACTTAGCACATACTTTAAGTGACTGGAAGAATTTACTGTGCTGTATGATCACCCTGTTGCCAGAAGGAAAACAAGCTCTACAACAAAATTGCATGCTGTGACAACTTGTTTCGTCTGTGTGGTTTATATGCTCTCTCTATGATCACTTGGATTTCCTTGGGTGATCTGGTTTCCTCACACAGTCCAAAAAATGTTTCAAGTGAATTGGTGGTTAAAGTGCAGAGTATGTGTGTTATGCAGGTGTATACATAAGTGACCATAGGTGGTGTCTCTGCCACTGTAACTATAGATGAAAAACATGTTAGCTAAATGCTATATTGTACCAATTGCAAGCTGCTTTGCAGAAAAGCATATTAAATGAATAAATCTTAAATGCAAATTCCAAATGGTGCATTTTTTTAGCCAAGCAGGTGTTACTTCATGAGTAGCATTCATTCTCAAAACTATAATGGAAAATTATATTAAGATGCATAAAAATTAACCCCTTCCAGAGATTTAAACTGGCAAACTTTTAAGGTTAACCCTAGCCACACAAAAAGGTTGGTGCATCACAACTTTGACTGTCAGTGTTCTAGACACTGGATTTAAGTGAGTCTGAACTTTTGAAACCAAGGTATGTCCTGCACTTCCCCCACAAACATTTCAGAAGGTGGATTCTAATGATCTCTTCTGGTATTTTTTGATGAATTTTATAAGAAACAAGTAAAATATTAAAGAGGTCTCTGGGGAAAAGAGCACCTCAGCAGTTGTCTCAGCTGCTCATGGTCAAGGACTTAAGTGCCCAACCTCTGCTGTAAGGAATCAGTCTTCAACTGTGAGTCTCTGTACTCTGGTTTTATTATTTGACTGCCTTCATAATGCTGAACTGAGTTAAAAGAACATAATGCACAGTTCAGGTAATATTAACCTAAAGACATTAGCTGCAGTATCTTCTAGCGTCGTTTACCTGGGGAAGAGATGGCAGCAGGATGCACTACGGGAAGAAGGCAAGCTGGCAGAGGCAGTGTGATGCTCTGGGCAATGTTCTGCTGGGAAACCTTTGGTCCTGGCATTCATGTGGATGTTACTTTGACATGTACCACCTACCTAAAGATTGTTGCAGACCACGTATACCCCTTCATGGCAACGGCATTTGCTGATGGAAGTGGCCTCTTTCAGCAGGATAATGCTCCTTGCCACACTGCAAAAATTGTTCAGGAATGGTTTGAGGAACATAACTAAGAGTTCAAGGTGTTGACTTGGCCTCCAAATTCCCCAGGTGTCAATCCGATCGAGCATCTGCAGGATGTGCTGGAAAATAAGTCCGATCCACGGAGGCCCCACCTCGTAGCTTACAAGGCTTAAAGGATCTGTTGCTAACGCCTTGGTGCCAGATATCACAGGACACCTTCAGAGGTCTTGTGGAGTCCATGCCTCGACGAGTCAGAGCTGTTTTGGTGGCACAAGGGGGACCTACACAATATTAGGCAGGTGGTTATAATGTTGTGGCTGATAGGTGTATCTGTGTGATTTTAGATTTTAAACAATCTCCAAGACTCCTTTAACAGAGTCCCATTACAGACACCTGGCTGAGTGGGCATCTTCTGTAATCTACTGTCATGACCCAGTCACTAGACCTGCTCTTACCTAGTAGTGTCTGTTCTTGGTGCCATTTGATGACCCATCCTAACAGGAACAAAGTAAGAGGACATGATCTATGTTGTGCTGTGGTGCACTTAAGAAAAAGGGCTCATTCTTCAGTTAAACCATTAATTTTTGTTACCCAGCAGTTAAAAAACTCATGTCATATAGACAAGAGCAAAATTAACAATAACAGCAGCAACAACAAAACAAAGCAACAACAACAATAATAATAATAATAAAATTTTGACAATGCAAGAAATTATTGCCTAACATACTACTCTATACAATATTTCCAGTACATACTTGGCATTTTAGAGAAATAATTTCTGAAACTGCTACTTCAAAAGATGCACTGATTTTCCATACATTTTGTGTGCTGAGTTTTTTTGTGTTTTTTGTTTCATAGATTTAATTCACTGGCAATTTTGGAAGCAACGTTCTTGAAAGCAACAGAGGTTCCTGATATCCTCTTGAAGCGCACCCCATTGAGTGACAGGCGGGGCAGCTTGCACACCTCCATCTCCCACTGGACGAGGCTCTCGGTGTGACCATCGCCATGGACACAGAGCAACAGGAAGTGCTCACGCTGCTCATAGTCGCAGTTATTGGCATCCAGCACCTTTCGGATCTCATGCATCATCCTATCAGGCTCCATGGAGCTAGTGGTCTTCATACTCCAGGTGAATCGCAGGGAGCGGGGCTTGATGTCTTTGTTTTCGTCTTTTTGATCCCCAAATACATTGCGACTGTGAGGAAGCAGGAAGAAGACAGGCAAGATCAGTCCACCCTTCTGCAGTGATGCATGCAAGTGTGTGCACAGCCAGGAAGTTCACATTTCTGTCCACAGTTGTGTGAACACATGCCTGTACCTGGAGTACCTGGTGGATCTTGAATGATGTGGACGTGGTATTTTTACAACACATCACACATTCAGGTATAGTGAGATGATGTACTGGTGGTGCGTATACCAAATGGCACACATTTATGCATCTGGGTACTGAACATATATTAAGTGCACACAAGCATGTTCTACCCTAGAACACAGAACTGTCATTGACACACGATCAGTTAACACAGATATCCAGCCATTCATGCTGAAGCATTTCCACACTGTGGAGTACAAGACGTACAGCTTATTACACTTTGGCATGCAGCAAACAGACTGTATATTGTGCACAAAATGAGTCCTGCAATCAAGCACAACCACAGGCATCAACTACAATCAAATCTGAGTCAACAGAAATTGTAAAACAAGAATACCGGGTTTACATTGGTGCAGAGACTCCATTTGCAAGGACACTACTCTAACTGTCAATCTCACCAGCATGATACTTCTGTTTCACAGACAGCTGGCGGTTCTTCAGCAGCTGCAGTTAGATATTTAGTCAGTTGGGGATGCTTCTTCCTACCATATTCACCGCTAGAGGTCAGAAAAACGCAGCAAGTGCAATATCTGACCTCAATTTGTATACTGCGCCCTCTCCTGGTGCCACAAGGACACTGACGTTCCCATGCCACAATAAGTGTTCTGTAAAAGGGAGCAATGCTAACCTGCTGGAAGACAAGAGTTTATGGTAATGTCTACCCGTTCCTCCAGATGTCTCTTTCTTGTGAGGAGATACTCTGTCAAGGAACAAATTTAATTATTTAATCTTTTTCTAAGATCCATCCATCAAGCCAAGGCAACTCAGGATATTTCACTGTGCTCCTGTTGCTAGGGCAACTCTGACAAACTGGACTTGGGTTCAAAATACTAAGGGAGAAGTTTCTGAAGCGCCCTACTTTCTGGCCAAGACGTAATATGTTTCACTCAAATGTACTGAAATAGAAAGCCCTATAACACTGAAATTATTGCTAATGTGTTGTATATTACAACATAAACAGCAGGTGCCACAGTAAGTAGAGTTGCTGTCTCACAGCGCCTGGGTGGTACGTGAGAATGTGGGTTTGATCCCTACTCAGTCTATGTGGAGTTTGCATGTTCTCCCCGTGTCTGAGTGGGCTTCCTCCAGGTGCTCTGGTTTCTTCCCACAGTCCAAAAACACACTGTTCAGGTTCACCCAATGTGTGTGAGTAATAGAGAGTGTGTTTCACTGATGTATGGATTAGCGACCCTTTGTAAAGCAGTGTATCCAGCACTGTAAGTCACCTTGGTGATAAGGTGTGTGGGCTGACAACACTACATAGAGTTTATTGGAAACTGCTTCGGAGAAAAGCATCTGCTAAATGAATAAATGTAAGAAACAGCCATCCATTTTCATTAACCACTTGTCCTGGTCAGGGTTACAGCAGTCCAGAGCTTATCCCAGAATCAGTGGGACACCAGTCTATCACAGGATGGACAACATAAACATCCATCCATTGTCAGCAACTGCTTGTCCCGAGCAGGGTCACGGCAAGCCGGAGCCTTACCCGACAACACAGGGCACACAGCCGAAGAGGGAGGGGACACACCCAGGATGGGACGCCAGTCAACATAAACATATGCTACACAAATATAAAAGTTTCAGATTTAAATGTTTTAAAACAAAGTTGATGAAACAAAGTTGATGAGTTGATGAAACGTTTGATTTAAGCTCCCTGTCTCACCTTGAGCCCTTAGATCTCCCATTTCTCTTAAACTCTGTTGGGAGTCTGTCATGGGGAGAGTGGTAAAACACAGAGAAAGCATTATAGGAATGGAGAGGAAAAGAAAACAGAAAAAGGCAGGAGAAGGGCAAAGGTGGCAAAAGATTAATATAGACCACTCAAGACAAGAGACACTCAAACCACTGTTGCATGAGGAAATGAGAAAGATAGAGAAGGCAAGATGTATACAGAGGCAGACAATCCAAGAAATTCATCAGCCTGATTCTCAGCAATCTCAAGCTCTCGGTTACTGTTCATGCAGTTAAATGAACCGACTAATAAGGCACCTATGGAAATTTGGACATGTACGCTTAAAATATAAAAGAAGGGAAATTTTTCCAAGGAAAACAATGAAGACTCAGGATGGCAGAACTAAGACGGCCTTACTGGTAGTCATTCTTTACTGTTTTTTAAGCAAATAAAAACAGAACAAAGAAAGTATAGAAAAAAGAGGTTGCTCTTTCCTTGGATGCACAGAGTGTGCAGATATGATGTACTTTGAGAACATACAGTTTTTTTTATTCTCAGAGAAATACATAATATACAAACTCATATCTATAAGTGCACACAAGAAAACATGATTACACACACCGAAAACAATTTGTATGCATGGGACACTGACACCATCACATCACCTGCTTTGATGATTAGCAATATAGAAGGTGAGGCATGGGGGATGGGGGAAAGCACAACAAAAGGAACTACCTGGGATTGGAGCAGTGAGTATGTGGACACCAGAAGTGGTGAAAAATGTCTACACTCACTAGACCTCTTGGAAGCCTTTACAATCATGTCAGACAATTTGGAGAATGAGATGGAGTCCACATCCTGCTATTTTAAGTTCTTCAGTACATAGGAGGGCTGTCATCCCCCATCTATCCTGCTCATGTCAGCACTCTGCTACCCATGTCATGTGAAATAAGGAATTGAGGGACTCATAAGGAAGCTCCAAACTCACACCGATGTCAAAAGGGAACCCCTGTTCCATCTGTGATGCTGAAGGAACTGGGAAATAAAGGCTTCATGTTGGTGAAAAAAAATGAAAATTTCAGGAGAACCAGGAGAGGTGAAAGACAGTGCCTTTGGTACTCTGTTTGAAGAGACCAGTTCACCTCTGTACTTTAATGACCTTCTATCAGTGTCTTCCACACTTCACAGTTTTCGTTTATCTGATCCTTGTCTCTAATATGTCTCTCAAGATTCCTTACAATCTACGGGAGACAGGACTTTCACATTCTATACCCCAAACTGTGGAATTCCCTTCCCAAGAGTATGAGGCTATCTTCTGCTTAAAGGCACCTTAAAATCCAGGCTTACAAGACCCACATGTTCAGAAGTACTTCACACCGAAACACTTGCTTACTTCCTTTCCCCTCGCTCTTATTTTTTTACTATAATCTGAATTATAATCTTGTATTTGGCATTTCATTTTGTTGATATTTTACTCTAATTTTTATGCTAACTTGTAAATTTGTCCACATTATTTTATCACTGTACCAAATTTATCTTCTTACTATAAAGTGCTCTGAGGAGCTGATTTCAAAGAAGCTACAGTATACAATGCAAAGTTTAAAATTTATTCAAAGTTTATGTGCTGTGTTATTGACTACCAAGTGGGTATGGATTATCAAAACAATTAGATGCTTTACATAGCACATGTTCCATGCGGTGGGGGGCATGGGGGCGCAGTAGCGCAGCGGGCATGGCCAGGTCCTGCTCTCTGCCGGGTCTGGGGATCAAGTTCCGCTTAGGGTGCCTTGTGATGGACTGGCATCCTGCCCTAGGTGTGTCCCCTTCCCCTCCAGCCTTACACCCTGTGTTGCCAGGTTAGACTCCAGCTCACCGTGACCCCGCTCAGGACAAGCGGCTTTAGTCTGTGTGTGTGTTCCATGTGAACTTCGGTCCTCCAACTAGGGAGCTAACGTGCAATTTTCTTTCCATTATTTGTCCCAGCAGCCTGACAAGCCCTGTGCTGGTAATGGACTACACCTAGGATTAGGTTACCCAATTTTGAGGAGGGGGGATCAGACAATGGGGACTCAGGTTGCTGTAATCAAGCTGGGGGGACCATCACTGGTGCATGCCTGTTTACCAACTGTTTCAGCAAGAGGAGTCAGGTGGCATGATACCCTAGCACTGACTTGCCTCATGTTCCTCAGGCTTTTACAAGAATAGGTATTAAGGCATCCCTTACTCCATTTTTCTATACATTTCTATACCGTGGCAAAAAAAAAAGTATTTGAACCCCTTAGAATTAGTTGGTTTTCTACATTAACTGGTCATAAAATGTCATTTCATTTTCATCAAAGTCACAAGAATAGACAAACACAATGTGCTTAAGCTAACAACACACAAACGATTATAATCTTTCATGACTTTACTGAACACATCCCATTAAACATTCACAGCGCTGCGGAAAAAGTAAGTGAACAGTTGGATTTAGTAGTTAGTTGATCCTCTTTTGGCAGCAATAACCTCAACCAAACATTTTCATTAGCTGTGGATTAGACCTGCACAATGTTCAGCAGGAATTTTAGACCAGTCTTCCTTACAGAACTGCTTCAGATCAGCCATATTGTTAGGATGTCCAGTGTGAACAGCTTTAAAACACGTTAAAACAGATTGGGTTTGTTGATTACTGTAACTTAGATGAACATCAAACCAGATTTTAAGACAAATTTATACATGAATGCAGTCATTTCAAAAGGGTTCACATACTTTTTCTTGCTACATATATTGTCCTGGTGACTCTGTAGGAGAAAATAAACTCTGAAAAGTGATGGATATATTGGTAGAACAAAAATTGACAAATTAATTCTCGATATAAAACATGATGACAAAATGCTCAGAAGAAGGAAGACTGGTGGACGACACTTACTAAGGGACTTGGCTCCTGGGCCTGGAGGGCCTGATTTATTGGGAGTCTGCCGTTTGGCTGGGTCAATAGTGACCCTAGGGAGAGGAAGAACGGAGAGTTAAACTGCACAGATGAGTCAGAGCCATGAGAATGAAGAGGGAGCACTAGTTGAGTGAGAAGCTGCTGGGGATGGGTGTCGGTGCATCTATGGTCTCCAGAATCTCTGACTGTCTGTCAGACAGGCCTCAGTTTGTACGGCTGGGGAGCTTCCTGTCTGATGTGTTGGTTAGTAACACAGGAGCGCCACAGGGAACTGTCCTGTCACTATTCCTGTTCACTCTGTACACCTCCAATTTTCAGTATGACACTGAATCATGCCACTTGCAGAAGTTCTCTGATGACTGCAGTGGTGGGGTGTACTAGAGATGGACAGGAGTTGGAGTATAGGTACCTGGTGGATAACTTTGTGGAGTGGTGCAGCAGGAATCATCTTCTCCTAAATGTCAGGAAGACCAAGGAGATGGTCATCGACTTTAGGAAGACAAGAACTGCAGTCAGACCCATAAAGATCCTGAGGGAGGAGGTTGAGACTGTTCAGAACTACAAGTACTTAGGTGTCCACTTGAACAGCAGTCTGGACTGGAAGGACCACACTGATGCTGTGTACAAGAAGGGAATGAGCAGACTCTATTTTCTGAGGAAGCGCAGATCTTTCAATGTGTGCAGCAAGATGCTGGAGATCTTCTACCAGTCTGTTGTAGCGAGTGCTATCTACTGTGCTGTGGTCTGCTGGGGGAGCAGCATCAGTGCCAGAGATGCCGGCAGGATGAACAAACTCATCCGTAAGGCTGGCAGCATCATTGGACAGAACATGGAGACGTTTGAGTCAGTGAGGAATAGGAGGTCACTGAACAACTGCTCTCCATCATGGACACTCCATCCCACCCACTTCACAGCACACTGCAGAGACAGCGAAGCTCATTCTCTAATAGACTCATTCAGCTCCGCTGTCATAAAGAACGGTTCAGGAAATCATTCCTATCCTTCGCAATAACACTGTTCAAAACCTCACCTCTGTGTGACAGATGAACTATTCAGCACTATTGTTAGTTCATTTTGTTACTACTTCATAATGATTATATTACCATTCTGCACAACTTGCACTATATACTGTTGCACTACCTGCACTACATAGTTTATTTTTTTATTCAAATACACTTATTTACTATTCCTCCAACTGTATAATTGTACATATCTTTATCTTGTATTTTTCCACTTGTTTTATATTTTTTATATTGCAGTATTTTAAGACCTGTATCTGCTACTGTAACATAACAATTTCCCTTGTGGGATTAATAAAGTATATCTATCTATCTATCTAGCTAGAGGATACCGGAGCATGAGAACTACACTTGGAATCTACTGTATTATTTAATCCCAGTGGCGCAGTGGGTTGGACCGGGTCTTGCTCTCTAGTGGGTCTAGGGTTCGAGTCCCGCTTGGGGTGCCTTGTGGCAGACTGGCGTCCCGTCCTGGGTGTGTCCCCTCCCCCTCCAGCCTTACGCCCTGTGTTCCTGGGTAGGCTCCGGTTCCCCGCGACCCCGTATGGGACAAGTGGTTCAGAGAATGTGTGTGTGTACTTAATCCTGAGTCACCACAACAATATCCCCATGGAGAAAGATGGAACACCAGTGCTCTACATTTCAGTCAGATAACATCTGTCATTAATGACCACGAAACTAAAGCATTTTAATACTCCAGGAACACAATGGTGCCTTCCCACTGCTAGGGTGGAAGTGCAGTTGTCATGCTAGCATACATCATAGTTCAGGGTTGGAGTTGGCATGCTCCAACAGACATTTAAAGCTTGAACTGTGCCTGAACATTGACATGAGAGATGACAAAGAAACAGCTAAAGTGAAAAAGACACAAATTATTTAAAAAATATAGAAAAAATAAACTTGCATACATACTGTCATCCAAGGTTTCACATCAGTATTACAGCCATTTAGTAAAAGAAAGCACAGTCCATGTGTACAGTGATGTGGAAACGTATTTACTCCCTTTCCAATTGTCACACAACCTTTGCAGCATTTTGATATTAAATTTGATCAGATGTTTTTCCAGATATAATAGTGTATGAATGGAGCCTGTCATGACCCCATCTGCCAGCAAATCGGCGACACCTGCTGCTCCCTGATGGGATAGTAGATAAAAGGCAATGCCGATGGGTCCTCAATGCAGAACTTCAATAATGAGCGATCGCTGTTCCCCCCCTCAGCCCGTGGTTGCCGCAACACTTCTTGGATTACCGATGTTTTGTCTGTTTTCTACTCGACCACGATTCCTGTCTTGTCCTTTTATTGAAGTCCGCCGATCGCCTGACCCTTGCCTGTCCCTTGACAATTCTATCGCCTGATCCTGGATTGCTAATAAAACCGAAAACTCCATTTGCACTTGAGTCCGTCACCTTCCTGAGCCCCGTCACCATGACAGAGCCAGTGAGAGTGAGGAGAGCTTTGTTTTTATGTAATTAATTAATGTGGAAGATAATGAAGTGCGAAATCATGGTGTGAAAAACTGAACCTTTACAGTCAACTGGTTGCACCGCCTTTAGCTGGAATGGCATTTATATTTATTCATTTAGCTGACACTTCTCTCCAAAGCAACTTACAATGCTATTTGTATTTTACTCATTTACAGGTATTAGGTACCTTGCTCAACCTCAAGGACAGCTCAATTGTGAGATTCAAACCAGTAACCTTCAGATCCAAAAAAAAAAAACTGCTGTAACCACTACGTTACCCAGCTGCTCCAACAACTGCACCTAAATGCCTTCTGTAGCTGTTGATCCATGTCTCAAATATACTTTTTATTGCTTGAATGTACACATTGGAGGGTGTTGCAGTTTTTGTACTATTAGTGTTAACATACTGTTTTTTTTTGAATGCCCTGGTAATAATATCAAGAGCGTCAGCTATACTAACTATACCATAAAAAATGTCACATTTTAGTGTTCCTAAGCATGTTTTTTTCATCTTATCAATCTATTTTGAGGACGTGAACAAATCCCATTTCATCTTAGCTTGTTATTCTTAAAGCAATCAACTGCCAGTCAGGAAGGACAGAAAATTAAAAAACATTTAAGGAACACATGCATTAGAAACTAAATATCTTACAACAGCTGTTTCTCAGGAGCAGGATGAGAAGGCAGGTAGTATAAGGGAAGAGAATTTTGTAATGAGGAGGCAGTACAAATTTTGGTAGATGGGCTGAAGTAGACAAGGCACAGGGAGGATGAGTAGGTGGTCTAAGGGTGGGTATCAATACCTGAATGCTGTTCAATTCACACATGTCTCGGCAGCCACATTCAGGGCCCAGTACGGTGGCCTGGATCACACAACCAAGAGTTTGTTACCCACAATGTACTGACACACAGCACTTTCACACAAGTACAAACACACCAGCTTCTGCGGCAGAAACAGCAGGGTTGCCTGACCAGTAAATCCAATTCCAAGGGCTTAGAACAACAGTGGACTTAATTAAAGCTAATGGCAATATCACATGTTGAGTATTTCATATCATATAAAACTGAACCACTGAAGTCATAAAATCCTTGGGTGAAGTGGAGTAGGAGAACAGGTATGCAAGTACACATTGCGTCTTCACAAGGCATAGGTGTCAACAAGGGTCCAGCTGAACCTGTTGAGACTGGATTTCAAAGGGCTTCTGTAGGGCAGCACATGTACCATGTCAGAAAGGAATGAGAGATAAAAAGTCAATGGATATACAGGAATGTCAGCAGTCTGGTTTATATGCACAAACTAAATCAATTACTTGAAATAATTTTGCATAATATCTGAAAAAACAGCAGAGCTGTGTTCAGTCCAAGATATGCAGAATGGCATGCATACGTGATTAGGATAAAGCCATTTGGTAGCTATACAGCTCAACACACAGAAAGCAAATGTCGCAACCATGCTCCAGCACACTCTACAGCAGTCTGTTCAGTTCTGCTTTGGACCAGAGCTCACGGTGTGAGTCTGCAGCATATAGTTCAGCTTCTGGGTTGAAAAGTCCAACCAATCAACATTCTTTTTAAAGTAATTTCAAAAAACCTTTAGTGTTGAGTTGATTACAATGATAGTTAAAATTCCTCCATTTTGGTAAACCTGAATGACATTCATGCTTCTTCAAAAAAACATGAAATATACAAAAGATAAAACTGATATTTTGAATGAGTACATAATACATGAGAGTGCCAGCCAGAAACGGCTTAAAGGAGAATGATATTGAAAAGCAACACCATCCATTGGTATACAACAAATGTCAGTGAAACACCCAAAACCACCACTTTGCAGGCTAACATCTTAGAAGGGTACTTTAACTCCAAACAAGGTTATGAATACCAATTTCTTTATTTACATTTACATTTATTCATTTAGCAGATGCATTTCTCTAAAGTAACGCACATCTCACAGAAAAATACAATGAGTGCATCACATTAAATATTAATACCTCCATTCCTCACCGGGTTAATTCATTCAATGAAATCACCAAATTTTTAAGACAAATGCTAGCTGTGGAAGGGTTGAATTAGAATTATTTATTAATGGCAAAAAAATAGATCCCAGAACAAAAACTGTCACCTAAAATTAAGTTAAATATATATTATTTGTAACATACTTATTAATAGCTTGTTGAAATTAAAATAAAATATATTTTACAATATTTGTAATATAAATAATTATTACTATCTTGTCTCACAGAAGTCTGAGGCATATTCTGGACGCATACAGGATGAGACAGGGCACACTGAACACTATGGATAATTTGGATGATGAATGTTTTTAAGAAAATTCACATCATCACTCCCCATGCCCTATTCTTCCTATGCTAAAAGTGTCAGCTAAATGAATCAAGAGTAATTATAGTACTGAATCTGCTTTCCAGTGGTGGTTTAGATTTACCTTGGTTGGTAGTTGTGCTTGTCCATGTAATAGGATGTAGGAAGCACATAGCTGGTTTTGAAGGAAACTAGCCAGATTTACTCCACTGAAGGGACAAAAAGTATGCATCTCTATTTCAAAAGGTTGAATGCAAATGGTCAATATAAGCCATGGTAGAGAATAAAATACATGTTGTGGAAGTAAAATGACTGCATAATGAGCAAGATTGCTGCTGTACTGAATAATGAGCTCCCGTTTATTAAAAAATGGTACATACAGTATATTCATAAGCTGTAGTAGCAGTTCTTCATTGTACATGACCTCATTGTATGAGGCCTGAGTGTACATATTTAAAACAAACTAAGATGCACTGTGAAGTCTGTTAAAGCAGTTTACATAATATAACAATTTTCTCTGCAAATGTGGGTTCTCCTTCTGTGACATGGAATAGACTGACAATCAAGTGATGGAATTCTGGCAGATTACAAGCAAGAATCTGTTGAGCGAAAATGTACACATTGAAACGCTATTGTCAAAAGTCAAAGACTGAGACTGACTCTGTCAGTGGGTTACTGCTAAAGAAGAGAACATCCACTGATTGGCTAATCCTGCTTCTTCCACATCTCCTACTAGTTTTTAACAGTCCCTAGTGTCAGCCATACAGGGCTCCAGAAACACGTAATATGGGCCACCAGAAACGAAATACTAACACTTGTTAGATGTACAGACATCCTAATAAAGAGTTTGGTCCCAAGCAAGAAGATTCAGGACAATATATAGTTCTGAATATATAAATATTAAAACTGTTGCCAGCAACAAACATAATGGTTAAGAAAAGTCTTGTTACCTGAAGGTTGCACAGGTGAGGCTCTGTAGCAAAGGGTGGACAAATAAAACGTGGACATTGTTAAGAATAAATCTGTTAACAAATGAGCCTTCTGAGTCAGATACCAAAGGGTAGACCAACTCCGCAGTCTCAGGTGTGTATTGAAAAGCTTTAGGTAGTGCACACAAAACAACCCAAGGCCTACTGAGCCTAGCCTGTCCTTTCCTAACATCTACAAAGACACTGTGACCTGACCTGCAGGTGTGATGGTGTGCACAACACTATCCCAGGTTGATATGTGCAAGCTTGGTGATGGGTGTGCACAAGTACTGACCAAGTGCCTACCTGCGTGTGAGCTTTGAGGTGATCTTGGTGAAAAGGTTGGAGGAACCACGGCCACGAGACGGTGATAGGGGTGTGGCATCATGAGACAGGGTTGGTGAGGCAGGAGGTCCATTGTAGGTGGTCGTGTGACGCTCCCGAAACTGCCCACCATGGAAAGTGTTACGGCTGGCTGTGCCACGTGGGAAATGGAGTCGGTCCGGAGGAGTGACACTGCTAATGCTGTGGGTAGAGGCCACTGCAGTCCGCTGGACTGCTGGTACCAGCAGACTGAGGGTGGAAGAGGAAAGCATACAGTGTCAGAGAAAGAAAGCAACAGACAATATCCACAAAAATATCAAGTTGCAAACTTCAGAGTTCAGTGCCTCACCTTTCTCTAACATACTGTGGTATTCCACAGTGGTCAGTCCTTAGTCCTTTACTTTTCTGTATTTCAATGCTTGAAGACTTTTCTAATGCTCAACAGTAAACTGAGACCCTGTTCACTGCAACATGCTACTGTTACTTCCCTGGCTGAGCTTATTATTTGCATAATGTTGTCAGCATTACTACAAAGCTATTCTCTATCACATTTGACAGGCTATCCAGTGAATATGTGCAGCTGGACAAAATGTTTGCTGCACAATGATTTCCAGTGAGGCAGGTAACAGCATGGGTGTGGGAAAAGTGCAAAACAATTTCATATTCATGACTCATTAACATGTAATAGTTGTATGGACTTTCAGATTTTAGGATTTCTGGACATCTAATGTTAAACTGTACCAAAACTGTATCTAGGTCATTCCAATCATGCTGAGCAGCAATAGATGTCAGCACTATTCTACACGATAGGAAGATCCATTCATCATCATACAAACACTGAGTTCTAGTTATTCACTTGCAGATTTCATGGATCATATTATACTGACGCTGTATACTATTAAATTTAGTTAGCATCTAAGCTTCACCCATACAGACAAGTAGAAACTTGTTAAAAGCATGCTTATAACAAGTCCTGCATTAAAAAAGCTTGTGATTAATCTCTATTAATGCATCTCTGTCACTGTAAACAAGAGCATAAGAGCAGTTAGTGGGAAAGGCCGTGTTTTTTTTATGTTAAACACAAAGCTTACTGGTGATATTCTGCAAGAGCACATGTAGGACAACAGAAGAAGGACACCACATGGGCAGGGAGAAGTGGACACACAAAATACGTGGTCAGAGCACTCACGATCATGGGGTCAAGTTTCAAGGAGGATTGGGTATATAATAGCAACAGACGCCAGGCCTCCCGGCGCCTTATTTGGGTCAGAAAAGATCTGCTCTAGGAACACAGGTTAACAACATATAGGGATTAAAAAAGAGAACCACCTGGGCTGTGCAACTAGACACAGGTTTGACCCTGGTAAGTCTGTGTGGAGTTTCAATGCTCTCTGCTTTTGTGTGGGTTTCCTCCAAGGGCTCTTGTTTCCTTCCACAGTCTACAGACAAGTATTTCAGGTGAACTGGTGACTCTAAATTGCTCATACTGTGTGTGCATGTGTGTGTATTTACATTGTCCAGCTGTATAATTGTGTGAATGACTGTAGAGATCTTAGTAAGCTGTATCAAGCGCTGGAAATCACATTGGACATGGGTGTCAGTTAAATAGTAAATAATAATCATTGTGGGGGGCATGGTGGCGCAGTGGGTTTGGCCTGTGCCCGCTCCCTGGCGGGTTTGGGGTTTGAGTCCTGCTTGGGGTGCTTTGCAACGGACTGGTGTCCTGTCCTGGATGTGTCCCCTCCCCCTCCGGCCTTGCACCCTGTATTGCTGGGTTAGGCTCCAGTTCACCGCGACCCTACTTAGGACAAGTGGTTTCAGACAGTGTGTGTGTAATAATTATTGTACGTCACTTTGGGGAAAGAGCGTCTGCTAAATGAGTAAATGCAAATATAAATATTAAAAGCAGTTATTTAATGACAATGTTAGAGCTGTTTCTTAATGAAAATGCTACCTGTACTTACAACCTTTTAACTGCAACAGCCAGTACCATACAGCACAAAGAAACATGTCATATCTACGAACCCACTGAGAGAATCAGTCTCAATCCATAACTTTTGACATTTTGATACCTTTGTCACGGAAAAAAAAAAAAAAGAAATTATAGTAGTGTCATCTGCAGTGAACAAACTGGGAACAAACTCCAGGATGCTGGCCTTACAGGCAGAGTTCAAGAAAAAGCTATATCTCAAACTGAAAAATAAAAAGAAAAGCTTAAAACGGGCAAAAGAACACAGGCATTAGACGGTGGATGACTTGAAAAGAAGTTATGGATGGATGAGTCTAAGCCTGTCATGTTAAATACAAAGCTTACTGGTAATATTCTAGCGATACCAACTAGATATAGTTGGGCTCACCTCCACTCAGTGTTGGCTCTGGAACCAAACCCCTCGATAGGGGGTGGTCTCCTACTCAGAAGTTGCACAGGGTGAGAGGCGCCGGGCGGGTATGGGGATACTCAAAAGCCCCCGGCTGGCTGCCATACAGTTGGAGTTTGTCCTGGTGGACAAGAGGGTCACCTCTATGCGACTTAAGGTCACAGAGAGGCAAACTCTGACTTTTATGTGTGCGCTTATCCACCAAACAGTAGTTCAGAGGATTTGACCTTCTTGGGGAGAGTGGATGGGGTTCTGGACAGGGTCCCACCTACAGACTCCATAGTCCTGCTGGGTGACTTCAATGCTCACATTGGCAATGACTGGGAAATATGGAGTCTGGTGATTGGCTTGCCCAATCTAAATGTGAATGGTAAAATGTTATTGGACTTCTGTTCAGGAAATGGGTTGTCCACAACAAACACCATGCTGGAACACAAAGATGCTCATAAGTGTACTTGGTACCAGAGCTCCTTGAGTCAAAGGTCATTGATTGACTTTGTAGTCATTTCATCTGACTTGAGGCCACATTTCTGGACACTCTGGTGCTGTGCTGGATCAAATGGTGGGGAAAACTGATGGACAGACCCGATACACCTACGCGCACAGTGAGGGTGTGCTGGGAATGAGTGTCAGAGGACCCTATCCGGAACGATTTTAACACCCACCTCCGTGAGAACGTCTATGTCCTGGAGGAGGTAGGGGATATGGAGTCTGAATGGACCCTGTTCAAAACCTCCACTGTGGAAGCAGCCAGGTACTGCTGTGGACAAAAGCTTGTTGATGCCAGTCACAGCAGCAACCCAAGAACCCATTGATGGACAATCCTGGAGAGGGAAGCCGTCAAGCTGAAGAAGGAGGCCTTTAGGGCCTGGTTGGCTCTGGGGACTCCTGACTCAGCAGATAGGTACAGGCAGGCAAAAAGGCGGCAGTTGTTGCGGTTGCAGAAGCAAAATCTAGAGTATGGGAGGAGTTTGGACAGGCTATGGAAAATGACTTTCGGTCGGCCTCAAAGAGGTTCTGGAAAACCATCCAGTAGCTGAGGAGGGATCGGAGCAGCTTCGTTTAAGCTGTGCTCAGCAAACATGGAGAAACTCTGACCTCAAATGAGGACATTGTTGGGAGGTGGAAGGAGCACTTTGAGGAACTCCTAAACCCGAGAGATATGACTCCCTTACAGGAGTCAGGGCCAGAAGCTTCCGGGCCTTCAGAGTCCATTTCTATGGTGGAAGTCACTGAGGTAGTTGGAAAGTCCCATAGTGGCAAAACATTGGGAGTGGATGACATTCGCCTGGAATTACTTAATGCCCTGGATGTTGCACGGCTGTCATGGCTGACACGCCTCTGCAATGTTGCACGGACCTTGGGGACAGTGCCTTTGGATTGGCAAACTGAGGGGGTGGTCCCTATCTTTAAGAAAGGGGATCGGGGAGTGTGTGCAAACTATCGGGGTCTCACACTTCTCAGCCTCCCTGGGGAAATCTATGCCAGGATGCTAGAAAGGAGGCTTCGGCCGATAGTTGAACCTCAGACTGAAGAGGAATAATATGGATTCCGTCCTAGCTATGGAACACTGGACCAGCTTTTCAAGCTTTTTACTGAGAAACGACATTTCGCTACACTGTATACAAGCTATATAGAGGAATGACAATAAAAACCACTTGAACTTGAACAGTTACATTACATTCACATTTATTCATTTAGCAGATGCTTTTCTCCAAAACGACATACATCTCAGAGAATGCAATCTGTGCATTACATTAGGAGAAAGGGAGACATAGCTGCAGACGTGTGATTCAGTTTTTTATTGTCACCAAAACAAATTCCTTGCATGTGTAAACATAACTTGGCAATAAAGCTCATTCTGATTCTGATTCTGATTCTTAAGTAAAGTTAGTTTCTTTCCACTATATGCACCAATGCTCATCACACGAGTAGCTGCATAAAACTCAGAATGGACGAATCTTGATCACCTTCCTACAATTTTTTTTTTTGAGATACACAAACATTTATGTGCAACACAGGAGTAGCGGCTGTGTAAAGGTTTATCCGGGCATGATCATAAAGTTATTGTGCATGAACATTTACACCTTACATGAGCTTAAGAGATCACGGGAGAAGTGAGACTGGAAGAGATGAATTTTCAGACCCTTTTTAAATGTGTACAGAGTTTCAGCAGTTCTGAGTGAGAGGGGGAGGTCGTTCCACCAAAATAGGGCAAGAACCTCCATGCTTTACCTTTCGTGCATGAGGGCACCAAGCAGGCAGAAGTAGTATAGCAAAGAGGTCTGGTTGGGGTGGAGCGGTTGATCAAGTCTTGTAAATAGCTAGGAGCAATTCTACTGATACATTTTTAGGGCATAACCAGGGTCCTAAATTTGATCCAGGCAGCTATGGGAAGCCAGTGCAGAGAAATGAGTAGAGGAGATTGATGTGAACGCTTTGGCACGTCAAACAAAACTCAGGCAGCAGCGTTCCATATCAGCTGTACAGGCTTGATCGCAGTAGCAGGAAGGCCAGACGAGAGAGTTGCGGTAGTCCAGACGGAATATCACAATGGCCTTGACAAGTACTTGAGCAGAGTCTGTTGTGAGGTAAGGATGTATCTATGTAGGATATATCTGTAGGTCTGGGCTGTGGCTTCGATGTGCTGAGAGAATGATAGACTTGAGTCAATCATCACTCCTAGACTCTTAGCCGAGGAGGTAGACAAAAGAGTGAGATGTCCAGTTTGATCAAGAGATCATGACAGGAGGACAGGCCAGGTAGGAGGTGTAGGATCTCACTACTGGAGAGGTTGAGTTGGAGGTGGTGATCAGACATCCATGCAGACATGTCCAATAGGCAGGCAGCAATGCGCGCAGAAATGTCTGATGCTCCAGGTGGAAAGGAGAAGAAGCGCTGTGTATCAACGTAGCAGTATTTGAATCCATGAAAGGCAATGACAGAGCCGAGGGAGGAGATGTAAATCGAGAACAGCAGAGGATTCAGTACCAAGCCCAGCGGGACACCAGCCGTAAGAGGCAGAGGAGAAGAACAGGAGCTGAGTCAGACCACTTGATAGGATCTGTCAGACAGGTAGGACCCAAACCATCTTAGTGCTGTTCCTTTGATCCCAAGCTGACTAAGAAAGGAGAGTAGAATCTGATGATAGGCAGTGTTGAATGCTGCAGACAGGTCAAGGAGGATGAGGACCGAGGAGAGGGAGCCCGCTCTGGAAAACTGGAGAGCATCAGATACTGCCAGGAGCACCATCTCCATGGAGTGATCAACTTTGAATCCAGACTGATATCCATCGAGAAAATGGTTCCAGGTGAGGAATTCAGAGAGTTGATCACAAGCTGCTCGTTCTACAGTTTTAGACAGAAAGGAGAGGAGGGAGACTGGCCTATAGTTGTGGACCAAGTTAGGATTCAGAGAGAGTTTCTTCACCAGAGGTGAAATGAGAGCAGTTTTGAAGGCTGATGGGAAGCAGCCAGAGGACAGTGAGGAGTTGATGATCTTAGCGATGAAGGTGGAGAGTTGCGGGGAGATGGTTTATAGCAGTGAGGGTGGGATCGGATCTAGTGAGCAGATGGTGGGTCTGTGTGATATCAGGAGGTTGGAGACTTCAGATTCTGCAGACTTGAATTTGGAGAGCATGTCTTTGTAGGGAAGTCTAGCGTGAACAAGGCAGGGTGATGCCTAGAATTTGTCCGTGATCACATTTGTATCTGAAAAACAAAGCAAAGTCACATCAGCAGTGAGAGAAGGAGGAGGAGGGGCAGCGGACAACACAGTAGGGATGAGAAGATGGCAAAGAGTCTGTGATTTTTTTAGTTGCAGACTGTATTTTGTTCTGGAAGAAGGTTGTTTTAGCTGAGGAGACAGCAGAGTGAAAAGTAGCTAAGAGTTGTTTGTAGACATCCAGGTCCGTGCGAGATTTACGCTATCGTTGCTCTGCTGGCTGGAGTTTGATCTTGTTAGTACATAATGTATCAATCAGCTATGGGGTAGTATTTGGGCATGCTGGTCTAGAAGGGGCAGCATGGTGGCACAGTGAGTGGCGCTGCTGTCTCATAGCGCCTGGGTGGTGTGAGAGAACATGGGTTTGATCCTTGCTCAGTCTGTGTGGAGTTTGCATGTTCTTCCTGTGTCTGTGTGGGTTTCCTCCCACAGTCCAAAGACATGCTGTTCAGGTTCCCCCTTAGTGGGTGTGAGTGTGTTTCACTGATGCATAGATGAGTAACCCCTTGTAAAAGTAGTGTATCTAGCAGTGTAGTCACCTTGGTGAATAAGGTGTGTGGGCTAGTAACACTACATAGTGTTTGTTGTAAGTCACTTTGGAGAAAAGTGTCTGCTAAGTGAATAAATATAAATATAGAAGACAGTGGACAGAGAAGGGAAAGAGGAAAATGTTAGTAGCATTGTCTGTTGATAGATCTGGGAATTGTGCAGTACATGGGAGAGCAAAGGCAAGGCAGGAAGGTGAGAGAAATTTTAAGTTATGGTGGAAGGTAACAATGGGTGCAGAAGAAGGAATGGAATTTTACCCTCACAGATTAACTGAGGCGGCATGGGAGTTCACTAATCCAGTCTACATGTGATTTGTGCACTTGGAGAAGGCCTACGACTGTGTTCCCTGAGAAATTCTGTGGGAGGTTCTTTGGGAGTATGGGGTGCTGGGGCCACTATTGCGGGCCATTCATTCGCTGTACACACGGAGAGAGAACTGTCAAGTCAAGAGACAGTTGTGTCTGTGTACTCGGCATTAAGCCTGTTCAATGTGGGTGTTAGACTCCGCCAAGGTTGTGCCTTGTCCCCACTCTTGTTTATGGTTTTCATGGACAGGATATGAAGGTGCAGCCAAGGTCAGGAGGGAATTTTGTGTGGGGGTCAGAAGGTGATGTCTCTGCTTCTTGTGGATAATGTTGTCCTTTTGGCACCGTCACATGGATGCCTCCAGCACGCACTGGAATGGTTTGCAGTCGAATGTGAAGCAGCTGGTATGAGGATCAGCACCTCCAAGTCTAGGTCCATGGTTCTCTCACAGGAAGGGATGGCATGACCCCTTCAGATAAGGGGAGAAAATTTGCCCCAGGTGGAGGAGTTTAAGTATCTTGGGGTCTTGTTCACAAGTGAGAGGAGAAGGGAGTGTGAGATAGGCTGCAGACTGGGAGCAGCAGCCGTAGTAATGCAATTGCTGTACCAGAGTGCAGTGGTGAAGGGGGAGCTCAGGCATAAGGCAAAGCTCTCTATTTACCAGTTGGTCTATGTCCCTACCCTCACCTATAGGTATGAACTCTGGGTAATGACTGAAAGAATTAGATAGCGGATACAAGCGCTGAAATGAGCTTTCTCTGCAGGGTGGTGGGACTCACTCTCCGTGACAGGGTGAGGAGCTGGGGCATCCGGGAGGAACTCAGAGTAGAGTCGCTAGTCCTCCGTATTGAGAGGAGCCAGTTGAGGTGGTTCGAGCATCTGGTAATGATGTCCCCTGGGGGCCTCCCTTTGGAGGTATACCAAGCACGACCCACTGGGACGAGACCCCGAGGTCAGATTATATATCCCAGTTGGCCTAGGAGTGGTTGGGGATCCCTGGGATGAGCTGGAAGAAGTTGCGAGAAACAGGGACGTCTGGGCTTCTCTGCTCTCCCTGTTGCAACCAAGACCCTAGAAGGACAAACGGGCAAGAAAATGGATGGATGGATGGATGGATGGATGGATGGATGGATGGAGTCTTCACTGTTGCAAATGATACTGCCATTTGGCATGTGCTAATTAAGGAAGCAGCTGAGGACCTGTAAGGTGTCTTTTTCTAACACTACAATCTCATTATCAGTACATCTCAGAGAAATACAATTTGTACAATTCTTTTTACTGTCCTAGTTAGATCCAGTTTGCCTTCTTAAGTGGATACCTTTGTATTAAATCTTCAGTTTCCTGGTAAACTGACACATGGAATAACCTTCATTTCACAAAACGACAAAAGTGAAACAGATATTTTTGGAACCCAGAAATGAACTTTAAGAATGTCAGTACCTTGCAGCCCAAGGAAAGTCATTTTATTTGCACAGGATAATTGGTTTCAGCTGTACTAACACAATTACAAAGGTTTCTGAACCATTAGGACATCGAAGTAATGGCTGCTGAAAATGGGGCATTGCATCCATCCATCATCAACAACCACTTGTCCCGAGTGGGGTCACGACAAGCTGGAGCCTTACCCGACAACACAGGGCACAAGGCCGAAGGGGGGAGGGGACATACCCAGGACAGGACGCCAATCCATTGCAAAGCACCCCAACCAGGGTACAAACCTCAGACCTGCCACACAGCGGGCACCAGCTAAACCAGTCGTGCTACCACACCCCTGGGGCAGTGCAGTCATATGTAAATAATAAATTATACATCAGTCATTTCAAGTAGTAATAATCATTTGCACGATTAGTAATGATGTCTGGGCTCTATTTTTAAATAAATCTAATAGCACCTTCATAAAAAAGGATCAATTCTTTGAAATGAACATTTCTGGGTGATTACAATCTTTTCAACATTAGTGTATATTTATTTAGCTGGTGCTTTTCTCCACAGTGATTTATAATGATCTATCCATTTATAGAGCTGGGCCATTTTTACTGCATCAATTCAAGGTAAGTATCTTGCTCAAAGGTACTACAGCAGGAAGTGAGATTCAGACCTGCACCCCTTGGGTTCAAAGGTGTTGGCTATAACAACTATGTTCCCTCTTAAAAACATCCATTATACTAAGTTGCAAGTTAAATTTCCTTCCTGCTGGTCCATCCACCTGTTATTAACACTGTCACACTGGACTGTTTATCACATCTACTTTGTTGGTCAAAGGCCTGGTAATAATAGCTGACAGCACAGTCAACTGCTGGTCCAGCCCATGGTGACTCCTGGACTACTGCAACTTGCTACTGTGCGGTCTTCTAGCCTCTGGTATCAAGCCTCACCAGCTGATGCTGTATACCGCTGCAATAGTTGTGTTTGAGATGCTAAAGGATACCTATGTATCTTCCCACCTCATCTCTCCTTGTTTCCTGCAGATGGAATTATCAAGTTCAACATGCTAGTTATGGACTACAAGACAGTCAAAGGATCTGCTCCCCATTACCTACAGGACCTGATCACTCCCTATACTATATAAGGGCACAGTGCTCCTCCACCTTGGGCCACTTGTTGGTCTCACCGAAAAGAGGTTTTAAAAGTCTGTAGGTTCTTAATTTTGTATTCAATGTAATGGGATAAGCTCTGTCAGTCCCTCGGAACTGCTCAACGTTCAAGAAGTGTCTCATAACATATTTTCATCTCCCAATCTCCTGATCATTACATAAATGAGACCAACACTATTTGGTATGAAAATTTGAACTTTTCACCATTTCAGTCTCATCTAGAGGCAGCCACATATGCAATGTGTGTTGTCTTTGTTGTTGAATGTACTTTTGTGCAGAATGAATTAGTTTTGACATAGAGGGACTGCTTTTCATATTGATGACCAGGGGTCATGACTAAGCCATTCAGACCATCACCTGTTCTCCTTGCCGTTCTGAATGATGGAGAGATGGTCAGTTGGGCTCCTCTCACTGCATACATATGTATTTCGCCGGGTCATCCCAGCAGACACTGGGTTACCCTGTAGTGAAAGCGGTTCAGTGGTGGAAACAAGAACAATAAAGTCAACTAAAGAATGGACAGTAATGTTACATCCAGGTGACCATCACTGACCTTTCCTTATTCTGGTTTGACCAAAACAGAACATAACATTTTGCTGTTCTTGTAAGGCTTAAAGGTGTTGTACATTTGGTCAATGTAGCAACATGTACAGTCTATCACATAAAACCAGCTTGACTGTCTGGGAAAGCAAACCAATTAATCGCTTTGGGCACTTTCATTTCTTTGCGGCCTACCATTACATTTCTGAACCACCTATCACATCTCACATCTTGGTGAGAGTGAAGGTGCTTCTTCCAGAATTTCCTTTAACTGATAATGACAACATTTGCAGCACTAAAGTTGTTTATTAAAGTGCCAAAAAAGTGGGAAAAGTCAAGATAAAATGCACACAATTATTACAAATGTACTTCACATTTCACCTTTGCCAATACACTATCAACATATATCTACCTCTATGTCAGTGAGTTTTCTCCATAGCCTTACACACACACACACACACACACACACACACACATTTTCAGAACCGCTTGTCCCATACGGGGTCACGGGGAAGCGGAGCCCACCCGGTGACACAGTGCGTAAGGCCAGAGGGGGAGGGGACATACCCAGGACGGGACACCAGTCCATCTCAAGGCACCCCAAGTGGGACTCGAACCCCAGACCCACCGGAAAGCAGGACTGTGGTCCAACCCACTGCGCCACTGCACCCCCCCCATAGCCTTACAAATACAACTAATACTAAAGGTCTGAACATAGCACTGACAATGTGTCGAATGAGAGAAATGCAACACAATCTAAAAAGATTTATTGCCAATAGCTAACAGCTCCTGTGACAGAAACCTTGAAAGTGTACATCATAAAATATACCTGTTAACTGATCACTTTTGATTAGCCAGTAAATTTACTAAGAATAAACTGTCTCCATTTCTGCACCTTTTCATACGAACAAATTACGAACATTTTTTTGACTGGATAGAAATATGGTATTTCCCAAAGACATGCCATAGCATCCCATGTATCTGTTTTTCTTGCTTTATGCCTGTGTTAAAGCGCTCTGTGTCACTGCGTGAGAAGAGCGCTCTGTAAAAATAAAAATAAATAAAATAAAATGAAAAACTGTCTAATGGATCATCTTACAGTCTAAAACTGAAAACAGAATAAGGGCCATTCTATTCTCCAACATCCTGAGAATGACTGTATGAAAGTGGACCATTTTGAGAGTTGCCAATTTTTTATGTACATGGTACATAAATAACATCTCCACTGTCATGACCAATTGTGAACAACAAAGTCCTTTACACTATTATTGCAACTGAGTAAGTTGCAGGCTTTCTGCAACAGTTACATCACAATCACAGACATAATCACTCACAGTGGGAGTTGATGCAGAGCTCTTCTTGCGGTCTGGAATGTCAGCCTTGTTGGGGTTGCTAGCATTGCCCAGCATCGGGCTATGGGGGGGCAGGCTTTGTGCCCCTGCTGTGCTGGATTTGCGTGGCTGCACCCCATCTTCCTCCTTAAGGTTAGCATCTGCTGTGGTGTTCTGGCTCCTTTTGTGGTATCCTCCCCCAGAGGAAATGGGTGGGCCATCTGAACACACAGAGTTGCCTTATTATCACTTTGAGAAATGAATCCACTGGCTTTTACTCTTATTGCACATTACTCAGAACTCAGTATAACAGTAGTAAACATTTTCACAGGTTCCACCCTGATACAAAATGTTGCGTGGCTGCTCACCCTGGTTACTGTACCACCTCTGCTTCTGATTAGAGGAGACACTTCTCTGCACATTTAGGTGTGTGGGCGACGGACCATTGTTGAGCTCGCCCCTGGGCCTGGTTTTGGGCACTGTCAAGTTGTTGGTAGAGTTGGAGTCACCGCTTTCAAGCTGTAGAGAAGAACACCTGTCACCACTGCTCCCACTGGCTTACAGGGATAGTGTCAAAAAAAAAGTGCTCTTCACATCAGCATGCATACAACTCTATACAGGAACTAGAACAAAGTCTTCAAAAAAGCTCAGTAGAGCCATGTGATTTCTCTGACCTTATTCCTTCATGATTCCTTCAAGGGCTAGCAAAATCATTCTAGACCCCTCACATCCAGGCCACTTCCTCTTCGAACCCTTGCCATCTGGCCAGCGCTACAGAGCACTGAGCACCAGGACAGCCAGACACAAGAAAAGTTTCTTTCCTCAGGCCATCTACCTCATGAACACCTAAATCTCTCCCCTAGAGAGTAAACCAGTGCAATACACAATACTATTTATATTTATATTTATAACTTCTTATCATACCATATCTCTTACACTCCCTTGCATTTGTAACTAGTGACTATTTTTGTATATAATATTGGGTACTGTATATTTTTATATATTTTTCATCCCTTATTCACATACTCTATTTTCTCATCTATCTTGCCACTGTCATTCTGTCTGTGCTGTGGAAGTTCCTGTCACCAAGACAAATTCCTTGTATGTGAACATACTTGGCAATAAAGCTCGTTCTGATTCTGATTCTAACTCCAATTACTAGATTTAAATAATTAATAACTTTCAAAAGTACAGGTTTTTAGGTTTGTTGAGGAAATACAGGTAAATGCCAGACTTTAGAGGAAAAGCATCATATAGTTATAATAGCCGGTAACTATAATCCTAAAGTAATTTGCCTAATAGTCAGAAATCTGTTGAAAAGATGATCCCAGATGGCAATGAAAATGGAAAGAAAATGCTGGAATTAAACACAGAAGTTATTTGTGAAGTTGTTAATATTCAAGAGTTACAGAACTTACACAGTGCTTTGGATAGAATGGCCATTCCAGCATAGTCTCCCTTACCTCTGAGGACTTCCTCCCAAGCAGCAGGTAGGTGGCAGCGATTTCGTTGTACTTCATCCGTGCCAGAGAATCGTGAATTTCGTCACGGGAGTAGCCCATGCCCACCATGATGTCTGCAGATGCAAAGACCAAGCAAACAGATTAAACCTCCTGTGGGGCACCCTGTGACACCACCCACTGTGACAATGCAACAGGGCACCTCTCCATGTGCATTATGTCACTCAATTCCACTGGTATGAAAGCAAAATCAATCTTTCTATGAGATCTAGATTGCTTTGGAGAAAAGTGTCTGCTAAATGAATAAATGTAAATGTAAAAGGGCAGCACAGTGGCACAACAAGTACCGCTGCTGTCTCACAGCGCCTGGGTGGTGCGAGAGGACATGGGTTCGACCCTGCTCAGTCTGTGTGGAGTCTGCATGTTCTCCCTGTATCTGAGTGGGTTTCCTCCCACAGTCCAAAGACATGCTGTTCAGGTTCCTCCATAGTTTGTGAGTGACACAGAGAGTGTGTTCCACTGATGTATGGATGAGTGAGTATTGTAAGTAGTGTATCTAGCAGAATAAGACACAGTGGTGAATAAGGTGTGTGGGCTGATAACACTACATAGAGTTCATTGGAAGTCACTTTGGACAAAAGTGTCTGCTAAGTAAATAAATGTAAATGCAAAAACCTTCATATCTCCAGTAGTGGTAGTTTGCTCTAAACACCCCAAAAACATTTTACTCCAAAGAAATGACTCAGTTTCCAAAACGGTAGTCGTTTCACTTATCTTCCATTCACAAAAAAACAGGAGCCACATACTATACGTATTGAATGTGCTCTCAGCAGGGACATTTTTTTCATAATAGAAAGCATTGTTATTTTTCAGTAAAGCTTGGTCACCTGCTTCTCACACTTCCAAGCAGTGACTGCAGGTATATATTGCAAACAATCATTTTATTATTGTCACTGAGCTGCTTATGGAACAAACTGGATGATTCCATCTAACAAAATGCACTGGCTCTATAAACCAAAATTTTAACTGCTATGCTAATTCAGATAAGATACTTCATTGTCATTGCATGCAATATGCCACGCCCACACCTCCAAGCCGACACGGAACACCTGGGACGCAGCGCAGACTGGGGCATAAAAGGCTGCGTCAGACCAGCAGCTGATGCGGAACCTTGTTCAGCCTTCTCGTCTGCGACCTCCTAACTACTTCCTGTTCCCGAACGCCTTCCCCGATCCCGTCCCTTGTTCCCACAATCCAGTACCTCTTTAAGATCATCGACCTCTTGCCTGTGTACCGACCTCGCCTTTTGAATTCTCCCTGTAACAACGTTCGCACCTCAAAGACCAATTGCCTGTTCTCGGACCTCCTCTCTTGGATTTCCCCGAATACACCACATATAGCGCTCTGCACTTGGGTTCGTCGCTTCCTTCCGGAACCGGACATGACACAATACAATGAAATTTTGTGTGGCAACCTTCATAAAACCTTCAGACCAGAGCCACAGAAGGAACACTTAAAAAAATGAATAAATAAACGGTGGCACAGCGAGTAGCGCTGCTGCCGCACAGCGCCTGGGTGCTGGGAGAGAACGTGGGTTTGATCCCTGCTTAGTCTGTGTGGAGCATGTATGTTCTCCCCGTGTCTGTGTGGGTTTCCTCCAGGTGCTATGGTTTCCTCCCACGGGCCAAAGACATGCTGTTCAGGTTCCTCCATAGTGTGTGAGTGACACAGAGTGTGTGTGTTCCACCGATATATGGATGAGTGAGCCATTGTAAGTAGCGTATCTAGCAGTGTAAGTCATCTTGATGAATAAGGTGTGTGTGGGCTGATAACACTACACAGAGTTCATTGGAAGTCGCTTTGGAGAAAAGTGTCTGCTAAATAAATAAACGTAAATAAATAAATAGATTGAAACTTTGAAGTCCTTAAAGTCCTTAGCAGCCTTGGGGGTGGTGGACGTGGGGGAGTCATAGAGACTTGCAGCTAGCTCTTGCAATCAGTTCTCTGGTTGGGCAGAGAGGGGTGTAATGGAGGCCACAGCTCTGGGAAAGAAGCTGTTCCTCTGTCTACTGGTGCGGAATCTTATTGTTCTGAACCGTTTACTGGACGGCAGCAGTTCAAACAGGGAGTGGCCAGGGTGTGTGGTGTCCTTGATGATACTGCCAGCTTTAGGTTTTCCACCCTTTCCACTGCTTCCCCATACATGTGGAGGGGGGGTAGTCTATCTCCTTTGTTCTTCTGAAGTCAATAACTATCTCCTTTGTCTTAGAGGTATTAAGGACCAGGTTGTTGTCCTTACACCACTCAGCCAGATGTTCCACCTCAAGCTTATAGGCCATCTCCTCATTGTCTGAAATCAGCCCAACTATTTTGGTGTCGTCTGCGAATTTAATTATGGAGCTGGAAGTGTGGAGGGGGGTGCAGTCATGGGTGAAGAGTGTGAAGAGCATGGGGCTCAGCATACAGCCCTGTCAGGTTCCCGTGTTTAGGATGAGGGTGAAAGAGGTGTGGTTACCAATTCTGACTTGCTGTGGTCAGTCTGTGAGAAAGTCCATGACCCATGAGCACAGAGAAGAACCAAGGCCCAGGATGTCCAGTTTGCTGACCAGTTTGTGAAGGATGGCACTGTTAAATACAGAGCTAAAGTCCACGAATAGCATCCTCACACAACTATTTGGTTCTTCTAAGTGTGTCAGAGCAGTGTGGAAAGCTGTTGTGACGGCATCGTCTGCAGAGTGGTAGGCACTTAAATTTTCTCTTTTCCGAAACAAAGACAAAGTGCAAAGACTGTGTAAAGACTGTCCTATAGGCTGTGACACATACTGTGCTCAGGGCCAGTACCTATTCTCTTCTGGTCAGAGATGTCCAGCAAGGGTTCCACAAATGGCTTCAGCTCATCCTCCTCAAATCCTGCATTAATCCAGCGGTCCTTCATGATCTCCTGGAAAAGAACAGGAGTGGTCATGACATGATAGCCACGACATGTGCCCAGTTAACAAGGAGCTGCCAAAAATTAAGTTATTTTAAATGGTCCAACTTGTGTTTTTTTTTTGTAATTAACAGCAAATATTTTGAAAACAAACATCTAACACTGCAATGGACATGGGTCCCATCCCATATACTCCTCCAATTGAGCACCTACTGATTTTAAAAGAGCCTCCAGACCACCCTGACCCTAAGGACAAGGACAAGCAGTTAATGAGAATGAGAACGTGTGTATGCGTCTGTGTTTATGAGAGAGTGAGGGAACATTTGACATCATATGATAATTAACAGTTTTTCACACAAAAAAACAAATTTAACTTATTTATTTACTAAGTATGAAGGTTCAGTTACCTCTGATAATTTTACTTGAATTATTTTAAAATTGGTTGCAGCTGTCTGGGTAACTCACTAACACACACACTGTCCAAAACTGCTCATCCCAAGTGGGGACACAGTGCACAGGAGCCTATCCCAGCAACACGGGGCACACACCCAGGACGGGACCCCAGTCTGCTGCAAGGCACCCCAAGCAGGACTCGAACTGCAGACCCACCCAAACCTGCTGCGCCACCACGCCCCCTGGGTACCTCATAATACAGTACCACTATAACATATTATCACGGACACATTGACTGAAACTGCTTCTCCCGAGCAGCGGTCATAGTGAGCTAGAGCCTAACCCGTCAACACAGGGCATCGGGCTGGAGGGGGAGGGGACACACCCAGGACAGGATGCCAGTCTGCCAAAAGGCACCCCAAGCGGGACTTGAACCCCAGACCCACAAGAGATCAGGCACAGGCCAAATCCGCTGCACCACCACACCCCCCGGATAGTACCTTCTATTCTATTCTATTCTATTCTATTCTATTCTATTATATTATATTATATTATATTATATTATATTAAAGGGGGGCGTGGTGGCGCAGTGGGTTGGACCGGGTACTGCTCTCTGGTGGGTCTGGGGTTCGAGTCCCACTTGGGGTGCCTTGCGGTGGACTGGCGTCCCGTCCTGGGTGTGTCCCCTCCCCCTCCGGCCCTATGCCCTGAGTTGCCGGGTATGCTCCTGTTCTCCGCGACCCCGTATGGGACAAGCGGCTCTGAAAATGTGTGTGTGTGTGTTATCTGTGTGTTGGTATGGGAGCATGTAACTAAGAAGGTCCAGTGCCACTTTTTTCCATCAGCAGTGTTTCTATAAAGAGCATGAAAAAAAAAATCAAGTTTGATAAACATCATGAGTTTGCCCTCAGTCCTGTCTACTAAAAGAAGCCAATATGCCTGAATGAATCAAGTAACTGACTTAACAGTTACATATTTCTATTAGGAGACAAAGGGCCACGGTTTCAACCCCACCTCCTTCTTCAGTACTCTTGATCAAGGTTTGTACCCTGAATTGAAACAGTAAAAATAATTCAGGTATATAAACTGATAAATAATTGCAAGTAGCTTAATACTATAAGATAGGGTTCAGAGAAAATAACCAGTTAAATTAATTACTAATAACAATAATAACAACCAAAAAAAACACTAACAATAATAATAAGAAAAATAAATTTGCTGTTTCAGTTTGTGATATTGGACTGATATTAATCAATGGCTGTGATATTAATCAATGGCTGTGACTGTCAATGTGAAAGGATGCTGTTCTCCAATGTTATCTTACAGTAAGCAGTTTTTATACATAAATTTGTGTTCTTCAGTTTTCTTAAATGTTTCCATTGCTGCTTATTTCATGTTTATGACATTACTGTGGTGTCCGAAAAGGAAGGTACACCGTTCTTTGGAGGGTTCCCTGGAACAAAGCACTGGAACACTTGAAGTGTGCAAAATAAAGAGTTTATTAAGAACAGTAGCTCGCGTCACAAACTCACTTCACACCGCGGAACCTCATCTCCTTTTTTGCGCGAAAACACCCCCGTTATATATAGTGCCGCCAATAACGGTTCCCGCTTCTTTTAGGAACTAACCAATGACAATTATCTTTTGTCAACTTACACCCTACAGGCTGGCAGGAACCTTTCTTTTACAAAACTCTCAAGGATTCATTCTTAGTGTAAAACACCACAATTACTTTGTTGAATTACTGCTCTGAACAACTAACTAGGAACAGGAATTGTTGAAGTGAGTGCTATGGGGTATGGTGTATGAAGACTTGTGCATGACATCACACATATGTTGATTCCATGTTAGTGAGTGAATGCCAAGTCTACTTTTTGACTCCTATCTGTAACTGGTACAAGAGGTTTCTTTTGACTGAAGAGGAACCAAAAGAACTCAACCTCAACTTCCATGTGACAAATCACATGTGCCAGAAATTCAAATCCATGACTTGAGCCTACATATTAACTGGTTTTAACAAGACTGAACAAAACATATTTACTCTGGGAGGATTTTTCTCTAAATTTTTGCAAATGCATATCAGGGCTGATAAATCTGAACATGTGTCCAGACAGTCCAGGAAAGCAAGCGATCAGCAGCTATCTACATTTTTGGACTTTTCTCTCACCTCAAGCGTGCCCCGTTTGGCTGGGTTCAGCACCAGGAAGCGCTTGAGCAGGTTCTCGCAGTCTGTGGACATGTAGAAAGGGATCCTGTACTTTCCCCTGAGCACACGCTCACGCAGTTCCTACACAAGGCAGCCAAGATTTGGTATGCTAAGTATGTGTAACACCACAAACAGAGAAGGATGTGAGGATGATCTCAGACACAGCTCATCAGCACCAAGAGAGAATAACCAACTGGAGCAGTTATAATACATACTGAGGAGCTTTGACATTGCATTTATTCCCTGTTACGAGGTCTCCCAGTTTTCCACGCATCTAATCAGTGATTATTAATAATACCACTTGGCCCGGATTGTAATTTATAGAGGCCACCAAATCCATTCAGGACTGTGACATCTTTGTATTTGAATGCAAGAAGAAATGACTTGCTAAGTAAATATCCAATTATACTACATTTCCGGCTCGAGGATTATGCAGTTATGGTGGACTGTGTATAACCATTTTAAGTATGCAAATGTTATGCATTTACTTCCTTAGAAATAATGATCCATGAAGATTCACATAGGACATACAGAATACAGTTCAGGGAATATACATTTGTTCTGAACTGATTTCTAATGTTTGTACATAAAATCAGGTTATTTTACTCGCCTCTTCTTTGCAGCAGAATGAAGATGGAGTAAGGGAGGACATGTGAAGCCATAAACAGTTATTTAACTCTCAGCCTTCTTGCCATGTCACTATTACTGACTGAACAATGTTGTTACCACAGCAAAAGGTAAACAATGTAAAGACTGCATGATGTAACACAATAGGATACACAGTACAATTGCATTCAAAATATAAACCTTGAAGGAAAACCCATTAGTGAAGTTTCAGTTTATATTTCAGTTTCTATACATAAGCAAATACCAATAGAAAATGTGAGCCAGAACAAGTGGACTCCTGTAAACCAACCAATGTATATGCAGCTCCACAGAACACCCCAAAAATACCCCAAACAACATGTGCTTTTCTGCATGCTTACTGACCTTCAGGTTTTGACCATCAAAAGGCAGCGATCCACTGACCAGCGTGTAGAGGATCACTCCCAGGCTCCACACATCCACCTCAGGTCCATCATACTTCTTGCCCTGGAAGAGTTCAGGCGCTGCATAGGGGGGGCTGCCACAAAATGTATCCAGCTTGTTCCCCAGGGTGAACTCATTGCTGAAGCCAAAGTCAGCAATTTTAATGTTCATGTCAGCATCCAGCAGGAGGTTCTCTGCCTGCAGGGAGCAAGAGGAATGCAGCTCACATCTAGGCTGCCAAAGGAACAGAGCCAATTCGATCACCAACATACAGAGTAGAAATCGCCTGAAGGGTTAGATCTTCAGGTAAGATGATCTCCCGAATATTCATTAGAATCCCATTTGTGGCTGTGTTGGATATTTGCCAAATTAAACATTTTACATCCATTTCAAGAATATTCAATATTCAATATCCAAAGAATTCTGGGATATTTTACCAGATATTATTTAAATATATAAATTCAAAAGCTCTATTACTGCTTTCCCAAGCCAGAAGCATGGGGGTAGAGCTGGATCCTGATGCGATTCTTTGCTCATAAATTGGTGAACTGGACCGAACAAGCTGCATCTCACACTAAAAATACGGTAACTTCTACTGGCCTCTTTCTTGAGTTTTTGGAGGAGATGAGTTGTTAGCTGTTAGTTGTGCTTTTATCTCTGTATTTCTGAATACTATTTCATAAAGATTTAAAGAGGAAATAGGCCATAAAATGGCTTGAGCAGTAATGGTACCAGCTTGTTTAATCTGCATCCAGTGTTATTGTCATGGCTGAACACAAGGACCAAGCCAACAGACTCAAATGCAGGTGCTTTATTCCAACAAGGAGCAGACAAAGAGCTCGGTCAGGGACAGGCAAGGGTTGATCGATCTTCAAATGTTGTACAGGGGTGAATACAAGAGCCGAGGGTCAAAAAGCCAGATTAACCAAACAAAGGAGCACAGGGTAGGAAGGAGGAAGGGCTCGAGAAGGCAAACAGGGAAAGAGGTCTCGGAGTGATGGTCGTAAACTGCAGCTTCTCTAGCTGAGGTTCTGCGATCTGGTGCTTCTGGGAAACCTCTTTATATCTTGCTGCCTGGATCACCTACAGATGCGGTAATTTGGGCATGCAGTTGGGGCGTGACAGTTGCGCACTGTGTTCATACACAGTATTTGAGCATGTGCAGCAGCTTACAAACTTAATTGGGACCAGGAAGTCTGTTTTTACTGTAAATTGTTCCAAAGTCTAACGATTACCTCACAATCAACAAAGGCTTAATAATACAGCTTAACCCTCAACTTATTTGTGGATTGGGTGCAGTTAAAGCATAACATAAAGGTATAATAATTGAAAAATTGGCTGTGAGACTCTACAATGCAAAGTCTCAGTGTTCTCTTATTTGGGAAGTGCAAGGTAAGAGACTGGACACGTGTATAGAATTCCAGTTCACTGCAGAACATTTATCTTTTATTAACGTTAAGTGACATTGAAGTTAAGTGTACTTTAAAATGACTGAAAAAAAAAAAGTACTCTCCATAACCTATTCAATTTGTCGTGTTCTGCTTTACACACAGAAAACTTACTGTGTTCTTCCGGTACATCAGGAGCGTAATGCAAGACAGTATGGGAAGAACACGTTTTCTGAACCGCTTGTCCCATACGGGGTCGCGGGGAACCGGAGCCTAACCTGGCAACACAGGGCGTAGGGCCGGAGGGGGAGGGGACACACCCAGGACGGGACGCCAGTCCGCCGCAAGGCACCTCAAGCGGGACTCGAACCCCAGACCCACCGGAGAGCATGACCCGGTCCAACCCACTGCGCCACTGCGCCCCCTATGTTTTTGAAACATTCCCACAGTAAAAAATGATAGAAACTGTTGCTTCGTGCCAAAGAGTAATCTGCTGGTGCGAGTCCACTCATCTTCTTGCGCATCGATGTTAGGATGTGTAACAACAGGGAATGCAGTGAGGAAGCAGTCTATGACAGTCATGGCTGCGAAAAGCATAATAATTCAATAACTGAAGTAAAGTTGCTGAATCAGTCTCATCTAAGCTGGTACTAATATCAGAAAGCATAATATCACACACACAAAGCACGCTAACCCCAGTAGAGCATGCAGCACAGTGGTTAAGGCCATGTCCACTATGACATTTGCCAAATCAAGCCTCACCTCTTGCTACCGCTGTGGATACTCGGCGCAAGATACTTACCATGAATTACCCTACCGAAAAACTCCGATGCACGAATGGGCCGAATACCGTACGGTGCATTGGATTAAGGTATCAGCTAAACAATGACACAGTAAAAATACTGTAATGTGTAAACAGGTGAAGAACTAGCTGAGCAGCGCAAATGACTTTCACATACATAGCTTGTGCAAAGGACTACACCGCGCTCCCGAAAAGGTGATGGATGGTCTGCGATCTCGAAAAGGGGAGGGAGCATCGTAGTTACGTGCTCTACGTAAAGCGCCGGCTGTAAAAAGCCCTGTTTGAGTAGCTAATGTCATTTTCACAGACATTTTCACAATGTTTCATTGTCAGCCAGGTTTTGTAGTCAGGAAAACCCTGAATTGTCTCTAACCTTTTCTCTGTTATAATGAATAATACAAACATATACTGTAAAAAAAGCTTGACCTTAAATACTGACTATGCGTCTTACTTTACTTACATGACTCACAATGCTATAAAACTGGCAAGGAGGAAGCAAACAGTTTGCATGCTGAATTTGTCCGTATCTGGATACTTTTAGTTTCCAATCAAAAAGTTGTAACAGACATGTACCTTGCTGGGCATTAATTAATTGGTTAGTTAACTCGCTCATTTATTCGCTGGGTAGTTTTTGCAAAAGTCTCAGATATTGCTATAATACAGTAGTGTGTTTTGCAGGCACCAAAGGTGGACTTTGGAAGTGCAGACCAACTTCACTCCATAACAGAGTAATTTTAGGTAATAGAATGGTAAAGCAAATGTAACTTAAAATAAATATATAAACCAGGAAGTGTTTGTGTCTATGAAAATGGAGGTATGAGACAAACTGGACCAAAGAGTGAGCAAAAGGCAACTCAGTGTTTTCAACTTCAGGAACTGCTATGCATGAGTGGGAATGACATGAGGGATGGCTCGTTTCCTGCTGAAACTTGATAACCAAACGCATTTTAAGAAATACTTTCCACCATAGCTTTTTAGTAGCACTGTAAATTCAGATACAGACAGAATATAACGGGCCTATTTACTGTGGATGAGTGGTACATTTTTTGGAATGAGCGAAATCCCATTTCATAACAGATTCCCAGTCAGCCCCAGTGACTCCTACCTTAAGATCTCTGTGTACTACGTGCTTCTGGTGGCAGTACTGCACTGCAGACATAATCTAAAACAGAAGAGACAAAGAATTTATCATCAATCACAGAAAAGTGTAAAGGTACACCAATACAAATATTTACAATTTCGATTTAGATGGAAAATATTTTTACCTAAAGCTCCACACAGAATTAAGAATTAAACTTTTTTGAAGCTATAGTGGTACTTCACATTGCAAAAGTTTGAGTAACAAATTTTGGAAGATAGTTTTTAAACTTATTTTTTCATTTTTTATTTATTTTTGCATGATCTGTTGATTAATATAAATAAAGTCTTGCAGTGAATTTATAATTATCTTTTCATGTGATGTTTTTTACAGAACACAACCTATGAATAAATCAAGGGATTTGGTTGCATTATTAACCTTTCTGTGATTGTGATGTAGTGGCTGTGCCTATGAGCAATACGAGTTATGAACAGATTTCCAGTTTTAAATGTGTGTGTAAGTCAAGGCACAAGTGTATATAGTATATTTTCAGTGAAACATTAAAGTATAACAGTAGAGAGGCCTGACACCTGAAAACTTCTTTTTATGTGAAGCTGTCCTGTATCAATGGAAGGAAGGACTGGGAACACAGGGCATATTGCCCGGCCCATGTCCTCTGCAATGGATGCTGGCCAGGGCTCCCAGTCAACTGGCAGACCACATTTGCTTCCAGAAAGGACATTGGAGGTGACAGACCATATTGACTGGAACGGTCCATTCCACAGAACTGTGCAGAGTGCCCAAGGGCTGGACAACCACACAAGCATTGTTTCCCATGTGCCATTCTATGAAGCCATGGCCTTGGGGTCACACAGCGGAAAGCAGAGGGACATGAGAAGGAGCAGACATCCCCCCTCTCTTTGGCAGATGCCAAAATGCTGCTCTGCAATACTATCTGCACCTCACTCAATTTACTTGTGGCTTTTTACAAACCCTTTGGTCCTTCTTCTTGCAGAAGGAACATGGTTGCAATATACATCAGGTGTGAAGAAGGCCATGTGGAAGCATACGCAAGTTAAGCGGTAGTCATTACAGAATCTGGATGGGCCAGTATGGTAGCACTGGTGTCTCACAGCACGTGGACTGTGTGATTGCATATCCGTTCAATCCCTGCTCAGTCTGTGAGGAGCTTACATGTTCTCACCATGTGTGGGTTTCCTCTGAGTGCTCTGGTTTCCTTCCAAAGTCCAGAAATGTGTTTCAGGTGGATTAGTCAGTCTAAATTACCCATAGTGTTTGCGTGCATGTGTTTATTACATTGCTTTGAATACATGTGTGCATGAGTGCAGGAAGTTTAGAGCAGTGTATCTAGTATTGTAAGTCACGCTGCTTAAAGATGTCAAACACTAGTTAACTAATGTATGTCACTTTGGAGAAAAATATCTGCTAAGGGTATAAATGTGTCACATGTCACATGGGTAAACTACTGCAGAGAATAGCTGCCTGAGTACCTACCTCATTCCCGTGACCTTGAGTAGATAAGGGGTATTGTCAACAGGAGATGTAAGACAAGTGGGCAAAACCTATTGTGGGCCCCTGCACAGAGATGACAGCCTTTCCTCACAGACCCCAGAGCCTCAGGGGCTAGTGCCCCACATCTGTCAAAAGGCACCAGTTCCATGCAGGAGGCTGACACGTAGCTGGGGACATCCTGGAATTAGCACACTGCGGTACCTGTCTAAATTTAGCTCTGGCCTCCTTTTCCTTCAGCCTCCCATGTGCAACAAGGTAGTCGAAGACCTCCCCTGAAAAGACAGAGAGCACAAGAGTTGAGAACAGTAGCAGTTTGGAACTAGTGAGAAAAAGCGATTATACCAGAGGCGGTGAAGATGAGGGCGCACTCCCGCAACAACAGTTCCTAGCATGGCTGCCATCACTAGCTATCTTCTTGCCATGAAAACAGTGCATCACTGCAGGAAAACTATAACATTTGGTTCTTTATTGATTCCACCTCAGAAAACACCTTATTTTACTTTTTCTTCTTCACAAGCCATTTTTTTTAAGAAATATCCATCCATCCATCTATCCATCCATTTTCTTTCCCACTTGTCTTACTAAGGTTGTGGTGGAAACAGAGAGAGCAGAGAAGCCTGGACATACCGGTCCCCTGCAACTTCCTCGAGCTCAGCCCGGGGGATCCCCAACCGTTCCCAGGCCAACTAGGAGATACAATCTCTCGAGTGGGTCCTGGGCTAACCTCGGGGTCTCGTCCCAGTGGGTCGTGCTTGGTATACCTCCAAAGAGAGGCCCCCAGGGGACATCATTACCAGATGCCCAAACCACCTCAACTGGCTCCTCTTAATGCGGAGGACTAGCGGCTCTACTCTGAGTTCCTCCCGGACAGCCTAACTTCTCACCCTGTCACGGAGAGTGAGTCCTACCACCCTGTGGAGATAACTCATTTCAGCCGCTTGCATCTGTGATCTTATTTTTTCAGTCATTACCCAGAGTTCATACCCATAGGTGAGAGTAGGGGCATAGACAAACCGGTAAATAGAGAGCTTTGCCTTATGGCTCAGCTCCCCCTTCACCACTACAGTCCGGTACAGCGACCGCATTACTGCTTCCGCTGCTCCCAGTCTGCAGCCAATCTCATGCTCCCTTCTCCCCTAGCTCGTGAATAAGACCCCAAGATACTTAAACTCCTCCACCTGGGGCAAATTCTCTCCCCTTACCTGGAGGGGGCATGCCATCCTTTTCCGTGAGAGAACCATAGACTCAGATTTTGAGGTGCTGATCCTCATCCCAACCGCTTCACCCTCGGCTGCAAACCGTTCCAGTGCGTGTTGGAGGCAGCCACGTGACGGTGCCAAAGGGACAACGTCATCCGCAAAAAGCAGAGACATCACCTTCCGACACCCACAAAGAATGCCCTCCTGACCTTGATTGCTCCTTGATATCCTGTCCATGAAAACCACAAACAGTAGTGGAGACAGGGCACAACCTTGGCGGAGTCCAACACCCACACTGAATGGGCTTGACTTAATGCCGAGTATGCGGACACAGCTCTCACTCCGTGTGTAAAGAAACCGAATGACCCGCAGTAGCAGCCCTGGCACGCCATATTCCTGAAGCACCTTCCACAGAATTTCTCGGGGAACATGGTCATAGGCCTTCTCCAAGTTCACAAAACACATGTAGACTGGATAAGCGAACTCCCATGCCCCTTCAATTATCTGTGAGAGGGTAAAAATCTGGTATACTGTTCCAGGACAAAATCTGCATTGTTCTTCTTCAATCTGAGGCTCAACTATCAGCCGGAGCCTACTTTCCAGCACCCTGGCATAAACATTCCCAGGGAGGCTGAGAAGTGTGATACCCTGATAGCTGGCACACCCTCTCCAGTCCCCCTTTGTTAAAGATAGGGACCACCAACCCAATTTGTCAATCCAAAGGCGCTGTCCCTGAGGTCCATGCAACATTGCAGAGGCGTGTCAGCCATGACAGCCCTACAATATCCAGGGCCATAAGCAGTTCCAGGCAAATCTCATTCACCCCTGGTGCTTTGCCACCATGGAGCTTATCAACTACCTCAGTGACTTCCACCAGGGAAATGGACTCTGAAGGCCCGGAAGCCTCTGGCCCTGACTCCCGTAAGGGAGGCATATCTCTTGGGTTTAAGAGTTCCTCAAAGTGCTCCTTTCACCTCCCGACAACATCCTCATTAGAGGTCAGAGTTTCTCCACTCTTGCTGAGCACAGCTTGAGTGAAGCTCCTCCGACCCCTCCTGAGCCACCGGATGGTTCTCCAGAACTTCTTTGAAGCCGACCGATAGTCATTTACCATAGCCTCTCCAAACTCCTTCCATGCTCTGGATTTTGCTTCTACAACTGCAGCCGCTACTGCCTTTTTTGCCTGTCAGTTACCTGTCTGCTGAGTCAGGAGTCCCCAGAGCCACTTTTTAGAAATCACTTGATCACTTGAGTCACTTGACCGACCAGACTATCGGGCGTCGAATCGACTCCGCTGGTCACAGCACGCTTTCCATTCCTCTCTGGATCGCGCCTTCCTCATCCACGTAGCTCCAAACGTTTTTCTTATGTCGTCAATCCATCGTTTTGGAGGCCTTCCGCGTGGCCTTTTCCGCTCACGCGGATACCACTCGACAACTGCGCGAGTCCACCGATTGTCGGTGAACCGAGCAACGTGTCCGGCCCATCTCAACTTTTGCTTCTCGTACTCGTTGATGACGTCCCTCACGCCGGATTTCTCTCTGATCGTCTCACTCCGGATATGTTCTCTTAGTGATATTCCCAGCATAGATCTCTCCATCGCCCTTTGAGCAGTTACCAACCTTTGCTCTTCTCTCTTTGTGGTGGCCCAAGTTTCACTGCCGTATAACATTGCAGGTAAAACTGTGCCATTGAAGAGGTTCGCGCGGGTGGTCTTATCCAACTTTCCTTTGAGCACATCCTTGATGGAGTTGAACGCTTTCCATCCGGCCCTTATTCTCCGCGAGATTTCCTTCTCCATGTCTCGACGCATATTTACTTCTTGTCCAAGGTAGACGTATTCCTCCACCTCCTCTATTTCATCGCCTTGAACCACTATTCGGCCCCTTGTTGCGTAATCTGACCGCATGAACTTGGTCTTCATGCGGTTCATTTTGAGGCCTACTCTCGAGCTTCTGATGTCTAGCTCGGTTAACACGGTCTGAAGTAGATCTGTGGTTTCGGCGACGAGGACGATATCGTCAGCGAAACGGAGGTGGGTCAGTAGCTCGCCGTTGATGTTTACGCCGCCCTTCCAGTCGATGTCTCTGAAGATCTGCTCGAGACATGTGGTGAAGAGCTTCGGAGAGATGGTGTCTCCTTGTTTGACGCCCTTCTCGACTGGTATTCTAATCGGCGACGACAGCAGAGCGATGTCGGTGGTACATCCGGAATTCGCCTCCTGTAGGAGTTCGATGTATTGCGCCTCGACTCCTTGCATCTCCAACGACTTTAGCACTGCGTTGATCTCGACGCTGTCGAAGGCCTTCTCGTAGTCCACGAACGCGACACATAGTGGCAGCCTGTACTCTTTCGCTCGCTCCAGCAATTGGATCAGAGTGAAGATGTGATCCATCGTGCTGTAGGTTCTTCGGAAGCCTGCTTGTTCCCTTGGTTGTTGTCCATCCAAGTGTTCTGATAATCGTGTTAGGATTATCTTCGTGAACAGCTTGTAGATGTGGGACAAGAGGCATATGGGACGATAGTTCTTCAGGTCTTCTCTATCTCCCTTCTTATACAGCAGGATGGTTCTCGACTCTTTCCACTGCGATGGTATCTTGCACGTGTTCAGATAGTGACTGAACCGTTCGGCGAGGATTTTCCAGAGCTGTTCTCCGCCCAACTTCAGCATTTCAGATGTTATGCCATCTTTCCCCGGTGCTTTTTCCCTCTTCATCAAATTGACGGCCCTTTCAACCTCACTTACGAGAATGGGGGGCACATTCTCTTTCCTTTGAAGTGACGGTGGTGGTTCAATCTTCACAGCAGATTTGAAAAGCTTAGTGTAAAAGTCTTTACAGATCTTTACCACCTCGCCTCTTTCATCGGCTGTAGCACCATCCGAGTTCTTCAGCTTCGTCACTTCCGATTTATAGAGTGCCATCCCCCTTTCACATTTCTTGAGGCTCTTCCTTTCCTCGGCGGCCTTCAGGAGCTTTTCCATCCGGTATTTTTTGAAGTCTCTCTTCAGCTGCAGTCGTATCACCCTGCTGAGAATGGAATATTCAAGGTGATCTTCCGCAGTCCTCTTCATGTTCTTTCTCTTCTCGAGAAGTTTTTTGGTTTCTTCCGAGATTCTTCCCTTCTGCTCCCTTGGGCCCGCCTCCTTTGCCTCCCTCAAGCATTCCTTCAGTTTCTCGATCAGTGAGTCATAATCATCGTCAATTCCGTCAATTCGGCACCAGGATTTCCTCTCCATCGCTTCCTGCAGTCGCTTTCCATCGTAGACCTTCACACGTTCTTCCCTCGACGTCAGATGCAGTGTCTTCTTCTCCTTTGTCCTGTCGATGACGATCTTGGCCCTGAGCAGGCGGTGATCGCTGCCGGTGTTGAATGGCGTTACGACAGAGACGTCTTGCAGAATGCGCCGCTTGTCGACCAGGATGTAGTCGATCTCATTGCGATGTGCAGCGTTAGGGGCTATCCAGGTCCATCTTTTCTCGCTGTTCTTCTTGAACAGGCTGCTCCCGATGTAGATTTTTCTCGCCTCTACCATAGTGACCAAACGTTCCCCTCTTTCATTTCTTTCTCCAGTTCCAAACTTTCCAACATACCTTTCACCTTGCCTCCCTTTTCTGACCTTTAATTAATAAAAGAATTAAGACAATGAAATCACAATGGTGCAGAACAGGATGCAAACACAAACAGGTCGATACGTAAACTAGATTAAAGAATGCCAGATCGTCACTAGGAGCATGGGTATGCAGTTCTCAGAATGCAGTGCTTCTCACAGTCTTTGTTACACAGTCACTTGGTACAATTTTAAAATGTGGACTTGGTTTATTGTACTGAGCCTGGGTCATATATTGCAGACCAGATTAATCATAATCTGAAATTATTAATGATATGTAATATTACTAATAGTGGACCAACTGCATGAAAAAAAGGATACCAGGACACAGAATATCAAGAAATTAGTGTATTTTCATTAGAACAAGTACCTCCATGAAAACACTTTGCAACATGAAGCAGGCCAGAACGAGCAGATATCTAATCCAGAGCAAAGCTGGATGAACAACTCAGTGTAGTCTATTTTAAACTGATTTGAAATCAGTTCTGAATTCATTGTAAATATAAAATACAAAATAACAGATTCAGTGATGTAAAACTCCCAGTGGAGGACGAATAGTTGTTATAGGTACTGTAATACTTATAAAAGTCCCTCTTCTCAAAAAATATGAACTTTTTTAAACCAGAAAAAAAATAATACTGATTTATGTTTTAATTTCTCATCTCTTATATTCCTTCTCTGCTGGCTGATGTTGAGGCAGTGTTTGCTGAAACAGAACTCTTAACCCCACCTGTCTCTTTAAAAATGTGACAAGGGTCCCTGTGTGTACACACACACACACACACTTTCTGAACCACTTGTCCCATACAGGGTCGTGGGGAACCAGAGCCTACCCAGCAACACAAGGCGTAGGGCCGGAGGGGGAGGGGACACACCCAGGATGGGACGCCAGTCCATCACAAGGCACCCCAAGCAGGACTCGAACCCCAGACCCACTGGAGAGCAGGACCCGGTCCAACCCACTGCGCCACCGCACCCCCTTCTGTGTTCTCATACTAATATATAAAACCCCCAACTTGGCACCTACTTGCTTGACACCTAACATCCACCCCTGCTGCTCTCTCCTGCTCAATTCAAAGCTCTCAATGCATACCAAATCAAACTTAATTAAATTTGCTGGTGTACTCACCTCCACTGGCGTACTCCATCACCAAGTACAGAGTCTTCTCCATTTCAATGACTTCAAACAGCTTGACTGTCATAAAGAAGGGAGGAAAGAACATTTTAGCACATTAGATTAAAAAAGACTCATTTTGTGTATTTCAGCTAGGAAATTGTTATTTTTCTTGCCTTATGCCTGTGTTAAAATGCTCTGTGTCACTGTGTGAGAAGAGCACTCTATAAAAATAAATTGAATTGAAAAATATCCCTGCATTATTGCCTAACCATGTGAATAAATATGAATATACTTTAACATACGCACATTATTTTTGCCAGCTTGGTGGCATCTTAAACGTACCTTTATATCAAATAAAATGGTTAAATAAAAATGAACTGTGGAAGCTAGTAAGCCACCACACTGATTTTGGAAAAATTAAAAATTGAGTGTTATGTAAAGAGGGGGTGTGGTGGTACAGTGGGTTTGGCCTGTGCCTGTTCTCTCATGGGTCTGGGGTTCAAGTCTTGCTTGGGGTGCCTTGTGACAGACTGGCATCCTGTCCTGGGTGTGTCCCCTCTAGCCTTACGCCCTGTGTTGCCGGGATAGGCTCCGGCTTGCTGCGAGACTGCTGGGGACAAGTGGTTTCTGTGTGTGTGTGTGTGTGTGTGTGTGTGTGTGCGCTGTTTATGTGCATGTTTAATTGTCAGACCTTATAAAATGTTGCAAAAAAGCAGTCAATTTTCTTCACATGGTGATTTAATGGGAAGAGGAGTTTCCTAAGGCCTGCAACAGTGTTCTCTGTGCAGTGTGAGCATTACTCCATAGACTGCTTTGCACAGCCCCAGGGGTTGATGCTCTATTGAGCCCTCTGTTTCGACACTCTGGATGTGTGGAAAGTGCTGCTGTACTGACGTAACTTTGACGTGTACCACTCAGCACTTCTCCTGCAGGCTACTCAACCATAAGTCACGGTGGAAGCAGCAGTACAATAAAGCGTAGACCATGACCATGAAAGAGTGGACATATTTCTAAAGAGGCAATGTCTGTGATGACAGGCACTGCTGTTAATTCGTCCTTGTCTTTCTGGACATGAATAGGATGACGGCAAATTCTCAGTCTACAGACAGGAGGGTTTTATTTTAAAACAAAGCCTGTCATTCATAGGCAAGCTGTCAAAGTAACACCTATGCCAGTTATACACAGATTGTTTGTCTTTTCTCAACAGCTTTTATCCATTTCAGCTAAACAGCTTTCCCTATCTATTATTTAGCAGAGATCCTCCGACTTCTTCTTATCCCTTAAGCAGAAGAACCTAACGTGAAGAATTTTTATTTACTGTACATTTGTACCTCAACTGAGAAATCCATGTGGGGCCAGGAGTTGGTTAGTAAGTTGGCAAATCCAACAGCTATGTAGAAATCTATAACAACTTACAAATACAGGTTAAGTAATCAATATATTGCTGTTTCATGTATGGTCAAAAATATCAGATAACGCTAAAATGAACAGAAAATTTGCTTTAAGACTTCATCAGCAGTTCATACAATGCAGTGTCTTTCTCTTTACTGCAAACAACAGGCATAAGACAGGATACAATACAGATGGGATGAAGGTTATTTTATTATTTTTTAGTAACTCAAAGTTAAGTCTACTTTAAAAATACTTGTGAGAGAAAATAAGAAAACAGCAGAAGTGATGGTATGCATTAAATGTACAACTGATTCTATGCATGTGGTCTGTAACTGGTGCAGAAGGCCCACTGTATTAAGAAGCAGGCTGTAACAAGCACCAGGTCAGAGGTTATCTGGTAAAGGCAGGATGTGTATACCAAGGGCATGGCCTTGTGGTCCTGCCTTGCCTTGATTGAGGTCAGTTTAAGGTCAGCTGGATGATAGGGGTTGGATGGTTCAGCTTTAGGGTGAGGAGTTTTAAGAACAAAGGACTGGAAAGTTACTAGGCAAAAAGGCAGGAAAACATTGAAAACACCTGTTATAACACCCTGTAATGAATTATGTAGAAGCATGGCAAATAAAATCAGGCAGTAAGGACTGACTGGGGAGACACCCAATTTCAAGGGCTCTCCCACTGGCCGACGTTGTTGTGAAAAGTTTTTGTGTGTCTGAGTGTATTTCTTTCAAGGTCCCCTATGGCTGAAACAGGAAAGGGAAAGACTGCTTTCACATACTGAAAAAAACACATCATCTCCACAACCGCCGTGACCTGTTTTATGCATGCGACACAGTACCGTGTTTCTCTCATTCGCTAGATGAAAGTCACCAGATGCTGATAAACATGCTTTCCTGTAACATGATAAAACCGGTCACAGGAAAGCATGTTTGTCAGCATCTAGTGACTTTCTATTTCCAGTAAACTTTAATAATAGGCAGGTACCTCTATTATTTATAATAAATGAAATATACCCAGGTTGAAATTAGTCTCTGAAGCTGCCGAATCCCACACCACCATTTGAGTTTGCATTCTACCTGATGGCATTTTCCTGACATCTAATGGCGGAAAGCCAAAAAAAAAAAACATGTTGAAAAACCCCTATGGCGAACGTAAACAAGTCAACGTTTACCACGCCCGGAATAGGGTCCACAGAGCCGAACCCTGGAGCCAGGCCTAGGGGTAGTGTTCCTAGACGAGCACCTGGTGGCTGGGCAGCCCAAGTAACCTGGCCGGGCTCAGCCCAAAAAGGCAATATGGGGGGCTATGTGGGCCCACCACCCGCAAGGTCCAGCATGGGGGTCGGGTGCAATGCCTTTCAGGCAGCAAGAGGGGCCAGGGTGACACATGGCATCACAGACCCTTATGACAGATACTGGCTCCTGGCACGTGGAATGTAACCTTGCTGGGGGAAAGGAGCCGGAACTGGTGCAGGAGTTTGAAAGCTACCAACTAGATATAGTTGGGCTCACCTACACTCACAGTGTTGGCTCTGGAACCAAACTCCTCGATAGGGGGTGGTCTCTCTCCTACTCAGAAGTTGCAAAGGGGTAGAGGCGCTGAGCAGGTGTGGGGACACTCAGAAACCCCCGGTTGGCTGCCACACAGTTGGAGTTTGTCCCGGTGAACAAGAGGGTCACCTCAATGTGACTTAAGGTCGTAGAGAGGAAAACTCTGCTGTGTGTGCTTATGCACCAAACGGCAGTTCAGAGTATTTGATCTTCTTAGAGAGAGTGGGTGGGGTTCTGGACAGGGCCCCACCTACAGACTTCATAGTCCTGCTGGGGGACTTCAATGCTCACGTTGGCAATGACTGGGAAAATGGGAGAGGTGTGATTGGGAAGAACGGCTTGCCTGATTTAGAAACCCAAACGATGAAATGTTACTAGACTTCTGTGCTAGCCATGGTTTGTCCATAACAAACACCATGTTCAAACACAAGGATGCTCATAAATGTACTTGGAACCAGAGCTCCTTGGGCTAAAAGTCAATGATCCTCAATGACTGTCAGAGGACCCTGTCTGGAATGCTTTTAACTCCCACCTCTGTGGGAACTTCTCCCATGTTCCAGAGCAGAGAGGGGACGTGGAGTCTGAATGGACCCTGCTCAAAACCTCCAATGTGGAAGCAGCCAGGTGCAGCTGTGGCCAAAAGCTTGTTGGTGCCAGTCACGGAGGCAACCCAAGAACCCACTGGTGGACTCTGCTGGTGAGGGAAGCCATCAAACTGAAGAATGGGGCTGTTAGGGCCTGGTTGGCTCTGGGGACTCCTGACTCAGCAGATAGGTAACTGACAGGCAAAAAAGGTGGCAGCTGCTATGGTTGCAGAAGCAGAATCCAAAGCATGGGAGAAGTTTGGAGAGGCTATGGAAGATGACTTTCGGTCGGCTTCAAAGAGGTTCTGGAGAACCATCCGGCGGCTCAGGAGGGGTCGGAGGAGCTTCACTCAAGCTGCGCTCAGCAAAGGTGAAGAAACACTGACTTCAAATGTGGACATTGTCGGGAGGTGGAAAGAGGACTTTGAGGAACTCCTAAACCCGAGAGATATGCCTCCCTTACAGGAGTCAGGGCCAGAGGCTTCCGGGGTATTACAGTCCATTTCCCTGGTGGAAATCACTGAGGTAGTTGGAAAGCGTCACAGTGGCTAAGCACTGGGGGTGGATGAGATTCGCCCGGAACTGCTTAAGGCTCTGGATGTTGTAGAGCTATCATGGCTGACACGCTTCTGCAATGTTGCATGGACCACGGGGACAGTGCCTATGGATTGGCAAACTGGGGTGGTGGCCCCAGTCCTTAAGAAAGAGGACCGGAGAGGGTGTGCCAGCTATTGGGGTATCACACTTCTCAGCCTCCTAGGGAAAGTTTATTCCAGGGTGCTGGAAAGAAGGTTCCAACCAATAGCTGAGCCTCTAATTGAAGAGGAACAATGCAAGTTACGCCCTGGCTGTGGAATAGTGGACCAGCTTTTTACCATCTCACAGATAATTCAGGGGACATGCGATTTCGCTAGTCCAATCTACATGTTTTGTGGACTTGGAGAAGGGCTATGACCATGTTCCCCGAGAAATTCTGTGGGAGGTGTTTCAGGAGTATGGCGTGCCAGGGCTGCTACTGCGGGCCATTCGGTCTCTGTGGGTGGTAGGACTCACTCTCCGTGACAGGGTGAAGAGTTGGGCTATCCGGGAGCGACTCAGAGTAAAGCCGTTAGTCCTTCGCATTAAGAGGAGCCAGTTGAGGTGGTTTGGGCATCTGGTAAGGATGTCCCCTGGGCGCCTCTTTTTGGAGGTATAGCAAGCACGGCCCACAGGGACGAGACCCCGAGGTCAGCCCAGGAACCACTGGAGAGATTATATCTCCCAGTTGGCCTGGGAACGGGAACGGCTGGGGATCCCCGCATTGAGCTGGAGGAAGTTGCGAGGGACAGGGATGTCCAGGCTTTTCTGCGTTGCCTATTTCCACCGCAACCCGAGAAGGACTAAGTGGCCAAGAAAATGCTGCCATTCACTTCATGCTTGCCTACTTCTATTCTGGCTAGCTGTTTTTTCTTCACTATTTTTTTAATCTTTAACCATCCAGGCAGGCCAGCTGAGAATGAGTCCTCATTTGGAGACACAGAAGAGGGAGTCTTTTCTCAATTAAAATCCAGATACAAACCAATCTTCTGACCCTTCTGTGTTTCACTCACTGAAGCAGTGTTTTTCAGAAAAACTCTCATCATGTCACAAGCCAGGGCTTGCATTTAGACAGGGCTGCACGTTGTGACGTGTGAAAATCCATGTCACTGAAGGTCCTTAAGTAAGATGTCTGCAATCTGCTATCTGAAGGGAAAGGGTGATTCAAGGATAGCTAGACACCTAGGCAGCTTTTCCTTTGGTGATGTCAGCTTTACTGGCCATATTTGAAATAGATGTATGTTGTGTTGTATGCCTACTTTTTTGAGTATGTCAGCAATAAGACAGAATCAGGTAGTCTGCGAAGGTTTTAGCACCGAGTTCCACATGAACATTGGTACGTCGTCAGGAGAGAGGCAGTGCTCGTCTGTCTGTGCCCCAGTCCGGTCACGAGAGGCGCCGTGACACCTGCCCCTGTGAGGTGGGGCCGGATATCCGTGCACAGCCATGGATCTCCAGTACTATGGTATCGCTGTGTCTAGGCGGGATTCTGACTTAGAGGCGTTTAGTCATAATTCCACAGATGGCAGCGTTGCACAGTTGTCTCCTCAGCTAATAACATACGCCAAATGTCTGAACCTGCGGTTCCTCTCGTACTGAGCAGGATTACTACTGCAGTAACACATCTTCAGCAGGGTAAAGCTAACCTGTCTCACAACGGTCTAAACCCAGCTCACGTTCCCTATTAATGAAATTCTGCTTCACAATGATATGAAGAGCAGACATCGTATGATCAAAAAGCGACGTCGCTATGAAATTTTGACTGCCACAAGCCAGTTATCCCTGTGGGAACTTTTCTGACACCTCCTGCTTGAAACCCAAAAAACGAGAAAGATCGTGAAGCCCCACTTTCATGGTCTGTACTCATGCTGAAAATCAAGATCAAGCAAGCTTTTGACCTTCTGCTCCCTGGGAGGTTTCTGTCCTCTCTGAGCTCGCTTTAGGACACCTGCGTGACCGTTTGACAGGTGTACTGCCCCAGTCAAACTCCCCACCTGCCACTGTCCCCGGAGCGAGTCTCACCCGGCATGCGCTGGGCAACTGACGCCAGAATCGAGAGCCACCCACCGGGTAAGCGAAAAAATAATAAGATTTTAATTTTATTACTTTTTTTTTTTTTAACAAGCTTAGTGATTTCCGTTTTGAGGACGATTCTAAGAAAGACTAGGAGCAATTCTGCAATGCTGTCCATACAACTGCATCAAAGGCATTAGGGCCGTCCTCACACAAGCAGCAAGACTGGTTTGACGAAAATGATACAGAAGTCAAGGTCTTACTTGCTGAGAAGCACCATCTGCATTGTGCCCATCAGAACAACCCATCCTCAACTGCAAAGAAGGCCACCTTCATCAGCACTCACAGAAAAGTACAGAACAAACTGCACAAAATGCAGGACTTGTGGCTGATGAAATTCATGTGTGCGCAGACAGAAATGACTCCAAGCAGTTTTATGAAGCCCTCAACACAGTCTTCTCGGAGATCTCCCATCCTGAGCTCAGATAGCACTACTTTCATTACAGAGAAGACACAGATCCTCCAGAGATGGGCTGAAGATTTCAAAGCCATTCTCAACCATCCCTCATTCATCAGCAATGAGGCCATCAACAAGATGACCCAGGTTGCCGGAAATGACTCCAGGGATGCGTCACTAGGCGAGGGCAAAGTGAAGAAGGTCATCAGTCAGCTGTCAAGCAGCAAAGCCCCAGGGTCAGATGCCATACCAGCAGAGGTCTACAAAGCCAATGGTCCTATGCTGCTACAGAAACTCACCGAGCTGTTCCAGTCCTTCTGGAAGCAAGGATCCATCCCACAGGAACTTAGAGACACGTCCATTGTACACCTCTATAAGAGGAAAGCCAATTGCCAGATGCACGACAATCACCGTGGGATCTCGCTGCTCTCCACAGCAGGGAAAGTCCTTGCAAGAGTCCTGCTGAACCATCTCATTACTCACCTGGAGCATGGCTTACTGCCAGAAACACAGTGTGGCTTCTGCAAGGAATGTGGAACCATTGACATGATCTTCACTGCGCACCAGCTATAGAAGTGCTGAGAGCAAAATCCTGAACTCTACACAACTTTTCAGAATCAGAATCAGAATCAGAACGAGCTTTATTGCCAAGTATGTTGATACATACAAGGAATTTGTCTTGGTGACAGGAACTACCACAGCACAGACAGAATGACAGTGACAAGACAGGTGAAAAGATAGAGTATGTGAGCAAGGGATAAAAAATATTTAAAAATATAAAGTACCGAATATACAAAAATAGTCACTAGATACAAATGCAAGGGAGTGTGAGTAAGAGAAATGTGATAAATAGTTGAAAATATAAATATAAATAGCATTATGTATTGCACGGTTTACTCTCTAGGGGAGAGATTTAGGTGTTCATGAGGTAGATGGCCTGAGGAAAGAAACTTTTCTTATGCCTGGCTGTCCTGGTGCACAGTGCTCTGTAGCGCCGGCCAGATGGCAAGGGTTCGAAGAGGAAGTGGCCTGGATGTGAGGGGTCTAGAATGATTTTGCTCGCCCTTTTACTGACTCTGGACGAGTGCAGTTCTTGGAGAGCTGGGGGAGATGTGCCGATGATTCTTCCAGCAGTCCGAACTATCCGCTGCAGTCTTCTGATGTCTGATTTCGTAGCTGAGCCGAACCAGACAGTTATAGAGGTGCAGAGGATGGACTCAATGACTGCAGAGTAGAATTGCAGCAGTAGCTCCTGTGGCAGGTTGAACTTCCTCAGCTGACGAAGGAAGTACAACCTCTGCTGGGCCTTCTTCACAATGGAGTCTATGTGGGGCTCCCACTTCAGGTCCTGTGAGATGGTGGTGCCCAGGAACCTGAATGACTCCACTGTTGCCACAGTGCTGTTCATGATGGTGAGTGGGGATAATGCTGAGGTGTTTCTCCTGAAGTCTACGATCATCTCCACTGTTTTGAGCGTGTTCAGCTCCAGGTTGTTATGACTGCACCAGACAGCCAGCTCTTGGACCTCCTGTCTGTAAGCAGACTCGTCGCCATCCCGGATGAGGCCGATGAGTGTGGTGTCGCCTGCAAACTTCAGGAGTTTGACAGAGGGGTCTTTTGCGGTGCAGTCGTTGGTGTACAGGGAGAAGAGCAGTGGGGAGAGCACACATCCCTGGGGGGCGCCAGTACTGGTTGTGCGAGTATTGGATGAGAATCTTCCCAGCCTCACTATCTGCTGCCTGTCTGTCAGAAAGTTGGTGATCCACTGACAGATGGAGGTGGGCACAGAGAGTTGGGTTAATTTGGACAGGAGGAGGTGTGGGATGATGGTGTTGAAGGCTGAGCTGAAGTCCACAAACAGGATTCTCGCATAAGTCCCTGGTTTGTCCAGATGTTGCAGAATGTAGTGCAGTCCCATGTTGACTGCATCATCCACAGACCTGTTTGCTCGGTAAGCAAACTGCAGGGGGTCCAGCAAGGGTCCAGTGATGTCTTTCAGGTAGTCCAACACGAGTTTTTCAAGTGACTTCATGACCACAGACGTTAGGGCGACAGGTCTGTAGTCATTAAGTCCTGTGATTTTGGGTTTCTTTGGGATGGGATGATGGTGGAGCGTTTGAAGCAGGAAGGAACTTCGCACATCTCCAGTGATCTGTTGAAGATCTTTGTGAAGATAGGGGCCAGCTGGTCAGCACAGGTTTTTAGGCAGGCCGGTGAGACGCCGTCTGGGCCTGGTGCTTTCCTTGTCTTCTGTTTGACGAAAACCCGACGCACCTCCTCTTCGCAGATCAAAGGTGCAGGAGAGGGGAAGGTGGGGGTTACTGGAGGTGTTAATTGATTCGTGGAGAGAGGGTCTGAATGGGTGTGGGGTGTGAGACAGGGTTTATCAAACCTGCAATAAAACTCATTCAAATCGTCGGCTAGTTGTTGAGTTGACACGGTGCCGGGGGGTGGTGTCTTGTAATTTGTGATGTCTTTCATGCCTTTCCACACCGACGCAGGATCGTTGGCTGAAAACTGTTTCTTCAGCTTTTCAGAGTAGTTTCTCTTAGCCACTCTGATCTCTTTTGCCAGTGTATTTTTGGCCTGTTTATACAAGACTCTGTCCCCGTTCTTGTAGGCGTCTTCTTTGGCCTGACGAAGCTGTCTGAGTTTTGCAGTGAACCACGGTTTGTCATTGTTGTATGTCAAACGAGTCCTGGTAGGGATGCACATATCCTCACAGAAACTGACATATGATGTTACAGAGTCTGTGAGCTCATCTAGATCGCTAGCAGCAGCCTCAAAAACACTCCAATCAGTGCACTCGAAGCAGGCTTGTAAGTCCTGCTCTGCTTCCCCAGTCCATCTTTTAACAGTCCTTATTACAGGTTTAGCTGATTTCAGTTTCTGCCTGTAGGTCGGTATAAGATGAACCAGGCAGTGATCAGAGAGCCCCAAAGCTGCCCGTGGAACAGAGTGATATGCATCCTTTACTGTGGTGTAGCAGTGGTCCAAAATATTACTGTCTCTGGTGGGACATGTAATATGCTGTCTGTATTTTGGCAGTTCACGGGAGAGATTTGCTTTATTAAAGTCCCCGAGAATGATTATAACAGAGTCCGGGTGTTGTTGCTCTGTGTCAGTGATCTGGTCGCCCAGCTGTTGCAGCGCTGCGTTCACACACGCTTGCGGTGGAATGTAAACACTTACGAGGATGAACGAGGAAAACTCCCGCGGCGAGTAGAAAGGCTTGCAGTTGATGAAGAGCGCTTCTAGGTCGGGACAGCACATCTTCTTCAACGCTGTTACAACTGTACACCACCTTTCGTTGATGTAGAAGCATGTCCCACCGCCACGTGATTTCCCCGCTGATTCCGCGTCGCGATCCGCTCTGAACAGCTGGAAGCCCGGCAGATGTAGCGCACTGTCCAGGATGGCTTCATTCAGCCAGGTTTCCGTGAAGCACAGAGCAGCAGAGTTTAAAAAGTCCTTGTTTCTTTGGGACAGGAGGAAAAGTTCGTCGATTTTGTTGGGTAAGGAGCGGAGGTTTGCCAGATGGATACTAGGCAGCGCTGTTCTAAAGCCGCGCTTTCGGAGCTTGACAAGCGCGCCGGCTCGCTTTCCGCGCTTGCGCGTCTTGGAGCGCTTGAGTAGCGCCGCTGCACCTCCGACTACAATGTCCAGCAAAACGTCAGAATAGTCGAAAACCGGTAAAATGTTGGGTGGTGTGTACTGCCGAATGTTCAGCAGTTCTTCCCTGGTAAAACTGATTGTCGGAGTATAACTAAAGACAGGGCAAACTAACAAAAACAGTAAAACAACTGTGGAGCTCCACACCGAGGCGGCCATCCGCGGCGCCATCATGTGAAGGTATTAGTAGTATTTGTAGACCTCACGAAAATCTTTGACTTTGTCAGTCACCAAGGCCTATGGAGAATCATGGCAAAATTTCACTGTCCAGACCGATTCATGCTGACAGTACGGCAATTTCACGACGGTATGATGGCTTGTGTCCTGGATGACGGTGAAGCATCTGAGACCTTTCCAATCACCAACAGCAAGCAAGGATGTGTTCTAGCACCCACCTTGTTCAGCATGATGTTCTCAGCCATGCTGACTGATGCCTTCCAGCACAGTGAAAAAGGAGTAGGGCTGAAGTACAGAAATAATGGGAAATTCTTCAATTTGAGGTGACCGCAAGTTGTCACCAAGGTGAAGGAAACTGTGCTGTGAGACTTTCTCTTTGCTGATGACTGTGCTCTGAATGCAAGAACAGAGCCAGAAATGCAAGCCAGCATGGTCATGTTTTCATCTGCATACAACAACTTTGATTTCACCATTTAACACTAAGAAGACTGAGGTCATGCACCAGCCAGCACTCCACTCTCTGTACACAGAACCCTCCATCATTGTAAATGGACTAAGATTGCAGGCACTGGACCACTTCATGTACCTGGGCAGTACCCTTTCCAGAGCAATGGCCATCAATACGGAAGTAAACTGCAGAATTTCTAAAGCCAGTTCTGCCTTCAGCAGATTGCGCTCCAACATCTGTGAACGTTAAGGGATCAGCCTACCAACAAAGCTGAAGGTCTACCAAGCAGTGGTGATTCAAACTCTGTTGTACACCTGCGAGATGTGGACTGACTACCGGAAGCATGCACGACAGCTCAATCACTTCCACATGTCCTGTTTGTGCAAGCTTCTGAAAATCAGGTGGCAGGACAAAGTGCCAGACACTTAAGTTCTTTCTAGAGCCAGTCTGCCATCAATTCACACATTTCTAATGACAGCCCAGACCAGGTGGGCAGGGCACATTTTCAGAATGTTACACGATCACATCCCCAAGCAGCTCCTTTATGGAGAACTCACTCAGGGAAAGTACTCCCATAGAGGGCAGAAGAAGTGGTTCAAGGACATGTTGAAGGCCTCCCTGAAGTCGCTTGTGATCAACACCACCACCTTGGAAACCTTCGCACTGAACTGTCCAGCATGATGCAGCCTCATTGACAAAGGTTACCAAACTGTTGAGGTGAGGTGAACTGCTGAGGCTCAAAGAAAACGTGAGCTACGAAAGTCCAAAGCTGCTCACACATTATCAACAGTGTCGTGACATGTCTGCATGATGTCTGACAGGACGTTCCACGCCCGAATCAGTTTACTCAGTCATTTTCGTACACACATACGACAGTCAGCCCATCAACAGAGATCTCGAGGTCTTCATCTATAACGATGGACAAACAGTATTTGTTTTTTTAAACTAAGGCATTCCTTTGCTTTTTCAACATTTTACTTTACATGTATGGATGAGTCACCCATTGTAAGTAGTGTACCTAGCAGCGCAAATCACCTTGGTGAATAAAGTGTGTGGACTGATAACACTACATAGAGTTCATTGGAAGTTGCTTTGGAGAAAAGTCTCTGCTAAATAAATATAAATGTAAATGTAGATCTCATAGTTATTACAGATGATAAGCTGTGACAAGATTTAAGAGAAATGCTAGTATGTAGGCACAAGCCCAGCATGAGGCTTGTCTTGTGTGGTGCTTCATATCTCCAAACAGAAATGATACTTCTGTTTTTATAAGGCATTTCTCTTAAGTGTAACCCGACAACTTTTTAGGCAGATTTTACTGTACAAATTACATTTGCTGGTAAGTCCAAATTTTTCTAAAAGGTACCTCCTTTAAACGAGGGAAGCCTTTATTTTACATTTGAGCTTTGATTCTCTCATGTCAACAGGTACATTGATTAGATATTCTCAAGTTCCCCCAAGAAATTACTACCACAGAAGAGTATCATGGGACTCATGTCTGTCTCAACAAGCAAGGAGGACAATGTATTTTCAACTGTAACAAAATACCACCGAATATCGATGCAATTATATCACATCAGTGAGGAAACAGCAAAAAGAGACAGTTGGACAACATCTAAAACATCAACAGAATCAACCACACTTACCTATGTTTGGATGATTTAAAATCTTCATTATTCGGACTTCCCTGAAAAGCTGTGGAAGAAGAAATGCAGATTACAACAGACCATCCCTTTCCCCATCTATTATGCAAGACAAGCCTCTGAAAACATGTGGTAGAAGAAATGCATTTAGAACCAGACCACCCCTTTCCCCATGTATTACACAAGACAAGCCTCTGACGGTGACTGCAAAAACTCCTTGAAACCAGTGGCTGAGCCTGGACAATAGTTTTTATGATTACTATAACTATAAATAATAATGACTATAATACAGGGGTGGGCAATTCATTTTCCCAAGGGGCCACATGAGAAACAGGGACTGTTGTGGAGGGCCAAACCAATAGGCTGAACTAATTCTGATCAATACTAATTTCATTGCTTCATAAAAAGCAGTAAATTGTATGGTTTTGATTAGCTGCTATGCGTAAGAATACATGTTACGATAAGGGTATGAAAATGTGGAATAGGCCAAATAGAGCAGTAAAAAATAGTAGAAAAGCCAATCATTACACCACTATTTCATTTTATTTTTAACATAACATATTTTTAACCTTCACAAAAACAATTCTGAAAGTGTGTATGTTTTGCAGTATTAAAGACCAACAATTAATTAACTTTATACAAAAAGCAATAAGTGCTTTTGATGTTTTTTTTGGTTCTTTTTTCATGTTCAGTGAGAAAAATCCAGTCTGTCTTGGGTTTGAACAAGTGCACTGAAGTCTGGTTGAATGTCTGAGGTGGATATGCAAAGGACAGCTGACAGGTAATCATGAGGGAGAGAGGATCTGTATCTGGATTTGTTAAACTTCATCACTGAGAATGTTTGTTCACATATGTAGGTAGATCCAAAGAGAACAAACATCTTCTGAGCATGCCTCCTCATGTGTGGAAAGTTCTCCTCTTTGAGAGAAGAGTAAAAATCCAGCAGTGATACTGACTAAAAGTGCTCTGCCAGTAGTGTATGAGACTGCAGGTCAATGAGTTTGAGCTGAACATCGCTGGGTGTATTATTCACACTGCAGGGGGATAAAGAAAAGTGCAACAAACTATCTCTGATTCAATGCTCATGCTCTGATGAATCTAACTATTTTAGTTACAACATCAATAACATGGTTAATTTTTACACTGACTTACAACACCCCCTGATATAACACAATGCAAAAATACCAGTTTCTGGGTTAATTTCAGTCACTTAAAGTTTATCCTGCCTGTCGTCGTCCCTTTCAATGACCGCATTGCTGCCAGCTCCTCCGTAACGTTAAACTTTCCATCGTTATCCCACATACAGAGACAAGTAACTGGGCTGTGTTGCGGACATCGCAGCTCTCATCAATCAAAGCCAAGGAGAAATAGTCAAAATTGTCCACTTTGTTTTGCAGCTGAAGCTTCAGATTTCCCACGACCAATGTCCTCGATCCTTTTTGTTATGGCACGCACACACATATGTAAATTGAAAAAAAATAGCTATCACTTTCAAAATAAAAGCAATGCGGTTGTATTCTGTGCATGGCGTACACTTACTAACATTTGATTTCTAATTTCCGATTGATCTCTCGCGGGCCAGACAGGGATAGCCAAAGGGCCAGATGTGGCCCAGGGGCCGTAAAATGCCCAGGTCTGCTATAACAGAAGCTTAGCTGATCCTGTAAACAAAGCAATTAAAAACTATTACACAGTAAATGTTATACTAGTTTCTGGAAGAATAAGGGAAGGGGGTTAGAGTTAAGTCAAGGTGAATTTGACTCATGGTGACCACTCGTGGTTTTCGTGTTAAAGGAGGGTATAGAAGTGGCTTACCATTCCCACCTCCTGCACATGTTTTTGGGTTGAGAATATAGAAAGAGCATGCAAACTCTACACATGCTGGGTGGGACTTGAACTGGTGGTGAATTGAGAAAGGAACTGTGTGGTACTGGCTTTACCCGCAATGTCACCGTGCTATGACTATGCTGCTGTGCCACTTTCTGGAGCACTCATAACCCTGTAAATATTGAACCTGCCTACTTTGTCAACTAAGAGCCTGGGAGTAATGATTGAAACAAGTCTGTCTCTCAACATATTGAAGCCATAACTCAGTCCTCTAGATACCGTACATCATCCTGTATAACATCTGCAAGATCTGCCCTTATCCCACAATCACCTAAGTGAGACTCCTGATCCAGGCCATGGTGATATTCTGCCTGGAGTCCAGGAGGCCAAACAAGAGAGAATTGCAGTAGTCCAGGCAGGACTGCTCCAGCAGGCAGGACTCACCAGCTGATACAAAATGCTTCTGGACATGCAGTGTTTGACCAGCCAAAGTCATCCCACTTATCCTCTTCCTTGTCTCCTTGCACTGGCTTCCTATCGCTGCCCAGATGAAATTCAAGACTGGTTACGCCCTACACAAACACCAAGAGATCTGCTCCTCAAAATCTACAAGACTTGATCACCCAGTACACCCAACCAGATAGCTATGCTCTTCCACCTCAGCCCACTTGGTGGTCCCATGCAAGAGGTTCAAAATCAAAAGTACAAAAGTTTTTGGTTCTGGATCCAATATGGTGGAATAACCTCCCTCTCTCACTGAGAATCGCTGAACTTCTTTCTACATGTATTCATTTAGCAGATGCTTATCTCCAAAGTGACTTCCAATGAACTCTATGTAGTGCTATCAGCCCACACCTTATTCGCCAACGTGACTTACACTGCTAGTACTGTACACTACTTACACTGGGTTACTCAACCATACATGAGTGGAACACACTCTCTGTATTACTCACACAGTATGGATGAACCCGAACACATGTCTTTGGACTGTGGGAGCAAACCCACGCAGGCAAGAAGAGAACAAGCAAACTCCACACAGACTGAGCGGGGATCAAACACACCTCCTCTAACACCACACAGACACTGTGAAACAGCAGCACTACTTGCTGTGCCACTGTGCCACCGTTTAAGATGGGTCTCAAAACTCAGCTGTTTTGGACTCACTTCTCCTCTGATCTAGTACACACACACACACATTTTCAGAACCGCTCGTCCCATACGGGGTCACGGGGAACCGGAGCCTACCCGGCAACACAGGGTGTAAGGCCGGAGGGGGAGGGGACACACCTAGGACGGGACGCCAGTCCGTCGCAAGGCACCCCAAGCGGGACTCGAACCCTAGACCCACCGGACAGCAGGACCGTGGTCCAACCCACTGCGCCACCGCACCCCCCCTCTGATCTAGTAAATGCATGATAAACATGTGAATGTTATAATAATGGAAAAGCTTTTACGCAGCTACTTGTGTGATGTATACTGTTTCATATGGTGGAATGTGAGAAATTGAATAAATGTAAATGCAAAACTGACTGTACTCTAGAATCATGTGTTTGCATCCAAATCTCTCCTGCTGATGCAATGCACTCTTTGTATTTTTTTCAGATGTATGTCACTTTGGAGAAAAGCCTCAGCTAAATGAATAAATGTAAATGAACACCATCATAAAATATGTTTTACCCCAAGTGACACACATTCTTTAAAGACTGATTGCAGTTACTGTTACAAAACCGAATGGACCAGATTCACGGAGATAAACCTACTTGAGAACTTCCCATGCAGCACTTCCAGCATACAGGCTTAGTGAACATTGCACCGTCACATAAAATAATCAGCCTCAACTCCATGTGAGCTTGTTGAGCAGATGTATGGTCAACACCAACTGTGCCACATTGACCATACACCTATTTAACAAGCTATCATGGAGCAGAAACAGGTGCACATGAGCCTTCCAAGGTGCTGCTGAAGCAAAATCACAAAATACAAATAATAGGCTGAACACACAAATGTGCATGAGAAAATGTATTCAACAGAGGAGATACACACTGCTGGCAAATTAAATTGAGTGCTTGACTGCGAATCCTTTTCCTTCAGGCTAACCAACCTGATGTCAGAACATCCCTCAGGCCATTTACACACACAAACTCTCAGAAACTGGCTGTCCCGAGTGGGGTCGCAGCAAACCAGAGCCTAACCTGGCAACACAGGGTGCAGAGCTGGTGGGGGAGGGGACACACTCAGGACAGGACACCAGTCCATCATAAGGCACCCCAAGTGGGACTCGAACCCCAGGCCCACCGGCAAGAAAGACCCGGTCAAACCTGCTGCACCACCACATCCCCCTAAGGTCAGTTATACAAGTCATGATGTCATAAAAGAATGAATACTCTGTGTTAAAGGAATAAAATCATGTGAATGGGATTAAAGCCAGCAAAGAGACCAAAGAGGCTGAGGCAGTCAGCCAAGTCACAACGTTCAATAACTTAATATCTTGATCTTTGACTGACATTCTGACAGCATCCTGCAAAAATAAAACATCCTCACAATGTTTCTTTTCAGTGTTCTCCACCTCAGTGCCAGGTGGTAGACTGCTATTCCGACCATGGATTAAACAACATGCGGGGGTGGGACAGCAGCAATTTTATGTATCAGGAACAAGTCTATGAATGATTCATACACCAGAGCCTGTGAGCCCAGAGGCCTTTCATAACTAGCCATCATCAATCCTCAAAGCTATCAGAAACACTGCAAGCCACCTGGAAAGTGCTGAATTCTTTATGTACATGTCCTCTATGATGATGTTGCAGCTCCATTGTCTAGGTAAAGACACAAACTCCCAAAAGTCTTTGAGACTTTTGTCATTTGGATATTACTATACAGGTGGCCCCCAATTTACGTTGGGGTTACATGCCCTGAAACCCATCATAAGTCGAAAATATCTTAAGTCGAAAATGCATTAAATACACCTAATACACACTTCTGCGCGGCAGAATGAGAGATGCGGATCGCTGTCGCTGTCCAGCATCGTGAGAGAGTATCGTTCCGCGTATCGCTTGCCTGGGAGAAAAATTAAAATTCCAATTGTGGTTTCTACTGAATGTCTACTGCCCCCTCACCATTGTAAAGTCGAAAAAGTCAGAAGTTGAACCATCGTAAATCAAGGACCACCTGTACTACTGTAAATAAATAGCCCTGTGCCACTGAAAAAGTATATGTAGTATGTACATACAGATTTGGTAAGAAAGACAGGACAGACTGAGGGTGACACATGCTGGCGAGTCAAGACTCTAATATGGCTATGAGACTCACCTCACTAAGTCTGTCCTCAGCTCTTCCATAACTGGCTGGTTTGGCAAAACCACCACACAGGACAATACCAGACCACATTGCATCATGTGGTTGGCTGTGAGCTGCCAAAACTGCAAGACCTCCACAAGTCCAGGACCAGAAAGTGGTCAGGTAAGATAATCACAGACCTTTCCTACCTATCCTATGTTCCATGCCCAACAAGGCACGACAAGGTTTTTTCCCCATGAAGCAGAGTCTTATCAGCCTCTGAAGTGTGCATTATACAGTAATTCATACACATTTGACCATTAAGATTCCACTTTTGCCATAGGCCTATAGCTCCTAATCAAACAAAGTTAATGCTTAAATTTACTTCAAGTGTCATCAGTTACAAGTACTTTTAACAATTATATACATTTTTACACACACACACACACACACACACACACACACACACACACACACACATATTTTCTGAACCACTTGTCCCATACGGGAAGCCAGAGCCTAACCCGGCAAATCAGGGCAGAAGGCTGAAGGGGGAGGGAACACACTCAGGACAGAATGCCAGTCCATCGCAAGGCACCCCAAGTGGGACTCGAACCCCAGACCCACCACAGAGCAGGTCCCGGCCTAACCCACTGCGCTACAGTACCCCCATTATACAGTTTTATTCCAAACAAAATTCACTTTTATTCAGTATTTGGTAGTCTTAAAAATGGTGACAAACAGCAAATATAGCAGCATAGTGAAACCGGGCCAAAAGACACACACACACACACACACACACACACACACACACACACACACACACACACACACACACACAGAGGCTGAAACCCCTCATCCCAAGCGGGGTCGCAGCAAGCTGGAGCCTAACCCGGCAACACAGGACGCAAGGTTGGGGGGGGGACACCCAGGACAGGATGCCAGTCCATCACAGGGCACCCCAAGCAGGACTCAAACTCCAGACCCATCAGAGAGTGGGATCCAGCCAAAACCACTGCATCACCACACCCCCTCTTTTTGAAATAAATAACCTTTTTTCCATGTAACAGGCTTACAAACTGAGTACAGAGGCACTTTAGCCTGTCATATATACTTATCATATACTGTATACTTGCATACCTGTCAAATATACTTTGTACAAATCTGGCAAAGACACAACAGGCAATACAGCCACACTTAAGTGCTCAGTTTCATATAGGAGATTCCTGACAGCACAACTCCCTTCCCTAGTTACTAGTTCAGAACAGTCATTCAAGCGCTCTGTGTCACTGCGTGAGAAGAACACTCTATAAAAAAAAAACTGAATTGAACTGAATTGAACACAACTTGGTAAAAATCAAGTAAACATTCATGGGAACACTGAAATGAAACACAGAAAGCAAATCATATGTTCGGAAAGTTAAGTATTCTAAGTGTAAGACAACTTGGAAACAACAATGTCCTGTCATAATGACAATCTCCACTCTCCAAACCAATAACAACTATCAAAATCAATATGACATCATAGCTGGAACAGCAGTCATTATTATTCATATAAATAATATTATTCTATAAGGTTACTTATAGTGTTATACTACTTAATGGTTTAACAATGTGATGTAATAAATGTAATATACCAGTTAATTTGTACTCTATCAGTTCACGATAAGTATCTGGATCAACCATACTACAGTAGGTGTGAGATATGAAATTGGGTTCTTCAAGTCCTAACATAGATAAACTAATAAATAAATGTATAATGTAGACTCAGTGTACGTCTGATATATTCTTGTATTTGTGCAATTTACAAAAACAGCAATTAGTGAGGGATTACAGTGAATGACATGACACATGGATTCTCTCTGGCAGGGACATATGCTCTTTGGTTTGCTTGTACTGCACAAGAAGGCTTAAATAATGGGGGAAGGGGATACTGTCCCTCACTTTCACAGCACTGCACACCACAATCACATAATGTGGTACAGTAAGCAGTGATGCTGTCTAACAATGCTTGGATGGTGCAAGAGAATGTGGGTTCTATCCTCATTCAGTCGTTGTGGAGTTTGCATTTTCTCCTTACGTTTGTATGGGTTTCCTCCCACAGCCCAAAGACGTGCAGAAATGGATGGTATATATTACAACTATCACATTTACAGGTGGCACAGTGAGTAGTGCTGCTGTCTCACAGCACTTGTGTGGTGTGAGAGGATGTGGGTTGGATCCTTGCTCAGTCTGTGTGGAGTTTGCATGTTCTTCCTATATCTGCGGGTACTCCAGTTTCCTCCCACAGTCCAAAGACATGCTGTTCAAGATCACCCATAGTGAGTGAGAGACAGAGAAACTATGTTCCACTGATGCATGGATGACTGACCCATTGTAAGTAGTGTATCTAGCATTATAAGGTCTGTGGGCTGATAACACTACATAGAGTTCACTGGAAGTCACTTTGGAGAAAAGTGTCTTTTAAATAAATAAATGTAAATGAGTTATAATAGCTACGACGCTTAAACTAGCACTCATAAAATCTTAATCGCTCAAAGATCATCTAACCATCAAATATTTTTTGTAACACTGCACAGTGAACTACACACAGTATCCCCATGCTTTACAGGGCAGCAGTGTGAAAATGTTTTTGCAAACATTATTTTTTTATATATAATAAAAATCTATTAGCTAAATTATTAAAATGTCTATTTTCAGTGTACCATGAACTGTGTCTCACATCTAATGTATGTAGGGTAGACTCCAGGCCACCTCTACCCTGCATCGGAAAAGTAGTAATTGAATGAATGAAGGCAGAAGATTAAAGAACAAGATAGAGATAATACTTTTCATTATAAATGGTTTTCTGTCAGAGAGTTTCTCAGTTGGAAGAGATTGTTGCCAAGGCTGCCCCTCTCCCCCAGACTACTCATACTTATGATTGAAACTTTGGCAAAAGCTATTAAGAACAAACACACACACACTTTCTGAGCCGCTTGTCCCATATGGGGTCACGGGGAACTGGAGCCTAACCCGGCAACTCAGGGCATAAGGCTGGATGGGACACACCCAGGACAGGACACCAGTTTGTCACAAGGCACCCCAAGCGGGACTTGAACCCCAGACCCACTGAAGAGCAGGACCCGGTCCAACCCACTGCACCACTGCACCACCACACCCCCTCTATTAGGAGCAAACAAGACATATTTGGTGCAAGGGTAGATGAAAAGGACCATCACATTTCTGTATATGCTGATGATGTATTGTTACACCAGAGTTACCCAGACACATTAGTCCCAGCAGTACTAGAAGTGACATCCCACTACGGTACAATTTCAGGTTATGAAATAATCCCTAGTCATGCCCCTCTTAATTCTACCTGGTGATTCTACTCTGAGGGGGCGGTGAAGTGGCATGGTGGTGCAGCAGGTTTGGCCTGTGCCTCCTTTCCTGTTGGTCTTGGGTTTGAGTCCTGCTTAGGGTGCCTTCTGATGGACTGGCATCCCATCCTGAGTGTGTCCCTTCCCCCTCCAGTCCTGCATCCTGTGTTAGGCTCCAGTTTGCTGCAACCCCATGTGGGACAAGCAGTTTCAGACTATGTGTGTGATTCCCCTTTAAACTGGCAAACTCCTGTTTTAGATACCAAGGTATCTTTGTTACTTCATCTGTTGCCTTCTAAGCGCAAACTCACACATACACAATGCCTGCAACTGCTTGTCTTAAGCAGGGTTGCAGTGAGCCAGAACCTAGCCCAGCAACATAGGGCACAGGGCTGAGGGGACACACCCAAGTGGGATGCCAGTCCATCGCAAGGCATCCCAAGCAGGGCTTGAGCCCCAGGGCCACCATAGGGTGGGCCCGACCAAGCCCGCTGTGCTACTGCTGCCCCCGACACAGATTACTTGCCACTAATTAAGAAGGATAAACAGGACTTGACCTCTTGGACTTCTTCGCTTATTTCAATGTTTTGTAGAATTAACACTGCACGAATTAATATTTTACCTTGGTTGTTATACCCATCCCAGAATCGACCCTGTTACTTACCAAACATTTTTTTTTTTTTTTAAATTAGACACCTTGATCTTTAGGTTAATCTTGAACAATTAAAGGCCCAGAATCCAAACTTTATCAACCAAAAGGATGAATCTTATGTACCAAATATGAGATTTTACTGTTGGGCTCCACAGATTAAACTAATTATTAATTGGTTCCAGGTTAGACCAGAGTCTCTCTGGGTGGGTATGGAGTCTGGTTCATGCCACCCAAGACTGTTAAGACCTTTGTCTTTCATTCTAAGAGACCATCTTTATGAAAAATAGGCATAGTCTACCTTTAGGTGATGCATTTCTCCAAAGCAACTTATAACATTGAGGAATTTACAATTATTTACCCATTTATACAGCTAGGTAATTTGACTAGATCAATTTTAAGGCAAGTACCTTGCTCAATGGTACTACAGGCAGAGGTGGGAATCAAACCTGCAACCTTTAGATCCAAAAGCAGCTCATAGCAGGCTCTTATTTGATGCCCTTCTTGTATGTAAAGATGTTAAGAGACACCTGGGTTTCTGGTTGATCATTACGATCCCCTATCTCACTCTCTCACAGATCTACTCCCACCTATTTGCCTAATTTTGACTCCAGAAATGGTTGTCTAAAGGGGTGTTGGATAGTTCAATCACTGGTGAGCTTCAGCCTTCTAAGAAATAATGTCAGCCTACTGAATACAGCCTTGTGCCCTATGTTGCCACGTTAGGCTCCGGTTCGTCACGACCATGCTTGGGACAAGCAGTTTCAGCCTCTCTCTGTCTCTCTGTGTGTGTGTGTGTGTGTGTGTGTGTGTGTGTGTGTGTGTGTGTGTGTGTGTGTGTGTGTGTATATACAAACTTCAATAAATATCTACAACTATGTCATTTTACTGCTGCCCTGAAAAAAAACTGATTACAGACAGAATTAACAAAAGCTGAGAAACTTCTCATTACAGCAAGGGGCAAGATTCTGCATTATATACCATTTTATGAAGTGCTGGTACTAGCTCCTTGTGAATACACACACACACACACACACACACACACACACACACACACACACACACTTCTATACAGGAGATACATGTGAACGCTTTGGCAAGTCAAACAACTCAGGCAGCAGCGTTCTGTATGAGCTGTAGAGGTATGATGGGAGTAGCAGGAAGGTCACACAGGAGAGAGTTGCAGTTGTCCAGACAGGATGTCACCATGGCCTGGACAAGTAGTTGCACAGAGTCGGTTGTGAGGTAAGGACAGATCCTGCGGCTGTTATGCAGGATGTATCTGCAAGTCCAGGTTGTGGCTTCAATGTGCTGAGAGAAAGATAGACTTGAGTCAATCATCTCTTCCACAATCTTAGCTAAGGAGGTAGGCAAAATGAGTGAGTTGTCCAGTTCGATAGAAATATTATGACAGGAAGACAGGCCAACTGGGAGGTGTAGGATCTCTGTTTTGGAGAGTGTAAGTTGAAGGAGGTGATCAGACATCCATGCAGAGATGTCCAACAGGCAAGCAGCAATGCACGCGTAAATGTCTGATGCTCCAGGTGGAAAGGAGGGGAAGAGCTGGGTATCATCAGTATAGCAGTGGTATTTGAGTCCATGGGAGGCAATGAAGGGGCAAGGGAGGAGGTATAGATCGAGAAGAGCACACAACCCTGTACCAAGAACTGCAGGACACCTGTTGAGAGAGGTAGAGGACAAGAACGGGAACCCCCCAGACCACTTGATAGGACTTTTCATTATTAACTTTCCATAACACCAGCAAAAAACAGAATAGGTTAATTTATTGTCTAGCTCAAAGTCATCAGATTTACATCTTATCGCTGTGCAAGAATAACTCCATGCTGTGAATGTTGATGAAACAGCTTACACAATGAATCCATGGGTGAATGATGTCTGTAGATGAATGCAAACGGTTATAGATATAATCATTACACAACTGACGGTCACCAGCAATGCGCTTGTGTACTAAACCATTACAGATCACTGGTTAACTCATGTGACCCTTGTAGTGACTATGAATGTGCTCCATCCCGGAGTTCCAGCTTTCTGAAACAAATGCCTACAATGAAGCACACTCAGGTTCTTGGATCAGTTTTAAACCACATTCCTGCATCACTGAGTTCTACAGATTCAATGCACATAGCTCCAACTTGGTGATATGAACTGCTATTTAGATCATGCAGCAATTCATCATAACTTGTCCCAAATGGACATCCCCTACCTTGCTGCACCCTTGACAGGTTTGGCAGCTGGCCAACCTGCAGAATCTGGAGCAAAGGACATTAGCATAGACCGAGGGCAGCCAACATGACCTCAAAAGGAACCCCAGGATGTTCTTCTGGGAATGGGGCAGGTCAGCTGCAGCTTCTCCTCTGAGGAAAGGAGGGCAGCCAATATAAGTAAGTAAATTAAGTAATTAATATAAGTAAATAAAGTGGTTTAAGTCTGAAAAGTAAAGCAAGCAAAATAAGAAACATGAGAAAGAAAGTAACATAAACAAGTAGTTAAGGAAAAGAAGTAAAGTAAAAAAGTAAAATAAATAAAGTATCTGTTTATAGAGACAACCCCTGACCTTGGAAAGGAAAGCTTGTGTTAACAATTCTTATTCATACTGTAAACATGTATGCTATATATGGTGTGTTTTGGAGAGGACCAGGATGAGCAACCAGTAAGGGAGCAGCTTAGTTTGAGGAATGCATTATTATTATTATTATTATTATTATATAGGCGGCACGGTGGCACAGTAACATGAGTTCAATCCCCTCTGTGTGGGTTTCCTCCCACAGTTCAAAGATATGCTGTTCAGATAGATTGATGACTAAAAAAATTACCCATAGTGCATATGAGTGACAGATAGAAAGTGTGTTTCACTGGTATGTTTACATTTACATTTATTCATTTAGCAGATGCTTTTCTCCAAACCGACATGCATTTCAGAGAAAATACTATTTGTGGATTACATTAGGAGAAAGAGAGACATAGTTGCAGACGTGTGATTCTTAAGTAGTTTGTTTCTTTCCATCATATGCATCAATCTTTGTGGATGAGTGACTCATTGTAAGTCAAGGGTGAATAATGCTGATAACATTGCATAGTTTTCACCGGAAGTCGCTTTAGAGAAAAACATCTGCAAAATTAATTAATGTATTCTTACCACTATTGCCTTTTCTTTCGAGAAATATACAGAACACAGGCTGATTAGATTACTCTTACTCACTAGACAAGTGTACTTTTTTCTTGCAGTTTTTAAGAGAAACTTTCACTGTAAGAAGTATTTGGACGACCCACTGGATGAATTGTTTTCTGCTACAAGATATTAATATTTGACCAGCATGATAACTCATAACTACCCAGGACACCTTTTGGGACAGTGGACCTTTTGGACAGTGGTATATGATCACACTTTGAAATACTGCAATCTGTTGCCCTTCTTTAACAGTATAGACGTGGATGTATTCACAATTGTTCTGTGTCGTTGTTTGTTTCTATGTTGTTGTGACCCAGTGCTGCTGCTGCTTAAAAAACAAAGAGAGCATGTTTTCAGAGGAACACCCCTCAATCTGCCCAGCTGAAAGAATCAGTATAAGAGTTAATATGATGCATATGAAGCTGCAATCCCACAAATTGCATGACATTTAAATTTATTCGTTTAGCAGACACTTTTCTCCAAGGAGGTGTACAATGATTATTAACTAATATTTAGCTGATACCTTAACCTGGGGTGACTCAGTGTTACACATGTTACACTAAACTTCCTACAGCCCTTCACATTTTTATACAACAAAGTAACATTAGACACACATACAGACAAAGATACTATGGGCAGTTTAGAGTCACCAGTCCACCTAAGGCATGTCACTGTGCTGCCATGTGAACACACAACATTCACAGTCTACAAAGTTATGCCTTCCTCTCCTTCCCTCTGCATCCGAAAGATTCCTAAAGAAAGAAATTATCCCACAGTCCAGTGTGAAAATGGGCTTATCGGTCCTCCCCAACAAGGTAAAACGTATGGAGACTTAGTGCTCATGCAATCAAGCAGGAGTGCAGGTGACTCATCTATCTATGAGCACACATGGTGGTTTGAACACTCTGAACAGGCAGGGGGCTGCAAAGAAACATGTGATGGTGGAGGCAGGTAGAAGCAATACATCTGAACTGAAGTGACTGCTGCATGGCTGACATGAGCATGAAGAACAGAGTCATTTAAATGTAACAGTTCTCCATAGAAACATCCAGCAGGACAGGAATATATCCCTTCATCATTATCACTGTTCTGGGGGGTGACACAAAACCACAAACCTCAATGTTCACCATGCTGACCAAATAAACAGGGGTATTTGTGCACCTACCAACCAGCTAGTGAGACAAGGCTGCTTCTCAGAGCATAGCGCAGCCACCGTGCAAACATTTACGCATGTAAACGAACAAACCACAAAAAAAAAATATATATACACGCAAACACGCAGGTGGCAGTGGCAAATCTGTACAGTGAGGATGTTTCCATGGCAATGAGATCTCTGCATTCTGCATGCCCTATCATTCCCAGGAAGAAGAGCATGACACTTCCGCCAATTATGTAACCGCAGGGTACACCAACGCAAGCAAAAATAGCAGCAACACAAAACACAGAGAGTGAGGGTTCCCACAGCACAGTCACAGCGGCCCACCATGTGCCTCAGAGGTCAGGCGCGAGTGGGTGAACGCCAAGGATGCAAGGTTTCCAGTGGTCTGAAATGAAACACTGCATTCTTCACAGTGAGTGCATCAGTTGGTCTGCTTCGAACCAGGGACATGGTTTCTCCAAAACTCTCTGGGATGTACTTTCACAGCGAGTCTGGGACTCTGAATCAGCACCAACGATCTTCTCCCAGTGTAGCTCTATGGCATGCTGGAATATTAAATATACACCGCAACTTTTCTCGGTCCAAAATAGCAATACAAAGAAGAAATGTCAAATGCAGTACACTTGCCACACAAATCCACACAGAGTCCTCATGTAACAAACATTAAAGTTAGACATTTTCAAACACACAAATTCCATTCATCCTTTTATTTAACATAATTATTTTTATTCATATTCATTTGTAAAATTTGTTTTTGCGGAGAGCCGGGGGCGCAGTGGGTTGGACCACGGTCCTGCTCTTCAGTGGGTCTGGGGTTCGAGTCCCGCTTGGGGTGCCTTGCGACGGACTGGCGTCCCGTCCTGGGTGTGTCCCCTCCCCCTCCGGCCTTACGCCCTGTGTTGCCGGGTAGGCTCCGGTTCCCCGCGACCCCGTATGGGAGAAGCGGTTCTGAAAATGTGTGTGTGTGTGTTTTTGCAGAGCATTTCTCACCTGCATTTCCACCTCCAGCATGCAGTTGCCAATAAAACTCATCAGTGTCCAGTTCAGTGTTCCCTGCCTCTTGCCCAGCATTTTCAGGATAGGCTTGGGAACACAGTAATCACGTATAGAACAAGCGAATGATGAAAATGAAATGAATAAAGGCTTACTAAGTTTTTAATTATAGTTTTATCTGAGGATTTTACAAAACCTAATCAGTCAATAAATTTAAATTTACTTAGGTAACAGATTACTAACTCTGTCCCATCTTCTCATCGAGCACTACCTCGCTACATAAGACCTGAGGAGGCCAGCCAGCAGTGACAGACGAATCCCGTGCTGACAGAGGATGATGTCCATCTGCCATGACTATCGAGACATTCCATGCTGAGCTGGGGATCCAAGATGCCATTTACCAACATTATAATTACTTGTTAAACACTGGCTTACAAATTGTTACTTTCTAGAATGCCTTGAGGGGTGGGCAACCACTGGCCGTGGACCCCCAGAGGTTTTTTTTTTTTTTTTTTTCTCCCTCAACCTTCAGTTGGGAGTTTTTGTTCCTTTCCCCCAGTGGCCAGCAGGTATACTTATAGCTCCATAATAAGTTCTTCATTATGGTAGCCATTAGTTCTTTGTTTGTATCTCCCTGTATGCCTGTGTTAAAGTGCTCTGTGTCACTGCATGAGAAGAGTGCTCTATAAATAATAATAATAATAATAATAATAATAAATGAAGGGATGTCTTCAAGCTTTGATTGGTTATGACATACAAAGAAATCAAGTTACCAATACACTTCTGGCCCCAGTTATGTTTGTAAGTTGAAGATCCAGTGTGAAAACTCCAATAACTGATTTACTATAATAAACGACACATGCATTTAATTCTTGCAGTGGAAATATTCTTCAATGCAGGGAGCATTCAAACACACCTAATCACACAGCATGAGAGAATTTCAGGCTCAGGGAAAATGAGGAATGAGCACAGGTAGAGAGACAGCTACTAGAGCAGATGATAACATAGTGGTTAGAGCTGCTGCCTTTCAATGCAAATGTCAGTTCAGTTTCCACCTCCAGCTGTAGTACCCATGAGCAAGGTACTTACTCTGAATTGTTCCATTATAAAAAAAATTTTAAAAAAAAACCCAACTCTACTGTATAAATTGGTAAATAATAGTAGATTGCTAGCTTAACATTGTAAGTCGCTTTGGAGAAAAGTATCAGCTAAATGAATAAATGTGCAGTAGGAAGCTGATAGATGAGTCACAAGATGGACAGAACAGCGGGTTCCTATCCCACTTTTAACGGGCCACCTGGAGCTGGGGAGAATGCCAGTGGCCCAGCAGGGACTCCAAACACAGCCTTCCTCCTACTAAATCAAGCACTTCTTGCACCCGAGATTCCATCTGGCACCAAAGCGGAATCTTTTGTGAGCCAAGATGCCGCAGCCACTCTGTCTCACTACCTGCCCCATCAGCCACCGTCAGTGGCCAGTAGACCTGTTAGTGCATTTCAAACCCACGTCTTAAATGGTTACGCAACTAGCAGCGCCTGCAGCAGGTCCTTACATAAGAGGCCACACACACATTCGGTAACTATACATCACTCATATGGGATTAAGACTTCATCAGAAAGAGTAACACAACTACATACACCTGAGACTGTGCAAAGGCTCTAAATGCAGCAGAAACACCCCAAACATAAGTGAAAGTCTCTAAATTCTGCAAATGCAATAAATTCTGTAAATTAAGGTACAATATCAAAAAATTCAACACAAAATGATGACCATCGTCATAATAAAGAAAGCATGTGTCACTAATTGTGTCATCTGAACAATTTCACTTCTTTCATTTGGAGCCTTTCTGTAAAGATGTTTCCTTTCACTTGACACCACAGCCACCTCAGCATTTACACAGATATTTCAAATGTAAACATTTTTGTCATTCCAACACAATCCAAAATTTTACAGGTACAAAATTTGATGGGACATGTGAAATGTGCAATGTACCTGTCCAGGGGACAATCAAACACAAAACATTAACAGGGAGCCCCAAAACTGTTCATGTCAAAGAAACAAACACCACATGAGAAGATATGAAATAAATGTTTTTGCAACGACGGACAGAAGCGCAACTGGTGCTAAATCAGTACTGTGGCATGCAGACATGGAGTGCATATGTGCAAGTGTGTCAGTCCTGTTTCTCTCATAGGGCCATACACAGTCCGGCATTGTGACAAACAGATGAGCCCCAAACCAAAACACTCAGAAGGCAAACTGCGCTGCTACTGCTGACCTCCTTGACAACATGGACCCCAAAGCAGCATTCCTAACAGATGCATGCATGTCTTCTCATTATGTCAACACCTGTCTGGGCTTCTTTGCAGGCCAGCCTCCTTGCCACACTATGAAGCAACAAGCCATCACCACAGACCTGGCTGCAGTTTTGTGGAAACATCTGGCGGCTCTGAGCACAGGACAGTGCCTCTAAATACATATTGATCACACGTGGCAAAAACAGCACTGCTGAGCACAGGACCAAGGAGCCAGTGCTCATGGGGGATGGGATGAGGGAGAAGGGCAACAGAGATGATGGACCAAAGGAAAAAGGAGAGCAGAGTCAGGGCTCAGTCACGCTCCCTCCTGCTTTGTGACATCTTGCCCTATACCCAGGCCAGTGTCATACAACAAAGTGGATCAACGGTTGAAAAAACAAACTGGGACGAATTCCTGGGCACAAGGCTACGGCGTTCCTGGCTCTCTGGCCTTCAAACTGCCCGTGGCCCAGAGTGGTTGCATCAGTAATTCCACCCGGGCAGGACGAGCACGCAGACAGACATGAAGCAGCTGGGTGATGGGTAAGGGTATGTCTCCAGGCCCATAGTGCTCACCCTGCTGCATCCAGCAAGACACACCTCCTTTTTCTCAGTTGTCCTCAGAGACACATGACATCTGAGGCTAGGGATTTAGGGATTTACCCAGCATGCCACACCATCAATAAATATATGGCAGTATCATCAATAAATATATAGAGCACCATCAATAAATCACACGCCATTTGCTGCAGCATTGTGTGATGGCTGGAAGAGCATGTAGGGCACTATGTACTTGCAAATCTCTATTCCAGGATTAAATTTAAAAAATCCCTCTAGCAGAAAGGAATTCACTGGGTCCATTCTTCAGTACAGCACTATTGTCTTATTATCTTCCTCAAAGAAGCATATAAATCATACCATTGTGGGTTTCTTTATGTTTGTTATATTAATAGACCAAGGATAACACACCACATGCTAGAGTTGTGCAACCTCATCTGATGTCACTTCTCATATAGTCTTGCTATGCAATACTGTATGACATCTTATATTTTTTTACATTCAACACTAACATCACCCTTCCTCAAAAAAAAAAAAAAACAAAGGAATGTTTTCTACACTCTGTACAGTAACATTCTTATTCTCTAACCCTACAAAGGAGAGACTGCCACGACATGACTTCCACACAACCACTCATGTCTATCTATACTAACGTATTTCAATCTGTCTTTGTGGATCCTTGATCTTTCACTGTATGCCAATAACACTTGAGGGCTGGTCTCCAAGACTGTTGGAACTGCTTTTGTCTGTGGTATATGGAGATCCTGACCCAAGACGTGTGGACTTAACCTCTTCTTTATTATCTCTGATATGCACACAATTCCTCCAAATCTCTTGACCATGATCAGTTCTGATCACATCCCATTTCTAACATTATGTTTGGGTCATATCTTTTTATCATGGCCATGGTATTTAAAGAAACACATAGATTGTGAATTTCTTTACATTTATTGATAAATAATCAATAACATTTCATGCATTAATATAACTTTTATATTTAACACACACCACAAGCATATGGCAGAATTAAAGGTGAGAGTTACTGCAGTCAAACAGGAAGTCCATCTCTTCCTGTTACCCTATGCAAAACTGTGCTGACAACTTTTTACAGAATTCTAACAATGAACTAATTTTCTTGGCTTCCAGTGAATGAAGAATAAAGACAAAAACATAAAAAGTAGTTAAATAAATTAACATATACAGGCTGCTAGCAGGCAATACTCAAAAATTTGGCTTTGTTTCCAAGATCTGCTCAAATTAAGTCACTGTGACCTACCACACCATGCAAACATTAAAAATCTGCCAGGTATTAATTAATCAATCCACACAATACTCAAAAGAAATTATACCGTAACCTAGAAATGGATCCTAGGCTGTTCCAGTTTCAACACAACTCCTACAAGTCACCTCCAAAGAGGTAGATAGAACCAAAAAAATGAAAAAAGGTTGGCTCCCATATAAGGCACAGATAAAATTCTTTTTTCTTGTTTTCAACCACTCTAAATTGTTCTAAGTATTACCATTCCTTACAATTAGTCTACTCACACAAGTTCTCGAAATTGGTAAATTGTATATTTTATTCAGCTATCATGGCAAGTACATAAGAACCACTGCACATCATGCAAACTCTAAACCAAAGGTAATCAGGGAGCAAACAGAGCTTTGAGAGGAACAATAATTCACATGTTGAACAAATAATTTAATCGAGCCATGAAGACACAACTACTGATTTGTGATGGTTTTAGACCAGGAACACCACATGCAGGTTATTAATGGTGTATATGGAGACATTCTACAGACTGCCCCAGCAAATACTTCCAGGCCTGTGCAGCTTCTATCCAGAGCAGCAGGTTTAAAGACTTTATAGCCTTGTTAAGTCATTGCCCATTTTTCTATAAACTTACTAAATGCTTAGAGGTGGAGTTTTAAAAAATCTGGAATACTACATGTCAGCATTGACAAGGATATGTAAGAAAGCTCACAATGAGAAGAATGGAGTACTAATACAATAATTTAAAATTAAACAGCCTGCACTAAATTGTCATTTTCTTAAGTGGTGGGTCCCTCTGCAGATTCAATTCAAACACAAACAAAAGAACACCAAAGGTGACTCATAGCTTACCTTCTGGAGACTTGTAGGATTCAGCTGAGTCTTGTCTATGATTTTTATTGCAACCTGAAGAAGGGAAAAACTACCACAGTTACTAAAAATCTGGGCTACAACAGCACTGAACAGAACTTATTCTTCTCAACATTCACAGCCTCTAGGGGACGGTTGGTTATTGGTAACGTGGACTGTAGACAAGATATAGGATGTCACAAGAATTCAGGATCTTTAATGGGTAAGACGTATAAACCATGCCAGGCAATGCGATGAGTGACCAGACTAGTCCCCCTGGGAACCCCCTCACCTCTCTGCCTGTGAGGATGTGCCGTGCCAGCTTGACCTTGGCAAAGTTGCCCTTGCCTATGGTTTTCAGCAGGCGATAATTGCCGATGTGTGGCTGCTCATCAGCAGAGGAGGTGACTGAGTTCCGGCAACGAGCCCCAGAGCGGCTGGAGCGCGTGCTGGCTTCAGTGCAACCATCACCATGCAAGATATGCTGCAAAGAGGAAGCACAGAGCCCACATTAGTATGAAACAGATCAAGCAGTTACATACCATTGAGCCCTCTGGAGCTGTACTCTAAAGCTGCAGTGGACTCAGACAGGAAAAATGCATTCATGACCAAAAGGCAGGTGGTTTCATTTCCAGGAAATTCTTTTGGTAAACTACTAGACTGTGTTAACATATAACTGTAAGCTAAATCAATTTTGACAAAGTAATAGCTCATATGCACTGCGTTGTCATATTATGAATGTTCAAGTTGGGAATTTCTGAAGACACAAACACTTTCTCCTTGTTTAGTCTTGCAAAGACTTTATCCATATTGAAATACTGGTGTGGAGCAACTGTCAGCTATGTTTCTGCATCCAGCCATCAGCTGTCAGTAAAACAAACCCAAAGAGTAGGAATGAGGGGTCAAATTAATTAAACTTGCTTCCACTGTGTTTTCTGCTCATGTCTGGTGTTTGTGAGTGTCATGACCAACGACAACTTGATGAATGTTGCACATGATTTTATATTTACATATTTAGCAGATGCTTTTCACAAAAGCAACTTCCAATGAACTCTATGTAGTGTTATCAGCCCACATACTTTATTCACCAAGGTGACTTACAGTACTAGATACACTACTTACAATGGGTCACTCAGCCATACATCAATGGAACACACTCTCTCCGTCATTCACACACTATGGGGGAACCTGACTAACATATCTTTGGGAGGAAACCCACACAGACACAGGAAGAACATGCAAATTCCACACAGACTAACCAGGGATTGAACCCTCATCCACTCACGCTACCCAGGTGCTGTGAGATAGCAGAGCTACTCGCTATGCCACTATGCCACCCATTTTGGAATGAATTGCTCAAAAACATGGAATTGAACTGGATATTGTGGAGACATCTCCTTCCATCATTTTAAATTTTTTATTTTAACATAGCTCAAAGCTTTAAAAACAGTCTTTTTAGTCTTTTTTCAGTATTTTTCATTTATTATAGCTGTATCAAAGACTTTTACCAAACCTATCCACTATATGTCGAGGTACTTCTCTATAATTACTTTATTTCATTTAAATATTTTTTTTTCATTTTATAAATAATAATGCAAACTGGAGGGGGGTGTGGTGGCGCAGTGGGTTGGACCACAGTCCTGCTCTCCGGTGGGTCTGGGGTTCAAGTCCTGCTTGGGGTGCCCTGCGACGGACTGGCGTCCAGTCCTGGGTGTGTCCCCTCCCCCTCCGGCCCTACGCCCTGTGTTACCGGGTTGGCTCCGGTTCCCCGTGACCCCGTATGGGACAAGCGGTTCTGAAAATGTGTGTGTAATGCAAACTGAAAGAAGCCAGATAAATGCTGTACATTATTTCAACTTTATAAAAAAATCATGCACAGTATTTCTAGAATAGGAACTGGAACAACAAGTCTGCAAAAAATAAGCAAGTGAAGAAAATTGAGTAAAAGTCTTACAAAGAGATTCTTATTTTATTATTTGTTTTTTTCTACAGAACCTAACTGCAGGGGGCACATGGTGGCACCACAGTGGGTTTGGTCAGGTCCTGCTCTCTGGTGGGTTTGGGGTTTGAGTCCTGCTTGGGGTGCCTTAGGATGGACTGGAGTCCTGTCCTGATTATGTCCCCACCCCCTCTAGCCGTATGCCCTGTGTTGCCGGGTTAGGCTCTGGTTCGCCGTGACTCTGCTTGGGACAAGTGGTTTCAACCAATGTGTGTGTGTGTGTGTGTGTGTGAACCTAACCTCTGAATGAATTAACTGGTGTCTGAATTATCAGGTTTTTATAAATTCTCACCCAAGGGTTGGTTTTACAAACAGAGAAAATAACTGAGTTCTGGTCCCACTCATAGGTTGAGCACCCAGTGCATGTAGCCTGCAAAAATAAAAGGTCATAAATCACTAACTGTTTAAACTGCAATTTACCAACTGGTCTTCTAGGATTCAGGGTTACACACAGCAAGTGATGATGCTGCCTTCAGTCAGGATGGGTCAGGCCTGGCATTAAAGTCACCACAAAAAACAAAAAACACTGACCCATCTGACTGTCATATCACTTTTACAATCAGATGTCATGTGTCTACATTCAAGATGAGTCTTCTTTCCAGTATTAGCACTTCTGCTTTCTGCCAGCAGATAATGTGGCCTGCAGGAAACCCATAAGTATCATTGCTGTCGATAACACGCTTTGGCCTTTTAGTGAAAAGATCATGACACACATCATCTGAAGCCGCCTATCCCATGCAGGGTCGCGGGGAGCTGGAGCCTAGCCCTGCAGTGTGGGGCGTGGGGTTGGGGGGGGGGACACACCCAGGGCGGGACACCAGTCCGTCGCAGGGCAGACCAAGCAGGACTCAAACCCCAGACCTGCCGGAGAGTAGGACCCAGTCAAACCCGCTGTGCCACTGAACCCCCCCAGTGAAAAGATACACAAGAAAAATAAATGCTTCCAAATTATACAAACTTGGTTTGAAAGCAGTAAGTTCAGAAAACTAAGGCTCACAAAGAAATCAAGCGTACAGGATAAGGAACAGAAAAAGGAATGTGTTTTAAATGGGAAATTACACACCCAGAAAATCACTTTGAATCAGGGAAGACAGTAGCAAAACACATCATCTCTACTTCCACTCTTTCATCACAGCACTTCCAAACTGGGAAAGCATGTGCTGGCCCAAAATCTTGCATGTGTGACTTCATAGCTAGCACATATCTCAAATAACTACTACACACGTAAAGCACGACAATGCTGAAAAATGTTTCAGACAAAATTAAACTTAGGTAGGGTTTCCTGTTTTTCTAGGTTCCTGTCATGACTCATCCAATAGCTCACCTACTTATGGAGAAACAGATGCTTACTCTTCAACTGATTGTAAGAACATTCTGAAGACTGCAAAGCATGGCAGCCCTTTCACAGCTCCCAGGACAGCTGGTAGCACAGTAGTTAGCGCTACTGTCTTTAGACCCAAAGTTTGCAGGTTTGATCCCCACCTCTGGCTGTAGTACCCTTGAGCAAGGTACTTACTCTGAAATTGCTCCAGTAAATTACCCAGCTGTATAAATGGGTAAATGATTGCAAGCATATAATAATTGTGACCTTAACACTGTAAGTCACTTTGGAGAAAAGCATCAGCTAAATGAATAAATCTAATTTAAATATTTTAAAATTTTTTAAACAAAAATGCATTGGGATAGGTCCCATTTGCCCCAACTGTCATATGTGACATTTTGTCAAGCAAAAAGCTAGTTAAAAATACATTCAAAACTGTGTATCCATGCATTGTAGAATGTTATAGTGGAACTAATGTCAATCACTGGAGACACACAGCCCAAGTGAGAGTACACATTAGAAGGGAAAGCAAACCATCAAAGGACAATCCCAGACACAAAAACACACAATGACACAGGTATACTTTGAAGGAAATTTAGGTTCACTAATAAATCTGAGCTCTAGTTTCCACTCACAATCAAAAGACATTATTGTGCACAAAAGGATTATTTGCTTAAACAGAATTTGAGGTCAACATCTGTTGCTCCAGGAAAAGCACAGCCTTCCTGAAGGACCTGGAAGGAAAAATTTCTCTAACATTCAGCTGTTAGTTGTCTTTCATCACTTGCATTGCCTTGGCATTCATTCATCCGACACTTTTCTCCAAAGTAACTTACAGCGTTCAGTTACTTAAACAGATTTACCCTTTTACACAAAGTGAAAATTTTTACTTCATCAACTCAGGCTAAGTAGCTTAATCAAAGGTACTACAGTAAGAGATGGGATTTGACCCTGCATCCTTTGACTGAAGATGAAAGAAAAGGTCCAGAATGTCATAATCCTTTGTTCAAGACCTACACAATAATACAAAGTAACAAAACTGTATTGTCATTTTTTTGTATTTTCCATTCAGTTTTGTTAGATTAAACATACTTTTGGCATTAGTTTGTATTATATATCAGTTTTTAGAAAAATATTGCACTTTCTTGAAATTAACAAATTTTGGCACTGGGTTCCAAGCATCAAATATTCCAGGACCTTATAGGATCTAATGCTTTCTAGAATGTTTTGATACCTTCTGGAATGTTGTACCCATCCCCAACAACGAGAACTTGCCTGACCCCTCGTTTCCTAACGAATGATCCTGCACTTGGGTCCAGCTGCCCCGGCATCCTCAGTTCTGTGTGACAACTAGTGGCTTGTAATCAATAAACTTTAATCATAATCAAGGCAAAAATCAACATAATTAGGAATTTTTGAAAAATGTTTTGTGCTGTGTAATCAGTGGTTTTGGTGTCAGTGAAGAGTCAGCAGAGTCACCCACCACTTTTTCCTCCCTGTCACAAGTCCCACGACCACGTTGTCAACAGTGTACTTTGTCGTTCTTACCTGTCCTATGTACATCACGAACAAAACGAGAGTAATCAGTGCTGGGAGTAACTGTACATGCACAGCTCTTAGAACTGCAATTACTGCTGTTACTACTCTACTGCCACTACTGGTTGTAAAGTTCCAGTTAGACGCGCTGATCATGATTCATCATGGCATGCATTTCGCTCCATGACCGATTCCATCACCATCATCATGCTGTCATCCGCGCAAGGGGTCAGAGAAACTCCTGCTTGAAAGCCCCTGAAAGACACAATAACTGAGGTTTCTCTATCACTCACTCTGGTGATGCGGTGCCTCTTCATCGAGTGGCTCCCCTTCATCTTCCCACTTGCGCTGCGAGCGGTGGTGAAGCGCAGCGACTCGAAGCTTTTCAGCAGCTGCTTCATCGACCCGTCACTGTTCACTGGCGCTCAAGCGTTAGGCAGCCACCGAGGGGCGGGACTCCGACGTCCCATTGGACAGAAGAGACGTAAGTCACAATGACGTCAGGACGGCACCGCCGTAACGGATTGCAAGGAGGAGTGACAGCATGATCCACTACATCACAGGTCAACAAATACTGTACTAAATAGCCAACAAGGCCTACAAGTTGTATTTATGCATAAAGCTATTGCTGTGTGTTATTGGACGGACCTACCGTGTTGTTACAAGACGTTAATAACCAACAAGTTTCGATTCAGAGATTGTTGCGTTAATTTTACCTCACAAAGTATTAGAAACGATACTAGGTCCGGAATTAGTGATTTTACACGAAAAGCCCTCTGGAACGGAATCTGGTGAAAAGATCGGACTCGTAACCGGCTTTTTAGTAAAACGTGATCGATCAGTGACCCTTAGTGACCACGTGCAATGTGAACTCGCGGTGTGACGCAAGTGCCTCCAGACGGTACCGGATACCCGAATTAGAGTACTGAGAGATGAAGGCCATGCGGCTCGTGCTCCCCCTGGCCGCACAGGTTTGACAACACACTATAGTGGAGAATGTTTGTCGTGTACTTGGCACTGGCAGCTGTCCACACGGAATGTTTTCCACAGCCTGAGACGAAGCTGTAACTATACTTACGCTGTCGCATTTCGCTCGCTAACGGAAAGTCGCTAACGTACTACTAACTAGGTACCATGGCATGACACAACTGTTCATTCACCTGGTTTCCAACAAATTTTTCACAATCTAACAATCCCATCCAATTTCTGAAATGTTTTATGACATGTCTCCATCTAGTGTCTGCTCAAATGTATGCCCAGTTTTCAATCTTCCTTGTCAGAAATCTCATGAGTCTGTTAATTTCTAACCAACTACTGCTGAATGCTTTGTCTTGTTTACTTGCTTTAGCATCATTTGAGGTATGACTAAATTTGCCATATATTTATTTGCAGGCTTAATCTATCCATGTATTTTCAGTAACTGCTTACCCTAATACAGTGTTAACAGTGATCTGGAGTCTCATGTCCAAACACCACCTGTGAAGCATCATCACTACCCACCACACCATTGTGTTGCTCCTGCAGGTACAATTTTATTTTGGAATACTGAAAGCTTTATTTACATTTCTATCCAGATAGAGAAATAATTTTAATGAAATGGAAAAAAAAGATGCCTGATTACCAACCATTAATTTTTTTTTATTATGCAGCCTGGGCAGACTTTTTAAAAAACTACAGGAAAGCACTTTTTTAATATCTGACTGAAATATTACTCAAAATTAATTAAAGAAAATAGGAATAATCCTTATTTTCTGTTCAGCACTGTCACTAATTTAACTAGTAGAAACTTATAATGAGATGTATGTTGCTTTGGAGAAAAGTGTCTGCTAAATGAATAAATGTAAATGTATAATATTTGAAATTTTTTGTCTAGTTTCTGTGCTGGTCATAGCAATGAAATGGTCCTAACCTGTGTCTGGGCTGCTGCTGAACTTGAGTCTTGCATTTGATACTGCTGATCATAGTACATATGTTACCCAGTAGACTTTCCTGGGTGCACTAACAGGCACTTCACTTAAGTAGTTATGTTCCTACTTATCTAGTGCCCAACAGTTTGTGCCAAATTCTGATAAACACACGCCTTTGTTCTCATCTAAGGTTGAATATGTTGTGACTAAGTTCTGTACCAGGTGTTATTGTTTTACTCACTCTGGATGATATTCATAAGTCAATCACATCAGTCTTTACCACTCACTGATTGAATTTCAAGGGTACAGAATGTTTTAAAGATCTGGCTGTTCTGCTAGGCATAAATATGTCATGTTGCTGCTTTGGCTAGGTCATGCATCCTTCAATTGAGAAATACAGCTAAATTAAGGCAATTTTTACATATGCAGGATGCATAAAAACTGATTTTCTGTCAAGGACAATTGACTACTGTAGTCTGGTATGGACAATACTATCTTGGTTACTGCAGGGTTAATACAAAATGCTGTTGCCCCAGTTGTCACAAGAACTAGGAAGTATGACCATATAACAAGATCCTAGAATGCTGCATTGGTTTCCAATTAAGTTTAGAGTAGATTATAAAATTTTACTGATGTATAAGGCAGTAAAATGCATTGCTCCAGCTTACTTGTCTTCATTCTTCAGATATGGGTTACTTTAAGGTACCTGTGATGAGATTTAAGAAGAAGGCATGTATCAAAACTTGGGAAGAGTGTTAGATGTTGTCAGGGACACCCCATCTGTCTCAGCCTTTAAAGCCAGGCTTAAGAGTCATCTCTGCTCTTATTGTGTTGTCTGTTAGTAAACCTCCCCCCCTTGCTGAGTGACAGGTTCTTTGTGTGCTCACTAATCTCTTCCACCAGATGCCTCTGTGCCTCTCCTGCGGTCTCTTCCACATCTCTGTCCTGTTGGTCCATCATCTTAACACTGTTTGGACTAGGTAGAAATCATGCAGTTGAGTTCCATCACATCATCTTTATGTCAGTGATTTAGTACCTACATGTAGACCCTTTGTCCAATTCAGCAGCACTCACAAATAAAATACAAGTTATTCCCCAAAATGCAGGGTGTACTTCCCCAACCTTGGGCCCACTGATTCCAAGATAGGCTCTGGACTACTGCGACCTTGTCCAGGACAAACAGGTAGGAAAAGGGAGTGACACTGTGTGCATTTTTTCTTACATGTCTTTGCTGTTTGTGTGTGTATGTATATACGTGTGTGTGTGTGTGTGTGTGTGTATATATAAATATATATATATCTATATACTGTATATATGTTTTTTTAATGCCTTCCACCCCTCCTGGGGCATCGGCCACCAACAAGGGCTCTCCAGGCATCCCTGTCAAGAGCTGAGATGTCTTGAAGTTTCCTTGTTGGCATTTGTGTAGCTGGCAAGGTTTTTATGGTGTGGGGTAGCTAGCCCCCATGCCCAACTGTTTGTGTATAGTTTTTACAATATTGTTGTACAAACTTCTGTGTTTCTTTTTGTTACATAAGAACCTATTTGTAATGGATTTTACTGAAGGTGTACACCTATATTCTAGCCAATAGCAGCTGAGCCAGAGTTCTCACAGGGGAACACATCAATGAACAAGAACAAACCTCACTGAACAGACTGTGGGCATTAATCCAATGCTTTCTAAATATGTACAGTTTTAAAATATTTTCACTGTCAAGCTTGTTATTTATTTTGTAGAATGAAAGCATCTTTACTGTGTCACAAGTGTGCTAACTGCCAATGCAGTGGAACAGATGAATAACACACACACACACACACACACACATTTTCAGAACCGCTTGTCCCATATGGGGTCACGGGGAACCAGAGCCTACCCAGTAACACAGGGTGTAAGGCCAAAGGGGGAGGGGACACACCCAGGACGGGACACCAGTCCGTCGCAAGGCACCCCAAGCGGGACTCAAACCCCAGACCCACTGGAGAGCAGGACTGTGGTCCAACCCACTGCACCACCACACCCCCCAGATGAATAACACTAGAAATCAATGATCCTTAAGAGAAACACTGGCTCCTCACCTTACTGTACTACAAATGTTTGAAGACACATATGTTCAGTTTATTTTAACTGAAATAATAAACATCCTACCAAAACAAGTTAAAAACAAAAAAATTCAATGTACATAAAATGGAACAATGAGGTACTGTTGTTTGCATTAAAATACATCAGGTTATAGTGGATATCGACAGGAATAAAAGCCGTGCTGGTCAAGAGCAGCACATGGTGTTTCAGGTCAGATGATCTTCACAAGCTATTTCAAGTGCACCTTAGAGAAGAAAGGTCTCACCCTGCTAGTGGCATCTTGGGTCTCAACCATGCTCTGTTGAATGTTTTTGATATGTGAAGAGGAGAGATTAGGCTTGAGGTGCAGCAGAGCAGAGGCATGCTGTGCGCTGTGGGGTTTGCAGAGAGACAGAGATATAGCTTTAAAACTAACTGTAATGTCCTGCTGGTAATGAGATTAAGCGTTCTTGGGTATACCTAGCCCTTGCTATCCAGTTCAAATTTATTCCTGGAAAAATAAGCATATATATTTTGAAAAAAGGACAATAAAATAACTTATTTGTTTTTAATTGGAAAAATTCCAATTTGCTCAAAGCCCTCCCAAGTTCACCACAAAGTCAGCCTAATGCTGTAAGGAAATGTGTACCATTAAAATAGAATGAAGAATTATTAACAACTATTTTTTCATCTAACCCCATCCCCAAAGCTTTTCTGAATCAAGAATTTGCCTGCAAAGTTTTGCTGAATTATGTATGTCAATAAATTTTTTTGAATCGCAGGTGTCCATTAAGCTTTTTCTCAATTGTGCGCACGGTATTAAAAACAAACATACACCTATCTAAAAAGCTTCCTCACCATTCCACGTCAGAGAGTTTTTCAAAGTCTGCATTTGGAATCAAATAATGGATTTTCATTTTATGTTTAACTTTCTTATTAACTAAAGGAATAAGAAAATTAACGCATAGTGTGTCTCGCTGTTCTGTCTCATATAGCCACTTGGTACAGTTTTCAAATATGTCTCACTTTATTGTGTGAGACTGAATGTCACAGGCTATACCTGATGTTGCAGACAGTGTAAAGACAGTTCAATCCAATTAATGATAATTGGTATTAACGCAGGGGTGTGGTGGTCCAATGGGTCCTGCTCTCTGGTGGGTCTGGGGTTTGCGTCCCGCTTGGGGTGTTTGTGATGGACTGGCATCCTGTCCTTGGTGTGTCCCCTCCCCCTTATGCCCTGTGTTAGGCTCCTGCGACCCCATATGGGACAAGTGGTTTCAGATGGTGTGTGTGGGTATTAATGCAACTATGGACCGGATGCATGAAAACTCGGATACAGGGATAGTGAATACTATAGATGTGTACTTCAGCTTACCAGTATAATAAAGCTACATGACCATATATTTAGTAAAAATACTGAAAGCCCCTTTGAGTATCGCAGCCACTGTATTGCATACTGGCATGCTTTCACAAATTTCCTTGCTTTTCAATAGAATTTCAATATGGCAATAATGTTGACCTACACACACACACACACTGTCTGAAACCGCTTGTTCCGAGGGGGGTCGTGGCGAACCAGAGCCTAACCTGGCAACACAGGGCTGTAACAGATGCATGCCAGAGACTGCAGATGCGGTGCGCTTGTCTATCTTGTGGTTCACTAGGTATTGCTTCCTACCCCCTGTCACGGAACCGCTTGCAAGTGAACCGGAGCCTAACCCAGCAACGCAGGGCACAAGGCTGGAGGGGAAGAGAACACACCCAGGACAGGACGCCAGTCCGTTGCAAGGCACCTCAAGAAGGACTCAAACCCTAGACCCACCAGAGAGCAGGCACAGGCCAAACCTGCTGCACCACCACAACCCCCCCAAAAGATGAACAGTTTACATTTATTAATTTAGCAGATGCTTTTCTCCATAGCGACACACATCTCATAGAAAATACAATTTGTGCATTACCTTAGGAGAAAGAGACATAGCTGCAGATGTGTGATGCTTAAGTACAGTTAGTTTCCTTCACCACATGCACTGATGTTCATCACACAAGTAGCTGCATAAAACTTTACCAGAATATCGACAATTCCTAATCACCTTTGTAGTAGTTTTTTTTTCTTCAGGTACATATAAACATTTATATTACATTGCAGGAGTAGCTGTGTAAAGGATTGATTCAAGCATGATCATGAACATTTATACCATATATGAACTTAAGAGATCATGGGCGAAGTGAGTCCGGAAGAGATGAATTTGAAGACCCTTTTTAAATGTGGAAAAAGATTCAGCAGTTCTGAAGTCGTTCCACCACAGTTCAAACACGCATTATAAGAACATTAACACAGAACAAACAAACTCAACTGAAGGGAGTATGTGTATTAAAAAGAAAAAAAAAAACTAGAAGCCACTCCGACAGCTTATTTTTGTGCAATAAAACTTGAAAATTACAGTAATTTACTGTTAACAGTCATCTTATGAATAGATATGTTGTTAGCTTTTATGTACTGTTCAGATTTTGGAAGAAAAACAAAGAAAGGTATTAATATGGAACTCAAACATTTTGCAATAACTTTTAGGGTAACAGAGCCAGAAAGAAAGGTTTTTCAGGCATCCTCCTGACAACTGACTCAACCGGGCACCAGGTGAGAGCAGCGTGGAGAAATATTGCAATGCACAATGGCTTTGGTTGATGCTTGTCTAATGGTGAATGGTTGTTTGTGACAGAGTTGAGGTCTTGGGTTTCTGATTAGACTTCGGCATATGGTGTAAATGTATGAGATATTTGTTTCCTTTAGATCTGATGTAGAGAGAGACATAGCGGAAAGGTTTCACTTCCACTGAAGAAAGTGGAAGAAGAGGGGGAATCTTTTGGAGTGTTTCTTACTCCATGGAAAAGGCTTGCAGAGCACTATGAATTCAACAAAATGTTAAGTGACACAATCAGAGACAGGCTTGTCTGTGGACTCTGAAGAGGTGAAAGAGTGAGTACAGCACACCTGGCTGGGTCCACTGAAAAAAAGGGAGCATTACATAGTTTTCTACAGATATGTGGAAAAGCAGGGCAATTGTCAGTTTTGGTGTAAAATTTGGAGTTTAGGAAGTGAAGTAAAAGGTATCACACTGAATGGGCATGTAAAAAAATTGACAATCAAAACCACACCAAAGAGGTGTGCAAGCACTGCGGGACAGCAGAATCGCAATGATCTGTCTACATAACTTTGAGCCATTGTCTTTTGCAGCCATAAAACATTATCTTCAGAACATATACCTGGAAGTCCATTGCAATGAGAAGTGTCATTAATGCAGTGGTGCAGATCAATGGGCAAAATACAATACTCTCACACACACACACACACACTATCTGAAACCGCTTGTCCCATGTGGGGTCGCGGGGAGCTGGAGCATAACCTGGCAACACAGGGCGTAAGGCTGGAGGGGGCGGGGACACACCCAGGACGGGACGCCAGTCCGTCGCAAGGCACTCCAAGTGGGACTCCAACCCCAGACCCACTGGAGAGCAGGACTCGGTCAAACCCACTGCACCACCACACCCCCCCCAAAATACAACACTGCCATTTTACATTGTCAAAGGACATTACCAGTGTCTTCTTGCGCTACACTTTGATAGAGTTAGTGCCTTTTAGTAGGCCTCAAGAAACTGCAGACAATTATCACACATAAGGAAATATACCAACAGTTTTGTCTCCCTTTCGGAATCACATCAGCACCGGCTCTTTTACTAAATGCAGTGGACCAGATTATGGATGAACCGTCTGCAGTTCAGTGCCATTAGAATGATATCACTCTACACAGCTCCTGGTCAAGGCCATGGCAATATCCCAGTACTTTAGCTTCCTCCTGCCTAGTCTCCACCATCAAACCCCAACAGCTTTACCAGAATGCCACAGTATGAAATTTGAAATTTGCTGAACCTCCCAACGTGATCCCATTTTTGTCTCTAAACATCAGCTTCTTGCAACTATCTGTGTCAAGTACAACACTCTGGTTATGGCCTACAAGACAATCATTGAATCTCCTCCCAAAATACTTACAGGACCTGATTTTTCACTACAGCACAACAAAAGCTCTGCTCTACTTCTGGCCGATAGGTAGTCCCACTCACAAAGAGTCTTAAAGCGAGAGCTTGTAGGTTCTTGGGTTTCTGTAACATGGTAAAGAGAGCTCCCTTTCTCAAGAGCTACATGACCAGCTGCATTAATGATTTTTTTTTTTCTGGATTGTTTGTTTGCTACTGTAGAAAATATTGCTTCTTTGAGTTGACATCCTTTCCAGGGCTCGCCCAGCATCCTCTGCTTCCAGGATACAATCTAGACTGCACAGCCCTTTGTTAATAGGTCTTTATGGATAGCAAGTTTTCCATATTTATAGATGCAATTCGGAACAATTGAAAGACACACCAGACCTGGGCATGACGCGGCCCGGTGAAGTCCCATTTGGCCCGCAAAATAAATTACTTTTAGTGGTTATATTACTGAAATTTTAAAGATATTACAAAATTCTGTAAACTAGCTTCTCCCTAAAATTGTAACTTTTATTTTGAAATGTATGCCTACATAAGCACATGCGATTGCGTGACTGAAAGCATAGTTTAATTACACCGCTATGCTTCTACGACATTATGTTTTTTTATTCACGCATGCAAGAAAGAGCAATAGTTAGGGTGCTATAACGCTCCTGAGTCCTGCACCACAAAATTGGTGGCAAAAAGGGACAGTTGATGCAGAGTGCAAGATATAACAGCAATATTCTGCCCAGACAAGAATCGTTTGAAAAAATATCGCTTTGTTTTTTGGTCGACGAACCGTAACCGGGTTGAGTGGAGCAGCAACTGAAAAACATTTCGAACAGTTTCACTTACTGCTCCTTGGCCTGGCTGAAAGTTGCGATGTGCACGACACAACCTACCGTCTCACCTAGAGGAATAACGCAAAACTTTGAAACAACTGGAATTCGGCTCTGGCTGTACAACTGCTGAAAGGCACGGCCACTGGGAGACACATTCAGGTAAACCCATGGCATGCGTACAGTGTTTAGAACTGTGAAATGGGAAGTTAGCTGGTGTTATGGAAGTTCGAATTTGACAGGAAAAAAAATATATGCCATATGGGTCTGTTGAAAACTGAAAAGGATGCAGGATAAGTGTCTGAAATTATTAATCCAGAGCAGAAATTGTTTTTACAGTGTCTCCAGGAGGTGCTTAGTCAGCAAAACTTAACCACGTAGTAACTACAGCACTACATCTGTACTACAGGTGACCATGTATCAGCTGTGTTATGCATAGCTATAAATGACACCTTACTTAATGTACTTGCCCAAGGTCAAGAGACTTTATTCCTCTCACTGAGCTAGGTAGTTGTCACAGAAAGCCTATGCTGAATAGTACACTTGTTCAAGTGTAGTAACTGATAACTGAGTAGGGGTAATTGTATGTGTCAACTCCTACACGTGTGTTCTTATTTTTGTTAAAAAAAATATTTGCTTCAGTGAGTACTGTAAAGTGGCAGAACAGGGTTACCGAAAGCCTAATGATAAAAGTACCTTTCATACATTTACTGCTATAAACTAAGTAACCAGATTCAGGTTGACATGTTTGTAAGTAGAAGTTTACATGCCATGTAGAATAATATTTCAATGACAGCTCCCAGGATGTACAGTACCTGCATGTGTTCAGCCCCTGGTGCCCTGGCGGATTTCTTATACGGCCCTCTGTTAAAAAAAAAAAAAATTGCCCACCCCTGCACTAGACTGTAGATATCTGTACCATTCAAAAACTGCAGCAATAAAAAAAAATGTAAACATTGTGAGGAACTGGAAATGAACAAAGCAAACCAAAGCCAGTTACATTTTGTATTTTAATTATGGCCTTACAGACTTGCTACCATAATATTGCATAGAGACAAACCACACACACACACACACACACACACACACACACACACACACACACACTTTGTGGTCAAAACACAGGAGTTAACACCATAAATAAATAAGCATCTCTGAAACAAATTATCAGCCATTTACCTTGATACCATATTGTCTGGCCAAATTTTCTGATGAGTATAGTAAAACCCAAAAACAAATTAAAAAAAAGATTGTACTTGTATTAAATGGGTTACAACTAAGTTTGGTTTTTACAGCATTTTAAACTGTTATTGTATTAAGCACATAATGAGATGTGATGCTGTATTTAATGGTTTAATAGCAGGAGCATCACCAGAACAAACTACAGTCATAACAGCATCATTTACAACACTGGTATGTCAATAACACTGAAAAAGCTAAGATTCGGGTCCCCATTGCCCTCTCACCTTCTGGCTGAGCCAGCAGGAAACAAGGTATGGAGGGTTGGGAGACAAGAAAAAAAGCTTTAGGCCCAGGTTTGGCCATTTCAGATTCACAGAAAGAAGCACCCAGCCCAAGATTTCTACTCAAGCTCCCATAGCCGCCCCCCCCAAAAAAAAAAAAACACAATTAAAGCAATTTGCTACTTGTAGTTCATTCCTATGGGGGAAATGAATGAAATGGACTGAGCACCACAACAGTGTTCCGAAAATGACACTTAATAGGGAAAAGAGGGAAAATACAGTACCACAGGTTAGTCTGTGCAAAGACCCAAGTCCTAATTAGGGGAAATTAAAAGTACACAGAGCCAATATAATTCCAACAGTGGAAGATTTTTCACTCCCTTGACCAGCAGATTACCCCAGGACTATTTTATCCTTAAATATATTACCTCAAAAATATACACAACAGATTTTCAAAAATGCCTAAAGACAGCTCTAAACAAAAGCATACAAAGCTTAAAATTTCCACACAATTGCATGGTTCAGGTAGCTGCAACCCTCACCGAGCCCCAGATGGCTGCTGTTCCACACATCAAAAGGCCACTCCTTGAGTCCTGCTGTGAACCCAGGGGATCCTACCATAGAATCCTGTAGTGGACAACTAGAGGGTTTGACTTGTCCTATATGTTCCTTCATTGCAACCAAACACAAACTGATTTGAATTAGTATTTGTCTGGAGTGTAACTGATGAAAAAGTTTTTGCAGACAGTCCTGACTGAAACTTCAAAATGTGGGAACAAGAACTTTCAGCAGGAACACAGCTCTAGCACATGGAGGGGGGGGGGGGGGCAGAATTTGATTTGAATGTTCCCTCCTCTCTCAGGGCAGCCATCATACAAGGGCTACCACGTGACCAGTTTTGCCCCCTCCCCCACCTTGCTGGTCTTCTATGCCAGAAACTCCTGCAAAAGAAACCTCTTTCTGTAAGACTTCCATAAAGACATCAGACACCCCCATGGTAGACACTGCCATAGAGCGCAGATTAACCAGTCAGCCCTGGGGATGGGAAATTCAGAATGCGTTTGAATAAACTCTAAATTTAATGAGAAATGTACTGTAGAAAATTGCAGCTTGGCAGGCTTCAATGTCTCATTTCCCAACATGTTACTACACTGAAGAATTAAAATGAGCACAAAGCTAAAACAAAGACATAAAACTTTAAATGCCACAAGCACTCATGACTCCATGCTCTGCCTTCTGCCATTATTAACTGGATACCAGCTTTTCTGCCTTGTGCTTAACATGTAAATCAAACCTTTAACCAAGTGATGAAGTCCTTAAAGACTAAGGTCCAAGGTTTTCCTACCTTGGCTTTTTCAAAAGCAGACATGGAGGGCTGGTGTGCAATTGACACAGTTCACAGCATGCTGCACAAACTTCTCTCACACGTACTAAGGACAACCATGCAGCTGCTATACATATAACAATCTTTCAAGGCTGAAAAGTCAAGAGCTGCTTACAGACCAACCCCAAGACAAGTACAATCACCAGTTTTATTCTGTAAAACATAAATGACAACTGAACTGCAAAAATTGGAAATAGTCTTTGTGAAGACGGAACAAGCTGTTAACAGTCAGTGCGAAGATCACTCCTTGCAGAATGGTAAGAGGTAGAGTGAATATAGTGTATCTCAAGGTCCACTTCAATATATGCTAAAAAACAAAAACAAGGATCAGTTAATACATACTACAATTGTACAGAAACAGATCTTATGCCTGTTTGCAAAAATAAATGACATTTATATGCAAAAGCATAAGGATTCCAAGGATTTCTTCCTCCTTTCCCAACATAGCAGAGTTGAACTAACTTTCAGATGCATCAGTGGGCATTAAGTGATTCTTCTTGTGTAGCATGCAAGAAAAAAGCTGTCCCACAAACACATATGTCCATTAATTATATAGTTTGCCACAGGCAACTGTCTTCTCTTATAGAAGAGAACAGCTCCATATAAAAATATATTTTCTTAAAACTCATTATTGTGTCACACAATGAGGGGAAAGTGAAAGTGGCTTTTTTTAAATAATAATAATTAAAAAGAAAAAGCACATCAGTTTGTCTGCACATTCAGGATCGCACCAATATCTCCATGATGTGATCCAAGTCACTGAGGTCTGAGAAGTACAGCTGAAGAGCACTGGATGAGGTGCAGCTGGAGAACATCTTGAGGCCATCATCCAGCACCAAAGACTGAGAGATTCCACCCCGTGTAAGAGGGATTGGTAGTGCCGAGAAGTCACACGAGTCATACATGGAGGTGTCGATGTCCTCAAAAATGTCATCCAGCTGCATGTCTGTCAGGTAGCTGGTAGAGTTTGTGATCTCAAAGGAGCCAAAAGACTCCTCTAGCGACAGGGAGCAGCTGAGCACTTCTCCCTCACTGTATCCTGTACAGGTGGATGACCCATCAGATGACTGTGGTAGAGTGGGTCCACTAGCAGGTGGGTCAAGCAAGATGGAGCCTTTGCCTTCCTGCTGCATTTCTTCCTGGATATGGCGAAGGGTGTTGGCCAGCAGCACGGAGCGGTGCAGGCTCACCTCAGGACGCGTGTGGCAGCTGTTCAGCTTGTTAAGGCACAGGTCAAGTACAAGCTGCCTCTGCTGTAGGTAGGGCAGGCTGCCCAATGCCTCCTCAGTGTCACTCAACTTGCGCTTCACACCACGACCCAGAAGGCACCTGTGGGTAAAGTGTACACAACAGTCAAAACAAACCCTCCCGGTACAGCTGATCTGAGATTTACATTGGCACTTTGTGTTCACCGTTCCTCAGGTGCAAGAGCATAATGTTTTCTGAAAAAATACTCAGAGTACACTCTTGAATTGGTTTAAATGAAAAAATAAAACAAAAAAAATTGCTACGTTATCAGCTTATAAAAACAAACTTACTACCAAGAAATGTTGGTCTTTACTTACCCTTGGTAACCTGTTGTAACTCATGACTGCCATTAGAGCATTATTTTGTATGGTATAATTTGAGAAAACAGTGACACGTAGCATTAACAAAACATACTTATTGTTGTACTGTTTTTATGAAAGCTAGGATGTACCATGATCCATAAGACAAATGTCACAGAAAGCCTGGGTCACATGGATACAGAGACTGAGATCGGAGAAAGGTCATCAACTGAAAGTTGAAACAAAACTTGTCAAATCCAGCTCCTGTCAATTCAGTGTCAATTCAGACTCAGAGGAACCTGCCAGGACAAAGTCTCATGTACTGCATCAATACAACAGGCCTTGCAAACAACCATTGCTACTTTTTACCACAGAAGACACTGGAGCAGCAATGGAGGCCTGGAAGAACCACCACCACTGAATTAATTCTGTCTTGGGGATGGTTATTCACTTCTGTGAAAAATGACAAGAGAAACCAGTGACAGAACCAGCAGCATCCAGTGTAGGGACTCCTGAGCAGTGAACAAGGAACAGTATGCCCTCCCACCACACCCTATTCCTCACCTCCAACAACCCTGGTGTATAATGAGCTACAGCTTCTGTGGAAAAGCTGCTCAGTTATGGACCTTCAGTACTTCAAATTCCCATGGAACTCCACAAACTAAAGTCTTAGCCAAACTTAACAGCTAAATGATTATCAAATTATAAAGACCTCTTATTTCAGTTTTCACAGCAAGTGCTGTAAACATCCCCCCATTTAAAGTCCTTGTTTTGGCTAAATTTATTAGATCATCAACAATTATACTAATCAATACCCACACGTAGTGGCAGCACAGCAGGTTTGGCTGGGGCCTGCTCTGTGGTGATCTGGGGTTCAAGTCCTGCTTGGGATGTCTTGTGACGGACTGGCATCCCGTCTGGGGCGTGTCCCCTCCCCATTCGGCCTTGTGCCGTGTTGCCGGCTCCGGCTCACCTCAACCCCGCTCGGGACAAGCAGTTGGATTGCAATTCATACTGTCAATCATATTACAATAAACATACCTCTAAAATGCTATTTCAGTAACAATTCTCTTATTATTTGCACTTTAAAATATTCACTGACTTGCACTTGTTCTAAAAGCTGTAAAGTAATATCATTGGCCATGTCACCTATGCAGCTGCTTACTGTGTTATTGTCCGACAAAGGCACACAATCCACTTTTCGTGCCGCTTCCTCTCCAAGTAACTCCCTGACAACATCCATAGTAGTCGCTAATAATAATGCTGCATCAGTTGCGTGTGGCTTCTTAGCACGCGCCCTGTGGAGTGATGCCAGTTATGATCCCTTTAAACTCCTCTAAGGGACTATTGCTTGCTGCCGAAAAGTACTAGTCTACCAGGCCAAACAACTCCTGATGTGTGAAATAGTCAGTAGACTTTCCTGCCTCACTGGGATGTTTCTGCTGTACATAGCATTTGCGTTTGGATGGTTTCATGCACTCATTGGAGAAAATCTCTTGACAGAGAACACACTGGGGTCTCTTGACTCCCTGCTTAACATACAAGTAAAACCAAATGCAATGTAAGATTTGTCATATTTTCTACTTTTTTGTTTAGCGTTCGTCAAGTCACATTGACATGAACTGCTTGCAGGACTCGCGGGAGTCTTCAAAAATCTTTCCATCATTTGTAGAGCATGTACTTGGCCACTAATTGCTCCGCAAGTGCAAAACATAAAGAGCACAAAGCATTTCAGGATAAACATGTTACAAAGAACCTTTCTTATAAATTACGAAGGTATATGTAGATTTGATTATTAACATCTTTAAATTAAAAAATAAATTACGGGGAAAAAAAAAAAAAAAAAACTTTTTTCTCCCTGTAAAGTTTTCCACGGACCCACTAGCTCCTTCTTGCAGCCCCCAGTTTGAAAACCCCTGCTTTAATTGATGTGACGGTAGGTAAGTAGTATACAGTTTTTGTCATGGAAAATGTATGCCAATGTTAAGAGAAGGAAATCAGATTGACGCCACTGACGGCCAAAATAGTTATGGGTTTGGAATACCAACTGTGCATCTCTTCTAAAATGTCTAACAATCCGCTGTATAAAATATAAGAACTGTTGTGAAAGTAAAAGCACTAATATGCAAAATGCCATTGCGTAAAAAGGGTATTTCCATAAACCCTTGTACAAATATTTTTGTAGAACAGAACCCTCTTTGGACGCTGTCCTGTGTCTTGTGGGGAATCCACACGTGACAACACATGTGTGTATTCCCCAGCATGTCAGCAGGGATTGGCAGCTACCCGACATGCACCTCAGAATAGTGGTGAACGGAAAAGTACACAAGGGACAGACACCAGGGGTTCACATCAATTCCATCTTAAACCATGAGTCACTGAGGCTCCCAGGAACCCAAAGACATTATTCAAAGCATGAGAAGATTGACCCCAGGCTAAAAAAAAAAAAAAAAAAAAAAAAAGAGTGATAACACCTTAGTGGCTGCCATAAACCTGTCTGAAAAGATGCATAACAGAATAACTGCAGGTTTCCTATTCATTACTAGTGAAGTATATTACTAGAGAAATTCTTCATTATAGTATATTGTGACCATCTGTAGGTGAATGTGTCCAAATGGGCAAAACAGAAATAGGTTCTGAATAAAAGCCCACATGCCCCATAATTTGCTCCTTTCCTTTGCTTACCCATACAGCAATCAATTTGGAGATTAAATTGGAAATAAGGAAGAATGAAGGTGGACAAAGATTGTCTATAGCACAGGAATCAGGTTTAATCGTATTGATGATAAATACCATAGTGAAGGATGCTGCATGTATAAAGGAGCACGTGAAAGGAACAGCTAACATGAAAACACTAAGAACAAAGCAACATCAAGGTACAATAACAGATGGGGGAGGAGGAGGAGGAATCTGACATACGTAACTTTTGACTTGCACAAATAAACCGTTTTTCAACCCCTTATGCAAGTCGAGGGGTATCTGTAGTATTGATAGTGAAGCAGTTTGGAAAATGACCAGGAACCCAACACCATCTCATAAAAAAAACTGATCCACCTTAATCAGTGGTGCATTTACACTTAGCAATTTAGCTGGCACTTCTCCAAAGCAACTTAATGTTAAGCTACCTACAGTTATTTACCCAGTTGTACAGCCCAGAAATTGGTGTCACACCTACACACAGGCCCAAGAGAGCATAGGGTTGAGGCTTGGTGACTCACAGAGACTTGAACAATTGTTCAAGGGCAAACAATCAGCGCACATGCATTTATTACGCTTCTGGTGAAGGAGAGCAACAATCTCACATTAGCATAGGCGTTACACCTTGGGACAAATGTTGAATTATTGTAGGGGGAAAATCATGCAAGTTCAACTTCTATTCTTATGCAATGCTTGGATTTCACATGTGAAGACTGGCTTTATAATTCTTGTCAACTTGGTAAGAGTGTTTAAGAGTAACTAAAAGACAAGAGTAAGTAAAAACTATAAAGATTTAAGGAAAGCTGAGCAAAAAGCTGTTAAAAAAAAAATCCTATTCTGAGGACAGCAAAATACCTCTTGAAGATGACTATTGTCTGCTTCACTAAACATGACATTTGCTGGTTGCAAAAAAGAAATATTGTGCTCCTTCAAGTGTTTAAGGAAACATGGTTTAAATAATGTTGCATACGGTGTAGTATTGTAGGATTCTACTGCAGGATTTGGGATGGCATAGTTGCCATGCACTTTGTAGACAAAGTCACAAGAAGTGATCTTATGAATTCTTCTCATTATATCATGGTTAGGGTCATGCAATTCTTAGAGCTGATGCCTTATGGGTTTTGAACACAAGCTGAGCACCAATTCTAAAATGTCTAACAATCTGCTGAAGAGCTAGAGCTATTGCCCCAAAGGTTGCAGGTTCAATTTCCACCTTCAGCTGTAGTACCCCTGAGTAAGGTACGTATCCTAAATTGCTCCAGCAAAATTACCCAGCTATATAAATGGGCAAACCTTAGCATACCTTAGCATTGTAAGTCACTTTGGAAAAAAGCATCAGCTAAATTAATAAATTTGTAAGAAAAATTAATGAAAATAGTTCTGCCCAGATATGCCCTGCCTCACACCCTATTCAAGTTCCAAGTATAGGCTCCAGACCTTCACGGGTCTTAGCTTCATAAACTATTTGACAAAGAAAATGCAAGGTTTAAGACAAGATAGAAATACAGGTATGTGCCACTTAACGACAGGGTTACGTTCTGTGAAACCAGTCGCAGTTCAACTGTGTCGTTGAGCAAACGCTATGGAGTATACAATACTGTCTTACATTACAGAACTTTAAGTAGAAAGAACCCACTCTAAAATAACAAAAACTACGGTACAGTAAACACATGAACCAGTATCAGTTCTTTATTATCATGTATTATGTACTACACATAAATCGTATATACTTTCATGTCTGGCAGCACAGTTGCTTTGTTTACAAAACACGCTTAAAACATGTGAGCGATGTATCGTGTTACGTCGCTCTTTGATAGGAATTTTTCAGTCCATTATATTTTTATGGGACCACCAACATATGTGTGGTCCATTGCTGCCTGAAACGTAAAGTGGCGCATACCTGTAATTCTTGTTGCAAATACAAAATGTGACATCCCCGCACAATACGGATTGAGTATTTGAAGACTGTGTGGAACACAAACATAGTACAAAAGCCATACATATTGAAGGAAGAGGTATTTTGAAGACCTCAGAAAAGGAAAGAAGCATACTTTGGTGTACCTCTGCAGCATGGCTTCCCCCATTGTCTGTTCTTTCCCATGCTACTGGAACGCCATTCTTAGAAAAGGCCAAAAACAGTCATGACATAGAAAAACCTGTCAAACAAACCAGCTTACTGTGCTTTGTTGTGGAATTAATTTTTACATGAAAACTTCATTGAACAATATGTTCAATTTTGGAATATTAAAAATGACCAAAAGATACTAACAACTTCAGAAAACCACAGCACAGTATACAACCACTACTTAATAAAGCCTATATCCACCTTACCATGGTAACAATTCCACCCAGGGGAGTAAACTGGATGTTAAAATTGGCCAAGTCTGAATTTGTGTCCAACTGTTGCATGTGTGTACACACAAATATTGTGTGCATCTTTAAAATAAAGATATAACAAGAAACCAAAGTTTCTGCTTCAACGATTTTGAGAGACCAAATTGCATCTCTGGTCTGATTCCACAGGGCAGTGCTTAACAAATACAGACAGAACATACGATTGCAGAACAAAAAAGTCCTTCACAAACATCAACATCACGATACAGAATACATCCTAGGATACTGGCCTAGCACTGGTATCAGTAAATATATCAATTTCAATACATTTAGTGCTTGTAATATGGGGGCGCGGTGGGTTGGACCGGGTCCTGCTCTCCAGTGGGTCTGGGGTTCGAGTCCCGCTTGGGGTGCATTGCGACAGACTGGCGTCCCGTCCTGGGTGTGTCCCCTCCCCCTCTGGCCCACCCTGTGTTGCCGGGTAGGCTCCGGTTCCCCGCGACCCCGTATGGGACAAGCGGTTCAGAAAATGTGTGTGTGTGTAGTGCTATGAGTAAAGGACAAATACTGTACTAATACTTGTAAGTTGTAACTAGTACTAAGATTTTTTTTTTAAATAATACTACGTCAAATGGATGAAACGCTTCTGAGCGCTACATCAACTGTACAGTGTACTCGTCACGTCGTGGGCATGTAATCTTGTGAAACATCAGTGTGAAAACTGTTCTACATCGTAACTAAACTAAAGATACTGCGGAGGTAACCTACGCAGTTTACTGTAACGAGGTTTACTTTTTCTAACTTTACCGACATGACACGACTTCTGAACAAACCTACCCTGCGACTACCGTTCAGCAGGCTCGTCTTAGCGGCAAGTTACGCAAGTCAAGATGTCCCGTTCAATCCGTATTCATTTGAACAGGACGACTTCTTAAAATAAATACAGGAAACTCTGTCCGAAGACACATGATAACATAATAAGCTGTCGGACGCCTGTGTACCTTGAAGAGGGGAGGAGGACGAGGTCACCGCCACTGCCGCGCCGCTGCGCTTCATGATCCCCATCGGGTTCCGCGTCCAGGCGGCACAGCGGGGCTCTTCGAATGCCCTTCTCAATTCTCATCGATGTCTCGTAGTAGAACACGTCTCTCTGCCCCATCGCGGCATTATCTTGTCGGTTTACGGTACTCAATTTTCAGAAAACTAATATCAGCGTGCTTCAACCGACACGCACGCTATCCAGACCAACCTCTGTTAACTCCTAAGAGTCTCGTAGAATCTACGCGAAAGACACTCAGCTGATTGACTGAGGTCAGCAGGTGGAATAGCTGTGATTGGCTACCTTCGGGTTTACATCCGCGTGGTAACCCTGTCCGGTTGGTTGTTTTCTTCTTCCTCTCCCTTTTCTCTTTATAGAGCTCCTCCGTCTTATGACATCACGCATATCTAAAATGTTGCTATTGTGGTACTCGAAATTGTGAAAGATGTTATATTTTCTGCCATCCAGTGTAATCTAAAGCGTCAAACATTGCTCAGAAGTTGTATGAAACCAAAATATGTGGAACATAGCTCGGATTAAGGCACCCTGCTGATGGTTGGATGTTCCGACGTCCAAGAGTAAAAGTTTTCTAGCGGAAGTGCTTGAAATGTGCACAGCCGCTCGAACCGTTACGGACTGTTCTGAGAATTACGAATGGTTTCTTAAGATAAAAATGGTAATTTCGCAGTGCTTTATTACATGTAAAAATTGTAACACTCACACCGCACTCGTGTTATTTTTAATGTACGTTTACATTTATTCATTCAGCAGACGCTTTTCCGAACGTGCATCTCAGAAATTGTGCGCATAGAGTTGCAGATGTGTGATTCTTAAGTACAAAGTTAGAACCAATGTTCATCATACGAGTAGCTTCATAAAACTATCAAAATATCGACTGTTGTTGAACATTGGTTGTGTAATGTTTGACAAATGACAAAATTAGAGAGAAACGTAACGGTAATAAACCGGAGTTCTGCCAGAGATGAGGTTCCTTAACAGCGTGCACTATAGTCTATACTGGCTGTTTTGAAGGACATGATGATCATCATCATCCTAACATCATTCAGTGCCGTCACTAGGGTGAATGCTGGTGACAGTTCTAGCCTCATACGCCCAGTACAACATTTAAAACATTCTAGTCATACACCTCGTTGCAGATTTGCAATTAAAAATTACATCTGATATTATGTTGATGCTCTAAACATGTCATTGTGAGGTCCACCGCCATTTGGTTTAATCACGTGATTTGTATATTTAGGTTTCACCGTCAGGTCCTACTTTTCCTACACTCTGACCGTTATGCAGCTTTCCATTTCGTACGTCCCCACGGCCAGCGATACCGGGGGTCTGAGTTGATTTTTGCTCCCCTCCCCTCCCCTCCTTCTTGTGTCTAACGGGGTGGCACCGCCCCCCAAAATATGATTGGCTCGCTGCTGCCCCCCCAACGCCATTGTGCTACAGTACTGTCAATCTGACAATGCTCAACCCCATTGGATCGGAGCAGTGTCAATCGCTGCCTGAGTTGCAATGTGGAGTCACAATACCATGTTTTTCAAACGGGAGGAGACACACGAGTCGACCATAGACCACGTCTCTGTTAATACTATGAACACACTCAATTATATATTTCGAAATATGTGGACTGGGGTGTTGTTGTTCTTTGCCTCAATAATATTGTAATGACCTGTATTGTATTGTAATGTACTGTGTTTAAGGCGAAAATGTGTTTCTTGTGATTGGTTCGATTTGGGTGACGTACGGGGAATATAAGGGTGTGATGGCGTCTGCCAGGGGGAGGAAGAAGGAGGAAGCCTAGGGGCACTAAGCAGATTGGAAAGGCTGGCTTGAGGTGCAGTGTTCTGGAGGAACTGGGGTCCTCGGATTGAGAGCATTATTTCCCCGTGTGTCAGTGTTCAAATAAATGTTCGAGATGAATGCTGCCTGTGCGTCCTTCGCCCCATCCAAACCCGTGGTGCTGCATGCCACATTGGTGTTAGGAGTGGGATAGGACAGTGGAGGTTGTGGCGGAGGAGCTGTTGCACTGTCCCAGCTCCATCATTGGGGGCCAACATCTCTCTTGCGCAACTGGTCGTCTCGTCACGACGCATGTAAACCCAACTGCTTCTTGCTCCGTAGCACCCCAGGTTTTGCAGGGTTTGCTCCACCGCACCACCTTTAGAAAGCTATTTGGGGCTTGAGGCAAGCTGGCCTCTTTCTTCACGAAAGCGGCAAAATCTTCACTCGTGGGCAAATTCGAATTGGCAGGTTCGCTTACCCTTCCTGTATCGAGGCCTTGGCGTGGCGGAAGAGCTTGTGTGATCTAGGGATCTCCAGAGCTATGTCGTCAGGAGCAGTATGCTCCTGGTAGGGTCTCCCAAGGCGAACAGGTCTGGAGTGAACATCCAGACTAATACGATCCAAAAACTTTTATGAAAAAAGTAAACATGAGAACATTTACCCTACCTGGAATACGGTCACCGTGACCTACCCCAGGAGCCAGGCCTTGGGGTAGTGTTTCTAGGCGCACGCCTGGTGGCCGGGCAGGCGATATAACCCGGCTGGGCCCAGCCTGAAAAGGCAACGTAGGTGGGCCATGTGGGCCCATCACCCGCATGGTCCAACATGGGGCTTGGATGCGATCCAAATCAGGCGACATGAGTGGGCAGGGTGGCACGTGGCATCGCAGCCCCTCACGACAGAAATTGGCTCTTGGTACGTGGAATGTAACCTCATTTGGGGGAAGAAGCTGGAACTCGTGAGGAAGGTTGAGAGATACCAACTAGATATAGTTGGGCTCACCTCCACTCACAATGGAACCAAACTCCTCGATAGGGGGTGGTCTCTCTCCTACTCAGGAGTTGCACAGGCTGAAAGGTGCCAGGCGGGTGTGGGGATACTCACAAGCCCCCAGCTGGCTGCCATACAGTTGGAGTTTATCCCAGTGGACGCGAGGGTCGCCTCAATGCGACTTAAGTTGCAGAGGGGAAAACTTTGACTGTTGTGTGTACAGCAGTTCAGAGTATTCAACCTTCTTGGAGGGGGTGGGTGGGGTTCTGGACAGGGCCCCACCTACAGACTCCATAGTTCTGGTAGAGGACTTCAATGCTCACGTTGACAGTGACTGGGAAATCTGGTGCGGGGTGATTGGGAAGAATGGCTTGCAGGACTCAAACCCCAGACCCACCACAGAGTAGGCCCTGGCCAAGCCTGCTGCACCACCACACCCTCACCCTCTTCCAGCCTGAGCAGAGGGTCTGGCTGTCCATGTAGGACATTCAATTGAAACTCCCCTCCAAAAAGCTCAATCCATGGTACATAAGTAGGACCCTTTCAGATTATCTGACAGCTCACATCTCTCACGTATAGCTTAAAACTTTCTCTGCATCTGTCCAACCTTTCATGCATTTCTGCTTATAACTCCTCTCTACTCCATGTATCTCCAGGTTCCATCCCACCCCTTCTGTTGGAGGTGGATGGGGCTCCAGTTTACATGGTCCGTTCCTTCTTTGACTCCCAGTGACAGTGCAGAGGCCTCTACTACCTGGTGGACTGGGAGGGGTATGGGCCAGAGGTTGTACAGTTGGGTCCTGGCACAGGATATCCTGGACTCCCTCATTGACCTTGGACTTTCGCTGGGATCAGCTAGTGCTTCATCCCTAGGGTCATCCCCCTTTCAGGGGTTGCTGGGTGGCGAGAGCCACCTGTGGGGATGGGGGGGTATTGTGATGTTCACAACCACACCCCAAACACAAGCACCTGATCATAATCAGCAAGGCAGGGTATAAAGGCTGCCACTCCACTGCACTCAGGATATGGAATATCATATGAGAAAGCCATCCTACTTGATTTCTTGAGTTTTCCCCTCACTGGAGCTCCATCCACCTCCATTCTCCTTCTTTGCTCCGTTCTTCATCTCCTTGTCCCTGAGCCCTGTTTCCTACGGTTTTGACCTTCACCTCGCCTCACTGATCACGACTTTGAATCATCCCTTGGAGCAACGTTCGTGCCTCAGTTCCGGATCCACACCTGTCCCCAACTGCGAGTATTGCTTGGCCCCTCAAACTTTAACATAAACGATCCCGCACTTGGGTCCTACCTCTGGTGTCCAGCCCCTGAGTGTAACAAAAGTAAACTTAACTATCCATTTTTTTTTACCTTTTTTATTTTTTTTAAAATGATTTATCACTGAAGCAGGGAAAACTGCTCTTTGGAAACACAAAAATGTGCAGTGGAACTGACAGGTTTTCCATTGGCCAGAAATGTTCTAGGAGGATATATTCATCTATTAGTCATTGCGCTTCCATTTCCAGCATGTTCTGTGTGGACTGTATATGGAGTGTCGAGCACGAGTAGCTGAATGAGAAAGACTCTTTCAAAGAGGGAAGAAAGAAGGCTGGATTTCTGGAGGTATTTCTGCAACAGTGCCTTCCTTATTCAGTGGACTGACATTTTGACATCTTCAGAGTGAATGGTTTTGATTCCTCCGCTGGTTGTCTTCATGGACCCCCGCTGGATCGTGGAGGAGCAAGCCGACACCAGCAATGTGAACAACTGGCACTGGTGAGGCCGCATTGTGGTAACGTGCGGAAACTGTTATAGTTATCTTAGAGTGAAATAGCATTTTACTGCCCAAGTGCTCTCACAAGGAATATGATGTGATGTACACTCAGTTACCCATATTTAACGTAACAGTACAACATTGCTAAAGTAAGTATAAAGCAACATTTGAAGTAAATACACCACAGTTGGTCCCCATTTATGAAGTTTAGTCGAACCGAGACTTGGTTCCTTACTCGGAAAGTTTGATCGTCAAATGGGACACGGAGCAGACCAAGGGCTCAAGAGTTGTGCATGCATCTACTTGTGTAATGTATACTAGCAAAAAATTGGGGTATTGGGCTAATGTACAGGGTTCCTACAGAGCCTTGAAAGTTTGGAAAATGCTTGATTTTAATAGGGGTGATATCAAGGTTTGAAATGTGCTTAAATTTTGAATAAGTCCTTGAAAATGCTTGATTTTTTTTTTACAAAACATTAGATGTAATTAAAAATGTAACTAAAACCGCCAGCCAGTCATTATGTTTTATTTTGTTTTGTTTAATTTCCGGAGGCAGCATTCTCTGTTGCAGCGCATCCGGAAAAAAAATGTTTGTCACGTGTCATTCGATTTATTGGCACCTCTATTTGCCTGGCGCACGCGTCCATCTCCATTAACATGTCTCGCTGTTACTTTAACAATAACCGGCTGGAAGATGCCTCCGGTATTCAGTCCACACCTTGCAGGTGTACAACAGAGTTGAAATCACCACTGCTCGGTAGGCCTTCGGTTTTGTTGGTAGGCTGATCCCTTGATGTTCCCAAACGTTGGAGTGCAATCTGCTGAGAGCAGAGCTGGATTTAGCAATTCTGCAGTTTACTCCAGCATTGATTGACACTGCTCTGGAAAGGGTTCTGTCCAGGAACATGTAGTGATCCTCTGCCTGCAGTCTTTGTCCATTTACAATGATGGAGGGTTCTGTCTATGAAGTGTGGGGAGCTGGCTGGTGCATGATCTCAGTTTTCTTGGTGTTAATGGTAAGACCGACGTTGTTGCATGCAGACAAAAACTTGTCCATGCCGGCTTGCATTTCTGGCTCTGTACTAGCACTCAGAACACAGTCATCGGCAAAGAGTCTTGCAGCACAGTGTCCTTGACCTTGGTGACAGCTTGCAGTTGGCTCAAGCTGAAGAGTTTTCTGTCAGTTCTGTCCTTCAGTCCTACTCCTTCATGCTGAAGAAGGTGGGTGCTAGAACATATCCTTGCTTGATGCCATTGGTGACTGGGAAGGCCTCAGATGCTTCGCTGTCATCCAGGACACGAGCCATCATACCATTATGACACTGCTATACCATCAGTATGAATTTGTCTGGACAGTTGAATTTTGACATGATTCTCCACAGGCCCTGGCAACTGACAGAGTTGAAGGCTTTTATGAGGTCAACAAAAGTTGTGTAGAGTTCACAATTCTGCTCTTGACGCTTCTCCTGTAGTTAATGTACAGCAAAGATCATGTCAATGGTTTCATGTTCCCTGCTCCAGGTGAGTGATCACAGTTCAGCAGGACTCTTGCTAGGACTTTTCCTGCTTTGGAGAGCAGCAAGATCCCATAATGATTGTTGCATACCTGGTAATTGCAATTGTTGCGTCCATCATACACCTCTATAAGTTCCAGTGGATCCTTGCTTCAAGAAGGACTGGAACAGCTCAGTGAGTTTCTGTAGCAGCATGGGACCACTGGCTTTGTAGACTTTTGCTGATATGGCATTTCACCCTGGGGCTTTGCCGCTTGACAACTGACTGATGGCTTCTTCACATCGCGCTCTTCTGGTGGAGCATCCATAGTGTCATTGACAGTGACCTGGGGCATCTTGTTGATGGCCTCATTGTTGGTGACTGAAGGGCAGTTGAGAACGTCTTCAAAATGTTTAGCCCATCTTGGGAGGATCTGTGTCTTTTCTTAAATGAGTAGTGCCATCTAAACTAAGGAGGGGAGAGCTCCTAGAAGACTGTGGTCCATACAGTGTGTTGAGGGTTTCATAAAACTAACTGGAGTCGTTCCTGTCTGCACATGCCTTTATTTTGTCTGCTTTAGCACTCAGCCACGAGTCCTGCATTTTGCGCAATTTTTTCAGTACTGTTCTTGAGTGCTGATGAAGGCAGCCTTCTTTTGCAGCTGAGGATGCGTCATTTGATGGGTATGATGCAGGTGGTGTTTCTCAGTACGTAAGGCTTGGGTTTCCACATTTTCATCAAACCAGGCTTGCTGCTTGTGTATGGAGGGCCCTAATACCTTTGATGCAGCTGTATGGACAGTATTGCAGAATTGCTCCTAGTCTTTCTAAGCATTGTCCTCAAGACGGAAATCAGCTAGCTCATTCTCTAGGTCTTTCACTAGATTTTTCAGCGAAGCGGCTGTTCAGCTTTGACGCGTTGATCCTTTCGAGGGTCTTACAATCTTGTGGTCATTTCTTCATTTTGGATACTGTTAGCTTGTGATCCATCCAACAATCAGCGCTGCACATAGTTTTTCTCACCCTGACATCCTGTCTGTCCCCTTCTCCTGATAAAGAATCGGTCAGATGCCAGTGCTTAAAGTGAAGATGCATCCACGAAGTCCTGTTGCAGGGCTTCACAGTATGCTGGCCAGGGTAAGGTGAAGCAGGTAATGTTTAGGGCAACTTTTCTAGCCTCTTCCTCATGCTATGGAGATGAGCAGTGCAGTCCTGAATAGGGTTGCTCAGGAACATGCCGAGCTCCACCACTGCTTCGGTCAGTGAAGAAATGACCATTAAGCCTGAGCCGCCTGTGTGCAGGTCCACGGTTACAGATCCCAGTGTGTCCAAACCAGCTGTTTCATTGCTCACCCATCGCCATAGGACTTGATAAGCAGGTGTTGAGACTTGTGTGTTAGTTGCATTAAAGTGAGGGTGAGTTGCACAGTGTCAACCTTACTCTCTTCCCAGTTCACATCTGTATCCATCTGTAACCATATCCTTGAACTGTGAGAGGAAACTGACACAGAGAAAACCTATAAACTCCCCACAGACTGAGCAGGGACTGATCTCATGTCCTCTTGCACCACCTAGGCACTGTGAGCCAGCAACATTACTTACTGTGCCACCAAGCCTCTTAGAGCTTGATGTTAACTAGTACATAGTTGAATCTATTCAAGTGTGCATATGGATTACAATATGCACTTCAGAGATCAATAAAAGACTCAGGTGGAAAAAGCCTTGTATTGCCTTGTAGTCCTAATAACCCTGTTTTGTTTCACAGGAAGGGGGGTGTGGTGGTGCAGTGGGTTGGCCTGGGTCCTGTTCTTTGGTGGGTCTGGGGTTCAAGTCCTGCTTGGGGTGCCTTGTGATGGACTCGTGTCCCATCCTGGGTGTGTCCCCTCCCCCTCCAGCCTTATGCCCTGTGTTGCTGGATTAGGCTCCAGCTCTCCGCCACACCGAATGGGACAAGCAGTTCAGACTGTGTGTGTGTTTCACAGGAAGCATGGCATGACTTGGAACATGTGATGGGTATGAAAGGTCTTTCGTGAACATTTCCACAGTTCTAAATATTCAGTGATGTGCCCAAGATGGCCACAGTGCATTAGGTTTATTATTTACTACAGCAGTTGTATACGAGGGGCGCGGTGGCGCAGTGGGTTGGACCACAGTCCTGCTCTCCGGTGGGTCTGGGGTTTGAGTCCCGCTTGGGGTGCCTTGCGACGGACTGGCGTCCCGTCCTGGGTGTGTCCCCTCCCCCTCCGGCCTTACGCCCTGTGTTACCGGGTAGGCTCCGGTTCCCCGTGACCCCGTATGGGACAAGCGGTTCTGAAAATGTGTGTGTGTGTGTGTGTGTACAGCAGTTGTAGTGTTAACCCCCTACAGTTGAAATAATTATCAAAATAAATACTTCAGGTTTAATCTATGGTGCTTTGTAATTTTTAAAAATATTTGTTCTAATATTTTACAGGAGTTGTAAAGAGATAAGGATAGGTTTTCATCAGCTATTTATCAACTTTACAGTTGGTCTTTTTGTCATTATGGTGGTCATACCATATAGGCATGACTTGTTACAAGGTCACTATGCCCAAAACTACACACACACACACACACATTTTCAGAACCGCTTGTCCCGTACGGGGTCACGGGGAACCGGAGCCTACCCGGCAACACAGGGCGTAAGGCCGGAGGGGGAGGGGACACACCCAGGACAGGACGCCAGTCCGTCACAAGGCACCCCAAGCGGGACTTGAACCCCAGACCCACCGGAAAGCAGGACTGCGGTCCAACCCACTGCGCCACCGCACCCCGCCCAAAACTACAGTAACATAAAAATATTACATTAGGCCTATAGGTGAAAACTATAGTCTGTGTTTTTCATCATCAGGAAAAAAGAAGATTGTGCTGGGAAGTGCATTTCTAGGTCTCACAGGCTAGACAGACCTTTGATCTTTTCATATAAATACTTTATTTTTTTCATCTTCTCTCTTTCTATAGGCTCATAAGGATCAGCTATGAATAACTAGACAAACTAAAGGGACCAATTTCTTGAAGCATATATTTTTGACCACTTCATAATACTGTATACATTTTTAATAGATATAGATTAATGAAAATTATTATTGGCAAGATAAATACAATTGGTCAAGTGTGAATGGTTCTGGAAGGGGCTTGGATTCTTAGCATTTGCAATATATTGAAGTTTTTCTCAATTTATAAAAATAGGTCTTGTTACTCCTCTTTTACCATGTCTGTCATTTTTCTTCCTACAGGACAGAGCAAGACGCCTGTGATGGCTGAACATACAGTGAAGTCGTCAGACCAAATTGCAGGTGTTTATTCCAACTTTGAAATCCAAAGGGGCATGCAGAGTTGAAGTTGAGATAGGCAGAGGTCACTGAGGCACAGACGTAAAAACAAGGGCAAGCCAGAGATGAAGTCCGTTAAACAGTACCGAAGGTCAGAGAGCCAGAGGTATTGATCCGATGGGTACAAGGGAGGAAGAAGGAGACAGGAAACGGGGCAACCAGGGAACAGGGGGTCAAAGCACAGTGAGTATCTGCTGGTATTGCGATGGCTCAAGTGAGGTTCTGTGATCTGGTGCATCTGAGCAGCCCTTTTATGCCTTGTCTCCCTGATGCGCTGCAGGTGCGCTCGTCCCATCTGATGTTGTGAGGGTCACAGCTTGGTCCACAGAGAAACTGCAAGAGCTACTCCTTGGAGTGTGTGTGGAAGGTGTTGAAAACTACTGTGAAGTTATTGAAATCAGCAAGCTGGAAGGTGAAGCCTCCAGAGAAATGTATTTCTGGTCACAGGCTGCTCCTATGTGAGTTATCGGAAGCAGAAGGTATATTAGAGCTTGTTGAGTAGTACTTCTTCCAATAGGGACATTAAAATCTGGAATGAAATGCAAAGGAAATGTTGTAATTCCCAACCTGTCTGATGAAAATGGCATGGATGACATAAATGTAAGTGTTTTCCTTTGATAAGTTTTTATCTGACTTTAGAACATTCCTGGGAGTGCTATGCGTGTTCTTTATCCTGTATGTGTTTAGAAGATTTTCTTTCATGTTGTCTGATAGATTAGCATGTCACTTTGTAAAGATGAACCAGAGACACCCCTGACAGCCCTCATGAAGAAGGACGGAGTCCAAAAAATACACACTGCAACTGGTAGCTTCACTGAAGTACAGGCACAGGTAAGAGCACTGTAGTAAATTTTTAATGAGCATGATTCACACACTGAAGGGAAAAGGCTAAAGAGCCTTCTCATTATTCCAGAGTTCACCCAGGGCATGATCCTTCCCAGAGCTAATGGGGTCAACAAAGAGCAGCTGTCTCAGTCCAAAATCCAAATCATCAAAACCACAACCCAGACCTGCAGATACATCCTGCATAATATCTGCAGGATCCATCCTTACCTCACAACTGACTCTGCCCAACTACTTGTCCAGGCCATGGTGACATCCCGTCTGGACTATTGCCACTCTGTCTTGTGTGGCTTTCCTGCTTTTGCCATCAAACCTCTGCAGCTTATACGGAATGCTGCTGCACGAGTTGTGTTTGACTTGTCAAAGAATTCCCATGTATCTCCTCTACTCGTTTCTCTGCACTGGCTTCCTATAGGTGCCCAGATCAAGTTTAAGACCCTGGTTATTGCCTACAAATACATCAATAGAACTGTTCCTAGCTATTTAAAAGACTTGATCAACCGTTACACCCCTACCAGACTGCTACGCTCTTCCACATCTGCCCACTTGGTGGTCCCGCGCATGAAAGGTAAAGCACGGAGGTTCTGGGTTCTGGCTCCGTTGCGGTGGAATGACCTCCCCCTCTCACTGCTGAAGCTCTGTCCACATTTAAGAAGGGTCTGAAAACTCACCTCTTCCAGACTCACTTCACCCATGATCTCTTAAACTCATGTAAGGTGTAAATATTCATGCACCATAACTTTATGATCATGCCCAGATAAGACTTTACACAGCCGCTACTCCTGTATTGGACGTAAATGTTTGTGTATCTTGAAAAATAATTTGTATGAGGGTGACCAGGAATCGGCTATTCTCTGTTTTATGCACCTACTCGTGTGATAAACATTGGTGCATTTAGTGGAATGAAACAAACTAACTTTACTTAAGAACCACACGTCTGCAACTATGTCTCCATTTCTCCTAATGTAATGCAGAAATTTTCTTTCTCTGAGATGTACGTCGCTTTGGAAAAAACCATCTGCTAATAAATGTAAATGTAAATACAGGTAGGGGGCGCGCTGGCGCAGTGGGTTGGACCACAGTCCTGCTCTCCAGTGAGTCTGGGGTTCGAGTCCTGCTTGGGGTGCCTTGCAATGGACTGGCGTCCCGTCCTGGGTGTGTCCCCTCCCCCTCCGGCCTTACGCCCTGTGTTGCCGGGTAGGCTCCGGTTCCTCATGACCCTGTATGGGACAAGCGGTTCTGAAAATGTGTGTGTAAATACAGGTGAGGACTGATCACCTTGAGTTGGCTGGGTAAGAGATGGGTCAGGTGCCAGCCAGGCTGCTGAACAGGACTAGCATGACACCTTGATCATATAGAAAGAATATTTACACCAGCTCATATTGGAATTAATTGCAGCCGATCTGGGCTACTGACTTGTTTACTCTTACTGTTGGAGACAAGGTCTTGAGAAGGTACTTGAATAAGTGAAACAGGTGCTTTGTTCCAGGCAGAGGAAATGTTGCTGTTATCATTCTGCTTCTGCAAAGTACAACTGGCAAAGGGTGCTGCTTGGATTTTAATATTATCTGAGCTTTTGGACTCTACTCTTACAGGCCCTTGCAATGTTATAAAACTCATCAGAAGTTTGAATGGCATCTTTTCAGTTTCATCATAACTGATGTAGCTCATTGAACCAGGGCATCAAATTAAGATGCAGGTTAAAATACAGCATAACTGTTCTAATAAGTATGGGGGGGATGGTGGCACAGTGGGTTTGGCTGGGTCCTGCTCTCTTGTGGGTCTGAGGTTCAAGTCCCACTTGGGGTGCCTTGCGGTAGACTGGCGTCCTGTCGTGGGTGTGCCCCCTCCCCCTCCAGCCTTACACCCTGTGTTGCTGGGTTAGGCTCCAGCTCCTCGTGACCCCCCCAAATGGGACAAGTGGTTTGGATGGTGTGTGTGTGTGTGTGTGTGTGTGTGTGTGTTCTAATAAGTACCGTAATGACCTGTGCTACTGTGTGTTTAGGTGGGAAGATTTGCTTATTGAAAATAGCTGGATTATGGGTAAATTGTAAATAATGTGTTAAACCACTGGGGACACTTCTAGGGAAAATGATGGGGAGATGTTTTACTAGTGTGTGAGAGAAATCGTGGGGGTGCTAAGCAGGCTGGGAAGGCTGGCGTGGAGCGCAGGTCCTGGAGTAAATGGGGTTCTCAGACCGAGAGCATTAGTTCCCTATGTTCTGGCGTTCAAATAAACGCTTGAGATGAATCCTGCTTGCGCGTCCTTCTTTGCCCCATCCAAAACTATGGCGCTGGGTGCCACAGTGTTTTCATATTACAAGAGCTCTGTTTGTCCTCCTTTCTGGCTGGGGTCAGTTGGCTCTGCACTGGGATAAAGATCTGAACCTGCAAGATTAACCTAAAAGAGACCTTTCTCACCTCAGAAGAGATATCCTACAAACTCTTTTTCAACCAGGAGGTGAGTAATGACATGATCACAACCCTTCCATAGAAAGGAGAATAGCAAGTGACTCTTGTAGGCTGACTTTTAATAATCATTGGATGGGACACTGAAATCTAATGAATCCTAAAAAATCCACATAAAATCTGTATTAGTTCTGTGTTGTTGAATTTTCAATTTGTGCCTGTATTGTCATTGTTATTGTTTTGTTTTGTTTTGTGCAGTATTTCTATTGTTTTTGTTCATAGTCTGGGGAGAAGCATTCAAGAAGAATTTCATGATACTTGTACACGGTAGTTGTACCTATGACAATAAATTTTAAACTCGAAACCTGAAACTATAGATGGTTCAGGCATTCACACAAGCACCAGCTGTGGTTGGTAGGAACAAAGAAGGCAAGTTCAAGCTGCTGCATGGGAATGTTTGTGGAGAGTTCAGGGAACTGGTAAGCATGTGGTGTCATTACTCAATTTCATTTAACAGCTTTAAACTAGAAACAACAAAAATGCAAGATCAGTAAAATGTATCTTTCATATTTTCCCTGTTCCAGAGCAAAAGATTGTGATTAAATGGTATTTTAAGACATGGTCTTGTGATAGGTTATCCTTTGTTTTTGAATACTCTTTATACCACGTGCCAAGAGCCAGTTTCTGTCGTGAGGGGCCGTGATGCTATGCGCCACCCTGCCCACTCCTGCCGCCCGAAAAGCATCTTGCCCGACCCCCATAATGGACTTTGCGGGTGGTGGGCCCACATGGCCCCCCCACATTGCCTTTTCTGGCTGAGCCCAGTCAGGTTACATGGGCTGCCCGGATCAGCACCTCCAAGTCTGAGTCCATGGTTCTCACACAGAAAAGGATGGCATGCCCCCTCCAGGTAAGGAAAGAGAATTTGCCCCAGGTGGAGGAGTTTAAGTATCTTGGGGTCTTGTTCACAAGTGAGAGGAGAAGGGAGCGTGAGATCGGCTGCAGACTGGGAGCAGCGGCGGCAGTAATGTGGTCGCTGTACCAGACTGTAGTGGTGATGGGGGAGCTGAGCCATAAGGCAAAGCTCTCCATTTACCAGTCTATCTACATCCCTACCCTAACCTACGGTCATGAACTCTAGGTAGTGACCCAAAGGGTGCCTTGTGATGGACTGGTATCCCGTCCTGGGTGTGTCCCCTCCCACTCCAGCCTTACACCCTGTGTTGCCGGGTTAGGCACAGGCTTGCCACGACCCCGCTTTGGACGAGCGGTTTCAGCAAATGTGTGTGTGTATTCTACCATTGCTTTAATGCAAAATCAATAATTTAATCACCATCACTCCATTTTCTCTTCTTTTAGAGCACTATTCAACTGTCACCCTTGACCCGTCATACCATGAAAGTGAGACAGAGCTGAAGGTGAAGTGTAAAGGAGTTTCTGTGAGTGAAAGGGAAAGAAAAAAGAAGTACTTGACAAAAGTCATTTTAAGAAACATTCCAACTGTTATGAGTTGGTGCCATACCCAAATTGTTATTAACATCTGTAGAAGTTACAAATTTGTTTTGTTTTTTTTTTTTGCTATATATCACTGGAAAAATTTTTCATCTACATGTTTGGTAAGATGACCAGTTACTTTGTCCCATACCACTCCACTTATTCATTTCTTTATACTTGATATATTTTGCACACACAAAAACAGTCGTTCATTGACGTAGTGCAATTTTCATTAACACTTACATCTTCCACACTAAGCTAATGCCATATGGGATATAGTTGCAGGAGAATACAGAAAGTGTTGCATGTAATAAGGAAAATCAGCCAAAATAACACCAGAGAAAGCATACAAACTGCATCTCAGCCAGACAACTGACAAACTTACTGAATACATGCTATGAATTAATCCTAATAGCCTGATTAAAACTGACACATTGAGTAACAGACCTACAGTGGTGTTTGAAAGTTTGCAAACCCTTTAGAATTTTCTCTTTCTGCATAAATATGACCTAAAACATGATCACATTTTCAAGTCCTAAAACTAGATAAAAGAACCCAATTAAACAAATGAGATGAAAATTGTGTCCCTTCCCCCTCACGCCCTGTGTTACGGGTAGGCTCCGGTTCCCCGCATGGGACAAGCGGTTCAGAAAGTGTGTGTGTGTGTGTGTGTGTGTGTGTGAGAGAGAGAGAGAGAGAGAGAGAGAGAGAGAGAGAGAGAGAGAGAGAGAGATGAAAACATACTTCTTCATTTATTTATTGAGAGAAATGATCCAATGTTACATATATGTGTGGCCAAAGTATGTGAACCTTTAGAATTATCAGTTAATTTTGAAGGAGATGTTAGTCAGGTGTTTCAATCAACGGGATGACATTCAGGTGTGAGTTGGGGGGGGGCAGTCCTGCCTAATTTAAAGAACAGAAATGTGGGGCTTCACTATTACAGTGTGATCTTCACAACACAGGGGTGTAGAAGTTGTCATGGGTTGAACAAAGGAGCTTTCTGAGGACCTCAGAAAAAGAGTTGTTGATGCTCACCAGGCTGGAAAAGGCTACAAAACCATTTTTAAAGAATTTGAACTCCACCAGTCCAATGTCAGGCAGATCCTGTACAAATGAAGAAAATTCAGCACTGTTGTTATCCTCTCCAGGAGTAGTTGACCGACAGAGAACACACCGAGAGCAAGGCATGTAATAGTCTGGGAGGTCACAAAGAAACCCTGGGTAATGTCTAAGGAACTACAGGTCTTTCTTGCATTTGCTAATGTCAGTGTTCATGAGGCCGCCATCAGAAGAACACTGAACAACAATGTTGTGCATGGCAGGGTTGCAAGGAGAAAGCCACTACTCTCCAAAAAGAACATTGTTGCTTGTGTATAGTTTGATAAAGATGACATGGATAAATGAGAAGGCTATTGGAAGAATGTTCTGTAGATAGATGAAACCAAAATAGAACTTTTGGCTTGAATGTCAGTGCAAAGTAATGTAAAGAATGACAAGTGTTATACCTGGTGAAAGGCAAACACTGCATTCCAGCATAAGAACCTTATTCCATCTGCAAAACTTAGTAGTGGCAGAATCATGGTTTGGGCCTGCTTTGCAGCACCTGGACCAGGACAGCTTGTGATCATTAATGGAACTATGAATTCTGAATTCTCCCTGTAAAGTCTACAGGAAAATCTCATGGTATCAATCCGTGAACTGAAACTCAAGAGAAAGTGGGTCATGCAGCAAGACACACACACATTTTCAGAACCGCTTGTCCCAATGACCCTCAAATTGTTCTACCAAAGAATGGTTAAAGAAGAAAGTTAATGTTATGGAATGGCCGCGTCAAAGTCCTGACCTTAATCCTAAAAGATGTTTCGTAAGGATCTCATGCGGGTAGTTCATGCAAGGAAGCCCACAAACATGCTTGAGTAGAAGCTGTTCTATAAGAGAGAATATGCTGAAATTCCTCTAAGCCGACGTCACTGATCAATTGTTACTGGAAACGTTTAGCTGCAGTTATTGCTATGGAAGGCGGTCACACCAGTTATAGAAAGCAAAGGTTCACATACTTTTGCTACACAGATATGTAACATTGGATCATTTTCCTCAAATAAATGAAGTGTAATGGTTCTTGTCTCAATTGTTTAATTGGGTTCTTTTTGTCTAGTTTTAAGACACGTGAAAATCTGATCACATTTTAGGGCCACTTTCACCAACTATGAGTCAAGGAATTATTAGATTAATGTCCCTGTTAATTACATTAATGTGGGGACAGCTGGTACTCTAGTGGTTAGTGTTGTTGCCTTTGGCTCTAAAGGTCACAAGTTTGATCCCCAACTCCAGCTGTTGTACCCTTGAGCAAGGTACTTGTCCTAAATTGCTCCAGTAAAATAATGAAGCTGTATAAATAGGTAAATAATTGTAAGCTTGTAATAATTGTGACCTTAACATTGTAAGTCACTATGGTGAAAAGTATCAGCTAAATGGATAAATGTAATCCCTAAACCTACAAAGGATTTGGCTTCTTTAGATAATTGATGTCCTATATTAATTGTTTAAAATGGATATGTATTAGACAGTATTATAGATGAAACCCAAAATGGATTCATGAGAAAGGAACACATTGCTAATAATATTCAGTTAGTAGTGGATTTATTGGACTATAGTGAATATGTAGATACTGATAGCTACGTATTTTTTTAGACATATGAAGCCTTTGATTCATTAGAAAATAAATTCATTTTGCCCTCAAAATGTTCTCAAAAAAAATGGTTTTGGCACTTTTTCTGTAATGCCATCAACACTCTATACAAGAATTGCAATAGCTGTATTAAGCTGAAATACAGTACATTTCCAAGATTCAGTCTGTCTCGCTGGATTAGACAGGATGGTCCAATCTCCCCATATCTCTTTCTCATTGTCTCACAACTTATTTCAACCCAGTTCTTGGAAAGTAAATCACAGGCTATTTTGATTGCTGGCCCACAGATCCTCATTAGTCAATTGGCAGATGACACTACAGTTTTCTCATTGACTCCTAAATATCAGTAGCTATTGCTCTAATTAAAGAATTTTCTAAGACATCAGGACTCTTTCTAAACCTCAAGAAATATGAATTAATGGCTATCAAAAAATAAAACTGACCCCACTGTATGTGGTATTCCTGTAAAAAAAAGAACTGATATATCTGGGTGTCATAATAACTAAAGATGAAAACATAAGGTGTCCTGTAAATCTAAATCCAGTTATTGAGAAAACACAAAAGAAGTTAAACTCGTGGTTACAGATAGATTTATCATAGGGAGAACTCTTTTGACAAAGACAGAAGATTTGTCCAAGTGTTAGTAAAATCAAACTGTCAGATTTCCATAAATGGGTGCTCTTTTCATGGTCATTGATTTATAAACACAACTTCTCTCCACATATGTCTGTCATCTGGAAAAACAGGGATGTTCTATATAAACACAAGTCTTTGTTTCTTGAAAGATGGATTAAAAACAACATTTTATGAGTGAAACAGTTTTTTAATTCTTGCGGAAAACTAATGTGCTATGGTGAATTCCTTACTAAATATAAGACATATGTTAAGCCAAAGGAATGTTCCATAGTTTTTCATGCAATACCTTCAGGTGTCATCATTCTGTTAAGAAACCAACAGCCTTCATTATCCCCTGATGTTCCAGCCATGGATCTGTGTTCCTCTACCGTGGAGCAGATCTGTTTCTCACCCAGTTTTCACAAAAATAACTGAGTCAAAAGTAATTTCATGGGTAACGTGCACACCTTGTTCCAAAGGGATATTGTTTCAGTGCCATATGTTGTCCCATACCAGAATAAATTTATCGGAAATAATATCCCTTGGAAAAAGGTGTGGACGTTACCCATGAAATTACTTTTGACTAATAAAGTGAAAGAAGTATCCTATAAATTAATTCAAGCTTATCCAAGTAAGTGCTTTATCCAAACACTTAAAAAAGACATTGACACCAGGTGCTTATTTTGTGAAGGTCCCTGAGAAACAGCTCTTCACCTACAGTAATTTGATTCTGTTCATACGCACATAAATTCTGTAGCTCAATGCATTGGAATCTTGGTTCCCCCTTTACTTTTAAGCATGTTTTGCTTGGATTTCAAAAATGTGCAAGAGATGAATATAGGTACCATATAATTTACCTTATTTTTTTATTAGCCAAATATTATATACATAGGGGGCACGGTGGCACAGTGGGTTGGACCAGGTCCTGCTCTCGGGTGGGTCTGGGGTTCGAGTCCCGCTTGGGGTGCCTTGCGATGGACTGGCGTCCCGTCCTGGGTGTGTCCCCTCCCCCTCTGGCCTTACGCCCTGTGTTGCCGGGTAGGCTCTGGTTCCCCGCGACCCTGTATGGGACAAGCGGTTTGGAAAATATGTGTGTGTGTGTATTATATACATCAAGGAGGTGTGGGTTTGGCCTTTGCCTGCTCTCTGGTGGGTTTGGGGTTTGAGTCCCACTTGGGATGCCTTGCGATGGACTGGCATCCTGTCCTGGGTGTGTCCTCCCCCCTCCAGCCTTGTGCCCTGTGTTGCCGGGTTAGGCTCCGGTCCGCTGCAGCACAAGCGGTTTCAGGCAGTGTCTGTGTGCACGTGTGTAAGAGCACTATTGTGTGAAAACCCTAAAGCTATTAGAACTGTGCTTCTACTGACGTCTTACCCCATTGGTCATTTAAGTCTTTATTTACTTTTTCTGTGATTTCTGTTTTTGTATTTCTTTTTAATATATTTAGTTGTTTATTTTGTGTATTTATTTATTTGTAATCTTTTCTTTGTGTATTCCCCTGGCATTGTTGCTGGTTGTAATATTTGAATCTGGTTCTGTTTTCTGCATGATCTTAACTTTTCTATTACAGCTATTTTGTAAATAAAGTTTGTTTCAAAATAAAAAAAGGTTGAGACTGTGTGTGTGTGTGTGTGTGTGTGTGTGCGCGCGCGCGCGTGCGCGTGTGCGTGTGTGTGCACATCCTATTGGACAATGTGATGACTGAACTCACTGATTGGCTGCTATGTATCATCTCGGTTTCTCATTGGTCTATTGGGACGGCTCTGTATGTGTCGCTAGTGGGGAAGTGGTAAGAGAGTCAGCTGGTTATGACCGATGTCGTTGCTATGTATATTGTGTCGTATTTCTGTAAATTTAGTAGTATAACTTAATTTTTCCCCCACTTCTCCAAACAGAATCTGTGTAGCGTAGTATAATTTTAAAGTAGTAATAGATAAATTATACATTTAACTCTTGGGTTGATCGATGTTAGAACGCCTGCTAATCATGATTAGCTAGGCTAGTAGTTAAGATCGTCATCGAGAGTTGTCTCAGTTAGTCTTTGTGAAGTGACATATATAATTTGTCCGCATTAGCCCATTCACTTCGCTTATTAATTACCTATGATACTATGACTTAGTGACCTCTCAAGGCAAGCTGATTTATCATTTACAATCGAATGTACTATTTGAAAATAGGCAGGGCTGGCAGGGGAAATGATTAGCTAGCTTGGTGGCTAGCTAGCTGTAGCTAGCTGTTGCTGTTCTGGACGTCGTTTGCGAATGTCAGCTTTAAATATGAAGACGTGGTTTCTGCTTTCATTGCTTCTCTGTACAACACGCGAGGGAACGGCTGGTAAGTGGGTTTAATTCTTTTACATAAACAGGAAAAATGGCTATCTTTTTCAAAATTGCAGCTTCAGCTTGCCTGGTTGGTGGCCCAACCGTTGGCTTGCGCGGGAGTGAGTACGAATACTCCGAATAAATATCTCTGTTCTTCACCCCGACGAGTCGTTTCTGTTCTTCTTGTATTATTTTTTTGCTTTGGGAAAGTTTTGATTTGGGGAGGACGGTTGTTGAATGGTAACTGACTGAGTCCTCTTCTGTGCAGAAGTAGAAGAACTGAATGGCAGAACCGAAGCCGAGGTACAGCGTTTTAGATAAATAATTTCACAGAAATTAATCTGTTCTGATCTTGTTTGCTAATTTTCATACATTCAGGATTTTTTTTCCTCACATTATCATTAGCGCTGATGTTTTATGTTGATAATGATAATGTATGCGTATGTTTACCCTGTTCCTTCCTTGGTTTCTGGGCATGTTTGCTTTTAGTTACAGTAAGTTTTTCCCAGTAATTTACCCAGATGGTATAATCAGTAATGGCATCTGAAGTGTTGTAACTCTGCAGTAACTCTGTGTTGATGCACTTCAGTAAGATTTATTACTTCAGCTGTATGTAGATAAATGTGTATGCATGTATTAAGTCCTCCTTTTGTATTCAATCTGTAGTCAGCTGAGAGTAATGATGCAGGAGATGCCAGATCAGCTGAAAGGCAAGCGGAGCCCCACAGGAGCAATACATTTCAGGGTGAAGCTGACACAAGGTTCTCTCAGTCAGAAGGTGGGGTGGAGGCAGAGGATCTTCCCTCTCAGCCAGCCCCCAAACAGGAGAAGCCAAAAGAAGGTGGGCACAACGCACACACAGTTTTGTCTCCCTTGCTGTATGATATATATATATCAGTGTGTTTTTTGGTGGTAGAAGAGACTATCAGACTACAAACTTTTTTATTATAAACATTTGAGCTGCTGCTGGCAGTGCTGTGAGTGCTTTTTGTGTGATTGTGTGGTACACCTGTGTATTATATAAACATAATTTAAAAAATGTACCATCAGTACTGCAGATGTAAGGGCAGAGTTGTGGTCCTTTTTTTGTTCAAACTATGTTGTTCAGGAAGCTATGAGGGATTTTAAAAAAAATCCTTGATGGTCAGCAGGTCATGCAGTTAAAGAGTATTTAATTATGAATGGCAATACACATTGAGCTGCATATGTTATCACAATGTCTGTCATCCATTTTCAGGAAGATACACTGATGCTATGCAATCACCGAGGCAGTGTAGACTTTCCAATATTTTTACAACTATTTGTTTACATATTGTAGTACAAGATGTGGGTGCACTAATATTTTGGAGGTGGAGCCTCAGAAACAGATGGCTCTTGCATTATCTTGTTAAAATTACAGGAATGTTAACTGCTGCTTCTAACCCTTGGGAACAGTGCTTCCTTAAAGTATTTTTAACTTCTCACTGTGTCTGTGGTTGACTGCTGTAGTTCCTGTAGTGATTGGAGGCACTGCTGAAGGAGAGCCATGCCTGTTTCCCTTCTTGTTCCTGGGGAAGGAGTACTCCGATTGTACCACTGAGGGACGGGGTGATGGCCGCCTGTGGTGCGCCACCACTTACGATTACGATCGTGACAAGAGATGGGGCTTCTGTGAAAGTAAGAAGATTGTTAGGACTGCCTGCTCATGTGAATTTGAGTAAATATTTGGTCTGCAGCCAAGCAACATTTTTGTGAAAGGGAAAATGTATTGTGTTTCAGTAAAGACCTGGTTTGAAGACTTGTGTTGCAGCTTTTACCCTAAAGGCTAAAGCATTGGGCATTATTTTGGTGTTCTGTCAGTTTGACTTAATGGAAGTGTGTTAAGGACTAACTTGAATATTTTGATGCTGTGGGGGCCCAGTATGTGGGTAAAGAGGATGCATACATACTGTATAAAGGTTTCATGTTAGAGTTTTGGACAGGTCTTGTTTCCATTAACTTTATTCTTGGACTGTATGTTTGGGATGAGGTCTTACCTTGAACCAATCAAGAAGATCATATTTGGTGGGTAAGCTAATATGGTATCTGCACAAAATTCCCAGCGGAGGAACAGACAGAGCAGAGGCGCAAGGCTGAGGAAGCAGAGGAGATATACCAGAAGGCGGTCAAGATCCTCAGTGGCACCAGCAAAAAGAGCCAGAAGAAAGAGTGAGTACCCTTTTCCTTGTATTTCAAACTTTAGCCCATAAAGTGGCTATAAAGTAATATTAACAATAATAGTTTTTTTTTTTAATATAGCACCTGTGAAAGCAGCTTCTGAAAGTGCTTTATACATAAAAGCATAATAAATGGGGTACAATAGAAAAATTGCATTTCTACCAAGTCAGCATAAAAGTTGCAATGAAAAATCAAGAAAATTCTAACAGAAAACTAGTGCAAAGGGATTGTAATACAGATAACAATTGAGAGAGAAAACGAAAAGAAAGGAAGATTGCAAAGGATTCTGAATGTGGGAGTCTTAAGCTTTAGAATGTAGTCTTTAGTATTTTTCACATCTTAATTTCTTACATAATGGAATAGATTTTGAGAATTCTTAAACACTGATCGGCACTGTATAATCTGTATTGTTAAACAATCTTTTTGTTAATTACCAACAAAAAAAAAAAAACAACAATTTCTTTGGTATCCACCACTTTTTCTTAGGTAGGTGTGTGCAATTGGCATTGAGTTGTCTGACTCAGTGACCACTTGTGGTTTCTGTGGCAAGGGAGAAATGTAAGCTGTTTGTGACTTAGCTCCTTCCATGCTTCTTTGAGGGATACAAACACGGGTCGAAAAATGCAAACTCCACAGTCCCAAAGCTTGACTCGAACCCATGCCCACTGAGCAGCTCAGAGCTGTGAGGCACAAAACAGATTTAGCAAAATGTAAACAAAACTTGGAGGAAAATATGTGTATTCCAGCATGACAGTGACCCAAGGTATTCAGCAAGAATAATATTGGAGTGACTGCAAAAAGGGAAAAAAGTGTCTAGGATTGGTTTACCGAAAGCACAAACCTCAGTTCTAGAGTCTATGGAATGATTCGAAAATCAACAGACCCACTGAAATTTGTGAAGCTGGAGCAATATTAAATAAATCCAGATATATCTAAATGTACAAAGCTGGTATAAACTCCGCTGTAATTGTGGCAAAACAGTATTTAAAACTAGAGGGTAAATGTATGTCTCTGTGTATACACTGTGTGTATGTAGGTATACTTATAATTTTCAAAAGGGATAAATACTTCTTATGCTAATCCCTTGTGTTGGGACAAAATGCTGTCTCTTGTTTTCTTTTAGCTATGCAGTAAACTCCTCTGAATAATACTGCAGTGCCTCATGTGCTATTGTTAGTTTTCAGGTGTACACCTACATATGAGGGTTTTGACCACAAAATGAGAGAGATCCATTTTTGATTGTTTTGAGAAAAACCCAGCTTTGTAATCCTGATGTGCTACTTTGACCTGGTACAAAGCTATAAGCATAATAAACAGCTTGTGCTGATTCTGTTTTATCACCATATATTGATAAAATGTTGCTGGAATATAAATTTAGAAAAATATTTGCGTTTTTTTTTTTTTGCAAAATGAGAACTCCAATTTTTTTTTTCCCCTCAAAATGCTAGAAATCCAAACATCTTTCAAACTCATGAGTAATAAAACCATTCAGAGTTTAACATGTTTAACGAGAAAATGTTTTGTCTATTTGATGGCTGGTATTTCTTCATGAAAAGAAAATCAAAGCAACATAATGTCATTATCAATTATTCTCCTCTTCACCAGTCACAGCCAACACTTTATAAAACTGCTTTGTCTCCTCATCCACCGATTATGGCATGTAAGAGCTTGGAGACATCATTTTTCTTCTTGGCTTCTGATACAGTTGGAAACTCTGTAAGGGAAGGATTTCCCCACTTTTTTCACCTTCTTCAGAAGACTGTGCAGGCATCCCTCGCCAGTATTGAGTTGCACCTTTTCTGACCCAGGTTGAATCGTCAAGACTTTAGCCTCAGAAGTCTTTTGTCTTTGTGATTACTGACGAGGCTGCAGATTTAAAATCCTGTGCTGAATGTTTATGACATGGATATCATTTTCATTTGCTTTAGAATCATTTAGATGTAATATTAGTGTCTTTGTTCCATGTGATGCTATGTCTTAAGGTATTATCACAAAATAAACTTACTGAAATCTCCTGCCTTTACCTTACCAAGGAAGATCAATTGAAAGAGAAATTGAAAAAAATCAAGGGCAAGTTATAAAATACAACAGACAAAATAAATAGTTAGGATTGTATTATTAGGATATGGATTAATTATTAGGATAAAACAAAATAATACAACAGGTAAAATATTAGTTAGGATTGGGAATTATGGATATATTATGTATTGATACAGTAAATAGTAACTTTATAGACTTTGTTTTTGCGCCTCTTTTTCGACACTCCCACAGACATGTTGATCAAAGCTATGATATTGAAAGATCTATTAAAGATCTGTTTGTTGGTATTTAAAATTCTAAGTAGGTTAAGGTAGTATTTTTAAGAATATAAACCTACAGCTGCTCGTGAGATTTACTCACCTAGGCTGAATGAATTAGCAAAGTCATGCCAAAGCGCATTAGCGATTGGCTAAAAGCATGATGTCGTCATCCTCCGGAATTTATCGTGGTTTGCCAAAATGGGTAGCTGGCATTTATCACAGTTTACAAAAAAAGCTCAGTTTATAGGGATCATTTCATTTTGGAAATATCACACACTGTCTGAAACCGCTTGTCCTATGTGGGGTCACGGCAAACTGGAGCCTAACTCGGCAACACGAGGCGGGGACACACCCAGGACGGGGCACCAGTCTGTCGCAAGGCACCCCAAGCAGGACTCGAACCCCAGACCTACCAGAGAACAGGCCCCAGCCAAACCTGTTGCACCACCACACCCTCATTGGAAATACCACTATTTCTGAAACACTTTTATAGTTGACGGAAAGAAGACAAATTGATGCATGTAACTGGCCTAAGCCTGGGGAGGTGACTTAGATTAACTAGTTGTAAAGCACTTGTGTTGTTTTGTCCATTTGCTGTTCACTTTTGTGTTGGTATCAGTGATACATTTGAAGAAAAGCATTTAGGGCTGTTAATTACTGGACTTTCTATTACATAGCTGATGATGAATAGTCCTGGATAATTTGGTCATATATAAAACTAAATATTACAAATGATGGGGAATATATTATGGAAAAGAACAGCAGATGTGATTTACCTTCACTAGTAGTTTTTTTTTTTTTTTCTTCAGGGAAGGGTGTTTCCATTGCCTTTTTGTGTCTAACTTCAGGGTGTATGAAAAGTTGATGAAGGCAGCCGGTATGGGCCACAGCAAGGCCCTGGAGAAGGTGGCTTATGCAATGCTGTTCGGGGACTATATGACCCAGAACATTCCACAAGCCAAAGACCTGTTTGAGAAGTTGGCCCTTGAGGGTTCGCCCAAAGCACAGACGGTAGGTATATGTTGCACAGTGGAGAGAGCTGGGTTTAGGAAATGACTAGATTTAAGACATTTTATGTAAAAATGTGAAACAAGAGCTTTAATCTGCAACCACATGCACAGTCTGGGTTTAACGCCACTTTGCAGCAGTTCCTTTCCTCCGTTAGTCACTATAGTCATACATGACTTTCATCTCTTACTCAAGTGTATCTGATAATCCAGGATGCAACAGATGAATGAAACTTCATTAATCTCAGAGGGAAATTCTGTTTGGCTGCAGCAGTGTACGTTATATTTCATAAGTGCACACATACATACAGGCATGCACAGGGATAAATAAGTAGTACAATTATATCAATTAATAATTTTGGTTGATAGATAAATGTGGGTTGGCTGGTAGCATAGTGGTTAGAGCTGTTGCCTTTGGACCCAAAAGTTGCAGGTTCAATCCCCACTTCTGGCTATAGTACTCCTGAGCAAGGTCTTTAGCCTAAAATTGCTCCAGTAACATTACTTAGCTGGGTAAATAATTGTAGGTAGACATAACATTTTAAGCCACTTTGGAGAAAAGCGTCAGCTAAATGAATGTGTATTTAGTGCGGTGATTAAAGCTACTGCCTTTGGACCCAAAGTTTGCAGGTTTGATTCCCACCACTGGCTGTAATACCCTTGAGCAAGGTATTTACCCTAAAATTGCTCCAGTAAAAATTACCCAGCTAAATAATTGTAAGTACCTCCAGCTAAATTAATAAATGTAAGGCAGAGTAAAGTGAAGTGGTGAAGAGTTTGAGATGGCAGAGAACAGCTCAGTATCACTTGGTCATTAAGAGATCACCCACATAGCAGTGTAAGAACTCATTGTAGAGCCTGATGACTGCTAGGAGGAAACCTCTGGTACCTCCTTTGTAATATTGAAACAGTAGTCTCTCTTCTGTTCCATAGCAGTGCATGATGTTCAAGCGCTAAAAATTGTTGTTTCCATTCTCAGGGAGGATCCCAGGTATGATTTCTGTAATGATGTTCCAAGGGAGTGTTCTAACGCAACTATCTGAAGTGAACCACCTGGCGGAATCCGCAACCTACTTTGAATGAGTGTGAATAATATTGAATATGCAGACATAACTCAGGCTCCACAAATATGCCACTGCAAATTGGCCTCAGCTTGCTACTGGTATTCCTGTTGCACTTTGCACAGAATATTCCGGGACACATGATAGTAGGCTTTTCAGAGTTCATAAAGGTTTTGTGTACTGGGATTGCAAATTCCCATGATCCCCCTGGAATCTGTGCAAGAGTGAAGGTTTGGTCCACTGTTACTTAGTCAAAAACAATCTGTATTGTTCCTCCGGAGCCTGAGACTCAAAAATCAGCCGGAGGGGAATCCTGTGTTCCCCTGTAGCCCAAATGCAGCTTTTTGCAAAATTTGAAATGGTGAATACCCATTTTGGCTGACAGGATACACTGTACTACCAAACAACGTATACAGTTGTCACAGCTTTCTTTCCCATTAGGCTCTTGGCTTCCTGTACGCAGCTGGATTAGGGGTGAACTCCAGCCAGGCAAAGGTATGCAGACTTCAGTTAAAGGTTTTGTCTCATTTGAAGAGAACTGGAATATTGTAGAAGGAACTACATCCCATCTGGATGTTCTCTTTGCAGGCCTTAGTTTATTATACCTTTGGGGCCTTGGGTGGAAACCTGGTAGCGCACATGATTCTGGTAAGCTTGTGATCACTTGGATTTGATTTTGGTGTAACAGCAGTTTCAGACTCATTGTCTAAATGATAAGTGAAATGTGCAGAGCCAGTTGATTTGATTGTTTGTTTTTTTTTTTTTTTTTTGTTTTTTTCTCCCCTCTAATTTGTCCTTTGTTTGTCCATGCAGGGATACAGATACTGGGGAGGCGTGGGGGTTCCTCAGAGTTGTGAGTCAGCTCTAACACACTACCGGCTGGTGGCCAATCACGGTTAGCCTTGCAACCACAGCAGATCCCAGACAGAAACTTTATTCTGAGACCTGTGAGCCAGACTGAATTGGCTGTATGTCTCTTCAGTGGCCAGTGATGTGTCACTGATGGGAGGCAGTGCAGTGCAGCGGGTGAGGCTGTTGGAGGAAATGGAGAACCCCGGGTCTACCAGTGGCATGCTGGAGGAGGACCTCATCCAGTACTACCAGTTCCTGGCAGAGAAGGGTGACGTGCAAGCACAGGTACAGTTCTTCTTGCAAATGCTTGGGCAAGGAGGGTCTGTTTGAAAACCTCAGTTATGGTTTGCTGGTTTTGAATAGTACCGTGTCAGTGTCCTGAAAGTTGGTATTTTAGGATTTCCTCTTTCCCCAGGTGGGCCTGGGTCAGCTACATCTGCATGGTGGTCGAGGTGTGGAGCAGAACCATGAGGTGAATGTATAGAGTGAAACACAATGTCCCACAGACTCATATTGATGAAGAGTTCAATGTTCTCATCAGTGTCTTTACTTCCCTTGTCAGAGAGCCTACGAATACTTCAATCAGGCAGCAAATGCTGGCAACACCCATGCCATGGCTTTTCTTGGGAAGGTACGTGATTTTCCCCTGGTGTCTCCAGTCCAGTTTCTTAGCACAAGATGTGTGGCTGAGTTGTGTCCTTGGCAAAAGTGGAAATGCCCGTTTTCTATCACAGATGTACTCAGAAGGCAGTGAGTTTGTGCCTCAGAACAACGAGACCGCCCTACAGTATTTCAAGAAGGCAGCTGACTTGGTAGGTGTACTAAAATAGTCCATTTTGTTTGCTAAGACAAATGTACCATTCATCCATGTTTTTGTAGCCTGCAGTAATATTTTTTTTTCTTATATTCCCATGTTTTTGCAGGGCAACCCAGTGGGTCAGAGTGGACTGGGTATGGCCTACCTGTATGGAAGGGGTGTCCCAGTGGTGAGTCTGATAGCAGGTCCAGAACAGAGATACTATACTGAGATTGAGATTGAGGAGTGTTTCAGGAAAAAAGTAATGATTAATAAGACTCCAAGCAGGATTAGAAACTTTCTCTTATGTAAACATTCTGTGTAAGGCTAATGTGTGCTCTGAATGCTTGTGTTACCAGAACTACGAACTAGCTTTAAAGTACTTCCAGAAGGCAGCAGAGCAGGGCTGGGTAGATGGACAGCTGCAGTTGGGGACCATGTACTACAGTGAGTGTTGCCTTCTGTGCCATCCTTAAGTTGTTCAGAATCTGGCCTGGGATGTCTTATGTGAGCATTGATGAGATGTGTGCAGGGTAATTTGTTTTTCTCTACCTAGACGGGATCGGCGTGAAGCGTGACTACAAGCAGGCACTGAAGTACTTCAACTTGGCATCACAGGCAGGTCACATCCTGGCTTTCTACAACCTTGCCCAGATGCACGCCACAGGCACTGGTGTTATGCGGTCCTGCCACACAGCAGTGGAGGTAAGTGCAGTCCAATGACTGTACTTTCGTGGTGTCACATCAGATGTGTTCCTTTGAGCTGAGTTTTCAGATTTCTTTGTATCTGTACGAGAGCAGCTGTTCAAGAACGTGTGTGAGCGTGGCCGCTGGTCAGAGCGGCTGATGATGGCTTACAGCAGGTTTAAGGAGGGTGACTCAAACTCAGCTGTGGTACAGTACCTGCTGTTGGCTGAACAGGGCTATGAGGTTGCCCAGAGCAACGTTGCCTTCATCCTGGATCAGAGTAAGTTTCTGTAGCACCTGTCATGAGGGGACAAATGTGAATAAAAACATTGTGAATAAGTTAATGGTTTTCATTAATAAAATAGCTTTTAGAAGCATCACATTGTCTTGTGTTTGTGCCCCTGGCTCTCAAGCAGAACAAGCCACCATCTTCAGTGAGAATGAAACATACCCCCGGGCATTGCTGCATTGGAACCGAGCAGCGGCTCAAGGTAGGAGCTGCTCATCTCACAGATTCACTTGTCTTAAAATACAGGTATGGTGTTTTTAGAGTGTCTTGTCTTTCTCTTAAGGCTTAGTTTAATGAAGCTCAGAGTTTTTTAATTTAAAAATTTCATATAATAAAATAATGTTCATTTGAACGAAAACGATTTCACCGAAGATCCTTTGGCAATCCATTTAGTTTCTCCGTTTTGCAGTAATTAGCTTCAATAATTTAATTCTGTGCTGAAACCAACTTTTTGTGTATTGATTTCCTCCCAACTTGTCAACAACATTGAACTTCCTTCCCAAATTTGAAAAAAATTATCCAGCTGTTGCATGTTATTTGCGAACTGGAGGTGTTCAGCATTCTTCAAATCCTGTGTCTAATTTTCACTAGAATGGCTCTTAAGAATTGGTCTCCCTCAAAAGTTGCTTTGTGTTTGAAGTCTTTTTGTTAGAACAAATTGTCATCCCAGCATTGAGTCTTCAGCAGATTGGCTTGCTAAATAATGTTTTTTTTTTTTTGTGTTTTTGGGAGAACTTTTGTACTGCTTTGCAAACTTACAGATGTTAATGAAAACAGGAGCAGCATGTAGTACAACTGTATAATGCTTACATCTGCTTCCTTTGGACTGAGATCACAGGTTTGAATCCCACCTCTTGCTATAGTACCCTTGAGCAAGCTACAGAATATACCCTGAATTACTCCAGTAAAAAAATAGCTGTAAAACTGCTGTATAAATGGTTCAATATTTGTTGGTAACTTAACATTGTTAGTCATTTTGGAGAAAAGTATCTGCTAAATGAATAAATGTAAATTTATCCAGTGTTGGATTGAGAGACTTAAACAGATGTCCATATTTAACCTTGTTAGAACAGGTGTTTCCAGGTTGAATAATTAATTACTTCAGTTTCACTGACTTGCTCTTACATCATGTTTTCTGACAGTGGCACACCTCTCCTTATGTGTCCAGGCCTTCAGAGTGGGAGTTGATGCTATTTATGTATTAATAGCACTACATTTTCTTATTGGCTAATACTGCTACTGCCAAACACTGAGACTGTATATAGTATTTGTTACACTTTAAGTTCTTTATATGCAGCAATAGAAGTGGGCCAAGTTAGACTCCAATGTCCACAAACCTTGTTCAACAATTTGACTTTACTGTATTATGAACATGAATGTTTCCAGAAACACAGGCCTAATCTGTTGACAGAATTTCTACTCTACATAAAGTACAGGGACTGTTTGCTATTTTCCTTTGAGAAGTTGAGAGAGGCCGTAATATTGCCCTTCTCTGTTCCCCAGGCTACACGGTGGCCAGGATCAAACTTGGGGACTACCACTTCTACGGTCGGGGCACAGATGTGGACTACGAGACAGCAGTCATCCATTACAGGCTGGCCTCAGAACAGCAGCACAGTGCCCAGGCCATGTTCAACCTGGGCTACATGCATGAGAAGGGCCTGGGCATCAAGCAGGTTGCCCACACACAAATACACGAATGTTACTGTCATTGTGGACCATATTTATGTTGGTGTTGAAGAAATGTATAATCTAACCAGCTAAAACCGAGAAAATAGCTAACAATGCTTTCAAGTATAGGTATGTAGCCTACAGAGTAAATGGAAACCTGCCCATCTGACCATCACCCTTTCTCTGCCGAAATGCCAGGACATCCATCTTGCAAAGCGTTTCTACGACATGGCTGCAGAAGCCAGCCCAGATGCTCAGGTGCCTGTCTTCCTGGCTCTGTGCAAGCTGGGCCTTTTGTATTCTCTCCAGTATCTGCAGGACGTCAGTGTAAGAACTACTTTTTCTCTTCCCTTTTCTGTCCTAGTGATATACAGAGATTTTTTTTTTCTTCTTCTTTTTAAACCCAGAATTCTGTTTCTAAGTACAGTAATACTGCCTTTTAGTTGTGCTCTTATTGCTTGGTCAGCGTCAAGGTTAGGGACCAAACACACTGCGACTAACTGCACTTAGCCACTGTCATCTCAGCTGGGGGTTATGCCCTGTCCTGTTAAATCTTATGACTGATTCCATTTTAGTTAATTAGTGAGGAATAGCAGTATTTTAGTATAAATTTGTTAAAATAGCATATTTTAAGTAAAAATAACACACCAGAGTTGGCAAATTAAAGTAAAATTTTTTACAATAATGAGTAGATAATTTGTCTTTATCAATGTCATATGAAGCAGAACTTAAAGATACGTTTTGTCTTTATTTGGATTTAATAAATATCAATATTTATCAATCGTACACTTGTGAGTTGTGCCACCAGACATAGACCAGTATTGCAGATCACACAGGATTGGTCATTGATGTGAGTATTAACACTGTCCTTTATGATTGCTGTCAGTAAAGTGAGCATTAGTAAACATGGTCCAAAAATGGCATGCTTGTTGATTGTTAATCCTACAAGTCTGTCATTGTTCACTGCATATGATGTTAACTGTGCAGTGGATCTACTGAATAATTTTACTTGTGACTTTTGTAATCTTGAATTTTGAGGACCACAGGCTCCTCAGATATTGTTTGTCACACATGTACCGAATGTTCACTGTGTAAACTCTCTACAGGTGAGGGACATTATGTCCCAGGTGGATTTGGACCAGCTATTGGGGCCGGAATGGGACCTCTACCTCATGACTGTCATTGCCCTGCTGTTGGGCACTGTCATTGCTTACCGCCAGAGGCAGCACCAGGCCATCCCACGCCCAGCTCCCGCACAGCGTGCCCCGGCAGAACAGCCCCAACAGCAGTGACATAGCGGAACAGTCCTCATTTGGGAACTCCAGCCTCAAGGAAGACAGTGTAGATGGCTGTCTAGATGCGAACTATTGGCTTTTTTTTTTTAAAAGCTTGAGGCCAACAGTAAAACAAGTGGAAGCAGGAAAGATTAAGCCTCAATCTGCTTGACTCAGGGTTTTGTCAGCTAACCTCTTGCTTTGTGACTAACTTAGAATAGAAAAGGAGTTCTGCAATCACCTGTTAGAAGGAGCTTTGTTTGGGAACTTGGAGTTTCTTTCTTGGCAGTTTTTTTGAATTGGGTACAGTGAAGGACCTGTTCCAAAACTCTTGCAAAACTTCTTCTGTTCAGGTTTGTGAGCTGTGGTTTGAAAGACTTCAGGATTTAAACTCATTGGGCTCTCATGGGTGTTTTTAATAAAAAGGGGTTGTGCTACCAGAACTCAGTCATACCACCATTTTTTTTTTTTTTTTTTTTTTTTTGTTTTGTTTTGTTAAGAATGGACATTGAAGTACTTGCATTGTTATGTGTTAGCTCAATAAAGGAACCTTAGAAATGGAGGATTTGTGTGGATGTAATCTATATGGCATTAGCTTGCCAGCCAAGTAGCACATTATGCATGTATACTGCCTTGCACCACAAGCTGAAAATTAGTAAAGGTAAGCTTTATAGTAATATTACTTTGTTCATACTGGCCTTCACACTGATCATGAAACTCTGGGTGTTTCTTTGCTCTCAGCTTGTTTACCTGGTCTCCCTCTTGAAAGGAGTGTTTACCTCCTAGCAATTTGCTTCTTCTGTTTGTATTGTTTTTTTAAAAATAGTCCTTTTCCTACCAGAGTACTGTGTTGATTCTGTGTCTGTTGATAAAGGATGGTGGGAAATAAAGGGGAAAAGGTATCAAGGCCCTGAGTCTTGTTTGCTCTGTACTCACTAGGGATATAGTGTTTCCTACTTTCAGTAACTTGCTTGATTTAACCATTGATTTAGTTTAGTTTGTACAATAAAATAGCTTTTAATGGGTTTGCTATGCAGTTTTTTAACCTTATGCACAACCTTAAAAGATGATCAGAGCTGTTTGAAGGTGTAAGCATGTACCATAATTTTTTTTTTTTTTTTAAAACCTTATCTGCAATTTCAGATCTATTTATGTAAAATAACTGGTCCCTTTTTCATTTCTGGCTTAACTAGAGAGGATGTTTCAGTGTTAAAGAACTGATTAAGATGCTTGTATTGCTTTCACTCTTCTCTGCTAGTCTTAAAGCTGTACCTCCAGAATGGCAATCTTAAAAACACTTTTCAGCATCCAGAACGACAATCGCGCTGCAGGGGCTCATCCTTCTGCTAAGTCGTTAGGCAAGCAGACTTAAATGAATTTACCTACAATGTGTGGGATGTTTTTCATAGATGGCATGTGCTGGTTCTTGTAAGAGGGATTACGAATTTCCTGTTGAGAACTTGCATGCCTTTAGATGTCAAATATAACAAGATTTTTAATACACTTCATACTCCATTGACCCAAAGTACCACAGTAAGCTCTGTTGCCAACTTTTGCAACACGAAGAACCTAAGCTTTTGGTCTGTGTTTAAAATGTGAAGGAGTGAACATGACTTCTGTGTTTAAACAGCAATACATTAATTTTCAATGTATAAATTTGTATAGGAAAAACTTATTAGGATATTACAAATTTAAGTGGATTTAAAATGGTACAAATAGTGTAATTTACTTTATCTTGAAAGATGTAAACGTTTTTTGTCTATTCACTGGTACGTGCTGATGCATTTATAGCTGCAAATGATTACATTTTGTCATACAATGTATAGTTAATTTAAGAAATAAAACTGTTAAACTTTTGAGTTGTATTTTTTTCTATTCTGCTCTTCTTGGGCACCCGGTGAAGTGTCCCATACATTTTAGTATGGGTTATACTAAAAATAACTGGTGTGACAAGTTCCTTTACCTATGATTTGATTGGTTGAAGGCAGTCAATGTGTTTTGTCTATTCCAGTTCATGCTGATCTGCTTAGGACAGCTAAATACTTTTTGCTGGAGCAAAATAAATTTATTTATGACAACTCATAACTGGCAGGCAGCTGAGAACTAATGCAAAACCTAGGAACTTCTTTCTTAATGTTTCCCTCAACTGATGTATGTAGCCTGTCATATGCTGGCATCCTATAAAAAGTGTACCTCCCTCAAAACCATGAACCCAATGCTTCTGGGGTGGGCTTCAGTTCACCATGACCCTGCTCAGGATAAGCAGTCATTGAAATTGGATGGATGACAGATGATGTATTTAGCAAAAGTTTGATTATTTTGTGATCCTTCTTTCCAGGATGTTAACTGAATTCAACGGGATCTGTATCACTGTCATATGTAATTGAAAAAATCTTTTGGTGTGATGGGTCTAGGAATGTTTTCCTTCCATAGAACATGGATGCCTTGCTGTAACTGAAGAAACCATGAATTCCTATTTGTATCAGAACTTTTTGAAGAAAAATGTCAAGACATCTAAGTTGAAGTTGAAATACAGATATGTCATGGGCCAAGGTAACAATACAAATGTTCCCAGCATACAAGCAACCCCAAACATTGCAGTGGAGTCAGTGATGGAGGAGATGACAGCCTCACCTGCAGAAGAGGCGGCCAGACCTGGGAAGAAAGGCTCTGCTACCCCGGAGGATCCTTGGAGGGCGAGGAGGAGTCTACCAGTAGTATGACTCCGAGGATGAAGCACACCACTCGCTTCAAGTGGCAAAGCACGGAGGCAGCGGAGGACTTCCCTGATCATGCTGGATTTATCAGAGAAGTCATCGTCAGAAAGTTGGGACTGGCCACCACACATGTCTGCATTCAAAGGAATTGACCCCGGCGGTTTGTCAACGTCACTGTTCTCGCTGATGAAACCTACCAGAAAGTGGTAGAAATCTGCAAGAAGGAGAAGGATGGGGAGTTGAAGTAATATAAGATTGAGCAGCTTTGGTGGACAGACAGAAGGATATAATCACTGTCCACGTCTTCTACCCCTTTTTCCCTGCCGAGGCTGTCTGTGCTTTTCTCTAGCACCACGTCGTCCTCCTATCTGGCCACAGGGATATCCGAGATGAGTTTGGGATATGGAATGGGCACAGGCGGGTTTCAGGCGCGCCTGCATCTCGACCCTATGGCCCCCAACAGGCTCCATCATCCCCCAGCATGTTTAAACATACAGAACAATAGAGCTTATCTCTTTTAATCCCAGCAGCCTCCCTTTTGGAGGCTTTGCCAGGATCAGGGGCATACAGCAGAAGTTTGTAAGAATATGAAATGTAGGAGCTGTTTGGAGATCTGAGATTTTGCCAGGGATTGCAAGGGCCCCCACCGCTGTAATATTTGCGGCAATGAAGATCATCTGACCCCTCTCAGCCCGCAGTACAGGCCCTCTTACGCAGATGCCCTGTCTAGAACCAGGGTATCTGCAAAAGAGGGTCTTCAGGTATTAACACTGATGAAAAATAAGGTCGATGTGGTGGAGACGGCAGTGGAAATGGCAGCGGGGGGTGGAGAAGCACTTGGCAAAGCCAAAGAGCTCCTGGGAGCAAGCCCTGCCCCTACCCTGGTGCAGATCCTGAAGCAGAAAAAGGAAGATTCAATGCCGAAGAAGAAGAAAAGGTCCGGAAGGGAGGCTGCGATATCAGACGGGGGTTCTCGCCGGTCAGGTCCCCTTCAGAAGAAGGCCGACAGCATCCCTCCTCAGAGGAGATGGATGCCTTGTGGGCCCTGCGCAGTTTCCTGTCGACGTCTCCAAGTTGGCGGTCGTCATACGAGGGTGGATGGGCAACGCCAAACTTGAAGGTGTACCTACCAGACAGGGACTCTAGCAGGGCAGCGGCAGTGGTGTCCTCTGGGAAGGAGGTTTTAATGGATTAAAAAAGGGCTAGCTTTTAATCTTATTGTACACACACAGACCGAAACCGCTTGTGCCGAGTGGGGTTGCGGCAAGTTGGAGCCTAACCCGGCCACACAGGGCATAAGACTGCAGGGGGAGGGGACATACCCAGGATGGGACAGCAGTCCACCACAAGACATCCCAAGCAGGACTTGAACCCTAGACCTACTAGGGAGCAGACAGAGGCCAAACCCACTGTGCCCCGAGCCTTTTTTTAAGTGTTATTCTGTTGTTTTTTTTTAAACAACATACACCAATGGCTGATTTTAAAATTTTAACCCTTAACGTCAGGGGGCTGAAAAATAAAGTTAAAAGACCTGCTTTGTTTAACCAGTTTGAGTCCTATGCCTTCAGCCTGTGTTTTTTGCAGGAAGTCCACCTCCGGAACCAGCAGGACATGACTCTCTTCTCTCGAGAGCGGAGGAAGAGTGAGTGGAGTGTAGGTGGCATCCATTCTACAGGCGTGGGAATGCTTTTTGGGGACTGTGCCTTTGAGAAGGTAAGGCCTTTTATTGTTCATGCTGGCTGAGTTTTGAGGGTGGACATCACCTGGAGAAGTTTGCACATATGCGTTCTGTCCGTCTATGCTCTGGTGGAGGTCAAGTCCCACATTGCTCTGTCTGACGAGCTGGTCCCTCATTGTGTGACTGACAGACAATAATAGAAAGATAATAATAGGAGGAGATAGTAGATAAGATTAGATAATAATAGGAGGAGATTTCAACATTTTTCTGAAGGGCAAGGACGATGCTAGTATTAAACATTTTAAAAATTTTATTAGCGGTTCTAACCTTACTGACGGTTTTAGAAAATGCAACCCCACCGATCCAGGCATTACCTAGCGCAACAGCCGTGACACCTCTTGACTGCCCAGTGGTCTACGGACCATATGATGGTTGAGGCCACAGGTTCCATCATGGCCCTGACCCATGGTTGTGGCTACTGGAAGATGAATATCGAAGTCCTCCAAGAAAAGGAGTATAGAGACCTTTTTTATGGGAATTTTCCATTGTGGCAGGATTCCATGGATTTTGACCCCTCGGTGGCTGATTGGTAGGAGAGGGTCAAGGCGAAGGCCAAGACCCTCACCATCAGCTATTGTATCCGATGTGCCGCTTTGCGACATCAGGATATCAGCTCACTCGAGGAGGAACTCCAGAGGATTTATTCTTGCCACAGTAACGGAGGGACCTTTGATTATGATAAGGCTGTGGAGAGAAAGGCTACTTTGAGGCAACTGCATGAGCAGCAGGCCAAAGCCTTTCTGTTTGGCGCCAGAGTTAAGGAGGTAGAGGAAAATGAGAAGTGTACCTCCTACTTTTTTAATAAGGTGAAGGACTTGAAATGTAAGAGAGGGTTTACCCCTCTGCGGAACCAGCAGGGTGAGTCCTTCACTGAAACTACCCAGATATTGGAGATTGCATCTTGTTTTTCTCAGAAATCTTTTTAAAGTCAGGGAAACAGACCCAGTAACAGAAAGGAGTTTTTTTTTAGATAATTTGATGTCACGGGTTCCCAAGGATGCCCTTGGCGGCTTAGAGAGCTCCATCACTTTGCTTGAGCTGTCGGAGGTGCTTGATAAGATGAATCGGCGCAAAGTTCCCGGCCTCAGCGGTTTACCAGTGGAGTTTTAGTCCACGTTTTGGTATGTCTTGGGGCTGGCTCCTTTGTGTGTTGTCGAGGAGGTGCTGGGCAGGGGCATGCTTACCAAGAGCGTGAGAACAGGGATGTTCTCCTTGTACAAGAAAGGCGATAAAGCTGATCTTGCCAACTGGAGACCCTTTACAATGCTTTGCGTTGATGCAAAGATAATTGCGAAAGTCCTGACTGAGCGCCTGAAGAAAGTAATGGCTGACCTGGTCCATCATGGCCAGACGTGTATCCGGGCGTTCTGTGTTCTGGAATTTGCACCTGGTCCAGGATGCGATTGCCTGGGCGGAGGACCGGAAGGTCCCCCACGCGCTGGTTGATTTGGACCAGGAGAAGGCATTTGACCGAGTGGATCACTGCTTCCTTTTAACACCCTGCGCAGATTGGGCTTTGGCCCTAATTTTCTAAGGTGGCTGCATGTGCTCTACACCGAATTAAGTAGCCGAGTTACCATCAATGGCTCCTTTGAGGGGTGGGTGCCCCAGCGGAGTGGAGTGAGGTAGGGATGTCCACCCTCCCCGCTCCTTTACATTCTTTATATCGAGCTGCTGGCAGCTGCCATTTGTGCCCACCTGGGGATCGACAGCCTGCTCCTGCAGGGGGGTGGCAATGAGGCGGTAAACCTGGCCCTGCATGCGGACGATACTACGTTGTTCCTGTGCTTGGACTGGTCACTTGGCCTGGTTCGGGTGTTGGGGCATGCCTCAGGCTTGGCGCTGAACCTTGGCAAGTCTCTTGTCAAGTTTTTCGGCAGCTGGAACAACAGAGAGGACTGCATCGGTGGGTTTTCCCGATGTGACAGTCCTCTCACGGTGTTGGGGGTCAACTTTCTTATGGAAGGTGCTGCCAAGGCCAGTTGGGAAGAATGCGTGACCAAAGCCAGACAGAAAATGGGTTTGTGGAGGACAAGGTCCCTCTCCTTAATTGGGAAAACACTGGCGCTGAAGGTGGACATCTTCCCCACATTGCTGTACTGCAGGTGTACCCCTTGCCCAGCACGATGCGGAAAGGCCTTATGAAGGATGTTTTCAGTCTTGTCTGGGGGGCAGGTATGAGTACATGAGGAGGGAGGTCATGTACCTTCTGAAGAAGGGGGGGAGGGAGGGATGTACCCGACATTCCTCTTAAAACGGATTGTCTCTTCCTCTCCCAGTTATGCAACTGACTGGCAGCTCTGATTGAGCATCCTCACCAGTACTTTGTGCATCTTTGGTTGGCCCTTCTGATGCACCAGTTGGTGAAGTCCTGGTCCAACACCGGGCCGAATACCAAGACATGGCCTGCTCATTACAGCCATGCTGTGAAGTGGAGTAAGACCACAGTGGCTGGGGTCAAGGCAGAGACCCTCCTTAAGCACAGTGCCTTGTATAAGGTCGTGATCAAGAGGAGAGGAACTCGAGTTCTTCTGGGGCTCGAGGAGGGTACTTGGGCCAGGATTCAGCCAAAGGAGCTTGGCCACCATCTGCAAGATTTGAACTGGTGCTGTCTACAAAGTAAATTTCTGGTCAAAGTAGTCCTGTACAAGCACAAATTGGCCAGCCACCCACTCTGCCTGCAACTCCAGTGCAGTAAGAGTGAAACTCTCGCACATGCCTTTTGGGACTGCAGACAGGTGCGGGAGGTCTGGCGTTTGGTGACTCGCTTGTGCAGGAAGATCGATCTGCAGATGATTTTGATGTACGACAAGTCTTGAAGGGATGGAACCCTGGCACTCAGAAGGCAGTAGCCGCCCAAATATGGCTGCTGATCAGCATAGCCAAGCAAGTGCTTTAGAACACAAGAACCCAGCTGGTCCAGACAGGGGTAGACTTAGGCGTCCAGAGTGTGCATCATAAAATCTGGGCCGACCTAACTGTAACATGCTGGGGCGGTCGGAAGGGGGGGCGGAGCCAGGGAAGGAACAAAAGCAGCTGAACATAATCAATGCCCCTATTTCTTCCCCCGGCTCGACCAGTGAGAGGAGAAGAGAGTCTGAGGAGTTAATGCTGGAGACGACCCCGGGACGTGAGAGAGAGAAAGCATGACCCCGGTCCAAACAGCAAACCCGACCACGGTCTCCCTGTAGCAAGAGAAGGGGCTGACACAGTCTGGTGAGTGGCAGGTGAGGGGTTTTATTTCTTTGTGTTTGTCACACAGGGACTAGTGAGGGGAGGGAACACCTGCAGATCAGGAACGGTTGGTGAGGGATGTGGAGAACGGGGTCGCTGTTGCACTCGGCATCAGTCACTGCCTGAAGTCGTCACCCCAGGAAGTCCTCAGACTCTCTCTCTTCACTGTTGGAGGCTGGGAAAGAAATAGAGGTGTCAATTATTCTCAGCTGTCCCGGCTCCACCCCTCCTTCAGACTGCCCCGACGTGCTATGCTCCCCCTCCAAGCATCCCCACGAAACACCAGTTCCTTGCGTCCCCTTTTCCCCCTCCCCCTTCTGTCTGCTGTCCCTCCGACCAATAACCCCCCCTCTCTAGCAATCCTGGTGACTGTGTCGGCCCCTTCTTCTTATACTAACGTTCAGGATGAGAAAGATGTCAGTCAGTGGGGTACTTAGAAGCCAAAGAGGTTTGTGGCAGATCTTCCATGGGTAAGTACAGTAGCACATGTCCTTTCGCACTTACAAAATACCGCAACCCCTATTTTAGGTGAATGTAAGTGTTATCTTTTTTGGTGTGTTATGCATTTATGTTGGGTGTAGCGCTTTTTGTATATGGCATATTTTATTTAATTTGCACATTTTAAAATTTATAGTGCTTTTAAGTAGTCATCTGTAAATGACTACGTGTGGTGTGTTTGTATTAATCAATTTATTTATTGTTGTTTATTTATTATTTTTAGTTTAGTGTAGGGGGGTGCGGGGGCGCAGTGGGTTGGAGTGGGTCCTGCTTTCCGGTGGGTCTGGGGTTCAAGTCCCACTTGGGGTGCCTTGCGATGGACTGGCGTCTCGTCCTGGATGTGTCCCCTCCCCCTCCAGCCCTTCACCCTGTGTTGCTGGGTTAGGCTCCGGCTCCCCGCGACCCCGTATGGGACAGGCGGTTCAGATGGTGTGTGTGTGTGTGTGTGTGTGTGTAGTTTAGTGTAGTGTAGATTAGTTTGTTGTGTGGGAGCATGTTGTTTTTTAATTTTGCATACACATTTTTATCATTCACCTATTCCACTAAATTGCTAATAGGGGAGAAGTGTTGTGAAAAGGGGAACACCCAAGAACGGTAGTTAAAATGTATGGTAACACCCTGGGAACAGGCCAGGGGACTGCCTCTCCTGAGCCATGAATGTTGTCAGGTAAGTTCCTTTTAATTCTTTATGGTTTTAAACCTAGGGGTATGTTTTCAGTGTTTTTTTCAAGGTTCTGTCATGCAGTCTTTATATTTGGTCGTATTGATTTTTATTGTTTTATTTTAGATTTTTATATTGGCATGGCAGTTTTTAGGATTCATTTATTTATTGAATAAAAGATGTTAATTATCAGAAACGATAAATGGTGGAATTTTTACTTGTCGAGTTGGACAGCGTGTGGAACCAGACACACTTGATCATGGGCTGGTGAGCCATTCTGATCCAAAAAAACAGAAACGCAGGTCCTGAAGGAAACGGGGTTCTCGGACCGACAACATTTCCCTGTGTGCCGGTGTTCTAATAAAACGTTCGGGATGAACGCTGCCTGTGCGTCCTTCTTTGCCCCATTCAAACCCAGAGCAGCGCGCGCCACAGCAGTACATATAAGTATAATCAGTTGTAAAGTATGCAAGGGAAGTTGTTGTTCATTAAATTATTAAAAAAAATGCATCCACTGTTACCTCATATAATATTTCAGAGGAATATTCAATATTGTGACAAGGGATGTGTCACAGCAGCCACACAATCCACCTCGAGTTACCGTTTAGCGCAATCCATATTTCACACGCAGATGGAAATGCATGTGAATTTTCTGTTTATTATGTAATGTATTAAACTATTCATACAGGAGCTCAATACCGTTATCATCATCTTAATAGTAATTTACTTTTCTTATAAGCTACTTATATACGAAAGCAACGCACTTTACGGTTGTTGAATTTTATGTACTGTAGTATACATACATACACATACATTGGCTGAGGCCGCTCGTCCTAAGCGGAGTCGCGGCGAACCAGCGCCTAGCCCGGCGGCACAGGGCACAGGGGACACACCCAGGACGGGACGCCAGTCCGTCACAAGCACCCCGAGTGGGACTTGAGCCCCAGACCCGTCAGAGAGCAAAACCCGGCCAAGCTCGCTGTGCCGCTGCGCCACTGCGCCCCCTGTACTGTAGTAGGCTGTATAAAATTTGGCATATCAAGTGTGAAAGTTATACAGTATACTGACAGTATATTTTCTTTTTCATACTACATAATGTAATAGTAAAAAAAAATTAAAAATAAGAAAAATATCAGCTAATTGATTGTGCTCACAGTCATTTAGACACTGCATTCAATAACAGCTAAAGGAAATGTAGGTAAGTAGCTTCTTTGTAGTGACGTAATTTCCGGCTGAATCCCTATATACAGGTGCTGCAGCATTTAGTAGATTGAGTACTTGTATTCGGGGTTTTTGGAGCACTGACGAAGGGTTGCGAGCTCGCGCATATTAATTTAAATAACTAAATAAATGATTTGCTTTAGCAAGGAAAGCTTGTAAGCGGACTCGCTGGCGTCTCACTCTTCCGATTTGTCTTTTTTGCCAAAATGATAACGAGAGGATACGTATTCGCCGTACTGGTAAACTACGGTAAGGAGATTGAAAATGTGAACTAATATTAAAAAGAAAGTAACGTGTTATCGCTGCTAGTTGCAGAATGCGTTCCTTCTAGACCCCGTCCTTCCAGTCGTGCCAAGGACAGCGCTGCCTTGGCGCGCCCCCGCAAAACCTAACCCGCTCATTCAGCACCCCTTGTGCATTGACTCTTGTATACGCGCATTTATTATTCTTATGTACTAATCTGACATGTTTCTGTTTTTTTTTCATTTTTTTATTTATTTATTTTTTTTTATTAATGCACGTTACAGTTGTTAACGGATCTCTGTCTGAATAGCGTCATCTAACGTTTGGGCGTAGTTTATTTAACGGAAAAAAAATTGTGATATGAAGATTTGATTAAGCAAGCAAGGTTTCCCTATTTATAAACGTGTGCTCTCCCGAAGCAGCACTTTCCTTACCAGTGTCTTCGGATCGCATGGCAAAAGGCGACGTCAGGGTAAGATTTTATTTATTTGATCCATTTAAGTTTAAACTTGGAGACTTAAGCTTTTGAATATTACATGTAAGTGAAAATCAAGCAAAAGTCCTGGATTAAGTTTAAGATTTTTGTTATGACTGGGGATTGCTGTTATTTTGTATGCAGTAGTAATTAACTGTAGCAGCTGTGATGGAAATGCAGCATTGTTGCTATGGATAAGGTCAGGAGCAGTACTGTAAATGCAAGGGGAAAAGAAACCCCAAGCAGCATGGTGCTGATTTCCATGATGTGCAGTGGTCTAAATCTTTAGACTACATTGTAAGGCAAATATCCAAAGCACAGAGAATTGTAATATTTCTTATAATGTAAGAGAGAACAGCACACAGGTTTGGTAACCTCATGAATGTAACAACATCACTATGTTTGTGGGTGGGGACTTGTGGAAATAAGTTTTGCAAGAGCACTTCTAGGGGTGGGGTTGCAGTACAGTCTGCTTGTAAAGAAAGCACTGAGTTACCTCACCTTCAGAAATGGCCCCACAGAGGGTGTCCCTGGCTGTTATCTTCTGCTGGAAGAAAGATGACTCTCAATGCTGCCAAGATCGGTTGGGTCTGCTGGTGCAGTTAGGACAGCACCCAGACTCTGTGCTGGAAGAGGTCGCTATGGCGACGTGCAGATGAGCTAAAGCAGGCTCAGATAAACAAAGGTTAATGAAACACATCTAGCAGAAAATGAAATAGCAGAGTCACCTGTGAAGAAACCATACTCAGTGGGTTGCATAAAATAAAATCCTGCAGAACAGCTTAGAGTAGTAGCAACATTTAAATAAATGCAGAAGGGAAGTCTAGTGAAAATATTCTGCTGACACTGGGCTTGGAAGTGTGTGTGTGTGTGTGTGTGTGTGTGTGTGTGTGTGTGTGTGTGTGTGTGTGGTTTTTTTTAAATTTAGTTATTTTGGGGGTGCGAGCCAGAGCTCATGAGAAACCAAAGCCATTATAGAATAGTCATAAATGACTGGTATTCATCCTGCAGTGCTGATCTGACACAAGAATCAATAACCTTGGTGGTCAGAGTGTGACATACTACAGTACTGTGGTGCTCAACTGAAATGAGTCATGAAGTAACCAGTTCAGTGTTACTGAGCCATGCTTCAGTATGGTTTATGAACAGTCCCATGCAAGACTGTTTGTATAAACTACTAAGTGTTCTTTCATTTATACAGCCAGGCAATCTTTACTGTATCATTAAGGGTAAGTGCCTTACTTGTAGCAGGGTCTTACAGGAGGAGATGGGATTTAACACTGGGCCCACCACATACAAGGGGACACGTCTAACCACTATGCCACCAGCTGCCCCTTTTCATAGTAAACCCCCCATGCTTTCTTCTGACCACACTGCCTGTCATCTCCAGGTGATGAAGTGCATAGTGGAGGTGATCACTGAAGCCATATCCATGCCTCACCCACTACCAGTAAGCCAGGAGTGCCTGGATACCCTGCGAAAAGGTGAAGGTGGTGCTGCTGGCTTGCTCAATTAACCTCTACTTGTTTGTGACAGTAAACCACCTGAGAATAAGCAATTTGCTCTTACAGGATTACTTTGCCCTTACATGCCTTTGGTTCCGCTAACTGAGCTGAATTACGGTATCACTTACCTTGACTTGTGCAGTAAAATAAATGAACAGATCTTGTCAAAATGCAAACAGTCCCTGTCTTGCATAAAAATTCTGTTCTGCAGACCCTTATGCAAGTCAAATTTCCACACAATTATAGTACAAACACTCAAGACAGAACAACAGTAACACAAATTACTAAGGAACAAACACATTAAAGAAATACTGTAGAAAATTTTAAATCTCTTGCCCTTTTGAGCATCTGTACTGTATTAAAAGCATTCGGTACAAACACTTGGGGGATGAATTTAGTACTTGTTGCAGGGTCTGATTTTTTTTTCCATCCACATAGTTAGTAATTTTCTATTTTGTGAATGGCACCATCACATCTTTGTCTTTTTGTCATTGTAGAGTTCATAGATAATACTTATTACATGCAAAAGCATACAGAATGTTATATGGGGAGAATCCTTCACAACAGTAGTCACTGATACAGACAGCACAGGCTCTTGTGTGATAGTTTGATCACCTTCATATTTCCTCATTTTCAGTTTTAGTTCCAAATGGATGTGTTTTTGTTTACAGGCTGATTCACGTTTGTCTTCACTTGCATGTTTACGAATATCAACATTTTAATAGCAAATATAAGATGTCTTAATACAATGAAAAAACACATTAACTGGGGAGATGCAGGTGGCAGACTATGCAGCTCACATGAGTTGTGCCTCATGTTTTGCAAAAAGTATGGGCAAATGTGAATTTTTTTTTTTTTTATTTTATTTTAAAAATAGTGTGCAAGTATAAATAATCCATTAAATGCAATATACAAGTGAGCCTTTTTCTCAGAAGGCAGTGTTTATGCTTAAGTGCTGCCTCATCAGCTCAGATAGGGGATCTCAAAGGGGAAAAAGTGCAGAGATGCAGGAGCTAGTTAGATTTGTTCCCCTAGGAATTACTGTCCATTCTGGGTGAGCAGAAAGAGTTGCACTGTGCAACCATAGCTCACCAGGAGCTTGGGCAGGATGGCTAATTAATGGCTTGACTGCAGTTCAGTTGCAAACAGCCTGCTGTTAATTTCAGCATGTTTAGCTTTTCGATAACTAAGTGCTAATAATCTTATAAGAAAGCAGTAATAAATGAGCCTTAATGCATGCAGGGATATTGTTAGAAAAAGAAAGCAACTTTTTTTTGCTTTATTGTGTTGCATGTGCCCTCTCTAGATGAACGACTCCTCTTAATCCTCCGACATCAGAACTTCTTGAAGGAGCTACAGGAGGTTGCCAAGCAAGGTGATGCTATTGTTGTCGTGTTGAAACATCAGAAAATGTTTATCCCAAATGACCAGTAACCTCAGCTGTGAAGCCAGTGTCATTTATCTTTGATATGTTTATATACTTTCGTGTTTTTTAGCACACTTTGCTGGTCTTCTATTACATGTGTTCTCCAAAGAATACAGTTTGATTTAACAAAGTTTAAACTTGATAAGTACTCATCTAATTCATCCAGTGGCCACAGGGACAAATATAGCTTCTTTTACTGCTTGTCTCCCATTCTAAAATACATCTGCAGTATGACATATGGACCCTTGAAGCTGTCATGCTGGTTAACTATGTGTTTAAAAAAAAAAATTTGAGCTGTGAATGAATTAAAGTAATTGGCAGCTTTTTAGCATCTTCATGAAAAGTCTGAATTTTGTGGCATGTTGGGACATGGCATTGTATTGTATGTCTATTATAATATTGCAAAATAGAATCACAAAATAAGTGAATCTCATGCCACAGACTGTTGGCATAAAATATCATGAAGTCATTAACAGCATGAACACTGGATAATTCCCTTGTTCCCACAGGTGCCTCTGACAGAGCCCAGCAGATAAAAGCAGAGCCAGGTCATGTGACCAACACCAGAGGAGGCCTTCCAGCAGCAGACAAGCTTCCAGATCAGGAGCTTTGTCAGCTGGCTGGAGATCACATTTCCCCAGGTATGGGCAAAACTCACAGAAAGGCCAGAGCAAAGGGAGAAACTTAACTTGGAAAAGCCATTTTGCTGCTGATAAAACATTGAATGTAGAAGCTGAAACTGCATTCTGACTTTGCAAAATAAAACCAGATTGGGAGGGGTGAGGAGGAAGCGAATCTGACTGAGATTGTCTAATGTTTAGAGACGCCCAATATGAATGTGGGTCCCATAGCACTTTCTTTGGGGATCTTTATGCTGCTACAGTGACTACAAAAGTCTGCCACAGAGGCTTCCTTCAGTGAAGGTGCATGTGTCCAGAGCTGGCTGATCTTGGCCCAAATGGCACCATAGGTGCAAGTGAAACTGAAGGTATTTCTACCAAGTATTAAACTAAATGAATACTGATCCAGCTGTCTATTGTCTGGTTTTAAAGTAACTGGGGGGGGGGGGGACTTAGTTTGAGTGTTATAAGTTGCCAAAATCCAATTAGATTTGACTATTAAATGAAATTCACAAAAGGAGTAAATACTTCGTATGGGGGAAGGTGGTGGCATGGTGGGTTTGACTGGGTCTTGCTCTCCGGTGGGTCTGGGGTTCGGGTCCTGCTTGGGGTGCCTTGTGATGGACTGACGTCCTGTCCTGGGTGTGTCCCCCTCCAGCCTTATGTCCTGTGTTGCTGGGTTAGGCTCTGGCTCCCTGTGACCCTGTATGGGACAAGCGGTTTCAGCTGGTGCGTGCGTGCATGTGTGCCCTTTGTATAGTCATTGTGTTTTCAGTTGTCAGCAGATATGTTTTAATAATCATGACTTATAGTGAGGAAAGGGACTAGAGATCAGCAAGGCTCAGGAGATGATGAAATTTATCACCATCAGCTGAAAAACCATTACAGAAAGCAGCCTCAGATATTCCTATTTGGCAGTATCTTGATTATGTAGTGTATTTTTATTATATATGCTATTTATTTTCCATATAACAAATGTCTGTCCATTGTCAAAATTTTGTTCAAGGCAGGTTCACATTGCTCTTGGGCTTATCTTAGAAGTATATCGTCTGCGGAAGGGTACCCTGGGGATGGCATGCCAGTCCAATGTAGGCTAATGACACTCACTCACACATGCCCACATTACAGGCAGTTTAGAGTTGCAAGTTCACCTGAAATGTCTTTAGACTGTTTCCATAAACTCAAAAAATTTGGAATCCAAAAATTGTTGAAAACTGGTTTCCAACAGGTGCAATCAAACTTTTGACTGGTTCTGCACATGCTTATGGGAGAGCTACTGGTCACCACAGTCATAGATGGTCATAATGGCAAGGCTGCTCAGATGATGATAAAAATATGCCACATTTTAATTGTGTATTTGGTCTATATTATTCATCACATACAAGGATTAAGAAATCATCTCATCAGGTAAATTTAGGTTTGGTGGGGGATTATATAGACTGTCCGAAACCACTTGCCCTAAGCGGGGGTTGCAGCAAACCGGAGCCTAACCTGGCAACAAAGGGTGTAAGGCTGGAGTGGGGTGGGGGGGACACACACCCAGGACGCCAGTCTACTGCAAGGCAGCCCAAGTGGGACTTGAACCCCAGACTTGCCAGAGAGTGGGACCCTGGCAAAGTGTGGTTGGTCAAATTGTCTTTTTTTTTTTTTTTTTTTTTCCCCCCTTCTTATTGGGGGGGGGAATGTATTTTTACTAAAGCTTTTAACCTGTTCCTGAATAACTTATCTTAGTCCACCCCATACTGCCTCACTCCTCACAAAACTTGGAAGCCTGGTGCAATATTCTAAAATGTGTATTTTCTGTACTTTGTCTATGACATTATTTGACACAACGTACATGATAGTTCAGCATAAAATATAAGTAGAATATGCATGCAACTATTTGAATCTGCAATTTTGCATCAAGTTATTCATTACCAAAAATACAGAAAACTGGGTGGGACTGCCTTCTTTAAAGTTAAGCATACATTATGTTTTAGGTTTGTATTTGCAAATAAATGATATTTTTGGTGCACCTGTAAGCAATGCACAAGCTGCACAGAGGCTAAATTAGGTCAAAGATATGGGTTCTAATGGAAAAAGTATCCATGAACATGGTCCAGATATGTACAGTTGTAAAAATGCACCATACTTGAGTGCATATGGCCTTAACCAGGCAAAGACTGTACTTTTACCTTTTGTGCTTGAAATGTATAGCTTCACCCTAAGCACTGAATCCGAAATATTCCCAATGTATACAACAATGTTTCCCAATGTGTACAGATCAGTCCATGCTGTCTGCCTTGAAGCCAACTGAAAGGGCTGTCCCAGATGAAAAGGAAGCGATTGTGAAGGATGACATGGAGCGAGGAAATGGCTACGGAGACTCAGGTTTGGGCAATGAGGTTGAAAACTGAACAGGTTTCAAGGAGGAACCAGAGGTGGAGGAGTAGGATCTGGAAAAAAGTATCAACCTCTGGATCATGAGGAGACAGGCACTCCAAGGCAGGAAACAAGGTCCAGTATGGAAGTAGAGGTTGAGGAACAGCAGGCTGGGGAATGAAGAAGCAGATGACTGTAAAGGCCAGGCTAACAAGTATATTTGTCACTGATGAAAGAGAAGCTCATCATATCTGCAATACGTTTGATTGTTCATCCGCTAATAGGAAACGTGAGCTGGGATTAGACCGTTGTGAGACAGGTTTAACCCTACTGATGCTGTGCTGTTGCAATAAATCTCTAATACTTAACAGCTATTAGACTATCAAAACAGCTGGTGTCATCTGACTGGGGATTTAAGTCTTCTGGATTGGACTGCGTTCAGTAGGAAACTGGTTCCAGCATTTTGCCTCCCTGTTGGAAGCCTCTTCAGGGAGCTGCCGCATCTCGTAAAGACTAGATGTGAACTGGACAGTTCAACGAGCTGACCTGTAACACGAAAGATATAGTGCAAGTGGAAAACACAGCAGGGGCACAACCTATCAGGACCACCTGCTACGACCTCCAACCCCAATCCCACCCATAAATACGCCCACCTTCGCCGTACACTCCAGTTCACATCTAGCCTTTACAAGATGTGGCAGCTCCCTGAAGATGTCTTCCAACAGGGGAAGTGAAATGTTGGAACAAGTTTCCTGCATGACGTGGTCCAATCCAGAAGACTTAAATCCCCAGTCAGGCTAGAAATTACTGATGGTCATTTATGTTCCTAAATATTTGCAAACAACATTTAGTCCTTTGTTGGAAAGAGGTGGCTGTAGACTAATCGAACAGGGTTTGTGGCACAGTGTGTGGTCCTGAAATGAGTGTGAAGGTGACAGAAACTTGGGTGAGACAGCAGGTTTTATAATTGAGAGCTGCAGCCTTGCACTGCAAGGACTCAGGTTTTGAATCCTGTCTTCTGCTGCCGTATCCTTTGTCAAGGTATTTACTCTAAATTGCTCCAGTAAACATTGCCCAGCAGTATAAGTGGGTAAATCATTGTAAATATCTTAACATTGCAAATGGCTTTTGAGAAAAGCATATGCTAAATGAATAAATGTAACTGTAATGAGGATCATCAAAGATTCATTAGATTAAACAGACATGGATTCCCATCCTTGAGACGCTGTAGATACAAGAAGTTTGAGAGACCAGAACAGGTGGGAAAACACTGCAGCAGTGAGAGACAGTGACCTCCACTGAGCGCTATGATGAATTCTAGTTCGTCCGCAGTGCACCACAATGATTACATAATTGACAGCAGTGGAAGTCATATGGGATGGGCTTTTTCCTCACAGTGCTGCAGGTTCTTGTGCTGTTCCTGCATCCTGCTGCTTAAAGGAAGTGACTAGGAACAAGGTGTCAGGTGGTCTCTGTATTGCTGTCATGGAAAGAGGGCCCAGGGGTAAATGTGGCCTTGAAGTACAGGTAACATAGAACTGGAACATTTTGATTCTTATCTTGGCTTAAAGTAAATACCTCCTTAAATACCAATTTTTGCTGTTTTTCCACCATTCAGCTTGTCAGTTTCAGTCCTTTCCTTCTCACTCTCCTGTAATGGGCAATTGAGTAAGGAGATTGGCCCCTGCCTGACAATAGAATGATTTGAATCATCTCAAAGGATTGGAGAAAGCAATTTGCCATTATTGGGGAATTCTATGCTGACTTCCACTACATGAATTCATTTATCTGATGCTTTTCTCCAAAACAGCTGAGGGTGTTATGCTATCTACAGTGATCCACCAATATACAATCATTTCTGTTACAATGAGTTTTTCAGAATCAGAATCAGAACGAGCTTTATTGCCAAGTATGTTGATACATACAAGGAATTTGTCTTGGTGACAGGAACTACCACAGCACAGACAGAATGACAGTGACAAGACAGGTGAGAAGATGGAGTATGTGAACAAGGGACAAAAAAATATTTAAAAATATAAAGTACCCAATATACAAAAATAGTCACTAGATACAAATGCAAGGGAGTGTGAGTAAGAGATATGTGATAAATAGTTATAAATATAAACAGCATTATGTATTGCACGGTTTACTCTCTAGGGGAGAGATTTAGGTGTTCATGAGGTAGATGGCCTGAGGAAAGAAACTTTTCTTATGCCTGGCTGTCCTGGTACTCAGTGCTCTGTAGCGCCGGCCAGATGGCAAGGGTTCGAAGAGGAAGTGGCCTGGATGTGAGGGGTCTAGAATGATTTTGCTAGCCCTTTTACTGACTCTGGACGAGTGCAGTTCTTGGAGAGCTGGGGGGGATGTGCCGATGATTCTTCCAGCAGTCCGAACGATCCGCTGCAGTCTTCTGATGTCTGACTTCGTAGCTGAGCCGAACCAGACAGTTATAGAGGTGCAGAGGACGGACTCAATGACTGCAGAGTAGAATTGCATTAGTAACTCCTGTGGCAGGTTGAACTTCCTCAGCTGGCTTCCTCACTTTTCCTAAAGTGAATTGGCCCATGTGTGGTTGGTAAATAGAGGAACGATTTCAAAATATGAAACTGCATTAGTTTATACATGGGGATTTTGTCCCCAACACATTTATATTAATGCCATTGAGTAAATTAGCTGATTGCAATGTAACACAACACAGTGGCCTGTGGCAGACCACTCATAATACACAAGACAACACATGCAAAAACACTAAAATGCATACGATGCTCAGTTCTCTTCCATACTTTGTTTTATAAGTGCTGATTTTGAAGTTCTCGATTTTGCTTGCTAATTACACATTTGTTTTTATTACCGAAATAACTAAGCAAGGTATCAAGAATGTGCTCTTGAGTACTGGTGATGAAGTTTTTGGTGGTGAGTGTGAAAGTGAAGTATTAACACTTCAAAAAGAAAATTTGATTTTTATGAAATGGTTTGAAAATTTAAGAACATGATTTGTGCCAGTTATGCAATCTCAAGTTCAAGCGATCTGTTTTTTTCAGGGTGAAGTCCTGTATTTACAGTAGTTTTATAAATTGTGTTTATCTATATTAGGACTTATTAAAATTGGTAATGCTTTTGTTACAAATTTGTTTTAGGTTTTGAGCAGCCTGCATCTTTCTCCCCTCCCCCCCCCCATAAGCCTTCTTATATTACGGAACCTGTAATGCAAGGTTTCACAAAAACACATCAGTTGCGTTATAGCAGAAATTATACAGCTGGGTAACTTTTACTGTGTCAGTCCAGAGTGACTACCATGTTGAAGGGCACTTCAGCAGGAGCTGGGATTCAAACTTGGTCCCTTTGAGTCAAAGGATGGTTGCTGTGATCATTATGCACCTGAAAGTCAAAATTTTTCTCCCCTCAGTTCGTCGGGGTTTCCCCGCAGTCCAAAAACATGCAGTTTCTGTTGATAGGTACTGTATGAATGTGAGAGTGAGTTTCTGTGTGTGTGGCTATCCTGTGATGGACTGGCATTCTGTCCAGGTTGTATTCTGCTCAGCGTTTTTTCTTTTTTTAACAAAAAATATTGACATGCATTTTTCAGGGTTCATCATATTTGTAGGGGTGGTTAGAGCTTTTGCTTTGCTTTTGATAGACTCTGATTTGAATTTCAGCACCCAATGCGATGTTCCTGAGAAATGTACTTAACCTGAATTGTGTGTGTGTGTGTGTGTGTGTGTGTGTGTGTGTGTGTGTGTGTGTGTGTGTGTGTGTGTGTGTGTGTGTGTGTGTGTGTGTGTGTGTGTGTTTAAACAAAAAAAAAAAAGTAAATTATACATACACCATCTAAATCCTTTTAGAAAATGGTGTCAACTGAATAAAGTGAGTACAGTGAAACAGATAAAAGCACACTCCTGCACATATAGTCATGTCATCCTCCTTTTCTCTGTTTTGTACATTTTATTCATTTAGCTGATGCTTTTCTTTAAAGTGACTTGGTGTTAAGGTACCCCCAATCATTTACCTATTTCAATAGCTGGGTAATTTCTACTGGAATAAATTAGCATGGTGAATGCTGACCTTATAACTATGTATACAGTGATGTGTCAACTGTTTCAAGTTTAAGTTTGTCATAGGTACACGTACTATGTACAAGTATGAAATTCTTTTTAGAATGTTCTTTCTGCATAAATAAACTAAAAGGTGATCAGATTTAAACGCAAGTCCTAAACCTAAAGAGAACCCACTTAAACAAATGAGACAAACATTGTACTTGGTCATTTGTTTGAGATTATCATCCAATGTTACATATGTGTGGCAAAAGTAGGTGAACCTTTGCTGTCGGTAACTGGTGTGACCTCCTTCTACAGCCATAACTGCAGCTAAAATTTCCAATAACTGTTGATCAGTCCTGCACATCAACTCAGAGGAATTTCACCCCTTTCTTCCTTACAGGGCAGCTTCACCTGAGGGATGTTTGCTTGCTTGCAGGAACTGCCTATTTCCTGTCCTTCTACATTTCTATAGGATTACGTTCAGGACTTTGATGGAGCTATTGCAAAACATTACATTTCTTCAGCTTTAACTATTCCTTGCCCAATTTCTCTTGAGTTTCAGTTCACTGACAGATACCATGACATTTTCCTGTAGACTTCGTTAGTACATTTCCCAGTACATACAGTAGTTCCATCAATGATGGCAAGCAGTCCTGGTCCAAAGGCAGCAAAGCAGGCCTGAACCATGATACTGCTACTACCATGTTTCACAGATGGGATAAGATTTTGCACTTTGCTAGAGTGCAGTGTTTGTCTTTTGCTAAATATAACATTTCCCTTTCAAGCTGAAAAGTTTGATTTTTAGTCTCATTTTTCCACAGAACATTTTTCTAGCACCCTTGTTGCTTATTCATATGGTCTTTTTTTCCCCCCTTCTTTTTCTTAACTCAAATTTAAAACTACTACTGTACAACTCAACCAGAATATGAACAAATATTGTAACAATACAGTAGTCCCCCCTCCTTATCCATGGGGTAGATGTTCTAAGACCCCTAACCAGTGTCTGAAACTGCGGATAGTACTGAACCCTATATAATATATATACACACACACACACACACACACACACACATTTTCAGAACCGCTTGTCCCATAGGGGGTCGCAGGGAACCGGAGCCTACCCGGTAACACAGGGCGTAAGGCCGGAGGGGGAGGGGACACACCCAGGACGGGACGCCAGTCCGTCACAAGGCACCCCAAGCGGGACTCGAACCCCAGACCCCTCAGAGAGCAGAACTGTGGTCCAACCCACCGCGCCCCCCCCATATAATTCTCTCTCTCTCATTTTTTTATATATATATATATATATATATATATATATATATATATATATATGAGAGAGAGAGTTATACTAGAAAAAGAAAACAAGTGAAGGACCAATGCCCAGGTTCTCATAAGTACTGATATTTTTAGTTTTAATTTTAAAAAAAAAAAAAAAATTAAATGCTGTATACAGCATGGATGCATTAGACAAAGGGGTAATTCACATCCTGGGCAGGCCCGCGTGAGCTTTTATCACGCTACTCAGGGTGCAATTTAAAACTTGTTTATTTTTGGAATTTTCCATTTAATATTTTTGGACTGCAGGTAAACAATGGAAAGCAAACCTATGGATAAGGGGGGTTACTGTATATTGAACTAAAAAACAAAACCCTCCACAACTCTCAATAAATAATCAAAAACAAGCCTTATATACTGGTTAAAACAAGAGATAAACATGATCCCTTTCCTACATGAAAAAACAACCTTGCTTCAACATAGTCACTGTCTGACAGCCAAAAACACTAGAAAACACATGTTCAAAGACACAAAGGATCACTACTACAAAAAAAACAAAGGACCCAAAAAAAAAGGACTTTCAGAATCAGCATTCAATATCATACATTGAAATCACACTTATAAAAAGCAAACAGTACTAAACAAAAAATATTAAAATACAATAAAATCAAACAATGTTTCCAAACAATAACCCCCCTCCTCCCCAGCTCCCAGGAAGGGAGCCCACCTGGGGCAAATCAATGACCAACACAGCTCAATGATCCGGTTCAACTGGGGAAGGGGAATAATCTTACATTTAGATTTATTTATTTAGCAGATGCTTTTTCTCCAAAGCGATTTCCAATTAACTCTATGTAGTGTTTTCAGCCCACACAACTTATTCACCAAGGTGACTTACACTGCTAGATATACTACTTACAATGGGTCACTCATCCATACATCAGTGGAACACACTCTCTCTGTCACTCGCACACTATGGGTGAACCTGAACAGCATGTCTTTGTGGACTGTGGGAGGAAACTGGAGCACCAGGAGGACTTTGGCCTTTTATGGGGTGCCCATCAAAACAGGCACCACCACTGTAGTACTGGTGACTGGTGCAGCCTCATTCTTTCCCCTAGTCACCCTGGAAAAGTCCAAGTTCGTGTCTTCATGGCTAGGAGAGCGAAAATCTTCATTGGCCGGATACACTACTGTAGTGCTGGCCAGGTGGGACCCGTCAACGCTGGCCACTGTACCATCGTCCATTACCTCAACCTCTACCACAGCTCCAGTCTGACCCCCAGCACCCATTGATGATGGTGCTGTCCTCAGACCATCACACACCGATGCCTGCAGGGTGGCCTATGCTGGGGGCAACTCCAGAAGAGGTGACTCTCTCCTCTGTGCCAGGAACAGTGGTGAGGAACTAAGCAGACCCTATCCAGGCAGCCGATCTCCAACCATTGGTAGCACATCATGTCCTTGTAGTTCTCCGTGTGGCCCTGGCCTCAATACAGGTTGCAGGAGCAAGGTTGACCTTAATAAAACAGGTAGCCTCTGCTGCCACAAATGTGGCAAAACCCTCAGTCCCCACAGGGTCAGGGCAAAGACGTACCCTAAACTGTCTCCTGCTATTCCGGAAGCCCTGCTCATCCTGTACATCTTTGTGTCCTCCGATGACAACCTCTTCCAGAAAGGTTCCCATGGCTGCTGCTGACACGAAGGGGTCCAAGACATGGCCCATCAAAATCCTCCGGTCATTCCTCCAAAGCAGTTCCATAGAGCAAGGGCACAAAGGAGCATGATTAGTGCTCTCCCTATGTCTTCAAGATCTTTTAGGCTGAGAAATAAGAAACCATGTGGTCTTTAGCAAATGGTAGCTTGGCAGCAATGTTCATTTTGGCATTTTCCTTGCAACCCTACCATGCACACCATTGTTGTTCAGTGTTCTCCTGAGCTTCAAAAGCAATTCCATTTATGCTTTTGTAGGCCATAACCAGAGTCTTGGAACTTGATCCGGGCAGCTATAAAAAGCCACTATAGAGAGACGAGGGGAGATACGTGGGAAACCTTCGGCAAGTCAAGCAACTCGTGCAGCAGCATTCTGTATCAGCTATAGAGGTTTGACAGCCCTAGCTGGAAGGCCATACGAGAGAGATGCAGTAGTCCAGGCAGGATATCACCATGGCCTGGACAAGTAGTTGCACAGAGTCTTGTTATATAGGGATGGTTCCTGCAGATGTTTTGCAGGATGTATCTGTAGGTCCAAGTTGTGCCTTTGATGTGCTGAGAGAGACAGACTTAAGTCAACCATTACTCCTAGACTCTTAGCTGAGGAAGTAGGCAAAATCAGTCAGTTTTCCAGTTTGATGGAGTTCACAACAGAAAGACAGGTCAGCTGGTAGGTGAGGGATCCCTGTTTTGGAGAGGTTTAGTTGTAAGTGGTGATCAAACATCCAGGCAGAGATGTCGGATAAGCGCGAGGAGTTGATGATTTTGAAGATGAAGATGGAGAGTTGTAGGGAGACGGTCTCTAGGAGTATTGATGGGATTGGATCAAGCGAGCAGGTTGTGACTCTGTGTGATAGCAGGAGGTCGGAAATTTCCGTTTCTGACAGGAGCTTGAATTTGGAGAGTGGGACTTTGCAGGGAAGTCCAGCCTGATCAGCGCAGGCAGATGCTAACAACTTGTCCATGATTGCGTTTACTTTGTCTCAAAGCAAAGTCATTAACAGTGAGTGAAGATGGAGGAGGTGGCACAGGGCAGAGTAGGGATGAGAAGGTGGTGAAGACTCTGTGTGGTATAGTTGCAGGGTGTATTTTGTTGTGGAAGAAGGTGGTTTTAGTTGAAGAGACAACAGAGGGAAAGATTGCTAAGAGATGCTCGTAGACATCGGGGTCCATGTGAGTTTTGGATTTTTGCCATCATGACTCTGCAACCTGGAATTTGGTTCTGTTAGCACATAGTGTATCAGTCAGCCATGGAGTGTAACTGGGGCATGCTGGTCTGGAAGTTAGGGGACAGAGGAGAACATTAGTAGCATTGTCTGTTGATGGATCTGAGAATTGTGCAGCATAAGGGAGAGAGGATAGTGTGGCAGAGACAAGGCAGGAGGGCAAGAGAAATTTTAGTTACGGCAGAAGGTGACAATGGGTGTAGAAGCAGGAGAGGGATTAGAAATGATGCAGGGTTGGAAGGAGATAAAGACATGATCAGAGACATGCAGTGGAGTAACAGAGAGGACAGGGCAGCCACAGTTTTGGGAGAAGACAAGGTTAAGGCAGTTGCCGGCTTTATGAGTAGCAGGGGACTGGGACAGAGAAAGGTTGAAGAACTCCAAAAGCGACAGAAGGCCGCTTGCATGAATGTCCTTTGCATGCATGTTGAAGTCAGTTATCCCCTGGGAGAGAGCTCAACAAAATGTCAAGGTCATCCAGGACACAGCTGGGAGGACTAGGAGGGAGATACAGAACAACCACAATGAGTGTGATTAGGGCTGTGATAGAGACAACATGCAATTCAAAGGAGAACAAGTCATGCAGCAGGGAGGAAGAGGGAGAACAGAATATTCCTATCAGGGAGACCAGGCCTGTACCTTCATCTCTGCCAAAGGGGCAAGGAGTCCAGGAGAATGAATAATTAGTAGAGAGGGCTGCGGGTGTGGCTGTGCTGTCTGGGGTAATCCAGGTTTCAGGTAAGGCCAGGAGGTCCAGTAAGAGGTGGGAGGCACAGAACAGGATGAAGTCATCCTTCCTCACAGCAGACTGGCAGTTCCAGAGTCCCATGGATAGGTTGAAACAGGATGGAGGATTTGATAGAAGAGGATAAACCAGGTTACTGTAACAGTAGGAGCTCTTGGATCTCTGATTACGGTGATGTTGCACAGCTTGATTGCCTTAGATAACTTTGATGTTTGATGCATGGTCCCTTGCGAAACACAATGTTGACGGTAGGCCTCATGTAGTGGCGGAGGCCTCTCTTGGTGGACTCCCTTTGGTAGACTCCCTTGTCTTTGCACCTTGGGGCTGCTGCTATGCGTCACCTGCTGCAATTTGAACCAGGCTAGTTCAAATCAGATGAGAGGCCAAATCAAAATTACTCAGATTGTAATGAAAAAAAAAACAGAACAAAGAGGACGGCATGATTAATTGAAGTGCCTGAGTGACATCCATTCTGCAGTACGGGAGACAGTTTAGGTTTCCGCACACTCTGACAAACCGCAAATTAAATCAAAATAATTAATTAAATATAATCGATGACTGCACAAACAGAAAACAAATTACTTTTTTCATAACTACATGAAAAGAATGTGTGTTGGGATATAGCGGTAGTGAAACAAACTTACAGGATTCACAATTAACTTGCAGTGGTGATTCTCCAACGTGAATATAATGCACAGTCAGGTCTACCAACAGGAAAAGAATTGACCAATAAACGCTTGCTCTCAAAAACACCTAAACATTTAAGGACTTGATTATTACACCAAGTATAGCGCCCCTGCGCCAAGCTTACCTTACATTCTTACAAATCTGCATCAGTGTTGCCACACTGCTACACAACTTTCAATCATCACCACCTGTCTACTGCTTAACATTCTGTGGCGTCGGCAGTTCATTGTATGTCGCTCCAACAATGAACTTAATGGGACTCACTTCCATAGCTCACACATCTTGCCCGTGTAGCTTTCGCTTCTCCGTGCTCTCTCAATTCACCCACTGACCCTGCTTAACCAGTGCAACCGCCTTCACATGGCTTGCCTTCTCTTCCTGCTACTGAGCATGTTCAACAACCAGCCACCGTTTATCTACTTCCTGGGCAGAACTCCACAACTGCCACATCGAGCCAGAATCAAACGCCGCATTCCCCCTTAGCTCATGACCAACCACATCCAACAGCTGCAGCACCCCTTTTGCTCTTTGGACCATATCTCTAATATTCTACCCCCCAACCCGTCCTTACTGACAGTTGCCACTTTTCTCACCAACACATCTTTTGACTCCACTAATGTAATCGCCAAGCCAGCCCACCCCACTTTCCCACACTTATATTCTTCGACTAAACTTTTCACTGGGAGCTCCAACATGCCCAACATGCCCTTGCCATACAGTGCTACACTATTTAAACAGCATGGCACTCCCAACCATCTTCTTACTAATTACTAATAGCCTGCTCCAGCTTCTCAACCTCCTGGACAGAAAACTTATATTCTGTAAGTGGCCATTTAATGTGTGGCAATGGCCCGAAACTGCAGACACCATAATTTTAACTTACCAGGAAGGAGGGATGCATCAATGCTCTTAATACCCTTCACAACCACCTCCCTTAATGCCACAATCTGCTCCTTATCACTCAACATGGACTCATACCACCTACCCAGGCTCTTCAGGCCGCTTCAAATTATCATTCAGCTTAGACGTCAAACAACTAGTACAAGGAACCATAGATGTAACTGTTGACATGTCATCCATGAATGCTCTAAAAGGGGTAGGTACATCCCATCTCACAGCCTCTCAACACCAACAATCCATTTGGAAGCCCTTATAATAACTTCATTGCCATTATGAACGCCAATGGTTAAATTATGCATCCAACCATGATTCCAACCTGCCAAGATGTCATATAGCTTTCTGTATTAAAACAAAAATGAATAATCCCCAAAGTAGGCTTTCACCAGCCTTGTAACAGGACCTTCAAAAACCTGAATGTCTCCCACAGAAATATGTGCAGAACTGACCCAAAAGCATTTGTCAAGTCCAAAAACACCAGACAGATCTTTATTCTCCTTGTTGGCAGTATGCATCTGCTTCCAAATCATACTTCTGTCTAGCTGTTAAATGTGAGAAAATGCATTTGAACAAACAGCAGCTGCTTGCTCTTTATTCAAATCTGGTCACAAGAGGAAGATCACATTTTGAGGTTGCATCCCATAGGAGGCGAACCAGAGAGCACTGAGAAGGTCAACCTAAAGCTCAGGAAGACTTCAGAGGCAGAGACAGCAGGTGAAAGGCGGGACTGGAACGGGAAGATGGAGGTTCAGCCCTGGAAAAGGGGAGGCGAATGGACGGGAGTGGAAGAGCTGTCCACAGTACAAACCACATCTGCAGTGCTAGACCCACCACACCACTCCAAAGAAGACAGTGGGGAAGAAATCCAGGAGCTCCATATGATTGCCAGTAAAGAGCCAGCAGAATGGAAGGAGGAGGATGGAAGTGGAAGCAGAAAGGCTGAGGTATGTGCCTCTCTGACCTTTTTGTAGAAGCATGAGAATAAGATGTGGAAGTCATCTTTACTCAGGCTGCTGCATGGGTTTATGGAAACTTAAGGCAAGAATGAATCTGGCACCCCTAACACTGCAAATAGACACACACACAAATTTATACCTTAATGGCTGAATATGGACTGAAAGTTTTAATTATTTTCAAAACTCAACTTGGTCATGGCAATAGATAGCTAAATACTATTTACTGTGTATGGTGACAGGTAGTATGCATGGTGGCACTGTGAGTAGTGCTGTTGTCTTACAGCACGTGGGTGGTGTGAGAGGACATGGGTTCGATCCCTGCTCAGTCTGAGGAGTTTGCATGTTCTCCTCGTGTTTGTATGGGTTTCCTCCCACAGTCCAGAGACACGCTGTTCAGATTCACACATAGTGCGTGAGTAACAGAGAGTTCCACTGATGTATGGATGAGTGACCCATTGTAAGCAGTGTACAGAACTAGCAGTGTAAGCACTACATAGAGTTCATTGGAAGTTGCTTTGGAGAAAAGTGTCTGCTAAATAAATGTAATAGAAAATGTTACCTGCAAAATTTTAAAAACATGGAGCACCAATCCATCATACAGTGTTTACACAATATATGTAGGCAGCAGATCTTCAATTCTAGTAAAACAGTTTATTTTGCTGCAAAAGCCCCCTCAATTTCATTTTAGTATTTTAGTAATTTCCAGTTTATTTTTGGATTTTACTATTAAAATTATGTGCCTCTCAAATTTCAGTACCACTGAGTGATTCCCTAGATTCACCCAGTTATAAAACTGGCCTTTCTTCACATGGCCCACTTGTAGGTTTGTTGTCACATGGTGGGCAGTCTCAGTCACAATGATTTCAGTAATTCATCACTGCCTCTATCATAATCTGTCCAAAAAGTCACTTAAAAGGCTTCAGTCTGTGGCGTCCGTCTAGTGTCCCTCTAGCTTCCTCCCTAGGCGGGGTGAGAATCAAACTCTTACATGGCTCCATGCTGTTCTCTCTCTGCCTCCACAGGACCATGAGGTTAAGAGCCTTGCTGCCATTGAATCCGAGCTAGAGAACATGGCGAAGAAGCTCCATGAGCTGAGGAGAGGATGAATAGAAGATGGAGGCTCCTCTTCATTCATATCCACTCCTGGACTAGACACTCATGGTGCCTCTGAGATGGACTCTGTCTGAGAAGTGTGCTGGTTTTTTGCTACTTTCTCAGACACACCAGAGCTGTCCTGTTACCCACGAGGCTGCCACATCTGAGACCCATTTCTGTTCTTGCAGAACCCCCAGCTGAGCGTCTTTCTCCAGCTGCTTCCTCATGGCATCGTTCCTGCTTCACTAGTGATCTTCAATGTAGGGAAAGCTGTCAAAGTAACAGCGAGTAAGGCAGTAATAATGAATATTTTCATGAAAAATTTTCATGTTATGTATGGATTTAATGAAGTGTGCGTGGGATAGTGATATATTTATGCTATTAGAAAATGTTTAAAATTATGTTTATAAAATATTCTCCTTAATTACACTGCTGTCACATGAAATAGTTTAGAAATCCTTGCAATAAAATTAATGACTTTTAATATTTGAATGATCTTAAGACATTTAAATACAGTATGAAATAAACCAGATGGATTCCTTATAAATGAATTTGTGTTTAATGTAATAATATAAGGGGAGGCGCGGTGGCGCAGTGGGTTGGACCGGGTCCTGCTCTTCTGGGGGTCTGCGGTTCGAGTCTCGCCTGGGGTGCCTTGCGACGGACTGGCGTCCCGTCCTGGGTGTGTCCCTTCCCCCTCCGGCCTTACGCCCTGTGTTACCGGGTAGGCTCCGGTTCCCCGTGACCCCGTATGGGACAAGCGGTTCTGAAAATGTGTGTGTGTGTGTGTGTGTGTAATAATATACATGTATGCTGATAACATTGAAATCACTTAAACAGGTTATCTCCTCATCTGGCATAGTCAGATCCCAGAGCTAATATTAAAAATGTTAAATGGTCAGATTAGCTTTGTGGCAATTACATAAGAATAGCAGATATGTAGACTTATTACAGTGCATTACATTATCAGAAAGAGAGACTTAGATGCAGGCGCGTGATTCTAAAGTACAGTTAGTTACTTTCCACCATGTGAGCCAATGTACATCACAAGGATAGCTGCATAAAACTTTATCCAAATATTGACGATTCCTAAACACACTTGTAATAATATATAAACATTTAAAATACATTACACGAGTAGCTACGTGAAGGTTTATCCGTTATTTAACAGGTACGATCTCAAGTTATAGTACACTGACATTTACACACTACATGAACTTAAAAGATTATGGTTGAAGTGAGTCCGGAAGAGGTGAGTTTTAAGACCCTTTTTAAATGTGGACAGAGATTTCAGCAGTTCTGAGTGAGAGGGGGAGGTCGTTCCACCACAGTGGAACCAGAACCAGAACCAAGAACCTTTATGCTTTACCTTTCATGCATGGGACCACCAAGCAGGCAGATGTGGAGGAGTGTAGCAGTCTGGTTCAGGTATAGGGAATGATTAAGTTTTGTAGATAGCTGGAAGCATTTCCATTGATGCTTTTGTATGCCACAACCAGCGTCTTGATCCGGGCAGCTATAGGAAGCCAATGCAGAGAGACGAGGAGGGGTCTCTTACAATGTAAATTACAAGGACATAATAGCAAATATGCTGTGTACATAGTGAGGCAAATGTTTTTGTCCCTGGCTTTGAGGAGGCGATCACAGTACAGGTGTTTGTAGATGTCCCTCATCACCACAGCATTGCAAAAAACACTATGACGACATCTAAAATTGTCCTGAGTCACAACAAAAAAACCGCAATGCTGAAACAAATTCAAGTTTCAAGTTAATTTTCATAGGTACAAGTACTGTGTACAACTATCATGAAATTCTTTTTGAATGCTTCTCCACAGGCTATGAAGAAAAACAACAGAAATACTACACAAAACAAAACAATAACAATGAGTAATGCTAATAACAATAATAATAAAGGTAAAAATAATAACAATAAATGACAGTAGTCAGCCTAACTGGTGTTATGTTATTACTTCTGAGTTCACGTTAAATAAAGTACACACTGTATGTATGTAGTTATGGCTGTGAGTACTGGTCTTATAATACTATTTAACTTTTTCTGGTGGCTTCAGCAGAGGTTGTTACAGTTTCTCCCACATATGTGAGTATATACAGTATTTAACTTTCCATGAGGTTATTATATATTTCAGTTTAGATCAAACCACTTCTTCCACCATTTCTCCTGTTCACTGGCAGATTTTATTCCTTTACAATGACAATGCAAATGGATTATTTAAAAATTAGAATTCAAAACAGTGATTAGTGAAGTAATGTGATTAGTGACGTATTTTTGGCTACAGTTTTATCAGGGCGCAAAAGTGCTGAAATATGGCTGATAAAATTGTGGCAGTTATTAAACAAAGCTAATAATGGTTTGTCAGTTTTTAACAGTTTCATATAATGATGGATGGGCAAAATCAACTCAAAACAAGGAATTTTTACAAAGAGGTGAATGGCTATTATTTGTATTACAACTTGAACTCAGAATAACAATCAAGGAAACTGCAGGTATTTTCTGCAAAAGATATTTCTGGAACACTTTATGCTGAAATTCCCAAATTCCAAAGTCACAGTGCAGCTTGTTTGTTTTTTTGTGTAACACACAAAGTACATAATAATAAAAAAGAAACAGATTTCTTAATATATTACTTAGCCCTTTTGATATTTAGTTCATTTGCATAGGTATATCAAGGGAGCTTCAATAATACTTACAACCTATATAACAATAAATACGATCATATTAACTTCAGGCAGGTGTGTTTTAGTTCAGTTCAGTTGTAACGCAGAAATGTACAAAAAGGATAGCGCGCTCATGGTTTTTAAGTCTTCCCGACACTATGTGCCGCTATAACATTAAATGACCCTCCACGCCGTTGACAAGAAAACCAATCAGAATCGCGGATGTCGTCGATCTGGGAAGTTTCTGCAGTGAGAGTGCAACACGAATGGTTGGAGGATGTAGAAGGATAACCGTGGAACATAATCATCAATGTATAAGACGACAACCGCCGAGTATCCTCGCAAAACGAATGTAATACTTCAATGAGTACACAGAGGTAAGAGTTTTTTTGGGTATAAGAATTGTTCTTAGAATACTAGTACTAACTTAGTTTGCAAAATGATGACTGGCTGCGATTATTGTTATGATAACGTAATATTAAGTTGAAGGAAAAAGACTTGTAAAACAACAAGTAGTAACTCGAAGTTGTTAACGACTTGTTCTCTGTTTTCTCGGACAGGAATATGGAGAATGATGAACTTCCGCCAGCGGATGGGCTGGGTAGGCGTCGGGCTGTACTTGCTGGCTAGCGTGGCCACGCTCTATTATGTTTTCGAGATTAGTCAGAAGTACAACCGCCTGACTCTGGAGCTGGTGGAGCAGGCGGAAGGACCTGCCCCACCAGAGGGACCAGCCTCTGCACCGTCTTTGCCCCCTTGGACCAGCAGTTTGAAAACGCGTGTTCTGTCCTTGCCTTTCTGGTTATGGGTCACCCTATTTCTACTGCCTTACCTTCAAGTATTCCTTTTCCTGTACTCCTGCACCCGTGCGGATCCAAAAACTGTGGGCTACTGCATTCTGCCCATCTGCCTGGCCATTCTCTGCAACCGGGACCAGAGCTTCGCAAAGGCTTCCAACCAGATCAACCGATTGCAACTGATTGAGACTTAACTTGAGTGCTTTGGATCTTCATGTTATCAGTTAAGTGGTGAATCCCATCTCATGTGCTCCATGTCCTTGCCCATTTTCATGTTGTCACACACTCTCTAGATACTTTTTATCAGTTTTGGGGGGTATGATAAATAGGTAAAGTTGTCTGAGGTTTATTAATAAAACAGCTTATTGTAGTTTATGTTTGGCTCTGATTATACTTTAAAAAAATGTTTAAACACTGACAATTAGTCCCTGAAGTGGAAGACCCACATAAAACCTATCATGTTAGCATGTGTTGATGTCTGATGCATGGGCATTTTTAGATTTGTGCATCTTTTGTCATGCAGGGTTGTTTTAATTGCATTTATTGCAGATAATTTGCTGGTATTGACCACTCTTCACTAAGCTAATTTGGAGTCTTGGTTAGAAAATTGAGTGGACCAGTGCAGGAGAGTTGTAGGTAATTATTGATGCACCTCTCAGGGGATGTGCCATTTTGAAGTGAATGTATTGTGTAATCTAACTTAAAGTTGCTGTTTTGTACTTTATAAAAAATCGGTCTGAGCCTTCTGTACAATCAGAGGCATTCCAAAAAGCCTCTGGAGCCTAAGTCTGAATAAAATCGATTTCATGTCTGTACTCTTGATAAAACACACGGCAAATTAACTGTCAAAGTGGCGTAAGTCTATACTTCACAGCAGGATTAACCAATGAAGGCACAAGATGTCTAAATTTTGTTTATATATATATAAACTCTGTTGTGAAGGTGTATGTTTTGTTTGAAACATTTTAAGTTTATTCTTATTTAGAGAATTCTAAAATCAAATTTCACTTGACACCATTATACACAAATGGGCTCAAGTTTCTATAATATCCACTGGCAGCAAGTTAAGCAGATGTTTTTTTTCCCCCCATCATTTGTCAAATTTTTTATACTTAACAGTACACTAATTTAATGTCATTGCAGAAATAAGAGGAATTAAAACAGACAGCAAATGTTTTATTTGAATGTCAGCTTATTTGACAAGTATCATACCTTGTGTTGGTCCTGCAGGAGGTAGAATTAAAATGTCTGTAGCTGCTGTTTATATTCAGTCATAACTAGTAATTCTGTCTGTCCTTCACACTTTTCTAAATTTCTTTCCATTGCAATTTTCCCCTTTCCTAAAAGTTTTTTTTTTCTTTCTATATGATTGCACTGTCCTCACCTGGAATCACTGAAAGCATGTTTGAACACTCCAATAGCATTAAAGAAATTGTCTTGGGAATTATATTTGGGTGTTTATACCACCGAATGTCCCTGAAGACATGGAGACCATGGCCCTGTGGTTACCAATTCACATATTTTACATTTGCTCTTAGAAAAAAATCTAATTTAACAAAAATTAGTTTGGTGCTCACCAAAATGTGAAAGGGCTTGTCACTGTTTTTAACAGGGGTGTGGAGTCGGTAAACAAAACCTTCGACTCCAATTCCAGTGACCTAATAATTGCTTCCAACTCCACAGCACTGCCCAAAAGTTGTACATTATCATGGGGGTTGACTTATCCAGCAAATATAGGCCTAAACTTATATTACACCTCTAATTTTTGGGGGTCAGCTAATATGCAGGATCAACTTATATGATACATTTTGTCTGAGTTGGTACATTTTTACCGACTGAGTCCAGTAATAATTGCTTCTGACTCCACAGCACATTTATTTTTAATAAATGAATACTTGTGGTTTTGTTTTTTAAATGTACTTTGATGAAATGCCAGCATTCTGAGACAGTATTGAAAATAAAAGCATAAAAATTGGTGTACAAACTTTTCATTTATTTAGAGGAAAAAGTCCTGTGTACACATTTTTTCCAGAAGCAAAACTCAGAACAAAACACCGGTGAAAGAAATATCATCCCTTGACTGATTTTCTGTTGTCTAGTGATATGAAATTGGCACAGAGCTGAAGAGGATGTTCTGCAAGGAAAAGTCTGTGAAACTAGCTTCTCTGATGAACTTGTGTCCCCTTGCGTGGATAGCTGGTGCTGCCAGTACACCATAAACTGCTGGTGACATGTTAGAGACAGGTGTGTCAGTCACACCAATAGTGAGGAACCTTTAAGCCAAGCATGCTTAAGCTCTCAAAATCTTTCTGCGTTTGGATGGAGGTTCTGCAGTCATTTTTGTTTCAGCTCTTTCATCACTGTCATCATCTTCATCTTCTTCAGTGTCAGTTCCATCATCTGCCACAGGGAAACAAAGACAAAAACTCGATAAGGAAAAGGCACACTACTGGAAGTTGGAGAGGGGGGCATGGTGGCGCAGCAGGCTTGGCTAGGGCCTGCTCTATGGTGGGTCTAGGGTTCAAGTCCTGCTTGGGGTGCCCTGCGGCAGAGTGGCATCTCATCCGGGGTGTGACCCCCCCCTCCCCACCAGCCCTGTGCCGTCAGGCTAGGCTCCAGGTTGCTGCAACCCCGCTCAGGACACGCAGTTGTAGACATGTGTGTGGAAGTTGGGGAAAATGCTAAATTAATGTGGCTCAAGTCTTTTGAATCTTATGTCAGGAAGCTGATATTTGACAGTGGAATGTTTTACTATAAGTATGTCTTAAAACATAAGGTAAACTGATATTTACATTTATTCATTTAGCAGACACTTTTCTCCAAAGCAGTGTACATCTCAGTGAAAAAATACAATTGACAAAACTCATGAATATGTCCCTGATTATAGTATAATTTAAAAAAGAAAAAAACACATAACACTGATCCTTAAAGGAAAAATATCAATGGCTCTTTTGTTCTACAGATAATTTAAAGATCTGTACTACTTTGTTTTGTATTAAGTACAAGTGTGGGGGTGTGGTGGTGCAGTGGGTTGGACCGCAGTCCTGCTCTCTGGTGGGTCTGGGGTTCGAGTCCCGCTTAGGGTGCCTTGCGACGGACTGGCGTCCCGTCCTGGGTGTGTCCCCTCCCCTTCCGGCCTTATGCCCTGTGTTACCGGGTAGGCTCCGGTTCCCTGCGACCCTGTATGGGACAGGCGGTTCTGAAAATGTGTGTGTGTGTGTGTGTGTGTGTACAAGTGCCATACAAAACATAAAAAATATTACTATTAACAAAAATAATCTTGGAAGCGAATGATATCCAGAGTTTGATAGGTTCAAATGACAATGAATCATTACAGTCATTGTTAAAAGCGATAAAATCTTAACTAGAAAGTAAAACAAAAATTTTAGAAGTCTGTGACAGTAAAATTTACATTTATTTATTTAGCAGACGCTTTTCTCCAAAGCAACGTACATCTCAGTGAATAAAATTTGTGCATTACATTACGAGAAAGAGACATAGTTGTAGATGTGTGATTCTTAAATGAAGTTAGTTCTTTCCACTATATGCACCAGTGTTCACGAGTAGCTGCAAAAAACTCAGTAAACGAATCCTGATCAATTTCCCAGAATATTTTTCCTTTTTTGAGATACACAAACATTTATGTACAATACAGGAGTAGTGGCTATGTAAAGGCTTATCCGGGCATGATCATAAAGTTATGGTGCATGAACATTTACACCTTACATGAGCTTAAGATGTTATGGGCAAAATGAGTCTGGAAGAGGTGAGTTTTCAGACCCGTTTTAAATATGGACAGACTTTCAGCAAATCTGAGTGAGGGGGGAGGTCGTTCCACAAGAATGGAGCCAGAACCAAGAACCTCCGTGCTTTACCTTTCGTGCGCGGGACTACCATTGGGCAGAAGTAGAAGAGCAAAGCGGTCTGGTTGAGGTGTAGCGGTTGATCAGGTGTTGTAAATAGCTAGGAGCAGTTCCATTGATGCATTTGTAGGCAATAACCAGGATCTTAAATTTGATCTGGGCAGCTATGGGAAGCCAGTGCAGAGAACCAAGTAGAGGAGATACATGGGAACGCTTCGGCAAGTCAAACATAACTTGGGCAGCAGCGTTCTGTATCAGCTGTAGAGGTTTGATGGCAGTAGTGGGAAGGCCACACAAGAGTTGCAGTAGTCGAGACGGGTTGTCACCATGGCCTGGTCAAGTTGTTGGGCAGAGTCACAGCGCTGGGAATATTCTCTCAGTGAGGGACGAAATAAAACTGAAATCATGCGAAATCCATCCATCCAATTTCAATAACCGCTTTGTCCTGTGCAGGGTGCAGTGAACCCGAGTCTATCCCAGAAGCATTTAAGCGCAAGGTTAAAGGGGTGGGGAAACTAACCTCACAACTTTCACCAAACTTGTTGGAAAATAAATTACAGGGTATTTTGATTGCTGGCCAACAAATCCTCATTAGTCAATTGCAGATGACACTACGGTCTTTCTCAGGGACTCATCAAATATCAGTAGCTATTGCTCTTATTGAAGAATTTACCAAAGCATTAGTACTCTTTCTAAACCTCAAAAAATGTGAATTAATGGCTATCAGGAATAATACTATACATACCCCAGTATATGTGGTATTCCTGTGAAGAAGGAAGTGACATAGTTTTTGTCGTCAACAAAAGATAAAAACATAAGGTGTTCTATAAAATTAAATCCAGTTATTGAGAAAACGCAAAAGAAATTAAACTCCTGATAAGAGACATTTATCATTAAGAGGGAGAACTCTACCAACAAAGGTAAAAGGCTTATCCAGACTAACATACACTGCTCTTTCTCTCCATATCCACTAACTAAAACAACTGACAAAATGCTTTTCAATTTTTTATGGAAGAACAAGACACATGTTAAAATAAATCAGCAACAATGAACACATACATGTAGTGGTATGAATTTCCTAGACTTTGCAACATTGAATTCAAATAAATTAAATAAATTGTCCCAAACAGTTTCTTAAAACTCCATCCTCTATTTGGAATCTCATCTCTAAGTCTCATCTTAAGTCTCATCTCTATCAGTCTTCTCTAAGATATGTGGGCTCTGATTTCTCCTAATCTATAATTACAGTGTTAGTGAAATCCCCATCAAACTCAAATTTCCATAAACAGGTGCTCTTAGCGTGGTCACTGGCTTATAAACACAACTTCCCTTCACATAAATATGTCATCTGGAACAACAGGGATATTCTATACAAACGTAAGTTTGTTTCTTGAAAGCTGGGTTAAAAACATTTTCTCAGTGAAACACATCTTTAATCTCTAATGTGCTACGGTGAATTCCTAACTAAACATAAGATACCTGTTACGCCAAAGGAATTTGCCATAGTTTTTGACGCAATACCTTCAGGTGTCCTCATGCTATTAAGAAGCCAACAGCCTTCTTTAGCCCCTGCCACTCCAGAGAAGTAGCCATGTTCCTTAGCTGTGGAGAATATCTGTTTCTCACCCAGTTTTCACAGAAATTGCAGGGCAATGAGGGCCTTGTTCAAAAGGGATATTGTTACAGTGCCATATGTGGATCCATAGTGGAGTAAATTTATCATTAATATCCCATGGAAAAAGGCGCGGTTGTTACTCATGAAATTTCTTTTGACTAATAAAGTGAGAGAAGTCTCAGATAAATTAATTCAGAAAGTTTACCCAAGTCAGTGCTTTATCCAAACAGTTAAAAAGACACTGACATCAGGTGCTCATTTTGTGAAGCTTCTTCAGAAACAGTTCTCCACCTATTTTGGTTCTGTCAATATGCACAAAAATTCTGGTCGGACTTTCTCATGTAGCGGAAACCTGGTTTTCCACCGATTTCTCCTTTACTTCTAAGCATGTTCTGCCTGGGTTTCACAAATGTGACACAGATGATAAGTACCATATAATTAACATTACCTTTTTATTAGCTAAATATTATACACATAAGTTTAAATGAACTGAAAGCCTTTCTTTTGTAAAAGAGGTTAAAGACTGTTACAACGCTATTCTGCTTTCGAAAAAGCTCAAAGCTGTGACATCCTAACCCATTTGTGATGAATAATTATTTACTTTTTCCTGTCTATTTATAATTTTCTTTTGAATTTATTTATTTATCTTTTTATTTATTTATTTTTAAATGTCCTTTTCTTTGTTTATTCCCTTGGCATTGTGTGTTGTAATTTGCATCTGGTTCCGTGTTTTCTTTATGATCAGATCATGACTTTTGTAATTACTACTTTTTGCCAATAAAGTGCTAGGGAAACTCGGCAGCAAGGGGTGCAATGGTTAAAGTTACAGCTATAGCTCTTGGACTCGGGGTGGGGGGTCGTACTTTCGATTGCAGCCAACGCACAGTGCAAGAAAGTTAGTGCTAAATAACTAACGGCCGTAGGGAGCTGAACCCACCGAATACCGCCGCCGCCGCCGCTGTTGCTCTTTCCTGCGAGACGAGCTCGGTGAGGAGTGCGGACACTTCCATGCCGACCGCGCGCACAGCAGCCAACACGGACTGCAGGTTTTTCTCGCAGCGCTGCAGGAACTCCTTGGATGTCCCGTCCCGGTACTTGAGCTCCGCACGCACCTCGCACGCTGCCATGGCGACTGCGGTGACCTCTAACCCGGATACAAAACAAGGTTTCTGCACTATTCCTGGGAGATGGGAAGCGTTTAGCTGCTTACTGCTCTGTCAACATTTCTAAGTCATGTCTAAAGGGAAAGAGAAAGGGTTAAATGTTAAACCCAGTATTACTCTATTGAAAATTGAATTTGAACAATATGAATATATAACAATTTTACAACATGGATGGAAAAATAAACTAAGCACCACGTCCGTGAGTTTTTTTTAATTGTATGATTTATTTCAAATGTAATTGTAAACCACAAACTTTTTTTCTACAATATGCAAACTGAAACTAAGTATTTACAGCGTCAACGTTATTGATATACTTATACACAACTATTTTCATTGGTGTTAAAATAAAAAAGCAACATTTTCTATGGGGGCGCGGTGGCGCAGTGGGTTGGACCGGGTCCCACTTGGGTGCCTTGCGACGGACTGGCGTCCTGTCCTGGGTGTGTCCCCTCCCCCTCCAGCCTTGCGCCCTGAGTTGCCGGGTTAGGCTCCGGATCCCCGCGACCCCGTATGGGACAAGCGGTTCAGAAAGGTGTGTGTGTGTTTTCTATGATGTCTCTCACTACGCTTAATGAGATATTTCTCAAGAGGAGTAAAATGTCCAGGCAATACAAACTATTATTGCTTGTTCAAGATACAAGCTTACCGGACTGGAATACATGCAACTAGTATCCTAGAAAAAAAATTCTTTTTCTCTTCTTTAAACCAAGACCTGATTACCTTCATTTGAAAACCTCATGAAGACCCATTGATTCTTGAGAACGAGAGATAAAATTAGCTTGATCAACAATGGTGCAAATGTATTTGCCAGTGCTTTTGCAGAGAGCTGAAGAAGAGCTGCATTGACCCCATTACTAAGGATTAGCAATCTGAATTTTTGGAAGGTCATCACAAAACTAATACTGTATTAGACTATTGTCTTAATAGTTCATTATTCATTAATGATTAGTGGTTTGATTTCTTTAGAAATCATTTGAAACAGAAAACACTTTCATGCTTAAAACATTACATTTCTTAGGTTTTGGTAGTCTTTAGAAGTACTATCCAAACCCTATAAAATATTTGTAATAGATTCATTAAATTACCAGGAGAACCAACATCTAGACCCCTGACAAACAGGGGCATTTGATGATGATGTCCAATTTCTTCCTTTTTTAATTACTCATACAATGGCTAGCCACTTGGAAAAAGACACATTTAAAGGTTTTCAGATACATAAACATTTTAAATGTTGTCAACTTCCTGACGATGCAACATTTAAAAAAGTCATATAGATAACGACTGAATGGCTTACATTTACTTAGCTAACACTTTTCTCCAAAGCATCTTACAATGTTAATCTTCCCACAATCACTGACTGACTTGTACAGTTGGGTAATGTTACTGGAGCAATTCAGGGTAAGTATCTTGTTTAAGGGTACTACAGCCAGAGGCAAGACTCAATTCTGTGGTCTTTGGGTCCAAAGCCAGCAGTGCTAAGTATTACACCACTACCTGCACTTCAACCAGTGTCAACAACCACCTGTCCCAAGTGGGGTAGCAGCAAACCGGAGCCTACCCTGGCAACACAGGACGCAAGGTCAAAGGGGGAGAGGACATACCCAGGACAGAATTACAGTCTGTCGCAAGGCACCTCAAGCAGGGCTCGAATCCCAGACCCACCACACAGCAGGCACTGGCCAAACCCGCTGCACCACCCCACCACCCTACCTGCACTTCAAAGAAAGCTAAATCCATGGATATTGAGGGATCTTTTGCTTAGTGGTAGAGCATTATCTAAAACTGAAGCTTTATCATGTCTTGGGGATAGATAAGGGATTACTTTATATTAAAGATAAATTTAGAATATTATCTCCAATCTTATACTCGAAAAAATATGTAGTATTATATTTATTTTAAAATGCAATTTTGTTGTGCACAAGATCTCAGTTATCTGATTTTCGTAAATAGGTCTTGATGTCTTTGAAGCTTATATGCGTATAATTTGGAACAAATGAGTTATTACAGGCAGTCCCCGAGTTACGAATGTCCGACTTACATACAACCCGTACTTACAAACCACCCCCTTACTGACTGTAGGTTGATTATTGTCACCCTTAAGTAACAATTAAATGAAAACTTCATAATTAAGCCTATTACATTAAAATTCGAGTTACTGTATATACAATGGTTTGTAATAATAAATGGGCGATACTTTGTGAAGTGCATCAAAACCTTGCGCGTCTACAGCAGTTTGTCTGCTTGTGGGTGGGGAGCCCGAGGTAGGACAGACTTCATTCTTTTCCCATTCAGTGTCTGGTGTTTACTGTATTTGGCTTTATTTTTTTTGTTTTTAACCCTCCTAACCAAGACACCAAAGTGTAAATGTGATGCATCCAAGAAAAAAGCGAACATTAAAGTCTCTCTCGCTCCAGATGTTCTAAATCCTTCCTCACATCGTCCGCCCACCTTGTCTCTTGACCACGATTTCGGATCCTCACCTCTGTTAGTTCGTCAATTGACCGACCATTCGCCCGCCCCCAACCACGAGAACATGTCTAGTCCTTTGATTCTGAATAAATGATCCTGAACTTGGGTCCAGTCTCTACCGTGTCTTCTGTTCATCATCACAGTAGTTACATTTATTATTATTATTATTATCATCATCATCACCTTCATCATTGTATTATTATTACTGTTTTGTTATAGTAAAGATTTTTAGTGTATCCAGAAGTGTTTCTTAAATTTTTTTATGCCTAGAAAGGTACATGATATACCATGTACTAAGTCAAACATTTGACAAACTGACATTAGATACCCACCATAGATAACCGTTCTGACTTACGTTAAAATCCAACTTAAAGACGGACTGAGGACACGGAACTCGTTCGTAATTTGGGGAATGCCTGTATTCACAGAAACAAAACACTTTATTAAAGCATGGTATGACAACAATATATTTTTGAGACAGTTCCATAAAGTCCAATTTTTTAGTTAGTCTGAATTATTTCAGAAGTACAGGATGTCTACCACAGCTAAAGAATTTGCTATTGTTTTGAATGCTATTCGCAAAAGGCTCTCCCACCTAACATTAAGAACATCCATTATTAAATGGTATCCATACATCTGACAAGAAATTTAACAATGCATTCTTGAGGTCATTACATACAGAAAATACCACTCCATGGTGAAAATCACATTCAAAATACGGTTATGTACACTGGAAAGAAGTATGGACTCCAGCTAGGAAATATTTTCTCCAATAAAAGAGGTTTCCTTTAAAAATTATCCATCTGATATTTACATTAGTTCATATTATCATACTCAGACTAACTACACTTACATACTTAAGAAAGAAACACATAATGTTTAATACTAAGCCTAAGGTCTGCACCAGAAGTTCCCTCTGAAACCAATGCATTTAAATTTCTTCCACTTGAAAAATCAAAATTTTATCTGCATTACAGTTGTAAAGAATTCTGGAATATCTGGACACCCTTCTGGAAGTTATTAAACTTTAAAGTGCTACATGATTATAACTGTCATGTAAGCTTTTTGACCCAGTCCTCCTTCTATGTGAGCATATTTGCAACTTCTTGGTGTACTCTCTACCTATATTCTAGTGTGAACCTGTACTAAATTAAAAAAACCAATGAAAAAGTATTATTGCTTTAATCTGTAGTCAAATGTTATATATTATAACTGGTGATGTTATGGGCGGCAGACGAAGGTAATTTATTTACTTTAAGTTTAACTAAGTGGTGTGTTTCCTCACAGACTTTAAAATTTATGCTAAGAAATGCAAGCGTTTCATTCAGCTCCTCCAATCAAGTGAATTAAAAATCCAAAAAAAAAAAAAAAAAAAAACGCAGTTTCACGCTTTAAAACTACTTGTTATTTTCCATTTCGTATGCTAATTTAAAATGTGAAGTTAAATAATTGAGCTGGAACTGCGCAGCTCTTGGTGCAATCAGAGGTTAACTGTGCGATATGAAATGCACTCACTCAGAATTTTACACACACACACACATATTCTGAACCGCCTGTCCCATACGGGGTCGCGGGGAACCGGAGCCTAACCCGGCAACACAGGGCGTAAGGCTGGGGGAGGGGACATACAGGACGGGACGCCAGTCCATCGCAAGCAAGGCACCCCAAGCGGGACTTGAACCCCAGACCCACTGGAGCAGGACCCGGTCCAACCCACTGCGCCACCGCGACCCCCACTCAGAATTACACATCTATTTATTTTAATGCAACCGAAGCCATCATCGGTGTAACATCCTTACGAAAAAGAAATACACGTGACCGTGCGTGGAGTCTGAAATAAAAGAATCCAGAATTTCCAGTAATCTAAAATACAAATAAAGAACTAACCAGCATAAAAACTTACGGAATATTTGACTCACTCCAAATTTTAGTTCTCCTTCTAAGTTCATCAGCAAAACTGGAGATGTGGACTGACTGTCAATGATACACACAGCACACTCGTGAAAAAAGCATGCGGAACCACAATGCACTGGTGCAGCGGTCAGGCTCTGCCTTTTGCCCCGGAAAAGGAAGTCGTTTTTCTCTCACATTTTAAGGATGGCGGTAAACGAAGGAGAAGAGGCGACTGTTTCTCTGGTGGATGTTTTGGAGGAGGACGAGGAGTTAGAGAACGAGGCGTCTGCAGTGTTGGGTGGCAGTGATTCGGAGAAGTGCTCTTACCCTGAGGTAACGTGTCCTTGTCACGCCCACGGGGGCGGACAACGAGCAGGCCGAGTCGTGGTCGCAACGCCAGACCGACGCCGGCCACCTAGCGCCCACTGGTAGCTAAGTGGTGACCTGCACACAGCACAGCTTCGAGTTTACCTCATACAGTTTATTTCATAAGTCTCCAAGTCAGACATGATATTTTTTACCCGTACGGAAATACGTCATACATGTTGTCGTAGTCTGTGTATTTCACTGGCTGCAACAGATGTATACTAACTAGTATAACAACAGTGACTAGTAGTAGTAGTAGTGTAGTGAGTGAGGCTAGGTCAGCACGTCGGGCTAGTCTGTTGTGTATGTGTTTTTAATTTAATTAGATTTAATTAAAGAAAAACACTGTTGGCTTGAACTTGAAGACCTGTAACATGTTGTGATTTTTGGACCTGAAAATAACCCCCAGTTTCCTTGGTCAACTTAAACTTAGTTTCATTTTGTGCCACTGCGTTGTTTCATTTGTCTTTTGTTGTGCATATGTGTAGATAAATCCTAGAAGGTGTCGTTCTGTGTAGTGCTGAATCAATCGCACTTGTTTTTGCAGTTGTTTTCCCCCACTGGTTAAAAAGGGGATTTCCTTCTAGATCAGTCAGAGTCAAAGCATTGGCATGTTGTAAATAGTTTAGCTTTACATTTATATATTTACTTATTAGATGCTTTTCTCCAAAATGACTTCCAATTAACTCTATGTAGTGTTATCAGCCCACATACCTTAATCACCAAGGTGACGTACACTGCTAGAGACACTACTTAATGGGTTACTCATCCATACATCAGTGCAACACACTTTCTGTCACTTACACACTATGGGTGAACTGGAACAGCATGTCTTTAGACTGTGGGAGAAAACAGGAGCATCTGGAGGAAACCCACGCAGACATGTGGAGACCATGCACACTACGCAGACTGAGCGGGGAATGAACTCATATCCTCTTGCACCACTCAGGCGCTGTGGGACAGCAGTGCTACTCACTGTGCTGCCATGCTGGTTTGGCTCCCTTTTTGTAACCAGCAGTTTTAGTCTCAGAGTGGCGCTATTATATTTGCATTACCAACCACTGTTGGTTTCTTCTTAAGTTACCTCCTTTGGGTCATTTGTGATCAGAGTATTTGTTCCTGTTCACATCTAACTTTACAGACCACTGTTACCGAAGCTGATGAAGTTTACTGTGGCATGATTGTGCTGTCTGATTTAATGATTACTTAATGAACTAGCTAGTTCATTGTGAAGATTGTTTTGGAATAAACATATCTGTATCTGGGGTGATGAGCTGCTGTCCCTGTCCCGGGTGTGCCGTGCATAGCATTTCGTGTTTCTGGAATAGGATCCGTACCACCATGACCCTGTATTGGACAAGTGATTATTGATAATAAATGAATAAATAAATATCTGTATCTTATGTGTTTGCCCTCTCTCTCTCTCTTTTGGTGTGTGTGTATATTATATATATATAAAATTTTTTTTTAATCACAGGTGGGTAGAGCAGCCAAACAGGGTGCTCAAGTAAAAATGCTGTTACTTTAATTAAAAAAAAAGAAAAAAAAGTACTTAGGGGAAAGAAAAAGACTTTGTCAAGGTACTGAGTGAAGTTAAGCTTTTTAATGTTTTGAAGGATTAGCAATGTTAGGAACTTTAACGTAGTTTTAAATGGTGGAAAAAGTATATCTACATACCTTTTCACTGTATTAAATCAGACAGAACTTTCCACCTTATTTGTGAATAGTTAGCAAGTTAGGTACACAACAGTTTTTAAGATTCTTTAACATATTTATTAGAGAGGATGTGGAGTTGATGTTCACTGAGACTGACATCCTTTGACAGACAAGGATGACAACACATCTGTCAAGTGTAGGTGGACAGGTAGCCAGTATACTTTTTGCAGTTTGGCTGGACATGTTGACAAACTTATCCTTAACCCGACTGCTGGTTCTAGTTGGAGATGGTGGTCTGCTGTACAGAGGAATGGAACTAAACTGGAAAAAACTGACCAGCTGTACTATAAAATTAGCAAAATGCGCTCACATTTTTCATACGTTACATTCAAAATTATAATAAATGGCAAATAATTTCACACAATTAATACTGGGTGCTGGAGTTCCATCCAGGGTGTACCACTCCTCAGCCTTACATGCAATGGTTTTAAGATATGCTCCCAACCACTGCCACTGTGATGAGGACAATTGATTATTGAAAACTGATGGATGGACAGTATTCAAACATTTGCTTAAATACTTCCTAAAGTACAGCAGCTTTTGGTAAAAGGAGAGAGATACCAAAATGACATAAAGTTAATCGCCAAAAAATACAATACAGGCTGCCTTCATGTAATCGAGGCTTCCTTTATGAGAATTTGCACTATGAACAAATGTAACTGTATTGCTCATGTATATTTGCTCTGAAACAATTATTTGAGTAGAAGCCTGAGCTTTTTGTAATTGTTTTGGTGGTGACATGTACCTGTTTATGTTCACTGTTTGTTAAATACTGTTTTTTTTGCTTGTGTTTATCAGGAATGCCAGTAGTTTGAGGCCACTATACGTGTTTCCCAAGGACATTATTGCAGTGCAGTGAACATTATATACTGTATGTTGAACAGGACCTGCTGTTGTTGCTTATGTCTGTCAGTCTCTCTGTCAGTCCAATCAACTCTAGAGCTGATGGCTGCTTTGTACTTTGGTGCAGGGGTATGTAAAGCGGCAAGCGCTTTATGCATGTAATACATGCACACCAAAGGGTGGAGAGCCAGCAGGTGTGTGTCTAGCCTGTTCCTACAAGTGTCATGAGGGCCATGATCTCTTCGAGTTGTACACCAAAAGGTGAGTCTTGTGGAAGTCCTTTCGGAATTACTTGCTATGACTTACTGCAAGTTCAAGTACATAGCATACTGCACCTTTAACTTTGTTATATTTTTAAGAAATTTCCTGATTTAACTTCAGATTTGTCTTTAAAGTGTTTTAATAAAATAGGGATTTTTACTCCTTGTTCTTTGCCAGCATTATGATCTTTTGGTTACGTGCATACCTGATTATTTTCCACTTACTGCTGACATCTTGTACATTTTTTCTAATAAAATTAAAAAATATTTTTCAGGAACTTTCGCTGTGATTGTGGGAATAGCAAGTTCAAAGATTTTGAGTGCAAGCTCTATCCAGTATGTCCTCACTTCCACTGAAATTATTGCTGGTTGAATTAGTTTTTTTTTTTTTTTAAAATTTAAAAAAAAAAAGCCACATTTAAAAAAAGTTTTAAACTTGACTGAATTTGGAGGTATAAAACTTCAGTGTATAAGGTTTAATACTTGTTTACTTTGTCTTTTAAGGAAAAAGACCTGCTGAACAGCGACAACACTTACAGCCATAATTTCTTTGGTTTGTACTGCACCTGTGACAGGCCGTACCCAGATCCAGAGGACCAGGTGTTCACAGTTTTTATGAATTGAATCATTTACGTATTGATTTACGTATTGATGTTAGGCACAGTTCAATATGGACCCATTTTTATGTTTTGTGATAGTGAAGGTTTGGAGTTGTACTTCATTTTAATAGATTTTTTGGTCCTCATCGATTTTAAGATAAAAGGACAAGAATATGGAATTTGCTGCATACTTGTATTCTCCTAAATTAATCTAGAATCATGAACAGTGTTGGAACAGCAGTGACGGTGTATGTCACATGTTAATTGTATGGATATCATAAAAAATTATGTTCCGGGACTCTAAAAGGCAAGTAGTTGGTCCTCTGGAAGATGGCTTGATAATTTTTTTTTTTTTTTTTTCCCCAGAGAATTAATGAGAATTAGGTTGTATATAATAAAGCAATGTTTTATTAGTTTATGAAAGGTTTATGATTCTACAATGTTATTACATTGTACAACCCCAATTCCAACAGTTGGCACAGTATGGAAAATGCTAATAAAAACAAGGAAAGATTTTAAAATTTACTTTGACCTGCATTCACACAAAAATAGTATAAAGAAAAGGTACTTCTTGCTTTGCCTAATCAACTGCACTGTTTCTTGAAGATATACTTTTATTCTGAAATTGATGGCTGCCACACGTTCCAAAAAAGTTGAGTGTTTACCACTGTGTAGCATCACCATGTCTTTTAATAATACTTATTAAGCATTTGGACAGTGAATACACCAATTGGTTAAGTTAAGCAAACAGAATTTTCCTCCATTCATCTATTATACAGGTCTTCAGCTACACAATTGTACAGGGCCTTTGTTGCCGTATTTTGCGCTTTATAATGCACCACACATTCTGAGTCGGAGACAAGTCAGAACTGTAGGCAGGCCAGTCTAGTACCTACGCTGTCTGCTTACGCAGCCATGTATTTGTAATACGGGCAGTATGTGGTTTGCTGTTGTCCTGCTGGAAATTGCAGGGATGTCCCTGAGAAAGAGCCTGGATGGCAGCATTTGTTGCTCCAAAATTTGTACATAACTTTTTGCTTTAATGGTGCCCTCACAAATGTGCAAATTACTCGTGCCATTGACACTAACAGACCCCTCTACCATGACAGATGCTGGCTTCTGCACCTGGTGCTGATAGCTTGGATGGTCCTTTTCCTTTTTGGCCCAGAGAACACAATGGATGTTTTTTCCAAAAACTATTTGAAGTGTTGACTCGTTGGCCCACAAAATACGATTCTACTGTGCTACTGCCCCTCTCAGATGAGACTGAGCATAGTGTTGATGTATGGCTTCTGCTTTGTAGTAAATCCTTAACTTGCATCTGTGGACGCAGCAGTGAATAGTGTTGACTGACGAAGGTTTACTGAAGTATTCCCGAGCCCATGCCATGATATCTATTACAGATGCATGATGGTTTTTAAAACAGTGACGTCTAAGGGATCAGAGATCATGTGCTGTCAGAAGTGGTTTTTGGCCTTCTCCTTTACACACTGAGAGTTGACCAAATTCCTAGAATCTTTTCATTATATTGTGCACTGTACAGAGTGAAATGCCCAAAATCCTACTGATTTGTCTTTGGGGAACGTTGTTCTCAAAGTGCTGGATTTTTTGCTGATGCATCTGTTGACAAATTGGCAAGCCTCTACCCATCCTTGCTCTTGAAGGACTAGGCCTTTTTTGGAGGCTGCTTATAGATAGATAGATAGATAAGATGCTTTATATACTGTAACACCATTGTCTCACCTATTTAATATTGCTTTATTATTTTAACTTGTCACATTGTTATATAGTCCTAAACTACCCCATCCCTACTTTTTTTTGGAACATTTGGGAGGCATCAATTTCAGAATAAACATATATATTCAAAAAACAATGCAGTTGATTAGGTAAAACATGAAATACCTTGTCTGTATACTGTTGTTGTTTAAATACAAGTCAAAGTAAATTTACAAATCACTCCTTTTTGTTTTTGTATTAGTATTTTACATACTGTCCTAATTTTCTGGGAATTGGGGTTGTACATTGCTGAGGCACCCATCCCTTACTACCTTACTGCTGACTGGTGGGTACCATGAGGGAAGGCAGTGATGTATGGAAGCTACCAGAGGACCACAGAAGCATTCTTGGCTCGTGGGCAGTGTCATAACAAGTCCCAGACTTCTGCTCATGCAGAATGACGAATGGTTAGACCAGTACATAAAGGCCAGTCTTAGAGATCTCACTCCATTTCATTATGGGGAGGCTGCTATTTCTCCTTCTGAAATATGGACTTCCTCCTTCCTTCAGATTCCAGATGAGATGATCCAATGTGTCATCTGTGAAGACTGGTTCCATGGCAGGGTAAGTGCTGTGCTGCCATGTACATGAATTGTGGACAGATCAACAAGTTTAGCTAGACTTGCTTAGATCCCTCCATTATTGCATGTCTTTATTTGCAGCACCTGGGATGCACAGTTCCAGAAAGCATGGAGCTGCAGGAGATGGTGTGCGAGGCTTGTATGAACAAAGCACCCTTCCTGTGGATATATGCTGCCCACCTGGCAGGTAGGCTGCCTAGTGGGGACAAGACTTGCCTTGCCTTGGAAAAATTTATTGCAGAAGGGTAATGTGCATTCCTCTAAATTTGTCCCATGTGTAGTGTTTATTTTTATGGAAACTGTCCTCACCAGCACTCTCAGTTACCAAAGTAAGCACCTCCAACCCAGAGGAGGAGCTGATAGTGGCTAAAGATGGAAGGGTGGAATTAAAGCAAGAGGACACCGAAGATGACCACAAAAATGGGACAGAGGAGCCCTCTACAAGCCTGAACTGTTGTGATGAGAAGGTACTGAGCCACAATGCACTCTGGGGCTTGCATTGAGGGTGAGCTGAGGAGTGCATCTTCTGCATTATAGTACATTAAATTGTTGTTTCTGTACATAACTGCGTACTTGGAGCTTCATGGAGGTGGACCATGCTTTGGAAACAAAATTGTTCTTAGAATGTGATCCACGCGGCATGCATTCCTCAGTGGTATGTTTTAGCTTAAGTTACCAAAATCCTCAGTTACCACAGTGAATGATTTTGTTCACTTTATATTAAAACACTTCAGTACTGTACAAAAAACATATAAGTTCAGTTTTACATAACAATTCCAAGATTTACCCAAGTCTGAATCACTTGTTCCACTATGTTTCTTTGAATTCTACAGTAATGAGATACTTTTGTAAGAGCCTGTAAGACAAGTGCATCTGTCTTATAGCCATACTGAAATCGTAAATTGCACACACAGTCCCCTTCCTCCCTCTGATGAAGGTCAAGATCAGTGAGACGGCTGCTTGCAAGCGCACACACCAGGAGATGGAGGGCTCAACCTCCAAGAGCAAGACCAACATGACAGTGTGCAGACTGATGGAGCTTCAGGCCAAGGGCCTGGTCCACTCCAGGGAGGGGGCCACTTTCTGGCCATATATTTGGCGCTCCAAGCTCTGTGCCTGTATGAATTGTAAGGTACAGCTTAGGTGGCTTTTCTTTATTGAACTCTCCACTTGGTGTTGTTGAGGCCTTCCCCCCAGTTACTGATGCACTTGAAAACTATGCCACACTGCCTGATATAACCTGTAATTAACTTTGTTCTTTGTTCTGGGAACAGAGCGCTTATGACAAGGCTGGGATTCCCTTTCTCCTGGATGAGTCTGACACAGTCCTGGCCTACGAAAACAAGGGCAAGAAAACAGAGCAGGAAGAGGGGCCCCACGGCCGGGACCCGCTAATGTCGGCCCTCAACACCCTGAATCATGTTCAGCAGCTCGAGATCATCTATGGTGAGATTGGTGTAGCTGCTGTTGAGTTCTGAGAGATGAGATGGGAGTGGGGGGTACTGCATACAGCCACTAGTTTGGGGAGTCATGTTCTCGCTTTCTTTTCATCCTCCAGAGTACAATAATATGAAGACTGAGTTGAAGGATTACTTGCAGAGGTTTGCAGCTGAAGGAAAGGTAAGGAGATGATTTTCAGAAAGTTACTATGAGCACAGTTTTTATTAAGTAACAATTCAGACCTGCTCATGTTATATATGATGGGTTTAATACATTTAATTAAAGCTGCTTAAACCTAGGGGGATGCGGTGACACAGTGGGTTTGACTGGGTCCTGCTCTCTGGTGGGTCTGGGGTTCGAGTCCCACTTGAGGTGCCTTGCGATGGACTGGTGTCCTGTCCTGGGTGTGTCTCCTTCCCCTCCAGCCTTACGCCCTCTGTTGCCGGGTTAGGCTCTAGCTCCCTGCGACTGTTTTTGTGTGTGTTTCTATGTGTTCTTGCTTAAATCTAATCAAGATATTCTATGTGCTCAGAGGTTCCAGAAGCATTTATTTCTGTCCTGTTAGCTCTGGCATAAACTGATTCACTGAACACCTCACTCATGTGTGCATGTTCCTCTGGCCTCTATATCATACTTTCTTCTAGCTGATGCTCTTCTAGAAAGCAATTTATACTAAGCTGCATACAATGAGTTATACAGCTGGGTAATTTTTACTGCAAGTTATAGCAGAAAGGTGGGAGAACACAATTAAGTTTAGTGAGGTAAATAATTTGTGCAACACAGATGTTTTGGCAAGTTGCCGTAGTTAGTGTAGATGTAAGGAGTGTCATTGGCAATGCGAATAATTAGAGGATTATGAGTACAAAGATAACAGTAAAAGCAACAGGGTTGGGAAGATGATTTAAAAAATGTCATGGAATGATACCAGCATTCCATGTTGATGGATGACTGCATGGCATGGTGGACGAGACGTGCCTATATGACTGGGGACGTTAAGTTAATGGTCACTTAGCTACAATGTTATGTATAGCTGTAAACTAAGCCTTTTGTCATCCAGAATGCCCCAGAGGGGTGGGCACCCACAAGCACTTGGGCCCTTCCTGGGCATTCTACATTTTTTTCCCCCTACTTTGCCCATCAGTTGGGAATTTTTATTCCTTTCCTCTGTAGCCAATAGACTTACTTATAGCTGTAATAATTGCATGGTTATTGTTAATTTAGTAGTTTAATGTATAGCCAACTATCTGTCCTATGCCTCTAATCCTTTGCTCAGCACTCTGTCACTGTGAAAAGAGCACATTGTAAAAATGAATTGAAAGTAGTCAAAAGTGGCAAAAATATTACCAAGGAACCAAAGATATGTAAGATCCATTGGTGAAACAGAGGGTTTAAGAAAACAATTTATTAAGGACTGGGTTAAAAAAAAAAAAACACTCTAGGGATATACCTTCATTGAACCCATTAGGTGATATTTTTTAAAAAGTAATGGGTGCCATGCTACTCTCTGTAACCAATGTATCCCTGTCACCTCCAGTTTTTACCATAATAATGTTAAGGTAAGTACAGGAGGTGATGTAGTGTCTGGAGCTACTGCTGCAGGTTCAAATTCCACCTCCAGCTATAGTACCCTTGAGCAAAGTACTTACCCTAAGTTGCTCCAGAAAAATGACCCAGCTGTACAAATAGGTAAATAATTGTGAGTAACTTGACATTGTAAGAAAAACTGAGAAAAGCATAAGCAAAATGAATGCATGTAAATGTAAGGTGGGATTTGAACCTTGGTGTGTAATGTGCTGTCTCTGCCAGGTGGTGACGCCAGAAGATATTCAGCGCTTCTTTGAGGAACAGCATACACGGAAACGGCAGCGAGCCAATGCTGGCCAGTACTACTGTAGCTGAAATCCTGGTTCTCCTTCCAGCCCTTGTGTTGTACTAAGCATCTAACCTATCTACATGTACATTTTTAGTATGCCAGTCATCCCCTGGCATTACAGTTGTCAGATTTGTTGTACAGCCATCTCTGTTCACACTTAAAATAAAATCAAATGCAGTTCAATCAAGTTTATAGGACTACTGGGAAAAAATTGTAATATAAATAATGTTGTACAGCTGAGATGGATGTGTTAATTTCTGAGAAGCTGCTCAGCTGTGTGCATATGGATGTGGTCCAGATAACAAGACAAAACATTAGATGTAGCTTTTAAAATATACTGAAGTCAGTACCCCTTCCTCCTTCTGACATGTCTTTTCAACAAGCCTTGGTTGGTTTTGTTATTCGAAGGTATTCTTATTGCTGCTGAAATGCTTTAGTTGTCTTTCAGATGAATCTGCAGAAGTAAATATCTGAGGTCTTTCACCTTGTTTGTATGCTGTTTCTTTGCTACCGTATCCTTTCGTAATGTGTGCCTGCAGAGCTTTGATCTACACAGCATGGAGATGATTGACTCGCAAAAGTCAGGGATTGGTGTTTAAAGGAGCATCTGTTTTGTGTCTTTAAATTGTAACTTGTAACATCATTTTTAATGTTAAGCATTAAATGGACAACGTATAGTGTGCAGCTGAGTAATTGTCAGTAGGCCAGTAATGTGCATTGTGAATTCAATGATCTCAATAGAATTTTAATACCCAACCCATACCCCAGTGCCTAAACCTAACTTTTGCCTGAAAACTCACCTATAAGGCTTCATAATAGAGAAATTATACACATTATTTTCTATTGGAGAAGTTATAATATGTTTTTGGACTATTGTAAATTAACTCAAATCTCCAAAACATTAACACCTATTAATAATATTAGTCTCTATAAAGTACTCTTCTATATCAAAGTAGATGTCTGTTTAATCAAGTTTTCATTCATGCTATCAGTTTGATCTTGAGATTGCTTCTGTGTTACCAGTTTTCCACAGCTTGTGAATTTCAAGAGAATTTATTCCCAGTTAGGTGGAAGCAGCATTTTACCAACTTTTAACGGCTTGCTTGTTGGCTGTTGAAGTTTGTTTTCACATTTACATTTATTTGGCAGATGCTTTTCTCCAAATTGACTTCCAATGAACTCTCTCTCACACACACACACACACACACACACCTTATTCACCAAGGTTACTTACACTGCTAGATACACTACTTACAATGGGTCACTCATCCATATATCAGTGAAACACACTCTCTCTGTGTCACTCACACACTATGGGGGACCTGAACAGCATGTCTTTGGACTGTGGGAGGAAACCCACACAGAAATGGGGAGAACATACAAACTCTGCACAGACTGAAAAGGGATCGAACCCTCGTCCTCTTGTACTACCCATGTGCTGCGAGATAGCAGTGCTACTTGCTATACCACTGTGCAGCTGGCTTTGCTTAAATGGAATGTCACATTTGTAAGTAGAAATACTAATAGTCATTGTGGACAGTTGATCATTGTGTGCACTTTCCACAGTACTTACCACTGTAGTGTATAGTTATCGCTCAACTTTATCAGTCTCTTCCATCACTTCCACTTTTATAAGCACTTCTCTTTTCTTTGGATTTTCAGTTTTTGCCTCTGCCTTCATAAGTTTTTTTACTATCTTTGGGCCTGTGAAGAAGCCAAAAAAAAATGTGTGAACTTATGTGTACAGCACAAGACAATTCCGTGTTTCATGTCAATGCAAACTGTACTCACTTCTGAGTAAGTGTTCATTGGTTTTATTAATCTGAGTATACAGCTCATTGGCTCATACGGTTACAGATGCTGTATTGCCACAAGTATTTGGTGTACTTAAGGAACAGGAAACATTACAAACTGGGGACAGAGTTCTTCTATTGACAGGTAGAGAGTGTTAAGTTTGGCTAGGTGAATCTCCACAAACACACACTGTATGAAACTACTTGTCCCAAGTGCGGTTGCGGCAAGCTGGAGCCTAACCTGGCAACACAGAACACAGGCGTGGAGGGGGAGGGGAGGCACCCAGGAGGGGACGCCACTCCGCTGCAAGCCACTCCAAGCAGGACTCACACCCCAGACTTGCCACACAGCAGGACGTAGCCAAAACCACTGTGCCCTCACCCTTCCCTCCACAAAGAGTGTGACTGTTAATTGGAGTATGGTTGCTTCCAGGTTATGAGTATTGTACTTAGTTTCCTGTAATAAATTAGATAAGTAAGGAGAGTAGGAGACACAGGATTGCAGAACAGCCAATCCTAAGTTACTAAAACTTGTTACTTTTTAAAATACCAAAAGAATGAAGATTGGTGAAAAACCATTCTATTGTGTATTAATGACAGCACGGCATCGAAGACATGATTCAGTAAACGAAAGGAGTTTATTCTGTGGTTACCTTGAATGTTAGTTATGTTATACATGCCTCAACTAAAAATAGAACACCTTAAACAGAAGAACAATGGAGTAATCAAGCGACTATACAACTTATACTAGAAATCTACATTGAATTTTTATGCGCAAAAATATGAATTACAAAATGAAACCCAGCTCTTCCTCTCATTTCCCCTGGGGGCATCAAACATTTCCACGTGCATCGCTGCCTGCCTGTGATGAGTGAGTTGTCCAGTTTGATAGAGAGTTCACAACAAAAAGACAGGCCAGCAGGGAGCTGAAGGATCTCTGTTTTGGAAAGGTTGAGGTGTAAGTGGTGATCAGACATCCAGGCAGAGATGCATGTGGAAATTTCTCATGTTCCAGGTGGGAATGAGAGGATGAGCTGGGCATCATTGGCATAGCAATGGTAGTTTAATCCCAGGGAGGTGAGGACAGGGCTGAGGGAAGAAATGTAGATTGAAAAGAGTAGAAGGCCCATTACCGAGCCCTGTGGGACACCGGTTGAGAGAGGGTGAGGAGATGAACGAGAGCCCCGCCAGTCCACCTGGTAGGATCTGTCTGATAGATAGGACTCAAACCATTTTAGTGCTGTTCATTTGATGCCAAGCTGACTTAGAGAAGAAAGTAGAATCCAGTAGTTGAGAGTTGAATGCTGCAAACAGGTCAAGGAGGATGAGGACACAGGAGAGGGAGTCTGCTCTCGCCGACTGGAGAGCATCAGACACTGCCAGGAGCACTGACTGGTTGGAATGTCCAGCTTTGAATCCAGACTGATATCCGTTGAGGAGATGGTTCTGGGTGAGGAATTCACATACAGCAGTTGATCACAGGTCACCCGTTCCAGAGTTTTTGACAGAAAAGAGAGGAGGGAGACTGGCCTGTAGTTTTGGACTGAGTCAGGATCCAAATAGGGTTTCTTTACCAGAGATGAAATGAGGGCAGTTTTGAAGGCAGATGGGAAGCAGCCAGAGGAGAGCAAGCAGTTGATGATCTTCGAGATGAAGGTGGAGAGTTGCAGGGAGATGGTCAGTAGCAGTGTCGAAGGAATCGGATTGAGCGACCAGGTAGTGGATCTGTGTGACTGCAGGAGGTTGGAGATTTTGGTTTCTGACGGGCTGATATACAACAAGAAATGTTATTCCTATCTCAGAAAATATGATTACTAGAATTCCCAATACACACAGAGGCTGAAACCACTTGTCCTGAGCAGGGTTAGAGCAAACTGAAGCATAGCCCAGCAACACAGAGTGCAAGGTCGGGGGGGACACACTCAGGACAGGATGCAAGTCTGTTGCAAGGCACCCCAGGCAGGACTTGAACCCCAGACCCACCAGAGAGCAGACAGAGCCAAACCTGCCATGCCACTGCACATGTCTAGAATTCCAAATAACTCTTACTAAATAATTACAAATGCTGTAACAAAATATAGGACAACCGGGATTCCTGGAAGCAGGAGCATAATAACAAGAGAACATTATCAGTATCGGAACATCCACAAAGGTGAGCTCCTTCTGAGGGCAAAGAGATCACTCTATCACTTGGTAGCAGGCATTTGAAGACCTTTTGTGAAGGTACCACTTCTACGCTTGCGGGCTGCAGACTTAGCATTACATAAAACCAGCTGGATGGAGGTAACATAGTGTGAGCTTCATGTTGATCTGTATTTCTCTTCCCTTTATACATGCTACTTACACTCTTTTCACATTTGTGTCACTAAAGTATAATAATTTTACAATAATATCCTAAAGTTAAAATCTGCGTTTTTCTCCATAACATTCTACTCCATAACACTCTAATGTCCATTTTGTTCCTCATTCAGTTTATAGCTAGAAGGCTTAATATAATAATTTTGAGCTGCAATAACACGGTGAAACATTTAAATGAAGGCCTTGATTTAAATAAATTAAACGCACAGATGGTTAAGGAAGGATATGGAATGTTTTCTCTGTTTGAGAATTTCCTTGTACAGTGACTCAGTTAAGTCCTCAGGGCTGGAAAAACATGGCTTTCCCTGCAGTGTTTAATTTCTGACATGAGAAATCAAAACAGAGTTCTGCTTTTTGGATATCTGGAATTTATTTTAAGAGATTATTTTCCCTTGTTTCCTCATACACATCATTATAATGTTTGTTTTAAGAAAAGGATTATTTAGTTTTTTTATAATTAGATATTATTCATTACAAGAATGAGAGTACTGCTCCAACCATGAAGTCCAGAACATTCAGCTTTGGTTCCCAGGAATAAAAATGGTAATTTTGTGACTCAAACCCAGGATTTAAAGCTAGCTTCCTTGGCCTTGGGAGCAAATCTTGTTCAGCACCACTCATACTGAAGAGATACAAGAAATTTGCTGGCATATGCCAGGCTAGCAAACTATAAGGCTATGCTGATTAAGAATCAGATTCCTGTTGGCTTTATAGACACTGTCAGATAATAGAGATTGACAACTAGTTTATTGGATCTATTATTGTATAGAAGAATTAACCAGGATATTCTGCACAGGTCTGATCAGCAGCCACAGAAATGATTTGATTGAGCATACTGCCAATAATGCAGGTTCCACTAAATGTTCACATAATGTAAAATGTAGTGTGGGCTGTTTGTTAAATTGTCATGTCCTCAGCAATATGACCCACCTCCTCACCTGTGGGCGATTAAACCGCAAGTATAAATAAAGGAGGCAACTTGACAGAAGCCGAACGTGGAACTTCATTCTGAGAAACTGCAACAAGAACCTCGCGCCTTGTGACTGAGCTGCCTGTTTGCCCTCCTAACCCTTTCTCCTATTCCTGTTATCCACTCCCTTGGCTCCCTGACCTCCGCACTGTCCCCAACTTTGATCTCCGGATTTCCCTCTTGTGACGATGTATGCCAATCGCCTGATCTCCGCCTGTCTTGACAACTCTCACGGAATTCCCTTGTAAATAAAAGAGCACTGCACCTGAGTCCACTGCGTCCATCTCCTGAGTTCATGATGACATAAATAAGACTATTTGTTATTATGACTAAGATGAAGATTGACAATTACATCACATTTTAGGAGCCATTCATGAAAAAGTTCAGATAATTCTAAGGGGTTCACAAACTTTCCCTCAAAACTACATTTAACAGCTCTAATCAAGTGGAGAAACTGTCCAACAAATACAGGCTGATGCTGTTCACACAAACATCATATGTATTGGTATACAGAACACTCCAGCTTTCTGACAACAAGCATGCTCAGTTAAATGCTTAATTCAGCAAAGAATCACTTTGTTTAGCCCTTATTTACAACAATGCAAAACTGTAGTAAGAAACACAGTAACCTCTAGCAACCTGAAAACAAAATGTATAAGACTAAGCTTGTTCTTGTGGTTGGGGATGGGCAAATTGTCAGTCTATCAGCAAACTGGGCAGAGGTGAGGATCTGATTTTGTGGTCGAGGGACAAGGCGAGCGGTCATAACCAAAGAAATATGGAGAAGGACAGGACTACACTGTCAGCTGCCCCATTTGTTTCAGAATATCTAATATGGACATGTTACAACATCTACTTATGTTCCATCTCCAGAAATCAGAGGGTATTTTAGCTAGTGGTTCACTAAAGCAGTTCAAACAAAGCAGTTCAAGGTCTACTAAAACATGTTTTCCTCAAGGTGCTGCCTAAAAGTGTCAGATCCTGCAATAAAACAACAGCTCACTGTCACAGGGAAGGACCCAGTTCCTGGGGAAATACTACCAGGCCAAGCTGACTTCAGACAAGCAGGCTCAGTGTGGTCACTGTGTGGTCACCAGCAGGCTCAATGAGTCAAAGGTTTAACAACTCCACCTGCATCGTGTGTCAACCAGAACACTTGCTTATTGTGTTATTGCTGCTCTTGCACAGTTGCCTGTGATCCAGTACTGAAATAAGATGCCCTAAAATGAATGCTCCATTGTAGAGGCGACACGTTCCATTAAGCTCCATTGTGTGGAAGCAGTCCAGACAGCCAGGTGCTCGTCTGTTTGGAGGCAACTGACTACCAGGTGTTTGTGTATCTTCAAAGTGGACTGAGGAACACACAATGTCAGAAGCTAAAGATTTGACATGTCTGGGCTGCGTTGAGATTTCCATAGCAATGGACAGCTACACATTCACTTATGTTCTCTTTCTCTCAGATGAAGGTGACACCCAAAGCAGCTTTACTGACTCGAGGTTAAATGCTGCCTTGATATTTCATTGAAATTCAATTACATTAACTCACTATCTTGAGAGTGAAAATTGCATGTGACCTGTGCACACTGTAAATCATGGTAAACAGCCATTTTTTGTGACTTCACTTTATGTTGGGTCACTTTCAGCTTTAGACCTTCCCAGCCGCGAGGGACATGGCGTCACTGGAGAGCATTAGGGAAGCGGTGACTCCTCCCTGTTAATAAGACCCTGTCTGAGCACACACTTGGTCACAGGACACTCGTGAGACTTCTTCCTCTGAGCTGTAACCCGGTCCACTCAACCACCAGCCAGGATGCTTGCACTTTGCAAACGACTCCAAGGAGCCCATTGTTTTGCTCGGGTTAAGGTAATCCTCCTGGACCAGAGCTCTAACATCCACAGCAAGCCTCCAAAGGAGAATATCGGACCTGTGGTGAGTATCACAGCTCCTTGCTGTTCTGGTCTGGGGTCTTTTTCATGGTTGCCCTTTGTGTGTGTGTGTGTGTGTGTGTGTGTGTGTGATCAGATTTGATCTATTAAGCATTAAGATGGGTCAGTCTCATGAACTTTAAAAACAAACCTCATTTTTCCCCTTAATACCACTCACATCTTATTTTTTCCAGCTTCTTTTTATATTTAACAAGTAGTTTACTGAATTTGTCTCATGACTGTAGCACGTAATCTGACACAATGCAAACACATGCACACACCAACACACACATACACCAATTAATTATGTATATATACACACCAACAGAGCTACAACGACATCTGCACGTTCTGGTTACCATGCCTCCTTAATGGACAAACCTAGTTATAGTAAATAAACAGAGAGTTACCATGACTCCCTAATTTAAAGACCTGCTTGACAGTAAGAAGCCCTTAGACCCCCTGCAGTGAGTGACAGGCAGGGATGAGAGATGGCAGTTCCCTACTGTTGAAATTGTCCTTCTCCATGGCATCCTCATTTCAGCTTAAAGAGCTTGAAAATAAAGACTAATTGAATTCCGAGATTGTGTCTCTGTGTTCTCTTGTGAAAAGAACCAGGTAGCTGTCACAAAGAAACAATAAATATGATGTGATTTAATGGCAAATAGAAATAAGTGTGAACATTATTAGTAACACAGACAATAGCTTATTTCATTTGAGTATTTATAAGCATATATGACATGGTGATGTGATGACATTTTTAATTTGGGTTTCTGTAAATAAAAGTTATCAAACTGTACGTATTTGATTATAGAAATTTTAAATCTGAACACATCATAGTAACTTGGTTTTTAGTGAAAAATGTAATATGTTAAAATTAATATTTCTAAAAACATGGTGTCAACAAATACTTGTTTTTCAAGGTGGTGTTGGAGACTGGTAGCTTGTTTAAGACTAAGTAAGTGAAATTGCCACAGACATTATTTATCATTGATTCATGAGACTGATCCAGTGCAGTTGTGAATTACAGAATTAATGTTTAATTTCTGTAATCTTAGCTTGAGTCTTTCTCAGATTCTTTCATAGGAAAGATTATGGAGTTGAGATCACCGGAGTTTTTGTTCCTTCCCTCCGTGGCCAGTAGTCAGCATTATATTATGATAGTCTGTAGTCAACTGTCTTCTTTGTTTCTTTTCTCTGATGTACTTGTTTTTCTTGCCTTATGCCTGTAAAGTGCTCTGTGTCACTGCATAAAAAGAGTGCTCTATAAGAATGAATTGAATTGAATTGAACTGAATTGATGGGGGGCATGGTGGCGCAGTGGGTTGGACTGGGTCCTGCTCTCCAGTGGGTCTGGGGTTCAAGTCCTGCTTGGGGTACCTTGCGACGGACTGGCGTCCCGTCCTGGGTGTATCCCCTCCCCCTCCGGCCTTACGCCCTGAGTTGCCGGGTTAGGCTCCGGTTTCCTGCTACCCCGTCTGGGACAAGCGGTTCAGAAGATGTGTGTGTGTGTGAACTGAATTGAATGTGTGAATGGTTCATGCACTTTGGAGTCTCCATTTTAGGAGTGGTTGCATGAGTTTCACCCTTTTTGAGTGTGGTGAGGGAAACCTGAGTGTTTTTCCAAACAAAGGAAGGTGTATTCTGAAACAGGGCTGGTTTTTTAATTACGTGAACAAAGGCAATTGCCCACAAGTCTCAATATTTTGCTACTTCTTTAATATTGGAAAGAATTTATAAAAAATCTTGTGACATTTTGTATGAAATGAATTGTTGATTTATGCAGTAAATAGTATATCTATTTGTTATTTTAACACACTTCAGTATTGAAAATAAGTTTAGTTGTCATTCTGCTTTCAGTTGTTAAAGTATAAATTTGTGTTTTGCACAATATAATGTTCATACCAACGTAATCACACACACACACACACACACACACACACACACACACACACATTTTCTGAACCACTTGTCCCATACGGGGTCGTGGGGAACCGGAGCCTAACCCGGCAACTCAGGGCGTAAGGCTGGAGGGGGAGGGTACACACCCAGGACGGGATACCAGTCCATCGCAAGGCACCCCAAGCGGGACTCGAACCCCAGACCCACCAGAGAGCAGGACCTGGTCCAACCCACTGCGCCCCCTTCAATGTAATCATGATTACATAAAAATAACTTTTTCCCTTTTTTTATGATCTGTTGGTATATCTAAAGTATAAATAGTTCTTAGTCATGCATATGTACTACATGTGCAAATTTATTTATTTAAAGATAGAAATCTAAGGGGCTCTGGACTCCAAAAACCCCAGCACCGACAATGTGTATAGTGAGGTCTTCTTGTGCTTTGGGGTTAAAGGTGAAGCACATTATGGAAGAATAACTTCTAATAAGTAAATGTCTGCTTTTGCATTATGTGCTTCTGCAAAGAGCAATATTCAGTCTAGAGGGGTTTCATCAGGTCACAAGTTGGGTGACTTCTTGCATCATTACATTTATTCATTTAGCTGATGCTTTTCTCTAAAGCAATTTACAATTACTTACCTGTTTATGCATCTAGGCATTTTTTACTGGAATTTTATAGTAAGTATCTTACTCAAGGGTATTACAGGTGGAGGTGGTATTCAAACCTGTGACCTTTGGGTCCAGAGACAGCACCTCTAACTACTACTTTACTAGCTGCCGCATAGTTGTTCATAGTCTTTAGTTACCTTTTCCTTTCTGTCAGCAGGAAGTTGTGCCAAGACATGATCATTTTTCCAAGGGTTCCACATGATACTGTCACAATGCTGTCATTATTCAATATTTACCTGTAAAGGAAACTGTTGTTAAGATGTCAGTGTTCACGGTGTCTTTCTCTCCACAGCAAAGTGTCCTTGTAATGTCAGTGTTTGCTGCTACACTACTGGCTCCGGCAGGCTGGATCTTGCACCACATCCCAAAATATAGACATAGGGATGCCGTCCACCTTCCTGAAGATGCTGTTACATCACCGCCATTCAGGAACTGCCGCTAAAGCCAACTACAAACTTTTTCTGATGTGTGAAAAATAGTACTAATTTGAGGCAACAGGTTGTATAGCAGCCAGTTTGTAACCTGTAGATTGCTGGTGCAGGTCCCATTCCCAGTTATTTCTGTCATAGCCTGGAGCAAGAAACTTGTTCTGAATTTAATCATATAAGGAAACCCAGTAGAGAAATGGAATATTTGTTTGGCTTTTTTGTTCAGCGCATCTCTGTTTACAATAATACTTTTGTGGAATGCTATTATTACTGTCAATAAAATCATGCTGGCATACTTGGCTCTTGTATATTGCTTCTAAAAACACTGGAGTAGTAAGTTCCATGTCTTCCTACTGGGCCCTGGGGTCAGTGGAGCCCTCATCTCATAAATCAACAGTTAATATCACACTTTGTTTCTTTATGTAGCCACATGCCACTGAAGACCCAAAACCATATCCCCAACATGGACATGCTTCATGCTATTATACTGCTACAGAATTTCTCAGTCAATATTTTCACTTTTTTCTGTTTCTTCTGGGTGGTCCAGGAAAAGTACTTTAGGACTGAAATCACAAAGTATCATAATCACGTAGTATTACAATAACAATAACATCCATTAAATTACTTCCACTTGCCGGATGTCTACCGGTCACAGTATCCCAGGTGGGCAAGCCCAGATCTGGGCTCTAACATCCGGAAACATAAAGTTGTCTTCTCATCTGTTGTGGACTGTTTGTGGGGCCTGGAAAACGTTGAATAAATTCCAACAAGGAAGATATGCATTTACGGGCATCTTGCTGGCACTATCAATGTGAGTTATTAAAAATTACTTTTCCTCAAAATTGGAGTATTTAAAAAGGTTGTTTACTCCCTTGAAAATATTAAGCAGTTAATTTAAAAAAATACTTGTAAAACACCCTAAATAGGAAGTCGGTCAACAATAATTAAAATTTTAGACACAAATGTAAAAAACCTTTTTGGAATTCATGATGGTGCATGAATGAATGAATAATTACAACAATCATACAAACTGAAACAGCTTGGGAAAATCTTGAAGGCAACCCAAGAAAGAAAACAAAATCGAAAATGCAAAATTAAAAATATTTTTGCTTCGTTCAAATTATACAAAGACTGATTTTTAGTGAAGTAGAACTACAGTATTTGGAGGCAGAAGAAATCAGACAAGAAAATAAGAGTTAAGTGTTCTGGTCCTGCAATTAGCAGATTGAACATTAGATAAAGCTGCTGCAGGAACAAATATTTTTTCAAATGTAAATATAGGTTGGGTTTTTCTCTGAAAGTGTTGTTTATGGTGTCAGTGAGATCCTGGACTTTAAAAATGAGAGTAAGGGAATAATTTGTCTTGAAAAGTCAGTGGCACCTAAAGATTAAAAATGCAGAAAAATATTGATTCAGTGAAAAATCATTTCTACAACAAAAGTAATATCATATAATGCACATAATAAAGCGGATTAAACTCTTTGTTCTCTTTCAGTTAATTTTACCATTCACACAAAAGTGTTCAAGCCCTTTCGGAAGGATCTATGAAAGCACACCCTATTACAGATTTTCTCTGCTAGCTGCACATCTTTTTCTCCTTGCTGGAATATAAAATACTATTGATAACTATCACTGAAACAGGTGATACATGTTAAACACAAAGCAAGTCAAAAAAGATTTCGGCATAAATAATGTCATGTCCTTGACCCCAGACAGAAGAATTTGGCCATAATCAGCAGGGCAGGGTATAAAGGGTATCACTCCACCGTTCCCAGGTTATGGAATCTCATAGAGACAAAAGGCTATCCTGCATTCGTGACCTTCCACCTTGCCTTGCGGCTCCTTTCCTCCTTCCCCTACCCTACTCCTCGTCCCTGAGTCCTGTTCACATGGCTTTGACCTTCGCCTTGCCTCTTTGACCATGGCCTCGAATCACCCCTCGAAACAACGTTGGGGCCTCAGTTCTGGACCAACACCTGTCCCCAACCATGAATATTGCTTTGCCCCTTCATTATTATAATAGACAATCCCTCTTTTGGGTTCTACCTTCGGTGTCCTGCTCATGTGTGTTACAAATGAAGTGAACATCAATGTATAAATGTAAGAATTGATCAGATGTTGTCTTCAGGGTTCTCTATATGTTCAAATTCAGAATGCATTTTTTGAGATATCTTTATTAAAGTTTTATTCTCATCATTGAACATGAACTTGTGTTTAAATACCCTTGTAACATGACTTTCATCCTTTGGATAAATTTAATATGGCCTTTTCTAAGATGCCATTCTAAATTAAATGAGCTGAGTCTCACATTAGCAAATGGCATTATGCAAGATTTATTCTTTAAGGAACATGTCATGTTTATGTACAGCCCTTCATTCCATGTTCAAGTTTCATTTCCAACTTCTTTCCATCCCTGGGGTTGAGAGGCCAGAACAGCTTTGGGAATTATTAAACTGTAATTCTCTGTCCGTATTGTCTGCAGATATTTCATTGAAAATCGACTGTCTACCAGTGAAACTCCAGCTTGAGTGCAAAGGCTGTGCTTAAAATGAGAGTGCACTTCATTTTAAACCCACATGTCACCGAAAAGTCCAAATAGAGATTTGTCTAAATATAAATTTGAGTATTTTTGGTATGTCCTCAAAAATTTCTGTTTTTTTCTGTATGCACGCATACTGTAAATTTCTTCTGGAACTGTTCATACACCCAATCATTCTCTAAAGACCTGTGTAGATTAATTGGTAATCATTGTGTGTGTGTGTGTGTGTGGTTATTAATTAATAATATTAATTAATAATAACTGGCACCATGGTACAGTGAGTAGAGCTGCTGTCTCACAGCGCCTGGGTGGTGCAAAAGAACATGGGTTTGATCCCTGCTCAGTCTATGTGGAGTTTGCACGTTCTCCCTGTGCCTGTGTGGGTTTCCTTTAGGTGCTCTGGTTTCCTCCCACAGACATGCTGTTCAGGTTCACCATAGTGTGTGAGTGGCAAAGAGAGTGTGTTCCGCTGATGTATGGATGAGTGACCCATTATAAGTAGTGTATCTATCAGTGTAAGTAACCTTGGTGAATAAGGTGTGTGGGCAGATAACACTACATAGTGTTTATTAGAAGTCGCTTGGAGAAAAACATCCGCTAAATAACGATACGATATGACGATATCCCGAGGCGTCACCCAGTGTCACTAGCCCAGACCAATGCACCTGTGATAATCCGGTGGTTAGTGAAGTATTAAAGGAGCAAGCAGTCGGTGTTCCCTTTGCGATTTCCTAGTGAACTTTAGTTGGCTGTTTGTTAAGTCTTGTTCAATAGGTGTTTATATTCCTGTCCCAACTGCCTGTCCTGTTTACTTCTGCATTTTGTTCTCCTGTCCAGGTCCAGCGCTCCAGTCCGGTATTTCGTCACACCTCCGTGTTCGAGTCCTACTCACAGATTCGTGTTTCACTTTTCACTTTGTGAGAAGATACTGTTTGTTTTTGTCACGTGTTCATCATTTCACCTACACAGTACTTTAGTTTTTACTATGCACTTATAAATGCACTTTGCACGTGGGGTCATTATACTTTTCGTTCGTGTTCGGACGTAGCAGCACGTGCCCGTGTCGGACTTTCGTCCGGACACTCCATTTGTTTAATGACTTTTTGTTAAAGGTGTACTGCGTGGTTTCCTTAACACCGATAAGAAGAGGGCGTAAAGAATCATATTTGCGTAATCGACTCTGTTTTATATTCACGATTTTTTTGGTGAAAAACTCCATGTGGTGTGTTATGGTGATGTTAAGGTGTATATCAATATGGTCTTCACATCCAGTAAACGTTAAAGCTCTTTGTATGATTTTTTGTTCCCCAGCATTGTTTAAACAGATCTCATGACGTCCCAATAGTGTAACTCAAAAAATCCCGTGGTCACGAATCATGGCCCTGTTTGGACCATCTGAACCATGATGTTGTTCGGTGAGTGTGAAATCATTTGCATTGCTATTACTGATTTCCTTTTTCCTTTTTTTAAATTTTTTTTTTAGCGGAATAAAAATCGGGGGAAGACTATGACTGCATACATAGTTCTGGGTTGGCAATGTTGCCCCCTAGTGGTTATACACTTTATTTTTATTGAAAGAGTTTCGTTCTACATTTTCCTTAATATTACTTCTCGTTGTGCGGAATTGTACTTCTCTTTTCATCTCATGATTCCTGAGATCCTAAAGGCCCTGGCTGGTTAAATGTGATCTTTGAATAATAACAATTTATATAGGAGCATTCCAGTGTTCATGTTGCAATGCTCCAGTTGGGATTTGCAGTAATCATGACAAGTGAATTTTTAGAATAATATTATTCTGGGTGGCTGTATTTTCAGTTGATTTGTTAGAACACATCCATGCAGAATATGCCAATGAGTGTGCCAATGAGAACCTTCTGAATATACAATATCTGCACAGTATCAAATTTGGTATAAATGCAGCTAGTGCAGCAGGTAGCACTGCCACCTCACAGCACTTGGGCTATTCAGGCATTCATTTGAATCCAGTTCAGTCTGTGTAGAGTTTGCATGTTCTCTCTGTGTGGGTGTCCTTCCACAGTCCAAATAAATGCAGTTCAGGTGAACTGGTGACACTTAACTGTCTGTAGTGTGTGAATGTATGTGTCAACCCTATGATGGACTGGTGTCCTGTCCAGGTTGTCCCTTCCCAAGCTTTGCACATAGTGATTTCCAGATAGGCTCTGGATCACTGTAATTCTGATCGGAACAAGCAGTTAATCAAAGAGGATAGAGGGATGTATAAATGCAGCTAATTGGATGTGCAGAGGAATGTTTCTGTTATAGGAGACTGAGTAAAGCTGCAGTGATTTAACTGCATCTTATTTACTGGCAATTGCCCATAACCAATATTTTCACTTACAGCTATAGTCAACTCCAGAGTTATTGCCACCATTCACAAAAATTAATAAAAATAATATATGAAACGAACAATACATACAATGAATGATCGTTTGGGATTAAACATATGAGGAAGCTATACACTTAATTTTAACATTTTCAGTTTTCTTGAGTAAAGCATTTTTTAAAAAAATAAAACATAGGTTTCAAAATTATTTATAACCCTAAAGTATTTTAAAAATAAAAGGAAACGGCTGTGAATGTGTCTCCTAAGGATAAGTGAACACCATGGTCACGGGGTATTTTGTGAAGTCTTGCTTGGTGGTCCCACGCACAAAAGGTAAAGCACGGAGGTTCTCGGTTCTGGCTCTGTTGTGGTGGAATGACCTTCCCCTCTCACTCAGAGCTGTGGAAACTCTGTCTACATTCAAGAAGGGTCTGAAAACTCACCTTTTCCGGACCCATTTTGCCTAAGATCTCTCCAGATCGTGTATGGTGTAAATATTCATGCACCATACCTTCATGAGCATCCCCAGATAAGCCTTTATAGAGCTGCTGCTCTCGCATTGTATGTGATTGTTTGTGTATCTTATTATTAAAAAAAAAATCTGTAGGAGGTTATTAGGATTAATCTGTCCTGCGTTTCATGCACCTACTCAAGCGATGAACATCAGTGCATGAAGTGGAATGTAACAAACTAGCTTTGCTTAAGTCACATGTCTGCAGCCATGTCTCTTTCTCTTAATGTAATACACAAATTGTATTTTTGCTGAGATGTACGTCGCTTTAGAGAAAAGCATCTACTAAATGAATAAATGTAAATGTAAGTAGTTTATAATAGTTTATTTAACATTTTGTTTTAAAGATGTCAACTTCAGTTCAGTTTTGGTCATTATAATGACGGGGTCCCTTGTTTAAGATAATATCCTTTCTGGCCTTCTGGAAGACCTAAATGACTGTTAAATTTCAACTTGTGTGTCTGGACAGCATTTTCCACCTCCTATGTTGCTCGGAATACTAAAATATTATTTTAAAAAATTCTGGGTTTGGGGACTTTGGTGACAAAATAATGAGAACAGACAACGAGTAAGAGTTATGAACTGGGTTATGACAGTTCAGTGGACAATATATTTAAACACTGATGTTTTTACCATAACCTCTTGAATGTGAATTTTTCCTGTCTTTGGCTGACAAGTTTGTAAGAGAAGACCATGAAAAATAATTATTCTGATTTTCATTTTCTGCTTTTCATATGAGAGTGTTACAAAAAGCAACTCTTTTGCACAAGCTTTTACCCCAAATGAACCCCAAAACTATGTTTGCACTGGACATCAGATACCCCTTATGAGCAAGTTTCATCTGAGTTATAAGCCTAATTATAGAGCAGTACATACTTCCTAGAGCGTGTGACTCTGGAAGTGCCAGTGTTTGTACTGGTGATAAGTCTCTCCAGTGATGCAAAATCCATGATACAAAGTGGAAAAAGCATTACACTTCCCAAAACAAGAGATTTCTCAATGTTTTTCAGTGTCTGCACCAAAAAGAATGCATGGCAAATCTACAATATGTACATACATACTGGCCTCTTACCTTAGCTGTAGCTTAAATACCTGACATAGTTATTGCACTACTGGGGACAATTATTGTGGTTAGAGCTGCTCCCTTTGGACCCACAGGTTGTAAGTTCAAATCTCACCTCCAGCTGTAGTACTCTTGAGCAAGGTACTTAACCTGAATTGCTCTAGTAAAATCACCCAGCTGTATAAATGGGTAAGTAGCTTAACACTGTAAGTTGCTTTGGAGAAACATGTCATGTAAAGCTAATCTTTTATTTGTTATGTCTTCAGACCCTTTCTTCAGTGGTTTGCGTCACTTTGTGGGAAGAGTGTGCTATAAAAATAAATTGAACTGAATTTAATATAAACTTTTATATATATATATTGTGTGTGTGTGTGTGTGTGTGTGTGTGTGTGTGTGTGTGTGTGTGTGTGTGTGTGTGTGTGTGTGTTTTATGTATGGAGCGACTGGATAGTAAAGTGGTAATGACACCTTGTAACACCTGAGAGACCAGGGTTTGAATCCCAGTTTGTGCAGCTTGCTAGTAGGGGTCCTTTGCCAAGATTCCTAATGCTGCACCTGCTATACCTTTATATGAGAGCCATAAGAAGAAAGACAGTCATACCAGTTTGACGAAAGGCTTAACAAGGTCTGCACCAGATGTCGAGGGACCAGGACATTCTGGTCCAAAGTTGGCTACTGGACCAAACCACTCATTAACAAGAGCAGAGAACCTGAAATTAATGGAGTGCTGCTACTACAACAGCAAGCCCAATGAGAGTGGCTATATGAAGCACATGTAGGAATTGTGGATGGCTAAAAGATCTCATTGACACCAGCTTAAAAACAACTAGCAACAGAGCATCAACTTTGTGAAAAGAAAGTTACTGTTAGAACTGGAGATGGATAGGCTGCAAGAAACATGCCACAATGAACCTTCCAGTCCCCTACAACCTTCACTGGAATATTCTGGGGGACATTATGCCAACCTTGCATTAACCACAGACCTTGCATGGTACATCTGCTGATTTTACAAGAAAGATCATAGTTGAACTAGCCACCAGTGGACTCTGAGTCAGACTACCCAAGGTGGATAAGAAGAAACCATCAGATTCTAAATGAGCAGATGTCAATGCTGCAGTGCTCAGTATCCCCTCCATCACAGAAATCAATAATCTGGTACATGCAGCAGCAACAGCAGCTTTTATGATGGTTGGCTACCCAATGAGGAAGGAATCCAACAGCAGGCGGGTCAGGCAGTACCCCCCCCGGAGACTAAGGCTGGAGGCCAAGATAAATGCAGAACACCAGGACATCAGCAGACTGGTACACAGTGGTGTCAAGGATAGGCATTGCATGCTAAAGAAATACAATGAAACATCCACAGCTGAGGCCCTGGAGATAGCGAAACAAAGGCTGACTGCACTGTCTACTAGACTATGGAGGTACATCTGAAACCAGCAGGGTAAATGCTCTGTTCACTAAAGAATCATCCAAGATATACTCCCAACTTTCAGGCAAGAAAACTGAGAGCTCATATCCACCAAAAGCTGAAATTGAAGAATACTAGAAGAGCATATGGGAGGAAGAAGCAAACTGTATGCAAAGAATGAGCGAGACGTTGACTCAGTGATCCACCTCATAAGAATCTATATATCTATCATGATATAGGGATGTCCTTTGGTCTGGAGAAGTGTGGACACATGATGGTAAGAAGAGGGAAGATAATCAATACTGAAACATGTCTGTAATAATCTAAAAATAACTAATAGTGAAAACTACCAGAAGGCAGAAAAGCAGACACACATGACAGTTACAAATACCTGGGGTTCCCACAGTTACCTGGGAACCATGATGAAGAGACAAGAAAGACAGCAACAGCCAAATACCTCCAGAGAGTGAGACAGGTCCTGAAGAACCAGCTCAATGGGAAAACAAAACCCAAGCAATGAACACCTATACCCTGCTTGTCTTCAGGTAGCCAGACAGTATGCAGTATGACCAATGCAGGAAGTAGAAGCTGCTGATGTCAAGACACAGAAGCTCATCACGGTGCATGGAGGTTTATATTCGAAATTCAGTACTCAGAGACTGCACACCAGTTTGAAGGAAGAGGGCCTGGGTTTAGTGAGTGTCAAGGCCACTATTCTGGATGAAACACACAACATTCAGAAATGCATCATAGAAATGGCTCTTGGGGATGATCTGCTAAAAGAATGGCTCAGACAGCACCAGACAGAGCAGGTGGTTAAAGAACCAGCAGAAGTGCCATAGCAGGGCAAGCCCTTCCATGGAATGTACCATTGCCAGATAATAGAGATGGATGACATCCAGAAATCCTACCAGTGACTAGAAAATACTGCACTGAAGGAGAGCACCGAGGTACTAATCATAGTGGCACATGAGCTGGCTGTAAGCGCTAGATCAATAGAAGCAGGAGTCGACCATATCAGGCAGGATCCATGGTGCAGACTCTGCAAAGAGGCCCCAGAGACAATCAAACACCTAGTAATAGGGTGCAAGATACAGGCGGGAACAAATACACTAAACGGCACAACCAAGTGGCTGGGATAGTTTACAGGAACATCTACATTGAATAGGGGCTGGAGGAGCTTCCCAGGTCCAAGTGGGAGACACTACAGAAGGTGGTTGCGAATGATAGGCTAAGCTCCTGTGGGACTTCCACATCTAAACCGAAAAGCAAATACTGGCAAACCAATCGGACATCATGGTGGTGGATAAAGAACAGAAGTTGGCAGGGGTGATAGATTAGCAATCCCGAATGATAGCACCATCAAGAAGAAAGAGTATTAGAAGCTGGAAAAGTACCAAGGGCTAAAGGAGGAACTGGAGCAGATATGGAAGGTTAAAGCCAAAGTAATCCCAGGGGTGGTGGGAGCCCTCGTGGCAGTGACACCCAAGCTGGAAGAGTAGCTGCAAAAGATCCTTGGAACATCAGGGCTCCAGAAAAGCACAATTTTAGAAACAGCAAAAATACTGCACAGAACCATCAAATATCAATAAATAAATCAATATGATGTGGAACTATAACAGAAATTCTGTGTCACCTTCTAACCTTTTTATATCTCTTGAAAAATCTGGATTTTTTTTGGGTTGCAGTGTGGTGGGTAATCAAAGTGTTCTACATATTAATATTGGGATTCAAGTCGTAGCTTCAATGTAAAATAATTACACATGGCTTGAGACAACAATACATGAACAGAAGAATAGATACTTGAAGGTAAAAACAAAGGATGGCATGCCCCCTCCAGGTAAGGGGAAAGAATTTGCCCCAGGTGGAGGAGTTCAAGTATCTTGGGGTCTTGTTCACGAGTGAGGGGAGAAGAGAGTGTGAGATCGGCTGCAGACTGGGAGCAGCGACAGCAGTAATGTGGTCGCTGTACCGGACTGTAGTGGTGAAGGTGGAGCTGAGCCATAAGGCAAAGCTCTCCATTTACCGGTCGATCTACATCCCTACCCTCACCTATGGTCATGAACTTTGGGTAATGACCGAAAGAATAAGATCGCGGATACAGACGGCTGAAATGAGTTTTCTCCGCAGGGTGTTGGGATTCACTCTCCGTGACAGGGTGAGGAGTTCGGACATCCGGGAGGAACTCAGAGTAGAGCCGCTACTCCTTCACATTGAGAGGAGCCAGTTGAGGTGGTTCGGGCATCTGATAAGGATGTCCCCCTGGGTGCTTCCCTTTGGAGGTATACAAGGCATGGCCAACTGGGACGAGGCCCCGAGGTCGGCCCAGGACCTGCTGGAGGGATTATATCTCACAGTTGGCCTGGGAACGGCTGGGGATCCCCCAGGCTGAGCTGGAGGAAGTTGCGGGGGACAGGGGTGGCTGGGCCTCTCTGCTCTCCTTGCTGCCATCGTGACCCTATTAGGACAAGCGGGATGGAAGATGGATGGATGGATGAAGGTAAAAACAAATATAAGGCGCTTCAATTCAATGAATGTTGGTATAATTGAGTTTTGATGTTTTAAAATAAAATATCGCAGAGAACAAAATTTCAGTGTAACATTTCTGATTCAGTAAAATTATACAATCAGGCAAGGGTGTGAATACTTTTGCAAGGAATGCTATCGTCATCCATCCATCCATCTTCATTTACCACTTGTCCTGATCAGGGTCTCTCTGTGCAGCCTGTCCGAGGCCTATCCAGGAATTACTGGGGACAAGGCTAAGGGGGCACACCCTGGAGGGGATACCAGTTGTGGTGTTTCACTGATGTATGGATGAGTGACCCATTGTAAGTAATGTATCTAGCAGTGTAAGTCACTTTGGTGAATAAGGTGTGTAGGCTAATAACACTATATAGTATCCATTGGAAGTCGCTTTGGAGAAAAGCATTTGCTAAGTAAATAAATGTAAATGTGTTAAATTTGATCTAAACATGACTTAAACGTATGCTTTGATGATTATACATATTTAAAAATTACAATCTGTGCTTAGAATGCATTGTGACTTAACTAAGCAGGATGAGTACTAACAAGTTTGTTGTAGCACCCAGAAGTGATTGAACACATGCTGGGCGGGGTGGTGCCTGTGTAATGCAATTAGCGCGCTGGCCACGATTGGTCTTGGTGGTTAATCCACTGGTTATTGGGGTAGGTTCCTTCTAGTGCCCTGGTTTTCTGCAAATGAGGCATGTTTGTATTTCTATTGCCCTTAGATCAAGAACCCCCAGGTCATCCTCTACCTCCTCTAGGGTTCCCTTGACCTCAGCCTTGATTCTGCTTATGTCTGCAGCCTCTGTCAGTGTTGTCCCTCCCTCCTTCGTAGAAAGTGAGTTGTGCTGCCATCAGTTTGGTTGCCTTCCTCTCCCTCTGTTCTTTCTTTTTTTTTTTCTGCATGCCCTGTGTGCCATCTCAGATCTTCTAGCTTGGCTTCATGCCAGCCAATGCAAGTTGTTGTCACTTCCTTCTGCAACTCAGATCTCAGACCATTCACAAACAGAGATGCCATTACAGTGTTGCATTCTTGAACATTCTGTATACCTGAATGATCAACCATCATTTCGCTAAAACAATGTTCCCACTCACTGACACTCTCTCTATCTTTCTGCCTGGCCTGACTCAACTTTGTCCAATCTGTGCCTCGCTTGTACTTTTCTAGAATTTGCCGTTCACATCTCGGTTCAAGCCAGTCCATCCCTATCACATGCTGTTACAGTCGCTCCAGAGCTTGCGTCTCAGGACTTGGGACCAAGTCACCATCACTGGGTTTGTCTAGGTCCTGGATAGCCTCCCTGAAATGCAGTCCCCCCACCTCTCTGGGATTGGGAAGGCTATTGCAGACGTTGATCAGTTCTTGGATGTCCCAGTTCCTCTGCCCCAAGATTACTTTAGGGCTCCCGTCTTGGTCAGGGCCTCAGGGGTCAGGCATCTAGTGCTGTGAAGGAGGTAGGGAAGTGGGACCCAACAGACCAAATGGAGAATACTTACAGCCGCTTCTGGTGGTGCTAGGTGAGAACAGTATTCCTAAGCCCAGGTCTTCATCCTTCGCATCGCCTGCGCCTCTGTGGTCAGGGTTGTAGGAAGGGATTTGTGGCACTGCTGAATGCAGAGATCTCTCTTCTTTCTTTTTTCTTCACTGACCTTTTCCTAGATACTGCATTTGAGCAAACATGGTTAACGCACCGGCTTGGGCTTCAACTTTTGCTTTCTTGGCTTTCAAACATGCCGCCAGATCATCTGCATGCTTTCATGCAGCCTCCAAAGCCCGTCTTCTGTCCAAATTTTCCCATTCTTCTAACTTTTCTAACATATGTCCCATACCACAACCATCACAGCCTCCCCGTTTCTTTTGTAATTTCTTCCTTTCTACCTCTGTTTTCTGTGGATCATAACTCCCTTCTCTCGGCCACACCTCTCAAGTAATTTTATTCCACTCCTTATACGCCTTTCTGTATTTACAATTATTTACCCATTTATTTACTTAAGTAGTTTTGGGGTTTGCTCAAGGAAACTACAGCCAGAGGTGGGAATCAAACCTGCGAACTTTAGGTCTGAAGACTGTAGTTCTAATTGCTACGCGACCATGTTTCAACTTACAGCTGCAACTGGGACCTGAGGAGTTTTCATGGGCTATTTATCACAGAAAATGTCATAGTTATTTTCACTAGCTTGGATTTGAATGTAAAAAAAGGAACAAGGGACATGGTAAGGAGTTCAGAAAAAAAATGCCTTTTATTGCATGGAGGGATTCCTGAAAGTCTTTCAAATCAAAAGAGAAAATGATGCAGAGGGTCCCAGTCAAAGTGAAAAGAATGGAGAAACACAAAAAGAACATAAACAGAGGGGATGAGCATAAACATTGTTTGTACATTCGTATATTGTCTATTATATATATATTTTTATATTCTGTTTTCATGGTACAGTGGATTTTCTGGTCTCTTCTGTCTTGACTTCCACTCTGGATGGAGTTAAATAGAAAAAGTATATTCCTGATGGACTGTAATGATGTAATTATATTTTGAGTGTTTTCTTCTCTTTATGCAGCCATAGACAGTGCCTATCACACATGTTTTTGCAACTACACTGAGGCCTAATGAAAAAGAATGAAGAAAACTCCAAACATAATCGTCTGCTTTTTCGTCACAGAAAAATATAGCAGAAAAAACATGTTCTCATCATAGCTCTCCTTACTCCCCCACTGTTACGTCAGTAATAGACTGTCATATCCTGTTCATTTAGAAGTAAGCATCATAGCTAACTACACTATTTCATTCTCAGTAATGTGTCTTTTCATTCCATGATGCTATTTCCATTATTGCTCATAGCAAAATTATATTAGATCTCCTGTCCTCAGTACAGAATCACCAAAATTCTACCTAAATGTGAAGAAAACCCTAATTCACAATAATTGTCATTTCCATAATATTCATACTCACACACACACACACACACACACACACACACACACACACACACACACACACACATTGTCTGAAACCGCTTGTCCCAAGTGGGGTTTTGGCGAGCTGGAACCTAACCCGGCAACACAGGGCATAAGGGTGGAGAGGGAGGGGACACACCCAGGGTGGGACGCCAGTCCGTCACAAGGCACCCCAAAAAATCCAGAAACTAACCAAAACATTTTTAATTGTGGAATTTAGTTTTTGAGGTGATAGTTTAGGTATATGTGCTATATAAGGGAAGTGCTCCTCTACACTGAAAAAATTATGGAAAAATGTCCTTTCTGGTTGAGCTCTCCACTAAGAGAAGAATATGAATTTGACCAGACTGCTATAATCAACATACATAAAACACAAACTGACAGTTAATAATTTACAGAAGCTAATGAGAATTCAAGATCCAAGGGAATAAAGAATAACTTTCATTCACAAATTGTATTAAAAAACAAACAGAAAAAATCTAAAAAGCTAAAAGATCTATTCTAAGCAACCTTGAGTATTAGAATATGTAAATTAATTCTAGGTAACAAATTAGAGCAACATGAAAAAGGCTAACGAATACTAACTTTCAATAACTCCAATACTTTCTTCATGTAACAAATATAATGGAAAACATTTCAGAAATTTGATAGCTTATTCTTAAAATGAGCTGTTTTACATTTAATTTCAGTTAAATCTCTCTAGCACAATGTTTAGGTCTGTGCTCTGTAGAGGTATTGCTTAAGCCAGTTCCCGAAATAAAAAAATAAAATCAAACAACTGTTTAGCAGAACTGGAAATAAAACCATTACCTTGAAGCTAATAATTTATGTTATGTAGACTAATACAAGTGTCCATTATCAAGTGTTTTTAATTTTTCCATTCCCTCAACAATAATAATAATCTGTTTCCCTTGCTAGGTACATGCACGGAAACATACTGGCTTCTTCCTCTGATTTACACTTAATTTCACAGCATAGTTTATTTACACTTAATTTTACTTCTTGAGAGCAAAGAAAGATTAGTAAAATCTGATGCATCACAAAACCAGGAAAACCAAGTGGTCAGAATGCTCTGTAGCTCTCTTGGTTTACTGACTGTAAGTATTTTTGTTGTGCAATCAGTAATATTGCACACAAACAAGTGACTAAGTGGCCTCCTGGACATCTCAGTTAAATGTTTCAATTGAACTTCAGGTTATCTCTTTCATCCATTCCCAGAGTAGACACACAGTTTGTGATTTAATATTTTTGTATTGTGTTATAAACATCTGCTCTTCTGTTTTTAAGATAATGTGTTGTCAGTGTATGTGTTATGTCAGTTTTGTTGCACGCTCCTCGTGTTTCAGATACTTTATTAATCTCCCTGGGAGAGGCAAGGTGTCCACAAGCTTCAGCCGCTTGATCCCTAAAATCTTGTGAATCTTCATCCTGCACAACTGCATCAGAGGCCGTGGTGGAACTGGTAAAGGTCAAAATGAATAAAATATCAGAGAATGGCCATGCACCTGAACATCACCATCCTGCCAGTAAATGAGATATGGTTTGTAGACATTTACACATTTTCTCTCCAATATGTAATGGCTTACAATTCTGACTTATCTGTGCTATGTCTCACTGTGTTTCTGTGCATATATTTTGGTATTGTCAGTGTGACTGTCTGTGGTTCTGCTTTCATTATCTTCACCTGATTTCTCCTTGATGACAGACCAGTCTTCATAGCTGTCCAGGTGTTCAATTAGCCTGGCGCACAACTGTACATTTCCCACATAGTCTAGGAGAACATCAATGATGGGCCCCGCCCAACGATACACAGAGGGTGTGGATACCATTTCGCAGAACTGAATGAGCAAAACAGAGGGGGAAATACATATTGTATTTACCATTTGAAGATGACAGTGTCTACAAAACACAGAAGCATGAGAACACATGAGAAGATGATAGAACTGGCTCTGATACCCATTTTGTTGTGAGGTGTGAGCTACATATGATACTGAACATCAGGATATAGTTTGTTATGTTTTGTTGTTATGTTGATATTACTATGTAGTGAATATCACATGTGCCACTACTGACTAACTATATACTGACCTACATCATTCCGTTATTAAGCATACTCATGTATTTCATTTTAAAAACTTCATCCACATACATAAAATGCATAAAGTCAAAAGGTTAAAATATTTCACAGTTGTGATAATGTGCCATAGGTAAGTCACTTCAATCCTAAATCAATTTTAGGATGACCTTAATTTCTCTGATCTTACATGGAATCTGATCTTTTAGTAAAATTACTGAATTTCTCCTATTCTTTGTCTATACAATACTTTAGTGTACATTGCTGTAGTACTGTATACAGTACATTAGTATTTGTGTATTTCCAGCTGCAAGCCAGCACCCCATGCATTATCACATCCGAAGACTCTCACCTGCACAGCGCTTTTTACATTGTATCAGTCTATCTTCTATAATTTATTTTCATTCAATAGTGACAGTAATTTATGTGAGATTAATGTCAGTATCACGATTTGGAATGACAGCTGGATATTGATACTTTCACAGGTGCAATTTACCATTCGGAGGATTCCAAAGTGTATTTAACAACAAACTGCAAACACAGTTGCACATGCATTGTGTAGTGAATCAGTATCGCATGGTACTTGTACAAAAATTAAGGGTAAAATTTTATTACTTGGGTACATATACAGTAGCTTCACAGTTCCATTAGGAGATGTGGACTGGAAACACTGAGCTATGAAACCTTTTTAAGACTGATAAACTTAACAGTATTGTCTAATTATGTTCCCCTTGACAGTTTGTTATAAAAAAATTCTGTAGTAAATTCAGTAGTTCACATTTTTCATGCCTTTCAATACAAGGAGATTTATATTTTCACAGATTTTTTCATCTTGTGTAAATATAGCAAAGGATAAATGTTTTTCCACTGACAACTTTTTTATAGTTTGAATATTTTGCCAAAATTAGTTCATATTATAGGTACTAATTCAAAGCATAACTTGCCCCTACCTGGACCTTGGTTATAGAGGATGTATCTGATGTGTAGCGCAGGTCATCCCTTTGGCTGCGGAACATCTTTAGAGGAGGGTGTGGTCTGCTCCCATATTCACACTGGAAGCAGGACTCAGCATCACACCCATTGTCAAGAAGATACTTGAGCATAGGCAGGTACTTCATGCAGAACATGATGGTGGCAGGGAAGGAAGTGGGGTGTGTGGGAATACAGGAATTGACATTGGCGCCGTGCTCCACCAGCATGGTGACTGTCTTGATGCAGCCCTGCCGCACGGCAACCAGCAAGGGGTTGAAGGTGTCCAGGTTGGGGTAGGCCCCAGCCTCCAGAAGCATGGCTGTTGCATCAATATTGTTGTTGCAGACAGCAAAATAGAGAACTGTGCTGCGGCGGTCCTCGTACATCTTTGAGCGATCAGGGGACAGTGTGGCATTGACATCAAATCCTGCTTCAATCAGAGTCTCAAGGACATCATTTTTGTTGCGCTCGGCAGCCAGATGTAGAGGGCTGATCCCACTGCGTCGCACCCTAGCCCTGCTGGTGACGGGTATCAGCATAGACACAATTCTGGGTGAAGGAGATAAGGGCATTAGCTGTTGTTAGACTGTCTGACACTAAGCCATGCTCTGGTCTAAGCGTGTAAAAGTCTGTCACAGCTTAAAGTAATACAGATAATTGGCTCTATGGCAGAGTTCCACATGCTCATGCTTTAAACCTATGTTTTTGTTCACGCAGCTAATTGTTGTCGAAGCTAATTGCTCTCAGCCAAGTTGCTGTATTATATTTCATAATATGCCAACTGCTGGAAATGAGTTAACGCCAACTGTAATGTATCAAAACATATTTTGAAAAGCCCACATTTTAAAATGAGTACATGAGCCCATAAAGATAAAAACTATTCAAGTAACATTTATGAAGCTGTGAGTGTATAGCTTTAGCTTGTAGCTGGCCATGGGTGCAGCGCTAGTGAAGCTCGGGTTAAAACCACATGTTAAGGGAGCACTTTTTCAGGGTGCTGCATCAATGACCCCTCTGTCCACTGCCAGTCACAAGGACTTACTTAACCGACCCCTCATTACAGTATGGGTAGGAGGCATAGTTCAGTAGCTTTTCTCTGAAAAAGCAATGCAGGACAACGAAGCACTGCTATTATAACCACTACACCACAACTTTTGTTCATGTCTTTTCATATTTTTGTGATTTTTTTTGCTAGTATTGTGACCAAATGTTACACTTTGTAGTTCAAACAGTTACATGTACTGTATGTAAGTCAGTCACAGTAAGTTCATCTGTCTGTCTGTATCCATCATTAAGATATATAACTTTGTTTAGTTCAATAGGTCACCATACCTATCATTCCCACGCTGGGCAGCTATGTGCAAGGGCAGGAGACCCCCCTTGGCTGCAATGTTGGCATCAGCATTCTGAGAAAGCAGGACCTTAACTACTTCCTCATGGGCATTCTTGCAGGCTTCATACAAAGCTGTAGCCCCATCACCTGCTTGACTGTTGACATCTGCACCTGGTATCAACACAACAATTAACACCATGTCCAGATACTGTGCACAGTTAAGATGTTTTTTAATTTACTGATTAGAGGTATTATACAGCAGTTGTGAGTTTGTGTCAAGCAAGGATGGTGAGCCCCTAAGATGGTGGACTTAATGGAAGCTAAAAGTGATGCAATGATATGATAAGCACTTCACATGTAGAATTGAGACTGGGTAATATGTGTTTGAGCAAGATATTATGCTATTGATGTTTTAGAATGTTTGATAATAGAGTTTGAGCTGGTAGCTAAGTGGACATGAAGATGAGAGTTATATGTAGTTGGCAAGTACGTATTATATTTGAGTACTATCTATTAAAGTTGTTTCATAATACATTCTGGAATAGCTCAGCTAGCAGGAGTAGTGGTGGCCATAATTAGAAATGAGTCAGCCAAGAATAGGTTAGGTAGAATAGGTCAACATAGAAGCCACTCCTCCAAATACACTGTGCAAACATTCAAGTACACAATTTTTTAATTCCTCTAATGGCAGCAGTGCTTTTAGTCCTTCAAAGTCTGTAACCTGGCATGCTGATAACCATTTATCAAAAAGAATGGCTTTCTCCCTGGCAAACTCCATGAATGTTTGTGTTGGACTATGTGTTTTCTAAACTTCTGCCAATATGCTTCAGGCACCAACTCATAAGCTTGCAAGATAGCTGCCTTCAGTTTGTCATCATCACAGCTGTCAGACAGGGACAATGCAGCACTGACCTCCTGAGTTTTCCCACCAGTTTGAACTGCAGGAACACACTTGCAAACCTCTTTGGGCCACTGAAGAGATTTTTCAAGGCCCTCTAATGTAATGAAAGAGGAATCTACGTCAGCCTGTCTAAATTTAAGCAAGACAGAGACATATTGACTAATGTCAATCATAGGCACTAACTCAGACCTGATGGTAGGCAGCGGCACAGACGCCACTGCATGGTCAGGTTTTAGCAGGTTTGGGATTGTAGGCACATTTAAATTTTCTTTTGCCATTTCCATCTCCAACCACATTACCCGCACCTCTTTCGTAACATCCAGGCCTAGGCATTCTAATAGCCAGTTTGTGTTCCACCTCAATTTGATGAGCCCATACCTGAATCTCCACCAACCTCTGGCTAATGTACACGTGAATACGAGCACACTCAGTAGTGTGAAGGAAACCGACAGAGGACGTAGATAGAAGATAAAACTCTGGCAAGCCAGTCTTGAGGGCAGCTTCCACTTCCTCCAGCTCTGGCTTCGAAGTTGACCTTTCCATATTTGTCTTGGTAATTTCATGTGCTTTAGGACAAGTAGGCTGCACCCTACCATCATCTGAAGATACAGGAGCTTCAGCAAGAACATCCAGCCTCTGCAAATGCCCAACTACAGCTGTTTTAATATCTCTTTTCATAGAACTCCTAGACACAGAGAATTCAAAATAAATTTTTTCCTGCATTAAGCTGTCCTTTCATAAGGTAGATAATTTCTCTTCTGAAAGTGCTGATGTAAAGTCCTCCACTCCAGCAATACCCCCACAATAAGACAACAATAGTCCAACCATAACCAAAATCTACTATAGCAATACTTGGATGATTACAGCAACATCCAGATCACTATATCCTGGTTGAGCCCCACTAATGTTACAACCCCCTCTAGACGTTAGGTTTTGGTGCGATGAAATCACACATAAAAAGTAAGATGTGGAATGTATGTGTTGTCAGTCTTGTTAGGTTGCTGCATCAGGAAACAAAACCATGTGACTTGTGGGAAGGGTTTATTGTGGAGAATATTAGTGCAAACATGGTGACTACATGCAAGTATATACAAGAGAGTTGTACACAGGAGTGTCCCAAGTGAAAAAAAACAAAAAAAAAACTACCTATTTTGTTGTGAGAAAACCCAGAAGACTATGTACTTTAAGCCTGGAGAAGAAAAGTGGCAACAAGTCTTCTGTTTCCTGAGTATCTACTCTAATCTGAACTAAGTATCAAAATCAAACGAACAGCAACAGGAGGCATGCACGCACGCACACATGTATACACACGCACACACATGTATGCATGCGCACACATGCATGCAACAACTAGCCACAGAAACACCAGCAGGAGAAAAGCTTCCCCATCATCCTGGCGGGCATGGTTATTTACATTTATTCATGTAGCAGACACTTTTCTCCGAAACAACATACATCTCATAGAAAATACAATTTGTACATTACGTTAGGAGATAGAGAGACAAAGTTGCAGACGTGATTCTTCAGTACAGTTAGTTTGTTTCTCTCCACCATATGCACCAATGTTCGTCACACAAGTAGCTGCATAAAACAGAATATCGATGATTCCTGATCACCTTCTTACAATTTTTTAAAATGATTATTTATTTATTGAGTAGGACACAGGGCCAGCAACATGGCATTTCATTGACCCAGGTGCATCAATTTGGACAACCATCCTAATTAGGAGAAAAAGAGAGAGAGAGAGAGAAAAAAAACAACACGGCCAGCCCTGTGCCGTGAAAGCCAAAACCCAGAAAGCTAGAGAAAGGTTCTGAGATGTTTTTGGTTGGAACGTGAAAGTGGAATGAACCATTATGGTGATACTGAAGATGTGGGTGAACTCTTCGAGGGGAATTTGAGGAGGGACATTTAAATAATCCTAAGAAACTGTAAAATGGTGTTGTATCAGTATGGGAAGAGGTGTACCAGAGGAGTGAATGGAAATTGCTGAACTTTTTAATAGTTATGTGGTTGGTTTGTGTCCAGCCCCCCTTGATTTTGGCACGAGGGGTTGAAAATCTTTCCCTGTGTATTATTGTATGTTGGTTTTAGGTGACTAGTGACTGCTGCGAACAGGGCAGCTGGCGGCACAGGAAAGACCGTGTGACGGCAAGGAGAGACTGCTGGCAGGAGGGAATAGACCAGGGGCTGACATGGGCTGGCAACCTGTGTCAGCAGCATCATATGCTCTTGTGTAGCGGGAGGTGCACCCTGTTTAAGCTATAGACACACAAATGTTATCAATACCCCAAGAGTCAGCGAGAGCAGGGGTGAAAGATGACTCATTGGTGGATATAACGGTTCTTGACTATGGCGTGAACTTGACTATGAGTAGGGGGGGAAGCACGAACAAAACCACGCCAAGCAGGGGTGGATTGGCGCTGCAGGTGTGCATTTGTGCTTGGAGGAAGGTGACTTCAGTAAGAGGCCTAAGAATTCATCAAGGCAAGAAGAGGTGTTTGGGGGGATGAGGGCAGGGGCCCCGCATTGATCGCTACGACCTACGGAGTGGTTCAAATAAGTCGGGTGAAGTCCAGGGGCAGGTTGCACACCAAAGACCACAGGACATCAATACCTCTGTCTTAGAGGAGACAAGACCAAACATGGATGCACAAGGCAGCATCGATCATGGGGAGGATGCGGGGCAGATGATACCAAGATGGGTAGGGAAGGAAAGGTGTAGGGAACAAAAACTTAAGATGAGATGGCCAGGCGCCACTGACTGTAAGGAGTGGACCTCTGTTAACGATGTCTTGAGAGGGATTTTAAATGGTTTGAAGGGTACGGCTGAGTCTAAGATAAACCAATTGAGTGAGATTATATATGATTATGGGGAGAAGAGATTTGGGGTGTTTGCGAAGAAGCGTAAGGGTGAGCAGAGCAGGTTAAAGTCAAGAAGGCAGATGGAAATTGAGAGGTTGATTCAGGAAAGAAGACACCTAAAAAAGCTTTGGAAACGAGCAGATGAGGAACGTAGAAGTGGTATTAATATCTTGCAGGAAGAATTGAAACATAGATTGGTAGTGTTGAGGAGAGCAGAAAAGCTTAGATTGAGGAGAAAGAAGAAGGAGCAGGCTAGGGTGGCATTTTTTAAGGACCCATTTAAATTTGTGAAGTCCTTGCTTGAGCAAGAGAAGTCTGGTTGTTTAGATGTTCAAAGGAAGGAGTTGGAGAGCTATCTGCGGGAAATGCACACCGATGGTGAAAGTGAGAGGGTTTTTGAAGTACCTGTACCTATTCCTCCATTAGGGGAGATTGTGACGCAAATGGACGTGTGTCCTCCAAGGTTGAAAGAAGTACAAGAGGTGGTATGGCGTGCAAGGGCAGCATCTGCTTCAGGACCCAATGGGGTTCCTTACCGGGTGTATAAAGGTGCCCCAGACGTCTTAAAGTTTTTGTGGAAGCAGATGGTGGTCGTATGGAAAAAAGGTATCATTCCAAAGGAATGGCGGCGAGCAGGAGGATTGTTTATATCCAAAGAGAAAGATGCGGTAGATATAGGGCAATTCAGGCCAATATGCCTTCTTAACGTTGAAGGGAAAATATTTTTTAGTGTTGTGGCGCAGAGGTTGTCTGCATATTTGTTGGTCATTGACACCTCTGTGCAGAAGGCAGGAATTGCAGGTTTTTCAGGCTGTTTTGAGCATTGTAGTATGATTTGGCATCAGATGAAGGAGGCCAAGATGGAAGGTAAAGACCTCCATGTGGTTTTTTTGGACTTGGCAAATGCCTTTGGTTCAGTGCCGCATGTTTTGTTGTGGAGGGCATTTGATTTTTTTAAATTCCCAGAGTGTATTACGAGACTGGTTAAGGTGTATTTTGAAGACATTCAGTTTTATTTTTGTACCAAGCAATACACCACATCTTGGCAGCGGCTGGGGATTGGTATAATGGCCGGATGCACAATCTCGCCTCTGGCTTTTACCATGGCTATGGAGGTGTTAATAAGGGCGTCGAGATGGGTGGTTGGGGGTATGAGGCTGAAGGATGGTTCTCACCTTCTGCCAATCAGAGCGTACATGAATGATATGACTCTGCTTACTACTACTATCCCATGTACTCGTCGCTTATTAACGAAGTTGAATGGAAATCTAAAGCTGGCCGGATTGAAAATTAAACCTAGTAAGTGTAGGAGTTTGTCGATTGTTAAAGGAAAGTTATCACGGGAGAATTTCCAGATTGATGGGGAAAAGATTCCGTCAGTGGCTGAAAGGCCAATTAAGAGCTTGGGTTGGTGGTATGATTCTTCATTTAGCGACAGGGAGCAGGTCAAAAGATTAAGGGAGGATGTAGTACAGGCAATTAATAGGATTGATAAATCTTTTCTGCCAGGGAAGCTGAAGGTTTGATGCCTTCAGTTTGGTTTATTGCCTCGTATTAGATGGCCACTTCTTCGGTGGGCTCACCACGTGCCGGAGAGACCGTAAGGGGCTGGTGCATTGTGATTTGGGCGGTGGTCGGGGCCGAGTGCCCGGCCGACCCAAACCTCGGGCGCCAACTCTGGTTTTTGGGACTTGGAATGTCACCTCACTGGCGGGGAAGGAGCCCGAGCTGGTGCAGGAAGTTGAGAGATACCATCTAGATATAGTCGGGCTCACTTCCACCCACAGCTTGGGTTCTGGAACCACTCTTCTCGACCAAGGGTGGACTCTCCACTATTCTGGCGTTGCCCAGGGTGAGCGACAGCGGGCGGGTGTAGGCTTATTAATAGCCCCCCAGTTTAGCCGCCATGTGTTGGAGTCTACCCCGGTGAATGAGAGGGTCATCTCCCTGCGCCTTCGGATCAGGGAACGGTCTCTCACTGTCGTTTGTGCTTATGCGCCTAGTGGCAGTGTAGAGTACCCAGCCTTCTTGGAGTCCCTGGAGGGCGTGCTGGAAAGCGCTCCCACTGGGGACTCTGTCGTTCTACTGGGGGACTTTAACGCCCACGTGGGTAGCGACAGTGACACCTGGAGGAGCGTGATTGGCTCATGGGACTCCTGAAGCAGCTGACAGGTACCGACGGGCCAAACGGAGTGCGGCTCTGGCAGTTGCCGCGGCAAAAACTCGGGCTTGGGAGGAGTTCGGTGAGGCCATGGAGGAAGACTTTCGGTCGGCCTCAAAGAGATTCTGGCAAACCGTCCGGTGACTCAGAGGGGGGAAACGGTGTTCCACAAACACTGTTTATAGTGGAAGTGGTGTGCTGCTGACCTCAGATGAGGATGTCCTCGGGCGGTGGAAGGAGTACTTTGAGGATCTCCTCAATCCCTCCGACACGCCTTCCGTAGAGGAAGCTGAGGCCGGGGACTTGGAGGGGGACTCGTCCATTACCCTGGCTGAAGTTGCTGAGGTAGTCAAAAAACTCCTCGGTGGCAAGGCTCCGGGGGTGGATGAGATCCGCCCCAAGTTTCTCAAGTCTCTGGATGTTGTGGGGCTGTCTTGGCTGACACGCCTCTGCAGCATCGCGTGAAGTTCGGGAACGGTGCCTCTGGACTGGCAGACCGGGGTGGTGGTCCCTTTTTTTAAGAAGGGGGACTGGAGATTATGTTCCAACTACAGGGGGATCACACTCCTTAGCCTCCCTGGGAAAGTCTATGCCAGGGTACTGGAAAGGAGAATCCGACCGATAGTCGAACCTCGGATTCAGGAGGAGCAATGCGGTTTTCGCCCTGGCCATGGAACACTGGACCAGCTCTGTACCCTCACTAGGGTGCTGGAGGGTTCGTAGGAGTTTGCCCAACCAGTCCATATGTGTTTTGTGGACCTGGAGAAGGCATTCGACCGTGTCCCTCGTGGCATCCTGTGGGAGGTACTTCGGGATTATGGGGTTCGGGCTCGCTGCTACGGACTGTTCGTTCCCTGTATGACTGGAGCAGGAGCTTGGTTTGCATTGCCGGCAGTAAGTCAGACCTGTTCCCGGTGCATGTTGGACTCCGCCAAGGCTGCCCTTTGTCACCGATTCTGTTCATTATCTTCATGGACAGAATTTCTAGGCGCAGCCAGGGAACAGAGGGTGTCTGTTTTGGTGGCCGCGAGATCTCGTCTCTGCTTTTGTGGACGATGTGGTCCTGTTGGCTTCATCAAGTCAAGACTTGCAGCGTGCACTGGTGAGGTTTGCAGTCGAGAGCGAAGCGGCGGGGATGAGAATCAGCACCTCCAAATCCGAGGCCATGGTTCTCAGTCGGAAAAAGGTGGATTGCCCCCTCTGGGTTAGGGGGGAGTTGCTCCCTCAAGTGGAGGAGTTTAAGTATCTCGGGGTCTTGTTCACGAGTGAGGGGAAAAATGGAGCAGCAGGTTGACAGACGGATTGGTGCGGCGTCCGCAGTAATGCGATCATTGTACCGGTCTGTTGTGGTGAAGAGGGAGCTGAGTCGTAAGGCTCTCAATTTACCGGTCGATCTACGTTCCTACCCTCACCTATGGTCATGAACTCTGGATCATGACCGAAAGAATGAGATCGCGGATACAAGCGGCAGAATTAAGTTTCCTCCGCAGAGTGGCTGGGCGCACCCTTAGGGATAGGGTGAGGAGCTCAGTCACCCGGGAGGAGCCCGGAGTAGAGCCGCTGCTCCTCCGCATCGAGAGGAGCCAGTTGAGGTGGCTCGGGCATCTGTTCCGGATGCCTCCTGGACGCCTCCCTGGGGAGGTGTTCCGGGCTTGTCCCACTGGAAGGAGGCCTCGGGGCAGACCCAGGACACGTTGGAGAGACTATGTCTCCCGGCTGGCCTGGGAACGCCTTGGGGTTTCCCCAGGGGAACTGGAGGAGGTGTGCGGGGACAGGGAAGTCTGGAGGACTCTGCTCGGACTGCTGCCCCCGCGACCCGGCCCCGGATAGCGGAGGAAGATGGATGGATGGATGGATGGATAGATGGCCGCTAACTATATACGAGGTCTCTATGTCAGAGGTTGAAAGACTGGAAAGGGTTATGAGCAAAGCTATTAGGAGATGGTTGGGGGTTCCTCATTGTTTGAGTAGTGTGGCTTTGTATGGAAAGGGGGTCTTGGAATTACCACTGACACACCTTGTGGAAGAATTCAAGTGTACCAAGGTTGGTTTGGAATTAACACTGTCAAGCTCAAGAGACCCAGTGGTGAGATCGGTTCCTGTAAGTTTAAAAAAAGGACGTAAGTGGGATCCACGAGAAGCTGTTGCGCAAGCGCAGACAGCACTTGAGCACAGAGATGTGGTCGGTCAGGTGCAGGTAGGTAGGGCGGGGCTCGGTGCCGGCGATCGAATAAAGTTGTGGAGTAAAGCTAAGTTGCCGGAGAGAAGAAAGATGGTGATTGGTTTTATCCGCGAACAGGAAGAGGAGACAAGGCGGGTAACTGCGACATCACATGGTGTGCAAGGGCGATGTTTGGCTTGGGAGCATGTGGAGAAATGGAAGATCAGTTGGCGTGATCTGTGGGTGATGGACGCCGGTCGTATTAAGTTTCTCATTGGAGCCACCTACGATGTTCTCCCTACTCCACAGAATCTTAATCGCTGGGTAGGTACAGAGCCGACTTGTTGCAGCTTGTGCGGTGGTATAGCCTCTTTGAGGCACATTCTATTTGCATGTAAGGTTAGTTTATCTCAGGGAAGATATACTTGGAGGCATAATGAAGTCTTAAGATCCTTGGCATGCTTGTTGGAGAACAAGCGGGTTGAAGTTAATTCACTTCCGCGGTGTGGAAGAAATAAGCTAATTTCTTTTGTGCGGGATGGGGAGAGTGTTGCAAGTCACGCGCGTGGTCGTGGTGGTATGAATTTTAAATGGGGGGAGGTGCGTGACTGGAAGTTGGTAGCGGATGTGGGAAAACAGCTGCAGATGCCACAGCGCATTGCAATCACGGCGTTGAGACCCGATATTGTGCTGTACTCCGAGGGTGCACGGATAGTGTACTTCATTGAATTAACGATACCCTTCGAAGACTCATTGGAAGATGCCTTTGAGAGGAAGAAATTGAAGCACACTGAGTTGGCTGGTGAGGTGAGGGAGCGAGGCTGGCAGTGCGTTATTAGACCGGTGGAGATCGGTACTAGAGGGTTTGTTGCAAAATCAACCACGTCGCTACTGTTGGAGTTTGGTTTTAGGGGTCAGTCGTTAAGAGCAGTGATTAAAAGCTTGTCAGAGGTAGCAGAAAGATCCAGTCAGTGGTTGTGGATGAGAAGGCATCAGGGTGTTTGGGGGAAGCCCACTTGAGTGGGGAGTATTCGCCTATGTGAACATCAATGGTTTGAGTTTTGTTGTCACCTCCATATGCTGATGTGGTGTGTTGGTTGTTGGTGGTTGATGTATGGCTGGGGTGGTGTGTTTTTTTTTTTTTTTTTTTTTTTTTGGTGGGTGGAGTCGCTGGGATGGCACTGTGGGCATGGAGGGGGGTGGTCTGGGACGCCAGATCTCGCCGTTGAGCCTTCTGGGGTGTCGTGGGCTCAATTCAATGAAACATCAGCGAAGGAAGGTGCCCACTTGACAACCCCAACGAAGTGCACGCGGTGGCTCCCGGCAAGGAGGATGGTGTTTGCCCATGATGTGGGCTGATTTTTCTTGTGAAGGGAATTGTTTGGTGGGGTTTTGGGAGGGATGGAATATTGTGGCGTGGTTGGTTTGTGTCCAGCCCCCCTTGATTTTGGCACGAGAGGTTGAACATCTTTCCCTGTGTATTATTGTACGTATGGGTTATGGGAACATGTATTTCTTCTCCTTATCTCTCTCTGTTGGCTTCCTGTAGCTACCTGCATCAAGTTCAAGACTCTGGTTATAGCCTTCAGGACCATCAGTGGACCCTACTCCCTGATACTAACAAGGCCTAATCACTCACTTCACTTCAGCAAGACTGCTACAGTCCTCCACCTCTGCCTGTTTGGTGGTCCCATGCACAAGAAGCCCAACACCAAAAGCCTTAAAGTTCGTGGGCAGATGACCAAAAAAGCATGCTGTTTTTGCTCAGAAGGAAACTTTGTCTTTGCATCAAAAATCAAAAGCACACATGAATGAATGATCTCTCTCACTCATAACTGCTAAATCCCTCTCGTCATTCAAAAAGTCTCAAAAGAAATCTCTGTTGGACTCACTTCTTCCCTGATGTATCTGATAGATGTGTGCTATATTATCTATCTAATAGTAAAAATGAAACTATGTGCAGCTACTCATGTCATGTATTCTGGTACATTGGGTGGTATGTAACAAATTGACTGTACTGAAGAATCATGTGTTTGCATCTAGAGTTTTTCATTTGTTGGTATAATGCACTTTAGTATTAATTTCCCAGTGCACATTGCTTTGGAGGATAGTGTGCCACACACACACATTTTCAGAACTGCTTGTCCCATACGGGGTCACGGGGAACCGGAACCTACCCGGCAACACAGGGCGTAAGGCCGGAGGGGGAGGGGACACACCCAGGACGGGATGCCAGTCCATCACAAGGCACCCCAAGCGGGACTTGAACCCCAGACCCACCAGAGAGCAGGACTGTGGTCCAACCCACTGCGCCACCACACCCCTTACAATGAATTAATGTAAATTTATTTTCCTCTAGCTTTGTTGAAGCAGCCACTTCTGTTAAGACAAATTAGCTTTCTTGTGGCCTGAGCAAATAACTTAAGACTTTTTTAATTTGTAAGAAATAATTTGTCAAAATTCTTTTTTATACTGAATTTTAAGGTGGTAGGATATTGGCTATCTGCATTAAAGGTGTTCTGTAGAAGACTAACGACCAGCCCATTCACTAATAGTTAAGCATATATGTTTTGAGCACAGCAGTGCAAATCTTACCATTTTTGATGAGGAAGCGCAGGGCCTCAACACGGCCACTCTGGGCTGCCACAAAGAGAGGTGTGATGCCATACATGTTGGGAATGCTGACCTTGGCTCCGGCATCCACCAAGATCTGACAAATCTGCAGGTTATTACGGCACACTGCCTCGTGGAGCGCCGTCCACCCCTGGATGCAGCTTTTGTTCACCTCACTTCCATACTGCAGAAGAAGCTCCACAGCTCTCACATTCTCTCTTTCACATGCTGTAATATAACAAGAAGCTCCTATGTCAATACCTAAAAAGAGTATTTTTAATTTCCTGGGTGACTCTTGTAGATACCTAAAGAGAGTATTCCATATTTCCATGGTGACTGTTTGCTTCAACTAAATTTAGGTGGTCTGGAAATTAAGAATCTGCTGTAGAAGTGTTCTTAGTCAAAGTTTGTGTGAAGACAGAGATGGTGACAAAGTGAATGAAACAGCCTGTTCAGACATGTTACCTTTGTAGAGGGGTGTCTCGCGGTCTCTATTGGCAATGTCTGGATCAGCTCCCTTCTCCAGAAGGTAGCGCACACAGGGCAGTTTATCACGAGCCACTGCTAGCAGCAAGGGTGTCTGCTCCCTCAGGGTGCGCTTGTTAATCATTCCAGGCTGAACTGGAGGAAAAGATGAGCTGAGTTCACATAAAAGTTACTTCGCACCACAGAACACACTGAATCTTTACACCAAACACGGTAATGTAATGGGCATAATGGAAACCCAACAATACAAAACGAGAACGATGTTACACACTTCATATCAGAAAAATATTGAAATATATGGTGAAAAGGCCACACCACATGCAACTTTGTTTGATGATTTTACACTATTTTTATGCTATTTCACATGTACTCCCTTAAGGTGGGTGCAATCATAATGGGTCTGAAAGAGACCTACTTCTCAGTAGGACATCCAGGCATTCAGTTTGCCCATAATAAGCAGCCTCATGCAAGGCCAGCCACCCCTCCTTGCTGGGTTTGGTTAGACTGTCCGGGTCGGACTTGACCAGTTCCTTCAATGTCTTCACATCTCCAGTCATGATGACTTTGATCATTGGGTTGACCTCCCTTAAAGTCAATTCAATGTGTCAGTCATGTTTGACTGTTGTTTTTAAGTTTCTATCCCAGTTCAGAAATGCAATTATTTATATTTATTCATTTAGCTGACACTTTTCTCCAAAGCAACTTACAATGTTAAGATTAAAATTATTATATATATATAAAACTGTAAAATTATTACAGTTTACAACTTTTTACCCATTTATACAGTTTGGTAATTTTACTGGGGCAATTTTGGTTAAGTACCTTGCTCAAGGCTATTACAGCTAGAGGTGGAGATCAAACCTGCAACCTTTAGATCCAAAGACAGCAGCTCTAACTACTACACTACCAGCTGTCCCCATATGTTACAGCCTATTTTTGAGTGATTTCTAAGCATTTAATTTTATAATTGACCCAAGTAACACTGCTGTCTCACAGTGTCTGAGTGGTATGAGAGGATGTGGATTTGATCCATGCTCAACCTATGTGGAGTTTGCATGTTCTCCATGTGTTTGTGAGGGTTTCCTCCGGGTGCTCCAGCTTCCTCCCACAGTTTAAAGAGATGCTGTTTGGGTAGATTGGTGACTCTAAAATCACCCATAGTGTATGTGTGTGAGCGATAGAAAGTGTGTTTCAGTGGTGTATGGATGAGTGACTCATTGTAAGTAGCGTATCTAGCACTGTAAGTCAACTCAGGCGAATAAGGTGTGGGCTGATACAACTACACAGTGTTTATTGGAAGTTGTTTTGGAGAAAAGAGCCTGCCAATTGAATAAATGTAAACTTAAAAACAAACAATATGATAAAATCTAAAATCAGATGATAAAATCTGTCAAATTTACATGAGAAACAAGTTTCATAGATATATGGTGTTTGGTTTCATAAGTATATAATTGTTGGTAAAAATCAGCTAATTGTAACAAGGGTTATACTCACTCTTCAGGCTGAGGCAGGACCAGGGTGCCATCATAGCGGCGCCATGCCACCATCCGCTGACCATTGCGAGTCACAAAACTGCTCTGTGTTGCACCTTCCAAATTCTCGCTTTGCACCGCACCACAGAAAAATACAAGGACACTGATAAGGATAACACCAACACTAATATTCAGGTTTTTGTTAATGCTTAATATTATTCAGAGCAAATCTTTGCAGAAGCAGGCTGGAATGAATATGAGCTAGTGAACAACTACATTTTGTGAAAGGTAGCAACAGCACAGACCAACCAGACTCAGACTTTGAATTACTGATAGCATATACACATATGGCTATCCAGTGATGGAATGGCATCCTGTCCAGGGTGTGCCCTACTTAGCCTTGTACACTGACCCTTTGGGACACCACCACAACTTCGACCGATACTTAATGAACGTGAGTGAAAACAAGTGTGCACATAAATCAATAACTGCATTGGTAAATTAGCTAGTATTCAGTGATTGCATGTACTACAGAAATTATGTGCTGACAAACTCCATGTTTATCATTGTGTCTAAATCTGTGAATATTCTGCATTAGGTGCAGTGCTGATTAAAATGATTAAAATATATTGCAGAGTAATGGTCGAACAATGGGACGAGCGGTTCAGAAAATGTGTGTGTGTGTGTGTGTGGTCTAACAAGAATTAGTGGCATCCCCATTGCCAATTTTTTAAATTCTTTAATTGTTTAGCCTCAATATCCAGCGTTGCAATACAGTTTTTAGTCCCTTTGCTTGAATTCTCAATAGTTTCACTAAATCCAGTTCATGCCAAGCAGGTGCCAGCAGGCAGTGACTGACAGCAGGATTTTATAAAGGTAATTTGATAAACTACCATTTTTATCCAAAATTCCAGGAAAAATCGTAGCCTCCCAAATTGTAAAATATCTTAATCATCATAATATATTTGAAAAATTTCAGTCTGGTTTCTGCACTGGTCACAGCACTGAAACGGCACTTACACGTGTTGTTAATGATATTCTCATTTCTTCTGATGCTGGTCAGATCTCTATTCTTATGTAACTGGACTTGAGTGCTGCATTTGATACTGTAGACCATAGTATCCTACTGAGTAGACTTGGAAACCTGGTTGGACCAAGAGGTACTGTTCTGAAGTGGTTTGAATTGTATCTAGCTAACCGTGAACAACTTGTACTGAAATCTGATGACTGCACCCCCTCCATCTCAATTATGGTTCAGTATGGTGTCCCACAGGGCTCTGTGTTGGGGCCATTACTGTTCTCACTCTATATGTTACCATTGGGTGACATTATTCGCAAACACAATGTGAATTTCCATTCGTATGCTGATGACACACAGCTTTATGTATCGTTTAAGCCTGATGATCCATCACATGTGGTGTCGATAGCTAATTGTTTTACCAGTATAAAATTATGGATGAGTAAAAATTTTTTTATCTCTAAATGCCAGTAAAACAGAGGTACTTGTGGTGGGTGGTGATGCCAAAACTCTCGACATAATCACGCCAATCTTTACAACAAATGGTATTAGCTTCAAACGAATGGATTGTGTCAAGGATTTGGGTGGAAAGCTGGATTGGCTGGATGGAAATCTGTCATTTGTATCGCATGTAAAAGTCGTGCTTCCTTCAGTTAAGAAACAGAGCTAAATTTCAGCAATTTCTATGTAGACGGGATTCTAAGAAACTGGTTCATGCTTTTGTTTCCAGCAGGCTGGATAACTGTAATGCTTTATTGTCGGGTTGTCCATACCAGACTGTATCCAGGTTACAGTTGGTACAAAATGCTGCTGTGAGAATTGTCACTAGAACTAGCAGGTTTGACCATATAACACCGGTACTTAAATCGTTGCATTGGCTCCCGGTCGCATTTGGAGTTGATTATAAAATCTTACTTTTGACCTATAAGGCAGTACATGGCATTGCTCCAGCTTACCTTTGTGAGATCATTGATTCTTATATCCCAGAACAGTATCTCTGTTCATTAGATGCAGGTTACCTTTAAGTACCTGTGATCAATAAGACCTCAGTAGCGCCTTTAGTTATAGAGCACCTAAACTGTGGAATAGTCTACCAGTTACTGTTAGAAATGCCCCGTCTGTTTCTGTTTTCAAATCCCAACTAAAGACTTACATGTTCATTCAGACATTCCACCTCAAAATGTAATTCCACCTGCCGTGGTTGTTTTTTACCAGCTTTATAAAAATGCATTATAAATTAAGTAACAAATGACTAACTCTGTTCTTTTTTCTTGTTGAGCACTACCTCGCTACATAAGACCTGAGGAGGCCAGCCAGTGGTGACAGACGAATCCCATGCTGACAGAGGATGATGTCCAACTGCCATGACGAATGAGACGTTCCATGCTGAGCTGGGGATCCAAGATGCCATTTAAGCAACATTATCATTATTACTTGTTACGCTGGCTTACAGTTATTACTTTCTAGAACACGCAGGAGGGGTGGGCAGCCACTGGCCCGTGGACCCCCAGAGGTTTTTTCTCCCTCAACCTTCAGTTGGGAGTTTGTGTTCCTTTCCCCAGCGGCCAGTAGGTATATTTATAGCTCTGTAAAAGTACTTTATTATGGTAGCCATTAGTTGACTGTCTTCCTTGTTTGTATCTGTTTTTCTTGCCTTATGCCTGTGTTAAAGTGCTCTGTGTCACTGCGTGAGAAGAGCGCTCTATAAAAATAAATTGAATTGAATTGAATAATTTGTCAAATCTGTTCTGATTGCTTAAGCCATTCTGAGAATAATATCTTTCCATTCAGTCATTATTATTGTTCTAGCTATTCTTTGTTAACTTTTTTGGGCTAAGCTGTATTATAAGCAATCCAAACAGAAATGGAATAAAAATAGAATGACCTTTTTTGTTAGTTTTGTTACTACAGTGGGGCAGTGGGCAGAATTATAAATAAATTGCCCTAACATTTTTACATTGAGAACACCCTACTGTTTAAATAGTTAAATGATTATAAGTTATTTTCTGTTTCACAAGCCTTACACTGCAAGCTGCCTTGGAGTTAGCCTAATAAAAAGGAATATTATAAATTATTAGTAGGATTAAAGACAATGGCAGAACCAACAAATTGAGTGTGATCCAAAGTAAAAGAAAGAAAGTGACAAAGAAAGACAGGAACTGTAAAAGCAGCAGGACATGTTTGGTTCACACTGGTCTCACCTGGGAGGGTAAGCTGGAGGAGGTACCATTTGTTGGCGTGGAGGACAGTGCTGCCCAGATGCCTGGCCTGGTGCACTTGGGACCGTAGGTGTTTTGTTAGCAACGGCCTGTACAGAGGACCTATTGGCATCAGCCAGACTGTGCTCAATGGCCAGCTCAATGAGCTCCTCCTCTGTCAGGCTGCTGTAAAGGCTGTAGTCCTCGGAGCCCAGCGTTGCACTGGTTGGGCCAGGTAAGGTCACCCTGGAGACTGCCATGTTGTCTCCAGCAGCAAGAATGTTGCAGTCCCTCTGCTGTCCTTCTTCAAGGTCTCAGAAATGCCCTAAAAAAAATTTTTCTCAATAGTACTCCATGTCCAACAAAATGTAGGAATGGACTATGGAAAGTAAATCTTCAAATGATGGTCAGTCATGAGGAACCAAATCACCCTTTCTGCACTAATCAAAGCACATTCGACATGACACTAAGGTGAAAATAGAAGTTACAGCCCTATTCATTGAGTAGAGCAACTTCTCCAGGCTCGGGCAGGCACCAATCCATATGCCCTAGAAGAGAACTCTGCAGCAGCCAGAACAATGCTTTTAAGGGCATGTTTGGTTCCGAGCTACTGGCTGTCCTCCCACTCTACCTCTGCTGCCTTGTTAACCCATTACACTTACCCCCATAAAAAGATCGTAATTCACTCATAAAAACGGAGAAAGAAATAATTGTCCCATTATTTTTATGGGAAAAGATGTGCAATTTGTTCCAAGCCTATTCTGAATTCATCTGAAAATCATCACAAATAAAGCAACATATCATAAGGAAAAAGTTCTGAAAGACTAAAATTTTATGCAGTTTTTTTTTTTTTTGCAGTTTGTTCCCAGACAAAAATAACTTTTATAACTTCATTATCTCTGCAGCTGTACATAGTTGTAGTGGCAAACATGTGCTTGTGCCTAAAAAGCTTCCTCCTTGTTCTACATCTGAGAGTTTTTTTTAAATCAATCTCAAAATGGATGTAAAAATAAGCAATTTTCTTTTCATTTTATTAAATTATGAATAAATACAGAAAACAGTTAAAAATTTATTTTATGGCTACAATATTTTTCTTCTTGGCCTCTCATTGCTGTTGCTGATGATAGTGTCAAGATGTCCCACAGAGCACACTGTCTGTGTCTATAGAGTGGGTGACAGTGAGGTACTGTATTAGTGAAAATTTAATTCATGAAGGGTCCTTTATATATAAAAAATAAATTTTTAAACCATGGCTTAAATGTCACCTTGGTGAATAAGGTGTGTGGGCTGATAAGACTACAAACAGTTCATTGGAAGTTGCTTTGGAGAAAAGCATCTGCTAAATAAATAAATGTAAATATAAGTGAGCTTACTGCGATAGTATGTGTGGACTGACTTGAGGAAGACAAAGGCTATAAATCACATCTGAAGTACTACTACTAAATAATAATAATTTACGTTTATTCATTCAGACACTTTTGTCCAAAACAACGTATATCTCAGAAAAATTCAGCTTGTGCAGTATATTAGGATTAAGGGAGACATAGTTGCAGATGTATCATTCTTAAGGAAGGTTAGTTTCTTTCCACTATATGCACTGATGTTCATCACACGAGTAGGTGCATGAAACTCAGAATAGACGATTCCTGTTCACCATCCTGACAACATCATTATCTTGTTGTCTATACCAGGCTATCCAGACTACAGCTGGTACAAAATGTTGTTGCAAGAATTGTCACTAGAACTAGGATGTATGACCATAACACCAGTACTTAAATCATTGCATTGGCTCCCGGTCACACTTAGTATTGATTATAACATTGCATTCCCTGGGTGGCAATGCACTGGCGCCCCATGGGGGCCAGGTGTGGCCGGGGCCGTCCCGCACCACCTGGCGCCGAACCTTCATCAACGATCTTAAGTTCGCTGGCGTATCCTGGAACGAGGACCAGAAGCGGTGGAGAGACCTCGTCACCTGATGTGCCCAGCAGCATGGGAGGATCTAAGACTAAGATAAAATCCTACTTTTGACCCTTAAGGGAGCACATACCATTGCTCTAGCTTACCTTTGTGAGATTATTGATTCTTATATCCCAGGACAATATTTTCATTCATTGGATGTGGGTTACCTTAAAGGACCTGTGATTAATAAGACCTCAGTAGGTGGTTGTGCCTTTAGTTATAGAGCTCCTAAACTGTGGAACAGTCTACCCCGTCTGTATCTGTCTTTAAATCCAGACTAAAGACTTACATATTTACTCAGGCATTCCACCTCGAAATGTAACTCCACTTGGCTGTGTTTGTTTCTCCCACCCCTATACCAATGCAAATTAAATTTACTTAAATTACAAATTACTAACTATTTCTTCTTGTTGCGCTAAATAAATAAATATATATGTAAATAGACTCCCTACATAAGACCTAAGGAGGCTAGCTGAAGGTCACAGACGTACATCCATGCTGACTGAAGATGATGACCAACTGCCATGATGGACGAGACGTACCATGCTGAGCTGGGAATTCAAGCAACCGGACAGCAATGATATCATTATTACTTGTAAACTGGCTTAGAAGTCTTATTTAATCTGGAATGCCCAGGAGGGGTGGGCAGCCACCGGCCCTTGGACCTCCAGAGGTTTTTTTTCTCCCTCAATTTTCAGTTGGGAGTTTTTGTTCCTTTCCTCTGTGGCCAATAGGCATACTTATAGCTCTATAAAAGCGTCGGTAGTCAACTGTCTTCTTTGTTTCTTTATCTGATGTATTTGTGTTTCTTGCCTTATGCCTGTGTTGAAGAGTTCTGTGTCACTGTGTCAGAAGAGCGCACTATGAAAATAAATTTAATTGAAACTGAATCACCTTCCTACATTTTTTAAGGTACACAAAACATGATCATAAAGTTATGGTGCATGAACATTACATGAACATAATAATAATAATAATACACACACACACACATTTTCAGAACCGCTTGTCCCTTACGGGGTCACGGAGCCTACCCGGCAACACAGGGCGTAAGGCCGGAGGGGGAAGGGGACACACCCAGGACGGGACGCCAGTCCGCCACAAGGCACCCCAAGCGGGACTTGAACCCCAGACCCACCGGAGAGCAGGACTGCAGTCCAACCCACTGCGCCACCGCACCCCCACCTAATAATAATAATAATAATAATAATAATAATAAAAGCACAATGCATCTTATCATCTTTCTCACAGAGCTGCTTGCCACAGTTTTCAAGTGCATCTCAGTTTATAGTATTGGATTGAATGGGAAGTAGATGTGCTACACAAAAGACAATCTGGATCAATTAACAACAAGTAGTATTAACAATCTAAGAAAGGATGTGAGAAAAACCGGATATGGGGAGATCGAAGAATGGGGGTTGAATATAAAAAGCAGGGTTTTTTTCCAGTGCAAGACACAGACAAGCAGCCATTCGTGGCACTTACACTACAGGACCTGATTTCTGTCAGCACCCTACCATCATAACCTTTCTTCTTGTACAGTATGTGCTTAATAAGTTGTTAAGGCGAAGTTCATATGAGGTTTTCTTTAAAAGTAGGACTTCACAGCCTCTGGTGATAACCACCGCCCTGTCCAGGGTGTGTCTCCCCACCCTTTTAGCCTTGCGCCTAATGTCTCTGGGATAGCCTCCGGCTCGCCGTGATCCTGCTTGGGACAAGCGGTTATTAAAATTGGTTGGTTGGCTGATAATAACCATGACTGTCAGAGGCTGGGGATCTGTACGCAAAGGGTCTGTGACCAGAGAACCCATTTTAGGACGTTTGCCTCCTTTTATCTAACATGAATATTTCCATCCTTGCAGTGTTACAATTACATTTCATCCCTTGGCAAATGACATTCCCAGGGGACAATTGTTCTGCCATTGTCCCCTGGGAATGTTATTTGCCTAGGGGATGTAATGGGCATTTTAGTTTGTTTATGAAGATATATCCAGGCAATTTCTAAAATCTCTGTAAAGAATGATCCTGTTTACTGTAGTTTATCCATCACTGTTCTTGGCACGCGGTGGCGCAGTGGGTTGGACTGGGTCCTGGTCTCCGGTGGGTCTGGGGTTTGAGTCCCGCTTGGGGTGCCTTGTGACGGACTGGCGTCCCGTCCTGGGTGTGTCCCCTCCCCCTCTGGCCTTACGCCCTGTGTTGCTGGGTAGGCTCCGGTTCCCCGCGACCCCGTATGGGACAAGCGGTTCAGAAAATGTGTGTGTGTTCTTGGCACTGAATGATATCACTGTTTGGTTTCATGTATTTGCCCTGAAAACCAATAAAGGAATTAAATACCACTAATGACAAGACAGATGGGTGCATGCTCATACTCCTGGAGCACCAGTTTGTTTTTATGTGTTGAGTTGCTGGGTTAGAGAGCAGTGTGTGACAGCTGTCTGCTGACAAGTGCTCTGCAGGTGGTTGGTCTCCCAGTTGGCATGGCCCCAGTTTGGCCACCTGGGGACACAATATATAAATAGATATCCTGCAGTCACAGTGCCAGTCACAGTCTGAACCTTCTTCATGGTCTGTGTTGATCTTCTAGAACACTTGCAATGCAAACAACAACGTCAAATGAACCACAGCATGCTCCATATAGAAGGTGAACTCTAACCAGTCATCTTACAGTTGTAATATTATGCTTTTCGCACATAATAATGCTAATATTATGCTTTCGTACAGATTAATTTCTTCCAACATTTTCCATTGTATTTTTGTTCCTTTTCAGAAAGTTTCTAGAGATGTTAATATATGCATACTTTCTATCTAAAACAAAAGAAAATCAAAATTCTTGCAAGGGAAGCATTCCAAAGAACTGAATGTTAAAGGGAGTGCTGTTATACTTTTAAAAACATGCACTAAACCCTACCTTCTTCCTTGGTTGAATCTTGCTGCACCTGGAGATGTGGTCTGCTGCCACTGGTTGGGAACACAATCTGACTTTTCACCCAATGATTGCTTGAACCTCGGCAGTCTAGAAGTGTGTGACTTCACTGCAGCATGGGGCCCTTGGTGGTGTTTGGGGTGTATTTTTGGCCTGTTCACATGATACACTCTGAATGTTGACCCACGTTTTTCTGAGCTTGGGTTGCTTGTGAGGGAGACATTTCCAGACTCTAGAGTAAGGGAAACTGATAACAATATAGTTATAATCCTGGGAAACCTTGGCAAGAACAATGCGAAACGCTCTGTTTCACCATGCACAACTTACAGAATGATAAACATTAATGTTCACTTATTATTTTACTTGGTTGGTAATTTAGAAAAAACAGAGACTTAGTGTATCAAGCTTTAATTTTTAGTCTTAACAATTAATTGTTTATCTTTTTGATGAAACCTCTGTAGTAAACTGTCATCTCAGATGGAGAGAAAAAGTCAGTGACTGCATAGCTTAGATTCCAGCATGGCAAATCTTTTTTTTTTTTTAAATTTTAGCCCTTCGTGTACACTCACATTTATTTATTAAACTGATGCTTTTCTCCAAAGCAACTTACAATTATTTACCCATTTATACAGCTTAGTAATTGTACCTTGCTCAACAGTACACCTAGGAATTGAACCTGTGACCTTTGGGTCCAGAGGCAGTAACTCTGTAAAACCTGTGACTGAAAGTGTTGTCATGAAATTTGATTTGCATGATAATCTTAATAAGTTTTGGAATAGCTGGAGACCCTTCTGGAAGTTGTTGGAAAGTGCTACATAATTATGTGTGATAAACTGTAATCTTCCAACCCTAAACCCTCACTCTGTGTATGTGGAAATATTTGCTTTTTCTTGGTCAGCTCTCTGTATGCTGTTTTGACCCTGTGCTGCGCATAACACCAAAAAACTAAGAAGTGTAACAATGCACATAATAAAACTGGTGTGAAGAATTTAAAAAATTAATTTAATTGTTAAATATATATTTAGTAGTATTGCATTGTTACTCTCATTGTAATGCGAACTAGCATTTCCAGTTCCACAGGTCCACTGTGTTTGTGTCTTCATTCCCAAAACTGCAGTTTATGAACTTGCCATTCTTAGAGACACCGACCTGCTTTCACAACAGATCTTTCCTTGCATGTTTACTCCATGAAACACTGAGTCACGATAGGATATTTATAGAACGCAAGAACACTTGAAACCCTCTAGAATAAACAGGGCCTCTGTCCTTTCTAGAATGCAAAGAAAGTAAGACTGGAACATGTGCACAAGAATCATGTGTCATGTAAACAGAAGCCATGCTTTCAAAAGTCATATAAGAGAAGTTGTTTCTTAGCTCCTTTAGGATTTATGGAATTCCTGTACTCTGCACTGGTAGAACTACTGACTTTGACATGTTAGTGAACACATCGCGTAGCAGTTCAGCTACAATCAGAAGACACTTGTTACCTGACACTGACTCCTATTTAGATTATCAAAACATTTTGCATGAAGGCATATTTTGCCATTATTTATTTGTTTTTCACAGCTGCTTAAACACATTTCCTGAAACTATCCATTTTATCAGAAATATTATCATATGGGGGGTGTGGTGGCGCAGTGGCGCAGTGGCACAGTGGGTTGGACTGGGTCCTGCTCTCCGGTGGGTCTGGGGTTCGAGTCACGCTTGGGGTGCCTTGTGATGGACTGGCGTCCTGTCCTGGGTGTGTCCCCTCCCCCTCTGGCCTTACGCCCTGTGTTGCCGGGTAGGCTCCGGTTCCCCGCGACCCCGTATGGGACAACTGGTTCAGATATTATCATATAGGGGGCGTGGTGGCACAGTGAGTTGGACCGGGTCCTGCTTTCTGGTGGGTCTGGGGTTTGAGTCCCGCTTGGGGTGCCTTGCGACAGACTGGCGTCCTGTCCTGGGTGTGTCCCCTCCCCCTCCAGCCTTATGCCCTGTGTTGCCAAGTTAGGCTCTGGCTCCCTGTGACCCCAAATGGGACAAGTGGTTCAGAAAGTGTGTGTGTGTATTATATATTAAACTGTAAATGTGTAAAGAAAAAAATCACACTGCATTCAGATACTGTAATGCCATACTTTTTAGGCAACTGGACAGTTGCAAAAAGTATGCTGTCTTTGCTCAGAAAAAAGTTTTGTCTTTGAACAATTCACAAGAGGTCAAAAATAAAAAGCACACAGGATCTCAGTTCTGACTGCAATGTGGTGGAATGACCTCTATCTCTCACTCAGAACTGCATGTCATGGTGAATAGAGGACACGGAGGAGGCTGAACCCAAGTGCACCATCGTTTATTCAGTACAAAAGGATTAGACGCGATGTCGTGGTCGGGGACAGGCGGATGGTCAGTCTATCAGCGAACTGAACAGAGGCAAGGATCTGAAGTTGTGGTCGGGGGACAAGGCAGGTGGTCATTACCAAACAGACGTGAAGTGGGACTGGGGAACAAGACTTGGGAAAAGCAAGGTAAAGTAGATTTGAGAGTGCAGAGGGGACAGATGTCTCAAGTGAGATTCCAAAACTGGGAGGTGGTTGATTGGTGGTTTTTATGCCAGGTGCTTAATCAGAGACAGGTGCTGTTCGTTGAGGTGTAGGTGTGGCTGTGACACTGCTGAATTTCTCTCTACGTTTAAGAAGGGTCTCAAAACTCACCTCTTTCAGACTCACTTCTCCCCCGATCTCCTATGTGCTCTTTAAACATGTAATTTTAGAAGTTACAAGTTACAAGTAGTTTTTATTGTCATTCCTCCATACAGCTTGTGTACAGTGGATGTCGTTTCTTCGGGGACCATGATGCAAGACAGAAAAATCAAATCAAAAAAATCAAAAGAAAAAAATTCATAAATTTACTTTCAGATGTGCATATCAGTTTCATAGAAAAATGCACCAATACTGTGAAAACATACACACACACACACACACACACACACACACACATTTTCAGAACCGCTTGTCCCATACGGGGTCGCGGGGAACCGGAGCCTACCCGGCAACACAGGGCGTAAGGCCGGAGGGGGAGGGGACACACCCAGGATGGGACGCCAGTCCGTCGCAAGGCACCCCAAGCGGGACTTGAACCCCAGACCCACTGCAGAGCAGGACTGTGGTCCAACCCACTGTGCCACCGCACCCCCCCCCCCCCCCCCGTAAAAACGTAGTAAAGTAAAAATAACAAATAGAGGGACTCAGTGAAAACAAGATATTACTCACTCACGTTGATAACCACTTATTCTAGATTTGAATCCAGCTAAATATCTTCTGGCATATTAACTAAAATCACTACAGATTGAGAGGTCAGATAAAGCTATATAAACACCAGGAGGTCTAGATACATATGACTAATTGGTGATGAAATTCAATCCTAGAAAATGTATCAGTGCCTAATGTCTCAGATGAGGACCGTTCTTTCTTGAACTAACCATTTAGTAATGAAGAGATCTGAGAATGATTCACTCTGGTAAAACACCGAACCGAAATGGTTTTCCTGTTGAATTCTATAAGAAATCCTGGCCTGAATTATGCCTTTTATTCATACCAGTAACTTACACTCTTGGAATTCAGTTTCTACTAGTCTAATTTTAAAGAAAGACAGACTTTCGTCTGATCAGTTTGTTGAACGCAGATCTTAAAATTGTACCAAAAACGTTGGCACATAGGCTTGAGACTGTCCTGCCAAATATCATTAATGATCAAACTGGATTCGTTAAAGTCAAGTTTGGCTCTAACAATGTACATCCATCCATCCATCCATCCATCCATCCATCCATCTTCTTAGCCACTTGTCCTTTAGGGTCACATGGCAATAGGGAGAGGAGAGAAGCCCAGACATCCCTGTCCTATGTAACTTCCTCCAGCTCACCCTGGGGGAGCCCCAGTCGCTGCCAGGCTAACTGGGAGATGCAATTTCTCCAGCGGGACCTGGACCGACCTTGGAGTCTTGTCCCAGTTGTCCGTCCCTGCTGCTTGTGCCCGTTGCCTAGGGGGGCATCCTTACCAGATGCCCGAACCACCTCAAGTGGCTCCTCTCAATGTGGAGGAGAAACGGCTCTACTCTGAGCTCCTCTTAGATGGCCGAACTCCTCACTCTGTCATGAAGAGTAAGTCCCACCACCCTGCGAAGAAAACTCATTTCAGATGCTTGTATCCGTGATCTTATCCTTTCGGTTATTACCCAAAGTTCATGACCATAGGTGAGGGTAGGGACGTAGACCAACCGGTAAATGAAGAGCTTTGCCTTATGGCTCAGCTCCCCCTTCATCACTACAGAATGGTACAGCGACCACATTACTGCTGCTGCTACCAGTCTGCAGCTGATCTCTCTTTCTTCCCCCCTTACTCGTGAATAAAACCCCAAGATACTTAAGCTCCTCCACATGGGACAAATTTTCTCCCCTTACCTGGGAGGCAACTTCCAATGAACTCTATGTAGTGCTATCTGCCCACACACCTTATTCACCAAGGTGACTTACACTGTTACATAAACTACTTACAATGGGTCACACATCCATGCATCAGTGGAACACACTCTCTCTGTGTCACTCACACACTTTGGGGAACCTGAACAGCATGTCTTTGTACTGTGGGAGGAAACTGGAGCACCCAGAGGAAGCCCACGCAGACATGGGGAGAACATGCAAACTCCACACAAACTGAGTGGGGATCAAACCCGTGTCTTCTTGCACCACCCAGGTGCTGTGAGAGGACGTGGATGAGGACACTTAATGCCGAGTATGTGAACACAGCTCTCGCTTCATACAGGGACCGAATGGCCTGCAGTAGTGGTCCCAACATCCCATACTCCCAAAGCACCTCCCACAGAATTTTTTGGGGAACATGGTCGTAGGCCTTCTCCAAGTCCACAAAACACATGTCGACTGGATTAGTGAACTTCCATGCCCCCTCAATTATTTGTGATAGAGTAAAAAGCTGGTCCACAGTTCCATGGCCAAGACAGAATCCGCACTGTTCCTCTTTGATCTGAGGCTCAACTATCAGCCCGAGATTCCTTTCCAGCACCCTGGCATAAACTTTTCCAGGGAGGCTGAGAAGCATGATACCCTGATAGATGGCACACTCTCTCCGTTCCTCTTTCTTAAAGATAGGGACCATAACCCCATTTGCCAATCCAAAGGCACTGTCCCCAGAATCAATGTTACATTGTAGAGGTGTGTCAGCCATGACAGCTCCACAACATCCAGGGCCTTAAGTAGTTCTGGGCAAATCTCATCCACCCCCAGTGCTTTGCCACTGCAGAGCTTTCCAACTAACTCAGTGACTTCCACCAGGAAAATGGACTCTGATACCCCGGAAGCCTCTGGCCCTGACTTCTGTAAGAGAGGCATCTCTCGGGTTTAAGAGTTCCATCAAAATGCTCTTTCCACCGACCAACAATGTCCTCATTTGAGGTCACAGTTTCTCCAGCCTGACCAACAATGTCCTCATTTGAGGTCACAGTTTCTCCACCTTTGCTGAGCACAGCTTGGGCGAAGCTTCTCTGACCCCTCCTGAGCCGCCGGATAGTTCTCCAGAACCTCTTTGAGGCCAACTAAAAGTCATTTTCCATAGCCTTTGCAAACTCCTCCCATGCTCCGGATTTTGCTTCTGCGATCGCAACTGCCTTTCTTTCCTACTGGTACCTATTTGTTGAGTCAAGAGTCCCCAGACCCAACAAGGCGCTAAAGGCCTCCTTCCACTTGACAGCTTCCCTTACCAACGGTGTCCACCAGCGGGTTCTTGGGTTGCCACCGTGACTGCCACCAACAAGCTTTTGGCCACAGCTGCACCAGGCTGCTTCCACTACGGAGGTTTTGAACAGAGTCCTTTTGGACTCCCTGTCCCCTACCTCCTCCGGGACATGGGAGAACTTGTCACAGAAGTAGGAGTTAAAATCATTCCGGACAGCAGCCTCTGCCAGTCGTTCCCAGCACACCCTCACTTGTCTATCAGTTTTCCTTGCCATTTGATCCAGCTCAGCACCTTTCTTTGCCTGAGTGTCCAGAACATGTGGACTCAAATCAAATGAAACGATTATGAAGTCAATCATTGACCTTTGGCCCAAGGAGCTCTGGTACCAAGTACATTTATGAGCATCTTTGTGTTCAAACATGGTGTTTGTTATGGACAAACCATGACTAGCACAGAAGTCCAATAACATTTCCTCATTTGGATTTAGATCAGGCAAGCCGTTCTTCCCAATCACCCGCCTCCAGACTGAATCATTGCCAGCGTGAGTGTTGAAGTCCCCCAGTTGAACTATGGAGTCCATAGCTGGGGCCCTGTCCAGAACCTCACTCACTCTCTCCAAGAAGTTTGAATACTCTGCATAAGCACACAACAGTCAAAGTTTTCCTCTCTGTGACCCTAAGTTGCATTGAGGGGACCCTCTTGTCACTGGGACAAACTCTAACTGCATGGCAGCCAGCCAGGGACCTGTGAGTATCCCCACACCTACCGGGTGCCTCTCACCCTGTGCAGCTCCTATCAAGGAGTTTGGTTCCAGAGCCAACACTGTGAGTGGAAGTGAGCCTAACTATATCTAGTTGAGATCTCTAGACCTCCTGCAGCAGTTCTGGCTCCTTCCCCCACAGTGAGGTTACATTCCACGTGCCAAGAGGCAGTTTCTGCCACAAGGGTCCATGACACCACGTGCCACTCTTAAAGGCATTGCACCTGACCCACATGTTGGGCCTTGCGGGTGGTGAGCCCATATGGTCCGCCCACATTGCTTTTTTGGGCTGAGCTCGGCCGGATTACGTGGGCTGCCTGGCCACCAGGCGCTTGCCTAGGAGCACTACCCCAGGCCTGGCTCCAGGGGCAGGTCCCGGTGACCTTATTCTGGGCAGGGTAAATGTTGTCTTGTTCACATTTGCCATAGGGGTTTTCTTTTCGGATCGTGTTAGTCTGGATCTTCACTCCAGACCTGGTCACCATGGGAGACCCTACCAGGAGCATACTGCTCCCAACAATATAGCTCTACAGATCCCTAGATCACACAAGCCTTTCTGCCACGACAAGGCCCCGATCCAGGAAGGGTGATAATATACTTTGTGCCTTAACTATTATGAAACCACCAGGCTCTACAGTGAGTCCTCACACTGACAGGGTGGTGAGCCACCTCTAAACAACCGAATGGTACTGAGCCTCTGTGTGTCTCACCACACACAACTTTACCTCACTTCATTTATCATCTTACTTCATTCTACTACTCCATCTCATGCATGTAAATATGTTTCAGTATTTATTCACTGGCTAGCATTTATTTTTTGTACTTATTTATGTTTGCATATTTTGTGTGTATGTATGCATGTATGTGTACAGTATATGTGTTGTATGTGTACATACTGTATGTACTGTGCTTATGCACCAGTGTCTTAGGTGCAATGTCCAGTCACACAAATGCAAATACTGCTTTCTCGTGGCTTTATAAAGAAAGATGTGTTTTTGATTATACTGTAATTATTTAATTTTTCATTTAATTAAAGTACAATTTAAAGCATGGTATTATTACGATTATTGTCCACAACTTTCTGATACTCGAACTTAAATGGCTCTTGTTATTAAATACTGGTGCTGTAGCAGGCTTTATGGTCAAAGTTCTTAACATGTTCTAGACCATGGATTTTAGGAGTTTAATGAAAGCTAAGCACACACAGAGTAGCAAACTAAAGGACCTGACCTTACCACAAGCATATCACAAGAGGATATGTTCATCTAAAAAAAGTAAATTCGTAATTTTTTTCTTTTTTCAATATTGATAAGTACTTGTTTAATGCAGGGTCGCAGTGGTCTAGAGCGTATCCCAGGGGCATAGGTTATTGGGCTGTAATGGAAAATCCATCTAGTGCAGGGTCATCACAGACACTCATTCCTTCACACATAGATAGTAAGGATGACAAGAAAAATACCATTTTGTAGTGCACACCAATTTACATAAATGGCGACATCCTGGTATATTTAATAAGACAAATGTACCTGTTTCACTGGTTTTGGTGGGCACACTGGGCAACTCCATTTCCCTAACTGACAGATCTGTACTCTTAGGAAATAAAGACCAGTTCAAATGCCAATTGCTTATGGCTGTATTTGGAGTTTTCCTGGCATAGTTAGAAATGTGACCAAAAAGCTAACATTGAATGGACCCAAATATTGTGTGATACATAACCTGAATTGATTAAGCTAAGTCCCCAGATTCCTATTTTAAATGGATAAAATGTAAAATTCTTATAATTAAATATTGCTTGTCCCATTCAGGGTGTGCCCCTCTCACCCCTTCAGCCTTGCACCCAATGTCTCAGGGATAGGCTCCAGCTCCCCGCAACCCTGCTTGGGACGAGCGGTTGTTGAAATTGGTTGGTTGGGTTGGTAAAAATTGCTATTATTTTTGTGTAGATGAAAAATGATTTTAGTTTGCTTCTCCAGAACCAGCAGGTTTGGCCGGGTCCTGCTCTCCAGTGGGTCCAGGCTTCAAGCCCTGCTTGGGGTGCCGTGCAACGAACTGGCATCCTGCCCTGGATGTGTCCTCTCCCCCTCCAGCCCTGCTGCTGAGCTAGGTTCCGGTTCACCACAACCCCGCTCGGGCCAAGCGGCTTTAGCCAGTGTGTGGTGACTGATTGATTAATGGAAGTAACACAACATGCATTTCATCTTTTTATTTCTAATTTATAGGTCAGGACAGCTATATCAGCCATTTTACAGTCATACCAGGTTTAAAATTTCTTTTCTGAATGAAACATCTCAGGTGCAATCTATGTGATCTACTTCAACCAAAAGTTATAAACATTGATCTTCACACACGAGTAAAGCTGTTCTGGCTTTCGAATGTCAATAAATCTTTCTAATTTCATTTCAGCTTTAGCATAATGAATGGACTCTTGCATTTTCCTTGTTAATAACTTCCTCTCTTCAGTCTAAGAAAACCAAAGCAAGAAGGTTTATGGGAGGCAGCACAAAGTATATAGGATTTTATGTTTGGTTCAGCTGAAACAAAACCAGTAGCATGAGATCTTGCGTGAGAAGCATGCTTGCTGTGTATAGTACTCTCTCCTGGTCAATTCTTGGTGGGGTCAATCACTCGTCCCATAAATAACAGACTGTTGGTGACCTCATGGTAGATGAGGAAAAGGAACGGCCTGTTGATGGTCAGGCGGGGAGGCATGGAAACCTCGGTGATGCTGCTCGCCATCGTTGCAGAATTCGATAAACCTTTCTCGTCAGCTTCGATCCCACCTTTGAGAAGCACCTAAAACGATGGATCACAGAATTAGTGTCAAGGTCTTTGCTCTTTTTTCAAACCGGTTTATACTAGTTGCTCCCAGATGTTTCACTAATTGCTGTTTTTGTAAAACACATCCTTGCTCTAACTTCTTCAAACTGTAAAGCTTATTGGTAACACTGACTGTGACACTTGAATGAAAAACACCAAAACAGCCCTCCTAGATGATTAGGCTGAGTTACAAAACAAGATTCAGATCTCACATGTCAGTTTACTAAAGTTACATGGCTATAAATGTAATCTAAGAGAGACCACTACCATTATTTGGTCATGAATTAACTTTCATAAGGAAGATTCGGTGTTTAAGTACAGCAGCAGTGACCCACCTGAGACACCTTCAGTCTTGCCTCTTTGCTGAGCGCAGAGAGATCGGCTTTGTTCTCAAAAATATCAACAATGCCAAGGTCAGGAAGGATCTTCTGCATGGAGTAGCTCCGCTCGAGCTTGAACCTTGGCAGCTGCACTTCCAATTTGCTGGGAAACAAGTACAAGCCATGAAAAATTGAGATGAATCAGACTGCAAACTATTTTTTAAAGGTGTTTAAGCATGCATATGGCTATATAAATGTTCAGTTTAGTTACCACCTGTTTTGTCAGTCCAACATACAAAACAACACTAACATCTATCTGATACTTTTTTCCAAAGTGATTTACATTATTAATCTACCTATAATTATTTACCTGTTTATATAGCTGGGTAACATTTTTTTTTTACTGGGAGGGAAAGGGCCTTGCTGAAGGATAATACAGCCAAACATGAGATTTCAACCTGCAACCTTTGGGGCTAAAGAAAGAAGCTATAACCATTACGCTACCAGGTGTCCCAGCTTATACAAATCTATATTATACAATAATAAATAATAATAGATAAGATTTTCTGACATATTTACCAATATATCAATACATGCTGGTTTCACTGAAGATGGATTGCATTCTGCAAAATAACTCTGTGTGTGTGTGTGTGTGTGTGTGTGTGTGTGTGTGTGTGTGTGAGAGAGAGAGAGAGAGAGAGAGAATGTAGGGACATTTACGTTTTCTTGAGCTGTTTCACCCAGCCACGGAAGCGCTCGGGAGTTAGTTCCTCATCAATAGCAGTGTAGTCAACATCCTTGTCTGGCAAGAGGACCAACATGGCTACCTTGCCCTGACATGGCAGCTTCAGTACCCCCAGTTTCAGGGAGCGGTCATAGGCTAAGTAGTACTTGTCTGCTCGGAACATCATCGGCACCTGGGCAATGTTATACTTGTTCACATAAAAGCGTTCCTCCTGCGTGAAACTTGAGTTGAATGGGAGGTCCCATTTCACTAAGAGAAAAAAAAAGACAACATTTCAGCTTAGACCAAAATAACATTATACATATTTTAACACAACTCAATAAGCAACACAAAGATGATAAAACCACAAGTAATGGAATCGCATATAACAGACACTGAAAAAAATACCTACACTATATCCTCAATTAAATGCCCTAACTGGTAGGAGTGGGTGTCTAACATTGATGAATGCCTGTTAAATCCAAATGCTTGTAAAATAACGTCTATATGAACACAGAGGTCCGTTAAATAGTATTTTGAAGCACATTAATAAATACATATAATAAATTACATATGGATATATACGTCTTTTTCTGTTTTCAAATCCTGACTAAAGACTTACATGTTCACTCAGGCATTCCACCTCAAAATGTAATTCCACCTTCTGTGGTTGTTTTTTATCACCTTTATAAAAATGCATATTAAATTTACTTAAGTAACAAAATACTAACTCTGTTCTATCTTATTGTTGAGCACTACCTCGCTACATAAGACCTGAGGAGGCCAGCCAGTGGTGACAGATGAATCCCGTACTGACAGAGGATGATGTCCATCTGCCATGACGAACGAGACGTTCCGTGCTCAGCTGGGGATCCAAGATGCCGTTTAGCAACATAATCATTATTACTTGTTACACACTGGCTTACAATTGTTACTTTCCAGAATGCCCAGGAGGGGTGGGCAACCACTGCCCCATGGACCCCCAGAGGTTTTTTTCTCCCTCAGCCTTCAGTTGGGAGTTTTTGTTTCTTTCCCCAGTGGCGCAGTAGGCATACTTATAGCTCTATAAAAAGTACTTCATTGTGGTAGCATTAGTTGACTGTCTTCCTTGTTTGTATCTGTTTTTCTTGCCTTATGCCTGTGTTAAAGTGCTCTGTGTCACTGCGTGAGAAGAGCGCTCTATAAAAATAAATTGAATTGAATATATATATATATATTTACACAATGTTTCAACAAAATTTTTCAACCGGTGTCCTGCAGGGCTCGGTACTGGGTCCTCTGCTCGTCTCGATCTACACCTCCTCCCTCGGCCCTGACATTGCCTCCCATGGATTCAAATACAACTGCTACGCTGATGATACCCAGCTTTCCACCTGGACCGTCAGACATTTCCACGCGCATTGCTGTCTGCCTGTCAGTCATCTCTGCCTGGATGTGTGATCACCACCTGCAACTCAACCTCTCCAAAACAGAGATCCTACACCTCCCAGCAGGCCTGTCTTCCTGTCATGATCTCTTGATCAAACTGGACAACTCACTCATTTTGCCTACCTCCTCGGCTAAGAGTCTGGGTGTGGTGGTTGACTCAAATCTATCTTTCTCTCAGCACATCGAAGCCACAACTTGGACCTGCAGATACATCCAGCATAACATCCGCAGGATCCGTCTTTACCTCACAACAGACTCTGCCCAACTACTTGTCTAGGCCATGGTGACATCCTGTTTGGACTACTGCAACTCTCTCATCTGGCCTTCCTGCTACTGCCATCAAACCTCTACAGCTGATACGGAACGCTGCTGCCTGAGTTGTGTTTGACTTGCCGAAGCGTTCGCATGTATCTCCCCTACTCGCTTCTCTGCACTGGCTTTCCATAGCTGCCCGGATCAGATTTAAGACCCTGGTTATGGCCTACAAATGCATCAATAGAACTGCTCCCAGCTATCTACAAGACTTGATAATTTGCTACATGCCAACCAGACTGCTACGCTCTTCCACATCTGCCCGCTTGGTGGTCCCACGCATGAAAGATAAAGCATGGACGTTCTCAGTTCTGGCTCCGTTGTGGTGGGACAACCTACCCCTCTCACTCAGGACTGCTGAATCTCTGTCCACATTCAAAAAGGGTCTTAAAACTCATCTTTTCCGGACTCACTTTACCCATGACCTCTTATGTTCATGTAAGACATAATTGTTCACAATCATGGTTGGATCAACCCTTTACAGAGCCACTCCTGCAATGTAACGTAAATGTTTTTATGGATCTCAAAAAAAAAAAACAAAACTCCTAGGAAGGCAATTAAGAATTGGCGATATTTTGGTAAAGTTTTATGCAGCTACTTGTGTGATGAACATCAGTGCATATGGTGAAGGAAAGAAATTAACTACTTAAGAGTCACACATCTGCAGCTATGTCTCTTTCTCCTAAGGTAATGCACAAACTGTATTTTCTATGAGATGTATGTCGCTTTGGAGAAAAGCATCTACAAAATGAATAAATGTAAGTGTAATAAAGGTACACAAATTATATGTAATGATATTACATATCACACATTAGAAAATAATACAATAACAATGAATTACACACCCGCAATAAAAGAAACTAAATATTATGTGGTCTACTCAGAAGAGAACAGGGGATGTGGTGGTGCAGTGGGTTTGACTGGGTCCTGCTCTTTGGTGGGTCTGGGGTTCAAGTCCTGCTTGGAGTGCTTGGCAATGGACTGGCATCCTGTCCTGGGTGTGTCCCCTCCAGCCTTATGCCCTGTGTTGCTGGGTTAGGCTCTGGCTCCCCATGACCCCGCATGGGACAAGTGGTTTCAGCCTGTGTGTGTGTCTGTACTCAGAAGAGGAATTGTTACATATGAATAATAATCTCCCTGACAGCAAAGCACTTGAAGTGAGAGTAAAATGGCTGAATTTCAGGATCAAGTGATGAGACAAGGAACACAATCATGTCATCAAGATAGGACTCTAAATCAGACAGCTTGATTTTGCTACTACAGGGAAGTACTGAAAATAAAATTTGTCAGTGAAATACCAAATGTTATATATTGCTGTTGTATTATATTTCCTCATTTGGCTTCTAAGACACGTAGACAACATATAAAGTTTTAAGAGCTCTACCTTGAAAGAAGATGGTGTTGATGAGCATCAGCTGGGTTTCGGGATCAATATTACCAACATCAGAAGCTACTTTGCCTCTAGTCTGCGTCCTGATGTATTGGTTTATAGTGAATTTGCTGGCCTCGGGATTTGAGAAGTCAACTTCAGGTAAATCTGCCTTGAAGAACTTCTTAAACTGGTCACTGAAGACTTTCTGTACCTCCACCTTCTGGCTGAGGAAGAAAGCAATGGCCCTGTCAGATTGGAAAGCTCCATCTTGGGTAAGGATGTCATCTAGCTTCTGGAAGAGTTCTGGGATTCGGCTGGCCTGACCATCCTGCTCTAGGGATGACAGGGCAAGGCCCTCCAGGAGTTCTGTACGAGTGGTGCTCTGGGTTCCTCCTGACAAAGCCGCCAGGCTCGCTGCTGCAGTTAGTGGTGAAAGGAAGATGTTATCATCACTGGTGCTGGCAATCTTGCGATACAGACTAAAAGCAAAGTCTGTGGTTCTGGCCACCAGCTCCATGTCATCAAGGCTCAGCTCCTGGGCTTGACAGAGGGTAAGAAGTGAGGTGCTTGCTAGAAGAAAGATGACCCTGGTCCTCATCATCTTGGTTCGTTTAATCAGCTTACTGTGAAAGCTGAAAATGGGGTAGAAATAGAGGTGACTTGATTCTTAAAGACAAGTATTCACTTATGTCAATAACTTAGATTTTTGTAATCAATAACAAACATCAGATATGATCCACAATTAATTTTGAAAAATTTTTATAGAAAAAGTGGTGGAGGCCAGGAGCAAACCACATAGCATATAATAGGGAACTTGCTGGATAGGGATGAACAGATGGATGCATGGGTGGATCACGCCTTCCAACAGCTGAGCTGCATGAGACCAGCACCACCATGTGCTCTTCTGTGACTTATTTGTCAGTAATTTCGGCCCAGTTTGAACTGTCCAAACCATGTCAATTTGTTCAATAAGTGTGAATTAATTGCACTGTTTTAACTGATTCCTTTTGTGTTTACCATTCTGTTTTGTTTTTTGGATCAAAAGCTAAATCAATACATAAAGTATTGTAACGACCCATGTTATTGGGGAGTGTTATGTTTGAGGAGGAAAATGGGTTTATTGTAAATAGTTGAACTGTGGATAAAATGTAAATTAAGTGTTTAACAGCTATAGTGACTCACGGGAATATAAGGAGGTGAATGTGTTGGGCTGGGAAGGCTGTCTTGAGGTGCAGGTCCTTGAGGAAAAGGGGTCCTGGGACCAAGAGCATTATTTCTTTGTGTTCATGCTGATACCTCTCACTGTGTGCCAATGCTCCAATAAATGTCTGTAATGAATGCTGTCTGTGTGTCCTTCTTTGCCCCATTCAAACCCAGAGCACAGCGCGCTACAGTATTATAGGTGTGTTTTGTTAAGGGGGGTGTGGTGGCGCAGCTAGCTTGGCTAGGTCCTGCTCTTTTGTGGGTCTGGGGTTTGAGTCCTGCTTGGGGTGCCTTGTGACGGACTGGCATCCCACCCTGGGTGTGTCCCCTCCCTCTCCAGCCTGGTGCCCTGTGTGGCCAAGTTAGGCTCTGGTTCACATGACCCCGGCTGGGACAAGACGTTTCAGCCTGTGTGTGTGTTTTGTTAAGTGTTCAGTATATAATACATATAAATGAGCTGAACAAGTGCTTGTAGACAGCCATACAAATTTATACAGTAATTAATGAAGGGAAACTGCCTTGTTATATCATTTTATGATAACTAATGTTAATTGTTGCAGTAACTGTACATTTTGATGAAGTTATTGCTATTGTAGCTGGCACGCCCAGTGTTGACACAGATATTGACGTATATTACTGTAATGTCAAAATATGCACATAAAGGTGTTAATCTCAAGTCCAGAGTGGATATACTGTACAAGTGCACAGTGTAAATTAGGAAATTAAGTTCAGATGTCATACAAGGGACATGAAACAGAGACGCACAAATATCTGAGTGGATCAGAACTAGCACACACAAGTGTTGTCACATCTGATGGTAATGCGGACACAGATGTGCGTTGTCATTTTTCCAAAAACAGACGAAAAGTGTGATATTCTCAAAAGTAGAGTGAATATACAGTATATGTGTAATGTACAATGTAAGAAGGGAAATGGCAACATGATAGAGAAACACTGAGCGAAGGAATGCATGAGTATTCTCGTAAGGGAACTAGTACTCAGAAATGTGACAGACAGGGCTGGGACAAGAGCACGGAGGAATGACACAGACAGGACCGTAGATTTTGGACTGAAACAAAAACAAACTGTGAATGGGACTCTGTAAGCAAATGAGTAAACATGAAACGAGAACTGCTATGAGATCACTAGGGAATGCAATAAAGAACTGGTCAAGAATTTGCACTAGATGTACATAGCATCCACTGTAAGTTGCTTTGGAGAAAAGATTCTGCTAAATACATAAATGTAATGTATATTTCATGCCTTTTACTGGTGTTCATTGAGTTCAAGTATGTTGGTGTGGTGGAGTGGCTTCAAGAGCAACACCCCTTACATTCATCCTGAGTTTGACTCTTAGGGATCATGGCAGTACTCCCTCCTCTAGAAGCATCTCCAGCAGCTCTCTGTCAACGAGGATGACACCCCTTTGTGTGAAGAGCAGGATGGTCTGGATGTACCTTGTGAAAGTCCTCTATGAGACTGGGGTCTAAGATGCCACCTGCAGGGACCCAGGATTGCTCTTCCTGGCCATAACCCTCCTAGTCCACCAGGTACATTCAACCCCCACATTGTCAGGAGTCCATAAGAGCCTTGCCTAAATAAGCCAGGATGCCACCCACCTCAAGGGGTGGTGCAGGGACAACAGGAGACTGATTCTGTAACTGCAAGGTGGAATAGGGTTTGAGCTAATGTGGGGAAAATCCTATAATGGCTGGGTAACTGTATGTGACCAGGTTAATTCCTTTCAAGATCGTGAAGGGTCCTGTGTACTCTGGAAACTCTTTGAGGGTAGGTGAAGTTTAATATTCCCAGTGGACAGCCAAACTCTCTGTCCTGGGTGGTACAGAACTGTTTATAAGCACATGTCTTGTGGGTGTGTGAGACAGCTGGAAAGGATGCTCTCTATCGTCCCTCTGTAGAAGGTGGTGAGGATGGGAAGGGGGAATTTGGCTCTCTTCAGCCTCTGTAGTAAGTGAAGGCGCTGCTGGGCCTTCTTAGTTAGGCAGGTGGTATTGAGAGTCCAGGAGAGGTCCTCCATAATGTGCACACCAAGAAACTTGGAGCTTTTGACTCTCTCCACAGTTGTTCAGTTGATGTGCAGTGCTGAGTGCTCTACTCAGGTCCTCTGGAAGTCAACAAACATCTCTTTAGTCTTAACAACATTAAAAGATAGATTGTTGTCCCTACACCATTCTGTGAGCTGGTCCACCTCCTTCCTGTATGCTGACTCATCACTGTTGCTGATGAGGCCCACAACTGTAGTGTCATCACTAAACTTGATGACATGATTTGAACTGTACTTTGCAACACAGTCATGAGTCAGCAAGGTAAACAACAGTGGACTGAGCATACAGCCCTGGGGAGCAGCAGTGTTCACTCCTCTTTCACTACTTGGATGGCCCACCTGATTGGGGTAACGAAATGTATGTCAGGAAGTACGGGCTGTGCAGGTTGCAAACTTGGGAACACCTTGTACAACCAGGAAAAAGCATCCGCTTTGCCATTTTTAGACCCTGGATGACATGTTACTGTGAAGTTAAATCAGGTAAAAAAACAAGGCTCATTGTGCCTGCCTGGAATTTTACCTGTTTACTTTCTGCAGGTACTCCAGAGTGCAGTGGCCAATCTAAACTATAAAAGGGTGAGTACTGCCCACTGACCTGTACCGCCATTCCTCCAAGGCAAGTTGAATTGCTAATACTTCCCTATTTCTTACATCATAATTGCTTTCTGTGGGAGGGGCTCCTTGTATCTGTGATAATACCGCACCCACACCAAGTTCTGATGCATTTAATTGCATTGCAGGTCCCGCAAAAGGCAATGAAAGGCAATCTGGAAGCCTTAGAATGAGGGCTATGGTGAAATATTCCTTAAGTCCCTGAATGGTTTGTAAAGTTTTTAGGTTCCAACTAAGATATGTTGTTACACCATGAATCACATGAAATAGCAGTGCAAAACAGATAACAATACTGCTAACACCTTTGATGAAACACTGATAGAAATTAGCAAAAACCTCTGGATTTCCTTCCTTGCTTTAGGCCGAGTCAAAGAAACCATGTCTGATGTTATCACGCAAAACCGGGGACGCGGGAACGGCTGGACCCAAGTGCAGGATTGTTTGTCAGGAACCAAGGGAAGGCAAGTTCTTGTCGGGGACGGGCAAAGAGTCAGGCGATCAGCGGTAAGAGTGGGAGTGAGGATCCATGGATGTAGTCAGGAGACGAGACGTATGGTCAGAAGCTGGGAAACGAAGAACAGGAGCTAGGAACAAAGGAGAATGGGACATAGGTGCAAAAGGGACGGCTGTCTCAGTGAAATTCTGCGAGCGTGAAGGGGCTGAGGAAGGTCTTTTAAACGAGAGTGCTTTGATTTTCATCTGGTGCTTGATCTGCGTCACGTGCTATAGACTGTGATGCAGGCGTGGATGTGACAGTACCCCTCTCCATATGGGCGGTTTCAGAAGCCTGCGATGCCTGGAAGGGGGCCAGCCTCTGGGACAGGGTGCCGGTTTATCCAGATGGTCCCGATAGAAGTCAGTGATGAGGGGCGGATTGACGATATTGCAAACCAACACCCAGCTGCACTCTTCAGGGCAGTGCCTCTCCCAGTCCACAAGGTAGTACAGACCCCTGCACCGGCGCTTGGAATCCAGGAGGGTGCGGACAGTGTAGGCTGCTTCCCCATCCTCCTCCACTGGAGGGGGCGTCAGGCCTCCCCGGGTGGCTTGGAGCAGGAAGGTACTGTAGGGTTTGAGAAGGGAGACATGAAAAGTGGAGCAGATGCGAAAGTGAGGAGGCAAGTGTAACAGGTAGGTGACTGGGGTGATTCGTCAAAGGATTTTGTAGGAACCTATGAACCAGGGGCTGAGTTTCTTGGGGGGCAGCTAAAGACAGATGTCCCTGGTGGACAGCCACACCCGTTGCCCAGGTTGGAAGACCAAGGTGCGGTGGTGTTGGTTAGCCTGTTGTTTGTATCGGTGAACGCTTTGGTGAGGATGTTCCTGCACTGCCCGTCAAGCCGCCTCGCTGTTCTGGAACCAGGAATCCACAGCGGGGACGTCAGAGGAACCAGGGTACCAAGGCAACAGGGGAGACTGGTACCTGAGGATGCACTGGAAAGGGGACAGGCCTGTGGAGGAATGTGACAGGGAGTTATGGGCATATTTGGCCCAGGGCAGGAAACGTGACCACTGGTCCTGGTCTTGTCTGCAGTAGCTTCTGAGGAAGCAGCCAAGGTCTTGGTTTAGTCGTTCTACTTGTCCGTTAGCCTGGGGATGGTATCCAGAAGTAAGGCTAGCGGAAACTCTAAGTCTCTGCCAGAATGCTCTCCATATCCTGGACATAAACTGAGGACCTTGGTCAGAGACGATGTCCTCTGGTAACTTGAAGGTCCAGAACACGTTCTGGAAGTGAAGCTCGGCTGTGGCCAGGGCAGCAGGGAGTAGGGGCAAAGGAAGCAGATGACAGGACTTCAAAAACCAGTCCAACACCACTAAGATCACCATGTTACAGGCTAGTCTTGGGTGCTTTAGGGGTTGGGTCCTTGTCATACAGCCGGGACAGAGCGTCAGCCTTGGTGTTCTTCGAGCCAAGGTGATATGAGACAGTGAGCTAGAACCAGGTAAAGAAAAAAGCCCAGCGGGCTTGTCGAGGATGGAGACAACGGGCTGTCCTCAGGTACTCCAGGTTTTGGTGGGCCGTAAGGACCAAGAATGGGTGAGTAGCGCACGTACAGTAACAATTCCCTCTTACCGATGTCGTAATTGTGCTTCGCGGGCAACAGCTTATGTGAAAAATATGCACACGGGTGGAGCCTGGCTGGGGTTCCCTGTATCTGCGACAAAACTGCCCCGACACCCACAGTCGAGGCATCCACCTTGACAACAAAAGGTAGTGATGGATTAGGGTGCTTAAGGATCGGGGCAGTTGTAAAACGTTGCTTGATATCCTGAAATGCCTCAAGGGCTTCTGGCTGCCAGGTGAGCTGGGACCCTTTATCTATGAGGAGACGGGAGCATCAAGGCTACTGAAACCGTGAATAAACCGGCAGTAAAGGTTCGCAAACCCCAAAAACTGTTGTAGAGCCTTCACGGAGGTCGGATGGGGCCAATCAAGCACTGCGTGGACCTTAATCGGGTCCACTGCCACCCCATCTGGGTCAAGGATGAATCCCAGGAAAGACACATGCTCCTGGTGAAACAGGCATTTTTCACTCTTAACAAAGAGGCCATTTTCTAATAAGCGGCCGACCACCTGTCTCATGTGTGTCATGTGGTCATAGAATGCAAGAACACCAGGATGTCTTTGAGGTACACAAGTACACACTTATTCACCGAATTCCCCAGCACGTGATTTACGAAGGCCTGGAATACAGAAAGAGCGTTAGCTAGCCTGAAAGGCATAACCAGGTATTCATAGCGGCCTAGGGCGGTACTAAACGCTGTTTCTTATTCATCCCACTCTCTTATACAGATTACATTATGCGCACTGCACAGGTCTAATCTGGTAAAGACCCATGCACCGTGGACCTGTTCTAGCGCGGCCATGATTAATGGCAAGGGATGAGGGTATTTCACAGTGATCTCGTTGAGACCTCTGTAGTCAATACAGGGGCACAGACCATTGTCCTTTTTCCCCCACAAAGAAAAAACCCGCTGAGGCCAGTGAGGTAGATGGCCTAATAATACCCAAGAACAGGGCCTCTGTCACGTATTCTTCCACGGTCTTCTGTTCGGGTAGGGACAGTGGGTAAACCTGGCCCCTTGGAGGGGAGGTTCCCAGCAGAAGGTCGATAGCACAGTCCCATGGGCAGTGCGGAGGTAGGGCAGACACGTGCGATTTGCTAAAGACCTCTGTGAGGTCCGTGTACTCATCTGGCACATTCAGAGGCTGTGTGGAATCAAGGCTCTTGACCGATGTGGCTCTACAGGGCAGGGGCATGCAAGAGGAGGCGCACCGTTCTCCCTATGATATCAGCTCCTCGGAACTCCAATAGAACACCGGGTCATGTAAGGCCAGCCACATGTACCCCAGAATTACCAGGGTGTCAGGGGAGGTGAGGAGAAAAAAGGAGAGGATCTCCTTATGACACGTCCCTGTCTAAAGCCCAATCTCCTCTGTTCGGGATTCCACCACACCCTTCCTCAGCGGTTGCCCATCGAGTGCACTAACCCGTAACGTAACGTCATAACGTCGCGTGGGAATACTGTGTGACTTTGCAAAAGCGGTGTCTATGAAGCTGCTAGCAGCTCCAGAGTCTATAAACGCATGTGTAACCAACCGATGGGCACTCCCCTCCCATGTCAGGGCTGTGGGAACAGTGAGCTGCTTGACTGACTGGAAGGGGTCACTCACCTTTGACTGTCATTCCGGGGGGGGGGGCTCCTGTGACAGGCCACTCAGGCCAGGTTGCTAGGTAGTGGCTGGCACCACTGCAGTAGAGGCAAAGGTCCTCTCGGAAGCATTTCTGTCTTTCTGTGGAGGTCAGATGTCTTCAACCGACCCGTAAGGGCGCTAGGGGTCTCCCTTGTGGCCGGCTGGGGGTATAGCGAATGCTCATGGGCCAGGTTGTCCAGGGTGAATGCCTGCTGTGTGAGTTGGTCCAGAATCTGGTCTTTCCCTCATAAGGCAAGCTGAGGATTCGCTGATGGAGCAAGGGTGACCTCTGGTGGCGATCCAGGGTATGCTAGTGAAGCTCACGTCGTCTCAGCTCTTGGTCCTGTTTCCGGACGCAACGAACATTGGAGTGTCTTCAGAGCGCTTTTTAGATGTTTGATCGCTGCTGGATCCATGTTTAAGGTGGAATCTTCTGTCACGTGGAACCGAGTGCAGAATCGTTTGTCAGGAACCAAGGGATCAGGTAAGTTCTCGTTGTCGGGGATGGGCAAAAAGTCGGGTGATCAACGGTCAAAGTGGGTGTGAAGATCCATGAACGTAGTCAGGAGACGAGGCAAATGGTCAGGAGCTAGGAAACGAAGAATAGGAGCTAGGAACGAAGGAGAACAGGACATAGGCGCAAAAGGGACGGTTGTATCAGTGAGATTCCACGAGCGTGAATGGGCTGAGGAGGGTCTTTTAAAGGAGAATTGCCAATGCTCCATTAAACTGCTCAAGGGCAGAGGTGATCAATGGAAAGGACAGTGGATATGTAACAGTAATGGCATTTAAGACCCATCAATGCAAATAATTAATGGAAGACCTCAGACCCCTGTCTTTCTTCGCAATAAAGAAGAAATCAACAGAAGGTGGGGAAGTGGATGGCCGAATAACCCACAGTTCTAGGGCTTTGCCCCATAAACTTACACAGCTTCTTCTTTGAATTTGGAGAGAAGATACACCTTTCTGCTAGGGGGCATGGTGCCTTGTAACAGATCAATTGTGCAATCCCAAGGCAGATGCGGTGGGGGTTCAGATACCTGAAACATGCTGAACACTTTTGTTCAGTTCAGATATTCTACAGGAAATTGCAAGGACAAACATGTGTTAGGACTTTCCACCACAGTGGCAATATATGGGAAGGTTAGGCATCTTTGAGAACACTGTTTTACCCAAGAGAGCAACTTATTCCTAGATAGCCCAGGATCATGAGCAATCAACCAGGGGTAGCCTATATCATGGTGTTTTAAGGGGACTGAATCAGACAGAATCTGATGGTTTCTGTATGAAATGCTCCCACCTGGAGAGAAATGGGCACTATCTACATGTCAACAATTCCAGATCCAATAGGTGCTCACTCCAGAGAACTAATCGTTAAACTCTGTTCCATGGTTACAAAGGGAACCACCCAGATGAAATTCCCTGTGGGGCTGGAGTCTACAACAGTTTTGGTTTCTTCTTTTGGTTCTATCTATGAGTCTGACTAGTAAAACAAACAGGGAGGCAGAGATGGTTATGCTACTCACCAGTATAAGTGCTGCTGCAGATTCCTGGGTGGACGTATAGGACATGAAGTGAGGAAGTGTTGGGGAAAACTACGATACCTCCTGTAACCGGCGTCATCTCTCCCTCAGGGTCAGATGCCCGTCTTTGTTCTACACTGTCTCACTTTCATGTTGAGATGCAGGTTTCTGAGCTATTGTTGGCTTCCCCTCTACTGTCCTGAGAGTTGCTTCCAAACACAATTCTAATTGGGGTGGACTGAGTGCAGTGCCCAGGGTTCCATGTCGAAGAAGTGGCCTTATCATTGCCATTGATTTACTGAGATGAAGTTTCTGATGTTGGCCGCCTATTTGGTCTCTGTTGCAAGCCACCGCCTCCTGGAGTTGCTTTAACACAGATGACCTCATTGTTGTAAGATGAATTCTTCTGTCACATCCAGTGGTGAAATGAACAAGGACATGTAATACTGTAACATCCAAATAAAGGGTGATAATCTCAAGAGCAGAGTGGATATACAAGTGTACAGTGCAAAGTAGGAAATGAAGTGCAGAAATGGGGGGCGTGGCGGCGGGTGGGTCTGGGGTTGGAACCCTGCTTGGGGTGCCTTGCGCCAGACTGGCATCCCGTCCTGGGTGTGTTCCCTCCTTCTTTTTTCCTTGCGCCCTGTGTTTCCAGGTAGGCTCTGGCTCGCTGCGACCCCGCTCGGGACAAGTGGTTGTTGAAAATGACAGTGCAGAAGTGACATGAAGTGCTCAGAAAAAAGGGACACACAGGAATGTTCTCACAAAGACCATAAGTAGAACAGAACAGGTACACAGAAGAATGACAGATGTGGCTGGGACAGAGAACCAGGGTAGGAGCACAGAGGACTGGTGCAGACAAGACGGGAACTCAGGACTAGAACAGAAGTACACTGTGAATGGGACTTTGGAAACAGGTGAGTAAACAAGGATTGCTACATTATCACAGGCAAAAGCAGTAGAGACCTGATCAAGAATGTGCAACTAGATGTTTGTCCTTCACTCATTTTATAGTGCTGGGGATCAGGCATTTATTGAGTTTAGGTGTGCTGATGTCCGTATGGGACAAGCAGTTCAGGCAATGTGTGTGCTGATGTGGTTGCATGGACCTCGAGTGGTGCCCCCTGTGTTCATCCTTAATATTGGTCTCAAATATTATGACAGTAGAATTTAAGGGGGTCAATCTGGGGGCACAGAAACACATTTTCCCCATTGAAACAAGAGGTAATTACATATTTGTTAATTACATGTTTTATGAGAATTTGCTTTGTGAAGGATTTTTAACAAAAGAATTATCTTTGTGGGGTGGGGGAAAACTGTTACACCACTACTGTTATCTTGCTTCTACCTAAAGATGCAGTGAGTAAATGTGGCAAATTACTGGTTTTTCATTTCTCATCTATGTGATTTACTCCTTATAAATGGTATAAAGCAAACATTTACATTTATTTATTTAGCAGATGCTTGCAAACGCAGAAAATTGTCCAAATATTTAGTTTTAACGGGGATGTTTCTAGAAATGCTAATGTAGCTTTCTGTTTATACTTTCAACATTTAACATATTTCCATGCCTTGTTATTGTTACAGTAATATTTTATCAAATTTCATCATCAAGACAGTAGATTATTAAATGGAGACATAACTATCCACGTATTATACGAAATATGTACAAATATAGATTATGTAAGATTGTGTCTTCTAACAAGCTGCACAAACATCTACATAAATGAGCCACGCTCTTAATTTACTCATTTCTGGGTATAGCTGGTGCTAGCAGTTGAAATCATTTAAATATCACATTTCTCAGGTTTTGCTGTGTTTTGTGGTTTTTCGAGGCAGCCTCTTTATTTAATTAGGCTTACAAAATACCTCCGTAAAATTTAAATGTCAGTGAGAATATGAAAAGTTACCAAATTACTAATATTTTAAGCATTCAACAAATACTTAGGATGATGATAAGGATCTACGTTATACAAGACAAATAATCATCACATTCACCTACACGGAGCTGAACTGACGATTGCGCAGCATCAGACAAAACAGAAAACTGCATTTTAAAAAGGCGGCAAAGTCTTTCTTGTATATCTTAGTTACGTTCTATTATATTTACGGTTATACATATCTGGCTAAATTGCGTATTTTATATTCTCGACAAACAGCAAAAATATGACTTACGGTTTCACAGGCAATACAGTAATGCCTGAAAGAAGTATTTCGTCATGCAACGTGACGGGAGACTGACCAATCAGAAAAGAGAGCTGCTTATAGCAACTTCTAGCGCAATAAAACAAAAAAAAAATAAAGGCTCTATTTGTGTAATCAGTTCGATAATATAACTTGAAATACTGCATCTCCAAGAGTATATCCAAAGCAATGTTACGAATTAAGCAATGTTTGTTCAGGTCCGCTTAAGATTTGGCAAAATATTACCAGAGACCTATTATGTAACAAATGTGTCCGAAATAATAGAATCAAAACGATTTAGAGTACCAGCACTACTGAAGTGTTACACGAGTTTGCCAGATTTGTAGTAAGAAAATCCCCCATCTAAAAAACAGTACAGTTCTAACATTTATTTGTTAAACGTATATTAATTAAATTACACATCTGTAGTGACGTAATTTAGAAAGAAAAAAACCAATCGGTGCTCGTTTTGCTTATTCGCCAAAAATTAGACTGTTGGTAACTCACATACACACACACACACACACACACACACACATATTTTCGGAACCGCTTGTCCCATACGGGGTCGTGGGGAACCGGAGCCTACCCGGTAACACAGGGCGTATAGCCAGAGGGGGAGGGGACACACCCAGGGCGGGACGCCAGTCCGCCGCAAAGCACCCCAAGCGGGACTTTAACATAGCTGACAAAATATTTTTTTTAGGAGCTCAGCTATCATAGTTCCCGTGTGCAACATGGTGATACGCTAACAAAGATACTGGTACACTGATGGGCCAGTACCCTGGTAGTATGTCACACTGACACGTTGTTCACAGAACCGTTCCCATTGACGTGAATAAAAAAATATAAATAGGTAAATAATTTAAAGTAGTTTAGCATACAAACCAATAACTTCAACTGAATAAATATTTATTTTCCGGGTGAATTTAACGTTTTCCTTTAGTAAACGTGGGGATTGATTTTAATTAAAGAAAGATTTCATAAATTCTTAAGACGTAATGCTGGCAAACTGCTTTCGTTTTCGGGGTCATATTTTTTTATTTTTTTGCAACACTAACTATGTTATACATACCTTCAAAACATTCTACTGTAATATTCTGCATTGTGTAGTTTATTATAAAATAAATAAACTTGGAGAGCATGTATGATGTTGTTTTTATTTTGCCGCCATCTTAGCACAGCTCTCCCGCGGACTTTACGACTTCTGGGTAATGTAGTCTTTCACTGCAAGTATTTTACCCACTGCAGCAACTTCCAACGTTTTTCAGAATAACTAGCCAGCTTCACCTTGTCAGCAGTAATGGGTCAAATGTTGAAAGAAGTGAAAGATGCCTTGACATTGCAGGCTCACCACATCAACTGCAGTTTCCCCACAAGATTTTGATTATGTTACTATGTGGGTGGTGCAGCTGAGAGGTCTAGTTGGAGAATTTACCCTTTGTAAAAAGCAAATTGATGATGGCGGTTGGTCACATCTAAATGAGAGGAGACAAAAACTAATGTGTGCCAATGCCCAAAGATGTGCTTGAAGCACACAACATGCTTAGAGAACCTACAAGAAGACTACCAGTCTTCTCAGGTAACTTGTAAATGGACCTGTAATACTATTTGTATCCACAAAAATAATTGCCTTTGCTTCATATTCATTTGATGTTCAGGTAACCTGCTATGAATTCTGAGGATTTTTAAATGTTTTGGGTATGAATTAAAAGCCAAAATGTATAGAAGAAGAACTGTACACTCACATGTACTAACACAAGACATATCCAGTATTTACTGTTGTGTTGAATTTATCGTGTATATTTGAATTTGTCAGGGGGTGTGGTAGCGCAGTAGGTTGGACCACAGTCCTGCTCTCTGGTGGGTCTGGGGTTCGAGTCCCTCTTGGGTGCCTTGCAACGGACTGGCGTCCCGTCCTGGGTGTGTCCCCTCCCTCTCCAGCCTTACGCCCTGTGTTGCCGCGTAGGCTCCGGTTCCCCGCGACCCCGTATGGGACAAGCGGTTCTGAAAATGTGTGTGTAAACAAAGCTAAATCTGTGACAGAAGATATGGGTACAATTCAAAAAGGAGAGTTGAGCCTTGCTCCCTTTGGGGGCCTCAGATCACTGGGGTCAAAGGATGCACTAGTCCAGTAAGTGGAAACTTCTTTTTGGGGTAGACTGAATACCACATGAAAAACAGTCTTCATGTTAGGGATAAATCTCACACATTTTTCAGTTAAACAATACACACACACACACACACACACACTTTCAGAACCGCTTGTCCCATACGGGGTCGTGGGGAACCGGAGCCTAACCCAACAACCCAGGGCATAAGGCTGGAGGGGACACACCCAGGACAGGACGCCAGTCCGTCAACAAGGCACCCCAAGCGGGAATCGAACCCCAGACCCACCAGAGAGCAGGACTGCGGTCCAACCCACTGTGCCACCGCACCCCCAATTAAACAATAATGCCATTTAATAAATCATGGGTAATTACCCAAGGGACAGAACTTTCATTTCTACTTTCATCATTTAAACATTTAAGTGAATGTTTTAATTGCCCTGGATGACCACACTCACCTTACATAGTCATTTCAGGGTGTTCATGTCTGTGGAAGGGTTCAACACCCTTGGACATGTTAAGGAGACAAGTACTTATTGCTGTCAATTTGGAGACAAGTCTGCCAAGAAGTCACTGAAAACAAGTGAGCTACAACAATTTTTAAAGTGAGCCTTTCTGAACCAAGAACTTACGATGACAGGATTATTTGGTTTTGGAAAAACTGCAACTGATGCTGAAGATAAGGTCATGTAAATGAAACATAGATGATCCCAAGACTTACAAATTCATACATCGATCAGCCATGACATTAAAACAACCTGCCTAATATTTTGTGGGTCTGCAACAATCTTTAGGTAGGTAGTGTGTGTCAAAGTAACATCTACATGAATGCCAGGACCCAAGATTTCCCAGAACAACATTGCCCAGAGCATCACACTGCCTCCACCAGCTTGCCTTCTTCCCATAGTGTATCCTGCTGCCATCTCTTCCCCAGGTAAACAACGCGCATAATTTAAAAGAAAACGTGATTGATCAGACCAGGCCATCTTCTTCTATTGCTCTATGATCCGGTTCTGACGCTCACATGCCCATTGTTGGCACTTTTGGTGGTAGACAGGGATCAGCATGGGCACTCTGACCGCTCTGCGGCTATGAAGCAAGCTGTGATGCATTGTGTGTTCTGATACCTTTCTATCATGGCCAGCACTAAGGTTTTCAGCAATTTACTACAGTAGGTCTTCCGTGGGATTGGACCAGAGGGGCTAGCCTTTGTTCCCCCCACACATCAATGAGCCTAGGCGCCAATGACCCTGTCCCCAATTCAACAGTTGTACTTTCTTGGATCACTCTTGGTAGATACTAACCATTGCATAACACCCCACAAGACCTGCTGTTTCAGAGGTGCTCTGAGCTGGTGTTTAGCCCTTACAATTTGGCTTTTATCACAATTGCTCAGATTCTTACACTTGCCCCTTTTCCCTGCTTCCAACATATCAAATTCAAGAAGTGACTGTTCACTTGCTGCCTAATATAATCCCACCCCTTGACAGGTGCCATTGTAACGAGATAATCAATGTTATTCACTTTACCTGTCAGTGGTTTTAATGTTGTGGTTGAATGGTGTACTGATTGTTCAGTGACACAGCTGGCTTTGCACCTTCTTCGATAAGTGCCCTTTCTGTTCGGCTGTACTGCACTTAGCTCAGGGGATGTTCAAATCCTTTAAATAACAGTGTGGTAGAGCATCCAAGTTTTTACAGTACTTCAGGTTTACAGCATACAGAGACATAACCAGTAAATGTAAGATGAAATGTTCATAATTCCCTTGATCAACATCAGATTAATCTGTTTGGCTATGTCAAGGACTTGGTTCATTCTGCAGTCATGCTCTTTTTGTAGATTCTACATACTAATGTCCCTGTGGCATACCTGGGCTGATGGAGAGGGGGGAGGAGAGAAGGAGGAACTCGCCACACCTGGGGCTAATAATTTCCTCTATTTTAACCAATGCCCAAGAGTGAAGGATGAAGATGGAACTAGACACATGACAAGCCCACTGTGAACAAGGAGTGCATCTGAACCTGCATAAGCCCAAGGAAACCCCCCCTTCTCTGTACCGTTTACTGCTCCCTCCCCTGTGACCCATTCCGCTGTCTACAACAACTTTAAATAAAAAGAGCACGAACACAGATCGGCTGTCTCCTGCGTCATTCAATTCAATTCATTTTTATAGAGCACTCTTCTCATGCAGTGACATAGAGCACTCTAACACAGGCATAAGGCAAGAAAAACAAATATGTGTCACAGTGTCCCCTCATTGTTTCTATTCCTGGAAAAATTTCAAAGATTATGTACCTTCTTATGACATTTCCAGTCTCGAAATCCCTTATGGATGCCAAAGACATCTAAATCTGCCTACAAGAATGTTGAAAGCATACGGTTTGGACAGTTTCTCTTGCTGCTTCATCTCCGTAACAATGAGGATGCATCCATGATAACGAACTCCTTAGGATCAGTTAGATTTGTCATGATTTTCTTCCCTTGTAGGTAGCTTGAAACATTCTCCTGTAAGAATTGTGGTATACAGGTGCATGCCACCTTTTTATGAAATGGCCAGATGGGGAACAGTGGCACATTGGTTTTGGGTTACTTTTATTCATTATTCATGAGGTCTGCATGAATTCTTGAACTTTTGCAAAATGGTCCTTTAGCCATCATATTATTTTAATGATCTTTTAAAATCTAAGGTAATGGGGTTAAATTATTTATGACCCAAAAAGTGTAATGTCAAAAAATACAATGTGTAAAATACATGGACATATTTTACATAACATCCAAACATGGCGGTGGATCTCAATAGCAGAGCGTACATACAAGCGCACAGTCCAAATCAACACAAACACAGAACGATGAGACACCCAGAGCATTCTGACAGTAAGTGAAATGGGTTTACGCACATGAGACTAATGCACAAAGACTGGATATGGACAGAGTTCAATTACAAGAGCTGGGCAGAAGCCCACAGGGATGACCCTTCTGAGGAAAGTAGTAAAGCACTTATCAAGAATCCCCAAACCACCTATGTGACCTCAGCCCTTTTATAAGGCTGGGAGCAGGTCATCTGCTCAATTGGGATCAGGTGTGCTGTTGTCTCAAGTGGCCATGACAATGTTTGAATTCCCTTAGAATTCAGCAAGCAATGAAGGTAAGCCCATCCTCAATTTTTTATCAAGCTTTGCTTTAAATAATGGGAAAATATATTGCAGGATAAAAATCTTGAGATGAAATGGCTAACAATTTGAGAAATGGTGCAGTGTGAAAAAATACAGAACACAGTTCATGACCCCTAAGTACAAAAATGGACAATGTGAATTAACCTAGACTGATTAGTTATGCAAGAGATTGTACAGTGTAATTACACAGCTGAGAGAGCAATTTAACATAAATGAAATCTAGAAGTCTGCTGTAGACCTTTGTTCCACTGGGGCTTCACCAAATCAGGAATTATAACAAAAAATTAAAATGAACAAATTACCTAGGCATTTAAACACAAAACCAACTAGAACAGATATAATTTTAGACCCAGAAGAAGTAATTCTGGGAACAACAAAAACAACAGTGTCTCAAACTTGGACAAGAATATCATTGCAAAGGACAACTGAATTAGGACAATTTGGCACAACTTTTATCACAAAACACCCAGAACAGAAGTCATGTGCTTCTTTCACCTGATATAGGACAACTGCCAAATGAGGTCAAAAGTAAAACAAAACAGTTCCAAAGTGAAAACTTCCCAGATAATACTTAGCTTGTCAGGCTACCACATATCACATTTCTAGCATGCTTTTAAAATGACCAGTCCAATGACCATAAACCTGATGACTGTTCAATATACGTATGCTCATGTATATTAAACAAACATTTACTAAGATATACATTACATACCACAGCTCAGCTTTGATTACAACCAGTTACATTTTACAGCACTCAGTTTACATGCTTATTTACATTTACTCATGCACCTGAAGCCCCCTCCAAAGTGAGTGTTTAGCTTCTCCCAATGATATATACAAATTGGTAATTTTTACTGGAGCAATTCAAGATAAGTACCTTGGTCAAGGGGGTGTGGTGGCCCAGTGGGTTGGACCACAGTCCTGCTCTCCGGTGGGTCTGGGGTTCAAATCCTGCTTGGGGTGCCTTGTGGTGGACTGGCGTCCCGTCCTGGGTGTGTCCCCTTCCCCCTCTGGCCTTATGCCCTGTGTTACCGGGTAGGCTCCGGTTTCCTGTGACCCCGTCTGGGACAAGCGGTTCTGAAAGTGTGTGTGTGTGTGTACCTTGGTCAATGGCATTACAGTAGTAGATGGGAACCTGTGAACACTAAGCCACCTGCTGCCCCTAGCTTCGCTGATAACCACAAAATGGGTGTTTTAATCCATTAACCCAGTGCCTCCATAAATCCAATGTACATATAAGCTTTTAACTAGCACTCCTTAAGGTAGAGATTTATACAATATGGCCAACTATTTTTATGGAAGGGGGCAGAAACTTACCATCTTTCTTTTGTTCGCGTGCCCTGTGTGCATTCAGAGCTTTGCAATTGGGGGAAGGGGCACTTGCAGTGAATCAGAAAAACTATCTATGTTGCAGCACAGTGACTTACACTGTATCCTGGGAGCAAATGCTTCATGTTTTACTGTTAAGACCTGGGATAAATCCAAGGTCTAACCTCCATTTACTCCTGAAGGCATGTTTCATGGTGTGGGTTCCAAACTGCTAGCAAGGCACCCACTGTTATTGTGGTGAACAGCTGTACCTGGTGACTGAATGGGGAACACTGGGGTGTTTAGTAGACATGTGGAGGGGTACATCAGAAGCTCATGAGTACATCACGCTCCTGCACACTGGTGTAGAAGGGCTTCCCAAAGACAAATGAATGCAGCCCCACTTTGAGCTTCTCAGCCAGGGCCATGATGATGCTGAGATCCCCCTCAGTCATTAGGTCCAAGTCTGTCTTCAGGTTGCGCAGAGAACGGAATGGCTTCTTTCCCTTTTGCCTGTACAGGGGCAGAGTGCAATGTTCTTCTACTTTACCTCTATAAACAACCAACTTGGAGTGAATCGCTGTCACACACACCATCTTGTTGACTACACAATTCAGGTGACAGCGGACTGCCGGGTAACAGCTGGAAAATTCAAACTACACCATACACTCAGACTTCATGTAACGGTGTCCCATACAATGGAAGAACTGCTTAAAAAAAAAGTATAATAATTTGCACTGATCTCTCCAAGCATATCATTTGCATTGTCACTTTTAACTATTCTGGTTGTTTATTGTTACTGGCATTATTTATTGCTTTTTTTTTTTTTTTTTTTTTTTGTGTAGTACTATCTATTGATTTGTCTATAGTCTGTGGAGAAGCACTCAAGCAAGAATTTCATAGTACTTTGTACACAGTACTTATACTTATGACAAACCTTGAACATGAACTTAATCATACCCTAAAATTAAGGGATATAATATATTTGAAGATTTATTTTGTTTGCCATGTGTCAGAGTGAAAACCAGAATTCACCAGTACTCAATGAGATTTGTAGAAGTAATTCGAGCTGAGGCTATAAAGATAAGATGGGTAGTTTTTGAATTGAGAAGTGATGTTAGTTTTATATTCTTCAACCGTATGACACCAGTAAAAGTTTATTGAAAAAGGGGAAAAAAAAAAGTCAACCTACGTCTCATCCTCAATGTACTTGAGAAGTGTGAGTGCTTTCCTGTGCAGCAGCAGGAGGAACTGAGCAAGGTAGGTGCTGCGCAGCATGAGGCCTGGCTTCAGCAGGAACACCTACGGGGGTGTCATCAAGAATGAGCAGCAACAGCAGGACATGGTACTTTTTTCAACCACTCATCGTCCTAACTGACAGATTGGACACAGTGTATGGTGATGGAGGAAGGGTGATAATGGAGCACCATGTTAAGCCAAGTGACCTAAGGTACAACTGGACTGAGCATGGGGGCAGGCAACTAGTAACAGAAGAATATGGGAAATATGGTGGAGAGACGAAAGAGGCGCAAACAAAGTGCTCCTTTGACACCACGCAATCCAGCACCCAGATTGTGCTTACTTCAATGGGTGGTCTGCACTGAGAAGATGCACTGTTCATTAAAGCAGTTCTTCCATGCAATTTGCCATGAAACAAGGTTGCTCTACTCTGATGGCATAGATGATATTTATAAACTCCTTTCCTTCAGCAAATATAAAATTAAGGCAGAGAATAGCAAAGCTGGTGACCTGAGAAACATTCAGCACAATAGACCTTAAATGAGAAACTAACCATTACACACAGAGACATGGAGACTGAAGTCTGGCAGTCACTTCTGGCAGTCACTGGGAGACTGCAGTTTTACAAGGCCATCTTACCTCATCTAAGAAGGACTTCACAATAGTGTCTTTGTGCATGACGTCCTGGAAGATATTCCTTAAAAAAAACACAGATGTTAGTCACCAATGCACTTTTCACACTTTCCTCTGTTTTGATATCTTAATTTAGCTCATTTCCAAATGTCACTATGTCCCTATAATTCTGTTATAATTGTTTTTTCTTCTTTCTAGGATCTGACTGCACAAACCCTAGAGCTTAATCCGGTCTAGGACCTTTTGGATGCAGGAGAACAAGAAATTTAGTATAAGGCACCCCCAGTAAAATGATGAGAAGCTGACCTATGTTACTATGCTTTTCAGTTTTTTTTCCATTATATCACGTATGTCCACAGTAACTATGTCTTCAAATATGGGAGAAATACCCACACTAAGTACATACTACGTAGTACTACGTACAATGTATAGACCTACACTTCTCAGCAGGGTTCTAACCAGTGACTTCCACAGTTAGTGTCCTAACTGAAGCCCTTAGACCTGTGGTGGAGGAAAGGAGGTGACATACAGGTCAGGTGCAAAGCTCTCGTCGGCATGGATGATGGTGTCAGGTGCAACATCCTCCTCGCTGGCTGCCTTCCAGAGTGCGCTCAGCTCTGCACACATGTAACGACGCTGCGTATAGGCATGCTCATGGCATGGAGGCATCTGCTTCACCGTGTTCACGTCTACATCGATGTGTGTGGTGGGGTAGGGTGAATAGAGCACCTGCCGGAAAGGGAGGACAAAGCTCCCTGTGGAGTCCTGGAGAGGTGCACAAGACAAGGTACCATGAGGTCAGCTCTTCAACCTCTCAGAACAAGAATTAACTTCAAAATGAACTTGTAAAAATTTACTCAAAGAAATCAAGGTTTTGACTGAAGACCTGTCTGTAATGTCATTAATATTCACACTGTATAGTGTTTGTGTAGAAGAGCAGCAAAAAAGTCATAGTAAAATCTGAAATCAAATAAATTTTTAAATATGTGTTAAATGAGTAAAAAGGAAAAGGGGGAGACAATAAGTCTAAATGCCTCACAAAAAAATCTTTTTCATATGACACAAGAATATGACAATGTGTAAACAGAATGAAAGTCTGTATGAAATTAGATCTGATAAACATCAAAACAACTATGAAGAATCTCAATCTTAGTGCTTTTAGAGATGTAGTCACAGAAAAAACTGAGCAGATTTGGTAAAGTCCAATCAGTTTTTGTTTTTTTAAAAAAAAAAAAAAGAAAACGGGACCACAAACTGGGAAAGCGGGAAGGAGCAGGTGGCGCATGGCGTCGCAGACCCTCATGGCAGAAACTGGCTCTTAGCACGTGGAATGTCACCTCACCGGGGGGAAAGGAGCTGGAACTGGTGCAGGAGGTTAAGCGATACCAACTAGATATAGTTGGGCTCACCTGCACTCACAGGGTTGCCTCTAACCAAATTCCGCGATAGAGGGTAGTCTCTCTCCTACTCAGGAGTTGCCCAGGGTCAGAGGCGTCAGGCAGGTGTGGGGATACTCACAAGCCCCCGGCTGACTGCTGTACAGTTGGAGTTTGTCCCGGTTAACGAGAGGGTCGCCTTAATGCGACTTAAGGTCGCAGAAAGGAAAACTCTGACTGTTGTGTGTGCTTATGCACCAAACAGCAATTCAGAGTATTCGACTTTCTTGGAGAGAGTGGGTGGGTTTTTGGACAGGGCCCCACCTACAGACTCCATAGTTCTTCTAGGGGACTTCAATGCTCATGCTGGCAATGACTGGGAAATCTGGAGTGGAGTGATGGGGGAAAAAAAACGCCTTGCCTGATCAAACCCGAATGGTGAAATGTTATTGGATTGAAGAGGAACAAGGCGGATTCCGTCTTGCCCATGGAACAATGGACCAGCTTTTGACCCTCTCAGAGATAACTAAGGGGGTATGGGAGTTCACTAATCTACATGTGATTTGTGGAACTGAAGAAGGCCTATGACCGTTTTCTCCGAGAAATTCTGCGGGAGGTGCTTCAGGAGTGTGGGGTGCTGGGGCCACATACTCGGCATTAAGTCAAGCCCGTTCAATGGGGGTATTGGACTCTGCCAAGGTTGTCCCGTCTCCACTCCTGTTTGTCGTTTTCATGGACAGGATATCAAGGCGCAGACAAGGCCATGAGGGCATTCTATGTGGGGGCTGGAATATGATGTATCTGCTTTTTGTGGATGATATGGTCCTTTTGGCACAGTCACATGGATGCCTCCAGCATGCACTGGAATGGTTTGCAGCCGAGCGCGAAGCGGTTGGTATGAGGATCAGCACCTCCAAGTCTGAGTCCATGGTTCTCTCATGGATAAGGATGGCATGACCCCTTCAGGGAAGGGGAGAGAATTTGCCCCAGGTGAAGGAGGTTAAGTATCTTGGGAGCTTGTTCACAAGTGAGGCGAGAAGGGAGCATGAGATCAGCTGGAGACTGGGAGGAGCGACAGCAGTAATACGGTCGCTGTATCAGAATGTAGTGGTGAAGAGGGAGCTGAGCCGTAAGGCAAAGCTCTCTATTTACTGGTCGGTCTACGTCCCGACCCTCACCTATGGTCCTGAACTCTGGGTAATGACCGAAAGATCGCATATACAAGCGGCTGAAAGGACGTTTCTCTGCAGGGTGATGGGATTCACTCTCCTAGACAGGGTGAGGAGTTTGACCATCCGGGAGGAACTCGGAGTACAGCCGCTGCTACTCCTCCTCTGCACTGAGAGGAGCCAGTTGAGGTGGTTTGGGCATCTGGTAAGGATGCCCCTGGGCACCCCCCTTTGGAGGTATACCAGGCACAGCCAACTGGGACGAAACCCCAAGGTTGGCCCAGGACCTGCTGGGGAGATTATATCTCCTAGTTGGCCTGGACATGGCTGGGGATCCCCGGGTTGAGCTGGAGGAAGTTGTGAGAGACAGGGATGTCTGGGCTTCTCTGCTCTCCCTATTGCCACCGCGACCCTAGTTGGACAAATGGTCAGGAAAATGGATAGATGGATGGACAGTGTGATCTTGTACTTGCCAACACTGGCAGCAACAAAACACAAAAAAAATCCTTTTATGTTTTTTTATCTGCAATGTATTTCTCACTGCGTTTAAGAGAATGCTTACAACGTTATGAATGAAAACTGAAGTAATTTTTAGATGTATGTATAACTGGGTTAATTCAGGACAAAATAAATTTTAAAAATGTACATAAAAAAGCAGATTTCTCAGTAATTCCTCTTAAAATCATTCTAATCAATAACGGAAAAGAAAAATACTCAGTTAATAAAGCAGAATATGCTGGAGTCCTGTTTGGTAGATATGTAGTTTTAATTAATTGCACTTTTTTATTGTTTTAACTCTCTGTTATGTATGGTGTGACCCCAGGGAAGCAGAAAACCACCTTAAGTAAGCCCTGCACAAAGAGCCCTGCGTCATAGTGGAATGAGCCATCAGCCTTGCATAAGCGGGAACACCTGCGCTCAGATGGTGTCAGGAAGAGGCAAAGGGTGCGTACCATCTGAAGGAGGAGAAAAGACCATTGGGTGAAATTAATATGCTATGTGCACATAAGACACTCTTAACTGAACAATCCAGTCACTGGAATGGGTTCAGTTGGGACATGTGGGGTAATATATAGTGTACAGTCGCCCATCCAGATTAACGAATTTGACATTCACGGTTTCGGTTATTCGCGACTTAGCCGTGAACAATTATTTAGGAATATTTTTGGAGCTTGCCAAAAGATTGCAGAATCTTGCAGATAATGTACAAGCCACAAATATATAAATAACATTGAAAATGATTTGTCGGGGGGGCACGGTGGTGCAGTGGGTTGGACCACAGTCCTGCTCTCTGGTGGGTCTGGGGTTTGAGTCACGCTTGGGGTGCCTTGTGGCGGACTGGCGTCCCGTCCTGGGTGTGTCCCCTCCCCCTCCGGCCTTGCGCCCTGTGTTGCCGGGTTGGGCTCCGGTTCCCCGTGACCCCGTATGGGACAAGCGGTTCTGAAAATGTGTGTGTGTGTGTGTGTGTGTGTGTGTGTGTGTGTGTATGAAAATGATTTGTATCATATAAAATTTTCTTATATATATACACACACACACACTAGGTTTACTTAATCACATGTCTGCAACTATGTTTCTCTTTCTCCTAATGTAATGCACATATTGTATTTTCTCTGAGATATACATTGCTTTGGAGAAGCTGTATAGAAGAGAGTACCACTCTTACCTTGTTCACTTTGTCTGGGTTGCTTCCCACAACCATAGAGCAGCCACACGTCTGCAGGTGTGAGCTGATAGCCCTGTAGGAGAGGGATGCACATCAGTTGGATGGCCTGCTTTTCACACGCTAAATTACCCACTGCACTTTGTTTGAACTTTTAGATTTTAATAAATGCATTTCACAATTTCCCAGAGAGAAAGTTCAATGCCCTTTTGCACAGCAACTTGTGTAAATGTTGCCATAGCTCATTGTCGAAATTCTTTTGAACATATTCTTTTTAACAGCCTCATTATAATGTCCTTAATGTTCAAGTGGGCTGTATGATTAGCACAGTAACAATAGTTAGTACTTATACTCAGAGGTTTTAGTCTAACCACTAACCGCACAGCACTTTTACATCCATGTAAAAAAAGAAAGAACCACACTAAGATGCAAATTACAAAAAAAATCCTTGGTATAGGGACTCCTGGTTTACAGGTTTTCAGTATAATGCCACTTTCTTCTGGTGTTCGAGACAGACATTTCCCTGATGATACAGAGATCATGAGCCAATGAGATGTAGGCTTTTCCCCGATGAGGTGAAAGTAATGAGCCAATGAGGCACAGCCTTTTCAAAAATGTATAAGAACTGCTTCATTTAGCACCCCCACGCCCCCTCCAAGTTATTACAACTGAGAAATGTTTTCCTTTCATTTTTTTGTTTATGTAGCTCTACATATAAGAGGGGTCTCAAAACACAAACCTTTGACTCACTTTTTCACTGATCTCTAAAGTGCTCAATAAATGTTTGTTTATGTTTTATAATTTTTAATAACCTTTAAATTGAAAAAGGCCCATATACATATACCAGCTATAGCAATACACAGCTACTTGTGTAATGTACTTTAGTTTATGCTGTGTTATGTGACAAATTGACTGTACTAAAGAATCACACGTCTGCATACAAATCTTCTATTGATGTAATGGAGTTTTTGTATTGTTCTCTGAGAGTCATGTCGCTTTGGAGAAAACTGACTGCTAAATGAATAAATGTGAATATAAATGTACTGTGTCTAACTTACTGTAAAGCAGTTTAGCAAAAAAAAAAAAATCTGTCCTAATTTAGTCTTTGTTAATTTCCTTCTTAAGATGTAAAACATAATAATCGCAATGTTTTGATTATCATTTCTTGAGACTGTTTTTAAGCGTTTGGAGGGTATTTGTGGAAATATCTGGCCCTGTGTGCAAAGCCCAGGAAGGAATTATATTTTTTCCCCCCATTTAAAATAATGGCAAAGGACCTCCCAGTTTACGAACTCATGATATACAGACTGTTTTCACAAACAAATGAGGTCTGTATACTGGGAGATACCTGTATTTATATATTACTGCAGCAATCTCCTAAAAAAAAAGTAACCCTAACAAAAATTGGCAAAGCCTGGACATTTTACCAACTGATTATCTAAACTAAGGAACATCATACATACATTCCAACGTGAACCACCAAATATTTTTCTCTTTGTCATCTAAAAACAGATTGAGTTTTTTTATTACAACAAAATACCGATAGTATTTATACTATCTAAAGCAGTGTTGAGTAAGGAACTTCAGGCAAAAACCGAGACAGAACCATAAGATGATTACACAGAACTGCTAGCTAAAGAAGTCAATATTGCATCTTGTATTAATACACGAGTACAGAAATATTTCCTAAATAAATACTGGCTGTGCCTACAGTTCACAGGCCATGTCCACATCCTGTCCTGTGTATTTATTTCCTGTTTTGTACTCCTGTTCTCTGTTGCAGCATGGTTGCCAAAGAGACATGGAACAAACCATTGCATACAAGCTATATAGAGGAATGACAATAAAAACAACTTGAATTTGAATGTCCATTTCTGCAACATTGCATCTATTTTTCAAATGTGGATATATTTCAGACCAAATCATATCCATTTTAAAGAGCACTGCTAGTGCACTACCCAGACAGAAGCACAGATGTGGAGGGTTATGATGGATATGTGAGGCCAATAATTATTACTAGTTATGACTAATGAAGCTGTGACTTGATAAGAGTCCATGATTACACTAATGCAGGGATGAAATTAAATTTAAACAAGAGTTCCAGAGCAAAAACAGCTAATGGAAGTTTTGTAAATGTAAGGGAGATTTTGTTGTCCAAGTGGGTCACGAAAGTGTAACTAAGGAGGTGGTATGCATGTGTCTATGTCTCTGAAGAGGTATGTGGGCTGCTCAAGGCCCATTATGTTCCTCTCTTACTTGTGCAGAAAATCTTCATGGCAACTGTCACCAATGTCATCGTCGTTCATCACTGTGTCCTTCAACTAGGATGCACACAAAAGAGGACAGTGATAACAGAAAGTAAATAATTTACAAATAATAAAAATGACCTTCTGTACTTCAGATATATCAAATCAGGAGTAATATTTCAGGTGGAGGGGGGACAGGTGCTCTGGCAACACAGAATGTCCAAAGGTGCTATCTAATGGGCTGGAGAGAGGAGCAGCATGCCTTTTGTCAAACCTGTGGAAAAATGTGTTTAACTCAGCGGCCCTGCTATGGCCTCCCGCCACTGAGCCACAGTTGGGCTGTTTGGAGCTAGTGATGTTTCTTGGGCCCTTGAATACCACCTGCACATCTTTCCATATCAGCTTCTGTCTTGTACCTTCTTCATGTAGATGTTCTTGCCAGCCCTGATCTTGAGCCTCACTTCCTCCCTGTCATCCACTTTAAAGTTTCTCTCCTTCTGATTCCATCTGATTCAGATTTTTCTCCTTCAGGTCACTTCTGAGCCATGGTTTGATATGGGAGAAGCAATGGAAAGTTCTGGTGGAATCATGGTTTCCACACAGAAACTGATGTGGTCACAGTCAGCTAGCCCATCTATTTCCTTGCCTTGTGGTCCACAGAGCACTAACTGTACTCAAATATGCTGACTCTATTTATCCCCTTAATTAAATTAAATTTAGGACAATTACTTTTTTCATAGGGGGCGCAGTGGGTTGGACCACAGTCCTGCTCTCCGGTGGGTCTGGGGTTCGAGTCCTGCTTGGGGTGCCTTGCGGCGGACTGGCGTCCCGTCCTGGGTGTGTCCCCTCCCCCTCTGGCCTTACGCCCTGTGTTACTGGATAGGCTCCGGTCCCCCGCGACCCCGTATGGGACGAGCGGTTCTGAAAGTGTGTGTGTGTGTGTACTTTTTTCATACTTATGGATAAAAATAGCTTTTCATACAGTCAAGTGAAAAAGTAATAACTGTCAAAGGCCTGTCTGTACTTTATTGTGATTTGGCGTTTACTTCTTGCTTTTTTAAAGCAGAAATGTGAGATCTTCAGAAAAGAAAACCGAGAAAAATATTATTTCCATAACAAATTGATTTAGTTTTGTGAAGGGGAAAAACAATAAAGCAGAAAAGGTTCAACTGGGAGGAATTTTCTCACAGACTCTGAGAATCACTGCTAGAGATACTGGATTACAAAAAAGTTCTCAAGTTTATAAATTGTACATTTAGATTTGGAAATGGCACTGACTTTGACATCACATTCTCATGTACAAAGGCACACGCTGTCTGAGCTGCTTGCCCCATATGGGGTCGCGGGGAGCTGGAGCCTAACCCGACAACTCAGGGCGTAAGGCTGAAGGGACATACCCAGGACAGGATGCCAGTCCATCACAAGGTACCCCAAGCAGGACTTGAACCCCAGACCCGCTGGAGAGCAGAACGCAGTCCAACCCACTGCACCACCGCACTCCCCTATGTACACAGGCACATCTGGTAATGGCATCCAGTTAATGGAAGAAAATACTTACATCAATGTCCTCAGGAAGACTGTGAGTCTTCATAGAGGACAGCAGGTCCATGATAGGGATTATCTCTGAAGTGAGCACGGAAACAATGTTGTAACCCTGCACAGCAAAAGGGAATTCCAGTTTTAAACAACTACAGGTTTTGCGCTTCACGATTATAAAACCACATGAGACTTCAGGAGCCAGGAGAGAGCAGTAAATTTTTTCAAATTAACAACCATACAGAACTGGGTGACCAGAGACTACAGTGACAAATTGCAAATATATGAGGGTATATAGAGAATATAAAAATACACTGGCAAGATGTGTGAGTGATGGAGGCAAGTCACCTTAAGTTTATTGTTGGAGTGACTTATGATGCACTACCAACACCACAGAATGTTTAGCAATGGGCAGATGGTGATGGTTCTTGTAAGTTGTGTAGCAGTCTGGTGACACTGAGGCACATTTTGTGAGAGTGAAAGGTTAGTTTGGGGCAGGGTCTCTATATACACACACACATTTTCAGAACCGCTTGTCCCATACGGGGTCGCGGGGAACCGGAGCCAACCCGGTAACACAGGGCGTAAGGCTGGAGAGGGAGGGGACACACCCAGGACGGGACGCCAGTTCGTCGCAAGGCACCCCAAACGGGACTCAAACCCACTGGAGAGCAGGACTGTAGTCCAACCCACTGCGCCACCGCATCCCCCTGGGTCTCTATACTTGGTGCCATAATCAAGTTCTTAGATGTTTAGCAGGTGTGTTTCAGAGTAAGCGGCAAGTTGTGAATTCTCTGCTTGTTAGCAGTTTAGCTAAAGCAATTGGTTTTGTGCGGGCAGGAGAGAGTAGGACTGTGCAAGGACAGACGTGCCCTAGTAGGTGGGGTAATGCACAGGACTGGAAGCTGTTGGCTGGTATGGGCAAGCAGCTCACTGTTGTTACTTCCCTGCATCCAGACATAGTGTTATTTTTGGAGGGTGAGCGTATTGTGTACTTTGTAGAGTTAACAGTGCCGTTCAAGGATGCTATGGGAGACGTTCACGAGCAGAAACCATTAAAGTATACAGATCTGGTGGCAGAGGCAAGGGAAGGTGGATGGCAGGCACATGTGAGACCGGTAGCGGTAGGTGTAAGAGGGTTTGTGGTTAAATCAGCTATGGCATTGTTGGGGGAGCTTGAAATGAGAGGCTGCTCGTTAAAGGCGGCAGTGAAGGAGCTGTCTGAGGCAGCTGAGAAGGCAAGTCAGTGGTTACGGTTGAAAAGAGAGCAGGGTAGTTTGGGTTAGAGGTTGGAGGGATGTGTGTAGCGGTGGAAAATTGGTGGCAGGTGGTGAGTAATGGGAAGCAGCTGGTGTTAAGGAGGTGTGGCCTTGTTAAGTAGGATAGTTTGAAATTTGTGGAGTGAGGCAGTTATACTTGATTTGGTAGTAGGTATGGTGGTAAGGTTACAAGGTATGTATGGAGTTATGGTTTAAGTGGTTAAGGGGCTGTGTTTGGGATGCTGGACTGCACTGTTGAGCCTTCTGGAAGTATTATGGGCCTAATTCAATGAAACAGTGACAAAGGGAGGTACCCACTTGATAACCTCAAAGAAATACTCATGGTGGTACCTGGCTGGTGTAGTTTATTGGTCTGGTTGGTGAGTTAAGCTTGGTCTGTTGGTTTAGCTTTGGTGGGTATGGTTTGATGGTTGGGTTTTGTTAGGTGTGGTTTGTTGGTTATGTGTTGGTGGGTTAGGCTTGGTTTGGTTGTTGTTTGGTGGGTTGAAGTCAGTTAAGCTTCTTATCACATCATGATGTTTGTTTGGCTATGCTGGGTGTTGTACTGTAGGGCTTCAGGTTGGTGAATGGACTGGGTCCTTGTTATAACATGTGCATATTCTTCAATGGCTGTATACATTTTCCTGTATCTTGAATGAACAAATGTACATAGAGAAATGGAGCACAAGGTCACAATATTTAACAAAACTTATGTAGAACTATTTAAGAAGTTCCAAAACTGATGTCTTCCACAACTTCTTTGAATTAAAATGCTGATTAACAACTTCAAGTGGCATAAATTGATATGAGCCAACCATTTGTAGAGGAATATTCTGGTGTTGATCAAAGCAAAAATGTATTTTTATATATTTGTGTGTGTTTTTTTCTACCAAATCATTAAGGTGCATTTAAAGCACAAGTGAAATCCTTGGAAATATTGTGTGAAGGTATAGTAGAATAAGGTAACTTGCTAATGATCTTAAAAGAAAGTTAATTGTCTGTCACAATACATCATAAAAATGAGTACTGACTTGCTAAAATGGTTTGTTTTTTTGATGCTATATCTAAATTATGGCTATACAGTAGTAGCAGGAGGCAAATTTTCAATGTTGTAGAGAACACATATGGCACTGTGCTGTAAGATGTACTGATAGTCTTTTCTTCCCAGACACTTTGCAAAATCAACTTTTAACAAATATTAAGACTTATATTGAGTTTTTGTAACATTTGATTTTCAGTAAATATTGTATTATGCATCCCTCCCAGCATATCTAAAGGCTTAAACTGCCCTAGAGTGAGACATGAACACAACTAAGGACCAATGTATTTGAAATGGCGTATAGCAGTGGGGTGCTCTCAACTTGCTTGAATTCAAAATCATTGTACCATGAATAATGAGAAATGTACAGCATATGATGAACCTTTAAGTATTACACACTTAAAGGCTGTAATGTATTTTGTTTACAACTCACATGTGTCTAATAGATGGAGTACAGTTTATCAGCAGTGGGATTTGTCAGTTTAAAGGCCATTGACAGCATAGGGTCAGCAAAGCAAACTTACTTTCTGCATCCAGATGCGTCCCTTTCGGATGATGTGCTTAAGCCTCTCCACACAGACTGCGTGCAGCGGCAGGTAGAAATCAAGCTCTGTCTGCGGTAGGATGATGGACAGGGCACAGGTGTTGCGGTCGCCCTTCAGGTCACCGTCAAATATGAGCGAGACGATGACCACTCCCTTCTCGGCCAGCACAAAAAACTTAACATCCACAGCACCGCTCTCAGCACTGCGCAGGATCTCACCATTGAGTGTGTGGTTAGCCAGGAAGGTGATATCGCCATCACCTAGAGTCAGTGCTGGGGGGCCCTTGGGCACCCAGATATGGCGCACACGTGGGCCAAGGATGTTGTCCCAGTAAGCAAAGGTGGCTGCCAGCACTGGTGACTCTCCCTCCACTGTTACCTCTGTCTTTGCCACAGCTGGGGACTGTGGGGGACAGCTGGACGACGACATCTTGGGAGCGTCTGGTGCTCAGCTTCGGAAAGGGCACCAGTCTGCAGATTCTGTACATCAAATATCTTTTCAGAAAGGAGTTGTGCTGTCAATAACAAAACAGTATAGTTTCTTGCAGGCCTGAAGGAAAATGTTAAATGTTTCTCAAACAGTCCCTGTTAAGTGTCCAGACTAGGGACTCTAAAATTGCCCATAGTGCAGGTGAGTGTGAGACGGAGGGGTGGTGATCTGCTGTATAGATAGAGAAATGATTTTAGGGAGTTTATTGTAGTGTATCTAACATTGTAAATCACCTTGGTCCAAGGCTTGGAAAGGTGTCGGCTACATGGGTAAGTCACTGTATGGCGTGTTGGAGAAACGTCTGCAAAACGAATAGTGTAACTTGGTATGCGCACCCATCTGTTCATAATCTACTTGCCAACTCTAAGATCGGAAGTGAATGTCTTTAACCGTTACAACTTAAGCATCGGCTGCTGCTGAGAGGCTCATGAGTTATCCCCAACTGAATGAGCTTGTAGCAGACGGTTTTAAAGCACCAAACGACTTGCTTATAGCGGCCGAATTAGTTGTAGCCACAGCAGGCTATCAGATAAGAAGCCCAAAAAACATTAGCAGAAGTTATACACAGCGTGTATGATGGCTCTACACCAAACACGGTACCTTCACATGCCGTTTCTCAGTGGAACGACATTTAGTGCTGTACTCCAAAGGGGTAGTTTTCAAAAAACGCTATGGTAAAAGCGAGCACTTCCAAAACTGAAAACAGTCCCGATGGCTTCCTCTTTTCCAGAAAATCACTTCCTGATGTGACGCCATCAACATGAGCCAAAACGTGTGCCACTGGGGCAGTTCACCCACCCCGTGTGGCACGCTGAACGATTATATCTTTCTCCAGCAGGTATTTTGATGACCGCTTTGTTTCTGGTGCTATGCGTCTTCAGAATTGCAAAGACCTAAAAGTGAAAGAAATGGCGAATTTTTTTTTTTTTTTTTTTTAAAAAAAAAAAAAAAGCACAACCGCTCATCTTCTATCTTTACCTGAACTCTAAGTGGGAAAAACAAATCATCATGTTCAAATAACGGAAAAATATAAATTCTGGTTTCATGTCTCTAGATCAGAACGTAGGGTAGTGCCTCCCAGCTCCTAGGCTGTAGGTTTAAATTCCCCTCACTCTGTGTGGAATTTGCTTGGATAAAATTTTGAAGTTGCTTAAGGGGTAAGCTCAGCATGAATTAATAATAGACAAAACTTCAAGCTTCATTATGTGCTATGCTAAATGCCTGTGCTAAAAGGCAGACGAAACAGCAGCGGCTGGCTTCTTGTAAAATTTTTCTATCTTACAGCTTTGAGACAGAAGAACAAGTTCAGCAGTATGTGTAAAGCCCTGAGTCTATTCATATTTTCTCAACATGATTACTGTGTCCTTTGCATGAAACTGATTCCTCAAGGTCTGGTTTCAGACATAGTCCAAGTCCTGGATCATGCTAACCTACACCTCACAGCAATAAAGAGGGGTTGTTAGAGCAAAGCACACCCTTGATGTGATGCCAAGCTATCACAGGGCAGTCACACGCTCACTCACCAGTATGTACTGAGAACAACTTAAAATCTACCTGAAATGTCTTTTGACTGTGGGAGGAAACCAGAGTGGTTGCAGGAAGCTCATGGAGACACACACACACACACACACATTTTCAGAACCGCTTGTCCCAGATGGGGTCACGGGGAACCGGAGCCTACCCGGTAACACAGGGCGTAAGGCCAGAGGGAGAGGGGACACACCCAGGACGGGACGCCAGTCCGTCGCAAGGCACCCCAAGCGGGACTCGAACCCCAGACCCACGGGAGAGCAGGACTGCGGTCCAACCCACTGCGCCACCGCACCCCCCCGCTCATGGAGACATGGGGAAAAAAAATATGCAAACTCAAGACAGAGCTGTGTTTGAACCCATGCCCTAGCTCACAGCCAAGGAGTGTGAGGCACCAGCTCTACCTCCTGTCACCTGGAAAGCTCTCCAGGTGTTGGTCTCTCTAGGAGACCATAATCTCCAGATGAGCTGTTTAGATCAAGATTTAATAACATAGAAATGTTTGTATGGGATAGAGGAACTACAGCGTAATATGAAATCGGCGGGGGGGGGGGTATGAACACTTTTGTGTTCCAGATGATTTTTAGGTGTATTTTCCTCCTACAAGGAAGAGCTCTACTCTAGAGTTCTGAATCTCAAATGTTTTACTGTCTTTGTCCTTCTGTTTAGTTAGCATTTTTTGTTGTCTTAGATTAGCTTAATACACACAGACCCACACAAACTGCTTGCCCCTAGCAGGGTTGCCCTGAACCAGAGCCAAGCCTGGCAACACAGGGCTGGAGGGGGAACGCAGCCAGGACGGGACTCTCTTCCCAGTCTATCGCAAAGCACCCCAACAGGGCTTGAACCCCAGACCTGCTGCCATGAACCCCAGAGCTTGATAAATATTTGTGAATTTCAATGACCCTTGTTTTTCAAATAAGGGCCCCATGATCAGTTGTTTTATACACACTTCAGCATTTGTGTATACACAGGGTCTTCACTGTCTGACCTGAGAGCTGCATATGGCCTGTTCATGTGCTGTGGTCTGCAGAAAACTTTATAAAGTGTTGTTGTTGTGTGGTTTTTTTTTTTTTTTTTTTTTTTTTTTTTTTTTTTTTTTTTTTTAAATATTATAAAATGAATTTTTGCTTGTATATAGTGGGGGTGGCACAGCAGGCTTGGCCTGTACTCGCTCTCTGGTGGGTCTGCGGTTCAAGTTCTGCTTGGGGTGCCTCGTAATGGACTAATGTCCCCTGCCAGTCCCACGCCCTGTAATCCCCCAGGCTGGGAGTGTGGCTCCAGCAGATTCCAAGAACATCTGAATTCTCTGTCCAGAAGAGAGCAGCCCTAGGAACAGCTAAGATTCTGCACAGAACCCTCAAACTCCAAGGCCTCTGGTAGAGGACCTGAGCTTGAGGAAGACACAAACACACCACCCTATATGGGGGTGAGAGCAAGGTTGTTGTGTGTGTGTGTGTGTGTGTGGTTTTTTTTTTTTTTTTTTTTTTTTAAAACAATTAGAATTATAGTGTTCATTGGCCAAAAAAACTTGACACCCATGATCTCCACATGGAGTGGAGCAAATGCAGTATGGGGTAATCATGAAAATTTTAAAATGGTTATAGTAGAATTTTGTTTCTGTGGGCTTACTTGCGTCTACCATGTACAGCACTCCCTCAGACCATGCAACACATACAAATAAAGGTCCCAAATGGTAAGTATGCCACCCTGATGCATACATCTAGTTAACAGTAAAAAGCAGTTTCCATGGCTGCCCTGTTTAAGTCAATCTATGATGAAAGATTTACTGTGGAGCAAGAGAGAGAGCAAGGCCAAGACTGTCCTCATGCCCCTCTTCTCAAAACCTTGACCACCCTAAGTTTTCTGAAATAAATCCAAGTAATACTGGATTAAATTCTGAATGTTTTTTGAAATTTGAGCCTTAATTCTGAAACTTTAGGCGCATGCCTTTTCAGTTTACTTAAACACTCGGCATACCTTATTTGTTCACACTTTCTGTAGTGTATTAAAAACATATTTAGACTGCCAAATAAGTAATGCTTTTAATTCTAGTAAAATATTAAAGCATCCATAAATCTTCATACCAGATGTAGAGACAGCTGCTAGCGTAGGGGTTAGAGCTACTCCCTTTGGAACCAAATTTTACAGGTTTGATCCCCACCTCTGGCTGTAGTACCCTTGAGCAAAGTACTTAGCCTAAATTGCTCCAATAAAAATTACCCAGCTGTACAAATGGGCATGTAATTGTGACAACATTTGTAAGTTGCGTTAGAGAAAAGTGTCAGCTAAATGTAACGTGCATTATATTTTGCGTTGAAGGTCCGTCGCTGCTGTTCGTGGTGTTTTGGGTAAGTGTAGTTGTTTTGCTACTGCTTTTTTCCTGACGCGCATTTGTTATGTAGCTGTGCAGATAGACACAATCGGTTGTCTGTCTGTGTAGTGTTGCGTGGCACTGTAACTAGTTTGTTGGGCGAATGTTCTCTGGATCACTTCTGTGTTGCGTTGTAGGGAGTGGGTGTGACTCGATTAATCACGTCTGTTTGTTTGTTTTGGTTGCCATTGTTGGAGTGGTTTCGGTTTCGAGAAGGAGTCTCCACTGATTGGTGGTAGCCTGGTTTAAATAGCGGCTGGTGATCCATGACGGTAGCCTCTTGGTGCAAAGACAAGAGATTCTACCTGCAGAAGTCCACTGATTGCGGGGGGGTCACCGGTACAGCTGTCTGCAGAGGTTCATGCACCTAACATGTAGACCATCAGTCTTCTACAGTAAGCAAGCTGTGCGAGTTTGCCACCACTGGAGACCTGAGCGCTCTTGCTGCTACAGTAACCTGGTCTATCCTCACCTGTCATCTTGCTTTACTTTCTCTAGGGGACTCTGGAACTGCCAGTCTGCTGTGAGAAAGGCTGACTTCATACCAGCCTATGCCTCCCATCTCTTACTGGACCTCTTGGCCCTAACTGAAACTTGGATCACCCCAGACAACTCAGCCACACCTGCAGCACTCTCCACTAACTATTCCTTCTCTCTTCAGCTAAAACATCCTTCCTCCACAACAAAATACAGTCTGCATCTAAAAAAAGAAGAGAGAGGGGAGGGAAAAAAAAAAAAAAAAACCCAGACTCTTTGTAACCTTCTCATCCCTTCTGTGCCCCCTGCTACCGCCTCCTCCCTTTTATTATTGCTGACAACTTTGCTTTGTTTTTCTGAGACGAAGTCAAAGCAATCACTGACAAGTTCTCAGCATCAACCTGCCTGGTTCACACTAGACTTCCCTGTGAAGCTATCCTCTCCGAATTCAAGCCACTCTCCGAATCAGAAATCTGACCTCATGATACTGTGCATAGCCACCACCTGCTTGCTTGACCCAATCCCATCGTCACACCTACAGAACATTTCCCCTCAACTGTCCACCTTCATCTCTAAGATCAACTCCTCACTCTCCTCTGGCTGTTTCCCAGCTGCCTTCAAAACTGCTGTAATTTCCCTTTTTTTAAAACCTCCCTGGACCCCAATCGGATTGCAAATTACAAACCGGTCTCTCCTTCCTGTCTAAAACCCTAGAGCGGACAGCCTGTGATCAACTGTCTGATTTCCTCACCTGGAACAGTCTCCTCAATGCATATCAGTCTGCTTTCAAAGTTGGTCACTCCATTGAGATGGCCCTTCTGGCAGTGTCTGATGCTCTCCAAGCTGCTAGAGCCACCCCCCCTCTCCTCAGTCCTCATCCTCCTCGATCTACCTGCGGCATTCGACACAGTCAACCACCGGATTCTACTCTCCTCTCTTAATCAGCTTGGGATCAAAGGTGTGGCACTAAGATGGTTTTGAATCCTACCTATCTGACAGATCCTATCAAGTGGTCTGGCGGAGCGCTCATTCTTCTCCTCTGCCTCTTAACCGGTGTTCCATGGGGCTCGGTATTGGGTCCTCTTTTCTCAATCTACACTTCCTCCTTTGGTCCGGTCATAGCCTCCCATGGATTCAAATACCACTGCTATGCTGAAGATACCCAGTTATTTCTCTCCTTTCCACCTGGTGCATCAGACATCTCTGCATGCATTGCTGCCTGCCTGTCAGACATCTCTTCATGGTTGTCTGATCACCACCTCCAGCTTAACCTCTCAAACAGAGGTTCTTTACCTCCCAGCCGGCCCATTGTCCTGTCATCAATCAAACTGGACAACTCACTCATCTTGCCTACCTCCTTGGCTCAGAGTCTGGGAGTAACAATTGACGTGAGTCTTTCTCTCAGCCCATCAAAGCCACAATCCAGTCCTGCAGATACAACCTGCATAATATTCGTAGGATCCGTCCCTACCTCACAATTAACTCTGCCCAACTACTGGTTCAGGCCATGGTGACTTTCCGTCTGGACTACTGCAACTCTCTCCTGTGTGGGCTTCTTGCTACTGCCATCAAACCTCTGCAGCTTCTACAAAATGCTGCCGCGTGAGTTTGATTTGCCAAAACGTTCCCACGTATCCTCTTTTCATTTCTCTGCACTGGCTTTCTATAGCTGCCAGAATCAAATTCAAGACCCTGGTTACTTTCTACAAATGCATGAATAGAACTGCTCCCAACTATTTACAGGTCTTGATCAACTGCTACACCCCAACTAGACCCCTTCACTTGTCTACTTCTGCTCGCATGGTGATCCCGTGCACAAAAGGTAAAGCTTGGAGGTTCCCGATTCTGGCTCCATTGTGGTGGAACGACCTTCCCCTCTCACTCAGAACTGCGAAAACTCTGTCTACATTCAAGAAGTGTCTGAAAACTCACCTTCTCAAGACCCATTTCGCCCAAGATCTCTCCAGCTCATGTACAGTGTAAATGTTCATGCACTGTAACTTCATGAGCATCACCAGACAAAGCATTTATTCAGCCACTAGTCTGGCATTGTTTTTGTTTGCTTATGTTTTTTAAAAAACACAATGGTAGGGGAGGGTATCAGGATTTGTCTATCCTGTGTTTTATATACCTACTTGAACAATGAAGCTTAGTGTAGCAAACTAGGTTTACTTGAGTCACATGTCTGCAGCTGTGTCTTTCTCAATGTAATGCATAAATTGTACTTTTGCTGAGATGTATGTCACTTTGGACAAAAGCATCTGCTAAATGAATAAATCTATTGTAAAGAGATCATGACACTCACTGAAGTATAGCATATCCCAAAGCCGCCTTTCTATGCTTTGGAAATATTATCCATCTCATTTAAAATTCTTTAGATCACAAGGTTGAAGTTGTACTGTTTCCTGTATTTACCTGGTTATAAAACTCTTAAACTGCAGGAATAGTTCTTGTACTTTAATATTAAATATGATGCAAACAAATTTCTCTTGCACTTCTGTGAAAGTTAATAATGATAGAAAAAAAGACACACAACTTAATAAAGCACTAGGGTGTTAAACTTCTGTTGTATGTGTTAGATTTATAAAGTTGTCTTATATTTCCAAAATGGCTTTTTCTCCCCTCTTCCTCCTCCTCTCTTCCCCACCCCAGAACAGCTGCGTAATGCTGTGTTACCTGGGTGAGTTCTGGTGTCTAAAGGTGTACACCTCCACAGGATTGCCTATTTGACTTAGCAGACAGGGGATTCAAGGTAAGTAGAGGAAGGCAGTTGGACATGGAAAGGGTTCTAGTGAACACTGTGCGTTTTTTCTCCAGTACAGGTTATGGCTGGTGGCACAACAACAGCAGCAGCAGCAGCACAGGTGTGGCAGAGCCAATAGCATCAGAAGTGACTGCCTGTCCTACCGGTGAATCCGAATGAATCAGAAATGTACCAGATCCTGTAGAGCCAAGGAGTGTGATGCTTGTGGGATTGAAATGTGTTCTTGGTTGTTTGGGTTGTACGTTCTTGTTTTCTGTGGAAAAAGGTATTTGTTTCTGTAAAATGCAGGTGGACTGATAGTGTAACACAAGCACGTCATGGGATTAGAGGTGTTACCGGGTAGGCTCTGGTTCTCCACGATCCCGTATGGGACAAGCGGTTCTGAAAGGTTGTGTGTGTGTGTGTGTGTGTGTGTGTGTTATGGGGGTAAAGTGCATATGGTATTGGAAGTGTATGGAGTGCTCGGGGTAAGTGTTTAGAGAACTCACTCCTGCAGTAACTCCTTACAGAGTAAGACAAGTGTGGTGTGTGTGTGTGTGTGTGTGTGGGGGGGGGTTTTTTTTTTTTTTTTTTTTTTCCCTTAAGAGTTGGTCAGTGACAGAATCCTACACTTGTCACAGGACTTCTGACAGTAATAAACCCAGTCTGATTTACACTCAGAAGCTTTGTGTACATTACTGTTTAACTCCCTGACTACCCTTAATTCCCCTCCTGCACCTTAAATACACCAACTGTATTTCCACAATTTAAAAGGCTACATAAATTTCAAAGTGATATAAAATATACCCAGCTGTCCAAATATTTACATATCCACAATTATTTTATTGAAATCAATAAAATCTGGGGTAAAAATATTTATTCCACACAAATAGTTGTTTCATTTCTCATAGCTCAAGTGATAGTCTACCACAGATTTAAAATTTGTATTTATGTAAGTAATGGCAACTCACAGCAAAAGTTTGTAAATGTACCAGATAACAGATATCTATAATTTCTGTGCATACATACACGCTGAATGAAAATGAATTACTCTGAGCAAATTCACATTTTTACTTCATATTCTGAATTCAAAACAGACTGAAGTTTTCCCACACTTATTCAGAGTGTTTAATACCATCTCAGATCAAAACATGTATTTCAAAATTTGACCACAGTTTACTAAAAATGGAAAACCAAAATGTTTTGCAGTATTCACACCCATTTTAACTTCATGCTTAGATTTCCATTGGTGCAATATAATGCCTAAAAAAAAATTCATACAATTTTATGATGGCCTGTGTAAGAAATTAATGAATCACTGCTATTTGTGTATTTTGTAAATATAAACATGCTCTATGAGTGAAAATAAAAAGAGCATTCCAAATTTCTTGCATGTAATTACAGAAGTACAAATTTTGGGAAGGAGTACCTGGCCAATGCATAAACACTGGACATGCACCTTGAACATCTAGTGGTCAATTTGGGAAACTGTATCACCACAGTGCATAGATAAGGCCACTGTAAATCTTGGTCATGAAGGAAATTATTCAAAGAAATGACTGTGAGGTAAACTGTCACAGAAAAAGACACATAATTGTGGTGTAAAGATAACATACTTGGATCAACAATCCTTAAGGTCACAAAAATAGCCTAAATAGAAAGTAGAAAAGAAGGAGCACAATTTATAAAGGTACTACAGACATGACAGAAAGCCTTATGGTCTGTTAGACTAGAACTTGAATTGGCAGTTCTAAATTGTATGTATGGAGTAATCAGTTTTTGGATTAAAACTGTATGCTCTCTACCAAAAAGCTCAAACTGAGGAGGGACTTCACTTTTCATCTGAAAAATGCTTCAAAGCAAACTGAAAGAACAGCACTTGAGTGGCTTAAAATTAAGAAAACAGATATCCTTCCATCCTGACCTTAATCCCATCAAAAATCTTTTTCATGATTCAAGTCCAATCAATATTTCAAATACTTTGAAATCGACACTAACTTTACATACAGGCCTACTGAGTTGCTTTGTTTCATTTTCTTGTTTTTATAAAAAGTTATGACTGTAATAAACTGTTCTTGTGTTTTGTTTACCTATTCAGCAGTTGCTTTTCTCCAAAATGGTGTACAGTTATTGTTAACCACAATTTAGCTGACACCTTCAGGCCACAATTCTAGATATGCTAAACTCCCTACAATCGCTTACCCATCATAATGAAAGATTAGGGCAACGCACTCACTCAGTGACACCCAGTAACAGCAATTCCCCAGTTCACCTGAAACACATCTTTGGACTGTAGCAGAAAACCAGAGCTCCTGAAGGAAACACACTAAAACAGGAAACAAACTGCAGTCAGACTGAGTCAGATTTGTACCCATGTCTGAATACAGCCCAGGGACATGGTAACACAGCAAGTTCTAAACTGCTTGGTAGGCATGGGTTTAAGGATGTGTGAAATTGCATGTTTATTCCTGTGTTTGCTCCTCACGGAAAAAGGCACCGACAAACTACTTTTGTTCCTCCCTTGCTTTGGCTGCTGAGGGGCTGGACTTGACAGGTTGGTCCTCTCACATACACATACACACACACACAGACACACAGAATACAGCACAGGAGCTGTGGGGCATGAGTGGGACTTGCTGAGCCACTGTCCTGTCCATGTTAAATAAGAAGTAATTTCTCTGCCTTCTGTTGCAGTATAAAAACTTGGGGTCGTGACGGTGCCTAAATCATTTTCATGTTTACACGCCGGGGCCCACTTGTATCTGGGGGGTCTGCAGCTGCTCCAGCAGACTTGCGCGGGACATACTCAATATCAATGTTGCTTTTATGCTTTCCTTTCCCGCGACTCCACACAATGAGGACCAGGAAGCAGAAGAGAACTGCCCCTAGAAATGTGAAGCAGCCCATCGCTGTTGACACCAGGATAGTCTTCAGATCTACACCAAAAGGAAGACTGTGCAGGTCTGTCCTGTTGGTCGCCACGTTATTGCGGTCTGTGTAGTACTGAGGGGTCCGGTTAGTATACAATGATCTGTCACTGATGCTCATGCTTTGCACAATCAAAGAGGCTGAGAAAGTCTCATTCCCAGCAGCATTGCTTGCTGTGCACAGGTATGTGCCACTGTCGTGCACCTCCACAATCTTGATCTCCAACGTACCATTTGGGTAGACAGTCATGCGTCTGTTGGCCTTGTTAGTGATCTGGCGGTGGTGTGGTGTAATCCATGAGATTATCGGCCGTGGGGAACCATCAGCAATGCAATGGATCCATGCTGGCTGGCCCTCTTCAACAAGCAGCAGCTCTGTGCCGTTCTCCTGGATTCTAGGCTTGGTGCATGTGACATAATAAGACAACTGCATCTCTTCAAGCTCCCGAAAAGGTTGTGCATGCAAGCCCTCTGGAGTGCTGCATGAAGGCTGGGAGTCACCAAACTGGATGGAGTGTCGTCTCTGCAGGATCCACAAGAGGCGGCAGTCACACACCAGAGGGTTTCCATCAATCAGTAGCTTCTCCAGCCCCTCAGGGGCTTGGAAGGCCTCCTGCTCCAAAGTCTCCAGTTGGTTGTGGGAAATATTCAGCACCCGAAGTACTGGCAGGCCTTGGAATGCTCCAGATTCAATGGTGGATAGCTGAGCCCCAACCAGGTGTAGCTCCCGGAGCCGCACCAGGTCCCGTAGCATGCCACCCTCAATGACACCAATGTGACTGAAAGAGAGGTTGAGGTGAGTGAGATAAGACAGGTGCCTGAGGGCCTGGTAGGGGAAGGTGGACAGGCGGGTGTTGGTGATGGAGAGGGTGGTAAGGTTAAGACCATGCAGAGTGTTAGGAGGGAACACATTTAGCAAGGGCCAGTTGTCTACCTCTAGGTGTCGCAGGCGGAACAGTTTCTTGAAGGAGTATGGGTGGAGGGTACTGATGTTGAGCTCTCGCAGGTGGAGGCTGACAAGGTTACGTAGGTGGGAGAGTGCTTCTGTAGGCACCTGCGTCAGGTTGCACCGCTCAAGGGTCAGCATCTCCAGACTGAGAAGGCCATTGAAGGCCTGGTGTGAGATGTAGACTAAATCATTGTCTCCCAACTCCAGGGACTTGAGCTTCCTCAGATCTTGGAACATGAAGTCCAGGAAGATTACAATCTTGTTGTCACTGATGTCCAGCGTGGTTAGGTTGGACAAACCGGAGAAGACACCCATGGGAATGAGATTGATACGGTTGCTCTTCAGACTAAGTGTGTACATGTTGACCTGGGATCTGAAGGCCCCAGGCTCCACATATCTGATAAGATTTCCACTTAAATCTAGTTCCTCCAGGTGTGGGTAGGAGGAGAAGTTGTCCGAGTTGATGTTCCGCAATTTATTCTTGCTAAGGTCCAGGATATGGGTCTCACTTGGGATGCCCTCAGGTATGGTCATAAAACGCTTGCGGTGACAGATGACGGACTTGCTCTGGGCAGAGCACTCACAGCGGGCAGGGCAGCTCAGGGAAGAGCTCACAAGGATGACAAGGAGGATGAACCCCAGAAATGGTTGCCAGCATGAGGCAGCCATGTGCAACATGACTTTGCTGGTGTAGTCTGCCATTCTGGTCAAAGTTCTGAAACAGTAAAAAAGATATTGATGGAGATGAGAACATAATTAAAGCACCATATATTGTCTATTCATTGTACTCAACATAAGAGATGACACTCGCTGGTCAGAAACCCTAGAGTGATTATTGGAGTCTCCAGTGACAAAACAGACTTAAGTTTTTTCATGCATAGGATATAGAAAGCATAAAGCTGTTGAATGATATATCCAGCAAAGCCAACAGATGGTTAGTGATACTGGGACTTGTTGCTGGAACAGTGGAAATAAGTTTTCGACTTATCTCAAACCAGCTCCAGGAACACATAAGAGTGACGAAAAATAATAACATCAATTCAGCAGTGGCTGAACACTTACTGTAGACCGGTCATGTAATCAACTTCGAAGAGACCACAGTTCTTGCACCTGTCCCGGGATACAAGAGCCGTGTAGTAAGAGAAGCGATTGAGACAGAGAAGCACCCCGATAACTTAAATTGAGAAGAGGGTTTCAAAGTATCTCAGACCTGGACACCCCTCATTTCAAATCTTCATTCCAGACCCATGGCGACTCGACTGCCTCACACAGAAGCTCAGATCAACGAGCAGACCAGTAACTCGAAAGATACAGTGCAGGTGGAAAACACAGCAGGGACACCACCCAATGGGACCACCAGCTACGACCTTCGACCCCAACCCCGCCCATAAATACCCCCACCCTCGTCAAACACTCCAGTTCACATCCAGCCTTTGCAAGATGTGGAAGCTCCCTGAAGATGCCTCCAACAGAGGAAGCGAAATATTGAAACCAGTTTCTTACATGATGCGGTCTCATCCAGAAAATTTAAAACCCCAGTCAGCTGACACCAGCCGCAAAAGCCTACGTGTTTTGAGCTGCACACATAGTTATGTCGACCCCACGAATTGCAGGAACAACAGCAGCAGCTCATTGGACAGTTACATTTCTGTTGAGGTTAAAGCTGCCCAATATACATCCATAGCACTCTTTCAGTAGTGCAAGGCTGTATTTGGGATATTGAATATTATGTCATCATTGACAGTGGTTTAAATCTCCTATAGTCTTATGGTATTTTGAATTATAACAAGGGCAATTATTACATCTTTCTGTGCTGAATGAATACCTTTCTTCTACTAGCACAATGAGAAAGGTCTTCTGTTCTACACAAAAGTATAGATACCATATGAAAGCCTCTCTAAAATAATGCATCTCTGACAATATCAGAAAACATTTGTTTGATGAAATAGTGTTTGATTACATAGCTTCTCAATCTTGAATGTCCTGATGTTGGATAAAGTTGAGAACCAATTAAGATTTGGCTGCACCCTTCAATTAGCTTTTGTCCTAGTTGGGCCATGATTTATTACATTTATCCATTTCACAATTAGCATGGCTGCAATTTCTTTAGATCTGATCATTTGCTTCACTTTACCCTTCCGTTTGTCCTCCAGACACTCCACCACCCATACAAACGCCCTTTCCTCTGACAGTTAGAGGTTACTGTTGCTTTTCTTCCCATTGTTGCAGAAACCCCTGGAAAATTACACTGGGGTGAAACCAAAGTTGGCTTAATTAATGTACGGTTAAATATCCTTACCTATAGTGAAAATGTTACATCCATATGCGAGACCAACACGGACTCATATTGCTGTAATGTTCAGACATGTACATAAAGTATAGTGATCCCACATGTACAGTGTATTTGTAAGTGCACAGTGCAAACTGTAAAGTAGAGAGTAAAGGAGAAACAGTGAACACGGGAAAAAGATGCACAATGCATTTTCTCAAAGGTGAAAAGTGAAGCACGAATCTGTGAGTGGTACTTGAATATGGAGGTGTGACGAGATACTGGACTGGAACACTGGACCTGGACAGAACAGGCACTCAGGACTGAAACATAAACAGCTTTGGAACTGGACTTGGGAAACAAGTGGTTCTAAGGTTTACAAGGAAATCACAACAGAACACTGATTAAGAATCCACAACCTTGCCTCAGTTGTTTGCTCCTTTTATATGTGACTGATTACCAAACTGTGAACAGGTGTATGGGTCTGGACTAGTGGAACTGAGCTGGTGCCTCCTTTGGTCACTGGGGTTATTGACCCTGTGGGTCATGACAGAAAACAGTGCCAGAGGACATCTGTGTTAACTCACTGTTTAGTACTAAATGAATCTTTGCTTCTTCCTATGTACCTCAAGGGATTTATGGCTGACCCAAGAAGAGATGAGACATACTCTTGTTTTTGACACACTGATTTACTATTGATATATTTTGTAGCAATTTTAATTTACAACTTATACCTGTGTGGTGAAGTTGGAAGCATTTGCAAAAAATGGTTGGGACCCAATTTACATTAATGAAGCAATGAACGTAATTAAAGCATTTTGTGTCCAAGCAATGAGGATAGTTTTGCAGAATAATTCATAGCACTGGTACCTGTTCTTATGATGTGTCGACAAGACCTTGACTTGTCTTTCGCTGACAGTTAATGGTCCGCTACATGTCTTCTCTGACTGCACCTCCATCTACACTCTGGAACAAAACTTCAGGCTAATTTGTAGTAGCTGTATCTCTCTAGTACATCTTCATAAGATGTTCTCTTGGACATCTTGTTGTGTTTCAAATGCAAGAAAACTCCTGGCACTTCAGTACATTTATTCTGAGAATGGGATAGCATACAAGCTCAGCTGGAAGAGTTCACTCAACCTTTCAAAAACAATTTAACAAAAACTTTGATTTGCCCCCTCTATATTCCTATGAAACAAGCCAAATTGTTTAGCTGAAGTTATGTAAAATAGGTTACTTATTATTACTTAAACACATTTGGAAATTAAATGTATTTTATTGCTGTGGTATATATCAGTTCCTGCTACCGAGATGTTTTGTTCATTCAAATGTCTATCCTTCCTCTAATAGGAAAATTAACATTTTATCTGTAACTGGTTTCTGGAATGTCTGTACACAGTTTTGGAACTTCATTGTGCTACATGTTAAATACTGTAACCTTTTATGCTTATACTGTGTTATGTATTGTAGCTGCAAGTTCTCAAGTAATGTTCTTTGTGTATATTACTGTGACCCAGTGCTGTTTTGTGTTGTTGTCAATCAATTAAAATTGTGGAAAAAAATGATAACCTCAACTGCTGGGCCCAAAATGTAGAATTCATATTATACGAACAGCTGCAAGATACACACACACACACACATTTTCAGAACCGCTTGTCCCTTACGGGGAACCGGAGCCTACCCGGCAACACAGGGCGCAAGGCCAGAGGGGGAGGGGACACACCCAGGACGGGACGCCAGTCCGCCGCAAGGCACCCCAAGCGGGACTCGAACCCCAGACCCACTAGAGAGCAGGACTGTGGTCCAACCCACTGCGCCACCGCGCCCCCTAGCTGCAAGATAACAGTTGGTTTATGATAGTATAAGGTGAGGTATTGTACTGCTGGTAACTCAAAATCAACTAAGTAGTGGAATAAAGAATAAATAATAATAATAAAAACAATAATAATAATAATAATTTCAAAAGAGAAATAACACTGCTTAAAGGTAAGTTCTGTAGCCACAAAAATACACAGGAGGTGAAACAGTATGAAAAATACAAGAGTGAAACACTATTTTAGAGCTTAGAACCAAGAAAAGGGGACTAATGAACATTTGTATGTATTTAGATAGAGAAGGCAGGTATAGGCAGAGTGGAAGTTATACTGAGGACAGTAGGTATAACGTTCGGATGTGAAATGGACCAGGACGTATTTTACTATAACATCTGAACACGGATGTAGGGAGCAATGATCTCAGTAGCAGAGTGTACATGCAAGTGCACAGTGCGAATTAGGAAATAAAATGCAACGGTGACACAATGAACACAGAACAAAGAGACTCATGGAGTGTTCTGACAGTAAATGAGATGGGCTTATGTGCACTAGGCGAATACATAGAGACGAGGTCTAGATGGAATTGAAATACGGAGTTGGGATAGAATTACAAAGGACAGGTGGATACGGGACAAGAGCACAGGACTGGAACGGAAATACACTGGAACAGAACTCAAGAAACAGCAAACACATATTGCTCTAAAACTTGTAGTAAAGCGCTGATCAATAATCTGTAAACCAGTAACATAATTTAAGACTTTTTATAGAACTGGGAGCAAGTGAAACGGTCAGTTGGGGCCAGGTGTGTTGCTGCAATTTAGACTGATGTAATGCAATACGTCGGGGTGTGGTGGCGCAGTGGGTTGGACCACAGTCCTGCTCTCCGGTGGGTCTGGGGTTCGAGTCCCGCTTGGGGTGCCTTGCGACAGACTGGCGTCCCGTCCTGGGTGTGTCCCCTCCCCCTCTGGCCTTACGCCCTGTGTTGCCGGGTAGGCTCCGGTTCCCTGTGACCCTGTATGGGACAAGCGGTTCTGAAAATGTGTGTGTGTGTGTGTGTGTGTGTGTGTGTGTGTGTGTGTGTGTGTGTGTGTGTGTGTGTGTGTGTGTGTGATGCAATACTTCTGGTGGACATCAGGGATTCTGCCCATGGGGTTGTTACAGTAGGAAGTGAGGAGCTAAGCTGTACAGGAACCTGTACAAACACACACAGAGTTATCCCTTGAGTTGCATACATAGATATTCATACATATTTACATAGTATATACATACACACACACTGTCTGAAACTGCTTTCCCTGAGCAGGGTCGCAGCAAACCAGAGCCTAATCCGGCAACGCAGGGCACAAGGCTGGAGGGGGGAGGGGACACACCCAGGATGGGATGCCAGTCTGTCGCAAGGCACCCCAAGCAGGACTCAAGATGCAGACCCACCAGAGAATGGGACCCAGTCAAGCCCACTGTGCCATCACCCTCTGCAACATATACAGTATATACTATATACACAGTATATCCTCCTGTCTTCCCTACATGTTACTTTGACAGGCAGTTATACTCCTTCAGTAATGCACTGGAAGCTTGCTATAATTTGTGTGATAATTAAAAAACAAGACAGAACACTCCTCATCTGGCATTGACCAGTACCACTCTCTGCATAATCTATCCTTGCCTGGGAAAACAATTATGACAACAAGACACAGAGGTCATTTATTTCTTGTGGTCTGATTGTCTCTCAGGTGGCGCGGTGGTGCAGCGGTTTGGACCGTGGTCCTGCTCTCCGGTGGGTCTGGGGTTCGAGTCCCGCTGGGGGTGCCTTGCGACGGCCTGGCGTCCCATCCTGGGTGTGTCCCCTTACGCCCTGTGTTACCGGGTAGGCTCTGGTTCCCTGCGACCCTGTATGGGATGAGTGGTTCTGAAGATGGATGGATGGAGGATTGTCTCTCAATACTTTCTGGCTGCAAGTCAGGTTTTCTTGATTGCCACTTCCTTCTTGTTCGTAAGAGTGTGATAATGTTTCTTCTAGTTGTTCCAGAAAACATTTTTTAGGTGTTTCACCTGTTGGCATTGACATTTGGGCAGGTCCTTTCTGCTAAACTCACCAGTGGGAGGTGAATTGATCGCTACCGTTTGCTTGAGAAGAGTATTTGGAGTGAGTACAAGTGGATATTCAGGGTCAATATATACTGAAGTCAAAGGTCTTCAATTTATGATGATCATTTCTTCAGCCATGAATGTTGTGAGGATTTCATGAGTAAGCCTTAATTGCCCTAGCTGCAGAAACACAGAAACTAGGATCCTCGTAGCCAAATCAATCTTTCTTTCCCAAAAACCTCTCAAATGTAAAGCATGAGGTGGATTAAACAACCATGTAACAGCCTTGTTCAGACAAGAAACTTTGTATGGAGTTTTCATCCATATAATATGGCATATTTGAGATGATACTGAGTTCTTTACAAGCACTAATGAAGTTAGTGGCCCAATCAGAACAAATCACTTTCACTGGCCCCGAAAGGCAATACAGGCAGTCCCTGAATTTCGAACGAGTTCCGTGTCCTCAGTCTGTCTTTAAGTCAGATTTTGATGTAAGTCAGAACAGTTAGATATGGTAGGTATCTAACGTCAGTTTGTCAAATGTTTGTTTTAATATATCGTATATCATGTACCTTTTTATGGATAAAAAATATTAGAGAAACACTTCTGGATACACTAAAACATCTTTAATAGAACAATAGAGTAATAACGATACAATGTAATGATAATGATCACAACAATAATAAGAAATGTGACTACAGTATTTATAATAGAAATAAACATAGAAAGAGATAATAAATGTTATTATTATTTTTATTTATTTTTATTTTTTATAGAGCGGTCTTCTCACGCAGTCACACAAATGTTACTACTGTCATGATGAACAGAAGACCGTGACGGAGGAGGCTTGACCCAAGTGCAGGATCGTTTATTCAGAATCAAAGGGCTAGACGCGTTTTTGTGGTTGGGGACAAATGAATGGTCGGTCGATCAGCAAACTAATAGAGGGGAGGATCCAAAATCGTGGTTGAGGGACAAGGTGAGTGGTCATTGTCAAAGAAATGTGGAATGGGACTGGGGGATGATCATGAGGGACAGGACTTAGAAGAGCAAAGCGAGGTAGGTTTGAGAAGATGGGGGTGGGGTTGTCTTAAGCGAGATTCCACAGCTGGGAGTGGGAAGAGTTTGAGAAGTGTCTTTAATAGCCGAGTGCTCACTAAAAGAAAGAGAGGAAGACAGAGAAGGAGAGACAAAGAGAGTGTGTGCGTGCGTGCGTGCAAAACATTAAAGAAACTTTAATGTTCACTTTTCCAGTGTTCGTTGGCGTTTCACCTTTCGCTTTATTTCCACTTTAGTTTCAATCGTGATTGTTTCCGTTTTCTTTGATGCAATACCATTACTTGAATCACATTTTCACTTTGGTGCCATGGTTAGGAGGCTAAAAACCAAAAAAAAAAAAAGCCAAATACAATAATGCATGATATACTGTTAAAGGGAAAAGTCTTTGTCCTACCTCGGGCTTACGTGCCCCACCCACAAGGCGACAAACCGCTGTAGACACACAATGTTTTGATGTGCATTGCAAAGTAGTGCCCATTTATTACGATCCATTGCATACACAGTGCAGGGGGTGCAGTGGCGCAGTGGGTTGGACCAGGTCATTCTTTCTAGTGGGTCTGGGGTTCAAGTCTCGCTTGGAGTGCCTTGCGACGGACTGGCGTCCTGTCCTGGGTGTGTCACCTCCCCCTCTGGCCTTACGCCCTGTGTTGCCGGGTAGGCTCTGGTTCCCTGCGACCACGTATGGGACAAGCAGTTCAGAAAATGTGTGTGTGTGCATACACAGTAACTTAAATTTTTTGATATAATAGGCTGAATTATGAAGTTTTCATTTGATTGTTACTTAAGGGTGACAAAAAAAATCAACTTCCGGTCAGTAAAGGGGTGGTTCGTAACTATCGTATATTACAACGGCTGTACACAAGGACTCAGTCCAACCAACTTCACCATGAAGCCACAGAGAACCACGTCCAACAATGCTGTCATGTTGAGCGTGGACGATCAGAAGAGCAGACTCAAATGCTGATGTTTAAGTCGCTTTATTTGTATCACACCAGGGTTGCACCCACAAATCAGAGCACAACCGAGAGCCTCAAAAGATAGGTGAAGAGAACATCTCTCAGTTGGAGGTTCCGTGGCCAAGTGCATTGGAGCAGGTGCTTTTATACTGTGTCTTTGGGGTCGTCAAGCGCATGGTTGCTAGGTGCGCAGTCGTCTGGCACGCCGGGGCACCAGTGACAGTGACAGTACGTCCATCCCTACGGGCGGCGCCTGCTGCCCCATTTAGCGAGGTGGGACAGCCCATGGGGTGGGGCCCAGGCTGGTCTGGATGGGACCTGTGGAAATCAGCAACAAGAACAGGGTCCAGAGCATTGCGTGTGGGCACCCAACACTTCTGTGCAGTGTAATGATCTAGTCAATGCAGGATCTGCATTTGTGGAAGCCAGCTTTCTGATCTCGGACCTGGGGGTCAACGACATCCTTCATCCTATTTAGGAGGATGCCGTTGAACACCTTGTTTGGGATGGACAGTAGGGTAATCCATCTGTAGCAGCTGTGGTCACCTTTCTTGGGGATCTTAATGAGGGAGCCCTCCTTCCAGTCTAACGGGACATGTTCCTCTTCCCAGATCTTCTTGTAGAGGTGGTAAAGGATTTGCACTATGGTCTCAATGTTAGTCTTTATCGCCTCTGCTGCGATGCTGTCAGGTCCTGATGCCTTGCCATTTCTCAGCTGCTTTATGCCCTAGCGCAGCGGTCACCAACCTGTTTGGCACCAGGGACCGGTTTCATGGAAGACATGGACCCGGGGGGGTGGTGGGGTTGATGGCGGATGGTTTCAGGATGATTCAAGTGCATTACATTTATTGTGCACTTTATTTCTATTATTATTACATTGTAATATATAATGAAATAATTATACAACTCAGATTTTGACTTAAAGCTTGTCACCAGATGCAACTTAATTGTCACTTGCCACTCACTGATAGAGTCTGCAAGCAATTGATATATTATAGTCTCTGTGCAGTCAAACCTCTCTGCTAATGTTAATCTGTATTTGCAGCCGTTCCCCAGCGCTAGCATCATCGCCTCAGCTCCACCTCAGATCAGCGACAGCATTAGATTCTCATAAGGAGCGCGCAACCTAGATCCCTCGTATGCACAGTTCACAGCAGGGTTTGCGCTCCTATGAGAATCTAATGCCGCAGCTGATCTGACAGGAGGCGGAGCTCAGGCGGTAATACAAGCGATGGGGAGCGGCTGTAAATAGAGATGAAGCTTCGCTCACTCGCTCGCCCGCCACTCACCTCTTGCTGTGTGGCCCGGTTCCTAACAGTTGGGGACCCCTGCCCTAGTGGATCTCCTCCTTCGTGGGGACGCTGCAGTCTATTGGGAGGTTGCTGTCAGCTGACCAGATATCTGGTAGGTCCTGGGGGGGGTTGTCTGTTCAGCAGCTCTTCAAAATACTCCACCCATCTTCTGCTTTGCCCATTCTCCTCAGAGATTGGCTTTCATTGTTTGTCTTTCTCAGCTCTTCTGGTTTGCTGAACTTTCCAGACAGCTTCTTGCTGGTGGCATAGAGGTCCTTCATGTTCCCATAATGAGCTGCTTCTTTGGCTACTGCTGCAAGAGTCTCCATGTAGTTCTTCTTGTCTGTTTTGATACTCTTCTTCACACTTCTGTTAAGTTCTGTGTACTCTTCCTGCGCCTTGGCTATTTCGACTTGTACATTTCTGAGAAAAGAGACCAATCTAGAAGATTACAAAGTTCAAAGCCCTGCAAGAGCTGCTAGAACAGGAGACCATGAACAAGAAGTGGAAAGCAGTGAAGGAGGTAGTGACATCTACATGCCAGGAAGTACTGGACCCTAAGAAGCACAGTCACAAGGAATGGCTCTCATCAGATACTCTGAAGAAGGCAGCAGTCAACAACAACCGTTTGCACATTGCTCATGACTGATTTTGTCTCACTTTTCCAGGCAGATTTTCTACAGATCATTCAGGTTGTTTGGATAATGCTTCTGGACTGCAATTTTCAAAAAGTGCCACAGATTTTCCATTGGTGTCACGGCCCCAGCAGCCAGGACATCAGCGACACCTGTTGTTCCCTGATGGAAGTGGGGATAAAAGGGGATACGGAACAGACAGGGACGTGGAGCCTTGTTTGGCAAATGCCGTTTCCCTCCGGATTGCGATTCCTGTTACTCCTTCTGATCTTGACATTTCGCCTGTGTATTTTGACTAAGATTCTTACCTTGCCCTGTGCACTTGGAGTGCTGATCGCCTAACCATCGCCTGTCCCTTGACTACTCTCTTTGGATTGCGTTTGTCTGCTACAATAAACATTTCTTTGAAGAACTCTGCACTTGGGTCCATCCTCTCAGAATGTGAAACCATGACAATAGGACTGAGATCAGGACTTTGACTAGGCCATTGCAGGACATTCACATTTTTGTTTATGCCACTGCAGCATTGTCTTAGCCTTCTACTTGGGATCATTGTCTTGCCAGAAGATGAACCTTCCCAAGATTTGGTTTCTGAGCTGACTGGAACAGGTATTTCCTTGTATTTATTTCCATCAATGGGGGGTGGGGTGGTGCAGTGGGTTGAACCGGGTCCTGCTCTCCGGTGGGTCTGGGGTTCAAGTCCTGCTTGGGGTGCCTTGCGACAGATTGGTGTCCCGTCCTGGGTGTGTCCCCTCCCCCTCCAGCCTTGTGTTGCCGGGTTAGGCTCCGGCTCCCCCACGACCCCATATGGGACAAGCGGTTTAGACAATGTGTGTGTGTGTGTGTGTGTGTGTATTTCCATGAATCTTAACCACATTTCTCAAGATGAAAAACATTCCAATAAAATGATGGCGCTACCACCATACTTCACTCTAGGGATGGTGTTTTTTGAGGCATGAGCAGATTTTGGTTTCATCTAGCCACAACATCTTTTACCACATGCAATGCATTGAACCCTCTAATGCTGTTATGTCCACACCTACACTGCAATCAACAACATCTGTCGCCAATCAAGCATCTGATGACAATCAGAGCACTCAGCTTTAAAAGACCCTTCTCAGCCCCTTCGCACTTGCGGAATCTCTTTGAGACAACTGTCCCCCCTTTGCCCCTATATCCTCTTCTTCTCCTTTGGCCCTGGGTCCTGTTCTTTGTTCTCCAGCTTCTGACTAATTGCCTCACCCCCTGACTTCGTCTACGGATCTTCACTCCAACTCTGACTGCCAATTGACCAACCGTTCGCCTTTTTTTGACAATGAGAACTCGCTTGATCCCTCAATTCCAGATAAACAATCCTCCACTTGGTTCCAGCCTTCCTTGCACCCCCTGTTCTCCGTGACAGAAGATTTTGGCTTCAACATGGACTCAGCAGCAACAATGAGCCAGTGCCCTGCAGGAGCTCCTACATTCGTTTCACCCGGAAAAAGATCTGTAATTTCATTGCCAGAGCCTGTGTCACCCCCAGGGGTCGAACCTGCTCCACTAACAAATCCTTGCCTTGTTACACCCACTCCTTACAACGGAAACTCAGAAAACTGCTAAGGGCTTCTTCTTCACTGCAACCTGGTGTTCTCCTGCCAACTGCAAGCCTACTGCTCCGACACTAGCTAGGAAACCTGTTTGGTTTCCCTGCTGACAGGTCCTGGCCTGGCCTGGGCCACTGCGGATTGGAAGCAAAACAAGCCAAGTTCAAATGAGCAATTCAGGAAATGGTTTGAGGCTGTTTTTGATCATCCCTCTTCCAGAAAGACCACAGATCTTCACCAGCTGAACCTGCGGCAGGGTGACTGAACCATATCTGAGTATGCCCTACAGTTCTGTTTCCTGGCTGCAGCTACCCAGTGGAACCCACCTGCACTACTTGCATGTTTCCAGTAGTGCCAGGAACCCCGTATCCAAGTCGAGATCGCCCACTGAGCTGAGGACTGGACTCTGGACCAATACATAAAACATGCCATCACCCTGGACAATCTGGCTCCTGAGGGTCTGCAACACCTCCAGTCAGCTGCTAAGAATGCCCCGACACCCTTGCAGATCGATCAAGGAAGCCTGTCCCCCACTGAGAGACAGCGATGCCTTCAAGAGGGCCTTTGTCTCTACTGCGGTAGTTCCGACCACTTCTTTGCAACCTGCCTTGGGCGCCCCACCACAGGAGTCTCCCGCACATGACGTGCAATAAGTGACCCACTCCATCCAGATTCGCAGCTCACCATTCCTATTGTCCTGTGCTGGGAGAGGGGTACCCATCAGTTGATCATACACACAGTTATAGACTCCGGAGCAGCTAGTAGTTTCATGGAGACCACTTTTTCAAGGTCACACGGTATTCCCATGCAAAGCTGTAACGTTGCGTTACGAGTTAGTACGCTCCATGGGCAACCACTGGGGAAAGGTGTAGTGGAATCCCGAACAGAGGGGCTTGGGCTTCAGATAGGGACTTGTCATAGGGACACTCTCTCCTTTTTTCTTCTTACATCCCCTGACACCCCGGTCACTCTGGGGTACACCTGGCTGGCCCTACATGGCCCTGTGTTCTCCTGGAGTTTCAGGGAGTTAATTTCATGGACAGAGCAGTGCGCCTCCTCTTGTCTGTCCCTACCCTGTAGAGCCACATCAGTCAAGAGCCCTGGGTTCACGCAGCCTCTGGCTGTGCCAGAGGAGTGTATGGACCTTGTGGTTCTCTTTAGCAAATCGTACACACCTACCCTGCCTCCACACCGTCCATGGGACTGAGCCATAGACCTCCTGCCAGAAACTTCCCCTCTGGGGGGCCGGGTTTACCTGCTGTCCCTTCCAGAGCAAAAGGCCATGGAAAGCTATGTGACCAAGGCCCTGTCCTTGGGTATTATCATTCCACCTATCTCATCAGCCTCTGCAAGTTTTATCTTTGTGGGGAAAAAAGATGGCGGCCTGCACCCTTGTATTGACTGCCGTGGTCTTAATGAGATTACAGTTAAATACCCCCATCCCTTGCCATTAATCACTGTTGCACTAGAACAGGTCCATGGGGCACGGGTTTTTACCAAGCTAGACCTGGGAAGCGCACATAACCTGATCCATATCAGGGAGGGCGTTGAATGAAAGACGGTGTTTAATACTGCCCTCGGACACTATGAGTATTTACTCATGGTTTTCAGTGTAGTTAACGCTCCCTCTGTATTCTAGGACTTTGTAAACCATGTTCTGGGGGATTTAGTATATCTCAATGACATCCTGGTGTTCTCGCGCTCCATGGCTGAACATGTACTGCACGTGTGACATGTCGTCAGTTGCCTGTTGGAGAACGGTCTTTCTGTCAAGGAGGAGAAGTGCCTTTTCCACTAGGAACATTGGCATTCCTGGGCTTTGTTTTTGGCCCGGATGGGGTGGCAATGGACCCGGCCAAGGTCCAGGCAGTGCTCAGTTGTTCCTGTCCAACCTTGGCAAAGACTCTACAGTGGTTTCTAGGATTTGCAAATTTCTACCGCCGATTTGTGGTTTTAGTAGTATCGCTCCCCCACTCACTTTGCTCCTCGAGGTAAAGGGGGTCCGGTTCACCTGGCAGCCAGAAGTCTTGAAGCCTTCCAGGAACTCAAGTGATGTTTTATGACTGCTCCGGTACCCCAATCCGTCGCCTTTTGTAGTTGAGGTGGATGCCTCAACTGTGGCGGTAGGGGCGGTTTTACCTCAGAGGCAAGGCACTCCAGTTAAACTCCACTCATGCACATATTTTTCCCATAAGCTGTCACCCACTAAGCGCAACTACGAGATTGGAAATAGAGAACTGTTGGCCATCAACTTGGCATTAGAGGAGTGGAGGCATTGGCTGGAGGGAGCCACTCACCCGTTCTTGGTCCTTACGGACCACCTTAGAACAGCCCGTCGTCTCAACCTTCGACATGCCCGTAAGGCTCTTTTCTTTACCAGGTTCCAGTTCACTGTCTCATATTCTCCTGGCTCCAGGAACACCAAGGCTGTTGCTCTGTCCCAGCTATGCAACAAGGACCCGACCCCAGACTGACCAGAGACCATCCTGCTTTATACCTGCTTCGTGGCTCCCGTGCGTTGGCAATTCATGCAGGACCTCCAGAGGGCCCAAGCAGAGGAACCCAGTCCATCCGACATTCCCAAGGGCAAGGAGTATGTCCTAGCCAGGATGTGTCCCCAGCTGTTCCACTGGATACATGATGCCCCAGCTGCTGGCCACCCAGGGTGTTGACAGACTTTATCCCTGCTCGAGAAGAGGTACTGGTGGCCCTCCCTTAAGGAGGATGTGCATGAGTTTGTGGAGGCATGTGAGGTTTATGCTCAGGCTAGAATCCTGAACCAGAAACCTACAGGGCTATTGGAGCTAGTCCCAGTGCCATCCTAGCTCTGGTCCCATGTAGTAGTGGACTTCTTGATGAACTTATCCCCCTCCACTGGTAATACCATAATCTTGGTGGTGTTGGACAGGTCCTCCAAGGCCTGTCATTTGCTCCCTTTACCCTGACTCCCCACTGCCCTGGCCATGGCCAAACTTTTTCAGAATGTGTTCCGCATCTTAGGGTTGCCGGAGAAAATTGTGTCCAACCAAGGTCCTCAGTTTTTCCAGGGTATGGAAAGCATTCTGGCAGAAACTCTGAGTCTTCGTTAGCCTCCCCTCTGGATACCATCCTCAGGCGAACGGACAAGTGGAGCGGCTAAACGAAGATCTCAGCCACTTCCTCTGAAGCTAGTGCGGATAGGACCAGGAGCAGTGGACACGTTTCCTGTCATGGGCCAAATATGCCCATAACTCACTGTCAGATTCCTTCACAGTTCTCTCCATATTTTAGTGCGTCCTTGGGTATCTGCCTGGCATGTTCCCTTGGGACCCTGGTTCCTTTGATGTCCCAGCTGTAAACTCCCTGGTTCCAGAATAGCAAGGAGGCTTGGCAGGCGGTCTGGGAACATCTGCATCAGAGCATTCACCGATATAAACAACAGGCCAACTGATACTGTCGCACCCTGCTCTTCCAACCAGGACACCCGAGACATCCGTCTTAAGCTGCACCTCCAAAAAAACTCAGCCCCTGATTCATTGGACCCTACAAGATCCTCCAATATATCACCTCAGTCACTTATCTGTTACAGTTGCTTCCTCACTTATGCATCTGTCCCACTTTTTATGTATACCTGCTCAAGCCCTACAGCACCTCCCTGCTCCAAGCCACCTGAGGAGATCCGACGCGCCCTCCGGTGGAAGTGGATGGGGCACCAGCCTATGCTGTCCACACCCTCCTGGACTCCAGGCGCTGGTGTGGTGGCCTGTACTACCTTGTGGATTGGGAGGGGTATGGCCTGAAAGAAAGCAGCTGCCAGCACCCCATCCCAGAGGCTGCCCTCCTTCCAGGCATCAGAGGGCAGCTGTGGAGAAGGGGTTACTGTCACGTTCACACCCGCAACACAATCAACAGCACCTGTCACCAATAAGGCATCTGATGACAATCAGAGCACTTGGCTTTAAAAGACCCTCCTCAGTACCTTTGGCAGAATTTCTTCAAGACAACCATCCCCCTTTGCATTTATGTCCTGTTTTCTCTTTCGCCCCTGGTTCCTGTTCTTTGTTCACTGGTTTTTGACCATTTTCCTGAACCCCTGACTTCGCCTACGGATCTTCACTCCCACTTTGACCGCTGATCGACCGACTCTTTACCCATCCCCGACAACGAGAACTTGCCTGATCCCTCAGTTCCAGATCAATGAGCCTGCACTTGGTTCCTTTGTTCCGCGTAACACATGCATTGTGGTGAACTCCAGATGCACCTTTTCATGGATATTGTTGAGTAATGGTTTCTTTCTTGCCACCCTCCCAAAAAGTTGAGGTGTTATGGAGAGCTCTTGATATTGTAGACTCATGCACATGTATCCCAGTTTTAGCAACTGACTTCTGTAGTTCCTTCAAAGTGATGGCTGGAGTCTTTGTCACTTCTCTTACCAATTTCTGTCTTGCTTGGGCACTAAGTTTTGAGAGATGGCCTTGTTTATACAGCAACTGGGTGGCATAATACACCTTCCACTTCCTGATCATGCATCCAGTAGTGCTCACTTAGACATCCACAAAGTTTGATATTTCTGCCTGTTTCCCGACATGTGAATTTTGATCAGTTTATCGCTTCTTTTTGTGATATGCTCTTTAGTCTTCATTTCTCCAGAAGGTTCTCAGCCTGGCAAATGACCCCTACACTAATTTTTATATCCAGAAAATGTGACCTTTAATTGAATTGCTCTCTGGTAGAAACTAATAATTCAATAATGTCCAAATAACAGGCAAATGTGTCTTGGGAAGAATTTGCCACTTCAAGCTTTTGGAGCACAAGGGTTTGAATACTTTTGCAAGCTGCACATTTCAGTTTTACATTTTATTTTTTCTAGACAAACAACTCATATTGGCTTTAGAAATGGACTGTTGGCATGAAAAAGATCCCAGACTTACGTAAAAAATTCCCGGCATACACATTATTTACAGATAGCGCTTACGCAGAACAGCTGAAATCCGTTAAGTGCAATTCGGCATAGCCAGACAAGACAGGAACCTGCATCTTCCCTGTTCCCAGGTGTTTTGAGCCGTGAATGCATCTTCTCTCGTTAGTGTATTGCTTTTTCCGCATATTTTTTACCCATTTCATTATTCACAATGCCTGGTGGTAAACGTGTACTTGAAGGAAAACAAGATCCGTCTCGCAAGAATACAGCAATCAATTTAGAGATGAAATTGAAAATAATTAGGAAGTATGAAGGTGGACAAAGGTTATCGTCTCTGACATGGGAACCAGGTTTAGCCATATCAGCTATAAATCTGATAGTGAAGGATGCTGCACATATAAAGGAGCACGTGATGATGTCATGCGATGATGTTGAATGGTAGGGGAGGAAGGGGAATTTGACATATGTAACTTTTAATGTGCGTAAAGGGATGAAGAACAGTCTATTTGCGTAAGTCGAGGGGTGTCTGTATATATATATATACACATGCACTCACACACAGGTTTATTGTCATAAGTACAAGTACCCTGTCCAAGTACCACAAAATTCTTGTTTGAGTGCTTCTCCACAGACTGTGAAAAAAATCAATAGATAGTACTGCACAAAAACAAAACAATACAAAATGCCAAGAACAATAAATAACAGTAAAAATAAATAACAATAGACAGCCAGAGTACTTAGAACTGAGAATACTTAAAGTGACAATGCAAGTAATGTGCCAATGAGCTTGGATGAAACAGTCCAACTCTAGTTGCAAAGGTGGTACATTGGTGAGTGTTGTATGCTCTTACAGCAGCGGGGTGAAAGCTGTTCCTGTACCTAGCAGTGCAGATTCGAATAGACCTAAGCCGCTTTCCAGACAGCAGAAAAGAGAAAAGTGCCCGCGTGGGGTGACTGTGATCTTCCATGATGCACATTGTCTTTCTGAGGCAGTGTGTGGTATAGATGTCCTGGACTGCTGGTAGCTGTGTGCCGATGATTTACTGAACTGTTTTGATCACCCTCTGTAGAGCTTTCTTGTCCTATATGGAGCAGCTGCCCCATCAGGATGTCATACACCCTGTGAGGATAGACTCCACAGCACACCTGTAGAAAGTGGTGAGAACTGTAGTGGACATCTTGGCTTTCTTCACACACCTGAGGAAGTGGAGATGTTGATGGCCCTTTTTGATGATTGATGCTGTGTGCTCAGTCGATGTGAGTTTCGCAGCGAGGGTGACCCCTAGGAATCTTAAGCTGTTGACCCTCTCTACAGTGTCCCCTCCTATGTAGATGGGTGCATGAGCTGTACCCTCTTTCCTTAGTTTTACTGACATTGAGAGACAGGTTGTTGTCCTGGCACCACTCTGCCAGGAGCCTCACCTACTTTCTCTAGGTCGTCTTATCGTTGTTGGTGATCAACCCCACAATGGTGGTATCATCAGCAAACTTTATAGTAGTGTTGGAGCTGTGACTGGCTACACAGTCATGTGTGAACAAGGAATACAGCACTGGGCTCAAGATGCTTCCCTGTGGAGTGCCAGTGTTGAGGATCAGCGGGGAGGAGATATTTCTGCCAATCCACACACGCTGGGGTCTGTTGGTGAGGAAATCCAGGACCCAGTTGCACAGTGTAGCACTCTGTAGCACTCTAGTAGTTTGTCGATCAGCTTAGTCGGGATGACAGTGTTGAATGACAAGCTATAGTCCACAAATAATAGTTTTTACTGTCCAGGTGAGCCAGAGTGGTGTGAAGTGTGTGTGAAGTGTGTGTGAAATGGCGTCTTCAGTGGATCTGTTGTGGCAGTAGGCAAACTGAAGTGGGAACAAAGTGCCGGGGATGGTGTTCTTAATGTGTCCCAGCACTAGCCTCTCAAAGAATTTCATTGTAGTGGGGGTCAGTGCCACTGGGCGATAGTCATTAAGGCAGCTCGCTTTGTTTTTCTTAGGAATGGGGATAATGGTGGTGTTCTTGAAACAGGTGGGTACAGTTGAGCTTTTCAAGGAGGTGTTAAATACTGTATGTCCGTGAAGACAGTAGCCACTTGCTCACTGCATATTTTTAAAGCTCGTCCTGAAATTCTGTCTGGAGCAGCAGCTTTGCAGATGTTGACTCGGCTAAAAGTTTTTCTCACTTGTGTCATAAAGACGGTAAAACTGGAGTCATGCAGCACTGTGGGAGCTCGAACCGGAGGGTCTTTGTTTGTGAGCTCAAAATGCCCATAAAATATGTTCAGTTTGTCAGGGAAAGATGCACCGGCACCTGTCAATGTCTGCGTCTGTGGTTTATAATCTGTTAAGATTATATATTGATGTGCGTCTTGAGTGCAGTTAAACTCTGATTCTACCTTCCTGCTGTATTCCCATTTTGTGCTGGCTATGGCTTTCCGGAGCTTGTACTTACATGTCTTGTATACGTCCATGTTTGTTTGGGAATGAGCAAACTGTTTCACGTGGTCCGCAGACACTTACACAGTACCAGACGAAGTCTGCGACCACTGTGGCATACTCGTCCAGACTGGAGGATGAGTTTCTGAACATGTCCCAGTCCACAGAGTCAGGGCAGTCCTGGAGCCTTTCATCTGCTTCTGGTGTCCAGCACTGCACCGTACGCGTCACAGGCTCCTCTCACTTGAGTTTCTGCTTGTAGACCGGGAGCAGCAGAATCTAGGAGTGATCTTCTGCCCGAGGTGTAGATGCAGTAGGGAATGGTATGCTCCTTTATGTGAAGTGTAGTAGTGGTTGAGGGTGTTTGAACCTCTGGTGGGGCAGGAGATGTGCTGGTAGTATTTTGGGTACACACTCCTGAAGTCATGGGAGTGAAGCGGAAATGCAGTAATGTACTGTAGTTGACACTAGTGTACCCTCAGCTGCTTCATTTTGGTTTTCTGTTTGCTTTGGTTCAATACATTTATGTAGTGGCAGTGCAAGAATGACTGCTTAGCCTCCTCCCTCCTCCACTCAGGAGAACTCAATCTACTGTTTTCTTCAATGGGTGAGTACAGTCACAGATCATTACAGTAAATTGTCTTGTTTATTTTAAATTTTCTGCACTGATTTTTTTAAACATACATTTCATTTCTGAATTTTCTGGATATGAAGAAAATCATTTCAGAAGTGTACTGCATAGAAACATACCTGATAATGACCATAAATGTTTGATAATCATGAAGTGATTTGCATATCTGTTGACATGGTGCACTTTCATAATGTTTTGTATTGTTCTTTTGGAGAAAAATTTCTAATAAAGGAATAAATTTAAATCAAAGTGTTTTATATCATGCTGAAACCATGGATCGATAGTTATATAAGCGTTTTCCTGTATTTTACTGATATTTGACAAAATTGGTCTGAGTTTTTCAGATGGGCTGGGCATTGTTATTTTTGAATTAAAATCATGGGAAATATGCTTTCGATGTGTGAAATTTTGGTATTTGGTATTTCAAGAATGGATTAATTTTGTAAATAGAGGAATTGCTGTGTGCGTGTTTGTGTGCGTGCATGACAGAAATAATGTAATACATACATAATACATAATTTGACAACACAGAATCAAAACAACAGATAGCTGGAGACAATACAATGATGGACTGCAAATATTCTACATAAATAGGTCTATTCTATCTGGAGAGTCCATGGGAAGAATGATCGTAGTCACAATTTTGAAAAAATGTAGTTATTCCCCTTACCCTATAGAACATTGGTTGTAGTTTCTTCCTAAAATGCTCTCCTAATGCAAAACGGTCATAATTGTGCATGATGAAGCAAAGAAAAAAATCCTCCTTTGAAAGAACAACTGTAGTCCAATTCTCCCTTTCAATGTAGCGAAAAATGATAAAGATCTGAGTTGTATCAGCTGATTGATGTCACGTGACATCAACTGGCTAGCTGTTTACTTCTTTTGTGTTTTCACTTGTTCAAAATGGCAGAAACTGAGAGCACAACAGGCTCACTGACAAACTGAAGAAGAAATTTAAAGGAAGACAATGCAAATTAGACAAAATTCATAAGCTTTCAGAACATTCTCTTGGCAAAGATTGCAAATGCATAAGACTTTAGTGTTTTTCTATGACCTCAGAAGAAGAGCAGTGTTAATGAAGTACCTGAATGAGAAAAAGACAAAAGATGAACAAGGCTCATACTTATCGACGTGAGTCTGTTTCAAAGTATGCAAGTAGACATTGTCCAAGGACAGAATTCCAGGTTTCATCCTGAACTTTCCTACACTGGACTGCTGCAGATCAGTCAGGAGAAGTATAATGACCTGCAGGTTCTCAAACAATTCTGTAATGCGAAGAGCCAGAGCTTCTTTGACAACCTGCCAAATGATGGAGTCATCCCTGACCATGAACAAGAATCAAAAAGTGACACTGATTAACATTTCCTATTGTTTTGAATGTTCAAAGTACAATATTTTCATTTTTGTCAGAATTTTTCCTTTTTCAGTTTCCTTTGATTAAAATTTAGCAAACTTAGCAGTTTAAAGAATACAGATAAACATGGGCTTTTTGATGAAATAACCTCTTCTTTGGGTAGTGCCTGTTTATACTGACATACCAATATTGAGCTGAAATTCTGCCTTAAATTTTGCGTAAATCAGAACTTTTAAAAAATTATATTTTATGAATTATTATTTTATAGAAGGGCCTATTTACTGTTATTTTTCCAATGAAATTGCAAATGAATAATAAAGGACAGATTTTCAACATCAATTTTTCATTCACACATAGAAAAAACGAAAAAAATTATCATAGTCCAGATTGCAGAACAAGTTTTAAAATCATCTCCAGTACCACAATTATTGACTAAAATGCACCAACATGTAATATCCTTCTGCCAAATACCATGTGTTTCTGCTGTCCAATTTTTATGCATGGCAATTATTCTATATATGTGGAATAAAATACTGTTTCAAAGTTAAAAATTCAGTTTTCTCCATTTTGACATTTTGTGACCTTGATTGTTCTTTCCATGGAATCTTCATCTATGTAGTATGATTGTCTTAAACTACAGCAGCGGAGAGACATGTACAAGAAGAAGAGTTATCTATTTTCTAAGCTAATGTCCTTGGATTTGTTCCTTTGAAATTTTCATATTGATGCAATCACAGGCTTCACTGTATTCAATAAAACTAATGGAGTTTCTTTTGGTATTGTAGCATGCACCCTCACATACACACCACACGCAAAGACACACACAGAGACAACAAAGCACCACAAAAACGCATCCTCTTGCCCTACGAACCAGTACAGTTGGCTCTTGCAATTATCTATTGCACAGCACATATCAAAGTTTTAGATGGAATGCACTGCCTGTTTTTTTTTTTTTTTTTGTAAACACAATCACGTATAAAGCGATACAGAGTCTTATTACAGTCCCTCTCTTTGGTGGCCATCAGAAGGATGACAACTGTGTCTCAGCCTCTGCCAGGCTCTCTGACCAAAAGATGGTCCTCTATGAAATCACATTTTGCTCATCTCACAATTCCAAACAAGGGACTGAAACCTGATATATGACAGTATGGTTAATGTTGGATTAACCTCTAGTTTGCAGGACAGCACTCATGTCAAAAGACCTGCCTCTCCCCTCAAGCTGGTTCTGCTGAAGAACTGGGGTTAGCACTGAGTTTTTGCTGTCTTTCACCTCTTGGGGCATTTGGCCCAAAATTAATTTGTGTACAGTTCAAAAGGAACTTCTTACGTTACTGGATGACACCAAATAAGGCCAATGCAGTAATCTGTCTTTGAAGTTGCAGACACTACATCATGCTCTGACAAATAGCTGTTCATCTTTCATCCACACAAAGTGATATTTCAGTAGTGCAATATTTCTTCACTTGACATACAACAAGCTCAAATATCAATAGTGATCAATATAAAAGCTTATACCACCATTGAGACAAGTGTGATGGTACAGATCTGAGGCAGAGCCAATATGAACTTCATTATATGAATATATTTCACCCAGCTGTGTCTCAATCACAATGTTACTGTGAAGGCCTTAGAAGCTGAATCTTCATAGAAGCAGTTTTGGAAAGGTGCATATCTTATAAATGTGAAAATGTGGTAAGGATGTGCTCCGATGTCCCTCTCTTTGGAAATAAAGGGCTGATGGATAATCCACTTTTCCCCAGCTGAAAAAATTAAATAGATTCCTGTTCTTACATTAACAATAGACTGAACCACATTAAAAACAATGTACCCCATTCTGTGTGTTTTATGGAATTGCTGGGGACAGAGAATTTACCTTTTTGCTCTGGCCCTACAAGACTACGGTGCTCAACCTTTGTAATAGACCAAGTGCCTTACAAAAATAACAGCTTGTTGTCACGTCCCCCGCAGCCGGCACATCGGCGATACCTGCCATTTCCTAATGGGAACGGCAGTAAAGAGGGAAGCCGAGGAAGCCCAGATGCGGAACCTTGTTTTGCCTCCTTTGTTTCCCTTCGAGCCGTGCTTCAGTGAACCTACTCCGACATCGACCTTTGCCTGAGTATTCCCGACCACGTTCTTTGCCTAGCCTTTTGTACTACGTTTGCTGATCGCCTGACCCATGCCTGTCCCTCGACTTTGCTTTTTGGATTCTGATTTGGCTTCATTAAACATCGGTGGACGATAACTCTGCACTTGAGTCCGTCCTTGCTAAGCACAACCATGACACTTGTCCTTCTCCGAAAGTCCTTGATCTGATATAGAGACACGGTAAAACAGAAGGCGCAACAAATGGTATGGCCTTTAATGATTGCTTTCTATACCCTGTGCCACCTCGATGGTACTTCTCCTGTTACATGTATTCATTTAGCTGACCAAAGCAACTTACAATGTTAAGATACTTATAATTATTTACCCGTTTATACAGGTGGGTAATTTTACTGGAGCAATTTATGGTAAGTACCTCGTTCACTGGTATTACAGCTGGAGGAATCAAACTTGCAACCTCTCGGTATGAAGACAGCAGCTCTAACTATGATGCTACCAGCTGTCCCCACCTGAACTCTTTGAAGTAATCATGAGCAGAACTGATAACTATGTACAGGATGTGGAATTGATCTCTGATGTTGTCTCCACCAGTATGCATGAAATTCACCCATAGGCATCAGTGAGATCTAATCCAAGCACTGCTCAGTTTGCGTTGTTACTACGTCTAAATGTACATACAGTTGTCAGTTCCTGCTAATCATCGGCAGACGACCGACATAAATCTAACAAGCATGTAAATAAAGGAGCTGCAAAGCTTTGGACTGCTACGCGCATCAAGCTCTGTGAAGCTAGCCCCCCTATAAACAGCACAAATGCAAAAAACCTTACGATTCATTAGTGCTACATTTACGCCATTTGTGCCACAAAAATGAGAATTTGTGCCACTGCAGTTTTTGAGATATTAACATTTATTTATTTTGGTAGCCCTTCCTGGATCTGGTCCTTGGCATGGCGGAAGGGCTTGTGTGATCTAGGGGTCTCCAGAGCTATGTCGTTGGGAGCAGTATGCTCCTGGCAGGGTCTCCCAAGGAGAACAGATCTGGAGTGAAGATCCAGACTAACACAATCCAAAAACCTCCATGGAAAAAGTAAACAGGAGAATGTTTACCCTGCCCATAATAGGGTCACCGGGACCTACCCCTGGAGCCAGGCCTGGGGGTGTTCCTAGGCGAGCACCTAGTGGCTGGGCAGCCCACGTAACCCAGCCAGGCTCAACCCGAAAAGGCAATGTGGGCCCACCACCTACAAGGTCCAACATGGGGGTTGGGTGCGATGTGTACCAGGCAGCAGGAAAGGGCAGGGTGGCACAAGGCGTTGGAGCCCCTCACAACAGAAACTGGCTCTTGGCATGTGGAAGGTAACCTCACTGGGGGAAGGAGCCAGAACTGAAGCAGGAGGTTAAGAGATACCAACTAGATATAGCTGGGCTCACCTCACTCACAGTGTTGGCTCTGTAACCAAACTCTTCAATAGGGGATGGTATCTCTCCTACTCAGGAGTTGCACAGGGTGAGAGGCACCAGGCAGGTGCTCACAAGCCCCCGGCTGGCTGCCATACACACACAGAACATCATCTGAAACCACTTATCCCATACAGGGTCATGGGGAACTGGAGCCTAACCTGGCAACACAGGGCAAAAGGCTGGAAGGGGGAGAGGATGCACCCAGGACGGGACGCCAGGCTGTTGCAAAGCACCCCAAGCGGGACTCGAACCCCAGACCCACTGGAGAGCAGGACCTGGTCCAACCCACTGCGCCACTGCACCCCCCTGGCTGCCTTACAGTTGGAGTTTATCCCGGTGGACGAGAGGGTCGCCTCAGTGCAACTTAGGGTCACAGAGAGGAAAACTGACTGTTGTGTGTGCTTATGCACCAAACAGCAATTCAGAGTATTCAGCCTTCTTGGACAGAGCGGGTGGGGTTCTGGACAGGGTTAGACCTACAGACTCCATAGTCCTGCTGGGGGACTTCAGCGCTCACGTTGGCAATGACTGGGAAACCTGGCGGGGAGTGATTGGGAAGAATAGCTTTTCCAATGTGAACCCCAATGGTGAAATGTTATTGGACTTCTGTGCTAGTCTTGGTTTGTCCATAAGAAACACCATGTTCGAACACAAGGATGCTCATAAGTGTACTTGGTACCAGAGCTCCTTGGGCCAAAGGTCAATGGTCAACTTTCTAGGCATTTTATCTGACTTGAGGCCACATGTTCTGGACACTCAGGTGAAGAGAGGTGCTGAGCTGTCAACTGATCACCATCTGGTGATGAGTTGGATCAGACGGCAGGGAAAACTGATGGACAGACCCAGGCATTTACTGAGGGTGTGCTGGGAACGACTGTCCGGAATGATTTTATCTTGCACCTCCGAGAGAGTTTCTCCCATGTCCCGGAGGAGGTAGGGGACATGGAGTCTGAATGGACCCTGCTCAAAACCTCCATTGTGGAAGCAGCCAGGTACAGCCGTGGCCAAAAGCTTGCTGGTGCCAGCCAGGGCAGCAACCCGCGAACTGGCTGGTGGACACCAGTGGTGAGGGAAGCCGTCAAGCTGAAGAAGGAGGCCTTTAGGGCCTGGTTGGCTCTGGGGACTCCTGACTCAGCAGGCAGGTACCGGCAGGCAAAGAAAAGCAGCAGTGGCTGCAGTTGCAGAAGCAACATCCAGGGCATGGGAGGAGTTTGGAGAGGCTACAGAAAATAGCTATCGGTCAGCTTCAAAGAGGCTCTGGAGAACTATCCGGCAGCTCAGGAGGAGTCGGAGAAGCTTCACTCAGGCTGTGCTTAGCAAGACTGGAGAAACTGTGACCTCTGATGAGGACATTGTCGGGAGGTGTAAGGAGCACATTGAGGAACTCTTAAACCCAAGAGATATGCCTCCCTTACAGGAGTAAGGGACAGAGGCTTCCGGGCTATCAGAGTCCATTTCCCTGATGGAAGTCACTGAGGTAGTTGGTAAGCTCCACAGTGGCAAAGCACCGGGGGTGGATGAGATTCGCTTGGAACTGCTTAAGGCCCTGGATGTTTACATTACATTTACATTTATTCATTTAGCAAATGCTGTTGTCCAAAGCCACGTACATCTCAGCAAAAGTACAATTTATGCATTACATTAAGAGAAGGAGACATAGTTGCAGACATGAAAGTCTCAAGCAAACCTAATTCGTTACCTACCACTTGCTGCACCGAGGTTCATTGATCGAGTAGGGGCATAAAACACAGGACAGACAAATCCCGATACCCTAACACCACACACACACACACACACACACACACACACACACACACACACATTTTCTGAACCGCTTGTCCCATACGGGGTCACGGGGAACTGGAGCCTACCCGGCAACACAGGGCGTAAGGCCGGAGGGGGAGGGGACACACCCAGGACGGGACGCCAGTCCGTCGGAAGGCACCCCAAGTGGGACTCGAACCCCAGACCCACCGGAGAGCAGGACTGCGGTCCAACCCACTGCACCACCGCACCCCCCCCCCCCCCCCACCAATTTTTTTTTTTTTTTTAATTTAAATATTATAAGATACACAAATAAGCAAGTACAATGCCAGAGTAGTGGTTGAATAAAGGTTGTATCTGGGGATGCTTATGGAGTTATGATGCGTGAACAGTTACACCGTAAATGAGCTGGAGAGATCTTGGGCGAAGTGGATCTGGAAAAAGGTGAGTTTTCAGACCCTTGTTGAAAGTAGACAGAGTTTCCCCAGTTCTGAGTGACAGGGGAAGGTCATTCCACCACAACAGACCCAGAACCGAGAACCTCCGAGCTTTACCTTTTGTGTGCGGGACCACCAAGTGAGCGGAAGTAGACGAGCGAAGGTGCCTGGCTGGGGTGTAGTGGTTGATTAAGTCTTGTAAAAAGCTGGGAGCACTTCTATTGATGCATTTGTACACACTAACCAGGGTTTTGAATTTGATTCGTGCAGCTATTGGAAGCCAGTGCAGAGAAATGAGTAGAGGAAATACATGGGAGTGCTTTGGCAAATCAAACACAACTCGTGCAGCAGCATTCTGTAGAAGCTGCAGAGGTTTGATGGCATTAGCAGGAAGGCCGCACAGGAGAGAGTTGCCGTAGACCAGACAGGAAGTCATCATGGCCTGGACAAATAGTTGGGCGGAGTCAGTAGGGCTGTCATGGCTGACACTCCTCTGCAATGTTGCATGGACCTCGGGGACAGTGTGTTTGGATTAGCAAACTGGGGTGGTGGTCCCTATCTTTAAGAAAGGGGACCGGAGAGTGTGTGTCAACTATCGGGGGATCACACTTCTCAGCCCCCCTGGGAAAGTCTACGCCGGCATTAAGTCAAGCCCGTTCAATGTGGGTGTTGGACTCCACCAAGGTTGTGCCTTGTCTCCACTCCTGTTTGTGGTCTTCATGGAGAGGATATCAAGGTGCAGTCAAGGCCAGGAGGGCATTCTGCGTGGAAATCGTAAGGTGATGTCTCTGTTTTTTGCGGATGATGTTGTCCTTTTGGCACTGTCACATGGTTGCCTCCAACATGCACTGGAACGGTTTGTAGCCGAGTGTGAAGCAGTTGGGATGAGGATCAGGACCTCAAAGTCTGAGTCCATGGTTCTCTCACGGAAAAGGATGGCATGCCCCCTCTGGGTAAGGGGAGAGAATTTGCCCCAGGTGGAGGAGTTTAAGTATCTTGGGGTCTTGTTCATGAGTGAGGGGAGAAGGGTGCATGAGATCGGCCACAGACTGGGAGCAGCAGTAGCAGTAATGCGGATGCTGTAACGGACTGTAGCGGCGAAGGGAGAGCTGAGCCATAAGGCAAAGCTCTCCATTTAACGGTCGATCTACGTCCCTACCCTCACCTATGGTCAAGAACTTTGGGTAATGACCGAAAGAATAAGATCGTGGATACAAGCGGCTGAAATTAGTTTTCTCCGCAGGGTGTTGGGACTCACTCTCTGTGATAGGGTGAGGAGTTTGGACATCTGGGAGGAACTCAGAGTAGAACCGCTACTCCTCCACATTGAGAGGAGCCAGTTCAGGTGGTTTGGGCATCTGATAAGGATGCCCCCTGGGCGCCTCCCTTTGGAGGTATACCAGGCATGGCCAACTGGGACGAGGCCCTGAGGTCAGCCCAGGACCCGCTGGAGGGATTATATCTCACAGTTGGCCTGGGAATGGTAGGGGATCCCACCAGGCTGAACAGGAGGAAGTTGCAGGGGACAGGGGCATCTGGGCCTCTCTGCTCTCCCTGTTGCCATCGCAACCCTACTAGGCTAGAAAATGGATGGATGGATGGATTATTTTGGTAGTGACGTCACTCCAGCCCCCCTACAATGTCGCAGGAACTCAAATTTGGACTAATTCGTTTGTGCTACATTTGTACAGATTTGTGCTGTTCAAACCGCGGTCCAATCTCTTTTACTTAAGTATAAAAGAAGATTTTTCACATGATGTCACCCAGAACCGTGAAGTTGGCCCCCCTATAAATGGCACAAATGAAGAAATATATATTTCTCATTAGTGCTACATTTGTGCCGATTTGTGCCATTCGAACTGCCATCCTATCATTTTTACTGTTTTAAATATAAAGGATAGTATGTCACGTGACATTACCCGGAACCATGAAGTTGGCCCCCCTGCAAATGGCACAAATAAAGAAATATACATTTTTCGTTTGTGCCGATTTGTGCCGTTTGAACTGCTGTCCTGTCACTCTTACTTTTTTAAATATAAAAGATAATATTAGTATTTTACGTGGGGAGGTGCATCGGGTGTGGCTGGGTCCTGTTTTCTGGCGGGTCTGGTGTTCACGTCCCACTTGGGGTGCCAGTGCCTTGTGGCAGACTGGCGTCCTGTTCTGGTTGTGTCCCCTCTCCCTCCAGCCTTACGCCCTGTGTTGCCGGGTTAGGCTCCGGTTCAGCGGTTTCAGACAGTGTGTGTGTGTGTGTGTGTGTGTGTGTGTATATTTCACATGGAATCACCCAGAACTGTGAAGCTGACCGCCCTACAAATGACACAAATAAAGAAATATATATTTTTCGTTAGTACTACTTTCGTGCCGATTTGTGCCGTTCAAACTGCTGTCCTGCCTCTCTTGCTTTTTAAATATAAAGGATAAAATTTCTCGTGAAGTTGCACATCTCCCCCCCACAAATGGCACAAATAAAGACAAACACATGTTTTGTTAGTGCTACATTTGTGCTGTTCGAACCGCTGACCTATCTCTTTTACTTTTGGAGACAATGGAGGTTGTTTGTCGAGATGCTGTAGTGATTCACAAACACTGTTAATTGCTGGCAGAGTTTATGTTTATTAAGTGTCGACTGTACGATCTGCCGAGGGAATTCATGGCCATCGTACTTTTTGCTGTGTATATACCTCTGAGCGTCAATGCCAGAGAGGCACTTAGTGAACTTTATAAAGCTGGGTATTTCAATCATGCAAATTTAAAGACAGTGCTGCCGAAACTTTACCAACATGTCAACTTTCCTACAAGAAGGAACAATTACTTGGACTCTGTTTACACAAATGTTAAGGGCACATACAAAGCCATCTCCCTCCTCCACCTGGGCTTCTCTGAGCACATCTCTGTTCTGCTCTTGCCTGTATACTGACCTCGGGTGAATCTGTCAGACCAGTTTTAAAGCAGATCAGAGTGTAGCCTGAGGGAGCCACAGCTGCACTACAAGACTGCTTCGACACCACTGACTGGACTATGTTTAGAGAAGCAGCAGCCTAGCAACCTATGATCATCATATAGACATCCAAGAGTACACTGAGACAGTGATTGCCTACATCAGAAAATGCATAAATGATGTCACTGTCACTAAAACCATCACCATGCAGGCTAACCACAAACCATGGCTGACAGAAGAGGTCCGCACACTGCTGAGAACCCGGGATGTTGTTTTCAGATCAGGGGACCAAGCAGCTTTAAGAACAGCTAAGACTAACCTGTCCCGTAGCATCAGGGAGGCCAAGTTTCAGTAAACAAACAGGATAAACGAGCAATTCAGCAAGAACAGAGATGCACGGAGCCCATGGCAAGGGATCCAGATTGTTACGGATTACAAGCCCCCACCGCAGGCCTGCAACAACAACAGCTCACTGCCAGATCAACTGAACAAATTCTGTGCACGTCTTCAAATGCTGAACAATACACCGGCACAGAAAATACCACCGGCAGCTGACGACCAGGTCCTCTATCTGTCCACAGCCAGCATGAAGAGATCCCTAACTAGGATCAACCCCTGCAAGGCTGCTGGCCAGGACAATATACCTGACTGTATTCAGAAGGACTGTGCAGAAGAGCTTAAAGATGTCTTCACAAGCATTTTCAACATTTCACTGGGTCAGGCAGTTATCCCCACATGTTTCAAAGCAACCACCATAACTCCAATGCTAAAGAAGTCATCTGCATCCTTCCTAAATGTCTACTGCCCCATCGCACTGACCCTCATCATCTCCTCTGGCTGCTTCCTATCTGCCTTTAAAACTGCTCTCATTTTACCTCTGCTAAAGAAACCTTCTCTGGATCCTAACTCAGTCCAAAACTATAGGCTAGCCTCCCTCCCGTGATCAACTTTCTGAATTCCTCACCTGGAACCATCTCCTCAATGGATATCAGTCTGGATTCAAAGTTGGTCACTCCATGGAGATGGCACTTCTGGCAGTGTCTGATGCTCTCCAGTCAGTTAGAGTGGCCTCCATCTCCTCGGTCCTCATCCTCCTTGACCTGTCAGCAGTGTCTGACACTGTCAATCACCAGATTCTACTCTCCTCTCTTAGTCAGCTTGGGATCAAAGGAACAGCACTAAGCTGATTAGAGTCCTACCTATCTGACAGATCCCATGAATTGGTCAGGCGGGGCTCCCATTCTCCTCCTCTGCCTCTCTCAACTGGTGTCCTGCAGGGCTCGGTACTGGGTCCTCCGCTCTTCTCAATCTATGGATTCAAATACCACTGCTACGCTGATGCTACCCAGCTCTTCCACTCCTTTCCACCTGGAGCATCAGACATTTCTACGCGCATTGCTGCCTGCCTGTCAGACATCTCTGCATGGATGTCTAATCACCACCTCCAACTCAACCTCTCCAAAACAGAGATCCTACACCTCCCAGCTGGCCTGTCTTCCTCTCATGATCTCTCAATCAAATTGGATAACTCACTCATTTTGCCTACCTCCTTGGCTAAGAGTCTGAGAGTGATGATTGACTCAAGTCCATCTTTCTCTCAGCACACTGAAGCCACAACTCAGATAGATCTTGCATAATATCTGCAGGATCCATCCTTACCTCATAATAGACTCTGCCCAACTACTTGTACAGGCCATGGTAACATCCCGTCTGGACTATTGCAACTCTCTCCTGTCTGGCCTTCCTGCTACTGCCATCATACCTCTACAGCTGATACAGAACGCTGCTGCCTGAGTTGGGTTTGACTTGCTGAAGTGTTTGCATGTATCTCCTCTACTTGTTTCTCTGCACTGGCTTCCCAAAGATGCCCGAATCAAATTCAAGACCCTGGTTATGGCCTACAAATGCATCAATAGAACTGCTCCCAGCTATCTACAAGATCTTTCGCTACACGCCAACCAGACTGCTACGCTATTCTACATCTGCCCACTTGGTGCTCCGAAAGGTAAAGCGCGAAGGTTCTAGCTTCTGGCTCTGTTGTGGTGGAACGACGTAACCCTCTCGCTCAGAACTGCTGAGTCTCTGTCCACATTTAAAAGAGTCTTAAAACTCATCTCTTCCGGATTCACTTTGCCCATGATCTCTTAAGTTCATGTATATGGTATAATTGTTCATAATCATGCTCAGATCAGTTTTTTACAGAGCCACTCCTGGAATGTAACGTAAATGTTTATATGTATCTCAAAAAAAAAAAAAAAACTACCAGGAAGGTGATTATGAATTGGCGATATTCAAGTAAAGTTTTATTCAGCTACTTCTGTGATGAATGTTGGTGCATATGGTGAAGGAAACAAAGTAACTTTACTTAAGAGTTGCATATCTGCAGCTATGTCTGTTTCTCCTAAGGTAATGCACAAATTGTATTTTCATTGAGATGTACATTGCTTTGGAGAAAAGCATCTGCGAAATGAATAAATGTAAATGTAAATGTAAATTTGCATGTTGGGCCAACCTGTCCACAGATGATGCTGTATCCTCTGCTCTCCACCTGGCCCTGGCACACCTGGACAACAAGAACATCTACATCAGAATGCTGTTCATTGACTTCATCTCAACATTCCACACCATCATCTCTCAGCAACTCGTGGGCAAACTAGACCGGCTGGGCCTGAATACCTCCCTCTGTAACTGGATCTTGGATTTCCTCACTGGAAGACCTCAGTCAGTTTGGACTGGCAGCAGGACTTCAAGCACCAATATACTGAGCACAGGGGCCCCCCAGGGGTGCATGCTCAGTCCCATGCTCTTCTGCCCTACTAACTCGCCGCAAGATCCAGCTCGCTCCAACCGCATCATTAAGTTTGCTGATGACACAACTGTGGTGGGTCTCATTAGCAACAATGATGAAACATTATACAGACAGGAGGTAGACCAACTGGCTGTGTGGTGCAGAAACAAAAATCTCCTCCTAAATGTGGGGAAAATGAAGGAGATTGCCATCAACTTCAGGAGAGCTTATACCCATCATCCTCCACTGGCCATCAATGGTTCTACTGTAGAGAGAATCAGCAGCACCAAATTCCTGAGTGTGCAGCTCAATGATGACCTTTCCAGGACCACTAACACTGCATCACTGGCCAAGAAAGCTCAGCAGCACCTATACTTCCTGCAGAGGCTGAGGAGGGTGAGTGTGCCACCACAAATCATGCACACCTTTTACAGGGGTACCAGTGAAAGAATTCTCACCAGCTATATCATTGCATGGTATGGGAATTGCAATGTCTCCAACTGCAAAACCATAGTGCATAGTGACTACAGCTGGGGAGATCATTGGTACCCCACTCCCCTCCCTACAGGACATCTACCATGCTAGGTGTGCCAGCAAAGCCTCCGAAATTGTGGCCAACCCCACACACCCCTCCCACAGTTTATTCAGCCTCTTGCTATCTGGGAAGAGATACAGGAGCACACGAGCCAGCTCCACCAGGCTGTACAACAGCTTTTCCCCTCAATCTGTCAGGATCCTGAACTCTCGGTACCACTCATAACCACCCATTACACACCAGAATCCCGAACTCTGACCACTGGAACCAAACCCTCCCATCCAGAAGGACACAAGCTGCTTTTATATGGTCTGCAGAGATTGTCCTCTCAGGTCCCTGATAGCCTCTGCTGAAACCTCACTTAAACTGGTGTCCATCACAAGTACACACACACGCACTGTCTGAAGCCACTCGTCCCAAGTGGGGTCGCAGCAAACTGGAGCCTAACCCGAAAACATAGGGCTCAGGGCTGGAGGGGGAGGGGACACACCCAGGACAGGTTGCCAGTCCATCACAAGACACCCCAAGCAGGACTCAAATCCTAGACCTGCCAGAGAGTGGTCCAGCCAAGCCTGCAGTACCACTGCATCCCCCCCCATCACAAGTATAACTGCTCTATTTCTTTAATACATTCTACATCAACCTACACTAGGTCACACTAATCTTCTTTTCAAACAATTATTGCACAAAAAATTACTTGTTTTGTACTACCACTTCAAAATCTGTTTAAATTTCTATTTATTGTACCAACCATGCCATTGCACTTTATTCCATAGTGTTTTAGTTTAGTAGTTAGTTATTGTGACCTGTAGTGTAGTAGTAATAGTATATGTTGTATATGTTGTCCTCTATGTCACACCGTGGTCCAAAAAGCTATTTCACTCCAATGTATTTTCTAAACATATTGTGGAAGTGACAATAAAGTTGACTTTGTTCTCATGAGCCTCTCTAATCAAGTGTGTCACCACAACAGTATGCTCTAGGCACCTTGGGCATTGATTGTTTCTGCACTGATGTGTCAATATATGCATTCTTGAGGAGGATGACTATGTAATGCTGAACAAAAATGCTAAACAATGACTTACCTCCTTCATTAAGCATAGAGATTATTATTGCCTCAGAAATGCTGTTAAGAACTTCCCTCTTTAGGGATCCCCACCCGTCCAGCAGTATAGATACCTTTTGAGTGAACTGTAAATAAAATTACTGCATTAAGGACCTTTTGTGGCAGTCATCATTATTTCTTACCCATTTTTTGATGAACCAGTCACTTATCTCGCCAAAAGCAAAAAAAAAAAAAAAAAAACAAAACATGCTGACTTGAACAAAATCCTCAACAAAAACAGAAATTTAAGTAACGGTGGATTCACTTCTGACATCCACTGTATGTCACTAAAGCTGCTCATTTCCGAGGCACCTCTGCATCTTGGAGCAGAAACAGTGGGGAAAGAGCAGCCTTGAATTATTATCTGCTGCTAGGTTAAACGAATACCTGGTATAATTCTTAGGTGAGCCGAAAACACACCTCACACGTTCATTAAAAGAAACCAGGCCTGGCTCCAGATATGAGATGAAAGGTGAGCCAAGTGTTATTCCTGGTCGACCCACTCTGGGGGCTGCTGGGGTGCGAGGGTGTTATCACTTGGAATATCACAAAATCTAAAAATCTAATTTTTTTAGATTTGTTAGTTTGTGGTTGGAGTTGTAGTTGTCATTTGTTTTTTTGTTTTTGTTTTTCATTTTTAATATAATCTTTTTTAATTTATTTTGCAATGGCACCTGTCGGCGGCAAAACTCTGTCCATGCGGTCGAGGCTTGTAAATGAGCCTGGCTACAAGCGTGTTTTTGAAGACCACGGTCATGTTCTAATGCTACTTTCCAGTTTATAAAACCTTTCAAAATGAAAGTTTCTTTTTCGGAGAAAGCCGCACCAAACACTTGACACTGAAAACAAAAGCATGCATTGAACTCTACAGAATATTCAAGCCAGGGTCGTGACTGATACCAAGCGGCCGAAAAGCATCTCTCCCTCTCTCCGAAAAGAGCTCGGGGATATGATTTCAGAACCGACTGATGAGGATTTGCCCTGCTTAAATCATTTGGGACAGAATTGCTGCATTTTTGAGTGGGTGTAATTGTGTTTTTGACACCATCGGAAGCTGCTGATGAACTTGACTCATCTATTTCTCCGACATCATTGCCGCAAATGGATGAGGTGGTAGCTGTGGCCTGGTGAGCTAAAGTGGTTTTCTTTTGTCCTCTCGGAACAAGAAATCTGTACGTGTTGTGTTGTCTTAGGCTACTAAAATGCCTAACGTCTGCCATGACGATCAAGACGTTCCATGCCGAGCTGGGGATCCAAGATGCCATTTACCAACAGTATAATTACTTGTTACTCACTGGCTTACAAATTGTTACTTTCTAGAAAGCCCAGGAGGGGTGGGCAACCACCGGCCCGTGGACCCCCAGAGGTTTTTTCTCCCTCAACCTTCAGTTGGGAGTTTTTGTTCCTTTCCCCGGTGGCCAGTAGGTATACTTATAGCTTTATAATAAGTTCTTCATTATGGTAGCCATTAGTTGACTGTCTTCTTTGTTTGTACAAATTTTTCTTGCTCTATGCCTGTGTTAAAGTGCTCTGTGTCACTGCGTGAGAAGAGCACTCTATAAAAATAAAAATACACACACACACACACATTTTCAGAACCGCTTGTCCCATACAGGGTCACGGGGAACCGGAGCCTACCCGGCAACACAGGGCGTAGGGCTGGAGGGGGAGGGGGACACACCCAGGACGGGACGCCAGTCCGCCGCAAGGCACCCCAAGCGGGACTCGAACCCCAGACCCACCAGAGAGCAGGACTGCAGCCCAACCCACTGCGCCACCGCGCCCCCCAAAAATAAAAATAAATAAATAAAAAATAAACAGTAGTAATAAAGTTCACTAATAATTCTAATACAGTTCACTGGCTGTTTCTATCGTTGTTTTGTAATTCAGCATGCCCATTAACTTAAAAGGTGAATGAGGCTAAGGCTAAAAAGAAAATAAAAAAGAAAATATCTGGAGCTGAACTGAATATCGCACCAATTTTGTGATTGGTTGTGGGGTGTGGGGCCAGGGTGGGCCAAGCTTCTGATTGGGTGGGCCAGGCCCACCATGGCCCCCCATGGAGCCAGGCCTGAAAGAAACTGCTGCTGAGACCCTGAGAACACCCATCAGACTTATAGATATACCACTAAATGGAATCATACAACTTTAATTCCATCCTTAATGAAGTCATTAATAGACAAAATGTCAGTGACTTCCTTGTCCTCAACATTACCAGAATACACACACACATTTTCAGAACCGCTTGTCCCATACAGGGTCATGGGGAACCGGAGCCAACCCGGTAACACAGGGCGTAAGGCCAGAGGGGGAGGGGACACACCCAGGACGGGACGCCAGTCCGTCGCAAAGCACCCCAAGCGGGACTCGAACCTCAGACCCACCAGAGAGCAGGACTGTGGTCCAACCCACTGCGCCACCGCACATCACCAGAATATTCAAACTCAATACATAAAATTAGCAACTGTGTAGCATCTCACACACACACACACAAACTGTCTGAAACCCCTTATTCCAAGCAGAGTCGCGGCGAACCGGAGCCTAACTCTGCAGGACAGGGCACAAGGCAAAGGGGAAGGGGACAACTGAGTAACATGTACCATATAAATCTTTTTACTAAAACATTAATTTTACGTATTGAATTTCAAACAAGACTTTTGGATTTAGTTTCATTCAACTGTAGGTTTGATTGATTCTGAAGTGCTATCTGTACTGTACATAAAAAGAATGACATAAGACAAAGAACAGATTCTTTTCTTAAAAAAAATGCAGCTTGTGTCAATCAGCTACAGAAGTGAAACAGAGTGGATGCAATATTAAAAGAAACAGTGCAATTCATCAACTTGTACCACACACACACATTTTCTGAACCGCTTATCCCATACGGAGTCACAGAGAACTGGAGCCTAACCCGGCAGCTCAGGGGCGTAAGGCTGGAGGGGGAGGGGACACACCCAGGACGGGACGCCAGTCCGTCGCAAGGCACCCCAAGCGGGACTCGAACCCCAGACGCACTGGAGAGCAGGACCCCATCCAACCCACCGCGCCCCCCCCTTTCAACTTGCACCATAGGGACATAAAATTAACATACAGCACTTACATGTCCTGAGCAATTATTAAATATCAATATTCCAGGAACAAAATGAAGCTGCGGTGCTGCCATGATACAGTTCTCTTACCATCCCATCCTGGGTGCAAACCTCTGTTGACGGAGTTGCGGACTTGAGGATTCCCATTTACAAGCCCAGCAGGAGGAAATACCACAATGTTCAAACTGGCAGAGGCACAGACCACACAACTGAATGGATTGGAAATTGGACTGACTGCCTCAAGCTCCATCTGGCACAAAGAGTAAAGTTATACTCCAAATCACCTGGTGCAATGATCTAAGGAGCGAGCCTGGTGATACTCACTGTCAACTTATGGGTGAACTATTCACATTCTGCTTTGGTGTATTCCCTGCTTCCATGTTGAGGACTCTAACATGTCCATCTATTAGTTGGAGCAAGGTGCGACATCTTATGCTTAATTAACCTCTAGGGTCCATGGAAGGGGAAGCTTGTACTGCTCTGGGCTCAATTATCTCTGCGACTAAACTCTATATTCTGCATAAAACTGTTGTAGTAAACACATTTGGAGGTCCTCCAGGTGCCCTTAATTATGCAGCAAGGCTGTGGAGTCACAGGCCAAGAAAAGAATACATCACCTACAGCCTGGGTGGATGGCTAGGAGGAACCTGACTTTGCAGAAGTTGAAGTTGTCCTAAGCTGTTCCATCAATGCAGACCCAGCTTTTAATGGAAGACAAGCAACTGTACATTCACACCAGGAAGATATTTCTTACTTTTAAATAAGTATTCAAATACATCACATTATAATCATTTCATGACATCTCATTGTACCATGGTTCTTTACAGAGTATGCACTCATTGGCAGTGTAGAATTAAGCATGTTAGTTTCTGACATAAAAACCAGATATTAGTCTTCTGCATGCATAATTGCATTTGGTTTCCCGTGTTTGACTGGGGCATTTAGTTTGATATGCTGCATCATTTTCCTATCTAAATAGAAAAACTGGTAAAAAGAATCACACAAATATTTTCAGTTAAATTTGATTTAGCTGCCACTTTTCTCCAAAAAAACCTTACACTCCTAAACTGTCACACACACACACACACACACACTGGCTGAAGCCACTTGTCCTGAGCGGGGTGACGGTGAGCCAAAGTATAACCCAGCAACACAAGGTGTAGGGCTGGAGGGGGAGGGGACACACCTGCGACAGGATGCCAGTCCGTCATAGGGCACCCCAAGCAGGACTCGAACCCCAGACCTGCCAGAAAGCAGGACCCAGGCAAACCTGCTGTGCCACCATACCCCCCATCCACTCCTAAGCTGTCTACAATAATTTACCCATTTACATAGCTGGGTGATTTTTACTGGAGCAATGTAGGTTAAGTACCTTGCTCAAGAGAACAACAGCAGATGGAACTTGCACTTGCAACCACTATATCCAAAGGTGGCAGTTCTAACTACTATGCTACCAGCTACCCAGTTGCTTTTACACGCACGCACGCACGCACGCACGCACGCACACGCAGTCTGAAGCCGATTGTCCTGAGTGGAGTTGCAGCAAGCTGAAGCCTAGCCCAGTAGCAAAGGGCACAGGGCTGGAGGGGACACACCCAGGATGGGACACCAGTCCATCGCAGGGCACCCTAAGTGGGACTCAAACCCCAGACCCACCTGGGAGCAGCCCCTAGCCAAACCCGCCGTGCCACAGCACCCCCCCAGTTATTTTTTTGGTCCTAATTGTACATTCATTAAAATTGCACAATAAACAGCAGACGTGTTCCAAACACACTTGCAAAGTCTATCTTTCTGTGATCAAAAATCCAGAGGATTTTGATGGGACCGAAGTCAGAACTCTGACTTGGCCATTTTAAAATACTAAATTTCTTTTCTTTGAAACACTTTGTTCATATACTCCTGTGTTTTCGATTATTGTCTAGTTGAATGTATGGGACGAGCGGTTCTGAACGTGTGTGTGTGTGTGTGTGTGTGTGTGAATGAAGCAACTTTTGCGTTTTAGTTAGAGACACTTGGAATTCATTGATCCCTCACTCACTGCAAGCTGTCTAGGTCCAGAGGCAGCAAAGCAGCCCCACACCATTATACACCCTTCACCAAGCTTCACTGTTGGGATAAAGTTTTGGTAAACAGTGTTTTGTTTTCTCCAAATGTAATGCAGTGTACATTTACCAGAAATTCTACTTTTTTCCATCTCTCCACAGAACATTCTTCCAGTAATGTGATGGAACATCCACGGTCTCATTTTTTAAATTTTAAAAACACTGCTCTGCAATAAAAGCAAACAAACAAACAAATCATTAATAGAAGTAGCTTCAAGATGAAATAAAGGGAATAAATTCAGGAGCAAAATTCAGCTGTCTGAGAAAGATGTCTTGTATGTTTGGTGGTAGGGTATAAGGTGGAGACTGGAGAAGAGGAAGGGTGCAGCAAAGTCAGCTACGTATTTCCAACAAAATTATAGGCTTGGTATTTGCCCATGTAAATCATGGCCTTAGAATGACAGGGGCTGGGCAAAGGGTATATCCAAACCTCAGTTGTTTATTAGAACATTCAGGACTGAGAACAGGTATGTAATCAACCACTATATTTCATCAAAAATGATCTGATATTTACATTTATTTATTTAGCAGACAGTTTACTCCAAAGCGATGTACACCTCAGAAAACAATACAAAGAATGTGTTACACTATCAGAAGAAGATAAGATCGATATTTCAGTCTGAAATTATTTTAGAGAGGTTTTCATTTGGTATCTGTACTGATGTGCAGAACAGAATACCTTCCTCATCATAGTGGCAAAGAAACGATCTTAAATCCCACAAAGCAATAGCTAATGGTCCTAGTTGGGGCTCTCACAATGTTGTAGTATAAAATTCACAAAGTAGATTATACAGTAGTATTTCAGCAACTGGATGTCACTGCCCGCAGGGATAATACCCCTACAGGCCAGAGGAGGCACCAGGGTTGCCGAGGAGCGAGGGTTGCTGAGGTATACAGGAGCAAGCGGCGGAGGGGAAGTTGCAAATTCTAAATCTGCATTTTTGATTGTGTTCTCTTACCAATCAGTAGTTCCCTGTTTCCATAGCTTGTTCCACAGGCGTTTATGTTCCAGTCCCAAGTGCTCATCCTGTCTACTCCTGCCTCTTGTTCTTCAGTCCTGGTCTAGTGTTCCAGTCCACTATCTCATCACATCTCCATGTTCCAGTCCTGCTCACAGGTTCACTTTTCACTTCACATCTGTGTGCAAATACACTGTGTCTTTCTTTGCCCCACATTCCTTGTTTCACCTCCATCTAGTACTTTACAGTTTGCACTGTGCACTTCTAAATATTCTCTGCACTTGCGGTCAATTCACTTTTCGTCCAAGTTCAGATGTAACAGCAATGTACGTCCATGTCAGACTCCTGTCCGGACGCTAAACTGGACTTTAGTCTAAAGTACTTCCGATTTTCCTAGTAGTTTTACAGTTTTGGGGAACCAGTAAATTGAACTTTAATTATTATTATTATTATTATTATTTTCCTTGATTGCTTAAATAAGAAAAAGATTAATAAAAGAAATTGCTAAAATCATTCTCTAGAATGACCACGTAGCAAGCATTATTAGGTATCGTATTCTAAACAGGTGATAAATAATTAAAGACAACAATTACACAAAAATAAAAAAAAGCCAGAAGTTACCAACAAAGTTTAACTTAGAGGCCAACAATTACTGTTCTCTGACCTAACTATGCACTGGAGAGCCCTGGTTGGAGCTAAACTACTACAGTGTGAAGGGGTCACTCTGTGCAACACTGCTTAAAGCAAAATACAGAAACATCCGTGTTCCCGCATGCCAGTGGTTTTATGCGTTACCATTTAGGGCTACTCACAGCATTATCAGGTTGCTTGTACGGGACTGAGACAATCAGTCCTCTGGAGCCGTCCAGCTGGTCGTCTCTCTGGTTAGACACAATAGAACAATCCATACTTATCATATTTAATACTCAGTGATCCAAGCCTGTGGTTGAGGTGCTGTTTCATTCTCCACAACACTGCCTGGTCCTTGTATGTGGTCACCAGTCTGAAGTGGTCGATTGCTGCCATTTCCAGTGATGTTTAATGGTCAGCATTCCTCATAGGTAGACACTGGGAAAGAGCACAGTCATGAGTATCCAAACTGCCACACAAACTCATCCACACCAACTACTCAGAACAGGAAGGACTGCATTCCTTGAAAACAGAGATATCACATTTGTGCCATACTGGTTATCTTCCTTCACCACAATGCTTTGTGTCCACTGGTATGTCCAGCTTCCAATCCTTGTGTGTTCCAAAGACCCTAAACAATAGCCTCACTGAATTTATTCCTTTTTTATCAGTTTTTAACCTGCAAATGATTTTCCTTAACTGCAGCAAAGGGCCCAAGTTGCATCACCCATACATAATGTAAATCAATGAAAGAAACCCAATTACACTGTGAAAAAAGCATCCCCCAAAGATGGATATGATCACTCTGAACTGCTTTCTATTTACAGCCAATTACTTTGCCTTCTAAGCATTTGGGAAGCAGTGGACCTAAACCATTGCAGGAAAATGTACTTCACACCACAGAAAAACCACCAGAGTCCTCCACTGTGTGAAACAAGCCATCTTACTTGAAGATTTCTTCAGATATGGGTCATATGTACACATCTGCCAGATGAAAAAAGGTGAAAGATAACACATAGGACTATATGACTTTATCCACTCAAAAGTCCATTGTTTGCATGAGTTTACATACAAAAGCAAATTTTTATACACATACGCATGTACATGCTTATTATACACATGCATAATAAATTTAAACACACTGAATCAGCCCATGTGTGGCTACCCTGCAATTGCCTGGAATCCTATCTAGAGTGTACCCCACCAGCTCTTGTACCCAGTGATTTCTGGATGGGTTTCAGACTACTTATCAGCGCAAGCAGTTACCAAAATTGAGGGAATTAGTGAGTAAGCGATGCATTATATGAGGCGCAGCTATATCCATTCATCTCCACTCCCTGCCCAATGCTCAATTGACTGCCTTAATTTGTCTACTGTTTCCAATCTTAAACTGTACAATTTGCTAAGGAATGTCCATTAAACAAATTCTTAGTGTTAAATAAATAAATAAATAAATAGAATTTCATGAATATATAACTAGATTGCAACTCAAAGTATAGGAATATGTTTAAATCAACAAAGCAGAATCAGTAGGACCTTTAAATCAAGAGAAATAAATCAAATTGAAGTTTAAAGTATTTGACAACCGCAATGACATAAATAAAGAAATATGTAACAAATAAAAATGATACCCAATAAAAACTATATTCTTCAGATACTTTGTGTTACTTCTGAATTTACATAATCATTCTTCTGATGGCAGTGACAATTCACTGTAAGGTCATTAAAATTCTTTCAGCCTGCTTTTTACATCTCATTCCAGACCTCATTTAGCATAGATAGATAGACAGATAGATAGACAGATAGATAGATAGATAGATAGATAGATAGATAGATAGATAGATAGATAAAGGAAATGTACTACAAATTTGAGTATTATCGATTTACATTTCACTCCCACCACTGCTGTAGCATAGGAAGTTTTAGCCTCAAAAAAATTCCCAATACTAGAGTTAAAGAAAATTTATGTTGCTTTGGAAAAAGTGCCTGCTGAATAAGTAAATGAATGTAGAACTTTGTGGGTCCACACAGATTCTGCCATAGAAGGGTTATGCTTTTCCATGGATGGACCAACATACTGTAACGACTCCAGGGGTCAAATCCTACAATCCATGCAATTAACCCAACACACCTGTTTTCAATTAACCACATAACCAGTTCCCAGCCCTGAAAAATGGGAGTAAAGCTACATCACTTGTTTACGGATTCTTGATCAGCTATTTACTTCTTTGCCTGCGATTGTACGGCAAACCCTGTTCCAGTGTGTTTTTGTTCATATCCTGTCTGCACCAGTCCTTTGTGATCCTGTCCAGGTCCCGTGTACAACACCATTGCTGTCGAGTTTCTCTGTATTAACTCCGTTCACGCAACAGATTCATTTACTGTAAGAATGCCTTGTCTTATTCCATGTCCTCCATGTCTCCCATGCAGTTTATCTCCGGGTTTGCACTGTGCACTTGCGTATATAGTCTGCTGTTGAGATTATTTCACTTAACATTCGTATCTGGCTGTTACAGTAAAATACGTCCAGACATCACAGCTGCACTATAATTAAATAGCATTTTCATATGCTGCACTGATACACAAGTATACACAATGAAGATTTATAATAAATATTTCCATGCTATTTTAAAAAAGTGTAATGAGCAACTCTGTGCTTTGAAGTGTCAGCTTGTAACACAGGATCTCTGCATATTGGTGTATTGCAAAAATGTTGCTTGGCAACCATCAGTTCTTTGAATACATAAAAACTGTATTATATAAGTAAGAGACTTCCCCCATATAAAGTCTCCTTTTTACAAGAATCTGGTATGCCTGTAAATGTATTATGTCCCTTAAAACTCAATACTCTCAAAGCACTTACGAGAACTGTCATGTTTAGAATAAAAATCAGTTCTTGCATTTGCTTTGGTGACATCCAGCAGCATGCAAGACAAGCAACTGCCCCATACATTGAGACTTCAGCTTCTGCACATGCCACTTGGCAATTATTTTTAATCTTTCATCCCTTCAAACATATTTCTGGTCTTCATTTTCAGTTGCTTTTTGAAAGCTTTACTATGTTATAGGACCTCTTGGAAAAAGGTGTTGGTATTTCTAAAAGTGGAGTCTTTGTAACCAACAGGTTGCAGGTGCAATGACTGGTAAAGTTGTGTGAGGAGTGAAGTTGAGCTGAAAACTGAACTGAACTGAACAGAATTGAACTGAAAATTAATAGAATGAAACATTGGTAAATGTATATGTACCTTTGTACCTTTATGAAAGAAAAATAAGAATATGAGTGATATTCTGAGCGAAGTCATGGTGTCACACCCTCAGCACAACCGCATGCACCTGGTCACAATCAACACAGCCAAGTATAAAGGGCACCAGTCCATTACTCCACAGCTGTGGAATCTCATCAAGACAACTGTCCCCACTGCGCTTGCACCTTGCCTGTCCTGCTCTTCACATCTCCCTTCTTCGTTCATTTTCTTCCTTGCCCGTCACCCTGTCCTTGTATCCCATCTCCCAAAACTATAATTATAGCTTGTCCATCCAACCACATCTCTGGATCATCCTTGGAATGACGTTCATCCCTTGGCTCTGAACCTTTGCCTGCCCCAACTATGATCTTCACTTCGCCCTAAGAACTGCTGCCTGAACAATCCCACATCTGGGTCCACGCTCCTGCTCCCTGATGTGCCAGCATCACAGAAGACACAACCTTTACAAATGGACCCAGTAGAGATCAAGAGGCTTCAGACAGCTACCTCCGTGCAGGGAGTGCTGCTCGGCTCCCATGAACAGACCCTGTGGCAGCTGTCCGAATCCTTGCAAGACCTCTTGAGTTTTTTCCGGCAAAAGAGGACCACTAAAATGGACGGAGCAGTGGTTGCTCCTGCACATCAACCGGTGTTGTCCACAGTCGCCCCAGTCGCCCTTGCGACAGACCCTCAGGCTCTCGAGGTACGATGACTCCCCAGAGAAATGCCAGGGATATTTATTACAACGTGAGCTAGTTTTTTTCCCATTCTGCCTCATGTATATCACATACACGAAAGCTGACTGACCTATCTAGTGTCTCTGCTGACCGGACCCGTGCTAGAATGGGCAATGGTAGTCTGGAAAATGTGCACCTAAAAGGAAACAGTTTGAGGCTGTCTTCAACCATATGCTCTCTGGACAGAGAGCTGATAACTGCTTGATGAAAGCCCAGCAAGGACACCAGTCGGTGGTTGCGTATGTGCTGGAATTCCGCATGCTGGTGGCAGGTAGCCAGTGGAACTCAGCAGCTCTCCTGGCAAGCTTTCACAATGATTTGAATCCCCATGTTCAAGCTGAACTCACCTACCGGGGAGAAGATTGGACCTTTGACCAGTTTATCGAAACGACCATTTCCCTGGATAATCTGGCCCGAGAACAGCTGTGGCTCCCCAGGCAGGTCCTGTCGATGCCCGGACTCCCTTCTGAGCCCCAGAAGCCCATGCAGGTTGGCTAAGGATGACTGACTATTGCAGAAAGGCAACGGCGGTTCATGAAGGGGCTCTGCCTCCACTGCAGCTATCCCAACCATCTCCTGGCCACCTGCCCCAAGCAACTGGTGAGTCACCCTCCCCAGTCCGTCTTGCAACTCACTGTTCCCATTACCTTGATGTGGGAGGAAAACCAGGTGACAGCTTGGGTGCTCATGGATTCTGGGGCTGCTAGTAACTTCATGGACTTCAGGGATTACCATGTGACATGACGTTACGGATCATGCTCAATGGACAACTGCTGGGCAGAGGAGCGGTGGAGTCCCTCACCGAGCCTGGGCATGGGTTTCACGTAGGGATCTGCCATAGGGAAGATATCTCTTTCTTACTCGTTAGGTCTCCAGACAACCCCATCATTTTGGGATACACATGGTTGGCTAGTCACGATCCAGTTTTTTTCCTGGAACAACGGGGAAATAGTGTCCTGGGGGTCACTATGTGCCACACCCTGCCTGTTGCTCCCATGTAGGGCTACCTCCATAGAGAGCCCAGACACAGCCCAGCCCTTCGAGGTGCCTGCAGTCTATCAAGACCTTATGAAGGTATTCAGTAAGACCAGAGCATCAGCTCTACCCCCACACAGGCCCTGGTACTGTTTGATAGACCTCTCTGGGGGACCTCTCCCTCTCAGGATAGGGTATATTCCTTGTCCTTCCCTGAACAAGAAGCTATGGAGGAATACATAACTGAGGCTCTAGCATCCGGCATAATTAGGTCCTTAATCTCTCCAGTGGTGGCAGGGCTCTTTTTTGTCAGGAAAAAGTACAGGGGATTTCGGCCATGCATTGATTACCGCGGGCTCAATGAGATCATGGTCAAATACCCTCATTCCTTGCCGCTTATTACTGCAGCAGTGGAGCAAGTCCATGGGGCCAAGGTATTCACAAAACTGGACCTGAGATGCACATACAACCTGGTCCGGGTCAGGGAGGGGGATGAATGGAAGACTGCGTTTAGCACCGTACCCTGGGGCATTATGATTATTTGGTCATGCCATTTGGGTTGGTGAATTCTCTCTCTGTGTTCCAGGTGTTCATCAACCATGTGTTGAGGGATCTAGTCAACAAATGCATGCGAGTCTACCTGGATGACATTTTGATTTTCTCAGGCTCAATGGAGGAACATGTGTGGCATCTTGAGTGTAGAAGGGATGGCCATGGACCCCAGGAAGGTTCAGGCCATGCTGGACTGGGCCAGACCAATGTCGGTGAAGGCATTACAGAGGTTTTTGGGGTTTGCAAAGTTCTACCACCATTTTATTATGGGATTTAGTTCCATAGCAGCTCCGCTCACCTCACTGCTTTGATGCAAGGGGACATGGCTCACCTGGACCCTGGAGGCTTTAGACGTGTTCTGTGAGTTAAAAACATGGTTCACAACAGCTCACCCGTTCCTGGTCCTCACAGACTATGGAAACCTTGAGTATCTGCGGACAGCCTGCAGGCTGAACCCTCGCCAGGCGTGATAGGTGCTTTTTTCACCAGGTTTCGGTTCATGGTGTCCTATCGATGGGATCAAGGAACACAAAAGCCAGTGCCCTGTCCAGGGTTCATGACAAAGACCTTGAAATCACTCCTCCAGAACCCGTTCTACCCACGTCTTGCTTTGTCTCACTCATGCAGTGGCAATTTCTGTAGGACCTCAGGACACCCGAAGAGGAGGAGCTGACTCCTGGAGACACTCCACCAGGGAAAGAATATGTTCTGGTCAGGTTGAGAGCTCCCTTGCTCCACTGAGTGCACCATTCTCCAGCTGCTGGTCATCCGTGTGGCCATAGGATCCTCATCCTCCTCCAAAGAAAGTACCAGTGGCCCTCCATCTAAGACAACATCCAGGAGTTTGTTGAGGAATGTGAGGTATGTGCGCAGGCCAAGACCCCAAATAAGAAACTCGCTGGGCTATTGGTGCCTCTCCTGGTGACGTCCAGTCCTTGGTCCCATGTCTATGAAGTGTAACACTTGTCCTGGTGGTCATCGACCATTTCTCCAAGCCCTGCCACTTGCCGAATACCATACAGCCCTAGACACTGTAGAACACCTGTTCTACCATGTGTTCCGATGGTGTGGTCTCCATGAGGACATCGTCTCTGACTGGGGGCCACAAAACCAATGGTCGAGATTCTTGCCTTGGGCGGAGTACACTCATAATTCTCTCTCATTTGTTCACAGGACTGTCTCCGTTTCAGTGTGTATGAGGATACCAACTCCCCTTGTTTCCTTGGCACCCTGCCCTCACTCCAGTGTCATACAGGTTACAAATACCCCCTCATCTTCGCATATTCCCACATTCTACATGTCCTTGCTCAAGCCCTACAAGACCTCGCTTCTCCAGGCCACTTGAGGAACTGGGGGGCCTACTCCTGTGGAGGTGGACGGGACTCTGACTTACACTATTCACTCCCTCCTGGGCTCTAAGCACGGCATGGGAGGCTTTACTACCTGATTGACTGGGAAGAGTATGGGCCAGAGGAGCACAGCTGGGTGTCTACAGGGGACATCCTCGATCCATCGCTTATATCCGACTTCCACAAGGACCATCTGGATCAGCCAGCACTGTGTCCCAGGGGTCGTCCACCTTCCAGAGGTTGCAGGCCGGCGAGAGGCATCCATAGGGATCCCACATCTAGGTCGACTCTGCTGCTGCCCAATGCATCGGTGTCACACATACTGATACCAAGCTTTTTTTCCTTCAGAAATACTTCATAATTACTCCATGCAGTTGCAGCAGCATCCACATTACATGAATTCAAGTGGCAAACAAGTGAGAAACACATCTATACACAATTAAGGGAAAAAAATTAAATTTCCTTATTCTGAGGCGGAATTGATTGTCAGAATAGTGAAGCACCAGCAATATGCAAACAAGTGTAAGTCTATGGGATGCAACAGAAAGGTCGAACATTCGATTTTTTGAAAAGAAGATCTATTATATGTATGTATCACAAATAATGCAAAGGTGTTTTTGCTTGCTTTTTACTACCTGGTAAACTAGGCAGTTGTATAGTATGCTGATGACAAAAAATGTCTTTATGTCCTTAAGAAGTAGAGAAACAGAAAATGGGCACAAAATCTAAAAACAAGCATGTAAATAAAATAATCCACATTTTATACACCAAGGCACATTTTAGGGATCTCTCCTGCTTCTGCACAACCCTGCTGATCCTCTAAGTATTTCTCAGTCTTTTTGACTCATTGCCTTAAATCTCCTAGCTGATAGTCTAGATAGGCAGTTGGTTTCATTATTCCTTTTTAGGTAAGGCAGGGGTATATGTGAGGCAATATGCACAAATCTTCCCAGTCTACTGACCACCATGTTTTTCCAGATTTTTATTGTAAGAAACTGAAAAGTGCTTTGATTGATTCTTCCTCTTTTACACAAAAAAAAACTTTTGTTAATAGTCTTTCATGACCTTTGCTCTAAGCAATGACATCATTTACATTTATTTATTTAGCAGATGCTTTTCTATAAAGCAACTTCCAATGAACTCTATGTAGTGTTACCAGCCCACACACCTTATTCACCAAGGTGACTTACACTGTTAGATACACTACTTACAATGGGTCACTCATCCATACATCAGTGGTAATCTTATTTCAGTCCCTGGCATTAAAGGTTCTCATTCATAACTAATGTCACCTAATGTGCTTTGGATGCTGAAATCTCTGCTGTACAAATCTTCTGTGTATTTTTCAGTCTCCTTTGATACTCTCTGTTTTACTAATTATCAGTCAGTTTGTATCTGTGAACCTTCCAATACAAGGTTGTACTTCTTAATCTGTGAAACCTTCCAGAAGACTTCCCTTCCTCCACATGTTTTCATCTTTAGTTATTTTGTAGATGTTGTAATAAAACTATTTGTCACGTCTCACAGCTGATTGAAACTTTGTTCACTTCTTCCTTTATTCTTCTGGGTTTTAACTTATCTTCCCCTCAGTGTGTTTTGTAACTTTGACTTCAAACCCTTTTAGATTTTTCATAGACTTTCACCATCCATAATTTCAGTTCACTTTTACTGTTGATCTTATTTATTTCTGAGGTCCAAAGTTCCTCTAGTCCTCTGTCAGCAAGGCTTTTTGTTTTAAAACGATTACTTCTTGAGAGTCTTAAGTGTAATATTTTGTAAACAGCATGACTTAATTTTTAGGTTGATTCAAAGGTCAAAAATTTAAATGTGACCAGTCCCACAGTTTGCTGTAGGTCCTACCTTTGACTTTAAACTTATACTCAAAAATGTGGATAATTTGGTTTCTATCTTTTTAGTGTGGTTTTGATGTGCTCTATTTGGCAATACACAGCTGTACAGTGTATGGGCTGTTCAAATTTAATGTTACACAAAGAGGTTGCTGGAATTGCAAGAGCTTTTCATTAGTTTTGCTATTGCCTCATTTTGGTGCCAAGTTTATGGGATATAGCAGTTCCTTGTTCTTTTCCTCTACCAAATTTGGCATTCAACTCTCCAAACACTAGGAATACGTTTTGCTTTTAAGAGCAGTCAACTACAATGCCAGCTTCATCTGCATCAGCTGATGGTGCATAAAACTGGTTAATTGTTATGAAATGCTGAAATGTTGAAATGCAGCTCATGAAGCAACATTTCTCTCTCAGCCATTGCGATGTATCCAGACACTGTTGGCCATATAATTTTAGATAGTGATGGCAACTCCAATTTTTCTTTTTCATGTCCAGCATAATGAATGTTATGCTCTTCTCTTTGATGCCAGCCCATTTTAATACACTAATACCAAAAACGTTGATGTTAAACGTACTTAATTCTTAGCTACGCTGAGCTTCCCTTAGATCATACTTGCACATTCAGATTGTAGCCTGGCCTTTGTATCTTTGGATTTCCTTTTCCTGCTTGTTGTGAAAGAAAAATAAGAAAATGGAGTAGAAATGATGTATGCATTAAACGTACAACTGATGTGTTCTGTAACTGCTGCAGAAAGCCCATTGTATGAGAAGCAGAATGTATGGGTGGGCACAGTGGCACAGTGAGTAGTGCTGGTGTCTCACAGCGTGTGGGTGTTGTGAGTGGCCGTGGGTTCGACCTCTGCTCAGTCTGTGTGGCGTTTGCATGTTCTTCCTATATCTGCATGGGTTTCCTGCGAGTGCTCTGATTTCCTCCCACAATCCAAAGACAAGCAGGTCAGGTTCATCCACAGTGTGTGTAACGGAGAGAGTGTGTTACACTGATGTATGGATGAGTGATTGATTGTAACTAGTATACAGTACTAGCAGTGTAAGTCACCTTGGTGAATAAGGTAGGGGCTGGTAACACTACATACAGTTCATTGGAAGTTGCTTTGGAGAAAAGTGTCTGCTAAATGAATAAATGTAAAGGTACCAAAACTGCACCCCCAACTGGAAAGGCTGGCTGACACTGAAAAACAAGAAAATAAAAAATGGTGGCAGGTTGAGAGGCAAGCAGAAGGGATATATGGTGCTTGCTATATGATGCGTATAACTTATTTTTGCCTACAGGAAACATAGTAGATAAGTAAATAAATTAGAAGCATACACAAGCTAAGCATGTGTTGATAATGCAGAAAGAAAACCAAGAGAAATGTTATCATGTATGTAACCTGTGCTTTTGGAACTACATAATATGTGTGTATTGGATGCTTGGAGAGACTCCCTAGACTCTGACACATGGGCCAGGGACTCTCACTCCAGCTGAGGCAAAATAAAATAAGATGCTTTCTCCTATCTTGGGTCCTTTGAGTTATGATGAATTTCTTCCACAATGTCAGCATCAGCAAGATGACTTCCAAGAAACTTTAATACTGCCATGTGAAAGTCTACAGCAGCTGGAAAAAATTCTTTGCTCTCCCTGAATTGCTGAGGGCATTTTGACCTAATTGCCCATCAGCTGGCATTTAATTAATGTGGTGGTTCTGCTTCATCTTTTTGTGTGGTTTGTTGGTAAAGCACAGAATATAATATCCCATTGCCTTGTTCTCACAGCACTTAATGAAGCTTTTACCTTTGCTACTTACACCAATCACCCAAAATATTAAAACCACCTGGCTAATCTTGTGTAGGTCCCCGTCTTGCCACCAAAACAGCTCTGACCTATCAAGACATGGACTCCACAAGACTGTAAAGGTGTCCTGTGGCATCTAGCACCAAGATGTTAGCAGCAGATCCTTTAAGTCTTGTAAGTTGCGAGGTGGGGGCTTTATGGATTGGGCTTGTTTTTCCAACACATCCTACAGATGCTCAATTGGACTGAGATGTGGAGAATTTGGAAGCCAGGTCAAAACCTTGAACTTTTTAACAATGTTTACAGTGTGGCAGGGTGCATTATCCTGCTGAAAGAGGCCACTGCCATCAGGGAATATCATTGCCATGAAGGGGTGTACTTGGTCTGCAACAATCTTTAGGTAGGTGATATGTGTCAAAGTAACATCCACATGATTGCCAGGACCCAAGGTTTCCCAGCAGAACACTGGCCATAGCATCACATTGCCTCCACTGGCTTGCCTTCTTTCCATAGTGCATCCTACTGGCATCTCTTCCCCAGATAAATGACACACGCATGCTGACACCTTTCTATCATGGCCAGCATTAAGGTTCTCAGCAATTTGTGCTACAGTAGCTCTTCTGTTAGATTGGAACAGACGGGCTAGCCTTCGCTCCCCATGCGCATCAACGAGTATTGTGCGTCCATGACCTTGTTGCCGGTTCACCAGTTGTCCATTCCTGGACCACTTTTGGTGGGTACTAACCACTGCACCCCGGGAACAAGAACAAGACCTGCTATTTTGGAGATACTCTGACCCAGTTGTCTAGCCATTGCAGTTTGGCCCTTGTCAAAGTCGCTCAGATCCTTACGCTTGCCCATTTTTCCTGCTTCCAACACATCAAATTCAAGAACTGACTGTTCACTTGCTGTCTAATATACCCCACCCCTTGACAGGTGCCATTGTACCGAGATAATCAATGGTATTCACACACACACACACACACACACATTTTCATAACCGCTTGTCCCATACAGGGTCGCAGGGGAACCGGAGCCTACCCGGCAACACAGGGCGTAAGGCCGGAGGGGGAGGGGACACACCCAGGACGGGACGCCAGTCCATCACAAGGCACCCCAAGCGGGACTCGAACCCCAGACCCACTAGAGAGCAGGACTGTGGTCCAACCCACTGCGCCACCGCGCCCCTGCTCAATGGTATTCACTTTACCACTTTTTTCAGTGGTTTTAATATTTTGACCGATTGGTGTAAAGTGATCATACTGCAGGTAGAACATGTCACGCCCTCCAGCCAACCAGCGACACCTGCAGCTGCCCCGGGAAAAACCGCATAAAAGGATGCCCCAGAAGCACCTTTTCACGGAACCTCCCCGATGAGCAACCACAGCACGTTCCCGTCATTACTTCCTGTCTGTCTTTCTTGGTTCTGTTCTTTGGCCTGTCTTTGGATGACGAGTACTGCCTCTCCCCTTGACTAACATTTGCTGATCGCCTGACCTCTGACTGTCTCAAGATCCTTCTTGTGCCTAACCCTGACAATAAAACCAGTGAGCCCGCACTTGTGATTGTTGCTTGTTCCAGATCCCACCATGATGAGGGATACTGCTGAGACACCAGTGACTGTTTTTTCTCTATATGGAGGTTCCATGCTGGCAATTTTTGTTACTTGACGGAGGTTGTGAATTCTGCAACATATTCTGTGATTGTTTTAAGGTTGGTGGTGAGCCAAGCACAGATAAATAGAATGAAGTCATGGCAGTTAGAGAGCATGAGGAAACATCAGGGTTGAAGTAGTAAAAATAGCTCTTAATGATAATAAGAGAAATTGGGAAGCAAATATCTTGAGAAGAAATCACACACACACACACACACACACACACACACACACACACACACACACACACTCTGAAACCGCTTGGCCTGAGCGAGCCGGAGCCTAACCCGGCAACACAGGGCGCAAGGCTGGAGGGAGAGGGGATTCACCCAAGACAGGATGTCAGTCCATCACAAGGCACCCCAAGCGGGACTCGAATCCCAGACCCAGCAGAGGGCAGGCCCCAGCCAAACGCGCTGCGTCACCACGTCCCCCATGAGAAGAAATCCAAATTAAATAATTTCTAGCGCTGATGTCTCACAGCGCCTGGGTTTGAACATGCTTTAGAACGGGGGAATCTGAACAGCATGTCTTTGGACTGTGGGAGGAAACCGGAGCACCCGGAGGAAACCCACACAGACATGGGGAGAACATGCAAACTCCACACAGACTGAGCGGGGATCGAACCCATGTTCTCTCGCACCACCCAGCCGCTGTAGGCTGATACCACTACATAGTGTTCTCTTGCACCACCCAGTGTGTGGGCTGATACCACTACATAGTGTTCATTGGAAGTCGCTTTGCAGAGAAGCATCTGCTAAATAAATTAAAGTAAATGTAAATAATGATAGCAGATATACAGGCACACACTTATTCACTGGCCACATTATTAAGTAGGCTTTGCCATTCATGCATACAGCTTTCCCTGTACTTATTAAGTCACATGGGTTTAGTATTACTATAAGAATAACAAGATGTGTGTTCTGAGTGACTTCGGATATGAAACGACCAGCATTTCAGAAATTGCTGCCCTCCTAGAATTATTGCATGATAAATTATAAATGAACAGTTTAGAGAGAATAGTGCAATAAACAAAACAAAACTTAAATCCACTCAGAGCCACTTCTGTTGCCATAAAACACAATGTTTAAAAATTAGAGGAGAGCCAGAAAAACATACAGTTTCCATTTGACCTCCGTCATCAAATGTTTCTAGCAGGCTAAGAACAACACTGTGCAGGATGTCTTCCACAGTGTTCTCATGTATTCTTTTGCCATCTCTTTCCACAGACTTGACTCCAGTGAAAGCCAAGGTGAATGTCGGGGGAAAATCAAAATCTGATGTAATCCAACATCCCATCAAAAATGCAACATTTCTCCACCTCAGGTGATATGACTGTTCACCCTACTAGGGGTCAAAATTCTAAAACACATTGCTTTTCAGCACTCTCCCCAGAATGATGCACTGGCCTTCTCTCATCCTCAAAACTGTACAATCCCTCATAAAGAGACAGCTGGTAGTGTAGCAGTTAGAGCTGCTGGCTTTGGCCTTAAAGTTTGCAGGCTTGATCTCCACCTTTGGTTGTAGTACCTATGAGCAAGGTACTTAGCCTAAAAAAATTGCTCCAGTAAAAATACCCTGTTGTATTAATGGGTAAAATAACTGAAGGTAGATTAATCTTGTAAGTTGTTTTGGAGAAAACTTAGCTAAATTAATAAATGTGATTAGGGTAACGCCACCTCTTTCAAATGCACTTGAACCCAGATTTCATTTTGGCACAGTACCTTTTCGTTCTGTGATTTCATAATTTTGTTTATTTGCAGTTACACAAGTACTTAGTTTCACAAGTAGTATAAGTGTTCAGCAAAATGGTGTTTGCAATAATATCACATTGGGCAGACCATATTATAAATTAACTTCAAAACACCAACTTAAAATGACTTGAAACAAAAATAGTCTCCACACATTTGTTTAATGCTGATTGTTGATTATCCTTCCCAAAAACATGTACAGCATTCCTAATCTTATTACTGCTCATGGATACTCACAAACACCAGACTCAAGCTATGAAAGGACTCTAAACAGATGTGATTTTACCTTTCTATTTTGTTTTGGTATGTTTTACTTCCAGATAATAGCCAGGCACAGAAACACAGGTCACTCAGCAAAAAAAAAGGAATGAATGAGGAAGAAAAATGAGTGAGGGAAGAAGATGTAATTAACAAATAATCTGGAAAATGTTTGCAGTTCTGAAAATATGTTACTGAAAAGTTTGTAACACAGGAACCAAGCGTATGCCTTTCTGAAGAAAGCTGAGTAAGAAGGATTACTTGAAACCCTGGAAACAGTGTAGGAAGACAGAACGGTTAAGCATAGTAAAAATTAACTGGAGAGCTGCTACAATACCGTAAACCATAGATAGACATAGGAGATTTCCTCACACAGTCCAAAGATATGTGTTTCAGGTCAATTGGTGACTCTAAATTTCCTTTAACATTTCAGAGAGCAAGCAAGTGTATTTTACTTTGTAAAAATGGGTGAATGAGTTTAGTGCAGTGTATCTAGCAATGTATTTAGGGTTGCCTTTGACAAAGCTGTAAAATAAATACCCCACACACACACACACACACACACACACACACACACACACACACACACAAACACAAACACACACTGTCTGAGACTGTTTGTCCCGAGCAGGGTTGCAGTGAACTGGAGCCTAACCAAGCAACACAGGGCGTAAGGGAGGGAGGGGACACACCCAGGACAGGACACCAGTCTGCCACAAGGCATCCCAAGCGGGACTTGAACCCCAGACCTGCCAGAGAGCAGGACCTGGCCAAGCCTGCTGCACCACCGCATCCCCCACTCAAGATAAATCCTAGTTAATCATTATTGGAAATTGCTTATATGAGAAGCATTTATGACAATAGTGTAATGTAAGGAAAGTGGTCAGATGCTGGAAAATGTTGAACAGGTTTAACTGACAAATCACTTAGTTCTGAATATGAGGTTAGCTTTTACTGATTGTGTTGAAATGGTTAGATTTACAGAAAAAAATTGAATTAAACGGCCTTCTTATCACAATACAATGCTCTTAATTATGAAAATGGAAAGCTATTTTGTGATAAGATGCTCTGATCCTACAAAGATGAGTCACTATGATCAGTAGAAACACACCCCTTCTGAACTCCTGGCCTAATACATGTTGCAGACATTCCTGTTCATATTCAGATAAACACTTGAGAAACAGGATGCATTAATTGGCATGATGCTTGGGGGGGGACTAAACAACCACTGTTTCTCAGTAAACACAGCAGGTCCACTTAACGGTGAAAGCAATTTAAAACCCTTTGTTTGTCTTGCTGTTATTTCAGAAATCGAAGGGCTTTGACGTTCTTTTTGCTGGAATTGTGAGCTAGGAGGTGTGTGCTCACACAAAAGCAAGTGTCTCCTCCAATTACAGGGAATAAATGTGCTCTTCCTCACTCTACTTTTCAGAGTTTAAAAAAATCTTTGATTTTATGCAAATCCCTGGGCCCAAAGTTCCTGCAGTGCATTGTTTCTCACAGGAAAAAAGCAAATACTTGCATGGTAATGACACAGAAGCAGTACAATCAGCCTGTGTGACCTACCTGTCCCCTGGGCTGTAGTGCTCATCCTTCCTGGCACATTTTCCCATCATTCTGAAGTACAGCTGATGTGTAGCAGTGCTATATTCCACACAACCCGCTGAGCCACGCTCTCCTCCATTACAGTGGCGGCTCCCTTCCAAACAGGATTAGGAGGGGTGTGTGCGTGCGTGTGTGTGTTGGCGTATGTGTGTGGGATGTGAAGGGGGGAGCACAATTTCTCCCTCTTTCTGTTATCCTCTGTACGTTGCTGCTGTTTTTAATTCCTCTCGCAGTTCTTCGCTATAGAAGTAAGAGGAACCGTATAAAAGGAGGAACTGCGAAAGTGGGAGCTAGTACCAGGGCTCTCATTTCGCTTGCTGTGAGACACCCCCTGTGGAGCACAGCCCATTGTTTGTGTGGGGTGCTATGAGTCGTAGCAGGCGAGTGCTCTGACAACGTGCAGCACGACACCCTGTTATTGTCTCATTTGTCTGCCCCAGTGCTGAGTCTCAGATGTTCCATGCCTGAATTTCTCAATTTCTTCCCCTTCTTGCTCTCTCTTTACTGTCTTGCTCTACTGCTGCTGTTCTCACTCTCTTCCATCTGATGTTACTGCAAACACCAGGCTACTGAGCACTTCAGGTCACTGGCCAACTAAATCTAATCTGTGTTCTCCTTGGGGTTCACACATTGCCCCTCCTTCAAAGAACATAGTGATCAGGAATAGCAGAAGAAAGACAGCGAGCCAGGAAAGATGGAATAAGCATTACAGCCACAGATCATTGCTCAGCATGGAGGCCTTTACTAGAAGAGCCATGCCATTCGAGGCTGAGAAATAAATTAGTAGCCGGGAACACAACAGGTAAAGCTTTGCCTTTCATTCCAAGGAGATGGGTTTAAAACCTGCTCCTCCCACAGTAACACTGAGAAAGTTTCTCCTCCTGACTGGCCTCAGTAACAAAAAAAAAGAAAAACTCACAGTATAAATGGGGAAACAATTTTAAGCAGCATTGTATATAAATCTGACATTATAACATAATAAATGAATTAGTAATACATGTATTCATCACGCAGGGGGATGCGGTGGCGCAGTGGGTTGGACCGCAGTCCTGCTCTTTGGTGGGTCTGGGGTTCGAGTCCCGCTTGGGGTGCCTTGCGACGGACTGGCGTCCCGTCCTGGGTGTGTCCCCTTCCCCCTCCGGCCTTATGCCCTGTGTTGCCGGGTAGGCTCCGGTTTCCCGTGACCCCGTGAGGGACAAGCGGTTCTGAAAATGTGTGTGTGTGTATTCATCACCACACACTGAGTGTATAGGGCACTTAGATCACAATTAGGACAATTATAAAGGGTTTCTAACAACCTTTAAAACCTGTAAAATTCTAATACTGTCAACAGTACTATTACATTTAGTTTTTTGTTAATAATTGCACAGTGAGGATGGGGGGTGCAGTGGTGCAGTGGTGCAGTGGGTTGGACCACAGTCCTGCTCTCTGGTGGGTCTGGGGTTCGAGTCCTGCTTGGGGTGCCTTGCGACGGACGGGCGTCCCGTCCTGGGTGTGTCCCCTCCCCCTCTGGCCTTACGCCCTGTGTTGCTGGGTAGGCTCCGGTTCCCCGCGACCCCATATGGGACAAGCGGTTCTGAAAATGTGTGTGTGTGTGTGTGTGTGTGTGTGTACAGTGAGGAAGGTGGCAGCAGTAGAAGGAGGAGTCTATAAATGAACTTTGTTCCACCTTTCATTTGAAGTAAGCAGATTCTAATTTACAATCAATTTTAAAAAAAATCAATAAAAGCTAAATTATGTATAAACCTCTTCATTTATTCACGGCCTAAGTTCTATAGAACTGTGAATGTAGTACACGAACACACACCATCTGAAACTGCTTGTCCCATACGGGGTTGTGAGGAACCGGAGCCAAACCCAGCAACACAGGGCATAAGGCTGGAGGGGAGGGGACACACCCAGGACAGGACACCAGTCCATTGCAAGGCACCTCAAGCAGGACTTGAACCCCAGACCCACTGGAGAGCAGGACCCAGTCCAATCCACTGCGCCACCGCACCCCCCTGGACTGTAGTAGTAAAAATTAAAACTACTCATGATTTAATATATTGTTAGTAAGTACTGTAGTGGTTAGAGTGTCCTGCAATTTGGAGCTGGGTTTCTCTGCTCTATACCACTCTTAAGCAAGGTACTTACACAAAGTTGCTAAAAATTACACAGCTGCAAATATGTTTAAATAATTGTGACATATAATACAAACTGAACAAGTGCACAATGCTTTTCAGAAAGATGTCAGATAAGTGAATAAAAAAAAAAAAAGTTTCATTTGTAGGAAGAAAGCATCAGAGGAGATCATCAATACAAATATTATTGGAAAAATTATAGGAAAAAATTCTTCAGAGAAAATACACATGTTCAAGTCTGTAACCTTGAACATGCAAGGCCTTAGTGCTACCGCCAGAATCCAATAAATACATTTCCTTGTCTTAATTCAACAAGAAAAGTGACTATATGATTTATTACACCAATAGTCACGACCCACAGGGATAATACCCCTACGGGCCACAGGAGGCGCCACTCAGTGCTGCTAGCCCAGACCGATGCCCCTGTTCACAATCTGAGAGTTGCTTAGGTATAAAAGGAGCAAGCGGCGGAGGGCAGGTTGCAAATTCTTAAACAGTGGTTTCGATCGTGTTCTCTTACCGATCAGTAGTTCCCTGTTTCCATAGATTGTTCCATAGGTGTTTATGTTCCAGTCCCGAGTGCCCGTCTGTCTACTCCTGCCTCTTCTGCCGTCCTGGTCCAGTGTTCCGGTCCAGTGTTCCAGTCCAGTATTTCGTCACGCCTCCGTGTTCAAGTCCTACTCATAGATGCACGTTTCAGTTTGCAGTTTTGATGTGTCTCTTTGACCCGCGTTCATTGTTTCACCTTTACTCGTTAATACTGTGTTCTTCCGGAGCCATAAGAGAAGTATGAGAAAGACGGGATCGGTCTGGAACCCATCGTGCCGGTCTAATTTTTAGGGAGTAGTTGTGTAGTTTGCACTGTGCACTTATAAATACACTGCACGCGGGGTCATTTGCTTTTCATCCGTCGGACGTCACGTAGCAAGGCGCATCCATGTCGGACTCCCGTCCGGAAGCTGCACAAATTATATTCTAAAAAATGAACAGATTGGAAATGTTACTGAAGCAGTAAGAAAAAATAAATGGACCTAGAACTTGTTGTGTTTACTCAATAAACACGCTGAGAGTGATTCCTGTTAACTGGCGTGTAGCCTCTTTAATATCCACGCTGTTTTTTTTTAAACATCGTGTTTCAGTAAGGCTAAATCTGTCTCCGTACTCCTGAGGTATCGCTTTTTGTATCTACCATACACTACTGCCATTTACAGGCAATACCAGGAACAACAACTGATGATTACATCTCCTTTAAAAATACTGATTTATTTTGGATTAGACAAAACTATGGCAACAGCAATGAATGCAACAACGAAAACAAATACTGTTGTAACTTAAACTTGGAAATTTCAGAACCATGCATTTTCTTTATTCTTCTCAAATTCCACAGGAGATGAGCATCTACAGATCAAGTCTGTCACATTTCTTTATAGTACATAATGATCTTCTTAGTACAGGAGGATCATTTATTCACTTAGCAGATGCTTTTCTCCAAAGCAACTTACAATGGATACTATGTGTTACTAGCCCACACACCTTATTCACCAGGGTGACTTACACCACAAGATACACTACTTACAATGGATTACTCAGCCATACATCAGTGAAACATACTCTCTGTGGCACTCACACACTATGGGAGAGTATGAACAGCATGTCTTTAGACTGTGGGAGGAAACCAGAGCACACCCATGCAGACACAGGGAGAGCATGCAAGCTCCACACAGAGACTGAGCAGGGATTGAACCCACATTTTCTCACACCATCCATGCCCTGTGAGACAGCAGCACTACTCGCTGTGCCACCATGCCACCCAGTTGTCTCTCCAGAATGACCATTGTCAGGTGGGATGGAGGGGGGTGCAGTGGGTTGGACCAGGTCCTGCTCTTTGGTGGGTCTGGGATTCAAGTCCCGCTTGGGGTGCCTTGCAACAGATTGGCGTCCCGTCCTGGGTGTGTGCCAGCCCTTCACCCTGTGTTGCCAGGTTAGGCTCCGGCTCCCCGCGACCCCGTATGGGACAAGCGGTTTCAGATGGTGTGTGTGTGTGTGTGAGGTAGGATGGGCAAAGAAGTCTGTGTGCTCAATGGTACTTTTCTTGAGGTGAGGCTTGAACCTCTTCTCTCTTTTGAGCATTCATTATCTGGTTTGTTTCTTGTGTCTTGAGAAGACTTCTGTGATTTCTCCTGGAGACATGTCCATTTTCTGCTCTGACTATGTATGATCTCGGACTCACTTCTTCCAGAACAACAGCTTTCTTGTCCCAGTGGTTTGAATCTCCAAATCTCACAATGTCATCTTTTGATAATGGTTTCAGTCTTTTGGTACGTTTGTCATGGTTTACCTTCTGTCTCTTTTGTAGAGCTTTTTGTTTCATTACAGTATTTTTATCATGTCTTGTTTTGTGTCAGTTCTGTAAGGAAGTGTTGTTGTTATTTTGTGAGCCATCCAGAGGTGACGCTCGATAACTCAGAAGAGCTAAATATGGATCTGATTTGCTCTCTGATGCCTTCTTGAGCAATTGCTTCACAATGTGCACTCCTTTTTCTGCCTTCCCATTGGAGTGAGGATATTGTGGACTTGAAGTCAAATGCTAGAAATCATACACACACACCGCCTGAAAACACTTGTTCCATGTGGGGTCACAGAGAGCCGGAGCCTATCCCAGCAACACAGGGCATAAGGCTGGAGGGGGGAGAGGACATACCCAGGACAGGACACCAGTCTGACACAAGGCACCCCAAGGAGGACTCAAACCCCAGACGCACTGGAAAGCAGGACCTGGTCAAACCCACTGCACCACCCATGCTGGAAATCATAGGGAGTGGCAAAGTCCTGGAACTCTTGAATTGTAACAAGGCCCATTGTCACTCATTACAACATGCGGAATGCCATGCCTGGAAAAAATGGATTTGATGTGCTATATAACACATGAACTTTAGGAATTGGACGACAAGGTTATTTCTGAGTAACTGGAAAAATAGACCAGTACCAACAGGTACACACACCATCTGAAATCGCTTGTCCTGTATGGGGTCGCGAGGAGCCAGAGACCCAGCAACACAGGGCAAAAGGCTGAAGGGACAACAGTCCGTCACAAGGCACCCCAAGCGGGACTTGAACCCCAGACTCACCAAAGAGCAGGACCCGGTCCATCCCAGCCCAGCCCAGCGCGTTCCCCGACCAACAGGTAATCCTTCTCTTTTATATTGAATAGATCAGTGCCCACTTTCTGCCATTGCTATTCAGGTAAGTCTGTTGTGATCATGGGCTGTCTTGCCTGCTTGTTTTGATGCTTCAGACAAATTTAACATGTCCTGACCATTTACTCAATGTCAGCAGTCAGTCCGGGCCAATAGACTGAATCCCTAGATCTTCTTTTGCATTTCTCCATTCCAAGATGTCCTTCATGTATCCTACAAAGCATTTCTTTTCTCTGCACTTGTGGAATTACAATTCTGTTTTGTCTCAGCAGAAGACCATTTGCCATACTGAGTTCGGCTCTAATATTGTAGAATTGTGGACATGAGCCTTTGACCCATTCATTGTTCACGAGAGCGTGCATCAGCTAGGACAATGTACTTCCTTGGAGTGTACACTAATTCAAACTCATATCAGTGCAGTCTTATCATTAGACGTTGTATGCGTGGAGACATTTCATTCAGATTCTTTCGAATGATTGCAGTTAAAAGCTTGTGATCTGTTTCCGCAGTGAATGATGGTAAGCCATATATGTAGTCATGAAATCTCTCAAATCCAAACAGAAGTCCCAGGCACTCTTTTACAATCTGAGCATATCTGCTTTCAGACTGCGACATTGTTCTGGAGGCATAGGCTACCGGTTTCCAGCCTTGAGCATCTGCTTGGAGTAAGACTGCGCCTAGCCCATCTTTTGATGCATCGGTGGAGACTTTAATCTCCTTGGATGCATCAAAGTATGTGAAAACTGTTGCTGTTGTCAAAGCTGACTTGAGCATTTTCCATTCTTCCTCATGTTTACTTGTCCATCTGAACTTGTTTTTGTGATTCTGCAGTTCCCTGAGTTTTGCTGTTTTTGCTGAGAGATTTGGAATGAATTTACCAGTGAAGTTCACTGTTCCCATTAGCCTTAGCACACCTTTCTTATCCACTGGGCTTGGCATATCAAAGATTGCCCTGTATTTCACTCCTATCAGACTCAACACCATGTCCTGACAACTTATGTAAGTATCACAAGGTATCCTTCTTGTACCTACCATACACTACTGCCATCTACAGGCAATACCAGGAACAACAACTGATCACCACAGAACTGACTTCTCAAAAACGGTCAAAATACACACACACACACACACACACACACACACACACACACACACACACACATTTTCGGAACCGCTCGTTCCATACGGGGTCGCGGGGAACCGGAGCCTACCCGGCAACACAGGGCGTAAGGCCAGAGGGGGAGGGGACACACCCAGGACGGGACGCCAGTCCGTCACAAGGCACCCCAAGCGGGACTCGAACCCCAGACCCATTGGAGAGCAGGACCTGGTCCAACCCACTGTGCCACCGCGCCCCCCCCACAAGCGACACCCCGCCTCAGGCCCCCGCAGGGACCCCCGGCGAAGCGGCGCAAACCACCTCACGGCCCGCCAAACTCCAAGACTGTACCTGCCCCCCCTCCACAGACGAGGGGGCAGAGGTGAGGAGAGAGGCGGGGAGGGACGGAGAGAGAGCGCGCACAAGGGGAGAGAGCGGGAGGCAAGAGGGAGAGGTGCGCGGCGGGACACGCGTGGAGAGGAGCGGCAGACGGGCGGACCGGACCCTATGCCCCCCGCACCGGGATTTCGGGGCCGAGTCGGGGGACTACACGGTGTCGTGGGGGGGCGCGGGCCTTGCGCCCATGCCGCACGCTCGCTCGGGCGCGCGCGCCCGCACGGCGTGGCCAAAATAACTTTTTATAATAAAGCTGATCACAGAAAATATTTGGCTAAAACAAATGAAGTCCACCCACTCAATTCTGGTTTTTAGGTTTTTGCATGGGAGGTAAATGGGTGTCTACGAAAAAACATAACTGAGCTGCATCTCCTGTAGCTTACAGACTAGGTATACAAATCTGGCTACATACATTTTACATTTATTTAGCAGATGCTTTTATCCAAAGCAACTTCCAATGAACTCTCTGTAGAGTTATTAGCCCACACACCTTATTCACCAGGGGACTTACACTGCTAGATACACTAGTTAAAATGGGTCAATCATCCATACATCAGTGGAACACCCTCTGCATCACTCACACACTATGGGTGAAACTGAACAACATGTTTTTGGACTCTGGGAGGAAAACAGAGTGCTCAGAGGAAACCCACACAGACACAGGGAGATCATGCAAACTCCACACAGACTGAGCAGGGATCAAACCCACATCCCACCCATGCACTGTGAGAGAGAGCAGCACAATTTGCTGTGCCACCATGACAACGGAGAGAGAGGCACACTTAGCGTGTTGTATTGCTATACCATTATTTTGAGCTTAGTCCTCCAATGCAACACACTTGGCAACCATAGTCCTTATGTTTTTTTCCCATAAAAAACACCACAGTAAAAACATACATGAAGAACATTTACACAATCATAATCCAATATAAAAAAACTAGAAGAAATATTTAATACAGAACCAAATAACTCACAACGACATATTTTAAGAACAAAGAAAATACACAACTTAGCTCCAGAGTAGAAGTTATCAAACTTTTCACCACAGTGCTCTGCCGCACTCCATCTCCTGCCTCCCCCCCCACTAATACATTAAAAGTGTACACTGGTTCCTCAACTTACAAACAGTTGGGACTAAAAATTAATACATAATTCAAAAACTACATGCAGTGTTATGATGGCAAATACATATATAATTAAATATTGGTGTAGGACACTGGGAGGGTGCGGTGGTGCAGTGGGTCTGGGGTTTGAGTCCCGCTTGGGGTGCCTTGAGAAGGACTGGCGTCCCATCCTGGGTGTGTCCCCTCCCCCTCCAACCTTACGCCCTCTGTTGTCGGGTTAGGCTCCGGCTCCTTGCAACCCCGCATGGGACAAGTGGTTTCGGACAAAATTTTATTTTGTGTGTGTAGGACACTGACACACACACACACACACACACACAAAAATTGTGTAGATAGGAAGTCAAGAGTTTAACATCTGTTAGTTAATATTTAGGTTAAACAGAATGGGGAAAAATTGTGATCTAAGAGAGTTTGTATCATCATGGGATCTGGAACAGAGGACTGATACAAGTGCAGGCTCTGGTTTTCTTTATTTCTTGGAACTGGCACAAGAATGGTCAGGGGACAGTCTGGGGCTGAGCAACTGGCATACGTTGTAGAAGGGAGAAGACAAAGGGCAAAATCCAAAAACAGCCCAAAGAATAATACCAGAAAATCTAGACCGTGAAAAAGTGAGGGGAGAGTACTGCAGTGGCACATCTATGATGTTCCACATCAAGGTGCTTTTGTGGTGTCCCTTTTATGTGGTGTTCCCTGAACTGGCAGCAGGTGTCACTGATCATCTGCTGATTGGAGGCATGACAATTTGACTGTGGTGTGGTTGATAGTGCCAGATGCAGTAATGTGAGTATTTTGGAAATTCCTCATTTCTTTGGATTTTCTGAAGAGTTTACACGCTTTGGTGCAAAAAACCGAAAATATCCAGTGAGCAGCATTTCCAAGGGCAAAAATGCCTTGTTGATGAGAGAGGACAGAGGAGAATGGTCAGAATGGTTTGAGCTAAGGGGGTGCGGTGGCGCAGTGGGTTGGACCACAGTCCTGCTCTTCAGTGGGTCTGGGGTTCGAGTCCCACTTGGGGTGCCTTGCGACGGACTGGCGTCCCGTCCTGGGTGTGTCCCCTTCCTCCTCTGGCCTTACGCCCTGTGTTGCCGGGTAGGCTCCGGTTCCCCGTGACCCCGTATGGGACAAGCGGTTCTGAAGATGTGTGTGTGTGTGTGTGTGTGGTTTGAGCTAACAGGAAGGCTATAGTAACTGAAATAGCCACTCTTTATGGCAGCAGTGAGCAGAAAAGCATCTCTGAATGCACAACACATTGAACCTTGAGGTGCATGGGCTACAACAGCAGAAGACCACATTAGGCTCCACTCCCGTCAGCTAAGAACAAGAATCTGAGGCTACAGTGGGCACAGGCTCACTGAAACTGAACATCTCAAGATTAGACAAATGTCACCTGGATTAATGAATTTCAGTTTTTGCTGTGACATGCAGATGGTAGCATCTGAATTTGGTGTAGGCTAAACAGCATGAACTGGGGGTGCGATGGTGCAGTGGGCGTCCTGTCCTGGGTGTGTCCCCTCCCCCTCTGGCCTTACGCCCTGTGTTGCCGGGTAGGCTCCGGTTTCCCGCGACCCTGTATGGGACAAGCGGTTCCGAAAATGTGTGTGTGTGTGTGTGTGTGTGTATAAACAGCATGAATCCATAGATGCAACATGCCTTGTGTCAACAGTTTAAAGTGGTGGTGGTGGTATAATGATATGGGGATGTTGTCCTACCCAGTATTAAAATGGTGTTCCTAATAATGTGGCCAATGAGTGTATATATTTGTTTATATTTAAAATCATTTTATGTCTGTTTGAAAGACTGTCTCACGGGTGTACATATGTATGACATTGTATGTAGTGTATCTAGCATTGTTGTTTTATCTTGGATGGAAAAGGTGTGGGCTAATACTACTACTGTTCACTGGAAATCAGTTTGGAGAAATGACTAAATATAAAAGTAACTTTTCACATAGTCAATGCTAATAGCAGCGTGATTAGAGCTGCTGCCTTCAGACCCACAGGTCTGAATCCCACCTCCAACTGTAATACCCTAAAATTGCTTTAAGATAAGATAAGATAGAACTTTATTCATCCCGAAGGAAATTCTTGTGCCAGAGATTGCTCAAACAGATTAATCACAACAATTAAATATATAACAAGTTCTATTTAGTAACGAGTTGGTTAGGTAATGGGTAGGTAATTTTCAGTAACTCAACAATGTAAGCTGCTTTAGAGAAAAGCATGAGCTAAATGTAAAGCACAAGCTCACACACACACACACACTTTTCTGAACCGCTTGTCCCATATGGGGTCACAGGGAACCGGAGCCTACCCGGCAACACAGGGCGTAAGGCCGGAGGGGGAGGGGACACACCCAGGACGGGACGCCAGTCCGTTGCAAGGCACCCCAAGCGGGATTTGAACCCCAGATCCACTGGAGAGCAGGACTGTGGTCCTACCCACTGCACCACCGCACCCCTTAAAGCACAAGCAAATTTCTTAAAACTTGAAGGTTTGCCTCTATATTGTCTCAGTAAGCATTTTCAGCATTATTGCATCTAGTAGACCTATATATTTCATCATCTGCATCACAGTCATACCTAACAAGGAAAAATGGCCATGGTTACTTCATTAGATCCAGACATAATGTTATACTCGGAATGTGAGCGGATTGTGTACTTTGTAGAGTTAACAGTGCCATTCGAGGATACTATTGGGGAGGCATACAAGCGGAAACTGTTAAAGTATGCAGATCTGGTGGTAGAGGCAAGAGACCGTGGATGGTGGGCTCATGTGAGACCGGTAGAGGTAGATGTTTGAGGGTTTGTAGCTAAATCAGCTACATCATTGTTGGAGGAATTTGTTAATAGAGGCCATTTGTTAAGGGTGGCGGTGAAGGAACTGTCTGAGGCAGCTGAGAAGATGAGTCAGTGGTTATGGTTGAAAAGAGAGCAGGGTAGTTGAGGATACAGGCTGGAGGAAGGTGTATAGTGATGGGAAATTAGTGGTAGGTGGCTAGTAATGGGAGGCAGCTGGTGGTAATTAAGGAGGTGTGGCCTTGTTAATTAAGTACTGTAAGTTTCTGGAGTGGTGCATTTGCAGTTTCTGCTGGTGGGTATGGAGGTAAAGATGGTGTATTTTGAAGGTATGTATGGAGCTGTGATTTAACTGGTTGTTGAGTTTGCGGGGTGGGGCGGCAGACTGCACTGTTGAGCCTTCCGGAGGTGTCGTGGGCCAACCTAATTCAACAAAACACCAACAGAGGGAGGTGTCCATTTGACAACCTCAGTAAACAAGTGATGTTGGTGCCCTGAGGTGTTTGGTTTTGATTGGTTTGGTTTATTTGTGTTGAGTCATGGAGGTATATGTTGACTACGCCAGATGTTCTCTGTGGCTTCACGTTGTTGTTACACTGGACAAGATGTTATACCCTGTGTGTGTGTGTGTGTGTGTGTGTAATACAAAGCAAAAAATAATTACATTATTCTTGGCACATTTAATTTGTAAAGTCACAAAACAGGAATACAAATGGAGATCTTCCCTTTTATTAAGCAGGATATGATAAAATGGCAGTCTCAAAACTGAGACACCAATGCAAACTTCAAAAATATCCTAATTGCAAATAATTCTCACATTAACACCTCTGAAATGCATTCCATCCTATAAACCAAAACTAATACACCTTTGATGCACAAAGAATATTAAAATAATACTTCACCAAATCACTGCTACAAATAGTGGTCTGTTGGCTCTATAACCTAACACTGTCATTTTGCACTTGATAGAAGGTATAATACACCTTTGATACATTTAGAACACAAAACACTCTGGACTAGCCTTTCCAGAGTGTACCCATCCAGTGATCTTGGGATAGGCTCCAGACTACCAGAACTCCAAGGAAAAGACTTTAGTGAAGGTAAGTGACTAAAACACAAAATAGTAATTTACCAACATTGGTACAATCAGTGATCTCACATTTAACAATAATTTCAAACATTAATATCTTATTTCTAATTCTATAAACCTACAGTTTCTTTCTATCATTTGTAAAACTCATAAAAAAACATGACCCACATCTAAAACTACATCACAGCACTGTGGTATACAGTATTTCTTGGAACTCTTCTCTGATTTACAGATAGCACCGTGTTGTTCAGTACCTTTTGTCTCAAAGCCTTACAACTTACTTCAGTTAAAAAGCTTCTAGAAATCAAATTCTAAAGGCCACCATATGACACCTGTGGTCATACCACCTCCTAGACATGAATTAGGTTTCCATCTACCCCCATAAAAGCTCAGCAAGAAAATCTAGTGGTACAAGTAAACACTACCCAATGAGCCTACAGGTTCAAGGAGAAACTGCCAAGGTATGTCTGAAATACTGGGAGAATAACCAAAAAAGACAATGCAAGGAATATTTCTAAACTGCTTTTTTTTAATTATTTTTAAGGTTGCCTTCATTGCAGGATTGGCTCCATATTGCAAGGTATTTAGCTGTATTGTGGGGGTGTTCTGGTGTTCTTCAGTGGGTTTCACAGCTGGGGTCATTAGACTTATTCAAGTTGATTTTTGTCTTCTACTGTACCCACTTTGGCTTAAAAGATGTCCCTGTTGGTTCCATGGGAGTGGAGATTGTGGTGAACCATTCAAAGCACAGAGTCTATTTACTAAACTATGCAGAACAACCTAGACAAGGTTCCAGAGCTGATGCTTTTCTCCAAAGTCACTTATGTTAAGCTGCTTACAGTTATTTACCCATTTATGAAGGTGGATCATTTTAATTGAACTAACTAGGTTAAGTACATTGCTCAAGGATACTACAGCTAAAGGTAGGATTCAAACCTGCAACCTTTGGGTCTAAAGACAGCAGCACTAACCACTACACTATTAGCTTTCCCTTTTTTCTGATGGTAACCTTTTGTAATTTTGTATAACAGTTGATGTGAAAATGGTGCATGATTAGGTGGTCAGTCTGCTGTGGCATCCATGGCACCCCCATTGTCATGCCAATTGAATTTTCTTGTGTTCCATACAGGGGGGCACGGTGGTGTGGTGGTGCAGTGGGTTGGACCAGGTCCTGCTCTCCAGTGGGTCTGGGGTTTGAGTCCTGCTTGGGGTGCCTTGTGATGGACTGGTGTCCTGTCCTGTGTGTGTCCCCCTCCCCCTCTGGCCTTACGCCCTGTGTTGCCGGGTAGACTCCGGTTCCCCGCGACCCTGTATGGGACAAGCGGTTCAGAAAGTGTGTGTGTGTGTGTGTTCCATATGCATTTTATATGTAATGGCAGTATGGTGGCACAGCGAGTAGCTGTGCTGTTTCACAGCACCTGGGTAGTGTGAAAGGATGTGGGTTTGATCTCCCCTCAGTCGATGTGGAGTTTGCATGTTCTCCTTGTGTCTGTGTGGGTTGCATCCCAGAGTCCTAAGACATGCTATTCAGGTTCACCCACAGTGTGTTCTACTGATGTATGGATATTACTCAAGTATTGTATCTAGCTGGAAAAGGGGGGTGCGGTGGTGCAGTGGGTTGGACCACAGTCCTACTCTCCGGTGGGTCTGGGGTTCGAGTCCCATTTGGGGTGCCTTGCGACGGACTGGCGTCCCGTCCTGGGTGTGTCCCCTCCCCCTCCAGCCTTACGCCCTGAGTTGCTGGGTTAGGCTCCGTGACCCCGTATGGGACAAGCGGTTCTGAAAATGTGTGTGTGTGTATCTAGCTGTGTAAGTAATCTTGGTGAATATGGTGTGGGCTGATATTACTACATGGTGTTCATTGGAAGTTGCTTTTGGGAAGAGTATCTGCTAAATAATGTTTTATTGTACTGTAAAAGGTGCATGCATAAATAACCATCAGGGTTTTCATTTTGTCACTTGAGGAACATGGATAAGCGTTGTTTGCAGTATGTTAGCAAGCATATGGAAAATGAGGCTGTACTTAACTGAATAAGGGGGTGTGGTGGTGCAGTGGGTTGGTCCTGGTCCTGCTCTTCAGGGGGTTTGGGGTTCGAATCCCGCTGGGGGTGCCTTGTGATGGACTGGTGTTCTGTCCTGGGTGTGTCCCCTCCCCCTCCAGCCTTACGCGCTCTGTGCTGGGTTAGGCTCCATGTCCCGTATGGGGAGAGTGGTTTGGATGGACTTAACTGAATGTACTTGTCATAAAAGAGGTTATAGACCTGGAACAATTTACATATATTCATTTAGCAGATGGTTTTCCCCAGAGTGACTTACAATGGTAAGCTACTTCCAATTATTTACTCATTTATACAGCAGGGTAATTTCCTGGAGTGATTTAGAGTAACGGCATTCCTCAAGGGTACTACACCTGCAGTCTGAACTTGCAATCTTTTGGTCCAAAGGCAGCAGCTCTAACCACTACATTACCAGCTGCATAGTACAGTGTTAGACTTATAACAGACTGCACTTAACCTTCAGTTAAAACATTGCACCTGCTAAATGATCAAAGTGAAAACAAAAGCTGGTGATTACAAGGTATACAGACATACTGCACAAAGGTCTCAGTGGGAGTAGGTGCCATTTTTTATTCAGTTAAAGACACAAACAAAATTCTGACCTCATTACAATTTCATATGCAGCAAGAATAAAACAATCGATTTTCTAACAAACAAAATAACAAACACCTATGAGTTTTTACCTCTTCAAAAAGGCTTTTGAATAATAGATCAATTACATCAGTTGTACATTAATACATCAATTGTACTAATATTATTGCTGGGTTCATTACTGATTGTCATTTTCTGTTCAGTGTTTGTAGTTCTCCTTTTGCCTAGTATTTGTTACATTTGTTTTTTCATTCCTTTACATGTTGCATATAACATTTTGGGTGTGTTTGAGGGGCATGAAATTTACCATGACAAAGGAACTCACTTTTTGTCTTCCTGGACTTAAAGTTGCACCCTTTACACTTCTTGTCATTACGGTGGGAAAGTTAATCATTAGAAAAGGGAGCATGTGGTTATGTAATTTACATAATTTGGTGTTACACTACTTGGCGTTTTCTTAGTTGTGTTTCTTATCTCACTGTTTAACCTTAGTGATATATAATACTCCTAAATATTAAAATGTTTTGATTCTTAAAGAAATGTATGCATGCAAGTATAATAAAAACTGGTGGATTAGAGTGTGGCACAGTGATATGTTTCAGTGTTGAATATAAGCTTTGTAATACTTTGAACTTAAGTCTAATGCCAGGTAAATAACCATAAAAGCTTTGGTGAAAGAATACAGAATTAGTCAGGGAAATTAATAGATTTCATATAGCAAAGGTTAGAAAATTAACAAGAGTATGACTCTTAATCCTTGAAGCTATATATGTTGCATAACAATCGATGTGGTCATCTCTCCTCACTCTGGGCACACATTCAATATGGTTCGAATGCTGAAAACACAAAAAAGCAACTTTTACCTACTAGAAATTGTTTATAGCAGGGAAGGACAATCCATATAATACCTGTATGTATTCAGTTCCTAAATTTTTGTTTTATGTATTTGTCATTCAGCTGATGCCTATTTCCAAAATAACTTGCAGTTAAGATGCATAAAAATGTTCAAGGATTTTTAAAGTATTGTCCTAAAAACTACTTTACTATGGCCCTTATGCCATAGGTAGGCACAATCTTTTTCCTGGGTGTTTAAGTTGCAGGCAACCGAAAATTTAGATGTGCTTTGAGCTAGAGGGACTAGATCGTTTAGTTTTGGTCTAAATATGTAAATGTAGTTACCATTTTCCATGCTTCATGAGTTCTATGGCATCGTTGATTTGGTGCAGGGGCATGGTGTGTGTTATAAAATCATCCAGTTTCAGCTTCTGGGCCATGTATTCATCCACCAGCTTGGGTACACCATCCTTACTTTTAAACCCTGTCACAAATAGCACAGAAAAGTCAGTTTATACCTTCATTTAAAAAAAGAGGGAGCAGAACACCCTCTAAAGTATTTTTTTTGCATAATCTTCATGTATTCTCTATCATGATATTAGATTTATCTAGTAGGACTTGGAAAAGATTTAATGAAAGTAAATTGTCAGCATGTAAAACCATTTAATTTTTTTTTTTTAAAACATAACATGTTCTTGGATGTAGAAGCCATGATTCCTAATATCAAAAAAGCACAGGTGGACTCAATGTGGGCAGCAGAACTTTAAATAACACTACAAATCAGGAATATCTTATTTGTTGAATATCCTGATGATCCCACTGAAACAGCAGTTAAAGCAAAGCATAAAAAAGTGCGAGTGTGATTAAATCTTAAGTAAAATAATAGAAGTGGTACAGAAGTAAAATTTACAGTTGATGGTGAAGACATACACTTAGTTCACAACTGTTGGCTCTTGAGATCAATCATCAACAAGGGATCTAGAAGTCAATATATAGTGAAAACATAGAGTTACAGTGAAAGATATAGAAAAGCCCCTAAAATGTGCCAGTAGATTGATTGTTCAAGCTATATTATGTGGAATGAAAATGAAATGAAAAAAATGAAAGAGAAACTTTTAAAGACACCATGGACAGCCAGAAAAACAATTCCAGATATGTTATTAGAAGTACATAGCTTGAAGGAATAAAGGACACACCCCTTTCAAGATTAAGGATTTAAGTAGAAGATTATGCTGGAGGCACTCTATGGTTGCAAAAATATATATGTGTGACAAATATTTGAGTTGTTTGTTTCACTAAACAGTCAACTTCTCCACTTGCCTCCAAATAAAGAACCTTTCCAAGTGCGTCCCGTTATTAGCTGGATTGGCCTTGCCGAAAAGTCATACATGTCAGTCCACCCCACCAGGACACTGACCCCCCAGCCTTTTGTGCAGGACTCCAGTGCACTTCTCTGCAAAAGAGAAGATGGCTCAGAAAAAAAAAATCTTTTAACATGGGGGAAATTAAATGTTTCCATTGCGCATCAATAGAAAACCAGTAATACAACCCACCATGACCCCCACATTGCCAACACACTCCAGAGCGAAATCCACACCACCATTGGTCATCTCAGCCAGTACTTGGCTGACAGGTTTGCTGAGTTCCGTGGGGTTCACAAAATCAGTAGCCCCAAACACCTTAGCCTTCTCAAACTTGTCGCTATTGATGTCCACTGCAATGATGCGGGAGGCCCCTGCAGCCTTGCATCCCATGACTGCAGCCAATCCAACAGCCCCCAAGCCAAATACGGCACATGTGGATCCTGGCTCCACCTAGGAGGGAAGGAGAAGTAATTTTTGAATAAAGCTTATAGATGGTATTGGGGGCAACTGTTAAAGGTTAAATATCCAGTATCCATTATTGTATAATTTTCAATCTGTCAAAATTTCAAATTAAATGAGAAGCATCCAGCTTAATAAGTTTATACTGCAGGTCCCATATATATCACTAACACTATTTAGTGTATAGTGCAGTTGACCCTGACTTAAGAACATTTGAGAAATAAGCTTTTTGCTGTTTCTTTAAGTAGTATTCTTCTATAAGTAGAGCTAGCATATAAATTCAAACAGCAGGCAGCATGCGGTAGAATTCAAACTAGAGTCCTTTGAAACCAGTGGCAGCACCTCTACCCGCAACTAAGTACCCACTAATGAGATGCAGCTTTCAGAACATACACCAGCCCTTTGTCTGGTGTATCTTTTGGACCACATTATGATGGAATGCATTACTTATAACTCTTCCTAACTTTTTGGTACTGCTTTAGCAATTTGCTGTCACCACAGAGAAGAGTCAAAGACCAGTTTTCCAAATTCTTTTCCAATTGATCAATTGTCTCTTTTATTATACATCAAAGAAAGTAACACCAGTCCTTCATGACAATACCAGTTTTTCTTTATCCAAAACTTTGGTAGTTACTTCCACTGAATGGGTCTTGCAATAATGCAAAACTGTATATTTAAATATATTGCATAGACTACACTGGGGCTCCTCCTAGTAGCCCTACTTAAAACTGCACTGTGTATAGCAGGTATGCAATTTGCATACGGAGAAGGGTTTAGTACACTGGCTTGGACAGTTAGCTTCCCTTGATTAAACGGTGTTCCTTGTGCTGAAAGAGCAATACCCCTCCCTTTTACTTTCTCTGGCTCTGTCCTCTGGCTGCCTTACATGTTAAACTAATAAATATGGCTTTATAGCTGACAACTTCATATCTTCATTCTCCCCATCGCCCACTGCTACAATATGTTATTTATTATTTTTTACAGTCATACAGTCATGGATAAACTAAGATCAGTAACAGGGCTCAAAATGTGTTTCTTCCTTTTCCTGCCTTCATCTGCCCACATACTTTTTTTGGTCATCCATGCCTGGCAGCAATAGAACACTTTCCAAAAGCTGAAGCATAAATTTAGCAGCTATTCTAATAATTTAATTTTGACAACACAACACTAATGTTTAACTCCCTATTTTATTATCAGAACATTATTTGGGATCATTTTTGTCTGTTATTGATTTATACCTATTAAATAGAAACTATCTGTTCACTTTACCAACCTTTGCTGTGTTTACAGCAGCTCCATATCCCGTGGAAATACCACATCCAAGCAAACACACCTTGTCCAAGGGAGCAGAGTCATGGATCTTAGCAACAGCAATTTCATTCACCACGGTATACTCTGAGAAGGTGCTGGTGCCCATGAATTGCAGGATGGTCTTCCCCTTGCAGGTGAAGCTAGACATGTCATCTGACATGACATCATACCGTTCGTTTGACCTGTCAGAGACAGTATCCATGAACAAGTACTGTATATTTTTCTAAATGATTCCATAACATTATCATTACTTCAATAATTATTACAGTTTTTATTTAGGTAGCAGCCCATTGAAGTTATAACTCAATCCTGCAGCTGATTTGTGTATAACACTTGCAGGATCTACAGATATCTCACAACACAATCTACATAGCTCCTGCTCCAGGCATAGTGATATTCTGCCTGGACTGCAGCAACTTTTTCCTGTCTGGTTTTCCGGCTTCTGCTATCAAGCCTCTTCAGATGATCCAGAATACCTCAATATGAGGTGTGCTTAACCTTCCAAAACATTCCCAGGTATCTCCCCTCTTTGTCTCTCTCCCTTGGCATCCTGTAGCAACCTGTATCAAGTTCAAAACTTTGGCTATGATCTACAGAACTATCAAAATATGTATAAAATATATAAAACGCATCCTATATATAAATATAAAATTAACATCCTTGGTCTTGCCTTCCACTAGCAATTGTTGACATGCTTCTAAGTGAAACACTGATTAATCACCTACTTACCAGCCTTTTTCACAGAGATTAGTCTTGGGGTTCCTACAAAATTTACATTCACCACACTGAGAAATAAAAAGGGGAATGACCTTGTCTCCTACAAAACATAAGCATGCTCAAATTATTTCTGAATTTCAATATTTCAGTAATGTAGTCACATGTATGGTCATTGCTTAAATTGATATCTTCTTTCAATGATTAAAGTCTGTCAAACACTGAAGTTATTGAATATTTAAGATATTGAATTCTACATCATGAAATCTGTGGCCAACCAGGTTTGAACTTTGTTACTCCAGGCCCCACGCTCTCCACAATGCCTGCTCCTTCATGCCCCAACACTGCAGGGAAGCCCTCCTTCTTCTTTGACTCAAATAGGTGGTATAAGTCTGTATGGCACAGTCCTGTTGCCACAACCTGAGTTTAAGACAGAAGGACTACTTATTACATTGTCATGAAAATTCAGTGCACATCGATGACTATGATGATAATATCTGCTGTTTCAGTTTTGATATTACATTAATGTGAGTTGATGGTTACAATTGGTTGAGATTGTCTATGACAGGAGATTGCTTTCCTATGTTGCCTTACACTAATCATAAGTTTCTGTGCATAGTTAAAGGAATTTAATGTATTTTATAATCTTTCTTAAATGTTCAGTGTTTAGGGGGGTGCGGTGGCGCAGTGGGTTGGACCACGGTCCTGCTCTCTGGTGGGTCTGGGGTTCGAGTCCCGCTTGGGGTGCTTTGTGACGGACTGGCGTCCCGTCCTGGGTGTGTCCCCTCCCCCTCCGGCCTTACGCCCTGTGTTACCGGGTTAGGCTCCGAGACCCCGTCTGGGACAAGCGGTTCTGAAAATGTGTGTGTGTGTTCAGTGTTTATTCCATATTTATTTTGTTGTTGAATGGCTGCCCTATGTGATGTTGAGTCAAGCTGTGTTTGTAGTGCTGCATCTTTCTCTGGATGGTATGAAGTACATTCATAAAAGTAGAACGATGGTGTAACTTGCAGTAATGCTGTTTTACCAAATTTAAGTCTATTGTATGAAAAAAAGCAATATATTTTGTCAAGCTGTTAGTGTTTTTTATTGTACAGGACCCTGTAATTTTGGGTGGGAGTGTAACTGATGGTCTGCACACTTATGTAATTGCAAGCATTACCCAAAGCACAAAATGTTCCTTTCCATTTTATATATTTGTACAGCTGAACATTGATAGAAGAGATTCAGCTTTAAATGCTGGGTTCAATGGCAGAACCAGTACATATATTAGTGAATGGTGCTTCTCTCACCTTGATGCGAATTTCATGTGCTCCAGGTGGAGCCACCTCAATCTCCTCCATGACAAGGGGCTTGTTAGGCTCCCAGGCTACAGCAGCCCTGCACTTGATTACCTGGGAAAAATTCATACACTTTGTCTCCATCTCCTTCTGACTCAGAGTGAAGTATATTTTCCTGTTATTCCCTGAAGGCATTAAATGTCATCTTAAGAAAAAGATTACTTATGGCAATAATAATAATGTGGGAAGGGTTGGCAGTGAATAGCACTTTGAGATAGATCTTTAAACTTTTTCCCCTTTTTTTATTTAGAATTTGTCTCAGTCTTATGTTGTTGTATTGTATTACCAGTGGCAGTAGCACTGCATTTCAAATTGCTGATATAAGAGTGGGAGTATGGATTAGCACGAAATGTTTTCAAATGGTCATGCCAATCCAAATAAATGAGGTGGCTATTCTGATCTAATACAATCTAGCTGCTAAGTAACAGGAAACATCTCATTTAGAAAGTCTTGAGATGATCTTCATATCATACAAGAGTTACCAGGGATAAATCACTGAGGGTGTTGCCGAAATGTAATGAGTTAAGTATTTTTTCAAAATTTCCTCTTATGTAACTTGTTGCCTGTGTAAATCTATTGCACAATACACTGGAAAGTTCTGACTGATATGAGCAAGCATTGCAATCTTTTGTGATATGAAGAGTAACTAATAGGTAACAGTATTAATACCTAGTAGTGAACCTTGTGATTAATTTTCCTAGTATTAGCAGTTATTGCAGAAAGAACAAATGAACGGTTATTTAATTTTTAATTTTTTTTTTTCCTGCTAGAAAGCTATCTCAATAGGTTTTTAGCAAAAGATGTGAAATGACTGTGCATTTCACAGACAGTATTAGTTGTGGTATACTTCATGTATATACGTATGTGCGGTTGCTTTGGGATAATATCTTCGAGACTCAGCACACATAGAGACAAATTCCCTGTTACTTGTAACGTCACTCCTCCAGAGAAAAAAAAGGAAATTTCAACAAAATATTTCTTCCCATAAGTGTAATTTATCACTTACTATATGTGATTGTAATATATTTAAATGTGGCAAAACAAAATTATTTAAACATTATCAAGTTAATGCATTTGAAAACACTACTGCAACTTGGATAAAAAAGGCATATTTTATAACAATACCAGTAGAATAGAGTATCAGAAAACCAGAAAGAATATCACCAAGGTTGCATTGATAAAGAGCAAGACAGCATATGGAAAAAACAATGTGATGCACTTTACATCTGATGAAAATATTTTTGGTACTGTAAATGCAAACATTTCAATCAAATCATTGTATTTTATCTCTCAGTAAAGTCAAAATAAATTCACCAGTTAATCTGAAAAAAAAAAACCAGTAAGTACACGTTATCTGGATTACATACCTTTCCTGCTGTTGCCATAGCTAAGGAACTTGACTTCTGTCGAGAGGTTCTAAGAGAGAATATAATTTTGTGTGTTCCCTAAGCACTACATAGTTGGGGAGGGGTCGGGGGGAGGGGTCTGCCTCCAGAGGAGCTCAACTTTCTTGTCCACTCTCTGCCATTGGCCATGGTTTTCAAGAAATTTGGTCTTCAAGAGGTTCCACCCCATTTATGTAAAATTTAGATTTTATTTTGCCCTGAATGCAGTTTTTTTCAAGTGAGGAAGACAGAGAGCATTTGAGAATAAACTTACTGTAGGCATAAATCAATATAAAATAACTGCCACCTGCAAACCTTTCCACATTTCTGCTTACATTAAATTGTTTTGAGCTTTAAAATGTTTGTCTTACACTTTTGACAGAATTTTGACCTCCTATAACTGAGTTCTAGAAATGTATACACAGTATCTGCTGGTGTGACCAAATGAAATACAGCTTTCAACACTACTTGTTAAAAAATATAAATAGAAGCTGGTCATTTCCATTTCTCTGTCTCACTCCATGTTTATAATATATATACACATCTGGCACATCATCTTGTTCCATGTTTGAAACAGTTTGACATTTTACATTTATCTTCTGTCTACATTCCTGTAGCCTTGCCAAGTTGCTCACATTAAGCAAACCTTTCAGCTCTGTGTTCTAGATAAAATGGAAGACTTTCCAAACGGTGCAATGTTACAGATAAAAACTTAAATTGTGTGAGCAGGGAGAGTTTTTTTTTTTTAATAAAAAAAACATTTTTACAGTTATGCTAAGTATGAATGTACAATCAGTATTTATGTATGGAAGGTTTTCAATACTGCGAATGAACTTGCATGACGGACTTGCATAACTTGTATGAAGTGCACGAGGGGTTACCATTCCAAAGATCAATGTCCCAAGTGTTGAGTGGGCCTCTCCTTATGTTCAAGCCAGGTGGCAGACATCCAGTGAGCAGCTCCAAGGTCCTCCTTTGGGCATACATAGGCAATGTTCATGAAGTATTTGGACACCATCGCATTAGTAAAAACTCCCTGAGAAGAATCCTACGGAGTATTCCAGGAAATGTACTACACAGCAGTGGAATTTCAGCTGGCTTCAATTGTGCACCGCATCTCATCTGGAGAAAGCAGTTTTACAGCTGACATGCTCTGAGTGGTTAGAGACTAATTGCCAAAATGTATCTTTAATTTGCCACAGATTCCACTATAAATTTTGCATCTTTCTCAGCTAATACTATAAACCAAACATTGTACACTAAATTGCACTTATTGTACATATTTTATTAAAAAGGTCTTAAAGTTTAGGGCTGTTTAGAGCTTTTGCCTTATGACTGGAAAATCTAGCATTCTGCGGTAGATCTCTGGAGAAATGAACTTACCACAAACTGCATCAGTCAAAATCACCCAGCTGTACAAGGAAGAAGGCTGGACCCAAGTGCAGGATTGTTCAGTCAGAGCTGAGGGATCAGACAAGTTCTTGTTGTCGGGGATGGGCGACGAGTTGGTCGACCAGTGGTCAGAGTGTGAGCGAAGATCCATGGACAAAGTCAGGAGATGAGGCAAGGGGTCAGAAGCCAGAGAATGAAGAACTGGAGATGGGGACGAAGGGAAATAGTACATGGGCCACGATGAAGACTGTAGGTACTGAGAGGACAGTTATCTCAATGAGATTCCGAGAATGAGCGTGGGCTGGGGAGTATCTTTTGAAGGTGAGTGCTCCGATTGCTGCCAGCTGCTTTAATCTGAGTCAGATTCTGCTGTCTGAGGTGCAGGCATAAAGAGGGTTTGTTGCAAAATCAACCACGTCACTACTGCTGGAGTTTGGTTTTAGGGGTCAGTCGTTAAGAGCAGCGATTAAAAGCTTGTCAGAGGTAGCAGAAAGATCCAGTCAGTGGTTGTGGATGAGGAGGCATCAGGGTGTTTGGAGGAAGCACACTTGAGTGGGGAGTATTCGCCTATGTGAACATCAAATGGTTTGAGTTTTGTTGTCACCTCCATATGCTGATGTGATGTGTTGGTTGGTTTGTTGGTGGTCGATGTATGGCTGGGGTGGGAGGTTTTTTGGTGGGTGGAGTCGCTGGGATGGCACGGCGGGCATGGAGGGGGGGTGGGTCTGGGACACCAGATCTCTGAGCCTTCTGGAGGTGTCGTGGGCTCAATTCAATGAAACAGCAACGAAGGAAGGTGCCCACTTGACAACCCCAACGAAGTGCTCGGGGTGGCTCCCAGCAAGGAGGATGGTGCCTGCCCATTATGTGGGCTGATTTTTTTTAGTTATTTTTTTATATGAAGGGAACTGTTTGGTGGGGGTGAGGGGCATGTGGGGTTTTGGGAGGGATGGAGTACTGTGGCGTGGTTGGTTTGTGTCCAGCCCCCCTTGATTTTGGCACGAGGGGTTGAACATCTTTCCCTGTGTATTATTGTATGACACTCTCACACCACTACTGACTGTGCCAACCAAGTGCAACTCTAAGTCACATTTACATTTATTCATTTAGCTAATGCTTTTCTTCAAAGCAACTTACAATGTGAGTCCATTTCTTTACACATTTATACAGCTTTTATTTAAAATTTATACATCTGGGTAATGTTAGTGGAATAATTTCAGGTAAGTACCTTGCTCAAAGGTACTACAGTCAGAGGTAGGGACTGAACTTGGGACCTTGGGGTCCAAAGGCAACAAAGAAAGACTTGGATGCAGACATCTGAATCTAAAGCACAGTTAATTCAACAATATAAACCAATGCACATCCAGCAAGTAGCTGGATTAAGGTTTATCCATTATTCAACAGTTATAACCCTTCCTGGATCAGGGCCATGTCGTGGCGGAAGGGCTTGCATGATCTAGGGATCTCCAGCGCTATATCGTCGGGAGTAGAATGCTCCTGGTAGGGTCTCCCATGGCGACCAGGTCTGGAGTGAAGACCCAGACTAACACGATCCGAAAAGAAAAGGCCTATGGCAAATGGGAACAAAAGAATGTTTACCTTCCCCAGAATAGGGTCACCGGGACTAACCCCGGAGCCAGGCCTAGAGGTAGTGTTCCTTGGCAAGCACCTGGTGGCTGGGCAGCCCACATAACCCGGCCAGGCTCAGCCTGAAAAGTCAACGTTGGGGGGGGGCATGATGGCCCACCACCCGCAAGGTCCAACATGGGGGCTGGGTGCAATGCTTTCCAGGCAGCTGGAGGGAGCAGGGTGGCACATGGCATCGTGGCCCCACGCGGCATAAACTGACTTTTGGCACATGGAATGTAACCTCACTGGCGGGGAAGGAGATGGAACTGGTGCGGGAGGATGACAGATACCAACTAGATATAGTTGGCCTCACCTCCACTCACAGTATTAGCTCTGGAACCAAACTCCTTGATGGGTGTGGTCTTTCTCCTTCTCAGGAGTTGCACAGGGTGAGAGGCACCGGGCGGGTGTGGGGATACTTGCAAGTCCCCAGCCGGCTGCTATACAGTTGGAGTTTATCCCAGTGGACGAGAGGGTCGCAGAGAGGAAAACTCTGACTTTTGTGTGTGCTTATGCACCAAACAGCAGTTCAGAGTATATGACCTTCTTGGACAGAGTGGGTGGGGCACTGGACAGGGTTAGACCTACAGACTCCATAGTCCTGCTGAGGGACTTCAACGCTCACATTGGCAATGACTGACAAATCTGGAGTGGGATGATTGGGCAAGCCGTTCTTCCCAATCTAAACCCAAATGGTGAAATGTTATTGGACTTCTGCGCTAGCCATGGTCTGTCCATAACACACACGATGTTCGAACACAAGGATGGTCATGAGTGTACTTGATACCAGAGCTCCTTGGGCCAAAGGTCAATGATCAACTTTGTATTCGTTTCATCTGACTTGAGGCGACATGTTCTGGACACTCAGGTGAAGAGAGGTGTTGAGCTGCCAACCGATCACCATCTAGCGGTGAGTTGGATCAGATGGTGGGGAAAGGCTCTGTCCAATAGTTGAACCTCAGATTGAAGAAGAACAATGTGGATTTCGTGCTGGCCATGGAACAGCGGACCAGTGTTTTATCCTCTCACAGATAATTGAGGGGGGCATGGAAGTCCACTAATCCAGTCTACATGTGTTTTGTGGACTTGGAAAAGGCCTATGATTGTGTTCCCCGAGAAATTCCATGGGAGGTACTCGGGAGAATAGGGTGCTGTGGCCACTACTGCGGATCCTTTGATCTCTGTACACACGGAGCGAGAGCTGCGTCCGCATACTTAGCAATAAGTCGAGCTTGTTCAATGTGGGTGTTGGACTCTGCCAAGGTTGTGCGTTGTCCTCACTCCTGTTTGTGGTTTTCTTGGAGAGGCTATCAGGACGCAGCCGAGGTCAGGAAAGCATTCTATGTGGGAGTTGGAAGGTGACTTCTCTGCTTTTTTCGGTTGATGTCCTTTTCGCACTGTCACATGGATGCTTCCAACACACTGGAACGGTTTGGAGCCAAGTGTAAAGTAGTTGAGGATGAGCATCTCCAAGTCTGAGGCCATGGTTCTCTTACGGAAACAGATGGCATGCCCCCTCCAGGTAAGGGGAGAGAATTTGCCCCAGGTGGAGGAGTTTAAGTATCTTGGGGTCTTGTCCACGAGTGAAGGGAGAAGGGAGTGTGAGATCAGTTGCAGACTGGGAGCAGCGGCAGCAGTAATGTGGTCACTGTACCGGACTGTAGTGGTGAAGAAGGAGGAGAGCCATAAGAATAAGACTGTGGATACAAGCGACTGAAATGAGTTTTCTCTGTAGGGTGTTGGGACTCATTCTCCATGGCAGGGTAAGGAGTTCGAACATCCAGGAGGAACTCTGAGTAGAGCCACTACTACTCCACATTGGGAGTAGTGGAGGTAGTTCGGGGATCTGGTAAGCCTGCCCCCTTGGCGCCTCCCTTTGGAGGTATACTAGTCACGGCCAACTGGGAAGAGGCCCTGAGGTCGGCCCAAAACCTGCTGGAGGGATTATATCTCCCAGTTGGCCTGGGAACAGCTGGGGATCCCCCGGGTTGAACTGCAGGAAGTCGCGAGGGACAGGGGCATCTGGGCCTCTCTGCTCTCCTTGTTGCCACTAGAAGGTTAAGTGGGCAAGAAAATAAATGGATGGATGGATGGATGGACGGACGGACGGACGGACAGCTGGACATCACATCAGTAGCTGCATAAAGGTTTATCCATTATTCAAAAGTTATAAACACAAAATTGTTGACCATAAACATTTACATGTTTATCATGCATTTAAGAGAACATGGGAGAAGTGAGTCCGAAAGAAGTGAGTTTTAAGACCCTTTTCAAATGTAGAGAGATTCAGCAGTTCTGAGTAAGAGGGGGAGATCATTCCACCACATTGGAGCCAGAAACAAAAACATTTGTGCTTTTGATTTTGGACCTTTTGTGCGTGGGACAACCAAGCCGGTAGAGGTGGAGGAGTGTAGCAGTCTGATTGGGGTGTAGTGAATGATCAGGTCTTGTAGATATAGGGGAGCAGATTCATTGATGGTTTTATAGGGCATAACCAGAGTCTTGAATTTGATCTGGGCAGCTATAGCAAGTCAATGCAGAGAGACAAGGAAGGGTGATAAATGGGAACGCTTAAGCAAGTCAAACACAACTCGTGTAACAGCGTTCTGTACCACATGTAGAGGTTTCGTGGCAGAAGCCGGAAGGCCAGAAAGGAGAGTGTTGCAGTAGTTCAGGTAGGACATCACCATAGCCTGGACAAGGAGTTGCATAGATTCTATTGTTAGATAGGGGTTGCTCCTGGGACATTATGCAGGATGTATCTGCAGGTCTGGGTTGTTGCTTTGATGTGTTGAGAGAAAGACAGACTTCAGACAATCATCAATCCCAGACTCTTAGCTAAGGAGGCAGGCAAAATTATTGAGTTGTCCAGTTTGACAGAGAGTTCACAAGAGGAAGACATGCCAGCTGGGAGGTGAAGGATGTCTGTTTTGGAGAGGCTGAGTTATAAGTGGTGATCAGACAACCAGGCAGAGGTGCCTGATCAGTACATGATGATTCATGAGCAAATGTCTGTAGCTCCAGGAAGAAAGAAGAGAAAGAGCTAGATATCATCGCTGTAGCAGTGGTAGGTGACTCTCTGGGAGGCAATCACAGAGCCAAGGGAAGAGATGCAAATTGAGAAGAGTAGGGGTCCCAGTACTGTGTCCTGTGGGATGCCAGTTTAAAGAGGCTGAGGGGATGACTGGGAGCCCCCCCTCCCCCAGTCACTTAATAGGATCTGACTTATAGGTAGGGCTCAAACCATCTCAGTGCAACTCCTTTTGATGCCAAGCTGTCCAAGAGAAGAGAGTAGAATCCAGTGGACTGAGGAGAGGGAGGCCACTCTAGCCAACTGGAGAGCATGTAACACTGCCAGGAGAACTGTCTCAGTGGAATTTCCAGCATTGAATCCAGACTGATAGCCATCAAAGTTATTCTGGGTGAGGAATGCAGATAGTTGATCACAGGTTGCCCTTTCCAGAGTTTTTGACAGAAAAGGGAAGAGGAAGACTGGTCTGTAATTTTGGACTGAGTCAGGATCCAGAGAGGGTTTGCTTAGCAGAGGTGAAATGAGAGCAGTTTTGAAGGTAGATGGAAAGCTGCAAGAGGCAAGTGAGGAGTTGATGATCTTGGGGATGAAAGTGGTGAGATTCCCTGTAGGAGCAGTAAGAGATCAGATCGAGGGAGGAGATAATAGCTCTGTATGACAGCAGAAGGTCAGAAATTTCAGTTTCTGACAGGGGCTTAAATTCTGAGAGTGTGACTTTGCAGGGAGGTTCAGCATGATCAGGGCAGGCAGATGTCGAGAACTTGTTCGGAATTGAGTTGACTTTGTCTCTGAAAAACAAAGCAAAGTCATCAGTGGTGAGAGAGGAGGGAGAAGGAAGAGGAGGACAGAGTTGGGATGAGAATGTGGCGAAGAGTGTGTAGTTTGTTAATTGCAGACTGCAGTCTGCTGTGGAAGACAGTGGTTTTAGCTAAAGCCACAGCAGAGTGGAAGGTTGCTAGGAGACCCTTGTAAACATCCAGATGCATGGGAGTCTTTTATGGATACCATCATTGCTCTGCAGCCTGGAGTTTGGTTCTGATGGCATGTAGTACATCAGACAGCCATAGGGTATAACTAGGGCATGCAGGTCTGGACATTAGAGCACAGAGTCTAGTGAGGAAGATACGGCAGAGAGGAAAACATTAGTAGCATAGTCTGTGGATACCTCTCAGAATTATGCAGCAGAATGGAGAGAGGATACTGTGACAGAGGTGAGGGAGGAGAGCAGGAGAGAGATTTTAGGGTGCGGCAAAAGGTGACAAAGAGTACAGAAGCAGGAGAGGGGTTAGTAGTGATGCAGGGCTCTTCCAAGTCCTGTCACTCATTGTTCCCTAGTCCCATTCCACGTCTCTTTGATAATGACCGCCCACCTTGTCCCTCAACCATGATTTCAGATCCTTGCCTCTGTTCAGTTCGCCAATCGACCGACCATGAGAACACGTCTAGTCCTTTTATTCTGAATAAACGATCCTGCACTTCAGTCTAGCCTCCTCTGTGTTCTCTATTCATCATGACAGTAGTAACATTTATTATTATCTCTTTCTTTGTCTCTTTATTATAAATAATGTAGTTATATTTATTATTGTTATCATACATTATTATCGTTACATCATTACATTATACACACACACACTGGCTGAAACCACTTGTCCAAAGCGGGGATGCGGCAAACCGGAGCCTAACCTGGCACCACAGGGCGCAAGGCTGGAGGGGGAGAGGACACACCCAGGACGGGATGCCAGTCCATCACAAGGCTCCCCAAGCAGGACTCAAACTCCAGAGAGCAGGACCCGGCCAAGCCTGCACACCATGCCCCCCCTCATTAAACTGTAGGCTATTGTTATTAATATTAATACTATATTGTTATATTAAAGATGTTTTAGTGTATCTGGAAGTGTTTCTTTAATGTTTTTCATGCAACGATATACTAAGACAAACATTTGACAAACTGACATTAGATATCTACCATACCTGATTGTTTCGACTTACATCAAAATGCAACTCAAAGACAAACTGAGGACATGGAACTCATTTGTAATTCAGGGACTGCCTGAATTACCAAAAACCATGGACCTAACCAAAAACCGTGGATTACTGCTGAAATCCGAAATAAGATCCGTGCGCGAACCTGCACGTTTCAGTCTGGAGACACAGACGCGTACAAGAAGGATAAGTACAAGCTCCGCAAAGCCATTGCCAGCGCGAAATGGGAATACAGCAGGAAGATGGAATCAGAGTTTAACTGCACTCAGGATGCACGTAGGCTGTGGCAGGGAGTCCAAACTTGAACAGATTATAAACAGACGTGATTGACAGGTGCCGCTGTGTCTCTCCCCGACGAACTTAACGCGTTTTATTATGGCTGTTTCGAGCTCGCGAACACAAAGACCCCCAAGTGCGAATCCCTATAGCACTGAATGACCCCAGTCTCACTGTCTCTGTGGCACAAGTGAGAAAAACTTTCAGCTGAGTCAACATCCGCAAAGTTGCTGGTCTGGACAGAATTTCAGGGTGAGTTTTCAAAACATGCAGTGAGCAACTGGCTGCTGTCTTCACGGACATATTTAACACCTCCTTCTATAAAAGCTCAACTGTACCCCCCGTTTCAAAAACACCACCATTATCCCCGTTTCTAAGAAAAACAAAGTGAGCTACCTTAATGACTACCGCCCAGTGGCACTGACCCCCACTGCAATGAAATGCTTTGAGAGGCTGGTGCTGGGACACATTAAGGACATCATCCCAGACACTTTGGACCCACTGCAGTTTGCCTGCTGCCACAACAGATTCACTGAAGACGCAATATCACACACCCTTCACACCACTCTGGGTCACCTGGATAATAAAAATTGCTATGCAAGGTTATTATTTGTGGACTATAGCTCGGCATTTAACACTGTCATCCCAACCAAGCTGATCCACAAACTACTAGGACTGGGACTGAGTACCCCATTATGCAATTGGATCCTGGATTTCCTCACCAACAGACCCCAGCATGTGCGGATTGGCAGCAATACCTCCTCCCCACTGACCCTCAACACTGGCACTCCACAGGGAAGTGTCCTGAGCCCGGTGCTATATTCCTTGTTCACACATGACTGTGTAGCCAGTCACAGCTCTAACACCATCATAAAGTTTGCTGACAATACCACTATTGTGGGTCTGATCACCAACAACGATGAGACAGCCTACAGAAAGGAGGTGAGGCTCCTGGCAGAGTGGTGCCAGGACAACAACCTGTCGCTCAATGTCAGTAAAACTAAGGAAAAAGGGTACAGCTCATGCACCCATCTACATAGGAGGGGACACTGCAGAGAGGGTCAACAGCTTAAGATTCCTAGGGGTCACCCTCGCTGCAAAACTCACATGGACTGAGCACACAGCATCAACCATCAAAAAGGCCCATCGACGTCTCCACTTCCTCAGGCATCTGAAGAAAGCCAGGATGTCCACTACAGTCCTCACCACTTTCTACAGGTATGCTTTGGAGTCTGTCCTCACAGGGTGTATTACATCCTGGTGTGGTAGCTGCTCCATACAGGACAAGAAAGCCCTACAGAGGGTGATCAAAACAGCTCAGGAAATCATCGGCACACAGCTACCAGCGGTCCAGGACACCTACACCACACGCTGCCTCAGAAAGATGATGCGCATAATGAGAGATCATAGTCACCCCGCACGGCACTTTTCTCCTCTCTGTCGTCTGCAAAGCGGCTCAGATCTATTCAAACTCACACTGCTAGATACAAGAACAGCTTTTACCCCAGTGCTGTAAGAGTATACAACAATTACCAATGTGCCACCTTTAGCAACTAGAGTTGCAGTGTTCCTTCCAAGCACACTGGTAATTACACTGTCACTTTAAGCATTCACATTCTCACTCTCACGTTCTGAGTTCTCTGGCTGTCTACTGGTATTATTGTTATTACTGTTACTGTTATTTATTGTCATTGCTGTTAGCATTACTTACTGTCAATGTCATTGTTTTGTTTGTGCAGTATTTGTATTGTCTCTGTCTTGTCCGTAGTCTGTGGAGAAGCATTCAAGAAGAATTTCATGATACTTGTACACGGTACTTGTACCTATGACAACAAACTTGAAACAAATTTAAACTTAATGCACAAATGCACACAGTGAATTTGAAAATACATCCTACAGGTGGCGTAACCATACTTTACATCTGTATCCGGACATTACAGTAATATGCATCCATGTCCATATTATGTCAAGACATTGCAGAAGAATCCGCCATCTAACATGACCTCAGCAGAGTTAAGTGAGCTCAAGGAGATGGTGGTAGCAAATGGAAAATGTCTCGGGGCAGACATGAAATGAACTCTTCCGAATTGCAACTCTGACACAAATCTTACAAGTCATAACTATCCTCAGTCTGGTTGGCTAAAATAACAGGTAGAAGCATCAACTTCCTCTACCAGGCTCAGCATTGAACAGTGTGCTACTAGTGCATCTCACTGTGACACAGTGTGGTAGAATTCAAACTCTGCAATTAACCGCTTCAAATGTGACATGCCACACATGAAACAGGCAGCGGAATGGGGGCAACAGGGGACATCTGACCCAAAAGGAGAGAAGACGTTGTTTCCGTCAGAAGTTATGTTTTTACTGCAGAACAGTGAATCACACTCCGGTGTCCTGTCCTGGAAGGTCACCTGAGCGGATCCCAAAGATATCACTGACTGGTGAGTGGGGTTTCTCAAAGTGCCTCACAGTTGTTGCCAGCTAAGTTGTTATGGTGCATACAGACAGGAGGTTAAAGCATTCGGGGACCACAGTGCTGCAGGAAACATTGTCAGTATAAATTTAGGAAAAGCCTGAGGTTTACCCTGCATTCCTTATCAAAACCCGTAGGCTTCCGCAAGTGGTGTCAACTGACTGGGGATTTAACTCTTCTAGATCAGGACATGGTCTAATCCAGAAGCGTTAAATCCCCAGTCACTTGCATTCCTTGATTGTAAATGGACTGCTCAGATATCATATGGAACCTGTCAACCTTTATTTGGGACTGTCCTGTAGAGAAAAAATATTGGTTAAATTGTCACCTATGGAAATTAATTATGATGCTGGGAACCAAGAAGTCTTAGCCATAAAATTAGCATTACAGGGGTGGAGGCATTGGTTACAGGGTGCCACAGACTTTTGAAACCTGCAGGACCTGCATAAATGAAAGAGACTCAGCTCCAGACAGGCAAGGTGGGCTATTACTCCTAGGTATTCCTGTAAGTCCAAGTTCAAGTTCATCGTCATAGATACAAGTACCATGTACATGTATCACGAAAATCTTCCCAAATGCTTCTCCAGACTATGGACAAAGACAATAGAAGTACTGCACAAAGAAAACAATGACAATGACAGTGAGTAGTGCAACAGCAATAGCAATAAATAATGGTAGCAGTAGTAACAATAATGCCAGTTGACAGTCAGAGAACTCAGAATGAGAGAATGAGAATGCTTAAAGTGGCAGTGTAATTTACCAATGTGCTTGGGTGGAGCAGTCCAACTCTAGTTACTAAAGGTAGCACATTGGTTAGTGTTGTATACTCTTACAGCAGTGGGGTAAAAGCTGTTCCTGTACCTAGCTGTGCGGGCTTGAATAGACCTAAGCCATTTTGCAGATTGTAGGGAAGAGAAAAGTGCCCGTGCGGGGTGACTATGATCTTTCACGAAGCGCATCGTCTTTCTGAGGCAGCGTGTGGTGTAGGTGTCCTGTACTGCTGGTAGCTGTGTGCCAATGATTTCCTGAGCTGTTTTGACCACCCTCTGTAGGGCTTTCTTGTCCTGTATGGAGCAGCTGCCACCCCAGGATGTAATACACCCTGTGAGGACGGACTCTGCAGCACACCTGTAGAAAGTGGTGAGGACTGTAGGTTAGACACTGACAGTTAACACTTTGCTAGAGTTATCCTTCACTTGTATCACCACTAAAGGCACATAATAGATGTCATATGGGGTGTCCTTGTGGACCTCATCTCTTGGATAGATTATGTTCTCTGAACCATATCCTCCTGCAGGACTACTGTTGGTATTAGGCTGCCCTCTACTGCAGTTATGTAGCTGTAACATAAATCCATCCATTATATATCGATCACAGATTTCAGTCTCTTGCTGATGTCTATTCATTATCTAGACAAAACAAAGTTACTCTCTTTTTACACTCTTAACCAAAAGTGTGTTCAATTCATTTAACTGAAAACTTTAAGCATTCACACTGACAGTATCATATTTTTCTGTAGCTGATCCTCCTTCAGGGGGTGTGGTGGCGCAGTGGGTTGGACCACAGTCCTGCTCTCCGGTGGGTCTGGGGTTCAAGTCCCGCTTGGGGTGCCTTGCGACGGACTGGCGTCCCGTCCTGGGTGTGTCCTCTCCCCCTCTGGCATTACGCCCTGTGTTACCGGGTAGGCTCCGGTTCCCCGTGACCCCGCATGGGACAAGCGGTTCTGAAAATGCGTGTGTATTTTTAATCCTTGGGTTGTGCTGCAGTCAAATTTGACACAATGTCAACTAGCATTTTTTTTTCCTGATTGCAGTAAGACTTCATGACATCCATCCACAGTCACAGTGGGCTTGTGAACACATAACATTAATAACCACATTTGTTGCATTTTTTAAAAACGTGAAACACATTAGCCTAGGTAAGGTTATGAGTTTACAATTGCTAGTTTAAAAACAATTCAATTGTTGGACAGGAAACAAAATAGAATACTGTCTTGAAACATAAAATTAGGCGTTAGTAAAAAAATCAGTTTCAACACACTAGGCAGTGTTTTAGTATTATTATACAGTACTAGACTTCTTTAAACCTTTAAAAGTTCAAATACAGAAGAACAAAAATATATTCCCAACACAAACGGAACAAACAGAACTATAGTATTTCCATTTTTGATATGGGCATGCCATCATGACATCGCCGTGAAAAAAACGAGACATAACTTACTTTTCATAATTGCGAGTAAATGAAAATTCAAATAGTATTCTTCATCTCTCTTCCTATCTATATCACAGAAACGAAGGAATAAATCTTTAAATAATGAAAGTAGTTATACAGATGACCATTATTCGCTCTGGAAACACCCGCATAGATTCATTTAGTAGATGTACTACACGGGACTGTGCAGCATTTTACTCACACAAATCGTTGCAGACAAAGGGATTCTGGCACCTCCGACTTTCTGTAGCGGCTGCGCCGTCACATGTCATATACCCGGAAGTGTTAGGAAAACCGAACAATGAAATACCCCCTGCCGGTCGTATGTGAGCTTCCTTTTATCCACGACTGCTCTGGCATTACTTATATAAAGTACAGAAGACCGGCATGTACGCGACTTCTCTGTATTGATGAGATGTGAGGAGCGCGGCGGTTGCCGATAGCAGCGCTGCTGCGACTGCTGGATGAGCACTACTGGCACTGGTTCTCGTGTCTAGCGGTTTCGCGAATTTCTCACTTCAGAATCATGCCATGGGGGCTTGCTGGACTCAGTGCTGTGGGCTCATCCGAAGAGAGGCAAGCAGGATCGGCCGCCCAGCAGGGGCGTAAGTATGCTGTCGATTTCGACAACACACAGCTGCCTAATATTAGAGCTAAAGTTTAAAGTGAGCTATTTGTATTTGTACCAAAGCAGCTATTATTGTTCATGACACTGCGGTGTGTAGGATACTACGCGGATTTGGCGTGGCGGGGGGGGAACGATTCATAGTAGAAATTCACTTGTACCTCACAAGGACCGGACGGACGTCTGTTCGTAATTCGGAATTGTTCGTAAATCCACCTACTATGTCACAATCAATAAAACCTAATGGTGCTTAATCCCTCGATTTTTTTTTTCTTTTTTTTCCCCCTTCAAAAAACAAAAAAAAAGGGTTTGTTTCTACTGAAACAGTGGAAAAGTGAAATGAGTAAAAAATTAAAATGTCCCTGTAACACTTGATTCCATTTTTATCAGCAGCTTATTACAGTGTGGATGGGACACTAGATTCTGTTAGGTCTGCAATTTCAACAGCTAGTCACTAATTATAACTAAGTGTATCGGCACATTGTGCCAAGGATGGAGCTCATAACGCTGTGTTGTGTAGTCAGAATCAGAATCAGAACGAGCTTTATTGCCAAGTATGTTCGCACATACAAGGAATTTGTCTTGGTGACAGGAACTACCACAGTCATAGTCATAGATTACTCGGGTGTGGTTGAGAAGAACTTCACTTTAAACATAATTTCTAGTGTAATTTAAACACTTAGTTCAACCATAAATACAGAGGTCTAGCTGGGTAAAGGAAACTCATCTGAAAAAAAAATCTTTTATTATAAAAACCACAAATAATTGTGAAACCTATTTCAAACATTTTTGTGGGGAGAATCAGGCACTTCGGCCTGTGGTAACATTTCCATTGAATGTCATAAATCAAATGGACTGAAACAATGCCACCTTTTCTAAAGACATCTTGTGATCTTCAAAACTCAAACACACATTGAAATGTATACCATACTGGCACCTCACCTTGTGAACACAACTGGGACGAGGAGCCTGTTCATAAATTGATATCGTTGTAACTCCTAAGTCACTTTTACTGGTAAGTGATACTAGCCGGTTGTAGCACAAGTTTTTTTTTTATTAATTTCTAACAACATTTAAAATTAATGAATATGTTTGTGTGTGTATATATACACTGTGCCTTGCAAAATTATTCAAGTCCCTTGAAAATTAGTACTAACTGAATTTCAAAAGATGCATACAAAGTCAGTATTTTAACTGGGATCTATTTCATGCTAACAATCCTTTTCAAAAGCCAAAATGCGTTATTTCTCCTCAGATATTGAGAATAAAATTTAAAACTGAAATCTGCTCCTTGCATAAATATTCAAACTCCTGTGCTATAAAAAAAAAACCTTAAAGTGACAAATAGTTCTCAAACAAGACACATTTGCCTCTTATTTGGACATAATTGAATAAATAGTTTCTACCAGTGAACAATTAAATTAAAGGGCTTTTTATATCCATTTTCTGGATATAATTTTTTATATCCATTTTATATCCATTTTTTATATCCATTTTCTGGATATAAAAATCACTCTCTGTAGGGGTCTTTAGCCAGGCTGTGAAGCCCACTACAGGAATGATGTGTGATGTACAGGAAAGAGCATACTACAGAAGAGATAAAGTGATCCAACTGCATAAGCCAAGAAAAGGACACAAAAAACATCAAAGTGCTTTGATGTCCCAGTCAAGATCCCAAAACAGTCGCTGTGTAAAGAAGGCCATCTATCAAAACTTAGTGCCAAAGCAAGATGTAAACTGGTAAATGAAGCAGCAAAGACACCTTCCATCACTTTGAAGAAACTACAGAAGTCACTTGCTGAAATTGGGATACATGTGCAAGAGTCCACAAAGACCTTTCAATAACACTTGCCTGTTTGGGAGGGTGGCAAACAGGAAACCATTATTCCAGAACATCCATAAAAAGGTATGCATAGAGTTCGTCACAATGCATGAGAGGGACCCAGCTTGGATATGGGAAAATGTGTTGTGAAGTTTGAGGGGTGGGACCACAATGCAGTAGGGACTAGGAATCTTAAGATTGGTTGAAGAATGGATGAAACTAAATACAGGGATATGCTGGGAGAGAATCTGTTCCAGTCAGCTTAGAAACTGTTTGGGAGAAGGTTCACCTTCCAGTAAGGCAACGATCCCAAGCACAATGCTAAGGCAACACTGGAGTGGCTCAAAAACTAAAAAGTGAATATCTTGCAATAGCCTAGTCAGAGTTCTGATCTCAACCCCATTAACAATCTGTGGCAGTTCTTGAAAATTGCAGTCCAGAAGTGCCATCCAACCAACCTGAAAGATCTGCACAAAAATCACTCCTGAGCATGTACAAAGCTAGTTCAGACTTACCTCAAAAGACTGAAGGCTGTTATTGCAGCAAACTCAAACAATCAAACAAACCTTAGCCAACCAGCTTTCCCATCCATCCTGCTGTCCAATGTCTGCTCCCTGGACAACAAATTGGACTACATCCAACTCCAGCAGATTGCACAGTGTGAGTTTAGAGACTGCTGCATCTTTGTTTTCATGGAGACATGGCTCAGCAGCAGGAGTTCTGGGCACCCCCATTCAGCTAGATGGAATCACCTTGTTTCAAGCCAACAGAAATGCAGCTCTGTGCGGTAAGGCTCGCGGTGGGGGTTTGTGTGTTTACATCAATACGAAATGGTGCAAGAACTCAGTGCTAGTTTCTAGTTACTGCTCCTCGCAGGTGGAATTTGTGATTGTTAGATGCAGATCATTTTATTTATCATGGTAATTCACCACTGTTCTTATAGTTGGAATGTATAGTCCCCTCAGCGCTAATGCTAAGGACATGATTGATTGGAAAACTGAGCCTTCTAGGCCTGAATACCTCACTCTGCAACTGGATCCTAGACTTTCTGACTGAGAGACCTCAGTCAGTCCGGATCGGGAGCGGCATCTCCAACACCAGCACACTGAGCACTGGGTCCCCCCAGGGCTGTGTGCTCAGTCCACTGCTATAAACTCTGCTGACTCACGACTTTAGCAATGCACAGCTTCGAACCACATCGTCAAGTTTGCCAATGACAAAACCATGGTGGGTGGGTCTCATCAGCAAGAACGATAACGAGTCAGCATACAGAGAGGAGATACAGTGGCTAACATACTGGTGCAGAGCCAACAACCTGTCCCTGAACGTGAACAAAACAAAATAGATGGTTATTGACTTCAGGAGAGCATGGAGCAACCGCGCTCCGCTGAACATTGACAGCTCCTTGGTGGTCATCATCAAGAGCACCAAATTCTTTGGTGTTCACCTAGTGGAGAACCTCACCTGGTCCCTCAATACCAGCCCCATAGCCAAGAAAGCCCAGCAGCATCTCTACTTTCTGTGAAGGTTGAAAAAGGCCCATCTCCCACCCCCATATTCACCACATTCTACGGAGGGACTATCAAGAGCATCCTGAGCTGCTGCATCACTTCCTGCTATGGTAATTGCACCGTTTCAGATCACGAGACCCTGCAGCGGATAGTGAGGACAGCTGAGAAGATCAAGGTCTCTCTTCCCTCCACCACACACATTTACACCACACACTGCATCTGTAAAGCCACCAGCACTGTGGATGACCCCATTCATCCCTCACACAAACTCTTCAGCCTTCTGCCAAAAGATACTGAAGATTTGGGCCCTCACAGCCAGACTATGTAACAGTTTCTTCCCCCAAGCCGTCAGAATCCTTAATAGTCAGGGACTGGACTGACACTGGAACTTGCGTGCTGGTCGTTGCTAACTGTCCATTATTGTGGCTGTTGTCCTGTTTCAGTAATTGTGTAATGTCTAATGCTGTTTGCACAAGTCTTGCACATGTGCACTTTATGTAGTCTTGTCTAGGTAACTCTGTGTTTTATGTAGCATCATGGTCCTGGAGGATTGTAGTTTCATTTCACTGTATACTGTACCAGCCATATATGGTTGAAATGACAAAAAAGCCTCTCTTAAAAAGGGGACTATATTAAATATTAATTTGTGGCAGCTGAATACTTATAAAAGCAACATTTTTTCATTTTTTAAAATCTTTTCACAAATTATTTATTTTGCCTTTGAAAATAAACTTAGTATACCTAGGTTTACAATATAAATACTTATTGGAAGAATATGTGTTTATTTTTTGAAATCTGAAAAATGGTGCCAACTTTCAATTTGCTTGAATACGTTTGCGTTTGTGACCTCCACAACCTCCTCTTCAGTCCTGATTGCTGAAAAAACATCTCTAAAAATTTTGTAAAAAAAAAAAAAAAAAAAAATTTACATTTTACCATTTTTGTTAGGTTTGAGCTACATCAAAGTTAGAATCAATTTTAAATGACTGGAAATGAAATAAAAAAAAAAAAACCTTATTGACTGCCATTTGGTGACAGTAGATGTACATGTGACTAATCTACATATTGTGTATGTATGTACATATACTCATATGAACATGTATACACACTAGTTTGAGGTCTGGGGGTGCTCATATTTAAATATGTTTTTAATCATATTAAGATAGTAATGATAGACGATAGAACTGTTATGTGTTTTTGACTTTCTAATAGCACAAATCCAGCTTTGAGCAGAAATCTTTGAGTACACTGAACTCTGATTTTCCTTCATATTGCCCAGGTCCATGTACTTCAGGAGCAGCACCACAGGGGAGCATTACACCATAGAGGTACCACTACTATCTTTTAGTGCTAGGAGTCACACTTATCATTTCTTGATAGAGAACATGGCCTTTCTCTGTGCTTGATCAGTTTTGTTTCTGATGTTTTTGATAAATGTTTTTCACATAGATGGTAAATGTATACTGTTTTTTTTTTTTTCTTTTTTTTTTTTTCATTTACAGTTTGAAAACCTTGTTGAGAGCGATGAGGTGGGTGGTTGCAAATACAGTTCTGCAGAACTATAGTATTTTGCATAAAGACAAGAGTCTGAAGAGAGTGTGACAGTTTGATGTTTGTGTTCTGTGGTTCACACTGTTTGTGTGTGGTGGGTCTCTCTCCATTATATAGGCGGAGAGCCCTGGAAGCACTCACAGGTATGTGCCCGTGACTCAGACAGATAGTAGGTTCACAGATATAGCGAAAACTTGGATTTGTAATCCGTAAGCATTGGACTCTAGGATATAATTGATTTCTTAATTAAATCTCTGCTTTCTTTTTCATTCAAGAAAACTGACAGTCTTGTGCATGCCACACAGGAAGAAAGTAGAATATATAATATGGGTAACCTCTTGACCTTTTTGGGAGCATGTCGAGACAATGACTTTTTGAATGGATGAAAATATATAAAAACTCCTTGTTCATTTGTCTTGGAGGGTCGGTATTTCATTTTTTTCAAGAAACCAGTGAAAGCAGAAAAGAAGGTCCTGTCATTGTGGTATTGATGCCCTGAAAGATTTTAATTTTACTCATCTGTTTCATATGAGCACACAATTTCCCACATGCATTAAGCTTTCCTCATAACTTTATCACATATGTCCCTGTGGATCCCATCTGTTTTCGCAGTGCTGATGTGACTACACAGTAATTTTCTGAACATGATCAGTATTGTGCTTTTTCACGAGGCCTGTGGTTCCTTGTGTGTTTTGCAGTGATGTTTTGCATAAGTTTCAAGCACATAAACGCTAAGGTCCTAAAGCCAGGCCCAAGGTTCTGATGGTGTGGCCTGTGGAAACTGAATACTCATGGACGGATCTGTTCTTGCCGACACCTAGAGTGATCAGCGAGGTGGAAATGGCTCCTGCGAGGGAACATCACTATGCTGCCGTCTGTGACAAGCAGCTGGTGACTGATGGGAGGATAAAGGTCGAGGTAAAAAGTGTGCTTCGATAGACAAATGCACTGACATGTTGATATGATTATATTGCAATCATATACACTTAAATGGGGAAAAAACTGATTTTGTATATGTACATTATCTTTTACATATATTTGTTTAGTAAGTGTGTGTCTATATATAATATATATATTATATATAGACACACACACACACACACATACAAACATACATGCATACACAATATATGTGCATATATTTGTGTATGTAAAGTAAATATGTATATATGTGGTGGCACAGAGGGTACTTCTTTATTAGATTGAGAATAAAAAGCCAAGAACCGTTACACCAAAATGTTGTGTGTGTGTGTGTGTGTGTGTGTGTGTGTGTGTGTGTGTGTGTGTGTGTGTGTGTGTGTAGTGCCTTGCATAAACATTTAACCCTCCACACATTAATATTTGGTTAAATCAAGCTGGTAAGTAGTCATGTGTGTAAATCATTTATTCTTTTGGTAAGTTTATTTTAAGATTTAGATTTTATAAGTTTGTTTTAGTATTTTATAGAAGAATCACCATTCCTGTATGGTTCACATTCTTTCAAACAGCACTGTGTGCGCGCATGTGTGTGTGTGTGTGTATGTATATGTATGCACAGACGCAATACGGGGGTTTGAATCTGGCTCTTTTCAGTGTTTCCTCCTTTAGCCCTTTCTGAGGGTTTCCTGCCACAATCCAAAGACGTGCACATTGATTTTCTAGGTCTTTTCCAGGACATTTGAGGCTCCACTACCACCTGCTATGCCATCATTAAACCCACATCTACATTTACATTCAAGTTTACATTTACATTCATTCATTCAGCAAACACTCTCCAAAGCGATGTACATCTCAGCAAAAATACAAATTTGTACATTACATCTGTATGACCTATATCTTCTTTCTGCACTGTAAATGTATAATAGTATTTTAAATGTTTGTCATACTTTCATTAAAAATAAACTACAAATGTGATCATCAAGATTATTTTCCATTTGTATTTTTTTTTAATTGAAACTTTTTCACTGTAGGTTTGCTACCACACTCCTCTGTTTTGTCTTTTTTTTTTTTTTTTTTTCTTCTCCTCCCACCTCCATTCTTTTCTGACTGCCTCTTGTTGTTTTTATACAGTTAGTGGCTAAAGGGGAGCAGTTAAGGATACGACAGGAGGCTAAGCTTACAGCCCAGCTCTAGGCTGCCAGGGCAGCTGCAGCATGCTGAGGTGCGGGGGCTCAGGGCTCTCATGTCCCCTGAGTCCCCCCCATTTCCCACCCCTGAGTAAGTCATATGACAGTGTGTACCCCCAGAGGCCCTGGTAACACCATGCTCCTGCATCATGAATAAGAATGGGTACCCTGCCGCTCCAGGAAACTGAGACACTTTTGTCAATGTATAGGGTCCTGCCCACTCCACAACCGGGAGTTCAGAGTCCCTTAGCATTACGGTCAAACAGACATAGTGTGTCTTTGTCCATCCGTCATGAACATAGGCTTCTTGACTGGTTGCTTTTGTTGTTTAGCCTTGTGTGCTGCCAGCTCTGGCGCGCACACACGACTATCTAGGTGCAATATAACCCTCACTGGGTTTTATACTTGATTTACCTTATCATTTTATGTTTATTTACGTTTCCTTGCTTTTATTTTCTGCTCTGGAGACTATTTCCTTGTTTAATTTCCAGTTTTTCAGTTATTTTTAATTTTTGACATGACAAACCATTTATACTTGAATAAGTCACTAATGGCAGTTTGAGAGCGCTTACAGAAGTCTGTTACCATGAGATGGTAAAGCTGCATAAAGAACTCTGCTGAGAGAATGTTTTGTTTGACACAGCACATGAGAGTCAAAACAGGGGGAGGAAGCCTTGGAGACGGTCAGAAAATGTAAGTTTATTGTGTTGTACATTTTAAAATCCTACCACATTATGTGTCAGTAAACTCTGAAGGTCTGTGTTGGTTTAGTCTAGTAAGTGATTATATTATTATTATTACAGCTGTTTTTTAATTTGCTTAGCAAAAGCTTTTATGTAAAGCTTCTTAGGTATCTTATTTTAAACAAAGTTGATGGAAATGTGTTATTCCTCAGACTGCCAAGTGGGTATGACTGTGAGAGATACCTGCAGAATTCCAGGGCCACATCGGAACCATTCCGGAGCAGCAGTAAGTTCCCCAATTTTTTGGTGGGAGAAACCAGCATAGGGTCTAGAGCTAATTCTCACTTGTTAAGCCACAGCTGGCTGGAGGCAGCTTGGAGTTGTTTCCCAGGAGAAAGCACTAGTTTCTGTGGTTGGTTTTTAAAACACTGCATTCTGTGTTAAAAGCTAACTAGTACAAGTCTGTAGACAAGTTTTGTAGTGGAATAATTGAACCTACTGTATGGCCATAATGTACTTCTGGACTATAGTTATTTTTTATTACAATTTATGGGCATTTAAACTTGTATATAGTGCTCGTTATTTCTGTGAAGTACCTTTTTGGAGGTGTTCTGTTCCTTAACTGCAGTAGTATCTGCTGTCTCTCTGATTGTATTGCTTCACACCTTGCTCACACAGCATGTGGACAGCAAAGAAACTGCTTTTGAGGTATTCCATTCTAGCTTGAATATATAGCTGTAAATCAAATTTGTGTATCTGCACTTGAGCAGATTAATGTCAGGAAGGATTATTGCATAACTGCTACACAATTTGGATTCATAGTTTGTTCCGTGAATGTAGGGGTGACAAAGTGCAATGCAAGACATTGTTCAATTCAATTCAATTTATTTTTATAGAACGCTCTTCTCACGCAGTGACATAGAGCACTTTAACACAGGCATAAGGCAAGAAAAACAAATACATCAGAAAAGAAACAAAGAAGACAGTTGACTACTGACTATCATAATATAGTACTTTTATAGAGCTGCTATAAGTATGCCTACTGGCAATGGAGGAAAGGAACAAAAACTTCTAACTGAAAACCGAGGGAGGAGAAAACCTCTCGGGGTTCAAGGGCCAGTGGTTGCCCACCCCTCCTGGGCATTCTAGATTAAGTATCAATTCTAAGCCAGTTAACAAGTAATAATGACATTTATATTACTACCAGCTCCTTACTGGTAGTAATATAGCAGTATAGTACTAATGTCTTGTGACACAAGATGGTATTAAAAAAGTTGGAAGAAAAAGGTTATATCAAAGTAAAAAATAAAGATTTAATGTTTGTATGACAAAGATTAAATAACTGATGTTTGGGCATGTCATCATAAACCTAATGACCATACAATTCTTACACATCATGTGAATACCAATGTTCAGAAACAGAAATTTAAATTTTATGTACAAACCATCCGGCAGGTGTTTCTGAAAAAACCAACACTGCATTATGATGAGTTCACTGAACTTATTATCATAATTTTATTTAGTATTATTAAGGAACACAAATGAGATGACCGCATATGAAGAAACATGTCAGGCAGTAACACGTATTAAAAGTAATGAAAGTACAGGAATTAAACTGTTTTGTCTGTGCACCTGTTTACTCATTCCAGTGACAAGAAGTCACACTGAAGCTGCTCAAGCAGTTTGATGTGGGTTCTTTGGTGCCGATAAGTCAGCTACTGTTGTCGTAAAAAAGACACACTCCACTGTCTCCTCCCCAAGGACTTTACTCAGAGGCAAATGTGGCTACGCCCAACACAGAGAGCAGCTACGACTTCACAAGCAAAACGCGCTCAACTGATGGTGACGGCACCTCACTAGACCTCGAGTGGGAGGACGAAGAGGGTGAGACTTCTAAAGGCCTGCTTTCGCATCACATTACAGAGCATAGTGTGGGGCTTGTGTAGGAAAGCACCTTATTCTCATTTAAAATTTATAACTCCCTTACAGGGGAATAATGAACTTACTACAATGTGTAACAGCGCTGATCAGTGGTAGCAGTAACAGTCAGATACCGATCCTCATTATACCTGCAGTACATGCTACACATAATGATATTAAAATAGTGTAGTGGTTAGCTGTACCCTTCAGATCCCAAGTTTGTTGGCGTGAATCTTACCACTAATGTATCCTTAAGCAAGACACTTACCCTAAATTGCTTCAGTAAAATTATCCAGCTCTATAAATGGGTAAATCAGTGTATGTCACTGGGGGGGAAAAGCATCAACTAAATGAATAAATGTAAATGTGAAAATGTAACATATTTAAGGAAAGAGAGTGGTGCAAAGTAGTGCTATATAATTAAGGTCTTTTAGGAAACTTTGATCCTAAGTTAAAACAAACCAGTAAATTCATAAGCCCACTGAGGTTACCCATTTTCCTGCAAATACCATGTCTCCAGCATTGCTGATTTTGTGTGTTTTATTGTGAAATATTCCCATTAAACTAAAGATCTTCCAGACACTGATCATATCTAATACTTGCCAATTTACAGGTTGCTGACAAACACTGTACACCTGGCACCGAATAGCCCCACAAAGCCAAACCAAATCTATGGTCTGCTCATTGCTTGCTACCTGCTTGTACCTTCACAGGGGGTTAAAAATATGAAGCCCATCATTTTTCAGTACTTCCTTCTTCATGTGTTACTTAGGTAGGCACCTGTTAGAATATTTGCACTAGGAAAACAACAGTATCGAAAAAACTTGCTGTGCTTCAGTAATTACGTGTTTGTATCTAAGACTTGTCTGTCGTTAAAGCACTTTTGTCTTCACTCGACTTTGCAGAAAAACGTCGGCTGAATGCATACATGTTTCATACTTTTTTGACACCATCTTAAAAATAGGGTGTGTGTATGTGTGTGTTAAAAATAGGGCCAAGTCACATGCCTTCTGATTTGCATGCCATTGTTGGGACAGTATGTAAAATGCAAATAACAGGAAGCAGTGATTTGTAAATGTTCTTTTACCAGTATTTACATTTATTCATTTAGCAGACGCTTTTCTCCAAAGTGACGTACATCTCAGCGAAAATACAATTTGTGCATTACGTTAAGAGAAAAACATGGCTGCAGACGTGATTCTTAAGTAAACCCAGTTTACTTTCCACTTGATTCACTTTTTTTTTTTTTTAAATATAATAAGGTACACAAACAATCACATACAGTGCAAGAGTAGTGGCTGTGTAAAGGCTTATCTGGGGGTTCTCATGAAGTTAAAGTGCATGAACATTTATACCGTACATGAGCTGGAGAGATCTTGGGCAAAATGGTTCCGGAAAAGGTGAGTTTTCAGACCCTTCTTGAATGTAGACAGTTTCTGCAGTTCTGAGTGAGAGGGGAAGGTCATTCCACCACAACAGAGCCAGAACCGAGAACCTCCATGCTTTACCTTTTGTGCGCAGGACCACCAAGCAAGCAGAAGTAGACAAGCAAAGGGGTCTTGCTGGGGTGTAGCGGTTGATCAAGTCCTGTAAATAGCTGGGAGTAGTTCTATTGATGCATTTGTAGACAATTACTAGGGTCTTGAATTTGATTCAGGCAGTTATAGGAAGCCAGTGGAGAGAAATGAGTACAGGAGATATGTGGGGATGCTTTGGCAAATCAAACACAACTTGTGCAGCAGCATGCTGTATCAGCTGCACAGGTTTGATGGCTGTAGCAGGAAGGCCACACAGGAGAGAGTTGCAGTAGTCCAGACAGGAAGTCACCATGGCCTGGACAAGTAGTTGGGCAGAGTCAATTGTGAGGTAGGGACGGATCCTACGAATATTATGCAAAATGTATCTGCAGGACCGGGTTGTGGCTTGTGTGCTGAGAGAAAGACAGACTTGTCAATTATTACTTCCAGATTCTTAGCCGAGGAGGTAGGCAAAATGAGTGAGTCATCCAGTTTGATCGAAAGATCGTGACAGGAGGACAGGCCAGCTGGGAGGTGAAGAATCTCTGTTTGAGAAGTTGAGTTGGAGGTGGTGATCAGACATCCATGAGGAGATGTCCAATAGGCAGGCAGTGATGCGTGCAAAAATGTCTGACGCACCAGGTGGAAAGGAGAGGAAGAGTTGGGTATCATCAGCATAGCAGTGGTATTTAAATCCATGGGAGGCTATGACTGGGCCGAGGGAGGAGTTGTAGATCACGAAGAGAAGAGGACCCAATACCGAGCCCTGCGGCATACCAGTTGAGAGTGGCAGAGGAGAAGAACGAGAGCTCCGCCAGACCGCTTGATAGGATCTGTCAGATAGGTAGGACTCAAACCATCTTAGTGCCTCTTCTTTGATTCCAAGCTGACTAAGAGAGGAGAGTAGAATCCGGTGGTTGATGGTGTCAAATGCTGCAGACAGATCGAGGAGGATGAGGATCAAGGAGAGGGAGGCAGCTCTAGCGACTTGGAGAGCATCAGACACCACCAGAAGGGTCGTCTCAGTGGAGTGACCAACTTTGAAACCAGACTGATATGCATCGAGGAGATGGTTCCGGGTGAGGAAATCAGACAGTTGATCACAGGCCACCCGCTCTAGAGTTGTAGACAGGAAGGAGAGGAGGGTCTGTAGTTTTGGCCCAAATTGGGATCTGGGGAGGGTTTCTTTAACAGAGGTGAAATGAGAGCAGTTTTGAAGGCAGCTGGGAAACAGCCAGAGGAGATCGAGGAGTGGATGATCTTAGAGATGAAGGTGGAGAGTTGCAGGGAAATGTTCTGTAGGAGTGACGATGGGATCGGACCAAGCAGCAGGTGGTGGCTTAGTGCAATATCAGGATGTCAGAGATTTCAGATTCGGAGAGCGGCCTGAATTTGGAGAAGATGGCTTTGCAGGGAGGTCCAGCACGAACCGGGTAAGGTGATGCTGATAACTTGTCAGTGATTGCTTTGACTTTGTCTCTGGGAAAATAAAGCAAAGTCATCAGCAAAGAGAGAAGAGGTAGGAGGAGGTGGTGGAGGACACAGAAGAGATGAGAAGGTGGTTTTTTTAAATGCAGACTGTATTTTGTTGTGGTAGAAGGAGGTTTTAGCTGAAGAGACATCAGAGTTAAACGTAGCTAAGAGTGACTGGTAGGTGTCCAGGTCCGAGCGAGTCTTTGATTTACGCCATCTTTGCTCTGCAGCCCAGAGTTTGGTCCTGTTAGCTTGTAATGTCTCTGTCAGCCATGGGGTGGCACTGGGGCATGCTGGTTTAGAAGACAGTGGATGGAGAGAGTCAATGGTGGAAGATACGGCAGAGAGGAAAATGTTAGCGGCATTGTTTGTTGATAGAGCCAAAAATCGTGCAGCAGAGGAGAGAGCGGATAGCGTAGCAGAGGCAAAGCAGGAGGGTGAGAGAGATTTTAAGTTGCGGCGGAAGGTGACAACGGGTGCAGAAAGAGGCGAGGAATTAGTGGTGAGGCAGGGTTGAAAGTAAATAAAGAAGTGGTCAGAGACATGCAAGAGTGACAGAGAGGACGGGACAGGCACAGTTGCGAGAAAATGCAAGGTCAAGACAATTGCCTGCTTTGTGAGTAGCAGGGGATTGGGACAGGGAGAGATCGAAGGACTGTAGGAGCAACAGGCCACTTGCATGTCGGTGACATTCATGCAGGTTGAAGTCACCCAGGAGAATCAATGGAGCATTGTCCCTGACAGAGCTCAACAAGATGTCAAGGTCATCCAAGAAGCAGTTGAGAGGGCCAGGAGAGCAATAAAGAACAACCATAACAAGAGTGATTGGGTCAGTGATAGAGACAGAATGCCATTCAAAGGAGGACAGATCATGCAGGTGAAGAGGAAGAATAGAGTATTCCCACCAGGGAGAGATGAGCAGGCCTGTGCCTCCACCCCTACCAGTTGTCTGTCTACCCACGCAGCTACACGACAGGAATGTGCGTCAGGGAAAAAGCAGTAGCAACATGACTACACTTATCTGAAACACCTTGAACTGCAGCAACGGACCTCCAGTGCATTTTACTGAAAACAGTACAAAGACTAAATATATATATATTATATAAAATGTTAACTAACTGTTAAGAGGAAGGGACCATTAAATGTTAATGATTCCTTTCTGGATTGGGGCCTTGTTGTGGTGGAAGGGCTTGAGTGATCTAGGGATCTCCAGAGCTATATCGTCGGTAGGGTCTCCCATGGCAACTAGGTCTGGAGTGAAGATCCAGACTAACGTGATCTGAAAAACCCCTATAGCAAATGGGAACAAGAGAATGTTTACCCTGCCCAGAATAAGGTCGCTGGGACCTACCCTTGGAGCTAGGCCTGAGGGTAGTGTTCCTAGAAGAGCGCCTGGTGGCTGTGCAGCCCTCGTAACCTAGCTAGGGTCAGCCCAAAAAAGCAATGTGGAGGGGGGGGGCTGTGTGTGCCCACCACCTGCAAGATCCAGCATGGTTGTCGGATGCAATGTTTTTCTGGCGGCAGGAGGGGGCAGGGTGGCATGTGGCATCGCAGCCACTTGCGGCAGAAACTGGCTCTTGGCACATAGAATGTAACCTCACTGGGGGGGAGGAGCCGGAACTGGTGCTGGAGATTGAGAAATACCAATTAGATATAGTTGGGCTCACCTCCACTCACAGTGTTAGCTCTGGAACCAAACTCCTCGATAGAGGGGGTGATCTCTCTCCTACTCAGGAGTTGCACAGGGTAAGAGCCGCCGGATAACCACGATCCGCCTCAGGGACCACCGCCAGAGCCATCGTCCATCGACCCTCCGGAAAATCCATTCCTTGACGATGAGCCATCAGTCAATGAAGTGAAGAGTGTGATAAGATCATTGAAGAATGGAAAAGCTCCTGGAATGGACTAAGTTACTGCTGAAATGATCAAAGCTGGAGGAGACGTCCTAACGCAACGGCTCCACGTTCTCCTGATAAGCATCTGGCGCTCGGAACGCGTCCCATCAGCGTGGAAGAAAGCCATCATCATGCCAATCCTGAAGAAAGGAGATAGCCGGGAATGCAAGAACTACCGCGGCATCAGCCTCCTTTCGATCATCGGCACGGTATTCATGAAGATCATACAATCAAGGCTGCAAAAACATCGTGAACAGACCAGTCGAGAAGAGCAAGCAGGATTCAGACCACAACGGGGCTGCACCGATCAAGTATTCGCTATTCTTCAAATGACGGAGAGGATCAGGTGTGGAAAGGGAACCATTATCGTCTTCATCGACCTTAAATCCGCATTTGACTGTGTTCACTGGCCTGCCCCGTGGAAGGTTCTGGAGAATGAGCACGTACCACTGAAGATCATCCAACTTCTCCAAGCATCATACAATGGCTCAACCAGCAGCGTGCGGGTCCGAAACTAACTATCCGAGGAATTCCTATTCAGACTGGAGTCCGCCAGGGAGATGTTGCTTCTCCCCTGCTTTTCAATATCGTGATTGATGCCATTATGAGGAAGGCATTCGAGGGCAGATGCGGCGTTCAATATGACATAAACAACTTCCTGACCGACTTGATGTTTGCGGACGACAGTGCCATATTCGCCGACACAGATGCAAAGGCCACCGACATTGTGTGCCAAATCGCCCGCATCACCCAATCCTACGGTCTAAGACCAAAGTTATGACCACTGATGGATCACAAGCCAATGTCTACCTCGATGGAATCCAAATCAAGCAGGTCCAAGAATTCAAATACCTAGGATCGCTGGTGCAGGAGAAGAAAGTGGCATCCACCACCGAAGTCCACAGCAGGATTGGCCAGGCAACAGCAGCGTTCGCCTCGCTCAAATAGTGCCTATGGAAGAAGGCTAACATCTCCACCAAGACCAAAATTCGTCTCTTCCGAACACTGATCCTTCCAGTCCTCCTATATGGATCGGAAACATGGACTCTGCTCAAATCAGACATCAACAAGCTCGAAGTCTTCCAAATACGATGCCTGAGACAGATCCTGGGTGTCTCTCTTCGTGATCGCCATTGTAACGAGATAATTCGGAAAAGTGCGACAATCAACCCTCAATCGAAGAGCAAATCCAAACACGCAGACTATGATGGTTTGGCCACGTATGCAGAATGAACACCAATCGGCTGCCATACAAGCTCCTCTGGCGAGAGCGACCTGTCCACTGGAGGGTTCAACGAGCAGCGCCAAAGAAAACATGGCTTAAACATGTTGAAGAAGATCTAAAGAATCAGCGACTGACCATCAATGAGGCTAGAATTATCGCCACCGATCGCCAGAAGTGGAAGCGTATCGTGAATGACATATGGAATCCAGCAGCAATACAGCAGCGTATTGGTTGAGAGGGCCACCTGCCCCCCAAATCGCCAGCTAAGGACCGAAGAAGAAGAGGCGCCGGGCGGGTGTGGGGATGCTTGCAAGCATCCGGCTGGCTGCCATAGAGTTGGAGTTTGTCCTGGTAGGCGAGAGGGTCGCCTCAGTACGACTTTAGGTTACAGAGAGGAACACTTTGACTGTTGTGTGTGCTTATGCACCAACAGCAGTTCAGAGTATTCAACTTTCTTGGACAGAGTGGGTGGGGTTCTAGACAGGGCACCACCTACAGACTGCATAGTCCTGCTGGGGGACTTCAACGCTCACACTGGCAATGACTGGGAAATCTAGAGTGGGATGATTGGGGAAGCTGTTTTTCCCAATCTAAACCTGAATGGTGAAATGTCATTGGACTTCTGTGCTAGCCATGGTTTGTCCATAACAAACACGATGTTCGAACACAAGGATGCTCATAAGTGTACTTGATACCAGTGCTCCTCGGGCCAAAGGTGTATGATCAACTTTGTAGTTGTTTCATCTGACTTGAGACTACATGTTCTGGACACTCAGGTGAAGAGAGGTGCTGAGCTGTCAACTGATCACCATCTGGTGGTGAGCTGGATCAGATGGCGAGAAAAACAGACCCGGAAGACCCAAGCATATAGCCAAGGTGTGCTGGGATGGCGAATGTCAGAGGACCCTGTATGGAATGATTTTAACTCCTACTTCCATGAGAACTTCTCCCATGTCCTGAAAGAGGTAGGGGATAGGGAGACTGAATGGACCCTGTTCAAAACCTCCACTGTGGAAGCAGGCAGGCACAGCTGTAGCCAAAAGCTCATTGGTGCCAGTCAGAGTGGCAACCCAAGAACCCCCTGGTGGACACCAGTGGTGAGGGAAGCAGTCAACCTGAAGAAGGAGGCCTTTAGGGCCTGGGTGGCTCTGGGGGACTCCTGACTCAGCAGATAGTTACCAGCATGTGAAAAAGGTGGCAGTGGCTGAGGTTGTAGAAGCAAAAACCAGAACATAAGAGGAATTTGGAGAGGCTATTGAAAATGACTTTTGGTTGGCCTCAGAGATGTTCTGGAGAACCATCCGGTGGCTGAGGAGACGATGGAGGAGCTTTGCTCAAGCTGTGCTCAGCAAAGGTGAGAGACTCTAACCTCAAATGAGTACATTTTTGGGAGGTGGAAGGAGCACTTTGAGGAATTCCTAAACCCGAGAGATATACCTCTGTAAGAAAGGAAGCGGGAGACGAGAGGTGCAGTGCTCGTCGGTGAGGGGTTTTATTTAGTGCGGGGAGAAAGGAGGTGGGAAAGGGGGACCAGGGAACGGGTAGGATGGGGCTTCGTGTGGGTCAGGGGAGCAGGAAGCCTCGGGTCAATCCGGACGCCGGCATCATCTTCGAGTTCGGGTGTGTCTCTGCCTCTCGGGATTTTTTCTTGGACAGGATATCAAGTCGTAGACAAGGTTGGGGGGAGTTCTATGTGGAAGTTGAAAGATGATGGCTCTGCTTTTTGTGGATGATTTTGTCCTTTTGGCACTGTCACATGGATGCCTCCAACACGCACTGGAACGGTTCGTAGCCGTGTGTGAAGCGGTTGGTATGAAGATCAGCACCTTCAAGTCTGAGTCCATGGTTCTCTCACGGATAAGGATGGCATGTCCCCTTCAGGTAAGGGGAGAGAGTTTGCCCCAGGTAGAGGAGTTTCAGTATCTTGGGGTCTTATTCACGAGTGTATACTCATGCAGTAATGTCCTCGCTGTACTGGACTTTAGTGGTAAAGGGGGAGCTCAGGCATAAGGCAAAGCTCTCTATTTACTGGTTGGTCTATGCCCTGACCTTCACCTATAGTCATGAACTCTGGGTAATAACCAAAAAATAAGATTGTGGATTCAAGCGGCTGAAGTGACTTTTCTCCGCCGGGTGGTGGGACTCACTCTCCATGACAGTTGAGGAGTTTGGAGTAGAGCCACTACTCCTCCACATTGAGAGGAGCCAGTTGGGGTCGTTTGGGCATCTGGTAAGGATGCCCCCTGGATGCCTCCCTTTGGAGGTATACCAGACACGGCCTACTGGGACGAATCATTTGGGAACTGAAGACACTAATTGTTATAATGTTGAAAGTAGATTCCCCCCCCCCCCCCCATTCTTGCTTGGTTTTGGACTTCAGATACAGAATATCTGCTTCTTTAATGCAAGCATAGCAAGCTGATCAGTTGAACAAAATATTGCATGCCAATCTAATTTTTATGTATCTTTAGGAATTGTATAAGCATTTCATCTGCACAGTATTGCAGTGGTTTTAATTCTTTAATGCTCCTAATACATTTTACAGTACCTGTATACGAAAACCCCTAAGTAATGGGGAGAAGGCAGTGTAATTAATATAAGGCAGCACTGAGCTAGACTAACAGCCTTTGATATGGCCTTCCAGTCCTTTGGCTGGAAACAACAGAAAACTTAACAAAAACCATTTTTTTATGAATTGGAAAGTTTATATTTACTTTTATGACTTTGTGGTCAGTGGACCGCTAGGACAGAAGGTTTGGTTGGATTTACTGAGGTTTATTGTGCTATTTGCAAATACGAGAAGTTCTCTAACTGCAGTCATACCCTGAGATATGACCATTTGGGTTACAAGAATTTCACTTTATAAGGAATTTAATCTAACATCCTTTTGGTTATGAGGGATTTCTTTGCATTTACAAGGGTAAGGGTTTCATTTCTCCTGATGGCTGAAAGGCATAAGACCAGTGCCACCATGTGCTCCTCACAGTTTACTTCATGTTGATGAGAGAGAAAATTGATAAAGCAGATGTTTTGTCTTTTATGTGATGGAATCATGTTGTGCATGATGTGCGACTACTGTTATCTAGTCAAGGGTGCTGCCCCTTGGACCCTTCTTCTCTTCCTATTTCTCTGCTACCTGCAAGTTATATTGTATAAGCTGTTTCAGCACTCACCCTTTGTACTCATTAAGATATACATTTATCAGTGTTGCTGTATTTTGGTAGTTTTAAGTAGAATTGAGTATGTCCCTTCCCTTATAGTGTAACAGATATATAGGTGAGATGCATTGTTTGACGAGTTTCTCTTTGCAGAAGCTTCCCAGTATGCTGTTTGTATAGATACTTGGAAGAAAAAAGACTGATCTGTCAGACTGTGTCCATTCACACCAAATTCCACGACACTGCATTAAATTCTCAACCCCCATTAACTCTTGTTTGCTAATCTCACCTGTTAGAATCATAGTAATCGCAGCCCTGTTTGCACTGTCAAACAGGGCCACGTCATGAATTCCTTTTCATTGACTTATTGTCTTTACTATTCTCTTTTTTTTCATGAAAGGTTGACACATGAACACTGAGTATCATTTATGTATATGTTTTGTTTGAATGTTTAAGTGTATGGTAGGTAACCATTACGAAAGGGCTCACTGAGCACAGGTATTACAGAATAATTAATGAAGGGAAACTGCCTTGTATTGTGTTATAAGTAATGTTAACTATTGAAGTCACTGTGTCTGTTTTAATTGAATTAGATTTTTTTTTTTTTCCAATAAAGGTATGTTAATTTTGGGACTCAAGAACAAAGAAAAATGTTTACCAGTGAAACAAATGGTAATTATGTTTTTGAGTTATAAGAATGCGTGTTACAGGGTTTTTTCAGGAACTTATTACCTTTTGTAAGGCAGGGGAAGACTATAGAGGTTTATAAGTGATGCAAAGTCCTAGACAGTCAGCATCACTAGAATCAAATTGTCATCAGTAATTCTGAGCAGTAAAAATAAATAGGCACCAGTACTTGCAAAAAAAGTCTCAAGGTCCAGCAGTGCAAGAAGTCTCCTTAGTATTAATCAAATACTTGGGCTGAGGCCTGAAATCATAGGTCCCCTAGGCATGTCCCTGATTGATCCCATTCAAGTAATAACATTTTTCTTTTTAAACATTACAGCATACAGAGAACCATTATTTTTTCAAGTCATTGTTAATGCATAGATGGAGTTACTATTTGTAGTGTATTCAAAGTGGCTTTGTCATTTCAACCATATACAGCTGGTACAGTCTACAGTGAAACAAAGCAACATTCCTCTAGGACCATGGTGCTTATTGACTAAGCACTAGTTTGCTTAGTATAATGGACACACACAGAGCCTGCTTCACATGAAACTACATGTACATATATGTGCCACTCTGGCAGGTTAAGAGTGTTGGTAAAGGCTGAGGCTGACTGTCTACCCTCTGGGGAGTCCTCTGCAGGCATGACCCGTGTGGTGCTGGTTCGGGAGCGCTCACACACTGAGGAGGACATTCTGCAGGCTGCGCTGCGCTCATCGCGTGCCCCGATGGGCAGTGGGACTGCCTCTGACGAGTCCAATGCCCTGGAATGGGAGAACGACTTTGCTAGCCTTCATGCCGAAGTCACGGGTGGCTCTGAGTATTACGGCTTCATTAACCCACTCCTAGACATGCCCCCGTGGGATCCCGCTGATGACTCTGGCTCTGATAAGCAGGACAGATAGTCTCAAGCAGGAAGAAGACCGGACACCTGCGTAAACCTGAAATAACATGTCAAAATTTGCAGTTGTTGTGATAACTGTGTGCAGATATTGTTTGCACTGGCATATTTATTAGTAGTGTGATTATCTGTAGAATGTGTGTGTATTCTCTAAGTGGTATTCACTGGTACCAACCCTACTACTATTGGTACATTATGGATATGGCAATTCAAAACTTTTTTTTTTGGCCTGTATTTTTATGTTTACTACATGTCGAATCAAAACCTGAAGCTTCAACACTGTTCTATCCTTTTGTATTTTTTGTTTCATATTGCCCTATTTATTTAATTTAGCCTTAAGGAGTCTCAACCTATATATACACATTGGTGAGGAAAACTATGTGAACCCTTTGGAATTAGTTGGTTTTCTGTATTAATTGGTCATAAAATGTCATCTCACCTTAATCAAAGTCACAAGTAGAGACAAACACACTATCCTTAAGCTACCAAGACACAAACAATTATCTTTCATGGCTTTATTGAACACATCCCATTAAACAGGCACAGTGCTGTGGAAAAAGTAAGTGAATACTTAGATTTAGTAGATAATTGATCCTCCTTTGGCAGCAATAACCTCAACCAAGCTTTTCCAGTAGCTGCAGATTAGACCTGCACAACATTCAGGAGGAATTTTGGACCACTCTTCCTTACAGAACTGCTTCAGTTCAGCCATCTTCTTAGGATGTCTGGTGTGACCAGCTCTATTGAGGTTGTGCTACAGCATCTCTATGGCATTAAGGCAGATTTTCTTTTTTTGAAGCCATTCTCTAGTGAATTTACTTCGATCTTTAGGATCATTGTCCTGCTGCATCACCCAGCTTCTACTGAGCTTCAGTTGTCGTACAGCCACCCTGATATCCTGTAGGATATGTTGATAAACTTGGGAATTCATTTTTCCCCTCAATGATGGCAAGTGGTCCAGGCAGCAAAGCAGCCTCAAATCATGATGCTCCCTCCATCATACTTAACCGTTGGGATAGTGTTTTCATGTTGGTATGCAGTGCCCTTTTTTTACGCCATACATAGTGCTGCTCGTTCTTCCCAAAAAAACTCAGCCTTAGTTTCATCAAGCCACAAAACATTTTCCCAGTAGTGTTGTGGAGTGTCAAGGCAGTATTTGGCAAACATCAGGTGTGCAGCAATGGTTTTTTTGTAAAGCCAGCAGCTTTCTTCATGGTGTCATGCCATGGACACCATGCCTGTTCAATGTTTTCCATATAGTAGACTCATGAAAAGAGATGTTCAGTTCCAATGATTTCTTCAAGTCTTTAGCTGTCACTCTAGGGTTCTTTTTTTTCCTCATTGAGAATTGTGCGGTGTGCCTTTTGAGTCATCTTGGCTGGACGGCCACTTTTAGGGAGAGTAGCCACAGTACTAAATCATCTCCATTTATAGACAGTTTGTCTAACAGTGGACAGATGAATATCTAAGCTCTTTGAGAACTTCGTAACCCTCTCCATCTTCATGCAATGCAACAATCCTTGACCGCAGGTCTTCTGAGAGCTCTTTTTTGTGAGGCATGGTTCACATCAACAGATGCTTTTAGTGAATAGCGAGCTCAAACTGTTTGAGTGCTTTTTATAAGTCAAGTAGTTCTAAACCACACCTCCAATCTCGTTTCAGTAATTGGAGACCAAGTTTGCCAATTTCCAGCTTTATTTAGCTTTTGCTGAAGTCATTAGCCTAAGGGTTTCACATACTTTTTCCAACCTATACTGAGAATATTTGAATGATATCTTCAATATTTATGAGAACAATACAATAATTTGTGTGTTATTAGTTAAAATAGATTGTTTGTTGATTACTGTAACTTAGATGAACATCAAACTAGATTTTAAGACAACTTTTTATTCATGAATGCGGTAATGTTCAAAGGGTTCACATACTTTATCTTTCCACTGTGTGTGTATATAAACTATTTTAACACAGCGATTTTGTGCTACAGAAGTGTTGCAGAATCAAGTGCAATTTACAGTTTGAGTTCGTCAGGTAAACTTATGTATTACTTTCTCTGCATAAGCACATTCGAGGGAGGCTTGACTGTGAATACTGTATGTTTCAGTACCTAATTCCAGGGTCTACACAGGAAATGGACAAATCAAGTGTCTCCCTGTTGAGGTCTGCTGCAGCCCACCTCCAGCTTTCCACACTGAGTTTTATTTTATTTATTTATTTTTATAGAGCGCTCTTCTCACACAGCGGCATAAAGCAAGAATAATTGATACAAAGAAGACAGTCGACTAATGGCTACCATAATAAAGTACTTTCATAGAGCTATAAGTATCCCTACTTCACACACAGCTCTGAATGAAACATATAACTCATTGACCAAGTCATAACTTATACACTGATAGTTTTATTATTTTTCTTTCAGTGATATGTTATGCTCTGTAAACCCTGTAGTCTGTTGCTGTGTCCTTCTCCAGCCTGTTCTCATCGATCATGTAATGTTTTGTGTCGGGGGTTTGAACAGAGCCTGCTTTTAGTGCTATTCCATAGTTGGATTTCCTGCAGGCGATAGAGGAACCTCAGATTACTCAAGGCTGCTTTGTTGCTTAATTCCTAATAATGACTCTGAATGAAGTTGGTTAAAAGGTGTAACAACAAAGTTATCATCTACTGTTTTAATAGTTTTGTAAACAACTATAATGAGCTGCCCAATTTCAGAAGGAAACACTACAAGTAGAAAGCTGCCTCAGCTACAACCCATTGTTTATAAACCATGGCACAGGTAAATGCTGTAAAAATTCCCATTTCTTTTGTCCCAGGCAGTAAGGAAGAAATTTCTGAGCCTTTATGTATCCTGTCATTGTGGGCCAGAACAGGAGGTCTGTGGTACCCCAGAAGTGTGCAGTTGATTAGGAGGAGACTGCAAAGGTGTAATTGCAAAAAATTAAACATCTGATCTGCATTTTGCAGGTATAAATGGCAATTCACACCTGAGAGCAAGGGCAATGTTGTCTGGAATAATAACAGCAACAACAATTAGTTATTGTTATATATATATATATCCAGTCTCGTCTCACACACATGCAGTTCAGGTAACTTGGTGTTTCTAAATTGCCCTCAGTGTGTGAATGGTTGTGTGATTGTGCGTGTATGTGGCTATCCTGTGATTGACTGAGGTCCTGTCAAGGGTGTACCCCCGCTTCTCTCTTGCGAGATTACACAACCTTGCTTATGACAAGCGGTTATTCAAATTGGATGGGTGGATTATATAATAATAATAATAACAGACACTTGGGGGTGTTGCTATGACCATACAGAATGGGCCTGCCACTGACATCTTATGCTATTTTCAGAACAGAAAACCTCACAAGATGGCAGAGATTTGTAAACACTGCTGTTGACATCACTCAATAATTGAGGTTTTCCACTTTTATACAATTGTCGGACTGTAATGCTTTTCATAAATGTTGTAGTGCCTCATAGTTTTTATTACTTTAGACACTACTTTTCATTTTCTGAATTTTTTTTTTTTTTAAAATGCTTGTTTACATTTGTACACTTACTGTTGCCCTATTCCAAAGTGCACTCCAGTGTTTGCCATTATGTGTTTGTGTGATTCCCCAGGTACACCTGATACTTGCCTTCTTCCTGTTTGCGCTTTTTTGTTGACATGTCAGACTGTACACAACTACAATGCAGTTTACATGTTGTTGTGGTGTTACAATCATTGGGTCTGTTCCACATAAACATGGCATCAGTGCTGAAATCCTGTACCTCCATAATATATGTATAAAAACTACACTATAACCATTGATTGTAGGAGCTGCAGTGAATGGACCTGAGTCCAATACAGATCTTCAATGCAGCACTGTGGTGGTAGTGGTAGTGATGCTTACCAGTGCTTTAAGGGCTCAGTGGCGCACAGTACCACTGACTATCTGTAGGAAAATGGTGGGAGTTTAATACCTACATAGTGCAACTGTGCATAATGTCATAAGTGGGCCAATACACTTATTTTAATTGCTTGAAATTTATTTGCCAGATAATGTGAACATGGCATTGCTGTGTATTTTTAAAAAGTTCTGGCTGTGGTGCACTGATTGATAAGTATATCACTTTGTAATATGATCTATGCACTAATTTTTCAGTTAACCAAAAAACGAGCATCTTATATTTTAGTTAAGGGTTTTTGTGTCCATTTGAGGATTTGGTAAGTACTGGATGTTTCAATCACATGGTGTGGTCCAGCAGATGTACCAGGTCACATTCCAAAGGGCCAATGTTCACTTACTGCACAGCTGAAGCAGTAGTGCCAGTGGTTTAAAATCAGGTTCAGGCATGAAATAACAGCTTCATGGGACTAATGTGTATGTTTCTGTGAAGCTAGGCTCATTTAGGGGGAACACCACCATTCATGGGGATGAAAGATTGGTAATTTGATCAGTGCCTGCTTTGTGATGATAGGAGCAGATTTGAGATTAATAGGGTGTAGATTCAACACCCAGCAACGGAAGACCTATTCTCTATTTGTAGAAATAACAATACCTTTATTCCTCACTGAAATATCCAAAAGGGGTTCCATCCACCCACAGCGATTCAGTGCACCTAACTGCTAGTATCCAGTGTTTTTGAGCCACAATGTAATATCGGTATTTGTACCGTGTCTTGCTCTGCAGCTGTGTTTATCTTTTAGGCTTACATTTACCTGAAGACTGAACATTTTTGTGATTTTAAAATTTGCCGAATTATGTTTAACGTGCACTGATGCTTCTGTTTCAGCAAAAAATAAAAATGCTTTTCTTTAGCAAGTTGTCAATGCTGCCATGTCATGTGCCATCAACTCAGGTTCGAGTCTTGATGACTTGATAGACCAATGAATTAAAAAGGGCTCGGTTTTGTGCTAGTTTGACGAGATCCTCGAGCGTCCGCCCTGTCATCATTTTAATCGCATCGATCCATCTCATTGGTGGTCTTCCTCTGTGCCTTGTACCCTCGATCTTTCCAGTCATGACATCATTCTCCAGTGATCTTTCCCTTCGAACCGTATGACCGAAATATGACAAACACATCTTCATCAATTGTGCTTCAAGTGGCATTTCAGATTTGATTTCCTCCACGATTGACTTGTTGGTTCGTCTCGCTGTCCATGGCACACGCAGAATTCTTCTCCAACACTACATTTCAAATTAATCAATTTTTCTTCGGTCATGTTTATGGATAGTCCAACTTTCACAATCATACTTGACAACTGAGAATACGAGAGTCTGAGCTAGCCTTATCTTTGTCTGCAGTCTGATGTCCTTGCTTTTGAAGATTCCGTCTAGCGACTTCATGGTCAACTTGCCCAATGCCAAACGACGTAATATTTCCTGAGTACTGGTCGAATCAGTGTTCACAAGTGCTTCCAAAAGATTCACACTAGAAACAATCTCAATTTCTTCTCTATCAAGCTCGAATTTATCAGTGTTATCAGTTAACGTGATCTTGGTTTTCTTCATGTTCAGTTCTAATCCCATCCTTCGACTTTCTTCCCTGAGTTTCTTCAACAAACGCTTCATGTCTTCCTTTGATTCAGTCAGCAATGTTGTGTCATCGGCATACTTCAGACTGTTTATCAGTCTTCCACCTATACGTATTTCAATGTTATCTTCTTTTAAGGTAGCTTTTCGAAATATGGTTTCAGCATACAGATTGAATAAATATGGTGATAAAATACAGCCCTGAGGGGGTGCGGTGGCGCAGGGGGTTGGACCACGGTCCTGCTTTCCGGTGGGTCTGGGGTTCGAGTCCCGCTTGGGGTGCCTTGCGACGGACTGGCGTCCCGTCCTGGGTGTGTTCCCTCCCCCTCCGGCCTTACGCCCTGTGTTACCGGGTAGGCTCCGGTTCCCCGTGACCCCGTATGGGACAAACGGTTCTGAAAATGTGTGTGTGTGTGTGTGTGTGTGTGTGTGTGTGTGTGAGTGAAATACAGCCCTGTCGTACACCTTTCTGGACTGAAAACTAGCTTGTGTTCCCATATTCTGTTCGAATCGTAGCTTGTTGACCATCATAGATTTCTTATTAGCCGAACAATGTGTTTCGGTATTCTCATTTGCGACAGAGCTGACCAAAGTTTTTTATGATCAACATAGTCAAAGCCTTGCTGTAGTCGATGAAGCAAAGGTAGACAGGTTTCTGATATTCCTTGCTCTTTTCTAGTATACATCGAATGTCAGCAATAAAATATCTCTTGTTCCTCTTCTCTTCCTGAATCCTGCTTGAGTTTCTGGCAACTTTCTGTCTGTATGGCTGCAAGCACCGCTGGATTATCTTTAGCAAGATCTTACTAGCATAAGAAATAAGAGTGATTGTCCGGTAGTTGCTGCATTCCTTGGCGTCTCCTTTCTTGTAAATCGATATAAAAACAGATCTTTTCCAGTCCATTGGCCACTTTCTTTCTTTCTAAACTTGCTGACACAGGTTGGTCAATGCAGCAACGGCTCCATCAGATTCTCTAATGAGTTCTATCACTATTTGTTCCACTCCAGGAGATTTGTTTTATAAAGCATGAATGGCTGCAATCACCTCTTCTTTCAAAATCTCGGGCTCTTCTTCTATTAGGTCTTGATCATTATGCTCCTCATCCTCTTCACTAGAGTAAAGATTTTCAGTGTAACTCTTCCAACGTTCTTTAATTTTCTCAGTCAATGCTGCACAAAGATTAAAATTCCCACCAACTTTCATGTGTATTTTGCTGTCATGCTTAATGTCCTGATGGTAGCTCCTGTGATATGGGCTTGCCATCTTTCACCTGAACCAAATATTTACATGGTGTCCTCATCTTACAACTGTATTTAAAGTCTGTTCATAGCTTGCTTTGTTTGTTTGTAAATCCAACTACTTAACACATGTCCATTGATTTACAGGGTAGGCTTTGTGTGGGTGTAGGTTTCTGGAGGAGTACTGGTCCTGGAGGCAGGGCAGTCTGGAACCAATGACCTTTTCTGCATAACTGACTATACAGTGCAGCCTGGTTTTTTCTTGTTTGGTTGCTGGTCCAAACCAGACTGATGGAGGAGTGGGGTACAGACTCAGTAACTACTGTGTAGAATTGAATCAGCAGCTCCTGTGGCAGGTTGAGTTTCCTTAGCTGGTACAGGCAGTACATCCTCTGCTGGGCCTTTTTTGTGATGTACACTCTGTTGGTTTCCCACTTTAGGTGCTGAGAAATTGTAAATCCTAGGAACTTTACGGGGTCCACCAATGATACAGCACTGTTAAAAATGAAGGGGGTGGTAGTATTGGTGGGGGTCCTCCTGAAATCCACTGTCATCGCCACCGTTTTCAGTGTATTTTGCTCCAGATTGTTCTGACTGCACCAGTGGACTAGCTGTTCCACCTCCTGTCTATATGCAGACCCATTACCATTTCTGACCCATGCTCATAAAATATGTGAATTAAAAATCCCACTGGACTTGTTTCTCTTTGAATTGATCTGCTTCTAGTATATTGATCTGACATACGAATAGAATCAATGCTATAATTGCTTATTTTCTTTTTTTTAATTACATGATGGCAATCCTCTTTCTTAGTCTTTGGCTTGCAAGCTAAATAATTTAAACTTTTTTGTTGCTTAACCCAAAAGTTATAAATGGTAATATTTCCACAAAAAAAAAAACTTGTGGTAGAAATATTTGTTTTAAATTTACAGATAGAAAAATTCTTACTGCATAACTTAAGTTTAAACATACACTCACCGATCACTTTATGAGATACACCTGTTCAACTGCTTGTGAATGCAAATATCTAATCAACCAATCACATGGCAGCATCTCAATGCATTTAGGCATGTAGACATGATCAAGACAATCTGCTGAAGTTCAAACTGAACATCAGAATGGGGAAGAAAGGTGATTTAAGTGACTTTGAATGTGGCATGGCTGTTGGTGCCAGACGGGCTGGTCTGAGTATTTCAGAAACTGCTGATCTACTGGGGAGGGGGCGCGGTGGCGCAGTGGGTTGGACCACAGTTCTGCTCTCCGGTGGGTCTGGGGTTCGAGTCCTGCTTGGGGTGCCTTGTGGCGGACTGGCGTCCCGTCCTGGGTGTGTCCCCCTCCCCTTTCGGCCTTACGCCCTGTGTTACCGGGTAGGCTCCGGTTCCCCGTGACCCCGTATGGGACAAGCGGTTCTGAAAATGTGTGTGTGTGTGTGTGATCTACTGGGATCTTCATGCACAACCATCTCTGGGGTTTACAGAGAATGGTCAGAAAAAGAGAAAATATCCAGTGAGTGGCAGTTCTGTGGGCAAAAATGCCTTGTTGATGCCAGAGGTCAGAAGAGAGTGGCCAGACTGGTTTGAGCTGATAGAAAGGCAACAGTAACTCGAATAACCACTTGTTACAACCAAGGTATGTAGAAGAGCATCTCTGAAGGTACAACACGTCGAACCTTGAAGCAGATGGGCTACAGCAGCAGAAGACCACACCGGGTGCCACTCCTGTCTGCTAAGAACAGGAAACTGAGGCTACAATTTGCACAGGCTCACCAAAATTGGACAATAGAAGATTGGAAAAACGTTACCTGGGCTGATGAGTCTTGATTTCTGCTGCGACATTCAGATGGAGGATCAGAATTTGGTGTAAACAACATGAAAGCATGGATCCATCCTGCCTTGTATTAACGGTTCAGGCTGGTGGTGGTGGTGTAATGGTGAGGGGATATTTTCTTGGCACACTTTGGGCCCCTTAGTACCAACTGAGCATCGTTTAAACACCACAGCCTACCTGAGTAGTGTTGCTGACCATGTCCATCCTTTTATGACCACAGTGTACCCATCTTCTGATGGCTACTTCCAGCAGGATAACGCGCCATGTCACGAAGCTCAAATCATCTCAAACTGGTTTCTTGAACATGACAATGAGTTCACTATACTCAAATGGCCTCCACAGTCACCAGATCTAAATCCAAAAGAGCAACTTTGGGATGTGGGGAACGGGGATCCACATCATAGATGTGCGGCCGACAAATCTGCAGCAACTGCATGATGCTGTCATGTCAACATGGACCAAAATCTGAGGAATGTTTCCAGCACCTTGTTGGATCTATGCCATGAAGAATTAAGGCAGTTCTGAAGGCAAAAGGGGGTCCGACCCGGTACTGGCACGGTGTACCTAATAAAGTGGCTGGTGAGTGTAAATTTGATATTTACATGCGTGCTTCTTAAACATGGGAGAACCAGTTCACATGCTATCAGGGTAATTAATATTTCACACTTGCCCAGGGAAAACTGATACTTTAATGATCGAATCCAAGGTTTTCTTTGTCTAGAGATGCTATAATCAAATGTTGTGAATTGCTTAGTTATTTCATTCACAACAACCAGAACAATCTTCATCCATTGTTGAGGATCTTTGATTCAAAATGTTTGCTTCACTTAACCATTTTAAAAAAAAAAAAAAAATCACACTTTCTTTAGTGTCATGTTTTTTTCCCCTCTCTCTCAAACTTCTTTTATTATTCAATTAGCTTATTTTACCCAATATGCAAAAAAGATTATGAATTAAATCAAGTTCTTTAGGTACAGTATTTTAACATGAATGTTTGGGGAAGCACAGCAAAACTGTGAAGTGTCAATACTAAATATAAAAGCAGATACAAACTGTCAGGATTCAAAATCTTATTAAAAACCACCTTGACTGTGGTTTTAAGTTGTGGTATATTTAGCCATTGTCTGCCAAAATCATTCAGTTTAAGTGAAGCATCCTCCGGCAGCCTGGTCCATACCGACCCTTCCAAGCCCTGGTACTGTTCAGCCATTGAGACAGGCAGGGAAGAAAACTATAACCTGAGTTACATGGAAGCTTTTAAGCCTTGATATGAATCTTTGCAGGGGGTGCGGTGGTGCAGTGGGTTGGACCGCAGTCCTGCTCTCTGGTGGGTCTGGGGTTCGAGTCCCGCTTGGGGTGCCTTGTGGCGGACTGGCGTCCTGTCCTGGGTGTGTTCCCTCCCCCTCTGGCCTTACGCCCTGTGTTGCCGGGTAGGCTCCGGTTCCCCGTGACCCCGTATGGGACGAGCGGTTCTGAAAATATATGTATATATATATATATATATATATATATATGAATCTTTGCATATATATATATATATATATATATATATATATATATATATATATTTAAAAAAAACTACAACCTGATATCCTTAAATATAAAATAAAAGTCAAGACAAACTGATGTTGTGGACAAAGAATTTTTATCCACAAGTAAAATGAAATGGTATTAATTGTATTCATCTTAGATCCCTTGACATTCAGAAATTAATTTACAAAGTCTGCTTCGCAGTGTGTTTTAAGTTGAATCAGCAGTGAAAACCATCTTTTTTTACTTAATCTCTTTGGTCATTATGAAACCATGATGGAAATCTCAGTTTCACTTTCATACACTCCATGTGATCTTTCTCAGGTTAAGTAAACCTTCAGTAAGCCTTCCAAATGGCAATAACTGTAAGCTATAAAAAAATAAAATAAGTACTGTACACAAAACTATGTTGTTAAAATGATGATGCATAAACACATGTGCAATCCGTAGTTCTGCTGTAAAGTGTGCTGGTTAGGGTTTGAGTTAACCCTAACCCTAAGGGTCTGAACGTTGACTGAAGACCTGTATTGACAGGCTCATGAGCCTTTTCAAAATGCACTGTTTCTGTGATGAGTGCAACTGTTCCATCCTTCAAAACAATGCAGTGATATCTGATAAATTAGCCATGCATCACTTATCCCCTCAAGAAGAGGCCAGCTGAGCAAATGCAGTGACTTTTTTACATTTCATTATTACAAAAAAAGCACTTCTTATAAACCTTTTAGTCTGAAGTTCATCCAAAAGACAAGTTGTCAGATATAAATATGCAGTATATTGAACGTAAACTAAAAAATTCATTTTTTTGAAAATTATAAAAATGAGAAAATGCTTCCAGTGACCAGTCAGATGGGTTGCTACTGAATTCAGAGCTCCTTTGAGCCTTGGGTAGTCCTTCCTCCTGGCTAGTGCTATGTGCACTGGATACACAGGTGTGTTTAGTGTGAAGAGCCCAAAGAAGCACACGAGCAGGAGGAACAGTTGTTAGTCTTCTACAGGAGCTACTTCTGGATGTAGATGATGATGATGCAGAGTGTCCCCACTAGGCACAGTGCCTGGATGCCCAGGAACCACAGCATCAGCCAGAAGAAGACCACCACCACAGGCTCCACAATCTTCTCACCAAAGTAGAGCTGAGGAAAGCCCACAGCCTTCAGACACTTGTTGAGCTCCCCAAAAAGTGTCCCCAACCGCTCACAGTCATCCACCAGAACAGGCTGCAGGGTCAGGGTCAGTGGTGGAGGGAGTGGATCCGGGTTCCCGAGGATCTCTGCCTGGCACAAACAATGAATTTGTCTAAACACTGCATTCTTGACAGAGAATCCCTCGAATACTTCAACAAAGCCACATATTACTGTCTTCGATGTAAGATTCACACTGTAGATGCTGGCTGAATCCTCCTCAAAACTGGTTACATTCTGTACACTGTACAAAAGAACTAGTAGTCTACAGTGTAAATGACACTGCAAGCAAATATATAAGCACTTTGGCAACTGTATGTACAGTACAGTATGTGCACTCACTACCAATTTTCCAAAGTGTAAAAATACACACACACACACACACACACACACACACACACACACAAACACACACAGACTTGCTGAAACTGCTTGTCCGAAGCTAGATTGCAGTGAGCTGGAGCCTAACCCAGCAACACAGGGCGCAAGGCTGGACCCATGTAGTAAATCTGGCCTCATTATCATTGTTAAATAAAATCATTATCATTATTTAATGAAATGACAACTTGTACTTTGATTTCGCACACACACACTGTCTGAACCGCTTGTCCCATTCAGGGTCGCAGTGAGTCAGAGCCTAACCTGGCAACACAGGGTGTAAGCCTGGAGAGGGAGGGGACACAGCCAGGATGGGATACCAGTCTGTCACAAGGCACCCCAAGCAGGACTCGAACCCTAGACCCACCAGAGAGCAGGACCTGGCCAAACCCGCTGTGCCACCACACCCCCCGAACTATAAATAACATTTTAAAATCATATTTTCAAAAATGGAAAATATAACAATAACAACAACCATAATAATAATAAGAATAAGAAGAATTATTTTCTTCTTCTTCTTATTATTATTATTATTATTATAAACCTTTGCATAAATGTGTCCCACACCAAAGAACACATATGTTTCCACTGACATTGTCTGACCCCTGTAGACCAGTAAATCTGGCCTCAGCATTGTTAAATAAAATCATGATCATTATTTAATGAAATGACGACTTGTATTTTGATCACATCGTATCTAAAATTTGCTACAAGCAGCTAAGTAGTATAAAAGTGTTCCTTCACATTTCTGAGGAAATGTGTTTGTCTCTAAGAGTTATGTGGACGACACGAGTGCACACGTAAACGCCACCGTGTGTACATTTAAGGCAAACGTTCCCTGAACAAAAATGTTCAGTTTTTGCCACATCATGTCATAAAACCAGTGTGTTGTATCTACTACGATGTCCAAAGCGCGGCCACGATCGTACGCTCGTGACGCCGTACCTGTTCCGTGAGCTCGACAACGGCTTGCCGCATGGTGCATGCACAAACCTGCGCGGCCGCGCTCATGTTCACCGACGTGCAGAGTCAGCCTGATTCCTACGATTGTCGCGACCGACACAACCGATATTCCGAATATTTCTCCTCCACGACTTCGTTCCCCAGCGATCTGCCTCAAAAACACTGAGAGGAGGCGTTACTTCCTGCCCGCCTAGCCTCGGCGCGCGTCATTTTCTAATATTAAAAATGTGTAATGACACGTCATCGGAGGAGGAGCGAGCGTCAGCGGATCACATATGCACTGTAAAGGGTGATAAAAGCGCCGTGGTGTGGTACGCTTGCTGCTCGTATGAACGGAAATCTGTAAAAACTACCTTCAACCTTGAGCGATGATGGAAAAAGATAAAGACCTGAAAGTGAAAAATAACACATTTCACTTGTATTCTGGCAATGTTATACTGCAGATAGCTAATAATATACAGGGTTTCATTTTACGATGGAGGAAAGTTAGACAAAAAAAAATTCTGTACTATCACCTATGCAGTCTTCTCCTGGCACTTTTTCCGTGTAGGAGTAAACATCTTAAAGACTCAGAAGAACTGATAAAATGTAAATACATCTCATTATTTACCTCAATTCTGTATATAAAGGACAGTCGGTAGATGATAATGTAAAAATTGTAATGCGTTTCACAGTATATTTAACCACCTGTTTGCTTAATTTGTTATTGTGAAGTTCTACTTGCAGCTGGTTAAAGCAAGTTTTAATATAACAATGTACAGTGCAAAAGTATTTAAGCCACTTGAAAGTTAGCACTGTTTTCAGGATTTCTAAAGACACATACATATTCTTCCAAAAAGTATTTTTTTGTAAACCAAAGTGTTCTAACAGTTTATTTTTTAAAGCCATGCCATAGTGAATAATTTCTCGAAATATTGAGAAAAAAATTAAACCTATAATTTATAAGATACATCCTGCGGATACGCTGGGACAAATCATCAGTGAGTTGACCTGGGGTAATCGGGTGTTTTGGGTATTTCAACATCAGACACCCTCGCCAGATGACCCAGCCAAGGTTCATCAAGCCCCGACTTGCGTCCCAGCAGAAACTGACCATGGATCCACTCTCTTAATCCAGAACCACCTCTCTGTGGCTTCAGTAGCTGATCTGATGGCTTTTCTCTTCGAGTTCCCTGTGATGCCCAGCAGCTTTAGGGCTTTGCACAATGAGCGCCCTGGAAATCCCTGGCAGCCCACCTCACTGGGCACACAGTGTGTCTGCCAGCTTTGCCTCCGACATTGTTCCACAAGCTCCTGATACTTTGCATGTTTCCACTCTTTGGCTTCCTCCAAGAGCTTTATCCAGGGCACTGTGAGCTCCAACATGACCATTTGCTTGATAGTCTCAGAAAAGATGATCATGTCTGGGTGGAGAGATGTGAATACGTTGTTTTCTGGGAACCTCAGCTGCTTGCCCAAGTCCACTCTCAGCTGCCAGTCAGTAGCTGTGATTAGGAGGCCTATCTTCCCTCAAGGCTGTGGGTGAGCCTTATAGCCAGCCTTGACAATGGAGATAGTATTTCATGCAGAGTGGTGATACTTGGTGGCATTAATGGCTGTAGCAACATGTTCTGCAACTGGATTTAGCACCTGGTCATGATGTCAACGGTAGGAACCCTTCTCCAAGAGCTTTCAGGCAACTGCTCAGAAGGTGTTCCAGGCATCCTCTCCCGGTATAAAGAGGGCAGAAGGCAATTCACTCCTCCCCCAGACATGAAGGTTAGCTGGACTTAGTAAGGTGTCATATACAGCTTGGGCCAGGAAACTGACTCAGTGGGAGTCAGCCTGCCAGATGCCTTCCATCTCAGGTGTGTATGTGCTCCCTCCAGCTCATTCTCTGCCCTCCATCTCCGGCCTGTTCGTACTTCAATGCTCGCTGCAGCCACCTTGGGGTCCGTGAAGTCTCTGTACTGGAGTGCTTCTCTTGTGCGTGCCACCATTAACTCTTCTTGAAAGCCTTGAAATGGGAGTTGCAAGATGTTACTTCTGCCAAACAGGGCCCCGCTGCTGAGACTCTGTGGTAAGCCAAGCCATCTGTGGATCTTCCTTTCCAGAGATTCAACTGTTGTTATGGAGACTGTGTGTAGTAACAGGGGCCACAGGAGTCTAGGCAAGATAGCATGTTGATAAATCCAGGCCTTGAACCTATCAGGCAAACCTGACTTGTCTACCTTTGTAAGCCAAGCCTAAAGGTTTTCAGTGGTTCTCTGGATAGCATCAGTGTCTTGGTGTTTGTTTTAGTTACCATTGCTGGAGTAGTTTTGATGTGGACTCAACTGACATGATTTAGCTTGGTTCAAATAGCAGCAGCCTGCAAAGACACGGGAATCCACCGACAGAGGCCTCCACCACTATGTGAATACTGCTATCACCATTCTGAGGGATCATACATCAAACATCCGTCCATCCATCCATCCATTGCCAACAACCACTTGTCCTGAGTGGGGTTGTGGCAAGCCAGAGCCTACCCAGCAACACAGGGTGCAAGGCTGAAGGGGGAAGGGACACACCCAGGACAGGACTCCAATCTGTTACAAGGCACCCTTAACAGAGCTTGAACTCTAGACCCACCACACAGCGGGCACTGGCTGAACCTCCCATGCCACCACACCCCCTTCATCAAATATGTTCAATATCAAAGTTGTCTACGGCAACCAAACTATGCGACACCACCATCTGGGACTCACACGCTTCCGCTGCTGCAGGAACCTGGTTTATCCTTATCTGTCAAACCCTGCATCCTGTTTCAACCTCTCCATGGGACTCTGGAACTGCCAGTCTGCTGTGAGAAAAGCTGACTTCATACCAGCCTATGCCTCCCATCTCTTACTGGACCTCCTAAAGACTAAGAAACCCCGGCCTCCTTCTCCTTGGTCCTCATCCTCCTCGACCTCTCTGCAGAATTCGACACTGTCAACCACCAAATTCTACTCTCCTCTCTTAGTCAGCTTGAGATCAAAGGAACAGCACTAAGATGGTTTGAGTCCTACTGTTCTGCCCGCAGACTTGTTTAGTTCATTTAAAAAGGAAAAGAAATGTTTGATGTGACTAATTGCTTTGTTGAGCTGAACCTTTGTTTTTGATGCCTTGACGCGTGACTGCGGAACCTTTATTTCAATACGTCGATGCGCAGTTTGTTTACATGTGGTAATTCCATGATGCACTACTGTCAGGATAGGCATGGTGGAAGTATCTGAGTTCTGTGTGTTTTTCCCACGCCCATGGAAGCAATAACTGTAAGTTTTAAGAGCTGACCTGGTTTTATTAATTTCAGACCCTGGTTATGGCTTACAAATGCATCAATAAAACTCCTTCCAGTTATATACAGGGCTTGATAATCCGTTACACCCTAACCAGACTGCTATGTTCTTCCACATCTGCCCGCCTGGTGGTCCCACGCACAAAAGGTAAAGCGCAATGGTTCTCAATTCTGTCTCCGTTGTGTTGGAATGACCGCCCCCTTTCATTCAGAACTACTGATTGTCTGTCCACATTTAAAAAGGGTCTTAAAACTCACCTTTTCCAGACTCACTTCACCCACCATTCACCTTAAGTTCATGTAAGGTGTAAATGCTCATGCACTATAACTTTAAGATCATTCCCAGATAAAACTTTACGCAGCTACTCCTGTAATGTAATACAAATGTTTATACTGCATGTATCTCAAAAAAAACTACTTGGAAGGTCATCAGGAATTGTGGATGTTCCTATAAAGTTTTATGCAGCTACTCATGTGATGAACATTGGTTCATATGGTGGAAAGAAATAAACTAACTGCACTTAAGTATCATGCGTTTGCATCTAAGTTTCTCTTCCTGCTAATGTAATGCACACATATTTTCTATGAGATGTATGTCGCTTTGGAGAAAAGTGTCTGCTAAATCAGTAAATTTAGAAAAACGGAGAAAAACGGAACTTATCCAACACTTTTCCCTTCTTCAGCACAAGAGACCTTGATTTTTCTGATTTAAAGCTCATCCTTGCCCACGTGATGAACTTCTCTAGGCCTTGAAGGATCCATCTGCTGCTAGGCAGAGATATAGTAGTGACTGTAAGATCATCCATGAATGCTCTCATTGGGAGCTGGAGTACTTCAGTCTTTGTTAAGGGGCCTGGGCATTCCACCTCCGCTGATTTTACTACCATCTTCTTTGCAAGGGTGAAAGGTATAACTCGGATAGTAAACTTTTGAGAGCAAACTCAACCATCTTGTGTAGTATGGACCCATAAGCATCCAGCCATAACATGACAATGTCCCTTTTGCCTTCACAAGCTTTTCTGATGAGTTGTGTAACTACACCGGTGTGCTCCAAACATCCAGGCATTCCAGGGATGCCGCCCTTCTGCACCAAGGTGTCTATGTAGACATTCTTCAAGAGAAACTCTGTCAGTTAATGCAACAAGATCCTGAAGAATATCTTGTACTCCATGCTGAGAAGTGAAATGGCTTTAAACTGGCCAAAGTTCAAGTTCTCTTCCTTGGGGATCCAAATGCCCTCTGCATATCTCTACTGGGAAGTGATCTTTCCCCTGTGCCATATCACCCTCAAGATTTTAAACAATTGGCGAAGAATTTCTGGGCAATGCCTGTAAACAATGTAAACAATGGAAAAACACTGCTTGCATAAGTATTCAAACCACACACATTAATATTTAGTAAATCCTCCTTTTGATGAAATAACAGTCTTTTTGGGGTAAGTCTGAGCCAGCTTTGCACACTGCTCATGGGTAATTTTGTCCCATTCTTGGCAGATTTTCTGCAGGTTGGTTAGATGGCACTTCTGGACTGCAATTTTTCAAAAGTGCCACAGATTCTCAATGGGTGTGAGATCAGGACTTTCACTAGGCCTTTGTAGGACATTTATGTTTTTGTTTATGAGCCACTCCAGCATTGCCTTGGCTTTAACAAGATTCCCAGTCCCTGCAGATGAAAAGCATCCCCACAGTATTATGCTGTCACCGCTATACTTCCCTGTAGAGATGTTTTTTTTTCTTTTTTGAGGTATGGTCAGTTTTAGATTTGTGCCATATATAGCACTTTGCATTTTGACTGAAAAGCTCTATTTTGGTTTCATCAGACCACAACATCTTTTCCTACATCCTAGCTGGGTCCCCTCTCATGCATTGTGACAAACTCTATGCGTACCTTTTTATGGATGTTCTGGAGTAATGGTTTCCTTCTTGCCACCCTCCTAAACAGGAAAGTGTTATTGAGAGGTCTCATTTGTGGATTCATGCAAAATAACACTCAGAGGTCTTATTATGGACTCAGGCACATGTACCCCAGTTTCAGCAAGTAAACTTCTGTAGTTAGAATGAGTAGTACCGCTGTTTCACAGCGCTTCGGTGGTGCGAGAGGACATGGGTTTGATCCCCGCTCAGTCTGTATGGAGTTTGCTTGTTCTCCCCGTGTCTGCGTGGGTTTCCTTTGGGTGCTCTGGTTTCCTCCCACAGTCTAAAGACATGTTATTCAGGTTCCCCCGTAGTGTGTAAGTGACACAGAGAGAGTGTGTTCCACTGATGTATGGATGAGTGACCCATTGTAAGTAATGTATCTAGCAGTGTAAGTCACCTTGGTGAATAAGGTGTGTGGGCTGATAACACTACATAGAGTTCATTGGAAGTTGCTTTGGAGAAAAGTGTTTGCTAAGTAAATAAATGTAAATGTAGTTCTGTCAAAGTGATGGGTGGCATCTTTGTTGCTTCATTTGCCAGTTTATGTCTTGCTTGGGCACTAAGTTTTGACAAATGGCCTTTTTTACACAGCAAGTATGTGGTGTGATGCAACTTCATCTTCCTGATGATGGATCCAATAGATGGATCCAATTTTTTGTGTCCTTTTCCTGACTTTTGCATTTGGATCACTTTATCTCGTACCTCTGTGGTATGCTGTTTAATTTTCATTCCTGCAGCGAGCTTTGCAGTCTAGCTAATGACCCTTACACAGAGTGATTTTTATATCCAGAAAATGTGACCTTTTTTATAATTGTTCACTGTTAGAAACTAATTATTCAGTTATGTCCAAATACTAGGCAAATGTGTCTTGTTTGGGAAGGATTTGCCACTTTAAGGTTTTGGAGCACAGGGGTTTGAATACTTTTGCAGTGAGCACATTTCAGTTTTAAATCTTTTTAATATCTGAGGACAAACAACTCATTTTGGCTTTTGAAACTGACTGTTAGCGTGAAAGACATTTCAGTAAAATAGTGATTGGAAAAACATTTGTTTGTGTCTTTTGAAATCCAGAAAACAGTGTTAACTTTCAGGGACTTGAATACTTTTGCAAGGCACTGTAGTAGATTAGGCATAATTTTTGTTCTAGAGCAATTGCTCCTCACAGGTTTCTTCAAACAAAGTACAATCACACAGTTATTCACTCACATTCGCTTCTTACACACATCTTTGGATGCGATTAGACACATCTTCAGTTGTGTAACCTGGAGCCACTGAGTGTTTTGGGTCCTTCAGCATCAAACACTTTCACCCAGGCAGCACAACCAGGTTTGGTCAGACCCCAACCTGTGTCCAGGTGGTATTACTTTGAACCCATTATTTGCAATCTCAGGAGTAGCTGTGATAGCTTTTCTCCTCTGGGTGCCTGTGATACCAGCACACAGTATGGCATACACTGACTTTCCTGCAAAGCCCTTGAAGTTTTCTTTGATGGACTTGCACTTTTTCCTCCAGCCTTCTTAGAGCTATTGGTACACCTGCTCCTCATACTTCATATTCCTTCTCTCATTGGCCTCCTGCAAGTGTTCTTATAGTGGGACTATATGCTCCAAAATGACTTCTGTAGATGCTCCAAGCAGCAAGATCTGAAATATCTGGATGGTGACTGAAAATCTAAGTTGCCTTCCGAGATTACCCATCAACTGCCACTCCCATGCCACAACCAGGAGCACTGACCTGACATTGGGCTCCGATTCTACACTTTCACCCTCCCTGAAAAATGCTGTGACATCCTGACCCTACACTCATGACTCTACCACCACCTTGAGCAACTAGGTATGGTGATAGCAGCCCTCACCTCACCTCTTGAACAGCTGCTGATGCATCTGATGCTGTGATCCAATGTCCCTCTCTTTGAACATAACACATGATGGAGAATTAACTTTTCCAAGATGTAGAGGTGAGGAAGATTAGATAACATGTTATAGATTGCCTGGGTCAAGAACTTGATACGCTGGGGCTGTGTTCTGAACTTGAAACTACCTCTTCCATGCTCCCTACTGCTAATATTTCAAAAAGTCAGACAAATCTTGAGATTACATCTTTGAAACTCTGTCCTAGTCCTCTCAACCCCCATTATACAGATGAAAGTTAGGACACAAATTTTACCACTCAGTTCTCAAATTGTAGGTCTAAGTATCTACTTCAAATCCCATCTGAAATGGATACATAATGCTCCAAGCAACTGGTGTTCAAACAGACAGTCACCTCTATGGTGTTTCCAACCAGTTCCCAAAAAGTTATTTCACCTAGTGTTCATAGAAGTGTCCTGGCCACTTGCTGTTTACCATAAGGTCAAATCCAATCTCTAGATGGGAGGCACCCAAAGCCCATAATCCACACTAATCCACCCCATATTGCAACGCCCTGACAGCAGAGCACTGAGAAGCTCATGCTTTGTGGAATCTGTGATCTTTTTTGCACTGTCCATTTTTATTTTGAGAAGCTGAACACATCAGCTGTGGGTTTAGTCAGCCATGCTATACCTCATCACCCTGCCTCTTCTCCTCAGTTTCTCCAGCCTCATCGAGTCATTCTGTCCCACCCTTTGCACCTGCATATTCCATGGGGGCAGTGATGGTAATGGAATCAGGTATTTAAATGATTCATTCTGCTTTCCTTATGTCATGTTATGTCATCTGCATCAAAATTTTAATATTTTAGCTGTTATTTGTTAAAGCTATACACACTGGCTGAACAGAACATTTGGTGCTCATGTTGTGCTTCTCCATCTCTGCCACACATTGTTGCTGTCTTATACTGCTTTACATTCACAAATATCTAAAATAAAATAAATTTTAACATTTGACTTTCATGCTTAACACTAAAGAATTCTAAAATTGAAATTCTCTTGACAAATTTCATTCTAGCAGCCTTGCAGTCTTTTGCTAGATGTAATTTTCATGAATGTCTAAGTTATTAAAATTTAAATTATTTCCTGGAAACCATGTGAAAACATTATAAAGATCTTAAAATCACATGCTGTCATTAATAATGTAACTAAAGGACCAATACTGATTAAAAATGTAAAAAATAAAGCTGTAAAATAACCTTTAAAAAATATTCAAATATAAAGTACATACACGTCACTGTCAGTATCCAGCTTAATACAAAATCACGTGATCTGTGCAGTATTGCAGTTAGTGTTACAAGCATTTCAGTTACAAATTTTTGACAGTAGATTGTCCTGTTCATTTATTTTCATATGTATTTTCTTCACCAGTTTCCCAAAATTTCTGCTTTTGTGGAGAGACCGTGTCCTATATTTAGGCACCGTGCTGATGATAGTGTCCAGCAAAGCACACACTAAAGAAACAACAGAAGTGTGGCACCCTCTTAATGTAACTCACTTCCAAGTGTTTAAACTAATGTATGCTGTTCCTGAGCACTGGTCATCAGTAACAAGATGAGTGTTCAGAATGTTTATGGGATGAAATGGTCAGCAAACTGAATGAGGTTTTAAAGACAGCACATTTTTATTTTTAACTTTAAAAAAAAGATTTCAGACCTATTTTAGTTTAGATTTTCAGATTTATTTACAGTACTGCGCAAAAGTTTTAGGCAATTGGGGAAAACGCTCTAAAGTGAGAATGCTTCCAAAAATAATGTTCTTAATTGAAAAACTTCCTACAAAGCTTAGTAATCATCCATTGTCAACAACCGCTTGGCGTGGCAGGCTTGGTCAGGTCCCGCTTTCTGGCAGGTCTGGGGTTTGAGTCCTGCCTGGGGTGCCTTGCGATGGACTGGTGTCCTGTTCTGTGTGTCCCCTCCCCCTCCAGCCTTGTGCCCTGTGTTGCTGGGTTAGGCTCCGGTTTGCCGTGACCCTGCTTGGGATAAGTGGTTTCAGACGGTGTGTGTGTACTTTCTTTCTTTAACGACAAACAAAACCCTTGCTGTAATACTGTAACTTTTTGCAAAAGGAATGCTTGGAAATCTAAAATATGCTCTTTCCCACTGACACTAATGCAGAAGACATTAATTAACTGTCTAAAACAAATATTTCTGTGAAACATCTAAGTGCCTAAGACTTTTGCACAGGACTGTATAACCACTGAAAAAAATTGAGGGACATCTATATTATTCTTTTATTGATTGTGACTCAGCAATAAATACATTTTTTGTTTTACAAACAAAAAAAAAAATCTGAATTATGAAATGACTTCTAGTACCAGTAAGATGAGCAGTCATTACTGAGCAGATCTAGTTGGATCAATTTACAAAGATACTTTACAACTGTAATTAATATGTTTTGGAAGTCAAGGGTACTACTGACCATAAATAATATGTATTAATCTAGAAATGGTCATGGTGATAAACAGAAAGCATAGCAATACTGAGCTGTGCTATCCTGCCCCTGGGCATTATTTTACAGTCATCAGAAATGTACACAGTTTACAAGGCTATTGCCACTCAGTGGTTTTGCTATTGTGTATTTTCTTCTGCTGTTTAGAAGAATAACAGTACATCTGAAATGACTGTAAGGTGAAAAATGTGTTGGCTCTGTTACTGCTGTAGCATAACCACGTTTTCCCACAGAACGGTGCTGTGTAACAACCCGGACATGTTCGACATCCCAAATGGCATCCCGACGGATACAGTCAGGTTGCGGGTGGAGAAGACAGCAGTGCGCCGGATTCCAGCCCGGGCCTTCTCCTACCTGCCAGACTTGTTCTACCTGCGGGTGAGCTACAGTGCTGTTGGAGCCATAGACCTGGCTGCTCTCGCTGGGCTGGAGGCTCTGCGTGACCTGCGGCTTGATGGCAACCTGCTGACCTCCTTCCCCTGGGAGGCACTGCAAGCTGCTCCTCGCCTGCACACGCTGAGCTTGCGCAACAACCGGTTGGTCAACGTGCCTGCTGAGGCTGCCCGCTGCCTGCACAACCTCACATACCTGGACATATCCAGTAACAAGCTGACCACACTGCCCTCTGAACTGGTTGACATCTGGCTGCCTTTCTCTGGAGCCACTAGAGCTCTTCGTTCCACTCAGAAGGTGGTATTAGGTAGGTAAGGCAGAATATACTGTATGTGGAGGCACAGAATGATCCAGAACACTGTATACACCGTTGATCCTCAAATAACTGCCATACACATTGGAATCAATTCCATCCATCCATCTGATATATGATATGTGTCATTATACTCAAACTTGGATTCAAGGATAACTGTCATATTGAGAAAACTATTTCTGGAAGTATTTGTATACAGTGAAACAGTAAGAACACTCGCTTCTTAAGAGTGACATTTGACTAATAAACTCAAATCAACAACACTAGGTCATTTATCATACTGTAAAGACCCGAATGAGCACAGAACTGCACTATGGATGATTCCCAAAGGTCTGGAGTTTATTAAAGTGCTAATCAATAAGACGGGGTGCTGCCTCATCCATAACCAGTGACTTGAATACTTTTAAGAACCAGTGTAACAAACCACGTGCACACTCCCAACTCACAGAGTTCCTCTCTCCAAACTCTCACTCACTCCCCCACATGCACACTCCCACACCTCTCACACATTCTATCAACCATGTCCTAAGATAAACAGAATAAAACACAAACATGACAACAACTTATTTACAAATAAATAACAAATAATATTGTAAGGTATTACAATACTTACATTGTAAAATATCCTGGGAATCACTTTCTAATTTCATACCAGGAGAACTACAAACATTAGTTTTTAGCACTTTTGAATCCAGAGGAAGTTAAATATTGTGTTTAAAGCAATCATCATGAACAAGCCCTGTGTGCTGCAGCATTGACCAGATTATAGCAATACACTTAACTGACAGAATCCGTAGACACTAAGCCTGCTGCTGTTTAGGAATGACTTAGGGCTGCTGAGCTAATGCTCAAGCTGCTACTGCACACAAGGTATGCACAAAACATTTAACCTGTAGCTACATTCCAACCCAAGGAAACTGAAAAACATTGAATACCTAAAAACACTTGTATTTCATGATGTTAAATTTAGCTTGAGTTTCACCTAAATGGGTGTTTTTGTTACATACAGGAGCCGGAGACTGGAGGTAGGACCCAAATGCAGGATCTTTTTATTTCAAACTGACATGGGCAAAGCAATACTCGTTGTTGGGTAGAGATGTGGGTTGAAACAAGGCGCAAATGTGGTTCCAAGGGATGATCCAATGTCATGGTTGATCATGAAGCAAGGTGGAGGTCGAAGCCGTGGGGAAGCTGTGCACACACACAAAAAAGAAAAGGACTTATTAATTTTCTTTTTTCGTATAATTATACAAAGTACAGAAATCAAAATCTCACAATACTAAATATGATGAATGCCCTAAAGTGAACAATATTTCCAATCTAACAAGAAACCTACCCTAGAATGGGCAGCATGGTGGCACAGCAGGTAGCATTACTATCTCAAAGTGCCTGGGTGGTGTGCGAGGATGTGGGTTTGATTCCCTGCTCAGTCTGTGTGGAGTTTGCATGTTTTCCCTGTGTCTGTGTGGGTTTCCTCCCAAAGCCATGCTGTTCATGTTCACCCATAGTGTGTGAATGACAGAGAGAGTGTGCTGTACTGATGTACGGATGAGTGATGCATTGTAAGTCACCTTGGTGAATAAGGTGTGTGGGCTGAAAAAACACATAAAGTTCATTGGAAGTTGCTTTGAATAAAAGTGTCTGCTAAATTAATAAATGTAAACTAGAATTTCACAGTGCTTTTAATACCTGTGCTTAATTAGTGAGAAGATTCTTAAGAAGTAGTATCTGAAAAATCCTGCCGATTTTCTCGGTGGTCATGTCATCATCCCTTGTCACTCTTGCTGCTTTTGAAAAGCACGTACAACGCAGTGATCCATATTAACTTATGAATAACTCGTTGCGAAGCGAGCATGTTCGAAGAAACCACTATGCGCGGTTTCAGTTAGTTAGGTGCGGGTCAAGAATACCACAAAATGAAATAACTCAAAGTCAAATAAAGACGGCAGGAAATTAAGAAAGTAATAAATGAGGCATATTATTTTGCATATTTTACATTTTGAGTAAAAAATGGTTTCTAAACATAGTAATTCATAGTTGTTGTTTTTTTTTAAACAATAATTGAATAAACGATTGAAGACATTGTAATTTCGCTTTTGTTTTTCAATTTCGAATAAAAAACGAAGGAACGCAACGTAACACAGACGATTATGTAACGGTTTTTGAAGAGTTTCACCTGGAAAGTAATTTTTTTGTCTTTGATGGCCTCAGCACATTCCCGATTCTGAAAGAAAACAAAGAAAAAAGACACATTCGTCGATTCGAGTCTTAGACTAGTGAAATGAATGAAAATAGACAATCGGTGACTGGTGTCACGAAAATCATGTAAACTTTTTTATGTTTCAAGCAGTGCATCTATATAAAAATATAATTCACATCGTTCCCAAAAATAAATCTAACATCACTAAATTAGTTTCTCAGCCGATATCATTTAAAAAAAAAATCTACGCGCACCTTCCCCTCCCTCCGTTGCGCTACCTGTGACGTGTTTGGGGCATGCTGTTGGTGTGATGTCATTGTGTGGTGACATATATTCACAAAGGTGTTATTGCAAAGCGGAAGGGAAGAAAATAAAAATACTTTTTATTGGACGTACTGTTACACTGCCTTTAACATCACTCAGTGGTGATAACACATACATTGTTTAAATACGTTGAAAATGAAGCAATACATACTAGCACTAATAATATTACATGTTACCGTGTATAGGTTGGCCGGGTCTTGCTCACTGGTGAGTCTGGAGGTAGAGTCCCGCTTGGGGTGCTCTCTGATGGACTGGCGTCCCGTTCTGGGTGTGTCCTCTCCCCCTCCAGCCTTACGCCCTGTGTCGCTGGGTTAGGCTCTGGCTCGCCGTGACCCCACTTGGGGCAAAGCAGTTTGTCAATTTGTGAGTGTGTGTTACTGAGTAGCTTCATTGATAACAGGAGGCTTAACACAATGTAAATACTGTAACGGCTGTTGTATTTAGGAGGAAAACCTGTCTAATGTAAATAGTTGCATTATGGGAAATAATGTTAAATGTGTGCGTGTGCAACCACTGGGGGCACTTAAGGGGAAAATGATGGTGTGACCGTGTTCACGACTGTGGTGGGAGAGAGCCTTGAGATACTAAACAGGCTAGGAAGACTAGTTCTAAGTGTAGACCCCTTAAAGAATGGGGGTCCTCAGACCGACAGCATTATTTCCCTGGTGCTATAATAATCTGTTCGTTATGAACCCTGTGTCCACCTTCACCCTGTCCCAATACACAGTGCTGCGCACCCCATTGGTGTTAGAAGTAGGATGGGAAGAGGACGATGAGACTGGATCAGAGAGCAGCTGAACGGCGAGCATAAAGACAGGAAAAACAGCGCGACATTGAAAGCCAGTGGGATGGAAGAACTGCGTCCGGTGGAAGAAGCGTCTGCGACGGTGGAGATCCTGGCGGAGCATGGGGTGTCCAGAGGGACTCCGGGGAAGCGCGCACTGTGGTGAAGACAGCGGAGAAGAGCTGCGAGGTGCCGCTGAAGACGGGCGAGCAGGTCGAGTGGGGTCTCCCTGCGCCCATGGTAGGAGCGGCAGGAAGAGGCAGCGAAACGCCGTCAAACGCTGGGGCTGAGGAAAGTCACCCTCCGGCGAGGGCCACTTTCCCAGGCAGGTCGGACGATGTGCTCGACGACGCGGGGCAGGGCGCCTCGTCTGTGGACAGGCACGGCTCCGTAACGGAGGTGAGCAAACCCGCCGACGCGATTTCGCCCGAGGAGGAAGCGCCCAGCCTACCTGCAACCCCAACGAGCATTTAAAGCTGAAGCGGTACGGCGGGCCGAACGCTGCAAAAAGAGGACGGCTACGCAGCGAAGAGCAGCCGAGTTTACGAGCGTCGCGTGCGGCGAATGCGTGAGCGGCAAGTAGGGGGCCTTTGCCAGTTTGCCGGGTCCTCCGCCAGAAGATGGCCAAGCAGCGAGGCGACGGGGGGCGCAAGAGGGGTGTTCGCCTCCGACAACGGAGCTGGGACAACGCGGAGTGGCTGAGGAGCGCCAGCGCGAAGGTCCCACAGAAGCCGTTCACCTGGGGAGCGCAAGGAGGTCGGCGAAAGCCACGTGCGCCCCGCCATGTTTGGGACGCGCCACCTGCGAGCGAAGGGGCCGTACTGTGACCGAGGTTGAGCGAAGAGGGGAGGAGGAGGATAGCTGCCTCGACCCCCGAGCGCGCCGCCATGGCATGGTGGCGGGCTGCTGCTGCGAGTGTCCTCGCCCCGACCACCAGCGCTGAGCATCCAGGACCTGCGCGCCGACTGGAGGCGCGTGAGAACAGCGCCGCACATTGGAACACTGATGTGGGGCAGGTAGCAGCAGGGACGCTGCTGCTATTCTTTCTGACGGGGATCTATGTTAACGATACATGTTACTTGTATTTAGGAGGAAAACCCGTCTAATATAAATAGTTGCATTATGGGAAATAGTGTGTGTGTTTGTGCGTGCGTGTGTGCACGTGCGCGCAACCACTGAAGGCACTTAGGGGAAAATGATGGGGTGACCGTGTTTCCGAGCGTGTTGGGGGGAGAGCCTGGAGGCGCTAAGCAGCCTGGGAAGGCTGGCTGTAGCGCAGGTCCTGAAGGAAGCTGGGTCATCGGACCTAGAGCATTATTTCTCTGGTGCTGGTGTTGTAATAAATCGTTCGTCATGAGCACTGTCTCCGCGTCCCTCCCTGCCCCATTCAAGCCCACGGTGTTGCCTGCCACAATACTGTAACGACCCGAGTTACTGTTTAAATGTAGATAGTTATTATGGGAAATGTTAAATGTGTGTAACCACTGGGGGCACTTAAGGGGAAAATAGTAGGGTGACCATGTCTCCCACTGTGTCGGAGAGTCTAGAGGCGCTAAGGCAGGCTGAGAAGACTGGCTGTAAGTGCAAGTTCTGGAGGAAAAGGGGTCCTTGGACTGAGAGCATTATTTCCCTTGTGCTGGTGTTCGAATAAACTGTTCGTTATGAACGCTGCCTTCTCGTCCTTCTTCGCCCCATCCAAACCCACGGCGCTGCGCGCCACATTGGTGTCAGAAGCCGGGTGGGGCAGGATGAGAGGCTGGATCAGGGAACAGCTGACCACCAAGCATCGGGAAGGAGAGGAAACCGAGACGGAAGAACAGTGTCCGGCGGGAGAAGCGCTTACGAGGGTGGAGGTCGAGGCGGTCGAGCCGTGGCGGAGCACGGGTGTCCAGGGGGACGCTGGGGAAGCGTGCGCAAGGGCGAGAACGGCGGAGAAGAGCTGCGAGGTGCCGCTGGAGATGGGCGAGCAGGTCGAGTGGGGTCTCCCTGCGCCCAGAGGGAGCGGCAGGAAGAGGCAGCGAACCGCTGTCGACCGCGGAGAGCGCCGCTTTCCCGAGCAGGACGGACGCCGTGCTGGACGACGCGAAGCAGTGTGCCTCGTGTGTGGACAGGCAGAGCTCTGTGTCGGAGAGGAGCAAAACGCCGACGCGAATTCTCCGGCGGAACGGGAGTCCGTCACTTTCGGGGAGAAAGCGCCCAGCCTGCCTGAAGCCCCGGCAAGCGTTGTTAAAGAGCGGCGCGGAGGAACAAACGCCGCAAAAAGAGGAGGGCTGCGCAGCAAGAAGCGGCCGATTTTACGAGCGTCGCGGCGTGCGGCGAATCGGCAGAGGCGAGAGCGGCAAGCAGGGGGGCTTCGCCGGGTCCTTTGCCGGAAGACGGCCGAGCGGCGAGGCGCGAGAAAGATGTTCGCCCCCGACAACGGAGCGGGGACAACGCGGAGCGGCTGCGGGGAGCCGTCGCGAAGGTCCCACGGAAGCCGGTCAGCGAAAGTCACGTGGGCGCCGCCATGTTTGGGACGCGCCACGTGCGAGTGAGGGAGGGAGTCCTGCAGGGACCGAGGCCGGGCGGACAGGGGACGAGGATGGCCACCCCGACCCCCGAGTGCGCCGCCATGGGGTCTCTTGCAGGTTTCCCCGCCCCAACCACCAGCGGTGAGCGTCTGGGACCTGTACTCCCGACCGGATGCGCGTGAGAACAGCGCTGGATGTTGGGACAATTTGTGGGGCAGGCAGCAGCGGGGACGCTGCTTTTCTTTTTGACGGGGGGCTATGTAACAACCCGCGTTACTGTTTAAATGTAGATAGTTGCATTATGGAAAAATTTTCCGAAAATGTTAAATGTGTGTAACCACTCGGGGCACTTAAGGGGAAAATAGTAGGGTGAGCATGTCTCCCAGTGTGTCGGAAAGAGTCTAGAGGCGTTAAGGCTGGCTGTAAGCGCAGGTTCTGGAGGAAAAGGGGTCCTCGGACCGAGAGCATTATTTCCCTTCTGCTGGTGTTCGAATAAACCGTTCGTTATGAACGCTGCCTCCTCATCCTTCTTCGCCCCATCCAAACCCACGGCGCTGCGCACCACAATACGTTTATTTCTATAACCATTGAAGATAACTAACGTGGTATATATATTTGTATATTACTATAGTAGCAGCAATACAGTACAAGAAATTTGTGAATTTTTTAGAATGAATTTTGATTCTGGCAGGGAAATATATACCAATATCAGGTTTGTAACTCATAAATCCAGACATGTATATATTGAGGGAGGGTATTAATTTTCTTAGGACATAACTTCTTAGATTCGTATTATATCGAGGGCTGTATACAATTTTGCTAATGTAACCTTAATGTTTATTATGAGGGAAATTGCTGTTTCAGAACACATGGCTGGTGCAAGAGAAGGTGGGTTTGATGCCTGCTCAGTGTGGAGTTTGCATGTTTTCCCTGTGTCTGTGTGGGTTTCCTCCAGGTGTTCCACTTTTCTTCCAAAGTCCAAATACACTCAGTTCAGGTAAAGTGGTGACTTTAAATTGCCCTTAGTGTGAGTGACTGTGTGCGTGTGGCTACCCTGCAATGGACTTCCGTCCCATCCAGGTTGTACCCCAGCCTTGCACCCAATGCATCCAGGATAGGCTCTGGATCACTGCAACCCTAATCAGGACAAGTGATTATTGAAAATGGATGGCTATTATATTACATTGATTAGCAACAGCACAGTAACAGAAACTAAACACAGAGGACATCCACATATATAAAACAGGACCAAAAAAACTGCAATACATAAAAAGTGTGATTAGGTTCCCTTGTTCAAGTAGTACACTATCCACAAAGACATTGAATTTGCATGAGTTATTCTGTAGATTAAATGTTAATTTTCTCAAGCAGAAGAAAATGCATATCTTGGGTCATACTTGCACTGTTACTGTGACACACTTGACTTAAAAGAGCATTATTCTGCCTTGATTATAATTGGAGAGACCATCATACACACAGTATACAGTGGGGTGTTTGTGAGCTTCACCTGCCATTTGAGCAAGTGTGAAGGAGCAATCAACCTGTTTTTTACATGATGTCCATATATTTTTACTGACTTTTTTTTACATGTTTTGTTATACATTATACACACACACACACATTTTCAGAACCGCTTGTCCCGTTATACATTATATTTTACATATATTCATGCAATCATGATAGTCATCATAAGCTAGTCCAGAGGTATCAAATTGTTTGGAGAAGGATAAATCTAAACATTTTTACTCCCTGTGTTCTTCTACAAGTGTTGTCATGCTGACACTGGCAGGTGTCTTTTTACATGTGGCATAGGTCATATTCCCAGGACAGGGCTTATCCTGTCAGTTCTGGTGACAGAGAACCTGAGGTGCCCAGGTGAGCCGATCTCTTATCAGCATTAATTCCTCCCCAACAAGTAGCCATGGCCTTGGGTGGCACTAAAACCCAGCTGGCTGCTGCTCTGTTGGGGTCAACTGTGCCTGGAGGAAACCTAAAGATGGACCTGCTGATGTCCCACTAACCTATACATGCAAGGAGGGCTTTTCCTTTGGAAATTGCCTGCATTGCCTTGGGTGATGATGTGTGAAGCCCAGAATCATAGTTAGGTTTGTTGTGCTCTTTTCAAATAATTAACATCCAGACTTGAAGACATGGACAGTGGTAGCTGATTAGCCAGAATAATTTCATTTTTGCTGTCCTTGCTAAGTCAAAGTTTGCCAATGCTCATATAATCATACATATAGTTCCTCTATGTGCCAGAAATTAACTTTAGTCAACCTAAATATGAGTGTTAAAAAGCTTTAAGAAAAAGTATAATTCTCAGGATTTGATTTATTCCACTATGGATGGCAAATTTTATGATGTATTGGTTCTGATGTATTTGCCTGTGTTCAAGCACTCTGTATCACTGGTGGCATGATGGCACTGTGAGTAGCATTACTGTCTGCTGCCCAGTGGTGCAAGAGAATATGGGTTTGAACCCTGCTCAGTCTGTGTAGAGCTTGCATGTTCTCCCTGTGTCTGTGTGGGTTTCCTTCAGGTGCTCTGGTTTCCTCCCACAGTCCAAAGACTTGCTGTTCCAGTTCACCTATAGTATGTCAGCGATAGAGTGTGTTCCACTGATGTATGAACGACTGACCCATTGTAAGTCATGTACAGTACTAGCATTGTAAGTCACCTTGGTGAATAAGATATGAGCTGATAACATTACACAGTTTGTTGGAAATTGCTTGGAGAAAAGTGTCTGCTCAGTGAATAAATGTAAATCTGTTGCCCTGATCTCCTTTCCCTATTTGTAGGGCTACAGGACAACCCCTGGTTCTGTGACTGTCGTATCTCCAAGCTGATTGACCTGTCCAGGATAACAGCCACCTCACTTGTGCTTTTGGACCACTACTTGATCTGCAGTGGGCCAGAGAACCTGGCCGGGTTGCCATTCCAGCTGGCTGAGCTGGCCCAGTGCCTCAAGCCCTCAGTGGTGACCTCCACGGCCCAGATCATTTCCCCACTGGGCAGCAATGTTCTTCTGCGCTGCGATGCCACTGGGTACCCCACACCAACACTGACGTGGACCCGGTCCGAGGGTTCGCCCATCAACACCACAGGTACTGGGACACAGGAGATCTCACAGTTGCCTGTAATTTATTTGAACTGATAAGACTAAGATGCTGTAATTTTTTTCTATTCCTTTCTTCCTGTTCACCATATATAAACACATAGGTACCCATATTTAGATATGTGGCATGGTGGCACAGCGAGTAGCACTGTTGTCTGACGGGCATGGATTTGATCCCCACTCAGTCTGTGTGGAGTTTGCATGTTCTCCCTGTGTCTGTGTGTGTTTCCTCTGGGTGCTCTGGTTTCCTCCCACAGTCCAAAGACATGCTGTTCAGGTTCACCCATAATGTATGAGTGACAGAGAGAGAGTGTGTGTTCCACTGATGTATGGATGAGTGGCCTATTGTAAGTAGTTCACATACAGTACATTGTAAGTCACCTTGGTGAATAAGGTGTGTGCGCTGATAACACTACATAGCATTCATTGGAACTTGCTTTGGAGAAAAGTGTTTGTGCAATTTTCAGGAAGTACCTATCTTAAAGTGTCTCTTTCCTAGTGTCTCTAGACAGGCTGACAAACCTTCATTTTGAATAGCCTATATAGGCCACATAACTTACCTATAGCTTACCTGTTCTCTTTTTACTCCCAAGACAACATCACAAAGTTATCACAGTTAACCAAGTACAAAGGCAAAAACAAATGTCAGGGACCATACACGCAGAAGTAGCATCACTGATTGAGCCAAACACAAGTACCATGAAACAAACATCTGGTGGGGTTTTTAAAGTGGTGGAGCCTGGAAGTGATTGCTTCAGGTGGAGGAAGTGACATCTAAATTGATGATGATGGACAGGGATGGGAACCAGTGGTAGACAATGGACCTGTACTGTAAGCAAAAAAAACACACAAAAAGAAAAGAAAAACAAACCAACCCAAAAGCCTGTACAGGGATGTAACGTTATACAGCTGTATCAATTAGTAAATCGGTGTACATCATTTTGGAGAATAGCATAAGCTAAATGAAAATGAATCTGGTGTGTATTGCTGTACAGGGGTGTGGTGCCACAGAGGGCTTGGCTGGGTCCTCCTCGCTGGTGGGTCTGGGGTTCGAGTCCTGCTTGGGGTGCCCTCTGACGGACTGGCATCCAGTCCTGTGTGTGTCCCCCGCCACCCAAGCCTTATGCCCTGTGTTGCTGGGTTAGGCTCCGGCTCCTTGCGACCCTCTACGGGACAAGTGGTTTCAGATGGTGTGTGTGTGTGTGTGTGTGTGTGTGTGTGTGTGTGTGTGTGTGTGTGTGTGTGTGTGTGTGTGTGTGTATTGCTGCCAGTATTTGGTGGTTAAAAAGTGTTCTGCTTTCTGTGCTAATTGTGCAGTCTAAGTCTCATGGTAACATTGTGAATGTATAAAAAAGTCTGAAATTCCCAAAATAACTCAGTCACAGACAAAGTAAAAATGTATGTTGTGTTTATGTTTGAACTCTTTTTTTCTTTATTAAAATTTAATAAAAATGTTTTTAAAAGAATTTATTTATTTGCTGTTTAAAAAATAATATTATTTCCCTTCTCTGTCCCAAAAAATAGTTATTCAAGAGACGCCAGGAGATGGAATCCGGTGGTCCATAATGAGCTTGAATGGAGTGTTGTACAGAGATGCTGGCGAGTATTTCTGCAGGGCGAAGAATGTGGCAGGGATGTCAGAGGCCTCTATAACCCTCATTGTGGTTGGGGTGATCACTACAACAGTGGCCCAGCAGCAGCTTGCCAAAGTGGCAGGGCTGGAGGCAGGAGTTGGCAGTCAGGCCTGGGCAGAGTACACCCTGGTGACCAGCCCTACAACCATAACTTCCACCACCACAATCATGTCAGTCGATGTGCTGTGGACCACTAGGAAGGAGCCAGTGCTCCTCAGGGGCCAGCAAAGGGGTCCCTCTGACGTGGAGCTACTACATAAGGTGCACCAAGGAGGAACTGACCAGAAATCTCCTATTGAGAGAAACAAAAAAGCAGGTAATTCCCAGAAAGCCACCATAAAAAACATCCAAGTGGTTGAAGAAACGTCCAACAGTGCGCTGCTGCTTTGGAGCACAGATGGACTCAAGCGTGCTGTGCCCCTTGCCGTGGTGTATTTTCCCTATGCAGAGAAGGAGAAACAGACAATCACCACCGAAGTGGGCGTGGAAAAGCTGACACTGGAGGGCCTGAAGCCTGAAACAAAGTACATTGCATGCTTGGTTACCGATAGTCAATCACGAAAAAACCAGTGCATCATGTTCTCTACACTCAAGGCCAGTATAGTGGAGCGACCGTGGTGGGTATTTGCTGTGGCTGCAAGCATTGCTGGCTCTCTCTTGCTGCCCTTGGTCACCCTGCTCTGTAAATCAATGCCTGTGCTGTGTAGCAGGGGTGGGGGCCCAAAGGAGGATGATCTCTCTGGTGATACCTACATGAGTTTTGAGACACTGTCACTGAAGCAGAGGACTCTGGGGAGCCAGGTGGGGGAGCTGTGGACCCGGCGGCAGACCTTGGAGTCCGAGAGAATGCTCCTGTGCTCCCGCTCCAGCAGCGACTCCCAAATGACTTTTAAGAGTAACAGCATCGGGTCTGAGTATGCGTGTTAAGGACAGGCAGGGGGACTGGATGTGGCTTCAGCATCTTAAAATAAATGGGCTTATATGAATTCAAGGTATCAGCAGGTTGGAGCACATGTAATGGTCTCAGATTAGACTAGCTGTACCATCACTAAATGTGAGTATTTCTGCCTACAGGTTTTGGATTAGGCATAGTGATTAGAGCTGCTGACTCTTGCTCTTGACACAACCAGAACAGGATGCCAGTCCGTCACAAGGCACTCTACGCAGGGTTCGAACCTTAGACCCACCACACAGCGGGCAGTGACTGAACCCACCATGCTACCACACCACCCTTAATGTAACATCTTTATACATGTTTTTTAAACACACCTCAAAGACTGAAGATTGATCATTTTAAGCAACATCATCTTCTGTGTAACCTGTTTTTTTTTTAATTTGAATATTTTCAAATCAAATCAAACTGTATTGTCACATCATCGTTAACATGTAGAGAAGAGTGAAAATCTTTAGTGCAGCTCCAGAAAATGCGGTATTGAGAGTATGTCATGTTACATTAAACACAGTATATATAAAAATTGTATTTGCAAAATATACAACAGAAACATAAATAATAAACACAAACTATCTATATGTATGTACAAAGAATACAGGGAAATAAAACAGTGAATTTGTTTTTCGGTATCAGTCCTGCGTGTTTAACAGTCTAATGGCCCGAGGAAAGAAGCTGTCCCTCAGCCGACTTGTGCGGGACTGGATGCTCCGGTACCGTCTACCTGAGGGGAGTAGGTAGAACAGTCCGTGACTAGGGTGGCTGGGGTCGTTAATGATCTTATGTGCCTTCCTCACACACCGCCTGTTGTATCTTGGAGGGATGGAAGCTCAACCCCCCACAATGTGTCTGGCTGTCCTCACCACTCTCTGGAGAGACCTACTGTTGAGGCCAGTGCTGTTACCATACCAGGAGGTGATACAGCCAGTAATAATGCTCTCTGCTGCGCAGGTGTAGAAGACTTTGAGGATGTTCTGGTTCATCCTCAACTTCCTCAGCCGTCTGAGGAAGAAGAGGCGCTGATGGGCTTTCCTCACCACTGCATCAGTGTGACTGGTCCATGTGAGATCCTCGGTGATGTGGACACCGAGAAACTTAATTTTTATCTGAAAACCATGAAATCTTTCCAGCAGTGCAGTATTTGTACCAATAAGTGTTCTTTGGAAAACTATCATGTGTGAAGTGAGTAATAAATTATGTATTGGGTAATTCTGTGCAAGTGCTGCCATATAAAAAATGTAAGCAATTCATAAATTTTCTTTCATTGAACACGCATCCAAATCTCAGCTGAGTCAGCTGCTCTGTAGTGTTGGACAAAATTTATTCACCAAATAAACCTCATGCTGGCAAACAAGTTTTCCCACACTGAATTCTTATGAAAACCTCAGTACTGAGATGGTTTCTATATTTTGCAGTGAGTGCGATGAGTTAGTTTATTCTGAAAAATAAATAAACTTGCATGTGTTGGAATGAATTTTCATTTTTTGTAAAATATTCTGATCTGTGCCAGGAAAACAACTGCTAAAGAGGACAGGATGCCGAAGACAGCAGTTTCTTTTTCATATGTATCATGAAGTTTAATATTAGTTGATGGTTTTTAAAAAAGTTATAATTAATATTAAATACAAATAAAGAAAAATGACAAGAGCTTTATTTAAATACATAAAAATATTTGAATATTTGATACATACAGTTTTTGTCCCAATCACTTTTGAGAGTGACATCTATTTAATGCTAACAGTCTGTTTCAAAAGAGTTATTTGTTCTATGTTGTAATGGATTGCTTTCATAAGTATTCAAACTCTGTTCTCCAAAAGCTTAAAGTGGCAGATTGTTCCCAAATTACATATTTTCCTCTTATTTACATTTATTCAATTAGCAAACGCTTTTCTTCAAAGCGACGTACATCTCAGAGAAAATACAATTTGTGCATTACATTAGGAGAAAGAGAGACATAGTTGCTGTCACACCCATGTCTAATAGCCCTTCAGTGACACCTGCTGCTGATTAGGAGGAACCAGCATCAAAGAGGTGTCCCAGAAGCTCTTCACTGTGGAACCGCCTTGCAAGACACTGCAGCTCTCCGATCCGATGTACTTCCCCGTTCCTCACTTGTTGCACTGGCCTCCACCCTCAGGACCTGCGACCATCTCCCCATCCTGAGGGGAACAGAGGCAGCGCCTTCCACCGAAACAGTTCCAGTGACCGAAAATCCCCCCAGATTGGGGCCCATCATCGCCTGTCATGAAAGGTACAATGGGTCGCTGGAGCGATTCTTAATGCAGTGTGAGTTTTTCTTCTCCTGCTCCCCACACCTGTACTCTACAGAGGAATCCAAGATCACGTACCTGGTAGCACTGCTCACAGGTCCAGCACGTGAGTGGGAGACGGTGTGTTGGGGCAGGCATCAGAAGACCATCTACACTGACTTTCGTAAGAAGTTTGAGGCAGTATTCTCTCATCCGCTCACCTCTCACATCACCAGTGATTGCCTCCTCCACCTACGACAAGGTAACTGGACCATGCCCGAGTATGCCTTAGAGTTCCAGATGCTAGTGCTACAAAGTGGGTGGAGCGACACCTCCCTCCTGGCCTGCTTCAGGAACGGGCTCCAACCCTGGCTTCAGAAGGAGCTTGTGTACATGGGGGAGGAGTGGACACTGGACAGCTTTGTGGAGACAACAGTTGCCATATATAATCTCGGTTCTGTGCGAGCTCCATGAGGAGGAATGGCTACCTCATCCCCATAGAGGAAAACCTGGAACTATTGTTTGCAGACTATAGCTCAGCATTTAATACTGTCATCCCAAACAAGCTGATCCAGAAACTACTAGGGCTGGGACTGAGTGCCGCATTATGCAATTGGATCCTGGATTTCCTCACCAACAGACCCCAGCGTGTGCGGATTGGCAGTAATACCTCCTCTCCACTGATCCTCAACATTGGCCCTCCACAGGGAAGCGTCCTGAGCCCAGTGCTGTACTCCCTGTTCACACATGACTATGTGGCCAGTCACAGCTCCAACACTATCCTAAAGTTTGCTGACGATACCACCATTGTGGGTCTGATCACCAACAACGATGAGATGGCATACAGAGAGGAGATGAGGCTCCTGGCAGAGTGGTGCCAGGACAACAGCCTATCTCTCAATCTCAGTAAAACTAAGGAGTTGGTGAATGACTTCAGGAAACAGATACGGTTCAGGCACCCATCTACATAGGAGGGGACATTGTAGAGAGGGTCAACAGCTTCAAATTCCTAGGGGTCACCCTCACTGTCAAACTCACATGGACTGAGCACACAGCATCAACCATCAAAAAGGCCCATCAACGTCTGCACTTCCTCAGGCGTCTGTAGAAAGCCAGGATGTCCACTACAGTCCTCACCACTTTCTACAGGTGTGCTGCAGAGTCCGTCCTCACAGGGTGTATTATATCCTGGGGTGGCAGCTGCTCCGTACAGGACAAGAAAGCCCTACAGAGGGTGGTCAAAATGGCTCAGGAAATCATTGGCACACAGCTACCAGCAGTACAGGACACCTACACCACATGCTGCCTCAGAAAGACGATGCGCATCATAAGAGATCATAGTCACCCCGCACGGGCACTTTTCTCTTCCCTGCCATCTGCAAAACGGCTTAGGTCTATTTGAACCCGCAGAGCTAGGTACAGGAACAGCTTTTACCCCAGTACTGTAAGAGTGTACAACAATCACCAATGTGCCACCTTTAATAACTAGAGTTGGACTGCTCCACCCAAGCACATTGGTAAATTACACTGCCACTTTAAGCATTCTCATTCTCATTCTCTCATTCTGAGTTCTCTGACTGTCAACTGGCATTATTGTTACTAATGTTACCATTATTTATTGCTATTGCTGTTGCACTACTCACTGTTATTGTCATTGTTTTGTTTGTGCAGTATTTCTATTGTCTTTGTCCATAGTCTGTGGAGAAGCATTCAGGAAGATTTTCATCATACATATACATGGTACTTATATTTATGACAATAAACTTGAAACTTGAAACCTTTGCGGCTGGGGCAAGGAGGGCTCAATCCAGAGGAGAGGCAGCGGCGCTATCGGGATTGGTTATGGCTCTCCTGTGGTGCTCCTGGCCACTTCCACATGGGCTGCCTGGTTCGATCCCCCCAAGGAGTCAAGGTGGGTTCCTTGTCTCGCCCCGGACAGCTCACTGTGCCCATCTACATAACCTGGGCAGGGTGTCACGTGCATACCTGGGCGTTGGTCGACTCGGGGTGGCTGGTTGTTTTATGGGCCTCGAGTATGCATGGCTGCATGGCCTCCCAAGACAACGGTGTGACATCACGTTGCGGGTGAGGTGAGTGCCCTGGAGGTGCGGCCCCTGGGCTCCGGGGTCATGGACTCCTATATGTCGGTTCTCTGAGTCCACATGGGGCATGTTACCAGGAGGACCTGGCGTTTTTCCTTATTCGGGCTCCTGACTCCCTGGTCATCCTGGAGTTCCCCTGGCTGGTTCGTCACGATCCTGTGTTTCGTTGGAGCACAGGGTAGCTGGTGTCGTGGGGCAATGGGTGTGTGAGTTCCTGCTTACAGCTCCCTTGCAGGCCCACAATGGTGGAAGGAGTGGCAGGGGACCCCCCAGTCGAGATCCCCAAAGAAAATGAAGACCTCCAGGAAGTCTTTAGTAAGGCCAAGGCCGCCAAACTCCTTCCTCATCGGCCGTGGGATTGTGCGATTGACCTCCTACCAGGGACTACGCCCCCCCCAAAGGTAGGGTGTACCCCCTGTCCTTGCCAGAACAGAAGGCGATGCAGGACTACATTGATGAGATCATCCAGTCCTCCACATCACCCACATCAGCTGGATTCTTCTTCGTAGGTAAGATGGACAGGAGCCTACGCCCCTGCATCGATTATTGGGGGCTCAATGCCATCATGGTCCAATACCCACATCCCTTGCCACTGATCACTGCCACCCCTGAGCGAATCCATGGTGCAGCATGGTTCACCAAGCAAGATCTGCACAGTGCGTACACCCTCATTCGGTCCAAGCAGGAGATGAATGGTAGACCGCGTTTAGCACCTCCATGGGGCATTACGTATACCGGGTGATGCCGTTTCTTCTGTCCAACGCTCCTTCAGTGTTTCAGGCTTTTGTGAACCACGTCCTCAGGGACCTCATCGACTGGTTTGTGCTAGTCTACCTGGATGACATCCTGGTCTTCTGAACGACCCAAAATGGATCACGTCAGCCAGGTACGGGCAGTATTGAGCTGACTTCTACCCAATAACCTGTACGCGAAGGGGGGGAGAAATGCCTGTTCCACCAGCACTGGGTGACGTTCCTGTGGAACATTCACAGCCAAGAGGGGGTCACAATGGACCCCCAGAAGGTGAGGGCAGTGACCGAATGGCCCCGACCCACCACTGTTAAGGTGCTCCAATGGTTGCTGGGGTTTGCGAACTTTTAATCGCAGATTCATCCACAATTTTAGTACTCTTGCAGCCCTCCTCATGGCGCTCACGACCACTAAGGGCCCATGATTGCCATAGACAGATGCAGTCGAGACAACGTTCCAGGACCTGAAGGCATGGTTCATACCCACTCCAGTTTTTCGGCACCTCGACCCTTCCCTACCATTTGTGGTCAAGGTGGATGCTTCGCTGGTCGGAGTGGCTGTTGTCCTGTCACAGCGCTAAGGGAACCCACCAAAGCTATACCCCTGTGCCTATTTCTCACGGAAATTGACCCCTGCCGAGCACAACTACGACATCAGGAACCAGGTACTTCTGGCCATAAAATTGGCACTCAATGAGTGGAGGCACTGATTCGAGGGTGCCGTCCACCCTTTTTCAGTCCTGACCAACCTCTGGAATCTGGAATACCTGGAAACCGCTCACAGGCTCAATTCCCAACAGGCCCACTGGGCCTTATTCTTTTTTAGGTTCTGGTTCATGGTGTTCGATCAACTAGGATCCAAGAATACTGTCCCATTTACACAATCCCAAACCTACTCCAGAGATTCTGGATCCGATTCTCCCCAAGGGGTGCGTGGTTGCTCCTGTTCGATGGCAGTTCTTCCAGGACCTGCAGGTGGCCCAGGTGTTCGAGGTTGCTCTGCCAGAGATACCAGTTGAGAAGGAGTATGTGCCTACCCAATTGCGATCCACCTTGCTGCAATGGGCACATGACTCTCCATCCTCGGCCCATCCCAGAGTTGAGAGGACTCTCTCTCTCACAGGGATGCTTTTGGTGGCCATCCATGCCTGACAATGTTCAAGAGTATGTGGAGGCCAGGTGTGCCCAGGCCTGAACCCCCACATTGAAACTCGCAGGCCTTCTGGAATCCCTGCCGATCCTCTCTTGGCCATGGTCACACTTAGCCATAGACTTCCTGGTGGACTTCCCTGTCTCAGACAGTAAGACCACGATCCTTACATTAGTTGACAGGCTCTCGAAGACGTGTCATCCTATCCCTCTTCCCAAGCTCCCAACCACATTGGAAACCGCCGACCTCCTGTTCCGCGAGGGGGTCCAACAGTTTGGCTTGACGGAGGACATTATTTTGGACCGAGGGTCCCAGTTCACTTCGAGGCTCTTGTGGGCTTTCTGGGACCGACTCATGGTCCAGGTGAGTCTCACCTTGGGGTACCATCCGCAGGCTAATGGTCAGGCTGAACGCCTCCAACAGGACATCTCCCTCTATTTAAGGTCCTATTGCGCACAAAGGCAGCATCAATGGGCCTGGTTCTTGCCTTGGGCACAATACGCCCACAATGCTCTAACCCACACCTCCACCAGATTGTTGCCATTCCAACGCGTACTAGGGTACCAGCCTACATTGTTCCCGTGGGAAATCACACCCAGCCAGGTGCCCGCAGTGCAGGACTGGCACCGGGAGAGTGCCCATACATGGCGGTTGGTCAGAAACCATCTAGAGGCCAACACGGCTCGGTACAAGCGACAGGATGACCTACACCAGCGAACTTTGTCCTTCATACCCAGGCAGCAAGTCTGGCTGTCCACAAGGGACTTCCGGTTGTGGCTGCCCCCCAAAGGAAGTTTAGCCCCTCATAGATAAGAACATTCAAGGTAATCCGCTGAGTATCCCCAGTCACCTACAAACTGCAACTGCCACCGGGCATGAGAATACCCCCATTTTCCATGTGTCCTTCCTGAAGCCCTTGCTCTTCCAGCCAGCTACATCCAGCTTGCCTCCTCCTCCAGTGCAGGTCGGTGTGGAACTGGCATACACCGTAAAGGAGTTGCCAGACTCCTGCTGTCGGTGGGGGGTACTGCAATACCTCGTTGATTGGGAGGGATACAGTCTGGAGGAAAGGTCCTGGGTGAGTGCCCGTAATATATTAGACCCTGATCTTATTGCAACCTTCCGCAGAGACCACCCAGATCAGAGACCAGGGGGAGACCATGGGGAAGGGGTGCTGCTGATTAGGAGGAACCAGCATAAAACAGGTGTCCTTGACAGTTGCAGACATGTGATTCTTAAGTAAACCTAATTTGTTTAGCTATTTAGCCATAATGAAATAATTGGTTTCCACTGGTGAAAAATTAAAGAGAACATTTTCTGGATTTAAAAATCACTCTGTGCAGTGGTCAGTAGCCAGGCTGTAAACCCCACTGCAGAAATGAAGACTAAAGAGCATACCACATTTGTTACACCCATGCCCTGGAGCCAAACCTGCCCTGCCCTGAATCAGAGCCACAGGGTATAAAAGACACCATCGCAGTTCACCTGGTTGCAGAACCTCATTGAGTCAAGTCCTGTGATAGCAAAAGAACCCCACTTACCTCCTTGTCCTACCAGTCCCTCTTCATTTTTCGTTCCTTGTTTGCTGCCTTCCTGGTTTCAGATCTCCTGCCTCACCTGATCAGCTTAGATTCCTGTCTTGTCCCAAGAACAACGTCTGCGTCTCAAAGGACCCATGCGCTTCCCTGACTACTGTTCCTGGATTACTCCTTGTCTGTGCCGCAATAAACAAACCTGTGATTGGGTCCACACCAAGTCCTCAGTCTCCCACCCTTGTCCCTGTGACAACAGAAGTAAAATTTAAAGTAATCCAAATGCTTTAAGTCAGGAAAAGCATTTAGCATTTATTTATTTAGCAGATGCTTTTCTCCAAAGTGACTTCCAGTGAACTCTATGTAGTGTTCTCAGCCCACATACCTGATTCACCAAATGTGACTTACACTGCCAGATACTGTCACATATTGAGCTGTGATGGGCATGCTGGTAGGAAAGATTCAGCAAGATGCCAGCAAAAATACCATCAAAATACTGAATCTTGTTGCTGCTGTCTGTTCACATGCATTTCTCTTTGTACTGTTACACTGTTTGTTTTGGTCCATTATTTCACATAACATTTTCTGTTTGAACCAGGTTGGGTGCCGGGAAAGGCCTACCGGTATCCATGTTTGTCATTAACTATTAACATTTCTTTTTTAAAGAAGTATGACAAGTACATGCAGTTGGTTGTTTAAAGTAAACACACACACACACACACACACACACACACACACACACACACACACACACACACACATTTTCTGAATCACTCGCCCCATACGGGGTCGCGGGGAACCGGAGCCTACCCGGCAACTCAGGGCCTAAGGCCGGAGGGGGAGGGGACGCACCCAGGACGGGACACCAGTCCGCCGCAAGGCACCCCAAGGGGGACTCAAACCCCAGACCCACCAGAGAGGAGGACCCGGTCCAACCCACTGCGCCACCGCGCCCCCTTAAAGTAAACACATTTATTACAATTTTATATTTTGCGTTGGAGATGCGTCGCTGCTGTTCGTGGTGTTTCTGGTAAGTGTAGTTGTTTTGCTACCACTTTTTCCCGTAACGTGTTCGTGTCGTGTAGCTGTGCAGGTTGATAGATACAATCGGTTGTGTATTTGTGTAGTGTTGCGTGGCACTGTAATTATTTTGTTTGTTAAGTAGTATTTAGTCATTTGTTAAGATGACCGTTCTCCGGCTCATTTCTGTGTCCCGTAGCGGGAGTGGGTGTGACTCCGTGAGTTCAATTAATCGTGTCTGGTTGGTTGTTTGTTTTGGTCGCCATTGTTGGTGTAGTTTCGATTAGGAATCTCCGCCCCAGACTCCTTAAATTGCGTGGAAGCTGTTGACCCTGTTCATTGTGCATTATATTTTGCGTTGGAGGTGTGTCGCTGCTGTTCGTGGTGTTTCTGGTAGGTGTAGTTGTTTTGCTAGCACTTTTTCCCGTTGCGCATTCCTGTCATGTAGCTGTGCAGGCTGATAGATACAATCAGTTGTGTGTTTGTGTAGTGTTGTGTGGCACTGTAATTATTTTGTTTGTTAAATAGTATTTAGTGGTTTGTTAGGGCACACGTTCTCCAGAACATTTCTGTATCCCTTAGCAGGGAGTGGGCGTAACTCCATGGATCGATTAACTGTGTCTGTTTGGTTGTTTGTTTTGGTCGCCATTGTTGATGTAGTTTTGGTTTCAATTAGGAAGTCAGCTGATAGGCAGTAGGCCAGTTTAAATAGCAGCTGGTGACCCATAGTGGCAGCGGTTGCAGCAGCCTCTTGGGGTGCAAAGACAAGGGAGTCTACCTGCGGGAGGTCACAGTCACAGTCACAGTCACAGTCACAGTCACAGTCACAGTCACAGTCACAGTCACAGTTGTCCTCAAGGGAGCATGTGTCCAACATGTCGGCCATCAAAGTCTTCTACGGTAAGGGAGCTGTGCCATTTTGCCCCCGCCGGAGACCTGGGTGCTCTCGCTGCTACAGCAATCTGATTTATCCTCACCTGTCAAACCTTCTATCTCGCTTTACTTTCTCTATGGGACTCTGGAACTGCCAGTCCGCTGTGAGAAAAGCTGACTTCATACCAGCCTATGCCTCCCATCTCTCACTGGACCTCCTGGCCCTAACTGAAACCTGGCTCACCCCAGACAACTCAGCCACACCTGCAGCACTCTCTACTAACTACTTCTTCTCTTACACCTCTCATTCCTCTGGCAGAGGTGGAGGCACAGGCCTGCTCATCTCTCCCCGGTGGGAATATTCTGTTCTCTCTCTTCACTTGCATGATCTGTCTTCCTTTGAATGGCATGCTGTCTTTATCACTGCCCCAATCACTCTTATTGTGGTTGTCCTTTATCACTCTCCTGGCCCTCTTGGCCCCTTCCTGGATGACCTTGACATCTTGTTGAGCTCTCTGCCAGGGCACAACACTCCGGTGATTCTCCTGGGTGACTTCAACCTGCATCTCGATGACATTCATGCAAGCGGCCTTCTGTTGCTCCTACAGTCCTTTGGTCTCTTCCTGTCCCAATCCCCTGCTACTCACAAAGCGGGCAACTGTCTTGATCTTGTATTTTCCCGCAACTGTGGCTGTCCTGTTCTCTCTGTCACGCCGCTGCATGTCTCTGACCACTTCTTCATTTCATTTCAACCATCCCTCACCACTAACTCTTCGTCTTTTCCTGCACCCGTTGTCACCTTTCGCCACAACTTAAAATCTCTCTCACCTTCCTGCTTTGCCTCTGCTACTCTGGCCACTCACCCTTCTGCTCCACAATTCTCAGATCTATCTACAGATGATGCCACTAACACTTTCCTCTCTGCCCTCTGTCTTCTAGACCAGCACGCCCCATTGCTACCCCATGGCTGTATGATACGTTACATGCTAACAGGTCCAAACTGCAGGCGACAGAGCGAAGATGGCATAAATCCAAAACTCCATCAGACCTGGATGCTTACCAGTTGCTCTTAGCTGCTTTTCAGTCTGCTGTCTCTTCAGCTAAAACCTCCTTCTTCCACAACAAAATACAGTCTGCATCCAGAAAACCACACAGTCTCTTTGCCACCTTCTCATCCCTTCTGTGTCCCCCACCACCTCCTCTTCCCTCTGCTCTCATCGCTGAAGACTTTGCTTTGTTTTCAGAGACAAAGTCAAAGCAATCACTGATAAATTCTCACCATCAACCACCCCAGTTCGTCCTGGACCTCCCTGCAAAGCTATCCGCTCCAACTTCAAGCCGCTCTCCGAATCTGAAGTCGCTGACCTCCTGATATCGCGCAGAGCCACCACCTGCTCGCTTGATCCGGTCCCATCATCACTCCTTCAGAACATTTCCCCGCAACTCTCCTCCTTCATCTCTTCTATCATCAACTCCTCACTCTCCACTGGTTGTTTCCCAGCTGCCTTCAAAACTGCTCTAATTTCACCTCTGTTAAAAGCAGCCTGTGATCAACTGTCTGATTTCCTCACCCAGAACCATCTCCTTGATGGTTATCAGTCTGGTTTCAAAGTTGGTCACTCCACTGGGACCGCCCTTCTGGTGGTGTCTGATGCTCTCCAAGCTGCTAGAGCTGCCTCCCTCTCCTTGGTCCTCATCCTCCTCGATCTGTCTGCAGCATTCGACACTGTAAATCACCAAATTCTACTCTCCTCGCTTAACCAGCTTAGGATCAAAGGTGCAGCACTCAGATGGTTTGAGTCCTACCTCTCTGAAAGATCCTATCAAGTGGTCTGACGGCGCTCTCGTTCTTCTCCTCTGCCTCTCTCAACCAGTGTTCCGCAGGGCTTGGTATTGGGTCCTCTTCTTTTCTCCATCTACACCTCCTCCCTTGGTCTGGTTATAGCCTCCCATGGATTCAAATACCACTGCTATGCTGATGATACCCAGCTTTTCCTCTCCTTTCCACCTGGTGCATCAGACATCTCCGCACGCATTGCTGCCTGCCTGTCGGACATCTCTTCATGGATGATGTCTGATCACCACCTCAAACTCAACCTCTCCAAAGCAGAGATTCTTTACCTTCTAACTGGTCTGTCCTCCTGTCACGACCTTTCGATCAAACTGGAGAACTCACTCATTTCGCCTACCTCCTTGGCTCAGAGTCTGCAAGTAATGATTGATCCGAGTCTGTCATTTTCGCAACATATTGAAGCCACAACCCGGTTCTGCAGATACATCCTGCATAATATTCGTAGGATCTTTCCCCACCTCACTACTGACTCTGCCCGACTACTTGTCCAGGCCATGGTGACTTGCTGTTTGGACTACTGCAACTCTCTCCTGTGTGGCCTTCCTGCTAATGCCATCAAACCTGTGCAGCTTCTACAGAATGCTGCTGCACAAGTTGTGTTTGATTTGCCAAAGCACTCCCATGTATCTCATCTACTCATCGCTCTGCACTGGCTTCTATAGCTGCCCGTATAAAATTCAAAACCCTGGTTACTGTGTACAAATCCATCAATAGAACTGCTCCCGGCTATTTACAGGACTTGATCAGCCGGTTCACCCCAGCTAGGCCCCTTCGCTCATCTACTTCTGCTCGCTTGGTGGTCCCGCGCACAAAAGGCAAAGCTCGGAGGTTCTCGGTTCTGGGTCCGTTGTGGTGGAATGACCTTCCTCTGTCACTCAGAACTGCGGAAACTCTGCCTGTTTTCAAGAAGGGTCTGAAAACCCACCTTTTCCACATCCCCTTTGCCCAAGATCTCTCCAGCTCATCCGTGGTGTAACTGTTCATGCATCGTAACTCCAGAAGCATCCCCAGATACAACCTTTATTCAGCCATTACTCTGGTATTGTACTGCTCATTTGTGTATCTTATAATATTTAATTAAAAAAAAAAAAAAAAAAAAAAAAATTGGTGTCGGTATCGGGATTTGTCTGTGTCTTATGCACCTACTTGAGCGATGAACCTCGGTGTAGCAAGTAGTAGGTAACAAATTAGGTTTGCTTGAGACTTTCATGTCTGCAGCTATGTCTCCTTCTCTCAATGGAATGCATAAATTGTACTTTTGCTGAGATGTACGTCGCTTTGGACAAAAGAGTCTGCTAAATGAATAAATGTAAATGCAAATGAACAAAACGGCTACTATTGCAGCTTGTCTGGTCCCCGAGACAAAAAACATGTGAGGTCTTTTCTAGGGGTGGCGAATTACTATCGCTGGTTTATCCCGGGGTTCGCCACCCTAGCCACCCCCCTGACGGCTCTCACCCACCAAGGGGCCCCAGATCTAGTCCAGTGGACAGAGCAGTGCCAGAGTGCTTTCCGGAAAATTAAAGAAATGCTGTATGGGGGCCCTGTCCTCGCCTGTCCTAACTTTTCTCTCCCCTTCCTCCTGCAGACGGACGCGTCCGATCGTGGCTTGGGGGTGGTCCTCTCCCAGGAGGTAAAGGGGGAGTGGTGGCCTATACTGTACATCAGCCATAAGTTGACTCTCCCGGAGCACAAATATAGCACAATTGAGAAGGAGAGCCTTGCGGTTAAGTGGGCGGTCCACTTTTACCTCCTGAGACGGGAGCTGCAACTGTGCACAAACCACACCCCTTTGCAGTGGCTGCACTCTATGAAGGACTCAAACTCTCACCTCACCCGGTTGTATTTGGCCTTGCAGCCCTATTGTTTTCGGATTGTCCATCAACCAGGTCGGGACCTGGTGGTTTCCGACTTCCTCTCCCCGTGGGGAGGGGGAAGGGCGGGGCAAGGTGGTGCAACCCCACGGTCCCCCGTTGGGGGCCTGAAAACAGCGGTGGAGGACTGTGGCACACCGAAGAGGCCGGGAAAGGGGGCAGAGAGAGGGACAGAGTCACCATAGTTTTGGCTAATCACACACCCTATTTTTTCCCCTGTGCCTAACAGTGAAGGAGAGAGACAGAGGAAAAGAGCACACACACGAGCAAGAGCCCGAGCACAAATACGTGGACAGTGTCACAGCGACTGAACCACGGCCCCTGTCCCGAACGACCCTGGAGAAGAACCGTCATACTTGTTCCCTATTCCCCCATTCCTCCTCTTGCTTTCCCGTGACAGGGGAACCAGAAATAAAACAGACATCAGTACTGCATCTGCAGTCTCTGGCATGTGTTTGTTATAGTATGCTTTTCATCTGCAGAGACTGGGAATCTTGTTGAGATCGATGGAAGAATGGATGGAACTAAATGCAGGGAATTCCTGGAATAGAGCCTGTTCCAGTTGGCTCAGACACTGAGGCTTGGGAGAGGGTTCACCTTCCAGCAAGGCAACAATCCCAAGCACATGGCCAAAGCAACTCTGGAGTGTCTCATAAACAAAACCATTAACGTCCTACAACAATTCTAAGTCCTAATCTCTACCCCATTGGAAATTTGTGGCACTTTTTGAAAATTGTAGTGCAGAAGCACCATCCAACCAACCTTAATGATCTGCAGAAAATCTGCCAAGAAGATTGTCCATGAGCTGTGTGCAAAGCTGCCTCATGCTTACCCCGAAAAAGGCTGTTATTCCATCCAAGGAGTTACTAAATATTAATGTTGGGGTTTGAATATTTATGCAAACAGTGTTTTTCCAGGTTTTATTTTATGTAAATATTTTGACAAATCCTTTGACTTTTAAAATAAATTATAAGATCACCTAAGTTTATAATAAAAGTTCTTATTGGAAGTATATATATGTATATATCTTTTGAAATCCAGAAAATGGTGTTGACTTTCAAGGGGCTTGAATACTTTTCTCAGCACTTTGTAATAACACCCAGAAAGATGTTCAAATATTCCAGAATTCATTAGAATTGTCATGCAAAGCAAATGTCAACTTTTCAAGTGAGAGAAATTTAAACGTCTGTCATCCACGTATTTACAGAGGAACTTCTGGTGTACATTAAAATACATGTACCATTACATCAAAGGAAGGGGTTTGGGTTGTGATTTAACAAGAGAATTGGCATTTAAAAGCAGTTTTGTGTTAAAAGTTATCTGGGTGCTTATGTGTACCCCAGTCTAGAATAAATATGTCAAAGTGCCTGGAGAAGCTTTCTATTTACGTTTACATTTATTCATTCAACAGATGCTTTTCTCCAACGCAACAAACATCTCATAGAAAATACTTTATGCATTACCTTAGGAGAAAGAGACATAGTTGCAGATGTGTGATTCTTAAGTACAGTTAGTTTCTTTCACCATATGCACTGACATTCATCACACAAGTAGCTGCCTAAAACTTCACCAGAATATCACCAATTCCTAATCACCTTCCTAGGAGCTTTTTGGGTTTTTTTTGAGATACTGTGGCACACAGCACTTGAAGTTTGAAAAGAGTGAAGAAAGACCCACAGGTAGCATTCATTTTAAATGTTTATTTGAATATCAGAATCCAAAGATATAATGAGCTCCATCTAAGGACCCTGTTTTCTCAAGGACCTGTGCCTCAAACCAGCCTTTCCATACTGCTTAGCATCCCTAGGCTTTTTTTTTTTCCACTGACAAGCACGGTCACCCCATCATTTTCCTCAGAAGTGCCCCCAGTGGTTGAACACGTTATTTACAATTTACCCATAATTCAACTATTTACAATAGTTCTTCCCGCCCAAACACACAGTAACGCGGGTTGTTAAATACATATAAATAATTACATTACATTGCAGGAGTGGCCCTGTAAAGGACTTATCCGAGCATGATCATGAACATTTATACCTTACATAAACTTAAAAGATCATAGGTGAAGTGAGTCTGGAAGAGATGAGTTTTAAGACCCTTTTCAAATGTGGACAAAGATTCAACAGTTCTGAGAGAAAGGGGGATGTTGTTCCACCACAACGAAGCCAGAACTGAGAACCTCTATGCTTTATCGTTTGTGCATGGGACCACCAAGCAAGCAGAAGTAGACGAGCGAAGGGGTCTAGCTGTGGTGTAGTGAATGATCAAGTCCTATAGATAGCTGGGAGCAGTTCCATTGATGCATTTGTTGGTCATAACCAGGGTCTTGAATTTTATCCGGACAGCTATGGAAAGCTAGTGCAGAGGAATTTAAAGCACAGCTGAGATGTCCCCAGCATCATCCTATGAAGACAAGAGTGTGGTAGATTCTTTGAATGAACTTGAAGCTTTGTCTCTGAATGCTGAGCAAGGTACTTGCTTTCCACTTTATATGAAATTTATAATATCTAAGGCATGATATTGGTGCCAAACATAGCTGAGCATTAAAGATTTTTGGGAGGACTGTTTCAAGCTGCGGGGGGTGCGGTGGCGCAGTGGGTTGGACCACAGTCCTGCTCTCCGGTGGGTCTGCGGTTTGAGTCCCGCTTGGGGTGCCTTGCGGTGGACTGGCGTCCCGTCCTGGGTGTGTCCCCTTCCCCCTCCGGCCTTATGCCCTGTGTTGCCGGGTAAGGCTCCGGTTCCCCGTGACCCCGTATGGGACAAGCGGTTCTGAAAGTGTGTGTGTGTTTCAAGCTGATGTGCTAAAGTTTTGGTTACAATTTTAAGATCAGAGTTCATAAAATGAATTGAATAAAAGGTCTAACTGATTGTCTGTCTTTAAAATTAGCAAAGGCTGTATTTCCAAGACTGAGAGGTATTGTCATGTTTCAGTCTGGAAAGTGGGTGATCAGGAGGTGGCCAGGGAAGGGAGCGGAGATGGGAACAAAGCAGCCACAGCTGGAGCTAATTACATTCCTTATTTCTTCTCCTGCGCCCGGCAGTGAGTGTGTGAGATGGAGGAGGAGAGCCAACGCAGGCAGACAAGAGCGATCCCGATCCCGATCCCGATCCTCGATACTGAGTTCGGGTAAGGTTCTGAGGGGGTATCTGCTGGGATTTGTTGGACTCGGGGTGTCAACAAGCCATGGTTCATGAAAGCCTGGTGCCGCCGGGGGCATGGCGTGAGCGGGGCATGGAAGGTCCAGTGTGTTCACGGGGATGTGCACCATTATCCTACCACAAGCATTACAGTCCAGGTGGGGGCTGAAGGCACAAGGTATGGGCTGCAGTTGCCCTGTGACCACCGTTTCCGCTAATACTGGGGACCAAATGGGAAGGGTTTGCCAGGGCTCTTGTGCAGGCGAAAGCGAGCAGGACCCGTGAAGAGGGGGAGGCCTGCTGCCTCCTGACCACGCCGAGAGGCGACACGCTGAACACCAGAGCGCCGAATTCCCCCGCGACCATCGTGCAGCTTGCAGAGGTGAGTGACTTCCCCCTCAAGCAGTCACGGGACGATACGCTTCGCCATGCACGCAAGCAAATTACTAAAATCAGCGGAGTGCTGGTTCGCCCTGGACAGCCGCACTGGGATCCGGACACCATGGAGGACAGCCTCCAACTTTTAGTACCCCGCGGTCACTGGGAAATGGTTATTCCACGCGGCCCACTCCAACCCCATGACAGGACACCTCGGACAGGATAAAACTTTATGACGGATCCTGGGTAGGTTTTATTGGCCGGGTATTCGCGAGGATGTCTGTTACTGGTGTGCCGCTTGCCCTAGTGTCAGCGAGTAAACCCACCCACCATACCACACGCACCACTATGTCTGCTCCCCTAGTGTACACCCCATTCGACCGGGTGGGAATGGACCTTGTCAGGCCCTTAGAGTGGAGCGCGCGGGGTTTTTGGTTCGTATAGGTAGTGGTTGATTATGCCATGCGGTACCCAGAGGCGGTTCCCTGTTGTTGGCGCGCATGGTGACGGATGCACTATTTAAACTGTTCACAAGGGTGGATGTACCAAAGGTGATCCTCACCAACCAGAGGACCACATTTATGTCTCGCACCCTCATGAACTTGTATAAACTGTTGGATGTTCAGCCCGTTCGCACCAGCATTTTTCACCCCCAAACAAATGGGATGGTGGAGCGATTTAACAGAACTTTGAAAAACATGATCACAAAGTTCATGGTTGAAGACCTCAGACACTGGGACCAACTGCTGGACCCCCTCTTGTTTGCAGTGCGGGAAGCACCCCAGGCCTCCACAAGGTTTTCCGCTTTCAAACTATTATACAGCCGACGTCCCCAGGGGGTCCTGGACATTGTTAGGGAGGCATGGGAAGAAGGCCCCAGTAAAAATGAACTGCAGCATGTCCTTGACCTAAGAGAGCGGTTTAATGCTCTTGGACACCTGTCACAGGCGCGTCTGCAGCAGGCCCTGAAGAGGCAAGCGCGCGCATACAACGGGGGGACGCAGTTACGTCACTTCACCCCGGGCGAGAAGGTACTCATGTTGCTTCCCACCTCGCAGTCTAAATTGCTTGTTAAGTGGCCGGGGCCCTTCGTGGTCACACAACGCATTGGGGAGGTCGACTACGAGATCCTCCAATCCTACCAAGGCGGGTCACGGCAGATATACCACCTCAACCCCCTTAAGCACTGGCAGGAGGGAGTCCGGAGCTGCCCGACCTGGGCAGAGGCCTCCTTCCTATCACAGTAGGCCCAGGTCTCACCGAATCCCAGCAAAAGAAGGTGGTCCAGGTGCAGCAGGAGTTTGCTGATGTGGTCTCCCCTCTGCTGGGTCAGACAATGCTCATACAGCATCGAATTCAGCCCCTCGGGGGGTGCCGGTGCATAGTCGGCCGTATTGTGTTCCTGTCCACAAACAAAAAGTGATACAGGATGAACTTGGCAAAATGCTGCAACTGGGAATCATTGAGGAGCCCCACAGCGATTGGAGCAGCCCGGTGGTATTGGTCCCAAAGCCGGATGGCTCCACCTGCTTTTGTGTAGATTACCAATGCATCAATGCGGTCACGAATTTTGATACCTGCCCATGCCCCGGGTGGATGAGTTGTTGGACCAGCTGGGATTTACTTGTTTCTGTTCAACACCGGGTCTCACCAAGGGCTACTGGCAGATTCCCTTGTCTCCAGAGTCCAAGGAGATCTCAGCTTTCTGAACTCCTTTTGGTTTGCACCAGTTCATCACACTCCCATTTGATTTACATGGGGCCCCAGCCACCTTCCAACACCTCATGGACAAGGTCCTCGCACCTCACGCCAGTTATGCCGCGGCCTATTTAGACAATGTTATTGTGTACAGCCCTGACAGGTCGTGGCACATGGCCCACTTGAGGGCAGTCCTGCAGGCCCTGAGGGACGCAGGCCTCACAGCAAACTTGGCGAAGTGTGCAATTGGAAGGAGAAAGGTACAGTATCTGGGGTTCCTCTTGGGGAACGGACAAATTCGGCCCCAAATCAACAAAACAGCCACTACTGTCGCTTGTCTGGTCCCCAAGACAAAAAACAGGTGAGGTCTTTCCTGGGGGCCGCGAATTATTATTGTTGGTTCATCTCGGGGTTCTCCACATTAGCCGTGCCCCTGACAGACCTCACCCGCCAAGGTGCTCCAGAGCCGGTCCAGTAGACGGAGCAGTGCCAGCTTGCTTTCCGGAAGATCAAGGAAACGCTGTGGGGGGGGGGGTCCTGTCCTTGCCTGCCCTGACTTTTCTCTCCCCTTTCTTTTATAGACCGACGCCTCCCATCTGGGTTTGGGGGTGGTCCTCTCCCAGGAGGGAGTTGCAGCCCCTGCTGTACCTCAGCCACAAGCTGACAGGCCGAGAGTGTAACTACAGCACCATTGAGAAGGAGTGTCTTGCGATCAAGTGGGTGGTCCTCTCCCTTTGTTTTTACCTCTTGGGACGGGAGTTCGACCTGTGCACAGACCACGCCCCCTTGTAGTAGCTGCACACGATGAAGGATTCAAACTTCTGCCTCACCCGCTGGTGCACTAGCTGGGTCAAGATCAGGTGGTCCCCGACTTCCTCTCACAGTGGAGAGGGGCTGGGGGTCGGGTGGGGCGCGGCGGGGAGGCACCTATGGCCCCGCCCCCTGGGGACCTGCCAGCAGCGGCCGGGGAAGGGGGTGGAGATGGGGACAGAGCAGTCACAGCTGGGGCTAATTGCATTCCCTATTTCTTCCCCTGCACCCAGCAGTGAGTGTGTGAGACAGAGGAGGAGAGCCAACACAGGCGGACGATCCTGATACAGAACCCGAGTCAGCGGACGATGCCACCAGGCCCATCCTACCCGTTCCTGGTTCCCCCTTTTCCCTCCCCTTCCTTCTCCCCGATGAGGGAGTAAATAAATCACCCCACAGACGAGCACCGCACCTGTTGTCCTGTCTCGTCTGTTACAAGTACGTAACCACTGCACTTGTCCCCTAGCAGTTTCTTGGTGAAGGCAAAGGGTTTGGAAATAAAGGATGTCTGTTTCCTCTGTGTTTCTTTTCCACATCTTCTGTGTCACTCTGCCTGGCACTACCCACTAAATTTCTGAAAGCCATAGTTTCCGTGCTTGCAGAACCTGTTGTTAATTGTTAATACGTCATTACTTTGTGGCTGTATTCTGAAAACTTTTAAAGTCGCCTTTATTAGACTCCTACTAAAGAAATTGAATCTGGATTGTAATAACCTAAGTAATTATCAACCCATCTTCAAGCTACTATTTTTTTCCTAAATTTTAAAATATCTTAATCATTATAATATAGTTGAAATTCAGTCTTGTTTCCGCACTGGTCACAGCACTGAAACAGCACTCACACGTGTTGTTAATGATATTCTCATCTCTTCTGATGCTGGACAGATCTCTATTGTGATGTTACTGGACTTGAAAGCCATACCATTAGTATCCTACTGAGTAGACTTGAAAACCTGGTTGGACTAAGGGATACTGTCCTGAAGTTGTTGATTCATATTTAGCTAACTGTGGACAATTTGTTTTGAAATCAGATGATTGCACCCCCCTGCATCTGAACTATGGTTCGATATGGTGGGCTCTGTGTTGGGTCCATTACTGTTCTCACTGTATATGTTACCACTGGATAACATCATTCTCAAACATAATGTGAGTTTCCATTCATATACCAATGACACACAGCTCTATTGTCACGTCCCCCCCCCCCCGCAGCCGGCACATCGGCGACACCTGCCGTTTCCTAATGGGAACGGCAATAAAGACGGAAGCCGAGGAAGCCAAGATGCGGAATCTTGTTTTGCCCATCTTGTTTCCCCTTCGAGCTGTGCTACCGCGAACCTACTCCGACATTGACCTTTACCTGTGTATTCTGCACCACGTTCTTTGCCTAGCATTTTCTACTACGTTTACTGATCGCCTGTCCCTCGACTTTGCTTTTGGATTCTGATTTGGCTTTATTAAACATCGGTGTACGACAACTCTGCGCTTGAGTCCGTCCTTGCTACGCGCAACCATATTTCGTTTAAGCATGATGACACATCCCATCATCATGTGTTGTCTTTAGCTAAATGTTTTTAGCAATATAAAAACTATGGATGAGTTAAATTTTTATCTCTAAATGCCCCTAAAAGAGAAGTACTTGTGGTTGGTATAATCACACCAGTCTTTACAACAAAAATGGTATTAGTTTCAAGTGTACAGATGGTGTCAAGGATCTGGGTGTCCTATTCTATTGTATTGGATGGAAAGCTGTAATTGGTGTCTCATGTAAATCCTTTTGTCCAAGTTGTTTCCTTCAGCTAAGAAACATAGCACATTACGGCGATTCCTTTGTAAGCAGGATGCTAAGAAATTCGTTCATTTGTTTCAAGTAGGCTGGACTACTGTAATGCTTTTTTTATGGGGTTCTCTATACGAGACTGTATCCAGGCGACAGCTGATACAAAATGCGTCACCTAAATTGGCATCTGCTGTAGTTTCTATAATGAGCAATTGCTTGTTGTTATGACATATTAGATCAGGGATTCTGATACCATCACTAGTTTTTAAATGGGGTTCCAGGTTGACCTGGTATACCTGTGTAGTAATGAGCTTCATTAGCATCTTGTTGATATTGTTGTGTCTAAGGAAACATTTATCATGCACTCATGCATGACTGCATGATATGACTAAGACTGTCTGTGGCATTGCATCCCTCACTGCATTTTGGTACTGTTCCTCGGCCCCATATACTTCTTTCTTTGCTGTTGGATAGGTTACCTCTCCTCTTATCTTTATGGCTTTGATATAATTTTTGCCTGATAATAATGTCATCCCATTTCCAACCCAGAAACTGGCCTGTGGGCATTGGTTTATGTTCTTGAGACCCATGCCATCCCGACTCGTGTGAAGCCATTTTGCCCAGTGACTCCTATAGGATACCTTGTTATTGTCATCCCACCTTGCTACATCAACTTTAAGTCCTTTTGTAACCTTGTGATGAATTGTATGTATTTATAGGTGCTCACAATGTCTATAAATGGCACCTGTTCCTGCCCTATGTATGCTACAGCCTCTGGACTGCAGTACCAACAGTATCAGTATCACTAATGATCCGTAACATGGCACATGTTGGCATTGGATGTCAAGCCAGAAAAAGCCAAGCATTCTAGCAAGGTATTAAGTTGGTTTTGAAGTACAATCTCTGTACCCGCTATGAGCACCATATCGTCTACGAAGACTAAGGCTTTATATTTGAAGTTTTTTAGCTTATAACCGCTATTAAGGCGGTGGACTTTCTCGATGGCTTCATCCAGCACGCAGTTAAACAATAGAGGGCTTAACGGATCTCCTTGTTTGACTCCGTTTGCTATCCGGCTCCTCTGTCCAAGTAGCTTGGTTGTTCCAGACAAGTAGTATTGGTTCTGGTACCTGCAGATATATTCTGGCACCCCTACAGCTATGGCACCTCTGATTATGGAGTCATGGGCTACAGAGTCAAATGCTTTACACAGGTTGATGAAACAGATTGCTGAGTCCTGGTGATTCTTCTTGGTGTCATCTATGATGAAATCAAGGATCGTGATGTTAGCATTGCATTCGTCCATATTGCGAAAACCCTTTTGTACCATATTTGGTTGTATATATGTTGACATACGCCTTGCTAGAATTTTATGGTATAACCTACCCAGCCCATTCCCCACAGAAACTGGTCTAAATTCTGTCGCATCCCTAGGTATAGATGTTTTTGGGATCAGCTTTGTCCTGCTAGATCTAAAATTTTCAGGAACTGCCCCCAACACTAGGATTCCATTAAACAGGAGACACAGGTTGTAAGTGTTGATGGCTTTGATAGATCCATTAAGTAGTCCATCCGGGCCTGGAACCATGTTGTAACACAAGCTCTTAACCATCGCTCTTACTTCTTTTACAGTAATAGGGTTAAGCATATCGTAATATGTTGTTCCTGATTTTACCGGGGGCCTTGGGTCATTGATTTTATTTTCCTCTCGTACCCCTCTCCAATATACAAGTTTGTCTTCGTCTGATACTGTAGCAGCCATCTCCTTATCCCACTCGCCCGCGAGGATAACATCTGCAGCCTGCTTCCTGTTCTTTTTATATAGATTTTGGATTTTTGCGTAGTGGCTAGAGGGGGGTGCGGTGGCACAGTGGGTTGGACCGGGTCCTGAACTCCAGTGGGTCTGGGGTTCGAGTCCCACTTGGGGTGCCTTGCAACAGACTGGCGTCCTGCTCTGGGTGTGTCCCCTCCCCCTCTAGCCTTGCGCCCTGAGTTGCTGGGTTAGGCTCCGGTTCCCCGCAACCCCGTATGGGACAAGCGGTTCAGAAAGTGTGTGCGGGTAGTGGGTATGCCAAAGGACTCTTCTGGTGGTCGTTGTGTCTGAACCTTTTCCCCTGCTTTATTTCCCTGTCAATGGATATGTCTTCCTTCCCTCATTAGCTTTACGCTTCCTTGGGGGCATTATGGTATCGAGCAATTGTTCAATACATCGGTCAACATCTCCAGCTGTCTTTTCTATATCCAAAGTGGATATATGGCTATCTAGAGATTGAAAGGCAGGATTTAGATTATTGTATGGTATAAAATCCTGCACCCATTGGGCTACGATCTTCAACTTGTTCTCTTCTTCGAGCAGTATGGTGCCTGGCTTCTCTAGAGATGGAGACTTTCTGCCCTAGAGTGAGTGGGAGGTTTGGTGCTCATCCTCAAGCACCGAACCGCCTTCTTGTTGAGCCTCGAGTATTTGTTTGTTTCTGCAGTACTTTCTTGATGGAATCTACTGTCTATTGCGGCCATTGCTTATGTATCAGAACATTGATGTTTCGAACTTTCCCTTCATGATGTTTTCTTATTTGAAGTTCGATGCCAGCGATTTCGGACAGTTCATCACCCTCCTTGTGAAAGCGCTTCTTCTTTATTTGTCAATTAGAATTGATTATAAAATCCTACTTTTGACCTATAAGGCAGTACATGGCATTTCTCCGGCTTACCATTGTGAGATTATTCATTCTTATATCTCAGGACGATATCTTTGTTTACTGGATGCAGGTTACCTTAAAGTAGCTGTGATCAATAAGACCTCAGTAGGAAGTCACACCTTTAGATATAGAACACCTAATAGTCTACCAGTTACTGTCAGAAATGCTCTGCCTGTATCGGTCTTCAAATCCAGACTAAAGACTTACATGTTTACTCAGGAATTTCACCTCGAAATGTAATGCCACTTTGCTGTTTGTTTTTCCCACCTTTATACCAAAGCATGGTATACCACACCAAAATTTATTTGTTTAAGTCATAAGTTACTAACAGTTTATTCTTGTAGAGTATTGTCTCCCTACAGTAAAACCTGATGAGGTCAGCCAGCGGTCACAGATGCACACCATCCCAACTGAAGATGATGACCAACTACCATGATGGACGAGACGTACCTTGCTGAACTGGGAAATCAAGCCACCATACAGCAACAATGCCATTATTACTTGTAAACTGGCTTAGAAGTCTTATTTAATCTGGAATGACCAGGAGGGGTGTGCAGCCATTGGCACTTTGATTTTTTTTTTTTTTTTTTTCCTCCCTCAAATTTCAGTTGGGAATTTTTGTTCCTTTCCTCTGTTGCCAGTAGGTATACTTATAGCTCTATAAAACCACTGTATTATGATAGTGTGTAGTCAACTGTCTTCTTTGTTCTGATGTATTTGTTTTTTTTTTTTTTGCCTTATGCCTGTGTTAATGAGCTCTATCTCACTGCATGAGAACAGCACTCACACACACACACTTTCTGAACCGCTTGTCCCATACGGAGTCATGGGGAACGGGAGCCTAACCCAGCAATTCAGGGCGTAGGGCCGGAGGGGACACACCCAGGACAGGACGCTAGTTCGTCAGAGGGCACCCCAAGCAGGACTCGAACCCCAGACCCCCTAGAGAGCAGGACCTGGTTCAACCAACTGCACCACCATGCCCCCTCAGAACAGTACTCTTTAAAAATAAATTGTATTGAATCTCAGTTGTTTGTTTCAGGAAGAGCCATTTGAATATCATTGTTTGTGTTGGGGGGTGTGGTGGTGCAGTGGGTTGGACCACAGTCCTGCTCTCCAGTGGATCTGGGGTTCGAGGCCTGCTTGGGGTGCCTTGCGATGGACTGGCGTCCCATCCTGGGTGTGCCCCTCCCCCTCCGGCCTTACGCCCTGTGTTATCGGGTAGGCTCCGGTTCCCCATGACCCCGTCTGGGACAAGCAGTTCTGAAGGTGTGTGTGTGTGTGTGTGTGTTCGTTCAAAAATTATGGGAAGAAGTTATAAATTCACCCAGCACGATTCCGTGCCAACACACTCATGGAACTGATAAGCTCCAGCATGTTGCACATCATTTTATATTGCTGATAATATTTCCTCAGATCTTTACAGCCTCAACAATTCAATATGTAATGGTGGATAATTCATTTCAGATAAAGTGCCCTCTGCAAGGCTACACCAGCTCTCTTGTGGAAATTTTTATCTTCAGTCTTTTTCATCACTATTCCAGTTTTTTTTTATAAAACAGTATTGCAGAATGTGAATGTCCCAGCCACTTCTTTGTGGTTTTATTTAACCCCACTATGTATTGCATGTTTTTTTTTTATTTGGGAAATAAAATAAAATAAATAGAATAAAATAGAAAAGATCTGATGGTTACAAAGTTCTTATTTGCATTATGCCTCAAAAAATTAGGAAACATGATGTAAATCTTACTGTTATTCTATATGTTCCCTCACTTTTTACTCACGGTGTACCATTTTTGTGCTTAGTACTGCTCCATGTGCTATATAACATATACCCACACATAGTTTCCAATTTACATGAAAATTAAGTTTCTGAAACCCTTATGCAAATTGAAATCTGTGCAAGTTGTGTGTTACAGTGTCAGTGCCCATGTTTAAAATGTTATTTCTCTCAGTTTCTTTCTTATGAAATGCACATAGAAAGTTTTGCTTAATATCGTTAATAGCTTTTTGATGTCATATGTGGTGCTTCGTTCTTACTTTTGACTTCATTAGGAAAGATGCTTTAATATGTCCTTTATGTGGGCAGCATCTTTCATGAAGGTGTTCACTGAAGGAGTCACCCGATTCACATGCTATTGACAGTAAGGTTTTCCCAACTTTAATCATCTACATTTTCAATAACATCAACTTTGAAGCTTTTGCACATGGGCTGTACACTAGCATGTTTCAATTTAACAGAAACTATATAAATCACTATCATTTGCAGTTTTACACAGAAATTGCAGGCTTTTCTATAAATGATGAATGAATCATTGGCAATCTTTGTTCTTTTTTACTCTATGGGGCATTTTATGTGCAATGACCTTAGACCTTCAGTTAGGCTTATTTACTGTATGTAATTTTACAGAACTTTGATGCTGCAGGGGTGCAGTGGGTTGGACCGGGTCCTCCTCTCTGGTGGGTCTGGGGTTCAAGTCCCGCTTGGGGTGCCTTGTGGCAGACTGGCGTCCCGTCCTGGGTGTGTCCTCTCCCCCTCTGGCCTTACGCCGTGAGTTGCTGGGTTAGGCTCCGGCTCCCCGCAACCCCATATGGGACGAGCGGTTCAGAAAATGTTTGTGTGTGTGTACTTTGATGCTAAGTTGTAAGTCTCACAAATAGTTCAGTGTCAAAAGCTGTAGTATTTGCCAGCTTCTCACAAAGACAATTTGACAGGGGAGGGCTAACTATCATAATCAGATTGCTCTCTACTAAGCATGTTATGGATCATATATAACCAAAGATCATAAATGTAGGTGTGACACAAGATGCCATAGACCGCAGGTGCGTGCTCTTGTATCCTTTATTTTTCCCTTGAGACAGACAGGGGATTGGGTCATGGGGAAGGGAGGGGAGGAAAGGGGGGAACCGAAGTGGTACAACAAGAGGGGGTCTTGAGGTGCGGTTGGGGTTGGGCGAGGTCATCTGTGTCTCGTGCTCTGAGTGCATGCGTCTGGTTTCTGTCTCTTTCTCTATCTCCCTTGCTCACTGTTGGGCACAGAGTTTGAAATACACACACACACACACACACACACACATTTTCAGAACCGCTTGTCCCATATGGGGTCACGGGGAACCGGAGCCTAATCGGCAACACAGGGCGTAGGGCCAGAGGGGGGAGGGGACACACCCAGGACGGGACGCCAGTCCGTCGCAAGGCACCCCAAGCGGGACTCGAACCCCAGACCCACGGGAGAGCAGGACCGTGGTCCAACTCACTGCGCCACCACGCCCCCCCAACAGAAATACAGTTTAAGGAATTTCTGTCAAAACATTTGTTTTCTGTTAGCTCGACAGTTCTTGAGCTCAGACTAGTCGATGTCATGTTTTTAGAAAAAAAAATCTTGAATTTGCCACGAATGTATGCATGCTTCTGGTAAAAATAATGTTCCAAAATGTACATTATTATTCTAATGTTCTAGACCTAAGTTAAAAGTATAACAAATGTTAAAATGTTTATTCTATACTGTTGAGGCGAACTATACCTTTACCTGACCGATTCTTGAAATTCTTGTTGTCGCGTCCGTTCTTTTGGGTCTTCCATCTTTTATTAAATAATGGTATTTGCCGTCCGTCAAGGTTATATGAAATTCAAAAACGCACCTAAAAACAATTTATGCACTAAAAAAGAGGAAGAAAAACCCTGACCAATTCAGGAACCTGAGCCGTCTGCCAAGCCAGCCCAGATAGACGGGTCACGGGAGCGGCGGGGAGAAAAATAGGCTGTGCCGCGCACGAGAGCCCGGGGTCTCGAGTTTGAAATAGTGGTTGTTATTAGTTCCAGGTGTGGTGAATCCTTCCCCCTCCCCTCCCTTTTCTCCGTCTGAACAACTATGCCACATTAGGCAAAGGACTTCTAGAAAATAATGGTAACATGTTAGTGAAAAACATTTGCCCATGGAACACGCATAAGAAATTCAATACTCCCAGAATGCCTAGTTCCGAGAACATCAGATGTTTTCACAGTGGTATGTGCATCCTATGGCCAGTCTCTATTAATTTCATGGCAAGGCAGATCTCATCCTAACAAAGTGTGAATCCAGAAATGTGAAAGTTTAAAATTTTCTTTTTTTTTTACACTGATCTCCAAAGGTGGGCTGGCAATCCAGTTCCTATAGAAGAATGTGGACAATTTTTATCCAGCTTCTGTAGCCTTTTTTGTTACAAGACCTAAAGCATGTATCACTTTTAAGGATGTGGATGGATTCCACCTCTAATTTAAAAGTCCACACACACACACACACACACACACACACACACACACACACACACACACACACACACACACACACACACACACACACACACACACAACCGCTTGTCCCTTACAGGGTCACAGGGAACCGGAGCCTACCCGGCAACACAGGGCATAAGGCCGGAGGGGGAAGGGGACACACCCAGGACGGGACACCAGTCCACCACTAGGCACCCCAAGCAGGACTTGAACCCCAGACCCACCGGAGAGCAGGACTGCGGTCCAACCCACTGCACCACTGCACCACCGCACCCCCTTAAAAGTCCATACTGAAGTGAAATTGCCATGTAAAAAAACAACAACAAAAAAAAGCACCTTTTTGGTTTGGAGCGGCCACTGTGTGCTATTGCCAAGCTGCCATCTTGGTTATGTATACTCCACACAACTTATGATAAAAGAAAACAACAATTATGCAACTTTAAAACCTCAAGTTTTGAGGCTGAACTTCCCACATGGCAAAAAATTAAACATTTTGTCCAAAAACAGCTTTGATGAAAATCAGATGTATGATGTAAATCATACTTACTGTACAGCAAGCGATGTGTATATAGCAAAGCAATATATCATACCTTAAAATCACACACACACACACACACACACACACACACACATACATTTTCAGAACCGCTTGTCCCATACGGGGTCACGGGGAACCGGAGCCTACCCGGGAACACAGGGGCGCAAGGCCAGAGGGGGAGGGAACACACCCAGGACGGGACGCCAGTCCGTCGCAAGGCACCCCAAGCAGGACTTGAACCCCAGACCCACCGGACAGCAGGACTGCAGTCCAACCCACTGCGCCACCGCACCCCCTGCACCTTAAAATCAGATGTATAATATAAATGTTTAACAAGAAGTGAATATGTTGTGCTGCCGTATCAAGCAGGTTAAATTATACAGTTGTGATGAAGGAAAAAGCTATATGCCTGTATCATCTCCTACAAATAGTACATTTCTACCTCATTTCTCTCTCTCTCTATTTCCTTAAATATGAGCTGTACTCAGTTAGAAGCTGAGCAGGGAGATTTTTGCAAATGTCAGCTTTTCTTTACTCCACTCCGGAGAAGCACTTTTCTACCTTTGATAGCGGCTGGCATGTGACTGGAATTGATGATTAACAGGCCGAATTAATGTTTAACCCCCAAAGGATTTAATACAAGATAAGTGTCTTTCAATTTCCTTTTTTGGTCCTCAGTCCATTCAGCTCCTTAGTCTTTCATCTTTATTTAGGTTGCTGTCCCCGTTCTCTAGCTCCCTTCAGACAGCTATCCCACAGCAGGAGTGGAGGCTTCTTGCAGGACAAAAAGTTCTCAATTCAAGTATAGATACAGAGAACTGGCTTTTAAGTACTGTTCTCTTATTCTTTACTGTCGGACAAGAGGAGGACTGAGGTTGGCGACTGAAACACCTCCCCAGGCAACTTCTTCACCATCATGGAGATGGAGATGGAGAAGCTAGAGAAGCGCTACTGCATCCACGGAAAGCATGTGGCCATCATCTGCACAGTGGTGGTGGTCTGCTCTCTTGCAGTGGGCTTGGGTGTGGGCCTCAACAAGTCTGGTTCGGGAACACAACCTAATGAGGATACCCCAACCCCCTCAATACCCCCTGTGGACTATGGACCCTGCCAGGCCTCCAGTGATACCAATGGAGAGTGGACAAATTTCAGACTTCCCGATTACATTACACCAATCCACTATGACCTCAACTTGGAGCCTGACTTGGACACATACATCTACACTGGAACTGTCTCAATCCACCTGAAGGTTTCCAAACCCACTCAGTACTTATGGCTCCATATACGGGAGACATTTGTCAGCAGCTCACCTAAACTCCAGAAGAATAATGGGGGCAGCCTGCATGATGTTGCTCTAAATGGTTGTTTTCAGTATAAGCCTCAGGAGTATGTGGTGGTAGAGGCAAGAGAGCTGCTACCAACTACCGGTCCTGCTGAGTTTTATGTGCTAACACTGGACTTCCAAGGCTGGCTCAATGGATCCCTGGTGGGATTCTATGCAACTACCTACCAAGAGAATGGGCAGACTAAGTAAGTACCCTTTATTGGTAAATGCCACATAAATTTATGCAGCAGCAAAAAAAATGGGGACCATGTTCAAATTGTAGGACAGGAGTAGATCCTTTAGAGGTTCTTAACCCTCTCTTGCTTATTATAACAAAAGATATGCTTAAAGCAACAAATTTTTATCAGAATGAATTTGGAAAAAAACATTTAATAATGGGCATATTACTAAAACTAGCTGAAAGGCAAGGAGATATGGGTTTTAAAATCAACATTTTTTACAGCATTCAGTTCAACAGTGTGACACAGATTGTTCAGTGGTTAAGAACAGATGGCTAGAACACAAACAGAAATAAGAGCTGTGATAATAGTAAAACCAGGAGGCAAATGAGCCAGTTGTTAGCTGAGAAGAAAAGAAAATCTCTATATAGAATAAAAGAAAAATAAACCTCTGGGTTGCAAGAGGACATCAGGTTGGGCTTGTTAATTATTGTAATAGGTAATGCTGATATTTCACAGTCAAAGGATTAGGTTGCACTAAAACTGTGGCTCTCCCTGTGTGGAGTTTACATATCCTCCTTGTGTTTATGTAGATTTAGCCTTACAGTTTAAAACTGTCTCATGGCTTGATCACATTAAATTGTTAATTTGAGTGAGTGGCCTGGGACTAATTTATTAAATTTGTTATTTAATCCACTGCTACAGCTTATACATCCACTTACAATCCATAATTTTCACTATGAAAATGACAATATGGGAGGTAATAAGGAAGTTCAGTAAAACAAACTGCTGATGAGTGCAATTAGTCTTATCATTGTTTTAGTAGATATAAAATCCTGTGTAAGACTCTGGTTACAGCTCACAAAACACTCAATGAATTTTCTCACTCATACCTACAGGACCTGATCACTTACTACCCCCCAACCAGACTGCTATAATACTCCTCTACCTCACACAAGAGATCCAAAATCAAAACACAAAAGTTCTAATTTCTGACCCCCATACAGGAATGAGCTCTCTCTCTCACTCAAAACCGCTAAATCTCTCTCAATGTTCTCATGATGGAAGTGTCATCAAGTGCCAGAGCCCTTTTCCATGCATATTTACGCCGGTGTGCAGACACGGGGAGAATGATCACACCACACTGTCATTATTTCCTGTGGGACGTTGACAAAGGAAATGCAGAGCGAGTTGGTATTATTAGCGTGAGGTGCAGACCACGACAAGCAAAGGGGCACAGCGTGACTTGAGAGCGTCTGCCACGGAGGAGAAAACTGCCCAGTGGGGGTGGTGGCATGGGTCTGAATCGTGATCTGAATTGCAAGGGTCGAGTTCCAAAAATCCACTCAAAGTGCAGCGATCGTGATCCGAAGGGGCATGATCGTGGTCATGGTTCAGGAAGGCTGAAATCCGGGTCATTGTCCGAAATGCGATGGGCTTGAGCCAGAATTTAGGTCGGGATCCAGGTAACGAGATAAGTCTGGTGGGTCTTTACCCACACAGTAAGAAGCTTGAGCCAAATCACGTGGTCCGAAGAGCAGTATAAGAGGTTGGGGATTTAACCATGTTTAGCACCAGGGCTTCAAGAGGCATTCCACAAAAAAATCATCTTCATAACAATGAAATTTACACAAAAACCACAGCTGTCGGACAGAACAGAACGACGGACTCAAGTGCGTGCTCGTCTTTTACCCGGAATACAACAAAACTCAAAGGCACAGGTCGAGCAAACAGCAAACTTTATCTACGGAATTACTCAGATGTAGTCGGGCAAAACGATAAGCAAGGGTCAAAACCAGGACCGCTAAGCACATCTGAAGATCAAACGGGACAGGTCCTGCGGCTGCACCAAGAAGGTTCCACACTTTGTGGTTTCCGGGATGCCTTCTGCCGTGCCCCCGTGATTGGCTCCAGCCTGGACTCCAGGTGTCGCCGATTAGCCGTCGGATGAGGGCATGACAGTTGCCATAGATTTTTACTCGAATCCTCAAGCATTTGAATATCTATTCATTAGTGTATCCAAATTTTGTCTTTTTTTCCAGAAAAATCGCTGCCACAGACCATGAGCCAACAGATGCACGCAAGTCTTTTCCCTGCTTTGATGAGCCAAATAAGAAGGCCACTTTCAAAATATCCATCACCCATGACAGTGCCTACAAAGCGCTCTCAAATATGCCCGTAGAGGTAGCCTGCGATTTAATGTTTGCATAAATTTGCAGCTACTGAATTCCATAGTATTTCTGGTTTTGTACTACAATGTTTTTGTTCCTATGAAATTCCCAGGGGACCCCAGCTTATTAGACTGATATTCTGTGAGAGACAATATTAAAGAAGTGAGCTTCACTTTGTAAAATAACAAAAGCCACTTGGATTCCTGGAGATTGAGAGCAGAGTAACAACAATGCCTGAATGATGTCTCCATTAATTCAGTATCTCCACTCTCATTCTCTCCTCCTAGGGAAGGAAAGAACTCTCTAGAAACAAGAGCAAAACGTCTTTTCAACTGTCAGTACCAATGAGCACATATCTGGTCTGTTTTGCTGTGCACCAGTTTGAATACGTGGAAAGAATATCTTCACGTGGAGTACCAGTAAGGAATTTGCTTCTTTTGACCTGAGATCCAACAATTCAAGTTAGAAAACATTAAAATACACTTAAATTCTCAGACAGCATTCTTCTTAAATACTGTGTATCAATCCAGTGTGTGTTTTTGGCAACACTGTCCATCTCAGTATGTGTGTAATCACAAATGTATGCATTAAAATCTAGTGTGCACATTATTATTCACTGAAATATGTATTATTTTAATTTTGCTTAAAAACTACTTTAGTTCAGTTACCAAAATGCTATACACATACTCATAGTTGCAATATTACTGTTGTTGAGTGGCTTTAAAGTAAACATCTGACTGTCTGATAGTATCCAAATTATAAAGAAAATTATTGTTGTTAAGTGCCGTCAACTCATGGTGACCACATGGATAGTTGTCCTGAGCAGTGTTTGGCCTTCAGTCAGACTGCAGATCATCAATAAATGTGTACCAATGATGTAAATAGGACGTGGTGAATTACAATGTTTCACCCTGGTGAGACTGTTTAGGTTATGTCGTTATGTCATCGTTCCTTTATCAATGTAGTGTGAATCCTGCGCATTTCAGGACATCAAAGCTAGCTTCAATTTGTATTTTCAAGGCTATCCGTGTGGTGCCAGACATGAGAAAATTTTCATGAAATCAGTGCCTCTCTCTACCATCCATGTACTGTTCGTGCTGTTTCAAAATACATATTTTTCTTCAGCTACGGATCTACGTGCAGCCCTTGCAAATCCATACAGCAGAATATGCCGCCAACACCACAAAGAAGATATTTGACTACTTTGAGACCTACTTCAACATGAATTACTCCATAAGCAAACTAGGTAAGGTTGTAATCCAACACCTGTCTGTATTATACTGCAACGTAACATTTTTCACAAGAAATACTTATTCGTTTAGCTGGGGCTTTTCTCCAAAATGACTATCAGTGTTAAGCTACCTACAATTATTTATCCATGTATTCAGCTGGGTAACTTTACTGGAGCAATTTTAGGGTGTGGCTAGTGGTGGACTTTAGGTCCAAAGGTTGCAGCTCAAATCACTACACTACTAGCTGCAACTGTTTCAGTCTCACTTGAATCTGACTTTCACTGCTAGCCTTATTGGGGAAACATCTGTATGTTTTCATAATAGGTTCCTTCATAACTTGTGACTCCAAATAGGAAGAACCCAGGTGGGCAAATTTCATGAAGCTGTAGTCTGAAGGTCTGGACTAGAAGGTTATGTTTCAGGTGGTTCTGACATTGGACCTGTTTCTTTATTTATTATTGATATAGACAAGATTGCCATCCCTGACTTTGGCACAGGAGCCATGGAGAACTGGGGGCTGATCACCTACAGGGAGAACAACCTGTTATATGATGAGAATGAGTCATCCTCCTACAACAAGCAGCGTGTGGCCAGTGTCATCTCCCATGAGCTGGTCCATCAGGTGAGGCCAGCCCCACTGCAATGTGGCTACCATATTGCAAAAACTGTGTTTGAGCATTGCCGGCAATATCTAGCAATAATTCTCTGTTACTTTTTCACACTTTAAAGTTCATTGTGCTGTTTTGTAAATCAGACTGAGACATCTGGTACCATAGTAGTTGAGTTGCTGCCTTTTGACCTAAAGGTCACGGGTTTGAATCCTACCTCTTGCTGTAGTACCCTTGAGCTAGGTACTTACCCTAAAATTGCTCCAGTAAAGTTACTCAGCACAAATGGGTAATCGTAGGTAGCTTAACACTATAAGTTGCTTTAGAGAAAAGCATCAGCAACAATTTTATAACAGATTTGGTCAAGGCTGAATTCTTTGGGACGAGTAACCACATAATCTGAATACATTCAGATCAATACTCAGCAAGATGTATTTTGCCACATTACAGTAACAATCACCTCAATCACCTTAAGAATAAATGTTCCTGAATTATTTTCTATAAGTGCTTAGATGTTATAACAATACTAATGATAATAAAGTGCTCCAACTTCCTACTGACATGTCCTAAACTGTAGGGACAATAAAGTTTTCCATTTACATTATAGCAAAACAAGATTTAGTCTGCAAGCATTACATGTAATAATATGTTTGCTCATTATAATTTTATAAGTGGCATCTAAGTGGTATTGCTTCCTGAGATCCAGTTCCAGTTCTCTGGTTTTTAAGCTTCCAATTGGCAACAAACTACGTTCCCTTCTCAACATTGTGATAGCATCCAAGAACTTCTGATGCACCAAGATATCCTAAGATACAGGATGGGCACAGGACTTGTTTTTTTTAACTTTAATACCTGGCTGAAGCTCATGTGCCAGACTGAACTTAATATATGTTTCAACCATATTCACTTTCTCTTTCATGTACCGGCATCTTGTATAACACACCATTTACAGCTGTCTTGTTTTTACTGGTGTCATAAACCCCACTGAAAGATACTGCTAGCATTTAAAATTAAACTTCATGGCCCATTCCTGTCCCAGTATGGGTGTCTGATTATTTAAAGCTGTGCCCCATCAACTACCATTTTTTTTAAATTACCTAGAAGTCAATTAATAGCCATAATTTTTAAACCAAGATTTTTGTCCATCCATCCATCCATCCATCCATCCATCCATCCATCAACCTCTATTAAGGAAGACAACATGCAATGTTATTTACACTATACTCAGCTACATCCAAGAATCTACTGATGCACACAACTGGAAGGGTAACCCCAAACACATTAAAAATACAATTTAAGCCCTCTTGAGAAGGTAGTCACTCCTGATACTGTGAACTGTTTCTGAGTATTTTAGTGGAAAGCAACAAAAGCAAGTAAGACTTAATACTATCACAGAATTAAATTAATGTACACATTCTTCTGGACTTTTCGCTTGAGGATTGACCCATGGGTTGTGTTTCAGTGAAGTCATGCATTCAGATCATCAAAAACATCAAAAATATATTCTTTTATCTGATTGCCCCAAGTCTTCATGACAGCAAATACACAGGTGTAATTTTATCTAAATTTAATATACTCCTCTACAGTGGTTTGGCAACATTGTGACAATGGACTGGTGGGATGACCTGTGGCTCAATGAGGGGTTTGCCAGCTTCTTTGAGTATGTGGGTGTGAATGAGGCTGAGCCAACATGGAACATGGTAAGTCTGTATACTATGGCAGGAGAACCTATGTTCCCCAGCGTTCTACTGCATTCGAGTCTTGCTACCATGACTAACATCTGTCTCACTTCCACAGCGTGACATCATACTCATCAATGATGTGTTACCAGTCATGGTAAATGATGCCATGCTCTCTTCTCATCCCATTATTGTTAATGTGTCATCCCCAGCTGAAATCACATCTGTGTTTGACAGCATATCTTACAGCAAGGTAAAGCAAACCATACTCCAGCTCTTTCTGTGCCCCTCAAGGCAGCATTTTACAAATACTATAAATACTATAAATAGCATAACTACAATATTGCTGCATCACAATATTTCTGCTTTCATTTCATTGGTTCTTTAGCTTTTTTACTCTTAACTCTATACTTTTGCCTGCAGGGGGCGTCTATCTTGAGGATGCTAGAAGATTTAATGGGGCAGGAAACCTTTAGAGATGGGTGTCGTGTAAGTGGTTCATTCATAGAGCTCCTGCAGCTGTATGTGGTCTCTGGTTTGTAAATTATGGCTGTTAATTGAACCTGATATGCGCTAACCAATCCATATTCTTCACATGAATATTCACTCACAGGTTTTTACACAAAAGAGTAATTGTTTATTAGAACAAATCTTCCCACCTATCTTGCTAATGCGACTTTTTTACTGTGTATGATCAGACAAATGAAATGATACAGTTCTTCTACTTTTGTCTTCCTCAGAAATATCTGAAACATTTCCACTTTCAGAATGCAAAAACATCTGATTTCTGGGATTCATTACAGGAAGTAAGTTTTAATATTTTTTCAGAGTATTAATAGTTTTTGCCATTTTGAAGGCAATAACTGGTAGAGTTGGTAATATGTAAATGTAATATGTGATCAAGGATTATTCTGTGTCAAGGTGAGTGGACTGCCTGTAGCAGACATAATGGACACCTGGACCAAACAGATGGGATACCCGGTGTTGGATTTGTCCATGACTGCACCGCTGGCAAAACTTGCGCAAAAGCGCTTCTTGCTGGACCCCAATGCTGACCCCTCCAAGCCAAGTGTCCCACTGAAGTGAGCACAGCTAAGCGCTGATCCACTCCTTATCTCTTTCCTTACATTCTGCTTAGCAGTGGAGCATAGGCAGTCAGCTGGTGCATGTCAGCCAAACACAATAGTGCTGGTGACCAAGAACAAGGTAATAAACCTTGCATATTTTTATGGAATGAAATAGTCATCAGTCGTGACTGAATAGGAGTTTTTTGAGACAATGTATTTTTTAAGCCATGTTATGGACTTTCATTCTTATATTTGTTGTAATTTTACAGTTAAAATAACAAATGCTTGCAAAATATTTTCAATTTTTATAGTTATATGCAAGATTTTTCTTAAACCTAAAAAATAAATAATGAAGAATACAGAATAAATCTGTATGAAGCATTTATTGACTTTGGTCAATAAATGTGGTAGTAACAGTGACTTTGTAGTTACAAACAAAATGGATTTGTGTGCAGACTTCTTATTCCAGCTGTATGCTTAAGATGATGAGCCAGTTTATTAAAATAAAAGTAATTTCCATGATTTACATAATAGCAGCATGGGCCAGCAGCTACAGCTCCCATCAGTCAAGAAACTACAGTTTTGGTCATTCGTCTTTTACAATTTACACACCTGCAGTTTTTACAATTCATCTTAAAAACTCTGCTAATTCACAAAGATTAAATTACAATAGTTTCCCCACGGAGACAGGTGACGGACCCAATTGCAGGTGCTCAAGTGTTTATTCAACGGGGCAGGCGAAATCTTGTGGTCCAAAGAACAGGTAAAGTGTCACTGAGGAGCAAATGTAGTTTCAGGGAAGACTCAAAAGACATAGTCAGGAAATGAGCCGAGAGTCAGAAAACTGGGGAGACAATGACACGGAGGCAGACAAACAAAGGCACGAGGATCATGGAGGGAGCCAAGGAGACCGGGTTTGTACACAGTGGTCATAGTATGCTGAACAGTAGGTCCCGCGATCTGTTGCATTTGGAGCAGCCCTTTATATTCCCATTCCTTGATCAGCTGCAGGTGTATCTGGTTGCATAGGGCATAACAAGCAAAAGCCTGTAAAGATTTTTCAACAAATAAATCTGTTTGTTTCTTTGGTTTCTTTGTTTAAGCTACAAGTGGACTATTCCTGTTCAGTGGTACTCTGTGGGCACTAATAATAGCAACACCATTATCTTTGAAAAGGAACAGACAGGTAAAACTCAGTACTCCATAATTTGTCAAATGCAGTCAAAATCTATTTCCTTTTTATGTGAATATCTTTTTCTTTTAATCTGAATATTTTTTACAAACATAAGGTACCCTTGGTCATGGAACAATAAAGTGCTACTTTCATTATTATTTTTTCTTTCCTAATTTTTCTTTCCAGAGGTGACTTTACATTATGATACCAATAGTATGGATGGACTATTGCAAGTGAACAAAAATCACCTAGGATTCTACAGGGTCAATCATGATTCTAGCATATGGGTCAAAATTAGCCAGCATCTCCTTGACAATCATTTGGTAAGATCATTTTGATTACTTTTATGTTTTTATTCTGTATTTTAAAAAGCTGTATACGTTTTCATAGCCAAGGTATTACTGTTCAAGTTAGTTATTGTGTTTGTATTTGTTAAAGTTATTGTATTCAAGTTACAGTTATTGTATGGTAAGTTATTGTACAGTATTTGTTGATTATTCTTCGTTTCATATTTAAGGCTTTCACTGCTGCCGATCGCTGTGGATACATAGATGATGTTTTTGCTCTGGGACAGTAAGAACTATCCTTTCTTCATATTTATAATTCAAGACCATTTTCCACTTTCTTAGAAAGGCAACCTAACATACAGCCTGGAGGTATTCTAGCAAGGTCTGGTTTTTCTTTTTGCAGATATAATGTCATTAACAATGTCCCCACAAAATCACACATTCACACAAGTTTCATATGCAGTAATTTTAGTAATTAATTATACTAACTGAATTGGATTGCATGTCATTGAGATGCAAATAAATTTCAACTATTAGAAATGCAATATGATTCATTGTCACTCTTTTCATTGTTGTCCGATCAGGGCTGATATGGTAGATTATGGAAGTGCTTTCGAAGTGACCAAATACCTTAACAGAGAGAAACAGTACATTGTCTGGGCACGGGTGGCAGCCTCGATCTCATACCTGCAAGATATGCTCATGGATGACAGTACAATTTATCCCAAATTCCAGGTGGGGTCCATAGCCAACAAAGCAATTTGAAGGATAAATATGATATTTACATATCTGTAAATATCCCAACATGATTTATAATTAATGATTATTACAGTTAATTACTAATTCTTTAATTTTGGGATCCTGTTATTTCTCTGTGTTTTATAAATGTCTTTTAAAATAAGCAAGGAGTGCCTGTGGCACTGTGATTTAATACAGGCTTTTTTCTCCAACTTTAAGTTGGGAGTTTTTCTTCCTTTCCTCCGTGGCCAGTAGGCATCCTTATAGCTATATAAAAGTACTATATTATGGTAGTCATCAGTCAACTGTCTCTTTTGTTTCTTATTTGATGTATTTGTTTTTATTGCATTATGCCAGTGTTAAAGTGCTCTATGTTACCACGTGAGAAGAGCGCTCTATAAAAATAAATTGAATTGAATTGAATATATTAACAAAAGTGACATGGGGCAATGTGCCCTGAAGTGAACAAGCTGAATCCAGTAAAAGTCAAAAATCTACATAGATCATACATTAAATGCACCAAATGTGTCAGCATCCTCTAAGAAATAGTATTACTACTTGTGGTACTGCTGAGGCTGGTTAAAGAAATGTTAAGTGATTTTGACAAGACTAGACTGTTGATAATTGAAGTTCTTTAACAGAATAAACAAATCATCAGAATTTACAGATGGCGTCAATCATTGCTAATGAATAGTTTACTTCACCACATACAGTATTTTAGCTGTCTGTGCTAGCTTTAGCTGCCTGATCTCAGACAGTTTTCACTTCCTAAAACACTACACCCCTTGTAGCATTACGCAGAGGTGTTTCACCAAAACTGTCTCCTGAATTCAAAGAAGGCAGACAACATTGTTATAAATCCATTGCCCAGTAGTTGCTTTCATCTATAGTGACAATATTTCTGCCATTTATTACAGCCAACCTTTTCTAGTGAATGCAACTGAATGTAAACACCTTCAATTAGTTGCTACTTCACCATACACATTTTTTCTTTAAGAAATATTTCCGTGACAAAGTCCAGAACATCTCCAAGGAGCTTGGCTGGACTGACACAGGAGACCAAACCACAAGGTGAGGGTTGGAATTTAGTTTTATATATAATCTGAGCATATACAAAGGGATATGTACATTCTGTGCATACAGAAGCATGTTCAGAAAGACAGTTTTATCTTTGAAGAATCCCTTAATGGGATAGCAGGTGTCATAGTAGTTAGAGCAGTCACCTTGGGATCAGAAGGACCTGAGTCTAAATATCACTCCTGCTGTAGTTGTCAAACTGAGCAGGCAGAAGACTGGGGTGTGTGTGGACCCAACTGCGGGATCTTTATTGTCCGTACACAAGGGAACAGGCAAGATTTGTGGTCAGGGAAAGGAGTGGGTTGGTCGATGCACAAACGTAGGTCTTGGGGCGAATTTGGAGTCGCGGTCGAGGAGGCGATGTTACTGTTGGTAGCCGAGGACATCAGGAACAGGGAACGGGGGATTAAGGAGGATGAGGGACTTGGAAGGATGGGTAGGTAGTCGCAGGTTCACTCAAAAGTGCAGGGGAGACGGGTTTCTCAGATGAGATTCCACAACCAGGGTGTGTAGGTGCCCAGCTGTATAAAAGGGTAAATAAGTATAAGTAGCTATCAACATTTTAAGCTGCCTTTGAACATCTCAGCTCAATGAATGTAAATATAATACCTTTAACCTGTGACCCTTAGGCTACTGCGAGAGACGGTGCAGGGAATTGCCTGCTCAACGGAGGATCAAGAAGCACTTCAGAAGGCTTCTGATGTGTTCAGCCAGTGGGTCAATGGCACCAGGTAAATTATCTATACAGTGAGTAATCCTAATTAGCATTCCAATTTGAATTAAATCATGTTTAAACTGAAAATAGAGGAAAGTTATTATTACTTTACTATCTTAATGTGTATAAGGAATAAGTTCAATTCACTGACTTTTGAAAATTGCTTTAGCTGCTCCCTTTGGATCTAAAGTTTCCAAAAATTGTTCACCTCCTGGTATTCTACCCTTAAGCAAGGTGTTTACCATAAATTGCTCCAGTAAAATTACCAAGCTGTATAAATGGTTGAATAATTGTAGGTATAGCATAACATTTTAAGTCGCTTTGGAGAAAAGCATCTACATTTACATGTATTCATTTTGCAGATGCTTTTCTCCAAAGCAATCTGTATCTCATCGAAGCAGCTAAATTAATAAATACGAACATAATTTTCCTAGCGGAATTGTGGTGGCTCAGTGGGTTTGCCTGGGTCCTTCTCTCTGGTGGGTCTGGGGATTGAGTCCTGCTTGGGGTGCCTTGTGGTGGACTGGTGTCCTGTCCTGGGTGTGTCCCCTCCCCCTCCAGCCTTGTGCCCTGTGTTGCTGGGTTAGGCTCCGGCTTGCCACGACCCTGCTTGGGACAAGTGGTTTGTGTGTGTGTGCGTGTGTGTGAAACCCACACAAACACCAGACAGGTTAAACAGAGTTCAAACCCACACCAGATCACACTGTATCTGACATCACATCTGAAATGTGGAGTTTGCGCTTTCTCTGAAGGTTCAGGCTTGTCTCCAAAAGGTTTTCCAGTATCCTGTACACCTCAAAAGACATGACATGGAGTCAGTTTGGGGACTGTAGATTCCCTTTAGTTATGGACCTGTGTGTGTGTGTCTATGTGAATGGGCTGCAAATGCAAGATTTTCTGGCTTGATATGGGTGGGAGTGTTCTACTGTCTTTATATCCTTTGCACCAAGCTGTGTAGTAACAATATGGTGGCTAACTACTGACCCCACAGTGTGGCTGTCAACCTCCGTCTGCTGGTTTACCGCTATGGCATGAAGAACGTGAAAAACGAGGACTCATGGAATACAATGTTTGACCACTACCAGAAGGCCACTCTGGCTCAGGAGAAAGACAAGCTTCTTTATGGACTAGCATCAGTAGAAAATGTTTCACTGCTCAACCGGTGAGAGCAAGTTCTAAGGACCTCCTTTTTCCCCTGACACCCCCTCAGTGTCACAATGTTAAACCAGTAACCAAAATCCTTGGTGTAACAAATAATATGTAATAAACAAAGTGTAGTAAAAGGCTAGAAAACTAAATATCAGATTGTCTGTTTGACTTATCAACAGGTTACTGGAAGCAGCGAAGGATGAGCAGGTCGTCAGAAGCCAGGATGTTTTCACACTCATCAGATACGTTTCCGCTAACAAATTTGGAAAGAACATGGCTTGGATCTGGGTCACACTCAACTGGGAATACCTTGTCAGCAGGTAAAGACATACAGTGCATAACATTTGAATAACTTTAATGCCAAAGAAATCAGTATGTTCAGCTTCCTGTTAGAGTCGTCACTGAACCTGTAGCTTGAATTTCCCTGCAGTATTTCTCAGTAAATCATAAAAAATTCACCCTATGAAACTTCCAGAGTTTACTTGACTTGTTACTGTTTGTGCATTTAGAATATGCCATGTTCTCGTCCGGAAGTAGGAGGCGGACTCAATTGCGGAGCACACAGGAGTTAGCGGGGTAAGACAGAAACCGTGGTCGGGGACAGGCATGGGTCTTCGTACTGCAAACGTCGTTTATTGGGCAATCCAGAATCGTTGTCGTTGAATACAGGCGATGGGTCAAAACACGAAACACAGGAAGGTAGGGGTCACGGGAGAGGGATTCGGGCTGTGGACTGGGGACGAGGATGAAAGCGAGGAGCAGGTTGACTCAAGCAAGGGTGCTGGCTGGGTCGGCGAATCAAGGTTCAGCGTCCTTCTCAGTTTGTTGTTGCCTTTTATCTTGCCAGGTCAAGGTGTATCCGATTATCGCGATGGCATGGGCGTGGCAGAATATTTATGCAGCATTTTGAATTATAAAAATATGAGTTGCTTACTTCTTTTTATGTTTGTAGTATATGTTTCTGGTGATTGGTTTTAACCTCAGATTAAATGCTTACACTCTGTTTGCATTACATGCTGCATGTACACTCACCGGCTACTTTTTTAGATACACCTTGCTAGTACCGGGTTGGACCCCCTTTTGCCTTCAGAACTGCCTTAATTCTTCGTGGCATAGATTCAGCAAGGTGCTGGAAACATTCCTCAGAGATTTTGGTCCATATTGACATGATAGCATCATGCAGTTGCTGCAGATTTGTCGGCTGCACATCCATGATGCGAATCTTCCGTTCCTCCACATCCCAAAGTTGCTCTGTTGGATTGAGATCTGATGACTGTGGAGGCCATTTGAGTATAGTGAACTCATTGTCATGTTCAAGAAACCAGTTTCAGATGATTTGAGCTTTGTGACATGGCGTGTTATCCTGCTGGAAGTAGCCATCAGAAGATGGGTACACTGTGGTCATAAAGGGATTGACATGGTCAGCAACAATACTCAGGTAGGCTGTGGTGTTTAAAAGATGCTCAACTGGTTATAAGGGTGCCCAAAGTGTGCCAAGAAAATATCCCCCACACCATTACACCACCAGCCTGAACAATTGATACAAGGCAGGATGGATCCACGGTTTCATATTGTTAACACCAAATTCTGACCCTACCATCTGAACGTCGCAGCAGAAATTGAGACTCATCAGACCAGGCAACGTTTTTTCAATCTTCTATTGTCCAATTCTGGTGAGCCCGTGCGAATTGTAGCCTCAGTTTCCTGTTCTTAGCAGACAGGAGTGGCACCCGGTGTGGTCTTCTGCTGCTGTAGTCCATCTGCTTCAAGATTCGACGTGTTGTGCCTTCAGAGATGCTTTTCTGCATACCTTGGTTGTAACGGGTGGTTATTTGAGTTGCTGTTGCCTTTCTATCAGCTCGAACCAGCCTGGCCATTCTCCTCTGACTTCTGGCATCAACAAGGCAATTTCGCCCACAGAACTGCCACTCACTGGATATTTTCTCTTTTTCTGACCATTCTCTGTAAACTCTAGAGATGGTTGTGTGTGAAAATCCCAGTAGATCGGCACTTTCTTAAATACTCAGACCAGCTCGTCTGGCACCAACAACCATGCCACGTTCAAAGTCACTTAAATCACCTTTCTTCCCCATTCCGATTCTCAGTTTGAACTTTAGCAGATAGTCTTGACCATGTCTACATGCCTGAATGCATTGAGATGCTGCCATGTGATTGGATGATTAGATATTTGCATTCACGAGCAGTTGAACAGGTGTACCTAATAAAGTGGCCGTGAATGTATATTGTACATTGCAATATAGCAAACATTTATATTTAAATTTAGCTGACACTTTTCTCTAAAGCAACTTACAGTATTAAGCTATTTACAATGATTTACACATTTGTATAGTTTGGTAAGTTGTCAGATGGGTATGACAGCATTTCTGGTATGCTCCCGCATTTTATGATTCAGAAAGGGGAAGGAATTGTTCACAATGGATGTGTCCTCATAAAATGTGATGTAAACAGTGCCTTAAGGAGGTAGGTTTAATGTAAAATATTATTCTGTCAAATTGCCATCTGCTGAAATATGTTAGGGGGGTGCGGTGGCACAGCGGATTTGGCTGGGGCCACCTCTGTGGTGGGTGTGGGGTTCAAGTCCTGCTTGGGGTGCCTTGCAGTGGACTGGCATCCCATCCAGGGTGTGTCCCCCTTCAGCCTTGTGCCCTGCATTGCTGGATTAGACTATTGCTTTCCGCGACCCTGCTTGGGACAAGCAGTTGTAGGTGTGTGTTGTGTGTGTGTGTGTGTGAGAGAGTGAGAGAGATACTGCTCCTTGCCCTGCTGGCTGTTTAGTCAACCATGTCCTAACCTCTCTTTCTGTATTAGGTTCACCATTAATGACAGGAACCTCGGGCGTCTGATGACCCAGATCACCTCTACATACAACACAGACCTACAGTTGTGGCAGGTGAGAACATAAGGCATCACAAATATGTGGCAGACTAGATAACACAGATACAGTGTAGATCAAGGTTCAGAATCACATGATAGTCACCAGCAGGTTAGGGACAACTGTCATACTAAAAACTGACATATTCATTGACGTACCAATGACTTACTACATGTACAAATACCATATTCTATACCACACCCTATCCACATGTGATCCCATTAAATGTTTGCACTTCAAAAGACCTGTATCTTGGACTGTAGAACCTGTACTTAAAACAAAGGCCTGCAGTGTAGTTTGGGGCTGACTGTACAATTTAATGTGTGGCATACATTACAGTAATCTGGTGTACAGTTTGTATATTTGACCTGGTCAATCACTTTGTTCAGATGCAGCAGTTCTTTGCGCGATACCCTGAGGCAGGGGCTGGTGAGACCCCCAGAAAGCAGGCCTTGGAGACTGTGCTGAATAACATAGACTGGGTGAAGAGGAACAAAGCTGAGATTGGCCAATGGCTGGAGAAAAATGTTCCATATTAACCACAGCTGGGATAGTTTCTACCATAGGTTAATATCAGATTTCATATACAATGTATTAAATATCAACTTTAATCACAGTGTGTTTTCAATACATATTTGATTTTGGGGGGTGGGTGGGTCATGCAATCAAAGGCTAATAATGACTTCAGTACGTGTTTGAACCTGTTCTCAAAGTGATGTTTTGTAGCCACAGTAGTATGTGTTTGCACTTTCAATAAATTGTATTTGTGTTTCCTTCTCTTACATCTGTTTTTGATTGCCAGGCAACTGCTGCATGACAGTATAATAAACCCTTCACCTGTAATGCGCTGGGCCATAAATAAAAGTTCTCAATAAATCTAGTTAGTTTATTACAGCTGTTCAAATAATATGCAAGTAAAATGCACATCTTGTAACCTGTGGCAATGGCAAAATAGAGACGATTTTCTTTGAGTTGGCAAGATTGCATGACTTTTTCTACTATCTTGATCACACAGAAAAAGCAATACAGTTCTGAGCACAGAGCATTTTATACCATCACTCAGCTCTGGCAAGATGACTTGCTTAAAGGTTTCTGACAGTGACATGGTGTTTAGCCTCAGACATATCTCTGTGATGGTGGCTGGAAATGCAAATTGACTTCTTAAGCCAACCATCACTTGCCGGGTTCATACTATCACAAAATTATAGAAAAGAAAAGGGTGAAGAATTTGCAATTAGAGCATTTAAGTTTGTTTTTAATCATAACACACAAAGCTAGTGTGTTTACTTTCAAGAAGCATTATCTGTTCTGCTGTAGTTAAAATTCAGCACTGTAAGCACATACCAATAATTGTACACAGTTTTATAAGTTATAACATATACAATTCACATTTTTCTCGAAATTTCTGAATATAGAGAGTAAACAAAACTGCAGAGCCTGTGAAAATTCACTTATGTTTACCTTAATCTTATGTTGCTTTTGAAAAAAATAAAATACACCTGTTTAATGAATTAAGGCAAAAATTCAGAGCAGGCAAAGACTTTTTGAAACGGACAAAAGATTATCAAAGCATTATTGTTTGTCTGATAACACTGTGTTTGCCTGTGCATGTTACCCAAAGAGTCAGATAGGAAGGGTAAAGATGGTCATCACAAATGGCAGAATGCAAATTTAAACAAATGTATGGAGCAGTTAGGAAGTAAATAGAGAAGTGGGTCAAAAAGAGAAGAGTTTTGAGACCCTTCTTAAATGGTGGAAGAGAGTTCTGAGGGACAGAGAGAGCTCATTCCACCACAATAGAGCCAAAGCGGAGAACCTACTGCCTTTTGAATTGGAAGAAATCAAGAACTGAATTCTACTACTGAATGAAATAATTCCATTAGACAATTTTTACCTACAGTTCATCTGTGGAACAACAGACACCAGAACAACACATTTCACGAGGAACAGGCAGTGGCTGAAAAATATATATTTTTTTTTTACTTTTTTGGAGAAAAAATGAATGGAAAAAATAATTTTAAAAAGAAAATTAACAAACGGTACATGCTAACAAATATATACAAATATATACTATGAAAACATATGCATAATATCGTACATAACTTACATAAAGTTGCAAAACGTGCCTTCAGAAGAACCATGTGTGTAGGTCTATTACAGTTCATGTGTTCTCATATAATAAAACAATAAAAAATAAAAATATTTTGTATAAATACTGTATATGTAGCAGTGTACAGTATAAGTGTATAGTATACTGTAGTCTACGAAAATATGAAACGTAAGGAACAGAGGACTTTCGGAGAAGGCAGACATTGTCTCGCTCCATATACATACTCCATTGATCTAAGCATGGACTGTATTTGGTAAATTAGCAAAATGGAAGTGAAATATAAATAAGCCAATCAATCAAAAACTAAGTTGTATTATATTCTTTTCTTAATTCCAAGAGAATTTTACTATTCTATTATGCTGATGACAAACTTGAAGTTTAACACATAAGACACACAAAAAAAAAGCCAAAATATACATGGTACACTCAGAGACTAAAGTCTAACCTTATCTTACCTTATTATGAAGTTTAAGGTAAAGCTTTAAACATAGCAGCTACATTTCTGAACATTTTCATTTCGATGGATAGTTTACTGATGATGAACACCAGTGAGAATATCTAAGTTATCTGAAAAAAGAATTGGGAATAAACACTTTGCTTAGTTTTATTTATTTACTTTTTTATTTGTTTAATCACATTTTTGGATGTTTTAGTTAAGATCTACATCAAAGTTAAGTCAATGCTACAATGAGAAACATGGCCCTCATGACAAAGTAAGGTAACTGTCTGACTTCTAGTAGGATACACAGTGAGCTCTCTGTCCCCCTTGACAATCACCAAGATGATCTTTCTGTGCATCATGGCCTCAGTCACTATGCCAGGGGCTGCTGGGAGACTGTCATAGGGACCTGCTGATTGATAGTGATATGCTGGCGAGTCTGACATCGTAGCATCCCCACAATGGCCCTCCTGAATCTAATGAAAAGGAAAGACTGTCAATAGCATCAGGGGTGAGGAAGGTATATAACCCTGTTCTACCTCAGTGCTTCACTGCAAAGGACAGTAGGACATGGAAATCCAGCAGCTTTCTGCAATGTATTTGGTCAAGTCAGTAGCCCTGTTTCTTGCTAATTTTATTGTCACAATTGCTAAATATGAACAACAAATAAATACTGTGAAAATCAATATATCAAAACAACTCCCTTCCTAGAACAATGGTGACACTCACTTTTTGTTAGCAATAACGTAAATGCAGGGGTTGTAGAAAGTTGAGGACTTGGCAAATAAGGGTGCAATGATGGCCATGGGAGCAGGAATAGTTTTGGGATCACCAAGGGATGCCCAGAGACAAACAATGGAGTAAGGTGACCAGGCCACAAGGAACATCACAATCATCACTACAGACATCTAGAGATCAAGAAAGACAAAGAGGGCAACAAGCATCAGTATAAAAACTCTTTAACATTTTTCATTTGTGCCTCTGGGTCTACTATTAGCTATTTTAAATAAATATGTATGTGCCAATTACAGAGGATTCATTTATTTATTTTGGGAATGTCACAGAATACAAGCTCAATGGAATCAAGTTAAGTCAAACATTCAAATGAGAAAAAAGAAAAAAAATCTTTAAAAAAAAGTTTGGAGGAGTTATTTCCCTCTGTGTTCTTGTGAAGACTGAACCACAAAATGAGTTCAAATAAAAATACACACACACACACACACACACACACACACACACACACACACACTTTCAGAACCGCTTGTCCCATACGGGGTCGCGGGGAACCGGAGCCTACCCGGCAACACAGGGCGTAAGGCCAGAGGGGGAGGGGACACACCCAGGACGGGACGCCAGTCCATCGCAAGGCACCCCAAGCAGGACTCGAACCCCAGACCCACTGGAGAGCAGGACCCGGTTCAACCCACTGCGCCACCGCACCCCCGTGTAAAAATACACTCTCCCCTCAAATCCCTGTTCAATGGCAACTATTTACTAATTCATCTCATAAAAATGTTCATCTTTTTATTGATCACTGATGCTCAGGAACTCAAGACATGAGCTGTAAACACTGTTGGAAGAGGGATTAATCTTTATTTAAGTGCATGCTTATTCAATGTATTCAATGTATGCTTATACATACTCCTGTTACATGTGTCATGACCCACACGGACATACCCCTAGGGGCCGGAAGAGGCCTAGCCCACTACAGGTCCCACTAGCCTAGACCCATGCACCTGTTCATAATCTGGTGATTAGTGAAACATAAAACAGGTGACATGACGGCACCACAAGTAGTGCTGCTGTCTCACAGTGCCTGGGTGATGTGAGAGGATGTAGGTTCAATCCCTGTTCACGCTGTGTGGAGTTTGTATGTTCTCCCTGTGTCCATGTGGGTTTCCTATGGGTTCTCTGGATTCCTCCGACAGTCCAAGTGCATGTTGTTCAGGTTCCTCCATAGTGTGTGAGAGAGTGAGTGTGTTCCACTGATGAATGGATGAGTGACCCATTGTAATTAGTGTATCTAGCAGTGTAAGTCACCTTGGTGAATAAGGTGTGTGGGCTGATAACACCGCATAGAGTTCATTGGACCTTGCTTTGGAGAAAAGTGTCTGCTAAATAAATAAATGTAATGAAACAACTGAGGCTAGATTCAGCATTCCATTTGGGGTTTCCTTGTGAACTTTACTTCTCAAGTATTTTTCTTCCAGTAATTCTTAACTCCAGTATTTGTAGCACAAGGAATCAATATACTTTGTTTACCAAAGGTTTTGTTTTCCTGTAACAAAGTAATGTAATGTTAACAGCAAAAAAAGTCCTGTTCCGGTCAAACATATAATGTTGGTTGTACATTGTGAACTTTGCTGTATTTCTGGAGGGAAATTCTTTCTACAGAGTTATTTGAGTATATTATGTGAGCTTAGTGTCATGACATTATGTTTACCTTGGTGACATCCATCTGGTCTGTCCAGTCCATGTTTATGTTGTCTAGGGTGTTTGTGGCTGAATATCTCTTCATGGTCATAGACACATTGTAGTAGCAGTAGAACATCACGGACAGGGGAATCAAAAAATTTACAAATATCACAGCCATGGTATACGAGATGAATGACCTACAATTAGGCAACAGAGAACAAATGATTTGTACTGCAGAATTTTGTGACATAAAAATGTAACCCTTCATAATGGTACAGAGTTTTCTTAAGACTTATTCCACACTGTTTAAACTGATTAGGTATTTTCTTTAAGAAATTACTTAAATGGGACCCCTCTTACACATTTTCCAGTACCGATTAAATTCATTCTAGTTCTCTGAATTGTCTACAATAAAAATTCTATTTTACATAGTAATGGTGTATACTGTATGACTGTTTTGTTTGTAGCTGGTTAGAAACAAAATTACAAGTATAGGCTGGAGGGTTACAAGCAATGAAGTCTTACGCATTGTTGTTCCTCCAGTTAATGGTGCAAGTGGCACCAGTAGGATCAGGTGCATAGCCTGCCCAGCCCACCACTGGCATGGAAGACCAGAACAGGGCGTTGATCCAGGCAGCCAGAATCATTAAAATGTAGGAAAATCTGGTCATCTTCTGCCCTATGGAACAACACCAGCTGTTTCTGTCCCATCTGAGCAGTTTTCATTGTTACTCATCATGTATGATGAAAATACAGTCTGTTCTGGGTGTTTGGCATATGAAATGATCCACAAAATTTAATCAAGCAGTCACCATATTTTCTAAAGTGGTAAAAGTCTACATTTGAGTTGCTTAAGCAACATTGCATAATGTGAAAATAGGAGAGAAATAGGAGAGAAAGGCAGTACCTATGTCAGTTCTGCAGATGGTGAGGTATCGGTCAATGGCAACTACAGTCAGAAGCCCAATGCTGGCCATCCCAAAGAAGATGTTTAATGCTGCATATATCTGCAATAATGAATGAAAGAATGAATATTACACAAAAAGAACTCCAGGTGGCTTCTTGGAACAGCACATCTAGACCTGTCTGTTGCTGAAGGTTCTCCTTTGTTTATCCAGGACAGTGTGCACAAGGTGAGAGTTTCAAAGAGCAATTATATAAATAGAAGGCACATGGTATGAGTAAGTAACTTTTCACTGGAAGATATAAGATATAATTTTATAGACCAGCTTCAATTATCAAAGAAGTCACAGAAATATGCTTCCATGGACAGTAGGTTGTCCTCTTTCTTAATTACTGTGTGATTATTTGATCTTTATTCATAATCACTGGTCCAGTACTTGTCCAGTAGTTTCGAGTCATCGTGGAAGCACAGGGCACAAACCTAGGCAGGGGTAAGGCACCAATAAATCAGGCAATTTAGAGTCAGCAATTCACTTGAAATACATCTTGGAAAGGAAACCAAAATATCTGAAGAAAACCCTGGTAAATAGTGGAAGAATATAAACTTCAGATAGATCGATCTGGATTCAAATCTACACTGTAACAGCCCAGGTGCTGTGAGACACCCACACCACCGGTTATACCACTCTGTCACCCAAGGGCATGTTAGCATTGAAGCAAGAAACATATAAAGAAATCATAAATAGTGGGCTTGTATGATATTAATTAATTAATATTCTCAGTGTACAGAGTGGCAGCTGAAATGTTACATGACCACAGTAGGATATTAAACGGAAAACAGACTAGTTTCTTTTTTCCCAAATCCTTATTTCAGCAGCCACAGATTAGCATCACATGTTGCTACCACAGTGCAATCCAGTACTGGATTACTCAATCAGTCTCATGGGACACACACACACACACACACACACACACACACACACACACACATACATACTGACTGAAATCGCTTGTCCCAAGTGGTGCTGTGGCAAGCCGGAGCCTAACCCAGCAACACAGGGCGCAAGGCTGGAGGGGAAGGGGACACACCCAGGACGGGACACCAGTCCGTCCGCCTGGGACCCTTACTTAAAAAACGATCTCTGTTACTGTTTAAAATTTAATGAAAACACATTCAAACATACTTCAGTCATACATACGGACAGCAGGGCCGTGACCTCAGTGACCAAAACTGCAAGACTCCATGGCTCGGACCGTATGCCGTGACAACTTTAATCACACAAGCACTGACTGACAGTGACTGCTACACACTGTGAACAGTGATGATCGCCCTGTCTGTGATCAGTAACAGTTGCTGTTAGCTTAGTTTAATTCTCTTCGCTCCGGGTGGAGCATAAGCGCCAACGAGTCTCCTCCAGCCTTCGAGGTCCTGGGCAAGCCAGGTAACTTTCATACCAAGTCTTGCCCATCCTCTTCATATCATCCCCCACAGTCTTTCACCAGGTGCCCAGGGGTCTCCCTCACTTTCGCTTGCCAGGTGGTGTCCATCTAAGTGCCTTATGTGGGCGTCTGACTTTGCTCATGCACAGCACGTGGCCCAGCCATTTCCAACATCTCTGCTTTACTTACACAATGACATTGTTGATGCCCGTGAGTAATCAAGTAATTCCACTGTTGCCTGGTCCCAGGACCAGGATGTGAAAGGAGGAGGGTTGTGTATCAGGCTAGCAACTCATCGGGTAAAAACCTCTTGCTAAGGAAATGTCAACAAAATCTCTAACAGTTGCTGTTACTCGTATTATTATTAATATTCCTATTCATATTAATATCTATTTCATTAATGTTTGTCCCAACGCAGTCAAATTCTTAAAAAGCAAAAGTGGTTGGAAATATCACTAGATATCAGATGATGACAGTACGGGAAGTACTGGAGAAGTCAGCTCTGAAATAGACTAGACATGGTAATTTAAAAAAGGAAAACTGCAACTGTTCCAAGCAAAGATGAAGAACACAGTGAGATACTGCAGTAAACCTCACAAGTAACGGAAGACACACACACACACACACACACTTTCTGAACCGCTTGTCCCATACGGGGTCACAGAGAACCGGAGCCTAACCCAGCAACTCAGGGCATAAGGCTGGAGGGGGAAGGGACACATCCAGGACGGGACACCAGTCCATCACAAGGCACCCCAAGCAGGACTCAAACCCCAGACCCACTGGACAGCAGGACCTGGTCCAACCCACTGTGCCACCACACCCCCCTTAACAGAAGACATCTTTTAAGAAATTAGACCATTTCTAGTGGCTACTGTAAGGATGACGGTCTCACGCACCTGACAGCCAGTAAAACCGAACTTCCAGCTGCCATGGAGGTCAGAGGCAGCAGACATGGGGTAGCCAATGCCGGCGACACCAATGTCGGTGAATGCCAGGTTGATGATAATGGCGTTGGTGGCATTACGGAGCTCTTGGTGCTTAACAAATATAAGCAGCACCACAATGTTGCTTGCTAAACTTATGACCCCTGTGAAAAGAGTACATTTATTATTATTAAATTAATTTAGCTGAGACTTTTCTCCAGAGTGACTTAGAATGTCGAATTACCTACAATTATTTACCCATTTAAACATCTGGGTAATTTTACCAGAGCAATTTATGGTAAGTACCTTGCTCAAGGCAGCAGTAGGCAAGATTCAGACCTGTGACCTTCAGAGCCAAAGGCAGTATTGACAGCTGCCCCGAGGAACATAGTGTAACAATTTCATCACATCTGGCACACTCACAAATTCTTCACACTTCCTTTAGATGACTGTTCAGTTTTAAATAAGAGAAAATGTATTTTTTTCAACTTGTTATGAACCAAAATGGTATTCTGTGTAGTGGTTCTAGAGGCTCAAGACCACCTGGTCCCTGCATTGAACTGACATCTCACATAGGGTGTAACCTGTTTCACATCCTGTGCTTCCAGTATTGGCTCCAGACCACCACAATCCTGCACTGGATCAACTGTTATTAATAATGGATGGATATTAAGTTTTGTAGCATTAATTAAAGTTTTAATGATACCTCACTCAAAGGCCTAGGGATTCAGACTGTTATTCATAAGAAATGAGACTTGGGTTTGAATTTCATCATGTACTGACATCTCCTGAGGGTGTGCACAACATCCTCCATGTTCACTGCAATCAGCTATGCCAAGCACATTTTATTTTGTACACACACACTGTTTACAACCGCTTGTCCCAAGTGGGGTCGCAGCGAACTGGAACATAACTTGGCAACACAGGGCACAAGGCTGGAGAGGGAGGGGACACACCCCGGATACAACACCCATCCACCGCAAGACATGCCAAGCAGGACTTGAATGCCAGACCCACCACAGAGCAGGTCCTGGCCAAACCCGCTGTGCCACCGCACCCCCTCTTTCTGAGGATGTTGAAATACAAAGGCTGATGAAAGCCTACCAAACTGCAAGACTAACTTAAACCAGATCAAACTTAAGTGTCTGTCACCTCATGTCTTGGTATGGTGTGAATGTGCTTCCTCTGGTTCTTATCACTGAACAGTGGTAGGTTGCAAAAAAAACTTTTTAGTACCAGTGGTGTTCATTAAAGTGCTCCAATAAGCGAGAAACAAGAACTATATACTGTACAATACCAGGTGTCATGGTGGCACAGTGAGTAGTGCTGCTGCCTCACAGCACCTGGGTGTTGTGAGAGAATGTGGGTTAAATCCCTGCTCAGTCTATGTGGAGTTTGCATGTTTTCCCCATGTCTGTGTGAGTTTCCTCCCAGCATCCAAAGACATGCTGTTCAGGTTCCCCCATAGTGTGTGGGTGACACAGAGAGAGTGTTTTACTGAAGTATGGATGAGTGACCCATTGTAAGTAGTGTATCTAGTAGTGTAAATCATCTTGGTGAATAAGGTGTGTGGGCTAGTAACACCACATAGAATCCATTGTAAGTTGCTGTGGAGCAAAGTGTCTGCTAAGTGAATAAATGTAAATGTACAATACTTACAAAAGTCCACACTACATCTCATATGTCGCTAGTAGCAGCATGCTCATGCACACGCACACAAACACACAGTCTGAAACCACTTGTCACAAGTGGGGTTGTGGTGAACTGGAACCTAACCCAGCAACACAGGGCACAAAGCTGGAGGGGGAGGGGACATACCCAGGATGGAATGTCAGTCTGTTGCAAGGCACCCCAAGCAGGACTGAAATTCCAGACCAGCCAGAGAGCGGGACCCAGCCAGGCCTGCTGCGCCACTGCACCCCCACAGTAGCAGCAGCCCACACCATATATTCTATACCTCTCCTCATAGAGTGCAAAAAGACCTTTAAATAGCCTCAAACTGTAATGCCCAGATGCTTGTTTATGCATTTTGACATGATCATAAGATGCCAGTGGAAAATTAAGTATGAATCTGATGTGGCCGGCTGTGGTAATTGGTATTAGATATAACTGATGGTTTACTCCAAAGCAGCTTACAATGTTAAGCTACCTACAATTATTTACCCATTTACACAACTGGGTAATTTTAATGGAGCAATTTAAAGTAAGTAGACTACTCAAGAGTGTTTCAGTTGGAGATGAAATTTTAACCTGCAACCCTTAACAAGTACATTATCAGCTGTACTGAACACGTATAACTCTTTGGCATCCTGCTGCATTTTTAAACTACATGTTTAAAACCACATACTACATTTTACTAAAACTACATTTTAAACTACATCTTTCCAAACTAAAAAAAAGTGGTTTTCAAATATTCATAATAAACATGAAAATTTCTCTGTTAATTTTCCCAAGTGTAGCTGCCTTACCTGCTGTGATCAGGTAGAAAGCCACTATGTTGTGTTCAGTCTGTGAAAAGGCAGAGTGCCCGCCGTACATGCCTTCCTTCCCCGTCTCATTGGACTCCTCCATGGTTCGCCGAGGCAGCTGCATCAACAGCCATCAATGCGCCTGGTCTTGCTCTACACTTGCTATGGGCACATGCACTTGTACATACTCTGTACCTCTAACAAAGAGATTGTCTCTTCCTCTATGGCTGATCCACTGAGCTGCAGTAGAAATCTGAGGGAAAAAAGAGCAAATGAGTGGAAGATTAGTTTTCAAAGCTCTCTGCCCCTTCAAGGCCCCAATATTGGCCCTGTTCTTTTTTTTCTTTTTCTGAGGTTTTGGTGAAGTTGATCCAGATTAGTCCCTATTGTCACATGGACTCTTTTCAGCTCATGATGCACTTTCCACGTGCTCACTCTTATGGCAAGGTGGTTGGTGGGGTGACATAGACAGAAAGAACAACACTATTGTGTAGCTCTGCTTTCCACTCTTTCACATTACTGCTCAATCTTTTTCCATGGAAACTCCTCATTCTGTCTCAACTTCTTTGTGGAGGGAGCATGTTTTTTGGAGGAGCCCTGGAAACACCTGGTGAACCTGAAACAACAAATGAGAAAAATCACTAGGCAGACTGAGTAATACTGTTGCCAAGAAAGTACTGCCTTCTCTTCACCAATCAGAGATTGTTTGTTCTACTTCATTTATATTTATTTCTTTAGCTGATGCTTTTCTCCTAAGCAGCTTACAAGATTTACTTATTTAAAGAGGTGGGTCATTTTTACTGGAGCAGTTTAGGGTATTGCTCAAGGGTACTACAGCAGGAGGTGGGATTTAAACTTGGAACCTTTGGGTCCAAAGGCAACACCTCTAACCACCACACTACCAGCTGCCCCCTTATTTGGCAAAACATGTCCAGCTCTAAGTTAAATATGATACGTTTCATCAGCTGTAGTGTAAAAACCCTGAATAACTCAGTAAAATGTATGTGTGGTGGTATCTCAAGCAACTGAAGGCAGACATTGCAGTTCTCCAGGAAAGACATGCAACTGGCCAAGTACAGTTTCTCACTGTTTTCATAAATAAAAATCATCTGATGTTGTTTCAGACAACAATAGTTATTTTGTATTGATTTTTGTAAACTATATAATATATTTTTATTGCAATTAGGACCTCATCCTCGCAACCAGGTCTTCCTTAGCTATATTCTGTAGTTACGCTGGTGTGTTGTAATCAAGGTCAGCAAGTGATGCCAGCTCCCTGGAAGTGTTATCATATTCATTTTGCTCAGCATCAAGTGATGTGGGAGATGGTGCAGGGGTGATAGCAAAGTGTACAGGATAACTACCAGGGAAAAAAACTGCAAAATTTAGATATGCACAACTTTAAACAAAAGAAAATTACATACACACAATGTCTAGAACCGCTTGTCCCGAGCGGGGTCGCAGCGAGCCAGAGCCTAACCTGGCAGCACAGGGTGCAGGGCTGAGGGAGAGGTGACACACCCCGGACAAGACACCAGTCTGCCGCAAGGCGCCCCAAGCATGACTTGAGCTCCAGACCCATCACAGAGCAGACCCCAGCCAAACCCGCTGCGCCACCACACCCCTCCAAAAGAAAATCAACACAATATATATAATATAGAATAAGATCTAGGAAACCAACAAAGAGCTCAACCTGCACAGCAGTCCAGACTTGTGCTGTTTGAAGTCGTGGAACAGTGCACTAGTCTCTCTGATGTGATCAGCCAAGAAGGCAATGTGTTCGGAGTTTTCCAAGATATAGGAGCAACATCTGGAGCCGAAAACAGTGCACATCCAACTCTGGGTAGCTAACAAGTAGTCCAGGGCGAGGTGATTCTGCATGGCTACAGTCCGCAGTGTGACCATCTCCCCATTGAAATCTTTCAGGCTGTCCAAGGTGTCATTGATGAGCTGTTCCTGTGCGCTGGCAAGGTACCAGATCTGCTAACTAGCTTTCCCTGCACCGTACATTGGAAAGCTGATTATGACGAACAGCAGAACGTCGTTAATGCCAATGTTAGGCCTGAGCTTAGGGTCTGCTGTCCCACGTAGTCTAGTCAGCCAGGAGATCGAGTACCATGGATGGGAGTATAATTGCCTAATATGGGAAAAAACATAAGACATCTAACAAGAACTGAACATGGCGCCAGCGCGAGGTGACATGTTGGTTGTATCTCCTCGCAGACTTGTTAGTTTAGTGTATATTATTTTGTTTGTGTCACTATCCCTCCAGCCAGTTTACTCTCTTATTACTTATGACTGCCAAACACTTCTGCAAATACGTGAAACAGTGCGATTAGATGTAATTCTTAACGTTAGAGAGCTGAACTCACTACCTTCGCTCTGCCGTGAACAGCATCATGACCGTGACCCACCTGGGTCCACTCAGAAGACGAAAGCTTGGAAACGGGGCCGCAGGGCCGGTGTACAGGTGAGAGCGAAACGCCGCAGGCTATGACCTCCGATGCCCAGCATTTTCCTGTCCAACATTCAGTCTCTGGACAACAAACTGGACGATCTCAGAGGGCGACTTAAATTCCGAAGAGACTTACGTAACTGCTGTGTTTTCTGCTTTACGGAGACGTGGCTCACCGCCAGCACACCGGACCACGCGGTCCAGCCCAAGGGCTTCTCAGTTTACCACACAGATCAGACTGGTTCATCCGGGAGAAAGAGAGGAGGAGGCATATGCTTTCTTATTAACAATGCATGGTGTATGAATGTGGAAGTGATTGCACAGACCTGCACTCCGGACCTTGAATACCTTCTGATCAAAGGCTGACCGTTCTACCTGCCCAGGGAGTTCTCGGCTATGCTCATGGCCACAGTTTACATCCCACCCCAAGGAAACACACACAGCACTCTGAATGAACTGTACCACGTCGTCACTAAGTACGAGAACAAGCACCCAGATGGACTGTTCATTATCTCTGGGGACTTTAACCAAGCCGATTTCAGGAATGTGTACCCAAAGTACCATCAACACATCTCCTGCCCCACCAGAGGCTCAAATACCCTTGACCACTGCTACACTTCACACAAAGGTGCGTACCGCTCCCTGCTGCATCCACACCTCGGGCAGTCAGATCACGCCTCGATTCTGCTGCTCCCGGTCTACAAGCAGAAACTGAAGCGAGAGGAGCCTGTGACACGTACTGTTTCATGCGGGCTGTTTTATGTGGTATGCAGACATTTACACAGTACCCGATGAAGTCTGTGACCACTGTGGCATGCGCGGTAAATTGAGAAGCCCTTGACAGGTGTCGCTCCATCTCTCCCTGACAAACTGAACGCATTTTATGGCCGCTTCGTGTTCGAGAACAAAGACCCCCTGGTGCGACTCCCCAGAGCACTGCATGATAACGCCAGTCCAGGACTGCTTTGACTCCGTGGACTGGGACATGTTCAGAAACTCATCCTCCAATCTGGACGAGTATGCCACAGTGGTCACAAACTTTATCGGGTACTGTGTAAATGTCTGCATACCACATAAAACAGTCCACTCATTCCCCAACCAAAAACAGTGAATAAATGCCGAAATAAGATCCGTGCGTGAACTTGTGCATTTCCGTCTGGAGACACGGACGTGTACAAGAAGAGCAAGTACGAGCTTCGCAAAGCCATTGCCAGCACAAAATGGGAATACAGCAGGAAGGTGGAATCAGAGTTTAACTGCACTCAAGATGCATGTAGGCTGTGGCAGGGAATCCAAACATTAACAGATTATAAACCACAGATGTGGACATTAACAGGTGCCGCTCCATCTCTCCGTGACGAACTGAACGCATTTCATGGTCGCTTCGAGTTCGAGAACACAAAGACCCCCCAGTGCGACTCCCCACAGCACTGCATAATAACGCCAGTCTCACTGTCTCTGTAGCACAGGTGAGAAAAACCTTTAGCCCTGTCAACATCTGCAAAGTTGCTGGTCCGGATGGAATTTCAGGTTGAGTTTTAAAAACATGCAGTGAACTGTCTGGCTGCTGTCTTCACGGACATATTTAACACCTCCTTAAAAAGCTCAGCTGTACCCACCTGTTTCAAAAACACCACCATTATCCCCATTCTTAAGAAAAACAAAGTGAGCTGCCTTAATGACTACCGCCCAGTGGCACTGACCCCCATTGCAATGAAATGCTTTGAGAGGCTGGTGCTGGGACACATGAAGGACACCATCCCCGACACTTTGGACCAACTGTAGTTTGCCTACCGCCACAACAGATCCACTGAAGACGCAATATCACACACACTTCACACCATTCTGTCTCACCTGGATAAAAAAAACTGCTATGCAAGGCAATTATTTCTGGACTATAGCTCAGCATTCAACACTGTCATCCCAACAAAGCTGATCCACAAAATACTAGGGCTGGGACTGAGTGCCACATTGTGCAACTGGATCCTGGATTTCCTCACCACCAGACCCCAGCGTGTGCGGATTGGCAGTAATACCTCCTCCCCACTGATCCTCAACACTGGCACTCCACAGGGAAGCGTCCTGTGCCCAGTGCTGTACTACTTGTTTACACATGACTGTGTAGCCAGTCACAGCTCCAACACCATCAAAAAGTTTGCTGACAATACCACCACTGTGGGTCTGATCACCAACAACGATGAGACGGCCTACAGAGTGGAGGTGAGGCTCCTGAGAGAGTGGTGCCAGGACAACAACCTGTCTCTCACTGTCAGTAAAACGAAGGAGCTGGTGATTAACTTCAGGAAACAGGATACGGTTCATGCACCCATCTACATAGGAGGGGACGTTGTAGAGAGGGTCAACAGCTTCAGATTCCTAGGGGTCACCGTCACTGCCAAACTCACATGGACTGAGCACACAGCATCAACCATCAAAAAGGCCCATCAATGTCTCCACTTCCTCAGGTGTCTGAAGAAAGCCTGGATGTCCACTACAGTCCTCACCACTTTCTACAGGTGTGCTGTGGAGTCCATCCTCACAGGGTGTATTACATCCTGGGGTGGCAGCTGCTCCATACAGGACAAGAAAGCCCTACAGAGGGTGGTCAAAACAGCTCAGGGAATCATCGGCACACAGCTACCAGCAGTCCAGGACACCTACACCACACGCTGCCGCAGAAAGATGATGCGCATCATGAAAGATCATAGTCACCCCGCACGGGCAGTTTTCTCTTCTCCGCCATCTGCAAAGCGGCTCAGGTCTATTCGAACCCTCACTGCTAGATACAGGAACAGCTTTTAACCCACTGCTGTAAGAGTATACAACACTAACCAATGTGCCACCTTTAGTAACTAGAGTTGGACTGCTCCACCCAAGCACATTGGTAAATTACACTGTCACCTTAAGCATTCTTATTCTCATTCTCTGGTTCTGAGTTCTCTGGCTGTCAGCTGGTATTATTGTTATTACTGCTGCACTACTCACTGTCATTGTCACTGTTTTGTTTGTGCAGTATTTCTATTGTCTGTGTCTTTGTCCATAGTTTGTGATGTGATGATACTTGTACATGGTACTTGTACCTATGACAATAAACTTGAACTTGAAGAACCTGATCAGTCAGGAGGAAGCCATTTTTCCACATACCGAATATGTACCGTTAGGGGTTTGTTCTACGCAAGAGCAGGTATAACACAAAGGAAAAGTAAAACCATCAATGTTATTTATGGCATTAACATAGCCATTTCCTATCTGGTCTAGCATCAGGGTCTGATTACACAAAGACATGTTGAAGTGATGACACTTTGTGAAAACATAGTGGACCAGTTGCAGTGGTTATGCCCTGGAGGTAGGTTAGCTGTTTAATGGTGTCCTGGAGAGAATGGATAAATCCCCTACGAATTAGATTGCATCCTGCTGAGGCCCATCTTTGGGTTTTAACCCTTCTCCCACAGATAAAGGCTTTGCGAGTCAGATTGTTCTTGAAAGTGGATGAATCACAGTGACATCTACCAATACAAGATTCTATAGGTAATTGCAGAGGGAACAGCAATATCCCTGCATGGGGAGAGTGTGGAATGTATGAACATATCCAATAACCGGAGCTATTAGTGGATGCAGCATTTCCTCTACTTAGCACCAAAAATGTGTTATGTAAGCCTACTTAATGCAAATAACATTATTACAGAGTGGGAGGGATTGATGACATTGTATAGTGCACTGTTTCATAAGAAATATGTAAGATCGTGTGCTCAAGAACTTTTGACAGCAGAGTTAACGTTAGTAGCCACAGAATCAGTGGCAAAATGGTATTCTTCCACAATGGGTTTTAATATCACAGCAGACAGGAATAACTATGGAATCAAAACACCAAAGATACAAAAAAAAAGTGAATTTTATGAGCATTCTCTGACAGCATGGGTAAGAGCAGGTTGGTGGACCCAAGTGCAGAGGTTTATATACAGTGGAACTCAATCACAGTGATCTGGCAAAGAATACAAACTGCATAAAAACCGTGTGGTCTCCATAGCAGGTATATGAGACTTGCCAGGGACTATCTGTCACATCCCCACCTTTATAGGAACAGCAATGGATTGTCATGTACTAGGAAAAGCCTCCCCTAGAGGCCCAAGAAGGGAGTAGCCAGGTTGGCACATTTCTAGTCTTTTTATTTTAGCAAACAAATTAAAGTCTATGCACAACATTAAATTGCATTCAAAACTCCTAAAAGGGTAGCTTACTGTAAAACTTAATACAAGTCTTGCAGAAATCTTTATGAAGTAAAATCTATCATAACTTCCCCACTGTACTGTAACTTACATGCATTCCCCAAGACCAAATGTTACATATTCAATTAAACAAAAAAACATAACTACAGAACTGAAGTATAGATAAAGATTAAAATAAAGGGTGTGGGTCAGTGCTCGTAAATGCCTTCTTGTTTATGTAATTAACGTTTTCCAGCTAGTGTCATTACTGCCAGGGATCAAGCGGGAACTCAGCACCGGATCTGTGATCCCCTCTGAGAAACCATAAGCTGATCAAATTTGTATTGTTATAGACTTCATTCTACACCCACAGCCAATCAAAATAATTTCCAATTTAAAGCCTGCTTAAAAGAGCAAAATGACATGTTCAGGAATTCAGATAATTGCATAAAATGTCAACACATCACAACATTAATTACTGTGTAAGGAAACAGATTCATCCTTGGAGGAAAAGCCCTGTATTTTCTACTGCCAGAACAATAAACTCAGATCCTCACACAATGAAAATGCAAACTTTTTCCTTCATGTTCAAAGGTTTATTTGTTTAAAAACAATCTTATATCGGAAGATGTGGTAGATGGTCCATTGGCAAATCCACTACAAAACATATCCTTGGGCTCCTGTGAAAAATGCTACCCGAATGTCTTTCTTTAGATTACAAATCTTCATATAAAACTAAATGGTGGGGGGAAAATCAAAACCTCAAGGTGTAATATTACATAACAGGAACAAACACTTAAAAGGAAAAATTCAAATGACATTAAAACTGTTCAGCTCCAGCTGAATTTCACATCAATGTTGTCACACCATGGCTTGGATGTACAGTCCACATCAGGCAGACCCAGAAAAGTCTCGATCTGCGTTACAAGGTCCAGTCTGTCATCGCCCACCTGACACCAAGAGAAAAAAAAAAAAAAAAGACGGGGGTCGTTGAACAAAATAGCATAAGGGTTGTGTTTTATTGCTTAAGAGCTATGTTTAAACTTAAGTTACTTTTACTTTTTAACATAAAAGCCATTGTTTGGGACAGTCCCCATGGTTTTTTTTAAAACCTTTTAATGCTTCACTATGAAAACCTGGTTACGTACGCTATAGTATTAAGCAGCTAAATCAAGGAGTTACTAGGTAAAGCTGTCCCATGCTAAGCAAAGCCATTACAATATACAGTAATTTCAAAAATAAGTTGCTTTCCTGGAGAACTGAGTAAAAGGAATTGATGAGCACAATTAATATGTCATTGCTTATCAATCACTTGGAAACATCAGTCACAAGGTAAAACCAGTCACATCCTGCACAGAGCAAATTATTAATTGTAAATGCAAAAAGAGAATTTCAGACTTACCCCTGAACCCACGGCTGTTTCCACCACCTCTGCCTCCTCTAAATCCACCATTGCCACCACCTCGTCCACCTCCAAAACCACCTCCCCTGCCCCGACCTCCACCCCGTCCGCCCCTGAAGCCACCTGCACAAAAACAGCAATCTGTGAAGGAGCCTGCAGGAGGAGGCTTGCAGGTATGGACATGCAGATCACATCTCAGAGCTCCTCTACAAGCTTTACTGCAGCAGAACTTACTGTACCACCTCCTATTCACCGTTTTACAGCACAGGGCATTTACTCAGGTAAAATACTGACCAGTTCCTTTTCATTTTATTCCTTCAATGAAAAGACCTAGATTAAAAAAAATTACCGTAATCTCAGATATAATGTGTACTTGTGGTCACCAGTCTTGCGATAATGTACAAATCTAAACATTGGTGTAATGGCATTGATATGTAGGTTTACTTTAGGGTAAGTTTAGAACCAGATTTATTATGTAATCAAAGACACATTTTAATTAATTTTATTGAATATCAAATATCGATATTCACTAAATGACAACTTCCTCTGATGTTTTGTCTATTTTTTGCAATCATGAGAAGGGTTATATCTTTTGATGCGTCAAAGATATGTCTGTAAATTTATAAACACTCATGCTATAAACATAACTGTAAAAGTTGTGCTGTTTCTGCATTGCTGCCATGTTGTTGCATTATAAAAAAAAAAAAAGTGACTGACACCACAGTTACCACAGGGTCTTCTCAGTTATAGCTTGGATCAGTTGAATTAAGTTCTCAACCATTAGCCCTTCTTTACTAGTTTCACCTGTTATGATCTCAGTAATCACAACCCAGTTTGGACTGTCCAAACCATGTCCGCTTGTTCAATGGGTTTGAATTCATCTCTTTGGTCTTTACTGTTGTGCTTCATTTTTTTCCCTTTAAATATTAAATTAATACAGAAACATTGAGTATCAGGTATCTGTGTTTGTGAGTGTTAAGCATATGGTATGTAATGGCTCCAAAAGAGCTGAACAAATGCAGGTAGATAGTCATACAGTATTCAATTAATGAAGTGAACCTGCCTTGTTATATTGTCTTATAAGTAATTCAATAATTATTGAAGTAATTGGCTGATTTTAACAGGATTGATATTTTTAGGATAAATGAGTGTTAATTTTCTGGTCCAGGAACACAAGTTTTACAACTGAAGCTAATTTTTGCTATGTTCTAGAGTTATTAAAATTCACCTCACAAACGGTTTTTCACAGGAACACAATACTTTCATAAGGTGAAGAAAAACCATTTCATTTTAGAGGAACAACCAAGATTGATGACACAATGCCTTTGCATTACAACAGGAGAGGAGGGTGCATAACCTTTCTGACAACTCAGGACCTGAGTTCACCACTAGGAGGTTCCCTGACAAGTTATAGATATGTAGTGTATCTCACCTCCACGTCCACCTCCTCTTCCACCTCCCCGACCTCCCCTGGGGGCGCCTTTCTCCCCTGGGGGCCGTGGCAGAAAGCGCTGGAGGGGCAGCAGCTTCATTGGGTCAATGTAGAACTGATTGGAAAATGGAAAATTTGTTCATTTTAGGAACATTTCCAGCAATCACAGGTTGATTTTACATGAGCACTATTCAGCAACTCAAAGAAAAGTTCATCAAATCTATTCTATTAATGTCCTCCACTTCCTACATTCTGCCCACCTTCTGTAACTTCTTGAAAGAAGAAGCCTTCATATTTTCTGAAAGTTTAACTGAAAAATACTGAATTATTTGGTTAAGAATTGTAACAGGAAAAGCAGATTAAAACCAGGTAAATGTACTGCTAAATGGCTCATAAATATTTAAAAATGTCTCAGTGAAAAAGACTCAATAGGACATCTAACTGCAAATATGTTCCACACGACATCAATATCGCTGAACCAAACATTCATCCTGATATATGCATACTGAGCTCCACTAAGAGAAACCTGTATCTACATTAAGACCAGAATTATTTTTAAGACAAAAAGGAGCTTGGGAAACTCTCTAATTTGTTCAACAGCATGAAAACATGCAGCAGTTCAGAAAGAAAGGATACAAAATCACGGAGCTGCCCGAAGATTTCGTCCACTTTGCCAATTTGCTCCTTGTTCTCTAGGTAGACAGGAGCATTGAAGTAAGGCACCTTATTCTCCTCAGTGATGCACTTGCAGACAATGTCATCTTCACAGGGGTGCATGAACATCCCCAGTTCTACCATGCAGGAAAAAAGATAAGTTAGTGGTTTAAAAAAAAAAAAAAAAAAAGAGTCGGTATAATCCCACCAGAAAAATTATTAGTCTACCAGGTGAACAATTTTTTATAGTCATACTTTAAAAGAAAGGGAATACACTTGCTCCGTGGCTTAAATATGTTTACATGTTTGATTATACAGTATAAAGGCTCAGATGTAACAAAATAAATTTAAAAATAATTGTTTGCAAGACTATTTCATTTTTATTAATTTCAGCCTTCATTAAAACTACCTTAAAATGGCTGAAAAATAAACTAATTTCTGCAAACTTATTCCCTAGCAATTGTTGGCTGATTCACTCCAGCAACACGTGCAGTGTTTTTGAACTCACAAACAGATGACTCAAGTTGTAAACACTGTGGAAAGGATCTGAAATAATCTGGTCCCACATTCTTGTTCTGTTTGGCTATGCTTTTCCCCAAAGCACCTCCCAGTCTGTACAGTGAGCTATCTAAAGCTATTTACCCATTTTAACCAGCTGTGTATTTTTTACTGGACCAATCATGAAGAACCTTGCTCAGCGGTGGAATTCAAACCTGGGTTTGAATGACATCGATCAAGTCAACAGTTCTAACCACTACTCCACCCCACATAGGCAAACAACACGGTGCATCTGAGAATATCTCTTCATTCAAGCGTATTCATCTAAATCTAGTAGTAATTTATCGGTTATTTGTCGTGTGTGTCCATCTAATTCCAATCCTCGATGGTCCTTCTTACCCACAACATATTCAGGAGGCCCGAAGTCTTGCTGCTTGTAAAAGCCACCTCGGCCACCTCGGCCACCTCCTCTAAAGCCCCCTCCTCGGCCACCACCGCCCCGGGCTCCTCTACCTCGGAACGACATCCCTGCAGAACGGACATCTCCTGCATTACTTCAGCGTTGTTCATCGCATCGGTGCATTCCGTTTTCAGCCAGTAATATATATATATATATATATATATATATATATAAGTTTCATATAAAAACGCCACGACATCATATACAGTCTACTTCATTTACTGAGGTTACTGACTGAAAATGATTATATACTAAGCACAACATGATGAATGCACAGTGACAGTCAGTCTGCGCGACTGAATCAGTCATCAACTCAGTGAATAACTGCGACAAAGTTAAAATTAGGTATACAGAATAGGGTTCTCGCATAAAAAAAGATCTGCACAGTCTAAACGTAACCATTACTAACCTTGTTAAAATCGAGTGGTTAAGCAAAAAGTCAAATTATTTAAGAGCCTAAAGATTCCGGGAATACAGCACACACTTCTCTCCGCACGTGCAATTCACTGCCGTAAAGTAGAGCGCTCGCAACCGGAATCCCCAAATGTCGTAAAACATCCATTTAATGTGAATAAAAATAAAAAAGTAAATTACCTTCAGTTCAACGAGAAACAAAATTGCTATTAAACATGTATACATTTCATTCAAAATCTGTGTCTTACAACGCTGAATTTTATGTTACATATAGTACTCTGTGTTATGCACTAATTTTACGTTGCTTACCCTTCTTTGACGGCATTGGTTTCCCCCCCCCAATTAAGAGGAAGTTGTTGAGTGGAAGAGCGGAATAACTTCCGTCTGCATGTGAATGTCATGTGATATTCATTCCAACTTCAGTGCAACTTTTCAGTGGGTCGTTTCAAAAAAGGATAAGAAAGTGTTTTTGTTTATTATTATATCTGTTATGCTTATGTCACATCTCACCGATATGTTTTCGTTTGTTGTAATAGCTGGAATAGCTAATGCGGAAGAATGGCTATTTTTTATCGTTACGTAGTTTTCTGGTATCGCAGAGTATCGTATTTACAATTCAATATGTATACAGCTTTGTTTTCTGTTTTCCACAGAATTTTTTTCCTTGGTCGCCTCAACTCTACTTCGAATTTAATACGAGAACTTGCAGATATGAGTGATGTAAGTATCATTCAGTATCTCTGAGTAAGCGTAGCGAGATACTCTGGAACAGAACAGTAGAATGTTCACAAACTGCCGATCGAAATCATTCATTGTCTTAAATTCATTTATTCCTTCATTATAACAGGTAATGAATAACCACTTCACTTGCTTGCACTATGCAGGGTCTATCCTGCCTGGACGCATAGGCGCCCAGCACGGTGTACCCGGTCCCGCTTCCTGCCGGACATATATTAACTTACTTACTGAGTAATCACACACATTTCACACACTACTGGAGTACCCAGTTCAACTAAAACACATCTTCGAGGAACCAGAGGACCTAGAATAAACCCATACAAAAACAGGATTCAACACAGGTTTAATGTCTGATCTGCATTTAGTAGACTCATGTGAGAAAATGTACAATTCATATACTGGTTTCTCCTGTTATGAACATCGAATTATGCATTTTTGAAGGTACAAACATTTAAGTTTATTTACCTGTTTAATCATGTATTAATCACATTATTTTAAGCATTCTGTCTCATAAAATTTTGGTTTGCACAGTGAAAAGGATCTGTAAAATGCACTGTTGAAATCAATGTTCAAAGTACATATTACAACTTTATCCATGATTTTTCCATATCATAGTTATGCTGTTACTGTGTAGTGTGTGTGTGTGTGTGTGTGTGTGTATATTAAAAAAACCAATCCTACGCTATATGCGTAATAGCACTACATACAGGATTATCAGTTTATGCATGTAATGCTATGATAAAGTAATGAATGGTTGTCAAAGGAACAATTTTTTTGTATATAAATTGTGTACACTCACACCGGTGTATTTAAGGCTGCAATGCAAGCAATATCTCAGAGCTCACTAGACAAGGTAGAACATGGAGGGGCATGCACCGCAACAACACAAACATTGACAGGTCACAAACAAATTAGTCACACATGTGCAAGGATCCACCCCAGTAACTACTGCCAACACAACCTTCATTAACATGGCACATATTAACACATAGAAACAACTCTGACACATCTATAAAGTAGTGAGAAATCACAAAGCGATGGGGCTAATGGGAAGGCTTTGCCTGTGCCGCTACTAAAATATTTTTGTTGCCAAAATAAATATGAACCAGAAGTAGTTTTTTGAAACCTAAGAACTAACATATATATTTTTTCCCTTCATTTCAGGATCTGAAGCGATACCTCTATAGGCAGTTGCCAAGGTAGGTTAAACGTAACTGTTAATGCTACTTTCTGTGTAAAAAAAAAAAAAAAAAAATGGTTGAATGCATGTATGCACATACAGAGATAGGTATTGTAAAAATAAATAAATAAAGAAAATTACATGTTCACAAATCTGAGTAAAAGTTAAAAAATGTCAGGGTTATAAAAAAAAAAAAAAAAAAAAAAACTGCTTTAAGAATCAAGTTACTTAGATTCAAATTAGGCTTTAGAAAGCTCTGAACCAGTAGCAGTATCGACAGCTTCACTATACAGTTTTAACTGACAAAAAATACCCTTATTTACCTTCTCAATGAATTAATTTTGTTACGTCAGTAAAAATTTCATATTGTCAATTAGACTGAAGTAAATGCAAAACACCCCTCCGTGAACTGCCACCTTAACATGGTGGAGGGGTTTGAGTGCCTGAATGATCTCAGGAGCTATGTTGCCTGGTTGGCTATATGCCCCTGGTAAGGTCTCCCAAGGCAAACAGGTCCTGGGTGACAGACGAGACAAAGCGCGGTTCAAAATCCCCTTATGACTATTAAATCAAGGTTCTCGTTTACCCTGCCCGGTATGGGGTCACCGGGGCCCCACCCTGGAGCCAGGCCTGGGGGGGGGGGCTCGCATGCGTGCGCCTGGGGGGGGGCTCGCATGCGTGCGCCTGGGGGGGGGGGGGGCTCGCATGCGTGCGCCTGGGGGCCAGGCCTGGGGGGGGGGGGGCTCGCATGCGTGCGCCTGGGGGGGGGCTCGCATGCGTGCGCCTGGGGGGGGGGGGGGGGGCTCGCATGCGTGCGCCTGGGGGGGGGGGGGGGGGGGGGGCTCGCATGCGTGCGCCTGGGGGCCAGGCCTGGGGGGGGGGGGGGCTCGCATGCGTGCGCCTGGGGGCCAGGCCTGGGGGGGGGGGGGGGGGGGCTCGCATGCGTGCGCCTGGGGGCCAGGTCTATGCCCACGGGGTCTGGCCGGGCTCAGCCCAAAGCCAAGATGTGGAGCCGCTCTTCGGTGGGCTCACCACCTGCCGGAGAGGACGTAAGGGGCCGGTGCGTTGTGATTTAGGCAGTGGTCGGGGCCGAGTGCCCGGCCGACCCAAACCTCGGGTGCCAACTCTGGCTTTTGGGACTTGGAATGTCACCTCACTGGCGGGGAAGGAGCCTGAGCTAGTGCAGGAGGTTGAGAGATACCGTCTAGATATAGTTGGGCTCACTTCCACTCACAGCTTGGGTTCTGGAACCACTCTTCTCGACCAAGGGTGGACTCTCCACTATTCTGGCGTTGTCCAGGGTGAGAGGTGACGGGCGGGTGTGGGCTTATTAATAGCCCCCCAGTTCAGCCGCCATGTGTTGGAGTCTACCCCGATGAACGAGAGGGTCGTCTCCCTGCGCATTTGGGTCAGGGAACAGTCTCTCACTGTCATTTGTGCTTATGCGCCTAGCGGCAGTGTAGAATACCCGGCCTTTTTAGAGTCCCTGGGGGGCGTGCTGGAAAGCACTCCCACTGGGGACTCTGTCGTTCTATTGGGGGACTTTAACGCCCACGTGGGCAGCGGCAGTGACACCTGGAGGGGCGTGATTGGGAGGAACGGCCTTCCTGATCTGAACCCGAGTGGTAAGTTGTTATTGGATTTCTGTGCTAGTCCCGGTTTTTCCATAACAAACACCATGTTCATGCATAAGGGTGTCCATCAGTGCACTTGGCACCAGGACACCCTAGGTTGGAGGTCGATGATCGACTTTGTAGTCATTTCTTCTGATCTTCGGCCATATGTTTTGGACACTCGGGTGAAGAGAGGGGCTGAGCTGTCAACTGATCACCACCTGGTGGTGAGTTGGATTCGATGGCGGGGGAAAAAGCTGGACAGACCTGGCAGGCCCAAACGCATAGTGAGGGTCTGTTGGGAACGTTTGGCGGAGGCCCCTGTCAGAGAGGTCTTCAACTCCCACGTCCGACAGAGCTTCAACCAGGTCCCGAGGGAGACTGGGGACATTGAGTCCGAATGGACTATGTTCCACACCTCCGTTGTTGGGGCGGCGGTTCGGAGCTGCGGTCATAAAGTCTCCGGCGCCTGTCGCAGCGGCAATCCCCGAACACGGTGGTGGACACCGGAAGTAAGGGATGCCATCAAGCTGAAGAAGGAGTTCTATCGGGCCTGGCTGGCTCATGGGACTCCTGAAGCAGCTGACGGGTACTGGCGGGCCAGACGAAACGCGGCTCTGGCAGTCACCGCGGCAAAAACTCGGGCCTGGGAGGAGTTCGGTGAGGCCATGGAGGAAGACTTTCGGTCAGCCTCAAAGAGATTCTGCCAAACCATCCGGCGACTCAGAAGGGGGAAGCAGTGTTCCTCCAACACTGTTTACAGTGGAAGTGGTGCGCTGCTGACCTTAACCGAGGATGTCCTCAAGCGGTGGAAGGAGTACTTTGAGGATCTCCTCAATCCCTCCAACGCGGCTTCCGTAGAGGAAGCTGAGGCTGGGGACTCGTCCATTACCCTGGCTGAAGTTGCTGAGGTAGTCAAAAAAACTCCTTGGTGGCAAGGCTCCGGGGGTGGATGAGATCCGCCCCGAGTTTCTCAAGTCTCTGGATGTTGTGAGGCTGTCTTGGCTGACACGCCTCTGCAGCATCGCGTGGAGTTTGGGGACGGTGCCTCTGGACTGGCAGACCGGGGTGGTGGTCCCTCTTTTTTAAGAAGGGGGACCGGAGATTGTGTTCCAACTATAGGGGGATCACACTCCTTAGCCTCCCTGGGAAAGTCTATGCCAGGGTACTGGAGAGGAGAATCCGACCGAAAGTCGAACCTCGGATGCAGGAGGAACAATGCAGTTTTCGCCCTGGCCGTGGAACACTGGACCAGCTCTATACCCTCACTAGGGTGCTGGAGGGTTCATGGGAGTTTGCCCAACCAGTCCATATGTGTTTTGTGGACCTGGAGAAGGCATTCGACCGTGTCCCTCATGGCATCCTGTGGGAGGTACTTCGGGATTATGGGGTTCAGGGCTCGCTGCTACGGGCTGTTCGTTCCCTGTATGACCGGAGCAGGAGCTTGGTTCGCATTGCCGGCAGTAAGTCAGACCTGTTCCCGGTGCACGTTGGACTCCGCCAGGGCTGCCCTTTGTCACCAATTCTGTTCATTGTCTTCATGGACAGAATTTCTAGGCGTAGCCAGGGAATGGAGGGTGTCTGTTTCGGTGGCCGCAGGATCTCGTCTCTGCTTTTTGCAGACGATGTGGTCCTGTTGGCTTCATCGAATCAAGAGTTACAGCGTGCACTGGAGAGGTTTGCAGCCGAGTGCGAAGCAGCAGGGATGAGAATCAGCACCTCCAAATCCGAGGCCATGGTTCTCAGTCGGAAAAAGGTGGATTGCCCCCTCTAGGTTAGGGGGGAGTTGCTCCCTCAAGTGGAGGAGTTTAAGTATCTCGGGGTCTTGTTCACGAGTGAGGGGAAAAATGGAGCAGCAGGTTGACAGATGGATCGGTGCGGCGTCCGCAGTAATGCGATCATTGTACCGGTCTGTTGTGGTGAAGAAGGAGCTGAGTCGTAAGACAAAGCTCTCCATTTACCGGTCGATCTACGTTCCTACCCTCACCTATGGTCATGAACTCTGGATCATGACCGAAAGAATGAGATCGCGGATACAAGCGGCAGAAATGAGTTTGCTCCGCAGAGTGGCTGGGCGCACCCTTAGGGATAGGGTGAGGAGCTCAGTCACCCGGGAGGAGCTGAGTAGAGCCGCTGCTCCTCCGCATCGAGAGGAGCCAGTTGAGGTGGCTCGGGCATCTGTTCCGGATGCCTCCTGGACGCCTCCCTGGGGAGGTGTTCCGGGCTTGTCCCACTGGGAGGAGGCCTCGGGGCAGACCCAGGACACGTTGGAGAGACTGTCTCCCAGCTGGCCTGGGAACACTTTGGGGTTCCCCCAGAGGAGCTGGGGGAGGTATGCGGGGAGAGGGAAGTCTGGGGGACTCTGCTTGGGCTACTGCCCCCGCGACCTGGTCCCGGATAAGCGGAGGAAGATAGATAGATGGATGGATAAATACAAAACAAATGGCCTGCTAGGTATTATTTTTAATTAGTTAACCAATGGCTTTGACCTGCAAGACTTAAAATGTCAGATTTACATAATAAGCTATATACAATTACTTACCCATTTATATAGCTGGGTAATTTTTACTGGAGCAGTTCAGGGTAAGGACCTTGATCCAGGGTACTAGAGTAGGAGCTGTAGTCAGACATTTTTTCTTGTAACATTGGCTTCTATCTGATTGCATTTAATGAATCTGTTGTTATGTGTGTTACGTTTTGTCCACCTCTTGTCTCTAGTGTTGAAGGTCTCCATGCAATAGTTGTGACTGACAGGGACGGAGTTCCAGTAATTAAAGGTAATACAGCTGACATTAACACCGAGCTTGTAGTTCTTGACTGTGCCTGACATTTTAGGATTTTTTGATCCAGCATCATTTAGTTTCCTTCCATCATTTACACTCACTGAGACACACACAATAAACCCTGGTTCTGACACGAGGTCACTCCTGTCCGGATCTATACCGGAAGCACAGGGATGGGACACCAGTCCATGACAGGGAAGTCATGAACACATTCAGTCAGTGTGGAGATACCAGTTCACCTGAAACACATCTCAAGTCAAGTAGCTTTATTGTCATTTCAACCATATACAGCTGGTACAGTATACAGTGAAATGAAACAGTGTTCCTCCAGGACCATGGTGCTACATAAAACAACACAGCTACCTACATAGGACTACGTAAAGTGCATGTGTGCAAACAACACAAGACAGTACAGTAATTAGCAAAACAATAAACACAGTAAAAACAGAAGACATTACAATATAACGATAAATGCTATAGATATACTAATTAGCAGCAAAAAGAACTACATTTGGTCAGTACAGTATCGTCGAATGGTGTTCAGTTGCATATGTGTGGGTTGGTTTCAGTCCAGTCCCTGTGTATTGAGGAGTCGGTGGCTTTGGGGAAGAAACTATTACATAGTCTGGCTGTGAGGGTCCAAATACTTTGGTACCTTTTGCCAGATGTCAGAAGGGTGAAGAGCTTGTGTGAGGGGTGCGTGGGGTCATCCACAATGCTGGTGGATTTGCAGATACAGTGTGTGGTGTAAATGTCTGTGATGGAGGGAAGAGAGACACTGATGATTTTCTCAGCTGTCCTCACTATCCACTGGAGGGCTTTGCGATCCAAAACAGTGCAATTTCCAAACCAGTCAGTGATGCAGTTGCTCAGGATGCTCTCCATAGTCCCTCTGTAGAATGTGATGAGGATGGGGGGTGGGAGATGGGCTTTCCTCAACCTTTGCAGAAAGCAGAGATGCTGCTGGGCTTTATTGGCTATGGAGCTGGTGTTGAGGGACGAGGTGAGGTTCTCCGCCAGGTGAACACCAAGGAATTTAGTGCTCTTGAAGATCTTTACAGAGGAGCCATCAATGTTCAGTGGAGAGTGGTCGCTCCGTGCTCTCCTGAAGTCAACAACCATCTCTTTTGTTTTGTCCATGTTCAGAAACAGGTTGTTGGCTCTACAACAGTCCATTTGCTGCTGTGCCTCCTCTCTGTTTATTGACTTGTCGTTCTTGCTGATGAGACCCACCACGGTCATGTTGTCGGTGAACTTGATGATGTGGTTCAGGCTGCGCATTGCTACACAGTCGTGAGTCAGCAGAGTGAACAGCAGTGGACTGAGCACACAGCTCTGGGGGGCCCTGGTGCTCAGTGTGGTGATGTTGGAGATGCTGCTCCTGATCCTGACTGACTGAGGTCTCCCAGTCAGGAAGTTTAGGATCCAGTTGCAGAGGGAAGTTTCCAGGCCTAGCAGGCTCAGCCTTCCAATCAGGTGTTGTGGAATGATTGTATTGAATGCTGAACTGAAGTCTATGAACAGCATTTGAACATACGTGTCCTTTTTGTCCAGGCGGGTGTGGGCCAAATGGAGGGTCGTGGCAATAGCGTTGTCTGTTGAGCTCTTGGGATGATACGTGAACTGCAGGGGGTCCAGTGAGGGGGGCAGTAGGGTCTTAATGTGCCTTATGATATCTGTTTCGACTGTGGGAGACAACCAGAACACCTGGAGGAAACACTTAATGAATATGAAAAGAATGTACAAATTCCAGTAGGGATCGAACCTTTGCCAAATCACACACCCCAGGTGATGTGAGGCACCTGCTCTATGTTTTGTGCCACCATGCCACTCTCACTACTTAACATTCATATTTTTATTAAGTGTGACATTCTGAAAATCAAAAGTTATATTTACAGATATGTTGCAGCATATGAATTTTGATACAGTATTTTTGAGTAGCAGTTGCTTTTCTCCAAAGCAGCTTCCATTGAACTCTCTGTAGTGTTATCAGCCCACACACCTTATTCACCAAGGTGACTTACAATGCTAGATACACTACTTACAATATCCATACATCAGTGGAACACACACACTCTGTCACTCGCACACTATGGGTGAACCTGAACAGCATGCCTTTGGACTGCGGGAGGAAACCCACACAGGGACAGGGAGAACATGCAAAGTCCACACAGACTGAGCGGGGATTAAACCCACACCCTCTCGCACCACCCAGTCACTGTGAGATAGCAGCTCTACTTGATGTGCCACCATGCCGCCCACTTATACTAGTCCCACCACTTTCTGTGACTGCTAACACCACAAAGCACCCTAACGCTGCAAGACACACATAGCATATAGCTTCACTGTTTCTAAGCTCTCTCACTGTTAGATCTAAACAGAACAAACAATGAAATACTGATGGGTTCCATACGTGGCATGGGTTTCAATAAAATTCCCATACACATAGTCTTGTGTACAGTACCAGAAGCCCAGCCTGTGTTGGGGCTGTTACAGTGCAGGTTAGTACAGAAAAGCAGAGACCTGATGCTTTGTTCCTTCAATTGCAGTTGCCACTGACAGTGCCCCGGATTATGCTCTCAGGCCTGGGTTCCTGTCTACCTTTGCCCTGGCCACGGACCAAGGCAGCAAACTGGGCCTTTCCAAGAACAAGAGCATAATCTGTTACTACAAGTCATATCAGGTGAGCCAACACTCACATCACAGTCAAACTGATTTGTGATATCTATGGGCAGACGGTGACATAATAGTCAGGTGTACAGAATTGCATCCTGAATGGACGATCACTTGCAAGCCTTGAGGAGGCACTTCACACAAATGGTTCTAGCAGAATATATAGGTGCATAAATAGATTTTGTCAAAAGAGTTTTTATAAAAGTAGTGATGCATGACAATTTCAGTTACTACTACTCATTCCTCACAGAACAGTAAACTAATTTTGTGAAATCACATTGTTAGGCAAATTCCCTTTGTGAGGAGATCGAATTAACATGTCCTAGGGGAGAAAGAATGGTTTTCAGAGGGAAAATTTGTCAGCTAAAATTGAAATACCAAAAGAATTTTCTTCAGGACAGTAAGAGCTGATTTTTATAATATTTGTAAAAATTATTTCCACCTTGATTTTTTGATGTTATATTTTCATTAATTCATCAATTGAATCTATACAGTGGTCTCACAAGAAGAGTGTGAGACAAAGTGTCCTATGAAATATAAAAATAAAGTTCCCAAGACCACTGTTTACATATTTTATTCTGCAAGGCCTGCAAGCACTTTGTTGAGACCTGTGTAATGTTGCTAATGAATATTTTACTCTAGATGATCTTCATTTGGTCACCATATTAAGCCTTTGTTCACATGAGTGTAAAGATGTTTGTGTTACTATAGTTGTGTATATATTTGTGGTATAGCTGTGCTTGACCACAACAGCTCAGAGGAAGGAGGGACAAGAGAAAATGTCCTCATCACCATTTGTTTAAACCTTCACCTGCAGTAGGAAGGTGCCTGACCCTGAAAAGCAGACCAGAATCAGAAACCTTTCCTGTCTCAATTATCTCACACTCATCAGTCGCTGTCTCTGTAAATATCACAAATAACAGTAGACGTTTCCCAGGTACCTTGAGTTTCTCCTCAATGTTGCTCCCTGAAAGATCCCAGCTTGTCACAATGATTTAAGTAATTGAGTTAATGCATACAAATTAATAGTTTATTTCTATAAAGAGTCAGATACCTCAGTTTGAATCCCACATACCGCTGTTGTATTATTGAGAAGGGTACATACCTGGAATTTCTATAGTAAAAAATGACCCAGATATATTAAAAGCGCCCTGTGTTGCCGGGTTAGACTCCAGCTTGCCTCGACCCCGCTTGGAACAAATGGTTTCAGCCAATGTTTGTGTATGTGTATGTATTAAAGGCTGAATTACTATAGGAAGCATTATAACTCCCATTGGAGAAAAACTCCAGCAGCTGCCTAATGAAGCTAAAGGGATCTGTTAGAAAATCCACCTTTTTTCTGGTACTTTCTTTCCCCTTTCTCCGTCTCCTTTCCCTGCATAAAACGTGAGTCTCTTCTTAAGAATGCATCTTAACTCTAGCAGTGCAACTCTTTTCTCCTTATTTGCCATGCAAACTGCCATCACAATACCCACAGTTTCCTCTTCACACCTTGGGTCATCTCTGCTCAGTTGTCTTTTGTGTGTCCTGACTTGACAGTCTTCACCTCTGTGCTAATTTTCTCTAGTGCCAAACTAATGACAATGCTTGTCATTATCTGAAGCCTCTTGTCCACATCAAACTTCTTTGTTGCCTGAAGCATCTTCATCCAATGGTGTTTTCTATGATTTATGTTCACATTTATTCATTCAGCAGATGCTTTTCTCCAAAGCGATGTACAGCTCATCAAAAATACTGTGTGCATTACATTAGCAGGAAGAGAGACTTAGATGCAGATGTGTGATTCTTAAATGCAGTTAGTTTCTTTCCACCATATGAACCAATGTTCATCACACAAGTAGCTGCATAAAACTTTATCAAGATATCCATGATTCCTGATCACCTTCCTAGTAATTTTTTTTAGGAGATGCATATAAATATTTGTTACATTACAGGAGTAGCTACGTAAAGGTTTGTCCAGGCACAATATTGTAGTGCAAGAACATTTACACCTTACATGAACTTAAGAGATCATGGGCGAAGTGAGTTATGTGTTCAGATGAGTCTTGAAAAGGTGAGTTTTAAGACACTTTTTAAAGGTAGCCAGAGAATCGGCAGTTCTGAGTGAGAGGGGGAGGTCATTCCACCACAACAGAGCCAGAACCGAGAAGCTTCATGCTTTACCTTTTGTGCGTGAGACCACCAAGTGGGCAGATGTGGAAGAACACAGCAGTCTGGTTGGGGTGTAGCAGATGATCAAGTCTTGTAGATAGCTGGGAGCAGATCTATTGATGCATTTGTAGGCCATAACTAGGTCTTAAATTTGATTCGGGCAGCTATAGGAAACCAGTGCAGACAGACAGGTAGAGGAGATACATGGAACGCTTGGGCAAGTCAAACACAACTCGGGCAGCAGTGATCTGTAGCCACTGTAGAGGTTTGATGGCAGTAGCAGGAAGGTCAGACAGGAGAGAGTTGTAGTAGTCCAGGTGTGATGTCACCATGGCCTGGACAAGTAGTTGCACAGAGTCTGTTGTGAGGAAAGGATGGATCCTGCAGATGTTATGCATAAAGTATCTGCAGGTCCAGGTTGTGGCTTCAATGTGCTGAGCGATATAAAGACTTGAGTCAGTCATAACTCCCAGATTCTTAACTGAGGAGGTAGGCAAAATGAGTGAGTTGTCCAGTTTGATTGAGAGATCATGAGAGGAAGACAGGCCAGCTGGGAGCTGTAGGATCTCTGATCAGGAGAGGTTGAGTTGTAGGTGGTGATCAGACATCCATGCAGAGATGCCCCACAGGCAGGCAGAAATGTGCGTGAAAATGTCTGATGCTCCGGGTGTAAATGAGAGGGAAGGCTGTGTATCATCAGTGTAGCAGTGGTAGTTAATCCATGGGAGGCAATAATAGAGCTGAGGGAGGAGATCTAGATTGAGAAGAGCAGAGGACCCAGTACCGAGCCCTGCAGGACACCAGTTGAAAGAGGAGAAGAATGGGAACCCTGCCGGACCAGTTGATAGGATCTGTCAGATAGGTAGGACTCAGTGGTGGTGTTCCTTTGATCCCAAGTTGACTGAGAAAGGAGAGTAGAATCTGGTGGTTGACAGTGTCAAATGCTGTAGACAGGTCGAGGAGGATGAGGACCAAGGAGAGGGAGGCCGCTCTAGCTGACTGGAGAGCACCAGACACTGCCAGGATTTAATGGAGGCCCCTGATCCAACACTTTTACATTTACATGTATTTATTTATTTATTTATTTAGCAGATGCTTTTCTCCAAAGCGACTTACAGTGGATATTGTGTAGTGTTACTAGCCCACACACCTTATTCAACAAGGTGACTTATACTGCTAGATACACTACTTACAATGGGTCACTCATCCATATATCAGTGTAACACACTCTGTCTCACTCACACACTATGGGGGAACCTGAACAGCATGTCTTTGGACTATGGGAGGAAACCTATGCAGACACAAGAAGAACATGCAAACTCCACACAGACTGAGCGGGGATCAAACCATGTCCTCTCACACCACCCAGGCACTGTCGGGCAGCAGCAGTACTCGTTATGCCGCTGTGCCACTTTTCTGCTGCTCTTCTTGTCAGTGAGGCTTGGGCCATCTGGAGGTCTCAGGCACTGTGGGTTGCCCCTTGGCCTGGCCCTTTCTAGTTCTTTCCAGGGATGATACCTGTGTACTCTGATACCTTCTCTACCCAGAAGCATTTCATCTTGGTCTGGTGGATCTTCAGTTGTGCATTCTTACAAACCTTTCAATGATGCAGATGTTCTTACACTAATTCATAACACTGTGATAAATTTCATATGTTCATTCTTTTTATTTATTCAGTTCCTACTTTACTTGGAAGAAGACACCCACTTTTGGAGAAATTCCACACCCAATTTTGAGGATGATGCTGGTGAGTGCTATATTAATTCTATTAATACAAGAAATATTAACTTCTCTTTTTAACTCTATCTTTCAGGTTGTTCAGTTTAACCGGTTACCCTTGGTGATCAGCTTTATTGCAAGCAGTTGTGCCAACACAGGTAAGACTTCCCCAGTGAAAATGAATTCACACCAGATTTAAATTGCTAAAACCTGTGCTATTGTAATGTGGGTTTTGGCAGAGTTAGAATTTCACAAGTAGCAGATTCATCTGTCAGTGGCCTTTTAAGGAAGTGATGTGTTGACTTGTGTCCAGGTTTAATCTTTAGTCTGGAGAAGGAGCTTGTTCCACTTATTGAGCAGCTGAGACAGGTGGTGGAGGTATCCTAAGTAAAGACCATGAGCAAACTGGGGATCACTGAAAAATCTGAAACCTGGGAGCGGATCGTTGTGGATTCTACACTGAGATCCTGAGTGTACATGCAATCAAGTGTGTGCCTTCTTCGCTGTTCCCCTTGCCAGCTGCATTCTGTATCCGTTTGCCTTTTCCTTACTCACTCAAAAAGACATAGTTCCATTACCACCTTTGAAAATGTGCAAAAATTTGGCATGTCTGAAACTGTGATAGGATGCATATCTTTCTACTTGTTGTATTTCTTCATATACTCTATAAATCAATGTTTTTCTGTTCTATGTGCTGTCATAACAGGAAAAATATGCTATTTATTGTCATGGTTTACTTTTTAAAATTCCGGTAATGTCATACTTTAATTATAGATGGTGTTTCGTAAAGTTTATTTTCAAATATTTCTGAAATAGACAAAGCATGAAATCTACTTGTTCGTTGTGCTTCTTTTCTAAATTTACTTTTGATGACAATAGCAGCAATTACTTTTTATACATTTTTTACCATTGCATTTATTTCCAAAGCAAATACTGACAACTGCATTCCTAAGACTAGTACTACAAATACTTGTTTGTTTTTGCAAAATTCATTATGAATTTCCATTATGATTGATATTGACATTTCAGCTTTTCATTTAAAGTGGTTTACAGTAAAAAAAAAAGTGTGCTTTATAGATATAAATACTGTATAGTATATAGAACCATTGGAAGGCAGCACCTATTTGCTAGTGCCTTGAGTGTAAAGATGTTCATGTTATATTTGTTTATAGTATGATTGTGGCACAGCTGTGCATGGCCACAAACGATCAAAGGATAGAAAAAAAGAAAAAAAAAATCATTGGAATAATGTGCATTAAAAATGAGTTCAATTGTAAACCTAATTAAACGACTAATAGAATGTACTCAAGTCATTTGTTAAAAGTTGGAAGAATGTAATAAAAGACGAGGCTGAAAATCACAGCACTGAGAAAACTTAATGACTGACTTTAGACAAGGCAAAGTGAAAGTCCCTCTCATTCAGAGCCAGGTATGGAAATTGAAAATACAGAAGAGTGTATATTAGTTACCACATTTTCTGCTATACTTGTAATTACTTTGACAAATGGGAATTGTCCAGATCGTGAACCTGTGTTGTTATAAAAGACCTCAATTTGCATCCAAAAGACCATTGAAAAAAATTGTCAAAAATATCAGTGAAGTTGAGCTTTGATTATTATGCCATTAGGATGATTACATTTTTATGTGATTTAAAGTGATTTTAATTTGATCATGTTTAATGAAATATAGTGAAGAAAAAATCAAGTCTCAGTGGATTAGTTGGCTGCAAACACATTTTATATATTGAACATAAAACAAAAAGGATCTTTATAACTGATCAATCAAAACTAAAAATACATAATAAATACATTTCTCTGTCTCTGTGACATGTTTTGATGAACAAGCATGACTAATTCCTCAGTTTACCAAGATTGAAAATATCTTTTGTCAGAATATCAGAGTACATGATGTCAACAGGAACCACATATAACACAAAAGATGGTTGATAAGCACACAAAGTGGACTAATTAAAACTGTATAAAATAAATAAGCTTAAAGAATAAGCACTAATTCAAGCAGTAGCACTGAAGCAATGATATTCATATTCCCAAACCACCACCTTCATCAGACAAAGTCTGCAGTGCTTAGAACTCTTTCAGGGTCGCCATTACAGAAATCCCCTTAACTCTTGTGACACCATTGTAGCTGGTTTCAGTTCCACTGTGAGCAGTTAAAGATGTCCAAAGGCTTCATTGTGACGCAAGAGACCAGCCTTTATAATGTGAAAGCTGCTGTGAAGGCCTTGGTGCCAGTGTAAATGACTAGTCTCGCTTGAACCATTATACACCTGTGTTCTCCTTGCTGGAGTTCCCTTCTGACATCAAGTTTTTCTTCTTTGTCATCTACCTTTTCTTATCTGTGACTGGAGGGAAGTCGGAGAGCTGCGTTAATATTTAACAGCAAGCTAAGCTACTAAAAATGTAAAATGTTAAAAAATTACAATAGTGTCACATTTTATTCAGCAAATATTTTAGAAATGAAAACATTCAAATAAAATTAGCACCATGCAATGGCATATAACCCACAGAACAGATCTGACTTGTAGCCCTCATTGAACCAGGCTAAACATGGCAGAGTTATTCCAGGTTTGCTCTGTACAAATGGCAAATCCTATGGATGTGTCACTCACCAGCTTCCAACGCAGGATCTTGATCCACTCATCAGCCTCCACACCAGTCTTGGCACAGAGGTAGAAGGTTCTCTCAGGAAACACCAAACTGAGAGAGGAACACAGTTGGTACATGAACAGACTAAGGACCAATGGAAATGTTACTGGAAAGGAGACTTCTATATTACTGTTCGATATATTTACTTTTACATTTATTGATTAAAGAGAAACTTTTTTCCATAGTAACTTAGGATAAACAAAAGTGTATCAACAGACAAAGATACATATGCAGATAGTCATTACACAAGTAACTGTGTAGAGAATTTATGGGCAATTTAAAGGTATTTGTGAGAGATAATGTAATGCAACTTCATGGAGCAGTTAGGAAATCAGAAGAGAAGTGGCCCTGAAAGATGGGATGGAGACCCTTCTAAAATGCTGATGGACAAAGGGAGCACATTTCACTACATCACAGCCAAAACCGAGAACCTTTATAATATTTATAACACTTGATGCCAAATCAGTTTTAGTTTCCATGGAGACAGAGCGGCTCTGAACATCCACAAAGTTGTAATATCACAGTTCTGATTTAAATGATGATACATAACAGACATGATGATAATTGACAGGATTGTATGTTGAATAATTTAGCTTAATACACTCACGTAGTTGCCTGATTCAAGAGCAAAGTTCTAACAGGGTCTAGTTTTAAAAGTGAAAACAAATGACTGCAGACATCAAGAAGACAGCAGCAAATGTGATCTCTGAGGCAGCACCAACTTCTCGTTCTCTCATTTCTCCCTGCACACCCACTTCCTCTTTTTTGACTTTTTATGAAAGACAGGAAGTGAAACACCAAGGCAGATGTGTTCTTGCATTCTTTAATGTTTGCCATCACACCCCTTGATGCCCAAAAACAAGGGGGTATGAGCCCTGCTATGAATCTCATGGTCATCGTGTCTGATGTTTAAGGGAGAAAAGGCAGAAACTCTGAATCCTTTCAGTGTTTACTCGTTTTCAGCCTTAGTCTTATGGTTATGGTTGTGGTTGTTCTGCTCGAAACAAGTGTGCTAACCCTCTGAAGCTCAGATTCGCGCGAGTCTTCTTGCAGTCATGTTTTTCCTTTTGGCACTTTGGACTTGACTCATACTGGACTTTTCCAGGCTGTTCAAAATGTTGCCCCTCCCTGGTGTGTTTTTGGTTACACTAGACACAATGAACAGAGGGCAGAAAGAAAAGAAACTGGTTAGCTGAAAAAAAGGCTGATTTTGAATCCAACAATCCAACGCTTGTTGAATTCTGTTTTACAATGATAGGAAGAACTGACATCAAAGGATCAAAATACATACATACATATATATATATAGAGCGAGAGAGCAAGAGAGAGAGCACGTGAGAGCCAGACAACCACTGAGTTTACCATCCCTAACCGAAAGGCACAGCACAGCTTTCCATAAAAAACACTCACCAGAAGCAGTTAACTCTCTCCTGGGAGTAATCAAACTGCACGGCAGAACATGCAGTTAAATCCAAGGTTCGAATAGGTTCATCAAACTGAATGAAGTGTTGAGGGAAACAACAGGAGAAGACCACTCAGTGACATTATATAGAAATCTTCCTAATTGGTGTCGGGTGATGCACCATGAAATTATGACATCAGTGAAATGGTTAGTGGTAGAATAAGAAAGAAAAATCAACATGCTGGTAGCAGCAAGCACTCAGTTCTACATCCTGGATAAAAGCATAAAAAAGCTACATATATTTACTTAACATCAACAGACATGAACTCTTAATAGAGAGGTCTGACAGCATTCCTTTTGCATCACATGCATTATTACAGACAATCATGTTGTGGTTTCATATGCTGCACCTGTAACTGCCATACCATTTTGTCTTTGAAATATTTGAGCTCGTTCCTGTTCAAGGTGAACCACCTCATCTTCCAGTTCTGAAAAAAAGATGACATACTGTCTGATGTTACAAATGAATGCTAATGTCAGAAAGTTACATTCCTCAATTCAAGATATTGCCAACAATTTAGTTGTTTGAATAAATTAAATATGAAAAATCCTGTAAGTTTCATAATGTTTGCTTTCATATTATGTGTGCAGGGGAAAGGCCTATTTAAATTTAAGTGCTCCCTAAAAACTGAGCACAGATTAATTAATCTCAGACCAAATCATCATTTTTGGGCTTTATTTTTAAAAAGCACAACACACATTTTATTCTTAAGTGCAAAATACCCACAAAAGTACAGGGGAAAATGAATCTTTAATCTTTTTCAAAGTACATATTTGAATTTCTAGTGAATATACTGCATATAAGTGGGCAAACATACATGACATATATAGTACATGACTAATGCAGAATGAATTATACCTCTCATTTAATTTTTCAAGAGCCAATATCACTGTTATCCCCTTGTCATTCTCACTTGCAATAAGATCACAACTAATTGAGCTGTTCAAGTAGTGAGAGAAATACACCAAGTTCTACCAAAATACTTCCCTGTTACACTAGACTATTTGACCTGTGATATGTTTTTTATGTATCAGTTGAAAGAACTAGTGTTATGTTTTTAGATGGGATTTCTGTTGGTATCTGTGTATGACTTACATTTTTTTTGTGGTAGTGCAATAAAAAAGAATAACATTGTTAATTATCCAAATTGCCTTGGTATATAGATTTACTCCTGTTGGTGGTGGCAGCACCATACATACTGGATGATCTCCTGTCATGTCCTTGCAGCTTTCTTATACTTCTGAATCCCAATAAGTATTTCAGAATGAAAGTATAGTACAGCTTATTTAGTATCACAGTAAATTTCAGATTTCCTGTAAAGGACAGTGCAGTACATTGACATCTGACAGAGTAGGCAAAGTCATGGAAAATGCAGCCAGAGTCTGTTGAGTTTCTCGATTTACTTTTCTCCCACATTTCACCAGAGTAGTAAACCTGGTGAACTACAAAACTTCTGTATTTAGTAAAGAAAGGCAAATAAGGCTACCTTGAACTCACCTTGACTATAGCACCCTGCTTCACCAGGTAACCCTCCTTCGTACCCAACTGTACATTAAAAAACAAGTTCTAGTGTTAGGTTTAGACAGGAATTAGCAGAACATGACTGCAGAAGTGTGGGCTGTCTACTGAACACAATACCCAACCTGAACAAATTAGATCACTGGGCACAAGGCAAGGCAAGCGTGGGTAGATCCTGGATGGAGCGCCACTCCATTGCAGTGTAGCCACATATATGCACACATTCACACAATATGGGTAATTTAGAGTGTCCAATTCACCTAAAACACATGGCTGTGGACTATGGGAGGAAACTAATGCACCTGGAGGAAACCCATGTAAACACGTGGAGAACATGCAAACTCCACACAAACTGAGCCAAATTTGAACCTATACCCGAACAGCCCAGGCACTGTGAAGCTACCTGCTGCACTACTGTGTCTCCTTAAATTATAATCACAATGAAATTTAAAAAAAAGAATGAGTGAGTAGACTCTACACGGTCTTGAATATGTTGCATATGAGCTACCCATTACTAGCCCATATCCTTATTTTTGTCAGATGGGGTTCTAGCACAGCCTCAACAACCACGTACCATCCCTCCAAGCAACCTGATGGTTCACACACCCAGAATTCCTCCACAGCTACTGTCCCAGTCACAGAATTCCAGCTTCTGAAATGGGTGGATATTTACAAGGCGCACAACTTGGAACTGAATCCCCTATTGAGCCAGCATGCAATGTGATGGAAGTCATTTCACTGTGTGTTACTGTGTGTCAGGAAAGCAGTTCAGCATAAGTGTGAAGGGGTAACTGACCGAGGGAGCATCAGGCACCAGGTCGTTCTCTGTTCGCCCGGTCTTCATTGCCGTGTGTACCCGCACAGATTCATAGATGGACGGCTCCTCAACTGCTCTGGGGTACGGGCACTTCAACACTATCAGGGTCCCTTCCAATTAGAATGAGCAGAGCCGGTTACAGTCTTTTGTTGATGGTAACATTTTAGTATTTCATGAAATACATAACAGCTTTAATCAGTGAAATACACAAAGAGCTAAAGAAAAGAGAAGATAAATAGACATGCTGTTCCTATCCATACAGAGGATCTGTTCTGTTCTGTATTGATAAGGCAGTCCATCAAATGGAGAATGCATTGGACATGCACTCACATGATCCCTTTTAACACATTTTTTTACCTAACCATAACACATACACATAAATGCACATAGCCAGACTGCATCCCCTCTATAAATCCCAATGACCAGACTGTCCAAAAAAGTACCAACCTGTCTCGCTGCCCACAAGGGGCTGGTTGGCGAAGTGCTTCACAAAGTCCTTCAAGGATGGGAATGTGTTGAAGCCGAAGCAGTAGCGGTTGTCCTTTCGGATTACGTGAAAGTGCTTCACTGAATCCTTGGCCCTGTGTGGGAGGGAAGCCAGGTGTCCAGTTCACACAGCTCACTTTCCATTCCTGTCATACGACACACTCCCACCCTATACAGTACCTCTCTAGCTCAACATTTCCGTACTTCTACACTTGTTGCTGTGCCACCCCCATAGCTCTGCATGTATGAACTTTTGCAGATTAGCATCTGGGTACTTCTAATGTGTAGTGTATTCAGATAAAGGCCTCGTTTAAATGAAAGGCCAAATCTGCAGTCTCCACTTGTGAGCAAGTCAATACAGGGGAAGTCCACATTTGACTGACATGCAGACTATCACCACTTGTTTGGTCAGCTTCCTCCTTCCACTTGCAGTGTGCTCAGGGAGTCTGCTGTATTTAAAAATACGGGATATCATTATTTTATTTTACACCCTCATTATTTGCCTACTTTTGAAAAATTGTTTAACAGCAGGAGCACTGGGTCACAGCAACACAGAAACAGAAACTGCAGCAAGGAGAAATTGCAAATACATCTACATACATACATAGAACAAGGGCAACAGACTGCAGTATTTTAAAAGCATGAACAAATACCATTGTCCAAAAGATCCACTGTTCCAAAAGGTGTCCCAAGTACTTGTGAGTCATCACGCAGAGTTCTCATGCAGAATATTTTTTGTAGCAGAAAACAATCAAGTGGACCATCCATATACTTCTTACAGAGAGAGCTTCCAGTAAAAAACAGAAGAAAAAAATACACTTCTTTGTCCATGAATAAATTAATAAATGTAAATTTAAATGGAAGATGTCTAGTAAGAGTAATCAACCTGTGTTCTAAATCTTTGTCAAAAAAAAAAAAAAACAATTTTCTTTTTACCTGACTAACTGAACACTCTTCTGGTAAACCTGTGTTTCGACACCTTACCAGAATAGAAGGGAATATCAAACTGTCGTAAAAGACCTAATACTGTGGACTGAGCAGGACAGGTGTACCTATATTGACCAAGTATTATGTAAATAAACAAAAGGGATGACCTCTTCGTTAAACAGAGTTTCTTGGAAATCTCCTATAAATACGTGTCGGAGTAAGCCAGACTCTATATAATACACTGACATTTATTTATTTAGCAGACGCTTTTCTCCAAAGCAGCTTACAATGGATACTATGTAGTGTTACCAGCACACACACCCTATTCACCATGGTGACTTACACTGCTAGACACACTACTTACAATGGGTCACTCATCCATACATCAGTGGAACACACTCTCTCTGTGTCTCTCACACACTATGGGAGAACCTGAACAGCATGTCTTTAGAGTGTGGGAGGAAACCCATGCAGAACATGCAAACTCCACACAGACTGAGTGGGGATCAACCCCATGTCCTCTCGCACCACCGAGGCACTGTGAGACAGCAGTGCTACTCGCTGTGCTACCCAATAATAATTTATATTAATATTTAAATAATAATTCAAATATTAATATAATTAAAGGATATTATGATAACAGTGCTAGTATTAAACCATTAAAGCTACAAAAAGTAACACTGACCCAGTTCCTTACAAGTTTTCAATGCACCATTCAGTAGGTTGATTTTTTAGTCCAGTTTATGAATATATAATATTTCTGTATGTATATTTATATACTTCCTTGTCACAAGTGCTTCAATGGTGTTTTACTGAGCTAATTACAGCGCTGTGACCCAATCTTCTGTTATCATCCTTAATCCATGACCTTCAGCTGGTTACGATTAAAGAAAAACTGGCCTGATTTCTGTCAAAATCATAGGTGTTACAGATAGGTCATGAAACTAACTGCTGAGGTATGAAAAGTACTGTCATATTGGTTTGCATACTCTGAAATATGCTGTACTTGTCATCTGAAGTAAAGAATGAGGGCAAACAGGTCGTACCTGACAGACAAGGCAAAAAACGCAGGTCCTTCATTGCTGTTCCGTAGGAGATAGCTGCCATCACGGCCATTGGAAAGAAGCAAAGCCTCAGCAGCATGGCGAGACAAGTCATAATGGTACCACCTGGAAGGCTCACAAAGTGTTAGAGCAGGAGTGCAGACAGTCTACAGTCCTCCACCAAACCTAATGACCCCGATCACTTTTCCTGACCATGTAGAAAAAAGGGCCAGGAGGTCAACTGTCATTCTGATCATGCCATTCACTTCTTAAGTGTACAGTACAGCTAAAAAGTGTATATGGAGCCAGCTTTATCATGGAAAATAATAGTCATTGCACAATTAGCATCATATGTGTTCAACTGCGGCATACTTTAACATTTTTGGATCATGTTCACTAATGCTCACTTAAATACATCTTCATTAAAACTCATATGTTTAACGAAACCTGTGCAACCAACCAATAATATTTGCTTTTGTACAAGAGGCGCAGCTCATGCATGTGTTTACTGGCATATGATGAATAAATGTTATTTATAAATTATTTGCTAATAAAGACCTGCAACTTACATTACAATGTTTTTTGCTGTATGTTCTGCATCATATGACATCATCGGCAAACTCAAAATTTAAATCCCAAGTCTACCACTCATGTAAATGTAGGGTTTTACAATGTGGAGGTTGGTCTATTGTAATGCTGGCACTGGACAGAGAGGTATTTTTAAAAGTTTATTAGAAAAACAACCACATGCACACACTTCTAGGATGAAATTTCCTCTGCCCGCTACCCTCCAAAAAAATGTATCCTTCATCTTCTCTCCTAGGGGTGGGTGCGGTGGCAGTGCAGTGGGTTGGACTGGGTCCTGCTCTCTGGGGGGTCTGGGGTTCAAGTCCCACTTGGGGTGCCTTGTGATGGACTAGCATCCCATCCTGGGTGTGTCCCCTCTCCCTCCAGCCTTGCGCCCTGTGTTGCTGGGTTAGGCTTCGGCTCCCCGTGACCCCGTATGGAAGAAGTAGTTCAGATGATGTGATTATGATGATCTTCCCTCCTTGTGCTATTCCCTTAACCAATCATTAAATCTCATCTACAAAATGGATATCACAACCTAAAGAGCACATTGTATAATTTTAGAAAAAGTTATAATCATGTTAATATTAATTAAATTAAGTGAAAACAACCTTTAAAACACACACACACATTTGCTGAAGCTGCTTGTCCCAAGTGGGGTTGTGGCAAGCTGGAGCTTAGCCCGGCAACACAGGGGGTACGGCTGGAGGGGGAGGGGACACACCCAGGGTGGGACGCCAGTCCACCGCAAGGCACCCGAAGTGGGACTTGAACCCCAGACCTGCCAGAGAGCAGGACCCAGCCAAGCTTCATGCACCACCGCACCCCCAACCTTTAAAACATGCTCTTGCAAATACATAATAAATGTACTGTATACCAGTGCTTATTTTTAATGTGTAATGTGTTATTTCAAGAGTTCTATAGAAGAGTTATTATAGGTATAAATTTATGCTATCTATTGCTACTTTTCAACTGTTTCACTAAAACAGAACTAGTCACAAGACTTCACAGGATGGGGCATTTCACCCATTTATGGTTATTGGCTATATGTGGATACAGACAACAATCTAATCCCTAACCTTGATGTTAACCATGCAATGACTGTCTAGTCCATACATTTTAATTTCTAAAAAAAATTTCAAATGCAGTAATAGTAGACTTAGCAGTTGTTATATACCATGATACCTGTGTAACCACTGTGTTTTATTCTGCCTATTCTCTTCAATAAAGACAGACAACCCCAATTCTAAAGTGGCTGTTTAAACTCAGAACACTGCACTTATGCACTCATATTGGGCTAGTTTTCCTCCCGGTGCACTCTCTAAACTGGCACCTGCTGCAACAGCATATACAATAACAGTTCCCATTGTTTCACACTGCAAACAACTCTATGACAACTTAACATTATTGACTTGATTCCCTTCAATATACATACTGTAATGACCCACGTTACTGTGTTTAGGCGGGAAAATGTGTTTGGTGTAAACAGTTACATTAGGGGAAAAATGTGGAATGTAGGTGTACAACCACTGGGGGCACTTCTGGGGGAAATGATGGGGTGACCGTTTTTGCCAGTGTGTTGGGAGAGAGCCTTGGGGTGCTAAGCAGGCTGGCAAGGATGGCTTGAGGCGTAGATCCTGGAGGAAACAGCGTCCTTGGACCAAGAGCATTATTTCTCTGTGTGCTGGTGTTCAATTAAACATTCAAGATGAATGTTGCCTCTGCGTCTTTCTTCTCCCCATCCAAACCCATGACGCTGTGCCAAAATACATCATAGATTTCTTTAAACAAGATAGGGTTATTTTTGTCTCAGCATGTAGAGCTCATGCCTCACAGTTCCTGAGGTGTGGGTTCCATGTCTCCCTGCACAGTTCTAAAACATTTCAGATGATTTTAAACTGCTTGTAGTGTGTGTGTGGGTGCATGTTACATTGCTCTGCTGTATAGGTGACTGAATGATTAGAGGGAGTTTAGTGAACTGTATCTAGCACTCTAGAATACCTTAGATAAAGGCATCAGCTGAATACCAATACAGGCAGTTCCCGGGTTACAAACGTCCAACTTACATACAACCCGCAGTCACGAACCACCTCTGTAAAGCCTACTATATTAAAAATTCGAGTTACATACAATGATTCAAACGGGCACTACTTTACGACACACATCAATTATTGCGCTTCTACAGCAGTTTGTCATCATGGCGTGTGGTCCAAGGTAGGACAAAGACTTCCTTCTTTTCAGTCGGACTGCCATACCCACACCCTTGCCCTGAACTTCCGCACCTGCCTAAAATCAGAGCAGCAGGGTATAAAGAAGCCGCACCTGCACATCCTGGTTGCAGAATCTCATTTGAGAAACCCGTCTCTCCAGCAGCTTCAAGTGAACCCATGACAACCTACTCATTCTTCCAAGTACCTCGTTCTCCTCAATCCACTGCACCCGCTCTTGACGTCCATGACAAAGCATAAATGTGATGCAAGTGATGGCGATGCATCAAATAAAAATAAAACGATCATGAATGAAACTAAAGTGGAAATACTAAAGCGGGAAGTGAAACACCAACAAACATTGTAAAAGTGAACATTCAAGTTTTTTAGTTTTTTATAGCAACACACATACAAACATTCTCTCTCTCCTCCTCTCTCTATTATAAATACTGCAATTACATTTAGTATAATAATAAAAAAATTATTATTGTGATAATAATAATAATAATAATAATAATGTTGTTCTTGTTATTATTATCAATACATTGTAGTATTATTATTGTAACGACCAGCATTACTGTGTTTGAGCGGGAAATGTGTTTATTTTAATTAGTTAGAGTTGGGTGACGTATGGGGAATATAAGGGGGTGATTGCGTCTGCACAGGGGAGAAAGAAGAGAGCCTGGGGGCGCTAATTAACCTGGGAAGGCTGACTAGAAACTCAGGTCCTGGAGGAAACGGGGTCCTCAGACTGAGAGCATTATTTCCCTGTGTGCCGATGTTCTAATAAAATGTTCAAGATTTCAAGATGAACATTGCCTGTACGTCCATCTTTGCCCCATCCAAACCCACGGCGCAGCACGCCACATTATTATTACTCTACTGTACTGTTGTATTAAAGATGGTTTCGTGTATCAGATAGAGTTTATTTAATGTTTTCTTATGCATAGAAAGGTACACAATATACTAAGACAAACATTTGACTGACGTCAGACACGAGACGTACCTAACTGTCCCGATATACCTAAAAATCCAATTTATAGACAAACATAGGAACAGAACTCATTCGTAATCCAGGGACTGCCTGTAATATAATATAATTACACAATGCTTTGGAAAATAGCATCTGCCTAAAGAAGAAATTTAAATAAGTGGGGTGGGGCTGAGTATCACTGCTACTGCTTTGCACAAAGTCATGCTTGAAATACCCAGGCACATCAACTTAAGTCTGTCAAATTTAAGAAAGGTGGAATAACTAAACAAAATCGAATGATTGATAAGTTCTCTTCAACTATTTATGTCCCCTCGTCTTTGAAAAAGAAGATGCTATAGTTACAAATGCATAACTTCACCATTGTTCATGCATGACCAAAAGCAAAAAAGCAAACTCTCCGCCATCCAACAGCTGTATCGGTCACAACTTTCATACATTTCCTGCTGATAAAAATAAGACAGTACGTTGTGTCTAAACCGCAGAGGGTTTGACATTGGAAGGGAAAAAAACAGCATATGGCAGGACTGATAAACCCCATTTATGCTGTGTATTTTGGACACTTACTGAACACAAAGCAGAGAAGTACCAAAAAAATATAAGTTGTAAATGGCAAACATGCTGTTAGTGTATGGACTTAAGGTGAAAAGGTGACATGAACAAAGTTTATACTTTTGGGTAATGTAATGGCAATGCACTAAAAATGATGTATAATGTGATAAAACGAAGATTAATAAATTTCATGAACTGCTCTGGAAGAAATGTAAAATAATGTATGAAATGCCTGAGATCATTAGAGAATGGGGGAAAAGAAAGATTTTGTAATATCACAAATTTTTGGACACTGAGGGATTCCCCATTAGGAGGATACAATGTTCAGCAGATACAGACTTTCTCAACCCAGTAAGGCACTTAAAACCAGAACTGAAAATATTTATTCTTGTGTAATACAGTAGATTATCAGAATTTGGCCATTTATTTGTAAACAAAATTACAAAATAACAAACTGAACTACTTATTAATGAATCTGGGTTAAATTTCTGCAGTCTTTTGGGAGATGGGTTTTGTATGTTTACAAGAGATTTCATTACTTAAGGTTTTCTGTTTATTAGATAGATATGTGCTGTAATACTGCATTTTCAGTTTTCACAACATATGCTAAATTCTTTTACTTCTTCAGTTGATTTCAACATTGCCCACAACTGCAACTTAGTATGTTGTTAACAATGACAATCTAACACTTGATTCTAGTTAAACGCCGACCAGCATCCATGGAAACATTTATGTAGCTGGCATTTCAAGAAAAATTAATTCTACTTCCCCATAAATCCTCACATACAAACGTCTTAGAATGGTATATCATTTCCTTTTGAAAAATACCTTATCCTGAACTGCTCTAGACTAGTAAAAATTACCCAGTTGTGTAAATGAGTAAATCAGAAAGCAGTAGTACACCCGGCGTCTTGCAAAATCTCCTTGAACAAAGCCTAGGCACCAGCTAGATCTAATCATGTTATTATATATTTATATAACTATAACTATATATTTATTTCAGGACAACAAACCTGCAAGTACAGGATTACCGTTCCCTGCATGTTTCTGTACAGTAAAATTCCCAGTTGAGTTGTACAGTACGAAATTTTGTTGTCCATAACATAATATAATTATCAGGTGTGAAATAATAACGCGAGACATCAAGTTACTGACCGAAAGTGTTCAGCTACAGAACTTTTAGCGAACGCAGGCATAGCACTTGAGTTGATAGTTAAACATAATAGACCGGCTATAAACACAGTGCCCTCACAAACAGACTTAGTTTATGTTTATGAGTACATATAACACATTTTTTATATATGGATGTGTGTGTACGTACAAATATACAGAAACGATAATCACGTGACGTTACATGACTATGTCTTTTATTTATATTACAATCCCCCAGTAAGCACCTCTTCTTACCCCAGTGTTTCCAGCTCGTCCTCCAAGTGACTGTGAGTGGTGTCGCTGCGGAGAGAGCTGCCGTCACTCATCGTTGTAATGTCACAACTCGTTTCTCCGTGCTGCTGCTGATCTTTGATATCTTATCTCGACAAGAACAAAGGGGAAGCTGGCGGAGGCCACGCCCACACTGGCTGGCTTTGTTTTCCCGTCACTTTTTTTTTCTCTGAATAAATATGACGAATAAACTGACAAGAAAATGTCTAAGGTCTCCATTTGTTATGACTTACTCCGCAGATACAGCACTATTATTCCCTGCTCTGTCGTAGAATATATTCTTAACGACCAATTTCACCCCGTTACTTCCAGCTAAACTTTATTTGAAAAGATGACCCACTAAAAGTTATTACGAATTGCTCCAACATTATATAGTTTTGCGTGGCATAAATCTAGTACAAACTAACACCTTTTCTCTTTCCACCCTTAATTTCTTTTTCAGTCCTTAAATTTTTCATTCCTTGACCATGGATCATTGTGTTTTCTGTCATAAACTTTTATACCACTGCATGTTGCCTCTTAATACACTTTGTGTATATTCTGCTAAACTTAATTTTCGTTAATTTGTGCTTCAGGAGGATATTCCAGAACCTATGGATCATAACATAAATAAGCTGTAGGCAGCTGTGGCACAGTGAGTAGCGCTGTTGTCTCACAGCAACGGGGCACACTCGAGAGGATGTGGGTTTGATCCCTGCTCAGTCTGTGTGGGTTTCCTCCCACAGTCCAAAGACATGCTATTCAGGTCCACCCATAGTATATGTGAGTGATGAGAGTGTGTGTTCCACTGATGTAGGGATGAGTGACCCTTTGTAAGCAGTGTAAGTCACCTTTGTGAATAAGGTGTGTGGGCTGATAACACTACATAGAGTTCATTGGAAGTCGCTTTGGAGAAAAGTGTCTGCAAAGTAATTAAATGTAATAATGGTTAAAATTCCTAGGAGTAGGATGCAGGTTTGTGAAACAGGTGGTGGATGTATGTCTGAGTGAGTGAGATGTTCCCAGCAAAGAGAGGGACTGAAAAGACTGATGTGTTATAGGGACATGCAGATTCAGAATAAAAAGGTAACATCTGGGAAGAGCTGTGCAATGAATATACACACTGAATCCATATTACCATATCTCAAAAAGAAAAAAAAAAAATTCACTTCAATGCAACACATTGTAAACAAAAACGTATTTGGCTTCAGCAAAAGTAACAGCTAAATAAAGAATAATATAGACATAAAGGCAATGTGAAAAATTTATTTTTAAGAATTTTTTTGTAAATAAATTAATGCAATAGTTTCCAATACAAAGAACAAAGTCGTTAATTTAAAATCCATATGCCAACGTTTTGAAGTGTTAGTGCAAAATCTTTTTTTCTAAATGCAGCTACTTCACGGTAACCCAAATTCCTTACTAGCAGTTGTGTATTTCTATACAGTATAGAGCAAAGCAAGGACTTTAAAACACTTTGGTCCTTCATGTATTTTCATCTATTGGAAACTTATAGGTAGAAAAATGTGGTATATGTATATAAAAATTAAATACTGACTTATCACTTTACAAAATTGAGCAATTATTTTGTGTGTTGCAACCCAGAAAACTACTGCTTGCATAGGACATCTGTTTACCTCTGAAGCAGTGTAGGTCAACTGAGGACTGCTCTTATACTATACTGTGTATACATTTGTTCTCCAAGGCTGGTCCTGCAGTATGCTGTGAAACATCTAGGTGGTTTTTAAACATATTAATTACATTAAAAACATGAAATGATTATCCATTACATGATTGTAACAAGACTTGTGATGAAGTTTGACTGCCCTGCTTCGAAAAAAACACATTGATACAAGATGCAACTATAGAAGATCTTCAGTCTTCACAGTGACATCTCTCAGATTAAACATGCACTAATCTTGGTGATGAATACAATACATAGATTGCCTGGAAATTATAATTATATTTCAGTTAATCAAAGATATTCCGGGGTGTCCAAAAAAAAAAATTATAGAATCAATTTTGTTTGTTTCATGTCTTACAGAGGAGAAAAAAATTCAGAATTGTATTATTAAAAAATATAAAGTTTAAATATAAAACTGAAGAATGTACTTGTAACACAAATCAAAAGGTACTTTTTTAACAATTTTTTAATTTATTTGATCAGTTACGTATTGTGTAAAAAAAAGTGCACAATATCGAGTAGACAGAGAACAATTAGTCAATTTCATTTATGTTCTCTATTTTTAAGCAAAGCTGGTAGTGCTGGAGCCTCATACTGCCTTGGCTGTGTGATTGTACATAGGTTCAAACCCTGCTCTGTCTGTGTAGAGTGTGTATGTTCTCCCAGTATTTACTCAGGTTTCCTCCCACCAGTCCAAAGACGTGTTTCAAAGGTGTTGGTGACACTTAATTGTCCTCAGTGCATGTGTCAGTCTGCTTTGGGGGGAACCCTGCATCCTGACTAGCCAAGCACCCGTTGCTTTTTGGGATAGGCCCCAGACCACTGCAACCTTGAAAAATACATTTGTTAATACTACACTTAAACTGTTTAAATGGACAAACAGCTGATTAACAGCCTATTGACAAGAGAACAAATAAATAACCCCATACCTTCTGTCAACTGCCCCTTTGGATGTGACCACAGTAATAGTATTTAGGCATACTGAGTAGAGACATGTTTTCTATGGACACAAAGCTCCATGAAACATGCTTGGGACATAGGGACTGGCTTTCAACGGCCCCATTCACAGAAACTACAACTAAAGCAAAGAACTGATGTTAAAAAGTTGTAAATGACAAATATTCATATGCTAAAAGTATATAAAATTTGTCTGAATTCAAATCCCAAAAGAAATTGTATGGAGAATTATAAATATAAATATGAAACAGGCCTGCCTGCTCATTATAGTATTCATAAACATCACTACTGTGTGCAGCAACCACGCCTGTGACCTGTGAGCAGATGCTGAAGTGAAAAAGCTGATCCTCAGTGATTGTTTCAGAGGAAACAACAATGTTAAGCAGCAACATCACAGAAGTCAGAGTTATGTGGCACCTGACTGTCCAAGTATCTTCCAGCCCAGAACCAGTATAGAGCTGGATTCTTTCCAAACAGCACAGGAGCAAATGGCTTTGAAAGGCTTCTCTTCCTTTGGTCTTTTATCACCACTTCTGTGTCCCTTAAGGTGCTCCACCATTGAGTGTCACCTTGAGAAGTGCAAAACATACAGCAACAAACAAACTGACATCGATTCATGAGTTGATCGAAACTGGATTGGGGTGGCACCCCCTGGGGTCTCCATCTGCTGCAGTGACGGTGATACTTGGCTCTCCATATCCCAGTGCCGTTCTCCAGTTTTGAATTCCTCTCCTCTGTTCCTCTGGACCCAACTTGTCCAGCTGAGCAGCTTTCACTAAATCCGTGGGGTTCACACTGTTCTTCACACTTGTGTACAGGACCCTAGCAAAAGAGAAAGTCACTTCTCATTCAAATATTTTCTATTTCTAATTAAACATTTCAGCACCCACAAACCCATGTCTAACAGATTGTGTAAAGCTTAAAGAACTGGCCTTTTAACCAAGAGTATTTAGTTAATAGATGAACCACTGCAGTACCTCTAACTTATTAAATCCAAATTCTCCCAGTACTTATCTAGATCGTTTGGTGAAAATTTGGTGAGCAAATAAGTAGTATCATAATAAAAAATCTATTTAGTAAAAAAATACATAGCACATAATTCTGAGAATTTTTAATGAGAATTCTAGCTCGGTTTACATTACATTGCTTAATTTAGCAGACACTTTTTTCAAAGCAACTTCCAATGAACATCTATGTAGCATGGGGAGAACATGCAAACTCCGCACACAGCAGAGATTGCACCCACGTCCTCACAGCAGCGATACTTGCTGCACCACTGTGCCACCCTGGTAGTTTTTTACCATCCTAAGACTATACTTAATAATTAGTTTAGCTTGTGAAAACACAGGTAATTAAGTACATCAGTACACACTTACTGATGTGTGCATATAAGTCTGTTTGAATGTACACGGTGCATGTGTGCATGTGAAGATGCTGTACTGTACCTGGGAAGCAGTGCCAGCACAGTGGTGAGGACACACACACAGTAAAACTGGGGGTCCTGCATGTGCCGGATGTCAACGCCAAGGGGATTGGAGGGGGAGTTACAGGTCACACAGGTGGCACTGAAGACCAGCATGAACACAAAGTAGAAGAGTGCGCTGCCCACTAGAACCACACCATGAAGCCACGTCTGCAGCAGACCGTGCATATAAGGACAGATGGAGACAAAGACAGAATGAGACAGGAAAGTCTGACCAAGAGAGGCAAACACAGCCAAGAAGGTTAAAATGACAGTGAACCAGAATGTATTACTATTAAATAAATAGTTTAATAATAAATTTCTAATACACCAGTCCATTGCGGGGTAGCCACGTGCTCACACAGACACAGAGCAGTTTACATTTATTCATTTAGCTGACGCTTTTCTCCAAAGCAACTTACAATGTTAATCTACCTACAATTATTACTCACTTGTACAGCTTGGTAACTTTTACTGGAGCAATTCAGGGTAAGTACCTTGCTCAAGGGTACTACAGGCAAATGAGACGTGAACCTTCAACCTTTAGGTGGAAAGGCAGCAGCTCTAACCACTACACTACCAACTATTTCTAATTTAGACTCACCAATTCACCTGAACTGCATGTCTTTGGACTGTGCGAGGAAAACAGAGGACCCAGAGAAAACCCACACCGACACTGGGAGAACATGCGAACTCCACACAGACTGAGTGGGTATCAAACTCACAGTCTCCCACACCACCCATGTGCTGTAAGGCAGCAGTGTTACTCAGCGTGCCACAGTGGCACCAGATGTATATACTGTAGCACCCCTCAGTGGTGCTACTGGAAACAGGGCTGGGAAACAGGGTTCTAAACAAATGCCCTTAACTGGAAATGTCTTTGATGTTAGACAGTACGAGAACAATTGCTCAAACACATGTGTATTGGTCCAGTCTACTCTGAGCCTCCCCATTCCCCACAATAGTTGGCAGCCCCTTGTTAGCCTCCCCAGAATCCTTCAGGGGAAAATCCAGCACAAGCAGTGAGAATGCCAATCAGACAGAACACTCAAAGGAACACACACAATTATGTACAGGGAGCAACACCAACTATTTACACTACTGTACATAATTCCTCCTCAGTGTCATTACAATACTATAAAATGGTATTATACAAATGTTTAGATTATAAACAATTATAGATAAAATAAAGCTGTCTCAAACACAGTACAAAGTTGTCTTCAAAAACATCTGCTTCATTTCACGGCTGAGTTTCCCTCCACATTTCTGTAGCGCTCACTTACCAGGGTGTGGCTCTGGATAACCTGCTGCAAGAGAATTACGAGGAGGGCTGATGTGTTGACTGGTGTTCCAAAGGAAAAGATGCTAATATCGGAGCCAGAGTATGCCTGCAACCGAAAAGTTACAAAGCAGACAGACGTTCTGCATATTTACATTTATTCATAACTGACGCTTTCCTCCAAAGCAACTTAGAATGTTAAGATACCTAGAATAACCAATTAACGCAGCTGGGTAATTTTTCTGGAGCAATTTAGGGTAAAGACCTTTCTCAAGGGTAATACAGAACTAAGCTGGATTTGAACATGGGACCTTCACATTGATAAATAGCAGTTGGTATTAAGCAGATCTGAAATTTACATTTGTTGTACGAGCTGAAGATTAAGATGAGTCAGCATTCTTCCCACTGAGCTAAAAATGTCCATCTCTGTATTGTATCATTGACTTGTGCGAAATGTATGTATTTTAACTCAAGGATTAGCAAACCATACAATTGGACCTCGGGAATGGCACCCAGGTTGTCACACATTACAGCAGCAATACAGGTAGAACCAAACCCTGAAGTGAAGGTGACAAAATTACAATAAACAAGGTAAACAAAAAAAATGGGTAGAACAACAACCTATAAACAACCATTCCAACAGTTAACATTCCAACATATAATTCTAGACTGTCTCACAAACCTTTTCAAATACATAAACTCTGAAAATGAGCCAGAAGGATGTAAAACAGGTTTATCAAATCAGCCAATTTTCTTGCCAAACAATGAATGAGTTACACTGAACATTCAACCATTTCAACCATGAATAACACTAATATGCTCCAGTAAATGTAGAGCTGCATAATCAGAGCAGTGCCTATAATTAGAGTTGTATAAATTAGTAAGTAGTTGTAGAGTTCAACACTATAAGTTGCTTAAGACAAAAGTCAGCTAAATGAATCAATGTAAATGTAAATTATGTTGTAAATAAAGCAGTTACACATCATGATACAAAAAGACATTTCTTAAATGCATATGGGACAAAAAACATTTTTTAAATGTACACCATCCAGATTCGTTACAGAAATAGTTAGTCTGCATTTTGCTCTCAAGCTTCTAAATTGCAACTGTCGTGCTGCACATGCACAGAGACCTACTTCTTCAAACAGTTGAAAATCATTCCGCTGGACATAGAAGTTCCTGTCCAGCTGGAAAATCAACCTGAACCCGTTTCATCCACACTTGTATATCCAGGAAGAAAACCCTTCTCCACCATTCAGACTGCCTTCTCCTTCGAGCTGCTGCCTTACATTCAAAGAACTCACTGTAATCCCCTTGATCAAGGTAATTACCCTGAATTTTTTCAGTAAAAAATTAAGCATCTGTATAAATGACTAAATCACTGAAAGTCACTCAACACCGCAAGTCACTGTAGAGGAAAGTGTCAGATAAATAATGAAGTCCAGTTCCTTAATCACTAAGCCACTATTTTCCATACACACATAGCATGCCCTTGTTAATATGTTTGTACAGCAAAAATCACTTAGATTCTATGTAGGCAGGATCTAAAGAATGTACTCACGAAGTAGGGGACAAAGAAGCAGACAAGACTCTGGTAGAGTGCATCCAGCATGGTGCACCAAAAGGTCGAGGGCAGATAAGCCTGAAAGAAGTCCAAGGAATCATAAACAAGCTTCTCCATAACCCAGCTGTGCAACTTCATGGCTGCAATTCAACAAGTCCTGCTTTCAGTGCACCTACACCCTCTGGCACCTACAGTAGTGAAAACAAAATCCCTACTTATACTGAATTTTAATTACAAAACCATCTGGCAGAACTAAAAGGTACAGAGTTAATCAAATTAAATCACTATTGCAATTTATATCCCTCATAATAATAATAATAATAATAATAATAATAATAATAACAACAACAACAACAATAATAAATGTTACTGTAGTATTTATAATAGAGACACAGAGAGGAAGAGGACGAGAGAGAGAGAATATGTGTGTGCATAGGTATAAAACCATTAAAGAAACTTTGTTTGCTTTTCCAATATTCGTTGGGGTTTGACCTTTTTCCGCTTTATTATTTCAGCTTTAGTTTTAATCATGATCGTTTTCGTGTGTGTTACTTTATTTGGATTTAATTTTTTTGTAAAAACAATGTTTTTGAAAAAACAAACAAATTAAAGCCAAATACAGTAACAGCAACGTCGTTCGTGTCATATGGAGTGGGCATTTGACAGAAGTAGGTGTGTGGACCCAGTCATGGGATCTGTATTGTTGGTACACAAGGGAGCAGGCGAAATTTGTGGTCGGGGACAGAAGTGGGTCGGTCGATGCACAAATGTAGGTCTTGGGGAGAACCAATGTCGTAGTCAAGGCAGCGATGCAAGTGTCAGGAGCCGTAGATATCAGGAGAAGGAACGAGGGACTGAAGAGAATGAGAGACTTAGAAGGACTGGTACGGTGTCGTGGGTTCATTCGAGTGCACTGGAGAGACGGGTTTTCTCGAATGAGATTCTGCAACCAGGGTGTGCAGGTGCAGCTTCTTTACACCCCGCTGCTCTGATTTCGGGCAGGTGCGGACGTTCGGGGTGAGGTTGTGGGCGTGACAGTCCGACTGAAAAGAAGGAAGCCTGTTCTACCATGGGCTCACATGCCCAAAAGCCCGCAAACCGCTGTAGATGCGCAATGTTTTGATGCGTGTCGCGAAGTAGTGCCCGTTTGTTATTACGACTCATTATTTTTAATTCGAATTTTTAATATAAGAGGCTTTACATTTACATTTATTAATTTAGCAGATGCTTTTCTCCAAAGTGATGTACATCTCACAGAAAATACAATGTGTGCGTTACATTATCAGAAAGAGAGACATAAATGCAGACTCGTGATTAAGTGCAGTTAGGTTCTTTCCACCATATGGACCAATGTTCAACACATGAGTAGCTGCATAAAACTTCATCAGAATATCCACAATTCCTGATCACCTTCCTATTCATATTTTTTTCCCGTTAAAACGGGGGGTGGTTCGTAACTATGGGTTGTACGTAAGTCGGACAGTCGTAACCCAGGGAACGCCTATACAGATAATAAAGTTACAAGTTACATTTATAAATTATTTATATAATTTTTAATATGTGTGAACATTACATATGCACAGGACACAAATTTATATTTTAATGACTGAAAACTAAACATTTTCTAGACTGAAGTTTGTCAAAGATTACATATTTGATTATTACAAAATGCAGATACACACACACACACACACACACACACACACACATTTTCAGAACTGCTTGTCCCATACGGGGTCACGGGGAACCAGAGCCTACCCGGTAACACAGGGCGTAAGGCCGGAGGGGGAAGGGACACACCCAGGAGGAGACGGCAGTCCGTCGCAAGACACCCCAAGCGGGACTCGAACCTCAGACCCACCGGAGAGCAGGACTGTGGTCCAACCCATTGCGCCACCGCGCCCCCAATCAAAATGCACATATTTCTTTTAAATTTTCAGATAGAATTGTTTATTATCGAGTACGATTTTTTAATTCCTTTTTGTCCTTGATCACATCTTGTATTCTGGTTTTAGTACCAAAACTTGGAAACTCCAAATTTCAATGATTTGCCAAGGTTGGCCCATTTTTAAAATCATCCCTGAATGACAAAGTTTTAGACGACTTAATACCAAAATGATTTCTGAACATCTGATAATAATTCAGTGTTTGTCATTATAATATTGCTAAGTTCCTAACAGTTACTTCCTTTGTAATTATTACACTTAACTTCCACCAGGCATTTACAGAGTGGTACACTGTTACTCCCCTGACCTGAGAGAAATGGCCAGCTCGGTAGAGCACAGGCAGCTGTTGCAGGATGTCAGCAGAGGCGTCACGGTCCAAGATACCATAGAGCAGTGGTGGTGCAGAGGTAAACAGCAGGTTAAAGAAGATGAGCATCCAGTAATTGGTCATGGTGCTACCAGAGAAGCCACAGTAGAACTGGTACCAGAAAAGCAGGTTCACATAGGCCTGTAGGGCGAGACAGGAGAAACACATGGGTCAGAACCTTAGAGAATCACACATACTTTGTTTTCAGCATTTTTTGTGATGGCTAGGAATAGATGCAAATGCATTAGAAGAACGACTAACACATAGAAAAGAGAAGAGATAAAAATAAACCTTTGGAGGTCCAAGTATCAGTGGCTGCCCACCCCTCTTGGGCATTGTATGTGGTGACAATGGCCCTGTGTGTGTGTTTATTTCCAATATGTGTTCAGGTACAGCTAAAAACTGAAGCAGTTAGAGTCTATGCCCAGCTTCATGGACAGTGATCAGCTTGGTGTCAGCTGGCAGTCATGGAGCCCTGGGTGCAGATTCCAGGAGTAATTAAAGCAATCTCATCCATTAACCTGATATGTATGGCCTTCCTAATAGCCATGCAACAGCCATGGAGGGTAAGATGTGGTTCGCTGCACAGGTACTCACCACATTCTTGTAAAAGAAGTAAAGGGTCATGTTGGCCAGCCGTGTGTAGCACCAGTGGCCATGGACCAACAGCAATTTGCGCAGATGCTTAAACCTAGAGATAGCAAAATCGCTGGACATCACTGCCTGTCAAGATTGAGACACAGTGTTATCTCATTGAAAGCATTCACTGAAAGAAAAATACCCAAAAGAAGTGTCCCATCTGAACAAGCCACAATGGTGCTGTGTGCTAGCCAGTCCCATTACAGAAACCATTACTACTGAGGCATGTAATGCCGTGGGTTTGGATGGGGAGAAGAATGACACATGGGCAGTGCTCATAATGAACATTTTATTAGAACATCGACACACAAGGAAAAGAATGCTCTTGGTCCTTGGACTCCATTTCCTCAAGGACTTGCGCCTCAAGCCAGTCAGCTTAGCACCCCCAGTCTTTTTTCCCCTCATACTGGCAAACACAGTTTATTTTGCTTTTATTTTGTAAGTCAAGTCATCCTAGCGGTCGAACACCTAAATCACATTTTGCCTAGAATGCAACTATTTACAATAAACATTTTCACGCTTAAATTCATGATTAACGCGGGTCGTTAGACTATTATTTAATGCTAATTACCACCAAATACTGTAAATATTAGTATTTAACTTACAGATGCATCACATTTACTCACCTGGAATACAGATTTCGACACGGAAAACTGTTCTGAAGTGGTCAATTTGTATTTATCTAACCATAAAGCCTTTCTACTAAAATCTTATGACTGCGTCCCTTTGTCATCTATGGTTGAATATGGTGTGCCTCAGGGCTCTTTTTTGGGTCCATTATTGTTCTCTCTACATGTTACCATTGGGTGATATTATTAATAAGTTGTTAATAAATAACTATTTGTCTTATGCCTTTGCTCAGTGCTCTGTGTCACTAGGTGAGAAGAGCGCTCTATAAAAATAATTTGAACTGAATGTTGAGGTACAATTTTATTGCTAGGATTTTATATGAAATACCCCAATTCTCCTGAACATGTAGTACACAGAAAGTTCAAAAACATACCTGCATACCCTCCTGCCCTGAGATTCCTACCCCAATATTGGCCACCTGGATCATGCTTACATCATTGGCCCCATCACCTAAGCCATGGCAATAAGCAAAAGAAAATCTGTGAGGAAGTCTGTCCTGCATGACTATGGTGAGTAGAGCCGATTATTCATCGAAATTCCAGTCATATTTAATCCTAGCTACAGCTACAATCTTTGTCAGGCAAAGCTGAGAACATAAACTTGACATCTCAATTTACATCCCATTACACAATTTAAAAACATTTTCTTCAATTTCTCTATGCAGCAACTTAGTATAACAATTTTTCCATAATCTTTCTGCCAAAGGAAAATCCCAGCTGAATAATAAAAAAAAAATTCTTTATTTGTGAGTCCAACAAAATAGAACATATAGGCTACAAATGCAAGACTAAACATTTCATATTATTACATATCAAGCAAATTAAAGAAGATACAAAGGACATACGCAGTCATACGGAAAAGGCTTGCAAGTTTTGTGGTGTGAGATCAGTCTGGCTTCATAAGTCATAGTATCTTCTGCTGGCCAAACTTAATATCAGCAACACAGAACAGAGGTAGGGCTTACCTATAGCCAGGGTCATGACTCCTAGTCGATCCTGTACCAGCCGTACCACCTGACTCTTCTGCAGCGGTGTGGAACGGCAGCAAACAACGGCACGGCAGTGCTTAGCTAGGTCAAGAAAGGGTTCCTGTAGACTGTCCTCCAGGGCTAGCTCCAGAGACTGACCGTCAATGACCAGCATGTGGCCACTTGGTTCGTCTCCTTTGCTGTCACTTGCTTCTGCAACCACCCTGATCAGCTTCAGCAGAAGGGCTTCACAGGCATCCTGGTGGAAAGATGACAATTACATCATCATGAGTAGCAGAATGTTAGGATCATTACTGCATCTTTAGTGACCTTAAACCCAGGAATGGTAGAAAGATGGTACATAGAGTACACACACTTTAGTTCCAGCTGTCCTCTACGAACAAACAATTTTGATCTTTTTCTTTCCAAATATTAATTTCAACTTTAATTTCAGATTTGAAAAATGTTGCTAGTTTTCACTCCCAGAGAACCAAGGGTTACATAAGTATCCAACTATTATCTGACCTGCTCTCAAAAAAGTAGATTGGCTGAAGAAAGAGCAAAAGAAAACAATCAGCCTTGGGTTTCACAGTTTGGGGAGGCTGCAATGGTTGCATTTGTAAAAATGGCTGCTTTGTCATATACAGGCAGTCCCCTGGTTACGAACGTCCAACTTACGTACAACCCATAGTTACGAACCACCCCTGTTTAATAAAAAAATATATATACTGTATATTACAGTTGGAAGGTGATCAGGAATTGAGAATATACTGATAAAGTTTTATGCAGCTACTTGTGAGATGAACATTGGTTCATATGATGGAAAGAAAAAAAACTAACTGCACTTAAAAATCATGCATCTGCATCTATGTCTCCAACTGCTGATGTAATGCACACATTGTATTTTCTATGAGATGTATGTTGCTTTGGAGAAAAACATCTGCTTAATTAATAAATGAAAAGTCTATTATATTGAAAAGTTGAATTACATACAATGGTTCTAATAACAAACAGGTGCTACTTTGTGACGCACATCAAAACATTGCGCACCTACAGCAGTTCGTTGGCTCCTGGGCGCGTGAGCCCGAGGTAGGACAAAGACTTTGTTCTTTTCAGTCGGACTGTCATGCCCACAACCTTGCCCCAAATGTTCGCACCTGCCTGAAATCAGAGCAGTGGGGTATAAAGAAGCCATGCCTGCACACACAACCCGTCCTTCCAAGAATCTTGTTCTCCACAATCTCTCGTTTCCACTCCTGATGTCCACGGATCCCAACACTTGCATCGCCTTCTTGACTACGACATCGGATTCTCCTGAAGACTTACGTTTGTCCATCGACCGACCCATCCTGTCCCTGACCACAAATCTCTTGTGTACCAACAATACAGATCCCATGACTGGGTCCACACTCACACCTCTGCCCGCTCTGTATGACATGGACTACAATGCTGTTAACAGTGCCTCGTGTGTTACTGTGATTGAAACTTAAAGTGGAAATAATAAATTGATCGGCAAAAGGTGAAATCCCAGCGAACACCGGAAAAGCAAACATTAAAGTTTCTTCAATGTTTTTTTAATGCCTACACACACTCTCTATTATAAATACTGTAGTAACATTTATTATCATCTTTCTATGTCTGTCTCTAATATATACTGTAGTTACATTTATTACTATTACTGTTATTATTATCATTAATCATTACGTTGTATTATTATTATTACTATATAGTTATACTGTATTAAAGATGTTTTAGTGTATCCGGAAGTGTTTCTTTAATGTTTTTTATGCATAGAAAGTTAGACGATATACTATATACTAAGACAAAAATTTGACTAACTGACATTAGATATGAACCGTACCTAACTGTTCCGACTTATGTAAAAATCCATCTTAAAGACAGATTTAGGAACGGAACTCGTTCATAATCCAGGGACTGCCTGTAGACTCTCCCACACACAAGGCGCTTGCATCATGGATGAAAGGGATTCCTGGCCTAACAAGCATTATGAGGAGATGTCTGATGGAATGAGCATAAATTGGAATGAGGGTAAGCTGTTTGCTGTCAATATCAAGCTAAAGAAACTTTCATCCTCAGTTTCCACTACAGAAACAAAAGTTGATGCAAGCAGCTAGATAAAGAGTGGATAGTGCAGAGATGGTCTGTAAAAGAGGAAATAAAGACAAGATTACGGGTGGTGGCTGAATGTGACAGCAAGAGGTAAAAGATGTTTGTTTCAAAGAGGTGTTGGAATGCAGGAAACAAGGCATTGTTGGGCCTTTTTGTGTGGAATGAGGAAAAGGAGGACATGGTGAATTTCCTGCTGACTGCACTGCTTGTCTCCAATGAATGAGCCCACATCTTCAGCAACAAATGAAGAAGAAGCAGGTGTCAAGTAGGTTGACATTTTTCTGACTGGCTGTGTAATGACAATATGTGAAATGACAAAAAAGAGTTAGAAGTCATCTGCTAGAGTGTGCAGAAGGTGTACGTTGAAGTCACAGAGAAAGATTAAACAGAAGGAGCTCAACAGAACATGAAGATAATCTAGCAAGCAGCTAAGGGGGCCAATTGTAAAGAGTGCAGTCAGGGCAGTTTTGGAGACAGTGGAATGCACAAGAGAGTAGGCTCATGGGAGAGTAGTACAACTGGGGAGATGAGTAAACCTGTGCCAGAATTTCTACCAGAAGGGCAAGGGGTGTGTGTAGAGTAATTAGTGAAGAGATCCACAGGTGTGGATAAGTTTTCTTTGGGTGACTGTTAGTCAGCAGAGGTAGCGTGTGGACGTCCATAAACTAAGTTAGGGGATGCAACCACTCAGAGCCTTTATAGATAACTTGACAGTGATTCCATTGTCCATTGCAGGATGTAGGTGGATTTTGTATGAGCTGGACAGGCTTATTATGTGAGCTAGGATGAGTTTCAAGCCATCAAAGACCATATCTTTGGTGCAGAGAATGTGGAAACCTACACGGACACAAAGCCATGCACAAACACACACCTTGCTGTCACAGTTGATGGTGAGCAGCTTGTCAGATGGTCGAAGTAGCCCACAGGAGCAAGCAATGTTGACAGCTGTCTCCTGTTTGTCCCCTGTCAGGACCCAGACATGTATGCCAGCCCCCTGCAGTGCCTCAATCGTTTCAGGCACATCCTCCTGCAGCCGGTCCAAGATGCCAGTGGCACCTAAGGATGGGGTCCAAAGCAAAGAGATTGTTTTTCCAGAACAAAATCATAGATCAGTCTGTCATTTAATAAAAAACACATATACATGTGCAAACACCTACATACTACACGACACTTTAGAAATGCATCTCTGTGCAGTTGGCCACTATTGCAATGTAAAAATAACTATCTGCTTGTCTTTGCACCCTGAAAACCAAGTATTCCCGTTTCTAAAAATAAATGTTTTAGGGTTTTACTTGTACCTATAATTTGGAAGGATTTACAACTATCATTTAGAATTTCCCTGTAATTTAGATCTGCCATGTTAAATAAACAATCAATACAAAACAAGCATGACAAAGGATAACTGTCCAAATTACTGGTTTATGTTGCAGTTTGTCCCTCTCCATTCTCAACATCTACCAAATCAACATCTACACCTATAATTACCCAGTAAATTCTTAATGATGATTCGCTTTATTGGTCTCTACAGCTAAGAGTCTATTTGAGCCATACACCAGAACACAAAAAAATGTGGCTTGAGTCTGGGCTCAAGAGAGCTCAGTAATTGACCGGAATTTGAAATGGCTATGCATTAAAAAAATGCCCACAAATCACCAGAATGTTTAGTTTGCTTGATGATCCTTTAATAACTATAGGACCCACTCAGCTGAGGAGGAAATACACAGGTCCAATGCATTAACTGCTCAAGTTCTCTAGGGAATCCGAAACCTATAATATTACAATCCTACTGAGTTAATGCCACGATGAGATATATTAACTGCCTATGACTAGGTGACTAGGTAATAGAAAGATATCAGCCAAACCTGAAACAATAAAGGGAGATACACTCGCATTCCTTTGTGTTGCCAGAGCTAACAGATATTAAATGAAAATGGCCTCTGAAATGAAACCGAAACTGAAATGACTGCCTCTGCCAGAAAGCTTAAAATGGGCTGTGGTTGATTCTTCCAGCAGGACAATGATCCAAAACATACATCAAAATCAACACAAAAATGGTTTACTGACCACAAAATCTAGGTCCTGCCATGGCCATCCCAGTCCCCTGACCTGAACCCCACAGAAAACCTGTGGGGTGAACTGGAGAGGAGAGTCCACCAGCATCAACCTTAAAATTTGAAGGATCTGGAGAGATTCTGTATGGAGGAATGGTCTCAGATCCCTTGCCATGTATTCTCCAACCTCATCAGGCATTATAGGAGAAGACTCAGAGCTGCTGTGTTGGCAAAGGGAGGTAGCACAAAGTATTGACTAAAAGGGTGCCAATAATTGTGCCACACATATATTTAACAAAGATTTTTTTTTGTTGGATAAACATGTGTTGTGTTTGCAATTGTTTGATATCCATAAGAGCAGAGTATTTCTGTGAATTTTGCAACAAAAGATCAAAATGTTAAACAATAAAGAATTTTTCACAGCCTTCTTTGCTCATATTTACCTAGGGTGCCAATATTAGTGGAAGGCACTGTATCACTGTGAATTTCTGCATAGTAAAGTACTACTTTTTACATTGGGGGTAGGCCAGGACCAAAGTTGCATTGCCCAAAGCTGTTTCAGCTAGTTTTAGATTTGCATTAAACCCCATCCATGGAATTACTGGGGTTAGGACTGTAACACGCCAAGGCGGCCAGGGAAGGGGGCGGAGAAGGGCCTGCCACAGCTGGGACTGATTACTGCCTCTATTTCTTCCCCCAGACCCAACAGTGAGAGAGAGAGAGAGAGAGAGAGAGGGAGAGAGAGAGACCAAGCACAACAACGACCACAACCCCGACCTAGCCCTCGAGCCCATGGACGGTGCAGCCGAGATCGAGGCGACCCCCATCTCCTCGTTCCCGGTTCCCCCCTTTCCCCCCCTTGTCTCCTCCCCAGCACCTCCCTAAATGATGGTCGCCAACAGGCGAGGACCATACCTGTTCGGCTTCATCTCTTGCAAGGACCTATACTTCAGTTTAACAACTTTGAAGGGAGACAAACAGAACCTCCCTGAGATCTCAGAGGGTGTCTATCTGGCTTTTTGGGCTTACCAAGGAGGGTCAAGTTAGTCTCCAATTCATCAGCAGACTCCAGCAGCAGCTTCTCCCTGTTTTCTATGCAAGTCTCTGCAAATGTGTGCTTCTTCAGCCACATGGAGTACTCTGTCTCTTCCAGAACCTATATTTTATCAGTTATAAAGTAAAAACCATTCTATATTCTATCCATGCATTTTCTTCATTTACAAATGTTTACATTTTTAAAAATTAATCTTTCCATTGCAGTTAAATGAGACAAACATGCAAATAGCAGCACTGAAAAGCAAGGCAATTTTTTGTATAACCCAGGAGGTTCTATTAAAAAAAGAAAAACACACCTTTGTGGCTACACAGAGAGTGCGCAGGCCTTCTCTGGCATAGTTGTCGAGGTGCCTCTGTGTCTGCTCCCTAATATGCTTCAGCCTGGCCGTAGTCGGATTGCCTTCTGAAAACGGGTCAGACAGAAGAGGGCACACAAGGGTGAACCAACGGTGGCACTAAACATTTGGTTTCCATGTAACCATAGCAACACTAAGCTAACAACAAACGTGAAGCTCTCTCTCACACATACACACACGGGGGAGGCAAAACCCAGTCAAAGGAATGGCTGTGCCAGTATACACACAATACCTTTCTCAGCACCTGCTTGGGTTGACAATTTACCACTGTAAAAATCAAACTTCGAGACAGTAGATACAATACTATCAATGTGCCAATGCCAGTTTATTATAAAGTAACAGTTAACACCATAAACGAGTTAGAGGGGCAGTGTAGTTGCTTTGCATATGAAAACAAGCCAGTAAACCTGCACTTATGGTGCAATGGTTTTTCCATTAATGTGGAAAGTGTAACTGGTAGAGGAACTTTCAAAAGAATATTATTTCTTGAAATTGCACCCTAAATACACACACACTTTCTGAACCACTTGTCCCATGCGGGATCGCAGGGAACCGGAGCCTAATCCGACAACTCAGGGCATAAGGCCGGTGGGAGAGGGGACACACCCAGGACGGGACGCCAGTCCGTCGCAAGGCACCCCAAGCAGGACTCGAACCCCAGACCCACTGGAGAGCAGGACCTGGTTCAACCCACTGCGTCACCGCACCCCCCTACCCTAAATATACTGTAACTGATTTGATTACAGTAAACACGACTGGTCACATATTATAAATCTTGTTGTCCCACAAGAACCCCACTCAACATTTTGCTCCTTTCAGTCCGTAGACCTTCAAACAGCCAGAAGGATTTTGGGGTAGTTCCGAACACACACATAAACACACACACACACACACACACACACACACACACACACACAAACACAGTTAACATGATTATATTCTGAGGTCTTTATTCAACAAGAAAATTGAGACACCTGCAAGTGGAGCCACAAGTTTGATGATCACTGAATCAGCCCCCTTTGTGTAGACCACCACCTGGTTCGTGAGTGGGTGGCGGACCACAACAGACATCCTCTTCCGAAATGAGTCAAAGGGAAGAATGTGAAGCAGGTTAACGGCAAGGCGGCCCAGTCCCGGGAGTTCCACCAGCACCTGGTTGGACGACCGCGCCCACAGTGTGCACCGGTAAGCTCGCGTAGCATGCACCAAGGCAGCCTCATCCGGACTTTCAGCTGCGTACACCAAGGCTTCCGACTCTGCTTCTAACCCGCAGGGCCCTGCCTTGGCCACACCCCTGGCATGGTCATCCATCTCAGGAATCCACTCCATGGGAGCTGTGATCTGCAGGCCCTTGGTCTCCTCCACTTTGTCCTGAGGCGTAGCAGGGGTCGACAAAGAGCCTCGGCTGAAGAGCTTCTGGGCAAAGCTGGAGGGACTGTCTGCAGGTGCATTGCTCCTCGAAGTGGAGAAGGAAGCAAATTGGGGAACACTAAAGCGTTGAAAGAGCAGCTTCATGCTCTCCAGGGACTTGATGGCCATGTGGGGAGATTCTGATACCTGTATATGTACACAGCAAAAGGGAGGCACCTTGTGATTACTGGCACAGCTACTAACACCATGTTTCCTGAGCAGTGCTTTTATTCAGATAAAATTATTTTTACCCGTATTTACAGATAGTTTTTCACATCAAAATACACTTATCCACATTGATTGGTCCTGATTCGTTTCTGAAAGCAAACCAAATATTGAAAAACCAGATAATGAAGTTACTTATTTCAATTTTTTTATGTGAAAATTTCTAATTTGTTCCAATGCATCCCAAAATTGCCTTAAATGATACCTCATGTCATAAATTTGCAAAAACACACACACACACACACACACATTTTCAGAACCGCTTGTCCCACACGGGGTCACGGGGAACCGGAGCCTACCCGGCAACACAGGGCGTAAGGCCGGAGGGGGAGGGGACACACCCAGGACGGGACGCCAGCCCGTCGCAAGGTACCCCAAGCGGGACTCGAACCCCAGACCCACCGGACAGCAGGACTGCGGCCCAACCCACTGCGCCACCGCACCCCCTTGCAAAAACACATTATAGTAGTTTTACTTTTTGCCGTTTTAGCCAGAATATCTATTTTTAAAAAATTTCATTTTTTATTCCATCACCTTTGCAAAGCTTTTAGGAATCTTGTACATGGTTCTAGAGGCAAACATGGGTCTGTATCGAGAAGAAATAAAAAAAAACCATGCCTTTCTACTGCTGAGGCTTTTTTTTAAGTGTACATTTGGAACAGAGGATAGAACAATGTATTTTTTATCTTTAAATTTTATTTTAACATTTTTTTCCTCTTTAAATACTAGAAGAATTAAAGATTTTTTCTTTTATGCTTTGTGTTTTTCTTCTTAGGCCCCCATCACTGCTACTAATGGTGCCAGAAACCTCTGTAGAGCACACATTCTGGGTCTACAGGGTAACTGTGAGCGATTCATGGAAACTGCATTCATAAAGTTTCTAATGTATGCAAACCTGTGTTTTTTTTTTTTAAATGATGATTTCATGAAGCAATTTTAGGATGATAATGTGAGTGGACTGGTTGAGCAAGACAAAGGCTATATGTTGCATTTAAGTAAATGAATGATAAGAAAACTAAAACACAGAATGTTTCACAGTCTCTCTCACACAGTTCTTTGGTGCAATTCTCAAATGTGTCTCAGTTTATTGTGCCAGAATGAATGTTGTAGTTAGAGCAGATGGCAGACCCTATAAATGAACACCTTGAACAATTAACAATAAGTGGTATTAATAATCTAAAAATGGATATGTGAAAAACTGGATATCAGGAGATGAAATAACAGGAACAAAGTATACACCGTCTTTGAATTGTACAATTCTACATATTGGGATATAACTAACCCTAACCTAGTTCTCACCAAGTCTGAACTTATTCATAACGGGATAAATAACAACAAACTCACACACAATGTCTACAACTGCTTGTCCCAAGTAAGGTCATGGCAAACCGGAGCCAAATCCAGCAACACAGGGCACAAGGCCGGAGGAGGAGGGGGATACATCCTGGATGGGGACGCCAGTCTGCTGCAAGGCACCCCAAGCAGGAATCAAACCCCAGGCCCACCACAGAGCAGGCCCCAGCCAAACCCGGTGTGCCCCTGTGCCCCCCACTTAATGACAAGCTGAAATCTGTTACTTATCAAGAGTTTAGCTGCATTTACTTTTAATACTTGGTAAGCAGAGGGGGTGCGGTGGCGCGGTGGGTTGGACCACAGTCCTGCTCTCCAGTGGGTCTGGGGTTCGGGTCCTGCTTGGGGTGCCTTGCGACGGACTGGCGTCCCGTCCTGGGTGTGTCCCCTCCCCCTCCGGCCTTACGCCCTGTGTTGCCGGGTAGGCTCCGGTTCCCTGCGACCCCGTATGGGACAAGCGGTTCTGAAAATGTGTGTGTGTGTGTGTGTGTGTGTGTACTTGGTAAGCAGCAAGTGAGGATTCATTCTCTCCTAATATTGTTAAATTACAGAATTGAAGTAAGGTGCTCGTTCTTTTCCACATGGTTCTTCCAGGCCAATTTAAAGTATTATTTCAAGAAGATTTAAGACACCCCTTCAGCATACCTGAAGGAAGCCAAGGGAACAACAGCTCACCTGGGGCTCTGGCAGCCTAGGCGATGACACTACCACGGTGTTGCACAGTGTTATCGCCAGGAAGAAGTCCACAATGTAAGCAGTCTCCTGGGGATCATCTTCTGGGCGATCCTGGAGCAGCAGTTCAGCTGAAGACAGCTGGTTGAGCTTCAGGAGAAGTTGAGGATCTGGGATCACCCCCTTTTCCTGATATGAACAATATCATATCTTTGCTCAAAGAAAACCACATCCTTGGTTGGTTTTATTAAAATTTCTTCTATTTACTTCAGATATTAAAAGCAATTTTCAATACTACAGCTACAACTGTACATCGCACTCATTTACATTTATTAATTTAGCTGACTTTTTTCTGCAAAGTGACTTACAATGTTAAGCTACAATTTTTCAAATGGACTTCAAAGTTTTAATCCAATTCTTATTTTTTTTAAGTGTTCCTTTTGCTGTTGGTTTGAGGGTTCGCACACAAAATTTCATTGAATTGCATACAATGACAATAAGGTATCTTATCATTCCAGTAAAATCACCCAGTTGAATAAATGGGTAAGTAACTATAAATTGCTGAAGAAAAGGATCACCTAAATGAACAAATGTAAGCTGTTTGCAGTGTTCTACCCATTTATAACTGGGCAATTTTCACTGTATTAATTCAGGGTATGTACCTTCAACAAGGGTATTGTACCAGGAGGTGGGATTTGAACTACAACCTCTGAGTCCAAAGGCAGCAACTCTAACCATTATACATCCTGCTGCCTCAATGTTCATTAGTTCAACTATTTATCAAAGACATAGGCTTAAAGCACTGACAGTGAAAACGTAACATTTTTAAACCAAAACTTTAGTAACTCCCATTTGCAGCCCATACAGAAATGACAGAAGGCCAGTGGTCAACCACATTAAGGTATGGTGAGAAGGTGAAATGTGGTTTTATCTCATGATGTGAAGGGGACAGAGGACAAAATATCAGCCGTTTCACATCTGGACTCACCGTTCGACTACTGAAGGCCACATCATGACAGCCAGTGGTGCCCAAGGGCTTACCCTGCAGGTCCATCTCACCATCAGAAGCAGCAAGCAAGTGCAGTGATGTGGAGCTCTGGTTGCAGTTGAGCGAGCGGCAGCTGAGCGAAAGGAGGCTTGACTTGGACTTCACAGTTATTGAAGAAGGATCAAGTTCACTGTCGCAGTCCTGGGCCTGGTACATTTCCAGCCTTCGACCTGCAAGAGGACAAAAATCTACTATCTCACCAAGAAGAAGCACAGACACTGCAGATTATCTTATCTATCACAACTGAGATGTTGGTACGAAAAAAGCTACGACTGTTTGATGGCACAAAGTCACTGAATGATTTTCTGGCCATTGTGACAGATAGAGAAGAATTGAATGAATTTTGTAAAGATCTGAGTTTGTTTTTAAATGTTTTTACTGAATTTTAAAGAAGGGTAGAGAAGCCAAATGCAATACCCAAGTGATAATATTGTTACTTCGAATAATACATTATGTTTTTTTACTCAAGTATAATTACTCCTCCAAAAAAAAAAAGAAAAATAAATAAAGCTGGAAATTAATCTTTAATAATTTGAAGCAGCAATGTTGTTATGAAACAGTTTTTCAAAACATTAAAAGTACTGAGAAAATAAAATCAGACTTTGCCAACTGGACTAAAACAAATACAAAACAAATAAAGGAGTACTTTTACTTGAGTATTGTTAAGATTACTCTACTCACTGCTGACCATTTCAAAAAAAAAAAAAAAACACTACACCCAATTACAATTACATACAAACTATATCCACTGATTTAAAATACAGAAATTTTTTTCCACAAATCATATTCCTTTAACATTCCCAACTTGTGAAACACCTCTAATCACACATTTGTCTGGCATGGTTTATCAAAGACTGCCTTAACTCCAGCACATTTATTCATTTAATTCATTCATATATTCACTGTTGCCAAAATAGCAAAAACTGATTATTCTATTATACATTATTTTATTATATTCACTCTGACTCTTCTGAACAACCACCACCACATACCTCCTGCTTTTTTCTCCTTGTTACTAATGTGAGGCTCAACTATACAGTCTACATTACTTAATTCAGCTGATGCTTCTCTCCAAAGCAACTTACAGTATTAAGCTACTTACAGTTATTCATGCATTCATATAGCTGGATAATTTTACTGGAGCAATTTAGGCTAAGTACCTTGCTAAAGGGTATACATGGGTGGCATGGTTGCACAGCAAGTAGTGCTGCTGTCTCACAGAGCCTGGGTGGTGCAAGAGAAGGTGGGATCGATCTCTGCTTAGTCTGTGTGGAGTTTGCATGTTCTCCTCGTGTCTGTGTGGGTTTGCGCTGGTTTGCTCCCACAGTCCAAAGACATACTGTTCAGGTTCCCTCATAGTGTGTGAGTTATAGAGAGAGTGTGTTCTACTGATGTACGGATGAGTGACCCATTGTAAGAAGTGTATCTAGCAATGTAAGTCACCTTGGTGAATAAGGGGTGTGGGCTGATAACATTACATAGTATCCATTGGAAGTCGCTTCGGAGCAAAGCGTCTTATAAATAAATAAATAAAAGTAAACGCATACAGCCGGAGGTGGGGACTGAACCTGCGACCTTTGGAGCCACAGATAGTACCTCTATTCACTACACTCCCAGCTCTTCCTGAGCATACATAACCTTTGCCTGGAATAAAGGAAAACCTCCATGTCATCTCAAAGGAAATAAACATTAATCATATTACAGTTCACCTGCAGTTGCACCCTGGGTTTCCCTTTATCTGTGTTTTACAGTATCTGACCCAGTCTTAGTGCTCACTCACTATTGTCCTCATGAGGGTACTCCACCCCTGCAATGCTGCAGCGCCGGAACACCATCTTGTTCTCAGTCAGCGTGCCTGTCTTATCAGAGAAGATGTACTGGATCTGGCCTAGGTCCTCAGTGATGTTAAGTGCCCGACACTGCATGCCCAAGGCCTGCTTCTCATCATAGAAGTCCACATCACTTTGGATCAAGTAGATCTGACCCAATTTCACAATCTCAATGGACACATACAGGGAAATGGGGATCAGCACCTGAAAGAAAGAAAGAAAAGAAAAAAAAAAAGCCTTTGTCAGCTTTGAAGGTAGTGTAGTAGTTAGAGCTGCTGAACTTGGACCCAAAGGTTGCAGGTTTGAGTCTCACCTCTGGCTATAATAGCCTTGAACAAGGTACTTAGCCTAAAATTGCTCTAGTAAAAATTACCCAGTAGTATGAATGTGTAAGTAACTTAATGCTGTAAGTTGCTTTGGACAGATGCATCAGCTGAATTATGTAATGCAGATTATACTGTTGAGCCTCACATTAGTAGCAAGGAGAAAAAAGTAGGAGGTATGTGGTGGTTGTTCAGAAGTGTCAGAGTGAATATAAGAAAACAATGTATACTAGAATACTCTGTTCTTGCTATCGTGGCAACAATTTCCACATATGGGGGGGGGGGAGTTTACCTGCAGAACAATAATCATGGTCCAGAAGAGGTAGAATCCAGCCAAGGCTGGAGAAGTGCCATCAGGAATAAGGAATGGAGGATTTTTTAGGCCGCTCAGCCATATACCGTGGCCTAAATTGGAGAGAAACATTAACACTCATATGACAGGACTGACACATCCAGAGAATTAAAACCCTAATTTTAAAATATCCACCTTCAAAAACCACCAATCTGCTGTAATGAATGAAAGCTGGTCCACAGCAACAGAAGTGTATTGTAGGAATACTAACCTATAGCTGCAGTGAGGCACATGAACAGAAGCAACACCAGGCTCCACAGGATGTCCGTGTTCAGCCTCCGCTCCAACTTGCTGCGTTTGTACCGTGGTCCGCTGTTGTTCTTCATTGCCTTTGTCTCATGGCCTGAAAAGGTATCCACAGACCCAAGGCATCAACCATCATCCTAGAGGACCAAGTCCAGCATATTTTCCTTCTCTTCTTACAGAACTAAGAGCTCAACCAGGCGAAATCAATCTGGTATCTGGTACCAATCATCAGGAACGACAAAAATTCTCCTGATTTGGTCTTACTGGACCTAGTGGACAAGTCCAAACATAAAATCCCAAGCAGAGTTGTAATGCCTGGGTTTGTTTGCAATTACTGTCCAAAATATTAACACCAAGTTCACCTTGTCACCATCACACATTTTTATATTATTGTTCAGAAATTCATTTGAGATCAGTGGTCACAATGTAAGCAAAAAGGAGTAATTCAGATCAAACAGAAATTTATGCAGAAGGCAGTGTGGTGTTAAAATTTGATCAAAACATGACCTGAACATATACCTTGATAATTATGCATGCTTTGAAAATAAAATGTATGCTTGGAATGTGTTGTGATTTAACTAAGTAGAAAAGTACTGATAAACAAGCTTGTTGTGACACCTAGAAGCGTGTAAACACGTGCAGGGCGAGGGAGCGCCTATATGTGTAAGATATGACGTGAAATAAGGAAAACAAGAAGTTGAATGTTAGCTGCTTCTGCTTCTCTTGCAAAGAGCAGAAACTGGTCATTCCGGAAAAAAAGTTACCAATACGCCTGTTTTCATATCCTGAAATGAATTATGTATGAGCTTTGTAAATAAAGGAAGGCAGCAGGGACTGATAGAGGAGACACCCAGTTGTTTGGGGTCTCCCATTGGTACCGTTGCTTCCGAAAAGACAGATCTGTCTCGGGTCTTGTTCTGTCTCAGATCTTTTCCTGTTTAGTGTCTTTGTCTCATGTCTTCTTCCTGAACTTGTCTGGCAAGTGAGTTCAATTGTCCTGCGGTTGTCCAGGTTCTGGGTGGAGAGAATTCTCTTCCACAGCAGAAACTGGTTTAACTCAACCAAGTTCCTTTTTCAGTCCCAACCAAAATTTCACTTCACTCTTCATGAATCAATTTGCCATTTCGTAGCGCAGCAGCTGTTTTTTTTTTCCCTTCCTTTATTCCATGAATATAGGTCAAACAGCAACTCAGTGACCTGAACCCAACTCACCAGCATAGACAACAATGCCAACCACAGATTCCGTGTTACGAATAGTGCAGCTCCGCAGCAGGAGGTTCTCGTTGTGTAAACCCACCCTGGTTTTATTGGCATGTTCCCTGTTGAAATATGGAGCACATTATTTGATTAAAGGATAAATTACACAACTAGAAGAACTTCATATTGAACTTCTGTACAAATCGGACTAGCTGGTTCATCAGCCATCAGCACAAAGTTTCACATCACAAAAGAGATTTTTTTATACAGGACTTCATGGTAAAAAGCCAGAAATAAACAAAAAGGAACAGGTGAACACTCACATGAACCCTCTGAAGCGGTTCAGGTCATCGTTCGGACTTTCACACTCAATACGACTTGCGAAAGCTTCCGGGGACACCTCAGCATCCTTCAAGACACCATATCAACACAAAGGTGACCAATTTAATCAGCATGACAATTAAGAGGAAAGCATTCAGTTGCTTTACATTTAGTATAAGTTATTACATGAAAAGGTAAACCATAAAGTACAATTAAAAACATTTATTTACTTTTCAGTGGCTTTTACAGGACACTGCATAAAGCAAAACCACCAGCTTTAACTACTTTCTGAAATTTTTATTCAAGGAATGCTGTTATAATGCAATATTCTTCAATCAGTGTTTTTATATGTACAAAATCACTCAAGCACAGACAGCACTCAGGCTCAGTTTTCACAATTATGTCATGTGCCAAAAAAAATGATTTATGTCCAGTTAAAAGATGACAAATATGGGTGAAGGAGGTTTAAAAAAACTGCTTCAGAAAAAGATGACCAAAGCGTAATTTTCATCTGCATGAAAATTCAAAGAACTGCTGAAATGTCCAGACACTTTTCTGGAACTTATAAAGCAGTGCTACATGATCATACCTGTGAAGTACTGTAAATTTTTCTTTGAGTTTTTGCCCTTGATTTATACATACAGATATATATATTCAGTTTCCTGATATGCTGTTTTTGTCTCTAAGTATTTATATCATTAAGTGCTGTTCATATAATTCATTTTAAAAATGGAAGAAATGGTGACCTCACTAATGCAGCCCGAAACTAATTTCATAAAAGAAACTGAACATGCTGTTATTATGCAGGTATACCTGCCAGGCCAGTCCTTTGATGACCTGCTTTTGCTTCAGGTTGGTCTCCCCATCCAAGTTGGCTGTCTCAATGCGGCAGATTCCATCTGGGTTTGAGGAATGTAGCAACACCATGTCAGCTGGAATTATTTCATTGCAGGACAGATAGACAAAGTCTCCCACGCATATGTCCTTCCAGTGTTGGTCTACATACTGTCGCTGCTTCCTGTAGCAAGATAAAAAAAAATAAGTCTCAGTACATCACTAAGAACTCAACATTAAAAAAAAAATAAAAATCACAAACCTACCTCCTCACATGTTTCTGATTAACTGCTCCAGTTACTTGTATACTATAGATACACACACACACACACACACATCTATATATACAGACAAAACTGAAAGCCACTTCAGGGAAAAAAGTGAAATACAGTACAGAGCATGGTATATTACATTTAAATTACTTCATTTAGCTGACACTTTTGCCAAAGCCACTTACAGCGTTAAGCAACTTACAATTATTTACCTACTTAGACAACTAGGCAATTTTTACTGGAGCATTTTTTAAAAGAAGTACTGTGCCTTGCTCAAGGGTGTTGCTAGAGGTAAGACTTAAACTTGCAACCTTTAGGTCCAAAGGCAGCAGTTCTAACAACTACACTACCAGCTTCCCAGTATCTTGAAATACAGAGTTTTCTAAAGGAGTAAAATAAGCCACTTGGGAGCATAAAGAATGTCAGTAATAACATGGTACTAATAATATAGCACTAACAGGTGTAGTACAGAAACTTACAATTAAGTGTGTACATTTCTCTGGGCGGTACCACACACACACACACACACACACACACACACACACTTTCAGAACCGCTTGTCCCATACAGGGTCGCGGGGAACCGGAGCCTACCCGGCAACACAGGGCATAAGGCCGGAGGGGGAGGGAACACACCCAGGACGGGACGCCAGTCCGCCGCAAGGCACCCAAAGCAGGACCCGAACCCCAGACCCACTGGAGAGTAGGACCCGGTCCAACCCACTGTGCCACTGCGGGCGGCACCACCTGAATCTGTAATTGTAATCAATAATTGCTACACAAATTTACTTGACTTTACAACTAGAGAGATACTTAGAATTGCATATCTTGGATGTGGCAGAATGCAGCCATACACAAACTCTTGTTATATGAACAGTAACTTCAACTTCATGATTCTCTATCACACATCCTGGTTTGAGAACTTATTTGTTGTTACTATTTTACACTAACATTTATTCATTTATCTGACATGTTCCCCAAAGCAACTTACACTGATTAAGACAACTGGATCATTTTTTTATATAAGAAATGAGGACAGCTGCTAGTGTAGTAGTTAGTGCAACTGCCTTTAGACCCAAAGGTTGCAGGTTCAAGCTTTACTTCTGGCTGTAGTACCCTTCAGCAAGGTACCTACCCTCAATTACTCAGCTGTATAAATGGGTAAATAGTTGTAACCTTAATATTGTAAGTTACTTTGGGGGGGGGGAAGCATCAGCTAAATGAATAAATGTAGTAAGTAAGGGTATACCTTGATCACAGGTACCATAGCAGGAGGTGGGATTCAGACCTTGTAAGTGTAGATAGAGCTACCTGAACAACTTGCTGTCCCATTTTCGGCCCAAACACACACAACACTCCATATGGGCTGACAGTTCTGGTCACACACACCACATTAATGGGGGTTTACTCCACACACAGCATTATGTTCTTATGTATACAACCTTATTTTCATTGGCTTTGATTATTTTAGTTTGATCATGACTTCATGATTATCACAGAAGGAAAATCTTGAAGATTTTTCACAAATTTTAAAGCACTGTTTGAGCATTTTTTTTTTTTTAATAAACTTGACACATTAGTGGGTCCAAGAGCAGAGGGGTGTGGTGGTGCAATGGGTTGGACCGGGTCGGAACGGGTCCTGCTCTTTGGTGGGTCTGGGGTTCAAGTCCTGCTTAGGGTGCCTTGTGACGGACTGGTATCCTGTCCTGGGTGTGTCCCCTCCCCCTCCACCCTTATGCCCTGTGTTGCTTGGTTAGGCTCCGGCTCCCCGTGACCCCCCCTATAGGACAAGCAGTTCAGCTGGTGTGTGTGTGTGGTCCAACACCAGATGACAAATTTTCCCCATTTGAAATAATAGGCCTTTAGTGCATTCAGGTTACGGAGAGATTTTCACTAAAGAAAACCATCTATGAAATGTCCACACAATACAGAAACTGGTAATTTTCCCCATCTACATCACATTTTTCCATGGATTTTTTTTCCAGTGTTTTGATTAAATGTATAACATAAAATTTCAATCACCTTAGACACTTGTCAACACAGACAGTTATTCTTTAGAGTTTATGAGACACTTAGATTTTGGATTGTCATTTTTTGGGCAATTCCTTTTAACAGAAGGCTGGTAATGACTAGTAAATAATTGTGTGGGAACTGAAGACACCCGTAATGTTGAAAGTTAAAATTACATTGATAAGATAAATTTTAACATTTATTTCCCATTCTTGCTGGAAATAATACTTCAGCTGTTTAACAGTCCTGGGTCTCTGTCGGCATATTTTGAGCTTCATCATGCGCCACATGTTGGCAGTGAGAGACAGGTCTAGACTGCAGGCAGGCCAGTCTAGCACCCACACTCTCCAACTGCAAAGCCATACTGTTTCAATACATGCTGAATGTGGCTTGGAATTGTCTTGCAAAAATAAGGATATCCCTGAAAAAGGCGTCATCTACATAGCAGCATATGTTGCTCCAAAATGTATATGTACCCTTCAGAATTAATGGTGCCTTCACAGATGTCAAGTTTATCATGATATGACAGAACCTGTCTTTTGAACTTGGCGTTGGTAACAATCTGAATGTTCCTTTTCCTCTTTGATCCAGAGAACACGATCTTCATGTTCTCTAAAAACAAGTTGAAAGGTGGACTTGTCAGACCACAGCATACACTTCCACCTTGTGTCAGTCCATCGCATATGAGCCTTAGCCCAAAGAAGCTGGTGGCGTTTCTGGACGTGGCTGACAATTTGCATAGTATATTTTTTACTTGCAGTTGTAGATGCTGCGAAAAACTGTTTACTGACAACGGTTTTCCAAAGTACTCCCGAGCTCATGTAGTAACATTCATTACAGAAGATTGTTAGTTTTTCTTATGCAGTGCTGTCTGAGAGCTTGAAAATCATGAGCATTCAATTCCTTTTATGTCCAATCATGATCGTGTCACCTGTTACCTATTCATCTATTTACCTGTAGAAAGTTCCAAACAGGTTTGACACATTCCCCAGATGAACAGATGCCTGTCCTAAATTTTGAGGAACGTGTTGCAAGAATCACAATTGATTTAGCTTTATTTACAAATTTAAGTTTATGAAATACAAAATCAAATAACTTGTTTGTACTGGTTTCAATTAAATATGGGTAGAAGAGCATTTACAAATCATTGCTTTTTGTTTAGGGGTGCGGTGGTGCAGTGGGTTGGACCACAGTCCTGCTCTCCGGTGGGTCTGGGGTTCGAGGCCCGCTTGGGGTGCCTTGCGACGGACTGGCGTCCCGTCCTGGGTGTGTCCCCTTCCCCTCCGGCCTTACGCCCTGTGTTACCGGGTAGGCTCCGGTTCCCCGTGACCCCGTATGGGACAAGCGGTTCTGAAAATGTGTGTGTGTGTGCTTTTTGTTTAATTTGCATTTTATATTCTGTCCCAACTATTTTGAAAATGGGGCTGTAATATGGTGTGTTTACTTCCAGTGCCATCACACAAAACTCTAAATGTCTGCATTCGTAGGACACCCTTTGACCAACTTCACAACTTTTAATTGCTTCATCCAGAGCTGCTTTAAGGCTGACGTATTTTTCTCTTTTGAGAACCACCGCAATAAATTACAGTAGTCATGGTGCACAAAGATCTTGGTGCACATGGTGTCCTCTGTAGAGATGCACACTGTCTCTCTTTATCAGTCACACAACCTACTGTCATCACCTACACAGATCAGAAGCCACAACCATCCTACATATTACAGCTCCTGTAACACTCCTCAAGGATCATACACTCATGGACAACTTTTAAATGTCCAGTGATCAGGAAATCAAATATAGTAGCAACCCACACACAGTTAAATCAAGTTGTATGTTGCACATTTGCATTTTACATTTTTACATTTACACAGGAGGAAAATATCTGATAAAGAAATAAATGCAATGTATCAATGATAAGCTCCTAGTGCTACACATTCTTTAGTTACTGTAACTGATTTACAGATTTATTATTTATCTCCTCTGTCTATGTGACTCACTGTCAAAGATTTTCTCCAACTTAGATATACGTTTTCTTTGTTTCTTTGACTGTTTGCCGGTTACAGCTATGTAGCTTACAGAAATTGAAGCTCATAGAAAGAACCTGAAAGCTTCTGCAGAGCCATCTCATCCCTTACCCACAGTACACCTTGGTGACCTTGCTGTTGATCATCTTATCGAAGCGGTAACGACGGTAATCCTCCAGAGCATCCTTGAAGGCGATGACACAGAGAACAACCACCAAGGGGATCATGGTGATCTCCTTCTGAAAAGCCTCCACAACAGGGACCCAGTTCAGCAACACCAGGAACAGGAAGTACAAGTTGGCAGCTCTAAGGTTCAGAATCACAAGCACATACGGTTACGGTGCCATGGATTATGTTTAACGAAATATAGCAATGGTAACAAAAATGCAACAAAAACATGAGATATTTATTCAGCACATACCTTTGTCTGAGCTGATTTACAATGTTAGGTTTGTATACCAAAGGACTTAAAATTTACTCATTTATGCAGCAGTACATTCTTAGCAGACAAAAGCAGGGGAAGTGCCCTGCTCAATGGTGCTACATTAGAACTAGGATTTGACCCATGAACTTTAATATTGAGACTATGACACCAGCAACTACACCATACACTGTCTCGCTTGCAAAGAGCAGGTTGGGGACAAAATTTTAATAAAAGTAAAATCTTTTTACTAAAAGTAAAAAAATAACAGCAGGACCAAATGGGACACATTATTATTAAATACCGTATTGTTTCCCTGCTTAGCAATTTCACAATGTATACTACTGGATATTTTAATGGAGCAATTCAGGTTAAGTGCCTTACACATGGGCAACAGGATTTTGTCCAGTACACTGCACAGATAACTTCAGTCAGGAGTTCACCATCCCAGACCTCATGGTACAAAACAAAGTGTTGCTTTACATATTAAAGTATATCATAATTCAGTAGTGTGGCTGAAGTCATATTCTAATGAAAAAAATGAAATTGAAGTAAAACAATTAAAATTACAAATGATGTGGGTGCAGGAAAGAAAACCATGTACATTTATCACAGGAATTTGTTCCTGAAAAGAACTGTAATAAAATGGAATCTACAAATACAGGACACAGCACAGTGCTTAAGGCTGTCATCTGGCAGCCTGAATTCCCCATTCCCCATTTACATCCACATTCCTGCTGTAGTGCCCTTGAGCAAGGTACTTTCCTTGAATTGCTCCAGTAATAATACCCTGCTGTATAAAAAGGGAAAGAAAATCACTGTAAAGTTGTTCCTCTAACATTGTCAGTCACCTTGCACAAAGGTGACTAAGAAAGTATAATAATCCATTCAATTTCAATAACCACTTGCCCTGAACAGGGTTGCAGTGATCCGGAGCCAATCTCACAAGCACTGGGCACAAGACTGAGAGGGGGATTTGCCCTGGATGGGACACCGATCCATAGTAGGCAGCATAATATTATTATTATTATTATTAATAATAATAGCTCAACCATAAGATTAGACAGAAAATCTAATTTAGATAAACATAAAACGCTAGCATTTCACTGCAAAATAGAGGTAAAAACATTTTTTAAAATAGCAAAATAGTTTTAAAAAAAATGTAGAGAAGACATTAAAATTCATATCTCCATCCCACACCTACCTGTGAAATTGCTCAAACAGGTTCATAGGAATGAAGCTGACTAAGGTGTATTTGGTGGTGTGAATGCCGTTGCCATGGTAACCTTTAGTAATTGTGCAGTACTCATCCTTGTATGGCCCATAGCGGGCAATTACTGTTCGCCTCTTGCCAGGGAACTTGTGGCCTGGGCAATCCTGGTTTCCAGAAATGCTTTTACTGGTGGGTGCCCCAGTGGGTGAGGACCAGCCTCGGCCCATCTTGGAAAGCAGTTGTTGACACTGGAGCTGGGGGGGGGGAGGAAAAAAAAAAAAATGAAAATGACCATTTCCTATTCGTGCACTGCCAAACTTTAACACTGTAAATGGTGGCATTAAAAGAATAATATCATACAGCTGAATAGGAAGGGAAATACAGCAATGGCTTCAAAAGTCTAGGGTTTAGCATTTTTCAGGGTAATGTTCTGGCCTGGTAGAAAATCAGGTCAACAGCCTCAGTTGGTTCTGTATCCCTCAGGTTGAAGATATCTGCAAGTCACACACTGTACACCACTTTTTTTTTCCCCCCAGCAAACCTTTGCTTTTCATATTTTGCTGGATTTCTCCCCCCCCCCCCCCCCTTTAAAAGTATTGAGTATTTCCCCATATTTTAAAACACCAATTGGTATGCTAATTTATCTGAGAGATGAGTTAAATCAAGCTAACAATGAAAATCAGCAAAAGTGAATATGTAGCCCATATACCTACATTGAAATGACAAATCAAATCTGCAGTCAGAATTAACCCACACAGGCAAACACCACTAAAAAAAACCCACTTAAAACAAGATGAATTTTTCATCCCCAAAGCTTCAGAGCTCCAGTTGTAAGTTTTTTTTGCTAATTCAACCAAATTCAGCATTGTAAACATCACAATCATCAAAACCACAAAATGACCGACAGGATGAGTGTCACTGTATCAGTCCATCTGACCATATATCAAAAAGGAAGTAAAACAAGTGAACAAATGTAAATGCACAATGGTGAGTATCAGTTTTCACAGTTTTGGATCTGCACAAGCTCACCTGTCAGTGTGATTACAATCATGTTGCTCTACTCCAGCAACATAGCCAGCAGATTTTCAGACAATGTCAACAACTGAACTGAACAGTCCTTTTATGTCTGTAGTTCCATGGAATTCTATTTACTGTTTTTCTGAGATGTTCGTCACTTTGGAGAAAAGCATTTGCTAAATGAATAAATGTAAAATGTATATTACCATCTTTTGACAAAAAATAAACTCTAAAATGAATATAGATAGGGGCGCAGTGGGTTAGACCGGGTCCTGCTCTCGGGTGGGTCTGGGGTTCGAGTCCCGCTTGGGGTGCTTTGGGGCGGACTGGCGTCCCATCCTGGGTGTGTCCCCTCCCTTTCTGGCCTTACGCCCTGTGTTACCGGGTAGGCTCCGGTTCCCCGCGACCCCCTATGGGACAAGCGGTTCCGAAAATGTGTGTGTGTGAATATAGATAAACAAAAAAATACTGGAAACATCTAGGTGAGTACCAAAATAAAAGTACCTAAAATCACTAAGGCAGCCATGTAGTTAAATCACAGCAAATCACAAATAAATACAATGTGTTTTCTATAAAGAAGGTCTGACGGTACTTTAATATTCCAGTTTCGAACCACCTGACAGTGAACACTGAAGAACACCTATTAGTCTGCTGAAATTTTTAAATGGACAAAGAGAACATTGTTGAAGTTTGTGACAGTATAAACAGAACAAGGGATGACTACATAAAGTTGTTTTCAGTGTACCAGGGTCACAGGTGAAAAGTCCCCGAGCAAGAAGCACTAACAGGGTTTTTTTTCTTCCCCCACAAAAAAGCTTTGAAAACTATCACAGAACTGAAACCACTGTGCCATTGTCACAGCAACTGTACGCTACAAGAATCACAGATCTGGTAAATCTAGAGGAATACATAGAGGACAGAGTGCAACAGATTTCCATCTTCATTACTGAACAACAGATTTTTGCTATAGAACAATTGCACATTACTCCTGTTCACAGAGATCAGGTGTGTGGCAGCTATTGGGGAAGGAATGAAGCTACTCTGAAAGCAACAGAATAGCTAAAGGACACTTCTTGTCTGATGACTTCAAGTGTCAAAGTTCACCTTAGTGGAAAACACAGACAGAGAATTTTTGTATACTCTTCCACATTTGCCCCCCATTTTATGACTATGATTTATGAGAGAAAATAAACATGCCCCATAGAAATTCAAATTTTTAACTGACCAGCAGCATTTTTATAGAATACAGAATGGTGTTTAGGAATTCAAACACAGATTCAGGATGCAGACCTGACACCTACCCAGAACAATGATAAAACCTAAGCGGAACCAAATCCCCTCGTATAGTGGTTAGAAATGCTGCCTGTGGATGCAAAATTCACAGGTTCAAATCCCACCTCTTGCTATTGTACCCTTGAGCAAGTTACATGCCCAAAAATCACTCCAGTAAAATTACTGATCTTTCTAAATGAGTTGTAGGTAGCTTAACATTGCTAGTCGCTTTGGAGAGAAACATTAGCGAATGAATAATAAACATACATAAATGTATGTATGTTTTAGAATTAAGATCATAAAGTGATGATTTTTAAACTTATGATATCAAACCCAGGGGGTGCGGTGGCACAGTGAGTTTGGCTGGGGCCTGCTCTCTAGTGGGTCTGGAGTTTGAGTCCTGCTTGGGGTGACTTGTGATGGACTGGCATTCCATCCAGGGTGTCTCCCCTCCCCCTCCAGCCTTGTGCCCTGTGCTGCCAGGTTAGGCTCCGGTTTGCCACAACCCCGCTTGGGACAAGCAGTTTCAGACAATGTGTGTGAGAACTCATCTAATTACTGTATGCTGATATAAATCACTTCAGTGCATAATGAAGACAGGTGGACACACAAAGAAAACATAAGACATTTCCATGGCATGCTAAAATTTGTTTATGAAAACCCTGTCCCCTTATAGTACTTTTCCATTCATTAACAGTTTCAGAATAAAATCACACACACACACACACACACAAACACACACAAACAAATTGTCTCAACCGCTTGTCCCATACGGGGTCGCGGGGAGCCGGATCCTAACCCAGCAACACAAGACACAAGGCTGGAGAGGGAGAGGGCACACCCAGGACAGGATGCTAGTCCGTCGCAAGGCACCCCTAGCGGGAATCGAACCCCAGACCCACCAGAGAGGAGGAGGACCTGGTCCAACCCACTACACCACCGCGACCCCTAGTCTAGAATAAAATCAGGTAATCACTGGGGAAATAGTAGCAAAGACAAACCAGCACCTCTGAATGAAGCCTAAAATGAAAAAAGTAATCTCGTGCTTCTTAGGCTTATTCGATGTCCTTAGGATCTACAGAGAGATCTTAATTATTCTAGTCCTAGTAATGAAACGCTAGTGTTTTCCGTGTATTACTAAGTTGTTTAAATCGACCGTGTACCAGATGACAACACTACTTCCCTCCCGTTCAATCAGAAAATAATATGACCGGCGTTTAGTTTACTCCTAACAAAATTACATACCAGCCAGTACAGACAGAGTATTTCTGTATACACGAAGGCTTCGAAACCAAGCTGCAAAATGACCAGGCCAAGCAGCAAAGCATCCAGATACATTTTTTATAAAACACACACAGCTCAACAAAGTCGCCGATGCTGGGCGAAGACTCTTGGATGGTTTTCCGTGGGTCGGGTTACGAGTGCGAAATACACTAGCGACGGACAGCAGCACAGGGGGTTGATATTAACGTCCTTCCAAAAAACCGAACTGAACCCAACGAGAACACGGAACCGATCGCGTTCCGGTTTCTGAAAGGAGCTCAAGTCTGTCTCCGGCTGCTACTCCACTCTCGGCTTCTTTGCTACACGAGTAACTCGTCCGTAAACCCACAGGGACCCGGAAGCAAGATCCAGAACAGTTATCCAATTTTGCACAAAATGAATGCAACATTGTTACGCCGTTTTAGCTACTTGAGACGCGGCTTACCTTACGTCCATAAAGAGCAAAATGTGGAAGGAACGAACTCGTTCTAGAGTTCAGCCCATGTGAGGAACTCACAAAGAAGCTATCGGGTTTCCCCGTTTCCTATTTTTTAAAAAAAAAAAAAAAAAACTCACTGACTCTGGTTTCAGTCAGGGTCGCCCTAATCACGTGTTGAGGTAGTAGAAAGTGTTATGTGCGTGTTCGAAGCCCTGAGTGCGAGATGAGGGCAGCGTTCTGGACGCCAAGTCAATTTTAACCCGCTTGTCGAGTGTTGGGTGCACTATGTCTTCTGTTTGCCTGGTGTTTTGTACCGACATACAAAGATGAGGAAGGAATCACTGCGGTATTAGCGTAGTTCTGTTCAGCCTCCGTTGTGGGCAGGCTGCGTCCGTGACCCAAGAGTGTTAAACAATGAAAAATATTGATGATCATTAACCCAGTCCACAACCTTTGTATATTATTACTGAAACCTAAGAGGACTGAGTAGAAACTGTAAGACTGCCGTAACACAACATGAGTGTGAAACAAGACGACGATATCAAAGAAAAAATTTAAATGGTTTCATACTACTAAACTATTGGTTTGTGTGACAAAACAGTTATCCAAAAAATACCTGAAAACATAATCAAAGCATAATGAAAGCTTGGCTAGAATTCACCCACAGAGACTGATCGGCCGTGTCAAAATCCTGTTCTACGTTCAGTTCGTCTGGTGTCGTATTATTCACTACGACGGTTGGATGTTCATTGTTCTATTGCGTTACAATCAAAAGTCAGAACAGTGCTTTAATAGGCATGGCTTAAAAACCTGATTTCGACCAGGGAATGAAAAATATCTGCGACTATTAGTGCAGACTTAGATCCAACAGTTAACGTTGACGCGTAATGTGTTCACTTTTGGGTTGGAAACCGTATTTGGATGATACTTCCGTCATCAATATTTCTGAGCAAACATTTGTAGTTATACATAAAATTCGAAATCATCTACAGAGTATTACAGACAGTACCGCAGAGCGCGGGCATTTAACGTTACACTGTAAACGGTACACTCCAAACCAGCGACACGTTGAGCATCAGCCAATCATGTGCCCTGACACGTGTTTCGTATTGAGATCTGCTGACTATAGCAACTTCCGGTTCCACTTCCTGCAAGGAAACGGGAACAAAATGACAGTAAAATTGCTTGAAAAATTGCCCGTTGCAGATTGCTCCAAAGTAAGTAAATAACACATTGCAAATTTCAGTGTTCTTTTTCTGTGGGCTAGTGATATTTTGTTATTTTCTGTAAACTAAATTTAGATTTTAGGTGGTCTACACTAACAGACTGCACACCGCAGTGCACTACTTAGTCTACTACGTAGTACAGAGTGATATATTAAAAGTGCCCAGAGAGGAGTCCTGGTTGCACGCTAGGGAAGGTTTTTACACTGAATAGGCAGGCAGGCGGGCAGGCGGGCAGCGGTAGATGCGATTGGATTACTTTATTCTTATTCATCCCGCTTATTATTACAAGGGACGTCATACGACACAAGACGAGTATAAAATGGTGCAATGTAAAGTGGTGAATAATGAATTTTAAGAAGAAGCACTGACATCACTGAACCAGAATTATTCAAGCAGAATGTCTGTCTTACTGTATACATACACTCAACAATTTTTTTTTTTTTTTTAATGTTAAAGTTGTTTTTTAAAAGTCCTTGGCTATCCTGTTGTTTTTGATTCTACACATTCAAACTAAAAGTGACTACATACAGGGGGTTCTCATGACACCTCTTCTCTGTCAGTCTCCTGTGCCTCACCTAAATAGCTCAGTGGCTGTTATTGAATTTCAACATATTTTATGATCTTGTATTTAAGGATCTTTGCATAGAACATTTTTAACACAGATGGAGTTTAGGATTAAATTAGTGTAGGGACATACTTTTTATATTGTGTGTGCTCATTTGTTCGTTCATTCATTAATAACCACTTGTCCTAATGCAGGATTTACAGTGGTCCAGTTATGGTGCACTCTGGATGGTGCACCAGTCCATTACAGGGCAGTTGTACACACTCTTTCAGTCACCCATATACACATTAATTGCAATTTGGAGTCACCCATTCACATGAAGTATATGTCTCTGGCCTGTGGGAGGAACCCAGAGCACCAGGAAGAAAATCACTTGAGCACAATAAGTGCAAGCAAATTCTGCATAGACTGAGCTGGATTAAAAACCACGTTAAAATGCACAGCCCGGGCACTGTGAGGCACCAGCACTCATAGTGGTGGGGCACATTCAGCCCCTTCAACACTAGGGGACACTAGGGGCCTTTAGTATTTTATAGTCAAAATGGGTAGTGGCACAATCCCAGGTGGAAGAAAATGGGCAAATAAAGGTTGTAGTAACATCAGGCAGGCCTTAGAAGGGAAGAATGTGCAATGTTTTAATTGCAATACTGTGTGTATCTTCCGAGAAAGGATATCTAACACTGGTCTTTGTTTTACTGTGTATATTCTTTGGCATGGCGAAGGTTACTGAGTGCTTTTTTTTTTTCTTTCATGTTGTTCTTAGTGGTAATTTTGTCCTGTGAAAAGACCTCTTGCTTTCATGGATATTTATGGAAGTGCAATGCAAATTCATTATAAATTATATAAATTCTTTATATATTCTTTATAAAGCTTGTTCTTTTTTTAAAGGTGATGTTAAATTTATTGTATTCTTTGTGCATCACCTGTAAAAGGCCAGCTGATACTAATACTACTGCTGTTATTCTACTAAATGTAATCAAATTTCAGTTTTTACTTTTCCAATGCCAATATGTGTTCGTCACCCCATTTACAGTCTAGTACAATTTTAGCTACTTATATATTAAAGAGAACTATCCAAGTGGCGTTACTGTTTCGTGTTCTTTATATGTATTTTTGAGAAATATGGTAGTAACCCATCTCATCTGATAAAGCAGCTGTTAAGGATCAGTGCTTATGTCCATGAGGGACTTCTACTACTTGCCAAAGGCACTTAAACATGAATTGCTTCAGTAAAACATCCATCCATCTTCCTCCGCTTATCCGGGGCCGGGTCGCGGGGGCAACAGTCCAAGCAGAGTCCCCCAGACTTCCCTCTCCCCGCACACCTCCTCCAGTTCCTCTGGGGAAACCCCAAAGCGTTCCCAGGCCAGCTGGGAGACATAGTCTCTCCAACGTGTCCTGGGTCTGCCCCGAGGCCTCCTCCCAGTGGGACAAGCCTGGAACACCTCCCCAGGGAGGCGTCCAGGAGGCATCCGGAACAGATGCCCGAGCCACCTCAACTGGCTCCTCTTGATGCGGAGGAGCAGCGGCTCTACTCCGAGCTCCTCCCGGGTGACTGAGCACCTCACCCTATCCCTAAGGGTGCTCCCAGCCACTCTGTGGAGGAAACTCATTTCTGCCGCTTGTATCCGCGATCTCATTCTTTCGGTCATGATCCAGAGTTCATGACCATAGGTGAGGGTAGGAACGTAGATCAACTGGTAAACTGAGAGCTTCGCCTTACAACTCAGCTCCTTCATCACCACAACAGACCGGTACAATGTCCGCATTACTGCGGACGCCGCACCGATCCGTCCGTCAACCTGCCGCTCCATTTTTCCCCTCACTCGTGAATAAGACCCCGAGATACTTAAACTCCTCCACTTGAGGGAGCAACTCCCTCGTACCGGCTGTTCGTACTCAACCACAGGTTATCACTTTTTAGAATACACAAATTGGTTGAAATAAGTAAAATTCAATGTATGCAAAATTCCATGTTGGTAATCCTTGTTCCTGTCATGTAAAGACTCACACAAGGGCATTTTCTGCAGGATTGTATGAATTATTTGTATGTATCAATTATTTTGGATAATTGTGCTTTTGTTTTTGCTGCTGTTGCGGTTATAAAGTGGTATAAACATGAAAAACATGTAGTTGAGTCGTAATTGCAAGCAAGTTTATAATGTGTTTTGGTAGATATGATCTGACAACTTATTCTTTGTGAGAATTTAGAAGAGCAGACAGTGAATTAATGTGGCGAGACAAACTATTTGCTTTCAGATTTGCACAACAAAATTGCTTCTGTTACACAAAGGCTGAATAAATTAATTTCACATCATGGAGTACAAGAGACTAAAATACCATTCATACCTTTCTTTGTGATAAAATATTCTTGACCAAAGCTGTCCTCTGTTTCACTGGCTGGTTTTTAAACCTGTGTTAGTCAAAGCCCATTTTTATGTGTGGAAGATATCGGGGTCCCTGATTTAAGAGACTAATGTGGACCATAAAAGTGCGACCAGACAGTATTTCCTTCCATTTTTTCTGGAGAGTGTCAAGTGTGATGTATATTCCAAATTAATGCAGACTGGAGCCATTTTCTCCATCCATTAATAAAGATGGAAATTGTGAAGTGGAACAAGTGCATTGTAAGGTGAGAGTCGGCAGCATTCGGAAACTGTCACACCAAAGACATGTTCAAGCTGTGTTGTATAGGAGTTGCATAGCATAGTTCAGCACAAATCATATCACAGGAAATATTACTGTTTTAGGTATTATTATTGGTGTTGACATGGTGGCACAGAAGATAGTACTGTTGTCTCGCAGTGCCTGAGTACTGCAAGAGAATGCAAGTTCCATCACTGATCAGTCCCTGTGAAGTTTTCATGTTCTTTTTTTGTTCATGTGGTTTTCCTCCACATGCAGTCCAAAGACATGCATGCAGTAGCCTGAGTGAATTTCCCCACAGGGATTAATAAAGTATGGTTATATTTGTTGTTATTACTGTTTACTGTATATCTAAGCAGGTATAGAATGGCCTTTTGGCAATCAGTTTTCCATTTTCCTGTTGACAAGCCTACCATTTTGCAAGTTTTAAGAATATTGTGAGACATCCTGTTAGTAAAAATATCAATTTCAGCCAGTCCACAAAAAGTATTTACAATTTTAAACAATATTCTGGAGTTACTTGTTATGAATATTTTACATTGAAACATATATCTAATACATAACAAGTTTGTATGTTTGTCTGTATGAGATGTTACATTTTCTCTATGCAGTACTTAAACTTTCAGAACTGTTTTAGCTGAAAAAAATAAATATATTTTATAGAAGTACATAGAAAATATTGTACCTTTATAACAATTTAATGTAGTAGTTCTATACCTTATAACTTTTCTCTTAATAAAATAATGATTAGGATGCACTGTATGTTACAAGTAGTGGGGTGATTTTTATGCTTTACTGTTATTTGTGTAGGACAACCTGGTTTACTGGTTTTCCTAATTCGATAATTGTTCACACTTTATTGTAAATCTACATTTATTTATTTATGTAGCAGATGTTATTTAAATCTATCAAGACTTTATGTGAACATGTTGATACACACACACACACACACACACACACACATTTTCAGAACCGCTTGTCCCATACGGGGTCACGGGGAACCGGAGCCTACCCGGCAACACAGGGCGTAAGGCCGGAGGGGGAGGGGACACACCCAGGACGGGACGCCAGTCCGTCACAAGGCACCCCAAGCGGGACTCGAACCCCAGACCCACCAGACAGCAGGACTGTGGCCCAACCCACTGCGCCACCACACCCCCGCCATGTTGATACAACTGTAAATAAATTGGGAAGTGATTAACCTGTCTATCACAAACTTGAATCATTGATCAAATCTGTGTGTAACCAACTGGTTGCACAACTTAAATATGCAAACAGCATAGTAAAAAATAACAGCATATTTATAAAATAAATATGCAAATAGAATTTTTCAGTTTTTTTAATTTTTAAACATTTTGTGATACAAAACTCAGGCTGACTTAAAATTCATATTGAGTATCATTTTTTAGTTTTTGAAATATCAAATGGAAAGAAATATTAAAGCATCATTTTGTTATCCATTAAAATGTGTGATTTTGCTTGAATAGGCACACAAAGTTTACTTTTTTGCTTTACCGCATAGCACATTGTACAGTAAATTTGATTTAGCTGACACTTTCCTCCAAAGTGACTTACAGTGCTGCTTACAATTATGTAACCATTTATACAGCTGGGTAATGTTTTATGGACATAGCAATTCAGAGTTGACTACCTTGATCAAACATACTACAGCTGGAGCTAAGATTTTAACCTGGGTCTTTTGAATATATGGCAGCACTATGCTACCTGTCCTGCCTGCTATTGTTGGGGACATGCTGCATTCCTGTTTGAAGGTGTTAATAATATATATAATAATCACTGTAGTGTAATTCAAGTTTATACCTATTTAGTTATGGAAGAAATCAAGTTTTCTAATCACCACCTCCCAAAGTTCCTGCACAGGGTAGTGGATGGGTTGTGTGGAAGAAACCAGCCACAGATGGAAGACTATGGCAGCAGGTGGACTGTGACTGAGTGGATGGAGCTGCTGGACACCCTCTCTGTCCTGTTCTGCTCTGCTGTTGGGAGGAGGTGTTCAGAAGAAGAGGTGAGCAGGATCCCATGTTGCCACATAGTAGACCCACAGCCCTTCATGTCTATAGGCACACTGTATGATAGATGTCGTAAAAATGTCTTTACATTTCAAAAGTTTTCCTCTGAACTAATTCCAATCATAGACAAAGTCAACTGTAAACTCTAGACTAGAGCTGCACAACTGTAGCGTTTGAGGGCCAGAACTGTGTAGATTATAAACATTCATATACATTTGATTTAGTAACTGATGGATGGATTACATGCCTTGTGAAGTGTACTTAATGCAGCTGGAAATATTGGAGTCTACATACAACTGAGAAACTTCTGGACACGTACACCCCTGCAACAAACTCTTGTTTCAGAGGAGGCAGGAAGGTAATGTGACCAGAAGTTCCTGGTTTACATCCTAAGAGGGGAACTTGAAATGAAATGAAGATGGCTAACAGTCAAAACTTTTATGGTTTTGTGGACCACAGAATCAGACTATCAAAAAGAAGTTGCCAATATCTTGCAGTCATCCAAAGAATAAATTCAAATTTCTTCTGTTATGCTATTTTGTGAAAGGGTGGTCTTAGCACTCAAATGAAATTAGGATGATGAGAGCTTTACTTATGATATTACTACTGTACTATTTTTAAATGGTAAAACTGGTAAAACTTTGCCACTCATTATAAATCTCAAATGTGCTAAAGTAATAATACATTAAGCATCAAAGCAATTACTGTAAATTGGCATTTCTCTTTACATTTCGGAAGAAGGTACACAAGCTGTGTGATCAATATGCAGGTAGAACATTTCTAGAGGAGACCTCTTTCCAATGGGTGATAGCTTGTTGAGGCCTGGTGACACAGATGATGGAGCTGAAATCATAATGTTTTGCTTTTTGCTAACTGCTAAAGTTAGCCAAGTTTTTGTTTGATTCTCAGGTGCTGCTTTGTAGAAGTTAATTAGCTGACTGTTAGAGATTTATGTGCTGTAACTTCTGTCACATAAGATCAGCAGTGTCCTTGGAAGGCTACAGATTGTGCTGTTCTTTGTTGAATACTGGATGGAAAGTGAAAACATTTTCCAATTGGGACATTATAAGATAAGATAACACTTTATTGTCTGTTTGCACAGAAATTTATCTTGTTTCACCAGCTCAGCAATCAATTTACCTGAGACATCACACAAAACAATAAAACTTATTAGCTGGCATATGTTTTTAGTTTAATCTGCAAAATCACTTTTTTGCATGTATGACTTTAATCAGGCGTGTTCTGCAGTGAAGGAGCAAAGAGTAACCCACAGACACTAGAGCCCTCATTGGACACTGGACAAGGTTTGTGAACATCATATTTAACACTTAGGTGAAGGAGTCATTGGCAGACCTTGACAGCAGCTATTCCAGCGCCATCCTGTCATGCCTGAAAGCCCGACATGAGGATATACGACTGGCTCTGGTGAACAGAACAAATTGTGTGTGTTCTGCTCAGCTGCAGGACTTCGACTGGCAGCTTAAGGTATGGTTTCCCTCTCTCCACGTCTCCACCAAGTAGATTGGAGCAGTCTGTACCTTCTAGTGAGTGTGTCACTTAGTCTTCATGAATTTGGACTCTCAGCTGGCCAGAAGTTCAATTCAGTTCAATTTATTTTTCCAGGGTGCTCTTCTCACACAGTGAGACATAGTGCTAACATAGGCATAAGGCAAGAAAAATAAATACATCAGATAAAGAAACAAAGAAGACAGTTGACTACCAGCTATCAAAATATAGTGCTTTTATAGAGCTATAAGTATGCCTACTGGCCATAGAGGATAGGAACAAAAACTCCCAGTCAAAAATGAGGGAGAAAAAAAAAAACCACTGGGGATTCAAGGGCCAGTGGCTGCCCACCCCTCCTGGGCATTCTAGATTAAATAAGAATTGTAAGATAGTTTACAGGTAATATTGATAGTGCTGCTGTATGGTTGCTTGAATTCCCAGCTCATTATGGTACGTCTAGCCCATCATGGTAGTTGGTCATCTTCAGTTGGCATGGTGTGCGTCTGTGACTGCTGGCCGGCCTCCTCAGGTCTTATGTAGGGAGACAACTCTCAACAAGAAGGAACAGTAATTTGTAACTTAAACAAGTAAATTTAAGAATTCTAAGACCCTTTTTAAATTTGGACAAAGATTCAGCAGTTCTGAATAACATGAGGAAGTTGTTCCACCAGAACAGAGAACCTCCGTGCATGGGACCACCAAGAGGGTAGATCTAGAAGAGCATAGCAGTCTGGTTGGGGTGTAGCTGATGATCAAGTCTTGTAGATAGCTGGGAGCAGTTCCACTGATGCATTTGTAGGCCATAACCACGGTCTTAAATTTGATCTGGGCAGCTGTTGGAAGCCAGTGCAGAGAACCGAGTAGAGGAGATACATGGGAATACTTCGGCAAGTCAGACAACTGGGGCAGCATCATTCTGTATCAGCTAGAGAGGTTTGATGGCAGTAGCAGGAAGGCCACACAGGAGAGAGTTGCAGTAGTCCAGACAGGATATCACCATGGCCTGAACAAATAGTTGCATAGAGTCTGTTGTGAGGTAAGGACGGATCCTGCGGATGTATCTGCAGGTCCAGGTTGTGACTGTGATGTGCTGAGGGAAAGAGAGACTTCAGTTGGTTATCACTCCCAGACTCTTAGCTGAGGAGGTAGGCAAAATGTTGTCCAGTTTGATCATGACAGGAAGACAGGCCAGCTGAGAGGTGTAGGATCTCTGTTTTGGAGAGGTTAAGTTGTAGGTGGTGATCAGACGTCCATGCAGTGATGGTCATGGCAGTGTCTGCTCCAGGTGGAAATCATAAGCATAGTAGTGGTATCTGAATCCATGGGAGGCGATGATAGGGCTGAGGGAGGAGGTATTTTTTGTAGAAATTCAAATCCAACCGAGTCTTGGATTTTCGCAAGATGCATACCTGCAAATGCACCACCTTCACAAACTCAAACCATCATGGATTGCCTCCATACTTACCTGTGGTACCTGGAGCTGTTTACCCACATCAGCCAGTAGCTTCCAATCCCATGTGTTACCCCACCTACCAATGCACGTCCACTCTTGCGTAGTGTTAACCTCTCCTACCCCCACAAATTCAATTGTTTTATCTATACTGCATGGGGGGTGCGGTGGCGCAGCGGGTTTGGCCAGGTCCTGTTCGCTGGTGAATCTGGGGTTCAAGTCTCGCTTGGGGTGCCTTGTGACGGACTGGCATCCTGTCCTGGGTGTGTCCCCTCTCCCTCAGGCCTTGCGCCCTGTGTTGCCGGGTTAGGCTCTGGCTTGCCGCGACCCCACTTGGGACAAGCGGTTTCAGACTGTGTGTGTGTGTGTGTGTGTGTGTGTGTGTGTGTGTGTGTGTGTGTGTGTGTGTGTGTGAAAGAGAGAGAGAGAAACTATACTGCAAACAGGCAAAGAATTCGCCACTTGCTCTCTTATTAAATCCTGTTGAAATAATGGGAAAATAGAAAGTACTTTTCATAATCTGAATAACGAAAGGGCCACAAAATAACAATGCCAGTACTATGGTTTAATCAATTGGTGCTCATTGCACCTTCCTTGACACCTTGACACAGATGAATGCAGTTTTATTTGAACAAGAAAGGCTAATCTGTGACTATATGCATGGGAAAGACAACACACAGACACTCTTACGCTGCAAATACTTTCTGGCTTTATTTCTATCCTCCTTCTACATCAGAACACAATTAAAGACGATACACAAACATCATCTGAAACCGCTTGTTCCAAGCAGGGTCGCGGCAAGCCAGAGCCTAACCCGGCAACACAGGGCACAAGGCCTGAGGGAGAGGGCACACACCCAGGATGGGACGCCAGTCCGTCACAAGGCACCCCAAGCAAGACTTGAACCCCAGACCCACCAGTGAACAGGGCCTGGCCAAACCCGCTGCGCCACCGTGCCCCTAAAGACAATACATTTATCCAAAAAATTAAAATGAGTCGTATCAATAAGGGGACCACAAGTTTTAACTCATCTATAAATAACGCAATTTCCACAGCAGTCAGACAGGAATTCTTAGCCTCTTTATGATTCAGAAACAGAAATTCAACAGAATTTGAACAAGGAGTAATGTGAGCAGCAGAGTAGCTGTTATTAACAAATAGCAAAATGCAACAAATTTTTATCTAAAATGTTTAATTTTATATCATTTATGTAGTTTTAAAGAGCAATTCCTCAGGCTTGATCTGGTCACTCACCAATGCTGCCAAGCAATAATCATAATAACACAGAGGCACATTTCACAATTACTTAGAAGGGTGATATGGTTCTTAAATATGAGGATCGCCAGTTTCTTCTGTTGCAGAATTAGACATCTTTATGGGGCAAATGACTGCTCAACTAGCTAGTTTAGGTGAAATGTTTGAAAATGGTGATTTCTGATAGTACAAGGGAGTATAATCAAGTGAAAAAGATTATTAACCTACAGCAGCGGAGGCTACTTAGTGCTGCAGGAATACTCAATACATTCTAATTAGACTGAGCCCTGAGGGGGTTCAAGGTTAATGTAAGATTCTTACCAGTTTTTTTGGTGAATATTCAGAGACTAATATTTTCAGCTCTCATGCTAAGTTTAATTAGACACTTTCAAACACGCATGTTTAATTCATTCACATCTAAGAAATGAATTTAGAATTTACACAGCCTAATTAACTGTTTGAACAAAATCAGATTATTGGCATGTTAGACTGGTAAAGACCTGCAAAGGCAAACTGTAATTAGGCAGTCTATTTTTTAAATACTATGCTGTTTAGGATATTACCTACCTACTCCATACCATTTCTTACCATGCATTCACCTGCTTATCGAAAGTCCAGACATGCAAATCACAGTGTAATTAAGCCTTCATTAAACTATTTGAAATATTTTCTCTTACATGCAAGCACCCTAGAAATTTTCCCAGATACAACACATACTTTAATTTGATCTCTGGTTTCACAAACCACATAAGGCCCTTAGTGCGGCTCACTTACCCACGTTTTATGACTGCTGGACTTCAGACTTCAGGACTGATCTTGGAAAACGTTTATTCTGACAGAGGATATGTTCCGGTCTTTCAGGGACACGCAGGAAGAAGCTAAAATGAACTTTCCTCCTCACTAAACAGGCTGCCATAATCCTAGACCAAATCCAGGAAGAAATAATTGTTTTTCCACATCGGTGCTAATACCGGGTTGTCATTTTCCTTTCTCTGCCTTCTAGAGAATTTTCTGGAGAAGGGGGTTGTGTGTGAAATATGTTTTAGCACCAGCAGTGTTTTTAATTGATAGGATGAGCCAGCCTGATGATCATTCAGATCAGCTCACTGATAGCTGGAGGTGGGAACTTAAACATGAATCAACTGTTCTGTCCCCTGTCTTTAATGACATGCTTGTGTTTTCATTTGTCATTCAGGGGTTTTGCTGTGCTGCTGCTAGCCCCTAACACTGGTGATTTACATTTGAAATTGCAGTCATTTCTTTGGCTGTAATGATTCAGGTGCAGTGTGTTTACAAAGGGTGTCTTGCAGTGCCGTATCACCAAGACCTCACTGTCACCTCTGACAGCGGTTTGTAAATGTTATTGTGTAGAGCAGCAGGATAACCGCTGGGTAGATACACAAGGACAAAATGCCTAGATGGACAGGACACCAGGGTGCAGAAATGAGACTGATCTGATATGAGCTGCACCAAGGAGCGGTATAACAGACAAAGAGGAGCGTCACCAGAATTAATCATTTCTGTCACTGAACAAGCTTACATTTCGAGACAATGATACTGTAAGCTCAATGACTCACTGTGAGTAGTGTTGACTGAAGGTCATGTGACTCCTTTAAATGAGCTAGTAAAACACAGTTCTCTAAGAGGGGAACTGAATCTTGAGTATTGTTCACAACATAGGACTTCATTCATAAGGATACTTTAGAAGTGGTCAGTCTTTTTCTGAAATTTTGTGCTACCTCTAAAGCATTGATGACCTCGAACTAGCATGAATTTGAAAGAAATATCACCCCTCTTATTTTGACTACAAAGAATGTCCAGTGGACAAATGATGTGTTCACATAACAAACATAACTTAACCTCATCCCTTTCTGCCATTTCTCACTTTTGCACAGTTGGCTCTGTCCAGCGACAAAATCTCTTCACTCCAGATGCCACTTTTGAACTTGAGCCTTGATGTGAAGGAAGGCGGTGTAGTGAGGCCAGTGTCCTTGGAGATGAACCGAGAGGAGCTGCACACCCTGATAAGCACACTGGAGGCTGCCAACAAGGTACAAAGAGCTTTTCAGTTTCTACAGGCAGAAATGTACTTCTCTGTCTTTCTAGAGACAATAATAGAAGGTTTTTCCTCTCAGTGGAAGATGAAACTGAGTATGAAGGCATCTGAGAAGGTAGTAGCTGTATAATGAGAGTACAGCAAACACATCTTTGGCAGACTGTAACTTTTCCTTACATCAAAACTGTCTTTGGGTTGTGCCACATCATTTCAGTTGGATTGAGGTCTGAACTCTTGACTTTGCAATTTTCTTTTATTTAAGTTGTTCTGTTCTGGATTTATTTGTGCATCACCCAGCTTCTATCAAACTTCAAGAGATGACATTCTCTTGAAGCCCCACACTGTTGATGCGCCTTCCACCATGGTTCACACTTGCAATGAGTTTTTGATGCTGGTGTGCAACATTTTTTCTTCCAAACATCCATCTCATCTGTCCACAGAAGTGTGGAACATCCAAGTAGTCTTTTGCAAACTTGAGACATAGAGCAGTTTTTTTTTTTTTTTTTTTTTTTTTTTTGTTCTTGATGGCAGTGGTTTCCTCTGTGGTGTCCTTCCATGAATACTTTTCTTGTTTAGTGTTTTCCATATAGTGGGCATATCAGCAGAGACTATGACAAGTTCAGTCGTTTTCTGCAGGTCCATTGCCGTTACCCTTTTGCTGTTACCAAGTCGGATCAGCAGCTACAGGAACATTTCATGGAGGTTTTTGCTGCTGAAGTAGGTCACTAAATACAAGGGTTTACACACTCTTTCCTGACTGGACTGTGAATGTTAAAATCATGTATTCAATATAGATGAGAAGTATGATCATTTGCATGTAATCACATGTAAACTAATCAGTTTAAGCAGATTGTCTGTTATTGTGGCTTATTTGAACCTCAGACCAGATTTTATGAGTAATTAATGCAGAAATCTGGGAAATGTCAAAGGGTTCACAAACTTTGTGCTGTAACTCTGGGAATCCTGTACAACATGCCTCCTTTGAGGACTGCTTCCTATTATTGCCTACACCTACAGCACACATTGAAACAAGGAAGGAAAAGGGAAGCAGAGGTTTGAATCATTGTGTCGTGCCCAACAACGCAGGGCCAATGGAGTGCCTGTAGAGGGTTTTATGGCGGTCAGGTTTGGGATCTTGTTCGAATCTATGCTTCTAGTGCTGGGTATTGACCCACTTCTGTCGAGGGATGCCATGTTAAAGCTTGCCCGGAGCTGCTCCACCGTGTCTCAAGTGCTTACAAGTGCAACATTCCATGTTTTGTTATGCAAGAGCCCCTGCAGCTGACTGTTTTCTCTTCTTGTCTGTATAATACACTCACCTCTCAAGAATCAAGTTACATTTACATTTATTCATTTAGCAGATGCTTTTGTCCAAAGCGACGTACATCTCAGCAAAAGTACAATTTATGCATTACATTAAGAGAAAGAGACATGGCTGCAGACATGTGACTCTCAAGTAAACCTAGTCCGTTACCTTCCGCTTGCTGCACCGATGTTCATCTTTCAAGTAGGTGCATAAAACACAGGATAGACAAATGATGATACCCTTCTACCATTTTTTTTTTTTTTTTTTAAATATTATAAGATACACAAACAACCACATATAATGCCGGAGCAGCGGCTGAATAAAGGCTTATCTGGGGATGCCCATGAAGTTATGGTGCATGAACATTTACACCGTATATGAGCTGGAGAGCTCTTGGGCGAAATGGGTCTGGAAAAGGTGAGTTTTCAGACCCTTCTTGAATGCAGACAGAGTTTCACAGTTCTGAGTGAGAGGGGAATATCATTTCACCACAATGGAGCCAGAAATGAGAACCTCTGTGCTTTACCTTTTGTGCGCAGGACCAGCAAGCGAGCAGAATTAGACGAGCGAAGGGGTGTGGCTGGGGTGTAGCGGTTGATCAAGTCCTGTAAATAGCTGGGAGCAGTTCTACTGATGCATTTGTAGACAATAACCAGGGTCTTGAATTTGGTTTGGACAGCTATAGGAAGCCAGCGCAGAGAAATGAGTAGAGAGGAGATAAGTGGGAACGCTTTGGCAAATCAAACACAACTCGTGCAGCAGCATTCTGTAATAGCTGTGGAGGTTTAATGGCAGTAGCAGGAAGGCCACACACAAGAGAGTTGCAGTAGTCCAGACAGGAAGTCACCATGTCTGGACAAGTAGTTGGGTAGAGTCAGTTGTGAGGTAGGGACAGATCCTACGAACATTATGCACGATGTATCTGCAGGACCAGGCTGTGGCTTCGATGTGCTGAGAGAAAGACAAACTCGTGTCAATCGTTACTCCCAGACTCTTAGCAAAGGAGGTAGGCAAAATGAGTAGGTTGTCCAGTTTGATCGACAGATCGTGACAGGAGGACAGACCAGCTGGGTGGTGAAAAATCTCTGTTTTGGAGAGGTTGAGTTGGAGGTGGTGATCACATCCATGAGGAGATGTCCGACAGGCAGGCAGCAATGCATGCGGAGATGTCTGACGCACCAGGTGGAAAGGAGAGGAAGAGCTGAGTATTATCAGCATAGCAGTGGTATTTGAATCCATGGGAGGCTGTGACCGGACTGTGGGAGGAGGTGTAGATCGAGAAAAGAAGAGGACCCAATACCAAGCCCTGCAGGACACTGGTTGAGAGAGGCAGAGGAGGAGAACGAGAGCTCTGCCAGACCACTTGATAGGATCTATCAGATAGGTAGGACTCAAACCATCTTAGTGCCGCACCTTTAATCCCAAGCTGATTAAGAGAGGAGAGTAGAATCCAGTGGTTGACTGCGTCGAATTCTGCAGACAGATTGAGGAAGATGAGGACCGAGGAGAGGGAGGCGGCTCTAGCTGCTGGGAGAATATCAGACACCACCAGAAGGGTCGTCTCAGTGGAGTGACCAACTTTGAAACCAGACTAATATGCATCGAGGAGATGGTTCCGGGTGAGGAAATCAGACGGTTGATCACAGGCAGAGCGCTCAACAAGACGTTAAGGTCATCCAAGAAGCAGCCGAGAGGGCCAGGAGAGCAATAAAGAACAACCACAACAAGAGTGATTGGGGCAGTGATAGAGACAGCATTCCATTCAGATGAGGACAGATCATGCAGGTGAAGATGAAGAAAAGAGTATTCCCACCGGGGAGAGATGAGCAGGCCTGTGCCTCCACCTCTGCCGGAGGAACAAGAGGTGTGAGAGAAGGGAGTAGTTAGTGGAGAGTGCTGCAGGTGTGGCTGAGTTGTCTGGTGTGATCCAGGTTTCAGTTAGAGCCAGGAGGTCCAGTGAGAGATGGGAGCAGTAAGCTGGTATGAAGTCAGCCTTTCTCACAGTAGACTGGCAGTTCGAGTCCCAATGGAGAAATTAAAACAAGATGGAGGGTTTGACAGGTGAGGATAGACCAGGTTACTGTAGCAGCAAGAGCGCCCAGGTCTCTAGTGGTGATAAAGTCGCACGGCTCGCCTACCATAGAAGACTTTGATGGTCAATATGTTGGATGCATGATCCCTTGCAGACACCTGTACCGGTGGCCTCCCACAGGTAGACTCCCGTGTCTTTGCACTCCGAGTCTTTGCACCAAGAGGCTGCCGCAACCGCTGCTGCTACAGATCGCCAGCCACTATTTAAACCTGGCTAAATGCCTACCAGCTAAGATTCCTAATCGAAATCAAAACTACTCCAACAAGGGCGACCAAAACAAACAACCAAACAGACGCGATTAATCGATCCACAGAGTCACGCCCACTCCCTGCTAAGGGACACAGAAATGTTCTGGAGAACGTGCACCCTAACAAACTTCTAAATACTATTTAACAAACAAATTAATTAAAGTACCACACACCACTACACAGACATACAACCGATTGTGTCTATTAATCCACACAGCTACACAACAGGAATGTGCGTCGGGAAAAAACGGTAGTAAAACAGCTACACTTATCTGAAACACCACGAACAGCAGCAACAGACCTCCAACGGAAAATATAATGCACAATGAACAGGGTAGATGGCTTCCATGCAATTTAAGGGGTCGGGGGCGGAGATTTCTAATCGAAACTCCCGAAGTTCCCCCAAAGAATGTGGCTTTTATACAGATGTTTAAACAAAAGTTTTTTCATTAGTGTTATGAACAGTACCAGGTCATGCCAACATAAGGGAAGAAATAGTATACCAAGAATGCACCCAAATATATAAATTGGGGGCAAAAGGTTAGAATTCATAGAAATGAACACAGCCCAATTTAACCAGAAAGCTGTCAAGATTTTCCGGAATTCCTTTGGATTGTAATGCAGATGATGCAATCAAATGTTAATTTTTTCAAATGGAAGAAAAGGTAACGCTTTGGTCTTCCACATACAGTGCATTCAGAAAATGTTTAGACTCCTTTACTATTTCACATTTTTTTATGTTGCAGATTTAAAAATAAAAACTGATATTTCAGTTTTTTTTTTTTTATTTTTAATCAATTTGTAAAAAATTCTAAAATCCTGTTTTTGCTTTGTCATTATGGGTTATTGAGTTTAGAGTGATGTGGGGAAAGAATTTAAGTGATTTTTGTATAAGGCTGCAACATAAAACAAATGGAAAAAATGAAGGGGTCTGAGTACTTTCTGAATGCAGTGTATTTACAGAGGAAATTTCTGTATGATGCAGACCATACATTAAAATTTCCTTGCCAAGTTTGTGTAATCAGCCTATGTTTCATAATTTAAAAAAAGAATTTGGGTTGTGGTTTAACAAAAAATTGATTGGGACAAGTCAAACTTTCCGTTAAAGGTTTTTTGAATGGTAGAGTGAATCCCATTCCAGCGACCTTGAATCATGTGATATCCTCAGAATAAATGAGTCCAAGTGCCTGGAATGGCCTTACATTTAAAACATAGATAAGATGTCCCAGGGAATATCCTGTGAAGACAAACTGGTCTGAGGTGGACTCTGAACGAGTGTGAAGTTTTGTTCCTGGATGCTGAGGGACATGCAGCCTTTTAAGACTGCTTCTCAGATAAAAGCTTTCATTTTCTGGAGAGAAATAAAAATAGCACTTCTCAAGCACTTCTCCTCTCACTTACACCAGGAGCATATGCCATTTGTGCTGGTGTAACCTTGAGATTTCAGTTAGATGGTTTCATCATTTCTGACACTTATTTTGCATTTTAACTGTCTCCTGGGACATGTAAATAAAATGGCTTATTTTAGCAACAGATTTAATTTGTTGCCCTGTTGTCAAGTTACAGATCAGATGTACTGAATGCTAAGCAGAAGACTTACATAGAAAAACAATGCTACGTTATTATTTTTAATTTTTTTTTTTAAATGAATCTTGTATTTACAGTGAGCAGCTAGTGAGCATTGGTTCAAAGCATCTAAAGCATACTATGGAGATACAGGCGCATGTCAGCTTTCTATCAGTTTTCTTAGTTATAAATTAGCTGGTAGTTTTTTTATACATCCTGACTGGCATTCAGTTCTTTCCTACCTCTCTTTTGCATCTTCTGGTAAGAGTGTACATATATGAGCCTTTAAAAGTTTAGAATCACCCAGAATATTCATGTTTTTGGAAGAATTGATAACTTTTTTGTCATAGTACTGTTAAATTGATTTAAAAATATACCCAGGACATCATTACTAATGTTACAACTTATTATTTCCATATGTGTCACTGGGTGAGAAGACCGCTCTATAAAAAATAAAAAAAAAAAAAAAATAATAATAAATAATAATAATATAACTGCAAAGCTTCATTTTTGGTTGCCCCAGTATCTTTATGGGAAGACAATGCAATACTGAAGACTTGGACTTATTCATTTATAGTACTCTTTTTTTCCAGTCATCCACCATCCAGCGTCAGTTTTTTTGCCCATTTTAATCTTTTTCTCTTTGAAACTGTAGCTCTAATGCCAGCATCCTGGAGTCATTTGACTGCATATTTGGACTGCATTTCACTGGTATGTCCTCTGTACTATTTAAGGAAGTAGCCAACTGAGGACATGTAAGGTCTCTGTGTCTCACACTACAGACTCCAGCGTAGTTATCCTCTTGTGCATTTATACATCCTTGCCTTCTGCTTCTTTTTCTGTCTTGGTTGGATCCAGTTTGCCCTCTTCTCCCAAGACAGTAGTAGACACCTTTGTATGAAATCTTCAGTTTCCTGACAGTGTGATGGATGGAATAACCTTCATTTTGCAAAATAGCAATAGACTGGCATGTTTTGTTTTGACTATTTTTGAACCTGGAAATGAACTTTAAGAATGCCAGTACCTTGCAACCCAAGGAAAGCCAATTTACTTTCTTTCTTGAGCAGAATAACAGGTTTCAGCTGTGCTAACACAATTATAAAGGTTTCTCTACCATTACCATTTCTCTTGCACCATTACTATTAGAGTTTACCATTAGGATAGTACAGTAATGGCTGCTGAATATGGGGCTTTACAGTCATAAGTAAATAATAAAAGATAAATCAGTAATTTCAAGCCACAACAGCCATTTGCAACATTAGTAATGATGTCTTGAGTATATTTTGAAATGAATTTATCTTGATAAAGTATAAGTTCTCTGAAAAACTTAAAAATTTCTGGGTAATTCTAAACTCCAAACAAATGCAAGTGCATACACATGCATACATATCTCTCCACTTATAAACAATGCAGTAATACTTTGTTTTTATGTATCCTTGGGATCAGTTTTCTTACCCTGCCATGCTAACACACAGACTGACAGGAGTTCAAGTGATTTGTTTGCACTGCTACATTTTAGATATTTTCCAGTTTCATCCAGCCAATTGTTGGCTGCCTTCTCTCCCAGTAGTCTTGATTGCAGCATTAAGTCACACACTGGTTTCATTGAAAGAACAAGCCAGCCATTGTTAGGCAGTCAAATTTAGGGGTGAAAAGCAAGTTTAGAAAACAAAAAGACACTTTAAATTTTAATCACATCTCTATCTGTACAACTTTAACCAGTGGAAGGAAGGATCTTTGAGCTACTTATTATAGTGTCATCTGCCAAGCTTAGTAGTTATCAAAAATGACTTCCACAGCTTTCAGAATGTGAATTACCACAGCTTGTTCCTGCTCTAAGTCGCAGTTCCTCTCATTCCATCTGTTTCTCCGTTTGTTCCCTGGCAGGTTGTTCTCCAGCTTAAATGAAAATGAAAAACCTGTATCTGCTTCTAGAAGAATGGTCCACAAATGTGCTGAAAACTGATTCCACAACCATCATCATCAGAGGGTGCACTCGAATAGGCAAGGGGATATGTGTTGTCTTCAGAGAGCACCCTAGACAATGTCAGGAGCAACATCTGCCACACACATTCTGCTGTTGAATGTGCAAAGAGGTGCAAGATTATTCTCTTTTTGAATTTCTTATTCATAATAAATTGTACATTAATGTTTGCTTTACATTAAATATTGTGGTAAACAACTGTATCTAATAATTTTATGTGTTATGAGAAATAAACTACACTACAAAATGCCTACAGTGTACATGATCCAAGTTTACACATGGTGGGAAAAAAACTGCCCTAAAACACAGGCTAAATGTGTGGTAGAAGACTAGCGCAGAAAATATAAAAGCTCATTCCAATGCTCCAGTAAAGGTCAATTCACTGAAAGAAAAAACTTGTAATTTCCCATGTGTCACATAGCTGAATATCTCTGATTATTTGCGTTGCGAGTTTAAGCAATGTTAAGGGTAAAATATGTTGAAAGTTAATTTGATATGTTCATCCCTGGTTCAGGGGAATGACAGTATGTGCAGGTGCAGCTTGATTTCAACGAGAGAGAGATGAATTAGTTATATAAACTATTATGCAGCTCATAATCTCCACAGCAGTGTTGTCCTGTAAGATCAGTTATAACTGATTCAGACATCTAATACATCCAACTAGTCTTTTGTGTTTTTGACATAATTTGATAAAAATCACAGATGTAAGAAAGCAGTGGAGAACAACAAGGGGTGCAAACCCTGCCTGTGCACCTGCTTGAACCAATAATGTTGTATTACCGTTAATGATAGGTAACCCTTTCTCCCTGGATGTTCATAGCATAGAACATAGTAACTGCTTGCATATTTGCATTTATTCATTTGGCAGACACTTTTCTCCAAAGCAACTTGCAATAAACTCTATGTAGTGTTGTCAGCCCACACACCTTAATCACCAAGCTCCCTTACACTGTACTGTTCTGTACACTACTTGCAATGGGTCACTCATCCATACATCAGTGTAACACACTGTCACTCCCTATCGATGAATCTGAACAGCATGTCTTTGGACTGGGGGAGGAAACCCATGCAGACACGGGTAGAACGTGCAAACTCCGGACGGACTGAGCAGGGATCGAATCCATGTCCTCTCACACCACCCAGGCACTGTGAGACAACAGCGCTACTTGCTGTACCGCTGTGCTGCCCATTCCTGCCCCTATTTTTCTGGACACCAGGCTTTTGCATGGTTTTGTTTACTGCACAGGCATTCAAGATTATTTAAATTTTTTTTGTATCTTTGGCCTTTGAAATTCATACATCGACATGCAATGCATGGAGCACCCATGAGGCATCACATCAGCAAGGGTGCTGAACACTCCCATCAGTTTAGTCAATAAGTTATATTATTCATTTTGCACTTCATAAATACAGTTGTTTGCATTTTCATGATTCATCCCTTTTCATTGTGCTTATTTTAAAGGAAAACAGACCTAAATGAATAATGCACAATATTACTGTAGGGACTTAAAACACAACTTGGAAATAAGGTGTCATTCATAAAGGGAATCTATTTTTAATGTGTTTATTGATATTAATGCAAATTCACAGTAGAAGGCTACATTTCCATTTTTTCTTTTGTAAGTTTGTATAATATCAAAAGCATAATAATTTACAGTATTTGAAGTGCTTTGCATTGGCACACACATTGTTTCACAATGGACCATATAAATGCCTTCATTTGTGAATGAAAAACACAAAGCATGAATATAATCATAATTTCCTGTAGCTGGTCAACAAAAAACTAGTTTGAATGTGAACATATAAGGAGGCATTCACATGTAGATGTTTACTTGAACTTAATGAAGACATGAGAGCAAGTTTCAGACTTACTGTTATGACCCTGTTATTAGACTCATAAAAAGAGCAGGTGAGATATAAAGATTCTGAAATGATATCAAATTTTCCTTAAGGATTTTTTCTTTGGATGGTTTACTGGTATTTTGTGTGTTGTAGAGTTAGAATCTGTTATGGTATCCTATGTAACAAATTTCATTTAAAAGAATAAGGTAAAGGTTATTAAAATGTCTTCAGCAACAGAAATGTTATACACTGGCTCCTTGTGTTACAAATGTGGAGATAAAATTTTTTAAAACAAATGTGGAAATACACTTTCCAGCTTATTTTTTTAATAACTGTATCAATTTTGTCATTAACTGAGCGAACTTGACCTGTTTTAAATACCCAACCAATAGATGGCAGTATCATACACTCAAACAGAATAGAATTGAGGTATGGCTCAATTCTGCTGACTTCCGCTGTATTTACAGCTCATGCCTGGCATTGGTCAGTATCAGTGATCAACAAGAAGATGAGGAACACTGCACATCTTTTTGGAATGAGTCAACATATTTTTACTTTAACTCGTTTTAAATTAGGTTTAATTTGAAAATAGCTCAAAGTTAATAAAATGTCTTACAAAGTTTTTGTTTTATGTTAACTATATCCAATATTTTTTGGAACTTAATCTGTAAATAATAGACACACCTTTACTTTTAAACTTTTACTCATTGTGATTTAGGTTGTAAAAGTGAATTTGTAGTTCTTAACAAAATGAATTTACAAACAGACTTCTAGTGCCATTGTGTTTATAAGCTGAATCGTCTGTTTTTATTTATCTTACCCAAACTTAGATTGTACCATTCCAAGAATGCGGGACCATCAAAGAAAAGAATTTTGTTGTTGTATTCAATTGGCTGGATGGTGAATATGGATGGTTGGACACCAGTTTTGATTCCCTTCCATCGTACAAAGTCAGCCAACACCTAGCACCACACATACCAAGAAAACACACTGGAAAGATATAAGCATGAAAATTTACAGCAATTGAAAACACTTGTGAGCCAGTGTTTTAGAACCATTAGAGAATATCACTTATCCGGTGGGAAAGTGCAATTTTAACCCAGTAAAAATCCTTTAGGTTTACAATTCTGCAGCTGCTAGATGTGCAACTTGTTCTTGAATTGCTTCAAGCATCTACTGAAAAGCAACAGCAACGGTGACAGCAACAACAATGGCAACATCACCAAGAACATCAGTAGCAACAGAAAGAAAACACACCAGCAAAGTAGATTTCATTGTTGTATTTACAGATTGTCATCGTAATGCTGGAATGTCCCTTAACTACTGGTATGTACATACAGGATGTGTGTCAATAAGGTGTGATCAGAAATTTCAGACATTTATTTCAAAGAGTAGTAAACATATATCAATATGTGCTGTCCTCTTCAAAGTAATACCCCCTCCCCCCTTTGTATGCATTTGTCCCAAAATTTCTACCACCTCTGCAAGTACTGAAAGAAGTATTTAACTGTAATGTATTTTGGTGCAGAAATCAACATGACCTTGCCCCATGTTATGTTTTCCAATCTAAGAAATAAAGTTGAAAGGAGGGAGATTTATGTACGTATGTACACTATTTTGTGAAATGTCTAAGAACTTTCTGATGACACGTGTATATATAAACACACATCAGAAACATCCGCAATATCTTTGAATACCTTCTTCTTTAAAAAAGTAAAATTTTATAATTTTATAACACTAGTTATAATTTAACCCTGTGAAAATATTTAGATTCATTAAAGGCACAATATTCAGCCATGAGGAAAAGAATGCACTGTTAATTATGAAAACATCTCTGGTTTTTTCCTTTTCAGTCTAGAAACCCTGGTAACACATACCCATATTTCTCCCTATTGAAATCCAGCCCGGAATCAGTGCAAAATTATAGCACCCACAGAAATGTTTATGGATGACAGAATGCCAATCCAAGAGTGTGTTTCTCCTTTCCCTGGGAGTTTTCAAGTTATAGAGGTTAAAAGTATCATTTTCCATAGTTCTGACTACTAACATTGTGACTCAGCATGGCTTGATTTACATTTATGACAACCACCTATTAGGAGGAATATGAATGTTTTCTTTCTGATGGAGCGCTGTTATAAAGTAGCATTGAGGTGTAATGAAGGAACACTGACCATCGTCTCTTTTCTTTTTTTTTTTTGAAGGGGAATAAAAGGACTTTTTGTGTAGAAGACACTTTCCAGGCACTCAAACCCCTCCATCAGACATCATTGACAATTAGTCTACTTCTATCCCTGTTTTATACTCATCTCCACTGAATGGATTCTGTGTAATTACACACACACACACACACACACACACACACACACACACATTTTCAGAACCGCTTGTCCCATACGGGGTCACGGGGAACCGGAGCCTACCCGGCAACACAGGGCGTAAGGCCGGAGGGGGAGGGGACACACCCAGGACGGGACACCAGTCCGTCGCAAGGCACCCCAAGCGGGACTCGAACCCCAGACCCAACCCACTGCCCCACTGCGCCACCGCGCCACCCCTGTGTAATTACTTGAAGAAGAAATCACACTCGGTTCTGTTCTTCTGAATTTTTGGTTAATTTTGGTTAATTGTCCCTCTGTAAGGGGGTGCGGTGGCGCAGTAGGTTGGACCGCTGTCCTGCTCTCCGGTGGGTCTGGGGTTCGAGTCCTGCCTGGGGTGCCTTGCGACGGACTGGCGTCCTGTCCTGGGTGTGTCCCCTCCCCCTCCGGCCTTACGCCCTGTGTTGCCGGGTAGGCTCCGGTTCCCCGTGACCCCGTATGGGACAAGCGGTTCTGAAAATGTGTATGTGTGTGTCCCTCTGTATAGCTCCCCCTCGAAATCCGGTTATTTCTAATTCCTTCTCAATAAAAGTTATATTAGATCCACATTAAAACTTCTAGATAAACCGTAGTACCTTTGAGTTCACACTAGGTCACTTGATAATCAATTAAACCTAGAACAGAATCTGTAGCAACACATTAGATTTTACACAAGGTGGGTAGTGTAGGAATCCACAATTCAGGGTCACTTTAAGATCAATTGACCATCTTGCTTGTGGGCATTCAAGACAACATCTGTTGGATGATTAGATCAAATTTACATTTGAAATGGGTCACCTGTTTATGTGATCACAGTAACTTGTGATTATTTGCATCTAAATGAAACTGTGTGAGAATGCTGACATATCCCAGTTCTTGTTACTAGATGGTGGTCAAACCATTTAGTGATAAGGAAGTTTGGGGTAGCTAGCAGTCGAGGGTTGGTTCCTGTGAAGGCTTCCTTGCCTTTGATGCTTTGTTTGAAGGTATCACCTCTAAGGTAAGGTCTCACTTTTAAGGACTTCCCACTGAATGCCTATAAAACCACAGTGCATGTCTCCTTTAGTTAGACTTGATGACTACAGCACGAAACAGCATGTTCTAAAATAAAGAATCCTGCTGAAGATACTTCCAAGTCTCCTGGTCTCCTCTCTGCAAAATTGCCAACAGTAGTAATGTGCTATACCTTGACCACAACTCATTATCTCCTGTCTTCTTCTAAGGATACTCCAATGACTGTAGGAAGTGTAAACAGGGAGGCTGATCTGTAACATGAAAGCTGCTGATTGGGCTGCAGCTCCCCCATTGTTGTGGTGCCCTTAAGCAAGGTACTTTGAATCACTCCAGTTTTACAACCTTCTGTAAATGGGTAAATGACTGAAATTTTCTTTGGATAAAGATTCCAATTAATATGACTAGCAATTAAATGACAATTACCAGGCTCATCAGCAGAGGCAAAGGCAAAATGGAAGTTGATCACACATTTCTATAGACACAACTACTATCTAAATACAGTACCTCTAACGACTGAACACAAAAAGCCCAAAGGAATTTATGAGTCTTGATTTTCGCACACAAACATACAAAAATGCTTTTACTCCTATATGTACCCTTTGAAATCAGCACCAAATGCTCCCTCTCTGGTAGTACATACATCAGATTTCTTAGCAGTTCAAGAAATTTGATTTATAATAGTATAGCACACATTAAAAATTAAGCTGTTATACCCTTGACTTGAACTTGAACGTATACCCTGCTCCAGTTAAAATCTGTCAGCAGAAGTGAATAAGTATAGATATGGGCTAGTGAGAGAGAAACTTAATGATGTAGCAGATTGCTGTATGAGTATGCTGTTTGTATGGGCACTCGGAAGGAATAAAGGTCTTGATGTTTCAGACTGTATATCTATTCAAACCAAATTCCATGGCACTGATTATGCAAAAATATATCGTTTTGATTATGTCTACTGAAATGATAATTTATTCCTGTGCACTTCTACAGGTTGTAATTTACTGTCAATACAATCAAGCAGCAAACAACCTCAGGTATTTTCCAGAGGAAATAACTGACGTCTTAACTACAAATGCAGCTTGATTCTACTTAGTAGTCAATATATCTTCCAGTTAAAAGTATCAAGGCTTATCATCTAGTAAAGATTTCTACTGAAGCTTGAAAGGATTGATTATGATTTATTCTATTTTGATTACACCTCCTCCACAATTACAAAAATTATGTAAGTCTTCAGAACAACACTAATGTTATAGTTTAAAATTTTAAAATGTCACTCTGACACCTTGATCACCCTGATAAAGCTGATTGTAATGGGATAACATGCATAATAACTTGGCAGTTTTAACTGGATGAATATAATTACATTTCTTTTAAGTGATACATAGGCTGGATTTGGCTGTAACAGGAAAAAACAAAGTATGTGTTAAAAGGGTTTGTAAATGTTTTTAATACTTTGGAAAATGTGCTAACATAAGTCATCGTACACCTGATCACTTTTAAAGAAAAATATTTTTATATACTCAGAGATACTGTAAGAATATTTACACATTTGAATTTCAAGATCAGTATTTCCCTTTGAGGTGCGGTGGTGCAGTGGGTTTGGCCTGTGCCTGCTCTCTGGTGGGTCTGGGGGTTGAGTCCTGCTTAGGGTGCTTTGCGACGGACTGGAGTCCCATTCTGGGTGTGTACCCTCCCCCTCCAGCCTCACACCCTGTACTGCTGGGTTGGGCTCCAGCTTGCCACGACCCTGCTTTGGCTTCAGACTCTGTGTATGTGTGTGTGTGTGTGTGTGTGTGTATTTCCCATTGATATCAGTCATTTCTGAATTGTTATCATATAACTAAACTCTGTGCTGAAGTTCACTAATCTCAAAACACAAAGTTTGGGAAATTTGCAAGGAGTGCAAGAAGAAGTTTGTAAATATGGAACTCTTATGAAGTTGCATTTAATTACATCATATATAAGAACTTGCAAGGCAACCCTTGCTTTAAGACAAGATGGAGTGTGACCTCCACCCAGGACAGTTTTTCACAGGTCATCGGTAACACAAAAACCATTCAGCAGCATTACTGATCTTACTGACTTTGGACTTTCCTGTCTACCAACAGAAAAGAATGAAAGTCATGTTGGTCACATGTAGAATACAAAAATCGGTTGTGTAAAAATCAGAATTGAGGGGCCTGGTTTCGTGGCGGGTTTCGCCTGTACCCGCTGTGTGGTGAGTCTGGGGCTCAAGTCCCGCTTGGGGTGCCTTGCGGCAGACTGGCGTTCCATCCAGGGTGTGTGTGTGTCCCCTTCAGCCTTGCACCCTGTGTTTCTGGGTAGGCTCCGGTTCGCCATGATCCCACTTGGGACAAGCAGCTGTAGACATTGCATTGCAAAAATCTGAATTTCCAATAAAAATGTCACAGCATTATGTATCAATCAGCAAGTTACTTTAATCTAAATTTATACACAGTCTGACTTTGAATCACAAGTTCACTTGTGTTTTATCCATTCTAGTTCACATTAACTGATTTATGCCTGGATACAGTTATGTGTGTATAGACTAAGGATTAGAGTGGTGATACTTTTTATATTTTGGGTGATAAATTTATGTGACGGAAAAAACTGCAATCCATCTACAACTGAAATATAATGCTGTGGGAAATAAATTACAGCTGAATATCTTACCTTGTATTAAGAGCTATATATGTTAGTAGTATATGTGTGTGTGCTTCAAAATAAATAGAAAAATAAATAAATGTTAAAGAGGGAACCATCCCTAGTGGACATAGTAAAGCCAGTACACTAGATTGAAGAAAGTGAAGGTAATAGGAAAGATAACCCGAGACCACTTGTCAATGGCATTCACGTCCGTGAGGTCAGGAATTTTGACCTTGAGCTGGGATGCCCTCCGACGTAAGCGACCCTTCTTGCGGCCTAGCGGCTGGTCGACGGCTGGGCGGCCGTACAGGTCCCGGCTGGATAAAGGCTTGCGGTACTGGATGCTCGCACTGTCATAGGAAAACATGGTAGCCCGTGGATCACCCAAGCCAGCCAGCATCTCAGCACCACCCACCTCATTGTGAATTCCTAGGTTTGTCAGAAGGATGTTGCCATGGGCGTCCACCTGAGGAAGGGAAAAACAAAAGATGGAGCCAGACTAAATAATTTATAGGACTGGTAGACCCCAATAAGTGACTTAATAAATCCAAAGGCCTCAAATCTTGCTATAAGGGGACATATGGGAATAAGGATTTTCAAAGCAGCTGAAAGCTAACAGTGGTAATTGGATAAAATTATTCCTGACTTCTTGAAAAAAATTTTAGTTATTTAATTAAAATGTTTTGTAATTCAAGCGGAATGAATGAATGATTGAATGAACACCTTTAATCCATATTTATTCATTTAGTCGTTGCTTTTTTTAAAAGAGATTTACAATGTTAGGTTTGCGCATTAAGCTATTCACAATGATTTACCAATTTAAACAACAGGGCATATTTTCTCCCCTGGTACACCTGGTATATTTTCTTACCCTGGAGCAATTCAGGGTAAGTATCCTGCTCAAGGATGATACGGAAGGAGGTTGCATTGAAACCTATTTCTCTCAATTCCAAGCCAACAATGCTAAACACCGCGCTTCCTACTGCCCTTTATGGCTTTAAATATTTAAATATATAAATGCATAAGTTTTAGTCAGGTCTATGTCTTTATCAAAGTATTAACTTCAAATTAAAATGATTATGATCAAATTATACCAGTTTCATTCTTAGATGTATCACATCTGCTCAATTCACTCAACACAAATTAATTAGACAATAAATATACTGTACACCGGATCCTCGTGTTATGAATGGTAGTTACAAATTTCTGAAGACATTTTACAATTTATACGGTATATTTTCTGTTACTTGCAGATGTCTCTAGGTTAAGGTGACCACACAACAAATAATACACTTTGCAATTCTTGATTCAATACAATTAAGTAGAATAGAAATACAATTGTACAGAGACTCTGCTATTTTCCAGTATTTCTGTGCAAATACATAGCAATTGCGCATTAAAATTTGCAGAAATAAGTCATATTTAACGTCGCACCATGCTGAGGTTATGTTAACTTGTTTTCACTTAAAAAATCACAAAGAGTAATTCGACCAGGAGTTCCCAAACTTTTGCAGACGACTGTAGTTTTACTGTTTCTTTTCCCCGAGATGCCTGTGCCTTGAGATACTCATCCTGAATTCCTCTGTAAAATCTCCAGCTGCATAACAGGATAAAAGTCAGAAGTTGATTTGGACAAAAATACTGGCAATGTTTAATGGTGATTATGAAATTATTCATCATTTTCATGGGCACAATATGTAAATATAAATTCAGTGTATTTTTCTGATATGTCTGCTTTGGGAGAGGTAAAGATTAACAAATGGGTTCAACAGTGGTGGGAAAGGATGTGGCAGCTTTGCATTTAACACAACCTAAAAAGAAAATGCCATGGGATTTTGACTGGTATGTTTGTGGTGGCAAATCACAATAAGTATCATTCTGCTATAGGCCAGAATCCAAGCCCACAGTAGCTGTTTCATTGCTCCAGCTCTACTCTTCTGCACTACCTAGTGGAACTTGTGGTGAGGAAAATTCACCTACTGGCCACTTGCTGTGAGACCCAGAGGACTGGGACCCTAAGTGGACAGCTGGACCTAACATAGAACTAACAGTAGACAAACAATTGCCAGACACCAAAGTACGGAGGCTTGCAAAAGTATTCCAAACCTTAATAAAACTGGGTGACTTGTTAACGTAATTTTCAGTATCTAACTTAATTAAGGTTGGCCACTATCAAAGATAACTTATTACAATTACTTACGCAAACAGCATTTTTAAGTTTTTAATTTTATTTTTTTAATGTGTGATGCAAAACTCATGTTCACAATTAATGCTGAGTGATATTTTTAATTGAAATACGACATGGTAAGATATATTAAAGCATCACTTTGTACTTTATCCAGTAGATATGATTATGTAAAGTGTCTGAATACTTTTGTAAGACACTGCACAACCACTCCAAGAAGAAACATGTAAAGATACAGCACAGCTCAGTGCACCTGTTGAATATAACTCTCATGAGCGAGTGCAGGAATGGTATCCATGATTTCTTAGGGGTCATTTGAGACTTGTGAGACACACATTTATGACACTACCAATGCACAGTGTCTTCAGAAATTATTCAAACCCTTCTACTTTTTCTACACAGTGCTGTTTTTGTAGATTTACCTCAAAATTAATTGAACTGTTTTTTTTTTGCCGAAAACCTGTTTTTAGGCATTTTGAAAATTTATTAGAAATGAACAAAAATTTCTATTTACATAAATATTCAGACCTTTAATTCAGTACTTTCTAAAACCACCTTCAGCAGCACTTAAGCTGCAAATCATATTGAGTATATTTCTATTAGCTTTGCATACCTGGATTTAGGCAGTTTCATTCTTTCTTGCAGATCCTCTCACTTCCTCTTGCACCACCCAGGCACTGTGAGACAGCAGCGCTACTCGCTGTGCCACCATGCCTGCAAATTTTCTGTGGATTTCATGTCTGGGTTGTGACTTGACCATTAAAGGGCATTCATACACTTGTTTGGACGTTACTCTAGCATTCCTATGTTTTCGTGCTTTGGACTGTTGTCATGCTGAAAGATGAATCTTCACCCAAGCAGGAGCTCTCTGTGTTTGGCTCTGTTCATCTTTCCCTCATTCAAAACCAGCTCCTCGTGCTTGACTGAATGGGTGGTATTAACCAGGTGATGAGTGGTACCTGGTTATTCACAGATATGACGTTTGGCATTGAGGCCGATTTTTGTCTCATTAGACCAGATAATTTATTTTTCTTATGTTCTCAGAGACCTGTAAGTAGCATTTTGCAAACTCCAAACTTCTGAGTAACAACTCTACCAAAATCAATGAAGACCAGATTGACACAATGCTACAGAAATTGTGGTCCTGGCAATGTCCATGCTGCCTAAATACCCAGTTTGCCTGGAAAACCAGACCAGTCTTAGTGGTTACAAACTTCTTCCATTTGAAAATGATGACAACCACTATGCACCTGGGAACCATCAATGCATTGCAACTCTTTTAATACCCTTTTCCAGATCTATACATTGACAAAATTCTATCTTGGATGTCTACAGAGAGTTCCTTGAACATCCTTATTTGGGTTATACTCTGCCATGCACAGTGAACTTTGGGACCTTATAAGGACAGATGTGTGCCTTTCGAAATCATGTCCAATTTGCATCAGACAGACTACGCTCAAGTTCTACAGAAAATTGAAAAATATTAAAAAGAAATAGGATGTACCTGAACTCAGTCTGTTGTGTTATAGTAAAGAGTCTGAATACTTATGGAAATGAGAGATTTCAGTGTTTTACTTTTAATAAACTTGCAAAATATTCTAAAAAAATGTTTTCCCTTTGTCATTATGGAGGTCTGCATATCAGCTAACGGCAAAAGAAATCAATTCAATCAATTTTAAAATAAGAGTACAGCATAACAAAGTGTGGAAAAGTGACGGGTCTGAATACTTTCTGCAGGTACTTTATATGGGGAAAACTGGAGGTGAAAAACGTTTTTAAAAAAACCTGAGTATGACGCTTTTCCTGCTATCATTGCATTTTTTAAATCAAAATAAATGGTGATTCCTCATATTTTGAACATCATATTAGGCTGCAGAGAACAAGGACTGTACAGTGTGACTGCAATACCTGTTTGAAACGGGTATTCAATGTGGATGAGATTTAGTGATTACTCTGCGATCAATATGGGAAATGTTTATGTACTTATTACACACAATCCTGCACAAATTATATAAAAATAATTTATTATGAAAATCAGAATTTCACAAACCTGCTTTTTAACATTTTTTCAATCTCACATGAACACACACACACATTTTCAGAACCGCTTGTCCCTTACGGGGTCACAGGGAACCGGAGCCTACCCGGCAACACAGGGCGTAAGGCCAGAGGGGGAAGGGGACACACCCAGGACGGGACGCCAGTCCGCCGCAAGGCACCCCAAGTGGGACTCGAACCCCAGACCCACCGGACAGCGGTCCAACCCACTGCGCCATCGCACTCCCCCCGCTCTCACATGAACAAGAGATCGAAAATCAAAAGCATAAAGATTTTCAGCTCTGGCTGTGATGGAATGACCTCATTCTATCAGTCTGCCTCTCTCTCATCCTCTCTTACATATTTATATATTATTTGTATTTGCGGTCATCAGAGTGACACATAACTCGAGTTTGCCTGTACGTTATGAGGATTTACATCAATTGCACAAATGTATGTGTGGTGCATGGGAGGATAGGCCATACCCACAAGCTTTTTGATTGTCAGCCACATCTGGAGAGAGAATGAACACTAGGTGCAGGTAATGAGTTTGTAGTGTATATAATTAGACTTTGGAATAAACCCAGTGAAATTAACTAGGGCTTTTATTATTATAATGATAACTGCAGAAAATGCACAGCTTCTTGCTAATGATCTGTCTGAAAGTCCACAATACTCTGGAACTTGTACTATTTGTTTTCTTAGTACAACTACTGAAATTTCACTCACCCCAAGATAAAACCGTCCCTTTCTAGCATGTAAAATAATTCATTCAGACTGGAAAAGTTACATTTTGTAGAGTACTTATTTGAACCAGAAAATGTCAAGCTATGCTATGTTAAAAAGTAATTAAAATGAAAATAATAATGAAGATGCTAAATTTCTTATTGTATATGTAATTTTAATAAGTTTCTTATATATTAATTTTTGCCAAAATAATGAGAGGAAGATCCAGCTGAGGAAAAAAAAATCTTTCCCACCTGCACTTTGTTTGTGTCTAGTCTGCTCTTCTCATTGTTGGTTTTGGCCGCTTTCTCAGCAACTTTTTTCTGAAGGTGTGGGCCCCGGCCGAAAAAGATGTAGTTGACAAAGGCATACTCCAGCAGTGCCAGGAAGACAAAGACAAAGCAGCCCATCAGATAGATGTCAATGGCCTTCACATAGGGGATCTTGGGCAGAGTCTCCCGCAGGTGAGTGTTGATGGTTGTCATTGTGAGCACAGTTGTTATCCCTGGTTAGTGAAAAGTACATAAATAATTAATATTAATAATACTGAACAAGAATGAAATGTTTCAGAAATTTTACATTTCTTGTCACGGGAGCTGTAGAGCTACAGTCGTTCTATAAAGACATCCCTATTAAAAAAATGCTACAATGCAGCTGTAAACAAACTGTCACCTGGTTTGATTTTTCTAAACAGATATTGGCAATATTCTTTTTGTAAGACATCTGATCTAGACAAATACAGGCATCCCTTGATTTACAAAAAACAATGTGGATACTGAAGTTTTAGATACCCAAAGCCTGTTTCCCATTATCTTGAATGGAGAAAATTAAAAATGTATTCCTAGGCCATCCAAAAACCACAGAATACATTTCCCAGAAATCACTAGAACACTTTAAAACATCTACAACTATAAACTAATGCTATCAGCATGATGTAAAATACATTTACACACTCAGTGCCAGGTAATTCCCACTTTTCTGTTTAATTGAGCAGTTCTGTGCAGAATGAGCAATAAAACACGTGGTCAACTGATCATGTTATGTTTATTGTGGAAAAACTTTTAAAACAAAGGCATACTCCAGCAGTGTCAGGCAATGGTATGGTATAGAAATTTTTTATGAGCAGGTTTTTATGATATACTGCACACTGCACGTAGCAAAAAAAAAAAAAAAACCTATTCATAAAAAGGTTGTTTCATGTCCGAACAGATAGCCTATCTAGCTTGGAAAACAATAACCAGGAACTTAACAGAAAATTCAATCTAATTCAGCTGTGCTTTACTAAACAGAAAATTCAATAGTTACTTTCTGCATTAGATGTAGACAGAAAAGGAATTTTAAATAGAAGCAAACACCTAGTATATGCAACAGTAAAACAACGGTTCCCAAATTCATGGTTGCTAAATGAGGGTTAGGAAGGCGTTCTTGAAGGTCAAAGAGATGGTCTCTTTTGTTTTTTCACTCTTTATTTTATGATTTTTTATTTTATAGTGTTCTACTGGCAAAATTCAATTTGTATTCAGAATCATTCAGGAATGTTCTAGAAACTCAATTTTTCATATATAAGAAAGCTGATATTTGCACATGTGGACAGTTCACAATCTAACAGCTGTGTTTTGTTTTGTTTACTGGAGACCGAGATATAATGACTACAAACACAGTATTCCTTGCATCTTATCTGTCTTTACTTACATGCAGTTTTCGATGAATATTACTGTGCAAGGACTCCAGCAATATAATAATTAACTTTACATTTGATTTTTAAAAATTATTTTCACTGTTTACTAAAAATGTTACCATTTATAACTCTCTTCATTCCAGGACTGGCATTTAACTGAAAAAAAATTATCTGATGCAAAATACAGCAGCAGTATAAACACAGGCCTGAGATTTTGAAAATGGTTTCTCTGAGATTAGACAAAAATCTGTGAATGTCCAGTCTCAGTGTATTCAGTACCAGCAAGTCGTCGAAGCATCATTTATTTCTAGTTCATCTAAACTTGCAGTGGTTTAAATGGATATGTGGTTAAAGCCATGTTTAAATGACTCTGAATCATAGTAAGCAATATAATTATGCGCACAAGCTTGGTAGAACACTGTTCCTCATTTCACCTATGTTATTTTATCTGATTTGTGGCAATAATATTGAAAAGTATTCACTTATATGCATTAGGACAGCCAAAGTACAATATACTGGCTTACAGTAATTGGCCCCTCTATCAAAAGTCCTGCTATACCGAACCCCTAGACCTGTTATGTGATTCAGCAGGTTGTAGGCCAGAGGCCAAAGAAATGGTGGAAAAAATGTGTGCTGGATGTTACAGAACTTTAGGAAAGGATGATGTCAAAACTGATAGGATTAATGTAAAGTGTAATGTAAATATATATTTTAAATACAAGCTGGTTCAAAAAGAATTGAACATTTTAAAAAATACGATTTCAAAAATCACAAACAAGTAGTATGTTAGTATTACTATGCTTGGTATTTACAAATTGGTTTAGATTACATGTTAATATGATACTGTTACTGAATAATACATTTCTGAAAGGGTTCAGTTCTTTTTGAATTGCCTTATATTTTATAATTTATAGTTATTGCCTTTATAGAAATATATAGGATAATACAAATACATCTAGCTAAATGTAAATTAATTCAATCTGAGCAAAGTCAAAACTATGAATGCTACATGGATTCATAATGGTTCTGGCTTTTTACACCCAATCCCCATCAAAATGTACCCTATTTATGCCTGAAAGTCGAATCAGCCTTATCTAACATAGCAGGGCTCCATTATGTGAGGCATAGTCTGCATGGGGCTGAAGATTAGCGGTTACAATGAATCAAAATCAAAATCATCAAATGCACCTGTGTTGCCAGGCCTGCCTCCTGCCTGCTCATATATGCAACTAAATAACAATGTTAATTAATGTTGATCTCCAGCTCTGAAATGAGAGATGACAGAGAGATGTGTCCTGCTGCTGTGCCATCAACTTGGGTCCTTCCGCTGGTAGGCTTATGATTTCTGGTTCTCAAAGCCCTCCCAACCCCCCCTCGCCAAAAAAAGGCCCTCAGCAGATGGGAATGGAACACTCTGCCATTCCCACAATTTATCCCTTTAACTCTTTCTTTGCCCTATTCTTATGACACTCAGTAGAACACCTTCAAGACCATCCACTGATTAACCTCAAGTAGTGCTGGAGCTTTTACTCATGATAAATTAAGGCACTGACATATGTGCCAAAAGCAGCTTGTTGACACCCAAGATGGCAAATCCCAATGCAATTTAGTCATATCACCCATCTAAACACACCTGTAACAGTCTTTGTATCAAGAATACATGGAAATGATGATGCAAACTGATGCTGAAGTAAGGGTTTAATGTCCACATTAGAGTTCCAAACAAAGTCGAGCAGATAAGTTACTAAAGAATTGCAAGGGAGTAAGGCTCGCAATGAAAGGAGTGATGAGACTACATATATACATTTATTAACAAGTATCCGAGGAACAGATGTGCAAATAGGCTAACAACGAAACCAGTCAATGACACAAAGCACAGTGAAATGGGAAACTGGTGCTATCTAGCAGCACTTCCTTACATCATGTCTTGTAAAGATGCTAAATTATGTAGTGTCAGAAGCCCTGCATATTATGAAACTATATTTCATAATAGATAACGCAAAAGTTGTGCTAAATCAAATTCTTTACAGCATAGAATTTCGAAGGCACATCAGAAGACATACATTTACATGTCATACATAGCAACCATTGTACCTAGCACACTGTACCTGTGCAATTCACTGTACCTGAATTTGAAAGGAGAGCTTCAAAATCCATCATTTAACATGTTGTTAAACATGCCTTAAGTGATCACAGTGCCAGTGTGACTGAAGTTTCTTGGACAGAAATATTCCTGTCCGCCACTGACTCACTGAACTCACCAATAATCCATGAGTCTTTCGAGCACACAAGGCCAGCATACTCATCATCTCTGTTTATTAACTCATCACTTATTCATTTTTTATGGGTACTTTCAGCCAAAGCAGCTTCCAGAGCTTGCTACTTCACGTTTTACTTTACTACATTTACATCATTGTATCTGCAGCAACAAACAACTGGACATTTTAAAGAAGTATTTCAAGCGGTTCCTGCTAAGTATTAGCTTCAGACAAAGTTCTTCCACTAAACTAGTGCAATATATAATAATGAAATCCAACTAACGCAGACCATTACCCTTTAGAAAGCAACACATTGGTCACAAAGGCACACGGGCAGTAAATGGGGCCATTACCCAGAGCAACTCTTGCAGCAGAGGCATCATAGTTGATCCAGAAGGAGACCCAAGAAAGGATTGTGATCAGGATAGAGGGCATGTAGGTCTGCAGGATGAAGTATCCAATGTTCCTCTTCAGTTTGAAACTTAGTGATAGTCGGGGGTAGGATCCTAAGAAAGAAATTGGGAAAAAATAGAAAAGATTGACCATATAAAGTACAAAGAGAGCAAAATGAGTGTATATAATTTTAAAACTTTAAACCTGAATTGTATATTTAACAATTGGACTTTGGAGTCCTAAGACAGACTAATACAGTGTCTCCAAGTCTTTCATTGTAAGTTATTTCCAGCTGGCTTAGTTGTCTCCATGCATTTCTAAAGAGCCCTAGACATCACTTTAACAATAATGAATGAACAATCTTTACGCAGCCTTTTGAGAGAATTATGATTAAGAAGATGAGAACATAATGAGACACAATCTTTTCTTTGCTCCTGCAACCCCAACAACCCCAACAGAGCCTTGGCAAAAGTTTGGATGAGCTAAGACAAATGAGCATAACCATGTCATATATGGTGTCTATCATTTCCTTTTAACTGGGCTATTTCTGTACTACTCTGAAACCAGACAAACAGGCTGCCACACATAACTATGAAACCCGCTGCTAACACATTCACTGCGACAGATCAGGTGCTAATTATTTACTGGAGAGATGACATAAGATTTGTATAAATACAAGCTTTTAGTTGCGTGAAGTGAAATTTAGGGTTAGGTCTGGTACATATCTAGATAGCAGAGAGCCACTTTCAAAAAACAAATTTAAAATAACAGGCAAAAACAATCTTTAAAATCATGTTCAAGAACGCGTGGTGCTTGATTTTTGTTTGATTAAAGAAGCTTAATTAAGACAACTTAATAATTAAGAAACATTTTAGTCACTGAAGCAACTTGCATCATATCCCTTGAAAAGCACAACAAAAACAGTAAATATTTAGATGGAATGATAATTAACGTCATCTTAATAATGTATTTCATACATTTAATGATGGAACTAACACAAAGAATCCTACCCATGTCTTCAGTTAATCACAACCAATCAGTAGTTTAAATGCTCTATTTTGGGTGTCTACCTGTTGCAAACACCACCTTTTTCGATAGGGTTCTGTAGTCAATGATTGAGAACTGGGGAAGCTCGATGTTGTCCACTCCCGTGACAGAGCTCCCACCCTGCCAATAGAACTCGATGTCATCTGTGGTGTACCCATCTAAGTAAGGAACAGGACAGAGGCATTAGTCTCTTCAGAGTAGGCATCCCCAACTGTACCTATTTATAAACAAACCTTTTTCATGAGAACTCAAGGTGAAATGCTAATTTTTCTGTACAATAAAAACATGAGACCTATTTGGAGGCTACACTTTTGAGTTATTTGATACCTTAAACTAACATTAACAAATGATTGCTATAGCAACAATCCTCCATCCGCTTGTTCAGTAATGAGGATTGCAGGTCTGCGTGTATTGAGGGAACTAAGCACTTCTTTATTAATGAACTTTGAAATAATTTTATTAATGTTAATAAAGTTCTGGTCTCAAAGCTGTTGTCTATTAATATTCTTTAATTCTCAACCAACCTGAATTAAAAGTTTCTGATACAGCAACTGAATTCAAAAGAAGTAAGACTGAAAATGGTAAAGGTAATTGGGAGTTTGTTAAAGCAAAATTTTGGGTCAGAAGTATTGGACCATGGGTCCCATACGGCAATTCAGCAACTTTGCTTGACTGAAGATGCGAGCCCTCCAGCAAAATCTGAGGCCATACAGAAAGAATGCCAAGCATCCCCTGAAATGTTCAATCAGTCTAATTCTTCTAACTCCTGAATATTATTTTTGGACAATAATTAGTGAGACAGTCACTTAATATTTATAGCTATACTGACTGATCAAACTTACAGATGTTTTGAAAGACTGTGAAAACTTCCAGAGACAAAGAAAAACTATTGTTGTAGCAGGTAGTACAAGTGGTTACAGCTGCCATCTTCCACTTCAAGAAACCCAGGTTTGAATCCCACCTCCTGGTGTAGTGCTCTCCATCAAATTTCCTAAAATTTCCACAATAAAAGTTACCCAGGAGATTAAATCATTTTAAGCTGATTTGAAAAGACTAAACAAATACATGTAAAATAGTACATTAAATGAAACTTTTTGGAATACTAAAAATGTATTTTGTCTAAATAAATAATATGTTCTACTGAACTGGAGTTTTTCTTTTCCTTTCTAAATGCTTGCCTTAAAGCATTTTCTTACAAAAAAATAGAAAGAAAAAAAAAACTGTTCAAACTAACATAAGAATGTGGAGACTTTTGGTTGCTGGGGTAACACAATAGACATGTCACCCTGTGCTCCTGCCTGTAGTTTCTTGGTACTAAAACCCATAATTGTGCAGTACTTTACCAGGGATTTTTCTTCTTCTGAATTAACTGGTCTTACAGTTAGTACAATATAGAAATAGATGCCAACCCATGTGGCAAACAATATGGCCAACATGGCACAGCTGAACAAGGCCTGAAACAATCTGCTGCTGGGAAATAAGGCTGTCAAGACCAGGTTATCAATTTTGAACAAAAATCTATGTACTCTGGATATGTATGATAGAACTGAGGGGTCCCAGCCTTCGTCCTTTTTTATACAGTGTTTTATAAGATTCACTGAGAAAGGATGTATACCCTGGTCCACCTGAACTGGATTATGTACACAGTAGCATTGGTCAGTCCTCAGGTACTTCATCCTGTGTCATGACAGGAACTCCTTGTTTTGGGGGATAAGGAAGCTGTCAGCTCCGAAGCCAGGAGACTGGAGGTAAGCGTTGGGCCCAGGTGTGGATGTGTTTATTTCCGTGCCAAACACAGGAGCAGACAAAATCATTGGTCGGGGACAGGCGTGGGCATCCCAAGGTGCGGACGTCGTTTTCAGGGGCGAGGTAATACTCAGTAAACACTGGACAAGCAGAGGTCGGAAACCAGGAGACACAAGGCGTAGGGAACAAAATGCTGAATTCACAAGCCAAGCAGATAGACATTGTAGGATTCCACACCTGATGCCGTGACGGCGCTGCCTTTATATCTGGCTGTGCTAATCAGCAACAAATGCTGTCGCTGAGCTTGCGGGTATGGGCATGACAGAAGTAGTTTATTTTTCAAGGTTATGTGTCTCGTCCTGAAGCGACCAAGTGCAGGGTGGCAAGGGGTTGGAGGCTTAGGGCCATTTTGTTGTGAGCATGAATCAAACTGCAGCACCAGAAACACAAAAAAGGAACCTTCCTTTACAAGGCTAAGCATGAAGTCTGCAATCCAGTTTCCTACTTCTGTGCTTTAGTTTTCTTAAGTACTTTGGCTGCACCTGCTCTTTGTTTCCTAATCAGGTGCAGCCAATAATCCAGAAGGTGATCGTAACCTACACTCCTTCATGCCACAACCACAATCCCACCAATATGCCACCCACAGCTCACTATGACAACCAGACATTCATTTAGCTGATGCTTTTCTCCAAAGCAACTTACAATGTTAAGGTTTCAATTTGTTAACCAATATATACAGGTAGGTAATTTTTACTGGAGCAATTTTAGGCTAAGTATCTTGCTCCAGGGTACTACAGCTGGAGGTGGGGATCAAACCTGCAACCTTTGGATCAAAAGGCAGTAGCTCTAACTACTACACTAGCAGCTGTCCTTTATGGCCATGTAAAGGCCAGCCTTCAAATTAGTCAGCCTGTGTATTCTCTTAATATGTCACGACCAGCACTGAATTTGATATGCTGTCCATGCTGACAGCACTGCTATCATGAATTTAAAAACAGTCCTCAGTCAAGGGGGTAAATCATGGCAAGTGTCAACATGATTGTCATTATTGGAACTGTTAACCCCTCATCATTCATACTAACTGGATATCGTGACTGTAGAAAGAAATCCAAAAGGCTGCAAAGGCACTACTAACCACATTAATTAGCAGCACATGGTTGCAAGTCACAGGTACATGAGCTGCTGAAGAAATACAGGTGAACTAGTCAAACTGAAGTAAATGTGTGACCAAAGACATGGAATCAAAACACTGCCAATCCCTACTGAGGTATGTATGAGCCAAGTGAAGAACAAGAGGTACTAAGGTTCACAATGAAGGCCTTGCTGGGCTCTGAGAAATGAGACTCACAACTCTCAATCTCCAAGGTGCAGTTCTGCTCATCCAACGGATATCTACGGAGGTCCATCATGCAGGCAGCTGTGGTGGTGATCCTGTCAAAGAGACCGGACAAAAGAATACAAAACAGATGAAAAAAGAAGAGACTTACCTTTCAGTTTAAAGAATTTGTGTACTGTTCCAAATTTTGAGATGTAACAGTTATAGAGGGCCACTAATTTTAATTTAGATTACAAGAGAACAATGAATCCCTGTGTCATCTTCACCCTTTTGACTATGTAATTTTGTAATTCTTGTGTAGTTCTGTTAGACCTTTGCTATGACATATAAATCTAATAAAAAAATAAACTAAAAAAACTCTAAAGTGATTATTATGGTGGGAGTGTGGTGGTACAGTGGGTTGGCCCACGGTCCTGCTGTCTGGTGGGTCTGGGGTTCGAGTCCTGCTTGGGGTGCCTTGCGACGGACTGGCGTCCCATCCTGGGTGTGTCCCCTCCCCCTCTGGCCTTATGCCCTGTGTGTGTGTGTGTGTGTGTGTGTGTGTGTGTGTGTGTGTGTGTGTGTGTGTGTGTGTGTGTGTGTGTGTGATGACATTTTGCCACCACCAGCTTTCAGAATAAACTTCAATCCACTTTGGATTCTGAAAGAGTCTGAAGAGGTATTTGAAGGAAGTGAAACCATTCTTCCATATGAAACTGTAACATCTGGGGTTTGTCTCAAGTTCCACTCCAGGTCCACAGATAAATACTGAGTAAAGTTAACATCTGTTGACTAGGACAGTCAAGCCGTATGATTTACATAATTTTTATATATATATATATATATATATATATATACTGTGTGTGTGTGTGTGTGTATATATATATATATATATATATATATATATATATATATATAGGTGGGGTGCGGTGGCGCAGTGGGTTGGACCACAGTCCTGTTCTCCGGTGGGTCTGGGGTTTGAGTCCCGCTTGGGGTGCCTTGCGATGGTCTGGCGTCCTGTCCTGGGTATGTCCCCTCCCCCTCCGGCCTTATGCCCTGTGTTGCCGGGTAGGCTCCGGTTCCCCGCGACCCTGTATGGGACAAGCGGTTCTGAAAATGTGTGTGTGTGTGTGGGTATGTATGTGTTCTACTGTGATTTCCTTGTGAACCTTAGTCAATCACTTCCCAAGTCTTGTTCTATAGCTGTTTATGTTCACGTCCCGAGTGCTTGTTCTGTCAATGCCAGCCTTTGTGTTCCAGTTCACTATTTTGTCACACCTCCATATTCAAGTTCCACCCACAGATCCGTGCTTCACATTTCATCTTTGTGAGAATACACTCAGCGTCTCTCTCTGTTCCGTGTTTGTTTCATCTCTACGCTGTACTTTCCAGTTTATACTGTGTACTTACAAATACTTGCGCATGGGGTCATTATACTTTACGCCCTTGTCTGGATGTTACAGCGATATGTGTCCGTGCCGGTCTCACATCAGGACATGACAAGCACAAGGAGGCAGGATTAAGAATAGGGCTACAGGTTCTTTTTGAAGAAGGAAGAGTGCTTATCTTGTTAGAGGTGCATGTGTCTTTATTTCCTTAATAAACCTGTTTTAAAATATCATCTCTCTCTCTGTCCAGTGCAAGCACTACAATAAACCAACCTCCAGCCAGTCAAACGATGAATTTACACTGGTGACAGTGGTGTTATGTCTTTTTTTTTGGTGGTTTATTGCTTATTATTATAAGAAAACCACACTGTTTTCTTTTTGCTTCACATGTAAACGCTTACCCCTCTATGATTAAATTGTATTTTTCCTGCTCACAAGCAACGATTGCGAAGTCTGCTGTTTTCTCTGTCAACTTTTTTATCTTCTCCCGTTGCACATATGCAATGTTTGTTGAAGACAGCAAAGCTTTGCCCTCTTCTGGTGCTCCACTTGACCCTGTGCAACCCTCACACAGTGAGGACAACGGTATGAATATGGTGTGAATATTTCTGGCGATCCTGATCCTGATCCCATGTCATCTACACTATTTCTTCAATAGATATGGTCATGACAGTGGTAACAGCATGGATGACTGAACACAGGGTGGTAGTAAAGGGTATGAAGTGTACACCAAGCTAGGATAGACCACAGTGACTTTACTTCCGCTCTCCACAGTCTGTAAGATGGCTGACCAAGAGGGTCATAAGTGCATTTACATTTACATTTACACTTATTCATTTAGCAGATGCCTTTTACCAAAGCGACATAAATCTCAGAGAAATAAAATTTGTGCATTACATTAAGAGAAAAAGAGACATAATTGCAGATGTGTGATTCCTAAGTAAACTTTTGAAAGTTTGTTTCTTTCCACTATATGCACTACTGTTCATCACACAAGTAGGTTCATAAAATTCAGAATAGACGATTCCTGATCACCTTTCCTACAGTTTTTTTTTCAAGTTATTGTGCCGTGCGTTTGGATAGGGTGAAGAAGGACGCACAGGAAGCGTTCATCTCGAACGTTTATTTGAACACCAGCACGCAGGGAAATAACGTTCTCGGTCCGAGGACCCCATTTCCTCAAGGACCTACATACCAAACTAGCCTTCCTAGCCAGCACCCCCAGGCTCTTTCCTCTCTTCGCCACTAGCAAACACGGACACCCCCTCATTTTGCCCCTAAATCCACCCAGTGGTTGCACACTTTATTCACATTCCCCATAATGCAACTATCTACATTTAACAGATTTTCCACTCAAACTTACGGTAACGCAGGTCATTACAATACATATGGTTACCCAGATGTTTGAGCTACAGCTGCTGTAGTCTTTGGAACAGGCTATTCTGAAACTCATGTCCTTGATCCTGGTGAAGTTTTTCAAGGTAGCCAAATTGAGAACTGAACTCTTGGAATATCTTTTCAGCAGCTGTATTTCCAGCCTTATCCTTTGTTGAATAAGCTTAAGCAAAATGTGTGAAATGATCAGCCAGGACTAGAACATATTCATATTTCTCTTTACTTGCTTCCAGATGCAAATAACGGTAACTGCTCTTTGTCTTTCTTGTGATCTTTACCTCTCATACTGTTGGAGACTGAAGTTTGGTGACGCTTCCATTTGTATGTGTTGGGTGGAGCACTTCAAACAGAGGCTTTGCCAGCTGGGAGAACTCTTGGATGATGACCTGGAATAGCTGAAGAATTCAAGCAATGTGCGAACCTCTCCGACTGTACGAGGTTTCCTATCCTTCAGTGCCATCACTGCCTCCAGGTCATTTGGATTGACCTGAATTCCTTCCTCTGACACCAAACGACCAGTGTACTTCACTTGCCTTTTAAACAGCTCACACTTCTTTGGCCGAAACTTTATGCTATGTTCACACATACATGTACAATGCAGTAATTGTTTGAGGTGGTCCACATGTTCACTAAAGGCCTTTGAGTAGCAAAGCACATAATCTAACTATGGGATGCAGCACTCATCTCTAAGACCCCCCAACACTCCTTCCATACATCTCTAAAATGCCGCTGGGGCATTTGTTAATCTAAAGGGTATGTGAACCCACTCATATAGCCCCCAGAGTGTCCTAAAAGCTGTAACATGTCTGGATTCTTTACTTACAAAGCCTTGATGATAGGCACTACCCTGATACAGAATGGAAAACCATGTGTTGCCACCCAAGCTATTCAGCAGGTCTTGTATCTTTAGCAGGGGATGCTGATCAGGTATGGTCTTGCAATTCAGCTCTGGAAAATATACACAGAGGGGTAAGCTACTGTCCTTCTTCCGTACACATACCACTGGTGAGGAGTAAACTGATACAGATTTCTTAATCCAACCTCTTTCCAAAAGATTTTACATGCATCCTTGACTTCCTTATACAGGGGTTTTGGAATAGAGTTGTCACACTTCTGAATAAGGGTGTCATCTACAAGACTGATTTTCAGCTTCAGACTGGGTATGCAGTCAATGTCTCCATCCTCATGAACGAATACGTCCAATTCCTTGTGAAGCAGTTGTCTTACTACCTCCTGTTCATGCTCACTGAGGTGGCTGAGATCAACGGGTGGGTGCCATTTTTCTCTGGATCCACCTTCATTGTGTTGTTTTTTTCCTCTGACAATCAACTTCAGCAGAACTGAGTTGCAATGAGCACAGCAAAATGTCGCTGGTCTGGTCCCCTGATCCTGGAGCACTAGATTGAGTACTTACAGATCTGGTTTCTACGATTGGCTCAATGCTACCTAAAACTAATCTTAGAGGAAGGTAGATGTCATGATGCGTTGAGTTCTGAATAGGGATTCTTACAATTTTAGAGGTACCAGGAGGCACATCCACAAGAGCCGGAAAAAAGGTTCCAACCCCTCTGGGCAGCCTTTTTCCAGGGGCAGTTCAAACATCATTGTGCCCCTGTCTAGCTAAGACCTCAGACAACACCTCAGCTCCTGTATTTGACCATGGCGGATAGTAACTCCTTTCCCAGTCTTCACAACACAACTTGCTCGCACTCGCTGGAGAGAAATTGCATTCACAGACAAGACTAGAGATTTAGCAGTGCCCTTTTGTACATTCATAGCTTCAGAGAGTAGATCAATTAGGCTGATGCTGTCTGCCTGATTACTGTCTGCTGTGATGATCTCTTCGATTACACTGAAACCTAGCAGTGGGCAGTCCACACAACTTGGACTCACTAGCATGGGTACATATATTACTACTTTCCCATGTTTGCTGCTAATTATTTCCAGCAGACTTTCGATCCAGCCAACAAATGGTATAGTGGTCCCATTGGCTGCAGTGGCATGGAGCTGGCTGCCAGCTAACAAGCTCTCAAGGGATTGGATCTGGCCCCTGGCAAGGCTTGCTCAACTCATGACTTTCTTACGATGGTAACCTGAGCTCCGCTGTCTAACAATATCTGAACTTTGACTCCATTTAAGTGACATGTTATACACTTACTGCCTATTATCTGGGCAACAAATTTCTCTTTAGTTCCAGGGTCTTGTCTGAATGGTCTTTCTGCTTTTAGCGTTTCCTTCTTGAGACAGTTTACCATGGCTTGAGACACATGGTGTACTGCAGTCATTGGTGGTCCCTCCACTGCGACCTTCCCAAGTTTAACGCTTGAGTTTTTTTCAGGAGGCAGCCAGCTGCCCTGTGACGCTCTTGGCTGCATCTAAAACAGTGAGTGCACCTGCCCTGGTTATGAGATATACACTGCTTGCACTTTCCCTTGGTTTCAGGTTTGACCAACTGTCTTGCTCCTGATGAAGCTGCAAGGATGTGTTCTTATTCTCTACCTGCAAATGGAGTGATGACAGTCTCTAGACTCTTAGCTAATGCAGACACTTGTGAAGTCAGCTCCTGTATATCAGCATGACTGGCTTTAACTTCTGCTTGAGGCTGGAAATCACCTTGCCAATTACCGTCATCTTGCTGTGCTGAACTAGCATTAGCTACTTCTAGCTTATGTGTCTGGCCTAGCCGTTTTTGTCTCTCAGCCACCTCACTGACTGTGTTATTTGCTCGAGGATGAAGTCATCCGTAACATACAGATTTGATAGAACGGATTTAATATCTCTCCTTATATAAGCACATTTTCATTCAGGCCCTGGTACAGGGAACAAAGGAAAACACCTTGAACTAGCTTGCTGTCATACCGAAACTCAGACCCATTTTGTTGTGAAGCGAACAGCACTCTCTGCTTTACTCCCACCAGCCTATACACACACTGCTGAGGGGATTCCTTGTCTTGCTGTTTTGCGTTGCTCAGCTCCTGAAATAGTTCAGTGCTTCTTTTGTCTTTGAAATGTGCTTGCAGGAAATGCTTCAACTAAGCTACAGTAAGGTCATCCTTGGTGCTAAGCATCTCTTTGAATATACCAGGTTTAATTATCTTAACCACCATTCTAATGACCTCTCTCTCAGTAAATTTCCTTTCTAACCCCTCATCAATCTGTCTGCAAAGGTTGTTGTAACTCAAATCAGAATCAGAAATTTGACTACTGTGTATCTTAATTCTCTGCAGGGCTACCATGATACGATATCGGACAGTTTGACTACACCTGGTACCTTTTCAGTTACCCCAGGCGGCGGTGTCGTCAGAGCAGTTCCAGAGGATGCTGCAACTCCTGATATTGATTGTACTTGTGAGCTCGCTGCAGGTGGCGAGACCATAGGCTCTGTCACCTCCACTGACTGTGTTCTCATTTCCACGAGCCACAGAGTCTGTAGTTGATGCTTGCAGTTCATTAATGAGGTCATGGAAGGCAAGCAAGTATGCCATTACTTGGTCCTCCAGACTCCACAGTTCCATCTCAGTTCACTTCTCAAGAAGTCAACAATGAAATCTAAGAGTTCCATCTCTGTAGCCTCTGCTATTGGAAAATCCTCTCCTACTTCTTCCCATTCTCTTAGTGAAGTTCAAAATTGCATGACTGGGTCAGGTCTCCTAAACCCCACTGAAGAGAACATTGAACTATGTACAGGCCAACACCTTAGCGAGTTTCATTCTCCTTCATATTTTGACAGCAGAGTTGTTGGCGATACTTGCTGTGCCACATCACCTGTCATGCAGTGCATTCAGAAAGAATTGAGACCCATACACTTTTTCACATTTTTGTAGCAACCAATGCTAAAATTGTTTAAATTTCATTTGTCATTATGGGGTACTGAGCATAGATTGATGGTGAAAAATGAATTGAAACAATTTTAGCATAAGGCTGAAAATTTAAAAAAATAAAAATGTGACAAACATGAAGGGGATCCAGATACTTTCTGAATGCACTGAAAGTGACATACTACTTGTACATATAGATGAGACTAATCTGTCATCAGCACAAGTTTAGTCTTTAAAATCCCTGCTGAGGAAGTATTCCTATGTCTTTAGTGGCCATTCGGACGATTGAGGCAGAATAGGTATCAAACACCAGACTCGAAAAGGTGATGCTACCTCAGTCAAACAGTGAGCTTATCGTGTCACACCTGAAAAAACACAAGAGATACAGAACCAAGTGGAAATCTGTTGAAAGCCAATATCAAGGAAAAAAACAGTCCTTGGGACACAGCAGTTGTTCTAGTTCGTAAGAAGAACGGGATATGGCATTTTTGTATTGACTACAGACGGTTAAATGCTGTAACTTTTACGGATTCTCATCCTCTTCCTAGGGTTGATAATTCATTGGATGCCTTAGCTAGATCTGCTAGGCTTTCTACCATAGATCTTCAACATGGATATTGGCAGGTGGATCTGGATAAGCAGGACCATAAAAAAACAGCATTCACAACAGGCAGTGATGTTTATGACTGTAAAGTTATGCCCATGAGATGTAATAATGCCACCAACAACTTTTCAGAGGTTGACAGAGATGGTATTTAGACAATGTTCTCATTTTTAGTAGGTCTAATGGGTCTACGTTTAGTAGGACATGGATCTCCTTGTCCTTTTACCTGGCAAAACCTTTAGACTGCAGTCCTACGTAACGGACAGACATGTCTGAAATGAAAAAAAGGTTTGTTCTACACAGTCATTTTTAGAAGAAACAATACTAAGAACCTAATTGCAATTATTAGAAAACAAATAACTCTGGCACATCACTGAAGCATTTCATTCCTTCATCTGTATTACTGTGGGTCCCTTGAGCAAGTACTGTGTGGGTCAGTTTTCTATTTACAAAGAGGGCACAGGAGAAGCACTACTGGTCTTATGAATATTAATATCTCTTGCATGCTCAGCGCCGTACATATTTAGTGAGTCCATTCATTGAATGAATTATAAAGAAAGGTATGACAAGTACTGGACAGAAATAGACCCAGATACAAACACCCATGAGTGGTGCACGAGTAGATATCTGAAGTTCTGGAAATGGCTTTGTACACCACTGGGCTGAAACATTGCCTTTCCTACTCATTTTATGCATGTTTGTAACTCACATTACAGTTTGATTATTATTCTATTGCTCATTCTCTCTTCTACCTCTTAAACTCTTACTCATCTTTCTACCTCTTATTCATCTCTTCTTGAAAGTCCTTATGACCGTTTACCCTGATGTCATTCAATAACATCTACTTCTTGTATATAAATTTAAACGTATCTAGTCCTAAGAAGCACAGTGACACAATGGATAATGCTGGTGCTTCACAGAACCTGGGATTTGGTTTCACATTTGGGTATTTGATCTCTGCACAGTCTGCAAAATTTCCCAATGCTGGCATGTGTTCTCTCACAGGCCAAAGATATGTATGGCAGAAAGCAATGAAAACCCCATCTATAACCTCTCGCACTATGACAACCGCATGAGTGGTTGGCATGAATCGATCATGACTCAACTCAGCTGGACCTACCTACCTGTTTATAATTTGATTTGTTTACAAATCAAGTTACTTTTACCACTAAATCACATTTAACAATCCCTTGATTTTTTTTACAGGTTATATTCTGTTAATCATCAGATAAAACTACAATAAACAAAAATACTCCAAGAATTTTATTTTCATTAAGTTTGAAATACATTAAAACTGAAAAATACATAATCTCCACAAAATGTTTGACAGCTTCTGGCTGTGACAACACATTCCTTGGTGAAGGTTGTGTTGCTTGACAAGAAACCTTTAGGCCCATAGGTTTCTTGGGTGGCAAGTTCATGGAGAGGGAAATGAAGCGCAAGTGAAATGGTTTAACTTGTTTTTGAAGACTGCTGTGCTATTTACAATATTTACAGGTCCAAACAGCAGGTAACATGAAAAACCACAATGCACAGGGGCTGCACAAGAGCTGCAAAGGGCCCTTACTTATTCCTTTCAGAAAAATATTGACACAATTAGAAATATCAGTTTTTCAAAAATTAAATATGGTGTAAAGTTGGTAGCACAGAACACACCTGAGTGAGGCCTAAACAAGTGCATTAATATACCAGAGTTTGTACATAATGATTCATGGAAGGAATTATTTCCACTGTTATTGTCTCTGGCTGCAGAATTTCCTCAAGAACCTGGCCATGTTCTGATTGAGTTTCTCAGTTTTGCCACTGGACTGAGGATTGCATTTGGATTTAACATTGATGCGGTCTCCTATCTTATCACAAAATGCCCTCCAAACCCTGGATGTAAACTGAGGTCCCTTATGAGATATAATGTCTTTCAGTATCCTGTGAAACCAAAATATATTTTGAAATATAGTCTCTCCAAAGCAGAGGAAGGTCCACTTAGATGAATCAGGTAAAGGGTTTTGGAGAAACAGTGGATGATGTCTAGGAGTGTAGTATAACTGTTAGACAGAAGTATATTAGTTAGAAAATGGATGGCTTTGTGTCACCGTGGATGATGTGGATTAGTGAATGGTTCTAGTAGGCCCTGGACCCTTGGCTGGGGACCTTTGGCTGGGCACAGACAGGGTAGGGTGATAGATATTCCTTAGTGCCTATTGTTTATTCTGCAGAGAATGGTGGATAGAAGAATATGCTCCCTGGATGGTGAGCAATGTCACAGTGATCACATTTCCTTGATTTCTACCTCTGATTTATTAGCCTTGACTATGAATGGCTGGAAAGGGTTGGAATTATGCAGATTGGGAGCAGCAGTGAATTGATGTTTGAGATGTTGAGTGCTGACAACAAATAACCAGAAAATTACAACTATGGCTAAAGTGCTGAAAAAGTCAAACCTAACAAAGTACTGAATGCCTTTTATTTTTATGATCTCACAAACAATGTTCCCTAAAGCAGTCCATCTGAACCCCATTCATGTTCAGGACACATCCCAAGAAAGAGTGGTTTTTTGAAACAAGCACTTTCCGATCATGATGTACAGGTAGTTGTCGTACAGTCTCTTGAGGACCTGAGCATTTCTGATCAACTTGTTTCTTGAATGTTTGTAAGAAACCAAGATGCTATCAGTATAGAAAAGGACCCACTGACTAATCATGTTACATAACATCTTGATAATAAAGGCCTGGAAAACATGAGGTGCATCTGCAAGTCTGCACAATATTACTAGGTACTTGTAGTGACTGCAAATTGGTAAACGTGATTTTTCCGTTCATTCCCTTCAAACATGACTACATTATACATATACAGGTGGTCCCCGATTTATAATCGTTCAGCTTGTGATTTTTTCGACTTTACCATAGTGATCTGGCAATAGACATTCAGTAGAAACAGTACTTCGAATTTTGAATTTTGATTTTTTTCCCAGGCAAGTGATATGCAGAGTGATACTCTTTCACAATGCTGGGCAGTGGCAGCAATCTACATCTCCCAGTCTGTCATGCAGAGGTGTCCATTAGGTGTATTAAATGCATTTTTGACTTACGATATTTTTGACTTCCGATGGGTTTTGCGGAACATAACCCCACTGTAAATCAGGGACCATCTGTACTACATTATAGGTGCACCTATGATCTAATCTGGTAAAGACTGATGCGCTTGTCTGCCACAGTAAGAAAGTGTAATAGATAGGGATATGTCACCGTAAATGCCACTGTGAATGCCACCGTGAATGCCACCGTGAATGAAAGCCATAGTCCTGCTTTGCTACAAAGACAAACCCTACGCCTGCTAGTTATGCAAAGGCTCTGGTAAATACCAGGTTTAATACTTCCTCAATATACTCGTCCATGGTTCTAGTCATTATTAGGTTGATTGTGCATCCCAGATAAGGGGGGGGGGGGGAGAAGATGCTTTAGTCTTACTAAAGACCTCACTATGACCTAGGCTTTTTTGGATATTGCAAAGTAGGCAGAAATAAAATAAAAAGCAGTGGAGTGGCAGAGGTCGGGTTACCTAGGAGATTAGGTAAAACTGATGCTATTTAATTAAAATGGCATTATTTAAGGATAACCACAGATAACCGAGGACTATGGGATGTTGTGGGGACTCCAAGAAGTAGAATAGGATTTTTACTCCACTTCCATTGTATATAAGATACCTGTACAAACATATAATGTCTAGTGTCTATTTTGTATATAGTGTACTTCATTCTCTCTCTATATATATATATATATATATATATATATATATATGTATTTTATCTTTTATTAGCCCACTCTACTTTTATTATCTGTGTCTTGTCACTGTCATTCTGTCTGTGCTGTGGAAGTATCTGTCATCAAGACGAATTCCTGGTATGTGTAAACATACCTGGCAATAAAGCTCATTCATTCATTCATTCATTCATTCATTCGAAAAGGCTCACCTGGAGCTGCACGCAGTTGGTGGAAAACTCAAATCAAAGTTTCCTCATCCAGAGATGACAGGAGAGCAATTACACAAATTTGTATTTTCACCAAGATGTACGTCGCTTTGGAGAAAAATGTCTGCTAAAATGAATAAATGAAAATGTAAATGTAATGTAAAGCGACTTCCAATGAACTTTATGTAGTGTTATCAGCCCACAGACCTTATTCACCAAGGTGACTTACACTGCTAGATACACTACTTACAATGGGTCACTCATCCATACATCAGTGGAACACACTCTCTCTGCTTGCTATATGATGTGCACCACTTACTTCAGCCTATAGGAAATGTAGAAGATTACACACACACATCGTCTGAAACCACTTGTACCATACGGGGTCGTGGGGAGCTGGAGCCTAACCCGGCAACACAGGGCAAAACGCTGGAGGGAGAGGGGACAAACCCAGGATAGGATGCCAGTCCATCACAAGGCACCCCAAGCAGGACTCAAACCCCAGACCCACCAGAGAGCAGGACCTGGTCCAACCCACTGTGCCATCAAGCCCCTGTGTAGAAGATTAGTAAATAACAAATTAGAAGCATACATGAGCTGAGCACACGCTGATCATGCAAAAAGAAAGCCAATGGGAAGTGTTAGCATCTATGTAGTATGCGCTTCTGGAACTATATAATATGTCTCTACTGGATGCTCTCACTCCAGCTGGGGTGAAATAAAGTAAGATACTTTCTCCCATCCTGGGTCCTTTTTTTGAGTTATGTCGAATTTCTTCCACACCTTTATGTCATAAGATTAGTTTTATAAGGGCAAGAAGTCCAAAAGTGACTAGTATACCCACAACAGAGGCACAAAGTATCCATGAGGTGGTGCAGCACTGGCTCGAAGAGTCGGAGATCCACTCTCTAACAACCCATACCTAAGAGTTATGATCAAAACTTTTCGGGATCTAAGAAATTGTTGATTCCCTATTGCTATGTCACCACTGAGTGCTTTGCCAGTGAAGAAGGAAATTAAAAATTCAGGCTGCACTGATTCAAACCCAAATGCTGATAGCCGATGAGTCAATTAGGGAGATCAGTGCTGCAAGAATTCCATTGGTCTGTCAAATGGCAGTTGGGCACCCAGGGAAGTTCTTGCTAATGTGGATGGTTAGCTGTATCCAAAAGGTGGCAAAGGTAAGTGTGACTTCCAGTGAAAATACTGTGAAATGCTGTGAAAATATATGGTGTGTCAGACATCTCCGCACGCATTCCTGACTGTCTGTTGGACATCTCTTCATGGATGTATGATCACCACCTCCAACTCAACCTCTCCAAAACAGAGATTCTTTACCTCCCAGCTGGCCTGTCCTCCTGTCACGACCTCTCGATCAAACTGGACAACTCACCCATTTCGCCTAGCTCCTTTGCTAAGAGTCTGGGAGTAACGATTGATGCGAGTCTGTCATTCTCTCAACATATCGAAGCCACAACCCGGTCCTGCAGATACATCCTGCATAATATTTGTAGGATCGGTCTCTACCTCACTACTGACTCCGCCCAACTACTTGTCCAGGCCATGGTGACTTCCCGCCTGGACTACTGCAACTCTCTTCTGTGTGGCCTTCCTGCTAATGTCATCAAACCTCTGCAGCTTCTACAGAATGCTGCTGCACAAGTTGTGTTTGCTTTGCCAAAGTGCTCCCATGTATCTCCTCTACTCATCTCTCTGTACTGGCTTCCTATAGCTGCCTGAATCAAATTCAAAACCCTGGTTACTGTGTACAGTTGCATCAATAGAACTGCTCCCGGCTATTTACAGGACTTGATCAACCGGTACACCCTAGCCAGGCCCCTTCGCTCATCTACTTCTGCTCACCTGGTGCTCCCGCGCACGAAAAGCAGAGCTCGAAGGTTCTCGTTTCTGGGTCCATTGTGGTGGAATGATCTTCCCCTGTCACTCAGAACTGCAGAAACTCTGTCCGTTTTCAAAAAGGGTCTGAAAACCCACCTTTTCCAGATCCACTTCACCCAAAATCTATCCAGCTCATCTATGGTGTAACTGTTCATGCATCATAACTCCAGAAGCATCCCCAGATACAACCTTTATTCAGCCATTACTCTGGTATTGTACTGCTCATTTGTGTATCTTATAATATTTAATAAAAAAAAATTAAAAATTTTTTTTTTAAAAATTGGTGTGGGTATCGGGATTTGTCTGTCTTGTATCTTATGCACCTACTTGAATGATGAACCTTGGTGCAGCAAGTGGTAGGGAACAAATTAGGTTTGCTTGAGATTTTCATGTTTGCAGCTATGTCTCCTTCTCTCAATGTAATGCATAAATTGTACTTGTGCTGCGATGTACGTCGCTTTGGACAAAAGCATCTGCTAAATGAATAAATGTAAATGTAAATGTACCTCCTGACCATGACATCCGCCCTCTGGATCTAACTACTCCCGAAGTGAGCAAGGCCTTTAAGAGCATCAACACTAGAAAGGCTCCAGAACCTGATGGCATCCATGGACATGTCCTGAAGGCCTGCGCTGACCAGTTAGCAGATGTCTTTACTAACATCTTTAATCTGTCTTTAAGTCTAACAGTGATCCTCATATGTTTCAAGCAGACCACCATCATCCCTGTTCCCAAAAAAACTGCTGTCTCCTGCCTGAATGACTACCACCCTGTAGCACTGACATCAGTCATCATGAAATGCTTTGAGCATTTTGTCAAATCCCACATCTGCTCCTCTCTACCAGACACCTTGGACCCGTAACAGTTTGCTTACCCCTCTAACAGATGCACTGACAACGCCATTGCAATGGCCATACACTCTGCCCTGGAACACCCGGAGGAAAGAGACACCTACGTGCAGATGCTGTTTATTGATTATAGCTCTGCATTCAATACCATCATCCCTACCAAACTCATAGCCAAGTTGAAGGATCAGGGTCTTAACAGTCACCTATGTAACTGGATCTTGGACTTCCTGACGAGAATACCCCAGGTGGTCAGGATTGGCAACCACACATCCTCCACACTCACACTCAGCACTGGTGCCCCACAACGATGTGTGCTCAACCGCCTCTTGTACTCCCTGTTCACCGATGATTGCTCTGCTTAGCACAGCTCCAACATCACCTTCAAGTTTGCTGACAATACAACCATCCTAGGACTCATTACCAACAGTGATGAGACATTCTACAGAGATGAGATCAGAGCACTCTCAACATGGTGTGACGACAACAACAATCTCTCCTTGAATATCAACAAGACCAAGAAGATGATTGTCGATTCCAGGAATTCACAAAAAGGGGGTCACGCTCCTATCCACATCAATGGGATGGAGGTGGACAGCGTAAAGAGTTACAAGTTCCTGGGTGTACACATCTCCAAGGATCTCTCCTGGAGCCTCCACACAGACACAGTAGTGAGAGGAGCCCATCAGCATCTCTACTTCCTGCAGAGGCTTAAGAGGTTTGGCATCTCCTCTGGCATCATGTCAAACTTCTACCACTACACCATAGAGAGCATTTTGACCAGCTGCATCACTGTATGGTACGGCAGCTGCTCTTCATCAGACCGCAAATCTCTTCAGAGAGTGGTGAGAACAGCTGAGTTCATCACTGGAAACATTGTTCCGGCCCTACAGAACATTTCCCAAATACGCTGTTCGAGAAAGGCCCGGAATATCATTAAGGACTGCACTCACCCAGCTCACCACCTGTCTGCAACACTGCTGTCTGGCAGATGCCTCTGTTGTATTCGTTCAAGAACAACAAGACTGAAGAACAGCTTTTACCTACAGGCCATCAGACTGCTTAACAGCGAGTAGCCCTGCACTGCGACACTTTATTACTGACACTTTATTACTTCTCTTCCAGACCCCTGAACATTACAACTCAGTATTCACAATTTACTATTTATTGTACTTGTATTTATTTGTACCTTCCCTTTTATACTTATTTGTACTGCCTTACTTATCAGCACATCCTTATCAAAATACGTTTGTTCATGTCTGTTCACGTCTATATGAGCCTCGTCACAAGCATTTCAATGCCCAATGTATCCAGTGTAACTGTGCAAATGACAAATAAATGACTCTGACTCTGACTACTCATCAGGGTTGCTTGGGCTACTAGTGGCATTTTTATGCCTTCCAGCTCTGTTGGGTCAATGGAAATTGGTGAAGTGTTCTGTAACAACAGTGACACAGGATTAGTGGATCCAAGTGCAGTTTTATTTTTACAGTGATAATGTGAGGGAAGAAGACAATCCCAAGGACAAATATATTGATGGGTTTAAAGTTTTCCAAGCACATAACTGGTAGGATTACTTGAAGCACAAGCTTGAGAAGAACTATAGCAGTGCAGACTAGTTTTCAAGACTCCACAAAGACAAAACCAAAGTTGGTTGTTTTGTACACAGGGTGATGATGATAGATTACAAATGTGCTAGAGTTTCTTAGTGCTCCAATGAGCAGGAAAGTCCACAGGCTGAAGATGTGATGCCTTTGTACTGTAATCAGTAAACTGTGAGAAACTGTTGCAATTTAACCAATTTTGGAGTCACCAGAGTAAATCAAGGTGTCAGTGTTCTAATTAATGTGCATTACAAGTTCTGTGCAGGAGTGATTATACACTTCCCGAGGTATTCTATAGATGCCGTCCTTCTTGGTGTCACATGTTCATTTTGCAATATGTTTCATGTATGCAGTCATTTTGGCCATGGCAAGCTTAACTGTCATTGGTTTCTGTCTGTGCATGATCTAACAAGTTCTGGTTTGTTATTGCAGAACTTTTTCAAAGATAGTTCTAATAACATGTTTGTCTTAGTTCTGCTGTCACAAGGAAGACATCAGTACAGGAAGAAATAATGTGATATTGCTAAAAATGTTAAATGCTGGTGCCAAAGTTACATTTTTCCTACGCAAGTAAAAGCTTTGTGGCAGATGAACATCTGAAATGTGTATAGTAATTGGTGAAGGGTTCTTTAAGGGTCACCTAAATATATCCCATTCTAGTTATGTGTTTCACACTTAATAGTTTTACCTAGCAGTAAATAACTCCCCAACCTGCCAAGCGGGGATAATTTCAGCACTCACCGTGAACATTGCCAGAATTGTGTGCGAAAAGGAGATTAAACTCACAAAATGTCACAGCAATGTCAAAGTTATTTCTGTCCCCTTTGAGGGAAATGCAGAATCTTAAATGTTCTACTCTTTTGAAGCTCTCTGTTCAATTTACAGAAACCAAAGGTGGGAGGGCTAGGTTGCCAGTGGATTTCTGAAAGAGTTGGATTGGCCCAGGATAGGAGGTGCCACTCTTCATGGGGAAAGGACTGTAACAAAAACACTAGAAAAGGCTTAAATTCTTTGTTCTTATAATTATAAATATTGGTTACTGCTAAGGTGGCGGGGGTGCGGTGGCGCAGTGGGTTGGACCGCAGTCCTGCTGTCCAGTGGGTCTGGGGTTCAAGTCCTGCTTGGGGTACCTTGCGACGGACTGGCGTCCCGTCCTGGGTGTGTCCCCTTCCCCCTCCGGCCTTACGCCCTGTGTTGCCGGGTAGGCTCCGGTTCCCCGTGACCCTGTAAGGGACAAGCGGTTCTGATAATGTGTGTGTGTGTGTGTGTGTGTGCTAAGGTGGCGCAGTGGGTTGGACCGGGTCCTACTCTCCAGTGGGTCTGGGGTTTGAGTCCCGCTTGGGGTGCCTTGCGATGGACTGGCATCCTGTCCTGGGTGTGTCCCCTCCCCCTCCGGCCTTACACCCTTGTGTTGTCGGGTAGGCTCCGGCTCCCCGCGACCCTGTCTGGGACAAGCGGTTGAGGAAATGTGTGTGTGTGTGTGTAGTTACTGCTACTAAAATGTATGTGTTTAAATTCAGAGATTGTTATCCTTATGAAAGAAATATTAAACAATTTTTGTAAAGGGAACATTGAAGGGAAATACTCATAGAAAAATAATATATGTAATATACACAGAAAAATATGGGTCAATAAGTAAAACAGCCAATACCTGCAAATTGTTATAATTAGAGATTACTTTGAAGATAGCATACTATAACACTGAAGGGAAGGTGAATACAATCCCTTTTTTCACAAAAATGTTGAATTGTACTTGACAGTCAAAAGGCTGCATTTTTTTCAGATGATTTTACACATTTAATTTCACTATTCTTTAATAACAGCTTTGATGACATCCTTGTTGATAAGGAGCAGTGGGTTTCAAGACACATAAAGACTGGGGTTTATTTGTATGTCTTATTTGAGACTATCTGTCTCTGTGTTACCATAGAAAAATGTTGTTGGGCATACAACAATTGGTTAGAAGTCCCAGTGAATTTTGCTTTGTTTTCAGAATTGCTGTTAGAAAATGAGGGATTATTCTCATTGATTGTATATTCCATTATCCACAGACCAGTTATCAATTATCTTTCAAGGTGTGACACACACACACACACATTTTCAGAACCGCTTGTCCCATACGGGGTCACGGGGAACCGGAGCCTACCCGGTAACACAGGGCGTAAGGCCGGAGGGGGAGGGGACACACCCAGGACGGGACGCCAGTCCGTCGCAAGGCACCCCAAGCGGGACTCGAACCCCAGACCCACTAGAGAGCAGGACTGTGGTCCAACCCACTGCACCACCGCACCCCCTCAAGGTGTGACAATGAGAGAATAATATCTGTTAGTTCACAGTTAAGGAGAAACTCCATCCAAGGATGAAATGAAGCACCTGCACCTGCATTGTTCATACTGAGTCAAGTCTTACTAAAGGCTAACATGACCTAAGGCTAATCTGACAGCCTGAGGCATCATGGACAGAATATTTATCATACTGTAAAAGATCCTGTGTACTAAGTATAACTCTTGGAATTTGGTTTTTGCTTTCATTCCCACTGAGATTACTTTCAACTTTAATAACCTCCTTAAAGATGCAAAAACAAGAGTTCTCCTGAAGCCATGGCTGTGACACAGAAAATGTTCAGGAAATAATTAAATACCATAGATTTTTAAAAAATTGATTTAAACACACATTTTCTTAACCGCTTGTCCCATACGGGGTCGCGGAGCCTACCCGGCAACACAGGGCGTAAGGCCGGAGGGGACACACCCAGGACGGGACGCCAGTCCATCGCAAGGCACCCCAAGCAGGACTCGAACCCCAGACCCACTGGAGAATAGGACCGGGTCCAACCCACTGCGCCACCGCACCCCCCTGGTTTAAACACAACTAGATTAATGTATCAGGAACAGAATGATTGCACCCTGAACAACGATAAACTATGACCAGCATAAGCTTTTTTGAAAGGCAGGATCTTTCTTGACGTGGAGTTCAGCTGTTGAGTACCACAGGCCTAACGTCAAGAGGAAAAATTAGAACAGGTCAGGGCCATGTTGTATAACACATTGATAGCTTTTGTTTATCAGGATGAATAAAAAAACAAAAAAGTAGAAGATCCAAGGCATAAGTCGACATTCAAGATACACAGGAAAAGATGTTATACACTGTGTGTATTTTTCAACAGCTGCACACAAGGACCCCATCCACCCTAAAACCACAGAGAACAACACCCAACACCAACAACCCTCTGCCACCAGATCAGTATACTTTAACAGTTTCCGCTCATATGCCCCCCCAATAGCATCCTCGAATGACACTGTTAACTCTACAAAGTACACAGTACGTTCACCCTCCGAATATAACACCACGTCCGGCTGCAGTGGAGTAGAAGCAATGACCTGCGGAACCTGGAGCTGCTTGCCCACGTCAGCCAACAGCTTCCAGTCCCGTGTGTTACCCCACCTACCAGGGCACATCTGCCCTTGCATAGTGCTACTCTCTCCTGCCCACACAAAACCAATTGCTCTAGCTAACCTGCCAACAGGCAGAGAATTAACAACTTGCCGCTTACTCTCAAGCACACCTGCTAAACATCTAAGAACTTGATTATGGCACCAAGTATAGCACCCCTGCTCCAAACTAACCTTACACCCTGACAAAATGTACCTCAGCGTCGCCACACCCCAACACAACTTACAAGAACCATCGCCACCTGCCCATTGCTTAACATTCTGCGGCGTTGGTAACACGTCATAAGTTGCTCCAACAATAAACTTAACTCCATCGCCCACACATCTTGCCAGCGCAACTTCCTCCTGTCCACACCTTCCCAGTTCACCCACTGACCCTGCTTCACCAATGCGACGGCCTTTGCATGCCTCACCTCCTCTTCTTGCCCTCGAACCTGCTCAACAACCAACCGGTGTCTGTCTGCCTCTGGGGCAGCACTCCACAACCACCGCAAATGGCCAGAGCCAAACTCTGCCTTCCCTCTCTGCATGTGCCCAATCACGTCCAACAACATCAGCGCCCCTTTTGCACTCTGAACAGCATCTCTGGGGTTCCACCCCCTACCTGTCCTCACTGACGGCACCACCTTTCTCACAATCTCATCTTTTGACTCCACTAGAGTCAGCTCCAAACCCACCTTTGCACACTTATGCTCCTCCACCAAACTTGATACAGGCAGCTCCAACATGCCCTTACCATATAGTGCTATACTACTCAAACAGCGTGGCACTCCCAGCCATCTCCTTATCGCCACACTAATAATCCGCTCGAGCTTCTCCACCTCCAGGACAGAAAACTCATACACCGTAACTGGCCACCTAACACGTGGCAAGAGCAATTACCCCCTTCTTCTACACAACAGCCATCAGTCTCCACAGAAATTTGGAGCACGTTTGGAGCACACCCAGAGCACATTTAAGCACCCGGTATGGTACCCCTTTTGTGCCAGGAGCAGAAGAGGCCCTTGCCCGCCGCACTACATCTTGCGCCTCTCCCCACCTTGGAGGGCACACATCCACTTTATCTCCCCTACACTACTGAGAAGTGTAAAGTGGAGGTTCAAGTCTCACAACTATTCGAGGGTTGTGCCCTCGAGTGGGAGCTCGGCTGGGGCAAACCAAAATCGACCGGTAAACTCTGGAGTAAGCAGGGGAGCCAGGTTGTCTTAATGTTTTGTGTTGTGCGCCTCTGTGTTTCGTATAATGTTCTACTACGCTGTGTGTCTGGAAAGTGATGACACATACTGTGTGTTTGGAAAGTGCATGCTAAAGGACTTCCATGGGCTAAGAATAAGAACAGGAGCTTAATTATTTGATGTACAAATCACTGAGTATTGTCACGCCCTCCACCTCGGCAACGAGGAACACCTGCGGCTGATCAGGGTCCAGGCGCATAAAAGGAGAGCTCAAAGTGCAGGAAAATGCGGAACCACGTTCAGCCTTAATGCTCACTAAGGCTTCTTGTATCGCCTTGCTTACCTTTCCTGACCTCCCTGTCCTAGCTCCTGTTCCTCGACCCTCCTCCTCCTCCTGACTCTCCTCTTCTTCTTCGTTTCCTTCAACCCATCGTCTGATCTTCGACTCACAGTTTTTCGGATTCTCCTCATAACGACATCTGTTCCTCGGTGACCTTCGCTAGTTTTCCTGACCACGACTCTCAGATCATCCCCTCATCCTATGCACCTCTGCACTGCACTTGGGTCTGATGACCCACTTCCCGGACAGAAACATGAAAAGTATAAAGACAGTTCTGGTTTTTTTTTATTGTTGCTTGCAATTGGATGGCAGTCCTCTACCTAGGGTGAATACTTTTTTACGTAGTTTACGATAATTAATAAATAGGACGTTTATTCTATTACAGATTTATTGGAGTTTCATGCATATTCTTACAAGGAATACTGTAGGTACTGCACGGTGATGGAAGTGGTATTGGATGAAATGGTGTTGTGATCCACTTATCCGAATGTGAAATGAAAAGAGTGAATGCTATTGTGCTTGGGTTTTCCTGCTTTGTGTTTGAAGGCTATTCTGCTCTGCAACAAAGAAAATGCTTTGCACTAACCGCTATCACAATGAAGAACTGCTTTGTTCTTTCTAATGTTTCAGAAGTATTTGGGTAAACGAGAAAGAGTGAGCAGAACAGAACGCTCCTTGAGAGCAAGGGTGATTACTGAAAAGCAAAGTATAAGAACGTATACATGCTAAATTGTTCAAACTCAGACGAAGTATCTAAAGTTTGAAAAAAATTCAATGGGTTTGTTGTTTGGACCGCGTGGCCAAACTCAGGAAAATAAATGGGACAGAATCATTCTAAACCATCCTGACCAGATCTGGCTTATGATCTGAACGGAATGATAGAGTTTGAAAAACAACTGAGAAATAGTGATGGACATGAATGCAAAGTGGGCTCTGGAGCAGGAGGAGAACTACTAAAATCAACCCTTATCCATACAGTAGAGAGTTTCACAGAAGGAAAATATGGGAAGGCAAGCAAGGAGTGGGATAAAATTACTCGACGGGTGTGGCCGAAAGGAGGGAGTTTCAATCCACAGAAAATGGACGTAGTGAGGAAGAAATTACAAGAGAAGCAGCGAGGTTATTTCTTTTGCTGCTGTGATTGCAGTGGAGGACAGATGTTAGAAAAGTTAGAAGAATGGGAAACTTTTGGCATGAGAAGAGCATTGGAGGCTGCACGAAAGCGTGCAAATGACCTGACAGTACATTTGAAAGCTGAGAATGCAGAATAATGAAGCCCCAGCCAATGCATTAACCATGCTTGCTCAAGTGCCTAATACAGGAGACAATAAAGATCAAAAGAAGGAGGAGATACCTCTGTAGCCAGCAATGCCAAAATCCCCACCCTACAAATTTCAGCTGCGGGTGATGTGGAGGATCGAGACCTAGGACTGAGAACATCGTTCTCGCACAGCACCACCTGAAGCAGGCAAGAGGATGGACTGGTAGATCCTCCCCCTCCCTCTCTGTACCCATCATGTCTCCAGATGCCGCTGATCCAGATGCATGATCAAAGGGGATCTGATCCTGACAACGGAAACCTGAGGGTGGTTTACATCCAGAGAAACTAGGATATGCAGGAGCTAACTGACGTCTGTAATAGCCTCCCTGACCCCAGAGAAGCGGGAGAGCAGAGTTTCTGGGAAGCTATCAAAGATCTGGATGACATCTATCAACCCAGTGATGGCGAGTGGTCCCAAGTTCTAAGACACAAGCTCAGGAGCAACTGGAAAAGCATGCAAGAAAGCTGGACTGGTCAGGACTGAGGCACAAATGATTTCACTGAAGAGTTGCAGGGCCTCCGTGATCACATCCAAGCTAATATAAACAAGGAACAGACTGGACACAGCTGAGCTAGGCCAGACAGAAAGATGGCACGAGTATTAGTAAATGGGAACACCGACTCAGTGAATTGATGGCAGACCACTCAGTTGTCCAACAGGTCGAACAACAAGAAATAGTAATGGCCTCACTGTTAATGGTTTGAGATTTGAATTGCAGGAGGTGAAAACATCCTGCATGGGATGGCATGAGGCTAAGCTGGAGGACCTGAGATGGCATGCTGTTCACACTAAAAGAAACCAGACAGAGAAGAAAACAGCCAAGCTGATGGCGGCTCAATTTGCCTTCTAAAGAAGAGGACGTGGCAGAGGCCAAGGTCATGGTGGAGGACCCCCAGATCATGGCAGAGGTCGAAACACCTGTTTTAACTGCAGCCAATCAGGTCACTGGCAGCGAGGTTGTCCTCACCAGCGGCAGCAGGGCCCAGTTAGAAGCCCGTGGCCTGCTCCACCCCTGCAGGGATGGCAGCCAATGACCACAATGTATAGGACGAGAACGATGATACAGCTGATGGTGTCGCATGAAACCCATTTCCTTCCTGATGAACACAGTGGTGACAAGATCCACTATTAGAAAACAGGAGGTGCCAGGGGTCCCCACAAATGGAAACCAGATCCGCATCATGGGAGCATCAGGAATAATGTCAAGCCTCAGACAGATTGCTCCACTGCCAGTGGGAATGACAAAAGACATTGCTGTAACTAACCACTCTTTTCTTCTCAGTGAACACTGCCTGGTGAACCTACTAGGTCGAGACTTGCTTGCAAAGCTTGGGGTGACTGCCTCTGTGGCTGAAGAAGGTACCAACATCACATCTCCGATATTGGGACTGTTTCCCAGCAGATGTTATCACAATACATTGCTTGGTTGCTGGATGATGACACATTGTTGCAAAGTAAAGTGCCTACCAGTTTGACACAGCTCACATGGATGCACTACACAGCATATTTCTGTGCCAGGGAAACTGCAGAGGATCAACAAGAACAGTCAGAGTTTATGGCAATAAACTGGAGAAAGAGACAATCATTCTGTGTGATCTGTTCACAGCAGAAAACCATGCTGCAGCATCTGTTGATCTGACTCCGGCCCAAAGTAGGTGGTATAAGGGAAATTCAGTTCCATATGTCTCCTTGGGAGAGACAGGAAATGTAGAGTGGAAGGACTCAGGGTCATGGGTCCAACTGTCATGTGAAAGGAAAGATTGCATTCAGGTGGAAGATAGATGGGTAAATCAAGATGGGGAGGTGCAGTGGTACAAAGTTCAGACTGAAGCTAGAGTGAGTAGGAAAAGAGTAAGATGTATGTGAAAGTAAGGAAAATAAACAGCAGTATCACTGGTAAAACATTTACAGTTTTTTGTTACAGGACCTAAGGGGGGTGAATGAAACAATACATCTAAGAGCTCCAATTGTTCTGAATCCAGCTACCATTCTGTCCTCCATTCCTCATAATGCTAATTGGTTTTCTGTTGTAGAACTAGCAAATGCTTTTTTCGATCCCTGTTCACCCTGACTCACAGGACTGGTTTGCTTTTACTTTTGGGGGAAGCACTTGACGTGGATGGTGATGCTGCAGGGGTACACCAAAGCGCCCAGTGTGTATGGTCAAAAAAAATCTGGAAGGGTTTAATCGCACCCCATGGAGGTGTACTGGTGAAGTATGCTGATGACCTGTTTTTGTGTTCAGAAACGAAGCTAGCTTGTAAAACAAATATTCGAGTGCTCCTAGTCCATCTAGCTAAAAAAGGCCATAAGCGATGCGGAAAGAAGTTGCAACTGGATTACCTGGAACACATCCCAACCCATCAAGTTGTCCTTTGGGGACCAAATGAATATAATCAATATTTGATATGCCAAAAACACACACATTGTCTGAACTGCTTGTCCCACAGAGGGTCGTGGAGAGCCGGAGCCAAACCCAGAAACACAGGGCGTAAGGCTGGAGGGGGAGGGGACACACCCAGGATGGGATACCAGTCCGTCGCAAGGCACCCCAAGCAGAACTTTAACCCCAGACCCACCAGAGAGCAGGACCTGGTCCAACCCACAGCGCCACTGCACCCCCCATTATGCCAAAAAACCCAAAACCAAATCACAAATGATGTTTGTCTTGGTCATGATTGGATGTTGCTGTCCATCAATCGAGGACTATGCACAAAGAGCCCAACCATTACTTAATATGATATATAGAAAAGGCCTTTCTTTGACAGACAGACTGACCGGACAGTTGACTTAGTTGCTTTGACTGATTTGAAGCAAGCCTTGACGGTTGCCCTGGTATTGGGTTGGAATGATGAGGGACTGTTAGGAAGGATGGAATTGCCTGACACACCACAAATAAATCTTTTCTTCCCCGCAGTGTTTATTCAGGAATGATTAAAGCAGCTTATTGGGATGCAATAGCGGCGATAGTGTTCTGCCACCGAAAAGCTTCGGGTTTTACCACTTATGCATTGGCGTACTGTCAGAAATGTGTAATTTGCATGAAATATAAAATTGGCAAAGCGACCTCGTTACCCACGTCGACCACTCCTCTGCATGATGGACCTTTTACACACATTCAGCTCGATTTTATTGAATTAACTCCAAGAAGAGGATACAAGTATTGTTGGGTAGTGGTTGATGTTTTTTCTCAGTCAGTTGAGGCGTTCCCTTGCAAGTAGGCTAATCAAACAGTTAAAAGTAAGCTGGCCAAGGTGTGCAAAGAAAATGGGCTGATTCGGGCTGTTGCATTGCCCAAAGGTCTAACAGCATAATACGGGAGAACTCACAGGTAGTTGGGAGTGTCTCCTTTGGAGGTTCTGACAGGACGACCGATGCCGGCCCCCATGCCACGTGGTCGTGTGACATTAGAAACTGTGGATGGTGATTTATTATCCTATCTTACAGGAATAAAGCATCTGAAGACAGTTCATTAGCAGGTTCGGGACTGCTGAAGGACACCGGAGGCTGCTGCTGACTTCCTGACTGCGCTAATGCTTAATGACTGGATCCTGGTCCATGATCTGCAGAGAAAGTACTGGAACCAACCCCGGTGGAGAGGCCCACCATCGACTGCTCCTGTTGACTCCACGCGCAGTTAATATCAAAGGAATAGACTCTTGGACTCATTTATCTCATTGCAGGAGAGTGGCGGCTCCCCTGTCATCATCTATCCATCTATCCATCTTCTGTCCCGCTTGTCCTAAAAGGGTCGTGGTGGCAGCAGGGAGAGCAGAGAGGCCCAGCCGTCCCTGTTTCCCGCAACTTCCTCCAGCTCAACCTGGGGGATCCCCAGCCGTTCCCAGGCTAACTGTGAGATGTAATCCCTCCAGTGGGTCCTGAACCAACCTCGGGGCCTCGTCCCGGTTGGCCGTGCCTGGTATACTTCCAAAGGGAGGTGCCCAGGGGGTATCCTTATCAGATGCCCGAACCACCTCAACTGGCTCCTCTCAATGTGAACAAGTAGCAACTCTACTCTGAGTTCCTCCCGGATGTCCAAACTCCTCACCAGGTCACGGAGAGTGAGTCCCAGCACCCTGCGGAGAAAACTCATTTCGTCTGCTTGTATCCGCAATCTTATTCTTTCGGTCATCACCAAGAGTTGATGACCATAGATGAGGGTAGGGACATAGATCGACCAGTAAATGGAGAGCTTCGCCTTATGGCTCAGTTCCCCTTTCACTGCTACAGTCCAGTACAGCAACCGCATTACTGCTGCCGCTGCTCCCAGTCTGTGGCCGATCTCACGCTCCCTTCTTCCCTCACTCGTGAACAAGACCCCAAGATACTTGAACTCCTCCACCTGGGGCAAAAACTCTCCCCTTACCTGGAGGGGCATACCATCCTTTTTCGTGAGAGAACCATGGACTCAGACTTTGAGGTGCTGATCCTCATCCCCACTGCTTCACACTTGGCTGCAAACTGTTCCAGTGCGTGCTGGAGGCAACCATGTGATGGTGCCAAAAGGACAACATCATCCGCAAAAAGCAGAGACGTCACCTTATGACTCCCACACAGAGTGCCCTCCTGACATCAACTGCGCCTTGATATCCTGTCCATGAAAACCACAAACAGGAGTGGAGACAAGGCACAACCTTGGCGGAGTCTAACATCCACACTAAACAGGCCTGACTTAATGCCGAGTATGCGGACACAGCTTTCGCTCCGTATGTACAAGGACCGAATGGCCCGCAGTAGTGGCCCCGGTACCCCATACTCCCGAAGCACCTCCCACAGAATTTCCCAGGGAATACGGTCATAGGCCTTCTCCAAGTCCACAAAACACATGTAGACTTGATTAGCAAATTCCCATGCCCCTTCAATGATCTGTAAGAGGGTAAAAAGCTGGTCCACTGTTCCATGGCCAGGGCGGAATCCGCATTGTTCCTCTTCAATCTGAGGTTCAACTATCGGCCGGAGCCTCCTTTCCAGCACCCCGGCATGGACTTTCCCAGGGAGGCTGAGAAGTGTGATAGTTGGCACACACTCTCCGGTCCCCTTTCTTAAAGATACGGACCACCACCCCAGTTCGCCAATCCAAGGGCACTGTCCCCGAGGTCCATGCAACATTGCAGAGGTGTGTCAACCACGACAGCCCTGCAACATCCAGGGCCTTAAGCATTTCCGGGTGGATCTCATCCACCCCCGGTGCTTTGCCACTGTGGAGCTTACCGACTTCCACCAGGGAAATGAACTCTGACAGCCCGAAAGTCTCTGGCCCTGACTCCTATAAGGGAGGCATATCACTCGGGTTTAAGAGTTCTTCAAAGTGCTCCTTCCATCTCCCGACAATGTCCTCATCAGAGGTCAGAGTTTCTCCACTCCTGCTAAACAGAGCTTGAGCGAAACTCCTCCGACCCCTTCTGAGCTGCCGGATGGTTCTCCAGAACCTCTTTGAAGCCGACCGATAGTCATTTTCCATGGCTTCTCCAAACTCCTCCCATGCCCAGGATTTTGCTTCTGCAACCGCAGCTGCTGCTGCCTTTTCCGCCTGCCGGTACCTGTCTGCTGAGTCAGGAGTCCCCAGAGCCAACCAGGCCCTAAAGGCCTCCTTCTTCAGCTTGACAGCTTCCCTCACCACCGGTGTCCACCAGCGGGTTCTTGGGTTGCCGCCCTGGCTGGCACCAACAAGCTTTTGGCCACAGCTGTGCCTGGCTGCTTCCACAATGGAGGTTTTGAACAGGGTCCATTCAGACTCCATGTCCCCTACCTCCTCCAGGACATGGGAGAAGCTCTCCTGGAAGTGTGAGTTAAAATCATTCCGGACAAGGTCTTCTGACAGTCGTTCCCAGCACATCCTCATTAAACGTCTGGGCCTACCGGGTCTGTCCATCAGTTTTCCCTGCCATCTGATCCAACTCACCACCAGATGGTGATCAGTTGACAGCTCAGTACCTCTCTTCACCCAAGTGTCCAGAACATGTGGCCTCAAGTCAGATGAAACGACCACAAAGTCGATCATTGACCTTTGGCCCAAGGAGATTTGGTACCAAGTACACTTATGAGCATCCTTGTGTTCAAACATGGTTTTTGTTATGGACAAACCATGACTAGCACAGAAGTCCAATAACATTTCACCATTCGGGTTTAGATCGGGCAGGACGTTCTTCCCAATCACCCCCCCCCCCCCCCCCTCCAGATTTCCCAGTCATTGTCAACATGAGTGTTGAAGTCCCCGAGCAGGACTATGGAGGCTGTAGGTGGTGCCCTGCCCAGAACCCCTCCCACCTTCTCCAAGAAGGCCGAATACTCTGAACTGCTGTTTGGTGCATAAGCACACAAAACAGTCAAAGTTTTCCTCTCTGCGACCTTAAGTCGCATTGAGGCGACCCTTTCATCCACCGGGGCAAACTCCAACTGTATGGCAGCCAACCAGGGGCTTGTGAGTATCCCCACACCCGTCCGGCGCCTCTCATCTCGTGCAACTCCTGAATAGAAGAGGGACCACCCCCTATCGAGGAGTTTGGCTCCAGAGCCAACACTGTGAGTGGAGGTGAGCCCAACTATATCTAGTTGGTATTTCTCAACCTCCCGCACCAATTCCGGCTCCTTCCTCCCCAAGTGAGGTTACATTCCACGTTCCAAGAGCCAGTTTTCGTTGCGAGGGGCCGTGACGCTATGCACCACCCCGCCCCCTCCCACTGCTAGGTATACATAGCACCCGACCCCCATGCTGGACCTTGCAGGTGGTGGGCCCACATGGCCCCCCCACGATGCCTTTTCGGGCTGAGCCCGGCCAGGCTACGTGGGCTACCAGGCCACCAGGCGCTCACCTAGGAGCACTACCCCCAGGTCTGGCTCCAGGGGTAGGTCCCGGTGACCCTATTCCGGGCAGGGTAAACGTTCTCTTGTTTACTTTTTTCATGGAGGTTTTTGGATCGTGTTATTCTGGATCTTCACTCCAGACCTGTTCGCCTTGGGAGAACCTACCAGGAGCATAATGCTCCTGACAACATAGCTCTGGAGATCCCTAGATCATGCAAGCCCTTCCACCAGCCAAGGCCCCGATCCAGGAAGGGCCCTGTCATCATGAACTTTGTAATTTTTCTTTGGGCCTTCTTAGGCCAAGTAGTAGCTGAAGATACTGCTCAGCACCATTAGCATGATGAAGGACTTCATGATATTAACACTTTTCTGGCATTAAGCAAGGGTTTTGCTGCAGCTGACATTAGTACAAACTGTTGGATTTGTGCCCGTATCTCACATTCAGCTGGAACATGACTGCTACTAGCACCACTATCTCTTGGGATATGTGGTTGGATACATTATTTTCCTATGTATCCTACACCGACAGAAAAAAAAAAATTGTGAGAGCATTTCATGCTCCGGGGGGGTGGGCGGATGTGGTGTTGAAATTTAATAGTTATAGAAATTGTTAAGCATGGTTACTAGTAATCTTTTTGTACTGGGTTTAAGGCTGTGCTCTGTGCTGTGGAATGTAAGACCATTGCGTGAAAAGCAGGCTGTACCAGGCACCAGGTCAGAGGTTATCTGATAAAGGCAGGCTGTGGACACCAAGAGCATGTCATAAAAGGCCAATGATCCTGCCTTGCCTGGAGCAAGGTCAGTTTAAGGTAAGCTGGATGATGTGGGTTGGATAGTTCAGCTTTAGGGTGAGGAGTTTTAAGAACGAAGGAGCAGAAAGTTATTAGGCAAAAAGGTGTGAAAACATTGAACACACCTGTTGTAATGCCCTATAATGAATTATGTATGAGCTTGGTAAATAAAAGCAAGCAATAAAGACCGATCAGGGAGACACCCAATTTCTGGGGCTCTCCTATCGGCCGATGTGGTTGTGAAAAGTCTTTGTACCTCTGAATGTATTTCTTTCAGGGTCTCCTATGGCTGAAACGGGAAAAGGAAAAAATTCGTTCACACTGTTTATACAGAGAGGGGGGCACAGTGGCACAGTGGGTTGGACCGGGTCCTGCTCTCCAGTGGGTCTGGGGTTCGAGTCCCGCTGCGGGTGCCTTGTGATGGACTGGCGTCCCGTCCTGGATGTGTCCCCTCCCCCTCCAGCCTTACGCCCTGTGTTGCTGGGTTAGGCTCACGTTCCCTGCGACCCCGTATGGGACAAGTGGGTCAGAAAGTGTGTGTGTCGTGTGTGTGTGTGTGTGTGTGTGTGTGTGTGTGTTTGTTTGTTTATACAGATTTTCATAATAATGAATGTGTATATTCTGGATAATTTTGTCATCTTGTATTGGTCTGGGAATAGATAAAATAGATCAAATACACCCCAAAATGAATAGTTTTATAAACAGCTAACATAACATGTGAATAGCTTCCTTGGTATTATTACTGGGGGGGAGAGGTAGTATAGTTTCCTTAAATTATCCTTTGGAGTCATTGCAACCATCACAATTCTCTACCTGAGTTACAATCAGACATTCTAACCAAATTGTTCAATTACATTTATTGTACTTTGTTTACATTTATAAATTAAAGTGCCCTTTAAAATGTATTAATCTACATGCCTTGTATTTGGCTTTTTCCTTGAATACAAACTTCATTTCTTGTGGTAACTGCTTTATAAATGTCAATTTTATATCAAAGTTAAGTCTGCCACCAACTAATGCAATGTACAAAGACTGTCAAATGCCACTGCTAAAGGTTTGTGTAACACAGAAAAGGTTTGCATTACTTATTTTGTGAACCATTGCTGTATTTGCTAAAATTGGGTTAATGTTAGGACAAATCCTGTTGAAATCTTTCTAAATAAAATCTTTGTAATTTTTTTTCCAAAGCAGGATCTTTAATAACTTCATACTGACTTCTATATTTTGAACACCAAAACTAACTCTGAATGATTTAAGATAATAATACAGCCTTTCAATATACAACTGAGTGAGCTTGTGTGTGCAACTTGTATGTATGTGTTACTTCCATAGAAGGTATACTGTAGGTTTACTGTATGTCTCACATGAAAATCATAAGTACTATTTACCAAATTATTCATTTACATGACTTCATTTTAATAATTTCTTAAGATGAATAAGTGAATAAGTGTTCAGTTAATCAGAGAAAATACCAAAAAATGTCATTATATGAAAATGCTAGTTCAAACTTTGTCTGTATTTCAAAGGTTACCAACAGGATTGGACAGCTGACCATGGAAGATTCTGACCATTCAGAATCTTCAGCTTAACTTTAAGCCATGTGTTTTACTGTGTGTGTAAAAAATGTCTTTAAAGGTACAAGGCCACATGCAGGAAAAACTTTAAATTCATACAGAGAAACATCTTACAATGGTTCAGCCTGTGGCCTTTAGACTCTCAAAGACATTCTATGCCACAGTAGTAATAAATGTACAACACAAAAAGGGATACCAGTGGCCAACACTCACCTGAGACCATAAAGCACAGTGCCGTCTGGGTGCAGTCGGATCATGCGGTTCTTGACCGTCACACCATGCACAAAGGACTTCTTGTCATTGATGAAATAGGTGTCAGGCACCCACAGCTGGTCAGCCACACGGTTGTCCAGTGTGAGGTTCAGGGGGATACCCGTGTAAGAGAGCCGCTTATCTCTCCATGATTGCTGGAAGTACATGGTGATGGTGTAATCCTGAGGAAGTAGAAGATGCACAGTCAACAAGAATCATCTGCCACTTTGTGGGAATCCCAGAACCTGGACCGCCTCAGAACGGATACCTCTTTGTGGGTGCATCTGTAAGCTTGAGAAGTAAATTCCCATTACCGTACAGATAGTCATCAATTGGGAATGGCCAGAAATGAGTTATGGTTCTATAATCATTTCTTCCACAATGTATGCTTTCAAGTTTGCCATAAAAAAGATAACCATTTGCATTAGCTAACAATTTATTATGTATAAGCAGGTTAATAACACATTACAAATATAAGTATGACAAATTCTTGTAGTGATTTGTATCTGTGCTGTCACTTCCTGTACTTTAGAGAAATAAGGGAAAGAGTAATGGTGAAGCCACAAATTTTTGCGTGTTCTGAATCCTGTTTCCAGTTTTTCTATTGAAGTGCATGGAGCACATAGTGACAAAGTCAATACTATTCACTAGAAGCTGTAGAGTGTGATTCAGCAACTGTAGGGATTTCAGGCAGTGACAGCACATTTGACTGCTGCACTTAAACCTTCTTAGCTCCCACCATGCATGTCACTTGGCACCAAAATAGAACCCCAAGAAACATTTTAGTAAAAAAATGCATCTTCCAGGGGGGTGGCTGGTGGCGTGGTTGGAGTGGCTGCCTTTGGCTCTGGGGGTTGCCAGTTCAATCCCTGCCTCCGGCTGTGGTGCTCTTGAGCAAGGTGCCCTGCCCTGCAATTGCTCCCGTACCTTTGCCCGGCTGTATCCCTGGGTGCCTAGTTGTGGCGCTGCAATGGACTGACATCCTGTCCAGGGTGTGCACCCTTCAGCCTTGCACCCAGTGTCTCTGGGACAGGCTCCGGCTCACCGTGACCCCACTCAGGACAAGCAATTATTGAAATTGGTTGGTTGGCTGGCATCTTCCAGGGATAATTTAGCTTCAGTCAGTCAACATTTGTTTTTTTATTGGCTGTTTAAATTCAATTATATGATGGGAGGTGTAAGTAGTTTGCTCAGCTCTCGCAGGACAGAAAAGCTTTGGAGGCTTCAGTGAAACTCAGAGAGAAGGAATGAATGCTGTATGTTTAACAGCTTTCACCCATCGTTCAAATTCAGACTGTCCTTGATGTGACATTCTGGTCTTCCCAACAGACAAAAGACTGCTTTAATGCAGGTTTGTCTTTGACACTTCTGGAAAACTCAATCTAAAGAACCTAACCATCTTTGATAAGATCCCTGGGAGTACAATGGGGCAGTTTCTCAAAAATATGACCAAAGGGGTCATTTTTTTTCCGAAGCTGAGAGCAGTTTTTCCTGGAAAGGGGATCGTTTTATGGGTTAGGAAGCTTGAACCCTTTAGGAAATAATTAAAAGGCAATGTGTTTATTTGTTATATAAGAGTAAAATTAAAAAGAGAATATGAACAAACATATGTATGGTCATGTAAGAAGGAAAGCCATCCAACAGTAGTCTTTGTAAATTTTTAAAAATCAGAATTTTTTTACATGTAGAGATAAAAAATAAACACTTTACAGTTAACCAAGTCATTAAAATACATCTGTACCTCAACTTATGAGTGCAGCTGGGACCGGTTAGCTTTTAACTGATTTGTTAATAAAACCAAAATGAATTGGAATTTTGGTATAAGAATTTATTGCATTTTTATCAATAGCTTATACAATGTAAGGTATCAGTGTTTCGGGGGTGCGGTGGCGCAGTGGGTTGGACCGCAGTCCTGTTCTCCGGTGGGTCTGGGGTTCAAGTCCCGCTTGGGGTGCCTTGTGGCAGACTGGCGTCCTGTCCTGGGTGTGCCCCCTTCCCCCTCCGGCCTTATGCCCTGTGTTGCCGGGTAGGCTCCGGTTCCCCGTGACCCCGTACGGGACAAGCGGTTCTGAAAATGTGTGTGTGTGTATCAGTGTTTCTCTATACTAGAAACAGGGTGTGACTGTCATGTTCCCCGCATCCGGCACATCGGCGACACCTGCCGTTCCCTGATAGGAACGGTAATAAAGAGGGAAGCCGAGGAAGCCCAGACGCGGAACCTTGTTTTGCTTCCTTGTTTCCTTGCGAACCGTGTTACCGAGAAACCCATTCCGACTTCGACTCTTTGCCTGTTTCTTCCTGACCACGTTCTTTGCCTAGCCCTTTGTACTACGTTTGCTGATCGCCTGACCCTCGCCTGCCCCTCGACTCTGATTATGGATTCTGATTCGGCTTCCATGCACGTCGATCCGAGAACTCTGCACTTGAGTCCGTCCGCGCTACGCGCAAGCGTGACAGAAGGTTCCACCTGCTACCAGGACTCAGCAGAGTATGCGCAACTGCGTACAGCGCTCACCAAGCAAGGCGAGTTTTTGGGAGCGCAATACCAGTTGTTGCAGCGCATGCAAGAAAGGATCGACGGATTAATCTAGGCCCTCCAGACAGGAGACATTCTCAAACCCGACTTCCAGGGTGCACCCGCGACTCCTACTGAGCCTGCCCCGCCCACACCCCCCCGAGGCATCGGGGACGGACACGAGGATCGCGACCCCAGAAAGGTATGACGGTTCGCCCGATCAATGTCAGGACTTTCTGATGCAGTGCGAGTTGGTTTTTGAGTGTTCTCCGCGCATGTATCAGACGGACGCAGCTAAGATCGCTTTTGTCTTGTCATTGTTAACCGGTCCAGCCTGGGCGTGGGCCGCCGCTGGGTGGTGCACTCGCCCAAGAACTACCTATGACATTTTCCGCGAAAAGTTCGAAGCGGTTTTTGACCACCCGCACGCAGGGCGCACTGCGGGTAATTATCTCATGCGTCTCACCCAGGGAAATAGAAGCGTGGCTGAGTACGCTTTTGAGTTCAGACCCCTCGCGGCCAAGAGTGGCTGGAACTCCCCTGCCCTCCTCACCTGCTTCTTCGAAGGGCTGAATCCTCGGCTCCAGGACGAGCTCGCGTACAGGGGTGAGGAGGGGGACTTCGACCGGTTTGTGGAGACAGCCATGGCCATTGACAACCTTGGCAGGAGTCGATAACCCCTGGGGACTAGCCCAGCGGAGGACCGGCTCAGGAAAGAAGAAAGGAGACGGCGCCAGGTGGGGAGACTGTGTCTCTATTGTGGGTCCCCGGAAAATCTCCGCGCCGCGTGCCCTGAGCGACCACCTCAGGGGACCTCCACAGAAACGAATGCGAGTCCAGGGGAGCACCGGGGACAGCTATGGCTGCCGGTGAGTCTTTCCTGGGGGACAAGCCAGGTGCAGACGAGCGCCCTCATAGATTCCGGAGCCGCAGGCTGTTTTATGGATGTAGGCTTTGCCCAAGCGCACCATGTCCCTATTAAAACATGTGAAGTCACCCTGAGTGTGAAAGCTCTGGATGGTCAACCCTTGGGAGATGGGGTGGTTGATACCCGGACAGCACCTCTCCTGCTCGAAACAAGCGCATGTCACCGTGAGAGACTTACCTTCTTTCTGCTCAGAGCTCCAGACACCCCTATTATTTTAGGTTACCCCTGGTTGTCACGTCATGACCCCATCTTCAGGTGGAGTACCAAGGAGCTGGTTTCTTGGGGAAGATGCTGTCACGCATCTTGCCTCACGCTTCCTTGCCGGGCCATGTCGGTGGAAGGGGTAGAGGGCCTTCCCCCGCCGGTCATACCCCCGGACTATGAGGATCTACGAGAGGCCTTCAGCAAGGTCCGCGCCGCCGAACTGCCTCCTCACCGGTCCTGGGACTGTGCTATTGACCTCTTGCCAGGCACCACACCACCTCGGGGTCGGGTGTATCCCCTGTCGTTGCCGGAACAACGGGCCATGCAGGAGTACATCAGGGAGGCCCTCGAAGCTGGTCTGATCCGGCCGTCGACGTCACTAGCGGCGGCGGGGTTCTTCTTTATCGGTAAGAAGGACGGGGGACTGAGGCCGTGCATAGATTACCGAGGGCTGAACGCCATAACTGTCAAGTACCCGCACCCCTTACCGTTGATTACCTCGGCCCTGGAGGGGATCCATGGATCGACCTGGTTTTCCAAATTAGACCTCCGCAGTGCGTATAACCTCATCCGGATCCGTGAGGGGGATGAATGGAAGACAGCCTTCTCCATTTCCCTAGGTCACTATGAGTACAGGGTCATGCCTTTTGGCCTAGCTAATGCCCCCTCAGTTTTCCAGTCCTTTCTGAACCATGTGTTGGGCGATTTCCTTCATCACTGCGTCATCGTCTACCTGGACGATATACTGATCTACTCGAGGACCCGAGAGCAGCATATCCAACAGGTCCGGGCGGTCCTCAGACGGCTCCTACAACATCGATTGTATGTCAAGGCAGAGAAGTGTGAATTCCACCAACACCAAATCTCCTTCCTGGGCTACATCCTGAGCCAGGAGGGAGTCTCCATGGACCCCAGGAAGGTGGGTGCAGTGACCTCCTGGCCTCGACCCACCACGGTAAGGGCACTCCAGCGCTTCCTTGGGTTCGCCAATTTCTATCGTCGATTCAAACGTAATTTTAGCACAGTAGCCGCACCCCTTACCGCGTTAACGGCAAGCAAGGACCGAAGACTCCCTTGGGGGGGTGGAGGCGGAGAAGGCTTTCCGGGAGTTAAAAACACGGTTCACCTCCGCCCCAGTGCTGAAACAGCTGGACCCTTCTTTGCCGTTTGTGGTGGAGGTCGAGGCCTCCTCGGTAGGGGTGGGTGCAGTCCTGTCACAGCGGCAAGGGGACCCTCCCAAGTTGTACCCCTGTGCCTTCTTCTCCAGGAAGATGACCCCTGCCGAACGGAATTACGACATTGGGAACCAGGAACTCCTTGCTATCAAGCTCGCGCTTGAGGAGTGGCATCACTGGCTGGAGGGTGCAGCCCATCCGTTTGTGGTACTCACGGACCACCAAAATCTAGAGTACCTAGAGATCGCAAAACAGTGAAACTCCCGCCAGGCCCGATGGGCCCTGTTCTTCACCCGTTTCCGCTTCACTGTTTCCTATCGACCAGGTTCCAAGAATGGGAAGGCTGATGCTTTATCGCGGGTTCATGACCCAGGACCACTGTCCCCCAACCCAGAGGAGATCCTACCCCAGGGATGCGTGGTGGGTCCGGTCCACTGGCAACTCCTCCAGGACATCCAAGAAGCCCAGGACAGCGAGCCAGAACCGCCCGGGAGGCCAACTGACCATGTGTATGTCCCCAGTTCCTTCCGTGCAGCGGTGCTGAAATGGGCCCATGAGCCTCCGGAGGCCGGGCATCCCGGGATCCGACGTACCTTCTCCCTGGTCCAAGGACGGTTCTGGTGGCCTTCACTGTCCGATGACATCAGGGACTTCGTCCAGGCCTGTGCCACCTGTGATCAAACCAGGACCGTGCCCGAAAAGGCAGCGGGTCTCCTACAACCCTTGCCTACGCTGACCCGACCCTGGACCCATGTGGCGCTGGATTTCCTAGTGGACCTACCGGTTTCAGAGGGTAAGACTGTGATCCTCTCCGTCATAGATCGTTTCTCCAAGGCTTGTAGACTGGTGCCCCTTCCAAAGCTGCCTACCGCTCTCGAGGTATCGGAGATCCTATTCGAGCAAGTATTTAAACTCTACGGACTCCCCGAAGACATTGTTTCCGATCGAGGGCCCCAGTTCACCTCTCGGGTATGGAAGGCCTTTTGGGGCCGGCTCAGAGTAACGGTCAGCCTTACATCGGGATACCATCCGCAAGCCAACGGCCATGTAGAACGCTTACAACAGGATGTTTCAAGGTTTCTCCGAGCCTACTACTCCCAAAAACCCCACCACTGGGCTCGCTACCTGGCCTGGGCAGAGTATGCCCACAACTCCGCGCCTCATACATCCACAGGTATGTCGCCCTTCCAGTGTGTATTAGGCTACCAACCTGTCCTGTTCCCTAGCGAGACCTCTCCGAGTCCTGTTCAGGCCGTGGAAACATGGCACAACGAGAGCACCCGCGTCTGGAGGACGGTCCGGGCCCACCTGCTCCGCAGTGTGGAATGCCGCAAACGTCAGGCGGACCGGCACCGGCGCACCCTTTCGTTCTTGCCTGGGCAAAGAGTTTGGCTCTCCACCCAAGACCTTCACCTGAAGATCCCCTCCAAGAAACTCGGGTCCCGCTACATCGGCCCCTTCAAGGTAGTGCGTCGTGTCACGCCGGTTACTTACCGCCTTCAGTTGCCTCCTGACCTCCGAGTGCACCCAACGTTCCATGTTTCCCTCCTGAAACCGGTAGGGGTGTCCTTGCATCAGCCACCAGTAGAAACCACACCACCGTCTACGCTACCCCTCGCAGGGGACGATGTCTATACGGTCCGAGCCCTGCTAAACTCCCGCCGACGGAGAGGTCGGCTGCAATATCTGGTGGATTGGGAGGGGTACAGTCCAGAGGAGCGTTCCTGGGTAGCTGCTTCGGACATCCTGGACCCCGACCTGCTGGCCGCTTTCCACAGGGACCATCCCAAGTGCCCGGCCCCGCGCCCCCGGGGGCGTCCTCCTTCTCGGCCCAGGGCGTCCGGGGCCGCCTGTGGAGGGGGGGGTACTGTCACGTTCCCCGCATCCGGCACATCGGCAACACCTGCCGTTCCCTGATAGGAACGGTAATAAAGAGGGAAGTCGAGGAAGCCCAGACGCGAACCTTGTTTTGCCTCCTTGTTTCTCTGTGAACCGTGTTACCGAGAAACCCATTCCGACTTCGACCCTTTGCCTGTTTCTTCCTGACCACGTTCTTTGCCTAGTCCTTTGTACTACGTTTGCTGATCGCCTGCCCCTCAACTCTGATTATGGATTCTGATTCGGCTTCCGTGCACGTCGATCCGAGAACTCTGCACTTGAGTCCGTCCGCGCTACGCGCAAGTGTGACAGTGACACAGAATACAACAAACACGCCAGTTTTTTTTTCCACTTCCACAACACCTATCTGAAGTACTGAGTTCTGTTTCATGTGTGTCAGGCAGAGCCATGTTGCTTCTGCACATCAGATAGTTAAGAAGAATGAAACAAAGGTGGGTGAGTTGCAGTGTAATGAAGAATCGTGTTGGGAGAACATATTAAGAAATGTTTCACTTTAAATATTGAACACATTTCTCAAACCACACAAAGCTACAAAGGAAGGCACTGATGTGTTAGATAAACACAATTCAATGTTTGACTATATGACACTTGTAAGGCAGGTTTTAAGCTGCCTATTAGAGAATGTCCTATATATGAATGGGGTGAAATGTCATTTTCACCAGCGTCAGATATCCTTTCTCAGTTTTATGCTAAATAGCTGAGGGATCTGAATGGATGCGGCCTGAATTCAGGGTATGGTGGTGTGGCCACAGCCTCAGACAGTGCAAGAACTACAAAGAGTCCTTGGGTTTTCAAATTATCATTCTTTTATCCAAGGCTTTTGCTTTGGAGCCATTGACAATAATATTACGGGGATCTCCAAAGAAACTAGTCTGGTCACAACCGCTCCCATCTTGCACCCTCTGAATCCCACCCAGCCCATTTATTGTAGAAGTCGTTGCATTGTTGGTAGGAGTCATGGAGATCCTGTCACAACGTCAGGGGGAGCCACAGAAACTCTGTCCCTGTGCCTATTTTTCTTGCAAACTATCTCTGTCGAAATGTAACTATGATACAGTAAATCAAGAACTGCTCACGATTAAACTAGCATTGGAGGAGTGGTTGCACTGGTTTGAGGGGTCCACTCATCCTTTTGTGGTATTTACAGATCATAGGAACCTTGAGTGTTTGCAAAAGGCCTAAAGTGGCCTTGAATATGTACCAGTCACGCTGGGCTTTATTCTTAACTCGTTTCCAGTTCACAATAGCTTACCAGCCTGGTTCCGAAAATGGCAAGACAGATGCCCTTTCATGGATACATGAATGGAATCCTGTTTTAGAGTATCCAGGACCCATCCTCCCTGCTTCCTGCTTTGTGGCCCCAGTAAAATGGCAATTTATGAAGGATCTGGCAGAGGTGCAGGCCCAAAACCCTGGGCCAAAGGACCGATCACGGAACAGAGAATATGTTCCTGCAGGTCTCCACTCCACACTACTCCATTGGATCCACGATTCTCCTGGAACTGGACACCCGGGCACAGCAAAGACTGTCAGTCTGATCAGCAAGCAGTTCTGGTAGTCACGGATGCAGGAAGACTTTTTTTGGGCTTCATTGCTGCGTGTGAGATTTGTGCTCGGTCGAAATCAGTGCAGACTGATTCCCTTACCTCAACTCCCCACTGCACTCCAGACAGCCAAACTGTTGTTTCACCATGTTTTTAACCTGTATGGAATACCCATTGTTTCTGACCAGTGACCACAATTCACACCCAGGGTCTAGAAAGTGTTCCGGGACAGGTTGAGGGTCTCAGTAAGCCTCACATCTGGTTACCATCTTCAGGCCAACGGGCAGGTGGAATTTCTCAATCAAGAAACAGGCCACATTGTCTGCAGTTATTGTAGCAAGAACCAGGCAAACTGGGCCAGGATCCTGTCGTGTTTTGAATATGCCTAGGAATTCCTCCCGCGCTCATTCACGGCACTGACCGTTTCCAGTGTGTTTTAGGGTATCGGCCACCGCTATTCCCCTGGAACCCAATGCCCTGTGATGTCCCCGCGGTGGATGATTGGCACCAGCAGAGTGCGGCGGTTTGGACTTCACCCCATGTCCACTTCCATGGGGCAGTGGAACTTCAGCAACTGAATGCAGACCAGAAGCAACATAGGGTGACATATCATCCGGACCAGAGGGTGTGGCTCTCTACTAGTGACATTAAACTCAAAGTACCTGTAACATGCCATGGTGGCAGGGGAAGGGGGTGGAGATGGGGGGGAAAGGAGCCACAGCTGGAGCTAATCACTAACACTATTTCTTCCCCTGGACTTAACAGTGAAAGAGAGAGATGGAGGAGGAGAGCACGAGTGACGAGACGAGCACAACTCACATCGTGACCCCAATCCTGATCCTGTGCATGACGCCAACGAGACCACGTCGAATCCCCTGTCTACCCATTCCCGGTTCCCCCGTTTCTCTCCTTTGCCTCCTCACTGTCAACGGGTGAATAAAAGATGCCAACAGGCGAGCACTGCACCTACTGTCTCTGGCTTTGTCTGTTGCAGTACCCTACTCAGCATTTGGATCCTTCACCAACTCTGACTCCAAGTCTTGTCCATGACATAGAAATATAGGACATTTTTGCTGTACAACAAAATTTTTATAAAAACAGACTGGTGAAGAAAGTGCTATTAAAAATAAATGAACAAACTTGGAAATCAGATGTTCCTAAACATGAGGTATGTGTCCTAAATCAAAAAAATATTTGTAAAGTACATAAAAACATTGATGGAATTTAATTTTTGTACTTTGTAGTTTCAATGTTCAAAAAATTCTGACAATATTATCAATATTTTTAACGACTTTCAATATGTCAAAGTGTTTATATGTACATATTGTAACGACCCGCATTACTGTTCTGAGTGGGAAATGTGTTTATTGTAATTAGTAAACGACTTAATATTAAGTTACAAGTCCGATCTATTCTTTCTTACCGAAACCTGGCTTGGTGAGTCCGATACGATTCCGCTAACAGAAGCCGCTACAGCCGGATATGATTATTTCCATAAATCTTGTTCTGTACGTAGTGGAGGTGGAGTCGGTGTTCTTTTCAATAATAGATTACAAATAACACCAAGAAATTGTGATAATATCACCTCGTTTGAAGCTCTGCAATTAGATTTCAACTCAAACTCCAATATAATAATATTCCTTATCTACCGTCCCACCTGGACCGTACTCCTCTTTTCTCAAGGAATTTAGCAACTTCATAACCGATTTAGTCATTAATCATGACAAAATTATCCTGCTGAGTCATTTCAATATGTACACGTGTCGTCGGATACTCTTGCCAATAGTTTTCTGTCTCTCTTAAACTCCATCCGTTAATTTTTGTACGTAGATGTTCATCATGTTAATATTATTCCTTTAAACAAGGCTATTTCTGATCATCATTTAGTAACTTTTGATCTAAACCTGCCCGTGCCATCTTACAATAGTAAGACCAAAATCGTGCAGCAAATTGATGACAAGAATACTGCTGCTAAAATTATTGATTGTCATGGTCGCGTCTGAGGGAAGCGGCGGACCCAAGTGCAGAGAAGTAATTGTAGTGGTGTCTTTGGGGAAATCCAAGAGATGAGGTCAGAGGACGGGCAAAGGGTCTTCGAGGTGCGAACGTCGTAACAGGGAGGATCCAAAAGGCGAGGTCAGTGTACAGGCAAGAGGTGGATGATCAGAAAGAGGCAGTAGATCGGGGAAACAAGGGACGGGTTCGGGGAAGGCGTTCGGGAACAGGAAATGGCTGGAGAAGGTCGCTAATGAGGAGGCAGATCAAGGTTCCGCATCAGCTGGTTGTCTGACGCAGCCTTTTATGCTGTAGTCTGCGTTGCGTCCCAGGTGTTCCGTGTTGGCCCGGAGGTGTGGGCGTGGCAGTAACCCCCCCCCCCGAGGATCGGTCCCGAACACTCGAGGGCGACCAGGGGGACGGCCTCGAGGCCGAGGTGCGGGCCGATCCGGATGACTCCTGTGGAAGTCGGCGATGAGGCTTGGATCAAGGATGTCTTGTGCCGCTACCCAGCACCGTTCCTCAGGTCCCTATCCTTCCCAATCCACCAGATACTGGAGTACCCCTCCACGACGGCGGGAATCCAGGAGCGCCCGTACCGCATACGCTGGTGCACCACCGTCAGGCAGGAGAATCGGGTCTGGAGGCGTGCTTGCGGGCTGGTGTAGGGAGGTGGCCAAGGGTTTGAGGAAGGATACGTGGAACGTCGGGTGTGTGCGTAGATGTTGGGGCAGGTGCAGGTGATACGAGACCGGGGTAACTCTGCGGATAATCTTAAAGGGTCCTATGTACCTTGGGCTGAGTTTCTTTGACATATATGGTCCTTGAAGACCCCGGGTTGATAGCCATACCCTCTGTCCGGGTGTAAGGGAGAGGTGCCGCCGATGTCGATCGGCTTGGTGTTTGATACGGTTTGCAATTCTTGGAGATGTCGTCTGACAGCTGCCCATACCTCGCTGCTGGTTCGGTACCAAGAGTCCACAGCAGGCACATCGCTGGATCCCGGTTGCCATGGGAACAATGGTGGCTGGTACCCCAAGATGCACTGGAATGGAGAGACACCTGTAGAGGTATGGGTGAGCGTATTGTGGGCATACTCTGCCCACGGAAGGTATCGAACCCATTGAGTTGGGTGTTCAAGACAGTAGCTTCTGAGGTACCGACCGATCTCTTGCTGGAGCCGTTCTACCTGCCCATTGGCTTGAGGGTGGTACCCCGATGTCATACTCACCGTGACCCCGAGTTTTTTCCAAAAAGCCCTCCACACACGCGATGTGAACTGAGGACCCCTGTCGGACACTATGTCTTCGGGTATACCGTAGAGCCGGAATACATGCTGAAACAGCAACTCTGCTGTCTCCAAGGCAGAGGGGAGCTTGGGCAAGGGAATCAAGCGACAGCCCTTGGAAAAGCGATCGATCACGGTCAAAATGGTGGTCTTACCATCTGACAGTGGGAGGTCCACTAAGAAATCTAACGCTAGGTGCGTCCAGGGACGGTTGGGTACCGGCAGGGGTTCCAGGAGCCCTGCTGGACTCTGATTTGAAGCCTTGGACTGAGCACAGACTGGACACTCCCAGATGTAGTCCTGTACGTCCTCCCGGAGGGACGGCCACCAGTAGAGCTGCTGGATCCTAGCCTGAGTCTTCCCAAACCCCGGGTGCCCCGCCGCTGGATGGTCATGGGCCCATTGTAGGAGAGTGGTCCTCAGACCTGGTGGAACGTATTGTTTTCCAGAAGGTTTACCTGGTGGTTCGGGGTCCGCTTGTTGGGCTTGGGCCAGGTCCTGGGTGAAGTCCCACTGAACGGGTGCCACAAAGCAGGATCTGGGCAGGATGTAGTCTGGTTCCGGTACCTCCTGCGTTTCGTCATGCAGCCGGGAAAGGGCGTCCGCTTTGATGTTCTTTGGACCTGGTCTGTAAGTGGCAGTAAAGTTGAACCGAGAAAAGAACAGCGCCCACCTGGCCTGACGCGTGTTGAGGCGCTGGGCTGTCTGCAGATATTGTAAATTCTTATGATCAGTGAGCACCAAAAAAGGGTGTTGTGCCCCTTCCAGCCAATGTCTCCACTCTTCCAGGGCTAAGTTAATTGCTAGGAGCTCTCTATTCCCTATGTTGTAGTTTCGTTCGGCCTCAGACAGTTTCCTGGAAAAAAATGCACAAGGGCTGTGTGGGCGCACGCGACGTATTCAGCACGCTTACCACCTGGTTGTAAGAGGCGATGAGGTTGTGGAGCGTCTGTTCCATACCAGCCAAGCGCGCTTCACGCGAGTCCAACTCCACCTGGAGATGGTTCAGCTCCGTTGGATCCGTATACGTGGCGGAACCTTCTGTCATGGTCGCATCTGAGGGAAGCGGCGGACCCAAGTGCAGAGAGGTAATCGTGGTGGTGTCTTCGGGGAAATCCAAGAGAGGAGGTCAGAGGACGGGCAAAGGGTCTTCGAGGTGTGAACGTCGTAACAGGGAGGATCCAAAAGGCGAGGTCAGTGTACAGGCAAGAGGTGGATGATCAGAAAGAGGCAGTAGATTGGGGAAACAAGGGACGGGTTCGGAGAAGGCGTTCGGGAACAGGAAATGGCTGGAGAAGGTCGCTAACGAGGAGGCAGATTAAGGTTCCGTATCAGCTGGTTGTCTGATGCAGCCTTTTATGCTGTAGTCTGCGTTGCGTCCCAGGTGTTCCGTGTTGGCCCGGAGGTGTGGGCATGGCATTGATCATATTAGAAGCTCGGATTTTGGAACGAGCGTAGATATTGATCAAATGGCTTTAGATTATAATTCGGTGGTAAAATTCGCCCTAGACTCTGCAGCTCCACCAAAGACTAAACTTATTCGAACTGTAAGAAACTCGCCATGGTTTAACAAATCAACTCGTGCAATAAAGTTAGAATGTCGTAAATTAGAGTGTAAATGGCACTCAACTAAACTAAACGTTTATTATGTAGCCTGGTCCGATTGTATAAAAAAATATACAAAAAAGCACTTTGTCATGCCAGATCCGAATACTACGCAAACTGCAAAGTTAATTGATGAAAATCACAAGAACCCTTGCTTCCTGTTTAATACCATCGCTTACTTAACTGGTAACCACAAAGATAAACCATGTAAGATGTATTTTTGCTACCATTACTAAAGATGAATTTATGCCGTTTTTCAATAATAAATTAGTGAATATCCGCAAATCCATAGCGCCCTCTAGTTTGGTTTTAGCAAGCGTAAGCGCTTCAATGATAATATTAGTTGTCCGCACCATCTCAGTAGCTTCGACGTAATAACTGTAGAGGAAATTACCGTCCTAATTTGCTCTATGAAAAGTACTACCTGTCCTTTAGACCCAATCAATCCCCACTAAATTACTGAAAGTCGCAGTTTCCGTGCTTGCAGAACCTATTGTTAATAATGTTAATATGTTGTTACTAAATGGCTGTGTTCCAAAAGCTTTTAAAATCGCCGTTATTAGACCCCTACTAAAGAAATCGGATCTGGACTGTAATAACCCATGTAATTATAGACCAATCTCCAATCTACCGTTTTATCCAAAATTCTAGAAAAAATCGTAGCTTCCCAAATTGTAAAATATTTTAATCATCATAATATTGAAAAATTTCAGTCTGGTTTTCGCACTGGTCACAGCATTGAAACGGCATTTACACATGCTGTTAATGATATTCTCATTTCTTCTGATGCTGGTCAGATCTCTATTTTTACACTTGAGTGCTGCGTTTGATAATGTAGACCATAGTATCCTACTGAGTAGACTTGGAAACCTGGTTGGACTAAGAGGTACCGTTCTGAAGTGGTTTGAATCATATTTAGCTAACCGTGAACAATTTGTATTGAAATCTGACGACTGCACCCCCTTCATCTCTACTACGGTTCAGTATGGTGTGCCACAGGGCTCTGTGCTGGGTCCATTACTGTTCTCACTTTATATGTTACCATTGGGTGACATTATTCACAAACACAATGTGAATTTTCATTCATATGCCGATGACACACAGCTTTATGTATCATTTAAGCCTGATGATCCATCACATGTGGTGTCGTTAGCTAATTGCTTTACCAGTATAAAATTATGGATGAGCAATAATTTTTATCTCTAAATGCCAGTAAAACAGAGGTACTTGTGGTGGGTGGTGATGCTAAAACTCTTGACATAATCACGCCAATCTTTACAACAAATGGTATTACCTTCAAGTGTACGGATTGTGTCAAGGATTTGGGTGTCCTTCTGGATGCAAAGCTGTCATTTGTATCGCATGTAAATGCTTTTACTAAGTTGTGCTTCCTTCAGTTAAGAAGCATAGCTAAAATGCGGCAATTCCTTTGTAGATGGGATTCTGAGAAACTGGTTTATGCTTTTGTTTCCAGCAGGCTGGATGACTGTAATGCTTTATTGTCGGGTAGTCCATACCAGACTGTATCCAGGCTACAGTTGGTACAAAATGCTGCTGTGAGAACTGTCACTAGAACTAGGAAGTTTGACCATATAACACACACACATTTTCTGAACCGCTTGTCCCATACGGGGTCGTGGAGCCTACTCGGCAACACAGGACGTAAGGCCGGAGGTGGAGGGGACACACCGAGGACAGGACGCCAGTCCAGCACAAGGCACCCCAAGCGGGACTCGGACCCCAGACCCACTGGAGAGCAGGACCTGGTCCAACCCACTGCGCCACTGCGCCCCCCTGACCATATAACACTGGTACTTAAATCATTGCATTGGCTCCCGGTCGCTTATAGAGTTGATTATAAAATCCTACTTTTGACCTATAAGGCAGTACATGGCATTGCTTCGGCTTACCTTTGTGAGATCATTAATTTTTATATCCCAGGACGATATCTCTGTTCATTAGATGCAGGTTACCTTGAAGTACCTGTGATCAATAAGACCTCAGTAGGAGGTCATGCCTTTTGTTATAGAGCACCTAAACTGTGGAATAGTCTACCAGTTACTGTCAGAAATGCCCCGTCTGTTTCTGTTTTCAAATCCCAACTAAAGACTTACATGTTCACTCAGGCATTCCACCTCATAATGTAATTCCACCTGCCTTGGTTTTTTTTTATCACCTTTATAAAAATGCATATTAAATTTACTTAAGTAACAAATTACTAACTCCGTTCTATCTTCTCGTTGAGCACTACCTCACTACATAAGACCTGAGGAGGCTGGCCAGTGGTGACAGACGAATCCCATGCTGACAGAGGATGATGTCCATCTGCCATGATGATCAAGACGTTCCATGCTGAGCTGGGGATCCAAGATGCCATTTATCAACATTATCATTATTGCTTGTTACACACTGGCTTACAAATTGTTACTTTCTAGAATTCCCAGGAGGGGTGGGCAACCACTGGCCCGTGGACCCCCAAAGGTTTTTTTCTCCCTCAGCCTTCAGTTGGGAGTTTTTGTTCCTTTCTCTGGTGGCCAGTAGGTATACTTCTAGCTCTATAATAAGTTCTTCATTATGGTAGCCATTAGTCGACTGTCTTCTTTGTTTGTATCTGTTTTTCTTGCTTTATGCCTGTGTTAAAGTGCTCTGTGTCACTGCATGAGAAGAGCACTCTATAAAAATAAATTGGATTGAATTGAATAATTGGTTGTCTTTTGATGACATACGGGGAATATAAGGGGGCGATTGCGTCTGCTGGAGAGAAAGCGAGAAAGTCTAGGGGCGCTAAGCAGGCTGGGAAGGCTGGCTAAACGCGCGGGTCCTGGAGGAAACGGGGTCCTCAGACTGAGAGCGTTATTTCCCTGTGTGTCGGTGTTATAATAAAACGTTCAAAATGAGCACTGCCTCTGCATCCTTCTTCGCCCCACCCAAACCCACAACGCTGTGTGTCACAATATGTTCATGCATCCCTTAACGACAGGGATACGTTATGAGAAATGCGTCATTAGGGGATTTCGTTGTTCTGCAAACACCATAAAGTGCACTTGTAAAAACCTAGATGTTATAGCTTTGATGCAGTCAAGAGACGAGGTAAACACGAGATTAATGACGCTGCTGCCGGCGTAACACAGCAAAGTGTTTTTCTTAACATTGTAAGTTGCTTTGGAGAAAAGCATCAGTTAAATGAATAAATGTAAATGTTTAACAGTAAATGCTTTTATAAGTAGAAAGAGTACACTAAAAAAATTAAAAAGTACAGAATAGTAAATACTACGACATTGCTAGTCGCTAAGAATTTTTCAGCTCCATTATAATCTTATGGGACCACCTTCGTATATGCGGTCAGGCATTAAGTGGCGCATGACTGTACATTGAGCAAAGCTTTTTTTAATCATTGTGTTTTGATTATATATAGATTTTTGATGGTCATAATCTTTCTTATTCACTCACTCACTATCCTTAGCCACTTGTCCAAATCAGGACTGTACACAAAGGGGCACAAGGCCACATAGGGTATACCCTGGGCAAGAATGTCAGTCCACCACAGGGCAGCCACACATGTACACACTCGCTTACACCGCAGGCAACTAAGAATCACCAGTTAACCTAAAGCCCCTTTTTTAACCTGAGGAGCAAACCAGAGAACCCAAAAGAAATGCACTCAGGCATAGAACACAAGTACAAGGAAACTCTGCACAGAGTGAGCTTGATTCAAACCTATGCCTGAACAGCCCAGGCACTGTGAGGCACTAGCATTACCTGCTGCATCACTGTGTTGCCCTGTATCTTTTCTTTCCAACTGTTCAAAACATTTTGCACAGCTTCTACATTTTATTGTGAATTAACAATGAATATGGTTAAAACAATGTGATCAGGCTTTCTTTTTGCCATGTTTATAGTGGTTTTCAAAAGTATAGCATTAACCCAAGTGAGTTAATCAAGAAAGTTCTTTTTGAAGTTGTTGATGATGCCTTGAGAAAAACACTGCCACCAAATGTGAAAAAGTCACAATGCAAGTGTAAAATAATTAGTGTACTGCATGTAATGTTTTTCTTATCATCAAAAACAACAGAAATAAGAAGAAGTGACCCATTGACATAGGAGGGAAAAAAGAGAGAATACACACACACACATTTTCAGAACCGCTTGTCCCATACGGGGTCACGGGGAACCGGAGCCTACCCGGCAACACAGGGCGTAAGGCCGGAGGGGAAGGGGACACACCCAGGACGGGACGCCAGTCCGTCGCAAGGCACCCCAAGCGGGACTCGAACCCCAGACCCACCGGAGAGCAGGACTGTGGTCCAACCCACTGCACCACCGCACCCCCTGTAAAAGAGAGAATATCAAAACCCAAACAAAGAAAAACTATAAACTAGAATGGAAACACCATCTCCTACTACCCATAATCCCCAGCTGCACCATTGTCCCAATTGTGAATTTAAAACCCCCAGTAAGTTAGAAGCACAGTAAGAATTATTAAAAATTGAAAACAAGAAAATAAACTGAAATGTAGTTATTTCAAATATAATTTTTTGAATCAGCCACTGCCACTCCTTCAGAGCTGCAAGAAAAGCAGTCATCAGCACTGGACAGTCAAATATGCTAATCTTTCCTCTGTGTAAACATGTCAGTTTGGCAGCTCAAGCAAAATTATGGTAAATATTGTACTGGGCAAAAGGTTTAGATACCTCACTGAATTCACATGGCCCTCATAGAACATCAGCAGGAAAACTGGAGTACAATGACAGATGGGAATCTTTAAAAGTAATGGTATAGTTCTTTGCCACAGTGTTTCTTTGTCTTTGTCAGAGAAACACAGAAACACATAAATCAGCATAATCCGTGTTGGAGCATTCCGGTCTGTAGGCAAAATCTACAGTAACTCAACTAGAGGAGAAGCAAGAAGTAGACCCTATCAGTATGGCAATTCATACTGTAGAAACAGTTTCAGAGGAATATTTCCTTCATCATTCTCCCATACAAGAGACATTTGCGTCTTATTTGGACATAATTAATTAATTAGTTTCTACCAGTGAGTAATTAAAGGTCATATTTTCTCGATATAAAAAATCACTGTGTAAGGGTCATTAGCCAGGCTATAAATCCACTACAAAAATTAAGATTAAAGAGCATACCAGAAGTAAGAGATAAGGTGATCCAAATGCTTGAGTCAGAAAAAGGGTACAAAAAAAGTGCCTGGATGTCCCAGGGAGCACTACTGGATCCATCATCTGGAAATGGCAGTTGTATCACATCACCCAGTCACTGTACAAAGAAAGCAGTCCATCACAACTTAACACCCAAGTAAGACATAAACTGTAAGGGAAGTGACAAAGACACCAGCCATCACTTTTAAAGAACTCCAAAAGTTAGTTGCTGGAACTGGGCTACATGCACATGAATCCACAATATCAAGAGCTTTCCATAACACTGGTGTATCTGAAAGGGTGGCAAGAAAGAAGCCATTACTCAAAAATATCAATTAAAAGGTACATCTTCCGTTTGCTACAATGCATGAGAGGAGTCCAGCTAGATGTCAGAGAAGATATGGTGGTCAGATGAAAGCAAGATAGGGCTTTTCACCCAAAATTCAACGCACTATGTATGCACAAACCTAACACTGCCCATGCCTCAAAAACACTATTCCAACAGCGAAGTATGGCAGTGGCAGCATAATGCTGTGGGGATGCTTTTCATATTCAGAGACTGGGAATCTTGTTAAGATTGATGGAAGAATGGATGGAGGTAAATACAGGGAACTGGTAGAAGAGAACCTGTTCCAGTTGGCACAGAAACTGAGGCTTGGGAGAAGGTTAGCCTTACAGCAAGGGACCAATCCCAAGCACAAGGTCAAGACAGCACTGGAGTGCTTCAAAAACAAAAAAGTGAATGTCTTGCAATGGCCTTGTCTTGATCTCAACCCCATTGAGAATCTGTGGTAACTTTTGAAGATTGCAGCTCAAAATTGCCATTCAACACGCCTGAATGATCTGCAAAAAATCTGGAGAAAGAATGGTACAAAATCATTCCTGAGCAGTGTGCAAAGCTGGTTCAGACTTACCCCAGAAGACTTATAGCCTCCTTTTTCCACAATACTAGTATTACTTTACTTTACTTAATATTAATGTGTGGCAGTCAAATACTTGTTTTTCCAGTTTACCTGTAGCATTTTTCCAGTTTTTTTTTGTTTTGTTTTATTTTATTTACTTTGGCTTTGAAAATAAACTGTTAGAACATTTAGGTTTGTAACAGAAATACTTACTGGAAGAATATGTGTATGTAGCTTTTGAAATCCAGAAAATGGTGGTAGTTTTCAAGGGGCTTGAACACTTTTGTAAGGCACTGTATATCAGGAGATATACGCGAGAACATATGAGTATAAGATGAACATGCTGTATTCTTGGAAATAAAGTGAAAATGTATCAATAACTTCTTTCATACATTCTCAGATTTTGTAAGTGTGTTCTCCATTTGGAAAGCCACTCTCATTGTACAAATCCATAGTCTTGAATTTTTTTCTTTAACCATTACATTCTTACATGTGATAATAGTGACACCCCCCCAACCTCACCTTGGAGTGCAACCGTGAATGGAACACCTGGCTTTCACAGTCACAGTGCATACATAGCTGGTCACACATGCAGAAATATGTCTTCTGGAGAAATGTCTAGCCTTCATTTGTCACAGATGTGATGGCAGTTAGCCATGTTTTCTTGGATGAATGAAGATTTTATATTACAGCTGATAAAATAAACCATAATTTACTTAGAGTTGACGACTTTGTCAAAAGCAGCAAAAATTGTTAAGGAAATCTGGTCTCAACTGTGAAATAAAGTAGAACAGATGACCTTGGAATATCCATGGCAGTACCATAAAATAGGGAAAGGAATAGTAAACAAACAGTAAACAAAGTAAAGAATATGAGGTACAAGGAAAGGACTTGCCATACCCCAAATTTCTTCCACCCTAAAACAGCTCCTCTTCAAATTAGTAGTGAACTGTCTGTCCAAAGTGTGCATCTACCTTGAGGCAGCCATGAACATTCCACATTAAACAAAGTGAATTTGAAACCAATGAATAATGGTGTGTTCACTAAACATACAGGGGAGTCTATGGAGAAACCAAAAGTTCTGTCAGGAATATAATACCAACAAGAATTAAATAACGGCATACATAAAATTGAAAACAAATAAACATTAGATGCAATTATTTTCAGGGGCAATAGAATAAGAACGTAATAAAATACTGTAGTGGGGGGCACAGTGGTGCAGTGGGTTTGGCCTGGGCCTGCTCTCTGGTGGGTCTGGGGTTCAAGTCCCAGTTGGGGTGCCTCGTGACAGACTGGCATCCTGTCCTGGGTGTGTCCCCTCCTCCTCCAGCCTTGGGCCCTGTGCTGCCGGGTTAGGCTCTGGTTTGCCGCGACCCTGCTCAGGACAAGTGGTTTCAGACAATGTGTGTGTAGGTGTAAAATACTGTATACCCTAGAGAACAGAGTGAAAAATGTAAACTGTGGCAGACAATCATACTAAATATCTACAAAATTATACTACAGAGTTTCTGACAGCAAAGTTGCACATCTTGGCCTTCAGAGCCCTATTTACCAAGAGGAAGCTGCTGTAGGCCTCCTTCAGCTCAGCCACGTTGGCTGCAATATTGTGCACAGTGTGCTGGCCCTGTTGAATTCATAGCCTGTGTAACACAGCCTCTATACTTGTGTGGACTTCAGTTTAAGGATCAGAGCCCCCACTGTGAGTGTTGGAAGTCGGCAGTTAGCTCCACCAGAGCTTTTTCAGCTACACAACGTCTTGCAGGGTACAAGTGAAGAGTCTGGTTTGGCCTCCATTAGAGTCAAAATGAAGGTTCACATCCATTTGCACAGCTGACCTTCTCTTACTTTAGAACTCAGACATTATGCTAACAGAAGTATTACAGGACTTCTAAAATAAGATGAAATACTGCCCAATTACGGGGGGTGCGGTGGCGCAGCGGGTTGGACCGGGTCCTGCTCTCCAGTGGGTCTGGGGTTCAAGTCCCGCTTGGGGTGCCTTGCGACAGACTGGCGTCCCGTCCTGGGTGTGTCCCCTCCTCCTCCGGCCTTACGCCCTGTGTTGCCAGGTAGGCTCTGGTTCCCCGCGACCCCATATGGGACAAGCGGTTCAGAAAATGTGTGTGTGTGTGTGTGTGTGCTGCCCAATTATGTGGTTAGTGATAAGAAAAAACCCAAATGTGGGAGCAGAAGGTAAAAAATGTCTACTCCATTAGACTGGTAAGAGGAACCATAGTTTTTTACCAAGCATTTGAACACTCATTTGCTTGGCAAGCATGTTTTAATGTTACTATTCATAAAAATCTGAATTTACAGACATGTGACTGAGTACTGTAAATCTGTCAAATACCACTGTATAAACCAAAATAGATTACACAAGTAGAGGCATGTAGGTTTTTTATTATTAAAGATAACAACACATGTTTATCGACAGGTATATAGTTATCAAAGTCAGACCAAAAACAATGAGCTTTTAGACCTTTCTTAAATGTTGAGAGATTCGGTTCTGAGTGAGAGGGGAACACCATTCCACAATATTGGAGCCCAAACCAAGAACCTTCATGCTTTTGAACCTCTTGTGCAAGGGATCACCAAGCAGGAAGAGGTGGAGGAGTGTAGCAATCTGGTTGGGTAAGATAAACTATGTAAATGGACAATGATCAGGCAATTGCCTGCCAAAGAGCACTTGAAAGCCATACCTAGCTGGTTGTGTGGTGTGTGGAGCTGATACTGAAGAATGTCTGTGTTAGAGGCAAAACTCCAGAACTTAGTCATCACTTATCTTCAGACTTGTATAAAAGACATAACACCACATGGCAGGATTTGCAGTGTGCACTGCAAGCCTGCATAGGACAGAGGTCTTCAGAAAAATTTAATTTTGCAACTCACCAAGCTCACTTATATGTATATACTGTATATTTATATATTTATTGGGAACAGTTTAGGTTTACTTGCACGTCTCTCACAGATGCTAGCTTCTGCAAACAACTGAAATGTATAAATAATTTAAAAAAAAATAATTAACTGAAGATTTATTTGACATGCTCTAGTCATGTGGAAAATAGATTCTGAAATATTAACTTGCATTTCAATAGGCTCCAGCAGTTTCAGACAGGAACTGAAAAAAGTGAAAACATCTAAAGAAAGAGGGTGCAGTTTAAATTCATATCACAATCCTTTCAGTGCTTTTTCAATTACCTCCACAGCCTCAGCTACCTCTGTTTTGGAGCACAAGTTGCAGAAAAAGCATAAGGACAGACCAGTAGAGTCCTCTCTGTGCAACTTTTTATTCTTTTGTTTAAATGTCATTAACACTTCCATCCATCCATCTTCTATCCCACTTGTCCTAAAAGGGTCGCGGTGGCAGCAGGGAGAGCAGAGAGGCCCAGCCGCCCCTTTCCCCCGCAACTTCCTCCAGCTCAACCTGGGGGATCACCAGCCGTTCCCAGGCCAACTGGGGGCATCCTTATCAGATGCCCGAACCACCTCAACTGGCTCCTCTCAATGTGAAGGAGCAGCGGCTCTACTCTGAGCTCCTCCCGGATGTCCGAACTCCTCACCCTGTCATGGAGAGTGAGTCCCAGCACCCTGCGGAGAAAACTCATTTCAGCCGCTTGTATCCACGATCTTATTCTTTCGGTCATCACCCAGAGTTGATGACCATAGGTGAGGGTAGGGACGTAGATCGACCGGTAAATGGAGAGCTTCGCCTTATGGCTCAGCTCCCCCTTCACCACTACAGACCGGTACAGCAACTGTATTACTGCTGCCGCTGCTCCCAGTCTGTGGCCGATCTCGCGCTCCCTTCTTCCCTCACTCGTGAAGAAGACCCCAAGATACTTGAACTCCTCCACCTGGGGGCAGAAACTCTCCCCTTACCTGGTGTTAAGTGTCATTAACACTTGTGTTTGCTATATCAGGGTGTTTCCCAGAAAGAAGGTGGACCCCTAGCCCACTTGCCCCGGTTCTGTCATGGGGTACACCAGAAAAAGGTATAGTGAGAATGATGCATTAGACAGATCTAGAATCAAAATAAAACTAATACTGCCAGAGGAGAGTGGAGTGAATGAATACAATGAGATATGGGGTCATGAGTGCGTCATTGCAAGGGTCCACTGGTCAAGATATGTGCTCATCACATTACACAGCTTTAATGAAGAAAAACATAACCAGTTAAGAGTGAGAGACGGGACCACAAGTCAGCACCGGTAACAAAACACAGGCTTGTACTGTAACCTGATGGCTGTTGCTTCAAGTCCCTTTAGGGAATCACTGGTAGCACCATTGAATAAAATAGCCATCCTGAATTGACTAAAAAAATCCAAGTTACTGAGAATAAAAGCAAGGAACATATATGAAATAGTTTATGTGTATTAAATATTATTTGCGGTTCACAAAGCAAATGTCTGATAACTGCTGCTATGAGTCTGTTATCCTTTAGTCCCCCTCATTCCCCATACTAAAGTTATGGCAGTTAACTGTATACGACGTCTTGGTTACAAATGATTCCTACTTTCCCAGGCATTATGATTCAACACATTGCTAATTGGAGATGATCATACATGAATGATTAATGGATGACAAACCCCATCAAAGACATTCATGCTGGAGACCAATCAGTGAGGAAAAGCTACAGGAAAGCTAATGTAAGGAACATAGACAAGGTTCATCATGCACTAAGACCTATAGTCATCACACACACATTGCTAGAGCCATAGGTCTCTCTCTAAGAACCCCCTCTCTTGTGCCTTGCCATACCACGATGATACTTTTGTTTCCACCACTCAAGTGGCAAGGTGCCAATCCCTGGATATCTCATAAATCCACATTTCAGGAGCATGGTGTGCAGATAAATCATGTGCTTAGATCAATACATCTCCTGGGCAGGACTGATGAGCACAGAGTGGTTGCAAGGGTTCACATTCAGACCACCTGGGTTTTGAACAGGCTTTTATTAGCGCAGAGGGAAAATATATCAGTGAGGCTATGTTTTGTGAAGTAGTTCTCACTACAAGAACATTGGTTATGGGTTTCCTCCAGCTGGTGGGTTCCCTAAGCAACCTCTAGCCAACCTCAACCCCATTCCTCACATTGCACTCAAGTCTCTATGACACAACTCATAACAGAACCAATGTGGCAATATATTTTAATGTTCAAAAGAATTTAACCCAAATAAATCAATTGATGGTTTCATATCTGGTCATCTGAGAAGAGGAGAAAAACAGTTCAATTTGAAAGACAATAAATTAGTGATAATTACCTATTTCTAAGAAGCATAAACACATTAAATTGAGCCTTATTTATCAGGTCCCCTTATTAAGAAAGCTATTTATCAAAAGTCAGATTTGCATGGTTTCTACTTTCTTTGAACACTGAAACTGGACAAATAATCGGAGCTGTAAAATCGGTGGAAGTCTTGCTACAGTTTATCATGAGGGACAGAAGTACACAATTCAGTTTACTGTGACTTTCCTCTGGGGATTCCTCTCTCACTTTGAACTTTGTTATAGTTATAAAGTGTTATTAAAGTGAATGCATTTTCCATAACAAAATATACATTGTCTCTATAAATGCTTTCTACCAAGAAAATTTAAGATAAAATTTTAAGCAAAACCCTCATGGAAACTTATATTACCTGTAGGGGGAAGATGTGTTGAGTACACAGCAGTTAAGATTGAGATGTTCCAGAGATGTAGTTTAAAATGCAAGTTCGGGAGAATCTTTTATGCTCCCTTGAGTTTTATTCCTAGGGAGTATAGTTTGCATCCACCTTCAGGCAAAACCACAAATAGGCCTTTGTCACAGCCTAAGTATATAGTTTGTTCGGGCTATTTATATTAATTGAATACCTCCATCTTTCATTGTTCAGCACTACAACCCACCACACAAAACACAGCAGCAGCTATACCAGCATGTGAGATTTTTAAAGAAAATGTGCCTAGGTGTGGATGTTCAGCACAGGTGTGGGATATTTAAGATTATTGATAATGGATGGGCTCAATTATATTTAATATGTTAATTGCACTATAATTAGTCTATGGTTTCACTTTATTGTAAAGTGCTTTGAGAAGCTACTATAACATGCACACAATGATTATAGTACAACCTATCAGGCAATTCTCATAATTACTATGATCACTCATAATTCCTCTCTGCAGAGTATCAGGTGCAATAACTGAACACTTAACTCATATAAAGTCGCGGGTATGGATATTGCCTTTTAAGAGAATTCTGAGCATTTTAATGTAAGGCTTTCTTTTCCTTCTTAGAGGATGATAAAGAGCCATGAGATCTGAGATTTTCATCTCCAGGCATATGGGTCTGACTCTTAACATGTTCAGAAGTCCAACAAGGTGTTTTGTCATTCGAGCTAACTGAGTAGAAATTACATTTGCTTCTATCTCACAAGTATTGTGGCAGTTGGTAGTGTAGTGGTTAGAGCTGTTGTCTTTAGACCCAAAGGCTGCAAGTCTGAGTCCCACCTCCAGCAAGGTACTTTCCATTACTAACTAGTAAAATTATTAATCTGTATAAATGGGCAATAATGGTAAATTGCTTTGGTTTGCTTAAGTGTCTGATAAAGGTAGGATGCTTTGTTACATGACAAATCTATATTTTATTGGATCTTGAATAAAAAAGCTGATTCACTGTTTCCTGATCACTTTTACATTTACATTTATTCATTTAGATGCTTTTCTCCAAAGCGATGTACATCTCAGAGAAAAAGCAATTTTAGAAATTACCCACCCTGGCCTGTCATTAACATCATCTCAGTATGCCCTATTTAATGTATTCCTTTAACACCAACTCTCAATTTCTTCTAGGAAATACACTGCAGGGTATATAGACTTATTTAGAAAAAAATGGTGAGACAGTTCTTTTGTGACACAATAAAAACATTATGATATTAGCATAGAGACTATGGTTTCAGCATACCAACAATTCTCTACAATGTTGAGTGACACACCAATGTCCATTACAATAAGGTATCTTCCTGACACCAGCACTGTAACAAGTAAAACAATGTAAATTATATTTCCACACTGTTTGAAAGGGCATAACCACACAAAGAGCACAAATGATTCCATTGTGGGGGGAGGACTGAATCAGAAGACCTGCTAATGGACTTTTGCTTTCTTCCTTATAAATTCACTACAATTGTGCAGAATGAAACATGGTGCTGACTTTGTGTATATGCTTTTTTTCATACGTTCTCTTTGGGTACCTTGGTAATAAACAATGTTTGCAAGCACTGTCAACTTTTGTCTGCCAAATTATACAGTTGAACAAAAATGAAAAATGCTACATCAGGGTGTGAGATTTTTAAAGAAGATCTGAAGAAACAATGGCAAGTTTGCTTTTTGGCTTAGTTGTTTCTACGGACCAATTACTTACCTTGTTAACAGAGAGCATTCACTCTCAAAAGTTTGTTTGGGAAAATAAATAACTTAATGCTATCAGTTAATACAAGGAAAGATAATCCATTTTACCATTTAATTCGCATGCTTTTGTTGCAAATCCTATGATTCACTTGATTCATCTTGCATTTATCCCTTATGAACTATATGTTGTGTTGCCAAGAGGGGGCCAGGTGATTCAATAATGTCTAGTTGGTCAGTTGCAAAGTAGAAAGAACCTTCAACCAAAGGCCAAATAGTTGTTCCACATTTCTAGTCTGGTAAGAATACTTCTGCCTTTCAAAGAAAATCTACCATATGAAAAAAATAAAACAAAATGCCGGAAGGAGTTGGAAAACATGTATGCCTCATCCCTTTGTCTGAAACTAATGGTTCATTAATTTTAATCAATTGCATCTTTTTCTGGTCTGCTATTACGTGATAAGATTGAGCTCTGTTTATAAAACAAAACATTTAGAATGTATGTGTATATAAAGGTATTTAGGATGCCAGCAGCTCATTGACCTTTCTCTAGCCTCCTCCATGCAGTACAAGGTGGGATACTGATTAAGATCACAGATTTCTGTCTTTAGTTTGTCAATGCTGGAGAATGATACTGATACCCAGCTACAAAAATAAGCACATGTATAATCTGATGCTGCATAAATTGCTATGTGACCAAAAGCAATGTCAGCTGTTTTTCCAAACCAACCATTTTTTTTAAAAAATCCCTACTTCTGAAATAAGTAAAATAATCAAGATGCCATGACCATCCTTGCACAGCAGACATTTTTTTGAATAATATGCTTTGGGTTTTGAAGGAGGCACACCCATCAATCATCCACACAAACACATGGAAATGCACACACAAATACCCAAATATTCCAAGTGCTGAGGTTTCATGTTATGAGAGCTTAATGATTGTTTGACAAATTGTTTGCTCTTTTGAATAAAATGTTACCGTTCTTAAATCCAACAAATAAATGAATAAAACCTGTCTGACAAATCTTTAAAAAGAAAATTTAGCATGTCTATCGATTAATTTAAACATTAAGTTTTGAGAAAAATAGAGCAATGAGTCAATGTTGGGGCGTTTTTTTTTTTTTTTTTTTGTCCTTTTAAATCCATATATTTTGTTGTTTTATCCTTCACGTTTTCAGACTGCAGATGCCTGAGATTCCAGTGTAGGTATATGCGTGTGCGGACTGCTGAAAGCGTGCGCAGTCCATGTGCTGTAGCAACGTGCCGCGGGACGCAGTACTTCGCCACCCTCCCCTTATCATCCCGGAGAACCGTTCATTCTCAGCCTTCACTGGCTCTGACACCTAAGGGAACTTTATGCATATGAAATACAGATTGCGGATCTGTCCGTGGTGCTGAAACGCAGTGACTCACAGTCATCGACAGATGGCGGCATTGCGCGTATTTAACAAATCTAACATCTTATTGAAATATAGTGCATTGCAACGTGACATATTGTCAAAACACGGTGTCCTAATAACGAAGCGAGAAGGCATACCGTTATTTAACTTCTAAAATATGATGCAGCGCCACAGCAATGTCCAGGGTTCAAATAAGCCCTTAGCAGGATCCTATTACACGTGTGGTGCGCATCCCCATAATACCAGTTTTGTCGTATTGGCTGCACTGATGTCATGCAGATTAAAGTTACTCACCATGTTGACTTCGGAGACCATGTCGATGCTGGCGATGTCTATACTCATTCCTACATCGACAGGTGCACCTTCAAAGGAAAACACTGCATGAATTCGTGACAATGGACTCCAGTCCTCGTGAAATCTCCACTGAGACCATGAAGCGAACAGTGCAGGTGACGATGCGGCGGCGCTCATTGCTCTACCTCCGAAATCGGGCCTTAAGCGAATGTCGTATCCTTTGAGCAGTTTGTCCACGGTCGCTTTCACGTATGACATGTTGCTGGGCTCATTCGCACTAAAGAAGCACAAAAAGATCAGATGATTCAGAGACACTCACCCCAACGTGCATACCACGCGACCGCGCAGAACATGCCGAAAATAACGCTTATAGAGAGGGGCAAAAGATCTCACCTTTGCGCACAGTACACCACGGCCACCATCAAGGGCAGAGATAAAACGCCAGCTCGGGCGCGGTGTCGCGCCGTCCACATTCCTAAGTTCAATTAAAGAAAATACTTTGGTGGAAGATGAGAGGAACGCAACTTAGTCCTGGTCAGTGCAGTAAATCCGACAATAGCGACGCATGCGCGTGTCTTAGCAAACATCGAAACACCGCTTGAAAATGGTCTTCCCCTTTTCTCTCCAAAACTGCCGAGAAAAGAAGAAAAATGTCTAGGCGTTTTCCCCCCTCGGTGTTAATGTTAATGCTGTTAGTGCGGAGGTCGCGAGGATGCGGTTACAGAAACAAATCAGTATGCCGGTCAGACCGCACAGCCTCCGGCTAATTTGGGAGTTTCAGCAGACACAGCAGAATCTCATATCCGTATTTGCATCAGACAGGTACAGGAACCTCGGCTTTCCTCGTGTCCCTCTTTCTACCGTTACCCAGCCGCATTGACATCCTGGAGCACCCGCGCGTTCGGGGAGCCGCGCCTTGTGTCGCTTGTGTGATCGACGCTTATCTTCAATTAACGGTGCGTCACGGATTGGCAGCCAAGTTAATTATTTGTTTGGTTCAGAATCGTGGCTAGGCATTAAACATCGCGGTTCTATAAGACAGAGGGATGACTTAGAGAGGAGGCTACTGAAGGACTTGCGCAGTCTGCGTCCACTGACGCCGGTTGCTCGGCGCTGCTGCCAGCCCAGCACGTTCCGCTTTGCTCCTCCGGCTTGTCTTCATATCCAAAGCGCAACCCCCGCGCCTGCTGCGCATCCCTGTCTGTGCGTGTAACTGGTGAGCTGGGTTTTGGGGGGAACCGCGCAAATCCAGCCTATGACAAATACTGTGATGTTTATTGTTCAGGGATAGTGACGAGATGGAGCGCCTCTGTTTAATAAGGGCCTCCCGCGTTCGTGTGCGTTTTGTGTGAAAAAAAAGACTTCAGTCGGTCTGAGTGAGGACACGTGCGTCTCTGCGCGCTTGTTTGTGTCTGCAGGTTAGCATGATCCCGTCTCCATTATTGTGACAGAGCTTGCAAATCTAAATAAAGTACAGACTAACAGGCACAATAATCTGAAATGATTTATGTAATGTCAAAAGACAAGGAATTCATAATGATCACTAATTGCCAGAACTTGAGAAAAAGTCAATATTTGTTTCCAGCAGCATGATTTAATTGAAAAGTGCATATATTTATGATTTTTAAAAAATCTTTGTAATACAACCATACTAGAGATGTGGTGTTAATGTTATTCTCAGAGGGCCACAAACAGTATAGAAGTCTAAGGTTGTAGCTCCTTAGATGGTTCTGTTCCTGGTGGAAAGGACCTCATCTCACCAGGAAGGCCAGCTTTTTGTATGAAAATTCAGATTTAAAGTATTTAACAATAAGTAGTTGCAGCGAGCAGCACTGCTACATCACAGTGCCTTGTCCTGTGTGAGCGTAGGTTTAAATCCAGCTCATTTTGTGTGATCTGCCTGAGTTTCTTGAGCGCTATGGTTTCCTTCCAGTTCAAAGATATGAAGGTTAATTGGAACTAGTTATTACTCACTGAAATGCCTGATTTGTAATTTATCAGCATATGATGACAAAGCCTCATTTACAGCAACCATTACTCCAGCGTACTATTGGTAAACTCTAATGGTAATTATGCTTACGGTAGAGAAACCTTTGTAATTGTGTTGGCACAGCTGAAACCAACTATTCTGTTCAAGAAAGCAAGTAAATTGCCTTTCCTTAGGTTGTAAGGTACTGGTATTCCTAAATTTCATTTCTGGGTTCAAAAATGGCCAACTAACCAGCTTTTTCAAGAAACACGTTAGTCTGTTTTGTAAAACAAAGGTTATTCCATGCATCAGACTGCCCAAAAATTTGAGATTTCATACAAAGATGTCCACTACTGTTTTGCACGAAGAGGACAAACTGGATCTAGCCAGGATACTCTAGTCTCCTCTCAGTCAGCTTGGGATCAGAGGAACAGCACTAAGATGGTTTGAGTCATATCTATCTGACAGATCCTACCAAGTGGTCTGACGGGGCTTCCGTTCTTCTCCTCTGCCTCTCTCAACCAGTTTTCCATAGGGCTCGGTATTGGGTCCTCAGCTCTTCTCGAGCTACACCTCATTCCTCGGCCCTGTCATTACCTCCCATGGATTCCACTGCTACACTGATGATACCCAGCTCTTCCCTTCCTTTCCACCTGGAGCATCAGACACTTCCGCGCATTGCTGCCTGCCTGTCAGACATCTGTGCATGGATGTCTGATCTCCACCTACAACTCAACCTCTCCAAAACAGAGATCCTACACCTCCAAGCTGGCCTGTCTTCCTGTCACGATTTCTCGATTAAACTGGACAACTCACTCATTTTGCCTACCTCCTCAGCTAAGCATCTGGGAGGGATGACTGACTCAAGTCTATCTTTCTCTCAGCACATTGAACCCGGACCTGCAGATACATCCTGCATAACATCGCAGGATCAGTCCTTACCTCACAACAGACTCTGCCCAAGTACTTGTCCAGGCCATGGTGACATCCCACCTGGACTACTGCAGCTCTCTCGTGTGGTCTTCCTGCTACTACCATCAAACGTCTACAGATGATACAGAACGCTGCTGCACTAGTCGTGTTTGACTTGCCAAAGCAAAGCATTCGCATGTTTCTCTGCACTGGCTTTCCATAGCTGCCTGGATCAAATTTAAGACCCTGGTTATGGCCTACAAATGCATCAATAGAACTGCTCTCAGCTATCTACAAGACTTGATCATTCGTTACACGCCACCCAGACTGCTACGCTCTTCCACATCTGCCCACTTGGTGGTCCCACGCACAAAAGGTAAAGCACGGAGGTTCTCAGTTCTGGCTCCGTTGTGGTGGAACGACCTACCCCTCTCACTCAGAACTGCTAAATTTTTATCCACGTTTAAAAGGGGTCTTAAAGCTCATTGCTTTCGGACTCACTTCGCCCATGATCTCTTAAGTTCATGTAAGGTATAATTGTTCATGATTGGCTCAGTCCTTTACAGAGCCACTCCTGCAATGTAATGTAAATGTTTACACACACACACACACACACACACACGCACACGGGCCGAAGCCACTTATCTCGAGCAGGGTCGCAGGAAGCCGGAGCCTAACCTGGCAATGGAGAGCATAAGGCTGGTAGGGGAGGGTACACACCCAGGATAGAATGCCAGTCCGTCACAAGGCACCCTAAATGGGACTTCAACCCCAGACCTACCCGCTGCGTCATGGTACCCCGTAAATGTTTATATGTATCTTTAAAAAAAAAAAAAAAACTAGGAAGATTTTTAGGAATCGGCGACATTCTGGTAATCTTTTATGCAGCTACTTGTGCGATAAACATCGGTGCATACAGTGAAGGAAACTAACTGTACTTAAGTCACATCTGTAGCTATACCTCTTTCTCCTAAGGTGATGCACAAATTGTATTTTCTATGAGATGTACGTAGCTTTGGAGAAAAGGGTCTGTTAAATGAAAAAATGTAAATAATAGAAAAATAAGTGGAAGGCCCAGATGCACAAGTGCACAAGACGATAAGTACATCAGAGTCCTGTGAAAACAGTTTGAAGAACAGACATTGTAGAATAAGCTGGCTGCTATGGGATTTGCCTTAAAGTTTTAAGAAATATACTGAATTTAATAACCGTTTTGGCAGACAAAGATGTGAAGCCAGTATACCTTTTGGAGTCTGGTTAGATGTGATGCCAGTATATGCTTTAGGGTTAAGCTGATAGATAGCCAGTATGGTTCCAGTTAGATGTATTATGATATTGGGATGAACAGGACTAAAGTAGGGAAAAAAAAACATCCAGCTTTACTATAAGACTACGAAAATGTGTTCACTGTATGCAGTTGAAGGGGGAGTGCAGTGGCGCAGTGGGTTGGACCGCAGTCCTGCTCTTCGGTGGGTCTGGGGTTCAAGTCCCGCTTGGGGTGCCTTGCGGCGGACTGGCGTCCCGTCCTGGGTGTGTCCCCTTCCCCCTCTGGCCTTACGCCCTGTGTTGCCGGGTAGGCTCCGGTTCCCCGTGACCCCGTAAGGGATGAGCGGTTCTGAAAATGTGTGTGTGTGTGTGTGTGTGTGTGTGTGTGTGTGTATGCAGTTGAATTAGATTCAACATAATTAGAATAAATACCAAATCAGTTAATTCACACATTTTACATCATTGACAAAAAAATGGTCAGTAATAAAACCTTTCATGCAGCTTTTTAAATAACAAAAAAGAAAATCAGCAAAATAAAATTACATTCCAAAGAACAAAAAGAACTGTTTTTCAATGGCGGTTAAATTCAGACCAGTAATACTTTGAAAGCATTTAAAATAACCTTTGTCTATTTTCAAACATTTAACTTGCCATTACTTCCTGCAAAATGCAATTTATTATTGCATGTTGAAATTAACAAAATATGAGTATTTTGAACTCAGTTCAAAAATAATGACTGACATTTTATTAGTAACACCTGTGCACTTGTTCATGCAATTATCTAATCAGCTAATCATGTGGCAGGAGCTTAACGCATGAAATTATGCAGGCACAGGCTAACAGCTTCAGTTAATGTTCAGATCAAACATCAGAATGTGGGAAATTTGTGATCTAAGTGACTTTGACATAGCATGGTTGTTGATACCAGGTGGAGTGGATTCAGTATTTCTGTAACTGCTGATCTCCTGGGATTTTCATGCACAAAGTCTTTAGAATTTACACAGAATGATGCAAAAAACAGTGAGTAACAGTCCTGTGGGCAGAAACACCTTGTTGATGAGAGAGATCAGAGGAGAACAATCAGGCTTGTTCAAGCTGAGAGACAAGTCACAGCGGCAGAAGAGTAGATTTATTTAGCTGACACTTTTTGCCAAAGCAACTTACAATGCTGAGGTACTTGCAGCTATTTATCCATTTATACAATTGGGTAACTTTCACTGGATTCATTTAGGATAAGTACCTTGCTCAGTGTTACTATAGCAGTAGGCGAGATTTGAACTGGCAACCTTTGGGTCTATCAGCCATCTTCTTGTGAGTACTGCTCACAAGTTTTACTTTATGGAAAGCTAGGCTCACAAGAGCCTACAGAGAGAACAGACATACGCAAGTTTCCTCCATACTTATATACTTTGTTAGTAACACACACACACACACAATATGAAAAAATGTTAATATCACAACTTGTTTCACAGACTACTCCAACAATGACTTTAAAGAACAGGATCAGCAGTTCTGTACATTCCACAGTTTCCTGTTTGTCAACCAAGGTGTTCTTTCAACTAAACAGAGCATAACCATCTTCAACTAAGGTTAAATATTTAACTTTTCTCATTCAGTTTTGACTGTAGGTAAGCATGCAGGTTTAGAACAAAAGTTACAAAGTTGATTTTCACAGAAAGGCTATAGTAACTGAAGTAACCACTCTTTACAAAAATGGTGAGCAGAAAAGCAGCTCTGAATGCACAACACAAACCCTAATGTAGATGGGCTACAGAAGACCACCTTGGGTTCCACTCTTGTCAGCTAAGAACAGGAATCTGAGGCTACAGTGGGCACAAGCTCACCAAAACCAATTTCTGCTACAACATGCACATGGTTGGGTCAGAATTTGGTGTACACAACATGAATCCATGGACCCAACTTGCTTTGTGTCAACAGTTCAGCCTGGTGGTGATGGTATAATGGTATGGGGAATGTATTCTTGGCACATCTTGGGCCCATTAATACCAGTCAATCATCACTTAAATGCCATAACTTATCTGAGTATTGTTGCTGACCATGTGCATCCCTGTATGACTACCATGTACCCTTCTAATGGCTACTTCCAACAGGTAATGCACCATGTCACAAAGCACAAATCATCTCAAATTGATTCCATGAATATAGCAAGGAGTTCAGTGTACTTCAATGCCTCCCGAGTCACAAGATCTGAATCCAATACAGCACCTTTGGGATGTGGTAGAATGGAACTTTTGCCATATGAATGCAGTTGAAAATGTGCAGCAATCACTGTACATGATGTAATCCTGTCAACATGGACTAGAATGCTGAGGAATGTTTCCAAAACCTATTTGTATCCATGCCACAAAGAATTCAGGCTATTCTGAGAGTAAGGGGGAGTCCTACCCAGTATTAGAATGATGTTCCTAATGAAGTTGATCATCCGCTACATCCTAACCAGGCTGCTACGCTCCTCCACATCTGCCTGCTTGACGGCCCCATGCACAAAACGTAAAGCATGAAGGTTCTCAGTTCTGGCTCCGTTGTGGTGGGATAACCTCCCCCTCTCACTTAGAACTGCTGAATCTCTGTCCACATTTAAATAGGGTCTTAAAAAACACCTCTTCTGGACTCTCTTTGACCATGATCTATTAAGTTCATGTAATGTGTAAATGTTCATGTACTATAACTTTGAAATCATGTCTGTTAAACAATGGATAAACCTTCATGCAACTACTCCTGTAATGTAACGTAAACGTTTATATATTTAAAAAAAAATACTAGGAAGGAATCGTTGATGTTCAGATAAAGTTTTATGCAGGTACTTGTGTGATGTACATTGGTTCATATGGTGGAAAGAAACAAACTGTACTTAACTATCAAGCATCTGCTAATGTAATACGCACATTGTATTTTCTATGAGATGCATGTCGCTTTTTAGAAAATTGTCTGCTAAATGAATAAATGTAAAGTGGTCGGTGAGGGGTGTGTGTGTCCATGTGTATATATGGTTATTATGAGTGGTGTGAAAGAACATAGGTTTGATCCCACACAATCTGTGTAGAGTTTGCATGTTGTAACCATATCTGCATGGGTTTCTTCCAGGTGCGCTGGTATCCTCCCACAGTCCAGAGATATGCGGTTTAGGTGGATTGGTGACTCTAAATTGCCTGTAGTGTTTGGTAATAGAGGTGGTTCCCAATTTATGATGGGGTTACGTTTCCCGAAACCCATCATAAGTCGAAAATATCGTAAATCGAAAATGTATTTAATACACCTAATACACAACTCTGTGTGACAGAATTAGAGATGAGGATCGCTGTCGCTGCCCAGCACTGCGAGAGAGTGTCGCTCCATCTCTCACTTGCGCAGGAAAAAAATACAAATTCAAAGTACGGTTTCTACTGAATGTCTATTACCAGCTCACATCGTAAAGTCGAAAAGAAACGCAAGTCAAATGGTCGTACATCAGGGACCACCTGTATATGACTGAGTGAGAGCATGTGTGCATGTGTGGCTACCATCCAACAGACTGGAGTCTCATCCAGGGTGCACGCCCTTCGGTCTTACACCCAATGTGCCTGCGATAAGCTTTGGTTTGCAAGCAGTTATTAAAACTGGATGGATGGATAGATTAATGTTCATATCTCATAGTATGAGGGGAAAATTTATTCTTAATGCTTTAAACATGTTGAAGCTCAGATTATTTTTCATTAAATTCACTTCTCCCGTTGTGAATCAATTAGGTTGTCAGTCAGTGTAGGACAAACACTGAACACTAAACTCTGAATTGAAACACTGCAGGAGAAAACTGGGATTGAGAACCAATTACGGCCACAAATCCATAAAAAGGCATTACGGTTTGCGGTAAAAGTGACTTGTTTAGTTTTAAGGAAGAAAACGCAAAACATCAAATGTGAAGAATTCAAAAGTAACAAGAGGGTAACGCAAATGTAAAGGAAAGTACTTTTTTCTTTACATACATACTAAGGAAAGGGGTGCGGTGGCGCAGTGGGTTGGACTGGGTCCTGATCTCTGGTGGGTCTGGGGTTCAAGTCCTGCTTGGGGTGCCTTGTGATAGACTGGTGTCCTGTCCTGGGTGTGTCCCCTCCCCTCTGGCCTTATGCCCTGTGTTACCAGATAGGCTCTGGTTCCCCTAACCCTGTATGGGACAAGTGATTCAGAAAGTGTGTGTGTGTGTACATACTAGGGTAAAAGCATCCTCAAAAACTACAGTTTCTCCAGTAATTTGCTTAACTACAAGAAAGAAAGTAAATGTAGCTTGTTTCTACCCAGCTTCAGTGATGGGTCCTCAGTGGTCTTTCTTTCAAAGGGGCTGTAGCATATTTATGCTTATACTGAACAGGCTGAGATGGGGTCTCAGAGTAAGGTGCAAATAGTGTTTTTGTTATGTATTTTTTTTTCCATTTTTGATATAGTGTTCAGGGTTCCCAGGGAAGCTATGGTACAGTGTGGACACACAGGGCATAAGCAGTTGAGAAATTTAACACACGGTTCTTGGGACGTGATCATGGACTCAGGTTCCTGGTCTCAAAAAACCTCCCCTACTGGAACAATGTGAATATATTGTCACTGAGAAGGGAGATTAGAACCTGGTGTGCTTTGGGTGCCTGATCCCTCCATCTGTTGTATCGGCACAACAGCACTTTCAACAGAGCATTCTTAAGTTACCAGGCACATGGACACCACAGGCACATTATTCATTTAGCAGACACTTTTCTACAAATCGACATACATCTTGCAAAAAATACAACTGAATTTGTGTGTAGCCCACCCACTCAATTCTGATTTTTTTATTTTTTCTTAGGATTGTCTTGCCGTACCTCCAAGAACCCCTTCGCCTGGGAGGTGAATTGGTGGTGTTGACAAAAATATAAATTTGGGATTCGTCTACCGTAGCTTCCAAATTTGAGGTGTATGAGTATGACTCTGACTAGGGTGCTGAGGCCCAGTTAGCATGTTGTATAGTTATATTGTTAGTGTGAGATTAGACCTCCCATGCTGCATGCAGCATACTAGCACATACGGTAACCTCAAGAAAATAAACAACGTAATAACCGGGTTTTTCTCTCAGTGTAGCATAACGTTCGCGCTTTTGGAGCTCATGTGTCCACGAAATTACTGTCTTTACTTACTCGTTTCGTTGAAACTCTCAGAAACAGTCAGTGGCCAGTTCTCAAATCCTCTCTCCACCGAGGGCGGTGCGATGGAGAACCCCATTCCGGCGCTCTGTCCGCGTGGTTTCTCTGGCATGCAGTGCAGTGCAGGGTAGTAGCTCACTTGCCACCGCACATGTCGTCTATGATATGGATGATATGGGCTCCCGTCGTTTAATAAAACTTCTGAGTGAGGACAACGCCACGGCTCACTCTGTTTTTTCCCCAGATTTACACAATATTAACACCCCCGTCCCTTTTTTGATGAACAACACACACACACACACACTTTCAGAACCGCTTGTCCCATACGGGGTCACGGGGAACCGGAGCCTACCCGGCAACACAGGGCGTAAGGCCGGAGAGGGAGGGGACACACCCAGGACGGGACGCCAGTCCATCGCAAGGCACCCCAAGCGGGACTCGAACCCCAGACTCACCGGAAAGCAGCACTGCGGTCCAACCCACTGCGCCCCCCTACTGAACAATGAACATTTCAACAAATTATATCAACTTTCAACCAGAGCTTCATGCCTCTTTGTTTTCTTTTTTTCCTCTTTCCCGCTCCTCTCTCCCCCGGAATTTATTCTTTTAGAAGATGCTTTTCTCCAAAATGACATACATCTCAGAAAAATGCAATGAGTACATTATCAACAGTATGAGAGATTTGGATGCAGACACCTGATTCTAGAGCACGGTCAATTTGTCACATTTCACATGAACCAGTACACATTACACAAGAAGCTGCAAAGCTTTACCCATTTTTCAATAATTTATCAAAAAATTATTAAATAGTGTGGGGGGGCACGGTGGTGCAGTGGGTTGGACCAAGTCCTGCTTTCCAGTGGGTCTGGGGTTCAAGTCCCGCTTAGGGTGCCTTGCGACGGACTGGCATCCTGTCCTGGGTGTGTCCCCTCCCCCTCCGGCTGTAGAGTCCGGACGGGAGTCCGACACGGACGCGCGTTGCTATTACGTCCAAACACGGACGACATACAAAATGACCTCACGTGCAGTGTGATGTTAAAAGTGCACTGTGTGTATTGTAAGACACTTGGTGGAAGTGAAACAGGAAACACACACGATGTTTGAACTACGGTGAACAGTGAAACGCTACTCTGTGAGTATGACCACAACCCCGAGACGTGACGAAATACTGGACAGGAACGATGGACCAGGACTGGAGAACAAGAGGCAGGAACTGACGGGACGGGCACTCGGGACTGGAACATGAACACCTAGGAAACAGACTGAGGGAACAAGAGACTATGAACCGCCAAGAGAGCACGATAGAGCCGCTGATTAAGAATCCGCGAGTAGTTCTGCTCCGCTGGCTCCTTTTATACCTCCGTGTCCTACGAAACTGTGAGGTGATACGTAAGCGTTAACTAGCGGCACTGAGTGGCGCCGCCTCTGACCAGGACCCCGTGGGACGTGACATCGGCCTTATGCCCTGTGTTGCTGGGTAGGCTCCCGTTCCCCGCGACCCCGTATGGGACAAGCGGTTCAGAAAATATTAAATATTGTAACTACCCGCATTACTGTGTTTGAGCGGGGAATGCGTTTATTGTAATTGGTTACGTTTGATGAAGTACGGGGAATAAGGGGGCGATTGCATCTGCCAAGGCCGAGAAAGAAAAGAGAGCCTGGGGGTGCTAAGCAGGCTGGGAAGGCTGGCTAGACGCACAAGTCCTGGAGGAAACGGGGTCCTCAGACCGAGAGCGTTATTTCCCTGTGTGCTGGTATTCGAATAAAACGTTCAAAGTGAACGCTGCCTTTGCGTCCTTCTTCGCCCCTTCTAAACCCACGGCTCTGCGCGCCACAATATAAACGCTTTTATCATGCACTTACAAGGTCAGGGGAGAAGTGTGTTTGAAAGAAGTGAGTTTTGAGCCCCTTCCTCTTAAAGGTAGAGAGAGATTCAGCAATTCTGAGTGAAGGGGGGAGGTAATCCCGCCACATTTGGAGCCAGAACTAATACTTTTGACTTCGGACCTTGTGTGTGGGGCCACCAAGCAGATCCAAGTGGAGGAGCATAACAGTCTGGTTGAGGTGTTGTGAATCATCAGGTCTTGTAGATATCTGGGAGCAAATCCATTGATGGTTTTGTAGGCTGTAACAAGAATCTTGAATTTGATCCGGGCAGCTATAGAAAGCCAATGCAGAAAGAAAAGGAGGGGTGATACATGGGAATGCAGAAGCAGGTCAAATACAACTTGTGCAGCAGTATTCTGTATCAGCTGGTTGAGGTTTGGCAGAAGCCATATGTTGAGAGAAAAACAGACTTGAGTCAATTATCATTCTTAGCTGAGGAAATAGGTAAAATCAGTGAGTTTTCCAGTTTGATAGCGAGTTCTTGACAGGAAAATTGGCCAGCTGGGAGGTGAAGGATCTCTGTTTTGTACAGATTGAATTGTAGATAGAAAGATAGATAGATAGAAAGGAGAGGAAGAGCAGGGTATCATCAGCATAGGAGAATCCATGGGAGGTAATGACAGGGCCGAGGAAAGAAATGTAGATTGAGAAGAGTAGGGGTCCCAGTACTGAGCATTGTGAGGTGCCAGTTCATAGAGGCTTAGGAGAGGATCAGAACCCCTGCCAGACCATTTGGTAGGAACTACCTCATAGATAGGACTCAAACCATTTCAGTGCAGTTCCTTTGATGTTAAGCTGTCCAAGAGAGGAGAGTAGAATCTGGTGGTTGGCAGTGTCAAATGCTGTAGACAGAGGATGATGACCAGGAGAAGGAGAACACTCTAGCTGACTGGAGAGCATCTGACACTGCCAGGAGAGCTGTCTTGATGGATGGAATGTCCAGCTTTGAATTCAGACTAATATCCGTCAAGGAGATCATTCTGGGTATAGAATGCAGATAGTTGATCATAGATCACAATTTCCAGAATTTTTAACAGAAAAGATAGAGGAGACTGGCCTGTAGTTCTGGACTGAGTTTGGATCAGTCCAGAACTGCAGGCCAGAGGGTTTAGAAAGGGTTTCTTTAACAGCACTGAAATGAGGGCAGTTTTGAAGGTGGGTGGGAAGCCACTGGAGGAGAGCAAGGATTAGATATTTTTGGAGATAACAGAGGTAATTTGTGGGGAAATGTCCTGTAGAAGTGGCAAAAGGATAGTGGCTTTGTGTGACAGTAGGAGGTTGAAGATTTTAGTTTCTGATGGAATTGAATGAGAAGAATGTGAGTTCTTATGAGGGAAGTATAGCAGGTAGGTAGATGCCTCATTATTACAGTGCCTTGCAAAAGTATTCAAGCCCCTTAAAACTGAGCACCATTTCTGGATTTCAAAATATACATACAAATGTTCTCCCAATCACTATTTTTACTGTGATCTAGCTCATGCTAACAGTCTATTTCAAAAGCCAAAATTAGTTATTTGCCCTCAGACACACACACACTTTCTGAACCGCTTGTCCCATACAGGGTCGCGGGGAACCAGAGCCTAACCCAGCAACTCAGTGCGGAAGGCTGAAGGGGGAGGGGGCACACCCAGGACGGGATGCCAGTCCATCACAAGGCACCCCAAGCAGGACTTGAACCCCAGACCCACCGGAGAGCAGTACCCGGTTCAACCCACTGCGCCACTGCACCACCGCGCCCCCCTGCCCTCAGACATTAAAAATAAAATTTAAAATTAAAATGTGCTGCTTGCATAAGTATTCAAACTTGTGTTTTGCAAAAGCTTAAAGTGGCAGACTGTTTCTGAACAAAACACATTTGCCCCTCATTTGGGCATGATTACATAATTAGTTTCTACCAGGGAGCAATTAAAGTAAAGGTCATATTTTCTGGATATAAAAATCCCTCTGTGTAGGCATCATTAGCCAGGCTGTTAATCCACTGCAAAAATCAAGATTGAAGAGAACACTAGGGAAGTAAGAGATAAGATGATCCAAATGCCTGAGTCAGGAAAAGGGTACAAAAATATCAAATTGCTTGGCTGTCCCAGTAAGCAGTATGGATCCATCATCAGGAAATGGAAGGTGTATCACTCCACCCAGTCACTGTGCAAAGAAAGCCATCTGTGAAAACTTAGCACCCAAGCAAGACATAAAATGTAAGGGAAGTGACGAAGACACCAGTATCTACTACAAAAAGTTAGTTCCTGAAACTGGGGTACATGTGCATGAGTCCACAGTATCAAGAGTTGTCCATCACACTGGCCTATTTGGAAGGGTGGCAGGAAAGAAGCCATTACTCAAAAATATCCATGAAAAAATACATCTTCAGTTTGTCACGATGCATGAGAGGGACCCAGCTAGATGTGGGAAAATATAATATAGTCAGATGAAACCAAGATTGAGATTTTTGGCCAGAATTCAAAGGACTATGTATGGCGCAAACCTAACACTACCTATCTCTCAGAAAAACACCACCACTACAGTGAAGTATGGTGATAGCAGTATAATGCTGTGGGGATGCTTTTCATATGCAGAGACTGGGAATCTTGTTAAGACTGATGAAAGAATGGATGGAAATACACACACACACACACATTTTCTGAACCGCTTGTCCCATACGGGGTCGCGGGGACCGGAGCCTACCCGGCAACACAGGGTGTAAGGCCGGAGGGGGAGGGGACACACCCAGGACAGGACGCCAGCCCGTCGCAAGGCACCCCAAGCGGGTCTCAAACCCCAGACCCACTGGAGAGCAGGAACCGGTCCAACCCACTGCACCACCGCATCCCCTGGATGGAAATAAATACAGTGAAATCGTGGAAGAGAACCTGTTCTAGTCGGCAACACTGGAGTGGCTCAAAAACAAAAAAGTGAATGTCCTGTAACAGCCTTGTCAAAGTCTTGATCTCAACCCCATTGAGAATCTGTGGCACTTTTTGAAAATTGCAGTCCAGAAGCTCCATTCAGCCAACCTTAATGATCTGCAGAAAATCTACAGGAAGAATGGGACAAAATCACTCTTGAGCGGTGTGCAAAGCTGGTCCAGACTTACTCTAAAATACTTTTAAAGCTGTTATTGCAGCAAAAGGTGGCTCTATTAAATATTAATATATGGGGTTTGAATACTTATGCAAGCAGAATTCTTAAAGTTTTTATTGATTTTCTTTGAAATCTTTTGACAAATTATATACTTAGTCTTTGAAAATAAACTATTAGAACATGTAAGTTTACAATAAAAAAATACTTATTGGAAGAATATGTGTATATATCTTTTGGAATCCAGAAAGTGGTGCTACCTTTCATTGGACTTGAATTCTTTTGCAATGCGCTCAATATGCAGTATACAGTTCAGAAGGTCCACAAGCAGGAGAGAAAATTTAAGCAATTTTAAGGCCTCAGAGTTGTCAAGGATGATAACAAACTGGCATTAGTATGTCCAAAACAGCAACGTGGGATTTCCAGCATGGCATTACCACAGTTTTCCACCTCTGTCAGCAAAAACACAGAAGTAAAGTTGCTGTGGAGTATGGGACATAAGAAATGGATGCTGTAAAATCATAGAAGTACTGTCTGTTGTATTAAAATTACAGTAAATTCAGCCTGACCTGCAACCAGATTTCAGTTCAGTTAAGCTGCTGTAGAATAAAATGGAAAAAACTGCGTGAACTAGAGACAAAACAAATTGTAGTATAATCAAGCATGTCTCCTGGTTGAGTGTACTTTCATACAAGATTGACAATTTCCATCAAAACTCAACCCTCAGCTTGGTTTATTACAATGCTTTGTTACAGATGATGGGCCTTCGTCAGCTCCTGTCATTTGTTAACCTCGGTCCTGAGCTCAACACTGCCCCTCTAACACACACACAGACTTTCAGAAAAAGTATTTTTAAAGGCACAGTCTATTATTAGTACCCAGGATTCAATTTATCCCCTTCAGAAGGAGTATTTTTCAACAAAAAGGCTATTATCAGCCACTGAATCCCAATTAAGCTCAAATACTCAGCTCTGATACATGCAAATAATTTGCATATGACAAATTTAATTAACGGGGGTGCGGTGGCGCAGTGGGTTGGACCACAGTCCTGCTTTCCGGTGGGTCTGGGGTTCGAGTCCCGTTTGGGGTGCCTTGTGATGGACTGGCATCCTGTCCTGGGTGTGTCCCCTCCCCCTCTAGCCTTGCGCCCTGAGTTGCTGGGTTAGGCTCCGGTTCCCCGTGACCCCGTATGGGACAAGCGGTTCTGAAAAAAAAAAAAAATTTAATTAGCACAAAATTCATGAAGTCTGATTGTCCATAGTCCTCAGTCCAGCACACTAGGGTGGCCAGCAGGATAAGTCTGCATCATTACCTCATTGATCTCACTGCTTTCCTTATGTGAACATATACCGCAATGTTTAAAACCCAAATCATCAGTTGAGAAAGATGGGAAAAGGCCAAAAATGCAAGACAAAAAGCCAAGAGACTGAGCTGTGTTGTCAGTCTTGCATTTCTGTTAGGTTCTGAGAAATTAAACCCAACTGACCTCAGATACTTTCCAGCATGTTTCTCTATGTAGCAGCTTCATTTCTTCCTTCTAATTACGATTGCTATAAGCTCTCAAACAGTAGAACAACAAGGGAATCATTAATCCCCTTCAACTCCCCACAATGATTGCTCAATAACTATTTACATCCACAGTGGCAGTGCTGCATTATGAGAGAGTTACTGCTCCCATTGTTGCCATTACAATATTTTTACGTAAAACTACGTAGTGTTCTAGGTCTTTCTCCTCAGTACATAGAGGGGGTAACGTGGGAATTGCCTGTCACGAAAAAATGCAACCCCTCTCGCCACTACTGCTCGCAAATGAAAAGACACAGAGAGATAGTGCATATACCGTTGGAAAGAGGAAGGAACACCGCATCAAACGAGATATGAACGGGCGCTGCTGGTTCAGCCTGAGCAAGCTGGCAACGTTGCGAAAATGTTCCACATTTGCCTCGTTATGGAGTTGCCGCGCGTTCCACTACGTCATCACATTCGAGCCACATCACAAACCATTGACATCAGCACCTCCCTTTGTCACTAGAAAGCCACGTTATTAGACATGCATCACGCCAGCAGGAAACCTTAATTTACATCGAGGTAAGGGGCACGAAGGCGGATCAGCGAATTAAACATTTCAAAGATGTCCAACAAAGAAAAGGCGAAGTACTATCGCGCCCGACCAGCTGCTCTTAGGGAGCAAGCCGAGGCCTCCGGGACTCGAAAGACTCCAGCAAAGACACCGGCTCAGCGAAAGCGTGAGCAGCATGTGTGGGAGAAGGCGGCGCGGGAGGCTGCAAAATCGCCTCAGGCGGCTCTGCGATGTGTACGACAGACTGTGGTTCTAGCTCGACCTTCGTCTCATCACCGTATGGCAGGTGGCCGTGCTTCATGAAGAGTTCCCCGATGAGCACAATCGACTGCCTGCATTCAGGCTGTGCTCCACTTGCCGCCAGGCACTGTGATTTGTCACCCAGTAAATGATGATTGCATACACAACCTCCTTTCATTTCTCGCACCACCCACATGTAGTTCTATGTAAATACATGCAGCATAGTAAAGTTATGCACCTGACAATTTTTTGTAGCATTTATTTTGTGACCTTTCCTGGATCGGGGCCTTGGCGTGGCAGAAGAGCTTGCATGACCTAAATATCTCCAGAACTACAGTATATTGTCGGGAGCAGTATGCTCATGGTATGGTCTCCCAAGCCGAACAGATCTGGAGTAAAGATCCAGACTAACACGATCCAAAAACTTCCATGTAAAAACTAAACAGGAGAACGTTTACCCTGCCCAGAATAGGGTCACTGGGACCTACCCCTGGAGCCAGGTCTCGGGGTAGTGTTCCTAAGCAAGCGCCTGGTTGCCGGGCAGCCCACGTAACCTGGCCGGGCTCAGTCCGAAAAGGGAATGTGGGCTCACCACCTGCGAGGTCCAACATGGGGGTTGGGTGCGATGCTTTTCAGGCAGCAGCAGTGGGTGGGGTGGCGCGTGGCGTCACAGCCCCTCGTGACAGAAACTGGCTCTTGGCACGTGGAATGTAACCTTACTGGGGAGTAAGGAGCCGAAAGTGTGGGAGGCTGAGACATACCAACTAGATATAGTTGGGCTCACCTCCACTCACAGTGTTGGCTCTGGAACCAGACTCCTCGATAGGGGGTGGTCTCTCTCCTACTCAGGAGTTGCACAGGGTGAGAAGCACCAGGCGGGTGTGGGGATACTCACAAACCCCCAGCTGGCTGCCATACAGTTGGAGTTTATCCCAGTGGACGAGAGGGTCGCCTCAATGCGACTTAAGGTCGCAGAGGGAAAAACTTTGACTGTTGTGTGTGCTTATGCACCAAACAGCAGTTCAGAGTATTCGACCTTCTTGAAGAGGGTGGGTGGGTTCTGGACAGGGCACCACCTACAGACTCCATAGTCCTGCTCAGGGACTTCAACACTCATGTTGACAATGACTGAGAAATCTGGAGGGGGGGGGGTGATTGGGAAGAACGGCTTGCCCAATCTAAACCTGAATGGTGAAATGTTATTGGACTTCTGTGCGAGTCATGGATGGTCCATAACAAATACCATGCTTGAACACAAGGATGCTCATAAGTGTACTTGGTACCAGGACTCCTTGGGCTATAGGTCTATGATCGACTTTGTGGTCGTTTCATCTGACTTGAGGCCACATGTTCTGGACACTCAGGTGAAGAGAGGTGCTGAGCTGTCAATCGATAACCATCTGGTGGTGAGTTGGGGGGATGCAGTGGCTCAGTGGGTTGGACTGGGTCCTGGTCTCCAGTGGGTCTGGGGTTCAAGTCCTGCTTGGGGTGCCTTGTGATGGACTGATGTCCTGTCCTGGGTGTGTCCCCTCCCCCTCCAGCCTTACGCCCTGAGTTGCTGGGTCAGGCTCTGGTTCCCTGTGACCCTGTATAGGACAAGCAGTTCAGAAAGTGTGTGTGTGTGTGTGTGTGTGTGTGTGTGGTGAGTTGGATCAATTGGTGGAGAAAACTGATGGACAGACCCAGTAGACCCAAGTGTTTAGTGAGGGTGTGCTGGGAATGACTGCCGGAGGACTGTGTGCAGAATGATTTTAACTCACACCTCCCGGAGAGCTTCTCCCATGTCCTGGAGGAGGTAGGGTACTAAATGTCTGAATGGACCCTGTTCAAAACCTCCATTGTGGAAGCAGCCAGGCACAGCTGAGGCCAAAAGATTGTTGGTGCTAGTCATGGCGGCAACCTAAGAACCCGGTGGTGAGGGAAGCCATCAAGCTGAAGAAGGAGGCCTTTAGGGTCTGGTTGGCTCTGGGGACTCCTGACTCAGCAGACAGGTTCCGGCAGGTGAAAAAGGCACCAGCGGCTGCAGTTACAGAAGCACAATCCAGAGCACGGGAGGAGTTTGGAGAGGCTATGGAAAATGATTATTGGTCAGCCTCAAAGAGATTCTGGAGAACCATCCGACTGCTCAGAAGGGGTCGGAGGAACTTCAATCAGGCTATGCTCAGCAAAAGTGGAGAAACTCTGACCTCTGATGAGGACATTGTTGGGAGGTGGAAGGAGCACTTTGAGGAACTCTTTAACCAAAGAGATATGCCTCTCTTACAGGAATCAGGGCCAGAGGCTTCCGGCCTATCAGAGTCCATTTCCCTGGTGGAAGTCACTGAAGTAGTTGATAGCGCCACAGCGGCAAAGCACCAGGGGTGGATGAGATTCGCCCAGAACTGCTTAAGGCGCTGGATGTTGTAAGGCTGTCATGGCTGACACACCTCTGCAATGTTGCATGGACCTTGGGGACCGTGCCTTAGGATTGGAAAACTGAGGTGGTGGTTCCTATCTTTAAGAAGGGGGACCAGAGAGTGACAACTATTAGGGTATCACACTTCTCAGCCTCCCTGGGAAAGCCTATGCCAGGGTGCTGGAAAGGAGGCTCTGGCCAGTGGTTGAACCTGGGATTGAAGAGGAACAATGTGGATTCCGTCCTGGCCGTGGAACAGTGGCCCAGCTTTTTACTCTCTTACAGATAATCAAGGGGGCATGGGAGTTTGTTAATCCAATCTACATGTGTTTTGTGGACTTGAAGAAGGCCTATGACCATGCTCCCCAAGAAATTCTGTGGGAGGTGCTTCGGGAGTATGGGGTGCCGGGGCCACTGCTGCAGGCCATTCGGTCTCTGTACAAACGGAGCAAGAGCTGTGTCCGCATACTCGGTATTAAGTCAAGCCCGTTCGGTGTGGGTGTTGGACTCCACCAAGGTTGTACCTTGTCTCCACCCGTTTGTGGTTTTCATGGACAAGATATCAAAGTGCAGTCAAGGTCAGGAAGGTATTCCATATGGGAGTCGGAAGGTGACGCCTCTGCTTTTTGCGAATGATGTTGTCTTTTTGGCACTGTCACATGGTTGCCTACAACACTCACTGGAGCAGTTTGCAGTCGAGTGTGAAGCAGCTGGGATGAGGATCAGCACCTCCAAGTCTGAGACCATGGTTCTCTCACGGAAAAGATGGCATGCCCTCTCCAGGTAAGGGGAGAGAATTTTCCCCGGGTGGAGGAGTTTAAGTATCTTGGGGTCTTGTTCACGAATGGGGGGAGAAGAGAGCGTGAGATCGGCTGCAGACTGGGAGCAGCGGCAGCAGACGAGGCCTCAAGGTCGGCCCAGGACCCGCTGGAGGGACTATATCTCACAGTTGGCCTGGGAACAGCTGGGGATCCCCCAGGCTGAGCTGGAGGAAGTTGCAGGGGGCAGGAGTGGCTGGGCATCTCTGCTCCCCTTGTTGCCAGCACGACCCTAGAAGCACAAGCAGGCAAGAAAAAGGATAGATGGATGGACGAATGGATTTTTTTCTCAGTTTGAGTAAAAAATGTAAGAAAACATCTTCCAATAGATTTTTTTATGTTTTTTCAGAGATGCTTTGACAAAAATGTATTATAACAGAGGGATTGTGAAGGTAGCAAAGAAGGGTATTAAATTTCATGAGGTATTACTGCAATACCGGAAGGGCAGAGAGCAAGGTATGCCTGTGTGTGTGTGTGTGTGTGTGTGTGTGTGTGTGTGTGTGTGTGTGTGTGTGTGTGTGTGTGTATACATACACACATTACACACATATACACATCACATACACACACACACAGTAAGAATGGCAAGGGCTCGACAATGTGTGATAAGGGTGGTGCCATAGGCAATATCAACGTGGAACGACTGCTGTGTTTAAAATTTACAAAAAAAAGAAATCTAAGCATGAGTTTGTACTGAACAATATGGCTTCCATCATCTGTTACTTGGGGTCTGTAAAATATAATTAGATATTTATTTTTGCATGTGTACAGTATTTATACATTATACCCCTCCTCGAACCGCCACCTTAACATTAGTTGGAGGGGTTTGAGTGCCTGAATGATCTCAGGAGCTATGTTGCCTGGGGCTATATGCCCCTGGTTAGGTCTCCCATGGCAAACAGGTCCTGGGTGACAGACAAGACAAAGCGCGGTTCAAAACCCCCTTATGATGACCATTAAATCAAGGTTCTCGTTTACCCCGCCCGGTATGGGGTCACCGGGGCCCCACCCTGGAGCCAGGCCTGAGGGGGGCTTGCATGCGAGTGCCTGGTGGCCAGGTCTATGCCCACGGGGCCTGGCCGGGCTCAGCCCGAAGCCAAAACGTGGAGCCGCTCTTTGGTGGGCTCACCACCTGCTGGAGAGGCCGTAAGGGGCCGGTGCATTGTGATTTGGGCGGTGGTTGGGGCCAAGTGCCCGGCCGACCCAAACCTCGGGCGCCAACTCTGGCTTTTGGGACTTGGAACGTCACCTCACTGGGGGGAAGGAGCCTGAGCTAGTGCAGGAGGTTGAGAGATACCGTCTAGATATCATCGGGCTCACTTCCACTCACAGCTTGGGTTCTGGAACCACTCTTCTCGACCAGGGGTGGATTCTCCACTATTCTGGCGTTGCCCAGGGTGAGAGGCGGCGGGCGGGTGTGGGCTTATTAATAGCCCCCCAGTTCAGCCGCCATGTGTTGGAGTCTACCCCGGTGAATGAGAGGGTCGTCTCCCTACGCCTTCGGGTCAGGGAACTGTCTCTCACTGTCGTTTGTGCTTATGCGCCTAGCGGCAGTGCAGAGTACCCGGCCTTTTTAGAATCCCTGGGGGTGTTCTGGAAAGCGCTCCCACTGAGGACTCTGTCGTTCTACTGGGGGACTTTAACGCCCACGTGGGCAGCGACAGTGACACCTGGAGGGGCGTGACTGGGAGGAACGGCCTCCCTGATCTGAACCCAAGTGGTGAGTTGTTATTGGATTTCTGTGCTAGTCATGGATTGTCCATAACAAACACCATGTCCATGCATAAGGGTGTCCATCAGTGCACTTGGCACCAGGACACCCTAGGTCGGAGGTCGATGATCGACTTTGTAGTTGTTTCTTCTGATCTTCGGCCATATGTCTTGGACACTCGGGTGAAGAGAGGGGCTGAGCTGTCAACTGATTACCACCTGGTGGTGAGTTGGATTCGATGGTGGGGGAAAAAGCTGGACAGACCTGGCAGGCCCAAACGCATAGTGAGGGTCTGTTGGGAACGTTTGGCGGAGGCCCCTGTCAGAGAGGTCTTCAACTCCCACGTCCGACAGAGCTTCAACCAGGTCCCGAGGGAGACTGGGGACACTGAGTCCGAATGGACTATGTTCCACACCTCCATTGTCAGGGCGGCGGTTTGGAGCTGCGGCCATAAGGTCTCCGGCGCCTGTCGCGGCGGCAATCCCCGAACACGGTGGTGGAAACTGGATGTAAGGGATGCCGTCAAGCTGAAGAAGGAGTTCTATCGGGCCTGACTGGCTCATGGGACTCCTGAAGCAGCTGACGGGTACCGGCGGGCCAGACGGAACGCAGCTCTGGCAGTCGCCGCAGCAAAAACTCGGGCCTGGGAGTAGTTCGGTAAGGCCATGGAGGAAGACTTTCGGTCGGTCTCAAAGAGATTCTGGCAAACTGTCCAGCGACTCAGAAGGGGGAAGCAGTGTTCCGCCAACACTGTTTACAGTGGAAGTGGTGCACTGCTGACCTCAACTGAGGATGTCCTCAAGCGGTGGAAGGAGTACTTTGAGGATCTCCTCAATCCCTCCGACACGGCTTCCGTAGAGGAAGCTGAGGCTGGGGACTCGGAGGGGGACTCGTCCATTACCCTGGCTGAAGTTGCTGAGGTAGTCAAAAAACTCCTCGGTGGCAAGGCTCCACGGGTGGATGAGATCCGCCCCGAGTTTCTCAAATCTCTGGATGTTGTGGGGCTGTCTTGCCTGACACGCCTCTGCAGCATTGCGTAGAGTTCGGGAACGGTGCCTCTGGACTGGCAGACAGGGGTGGTGGTCCCTCTTTTCAAGAAGGGGGACCGGAGAGTGTGTTCCAACTACAGGGGGATCACACTCCTTAGCCTCCCTGGGAAAGTCTATGCCGGGGTACTGGAGAGGAGAATCCGACCGATAGTCGAACCTCGGATTCAGGAGGAGCAATGCGGTTTCCGTCCTGGCCGTGGAACACTGGACCAGCTCTATACCCTCACTAGGGTGTTGGAGGGTTCATGGGAGTTTGTCTAACCAGTCCATATGTGTTTTGTGGACCTGGAGAAGGCATTCGACAGTGTCCCTCGTGGGATCCTGTGGGAGGTACTTCGGGATTATGGGGTTCAGGGCTCGCTGCTACGGGCTGTTCGTTCCCTGTATGACCGGAGCAGGAGCTTGGTTCGCATTGCCGGCAGTAAGTCAGACCTGTTCCCGGTGCACGTTGGACTCCGCCAGGGCTGCCCTTTGTCACCGATTCTGTTCATTATCTTCATGGACAGAATTTCTAGGCGCAGCCAGGGAACGGAGGGTGTCTGTTTTGGTCACCACAGGATCTCGTCTCTGCTTTTTGCGGACGATGTGGTCCTGTTGGCTTCATCGAATCAAGACTTACAGCATGCACTGGAGAGGTTTGCAGCCGAGTGCGGAGCAGCGGGGATGAGAATCACAACCTCCAAATCCGAGGCCATGGTTCTCAGTCGGAAAAAGGTGGATTGCCCCCTCTAGGTTAGGGGGGAGTTGCTCCCTCAAGTGGAGGAGTTTAAGTATCTTGGGGTCTTGCTCATGAGTGAGGGAAAAATGGAGCGGCAGGTTGACGGACAGATCGGTGTGGTGTCCGCAGTAATGCGGTCATTGTACCGGTCTGTTGTGGTGAAGAAGGAGTTGAGTCGTAAGGCGAAGCTCTCAATTTACCAGTCGATCTACGTTCCTACCCTTACCTATGGTCATGAACTTTGGATCATGACCGAAAGTATGAGATCGCGGATACAAGCGGCAGAAATGAGTTTCCTCCACGGAGTGGCTGGGCGCACCCTTAGGGATAGGGTGAGGAGCTCAGTCACCCAGGAGGAGCTCGGAGTAGAGCCACTGCTCCTCCGCATCGAGAGGAGCCAGTTGAGGTGGCTCGGGCATCTGTTCCGGATGCCTCCTGGACGCCTCCCTGGTGAGGTGTTCCGGGCATGTCCCACTGGGAGGAGGCCTCAGGGCAGACCCAGGACACGTTGGAGAGACTATGTCTCCCAGCTGGCCTGGGAACGCCTTGGGGTTTCCCCAGAGGAACTGGAGGAGGTGTGCGGGGAGAGGGAAGTCTGGGGGACTCTGCTCGGACTGCTGCCCCCGCAACCCGGTCCCGGATAAGCGGAGGAAGATGGATGGAATGGATGGATGGAAAATTATGTATTTTCACTGTTTGCAAAGTGTTACATTAGCTACAAATGTTAAGGTTTTAAGACATGTACAGTGTAGCTTTACATGTTGCTTTCATCACTTCTAGGGACATGTAAAATTATCGGGTGTGGGTCTTGCCCTATATTATACCATTAGAAGAAGCAAAACAAATAATATAATCATATGAAACATGGCAGCAGAGTAAGCTGCTGTATCACTCTGTGTTCTCATTTCTTCAGGTTCATGGATGCCAGTTAATCCTTGATTACTGCCCTCAGTTACATGTCTGATATGTTGCAGATGCTCAGCTTTAGTGCATCTGATAACTCCTCCAGAAAAGTGGTGAATGATGAACACACGACATGCATCTTCTATGTATTTTCTGTAACAAACAATTATAATTAATTATGGGACAAGCGGTTTGGAAAATGTGTGTGTGTGTGATTATGGTTATTAACAATGTAAAGTTTTTACAGAATTTTACTGAGTTTTGTAAAATAAGATTATTCTTTTGTGATTAGAATACATAGGTAGATGTTCCGAAGCAATAAAAATTTGTCAGGTATTGGGGTACAACAAATACTAGCCATAGTACTCAATGGAGTTCTAAATATTTGGGAATGGCATATTAAGGCTTGTTTGAACACTTGGGTGGAGCGCAAACACAGCTCCTGTCTCTGACCTTGTTCTGCCTACAATCAAAAATACATTTAAAGTATATTTTACAGATTTTTAAGGGGTGTTCTCATACAGGGGGGTGTGGTGGCGCAGTGGCGCAGTGGGTTGGACTGGGTCCTACTTTCCGGTGGGTCTGGGGTTCGAGTCTCGCTTGGGGTGCCTTGTGACGGACTGGCATCCCTTCCTGGGTGTGTCCCCTCCCCCTCCAGCCTTACGCCCTGTGTTGCTGGGTAGGCTCCGGTTCCCTGCAACCCTGTATGGGACAAGTTGTTCAGAAAATGTGTGTGTGTTATCATACAGTAATTTTGTAGTTTATTTGCCATCAAGGGGGGATGCAGTGGTACAGTGGTGCAGTGGGTTGGACCAGGTCCTGCTCTCCGGTGGGTCTGGGGTTTACCTCCTGCTTGGGGTGCCTTGCGACGGACTGGTGTCCCATCCTGGGTGTGTCCCCTCCCCCTCCAGCCTTGCGCCCTGTGTTGCCAGGTTAGGCTAAGGCTCCCCGCAACCCCGTATGGGACAAGCGGTTCAGACAGTGTGTGTGTATGTGTATTTGCCATCAAAACTTAATGTTTATTTCACACTTTATTTTTGCTCGAAATATCAGTGCATAAATTACTGTAAAATGTTGCGGCTGTAAAATTCAAAAGATCAGCAAAAATTAAAGTGTCCGAAGGAATCTGTAATGAAGCAGATCTTATGTTGTACTGTAAAGGCGAAGCTTGCAACAGCTGTCATCAGACCTCAAATTTTAAAATGACGTTCTTCATAGGACCACCTCTGTTGGTTTACCACTGATAACCTTGACAAGGTCAGAAAGGACCCAGTGCCTCTGCTCCCAGATACTGACATAGTGTACTCACTTGTTTATTATTTATTGAATGAATGAATGAATGAATGAAAGTGTAAATGCTTTGTTTTTATTTCATTTAAATTTTATTTCATTTACTCTTTAATATTTACTCTTATTTACCATTCGTTTCAGACTGTGTGTGTATATCTTTCAAACATTACTTTTACTTGTTGATCATATTACTGTCAGGTGCATGCTGTAGAAAGTTCTAGAAAGAAGGCTCCTCTGTACACACACACACACACACACACACACACACACACACACACACACACACACACACACACACACACATTGTCTGAAACCACTTGTCCCGAGCAGGGTCAGGAGACTAAAAGACGTGGTTCTAAAGGACGTGGAGACTAGACGTGGAGACTAAAAGGTGGTTCTTGTTTTGAGTACAGGAATATAAGCAAGTTTCAAGCTGTTTTAAAAGACAGAACAGCAGCAGTAGGGACACACAAGGCAGGCGGCAGGATTAACATCAACATTATGCTGTTATATATGTTATATCTTATTTTTAGTTGGGCTGCCATCCCATCCAGGGTGTATCCCCTCCCCCTTCAGCCTTGCACTCTGTGTTGCCGGGTAGGCTCTGGCTCATCGCAACCGGGACAAGTGGTTATAGATGGTGGTTGGTATTTTTATTTGATTATATTACTGTGAATTTCATGTCATAGAAAGTTCTAGAAAGTTCTCCCATATGAGTATGTATACATCAGTGATAACACCTGGTGAAATTCTGCAGAAACAATAATAAACCATTTCAAAACTTTGTTTCGGTCACTTAGACTCAGAAGAACAAAGAGCTGTCTGAAGAAAATCAGTTCCAACAATAACTTTCATTCAGATAGTCTAAAATTTCATCTTTATCTGAAAATTTTGTAATATTCAATAGTCTTCTAGCTTGGAAAAATGTTGATACATACCCTGGGGGTCTCCACTGGACTATCATTATGGTGCCCTGTTGCTCTCAACTTAGACCTGTCTTTAAATAGGCTCTGGACACAGTTGTCTAAAGGGGTGTTGGTGTTTATTTTCAGATCAAACAGTACTAAGTCTCAGCCATCTAAGAAATTATTCTGGTCTGTCCATTACACACTACTGACAAAGCTAATTAAAGATGAGGATCAGCTGATAGCACTGATTTCTGTCTTGTCAACTGTTTTAACGTTAGTATGTGGAAGAACAACTCAACAAAACTCTTTAATTCAAAGTTTTGACTGATGGAGTGAGTGAGTGAGTCAGTCAGTCCGGCAAGCAGCATTATTGCATGTGATAAGGAAGTTCAAATAACTTCAGAAAATGAGGAAAATACTTACTTACTTATGCCTACTACCCCTCTTGGGGCACAGGCCAACAACAAGGGCTCTCCAGGCATCTCTGCCCTGGGCCAGTTTTTCCAGTTTTCCCCAGGTGTGGCCCATCCTCTTGGCTTCTGCATCCAGGTGGCATCGCTATGTGTTTTTTGGCCGGCCTCGCTTCCTCTTGCCTTGGGGGTTCCACATGAGGGCTCTTCTTGTAATGTTTGAAGCTGGCTTTCGCAGGGTATGGCTAATCCATCGCCAGCATCTTTGCAGGATATCATCATCTACTGGTTGTTGTCCTGATCTCTGCCATAGCTCTTGGTTGTTGATGATCACGGGCCAGTGGATCCTGAGAATCTGTCGCAAACAGTTGTTCATGAATGTCTGTATGTTTTTTGTGGTGGTGACGGTGATCCTTCAGGTCTCTGCTCCGTAAAGTAGGGCTGACTTTACGTTGGGGTTGAAGATTTGGGTCTTGGTCTTGACTGTCAGAACTCTGGACCCCCACACGTTCATGAGGAAAATAACTTAAGCTTATATAAATCATAGCTGAAGTATGATATTCTATTATGTGTCCAGATAACACCATCCAATAATAATGTGGTGTTGTCATCATAAGCCAATACCAGACTAGTTATCAGAACATGATCACTAAATTTGGCTCAGTTTGGCAATGTTCTGCATAAGGAGCTGTAGTATGTAATTTCAGAGCTTGAACAGAAAAAAAAAACAGGAAAATTCCTTAGGTGTTTATAGGACAGAAACCAACAGCTCCACTGCAATGGATATTATGCACTCCATTTGAGACACTCCAACCAAAAAACTTCTCAGGGTGGACAAACAACCATGTCCTGACGTGACTAGTACAGTTTCAGATGGGCCTTTAGCTACTTTTGCTGGGACATCAACTCTTGTACATTTTGCATTATTCCACAAGATACTGGTTCTTTCGATGCACTGAGAGAGACATGGAAATGTGATTTTGACTCATCTTTTCATAATTATAAATAGCAATCTATATATGCTAAAGTCTTCTCTGGTTACACCTCCCTCAGCATCCAGGAGCAAAACTTGAACCCCTTTGAAAGAATCTCCCTCACCTCAGTGTGCATCTGTATGACGGTCCTGGGGAGCATTTGTGCTGTACTTTTAAAAGTAATGTCATATCTGGTAATGTGTTCTATAAGATGTTTATTTATATAATGTGATAGGAAACAAGCTCACTGGAATGGGCTTCACTCAACAGAAAGCTTGATTTGTCCCCATCTATTTTCTTAAATCACAACCCAAAGCCTTTTTTGATGATGTTATTGAATACGATGATGATGAGATGGATGGTTTTGATGATTGTTCTTGCATACTCAGCAAGGAAATGTATTGTTATGATCTACACTTGAAGTTCCTTCTATAAACAGGTGGATGAGTTTTTCCACTAGAAAAATTACAAAAATTAACATTTACTCTATGTAGAAGCTGAAATGAATTCTGAGATGTCTGCACATTCCTCTGGAACTTATTAGACAGTGCAAGGTGATTACACCTGTGAAATACTATAACCTCTTTCCCTCATTTTGCATTTTCTCAATGTACTGTTTCTGTCTCTGTGTTGTTCTGTTTTGACAGTAAAGATAAACATGTAAGTAAATACATTAGTAAATCCACTGTGTGTCAGTTCCGAGACCAAGAGACCAGAGGTAAAGGTTGGACCCAAGTGCGGGTGTGTTTATTTCTATGCCAAACACAGGAGTAGACGAAATCGTTGGTCGGGGACAGGCGTGGGTATTCCTAGGTGCGGACATAGTTTTCAGGGGAGAGGCCAAGACTCAGTAAACAGCGGAACAAGCAGAGCAAGCAGAAGTTTCTCCTAGTAAAGCCAGGAGAAACAAGAACAGGGTGTAGGGAACAAGACACTGAATTCACAAGCCAAGCAGGTAGGCATTGTAAGATTCCACACCCAATGCCGTGACAGCGCTGCCTTTATACCCGGCCGTGCAAATCAGCAACAGGTGCTGTCGCTGAGCTTGCGGGTGTGGGTGTGACACTGTGTTTAATTATACTAGACTGAAAGGCTCTGTAAAAAATGTCCCAGGGAAAAAAACCTTAATGATTAAAAAAAAAGACATGACAGGTTGAAACACCCCATTATGTGTTCTATATACGATACTGGTTGAGCACTGGGTTACTTTTACAGTATTGCGCTTTTCTTTTTTTTTTTTTGAGTGTTTCACTAAAGTGCAGTCGTGGACTGAACATCTGAAATGTGTTTTTGAATTGTGCAAGGGCAGATGCATTGCAACACACAGAAACAAAACCATGTGTTTAATATAACACACTCAGCAGCATTTAACATAGGAGGGCAGCTGGTAACGTGATGATTAGAACCGCTGCCTTTTGACGCAATGACCACAAATTCAAGTCTCACCTCCAGCTGTAATAGCCTTGAGCAAAGTACTTACCCTAAAATTGCTCCAGTAAATTTATCCAGCTGTATAAATATGTAAATAATTGTAAGTAGCTTAACACTATAAGTTACTTTGGAGAAAAGCATCAGCTAAATTAAGTAATGTGAATGTAAACACAGTAGTGCTAAATGTACTATATGTAACTGTGAGAGGTTAAAACTGGAAGGAAGACTGCTAGTGTGATAGGCTCCTTGAATGTAACACTGAACAGCATGAGCAGACTTACATACAACATACTGCATTCTGAAGCAACAGTAAGGGACAGTTTGTGATTTAGCTAAGCAACTATTTTATGAGTATTGGAATGTACTTTAAAGCGCCAGAACCTGGATTACTGTCACAGTTGGACCTCGGAGATACAATTTTAGGACTGAATTCCTATGATCATTCAACCTCCAACATTAGGCTCACCACTTGCAATTCTGTGACTTATATATAACATCATTATGATGATCAACAAAATTTAAAACAAGCTCATTATTATTATGAACCATCTCGAAGAAAATAAATTTTATACCACTAAATACCTTTAACAAAGAAACAATAACTTCTTATTAGGTATTATTATATATATATATTAGACTAGCAAAAGTCTAATATATATAAACAACATATATACATACATATATACTCTATGCATATAGTTTAATATAATTTATAATAGAGAAAGTCAATAAGTTTCCTGCATTCAACTCTGTGCTCCCTTTTTAATATTTTGTCACGTATACTAATGGTCAGTCATCACCTCTTGCATTTCTAGGTGAGTATGTACTTTAAAAAAATTAATCAATTTAATCATCGAGTAATGAACTGAAATTCCTGACTGCTGAACCAAGTCCTGGCTATATTAAGCTTAAATTGCTCACAATCTTGGTCATAAATGCATGACCTTCTTATGAGGTTAATGTATGTTATAACTAAGATTAATTCAGGCTATTTAGATTGACCTTTACAAGACATATTACATTCTATTCTAGCTTTAATATTGTATATCTGCACTTACTGTATATACAATATTACTGTACTCACAATTTCTGGGGAGTTGCTAGCATAGTGATTAGAACTGCTGTTTTTGGACTCAATGATCGCAAGTTCAAGTCTCACCTCCAGGTGTAGTACCCTTGAGTAAGGTACTTACTTTAAAACTGTTCACCTGTAGAAATAGGTAAATAACTGTAAGTAGCTTAGCATTGTAAGTCGCTTTGGAGAAAAGCATCAGCTAAATGAGTAAATGTATGCCCAAGATGCATATCAATAGTTGATAAGTTAATACTTCATAAGATGCATATTAAATTCTACTTTGTTTGGATGGTTTCACATCATGTGTGACAGAAAAGCCTGATCCTACTTGAGTGAACACTACATGCCAGGCTGAAGCTCAACTAACCAGTGTCATGAGACATGCATGTGCTGGTTGCCTAGACCTCCTGGTCCCCAGGGTAATTTGTCTTGGAAAGGCCAACAGTACAGACAGGTATGGTCCCGGTGCCTGGGTGCTGTGATGTACATTGTATTTCCACCCAGTGCCCAATGGGATATTCTCATATTTGGATGTTAAGCCACAGGGCAACATCGTTTTACATATATAAACTTGGAGCTTCCACAGCACAGGGTTTGAATACATCCAGTTTTTTGTCATAAAAAATATATTTAATATCGACAGCCAAATATACCAAAAAGTTACATTCACAAATAATTTCTGTATTCTGCACAGACATGCAGACAAATATGAAACAACTCATATTAATACATAAAAGTGCTTATGCAGTTTTTCTCAGTCACTTAAGCAGAGCTAACAGGTAAACTTCATTCACAGAGCACTTTATTAGGAACACCTGTACATCTGCTTATTCATGTAATCAGGTGGTAGCAGCGCAATGCATAAAACTGTGCAGATACAGATCAGGAACTTCAGTTAATATTCACATCAAACATCAGAATGGGAAAAAATGTGATCTCAGTGATTTTGACTGTCGCATGATTGTTGGTGCCAGATGGGATGGTTTGAGTATTTCTGTAACTGCTGATCTCCTTGGATTTTCACTAACAACAGTCTCTAGAATTTACTGAGAATGGTGAGTAAAACAAAAAACATCCAGCAAAGGGCAGTGCTGTGGATGGAAACGCCTTGTTGACGAGATATGTCAGAGGATAATGGCCAGACTGGTTTGAGCTGACAGAAAAGCTACGATAACTCAGATAACCAGTCTTTACAACTGTGGTGAGCAGACGTGCTCACCACATCTCGGAATGCACAATACGTCAAACCTTGAGGAAGATGGGCTAAACAGCAGAAGACCATGTTGGGTTCTGTCGTCAGCCAAGAACAGAAAGCTGAGGCTGAAGTGGGCACAGGCTCACTAAAACTGGCAGTTGAAGACTGGAAAAATGTAGCCTGGTCTGAAGAATCTTGATTTCAGCTAAGGCACACTGATGGTAGAGTCAGAATTTGGCGTCAATAAAATGAATCCATAACTCCACCGAGGGATTCCTTCAGGGTCCCCTGCCGGTCCCAAGCCCAAATAAAGGAGGAGGGTTGGGCATGGGGCTAGCAACCCCATCCTGTAAAAAACCCACACCGCTACAGAAACGCCAACAAGTACTCAAGACATCTCAGACATCTCGGCCTTGGGAGAAGATGGAGTTCCAGCTGGAAGTCTTATGAGGCGGAGAGGTGAAAGCCAGAAGCATCTGGAAGCTGCTTAGCCGATCACCATCCTTTCAACCAAGGCCACCCTTAACATCGGGATGTGAAATGTGAGGACCATGTACGAAGCTGGAAAGGTGGCACAGGTGGCCACAGAAATGAGGGCCTACAGACTTGTCATCTTGGGAATCAGCGAGTCATGGTGGACTGGCTCAGGCCAGAAGAGGCTATCATCGGGAGAAATGTTGCTGTTTTCAGGACAGGCCCCAGGAAACACAGCCACAAGGACTGGATCTCAGTAGAGACCATGAAGAAGATACAGGAAAGGAAGGAAAAGAGGATAGCTCTTAAGAACAGCCGTACACGGGCCGAGAAAGCCAGAGCACAGGAAGCATACAGTGAGGCCAACAAAAGTACAAAGAGGAGCATCAAGATCGACAAAAAGAACTACTTTGACTATCTGCCTACTGAGACTGAAGAAGCAGCTCGACAAGGGAATATGAAAGAGCTATACACCACTACAAAAAAGCTGTCTGGAAAGTTCAACAAACTAGAAAGGCCTGTAAAGGACAAGGAGGGAAGGACCATCACTGGAGATGAGGGACAGAAGAAAAGATGGGTAGAACACTTTGAAGAGCTGCTTAATAGACCAGCCCCTCAGGACCCACCAGACATCCAGCCAGCTGCTGTAGACCTGCCTATCGATTGCAGGGAGCCTACTAGGGAGGAGATCCGAAAGGCCATCAAACTGCTGAAAATTGGCAAGGCAGCTGGACCTGACAACATTCTAGCAGAGGCATTGAAAGCTGACATTGAAACCACAGTGGAGATGCTATACCCCCTTTTCAAGAAAATCTGGGAGGAAGAACTTGTTCCAACAGAATGGAAGGAGGGATACCTCATCACACTACCAAAGAAAGGCGACCTCAGCAGTTGCTCCAACTATAGAGGTATAACACTCTTGTCGGTCCCAGGCAAGGTGTTTAACAGGATCCTCCTCAACAGAATGAAGGACACAGTTGATCAACAGCTCTGAGACCAGCAGGCAGGATTCCGGAAAGAGCGATCCTGCACAGATCAAATAGCCACGCTGCGTATCATATTGGAGCAGTCAATAGAATGGAACTCACCACTCTACATGAACTTCATTGACTATGAGAAAGCCTTTGACATTGTAGACAGAGACACCCTGTGGAAGCTGATGAGACATTACGGAATACCAGAGAAGTTTACCAACATCATCAGGAACTCCTACGATGGGATGACCTGCAGGGTGGTGCATGGTCAGCAGCTCACTAGCGCTTTCCAGGTGCGAACAGGAGTTAGACAAGGATGCCTCCTGTCACCATTTTTGTTCCTGTTTGTGATCAACTGGGTGATGAAGACCTCCACAGCCGAGAAGCGACTTGGGATCCAATGGACACCTTGGGAACAGTTGGATGACTTGGATTTTGCAGATGACCTCGCCCTTCTCTCACACACCCACCAACAAATGCAGGAGAAGACCAGCACTGTGGCAGAGAACTCAGCACGAGTGGGTCTCATCATCCACAGAGGGAAGAGCAAGATACTGAGGGTCAATGCAGGCAAGGACTCTCCAATCACACTTGAAGGTGAAGCGTTAGAAGAGGTGGACAGCTTCTCCTACCTAGGCGCATAATCGACAAGCAGGGTGGGACGGACGTCGACGTCAGAGTCAGAATAGACAAAGCAAGGGCAGCTTTCCTGCAACTGAAGAACGTGTGGAGGTCCAGAGTTCTGACAGTCAAGACCAAGACCCGAATCTTCAACTCCAACGTAAAGTCAGTCCTACTTTACGAAGCAGAGACCTGGAGGACCACCGTCACCACTAGAAAAAACATACAGAATTCATCAACAACTGTTTGCGACAGATTCTCAGGATCCACTGGCCCGTGATCATCAGTAACCAAGAGCTATGGCAGAGATCAGGACAACAACTAGTAGAAGATGATATCCTGCAAAGACGCTGGCGATGGATCGGCCATACCCTGAGAAAGCCAGCTTCAAACACTACAAGAAGAGCCCTCACGTAGCGACGCCACCTGGATGCAGAAGCCAAGAGGATGGGCCACACCTGGGGAAAACTGGAAAAACTGGCCCAGGACAGAGATGCCTGGAGAGCCCTTGTTGATGGCCTATGCCCCAAGAGGGGTAGTAGGCATAAGTAAGTAAGTAAAATGAATCCATGGACCCAACCTGACTTGTGTAAACAGTTCAGGCTGGTGGTGGTGTAACAGTGTGGGGAATGTTTTCTTGGAAAACTGGGCCTGTTCATACCAGTCAATCATCGCTTGAATGCCACAGCCTATCCAAGTATTGTTGCTGACCATGTGTATTCCTTTGTGCCCAAAATTTACCCATCTTCTGATTATTACTTCCAGTATGATAATGTGCCATGCCACAAAGCAAAAGTCATCTCAAACTGGTTTAATGAACATGACATGGGTAGTCAGAATTTGGCATCAATAAAATGAATCCATGGACCCACCCTGACTTGTGTGAACAGTTCAGGCTGGTGGTGCTATAACAGTGTGGGGAATGTTTTCTTGGAAAACTGGGCTTGTTCATACCAGTCAATCATTGCTTGAATGCCACAGCCTATCCAAGTATTGTTGCTGACCATGTGCATCCCTTTGTGGCCAAAATTTACCCATCTTCTAATTATTACTTCCAGCATGATAATGTGCCATGCCACAAAGCAAAAGTCATCTCAAACTGGTTTCATGAACATGACAATGAGTTCGGTGTTCTTCACTGGCTTTCCCAGTCACCAATCTGAATCCAAAGCAGCACCTTTGGGATGTGGTAGAATGAGAACTTTGCAGCATGAATGTGCAGCTGACAAATCTGCAGAAACTGTGTGATGCAATCATGTCAGCATGGACCAGAATATCAAAGAAATGTTTCCAACATCGGGGGGGCGTGGTGGCGCAGTGGGTTGGACCACAGTCCTGCTGTCTGGTGGGTCTAGGGTTCGAGTCCTGCTTGGGGTGCCTTGTGACGGACTGGTGTCCTGTCCTGGGTGCGTGTCCCCTCCCCCTCCAGCCTTACGCCCTGTGTTGCCGGGTTAGGCTCCAGTTCCCCGCGACCCCATCTGGGAAAAGCAGTTCTGAAAGTGTGTGTGTGTGTGTGTGTGTGTGTGTGTGTGTGTGTGTGTGTGTGTGTGTGTGTTTCCAACATCTTGTGGAATCCATGAAGAATTCAGGATTGAGAGCTTGGACACAAAAGTTGAAGTAACTATTTATCAGTCTTCTAAGTATATGCTTAACAGTAAACACAAAAAGAACTAATATAAATTGTTTAAGTCTAAGTAGAGTAGAGGGCTCGTAGTTGTTGGCAATATATGTAGTTGGCGGTTATGAAGTGTGCCTGAAAATTCTAAAAGTATTTTTTAAAACTTATTTTCTCAGTAAGTTTTAAAAATGTTTCTTACAATTATACTTGAAAAACTAAGTCTTACTATTCATAATATGCAGTATTTACAAAAAAATGCTATGAAAAAATTACTTTCAGTCTTTTACAGATTTTGTTGTACTGGATCCAGATACCTGCTTGTGGTTTTGCAGCTGTTTTGCCAGATGCTAGGTGTGAAGACAGGTCTGGTCTGGGACAAATAACTGTAGGTATGTAATGACAGGATGTACTTTTTTATTTGTTTTTAATAAATGAATCAGTTCCATTACTACAAAAAGTTTAAAGGTGTTTTTGGTTACAGTACTACCTGACCCTTAGTCCTGTTGAGATGAAGCAGAGGTGCAAAGAAAGTTTCCTACGGTTGTGATTTATGAGCAGCTGAAATATACAGTATATGATATGATTCCACCAGCGGGGGGCGTTCTAACACCTGCGGCATTTCGCGGATTTTGTACACTTCGGTTGTACAAACTTCCTCATTTTTACATCATCTTTGCACTCAGATTTGTATTATTTTAATAGAAATATAATGGCTTTGTTACAATTGCTGGTGTTTAACAGCAGAAAAGCATTTTAAACCCAGGCAGGTAGGCTGTTACACATTGCTACTAGTAAAGGTATACAGTACTTTACAGATGTACCAAGAGCTGATCATCTTGTTCTGGGGGTGGGGCTCATATGTCTCAGTGAACTTCAAAGCCATGTCACCCCAGGCATTCTGTTCCTAGTATAGCCTCTCTTGATAAATAGGTCAATAGATGTCAACTATTTGCTGCTGATGAACATTAAAAAGGATCTCACTTTATGGTCCTCCTTGCCTATTTCATACTCTATGAAAATTAATGTTATTAGAATCAGTAATTTTGTGAGCTTGCTTTACTTATTCCAAAATTCCCTGTTATACGTCTGCTTTGTTAAATTAAAAACGTCAAATTTGATGGCCAGAGTTTTACAAATTTTTACGTTTTTTTTTTTTTATCAGACTGTGCAAATTAAGAAAATGATGATTCAATTCCAGGTTGGGCTGGATTCTGCATTTTTTGGCCTGGAAATATTTTTATGCTACTTGAGTTATATGGTGAACTTTTATTCATAATATTTAGCCTCTGCCTTCAAATTCTGTGCTGTTAAACATTTGTGTAGCTCAGAAAATGGAGGTACTGTATATCTAAAAGTTTAATACCCACTAAACCACAACATTAAAATTAAGTTACTTAAGATACCTACAAGTACCTAGAGAGAGGGGAGTGGTGGCACGGTGGTGCAGTGGGTTGGACTGGGTCCTGCTCTCCGGTGGGTCTGGGGTTTGAGTACCGCTTGGGGTGCCTTGCAATGGACTGATGCCCCATCCAGGGTGTGTCCTCTCCCCCTCCAGCCTTATGCCCTGTGTTGCTGGGTTTCGCTCTGGCTCCCCGCGACCCTGAATGGGACAAGTAGTTCAGACAATGTGTGTATGCAAATACCTAGAAATTTATAAAATATTGTAATGACCCGCATTACTGGTTCTGTGTAAATAGTTGCATTCTGGGAAATCTGTAAATAATGTGTGTAACCACTGGGGGCACTTAGGGGGAAAATGGTGGGGTGACTGTTTCCCAGTGTGGTCAAAAGAGAGCCTAGAAGTACTAAGCAAGATAGCTGTAAGCACAGATCCTAGAGGAAATGAGGTCCTCAGAGCCTTGTTTCCCTGGTGCTGTTGTCCTCATAAATCATTTATTGTGAATGTTGTCTCTGCATCCATCTTCACCCCATCCAAACCCATAGTGCTGTATGCCACAGTATCATGATTTTCTATTGCAGTATTTCAAGGTTCACACCTTGCTCAGTAGAACTACAACAGCAATTTTTGTAAATTTGTGATTTTGTACTATTAGTAATTTTTGAAAAATTTATGATTTATGCCTTGTGTTTTTTTTTTCCTTATATCCTTACAATTTATGTCATAGGCTGCTGAGAGGATTCACAGAGTAAGAATTTCATTGTATGGTGTAATGAACTATTTAATGTACATATGACAATAAACTCTTGAATCTTGAACAAGATGTGGAATTTTAACCATTGTCCTTCAAGTGCACAGCAGCATCTCTAAGCAGGTACAAGTTCCAGGCAGCTGTTTCCCTGAGATCTTGATTTGTTAAAATCTCTTTTGTCATCAGTTATAATACAGCCCTCCAGCTCATACTTTTAACACATAGACATAACTTTAATACTTAACTGCAATGATTGACCAAGATACTTCATAACCAGGTTAAGACATTGAACAGAACTTTTAAAAACATATTCTTACTTTTCACAATGTTTATTGGAAATGTTACCATTGAAATGTTTTCAGAAGTATTGCAGTTCAATGATACAATGAATACTCAGTTCCAAAGTAATTATAAAAGGGTCAGTCCATGTGAAATCACTGGGGCCTCCCGACTGACCATCTCTGATTTGCTTCGTACTTTCACACAATAATGCTATTATTCCCAGTAAACAGTTTACAAAATTTCAGCCTTATATTTTCATTAGTTTTTGACATATTGGGGCTTTAAAAATGGGGTGCAACACTGATTTTACAGCAAAAATGAGTAGTACAGAAAAAGATGGAAAGTTCCATAAATCATTACCTTTAAACTATTCATGCTAGATGCATTAAATTTTCAGGAATAGTTCTCAGGTACAAGATGTCTTTAACTATTGTAAAAGAAGATCCACAGTTGCATATTTGCCAATTCTTAGCTTGCTGAAAACTGTAAAAAAAAAAAAAAAAAAAAAAAAATTGTTTGTGCTTTGGAGCAATTTTGGCCCTCTGTATCTCCACATTAAAGCACATCAGATCTTTCCAATTTTATTTATTTCTCCTATTGCAGTACTAGTTTAGTGACTAGGTATCTGTCTAAAAGAAATAAAATTTTCTGATTTATGATTCATTAAATTGAAAAAAAATCATTTTACATCTACATTTCATGTGTATATTGCTCAGGTATGACAAGGTCTACCATAAAAAAAATTACACCACTGGGAAGAACATGTTTTCATTAATACATGCACAAAATATGAAGTTGATATCTTGTACCAAACTATATTTATTAAGGTATCAAATTTGCCATGTTTCACTACAGTCATGGTCAATTCATCATGTGATTACTGAACTGTCACATACAGGCATGCTGGTAGCAAAGATTCAGCAAGATGCCGGCAAAAATACCATCAACAAAATACTGAATCTTGGTGCTGCTGCTGCCTGTTCACATGCATTTCACTTTGTACCGTTTCATTGTTTGTTTGGTCCATTATTTCACTTAACATTTTCTGTTTGAAGAGGTTGGGTGCTGGGAAAGGCCTACAAGTATCCATGTTTGTCATTAACTACTAACATTTGTTTCATTAAGGAAGTATAAGTACATGCAGTTGGTTGTTAAAAAGTAAATACATTTATTGCAGTTTTCAAAAATCATTTCTGTAATCTTTTTGCTTACCATTCAGCAGCTTAGCATTTTGATTGTGCTGGTTAGCTTGTATTGCAAACCAGGAGGAGTGAACCACTAGTTGTATTAGGTCACTAGTTACAGAGACAGAGAGGAAAGAAGAGCTATGTATTGCTGTTGGTGCAAGGGGTTTAAGCCCATAGCTCATATGCCTCATTTTTTTGTAACCCAATGTTTATTTTTGTATTTGGCTTGGGTTAAGTTTTGTCATTACTGAAGTTCAACTTTTTAAATAAAGAAAAATACAAAGTTTTGGTCTAACTACTTTGGTTTTCCACTGCTGCCTCCATCCGTCATCCAGACTCTCATATGAACCTTTCCGACTTTGCATTTTCATGTCAATAGAATTATATCTTGACCTTTCATTCGGAAATTCCACAAAGTTCCATTGCCACCTAAACATTTTGTTGTCCTTGCAGACTACAAGAGAGCTGAATACATTAGGAGGTATCTGGGAACCTCAACAAGATTATCATTACGGTCTCTTATTGCTCTTGAAGATATCCCAGACACTTTCACAAACTGAGAAGTGGTATTGGATGCCTAAGGGGGTGGTGAGCATGGTATTCAGTTGCAGATCAAATGTTGAGTGTGAACCATACAAGAAATGTGCACATCACATGTTTAAAACAAAAAAAAAAAATCCCTATACAGTATGCAGCTACTTATGTTTGTGGGGTGGTGGTAGGACAGAGGTAGGACAAAGACTTCCTTCTTTTCAGTCACACCACGTTGCTGTTGTGTCTCGTGTGTGTTACTGCAATTGGCTTTAGTTTTTTGTTTTTACCCTGCTAACCATGGCACCAATGCATAATAATGTGATGCATCCAAGAAAAGGGAAATGATCACAATTGAAACTAAAGTGGAAATAATAAAACGATCAGAAAAAGGTGAAACGCCAACAAACATTGGAAAAGCAAACATTAAAGCTTCTTTAATGTTTTGCGCACACACACACTCGCGCTCTGTTTCTATTATAAATACTGTAGTTGTCACAACTATGCCCGCACCTCAACCAGCAGCACCTGGCTTCAATCCGAGCACTCGACTATATAAAACACCTCTTGACCTCTTCCCAGTTGTGGAATCTCGCTCAAGAACACAGTACCCTCTGTGTTCGCAAACCTTCTTTGCTTTCCTCTTTCAAGTCCTGTCCCTCATTGTTCCCCAGTCCCATTCCACGTCTCTTTGATAATGACCGCCTGCCTTGTCCACAATTTCGGATCCTCGTCTGTGTTCAGTTCGCCGATCAACCCACCATTCGCCCGTCCCCGACCACAAGAACACATCTCATCCTTTGATTCTGAATAAAAAAATCCTGCACTTGGGTCCAGCCTCCTCTGCATCCTCTGTTTACCATGACAGAAGTGACAGTTATCTTTCTATGTCTTTCTGTATTATAAATACTGCAGTTATACTTATTATTATATTATTATTATTACTGTATTGTTATATTAAAGATGTTTTTGTGTATTCAGAAGGGCTTTTTTTTTAATGTTTTTTATGCATAGAAAGGTACACGATATACTATATACTAAGACAAACATTTGACTAACTGACGTTAGGCACGAACAGTACTTAACTGTTCCAACTTACGTAAAAATCTGACTTAAAGCCAGACTTAAGAAACGGAACTTGTTTGTAATCCAGGGACTGCCTGTAAATAGAAAGCTGTGTGATATGGGGAATGATCTCAAGTTTTAAAAAGCTACTTCTGTTAACAGCTACCAATTTGCAATTTTCAGCCAAGTTGACCACCCATTCTTTAGTGCTGTTGGGCATGCATCAAGGTTTCCCTCAGGTTCATCATCTTCAAACTCTTCACTTCAATGGCCTTACGATCTTTTGCACCAGCAACTGACAAGAACTGTGCTAGAGATCAATTCAACACAACTTGTAGTAAGGCCAGTTGAGGACTCAAGATTGTTTATTCACTAAATAACAGGTTAAAGCAGTTCGGAAATTTTTAAAAAGTACCTTCAGCAGTAAAGAAGATGGAAGTTGGACAGATTCTTGAAACAACACGAAGTATAGGTGTCTACACCATTTTAGGGGGCTGGGTGATGTAACCTGTCACGTACACAATAATTAATTATCGCCAAAAGTAAATGAGATAGAATCTTAGTTTGAAAGAGGCACTAATGAAACACAGTGGGTTTTTTCTTTTTTGTTTGTAGGGTGTGGGCAGCTTCACAGAACAGGGTGATGTCATTGATCATATAGTCATTAATTTCTCAAAAGATTAGAGATAGAATTATACTTTGAATGGCACAAATGCAGTACTAAAGAATAAGCCGAAACGTGGATGTCCACATGTAGCACTAAAACAGCCCCATGGTTTAGACCTAGAGCTGAGGAAGCTCTAATCAACCCCAAAGTGATTTGAGAAACTCTAGCCCCTATTCCCTTACCACAACAGTTAGAATACTAAGACTGAACAGGTCACGCACATGCTGTACATCCCAACTCCAATGTGACATCTTTTAGAGTACCACACAGCTCATCCACAGAGACAGAAAGTGGGGCTACACTAAACATACACACTGGCTGAAACCACTTCTCCTGAGCAGGGTCACGGTGAATTGGAGCCTAACCTGGCAACACAGGGCACAGGGGGAGGGAACATACCCTGGACAGGACACCAGTCCATCACAAGGCACCCCAAGCAGGTCTTGAAGCCCAGACCCACTGGAGAGCAGGACCTCGCCAAGCCCGCTGCGCCACCGCACCCCCTGGGCTACACTACACTATTATTATGTGTGGATGATCAGTGTGAACAAGGCAACATGGGTCCTTCCATCGACTTCGCAAATTCGCTAAACAGCAGAACATGAGGAACCTCGACTAGATTGGTTCCGAACTAAGTACACATTTAAGATAACAAACAATAGGTGACCACAAAAAACAAAAAAATCTAGCCCCCTGCTGTCATAAAAGCATACCCAGCCAGCAAAGTGACAGAGCCAGCTAGTTAACTACTAGTATGTTTTATGTAAACTGTACAGTGAATAGCAGACAGCAGTGTCACACACTGAGTGTGGAAGGTAAACTCTGTAGAAAAGCAATAAAAAAAAAAACAACCAGCAGACATACCCCATAGTATAAAAAATGCAACATACCATCAACACAACCCAATAAGTAATTTTAAGAAAAAATACTAGACTTCAGTTACATTCATCTGACAAATTTCCAAATAATCTCTTAAATTAAACATGATGGTGTAAATCATGTTCATGCACTCCATTCATCACTTGATCATTCCAACCTTTACGCAGCTACTCCTGTATGTAACGTAAATGTTTCTATGTATCTTTCCTTTAAAAAATTACTAGGAAGGTGATCGGGAATCTTCAATTCTGATAAAAAGTTTTATGCAGCTACTAGTAGTAACTAGCCGCTCGTGAGGACGGTCGGTGTTGTTAAGCTTAAGTCAAGAAACTAACTCCTTACGATTACGAATCACGCGTCTGCAACCAACTCTCATCATGTCTTTTTTTCTCCTATGATGTAATGTACAAATTGAATTTTCTATGTACGTGGCTTTGGAGAAAAGCTTCTGCTAAATGAATAAATGTAAATGTAAATATCATAGCAAAAACAAGCCGACGTTGCCATACGTACTGAAAGCCCAACAACACCTCAGGCCCCAGGCTGTCCTGAACTATGCCTGATGCGTATGCGCAAACCCAGCGTCCCAATCCTATAGCCTCGCTGTTCTGGGGGGCGGTGGTGATGTCACGTCCTAAGTACATTTTAATCATTAATGTCTTGGAAAATAAACGAGAACGGCGGTCTAAACGGTGTTTACAGGTTGTAAGGTGTTTGGGTGACGTCAAAATAATTGCTACCTCAAAAACGGCACAAATTCTAATTTTCACGCACAGCAGCAACGGAGAGGGGGTTTGACAGAGCTGGCTGCATTGACTGTTCAGTCAGTGCTTTCTGGTTAGTCGAAGCTTTGGTTAGTGTTAACTCTTACTTAGATTCGTCGTTTAAAAGCTGTAAAATGTTGCCAGGGAAGTGGTTTGCTAAATAGCATATCGAAGTTCGTGTCCAGTTGTGTATATCTGAAACAGGTTTGTTATCTTAGGTGGTGTGGAAGTGTCTCATTTACGTAAGAGACTGCGCCTGCTGACTGGGACTCAGAGAGGTGAGCAATTCGACGTTCGACTACGTTAATTATCTCTAGAAAAACATATTTTGTGGTCTTTGGAAAATATCTGATTTTGTGTCGAGATGAAATAAATGGAAAGTGCATATATGTTTCTTAGAAGGCTACTGCTTTTGCTCGTGAGGAGCACACTGGTTATTCACTGACGTTTATAATTTTAATACGGTTTATCAAAGTGTTTGTCTAATGGACACTTAGCTGTGGTGTGTTACCATGGACTGCCAGAAACAAGCAGCCAAAGTCCTTGAAATGAACTGTGAATAGCTGCTCTTTACACCAGACCTCTGACACACATTCAGATTGCTAAACAAGTCCACAGCATTACAGCGATTCTGACGAAAATGTTAAGAAATAAATCACGCACGTGGTGTCCTGTTAAAGAGCGTTTGTGTGGAAATGAGCCTATGACTTAGGAAAACAATGCTCCTGTGTCCTCTGTGCGCTTATGGTCATATGCATTAGTGTTTTTGAGTGTAGGGTTAAAAATCACACACAGTAGGGTCAAATGAGGTACATACACTGCAGTTTCACAAGATCAGTGTAGTAATATAAGCAAAAATCCCAAACTAGTCCCATGTTCAACTGCAAAGTAATGGTATTCACCACTGATTGTTACCTTTTATACAGCCAGTCTAACAAGCACATAACTTAAAACTCTCAAATTATAAGGATTTCTGCATAAATGACTCCTAAAATGTGATCTCATCTGTAAGCCATGGTAAAGGCGGTCGTCTTCACAAATTCTACGTATGCATGTCTTTAATAAACAAATTGTTTAAATGGTCAGCGTTATCAGTCTGAAAAATATGGGAACTTTTTATATTTAGCATCTACTGGAATGTCTTTTTGTAGCTGCTGATCAGACCTGTGCAGCAGTTAGAAGATATTCCTGTTTAAAAAACTGTTTCAGTTCCTGTATACTTCTGGGTTGTTTTGCTTGAATTGTCTGTGTCAGATTGCACTACAGTAGAGAGCAGAATTTCATGTACAAGTCTCAATTAATTTGGTCTCTCTGATTGCAAACTGCAGACCCTGATGCAGCAAAGCTGTTCCACATTGTTATACTCCCTTCTTAAAATTGTGTGAATGTCAAAATGATTTAAAGATTCACATATGAAATAAATGACTTAGCGATCATTCGCATGACTGGATCTCCATGCCTTCTCACCCTTTTTGTTTCAGGTCATGCTTGCATGAACTATACTTTGATTTATCTGCAGCAGGTTATGAAGTTTGTTTGGGTAAATGTTAGCTGTATATTATAAAGTATAAATTTCTCCATATTGTTTGGGAGATAATTTGTTGTGCAAGGAAAAAGTTGTTATATCTAAAATGTGTACATAATTTAAGAATTTATTGGTTAATAATATTTTGTCACTTGCCTTGCTATTTCTCCTGCAGTTCTGTTATTCATTCTGGAGGGGGAACTCTTGGCCATGGGGATATGGTCACTTGGACTTGGTGCTGTTGGCGCAGCCATTGCTGGCATCTTCTTGGCCAACACTGACTTGTTATTGGCTAAGCCAGAGCAGGCCACTCTGGAATATCTGGAGGATGCCAGCCTTAAAACAATAGGAGATGGTGAGCACCAAAGCACAACAGATTGACTGGATTGGCAGTCTGTCACTGAAGGCCTCAGGTTTTCTTGTCACACAATGAAAATGTTCAAGTTCTTGAACATGCACAGTCAAGAGGAGACTATAATAAAATGGTAGTGAATGGTTATAAGTTAATTGTAGGATGTGAAATTCTGTGACCTTTTCTGTTGTTCCCCCCCTTCTCAATTCTGGCACTATAATCATGGTGAATTTCTGTTGGTGAACTGTGCCAGTTGTTTTAACTACAATTCATCTGATTATGTCAGAATTCCTTTGGGAATAGAGCAACAGTTGTCATTGCATATCTCCAGATGAGAAGACCTTTAAAGCCAAGAATCTGTGGGAGAGGTCTGGGGCAGTGATCATGGCTGTGCGGCGGCCTGGATGATTCTTGTGCAGAGAGGTAGTGTTCCTACCATGCCATCTGTGTATGATTTTTAGTGGAGGTGATTGACTTCCATAAACTTTTCACTATAAGCTGCTGTGTGGATTGGACTCTGTATTAACAGGAGGCCTCTGAGCTGTCCTCTCTGAAGCCCCAGCTGGATAAGCTTGGGGTGCCTCTGTATGGGGTGGTCAAGGAGAATATTGGCACAGAGATTCATGACTTCAGAGCACATTTTGCAGGGGAGATCTTCCTAGACGAGAAGGTAAGGATACATTGTAGACTAATTTCCTCAGACCTCCTTTTTTTAAAACCTTTGAAAGACAGTCCTTAGGAGTGTAATTCTGTAGTGGATAGTCTGTTCTGAATTTTTTGTAGGCCTTCTTCTGTTATGACTTGTACAAATCTGCTTTCTAGCAATGCTTCTATGGGCCCAAGCAAAGAAAAATGGGTGGCTTGGGCTTTATTCGCATGGGGGTGTGGCAGAACTTCATCCGGGCCTGGAAGAGTGGGTATAAAGGCAACATGAATGGCGAGGGCTTTGTCCTTGGTGGGGTGTTTGTCATCGGAGCAAGGAAGCAGGTAAGCCATGCAAATTTAAAATGCATTAGCCATTTCTTTTTTTTTTTTTGTTTTGTTTTAAGCAGCAGCAGTGTTTCAGGAATGTGCATTAATGAAATGGTTCTTGATGTCTGTTTGCAGGGCATTCTTCTAGAACACCGGGAGAAGGAGTTTGGGGATAAAGTCAACACTACTTTGGTTTTAGAAGCAGCTAAGAAAGTACAGATAGAAAAGTAGATTTTTTTCATTATGATTAAAAACTTTCAGATGAATTAGATTATCCATTCACATTAGAATATACACCCAGTTTTGTGCCGATTGCTGTGTTTGTCTAAAGAAAAAATCCCAATGAGAACTCATTCCACGCACATGTCCCATCATCAATGTTCTTTATGTTAACACTTTTTTGCTGTGATTTCTTCCCAGAGGGTTCATGATTGTCTTTGTTTCCTGTGGTGACATTTGGTGCACAGGAAGCTGAAGTGACCCTTTGCTGCTGCCACTTTTGAGGAAGTAGGTGTACAGTCAGGAGAATGCTTTTTGATATGGCAGCACTTGTTTCAGGGATAATGTAGTTTCTTTACACTGCTGACTGTGAAATCATATTTAATACATATTCTTGTCTTGATAATCCTGTTAAATGGAACTTTACGGTTCTACAATGACCTTTTCTGTAAAGGCTGAAGTATCGGTGTCTTCAGGGCCTGTGGCCAGACCAGTGCAGCAGTGTTTTGTTTGTGCTCATGACAACCTGTGTCTAAACTCCATGGAGCGGACAGGTCTGATACCTCACATTACCAGACATGGCTGTTGGTAGTGGGCTGACAGGCTACCCTGGAGACAAGCTAGTGTACCAGCTCATAATAAACATAATCAATCTCCTTTTGTTTACTTTGGCTCTATACCTGTAAGTGCACTTGGATCTACGCTATCATCATCTTGGGCATTTTGTTACACAAGCAGAGTGTTTAACAATAGTGGTAGAAATTCCTGCTCTAATACGGGCCTTTTACACAACTTGAAAAAGTGCTTGGCACCAGTCACAGACCAGGTCTCCAGTACTTAGTTCAAGCAAATTGGTTGTGAGTCAAGGTCTGCTCCTTACCTTCTCAGAAGCATTTCTTGTTTGGATGGAGTTCTCTAGTGTCTCAAAATCCATGCTATGGATGTTACCAGCAAGTTCATTCTGTTATTTATGTAAAACTACAACAAAGAGGGGATTAATTCAGTATATCTGAGCAAACCACTGCATTCTGTACAGGTTCCTGATTATGATTTTGGGGAAGAGAATAGAATATGCTCAGTGACGTGTTTACATACACAGGTTGGACATGTCTGCTGGTCCTGTCATCAGGGCAGCTGGTAGCATAGTGTTTAGAGCTACTGCCTTTGAACCTAAAAGTCAGAAGTTTGATTCCTACCCCCAGCAGTAGTACCCTTGAGCAAGGTACTTACCCTGAATTTCTCCAGTAAAATTACCCAGGTGAATAAATGGGTACATAATTGTAACTATCTTAACATTGGTAAGTCACTTTGGAGAAAAGCATCAGCTAAATGAATAAATGTAAATGTTATGGTGAGTACAGGAGACCTCTATGAGAAGAGAAAAAATTAAACTGAAAACATCCATGCCTTTGAGAAAAACCTAAACATCATGTATGGCATTTCTGATTGCAGTGTAAAATTGCCTCAAACTGGTCCTGAGTTTCAATCCCTGCTGTAATACCCTTGAATAAGGCATCTACTCTGAATCACTGCAGTAAAAAGACACCAGCTCTTTATAATTTGTTAAATAACTAGCTTCCCATACATGAGTGTCAGCTAAATATCTAATGACAGGTCTTGGACACCCCCCCATTCTTACCCCTAGGGCTATGACACATATTGGTTGCATTTCACTAATTAAAATTATACATACAAATCATCCTAATTCATCCATCCATCCATCCATCTTCCTCCGCTTATCCGGGGCCGGGTCGCGGGGGCAGCAGTCCAAGCAGAGTCCTCCAGACTTCCCTCTCCCTGCACACCTCCTCCAGTTCCTCTGGGGGAACCCCAAGGCGTTCCCAGGCCAGCCGGGAGACATAGTCTCTCCAACGTGTCCTGGATCTGCCCCGAGGCCTCCTCCCAGTGGGACAAGCCCGGAACACCTCCCCAGGGAGGCGTCCAGGAGGCATCCGGAACAGATACCCGAGCCACCTCAACTGGCTCCTTTCGATGCGGAGGAGCAGCGGCTCTACTCCGAGCTCCTCCCGAGTGACTGAGCTCCTCACCCTATCCCTAAGGGTGCGCCCAGCCACTCTGCGAAGGAAACTCATTTCTGCCGCTTGTATCCGCGATCTCATTCTTTCGGTTATGATCCAGAGTTCATGACCATAGGTGAGGGTAGGAACGTAGATCGACCGGTAAATTGAGAGCTTCGCCTTACGACTCAGCTCCCTCTTCACCACAACAGACCGGTACAATGACCGCATTACTGCGGACGCCGCACCGATCCATCTGTCAACCTGCCGCTCCATTTTTCCCTCACTCGTGAACAAGACCCCGAGATACTTAAACTCCTCCACTTGAGGGAGCAACTCCCCCCTAGCCCGGAGGGAGCAATCCACCTTTTTCTGACTGAGAACCATGGCCTCGGATTTGGAGGTGCTGATTCTCATCCCCGCCGCTTCGCACTCGGCTGCAAACCTCCCCAGTGCACGCTGCAAGTCTTGACTTGATGAAGCCAACAGGACCACATCGTCCGCAAAAAGCAGAGACGAGATCTCGCGGCCACCAAAACAGACACCCTCCGTTCCCTGGCTGCGCCTAGAAATTCTGTCCATGAAGATAATGAACAGAATCGGTGACAAAGGGCAGCCCTGGTGGAGTCCAACATGCACCGGGAACAGGTCTGACTTACTGCCGGCAATGCGAACCAAGCTCCTGCTCCGGTCATACAGGGAACGAACAGCCCGTAGCAACGAACCCCATAATCCCGAAGTACCCCCCATAGGATGCCACGAGGGACACGGTCGAATGCCTTCTCCAGGTCCACAAAACACATATGGACTGGTTAGACAAACTCCCACGAACCCTCCAGCACCCTAGTGAGGGTATAGAGCTGGTCCAGTGTTCCACGGCCAGGGCGAAAACCGCTCCTCCTGAATCCGAGGTTCGACTATCGGTCGGATTCTCCTTTCCAGTACCCCGGCATAGACTTTCCCAGGGAGGCTAAGGAGTGTGATCCCCCTGTAGTTGGAACACAATCTCCGGTCCCCCTTCTTAAAAAGAGGGACCACCACCCCGGTCTGCCAGTCCAGAGGCACCGTTCCCGAACTCCACGCGATGCTGCAGAGGCGTGTCAGCCAAGACAGCCCCACAACATCCAGAGCCTTGAGAAACTCGGGGCGGATCTCATCCACCCCCGGAGCCTTGCCACCAAGGAGTTTTTTGACTACCTCAGCAACTTCAGCCAGGGTAATGGACGAGTCCCCCTCCAAGTCCCCAGCCTCCGCTTCCTCTACGGAAGGCGTGTCGGAGGGATTGAGGAGATCCTCAAAGTACTCCTTCCACCGCCCGAGAACATCCTCAGCTGAGGTCAGCAGCGCACCACTTCCACTGTAAACAGTGTTTGTGGAACACCGCTTCCCCCCTCTGAGTCGCCGGACGGTTTGCCAGAATCTCTTTGAGGCCGACCGAAAGTCTTCCTCCATGGCCTCACCGAACTCCTCCCAAGCCCGAGTTTTTGCCGCGGCGACTGCCAGAGCCGCGCTCCGTTTGGCCCGCCGGTACCCGTCAGCTGCTTCAGGAGTCCCAGCCAGGCCCGATAGAACTCCTTCTTCAGCTTGACGGCATCCCTTACCTCCGGTGTCCACCACCGTGTTCGGGGATTGCCGCCGCGACAGGCGCCGGAGACCTTATGGCCGCAGCTCCGAACCGCCGCCCCGACAATGGAGGCGCGGAACATAGTCCATTCAGACTCAATGTCCCCCACCTCCCTCGGGACCTGGTTGAAGCTCTGTCGGATGTGGGAGTTGAAGACCTCTCTGACAGGGGCCTCCGCCAAACGTTCCCAACAGACCCTCACTATGCGTTTGGGCCTGCCAGGTCTGTCCAGCTTTTTCCCCCGCGATCGAATCCAACTCACCACCAGGTGGTGATCAGTTGACAGCTCAGCCCCTCTCTTCACCCGAGTGTCCAAGACATATGGCCGAAGGTCAGAAGAAACGACTACAAAGTCGATCATCGACCTCCGACCTAGGGTGTCCTGGTGCCAAGTGCACTGATGGACACCCTTATGCATGAACATGGTGTTCGTTATGGATAAACCGCGACTAGCACAGAAATCCAATAACAACTCACCGCTCGGGTTCAGATCAGGGAGGCCGTTCCTCCGAATCACGCCCCTCCAGGTATCACTGTCGCTGCCCACGTGGGCGTTAAAGTCCCCCAGTAGAACGACAGAGTCCCCAGTGGGAGCGCTTTCCAGCACGCCCCCCAGGGACTCTAAAAAGGCCGGGTACTCTACACTGCCGCTAGGCGCATAAGCACAAATGACAGTGAGAGACCGTTCCCTGACCCGAAGGCGCAGGGAGACAACCCTCTCATTCACCGGGGTAGACTCCAACACATGGCGGCTGAACTGGGGGGCTATTAATAAGCCCACACCCGCCCGCCGCCTCTCACCTTGGGCAACGCCAGAATAGTGGAGAGTCCACCCCTGATTGAGAAGAGTGGTTCCAGAACCCAAGCTGTGAGTGGAAGTGAGCCCGACTATATCTAGACGGTGTCTCTCAACTTCCCGCACCAGCTCAGGCTCCTTCCCCGCCAGTGAGGTGACATTCCAAGTCCCAAAAACCAGAGTTGGCGCCCGAGGTTTGGGTCGGCCGGGCACTCGGACATCCTAATTCATGTCAGCAATAATTAATCAGTCTGACAATTTAGAAACAATGGGAATACTGTTTATTGGTCCTGTTCCAATAAGCAAGTAAATAATATACAACAGGATGTTACAGGGCACAGAAGGTAGTGCTGCTGCCTCGTGGCTTCTGCACTGTTTAGGTGTAGGTTTTAATATAGCTCTGTTTGTGTGGAATTTGTATCTTTTCTCCATGTCTCTGTGGGTTTCCTCCCACAATCCAGAGACATGCAGTTCAAAGTGAAGTGGTAACTAAATTTCCTGTAGTGTGTGACTATGGGTGTGAACCTACCCTGTGATGGACCAACATCCCATCCCATCCTTAGCTTTGTGCCTAGTGATTCTGGGTCAGGACAAGCTCTGAGACCCAGTACCTCTATTTGCAAGCAGTTCATCGTGGTTTCATTGAAACATACTTAGAAAAAAAAAAACTTTGTTCTGTATAAAATGACATTCTTCCAGGAGGATATGAACTTGTCAGGAATTGGGAGGACCAAAAATACCAATAATATTTAATAGTTATACATAAATACCGGGAGGTGGGGGTATGTTAGGCTTGCTTTTGCACCTGGGGATTCTTCATGAATAACATACTGATAATGATTAATGTGTTTTACAATATCCATATAAAAATATTTTTCAATTCTATGTTACTTTTTCCTAAAGCAGGGGGTGCAGTGGCGCAGTGGGTTGGACTGGGTCCTGCTCTCCAGTGGGTCTGGGGTTCAAGTCCCGCTTGGGGTGCCTTGCGACGGACTGGCATCCCATCCTTGGTGTGTCCCCTCCCCCTCCAGCTTTACGCCCTGAGCTGCCGGGTTAGGCTCCGGTTCCCCGCGACCCCGTATGGGACAAGTGGTTCAGAAAATGTGTGTGTGTATTTCCTAAAGATGTTCATTTCTTCAACCTTTTCTATTATTTTCTATTTGACCTAATCTAGTTATCCAAGATTACTTCATGTTATTTTGATGAGATACTGTGACCACAAAAATATAATTTATTTAGTTGATGCTTTTCTCCAAAGCAACTTACAATCATTTACCCATTTATATAGCTGGATAATTTTACTGGAGTAATTTAGGGTAAGTACCTTTCTCAAGGGTTTTACAGCTAGAGGTAGGATTCAAACCTGCAACCTTTAGGTCCAAAGGGCAGCAGCAGCGCTAAACACTAGGACACCAGCTCTCCCTGCTAATATATGAGCAACCATATAATCCTTATGCCCGGTGTGGATTTCTGACGTGTGAACAAGACCTCAAAGTTCCTGCCAAGGGCATTTTAATGGCAGTTCCCTGATCTAGTAACGCTGCCTGTGTGTGTGTTAGCCACTTGTGTAGCTGGACTGTCAGTGATAAAACAGTTTGACCCAATATCATAACATAAGTAAGGTATGTTGGTAGGTATATTTACAATGAGAAAAGTAACGAGTTACACTTAAGTTCAGTTTTAGTTGCTTAAATCGCAATACACTACGCGCGTTTATCTTCCCCAGGACGAATTCCAAGTTCTATCTGTCGATTACCTTGCCCGAGAAGTCCGAGACACATACAGGACTAGACGAAAGACATTTCTAAGAACCAATGAAAAAGACCGACTTCCGTTAATTCTTGTCGCATAAGCCAATCAGGTTGCCCAAAGGGCGGGGCCTTTCGCGGCTGACACCTGCTGTTCTCTCAGGTGATGTCATTCGGCGCAACATGGAGGGGACAGGTAACAGCCGGAAACTTTGTGTGGTACTTCTCACTCACCCGTTTATTTCGTGCGGTAATTGTGACATTATTCCTCAACATGTCGCCTAAGTTTAATGTAATATAGTGTATGCCAAATTACTGTACTTTGTTGTTATAATGATGTTCTACATTAATATAAAACCAACTTTAAACAACTCCTTCTGATTAAAAAAAAGCGTGATGTATGCAAGAACTGCGGCATTTTAAGTTTATACTGAAAGAGCGCTTTGTAGAGAATCATCCGGCGACAGTTCGTGGCAGTTTGTCGCTTACACACAGTGGCGTGTGGCGCACTTCTGCTGTCGACCCATTCGGCCAGGGTGCCGATTGCTTTCCGTGGTGCTGAAAATAGCCGCAGGGAGTCCACCTGATCTGAAACTTGACAACTAGTAGTTACACATGACGTTTAACTTCACATATATTCATTTAGCATACGGTTTTTTCCAGAGCGACGTACGTTTCAGAGAACAATACAAGAATAAGTACATATCAACAAAAAGAGAGATTTGGATGCAGGCACGTGATTCTTGAGTACAGACACTTTGTCGCATACCACTGTATAAACCAGAATACATTACACAGGTAGATGCATATGAGCCTTTAAATTATTAAACAATTAGTTATTAAAAATTATTAAACACAACAAACATGTATATGTTTATCGAGCACTTACGGGAAGGAGGAGAAGTGAGTCTGAAGGAGGCGAGTTTTTAGACCTTTCTTAAATGTAGGGAGAGATTCCACAGTTCAGAGGGAGAGGGAGAGGTAATTCCAACACATCAGAGCCAGAACTGAAAACCTTTATTCTTTTGATTTTGGAACAGAGCTGACAGCACGAGCTGTTCTGTGCTGTGGAGCTGATGTGTACTTTTGTTACCTGTTCCTTTCTGTTGGTACTTAAGAGACCTTTTTACTCCTTTTAAACATTGAGAGAAACTGAGCTTACATACTTCTGTCTGATTCCAGGATGGTAGGTGTGCGAGGTTCCATGACCAGGAGTAGTTGCGCACATGGACACTGACAGACAGCAACCAGGCATTAGCATCAACAGTGAGACCAGAGACATGATGTTCCTCCTCATGCTTGCAGCTGCTCCCAGGTCTACATCAAAGTGCTCCAGCAATGAGTCTGGGCATGCAATCCAATGTAATTACTCAAAAATGGACCTGCTTGTTTGCCAGGACACAGACAATATACTGTGCTGAAATCCACCCATCACACAACGATTCAGTTGACTGAATTCATGTCCTAGGGCTTCTGTGCTGCAGTGACACAACTGTGGCTGGGTTCTTTGTGGTGCATTATAATTCTGTGCGAAGGAGAGCTGTAAGTGTAGCATGGCAGGTCCATAACTGGGGTACCTTAAGACGTGCTCACACAGTGGCACTTCACCCAAGTCCCTAATTTTCTGAGTGAGCACCCGTGCTTGCTGGGGGGAGCCAAACTTGCCATGGCGCACACGTTAGGCTCTGCTCACAGGGAGACTGCCAATGGGGCCCCCACCAGCAGCCATGGGAGGGGGGCACACACTGCCACACGTTACCTGCACAAGAAGCAGCACCAGCAGCGGGGTTTCCGATCTTCGTCACCAATGGGCAGAGTCATCCTTATCAACTCACCTGTAGATGGTAAGGCCAGTATGCTGCAGTACATTTTTGCGGACTAGCCCTTTGCGTCCAGAGAATGATCAGAGTAAACAGGTCTTTTTTTTGCTGTACTCGTCCCATAAAACCTACAGGGGGAGATGACAGTGAGGACATCCACACAATCACAGTGGACAAAAGTGCCGATGGCAGGCTGGGTTTCAGTGTGAGAGGGGGGTCCGAGCATGGCCTCAGCATCTTTGTCAGCAAAGTGGAGGACAATAGCTCTGCAGGTCAGTTTTAATGTAGTATTACTTGAATTACTTGCATTATGTGTATATGATTTTATTCACCTGGGGACAGCAGTTAGATAACTTTCAAAGTCATTGCCTTGTAATCCAAAGACTTGGGCCACAATCTGTCACAGTCACCTTTCTATTTCTTATGTGACAAATACAACAATGTCAGAGAAACAAACTGATTTGACAGTTGTATGTCTTTATATAAAGCTGGTTGGCTGTTGTGGAATGCACTTTTGTTTACCCTCAGCTGTAATCACTTTTGGAAAAAAGCACACACACACTGTCTGAAACCGCTTGTCCCAAGCGGGGTCCCGGTGAACCGGAGCCTAACCCAGCAACACAGGGTGTAAGGCATTAAAAAAAGCATCTAATAAATGAATAAATGTAAATGTAAGTATCTGAATCCCTGCTACTGATGCAGTATTATTGAGCAGAATACTGAGGCTTGAGGTTTATTCTGAATTGCTCCAGTCAGCATCCTGCTATATAAATTAGTAAATATTTTTAAATAACTCAGTATATAAAGCATGTATATATTAAGTTACTTTACAGAAAGTCATCAGCTGAATGAATAAATAACAAAAATTTGTGTGTGTTGTGATGTCCTCACAGAGAAGGCAGGCCTGTGCGTTGGGGACAAGCTGGTGGAAGTGAATGGAGTCAGTCTGGAGAGCATAACGATGAGCAGTGCAGTGAAGGTCCTAACTGGGAACAACCGACTGCGTATGGTGGTGCGCCGTGTAGGCAAGGTGCCCGGCATTCGCTACTCCAAGGAGAAAACTACCTGGTAGGAAGAGCCCACCAGCATCTGCGCTGAGATTGATGAAACCCTTCCTAATAGTGGATTTACATGGTGTTGTCATAAAATTAATGTTGCTTTTTCCAGTTTCAGATCTAATTATTGTATTATAGACTAATTGCCTTGAAATTTGAGCTGCTAAAGAAGAAATGTGTGTCATTCTGAGTTTTTAGCTTCTCTGTACATGTGTGTAGGGTGGACCTTATTCACCGCAGAATGGTGGTAGAGGAAAGTGGTCGGACACCCTCTGAAGCCAGCTCAGACAGTGCATTGAGGAGGATCGTCCACCTTTACACTACCTCTGATGACTATTGTCTTGGTTTTAATATCCGTGGGGGCAAGGAGTTTGGCCTGGGCATATATGTCTCCAAGTATGTACAAGAGCATGGCAAGGAAGGCAAACTGTGGATGTTAAAAAATACAAATTGAAATTCATTCAGTTTAAGCATCTTATTAATGTATAATTAATAAAACTTTCAGGTCACAGATGGTGCCGAAAGAAATATTTAATTTCTTTCCCTAAAAATACCTGCACCTTATAGCTGATTGGGAATACTGTATATGTTATATATCAAATTTGAAATCAAGCAGTAGACAGAATAAGTTGTCTCTGCCTAGCAGTATCTCTGTAGGCTTTATTTATCTGTGTGTTCTTCTTTGGTTGTGTCTCGAAAAGGCTGGACCCAGGAGGCTTGGCAGAACAAAATGGGATCAAAATGGGAGATCAGATCTTAGCTGCCAATGGGGTCAGCTTTGAGGACATCAGTCACAGCAATGCCGTGGAGGTGCTGAAGAGTCACACCCACATCATGCTGACTATCAAGGTATTGTCGTTGAAGCTAAGGTCACTGAATAGCTGTATCCATAGAAAGGTGATAAACCAGACTATGTGTTGTTCCTCTTGTACAGTTGTATGAGTTGTACCGTTTCTATATAATAAATTTAACTTTATTAGAATGTGATGTAATCCGTTTCTCATTATAATGCCAATAAAATAATTAAGACCGTGGCTTCCAAAGGAAAGAACTAAAGGTTTAAAAAACACAATCCTTTAGCCTCATATTTTCTAAAACTAGCTTAATATGAGACTGTCATATCCAAACTTGCAATTATCTTTTGGTAAAACAAATGTATTTTATTTAATTCAGTTTGCTCTAATATAATTTTCTGTGGTTGTACAGTCCTGTTAGTAGTTTCATTCCACCTTGAAGAACATGAATATAAACCAATCTTACTGTATTTGGGTTTTTTTTTTATTTTTATGGGGTCTAAAAAAGAAAAATAAATGCTTGGGCTAAGTATCTCTGTGCGTTACTTTTTGTACTGGTATGTTAAAGAACACAGATGCTCAGTGAGTCAGGGAGTGAGGTAGCAAAGATAAACTGGCAGCTGGCATTAAGCTGTGACGTTCTGCCCTGGTCACTTTACTCAGTAGAGCTCATGTTCCTCTTGGGAGGGATGGTTGGGTACCTGCATTATTCATGGGGCCCAGGGATCAGGTTGTGAACAGCAGAAAGCTGTGTACTCTGTCGACCTGCTTTGTCTCGATCCCCAACGCAAAAAATACACACTGGTGCTGTGGGGTCATGGGTATAGGGAGGAGTCAAGAGACTGCCCAGTGTGGTCAGACCAGCAGGCAGCCCAACAGCTGCTACTACAAATGCTATAAAATGCTGTTCTGGTTGTTGAAACTATTCAGGAATGCCATTTGCCATGAGTGCCAGCCACTTTTGACTAGCACAAGTGTGTTGGAAAACTCACTCCATAAATGAAGTTTTTCAGGCTAGCCACTGTAAAACTTTAATTTTTTATTTGAAATTTTCTATATTTAAGTACAGTTTCTATGGGCAGAAATAATTCTTAATCACTTACAGTTGTGATCCTTGCCTTATTGCAGTAAATGTTAATATCTGCTCAATTATTTGTTTCAGGAGGCTGGCCGATATCCTGCGTACAAAGAAATGGTGGCAGAATACAGCTGGCTTAATAAATGTACGCTTCTTACTTTTGTGATAGCTTTGCCAAGTCAACAGTTTCATTTCATTAGACATAGCTAGTGTTTCGTTTTGCCATTACAAAAAAATCTGTAAGTCTGTAAACAGAAAGTACTTTTTATAATGTAGGTTTATTTTTAAAGTGTAGAAAAGTTGAACTGCAAGGGGTGTGTAGCATTAGGGGTTATATAGTGATGGTCTGCTAGGAAAATGGTAATGGAAACACAAGAAGCATTTTGGACAGAAAATGGATTTTTTACATTTTTTTCCAATCATAACTAGAATTAGAAAAAAAAATGTACTTTTTCAAGGAAGTTAATGTGGTCAGCCCATGCCAACAGAGTTGTATATGTGCTGCATGGGCTGAGATCTATGTGTTTTTCGTAAGTAAGGGTAAGAGTATATATGTGCTCCATCACTTAGCATGTGTTGATGTACCATATACTGAAGCCTACTCTCACATCTGTTTTGCCTCCTAGTGGCAAACAGCATACACAAGTCCTCCTCCCAAGGGTCTGATACCAACTCTTCTGCCTCCTCCCTGTCTTCGGGGACGCCCATCAGTTCTCTCAGTGGTCTGTCCCAGATCATGTTTCCACCAAGTCCATCAGCCTTTGGTGCAGAAATGGTGGACACATGCATTGCCACAGAGGAGCTACATTTGAGCACAGATTCTCATAAGATGGAGACCGCCATCCAGACCGACCCATCTGAGCCTGTACAGCTCCCAAGGGCAGACACACTGCTTCCTATGGACACCAGCCGTACCCTTGGCGCTACTGAGCTGCTAAAGGACACAGCCATACGTGTGGGGAGTGTGGAGAAGGCTGGGTGGCCCCGCAACAAGGGGTTCTCCACAGGTGACCCTGCCTTGGATAAGCAGGATTCCCCCAAAACAGCAGTGCTGATGGCTCTCAGCAAACCACGTCGACCCATTCGTCGCTCTCAAAGCCAGATCACACTAGCAGGTACCACAACCAGGAAAGGACTGGACCAAACCACATGTCATACTAAATGGTCAAGAAGGGAGAGGGCTCAGTCAGTATGTCATACTACAGAACAAGGGTAGAAGTGGACCAACTGGTGTCAAATTGCAGGTGGGCTATTCAATGTCCTGATGTTACTTTATGTTACTCTACAGAGTCATGAAGTGTGTAGGCCAATAAACTTGTAACACAGTTGGTCCAGGGCAGGAGTGAACAATCAAGGAGTGACAGCTGTCACACTGCAGAATCAGCGATAAAGTAGCTCAATCAGCATATCAAAATTTTAGGGAGGGAGTGCCACAATCAGAATATCAAGGACAGCCCAGAGTTGAGTGCTCATGAATGTCATACTGTAGTGCTACCTTTGCATTCAACTAATTTCTTGTTGTGCTCCAGTCCATATCTAGCAGCACATTTCTTCCTTCTGGACAGTTTACACTGAATTAACCCAACCCTTGTGTTACCTTTCAGAGGAGAAGAAGAAGAGAAAGCAGCAGAAACATAAGGGGGACAGGGGGCGCAGCACCCTGAAGCGCTCCAAGACCTTTGTCAGCCAGCTTTTCAAGAGTGGCCGGAAGAGGGACAACTCACAGGACCATAAGTGGCACTATGAGGGAGGGCAAGGTTAGGGACACTGTGTTTTCAGCGGGCATATCAGAAAACTATAGGATTATTTATGAAGGAGTGTCCATTGGGTCCTTTCTCCTCAACAATGTCATTCAGAGTGCAGTAGTATAGCATCTGCATTTGAAATGCTTGTATAATTTACTTAGACACGTCCAAGGCAATGCTAACATTCTGAAAATGGAATGCTTCTAATAATGGCTTTCCTTGTCTGACACTGAGCCCAAGCAAAATCCCAAAAAGTGAAACCAAACCCAATTTAAAATATTTGAAACATACTTATGCCCCTCAGAGGTTCAGTCTTGTCTTAAGAGTTGTACAGTATTACCTGCTGTCTGTTATACACAATTTGTGCAAAAACAGACCTTCGTTGTACTTACAGGTCGAGAGCGTGATCACAGCCCCTTTTCTGGCTTGGAGCTGCTTGATGCAGTGGAGGACATGGCTCAGAAGCTACTGGAGCATGATGAGGTCATAGCTGTCCTGAGGCACTGCAGGAGGGTAAGCTATCAACTTCAAAGTATCTTTGATCCCTCACTTTATCTCTTACATTGTGTTAATGGTCATCACTTTCTGCCAGATACAGAGAAATATGTTATTGTAAACAATAAAAGCCTAAAGAGTCAGAGGCCATGCCACATTGAATAGGGGCTTTGCTTTGTATGTGTGCTGATCGCTGTGTTCAGGGCAGTAAGATGAAAAGGAAAACTGGTCACAGGACACAACAATAAATGTGATATGTTCAGAGAAAATTAGCTTTCCTGGCACAGGACACAAGAAATGTAGGAAAGGTCACAACACATAGTAATGGATGTGAAGTTTTAAAATATTATGTGCTCGTCACAAGGCACCAAAGTATGAGAAATTTGCTTAGTTTTTCAAGATTTATAAATTATTGTAAATAATTTCTAGTTGAATTTCTTAATTTTCCTCATCAAAACATGAAAAGTGAGTGGTTATTTAGATATGTAAATAAAATTTAGGATTTTGAAAGATTTTGAAAAAGAGAACAGATTCAGATTATTTCCTTTATTTAATTACTTACAAGAATTAAGTACCAAGGCAAATTGTCTCCTAATTCAAAGTGTGCACAAGGCCTGATTGTTCTTAGAGTCCTTATTTATCAAATCATAAATGAGAAGTACATGGGACAATGTACTAAATTCATTAATCTAGACTACCAAGACAACAAAATCACCAGAGAAGGAAACAGAAATGAAATGAAAAGGAAATCAGAGAATATGTTGAAGGGTTTTGATTGTAGAAAATAAGTTGGTTGAAGGTGAACTATGTTAACAAAATGTCAGTGATCAAGAGTGAAAGGTGGTTACATGTCATAGTTACTCTACAAAGTAGCTAAAGGCAGTAAAGGTGGTTAACCAGCCATTATTCGAGTACCAGCAGAAGCTAGGCAGAACAGGAGGGCCAGAACATGCAGTTTCAGTGGCACATGTTCTTGAAACCTCACTAAACCAGGATCAAAGTTTAAGCAGAAGATGCTGTCTTAAAGTTAAATACCTGTTTGTCAGCCTTCTGACTTATTGTTTAGACCAAATATCAGCCCTAACCTTTTAATAATTGCTTGCAGAACAAGATTTCTAGCTTCCATCCTTCTGCAGTGATATACAGGATTATACACAGTTCCTGCACATTCAAGGCCTCCTGTGAGCAAGTGGATATCAGGTCTTGTAGTTAGTGCCTGAGGCTGTGTAGGTACAATATGTAAGAGAACATGTGAGCTCACACACAGAGAGAAGGTTCCTGGCAGCGTGTACAACTATGGGCAAACTCTTCCTGTAAGGCTAAATGCTATCCTGTAGCACTATTAAAAGCTATAGTTTCACAGATATGCTGGGTATGTCAAATTCTGACTCTTTCTGTTCCATTTCTCACTCTTCCACCTTTTTTTCCATCTCAGTTTTTAAAGGAGCGTGTGGTGGAGGACCTGGTACGTCCCCTGTTGGTGCTATTGGACAGGCCCGAGAAGCTGCTGTTGCTGCGTGAAATCAGGTGTGAGTTGAGCTTTGTGAGGTGGCTCACTGGGAGCCTAACCCAGAGGGAGCCATTGCAGTCAGCACACAGGAGTTAAGGCAGGCCATCCTTTGGTCAGTTATGAGGTGGTTGGTAGGGTAGCGGTTAGAGTTGCTTCCTTTGGATCCTACGGTCGGAGGTTTGAATCCCACCTTTAGCTGTTGTGCCCTTGAGTGAGGTATTTACCATAAAAATCTGTTTAAATGGGTAAATAGTTGTAGGTAGCTAAATATTGTAAGTTGCTGTGGAGAAAAGCATCAACTAAATGAATTAATATGAATTATGAACAGGTCTGGAGATTTATTTTCTCCTGAACTCCACTGGATCTTGTAGCCTTGATGACCCGAAAAATATGTCTGCCTGTTGTGGGCAGTGTGACATAGTTAGATATGACAGCAGCAGCAGACAAGCTTCTGTCTCCCTGTTCAATGTCATTGCAGGATCCTGATCCACCCTACCGAAATGGGCCATTTTGACAGTATGGTCCTCCCCTTTGAACTGGAAGCTTATGAAATTCTGAAGAGTCGATCTTGTAAGAAGATGAAGGAAAATTTGTTGATCTGTTTATGAAATATCTTCAAATTTTAATAAATACGTGCCTTGCAAAATTATTCAAGCCCATTGGAAGTTAGCACCATTTTCTGGATTTGAAAAGAAACACACAAAGATACATACAGAAGCAACAGTTTATTTTCACAGCCAAAGTAAATAATTCCTCAAAAGACTTACAATAAAAAATAAAAACTGGAAAAACATTGCTTGCATAAATATTGTGCCCCCACACATTAATGTTTAGTAGAGCTTCCTTTTGCTGCGAAAACAGCCTTAAGTCTTTTGGAGTAAGTCTGAACCAGCTTTGCACACTGGTCAGGAGTGATTTTGTCTCATTCTTCTTTGCGGATTTTCTGCAGATCATTCAGGTTGGTTGGATGGTGTTTCTGGACTGCAATTTTCAAAAAGTCTCGGTCAGATCAGGCTTTTAACTATTCCACTGTAGGACATACACTTTTTTTTAAAGCCACTCCAGTGTTGCCTTGTCTTTGTCCTTGGGATTGTTGTCTTGCTGGAAGATGAACCTTCTCCTAAGCCTCAGTTTCTGAGCCGACTGGAACAGGTTCTCTTCCAGTATTTCCCTGTATTTATTTCTACCCATGCTTCTATCAGTTTTAACAAGATTCTCGGTCCCTGCAGATGAAAAGCATTATGCTGTCACCACCATACTCTACTGTAGGGATGGTGTTTTTTTTGCACCATGCGTAGCACTTTGAATTTGAGCCAAAAAACTGTATCTTGGGTTCATCTAACCACAGCACCTTTTCCCCACATCTTCACTGGGTTCCTCTTATACATTGTGGCAAACTCCAGACATACCTTTTTATGGATATTCTTAAGTAATGGCTTCTTTCTTGCCACCCTCCCAAATAGGCCAGTGTTATGGAGAGCTCTTGATATTGTGGACTCATACACTTGCACCCCAGCTTTAGCAACTGACTTCTGTAATTCCTTCAAAGTTATGGCTGGCATCTTTATCACTTCTCTTACCAGTTTACATCCTGCTTGGGCACTGAGTTTTGATAGACAGTTTCATTTACACAGTGACTGGGTGGTGTGATATACCTTACACTTCCTCGTGATGGATCTAATTGCTCACTGGGGCATCCAAGCTATTTGATGTTTTTGTACCTTTTTCCCCAGCTTGTGCATTTGGATTGCCTTATCTCTTACTTCTGTGGTATTCTCTTCAGTTTTCGTTTCTACAGTGTGATTCACAGCCTGGCTAATGAGCCCAACACAGAATGATTTTTATGTCCAGAGGATATTACCTTTACTTTAGTTGTTCCCTGGTAGAAAGTAATTATTTAATTATGTCCAAATAAGAGGCAAATGTCTCTTGTTAGGGATCAATTTGCCACATAAAGCTTTTGGAGCATGTACTTGCAGAAGTACATTTCAGTTTTATTTTTAATATCCAAGGACAAATCACTCAGTTTGGGTTTCAAAATAGACTGTTTTGAAATAGATCTCAGTAAAAATAGTGATTGGGAGAACATCTATATGTACTTTTTGAAATCAAGAAAATGTTACTAACTTACAAGGGGCTTCAATACTTTTGCAAAGCACTGTATGTGTATTATTTGTATATCCATTCATATGCATTTTTTTCGGGAACTTTGTTCCCCAGTCCTGTGACCTGTGTACCCACCCTTGCTGACTCTAGCCATGTTCTTCAGTCAGATCTCCAGCCCTGCGTTCCCCTCGAGCTGGACGGGCCCCCAGACGCCACCTTATCACCCCAGTCCCAGGTTAGCACAACCAACATGCTGAAGAGATAACTCTGCAACTCAGGTTCACAAGCTCCACACTTAGTCCAGCCATGCTATAGTGCTTTGGTTCTTACTTCTGGCAGTGCCATCCTGTACAACCAGTACCTGACATGGGGTTCGAAAACAGGACCATAAATGACTGATCTGTGGTTCACACATGAGCTGGATGCTTTTACTGACTGACTCACCTTTACTACACACTGCCCTGAACAGAGAGATCAGCTCATATACATGACAACTGACATCCAGTTCTTATTACTTCATTCATCAGCCCTTGAGCAGAAAAGTTACCTCCAGTGAACAAAATACTTCCTGTACTGAATACTGACTCAAAATTAATGTCTATGAATAAAAGTCCTCCTCATCTGCAGTTAGCAGCCTCTTTGTCTCCTTCACTTTCATTGAAACAACCAGAAACTCTTGACCCTCAACACACCTTTGCACGCCATGCCTCTCCTCTTCCTTTTGTCCATTGTGCATTACACAGAGGTATAATCCAACCTGTGTTGTCAGAGAATAGCTCATGTGGTGTGGATGACTACAGTCTATGCAGCTGGTAGCACACTAGTTACAACTGCTGCTTTTACACCCAAAGGTTGTAGGTTTAAATCTCACCTCCAGCTGTAGTACCCTTGAGTAAGGTACTTACCCTAAATTGCTTCAGTAAAATTACCAAGCTAATGTATGTCGATAACTGGGGGGTGTGGTGGCGCAGTGGGTTGGACCACAGTCCTGCTCTCTGGTGGGTCTGGGGTTCGAGTCCCACTTGGGGTGCCCTGCGATGGACTGGCATCCCATCCTGGGTGTGTCCCCTCCCCTTACGCCCTGTGTTACCAGGTTGGCTCCGCAACCCTGTATGGGACAAGTGGTTCTGCAAGTGTGTGTGTGTGTGTGTGTGTGTATATGGATAACTGTAACTGGCTTTGGAGAAAAGTGCCAGCTAAATGAATAAATGTACATATGCAAATCCTGCAAGGGTTTTTTTTTGGCCTTGTTGTTTCTAACAACCTCTGTCTTATCCCAGACTATAGGGGGGGCTTCCAACTTCACCCAGCTGAGGAGGTGGAAAGGGATCGACAGCTGATGGAGGATTTGGCAAGGCTGCGGCTCTCTGCAGCACCTTTGCTGGATGTGCCTGTAGATGGCTATGCCACCGACTCACCCCGCTCACATTCTGTTACATCATCAAGGCCCAATTGGCTGCTTGCCGAGTCTATACGGAGCAACGAATGGACACCCACACAAAGGCGGGACAGTGGTACAATCCATTCTGTCCACTCAGCCACACATGGTGGTACAGCAGTTACTGAGCGGGGGAGGTCCCCCTTTCGAAATGGCCGTGGCAAAGCTAGGAAAGACGATGGTGACACAGCACACAATTTGTTAAGCCCAGCCAGCCACAGCAGACCTCCGCTGGCACAAGTGTTCACCACCTCAAGCTCTGCAGTGCCTTCTGAAGTGATCGTAGGAGAAATGAATGAAGAAGACAGTGAGGCCACAGCCCAAGAGTATGAGCTCAAAACTGTCAGCATCTCTAAAACCAAGCAGTCCCTTGGTGAGTGTGATTTTCTGTCATTGGTCTACATCTATCCATCTGCATTGTGTCTTTCTACACCTACATAATTCCATAATTCTATTATATTATTCTGTCTTTCTTCCTATTCTTCCATCATTTTGTCATTTGTCAAAGTGGCAAATGTTCAGCTAGTTCCTTGGAAATATGCATAATAGTAGGATTCAAAACCAAATGATGGTAGATTTAAAAATTTCTATGAAATTATGCATTAAAGTGTTCAGTCTTTGCATTTCCAAGCTCTATGAGACAGAGCTCCACACTGATGTAGAGAACTTCAGTGTCAGATTTCAGTAAGTCATCCATAGTGGGAGATCCACTACATGTTTGAGTGACACTGTGTGCATGTGTCCATATGTGATGCCAAAACTTTTGCAGCACCAGAGATTTTGGTGAAAAAAAGGGTTTCACAGCTCAGGTGTGTTTGAGTGCAAGGGTTGTAGGGCTGTGGGAGCTGTTTAGAGGAATGCTCAGACTGAACATTATATCTTTAGATAGAACATGAAGAGCCTTTTCAGTTCTCCAGAGTGTTGATTTAACTTTACACCCATCATCAGTTTCTCCATTATAGGAGGTGAGCGTGGAAGTATTTCATTTTCCATGGCAGAGTCACAGCATCAGCACACTGCTTAATTACACCATTTCAGAATACAAATCGGCAGTAGGTAGCACAGTGGTTAGTGGTGTTGTCTTTGTAATATGAAAATTCTTGGTTCAAATCCCATGTTTAATACCATTTATCAAAATACTTACTCTAAATTGCTCCTGTAAAAATATACTGTTGTATAAGTGGGTAAATAATTGTAAAAGTGCTTGGTTCACATTGTAAGTCACCTTGGGCATAGGGGTAAGTCAAAATAAGTGTTAAAGTTCTGATTAAAAAAATACCACTAGCTCTTCTAGAGTGTCAGTTTTAATCACAGAATCATGCTTTAACCATTTTAATAAAATTTTTCAAGAATTTATGAGAATTTTTGGTTACACATTGTAGGAACATTATACTGAGTGATTTTAAATGCCATTTTTTAACAAAAAAATTACATCGATATTCTGTATGTGCATTCTAGTACATTTTAAAAAGCAGTGAAACATAGCAGCCATCAGAACATTCTAGAAGTACCAAAACATTGTAGAAAACATCAAATTGTAAAAGGTACTGGAATATTTGGTTGCCTGGAACCTGGTGCCAAAATACACCAAAATTTGATAATTTGAAGAATGTGAACTACACACACACACACACACTTTCTGAACCGCTTGTCCCATACAGGGTCACGGGAAACCGGAGCCTACCCGGCAACTCAGGGCGTAAGGCCAGAGGGGGGAGGGGACACACCCAGGACAGGACGCCAGTCCATCGCAAGGCACCCCAAGCGAGACTCGAACCCCAGACCCACCGGAGAGCAGGACCTGGTCCAACCCACTGCGCTATCGCACCCCCGAATGTGAAATATTTCTCTAAAAATATAATACAAACTGGGGGGCGCGGTGGCGCAGTGGGTTGGACCGGATCCTGCTCTCCAGTGGGTCTGGGGTTCGAGTCCCACTTGGGGTGCCTTGCGATGGACTGGCGTCCTGTCCTGGGTGTGTCCCCTCCCCCTCCAGCCTTACGCCCTGAGTTGCCGGGTTAGGCTCCAGTTCCCCGCGACCCCGTATAAGGGACAAGCGGTTCAGAAAATGTGTGTGTGTGTGTGTGTGTAATACAAACTAATGCAAAAAGTATGCTTAATCTAACAAAGTGAATGAAAAATGCAAAAAAACCTGATAAATAAAATTTTGATTAAATTGTGTAATGTTCTTTAGTGTGTGGAGTGCCAGTTCTTAACCTCTTCTCTCATTTCTCCAGGGATTAGCATCTCTGGGGGGATTGAGTCCAAGGTACAGCCAGTTGTAAAGATAGAGAAGATTTTTCCAGGTGGTGCTGCTTCTACAAGTGAAGTCCTTAAGGTAAATGGCATACCAAAGCATGTTCTGTCATATCTGTCTTTTGAACAGCACATAGCATTGTGGATATGGGCTTAGATTTGGGACCCAGAGGTTGCAGGTTAATATTCCACCATAAGGAGCCCTGTTCTTGGACTATTGAGTATCCATGGATTTCTCCAGTAAAATCCAGCTGTGTTAACAGCTATGAAACTTAAAGCTATCTACAAAATTTTGAACAAATGTCTGTCAACAAATGATTTCCTGTAAATTGCCCCTTATTATGTTCAAGTCCCAGCTGCAATTTCCTGATCAATAATTCAGAAACCTCTTCAGTAAAAACCTTTACATTTGTTACTATTATAGATACAAGGAGTCCTTATATACTGTAGGTTGGCTGTTTATAAGTTTTAGTGGACATTTCTAAAACTTACAATGAATTGTATTATAGACATACAGTCTCCCACACAACCTCCATATAAGCATAAAATTTTGAGAACAATATTTGCCCAACGCTAGTTAAAACTAGGTAGTTTCCAGCACACATGGTTTCCCAATACAACTCAACACACTAATTCTTAAATGGGGAGAATTGGCCGTTTTTAGTGTGGTTCCACATTCCCCCTTTTCTGCTGCGAACAGCTTTACAACATATTATCACGGTGGTACAGCGAGTAGCACTGCTACACTACAGTGCCTGGGTGGTGCGAGGGAACGTGCGTTCGATCCCTGCTCAGTCTGTGTGGAGTTTGCATGTTCTCCCCGTGTCTGTTTGGGTTTCTTCTGGGTGCTCCAGAAGCTGTTCAGGTTCCCTCATAATGTGTAAGTGACAGAGAGAGTATGTTCCACTGATGTATGTATGGGTGACCCATTGTACGTAGTGTGTCTAGCGGTGTAAGTCACCTTGGTGAACAAAGTGTGTGGGCTGGTAACACTACATAGTATCCATGACTGTAAGTCGCTTTGGAGAAAAACATCTGCTAAGTGAATGAATGTAAATGTATCATACATATTCATAATACAGACAGTCCCTGGATTATGAACGAGTTCCGTTTCTCAGTCTGTCTTTAAGTTAGATTTTGGCGTAAGTCGGAACAGTTAGGTATGGTAGGTATCTAACGTCAGTTTGTCAAATGTTTGTCTTACTAAATAGTATATTGTGTACCTTTCTATGCATAAAGAGCATTAAAAAAACACTACTGGATACACTAAAATGTCTTTAATATAACAATACAGTGATGATAATAATAATAATAATAATAATAATAATAAATGTAACTATAGTATTTATAATAGAGAGAGACATAGAAAGAGATAATAATAATAATAATAATAATAATAATGCAAGATTGTTTATTCAGAGTCAAAGGACTAGACGTGTTCTCGTGGTCCGGATAGGCAAATGTTCAGTCAATCGGCGAATTGAACAGAGGCGAGGATCCGAAGTCATGGTCGAGGGACAAATAGGGTGGTCGTTGTCAAAGAGACATGGAATGGGATTGGTGAACAATGAGGGACAGGACTTGGAAGAGCAGAGCAAGGTAGGTTTGAGAACGCAGAAAGGACAATTCTCTCCTGAATGAGATTCTGCAACTGGGAAGAAGTGTCTTTTTCAGTTGAGTGCTACGATTGAAGCTGCTGGTTGAGGTGCAGGCATGGTCGTTACAATTAAAGTGTTTATAATATTGAGAGTTTTGAGTTTTGCGTGCACACACACATTCTCCCTCTTTCACACATTTACATTTATAAAAATGTAAATGAGAGAAAGAGAGAGAACGTGTGTGTCTGTGTGTGCGCACAACAGTGAAGAAACTTTAATGTTCGATTTTCCAATGTTTGTTGGCATTTCACCTTTTTAAATCGCTTTGTTATTTCCACTTTAGTTTCAACTGTGATTGTTTTCCTTTTCTTGGTTGCATCACCATCACTTGCATCACATTTACGCTTTGGTGCCATGGTTAAGAGGGTAAAAACAAAAAACTAAAGCCAACTGCAGTAACACACACGAAACACTGTTAACAGCAATGGGGTCCAACTGAAAAGAAGGAAGTTTTTGTTCTACCTGGGCTCACGCACCCCTTCCACGAGCCAACAAACTGCTGTAGACGTGCAATGTTTTGATGGACGTTGCAAAGTAGCACCCGTTTGTTATTACGAACAATTGTATGTAACTCAAATTTTTAATATAATAGCCTTAATTATTAAATTTTTATTTGATTGTTACTTAAGGGTGACAAAAAATTAACTTCCGGTCAATAAGGGAGTGGTTTGTAACTATGGGTTGTACATTAAGTCGGACATTCGTAACCCAGGGATTGCTTGTATCTCACATCATCTTCTGAATCATCTGACTCCTCCAGTTGTAAGAAACAAAAGTTTAGTTTTCTTTGTAAATGCAGCAATAGTCTGATGGGCAAAAACATTACGAAAAACCTATATGTTTCATGGTGATGAAATATGTACAGTTTATGTAACATTATATATATGATGCTGGAAAAGAGCATTACAAGTCCTTTCATGATGAATGTTACTAAAGAAGGATAAAGGCCAACTTCAGAGTCCATTCTGGCAGCTAGAGAAGCTTGGAAGCTTTTTATCTGATGTGCTCAACTAGGTCTGAGATGTTTTCTGAGTTGGCTAGTATGTAGGTATAGCAGTCAGTACCATTTGGGGCACAAGTATCTCCTTTAGCTGTAAGCACAAAGTCCAATGCCATTTAGTTCTAGAGTGCCACAATACATCAACAGTTTATGTAGGTTAGCTGTGCCATTACTGAGCTGCTTCAACACAGAAGTAATACTTGTTGTGCATGTAGAACAGATGCGTGTCTAAAGAGGTGGTGCCCCCCCCCCCAACGCCATTGGGCTAGAGTTCTATCAGTCTGACAGTGCTCAACACCATTGGATCAAAGCACTGTCAATCGCTGCCTGATTTGTAATGCGGAATCACAGTACCACATTTTTCAAAGAAGAAGAAATACGAGTCGACCATAGACCACGTTTCTGTTTATGGTATGAGCACACTCAATTATATATTTTGAGATATGTGGACTGGGGTGTTGTCATTCTCCACTGCAATAATATGCATAGGTAAACTCCAGATAACAGCAACACTAGTGAGTGATGTAGCCTACTGAGAGCGGAAGGCGACCGATGCCTCAATTGCCCTCGTAAAGACGACTCTCACGGGTATAACAACTTCAAAAGCTCCCAAGAGTACATTATAACATTACATAGCTGGATAGTTAGCTTAGCTAACATAACTTCGGCAGACTTCCTGTGCCCCCCTCAACTGGTGCCCCCCGTCCCCATGCCATCTCATTTAAAAAATCTTGGAATCGCCTGTAGAAGTATATGAAAACATATCCTGCAAGAAGTTATATCTTGAAATTCCTCATAAATCACATTAATGTCTCAGTAATGATCAATTAATCCCTGTTATCCAGATGTACAGACTGAATATTTGAACATGGCAAAGGTGCTTACCAACCAGCTTAACTGGAGCTTTGTTTTACATAGAGCCTGTCAAGGGCCAGTCTGAAAAATGTTTTCTACATTTGCTAACATAACAGTGTGTTTTTATGTTACCTGTAATTCTAAGGTTATACAAGGAAATGTTTTGTGCTCATGTTTGGCTCATGAACTGAAGTAAATTTCTGAAATTTTACATTTTAAAGCTTCTGCAGCCTACCCCTGCATTATCATTCCTCTCTGACCCTGCTGACATTGTCGTTTTTTGATCCAAATTGCATGCTGTGACATTCTGAACCTTGCCATCAGAACAACATCCAGAAGGCAGTTGCAGAGGGATGCAGCTTAGATTGCATATGCTGGATACAATGGCTTAGTGCATTCATAATTCATGAAATACATTAACTCAGGAGTAAGTACGCAGTGTTCCACTGGCTTTAAACAAAGGGCTGCCATGTCACCCACTTTATGAATCCCTGGTGATGGTAGGAGGCAACAAATGCCATGCATTTATCAATAAAAGGCTTTCTTTTTATTTTTCTTCTTTTTATTAGTTACATCGTTAAACTGTACTGTACTATATACTTCTGTTACTGTATTTTAGGGACATCTGGGTACTGACTTCACTTAAAACTAGTTTTTAAGTTTAGTTTACTTAGAATCATTGTTAACAAGCTGCCTCAAAAAGAACAAAACGTGCAACAAGTAGCATTAATTACTACATTACACATTTAAAGTGTTACAAATGCTTGATGGCACCTTATAGGTAAAATATCCTAGGCATGCTAATTTTAGTCAGATATTGTTAACACTGTATGAGGGTCAAGAGAGACCAGTTCTCCCTCTAAGTGCCCCCTTGTCAGGTGAGCAGCTGTATGGTTGTAAAGCAGAATTACACGTTCAACATACTAAGAATCTGTTAGCACTTCCCAACTCGCAAAAAATAGGAGGTTTTTGTCTTTGAGCATGTGTGCAGGTGCTGTATTACAGTATGATTTTCATTATCATCATCATACCTCCCAGTATCTGAACTCCCTTTGTAATACCAGACTGCGGCAAACAGAAGTATCTCAGGAAAACCATAGAATATTGTTATAGTTGGCATGTTGTTTTTTCTTTTGGATTTGGTCTGTCAGTGTGTTTTGGGGACATATAGCCTGTTCTTATTGGATTCAGTGGTGTAGAATGATTACATTTTACTCAGCACCACAGAGAAGCAGGGAAGTATCAGTTATCAATGAGTATGAAGATCAATTATCAGAGGCCTAAAGGGATTGCTTTTCCCCAAAGCACTCCCCACTTTTCTTCAAAACCAGCTTGTTTATAGACTTTTTATCTCTGATGTGTTGAGGGAATATTGCTAAACAAAACAGTGCCATAACACTATTATTAACACTGCTAAGGTTTTACAAGAGTGTGATCTGCTAGCTGTGGACTGCTACATTTATTAATTTAGCTGGTACTTTTCTCCAAAGCAATTTACAAGATTAATCTACCTACACTTATTTACCCATTTATACAGCAGGGTAATTTTACTGGAGCAATTTACAGTAAGTACTTTGCTCAAGAGTGTTACAGGTGGGGATCAAACCTGCAATCTTTGGGTCCAAAGGCAGAACCCCTAACTACTACACTACCAGCTGTCTATGCTACCAGTGCTAAAAGACAGCTGATGGAAGGATTTCATAAACAGCACAATATACTGTCACATAGAGTATATCACTTCAGGTATCTCACCACATGCCTACCGCTCATTGGAGCCTTAAGCATTTACCAGGAGGATATAGTAAGCTGCTTTCACCAGCTTATTAATAAGAGTTTTTGTCCTTGGTTAAAGAAGGTAATTGGCTTTCATGAGCAAACAAGATAATTACTAAGTGATGTGGCTGTGAGTAGAGTAGTGGCTATAAAATATAAAGCAGATGTTGAAATCAAGTTGGTGTAGAGCAAGAGAACAGGAGTGTAGAGGCAGAGTGAGGGGTTCAGTATGGAGGGGGTGCTGCTCCATGGGTTTGGTTGCCGCTCTACTTAGCCCTATAGTTTCACTTGTCTCAGTAAATTGGATGTACTGATGAAAAAACATGTTGTGGTAAACCTAAGCATCAAATAAATTAAGAAACATATATTTGAACTCCGGGGGTGCGGTGGCGCAGTGGGTTGGACCTTGGTCCTGCTTTCCGGTGGGTCTGGGGTTCGAGTCCCGCTTGGGGTGCCTTGCGACGGACTGGCGTCCCGTCCTGGGTGCGTCCCCTCCCCCTCTGGCCTAACGCCCTGTGTTGCCGGGTAGGCTCCGGTTCCCCGTGACCCCGTATGGGACGAGCGGTTCTGGAAAAAAAAAAAAAAAAAAATATTTGAACTCCCCTGCCCCTCTGTTCACAAATCAAAGAAATCTGTATTTCATTTGTTATTGAATATGCTGTCTTTATATTCATGTGTACATCTTGGCATTTGTTCCTCTAAAACCTGAAGAACAAAGGTCCTCCATGTCAATTGTGCGTGTGTCATTGTGTTGCCAGGCAGGATTTGAACTGGTGTCAGTCGACGGCGAGTCTCTGCAGAGCGTCACACACCAGCTGGCTGTAGATATCATCCGCAAGGCCTTCAGTAACAAAGCCAAGGACCCTATGATATTTGTGGTGAAGGTCCCCAAGGGTTCCAAGGAGCTGTGAGCTGAAGGATGGCGGTACAGGGTTAGTGGTGTGCCTTGATACCCCTCATAATCACAAGTTCACATGACACGGAAGGAGCAATTGGCCTGACTGAAAGTGGTCATCCAAAGTTCAGGACAAGGACAAAGATGTCACAAGATGTAACGTCAAACAAAAGCATCAGCAAAAGAAGAACGTATTTTATTACACTCGGCCTCATGCTTTTGGATTTACACAGCTCTTCATGGACTATTATATAATCTGGTATGCATGAGAAGGGCCACAGCTAACAGTCATTTTATGCAAGGCATTCAATTGAAGACATTCTAATGAATATTTACATTAGCTAGGACCTCTGGATTATAGGTGATTTTTATTCTTGCAAAGATAGTATATGTGATCGGGGTCTGTTCTTCAAAAGGTAAATACAGAAGCTAGCATAACCTTATTCCAGAGTGCCATCGCAGCATGCTGACATGTATAACACATCATGCACATTATATGACAAATTATCAGTATGTCTGAATTCTTGTCAGAACATATCAGTTTCAAGTTATGGAACTTTTCATGAACATGTATCTGACCTCCATCCTCACTAGTGGGCAGAGAGAGATGCCGTTAGAACAACAGAGTTGACTGGTGAGCAGGCATGATACACAGCAATTCTTTGCAATGCATGGTTGTGTCAAAGTTGAATCAACAAGAAACACACTAGAAGTTTATACACAAACTCTTGTGTCAAAACCAAGCTTAATTTATTTTCACTGGGACTTTTTAGGGGATTACATCTGACAGCAGCTTTTTGGCAACAGTTTTGGTGTCCAGTATGAATTTCATTTTCATTACTGGTATAAGTGTCATCTGCAGACCTCTGTGGGGGCCTGCTGTTGTGAATCTGTGCCAGGAGGCTGAGGTCTTCCAGTGCTGGAGAAAAGGTATCTGTTTCATACATTTAGACTAAGGCATGTAAGCCAGTGATACAGTGAGGAAGATGTAAACTTGTTCCCCTTGTTGTAGAAGGCATCTTAGTACAGTATTTTAGTGAGAAAGCTGTTTTTTTAATGTAAAATACTTAAAATGTGTTGCAAAATATTTTGCAGAATATTGAAAGTTGTTTGAATAAACAATTATACCTTTTATTTTACTGTGTTGTAAATTTTAAGTGATACAATTATTGTAAGATATATCCAAACAAAAAAAGCATAAGCACATTAGAAACAGTTGTATCATTCATTCATTTTATTAACCATTCAGTAATCATCATGTTAAGGGAATCCACAACTTCTGGCAAGATGTAAATGGAAGAAAAAAAAAAGAAAAAAAAACCATGGACCACACTGCATTCTGTCACAGGACACTTATGTACACATTCAAACAACAAGGGCATTTAAAATGTATCTGTTTACTTAAACAGTATCTCTGTAGGTGTAGGAAGAACCTGGATGAAAACCAGGCAAGCCCTACAAAGACAGAGCTTGGACCGTAGCCCTTTCTGACAATAATATACTAATTGAATTATTTTACTACAGCTTTCTTTTCTGCACCGTTTCATAATTGGCAGTGAGCTGGTAAAAACAGAAGTGATCTGATAAATTTAGATAGATTTAAGTGATCTGATCCACTTTACAAATATTATCTCTTACAATCTGAAGACTTTCATAATGTGCTTGTAAATTGTGCAGTCTATAAACAATAAGCTTGAAACAACCAGCAGCTCTCTGTTATGAATTAGGGGTAACGATTCCTATAATTTTCATGGATGTTTGTTAATCAATGACTGCAGTTTGTAACTTGATGGTTTTGGTCTACAGGTCTCTGGACCACAAAGGAATTTGAATTTGATGTTCCTGTTGAAAATGTGCAGTTTCGAATCCTGTATTATATTCTTAATTTGAGTCTTTGGCAGTATTCCTGTTTTCTGTATTGTTATCTTGGTTTCTAACTCTATTCCTCCATCCTTTCAAATCATACTTCAAGGTTCAGATCTGTCCACTGTGTAAAACCTTGTTATGACAACTAACAGTTAAGGGCGTTGATGAAAACATAACTTTTTTGCCAGTTGCCAGTCCCAAGCAGATGAAAGAGGGCTATGTGGGGGAACAGACCAAAATTCCAGATGGTGTTAAACTAGTCCTTACGGTATCTGTTTCTGATTAGTTATATAACAAATTTTACACTATTAAAATAAAGTATTTGTTATGACAGGCTTGAAAAATGCATTTAAACCAATGCACTAACAACAAGGAAGAACTGAACAGCTTTTTCTTCCCTTTGCCCTTAATTGCCCAGTGGTGTCTGGCCATAATCAAATTAATGAGAGATTCATGTTTCTTTTGTAGCACTATTTATATTTGTACAAGAATTAAAAACATTTAAATGGAAAAACCTGAGAATCAGAATACAACAGAAAATAAAGACAAAGAATCTTACCTGACAGAGAACAAATATACATACTGAACAAAGATACTAGAAATACCCAAAAACAGAAATTTTTCATACTGGAAGATAAAGAAACTGAATAATCTATCAATCGTATTATGGGCATTAATGCTAGGGATTCATTAATTCAATGAAGTCAGTTACAGCCAAGTAGCAAGTTAATACTTCCCTACAGCAGGGGAAGTAGATTTTTTTTTTTTTTTGCCTTTTCTACACAGGTACATGGGCATAAAAAGACTAATTTGACAGTTTTTAAGGCATCAACTGGCTAGCCCCTGAGCTTTATGAATATAAAAACAAAATATTACATGCAAATGCAAACAAAACTGGCAAATTTAAATATAAAAAAAGACATTTTCTGTCCAGAAATATTGTAATGAAGTAAGAGCTGGTCTCAACCTTAATTTATCTCTGACAAAACAGCAACATCCTTGTTAGTGCCTTCACACCTTGTTGTCCTGCTGGTGATTTCTCCATCCTCCAATGGCCCCTCCTCCCCTCCAGCTGACTGGCAGTGCTGACTGGTAGACTCTACATCTTCTAAAGGGGGCTGCCAATAGTCATACAGCTTGCCCTAAGGAAACAGAGTGGGAACAGGAATCTGAAGCTCCTTTCATTGCTCTGTGCTAAGCAGCTAAAACTTTGCAGTGTAATAGCCATTAGTCGACTGTCTTCAGCCATTAGTCGACTGTCTTCTTTGTTTGTTTCTGTTTTTCTTGCTTTATGCCTGTGTTAAAGCGCTCTGTGTCACTGCGTGAGAAGAGCGCTCTATAAAAATAAAAAATGAATAAATAATAAAATAATTTTGTGGAGAACAAGTCCAACTACTACCTGCAGGGGCCTAGACTTCTGTAGGAGAAATTGCCATCTTGTGTAGATCCGAGCCACCAAGTCTTTCACCTGAAGCATGTGAAAGAAATCCACACAGACAGGTAGTGAATATCCAAACTCCACTAACAAGACACCTGAGGTGGTAATCAAACAGGACTGTAAAATCTTGAGGCATCAACGTTAACTACTATTGTCACTGTGCTGAACCCACTTTAGTTACAAATTAGTTTTATTATTGTAGCAACACTCAAATCTTCTCTATTCCATCATGAGATCTTTTCAGGCAGCCAAAGAGCACCTACCTTGCTCCTGTATAAATGCTTTTCACTTTCCCTGATATCACATTTGATATGCTTTTCCAGCTCAGCGCAGAGCGTCATTAGGTGGTTCTGTAAAACATCAGCATAATCTCAGCATTTCCCTTGGATATGAACCTCGTGGCTAGGCAAGCCATATCTGATTCACAAGGTTTATATGTTTCCCAACCCCTCATACCCTATTCCACCAAAACAGCTGAACCTTAATGTTTTATAAGTTTGAGTACTGCCAATTACCCACAATAGCAGGTAAAGGTATATAATAAAAAATTTAAAAAAAAAGTAGAAATTTACCTTTTGGCTTGAGGGAAACGACTCAAAATTTGAAGCTTCATTAAGTAAAATCAAAAGACTATAGCAAAGGTAGTAAACCTGGAACAGATGATAAAGCAGAATGATTTGCCCATTTGATACAAAATGAGAAAAAAAGAGACATGACTGTCATGGCTAGTACCTTTCTAAAAATCTGAATGACATTAAACATTTTCTTTCCTGTGACACTTCAATGGCTTGCACCTGTAGTCACTCAACAGCCTGTACAGGTCACTGCTGACCCAGTACTCACCTGCTGGTCCTGAGAAATGGTATCATCGTCTTCTTTGTCCTCTTTCTTCACAGCTAGCAGGCCTCTTAGCAATGCAGATGGCCGCATATGTGGGAGGTACTGCTGCAAGTCTGCCAGCTGAACACAGCAGGGAGTCCGCTTTAGATTCCACCATACAGAGTTTGTCACCTTGGCTCCTTCCCCACCATGCTTGACTCTTTACAATAGTTCAAATTCCACTAACAAGTCTCTTTACATATTCAAAGTGATGAGTATTTAAACTGGAGAATTTCAGATTTTTAAAGCTTTACTTAATGATGTAACCAAAGTCACACCCTTTTCATACAGACATTCTAAAACTCTGGTCACTGTTATACCAAAAGCAACTACCAAATGTAAATGTAAATAAATTTATACAACACTAAGGGTTGATGGGCTGCTGAAACCTACCTGGAAATCAGCCCGTGTGGGTTTATATGTGCACCTGTGATTCAACAGTTTGGAGATGATAGATACACTAAGATGTTTCCTGAGTTGCCTATGGAAGAAATATGGAAAAGAGAAGTTGGATGCTTCAGCTACAGGATATAGGCTTCCTACCAAGCAATAACACCTACCTGACACAGAAATCCTCCAGCAGCTCTTCCATACTCACTTTCCACGTTTGTTGTTCGGCAGCAGTTGTACAAGGTGCCTAAGGTTATGGTGGTCTTCTGTCAGGTCAGCCAGCGCCAGGCAAATTCGAGGCAGCTGAGGTAATGTCATTGTCACATTTTATATAGTCTGGAAACAATCCAGGTGTGTCATATCTGTATGAATATCAATGGCTGGTCCATGTTATGTATACTGGATATGGTGTGAATTATGCTTATGTTGTTACATGTGTGAGGTGTGGTTCTGCTGTTTGAAGGGTGTCTATATAATGTACCTGTTGGTCCCAAAAGCGTGTGTTGTCGACCAGGTGCGTCAGCAAGGCTCTCACATCCTCTGTAGGCATAAGCTGCAACTGCGTCTCCAGGCTTACTTTGCAGATAGCAGTTAACAGCAGCAGTATCTCCTTGTCGCTGTATGCTCTGGAAGCCAGTGCCATGGACACCTCCAAGTACTGCCACACACACATATAAAGAAATAAACACATAGCCACATCAGCTAATGTATATGCCTCCCCCCACTACTTCACCCAACCCCAGCCTGCAGGAAGCTTACTCTGAGAAGGAATATCAACCAGTGAAATATTGCAGTGCTGGCAACAGGCCCTACACATCACAACATTTCAGTATTCATGAACAAGAAATTTCCATAAACACTTCAGGGAAGAACCCTCTTTCTATAGGAGGTCCTCTCACCTTAATGACATTTTCCACATTGTGCTTTGGAAAGGCACCCTGCTTAAATTTCTGTTCACCAGTCCTGGCCTCAGGGAAGATCAGTGTGCTCTGTCTGGTGTTCAGGAGACCCACATAATGTAACACACAACGTAACAAGTGTTCAGTGAATATTTAAATAAAATGCAAGGTATCAAGGTGTACATTTAAGACAAGACCATGAAAGCACATCAATCCCTCACAACTGGGCATTTAGAGCAAAAAAACATTTCAAATAAGGCAAGTTTCTTGGCAATAAATTTAAAACAACATTTTCTTGGCAACAATTTACAAAACCTAAGGACAGCACTCACAAAAGATCACCCTCTGTGAAAGGGGGCTGCAGAGATTCCAGAGGAAAGAGGGTAACGAAGGGTACCCCCATATTGAGGAAGGTGAGTGCCACTTCCTTCAGACCTGGTGTCCAAATCTCGAACATCTTGTTCTGGTTCAATACTGGGGAGGTAACAGCAAGACAGCATTTGTAAAATACAGGTGGTTCCTGATTTACGATGGTTTGACTTACGATTTTTTAGAATTTACGGTTGTGAGCTGGCAGTAGACATTCAATAGAAACCGTACTTCAGATTTTGAATTTCGATTTTTTTCCCCGGGCAACTGATATAGGGTGCGATACCCTCTTGCGGATCGCTGCCGCTGCCCAGCATCGCATCTCCCAGTCAGTCACGCAGTGTATATTAAATGCATTTTTGACTTATGATGGGTTTCGCAGAACATAACCCCATCGTAAATCGGAGACAACCTGTAATTTAGTCCTGAAAACCAACAATACAAGCACTCATATTCCTTAAATGTCATTTTTCATTCAAGTCAGCAAGAAGGCACTGACATTTACTAAATCTAAAAAGGGAAAAAGTATACCAATCTGCTCAGCAGCTATCAAAGAAATGTCTTTCATTGACTGGAGAATCTGTGTGGAAGTTTTTCTGTCTGCATGGACTGACATCATCTGGAAAATAGAGGGAAAAACAACATTTAGAAACAACTCCAATTCTCAAAGAATTTTTTTTTAAAAAAAGCAAGATTTTAAAGCACTAACTCTACCCAGTTTTGAGCACAGTTCATTTGTGAGATGCAACACAACTGTAATTGCATACAAACGAGCACTACCCGAAAGAGCCAGCTGGACACTGCAGGAGGACAAGGTGCGGAGCGGTACGCCTTCAGGAGCAACCCTGCACTGATAAGCAGGGGGAGTTGCTCTGAACTGGCTCTGCAGAAAGGAGGACAGGAAAATCCTGAGCTGGTTACAGTTCCCACATATTGTCAAGCCTGTGATATATACAGTATCTTTGAAGCAGTAGATAGTGAAAACTTGTAAATTCCTTGAAAGTCCAAACCTCTGGCAAAACTAGGGGTATGATTACATACTTCACACATAGCCTCTTTGCTTAGGGACAAATCCTGGGAACAACTCCCTATAGGACCAGTGGCACAATGACAACCCTGCCCTTTATAGTCAGTGCACTGTTTTCACTACCCAGCGAAAGGCTTTATCACAGCCAGAGTGTGGCCTTACTGTAGAAGGGTTTTCTGGGCCAAGTTCTGTGGCGTTACAGCACATCTTTTGAGCTCCAAGGTGTGTTGACTAAAGAGGCGGCCAAAGTTGTCCAGGTTAAAGACATCTTCTCCTGGGTGTAGGTCTGGGATGGCACTGGATACCACAGAGAACCTCTGCAGGATGTCCCTAAGATTAAGGAGACAAGAAACTCACCAGATGCACAGGCTGCTGTTACTCATGTGTGTTCTTATAGTCACATACATACATGTTCAACACATGTAAATATACAAACATAATCCGAAAAGTATCCACAGAATTTTTTAAAACCTTTTTACGAATATAATTGCGGATATCTTTTTAACTTAGCCTTGTACATAAATGCTACAAACTACTAATTTAACAGCAGGCTGAATAACTGACCACCAGCACTACTCCTACACCTTGCCTGGCAATGCACAAAAATATACCTGTGCTCTGGAGATATTCCCTCTTCACCACTCCCCTCACCCTCATCATCCTCATCTAACTTCAACAGGTCTTCCTTGGAGTACAACAGCTTCTTTTCCACATCTTTTAGCCTGAAATCAGTCCAGACAAACAGACTAAGGAACAAGGTTTAAAATGTTAGTCAAAGTACATTTTGGAGATGTGTGAAATGATTGATAGTGTTTGAATGACTGTCCTGTGCAGTCTCACTTCTGGTTGCGAGCTTTTTCCTTCAGCATCTGTTCCAGAGTGTTTCTGTAATTTATAGGCCGACCATCTCTGAATGCTGGTAGCTGGTATGAAAAGAAAGCAAAGTAAGCTTAGACACTGAACCAGGTCTTTAATGAAGAAAATGAAGATTCTAAAGTAAACACAGATTCCTGGCAAGAACGAAAAGAATTAGTAAATAATTGAGAACCTTATTTATCCAGAAAAAAAATGGCATAAAGCTACAGCAGCATACATACAACAATTTAGTGACAGAACATAGTGGCAAAGGGGAAAAACTGGACAAAAGTAGTAAATAAGCATATTTAGGAACTTCAGACCAGTATATATAAAAGGAATGAAAGCCATACAGACAAAGCTCAGTAGCACTCTAGCAATAGAAGGTTACCTCCTCAACAGCCAGAGGATTCACTATAGAGCCTAAAGGCTATTGACAGAAACCAGGCTTGGTGATGCTTTTGATAGATTTTTTTATTTTAAATCAGATTTTTTTTTCTTGAGTGTTCTCCATAACACACACACAGGCTGAAACCGCCTGACCCAAGAAGGGTCGCGGCAAGCCGGAGCCTAACCCGGCAACACAAGGAACAAGGCTGGAGGGGGAGGGGACACACCTAGGATGGGACGCCAGTCCGTCGCAAGGCACCCCTAGCAGAACTCGAACCTCAGACCCACCAAAGAGGAGGACCCTGCCAAACCCACTGTGCTACTGTGCCCCCCTTCTCCATAACCATTTATGTTAACAGCAATATTACTAAAATTTTTGTCTTCTTCCTGAAAATATTTAAAATTCTTACATTTTAATTGTTAAAAGTGATGTCACTGATGTGGAATCTAGCTTCCAGCTGTCAACCAGTTCTTTCTGCCACTGCATCCTCTGCAGGCGTAGTGTGTCTTTAGCACATATGGACATGTGCAGTCTAAACTTAGGAACACGCTTGGCACAGAAAATGCAGCAAAATTGTGTTCCTCTTCAAGGCCGTAAAAAAAAAACACTGAGCTGGGTGAGCCGTAATTAACCCATATTTCTAGTAAAATTGTTGGTGTCTGTGAATGAAACACTATGTCATCAGTATCCAAAAGTTGTGGTGTAAATTAATTGACATTTTTGATATGTTATAAGCTGTTTAAAGCGAACTCGTATATTAAATACTGATTTAATTATCCTAGGGTCCTTTTCATTATTAATTTAATTCATTCATTTTATTAATTTAAGTACTCTGTGTTAATAGTTCCCATAATGTAAAGAAGTTCTCAAGTACTTCAAGTAACAGAGGACATGGAGGAGGCTGGACCCAAGTGCAGGATCGTTTATTCAGATCAAAGTACTAGACGTGTCCTCCTGGTCGTGGACAAGCGAGTGGTCGGTCGGGAAACTAACAGAGCCGAGGGACAAGGCAGACGTGGAACGGGACTGGGGAACGATTAGGGACAGGACTTTAAGAACAGAGCGAGGTAGAGGTAGGGTTGAGAATGCGGGGGGAGGGGGGAATTCCGTATCTGGGAAGAAGTGTCGTTTGTAGGCAAGTGCTCTGAGAGACAGAGAGAGCGCGTGTGCAAAATATTAAAGAAACTTTAATGTTCGCTTTTCAAATGTTTGTTGGCGTTTCACCTATCGCTTTGTTGGATGCATCACCATCACTTGCATCACATTTATCCTTTGGTGCCATGGTTAGGAGGGTAAAAACAAAAAAATTAAAAAAATACAGTAACACACGACATACTATTAAAAGGAATAGAAGGAAGTCTGTCCTACTTCGGGCTCATGTGCCTCACCCAAAAGCCGACAAATTGCTGTAGACGCCCAATGTTTTGATGCGCATTGCAAAGTAATGCCCATTTGTTATCACGAACCATTGTATATACAGTAACTCAAATTTTTAATGTAAGAGGCTTAATTATGAAGTTTTCATTTGATTGTTACTTAGACGACAAAAAAAAAAAAAAAAAAAAAAAAAAAAAAAAAAAAGACTACTTCCGGTCAGTAAGGGGGTGGTTTGTAAGTACGAGTTGTACGTAAGTCAGATGTTCGTAACTCGGGGACTGCCTGTATACAAAACCATTTGTCACCAAGAGACAGATACAGGTGCCAGTGCTCGATTTTCAAAATAGAGTCAGTTAGTCTATACCAGGAAAAACTGTGGTATTGTATTATAGTTGCATACAGAATTGATGACAAGCTCCTGGCCCACTCCAAGTCACATTCAACTTATAACCTTGGATTAACAAACCAACTCTATGTCCCAATTAAGTTTGTAAGTAGAGGACCAACTGTATTTTACAGAAAACTGAAAGCAAGTAACAGCTGTTGGGAGACCTGGCAGCCCAGCTTACCGGGACTTTGGGTAGAGGGGTACAAGGTTCTGAAAAAGCATCCTTCTGGGGTGTGCTGGGGTGGCAGGTGCTGTGGTTTAGCATTTCCTGCAGGGAGAGGAGAGGCTCATCCTCGCTGCTGCTGGTGCTGCTGCTGCTGCTCCTCCTCCTCTTTCTACTATTGACCTTGCAATCAACAGTCCCCAGGCCGAAGTCCAGCTGCAGCTCCTGGCAGTCGATTACAGCCTCTAGGGAGTGAAATACAGATTCACTCCCACTGGAAGTGTATTGTGAGGATATTACTTTCGGGACATTTAAGTCAAGGGTCTGCTCCATTTTGTTACCTGTACTGGAAAGAGATGGGGCCACTGCTGGCCCAGAAGTGCTATCAACTGCACAGGTAGGGGGAGGCCTGTCTTTGGGTCCTTCTGCCAAGCTACAAGGCTGAGTACTCTTCAGTCCAACTGCTTCATGGCATTTAGCTGGTTGTGTATGGAGATGCTTGGTTGCCTGGGACTCAGCTGGTCTGAATAACTGGGTTGGTGAGGATTTGATAGGCTGTATGTGAGGCTTAGAGAGGCCACCATTATTCTCCTTAGAGTCACAGTTCTGGTCCTGGGTTCGCTCACTGAACAGCTGTCTTGCAGTCTTGGCATGGAGGGACACTGTAGCACTCCTGTCCTGTGTCCCTGATGCCCCTGGAGTTCTACAGATAGAGATCTCCTGCTTCCTCAGGAACCTATCTTTGGCAGACTTAGCACTTGTAGCCACATGAGTAGAACAGGACCGTTTCCAGCTCCTTTTGTCCACCCCTGCTGAGTCTACTTTCCTCTTCCCTAAGGACTGAAGTGTCAGCAAAGAACTGCACACTGAGGGAAAAAAGGGAGGTGAGAAACAAATCTTTCTTTCAATTTTTATCAGTGAAACTGGGAACATTTTGATAAATGCTGTTTTACAAAAGCAAATGCACACCAGCTGAAAAAGCCCCAGTCTAAACTACCATCCTCCATCTAATGACATCTCACCTGGAGAGTTTTCAGAAGGACACTGCAGTTTCCTGTGATCTGAAGAGCCACTTCCCTGTGGAGAAAAAGGCCATTCACATTTCAGTAAAATCAATGTTATTTGTAATTTCACATAAATGATTTCTACAGCAAAAGCATCACAATGTAGAAAAGAAGATAAAGAAAAGCCTGGAGGACACAGTGTGTCTGAACTGAAGGCCAGAGGGGGTTTAGGGCACATAACTGGTCTTATGAGTAGCTAGGGTAGCATATCCATCTGTACAGTTCCACACCTATCTGTACAGGGGTGATCACCCATCTCCCTCACTTTGCAAGGTTTTCTGTGTATGCTTTAGCTAATACTGAGGAGCAGAGGGAGAAGCCAGATAGGAAAACAGTATAAACTAATAGTCTAATAGTAATAGCAGGAGCAAACTATATATAATATATATATATTTTTTTTAATTAGGAATGTGACTAGAAATCGTTGATATTTGGATAAACTTTTAAGGAGTTACTCACGTGATGTACATTGGTTCATATGGTGGCAAGTCAACAAACTAACAAGAGTAACAAACTACGTAGGCTTCCGCGGTTGGTGTCAACTGACCGGAGGTTTTGTTCTTCTGGATTAAACGGTGTCATGTGGTACATTGGTTCCAACGTTTTGCTTCTCTTGTAGGAAGCATCGTCAGGGTGCGGCCACATCTTGTAGAGGTTAGATGCAGTGAATGTTCGGCCACTGCTGAGTCAATGTTATTGTTCCTCGTGGCTCATATGTGTTCTTGGAGACGAACATTCACTGCAAACCGGTCATGACATCTACTTTGAGGAGACCACAATGCTCGCACCTGCTCCCAGATGCAGAAGCTGCATAGTGAGGGAGGCAATCGAGATAGAGAAGCACTCCGACAATTTCAATCGGGAGGAGGGCTTCAAACTATCAAGTGCCTGGACACCTCTCATTTCAAGTCTTCGCACCAGTCCTACAACAACCCGACCACCTCTTATTAACACTCAGTTCAGCAAGCTGTCCTGTAATACGAAAGAAACAGCGCAAGAGGAAAACACAGCGGGGGCACCCTCTATTAGGACCATCCGCTACAACCTCCGAGCCCATTCCCACCCATAAAAACACCCACCCTCATCAAACTCTCCATTTCACATCTAACCTCTACAAGATGTGGCTGCACCCTGACGATGCTTCCTACAAGAGAAGCAACACATTGGAACCAATGTCACACATGATGCGGTTTAATCCAGAAGAACAAAACCTCCAGTAACAAACTACTTTAGAATCATGTGTCTGCATCTAATCTCTCTTTCTGCTAATGTAATGCACATGTATTTTCTATGAGATGTACATTGGTTTGAAGAAAAGCATCTGAGAAATGAATAATTGTAAATGTAACTACTTAATACCACATCACTCAACTGTAACACTACAACAGGGCTCCAAACTCAACCTGCCAAGTTCTTTCTCCTTTCAGATGCATCTAATCATGCCTCTGCATGAGAAGGAACCGCCATTGCTGCCGGCCCTCTAAATAGGGTGGAGGTTCCTCACCGAGATGCAAGGGCTGAAGACAGCACCTTGGCTGCTCCCAGAGATTTTGATGAAGTCAGTAGCACTGGAAACTTTCACTTTGTTCAGGTTTACTTCAAGGCTTGTAAGGAACAGTGCTTGTTTGGGCTGAGAGGCTGAGTTTCTACAAGCCGGGCTGATCCCCTGTCTCTCTGGTCTGTGGGTGGTGGAGTCTTTGTGATCCAGGCTCACATGCCGAGGGACTCCCAGGGGAATGAAGTCTTTAACTGCAGAACAGTAACATAAGAAAATAAATCGTTTAGGATACAGGCCTAACAGCAGCTGGAAAAGTGAACAAGTCCTGATAAACAAACTACATTAAAATGAAATGTCCCCCCCACCACAAGCATAAGCAATGTTAGAGATGCAATCAATGCAGCACTGAACTAAAATTCACAAAAAGCTGTATGGTCATGTAGAATGCAGGCAAGTCTTCCACACACCTACTTGCAGGTGCTAGTCATGAGCTCAGTTTCTCACCCATAGAGTTGAATTTCTCCCTCAGGCGGTTTGGTGCTTTGCTCTGGCCAGTGCTGGCCTCACCCTGCTCAGTCATCTGTGTCTGCTGCGTTGCCAGTGGTGTATAGTGGTCAGTCAGGGTTCTGTCCTAAGGAGGAAGAGTCCATACCATAAACTGTACTACTTGTGAAGAGCCTCACTCTTCACCCAGGAGAAACTGTGCTCAGCTGGGTGCATAATCACACTGCCCATCAAATTATGTACTCTGGAAGATGTTTTTGCACATCAAAAACAACAATTCTGGATGTAGCATCAAGGGATGCACACCACTAACTAGGAGTTTTCAGTTCATGATAATGAATAAGTAGTAACGAAAGTCCGATTTCAGGTAAACTTTTTCTTCTTTTATAACAAAATTTTCAAATGCCAAATTCATTCCAATATATTAGAAACAACACATATAATCAACACTGGGCTTATACTATAATATACATTAATAAATTATCTTTATTTAATCTGGTACATTAAATTACATTTAGCTTGAGAAAATCCACATTTACCAAGCAAGGAGGCTACCGATTTTCTGTGCAAATCATACAAACTTGTTAAACATATACTGCAATGCAGACAGCAGCATGTATAAGACTAGACTTATTTCACCCATCAGAAGCAGGACATGAGAAGTCAGTAACAGATGAAAAAACTGCAGATCCACAATAAATACAGTACCAGTAAAAAGTCTGAGTACACCAAGGCAACCTAGCAATACTATACTAAGAAGGATAGGGAAGAAGAGTCAAAGCAAAGCAAGCCACAGGTATCTTGCATCTCTGGGAACTGTTCTAGAAGGGACGGGAAGCAGAGAATACATGTTACATTTACATTTATTTACTTAGTAGACGCTTTTATCCAAAGCGACTTCCAATGAACTCTATGTAGTGTTATCAGCCCACACACCTTATTCATCAAGGTGACTTACAATGTAGTGTACACTACTTACAATGGGTCACTCATCCATGCATCAGTGCAAAACACTCTCTCTCCGTGACTCACACACTATGGGTGAACCTGAACAGCATGTCTTTGGAGCGTAGGAAACTCCATGCAAACTCTACACAGACTGAGCGGGGATTAAACCCATGTCCTTTTGCACCACCCAGACGCTGTACTACTGTGCCGCCCATAATAATTCTATTAAAAGAGCAATTATGCAAATTACATATTTTAATGGTGTAAAGATTATATTCTGTTATTAAAGCTGAAGATAGTTACAGTTATCCAGTACATAAGTGTCCTCTAGAAGTTGATGCACTTGCAAATGCACTCTGGCTTAACTATAACTTCCCAGCCTAAACATGCAGCTGCTTTCAGGGGAAGACAAGAACTGAGTAAAAGGAAGAAAAAATTTGTTAAAAAATTAGTCGGTTTATAAAAAATAAAAAAAAAAAAAAAAAATCACAGCAACAAACTGAACATACACCACTCACCTGCATTGTTAACAGTCAGAAAATTTTGAATTTCTTGGTTTCTGCAAAATACACAGAAGAGCAGTCAGCTTCTTACATGAACAAACAAGTTCACATAGCGTCAATATTTTACTATAGGATTAAATAGGAGTAAAGCAAAAGGATCTGTGAAATATAATTCATCTTTATTCTAAACGTTGGTCATTACAATACAAAGTGCCCAAATGAAAAGAGAATTATTCCAGACCAAGATAAAGCAATTAACTAACAGCAGTGACACAGAATTTATTCTCTTCGCTTTTCATTACATAAAGGCATAAACAAATGATGCTTGTGAAAACCAAAAATCTATGCCTGTATTCTAACATCAAAAAAGCTAAACAAAACACCAACACCATCTAAAATACTGTAACAACAGCAGTGAGACAAATGAGAAAGGCCTGCTGAAAGAGAATACTTTTCAGAAAATTATTTTGGGAGTGAAATTTTCTGCCTGATTTAGGCATAAAAATGAAGACACTACACATTTTTATGATGAAATGAAAAAACCTCCCCCTTCAACATATAATAGTTACAAAAACTCCACTAACCCATTTGAAAATGAATACACTTCTACGTACCATACAGATAATTTGCACACTTGCTTGGTCCAGAACTGGTCCAGTTTACAACACTGAAAATATGTATGCTTGTTTTTCCGAAATGTTTGAAATAAGCATAGTAAGGCCAATCATTACATATATTTAGCCTATACAGTCAGCTTTATGTGAACACCACCCCAATTTTTTGCAGAAAAATATACAAAAAAAATGATTAGCACATATAAAAAAACTATTCTGAATAAACTACAGAAGAGCTGAGCCAGCAAACTACATGAACCCTCTCCTGGTGATTCAAAATACCTTCAACATACCCAGATACACCTCAGCATCCCAGTGACAGAAAGTGTAAATTAATGAGAACAGAGTAAGCATATTATGGATACGTATTGAACTATGCAACATAGTGTATACTGGCGACTCCTGTAGTTTCTTTTTATATACTTTTATAATTACAATTTATTTTTCAGAAGCATGTTTCATATTATATGCATTATTATTCTGTCCAGTATTATGGAAGTATATCGCAAAAGTTTACATATTAAACTGGTTACATCTGATTTTTGGCTTTACATGTTATGTCAATCCTCATGAAAGATAAGACTCCACTGTATACTTTCATAAAACAGTGAAAATATGCATACGCTACACCATAATGTAGCACTGCATCACAGTAAGGTGCACTCCTGCAAACTACTTTTTTTAGAGCCAAAAGATATAACAAATTCTGTTTGGTTTCTTGTGCAACAAGGTTAATACGAGTATTTACTAGTCAAGGTAGCTTAGTGGGTAAGGACATAATCCATAACTTAAAGGTTAGTCTACACCCCACTCCTTGCTCCTGTAAGAGGATCCTTGATCACTGCACTTGCAACGGATTGATACGACAAAAATACTCTGCTGTATAACTGGGTCAGATGCTGAATATTTGGATAAAAGTTACAGTTCACTGAACAAATACAACCATAGATCTAACTTGTCTGACCTGTTTACACTGTTCACCTCAAAACACTGTGGAGAACCAGATACAGCTCATGAGTGCCATTCCAATTTGTTGAATCATGTGAACCGAACTGGAAACCATCTTAACTGTTTCTTGGTTCAAAACTGATACTGCGCTCTAATTGTGTCAGCTGCATCACAATGGTCTAACTGCAATGCTGAGGTCTGCTGGTAAGAACCCTAGGACCCAGTTGCAGAGGGTGGGACTGAGTGCCAGGTCCTGAAGCTTACTGACCAGTGTGTTGGTACAACTGTGTTGAATACAAAACTGTAGTCTATATATATGACTCTAGCATAGCAGTTGTTATGATCCAGATGTGCCAGGATGGTATGAAGTGCAAGGGATATGTTATCCTCTGTGGAATGGTTATGATTATATGCAAATTGAAGCAACTCATCATATTGTCATAATATACCATCACCATAGGCCTCATCACCAACAGTGATGAGACAATCTACAGAGAGGAGATATGCCTTCTGGCACAGCGGTGTCAGGACAACTCTCTCTCCCTCAGTGTCGGCAAAACCAAGGAGCTAGTTCTGGATTTTAGAAAGAAGACCACAATCTCATATGCATTGGAGGAGATGCCGTGGACAGGGTCAGCAGTTGTAAATTTCCTAGAAGTACCATCACTGAGAACCTGAAGTGAGTGTAAAATACATTGGCCATCATCATAAAGGCTCTTCAGCACCTACTTCTTTAGACATCTGATCAAAGTCAGAATGTTTTCATCTCTGCTCACCAGCTTTTACAGGTGCACAGTCCACCCTGACTGTCTGCATCACATGCACTAGAGAGGGTGGTCAAAGTCAGCCAAGAATATCACTGGAATTCAGCTGCTCTCTGTACAAGATAGTACACACTAACTTAGAAAGGCAAACAGCATTATTAATGACCCCAGTCACCCTGCACAAGCACTTTTCCCTCTCCACCACTCTGGAAGGAGGTACAGACCTATCAGCAATGGCATCACATAACTCAAAGACAGTTTCTACCCATAAGCCATAGCAACTGAACACACAGCTGACAGCTGTACAATACACAAACACTTGACCTGATCATGTGTTTTTCTGTACATATATTGTCTTGTATAAAATGTTTCAGTGCTACATTTTTCATCTCTTTCTTACTGGCGTTGTATTTATTTTCTGTATAACTTTTACAGTTTAATTATAGAGACACGCAAGCAGAATTTCACTGTGCGACTACATACCGATACCCAATCCAGAATTCCTCGTGAGTCGACAACATACCCGTGTACTCAACTACGAGTTGAACGCAAGAAAAACACAGTTTCCGAGAACGAAAATCAAATATAGCGTCGATAGCCTACATTTTTTAATTTAACAGCTTTAGGCATGATTAAGAACATGCAGTGACCGTGCGTGAAGCTCTTTGAAGTGCCGAAAAACTCTGGAACGCCAAGCTCGCTGGTGCTGTCACGTTATTATGATTCCGGCTTGCAAGAAAGAAGACTTTGCCGTTGTGTTCAGCTACTCTCGGCAAACAAAGTTTACACGGGGAAGTGCTGCTCAGGCACTACTTACCTTTTTCGTAGACCATAATTTCTGTTTACAAAATACTTTCTCCATCCCCTTTACATGAAAACAGTTTTTCATGTCCCCATATCGCTGAAGTTTTCAAAAATACGACACAACTTGAACACGACAAATCAGGGTTGACCTGGCTTCCGCGCTACTTCCTAAGCTGGGCGGTTTCACCCAGGAAGTACTTTCGCAACGTGCTATTTTTTTCCGGTTCAGTGTATACCGACTCATAGATAGGCGCTACACAATAATAACGTGTGCGCCGCAACGGCAACGTCGTCCGCCATGTTGGAAAAATTATTCACTAGTTAATAAACTTTCATTATGAGCTGTGTTCGTGTGTCCTTTGTCCTATTAAATACAGTAACATACACCTAATGCAATATATAAAGGTCTGCATGTAATTTGGCAATAATTAAAATCGAGTGTTTTTACCCAAAATGTAATATGAATTATTGGAAGTAAAGTACAACCATGAAGGCATGGTTCACAGGAACATGTTTGGCATGGGAACAGAAGCCTGTTGGTTCCTACTCTGCTAATATGGATGGAAAATTATATTAGGTGTATGTATTACAATGAAAAAATGTAAAACGGGACAAGCTTTTAAGTTGGAAGTTATTAATTCATTTTCTGATTTATTTGTAGCTGTATCTGATGCCACTGCCCTAAATGGAAAATTGAAAGTAGTTGGACTTTGGGTAATCCAGTGGATGTATTGTATTCAATGAGAATTTCTGGGTGAAACTATGGGTATTTTGTGGCTTTTCTTGTTCAATGTATACTTTAAAAAAAGTTCTTTTAGGTTTGTTCTCTCATTTGATTGGTCTGAGGATTTGGTGAGAGATAATAAGGGACCTTTCTGTGGTAATATACAATACAAACTGGTCCATATGTTTACTGAATATTACTGTTGGCCAGTCACTTAAAAATAATGTATCCTGTCTCAAATTATATAACCTCATCTGCAGCATCTCCCTAATTGTCTGTACCTGCAATAATGCAATTAGTTCCCTCTATGCTGTTGAGCTTTTCTTCCAAAAACACTGCGCACATACAGCTCTGATGACTCCTTCCTCACTAAAAATACAGATGTCCCTGAAGGATTCTACTCCTGCTTTTTGTGGTAATGTATTGTAGTAATCAGGCCAGTCTTGAACCCATTTTCCAGTGAAAACAATCATCTTCTCAGCAGTAGCATTTTTTACACAAACTGGGCATCTTGCTTGACATTATTCCTGTGTTGCATCTCTGCACAATAAATAAATGAATTATTACCTTTGCAGTAATGCAAATTATTTCTAGTGAAACACTTGAAGCCTAGAAACTTGGACCTCGAATCTGCTGTGCTTTGGGTATGAAATTGTTACAACGGGGAGCAGCAACATATCAAATTAGCTCTGTCATCTATGTGGTATCACACACATCCAGGCCAACTTCCCACACTGAACATTTGAATGCACTTGCAGTTTTGCACAGTTACCTTTCAGTAATGATGGCAATGGAGAAGCTTGGAGGAGCTGGACAGCTTGGTTTCTGAACACTGGGGAAGAAAATGAGCCTAGTGACCTTTGCAGGCAATTTGCCTAGTACTCAAACAGTAACATGAAAGAAATGTTAATTAATGAAAGTTATAGCAAATGCCAGTCATAACCCACACACACACATTGTCTAAAGCTACCCCTCCCTGACAGGGTCGCAGCAAACTGGAGCCTAATCCGGCAACACAGGGTGCAAGGCTGGAGGGGGAGGGGACACACACAGGATGGGATGCCAGTCCACTTCAAGGCACCCCAAGCAGGACTCAAACCCCAGACCCACCAGATAGCAGGACCCAGTCAAACCCGTCGCGCCACCATGCCACAGCATCCCCCCTTAGTCATAACCAAATCTGCTAAAAAGGAAGACAGTGTGAGAAGTGATTCTTTCATTGCATTGCTAAAACATGTTTTTAAGTCTCCAATTTTAGTCCACGTATGCACACACACACACACACACACACACACACACACACACACACACACACACACACACACACACACACACACACTGTCTGAAACCGCTTGTCCCATGTGGGGTCGCAGGGAGCCGGAGCCTAGCCCGGCAACATAGGGCGAAAGGCTGGAGAGGGAGGGGACACACCCAGGACGGGACACCAGTCCATCACAAGGCACTCCAAGTGGGACTCAAACCCCAGACCCACCGGAGAGCAGGACCCGGTCCAGCCCCTGCGTCACCGCACCCCCTCGTCCATGTATGTTTATTACTAATTTAATTTACTAATTTTCCTGAATTTCAGTGAGTGGAACAAGAAAAGTGGGGTGCGGTGGCGCAGCAGGTTGGACCACAGTTCTGCTCTCTAGTGGGTCTGGGGTTCGAGTCCCGCTTGGGGTGCCTTGTGACGGACTGGCGTCCCGTCCTGGGTGTGTCCCCTCCCCCTCCGGCCTTACGCCCTGTGTTACCGGGTAGGCTCCGGTTCCCCGCGACCCCGTATGGGACAAGCGGTTCTGAAAATGGATGGATGGATGGAACAAGAAAAGATTTCAGTTTATTCATTTTAAATGCATATCTTTGAGTATGGTAGTAGCAGACTTTATTATGTTAACATGAGACAAAATGGCTAAGTCCACACTGTATGTAATTTAGGATGAGGATAACAAGAAAAAACATTTATGGGCAGACCCAGGACACGTTGGAGAGACTATGTCTCCCGGCTGGCCTGGGAACGCCTTGGGGTTCCCCCAGAGGAACTGGAGGAGGTGTGCGGGGAGAGGGAGGTCTGGAGTACTCTGCTCGGACTGCTGCCCCCGCGACCCGGCCCCGGATAAAAGCGGAGGAAGATGGATGGATGGATGGATGGGTTCGGGGCTCATTGCTACGGGCTGTTCGTTCCCTGTATGACCGGAGTAGGAGCTTGGTTCACATTGCCGGTAGTAAGTCAGACCTGTTCCTGGTGCATGTTGGACTCCGCCAGGGCTGCCCTTTGTCACCGATTCTGTTCATTATCTTTATGGACAGAATTTCTAGGCGCAGCCAGGGAACGGAGGGTGTCTGTTTTGGTGGCCGCAGGATCTCGTCTCTGCTTTTTGCGGACGATGTGGTCCTGTTGGCTTCATCAAGTCAAGACTTACAGCGTGCACTGGGGAGGTTTGCAGCCGAGTGCGAAGCGGCAGGGAGCTGGAGCTGGAGGAGGTGTGCAGGGAGAGGGAAGTCTGGGGGACTCTGCTTAACCCGGAGGGGGCAATCCACCTTTTTCCGACTGAGAACCATGGCCTCGGATTTGGAGGTGCTGATTCTCATCCCTGCCGCTTCGCACTCGGCTGCAAACCTCCCCAGTGCACGCTGCAAGTCTTGATTTGATGAAGCCAACAGGACCACATCGTCCGCAAAAAGCAGAGACGAGATCCTGCGGCCACCAAAATAGACACCTTCCGTTCCCTGGCTGCGCCTAGAAATTCTGTCCATGAAAATAATGAACAGAATCGGTGACAAAGGGCAGCCCTGGCGGAGTCCAACATGCACCAGGAACAGGTCTGACTTACTGCCGGCAATACAAACCAAGCTCCTGCTCCAGTCATACAGGGAACGAATAGCCCGTAGCAGCGAGCCCTGGACCCCATAATCCCGAAGCACCCCCCACAGGATCCCACGAGGGACACAGTCGAATGCCTTCTCCAGGTCCACAAAACACATATGGACTGGTTGGGCAAACTCCCACGAACCCTCCAGCACCCTAGTGAGGGTATAGAGCTGGTCCAGTGTTCCACGGCCAGGGCGAAAACCGCATTGCTCCTCCTGAATCCGAGGTTCGACTATCGGTCGGATTCTCCTCTCCAGTACCCCGGCATAGACTTTCCCAGGGAGGCTAAGGAGTGTGATCCCCCTATAGTTGGAACACACTCTCCGGTCCCCCTTCTTAAAAAGAGGGACCACCACCCCGGTCTGCCAGTCCAGAGGCACCGTTCCCGAACTCCACGCAATGCTGCAGAGGTGTGTCAGCCAAGACAGCCCCACAACATCCAGAGAAATGAGAAACTCGGGAGCCTTGCCACCGAGGAGTTTTTTGACTACTTCAGCAACTCCAGCCAGGGTAATGGACGAGTCCCCCTCCGAGTCCCCAGTCTCAGCTTCCTCTACGGAAGGCGTGTCGGAGGGATTGAGGAGATCTTCAAAGTACTCCTTCCACCGCCCGACAACATCCTCAGTTGAGGTCAGCAGCGCACCACTTCTACTGTAAACAGTGTTGGGGGAACACTGCTTCCCCCTTCCGAGCTGCTGGACGGTTTGCCAGAATCTCTTTGAGGCCGACTGGAAGTCTTCCTCCATGGCCTCGCCGAACTCCTCCCAGGCCCGAGTTTTTGCCTCAGCGACTGCCAGAGCCGCGTTCAGCTTGGCCCGCCGGTACCCGTCAGTACCCGTCAGCTGCCTTCCATATCCCAAACTCATCCCGGATATCCCTGTGGCCCGGTAGGAGGTCAACGTGGCACTACAGAAAAGCACAGACAGCCTCGGTAGGGACAAAGGGGTTAAAGACATGGACAATGATTATCCTTCTGTCCGTCCACCAAAGGTGCTCAGTCTTATATTGCTTCAACCCACCGTCCATCTCCTTCTTACAGATTTCTACCACTTTCTGGTAGGTTTCGTCAGCGAGAATGGTGACGTTGACAAACCGCTGGGGTCTATTCCTTTGAATACAGATAACTTGTGCGGCGGCCAGGCCCAACTTACTTAAGATGACTTCCGTGATTAACCCAGCACAATCAGGGAAGTCTTCCGCTGCCTCCATGCTTCGCTACCTGAAGCGAATGGTATGCTTCATCCTCGGAATAATACCACTGGTGGACTGCTCCTCCTCTTCCTCTCTGGGGAAATAGAGCTCTTCTTCTCGGGCCTGGCCGCTTCTTCTGCAGGTGAGGCCGTTGTCGCCTTCGCCCGTGCAGTTGTCATCTCCACTGTCATTGACTTCGCCGCAATCTTTGGGATCACCACTGCCACCACCTCCACCACCAGTCCTCCACCACCAGTCCTCCTCCAGCTGGCATCAGCATTGCGGCTCCCTTCACGAGAGCCGGCAGTCCTTCTTCATTAGGAGAGCTCTCCTGGGTGGGCGACTCCTCAGGAAGACGGCCTCACCTGCCCCCCAGCGGTCGTCTTTGTCTTCTCAGCCGAGGCCGTCATCACCGACATTTTCTTCCTCGCTGCAGTCGTCGTCATCGTCTTCATTGCAGCTGTCAGTGTCTGGGATGCCTTCATTCCCGGTGCAACCCTAGGCCGGCTTGAAAGTGCTGTAAAAAAGCCCGTAAAAGGGCTGTGGAAGTGCTCTTTTAGCCCTGGTGGCAGGCTGTGGTACTACACTTTGATGTTGGCTAAAAGGCCGAGAAGCAATCATATTGAATGCATACGATTTCTGACAAAAGTGAAACACAGTTTCAGACAGCCCCCTAACCACCTGAGAGTTCCCAATGGTCACTCTGAGCCTCCCCACTCAACACGATGGTTAGGTGGTTACTAGGTGAACCTCCAAAAACCCTCAGTGACAAGCTCAGCATCAGTAACATGAAAAAGGAACACGGGACTATGAACAAAAATACCAACTATTTACCTCAGCTCCCTTCAACGCCATTACAATACTTAATATTTATTAATTTTCGTTTAGAAAGTTATCGGAAAATAGAACCATTTGGCCACAACAGATCGGTTATGAATAGTGAGTTATTTATTCAAATATTCAAATCAAATACTGTATGACACTAACTTTTATCTTCCATCATCGGGAAGAATAGGAGAACCTTTTTTCTTACAGAATTACATTTACATTTATTCATTTAAACTTTAGCTGACGCTTTTCTCAAGCGACGTGCTGTGATATTGTGTTGTGATACGACCCATTCTCAAGGCGACTTAACAAAGAACTACTCCATGTTGCAATCATTCACCCCTTTATACGTTAAAGCAATGTAACAATGCCGCCGAATGTCATGATATCAATACAGGTATGGTATAATGCAAGGGTGGGCTTAAAACACCATATCAAAAAAATCACCCAAACTTCAGTGAAACTACATAAAATATAACAGAGCCGTACAGCAGTTATCAGTAAGTACGTATACCATGTACGGTGGCGGGAGAAAACTAGATCACCAATCAGAAATAACTTTGAAACTTCAAGTCCGCCTACATGTTACTATGATTGGACAGACCTCGTGTCATGCAAAAATGCTTTGGCGTTTACTGGTGAAGCAACAAGCTGCTGTTTTTTTGAGTATAACAACTACGATAAGAAGATATATGTGCTTTATAGGATTTGTACAGAAGGATTTACAATTACTTTAGGGAATTCTGAAAAAAGTTTCTTTATTGGTTCGTAGGTTTTATCCTTTGCGTGTAGGTGTGTGGGAGATGGACGATATCATGCGGCCCAGCAGCGGCGCTTCAGGCCTCGGACTAGCGTCGGTCTTTCCTCCCGGTCTGCAGGCTATTTACGGCGAGTGCAGGCGTTTGTACCAGGACCAGCCCAACCCGCTGCAAGTAACGGCCATTGTTAAGTACTGGTAAGTGTAGTTTCCTCGCTTGTATGAATACCTGTTATGATTTCTCCGCAAGCATTTAGTCTCTTGTTTAGAGAGAGACCGATGCTGGGGGGGAGACTTGTAGTGAGTAGTCATACTCGTCACGAATAATTCAATCAATCAACACAACGGTATTTTCATGATGAGTTCTTAAAAACACAGCTGGACTTGTCTTGTGTCCTCGTTTTTACTCAGATATGAATTGTAACTCAGTGTTTTTCTGTTTTTCACACCAGTGCTCTTGTTTGCTATCATTGCTGTGTGTAACTCTGGTTTCAGTAGCCTAAGTATCAGTTCATTGCTCAACTTTAGGATTCTCCTATTGCTGACTATAAGTAAGGGCAGCAGATGGCATGATGATTAGAGCCATTGTTTTCTAATCTGTTGGTTTTCAATTCAGGTACCACTCCTTCTGTAGTATCCTTCATCAAGCTACTAGTATACAGAGTGAAAATTCCGTGTTATGTAAATTGGTAAAATCATTGGAAAACTAACACTGTAACTGTAAGTCACCTTCACAAACTTTGTGACAAAGTATAAAACAAAAGTTAGTAATTCATGGTGCCTATTTTTGCTGTCATTCATTGTAAGCTACAGATTTGGAAAATGTTAGCACTCTTTACAAACGGACAAGTGTAAGTTGAACAGTATTTGCTTTCTCTTGCATGTGTATGGAAAACCCATTTCACTGATCACTGACAAAATGGTTTTGTATTTTAAGATCATATTAATTCCTTTGCCACTTGAAGTTCTGAATATTCTGTATTAAAAGGAGTTTAATATCCATACTTTGTCATATGATGCATTGCTTCATGTGGACCAGTGCTGTTTTTGTCATGTGAGGGGTTTAACTAACCATAATTTTCCTCATCTTACGAAGTGTTTTTCAGGAATGTATTACCTTCATGAGGCAGTGGGAGACTACTATGCTGCTGTCCTTTTTATATGTCCTTATTACACTTGCTCATTTAGCTGATGCTTTTCTCCAAAGCATCTTACAATGTTCAAGTACTTACAATTATTTTACCCATTTATACAGCTGGGTAATGTTACTGAAGCAATTTAGGGTAAGTACCTTGCTCAAGGGTACTATAGCTGGAGGTGGGGATCGGACCTGTGACCACTGGGTCCAAAGGCAGCGGCTTTAACCACTACGCTACCAGCTGTCCAGACATGTCTTTTTTTTTCTTTGTCTGTTTCATTCCCTGATTTTCATGTCTGTAACATGTTGGGTAGGTTGTAGACAATTTTTTTTTTGTTGCTTTCTGTAGGCTGGGTGGGCCTGACCCTCTGGATTATATCAGCATGTACCGGAACTTGGGCTGTCCCGCTCAGGAAATCCAGGAACACTGGCACTACGTCAGCTTTGGCCTGAGTGACTTGTATGGGGACAACCGAGTGCATGAGTGAGTGTTTTTAGCTTTTCTTGGCATGTGTACTGCTGGAAGAACTTCATCTTTACATGAAGTCATATGTAATATTCACTGTTGTTATTAATTAGTCAGAAGTTTGAAGAAACAGTGGAACACTGCCACAAATTTTTTTGTAAATAAAATAAATTTTATTTAGCCCTAATAACATTTTAACACTGGCCTTGTGATGGCCCTCTGCTTTTTTATAAGATGTAAGATGACTTAACTGATTATACACAATTCCAGATTTTTTTTTTTTTTTAAAAAATCTGACTTTTTGTGTAATTCTTTTTTCATGATAAATTCCTGAATCTGGACCATTAGCTTTCACATCAAAGGTACAATCCCTAAAATGCCCAGTTCTTTGGCTCCCTAAATATAATACTAACTAGATAATACTAATAATACTGGGTGTTTGAGAAAGCTGATAGATTGCAGAGATCTGTCTTCTCTGTGGGAGTGCTTTCTTAGCAGCTGTACTAGGCAGAGTGATGGCCCACACACACAGTCAGTCTAAATAGACTCCATCTGGCAGTGCAGACAAAGTCAGAGGAGTTGATTTTTCATCTCTACACAAGAAAGTAAGGACTGTTACAGAAAGGCAGAGTACTTCTGCAGTGTGAGCATGCTCTAGGGTAACAGTAACATATCTCGAGGTAGTTTCTGGTAATGTTTGTGTTGTCGTGTAGCTGTTAATGCACACCCCAGGTTAAAAATTAAGCTGTCTCTCTGCGACTGAATTATGGAGCTTTCAAGGAGAGGGATGTCCTTAACTGCTTTAAGAATGAACTGCTTCCAGTCATCTGTACTAATGGTGTTACTTCCAGTTCCAAAACCAGCCTTGATTATGGTTGGGGATGAAAAGACCCAGTGATCTGTACAGTAATGTCTGTTTTGTAACAGGTTTACAGGACCAGATGGTCCAAGTGGTTTTGGGTTTGAGCTGACCTTCCGGCTGAAGAGGGAGCCAGATGAAACAGCGCCACCCACGTGGCCAGCAGAACTCATGCAAGGCTTGGCCAGATACGTTTTTCAATCAGGTAGTAGAAACTGAAGTGAGTTCTGTGCAAAATCTCTGTCGAAATGGAAGCGGAGAGAGTAATTGGTTAACATCCAACTGAGGGTATTGTTTCCTTTCTTGTATGAGAACGGATGCGCCTCTACATCTTTTGTTAAGACATCCTCCCAAGCTGATGTGTACCATGCAGATAAAAACAGGAGGTCATGTCTCTTTGCTAGTACACGGCTGTTAAGGTAACTCATTTAACGGTAATTAAGAATCATCCAAAATGAACATATTAATAGCTTCTCTCATGGGGAAACAAGTATCAAAAGCACTGAGGGTTCTGGTGTTTTCCTAACTTATGCAGAAGAATATAAAATTTCATAAAAAAAGATAATGTAGCATTGAAGATAATTAGATTCTTTAGGGGTGCAGTAAATTTCTGAAATTTCAGCACCACCTTTTTCAGATTTTAGATGCCTCTTTGAGTGAAGAAATGCCGAACTAACTTTAAAGCTGCAGTTTTGGGTCAAAACGGATCATTTTGTAGGTGTAGTGACCATCTGTTAATGCCAAATGCTGTGCTTTCACCATTTGTATGTATGTAGAATTGGGCATATGAGCATGTTTGATTGCGTCACTCAATTTCTGGGCTTACACATACATTGGAGGCCATTTTAAGAGCTAATGTATAATTGCCTCATGTGGGACCTGTGTGGGTTGGATTTAAGATGGTTTTTCCCTGTGACATATTTGGGTTTTTTTTTTGTGGCCTGAAGTGCTGTAAGTTCTAAAGAGTTTCTTTGTTTCACAGAGAACACATTCTGTAGTGGGGACCACATTTCATGGCACAGCCCTTTGGACAACAGTGAATCTCGCATCCAACATATGCTGCTGACTGAGGACCCCCAACTGCAGCCTGTGCAGACTCCCTTTGGCCTAGTTACATTCTTGCAGGTGAGGAACTCCTTGGAAGTCAAATTAGTGAAACTGGCAAATTAACTAACCCATTATAATAGTCTGGGTCTCTTGCCTTTTTGTCCTTATTGTTTTGCATCTTGGTTCCAAGTTTGTTGTATTACGCTTCTTCCTCTGTTTTGCCTCACTTACGCATGTTGGCCTCTCCCATCCTTCTAGATTGTAGGTGTCTGCACAGAAGAGCTGCAGGCTGCTCAGCAGTGGAATGGACAAGGGGTTCTGGACCTGCTGCGAAGTGTCCATATGTGAGTACTAGCATAAGCAGTTGCTCAGATCACACTATCACCCTGTTAATCTGTATAGAAGATTACTGTATTCAGGACAATTTTATTAGAGAATCCTGCTGATGAGCTGTCAGTAGGATCCTCTGTATTCTTGCTTGGCTTACTGATACTCTAGCCCTGTTCCGCTTTAACTGCAACACAAGTAATCTTGGCTAATCTTCCTGACAATACTCTATGGTTTGAGGTATCTGCTCTTTGATATACAAACTGTTATACTACCCCCTATAAAACCAGTAGTTTTATTGCTTCTCCAAGCCCTCTGTCTCATTAGGTGTTCTGTTTCTGGTTGGCTTCAGTTTGACTGCAAAAGTAGTAATGCAGCTGTTGTTTGCTTCTGATAAAATGTATGTATTTATAAATTTAATTCCAGAAATCAAATTCATTTTAACAGTTGCATGTTCTCTAATACATTGAGTGCTTTGATTTAAAGGATACAATTGACACCTATGTGACCTAGCATGATTACAGATATTAAGCATGATTAAAGACTGAGAAAATTGACCTCTTATGTTCAATCTTATCTGTAGATTTCATTTTTAAAGCTGGCAGTATGCTCAAGTGCACATTTTTGGGTCGGAACCATTGTTGGGAATAATGCTATCAAAGTGATTAAAAATTATAAAAAGCAAATGTAGAGTAAAGCCTTGTTAAAATTGTTGACGTGGAAAATTTTACATGTTGACAGTACCATGAACGTCATAAATCATCAGGGAATACTCTTCCCATACTCTTTCTGGGTTGCAGAAACCAGATAATACTGGGGTACAGATCCACTGTTGGAGGCTGCCTGCAACAGTACATTAAACATGGGAATAGATTATTAGAACGAAGCTTTTCTAAATTCAATTCAGTTTATTTTTATAGAACGCTCTTCTCATGCAGTGACAGAGTGCTTGAACACAGGCATAGTGCAAAGAAACAAATACATCAGACAAGGAAACAAGACAGTTGGCTACAGCCTGGCGTAGTTGACTACAGAACTAGCATAATGCTTTTATACAGTTATAAGTATGCCTGCTGGCCACAGAGGAAAGGAACAAAAAAACTCCCAGTTGAAAGTCAAAGGGAGGAAAAAAACACCTCTGAGGGTCCAAGTCCCAGTGGCTGCCCACCCCTCCTGGGCATTCCAGGTTAGATAAGACTTCTAAGTCAGTTTATAGGTAATAATGACAGTGTTGCTGTATGGTTGCTTGATTTCCCAGTTCAGCAAGGTATGTCTCGTCCATCTTGGCATTTCAACGGAAATACAGCTAAGTGGAATTAAACTTCGTGGTGTTATGCTCAAGTGAACATGTAGACCTTTAGTCTGGATTTGAAGATTGATATGGATGGGGTATTTCTGACAGTAACTGGTACACTATTCCACAGTTTAGGTGCTCTATAGCTAAAGGCATGACCTCCTACTTAGGTCTTAATCACAGGTACTTTAAAGTAACCCACATCCAATGAATGAAGATATTGTACTGGGATATAAGAATCAATAATCTCACAAAGGTAAGCCAGAGCAATGCCATGTACCGCCTTATAGGTCTAAAGTAGGATTTTATAATCAGCTCTAAATGTAACCGGGAGCCAATGCAGTGATTTCAGTACCGGTGTTATATAGTCGTACTTCTTGGTTCTAGTGAAAATTCTCGCAGCAGCATTTTGTACCAACTGTAGCCTGGATACAGTCTGATATGGACAACCTGACAGTAAAACATTACAATAGTCCAGCCAGCTTGACACAGAAACATGAACCAGTTTCTCAGCATCCTGCCTACATAGGAATTGACTTAATTTAGCTATGTCTCTCAACTGGAGGAAGCACGCCTTGCTCAGAGCATTTATTTGAGATACAAATGACAGTGTTACATTCAATAAGACATGCAAAACCTTAACAATCTGTACGCTTGAAGTTTATACCATTTGTGTTAAAGATTGGCGTACTTGTGTCAAGAGTTTTGGCATCACCATCCACCACAAGTGCCTCTTTTTGTTGGGTATTTAAAGATAAATTTTTACTCATCAGTAGTTTCATGTTGGTAATACAATTGGCTAAAGACACTATGTGATGGGTCGTCAGGCTTAAACGAAACGTATAGCTGTTGTCATTTGCATTTGAGTGGAAACTTGCATTGTGTTTGTGAATAATATCACCCAATGGTAACATATAGAGTGAGAACAATAATGGACCTAACACAGAGCCATGTGGCACACCATATCGAGACATAGTTGAGATGGAGGGGGTACAGGCATCCAATTTCAGAACAGATTGTTCACGGTTAGCTAAATATGAGTCAAACCACTTCAGGACAGTACCCCTTAGTCCAACCAGGTTTTCAAGTCTATTCATTAGGATACTATGGTCTGCAGTGTCAAACTCAGCACTCAAGTCCACCAGCATAACAAGAGAGATCTGACCAGCATTAGAAGAAATAAGAATATCATTAGCAACATGTGAGTGCCATTTCAGTGCAGAAACCACACTGAAATTTTTCAAATATATTATGGTGATTAAGATATTTTATAATTTGGGAAGCTACAATCTTTTCTAAAATTTTGGATAAAAACAGTAGTTTGGAGATGGGTCGATAATTACTTGGGTTATTACAATATAGATCTGATTTCTTAAGTAGGGGTCTAATAAAGGTGACGTTAAAAGCTTTTGGAACAGTCACTAAGTAATGACAAATTAACAATAGGTTCTGCACGCACGGAAACTGCGGCTTTCGGTAATCTAGTGGGGATTGGGTCTAAAGGATAGGTAGTACCTTTCATAGAGTGAATTAGCACGATAATTTCCTGTACAGTTATTACGTCAAAGCTACATTATTATTATTATTTATTATTGGAAAAACTACATAAATTCATCATTAGTATTGGAAGTAGAAATGCATTGTTTACCTTTGTGTTGTTCCCAGTTAAGTAAGCAATGGTATTAAACAAGAAACTAGGGTTTTTCTGATTTTCATCAATTAATTTTTTCCATAATATTTGGATCTGGCGTGAAAAAGTGCTTTTCTATAATTTATTTTTAGACACTTGGCCCAGGCTACATAATAAACGTTTACAACATTTACGCTGTAATTTACAACATTCTAACGTTTATTACTTGATTTGTTGAATCACGGTAGGTTCCTTACAGTTCAAATAAGTTTAGTTTTTGGTGGAGCTGCAGAATCTTAAGGCAAATTTCACCACTGAATTATACTCAGAAGCTATTTGATCTACATCTGCGTGTGTTCCAAAATCTGATTTTTCTAATGTAATTGATCATTTTAGCAGCAGTATTGACATCAGTATGTTGCATGATCTTTGTCTTACTGTTGTCAGATGGCACTGGCAGGTGTAGATCAAAGGTTAATAGGTAATGAGCAGAAATAAGTTCTGGTTGCGGACCTCTATGTAGACTCTTGTGTGATGACTTCCACCAGTCTATCATCTGATTCCCCTTCTATCTTTTTATGTGCACAGGGCAGGGGGTCCCTGGCTCATCACGGACATGCGGAGAGGGGAAACCATTTTTGACATTGATCCACACTTACAAGTAAGGTTTCTTAAGAGTTAGTGCCAGTATCTTGGCTTTGCAGTTGCACAGCATACAGTAATTCTGTGAATGTTTAGTACTTTATTTGTAGACATGCTTGTTTTTACTAAGCCTCTAATGTACTACCCTACTCGGTTTCACACACCTAATTTGCTCTGGTAGCGTAGTGTTTAGAGCTGCTACCTTTGGACTCAAAGGTTGCAGATTTGAATCCCACCTCCAGCTAGGAGTAGTACCCTTGAGCAAGGTATTTACCCTAAATTGCTCCAGTAAATTACCCAGCTGTATAAATGGGTAAATAATTGTAACCTTAACATTGTAAGTCACTTTAGAGAAAAGTTTCAGTTAAATGAATAAATGTAAATGTCTATATTAAGTTGTTGCTGATTTTGTTTTTTCCTGCCTTGAATGTAAAGACTAAATTGTGGCAGTTGAATGTTTCTGTTAATGCATCAAGCAGGAGCGGGTGGACAAGGGTATTGAGAGCGAGGGCTCCAACCTTAGTGGCGTTAGTGCCAAATGCGCCTGGGATGATCTGAGTCATCCACCTGAGGATGAGGATGACAGCCGCAGCATCTGCATTGGGTCACAGCCTCGACGTCTGTCAGATAAAGGTGATCCTCACACTCTTTTGTATATTTTTGATTTTTTTAAAAATTACTCAGAAATAGGTTTTACATGTGACAGTGTGCACCTAGGCCATCACAGTATTAAGGTAATTCATTTCAGAAAAACCTTTTGTAACAAACTTTCAGAACTCCATGTGCCAAGAGCCAGTTTCTGCTGCATGGCCCCCCCACGTTGCTTTTTTGGGCTGAGCCCAGCTGGGTTACATGGGCTACCCAGCCACCAGGCCTGGCTCCAGGGGTCGGTTCCAGTGACCCGATTTTGGGCTGGATAAATGGTATTTTGTTCAAGCCAAAAGCTTGTTGGTTCTAGTCACAGCGGCAACCCAAGAACCCGCTGCTGGACACCATCAAGCTGAAGAAGGAGGCCTTTAGGGCCTGCTTGGCTCTGGGGATTCCTGACTCAGCAGATAGGTACCGGCAGGCAAAAAAAGGCAGCAGCAGCCGCAGTTGCAGAAGCAAAATCCGGAGCATGGAAGGAGTTTGGAGAGGCCATGGAAAATGACTTTTGGTCGGCCTCAGAGAGGTTCTAGAAAACCATCCAGTGGCTCAGAAGGGGTCAGAGGAGTTTCGCTCAAGCTCTGTTTAGCAAAGCTGGAGAAACTCTGACCTCAAATGAAGATATTGCCAGTAGGTAGGAGCTCTTTGAGAAACTCCTAAACCCGAGAGATATGCCTCCCTTATAGGAGTCAGGGCAAGAGGCTTCCAGGGTATCAGAATCTGTTTCCCTGGTGGAAGTCACAGAGGTAGCTGGAAAGCTCCACAGTGGCAAAGCACCGGGGGTGGGTGAGATTTGCCCAGAACTGCTTAAGGCCCTGGATATTGTGTGGCTGTCATGGCTGATATGCCTCTGCAATGTTGCATGGACCTTGGGGACAGTGCCTTTTGGATTGGCAAACTGAGGTGGTGGTCCCTATCTTTAAGAAAGGGGACTGGAGAGTGTGTGCCAACTATCGGGGTATCGCACTTCTCAGCCTCCCTGGGAAAGTCTATGCCAGGGTGCTGGAAAGGAGGCTCCGGCCTATAGTTGAACCTTGGATTGGAGAGGAGTAATGCAGATTCCGTCCTGGCTGTGGAGCAGAGGACCGGCTTTTCTCCCTCACAGGTAATTGAGGGGGCATGGGAGTTTGCTAATCCAGTCTACATGTGTTTTGTGGACCTGGAGAAGGCCTACAACTGTGTTCCCCGAGAAATTCTGTGGGAGGTGCTTCGGAGTATGGGGTGCCGGGGCCACTACTGTGGGGCCGTTCAGTCTCTGTACACACGGGGCGAGAGCTGTGTCCGTTTTCATGGACAGGATATCAAGGTGCAGATGAGGTCAGGAGGGCATTCTCTGTAGGGGGCTGGAAGGTGATGTCTCTACTCTTTGCGGATGATAATCTCCTTTTGGCACCATCACATGGATGCCTCCAGCATGCACTGGAATGTTTTGCAGCCGAGTGTGAAGCGGTTGGTATGAGGATCAGCACCTCCAAGTCTTGAGTCCATGGTTCTCTCACGGAAAAGGATGGCATGCCCCCTCCAGGTAAGGGGAGAGAATTTGCCCCAGGTGGAGGAGGTTAAGTATCTTGGGGTCTTGTTCACGAATGGGGGAGCAGGGAGCATGAGATCAGCTGCAGAATGGGAGCAGCAGCAGCGTTAATGCGGTCACTGGACCGGACTGTAGGGGTGAAGGGGGAGCTGAGCCATAAGGAAAAGCTCTCCATTTACCGGTCAGTCTACATCCCTACCCCCACCTATGGTCATTAACTCTGGGTAATGACCGAAACAATAAGATCACGCATATGAGGGGCTGAAATGAGTTTTCTCTGTTGGCCGGTGGGACTCGCTGTCCGGGAGGAACTTGGGGTAGAGCCGCTAGTCCTCCGCATTTAGAGGAGCCAGTTGAGTTGGTTCGGGCATCTGGTAAGGATGGTCCCTGGGCACCTCCCTTTGGAGGTATACCAGGCATGGCCAACTGGGACGAGACCCCGAGGTTGGCCCAGGACCCACTGGAGAAGTTATATGTCCCAGTTTGGCCTGGGAGCAACTGGGGATCCCCTGGGTTGAACTGGAGGAAGCTGTGAGGGACAGGGACGTCTGGGCTTCTTTGCTCTCCCTATTGCCACTGCGAACCTAGAAGGACTAAGCGGTTAAGAAGATTGATGGATGGACTTTGACAACTCAGATGCGGGGTACCCTTAGTTTGTGTGTTCCTGGGCCCCCAAAATTGACACCCATTTATGCTAAAATATTACCAGATCCCATCAAAATGGACACAGTTACTTCAATAGTTAACATTAGTTATAACACAACATAAGGTAATTTCACTTCATTGCTCTGTAATACTGTATGGCTTCTTTTATTAATACTATATGTCTGTCTCCCTGCACTCATTCAGCTCTTTGAGTTCCTACAAACTGTAGGCTTAGATGCTCACAAACAACATGCGTACAGATGATATAAAATCAGCCTTTGCAAAAAAAAAAAAGAAAAGGAAATGTGTGTAGAAAATGCAAATGAATTTGCACTTGGTGAGCAAACTGACATGGTGTCTCAGCACTGGGCTGTGCAGTTGAACATGGTTTCCCATTTATTCCCATGTGGCATGTTGCAAATTTGCATGTTACTTAGGGGGAAACCCCCACAAACACACAAAGACATGATCCAGATGAACAGGTCACTATGTGTGTCTGTGTGTGTGTAAGCCTGTGCATGTGCATGCACAAGTATGTTAGTATGCTTTTCTACTTTGTTCACATTTTTCTTTTTTTTTTTTCCTCACTTGCCATAGCCATGATGCACTAAAAAGAAAAATAGCACTAGAAATTGGAGACAAAGTGGAGAGATGCTGACCAAACATGCCCACCTTGTAATGCCTGGTGTGCTGCAATGCGCATGCCTCACCCGTGAGGAAAAAGGAGCCTTTGAAGGAAAAAATATGCTATATTTTGACAGTTGCTACTGCCTCACAGTGCTTCTTGTAACTGCAAACTTTTATATGTAAACAAATTTTTAAAAATTCTTTGTAAGTGTGAATTTTCATAAGCTGAATGTTCTTAAGACTAGAAAAAGACTAAGGGTATGAGATTCCATAAATGAGAATTTGCCATGAAAACACTGCATTCCAGTATGCAAACTTTGAAGATGCAGTTATTCTTATAGCCAGCATGTTGTTATACATTAATAAGATGATCCCCCCCCCAAGAATAATTTTGAAATATTGAAGTTATTTTGATTTGAGGTGTTTGTCTCTATTTAGACAGAGTGGAAGCTGAACAGAGAAAATGGGGTGTCACCAGTATGTGTGTATGTGACTGTTCTACAGACACAGAGCAGATAAGGGAGGCTCTGCGGAGGGGGCTGGAGTTAAATGGCAAGGCTGTCCTTCCTCCCATCAGCAGTCAGAGACAGAACCACGACCGGCCACAGTAAGTGCTTTCATTTTACTCTAGCTCCCACACTTTCTATACAGATGCTTAACTCTTGCCTTATGTTATTGCTGTTGCTGACCAACCCTATGGCTGTGGGGTCTTTTGTGTCCTCACTAAGTACTGTTTGTACGGTTTCAGTAACTGCTTGTCCTGAGCAGGGCTATAGTGATCTAGAGCCTGTCCTGGAAGCATTGGGTTACAAGGCTAAGGGGGTACCCTATGAACAGAATGGCAGTCCATCGCAGAGTAGCCCCCCGCACGCACACACAGTCACACCCTAGGGTGAATTCATCTGAGACCTTGGACTGTGGGAATATGCTGGAGCATACAGAGGAAACCAACACAGACACTGGGAGAACATGCAATCCCTACACAGACTGAGTGGGGATTGAACCCACATTCTCTTGCAACACCCAGGCACTGTGAAGTGGCAGCATGACTTGCTGTGTCAGTGTGCCACCCGAATATCAAAACTGTTCATAAATTACAACTGGTTTTTGTTTCTGGCCTCTAGGTGACAGCCTGTTCCTCTTTGAATTGCCACTGGGGGAATTGTATAGTCTCTATCAAGCATCTGATGGCATTCTTTGCAGAATATCTCATGTCCTTTTATGCAAAATCACTTGTTGTAGAGTACTGTTATAACATTTTTGTGGAGTACCTGCTTAAATGTAATTAATCACTATTCATTTATCCATTATCACTAACAATGTCCAGACCTGGAGCCAATTTCAGAAGCAGAGTGTGCAGCAATTTTACTAATTTGTTCAATGCAGCAGCCTTGATCTAGAAGTGTGAATATGAATCTCACTGTATCTGGCATGCTTGCTGCCAAATCTTAGTGATGATCTTGGCTTTTCTGTACTTTGTTGCAGTGAATGCACTGTGTCCTCACTAAGCTCAGAACAAAGAGCTGCTGAAAGGCTGTTCTTCTGAAGATGCAGCCACCCATTCTGCTGGTCCCCTTTGGGTGTTCACTGTCTGTGCAGGCACACACGGGAACCTAATGAATTATCAGTGTATGTGTCGTTGCAGTAGTGTTCTACGGACCGGGAGAGGTGTATTCATTGTGCAGTTTTGCTATGTGTAAATGACACTTTTCAATGGTGTGTTTTGATTACTAGAGTTAGAGGTTAAGGGTATAGACAAGTATTTGGCTGGTAGGGTGATAGAAACAGTGTGCAGTAGGATAAGCTCTTAAATGGGCTGATGGAGTGTGACTGGCCAGGAATATTGGATCTTTAAGAATTGATTTCCCCTCATTGTGGACTGTTATTGGCTTACAAATGTTGTACCTCAGAAATTTTGTTTTTGCATATTCCCTCTGGAATATTTTATGAATTTTCATAATTTGATTCACAACTGAATTGATACTTGCAATTAATGTTTCAGAACTTGCCCCTTTAAGTTGAACTAAAAAGTTTTTCATCCATTAAAAATATTTATTTTGCACACTTCAGTAGCTTTTATAGAATTTGAGTATGTTTAAAGAGGCTTCAGGATTACGTTTGGTCAACAACTTGTCTCTGAAAATGATGGGGTTTTTCAAACTAGGACACTTGACTGGACTGCTGGCCCTTTGGGAGCCTGCAGTTAATGGGTACATGAGCCATTAGCATTCTCTTCTAATTTCTCCATAGACAATCAGTGGGCCATTTGCAGAAGCAGCAATATTCCAGGTAAGAACAAACCACGCAAGACAAACAAACTTGTGTTTTCAGTGTGAAAACCAGAGTTGGTGTCATCCTCACTACACATTTAGCCGTGCGTGGTGGTTTCAGCTCCACTGTGTGTCCTTACTCTTACATCTGTGCACCATTTGCTGACAGGGTGCCTTTAGGACGCAGTCCCCATGCCAACAGGGGCTGCTTGTGAGGGTTTTAGATTGCAGAGGCTGCTGGATAGTGTGGCTACTGGTTGCGGTACTTGGATGTTTACATAAACAGCAACAGAAGCAGGCAGCAGCTGTCAGGGCAGCTGAGAGTAAACTGTAATGGCTCTGTTGCAGTGTGCCCCTTTTACATGTCATTGATCTGCATTTCAGCTTTTACATTGGCTAGAAAGCTTTGGCTTCTCAAGTTTCTCTTGGCAGGAGAAAAATTGAGGGGGCCAAATAGAGTCCATGGACAGCAGTGTCATGCTTTTCTGACAGGAGTCGGAAGAACAGCTTGGAGAGTGAGAGCTCAACAGCCATTGTACCCCATGAACTAGTGCGCACACGGCAACTGGAGAGCGTGCACCTCAAGTTCAACCAGGAGTCCGGCACCCTCCTCCCTTTGTGCCTCAGGTCTGAGCCCCTCTAGTGCTTTGTGTCAGGGTTGAGTTTAACATTGGGCTCACTCCAGATTAAAACTTTTATTCCCTCTCTGCAGAGGCCGTCTCTTGCATGGGCGACACTTCACCTACAAGAGCATCACAGGGGACACTGCTATCACATTTGTTTCCATGGGGGTAGAGGGAGCCTTTGCCACAGAAGAACATCCTTATGCTGCCCATGGGCCTTGGCTACAGGTAGGTTGTGAACTGCTAGCTTTGCTTCTCTATAACCCTCAGTGTGCCCTATAGCTGAGGTGTAACTGCTACATGTTCTCCTAGGTGCTTCTGACTGAGGAGCTTGTTGAACAAATGTTGGATGACCTCCAAGACCTCACTGCACGGGAGGAGGTAATATGGCACTTTTATTTTCCAGTTTTATATCAGAGTTGCTGTTGCCTTTCACTCACCTATATTTTGTTGTCTCCACAAAGCCCATCCTGCCAAAGGAGTACAGCTGGCCAGATAAGAAACTGAAGATTTCCATTCTTCCAGATGGTGCATTTGACAGTCCCCTACAGTGAACTAAACTTTCCCCCTCCTTCATTTCCTGAGGCCTTTACAATAGGTTCTGTCATACTGAGTGTCTGTATGTACATGTCTGCCCTTCAGATTAGTACTCTCTATATCCCTATTTTGTCAGTGAACTGAAGTACAGGCATTGGTAGCTTGACTTTTGTTACTGACAAGGGTTATATGCTCTTCATTCTTGTACCCCTGGGAAGTCAAAACCAGATTGAGGGATGGATTAGAGTAGTGTGGAAGAAGGGACCAGGACAGCCCAACTAATGTAGCTGGACTCACCTTTGCTCTGTTGGAGAAATTGTAATAGAAATGAGGAATCATTCTATATAAATGGTGGTTTGTGGAAGTTTTCCTTTTTCCTCAATAGAACTGTATGATTATACCAAAAATATATTCTGTTGCTAGGAAAAGTAGTTTCATATCCAGATTACAAGGCTGGTTTTAGTAACAGCATTCCAGTGAAAGCTGACAAACTGAAATTTATTTCAGTGCCCAAAGACAAGTGCATGGTAACAACAAATTCAGTAAAACAAGCACGCAAGAGTTTGTGTCAAATTGTTGATCAGTTGAAGTTACATTAATATTCTGGGGCTGTTTGTATCTTGAGCTTCTAAACTGATACTCCCCAGTCAGGAGGCAGCAGGTAGTTGTAATGTGCTTGACTGATAGATTGCTCTTCAGTATATTTGATAATTTTATTCTTAAAGTTGCAGGCTTGGAGTTGAGATCACATCAGTGCCTTCTCTATTATGGCTAGGAGCAATTTCAGCATGGTTGTGCATCATTGTACAACTCATGTGTCAAACACATTTTCACCTGTTGTTTTAGTCACGTGGAGGCCTAACCTACTCTGACCTAAAGTATCTTAACAGTTAATGCACATATAGTAAAGGTCAATGTAACGGTTCCATTTACATGTGAGGTCAGTTCATAATCAAGTCCATTTTATTGCCTGTTTTCTGTGATGACCCTACCCCAAATCACCTTCCAGGTAGTATGTTCTGTGCTAGTGTTTTACACATGTACTCAGATCGACTACTGCTTTCGCAGCAATAGGATAACCTTGGCCAGCCATTTATGATCTTCTGTCATTTTAAAAATCTATGGTGTTATAAAGTCACATTTTAGTGCAGATTTTTATGCACATTAACTTAATTTTGTTATGTATTGTATGAAATCACTAAACTGCCAGTTTGTAATCTGAAGAGCATTAAAATTATTTACATAATCTATAGACATTTTCTTGGTTGTCTTTATTGAAAGACCTAGTATCAGCTGTGGGGAAAATGCTTTGTCAATTTAGCCCTCCTTGTCAAAAAGTGTATATATTAGATGCCAAAAGACACAATTATTCCCTTTATAAATCAGTGATAATGCTGGGATTCCTTTTTTTTAAACATTATTTAGCAGATGGTGTTTAGTGGAAGTTGCTTTGGAGAAAACCATGTAGTGTTATCAGCCCAGACCTTATTCACCAAGGTGCCTTACACTGCTAGATACACTACTTGAAATGATTTTATTGAGCACTCTTCAGCTATAATGAAGAACACCAAACAACTGAGCATAGTTACACAATAAGGGGATAAAAGCAGGTGATAGAATGCAAACATTAACCTAATAAGCCAACTGGCACCTGAGTGGAGGGGACTCCCAACAATGAAAAAAGGGAGAAAGTAAACCTCTGGGGCTCCAAGTAGGGGTGGCTGCTCATGCCTCCTGGGTATTATAGGCCTATTACATTGGGTCAGTGTAGGGTGTATCCATAACTAGAAAGACTGGCTCATGAAGCCTACATGGAACTAGTGTATATGAAAGGAGAAGTCATAGTCCAGTCTTCAGTCAGCTGATCTGATGACTGTTGTAAAGCTGTCCAAGCATTGAATAACTGATGTGGAAGATTTAGGTACACAAGTCCAAACATAAGCTTCACAGGTGACTGGTGGTACTGAGGCATAAATTTAATGAGAGAAGATAACTAATGCAATAATCATGATGAAAGGAAGATTTGAAATGGACATTGAATCTTCCGTTACGGGGGTGGAGAAAACAACGGATACATTAATAATTAAGATGTTAATTAAGAAAGGCTTTAGTCCTCCTTGGAATGCTGTCATACAAGTCCTAAACTCTGTAGTGGGAGTTTCTGTTATTCTTTAAGAAGAAGGTCCTCCAGTTCTTTGAGGGATGAAGAAAGTGGAAATTTACACTTCAGAACTTCCTGTAAATGTTCAATGATGTTTACATCCGGTGACTGGGAAAGTCTTGGAAGGCATTTGACTTTATCATGGTGTTCATTATCCTGAAATATGAGAACTTCATAAGAAAACAATGTTTGCACCATAGGACACAACTGGTCCAGTAAAGTGGCCTCATATTCCTTGGCTATTATACCCTATGCATTACTTCATTGGGGTTTGTATTATGTTATAAGGAATATTACATTATCACATAGTTATTACCTAATTAATTATAGGACAAAAATGGGCCAGTAGCGTTTTTAAGTTTAAATTTAAAATGTTCTTTACCACAAGATGGCAGAAAAGACCATGTTTAAAGGATTTTGATTAATTCTGTTTTTACCGTTTTAATAAAATAAGGATTTCTTTTAGGTTAACCTCAACTCTGCACATGTACATTCAGGTATTAGAGCTAAATGGTCATTCATTGGGCAGTTATATATTAATTATTGGTTTTCACCTTACATAGAAACATTCTAAAACTTGGAACTAAAAAGGTTCACAGGAGCTATTCTGAATGTGTGTGTCAGTATGCTTCTACATGCCAAGCCCTGAGGCGGTCTGCTGAATGCTGAGGGGGGTATGGGCATCCAATGCAATATCAGTTGCACTCAAAACTGTTAATCTTCCATTGTGAAGCTCATCCACTGCCCAGAAGATACACATGTCTGAACAGGCACTGCATGAACAGGGAATAAAAGAAGAATATACTACAACATGCATCTGGAATACCAGAAGTATGTTGTCCTATGGACCACACAACTAATATGCTACACCATCTTACAATTAACATCTGGCAAGTGACTGAGCACTGATGTGAATAATCTCAAACTCGAAATTACAAAACTAATTTGTAAAGCAACCCTTTCAATTGATTTAGGAAGCTCCTGATCAACTTATCTGCAGTTTGCAAACAACATTAAAATGAAGTGAAGAAAACAGGGCCACAATGAAGGACACACTAGTTTCTGCTCTGCTACTATAGTAGGACTGGGCTGATTTAAATAACAGGCCTGGATGCTGTGAAAATTCCAGGGACCAATACTGAGGCACTCATAGTGCAACAGGGAATGGTAGAGCCCATGGTGGTAATGCTCGTGACGATGAGCCTGGTGGACCAAGTGGTGATGGAATGAGCAGAGGTGTAAAAGGTAGTAATGGAGTCTACAATGGTACAGTAAACACAAAACTAAGTAGAAATGGGGGAGTCTAAAGTGGTAGAACAATTAGAGATAGAGCAGATGGCAATCTGTTGAGCAGTGCAGTGGTGTGTCATGTTCAAAGCAGTGTCAGTCTCTAGAAATGGAGCCTGAACTAATCTCAGAGCAGTAAAAACTCAATATGACTAATGACCCCCTGCACCTCCTGTGTCTCAACATAGGTGGTAACTGATTTGACCTAAAGTTACAGCTCATATGGTTAAAATGTAAAACAAGCATAAACTGATAACAAATAAGCAGCTGCTACTCAGCCCAAGTTATGAATGGATGCAAAGCATCAGCTATTATAACAGTTCACTGATGCCTGGCATTATAGCCTTACCTTTACCACTGTCTACACTGACACACTGGCCTTTTCAACATTATTCAGATAACTGCATCCAGGCTGACTTTCATTTCTGGGTTCTGCACAGAAAACTGTTGTATGTTAACTGGTTTTAGGCTTAAGTAAAATAAAAATGACAATGAAAAATCTGCCTTCAGTAAAATATGATTCAAGTGAGTAAAAGCAACTTTGTAATCCCTTCAACGGTCAAATGTCATGCAACACAATTTCACGTTAAAGGGATCATTTAATTAACAGTCAGAAAATTCTTAAGCTGTGGGCCTGAAAATTAATTGATTTCTTTTAATACGCCGGCGTATCATAGCAACAACAAACAATTTTTACAGAAATCGCCTAGAAAGTATATCCAACATTGTTTAATGTAACAGACATACGATACGGCCAATCTCTTATATGTTTCTGAGCACATTTGGACATGTTCCTTTTCTTCTTTGAAAACTAATTTAAAAATAAAGCCGCGTGTTTATCTTTTATCACAGCACACACAAATAACACGATCTTTTGATGACTGAATCAGATGTTTTGACAAATTCGAACAATAACATGTATTTCAGTTCTATGTCAGGATGCAATACTAAAAACATATTAACTGAGTACTATACTCAGAGCCATATGATATTAAAAAGACCGATGACAAAAAAACAGAAGTCAACAATAGTAAACATACGCAGTTATATGGGAGACAGACAATACAAGTTGCCCTTTTAAACTGAAGCCCCGCCTCTTCCGCCTTCAACACTTCCTGGTTTCGTTTGTCAAATCCAAGACCGGTCACGTGACAGGCGGTCGTGAGAGTAAATGCAGGCTGAATTCGGACCAGCAGTTCAGTGGTTGCATTCCTCTCCTTGTGATGGTGTGTTTTTGACGATTGTTGAGAAAATATCTCATAAATAACACACGAACTGGATTAAACCAAAAACAGCGCCGTCGCTCTGGAGGAGGACGACTCCAACTTCACCCACCGCGAAGAAGAGACGAGTACAGTAACTGTACACTTTCTTCACGTTTGCGGTGATAAGGAAACTAAAGTGAGCGAAAATGATAAACAAATGTCTCTTTTATTCTTTTTTAATGAGTGAAAAACAAAATGGCTGATGACAGCAAGCGGTAAGGGAAGAACAGCGCCGTCCCTTTAAGAACAAGCGGGCTCCAGTTCTTTTTACAGGAGTTGACGGAGAACGACACACTGCTGGCAGTTGACGTTTTGTGACTCTTTGTAAGTAAAGACATGGTATCGGAACATGCGCTATTCATGTGGTATACACAGGTCAGGAATTTTCACCTTATGTAAAAACAGGTATCGCATTACCGAATCATGTGTTCTAGGGAGTTGAGGGGAGAAAAAAAACGTTTCTCTAGCTACATTCTGATTCTCATTCTGGTGGTGTGCAGTTGATTCATGATCCATAACATAATGCAAGATCGTTTGTCGCAAATTTGATTTAAAATACGTATTTGACAGAGTAACACTGCGCTTTCTTGTCTCTGTAGGTTTAATGAGTGTAAGCGGCGGGCCCGGTGGTGCGCTCTGCTGATCATGTGATAATGAATTATTACATGATGTGAAACAGCTACGGTGTTCCGTGCCATGATCGGAGGACAAGGGCTGATGCTCCACACATCACAACACCATTTCAACACTAAGGACTTCAGCGAGGCTTTTACAGCCAATATTTATGAAACCGTTAAAAAAAGATAATCTTACTGCTGTACACGTCACGGGTACACGTCAGTTTTGCATCGATTCGTATTGATTTATAATATATTGAAGAATTAAAAAGCAGGCTTTTCTTGCTGTGTGCTTAGCTAGGGCATAAAAGATGAGTCGTGTGACTGTCAAAATTAGTACCAACCGCCGCCAACTAAAGACTGGGCAGTGTGTCACAGTCACAGTGTCACTTCATGTTAACAGCTCTGACTTGTCCAATTTTGTGTACGAGCTGTGTTCAGTTTTCTGGCATTATATTCTAAAGGGACGTAAGCAGAGAACTCAACAGTAACAGTCTGCGATTTTTTTTTATAGGCCAGTTTATCAGCCCTGTAGGTGAACAAAACTGAGTCGTCCAATAATATTTTGCCTGCCTTGCGTAACTGTACGTCTGACAAGTGAAGCCTGTACTATTAACAGCGTCATTCTAAGTGTGTTGATAACCCATTTTTCTGACTTATTGCAGCTCCTCGTGACGGATGAAACATCTACCGGTTTATTTTAAGCGAACAAATATTTAAAAGGGCGATCGCGGCATTCTGTTAGTTTGTACGCCAGATTTCTTCGGACAAAGCCAAGTGTAGGTAAAAGAACAGCAACAAGTTTAGGGTAAAAAGAAACTGATGTGCGATGGCGGACAGCTGGAAGAGCTGCCTGGAGGAAGAGCTCATCTGCCCCATCTGCCTGCACGTCTTCGTGGAGCCCGTCCAGCTGCCGTGCAAACATAACTTCTGCCGCGCCTGCATCAGCGAGGCTTGGTCCAAAGACGGGGTCCCGCTGCGCTGCCCGGAGTGCAACCACGCCTACGGACAGAAACCGCCGCTGGAAAAGAACCTGAAACTGACAAACATCGTTGACAAATTCAACGCGCTGGACGGGGAGAAGACGGCGGTGGCTCTCCAGTGCATCCTGTGCCGGCGTGGGCCGCCGCTCCCTGCGCACAAAGTTTGCCTTCGCTGCAACGCACCGTGCTGCCAGTCCCACGTGCAGACGCACTTGCAGCAGCCGTCCCCAAACCCGGGACATTTCATAGTGGACGTGGTGGATTTGAAGGCTTGGACCTGCCCGCAGCATGGCGAATACCGCCTTTATCACTGCGAGGCGGAGCACGCGGCCGTTTGTCAGTACTGCTGCTTTTCCAGGTGTGCGAGCAGCCACGGGCACGCAGTGTGCGACGTGGACGTGCGCCGCAACGACATCAGGGTGAGCGCGCCAGAGGATGCGATAACACTTTTATTAATGGAAATCCTAAGGTGTAACAAGGAGCGGGGCACCAATGCCCAAGCAAGAATAGTCCCCCCCCCACACTAATATTTGTGTATAACTCCAATGCAGAAGACATTAAAAAAAAAACAAATACTTTTGTGAAACATCTAAGTGCCTGAGACTTTTGGACAGTACTGTATCTTTAACACCTTTACACAATTATAAATAACCTTAATGTTAGAATCAGTTGAAGATTGTCAAATTTTGCTTGTAGTGAAACACAGTGGTACAGTGTAATGGCACAGTGTCAGGGTGAAAGATTAATTCAGTGATAATGTAATCTTCTTGTATCATAAATGGCTGTGAGTAAAATTATTATAATGTCTGTCCAGGGTGTGTCCTGTCTCATGCCGTATGCTTCTTGGATAGGCTCTCTACTGCCACATCCCTGGATTTAAGAGGTTATTGATAATCAATAAATGAAAACATTTATTCACTTAGCAGATGCTTTTCTCCAAAGCAGCTTAATTCATTAAAATATCAAAATAAAAAGTTTTATGTATAGCAAAAATGCCAACACACTTTACATTTGTAGCAAAAAAAGATAAGCTAGAAATGATCTTTAATGGTACATTTTAATGTTACATCTTTTACTGTTATGTTGGGGTGGCACAGTGGCACAGCGAGTAGGGCTGCTGTCTCATAGCACCCAGGTGGTGTGAGAGAACATCGGTTTGATTCTTGCTCAGTCTGTGTGGAGTTTGCATGTTCTCCCCGTGTCTGCATGGGTTTCCTCCGGGTGCTCCAGTTTCCTCCCCCCAGTCTAAAGACATGCTGTTCAGGTTCCCCCATACTGTGTGAGTGTCACAGAGAGTGTGTTCCACTGATGAATGGATGAGTGACCCATTGTAAGTAGTGTATCTAGCAGTGTAAGTCACCTTGGTGAAGAAGGTGTGTAGGCTAGTAACACTACATAGTATACATTGTAAGTTGCTTTGGAGAAAAGCATCTGCTAAGTGAATAAATGTAAATGGGAGAAGGTCAAAAAGTAAAGATTAGATTGTCAATTTATTGATTTTCCTCAATATATAATATTGGCTCTGGAAAAAGCCTTATGATATGTTGTGGTGTCTATCCTCATCTGGAGTTTCATTACTTGAGAGTTCCTTGGTGGGTCCTCTCTTTTGCTTTTAGCTGGGTGCCACACAGCTGAAGTTTGGGTCAATGAGGGAGTCACCTTGATACAATTGCAAGTTGGATAAGGAAAAACTGCTTATGCACTTAAGTTATGCAGAGTATTTAGCCTTTGTAGAGACCTTGGACACAGTGCTAAAGAGGGTGCTGCCTGAAGACTGTAGTTCTGCTGAAAGTCTTTCTCACTTGTGGAATGAGGGAGAAACATTATTAGGTATACCGTGGGAATGGCCTACCTGATCCAAGTAGTGAATTGTGATTGGACTTCTGTTCCAGCTACTGACTGGCCATAACGAACAGCATTATATCTTCTGGAGATTTAGGTGAAGAGGGGTACTGAGCTGTCAACTGATGTAAGCAGCTGGTCTCTACCTGTTTAGGAGCTTTATTAGGCAGCTGAGGAATCTGCTGTACAGACTTGGGAAGCCCAAACATGTAGTAAGAGTGTCCTGGAAGCACATGGCAATGTGCCCATTCATAATTTCCACTCCTCCTGAAGGAGTTTTTACTGCTTTTTGGAGGATATTGGGGACTTCAAGATGGAATGGATTCAGGTGAGCTGTTATGGAGGGTGCTGTGATAAAGACCGTAAAGGCTGCAAAGGTAAATGCTTGTATTGGGGAGGTAATGTATAGTGACTTTCAGATGTCCTCAGTGATGTTCTGAAAGTTTCTCTAGTGACACAGGATGGCCAAGCAGAATGTGGACTAGGCTGTTCTCAGCAAAGGTGAAGCTATGCTGACTTTAACTGGGAATATTGTTGGGAGATGCAAGTCATCCTTTGAGGACCTCCTGAAACCAGTACATACACGCTTCTTTCAGGAAGCAGTTCATCAAGCTCCTGGAGGATTTGGGTCTGTCTTTTGGGTCAATGTTAATTTGATGGTGAAACACTTTTCTAGAGATAAGGGAACTGGGTTGAATGTATGTTGTTTCGGTCTCTTGGCTAACAGTACTCTTAAATATTGTATGGAACCCTCAGACATTATCTCTGGATTAGCTGAGAAGAATTGGGTTCCTGTCTTCAGAAATGAGGACCAGAGGGTATGCTGTAACTATAGGAATCCAATTGTTCAACCTTCCAGGGAACGCTTATATCGGGGTGATGGAGAGGAACCTCCTTCCAGTTGCTGAGCCTGAATTTCCAGAATGAAGTCAAGCTCGTTGACTAAGAATGTCAGGCTGTACCAAGGTTATGTTGTGTTTCCTGTTCTATTTGTGATGTTCATGGACAGAATATTAAGGTAGCCTCTGGTAGCATAGTGGTTAGAGCTGCTACCTTTGGACCCAGATATTGTAGGTTTGAATATTTACTCCACCTGTAGTACTCTTGAGCAAGGTACTTAACCTAAAATTGCTCCAGTAAACATTACCCAGCTGTATAAGTGCGTAAATAATTGTAGGTAGCTTAACATTGTAAGTCACTTTAGACAAAAGCATCAGCTAAATAAAGGTGAAGTCAGAGTTTAATGAATGTTTGCTTTGAGGAAATCAGGCATGCGTTGCTGGCAGTTTGCAGATAGTATGGTACTGTTGGTATCTTGGGACTGTGATCTTTAGCGTGCAATAGAAGCATTTGTATTACTTTCAGATTTGAGGTTATAGTTGGAAAAATGTTCTGATGTTTCTATCCAGCTGACAGGTCAGCTACTACCTAGAGGAAAAATTCTAAATACATAGGGTCTTTTTGTGAGTGGATGCAGGAGGGAATCTCAAGGCGTGGCAAATGTGGTACAGAACAGTGATAGTGGAACAGGTGCCATGAATTTGGACAAATCTTGTAATTTACAGTTTTATCTACATGTCCATCCTCACCTATGGTCACAAATTTTGGATGGTGAAAGAAAGAACAAGATTATACTTATAAATGGCAGAAATTAGATTACTCATTTCAGGGCTTACATCCAGTGAGAAGGTAAGAAGCTTGGTTTGCAGGCAGACTTTTGGAGCAGAGTCACTGCTCATTCAGATCATGTGGAGCCACTTTAGATGGATTCAGCACCTAGTCAATATTTACAAGGTATCTCCAGTGGAACATTGTAAGAAAGAAGTGTCGGCACAGTCACCAAGGTTGCTAGCAAGGGCTTGGTTTATTCAGGGTTCTGAGGGTCAGCAGACAAAAGGGGAAACAGGGCCACAGGGAACTGGTATCTTGGGGGGGGCGGCGGGAATTGTGATCGGGGTTGTTCTCTCTCTGTCTGTCTGGACGTCTCAGGTTGTCTCCGGTGTTAGCTCCTCAGTCGCTCTCTTCCTCACTGGTCGAGGTGGGGAAAGAGGCATTGATTAAGTCCAGCTGCTGTCACTCCATCCCTGGCTCTGCCCCCCTGTCAGACCGCCCTGGCGTGCTACAAACATAAATCAAGCAAGCCCCACAGACAAAACCCTTAACAGTATAAGGATCCTGAAAATAAATGGATGCATGGATACCCTTCAGGTGGTAAAATGTATTAACATTTATGCATATGTTAATTGGGGAAACAGTGAATTAAGTATGAAATAAGAAAAGATGACAATGTAAAATTTAAAAAAAAAAAAAAAAAAAAAAAGCTTGCAAGTAAAATACCGGCTAGGGTTGACATTACTGTGCCCATTGTACACATTGTTAGGTCTATTCACTTGTTTCAGCTGTATTTTTGGCTCCCCGGTGAACATATGCATGCATCTATTTTTCCAACTCAATGAGCCTTTTAAAGTTCTATCCTGAGTTAGAGATTTATTATTCATACATACATACATATTGACTGAAGCTGCTTGTCCCAAGTGGGGTCGCAGCGAACCGGAGCCTAACCTGGCAACACAGGGCACAGGACTGGAGGGGGAGGGGGGGACACCCAGGACAGGATGCCAGTCCGTCGCAAGGCACCCCAAGTCTGGACTCAAACCCCAAACCCACCAGAGAGCAGGCACAGGGCAAACCCACTGTGCCACCCGCACCCACCATTTATTATTTAACATAGTATAATTAAAGGTCATGTAGTTAATTATGCTGGCCTTGTATTTAATTTTCATATATGCATTGTCTGTTATAGAGGGAGCTATGCAGCTGATGTTTATGACAATTGAGCTCCATTGTTTAGAGTCTCGCATCCAAAAATCATCATTCTCCATAAGTATTATCTATAGATATTTAGATCAACAGTCTTGGTGTGTCCACTGTTCAAAGCAAAACTGTGCCACAGCAGGTCAGTTGTGCCTGCTAGCATTTGACAAAAGTGATTTTTACAGGTTGGTGTAAAAGAGCACCAGGGCCTATTGTGGCTAAAGTACAAGGCCTGAAAAATTTAGTCTAAAGTTAGATCTGCACACAGCTGGTACATATACACAGTGTTACTGAGAACGCTGACATGTTTGTAAGGTCAAGACATCATTTGTCACACAAAAAGTTTGCTCCAGACTGTGTGTTATGTGCTGGTGGCTCCATGTAGGTTGGGCATTTGAGTGCTGTGCAGTGAGAATTTGGGTGATGTGGAATGCATGTCAGATGGCCTTGACCTAAACTCACCCAAGCAGGGTCACTCCCTATAACAGCCCCAGCCACTGCTGACAGAAGTGCAGGAATGGTGTGGCTGATGGTCCTTGGGGTGGAGTACCAGTGTGTTTCCCATTCCCAAACTGCCTTTCTCAACATTAGAACAAGGATAGGTCTAGAGCATTAACTGGGAGGTATTTCCCTCCAGGGGGGCACGGTGGTGCAGTGGGTTGGACCTTGTCCTGCTCTCTGGTGGGTCTGGGGTTCGAGTCCTGCTTGGGGTGCCTTGTGACGAACTGGCGTCCCACCCTGGGTGTGTCCCCTCCAGCCTTGTGTTGCTGGGTTAGGCTCTGGCTCCCTGCGACCCCGTATGGGACAAGCAGTTCTGGTGTGTGTGTGTGTGTGTGTGTGTGTGTGTGTGTGTGTTTCCCTCCATTTTCTCAGTCCTGTATTCAGAGGAATTGAAATGAGATCATGGATGTGAGTGTGAGAATGTGTTCCTTTTGCCTCTCTTCTGAATCTTACTCTCTTGCTCTTCCCCTTTTCTTCTCTCTCAATGAGATACAGACTGAATACTGGCTTGTTAGTGCTTTGGTTTTTCAGACTAAAGTAGATAACATTTTTGCCAGCATGTTATCTCACATATTTGATTAAATTATCTGAAATGTGTGTTACTTTGAACAGTTTTGCTCAGTTTCTCCTTCACCCCCCCCCCCCCCCCCGAATGTATAAAAAAAATAACTACATACCTGGTGTACCAAGTGTGAGATGCCTTATTGCTTTTTCTGTTATTATTTTTAGACTATCCCATTATATGTGAAAGCGCTATTTAGGCTGGCCTAGCTTTCAAGGGGGCGTGGCGGGTTTAGCTGGTGTCTGCTGTGTGGCAGGTTGGAGATTCGAGCTAGGCTGGCATCCTGTCCTGGTTGTGTCCCCTCCCCCTTCGACCTTGTGCCCTGTGTTGCTGGGTAAGGCTCCGGCTCGCCACGACCCTGCTTGGGAGAGGCAATTTCTGACAATGGAATGGAATGGAATGGCTTTCAACAGAAATCAGAGTAAAGAAAATTCAGCCTTTGAGTAAGAAATTACAACATGATACTGATGAGTATAGCGTGTGAAATAGTTACTTGCAGGTTTTATTCATCCAGTTGTTTTGCCAGTCACCATGTCAGGTATTTAAAATATCAAACAATTCTTTGTGAATTCTGTCCTCATATTATCCCTTTGACCAGCTGCATAATTGGTGAAATTGCATTATTACATTACATTGTGAAATCTTTCAGCAAACAGGGGAAACTAAATGATGTATGTGGGTGTAAAGGTGCCTTGTAGACTGTTTGTGCTTCTGTCCGTTGTCTTTATTACTCTGTTCACTGAGAATCGTTTGAATCTCCCAAAGTGACTTGTGTTTACATGTATGGAAACACAGCCTTGTGCTTGCAGCTGGTCTGTTACTTGTTGTGGGATCTGTTGGTTTTAAGAATTTGCACTGAGCAAACAGGCTATCAGATTAGGCAAATACTCCCATTCCTTTCATAGTGAGGTGTGAAATGTCACAGGCAGTTGGGGAGACCTTTCGTTTGAGCCTGGGTGAGCTTACTAATGTATGGTTCTCAAAACCATACCCTGTCCTGTGTTGTATGATGCTATGTCTTTATCAGATTAAATAAGCAGTAAAAGTTCTTCCCAGGATGCCATATGTGTGAAGTCATGTAAACAGATGTTCAGCATAACCCAACTCTCCTAGCTGTTTTCAGTTTTTTGTGTTACTTTAATTTTAAGCCTTCAGTGGAAGGAATCCCACAGTCTTTAGAAAATTTGGTTAGATTCAGAGTTAGCATGAACCATTTTTAGAAAGAAAAACCATTACCCAAATAGACTGAGGAAGAACTTAAATGGCAAAGGAACTTAAATAGTATAGGTATGGATGTACTTGCTTAGCAGTTTTCTGAATCTGCCTTGCATATCCTGAACAATTGTACTTTTAAGACAGTATCAGATTTAATAAAATGACTGCTGTAAATATTGAAAATGTCACAGGGCTACCAGTGTATGCTCTTTGCATTCAAGAGTTACACCCTAGATATGGTATGCTTCAGATATTAATGCTGGTGAGCAACTGAATATGTAAACCAGTTTTCTAAACACAGGGCAGACAGGGAGCTGTGGTCTTCAGCTAGAACACTTCAGTCTTGTAGACAAATTACTACAGCACCACATGATTCTATATTCTGCCCATGTGAAGGCTTCTGATAGATTCTTGCATGAATTGTTGCCCTTACATTGCAGGTTGGAATGATTTAAAAGGCTTTAAAACACCTCCAGGAACAGATGAGACAAGGCATTTAAGTTGGCTGGTTTTCTTTGGTATAGATTAGGGGCTCTGAACCTTTTTATACTATTGACCCCTTTGGCAGTTTGGTAAAGCCTACGGACCTCTTTCTCCAACTGTAATGTGATATGAAAATATCTTTGACTTCTATTGGAGACAAAGTCACAGGTACTGCGAGAACTACTGTGGTTTATTGCCTTCATTCATAATTGAAGGAAATGCTAAATTTTAAATTAGAGATTAATGAAAAAAGATGAACCCCCTGAAATGGACTGCAAGTTAAGAACTCTTGTTATGGGTCAGACCGACAAGTCTGATGCTATTGCAAAGGAGAAGCCCCATGTTGTAGTGGCTGTCAGTTCCAAGCATGTAGGTCTACACCATTTTAGGGAAATATGGTTAAAATCTCTGCTTAAACCAAACACACTTCTTAATGTGTTTAAGTGCAGTGATTCTTTGTGATGGTTAGCACACGTTGCTTTCTTGTCATGGCAACGTTGTTTTCCTTCCGCCTGAAGTGGTCTTTTCACTTATACAAGTATTTAATTAAACTTCAATGAATTGTTTCTTAGTTAGTTGTCAACGTCTGTGTACCTATTAGTCATATTTCTGCAGAAAAAATTCAAACTGTGTCATTGCAATGATTAAAAGCCCTTCTTTCACCTCTTAGATGCAGTTTTCTGCAGCAAAATAAATTGTTTGGATCCTAGAGGAATGATATCCAGATTTTAAACATTTATCACTAGAAATTTTTTTTATTGATTAAATTATGCTTCTGGAATAGGTTGCTGTAGAAATCCTAAAATAATAAATTTGATATTTGAGGTTAGGGCCAGTTTTAGCCTTTCATCTGTCACATATTCTGACTATAGATGTACACATTTATGCTCATATTTTCATTTGTAATTGGTTGGGCTGCACCCATTTGGAATGTGCACAGCTGCTGGACAAGGTAAATTCTTGGCTGCAGGTGACCCCTTTGGTGGTCTTTGATGTCAATAGTCTGTATGGGAGTTCCTGTGTTAATATCAGATGGTTAGGAATCTCATTGTTCCACCCCCATCTCCTTCCTCTGGACCCCCAGCAAGCACTGGTGAAGCAGCAAGACCGGATGGAAGAGCATGAGCAGGATGTGGAGGAGCAACTCTACAAGCTGGAGTCTGATAAGCAACAAGTAGAGGTAAAAGAGCTAGCAAGGGTGGATGCGTTTTGGGGCTGATGTCAGCCTCAGTAGATGCTAGAGGATGGTCTGTTCTATGACACGGAACTAATATGTGTGTCTGACTGGATGGTTCTCTGTATGATTCTTTCAATGCTAATGTGACTCAGTGTGTGTGTTTTTAGACAAAGAATGATTTATAAGTGATGATGCTTTTTTACAAATTTGATAAGTCTTGCTGAGTTTGTCATTTTATAGACTGCATAAGGTGTGTATACCTGTGACACATTCTGACATATCTCTACAGGACCAGGTTCAACAGCTTAAGGAAGAGGTCCGAGTTCAGTACCAAAAAATGCACCAGCTCCTGAAGGAGGATCTTAGCAGGACCCTGGAGATGCTGGACAAGGCTCGTTCCAGGTTCTGCCAGGAGAACTCTTCCCAGGCTCTACAGCTCCATGAGCGGCACCAGGAAGTCAAGAAGCTACTGAGCTCCATCCAGATAATGTTTGACAAGACTGAGGATGTCAACTTCATGAAGGTGCTGTGGCTATCCTGCTTTTAATTCACTTCTGAATAAAAGCTCATGTTGGCACAGCTTGAGGGGCTGGCACTCTGTCCAGAACAGTATTGGCCAAATAAATGTCCTACCTCATTGCACAGAACCAGACACGCCCCACATATCTGCAGTTCTAGCCTGCATGGCTTCTTTGGGAGTTGTTTTAAGGATGAACTGATGGCACAGATTGTGGATGTATAATGGTTTTCTTTTCTGATTTTCAGAACACAAAGTCCGTGAAGGTATTAATGGACAGGTGAGTAGTAAATTTTAAAAAAAAAAAAAAAAAAAAAACTTTTGTTCTAGACATGCATTGTTATCATTCAGTACAGTGGAAAAACATTTTGTGGTAGCCTTATTTTTACACCTCAGATCCAAGTCTTGTATTGGCAATGGACTACCCCCTCACAAAGTAGGACACCTCAACTCCAAACTCTTCCTGATGGAGGTTTCAAAGAGAGAGAAAAACCTACGTAAAATGCTAGAAGGTATGGGTAAACAAAGTTCAGTTAATGTCACTTGAGAACCTGCTCAACAGTCATGCAGTCACCACAACTGTGGACTTCCCTTTTTTTTGTCTCTTAGCATTACTTTTCCTACTGTCCTTCTACCCACAGTGTCCTTCAGTGTCCCAGGTAATTTCCTGCAGAGTGTGGAGGCATACCCTTGCAGCTTGGGCAGAGGAGGGGCAGAAAAGCGAAAGCACTCTACTGCTTTCCCTGATGCTGGTTTTCTGGCATCCTCCCCTGGGCCCATGGGTAAGCAGCCATACCTGGGCCAGGGACTGCCTCGGTCTGGCTCTGTATTCCCTGGACCTCCCTACCCTGCTGCTAGTCCCTCACAGCAGTATGGCAGCCGCAAGGTGCTCATGTGCACAGTGGACAATTGTTACTGCTCCGGGACAACCCCTGTGTCCGGTCACCGTGCCCATGGGTCCTACCCCCGCTCCAACTCCTTCCCCTGGACCGTAAATTCTCAGGAGTACCCCCCACTACCCTCTGCCCCTAATGTGCCTCAGCCTTTGCAAGGCCTCTCTGTGCGGGACTGGTTGGAGCCCTCACCAAGCCGAAGGACCTCTGACCTTTATGGCTTATATGGCCAGTCTTCCAGCAAGCACTACGTCACCAGTTAGCCTTCTTGGCACCTCACCAGAAGACTGTCATTTTCAGTTTTCATTTTCCTAACGCTACAATTCAGCAGTAAAATATATCTGTCCGTCTTTCCAGTTCTGCATTCTTCTACTATACAGATTCCAAACAGTTTGGTTCCAAGTGAAATATAACAGTGGAAAAAGGACTAATTTATCATGTTCCAACCAGGTTTTGCATCTGTGTTAACTTAAAATAAGTACAGCTTTAAATTGGGACCTTGTTTTTACTTGTTATAAAAGTCCAGTCCTCATGAGGTACAAAGTGGTTTTTACTGAATCTCATTGCTATTTTTTTGGATGATGAATTGCATCACCTGGTGTTCCATATAAATCAAGCACTAATTAAAACATGTTCTGAAATGTACAACTCTGGAATTCAATACACTTCTATTTTTTTTTTTTCTGAAGTTAGTGTTACTAAATTTTGAGTTATTTTCAGTGGTGATGCTGGTTCTCATCAATCATATGTATAACAGATATCTGCCAGTTTAGCCCCTTTCTGGAGAGTGACACAAAGCCACTGGGTGGTGCAGGTCTAAAGACAGGGTTACAGCTGTCCAATGTGGAGAACACTGGAGAACACTGATATGCTATCCAAATTTTCACAGTTTCAGGGGAGACTCTGGAAATGCTTGAAAGGATTGTAACCATTTTGAGGATAAGAGCAGAACTGCTGGCTGACAGTTTCATTCACTGACAGAAGTTATAAACTGTGGGTTACAAGCACCTTTCTATAAGCTATGGATTGTTCTAGCTTTGTGAAAGATGCTGCTCCCAGACTAATATAATTTCCTGCTATGTTAGAAAAGATTCTCACTTTTGGTAGAGTGGTTTTACAAGCACTGGGTTTTGAGAACACTTCTATTTGTATCAGTAATGTTTTATGAAATTAGCTTGAACTTGTAAAGAAAATCAGTACTTTCCAAATGTAAATAAGCATACTAACAAAACATTTTTGCTTTTAGAAATAATGTATTTTCTTTAAAAGTTTTGAATTAGTTGTGGTTTAGGTTGCATTACAAGCTCTCTGGAGCTTCCCGTTGACTTGTTAAGCAGAAGTTGATCTATGATGCTTTTGACATGGAAACACAACTATTCAGAAAAGACTCTAATGAAATGGTGGATGGCTGCTGTCTACATAGCATTTAAAAAAACCAAGTAGGGAAAGATGTGGAATCTCCACGGAACCACTGTCAGACAGGCAGAGGCTTGTATGATGGGGCTTCCCCCTCCTCTCACAGGTCTCCTAGTGAAGCAACCATTTGCAAAGGAGAGTTACATCATTCTCACCAGACTTTGAGTTTACTTCACCAGCCCCTCTAGGATTAGGAGAGGCTTCACTCTGTCAGGCAGTGTTTTTGTTTTCAAAAGCACATCTTGCACATATTTTGAGGTTTTACATATTTGGTTGTGAAACTGATTTGCATTTAACAACTATCCCACTCTGATCAGTGAGATACGTCAATTTTCTGCCCTGGGAGTCTGCCAATGATTTATTTCCATGTTTGACTCCTTTCCCTCTTTCTTTTAACTCTTTAGAAGGGTCTGTATCAACTTGCTAGTGCTTCAGCGAGGACATTAGACAAGGATTTGACCTTTTGCTGTAAAAATCAGAAAGTGCTATAGCTGTAAAATAAAGAAGTTTTGGTAATAAAAATCACAAACCTCTTGCAGAAGAAAGCATTACCACACTCTTCTGCAGGAAGCATCTTACAAGTGTGATGTATGTAAAATTGGCAACATCCTCTCTGGGAACTGAAACAAGGCAGCTGGCAAGAAACGTGATGAATGGCACGTTCTGCTAAAAGTAGGTATCTCAGTGGGACTGTGGCAATGATGCTCGCAGTCCCTTTGTGGCCCATGTTGCTTTGTGTGTGAGAGAGAGAGACAGAGAGGGAGGGAAAAACAGAGTCTAAGTGAATTTTGACTTGAAGATAAGACTGCCAAAAGAGAAACCCAAGTGTAAAAGTGTATGGCAGTGGCTGCTCATACAACCCACATGGAGCTACCTCTTGTATGGGTGTGACTGAAACAGGATGCCAGCACTCATCAAACTGGCCTGATTTTTGCCAGAAATTTGTAGGTTTACTATACTGGTAGTGTCAGTCTAACAGTAGCTAATTCAGCTGTTCACACACACAATATACACTTCCCCCAAACCCCAGAGCTCCTGGCAGCCAGGGTGCTGGCTCTGGATTACTAATTGGGGTACAGAAACAATGGTGAGAGACAAACATTGTGTGCTCATTGTCATTTTTCATTTAAAGCAGCTTCAAGGTCCATCGAGTCTTTCTGTTGCAGGGGCTGCATGAGTAACATGATAAATCAATGCACTGAAAAGTAAGATTTTGTCTATTTGCCCTGATTTATAACACACATGTTCAATGAATGAGGATTTAAAATGCCAGATTTCCAGATATATGGTAAATTTGGTGCAGATTGGCATGACAAGCCAATGGTATACACAGTTTAGGATGCCTATAAGGATAGGGAACTGTACTGTGCTACTGAGAACCACTGATATCCCACACGGCCTTAAGGCAGCTGTTGTAAACAGCCCCTTTGGAACATTTGTCCCATTCCGTGCACAAAACAGTCATAAAATACCTTGGCCACCCCCTGTGTCAGCCGTTACACAAAGTTCAGTGTTAACACAACTTTTGGCCTGTCTAACCACCCTGCATACACAAGCAGCAGCTCACTCCCTCTCTTGCTGACAATGGCTCTCATTAACATAAGGGGAGAAATAAACAGCAGAGTAACAGCACTGAAACCACTAACATGCTAGCCTCCAGGTGAAAAGAGGCCCCAACTCTGCAGCACTGGTATATACTGGTGCACTGTTAGTAGGAAGGCTTCACACATTGACCTACTGTCCTCACCAGCATCTGGCTGCAGAGGAGACAGTCACCCTTACTGAGACTGTCCAGAGCCAGCAGCTCTTCTCAGGATGCTGCAGATGTCACTGTGCCTAGGGACAAAGTGTACACAAATGTCTTATTTTGATTTTAATTTGAAGAGAAAACCTTACAAACATCTAATCCTATTTATTTCTATATTAATTTTGTACTTACATGCTTTTCATAAAAAAATGACAAGAAGTACTTATACAGTCAGTTAAAGCTATTTACATTACTGACAGTTACAGCAATAAAAGATATTTCATGTACTGTACATGGAAAATGTCAGATTTAATAGGCACTGCAAACAGTCAATTCCATCAAATATTTTCTGAACTTGTTAATTCTCATTTTACTGTACAAGGTGAGTTTTTTTAATGTAAATAACCACTCCTCCCACAAATAACCAGTTGTGCTCAGACAGTAACTACTTTTTCATGAGGAGTCATCAAATTTAAAAGGTGTATTAATTTGTAACACAATTTCTAGAGTTATGTACCTCGTAGGGGGTGCATGACTTCAGATTTTTTAAAATCAACAATTATGTGAAAAGTCGAGTCGACGTTGACTAATCTCTAATGACATCATGAATGAAAATACAGGAGAGGGGAATGCTTTGCAACAACCGACAACCTGTATTCTCAAACTGAATGGATATGCTGACAACAGACAGCTCATACATAAGCTATATAGCCTATGTATGAGCTGTATGTTATCTGTTATATACAAACTCCATTTCCAGAAAAGTTGAGACACTTTCTAAAAATGCAACAAAAACTAAAAAATGTAATTTGTTCAATCACTTGAACTTTTATTTAATTAATAAAAGTACAGAGAAAACATTTCCAGTGTTTTCACTGACAAAGCTAATTGTAATTTGTAAATATAAAAAAACAACAGAAAGTGATGCCTGCAACACACTCAAAAAATTTTGGGACAGAGGCAAAACAAGGCTGAAAAGGTTACAAGTAACACTGTTCTGGAAGGTTCCACAATTAGAAGTTTAACCAGTAGCAAGTGAGGTTATCAAGATTGAGTATAAAAGGAGCATCCACCAAAGGCTTAGTCTTTGCAAGCAAGGGTGGGTTGTGGTTCACCACTTTGTGCCAAACTTAGTGAGAGAATTGTCAGTCAGTTCAAAGACGGTGTTTCTCAGCGCAAGATTGCAAAAAATTTTGGTTTTTCACCATCTACAGTTCATAATGTTGTGAAAAGATTCAGGGAGTCAGGGAAAATCTTGGTGAGTAAAGGCCAAGGGCGGAAACCGCTGCTGAATGCATGTGACCATCGAACACTCAGGCAGTATTATTTGAGAAACCATCATGCTACCGTGATGGACATAGCCACATGGGTTCGGGAGTACTTTGAAAAATCACTGTCACTCAACACAGTCCGCTGCTGCATAAAGAGATGCAACTTGAAATTGTATTATGCAAAGAGGAAGCCATTTATTAATTTTGCGCACAAATGCCGCTGAGTTCTCTGGGCCCGAAGTCATCTGAGATGGACCGAAAGACAGTGGAAACGTGTTCTGTGGTCAGACGAGTCTATGTTTCAGCTTGTTTTTGGTAGAAACAGACATTGGATTCTACGTGCCAAAGATAAAAAAGACCATCCAGACTGTTACCAACAAACAGTGCAAAAACCAGTGTGCCGTTACAGTGGGTTATTAGTTAATTGATAAGTTCTTTTTGGGCTTGAAGTTTGAGCACGTGTTGAATGTAAGTTGTTTTTTAGTTCTTAATAGTCGAAATGTGAGTTGGTGCCATCCACTGGCAGGTTCTTTTATATTTTACGTAATACTGAGACTTTTACGCTTACTCTCTGAAAGGAAGCAGGAAATAGGAAGTATTTCTGTTATTATCGTCAGTGCACATGGTGAACTCTTCTCCTAATCTCTCTGAATCTTTACATCCTCAGCCCTGCAACAGCATCACCTATATGTTTCACTTTATTAATGTTATAGTCTATTTTGTCACAAGATGTTATAATTTGGGTAGTTATGTTAATAACTTATTGATGGTGTTATCTTCTGGCAATACTGTATAGATACACACACACATTTTCAGAACCACTTGTCCCACATGGGGTCACAGAGCCTACCCAGTAACACAGGGCATAAGGCCAGAGGGGGAGGGGACACACCCAGGACAGGACACCAGTCCGGCGCAAGGCACCCCAAGCAGGACTTGAACCCCAGACCCCCTGGAGAGCAGGACTGCGGTCCAACCCACTGCGCCACCGTACCCCCTACTGTATAGGCATTCTCTGAGAATGTTTCATAAATCAGAGTGAATCTGTAAGGATTAATTTGAGTAATGCATATTTACTTTTGTACAGCAGACTAATTGTGATCTTTTATGGTTCCATATTCACTTGGATATGGGTTATTGATATATTTTGTGTGTGTGTGTGTAGTTTCACCCTTGCCTAAAACCATTAAACCTGTGGGCAAAAGAAATACTTGTCTTCGGAGTTGTGTGAAGGCTAGGAGTTTAGCTGACACTGTCAAACCACTAACGCTGCGTAGAGGACAGTACAACCAGCCTCTGTGATGGGGGTGCATCAGTGCCCACGGCATGGGTGATCTGCATATATGTGAAGATACCATTGATGCAGAGGCTTATGTTGGAATTTTGGAGAGACATATGCTGCTGTCAAGACAACGTCTTTTCCCAGGGACTCCATGTCTATTTCAGGAGGACAATGCCAGGCCTCATTCTGCACGAGTTACAACAGTGTGGCTTCGGAGGCATAGAGTGCGTGTGCTTGACTGGCCTGCCTGCAGTCCAGATCTGTCTCCTATTGAAAATGTATGGTGCATCATGAAGAGGAGAATCAGACAGCAGCGACCACGGACTGTTGAGCAGGTCAAGTCTTGCATACAGCAAGAACGGGCAAAAATTCCACCTGAAAAACTGCAACAACTGATTTCTTCAGTTCTCAAATGATTACAAAGTGTAATTAAAAGAAATGGTGATGTGACCCAGTGATAAACATGCCTCTGTCCCATCTTTTTTTGAGTGTGTTGCAGGCATCAATTTCTAAATTTGTTTATATTTAACAAATATAATTGTTTATCAGTGAAAACACTGAAAATCTTTTCTTTGTCCGTTTGTCTGTTAAATAAAGGTTCAAGTGAATGAACAGATTACAGTTTAGTTTTTGTTGCATTTTTAGAAAGTGTCCCAACTTTTCTGGAAATGGGGTTGGTGTGTGTGTGTGTGTATGTATGTATGTATGTATGTATGTATATATATATATATATATATATATATATATATATATGAGAGATAAGATGGGACATTGTAGCTGGGTTTTGTTTTTTTGTTTTAAAAATGAAAAACGAATTATGAATTTTTTAAAAACCATTTTTTTGCTCAAAATGTTAAATATTTAAAATATGCCTCATTTACAGTCTCTTGCCATCTTATTTTTTGACTTTCATTTATTTCATGGTATTCTTTATTTCTATTTTGTGGATTGGACTGGGTCCTGCTCTCCGGTGGGTCTGGGGTTCAAGTCCTGCTTGGAGTGCCTTGCGACGGACTGGCGTCCCGTCCTGGGTGCGTCCCCTCCCCCTCCAGCCTTGCACCCTGTGTTGCTGGGTTAGGCTCCAGCTCCCTGTGACCCCGTATGGGACAAGCGGTTCAGATGATGTGTGATGTGTGCATGTGGTATTCTTTACATGTATTCATGCAGCAGACGCTTTTCTCCAAAGCGATGTACATCTCATAGAAACAGATACAATAGAACAACCGGCATGTAAACGAATTGAAACCGCGCATAATCCATCAGTGGCTTCATTGATTGAACATGCTGCCTTCGCTCCAAGTTATTCATAAATTAATATGGATCACTAGGTGCATTTCAATAGCAATAAGAGAGTGTCCTCTTACAATGTTGTGCTGCGCACAAAATCTTCGGACACTCATTGTAGAACAACCCCACGCAACACCATGTTGTACTAGATTGTCTGCAATCTCTGAATATGTTGCTCTAGTTTGTATCATATTATTTATCATTTGCACAAATGGCTCCAGAGTTGACATTTTTTCCAAAGAAAAGACTACCCATGAAGCTCACTTTTACATCCAGATCAAGCTACTTGTTAGACATTTATTTTTTTTTCAGCAGACGCTTTTCTGCAAAGCAACTTCCAATGGGAACTCTATGTAGCGTTATCAGCCCACACACCTTATTTACCAAGTTGACTTACAAGTCACTCATCCATACATCAGTGCAAAACACTCTCTGTCAATCACACATTATAGGTGAACCTGAACAGCATGTCTTTGGACTGTGGGAAGAGACCAGAGCACCCAGAGGAAACCCATGGGGAGAACATGCAAACTCCACACAAACTAAGGGGGATTGAACCCATGTCCTCTTGCATCACTCAGCTACTGTGAGATAACAGCGCTACTTGCTATGCCGCAGTGCCATTAGATTGGACATACTGGGCACTTCAGAGCATTCATCAAACTTGGTATTGTGAGATTTTTATTCCTCCACTATGCAGGATTAAATGAAAAGAGAAGATTAATAAATCCTTTTCTTTTTTGTGTGTGTGCTCAGAAACAATAAAAAGTGATTTTTCTCATTTTTCTCCTAGTTAATTCATAATTTGTTTTTCATTCTTAAAACAAAAAACGAATGAAGACAACACACGGACTAATTTGGATCATTCCTCTGCTAGTGTTAGTGGAAACCTTTTCTTTCAGTTGAGTGTGCATTGCACTTGTACTTGTGTTCAGGACGGAATTGCATATTTTGTGACAGTACCACAGGCTTCATCTTTAGTGAAGTATTTCCACACATTTCATGAACTACTGCTGGTTTGCTGCAGTGACCCACCAGACTCCTCACCTGTTGTCTTCATGGAGGCATCCATGTTGTTAGTGTCATAATCATGTGATCAATGAATAGTCGACGTTAAGCTTAAAGTGTCATCGCAGAACAGTAAAGTCGATAAATCGACTAGTCTGTGCAACCCCTAGTACCTCGTAAAGGTAAGTCTATTACACTAAGGCAATTTCTGAATACAGGTAGTCCCCCAGGTTATGAACGTCTGACTTCCGTACAACCTGTAGTTACAAACTAGCCCCCATAAAGCCATCCATCCATCTTCTGTCCTTCTTGTCCTAAAAGGGTTGCGGTGGCAGCAGGGAGAGCAGAGAGGCCCAGCCGCCCCTGTCCCCTGCAACTTCTTCCAGCTCAACGTGGGGGATCCCCAGCCGTTCCCAGGCCAACTGTGAGATGTAATCCCTCCAGTGGGTCCTGGGCCGACCTTGGGGCCTCGTCCCAGTTGGCCGTGCCTGGTATACCTCCAAAGGGAGGCGTCCAGGGGGCATCCTTATCAGATGCCCGAACCACCTCAACTGGCTCCTCTCAATGTGAAGGAGTAGCGGCTCTACTCTGAGCTCCTCCCGGATGTCCGAACTCCTCACCCTGTCATGGAGAGTGAGTCCCAGCACTCTGCGGAGAAACTCATCTCAGCCGCCTGTATCCGCGATCTTATTCTTTCGGTCATCACCCAGAGTTGATGACCATAGGTGAGGGTAGGGATGTAGATCGACCGGTAAATGGAGAGCTTCGCCTTATGGCTCAGTTCCCCCTTCACCGCTACAGTCCAGTACAGCGACCGCATTACTGCTGCCGCTGCTCCCAGTCTGTGGCCGATCTCACGCTCCCTTCTTCCCTCACTCGTGAACAAGACCCCAAGATACTTGAACTCCTCCACCTGGGGCAAAAACTCTCCCCTTACCTGGAGGGGGCATACCATCCTTGTCCGTGAGAGAACCATGGACTCAGACTTTGAGGTGCTGATCCTCATCCCCACCGCTTCACACTCGGTTGCAAACCGTTCCAGTGCGTTCCAACCTTGACGGAGTCCAACTGAACAGGCCTGACTTAATGCCGAGTATGCGGACACAGCTTTCGTTCCGTATGTACAAGGACCGAATGGCCTGCAGTAGTGGCCCCGGTACCCCATACTCCCGAAGCACCTCCCACAGAATTTCCCAGGGAACACAGTCATAGGCCTTCTCCAGGTCCACAAAACACATGTAGACTGGATTAGCAAATTCCCATGCCCCTTCAATAACCTGTGAGAGGGTAAAAAGCTGGTCCACTGTTCCACGGCCAGGGCGGAATCTGCATTGTTCCTCTTCAATCTGAGGTTCAACTATTGGCCGGAGCCTCCTCTCCAGCACCCCGGCATAGACTTTCCCAGGGAGGCTGAGAAGTGTGATGCCCCGATAGTTGGCACACACTCTCCAGTCCCCTTTCTTAAAGATAGGAACCATCACCCCAGTTTGTCAATCCAAGGGCACTGTCCCCGAGGTCCATGCAACATTGCGGAGGTGTGTCAACCATGACAGCCCTGCAACATCCAGGGCCTTAAGCATTTCCGGGCAGATCTCATCCACCCCCCGGTGCTTTGCCACTGTGGAGCTTACCAACTACCTCAGTGACTTCCACCAGGGAAATGGACTCTGACAGCTCGAAAGCCTCTGGCCCTGACTCCTGTAAGGGAGGCATATCACTCGGGTTTAAGAGTTCTTCAAAGTGCCCCTTCCACCTCCCAATAATGTCCTCATCAGAGGTCAGAGTTTCTCCACTCCTGCTAAACACAGCCTGAGCGAAACTCCTCCGACCCCTTCTGAGCCGCTGGATGGTTCTCCAGAACCTCTTTGAAGCTAACTGATAGTCGTTTTCCATAGCCTCGCCAAACTCCTCCCATGCCCAGGATTTTGCTTCTGCAACCGCAGCCGCTGCTGCCTTTTTCGCCTGCCGGTACCTATCTGTTGAGTCAGGAGTCCCCAGAGCCAACCAGGCCCTAAAGGCCTCCTTCTTCAGCTTGACGGCTTCCCTCACCACCGGTGTCCACCAGCAGGTTCTCGGGTTGCCACCCTGGTTGGCACCAACAAGCTTTTGGCCACAGCTGTGCCTGGCTGCTTCTACAATGGAGGTTTTGAACAGGTTCCATTCAGACTCCATGTCCCCTACCTCCTCAGGGACATGGGAGAAGCTCTCCCGGAGGTGTGAGTTAAAATCATTCCGGACAAGGTCCTCTGACAGTCGTTCCCAGCACACACTCATTAAACGTCTGGGCCTACCGGGTCTGTCCATCAGTTTTCCCCGCCATCTGATCGAACTGACCACCAGATGGTGATCAGTTGACAGCTCAGCACCTCTCTTCACCCGAGTGTCCAAAACATGTGGCCTCAAGTCCGAAGAAACGACTACAAAGTCGATCATTGACCTTTGGCCCAAGGAGCTCTGGTACCAAGTACATTTATGAGCATCCTTGTGTTCGAACATGGTTTTTGTTATGGACAAACCATGACTAGCACAGAAGTCCAATAACATTTCACCATTCGGGTTCAGATCGGGCAGTCCGTTCTTCCCAATCAACCCCCGCCAGATTTCCCAGTCATTGCCAGCGTGAGCGTTGAAGTCCCCCAGCAGGACAATGGAGTCTGTAGATGGGGCCCTGTCCAGAACCCCTCCCACCTTCTCCAAGAAGGCTGAATACTCTGAACTGCTGCTTGGTGCATAAGTACACACAACATTCAAAGTTTTCCTCTCTGCGACCCTAAGTCGCGTTGAGGCGACCCTCTCATCCACTGGGGCAAACTTCAACTGTATGGCAGCCAGCTGGGGGCTTGTGAGCATCCCCACACCCGCCCGGCACCTCTCACCTCGTGCAACTCCTGAGTAGGAGAGGGACCACCCCCTATCGAGGAGTTTGGTTCCAGAGCCAACACTGTGAGTGGAGGTGAGCCCAACTATATCTAGTTGGTATTTCTCAACCTCCCGCACCAGTTCCGGCTCCTTCTCCTCAAGTGAGGTGACATTCCACACCGAGAGCCAGTTTTCATTGCGAGGGGCCGTGACATCATGCGCCACCCCGCCCCCTCCCGCTGCCAGGTATACATAGCACCGGACCCCCATGCTGGACCTTGCAGGTGGTGGGCCCACATGGCCCCCCGACGATTCCTTTTTGGGCTGAGCCCGGCCGGGCTACATGGGCTGCCCGGCCACCAGATGCTCGCCTAGGAACATTATCCCCAGGCCTGGTTCCAGGGGTAGGTCCCGGTGACCCTATTCCGGGCAGGGTAAATGTTTTTCTGTTTCCCTTTTTCATAGATTTTTTTAGATTGCGTTAGTCTGGATCTTCACTCCAGACCTGTTCGCTTTGGGAGACCCTAACAGGAGCATAATGCTCCCGACGACATAGCTCTGGAGATCCCTAGATCACGCAAGCCCTTCTGCCACACCAAGGCCCCGATCCAGGAAGGGCCCATAAAGCCTATTGTATTAAAAATTAGAGTTACACACAATGATTCGTAATAACAGATGGGCGCTAATCTGCGACATGCATCAAAACATTGTGTGTCTACAACAGTTTGTCGGCTCGTGGGCAGGGTGTGTGAGCCCAGGTAGGATAACGACTTCCTTCTTTTCAGTCGGACCACATTGCTGTTAACAGTGTTTCGTGTTGTGTTACTGTATTTGGATTTTATTTTTTTGTTTTTACCTTCCTGACTGACACCAAAGTGTAAATGTGATGCAAGTGATGGTTATGCATCAAAGAAAAGGAAAAAGATCACATTTGGAGCTAAAATGGAAATAATAAAGCAATTGGAAAAAGATGAAACACCAATTAATACTGGAAAAGTGAACATTAATATTTCTTTAATGTTTTGCATGCACCCTCTCTCTCCTTCTCTCCCTCTATTAGAAATACTATAGTTGTCATGACCATGCCCGCACCTCAACCAGCAGCTTCAGTTGGAGCACTTGGCTAGAAAAGACATTTCTCAATCTCTTCCCGGTTGCAGAATCTCACTCGAGACAACCGTCCCCTCTGCGTTCTCAAACCTACCTCCCTTTGCTCTCCCAAGTCTCGTCTCTCATCGTTCCCCAGTCCAGTTACACATCTCTTTGATAATGAGCGCCTGACTTGTCCCTTGACCACAATTTCAGATCCTTGCCTCTATTCAGTTCGCCGAGACCATTCGCCCATCCCCGACCACGAGAACATCTCGTCCTTTGATTCTGAATAAACAATCCTGCACTTGGGTTCAGCCTCCTCTGTGTCCTCTGTTTGCCATGAGAGTAGTGACATTTATTATTTTCGCTCTATGTCTTTCTCTATTATAAATACTGTAGTTACATTTATTATTATTATTATTATTATTATTATTATTATTATTACTGTATTGCTATATTAAAGATGTTTTACTGTATCCGGAAGTGTTTCTTTAATGATTTTTGCATGGAAAGGTACACGATATCGTATATACTAAGAAAAACATTTGACAAACTGATGTTAGATATCCACCATACCTAACTGTTCCAACTTACGCCAAAATCCAACTTAAAGGCAGACTGAGGAACGGAACTTGTTTGTAATCCGGGGACTGCCTGTACATGATAATAATTGGCATATTTGTTTTCACCAAATCTTCAGTATCCTGAATACTAAGCTCTCCAGTAAGTTTTTAATAATGCTCAAGTCTTTTTTTCAAAAACAAGTTACTGCACCACCTTATCATGGGACTGTACTGTAAAGGGGTAAAGTGAAAATGAACTGAAACAATTCTCAAATTGCTGGGATAAATACGTGACCCACAGGAGTTTGTGATGCTGTCTGTGTGTTTTAGGATAACCTTTCACCTCTTCGGCTCTACAATAATGGCAGGACTGTATATGACACATTGCTTTGCTGGAAAGTCATCATATATCTGCCTCAGGTGTGGTTTTCCTCAGCTCCAGCTAAAATGAAGCTGTTTTTTGACTGTACTTTACAGTTAAAAAAGCCAAATTCTGAGTGTAGAATAAAGATTTGTATGAACCTGCTGGCCCTGTGTTGTTATGCTTTGTCCATTATTTTTTTAAGAAACATTTTTCAGTTTTGTACTATTACATTTACATTTATTTAGCAGACACTTTTCTCCAAAGCAATGTACATCTCATACAAAATATAATGTGTGCATTACATTAGCAGAGAGACATAGATGCAGATGAGTAATTCTTAAGTATTTAGTTTCTTTCCACCATATGAACCAATGCTCATCACACAAGTAGCTGCATTAAACTTTATCAAAATATCCACGATTCCTGATTCCTTTCCTAGTAATATTTTTTCAGATACATATAAACATTTATGTTACATTAAATGATTATTCATTAACAACCTTTTAAATTTATGTAAATAAGACAACGTATCACAGGTCCTGTGAACAATCAGGCTAGAAACCCCACCTTCCTACTGAAAAAATAGGGCAAGTTCATGCAATATGGAAAATGATTTGTTACAGCATCTGTTAAAGGCAGCTCTGAGTCTTGGGGGATGTTATTTCTAAAGATGGTTATGGATGTGAAGTGTTACCATAGTAACAAGTGGTCTTGTGACATGACATGAGCAATGCCCTGTAGTGGTGACTCAAAGTCCCTGCTATGGCAACCTGTTGGGCACACAAAAAAAACACCTGTATTTGTTCTTTGTTCTTGGTAAACACCTGTTCCAGGCCAGAGAGAAGAATTTTAGAGCACGAAGGAATTATGTTCCACACAAATTCAAAAGCACACAAAGCTTCAGATGTTACTCTTACACAGCAGACTGGTTAAAACAAAAGTGGATTCAGTTAGTGTCTGACTGGACCATTACCCTAGTATTCTGGTCACTTATGATGTCCTTGTCCAGTTGAAGGAAGATATTGCTTTCATTAATGTATAAAGAGCACTAGTGAACAGCCAGCCACCTTCAGCACATACACACATATTGCAACCACTTGAAGACATCAGATACAAAATTTCCACAAAACTCTCTGTTGCCTTTATGACTGAAACTGCCTTTAACTAAACAGTAAAACTGCTCATCTCCAGGGGTGGGGGGGTTGGGTTCTGCTTCCTCTAAATATATTTAGATTTTTTTTGTTTAGCTAATGCTTTTCTCCAAACCACTTACAATGTAAAGATACCTACAATTATTTGCTCATTTATTCAGCTGGCTAATGTCACTGGAGCAATTTAGGGTAAATACGCTGCTCAAGGGTTCTACAGCAGTGAGTGACATTCAAATCAGCGACCTTTGCATCCAAAGTCAGCAGCTCTAACCACAATGTAAATATAAAGGAAGCTGTCTTATTTTTCTATGGCTATGGGCGCCTAGAGGGCTCATGATGTCACTGGAGCCAACAGAGGGGAGCACATGTGGCAGCCACACTCTTCTGCCTGTATGTGAAATCATGACATGTTCAAGAATAACATGTCTGCATCCAAATATTTCCTCCTGTTGGTGTGATGCATTCTGTATTGTTTTCAGAAATGTACATTATTTTGGACAGAAGTATCACCTAAATAAACAAATGTAAAACCAATGTTCTGCTTCTGATTACAGAGAACGAATAAAACCATTCAAAGAAGTAAATTAATAAGGCTTTATTTATACATTCTGTAAAAATATTTTAAAATCCAGGGGGAAAAAAAAGGAACTGGTAAATTCTTCACTGGCCCTGTGCAACCTGCAGGCTGAGCTAAGACCATTTCTCTACACAATATCATACCAACATCCTCTTAAGCAGCACAACCTTCTGATCATGCAGGTCTCTGACAAAACTAGTGTATATAAACAAAATGTATTCACACATATTGTATAAACGCAGAATGTTTAACAAAAAGATACCAGTTTACCACTAGTCAATGAGGCACATATTAACATTCTGGTCAAATCTGTAAGTTGATCTTTCTCATGAAATCTTGGACTTGGAATTGTTACAAAATTACTTTCAATAATGGTAGAAGTAGTTTCAAACTGTAAAAGTGTTCACCGTATGAAAGTTAACATCTGAAATATCCTGAAACCATACCCTTCAGTAGGAAAGAAACAAAAACCATTACCAGACTTGTAATCATGGGATTTCAGGACAGGAGGTTCCTGAACTTGTAACAGAAATCAAAAACACCCCGTTTAACAAGCTAAAACAACGGATGCATTTCATACAAAACACTTCCAAAGTCACGGTCTTAAGACACTAACATAAGTTCACGTCATTGTAATATAAAATCAAGTACAGAATTTCTCTGCCAAGACCAAAACTTTCAACACTATTAGTCATAAAAGTTAAAATGCTTGTCTTTGTGGGGAAAAAATGTTTAGATTTTGTTTTTCTTAAAAAAAAAAAAAAAAAAAAAAAAAAAAAAAAAGAAGTGAAGTTAAAGCTTCTGCTTCTTCTTAGCCGGCTTAAGTGTAGCAATGTCACTCTTGAACCCTTCCTCATCCTCAGATGTGCCAGATTCTTCCTCCTCTGAATTCTCATAAGCTGTGGGAGACAAGATGAATGACTCACTTTCTGTCCCCTGCCTGTTTGCTCTGAAACAGCCTTCCACTTTATTTACCTTAACATTGGTGAGGCTTTTACCATACTGTATCATGAAATGTATAACTGGTGTTAAACAGAATTAATTCAAAGATTAACTCTGCAGTGAAAGGGGAGTCTTCCAACAACAATGCGATATTATTTGCAGTCTACCCCAGTGGAAGTAAGTCTCACCAACAAGGTGAAGCCCGCTCACGGTAACTGGTCCCGATCCAGACTTCAGACGCAGAGTCACAGGAGCCTTCAGCTCAAACTCCCCCAAACTCACCTGAAAAAAGCAGGGCATTGAGAACGAAAGGAAAGACATACAATGAAACAGAAAATGAACTGAAGTAATGCACGTATACATGGTATGAATAAGTAGTTCTCAATCCTGGTCTTTGCATACTCCTTGTCTTAGATCAATTTGGTAAAGGATTTCTAGTGCAGGGTTGTGACAGTCTGGAGTCTATGCCAGGGGAATTAGGTGTGAGGGAAGGGATTTTGATGCAGTTTTTTTTTTTTTTTTTTTTTTTTTATTTATGAAGAACATTAGGTCACAGAAACATAGACAGAAGCAGTACACTAAGAAATAGAAAATGTGTCCACATATTTGACACAGCTATAATTAATAAAGTTTATCAAGCTGTTTACTGACTGTACAGCACAATTCCCACAATAAAGATCACCTGCTTTACCAGAGAATTTACAATTGCTTTTAAGAGCAGTCTTCAAGAGACCCGTAATAGCGAAAAGATGACAAAATTTACATTTATTCATTTAGCTGATGCTTTTCTTCAAAGTGATTACAATGTTAATCTGCCTACAGTTACTTGCCCATTTGTACAACTGAGTAATTTTACTGCAGCAATTTAGGGTAAGTACCTTGCTCAAGGGTACTGCAGCTGGAGATGGAATTCAAACCTGTAATCTGAGGGTCCAAGCCAGCAGCTCTAAAAGCTATGCTACCACCTGTCCCTAAATTAATCTTTAGTTACCTTTTTTAAGTGAATAGTACAGTTTTTTTTTCTAAACAACTATACACTTGCTCCTGAAATTGTGGAAAATGGAGTGATAAACTGCTGAATTTTTCACTTGTTTTAGAATTTAGAAAATAAACTCAAATTTTCTTCATAAGTCTAAAGTTTTTCTAAAATCTTTGCAGAGAAAAAGTAACCTGCATTTATGTTTCTTGCAGTTAAGTTAGAAGTAAAATATACTCATAATAAAAACACAAAAGGCATGTGGGACTGCCTCACTTAATTCACTTAGTGTTTTCTGTTTGTGTGTGGTATTCCTGAGTGTCACATCAATCCTCCAGTCCTGTCCTTTGACAGGTAATCAATAAGATGACGAATGCTGCACATTTAACAGGAACTGGTCCACAAGTAATTCACTAGTGTTTGTAGAGGTGATGTACTTGTCATTTTAGTTTTAATGTAGCCTGAAGTTCATGAACTTGATATCATTTACTATATTCACAATTTTTGCATAACCTTAACTATAAATAAACTGAAAAACATCTTTTTAATGAGCTCCTGATATTCATGTAGACAAAAAAAAAATCTGAAAATGGTTCAAAGCTGATGCCAATTGGATATGCTTGGGAGATCAGTCAATTTTAATGTTGTGTGAAGTTAATAGCAAATAAGTGTTGCACTGCCCTGTACCAATGTTATGTCCAGGGTGTTCAGTGCCTCACACTGTATACTTCTAGGATACAGCAGACCACTGTGCCCCCAGTACTTCTCACCCCCATGTATCACTGTAGGAAGAGTACTGCAGCACAAGAATTTCAATGTATTGTCAAATACATGTGACAATAAAACTTACTAATTAAAGTAGAGGGATATATACATTCAGCTTTTACTGGTGGCAACTTAGTGGTAAAAGTGACTTTCAATTTACAGACAAATGGAGTTACCAACAACCTTCCAAGCCCCAATTGTGCTTGTAAATTGAGTACCCAGTGTGTATGGATGTTGTGGTTCTTATCAACATGCATTTTCTCTGTACCATGGGCAGGCAGGATACATGAAGGTTGGCCAGAGGCACAGATACTTTCTTTCCCTGGTGATTTAGAGCTGTGACCTCCACCACGTTGTTCTCTTCCTGGGCTCCATTTCCCAGACAGACCTGCATGCACATGGAGAAGCAGCTTAGAGATGACGGACCCATACCTGGGTGCATGTCACACACTACTGGGCCATTATACTGTAATAATAGACACACACCCAGGTATACAGTGACTGCTCAGCTGACAACTAATTACTTATCCCATCAAACAAACTGTTAATACAATTTTTTTTGTACAGAGAAGAAAATTAAACATCTTGTCTTGCCTGACGGGTGGATGTACACAGTTTGAATAAACTGAATGTACTTCTGAAACATGATTTATCGCTAACAGATCATGTCAACAGAACTTCTTCTGTCAGAAGGACCTACCGTTCGGAGCTCCAGCAAGTGCTCTAAATCATCATCGTCATCTCCTTGAAACGTGTAGAAAGGAATCTTTGACGACAGTTCACAACCTGCGGGGTGATCATCCAGCCGTAGTCATTTTTTTACCACCCAGTACGGAACTTAAAGAAACCAGACAGAATATTGACTGCTCAGAAATAACAGTACTACACAGTGAAACGTTACAGAAAACGTGCATCAATGTCTCCAATGGCTAACTGCAGAGGCACAGCTCATTATACAGCTGAGTAAACCGAATTTTAAAAATCTTGTAACGATGCAGTCTGTGTGTGACAGGTCACGGGACGACTCGGTCTCCCACGTGTCGAGCACCAAACCCATTTCCTCGCCGCAATTTGAGGAAACTTACTGAAAACGTTACTTTCCAGCCACGAACGGCCTGCCCCATGGCCCTCAGATGACTCTTCTTCTATAAAAGACATGATTTCTCTTTTTAACTTAATACGTAAAACACCAGCCTAAGTGAGTAGCTTCAGAAAAGCAAGAAAAACGGCGTGAGGTACGGCGCTCCGGTGACGTCATTAATATGCGACAATACCAGGGCGAAAGGCGGAGGTTAATACGGGTTGTGTATCGTCTCCCTCTCACATTAGGAATGTCAGAATGTGATTATCTTTTACCTTTAAAAATATATTTATAAACATTTCTTAATTTAGCAAAGACTTTTCTCCAAAGTGATTTCCAATGAACTCTAGTAATACTCTGTAGTGTTATCAACCCACACTTTTATTCACCTAGTAGGACTTACACTGCTAGATACAAGTTTGGCTCGCTTTTCCAATACGTTAGGTTAGTGGAACACACACACTCTGAGTCTGTCACTCACACATTATGGGTGAACCTAAACAGAATGTATTTTGAGTGTGGGAGGAAACCCATGCAGACATGGGGAGAACATGCAAACTACACAGACTGAACGAAGATCAAACCCGCATTCTCTCGCACCGCTCAGGCAGTGTGAGACAGCCGCGATACTTGCTGTGCAACCACTAATACGACACAATCATGCAAAACACAACAGCAAAAAGAAGAGTGTGAAGATACTATATGGTATATATAAAAAAAGAAAGGAGCTAGAGAAATAAACATACATATTACAGTTAGAAGAAAATGCTGAATGAGTTACATTTATTTGTTAAGATGACACTTCTCCAATACAACATACCATGTTAAGGTTACTATTATTACAAGCTTGAAATTATTTATCCATACAGCTGGGTAATGTTACTGAAGCAATTTAGGGTAAGTACCTTACTCAAGGGTACTATAAGGTGGGGATCAAACCTGCCCCCTTTGAAGCCAAAGGTAGTAGCATTAACCACTATGTTACCAGCTGTAACAGCTTTGCTAACTTTATTAGTGGAGTCTTGGGTAGTAGTAATATACTCTTTGATTTCATTCAAGAGCACTATAATAAAGTCAGGTTTCTTATGAGACAATTTTCATTTATGGATATGATACTTGGTTAACACTAAAATTAAATTGATTAAATTTTATTAACAATTAACAATAAAAGAAACCAAACATTAAATTCTTTCATAATAGTGACAGAAATGTTAATGATGATGAATTTTTGCTCTATATGAGCACGGCCAGAATAATTGCAGAACATTTTCAGATTGCTGGGGGGCATGGGGGACGGTGGCACAGCAGGCTAGGCTGGGTCCTGCTTTCTAGTGGGTCTGGGGTTTGAGTCCTACTTGGGCTGCCTTGCGACAGACTGGCATCCTGTCATAGGTGTGTCCCCTCTTCCTCTGGCCTTGTGCCCTGCATTGCCGGGCAAGGCTCTGGCTTGCTGCAGTACTAGTTGGGACAAGTGGTTTCAGACAGTGTGTGTGAGTTTCAGGTTGCTCTTCACAGAATATAGTTTGTGTCAGCATCTTTTTTGAGTTTCCGAAGATAATCACTTGCTGGATAAATTCACGCCTCTGCAATTTTGCATGGACTTCAAGGACAGTGCCTTTGGATTGGCAGACTGGGGTGGTGGTCCCTGTCTTTAAGAAAGGGGACCAGAGAGTGTGTGCCAACTATCAGAGTATCACACTTCTCAGATTCCCTGGGAAAGTCAGCAACAGTGGCACAGTGAGTAGTGCTGCTGTCTCACAGTGCTGGGGTGGTGTGAGAGAATGTGGGTTTGATCCCTACTCAGTCTGTGTGGTGTTTGCATGTTCTCCCTGTGTCTGTGTGGGTTTCCTCCAGGTGCTCTGGTTTCCTCCTACAGTCCAAAGACATGCTGTTCAGGTTCCCCATAGTGTGGGAGTGAGACATAGAGAGTGTGTTTCACTGATGCCTGGATGAGTGACCCATTGTTAAGTAGTGTATCTGTCAGTGTAAGTCACCTTGGTGAAGAAGGTGTGTGGGCTGGTAACACTGCATAGTATCCATTGTAAGTTGCTTTGGAGAAAAGGATCTACTAAGAAAATGTAAAGTCTATGCCAGAGTGCTGAAAAGGAGGCTCCGGCCAATAATTGAACCTTGGATTGAAGGGGAACGATGCAGATTCCTTCCTGCCAGTGGAACAGTGGACCAGCTTTTTACTGTCTCACAGATAATTGAGGGGGCATGGGAGTTTGCTAATCCACTCTACATGTGTTTTGTGGACTTGGAGAAGGCCTACAATCGTGTTCCCCAAGAAATTTTGTGCGAGATGTTTCGGGAGTATGGGGTGCCGGGGCCACTACAACGGGCCATTCGGTCTCGGTACACACAGAGCAAGAGCTGTGTCTGCTTACTCGGCATTAAGTCAAGCCCCTTCACTGTGGATGCTGGACTCTGCCAAGGTTGTGCCTTGTTCCCACTCCTGTTTGTGGTTTTCATGGACAGGATATCAAGGCACAGCCGAGGTCAAGAGGGCATTCTATGTGGGGACCGGAAGGTGATGTCTCTACTTTTCACGGATGATGTTGTCCTTTTGGTACCTCAATGCCTCCAGCATGCACTGGAACAGTTTGCAGCCGAGTGTGAAGCAGTTGGTATGAGGATCAGCACCTCCAAGTCTGAGTCCATGGTTCTCTCATGGAAAAAGGATGGCATGCTCCCTTCAGGTAAGGGGAGAGAATTTACCCCAGGTGGAGGAGTTTCAGTATCTTTGGGTCTTGTTCACGAGTAAGGGGAGAAGGGAGCGTGAAATCGGCTGCAGACTGGGAGCAGCGACAGCAGTAATGCGGCCGCTGTACCGGACTGTAGTGGTGAAGGGGGAGCTATGCCATCAGGCAAAGCTCTCTATTTAGCAGTCGGTCTACGACCATGGCTGAGGGTAGGGACATCAACTCTGGGTAATGACTGAAAGAATAAGATTGCAGGTACAAGCGGCTGAAATGAGTTTTCTCCGCAGGGTGTCCGTGACAGGGTGAGGAGTTCAGACATCCGGGAGGAACTCTGCGTAGAGCCGCTACCTCTCCACATTCAGAGGAGCCAGTTGAGGTGGTTTGGACAACTGGTAAGGATGTGCCCTGGGCACCTCCCTTTTGAGGTATACCAGGCATGGCCAACTGGGACGAGGCCCCGAGGTCAGCCCAGGACCTGCTGGAGGGATTATATCTCCCAGTTGGCCTGGGAATGGCTGGAGATCCCCTGGGTTGAGCTGGAGGAAGTTGCAAGGGACAGGGATGCCTGGGCCTCTCTGCTCTCCCTCTTGCCATTGCGACCCTAGAAGGACAAGCGGGCATGAAAATGGGTGGATAGAAGGAATTGTTTCTCTTTGGTGATAGCTGCTTCTATGTTTTCTGAGGTGTGGTGTCTGAATAGTATTGGAAATCTATACAGAGTAGAATTAATGAGCTCTCCAGGCTAATATTATTATCCTAATATCAACCCCCACAATGTCCATTTATAGTTAATTCCTTTCTTTTTCTGTGTTTAATCGCATTCCTATTAATTGTGGTATTTACATTAAAGCAATGGGACTTGCTTGCTTTTTTCGATTCTCAAATTTCTCTTAAGCCTTATGTAAGAAGATAATGATTAGTATGTGTGATGAAGAAATGTTCACTTGGAATTGTATGAAATTAAAATTACAGTCTTCAGTCCAAAAACTGTGTGTCACCGTAAATGTGAATACAGTGTGTAAAACCTTGACAAAGGTAAAAACAAACAAGAAACACAACTTTCATATACAGGTATGCGCCACTTAATGACAGGGTTACATTCTGTGAAACCAGTTGCAGTTCGAGTTCGTCGGTGAGCGAACACCTTGGAGTGTACAGGACTGTCTTACATTATGGAACTTTTTTAAGTAGAAAGAGTACACTCTAAAACAACAATAAAAACTACTGTACAGCAAATACATAAACCAGTAAGAGGGTTATTTATTATCATTATCATGTATTATGTACTATATATAAGTTTTATATACTTTCATATGTCTGACAGCACAGTTGGTTTGTTTACAAAACACGCTTAAAACATGCAAGCAATGCATCGTGTTACGACCCATACGACGGCTACGATGTCACTCTTTGATAGGAATTTTTCAGTCCATTATATTTTTATGGGACCACCGTCGTATGTGTGGTCTGTCGCTGCCCGAAACATTGTAAAGCGGCGCATACCTGTATATGAATGTAATGGATGACTTTGTCTTGACTTTTACTGGACCAAGTTAAATACATTTTATTTTCCAGGCTGCAGAAATGGGGATTGAACACATATCTCTATACACCGAAAGACGACTTCAAACACAGGATGTTTTAGCAGGAGATGTATTCAGTTGAAGAAGCAGTTAAGATTTGCATTTTAGTGTTTTTTGGTACTTATGTTAAAAGTTTAACATACTAACAGCTCTTTAGAGTGTCATGAAGCATAGTCACAGGCTTAAGTTATTGGGATGATTTCATTTTAGTTCTTTCCCTTACATAAGCTTATTTAGAACATCTCATTACCTCTGTACAGGTTAATCATCAAGGTTGGCCATTACTTTACTCAGACAAACTTTTGTGATTACTGACATGAGTTTAACTTTGACTTTTCAATTTGTGCAAGTCATTACAATAACTAATTTATATGATATTTTAGAACTTTTGCCGACAGTATTTAAAGATAGCCATTTTGTATTACATGTACCTTCATATTACATGAATATACTGTATCTCAATCACTTTATTTCATTTATTGCAAGTCAGCACAGATTAAAGTCTTGTGGGGTGGGGTGGGTGAGAATTGGCTTTACCTGACCACTTTGTGAGCCCATTAGGTAGAGGTGGTTTTGAATATCACACATTGAGTTATTTGTGGTGAACCCCACAGTAGATCTCATGTCTGCTGTTGCTTTCAAATTGCATTGTTTCATGTCCACTCAAAACTGAAACTGCTCACCATCACATTCATTCAAATATTGTTTAAATAAAGATGAAACTATACACATAAAGTTAATGTTGCTTACTTTGAAAAAAAACATGCTTATAAGTGAGTTCATTTATAATTTTGGTGTACTCCCATTCTATTGTGGCTAAGTTCTTTGTGTTCCTTTGCAGAACAACTCATGATTTTTATTTGTGCTGCTAACAAGCATGGTATGAAGTTCATTTATGCCATTTCACCTAGGCTAGATGTCACATTTTCTAACCACAGAGAGGTCTCCACCCTGAAAAGGAAACTGGACAAGGTAAATAAAAACTGACTCAAAGTAACATTCAAGATAAACAGGACATCATGTTACACCCCATGCATATATTACACTGGCTCTATACAAGGATCTAGTCCAACCAACATTGCCATGAAGCCACAGAGAACAACATTTAGAACCTCTTTAGTTATTAGTGTGCAAAGCTGGGAATCACTCAATTTTCCTGTTTTTTGTTATGGACAAATGAGTATACACACACACACACACATTTTCAGAACCGCTCGTCCCATACGGGGTCACGGGGAACCAGAGCCTACCCGGTAACACAGGGCGTAAGGCCAGAGGGGGAGGGGACACACCCAGAACGGGACGCCAATCCGTCACAAGGCACCCCAAGCAGGACTTGAACCCCAGACCCACCGGAGAGCAGGACCGTGGTCCAACCCACTGCGCCACCGCACCCCCTCCAAATGAGTATAAGTAAGTAAATAGTAAATGCCTTAAGTGTTTTGGGGTAAATCTGAACCAGCTTTTAATACTGTTTGGGAGTGATTTGTCCTATTCTTTCAGGCAGGTTTTCTATAGACCATTCAGGTTAGGTGGATGGTGCTTCTAGACTGTAGTTTTCAGAAAGTGCCACAGATTCTCAATGGAGTTGAGATCAGGACTTTGAGTAGACTTGTAGGACATGCCATTTTGTTTTTGAGTTACTCCAATGTTGCCTTGGTCTTGTGCTTGGGAGCATTGTCTTGCTGGAAGCCAAACCTTCTCCCATGCCTCTCTGAGTCAATAGGAACAGGTTCTTTACTAGAATTTCCCTATATTTAGTTCCATTCATTCTTCCATTGATCTTAAAATTCCCAGTCCCTCCAAATGAAAAGCATTCCTACAGCATTGTGCTGCCACCACCATACTTCAATGTAGGGGTGGTGTTTTTTTGAGGCATGGTCAGTGTTAGGTTTGTGCTATACATAGCACTTGGAATTTTGGTTGAAAAGCCCCATCTTGGCTTCATCTGACCGCAAAACCTTTTCCCAAATCTGTCTGGGTCCCTCTCATTGCAGCAAACTCCAGACATAACCTTTTTATGGATATTGTTTAGTAATGGCTTTCTTAGCACTCTATTGTATAGGCCAGGGGGGTGCGGTGGCGCAGTGGGTTGGACCTCAGTCCTGCTGTCCGGTGGGTCTGGGGTTCAAGTCCCGCTTGGGGTGCCTTGCGACGGACTGGCGTCCCGTCCTGGGTGTGTCCCCTCCCCCTCTGGCCTTACGCCCTGTGTTACCGGGTAGGCTCCGGTTCCCCGTGACCCCGTATGGGACAAGCGGTTCTGACAATGTGTGTGTGTGTGTATAGGCCAGTGTAATGGAGAGCCCTTGATACTGTGGACTCATGTACATGTACCCCAGTTTCAGCCACCAAATTATGTAGTTCCTTCAAAGGGATGGCTGGCATATTTATTACGTCCCATACTAGTTTACATCTTGCTTGGGTGCTACCTTTTCACAGACGGCCATCTTTACACAGCAACTGGGAGGTGTGAAACACCTTCCGCTTACTGATGATGGATCCAGTAATGCTCCCTGAGACATTCAAGCACCTTGATATTTTTTTTGTACCCTTTTCCTGACTTACGCATTGGCCTTTTTTTATAATTATCTTTTATTTCTGTGCCATGCTCTTTAGGCTACAGTTTGTTCATAGCCTGTTCATAGTGAAGAGTTGTTTCTGAGGGACCTCCACAAAGTGAGCACCTGGTGTCAACGTCTTTAAGTTTTAGGATTAAGTATTTACGTGGATAAATATTAATTTATAGGAGACTTCGCTCACTCAGTTAATCAAAGGAAATTTCAAGGGTTAAGGCCACACCTTTTTTCCCAGGGATAATATCATTAAATCTATTCCATTATAGGAGCGGGGGGCGCGGTGGTGCAGTGGGTTGGACCAGGGTCCTACTTTCCAGTGGGTCTGGGGTTCGAGTCCCGCTTGGGGTGCCTTGCGACAGACTGGCGTCCCGTCCTGGGTGTGTCCCCTCCCCCTCTGGCCTTACACCCTGTGTTGCTGGGTGGGCTCTGGTTCCCCGTGACCCTGGATGGGACAAGCGGTTCTGAAAATGTGTGTGTGTGTGTGTGTATTTCATTATGGGACCACATGTGATGCTGTAACAATATCCCTTTGGTACACGGCCCTGATCTATCTGTTATTTCTGTGAAGACTAATAAATCATTTTCTATGGTCCTTTCCCCCCCTCTTTTCTTTCTGTGTATTATCTTACTGTTATTTTCTGTTTTTACTTTGTTGTTCTCATGGGCTACAGTGGTGCAGCAGGTACCTGACAACTTCAGAGCTGAGTGTTTCAACAAGGATTGGAATCCAGCTGCATTCATATAGAGCTTGCATGTTCTCCTCTTGCTATGGCCTACCTTCTTCAGTCCACCTGCAAGTATTTCAGGTGAATTTCTCATGTGTGTGTATGAGAGACTGTAATGGATCAGCAGCCCTACAGGGTGTATCCCACCTCACGCCCTATGGTGTTGGTGTTGGCTCCAGACCACACACACACACACACACACACACACACACACACACACACACACACACACACACACTTTCAGAACCACTTGTCCCATCCAGGGTCACAGGGAACTGGAGCCTACCCGGTAACACAGGGCATAAAGCCAGAGGGGGGAGGGGACACACCCAGGACGGGACGCCAGTCTGCCGCAAGGCACCCCAAGCGGGACTCGAACCCCAGACCCACCCGAGAGCAGGACCATGGCCCAACCCACTGCACCACTGCACCACTGCACCCCCACTCCAGACCACTGAAACCCTATATTAAACAAGCCATTATAAATAATGGATGAAATCTGTTTCTATTTGTTGTAATCCATACATCTTAATTGTAAAGCTGTTTGAGAAACCGCTGTTAAATGCACAATTATTATTATTGGAACACTACCTAATAAAGCAATACTTAATGTAACTACTGCAATCACTCGTAATGCTGTAGCCTCTCTGCTGAGTTGTTTGTTGATTTATTATTAGAACTCTAAGGCAAGTGGGTTCCCCTATGCAAAAAATATATAAAATTTATTGCTGTTAATGCTTTATTTTGGAAAAGCCTTATTAATTTTTTACTTGTTCTGTTCACCTACCTCTGTATTAACTAGCAGAAATCACATGGATGCTAGTTGCCAAGGTCATTTGGTTTGACATTAGTATTACTCAAATTTCATTCATGTCCACCAGTACAGCATAAGTCATAATTTAGGATGAAGAACATTTGTATACTGCATTTTTCATACCAGATAACACTAAACATACCCCTAACTACCATCATGTGGTTGCTTGCGCTGTAAAGAGACAATTTGCTGTAATCATGCAAGAAAATGGATGACAAACAATTCAGGTTTGCAAACATTATAGCTTTTGTGATAATAGTAGAAATTATGTGTGTTACTGTTCAATAAATGATGACCATCAGGAGGCTTCCTCCACTAAAAAACAGAATTGGGAGGGTATTAAAGTTTAGAACACTTGCTAGAAAACTGGTTCTGCAAGGAGTACTGCAGTAATAGTTAAACACTGAAAGTGTTGAAAAACATTAGAGCAAAGAGTATTTTAAAATATTTCACTGTCAAGATTAGGCAGTGACTTTATGGCTTCTCTTCAAAGAAGTTTTATTTTGTATATTCTCATTCTTGTGAGATTTTCTTGACTTCTTAAAACTGAGAATGCTGACAATCTGGATAAAGATGGTGTTAAAAGTGCTGTGTTTGATGCACTAAAAAGACAAACTAATACTTTCAAGAAAATAAGGATGTAAGGCACACCCAGTTTTGGTTTACATTCCACTTTGAATATTTATCCAGATAGACCCACAAAATCTGTTTGTGTAACTAACAGACAGAGTAATACAAAGTGACTTTTCTTTACACACTCAAAGAGCCATGGAACAAGTGCTGGTTACTATAAACCATCTCACTAGCTGCCGTACCAGTATGACACTGAGTGGTTTTATGGGAAGCCCAGGCAACCCTCTCCCACCAACTGGACCAAGGTGTGGCATCTTCCTGCAGATGCATATGTGTACTGCATCTGGGTCCATCTAGGCAGAAGGCATAAGAAACCAAACCATCAGTATGGTGGAGCCACAGAAGAAGGGCTGAGCAATAAGGGGGTGGCTGGCCAGGACTGCCACCAAAGGGTGGTGTTTGCATTAAGAGCAGGACACTCTAGTAGCAGCGGTTCACACATTGCACCCTATGCACAAGCTTACAGGGCAGCCATCCCCAAACCATACTTCCAGTCACCCTGGCTGTGGAACATAATGGTGAGCTGTTAACTTTATAATTGTTACCTCACACAATCTAGAAAGCTTCTATGGGAACTTCTGGTACTGGTGATGAATATATTTGTAACTGCTTGTCAATTCATTAATAAACACATCCATGGACATCAAAGCATTTTGCTGCTCATTTCATCTACATCCTTTTCATGTTACAGACTCCTTCCCATAATAACATCTTTAGAGAATCCGTCCATTTTTCCACTTCAGAGCAGCCCAATTTGCTGTAAAAGTCCAGCATTCTTTTATCCGTTTGTCTTACTTCACAAAAAGCACCATGGGAGCCTATGGTGGGGAGGAAAGTGGGAGAGAAAGACAGTACAGGTAATGAGAATGACCAACAACCCTTTTCCTTGTTTTTCCGCACTTATGGAACTAACCTTTCCTCCTCTGATAACCAACATATTTGAGGTGATTTCTTTCTGTATTTTCAAGAACACTTGAGATCTGAAATGTAACTGCAGCTTTAGGACCATAAAGAAGTTACAAGGATCAAGACCACCTTTGTGAGACCCTTGGGATTTGAGCAGGACAGACCACCCAGAGAGATAAAACATAAATGGTTGAAAGTTGAGCAGGTAAACTTTCTGCCAAACCAACAGCACATAAGGTAGCTCCTTCAGTGTGCTCTTCAGCTACCTACCATTGGCTTTCAGTGAATACAGCAGGCATCCCATCAGGCTCTTTGGTACACTGGGGTCAAAGACCTTTGTGTGAATGTCCACTTTAAGGAGAGAAGGAAAATTACTTAGAAAGCAGTCTGGCAAGACAACTTTTTCTTCTTCATGGGAATTCAGCATCATTTTCTGCAAAAAACAAGTATTAAGGAATACATGGCAGAGAAATGTGGTAATATGGAAAACAAAGGTGAGATTTTAAATGTGAATTTAATGAATTTAGGAAGCTATGGTCATAAAGTTGACTTCATTCTCAGAAAGGGGGGCTATGGTTGTATACTTCAGTTGTACATAAATTACTGTGTAAAACTGTCAAACTAAAACTAACAATGTCTTTTGCCACACTGTTAATTTGGGATTTGACCGAGATTCAAACCTGGATGCCTGATACCAAACAGAAAAACGAGCAACTGTATCTCAGGTTTTCTTTTTTAGATATAGTACTTGGGAGTCTGCACGGTTTATTAGATTACCTGGCTCCAATGAGGTCAGGCTCTTGTTCTGAGAAAGGCAACCCATCTAGTCCAGCATTGTAAATTTCAGTACAGATGTTGTATACTGTAGGCTGAAAAAGAGACAGGTGAACATGGAGAGAGTAAGGGGGCTGGATGCAGTGAGTGACTGTAGACTGTCTGGAAGTATATTTGAAAGCCTCTTTCTGGCAAATATGTTTTATAGTTCGAGATGTTTTATTGTCTTAAACCTAGACTCATGGTAGAAAGAAAGTAAACTAATCGTATTTAAGAATGACACATCTGCAACCATGTCTCTTTCTCCTAATGTAATGCACAAACTGTATTTTCTATGAGATGTACGTTGCTTTGGAGAAAAGCATCTGCTAAATGAATAAATGTAAATGTAATGCATTATACAACTAAAGAATCAGGAATGTTAAAACTCCCACCTCATCTTTGGGAAAATATGCTTTTATAGAATAAATCTTGGAAGTTGGTGGGGTAGGAGGTGGCTGGAAGAAGAGATCATTTGCTCCATCTATTGGTAACAATCTCTGCAGAAATCACATGCAACACATATTCAATGCTTCCGGCCTTTTCGCTGACATTTGAACTGCATGGCTCCACTTCTAAGCCACATTTGCTACTGTTGTGCCGACTTGTCACACCTATAATTGCATTTTCATAATTATCTTCATACCCCATCTTTGCAGCTCAGGTGAACAGCCCACATAGCAAGTAACACCATACATAATTTTCAGTTATGGCACTAGTACGACATTAAAAAAAGAGGTAGTGGAAGGCTACAACAGACATGGGCAGGGACAGGCTTGGTCTGAAAAGGTTTACTGGCTAAAGGTGGCATGCCTTCCCCAGGCCATTGCGCTGCTCACTCCTGTAGAGAAAAGTTGTCATGCAGGACAACTGTGTGAGGGGGTCATGGTAAACTCCATGGGCAAACAGCACATTCACAGTTTCATCTACTGAAGGGGAAGAGTTCGGTCATAGAGCTTTTCCACGTTTGCGGACATATGAGTGTCAGTACTCGTGCAGGGTAGGAGATCAGGGGTAAAGGGTCAATTTGAGGAGTTTCCTGCAAAGAAATGAGATGTGATGGACAGAAAAACTAGGTAAGTCACCAGCCCAGGGAAATGCAATCTCACCTTTGGGCAGCGGTTGAAAGAGATTCAACATTTACAAAGATTAGGAAGATTACCATTTTGTCTTTTGAGCAAGTCTGTTCCCCCAGTTAATAACTTCTTTGCATCAAAATGCATGCGGCACCGGACTAGACAAATTTTGTTTAGTTCAGTGTTGCCCTTTTATGACTCTGGCTCGTGAGAAAGGATCAGACAATTTCTAATAATACTCAGGAGAAGGAAGCAATCACCACACCTTAAACAGACCAACCCTTTCAAACCAGCACCAATAAAGCTCTTCTTACAGAAAAGTGGGCAGTGTTTAGACATGTGATACTTGAAACTCCCCCACCAGGTCGCCCCTGAAGGCCCAGGCTTCTTGGTATCTGCCTAAGAATTGTGCTGAAGGCTGACTACGACACCCTGTAGGAACCAAGAGCCAAGCGTAGAAGTTACATGAGATGAAGCTTTTTCACAGGGAGAAGGGCATTGGGAAAGAGTTGCTAATTTCAACATCAGATAGCAAAATATAATAAATGTATTTCTATGGGGAGGGGTGCGGTGGCGCAGTGGGTTGGACCAGGTCCTGCTCTCCAGTGGGTCTGGGGTTCGAGTCCCGCTTGGGGTGCCTTGTGACGGACTGGCGTCCCGTCCTGGGTGTGTCCCCTCCCCCTCTGGCCTTACGCCCTGTGTTGCCGGGTAGGCTCCGGTTCCCCGTGACCCCGTATGGGACAAGCGGTTCTGAAAATGTGTGCGTGTGTGTATTTCTATGCAAAAGAACATTATATAATGTGACTTGACACTAAAGCATTCAATCCCAGGAAACTTCTGCAACTAAAATTTTTAGACTCAAGCAGATTTTACAGTGTGTCTGCCAAATCAAGTTCTTCTAGATAAAAATAGGTTTTTGTTGTGAAAATAAAGACTATAGACATGTAGGAAAATGCAATCCAAAATTAATCTCAGATTTAAAATAAAAAGACAGTAACTCACAGGGAAAGAAGAAACTACTTCTATAGCTAGTGGATATTAAAAATGACACAGGAGTGCCCTTGATCCAGCTGAAGGAAAGCCTTTTGCCAGGTTACTGTGACATTTCGAGCAGAACTGGTACACTTATGTTTCCACATCATTTGAAGTCACATTTTGAGAATGTCTGCCTTGTCACCTGAACCACAAACTTCAGCTATAAAACACACACACACTTTCAGAGCTGCTTGTCCCATACAGGGTCGCAGGGAACCGGAGCCTACCCGGCAACACAGGGTGTAAGGCCAGAGGGGGAGGGGACACACCCAGGACGGGACGCCAGCCCGTCGCAAGGCACCCAAGCGGGACTCGAACCCCAGACCCACTGGAGAGCAGGACCTGGTCCAACCCACTACGCCACCACACCCCCTTTTCAGCTATAAAACATTCAAAATGAAAACATGGTTTTTGGCTATATTAAGACATGTTTAAAGCTGCACAGTACCAATGGAATCAAAGGAAAATCCTGGTAATGATACACATCTGTGTCATTAGGGTGGGCCATGGGGACAAGTGACAAGGCATACTCAACATAATGACTGGAGGCTTTCTCCTGCTTTCAACACTTCTAAGCATATCTTCTCTGATGAGTTGGCAGGACACAGCACCCAGATGCATCACTTGGAAGGAGGTCATAACTACCTGTCTGTATGATGGACACAAGGTCATGACAATAAAAAAAATACTGTTAATTTACCATATAGTAATCTTTTTCCCTCAATAAAACAAACCAATTTCATAGTATCTACATTGGGTGAATGTGAGAGCAGTGTGCTACTGTGGTCAAGAAAGAAAGCTAAATAAGTTGGTAGAATAACTACAGTAAATATATCGCTGCATCAAGGGTCATGTCAGAGCTATCTCACTAAAGCCTACTGAACAAAAAAAAAAAAATGTTAGAGAATCTGTCAGAGAAAAATAAAATGTTTACTGCAGTCATTCAGGAGCAAATGTGACTTCAATTTGCCATTTTTTGCACAAAATTTTTCCGTGAACATATACCAGAAATTGATGGAAATGGACAGGAAGAAACAAAGAAAACAGAACTGATAAGGTCTTGGCTGTGCATACATTGGCCACTGTCGATCCAGTAGCTGTAGAAACTTACACACAGGATTCTTCCATCTGTACATAGTAGTATTTACCTACCTAACCACTGAACAAATGATTTCACCATGGAGATGATTTTCTTTATGTCTCAGATGTAGGTATACAAGTCATAGATAATAGTTCTTTTGGGTGAATTGGACAGCCTGATGAACATCTGGATGATGGAACAGCCCATCTCCTCGAACCTCTATGCCTGGTCTCGCCACTCAGCTATGTCATGCTGCAGACTGGCAGGCTGGAGACAGGTAAGTAGTGGACCCAATCACGGGTTTGTTTTATTCCTTTTCTTAAGGTCCAAAGGGCAGGACAGGCGAAGGTTGTACAAGGTGCAGACGTCGATACACAGGCAAGGCAAAACTCAATGGTAATAGAATACAGGTGAGGGTCGATGACCAGAAACAGGGAAACCAAACAGGACACGAAGAACACGATGAAGACGCTGAGATTGCAAGACCACAGGGGCAATTGCAAGAATCAGCGTCGTAACTCGTTCCCGGAGCTCCTTTTATCCCGGCTGTTATGAAGTAGCCGCAGATGCTGCTACTCTGCTCGTTCCCAGGGGCGTGACAAGCTACCTGTACAGACAGCATTCTCATCAGCATAATATATTGAAGGAAATAAAACAAGGAGAATGGGTAAGACACTGACACCAGGCTGCCACCAAATGCAGGTATATTCTGGAACTGTTGGATAAATTTGAGAAACTTACATTCACAATTGCTGGCACAGACTCCATACAACAGAAATGCCAAAAAGAATGAGAAGTGACAAATTCTGAAATTCCTCTATGGATACAGAAAGGCTGCCTGATAAACATGGAGAATGAAGTCCTGCTTTCGATACATTTTTAACTGTCACTGCTTAATGTGAAAATTTCCAAGGCCTGAGAAAAGGTTTGGAATTTGGGCAGGAACAGGTTTATCATTGTCTGTTCAAGAAAATCAAACCTTAAAAGAACACTGTAAAAATATTTATATGCAGATGATTAATGCAGTTAAACATAAAGCATTCTTGATTGACAGTCTCATAGTATGTGTGTTAGCCTAAAGTTCTTGGAAATACCTGAAAACTCACCCCATGTCCCCCCTACCCCCACCCCAAAAAAGGATTTTAAGGGGTGCACCCCACACTACCAACACAAAAAAATGTTTATAAAGAAGAGAAGAAAGCATCTTATAAAATCCTTTTAAATCAAGTTTGAGAGCAAGCAAAAAAGTATCTGCAATGATTTAATAAGTGTTACTGTGGATAGTTTTTAACTTGTATAACTTTTGTTTGGTATTGTTGAAAATAGATTTCAATAAATTTAAGAATATCACAAAAATTCATAAAATTACTGCTAATCTTGATGTTTATATCATCAATTTTTCCATCAATATGTTTCCAGATATGATCCAAATATTAAAGAGCATTTCTTGATTGATTCCTTCTGTAAAATAACTAATTGGGAGAACTCAACTATTAAAAAAACATGTAAATATTAATGCTTAATAGTTTTCTAATTATAAATTATTGAATAATGGATAAACCTGTAGGGAGCCACTTGTGTGATATAAACTGGTTCATAGGTTGTAATGTGACAAATTAATTGTACTCTAATCATGTGTCTGAATCCAAATCTCTTTTTGTTGATGTAATGCACTCATTTATTTTTCTTGGAAATGTACGTCACTTTGGAGAATAAATGTTAAATGAAACGTAAAATTCAGGGTGATTTCAATGCTGCTAATTCAGAACTGAACGGATGAAGCTTTCAACTGAAATAATACAACATATTAATGACATGGGCCTTTGTGATAGCCGGGGAGATCAGTTAGCAGCAACATACTCTTACAAATTACTTCAGTATCAGTCACTACCATATATATCTACCTCATATACTAAAATTCACACTACAAAAATTGTGGTCTCACACTTTCTGAACCGCTTGTCCCATACAGGGTAGCAGGGAACCGGAGCCTAACCCGGCAACTCAGGGCATAAGGCTAAAGGGTGAGGGGACACACCCAGGACGGGACGCCAGTCTGTTGCAAGGCACCCCAAGCGGGACTCGAACCCCAGACCCACTGGAGAGCAGGATCCGGTCCAACCCACTGCACCATCGCACCCCCCTGTGGTCACACCCTTTCTCCTTTAATTTGAATAGTGATTACATTAAACAACCCTGTAAGAGACTATATGGGAGACAAGAGGTGCAATACTCGTTGGTGAGGGGTTTTATTTAGTGCGGGGAGAAGGAAGGGGATGGAAAAGGGGGGCTAGGGAACAGGTAGGATGGGGCTTCGTGTGGGTCGGGGGGCAGGGAGCCTCAGGTCGCTCCGGATGCTGGTGTCATCTCCGAGTTCAGGTTCAGGTTCGGGTTAGGGTTAGGGTTAGGGTGCGTCTCTGTCTCTCGGGATTTGCTCTCCTCCTCCGTCTCTTCCCCCTACTGCTGGGCACCAGGGAAGAAATAGGGAAGGTAATCAGCCCCAGCTGTGGCTACTTTGCCCCCGTCTCCACCCCCTTCCTGGGCAGCCTTGGCGTGCTACAAACCCTCTCGCAGATGACAGTCTAATACTTTGCTATATAACCAAATTGTAACATCAACATTTTTAAAGAGAATATGTCTTTTATAGAACTGAACTATTTTTTTTGTAAATCAGGGAAACAGACAAATTAAACATTAGAAGAAATACTACTTCATTCTTTTCTCAAAGAAAGACAAGAAGAAGAATCTGAAGTCTGGAAAATACAATCAAAGTGAATAACAGTCTGCAAATCCCATAGATAAAAAGATTACTAATTAATAAGATGTAGTCAATTATTTTAAAGACCTTTAACAAATATTTGTTTTTTCTGCCTCTACGCATCTTTTAAATCCAGCAGCATGGTGGCACAGTGAGTAGTGCTGCTGTCTCACAGCGCCTGGGTGGTGCGAGGGGACGTGGGTGCGATCCCCGCTCACTCTGTATAGAGTTTGCATGTTCTCCCCGTGTCTGTGTGGGTTTCCTCTGGGTGCTCCGATTTCCTCCCACAGTCCAAAGACATGCTGTTCAGGTTCCCTCATAGTGTGTAAGTGACAGAGAGAGTGTGTTCCACTGCTGTATGTATGGGTGACCCATTGTAGGTAGTGTGTCTAGTGGTATAAGTCACCTTGGTGAACAAGGTGTGTGGGCTGGTAACACTACATAGTATTCATTGGAAGTCACTTTGGAGAAAAGTGTCTGCTAAAGGACTAAGATATGTGTGAAAGCTACACTGACAATGACTGTCTCCCCAGTATTTAGAATATTGAATATTCACGCAATCAGCTTTTGATAGGGTATGCATGATGGGAAACTGTGGCCTTCGGTTGATGAGATATTATACTCAGAGTTCTACAGAGCCCACACACCTTATTCACCAAGGCAACTTACACTGGTAGATACACTACTTACAATGGGTCACTCATCCATACATCAATGAAATACACTCTCTCTGTGTCACTCATTATTAAACTTATGTAGTAAAAGTGAGCCTGTATGGAAAAAGTATAGAGGGGTGCAGTGGGTTCAGCTGCTGCCTGCTGTGTGACAGGTCTGGGGTTTGAGCCCTGCTTGGGGTGCCTTGCGACGGACAACTTTCCCATCCGGGGTGTGTCCCCTTCCCCCTCGTCCTTGCGCCCTGTGTCACTGGGTAAGGCTCTGGCTTGCTGTAACCCCACTCAGGACATGCAGTTGTTGATGGATAGGAAAGAGTGTGCCTTGGTGAGCTTCATGACAGTGATAGACTATAGCAGATAAGCTTGTGTACTTCTGACACCACCCAGTGGCTGCAAGAGAAACTGCATGCCCACCATTTTACTTCGGGGGCCCACTTGATAGATGTCATAGTTCCAGTTTCATGCATTGTCTCTGAGGTTCTGTATTGCAGAACAATTATGCCAAGCAATAGTATGGTGGATCAGGGTAATTTCTAATTCAGTCTTTTTTTTCCTGAGAAAGCTATGGTTGAATGCAAGTGTCACCAAGTCAAATTTGACTCATAGTAATCATTTACATGGTTTCCAAGGAAGGAACATACTGTAAGTGCATTCCTCTGTGCATGTCTTAGGGGTGCCAACATGGGGAGAAGCATGCTAATTCCACACATCCTAAATTGAACTCAAAACTCATTTCCAGTGAGCAGCTCAGGAGCTGCGAGGCACCAGCCTTACCCGCCATACCGCCATGTCCCTTAAAGCCATAGCAGTACAGAATAAAAGGCTGGGTCATGCACCACCAAGTAATACCTTGTATAATAACAGTTCAGTTAAGATAATGTAATCTGACCTTCTCGGGCTCCCTGCCCTTGGCATTGACACTAATGGTACTGCTGTTGGCATGAAGCCAGTGGAACTACTTCAAGATGTGTGTTGCCCTGGAGCCATGCTCATAGGGCAGGTAGAAAAGCTCCACCAGCAGGCTCAGGTCCTCCAAGGTGACTCCCTCCATCATAAACAGTGGCTTCTCCTTAGGACTTGGCACGTAGGGCTCCCTGCCCATCTGCTCGTCTATTTGCATAGAAGCCACATCATTTGCAGTGTCCTCCTGTATCAGCGCTTCTGGGTCTCTGACTTCACCTAGGCTGTCCTTGTCCATAGGTTTCAGTTCCTCCATAATTTTGGCTCGGACCATCTCAGTAGTGATTTGCCGCACATCCTTGCCATACAAGTCATGCTTCTCCTCCACCATCTCCATAGGCTCCTCATCAGCCTCCCTTTTCTCAGTCTCCACCTGCACATTCAGATCTTCCTTAGGAAGCAGATGTGGCTCTCCGCTGGATTCAAGCACAGGGCTCACGATGGGCTGCTGGAAGACAGTGGTGACCATAGTGGAGGGGCTCAGGCTGGGTGTTGCCAAGAAAGTCACATGTGCCAAGCAGTTTTCCCCACCACTATGAGGCACATGAAGCGGACCTGATAAAAAATGGGCAATGATAGATACCATTGCTCTACTGTCAAATGACAAGTGAGATCATCACCTTTGGACAGTAAGGATCACTCACCGTTGTATTGCTGAGACACCCAGAACTCAGGCAGCCAGTCAGTACGAACCAGTTTCAGGGTTAACTATCGGCTATACAGCATGTCAGTCTCTAGCTCTTCATCACTGCCCTCATTCTCCAGCTTGATCTGGACTGACAGTGTGGTTTTTAACTGTCATCTAAAAGTGAGAGATGGCAGGCAGTGCTTCAGACACATTGAAGCAAAGAAGGCAGATGTGGCTGCCTAATGACCATTTACCATCAATGGGCAATTCATCATCCCATCAGCTCATCTAATTTAAAAGCCTCCTTGTCCTGAACAGGGTTGCAATGAACTAGAGCCTAACCCGGAAGCACTGGGCAAAAACTTGAGGCACACCTTGTACAAGATGCCAGTCCATCACAGGATAGCCACACACACTCACTGTGATTTTAGATGGATTTTAATCCATGTAAAGGAGCATCTGGAGCTGCGCAGGGCAAGACATGCAATCTCCACACAGACTGAGTGGGAATTAAACCCATATTCTTTTATACTACCCATGTACTGTGACGTGGCTGCACTACTTGCTTCACCACCGTGCCATCCCACATTTTGTCTCCTGTAGATATATATAACCAAATGCTCTTTACATCACTAATATCGACAAGAGAAGGCTTGCGCTAGTCACAAACTACCATCCTCATGAGGATTTTAGAATTGTTCCTACATCATGTAGGATTTATACCATGGATGTTGGATTTATACCATGTGGCAAGGGTATGGATTGCTACAAAGTAAGTCTCAAATTCACAGTTGGGGTTGGTCAGAACTCCTCTTATCCTTGGGATGAGCTCTGTGGACCAGCCCTTATAGGGACCTAGAAATAGCCTTTTCTGGTCATAGTCATGGATATTATCCCAGATAACTGGAGATCTTTTCAGGATCTTGGAGACCTCTTTGATGGACTCCACTGTGATCTCCTTCGACACCACCTTGGGACCTTCAGAACAATTCACACGAGAAAACTATAAAAATTTCCTTTTTTGACATAATTTGGTCAGAGTCTCTCAATACTTGCTCCAGTTATTCTGTTATAGCTGAAACTGAACTGTGCAGAACACTACAGATGATCCTTTGTTCAAGTAAGTTTTGTTTCTGAGTTCTCATTGTACCTTGTTTAAAAAATAGGACCATGGCAAGCGTGGAGGAAGACTTACGTGTCCAAAGCACTTCAATGCCTGGGAGTAGCTTCTCCCCAATGGTACGCAGGTATGAGGACTGGGAGACACTTGGGCACCAGAATGTTCCACAATACTCTGGATCATTATAATAATGGAGTCAACACAAAAGATTGTATCAACAGTTGTTGGTGCAACTATTTCAAACCAAAATAGGTATCAACCATTTAAAATATTGTCTTAAAATCTTGTTCCACTTTTACAATGACATTGTATTCTAAAACTGAAAATAAGCTATTATAATTACAGTAACTAAAGTATTGCAATTATATTGACCAATACAGAATAGCCATAACCAAAAGTGCATCAATATACTGTAAAAATACCAAAAGGTTCCTTGTGCCATTGTGAAGTCAGTTAAATGAAAACATCTAAACCAAGTATGAAATTCACTGCAGAACACTACACCAATTAGCCACAACATTAAAACCACTGAAAGCTGAAGTGAATAACATTGATTATCTCATTACCATGGCACCTCTCAAGGGGTGGGATATATTAGGAAGCAAGTGAACAGTCAGTTCTTGAATTTGTGTTGGATGCAGGGGAAATTGACAACTGTAAGGATTTGAATGACTCTGACAAGGGCCAAATTGTGATGGCTAGATGACTGGGTCAGAGCCAGAGTCTCCAAAATGGCAGGTCTTGTGGGGGTGTTTCCGGTATGCAGTGGTTAGTACCGACCGAAAGTGGTCCAAGGAAGGACAACTGGTGAACCGGCAACAGGGTCATGGGTACCCAAGGCTCATTGATGCGCGTGGGAAGTGAAGGCTAGCCCATCTGGTCCGATCCCACAGAAGGAGCTACTGTAGCACAAATTGCTGAAAACCTTAATGCTGGCCATGATAGAAAGGTGTCAGAACACAGTGCATCACAGCTTGCTGTGTATGGGGCTGCGTAGCCCTAGACTGATCAGAGTACCTACGCTGACCCTGTCCACTGCCGAAAGCGCCTACAAGTGGCACGTGCTCATTAGAACTGCACCATGGAACAATGGAAGAAGGTGGCTAGGTCTGATGAATCACGTTTTCTTTTAGATCATGTGGACAGCCAGGTGTGAGTGAGTCATCTACCTGGGGAAGAGATGGCAGCAGGATGTACTATGGGAAAAAGGCAAGCTGGTGGATGCAGTGTGATGTTCTGGCTAATATTCTGCTGGGAAACCTTGGGTCCTGGCATTCATGTGGATATTACTTTGACATATAACACCTACCTAAAGATTGTTGCAGACCAAGTACACCCCTTCATGGCAATGGTATTCTCTGATGGCAGTGGCCTTGGCACATTGCAAAAATTGTTCAGACATGGTATAAGGAACATGACAGAGTTAAAGGCGTTGACTTGGCCTCCAAATTCCCCAGATCTCAATCCAATCGGGCACCTGTGGGTGCTGGAAAAAACAAGTCTGATCCATGGAGGCCCCACCTCGCAACTTACAGGAGTTAAAGGATCTGTTGCTAATGTCTTGGTGCCAGATACCACAGGACACCTTCAGAGGTCTTATGGAGTCCATGCCTCGATGGGTCAGAATTGTTTTGGTAGCATGAGGGGGACATACACAATATTAAGTTTCAAGTTTCAAGTTTATTGTCATAGGTACAAGTACCATGAAATTCTTCTTGAATGCTTCTCCACAGACTATGAACAAAACAATAGAAATAGTGCACAAAACAAAACAATAACAATGACAATGACAATGAGTAATGCTAGTAACAATAATAACAATAAATAACAGTAGTCAGCCAGAGAACTCAGAACATGAGAACGAAAATGCTTAAAGTGACAATGTAATCTACCAATGTGCTTGGAAGGAGCAGTCCAACTCTAGTTAGAAAAGATGGCACATTGGTGAGTGTTGTATACTCTTACTGCAGTGGGGTAAAAGCTTTTCCTGTACCTAGCAGTGCGGGTTCTAATAGACCCGAGCCACTTTCCAGACGGCAGAAAAGAGAAAACTGCTCTTGCGGGGTGACTATGATCTTTCATGATGCGCATCGTCTTTCTGAGGCAGCATGTGGTGTAGATGTCCTGTACTGCTGGTAGCTGTGTGCCAATGATTTTCTGAGCTGTTTTGACCACCCTCTGTAGGGTTTTCTTGTCCTGTATGGAGCAGCTGCCACACCAGGAGGTAATACACCCTGTAAGGACAGACTCCACAGCACACCTGTAGAAAGTGGTGAGGACTGTAGTGGACATCCTGGCTTTCTTCAGACGCCTGAGAAAGTGGAGACGCTGATGGGCCTTTTTGATGGTTGATGCTGTGTGCTCAGTCCATGTGAGTTTGGCAGTGAGGGTGACCCCTAGGAATCTGAAGCTGATGACTCTTTCTATAATGTCCCCTCCGATGTAGATGGATGCATGAACCGTATCCTGTTTCCTGAAGTCAATCAGCAGCTCCTTAATTTTACTGACATTGAGAGACAGGTTGTTGTCCTGGCACCACTCTGCTAGGAGCCTCACCTCCACTCTGTAGGCTGTCTCATCGTTGTTGGTGATCAGACCCACAATAGTGGTATCGTCAGCAAACTTTATGATGCTGCTGAAGCTGTGCCTGGCCAAACAGTCATGTGTGAACAAGGAATAAAGCACTGGGCTCAGGACGCTTTCCTGTGGAGTGCCAGTGTTGAGGAGGTATTACTGTCAATCCGCACATGCTGGGGTCTGTTGGAGAGGAAATCCAGGATCCACTGGCACAATGTGGCACCCAGTCCCAGTCCTAGTTTGTGGATCAGCTTGGTCGGGGTGACAGTGTTAAATGCCAAGCTATAGTCCACAAATAATAGCCTGGCATAGCAGTTTTTATTGTCCAGGTGAGCCAGAGTGGTGTGAAGTGTATGTGATATTGCATCTTCAGTGGATCTGCTGTGGTGGTAGGCAAACTGCAGTGGGTCCAAAGTGTCTGGGATAGTGTCCTTAATGTGTCCCAGCACCAGCCTCTCAAAGCATTTCATTGCAATGGGGGTCAGTGCCACTGGGTGATAGTCATTAAGGCAGCTCACTTTGTTTTTCTTAGGAACTGGGATAATGGTGGTGTTTTTGAAACAGGTGGGTACAGCTGAGCTTTTTAAGGAGGTGTTAAATATGTCCATGAAGACAGCAGCCAGTTGCTCACTGCATGTTTTTAAAACTCACCCTGAAATTCTGTCCGGACAAGCAGCTTTGCGGATGTTGGCTCGGCTAAAAGTTTTTCTCACTTGTGCCATAAAGATAGTGAGACTGGAGTCCTGCAGCACTGTGGGAGCTCGTACCGGGGGTCTTGTTTGGGTTTACGAGCTCAAAACAGCCGTAAAACGTGTTCAGTTCTCCAGAGAGAGACGCAGCGGCACCTGTCAATGTCCGCTTCTGTGGTTTATAATCTGTTAAAGTTTGGATTCCCTGCCACAACCTACGTGCATCTTGAGTGCAGTTAAACTCTGATTCTACCTTCCTGCTGTATTCCCGTTTCGTGCTGGTAATGGCTTTGCGGAGCTTGTACTTTCACTTCTTGTATGCACCTGTGTCTCTGGACTGAAACGCGCAGGTTCGCGTGTGGATTTTATTTCAGATTTCGACGATAGTCCACGGTTTTTGGTTAGAGAATGAGCGGACTGTTTTATGGGGTATGCAGACACTTACACAGTACCGGATGAAGCCTGTGACCACTGTGGCATACTCTTCCAGATTGGAGGATAAGTTTCTGATACGGAGTCAAAGCAGTCCTGGAGCCTTTCCTCCACTTCTGGTGTCGAGCGCTACACAGTACGCGTCATACAATCCTCTCGCTTCAGTTTCTGCTTGGAGACCAGGAGCAGAAGAATCGAGGCATGATCTGACTGCCCGAGGTACAGACGCAGCAGGGAGCCTTACGCGCCTTTATGTGAAGTGTAGCAGTGGTCGAGGGTGTTTGAGCCTCTGGTAGGGCAGGAGATGGGCTGATGGTATTTTGGGTACACATTCCTGAAGTCAGCTTGGTTAAAGTCCCCAGAGATAATGAAGAGGCCATCTGGATGCTTGTTCTCATACTTGGTGATGATGTGGTACAGTTTGTTCAGAGCGCTGTGTGTGTTCCCTTGGGGTGGGATGTAAATTGGCCATGAGCACAGCCGAGAACTCCCTGGGCAGGTAAAAAGGCCAGCATTTGACCAAAAGGTATTCAAAGTCTGGAGTGCAGTTCTGTGAAATCACTTCTACATTCGTACACCATGCGTTGTTAATGAGAAAGCATACGCCTCCTCCTCTTTTTTTCCCCAATGAATCAGTCCGATCTGCGCGGTAGATTGAGAAGCCCTCAGGCTGGACTGTGTGGTCCGGCATGCTGATGGTGAGCCACGTCTCCATAAAGCAGAAAACATAGCAGTTCCATAGGTCTCTTTGGAATTTAAGTCGTCCTCTAAGATCGTCCAGTTTGTTGTCCAGATACTGCACATTGGACAGGAAAATGCTGGGCATCGGAGGTCGTAGCCCCCAGTGTTTCACTCTCACCTGTATGCTGGCCCTGTGGCCCCATTTCTGGGTTTGCGTCTTCTGAGTGGTCCCAGGTGGGTCACGGCTGTGTTGTTTGTGGCAGAACGAAGGTAGCAAGTTCAGCTCTCTAACGCTAAGAATTGCATCTAATCATACTGTTTCACGTATCTGCAGAAGTGTTTGGCGATCATAAGTAATAAGAGAGTAAACTGGCTGGAAGGATAGCGACACAAACAAAACATTACACACTAAACTAACAAGTCTGCGAGGATCAGCAATCAACACGTTGCCACGCACCGGCACCATCTTGACTAAAGCAGGTGGTTTTAATGTTTTGGCTGATTATATACCAATCAGCCATAAAGCTGCAAGCTGTGTAAATGAGTTTATATGAGAGAAGTGTATCATACCAAAGGGGCGTTCATCAAAGTGCATCACCTGTAGGGCAGAAGAGGAAGGTCTCTGGTTCCCTTAGATACTGAAAGAGCTCATTGGTGACAGACACCTGAGCATGTGTGAAGGAGCTGAACACTTCCTTGTCTGCTGGACAGATGTTGTGGTTAATATCATTAAACAGAGCAAAGCATTTACATCCAAAGTGAGGCACCTACCAGACAAGAACTTATTTTGACTTTGCACTGAGTGGCTTTACTATGATAATTTAAATTCTAAACTAAAATGTACCAATATGAAGTGACACAAAATTAAGATGAATGGCCTGTTTATTAGGTTATATTATAAACTGCTGTGAAGATATGCTATGGAAACTGAACTTTAGATAGTCTTAAATCAGGAACTCTTGTCTGAATAAAATGTAGCCAAAATCTCTACTAGATTTAAAGAGCACACAAATCAGCAGCAAGCATCACACAGCTTTATAACCTAACTCAAACGCAAAACCTAGGACTCAAGATACGTCATCATATTAAAAGCAAACATAAGGCTATTAAAATGCACACATACACACCAGCTTTTGAAAGTTTGGAATCACCCAGAAGATTCATGTTTTTGAAATAACATACTTTTTAATCAAGGTACCATTAAACTGATTTAAAAATATAGCCTAAACATTTAGTAATGTTGCAATGACTGCTTGAAATGACAAATTTATAATAATATTCACATATGACTGTCACGTTCTCCGCATCTGGCACATCTGCGACACCTGCCGTTCCCTGATGGGAACGACTATAAAGAGGGAAGCCGAGGAAGCCCAGACGCGGAACCTTGTTTTGCCTCCTTGTTTCCTTGCGAACCGTGTTACCAAGAAACCCACTCCGACTTCGACCCTTTGCCTGTTTTTTCCTGACCACGTTCTGTGCCTAGCCCTTTGTACTCCGTTTGCTGATCACCTGACCCTCGCCTGCCCCTCGACTCTGATTATGGATTTTGATTCGGCTTCTGTGCACGTCGATCCGAGAACTCTGCACTTGAGTCCGTCCGCGCTACGCGCAACCGTGACAGAAGGTTCCGCCTGCTACCAGGACTCAGCAGAGTATGCGCAACTGCGTACAGCGCTCACCAAGCAAGGCGAGTTTTTGGGAACGCAATCCCAGTCGTTGCAGCGCATACAAGAAAAGGTCGACGGATTAATCCAGGTCCTCCAAACCGGAGGTATTCTCAAACCCGCCTTCCAGGGTGCACCCGCGACTCCTGCTGAGCCTGTCCCACCCACACCCCCCGAGGCATCGGGGACGGTCACAAGGATCGCGACCCCAGAGAGGTATGACGGTTCGCCCGATCAATGTCAGGACTTTCTGATGCAGTGCGAGTTGGTTTTTGAGTGTTCTCCGCGCATGTATCAGACGGACGCAGCTAAGATCGCTTTTGTCTTGTTGTTGTTAACCGGTCCAGCCCGGGTGTGGGCCGCCGCTGGGTGGTGCACTCGCCCAAGAACTACCTATGACATTTTCCGCGAGAAGTTTGAAGCGGTTTTTGACCACCCGCACACGGGGCGCGCGGCGGGTAATGATCTCATGCGTCTCACCCAGGGAAGTAGAAGCGTGGCTGAGTACGCTCTTGAGTTCAGACCCCTCGCGGCCAAGAGTGGCTGGAACTCCCCAGCCCTCCTCACCTGCTTCTTCGAAGGGCTGAATCCCCGGATCCAGGACGAGCTCACGTACAGGGGTGAGGAGGGGGACTTCGACCGGTTTGTGGAGACAGCCATCGCCGTCGACAACCCCTGGGGACCAGCCCAGCGGAGGACCGGCTCAGGAAAGAAGAAAGGAGACGGTGCCAGGTGGGGAGACTGTGTCTCTATTGTGGGTCCCCGGAGCATCTCCGTGCCGCGTGCCCCGAGCGACCACCTCAGGGGACCTCCACAGAAACGAAGGCGAGTCCAGGGGAGCACCGGGGACAGCTATGGCTGCCGGTGAGTCTTTCCTGGGGGGCAAGCCGGGTGCAGACGAGCGCCCTCATAGATTCCGGAGCCGCAGGCTGTATCATGGATGCAGGCTTTGCCCAAGAGCACCATGTCCCTATTAAAACATGTGAAGTCACCCTGAGTGTGAAAGCCCTGGATGGTCAACCCTTGGGTGATGGGGTGGTTGATACCCGGACGGCACCTCTCGTGCTCGAAACAAGCGCATGTCACCACAAAAAACTCAACTTCTTTCTGATCCGAGCTCCAGACACCCCTATCATTTTAGGTTACCCCTGGTTGACACGTCATGACCCCGTCTTTAGGTGGAGTACCAAGGAGCTGGTTTCTTGGGGAGGGTCCTGTCACGCATCCTGCCTCACGCTTCCTTGCCGGGCCACGTCGCTGGAAGGGGTAGAGGGCCTTCCCCCGCCGGTCATACCACCAGACTATGAGGATCTACGAGAGGTCTTCAGCAAGGTCCGCGCCGCCGAACTGCCCCCTCACCGGTCGTGGGACTGTGCTATTGATCTCTTGCCAGGTACCACACCACCTCGGGGTCAGGTGTATCCCCTGTCGTTACCGGAACAACGGGCCATGCAGGAGTACATCAGGGAGGCCCTCGAAGCTGGTCTGATCCGGCCGTCAACATCACCAGCAGCGGCGGGGTTCTTCTTTATCGGTAAGAAGGACGGGGGACTGAGGCCGTGCATAGATTACCGAGGGTTGAAGGCCATAACTGTCAAGTACCCGCACCCCTTACTGTTGATTACCTCAGCTCTGGAGGGGATCCATGGATCGACCTGGTTCTCGAAATTAGACCTCCGCAGTGCGTATAACCTCATCCGGATCCGTGAGGGGGATGAATGGAAGACGGCCTTCTCCACTTCACTAGGTCACTATGAGTACAGCGTCATGCCTTTTGGCCTAGCTAATGCCCCCTCAGTTTTCCAGGCCTTTCTGAACCATGTGTTGGGCGATTTCCTTCATCACTGCGTCATCGTCTACCTGGACGATATACTGATCTACTCGAAGACCGGTCCGGGCGGTCCTCAGGCGGCTCCTACAACATCGATTGTATGTCAAGGCAGAGAAGTGTGAATTCCACCAACACCAAATCTCCTTCCTGGGCTACATCCTGAGCCAGGAGGGAGTTTCCATGGACCCCAGGAAGGTGGGTGCAGTGACCTCCTGGCCTCGACCTACCACGGTAAGGGTGCTCCAGCGCTTCCTTGGGTTCGCCAATTTCTCTCGTCGGTTCATACGTAATTTTAGCACAGTAGCCGCACCCCTTACCGCGTTAACTGCAAGCAAGGACCGAAGACTCCCTTGGGGGGCGGAGGCGGAGAAGGCTTTCCAGGAGTTAAAAACCCGGTTCACCTCCGCCCCAGTGCTGAAACAGCCGGACCCTTCCTTGCCGTTTGTGGTGGAGGTCGACGCCTCCTCGGTAGGGGTGGGTGCAGTCCTGTCACAACGGCAAGGGGACCCTCCCAAGTTGTACCCCTGTGCCGCCTTCTCCAGGAAGATGACCCCTGCCAAACGGAATTACGACATTGGGAACCGGGAACTCCTTGCTATCAAGCTCGCGCTTGAGGAGTGGCGTCACTGGCTGGAGGGTGCGGTCCATCCCTTTGTGGTACTCACGGACCACCGAAATCTAGAGTACCTAGAGACCGCGAAACGGTTTAACTCCCGCCAGGCCCGATGGGCCCTGTTCTTTCCCGTTTCCACTTTACTGTTTCTTATCGGCCAGGTTCCAAGAATGGGAAGGCTGATGCTTTATCGCGGGTTCATGACCCAGGACCACTGCCCCCCAACCCAGAGGAGATCCTACCCCAGGGATGCGTGGTGGGTCCGGTCCACTGGCAACTCCTCCAGGACATCCAAGAAGCCCAGGACAGCGAGCCAGAACCGCCCGGGAGGCCAACCGACCGTGTGTATGTCCGCAGTTCCTTCCGTGCAACGGTGCTGAAATGGGCTCATGAGGCTCCGGAGGCCAGGCATCCCGGGAGCCGTCGTACCTTATCACTGGTCCAAGGACGGTTCTGGTGGCCTTCACTGTCCGATGACGTCAGGGACTTCGTCCAGGCCTGTGCCACCTGCGCTCAGACCAGGACCGTGCCCGAAAAGGGAGCGGGTCTCCTACAACCCTTGCCTACGCCGACCCGACCCTGGACCCATGTGGCGCTGGATTTCCTAGTGGACCTACCGGTCTCAGAGGGTAAGACCGTGATCCTCTCCGTCATAGATCGTTTCTCCAAGGCTTGCAGACTGGTGCCCCTTCCAAAGCTGCCTACCGCTCTCGAGGTGTCGGAGATCCTGTTCGAACAAGTATTTAAACTCTACGGACTCCCCGAAGACATTGTATCCGATCGAGGTCCCCAGTTCACCTCTCGGGTATGGAAGGCCTTTTGGAGCCGGCTCGGAGTGACGGTCAGCCTTACATCGGGATACCACCCGCAAGCCAACAGTCACGTAGAACGCATACAACAGGATGTTGCAAGGTTTCTCTGAGCCTACTGCTCCCAAAAACCCCACCACTGGGCTCGCTACCTGGCCTGGGCAGAGTATGCCCACAACTCCGCGCCTCATACATCCACAGGTATGTCGCCCTTTCAGTGTGTGTTAGGATACCAACCTTCCTGTTCCCTAGCAAGACCTCTCCAAGTCCTGTTCAGACTGTGGAGACATGGCACAACGAGAGCACCCGTGTCTGGAGGACGGTCCGGGCCCACCTGCTCCGCAGTGCGGAACGCCACAAATGTCAGGCTGACCGACACCGGCGCATTCTTTCGTTCTTGCCCGGGCAAAGAGTTTGGCTCTCCACCTGAGACCTTCACCTGAAGATCCCCTCCAAGAAACTCGGGTCCCGCTACATCGGCCCTTTCAAGGTAGTGCGTTGTGTCACGCCGGTTACCTACCGCCTTCAGTTACCTCCTGACCTCCGAGTGCACCCAACGTTCCATGTTTCCCTCCTGAAACCAGTTGGGGTGTCCTTGCATCAGCCACCAGTAGAAACCACACCACCGTCTACGCTACCCCTCGCAGGGGACGATATCTATACGGTCCGAGCCCTGCTAAACTCCCGCCAACGGAGAGGTCGACTGCAATATCTGGTGGATTGGGAGGGGTACAGTCCGGACGAGCGTTCCTGGGTAGCTGCTTCGGACATCCTGGACCCCGACCTGGTGGCCGCTTTCCACAGGGACCATCCCGAGTGCCCGGCTCCGCGCCCCCGGGGGCGTCCTCCTTCCCGGCCCAGGGCGTCCGGAGCCGCCTGTGGAGGGGGGGGTACTGTCACGTTCTCTGCATCTGGCACATCTGCGACACCTGCCGTTCCCTGATGGGAATGACTATAAAGAGGGAAGCCGAGGAAGCCCAGACGCGGAACCTTGTTTTGCCTCCTTGTTTCCTTGCGAACCGTGTTACCAAGAAACCCATTCCGACTTCGACCCTTTGCCTGTTTTTTCCTGACCACGTTCTGTGCCTAGCCCTTTGTACTCCGTTTGCTGATCGCCTGACCCTTGCCTGCCCCTCGACTCTGATTATGGATTTTGATTCGGCTTCCGTGCACATCGATCCGAGAACTCTGCACTTGAGTCCGTCCGCGCTACGCGCAACCGTGACAATAACTTCATAGCACCATTTTCAGCAGTCATTATTTTTTGAAACAGGCAAACAAAAAGAAAAGGCCAAAATGAGCAAAAGAACACAAACTGGACAGTGGGTGACTACAAAGTATTATGGACTGGGTCTAAGTATTCACAACCCAAGTTAGCAGAATTTTATGGAATTTAAAAGATACACACAAATGTTCTCCCAGTGACTACTGAGGTCTATTTCATACTAACAGCCTATTTCAAAAGCCAAAATCTGTTATTTTCTGAGATATTAAAAATAAAATGTAAAACTGAAATGTGCTGCTTGCATAAGTATTCACAACCCTGTGCTCCAAGAGCTTAAAGTGGCAAATTGTTTCTAATAAGATAGCTGTCTCTTAACTGAATAATTAGCTTTTACCAGTGAGCAATTAAAGGTCACATTTTCTGAATATAAAAACCACTCTGTCTATGAAGTCCTTGGCCAGGCTATGAACAAACTGTAGCCTAAAGAGCATGGCACAGAAATAAAAGATAATTATAAAAAAAGGCCAATGCGTAAGTCAGGAAAAGGGTACAAAAAAATATCAAGGTGCTTGAATGTCTCAGGGAGCATTACTGGATCCATCATCAGTAAGCGGAAGGTGTTTCACACCTCCCAGTTGCTGTGTAAAGATGGCCGTCTGTGAAAAGGTAGCACCCAAGCAAGATGTAAACTAGTATGGGACGTAATAAATATGCCAGCCATCCCTTTGAAGGAACTACATAATTTGGTGGCTGAAACTGGGGTACATGTACATGAGTCCACAGTATCAAGGGCTCTCCATTACACTGGCCTATACAATAGAGTGCTAAGAAAGCCATTACTAAACAATATCCATAAAAAGGTTATGTCTGGAGTTTGCTGCAATGAGAGGGACCCAGACAGATTTGAGAAAAGGTTTTGCGGTCAGATGAAGCCAAGATGGGGCTTTTCAACCAAAATTCCAAGTGCTATGTATAGCACAAACCTAACACTGACCATGCCTCAAAAAAACACCACCCCTACATTGAAGTATGGTGGTGGCAGCACAATGCTGTAGGAATGCTTTTCATTTGGAGGGACTGGGAATTTTAAGATCAATGGAAGAATGAATGGAACTAAATACAGGGAAATTCTAGTAAAGAACCTGTTCCTATTGACTCAGAGAGGCATGGGAGAAGGTTTGGCTTCCAGCAAGACAATGCTCCCAAGCACAAGACCAAGGCAACATTGGAGTAACTCAAAAACAAAATGGCATGTCCTACAAGTCTACTCAAAGTCCTGATCTCAACTCCATTGAGAATCTGTGGCACTTTCTAAAAACTACAGTCTAGAAGCACCATCCACCTAACCTGAATGGTCTATAGAAAACCTGCCTGAAAGAATAGGACAAATCACTCCCAAACAGTATTAAAAGCTGGTTCAGATTTACCCCAAAACACTTAAGGCATTTACTATTTACTTACTTATACTCATTTGGAGGGGGTGCGGTGGCGCAGTGGGTTGGACCACGGTCCTGCTCTCCGGTGGGTCTGGGGTTCAAGTCCTGCTTGGGGTGCCTTGTGATGGATTGGCGTCCCGTTCTGGGTGTGTCCCCTCCCCCTCTGGCCTTACGCCCTGTGTTACCGGGTAGGCTCTGGTTCCCTGTGACCCCGTATGGGACGAGCGGTTCTGAAAATGTGTGTGTGTGTGTGTGTGTGTGTGTGTGTGTGTGTGTGTGTATACTCATTTGTCCATAACAAAAAACAGGAAAATTGAGTGATTCCCAGCTTTGCACACTAATAATTAAAGAGGTTCTAAATGTTGTTCTCTGTGGCTTCATGGCAATGTTGGTTGGACTAGATCCTTGTATAGAGCCAGTGTAATATATGCATGGGGTGTAACATGATGTCCTGTTTATCTTGAATGTTACTTTGAGTCAGTTTTTATTTACCTTGTCCAGTTTCCTTTTCAGGGTGGAGACCTCTCTGTGGTTAGAAAATGTGACATCTAGCCTAGGTGAAATGGCATAAATGAACTTCATACCATGCTTGTTAGCAGCACAAATAAAAATCATGAGTTGTTCTGCAAAGGAACACAAAGAACTTAGCCACAATAGAATGGGAGTACACCAAAATTATAAATGAACTCACTTATAAGCATGTTTTTTTTCAAAGTAAGCAACATTAACTTTATGTGTATAGTTTCATCTTTATTTAAACAATATTTGAATGAATGTGATGGTGAGCAGTTTCAGTTTTGAGTGGACATGAAACAATGCAATTTGAAAGCAACAGCAGACATGAGATCTACTGTGGGGTTCACCACAAATAACTCAATGTGTGATATTCAAAACCACCTCTACCTAATGGGCTCACAAAGTGGTCAGGTAAAGCCAATTCTCACCCACCCCACCCCACAAGACTTTAATCTGTGCTGACTTGCAATAAATGAAATAAAGTGATTGAGATACAGTATATTCATGTAATATGAAGGTACATGTAATACAAAATGGCTATCTTTAAATACTGTCGGCAAAAGTTCTAAAATATCATATAAATTAGTTATTGTAATGACTTGCACAAATTGAAAAGTCAAAGTTAAACTCATGTCAGTAATCACAAAAGTTTGTCTGAGTAAAGTAATGGCCAACCTTGATGATTAACCTGTACAGAGGTAATGAGATGTTCTAAATAAGCTTATGTAAGGGAAAGAACTAAAATGAAATCATCCCAATAACTTAAGCCTGTGACTATGCTTCATGACACTCTAAAGAGCTGTTAGTATGTTAAACTTTTAACATAAGTACCAAAAAACACTAAAATGCAAATCTTAACTGCTTCTTCAACTGAATACATCTCCTGCTAAAACATCCTGTGTTTGAAGTCGTCTTTCGGTGTATAGAGATATGTGTTCAATCCCCATTTCTGCAGCCTGGAAAATAAAATGTATTTAACTTGGTCCAGTAAAAGTCAAGACAAAGTCATCCATTACATTCATATACAGGTATGCGCCGCTTTACAATGTTTCGGGCAGCGACAGACCACACATACGACGGTGGTCCCATAAAAATATAATGGACTGAAAAATTCCTATCAAAGAGTGACATCGTAGCCGTCGTATGGGTCGTAACACGATGCATTGCTTGCATGTTTTAAGCGTGTTTTGTAAACAAACCAACTGTGCTGTCAGACATATGAAAGTATATAAAACTTATATATAGTACATAATACATGATAATGATAATAAATAACCCTCTTACTGGTTTATGTATTTGCTGTACAGTAGTTTTTATTGTTGTTTTAGAGTGTACTCTTTCTACTTAAAAAAGTTCCATAATGTAAGACAGTCCTGTACACTCCAAGGTGTTCGCTCACCGACGAACTCGAACTGCAACTGGTTTCACAGAATGTAACCCTGTCATTAAGTGGCGCATACCTGTATATGAAAGTTGTGTTTCTTGTTTGTTTTTACCTTTGTCAAGGTTTTACACACTGTATTCACATTTACGGTGACACACAGTTTTTGGACTGAAGACTGTAATTTTAATTTCATACAATTCCAAGTGAACATTTCTTCATCACACATACTAATCATTATCTTCTTACATAAGGCTTAAGAGAAATTTGAGAATCGAAAAAAGCAAGCAAGTCCCATTGCTTTAATGTAAATACCACAATTAATAGGAATGCGATTAAACACAGAAAAAGAAAGGAATTAACTATAAATGGACATTGTGGGGGTTGATATTAGGATAATAATATTAGCCTGGAGAGCTCATTAATTCTACTCTGTATAGATTTCCAATACTATTCAGACACCACACCTCAGAAAACATAGAAGCAGCTATCACCAAAGAGAAACAATTCCTTCTATCCACCCATTTTCATGCCCGCTTGTCCTTCTAGGGTCGCAATGGCAAGAGGGAGAGCAGAGAGGCCCAGGCATCCCTGTCCCTTGCAACTTCCTCCAGCTCAACCCAGGGGATCTCCAGCCATTCCCAGGCCAACTGGGAGATATAATCCCTCCAGCAGGTCCTGGGCTGACCTCGGGGCCTCGTCCCAGTTGGCCATGCCTGGTATACCTCAAAAGGGAGGTGCCCAGGGCACATCCTTACCAGTTGTCCAAACCACCTCAACTGGCTCCTCTGAATGTGGAGAGGTAGCGGCTCTACGCAGAGTTCCTCCCGGATGTCTGAACTCCTCACCCTGTCACGGACACCCTGCGGAGAAAACTCATTTCAGCCGCTTGTACCTGCAATCTTATTCTTTCAGTCATTACCCAGAGTTGATGTCCCTACCCTCAGCCATGGTCGTAGACCGACTGCTAAATAGAGAGCTTTGCCTGATGGCATAGCTCCCCCTTCACCACTACAGTCCGGTACAGCGGCCGCATTACTGCTGTCGCTGCTCCCAGTCTGCAGCCGATTTCACGCTCCCTTCTCCCCTTACTCGTGAACAAGACCCAAAGATACTGAAACTCCTCCACCTGGGGTAAATTCTCTCCCCTTACCTGAAGGGAGCATGCCATCCTTTTTCCATGAGAGAACCATGGACTCAGACTTGGAGGTGCTGATCCTCATACCAACTGCTTCACACTCGGCTGCAAACTGTTCCAGTGCATGCTGGAGGCATTGAGGTACCAAAAGGACAACATCATCCGTGAAAAGTAGAGACATCACCTTCCGGTCCCCACATAGAATGCCCTCTTGACCTCGGCTGTGCCTTGATATACTGTCCATGAAAACCACAAACAGGAGTGGGAACAAGGCACAACCTTGGCAGAGTCCAGCATCCACAGTGAAGGGGCTTGACTTAATGCCGAGTAAGCAGACACAGCTCTTGCTCTGTGTGTACCGAGACCGAATGGCCCGTTGTAGTGGCCCCGGCACCCCATACTCCCGAAACATCTCGCACAAAATTTCTTGGGGAACACGATTGTAGGCCTTCTCCAAGTCCACAAAACACATGTAGAGTGGATTAGCAAACTCCCATGCCCCCTCAATTATCTGTGAGACAGTAAAAAGCTGGTCCACTGTTCCACTGGCAGGAAGGAATCTGCATCGTTCCCCTTCAATCCAAGGTTCAATTATTGGCTGGAGCCTCCTTTTCAGCATTCTGGCATAGACTTGCCCAGGGAAGCTGAGAAGTGTGATACCCCAATAGTTGGCACACAGTCTCAGTCCCTTTGTTAAAGATAGGGACCACCACCCCAGTTTGCCAATCCAAAGGCACTGTTCCCAAGGTCCATGCAACATTGCAGAGGCATGTCAGCCCTACAACATCCAGGGCGCTATGCAGTTCCAGGCAAATCTCATCTACCCCCGGTGCTTTGCCACTGTGGAGCTTTCCAACTACCTTTGTGACTTCCACCAGGGAAATGGACTCCGATACCCTGGAAGCCTCTGGCCCTGACTCCTGTAAGGGAGGCATATCTCTCGGGTTTAGGAGTTCCTCAAAGTACTCCTTCCACCTCCCGACAATATCCTCATTTGAGGTCAGGGTTTCTCCACCTTTGCTGAGCAGAGCTTGAGCAAAACTCCTCCAATCCTTCCTGAGCCGCCGGATGATTCTCCAGAACCTCTTTGAGGCAGACCGAAAGAGTTTTTCCATGGCCTCTCCAAACTCCTCCCATGCTATGGATTTTGCTTCTGCAACCGTAGCCGCCTTTTTTGCCTGCTGGTACCTATCTGTTGAGTCAGGAGTCCCCAGAGCCAACCAGGCCCTAAAGGCCTCCTTCTTCAGCTTGACGGCTTCCCTCACCACCGGTGTCTACCAGCGGGTGCTTGGGTTGCTATTGTGACTGGCACCATCAAGCTTTTGGCCACAGCTGTGCCTGGCTGCTTCTACAATGGAGGTTTTGAACAGGGTCTATTCAGACTCCATGTCCCCTACCTCCTCCATGACATGGGAGAAGTTCTCACGGAGGTGGGAGTTAAAATCATTCCGGACAAGGTCTTCTGACAGTCGTTCCCAGCACACCCTCAGTATACACTTGGATCTACCAGGTGTTGGACCTTGTGGGTGGTGGGCCCACATGGCACCCCCACATTGTCTTTTCGGGCTGAGTCCGGCCAGGTCATGTGGGCTGCCCGGCTGCCAGGCGCTTGCAAAGGAATACTACCCCAGGCCTGGCTCCAGAGCTAGGTCCTGGTGACCTTATTCTGGGCAGGGTAAATGTTGTCTTGTTCCCATTTGCCACAGGGGTTTTTACAGATTGTGTTAGTCTGGATCTTCACCCCAGACCTGATTGCCATGGGAGACCCTACCAGGAACATACTACTCCTGACGATATAGCTCTAAAGATTCCTAGATCACACAAGCCCTTCTGAGACAATAAGGTCCTGATCCAGGAAGGGACGCTGAACCTACAAAATCAAAACGTCTAGCAGCAGGACACATTTTATGTAAAAACAGAAAGTTAATGTGCTTTCATAGTATAATGTTAGCACTCTAAACATGGAATCCTGTAATCTGAGTTCATATCTTGTTAGTACATGTTTCATTTTGGGGACAGCACATATCACTGTGGTAATATCTGTCACCTTGAAATTAAAGGACCCATGTTTAAATTCCCTTCTTGCTGTAGTACCCTTCAGCAAGGTATTCACTCTGAATTGATACAGTAAGAATTACCCAGCTGTATAAGAGGTAACTGTCATGGCGATGGGACTCAGGAAGGTGACGGACTCAAGCACAGATTGAGTTTTCCTTTCTATTGGAAAACAGGGAGCAGGCAAGAGAATGGTCAAGGGACAGGCAAGGATCAGGCGATCGGCGAACATTGTTGAAAGGACAAGACAGGAATCGAGGTCGAGAAGAAAACAGGCAGAAGGTCGGTAATCCAAAAGGTGTTGCAGCAACCGTAAGTCAAGCGGGAAGCAGCAGTTGCTCATTACTAAGAATCCGCATTGAGGATCCATCGGGATTGCCTTTAATCTGCTATCCCATCAGGGTGCAGCAGGTGTCACCGATGTGCTGACAGATGAGGTCGAGACAGTAACGACCTCAGTATAAAACACTTGATGTTATAATTCGATTTATTTTGTGATTTATCAGCCAAAATGTTTACACACAAAGTTTAAAATATATATGTTTGTGGCTGATGACAGGAAAAAGTAGGTGGTCTGAGGAATCTTGGCAAGGCATGTGGGGAGGTACTGCTGGTGGGGTTCATGTTCATAGCTTTGATTTGTAAGATTGGGTTTGGTATTTTTCTTTTTCTGCTTTGTTTCACTGGGTAACTTGTTTCTATTTCTGAATAACAGACAATCAGGGATACACGATAATATTGGGATGAAATTACATGACTTTTCTACTTAAACTTACCACCTGGGATGTCAACATAATTAAGAGGTTACTAATAATCATACACTGAATTACCCATCTTAAACTAGTTATTTCACTACTAAAAGAATCCTAAACCTGCTAAATCATGCATTTAAAGCTTCAAAAGAACTGACCTGGTCAACTTTTCTTGCTTTAGTCTTTACAGCAGAAGTAGTGTCATCCCTCCAAGGCACGCTTATTTAAGTTTCAAGAATTGTACTTTAGGAGGAATTACAAGGCTCAAATTTGAATTTTGTACTTGAAGACATTTAAATTCATTCCTTTAGGAGATGCTTTTCTCCAATACGACTTAAAATGATTAACTGGTATTTAGTGGACACCTTCACCCAAGGTGACTAAACACACTGAATTTCCTACAGTCATTCCCCATCTATGCAGTCAAGCCACTAACACACACACACACACACACACACACACACACACACACACACACAAAGGGGCCATGTAGAACCACTAACTAACCTGAAACAGGTCTTTGGACTGTGGGAGGATACCTACATGAACACAGAAAGACAAGGGGTTATATTCTAGGGTTGGGAGACTGCTCAGTCATCCAAAACAGTTAGAGTGTCTATTTAAAAGTGGGCCTAACACGACGAGTACTGAAAACCACTGCTTAGGAAAATTCTGAGCAATTTAATCCATCTGACTGCAAGGAAGTAACATACAGTGGAAAAACTGACTGTATTTCTAAGTATTCTTTGAGTTTCAAGAACAGAATGCAAATACATTTGCATTTATTCATTTAGCAGACTATTTCTCCAAAACGACGAACAACATCTGGTAGAAAACAGAGTGCACTTACAATCAGAAAGAGAGAGATTTAGATGAAGACGCGCGATTCTTAAGTTTCTTTCCACCATGCATGTAGTACATCACACAAGCAGGCTATATATAAAACTTCATCCGAATCGAATAACGATTCCTTGATGAAATCCTTCCTAGCAATTTTTCTGTGTGTGTATTATGTATACACATAAACATTTACGTAACTTACATGATAAGTAATCATAGATGCGTGTAAGTTTATTATTATAAATTCAACCGAAATCAGTACATGATTGTGTTGAACTCATTAACTCGGGACTAACTGTGTGAGGGAAAGCGGCCATGTGTCCACAAGCCAGGACCTTCACACCAGATGAATTTCTCAGCGGCTACTGCCTACGCCGCGTCTATGCCTTCGGGCGCCTGCATATCCGCAGATGCATCTGCCGTTGCAGAAGCAGCGTCTGCGTTCACGACGAGGTTGCACTCAGTCAGGGTCCTTGCTTCCACGGCCAGCTCTTTGAATCATTCTTCTTAACTGCCTAAATTTTACCGTGTCAATCATGGCAAGAGCTAGGACTAGGTTCACAAGCTGACTGTAACTGTAAGACTTAAGCACCGTTACGTAAAGTACTGACACAGAAGGCCCTTTGTATAGTTAAGATACTATGTTTAATCCGTTAACTTAAAGAAAAATGTATATTTGCGTTATTCTCCGCTAACATTTCAATGTGTGTGTGTGTAAACTCTAGCTTTCGCTTCAGGTCCAGCAGCTTCTTCCTGTTTACACTTACTGCGCAGACTCAGAAAACCAGACACAACCAGTAGTGACTGGCCAGATCTCCGGACGGGGGAGGGGCAACGATTTTTTAAAGATGCATGTAAAACACAAATAAAAATTGTGGTTTATGGAACGTGTTAATTTGCGACAGACCCATTTAAACAAAACAAAGTTGTCCCGGATGTTGCAGACTTTTGGTTTGGATTTTTCTTTAAAGACCTCCTCATATTTAAATGAGCATGTACTATGTCAGTGGCTTACAGTGGGGTTCCAATGAAAATCACACGCACACGCACATTTGCTAAAGCCGCTCGTCCCAAGCGGGGTCGCTGCAAGCCAGAGCCTAACCCAGCAACACAGGGCGTAAGGCTGGAGGGGGAGGGGACATACCCAGGATGGGACGCCAGTCTGTCACAAGGCACCCCAAACGGGGATTCAAGCACCAGACCCACCAGAGAGCAGGACCCAGCCAAGCCCGCTGCGCTCCTGCGCTCCTGCGCTCCTGCGCCCACGCGCCCAATGAAAATTAAATGCAAACAATTTTTAAAGTTTTACCTAAGCACAAGGGAATCTCTTCAGTGAGCAGTAGTTTGCCGCTTTCTTGATAGCAGTAATCTGCATTCCAATATGTAACAAATGGGCCCTCTAGAAGATAAGTACAATTTTTGCTGCTCTTCATCGTTAAACAATATGCTTTTTGCTGGGGCAAAGAAATATCAATGGTGTATGTGATGCTGACCACTTAGGAAATCCTGACATCTTAAAACTGTCAGCTAAATGAAAAACTGAACAAATGACAAGTGTGGTGCACAATGATGCCAAAATGTACTCATATCAGCTCACAAGAGTATTAGTCATTGATTTAGGTGACATTTTTCTCCAAAGAAACTTACAAATGTGCAGTTTATACACACACACACACACACACATTTTCGGAACTGCTCGTCCCATACAGGGTCACAGGGAACCGAAGCCTACCCAGCAACACAGGGTGTAAGGCCAGAGGGGGAGGGGACACACCCAGGACGGGATGCCAGTCCGTCGCAAGGCACCCCAAGCAGGACTAGAACCCCAGACCCACCGGAGAGCAGGACCCGGTCCAACCCACTGTGCCACCGCGCCCCCCACCCAACATAAGGAGTTCAGAGTCAAATGATTTCTAATCACTTTTACACCTATTATCATAAAATACCTATTCTCCTGATATCTTCTTACAACCATAATTCATTCTTACAATTATTCCAGTTTACAATTATCCATCTATTGTCAACAGCCGCTTGTCCTGAGAGGGGTCGCAGCAAGCCAGAGCCTTACTCGGCAATACAGGGCGCAAGGCTGAAGGGGGAGGGGACACACCCAGGACGGGACGCCAGTCCACCGCAAGGCACCCCAAGCAGGGTTTGAAACCCAGACCCGCCACACAGTGGGGACCAGCTGGATGTGCCACATCACCACGCCCCCCACAGCTTAAAATTATTTACCTATTTATAATTTTTGTGGAGCAATTTTGTGTAAAAACATTGCTCAAGGGCATGAGGAGGAGTGGAGGCAGGATCTGAACCTGTGACCTTTGGGTTCAAAAGCAGCAGCTGTAACCAGTACACTACTAAAAACTAGAAGATTAGTCAATTTAATGACATCCAACAATTTGCGTCACTGAACTCTAATCTGCCTTCTCGATTATAATGCCATTTTAGCTACATTGTGGCTAAAGTGGTATTATAAGGTAGTTATCTTACCAAACCTGGGCTGTCCCCTTTCTGCAGCACACATACTCACTATTTCTTTCTGCTCTGGAGCTGGAGTAGTGGCACTAGCAGAGCAGGAAGCTGGTCAGAAAACAGGAGGTGAATCAAGAAGGCAAAACACAACTGCCCTTGAAACAAGGATAATTAGGCTCCTTTGCAGCCAAAGGAATGGCACACAGTATATAAAGAGAAACTGTGCATTGGCAGCAGAAATAGGCAAAAATCATAATATGTGAGTAACATGATCATTGCAGGACAATAGTTGCTTCTTCCTGGGGAGTAAGGAGGACCAGGACTCTTAAGATTAGGAGAAATTAGTCAAATCCGAGCTGGGCAATTGGACCAAATGGCATCCCCTTATTTTGTCCACTTGGAATGGGTCAGAGGGTTCTTGCTGGTGGTTCTTCCTTCCTTGAAGAAGGAAATTTCTGAGGACAATGTCAGAGACTGTAGGAGCACCAGGATTAGTCCTGTGATTAAGTGATTGTCTTATTAACCTGTTTGTCTCTTATTGCCCTCCTTTGGTTTGATGCTCCAGTGACAGTCCACAAGTCACAGGGTGTAGTCCTGATCCATGGCTGGCATTTGTGAGCGGTTTGAATGGTCCAGGAACTCATTGCATCAATACATTTTGCATGGATTTATAGTTGAGCAGCCAGATTTTCTTTGAGATAACTATGATTACTTGGAAAAGTCTGTGGTAATGCAAGATCTCAGACCTAAGAAAATGTAGAAACGTAGAAAAAGAGAAATGACTTAATTTAAGCAAGAAGTGCCAAGAGCATCCTTTATATGTGTCTGTCTTAGAATAAACTAGATTCCCAGAAAATAAGCAAAACACACACACACACACACACACACACACACACACACACACACACACTTTCTGAACCACTTGTCCCATACAGGGTCACAGGGAACCAGAGCCTACCCAGCAACTCAGGGTGTAAAGCTAGAGGGGGAGGGGACACACCCAGGACAGAACGCCAGTCCGCTGCAAGGCACCCCAAGCAGGACTTAAACCCCAGACCCACCAGAGAGCAGGACCCAGTCCAACCCACTTGTGCCACCACGTCCCCCACAGCATTACACACATCATTTCTTATAGACCAGAGTACTCCTCTTTAGACCACTAGTCAACATGGCTCTATGGGGTTCTGGCGTGTTGGTGCTTCCCTCAGGAGACAGGGGGCATGTTTATGCCAGCCAGTATTAAGCAGAGGCCTAACCAGCAGTGCTGCTCAGCTGAAGGACTTGAACACACTTAAGAGCTCTCTAAAAACCATAGATATAACATGGGGTTATATCCACATCCATTTTGAAAATTCCCACTGCAGATGAATCTATCAGACTTCCAGGTGTCTATCTGCTCTACAAGCATGACCTCTACAGCAACATCTCTCATTGCCAATGCTGTTGGCCACAGCAGTAGTACTCATTACACCCACAACAGTCCAAAATGCTTTTTTTGAGGCAAAATAATTATTTAATTTCACATTTATATTTGTTTTTTGTTTATGTTTGTATGTTTGTAGTACAGGTGCTTCGAAACCAGACATTGTTAAAAAAAAAAAACAAAAAACAAAACTTAATTCACACACACACATTTTCAGAACCGCTTGTCCCGTACGGGGTCACGGGGAACCGGAGCCTACCCGGCAACACAGGGCGTAAGGCCAGAGGGGGAAGGGGACACACCCAGGACGGGACGCCAGTCTGTCACAAGGCACCCCAAGCGGGACTCGAACCCCAGACCCACCGGAGAGCAGGACTGCGGTCCAACCCACTGCGCCACCGCACCCCCCAAAACTTAATTCAAATTAAGTTAAACTTAACCTAATAGCAATGCAGTTCTGACTTCTTGGAGGAATGGTACAGAAACTCACTGGTGGGGATTTCACTATGCAAGTGGAACTTCTGCAGAGGGTCAGCAGACATCTCAACCACTGGCGGTGGAATGACCATATGCTTTTCCAGTTGCGCGGCCAAGCAGGTCACAATAAGCTGAAGTAATTACTTTGGGAGTCCTAGGTCAAAGATGGTAAGGTGGTAGGGGTGCATTACTTCACCAGGCCTCAGTTCCTGCCATGCTCCTTTGAGAACAAGCCACAAAAAGGGTATATAGACAGAGTGTTCTTGCCTTTTCATAGCTATTGATACAGATATTCATTTGAACAAATGGGTTCACCTGTAAAAATAAATGATCAAATCCAGAAGCTGTATCTGACAACAGTAGTGTGAGATTCCTGAGGCCCTGTCACATCTGAGACAAGCCTGAGGCATCTCACCTTTGAGTGGCAGCTCCTTAATAAGATGTCTGTGGATGACAGGTTTTCATTCTCAAAACTGTTCAGGATCTCAGTGGCAGTCATGAGCAGCAAGAATTTGCTATCTCCAGGACTTTAGGTTTAGCTTGAAAATACTGGAGAAACCCACTGAAAGCAAACCTGTCGCACCCGCAGCCGTACAGAGAGGTATGATGGATCCCTCAAAAACTGTCAGTGTTTCCATATGCAGTGCGAGTTGGTGTTCTCGTGTTCTCCTCACCTGTTCTGTACTGAATAGAGCAAGGTGGCGTACCTCACCTCTCTGCTGACTGGCCGGGCATGGTGATGGGCAACTGTACAATGGAAAAGGCACTTCCCGACCACCTACGAGGACTTCAAAAAAGAAGAAGAAAAGAAGTTAAAGAAGTTCAAGGCCGTCTTCAACCCCCCCTCTGCTACCTCTCATGTCGCTAGTGACTGCCTCATGACCATGTGGCAGGACAACCAATCTGTTGCTGACAATTCCCTGGAGTTCTGGACCCTAGCTGAACAGAGCGGTTGGAATGCCACTGCCCTGCTGGCCAGCTTCCGCTCAGGACTCCATCCCCAGATCCACTGGCATATTGCGGAGAAGACTGGACCCTAGACCGGTTCATTGAGAACGCTGTCATGGTAGATAACCTGGAACGGGAACACTGTCCCAGGCAACAGCTGCACGCGTCTCTCCTGGACCCAACTGCCAACGACTCGGAATTGATGCAGATCGGCTGGGGGTGACTGTCTGCAGGGGAGACAAGGCACAGACAATAGGAGAGGCTGCAATGGAGCCTCCCCCAGCTGCCCAGGTCAGTGGTGCCCGTCGGGATCGGTCACAATTAAACCTGCCAGTAGTGCTCGCCTGGGAGGGGAGACAGATACACACACAGGCATTGATTGATTCGGGGGCTGCGGGGTGTTTCATGGACGTGGGGTTCACACAGCGTCTGGGCATTCTGGTGAAGACCTGTGACATGGCACTGCGGGTCAGTGCCCTAGACGGCCAACCATTAGGGTCCGGAGTAGTAGACTCCTGGACAGGAGTCCTGCGGCTCAGGTTTGGAGCCTGCCACCACAAGGAACTGACCTTTTACTTGCTTAAATCCCCCAGTACCCCAGTGATTTTGGGCTTTCCGTGGCTGGTCCACCATGACCCAGTCTTTCATTGGAGCACCAAAGAATTAGTCTCCTGGGGGCCCAGTGTGTCATGACTTTCCTGACACTCCCGTGTCGTGCTACCTCTGTGGAGAGCTCCGGAGAGGTTGTTTCCGTGGTCATTCCCCTGAGTATCAGGACTTCAATGAGGTCTTCAGTAAAGGCAGGGCGGCTGAACTTCCCCTGCACCGCAGTTAGGACTGCGCGATCGACCTCCTTCCAGGCACCACGCCCCTAGGGGACGCATTTACCCCCTGTTGTTACCGGAACAAAAGGCGATAGAGGTTTACATCTCCGAAGCCCTTGAGGCTGGCATCATCCACCCCTCTACTTCGCCGGCCTCTGCTGGATTCTTCTTTTGTCGGTAAGAAGGATGGGGGCTTACGGCCCTGTATTGACTATCGGGGCCTGAACGCCATCACGGTGCACTGTCTACACCCACTCCCTCTCATCTCGGCAGTACTCAAATGGGTTCATGGCTCCACCTGGTTTACCAAACTGGACTTGAGGAGTGCATACAACCTCATCCAAATGCCGGAGGCTGATGAATGGAAAACGGTCTTCAGCACCACACTAGGGCACTATGAATATCTCGTTATGCCCTTCGGCCTTTCCAATGCCCCTTCTGTGTCTCAAGCATTTGTGAATCACGTCTTGGGGGACCTGATCAACAAGTGCATCCTGGTCTACCTGAACGACATCCTGGTGTTCTCCCGGTCCTGGGACCAGCGCACGTGCAGGATGTGAGGGCACTCCTGAAATGACTCCTGCAGAATGGTTTGTATGTAAAGGGTGAAAAGTGTCTGTTCCATCAAACCCAAGTATCTTTCCTAGGCTTTGTTCTTAGCAGACATGGGGTGACCATGGATCCACGAAAGATGCAAGCCATATTGGAGTGGCTGAGGCTCACGACCCTAAAGGACCTGCAACGCTTTCTAGGTTTCACAATTTTTACAGGCGCTTCATCCGGGGCTACAACTTGGTCACCCCCCCCAACATCGCTCACCCCCTCCAAGGGACCACGCCTGCGATGGAGAGCGGAGGCCCAACGTGCCTTTGATGAGCTCAAGGCGCGGTTCACCTCAGCTCCAATCCTCCGTCACCCGGACCTGTTGCTCCCTCCTGTGGTTGAGGTGGATGCATCCATTGTGGGGGTAGGGGCAGTCCTGTCCCAACAGCAGGGAAGCCCCGCGAAGCTGCACCCCTGCGCTTTCTTCTCTTGCAAGCTCAGTCCTGCTGAGCAGAACTATGACATTGGGAACCGGGAGCTGCTAGCCATCAAGTTGGCACTCAAGGAGTGGTGCCACTGGCTGGAGGGAGTGACACACCCCTTCCTGGTCCTCACTGACCATTGCAACTTGGAGTACCTCCAGAAGACCCGGAGACTGAATCCTCAACAGGCAAGGTGGGCCTTATTCTTTACCCGCTTCCATTTCACAGTCTCCTAGAGACCTGGCTCCAAGAACACCAAGGCGGACGCCAGGTCTCGTGTCTATGACCCCGAGCTAAGCCCGGAGCAACACGAGACCATCCTGCCCCCCGGTACATTGTAGCTCCGGTGCGGTGGTGCTTACTGGAGAAGCTACAAGTTGCACAGGTAATGGACCTGGGTCCTCCCAACCGACTGGCCAGGAAGGAATATATGCTGTCCTGGTTCCGGCCGTTGGTCCTGCACTGGGTGCACGATACACCAGAGGCTGGACACCCCGGGGTACGCAAGCCTGCCTGAGAGGGCCGTGCTGGTAGCCATCGCTGACAGATGATGTGCAGGGATACGTTGAGGCCTGTGTCACCTGTGCCCAGTTGAGGAACCTGACCCAGAAACCGGCTGGATTGTTAGAACCCGTGGCCGTACCAATGCGTTCCTGGACTCATGTCGCTGTGGACTTCCTCATCTACCTTCCCCCCCTGAAGGTAAGACCGTGAAACTTACCTTGGTCGATCGCTTTTCTAAAGCCTGCTGGTTGATTCCTCTCCCAAAGCTTCCCATGGCACTCCAGACAACCAAACTGCTATTTCAAGCCGTCTTCTGATGCTACGGTCTCCCAGAAGATATAGTCTCCAACCATGGCCCGCAGTTCACATCAAGGGTCTGGAAGGCTTTTTGGGCCCAGCTTGGGGTGGCCATCAGCTTGACCTCGGGGTACCACCCCCAAGCCAACGGACAGGCCAAACATCTCCAGCAGGAGGTCGGCCGACACCTCTGCAGCTACTGCACAGTGAAGCAATGCTGATGGGTCTGCTTCCTGCCCTGGACAGAATACGCCCATAACTCCCAGCCCTACGGATCCACAGGTTTGTCGCCCTTCAAGGTTGTCTTGAGGTATCAACCGACCCAGTTCTCAGGGCAAACCACCCCCAGTCAGGGGTTTGCCGTCAGGGACCACCCAGACCAACTGGCACCTCACCCCCGGGGATGTCCATCCACCTCCTGCAGGGTGTCCGGAGCCGCTAGTAACGGGGGGCAGTCATATGACCAACCTCTGCACCTGCAGGCAATTAAACCACAAATATAAAGGAGGCAACTTGACTGAAGCCGAACACGGAACTTCATCCTGAGAACCGCAACAAGAGCCTTGTGACTTGTGATTTGAGCCCCGACTTTTAATCTTTGGATTTCCCATACACCAATCGCCCGACCTCCGCCTGTCTTGACACCCACGGAATTCCCTTTGCAAATAAAAGAGCACTGCACCTGAGTCCATCTCCTGAGTCCAGCATGACAAAACCCACGTAACATTATAGAAAAGCAAAATGTGCTGTTTCTCCCATACAAGATGTAAAAATACATCTTAACTGGTTAATAGCAGAACTGAACAAAAAGTATTTTACTCTGAAAACATATTTGTCTGGTTTTGGTTAGCCAGGTAAAACAAAATCTAGTAGTATTTCCTTGAGGCAGAAAAGGCTGTTGTGGCAGACAAACCTCTGAGCGCAAATGATTTAGAACTGTATCTTTGTGGAGTCAGATGAGGTGAAAACAATGGAAATGTACAGGTAGCCCTGAAGTATTTCTCCAGCATTCGTGGATCTCAAAGGATGGGGTACTCTCCACAAGGCTAGAGGCCATCATTAGACCAGACTGACAGGTCTCTGGCCACGAAAACTGACCTTGGAGACAATAGTGCGCAGTACCAGACCAGTCAAGAAATTCCACAATTCCCAATACGACAAACAAAAGAAAGAAATTATTTCAAGATTTCCACTTGTATACTTTGAAGGATTTTCAACTTCCCTATAAACATGGCTGCAGCACAAATGGTCGCACAAGGACCCTGTCTCAGTTCTGAAATAATCCCTGAGGCTTACAACTGACATATTTTATAAGTCACTAATCATTATGTTGCATTGCAGCATGTGAATTACATGTTACAGAGGAAACAAATGTATATGAAAGACAAAGATATATTGAACATTTGTATGACACATATGCAAACTTGAAAAATTATAGCTATTCTGTTAATTTGAATATGGTGTCTGTCCTATGTTGGTAGTGTGGGCCACATTTTTCTTCTAAGGTGCTGTGATTCAAAACATTTGGCTTGAAACAGCTGAGAATTGTTTCACAATGCCAGACAACTTTGACTTACTTTTCTGGACATTCAAGTCAAACAAGTAGGCCAGTATTGCATTTTTATTTAAATAATCCAGACTCATCAGCTACAGTAAAACTGTGCTTAAAGTAACAAATACTCGGACTGACACGTAATCCAAATAAAAATGTATTGAACATGTGGTATAGTAAAATGTAATCACCCATCTTTACCACCACAATGTACAGTTAGGAAGAATAATAATCTGCTGCTTTCAAAAATGTTTTCAATCAGTTTGTCTGATTTCATTATTAAATGCCAATAGGTAGATGTACATGATTGTCAGCAATGCAAAACAAAATGAAAGTAGTCATCATTCCTTGTGGTTTTAATTGGGGAAAAGAGAGATTTTTCTTAAAACAGAGGTGAATTATTTGTCATTAACAGTCAGTTTGGTAAATGTTTCAGAACTGTCAGAACACTTTGTTATACTAATCATTAATCACTGAAATGTCATAAATGGCAGTATCTTGTCTGAACATCTTTCTGTTTTGAAACATCTCTGAAACAATTTAGTTTCTTCCCATGTAAAGAAGAATGTGAAGTGGACCAATATAAAGAAATACACAAAAGCACACCAGTATTACAAGAAATATTTTTGTTCTTCAATTTGAACCAACAGTGTGCAAATTAAAAAAACACCACAAAGTTATAAGCATTACACACACACATTTTCAGAACCGCTTGTCCCATACAGGGTCACGGGGGAACCGGAGCCTACCCGGCAACACAGGGCGTAAGGCCGGAGGGGGAGGGGACACACCCAGGACGGGACGCCAGTCCGTCGCAAGGCACCCCAAGCGGGACTCGAACCCCAGACCCACTAGAGAGCAGGACCTGGTCCAACCCACTGCGCCACCGCGCCCCCTATAAGCATTACAATATTGAATAAAACAGAATACAGGAATTGAAGAAAAAATTTTTGCCTTGTATGAAACAGTCTATAATATTTTAAGCCAATCAACTATGAATATTTTGCTTGACAGAGAATTATCTTATAAAAATACTTAAATTATTCTCTTAAATATCACAGTGAAAAAGTAGCAAAATGTGTTGGGCTTAGCTGAGTATGAATACAGTTTCACTATAATATAAAACACAGTCCTCTCCTCTCCACACTTTGGTAAAATGTAAAATATCTTTCATGATGGTTGATGGTTGTAGAACACATTGCTGTTTATAGAGCAGAGAGTATGTACCAGACCTAGGAGTGGTTGTACAATGCCCTCACCACCTGCAATACTTCCTTTGTACAAATTGCTGACTGTCTGCGCTCTCCCCCAGTGCAAACCTGCTAAAACAGGGTCAGGGTGCCTTCTGGGAATTTGGGAGGGAGGGAGTGAGATGTGGGTCACCCACTGCCAGCATGTCACTCATAAACAACACTCCCACCTCCATATCTGATGGACCACTGAGATACAGTAAGGTTTCCAGCCAGTCAGTAAAGACACCTCTTTTTCACTATGGCATCATGTGCTGCTGTGGATAGTCTTTATGGTGCCCTTTTTCAGATTTAAAGAACCTATCCTGCCATTTTATATAACAGAGGTCCTTCTCCCTTCAGTATCATTTACCACTGAAGTGCTATTGTGTGCAGATCTGAAACTGTGTGGGTCCATAGCGTAGTCTGGTCCATACCACAGGCAACTCCAGTGCTGCAGGGATACTGGTATTTTCTGACTGCAGCTGAAGGAATACATATGAAAGTGAATTGAGAGGGTATAGTTTAATTTGGGGTTTGATCAAACCGTTGTTACACATCTAAGCACTGTATTCTTGGAGGTGCTGGCTGGCTCAGGTCTACATTCCATAAGTGCTGCTGTCTCCAAGCTGTGCTGCTAACACACTTTGTTCCCATTCTGTGGCCAGACAGGGTGTCTTTGGGAGGGTATCTCTGCAGAGACCCACAGTGCTTGGGGTCTGCTCTGTGGCGCATGCCTGCAGGGGCAGTTGTTGGCAGGCATGACCAGTCAAGCTTCAGGACCTGTGGAATTAAGTCCCCATAGCCCCCATCCCCCCCCCCCTCCGGAGCGGCTCTGCTCCCACCAGCTCAGACGATATAATGCCCTGCCTTGTGTGCCCTGCGCTCACACTGCTCTGTCGTTGCCATGGTGACAGTGCCCTCTTCGGGTGCGCTGGCTGAGGAGAAGTTGCTTTGCCTCTGCGTCATATTTGTTCCAGTGGGTCTGGAAGCTGCCTCCTGCCTCGTCCAGCGCTCTGCCATTTCACTGGTCCAGCCTCTCTCTGTTTAGGGGCTGATTTACTCTGTAAACATCATCCACAGGCTGCTCCGAGCGCAGCGCAATACTGCGGAGCCTGGAACAAAGGGGAGAGAGGTAACTCTCACTTCATTTTACCAGTAAGACGAAGAGAGGGTGACACTTATTGCATTTATGTAACACTTTTGTGGTGTGAAGATGATACATTGTTTTGCCTGAAGTACCATGTTTGTGTTTGTGTGTTTGTATGTGCAAGAAGGAGACATGATGTGCAAGGACCCAGTGTCCCTAGGACCATGCTGTTGGACGGCCAGTGAAGCTGCAACTCACGGGCTTCAGCAAAGTCTGTGTGTTAGTGTATGTGGGATGAGCGTCAGTTTGTTTTTCCATGCGTGTTGTGCATATGCAGGGGGCTGCTGTTCAGCTACCTTGTGTCAGCCTGAGAGAGAGTGAAATAGAACGGAACCATCTTTGTTTTCAGACGTGTTTGCGCGTGTGAACAGGGAGTGAGAGTGTGATTCAGAGGGGGGTGAGAGTGAAGAAGGCACAATCTGATTGTGCAGTCAGTGGTGAAACACGTCACCGGAGGCTTGCAATGACAGCACTCAATAAGTGCAAACATGGTTCTTCACTGCATTTTCCTTTCAGCATTGAGGAGTGCTTTAATACAGTGTATTGAACACAGATGTTAATTGGCCTGTCATGGTTGTCTGGCCTGTGATCAGCCACTCAGTCTGGATTTAAAAGAGGAAACTGACTTGAGGAAAATGCTAATGAAGTGTCTTCCTGCATATAACGTGTGTTTAACAACGTTTTCAGAAAAGTTAATCCCCCTTGTTACACTGGTGCAATTTAGTGCTAGCTACAAAATACACAACTGGAATTTAAGATAAGACATTTCTGTCTTTTCAACTGGGGTTTTTCTTTTATCTTGTCCTTAATGGTGGTGTACATATAAAATCAGACTGTTCCCACATCTGCTGGTACTCATGGGAAGTCAGTGGGAGGATCTCATAGTGACACTGTGTGTATGCTCACTGACAGAAGATGACAGAGGGGAAGGAAGAGAGACAGGGAAAGGATTTACAGGTAGGAGCTCTCGAGCGTTTGGTCTGAGGAGAGACATGAGTAGTATCATCTCTTAGAGTTTCATATCCGACATAAATATTTTCCTTTCAGTTTTCTGTGTCAGTTCATCTTTATGAATGTGTGTACATCTGCGTATGTGTGTGGGTGTGTGTGTGTACAAGTGAATAACTAAATGTACATCTCCTAAGAGCTTCTGCTCTCCAGGGAGCCCTGCATTAACCCACAGTGGCTGTAATCAGGACCAGAGCAGTGGTTGTAATGGCTGGGCAGTGGAGCACAGGGAGGTGTGTGCCTGTATGAGATCATGTGTGTGCTGTGTCTATGAGTTCAGCAGCAGTGCTGAGTGGTAATTAGTCCCAGCGTAGCTCCCACTGAGAACACTGGGTAAAAAAAGGCAGTGCAGCTTTTAAAAACAGCATCACATGCTCCTGATCTGCTTCACAGGCTGCTGTGTCAGTCTCCCTCTCCCCCCTGTCTCTCATACTCTCTCCTCCCACCAGTACTGCAATTTGCATATTAATGAGCCAGAGTACAGCCAGCTGAACAGAAAAGTATATCCTTCTTCCTGCTTTTCTCTTGCTTCTTCATCTCCTTATTTTGGGTGTTTTCATGATTTCTTCCACAGAGGAAGCCTATGGTAGCAGAGTGAGGAGGAGGTAGAAACATTCCTTTCTGAGCAGAGCCCAACATGTGAGAAGATGTCTGTAGGAGGCTGTGCTTGCCCTGGTGAGTTCATCTCGTCTCTATTCCTCTGCCCAGCACACTGTGCTGTTGGGAAATTCACTGCATGGTTGTTGTGGTGCCGCAGGCCTGAAAGAGGCCCGTAGTGGTATGTGTGTTTTCCCAGGAAAGGAGTCCCTTTCTTTCCGTAACAACAGAAGACTTCAAGAACTCACATTTTAAGATGTTTTATTGCGCTCTAGTGAAGGGAATATTCTTCTAAGTAATTTTTTATTGCTGTTTATGGTAGCTTTTTGCAGGTAAAGAAAATTATGAGTATGTTCAAATGCTGGAAGAAGATTGAGTGCTGAGTTATGGGACATATACTGTAACTGAGGTTGAGCAGGGGGTGGGGTAAGAGTAACAACAGTAATGTAATAGTCAGCAGTAACAGAGGGTGACAGGATGGGGTTGGGGAGAGCAGACATCATTGAAAGCAATGTGCAGTTACCCTACATGATTTGGACCAACAAGCACTGTATGCACCGTATGTACATTTATATTACATTTAGATTTATTCATTTAGCTGATGCTTTTCTCCAAAGTGACAAAATTTTTTATTTCAATAAAAATAATAAACACTGTAAGCGACTTACAGTGTTAAGGTTATAGTTACTACCAGCTTACAATTTACCTGTTTATACAGCTGAGTAATTTTACTGCAGCAATTTAGGGTAAGTACCTTGCTCAACGGTATTACAGCTGGAGATGGGGACTGAACCTGCAACCTTTGGATCCAAAGGCACTAGCTCTAACCACTGTATTTGTACCGTGAAAAGAGAGAGGCAGTGTAATACTAGGTCAAGAGATTTGAAAATTTAATTTGAGGGTCCATTTACTGCACCTTTATCTTACAGTCTCTAGGGAAATTCCTTAGGGATAGATGTGTGCAGTGTGTGATTTTTGTGAAGTTTAACCCTTGAAGGTGCCTGTGATAGGTTTAAGCTGAGCATATCACCATGAGGTTTTTAAGGGACAACTGAATAAATGCGCGTTTGACTTATCATACACGCCACTTCCCAGGTAGTGGGGAACATGACAAAAAGAGCAAGAGAGAGGAAGAGAGTACAAGGGATAGGAGTGCATATGAGCTCTAACTTGTCACAGGCAGACTGCTCACAGTCTGTCCTCATGAGGGACTTGTTCTTCAGTACTCTGCTGCGGCTGTGCTACCTAGTGTCTGGTGTTTCCCAGCCTGCAGCAGAGAGCACAACTGTAAATGACACAGGAAAGCAAATCTGAAGTCTCCTTTGATTAAGATCTTCCACTCAGCTGTAGCTGTAGGCCTAATCTCCATGTGCACAGGTTTTGTCTGTGCTTTCAACATACCCGTGTGACATCATACTGAATTAACTTTGTGTTTTCACACAGAATGTAAAATGTTTAAAGCTGGCTTAGGCTCTGTACTATCAGGCAGCACTATCCCATGTGAGAGCCAGTCTGAGTGAATACACAACTACCCATCACCGAGGCTTGCTTCCCCACCACACACTCTCATTTGCTTAGAGCAGAATGAGAGGAGCCTTACGAACAGACCAGCAGACCAGCCACCCACCCATCCCACATTACTTCCCTGTTGCTATGACAGTTAATAACACAGACATAACAAGTCTTGGGCTGTTTTTGTTAGCCAGATACACATACAGTAGGCCTCAGCATCTTTGTACAGTTTTAGTTCTTTGCTATCCACACCCCCAATAGACCTTGATATTTCTATAGGCAAAAAAGAAAGAAAAGTGAAAGTCAGTATACACAAACGATATAAAATTTTTACGAGGTACAGAGGTAGAGACAAATTGTCGGTCTTGTGATATTAACTCCACTTTGTACTCCAACAGTCACACCAGAGTAGAACATCTCTTGTCTCAGCAAATGCCATCCTATTACCCTTATGGTGTCTGGTGTGAATTTTTTACAACACTGCAATTCCTATGGTTACCAGGTAGAAATAATAAAAAAAGGATTTTGTGCATTAAGACATTGTATCACAAGATGCCTCAAAAGACTATGGTCCAGAAAATGTCTGAAAAGACTTAAAACTGCAGGAAAATAGCCATGCGTTAGGTTTACAGTGTACAGTAATTTTATGGGTCTAAATACATACAGTATGTAATGGAGAAAGCTCACGAAAACAACAATAAAGTAATATAAGAGCACACACATATTTACATTTACATTTATTCATTTACATTTATTCATTTAGCAGATGTTTTTCTCCAAAGCGACATACATCTCAGAGAATACAATTTGTGCATTACATTAGGAGAAAGAGACATAGTTGCAGATGTGTGATTCTTAAGTGAAGTTTGTTTCTTTCCACTACATGCACCAATGTTCATCACACAAGTAGCTGCATAAAACTCAACAGACGACTCCTGATCACCTTCCGACCATTTTTTTTTTTTTTGAGATACACAAACGTTTACATACAATACAGAAGTAGCGGCTGTGTAAAGGCTTATCCGGGCATGATCATAAAGTTATGGTGCATGAACATTTACACTTACATGATCTTAAGACATCATGGGCGAAGTGAGTCTGGAAGAGGTGAGTTTTCAGACTCTTTTTAAATGTGGACAGAGTTTCAGCAGTTTTGAGTGAGAGGTGGAAGTCGTTCTACCATAAAGGAGCTGGAACAGAGAACCTCCGTGCTTTACTATTAAATGTCAACAAGTTTACATAATTTGCCGATTACATAAGTTTTTAACCTTCAGTGCCATTTAACATTGCATAACATGTGTGCTTTTGTAATACTTAAGTCTGAGGGAGACTGAAGTCCTGCCGATAAACTTATACCATTACTTGTAGCAAAAGCAAAGCCTGCATGTCAGTTATGACCAGATCTTAGCTCTAATTTATGGTCTCTTCCATACTTGTCACAGGTTTGAGGAGAACAAACATACTGTAATAGGGACTCCAGTACTGGAAAGTGTGGTCAGGAAGACTTCCCCAACTATGATTCATTCAATTACAGGCCACAGTTTTAACAGCCACTTCAGTACTATATTTTTATTTTTCCATTGTGTGCTAATTATGACAAAAAGGATAGGAAAAGGCACAAATGGGAAAAAAATATGTATCTCCGGACTATGGCCAGCTGGTGGCGCTGCTGTCCCACACAGTGTCTGTATCCTGCTGAGCGTGAGCTAAGGCATGATGGATCACGTGTGTTATCCATATAACTTATGACATATGACAGCTGGAATGAGCTCTCTAGCACTGGAGGCCCTGTGGGGCCCTAATGCCTCACCACCCTCAGTGGGAAGAACATGGCGCCACATTACTCTTGTAAAAGACACCTACAAACTACTCCAGTCCTTCATGTCTGTTTTACTCTGGATGTCAAAGGAAAAATGAAGAGTTAAGATATTTTTGTAAACAGGAAACAGTTGAATTTCATTTCAGTTTTGAGCAGCTCACAGGAGATTGTCAGTTAAATAGAACTATTTTTAAAACTCAGATAGTTCTTAAATCTACATTTAACACAAAACATGATATGTTTACAGCTATTTAGCTGTATAGTTAAGTAAACCTTCAAAGTAAACCAGGTAGCTATGCCTCAAAACTGTTGTCTATTGCTTGCTTAAGCAAAAAAAAAATCAATAAAAAAACCCTATAACCATGCTACAATTAACCTATTACTGCTTGGGGGGCACATTTTTAAATTATGCTATGAAAGATGGGCTTTTCAAATTCTGCTTTTGTAGGACTAAAAATATATATGTATTATAATCCTGAAACCTGAGCTAAAATATGATTTCAAAACAAATGAACATTCTTTTTAAGAATGAGAAGAATACTCATTTGTGACTTAAAGATGGACTTAGGCAGGGGATAAATAACTCAGACTCTCACACACAGTCTGAAGCTGCTTGTCCCAAGTGGGCTCACGGCAAACTGGAGCTTAACCCAGCAACACAGCGCACAAGGCTGGAGAGGGAGGGAACACACCCAGGATGGGATGCCAGTCCGTCGCAAGGCAACCCGAGTGGGACTCAAACCCCAGACCCACCGGAGAGCAGGACCCAGTCAAACCCGCTGCACCACTGCACCACCCAACTCAGACTTGTGTAAATTGAACTTGGACTTGAGGTTAGGTGGCATGGATTTGGACTTGTGTAATAGTGTCTTTAACAGCTTGGATATGAAGCTAAGTGACTTTGCTACAACACTGGAGCTGAGTGGCTCTGAAACTTTTTCTACAGTATGTCAAGAATCTGATAGAGGCCATATGTCCTTTGTTTGAAGGAAACATTTCCCCTTTGGTGGGGCTTTGATAATACAATGTTATAAGTGTTAATGTTAATCTCATGAAAGAGAATCTGTATTAGAAGATTTGTGTAGGTGTTTTATGGCTCCCCCAAAGATGGCAAATCCAGACCAAAAGATGTAAGATAGTGGCCTAGTCAAATGAAGTAGACAACATGCTTTCAGATCAAGCCAAACACAAGAAGGAGGTAGTTCTTTCTAAGGCAAAAAATAGACACTAGTAGTGCTGTCTGGCAGCTCTTCCAGGAAAAGCAGACTGATAAAAAGCCAGGTTGTGGTCTCTATTGTGACAAGACTGAAGTATGGTTTCAGGGCAGGGTGCAGCTCTTGCGTTATTGAGGAATTACTGAGATCTGATGCTTCGTAGTCGTTTTACAACAAGCCACAGGGAAAATGTTTGAAAGAGAATAGCTGTCATTATGCATTTCTTTCTTTTGTTATACTGAATAAGCTCTGAGGTTGCAGTTACTGTCAATGAAAATTAGGCATTTTCACAGGAAACGAGGAAGCCCATCTTGTTTAGGTATTTCTAAGAATTGTGTATTTCCTTTCATTCTTTTTATGGTTAGTAATACTGAAATAAAATAAATGCAGACAATATATCAAATGGTTCTGATAAGTTTGGTAAGAAAAGGATAAAATAATGGGCCTAGTAACACAACACTTAAGAATACTAGACAGCTGTTAACACTAGCGAAGCGAACTGAATGAAGAAGGCACCACAACATAGCTTTGCGTTTTACTGCCAGCAAAAGAGTGGGGACAGAAAAACGGATTTTTCTTTGCAATACACGAAATGTTTTGGAAATATAAGTGAAAAATAAAACTAACAATAAATAATAATCTATAAAATGTTTAGATCTTGTAAAATTCGTTATTCGAAAGCTCGTACGATAACATTACAAGGTAGTACTGAACTGAAATTCTGCATGAACATGGAAATAATCATTACTCGTACAGTGACGTAGAGCTGCGTGCAAAATGTCATAGAAGCTGGTTGCCGTTTACCGTAATCAACGATATAAATGTTCCCTGTATTTGTAACAAACAAAAACAAAGAAAGCTGCAATTTATTGTATTCTTTGTTTCAAAAATGAGCGCCCCAGGAAGCACATGGAAATGTTGTCATTTACCTTATGTTAAACGTTATATAAATATAAAAGAATATTTGACACTTTAAAGATAACATCGATATGACAACCTTAACTGTCTGTTTTGCGTTCCTCGAATGTACACTTAACATGATAAGAAACAAAAACAACTTAAAATGAGCTGTTAAAGTTCTAGCTGGGCAAGTGTCAGTCTGGGGATGGTTGTCGACGACTCAGGGCAGGGCAAGGCGGCCAGGCAGGGCCCAGGCGCTTTGGGTGTTCTCGGATTTCTTCTGCTTCGTTCTGGTGGCCGGAGTGGGTAAGGGGCGCGGGGATCCGCGGGCAGAAAGAGGAGGGCCCACAGCTATTGTTCATGTCTGAGCAGGAACAAAGAACGGATCTGCTTCACCACCCAGCCCTTGTGCTCCTACGATAGGTCTTGAGATATAGAATATTACTACTGTCAGCAAAACCCATTTTCACACTACTCTTATTTTCATTTTAAGTTTTTTTTTTTTTCCTTTAAATAAGGATCCATTTATACTAGCTAACCGGCTCGCTGCAGCACCGCACGCACGGCATTTGTGCTCTGTCATTTACCAACCGTTGAACGTTAGGAGTTCTGTACAGGTACGGGCTCGTCCATTTTCTTCTGTGGCAATGTCAATGTGTGTGGTTTTTTTTTTTTCTTTTTTTCCTGTGTGTAATAGTTTTGGGACAGCACCGATGTGGACAATGAGCTGTGGAGCGAGTGACAGACGGAGCGGAGCCCTGCTTGCACCGGGCCCGATTCACTGCGGTCGTGGCGCCTGTACCGTCTAACACCGTCTGTGGCAAGAGACGCGAGCGCGTCTGTGTCTGTTCACCTCAGTCAGTGGGCTGTGCTGCTAGTCAGCAAGCTCGTGTTCCCGCCGAAACGTTACTCCCACTACTTTAAATGTTTAATTTTGTAATTGATGACTTTAGAATTGCTTCGGCAAAGACAATTGCTCGGTTGTTTGACGGCAAATTTGCCGAATAAATCATGTCACGGGAGACACTGACTGAAGCTAAGCTAGTCGGCGAACACTGCAGCCTTGCAAGCTAACACTGTGCTTTTGTGCATTTAGTTCTTTCTTGTTTTCACTCTGCTGAGTAGGTAATTGCTATATGAAGGCTTTTCAGGTGTGTAGTGTAATGTAAGTGGACTACCTTCTGGTTCTAGTCAGTTAACTTTGTCGTACTACTCGGACAAGTAGTAGCAGCGTGCTTACGTAACATGGGGGGGGGAATAATATATATATATGTATATCATCATGAGACATGATGATGTTGTTTTGCATTGCAGTATCTCATTGGTGTTTTTACCTGTAGGCACTCTCTTTATAATGTTCATTTCACTGAGGAGCCCTCATTGCCTGGGTTGTCTATTCAGCGTGGTCTGAACCCGATGCCCAGGGCCTGCCTTGGCTTTGCTCACTCTGTCTCCTCTAACCCCACACTCTGAGGTGGAGCTGTCACCCTTTTGACCTCTGCTTTTTTTTTTACTGTTTTAAAACGAACAGGCAGTGCATATTACATAACATGATATGAAGATGTGGATGACAATTGTGGGGCCTTTCGCTTTGCCCTTTCATTATTATACATCTTTATTTAGCTGATAAGTTTGCCTAAGGTGGCTTGCAGTGTTAAGCACTTTCACATTGGTTTAGTCATTTGTACCTTAGATTATTGTTAGTGTGTGAATTCAGATTAAATATAATGAACATGGGCAGTACAGCAAGGGTAGGATTTGAACTGCTGTCCCATGAACTCCCATGCTGACTGAAGATGATGACCAACTGCCATGATGGACAAGACATATCATGCTGAGCTAGGGATTCAAGATACCATATAGCAACAATATCATTATTACTTGTTAACTTGCTTAGAATTGTTGCTTAATCTAGAATGCCTGGGAGGAGTGGGCAACCACTGGCCCTTGGACTCCCAGAGGTTTTTTTTCTCCCTTGATTTTCAGTTGGGAGTTTTTGTTCCTTTCTTCCGTGGCCAGTAGGTATACTTATAGCTCTATAAAAGTACTTTATTATGGTAGTCATTAGTCAACTGTCTTCTTGGTTTCTTATCTGATGTATTTGTTTATCTTGCCTTATGTCTTTGTTAAAATGCTGTGTGTCACTGTATGAGAAGAGTGCTCTATAAAAATAAATTGAAATAAATACACACACATACACGTGTGTGTGTGTGTTGAAATAAATAATAAATTGAATTGAACTGAGAGTCTTCATACTGAAAGGTGACAGTTATATCCAAGTCACTACTTGCTGCCCCTGTGCACTGGAGGCTTTTAGCTAAGTAACTTATATTAGTCTTGATGTGAGGTATAATAAATACACAGTGGTAGTGATTTGAGTGATAGATGTATAGGACTTATAGCTAATACTCAGATAATGAAGGCAAGGTGGCAATGAAAAGGGGTAATGCAAGTGCTACAAGGCTTGTTACTAGATTCAGTCTGGGAGCTGTTACTGACTGATGTAGCCTCTCTCTAGTGAGATTAAGCCTACTCATCCTCTGTGCTATGGTGAACTGTCTTAAAACTGAAGAATAAAAGTGAACATGTCCCATCCAGCATCACCCATTACAGTTCTAGCTCAGATCATCTAGTGATAGTGATGGAGTGACCACGTACTCATGCAGTGATGAGCCTTCAGTTATAAATCCTGTTCTGAAGTTTCAAACAGGATTGGTGCTGTGTTGCCTTATAGTGGATGTGCATGTGGTTATGTTAGTCGTGCCTCTCTCTGCAGGCTGTTCCTCAAAGTCATTCAAGCTGTACTCGCCAAAGGAGCCCCCGAACGGCAGCGCCTTCCCACCCTTTCACCCAGGCACAATGCTGGACCGGGATGTTGGGTAGGTTTTCTGTATCTGTCCAAAGGAATAATTAGTGTACAAGTTGATCAGCTCACAAGATTTCACCCAGACACAGAAACAGAAGTAACACATTACCGGAGTTAAGTGAAAAGAATGTCAGACTGTCATTGTTTTCAGGCTGTGGAGGAAGGTCTGAGGAAGAGGTGTGCTTGTGCGGGTGAGGAGCTTTAGCAGCTTGAGCCCTTCATCCGAGTTAGTGAATTGAGGTTTGAAGACATCAGATATGTGGTCATAACCCTTGTTTTCAGAGACATGTATTATTAATGTGGTCTAAAAGACAGAGGAAAGCAAGGTACTAGTGATCAGTACTAAACCCGTTTAGCACTGCGATGCAGACTCCCTAAATGTTTGTTGTTTAAGATTCAGGGCTGAGCCTAAAGAATTGCAGGCCAGAGTAAGTTGCTTGAATTCCAACTGAGCTGCTTCTCTTTGCAGTCCAACACCGATGTACCCCCCAACATATTTGGAGCCTGGACTTGGGTGAGTAAACTGGTATTGCTTCCAGAAACCAGTGGTTGTACAGGCAGTTCCTGGGTTACGAACATCCGACTTATGTACAATCCATAGTTACGAACCGCCCCCCGTGGGGGGGGGAGATGTTACTAGGAAGGTGATCACGAAACGTTGATATTCTGATAAAGTTTTATGCAGCTACTCGTGTGATGAACATTGGTTCATATAGTGGAAGGAAACAAACTAACTGCACTTAAGAATCGCACGTCTGCATTTGTTTCTCTTTCTGCTAATGTAATGCACAAATTGTATTTTCTATGAGATATATGTCGTTTTGGAGAAAGTGTCTGCTAAATGAATAAATCTAAATGTTTACATTCAAGTTTACATACCTTTTCAAAATTCTAATGACATACAATTGTTTGTAATAACAAACAGGCATTACTTTGCGATGCTCATAAAAACATTGCACGTCTACAGCAGTTTGTTGGCTTGTGGGCACGTGAGCCCGAAGTAGGGCAGACTTCGTTCTTTTCAGTTAGACTGTCACACCCCCAACCTCACCCCGAACATCTGCATCAGCCTGAAATCAGAGCAGCAGGGTATAAAGAAGCCGCACCCGCGCATCCTGGTTGTGGAAACTCATTTGAAAAACCCGCCTCTCCAGTGCTCTCGAATGAACCCACGACAACCTACCCATCCTTCCAACTACCTTGTTTTCCTCAATCCACCGTTCCCGCTCCTGACGTTCACAGCTCCCGACACTTGCATTGCCTCCTTGACTACAACATCGGATTCTCCCCAAGACCTACATTTGTGCATTAACTAACCCACGCCTGTCCCCGACCACGAATCTTGCTTGCTCCCTTGTGTACCAACAGTAAAAATCCCGTGATTGGGTCCGCACACAAACCTCAGTCTCCTGCTTGCTCGTTATGACAGGGACCATGTTGCTGTTAAGTGTCTCGGGTGTGTGACTGTATTTTTTCTTTTTTTTTTTAACCCTCTTAACCATGGCACTAAACCGTAAATGTGATGCAAGTGATGGTGATGCATCCAAGGAAAGGAAAGCTATCACAATTGAAACTAAAGTGGGAATAATAAAGCGATCGGAGAAAGGTGAAACGCCAACGAACATTGGAATCGAACATTGTTTCTTTAATGTTTTTTGTACCTGCGCGCACACACATCCTCTCTCTGTTATAAATACTGTAGTAACATATCTCTTTTTATGTCTCTATTATAAATTCTGTAATTAAATCATTACACTGTATTATGTTAAAGATGTTTTAGTGTATCTGGAAGTGTTTCTTTAATGTTTGTTATGCATAGAAAGGTACACCGTATACTATATACTAAGGCAACCATTTGACTAACTCACGGTAGACACAAACCGTACCTAACTGTTCCGACCTGCGTTGAAATCCAACTTAAAGACAGATTTAGGAATGGAACTAGTTTGTAATCCGGGGACTGCCTGTATAGTTAGTTGTATTTGAGCTTTTTTGATGGTATGGGTTTTCAGTGTAGGAGGGAAAAACAAGCTATATAATTTAAAAGGGATCAGGGGAGAAGTGAATCCGAAGGAGGTAAGTTTTGAGACCCTTCTTAAATGTAGCGAGAGACTCAGGAGTTCTGAATGAAAGGGAGCAATCATTCCACCACATTGGAGCCAGAACCAAAAACCTGCTTTTGGTTTTGAACCACCACTGGGCAGAGGTGGAGGAGCATATCAGTCTGGTTGGGGTATATCGTATGATAACGTCTTGTAGCTATCGAGGAGCAGATTAGTAGGTTATCACCCACACACTGTCTGAAACTGCTTGTCCCGAGTGGGGTCGTGGAAAACCGGAGCCTTACCCAGCAACACAGGGCACAAGGCTAGAGGGGGAGGGGACACACCCAGGACGGGACGCCAGTCCGTCACAAGGCACCCCAAGCAGCACTCGAACCCCAGACCTACCAGAGAGCAGGACTCACCCAAGCCTGCTGCGACACTGCACCCCCTAGCAGGTTATCATATGTGGATAGTAGAATTACTGTTTGATTAAATTTTCTTTGTTTATTCTGAATTCATAGCTAACAGAGGCAGCAGCTAGACTTGCAGTCAAAAGGGCTTGGGTTTGAATCCCTGCTCTGGCTGTAGTACCTTTGAGTAAACCTCTTACCCTAAATTGTACCAATTAAAAATGACCTTGCAGTGTAAATTGGGAAAACATTTTAAGTAACACACACAATGTCTACAACTGCTTCTCCTGAGCGGGGTCGTGGCGAGCTGGGGCCTAGCCTGGCAGCGCAGAGCGCGGGGCTGAGGGAGGGAGGGAACACATGCCGGACGGGACACCAGTCTGCCGCAGGGCACCCCAAGCGGGAGTCGAACCCCAGACCCACCACACAGTGGGCCCCGGCCAAACCCGCTGTGCCCCCCCCCACCACCTCCTTTTTTTTTTCTTTTTTAAGTAGCTTGATACACAAATCTAACATTGTGAATCACTTTGGAGAAAAGAATCTGCAAAATTAATAAATCATAATAGATTACCTCCTGTAAGTTGACAATTTATGTAGCTATACCAGGAAGACGGTTTAGCTCTTTAGTTGTGTTAAAAGAGTAGCAATGTCTTACAATTTTGAAATCCTAGCTTCAAGAAGACCTCAGGTATGCATTTCCATGATAGCCCCACTAATCCTGCTGTAAACCTTCTCTTCCAACAGGAGGCACACGCCTTATGGAAACCAGACTGACTACAGGATATTTGAGCTTAACAAGCGGCTCCAGAATTGGACAGAGGTGAAATCTTTGTGTCCTCTGGGCTGGTAGCAACACAATGTGCCCACTGGTCTGAGTTTCATACTCATCCTGTGTCATTTCTGGTTTATCCTATGCTGTAGGACTGTGACAATTTGTGGTGGGATGCCTTCACCACAGAGTTCTTTGAGGATGATGCAATGCTGACTATCACCTTCTGTCTGGAGGATGGTCCAAAACGATACAGTGAGTTATTTCTGCCATACAATTTGTTGCACTGGAATTCCTCACCCCACCTGGACTCCACATTAACATGCCTCCCCTTTGCTCCCCACAGCCATTGGGAGAACGCTCATTCCACGGTATTTCCGCAGCATTTTTGAAGGGGGTGCCATTGAGCTCTATTACGTCCTGAAGCACCCCAAAGAGTCTTTTCACAACAACTTTGTGTCCCTGGATTGTGACCAGTGCACTATGGTGACTCAGAATGGCAAGCCCATGTTCACACAGGTACAGTGTTAAGTCCCCTTCTATGTAATTTTAATAATTTTTCATTCACTGTAGCTTAGCTGGGAAAGAGCCAGAATTTAAATTTTTTTTTTTTTTTTTTGTTAAAAGATATAACCTTTTATGTTTGACATAAAAAAAATGTTTCTAACATTTATATTTTATCCATTTGTCTTTTTCTAGTTGTTTCAAGTTATGTACATAGATCAGTTAGCTGTGGAAGTGGTCCTCAAGTTACACATATTTGAGTTATACCACACGGGCTTATGATGACTGTTCTATTAACCTTACGTTAATGTGAAATCCAGACGTTTGGTTGTAACATTTGACTGTGATGTCTCAATCTACTGTACAACATTGGCTGGCTGCACTGCTGCAAGGCAGACGTATTTATTATTGTTTGGGTCTCAGTGTTCAGATGTCTAGCAGTGATGTTTTTGTTTACAGGACTTTTTGTTTATGATTTGCTTCAAGTTTTTATTTAAAATGGCAATAAAGAAAAGTGAGTATTCAATATTAATTTATGATTACTACACAGAAGGGTTCTTTATCTGTTTTCTTATTTGGGCCAGATTATCAAATGTAAAATGTCTGGGCATCCAACATTTTTTTGAGTAATTCTCAGATCTCAGTATTTACATGTAAACAGTAAAAACAGTACTAAATATAATTTTGTGTATCAAAGGGTGTTTATATTGATATTAACAATCTCAATATTGATATTTCAATTGGTATAAATGACACACACACAAAAACATGAAAAATTTGCTAAGAGATGCCCTTTAAGTGCATAAACAATAAGGACAGTCATTCCCTTGACATTCTCCATTTTGTTGGGTTTTTTAAAATCACACTTGTTACAACAGTTTTTCACTTTAAGAGAACAGGACAGAACAGAGGAAGAGCTTAGATTATGTAACAGAATGACCCTATCTGAGTTGACCAACATTCTCTTTTTTTAAAATTCTCTTAATTACTAAAACTGCATTTAGCAAGAGCTGTAAAGTTAGGTTCATATGAAGTAAGTACAATCTGCAGACACTGATGGAGGTGGCTACTTGTAAGGGGGGACAAGTGTTTTTATTGCAGTCATATGCCAAAGGCTTGACCTGCCTGTTTACGTTTTTGGAGAAGTTCGCACACTACTCTGCCTCTTTGTGAGTTAGTAATCTTGCAATTCTGTGAAACTTCAGAGCATGCATGTCAAAAGCTTCCTCTCAGGATCTGACAGCAAGGGATGAGGCAAAGACAAGAACCCATTTTTTATTTGAGGAGTTTGTATTGGGGTGGATTTTTGACCAGAAACAGGTTTTTTATGGTGATAAATGCATTTTAATTTTTAATATCCAAAATCAGCTAAAGGGCTGCATAAAAATTTACTGGCCAGAATTAGCCTGTGGGTTGCCAGTTGCAAAGCCTTGCTTTCCATTTACAGTATTCATACATAATTACCTGCATTGCATTTTTTAGAATTAATATAATAAATTTATAGAGCGACCTTTACTGTAGTGGTTAGAGCTGCTGCCTTTGGGCCCAAAGGTTGCAGGTTGAAATCCCACCTCCAGCTGTAGTACCCTTGAGCAAGGTACTTAAAAATTGCTCCAGTAAAATCACTCACTGGTGTAGATGAGTAAATAATTGTGACTGTGGAGAAAAGTGTCAGCTAAATGAACAAATGTATTTATATTATTATTGTGTTAGTATTATTTTATCCTGATGTGTGAAATTTAAAAAAAAAAAATTAACAGAGCCCTGTTAGACAACATAGCATTCATGGGTGTTGTTTATATATTCTTATTTTTCATATGCTATAAGGGTATTGTTGCCTTACCATGGTATGTTTAGAACAGAACCCAGTGGAGGACCACCTGTATGAGTGGTGTGTATAGGCCTTTGAAATGACACTATAAATTCCATCCTTCAAGAGCCACTCACTTGCAGTTATCAGTTCTGTGACTTCAGCCCTTGGTTCATGTGTGTCCCCTGGTCAGGTCTGTGTGGAGGGCCGACTGTACCTGGAATTCATGTTTGATGACATGATGAGAATAAAGACTTGGCACTTCAGCATCCGCCAGCATCGGGAGGTTCTTCCTCGCAGCATTTTAGCCATGCACGTAAGTGAACTGCAAACACCCACACTATCATAGAGGCAAATAGTCACATCTTTCATCTCATGGCCTTGTTTTTGTTTTGATTAGAACAACAGTCTGTTTTATTTTGTTTCCTCAAGTTCTAACTTCCTGAACCAGTTCTAAGTGCATACACCTGTGTGATACTGTCTAGTGTTTTCCAGTTTGGTTCACCTACATGAAGTCACAAGAATTCCAGGGGAAGGTTTTGGGAAAGAGCGAATGCTAGGAATGAAAATCCTAACCCCTCCCATGTCCTTGTACTATAGACGCAGGAGCCTCAGATGCTTGACCAGCTGTCCAAAAACATCACAAGATGTGGTCTCTCCAACTCTACACTGAACTACCTCCGAGTGAGTACCTCACACTGGATACAGAATGCAGTTCCGAATGATTAACTCTTGACCTGACTGCTCAAAGATGTGTATAGAGTTAGTAGACTGTTCTACGTGGGGTTACAGAAAAGAACAAGAAGTGAAATGCTGAATTCTGTTAATACGGTTCAGTTTACATTTACGTTTATTCATTTAGCAGATGCTTTTCTCTAAACCAAGGTACATCTCAGAGAAAAAGTACAGCGAGTGCATTGCATCAACAGCAGGAGAGACTTGGATGGAGACTTGTGATTCTGAAATACAGTTAATTTGTCAGATTCCACCATATGAACCGGTATACATTACATGTGTAGCTGCTTAAAGGTTGATCTATTATTTAACAATTTTTAATCACAAAATTATTAAACATAAAAATGTTCAACTTTCACATTCAATGTTCACTTAAGAAATCTGGGGAGAAGTGAGTCCAAAAGAGGCGAGTTTTGAGACCCATCCTAAATGTAGCAAGAGATTCGGCAGTTCTGGGTGAGAGGGAGAGCTCATTCGTCACATTTGAGCCAGAACCGAAAACCTTTGTGCTTTTGATTTTGGACCTTTCGTGCATAGGACCACCAAGTGGGCAGAGGTGGAGCAGCATAGAAGTCAGGTTGGGGTGTAGCAAATGTTCCGGTCTTCTAGTTTAATCCATAACAGTTGTCATTGCCTTCATGGACATTCATCTGAAAAATCTGGTGCCCTGTTGATTCTGCATTTATATCACGCATTGTATGTGGCACCTGAATATGTCGTCAGTGATGTAATTTGGGGTCACTGTGTGTTTTTAAGTCTTTCAACATCAAACACACTCATTTGATGTAATAGTTGAGCACTCCTGCACAGATGGTTTTTCATCTGGAACAGGTCAGTCCTCTAGTATTTTATGTATATAGTTACTTGTAGTACTGCTGTTTTTCTTGTGGCTCCATTTTGATAGTTTTACGTGTCCTTTGCTGCTAATGCCTATAGACCTGTGGGATTATTGGTTTGGTTAGTTGTGAATGCTTGCATTCCTCTTTCCCAGCTGTGTGTCATTCTGGAGCCCATGCAAGAACTGATGTCCAGACACAAGACCTATAGCCTCAGCCCTCGAGACTGCCTCAAAACATGCCTCTTCCAGAAGTGGCAGCGTATGGTGGCACCCCCAGGTAAGAGCGGTCCAAACTTTTCTGCTGTCTCTCCTGGTGCCTTAAGCCTGGATTGGTTTGTTTTCTTTAGTAGATTTCATTGCACACAAATATAATATCTGATTACATTTTCATGAAGGGTAGCCAGTGTAAACAAATATGAAACTGATGAAAGTGGACAGAGTACCTTACTCTTGCCTTGTGATCCTTCAGCTGAGCCTGCAAGGCAGGCACCCAGCAAGCGAAGGAAGCGAAAGATGTCTGGGGGAAGCACCATGAGCGGGGGAGGAGGCACTAATAACAGCAGCGGCAAGAAGAAGAGCCCAGCAGGAGGATTTGGCCTCTCCAGCCAGGTACCTGTAAGCATCTCATTTAATCTTACTTTCTGCATGGAATAAATGGGTGGGGAGAAATTAGAATGTATTCTTTTGTCTTCTTATGGTGCATGAATGTGTACCCAAGCATTCCTACTGCTTTGTGGATGAGCTCAGAGGGCCTGACATAGCACTTTCTGCCACAAGTGTGTCTGTTTCAATGTTTTGTGGGCTTCTATGAATGCTTGAGCACAACACTGGTAACCGTGTCATGAAAAGAAGTAGCTCTGCCATGAGGAAAGTGGAAGATGCCGGGATTTAAATGACTATGGGGCTGCTTATGGTCTATTGTTGCCGAAGGGGGCTACATCAATCTAGGTAGACAAGGTAAATGGTGGATGTCCTGGAGTTCCAAGTCTCTGGCCTTCAGGTTCTGCATCGGCCTCGGTATAGCATGCAAGAATATTTACCTCAAGAGAGCCATGGTACTGGGCCTGCCATTCAATGAGGCCTGTTACTTGTAGCTGAGGTTCAAGGAGGGTCCCAGCAAGACAAGTGAAGAGCCTGCAATCCTGAGTGCCTGTTTTAGTGGAGAGGCCTTGGCGTACCGCCTGGCCATATTCTTCTTAAACTTTTCTTTCGCCATTGGACTTTTCTTCTGCCATGGGAACCACTACTCTGACCCGTTGCTGGTGTCCAGGAGGGCCCACTGTTTCAGGCGTCAGCTCCCCTCTGGGAATTAGGGGGGGTAATGTTTGCGGCCCTTCCTGTGCCCCCCTGCAGGACGTGATGGTGGTGGGAGAGCCCACTCTGATGGGAGGGGAGTTCGGGGACGAGGACGAGAGGCTGATCACTCGGCTGGAGAACACGCAGTTTGACGCAGCCAACGGCATCGACGACGAAGACAGTTTCAACAGCTCCCCCGCACTGGGTGCCAACAGCCCCTGGAACAGCAAGCCCCCCTCCAGCCAGGAGAGCAAGAGTGACAACCCCACGTCACAAGCGTCCCAGTAGACTGGAGCGCTGAAGGGGAGGGGGGCAAGAGGGCAGAGTGTAGGGGCAACTTACGATGTTCATTAACCTTCAGAATCGCCCACAAAGTGGTGCTCAACTCGGCCCTGCCTGCATTTTTTTTTCTTAGCCATGACGTTAGCATCTGAAGGGCCTCTCCTCCATCTGCAACAGAAGTTCAGAACTGAAAGCCTGCTAAGTTATTAGCTTTCAGCTACCCTGGAAATATTGGTCTGGATTTTTCCACCTCAAGTGGTCTTTAGTTGTTACTTTTGTGTACTTTCCTTCTGGTTGTGCTTGGCAAATGCTTATTGTCTGTGGAACCAGGGCTTTTGGACTGAGCTGGGATCCTTCAAGGTTGATCTCAGAGTCATGGCCCATTAGCACCAGGAATGGCAGGTGCCTCCGCAGGTTCTTGTTCCAACCCTGAGTGTCTGGTTTCTGTTGCCCCATAGGGCAATTTGCCTGTCTCCCTCTTTTCTCTTTGCCTGTGCATTTTACCTCTGAATAGAAAGCTTTGTGTGCAACTTCAGGGTACAATGGACGTTCAGTTTTTAAAAATTAAATTATTTGTTTTGTAGGACCTGGTTGGAACAAAAACCTGTACAGTGCCGGAGCTTGAGGACCGGAGTTGAGAACCACTTCGTTAAATGTTAGCAATGCACACGAGCAGTAAAGCTCTGAGGTACTGGGGGTGGGTTGCACACCTTGGTCTCGCCTGCTGGCCTCCACTCCATTCTGGACTCTTTTCACACAATGTACTAAAGTGGGTTAAGCTTTTATGTCTTTTAATTTCTTATTTTTATAACAATTTTTAAAAGAAAGAAACAAATGGACAAAAAACACCCCTTAATATTCTGTGCACTGTTTTTGCTGTATTATCAATCTATTTTTCCTATCAATTTGTTTTCCTTTCCTTATAATCCTCTATTTCAAATATGAAACCGTGGAAGGTTAAACTTGTAACTGGAAAATAGAACTATATAAATGTATAACACTTAATGCAACAATTTTCTATCATGACTATTATTATTATTGTTATAATTATTACTTCACAGTAACTAATAGTAATTGGAAATGAGAGTTGTCTGTGTTTGATTTGTATTGAAAGAAACAGACGGTGATATCCTGGAACCTCACTGGAGCTAAGAACCCCATAAATCCTGTCCCCTAAAGGTGCACCACGTTGCGGATTTATGCGGGGTCATGAGGTCAACCAGGAGGCAGACCATGTGTATGTGTGTGGTCATAATAAGCTATAAAAAGTCTGCAAAGACGACCTCTTCTCAGGACTTGAGTCACGCTGTCATTAGAGCCTGGCTTTGTGTTTTGGGCTGTGGGTTTGTCCAAGCTGTAACATACAGACTCCCTTACCCTTTTCCTACAGTATGTTTAGGACATTAGCATCACTTCAAAAGTAGTTTTAGCTGGGCTGCAGCAGCCAATAAGTACAGGGTTAACACAGCATATAGAACAGCTGTCTGTACTGACCAGTTTCCTTTTGTATTTTTGACATTTATTTTAAAAGCTGTTGACCAAGGAGCTTTTTGCTGAATTCTTTATACCCTTTCTGCCAAATAACCCACATTTTTTTCTGTTCAGTTGTTTGTATTTGTGCTTATGTGTTTGAAGTGGTTGCTATGTCCTCTAATGCTGTGTTTGAAAGTCATACTTTCCTCTGTAAACATGCAGTAGAACCTTTTGTCGTAAGGGTACAACAAAGTTCATGTTACATTTTTTCGAGAATTATTTTATTCACTCATGTCTTCCTAGTCCACAGTTGTTCAAAGTTGTTTTCCTACATTGTTTCCAGTGTGCTTACTGAAAAATTTTTGTCTTTGCAAAGCATCTGATCGGAAATGTGGTCCAGAATATATTATCATACTTGTCAGCCTTGTACCTTAGGTCCCATATAACTGTGCTTTTATAATAATCCTCTTGTATACCGTATTTGTTTTTTGTTTTCAGATAGTTTCAGATTATTGTAAACAAGCTCTGTACATTCTCTCTAACCCAGTAAATACTGATGAGCACCATCAGAGGGCGCTCCTAGTAACAATGTCAAATGTTTTGGAACCATGGAAATAGGTAAAGCAGTGTAACACTGAAATGAAATATTAATTTATCTTTATTCTGTCACAGCTGTCCAGTTGCCCTCATCGAAATGTAGCTTCTGCTGTTCCTGTACTTTAAATGTTTTAAATGGAAACTGGGTTGCTGTCCCTGTCTTTTTGGTGTATGCATACTGTATATTTTACCTAGGTTCTGTAATTGGTAATTCATGTATGATACCAATAAAGCTTTCTCTTTTACTATAAGTATTTGGTCCTGTTTGTTTCATGTGTGCACACCTGTTTTAATGTATATTCATATATTTTTGCAAGTGTGTGTGGCACCTTAATGTGATGTAGTGTAATGCATTTAACAGGACAGCTTGGGCCTTTGAGTAAAATGAGCATAACAAATAACTACTCAATGAAATTAATTTGCTTGGGTGAAATGATTGATCTTCTTACCGCTGCCTATGGACCGAAACATGCGGCTTGAGGGAAAAGTAACATGGAGTCAGAGAAGTCTGCGGTAGCTCACTGCATTTGTAATCATGATGAATGTAATGTTATAGTACACACACACACTGGCTGAAACCGCTTGTCTCGAGCAGGGATTGCAGCGAGCTGGAGCCTTACCCAGCACCACAGGGTGCAAGGCTGGAGGAGGAGGGCACACACCCAGGACGGGATCCCAGTCTGTCGCGTGGCACCTCAAGCAGGACTGGAACCCCAGACCCACCAGAGAGCGCCACTGCATGCCTCTGTTATAGTACAACTTTTTGCAAATACTTTAGCAAAAAAATGACTTATCAACCAGATGTAGATGTGTAGAGATGTGAAGAAGCCTTTCTTGGGGGGGGGGGGATAAAGGAAATTTGTTGAATCTATACTAGCCAGCTCACATTACACTATTGCCAAATTTTACACCAGTACAGACATATAAACGTTCTATATGGCTACCTAATAAGACCATCAGCACAGATCAGCAAACTGAAAGGTAGACCCACTAAATCATATAGATGACAGAAAAGTTAATACAGAAGGAAAACAGAGGCAAAGCTTCTTCGCAGGCTAGTTGTCTCTAAAATCGGGTAAAAATCTGAACACTACAGAACAAAAAACACTGGACACACAGTGCTGTGAAATAGTATTTGCTGCTCTTCCAGTTGTCTGTTTTTCAGATTTTTTCATTGTCTGGCACATTATATCTGATCAGATCTTTTTGTCAGTTCTAGTGGAAAATAACTGGAGCCTGAGGAAGAAAAAATGACACCAGTTCTGTTTTTATGTAGTTTTCATGCCATGGAACCATTCATTCCATTTAATGCATGTGCAGGCATAATGTAACTTATTGTTCTTTCACAGTCAATAACTGGTTTTGCCATCTTTAGCTGCAACAACTGCAATTAAATGCTTCCTGTTGCTTATGACCAGGGTCTCAAATCTATATGGAGGAATTTTAACCCACTTTTCCAATCAGAACTGCAAGCAACATTTGCAGCTTGATCTCTTAAGTGCATGATAACCATGTAAATATTTATGTTTAAGATTCTTGTGATTAGAAATTGTTGAAAATGGATCAAACTTTATCTAGCTACTTGTGTAATATAAACTGGTTCATATGGTGGAATGTGACAAATTAGCTGTACTGCAGAATCACATGTCTGCATCCAAATCTCTCCTTCTATTGATGTAATGCACTCTATTTTTTTCTGAGATGTGTGTCGCTTTGGAGAAAAGCATCTACTAAATGAATAAATGTAAATGTGAATGTTCAGGTCAGGTCTTCCCACAATATCTCGATTGGATTCAGATTAGGACTTTGGCTAAGTTATTCCATAACTTGAATTTTTTTTTCAACCATTCTCATGGTGACTTGCTTGTATATTCAGGATCATCATCTTGGACTGTTGATATCAGTTGTTGATTTCACTGTTGATACCAGATTTCATTATCTTCAGTGCCAAGGAAATGACATAAAAACAACAGAGGTGTCACTTTTTTCTTTTCGGGCTTCATTCATACAATACTAAAACTGGCTTTAAATTAAGACTGGAGCTTTCACTATAGTGCTTGTTCGACACATTTTTTAACAAAAACGGGTTTGATCCCCATTCAGCTTATTTTGGTTTTTATGTTCTCATCATATTTGCTTTGGTTTCCTCAAGCTACTTCAGCTTACGCCCACAGTCCAAAGATACGTGTTCTAGGTGAATGATTACAACGGAAGACGTTCTTTCCTAGAAAAAGAAGACAGAATATTGACAGACATGGAAGTGTGAAAATAAATAACTTATAAGCATACCTGCCCAGCTCTACATGCCTATATTTGGTCTTCGCGTTATTTCCTGCATATTTTACTTTGTTGCTACATGTTCAATCAACATTTTGTCACAGAAGATATATTAGAACTTTGAATTTGAGCCTATCACATACCAAACCGTCCGCCCACAAGTTCAGATGAGCTGCAAAACATTCATGCTTAGTTAGTAAAGACTGGTAAATTGCACAAGTTTTATAATAAGCCCAAGTTTTATTCTTCCCATTGCTTTAATTTGCTAATGTGATGTTTGCATGTTTCTTTTCCTGCTTTGTGCATAGAACACACACAATTTCATTTTTACCCCCTCCCCTTGCACCACCCCACCCTCCCCACTGCATTCTCTTTCTCCTCGCTCCCTCCTCCCTCCTCCCGCCCTCCCTCCCTCAGTCTCTTTTAGCTTCTTCATGCTAATCTACAAACAGCCACATTAAACTTTCCTACCACTCTCAGGTTTTTCCAGGAAGCAGCACTCACACCTGTGGGCTGGTGACTGAGTCAGAGCACACCTGAAGTTTACTCTTTACACTGTCCTTCACCGGGGACACCTTTCACCTGGCTCTGCGGGGGATATCAGGTACTATCGAGCCTTTCTGCGGCCATTGTGGTCATCCTACCACACTGCACCCTATTCAACTGCCTAGGGTTTATGCAGCCAGTGTGGTGCATTTGTCATCGAGCTCAGTGGTACCTGTTCTGTGAAGCCAGTGTAAAATACTACGCTTTCAGTAAGTCAGTGGAAAATTTTCAACTGTTGAGTTAGTTTATCAAAAGTGTCTTTGTTACACTTCATCAGTAATCAGTTTACGCTGTTAAATGACTGCAAAAATATTATATTCTTGCCCTCACTTCAGTTCAGTTAATACTGTATACTACTTGTACTACTTATAGTACTACAATATTACTTGTAATACTGTATAAGTAATTTCTGGATCTATTTACACCTTTGTGTCATGAGAATACTGTGAAAGTTTGATCTTACAAGCTGAAATGTTTCTGTAAATTTAGTTGGGACCTATACATTTTTATGATGCTAGGGGCTGGCTTTGTTTTGAGAAATGAAGACAAAACCTTTTGTTTTGAATGTTTTCTCTTGTATGTGCTGGAATAGAAGCGTAGATATTCTACATTAAGGACTGAGAAATATAAATCTTTTAGCCACAGTGCTAGTATGTACAAGGTCTTTTTATGGGACTGATAAGATTTGTCTTGTTTGACGTCATACTTTAAAGACGAGGCAGACTGCCTGTAATTAGATTTTAAAGTGAAGAAGTAAAAAAAAAACTTCTTTTGCAAACTTACTTAAATAACATTAGACCATACTATGGATTAAGTCATGATCCAAATTTGAAATTTAAGTAAAGGATACATAACGTTTTGAACAAAGTAAATCCCAAAAGCGCTGCATTAAAGTGACCTCAAGATTCCTTCCTCATCACACTTGTGGCTGTGTCCCTCCTCGTTGTGTCTCTCGTGACTTGTTTTCCAAGGCTATGTCTTTCATAGCTGGGTCCATAGCGACTGTGCTTCTCATGGAAATATCCCTTGTGGATGTGTCTCTTGTAGCTATGTCCCATGTGGCCATGTCTCTTCTGGATGTTTCCCTTGTGTGACTGTGTCTCTCATTGTGTCACATTTTTCTGTCTTTCTTTGCTGTGTCCCCCGTGACTATGTCTCTCCTGGCTGTATTCCTCGTGGATATGTCTGTTTTTGTCCCTCATGACTATTGGTGTGTTCACTGTCTGTGCGTTGAGCAGTAGTGTTTGCTCATTCTCTCTGCCACTCTTTCAGAGCTTGGCTTTCCTGATCCTCTATCATTGGGACAGGGATTAATTACTGATCACCTTGGTTACTGAGCTCCAGTATGCCTGTTGATCGCATCGTTTTGTAGCATTTAGAACCTTTTCAACACATTAGTCATGCTGATGGCGGCACCAGTGTTATTCCACTCCAGTTCTTTTAGCCATGGCAATTCACAGTTATAAAAGAGCTTACATATATCTGTTTTCTATTTAATTTTATGAAGATTAGTGAAATATATAAGAAAGTAGGGGGAAAAATCTCTATATGCTGAGTGTCCCCAGTTTCAGTGTATTGTTTGTATGAAGCATCCCCCATGTATCCCATTTTGTAAGTGCTATAGAGATTATATTTCTTTTCTACTTGTGGGAAAAATAGCCAGGCCTCAGTGGCTGGAGCTTAAGGAGGTATTGATCACGGGCTACCCTAGCTTGCCCTTTGCCCTCCTCATGCTTCTTGTCCCTTATAGCACAGGCTCTGACAATGACCCCTGACTTTGCCTGTGGGTGAATATGTATGGGTTTATGTGTGTGTCTGCTTACAGATGTGGAGATTGCAACTGGTGCCATGAAGTAAGAAGCTCCAGTTCTTTCCCCAATCAGCGTGAACAATGACACTGACATGGGGGCCAATACGATGTTACCTCGGTGTGCTGATACTGGACCAGTGTCTGGCCATGCAGGCCCCCACTAACTGCCCCATGACACCCAGACGCAGGGACCTCAGAAGTGTCCAGTACCAGCCAGCACTCAGGCTAGGCGCAGACTTCAGCTTCATATCGGGATTTGTCCATTCCTTCCTTGGAACAGTTCAACCAAATCCTTTTCCAAAAAGTAAGTTATTGTTTGGGATTAGTTGCTAATAGTAACAGTATCTGTCCATCTAACACATATGTACTGTATACATAGTGTCTGAAAGGCACTACATATACAATACATACAGTATGTATATGCAGTTTCTGGAAATCAGTGAGTGTCAGCTCTATGAAAAAGAAGGAGTTACGCTGCAGAGATTTTGAATATAAATGCTTTGTATACCACAGCTTGTTTGTGTCCTCAGTAGGAAAATGTGTGCATTAATGATGGCCTTTGAACATCTGGACCCAAGACGTAAAATACACACAAAGGTTTGCTACTTTTTCTGGATGGAAAAGCTCATAATATTTCTGAAGATGACCTGTTCAGACAGGTCCATATATTGTCCACACTATCTGGCATCTGCCTGAAGCTTAAACACTAGCCTTAAGTGTATGGATTTTAGACAAGTGATTAGGGCAGAGTAGATATGACCTTCTCCCAGACAAACACATTCAAACTTAATCTTAAGTATATATCCAGCATGAGCAATAGATGTGAAAAATAAACAAAAATTTTCTCCATAGAATTGAAGAAGTGTGCATTTATTCAGGTCATACCTTTTCCAAGGAAATGTACAATCTTAATGCTATTTACAATTGTATTTTTTGTACATTTTTCAATTATTTATTTTTTTTACACCAGAATTACTGTAGTAGTTCAATGTAAGTATCTTGATGAAGCGTGCTACAGCAGAAGATGGGATTCAAACAGGTGATGGCATTGCTGGTGTGAAGACAGTGTGTGCCTAGTGTGGCAATGACTGCCGCAGGATTGTTGGTTGCCGGATTCTGTTGTGCAGCAGTCATGGGGGTCTTTAACTCATGTTTGTGATGCTGCCGCTGGCCACCACTGCATGTGTTTTTTCATTTCAGGGATTGGTCCTGAGTACCCTTTTGTGTATCTCACCCACCTGAGTAAGAGGCAGAGCTCATTAGGCTGGGAACATTGCTGGTAGTATGGTGAAGCCCCCAGGGTCCATGCTGCAGGCAAAAAACAATCAGATCTGTGGGTTGTGGTTGGTCAGGTGTTTTGAGAGAATGAATCCTCATTACTGCATTTCTATAATCATATCAGCAATCCTCTAGTGTTTCTGTGATTATGCTTGAGTGATATTGTTGAGGTGGCATTGTCTTCTTGTGGAAAAGTACTGCATTATGCTATAGAACATGTTGCATTTTGTTTCCTCATGTTCGCCTGATGCCTTAGTAACCACTCATTGTTTCTGTCAGTTTCATTGTCGCATACACTTTCGAGAATGTTGTGCTAACCCCACTGCCCCCGAGGTCTTCCAGGACGTGCTTCTTGCCACCATTGTACTCTCCAAAGAATAAAGGCGAAGTTGCATTGAACTTGAGATGTGTGCAAAATTCTTTCACACAAAATTTGATGTGGGCAGGTTAGGTATTTCCTTCTAGTGAAACTTGGTGGCAATGATTGTCACCAATAGGACAATGGGTGTTATCACCAGTTCTCTTTTACCTCCAAATCTGATCCATGTGGCCCCCATACATGTCCCCAGGCGCCCCTTTCTTTACAAGCCACAGACTCCCCAGGGCTACATGCTGGAGAGCTGGAGAAGGTATCACTCTTGCTCTACAGGCACACCTCAGATATTCAGCATCAAGTATTGCATTTCCCTACACATATTTTATATTGAACAGCAGCTGAAACTCAGGCTGTGACACTCAGCGCTATGTCTGGTTATGCAGGGGAAACAGCGAAAGATGTGCCAGAGACTGAGGAACTGAACTCTTCCTTTTTAAGCACTACAACAATGAAATTTTTTCCACCCTACTTCACAGCTGAAGGCTGTTTTCTGACCAAAATTATAAAACTGAACAACAGACATGAACACACACCTATATGAAGTTGGGTTGTCCTTCAGTATTGGGTGGATAGCAACAAGAACTATCTCTGCATTGTCCTGTTGCCAGTTATATACTGTGTCAACAGAGGCTACTTGTTGTATGGTCCTTCACAGTGTTTTTAGCTGAAGACAGCTTTGACATGCACAAATCATAGGAAAGGGAGAGGTAAGGGGAGAGAATTTGCCCCAGGTGGAGGAGTTTAAGTATCTTGGGGTCTTGGAGTGAGGGGAGAAGGGAGCGTGAGATCGGCCGCAGACTGGGAGCAGCAGTAGCAGTAATGCAGTCACTGTACCGGACTGTAGTGGTAAAGGGGGAGCTGAGCCATAAGGCAAAGCTCTCCATTTACCGGTTGATCTACGTCCCTACCCTCACCTATGGTCATGAACTTTGGGTAATGACCAAAAGAAGAAGACCGCGGATACAAGCAGCTGAAATGAGTTTTCTCCGCAGGGTGCTGGGACTCACTCTCCGTGATAGGGTGAGGAGTGCGGACATCCGGGAGGAACTCAGAGTAGAGCTGCTACTCCTCCACATTGAGAAGAGCCAGTTGAGGTGGTTTGGGCATCTGAGAAGGATACCCCCTGGGTGCTTCCCTTTGGAGGTATTCCAGGCACTGCTAACTGGGACAAGGCCCCGAGGTCTGCCCAGGACCCGCCTAAGGGATTATATCTCACATTTGGCCTGGGAACAGCTGGGGATTCCCCAGGCTGAGCTGGAGGAAGTTGCAGGAAACAGGGGCGGCTGGGCCTCTCTGCTCTCTCTGTTGCCACCGCGACCCTACTAGGATAACCGGGAAAGAAAATGGATGGATGGAAATCATAGGAAGAGCTGTTAATTTGTGAAACACTGATGTTACGTACCATGATGTAACTTAACCTTTGAATTATTTTCAGAACTGTTTCAGAGTTTTGTGGAAGGCAACAATATCGTCCAGAACCCGGACACTATCAAAGAGGTATGCCTGCACTTTAAGGTAACACTCATCACATTTCGACAAAGGCTTCATCCATGCCAGTACTGCACCACTGAATTGAGAACTCACACTCAGACTTTGTAGCACCCAGACTCTCTTTGTCTCCATTATTCTGTTATTAGTTCACCGCAGTCAGCTTTGACCTGCAGGGCTATTGCTAATTAACTTTGCTTCCATTCATGTTTTCTGTCATCCCACTTTAGTGCAGTCTTGGTTGAGGGTTTTTATTCTGCTGCCTTCTGGGGTATGAGGCATAACCAGTAACACTCAAGGTTATGCAGAACCAACCTCAATGGGTATTACTCACCATGCAAACAACCTGAGTTTACAGTCATGTGCCACTCCTACATCCCATGATAGAAACTTACTCTTAAACAGAAATTTCAGGTTCTTTGTCTTTACCAATTGTTTGCACTGTTCTGGCTGCCTGGTGTTTGCACAGGTGTGCCACTTCCAGGTTCTCAGTGCCACATCCGTGTCCCCCCCCAGGTGCTTCGCTACGAGACTGGCTTCCTTGTGTGTGCTGCTATCGGCCTCCTCTACCTGGTGCTGGTGCCTCTGGTGGGCCTGTGCCTGGCATGCTGTCGGTGTTTTGATCATTGCGGGGGCCGCATGTACCAGGAGCAGAGCCAGGGAATCCATGTTCGACGGCGCGGGCTGTTCTGGGCCACTTTGATCACTACCATCTTCATCCTGTAAGCCATTTGGTCCTCATCATCAGATTCCCTCGACCTGTGCACTGTAACATAGAGAGTCAGCACTGAGAGGTCTTTGTGTGTCCACTGTGGGCTGGTGTGGACCCATCCCTGAAGTCAGTGTGTGTCCTGTGTGCATACATCCTCAGGGCAGGCAATGCCTGCATGTTCCAGAGCAACCAGTTGCTGGATATGAGTGTGGAACAAAGCCCGCAGGGGCTGGGGAATGTTGTAACCAACCTGCAGATCTACCTCTCTGCTGTCCCACAGGTGCTCACTTCAAATATATTTTGTGTACGCTATAAACAACACATATGGCTCCGTGTTGTGATTTAATGCATTCCTTTTGTTTTGGCCCGCCCTCCACAGCAAATCCACACCGTAGTCAATGAAAGTTTCCTGACCATTGATGAGATTGCAAAAAACCTGATGAGTAAGTGATAAATTTGGCTTCTTGTGTATGTATGTTGTGTGTCCTAAGGTGCACTGTGCTTAATATGAACCCTTTCTTCTTTTCGTCTCTCCCAGGCATTGATTCCTCGCTTGGCACCGAGATCCAGAGCAGCATCCATAGACAAGTGTCAAAGGCTTTAAAGTCTGTTCACGAGATGTCTGCAGGTACAAGCCTGCCTTGTTAAACACCGGTGACTGCCTCAGCAACTTCCTTGTTATCCTCAAAATACAAAAATGTACACACATTCTGTTAATGCCAGTATTAAAATCAGGCACACTGCCAGTCTTTTAGAGGTGACAGCCAGCAATGAGAGAGGCAATTTAATTCAGTGACACAAAGGGTAAATCCTTTAGGCAGTGTCACAGAAAGGTTAAAAAATAAGGTAAATGTTGACTTTTGTATGTTGGCCAGGTTCCACCAAAATGAGCAAAGGGATGGCTGCGCTACCCATAAACCCAAAGAACAGTGATCTGAGTGTGAGCTGTTTATCTCTTCCACATGTTTGTGCTCCTTGTACAGTGGTGAACAGCACAAAGCAGGACCTGGTGCAATTCAACAACACACTGCGTCAGCTCCAGCCCAAGGTTGCACAGCTACAGGCTGAACTGAATGATGTGAAGATCAGGGTCAACCGTACTCTTCCCAGCAACACCACGCTGCCTGAACTGAACGCCCTTTCCCTAAATGCCAAGTTCACCGTGAGTCCCTTTTCTGCTCCCACCGATGCACAGGAGTGCAATGGCTAATAGTATAACAGTCACTCTTTGTGAGGTGTGTGCACCATACCGGGAGAGGGCGGAAGTAAGAAAATAATCCACTTGGATTTCCATGAGCAAATTTGCATGGTGGAAAACAGCCTTTTCAAGGTTAATGAGAGCCATGTAAAACCAAAACAGCAGTGGGTGACTGATGTCACCAGTGTCACTGCCTGCATGCCAGAGCACACTGTGCAGGATATGAGTAATCTAAATAGACTCCAACAAAGGTGGCTCAACAGAGGGGCTGGCTGAATGTACTGCCTCTAATATTATAATTACATGTTTTACCAGACACCTTGACCGAAACCTGAGAAAATGTCTATTGAGCATGCACTGGTTTCCCACGGCCCCAGCTGCTGTTAACAAAGTGGTGAACACCTATTCTTCCTCCAGACAAACCATACTTCTGTACCCTTATATGGGAACTACAGGGATGTATTTCTTGGAGGATACATTTGCCTATGTTTTGTCCTTGTTTTCTCTTTAAATAACACATGAAAAGTAGATTGCATGTTAGAATAAACCAAAATGTCCCCATGATGTACTACATTCAGTGCTCTTTTCTATTAAATGCAGCTCCCTGCTTTCCTGGTGGTGCAGGGAACTGCTGAAATGTTTAATGTTTTTACATACATTTATTTAACAGATGCTTTTCTCTAAAGTAACTTCCAATGAACTTTATGTAGTGTAATCAGCCCCCACACCTCATTCACCAAGGTGACTTACACTGCTAGATACATTACATTTACACACACATTTTCAGAACCGCTTGTCCCTTACGGGGTCACGGGGAACCGGAGCCTACCCGGCAACACAGGGCGTAAGGCCAGAGGGGGAAGGGGACACACCCAGGACGGGACGCCAGTCCGCCGCAAGGCACCCCAAGCGGGACTTGAACCCCAGACCCACCGGAGAGCAGGACTGCGGTCCAACCCACTGCGCCACCGCACCCCTCTCACATTACATTTACATTTACATTTATTCATTTAGTAGACGCTTTTCTCCAAAGCGACATAGTTCTCAGCAAAAATACAATTTGTACTTTACATTAAGAGAAAGAGACATGACTGCAGACATGCGACTCTTAAGTAAACCTAGTTTGTTACCTTCCACTTGATGCACCAATCACATACAAGGCCGGAGTAGCGGCTGTATAAAGGCTTATCTGGGGATGCTCATGAAGTCACGGTGCAAGAACATTTACACCATATATGAGCTGGAGAGATCTTTGGCGAAATGGGTCCGGAAAAGGTGAGTTTTCAGACCCTTCTTGAATGTAGACAGAGTTACCGCAGTTCTGAGTGAGTCGGGAAGGTCATTCCACCAGAGCAGAGCCAGAAATGAGAACCTCCTACTTTTTGTGCATGGGACCACCAAGCGAGCAGAAGTAGACGAGTGAAGCAGTCTGGTTGGGGTGTAGTGGTTGATAAGTGGGAACGCTTTGGCAAATCAAACACAACTCATACAGCAGCATTCTGTGTCAGTTGCAGAGGTCTGATAGCAGTAGCAGGAAGGCCACACAGGAGAGAGTTGCAGTAGTCCAGATGGGAAGTCACCATGGCCTGGACAAGTAGTTGGGTAGAGTCAGTTGTGAGGTAGGGACGGATCCTACGAATATTATGAAGGATGTATCTGCAGGACCACGTTGTGGCTTTGATGTGCTGAGAGAAATACAGACTCGTGTTAATCGTTACTCCCAGACTCTTAGCCAAGGAGGTAGGCAAAGTGAGTGAGTTGTCCAGTTTGATCGATAGATCATGACAGGAGGACAGACCAGCTGGGAGGTGAAGAATCTCTGTTTTGGAGAGGTTGAGTTGGAGGTGGTGAGCAGACATCCATGCAGAGATGTCCAACAGGCAGGCAGCAATGCGTGCAGAAATGTCTGATGCACCAGGTGGAAAGGAGAGGAAGAGCTGGGTATCATCAGCATAGCAGTGGTATTTGAATCCATGGGAGGCTATGACCGGACTGTGGGAGGAGGTGTAGATCGAGAATAGAAGAGGACCCAGTACCGAGCCCTGTGGGACACCGGTTGAGAGAGGCAGAGGGGAAGAATGACAGCTCCGCCAGACCACTTGATAGAATCTGTCAGATAGGTAGGACTCAAACCATTTTAGTGCCGCTCCTTTGATCCCAAGCTGACTAAGGGAGGAGAGTAGAATCCGGTGGTTGACTGTGTTGAATGCTGCAGACAGATCGAGGACGATGGAGACTGAGGAGAAGGTGGCAGCTCTAGCAGCTTGGAGAGCATCAAACACCTCCAGAAGCATTGTCTCAGTGGAGTGATCAACTTTGAAACCAGACTGATAACCATCGAGGAGATGTTCCGGGTGAGGAAATCAGACAGTTGATCACAGGCTGTACGCTCTAGAGTTTTAGACAGGAAGGAGTGGAGGGAGACCGGTCTGAAGTTTTGGGCCAGATTGGGACAGTTTCTTTAAGAGGTAAAATGAGAGAGGTTTTGAAGGCAGCTGGGAAACAGCCAGAGGAGAGCGAGGAGTTGATGATCTTAGAGATGAAGGTGGAGAGTTGCGGGGAAAAACTAGTTGCAAAGGGTCACTCATACATACATCAGTGGGACACACTCTCTCTGTCACTCACACTGGGGCAACCTGAACAGCAGATCTTTGGACTGTGGAAGGAAACCAGAGCACTCAGAGGAAACCACACAGACACATGGAGAACACATAAACTTCACACAGACTGAGCAGGGAGTGAACCCACATCCTCTCACACTGCCCAGGTGCTGTGAGATAACAACGCTACTCACTGTGCCACCATGCCGCCATTTTTACATGCATAAAAGAATTCTTAGAGGTGACATTAACAATAACATTACATTTACATTTATTCATTCCATTACAATGGAGCCAAAAGTGAGCACCTTCAGGCTTTTAATTCTGTACCTCTTGCACATGGACTACCAAGTGACCAGAAGTGGAGGACCATTTTCTGGGCCTCTTCCCAATTTCAGACATACAAAGGTTTCACAAAAGTCGCTGGAAGCTCAGTTTAGCTTGTAATTGCAGGACATCCAGTTCCAGTGTGTTACCACTAGGGGTCGCTATAGGGTCTTTATGATTTTGACGATATTTTTCTGGGAAACGAAGTCCTGTGCTGACGGGTGCTTCCCAATTCGCCGTGCGGCTAGCGAGTGACAGCAGAATGTAAATGAGCAGTAAACACACATGCAAACAGTAAGAACACATGCATGCCACTGCTAACGGTAAAATTATACAGTAAGTCCACCTCATGGACATGAGAGCTGCCCAGCACTGCAGCACACACAGTGACAGTACCGAAAACAGAAAACTCTTAGGAATGTTTCAAAGACAAGATGATCAGTCTACTGATATGGTATGATCTGAAAGCATACATTGTCCACCAACATTGTTGTCTATGCAAATTTGCATTGATGAATAGACAAGAGAGGGGGGTGCAGTGGCGCAGTGGGTTGGACCGCAGTCCTGCTCTCCGGTGGGTCTGGGGTTCAAGTCCCGCTTGGGGTGCCTTGCGGCGGACTGGCGTCCCGTCCTGGGTGTGTCCCCTTCCCCCTCCGGCCTTACGCCTTGTGTTGCCGGGTAGGCTCCGGTTCCCCGTGACCCCGTAAGGGACAAGCGGTTCTGAAAATGTGTGTGTGTGTGTGTGTGAATAGACAAGAACAAAAAATTAAATGTGTGTTGCATCTGGGTGCTGGGCTTGCTTGGTTGCTTGCAAAGACTGAGTAGGAAAGGAGTCACCAGGATCAGCATGGATTTCTGTCGAAATTAATGATATAATTATACCACTTCAAAGTTCAGATTGTTCAAAATTACATCTTTTTCTGTGAATGAATTCCAAGTTGTGTTCTGAGCTGCATTTATTGTCTCGCTGTGTGTGTCCATATGTGCTCCCCAGGTGCCGAACCTGATGGACCTGCAGTCTGCAGTGGACAGAGCTGACTTTGATGCTCAAGTTAGACAAGTGAGTGTGATCTTCCTCCATTTACATTTACATTACATTTATTCAGTTTGCAGATGCTTTTCTCCAAAGCGATGAACACCTCATAAAAAATACAATGTGTGCATTACAGGTTAGCAGAATGAGAGACACAGATGCCAATGTGTGATTCTTAATAAGTGTAGTTAGTTAGTTTCTTTCCACCATATGAACCAATGTGTCACGGTTGCGTGTAACGCGGACGGACTCAAGTGCAGAGAGTTCGGATCGACGTGCACGGAAGCCGAATCAGAATCCATAATCGTAGTCGAGGGGCAGGCGAGGGTCAGGCGATCAGCAAACGTCGTGGAAAGGGCTAGGCAAAGAACGTGGTCAGGGCAGGCGAGGGTCAGGCAATCAGCAAATGTCGTAGAAAAGGCTAGGCAAAGGGTCGAATTCGGAATGGGTCTCTCAGTAATACGGTTCGCAGAGAAACAAGGAAGCAAAACAAGGTTCCGCGTCTGGGCTTTCTCGGCTTCCCTCTTTATAGTCGTTCCCATCAGGGAATGGCAGGTGTCGCAGAGGTGCCAGATGCGGAGAACGTGACACAATGTTCATAACTTGAGTAGCTGGATAAAACTTTATCCAAGTGACCATGATTCCAAATCACCTTCCTAGTAATTTTTATGTATTATTATATATATAAATATAAACATTTACATTACATTACAGGAGCAGCTTTGCCATGGTTTATCTGAGCATGATTTTAAAGTTATAGTGCATGAACATTTACACCTTACATGAACCAAGAGATCATGGGCAAAGTGAGTCTGGAAGAGGTGAGTTTCAAGACCCTTTTTAAATCTGGACAGAGATTCAGCAGTTCTGAGTGAGAGGGCGAGGTCATTCCACCACAACGGAGCCAGAACCAAGAACCTTCGTGCTTTACCTTTTGTGCGTGGGACCACCAAGCAGGCATATGTGGAAGAACAAAGCAGTCTGGTTTTGGTGTAGCGGATGCTCAAGTCTTGTAGATAGCTGGTAGCAGTTCTACTGATGCATTTTTAGGCCATAACCAGGGTCTTAAATTTGATCTATGCAGCTATAGGAAACCAATGCAGAGAAGTGAGTAGGACTAATACATGGGAACGCTTCGACAAATCAAACACAGCTCGTGCAGCAGCATTCTGTATCAGCTCCAGAGGTTTGATGGCAGTAGCAGGAAGGTCTGGACAAGTAGTTGGGCAGAGTCAGTTGTAAGGTAGGGACAGATCCTACCAATTTTATGAAGGATGTATCTGCAGGTCTGGGTTGTGGCTTCGATGTGCTGAAAGAAAGGTAGACTTGAGTCAATCATCACTCCCAGACTCTTAGCCGAGAAGGTAGGATAAATAAGTGAGTTGTCCAGTTTGATTGTGAGATCATGACAGGAAGACAGACCAGCTGGGAGGTCTAGGATCTCAGTTTTGGAGAAGTTGAGTTGTAGGTGGTAATTAAACATCCATGCAGAGATGTCCGATAGGCAGGTAGCGATGCACGCGGAAATGTCTGTTTCTCCTAGTGGAAATGAGAGGAACAGCTGAGTGTCATCAGCATAGCAGTGATAGTTGAATCCATGTGAGGTGAAGACAGGGCCAAGGAAGGGGGTGTAGACTGAGAAAAGCAGAGGGCCCAATACCGAGCCCTGCGGGACACCAGTTGAGAGAGGTAGAGGAAAAGAAGAGGAGCCCTGCCGGACCACTTGATAGGATCTGTCTGATAGGTAGGACTCAAACCATCTTAGTGTTGTTCCTTAGACCCCAAGCTGACTAAGAGAGGAGAGTAGAATCTGGTGGTTGACAGTCCTGAATGCTGCAGACAGGTTGAGGAGGATGAGGACCAAGGAGAGGCAGGCTGCTCTAGCCACCTGGAGAGCATCAGACACCACCAGGAGCGCTGTCTCGGTGGAGTGACCAACTTTGAATCCAAATTGATATCCATTGAGCTGATGGTTCCGGGAGAGGAATTCAGACAGTTGATCACAGGCCGCTAATTCCAGAGTTTTAGAAAGAAAAGAGAGGAGAGAGACTGGCATGTAGTTTTGGACTGAGTTAGGATCCAGAGAGGGTTTCTTTACCAGAGGTGAAATGAGGGCACTTTTGAAAGCAAATGGGAAGCAGCCAGAGGAGAGCGAGGAGTTGATGATCTTGGAGATGAAGGTGGACAGTTGCGGGGAGATGGTCTGGATGGAGTTTGATGGGACTGGATCTAGCGAGCAGGTAGTGGCTCTGTGTGATATCAGGAGGCCAGAGATTTCAGTTTCTGACAGTGGCTTGATTTTGGAGAGCATGACTTTGCAGGGAAGTCCAATGCGAACAGGGCAGGGTGATGCTGAGAACTTGTCCATGATTGCGTTGACTTTGTCTCTGAAAAACAAAGCAGTCATCAGCAGTGAGAGAAGAAGGAGGAGGGGGCAGCAGAGATAGCAGTAGGGATGAGAAGGTGGTGAAGACTCTGTGTGGTTTTTTAGTTGCAGACTGTATTTTGTTGTGGAAGAAGGTTGTTTTAGCTAATGAAACAGCAACATGAAAAGTAGATAAGTTCTTTGTAGACATCCAGGTCCATGCGAATCTTGGATTTTTGCCATCGTTGCTCTGCAGCCTGGAGTTTGTTCCTGTTAGCATGTAATGTATCAGTCAGCCATGGGGTGGCGCAGGGGCGTGCTGGTCTGGAAATTAGTGGACAGAGGGAGTCAAGAGAGGAAGATTAGACAGAGAAGAAAAGCATTATTCATTGATAGGTCTGAGAATTGTGCAGCAGAAGGGAAAGCGGACAGTGTGGCAGAGGCAAGGCAGGAAGGCGAGAGAGATTTGAAATCATGGCAGAAGGTGACAATGGGTGGAGAAGAAGGAGAGGGATCAGTGGTGAGGCAGGGTTGAAAGGAAATGATGAAATGACCAGAGACATGCAGTGGAGTAACAGTGAGGACAGGACAGTCACAGTTATGGGAGAACACAAAGTCAAGGCGATTGCCAGATTTGTGAGTAGCAGGGGACTGGGACAGGGAGAGGTCAAAGGACTGCAGGAGTGGCAAAAGGGCTCTCGCATGAATGTCCTCGATATGCAGGTTGAAGTCACCCAGGAGAATCAACAGAGTGTTGTCCCCTGGAAGAGAGCTCAACAAGATGTCAAGGTCATCCAGGAAGTGGCCGAGAGGGCCAGGGGGCGGTACAGATCAACCACAACAAGAGTGATTGGGGCAGTGATAGATACAACATGCAATTCAAAGGAGGACAGGTCATGTAGGTGGAGAAGGAAAACGGAATATTCCCACTCAGGAGAGATGAGCAGGCCTGTGCCTCCACCTCTGCTGGAGGGACCAGGGGTGTGGGAGAAAGAATAGCGAGTGGAGAGGGCTGCGGATGTGGCTGTGTTGTCTAAGCTAATCCAGGTTTCAGTTAGGGCCAGGAAGTTTAGTGAGAGATAAGAGATGTAGGCTGGTATGAAGTCAACCTTTCTCACAGCAGATTGGCAGTTTCAGAGTCCCATGGAGAGGTTGAAACAGAATGGGGGGCTGGACAGACGAGGATAAACCAGGTTACTGTAGCAGTGGGAGCGTCTGAGTCTCTGATGGTGGTGTCGTACAGTTTGGTTGCCATAGACAACTTTGATGTTCGACATGTTTCATGCATGATACCTCGCAGAACACGGTGGTGATGGCAGAACTCACGTAGTGGTGGAGGCCTCCCTCGGTGAACTACCACAGGTAGATTCCCTTGTCTTTGCACTCCCAGTCTTCGCACTAAGAGGCTGCCACTACGGGTCACCAGCTGCTATTTCAGCCATTTGCCACTTACATATACAGTCAACCAGATTCCATACCATTCAGCTTTGAGTCTATGTTTTTGTGCAAAGAATCGGCTCAGTTTATACCCAATTTGTCCAGTTTTGGTGGCTGGTGGTATTTGGAAAGTTTCTAGAGTGCCTGAGCTCAGCAGTGACTGTTTCAAGATGCCCTGTGGCAGTATGGCAGTGGGTAGCGTGACATGTGAGCAGTCATCATGGGCAGATCCTGGTGTCCAGGCTGAGTTTGACTTTCCTTCCTTCAGGGATGGGAGTTCCTGCAGAGCATACCAAGACAGGTGTCCAACCAGAGTAGAGATGCTGTTCAGAGTGAGCATCCCTTTATTCTTCATCTTTGACTTTAGTTTGGTGCCTTTCCTTTAATGCTGTCTGTTAATTTGAATTTATGTTTCTTAACTGTTACAGTACATGAATCCATGTGTCAGTTTATAGTATTCAGTAAAGTACCAGCGTGTTTTAACCAGATGCTGGCATCTTCCCAACATCAACATACCATCCTCTGTGTTTGGCAGGTATCGAACAGCAACTGGTTCAGATCAAGGGGCAGATCTCCCATTTGTCCGAAGACCTTCCCCTCCACAGTCTTAATGATGTGTCTGAACAGATGAAAACTGTGAGAACATTCATCACCAAATACTCCCCTCAGATCTTGGGCACAGAGAGATACAGGTGCGCTTTCTCCATGCAAGATTTCCTGCTTGTTCAGTGTGTATGCTACTCCAACTGAGTACCTGTGTCCACAGGTGGGCTGTGTGTCTGGTTCTGTGCTTTGTGGTTCTGCTGGTGGTACTTTGCAATGCCTTGGGCTTGCTGCTAGGTCCGATGGGACTCCAACCCAAAGCAGACCCCACTAAGCGCTCTGACACTGCCAACTGCGGAGGGCTCTTCCTGATGGCGTGAGTAACCTTCTCACCACCCTTTTGTTCATATACACAAGCACAGACAAAAGCTTGTTCCCTCTTTCACTGCCACACACACACACACATTCACAGACATCACCAAATGTATGATCAAACACTTTCTCTAAGAAACTCACATTCGTTCATGTAGATGTGTGCAGATTCTCATAGTTGTTTGTATGTAAGTATTGTGTAAGACCATAGTGAATATGTGTGTAGAAATAATAAGCATTTCCTATGTATTAAGATGTGTCTGAAAGAGATGTGTCAGCAGATGCTGGCTCTGTAGATAGCTGGCTGGTGATATATCCCACATTGGTGTTACAGGAGTGCCGGCTTCAGCTTCCTCTTTGGTTGGATCTTCATGCTCTTGGTCCTGGTGCTCTTCCTCACAGGGGGCAATTTGTACACATTGGTTTGTGTGCCCTGGCAGAGCCAAGAGTTGTTCCAGGTGACAGCTCACCTTACAGTAATGAACATGTGGTGGGGATGAGCTGCCGACAGGAAATGCAGATGCGTACCAGTCCCCACTAAATGGCGGCAATCTCGACAGCTTTTCTGTTAACAACATCACAACAAATAGAGTCTGCAGTCCGACTGAAGCTGTTCATCTTAGAAAACACACATATATGTAAATGATCAGACAGATTAGGAACCATTAGTGTGGATAGATAACCCTGTGTTAGTTTGTGAATACTGCCTCCTTATGTATACAAAACAAAATCAGCCTGTCTGTATAAGCGTTTCCCTGCCTAAATGTTGATAACTCCTGTTGTGGGTTCTTCTCCAACACAGATCATAGACACTCCAGGGATGATCCCAGGATTGTCACTGTCAGAGACACTACACCTGAAGACAAAACTTACACTCAGTGAAGTGTACAGGTGAGGTCAGAGACTTGAACACTTGAGTGTAACATTAGGGCTGACTTCCAGTCAAAAATCAAGTCAGTTTGGATACAGCTCTTCCTTATCACTTTCTTTTCATGCTTGCAGCGACTGCCATCAAAACATGTCCTTATGGAACACGCTCCATCTGTCAGAGTTATTTAATCTTGACCAGTTTCTCAACATCTCAAAGGTAAGAGTCCACTTACATGAACCTGAACTCAAAGGTCTTTTCCCACACGGTGCATGTTATCTTCTGATGCCACTATATCACCTCCCCAAATAGTACACCGAGCAGATACAGCAGGACTTCGAGAAGCAGAATATCACCTTGAGAGTGGTCAATATTCTCACATGGGATCTGCGCACACAGCTGCAGAATTTCAGCAAAATAGCAGGAGGAGTGAACTTTGGAAACATCTCACAGCAGGTGCAAGTGTTCTTCTGTCTTTTGAGTCTTAAGTGCCTATAAAGACTGGAAGGATCCAGGTAGCATGCACCTACTGAGAGGACCTGGATCATTAAGATACCGTCAACAGTACCATATCAGTGCCTAAACACTGTGCAGGTTTTAGTCTTTCAATATGTGATAACAACCTAAGACTATTGACATATCTTCTGTTGCTGTTGAGTTTGCATATTCTCCCCATGTTTTCATGGGTTTCCTCCACGTTCTCCTGTTTCCACCTATAGTCCAAAGACATGTTTCTAGTAAATTAGTGACTCTAATGGTGTGTGTGTGAGTGTGTTGATTATACTGCAGCTTATCTAGCATTGCAAGCTACCTTGGGTGAAAAAGATGCCAGCCAGATACACTGTAGCATAGTATTAATTGTAAGTTGCTTTAGAGAAAAGTGTCTGCTAAATGAATAAATGTAAATATGTAACAGAAACACCACAGAACATGCACTGCATGAGAAGGCATTTCTCATTGACATCACTTACCATCTACATGCCTAATTATAGGTTTTTTTTGCAGATATACAATTTTTCAAACACAATTCTGAACATATCTGGCACGTTGGATCACTTAGCCGACAAGCAAGTGAGTGAGTTTTGTTTTTGCTAACAACTGGAACAAGACTAAATTTTTGAGTATTTGATTCTGTGATGTCACTTTGTTTTGCTCCCTTGCTAGACCAATATAAGTGTAAAGGCAGAACTGCAACAGCTGGCGACTGCATTGAGAGGCATCCAGAACAATGTCACCGTGAACATCATGCCAATGGTGGTGAGTTGTAGGATTGCAGCAAAAGGCTTCAAAGCTTTTTATAAGAAACATTCAGCGAAACACAAGTTATGGGTGGTAGAGTTTTTTTTATATAATTGCCATTTTTTCTTTCAGCATATCGTTGATGACACTCTTCAGTCTCTGGGCACCATACTTTCACACATTAACGTAAGTGGTCCTTGTTCTGCAGCCACCTTCAGATCATATAGCCAAAATCATAACAGCAATCTTTGGATTTTTATTTATATATATATACATATACATATATATATATATAGAGAGAGAGAGATAGAGAGAGAGAGAGAGAGAGACACACACACACACACACACACACACACACACACACACACACACACACCGGCCACTTTATTAGGTACACCTGTTCAACTTCTCGTTAACGTAAATATCTAATCAGCCAATCACATGACAGCATCTCAATGCATTTAGGCATGTAGACATGGTCAAGACGGTCTGCTGAAGTTCAAACTGAGCATCAGAATGGGGAAGAAAGGTGATTTAAGTGACTTTGAACTTGGCATGGTTGTTGGTGCCAGACGGGCTGGTCTGAGTATTTCAGAAATTGCTGATCTACTGGGATTTTCACACACAACCATCTCTAGGGTTTACAGAGAATGGTCAGAAAAATAGAAAATGTCCAGTGAGTGGCAATTCTGTGGGCAAAAATACATTGTTGATGCCAGAGGTCAGAAGAGAATGGCCAGACTAGTTTGAGCTGATAGAAAGGCAACAGTAACTCAAATAACCACTCGTTACAACCGAGGTATACAGAAGAGCATCTCTGAATGCACAGCTCATCGAACCTTGAAGCAGATGGGCTACAGCAGCAGAAGACCACACCGGGTGCCACTCCTGTCAGCTAAGAACAGCAAACTGAGGCTACAATTCGCACAGGCTTACCAAAGTTGGACAACAGAAGATTGGAAAAACGTTGCCTGATCTTGAGTCTCAACTTCTGCTGCGACATTCAGATAGTAGGGTCAGAATTTGGCGTAAACAATCTGAAAGCATGGATCCATCCTGCCTTGTATCAACGGTTCAGGCTGCTGGTGGTGTAATGGTGTGGGGGATATTTTCTTGGCACACTTTGGGCCCCTTAGTACCAACTGAGCATCGTTTTAATGCCACAGCCTACCTGAGTATTGTTGCTGACCATGTCCATCTCTTTATGACCACAGTGTACCCATCTTTTGATGGCTACTTCCAGCAGGATAACACGCCATGTCACAAAGCTCAAATCATCTCAAACTGGTTTCTTGAACATGACAATGAGTTCAATATACTCAAATGGCCTCCACAGTCACCAGATCTCAATCCAATAGAACACCTTTGGGATGTGGTGGAACGGGAGATTGGCATCATGGATGTGCAGCTGACAAATCTGCAGCAACTGTGTGATGCTGTCGTGTCAATATGGACCAAAATCTCTGAGGAATGTTTCCAGCACCTTGTTGAATCTATGCCACGAAGAATTAAGCCAGTTCTGAAGGCAAAAGGGGGTCCAACCTGGTACTAGCAAGGTGTACCTAATAAAGTGGCTGGTGTGTGTGTGTATGAAACACTTAGCATAGCTGAACACAGCAGGCAGCTGTCATTCCATGTAGACCGGGGCCCCAGGTGTGAACCCAGTCGCAGGATTGTTTGTTGCGATGGTTCTTGGGACAACGCAGTACTCGTAGTCAGGGACAGTCGTGGTGAATCCGAGGCGCAGACGTTGTACATGGGGAGAATTCGACGATGTGGTTGATGAGGACGTTGCAAGGGTCAATGCCATAGTAGACAGGAAAAGGAGGGAAGTGGACAGGGCGCTGTGGATAAGAGGTGATTGCAGGAGGGCCGGTTGTCTCAAAGAGATTCTGCAACTGGAATGTGGCTGAGTGGTGGTTTTTATAGCCAGGTGTTTCAACTGAAGTCAGGTGCTTAACCAGAGTCAGGTGCTGTTGGGTGAGGTGTGAGCATGGTCGTGACAGCAGCAGGATGAATGACCACTAAGTTGCTGCATTACTATATGTCCTTGTACCTGCTCCTATATACAGCCATGTAAAAAAGTACACCCAATGGAAATTTTACCCTTTTTCAATATTTGGACATGCACACATTTGATCTTCATTTAAACAGTTTCTGTAGGTAAAGGTGATATACTTAAACACAATGAAAATTTGATTTTTCAATAATTTATTCAACAAAAAAAACTGACACAATATTCCTATTTGGAAAAATTAAGTACATACCAGGTCTCAGAAGCTGGTATTGCCCCCTTTAGCTTGTTGTAGTCATTTTGTACAACTGTCTACCAGTCTTTGCATGGGACTTGATTAAATTTGACCACTCCTCCATGTAGAATTCCTTTAACTGTGAGATGGTTGAGGGTTTTCTTGCATGTACAGCCTGTTTCAAATTCCCCCTCCATCCAAATGGGATTCAAATCTGGGCTTTGACTAGACCATTCCAAAACCCTCCATTTCTCTTTTTGAGGTATTCCTTGGTAGATGTACTGGTATGCTTAGGATCATTATCCTGCTGAAAGGTCCTCTTCCAGTTTAGCTTCAAGTTTTGGACAGTTTGCATCACATTTTCTTCAAGCACTCTGATATGATGCAGAATTCATAGTTTACTCTATGATTGTAAGTCGACCAAGCCCTGAGCTAGCAAAGCAACCCCAAACCATGACATTTCCACCACCATGCTTTACAGTTGGTATGATGTTCTTCTCAAATGCCATCTTTGGTTTGCACCAAACATGCCTTCTGGTACTCTGGCCAGACAACTCTATATTTGATTCATCTGTCCAGAGCACATTGATCCAGAAGTCCTGGTCTTTGCCTAGGTGTTCATTGGCAAACTTTAGTTTTGCCTTAATGTTGTTTTGGACAGTAAAGGCTGCCTCCTGGCACATATGCAGATCAAAGTTGTGCAATCTTTGTTGCAAGAATTACCTGCAGCTCCAACAGTTGCAAGAGTTACCTGCAAATCCAGGGATGAAATCTGAAGGTTCTTGGAGACTTCTTTAAGCATTTTCAGTCTGCTCTTAGGCTGAATTTGCTGGGCTGGCCTGTCCTAGACAAATTGGCAATTATTTCAAATATTTTCCACTTGTAGACAATTTTCCATACAGTGGAATGATCAGTTTCAAATAATTCAGAGATCTTTAAATCCCTTCCCAGACTCATGTGTATTCACAATCTTCTTTCTGAAGGCCTTAGGGAGCTCCTTCAACCAAGGCATGATAACACCACACAATTCAGGAACAAAGAACAAACCACACTCTGCCTGTCTGAGGTTTAAATAATACAGGTTCCTCAGATTGTTCTACAATGTTCAACAATGTTCTAATCATTGGCATTTCATCTGGTACATCTGATTCTAATTATGTGCATTTGAAGTTGTGATAAATGTAGGAGTATACTTACTTTTTCCATGTAATAAATCGGTATTTTTGTTTACTTAAATTATAAAAAGAACTACATAATGCAAGTTTGATGTGTCATTTCTTCAAGTATATCACATTTATATATAGGCAGTAATTAAATGAAGATAAAATTGTGCTGTCTCACAGTGCCTAAGTGGTGTAAGAGGATGTGGGTTTGATCCCCGCTCAGTCTGTGTGGAGTTTGCATGTTCTCCCTGTGTCTGCATGGATTTCCTCTGGATGCTCTGGTTCCTCCCACAGTCCAAAGACATGCTGTTCAAGTTCACCCATAGTGTGTGAATGACAGAGAGAGTGTGTTCCACTGATGCCTGGATGAGTGACCCACTATAAGTAGTGTAAGTCACATTGGTGAAAAGCTGTGTAGGCTGATAACACTACATAGAGTTCACTGGAAGTTGCTTTGGAGAAAAGTGTCTGCTAAATAAATAAATGTAAATGTAATGTAAAATGTCTGCATGTCCAAATTTGTTGAAAAAGGAAAAATTTTCCATGGATGAACTTACTTTTTCACATGACTGTAGCTCACATTTACATCCTTTCTTAGGACACTGTGGGAAATGTTCTGACAGACATAGAGGAAGCTCAGAACTTCCTCAATAGTAACACTTCAGAGATAGTAAAAACTGTGAGTATGAACACTGAATACAACTCTGAGAGAACTGAATGTTTTTCAACTTTATTCAATGTCATAATATTTAGATTTTTCCTTTTTCTTTCTTGTCAAGATAAGCAGAAGATTTCTGGAATGTCAGATGGCCTATTTTACATCTTATATTCACTGGGCAAATAAAACGGTATTTGTATTTTCATTCTGTGCTTTCATTGTATCCTACGCTATTACATTATCATCATGGCAGTGTGATAATGGTATCCATTACTGATCTAAGTTGCTGGCAAATTTTTACTTCATCATGTGTCACAATAAGTGGTAACACTGAGCACTGTGCCTGACAGCAGGTACGTGCTTTGCTACCATTATTGGGGGTTAACCCAGTAAAATGTAGCCATCACTTACAGTATCTCTCCTCCCCACAATTCATTGTGTGTATTACAGTTGGTTTCCTGTTACAGATAACACAGGAGATTGGCCGCTGTGGCCCGGTGGCTGGGGTGGTCGACACGGTGGGAAGGTTGGCCTGCTCCTATATTGTGGAATCCCTGGTAAGTCAGCATTGACACTGCCCCCACACAATTTTGAAGAGCTTATTTCTCAGTTCTCCCCTCATTTTCTGTTAATGTTCCCATCCCATCACAAGAATGCCTTCTGGTTCAGCCTGGGTTGGTGTCTGATCTTCCTCATTCCCAACATCATCTTCTCCATCAAACTGGCCAAGTTCTACAGGAGGATGAAGCACAAGGACGTGCTTGAGTGAGTGACTGTGCCTACCGCCCTGTGTGTTGAAACACCAGCGTCACCCACAGTTTCTAAGCTTCTTGTTTCCTCTCTGCCCACAGGAACCACATACAACTGACCCATATCCCTCGGGCCACCATGGAATAGGAACACCAGCAAAATCCATCTATTGCCTCGTAAATATTCCTGGAGATTAATGGACTGACAAATATACTCAGATGCTGCCCCTCAAACACTAAAGTAATGGAGTCATGTCAACATATCCTGTCACAACGAGATTCAAGGAGTCCCGTCCACCAGGCTTCCACACTGAAGTCCTGTATGGATACTCTACACATCCCTTGCTAGTACCTCTTGAATTACTTTGGGCTTGGGAAAGGTTCTGAACCTGAGTTTGGTTCACCCACTGCTTGGATTGTTTCTGTGTGCAGTATGTCTATGTCATTTCAAATGTATTTTACAGTTTTTAATTTGCTGTAGCATTCATATATTTCTGACTGCATGTATTGTACTGATAAACAGACTGAGTATTCATAAATAATTTCACAGCTTAAAAAAGCAAACTGAAATACAGGGCAAGGTATACATGATTTACAAGTCTTGCAACATAATTTAGTAAATATATTACTAGAAAAACCACAAGCACCTCTGGAGAGGTGATTTGTGTTCTAGTTTACACATGGTATGTTCACAGCATTCAGTGATAGTCAGATCATTTGTTCATTGTAGTTATCAGGAAGTCTGTTGCTGTTTCAATGGCTCTATGCTACCTACAGTTTCAAAATACATATACAAATAAGCTTGGCTTTTGGATATACAATGTTGTTTCTTAGCTTTGCATGCAGTATTCTTACTTTCCACTTTATATCACAGTGGGAATCCCTATGAACTGGAGAAAATGGGCACATTGTAGTATTTCCCTCTGAACCAGGCAGCAAAGTGTTGTCATTTGTGAAGTGCCACTATTAGTTTGCAGAAGGAAAGACCACCATTGGAGTAACTTGCCTTGTATAAGCAACGTGCTGTTTTGTGCACAACACCGAGGCTCACATTGCAGCACGGTCATGTTTGTGTGATTTAGTACCATCACACCACAGCGAGGAACCTGACCACTTGGTGTCAGTCTGAGAGGTATGGTGATGCAGCTTCTTGAAGCTGCCAGGTTTGTTCAAACCACTTAGTTTCTTCCTATCACTGCACATTGCAGCAAAGATCCCCATGTTCACACAGTAGATTTGGAAAAAAAAAAACAAGCAGACTCACCCACAATTAAATGTCAGTTTAATTAGCACATGCAATATAATAATTCATACATCTTTTCATTTGCATCTTATTGAAATATTGCAGAACCAAAAAAAAAAAAATACAAGAAACTCTCCAAATACAAATAGCTACAAAAACTGACATTTACCTCTCAGTATGATGGTATCAGTTGGTTTACCTGTTAGTAAAAAAAAAAAAAATCTCAGACACATGATTTAATACAGTGTAACATTAATTTCTGGAAAATGTCAGTCTCAAGAGTGTCACAGACTGAGTGCAAAGAATCCAGGCAACACCTTAGAACATCTGCCTTCCATGAGAAAGGGATCACCTTTGGTCACACACTACTTGATACCTGGGCTGGTGGTTTTTCAACAGCCTTTAACTAATAAATTTTCATGATGCCACTTAAGTGAACCTTTTTCTATAATAGACCTTACACAGAACACAAGTAAAATTTAAACGGGGAATCATGGAAATGATCTGCTTTGTAATATCCATTGTTTTATTTAGAAATTATTTGTATTCACACAAACTAAATTCCTCAAAGGACAAACATTTCATTGTCACTCAATCATTTTGAGTGCTGAATTGTGGATTAAAGTATTGCAAATATATTAATTTAGATCAGTTTATGCTGATTTTCACTTGAACACTACTGATATCTTTATTTATCGAATACTGCAGTTGGAGAAAGAAATCTCCACCTGAGAAATATGTACATAACTTCACCACTCAGCACACACAACAAACTGATCTGGGGCCAGTGCTCTCAATTCACTGCAAAGCACAAGCAGAAGAAACACAGTTGGGACCCATGCAGCAGTTGATGCGCTAATGTGGTATTGATTGAACCACACCCCCCACCTGTGTATCATCCATTTGGGCAAAGAGCCCTCTCACTTAGAAAGAGGCAGCAAAAACTCAATGGTTACTGTAATCTTGAATCAATATCCAACTTTAAAAGTTCTTATGGCAGCACTCTTCCCCACTAAGATAACACTGAAGTAGCAGGGACTTTGCTGAAGTATTGACAGATGCTAGAAAAACAGTCATATCACATGACTCTACACGTGCTCTAGCTTCAGATTACATGGGCCATATCTTGGAGCTACTGTGGCACTTGCACTAAAAGCATTGTGGTATTAATTCATGTGCAGATATACACCACTGATCTAAATGACAACGCTGAAGAACAAGAGTACAAAAATTATGCTTTTCTAGGAGTACACTGACATCCTACACTATTTTTTACATGCCAGGATTGATGTTTTAGTGTTATAACTGAATAACTAACTGTGGTTATGGTTCAAAATGAGACAAGAGTACATACGAAACAAAGTTCTTCAAGGCCAGTCTCAACCCTGCTCAGGACAATGTTATAAATTAATAATCAGCATTAATGTTAAAGCACAGTCCATGAAACACTACGAGCCACGCAGGTTACGACGTACACTAACAGCAAATGTAGAATATTTGAGGGACACAAAAAAAAAAAAAAAAAAAAACACTTTTGTAGCCTGAAGACAGTGACAGCTATTTTCATATCACTTTGTGACAATGACAGAATCTGATGATCTGTAGAGATACAAGATGACATTACTGCTTAGTGTGGGCTATGCCTGAAAATGTAGAAGTAGTTCTTTATGCATGATGGCATAACTATAAATATACTTATGAGATAAATTACCAAGAGAAATTCATTTCCTGTACTGCATGTCCTAAGGCTTGCAAGGTATTTGCAAGCCCACTACATCACTGTATTTTCATATAAATATGGAATTGTTTTGCTGTTAAAAAGCAACTATAATCATTTACATATGACCCACACATACAATTTGATATTTTCCTGCAGTGTGATTCTCAGTAAATTCCATGTTTAGTAGAAGAGGCTCACAGAATAGGCAGCTAGACATGCATCACTGTGGGATAATATGCCAAAACAACCAAAGTTCTATCACACAGTGAAGCTAATGTAAACTAACCAACATTCAAACATTGATTAAGGCACCCTTGCACCGCTAAACTCTGCTTACAGTTTAGGCAACATCAGTCTGGCACTCAATCACTGACACCCCTTACTGTAGTTTAAAATTAAATTTATTTTTTCCAGTTAATATACTTTGCATGTAAAAACTTTGGTTGTTAAATGCCAGGGGGGGGGGGAAATCATTCTAATCTCATTTAGAGATCAGAAGGTTGCAGTGAAGGTCATGCTTGCCCAGGCTTCTACTCCCACACCACCCTGGAGAAGGTCAGACTCAAAGCTCATAGGAGGATGATGATGATGATACTGCAGATGCCACCTCATTCCTCTCTGTGGGGTTTGGATGACTGACAGCTGGGTCGGTCGTGGTCCTAGGAAGTCCTTTTGGCTGCCGGGGGGGAGTCAGGGGAGGAAAGGTTGGAGAGTGGAGGATATCTGTGTACGTGTGGCTGGGCTTGGTCTCCCTCAGGAGAACCCTGCTGAGAAGCGGCCGAAGCAACCCGACTGTAAGCTGGGCACTGCTGGTTTCAAATGGCCTTGAACTGGGGCACGTGGGGGGCAGGTTCTTCAAAACAATGTTCAAGATGCTGGTCACTGACAGGTCTTCTGGACATAAGGCCCAGAGCAGGTCTAAATATGGGTCCAACTCCCGGTGCTGGGATACCTCACACAACAGGGTGGTGAAAATCTCTTTGTTGAGCAGGGGGCTCTGTTGGCAGAACCTCTCAGCCACCTGGATGACCTGCTGCCACTCCTGTCGCCCCATAAGGATCCGTAGGGCCTGCATGACAGCATGAGGCCTCTGGCTGCACAGAAGCAATTCTACCTCCAAGTCTTGGTGCTCCTCCCCTTTGGGAAGAGCTGCTAAAGCGCGGCGATACAGTGGCAAGCTTTCCGGGCTCTCCGGCATACCATAGCTCCGGCCCGCTTGCTGCTGTGCCAACTCCAGAAACTGGGGCAGCCAGCATGGCTGGAACCTGAACACAGAGCTGCAAATAAGCTCAAACACAGGCACAGCCACATTGGCTGGTGCTGTGGCCTGTGGATGTTGCCCACTGCTCAGTGGGGAGTGGGCTACTGCTTGGACAGGATTCAGGACAGTCTTCCAGACCTCAGGGGAAGCCTCGGTGGAGATGGAGCCCTCACCGTTACACCGGAGCTGTAATACCTTCTGCACTGCCTGCCATGACTCAGATGGGAAGGTACTGAAAATTAAATTCAGGTATAGAACATTGTCCCTTTCCATCTCTGAGCACAACAACCTACGCACCTCTTCATGGATCAAGGATTCACAGTAGCCAGCCAACTCCTTTTCTGAGGCTCTGAGCATTAACAGCTTGGTGTCCTCCAGTGCTAGCAGGATCTTCAGGTCTGCTTCCAGGGCGGTTAGCAGTTTGCCATGGCAGACATTGCTTTGCACAATATCTTTACCCTTCTGACCATTCAGGTAGTCCCTGAGAATGGAAGACAAGGTGATGGGTGCCTGGAACATGCCCCCACTCTTGAGTTTTTCCACAGTTAGCTGAGTACTGCTCAGACTCCTCTGCTGGTAGTACCGGCACGCCTCTTCGAAGACTGCCTCCATGAGGATTGAGCCTGGCCGCAGGCTCTCAGGATGGCTACGCACCTTACATTCTGGCTTAGGTTGTCGCGGCTTCACCAGAAACACTCCTTGCTCACACAACAGATGAGGGACTTCAGGGTCTTGGCAATTCACAAAGAGCACACCCTCACTGTCAAGGGTGATCTTCTCGAGTTCCAAACCGCATGTCGTGTCGATGAGAAAAAGGGTCCTGTCCACAGCAAGAGCCACAACATTGCCAAAAATGTTCAAACTGAGGGAAGCCCCACGGTCGGCCAAGCAATTGTCCGCCAGTTTATAGATGTGCCGCATAGTTCCCTCAACACACAGCCAGGACAGCCACCCTGATTCGAGGAGAAGCAGCAACCCCCCAGAGGGTGCAGGGCAGAAGGCTAGTATCTCTGGAGGTTGCATGGTGAGCAACATACCCACGCAGCTGGAGATCAGCTTCCGGAAGTCAGATTCCCTGCTTCTAGTCAAGTCGTGTCTGAGCAGAGCTCCACCGCAGCCCGTGTTGACTGCAAGGGCATCTCGCTGCGGGGACCAGGTGAGCAGAAGCTTGGATGTACTGGAGGGGGCTCCGTCCCTTGCGTCTGGGACCAGGTACAGGCTGTCACCTGACGCACACACCGTGTACGGAGGGTTGTTGTGCAGGGCCATGTGGACTCCACCTAGAGACACGCCATTCTCCCGCACTTCGTATGGCCGGCTGCAGACGCAGTGTCTCAGCTGGGATTGGCTGATGCCGGACGTGGAGCTGGACAAGGACGAGCCCTCCGACGGAGGCCTCTCCTCACACCATACAAGGGTGCGGGCGCTGGCGCACACGGACACCACCTTTGCGCTGGGGCTGTTGCACAGCTCGCCCGTGTGCAGTAAATGCCATCGCGCCTGCTGCTCCCAGTACCTCCAGAACTGGGCCCCCCCGTTGCGGAACACCACGGCAAGCAGCGCTCCGCTGCCTCCGCCGGACTCCAAGTATAGGAGGTCGGCTAGGGGCGCCGCTCCGCTCACCGCGGGGGCCGCGCGCATCTCGCGTCGCACTGCCTGCGCTCCGACCCGGTCAAAAGTGGCGAGTGCAGCGCTGGGCTCGTGCAGGATGACGTGAACGTGCTGCCCGTCCGGACTCACACGCACGTCGCGCCAGCGTCCGCCCGAACCGTCTGGCGTCAGGAGGCCACGGAGCTCCTCAGCGGCTCCGAAGTCGTCGAGCCTCGACAGCCGCTCCAGTGAGAGGCGCGTCATGTTGGCGGATGGCGCGGGCAGCTGAAAGGAACCAGCAGGGAAAGAAGCATCAGCTCCCTTTCAAGACAAGTTCTTACGGTCTCCAAAGAAACTTAAGCAGGTGAAAAATAGAAAAAAAAAAAGTTTCTTCACAGGTTCATAAGCCGCCCTTTAACTACCATCTTACTTGTGAGCTGCACGACTATTTTACAGCTATTTCTGTACCGTTTTTACCTGGTCAGCTAGCTACACGTCCCTTCTCCACCTCCTGACATCACGAGTTTGCTGATTTCCGCAAACTGCGGGGCTTTTTAGTGCGGGGGGGGGAACGGAGATGGGTGCCAGTGCAGATATTCCCGACGCGTCGAGATGTGTAACATCAGTAAATGCATTTCCGTTCAGTTTGAATGACACCGTCAACGTACACATACAATGTCAGTGCTGTATTATGGATTTAGATAGTCATTCAAGTGTTAACATTTTTCACCGGGGAAACTGTGCTTAAAACAGAAGAAACAGTGGAGTCAAACATCCGACAAAACGTTGAGCATCTTGCTCAGTTCCGTCCCTTAATTGTGACGTTTATGAATTTGGCTGTCACTCAAATCCGGCGACAGAGGTGTGCGGCGGTAGCTGGCTGTCTTTGCAAAAGTAATTTACAACAGCAAATATCCAGCACGTTTATGAATTGGACACATTGTTAATAATGAAATTATAGTCTATATGTATAGATTATATAAATATAATGTAAAAACATTAATTTCCGCATAACGACAGCGAGACAGCAGGTGGCGGCCGTCATTCATGTGAATACACTCACTCAGACTCAGGTAGGTAGGAGAAACTAGCTTGTCGCTTCATTTTCATTTCTATTAATTATTTAGCTAACGCTTCCTCCAAAGTGACACTGTTAATCTACCTACAGTTTATAATTAGCTGGGTAATTTTACCTACTCAAGAAAACAACATGCTCATGCTGGGTGGTGGGATCAACGTACAGCTAAGTAACCGAGAGAGTCTTTTCTGTTAAGTCTCAGTCTGTGCATGCACTCTGTCTGTGTAATCATATATATTGTAATTGTGAGAAGACAATGAGTAATCCAATCAATGTCCACACGGCTTTGATTATATCAACAAGACATCACGAAGTTGTAGTTGCCTCAATAACTAATCTAGACCTGCCTACTAACATGATACGTTGAAAAGTTGCGCATCTGCGGCATCATATTAGTCTAAATACACACACACACACACACACACACACACACTTTCTGAACCGCTTGTCCCATAGTCTAATACATTTGTTTTTAAATGGTGGGTGATGTTTTTAATCTTATCTTTCATGGTTGGATTGCATACATGATGAGTAGCATAAATGTGAATTACTGTACGGCTGCAATGTTGCAGTTTCTTCAGGTAGCCAGGGGTTTCATCTGCCAGCTGTACATGTGCTAAAGGAGTTCATTTTACATTTACATTTATTCATTTAGCAGATGCTTTTCTCCAAAGCGACGTAGATCTCAGAGAAAATACAATTTGTGCATTACATGAGGAGAAAGAGAGACATAGTTGCAGACTTGTGATTCTTAAGTAAACCTAGTTTGTTTCTTACCGCTTTATGCACCAATTTTCATTGCACAAGTAGGTGCACAAAACTCAGGATAGACTAATCCTGATCACTTTCCTGCAGAATTTTATATTTTATTTACATTTACATTTATTCATTTAGCAGACGCTTTTGTCCAAAGCGACGTACATCTCAGCAAAAATATAATTTGTGCATTACATTAAGAGAAAGAGACATGGCTGCAGACATGTGACTCTTAAGTTAACCTAGTTTGTTACCTTCCACCTACCACTTTTTTTATTTTAAAAAGGTACACAAACATTTACATACAATACAGGAGTAGTGGCTGTGTAAAGGCTTATCTGGGCATGATCATAAAGTCACGATGCATGAAAATTTACACCATAAATGAGCTTGAGAGATCATGGACAAAGTGAGTCTGGAAAAGGTGAGTTTTTAGACCCTTCTTGAATGTAGACAGAGTTTCTGCAATTCTAGGTGAGTCATTCCACCACAATGGAGCCAGAATTGAGAACCTCTGCACTTTACCTTTTGTGCTCGGGGCCACCAAGCGAGCAGAAGTAGACGAGCGATGCGGTCTAGCTGGGATGTAGCGGTTGATCAAGTCTTGTAAATAGCTAAGAGTAGTTCTATTGATGCATTTGTAGGCAACAGCCAGGGTTTTAAATTTGATCCAGGCAGCTATAGGAAGCCAGTTCAGAGAAATGAGTAGGGGAGATAGATGGGAATGCTTTGGTAAGCAAATGCAACTTGTGCAGCAGCATTCTGTGTCAGCTGCAGAGGTTTGATGGCAGTAGCAGGAAGGCAACACAAGAGAGTTACGGTAGTCCGGACGGGATGTCACCATGGCCTGAACAAGCAGTTGGGCAGAGTCAGTTGTGAAGTAAGGACCGATCCTGTGGATATTATGAAGGATGTATCTGCAGGTCCAGGTTGTGGCTTCGATGTGCTGAGAGAGAGATAGACATGAGTCAATTGTCACTCCCAGACTCTTAGCCGAGGAGGTAGGTAAAATGAGTGAGTTGTCAAGTTTGATCGATAGATCGTGACAGGCGGACAGGCCAGCTGGGAGGTGAAGAATCTCTGTTTTGGAGAGGTTGAGTTGGAGGTAATGATCAGACATCTAAGCAGAGATGTCTGACATTTTGTTTGGCTTACTGAGCAGACAAATCTTTTCAAGGTTGTTGAGGTCAAAGAGTTGGCACAGCTTACAATACAGTCCCTGCAGCCCTCTGGATTTGGAGGATGCCTGTGCAGCTGATTACTGGTCACTAACAAGATGAATTTGCTTACCCTTTAGGGAACAGCTCATGCAGTTGATTACCATACCAGCAGACAAAGGCTGTCTTGATAACCAGGACAATAAAATGTGATAACTTTTAATTACTTAAAAGACAGTTGAATGAAAGAAGGTTTCAGCACAGATAAAATTTCTGGTTTGAGTTCATATGTCACTGGAAAGCTAAAATAGTTAAAAAAGCTCTGATTAAGGGAGCTCATCTTGGTAGTGAGAGGCATGTTAAAGCAAAGTGAAATCCAATGCTCTATTGAATTGTATATGTGTGTTTTCGAACTAATTAAAATAGTTTGATTTATTTTTCCTCGTGTGTATATGTGTGTGTGTGTGTGTGTGTGTGTGTGTGTGTGTGTGTGTGTGTGTATGTATATATATATATATATATATATATATATATATATATATATATATATATATATATAATTTCAGCTATGGAAGAAATAATATTCAGAAAATGCCTTTATCACACATAAGCAGAGAAAACAGTTTTTTTGCTAAATGGTTAAGACTGAATCGCATCAAATTATTTTCCTTATATTCCACAACAGAAGGTGGTGTAGAAAGACACAGAATTGTAACTTGATCCTTGCCTTTCCAAGCCCCTTCCTCAGCTCTGGTGTTGTACCCTTGATCAAGGCACTTACCATGAGTTATTCCAGTTACAATATTTAGCTGTGTAAATAGGTTAAATACTATTAGATGTTTTTGGTAAAACCATCAGCTAAGCTATAACAACATAATAATAATCATAGGGTTGTAGCATATTTCAGCTGTTACACAACAAACATTCATTTTTTAAATTACTTAAAGAGAAGTATGAAGGCCAAACCTTGTTATTTGACAACAATAGAGTTATTAGTAAAATAAAAGCCATATCCAGATCACTGTTGTTGGATGTTGCTTGAAATAAGGAATAACTGGCTGTAGCAGCTCTGATTATTCTGCCGTGCTTGTGTCCGGTAGTTGCTCAATAACATTTGGCTGCTATTTGTACATCCAGTTGTACATGCTATATATTTGATCACTTCTGGATTTTGGAAATTCTACAGTGATGTTCATTTTGACCGGAGAAAACATCACACTTTTTTATGATTCACTTTGAATCTACAGTTTTAACCTTATTTTATTAATATTGCACACTCATAAGCAGAGTAGTTAAGGTCATGGGAGTGTTCAGTGAGTTTACATTTAAGCTTGTGATACTAATAAGTTAATCAGTTTCCAGAAAGTAGGTTGTGAGCAAAAAGATCTTTTTGTTCAGCTTCCATAACCTTGTTATGCAGTCCAGCATGGCTGTAGCAGAAAACAGTACCACAGGGTAGCAAGTTTTTTTAGACATGCTTTCGTAGTGTTTCTAAGTTAGTAGTTTCACGAAATGTGACACATTTGAGTTGTTCTCAGATATTATAGTGAATTAAAACCCAAATCAAAATGATACTGAATTCTGGCGATGCACGTCTAGTCCTGACTGTGCGAGGTAAATCCCACATGCGCTAATAAACCAGCTTGATGATGACAGCTAGAAGTCATTAATTCACTTGAGTGCACAGCTGTTCCAGGTTTGGATTCCAGATTTTGTCCAGACTGACCTTGAACTGGTGATAAATAATGATGAAAAACATTTTATTTTTGTCCTGTAAACAGTCAGTGTTTTTGACTTCAGTTAATTAGTGATTACAACATATTAACTGTTAGGCTTTGATTAAATTACACAATTTAGTCATTCTGCAGGTGGTGTGCTGTTTAAAGGTTGCTGCTTTGTAGTCTGAAGGTCCTTAGTTCAAATTCCCCACTGTAATTCCCTTGATCAGGACACTTACAGTGAATGACTATACTGAGAAGATTCTGCTGTATAAATTTGTGTATCATTTTAAGACGTGGGCGCTGTGGCACAACAGGTTTGGCCGGGGCCTGCCCTCTGGTGGGTCTGGGGTTCGAGTCCTGCTTGGGGTGCCCTGTGAAAGATTGTCACCCCGCCCTGGGTGTGTCCCTTCCCCCTCCAGCCTTGTGCCCTGTCCTGCCGAATTAGGCTCCAGTTTGCTGCAACCCTGGTTGGGACAAGTGTGTGTGCGTTTGTTTAAGACACCACAGATAAAGCTGTCAGCTAAATAAAAGCTAGTAATATCCATTATTTAATATTTCATTTAAATTCAGTTCCATCTGGTTTCGTTTTAAATTTCACAGATGGTTAAAAAAAGAAAAATGCACATGCAGCGGTTTTTCTAGTATCTTCACTATAACTGTATTCTTCAACACCAGTTTTTTTTTAATTTGACTGAAAACTTAGTTCCCTGTTAACATCTTTTTGTAATGTGATTAGTACATTGTGATGTTTTCAGTGGGCAGCTTGGTCAAGACATGAGCAGAGTTAGAAGTAAAAAGCAGAATGCACAGATTGTTGCCAAGACCAGGATTGAAAGAGATACGTCTGAGCAACATGAATATCATAAAATGCACTGAACACTCAAAATGATTTAGTTTATAGAACTTTGCTGAGCTGTGCATACATAAAACCAAGTGTATAAGCTGCTGAATTAATGAATGGTTGGACTTGGCCCTGAACCAGGGACCCTTTGTGCTAAGTGTCATTTCTGTTGCCTGGTCAACTGGTCTGATGTCTGTTGTACTTTTAAAAAAGTAATTACAGTTGTGCTATATGGATTTTTTGAGTGACGCCAAAGCTTAACATGTGCATATGTGTTTATGTGTAGCCATGGCCCAGGTGGACAAGAAGGCAGGCTTGCTGAGGAAGTCTTCGGCCTCTAGGAAACCCTTGAAGGAGAAGGTGGTGTTGATGTATGATGAGATCTTTGGGGTAAGAATATTATCTGTTGCACTTTGCCCTCTGCTTCTCTTTGGATATGCTGATTTGAATGTAATTTGGACAGTGATATTCTTTACACAAGGAAGATACTTATGATGTAACCTGATTGTACTGATAGCTTCTTAACATGCCTCCATGCTATTTGTCATAGTTAGAAGATCCAGCCAAGAACAACCCACGTTTCTGGGAAGAGTTGTTTCTGATGAAGGTGAGGGGGAGACAGGGCCTTCTTGGGTGTGTGTCTTCATGCCACACACCACTTCTATAGACCTAAAGCTTGCTCCAGTTTGAGGGGAGTGGTGGGTGTTCCTTCAGTCTCAGCAAATTCTGAGATGGCTATCAGAACTTTTTCTGCTGCTTTAAGTACTTTTAATAGTCATCCACTTGGTAGTTATATAATATTGCACATTTAGGTGCAAAATAAAACTATGAAACAGAACATCTTTGGTAATTTATGACACTGCCTTTTCAAAGCCATAGAACTGCATTTGAATCCTTCTGTGATTCTCTTAAAGAAAAGCAAACATTTAAGAAACTAGCTGTAGTCTCTGAATCTCTGAGTCAAGGCAGTAATAAAACTAGTTTAATTGCAAAACAGTGCAATGAGCACAGTATTATGTTTGAATCACAGAATTCAACATATTGGTACACATAGTTGCCTTTTGGTTTCCAACAAGAATACAGCCACACATGTTGTCTAGTGTAGTACACTATAGTTGATTTTGAAATACTAGATTATGTAAAAGTAAAGAGAAGGTAAGTGTACCGCTAAAATTTTAATTTATTTAAGTGTGTTCAGTTTTTTTGTCTGTCTTGATTGCGTTATGGTTTGTGTAATGGTACCTTCGACTGGGAGCTTTCACATCATCTACTCATGTTCCACCAAAGGTAAACCTGGAATACCTGGAAGGAAAACTGGAGTCTCTGGATGGGGATGAGGTGATGAAGATCAAAGACAACATCAACAGCTTGTTCCACAACTGCATCCAGGCCCTGGCAGAAGAGCACCAGATTAAGGTTGTGAATGCATTACAGGTAGGAACCACCAGAGGGCAGCCTGCATCCGCAAGCATCTTGATACTTACACTTACATTACATTTAGAATCGGAATCAGAATCAGAATGAGCTTTATTGCCGAGTATGTTCACACATACAAGGAATTTGTCTTGGTGACAGAAAGTTCCACAGCACATTTATTCATTTAGCTGATGCTTTTTCTCCAAAGCCACTTACAATGTTAAGGTCAAGATACTTCTTCGCCCATCTGATTGCTAGCAACAGGCAGCTCCGTTCCATGAAGCTGACCCTGAATCTGTATCTGTTGTCAAAGAGACTTTCCAAGGCAAACTGATGCATTTGAGTAAGATGATGTTATAAGTCCTTTTCACAGGATTTTTAATTTGAAACAGCATTGCATGGATGTATAAGCTTGACAGTAGGGTGTTTCACATGTACAGCTTTGAAACGTGGCCGGTGGTTTCTTAGTCCCTGTATAGGAAGAGGTGCCAATGTTGCATCATCTGTTCTCTGATTTCTGCAGACTCTATGTGCCTTATTGCGTGGGGTTCACCAGAGGAATAAGTCCACCTCTGGCTTTGACATCATCAACATGCTGATGGGCTTCGACAAAGCTGAGCTGCGCATGAAGGTAGCCAGTCAGTCTGTGGCAATGTTGCGATTAGTCAGTGACTGCCCTGCTCACTTTTTTATGACTAAATATATGACAATCAAATTAGCCATGGTTTTTAAAATGTTTTGCATCATTCTATTTTTCATTTTTGTTAATATTTCATTTGGGCTTTGAAATAGTTAAAATTTATTTATTTAACAGTTCAGTTATTTAACATAAACGGCCAGTCTGCTTATCAGCTGAACTTTCTGACACACTATGCATGTAATGTGTAACATTGTATAACATTTGTTGTGTATATTTGGAGAAATCTGTTCAATTGCTTTGGATAAAATCTTCAGCTAAACAACGTAACAATGACAAAATGTCTATACAGAAATTTAGTGATAATGTATCCTATTTTTATAACTCGTTGCTTCACTGGAGAAGGTTAGGTTTTGTAAATTGCTGGAGGGTAAAGGACTTACAAGACAGAGGGAAGGATTTGGTACGGTGTTCCCACCCAGGCCCTGATGGAGAGTCTCGACGCACAGCTCTGTGGGGATAGGTCTCACAGCTTGAAGAGCCTCTGCTTCAAACTGCTGCTCTGCCTGGTCACGGTGAGGAAATGGCTGCTCTGCTGATATTCAGCTAAGTTGGGTTAGAGTCACTCTGGGTTTGGACAGTGTTGTGGGCTTTTTTAAGAGGTTGGTCTGTGGTGAAGCTGAATGGGGTCCCAATATCTTCCTTGTTATGGAATTGTATTTCTGCAGTGTGTTTGGTTCCAAGTCACTGGATGCTGAGTTCGAGACTAATGCACCAAACATTTACAGTGGCTTTGGCCTCATACACACATGACTCGGGGAGCATGATAGATTATGTACATACAAATCTATTTTGTAAGTTTATTTAGGAATTTGTAAATATGTCATATTTCTTGGATATTCTGAATACATACCTTTGAAGTTTTATTTAACCCAGAGGTATTTTTTGTGACTGGGAAAATGCCTTGTCTTTTAGTATACATAATTTTTGCAGGGTTCTCTCTTGTGTGTGTGTGTGTGCGTGTGTATGTGTTGAAGGTTGTCTTGCCTCAGTCAATAACTTTGCCACTCATTGTTTTATATTTCAATAATTGATATTAAATTGATTTCCATGGCCTAAGTGACACTGATTGAAGGAATCCAAGGAAGTAATGACCTGAGTCACCTTTGTTACTACAACACTGGATTCAGGGCAGTAAGAAGGCATAGTGCCAGTTATGTGTGTAACACATCACAGCTGCAATACTCTGGTTTTCAGGTGACTGACAACATCAGTCAGAACACAATCCTGGAGTATGTGATGATCAACAGCATCTTTGAGGCCATCTTACAGGTAGGGAGCTGCAGTGTGGCACCTCTTCAGTATTCTGGATCAAGTGCACAATGATTTTGAATTATGTATGGGAGGTTAATGAACTCAGAGGACACCTTTATTTATGTGGTTTGTAATTTTACATTTTTCAAATTAATTTAAAAAAACTGATATTTTAATAAGCAATTTAAGGATCAAATGCCTTGCTAATTTGTATAAATACAAAGCAGACAGTTACATAAAAAGCTTAGATTAGGTGGTCCTGCATTACTCTGATTCGCACAACATCTGATCTTGATGTTGTGTTCACAGATCCAGTATTTTTCTCAGCCAAATTTAGAGGCCTTTTTTTTTATTTTTCATATCTTGTTTCCCATGTTGAGCTGAGTTCAGTAACAATTGCGTTATTTTCACAGATCTTGTCCCATACCCCCAGTCGAATTCAGCATGGATACGATGCTGTGGTGCTGCTTGTGCTTCTTGTTAACTACCGCAAATATGAGGTAAGCAACTCCTGAAGCGAGGCCCTGAAATATTGGTGTTCATATGCTCAGAATACTGTGTGCATGCTGTTATGCTGGATGCTTGGTTAGGAACAACTAGTGTGTTAAGCATTACACATTACTCAGTGAAATTATATCCAGAGGATGAATCCACTGGAATCACCACAAGATGGAAAACTGGAAATTGCCTCATTAGGTACCTTTATTAAATTGAGTGTGAGGACTGTGGAAGGTAATCTACAAATTATGTGTTAATTCATTTAGCTGTGCTTATGTAAGGTGGATGCTGGATGAGTGAATTAGATGAGAGGCCTTTTATCTCCACATTGATATAGTTGAAATTAATTTGGCTTTGTTCTCAGAAGTGAGGTCAGCTATCGTTGTGATCCCCTGCTGTCAGTGCTTACGTGACCTTGCGGTACAGCACACAGATAATCCATAAAAAACCTGTAACATATTAGACAGTAATGTGCTCCATGTTAACTTTTCCTGCCCACTGATGAGTTGATTTAGGTCTTTTGTCTCTGTTACACATGTTATTGTTTGAGTCTGTTTTTACTCAGAACTTTTCTGTTCCAGTCAGTGAATCCGTACATTGTGAAGCTGTCCATTGTGGATGATGAGACAACATTGAATGTAAGTGTCTCCTTTTTGCTTGTAATAGTAGTAGTAGTAATAATATCGTCCTCTAGAAGTGCTTTACAGTAAAAAGAAGCCATTTAGCTGGTATCATTTTAGATGGATGCTGGATGAGTGAGCATTAAAGATATTACAACAGTGGAATGACAACAAAGTAAAAAATAACATACTACAAAGAAAGAATAGCAGTAAAACAAATGAAAAGAAAGACAGAAAGTGAGCACTCTGTTACTTGAAATCAACTGTCCACATCTAAATCTTAAGCCTGGATTTAAAGGTGCCTATAGTAGGAATCCTGGATAGTAGATGGGAGGTCCGCAGCTTGGGGATGTACCAGTAGAAAGCCTGATCTCCCATACAGAGCATGTCAGCTTAAAGGACCTGTCAGAGACTAGAGTCAGATGACCATATCTTGCAAGGTATAGAATAGCCTGATAGAAGGTCAGGTAGGTCTTATCATTTGTTACTGGAGTGGTGGAACTCACAAGGTGGTACTCTGTGTAGATTTGCCAACAGTGGAAGGGGACATATAACACCAGTGTTTTTGTTTTATTTCTAGGGAATGGGGCTGGTCATCTCACAGGCTTTGTCAGAGTACAACAGGTAACAGACTGTGGAACTTTGTGTGTGTAGAAGGCTGTCGGCAGCATTGTTTCATTACAAATTTTGTAAAACCATCAGATGCATCTGGCCTTGAGCACTTTTTGCTCTGAGGAAGCCAGTTTAGCCAGTTTTCAGAGACACATTTGTCTGTTTATAGACTTCACAAATTGTAGTTTGTTGCAGTTATTTCTCCATGTAAGCTATTTATTTTTTTTAATATTTTGAGAACACAAGATGACTCATTCCAGGGAATCTGCTTGGTCTGCTGTAGTTACATTTCATTTCCCCTGAATACTTTCATCTGTAACTGATTAAAATGAACTGCCATGTCCTTTACAGCAGTGAGAGCTCAGCAGAGGCTGTATGAACAATGACGCTTAGCACCCTTGCTAACTGTAATTTAGATCAAATTATATAGGTTTCTTTTCACTTTGACATTTGAGTCCTTTTCTCATGATCAGTGTCAAAAAAGCCAAAAAAATCCACTGTGATTGTGTTGTAAAACAACAAAACATGGAAAACTCCAAGGGATTGAATATTATAGGCAGTTTACTCTGTAGCTCCGAAACTAGATTAGATTTACTCTGTGCCTCTTGGGTCATTTTTGTGCTTTTCATTTCACTGGATTGGTGTTCTGCCCCTGGTCAGTGGACTTTTGGTGTGAAATTAGTGGAATTAGAATGGCACAACAGTTGAAAGAACTGCAGTATGCACTGGGCGATTAAATTGTTCTAGAGGAATGGATTATTTCTGGTCAGAAAACTGGAGCTGTTATTGAAGTGATGTGGTCAACATCTGTGTGAAGTGACTCTGCTCTTGCCCTCCACAGGCAGTACAAGGATAAGGAAGAGGAGGCACAAGGAGGCTTCTTCTCTGCCTTCACTAACATGGTAAGGCATATAGTAAGCCCACTGCTTGGCATGTATAAGCTCAGTTTTGCCCCAGATGTGAACATCTGTATAGCCAGCTGGTTTTTGGGCAGTGGTCATCCACATCTCCGAACTTGTCCTGTTACCTTATGAGTTCTAGGCTGTGATTGAAAATATTCCTTAGTGGTTGTATTCCTCATTAATCTGGTTGCTGTACAGAACAGATGTAATGCCAATGAGTTACCATCTGCTTTATTAAATAAGCAATTTATAATTGTAAACATGGAATTAATAATCATAGAATGAAAAAGCACAATTGACTATGAATATTGAATAGTGCCACCAGGTGGGCCATAATCAGAACCATGGAATAAAGCTTACAGTGCAAATTGGCCACAGACTACCTGGCATTATTCAGTATTCATTGTCAACTGCTAATTATTTATAGTTTGTGTCTCTCTGAACAACAACATATCCTGTTTTCTTTTGTTTAGTTGAGATGCTCTTGTAGACATTGCTTTTGTTTCCAGATTTCTTTGAACTAATGCTGGCAGTCAAGAGGCCATGAAATATGACCTGTCTGTGAGAAATGAGATTTAACATACATCTCAACAATTTGTAAACAAGCGATGCTCTTTAATTAGAGTTATAAAATGAGTTTGAAGATCATGTCAATGGAATTCATCCCCCTTGGCACTGCATTTGATGCATCACTTAGTCCTGCACCCTCCAACTGCAAGTTGTGTTTTCTCCACAGGTTGGCAGTATGTTCATTGCTGATGCAGAAGAGAAGATCACAGTGCAGTAAGTAAAAGAGCAAGAGAATACTGTGTTTTGAAGAACTGCCCTAGTTTCTGTTGTCTTCCACAAGTGTGACATAGAGGACACTGCTAGGCTTTGTTACGTTGCTTTGTCAACTGCTCTCATGCGTTGACCTGCCCTTGCATGGTGCTCCCTGTAGTGTGATATACTGTAAGGTGAGTAATTTATTCTTTTTTGGATGAAAGGTGTTAGCCATTAGTAACCTGAGCCTCTCTCTCCTTCCTACAGCACAAATGAGGCCATTCTCCTTGCTCTGTATGAGGCCGTGCATCTGAACCGAAACTTCATCACTGTTCTTGCCCAGGTGAGGGTCAACAACAACACTCATTTGTGTGCAAGGGCTCACTTTACTTCTCCACTGAGAGTTTTTTGAACATAAAAGTTTAGTTATACTTTGTTGTTTTACATTGTGCTATTACTGTTTGGTAGATTTGGCAGTTTTGAGAAAGCTGTGTAAAAATGCTACAACTTTTCAGAGTGAGACTTTTTGTACTTTGTGTTAAAGCTGCTGTTGAGCCACTTTTTTTCCTGAAACAAAATTCACCAAATACTTTGACTGTAAGCAGACTGCATTTTATTGAGTATAGTTTCCATTGAAGTTTTCAGTGAAACCTTTTCCAGTCATATTTCATCTGCTTTGAAAAGATGTAACTGTTTCACCCTCAGAGTCATCCTGAGATTGACATTGTGAGCACCCCTTCTGTTGCTGCACCCACCATGCCCATTGCACCACTGGGTACCACTCCACCCTCCCTGGACAGTGAGTATCTTGAAGAGATACACATGAAGAGTCTGCCCTCTTTTTAAATACCTTGTCTTACAGAGTTCTGTATTTTTGCTTCATTTTTATTTTATGAACTATGAGCTGTGTTAAACTGAACTGTGTGGTGTGAGGAGTAAAAGAAATACACAAATTGTTAGGTTAGTCTTTTCTGAAATGACTGCGTCTTAAGTGAATACCGTGTTTCACCCAGGAAGGGTAATTAAAAGAGAATGTTCTGCTTCTCTTACCTTCTGCTGACATTGCAGCTTAAAGTGGCCCCATTCTTGGGTGGGAAGAACTGGCTGGCTTATTACATGACAAATTTATAATTGGTGGCTTCTTTATTGAGGTGGGCGTTGGTGAAGCATTCATTCTGATGGAACTTGAAAGTATAAAGAGTTATTTGTTAACTGCTAGGAAAAGCCCACATGAACAGCTCTTTTCAGCAGGTTGAAGCTGGAATGTCCCCCTTACTCAGCGTGAAATATTCAGGTGCTATTAAATAAAGATTTAGTGTTTGTGTTGTTTGAAATTCTGCCAGGGTGCATTATTCTCTCCTGCACTTAAATGGCTGTTCCACTTTCATTATCATACTTTTCTTCATCAAGTCAGTGGTTCATGGATTTCATAAGAATTTTGCACTAGTTGACTTAGGTGGACCCTCATCTGATGCCCTGTGTTACCTGTGCTGTGAGGCTCAAGTGGTAATATCCTGATCTGCTGCAGTGCTGGCCTCACCAGAGCTTCCACTGGACCCCAACCTGCAGACCAGCAACCTGCTCATCACCTTCTTAAAGTACTCCTCTATTGTCATGCAGGACACCAAAGGTAAGCGTTGCTGTCCATTGCTCTGCACTGTTGCCACAGCTGAAACAGAAACACATGGATTTACAGGGGTGCTTGGTAGCATAGGATGTAGGCTTATAACCCAGAGGTTGTAAGTCCACCAATGGACTCTCTGGTTGTTCCTCAGAGAAAAGTACTTAAAGTAGCTGTTCATTAAAATATCCAACCGCATGGATGTTGCTTTTACGTCAAGAATAAAAGTATAGCTAAACAAAAAAACAGTAAGAATTAAAAATACATTTACTTGACGCTTTTCTCCAAAGCGACTTACAGTATTAAGATTACAATTATTACAGTGACAAGCTTACAATTATTTACCCATTTATACAGTTGGGTAATTTTACTGGAGCAATTTTATGGTAAGAACCTTGCTCAAGGGACATTATCCTTTCTTTTGCCTCAGCCTTTTGCTCTTCACTGTTTCTTGCAGATGAACACAGACTCAGCAGTGCCAAGCTTTGCCTTATCATTCTTACCTGTATTGCTGAGGTATGTACTCCCTCAATATCCAAATTGCTTCATTGTCCCATAGACAGAGGATGCTAGGATGAGCAGTGTGTGCAAATGTCCTGCTTAAAGACCAAGTTTTGTAATAAGTAGGAGTCCTGCTGTTATGCCCTGGACAGAAGTAATGAACCAGAATAGCTTCAGTGAATACGTTAGTTGTAAAACTGAGCTGAAATGCATTAAATAAGGTTGTCACAATAGAAAATAAATAAGGCGTTACTGCATGCCTCTTTCTGCTCTGAGTGGAATGAGAAGTGAGAGAAGATGAGAATCTGCAATGAGGCTGATAAGGGTGGCTGTGGGAATGAGGGAGGTGTGTGATTTGGCTGTGTTAAAGAATAAGGTGCCCAAGGGATGTGACTCCCAGGGAATCATGAAGATGGTAGCATTTATGATACTGCAGCTCATGCAGTAGAGACCACTGGGGTTTTGTAGAGGAACTGGCCTAGTCAGTAGGTCTCTAGCAGGAAACTCAGTAATCATATCCATGAAAGCAGCACTCTTGTAAAGCCTTGTGTCAGTGGTGAGCAGATGTCCAGTCTCGCGGCTAAACTTTCATACTCTCATTGGTCTGATTGGCTGCTCTGTGTCTTTTGCAGGACCAATATGCTAACTCCTTTCTGCATGATGACAACATGAGCTTTAGGGTAAACCTGCACCGAATGGTAAGTGGCTTAAAATGTATGTATATATTCATGGACATTGTCTTTGAGTAATTTTATGGAGACCTTTTTGATAACGCTATCAAGAATTGGAAACACTGGTGCATGAAACAAGGTGACTTCAAAGTTACCTTTAAAGTAATAAAATAAGAATAGCCTCTCTCCTTTATGTTTCATCATTTTTACCAGTTTGTAGTGGTGGGATTAGGAATTATTAATTTCATCTCATGTATGTTTAGGGGAATCCTGTGGTTTTGAGCTGCAGAGCTGTACCAGGGATAAATGCAGTCAACTGATTTATGATTTCATTGATGGTGCACCTTGTCACTCTCTCCTGAAGTGAAAAGTCTGTGGGTAGCCTGTTCCCAGTCTAGCCAATAATCTATCCTTGCTTAGTTCTGGTCATTCTCATTATGCTGACAGGCAATGACAAGGTGATTTTGGTAAGAGAAAGGTGGCAACTGCAGAAAAATGTTAGAAAGGTTGTCTTTTTGTTACTGAGGAAGAAATTAATATTATGAGCTTGAACTGGTTTTTTCTATACAAAAACTACCTGAGGAGCATAATTGTTTCCTCTGTTTGTGCACCTTTCTTTTCTGCTTGCCTTCATACCTATATCACTGTGTCAGTTTCTTTTTTTGCATGTTTACCTTGGTATGTTCTGTGAATTTGTGTGTATACCCTCTTTGCAGATGTTCAGAAGTCTTTACAGCCAGCTTCTGTATGTTGACCTGTGTGTATGTGTATGTTCCAGCCAATGCGCCATAGGAAAAAGCTGGCTGATAAGAGCCTCCCCTCAAGACCACTGGTGTGTGCAGTCCTTGGTAAGTAATGTCAGAACAGCTTCTGATCACAAAACCGACAACACAGCCATTGTTTGCTGAGAGGCAGCACCATTAGCAAAGATAAACTCTGCTCACAGGCAACGATATATTTCTCTTAGCATTGCCATTTCCCACCATTAGTGTGTCATCTTTGAGTGCATTTTAGTAGTACTGAAACCTGCCCAAGGCAGTCCATTGTCAGTCTGTTCTGGTGATATTTAGAGAGTTTCTACTGAATGGAAGCAAGTGACAGGAGAGCTGTGTGGAGGTATAGTGTCTGAAGAAGCCTTTTATGACTCTTTGTTGAGTTGTGAGAGGGGTAGTGTGCATGGAGCAGTCTTTTGTATCCATGTGACAAAACAACAGCATCTCTCTTCCTGTCCTCTTTTCAGACCTGATGGTGGAGTTCATTGTGTCTCACATGATGAAGGACTTTCCCATGGATCTTTACGTGTAAGAATGGCCACTCACATGGCAATGCTGTCTTGGTGTCTATGTGTTGCTGCACTGCACCCCTCGTGTCCCTTTTGTCAAGGTTGGTCATTGAAGTGTCTGCAATAAGAATTCTTCCAATAATGTGGGACAGGGTTGTGAGCAGGGCTTGACATTAACACCTGCCCACCTGCCAAATGCAGGTAGAAAACAGCGATGGCGGGTAACTCTATCACTCCTACTAGCGACTTTGGTGGGTGACGTTTTGGTGGTGTGAAAAAAAGATGTAGTTTACAGAACTCTCCTTAGACAATCAAATCAAGTCAATGTCATCCTAAATAATACTACAACTCCCAAGAGCACTTGCTGCACAGTGTGCACCCATACTATTGGGCAATTCGGAGCCAGACTCCAGCAAGAGAAGGAGGGAAGAAAAGTTGAAAATGTGGCGGCATGTTAAGGGCGTGAAGATAGCATTGCTGTGAAAGCACTTGTCATCACAGTTTCAAAAGATGACGCTGCTTTTCCAAAACGTCCATGCAAACAAGAAGCATGGTAGACCCTTCACTGATTACTACTTACTCGCACATCAACAAGTAATCAAAAGTAATACACTGTACTTGATTGCCAGTAACTACATTCATTTTACACATTTTAAGATAAGCAAGGTAACTTAGCTTACATGTAATACTATCGTCAGCTAGGCAATCTAAGAATGTGGGTAGATGAAAAAAGAGGTCTGAACAGCCTAAATTAACATTAAGGCTAGACTAGCAAAAAAAAATGTAATGTTTAAAAAAGTTACCTATTTTATTAAGCAAGATGAAATTATTTTTGTCGACTGTGTGGATGCACAAAAAGGCTGAACTTATTTTTGTTCAAATAATCAAAAAACGCAGATACGGTCTATTACCTTTTATTTATATATGTGTGTGTGTGTGTGGGCGGCTGCATTTTGGCTTGTGAAAATGCTAAGTGGTTAGTGGCTTCGGAAAATCACTAGCTACACTGGTCAGTAAGCCAAAAAGTTAATGTCAAGGCCTCGTTGTGAGATCCATTCTAATTTGTCACACAGCTTGATCCTGTGGGGATTTTTCTATTATACATGGTTGTGTGTATTTGTATGTGTGTGTCTCCTTTCGTATCCAGCCTAACCAACAATATTTTCCATTATTTTATCTCACCCCTTTTCTTTGTTAGCACCACCAAGTGCAAGTGTGCTGCCTTTCAGTCTCAGTGGTCCAATTTGAGGACCAAAAAAAAAATCAATGTTAACAGTCACAGTGGAGAGGCTTGTTAATAAATAGCCACACATAAAGTCCTAATTACACAAACACAAATATTACTGTAAAACAGAAAGTGTAAGGGACAGCTAACATTTATGAGGTAATTACGAAGTGACTTATTAGGAAGTTGAAATTGTGATAGCTCTAGCTCCTGAACACTCCTCTCACCTTTACACTAAGGTGTGCTGAGTCAGCATTGTTTTTGGGTTTGCAGGCATACAGTAGTTCTCCAGTGCTTTTTTCTCATTTAACACCATGATATTATTATATACTGCGTAAATGATGGTCTGATTGTAGCTGTAATTATCTGCCTCAACTGAAACAGGATTCTGCTGATGTTGAGTTTTCTGTTTGTTTGAACATTCAGCTGGTGGCAATTGCAAAATATCTGATGTTCTTTCTATGCTGGCTTCTGTGTCCACAGGCGATGTGTACAGGTGATCCACAAGCTCATTTGCTACCAAAAGAAGTGTCGTATCAGACTGCATTACACCTGGAGGGAGCTCTGGACAGGTACTCAACAACTAAGCTCCTACAGTGCCAATATTGATATGGATCTTTTTAAATACACTTTGGGAGATTTGTCTTATCTCGCATCACTCCTCCTTACATTGGTTTAAGTTTAACATTCACAATATGCAGCATATTATGCCAACCATTTAGTGCCTGCTAGGAGCTTTTGATTGTGTCTGCCTTCTGTCCAAAGAATTTATTAGCAAGCAATTCAGTGTGAGCGAGTGGTGGGAACAGACCCAGTTCTGACTGAATGTTTTAAGGTGCTTTGTGATGTGGTCATTGTGGGAACCTTTATGCACAAAACTGACACCCAGGCCATGGCTGATGGTATGTTAGACTCAGTTTGGTTGAATGGCAACAGCAAGGACAACTAATTTTTACTGTACAGGTTTATGCTTTGTTTTATGGGTGTTGGGGGTTAACTTTCAAGTGCTCCAGAATGCCCCCCTCCGCTCAACACCCTGCTTGCTAGTATTCTTGTATTAGGCTGTATCTAGGAAATTGAAAAGGATTTAAAGAAACCAGGAAGTAACATTAGTTTTGCTGTAATTTCTACCTCTCAGGTCTCTCCAGAGAAATGCCACTCTGAAAAGGGAAGGTTCCCTCCGCAGCAGGATCTGAATGCGTTGTGTGTTTATATGTCCAGTTGTACAGGACGTTTACAGAGCTCCACAGCTCAGTTTTGAATAGTCTTTTGGTACGAACAAGATCAGTGAGACAGAGCTTGTCATGTGACCATCAAGGTGGCCTCTTTCTAGTATGCCAAGAGTATTGTTATTGAATTTAGAATGAATTTTGATATTAGCTAGGCTATGCATATTACACTGTTACTGTAATTGTTGTGGCACCATTAACGGTTGGTCTTGACCTTGTTCCCATTGTAATTTTTGGCATTGCACTGATAAAGAACCATTTTACATTTGTTAAAAAAAAGTCTGCCTTTTTTCTATTGAAGCATAATTGGTTGCACTGAAACATGAAGGGTACTGTTTTTGGGCTGAGTCCATGCTGAGTAAATATTTTATGGCAGGCTACTGAATCATTTAGTATCTCTCTAATGGAGGAATATACTTTGGGGTCTTTTGACATAGCTACAATATACTTATTTTTTAAATGGCACTTGTCTTAGCAGGTCCAGTGGCATTTCCTCTTTTGGCAATAAAATTTGGTGAGGCACATGGGAATCCCAGCTGCCAAGCCATTTCATTTTGCATTACTAAGCTGGGTTCGTTGCATCATGTTCTTTCCTCTGTCTCTCCTTGGCCTACCCCGATGCTTCAGATTAAATACCCCGCTGATAATCCCTTCAAACTATGGTCTCTTCACCAAATGTAAAAGCGTAACAATTGCTGCTCTGTTCAAGCTAAACAATGGCTAATTCTGTAGATTAGAGAAATTTCTACTTCTGTGTCCAGTTTTTTTTTTTTTAAAAAGCATTTTCACAGTAATTTTCCTGGCCCAATATACAAAATATGACTTCGCAGTTTTGGCACAATAATGATGTTCCCTGACTGCTGAAGCATATACACTAACATTGTTTCATGAACTTTGCTAGAAGCTTCCAGCAAAGGCAAGTTTAGTGAATTTCTATTTAACGTACGGAAGCCATTAAAAATGTGAATACACATCGTCAAGCTGGACCGAATTGGACAGAAGAATTAAAGCAAAGCAACGTACAAGTGTCTTATATCTCTTGGAATTGCTACTGAAGATTTGGGAAAACATTTTGGCTGATTTTCTGCTGAAATCAAATGTCTTGTGAAATAACATGGCTTCCGGCAAGTGTACTAAAACTTTTGAATTGTACTGTTAAATTTTTTTCTGTTTGGAACTGACAGTTACAGTTGTGCATTAAAGCTTTTTTTTTTTTTTTTTTATAGACAATCTGGTCATATGTATTATGGATCTCTGCTCTTTAACTTAACTGTATTCTTTTGTCATGGAGAGAGGTCATGTGTGCTCCTCAGCTAAACTGTGTGAATGTATTTATGCTGATAATATGTTTCTCTTTCACCTTTCCCCGGCAGCTCTTATTAACCTCCTGAAATTCCTGCTTTCACATGAAACCACTCTTCTGGCCAAATATAACATCTTCAATCTGGCACTCCTGGTAAGAAGAAACTGGGATTTTGTTCCCTGTTTAGTGGCCGAATAATGAATGAACAAGGTTTACCATATCTCTACACACCGATGCATGATTTATATACATCTTTTAGGCATAAAAATACAGTGTAACATAAATATGTCAATTAAGGAAGTATGTATATGGATTTTTTAAGAATTATCTTCTAATTTCAGTTTTCACTTAATGCTTGAGTATACAATAATTTATTTAATGAGTTCTTTACAAATGTTTATTCTGGAAATTTTAAGGTATGAAGTGAGACATTGCAGATTCTGTATATCAACAACACACTGAATTTGTGTGTACACATAAATATGTATGAGATTTCAAGTGAGCTGTAGTCTGAATTATTCACTGCTGTGAATAATTCAGTTTTGCTCTATTCGTAAACATTTGGTTTTGCTGTAATGTCTGGAAATTATAGTTTTATCTTCAGGACTCTTCTAAATTCTAAACCTTTTCAAAAGAGCATGTTCTGTATCAGTACAGTTGTCTGTTGCACATAGAAACACAGAAAAGATTTTTCACAGTTTATTGCATGTGTTTTGCACCTTTGTCAATCCGAAGCAAGTCCAAGAATGACCCGATTTTTAAACTGGGTATTGGTAGTGATTAGTTTGGCACTCTGAATTACTCAGCTTCTGGAGAAAATGTCTTAAAACAGCTGGTACTGTAGGGGAACAGCTGGTAGTGCAGTGGTTAGAGCTACTGCCTTTGGATCCAAAGGTCGCATGTTTGATACCCCTCGCCTTCAGCTGTAGTAGCCTTGAGCAAGGTGCTTATCCTGAATTGATCCAGTAAAATTACCCAGCTGTATAAATGATGGGTGAATAATTGTAAGCTTCTCATAATGGTAACCTTAACATTGTAAGTCACTCTGGAGAAAAGCATCAGCTAAATGAATAAATGTGAGACATGGCATCAGACTTTTGTCTTTGAGTGTCTGTGTGGAGTCTGGGTTTTCTCCAGTTGTCGCTTTTCTGAACTGGGTTTTGGAACTTCACATGGAACATACATATATATATTATATATACAGTATATATATAACAATGATATATATATAATATAGGGTGTGCAGTGGCGTGGCAGGCTTGGCCAGAGCGGGTATGGGGTATGTTTCCCCTCCCCTTCCAGCCTTGTGCTCTGTGTTGCCAGGTTAGGCTCCGGTTAGCTGCAACCCCGCTTGGGACAAGCAGTTTCAGATTGTGCGTGCGTGTGTGCGTGCGTTCATGGATGTACATGATTTACCTACCAGTTGGGATTGTTGGATGAATAAATATTGTGATTGTAATCCACTGTCTGTTTCCCACATTCTGTGTTCTGTTTCTCACGTTCTCATGTTCCTAACCCAACTTTGCAGGTAGTGAACCTCTTCAACATGTTCATCACCTATGGAGACACTTTCCTACCTACCCCCAGTAGCTACGACGAGCTGTACTATGAGATTGTGAGGATGCACCAAGTGTTTGACAACCTCTACTGCATGGGTGAGTGGGCAAGTGAGAGTGGAACCTTATGTCTGAGGTTGTAGGCTTGTGTAGGTGGGACCTCAGGCCAATGAGAGTGAGGAGGTGAGGATGAGGGTACTTGGTATCTAGGACCCCAGATTTATGGGAATAGGATAAATGGGATTAAGACCTGGCCTGTACAGAAAAGTAGAATAAGGCATGAAGCAGTTTACAGGATAAGGTCAGACCTGAGTAGAGATATGTGCAGAACAGCTTTGGTCTAGAAGCTCTCTAGTCGTTCAAGATGCTAGTAAACGCTACAGTTTGTTCGTTGATTATATAAAGAATGTTCCATTTGAGGTAAGGAATGAATGCAGAAGAACGATTTAAATTTCTAACAACCAGCTGGAGAACTACAGAATAAAAGTGTTCAGACCTGTGCAGGATCGAAATGCAGGATGTCCGCTGCATTTTTATCTGGCGTAATTCAGGAGGAGATGCTTTGATGCAGAGCTGATGTGGAGGACTGATTAAATTTGAGCGTATGCTCTGATTCCTACTGCTGCCTGTGATCATCATCATTTAATTGAAACTGGAGTCATTCCACTGGGAGGATCATTAGATGTGCTGTAATACTCCTTAAATACTACCATTACAAAATTATATGAAGAAATTATTAATGTGGTTTAATTCCCTCTATGTTTGTTAATTTTGGTCTAGCGTCTGTTAATTAGGATGGCAAAAGCAGAATGTCCAGCATAGTGTGGCTCACCCGTTTCCTCCAGGACCTGCGCTTACAGCCAGCCGTCCCAGCCTGCCTAGTGCCCCCAGGCTTTCTCTCTAACACACTGGGAGACATGGTCACCCCATTACTTTTTCCCTAAGTTCCCCCAGTGGTTACACACGTATTTAACATTATTTCCCATAATGCAACTATTTACATTGAACCAGTAACGCAGGTCGTTACATAGCCTCCCCGTCAAAAAGAATAGCAGTGTCCCCCCTGCTGCCTGCCCCACACGTGTCCTGACGTCCAGCGCTGTTCTCAGGCGCATCCGGTTGGGAGTGCAGGTCCCAGACGCTCACTGCAGCCACTTACCAGACATGGCGGCGCCCACGTGGCTTTCGCCGACCGCCTTGCGCTCCCCGTGGCTGACTGGCTCTTCTGGGACCTTCGCGCCGGCTCTCCGCAGCCACTCCCTGTTGCCCCTGCGCCGTCGTCGGAGGCGAGCCCCTCTTTCGCGCCTCCCGTCGTCTCGCCGATTGGTCACCATTCGGCGGAGGACCCGGCAAATCCACCCTGCTTGCCGCTGTCGCCTCCGCCAATTCGCCGCACGCTGAGCCCGCCGCGATGCTCGTAAAACTGGCCACTTTTTGCTGCACAGCCCTCCTTTTTTTGTGGCGTTTGTTCCTCTGCGCCGCTCTTTCACAACGCTTGCCGGGGCTTCAGGCAGGCTTGGCGCTTTCTCCCAAAAAGCGACGGAATCTTGCTCCGTGGGAGAATTAGCGTTGGCAGTTTCACTCACGTCCGACATGGAGCCCTGCCTGTCCACAGACGAAACACACTGCTCCACGTTATCCAGCACAGCATCCGTCCTACTCAGAAAAGCTGCACTCTCTGCAGGGCGACTTTCCTCCGCGTTCGACGGCGGTTCGCTGCCCCTCCCTGCCGCTCCTTCTGTGGGCACAGGGAGACCCCACTCGACCTGCTCGGCCGTCTCCAATTTGTTAATTTTGGTCTAGCGTCTGTTAATTATGATGGCAAAAGCAGAATGTCCAGCATAGTGTGGCTCGCAGCGCCATGGGTTTGGATGGGGCGAAGAAGGATGTGGAGACAACATTCATGACGAACGATTTATTCCAACACCAGCACAAGGGAAATGATGCTCTCAGTTCAAGGACCCCATTTCCTCCAGGACCTGCACTTACAGCCAGCCTGCCTAGCGCCCCCAGGCTTTCTCTCTAACACACTGGGAGACACGGTCACCCCATTATTTTTCCCCTAAGTGCCCCCAGTGGTTACACACGTATTTAACATTATTTCCCATAATGCAACTATTTACATTGAACCAGTAACGCGGGTCTTTACAATAGATCATATGAGGGTCCTGTGTAGCTCGCCTTTCTTTAGTGGCTAGATGTTTAAACACTGGGTATTAAATAGTATAGTTTAAAGCAGAAACTACATTATAGGTTTTATTGGTATATGTGGTGTGCATTGTAGAGTGGCACGGTGGTACAGTAAGTAGTGATGCTGCCTCACAACACCTGGGTGGTGTGAGAGAATGTGGGTTCTATCCCCATTTGATCTGTGTGGCGTTTGGATGATCTTCCTACATCTGTGTGGGTTTCCTCTGAGCACTGTCGTTTCCTCCCACAGTCCAAAGATGTGCAGACATGGATGGTATACATTACAACTGTCACATTTTATTAAAATTTTCAGTCTTTTTCAGGGCAATATGGTGGCGCAGTCAGTAGCACTAATGCCCATGATTCCTGTGCTGTGCTTTTGGGAATGATTTTGAATCCATCTCAATCCATGTGGAGTTTGCATGTTGTTGTTGTCTTTGTCTAGGTTTCCTTTGGATGCTCCAGTTTCTTTTCATACTCCAAAGACTTCAATAGGTGATAAATGTGCAAGTAAATGCATGTTTGTTTGTGATGGATTGGCCTCCCATGTACCAAGGTGTACCATTCCTCATACCCCATGCTTCTAGGAAGATAATGATAATGATGATAATAATGATAATAATAATAAACTTTATTTTATAAAGCATCTTTAAGAACAGCTTCTGAAAGTGCTTTAAAAAAAGATATGCTGTAAGGTCATGTAATAAAATAACAATTAATTTTCTAATAAAAATAGAACAAGACATCCACAGAATACAAAAAACAATGTGAAGGGAAAATACTAGTAAACAAATGAGAGTTAAGAGGCTCTAGACCACCGAATTACTCTGCATAGGAAAAATTAATGACAATGAAAAAACAAATGTTGCCCCTTGTCTAACTTAGGGTCACATTGATCCAGCGGCTACCCAAGATGCACAAGGTGCTAGGCTGGTTAGGGTACACTCTGGACAGGACTCCAGTCCGTTGCAGGGTAGCCACATATACGCACGCACGCACTCTTATACATTCACGCAGTACAGGCAATTTGGAGAAACCACTTGACCTGAAACATATGTCTTTGGACAGTGGGAGGAGTCCTACACAAATGGGAAAACATGCAAACTCCACACTGATTTGAGCTGAAAAGAATATCTGAAGCAGCGAAATGAGCTTTTTTATAAAGCATTAACACTTTTGCTAAAGGTGCTTATTCAATACTGTTCATCATACAAAATACTGTATCTGTAATACTGCAACATACTGTTGCTGGTCTAGATGTACAGTGCTGCTTTAACTAAGGTCTGTATAGTGAGCAAATGTTCATGTGTGTAGAGAATAGTGCTTTTTGTCATAAACAAAGCCTACAATCGAAATGTGTACAACAGCTTCATAATGTGCAATATGCAAGTCTGCCTGCTGGGATGGGAATAGCTAATTCATTTTTCTAGCTAGTAAGCATTTTTGAGCAACAGACAAGCTAACTGTCCATCAATATCCTGTGGTGAGTGCTGACATAGTCTGTCAAAATTGGAGATTTGTCACAGGTGCTCTGTGGCATAGATTTTTCTAATGCTTAATTTGGTGTAAGTAATAAAATTGGATATTCTCATAATTTAAAGATTTGTTTTTTGCATAGCTTCAAGTGTCTCATGTTTTTCTAAGGTGACAGCTCGCATGCACAGCTCGCACGCAGCACGCACAAAACAAGGAAAAACTCAAGTGGTAAACTACAGAAATGAACATGGCACAACAACTTGTAATGCATGCAAAGTATGGGTCTGATCTCTGTGTGTATGAACTGATACGGAGAAATAATTAAGAGGTTAAGAGATGAAATTTGAGTGGATTAAATATATAATTTAATAATTATTTTGTGTTGTGACTTGAAGGGTTTTTTATCTGACTCATTTATGTGGAAATTGCCATAACTGTTTTGTTTAGATTAAAGGGCTCCGTTAATTTATTCTTAAAATCAAAATAACAGTAGAAATGTCAGAACAAATTTGAATGTCAACAACTGACTGTTATGTAACTGAGTTCAGTAGCGCACGTAATAATGGAAGGCTGATTGGAATGGAAACTAAGTGTAATTTTTGAGCATTAGTTGGGCATAGATGTTTATCATTTCTGAAAATTAAATGAGGTCTTTTATAGTTTTATTTGGAAATATGTTGGAAGTTTTACTTGGAAATACATGCGTTGAAAATGTTATGGATAATATGTTAAATTAATCTAAGTAAATTAAATTAAATACAAGCTGAGTTATTCAGAAATGTCAAAAGTTTGGAATTCCAATGTTTTGGGAGTATTTAATATCCCTATTGGTATTATTTTGACTCCATGTGTCTTTGTTATGCAGAAATTTTAAATAAATTCTCATGGGTAGTGTTACAGTGAAGATTTTAATGAAGATGAAAATCTTTGATGAGAAATGCACTAGTGTAGTAATTAGAAGGAACTACAGTGGTTCTTGTGCCCTCCCCCCAGCAGAGCTCAAGGGACCAGTATGGAGTTGCCCCCATTAAGCACATTGTCTCTGTGGCCCCTGTTGACCAAATGTGGTCCCCCCACCTTTTTGGTCTTGGTTGATGGCGGAACCCAAAGCTGCTCAGTGTCTCTCTCCAATACCCCTTCCTCAGAATACGTGTTATTTTTCCTTACTAAAGACCCAAATTCCCACTCAGACCGTAAAACTCACCAACCCTCCTTCCACATGTCCCATTAGACAGGATTTTGCTGTTCTTGTGCATAGACTGCATTCCCTTAGCCTTTCATTATGCAAAATGGTAAAATATTAATTTGTATTCCAAAGATGGTGGTTGGGGTTGTGGGTGGTCATCTGAACTGAAGTGCAGGAAATTTTTCCCCTCGTCACCTCAACTCATGCTCTGTGAGGGAGTTTTTGCTAGGGATGTGCTCCTCTCTGAGGACCTCTGGTTGGTTTGCCTGTGACAGCACCACCCACTACACAGTTGGACTGTTTTTAGTGGAACCTCTCCTGTCACCAGTGTGGAATCGTGGGGGGAACTGGCCATGAAACAAGATTTCTTGAAACGTGCTGAATGCTACCACTGATTAATGACTTTATCTGACATCTGTTATTCAGGACAGTGCTGAGCTGGAAACTGTGTGTATCTGTCCATCAAAATGTGACAGCATTCCCACAAGAGAAGCAATTAGAGTGCAGTGGAGAGGAAAAAGTTTTTGTGCCAAAAGTGATTTAATCCCTTCAGTTGTTAAGATGCTTCCCTCTGAGGGTTTTTTGCTGAAGCAGAGGAACAGACAAAGGTGACACATACAGCAGTGGTGTGACAGCAGCATTTTGCATTAATTTGGTGAAACAGCATTATTTGCAGTAATGTGCTGGGGTGAAGCGATACAGTGTTCTAAGGTTTTTGTCTCCTCTCTTTTGCAGTGCTTCGTGTATCCACCAATACTGGGCAGTGGAAGGAGCCTGCCAGCAAGGTCACCCACGCACTGGGCAACATCAGGTAAGGAGAGATAGTGGAGTCCTGCCTGTTAGTGCCAGACACACTCACTGGTTTACTGTCTAGCAACTCCCCACTCTTTCACCACATTAAAATATCTGTTGCAAGACCAGTATTACTAGATGCATTTTGGAATAGCTGACTGGAAGGTCAGCCTAATAGGGACTTATGATTTAAGTGTACCCTGAGTAGGGATGCTGCTCTCAAATGACATTTCTGTTAAAAACATAATAATTCATATTTAAAAGTATCACATTGTGGATATGACGAAGTGCGTTAAACTTGTGCACTATGGTTACAAATGTTTGTCTGGTGCTTGGAAAAATTGAATCACTGACAAATCTTCAGATCAGTCTGTAGGTCATGGTCTCACCCTCAGGGAGTGACCGTGCTGGTAGAGATTTATGCCAATGTGAAGGAAGGGCAGCAACACTGGGGAATTGCCCCCAGTCTAGGCCATTTCTGCTCTTTTACCTCCCTTTCTTACCACCTACAGATGAAAAATCTAATGATAGTATGTAGTGCCAGTGTAATTAATTGTAATGGAATGTTTTGTGTTTTTGGGTCATTTTTCTTTTGATAAATATTTTTAATTGATTAAACTATAAAGGAAGTTAGATTTTATGTAATCCATCTATAAAGTTGTTCACTAGTTTAAAGTTGTTACAGAACATTGTATTTTACAGGCCAGAGTGCCTTATGTTGTATGGCATAACTGTAGTGATACTGATGACACTTGCCCTAACACTGTAAATGTAATTTAATCTTCTTCATTAGACAGCTTTTGCAGCTGTTTTGTAGAATAATTCAAGAGTGCATTTCCCAGAAAATCTGAACTGTACTGTCTTTTCCCCAAGTACACATTAAATGCCCTGACAAATGGAATTGAATGTGGGATGAAATGAGAGGATTCATTTAAAGAGCAATTGCTGGACTGCACTACTGGCTCAGAAGGGCCAGGAGCATTGGTATGCTCATCTCCATTGTTGTTGGCTGAAGGCTAATATCTCTCAGTTGCTTAGCTGCAGGGTAAAAGGAGCAGACAACGTGTCCAGTTCTGTTAATTTTTAGCAGCTCCAGTTTCATCCCCATTATTATGTTCTGTTTGAGATGCCATGCCTGCTCTGCTCCAACAGTAGACATGTTTCAGTGTCCCCCCCCACTGTGACATCCTGACATTCTCTTTACCAAAGCCATGCCTTCACTTTGCCTGGCTGACATCAGTTTTCCAATCCGACCACTGATCTCAAATGCCTCCTTCACTCAGCTGATGTCATGGCACCAGCAGCTACTTACGTGTTGTAGTTTAGACTGTGTGAGTATGAGTACAGTGAGTACATCGTGATCCAGTGGAGCTCACGTCTGTCAGCCTGTCTTCACATTTGTGAAAGTGTCCACCCCTTTCTCGTTCCTGCAGCAGAGAATGCTTTTTATCCAGCATTTTAATAACTAGTGAAATACTACTAATTTTCTAAATTGCCTTTTTGGTTTTTAGGAATTTTAATATTGAATATGCATGCACAGATTGTACAGTTTTAATTAATGATGGGAATTGTGATATAGACGAGGAAAAGTTTCCCAGGGGTAACAGGGACTACAGAAATGACAAATTAATACAGCTGACGCTGCAGTGAAGCTGTGTCCAAGGAATTGGTGCACCATTCGTTTAGGATTCAGGTTGTCACAATGGAGTTTTAGGCCAAACAGTTTGTGCTTGATTTGCAGGTTTATTGCTGACAAAAGCTGCAAAACCACAGTTGTGGTCATAAATATTGGCACCTGTCAAATCACACAACATCATCTTCCTGAAGACTGTTGAAATCGAAACATGTTTTGGTATTCACATATATGTCTCTGAGTTACAGTGGAAGAAAACAAAAAAGCTGAATAATTTACTAAGTCTTAGCATGTTACACACAAAGTCCTAAAATGTCTCCCAACTTTACTGGCACCATCTACAAGTACATAGAAGTAAAAATAATTGAAATAATTACATTTAAAGCAGGGGATTTGCCTTTGCTTTCGAATTGAATGTACATGTGGTGAATTATAGGTGTCTGCTGTATACGAATTACTTATTCAGGCAGTCTTTATAGAGAAAAATACTCTTTCTCCTGTTTTGTGTCAGCTGTGTGTAGCGCAGTGAATATGGAGAAAAGAAAGAAAACCAAAGCATTGACTTAGTAGGTCAGACACAGGATTGTAGCAGAGCATGGACAATCTCAAGGTTGTAAGTCCATCTCTAGAGACACTGAAGTTCTTGTGTCTATCGTACAAAATGTTATGAATAAGTTTAAGACCCATTGCACTATAGCTATCCTCTCTGGATGTGGCTACAAAAAAACTGAAATAAAAATTGCAGTGAAGGATTCTTGAAATGGTGGTGATAGCACCTTGAACTGCTGCACAAGGTATGACAGTTTCAACTTGCACCATCTGTTGGCAACTTAATGACACAAGGTTATAGGGAGAGACTGAAGGATCCTATTGCTGAGAGAGAGACATAAGAAAGCCTGACTGCTGTTTGCCAAAACACATCTGAGCATGAAGATCCTGTGTACAGATACGATGAGACTAAGATGAGACCAAGTTAGAGCTTTTTGGTAAGGTATACTATCTCTATGTTTACATGAAACAATTTGAAGCACTCAAAGAAAAGAACACCTTCTCTACAATGAAACAGAGGGAAGGTTCACTGATGCCTTGGGGTTCCTTTGCTGACTCTGGCACTGAGTGCCTTGAATGGGTGCAAGATGTTATGAAATCAGGAGGAACACCAGACGTTTTGGAATGCAATGACATACCCAGTGTCAGAAATGTCCAGCTTCGTCGAAGTTTATGGGTTTTCCAGCAGGACAACCCCAAACACACATTAAAACACACCCAGCACTGGTTCAGAACAAAACATTGGACTGATCTGGAGTGGCCAGCAATGAGTCCAGATCTGAATACTATTTAAAACTTGTGGAGAGATCTGAAAACAGCAGGTGAGAGAAGACACCCTTCAAATGTAGAACTGGAGCAGTTTGCTAAAGTAGAGTTAACCAGACTGCTGGTGCAGAAGTGCAAGAATCTCATTGACGGCGATGGGAAGCACTTCATTATTTGTTATTTTGACCAACTGCTGTGCTACCAAATATTGATTATAGGGTGTCAGTTTTGTCAGTGAAATTTCTTTTTGTTTTCAGATATAAAAGAACATATTAAGTCCTGGATCAGAACAATTGTTCTATAATAATAAAAGTGAAATTTAAAATTATAGAGAACAATTACATTCGTAAATTTCAACTCATTTTTAAAGAAAAATTGTAGGTTATTTGGAAAAAGTGGAAGGATGCCATTGTTTTTGGCTATGACTACGTTACGCAAAAGGGGTCAGTGTTGTAATTCGTGACTATACAGAAACAACGAAAACAGCATACCAAAAGTGAGTCAAAGGTTGTAAGATGATGTTTATTGACTGGAACAGAAACACTAGGCCTGAACTGAATCAAACAAAACTGTAAAATTTATTCTTGTGTATCTCTATCCTAAATACAAACTCAGTATGTTCCATCCATCTTCTGTCCCGCTTGTTCTAAAAGGGTCGCGGTGGCAGCAGGGAGAGCAGAGAGGCCCAGCCGCCCCTGTCCCCCGCAGCTTTCTCCAGCTCAACCTGGGGGATCCCCAGCTGTTCCCAGGCCAGCTGTGAGATATAATCCCTCCAGTGGGTCCTGGGCCAACCTTGGGGCCTCGTCCCAGTTGGCCGTGCATGGTATACCCCCAATGGGAAGCCCCCAGGGGGCATCCTTATCAGATGCCCGAACCACCTCAACTGGCTCCTCTCAATGTGAAGGAGTAGTGGCTCTACTCTGAGTTCCTCCCAGATGTCCGAACTCCCCACCCTGTGAGTCCCAGCACCCTGCGGCGAAAACTCATTTTGGCCGCTTGTATCCGCGATCTTATTCTTTTGGTCATCACCCAGAGTTGATGACCATAGGTGAGGGTAGGGACGTAGATTGACCGGTAAATGCCTTATGGCTCAGCTCCCCCTTCACCACTACAGTCCGGTACAGCGACCGCATTACTGCTGCCGCTGCTCCCAGTCTGTGGCCGATCTCACGCTCCCTTCTTCCCTCACTCGTGAACAAGACCCCAAGATACTTGAACTCCTCCACCTGGGGCAAAAACTCTCCCCTTACCTGGAGGGGCATGCCATCCTTTTCCGTGAGAGAACCATGGACTCAGACTTTGAGGTGCTGATCCTCATCCCCACTGCTTCACACTTGGCTGCAAACTGTTCCAGTGCGTGCTGGAGGCAACCATGTGATGGTGCCAAAAGGACATCATCATCCGCAAAAAAGCAGACTTCACCTTCCGACTCCCACACAGAATGCCCTCCTGACCACGACTGCGCCTTGATATCCTGTCCATGAAAACCACAAACAGGAGTGGAGACAGGGCACAGTCTTGGCGGAGTCCAACACCCACACTGAATAAGCCTGACTTAATGCAGAGTATGCGGACACAGCTTTCGCTCCATATGTTCAAGGACTGAATGGCCTGCAGTAGTGGCCCCGGTACCCCATACTCTCGAAGCACCTCCCACAGAATTTCCCAGGGAACACGGTCATACGCCTTCTCCAAGTCCACAAAACACACGTAGACCGGATTAGCAAATTCCCATGCCCCTTCAGTGATCTGTGAGAGGGTAAAAAGCTGGTCCACTGTTCCACGGCCAGGGCGGAATCCGCATTGTTCCTCTTCAATCTGAGGTTCAACTATCGGCCGGAGCCTCCTCTCCAGCACCCCGGCATAGACTTTCCCAGGGAGCTGAGAAGTGTGATGCCCCGATAGTTAGCACACACTCTCCGGTCCTCTTTCTTAAAGATAGGGACCACCACCCCAGTTTGCCAATCCAAGGACACTGTCCCCAAGGTCCATGCATCATTGCAGAGGCGTGTCAACCATGACAGCCCTGCAACATCCACGGCCTTAAGCATTTTCGGGTGGATCTCGTCCACCCCCGGTGCTTTGCCACTGTGGAGCTTACCAACTACCTCAGTGACTTCCACCAGGGAAATGGACTCTGATAGCCCGAAAGCCTCTGGCCCTGACTCCTGTAAGGGAGGCATATCAGTCGAGTTTAAGAGTTCTTCAGGGTGCTCCTTCCACCTCCCGACAATGTCCTCATCAGAGGTCAGAGTTTCTCCACTCCTGCTAAACACAGCCTGAGCGAAACTCCTCCGACCCCTTCTGAGCTGTCGGATGGTTCTCCAGAACCTCTTTGAAGCCGACCGATACTCATTTTCCATGGCCTCTCCAATCTCCTCCCATGCCCGGGATTTTGCTACTGCAACCGCAGCCCCTGCTGCCTTTTTCGCCTGCCGGTGCCTGTCTGCTGAGTCAGGAGTCCTCAGAACCAACCAGGCGCTACAGGTCTCCCTCTTCATCTTGACGGATTCCCTCACCACCGGTGTCCACCAGCGGGTTCTCGGGTTGCTGCCCTGGCTGGCACCAACAAGCTTTTGGCCACAGCTGTACCTGGCTACTTCCACAATGGAGGTTTTGAACAGGGTCCATTCAGACTCCATGTCCCCCACCTCCTCCAGGACATGGGAGAAGCTCTCCCGGAGTTGTGAGTTAAAATCATTCCGGATAAGGTCTTCTGACAGTCGTTCCCGGCACGCCCTCATTAAACGTCTAGGCCTACCGGGTCTGTCCATCAGTTCTCCCTGCCACCTGATCCAACTGACCACCAGATGGTGATCAGCTGACAGCTCAGCACTTCTCTTCACCCGAATGTCCAGAACATGTGGCCTCAAGTCAGAGGAAACGATTATAAAGTCTGTCATTGACCTCTGGCCCAAGAAGCTCTGGTACCAAGTACACTTACGAGCATCCTTGTGTTCGAACATAGTGTTTGTTATGGACAAACCATGACTAGCACAGATGTCCAATAACATTTCACCATTCGGGTTCAGATCGGGCAGGCCGTTCTTCCCAATCACGTCCCCGCCAGATTTCCCAGTCATTGCCAACATGAGCATTGAAGTCCCCCAGCAGGACTATGGAGTCGAGTCTGTTGGTGGGGCCCTGTCCAGAACCCCTCCCACCTTCTCCAAGAAGGCTGAATACTCCGAACTGCTGTTTGGTGCATAAGCACACACAACAGTCAAAGTTTTCCTCTCTGCAACCCTAAGTCACATTGAGGTGACCCTCTCGTCCACCAGAGCTAACTCCAGCTGTATGGCAGCCAGCTGTGGGCTTGTGAGTATCCCCACACCCGCCTGGCACCTCTCACCTCGTGCAACTCCTGAGTAGGAGACAGACCACCCCTTATCGAGGAGTTTGGTTCCAGAGCCAACACTGTGAGTGGAGGTGAGCCCAACTATATCTAGTTGGTATTTCTCAACCTCCAGCACCAGTTCCGGCTCCTTCCCCCCAAGTGAGGTGACATTCCACGTACCAAGAGCCAGTTTTCGTCGCAAGGGGCCATGAAGCCATGCGCCACCCTGCCCCTTCCTGCCGCCAGGTATACATTGCACCTGACCCCCATGCTGGACCTTGCAGGTGGTGGGCCCACATGGCCCCCCCCATGATGCCTTTTTGGGCTGAGCCGGCCGGGCTACGTGGGCTGCCCGTCCACCAGGCGCTCGCCTAGGAACACTACTCCCAGGCCTGCCTCTAGGGATAGGTCCCGGTGACCCTATTCCAGGCAGGGTAAACGTTCTCTTGTTTACTTTTTCATGGAGGTTTTTGGATCGTGTTAGTCTGGATCTTCACTCCAGACCTGTTCACCTTGGGAGACCCTACCAGGAGCATAATGCTCCCGACGACAAAGCTCTGGAGATCCCTAAATCACGCAAGCCCTTCCGCCACGCCAAGGCCCCAAATCAGGAAGGATCCAACTCAGTATGTTGACATGGTTAAAAATAAAGCAAATGGCAAACCATTATGTACAACACATATTTTCTCGTTACAGGCAGTCCCCGAGTGATGGACGTCTGACTTACAAACCACCCCCCTTACTGACGGGAAGTTTTTTTTTCTCTTTTTCTTTTGGTCACCCTTAAGTAACAATCATATGAAAACTTCATAATTAAGCCTATTATATTAAAAGTTTGAGTTACTGTATGTACAATGGTTCGTAATAACAAACAGGCCCTACTTTGCAACACGCATCAAAACATTTTGTATCTACAGCGGTTTGTTGACTTGTGGGCAGGACGCGTGAGCCTGAGGTAGACAGAGACAGACTTAGACAGACTTCCTGAGACAGACTTCCTTCTTTTCAGTCGGACCACGTTGCTGTTAAGTGTCTCGTGTGTTACTGTATTTGGCTTAATTTGTTTTGTTTTTACCCTCCTAACCATAGCACCAAAGCTTAAATAAATGTGATTCAAGTGATGGTGATGGTGATGCTTCCGCGGGAAGCGATCGCGATTGAAACTAAAGAAGAAATAATAAAGTGAAAGGTGAAACGCCAACAAATAATGGAAAAGCAAACATTGAAGTTCTTTAATGTTTTGCACGTGCGCACACACACACTGCCGCCCCCCTCCCCCAGTGAGAGAGCACTCTTCTACAAAAGACACTTCTTCCCAGTTGTGGAATCTCACTGTCACAACCTCATCAGCAAGCTAAGCGACCGCACCTGCTGCTAATCAGCACAACCAGGTAGCGCCGTCACCACACAGGGTTGCAGAATCTTACAACGTCTACCTGCTTAGACCCACGCTTGTCCACGACCTTTGTTCTCTGTCTGTTCCTGTGATTGCACCGAAATAAACGTACCCACACTTGGGTCCAAACCCCTACCTGCTGTCTCCCATCCTTGTTCATGACAGAAGATTTTTCTCTCCTCCATGGACCCAGCGGAGTTGGAGCACCTGCAAAAAGCAGTGTCCGTGCAGGGAGTCCTCCCTGGCTCCCACAATCAGACCCTGCGGCAGATCCTGGGAACCCTCCAGGGTCTGGTGCAAGCGCACCGGGTGAAGTGGAAGCCCCAGTTGCTGCCTCCGCAGCGCTCCCTGCGCCATCAGAAGCCACCCCGATTGTGCCAGCAATGGACCTCCGGCTGACCACGCCGGAAAGGGAACGAGGCTGGTGTAGATGGGGGGGTGCACTGAAAGCCTTTCAGACCCTCAAGGAGAGGTTCACAACGGCGCCGATCCTACGACATCCAGACCCCTCACTCTCATTCGTGGTGGAAATAGATGCCTTGGAGGTAGGAGTCAGAGCAGTCCTTTCCCAAAGACAAGGTACCCCACCAAAGCTCCACCCATGTGCGTACTATTCGCGTAAGCTGACCCCAGCAGAGCGTAATTACGACATTGGAACCTGGGAACTTTTGGCTATCAAGTTGGTTCTGAAGGAGTGGCGACACTGGTTAGAGGGTGCCGCATACCCTTTCCTCATTCTCACAGACCAGCGGAACCTCGAGTACCTGCAAAAAGCGCGGCATCTGAACCCTCGCCAGGCATGCTGGGCACTGTTCTTTACCCAGTTTAGGTTCACAGTGTCTAACAGGCCAGGATTGAAGAACACCAAGGCAGACTCCCTGTCACAAGTGTACGGAAAAGATCCTGGCCCAAGGTGGCCCGACTTGATCATACCTGAGCGGTTAGTGGTGGCCCCAATCAGATGGCAGTTTCAGCAGGAGGTCTGGGTGGCCCAAGAAGGGGACCCTGGGCCAGCAAACAAATCATTCCTGTCAGTTTCCAACCCTCTCTCCTTCAGTGGGCGCACAACTCTCCAGTGGCAGGACACCCGGGCCACCGACGGACACTCTCCTTCCTCCAAGGGTGATATTGGTGGCCGTCCATCCGGGAGGATGTACAGGCGTATGTAGAAGCCTGCGAAACGTGTGCACAGGCTCAGACCTTAAACCAGAAATCTGCAAGTTTGCTCGAGTCCCTATCTATCCCAGCGTAGCCCTGGTCTCACGTATTGATCAACTTCTTGGTGGATCTCCCCATGTCCCAAGATAACACTGCTATCCTCACCATCCTTCATCGGTTCTCAAAGGCACGTCAGTTAATATCCTTACCGCAACTCCCATCGACCGAAGCCCTGTTTCAGAATGTCTTCCTCATCTATGGCCTCCTGGAGGACTTAGTCTCACATAGAGGCCCACAGTTCACTTCACGGTTGTGGAAAGCATTCTGGCGAAAATTGGGGGTGTCGGTAAGTCTGACTTCTGCATACCGTCGACAGGCCAACGGAGAGATTGAGAGATTATTGGGTCAATTCTTGCGTAGCTACTGCGGCCAGAAACAATGGGAGTTTCTACCCTGGGCGGAATACGCCCCCAACTCTCTCTCTCTCTCTCTCTCTCATTTCTTCACCGGACTCACCCCATTTCAATGTGTCCTAGGTTATCAGCCTCCCCTATTCCCCTGGCACCCAGAGCGCACTGACATTCCAGCCATCGATGCCTGTTACTGGAACAGTGAACAGACATGGCAGGCAGTGACAGCTTGTCTGTGCTGAAGCGTGCACTGGTACAAACAACAGGCCAATTGTCACCGTTGCTCAATCTCCTTTCATCTTGGCCAGTGGGTCTGGTTATCCACCAGAAACCCGAAACCGCAACTTCCATTCGGAAGGCTCAACCCACGCTGCATAGGTCCCTACAAGGTCATCCCAGTCACGTACCACTTGCGCCTGCCACCGACATTCCGGGTCTGTCCTTCATTTCATGTCTCCCTCCTCAAACCATATAAAGTGTCACACCTCCAGGTTCCTCGTGGCTCAGTGCCTCTCCTACCGGTGCAGGTGGATTGTGCCCCAGTGTATACGGTTCGGGAGTTCCTAGACTCCCGATGCCGCCGCAGCCGCATGCAGTATTTGGTGGATTGGGAAGGGTATGGGCCGGAGGAGCACTGTTGGGTACCAGCGAAGGACATCCTAGACCCGACCCTGATCTCGACTTTCCACAGAGACCATCCAGACCGCCTGGTGCCCTGGCCCAGGGGGCAACCGCCCCTGCCCTGGAAGGCGCCTGGAGCCACCTGTAGGGTGGGGGGTACTGTCACGCCCTCATCAGCAAGCCAGGTGACCACACCTGCTGCTAATCAGCACAACCACGTATAAAGAGAGCCCCGTCACAGCACGGGGTTGTGGAATCTTACAACACCTACCTGCTTAGCTTGTGATCCAGTGTTCTATTCCCAGTACCCTATTCCCTGTTCAGTGTTTCTGACTCTCTTTGCTTCTGACCCTTGCTTGCTCACCTGGATACTGATTTCTGTTTTGCCTTGGAAAACGACGTCCACGCCTGTCCATGACTTTCCTTCTCTTGTCTGTTCCTGTGATTGCACTGAAATAATCTGTGGAACAAAAACACATGGAGACGGACAGGGCTGCAAAGAAAACTTTCCTTAAATCCAGCATTCATAGGCGCAGGAGAGTTTCGCACCTGAGAATCTCCCCAAACAAAGCATACAGCAGTTACTTATATGCTGTTGCGCTGAGTCGATATGCCCCTTCAGTAACTTTCCACTTTCTCGGCTCGTTGTTCTTGTCAGGCGCGGCATAGCCGTACCTAGTTTTGGTTGATGCCTGCTAGGGCGGTTTCAGGGGTTCCTCTTATCAGCACACGGCAATGGTCAGCAGACAACTTGTCCTTGCTTTTGCACAAAGCTTGCAGCACTACTTTAGTACTACTACTCAGTAATTTTTCACACATTATGGTTACAAAGCAGAGTTACAGACATAAAGCAACATTCTTTACAGCAAAGCTTAAATTTTTCTTTCACAAAACGTACCCACACTTGGGTCCAAACCCTGACCTCTTGTCTTCCGTCCTCGTTGATGACTCTCATTCCTTTTTTGTTTTATACGATAACACTTTTTTTGTTTTATATATAAACATTGCTCTTTGGGGGGCCATGTGGGTCTAGCTGCACACATGTCAGAGTGTCCTATAGGCAAATTCAGGCATCAGGCTTCAGTGATTTTATTAGGACTGGTCTAGTACTTGTTCAGTCATTTTTTACATATGCATACATTTTTTTTGGTTCTTCCCTTTTTTGTCCAATATTAATAATGTAAAAATATCTCTTGAAGTTCATGGACAGCTAGCCAAAACATTGAAGTTAAAAATACAGTGATTTTTTTTTTTAAATTATTGATTTAAGATTTTGAAGAATATAATAAACCATGTTCTGCTTCATGGCTAATTGTGCTGTTTTGAATTTTGACACATTAAGGCCTTGAAGGTGTACATCAGTAATATTGTTTATTTTTTATTCATTACTTGGTTTTCTGCTTGACAATATTGATGTCACGAATAAGATCTGTAAATCATGGATTAATAAACAAATCCTTTACATGCCGGGCTCTAGCTACAGCTTCTGAAAGACAGGAGATGGTTATAAAGTAGAAATTGTGTCTCCCATGTGACAAGGATAGGTTTATAGCCTTGCTAAAGTGGTTGGCATGTTGTGAATTCAGTACTCTGTCAAATGCCTCGTACCTAATTAACATGTAGTTGCAAATATGCTGCATTTGTCTAAAAAATACTGCTTTTGACTATACTGTTGAAAGAACAGCCCAGATTTACAGTAAAAATTGCAGTGAAAGTGTTTAGAAAACAACATTTCAGTAATATTTCTATCTAAACCCTCTGTGTGTTGCAAAATGCACTTTTACCAAGAGATGTGCATTGTTTTGGATGATAGAATTTACGAAATTCATACATGTAAATGAATAAGTGTAAATATGCTTTGCTGTGTGTATGGCAAATCAGCTCAGCTTTCTGCTGCTGATTCCCTGGATTCTGGACTTTAATGTAAATCAGAGGTCACTTTGTTGTGGCAGCTAGTCTTCATGAAGTTGCATTTATTTAGTAGAAGGTTGTTTTGTCTTGGTTACCCAATCTTCGGGTTATTTGAAGAAAATAATAATAATAATAATAATAATATGATATATTGTACCTTAAAGAATTGCTGTTTTTCTCTAAATATACTGCCTGCAGTTGCCCTGTGTTACCAGGTAGGCTCTGGTTCCCCGTGACCCCGTATGGGACAAGCGGTTCTGAAAATGTGTGTGTGTGAGTTGTATTGTGATATATGCTGGGAGATTCTGATATTTGTGTAAATAGGCTGTGTAGACATACACTCATTTAACCATCACTAGAAGCTGTTTCTTGCTGTTTTTGACAGGTTTGTGTGACCTTTACTTTGAGTGGTATATAATGTACTTATGCTGTGATATAGATGAGTTTCCAGTTTAGTGCTTGCCGTTTATGGTGGGCACAGTGTAGTTAATGAATTATCAGTGTGCAGACTGAATCCTACTGTGTATAATGCATTAGGCAGCTAGGGAGCTGCCATTCACTAAGAAGGACTCTTTGAATAGGTAATTATGGTCTCCACCCATATGAATATGTCCACATACTATTTTTTTATGTTAGATATATTAGATATATTAATTACAATAACAAGCGCAATGCAGGAAGAAAATCTTAAATTGAATAAATTTGAATAGAATTAGGGGAATTATGCATAACATGGAACAGTGGCAACGGCTGGGGTGCTGCTACTGTTTCTGACTGACGTTAACCACACATCCTCCCTCTAAGCTGTATTTGCAACTGATTTGGGGAAGCACTGCAGTGTGCTGTTATGGGCGCTTGATTTAAAAAGTTGTTTATGAATTGAGAACAGGAGAAAATATACTGAGCATGTGTTTATCCTAGTTTGAAGGCACACTGGTGTGGGTAAAAACATTGGTGTATTTTTCTAAACAGTGTAATCTGCTTCATTATTCTATTACATGAATAGTAAGAAATTATTCCAAACATGCAAAGGTAACATTTTGTGGAATGAGGCCAGCTAATTAGGGGTGTGACATTTATGAATGCAATGTTAAAGAAAACCCCTGAGAGAAAAATCATAGAATAAAGCATGTACATTTATTTAGCAAACACTTTTTTCCAGCAAAACTTCCAATGAACTCTATGTAGTGTTATCAGCCCACACACCTTATTCACCAAGGTGACTTACATTACAATATACACTACTTGCAATGGATTACTCATCCACACATCAGTGGAATGCACTCTGTCTGTTTCTCACACACTATGGATGAACCTGAACAGTATGTCTTTGGGAGGATACCCATGCAGACATGGGGAGAACATGCAAATTCCACACAGATTGAATGGGGCTCAAACCCACGTCCTCTTACACCACCCCAGCACTGTGGGACAGCAGCGCTACTCGCTGTGTCACTGTGCCACCCACAAGTGTGTTATTATGAAACTGTACCTTAGCAGTGCAGATACTGTTTTATCTTTTCATGTCATGCCAAAAAACTGTTTCATGTGCATTATGGAATTTGACAGCCTTTTTGGAAAGGAGACTTGCTAAACTCTATGTGAATTTTAAAGGCTGATGCACAAAGATTTATATTCACTTTGAGAAGGATTCTTGACAACAAAAATATAATTCTGAAAACATTTGCATTTTCTATAATCCATTAATTAGAAAGATCTGTTATGTTACCCTTTCTGAATGTCAGTGCATGAAATAGCCATTTGTACTCTATAAAAATGCTGTCAACAATTGACACATATTGTTTAAAATAAAATACACACACATACACACAGACATCATCTGAAACCGCTTGTCCCAAATAGCTCAATTTATTTAAATTGTTAGTAAACACATTTACTCAGATTTAGTGTGTGGTATACTTGTTTTCTTGTGTTCTTTAAGGAAATACCATAAATCACCCAAGTATTGAGAACTTTCTAGAGCAAAGCAAAGTTCCTCTGCATTGTGTTTGTGTGGATCATTTTGTTATTTTGGTCATTTCAGCAAATTTCTAAACAGGTTACCAGCATTTTCTCTAGAATGACTATTCACACATGCAGAAGTGTGGTAGTATGTTATTTATAAGAAAATTCCCATGTATTTGTGACTGACCACAAATATGTCTTTGTAACTCATCCACCCATTGATTTCCTTACCAAGCATGCTTTTGTCAATTATGTCAAGCAGAAGCTTAAATATGCTGCAGTGCTGTGAATAAATAGCAACTAGGAGATTTTTTAAGGTCACATATGTAACAGAGAAAAGAAATCTTATGTTTTGAGGAAAGTGGCTATTTGTTGATCTCATAAAGCCTTAATGAATGCTGTCTTTTTACAGAAATATTTGACAAAATTCCTTTTAATACAAGCATTTTACAGGAATGCTGTGGGTGTGACATTGAATTTACATAATATTACATCCTATTTATAGCACTTCAGAATAAAATCTCAAGGACTAGGCTTTTTTTTTAATATTGTTGATTTAATCCCTTGTTCTTCTCATGTTTGCATTTACATTTATTCATTTAGCAGAGTTTATACATCTCACAGAAAATACAGCATGTACATTATATCAGCAGAAGACTTAGATGCGGACCTGTCATTCTAAAGCACAGTTAGTTTATTGCTTTCCAGCATATGAACCAATGTGTATCGTATGAGTAGTTGACAAAGGTTATCCAAATAACAATTTCTAATTACATTCATAATTAATTTTTTAAATTAAACATTTACATTACATGAGTAGCTGTGTGAAAATTTTTCTGTTATTCAACAGTTATGATCTCAAAGTTATTGAGAATGAACATTTACACATTACATGAATTTAAGAGATAACTGGGAGAAGTGAGTCTGGATGGGATGAGTTTTAAGACCATTCTTAAATGTAGACAGAGATTCAGTAGTTCTGAGTGAGAGGGGAAGGTCATTCCACCACATCGGAACCAGAACCAAAAACTGTGCGTGGGACCAACGTGCGAGCAGATGTGGAGGAGAATAACAGTCTGGTTGGGGTGTAGCAAATGATCAGGTCTTGTAGCTATCTGGGAGCAGTTCCATTTATGCTTTAGTAGGCCATTACCAGAGTCTTGAATTTGATCCTGGCAATTATAGGAAGCCAATGCAGAGAGGCAAGGAGGGGAGATATGTGGGACTGCTTCGGTAGATCAAACACAATTTGTGCAGCAGCGTTCCATATCAGCTGTAGAAGTTTAAGGGCAGTAGCTGGAAGGAGAAAGCTCAACAAGATGTCAAGGTCATCCAGGAAGCGGATGGGAGGGCCAGGAGGGCACTAGAGAACAACTACGTGTGATCGGGGCAGTGATAGAGACAACATGCGGTTAAAAAGAGGCCAGGTCATGGGCGACATGGTGGCACAGTGAGTAGTGCTACTCAGTCTGTGTGGTGTTTGCCTGTTCTCCATGTGTCTGCGTGGGTTTCCTCCCACAATCCAAAGACATGCTGTTCAGGTTCCCCCATAGTGTATGAGTGACAGAGAGAGTGTGTTTCACTGATGTATGGCTGAGTGACCCATTGTAAGTAGTGTATCTAGCAGTGTAAGTCACCTTGGTGAATAAGTGTGTGGGCTAATAACACTACATAGAATTCATTAGAAGTTGCTACCCGTCACCTGAGGAATCACGGTAAACTGCAGCAGCAATTCTCTAACACGAATATAATGCCCAGATGTTCACTTCGGAATTGTCCCTGGGATATGTTATGGGCACACATTGCCCACGTTGCTTCTTTTCAAAGCACTAAACAACAGGACTAAATGCATCCTGGATGGACACCTCCCCTAGTGACTATGAGGCCCTGCTTTCCAGTGTTTGTGTGGTCTTCAGCTAAAGAGCTGTAGAATCATTCTGTGAGCTCCCATTTTGTTGCTCGGGATCTAAGATGCTGAGGAAGGCTTTCTCCCTGTGGAACAACGAGTCAGAGAGCCACTATGTGTGTTTCTAAGAGAACATTGAAGAGTTATGTCCTTTAATGAAAATACACACTGTTCACACAGCCTCATAAAAGCTGTGGTGAGATGCACCATAATGTAGATGAACCACTCAAGGAATGCTTTAAAAAGTTACAGCCCAGAAGTTACCGTTTGGCAGTCAAGCTGCAGCAGTCTGGCAGCCAAGAAGGGGTTGGCTGGACTGGCTTTTCTCTGTATGTCATCATAATTATACATGTTAATTTGCTTATGGGGTCTAATTAGGGAGAAAACAAGCCACTTGTATATGGTGATACAGCAAAATGTTGCACACAGACATAGGGTGGCATACTAATGAACCTGTTAATGCATTCACTCACACAGAGGCATCTGATATTTACAGACAGATTGTTTTTCATTGTTAGCAGCAATTTTGGCACAGTCGATTGAAGGACAGGTGTTCAGAAAGAGCCATGTTTATTCTGTAAATGCTTCAGAAGTTCTGCATTCTCAATGTCTGTTGAAGATTTCTTTCGTAGTCATGCCCTGAGAATTTTAAGTTCTGCTTTTTCATTGGTATGCGTTAATATTCAAAATACACACACTTTACAAACTTGCTAAATTCACTAAAAAAATCAGGTAACGGAAGGTGAAAGGTGGACTACTTTCTCTTTTCCCTGAAAGATGAAGTCAGGATTCTCACCACACACCCAGACAAAGTTGCTGAAAATTACTCAGCGGCCCAAAATAACTACCTTTGCAGCTGATCTCGGTCTTTGACTTGGAGTGACTTTCTATCCAACTTTATTGGCCTTCACTGAACTGTTGATTGAATGAATTGACATGATTAAAATCATGTTAATCCACAACTGTTAGTTGACATACCCTTAATTTATTTCAGTTTCAGTCATGTGCTTTAGTCATTGAACTGCTTAATTAAGACAACTTAATTACAAGCTCAGCTGGAACAAAGTCCTTCATACACAAGCGTCCACTAGGAGCAGGACTGGAAAAATGCTCTCTTATGGTGAAATAAACATTATTTCATGTGGTCTGTGGCTGTGGGCTGTAATACTATGCAAAGAAGTTTTCAGATGTGTGAGTACCTACAAAGCTGTGGAACTGACAATCTATGTTTCATAAACATGAGTCCATTGCCTGTATTAAGTCATGATGCAATGTCTGGGTTGTGGAAGCAGGAGACTGCTAGCTACTCTTCTGTAGACATCTCCTGGACAAAGGATTCTGAACCACACATATACAAAATGAATTCCACCAGGACAGGCAATAGCATTTGAAAATGTATTTTGGTTTTGATTTTGCCATGGCCCCCCATTGTTCACGTTTAACTAGCAGTAGCCATAATTTGGAAGTTTAAAGCCATAATGAATAGCCTAGCCCCGGCATGTACTGGGAAACTGTAATGTATGTATACATTGCATTTCTTTTACTTTTCTTTGTTATAACGAAAACAAGGAAAAAGATTTTTATATATAACGGTTACATAGTAAAATAGCAAAGATAATTGTTGCTATTTATAGTGTTATATAAATGTTTTAAAAACTTTTTTTCAGGGCTATCATCAACCATTTCAACCCTAAGATTGAATCCTTTGCTGCTGTGAACCACATCTCTCAGCTATCAGAAGATCAGGTAGTACAGCTTTCACTTTTCACTTTTATTATGCAAAAGGTTCCTCATAGTGTTGATGCAGTTCTTGGGTCTACAGGTAATGTGTGCCTGAAGCACACTATGCAAGCGGTTTAAAAAGCCTGCCTTTCACATGGTAAGGTACAGATGGAAGTGGGTGATTAGATTTTTTATTTGATTGTTTATGTAATTAGTGCAAGTTGGCATTACAAACCCATTTTCCTGTATGCTCAACAATTCATGTACCAGTGATCCTCAGTGGTGTCTGTGAGCACTTTGTTAGCAATAACTTGGCAGCCATGCTCAGTAGAGGTTAGGCAGGTGATAGTAGTGTGTGCAAATGAGTTTCTCTGTCAGCATTCTTTTGGTCCTCTAGTTTCTGCCCTCTCCAGTGATTTTTAAACAACATGCAGTGAGAGAATTTTTATTTTTACAGGACAAATAGATGCTCAGTTTTATTATATGTGCATTATTGCATTGAAAGATCCCATTCTGCATGCTCAAGAGGCTTTGCCTTGTACCACCATGTACTAGACAAGCCTAGTTTTGCATTAATGAAAAGCATAAGTATGAATAGTTTTTGATGAGCAAAAAAAGAAATTAATTTTTCCAAACTGATCTCTCATCTCATCTCATCTTTTGTCCTGCTTGTCCTAAAAGGGTTGCGGTGGCAGCAGGGAGAGCAGAGAGGCCCAGCCGCCTCTGTCCCCCGCAACTTCCTCCAGCTCAGCCTGGGGGATCCCCAGCTGTTCCCAGGCCAACTGTGAGATATAATCCCTCCAGTGGGTCCTGGGCCGACCTCCGGGCCTCGTCCCAGTTAGTCGTGCCTGGTATACCTCCAAAGGAAGGCGCCCAGGGGGCATCCTTATCAGATGGATCCTTCCTGGATCGGGGCCTTGGCGTGGCAGAAGGGCTTGCGTGATCTAGGGATCTCCAGAGCTATGTCACCTGGAGCACTATGCTATGAACAGGTCTGGAGTGAAGATCCAGACTAACACGATCCAAAATCCTTCATGGAAAAATTAAACAAGAGATCGTTTACCCTGCCTGGAATAGGGTCACCGGGACCTACCCCTGGAGCCAGGCCCTGGGGGTAGTGTTCCTAGGCGAGCGCCTGGTGGCCAGGCAGCCCACGTAGCCCATCCAGGCTCTGCCCAAAAAGGCATCGTGGGGGGGCCATGTGGGCCCACCACTTGCAAGGTCCAGCATGGGGGTCGGGTGCAATGTATACCTGGCAGCAGGAGGGGGCGGGGTGGCGCTTGGCGTCGTAGCCCCTTGTGACGGAAACTGTCTCATGATTGTAGAAATTAATTTGAGATGATCAGCTCTACAAAACATTTAACTAACGGAGATATTATGTAACATGGTGTTTAGGTAAATTTCAACATTTTGAGATTTCGTTGATGGCTTTTGATTATACTTTTTCATTCTCCTGCTCTTTTATTGTCAAGAGTACCAAAGCTGGTACAAATCACATTCTTAATTTTGAGTACATCAAGATTTAAACAAGACACCAAAAATCACTAAGAAAGAATTTTTAATTAAAGCATCATTAATAAGTCTTAAGAATATCATTCAGAATTTTTATTTTATTCATTTATAATTCTCCATACTTTTGACATAAGTATTTGTATATAAATATAAATGCCTGCTGCCTTACAACAGACTGGTGTCCCATCATGGGTGTGACCCTTCCCCCCTTAGCCTTGCACCTTGTATTGCCGGGTAAAGCTCCGGCTCGCCATGACCCCTCTCGGGACAAGCAGTTGTTGACAATGGATATAAATGTCTGCTGACTAGCTGAGTTTGGCCAGTTTTTTCACTATTTGGTATTTCCAAAAAAATGTAACAAATGTCATCAGTACATACCATCTGGTGATGTGGTTTTAAGATTTTTAATTGGTTTTGTAGAGCCCCATTCCAAATTAAATGACCCAGTGATGAGCTCAGTTGAGATACTGTGGCTATGGATTGGGTGCAGTGTAGACCAGGGATATCTCACTACGTGGACAGGCATATGCCTCTCACGTTTGTGCTGGGGGCACTGCTGTAACTGCCTTGTCCCTATGATAGTAATAGATTTTTTCCCGCCTGTTCAGCACTTCCTTCAGGTACACTCATGCAGGGCATGTTTAACTAGCCCAAGTAAATGCAAGCCTTGCATTCCTCTACAGTGCTGTCAGCTTGGGGTAGGCAAGGCAGTCAGTGTTCTTTTGAACAGAATGATCTGTACTGCTGGATGTGTCTGGGGAGACCCAGCAGCCCCATGGTCTAGTGCCAGAGTAGTTGACTGTACTGTTTGTCAAATCAGAGTAAACTCTGAGTGATAACTCTGAGTGATAAGGAGTCTTATATGTGGTGAAGTTACTGAAGGTGTTACAGTTGCTATTGATTGGGGTTTACCTCTAGCCTTTTGTGGGCAACAGACCTCTCTCAGCTCTAAGTCTGGTGGAGGTCAGTGTGGGATTCGGGCGTTGCATGGTGAACCCTGTCCAACAGATGGTGTTTTTCCTTAGTACAGGAGGTTAATGAGGTGTGACATGTTCCTCTCTCCTGAAGCCTGACTGACAGTTGGTGGATGGCGGCTTTTTGCTGGGATAACATGTTCCTCTGGTAGGATAGCAGGAAGTGACAGATACAGGTCTGACGGGACCCATCTATCCCCAGAGATGCTGCCACTGAAAGGCTCTAGATGCGTCATGAATAACTGCACTTTGGTTCCCATCTGGAGCTGCATGTGGCAGACATTTCATTGTGTGTGATGGACATTTCACTGTGTGTGAGATGATATTTCGTTTTACGTCATGGACATTTCACTGTGTGCGATGGATATTTGACTCCTGCAAAAAACCTTTAATCCAACTCTCTTGTATGTGTAGCATGATCTTCTCACTAGTTTTAAATCTGCAGAAAAGTGACTTAAGGAAAATATTCCCCCAGAAGGTAAAACTTCCCAGGATGCCTCTTGTGTTACTTTGGCTGTCTGCTCCTGAACTAGGTGGAAGCATACAGGGAGTAGTACTGTCCAGAAGGGTCTGTCTGTTAACAGAGTGCTGAAAGCATACAGGGAGTAGTACTGTCCAGAAGGGTCTGTCTGTTAACAGAGTGCTGGCTGCTCTTGTCAAAATATGTTTCTCAGTGTAAATGAAACTCAGTCCCTTTTGGGTTCATGTGCCAGACTCCACTGTTGGAATTGGGCTGGCCCTTTGTTTTCTTTTGGTCCACAGTGGCATTGTGGTTCAGATATTTACATTTACATTTATTCATTTTGCTGATGCTCAATAAGATGGGAGATATAATGGGGTGAGATGAGATATAATGAGTGTTGTGTATTTTCCCCAGTATGCCACATCTTTCTGAAATAGTCCATTTCCACGGTCACTTTCATGCAAAAACACACATCAGCATTGTGGATGTCAGGCAGTGCATGTTAAGCAGGACTGTTGATATCTGACCATTTATCTAATACCCCTATTAATCTGACCTTTTTTGTACTTTTTGACTTTGGTATCAGAACTTATAATGTAGCAGACCCACCCGAGTGATGGCCAAGACTTGACTGATGATGGTTTAGTTGATTTATTGAAACTAACTTGACAACCTCCACCAACGTAAGAGCTGGTGTTAAAAAAAAAAAAAAAAAAAAGAAAGCACAAATATTTAGCATTTAGCTTCCGTTCAGTTCTTTGGCAATATTATAATTATCAGAGTACGTTAAACACAGAGCTGTAACATAACCATCTCATTTCCATGGACAAAACAAGTACAATTACATCAAAAAAAAAGGAGAAAACATTTACAACAATATACATGTACAAACCTTGTGCCTCTTCGGAGGGTTGCGAATCCTTATATTAAACAAATTATTTAGTCCTTGCAGCACGCAGCTAACCACAAGCTGGGATTAGTTATATCTGCGCGCCAACCGCATTAACTAACTCGTCAGTCTAAGTGCAGGGCTCTTGGGAATACAAGACCGTGTCAAAATAAAAGCCCCCTTATAATGACCGTATGCCATTGCAATTATATGACAAAATAAAAGTACAAATACAAAAGGAAAAGTTTAGCAAAGGTATTCACAAAGGAAGACAAGTTTTAAACATCAACTGGGGTCCTTTACACTCCCACCAAAATTACGAATGTTTAAAGCAGTATAGGCATAAAGATGAGTAATTTTCACAACATAAATAACTAATGTTCAATCAATAACTATATAGAGATGTAAATACCATACTATGGTACTCAACATTATAAGCTTACTCAGCTTCCAACAATACAATTAACCTTTAAACTGGCCTTTCTACCACAGACAGTTTGTTGAGCCGCTCTCCCTTGTTATTTAGACATTTATCTCCTATAGAGATTTTAGCCTTTCTGACGAGCCTGTCTTGACTGGTAACAGTCTCCAAAACTCTTCCCAGCCTCCATTCACCTCTTGGCAATATTGGATCTGTATCCAACACGATATCCCCTACTTGGAGATTTCGTTTTGAGGTGTGCCATCGTTGCCTTGTCATGATGTTGTGAAGGTATTCCCTTTTCCATCTGCTCCAAAATTGTTCTGTCAGATATTGCACCTGACGCCATCTCCTTTTACTATACAGGTCTTCCGTCACAAATTTTCCAGGTGGGGGAAGTGCTATGCTGGATTTCATAGTGATTAAGTGGTTGGGTATGATGGGTTCTAGGCTTTTGGGGTCGTTGAGATTATCGGTGGTGAGTGGACGACTGTTGACCAGTGACATTGCTTCATAGAAAAGAGTCCGCAGAGAAGCATCGTCAATTCTGCCGGCGGAAAGTAACAGTGTGGCGGTGAGGATGTTTTTTACAGTCCTTATTTGACGTTCCCATACTCCACCTGCATGACTGGAGTGGGGTGCATTAAAAATAAGATCACACTGATTTTCTGTCAAGAAAGTTTTAAGTCTATCCTTGTCAAGCTCCCTAAAGGCTGCATTGAATTCATTTTTTGCACCCACAAAATTTGTACCTTGGTCACATCTAATTTGACAAACTGCTCCTCTTATGGCTAGGAAGCATTGCAGGGCATTGATAAAGGCATCAATTGTCATGTTTTCTAACATCTCAGTGTGAATGCCTCGTGAACACAGGCAGGTAAAAAGCAAACCATACCTTTTGTTCTGTTTCCTTCCTTGATGAGTCAAAAAAGGGCCAAAACAGTCTATACCACAGTAGACGAATGGTGCAGATGGTTCCACACGTTCTGCAGGCAGATCACTCATTCTTTGGCCTTCAGCAGCCGTTCTCAGCCTTCTGCAGATCACACACTGCCGTATATATGACGCCACAGCTCGATTCATGGCAGGAATCCAATATCCACCTGCACGAATTTCATTGATAGTAAAGCCTTTGCCTTGATGTTTTGCCCTTTCATGATAATGTGCAATTAGTAATTTTGTCACATGGTGCTCCTTAGGAATTATCATTGGATGTTTGAGTAAGGGAGAGAAAGATGAGCAGCTGATTCTTCCACCCACCCTAAGTAAGCCATCTTTGTCTAAAAAGGCATCCAAATGATACAGCTTGTTATGACCAGGCAACTGACTTCCTCTGCTTATCTGTTTAATTTCTTCCTGGTAAGTCTGCCTCTGGAGGTGTTTAATCATTAAATGTTCAGCATCCTGTCTTTCACTTACTGTGGAAACTGTGTTCAATTTGACTCCTCTTGCTCGTCGTAGGAGCCGTGCTATGGCCTTTGTAGCTCGAGACCACGAAGAAAATTTAGTCAGAAGATCTGTCAGATATGTTTGCTCTCTAGTTTCTGTTACCAGTGTCTGGGTCCTTCTGACCTCTGGATCCCCTACTGGGAGTTCCGGGACATCATTAGTTATGGTCTGAATTTTCCTTTTCCACAATAATGCAGGACCTGTGAACCAGTTAGATGCAAGTAGTTCCTTTACTGTTTTTCCTCTTGATGCACTGTCTGCTGGGTTTTCATTTGTTGGCACATAAAACCACTGCTGAGGGCTTGTGCTGTCGCGTATCTTCTGAACTCTATTGGCTACGAAAGTGTGAAAGCGCCGTGCATCGTTGTTTATGTATCCTAAGACCACCTTGGAATCTGTCCAGAAATATTCTTCAAGATTGGGGTTGTTCATTTCTTCTCTGAGCATACAACTTACTGTAACTGACACTGATGCTGCTGTTAATTCTAATCTAGGTATGGTGATTACCTTTGTGGGAGAGACGCGAGACTTTCCCATCACAAGAGCGCAGTGGATTTCTCCCTGTTCATTTTTCATTCTCAGATAGGAACATTGCCCATAGCCACTGGTGCTGGTGTCTGAAAAATGATGCAGTTCCGTTTTGACGACCTTTCCAAATTCAGCAGGTCGGTAACAACGAGGAATGTCTACATCTTTAAGATTGACCAGATCACTTTTCCAACTCTCCCACCGTAGACTTAACTGCTCAGCTAGAGGGTCATCCCAGCCAGTACCCTGGTGGCACATTTCCTGCAGAATTTTCTTTCCAGTAAGAACATATGGGGCAATAAGGCCCAACGGATCATAAATGGAGGCAACAGTTGACAATATGCCACGACGTGTTGCTGGTTGATCTTTCAGCGTGATGTTAAAGCGGAAACTGTCACTTTCTATGCGCCATTGTACTCTTAGAGCTCTCTCTAATGGCAAATCATTAAAGGCCAGATCCCTCGTTTTAATGTCTATCGCACATTCAGATGAGGGTAAGTGCCGTAGAACGGTGATGTTGTTTGAGATGAACTTGTGAAGGCGAAGACCACCCTTTGCACACACTTCACATGCTTCCTTTGCCAGCTGAATAGTTTTATCCACAGTATCAGTACTGGTGACTCCATCATCCACATAGAAATTCTTTGCTATAAACTGAGATCCTAAAGGGTGTGACTGAGCACTCTCTTTAGCTAGGTGCTTCAGTCCATAATTTGCGCAACCAGGGGAAGACACTGCACCAAACAGATGAACCTTCATTCTGTATTGTTGAGGTTGTGTATTCAGATCTCCGTTCTTCCACCACAAGAAGCGTAAGTAGTTGCGATCGTTCTCTTGGACATGAAATTGATGGAACATCTTTTCTATGTCACACATTAACGCTACTGGATGCAGTCTGAACCTTATGAGCACGCCTGTCAGATTGTTGAACATGTCAGGCCCTGGAAGGAGGTGTTCATTGAGATTGGTACCCTTGTACTTGGCAGAACAATCAAATACAACGCGCAGTTTATCTGGCTTTTTAGGGTGGTAGACCCCGTGATGAGGAATGTACCATTTTTCACCATGTTCACCATCACCACGTGCTTCCTCGACATCACACCTTTCAATTATGTCGCTCATGTAGTTGATATAATCTACCTTGTATCTTTCATTTGTGGAGAATTTCCTTTTTAAATGGCTCAGTCTGATTTCTGCCAGCTGCTTATTATCAGGTAAGCATGGTCGTTGTCTGAATGGCAGTGGCATTTCATAATGTCCTTGTTTATTTTTTACTATACTTTCCTTGAGTTTGTCCAAGAAAATTAGGTCATCTTGTGAAACAGCTTTTCCATCACCTGTGACATCCTTAAAGTCAGACTCTAAGACGCGAATCACGTTCATCGGCGTTATTGCTGGGAGCTCTTTAACAGATACTCTATGACAGAGACCAGAAGCTGGAAAAGTATCAAGGCGAGGTGCTGCGCTGCCGACAATGCTCCACCCTAAATCTGTTAAGACAGCATAAGGTTCGTTACCTTTGCCTAATATTACCTGTCTAGGAGCTAATGTTCTGGGGCAGTTATAGCCAATCAGAAGACCTACTTCACAATCAAGAAGTGGAGGTATTTTTTCTACGATTGCTGAGAGGTGGCTCCAAGCTTTGGCTGTTTGACCGGTAGGTATGTGGTCACAATTTACCGGAATGTAACCTTTTGTGTAGGAGGGAGATGGATGTACTCCGAAGACTTATAGCCCCTCACTCTGAGTCCTGACACTCTTTGGCTATCTAAAACTGTATTTTCTCCCATCATTGTGGTAAGTTTTAGCTTTACTGGATATGCATCCACTTCCAATCTGTTGCATACCTCCTGATTGACAAATGTGGTATCACTCTGAGTGTCCAATAAGGCATAGACATCAGTTGTTCTTTGGATGGGTCATTAACTGATGACACCCACATAGGCACAATCATTGATGTACTCACCGACTGCCTTTCAGTATTAACATTGAGGGAAGTTGCATTTGTGATTACATTTTCATTATTGTGTGCTGTGCTTGTCATGAGTGTTTGGTTTTCACTGCCTTTGGATCTACTATAGTTGTCATCATGAAGACAAGTAGGGTGTCTTCCTTTACATAAATCACATGCGTGGCGATGACGGCACTCCTTTGCGCGGTGACCTGGCTTGAGACAACCATAACACAGTTTGTTGTCTTTGACATACGTTCTGCGGTTGTTGAGAGAATCTTTCATGAAGTCAGGACATTTGTGAATTTGATGCTGGTTGTCTTGACAGAACATGCATTTCATCCTTGGTTTCATTTGCTCTTCATCATCACTTTCAGCAGCAGCGTGAGTGTTGAAGACGTTGGCCTTGGTCCCTTTAGTTTTCTTTAAGTTTCCCTCATCGGAAGTTGGCTTAGATGAATGGAGAGCAAACAAAGAAGTGATGGGATTGCATGCAATTTCTGCTTCCATGGAGATAAACTCAGCAAAATCTTTGAAACTGGGAAATTCCTTACTTTCCAAGAGGGATGTTGTGACTTGACGATTCCATCGAGATGCAGCCCATTCAGGTAGTTTTTGAGTCAGTTTCTGATTTTCTTGACATTCATTTAGTATTTCAAGGCCTTCATGAGGCATTGCCTGGAGGCAGGCGTTTAGAAAGTCTGAAAAGGCCCTTAATCCTTCTGCATCCTTGGGATGTATTTTTGGCCAATTGTACAGTTTTTTTCTGAAAGTCCTTTGAATGGTAAAAGGTTGACCATACCTGTGGTTGAGTTTCTTCCAGGCATCCTTGTACGCCTGCTTATCACTTCTATAAAAGGTGCCTTCAAGACACTTCTGTGCTGGGCCACTAGTATACCTTTTAAGATAGTGGAGTTTGTCAGCTGGTGAAAAGCCCTTTCTGTCAATAAGTGATGCGAAGCTTGCCTTCCATTCGATGAACTGGATAGGGTCACCACTGAACACACCTGGCTCTGGCACCGGGAGTCTGTTTATAGTTATACTATCTTGAATGGCCTGGGCTAAACAATAAATGTCACTAGGGGACGATGAGGAATTAGTTGGGGAATGCTGCACTGAAGGGGGAGGAGTAATTATTTTTTCTAAATTAGACGGTATTGGATGTATCTCACTCTCTTGTTCTACCTCTTTAGCGTAAACTTCTAACCTAACACGAGCTACCTCTCTACTCCTTTCAGCTTGTGTCTTTCTTTGCTTTCTGACTCCCTTTGAAGTGAATCCTTATGTTCTTGTATTTCTATTTTTAGATTTGTAATCTTTTCCTCTGTATTCTCCATTTCAGTGTAGCCTTATTTACTAACTTTATTTCACTGACCACCACACCACCTCTAACTCACCACACACAGCCTTTGCAATGTGCCGTCGAATTCCTTTTCAGCCGTGTAGCCGGTGAGGGAAGCGGTGATGACGAAGCTCTTACTGTAGCAGACCCACCCGAGTGATGGCCAAGACTTGACTGATGATGGTTTAGTTGATTTATTGAAACTAACTTGACAACCTCCACCAACGTAAGAGCTGGTGTTTAAAAAAAAAAAAAAAAAAAAAGAAAGCACAAATATTTAGCATTTAGCTTCCGTTCAGTTCTTTGGCAATATTATAATTATCAGAGTACGTTAAACACAGAGCCGTAACTTAACCATCTCATTTCCATGGACAAAACAAGTACAATTACATCAAAAAAAAGGAGAAAACATTTACAACAATATACATGTACAAACCTTGTGCCTCTTCGGGGGGTTGCGAATCCTTATATTAAACAAATTATTTAGTCCTTGCAGCACGCAGCTAACCACAAGCTGGGATTAGTTATATCTGCGCGCCAACCGCATTAACTAACTCGTCAATCTAAGTGCAGGGCTCTTGGGAATACAAAACCGTGTCAAAATAAAAGCCCCCTTATAATGACCGTATGCCATTGCAATTATATGACAAAATAAAAGTACAAATACAAAAGGAAAAATTTAGCAAAGGTATTCACAAAGGAAGACAAGTTTTAAACATCAACTGGGGTCCTTTACATATAATGTAACTTGTTCTGAACCAGCTGGGTCACATTTCCATTCAGGGAATAAAATTAAAGTGCTTTCATTATACTGTTTGCTTAAATAAGGAACTATTTTACTGACTTTCACTATAAAGCTTGGTCTGCAATTTCAGAGTTTTCCGATTTTGAAATCCAAACTTTTTTTTATTGCATTCATGTCTATTTTAATATGTGGAAATACTTCAGTCAGATTGGGGGGCGCGGTGGCGCAGTGGGTTGGACCGGGTCCTGCTTTCCAGTGGGTCTGGGGTTCGAGTCCCGCTTGGGGTGCCTTGCGGCGGACTGGCGTCCCGTCCTGGGTGTGTCCCCTCCCCCCTCTGGCCTTACGCCCTGTGTTGCCGGGTAGGCTCCGGTTCCCTGCGACCCCGTCTGGGACAAACGGTTCTGAAAATGTGTGTGTGTACTTCAGTCAGAAATAAATGAGGGTATGAGAAATATGGAAATTTTATATATTTTATTTATTTGCAACATCTTGTAGCTCTTGGAGGGCTGTAATAATACACACACATCATCTGAAACCGCTTGAAACCCTCTGCTGTAGTAATAATAATAATAAGAATAATAATAATAATAATAATAATAATAATAATAATCATCATCATCATCTTTATTTTATATGGCATATTTAAAAGCAGATTCTGAAAGAGGAAAGATATGAGTTAACAGCTCAGAGGGAATTTACAATAAACAGCATTTAATTCTGAACTATCACAACCCTAATGAAGACAAGTAGTTGATAATGAAAAAAATATATAATAACTACAGCATAAAGCAATTAAGTAAGAAGAGAAGATAAGAGTAAGTAACTGGTAAGGAGAAGGGATAGAAGCAAGGTAACTGTGTATCAACATAAGTTTTTTGAATAATTGAATTTAAAGAAGCCCAGAGCAGTTCTAAAATTCTGGACTAGGTTTTCAATTAGATTTTCCCTGCATTTAAAAGATAGGCAAGAATTTGTTATGTTTTTTCGCTGCAGCTTTTTTGACTCAGGAACTCATTATTTATTTTTCACATTTAAATTAATGGTAATTTCCTTGAGTTTTTTAATGAGAATTTACTTTTTTCTTTATGAACAGATCTTCAGGATAGAATTGCATTCTTTATGTGAGAAGCCTGTATTTTTGCTATCATGATAATGTTATACAGACACCCCTTGACTTACGCAAACAGACTGTTCTTTAACTCCTCATGGCCTTGGTGGCAAAGCGAGTAGCGCTGCTGTCTCGCAGCGCCTGTGTGGTGTGAGAGGATGTGGGTTTGATGCCTGCTCAGTCTGTGTGGAGTATGCATCTTCTCCACCGTGTCTGTGTGGGTTTTCTTCAGGTGCTCCGGTTTCCTCCCCCAGTCCAAAGACATGCTGTTCAGATTCCCTATAGTGTGAGTGACACAGAGAGATCGTGTTTCACTGATGTATGGATGAGTGACCCATTGTAAGTAGTGGATCTAGCAGTGTAAGTCACCTTGGCGACTAAGGGGTGTGGGCTGGCAACACTACATAGTATCCATTGGAAGTTGCTTTGGAGAAAAGCATCTGCTAAATAAATAAATATAAATGTTATGTAAGTCGAAATTCACGTATGTCGGATTCCCCTCCCCCTCTGTTACAGAGTCAAGCCTTCTCATTCCCTTTGCCTTTTTTGCAAACATGAGTATAAAAAAATTACACAGTATAATTCTCTAGTAAATGCCAGACATATTAAATACTGTAATAATGTCACGTGGAACCAAGGACGTGGGAACGGCTGCAGCTAAGTGCAGGATCGTTTGTCAGAAACTGAGGGGTCAGGCAAGTTCTTATTGTCGGGGACTGGCGAAGAGTAGGTCAGTCGGCGGTCAGAGTGGGAGCGAAGATCCGTGGACATAGTCAGGAAACGAGGCGAATGAAGCCGGGAACAAAGAACAGGGACTGGAATAGAGGAAATTGGGACATGAGCGCTAAGGAGGACGGTTGTCTCATTGAGATTCCACAAGAGTGAAGGAGCCGAGGAGGGTCTTTTAAAGCTGAGTGTTCTAATTGTCATCAGACACTTGATCGTCTTCAGGTGTTGTTGATTGCGGTGCGGGTGTGGACGTGACAAATAAGACATAGACCTAGTCAATTAAATAAATTGTTACATTGCTGTAAAGCATAAATTTAATAAAAAATAGACCACTGCATATGGTACGCGTACGGTATTGTACTGTGCGTGCTTACCTTATATCTAGTAGTATGCTGGCACATCGGAGGGTGCTGTTGTGTAATTTATAATTTTTCAATCTCAATTATTGCACCTTGACATTTCTTTGTCGTTATTTTCATGCTAGCTGTTCCTTTCACATGCTCCTTTATACATGCAGCATCCCATATTCACAGTCGATATGGCTAAATGTTGTTATAGACAATAATCTTTGTTCATCTTCATACTTCCTTCTTATGTTTAATTTCATCCCCAAATCAATCGCTGTATGCTTGTGAGATATTTCTCGTTTTTCTTCAAGCGCACATTTATTACCAGGCATTGTAAATAATGAAAAGGGTAGAAAATATGTGAAAAAAGCACTACACTAAACAGAGGAGATGCGTTCACGGCCCAAAACGCGAGAAATGGGAAGATGCAGCTTTCTGCCTTGTCTGGTTATGCCGACTTGCGCATAACATATTTCAGATGTTTTTGCGTAAAATAAAAGCACTCTTCGTAAATAATGTGTATGCCAGGAATTTTTTTTCTGTAAATCTGGATTTACGTAAATTTAATTTACATAAGTAGAGGTTTGTCTGTATTTGGGTTGGAACTTCGGCAATTGTTGAGTAAATGGATGATTAAATTACTGATTAAGTTAACAGATGAAAGAAGAACTGATCAAAATAATAAATAATAAATAAGTATTCCTAAAATCAAATAAAATAATATTTAGCAATAATCCTATCTAAACTGCAGTTAAAAATACAGTCAGGCTGTGCAATAACCTTTCACACATTTATGATATGAGTCCCTAAATTAAATACTTTCGATCAACAAATTTTTACCTGTTACAAAGTTTTTTTGAGGTGTTTTAATTTGTTTTTGGTAAACAGAGCTTGCATACCAATTCAAATAACACTGGCCAGCAGTTTTTTAAAATTTGTCTTGTCTGCTTCGGAATAAAATGTGCTATTTATTCTGGATTTTGATGTGCTGAATTCAAATATGACAATTAAAATTGATGATTGGCTACTATTTTCGAGATATTTAAGTTTTTACATTTTATGTACTATGTATATGGTGTACTTAGCAGATTTTTAATCATGAATTGTAAACCTAGGTCTTTTCATGTGTTTATGGTTGTTTCACTTAATATTGTCACCTGCCCTGTTTATGTAACACTTAATATGTATCAGTTCATAGTTCAGTCCTTATTCAGTGTCTATTCTGCACTTCTTAGCTTGTCTCTTCTCATTTAATGGAGCATCTCCTGTCACTGCCTCCATTTGCCCTGCTATTGTTTCTCCATGGATGAAATATCTTGGTGAAATCACTCACCATGCTCGTCACTTAATGCTCCGCAGTTCGATGGAAAGAATTCCAGATGCGAGTCCAAAAAATGTATCTTGAAGGACATGTTGCGGTCCTGTAGCTTTCTGCCTTGTTGTTTCCAAAAAACCTTGTTGCCACTAATTTGAAGGCTTTCCACGCCTTCTTCTCCTTGCCATGCAGAGCACAGTAAAATCTCGAAGAAGTGCATGAATCTGAGGACCAACAAACACACCTTCCCTTACCTTACCTTCACTTATCCTAGGAAATTTTCCAGTGAGGTACTTGAAAGCTACATGTGTTTTGTCCAGGGCCTTGACAAAGTTCTTCATCAAACCCAGCTTTATGTGTAAGGCTGGTAACAAAATCTTCCTTGATTCAAGTGCTGAACATTTTTCTTCCCAGGCTCCAGTGATGAAGGGAGTGGCCAGTCTCTCTTGACATAGTGGGAATCTCTCGCACGACTATCCCATTCGCAGAGAAAACAGCAGTACTTTGTGTATTCAGCTTGCATGTATATTTTATTTGAGATCCAAGCCCCTTTTTAACTCACTTATCATATGCTATTACCATACGTGTACACATGTACATGTACATGCTGACACAGTACCATATCTTGAAAACTAGAGCAATCAACAATTTTAAGCATCATTTCCATTCTCAGTGACCCAGAATTACTGAATTTTGTCTTCATTTTATTGGAAGCATTTTTGCTGTAGATCAGTATAATGCGAAAAAGCTTAGATTGCGATTGGGAATAGTAAACACTGCCTCAAGGTTTTCAACACCCTAGCCTAGCTGTTACCAGGGTTCTTTATTGTCCTTTCTTATTTACAATGGGTCGTAAATACCCAGCCAGGGGACACAGAATATGCAGGTGCGTACACAAGGCTGTTTTCCAGTTTGGAATGCTCAATTAGAGAGAAAGCAAGATACTACAGTACTTTTGTCCGAAGCAAGTTACAAATCTGAGTAAACAAATGTGTATTTCATTGACAGGTTATACAGTAGATGCAGACATATGATTCTTGTAGCACAATGTTTGTCCAGTACCACCATTTTTCCAGACACGTATTACACTAACAGCTGCATATAGAAGTGATGAGGAACTCCTAGTCTCTTACATGTTACCATTTGAATAACAGACTTTTTGAGTAGCAAACCAACTCTCGGTCCCAGTTCAATCCCAATTTAGCAGAGGACTCTGTAGTGATTGCATTTACTGCACAAAGCACAATAAATTCCACTTTTCAGATATTAGACACACAACATGTTATTGTATGTGTTATTGTACATAAATGTTTATGTACCTTTAAAATAAAAAATAAAAGAAGAAATTTTAGGAAGGTGATGAGGAATCGTCTGTTCTGAGTTTTCTGAGTTAAAAAGAAACAAAGTTTACTTAAGAATCAAACGTCTGCAACTATGTCTCTCTTTCTTCTAATGTAATGCACAAATTCTATTTCTCTGAGATGCACTTCGCTTTGGAGAAAAGCATCTGCTAAATGAATGAATGTAAATGTATAACAGTAAACTGTGAACAGATCTGTTTCTTGTTATGGAAGGTTATTTTTTATAGTCTTTTTATTGGATATATTATCCTAAGTTGAGATGGCATGATGGAATTCGAAAGGCAAGTGCTTTTCTTGCTAAAAGCAACTGACGTACTAGCCAGTGTTTCTGTGGTTAGATAAATTTTGCAATATGAATTTTCAGCACAAGTAGTGCAGATATCAACATATGACAATTTTTCAGTAACAATTCACAATTTGTTAATCTCAGTGGCGGGCCATGCATTTCACACCTAGGCCTTCAGTGGTGTCCTACCTGAATTAATCCACCTCTTAATACCATCATTATGAGGCCACAGCTATAGAAACCATCAATATTATACAGAAATGCAGTATAACAGGGCGTTGCATCACAGACAGGTATCTCATGCAGCGAGAATGAATGCCATTACTAAAGCAAGAAACCCAATTAACACAATTCAACAAGTCTCTTTTCACTGCAAGGGTACCGCTCGTAGTTACTGAATTGAAAGTGGTGGACAAACCCTTTCCCCGGCTGGGACAGGCTTGCTAGCTTCGGGGTTGGCCGACCTTTCCTCACGATCTCCAGCTTTTCTTGAAAAGTCCGTCTTGAAAATGGATTTGTAAGTATATCTGCAACCAAATCAATTCCTTCTCCTCTGTCAGCCATTGTGGGTTGAAAAAACAGCTATTAAATCTACAGGAATATATTTTTGCTTGTGGAGTTCGCTACAGATGCGGTTTGCTGCCTCTGACTAGTACGCTCTCTGGCCATCCAATCAAAGGACGTGAAAATGCCGACACTATTGTAAGCCTGCTAGATGGCCCTGGTGTCGCCAGCTTGAAATCTGATTGGTTAAAGCAACAGTTTCATTGCCATTTATTTTAAGCTATAGGCACCTGCACTGTTGATTCTGAAGGCCTCAAGGCAGATTTCTTTGACCCTGGCAACAGATGATGGCTGAAATATGATTGGATAAAAGCTCTAACATAAACACACACTACTGGAAGCAGCGCAACCAAGAGAAAAGCTATGAAATGAAGAGAATAGACTATTGGGAATAATTTAATACACATTCATGGAAAAAATATATTAAAACGTAAGTCAGTGATTCTGATAGTGTTTAGGCCAGCAGAGAAGGCCTTGCTGGCCCTGACGGTTCAGCACTGGTTAATCTGCACTATTGAGATACAATGGTCCCTTGTGTTACGAATGTTAGTGTTACAAATTTTTGAAGTAGGAGGTGTAAAATTATTCTTAATTGCATATTAAGTTATTCTTTCCTAAAATTTGTCTTGCAGAGATCCTGTTTCTCTGTTGCATCATTTATTGGCAGCAAAACATGTATAAACTCTGTGTCCATTATCAATAAGATGCATGTTTATGAATCAAATGGGTTAAATTGGGAACTTGTGGAAAGAAGCTACTTTCATTTTCATTCATTTAAAATTATTTTTTATTGTTGTGTAGTTTGAAGTTAATAAAGTCTTAAGAAGTCTTAAGTATTTTTATGTAGCATACAAGAATGACCTCAGAATGCATTTGAGACCCACTTCTCTTATGATCTTATTTGGCTCCATAAATTTTTATTACACCATCTGTGACAATCATATTTGTATTACTTGTGAGAGTCAGTTCTGTAGGTAATTACTTGTAATATGTATTGGCAAAAACGGTGTTGGACAAATGCTGCGGTTTGACAACTTTCTCTGATTGTCTTTGTTGTGAAGTGGACTTTGCACTACACTACACTGAGTTGTGTTACTTTGGAGAGAAATGTGTGCTAAATGAAAAAAAAAACATTAATGTGTCATAGGTCTATTCAAGACTTTTAACAGACATAACCTGCAAATAAATTGAGGGACCGTGGTATTAATTAATTGTGACTTAATGGTAAAGGGGACTTTTAACTTTATGAACAAATAGAGTTTTGCATGAACTTTCTAATCCAAATGTGTCAATAAGTTGAGGAATCAGTATACTTGAAACTATGAGAGAATCAATATAACATAACACCTGTATAAAAATGTATTTTCTATAAAATCTGTCTCAGCTCTCTTGCATACTTTACAAACTGCATACAGTCTTAGATCTTGGAAATGCCTGTTTGAAGAGCCAAGAATGGTAGTCCCCAAGTATTTTAGATGAATATTTATTTTTTTCACTTAGCAAATCTGATTTCTAATGAACACTACGTAGTAGTAGTATCAACCCACACCTTTTCACCTAAGGGGACTTAACAATGCTGGACATACTAGAGTACACTACGTAGTGATTCACTAATTTCATCGGTCCAACAAGCGGAAAGTAACAACCTAGGTTTACTTATGAATCACATTCTCCTAATGTAATGCACAAATTTGTATTTTCGCTGACATGTATGTTGCTTTGGAGAAAAGTGTCTGCTAAATGAATAAATGTAAATGTATACACCATTGAAACACACTCTCTCTCACACACATGATATGGGCAATTTAGAGTCATCAGTTCACTTGAAAGTATGTGTTTGTACTGTTGGAAGAAAGCGGAGCACCTGGAGGAAACCCATACAAACTTGAGGAGAACGAACTCCACAGAGACTGAGTTAGGATCAAACCAAATGAAATTAGATACCTTTTTACCTTAAGTTTCTGAAAAACAAAAATGAGCATACAAAAAAGCATTTTAATTAATTTTATGTTTGTGTTTATGACAGTGCTTTCATGTACATTCAAACATTTATTAAGAGCTTTGAGGTGATTGCTTTTTAACGTGCTATATAAAATAAAGTTGTAACTATTATTCTGACTTCTGTAAAGAAATACATTTAGATTCAAAAACAATGGGACCTTGCAAGTTTTCTTTTTTCTCTTACTTTGGATCCTGTCTGAAAGCTTTCTTTTAATTATGTATAAATCGTTAATTTGTGTTGTGCCTTTTATTATTATGTATTAAATAAATTACAGCTTATATTCTCTGTATATTGTAATAAGGTTGCTTTACACAATATCCTTAAATAAGATATTTATTTTAGAGGGTAGTTATGTGTACGCAACACGTGCTCTTCTTCCAACATTTCAGGCTCAGTGTGTCTGGGAAAGTCATGTATTAAATATAAGGTTCTTTTCTGGTGTGGATCCTCTGAGACCTTGAACTCCTGCCCCATGCTTCTTCACTAGAGCCTGAAGTATTTACTTGGTCAGAGTGACAGACAGGAAGACAGAGAAGAGGACCACAGAGAGCGAGGCCATGGATGGTGGGCTGTCATACTGTCAAGTCAGGGGTATTGCACTGGTTGTCACAGTGACAGCTGCAGAAATTCTCCTGGCTTCCCCAGGATGATGGGCCGCTAGAGCTGGGTGTGTTACGTTCTCTTTCTCAGCCTAGCTCTTGCTCATACTTGCCTGGGAGCAACCAGATAGACAGAAACACACACACATTGTTTGAAACCGCTTGTCTCAAGCAGGGTTACGGCAAACCGGAGCCTAACCCGGCAACACAGGGTGCAAGGCTAGAGGGGGAGAGGACACACCCAGGGCAGGATGCCAGTCAGTTGCAAGGCACCCCAAGCAGGACTCGAACCCCAGACCCACCAGAGAGCAAGAACAGGCCAAACCCTCCGCAATACCACGCCCCCAAGGCAGAAACAGGGGTGCCCTTTTTCATTTGATGGTGTCCGTGGGGTCGTTTGCAGTGTCCTTCATCTGTGGTTTAACCAATTACTTTTGTTTGTTTATTTGTCTTATTCCTGTGTTCAGTGTAGAGGGGGGCGCAGTGGCACCCGCGGGTTTGGCCGGGTTCTGCTCTCTGGTGGGTCTGGGGTTCAAGTCCTGCTTGGGGTGCCTTGTGACGAACTGGCATCCTGTCCTGGGCGTGTGTCCTCTCCCTCCAGCCTTGCGCCCTGTGTTGCTGGGTTAGGCTCCGGTTTGCTGCGACCCCGCTTGGGACAAGTGGTTTCAGACAGTGTGTTTGTGTTCTTGGGGCCCGCAGTTTCAACCTTGTGTGTGTGTGTGTGTGTGTGAGAGAGAGAGAGAGAGAGCCTTTGTTCAGTGCTCTGTGTCACTCTGTGAGAAGGGTGTTCTATAAATATGAGCTGAATTGAAGTTTAATGGACTGTCAGATCATTGTGGTGGACTGGCATCCCGTCCAGAGTGTACCCCCTCCTCCTTTGGCCTTGTGCCCTGTGTTGCCAGGTGAGGCTCCAGCTCACCGCAACCCCGCTTGGGACAAGTGGTTGTTGACGTTGGTTTGACTGTCAGACTTTTGATGCTGTACAACATCTCATTAAAGAATAAGAACCTCCAGTTTAGTTGCTATATTCACCAGTGTCACCTTAACTACCTCTCCCAATCCCATCATCTCAAGTAAACTGTGACATGGCCTGCCATGCAGCTTCTAGTTTTCATAGTACCACAAATTTTGTATTTTGGTGTTATTTTCAGTTCTTGCTCTCTGTATTTGAAATGTGTATTCAGAGATTATTCTTCATCTCTTAAAGAAACGGCTTTTGTGATTGCGTTTAAATTATTGTTACTTTAGTATACAGTGTAAAAGTCTTTGCTCTTTCTTTTCTTCTACATTTGGCAATTATGACTTTGACCTCTTCTGCCAACTAGGTTCTGGAGGTGGTACGCTCAAACTATGACACACTGACCTTGAAATTGCAAGACGGACTGGACCAGTACGAGCGCTATTCAGAACAACCCAAAGAGGTGGCCTTCTTCAAAGAACTGGTGAGTCCATGAGGCATGGATCATAAGACTTCTGAGGTAGCACCAGTGGTGGTCATTGTCTTCCTGCCACCCTGTGTTCTGTAGTGCTGATTCCTTGAAGCATCAGTCAGTGTTTAAAAAGAAGAAGTTACATATTGCTTCCCTAGTCACTGTTCAGTTAAGCTCCTTGGGGAAAGCAAAAGCTGACAGCTATGTGGGGAGTCTTAACAGGGACGTTTTTACATTCTGGTCATGAAGTCTGTCAGCCTATATAGGGATTATGAGCTGGGCTTAAACTAGCTACATTAAAGCTCTGCTGAAACCAGCTCCATTATATGAAATATACAGCATAACCTACAGCTGCCAGCTGTTCACAGTAATCGCCCTGGTTCTGCTACCCCTTCAGGTTCGCTCCATCAGCCTGAACGTGAGGAAGAACGTCTCTCTCACTACACTCAGCCAGGATGTCCTGCTAAAGGAATTTTCAACCATATCCTGAGCCATGACGCCTGGTTATCCTGCTTTGCCCTGTCATCATAATCCACATCCTTCTGCCCTGCCCTGTCAAACTCCTTTTATAAATCGAGCGCTGTCCTCTGATTCCAACGTCTTCAGCAACCCTCCTCAGAAGAGGATGCCAGTAAATAATTGTAAGATGGTGGAGCACAATTTTGCTGTCTGAAGGACCAGACTTATTATGTAAAATATTGTTCATATAGTGTAGTTCAATAATATATGAAGTTAATGATGATGTTACTGTTGTCCAGTTTCTAACGTTGTACGTGCCACATGAAATTGTAGGTGAAGGTAGTATTTTGGCCATTTTTATGAAGCAAGAGGAGTCTGCACAGTCCTTTCGTAGGCCCTGGTTTGTACATCTACATTACATTATTAGAGTCTAATGCAAGCAGGCTCTCCAAACTGTTGGTCCAGGTTATTTCATTGTTGTACATAAGGCGTATATTGCATGAGCACTCAAGAGAATCAGGGTGTTCCAACAGATGAGGAGAGCTGGATATGAAGACTGTGTCCTGAGTTGTCTTGTGCAGGATGATATGAAGTTTGACACAATTGCCTGTACTGTGGTGTGGTATTCCAGCTTATGTATACAAGCTGTGCAGGAATGTCTAACTGAATATTAACTTGAAACAAAGCCCCAACACAAGCATTTCCAAAATAATTAGTATTTATAGTATAATATTTGCCAAAACGCATTTTAATGTGTGTGGCCTTCTAACTTACTTGCACAAATATTCCTCCTGTACTGTGTGATGTGCTATAAAATGTACACCAGAGAGTTGTAAACAGAATTCCCTATTGACTTATCTGCTGGCATTTTCAGCCAAGTACCCCTGGATCATCACTGGAACATGACCTGACTTGGTGCAGCACTTTGCTTCTAGAACCCTGATTACATTATATCAGAAGTTCAATGTTCAGCTTTCAAAATGGCAGATGTTTAAGGTTCTTACTGTGGTTGGAGTTGCTACATTTAAGGATGCCACGGGATGCTTACAGTTTTCAATTGTACTTAAAAAAACAGAAGTTTTACTTCTATGCAAGACAATGCTTCAGTGTACAAATTCAACAGGAAATAGATGAAAGCATAATGCTGATGGTTAAAGTTTATTGTTGCTTTTATATGTTTTTCTGTTGGAGATGAACGTCTTGTAAGGTGTGAAATGTTCCAGGTATGTGTTTACATGAAAGAAATAATGCTGCTAAGTTTTCTTCATACCTTCATGGCATCCTACTTTTCATAGAGTTAGAACTTTGAGGCTGATATGTGAGGTTGACAGGCTTGGATCAGGTTGACACTGGGAAGAAGCCTTTATGTGTATCAGTTACCTCAGCATGTCTTTCAGACATTGGTTTGCTTTTTTGGCACAGAATCCACTGAATTAAGGTTTTTTCTTGTTATATCCTTTGATACCCACTCTTGGAATTTTTAGTATTAGCTGTGTGTTGAAGAGGGACTGTACTGGTAGTCCATAACAAAGATGCCCATTACCTGGGGCTGTTTCACAAAGAGATGTTATCAGAATTAGCTAGAAAAAGACAACTGTCTAATAGAAGGAGTTAATTAGGTTTTTTCTTTGGACAGTCCTGATATGTTCTTTCATGAACGGTCTCTATATCTAAATGCACGTTTAAACTTCTTTATCTTACATTTTGTCAGGATGTTTATAAGGACTTCAGATCTGCTTCAAGAGTGAAAATTTTGTGTTGGCTCAGTAGGTGACTTCATCAATATCAGCCATTCAGAGACTATTGATCACAGTAAAAATTCTTTATTCGATCATGCGTTTGATTTGTGTGTCTGTCTTTAGTGTTTTCCATGAGTTGAATTTGAGATGTAAAGTAGCACGTTGTCTCTTGGTCCTGTGGGTGGTTTTTCTGAAAGTAATCAAGATAACAAGATAATCTCACTTTGTGAGGCACCCCACAGTTTTATAAATAGATCAGATATTAGGTGTATTAATCTTTTCTTTATACATAATAAATCAGATTGTGAGCATTTTTACAGCATATTTCATGTGATCTGAAGATATTTTCACTTTCACTATTTCACTCACTCAGAAAAGTAATCAGCTCATAATCCAAGAATTGCTGCAGAAGAAGCGAAAGAAGTGGGTGTTAAATAACCTGACAACTCTGTTATGAGTGGCAAGATCATTGTACAGCATTGATGGAGAGGAAAGACAGGCGATCTGTTTTGTCCACGTAATCATATATTGGCTTACATATAGGCTTATGAAATTCTTTGAGGATTTCTACTTGACTAATGTTTCATTTCTATATTTTTGTTTAGGAAGGTCTGATATGCACCCAGTTTATACTGTAACACACTTGGTGAACTGTATATTGCACTACCCATACATTTGTTTTGCTCTCAGAAACAGGTTAATGGAGTGGGAGGGTTGGAAAAGCAGAGTCTTTGCTTGTTGAAAAAATTGTTGCTCCGTTGTATCTTTACTTAAGAATGTCTGAAACACATTTATACTGTTAGCAGCTTTGGCTCTCAATTGTATGTACTGTCATTCATGTAGTCTCTCAAGGGTAGTGTAGGAATACTGTAGTCTTACCCTTTTTAATTTCTGGGAAATATTCCTTGAATATTTAAAGAGGAGATACGTCTAGACTTTGATTTATGGAGTGAAAATGCAAACAGAAACTACACAACATATAAAAGCAGCCTGTGAATGACAAACACAATACACAAAAACATTGAAACTCAAACTAAAACCACAACAAAAGGAAAAATCACACTGGGACAAATTAAAATAAAAACATAATATAAATCCCGTTTACTGCATGATTACTTGGCTCTCAGTGTAAATAGAACAAAAGAAGTTGAATCCTGCAGGCTTACACACACACACACACACACACACACACACACACACACACACACACACACACACACACACACATATTTTCTGAACCACTTGTCACGCCAGTCCATCTCAAGGCACCCCAAGCGGGACTCGAACCCCAGACCCACTGGAGAGCAGGACCCAGTCCAACCTACTGCGCCACCACGCCCCCTATATACTAATATTTTATCTAAATAAAAAGTCTGTGATGGCTCTTGGCAGGTGGGTGGTGAACTGTGTGATTTAAAATGTAAAAAAAAAAATTAATTGTGAAATCACAATAGGGGGCGCAGTGTGTTGGTATTTGTCCCATAAAGTAAGCATAAAAGCGAGTAGTTGTGCTTTTGTTTGTTCATTCGTTAGTTTACTCATAGTGGATCAGACCCTCTCCCGGGAGCATAGAATGTGAGGAAGGGTACACCCTGGACAGAAGGTCCATTCATCAAAGGGCGTTATAATATTAGTTAATCCTTTTGAGCATTCAGACAACTGACTAAAGGACTGATAAGTCTGAATTAGATTCACAAATGAAAAGACAAAGGGAAAATTTTATTAGAACACATGCATGCAATTCCTTAAATTTCTAGTGTATAGAGTTTAATGTGATTTGAAACACAATGTGATATTGTGATCTAAGTAAAGGCTAAGTAATGAAAAGCTCATCTGGAACAGAAAAACAGCATACCCTCTGGCTCACAAAGGCCAGGGTTCCCACTTTTGCTATAGTGAATTATTTTTTTTGTCAGCAAAGTACAAGCATAATTAATTTCAGCATTTAATGAAATTTTAACACTGTAAATTACCATAGAAGGCACTGTATAAACTCTTACTGAGGTTAGGTGATCGACTGATTGTAGGCAGTGTAGTGCAGTGTAACATTGTAAGTTGCCTTGATGAAGTACTACATTATATGTCGCCTTGGAGAAAACCATCTGCTAAATGAATTAAAGTAATAAATTTTTGGATGTGAGATCAGTGAGACATGTCTCTCAGTATCTGGTTCCTCAGATTGTTTGGTCAGATCAAAGTAGATATGTATGCTCTTTTAAAATATCAGCCCTCCCATCCATAAAGTGTGTGTGCAGCTTTGCTACTGTGGGTGGAAAGCATGTGCTTGTTGTCACCTTGGCTCAGGTTTCAATCCTTCTGCACAGTTCACCACCTTTCAAAAAAGTAGGTAGTAGTATATTTTACAATCTGGATAGGCCCATCTAGCCTTCTGTGAAGCAAATCATCTGTAATGCACTTTTCTCTGGAGCTAACCTTACTTCTAACTAAAGAACATCCTCCCACAGTTTTCTGTTCTGCACTTCTCAATAATTGTGACTGGAAAAAACAATGAGCAGAAAAATGTATAAATTGAGTCAATTCCAGAAGATGAAAATATATAAATAGCAGTAAAGGAGATCAGAACTGATTATAAGTTTGATGCCTTTATCTGCAGTCAGGACTAAGAGGGCTGTTTCTTAGATAATTACATTGACAATTGTACCATAGGCGATGACTTCGGCAGCAGTGGGCGATGTGCAGCTGGCAAATGGAGCCACAGCAACAAGGATTGCGTAACTTGTCTCTGTGGCATGACTACAACATAGGATTCGCCAGCAGGAAGCACTGATCTCTGAAAGAAGACACCAGGCTCCAGAAGCACTTGTTTCAAGCAAAGGCATTTCTTCAGGGCTCTTTGGCAAGCAGCATGTGACAAGTAGGACCTGAAGGAGATGTTTGTTATGTTTGTCTCCACTTGCTCGCAGGTAGACAAGGTTGGTATCAAAAAAAAAAAGACACTACAGCCTCCCACCATTCATGAAAGTATGGGTTATTCAAATTATGTATTTTAGATGGCAGAAATGCTGCAGGCTGCTTAGAGGGGACTGGTGTATGTTATGGACAATTGTCATATAAACACATGTCCATCAACATGTTTCATGTTAATCTGACTGTTTCAGGCAGGAAAGGGATTAAGCGTCCAGCACTTACGTGACCGCTCCCCTGTCTCACATCCCAGAGTTGATGTGAGAAATAGTAACATGAGGTAACCACATTGAACTCCCCATGACTATCGCTTTAGTATTCAACGCTAGCAATATACAAATAGAACTTATCTCTTATCTGATGAAAGTTGTATTAACTTGATCTATCAGGGAAACACACACACACAGTTTCTGAACCACTTATCCCATACGGGGTCGTGGGGAACCAGAGCCTACCCGGCAACACAGGGCGTAAGGCCGGAAGGGGAGGGGACACACCAAGGACAGGACGCCAGTCCATCGCAAGGTACCCCAAGCAGGACTCAAACCCCAGACCCACCAGAGAGCAGGACCCAGTCCAACCCACTGCACCACCGCACCATCAGGGAAACAATAGTGAGCATATATTGTAAGGTAAAGGAATTTCTGCTCTTTACCTGCTGCATTCTCTCTCAGCTGCCACTACACCTCTGCCTGACCTTAATCCTGCAGCTGTCTATATTACTGCCCTGTGTGTTGATGGATGTGGCTGATGGCTGGCTGGGTTCCATTTTTGTGTGAAGCTCTGATCATCAGGCCATCTCCATCAGCAGGACAGGTCAGCTCTAGGCCAGTGTTGCTCAAGTTTGAAAGGTTCCTCCACTTGCCTTCCAGCATTGCATGCACTGGCAGCCTCTTCCATCACTAAGCCTTAGCTTTCATCAGTTTTTCACACTCCATTCAAGCCACATTTCCTGGCACCTGCTTGCCTGAAGTGAGTGCTCTTTCTACTGTACCTTTATCTTCATCAGAGCCAGTTTCACTTCTTTCTAACAGTTAGTTTATCTTTGACACTGGTTTGCTACTAATTTTCCTCTGAGGTCAGTTGAGTAGGGAAAGTGACAATTTGATTGAGGAGCTCTTTGTGCTGCTGATGAGTTTGTCCTTCCTCAGCTTTGCAGCCTGATTCTCATCCTGCTATGTCATTGCCCTCTCTTGAGGCAACTAGATGCTCTGACTAGGCTTTTGGACACAGGAACAGTCTTATCATTTACGGCAGTAGATATTTTGAACAACCACACTATTTCTTTCTTCATTTAACCTTTACAAGTCTACAGAATGACAAATGGGAACAAAAACATTAAGCGTATTTAAGTGCTTTCGTACTACAAATTAATATAAGCAGGGGTCACTTGAAACCGTGTAACCTCTCTTTTCCACAAATGTCCTCCATCAACAAATTTTTTGCATACTTAATTTTAAAACAAAACTTTTATGCTGCAAAATCTTCAATGTCAACTTTTTACCATGTGTGGCACCTTTATGATTACATCCATCCATCTTCCTCCGCTTTTATCCGGGGCCGGGTCGCGGGGGCAGCAGTCCGAGCAGAGTCCTCCAGACTTCCCTCTCCCCGCACACCTCCTCCAGTTCCCCTGGGGAAACCCCAAGGCGTTCCCAGGCCAGCCGGGAGACATAGTCTCTCCAACGTGTCCTGGGTCTGCCCCGAGGCCTCCTCCCAGTGGGACAAGCCCGGAACACCTCCCCAGGGAGGCGTCCAGGAGGCATCCGGAACAGATGCCCGAGCCACCTCAACTGGCTCCTCTTGATGCGGAGGAGCAGCGGCTCTACTCCGAGCTCCTCCCGGGTGACCGAGCTCCTCACCCTATCCCTAAGGGTGCGCCCAGCCACTCTGCGGAGGAAACTTAATTCTGCCGCTTGTATCCGCGATCTCATTCTTTCGGTCATGATCCAGAGTTCATGACCATAGGTGAGGGTAGGAACGTAGATCGACCGGTAAATTGAGAGCTTCGCCTTACGACTCAGCTCCCTCTTCACCACAACAGACCGGTACAATGACCGCATTACTGCGGACGCCGCACCGATCCGTCTGTCAACCTGCCGCTCCATTTTTCCCTCACTCGTGAACAAGACCCCGAGATACTTAAACTCCTCCACTTGAGGGAGCAACTCCCCCCTAACCCGGAGGGGGCAATCCACCTTTTTTCGACTGAGAACCATGGCCTCGGATTTGGAGGTGCTGATTCTCATCCCCGCCGCTTTGCACTCGGCTGCAAACCTCCCCAGTGCACGCTGCAAGTCTTGACTTGATGAAGCCAACAGGACCACATCGTCCGCAAAAAGCAGAGACGAGATCTCGCGGCCACCAAAACAGACACCCTCCGTTCCCTGACTGCGCCTAGAAATTCTGTCCATAAAGATAATGAACAGAATCGGTGACAAAGGGCAGCCCTGGCGGAGTCCAACATGCACCGGGAACAGGTCTGACTTACTGCCGGCAGTGCGAACCAAGCTCCTGCTCCGGTCATACAGGGAACGAACAGCCCGTAGCAACAAGCCCCGAACCCCATAATCCCGAAGTACCCCCCACAGGATGCCACGAGGGACACGGTCGAATGCCTTCTCCAGGTCCACAAAACACATATGGACTGGTTGGGCAAACTCCCACGAACCCTCCAGCACCCTAGTGAGGGTATAGAGCTGGTCCAGTGTTCCACGGCCAGGGCGAAAACCGCATTGCTCCTCCTGAATCCGAGGTTCGACTATCGGTCGGATTCTCCTTTCCAGTACCCTGGCATAGACTTTCCCAGGGAGGCTAAGGAGTGTGATCCCCCTGTAGTTGGAACACAATCTCCGGTCCCCCTTCTTAAAAAGAGGGACCACCACCCCGGTCTGCCAGTCCAGAGGCACCGTTCCCGAACTCCACGCGATGCTGCAGAGGCGTGTCAGCCAAGACAGCCCCACAACATCCAGAGCCTTGAGAAACTCGGGGCGGATCTCATCCACCCCCGGAGCCTTGCCACCGAGGAGTTTTTTGACTACCTCAGCAACTTCAGCCAGGGTAATGGACGAGTCCCCCTCCGAGTCCCCAGCCTCCGCTTCCTCTACGGAAGGCATGTCGGAGGGATTGAGGAGATCCTCAAAGTACTCCTTCCACCGCCCGAGAACATCCTCAGCTGAGGTCAGCAGCGCACCACTTCCACTGTAAACAGTGTTCGTGGAACACCGCTTCCCCCCTCTGAGTCGCCGGACGGTTTGCCAGAATCTCTTTGAGGCCGACCGAAAGTCTTCCTCCATGGCCTCACCGAACTCCTCCCAAGCCCGAGTTTTTGCCGCGGCGACTGCCAGAGCCGCGCTCCGTTTGGCCCGCCGGTACCCGTCAGCTGCTTCAGGAGTCCCATGAGCCAGCCAGGCCCAATAGAACTCCTTTTTCAGCTTGACGGCATCCCTTACTTCCGGTGTCCACCACCGTGTTCGGGGATTGCCGCCGCGACAGGCGCCGGAGACCTTATGGCCGCAGCTCCGAACCGCCGCCCCGACAATGGAGGCGCGGAACATAGTCCATTCAGACTCAATGTCCCCAGTCTCCCTCGGGACCTGGTTGAAGCTCTGTCGGAGATAGGAGTTGAAGACCTCTCTGACAGGGGCCTCCGCCAAACGTTCCCAACAGACCCTCACTATGCGTTTGGGCCTGCCAGGTCTGTCCAGCTTTTTCCCCCGCCATCGAATCCAACTCACCACCAGGTGGTGATCAGTTGACAGCTCAGCCCCTCTCTTCACCCGAGTGTCCAAGACATATGGCCGAAGGTCAGAAGAAACGACTACAAAGTCGATCATCGACCTCCGACCTAGGGTGTCCTGGTGCCAAGTGCACTGATGGACACCCTTATGCATGAACATGGTGTTCGTTATGGATAAACCGCGACTAGCACAGAAATCCAATAACAACTCACCGCTCGGGTTCAGATCAGGGAGGCCGTTCCTCCCAATCACGCCCCTCCAGGTATCACTGTCGCTGCCCACGTGGGCGTTAAAGTCCCCCAGTAGAACGACAGAGTCCCCAGTGGGAGCGCTTTCCAGCACGCCCCCCAGGGACTCTAAAAAGGCCGGGTACTCTACACTGCCGCTAGGCGCATAAGCACAAACGACAGTGAGAGACCGTTCCCTGACCCGAAGGCGTAGGGAGACGACCCTCTCATTCACCGGGGTAGACTCCAACACATGGCGGCTGAACTGGGGGGCTATTAATAAGCCCACACCAGCCCGCCGCCTCTCACCTTGGGCAACGCCAGAATAGTGGAGAGTCCACCCTCGATTGAGGAGGGTGGTTCCAGAACCCAAGCTGTGAGTGGAAGTGAGCCCTACTATATCTAGACGGTATCTCTCAACTTCCCGCACCAGCTCAGGCTCCTTCCCCGCCAGTGAGGTGACATTCCAAGTCCCAAAAACCAGAGTTGGCGCCCGAGGTTTGGGTCGGCCAGGCACTCGGCCCCGACCACCGCCCAAATCACAATGCACCGGCCCCTTACGGTTTCTCCGGCAGGTGGTGAGCCCACCGAAGAGCGGCTCCACGTCATGGCTTCGGGCTGAGCCCGGCCAGGCCCCGTGGGCATAGACCTGGCCACCAGGCGCTCGCATGCGAGCCCCCCCCCCCCAGGCCTGGCTCCAGGGTGGGGCCCCGGTGACCCCATACCGGGCGGGGTAAACGAAAGCCTTGATTTTTCCTTCATAAGGGATTTTTGAACCGCGCTTTGTCTCGTCTGTCATCCAGGACCTGTCTGCCATGGGAGACCCTCCAGGGGCATATAGCCCCAGACAACATAGCTCCTGGACTCATTCAGGCACTCAAACCCCTCCACCACGGTAAGGTGGCGGTTCACGGAGGAGCCTTTATGATTACAGTATATTGAATATGTTATGTTGTACACCTAAATAGTTAATACAAACAAATTACACATCAACATAAATCACACATCACTCAAAAGGCCATTATGCTCTAAATTAAACAAACATAACATTATTGCTGAGAACTAATTTTATGCCGCTGAGTTTGTCAAAAGAAAACCGTAACCCACTTTTAAATAATGTGCATTTCCTGTAATTGTAAGCTCCAGATATGAGTATGTGAATCCAGACAGAAAAAAATGAACAAATGGTGTTGTGTTTTAAAAATATAACGATAGCTGAGTCTTCCTCTATCTTTGATTTCCCGTCTTCCTCCCAGCTTGTTGAAAAACAAGTTTGGTGAAAACAACAATATACCAGGGACAATGGAAAGAGAAGGACTAATGAAGTTTTAAACTGATAAGCCATGGCAGCAGCTCCCAATATGTTTGTCTTACCCATATGAAACAGTTACATGTGTCTATAAGGTTACATGGGCAGCATACCACCAGCAGCTCTGTCTGTAGTGCCACAGGAACCTGGACTTTGGTGACCTGTTGCTGTGCTTCCTGTAGTCGGCTTCCACCAGCATGGAGACAGTAGTGAAAGCACATTAATCAACATGCCCATAAGGAAAATGAGATTCCCCTCAGATTAATGCCTCTTTCATTTCATTTTCTCTCTATTTCTCATTATTCAAAAAACGTGAAAAGGTATGAACTTCCATTGTGTTGGGATTAAGAGGATTTTCACTGTTTATGCAATACCTGTGCACTGCATAAAATTTAATACTGCAAAACAAAAAAACACAAAGTCTGATTTATGGGGAAAGGAAATTCACCTTTCAGTGTATGATCTTCTGTTTGCTTTCAGCATGATAGAATTCTGAATAATGCTGTCAAGGGCTGATAGGCTTCAACAATAAATGCTTCAGCTTCAGCCCCTCCAGCAACAAAGGAAATATAATTATTAATATGTGAATAACCCCGCAGGATGAAAACTTTTTGCAATCAGTCTAAAATGATAGATATGTTAAGTGAATTCAGTCATCATATGTGGTGTCCGCCCCTCTCACGTGTTCTCTTGGTCCCCTCAGACTACCATAGCTTGTGTTGCATGCCTCCAGTGCCTTGTGACCTGGCTTCAGCTTAAGCATGGTTTAACAGCTCTTGTTGAGTTCCTCAGAGCCACAGGCAAGCCCTGATCACTGCCATGTGACTGTTGCTGTCATGAAATTTTTTGTGCTTGTGTTATATGCAGCTCTGTGAGAATATACTGAGGCTGATCCTATACTCAGCACACTATTTTTTGGGGTCTTTTTGAAAAAGACTTCCGTTGCCTTGAGCATTGTATGGTATGGATTCCAGAATTCAGAGAAGTGCTGTGCAGGACCCAGGTGCAGAAGGCTCAGCGTGATATGATTTAGGAGTTATTTTTAAAACCATCATATGCAGTGGCAGTGTAAAAGAAGTGGATTAGCTTCCTATTTGGTATAATGGTTTGCAGCATTGAAAGTAGCTATATATATATGTTGGTGTTCTTGTAATTAACTACTTCCTTTATCCATTCATTTGTGCCTCTGATGCCAGTGTAAGCCCTTGTCATGGTTTGTAAACAAACTATTGGATGTTTTTTCCTGTTATCCTTTTCTATTATGCATTGTCTTTGGCAAAGTCCTGCTGACCAGGGGAAGATATTTATGAAGTGTCTCCTTTATGAGAACGAATGGACCAAACATTGCTTTTCCAATGTAAAATAAATTTTCTGGGCTAATGGCAGGGCATGGGCATCAGCCTATCGATTAGCAAGCCCATTTCTCAGTGACAAAACTATTTTTCTATTTTTTATCTTCTGGCTAATGGTCTATTTGAGTAATGGACATGAATTCCATTATCAAACTGATGCCAGAGCTTGGTTAACAAATAAACCGGAATTTCATTCTAAAGCTGTGCTGTTATTTCATTAAATGACCCAAGGTGGGGATATGTGTGGTATTTTTACCTTGGCAGTGGAATTAGCTAATGTAATGAAATGTCTGTGGCCCTCTGAGTCTTTTGATAATTTAAGACATCAGCAGCTGTGCATTGCCAGGAGGTATAAGACTGGATGCTGTGAATTTGCTCTTGAAATATGACTGCTGCTTTTTGTCTCCGTTAGGACCATTCTTGTAATGGTCAGTGACAGCTGCAGAAAAGCTCTGAACTTCTGTGTTTTTTAGTGCAGTTGTCCGGTGTTAAATTTAACTAACCATTTAATTATTGTGTGCCCTGAAGCAAAGAACTTTACTTAGGCAGCTTTACAACTTTGAGCAATTTGTCTCTATAAGGTGCAGCACTAACACCTCTGTAAGACATACAAGCACATTAGTCATGGTAAAATTTTAAAGCTGTATTTTCAAAACAAAATAGAATGACCTGAATATCTATTCGACCGACTATGTAAAACAAACTTTTTGGTATAGTTGCCAGTGTTACCAGTTTCTCAAATCCCTTGAATGATTATTAGAATCAGAATCAGAACGAGCTTTATTGCCAAGTATGTTCACACATACAAGGAATTTGTCTTGGTGACAGAAACTTCCACAGCACAGACAGAATGACAGTGACAAGACACAGATGAGAAGATAGAATATGTGAATAAAGGATAAAAAATATAGAAAAAATATAAAGTACACAATATACAAAAAATAGTCACTAGACATTATATGTATGTACAGGTATGTTCTATACAAATGCAAGGAAATGTGAGTAAGAGATATGATGTGATAAATAGATATAATTATAAATATAAATAGCGTTGTGTATTGCACTGGTTGTGGCACAGATAACAACTAGGATAGGTAGGGAATAGCAGTGGCTTTTGTCAGTGGCTTTAACATCCAACGACCCCACTGTAGCAGCCAGCTGCCCTCTGTTTTCATGCTTCTGCTAGTATGATAGTTGGTATCCTAATCTTAAAGCTATTCATGATTGGATATTGGGAGTGGAATCTATGAAACTTGTACTAAGCATGGCATTTAAGCTCAAAAACTAATAACTAATACCTGTAAAATGTGTGTGTTAGACAGTTTACACCGATGTGAATTAACACAGATAGCATATATGTAGCATACATGCAAACTTACATGCAAACAATGCAATGCTTCTGTTTTCATTAGTCCTGAGGGGGAGCCAAACCATGTAAGAGGAGTACCTCCTTCCAGAGTCTTTTTTCCTGGCTGATGGGAACATGCTTCACATGGCTGGGACTGATAAGACTTCATTAACTTCACACACATTGTATCCTCTCCAGATCTAAATACCATTCCTAACTAGACAACACCATGTAATCATGAGCGCATGAAAAAGATTGATTATTGATCTGTATAGCTTTTCAGTCAAACAAATGAAAAACCTGTTCTTTCCACAAAAAAAATGTCCTTCACAGCTAAGAGGTGAACATGCCAAAACTGTTTTTGAACAACTCTGTTAAGACCATTTTGTATAGCATCATTTGTAGTTAGAAGGAAAATTTCTGATGCCAAGTTCTGATTGAGTTTGCAGTTTTAATTACTTGCCCTAAATTTTTGCCGGTATATTACATTACTAGTGTTTCCCCTACGAGTGGCTAAGCAGCGTAATACTTTCATCATGAAGCAGTTACTGCTGTCTTACTTATAATTGCAGTTTCCAAAAAATATCCATACAATTGTATCCTTTTGGTAGCACTCAAAGTCATATGTACCGTTTCAGTAAAAAAACCATCCCTACCCCACCTACCTCCATAATGTACCAGAACTGCCAAGAAAGTCCTCTGTTCACAGTTTGCCACTTTGCTCAGAAAAACTTGTAGTTGAAACACTCATCAGTGTCATTTGTTGGGTGGGGCTCGTTAGTAGTTCCTCTGGTAAACTCACTGTTCTCAAGCTCAGATTGCTCACACTTCTTGGAAGGGAAGTATAGTTCCTAAAGATTACCCAATCACTTATGCAAGAAGGGGGTGGCTTGGCAGGTTCAGCTGGTGCCCGCTATGTGGCAGATCTGGGATTCAAGCCCTGCTTGGGGTGCCCCGTCCTGGGTAAGGCTCCAGCTTGCCGCAACCCCACTCGGGACAAGATGTTGTTAATGATGGATGGACTTATGCAAGAGCTGACAGGTGAGCACCAATAGGGGGCAGTAGAAGACAGGACCACATGGAATCCAAGCCACAATACCCCCCGGAGAGATATACCAACTGCAAATCAGTAGGTTCTTGCCTTGTAGCTGCTCTGGCTCCTGATGCCCCAAGGGACTGTTGCCCACTCCACACTGTAATGATGATGTACAACAAGGGTTCACTCTTCTGCGACCATCAGCTGGCAATAAATATCACATGTACAATGACTTGTAATGGATTGCTGCCTGGCAGGGTAAAGCCCAACATATAGATGGACTGGTGAGAGAGGTGTGTTAGAGTTGTTAATGCACACACTTCCTGCAGGAAAATACAATTTAGACCTGAGTCTGTTTAAGCACTGAAATAAGATTTATTGAAAAGGGGACAGATGACAATCACACAAACTCACATTTTGAAAGACCTACACAAGCTCCACAAGTCTTGAAAACCCTACTCAAGCCCAACAGTTCTTGAAAGACGTACACATAACTCACAAATCTTGAAAGTTCTTCAGAAATGTCACATGCCTTAATGCTCCATACAAGCTCTTCTAGTCTTGAGAGACCTAGACAAACGTCACAAATCTTGAAAGACCTCCACAAGCCGCTCAAGTCTTGCAAGTTCTGCATAAATCCTGCAGGTCCTGAAAACCCCATACAAGCTCAACAAGTCTTGAGAGCACTGAATATCAGTATTTCTTTGCAGAAAACTGATCATATAGTGAAATGAAGGAGAGCTGAAAGCTGCTGTATATCTGTCCACCTTAGTCCTTACCTCTCACCGTTTTCTGTTAATTTGCAGTAACAAGTAACATTTCAACAGCAACGAAGCAACAGTCCTTTTAATTTTTACCTAAAAGCAATCTCCATATTTTAAGTACCTGTGTAGACTTATAGACTGTAGTTTTTAATCTGCTATTGCTGTGTTTTTCTTAAACAATAATAAAGAAACAGTGTTGTTTAATAAGTGGCTTTTTCTTAACTAGAACTCTGGGGTTTGCAGCCATGTCTTTGGAAAGAAAAGACTTTCGAGAGTGCTCACGAAGTGCCAGGCTGGCCTGATTAGGATATCTCCCTTGCTGTATATAAGCTGCTTCTCAAAGGCTGCTAAAACTTCCCACACAGTGTCTTAGTGATCTCTCTATTTACAGTTTCCTCCGGTGGTGAGAGGCTGTGCGCTAGTTTGCCAGCCCAGGCCCTGCTTTACTGATTAGGGAAAAGCAGAAACCGTCTGAGTATCTTGATGCTGACAACACAGGCAGCCCCAGTCGAACACAATGAAATTATACACCACTGTGCCAGATGTTTAACAGATAACTCCCAGCAATAAAAATCAACATTACTCCAGATACCATTTCACAAGAAAGGCATGTTCTGATGTTAATGTTAACAATCTTTTTTAAAAAATATGTTGTCATTTTTCCCTCTATTCATTCTAAAAAGCAAACAGCTTAGATCAGTATTTGCATTATATGTAATGAAGCAGAGGGGGTGCGGTGGCGCAGTGGGTTGGACTAGGTCCTGCTCTCAGGTGGGTCTGGGGTTCAAGTCCTGCTTAGGGTGCCTTGCGATGGACTGGTGTCCCGTCCTGGGTGTGTCCCCTTCCAGCCTTATGCCCTGAGTTGCCGGGTTAGGCTCTGGCTCCCCGCGACCCTGTATGGGACAAGCGGTTCTGTGTGTGTGTAATGAAGCAACAAAATTTAGAAGAATGTCTTGAGGAAAATGACATCTGAATGTGTCCATTCTATGGATGTGACGAAAGTGTTTTTTCAGACCATTAAGGCATCTGTCTTACATTTAATTTAAAGGTATTATCTCTCATGAAAGATTCATCCAGAAGGAGATTGTGCCTCTGCCTCTACGGTGTGTGTGCTATACTGTACAAAGATCAGTCAGTCACTGACAGTACTGGATTAGTGAGACGTCTGTGAAATCAAACACTTGTTTGCGTGGACAGCCTCCTGCTAAACACTTTCTGGACAGCTGTCCTCCTCTCGAAAGGTCGTATTCACATGGAACTACTTTGTCACAAATGTTTGTGCCTACTGTTTAGACACCATGTTTAGCACCTCTCAGATTTGCATTTGCGGGTGTAGGGTTTGTAAAATGAATGTGTTTTGTTTTCAATATGTTTTCTGTGTTGAGAATTTAACATTCATCAACAATGATCTCCAGTTGTAATAAATCTGTAGTCGCAAGTTCCAGACTGGAATTTGACTGGAGAATTACATGAATCTGATATTCAGCATGGCGGAGTATGAGGGAGAAGAAGCTGATGCAATGACTGCTGATGGGGACATGGAATCCTTGGCGAAGCTCCTTCTCTGTCTTCCTCTCAGCGCTGTGCATCAGGGCTTCAGTCTTAAGAACAGCTTTGCTCTGGGTTCTGCGATGATTGCTCCATACCTACTCACTCTTCTTTATACATGGCGCTTTGTTGCTCCTTCGCTGACCCCTGCACCCAGTGTTTTTTGGCCAGCTGTCAGCCTACATAGTGAATGGGAGTTTAGTGTGTTGGCTGGAAAATGGAGGCTGCATGGTCACCTATTTGTGACCCAGCCTGTCAACATGTCAGCGGCCCTCTCCATCATTAAATTTATCGCGGAGCTGGGCTCCATCCATCACAGTATGTGTGCTTCTCGGCTTCTGCCTGTGGACCTGCCTTTCTGTCTGGCCAAACTAATCTGTGACATCTATTACTGTGTGTTTGTGTCTCTTAGTCAGGCTTGATAGCCATTTAGCCCATTCTGTACTGTAAGTTGCCATGCATGTATTGCTATGCACAAGCTCACTGCATGTATTTGGATTTGTTTTTCAGTCAGCACTGTTCCCAGGTAGAGGGAGAATAATTCAGTGTTTAGGTCTTCCAGGGATTCACCAGTAGGATGTGAATACAGTAGGAAACTTTAGAATAACAACATAAAATCGTTTTCTTGTGAGAAATCGCATCGTCTCAGAGAAGTGTAAGTCATATTTCTTAGTGGCTGCGGGGTATTTTTGCTCAGACTCTGCTCTTAACCACTTTATTGAAGTAGTCAGCTGTAAAGTATGTCGTTTTACCTGGTATTTCAGGTGTAGTCAACAAGGCTCTAATTTAAAGAAATTGTCTAAATCCTGCTTGACACTGACCTGAAAAGACCAGAGTTATACACCCCTGGTTTGGTCTGATGTTTGTTAGCCCAAAAGCTTTGTAACGTTACATTATTCAAGTGGTATCTTTGAGTCCCTTTGCTTTTAGCCATACTGCAATCAACTGATGCAGAGAACACTGTAGTGTGATATCAGTAGCTTTTACTGCAGGTCACAGTTTAATTTGTCCTATAAAATAGCACTCTCATTAAACTGAAAGGCCATTTGGCTCAGTTCTTTACTTGAGCAGACCTCTCAAAAATCTCTTTATCTATATGTGATGTTATGTATAATGTGTAGGTTTGAAATAAAGAGCTCTTTTTGTTGGATGAGCACATGTTGGTCCTGCATTGTACTCACACTCTGTCACACCCTCAGGTCCTCATTTTGCATCGTAATAGGCTGGGTTTCTCCTGGATAACACATATTCTTGCAGCCACCTGGACCTCTTTGCATTTTTCAATTCTGAGATTAAACTCTGAAGGCTGCAGGATGAAATGTACATTGGTAGTTGTCCTCTGTATGCATTTATTTTAACAGTTTGAATAGAGTAAAGTTGGGGGATGTGGTGGTACAGTGGGTTTGGCCGGGGTCTGCTCTCTGGTGGGTCTGGGGTTCGAGTCCTGCTTGGGGTGCCTTGCAATGGACTCGTGTCCCGCCCGGGGTGTGTCCCCTCCACCTCCAACATTGCGCCCTCTGTTGCCAAGTTAGGCTCTGGTTTGCCGCGACAAGCGGTTTCAGACATTGTATGTGTGAATAGTTTAAACTGAACTTTAGTTTGAACACGACTCATTTATTAACTCTGCATGACCTTGATATGACCTCCATGTAATCGTTAAGTTTAGAAATGCTTGCTATGTTCTGTATCACATATATCACAATATTTACTTTACTGAGAAAGTGGAAATAATGGGGAAAGCATTGTGTTTGAGCTCAGAGCAATTTGGCTTGAAATGCATGATGACAAACAGATATGGATCCATAATGAGTTTCGCTATCACATCGAGACAGGCTCAGAGCCTGAGCTTTTGCCCCATACTTTCTGAGCTAGAGGGTTTCGAATGCTGACAAATGGACATTTGTGGTTAAGCTGACGGGAGGCCAGCTGCTCAAAAAATTTGCAGTCCTCCAGCAAACAGTGTAAAGCAGCCCACCTAGATTACCTAAGGCCCACTATCCATTAATAACAATCATAATGTCACTGGCTGTTACAATCACCATGTTTCACTATGTCCTATGCCCCATGGTCCATTGTGCCTATAGTCACCAGTCCTGGCCTACCTGAGCCTGGGTGATATTTGGAGGTATGAGGAATAGGATGCAGGAAACCATTAGAATTAGGTAATTAAGAACTGAGGTTGAACAGCAACACACTGATTGCCACAGACTATTCTCATTTCTCAAGTAACTATGCAATGAACTGCACATTCTCCAGACCTCATGAATCTTGCTCTGTTTTATTCAGTTCTCTGATGCCATCATCCATCTGTCGGCCAGGCTTCATCATTAACACACTTTACTCTCTTGTGTGCTGCTAGGAAGTTTGCAGTCAGCTTAGTAGTAGCAAGGGTGTCCTTTTCGCAGTATGGGCATTTTCTTTCTTGGCAATTATATGGTGCATTTTACTGTCTGTCTGTGTATCGTCTGGGTGCTGCCAGATGACTCAATTTTTTTTTTTTCTGTCAGTGTCAAGCTGGGTGTGACAGCTGATAGAGACACATTCACAACCTGAAAATAATAGACAGGACTCTGAAAGCCCAGGAATGGGAACTCTGTCTAACAGAGATGTGACCACAGTGGGCATGCTGTCATAGCACATGGAAAAGACTGTCATGTAATCTGCTCTTCCATCCCTCCGCTCACCTTTGTTCCCTTTGTGGTTATCCCAAACTGTCACTGCTAACATGTTTACGATTTACCAGCAATTTACTTTACAAGCATATGTAACAAATACATTTATGTGGGTTTGGATCTGCATGGTAAAATCAGATGATTGAAGAGCTAATACTTGCCAGTGGTCTATGGTTGGAACTTTTAGAAAAGGAATCGGCCATTGACAGGACTTTAGCCTTACGGAACATGCTGTCTGTTGCTGTTACCCGCCAAAAAGAATAGTTTTTTCACTTTGTGTCACTAACAACGTATTGTCATTTGAGACTTGGAAATTTCAGTACATTCATGTATTTTATACAGTATGTCCTCTTGACTTGTAGAGCTGATTTTTTTCAAACCTGTGGAGTTGAAACGGACACTGATCTTGAAGATTGTGCTCACAGGCTTTGCAATGACCTAGGGTTACCCAGCAGTGATTGCACTCCTCAGCTCTTGAAAAAGCTTTACGCTGAGCTGTGTTAAAACAAACACAGTTTTTAATAGTATACCTGAGGCTGTATTGGTTATTAATAGGTAATACACTCGCTCATATTTCTTTATCCATTAGTTTCATGACATCAAGCAGTTTTCCATTGGTTAACAGAATTATTTGTCTGATATATGAATTTTTTTAAGTGCCCTGACCTCGTTGTACTTTTCCTATTGTACATGACTAATGATAAAATCTGTGAGTGCCAGCGCTGATGATAAAGAGAAGTAAATGACAGACAGGAACATATATGACCTTGACACTTTCCCCTTGCTTTTAGGTGACTGTCAATGGCCAGTCAAGATTGTACCAGCTGACCAACTGTAAATGTAGTAAAGGGAAATGTGATGGGTGTAAGGATTTCTTCATACCACCCTACAAACAACCTGCTTGGAACGTATGATATGCACTCCGCACTCTAAAATTTTTAGTCATTTCATAAATTGTCAGAGCCCTGTTCTATGTCATTATGAGAAACTCTCTTAGGAGGATGTTTTGTGAGTTTAAATAAAGTGTAGAATCAAGTTACAGTCTTCATCTGTGCCTCTGGCTGTTTGCTACACTGTATTGATCAGTCTTCCCAGTCAGCATTAAGCACTGCAGAAGGAGGAGATTAGGCATCTTCTGAAGGTGACATACTTAGTATTCCCCAAAGATGGACTGCCCGTCTGCTGAGCCATCATAACCCTCCAGTGATCACAATATGAGACGATGACTGGAAAATAACTGAGACTGATGAATTGTAACCTGAAATGTTACTTCACCATAAAATATGATGAAAAAGGCTACCAACTAGCGCCATAGACAGATATTTGCTTTTTCCTTTCACATTCATGGTATGTTCTCCCTTGTGAATATAACTCAACACTCATAACTTATAAATCTTTGCTTCTGTTTAACTGCACCCTCCCAGATGTTCAAAAACTTAATAAGGTATTTCACAACAGTGACAAGTAAATACTTATTCCTAGTATCTGCTGTCATGAATTTGCCTCCTGAGAAGAAGCAATGCCATGCGAATTCTGAAATGAAGAAGCATTAAATATATGATGGAATTCTCACTGAAAGATTCTTCAGGTAGAAGCTTGTACTCTTTTATTCAGTAAAGGATCCAGTGAATTGTTAATCTGATTGTCCTTGGTCATCATATTTCTCCAAGGCAAGAATGAAATGAAACGCAAAGAATAGAAACTGTAGGCTAGACAGTCAACTTTGATTATAGCTCAGGTGGTGGGACAAGAATGGAGGTCAGGAGGGATAAATTAAAATGGAACAAGAATGGGAGTTAGAGTTCTGTGTCAGGCTTAATAAACAGCAGCATAGGGCTCTTAAAATGGAACCTGCAATCATCTAAATTAATAGAGGGGATATAGAACACACTGGCTCACTACAGTCCTTGTGTTCTCAAGGAAGCAGAGATATCAGCAGTCCTCGTGGTCCTAATACCACTGGTGGTATGGAAAGTATGCCCAGCCTCTGGGCACAATAGAAAATGCAATAGAATGACATAGTGACCTATGCATTTTTATCCCTCAGAGCTTCAAATCTGCTTTATTGTTGTATAATCTTCTGTTATTATTCAAAAACACATACACACACACACACACACACACACACACACACACATTTTCTGAACCGCCTGTCCCGGACGGGGTCACGGAGCCTACCAAGCAACACAGGGCGTAAGGCCGGAGGGGGAGGGGACACACCCAGGACAGGACACCAGTCCACCGCAAGGCACCCCAAGCGGGACTCAAACACCAGACTCACTGGAGAGCAGGACCCGGTCCAACCCACTGCGCCACCGCACCCCCCACGTTATTTAAAAACAGTTTGAATAATCTTTGCTATTCTGATTTTGGCTATGGTTTCAAGTTGTTCATGCAGCATCCTGCAGAAGAGTGTTATATAAAAGTCTAGATGTGCGTACAACTGTACACTGCTGTGCTAATGTTACAGGTCTGGAGTCCAGCTTCATCAATATTCACAAGGATTTTGGCTCATGAAAGATGCCGAATATTTAATCAAGGACAATCGACAATTGCCATCTGGTGATGGGGAGGGACATAAACAGTTAGAGACAGGTAGGAAGTGCCAGCAGGTCATCTGGGTCACAGAGAGCTCTTCCCATGTTGAGAATCACAAGCACAGGAGTATCTTTCCTGTAGCTGAATAAATGCAGCATGAAGCATACACAAACAATACTATTTTTGTTAATCCTTTCCCTGAAGCTGAAGCTACAACTGAAACCCACTCTGTGCAATCAGTTCGAGAGCCATCGCTGTCATTGTTTTGAGGTTGTCGTATTTCAGCAAGTAAAAGAGGAGTGTCAAAAGCGGTATGGTCTTGCTTCTGTGAAGCTCTGTTCAGGCTGCTGAACCAATAGGTCTTAACCTCCATGTTGAAATATACTCTCTGTCTTGCTCTTTCTTGACTTGCTGAGAATCCAAGGTCTATCCTTCTACTCCCTTGAACATTGAGGCACCATAATCTCATTGCTAGTTGAGCTTGTGTATGATGCAATGATTTCCACAGAGTTACATTCTTGTTTTGTAGTGCTTAGCCACACAAAACAGCAATCACTCTGAAGTACTCTCTAATTTCAACCCTGTAATTTCCTCCCAGGAACCCTGTGCTATGGACCATGACTAGGGCAAGCTGGTATACCATCCCTGTGGGTCAGAATGCAGACACAAAGAGATAATCAATAAGGAATTTTGTTACTGTAATGACACATGATTTACCCAGTAATTTCACAGAATTGACACCTTCCCATGAATAACTTGGAGTTACTGGAAGTAAAGTCTGTGAGTGTTTTTACTTTCATGTCATTTGAAAGTGCCGCTGACAAGATTGGTGTGTTGATATGATGTGAGTCTGAGGATCAAAGTCCTCAAGTTGTTTGCTGTTGATTTAAAAAAAATATATATATATATATACACACACACACACATTTTCTGAACCGCTTGTCCCATATGAGGTTGCGGGAAACCGGAGCCTAACCCGGCAACTCAGGGCATAAGGCTGGAGGGGGAGGGGACACACCAGGACGGGACGCCAATCTGTTGCAAGGCACCCCAAGCGGAACTCGAACTCCAGACCCACTGGAGAGCAGGACCCGGTCCAACCCACTGCACCACCGCGCCCCCCTATATATATATATATATATAATCTGTAAATAATAAAAAAGTATTTATAATAATGTCATTCATATTATTATGGTGATTTATCTCTGTCTTATAAGAATGTTTACAGTGTTTCAGGATAACAATTACGTGACAGTTCAGGATAAATGCCATGCTACAGTGTCACGCCCACCACCTCCGACCAATGAGGGACACCTGCAACCGATCAGCCGATGCAAGGATAATAGGGAGCTCGCAACACAACAAGATGTGGAACCTTAGTTCAACGTACCTGTTCTCAGTGTTAGCATCTGCTCTCCCGTATCCTCTGTTTCTTGCTCCTTGCCCCTTCTTCCTCGCCCTTCCCATTCCCGTCCTCCTTCGTCTCTTAGTCGCTCCGGTATCTTTGACCCATGACTCGCCTCTCGGAAAACGTCTTTGGATTCTCCTCAGTACTACGTCTGCACATTGGTGACCCTTTGCCTGTTCTATTGACTACGTCTTCGGATTTCCCCTGAGAAAAACCAACCTGTGCACTGCACTTGGATCCAACACCTCCCCCCCTGAAGGAAACCATGACATATAGCTTCATTCATACTTGATAGTTGCTGGTGCTCCAGTTGAGACTTAGATTCAGGTAACAGTGTGCCCATCATGCTGTGCAGGGTCAACAAACTAATTCTTACCTGTTCTAACTTGTCCTAGGGAGGATTCAGCCTTCTAGCTCTAATCAGTGTCATTACTCACATTGATATACTCTCTGTTTTTATTTTTTTCTTTCATGTGCTTCCCACAGTAATACTACTGTAAATGTGCTAAACATTTGTACTTTTTGTACGAAATTTGTAGCCTGGAATGAATTTGTGTGGATGAGTTTTGAAGATGAACAGTAGGATAAATTAAACCTCAGGATGGAGTCCCATCTGTCCATGTGGCATTGTTCTTAATTTGGCATATTCAATGGGACTGATGGCTTCACATTTACAATCTGACTTCATAGCGTTATAATTATTTTTTCCTCCTATTCTTTGTTTCCATTTTGTAATTGGCAATTCCATTGTCAGTTGGCATACAGTTTCAGTAGGTGTTGGTGTTGTCATGATCAGAAGACAGAGATGTTGATATATTTTTTGTGCTAAATTATAGGAAAATAGCAAAGTTCCAGTGATACCTCACTTATTGGCTATTGCCAAAACTCCATTATTAATCTGTACTATAAAATATGCTTGTTGCTATGGTACTGTCCAGTATAAACTCTCTCAATCTCCAAAGAGATCTTAGGTTAATAATTAACCTTATTTGCTTTCTTTAACTTCATATGGCTACAATGATTTCATTTACCTTTATTGAGGTCATTTTAAGGTTTTCCTTTATGTAGGTTAGCCTTTTCAATACGTATGATAAAAGAAACCATTGAAGCTAAAGGAGAATCCTACTCAACACAAAGTTCAGAAAAACAGATATGAAGTATTGATTCAAATAACCAAACTATTGTGATACTGCATGTGATCGAACATCCTGTGTTATCCCAGTCACTCTATAAGTCAATTGTTTGTGTGTGTTTCTGTATATACTTAACAAATGTATTACATTAGTATTCCGGAAGGGATTCAGTGAAGTCATGTGAAACACCAGCCATCTTCCGTAGGTCATATCCCAGACGGTGTTAGTAGACTAATGATGGGCTACATTCTTCTCCCATCTGTTCAGCTGAAGTGCCAGGATGAAAGGCACACTCAGTGTTTTCCCACTTGGACCGAGGATTTAGGAGTGTCTTCGTTAATGAAGGGGACACATCTTGCTGGTGGTGCTAACAGAAATATTGCAATCAGTTATTCATGGAGCCAACCAGAACTACTTTGTGTTATACCCTGACACTGCAGATATCTGATTCAATAACTTAGTTGTGTATTGAATAACAGTCTTTACAAAATTTAATTGTTTTATACTATTTATTTAGAGTCCAGTAAAAGACTGATGTTCCTGATGCACATTGCAGTTCAAGGCTTTACATGTTGCTTTTTGTTTAGCACTGTAGTTGGTGGTACTCCCTCTCATATAAAGAGGACTTACTTTTTCAAAACATGAAAACAGCAAAACATTTTCTAAACAGATATTTCTTTAAATTGTTATTGAAGGGTGCCAGCTATTATCTCCATTTTTTCCTACTCCCTTTGGCCTTTCCTGGTACACACACTACTTTCAGTTCTGTTTGTCTTGGAATTGGAGTGCATATTTATGGATTTCTCGTTAGAGGGGAGACTAATATTCACACACAACTTGGTGTGTCAAATTAGTTTTAATCTTTAAATTGATTTGGTAGCTAATTTGAGTCATCTTAACACTGCTAATTATTATCAGGGGCATGAGTGCAGGCGACCTAAGGTAGGATCCAAGTGTGAGATTGTTTTATTACTTTTCTGATGGGCGAGGCAATATTTATGGTTGGGGACAGACGTGTGTCAATGAATCAATGTGCAAACGTCGTATGAAGGGATAATCCAAGGCTGTGGTCGAAGGACGAAGCCTTGGTTGAGGTTGAGACATCAGGACTTTGGGTGAGGAGGCGAGACTGGGGTAATGAAGTAGGAACATAAGGCAAAGGATGAGAGATGCAGGTTGCAAATGTGGTTGTCTCAGGGAGATTCCGCAACCTGATCCCATGCCGAGCTGGGGATCCAAGATGCCATTTACCAACATCATAATTACTTGTTAAACACTGACTTACAAATTGTTACTTTCTAGAATGCTCAGGAGGGGTGGGCAACCACTGGCCCGTGGACCCCCAGAGGTTTTTTTCTCCCTCAGCCTTCAATTGGGAGTTTTTGTTCCTTTCCCCGGTGGCCAGTAGGTATACTTATAGCTCTATAATAAGTTCTTCATTATGGTAGCCATTAGTTGACTGTCTTCTTTGTTTGTATCAATTTTTCTTGCTGTATCCCTGTGTTAAAGTGCTCTGTGTCACTGCGTGAGAAGAGCGCTCTATAAAAAATAAAAATAATAATAATAAAATAACCTCGGAGTGGTGGCATGGCTTTTTATATCCAATCCCGCTGAATCCTGCCAAGTGTGGTAGACTGCGGTGTGGTCGGGCGCGTGACCGTACCTCCTCCACTGGTCGCCCTGCAACCCTTGGAAGGGGGACGCCCCCGAGACGAGGCACCGACCAGTCTGGGAGGTTCCTGTGAAAGTCTGATATCAGAGATGTTGAGGATGTCACGCGCCGGGACTTTGCTACGCTCCTTTGGCCCATACTCTCTCCAGTCCACCAGGTAGTACAAGCCTCCACACCGCTGCTTTGAATCCAGGAAGGAGCAAGCTGTGTAGGCCGGAGAACCATTCACTTCCAACAGGGGAGGAGGTGCAGTCCTTGTGGGAGTGTGAAGGAGTGAAGTGTGATAGGGCTTGAGCAAAAACACATGGAACATGGAGCTGATATGGAAATGCGAAGGCAGTTGCAGTCACTAAGTCACCAGGGTGATTCGCCTGATTATCTTGAAGGACCCAATGTACCTGTGAATGAGTTCCCAGGACAGCAATTTCAATTTAATATCCCTGGTGGATAACCAAACTCTCTGTCCTGGCTGGAACAGCAGGGTGCGGCATTGCTTGTTGGCCTGGTGCTTATACTGCTGGCTCTTTTGCTGGAGCTGTTCTTGTACAGGTGGTCCCTCATTCACGATGGGGTTGCGTTCTGCAAAACCCATCATAAGTCCTAAATATTGTAAGTTGAAAATGCATTTAATACACCTAACACACACCTCTGCATGACAGATTGGGAAATACGGTTCGCTGCTGCTGCCTAGCATCGCGAGAGAGTGTCGCACTGCATATTTCTTGCCCGGGAAAAAAATAAAATTCAAAATTTGAAGTACGGTTTCTACTGAATGTCTATCACAAGCTCACCATCGTAAAGTTGAAAAAATCATAAGTCGCCTGTACTGCACACCATACCTCTCTACTCTTTTGATACCCGGCATTCACTGTAGGGCTCTCAGTGAGGCTTGGGTGCCAGGGGAACAGAGGTGACTGGTAACCTGAAAGAAACTGAAATGGCAACAGTCCTGTGGAAGAGTGGGGGAGCGAGTTATGGGCATATTTGGCCCACGAAAGGTACCTTGACCACGTGTTCTGCTCTTGCCAACGATAACTACGCAAGAAGCATCCTAGGTCTGGCCATTCGCCTGTGGGTGATACCCTGAGGTCAGGATGACCACCACTCCTAGTCTCTGCCAAAATGCACGCCACTTTTCAGATGTGAATTGGAGCCCTTGATCGAGTCCGATGTCCTCTGGCAGGCCGTGCAGTCGAAATACTTGTTGAAATACCAGTTCAGCAGTGTCCAAGGCTGAGGGAAGTTAGGCGATTGAAATTAACCGACATGCTTTCATGAACCGATTAATAACAACAAGGGTAGCTGTATTACCTTCAGACATTGGAAGTACTGTAATGAAGTCAAGAGTCACAAGGAACCATAGCTGGGAGGGCACTGGCAGTGGTTCAAGCAGCCCTGAGGGTCTCTGTCATAGGATCTTGGACTGGACGCATCCCTTGCATGCCTCCACGGATTCTTGGATGTCTTCCCGGAGAGAGGGCCACCAGAATTTCTTCTGAATCAAGGAAAGGGTCTTGCAGCCACCTGGATGTCGTGCACCCAGGGAGTCGTGCACCCAATGGAGCAGGGAGGAGCGGAGCCACGCCGGGAAGTACTATCTTCCCTTGTGTTGGTTAACTGGACCCGGTTCCTCCTCTTGGGCTGCTTGGAGCTGTTCTCGAAACTGCCATTGCACGGGCGTGACAAAACAGGAGTCTGGCAAGATGGATTCAGGGGTGGTTTGCTTGGGGTCTCTGTCTTGCAACCTAGATAACGTGTTGGCTTCTGTGTTCTTGGACCCAGGCTGATAGGAGATGGTGAACCAGAAGTAGGTAAAAAAACCCCAGGCCAGCATGCTTATTGGGAATTCAGGCAATGACCCTTTTTCTGGTACTCCAGGTTGCAGTGTTCAGTGAGGACCAGGAACCAGTGAGTGGCCCCCTTGAGCCAACGCCTCCAACCCTTTAAGGCTAACTTCACAGCCAACAACTCACGATTTCCAGTGTCATAATCACGTAACATTTATTCATTTAGCAGACACTTTTCTCCAAAGCAACGTACATCCCCCGTTCAGCTGGGGAGAATTTATGTGAGAAATAGGCACACGGGTGGAGTTTCGGTGGTTTTCCCTATTGCTGGGATAGTATGGTTCAACCTCCACCACAAAAGGGAGTTTTGGGTCTGGATGCTGTAGTACTAGGGTGGTGGTGAACAGTTTATTTAGCTCTCTGAAGGCCTTTACAGCCTCTGGCAACCAGGTGAACCGGATTCCTTTCACTCGCAACAAAAGGAGGAAAGGGGAGCCGCAATATCACTGAACGCCTGAATGAAGCAACAATAAAAATTAGCAAACCCCAGGAACTGTTGTAAGGCTTTAACCAAAAGGGGACGTAGCCAGTCAAGTACTGCACTGACCTTCTTAGGGTCCATTTCTACCCTGTCTGAGCTCAGGATGAAACCCAGGAATGAAATGTGCTCCTAGTGGAAAAGACATTTCTAGCCTTTCACGTAAAGGTTATTGGCCCACAACCTCTGCAAAACCTGCCAAACATGTCTTTTTACCTTTTTATTTTCATCCCTAAGATCATCAACTTCATCTCTAAGATCATCAATTCCTCACTCTCCTCTGGCTGTTTCCCAGCTGCCTTCCAAACCGCTCTCATTTCACTTCTGTTAAAGAAACTCTCCCTGGATCCCAATTCGGTGCAAAACTACAGACCGGTCTTCTTCCTCTCCTTCCTGTCTTAAACTCTAGAGCGGGCAGCCTGTGATCAACTGTCTGATTTCCTCACCCAAAGCCATCTCCTCGATGGATATCAGTCTGGTTTCAAAGTTGGTCACTCCACTGAGACAATGCTTCTAGCGGTGTCTGATGCTCTCCAATCTGATAGAGCCGCCTCCCTCTCCTCAGTCGTCATCGTCCTCAATCCGTCTGCAGCATTCGGCACCATCAACTGCTGGATTCTACTCTCCGTTCTTAGTCAGCTTGGGATCAAAGGAGCAGCACAAAGATGGTTGAGTCCTACCTATTTGACAGATCCGATCAAGTGGTCTGGTGGAGCTCTCATTCTTCTTCTCTGCCTCTCTCACCCGGTGTCCCACAGGAATAGGTATTGGGTCCTCTTCTTTTCTTGATCTACACCACCTCCCTCAGTCCGGTCATAGCCTCCCATGGATTCAAATACCACTACTATGCTGATGATACCCAGCTCTTCCTCTCCTTTCCACCTCGTGCATCAGACATTTCTGCATGCATTGCTGCCTGCCTGTTGGACATCTCTGCATGGATGTCTGATCACCACCTCCAACTCAACCTCTCCAAAACAGAGATTCTTCACCTCCCAGCTGGCCTGTCCTCCTGTCACGATCTATCGATCAAACTGGACAACTCACTCATTTCACCTACCTTCTTGGCTAAGAGTCTGGGAGTAATGATTGACATGACTATCTTTTTCTCAGCACATCGAAGCCACAACCTGGTCCTGCAGATACATCCTTCATAATATTCGTAGGATCCGTCCCTACCTCACAACTGACTCTGCCCAACTACTTGTCCAGGCCATGGTGACTTCCTGTCTGGACTACTGCAACTCTCTCCTGTGTGGCCTTCCTGCTACTGCCATCAAACCTCTGCAGCTGATACAGAATGCTGCTGCATAAGTTGTGTTTGATTTGCCAAAGCGTTCCCATGTATCTCCACTTCTCTGCACTGGCTTCCTATAGCTGCCCGAATCAAATTCAAGACCCTGGTTATTGTCTACAAATGCATCAATAGAACTGCTCCCAGGTATTTACAAGACTCGGTCAACCCCTACACCCAAGCCCAGACACCTTCGTTTACTGTCGTCTTCTTCTGCTCACTTGTTGATCCCGTGCACGAAAAGTAAAACACGGAGGTTCTTGGTTCTGTCTCTGTTGTGGTGGAATGACCTTCCCCTCTCACTCAGAACTGCAGAAACTCTGTCTACATTCAAGAAGTGTCTGAAAACCTACCTTTTCCGGACCCACTTCACCCAAGATCTCTCCAGCTCATGTATGGTGTAAATGTTCATGCACTGTAACTTCATGATCATCCCCAGATAAGCCTTTACACAGCCGCTACTCTGGCATTGTATGTGAATGTTTGTGTAGCTTATTATAAAAAAAAAGAAATTGTAGGAGGTTATCAGGATTCATCTATCCTGCACTTTATGCACCTACTTGAGCGATGAACATTGGTGCATCAAGTGGAAAGTAACAAACTAGGTTTACCTAAGAATCACATGTTTGCAGCCATGTCTCTTTCTCTTAATGTAATGCACAAATTGTATTTTTGCTGAGATGTACATCACTTTAGAGAAAAGCATCTGCTAAATGAATAAATATGAATGTAAATGTAAATGTCTTATATTTTGCCCTCTGACCTAGAAAATTATCACAATGTCATCTAGATACACAAGAACACACTTTTTTGAGATTCCTTAATACATGGTTAACAAAGTCCCGGAACATTGAGGGCGTGTTCGCTAAGCCAAAAGGCATCACAAGATATTCATAATGACCCAACGAGGTGCAGAATGCAGTTTTCCACTCATCCCCCTGCTGGATATGAACCACGTTATACATGCTGCACAGGTCGAGTGTCGTGAATATGGCTGCAACATGAACCTGCTCCAAAGCAGCTGTAATGACGGGAAGAGGGTGAGAATATTTTACTATGATCTCGTTAATCGATTCACAGGTGTAAACCCCCGTCCTTTTTGCTTATGAAAAAACCCCCGCAGAGACTAGGAAGTTCAAAGACTGATTCATTGGCGGGCTTTTTATTTTCAATCCTGTTGATTCCTGCCAGGTGCGGTAGACTGCGGTGTGGTCGGGGGCATGACAATGATGAAAAATAAGTATGAATGAAATTTAAAGGGATCGATTTAATTCTGTTACTGAACCTTAGCTACCATGATAAACAACAATGAAATAGACATATCCACATAGGTCCCCTGTCACCACTGGAGAATTCCCACATGATACTTAGACTCCCAGAGGTTTATTTTCTTTCCTTCCTTTGTGTATTGGAGGGTTTTCATTTTCCTGTCCTCCATAGCCAGCTGGGTTGCTGTATTGTTTACTAAATCTGTTATACCTGTAATACTGTACAATTTAGAGCAATCTTATTTAGTCCTCAGTTTCACTCGTGAGAAGAGCTCTCTATAAAAATAAACTAAAAACTGAAAATTTAATACAAACTTTAGCTAATGGTTTGTTTGACAGGAGTAATTGCAATCATTTTTTGCAGATTATCTTTCAGTGTTTTAATCTCTATAAGAATTTTTATGATCCCCTGATTCAGATCAAGTTGTTTTCCCAAGGTTACAAAACGATTGCCCCAGGTGGACACTAAAGACTGCGTCCATCACCTGTACTTCATTCTCACTGAAATACCCACTAGTTGATGTGTAAGTGTATTCCATAGCATAATGATCAGGAAAAAAGTCTGGCTTCACAGTAATTTCTCTCCAAGTTGAATCAAGACAAAAAAAAACATCCACTATCAATTATCCATTAAGCTTTTAAGTCTGAAAGTGAAAATCTACCAATCCAATTATTTTCTACACTTTTACATTATACCTTCAGAGTGAAGAGCATATTCTTACTTATTTTTTTCCTTTATGGTAATGGAATATTTTTAAAAGGCACAGTATTCAATCTACAGCTCACAGTGGACAATAATAGTTACAAGAGATCTGTTTACAATATCTAGGTAAACGTTTGCAGAAGGTTCGCAGTCTGGACTGTTGATTGTGTATGCTGTTTAGCATGTAAGACATATTGTCTCCCAGTCATTGTTTGCTTAATGAGCTCCATAGTACCACGATCTACTGCACACAGACAGATGAAAAATCTCTGATACTTTCATCCGGTTCGGCAAGCTGCTTTGTACAGGTTTTGCTGAATCTCTGAGACATTTCTAAATTCAGATTCCGTAAGGAATTCACAAGCAGGAAATGAGTCAACCTATTGGGAAGGTCCCAAGATAGGCCTTTGCAATAACTTTTATTGAAGTCCTGAATTTAACTTCCTTCGCATCTGAAGGTACACATAACTTCAGATATACCAGAGATACAGAGTAGGAATTAAGTATCTGATTGTTTGAAAACAAACTGTGCAGCAGTATTATAGACCTTTAGCTTATTTCTGAGTTGCTTTCTGTGCTGGCTGGTAAGACATGTATTTAGTTGAAACCAGTGGAATCAACTTCATAATGTTTCGATTGATTCTTCTACCTGATGCTTTTCTACAAAGTAACTTAATGATTAGCTTTTTACAATTACTGATTTTATTGATTTGTAAAGATGGGTGATATTTACTGGGACAATTCAGTGTAAATACCTTTCTCAAGACTACTACAGCAGGAGTCCTTCAAGTACAAGACTAGTACTGACTTTTATGCTGCTGTCTGAACACAATTGCCTTTTTGCTCGTTTCCATAAACTTCAGCATTGAGTACTATTTGTGGGGCCTTCAAATACTTCTGTCATACTTTCAACCCTAAAGCTCATGTACATTAGCTACAGAAAAACTATATTGTCTGTGCTGGAGAATAGCAATGTGCTTTTATTCTGCCAGTAGGCACTGGCTTTGAAAATATTACTTTGCAATTCAGTTTTATACATTTCACATTTATATGTAAGTGTTTGCTTTTCACTTTCCACTGGTAAAATAATTTTACTGCAGAGTAACTCAATAACAATAAAATTACATCAAGCTTAATCACTAGATTTCAGCACTTATCAGTCAGTTTGATTCATATTGGTCATTTTAAAATTACTTCAGTTGATTTAAATGTCAGATTTTTAAGCATTTATGCTTAAAAATCCTTAACTTAAGTATTTTCTTTGAGATACAAGGAAGTATCACCTTACTCACAGTTAACTTAGGTGCTCTCAGCTTTACATGTCACCATTTTTTTAAAAAAAAGAAGATTATTCCTGGGAATAGCTCATCTTTGTTTCGAATGTAAGGCACTTTGATACAGTTAGGCCTATTCTGGCAATGTGATGAGATACAAGCTAACAGCATTCATTCAGCCATTGAAAACTTCTTTAACAAGAAGTTTGATTTGTCCCCTTCTATATTCCTATTAAAACCACAAACTAAATTCTGTTTTTGAACCTTTTTTGGGCCAGGGCCCCCTTCATAAGTCTATAAAAATTTAACAGTGCACTCTGAAAACATGTCCGTAAATAAATTGCACTTAAAGTATTAAATTTATTTTGCAATATTGCCATTTATTTAACAGTAACTTTATTACTTTCACACAGAATTAGTAAGATCATATTTTCACTTCATAACTGATTACTTACTAGTATGATAATGTAAAGGTGCTGAGGGGAGTTATAACAGCGTTGTGTAAATAGTTGATATTAGTGTCCATGTATGTACATAGTTGTGTGTGTGTTGTGCTGATTGGTTGTTGTTCTATTTATGTTCAGTGTTCAAGAGGGGGATTCTGGGGAGTTCCGGGGGTAGCCCCTTAACCATGGGGAGCAGTAGGGGGGTTGGGAGTGACCAAGGGGGATTCTTCAGTTGTTCTGTACCATTTGTACTGTCTGAGGTGTCTTTGTTAAGACTGCTTCCAAATGACATGTACACGTGCAATAAAGAGCACGTTATTTTTACCCTAGCTCCTGAGCCGGTTTCTAGTAGCTCCAGGGGGGGACACTACAATAAGTAATATAACTTGTTATTGTAACAACCCGTGTTACTGAGCAATGTTACGTTTGAGTGGGAAAGTGGGTTTATTATAAATAGTTGAGTTGTGGGTAAAAAAAAAAGTGTTCAACTGCTGTGGGAACTCACAGGGAATATAAGAGGTGAGTGTGGCTGCCAGCGAAAGAGGGGAGGAAATCGTAAGGGGTGCTAAGCAGGCTGCGAAGACTAGCTTAAGCTGCTGGTCTTTGAAAAATAGGGGTCCTCGGACCAAGGGCGTTATTTTCTTATATTTGCGCTTGTATTTTTTGATGTGTCCATTTTAGATGTTTATGATGATGCTGTCTGTCTTCGCTGCATCAGCTACGTGGCAAGACGATGTAAAACATGAGCCTGCCTTTCACAGGATCCCTTTGAAACAAAACCATGGATCTCTGCTCTACACTCAAATATGTGGTAGACTCGAGTATCTGTTAATCTTTGACTAGTTAAAACTGTAAACTGCACAACAATTCGAACAAACTCTGCAATGCTGGATCACTCTATTGGAACTAAGTAGAGGTGCAGCAGCACCCCAGGCTGCTAGTCACTCACTGTAACCTTACCTCTTGATATTGTTCTGTGCACCCGTATGTGTTCGTGTTTTAACGGTACAAGAGTGTTATGTCTTAGTCTCGTTGTGGGCCACTGCTGTTCCTGTTTGTCACATACAATTTTAAAAGATGCAAAAATGAATAACGGTTCCGAACACAAGCAAGCACAGCTGATGGTCTTCGAACCAGCTCCCGGGAGATTCCTGAAGCCTTCCAAAAGTCCTGAGCGGAGCGTTGTCTCTCAGCACCTGCGCAAACAAAGTGCACTGAAAGTTCTACAAAACTCCAGATGTCACGTCTGTTTCCGAACTGTATTATTTTTCTCAGAGAAATTACAGTGCGTGTTTGGTACACGCGATTAATGCGCTATTTTCCTTTGCGTATTAATTATGCCACTGGCACTATCCTGACTGCTGACACGCGGAACAGTGAACAGCGACGCAGTGGCCGTCCGTCCGGTTCGAGTAGCACCACTCTTACACCCCAAAAACAACACAGGTATGGAAATGTATTGTTCGGCCCTCAGTGGTACTTTGTGAGGTGACACACGTGAGGCTCATCAGGGGAAGGGCTTCACTGATGGGGTGACATTGGAGCGGAGAGGCACCGAGCGCGTCTCGCACCACTAACCGAAGGGAGGCGAAACACCGCGATCAGTGTCAGAATGTTTCTTGTCGATGTTTAACTCCTGCCACCTAGGAATTATAACTGACGTATCAGTCGAAAAGACATTCACGGAGGTTTGTGTATGTGTGAGAGAGAGAGGGGAGCTGACAGAAGCCGGAACTTAAGCATCCCGAACACACGCGGCACCTTCTTCTCGGAGTCCGCGTGTCTGTAAAGCCCCGGGGTCTGTCAGTCACTGCCGGACTGCATTCGCTCCAACACAGGGTCAAACACACAGGTGATGCCGTTTCCCCGGTTTTGCACCCGCCCACACGCACGGGCTCGATCGGGAGAGCAGCGCACACGGCCAGGAGTTTCTCTGTGAGAAGGCTTAGGATAGCACCGGGCACGGCTCACTGGGCACCGATCGCAGCAGGCACGGCGCTCCACGGGCACCGATCGGACTGGGAACTGCTCTTACTGGGCACTGATCGCATTCGGTCACGGGGCTCCACGGGCACGGCTGGCACTCCCCTCACTCTTAATGGGAAAGTAACAGCACGAGACCGTGGGAAGGACCGCGCTTCTACACATCCGTACACTCTGTAACTGAGAGTTGCACTAGACATGAAGGCAAAAAACAGAGAGCAAAGCTTGTCGGACTCGAGGGAGCTGGACGGCTCCTACGACCCTCTCACCGGTGAGTAAATGCATTTTTGGTAATATTTGTACAATGAAAAGTGCAGTGTGCCTTAGACTTAGTGAAGTATGGAAAAAAAGAATATCCTTGTTTATAACTCACAACTGGAAGCACTATAACCAGTCGGCCCCATTGCCGCAGTTTCACAAAAAACCTGTCCTGAACTTGACCAGCTAGGTGTGCAGGGTATATATAAAAATTTGAGTCTTTATTAATAATTATGTTATGTATCTAAATTATTTCCGCCCAGACTATGAACTCCTGGCGAACGCTGCACTTTTTATTTTGTTTATTCGCTTTGTCCTTTGCATGTGTGTGCGGTTACAGTTTGCTGACCTGGCTGCATTCTAAGCATCCGACTGACTTTTCCTGATCGAAAAAATACCAATAAAGCGGAGCTGATCCATAGTTTTACCTGTTTTACTATTGATACTTAAAGGTTTTAGAATATGTGTATTGGCTCCTTCACCCTATTAAAAAAAGACTTTTAAAGGTCTTATTATTAGCCTATAATTGGGTGTAACGTGAAACCTGATAATGGAACATTTTTGGCAGATTTTTTTTATGTTCATGGTCTTAGAATGTTTCATTCAGTGTTGAATAAACAGCCCTTTTTCAACTCTCCACTCTGCTATAAATCACTGGAAACTTTACATTTCTGAAGCATAATACTCTTTAGTTATTCTAATGAGTAGTTATGCTCTTACTTGCCAGGTAGGAAAAGGGCCCCCATGCAGCCCACTGCTGTCACAGGTCAAGACTGTCATGTTAGGGCACTTCTGAGTCCATCATCATCTAATTGACATTTAAATGACATTTTCAATTTCACAGATTTCTAGATTTTGATGAAGTAAGTGTGCTCATCACACAGGTTTTACAAGGTAGATTTCCTTTTTGGCACAATAAAATGAAAGTGGTGGATGAGCTGTGGTGTAATAACTTGGCAGTTATTGAGGGACCAATATGTGTAGATGAGCAAAGCAAGTTGCTCCTAAAAAAGCACTTTTATCCACATACATGTACACTATAGCTTCTACCAAACCGGTCTCTGAAGTAAAATTATGCTTTCTTTTAGTGTTTCTGAATCACAAACCTGAATATTTCTGAACGCCCCTTGTAATTACATGATAAATGATCACATTTTGCCACACTGACTGCGTAGGCACCTCAATTTAATGGCTTGTTTTAGAGCTGGGCTTGAAGTGGTGTTTACAGAAGATACCTACAGAAAAAGGAATAGAACCAGTTTACAAAATCATTTCAATGTTTTTGACTTCTAATGGAAAAGAGAAATGCATTGATCTTTATTTTGCAATTTCATGTAGTCTAAAATGGTATGCAAAGCTTTTCCATTTGACACAAGTAAAATGTAAAATAATATCACTGTTTCCCCGGCTAGCCAGTGTGTTGCATTGCAGCTCTACAGACTCACATCATCACATTTACCTTGTGATAATAGTTAATTCTGTGTGGGACCAAGTGGTCATGTGGTTTTGTGAGCTTTGAGCATTTGGAGTGGTTGAGGCACTGCAGCCAGCGGAACCTTGAGTCTCCCTTCTCAAATAGTATTGAAGACTCACTGTCCTGTTGTCTTCACTTGAGTGTAGCAAAAAGAGTTTATTTCCAGTTGGGTTGGTGCAAATGAAAATGTTCTTTTATGCTATAGGCAGCTTCTCACAATTTTGACATTAGAACAGTTCTTGTGAAAACATTTTAGAAGGGGAATCCCATTGTCCTCTTTGCTGTTTGTGTCACCATGCAGGTGGTGAGTTTTAATGATATCTATGACCATTGTATGTTGTAAATGGCTTTTTTTCAACTAGGTCCAGATCTACTGAACCAGTTGCAGATTTGTGATGAAGTCAGAAAACTGAAATTCTTTCATTTGGATTGTAGACTGCCTGGTTTACAGTCGTTCATAATTTCTCCTACTGTTAGGGTTTAATATTCAATACACATTTAGTATTGAATGAAGTCGAGAGCGAGAGTGAGGAATGGTGGCAATGCAGAAATACAGTGTCCTGCTCCCCAGTTCTTTTGCGGAATACTGGCCTAAACAATTCTTCAAAACCCACCTGTCTGCTTGTACACCTGAGATTCACACACTTTGTACTATTTTGTCAGAATTGTGGCCCTTACCTTCTGTCCTCTCTATGCCTATGCCAGCTACTCTTAATTGGAAGATTACTGAATTCCCTATACAATAAGATGGATATGAGAAGCGTTTGCGAGATTTTTTTCATTGAATTCCCATGTGCACTTTAGTAGAAGTCATTGTTTTCCTCCACCTGCTCTTTATAATTGCATCTTAATTTGATCAGATTAATTATGGGGGTGAACAAATTTTTTTCCAGAAATATGGGTTTTGTTGAAGTTTGTCTGTTTTACCTCTAAGTGTAGTTTTACATTGTCACATGGAGGTTGTTGTGTTTGAAAGACTGGCTTGGGCTTTATTCCTGTGCAACAAAGGCTGCCTTACTCCAAATAGCTAACTGGTGCATTTCTACTTACTTCTTTGAGCTGCATTCATTATATATTCTTTGCATTCTTTTGTGGTGCCACTGCATGTGGGAAACTGAATTATTTTGGAATAGGCACTGCTATGGGTGTATATTTCTCCAACCAAAGCTGCCTCAGTAGGCTACTGTCAAGTCTTTTTTAGATTTAGTCAAACACAATGTCTTTTTCAACATTATGAATTGCATGAAGTTTTGCCTTTTTTGAGCATTTAGATTTTGTATATCTATGCTTTTCTTAAACTATGGAATCTTGCTTGAAAAAGACATTAAAAAGTACGTAAAGAAACATACTACTGTTTAACGCAGGTATGTTTCAAAAGTATCCTGCTGTTCAGGTAATTGGTGTTCTTTTTGTACAGTGGTCCTGCCCTCAGTGGCCTGTGCGCCACCTTTACTTTTATAATTCAGTCTCATATAGAGCTTCCCCATACCCTTCTACTGCTGTTCTCTAACTTTGTGCTCATCCTTTGAGATCTGAGATGCTAAGTGGTATACTATGGAGACTCACGGTGTGGTTCATGAGAAGCAGCTCATCAGCCTCCTGCACATCCCTGGCCCGTTTTCTGGTGACAGGTTTCTCTGTGTTTGTAGTGGGTGTAAGCAGGGAGAGGCTGGGTGATTCATTGCTGCCTCTCCATACTTGTGGTGCGAGTGGCCTCGCGTGGCAGGCTGACCCGTGTGGTGCCATGTTAACGTGGGTGGTCTCTAGCTGGACCAGGTCCATAAAATACGGCGCTTTCTGAGTGCAGCACAGCTTCCCAAAAATAACCTGTACACAGCCTGTTTCTGTACCTTCTTCACCATGATCCACAGTATCCTGCTTTGATGGATCAAGGCATACTTGCAGAATCTGTGCCTGTATTCAACTCTTTTGCTTGAGCTGTGAAGTCTGGGTCTATTAAAACATTTATGAGAATAACTGCTGATGCCTTTGCACTGTTTCTTTGTTTAATTTTAATGGAATTTTGATGTGGTGAATATGCATCTTGACGGTACAGGCAGAGTGCAAAAAATGAACACTGCAGACATAGCAAGGTGGCACATGCAATGAACAGAATGTCTTATAAAAACACACTTGGGTCGCCGCTGAATGGAACTGTGACCAGGCCAATAACACAACAAATACAACACTGTTGTTTAATTGGGACGTGTCACTCTGAAATCCAGTGGTGATGTGAGAAGGCCTCATTAGCAATTATGATACTATGTGTGATTTTACTTGCAGAGAAGTGCCTTACTTATTCTGTACTCCGGGTTTCTTTTGCTTTGCTGGCTGTGCTGTGAAGAGCAAGTCCCCCTTCCATTACCCGTACACTACGGTCTCCTCTTAACCCCAGGTTGCTGTCCATTCACTTCACACCAGACAAGTTAATAGTTAATTTCAAATGAACATTAAGCTCGTAGCCACAGTATTGTCTGTTCCATTTGACAGGGTTTCAGCAGACAACTGTTCTGGAACGCGTTTTTCAAACCAGAAAAGTGCTTTTTTTCAACATTTTTCTTGAACAGTAAGTTTTTTCCACCCACACCTCCCCAAAGTGATGTTTTCCTGTAATTTTTCCTCTACAGTTCTGCAACTGAAATTAGTATGGGGGAGCTGTGGCGTAACGGGCTTGGCCAGGTCTGCTCTCTGGTGGGCCTGGGGTTCGAGTCCTGCTTGGAGTGCCTTGCGGCGGTTTGGCATCCCATCCTGGCTGTGTCCCCTTCCCCTCCGGCCTTTCACCCTGTGTTGCTGGGTTAGGCTCTGGCTCACTGACAACCCCGCTTGGGACAAGTGACTTCAGACAGTGTGTGTGTGTGTGTGTGTGTGTGTGTGTGTGTGTGTGTGTGCGCACGCATGTAATTAGTATGTATTAGCAAATGTATTATGCCTGGTTGGGATCCTTTAGAAAAGCTGATACACATCCCTGCCCACCTTTCCTTCACTTGAGTACTCAACACTTCCACTGTCTCAGTGTGCTGGGGTGCTCTAGAGGAGCTGAGACCCACCCTCACATGTTTCCTTTGCTTCACTTCTGGATAATTACACTGGGGAGAATATGAGACTGATTCTCACTCAAATATTTCCCTTGGTTCAGTATTCACAGTATAATGGGGGGTTGCTTTAGAAAAGCTGAGGTTTGCCCTATCCCTCCATTAAGAAGTAGGCACTTTGACTGGACACTTTGACCGGACCCTTACATTGGCTCTGTGCAACTTTTCACAGCGGAAGGATGAAAATTCATTGGCACTGTATTCTCAGTTCAGTAGTGGTGGTGACAGGACATTGAAACAATCGGATGGCTTCTACTGTTGAAATCAGCAAGCTTTGGTGTGCTGCAGAGCGACGCCCTACATTTCTTGTCTTCCTGTGGACTCACTGTTAGTGTTTTCTTAAAATATAGCATGTTCTTATTCTCTTGTGACTAACGAGGATATTTTCACAAGAAAAGAGAAAGCAGTGACTGTCATGGTATGGCAGAGTAATATCGAAAAGAGAGAACCAAATTAAAAGTGTGTTTGTAGATGGGGGGTGTGCGAGACGTGGGCTTGCATGCTTATGTGTGGATTGGTCCATGGGAGGTTTGAAATGGAAAAGCAGGAAAGTGCTGTTAAATAATGAAAGTAGCTGAAAGTAACTGCCATGCCCTATTCTGATTTAAAAGTGCTGAAGCAAGGTGAGGGGGGCGCGGTGGCGCAGTGGGTTTGGCCGGGTCCTACTCTCTGGGTCTGGGGTTTGAGTCCCACTTGGGGTGCCTTGTGACACCTTGTGATGGACTGGCATCCCGTTCTGGTTGTGTCCCCTCCTCCTCCAGCCTTACATTCTGTGTTGCTGGGTTAGGCTCTCGCTTGCCGCAGCCCCGCTTGGGACAAGCGGTTTCAGACGCTGTGTGTGTGTGTGTGAAGCAAGGTGTGTATGAGCATGTGCATATGCATGCGTGACTGGGTTAATGGGAGAGTGTTTCTGTCTTATTGTGTGTTCAGGCATGGATGCATTAGCACATTTGTGGAAGAAATTAATAGAATGTATTAGGCAGAGATGAAAACAACAATCCTGAAATCCTTGATGGAGTTCATCTACAAGGACACGATGAAGACAAACATTCATCCCAAGAGTCTACGATGCAGCATTCAACAACTCATTCAACAGATCATAAATTACTGTGCCTGGATGTGGACAGTAGGAAGACAAACAATGAGGGCATTAACAGAGAAGGCCTCTGACAAGGCAGTCAAGCCCATTTTTACTGCACCGTTGCTGTGAGTCTTGCTTGACCGGGGCAGCTGGCTTCGCTACCTCTTCAGGCTTATGGAGTGTAGTGCAATATTTTGATGAGTATCCAAGATATGCTTAGTTTTGTGCAGTCTGTGTTGACACCCAACATGTGTGGTGATTACATTTTAGCTCTGTTTCTAACTGTGATGAGGAAAAATGAGTGTTTAGTTCAGCACATCCAGGACATTATATTTTTGGCCACTATTCTTCCTAAGAATGATGAAGAAAACACATACGGACAATGCAGTTGGACTGGATTTTTTTTTTTAATGGAAAACAACAATAATTCTGTCATATTCAGAATATTAATAGTAGTTGATATGTGATGGTTCTCTTTGGAATGTGACTCTGGGTTGAAAGTTAAGCAATGACAATTTAATCTTTCTTTAATATTTAGCAATAAGATAAAAAGTCCTCATTTCATATGGATAGTGGCAAACAGTAGCAAAAAATTACAACGTAACACAAAATAATAATCCCAATGCTGTTGAGGTTTTGGGTCTGATAAACATATCTGAGGTGGGAAAATTAATACTTTTATGACAGATGCCTTTCACATTTCTCTTCTTAAAGCTGTCAAGTATCCAGAAATAAATGCAAGAATTAAAATTATCCCATATTTGTCAAAGAATGAGTTGTCTGTTCTCTGTTTATACTGTCATTTATGATGTATAATGGTTAGTTACAGTTTAATTACCTGTACATTAACTGTTGCACCTCCTAGGTGTGTTGTCAGCTCTGTACGAAAACATTGAAACTTTTTGCTGCAGGCAATGCCCTGAAGTAATCTGTCACTATGTTTGTGGAGAAGTACCACCATAATGACATTTTTTTCTTGGTCTTAATATATTTCAGTATAGCAGTATAAAAAAATTATTTCAATGTTTATCTCAGACTTGAAGAGTTCCCTGGATTTTCTTTTTTGAATTGATTTTTATGCTGTTATTTATGCAGCAATTAACAAAGGCTGCAAGTGTTCCCTACCAGACACACACACACACACATTTTCAGAACCGCTTGTCCCATACGGGGTCACGGGGAACCGGAGCCTACCCGGCAACACAGGGCGTAAGGCCGGAGGGGGAAGGGGACACACCCAGGACGGGACGCCAGTCCGCCGCAAGGCACCCCAAGCGGGACTCGAACCCCAGACCCACCGGAGAGCAGGACTGTGGTCCAACCCACTGCACCACTGCACCCCCTCTACCAGACACAAATCATTTCAATTAGCTCAATAAGTCATAAGGCAGCAGTATGACTGCTGTTTAACAGTAGAGTGAAAAAGCTTCCATATTCCATGGCTTGTAGTATTCATATATGCCATTACTTTACATTGTATCAGTGGATATTAATTAGACAGTTTCAGATTCTAGATTATGTAACACAGGTTTTTAATGTATGTAGATGGAATGTACCTAAAAAACAGATGAGTCAGAGCCAGGTTGAGTTTACTAGGTTTATTTAGCTAGTTTGTCAAAATTATATCCTGATCATATAGTATACACATGGACAAGCTTTGGTTCATGATGCTGGCTATCATAACACAACAGGGTAGCTCTTTGAATTAAAGCTCCATATAAGGTTACTAACCTGCTGTTACTGTCTTATTAATTAAAATACTGGACACAGGACACACATTTGGTGGTAAAACACAGGGAAATGCTTTTGTTGTTCTCTAAAATAGAGAAAATGCAAACTTCTCACAGTCAACACAAACCTAGCTGATAGTAAACATGAACTTGACTGTAGTCTAGTGTAAGGAACTTTCACACAAGCAAAGGAACTAACCCACAAACATGGAACTGTGAGACATTAGGTGTACCAGCTATTCCACAATGCCACCCACACATGTGTTTGTGACTATAATAAAGAAAAGCATATAAATCAGACTGTGAGAACTCTCAACCCCCTTTTATTTTTCTGGAGTTTTGCAGATTTCTTCTTCTTCATTTACATTACATTTATTCATTTGCTTTTCTCCAAAGCAACTTACAATGTTAAGTTACCTACATCAATATACCTATTTATATAGGTGGGTAATTCTTCTGGAGCAATTTAGGGTAAAGACCTTGCTGAAGGGTACTGCAGCTGGAGGTGGGATTTAAACCTCCAACCTTTATGTCCAAAGGCAGCAGCTTTAACTATATACTACTATACTACTTTATACTACCAACTCCTCCTCTCCTTGCACTCACTCTGGGAAAGTTGCATACTGGTTATAGGCTGGCATGTAGGCAATCAAATTGTTTAACTGACTGTTACTAACTGTTACCTGGTATGCTTGTGGGTGGGACCAGTGTCCCCCAGTGTTGCTGTGCATAGCCTGTGCCACATGTGACTTAAGAAGAAACATTGAAACATTTGATTAAACATCATCAAAAACCATATGTGTAACATGCTGTGAAATGTAAGAAAATAAAATCTTTCGGTTAGGGGAGAATAAAACAATGCCATGTAGGTGCTTAAATTCTGAGATGTAAGATAGTCACTGATGCTGGTACTGATTTTGCTGGGACTCTTTGTGTATTCCTTTGTGTTATGAAAGATCTCATTTTATGAGTTTTAATTCTTTTGCCTATAAGGCATTTCTTTTAACTGCAGGTTAACTGTAGCTTATAAATTGATTTTAAGGTACATTTCATTTGGTCATAAAAGGAGACATTTGATGTTTTTTTTACTGTTGCTTTTTGATTCATTTTAATAGATGGATTTGACCTTCATTTGTCCTAAAGTGATCCTTCTGACCATGCTGTTTGCTAGATTTCAGTGAAAAATAGGAAGGAACAAGTATATGAAGAGAGCACAGAAAATTTAGACTACAAAGATGTGAATTCATTGCTCATTTAAAATTTAATATGCTACAAATGCCATAATTGAAGGGCTCCTGTATTTGGTTGATACATGCTTTCTTCAGGTGTGAAGATTTTTTTTTAGGAATAATGTCAGTTGAGTCGGCACAGGGCACATTCTCTTGATCTGGTTCCTCCCATTCTGCTGCTCCCTGTTCAGCATACCATCCTTCACTCCTCCCCCCTCTCAGGGAACATCACCTTGCTATGATGGCACAGACTAGTGGATCGATCAGAATGAGATTAATCTCAGACCACATCTTCAGAGGTTGGGATCGTTAATTAAAATAACCTCTGCGCTCCTTTTCTGTAAACACAGTTTCATTTATAAGTGCTTAGTTTGCAGGCCAGAGGGAAGCCACTCTGGGAGGATGTCTGTGGAATGTCATTGGAGTCTGGGTGAGAGACAAGGGGGGAGGGAAGCTAAAGCCCTGGAGACCCCAGCACATTGCTGGCTGGAGTACTGGGCTTTGAGCTTAGTTGAGAAATCCCAACCAGTGCTGGCAGATGACCTGGCTTAGCTGAAGGCCCGCACTGTCTGAGCCTTTCAGCCACTATACACATTACTGCAGAAAAATTAATGGAGTGCATACTGAGGTTAGTGCCGGAGCTTGGATTACATGAATTTCTGAATAGCCAGTCTTTAAAAAGTTTTGTACCTGAATATATAATGGACAACATAACAGAGATGAAGAGATAAAGAGAAACATTTCACAGTAGAAAGGTTTCACAGTGGAAATAGATCAGACAAATGAGGTTCAGAAGCCAAGAAGGTATGGAGTGGAGGTGGAAGTGACTGTAGGCTGGTGACTGCTAGGGACATGCTTTGTGCACAGGGCTGTTAACTGTGGAGGGGCAGTCATTAATACAGTGCTGACATGGAATACAGGACTCAGTTACAGTTATGCTTAGGATACAGTATGAGGGGTTCTCAAAAGAGAGAGAGCACAGCAAGTGCCAATACCTTAGAACTTGGGGTACCAGCTCATCTATCGTACTGACACACCGTTCCCTTGCTACTCTCTCTTAAATTTGGCTTATTTGTTGTATTGTCACTCTGCTCTACTTGGAGTATACTGGAGTATGGGTGAAAGCAGAGGGCTAAAAGGGCTGTGACTGAGAGGGAAAGGTGGCTGATGCTTTGTGCTTCCAGGAGATGGGCTGGTGGGACTGTGCTAGCAGTTTTTCATAAGCGTGTGTAGTAGTGGTGAGTGAGTCAGGGGGTTTTAGGATGACAGGATTTGTTGCTGCGGGCTGAACACATGCTGGAGCATATGGACAAGCCTGAAATGCGCCATCATTCCTCATGTGCATTTGAACTGAACAAGGTGTTTCAAAATTCTGTCTTCATTATTGCAGTTTTAAATTACTGATAATCTGCATGTTTACAAATCTCTTTACTTTGTGCATGTTTTTTAATTAATCTATAAATTAAAGATTCTTGAGGGGATTTTTTTCAGACAACCCCTTATTACAAGCTGATTAAAACATTTAAAACTTTTTAATCGCTAAGACACCTCCACAATTCCACCTCCTCCTTCCTATTTGAGTTTTTCCCTTCAAGAGGATGGATTCTCCTATTTGTGATCTTCACAAGATGACAGCAGTACATGTTCTTCCTTAAACATCCCACATGAAGCAGCTGCTTGTCTGCAGAATAACCAGGGATAATACTCTTTTTTGAACTGATTCCAGGAATGTACTAGCATTGCCAGTTATAGTGGTTCTACTTTTGGGGGTGCTTTCACCATTTCTAGACTATTTCAGAGACCTGGTGGAATGTGAACTCACACCAGATGTGGCAAGGTCACCTGTACATCACGTTGTACTTCACATTGCACATCACACTGAGAAACCTGCTGATTGGTCACTCTTTTGAAAATGCTTGCAGGTTCAGTGAGCTGAAGTAAACCCAGAGAACATGCATTAAGAAAAATGCTTTGAATTCTAAGCAGCAGCGGTGGGGCAAATGTTGTTGTAGTGTAGTAACAACTGGTGTTTGTCATTTGCAGTTCAGCAGTCTGATTCACAGACTTGGTAATTAATTTCAAAAGTTGTCAGCAGTAGGAGTGGGTGCCACGGAGCTTGTCGCTCATTGAGGGAAGTCCTGCTTTATGAAGGCATTGCCGGCACTGTCCCACAGAGAGGGTCCCAGTGCTTGAACTCCCCGCTATAAGCCAATTTCTTACATTTGGAACACAGATGGGGATGCTGCAGGTGGAGCATCTAAGCGGAAACCCCAGCAGCACTACAGCCAGAGAAACGTGAACCTGGTGGCAGCGACAGAGTTCTGTTGCACCAGGCAGTGATCATGTGGGCCAAACAGTCGGTCATGGTGGCTCACTGTAAATGCTGACTGATGCACCCACTCTGAGCAATGTAGGGGATTAGTCTGGAGAGCTAATTTTCTACTGAGGCTTACTGTATGCTCTAACTTCCCTGTGGCTCTCTCTTCACTGAGGAAACATGTCTGGAATTTACTGTATATGTCGACCTAGCTGAATTTGGTTCTTCTAAACGGGGATGTTTTGGATATGACCTTGACATTTGTAACACATTGTGACAGCTGAGAGCACTATCTTGTGCAAGGAACTTGAACAAAAAGCTGAAAATGGTTTTTGATCTCTTAGACAGATGTGGTGTGTATATGCCAAGGATGATGGCTAGTTGATCAGGCGACTCTCCATGGTGGACTCTCCTCCTACCCACATAGAGCCACATGTGGTCCAGTCTATCTGAACCCCTTTCATTGCATGTCTTCCTCTGTGGTTATGGCCACTGGTCAAACAATCGAACAGCTGGTTTCCAACAGGCTGCTGGAGCCACAATCAGGCCTGTCCTTCCTAGTTTTTTGTTTGAAACTGGAGCTCAATAGATACGATGTATGATCACTACCTTCTTCAATAAGTTGAGCACATGAGAGTCCAGCTTGTTTCAAAATGGCCTGATCTCAAACTGTGACTGTGTGTAGCACTACATTTTTTATTTTTTGTAGTGTTGGTCACATACATATCAACTAACTTTGTTGGTGCAGTGGGGTTAATTCAATGCAGTTTTCTTGGATTAAGAATAAAATGCTTTCACCCTGCCCTGCCCTGCAGGTATATCTTTGTAATGCATCATTGCCTTGCCACGTCCTACCCATGCGTACTATGGTTGAGTGGCCAGCAACCAGTGAAAACTGGGTCAAGAAAGGACAACAATATGTTTGATAATAAACCATGACATTTTGTAATATCTGGCTTGGCCTTGATATCAAAGAGCCCATTCAGCTGTAATGCATTGAGCTATATTCAGGAATCGATCTGTGAAAAAGGGCCTTAAATATCTGTCAATTTGTTAAATTTCTTCTTGAGCCCCATGTATGGAAATCTGGGGGGTATATATCATTTTCCAAGCTCTGGCTATGCTAAATGGATTACACAAAGCTCTCTGATGCACAGTTCATATCTCTGGGCACTGCTGTTATGTCACCCTGTTCCCTATTGAAATTTCATAAGGTTTAAATGATGTCTCCAGACACAGAGAAGAGAACTGCTGGAGCTCATTTTGATTGATGGCTGAAACGCCTGACATGACAGCAATGCAATCATTACAGAGTGGAGCACAGCATCCAATGAAATTAGCATCAAGGTAGCTTGGCATCCAGTCTAATTTACCGAGAGATGCAGAAATGTGGTGAACTGGTGGGTGGAAAGGCAGAGCGAAGGGTGCCAACACTCAGTGGAGGGTTTTCTGTTCATATCCACTCCTGGAAGCAATGACTCATAGATCGGTGTGCTGCGAGTGATAAACCAAAGCAGGGAGAAAAAGTGATCTTCACTGACAAATGACAAATGGACTAAAAATGTGCACCAGAGTGAAGTCAAATGTGCTGGGCATTCTGCTTAATGGTGTCTTGAGAGGGAGCAGCTTCGGGGCTTTCTTTGACTGTAACTGTTCCCCTTTATGACCTGGCTTCATGGGGGCACTCTCTCTGTGTGTCCTTGTCTGTGTTGTTTTTCTCTGCTTTGAGGGGATTTTGTTTAAGGAAATCTCCAAAACTATTGCAAACCCCTGAAAGGTGCAATTTGTAGGAACACACCTTTGCCTTTCTAAAAAACTATCACGTTACAAAAACCAAAATTGTACTTTTGAAATTTTATTTTAACTGTTGTGAGTTTGTTTCATTGATGTGGAAGTAAGATTCAATTATTATATTAAATTAATAGTGATTGTGTTATGGGGGGGGGGGGGGGTACAGTGGCGCAGCAGGTTTGGTCAGGGCCTGCTCTCTGGTGGGTTTGGGGTTCTAGTCCTGCTTGGGGTGCACTGCGGTAGACTGGCGTCCCGTCTGGGGTGTGTCCCATTCCCCTCTGGCTTTGTGCCCTGTCATGCCGAGTTAGCCTCCGGCTCGCCGCGATCTTGCTTGAGACGAGATGTTTCAGAGAGTGTGTGCACATGTGCGCGCGTGTGCGATTGTGATATCCCCAGGAAGACAGGAACGTGTGTGTTTGAGAATATGTGTGTTTGTGTTTGAAACTGCTGTTGTGGCCTCATGGGGGTGCTGTGTGGGTGAGCTGGAGCCACATGCCAGGCCCATCACTGGGTTCCATACTTTTCTTGCTCTAACTGCGGACTTGTCTCTCTGTGTGGACAGAAACGGTACAGAGATGTTTCTGCTACTCGCCCCCATAACTCCCACTTCCCAGCTGCTCAATGCTGAAAGCTGTAACTTTGAGTCCTTAATTTTGTGTAAGGCACCTACTTTTACTCAGATATGGTTACTGTTATTTTATTTTAGTAGGCTGTTCTGAGAATAATTTTACTTTAATCTCTCCTGAATATATGAGTTACGCTTCATGTTTCCAGATGTTAGCTTTTTTTTTTCCAGCATCTCCAGACCCCACTAGAAATCCTACAGTCAAGGCACACAGCATCCCAGACAAATGAAGAGAACATGTTTCTGAGTATTAATTTTGATTTGTTTATTCTGTGTGACATTATGTTTGAAGGAGAGATGAAGAGTTGGATCTCTTATAAACGGAACTGTCATGGACGAGCGAAGTTCCACATACATGAGTGACAGATTTTTTAAAAAATTGCCGCCGTTGTCATGAACAAGCAATAAATAAGCAAGCTATTTTTATTATTTAATTAACCACTCAGCAGCAAACAGCTTTTCCTGCTGGCACAATGTTGTCATCGTTTTTCGGAAGACTGCTCCCCAATGCCAGGCCATTGAGTCCCTCAACACTGACAGGTTATTCTTCGCTGCAGTGTGTGCCGGTGCCTCTCTGAACCTGCTTTTTTTGCTGGCTCTCTTCACCTGATTCTTCCAGCGAAAAATTGAAATCCTGTTTGAATTATACCCTCATTAAAAGGGCTAATTTTCTGCCCTCTGCAGGGACATTTCATGTTTGGTCATCAGCGCGTGATGAAACGGCAGTCCTTCCACATTTCTCATTGTCTTGCACAATCCGCAGATTGTGCTATCTCTGCTGCAGACAGATTGGTGAGGTATATGCACTGCGATGCACAAACACATTGTCTTCAGTACTTGTCACCACAGATCCTTTCAAGATTGCTGTTTACATCTGGGCTTATTTGCCTTCTTATGTTTTTATGCAAAATTTATGCTATCATTAGGTCCATCTCCTGCAAATGTATTGTGCTTACATGATACACAAGTTTCTCACTAAGAGTAAACAAGTGATTTATGCCACTGATTAATGTGCTGTTTATATTTTATGACTGTCAGTATGATCTATTTAAATATTTAGTGCTAGTGAAAGAGCTGAGATGTCTGTGCAAATGGAAAGGTTGTTTAGAGAACTTAATGTAAGGAACCGAGCCTGTCTCAGCTTCCTACTGTGGTGGAAGGCACTGTAACACATGAAGATCAATTAACCGAATATCTCACGACCAAACCACCATGTGTGCGCTCAGTTTTGTTGAAGGGTAGCTGTAGGTAACTTCTTTGAGGAACCATGGGAGGCCAAATAATGGACCTTGAGACAGCTCATAGCTAGGGCAAGCCAACAGCTGTATTATATACAATTATTTTGCAAAATATGATTTAATTACAGATGACTCTTGGCTGTCAACTATAGTGGGTAACAACCTCAGTGCATTTTAATCACTGTTCACCTGCCAGTGGGGGCAGCCAGTCATGGATTTGTGGAGGGGAGACTCACTCCTGCTGTGGATTGTTAGTCATTGATCCCGCAGTGGACAGCAGTTCACCCCTAAGGGCCATAGGGTCTATAAAAGTGGCTGTCTTATTAACATGCTCATGCTTGATGTCCATTTTCTTTATGGAAAATGATAAATGGGTGAACTCATAAATCCTAGCCAATATCCTCCCCTGGCACTAAGAGGAGAAGACAGTTTGTTGACAGGATTTATTCTCCTGCCAGTTCCTGGTTCAGCTTGGGTCTTGGATGTGATTAAACTCTTTTAAAAGTTAATTGTGTCTGCAATGAGCCTAACGCTCTGGTGAGTCTTTTGTTTTAAATGGACGGGGGAGGTTAGTGACTTGGCCTGTCAGGGATGCCGTAGAGGAATTGTGTGAAGGTATGAGCAAGAGGAGTGAATATCCAGCCAGTCATAGTGAAACAGAATGTTCAGTATTTTATGATTTTTACATAACCCAAGGCATTGTTGTTCTACAATTCTATGTTTTCTTTTTTATAGAACAAAATAAAAAGGTAAACATTAGCACTCTTTAATTGCAGCTACTGGAGATAAGGTTTGGACTCGTGTTCCCTGTCACTCGTGATTTGGTGTGAGGGGGAAACTTTCTCTTGGCACCTCTCTTTGTCTTTACTAACAGAATTACTCATACAGCTATGTGACACATTCTTTTTTCTTCCAGCAAAATGCACTACTGAGATGCAGCACTGTTTTTCATTTCTGCTGTTGGTCCTGTTTTGTTATTTGACTAAATTTCATAGCAGAATGAGTGTAAGTGTGTGTTTAAAGAATACCCTTTGGTGCTGCTTGAGCTTTCCACCCTTCAGGGTGACACACTCAACTGGCAGTGGATTTAAAGTATGAAATGGTGCCCTGGGGACTAGAATACGGTACTTTAGAAATGCTGAACACATTTTTTTAAATGCTGTTTTGAATTTTTGTTGCATATTTTATGTGTAGGATCTTAGGTGCGGTTCCACCTCAAGGACACACAGGATTACCATTAGGGTGGTAGGACGGGTTTCAGGCCCCATGTTCCCCAGTAACAGAGCTTTTCTCTCCCATGGCCAAAGGCCCCCCCTTGCGCTCCCCCAAAAAGCAAAGCAGAAGAGGTGTAAATGTATCCTTTTAATCTCCTGTCTTCATGGCTCTTTGTGGGACTGACTGTCCCTTGATGCATTGGCAAAGGGCAGAGCTACTGTTTCCTCCATGTCCTGACCTCCAGTGGTCCATGTGCACTGCGATCAAGAGGCTGAAACCAGAGGCATATGTGTGATGAGGACCTAGTGGGAAAGCCTTAGTATGGCTGCTTTTGTGCTTTGCCGAGAATGATATAATGAAAAACTGCCTCTATTTTTCTCAGCAGCGGTCTTGTGAGACTCTTTTGCTTCGGCTGGGGAGCACAGAACTTGCATTAAGTGTGGCAGAGAGTATTTGCACAGGGAATTGCCAGAAGAATAGTGATGACAATGTTAATTAATTGGCAGGCCAGCACTTTTAACTCATAATGAGTCGTTTGATCCCCTTTCAAAGAGCTGCATGACAATTCTCTTTGATGATGATGTGGTGGAGCAGATGGCTTTGTAAAGCTCTGAATAATCTTAGTGCCATATTAAGGGTGCGCCGAGCCTTACTGTAATAATTACAAGACAAGTTCACCCAATGTCTGCATGTGTTTAACATTTTTAATAATGTGTGTTTAATGTAATTTCCGGTGTCACAGTAAGAATGTCTCTGAAAATGGAGAGTAAAGGAGATCCAATCTGATCTACTCACATTAGATGCTGTGAAGGGAACAAAAGAGATGACTGAATTAGGGCTGTTCAGAAAGACCGCTCCATCTCCTCTTTGTAGCAGCTGAGGTTACAAGGAGAGCAAATAAATAGCAAATAGAAACATGAGCAATGCCTTCACCGCTGTAGCCAGCATGTGGCTGATACAGAGCTGTAGGAAGTGTGTGTTTCACTGACTGTTCCCTGCTGTGTGTCTCAAAATTATCTCAGTTTCTTTGCTTCTGCCAAGTGGCTCATGTTTGCTTTGTGCTGAACACATAGTGGTTGGCTAGTGCTTTATAAAGGCACCATTTCCATTTTAGTATGTCATTGATATATTCTCTATGTAAAGTGCACTGTGGCAATGCCCGGAGACTGCGACTGCCATGTGTGTCTGTGTGTGCCGGCTTTGGGATGGTGGCCCTGGTGAGGGTGTTAGCTTCCCATTACTGTGAGCTGTGAGTCAAGTTGGCCACATGCTCGTGCCTGGCTTTCTTTGCCGATAATCATGTGAACTTAAGCTGTTATTTAATGCCTGCGAATGGAGGTCTAATTTGCTCTTCTGTGTGCAACTGATATAATAAAAGAACTGCAAGGTCAGTTAGGAGTCAAATTTGTGTCTTTCGTATGCACCCCCCACTGGGGGGGTTGTGAGGGGTTGGGCTTTGTGGTCTGTGTGGGTTTTCAGTGGTGGAGATGTGGCCACCGGTACTAGAGTGCTGTCCTGCTGTTCTGCTGGCTGTGTTAAATAAATGCCGAAAGCAAAGGGCAGAGACTCCCTGGGGATGGCTGCGTCGACCAACACTGCTGTTGTGCAGGGCCAAGCCAGGGGCTGTCCTCTCTAAATTGCTTTTTGTGTTTGTGGGGGAGTGTGCTCAGAAAATAAGGTCATATTAATGCTTCCCCCTAAATAAGACTTCAGGATCTGTGGGAAGCCACACAGAAAATCATTCAGGGCATCCATGGCCATTCATAACCTGGCCCTCCACAAAGGAAGGGCTTCCTGTTGCCCTCACAGCCAGGTAGCCTAGTGTGTGTTACACAGAACCAGTGGGTTGCTGATTAAAATTCCAGGTGGGGCTCTCCTCTTATTAAAGGTACCCAAACTGAAGCTGAATTACTTAGTAATATGAGCACTGTATAATCTTGATGAACTATATGCTCTGTTATGTCTGTTACTGTTGATCAGTTAACCACAGATAAAAATGTGGCGCAGCTTTGAACTTAAACTTTTTGGGATAATGTCCACTTTTCCAAGCAAACATATATAATATATATATATATATATATATATATATATATATATATATATAATATATAAGTGTAGCTCGGTCCAGTTTGCTTCTATAGTTCCTCTTGTCATTAAATGCCAGTCTTCTCCTGTTTACTGTGTAGCCTGTGGCTTTAGAGCGCTTCTTCTCGCTTATCTGGTTTGTATGAGAGATGAACCTGTAGTGACTTGCTGTGTCAGTGAAGAGAAACCTGATGATGATGTTAGGTTTCTGTAGTGTCCCCTTGATTATTTCAACACAGCTCCCAGAGTCTATCTGTACCCTTGGCTAATGCTCTCTCCACTAACGCGACCTGCCTATCAAACTCCAGGTCAAAGATCCAATCTTTCATTTGGACCTTTATCAAGTGCTGTCTGGATTGCCAGAAACCAATCTAGCTAATGCATTAGTGTCCATAGGACGACAATTTGACAACATGACCTTTGGGAGTAAAGGGGCCGTGGGGGTGGATAAGCTGGGCTTGTTTAAACTGAGTCTTGATGGGCTACTAAGACATTCTTCTGTCTTCTGTGACCTGCAAGCCTAGAGCAAGTTACATATCAACTTGGTCTCGCATTGACAACTTTGTCTGGAAGCTTGTGATGCACACAGAGCTTTAGTTTGACTGCAGCCTGTGTGTCTGCACAAGTTATAGTTGTATACATGTTTCCCTAGATGGCTGCCACCATTCTGGAAGGACAATGAAACCTTCCATTGGCCCCTCCCAGATTTAATTGCCAGTGCAGGTCATCCCCAGGACAGTTTGTGGGAGTGAAATATTTGTTGTGTAACAAACTTGAAATTTTCAGCGTTTCATGTGTAGATATATTGTTGACGGACTATTAGTAAATAAAATTGCATCTGTCCTTGTCAGGTCATAGAAAGACATGAAATCATCCTCTTGGCATCTGTGAGGTGGGGATGGGGGGTGCGAGAGCTGGCAAATGACAGAGAGACACAGACAGGGTCGGACGGTGCTTTAGCTGTCAATTATGAAGAGTGGTGGAAAGCAGAGTCCGGCTCAAGGAGCACACGCTCAGACACACAGATACACAAACACACACACACACACCACTGTATTCCGTCAGTAAAGCTCTCCTGCCTCTACAGGCAAGATATTCCGTGGCAGATTTATGGATTGTCCCTCTTAGAGGTATGATTGTGATATGGAGTAGACCCTAGCAGGTGAATGTTCCTGGGTGCACACACATTTGAGGAGCTGAATCACATAGCTGACAGGGTCTCAGGAAGGAGAACAGCTTCTGTCAATATGTACAGGCTGGAGGAACACTGTGTGAGGGGACATCTCACTCTTGCATCGCTCCCCTGAAATTTCACATTGCAGCACATTCCTTTAGGATCCACCAGAACCAGTGCTCCCAAAGGATCTTACCAAAAGCACTCAAAAACAGACCCTGAGTGCTCACAATTCACTGCCTGCTGGTCATGTTGTTCATGTCCTCTGTGTCGCAACAGTGTTCAGTGTTTATCTGAAAAAGGCATCTGTTGGAGTTTGTCTCTGCCAATGTTTTTACACCTTTGCAGTTGGTGTTGCTCTGGGGTGGTTAGGATAGTGTCCTCTGCTCCGTGGGGGTGATTGGCTGCCACTACAGCCTGAGCTCTGTCTGGACCACAGGCTTCCACAGCTGCCAGTGCTGGCAGTTGAGTGAGCCCTTCCTTTATTTCCACTATGTTCTACCAGCTCATATTACTTCTGCCTGTTTTATGGAGAACCAGTCATGTGCACAACTTTTAAATAGTCAAAGGGTTTTGTATTATGCGCAATTTTTTCATACTGTTTTGATTCTGTTATCACACACACACACACACATTTTCTGAACCGCTTGTCCCATTTGGGGTCGCAGGGAGCCAGAGCCTAACCAGGCAACACAGGGCATAAGGCTGGAGGAGGAGGGGACAAACCCAGGACAGGACGCCAGTCTGTCGCAAGGCACCCCAAGCGGGACTTGAACCCCAAACCTACCACAGAGCAGGACCCAGTCCAACCCACTGCGCCACCACACCCCCCTTTTTTGATTCTGTTATCAGTTTGTCATTTTTTGAGTACTTGTTATGCATGTAATTGTCTTGTGAAGTATAGTTTTTTCCAAGTAGGTCTGTGCCTGGATAACCTTCTTTACCCAAGGAAGTAGTACAGAAAAGGTAAAGTTAGAAACCAGCAGCATGCAACTTCTTACATTAGCGAGAAAATGTTTGGAAATTAATATGTGTGCGGTGGCATAAGTGAACCAGACAATCTTGTTCAGTAAATCTCTCAGTTTTATCAGCTCTTATGGCTTCTTTTCACATGAGAACCATAATTTGTTAAGCAGTTTTTCTTGCCCTAAGAGAGAGCGCTTCACTGTCAACATGACTCACCAGGTGATGTTAAAGTAATATTACTTGTGCATTCATTGAGTAAACACTGTTTGTGTACTCAGTGGTGATTAAAGCATCATTAAAAAGAGCATCAACTCATTATACAGCACTCCCTGTAGGCTGAAAGTGTGTGTATGTGATAGAATACAGTCCTAGTGTTGTTTGTGTGTGTTTTCCTGTACATGTATCTCTGCATATAATAATCTTTCTCAGTTTAGACATGGATTTGAATAAAGTTGCCATGTTTGAGGAACTCCTGGCCTCTTGCACCCGTTACTGCTTTTTCCGCTGTGTGTTTTTCCATGATTACCTGGTGCCAGCCCCCTCCCCCCCCCCCCCAGGCTCCTGCAGAAATGCTATTTTCTACAGGTGGAATACATAGAAGTACCTACTGAGTCTTGTAGCAAGGCTCAGTAGGATACCCCACTAGAGAGCACTCCAAGCCACTACATACTTTCATATTTAAGGCTGGAGTCATACTTTCTTCTCCATCAGACCCTTTTTAAAGATGGGAGATCTTCCAAAATGTGCTTCTCCCTTCTTATTGATGTGCATATTGGAAGCTGGGCTTATCAGTTCACCCCAGTTGCACAGTTGCTCAGATGACTTTCTCTCTACCCCCTCGGAGGCTGCTGTGAAAAATGTAATTCTATTAGTGTGGACTAGCATTCACAGCTCTGTCACAGCTGGTTCTCAGGCTTGAGGAACTGACAGCCCTCAACAGAGGCAAGCCTGAGGCTTAGGCCTGGTTGAAAATGAGTGATTTCTGGGGACATGGCCTGTCATCCTGTCTGGTTATTCGCGGTTTGTGTTGTGCCACAGATGTTCGTGCTCATGAACTTGCCATGCATTTTTTTCTGCTAGTTTGCTTGCGCTTTCTTCATCCTGTGCCCTAGCTTGCCTTGATGTACCATATGGCTAATCTCACTGTACAGCAGGAGATCCACTATGTTTAGAAGTCTAGAAAATTGACATCAGGGTGGGAGACACCACAATGAACATGATTTCAACGTCCTATTGTCCCCAGTGAAGCCTGTGAACAGCTGGGAGTCAAAGATTAGAGTAAAAATCTCTTTGTTTAAAACACATTACATAGTGAGAGTTGCATGATCAATCCAGTGAAAGTGTTTAGAAACTTTTCCCGAAGTATTAAGGATTCTGCTTACCATCTCTTTCTAAAGAAAGCTGTGGAGAGCAATTTACCTTCACATCAGCATTACAAACAATGTTATTTGCCTTTCTAATAATGCTTGACAGGATGTGTTTACTTAAGGAGTCGGGCTTGTCGAGCAAAGCTTCCATTTGCTTGAAATTCTAAATATTTTCTGAGGGGTTTTGTAACATGAACAGGTAAAAGGTGATTTAACTTATGTCACTATATGCTGACCAGAAGCTTTTATTCTGAGTTTCTCCGTTTGTGTGTTTAATGTAAATGTCTTTCCACTTAACTCTTCCAGCTAAACATGCCCAAGCTGTATCCACGTACACCTGTGTTCTAACTCCCATAGTAACTGGCCTATGGTGGCTCTGTGATTTGGCTCTCTCCTGATTGCTCTTGAGTGCTCTGGAAAGTTGTACACTGCTGGGCAATAGTATGGAGTTTTCTGCAGTAATTAGGAGTCATGTAGAGTATTGGGTAATGGTGTAGAGTACTTTAAAGCATTCTGGTCATGTTCCTGTTGGGCAGTCACCAGCTAAAGGTCATAATCTTTAAAAACCAGTTAATTTCAGATTGTTCCTCACACTTATAGTTTATTTTGCTCATGGAATTTTGTTTTTTAAATATTTTCTTGTTCTTTGTTACTATCATTACTATTTATCTGCAATGGATAGGGCTACATAGACAGTTAAGACCATTATTAATAATGAAGGGAACTGCACAATAATGTAAAAGTATATTTAAAAATCCAGGGTTTTGGTGTTTATGCACTGGTTTCTCTACTTTGTTTCCCATGTGGTACACAGTTTAAATGAGCTTGGCAGCTGTGTAGGTACAGAGTGCACAGTTCAATGCCAGCCTATTAAGCGAATCACTATTATCAGCTTGTCATTAGCTTCCTTTCTGTACCGTTACGGTTGACAAGGATTCCGGATCAACTTTAATGAGCTTACATATAAATGTGTTTGACTTTGACGAATAACTATTTATGCCTGACCTAATTTATCCAGAACGGAAAGCCACTTTAATACCACATAAAAGATGTTCCCTTAATCTTTTTGAGTTTAACTGATAGTAGTAAATTTCCTGATACCAGAATTAGTTTCTGATGCGGGCAGTGAATTCTGGAGTGTTTGTTCTTCTTCTGGTGTTTACAAAGGTTGCCAGTGCAATTAACCTTCTCTGACTCAGGGGAGCAGCAGACAAATAACGTACATCCCCTGTGCAACAAGCAAGGTTCTGTTGCCACAGACATTTCCGTTTAGCTTCACATATACCTGTTCAAACTTTCATCACACAGAAGTGGGGAATAACTTCCAACCTCGCCAACAAGTTTGGATGTAATAGTGCAATAGTGGTCTTTTAAGGTAATTCACTTTTATTTGTATGTAATTGCCTCACCCTGCAAGTGAGGCTCACATAACAGATGAGTCAACTAGACAATTGTGTAAACAGTCTGTCTTTTGCTACATCATCTGTGTGTCATTAGAGTACTGCCATGCATTTTCACCCAGCTACATGCTTCATTTGCTGCCTGTGTGTATACACATTGTGCTGGATTCAGCAGTCGCCCAGCTTAAGAGCACTGGTGACAAGGATGTTACATGACCTGTGTGGGTAGGTGAGGTAGGAATATGTGTCGAAGCAATAGGCTGGATTCCAAAAGATACCATACAGATGCAACATGATGGATGTGGATCAGGTGCAGTGCTTTTCGGATGACAGGCAAGAACAGCGCAGACCAAGATTGGAGTGCCACTGTACTGGTGACAGTGCTGGGACTGATGTGAGAAGTGGACAAGTATCCTACCACCACGATGTGGGAACACTGGCTCCATTGGCTGCAGCCTCTGACATGGTCAAGATGAAGGTCAAATCTCCAAATCCGAAGTTATGATTCTTTCTCAGAAATCTGTGGCTTGTTGTCCATTATTGGGGTTAAGTAGTCTAAGCACCTTGGTGTCTTTAGGCAAATTAAGGCAAAGGGGACTGCAAGGACAACCAGAGGATTGGTGCAGCAGCTGCAGTATTGTGGATGCTGTTCGGACCAAGGTGGCAGTGAAGCAGGAGTTATTGTCCTCATAAATCTATTTTAATCAATTTCTTGTTTAATTTACGTACCCATCCTTGCCTATGATCATAAGTTCTGGGCAGATACAAAAAATCTTGTAACGAACAGACATGACTGGACTCTCTCTCTCGGACGTGGTGAGGAGTTCATCGGTTGGGGAGGCTATCAGTAGAGCTGTTCCTTCTGCAGGCTGAGAGGAATATTCTGGAGTGGTTCAAAGACATGAGGACTCCCCATGTGTCTCTCCCATGAAATGTGTCCTGAGCACACCCCACTGGAAGAGATCTAGGACATGCTGGACAGATTTTGCAGCTCAGTGAGTCTATGAATGCCTGGGGATCCCCCATGAGGAGCTGGAGACTATTACCATGTTAATTTATATCTGGTGTGCTCTGCTTAGCTTGCTGCCATCATTAACTTCAGTTACCAAAAATATATGAACACTTTATGTCATACAATGTAAATGAAGACTCCATCTTTTCATAGCTTTTATTCAGCAGACCTCTGATACCTGTGTTTTGGGGAGATATTCACACATGAAAGCTTGTGCAAGTGTTGCTATTGTCAGTACTGATTCTTTAAAATTCCAATACAGGATTGGGAGATTTCCAATGCAGACTGGTGCGTGAAGTGTCTTTTAGTGAACTTTCAGAAATTTAGAGGGAAGACCTTAATCTACCAGGTTTTATTACATTTTTACAAGCTCATTTTTATAAGCATGATGTCACATGACTCTATGCAGTACATTTTTATATCAAAAATAATGTGAAGAAGGCAGGGGGTGCAGTGGCGCAGTGGGTTGGACCGGGTCCTGCTCTCCAGTGGGTCTGGGGTTTGAGTCCCGCTTAAGGTGCCTTGTGACGGACTGGCGTCCCGTCATGGGTGTGTCCCCTCCCCCTCTGGCCTTACGCCCTGAGTTGCCAGGTTAGGCTCTGGTTCCCCGCGACCCTGTATGGGACAAGCGGTTCGGAAAGTGTGTGTGTGTGTGTGTGTGTAATGTGAGGAAACAAGTACTGAAAAAAGATAAAACCCAAATTGCTAATGCAGGGAAAACAAAATTATTTCCTCATCTCTTCTAGAAAGAAATAACTTAGAACTCCTCATAGTGTCAGTCACAGCTCTCCTGATGCATTTTGGAAGTTGAAGACCATACAGTATGTGTCCTTGTAAATGGTATTGAAAACAATTAATTTTTTTGTGAATGTCTCTTTGGTTCCTCTCTCCAGTGTGCTTTCTGTGGGATTTATTTGCCTCCTGCTGCTGGACTGATGTATATGCTGTTCGGATGTTTGGAATAAGCTTGTTGTCTGGAACATAACAAGGTTATGTAGTTTGTCCCTCTAGCATAATCTTTTTCTGAGTCTTCTCATTCTAACTTTAGCCATAAATAAAGCAAACCATCAACTTTATTTGCTAAAAACCAAGTAAAATGTGTATTTCATGACCCTATTAAGTGTAACTGAACTCATTAAACTCTTCATAAAGTATTTTTGTATCTTACTATTGATATTACCAAGTAAATTTGCCTATTATCCTTTAAAGTGGACACATTAATTATCAATAATGTTTACAATCACAATGAACCTGACCATCTTACCACAGGCATTGCTATATAATAAAAGTACATACACATTGTCTGAACCACTTGTCCTGTACGGGGTTGCGGGAAGCTGGAGCCTCACCCGGCAACACAGGGTGTAAGGCTGGAGGGGGAGGGGACACACCCAGGATGAGACGGCAGTCCGACATAAGGCACCCCAAGTGGGACTTGAACCCCAGACCCACTGGAGAGCAAGACCCAGTCCAACCCACTGCACCACCACACCCCCCATAGTAAAAGTAAAATAGATATAATAAAAGTATAGCTGCATGTATGACAGCTGTATGTGTGTGATAGTTGCTTGTGTAGCAGCTGAATGTGCAACATAGCCAGTGAGTACTGGAAATTTGAAATTATTAAACCATTTATTATACCCCATATTACTTCTGTAAAGATTGTTATATTACTTGCTACATCACTTTGCTGCAGAGATATAGATGTCTGTTTTAATTCCCTCAAAAAGATTTATACAACTGATTTCTGTGTGTGAAAAATAAAAATTCAGTAAATGCTTGAAACATTTTTAAACATATTAATTGTTACTTCTGGTGAACTGACAGTTTGAATAAATAGCAATAAATAGGAATATAACATTAAGGTCTGTAATTACACTTGATGTTTTAATTGCAGTTCAGGTGCCGTTTCTCCCTGTGAAGAATGCCACACATTGGCGAGCCATCTTTTCCTATCAGGCAATTTCCCTGCTTTTACGCATTGCTGTAGTTATTTTCCATAAACCAACAGATTGCCCTAAAAAGGGACAGATACTGCGTTATGCTGTTATATTATTCAGTAGCCTAGTTCATGTGGCACAAGAAACAGGGTTAATTTTGTCAAACATAGAGGTTTGCGATAATGGACAATTGTAGTACAATCTCTTATAAGATAATCTGATGTGTTACTTTGTTACTATCGGGTCTGGGCTTTGAGCCTTGCTTGGGGTGCCTTGTGACGGACTGGCATCCCATCACAGGTTGTCCCCTACCCCTTTGGCCTTGTGCCCTGTGTTGCCGGGTTAGGCTCCGGCTCTCCGCGACCCCACTCGGGACAAGCGGTTTCAGACAGTGTGTGTGTGTGTGTGTGTGTGTGTACTTTGTTACTGTGAAATGAAGAGTGGTACAATTATTGTTATGCTTTACTTTTCTACCTTGCAGTGGGGTACACCCAAATAAGGAGGGTGTGGGAGCTGGTAGGGTAGTGGGTAGAACTGCTGGCTTTTCGCCTAGAGGTAACATGTTTGAATAGTTACAGCTGTCTGATCAAGGTACTTACCCTAAACTGCTCCTGTTAAAATTGCCCACTTGTGGAAATGGGCAAATAATTTTAAGAAGCTCAACTTTTTAAGCTGCTTTGAAGCAAAGCATCAGCTAAATGAATAAATGTATGTAAATGATCAGTAGACCGCTGGTATAACATTCAACACTGGCACCATTGATGTTACTGTATCACGTCAGCCATCACGTTTCATATGACCACACAGAGATGACCTTCTGAAGCTGAGATATCTCGATAAGTGGTAGTGTGTGTGTCTGTGTGTGTAACAGAGAATGAGTGTCAGTCTATGACTAGAAATTCAGCCTTAACACTTGCTCATTTCAGCCTTAAAACCCTAAGAACCTACTACTTCATCTAAAAATGGCTCTTCATCAAGATGCTTTGGCATCATTGTGGTGCTCAACCTACTCTAGTGACAGGACCTTTACTGTGGCTTAACATGATAAAGGGTTCTTGATGAGAGTCTTTACCACACATGTTTACCTCAAGACTGAGTGAGACAGGATTGAGACCAGAGTTGGGGGAACACTGGCTTAACTGGCATGACTGCAGCTCTTTAACACCTGGAGGAGGACTGATGCTCCTCAACCACCTCCTTGTGTCTTCCCACTTTACCCCTCCCTGAGCCAAGATGATGTGCATTTCGTGAAGGAAAGGAGCAAATTGTGTGTGTATGTGTATCTCTGTGTGCCCTGATGTTCCTTGTTAGACTGCTGCTGCTGAAGAGCCCATTGTTCACAGCTCCAGACAGCACAATTAGGGGAAGGCTGATGTTGACAATCCCTGTCAGCATGGCAGCGTCTGTGCTCCTCTCTCTATGTAATTATTTATATGGAGCGGGAGCACCTGAACGAGGACATGGAGCACTATGCCTGATCTCTTCCTCTTTTGAATCCTCTTGGTAAAAAATAGGGTGACATTTGGCATACCAAGACAGAGATGTCCATGTCAAATAAATAATTGGACATTACTAAATGACATAAAGATCTGGGAATCTTGGACTGCTTTCATTACCACGTCTCTCAGTGTAATGTGTCCCAAAAGGCCCTCCCACCAGTCATAAAACGTGTCTTCATTCCCGATGTATGTGAGAGAAGGTGGCTGTCTGTGGAGACATGTGTCACCAAGACTGGTCTCTCACTCTCAGAGTTGTGTGTATGGGACCAGGCTTTGCTCATTACCTCATTCGCAGTCCTGATTAAACTTTCCTTTGTGAGTCTATTAGAGGCAAGAAGCCACAGGTACCACGTTGAGAGCCTTTTGGTGGAGAGTTCAGGCTGGGAGTCATTAGTTGTACCTGTGATGGATCATGGTGCCTCATACCTGTGCTCTTTGTGTCTGTTTGTGTCCTTGTTCTTACATGCCTTTTGTTTATTCCTGTGGTTGTACCATCTTGTAGTTGAATTTACTGTACCTACATGAAGTTGTACCTTCCTCTAGTAGAACTATTAGCACTTTTCTGTACTGGGGCAAACTCTCTTCCTGTAGTTGGAGTGTCACCCTGGACAGTCCTGTACTTCGACTGCATCCATGTACTTTTCTGTATTTACCGCCCTGCACGGGAACCCTGTCTCTTTGCCTGTGTATATGGGGACTGTGCCTCTCTCTGTATGTATGCTGGTTGGAATGGAGCGGCATCCACAAAGACGTGTAAGATATGAAAATATGGTGTAACAAATATAAAACACACACCTGAATGCAATGCTTGCACACACTAGCAACTGCATACATTGTCACACACAAAAGATCATCATACACCACATGCACAGTTGCACAGTACACACACAGTGCGTTTTAGAATTTTAAGAAAGCATGCATTTATGCACCCAGAGTGCACCTGATTTTATTCATCCTCTGGTCCCTAGTGCTTGAGTTGAGCCAGTCTTTGATGGCATTATGGCTGCTTTTTTTTGTAAACACAAGAGCCTGTGTGTGTATGTCTGTGTGTATCCATGTGTCATAGCGGAAAGAAAGATAACACACACATGATGTGGACTAGTTTTTGCTGCCTTTATTTATTTAAATCCATACTGTTGCCTTTCGAAGCTTCTGTATGGAGTTCTTATTACTCCCTTTGTGTGTTTTTATACTCTGTAATTGGGCATAGTGATGCTGACAGTGTAATTGGCGTGGTTTCGTTTACTCGATGCTCACAGGTGCCTTGTTACTGATTGCACTGTCAGAAACACATTATGCAGTTGCAAGGCTTTTCCGGTGTCAGTTTATGTTTTCTAATAATCCAGAGTGTGACATGGAAAATTGGTGCTCTGTTTGTTTGTGGGACCAGTAACAGCAGCGTACGCAGTTCTCTTACTGGGCAGGATGCTGGGATGATAAATTGCTGGGGGTTCTATAAATGTTGGAGAAAAGCTTGTCATGGGTTGCAATACACCTACTACAATGGTTTGGTTTTCTCAAATAGCTTCCTTAGCTACTTGCTGTCGAACTGCATGTTTGTTAATCCCAGCTGGATGATGTTTGCAGAAGCAGCCCTGTGGCAAACAGACCGATTGAGAGCTGTCAGCTGTGGGAAACTTGTTAAACATGATGTGTGGAAAAATGGCTGCAAAACTAAATAGAACGGCTTTCTGGTTGACACCATTTTTGACCTCTGCATATTTCTGCTGTCAGGCCTCTTTCGGTAGGGAGCCCAAAGGGAAACAGTAACTGTGATAAGGGGGAAATGGGATGCAGTTCTAAGCCAGTGCTGAGCCCCTTGGTTCTGTTCCCTGTGGATCCTGCACAGGTCATCATCCCCTGAGCAGGGTCTGTGCAAGTCTGTCAGCTGCCCCACACCGCAGTGGAACAGAGCCAGCTGTCCGTCACTTTTCCCACTCGGTGTTCAGGCCGTGGGGCTTTCATTAGTGAAATGCATTAGCACATCTCTTGCTCCCGGGAATAGGTAGTGTGTATGTGTGTGTGTGTGTGTGTGTGTGTTCCTGTTTCTGTGTGTATGTGTGTTCCTGTTTCTGTTTGTCTATGTGTGTGCCTATTTTGCTGTCTTTGTAGTAAACCCTGAAAAACCGACTTTGGGAGGATGTCCAATTATGAAATATGCCATTTCCATCCATCCATCCATCCATCCATGCATCCATCAGTCCAGTTGTGGTTGTGGATGTATAGATCCTGTCCCACAAACATTGGGAATGAGGTGTAAATGCACGTATTAAGACTTGTAAAAACATTTTGTTTGTGTGAATGAAATCCCCACAGGAACACATGAATGTACATGTGTGTATGTACTGCACAGGCTTATTCCTATGTGGACTGTCAATATGTAAGCTGCTCGTGGCCCTTGTTCATTTTGAGCAAAATAAATGACAGGACAAGTCTTGTGCCCTCAGACTACTCCCCTGTGGAATATCCCTGCCAGTTGTGTATGAGATGGATGCCATCAGACCTCAGTGGTGGCCATCAGGGACAAGTTCCCTTGCCCCGTTTCCTTGCACTGAGTACTCACACTCCAGCTCCAGGAAAGTCCTTACTCATTTGCTCTCTCACTGAAACACTCATTCAGAATCACATGCTTTCTCACTCACTTATACACCATTGATGCAAAGTCACACCTGTCATAGGAACGTTTGTTGAACCCCATTGCTCCTTTAAAAGAGAAGAAGCCCCTCTAGTAACCTCACTCCCAGAGAATCATCTCTCGTCTGTGCTTCATTTGCTCTGGTTGACCTGAGTGCCCTTGTCTTCTTCCTCCTGTCTAGTGATGGAGATCTATAGATGGGTGATAGCTTAGAATTGCTGGGCTTTGGGCATCGTTTTGGAGCATCTATGCTTAAGAAGATTGCCTGGTCGATATCCTATCAGAGAGGTGTTTGTAGGAGTGATGGCAAATCTGCCTTGGTCCTCGCAGTCTAAGCCAGACTGGGGGATGCGAAATGATCAAAGCCTTTTTTACACATGGCAAGAGCAACTGCTGCTGAGATCCAAGCTGCTGTGTTTAGAAAAGTCAGCCATGTTTCCTTAGTGTGCTTCTTAATGCCCAGATACGTGAATTGTCTTAGATCAAGCATAATAGCCTTGTGCAGCCCTTTAAATGCCTTTGGACAGCTCTGGCTGGACAGCAGGGGAAGGAAGGGGAAGCAAAGAGAACTGGTTCAAAAACAAAGAGGAGGCTGTGGGATGAGAGAGCTGACCTGGCTTGATGCTCTGTCTGACAGCCCCACAGCCATCACCACACATCTTCAAAGCACAGACGTGCAGCTTGGCCACCTTCACACAAGCAGCTTGATGTAGGAGGAGCACTGCTCCCTCAGAGTAGGGGAAGATCCAAGGCTCTACCTGACTGCTGCACTCCTTTGTTGGGCTGCTGCCTGTCTAACATCAAGACCTCCGTGATCCTGGCTGTTCGTGCATGTTCAGCAAGGCTGCTTGCTTCTTGCACGTCCGACACTCACTGGGTTTGTGCTGACATTTCAGTTTGCTTTGGAATTTTGTCTTGCACGAGGCTCATAAAAATGTAATTGCTGTGTGGTGACTGTAGGCTTCCTCCCTGGGAGATGGAGTCCCTGTGCTTAGCAACTCCTAAAGGGCATTTCCTCGAGAAACAGGTCTGAAAACAGAACAGGTCCACCAGCACAGCGGGGGATGAACAAACTCTGGCTCAGTTATGCGATTAGAAATCTCAGAGGGCACCACAAAAAATGCAGTAGTTAGAGCTGTCGCCTTGTAATCAAAGGACCTGGGTTCAAATTCCCACTGAAGTTGTTGTACCCCTGAACTAAGGATTTACTCTGATACCTACATGACCTGATGACTACCTAAATGCCTGCAAGAACTGTATGCTCCTGCACCTTTAGTCACATGGTGGTCCGACTTACAAGAGGTTCAAAACTAAAAGTCTGTCAGTTGTGGGTTTAGACTCCTTTGTGGTGTAGCGTGTGTTCCACCGATGTATGGATGAGTGACCCATTGTAAGTAGTGTATCTAGCAGTGTAAATCACCTTGTTGAATAAGATGTGTGGGCTGATAACACTACATAGAGTTCATTGGAAGTCACTTTGGAGAAAAGCATCTGCTAAATAAATGTAAATGTAAATAAGCTCCCTCTTTCCCTCAGAACTGCTAAATCCTTTTCAGCATTAAAGAAGGGTCACAGAACACATCACTTTTGGATACACTTCTCTCCTGGTCTAATAACTGCTCCATAAATATGCATCACACCATCTGTCACAATCGTCTTTGTATTTCCTATCACACAGTTCTATAGGCAGCTACTTCTGTAATGCAACAAAAACTGGCTGTGCTCTGATAATGGTGTCTGTATCTAAAGCTCTTCGCCTGCTGTAAAATGCTCTGAATTTTGGAGAAAAGTTTCTGATAAATGAATGAATTTAAATGCAATGTATTTGCCCTCTGTTCCTCCACTAAAATTTACCCAGCTGTATCAATGTGTAAATCAATGTAAGTAGCTTAGTATACAAATTCAACATTCTGAATCAATTTGGAGAAAAGCATTGGTGAAGTAAATAAATGTACACAGAGAGACTCTTACAGCAAGAATGTTATCCGTTCATGTAGCCAGTTCTTACCTGAAGCAATTAAGGGAATAAGAGTGTGAAATACTGTACAGTACCCAAATGGAAGTGGAGGACAACCAGAAATGTCAAAGTGTCCAACCTCAGGGAGCTGAATCTACATGTCCGGTTCTGCCACTTCTTCCTACAGCATCCCTGAACACCCTGCTCTCCCCACAGGGCTAATAGTGGGAAGTGGGTTCTGCACTGCAGATCTGGATGTTCATTATATCTCTATCTGCCGACACCGGAAATGAAATTGGTTGAAGCGATTTAGTTCAGAACACTTCAGGTTTGTATTAGAGAAGGTGAGCTAATGCTGATCAAATTGTCAGAATAGTTTTTTAAAAAACATTTCCAGAAGGGTGCCACTCCTGGCTAATGAATTTACTGAGCCACAACAGAACCATTGCCCCTGTTATAGATCCATTGTCTGTTTCTTTGTATCACCCATTATACAAGCAACAGATCCCAGCTGATCTATGTGTTCACTGTGGCTGTTGGATTGCATTTAATTAGCAGACACTTTTCTCCAAAGCGACTTCCAATGGATACCATGTAGTGTTATCAGCCCACACACCTTGTTCACCAAGGTGACTTACACTGCTAGATACGCTACTTACAATGGACCAGTCATCCATACATCAGTGGAACACACTTTCTCTGTGTCACTCACACACTACAGGTGAACCTGAACAGCATGTCTTTGGACTATGGGAGGAAACCCATGCAGACACAGGGAGAACTCCACACAGACTGAGCAGGGATCGAACCCAGGTCCTGTCATACCACCCAGGTGCTGTGAGACAGCAGGGCTAATCGCTGTCCCACCCGTGCCACCTGATACTGATTAGTATTAGTAAAGGTCTGTGATCCTGCATGGAAAGCATGGTATTCCAGGCATTTGCTTTCTTTGGATGGTTTTATAATCTGAGCAACAGAGATCAAAATTAGTCTATGAGGATTTCCCCTGTACAACACTGGACTCACTTAACAGTCGATGAGCTCTGTGGACAATACTGAGGTTTTCCTTAAATCTGAAACTTTCCTACACTTTGGATCTGATCTTTAGAACATGTCCAAGCAGTGTTCTTCATGTTCACAGTGGGTGGCTTAGTGCTGCCACCTACTGTCGTTGTACTCAAATTGCACATGGATTTTTCGCTGTTTTTCCAGAGTTCATAGTATAGAAGTGCTACACCATTTGACTGTCCACAGCAACCTTTTAACACTTAATATTTTTTGCACATATACCAAATGCTCATGCAAAAATGTCAGCTCATCAAAAAAAATGCAGTTTTTTGAAGATTTTCCCTTTCAAACCTGTTCATTGTTATAGTGGCCAGAAAGAAGGAGGCGTCGGACCCAATTGCAGGTGCGAGTTTATTATGTCGTCGGATCAAACAAGGGGCAGGCAACAGCTTAGACAAAAAATAGGCAGGACGTCACCGATGCACAAATGTCATACTGCGGGAAAAAAGCCAGAGTCGTAAGTCAGGAGCCAGGAAAGCAGAAGGGGGTGTACAGGGAAGGAGCAGGGAACTGGGAAAACAGGGAGTTTGGGAGACAATGGTCATGGAACTAGCCATAGAGGCTGCAGTTGCTCTAATGGGGTTCCGTAATCTGGGGTGTCGAAGCAACTCCTTTATGCCCTGTCTCCCCGATTCGCTGCAGGTGCATCTGTCTCGCACGAGGTTGTGGGTGTGACATTTATAGCTTATTACCTGACATTCCTTCAAAACAGCTTACAAGACTGGGTTTTTATAGTAAGCTACAGCAATGAAGAGGTATGTCCAAAACTAGCCTGTGGCACAGCTGAAAAAGTTCTTCAGATATGCTGATTTATCCACAGGGATAAAGAATCAAAGTGCTCAGGCAGTGGTAGTTATTACAACCATATAGATATGAAAATTGGGCTTTGAAAGAAGAGCAGGACAGGGAGAACACAGAGTTTACTGAAGTGTGATGCTGGAGGACATCATGGACTTCCAGGAAAACAAACAGAAACTGGATCAAATCAGGCGAGAACTCTTATTAGAAGCACTGCATTGATAAAGCAAGAATTAGGCAGCAGAATAAATGGCTAGATAGCAGTAAGTAGTGTAACGTGTTGCTTTTAAGTGTTATTGAGTCAATAGCACCTGTCGGAGATCACGTATATGGAGTCCGTGAAGGAACTTCTGTCCTTCACCTTTGTGTTTTGTGTAAAAGTGTGTCCATTGATGAATAAGTCCTGTAATCGAGTCCATCTGACTGCTGATTCTCTTCTTTTTCCTTTTAATGTTCCCAAACATTACAGCCTCTTTGAGAGAATAAGATAGTACACAGAATAGTACAAAAATAGCAAAACAAAGTACAAAAACTTCAGTCTCATCATTCAAGTGCAAGGTGACAGCTTCACCCACAGCACTAACTGCTGTCCTGTGTTTAGTACACACACACACACACACACACACATTTTCAGAACCGCTTGTCCCTGACGGGGTCACGGGGAACTGGAGCCTACCCGGCAACACAGGGCGTAAGGCCGGAGGGGGAAGGGGACACACCCAGGACGGGACACTAGTCCGCCGCAAGGCACCCCAAGCGGGACTCGAACCCCAGACCCACCGGAAAGTAGTACTGCGGTCCAACCCACTGAGCCACCGCACCCTCCCCTGTGTTTAGTAACTAATCCTATTTTCAAATTATATGGAGTGAAAGATGTGCAATTAGGATTTAACAACAGGTTTAGTAAGATCTGATGTAATATGATTTTGAACTTGTTTTAGTGGCTTAACTAGTGTCTTGGTGACCCCAGCAAGTAAGGCTGAGAAGGACGGATCTTAAATTACAACGGGGATGTCTTTTTGTATCCCAGAGCATTAGAGCATTTTCCTCAGGTGTAAACTTCTCATTGGCCTGAGTACATGCAGTGTTTGTGCATCTTTGAGTATTTGAAAGATTTTAGATATTTGAGCTGTGGTGTAATTGTAGAAAGATGCTCATTTCAAAGCAGAATTAATGTTCCATAGAAGGTGATCCATGTCTCTACTGTCCCTTTTTGCCACAGGTTTCAGATGTCGTTAATAGTGTGTTGAATTATTGCTGTCCACTAGGTGGCAGCAAATCCCAAATAATATTTTACGTGTTGGCCCTGAAGTTAGTAACGAAGGTTTAGCATTGTGGGATGGTTAACGTTTATAAATGAATAGCAGTTAATGTTAATGGCAGTCTGTCACTATCAAAATGGCTTTCTGTCGCTTCAGCCATCATTTTTGCTCTGTAAATTCTAATGGGCACGGGCTAATTGTGTGAATTACAGCTTGTAGTGTAGTGGTTAGTGCTGCTGCTTTTGAACCCAAAGGTTGTAGGTTTGACTCTTTCCTCTGGCTTCAGTACTCTTGAGCAAGGAAGTTACCCAGTTGTATGAATGGGTAAATAATTGTGATCATCATAAGATTGTAAGTTGCTTTGATGAAAAGTCAGTATAAACTTTCTCTGGTGTAATAAGGCTGAGTGTGAATGGTGTAAAACCATTACAACCAGTGGTCTGCAGTGGCACTTCCTTCATACACCGATCAGCCAAAACATTAAAACCACTGACAGGTCAAGTGAATAACATTGATTATTTCATTACAATGGCACCTGTGAAGGGGTGGGATATATTAAGCAGCAAGTGAAGTCAGTTACAGTAATTGTGTTGCAAGCAGGAAAATGGGCAAGCATAAGGATCTGAGCAACTTTGACAAGGGCCAAATTGTGATGGCTAAACGACTGAGTCAGAGCATCTCCTAAACGGCAGGTCTTGTGCGGTGTTCCTGGTATGCAGTGGTTAGTACCTACCGAAAGTGGAACAAGGAAGGACAACTGGTGAACCGCTGACAGGGTTATGGGTGCCCAAGGTTCATTAATGTGTGTGGGGAGTGAAGGCTAGCCCGTCTGGTCCGATCCCACAGTAGAACTACTGTAGTACAAATTGCTGAAAACCTTAATGCTGGCCATGATAGAAAGGTGTCAGAACACACAATGTATCACAGCATGTTGTGTATGGGGCTGTGTAGCCGCAGACTGGTCAAAGTGTCCATGCTGACTCCTGTCCATTGCCAAAAGTGCATACGATGGGGATGTGAGTGTCAGAACTGGACCTTGGAGGAATGGAAGAAGGTGGCCTGGTCTGATGAATCACGTTTTCTTCTAGATCATGTGGACGGCCGGGTGCGTGTGCGTTATTTACCTGGGGAAGAGATGGCAACAGGATGCGCTGTGGGAAGAAGGCAAGCCAGCGGAGGCAGTATAATAATCTGGCAATGTTCTGCTGGGAAACCTTGGGTCCTGGCATTCATGTGGATGTTACTTTGACATGTACCACCTTCCTAAAGATTGTTACAGACCACGTACACCCCTTAACGGCAACATTATTCCCTGATGACAGTGGCCTCTTTCAGCAGGATAATGCACTCTGCCACATGGCAAAAATTGTTCAGGAATGGTTTGAGGAACACGACAAGAATTCAAGGTGTTGACATGGCCTCCAGGTTCCCCAGATCTCAAGCTGAATGAGCACTTGTGGCATGTGCTGAAAAAACAAGTCCAATCCATGGAGGCCCCACCTTGCAAGTTACAGGACTTAAAGGATCTACTGCTGACGTCTTGATGCCAGATACCACAGGACACCTTCAGAGGTCTTGTGGAGTCCATGTCTCGAGAGGTCAGAGCTGTTTTGGCGGCACGAGGGGGACCGACACAATATTAGGCAAGTGGTTTTAATATTTTGGCTGATCGATGTAGCTTTCATACTTATGCAGATATATACTGTATAAAAATTGTTGTACTCACTGACACACAAATATGTGCATCCACACTCATCCATCTGCACGCAGAAATAGATGTTTGGGACAGCTGGTAACATAATAGATAGAGCTGTTACCTTTGGACCCTAAGGTTACAGGTGTGAATCAAACCTCCAGCTATAGTGCCCTTGAGTGAGATGCTCATCCTGAAATTGCTGCAGTAAAAATTGCTCAGCTGTGTAAATAATTGTAAAAGACCTTGTGGAGAAAAGCTAAATGAAGAATTGTCTATGGACACAAATACATAGTAAGTAAATCTACACAAATGCATGTTGTAAGAGTTCTTTGTGTGTTTATATATACATACAGTATCTAACCAAGCATACTGTTTATAAACACACAGAGACAGATCCATTAAAGCAAAGACTCATTCACATGCAGGAACTGACTATCTGAGATTTAAATGTAATATAGGTGATAAAAGACATGTTGTTAAATGTGTAAAGTAAGAAAGAAACAGAATGACAATTGCCATTCCTGGAACAGAACACACACTATTACTTTTTTGCGGATGGTTAGCGTTACCGTCGTTAAGGGCCATTGTTGGACTGTGCTCTAGGGTGTTTGTGAATTGCCACTGAGAGCAGAGGGGCCTCCAAGGGCACCCTGGGTTTGGAGGAACATACCTACAGTTAAACATGTGTACATGAGTTTCTGGGTGGTAACAGGGTTAATGTGTAAACCTGTCTTGTTCATTTGACATAGTTCTTATCACTCCAACATATGCTGCGAACAACGCAGAACCCACTGTTACTAAACTGATGCTTGACTTTGACTGCACAGTACTTTGTTTTCTGTGAGAGACTCGGCATCATGGAAGCATGAGCATGTGTTCCAGAGGGATGGACAGTGTGTGAGAGACTCCTCACTGATGCCATGCTTTGTCTCCTGGGGCTGCAAGTCACTCGTGTTTATTTCAGTTACTGATGAGAAGTAAATTACTTACTAATGAGAAACATCCTTCAGTGAGGGTATTGGCCTGAAGTGACGGTTGTGTATTTTTACACACAGTGTCTCACAGAGATACAAAACATCACACTGGCCCTCAATGTGCTGCCCAAGTAGTGAATTCTTCATAAAAACAAGTACAGATGAATGCATGTGCTGCATATGTGTCAAGTTCAGATTCAAGTGGGTTTTTATTGTCATTCCTCTGTATAGCTTGTATACAGTGGAACGAAATGTTGTTTCTCTGGGGCCATGGTGCAACACAGAACAGTACGCAAGAATACACGAAGTGCAAATACAGAACAGTGTGAGATGAGTACAGGACAATAAATATACAGAATAATAGATACACAGGACAGTAAATACACAGGACATGGGTTGTAAACATTTTGTAGCGTAGCAGCAATAAGTATTAAGTGGCATCAAAACGAGTCCCTTAATAAAACTGTCTGATACAACTTTGTAAAGTGCAGGTGTGCAGTGGTACTGAGTCATGCTGCGTTAGCTGTTTGACTTTGCCAGGTGAGCATTGGGAGGCAGCAGGGTGTTGAGTGATCTGACTGCCTCAGAGAAGAAACTGTTGCAGAGTCTGCTGGTGGTGGCATGGATGCTCCTGTACCTTCTGGCAGATGGCAAAAAGGTGAAGAGTCCATGAGAGGGGTGAGAAGGGTCATCCGCAATACTGATGGCTTTAGAGATGCAGCAGTTTTTTTGTATGAGGTGTCAATGGTGGGTAGGGAGTCAATGGTGGGTAGGGAGACTCTGATGAGCATTTCAGCTGTTCTCACAATTTGCTGTAGGGTCTTGCAGTCAGAGACTGTGCAGTTCCATTACTACATGGTGAGGCAGCTGGTCAGGACACTTTCTGTTGTCCCTCTGTAGAGGTGGTGAGGTTGGGAGGGGGGAGTTTGGCTCTCTTCAGCCTCCATAGGAAATGGAGGCACTGCTGGGCCTTCTTGGCTAGGCAGGTGGTCTTGAGAGTCCAGCAGAGGTCCTCCATCATGTGCATATCAAGAAACTTGGAGCTTTTGACTCTCTCCACAGTTGTTCCGTTGATATGCAGTGGTGAGTGGTCTACTCGGGTCCTCCTGAAGTCAACAATCACCTCTTCAGTCTTATCAACATTAAGAGATAGATTGTTGTTTCTACACCATTCTGCAAGCTGGTTCATCTCCTCTCTGTATGCTGACTCATCATTGTTGCCGATGAGGCCCACAACTGTTGTGTCATCGGCAAACTTGATAATAAGATTTGAACTGTACGTTGCAGCACAGTCATGAGTCAGCAGGGTAAAGAGCAGTGGACTGAGCATACAGCCCTGGGGAGCACCGGTGTTCAGTGTGGTGGTGCTGGAGGTGGAGTTACTGATCCTGACGGACTGGGGTCTCCCAGTCAAAACGTCCAGGATCCAGTTGCAGAGGGAGGTGGTCAGACCCAGCAGGCTCAGCTTTGTTATCAGTTTCTGAAGGATGATTGTATTGAATGCTGAGCTGAACTCTACGAACAGCATCCTTGCATAATTGTCCTTTTTTGTCGAGATGGGTCAAAGAAAGGTGGATGGTAGCAGATATGGCGCCCTATGTTGTGCGGTTGGGACAGTAGGCATACTAAAATGAGTCCAGTGTGGTGGGAAGACTGTTCTTTATTTGTTTCATGACTAGCCGCTCAAAGCATTTTATTATTATAGGTGTGAGTGCAATCGGTAGTTATATGTGCAAATGTCTGTGTGTTTCGTTATGTATGTCGACATGTCTGAGTGTATATTTGTGAATGCTTATTTTATAAAGGATGAATCACATTTTTAAACTGTAATTATTGATTTCACTGAAAAGATGAAAAGAATGTAATTACGTTACAGAATTTCGCCTGAGATTGCCACAGTACAGAGATGCTCTTTACATCTATAGTGAGATAGTCCGTATGTATGAGAGAGAGAAACAGAAAGTGCAATAATTTGTTTCTTGTTTACACCTCCTGCCTGCTTGTACCAGTGGTGAGTAAACTGGTTCTGCACCCATCAGAGAACCAGTAGAAATCTGCCCCATTGCAGAAGTGCTGCTTCTACAAGTCAAAAGAACGACTTGAAATTCCCTAATCTGCGGGTACAGTGATCCTCGAGTGAGAATACAAACAACTGATGACAGAGTCATGATCAGAACATGATCTGTATCTCCGTAACAACTGAAAAAGAATCCAGAGTCGTCTTCATTATGAAACAGTGGGAAGAAAAAATCACTAATATATATCCTGACATTTGTAGCCTCACCTCTGTGGTCCTTCGAAAGATGATGTAAGCCCAGCCTCTTCACTGATGTATTTCAGCTGGCTTCCCTAGTATCCACTTTACCTGTTCCTGGTCCTACACATCCCCCACCCTGCTGCCCCGGTCGTTGCAAAGCTGAGGCAGTGCTGTCATTAGGTGCCTGCTTGGCATGCTGTGCAACGAAGAGGCTGGAGCAGAATTAGGAACCAAGTTACATGTGGACCACCACTTTCTGTGGTGATAAAGTGCCGTGAGTCATTTTGCAGGCGAATGAAAGCATGGGCTTTGGGGTGTATAACTATGGTGTGCTCCCAAGGAGCATTGGCATTTCTGATTAGTAGGTGACCTACTTGTCACTCTCACTGCAGGGCTTTGGCTCAAGGACAATGAGGGAAAGGTGGCATCGAACAATAGCTTCTCAGGAGTCAGTGACAGGACCACCAGTTTGGAGCTCATCTGATGATTTATTGTGAAAGATCTCGTTTCTAGCTGTACAGCAGGGGTTGGACACTGTAGGGTAAGAGGGTGTCATTCAGAGTTCTACAGCAGGGCCAGGGAATGCTCCTCAGGCAGCGGTCCAGCGGTTGTGGAGCTCAGAGTGTATTATGTGCAGTTTGCACCAAGGCTGGCCAGTGGATGTAAACAGTTCCACATAAAATGATGGCTGACATAGATGAGTTTTGGGCAGCTCTATATGTACAACCTATTGCAATAGGGTTCCTGATGTTGTACCCTAGAGAAAGTCTGAATCGGAATGTTATCACTGCAATGTACATAAGTACATGAAACATACTACTGTCCAAGCAGCGAAACAGTGTTGTAACATGTTGTTTGATGAAGTGTCGTATCTTATGTGTGAAGACACTACCATGGTGTTTGTTGCTGGACTTCCATTAGTTTTTATTTAGTAGTCTCCATGTTCACCTCACTCAAAACAGAAAATATTCCATCTCAGAGGAGTAGAAACTCAAATTCAACGCCATCACATTACTCGTAACAAGCAGAACTCCATGTCTGGTGCTCTTTTTCCAATGAGCCACAGCTATGGGTGTCAATGCGGGTGTGACTAGGGTCCAGTCTGCCGCATGTTCAGATTCATTTTTTAATATGCATTTTGGTACACCAAAGAAGTGTGATCTCCAGAGTGCTTCAGGGGCAGTGGGATGCATCTCTCCTGAGCTGTGTGTGAAAATACTTTCCAGAAATTTCATCTGACTCCCCAGTCCTCAGTTTGTGAAGGGGTCATAATAGTGCATGTTATAAATGGAATAACTGTGTGTTTCTGTTGGGGAGAATGAAGCGCATGGAGTTTGCAAACATTGTAGCTGCCTTGGAAAAATCCGTTATATCTGTGGTTACCGGGACAACCGTGATCGCCTGTGATTCACAGCATATAGTAAAAGAGGTGAGCTGAAAGTGAGCTGTGGGCTCCAAGGAAGGAGAGCTGGAGAAAGCAAGACAGTGAGGTGAGTGGAGCCCGAGAGGGCAGCTGGAAATGCTGGCATTCATTGAAGGAGAAAGCAGCTTTGGTCACTGCAGAACTTGATCTCAGGAGCAGAGGAGTGATCGGGAGAATGAGGAGCGAGCAGGACCTCCTCAATCTGCCACCTCACAAGCTCACCCTCACAGCAGGTGTCATCCGCCAAGCCTTTATGTCTGGATTCATTAGCAAGAATTCCAGGAGAGCACTAGGAGAAACTCTGCTGAAGAGCAACTTTACTACAGAAAAAAGCAACAAAAAAGAGACAAGATCAGTTTTGCACGCCTTGCAGGGCACAGACAATTGCCCTTGCTGCTGCCTTGTGCTCTGGGTGAGATCCACCTCTGGAGGAGTCCCCGCCCTTCTTAGTGACTGTGGAGGGGGGTTCACGACTCCCTGGGGGTTCCTCTGGCTGGCAGAGTGCTGAGTGCTAGTGGATCTGTTTGCTTTGTGCTCCATGCTGTGTTTACCTCACAGACGACACGCTAGAGAGGAAGTCTCTTGAGGCGCCGTCTCAGAAACGGGTGGAAAAACAACAAGCCCTCAGGAGGAACGGGAGGAAGCTCATTTAGCTGGAGCACCAGCGACAGACCTCAGAGGTTAGGGACTGCTTCCCCGCCCCAGCTGGAGGCGGCCCCCTACGTTAGACCTCGTGGAGCAGGAGGAAGGAGTTTGAGTGCCACAGTGCCCTACAGGTGGAGTGCAGCAGACGCACACACCGTTTTGCCGCTGCCCTGCCTTCCTCAGCAGCAGCAGCCTGGCCAGGATGAGTCCCTGCAGGAACAGGTGCAGGAGGCAGCTGTCCAAGGTGGTGCGATACTTCTACCGCCTCATCACTGGCACACTGACCCAAGGTAGGTGCTGCACTTGTCCCCTCATGTGGCCCCCAGGTGGGGTGGTGTACTCGCTGGATGTGACAGTGTTGGTGAACTGGGTGAAAGATGGGTGTCACACTGTATGTGCACTTAGAGCAGGAATATGGAAAAGAGTGATTAAAATGAATGCAGGTTCTGGAAAGAAGGTGGCAGTTGGATGGGCTGCTGGGTGGGGGGCCTCTGGAGGATCCCAGTGGTAAGCACTAGTGATCCCTTCAGCCCACTGGGATGCTTGGTGCCATGGTAAAAGGGAACTGTGTTAATGCTCATGAGTCCCTATTTCCAGAATAATTGGTTTTGTTCATGATATTCCAAATTTTCCATAAGTTTCTATTTGGTCTAACGCAGGTGTATTGCAGATCCTGCCATTATATTTTATAGCGATATGTGGTGCACATGGTAATCCTTGTGTAAATTCTCATTGCAGAGTGGGAGAAGTACCCTTTCAGTATCATATGGTTTGTCACAAGGTACATTCATGAAATTAGGATATTCCTCTTTTTTTTAAAAGAAATTAGTTCCCGTTATTAGGTAAGATGAAGATGAGCAAACATTTTCAAGTTTCTATCCCCACTTGTTGCCATGGAGATAGTGCCCTGCCTGTCTGTTCATGAGAGCTAGCGGAGAACGGCACGGAGGAACTTGCTGCGGCCACATAAAAGCCTAATTCAGTTATAGCTCTGTCCGTATGAAGAATGACTGGTCTGAGGATGGCTTTAAGGAAACACTCATTAATTGTTCTGTCTCAAACCCTGAGTCCGAGTTGATTCATGTATACGAGTGAGTGTCTGTGTATGAGGGATTGTGAATGTGCGTGGTCATACATTCATATGTGTAGGTATGCAATTGGCACAAGTGGCGCATTTGTGATTGTGAGTGCAAATGTAGGCATGTGTGCCTCTGTGTATGTATTATATATGTGTCATGTCTTTCTGAGTTGTATATGAGGGTCTATGTGTACATCTTTGATCTCTATGAAGGAGTGTATATTTATGTGTGTCTACGAGCATATTTATGTGTGTGTGTGTGTGTGTGTGTGTGTGTGTGTGTGTGAATATGGGTTCAGCTTTGTATGTCTGGATATGTCACTGTGTCTGTCTGTAAATGCATAAGTCTTTGTATGTGCTTCTGTGTGTTTGTGTATATTTACGATATGAGGCAGGTGTCTCATTATACAGCAATAACTGTTGTTTCTTTGACACACCCACCAGTCTGGTGAAAACTGCTGTCTTACTGTACAGTTTGTGTGCTCTTCTTATGCCTGCTCCCCTTCGATAGGCTCTGAAAGTCTAGTCAGTCTTCCTTCGTTCCACCTCAGTTTGGCCACGTGAACCAGCTGCCACTTGGCTTGTCTTCCATCCTCATGTTGGTCCATCTCAGTCCTCAGGCTTGTGGCTCTGTGAAGCAACAGGAGCATGATGTTTCCCTGGAAGGTTGTAGCACTGCCATCACAGAGTGTGCTGTGTGATGAGGAGTATTAGCACACTTCTTGCCTGGGGCATTGAATTAATCAGAGTGAGGCGGTGTGAAGAGAAACGCTCCCGGCCACTTCTTGACTGTGCAGGGCTTAGGTTACACTGTGCACCCAGATACAGGAACAGATCAAAACAGAATCACAGGTACCATGGTATGGTATGATAAGTTCCGAGTCGAAGCTGACCTATTGTGACCACTCGCGTGGTTTTCAAGGCAAGTCAAGGGAGGAAAAAGAGGTGGGTTGCCAGGTCCTTCCTCTGCATGGCGGGGGGGGGGGGCAAACACAGGGACAAAGACAGGGCCACCGCACCCCAAGCATGACTCAAACCCCAGACCTGCCACCACAGGTACCATGCTATATAGTAAATCTAATGGTTAAGGCACAAACAGCATCCTTTGTGTTGGTCCCCAAGCTTCACTCTGTGTGTGTGTGTGTGTGTGTGTGTGTGTGTGTGTGTCTCTGAGTGTGCCTCTGGGTTTTGTTGTGTGTCTGATGTGTGCTGTGTTAGCTTGGATTTTTTTTTTTTTTGTATCGCCTGACAACTGTACATCTGAGTTAGACAGCATGGATGTGTGTAAGTGTGTGTAAATGTTTCTGTGTGAATGTGACAGTATGTTTTTCTAACCTTGTGAGAACATGTTTTGAAGAAGTTTTCTGAAAAGAAAGTAAACGCTGAAAAACAGATCACACCAGGATGTGTGATGGAGTGAAAAAAGGCCTTTTTATCATTTATTCGTCCATTTATTCTTAGAAAGAGACAACGTTAGGTTTATGTACTAAGCTCTTTACAAACCGCATGCAGACCCCTAAAACATTAGTCAACTTTTGAAAAAAATTGTGAAATTTATCACCTTTCATATGTTAGTTACTGAATTAAATTAATAGATTGTAAAAAGAGTGAGAGAATGACTCATATTCTGGGTTGTTAGACTTACATGTTGGAGACCAAGTAGTTCAACTAGAAAGAATCTGTTTTGGATTGAGAGTGTGCTTGTGTGTATGTGAGTGTAGCGCTAGCTGTGTTTGTCTCTGAGGGGTGTGAAGATCAGCACGCTTCTTTGTTGTGAGCTCTGAAAGGCATATAGGAAGAATTTGTGTTCGGTCCCACTGTCCTCTTCTCTGCCGGATGTGTTGCTCATTATGGGGAAGCTCAGCATTGACACAGATAGGTAGCTGAATGTTGATGGAGGCCAGACTGTCAATCCAGGTGTGTGTTCTGCCTCCTGCTCAACTTGTGCTGTCAGGCCTGGCTTGGTGTGTGTCAAGTGGTTGGTAGAGAGGGCGAGATCAAAGCAGAGTTGTGCTGTGGACAGCGAGGAGCTGGGGCATCTAATGAAGCCCTCCGTGGCTGCCTCCTGCCATGTGTGCTAACACAACGCTCAGACACCGCTGTCTTGCCTGAATTGCCTCACTCACCACCAGTGCCACTGAAGTGCTTCACTTAGTTCACTGGGAGAAGCAGGAAGGTTCTTAGGTTCTACTAAGGTTCTGTGCTGTGCTGGGATTTGTATATCTGACAACTGTTAGTCAGAGCTCCTCATTACGTCAACATGCGGCAGGGTCAGTTAATTGGGTTGCAAGAAACATTGTCACCCCCCCTCAGCACAACGAGGATCACCGACGGCGGATCAGGGAATGACCGCATAAAAGGGCGGTCCGGAGCACACTCGAACGTGGAACCTTGTTCAGCCTTTATCATAGCAAGTGTGCTTCCCGAGTTCTTGCCTCTCCTGTTCCACCCGTCCTTAGCCCTGTTCTCCTGTCTCCTTTCCTTTCTCTTGTTAAGGTCCTACGGTTTTCACGATCTCCTGCTTGACTCACGGATTACGGATTTTGGTTTGTCCCTTTGATAACGTTTGTGCATCAGTGACCCTCGTTTTGTTTTGTGACCACGGTTTTTGGATTCCCGTTTAAATCCCGACCTTCCACCCTTAGGTCCGACGGCTTCCTTCCGGAGTGACACCATGACAGACATGTTCTCACATGAACCAAAGCTACAGGTTTTCTGGCATTACAGCCTAAGACATTGCCTTGCTTTTATTCCATGTGAATTATTACATGGGGCTTTGCAGGGAGGATGGGTGAACCACTCCATCACCTCCTTTATCTCCACCTAAAGGTGTGTTTATTGGTTTAGTGGGTCCTACAGTGGTGCTGTAATGGATTCTTAGCCATCTGTGACCTAAATCTCTCTTGAATCCTCTTCGCTCCAGTCAGAGCATAGGGCCTTAGCAGTGCTGGTTTCTGTAGTGATGAAAGTTTTACAGGGTGGGGTTGATAGCCCTACGCTTCACCCTCCTCCTTTTGCAGCCGGGTTTGGGACCGTCCTTGGCGCAGTTGTAACCTAACTACCATTAGAGTTATTTGCATAGCTGCTCTCCATCACATTTCCTGTGGGAGAGGATGATTCCTCAGAGCTTGGCCGTCACTCTTGTTTTCAGCTGAAAATATCCATTTAGCCCAATTAAGAAGCATTAGCAACAGTAAATATTATTGTTGTCTTCCGGAGAACAGCTGGCTGACTTCCCTTGGTGACTGCAAGCCAGCCTTTTCTCCAGGATACCACATGGGCCAGATGACAGCAACGATGAGATCTTGTGAGGATTGTACCTTCTTGGCTCCACTCCACCTCTTGCTCAATCTGACAGCATGTCCCCTGGTGTGCTGTGGCAGGACATGGTGACCCCAGTCAACCTTCAAGTGTGAGGGTAGCACACATCCTAGTGGAAGCTGCACAGCTCAGTGCTTGTTATTCATTTGCACATGAAAACACACGAGTGCACAGGATGTAGTTGGTGCTCTGTGGAGGTGGAGTCCAAGGGCTCTCTATCTACAAACAACACCTGCTCTTATTTACCCATGCATTTCAGAAGTACTCTTCCCTCCTTCCACACACATGCACACGTATCTCTTTTGTCTACCATTCTCCCAGAAAGGTTGAGACATCAGTTGGGTGGAAATCCTACAATTATGCGAAGTCTCCGAGAGCATTCAGACTGCCCCAGACATGCAGCCATACTGAATCACGTTCATATGTCCACACTATGGTCTTGGAAAAAAAAAGTTTTTCAGCTCAATTACAAAGTATGTGGCATATTATGTATTCATTTAGCTGACACTTTTCTCCAAAGCAGCCTACAATGTTAAGCTACTTACAGTTGTTTAACCATTTCTACATCTGAGCAATTTATAATAAACATGTTTCTCAAGGATACTACAGCTGGAGGTTGGAATTAAACCTGTGACCTTTGGGTCTAAAGGCAGCAGCACTAACCACTACACTACCAGCTTGTTCTTTGTATTGCTGTTTAGGTGTACAAATGCAAAAATATTTAAAGGAGCCACTGGGCTCACATTTTAATGGAGAGCTGAAATATCAGACCAAACATTGTGACATATTTTATATGGAAAGAAGTCACAATCAGGGTCGCAGTGCATTTCTACTTGATTTGTAGGATGGACAATGATTCATTGGTCTTGGATAGCTGAGAGGGGCTGCTTACATGGCTGCTGTAGATTAATAGCTGATGATAAAGCAGCCCATAAACTAGGAGCCCATAACTGAGGTCTTTTTCTCATGCTCTCCCACACGACATGGCTTAACCTGTTCTGCCAGCACGGTGCGCAGTTACAGTTCCTGGTGGAAGGAGGGGATATGGCTGCTGGTTCCGGTGATCCACTTATGTAAGAATGAGTGGAAACCACACGTATTTCATACCTGCCTTTCTACTAACTCTGAAACACATTGGGGCCATCGTAGTCCCTTAACAAATCCAGCCTTGAATCATGAATCAAGGAGGGATCGTGAAGATCTTGATAGGTTTTGCATGGGGGAGCTAAACTTCTTTGTTTTGTGAGAGCAAAAATGAAATTCTGAAGATGAAACTATTCTTATTTGCTGCACAGCTCCCCCAAAAACTCCACCCACAAGCTTAGCATGACACTGCTAGTGCTTTGTGTAACAAAAGAGCCAGGCCCAGCTTTACAGCATCCTGCCGTGTAGGTACCTGTGCAGTTGTCCATCTCCCACTTTGGTACATGAAGTGTAGCAGCCAGAGGCTGAGAGGTGTGCACTCCAGCAGCTGGGTAGATGTAACAAGTTTACTTGTGGGTTTCAGTTCAACCTGAGACCCCTTCTCCCAGTGTTCAGACTCCTGTCCTGTCACCTGGAATCAATAGGCTAGTTCTCACAAACATGCCTTCCTAGAGGCTTCACAGTGTGAAGATTCCTGTCAATTCATTCGAGCACTAATTGCTTCTGTAAAACATTTTTTCCCTCCTTTTTTCTGTGCCTTGGTGACGCCTTCCAATTTTCACCTCTCTTCTTCTATGCAGTCTCTGTGTCAACAAAGTTTGCAAGCCTTAATGAGCCAACATGCACCTTCACAAATAGATAACGAGGTGTGGAGTTTATTTCAGGAACTGATTAAGCTATTCACAGATGGATTTGAAGTCAGCACCCTATGCCCGTGCATCAATTATAGAGAACAATGAAAACACATCATACTCCAGGAGAGCAATGTGACACACAGCCCAAAGCTCCTAATTGAATGAGCTATTGAACAAAGCAGGATTTAATGTCACCTGTGAGTCCTTGCTATCTCCTATAAAATACATTTTTCAAGGAATAAAATCCTTTCAGAGACTCATTGGGGAGCTGTAATTTTTATTTCTCTGTATGAGCATGCACTAAGAACATTTGAGTGGCACACCGTTAAGCATCAAGTCACCTGGAGAGCTGTTTTCCAGAGTGTGTGGCTGGGAAAGTGATGAACAGTGTGTTGCTGTGTGCTGTTGTCCACAAGAACACTATGAAGTCTGAAACTGGAAGGGTCCTTTGCCACCGATGGCTTGAAGCATGACCTCCATCCATCATCCACCATCCCTCTTACTAAAAATAAAAGCTTATTAACAGCCGTCTGGCAGCAGAGTGTGTGGTGCGGAAACAAAGAGGAATGTACATGCCTGAGGGGTGGGATGTCGGGAGTGGACTTCTGCTATACAAGAAGCAGCTGAGCTGAGTGTGGCAGTGTTTAAGGGGATTCGGGTCCGTTGCTCTCTGCCTTGGCAGCATTGCAATGACAGTGGACCCCCTGCCTCAGGCACCATCCACTTGTATTCACATTGCTAGATGCCACATGGGCATGTGGGGGTATCCTGCTCATCATGGTCAGCTCTCCTGGTGCAGTCATGTTATTTATAAAGAACAACCTACAGGAATGTAAGAGTGTTTCATTACCTGTATGGGTAATGAGGTGTTATGTTAATTTTCGATCACCGAGGCTGTCACGTTAACCTCTGGGCACACATGGGCATCACGGAAAGTTCTGTTAGGATGTTTCCATCAGGTACTTGAAGGAGAAGGTTACTTGTCTTATAAAAAGAAACCCAGTGTCACAGGCAGCTTGTAGTGTGTAAACTGTTTGCCCTGCACGTGTGCTGTATAGAGCGGAGCTTTTCACTGCAGTCTTTTTCCACTTTTAACGTTAAGTATTCCACATAGTAGAACAAATCACAACCAGATATAGTACAGGGGTAACCTGTGGTACTTAGATTAGCTTCTTTCCCTCTACTCTTCTGTGTTTCTCACACACAAACATCTAGACACTTCAGTAGCTGAGGGGTCCCATTGTTTCTACTGGCTGATCCTGAGATCAGCTGGTTGATCCAAAATACATCCCCAACACCATGTGAGCATTATTTGACTGTCTGTTTAGCAAGTAGGTTCAGGCACTGGCAAGTCAGATGTATCTGTGGAGCTTCAGACACCGAGAGTTACATTTCCCTCGTGTAACCCAGAAAACGAAAGGGCTGAGGCAGGATGAAGGTCAGGATGTTGAAGGGTCCTGATGTTCCAGAATTTTGTACAGGTGCTCTGGCTCTGGGGTCTCATCCCCCCGTCTGTGATATACTGACAGTTTTATGTACAGCAGATTAAACACTGATGGGTATAATATGAGCAGCCCTTTGGCAGTGACCAGTTGGTTGTCAGACCATGGTGACCATGGTAATGCTTTAAATCATTCCACATCACATTTGGGTCAAAGCAGTGGAATGGAATGTAATATCAGCTTCTAAACCTGATGTAGGTATATTTCATTAAGCCATTCTTTTTTATTTGACATTACCAGAAGTATAAATAACAACCCTTATATATCTGTATTTAAAATTTTCAACCATTGGGTATAATTTAGCTCCTGGGACTGATCTACTTGTGCTTTGGTGAATAATTACTTTATCAGCAAGCTTTCTTGGCCTCATTGTGTAAAAAGTACCTCTGTGGACCTCTGTGTGTGTTGTGCTACCTGCAGTGGCCAGTTCACATGAAAAAGCGGATAAATCCAGTTTAAATAAATTATATCTATTTAACGCTGGAGGCAAAACTCTGCTCCTGCTCTCATGTTGCCAGTTTCCTCATGACTGTCCCTGCCATATTTTTTCATTATGTTTTTGATTTATATCCAATTTAAGTGATCACATATAAACATACTTAATCTGTGTCTGCATTTCTGTGTGTGGCTGGGTGAATATGTGAAATTAAATTTTTATTTTGGATGTGACACGCACAAATTTGACATGCAAGCCCCCTGGGTGTTACATTGCCCTTCATCGTAGCCATTAAAACTCTCACTTGATCCCTTCAGGAGATGCCTGTCTCTTCCATTTATCCAGTCTTGCATGCTGCATTTAGCCTTTGGAAAACAGTGCCCTTCGCTTATAACCTTCACAGAACAATGCAAACCAGGAAGATGGAAAAAATACAGTTGAAATGTATCTTTGGGAAGAAATTTATATCTGTTTCTTTGCGTGGAACCAAAGGAAATAAATAATTTTTTGTAAGGGGAACTGAATATCATCATTAATTTTTAACTGCTGGTAATCATGGCATGTTTGAGAAGACCATGCAAGAATTGCACTTTCCTGTATAACATCATCAGATAGCAAGCTCTCTGTGTGCAAGAGTAAATGGCACCTATTATTTTTAGCCAATTGAACCTTTGCCAGTAGGTGTGTCCGAGATCAGCAATTGCTTCAGAAACACAATGGGCTGTGCTCAGCTGCTCCCAGCTAACGGGATCGGGGCCTATTTTTATCCGTGAGACACTCCAGGGGCAGCTCACAGTACGGTCCCCTGGGGGAAAGCTAGAGCGACCGCATAGCCGTTTGTCTGCTGCTATCTCTCCCGTCTCCAGCCTGGCTGACAACGGTGCTGCACAGGTTGATAACTCATTTGCTCAATTAACAGTGGCTTCATTAAAAGACACAAAGTCATTTCGGAAACCAGAAATAATTTCTGAAAGAAGATTAGCCAGTCCAAAACTATGGGATATCAGTTGTCAGGCAGGTGACTTTGGCAGCGCAAGAGAAGTGCAGATAATCACTATCTCTTTGGAGCGTCTGGCAATGGAAGACTGGAGTCAATAGAAGACACTGAGATGGGAGGACAAGGAGTGGAAAGAAGCTGCAGAAGCTGGATGTAAAATCGATATATGATGCTCATTTAAGTGGCAGCAGAAAGCCTCTGTCCACACTCAGTTTGAAAATGAGAAGCCAGAGACGACTCAGGGAGTCAAGTTATGAATTTTCTGAAGAACCAATGAGTCTCTGAGCCAAAGATGTGCCAGAGTGAGGTACAACCAGAATGATTATGATACCATTGAGTGGTCCATTGTCAGCCTGCAGACTCATAGACCAGCCAACCAATGTCTACAACCGCTTGACCTGAGCTGGGTCGGAGAGAGCTGGAGCCTACCCGGCAACACAGGGCGCAAAGCCGAGGGCGGAGGGGATACAGCCGGGAGGGGACACACCCAGGACGCGACGTGAGTCATCACAAGGCACACCAAGCAGGGATCGAACTCCAGACCCGCCACACAGCGGGCACCTCCCCTTTACAGAGTCATAGTCTGGTATTTCCCTTTCAGTCTTAAGACGGGAGATGCCAGTACAGGCTTCATTCATGTAATGAACGCTCCTTACCCTTCTTTTACAAGAATTCAGAGTTATAAGGAAATATCACTTGTACCCTGAAATTCATATAATGAGCAATTACATGCAACACCTTACAAGAAGAGAAATTTCACTTCAAAATACGAGTCTTGGTGATACTGAATACCACACAAGGTGATCAACTCCTCATTCATGGTGTGGCTTCTCCTGCACATCTCAGTTGTCTGTAGCCCTGTGACAGAATGCAAGCAGCTCGGAAATCTTGAGATTTTTAAAATCATTTATAATAATAAAGAGCTCTAAAGCAAAAAAGGTTTTCAAAAAGCCCAAAAGAATGCTGAAAAAGTAAAAAAGTCCAAGGGAAGTTTTACCTCTTGTCACGCGCCCCGCTCCCACGCAACCAGAGACACCTGTGGCCGATCAAGGAACGGCCCTATAAAGGGCTGCTCCAGATGCAACGGATCACGGAACCTCCGTTCAGCCTACTATAATCGTTGCGTTCTACCCTGTTCTCCTCGACTCTTTCCATGTTCCCTGTTCCCTTGTTTGTCTGCCCCTGTATCATCGTCTACCCGGTTTTCTGACTCACGGCTTGTTTCTGGACTGCATCTTTTGGGTCTTCCCTGTAACCACGTTTGCTCCTCAGTGACCTTTTGCTTGTTTTTTGGACCATGAGATTTAGCCTGTCAAAGTTTAGCAAAGTCAAAGTGGCTTTATTGTCATTTCAACCATGTACAGCTGGTACAGTATAGAGTGAAACGAAACAGTGTTCCTCCATGACTATGGTGCTACATAAAACAACACAGAGCTACCTACACAGGACTACATAAAGTGTACATGTGCAAGACGTGTGCAAACAGCACAAGGCAGTACAGTAATTAGTAACAAAAAACAATAGACACAAAAAAAAACAGAGGTGTTACAATGTAATAATAAGTACTATAGACATAAACATACTAATTTGCGACAAAAAATACAGTTGGCCAGTACAGTAAGATACAGCAGTACAGCAGACTGAATATGAGTGATTAAAATATTTACATTATGGCAATCGCATTTTTACCTAGTGTTATAACAATAGCAATGCTGAGTGTGTATGGGTTGGTATGGTGGCACAGCAAGTAGCGCTGCTGTCTCACAGTGTCTGGGTGGTGCAAGAGGGCATGAGTTTGATCCCTGCTCAGTCTGTGTGGAGTTTGCATGTTCTCCTTGTGTCTGCGTGGGTTTCCTCCCACAGTCCAAAGACATGCTGTTTAGGTCCCCCATAGTGTGTGAGTGACACAGAGAGAGTGTGTTCCATTGATGTATGGATGAGTGACCCATTGTAAGTAGTGTATCTAGCACTGTAAATCACCTTGGTGAATAAGGTGTGTGGGCTGATAACACTACATAGAGTTCATTGGAAGTCACTTTGGAGAAAAGTGTCTGCTAAATAAGTAAATGTAAGATGTATCTGTGCCCATGATTAGTGTGTACCTTGGCTGAATAGGGCTCCATGGAGCTCAGGCCAGAAGGAGCCATGTGTTTTGGTGGTCTCAACCTGCCTCTGCCCCTGTGTCCTGCTCTTATGTGAGCCTTTCAATGAAACCTTTGTCCAACCTTCAGTCAGCTGTGAGACCAACACAGAGGGGAAAAAAGAAACAAACCAGACGCACACACAAATAAAAGAGCTGCTATTATCCTAGGTCTCTAGTTACAGTGTACTTATATATGGTTTTCCTGATGTGTTTGTCAAATGAACAATTCTGTAAAAACCGTGACGGCAGTTCCTTTTCTTTACCTGTTTAATTTTAGCAAGAAGTGTGACCTGCCTCCAGGCACCCCATGTGTTAATCACTTTGAGGTATCTCTGTTAATGAAGAGCTTTCTCAGCCTTTGCAACAGGCAAGATCAGGCTAAGAAGGGCCTTGTTCCCAGTGTGGTGCACAGCCCCACTGTGTGATGGGGACAGTGAGGAGTAAGGTTAATGTTCACTGTGCTCCTGCTGCCTGCCTAATTATGTTTGCATTTATTCATTTAGTTGATGCTTTTCCCCAAAGCAACTTAGTTATTTACCTCTTTATACCACTGGTTAATTCTGCTGCAGCAATTGGGGATAAGTACCTTGCTCAAGGGTAATATGGCGGTAGGTGAGGTTTGAACTACTAACCTTTGAATGTAAAGGCAACAGCTTTAAGCACTATGTTATCAGATCTCCCTTTGGTTTTGTGATAGCCAGTCACCTCCATCAGAGACTGCGGGTCCTTCTATCACAGCTCTTCTTTCTTACAGCCCAGTGGAGCGTAGTGCCTGTAAGCGGCAGTGTGTCTGTGTGTGTTCAGGAGTGTATAACTGTATATGGTGTGTGTTCATGCATATACTGTATGTGTATTTCAATATTAATTTTTCTATGTTATGTATTTCATGCATGCATTGGCTGGTGTCCATGTGCAATTCTTATACACCTGACTGTGTGTTCTTGTGTTTATGCATGTGCCAGTATGAGTGTAAGTCTGCATATACTGTATAAGTGTGTGCATGGGAATTGAATTTAGGTCTGTATAATGTGTTTAGCTGAATGTCTTTGAATCTCTGTTTTTATGTACACTGTACAATGGACTAGCTCTGGACTGCTGCAACCATGACAAGAGGATAATGATGCAGTCAAGTGAGAGACTGTTTGCATGTAATGTCAATCACCGTATATGTTTGTGTGTGTGCATCTATAGGTATTTACAGTATATGTACTCATGAGAACTTTGTCTGTTTGCAGCAACCCATATTGAATGTTTGACACTTGTAAATCATAAAATGTGAAATAAGTGTTCAAATGCTGTGGGGGGCTCACTTGGATTATAAGGGTCAGTTGTCCACAGTGGAAGAGGGAAAGCCTGAGAAGCATTAAGCATGGTGAAAAGTACAGGTCCTTGAGGAAAAGGGGTCCTCCTCCCCTGTGTGCTGGTCTTCCAATAAACCGTTTGTTTTCAAGTAATCTCAGATTTATGAGGTTACTGCTGGACTAAATATATAACCTCAAAGTTTCAGAAGCTATAGCCGAAAATGGTTGCCATAGATTATTTATTTCTACCGCAATTTTATTTCATAGTACTTGTTCATCATAGGGGGGGTGCGGCAGCACAGTGAGTTTGGCCAGTGCCTGCTATGAAGCGGGTCTGGGGTTTGAACCCTGCTTGGGGTGCCTTGCGGCAGACTGGCATCCTGTCCAAGGCACCCCCCCCTCGGCCATACACCCTGTGTCTGTGACCTGGGATAGGCTCCGGCTCACTGCGACCCCTCCCACAACAAGCGGTTGTAGACATTGTTTGGTTGTTCAGCATATATGTGTAGTTTGAGATGACAGCACTAATCACCTCATTAGAATAAAGAACCCCTAATATGGCCTAGGTGGTTTTCAGCATAAACTATATGAATTGAATATGGGCATATGAAAAAGTAAGTGCAGTCCACTCATTAGATAACAAGCTGTACTAGATTAAGCAAACAAGCTTTCAGATGAAACAATGGTTGATACACAGTTATTCAGAGGTTATGTTCACTTTTATTTTTCTATTTTTTATTAGCTGAAATATGCGATTATTGCTTGGAATATAGCAGTAAAACAAGATAGTCAGTAAACAATACGTCTGACTCGGCTGCATGGAAAGATGTAATATACAGTAGGTGTATTTTAAAAGCCAAGTTTTAACATGCAGTTTGGAGACCTAGCTCAGGTCTGGTTGCAGTGGTTCCAAAATGTTAACAGAGATCACAGTCAATCTGAATAAAATTCAAATAAAGAAACTTTTTTGGAAAACGGAAACTGCTGTCATATGTGAAACCCTACAACCTGCAGTGCCCTCTTGTGGCATCTATATAATATGCATAGATCTGTGTTGCCAGTTCAGGGGGCGCAGTAGCGCAGTGGGCTTGGCTGGGTCCCGCTCTCTGGTGGGTCTGGGGTTTGAGTTTCGCTTGGCGTGCCTTGTGATGGAGTGGCGTCCCGTCCAGGGAGTGTCCCCTCCCCCTCCAGCCTTACGCCATGTGTTGCCAGGTTAGGCTCCAGCTCACCGCAACTCTGTTCAGGGCAAGCGGCTTCTGCCAGTGTGTGTGTGTGTTGCTGGTGGGCTGCTGTGTGTTCTTTCCTGCATTCTTTGTGGGCTGAGCATTGTGTTCAGAACCCTAGCACTAACCCCAGTGCATGGGCAGAGGTGTGGCAGCATCATTCTGTATGTGCCAGCTTGCACCATCACTGGGGGGCATGGTGGGCACAGGCACTTTTGAACACGGACACCCCGATTCAGTGCTGGCAGTTAACACCAGTGGCGGAAAAGGGCAGTTTGACTGTCTCCTGGAGATTGACGTTGTGTCTTCGGCCTTCCACAAAGACAGAGGTAGTTGTTTTAGGCTGTAGATTTAAACATTTAAAAAATTAATTTGTATTGTCAGAATTAATCTTAAGTCAATTGAATCAACAGAATCATATATTGTTTTCAGCCAGCACTTTATTTTTGCATGAAGACAGATACAAGAATGGAGAACAAAATTAAATCTCCAGCAAAACACAAAAAGGACTAAAATTTGCTGAACATACAAAATTTACATTGTGGCTAAAATATATCCAGCACTACTTAAAAAAGGGTGGCCCAGTGGTGCAGCGGGTTGCGCTGCTGCCTCACAGTGCCAGAAATGTTCGGGACCCCCTTTGTTGTAGGTTCTGATGTGGGTTTGAGCTTTGCTTTATGTGTGGGGAGTTGGCATGTGTTTACCTGGCTTTCCTCTGGTTTCATACAAGTTTTTCCTGTGTTTCATGTCAATGGGAAAATGTAAACTGGTAGTCGTGTATGGATGTGTCAGTGGCTACCCTGTCATGGACTGGTGTCCCATATAGGGTGTACTGATCAATCCTCTTTTATCGGGATGAGCTCAAGTCCACCCTGACCCTGACTTGGACAAACGGTTACTGATAGTGGGTGAGTGGGAGTGTCTGCTCAACAGTGTTGATTTTGAATGTAAGTCATCCTAGCTCTGTCTCATAAATGGATTTCAGTGCTGTAAATGTAGTAATAATTCCTATTTTCTAATTGTTTCTTTCCTTTTTCCTGATAGGCTGCATCTAATACATGCATTGTTTGTATGCTCAGGCAGTTCAGATGTGTATCAAAATGTTTTCCTTATAAAACTGAGTATACATGTGAAAGAGGATGAAAAAATATCTCTTCATTGCTAAATACAAACATATTGGTTATATGTTAACCTATATTGCTATTTACTTCAAATAAATTAAGTTGCAGCACCAAATCCATTAAACCCACTATTCACTTCAGGCAAAATCCATTCATTTTGGTGTTGCTTAAAGTGTGTTTTTATTTGCTATGATTCTGAGTTCTAATTAGATGTCTACATTATGCTTATGATGGGAAAAACTGACAAATACAATGTATATAGGGGTTTGGGAAAGTTAGCAAGCAAGACACTGATGAAGTTAAATTGACAAAGTCCCTGAGAAGTGGAAAAATCTGCCAATTAAGGCTGTGCACCATGTTTGTTTTATTTTCTGTGAGTCTCTTGGGTCACATTACACACCAGATAAGGAGAAGTAATTTTCTGGGGTTGTACAGTTAATGCAGTTATTGGGGGTTGTATAAATGATGCAGACAGGTCATTTTTAGATAGTGAAAAAACACTGGAATTGGCTCAGTTACCTTGTCAAATGAGCGCCTTTGATAATTGCTGCTTTATTTTTATTTTTTTCTCGTTTGCAACAGCAGCAAAAATGGCAAACTAAAACAGCAAGATTTTATGAGTTCATCCACATTCATGTCCATACACACAAATCAAAATTGCACTATCCAAAGACGAGTCAAGCATCCATATCAACTGTAATTCAGATAAATTATGAATTTTTGTAGCGCTGGGTCATGGCAAACTGGAGCCTTACCCGGCAACACAGAGCGCAAGGCTGGAGGGGGAGGGGACACACACCCCAGACAGGACGCCACTCCTTCGCAAGGCACCCTAAGCAGGACTCGAACCCCAGACCCCCCAGAGAGTAAGACCTGGCCAAGCCCACCGCGCCCCCCTGCAAAAAAACGTTATTAATGAATTAATAAAGCTGAATTACTGTAATTAAGTAAAGTAAATACTACTTTTGATAAGTATAACAAAAATCTAACAAATATTTCTGTTTCATATTTTAGTGAAGGGGGTGCGGTGGCGCAGTGGGTTGGACCGCAGTCCTGCTCTCCGGTGGGTCTGGGGTTCAAGTCCCGCTTGGGGTGCCTTGCGGCGGACTGGCGTCCCAGTCCCGCTTGGGGTGCCTTGCGGCGGACTGGCGTCCCGTCCTGGGTGTGTCCCCTTCCCCCTCCGGCCTTACGCCCTGTGTTGCTGGGTAGGCTCCGGTTCCCTGTGACCCCGTAAGGGACAAGCGGTTCTGTGTGTGTGTGTGTGTGTGTATTTTGGTGAAATGAAGACGGTCAAGGGGCTGGTCTGGCGTGTGCCCATCTTTCTCCAGCACACCCTCACAGACAGAGGCTTCATCTTCTCAGTGGCAGTGTCTCCAGTGTCAGATATGTGTTTTGTCCAGACGATCCAGGTGTTTGTAGGTGTTTTTACTGATTACAAAGAAAGGAAAGGTCAGATCCCCCCAGGCTGCACCTGTGTTTCACAAAGTGGCATGAGAGGGATGCTTTGGCGGGAAGGGCCATGGGCTGCTGTCACTCCTGGGCATATCTGCCAACAGCACCCTTGTCTTCTGCAACAAACCACGATGATGACAAACCGAGTGGCTCTCAGCACCAGCGATAATGATCTAAAATACAATGGAGCATTTATTCAGCCATATTTATACATGTGATGTTGGTAAGAACAAGGAACCAGAATGGCTCATTGAACACAAATAGAAATTAAAAGTACAAGTAAACATGTATGGACTAGAAACGTTTGTTATGGAAGGGTGGGGGGTGGGTTTGAGCAGGTTTTGAAGGTTTGGAACAGCAGGGAGGAGACAGATGTCAATGTGTGGACACACACGCCACACATAACATGTCAGTCATGGGTCTCCTGGAGTTACTGAACTTGCTTGATGAGAACATGGGAGTCATCATTACCATTCTCCTTTTGGTCTTTCTCCCTTTCTCCCATAAGCTCTTTCAGAATGGTGAGTGTGACATCTAATGGTCTTTGTTATGGCAGTAGGAGGTGGGTATGGCCTTTGCTCTGGCACTGTATATGTAGATGTGGGCAGGTGCTGTGTTTTGGGCTGGTGACTTTACTCTATCCACGGCCACTGGCTCAGATGGAAAATAACAATCACTTTCTGTAGGTTCTGTAGATGGCTTTGATCCTATTTGTGTTACTGCCAAACCAGCTTATGCAAACAAAAATAAAAAAAATGTCGGAAGATTGTATTTCCGCTCCTCTGTTTTAGTAAGATGAGATTTCCAGATCATCGCACAGTGGAACTGTGTAAGATATCAGAATACTGTTGTTGCTCTCTCATAAAAGGAATATAATGGAAACAATTCAGCACATAAGCACCCCTGTGAGGGCAAACTACTGTCTCCTTGTATGAGTGTGTAGCTGCCAGCAGTAGTTGCCTGTTTGTCCCTCTGCTAATTCGGTTTTCTGATGGAAGTCCATATTTGTAGAACCTGTAGCAATGCAGTGACCCAGCAAGCACAGCTCTATGTACTGGGGTCCCCTGAGCAGTGCCACTGTTTGTAGTTTTGTGGTGCAGAATCTTAGTTCACTGGTGGAGTTAATCACAGCCAGCAGGGGTCCTCATGTTGCTGGCACTTATTCTGTACAGTATGAATTTGCAGGGAAGGCCATGGCATATTTCCTTTCAGAGAAATAGTGCTTTGTGTCCAGATATAGTCTTCATTAGTGCCATGGTGCCTATGTTTACACTCTTGCATTTGCACACACAGCCACGTATACATGCACAAACAGTGAGCACACAAACACACCTCTGTAGACATGCCACTTTATTCTTGAGCATTTAGCTCTGTGTCTGTCCCGCAGATGTTTATAGTGCTATGCTCTGGCACATGGTGACTCCCAGTGTGATGGATAGGCCTGGCTGGTTTTGTTGGAGTTGAAACATATGCGGAGAGTGGGATTGTGGAACCAGGGCCATTCACTGTGGTGTGATCACTCCTTGATGAGACAGCCATGCTTTGTGTGTGTCCATCAGGCACACTAGTAGATGTTCTTGCCACAGTCACTACTGGGACAAACCGATGGTTACCCTCTAAGCTTTTCATGACATTGAAGTTATAGATTGTACTTAGATTAATCTGGGTTGGATAGATCATATTTTTTTCTTTTGGTTTATGGGGTTGGATGTGGTTGTGGCAATTATTGTGACGTGACAACCTGCTATAATCCTTCCCACTACTGTATTTGTTAGAGCACAACATGTATATTTGTACGTGGAACTGTATATTTGAACCTTGTCTGTTAAACCATGAGAGGAGCTCTGCAGTGTTACTGACATTTGTTAAATTTACATTTATTTATTTAGCAGACATTTTTCTTCAAAACGACGTACATCTTGCAGAAAAAGAGAGACTTAGATGCGGATGTGTGATTCTAATCATAGTTAATTTGTTACATTCTACCATATGAACCAATGTACATTACACAATTAGCTGCATAAAAGTTTATCTATTAATGGACAATTTCAAATCCTAAAATTGTAACATTTACATCACACCAGTAGCTGAATAACCTTAGTATCTATTGAGTTGCTTGTGTAAATATATAAATATAATATAATTGGGCAAAATTGGACGATGTTTTGGTGTTGATTAGTAAAAAGTTACACGTGGACTGTGTTTTTCCTGGACCCTGCTGCCATCTACCCCTGGAGTGTGGACTGGGTTACTGCATGGCTCCAAAGATGGATTTGTCAGAGTGGTTAAACCGATTATTGGAGCTCTGCCTTTCATTTTCAGCAGAGGTTAATGACACCGCCATTTTTAATGAATCATAAGAGGGCAAGGCTGTTGCTTAATAAAAATTGATTCACCTGAATTGTTTTGCTTCACTGCTATTCTTCATTTCATTTTATGGAAGTCTATGAAAGAAGCATGCACAGAAAGATTTAAAAAAAAAAAATGAAAAAAACCCTTTTGGTTCGTACATTTAGTATTTGATGCTGTCATGTTGTCGTTGCTGCTGGATGGAATTAAGCGGTGGGCTCAACTGCACACTCATCTTCGACGTTAAGCCAGCAGACAAAAGCCAGAGGCAAAAAAAAACAGACAGGGGAATCCAGGAACAGGCATAGGTCGATCGCACGGCAAATGTCACCAAGGGAAAACACCATAATTGTAGTCGAAGGAAGCGTGAAGCACAGGTCAAAGCCAAGAAACCAGGACAGATCATCAATAGGCACTGAGCAGTCACTGCAGTTGCTCTGGGGAGGTTCCGCGTTGAATCCAGCACGCCTTTTTATACCGTGCCCCGTGACTGGCTCCAGGTGCCGCTGATGAGCTGATTTATGGGGACGTGAAAGATGCCATACCTGACAGTTTTATTCTAAGTGTTTTAAAGTATTTAACTAATGTATACAATTGGATATTTTGACTAAAGGAATTCTGACTGAATACCGAGATTTTAGGTAATACAGGAAGTAGTAGGAAGCTGAGCTTTAACTTGCAGCCTTCAGGTTATGTGTCTCTGTCCTTTTCTGCTACCCTGTGTTGCTGCCTCAAATAATGTGGCATTAATATTTCCTTTGTGTCATTGTCGCGTCTGAGTGAAGCGGCGGACCCAAGTGCAGAGCAGTAATCGTGCTGGTGTCTTCGGGGAAATCCAAGAGAGGAGGTCAGAGGACGGGCAAAGGGTCTTCGAGGTGCGAACGTCATAACAGGGAGGATCCAAAAGGCGAGGTCAGTGTACAGGCAAGAGGTCGATGATCCGAAGGAGGCAGTAGATCGGGGGAACAAGGGACGGGTTCGGGGAAGGCGTTCGGGAACAGGAAATGGCTGGCAAAGGTCGCTAACGAGGAGGCAGATCAAGGTTCCGCATCAGCTGGTTGTCCGACACAGCCTTTTATGCTGCAGTCTGCGTTGCGTCACAGGTGTTCCGTGTTGGCCTGGAGGTGTGGACGTGGCACTTTGAGATGTTCACAATATTACATACTATCCTGGATTTTGTTGATTGATATTTGAAGGAAGTCTGTTTATTTCCACCTGGCCCTGGCACACCTGGACAGCAAGAACACCTACATCAGAATGCTGTTCATTGACTTCAGCTTAGCATTCAATACCATCTCCCTCAGCAACTTATGGGCAAACTAGACTAGCTGGGCCTGAACACCTCCCTCCGTAACTGGATCTTGGATTTCCTCACTTTAAGACCTCAGTGATTTTGGTTTGGCAGCAGGACTTCAAGCACCGCCACACTGAACACAGGGCCCCCAAGGGTGCGTACTCAGTCTCCTGCTTTTCACCCTACTGATTCATGGCTGTACTGCAAGATCCAGCTCCAACCACATCATTAAGTTTGCTGACAGCACAACTGTGGTAGACCAGCTGGCTGTGTGGTGCAGGAACAACAATTCCCTCCCAAATGTGGGGAAAATGAAGGAAATTGTCACCAACTTCAGGAGAGCTCATACCCATCATCCCCCACTGACCACCAACGTTCTGCTGTAGAGAAAGTCAGCAGTACCAAATTTTTGAGGGTGCACAACACGATGGCCTCTACTAGACCACCAACACTGCGTTACTGGCCAAGAAAGCTCAGCAGCACCTATACTTCCTGCGGAGGCTGAGGAGGGTATGTGCGCCACCATACATCATGCATACCTTTTACAGGGGCACCATTGAAAGCATCCTGATTAGCTGTATTATTGCATGGTACCTCAAAACCATACAACGTATAGTGACTACAGCTGGGAAGATCATTGCTACCCCACTCCCCTCCATACAGGACATCTACCATGCCTGATGTGCCCGCAAAGCCTCCAAAATTGTGAATGACCCCACACACCCCTCCCACTGCCTCTTCAGCCTCCTGCCGTCTGGGAAGAGATACAGGAGCATATGAGCTGGCTCCTCCAGACTGTGCAACAGCTTTTTTCCTCAAACTGTCAGGATCCTGAACTCTCTGTACCACCCATAACCACCTATTACATACCAGAATCCTGAACTCTAATCACTGGAACCGAACCTCCCTCCCATCCAGAAGGACACCTGTCACTTTTATACGGTCTGCAGAGATTGTCCTCTCAAGTCCTTGACAGTCTCTGCTGAAACGTCACTTAAATTGGTGTCCATCCCAAGTATAGCTGCTGTATTTATTTAATACATTCCGCATTGACCTACATTAGGTCACACTACCCCTCTTTCCAAACAATTATTGCACAAAAAACTCAGTTTTTTTGCGCTACCACTTTAAAATCTATTTACATTTCTATTTATTCTATGGGGACGCGGGGGCGCGGTGGCGCAGTGGGTTGGACCAGGTCCTGCTCTTCAGTGGGTCTGGGGTTCAAGTCCCGCTTGGGGTGCCTTGCGATGGACTGGCGTCCCGTCCTGGGTGTGTCCTCTCCCCCTCCAGCCTTACGCCCTGAGTTGCCGGGTTAGGCTCCGGCTCCCCGTGACCCCGTCTGGGACAAGCGGTTCGGAAAATGTGTGTGTGTGTGTGTGTGTGTGTGTATTTATTCTATCAATCACACCACTGCACTTCATTCTATAGTGTTTTTAGTTTAGTAGTTAGTTATTCTGAATTGTACTTTATTAGTGATAGTATATGTATTTGTTGTCATGTACGTCACACTGTGGTCCAGGAGAAATGCTATTTCACTCCGATGTATGTTCTGAACATATTGTGGAAGTGACAATAAAGCTGACTTTGACTTATTTTACTGGGGATTTGTCATCTTCTCTGATGGAAACAGTCAATACATGTCTTTGAATCAAAAGCAGTGTTCTCCTGTCCTCTGTTTTTAAAGTGGATCCGTTTTAAACTGACATAAAATGTCATACTTACAGTGTAACATGGGCGTCTAGTTAGAAGAGATGAAGAAATTCATGATTTTGTTTGGTATGGAAAGAACCATGAGTTTACACTGCATAAATACATAACTCAGCAGATGCAGGGGACACATACTATGCTAGGGACACTGCATCTACAGAGAAGGGTCTAAAAGTGTGAAACTTTGGTTCCCAAAGTTGTGTGTGTATAAGTCTGAAAATGATGTAGCAATGGTATATGATTTACAATACTGATACGTGATTATTAAAGTGTTATATAAGTATTAGATGAAACTACCTTACTGCTGTAGTCCTCGGTGTTATTGCAAATATTGTTTTCTGATGAAGAAGCTTCATATAAATCGTCAAGGACCTGCCAGAAATCCACCTTTGATTTGGTACAATTCTGACAGACCCTTTTGTTCAACTCTTCTTCTGGTATCTTGATGGAATTCAGGTCTACTGACTGTAGTGGCTGTGCCTTGTACCTGCAGTTTTCCTTGATTTGTTAAATTGGAGATGTCTTTGACATCAGTTTCCTCTGACTTCACAAAACTGGAACAGTGAAAAGATTTCAACAATAGCATTCTTGTTCTTTAGCGTTGGTATTTAACTTGTAGCATCACAGTCTGGCATTGATTTTTTTTAATCTGACTGAGGAACATGAAATCTGTGCTGTGAACAAAAGATATAGAAAACTGTAGTTCTTCCAAAAGACAATTCTGCAGTCTTTCATGGTGCAGTTCTAGTGTAAAGAGACCTACAGTGTTTCATATTAATATTTTTTCCTTTGGCTGTAATCACTGGCATGTCCCTTCCCCCTTAAGCCTTGCGCTCTGTGTTGGCGGGTTAGGCTCTGGATTGCCATGACCCCGCTTCGGACAAATGGTTTTAGCCAGTGTGTGTGTGTGTGTGTGTGTGTGTGTGTGTGTGTGTGTGTGTGTGTAATGCTTGAACTAAGTAAAGGGTCTGAATACTTATGTCAGTGTGATATTTCAATTTTTTATTTTTAATAAATTAGCAAAAGTATCTATAATCCTGTTTTCACTTTGTCATTATGGGGTACAGAGTGTAGACTGATGTAGACTAAAAAAAAAAAGAATTTAAATGATTTTAGCATAAGGCTGCAACATAAAAAAAATGTGAAATAATTTAAGGGGTCTGAATATTTTCTGAACACACTGTATGTATGCAAAGCATATACACACCCAGACACACAAATACACAATGCCTTGAAAAAGTATTGAAGCCCATTGAAAGTTAGCACCATTTTCTGTATTTAAAAAGATACATAAAAATGTTCCCGCAATCACTATTTTTACTGAGATCTATTTCACACTGACAGCTTATTTTAAAAGACAAAGTGCCAAAGCAAGAAATAAATTGGTAAGAAAAGCAACGAAGATGCCAGTCATCAATTTGAAGGAACTACAGAAATCAGTTTCTGATGCATATAAACAAAAATGATGAGTAGAATTCACTTTTACATATGCATGAGTCCACAGTATCAAGAACTCTCTATTACATTGGCTTTTTTGGAAGGGTGGCAAGAAAGAAGCCATTATTAAAGAATATCCATAAAAGGTACGTCTAAATTTCGCCACAATGCGTGAGAGGGACCCAACTACAATGTGGGAAAAGGTCAAAATTCAAAGAACTATTTACGGCTCAAACATAACACTACCCATGCCTCATCATCCCTATTGTGAAGTATGGTGGTGGCAGCATAATGCTGTGGGGCTGTTTTTCGTCTGCAGGGACTGAAAATCTTGTTAAGACTGATGGAAGAATGGATGGAACTACAGAGAAATACTGGAAGAGAACCTGCTTGTCTCCTCAGAAACTGAAGCTTTGGAGAAGGTTCACCTTCCAGCAAAACAACGATCCCAAGCACAAGGCCAAGGGAATACTGGAGTGGCACAAAAACAAAATAGTGACTGTCCTACAATGGCCTAGTCAATATGCTGATGTCATGGCAACCACAAAAAGGCATCAGACCCAAGTGCGTGAGCTGTCGTTTTGTGCAGGTGGTGGAGGGGCAGGCAGAGTCGTGGTCAAAAACAAGCAGGGGTTGCCGAGGTGCATACGCTGGTACATACATATATATACATATACACACTTATCTCTATTGTTCTAAGAAAGCAGGATATGAACCGTGGTTCAGATTCATTGCCAGAGTTGTTCATGTTTGTAAAAGGTTTAACCACACTTATTTTACTCTATTATTGTCTATACAAATTACAATATGTTATTTATGATTCTTAATGGTTTTTGCTGGTGTTTTTCCCTTATCAAGCCCAGTTCCAAACTTTTGGCCAGCAGTGTGTGTCAGCACAGAGGGTGTTTATATGGGATGATATTACTGAGTTATAGCTGTCCAAGGGTAATGCTTATGTAGTGAAGAACAAGAACCTGCCACTGAAACAGATAGCCGCAAACAAGCACTGCGAGGCTTGTGAATCTCCCAGCTCTCTGTGCCCACCCGTCTTGTGTGTTTACAGTGTGAGGCAACACTCTCATTATCTACACACTTCAGATGCACACACACGTGCTGTCTGAAACTGCTTGTCCCGAGTGGGGTCACGGTGCACTGGAGCCCAACCCGCCAGCACAGGGCGCAGGGCTGGAGGGGGAGGGGACACACCCAGGACGGGACACCAATCCGGCACAGGGCACCCCAAGCAGGACTTGAACCCCAGAACCGCCAGAGAGCAGGCACAGGCCAAACCCATTTCCATCTGCAGGAAAAACGATTTTGAGGAATTTGTGAATTGTTAAAAAACCTCATTTGGTACTGGCAGAGAGTTTGTGTAAGGACTGGCCTTATAATATTATATAAATTGGCACTTATCCTCTTCTCAGCTAAAAGTTGTTAACCTTTTAGCAGGTTCTTCCAGCTCATACCTAACATGATTATATATGGTTATATATGAACTCAAAATTGTTTTAATGGCAAATGCATTTTGGCATGCAGCATACCAACAGTGGCATTTCTCCTTGGAAAGATTACGATTAAGAGAACAAAGGTGACCTTTGGGCCTATTGTTGCCACAGACACCACAGAGCTCTGTGCCAAGTCTCCAAACTTGACTTTTCATGTCTTATTTGTCACTCTGTAAGCTTGCAGTCTGTAAAAATTCATGAAGCAGTTTGAAATGGGTGGGGAAGGTGTGGAACATGTGTTGGAATTTTTGTCCATCCAGGCATCAGGGAGAATATGTGGGCTAGATAGCCCATTAAAGATCCTCGATGGGTATTAGTATCAGCTGATCATTGATATATTTTGTCTATATTTGTACACCTTGTGTTTTTCGGGTTATTATTTATGAATGCAGTAAAAATATCTTGCCTGACTTGCATCGAGAATGGGTTATAGAATGACCATCACTATTGACCTGAGAGCATTTGCTTATCTCCTGTTTGTATTATATTGCCTTGTTTCTCAGTGAAAAATGAGTCCTTCCAGTGAGTGCTTTACCTAGGAACGGAGTCACAAATTGTTGTATTTGTACTTATCCCTTTAGGCCAGGATTGCCAAAGCTCCTGAGACCAGAAATGGAATGGTAGGCTGGTGCAGTGCCACAGTGTGGCCTGCAGGTCTTTTGGTGCAGGAAGCTTGGGAATGAGACTTTAGAGTAATGCTGTGTCCTAAACTGACACAGAAAGGAATGTGTGTCTCTGGCTTAGAGAATCCGCTGGCATTACTATGGGTGAGGTAGATGTAGTATGGGCGCCACAGTGAGTAGCGCTGCTGTCTCACAGTGCCTGGGTGGTGCAAGAGGGCATGGGTTTGATCCCTGCTCAGTCTGTGTGGAGTTGGCATGTTCTCCCTGTGTCTGTGTGGGTTTCCTCCCACACTCTGAAGACATGCTGTTCAGGCTCATCCACAGTGTATGAGTGATGGAGAGAGTGTGTTCCAGTGATGTATGGATGAGTGACCCATTGTAAGTAGTGTACCTAGCAGTGAAAGTCACCGTAGTAAATAAGGTGTATGGGCTGATAACACTACGTTGAGCTCATTGGAAGTCGCTTTTAAGAAAAGCGTATGATAAATAAATTAATGTAAATGTAATATTCCCAAGGGGGCGCGGTGGCGCAGTGGGTTGGACCGGGTCCTGCTCTCTGGTGGGTCTGGGGTTCGAGTCCTGCTTGGGGTGCCTTGCGGCGAACTGGCGTCCTGTCCTGGGTGTGTCCCCTCCCCCTCTGGCCTTAGACCCTATGTTACCGGGTAGGCTCCGGTTCCCCGCGACCCCGTTTGGGACAAGCGGTTCTGAAAATGTGTGTGTGTGTGTAATATTCCCATCCATATATAAACAGAAAACCTTTTGAAGGCAAAATGTAGAATAGGCTTCATATGGCTCTGTGTTAATGTAGTTCCTGTTATGACTTTGTGACCAGTGATGGAGGCACCTGCATAGAAGCATAGCAAAGTGAAGGATGTCTGTCCCCTAGGAGAAGTGCCTTTAACAGCCCTGTCACAGGATATCCCATTAGAGCAGAAGAAAGGACATGTACACCTTTATCTCCATGCACTGGGGTCCCAATCAAAGCTGAAAATATGCAATTACTATCCACATACTGGATGTCCCGACGGATGCCGCATCGCCCCTCTCAGACAGCTTCCATTGATTTCTGCTCTGGAGGAACACAGAAAATGGAAAACATTTTTAATGCAATAATTGTATCCGGTACCTAAAACATTGTGAATATCTGTTACATTTGCTTTTTGTACACCATTTTTCTTCTCACACATATAAACAAAAATGGTGAACAGAATTCACTTGGTAGAAGTGTCTCTTACTAAAACAAAACAACCATCCAATAGATGAGCTGAGTCTGAGGAATGTACAGTGGAAGTGTGTGTCAAAGTGCTCAGGCTTTGTCGCTGGAAGACAAACCCAGTCCTATTTCCTGACATTTAGGAAGGTGAAATTTGGCTGTATTGCTCCCTGCCAGGCATGCAGATTGGTGCAACCTAAGGCAGTTCCCCAAACAGGCACGTAGACAGTCTGATGGTCGAGTCGTACGTGACACTGGAGAAGGTTAACATTGCATCCCCTTGCTGGCTGCCTCTCCAGCTTCCCCCTGCAGTCGCTCTCCTTGCTCCTCTCACTTTAACATCTTCTTTCTTCTCAGTCTGCTACAGGAAAGGCACAGGCTGTATACAAAAGTACACAGTGGACCCTTAGTCCAAGGCCACCCCACCACAGCACAGGCTCCAACTCCAGGCTTCATGTCACAGGATGGAGCTTGAGGCTGTAAGTCAGAGAATGCTTATTTTAGACATTGTTCACAGACGATGGCTATTTCTCAATCCCTGATCCTTTTTCCCAGCCAGGGGGGGTGAGCTGCATCATATAAGTACAGGATAAAAGTAGTCTATGTTTTGCTCTCAAAGCAAGACATTGCAACAGTTGTGTGACAGATATGTAAAATCGGTAGTTTGTTTTCTGGGAAGCATCATTAAGCAAACAAATGAAGGTGGTGTCATTGGACTGTTAGGACACTCCTCCTTCTGTCCTTCCCTCCCTTTCCCCCTCCCTTTGTTCCTCCCTCTCTCCCTCTCTTTCGTTCTGTTTCTCCCTCCCTCTATTTCTGGCCCCCCTCCCTCCCTCACATGCATGCCGGCCGACTCAGCCCACGGAGGTGCTGGCTCCTGTCCGCTTGGCTCAGGCCCGGCCACTGGACTACCCCCAGTCCTCAGGCGACACTAGTACATCCTCCCTGTGTCTCCCAGACACGGGGGCTGGAGGAGCCGAAGACAGTAGCAGTGCTTTTGCTTTGGGTTGGTCTACTACCCCCCGGACATCCAGTGGAGGTGTAGGGGACAGCGTGCGCCAAGGAGTGCGCACGGCAATGCAACCAGCCAAACATGATGACCCTGGATGGCCTGGAGATGATTGCAGTGCTGGTGGTCATGGCTCTCTTTATCAAGGTTTTGGAGCAGTTTGGACTCTTCGAGCCTGTTGGAGGGGAAGGTAATTGCACAGGCAGGGTAGGGTGGGTTGGTGTAAAGGTTGCGAAGGGGTTCATAAGTGCCATGCTCCTGTGAATGTAACTGTGTTATTGGTACAACTGTTGACTCTGAGTTTGTCTCATCCCAATCCTCACAGTTCAGGATTAATGTTTGACCAAGTAATCCACCAAAACTTTATCATGTTCTTTGTGTCTTGGCAAGAGTCCTTCTTGGTGGTAGTGTAAGATTTTTTTCTGGACTGTTACATTCCCAGAGATTTGTTTTTAAGTGCATGGGCCACATATGACAACTGTGCGACTTATTTGTCTTAGCTGGTTCTTTTTAGCACTGAGAAACCTGGGCATATGAGCAGCTCTGGAGCATTCAAGTACTGGTGTGCTGGAGTGTGCAAGGTCCCTTTGAGTGGTGTGGCTTCTGCTCATCAAACAGCTCTGGTGTGGCTAGCCTCTGTTGTGTGCCATTAACACAAATGGCATACAGTGGATCACAATCCTCTACCAGGGGAATCCTATACCCCTGCAGTGTCCTCCTGAGTTGGAGAGCCAGGCTGCATGGGGATATCAGGGTACAGAGGAATTTTACAACTATCTGTGGTATAAATAATTGATTATCTAGCTGGTGTGATTTGCAATGCTGAGCAACGAGTTGCCTGCTTACCGTATGTTCTGGTAACCTTCAGTAGCATTAAAACTCAACAGAGTGCAAAATGTGAAGAATCACACCACAGGCCCTTTGTACTGAATATTAAGCTGGTCTGTGTATATTTGCTTGAGATTGTGGTTGCTAGTCAATATTATTAAACTCATGGATGTAGCTGCGTGGACATGAGAAATGAGAGCTCTGGACTGGATGACCACATGGGAAATGTTGAACTTGTCTGGGCAGAATGCAGAGCCTCTTTCCCACAATCCCTCAGAATGTAATATTCTGCTCAACAGCAGGTCCTTCACTAGCTGTACCTATAGTCGGTCATCAGACAAAGTGACTTACTGCTGAAATACTCACCCATTGCACATTTGCTTCTTCAGTTATCCCTTAAGACTTGAGTGCTGCAGTTTTTCACCTTTTTAGAAATCAAAGAAATTAATGAACGCTTTGAAATCCTCTTCTTGAATGCAGACAAAGCAAACTGCTGGACAAAAATATTTTTTCAACACTCTCTAAAAAGTGAGAATTAACACATTGTTTAAAATTGATTCTTCTGAGAGTATTCCACCATTCCCTAGTCAATGATGGGATTCTTGTGCTGAAGAATGGTTTTGTTTTGCTCATGCTGAGCAGATACCAGATTGAGATTTTTTTCCATTTAGCTTTTCTCCAAAGCAACTTACAACATTGAGCTGGTGTACAATTATTTATCCATGTATATGTACACACTGACTGAAAGCACTTGTCTTGAGCAGGATTGCAGCAAGCCAGAGCCTACAAGTAACCCAGCAACACAGGGTGCAAGGCCAGAGGGGGAGGGGACACCAGTCTGTCACAAGGCACCCAAAGCAGTACTTGAACCCCAGACCCACCACAGAGCAGGCACAGGCCAAACCCACTGCATAACCACACCCCTTTTTTACCCCCTTATATAGCTGGGTAATTTTACCAGAGCAATTTAGGGTAAGTACCTTGCTCAAGGGTTCTACAGCTGGAGGTAAGATTCAAACCTGGAACCTTTGATTCTAAAGGCAGTAGCACTAACCACTGCATTACCAGGCTCATGTCTCTGGGATATGTTGAGTGGTGTGAATGGAAGGATATGAACCTTATCAGAGCTGTAGCAGGAGGCTACCTCACAGATCTGAACATCCTCAAGGCATGCATCTTAAAGGATGGGAATGATTCCACCTTTGCTGGAACACCACGGTTGTAAGTGTTCAATGTTTTCTTTTACAGCAGGATATTATTAAAGTGGGGGGCGCGGGGACGCGGGGGTGCAGTGGCGCAGTAGGTTGGGCCGCTGTTCTGCTCTCCAGTGGGTCTGGGGTTCGAGTCCCGCTTGGGGTGCCTTGTGGCGGACTGGCGTCCCGTCCTGGGTGTGTCCCCCTCCCCCTCTGGCCTTACGCTCTGTGTTGCCGGGTAGGCTCCGGTTCCCCGTGACCCCGTGAGGGACAAGTGGTTCTGAAAATGTGTGTGTGTAATTAATCTGAGTGTAATTTACCTGACAGAAAAATATGTACTATATGCTTACATTTGCTGTTTAATTGTTTTCTTAAAATATATTGCGTGTTGAAAACATGTCTGTTAGCCAAGTGAATGCTGCCTGCAGACTCAAGGTGTAACAGCATGTGGGTTTCTGAGTACCTCACGGCCATACTCCTGTACTCTGAGAGCTGGAGGAAGTATCTTCATTTCCTTGTGTGCACAATCACTGGCACAATGAAGTGGAATGCAGATATATTGCATCAAGCTCCAGGCTTTTTCTGCCAGGATAACCTTCTGGGAGATGATTTTTTGTCATGACTCCCAAAAATCAAATTTCAGGGGAAGAGTAATGTAACTCAGTGAAGTCAAAGACAAAAGTTGTGTTTCACATGGCTACATCCAGCTACTTTGAGCTCTGATGGAACTGTCATGTCTCCAAGCTTGGGGGGACCAGCATCTTATGTCTGAAGACCCCTGTCCATTTGTACATTGGGACTTTAGAACATTCCTGATTGTTTCAGATTTTGTGCTGTAAGAAGCATTCATGTTCACCTTGATTTTTGCTGCATGTATATATTCAACAGAACAGTAATCAATGCGAGGGGGTGCAGTGGTGCAGCAGGTTTGGCTAGGTCCTGCTCTCTGCTGGGCCCGGGGTTTGAACCCTCCTTGGGGTGCCTTGCGATTAACTGGCATCCCATCCTAGGTGTGTCGCCTTCCCCTCCAGCCCCATGCTCTCTGCTGCCAGGTTGGGCTCGGGTTCACCACAACCCCACTTGGGACAAGCGGTTTCAGAATATGTTTGTGTGTGTGTGTGTATGAGAGTAATCAATGAAGCCCAGACAGACCACATGGCTACAGGCGCTCCGGGGTCATTGGCCTGTTCTATAATGGGTGGATGGTTTTCACAGATTCTGGTTTGTTTACTGTTTCCCTTGGTTCATCACCATCTGTCAGCTCAACTGGCTTAAGATGACCAATGATGTGATTACTCTGTCTTTTTTAACTTGACTCCTCTGACCCTGTGGAGTTTTTATTCCATCAGAGTCCATATGGCTATGCAGAGGGCCCAGGTTTAGACTGCTTCGTCTGGAGGGGTAGTGGCATGGAATGGGTGGGCTTATCTTCACTGAGGAAAAATCTGGGGGATAGTGCCCACCCTATCCTCCGTCTAGCATCACTCTACTATGCAGTTGCAGTCAGCAGCAGTCAAAGTCAATTTTATTGTAACTTCCACAATATGTGGAACTGAAGCAGTTATTCAACAATCTTTCAAATGCCTTTGCAAGTCAGCTGGCAGAAGAATTTAGTTTTGAATGTACAGTATTAAAGTAGTAAAAATATTTCATAGTTTAATATTCTGTAAATTTTAAAGAGTGTGCTTAACACGCCCAGTTGTAGGGCAAAGGTGGCCCCATGGATTAGACAGGGGTTTTTTGCAATTACTGAGTCCTTATTAACAAAATGTGTTGAGTGTGTGAGTGACAGAGAGAGTGTGTTCCACTGGTATATGAATGAGTGACCCATTGTAAATAGTGTATCTAGCAATATAAGTCACCTTGGTGAATAAGGTGTGTAGGCTGATAACACTACGTAGAATTCATTGGAAGTCGCTTTCGAGAAAAGCGTCTGCTAAATAAAAAAATGTAAATGTAAAATGAAAACAGAATTTAGGGCAATGGCAATTTTATACAGACAGACAAAAAAATCCTGGGGAAAAAACAAACAAGCTAAAAAATCTTTGACAGAGCCTGCAATGGTGTTCGTTGCTCTTGTTCCAAGATAAGCTGTTTTTTTATCCTTGCCTTGACTGTCCAGTACCCAGAAGATTCAGCATGATGCAGGTGCTGGGAAGCTGCCCATTATGTTTGACCCATGCCCTGCCCCTACAAGCTCATATTGAACTGAATCCAAGCAACTGACTGCTGACATGTTAAACAAAATTATGATAATTATATCTTTATCATTCTTACAGTTATACAATTGTAATAAATGATAAGGCAGCAAATTTCTTGTTGGTCCTGACACATTAGACAAACAATGCAAATTAGTAGACTTTCCTCATTCTCTTTTTTGTATGTTTTACATGCTGTCGAGATAATCTCATTTTGTTGTAGTGTTTCAGTATTTCGCCCTGTATTCCAGCTGTCTCCAAAGCCTTGCAATAGTCACATCACAAGCCTTGAAAAGGATCCAGCTGCTGAGTTCTTTAAAAAAGCAGCTAATGAAATTCGCATGACAAGTCCACTGGTGAGCAAGAAACTACTTTACAGCACTGTGGTGTCATTGGTCATACTGGCCGACATAAACCCATTCAGATCTTTAATTAACAGCCCCCTCTTTTCCCTTGTTTAGACAGATCGAGGCGTTCCTGATTGCCGATAACAAAAAGCAAAGCCGCTGCCATCAGAAGAATTTGGACTTTGGTGTGTCTTTAAGAATTCTGCCTGTCAGCGTGCCAGAAAATTTCTCAGAATCATTGTCAGTCATAATTGTGATCCTTTTCATCAGAAGTGTACAAGCTTCTCTATTTTGCATCATAAGCTCTTCCTTCATGCTTAGCTACAGCAGAGGTCTGAGCTGTGAGCCCCATCCTGGCTTTGATAAGGGCCACAGTGTCTTTTGTGGGTGGGGCTCTCTGAGGGATACTGAAAATCTGTGTTGCCAAAACTATAAGGGCAAAATGGGTTTGCAGCACAGTTTTGTCTCTGACACATCACTAATGCAGTCAAGCACTGGTTGGCTTGATCAATGCAGCTATTCCCTGCAAGAATCATTATTTCAGCTGGACCTTATTGTCAGGGGGACCAGAGTAGTGAAACATTAATTAGGAGAAAATGGAGGGCAATTTCACTGTTTCAGAGGGGTGCGGTGGCACAGTGAGTTTGGCCTGTGCTTGCTTTCTGGGGGGTCTGGGGATCGAGTCCCGCTTGGGGTGCCTTGCGATGGACTGGTGTCCTGTCCTGGGTGTGTCCCCACCCCCTCCAGCCCTGTGCCCTATGTTGCTCGGTTAGGCTCCAGCTCCCTGCAACCTCCACTTGGGACAAGCAGCTTTAGTCAGTGTGTGTGTGTGCGTGTGTGCGTGCGTGCGTGTGTGTGTGAATATCACTGCTGAGTGTTTGACATCAGACTCAGACATCTGACTTTGAGGAAGTCAGAGAGGGCTTGATGTTGAAGCTGTAAAGACACAATAGTGGTTGAATGGTTCTTTGGTTCTAGTAAGTTATGACTGCTACTACTACTGCTAGTACTAATGATAGTAATAATAAGATGAAGATATAATTGTTTCTTGATACTGATGGAGCATTATAAGAATATTACATGCTAATTCAAGCCTTTAGAAACCATCTTGTTTGTGCAGAAATCATAATTATCCAAAAAACCCTTTTGATATGATAGCAGCAGCTATCAGTTATTCATGTACTCCCACCCACTGCCAATCCTGTATTAATGGCTAGGTGTAGTTGAGGCTATTCAGAAGCAGTTTAGTGTAATCCCTCCACAGACATCAAGTCAAAAATGCCATTTTATAGCAGAAAATGTATATGCCATTGTGGTCTGAAAACTTTTTAAACATATTATATTTATTAATTTAGCTGACACTTTTCTCCAAAGTGGCTTACAGTTTTAATATTACAAGCTTACAATTGTTTATCCATTTATGCAGCTAGGTTATTTTACTAGAGTAGTTTACAGTAAGCACCTTGCTCAAGGGTACACTCACTAGCCATGGGAATCAAAGCTGCAACTTTTGGATACAAAGGGAGTAGTACTAACCACTACGCTACCCACTGTCCCAGTATCAAAGAGCTGTTCTAACCATGATCACGGAAGACCGGTACTTATTAATCATTTTCTGAGCGACACGCTTTAGATAGAGCACCTCTATTTCAAACCACCACTGCCCAGTGTATTTTCTTAGTAAAGAACTTATCGAAAGCAGCTTATGCTTGTATTTTCCTACCTGTTTATAGAGCTTGATATTTGATAAAAAATTCAGGTTAGGTACTTTTGCTCAAAGTATTTTTGCACCAACCTGTTAATAACAAGTCTCATAGTTTATCCACTGATCCACCTGCTTCTGTACTGACTGCGTAACAGGAAAGGTCAGGTATTGTTCATCTTTTCTGCCGCAGCACCCTGTTCCAGTGCCAGCCCTTTGGGAGTCCGTCCAGGCAAACTCAGAGGCTCAAAGGCGTTTATAATAAAAGACTTTCTACTTACTGGATTAGTTGTCAGGCTAATTGAAGCGGATGCTACTGCAGTGCTGCAGACTGAAGTACGAGGCCACCTGTAAGGGGATTGGGGAAGTATCAGTAAATAACAAAGGGTTGAAAGTTTGATATGAACTTCAGGGCTTTATATATATTCCAGTGTTTGCCACTCATTGCAATCGTGTTTCTCTTATAATCAGACAAGTTTTTGTACAAGACACCACTGGCACTGTAGCAGAAGATCTGCTGGCTGAGAATTTTGTAATAGTTATATCTTTCATTTTTAATTATTGCTCTTTGAAATAGAGAAAGGCAGAAAAATAATTTCCAGTGAAGTTTGTTATGACAGATTAAAGTAGCCTCATTTCTCATTAATCTTTTTAAATTACTGCTATTCATTCTCTCTGCAGAAGAATGTTGGAATAATAGCATCATTGAATGTTTGAAGACTATGTAAGAACATGCCTTTTGAAACAGTTACATGATCAGTTAAGTACTGAGGGGTGAAGCAAGGAAAAGGAGAGCCTATGTGAGAGCACCCTGCTGACATGTTTTGTCAGGTGCGCACAGGAACATCCAGTGTTTAGCCTCAGGAGCTGCTTCAGGTGCACATCACTAGAGACCAAGCATAGAGTATGTGTTTATGTGAGAGACAGCAAAAGAGGATTTTGGTATATGCTCTGAAAATCTGCCTCTTGCGTAGTGACCATAGGTGCGTGAGGGACTGCGATGCAGTAATGATGATGAGGACTGCAGAGAGGTGATAAGTGGACGCTGTGAACCCACCATGCCCTGCAATCCTATTCCCCTACAAAGCTTATGCTTCCAAATACGTCGCCTGCTCCTGATGCATCTGTGAGGACCTGAATGAGCTGTTTCATATTGGATCTTCCTGAGCCTCACACAGTTTTGAAAGTAGTCGGAACCATGATGTGACAGCTGAAACCTAGGCTCTCATTCAGGGCTGTTGCTCACTATACTCATTTCAATTAGCCACACAGTACACGTACCCTGCAGTGCTGTAATGCAGAGGATAATTCATTTCCAACAGAATATTTACTGCAAGTCATCAAAGCCTCAGATTAGTAGTTAGCTATAACTAGTAACTAGGTGTGAGCTCCACTCGGCATAGAGATGGCCTTTAATTGTTAACTTGTACATTATGTAGCAGGTTGCCAGTGTTACCGGAAAATCAACTGGATTTTTGAAACAAGCTCTGTTTCCGTCTCATCTGACAGGATCATTAAATATGCAAGAGATGTAAAGAAACAGAAGCCCTTCAGCCAGAAATCTTCAAATAAAACTTTAATGCCTGAACAAACATTGGCTATTAGTCTTCTTACTTAATGATGCGTACTGTAACAGAGAGGCGCTGCACTTCATCACCTCAGAAGGAACTTTCACACATTCCCAAGGTCTACATGCAGGGGCTGCAATTCACACTTCAGGACCTGCTGTGAAATGGAGGATCTCACTCTTTGAGAGATTGGGTTGTAGATGGTGGTCAGTCATCAAAGCACATGCCTGAGAGGAGTTCAGTACATACATCCTGATCAAAATCACTGACCTGTCATCTACCTTTGTTGGTACACTGTCAATTAAAATAAATTAATACAAATTAACAGCACCAGTTGTACTAAACCAGAGTGTGTTAGAGTGTGCATTGTGACAGCGTCTGCGTTTTCTTTCATGAAGACTACCCTCCTGGACAGTTTTTTTCTACAAATGATGGGTAGTTAATGCAAAACTGATCAGCGAAAGTACCATGCTGGAGGCAGGGTTGATCCTTGTGGACAGGTGTCTCCTGGCACTTAATTTGAGTAATAAGTGAATTTTCTAACAATTAAACTTTAACCTGCAGTTTCACCGAGTGTAATAAATCTGAGCATCATGGCTAAGCACAATACACTGTGAGTTAGCAGTGGCAAGATCAAGATGTCTCAGCTCACATTTTGCAGATTAATAACTAAAATACAAACAAAATATACATGTAATAATCAGAGTAAATGAATCTGCAGATGTAGGCTTTTATGAAATCATGCTTTGCTAAATGAATACCTATGGTTAAATTACCCAAGTATCCTTCAAATTTCTTTTCATACAAGAGCTGTATAATTCGTTGATGAGAATAGCATATGATTCGATCAGTTTTATTTTTGGAATACTTGTTCTCTCGCTTTCATTGTACAAGAATTTGATCTTAATAAGATTATGCTGAGGAAACAAGATTCTCCCAAGAAATACAACACAGGCATCAGTTCAGAGGTTTTTTGTGTCTAAGATTCAGAGCAAACCTTACCTATATTTATTCATTTAGCTAATGCTTTTCTCCAAAGCAGCTAACAATTATTTACCCACTTATACAGTAAGTTAATTTTACTGGAGCAATTTTAGAGTGAGTATCTTGCAGAAAGGTACTATAGCCAGAGGTAGAAATCAAACCTGTGACCTTGAGGTGCAAAGATAATAGCGCTAACCACTAAACTAACGGCTGTCCCTTTAACCACTATTTAAGCTCCAGTTATTAAGTGATGTGAAGACCCCCCACCAAAAAGAGCACAACAGGTCACTTATCTCAGAGTGGGAATTCTTGCAAGGGGATGCAGTGTGTGGCTGGAGCCAGCATGGTCCACTTTGAATGTCTTTTTGTAGTCATAGTACAGCTGTGATCCTCTTTGGATTCGACCTGTTGTGTTCACAGTATCAACCATGGTCTTCTCTGCCTCTATCCCTTTGTTGTTGCATTATCAGCTGTGGTCAGTTGTTACTGAGCAGCTGTTTTCTTAGCAGATCTTTTCCATGGTTGTATCTGTTTGTGGTCAGTCTATCAGAAGTGGCTCTTTATAGTCCCCACTTGTCCTCATCAGCACCACAATAGTGTGGGATCTCTCAGGAAGTTAGGTGTTGTGCATTCATAGATGATGAGAGTTGCATAATTGTTTAACCATCTGCCTCATGTTGCAGTACACAGGAGGTAGATCCTAGGAACTGATTAATCCTGGTCAGCACATCTTGTGATTTTTACCCAGTTTCAACTCACTTTGTGCTTTGCAGTTTTGCTGTCATCATGTAGCTAACGTATAAACACACTGTTTAAATAATGCCCCCGGTGTGTATTGAATGTGAATTTATGCGTTACATTTTATGCATTCTTTCCTAAATTGCACTCTAGCACAACCCCTTTTTGCGATAGTCTTTCCTTTTTCGGTAAAGAATTGCATTGAGGGTATGACAGTATTAGACTCTGGTCATGTTACTCTTTAGCTCTGTTTGGCTCTGATGAAGCAACACATTATACAGTATAGTCATGGTGATGGTACTGGTAATGACAATGAGAGTCTCACGCAAAGCCTAGCCCAGCCGACATCAACAACAATTAAAAGTCCCACAGAAGTGGCGTTAAGGCATATTAGCGTTGACACTTCCACACAGTTCATTAGTCATTACATAGCAATGAGAGGTCAGTCGTACAGAGCATTGTAAGACTGCTGCTTGAGGAGGCTGTCTATTCCATTATACTGGTGATCTTTTACTGCCCCCCCGAGGAACACCAGAGCAAAGAAAAATACCATTAAGAAAGGTAAAGAAGTGCTAGCCAAATCCACCTAGACTTTGCTTGTCGGCAGACCATGCAATAGTTTGTCATTACTGAAAGCAAGCTGAGAATGTGTGACGTGCTGTGTTTATGAGCATTACACAACGAAAGGGTTGGACTCCAGCCCTCACTAAATCACTTTCTATGCTGGAGTCAGCAGCAGGGTTCAAGTGCTTGGAATGCAGAGCTAGTCTGCCATCTGCTGGCTGCTATTTATATTTACTCTCCAGCTCCAGGAAATTCTTCACAGTGAGCTATATCAACAGAGCTTGTTGAACAGCACACTCCTTAAAATGTCTCTGTAAGCTTGCAGATAAATTCGTTCTTGCCTCACTCATGAAAGGTTCAAATCAAAAGCCCGTCTGTTTTCAGTTTTGGCCCTGATGTGATGGAACAAACTGCTGCTCTCCCTCAGAACTGCTGAATTCCTCCCAGCATTCAAGGCTCTCAAAATACTTCACTTTCAGACCATTTATCTCCAGACCCAGTGACAGCCATATGTGTTTGTCCAACACCATCTGCTGTAATTATCTTTGTTTGCTTTGTAACTGCAGCCACCACAAACAGATAGGAGAGTAATACGTGCCAGCAGAAAAGTTTCAGACAACAAGCTGTGCTTCAGTAATTGTGCGTTTATATCTTTTGAAAGGCACATCTGTTTACTGAGTTATATGTTGCTTTGTAGAAAAGTATTTTTTTCAGTGAATAAATGTTAGTGACAAATGTGCTGGATATGTGGAGGGTAATTTGTCACAGGCTTACGGAAGTAATAGCAGAGAAAGCTCAGTGTTTTGCTCAGTTTCTGGCAAGCAGGTTCCTTTTTCTTCTCTGTATGAGGTAGGACTGATAGTGTGAGCCTCTGAGTTCCATTGACTGATGTGAAACCCGTCCCCAGACTGTCTGAAACCTGTACCCAGACTGTCTCCTGCCGTTTCTGGCAGGATTGTCTACCTCCTGGCCAACACACACACACACACACACACACACACACACACACACACACACACACACTTTTCCAGGTCAAGACAGAAATATGTTCTATTTAAGGAATTTTTTTCAAAGGATATTTGCTAGCTGACAGGAAGCTAATTTTGTCCGTCCCCTTCTTGTTTACTGTAATTAGGCATATGGTTTTGCCCAAGCTATTGCGCGTGTGTGTTCTGACACTCATTCTAACACTCTTGCCATGCACATCCTCTCCCAACCACAGGTATGTTTACAACATTGGAATTTAGAGTTTATAGTATTTTGGTTTTTGCCTTCTGTCAGATATATGTTATCGATGTTGTGCTGTGGCAAACTCTTAAGGCTCACATAAGATTTAAGTACATTTTGAATGAACAAAGTGCAGCTACATTTCACAAGAATGTTTTTCTTTTTGCTCTTTTTCCTGCTATGGAATGTGTTCCAGTGGGCCAAGGCATGGTGGAGCAGGGACAGGCCAGAGTGTGGAGCAGTAGTTAGTGGAGTACAGGTGGGACTGGGGCGGGACATGGTGAAGTAAAAGCAGGGCAGATGTGGAGCAGGGGATCGACTGGCTGTGTCCTGACAGGGCAGTTTAAGGTGGCATGTTGCAGCTGTCACTCCTCGCCCCCACCTGTCGTCACCGAGCAGCCACTTCACAAAACCCACTCAGCTGACCCAATTAGGCACAGGGAAGAAAGACAGGAGGGAGGGGAACACGAGTATATTAGGCAGGAGAGATCCATGCAGAACGAATACATCTCAGCCTGAGGGACAGGGTGTCTGGGTGGACCTGGTCTCAGCCCAGCCAGGAATACAGCTCTGCTCTGCTCTTCACAAGCTCCTTGTTGCTTAGGCGTTCTGTCAGAGGTGGGCTCCACTCACCTAGGAGTCCATAACGTGTAAGACGACGCTTGAGGGAGGGGGACAGACGCTGGCTGCAGAGGGATTGCGTTGCTGAAGGGTATGTGTCGTGGCCCTATGGCCATGCTGCTGCTCCCAAGGGAGGAGTCAGAGATGGAGGGCTTGCAGACCGTGGCCATGCTACTGCTTGTCTGTAGCTCCCTGAAGTTGTTGCACTTTCTCGGCCTCATTGACTTCTCCAGTGCAGGTAAGGAGTGGCTGGTACAGGTGGTGTGCTCAGTGAGGTCTAAAGTAACTGAAGTCAGGTGTCAGGAAGCTGGTGGATGGGCTGGGGAGTGTTCCCTGACAGCACATGGACCAGCAGGCTGCTTTGCTTTGGAGGTCCAGAGAGAGTTGTACAGCAGCTGGAGACATTTGCTGTGTTGGGGGCTGTTGGTATGATTTGGCGTATCACTGTGGAGGCAATGTGTCACTGAGGTCTTTGCTACTGGATGTCTTGTTGTAGTTATGGGGCAGTTCCATGCCAAGGTGTACCATGGTACCACGTGGGGTCTTATTTTGATGGGTGTTGCTGCTACTATAGTGGTATTAGTAAGGTGTTGCTGTGTCAGTTGCGTGTAACTGTGCTGGGGTGGGGTGTTTCTAAGTCAATGGGACGTCATGCTGGTGATGATAGGGGATAGATTTCAGTTATGCAAGGCTAAATGTCTTCATACATCTGAGCTTTCTCCAGTGCTGTGGAACATGTTGAGGAGGCTGATGTCAGGCTCACGGTGGTCTGAGTCACCCCACTAAGGACCTGCTCTCAGTGGACACGGTACAGCTGGCACGGATGTGTCCTTAGTACCCTTGTGAGCTCTCAGACCCTTGCCTATTCCTATGTTCAGACATGTCATTGCCAGTATAATGTTTTGTCTTTGGGGGGGTATGATGGTGCAGTAGGTTTAGCCAGGGGCTGCTGTGTGGCGGGTTTGGGGTTCGAGTCCTGCTCGGGGTGCCTTGTAGTGGACTGGCATCCCATCTGGAGTGTGTGTGTCCTTCATTGCCAGGTTAGGCTCCAGCTTGCCGCAACCCTGCTCAGGGCAAGCAGTTGTAGGTATTGTATGTGTTTTGTATTTACCGTTCCCAGTATTCTGAATAATTATTAAATTAGGCAGTGCTACAGAACAATATGACATGAATAAATACTGTTCCAGAAAGACTGTTGTTGAAATGTTTTTGAAATATTAGGAACATGCTTTATGCCTGCAGCTGTAGCACTTGTTGCACTGGTGGCACTTGTGCTCTGAAGAAAACTGCCCTTTCAGTCACTACTGTCAGACCGTGATAAGGTTACAGTAACATCTTTGCCTTGATTTAACATAAACTGATTTTTAAGTCCATCATGTTTCCAATCGTGTTGAACTAAGAGATGTAGCCGTGCATCTCTCAAATGTCAGCTATAAATACCCTGTCTGATGTTCCTAAGGCAGCTAGCGCCATGAGTGACTTTTGGAACCTGTTTCATATTTTTGATTTATTGATAAGAGATAAGGGCAAAAACTGAGAAACTGGATATGGCAGGATTGAAAGATGAAAGACACAGAACCCTAAACGAGTAAACATGCTACTTGAACTTGTTAAAGCTACACAGATTTGGGTCCACATTGCTGCAGTGCTGCTTATTCAGATTTTATGTTTTTTGTTGTCAGTCTTTTCCCAGTTGCTCTCTTGTCTTGTTATAACTTTCCCAACTGAAATAATGTCAAGCCTGGTCAGCAAACAATTGTTGTGTGTGTGTGAGGAGGAATTGCTTTGCATGCTTTCAGCTGTGTGATAACATCTCTGTGTGCCTTTGGTCTGAGGCTTCCCTTGCTTTTAACATGTTTGTTGTCAGACAGGCAAAGTGCCATCAAGCAATAAAAGCAAAGATGAACATGACCTTTTCTGAAACACTCTGAAGGTGTGACATTCAGAGAAATTTCTCTAAAAATCCCTTTTCAGAATCTGATGTAGAAAACATTAAATTAGGGTAAAATGTATATTAAATATAATTATTTAAAGTTGAACTTCTGTTTATTCATTTAGTCCACTTTGTAACTTCATGACCAGTTATATGTAACTCTGGCAACTTAGTACAAATCTCCAGAATTCCACAGTTTTTTTTTTTACTTAGATGTGGGGAAAAAGGAGTTAATTAAACCCCCATTTGTTGGTAGTGTAGCAGTTAAATGCATGGAATTTTAGTATGAAGATCGAGAAATCCACTCCTTGATTCTGTTGAAGTACCTTTGAGTAAATTGCTTACCTCTGGCTGCTTTCACAAAAATTTCCTTGTAATAGATCAGATATCATTATATTTGAACAAAGGCATCAGCCAAGTCACAAACTGATGTGCTATATACCTTGAGAATACACCACAGTAATTTAATAGCAAGCCACATGGTGTGCAGGTATTTCCTGTTTTCAAGACATAGTTTAATTGTTTTAAGCCTCCTGAGAAACTTCACCCTGATGAGCAGACATTATTCTGAGAAACACACATGCATAATCCCAGTCACTGTGTGAATTTCATACAGACTGTCTCTTCAGTGGGAGAAATGTTTCCTAACCCTACCCAAAACAAAATGTACCGTAAACCATACATGCAAACACAATGTCCCTACAAGGTTTATTTTTTAGGATTTACAGACATGTGCCCACAGCACGGTGACAACCTAATGTGGGGTGTGTGTCTGTGAGCCCAAGCTGTGAGCCCCCAGCAGGATCTTTCTGGAGCTTCTGAGAGCACACAGGAGATGATTCCCTGTTGTGTCATTGTTTGTGTAGCTGTGCGCATTTGGCTTTACTTTGTTGTGCTTCTGTTTGCCCACTATTTAGTGTATATATTTGATTATGTGTACATGTGAGCTTGCATGTGTCTGTATTTGAGTCTGCTCACGAGCTTCCCTTATTCCGTTTTTAGAACACTCACCGGCAAGAGCATGCATGCATAACTCTGTGTCCCTGTGGTTTGCCGTGCCCTTTTGTCTACCTACCCAGGCATATGTAAGGGCTTGTGCACTGTGCTCTGTATTTAACCTCTCTGCTGTGGTTGGTGACTTGCAGGTAATCCTCCTTCCAGCCAAACCAAAAAAACCATAAAGCAGAGATTCCTCAAACTGCTGCCATGCTGTGGGCCCAGCGCCGCACCCTCAGTCAGTCAATGCAAGTGTTTCTCAGCTTCTTTTCCCCAGTCTGTCTCCAACCATCACAGGCCCACATGCTCATTCAGTTCCTTCCACTGCCAGTATTAAGAATGCACCATAAAGTCAACCTATAGACTGGTGGTGTTCGTTGACCAACGACCACCCAGGTGAGAGGTGGACCGAGTGTTATAACCAGTGGCACTGTGTCAGCCCACATCAGCCACCTGATCTGTCACATCTGTCCTGCTACTGGATGCGTTACAATGTCTGGTTTATTCTTTCAGTCAATTTAGCCTCTCAACTAGCGGTCTCCCAGTGTGCTTTTCATTTCTTTATTGACAGTACAGGGATCAAAGAAAACATGTGGCTTGTGCCACTTTGAATCACAGTTGGCTTTCCTCTTTGTGCCTCTGTTTCTAATTATTTGATTCAACCTGGCAGGTTCCAGAAGTTGCCTAGTCGGGGTGCATGTGTGAATTATGAACAGAAGGGGCCTCCATAATGGCAGTTGGAAGCACTCTCCAGAAGCACTTTTATTATGGGTTTCTTCCGGCATCTGCTCATTGCAGTGGTCTCATGTTGAGGACCATGCTGTTATAAGGACTGCAGTGTGCCTCTGTGTGGGTGTGTGACCATGAATCAGTGTGCTGCTGTGGTGACCATGTGAAATTTGTCACATCTTTTCTTTAAATGTCACTAAGATGCAATGCTTTTTTCATTTCTGTTTTGAAGAAACACACATTTGAAATTTGGAAACAGAAAATAGATACTCCCTGGATATTCATAGACAGAAATATGATAGAATGGGAGAGAACAGTGTAGTGTGGGTTTGCTATTTTTAAACAATGCATTCTGTCTTTCTTCAAACTCTTAGACTGAATTGATTGTAAGAATTGACTTGCATTACTCTTAGAATGATTATATTACTTATGACTGGCCCCATGGAGGTAACGCCCTGCATTTTAGATGATAACAATGGGCTACCTGCAGAGCAGGATGGAACCATGTTAATATGTTTCCCACACCCCCAACAGACAGCACTGAAGATGACTTTGAGCTGTCCACTGTGTGCCACCGGCCTGAGGGCCTGGACAAGCTGCAGGAGCAGACCAAATTCACCAAGAAGGAGCTGCAGGTGCTCTATCGAGGCTTCAAGAATGTGAGTCTCTACTGTTACACTCAAGGTTGGGGTTGAATTCGTTTAGAGTCTGTTCCGTTGATTGCTGTCAGAGTTGCAGATCACTGGACTGACTAGTGTAACCACCTGTGTCCTCTCCAAAGGAGTGCCCCAGCGGAGTAGTCAACGAGGAGACCTTCAAGCTCATCTACTCCCAGTTTTTCCCCCAGGGAGGTGAGCATCTTTTTCTGCATGCTGTTTCCTAGCCTTGGGTTTATGCAGACATCAAGAAAGGCTTTGTGAATACCTAAGACTTGTAGATGAAGGCAGTGAGATGTTCAGTTCGTTTCCAGAGATCAGCAGTTCCAGGACAAGTAAAAATAAATATTTGTGAGTGTAAATCATGTTGCACCAAGTTGTATTTTCCATCTGAGTTTTCTCAAAGGAAACATAATAAAATTGATTTTTTTTTGCTCCTGCAAAAACTGTTGTATGTGATTGGGTTGTATTTGGGAAAATTTTTTCCTCCTCTGTTAATGTTCCTAGCAGAGGAATTAATGTGAGGATGTCTGCCTTCTCAGAAATGTGTTTTTTCGTTTCAGATTCAAGCATGTATGCACATTTTCTGTTTGAAGCCTTTGATACTAACAAGAATGGATCTGTTAGTTTTGAGGTGAGATCTTTTTATGTGTACACATGAAGCAACCTCATTTAACGACTCTTGAAAATGTAAGGAGGAGTTATACTTACAAGCAGGGCTTGTCCTTTGAGTGGTCTACTACTTCTCCATTGGAGCCCTCCTCTCTCTAGATGGTGTTCAAACCCAAGTTTTGTTTGTGACCTTCTCCCCTCACCTTGTTGCAGGACTTTGTCATGGGCTTATCCATCATCCTCAGGGGTTCCATCAATGATCGCCTCAACTGGGCCTTCAACTTGTATGATTTAAACAAAGACGGCTGCATTACCAAAGAGGTGCTGCTCAGGAGATCAAAAAATACACTACTACCACCGTACAATCCTTTGTGTAGGTTAGGGATAGCTAACTAGGTCAACAGATCCCAGTATTGTAGTTGAGGCCCTAATGTTGAACTTTACCAAGAAATCTGCAAATTGTCTCTGTCTCCTCAGTGCTCCATCTGACAAATTCTTCTGCTCTGCCTTACAGGAAATGTTGGATATTATGAAATCTATCTATGATATGATGGGGAAATACACCTACCCCACCATGCAGGAGGATGCTCCTCGAGAACATGTGGAAAACTTCTTCCAGGTGATCAAGTTCATAAATCATAACATGGAATCTGTAACATAACCTTTTTATTTTTTTAAAAAAAAGAAACTCTGAAATTACAGCTACCCCACTATGCATGAATGTGACAAAACATTGTTCATCCATAACCCGTTACAAATATTTACTAGAAGTAGTCTTTTAGAGCGTGGTTTCTCATAAAATGTAGTACTTAATGACTCTTAAGTAATACAACTGGACATAGAGCATTATAGTGTGGGTGAAACTGAATATGCTATGGAAATGGTTTTATAGTTTATTGGGTGCCAAATAGTATGCTACTTTTTAGATGACTAAAAAAATCATGAAATGAGAAATTCTGGTACAACACAACATATGTAAACAAAGATCTTTAAAGTCTACAATAAACAAGGTAGGTAAATGATAGCTATGACACTGCGGTTATAACCTACTTTTAAAAACATCTTAGAATATATTCAGACTATAGAATTAAAATGTTCATAACTGATTTCATAATGTCGGAATTATTTATTCACTCTCCTCCAAAATCTGTATTACAGATTTTGGCTTTTGTGAGGCAAAGATTTATCAATTATTTTTCATTTGTTTAAACTCTAATTCTCTGGAGAAATACTGAGGATATCTCAGTGCAGATATCTACAGATGGATCTCTTTAAGTATGATCTGGAAAGTCAACACCATTTTTCCATATGCTCTTACTCACTCATTATATCGCTACATTATACTCATACATAGTGTAATATATTGTAGTGCTCCTCTGTGGTATTGCTGCAGACAAGGTCTGGAGACAAAGGTCTTTAGAAAGGCTTTGTACTGTAAGCATACATGCCCAAATGCTGTCTTGAAAAAGTCATAAGTTGCACTACAAGAAGTCAACTAGAACCTGCAATGTCAACTCCTTGCTGGGCCATGCCTAGGTACACTTGTGGACCACACATATGCATTCCAGCATCCTTCCAGAAGTAATGCATGAATAACACACCCACATTTATTCATTTAGCTGATGCTTTTCTTCAAAGCAACTTATAATGTGAAGGTTACAATTATTTACCCTTTTATACAGCTGGGTAATTTTACTGGAGCAATTCAGGGTAAGTACCTTGCTCAAGGGTACTACAGCCAGAGGTGAGACTCAACACTGTGACCTTTGAGTCCAAAGGCAGTTGGTCTAACCACTACACTACCAGCTGTCCCCATTACACACAAAACAACCAGTCTCTCTCACACTCTCTCACTCACACACACACACACACACACACACACACACATTTTCAGAACCGCTTGTCCCTTACGGGGTCATGGGGAACCGGAGCCTACCCGGCAACACAGGGCGTAAGGCCGGAGGGGGAAGGGGACACACCCAGGACGGGACGCCAGTCCATCACAAGGCACCCCAAGCAGGACTCGAACCCCAGACCTACCGGAGAGCAGGACTGCAGTCCAACCCACTGCACCACTGCACCAGTCACATACAACTATACAGTATACAAACAGTGTTCAACAAGAACTACCATATTTACTCAAATATAACTCACACTTTTTTCTCTCAAAATTCAAGTTAAAAAATCGAGGTGTGAGATATATGTCGGAATTTTCGGAAACTAAAGTTTTTTAGGAAAAAGTTAAATTGACATTTATAATTAAATCCTCAGTATTCATCATAATTTATAATTGCTCACATTATTTATAAAATGAATGCACTTGCACCGTGGTTGGAACAGCTGCCTTTGGCTCCAAAGGGTGCTGGTTCAGTCCCTGTCTCTGGCTGCAGTGCCCTTGAGCAAGGTGTTTGCCCTGCAATTGCTCCACTACCTTTGCCCAGTTATGTGCCTGTGTAATTAGTATTGGCCCTGCGATGGACTGGCGTCCTGTCCAGGGTGTGCCCCCCACCCCTTCTGTCTTGTCTCTGGGATAGGCTCTGGCTCGCTGTGACCCCGCTTGGGGCAAGCGGTTATTACAGTTAGCTGGTTGGTTGAATGTACTTGGTGTTTTGTAGTGCAAGTTTCTGTTTACACCACTATCGCACTGAGTCACCGTAAACTCATGCCCTGCTGCTTGATTGCCATGTTTTTCTGCGAAATCAGTAACTTTGAGTTTAAAACCAGCACTGTAACTTGAATGTTTGTTCATATTTCAAGTAAAGATTACCAGTAATTTACAAGACTTGAGATACATTATGAACAATAATTCACAAATGACTTATGAGAAGTAATCTGAAAGTGAAGCACGGAATGGACAATAATGGTAGGCCAGTATGCGTATGATTGGTGCAGTATTAACAAAAGATTACACAACTCAACAACAAAGGCAAGCCAGCGATTGTTGAAATGCTGATTTTCTTTAACTGAATTCCAAAATATCTGAAACTGCTGTAACAACATTATTATTTTTTAGTTTTAAACTTTTATCATGTGCAAGGTATATGCAAAACTTTTAATTTCTTTTTAAAAAAAGTAAAATTAGGGGTGTGAGATAAATGCGAGGGTGAATTATATTTGAGTAAACATGGTATTTACATTCATCCACTCAACACTACCCTGATAATTTATAGCAGTCCAGTGTTTATCATTACAGTTTTAGACTTGTTGATCTTTAGGTTCTTTAGGTAAACAACCTTCTACTCCTCCTGTAAGATACCCTCTTGCAGATCATTTTTCCAGGTTTGAAGCTCTCAGTTAAATTAGTCTTTTCATCCGAAAAGTTTGAAAAGCATCCCTATCTTCTATAAGAGATATTTTCTCTGGACAGGACCAGTGAAGTTGTTTTATGCTGTGACCATTGTGTTAATTGCTTTTAAGGGTGTAAAACTTACTTTATATAGGTTCAGTACTTGAAAACTCTTTAATGATATAGGATCCTTATGCCATGTATATATTACATTTTATAATTGATAAGTTCAGGTCTGATGCTGATTGATTTGTCACCTAGATTGTAGAAAAACTAATTTAACAATAAACTTATTATACACTTTTTGTGGTCCAAGGCTGAAATGTCAATAACTTGTGTATGCATCTTGCTTTTCTGCTGAAGAAAATGGACCGTAACAATGATGGCGTGGTAACTATTGAGGAGTTCATTGAGTCATGCCAAAAGGTATGTGTACAGAATATTTCAACAGAGAAAGCATTTTATTTTCATTTTAAACTATGACTTATTCAGTAATGTATATATGACCTGTCAGCAAGGATCCAGGAGACCTTATGTATGACTGAGAAAACTGGCAGGTTGCTATCACCATGGATGTGCCTCACTGTTACCTTTCTGCTCTGTACTCTTCCCCAGGATGAAAATATCATGCAATCAATGCAGCTCTTTGACAATGTAATTTAGGGTGTGGTTCTGCGAAGAAAGCAACAGGGCATGTCAGATGATTCCTGCTTGTACGGGCCACTCTGACCAACAGCATACTACCACTCCGACCTCACCTGCTTCCATGGGCCAAGGGACTCCTTTCATTTGGTTTATTCCTGTAAAAGAGAGACATGGAGGCAAAGGATGGGGCCGGTATTGAAGGATACAAACTGACATTTTTTTTTTTTTCCTGGTTCTGCATCACGTCAGTTGGACATGTAACCCTTATGGACATAGGTGGAATCAGATTCTAGCACTGAGCAAAAACCTCTGCTCTTCAGCAAGCGAAAACATGACTGCCATTCAAGTATAATGCATCTATGAGAAAGTAGTCCAAGTGATGAAAACCCAATTTTCAATTGCATGATGTCACAACATACCTATGCTGTTTAAGTATTGATCACAGTACTCCAAAGCCTGCTGTCATTCTCTGTACCTGAGTGTGTGTGCAGTTCTAATGTGTTCATCCTTCCAGGCCTGCATTGGCACTGGGCAAGAGTTAAGATCCCCTTAACCAGCGGCAATGCTTTGGCCTTTAACACCCACTTTCTCTACAGTCCTTTTATCTGTTCACCCTTATGTAGGCAAGGCATTTTATTTTACCGTTGGATGATTGCCAGTTCAGTGAGGCAGGTCAAGACAATCTCGATCCATCCCAAATCCAAACCAAGCCAAGGAAAAAGCTGAAGTTATAGTTGAAGGTTATCTCCGTGATAGGCATAATATAGACCCTTACCTTGTAAGTCTGTATTGCATAAAAAGAATGATTCAAGCAGTGATCCCTGAAGATATGCTGATGACACAGATGAATCCTGACAATATAAAGGATTGTGCTTCCTTATATTATGGAAGGACAGGAGCCAAGATACTACGATACAGCAAAGACTAACAATTCACAAGGTTCCTGTTTCCCACCACTGAGAATTTTTTGTGAGTTTAGTTAGTCAGTTGGAACCATCTCCGTATCCAACAAAGAAGGATGGTGATTAAAGTCACTTACTTACAGAAAGAAACTTATAAGGATCATTATTTTCACTGTGTCCTCAGCTACACCGGATCAAAAATGTGCCCATGGCCAGTTCAAGGTCTGGGAAACATTAGCTCTTAAGATTTGCCAAAGTAACATTTCTGTGTATTCCTCTTGTTCAGATTGAACATTGTGTTTGGCTGCTGCAAAGTATTTGTCCTTGTTCATTTCAAGCATGTGATTTGGGTCCACTGTCAAGCCTGAGTCAAGTGAGCATGAAGTTTGCTGTTGTGTGTGGTGAGCTGCTGAAGGACTTCCCTCTGTGGACTCACCAACATTAACCACCCTCCCAGCTGAGAGCCTAAGGAATCTGGGAGACTTTACTATCCAAAGCAGGTCATGTCACCATCCTTCCTTCTACATTATGGCTACAAATATGTTTGAATGGTTAGAGAGCAAGATTACACAAGCAGTGTTATCATGAAACTGCTTTTTAAATTTTGAGTACCCAGTAATCAGGGAAATTAGGCATAATCAGCAGTTTCCTCAAAACCCATGTTTGCAATATAAGGTGGGTAAAAGCTTGACCCTATCTGACATAGCATTTTCTTGTATTTGTGTGGGAAAAAGGGGCATAAATTGTTTCCAAGCTATCTTCCATTACTGACCACAAGTGATCCTTGTCTATATTCGCATGACATAAATAACAGAAAATATTAAACCATTGTATTTACTGTGTCTAACAGCCTGACCGGCTGCTCTGCATTTACAATGTATATTTTGTACAGATTCAATAAAACTCACAGTTGCTATGCAGTCATGTAAGTGGAACAGTCACTGCCTGTCCCCTTGTAAGACTGTACTCTCTCATGTCCACTGGAATTCTACCCTCCTGTATCCCACGGTAGCCAGTAGTAACCTGCAGCAATACCCAGAAAAGAGTAGCAAGTACAGTCATCCGTAAGACATGCCCATTAGAGTTAATTTGACTTTACAAGGAGTTTAACACCCTTTCATTATTTTATGAAGCATTTATTTTTGTTTAAAAGGACTGAATCTGGATTTTGTGTATCCCAACCTCTAAGCAGGATGAGACATTTACAGTTATTCGTTCAGGGGACACTTTTCTCCAAAGCACCATAAAATTATTATTCTGATGCCTTTGTCCATGGAGACTTACAATGTTAAATACACTTCTTCGAACTTCCTACAGCCACCCACACAACTGATAAACCAGACTAATGTAACACAGAGACATATTTTACAAGCAATTTGGAGCCACTAATTAACCTGAAACATGTCTGTTAACTGTGGAAGGAAACCTTTGCTAACATCGGGAGATGCAAAGGGGGGATGTATTGGCAGTGGGGGATTTATATGTATTATTCTATATCTTGCTGTTTTTACGGTTTCTTTTTATAACAATATATTTTATGAATATGATTGTTTCATTAATTTTTGTGTAACTACAAGTTTATTGTGTCATATCCCATAAGGTTTATGTGATGACAGGGTTAGACACGGTTTTTGACTCTACACGCAATGTCCGCAGAGTAGTGTGACAGGGCCTATGTATTCACACACTATGGGCAAATGAGAATCAACAATTTATCTGGAACACTCACAGGAAACACACAATTTAAGCTTATAGTACATGATAAGCATAGGCATGCATTTATACAGTATTACAGAGTAATAAATGAAGAGAAACATCCTTGTCTTGCAATAAATGTTAACTGAAGTATCTGTCCATTATAATGGGATTTGGTATAAATGAGCATCAGTTTTAGGAACTACAAATGTTTATCATTAAAACAAATGATAATTATGTGTTGGAGATATGAAAATTCACCTTACAAAGGGTTTTTCAGGAACACATCACATGTGTAGGGTGTACACTTAAACACTTTATTTCAGTTCAGCAAGAAGATGTATACAGTACACAAATAATTCAGTTACATATCTGTGCAGAGCAGAACATAAGTAAAAAAATACCATGTACACCAGCAACCTAATAAAAGTGCAAAATCCCACAATAAATCACTTTCTAAGGCTTTGCAGTTTCAATCTATAGAACCAATGATTCATCAACCAGCAAATACCAGATCAGCTGAAGTCCTTTACCTTTACACATATTTTCAAAAATGAACCTTAAAACTGCAGGATGTTCATTAAATATAAAAATATGTATTTTTCCACAAAGAAACTCAAATTTGATTTTACATTCTTATTCAGATAAGATCTTAATGGGGAAAATTTTAGGAGAATGGGATGGGGGCATCTAACAGGAAAAGAAAGTCCAGAGCAGGTGGTCTGTACTTGCACGTGTTGCAGCTCTGCCTAGTACAACTCAGGCCATCACTTAGCTACCCTGCGGAGTTCTGCAAGGACCCACATGGCCAATGTGAGAAGTGCCAGTGAGCCAGACTGGTGAGTGGCTGCCAGCGGAGTGGGGACATAGAAGAGCAGAGTGCTGATACCCAAACCCACCTGTTGGAGACAAACAAACACTTTCAGGAGCATGCACATTTAAACTCACTATAACTGTCACATAGTACAGAAATATTCCACTTCTGTTTCTCTTGCTCCACTTTCATTAAGAATTAAAAAGCCCCAGACTGTCTATCAAAACTCTGTCAAAGAAAAGCCAGCTGGCATGCTGAGAACCTGTCCACACTTACTTGGGCATAAGCCATCGCCAGCAGGCAGCTCAGAGCAATCTTGGACCTCCGAGGCAGCACCATCCTCCTGGAGAACAAGTAGAGCCCTGTGATGGCCGTCACCGTGCAGATGCCCTGGAGCAAAAGGCACAAGCTTTTCTTCAACACAAACCACAGCCACAGCTTGCTCACTGCATACCTCTGTGCATGTAAGTGTGTGTATTCCTCTATACTACCAGTAAGTGCATGTGCATTACATCCTGTTTACATGCATCTAACTGTGTAAACAGAAATGTTATGAAAGAGAGGCTAGATGTTCACCAATATGCGGTGGTCGAACTGTACTGTGGTGGGGTTCTCAAAAAAGTTCTTTAAGAAAGGGGAGAAGGCCAGCAAGTCATCAGGAACCCAGCGCTCGCCCATCTTGGGGAAGGAGTTGTAAACCAGGCCAGCATCCAGGCCAGCCACAAAAGCCCCTGTAACGGCAGAATAATCTCACAGAGGCTCTGAGCAGAGATACTCTTCTGACCATTGAGTCCACGTGAAACTTACTAAGGGTTCTTATCTCCAGATTTCTTTTATTGCATAACGTACAAATAAGGAGCGCAGAGGTGCACCCTTAATTTTGTGGGGGAGGTTAGATTGAAACAAAAAACAAAATAACGATAATGTTCAACACTGGAGCAAAATTCTTGTTTAACACAAATCCGTTATACTAGCCAGTTATAAAACTTAGAATTTTACACATTAGTGAAAGTAACATCATTTACATAACAGTAAGGTTTCTTTCCCACAGGACCAGCTGCTCCAGGCTCAAAGCTCCTGTACACATGCACACACCCCAGAGCAGCATGATTCTCACCTGAGAGGGCTGTGAGAAAGACAAGACCCCCAGTCCCCCGGGCGAACCGCCGCAGCAGGGTAAGCTGCCGTGTGTCAGGCAGCTTCCAGAAGACAGGCAGAGGTGAGAGAGGAGAGTAAGGCTTCAGATTTGAGTCTACTGGCTTGGAGGTTACAGGTTTTGGTTCACAGAACTAGCATTTACAACCAGTTCTTATTGCTCAGAGCAACCAAACACTTACAGAATGAGTCTATGTTAATTTACTGGGGATTTTGTCCTACTAATAAGTATTGATAATTAAAATAAGGCCATAATAACAACACAGTTTTTACATTTATGTGAACAACCAGGTATCAAATATCATTTCTCTGATGATGTTATTCAGAGCTTATTTCCTCATTCCCTACAAACATAATACTGTATATGCTCTGAGGAAAAAACTTATGCAATATACTTTCAACAGATTCAAAAGAACCCATTGAGCCTTGCTTAGTGTCAAAACATAGCACCATCACTGGAGAAACCTGGTGCAGCAATATAAATGTTTTAAGTGCTCAGATCTTGACATTTAAAAAACATCTTTGACATTACTTTGTACCATCCTGACCCATGACAGGTGGTATCAGAGCACTGTTTTCTAGGGTGGCTTGACATCAAGTAATATAATCAGGTAATAAAATTAGTAGATTACACACATGCAGTAGCATCCAAGAGGGGGTGGATTTACCTTGTGTGTGGGCAGGAGCAGGGAAAGCCCCATCCACAAACTGGCACAGTACAGTACCAGGGCAGAACCCAGGTGGGCTGCAAGCCGGTACTGGCTCACACGAGGCACGTCGTAGGACTCTGGTTTTTCCTCCAGACCACTCTTTACCATATACCACCCCAGCAGTCCCTGACAGAATCAAGTCTTCACATCAGTGATACTTGGCTGTAGAAGATCTTACACTGAACCATTCACAACAAAAATATTGTTTAATGGAAAAATTAAAATCTAACTTCACAGAGTGCAGGTCACGATGCGAAGAAAGCAGTATAGAAGTCCAGAATGCTATACCCTCCACATTTTTGTTTCTATTAATAATGATGGTGAGTAACTTAAATTCAGCAAACGATTCTCAGTGAAAATCTAACTTACACAGGTGTCCCTGTTGGATAGGTACTTTTGGGTGGGTGTGGCACATATTACTGGGACAGCTGGTGGCATAGTGGTTGTGCCTTTGGACCAAAAGGTTTGAATCCCACCTCCAGCTGCAATATCCTTGATCAAGGTACTTACCCAGCTGTATAAATGGGTAAATAACTGTAGGCAGTTTAAAATTCTAAGTTGCTTTGGAAAAAAGCATCAACTAAAAGAATACATGTAAATGTAATGATACCTGGAAGAAGACAAATCCACAGAGGCCCAGAATACAGCCTTTCATAGGGCGGGTGAAATAGCCTTTCCTCCAGAAGTAGACTGCAGGCAGAATATAGGCTAGGCCCACCAGTCGGCCCCACATACGATGACCCCACTCCATGTAGAAGATGGCCTTGAACTCCTGTAGAGTCATGTCATGATTGAGTCTGCAAATACATCCATAAGGAATCCTGAAATCCACTACTGTGCAGATTGCCTTGGACGTTTTTCTTTTTTCTATTATCTCAGCCTTAGTAAGTACCTTTAATAACCTGAATTGGTGAAGGGGGTGCATTTTAATCAGGAAAAGAAAGGGCTGCAAAATTGAAATATCTTTTGTATAGAAATAGAAAAGTTTAGGTCTCAACAGCAGCAGGATTCCACCAAAAGGGAAAAATTCATTCAGCCATTAAGGCGGGGGGTTGTGTGCTCAGGACATGGATGAAAACATAAAAGAAAACGCTACAAAGAACTGGAACTCACATTTTAAACTCTGGGTACTGCTGGTACTTCTGGAACTCGGCCTCCCATTCAGCCTCTGTCTGGGGGGGTTTCATCTCTTTGATTAAGTGCCAGTCCACCATGGACAGGCCGGATTCAGTCAGTCTGCAAGCGAGAGAGAACAGCGCACCTCACAGCTAGGTGACGATGCAAACGCTGCCATGAGGCTTGAAAGAAGGGAAAAAAAAAAAAAACAGCTGCACAATTCTTTACCACAGTCCCACCTCAATCTGAACTCACCTGGTGACTCCACCCAGAACCACAGCCCCAACCACCAGTCCACTGCAGCCCACCAGCCATTTGCCCACAATGCGGTTGGTGGCTGCATTGGGCACTGTAACAGCCTGTGGGGTCTGTGCTCGGACAGCCTCAGCTGTGAGTGTAGATCGGCGCCTGTTGACCAGCCACGACCTGACCGTAGATCTCTACCACAACACAAAAACAGGCCCAATTGGATAAATGGCAGCTACACTGACTGTACAGGGTTGAGCACCAAGGCTGGTGGTCACCTGATACTCTGCAAATTAACTATATTGGACAGTCTGGTGTCTAATAAGAACTGACACACTGCGTGTGATGGCTGGCCCATCACAAGTCACACTTCACCACTATGACAGGTGGGGGAAGAGTAAACATAAGACCAGAGGTCATCCCAGAAACAATGAAGCTCTGAACATGAGCACGTCACGTGATGTGTTAACACTGCACTTCCATAACAGGAATATGCGGACTAGTCCTGTGTGTGAATGAGGACTGAATCGATTGGTTGTTATTGTTCACTGTAGTCCGAATTAGAGACCACAAAATATTTACACTTCAACTTGCTTGCCTATTTTTCAAGAAGACAACAGTTCTGCTGTTTCAATCACTGATGATGCTGTGCTTAGTTTACAAACCAGTGGTCCCCCGCATACTATCCCATGACAAATGAATGCTGCATGTTCTATATGAGCTTACCTGCAGTGGCAGGCGACCGACAGCACATTGCTGACACCGCAGCGATAAGGCGCGCAGCAACACAGACATTGTGGACATATCAGATGATAGGAGGTGCGGCGACACAGCTAAATTGCGCAGGCGCACCGTCGCCCTGAACGTGACAGTTTCCGCTCATATTCACCTTTGATCTTTGACACAGCGGTCTTGGGTTGCCTTTTTAAAACGTCGATTGAACGATATACGTTGCCAATATAGTGAATGTCATGTACAGTGGCCTGGAATAAAACTGTTACAGAAAATAAAGCCAGCTTTTTTTTTTATTTTTTATTTTTTATTTTTTAACAAGACCTCCGGGTTAGCGTTGCGACTACTACTAGCCTAGGCGAACAGCTCGGTCTGCACGGGGATCCGCTAATTTATTATATATTCGTGGAAGCGGGTTATACGAGACATGATGAAAAACAGTAATTGAATTAAGACTGAAATGATCCTTAAATGTGCATACATAACGCGGTCCTGTGAGAAAGTGCAGTGAGGACGGAGATGACGTATCTCTGACGGGATTCACTCAGCAACTCTATTCTGCATAAACAAAATATCACTCTTTATTGAACATAACAATTTCTTTGAGTATGTCATAGTGTTTATAGGAACTCTGATTCACGCGGTTTTTCGAATAATTCGTCCCCACATAAACTGGCCATGGCAACATAATGGAAGGCTCCGCTAAGCCGCCATATTGGAAAAATGCAAACGTCAAGACGCACGCAATATTATACTTTTAATTAAACCAACTGCAGAAATAAGTGCAGCAGAGAAATGCTTCTCATTTCACAAGTACTTCGTTTCTTCTATGTAAAAAAGTCTTAAGGGGGAATTTATGTTCCTAGCAAGTGATAACAGAAGAACAAGTCAGATGAATTTCTGCAGTTTCTGCTGTGCATTAATCTGGATTGTTTACATTTACATTTATTCATTTAGCAGACGCTTTTCTCTAAAACGATGTACATCTCAGCAAAAATACAATTTCTGCATTACATTAAGAAAAAGAGACGTGGCAGCAGACGTGATTCTTAAGCAAACCTAGTTTGTTACTTTCCACTTGATGCACCGATGTTCATTGCTTGAGTAGGTGCATAAAATGCAGGTTAGATGAATCCTGATAGCCTCCTTTTTTTAAGAATAAGGTACACAAACAATCACATACAATGGCGGAGTAGCGGCTGTGTAAAGGCCTATCTGGGGATGATCATGAAGTTACAGTGCAAGAACATTTACGCCACACATGAGCTGGAGAGATCTTGGGCGAAATGGGTCCGGAAAAGGTGAGTTTTCAGACCCTTCCTGAATGTAGACAGAAATTCTGCAGGGGAAGGTCATTCCACCACAACAGAGCCAGAACCGAGGACCTCCGTGCTTTACCTTTCGTGTGCAGGACCACCAATCGAGCAGAAGTAGATGAGAGAAGGGGTCTGGCTGGGGTGTAACGGTTGATCAAGTCTTGTAAATAGCTAGGAGCAGTTCTACTGATGCATTTGTAGACAATAACCAGGGTCTTGAATTTGCTATAGTTTGCTGGCTATAGGAAGCCAGTGCAGAGAAATGAGTAGGGAAGATACATGGGAACACTTTGGCAAATCAAACACAACTTGTGCAGCAGCATTCTGAATCAGCTGCAGAGGTTTGATGGCAGTAGCAGGAAGGCCACACAGGAGAGGGTTGCAGTAGTCCAGACGGGAAGTCACCATGGCCTGAACAAGTAGTTGGGCAGAGTCAGTTGTGAGGTAGGGACGGATCCTATGAATATTATGTTATATTATATCCCATGCTGACAGAGGATGATGTCCGTCTGCCATGACGATCGAGACGTTCCATGCTGAGCTGGGGATCCAAGATGCCATTTAGCAACATAATCATTATTACTTGTTACACTGGCTTACAATTGTTACTTTCTAAAATGTCCAGGAGGGGTGGGCACCCACTGGCCCGTGGACCTCGCGAAGTTTTCTCTCCCTCAACCTTCAGTTGGGAGTTTTTGTTCCTTTCCCCGGTGGCCAGTAGGCATACTTATAGCTCTATAAAAGGACTTTATTATGGTAGCCATTAGTCGACTGTCTTCTTTGTTTGTATCTGTTTTTCTTGCCTTCTGCCTATGTTAAAGCGTTCTGTGTCACTGCGTGAGAAGAGCGCTCTATAAAAATAACTTGAATAGAATTGAATTGAATTATGCAGGATGTATCTGGCGTCCCGTCCTGGGTGTGTCCTCTCCCCCTCCAGCCTTACGCCCTGTGTTACAGGGTTGGCTCCGGTTCCCCGCGACCCCATATGGGACAAGCGGTTCTGAAAATGTGTGTGTGTGTGTGTGTGTGTGTGTGTGTGTGTATCTGCAGGACCGGGTTGTGGCTTCAATGTGCTGAGAGAAAGACAGACTCGTGTCCATCATTACTCCACACTCTTAGCCGAGGAGGTAGGCAAAATAAGTGAGTTGTCCTGTTTGATCGATAGATTGTGACAGGAGGACAGGCCAGCTGGGAGGTGAAGAATCTCTGTTTTGGAGAGGTTGAGTTGGAGGTGGTGATCAGACATCCATGAAGAGATGTCCAACAGGCAAACAGCAATGCATGCAGAATTGTCTGACGCACCAGGTGGAAAGGAGAGGAAGAGCTGGGTATCATCAGCATAGCAGTGATGTTTGAATCCATGGGAGGCTATGACCTGGCCGAGGGAGGAGGTGTAGATTGAGAAGAGAAGAGGACCCAATACCGAGCCCTGCAGAACATCGATTGAGAGAGGCAGAGGAGAAGAATGAGAGCTCAGCCAGACCACTGGATAGGATCTGTCAGATAGGTAGGACTCCAACCATCTTAGTGCTGCTCCTTTGATCTCAACAGAGTCACGCCCACTCCTTACTACAGATCACAATTGTTCCAGAGAACATGCACCTTAACAAACCACAAAATACAATTTAACAAACAAATTAATAGAAGTGTCACCCATAACTACACAGACACGCAACCGATTGTGTCTGTCGATCCGCCCAGCTACACGACAGGAATACGTGTTGGGAAAAAGCGGTACCAACATGGCTACAATTACCTGAAACACCACAAACTGCAGCAATAGACCTCCAGCGCAAAATATAATGCATAATGAATGGGATCAATGGTTTCAACGCTATTAAAGGGGTCGGATCAGCAAACAACTGTTAAAGTATTTAAATCAGATGATCTTCAGGAAGGAAAATTGTGTGGTACAGCTTTGTAGCTTAGTTTGACTGCCCTGCGAACATACCAACATTTCAGTGGAACTTTTATGTCCACTGACCTTCTTTCCCAATAAAACATAGTAAATACTAATGCTGTGAGTGATGTGTGCAAGTGTTCACTGTCTTGAGCGTAAAATCTGGAGATTGTTGCAGATCATTTTGAATAATTTAGATTCCCAAAAGAAGAAAGGGATTAAGGAAAGATATTACTTCTTCCTCAATTGTTTTCACACATTTCTCCAAATGAATGTAATTGCTCTCAAAACAAATTACCAGAGCCAACTGAACACACTTACCTTGACCAAAAAAAAAAAATTCAGTTCCACTGCATAAAGAAGTACTGCCTTTTCTTCTACTAATGCATTTACCAAAATTAAATACTAACATCAAAAGTATGTGTGCGCTCTGTTGACTGTATAATGTAGTCTGATTTACATACACAAATACATGAATTCAAATGCACATTCATCACAACATTCTCTACTAATGAATTCTGTTGTATAGCAATGAGTTATCTGAAAGAAAAAATATGCACTGCAATCACTGAACTTTATTGATCATGCCTCTCATTTACATCTGGCCAGAGAATTTCATCTACATCGCAGCATATATTCTCGCGAGCTATGCCTTGTGGGGAAAAAAACGTTGTGAATGTTGAATCCATGCTTGACAAGCTGCTGCCTCAACATCTCCACAGGCCTCTTCCATTGCTTGAGGAATACTTACTTGACTGTAAGGGTTGCAATCATATACTTTCCATCTCCAACAGGAGAAGAACTCAGCTGGAGTCAGAAAAGGAGAATATGGTGGAAGGAACACCATCTTGAAATGTGGGTGATGCTCAAACCACTTCTGTACCAACGCCAAATGGTGGAATGGCACATTGTCCCAAACAACTACAAAGTTTTGCTCGATTTGCTTCTGGTCAACCTGCGGGAAGAGGATTTCATTGAGGGAGTTTAAAAAATTTTGCATCCTTTTGGCATTGTATGGCCCCAAGACAGCAGTGTGTGTCATTGTGCACCAGTAGTTGAAATTGCAGCAGACATGGTGATGTTGCCTCCCCGTTCTCCAGGGACATTGGCCATCGTGCCACAGTCAATCACATTCCTCCCTCTTCTTTTTTTGTTAAGGCTGAAGCCAGCTTCATCAATATACAGGTACTCAAAATGAGTAGCACTGCTGTCCAACTCCAAAATCCTCTAGAGTAGGAAAGAACACAAGGTACAATAAGTTAGTGTTTTCTAAAGTAATGGTATTGATTGCAAAGTTTATACTTTAAGTGTTGCGGAGCAGTCCAGGTTCCCACTTTGACACAGCACTATGCCCAGAGACGCCTGAATTTTTCCCCTTAGAGTGGAATAGTATATAGACACATACAGTAACATCCAGGAAAATAATATCTTTGTATTTACAATAAAAGTGCAGTAATTGTGTGACTTACATGTACTTGAACAAACTGGAATCGCAACTCCTTCACACTGAGAGTTCCTCTCAAAGGGTACTTTGTATATCTGCTTCATCCAGATGGCATTTCTCCTTACAGCACGATCAATTGTGGCAAGACTGCATTGCTGAATATTCTGGAATACTTGGTTATCCTGTATTATTCTTTGCTGGATTTCTTTGAGGCGGATGGTGTTCTGGACCACCATGTCAACAATGGCATGCTCTTGTTCAACTGAAAAGAGTCTTGTTTGTCCACCTGAATGTTGTCAAACTTCTATTCTGAAGAATGTTTGGATAAGTACAAACATTTATAGCAGAGAACTAGAGTACTGCATTCTAACCATAGGAGTGCAATGGTATGGTTACTTACCAGTTTTCACACTGAAATGTGCAGATAATTGAAACCACTGTGGATCTGTTTATGTTGGGCTGAACTCTCTGCCCAACTTCTCTGAAGAAGAGACCATGATTTATGACATGGTCAATTAGGGTGGCCCTCATTTCATTTGAAACCCATCTGTACCCAATCCTTCTGCCTCTCCTCCCTCCTCTTCCACCCTGCTGCCCCCTTCCTCTCTGCTCATGTCTTGTTACATTTTCTTCTCTTGCTCTTTCCACTACACCATTGCCCTCTGCCCTACCCATCTCTTCTCCCTCTACTCCTCCCTCTTCTCCTCTTCCTACACCCTCACCTCCTGTCCCCTCATCTCTTTCTACCTCTTCCACTCATCTTCCTTTACCCTCCCCACCACCTCTTACTCTTACACATCTTCCTTTTCCCCTTCTCATTCTTGTTATTATTTTTTTTTTGTCTTTTTTCGTTTCCCCTTTTGTAATTGTAAGGATGGTGATAATTGTGTAATCAATTAGGAAATTTGCATTTCCTGTGTTGTGTGTATTACTAAATCAGCGGATATCAATTTGGGGCTCATTGAGAACATACCATGTGCAACTGAGCATTGAACAAATGACAGAGTTTTGCTTGTTGTGTTTAGGAAAAGGTACATAAATGTAAATGTTTGTGATTTGTGTTAAACCAATGAAAGATATGCAATTGTTTTTTTCCTGATGTATTACAGTTCTGGTTGGCTGCATGAACTGTTGTGCAAACATTGCAGAATTTTGTGCACAGTGTTTTGGGAAAAGTATGCATGTCATTTGAAATTAGTATGAGATAGACAAGAACTTACAATCTATTTAGGACAATGAATGAAGTATTCAGAGGTCTGTGTTAATTGTTTTGAGAGCAGTGACCAGAGTTTGGAGTAATGTGTCAAATCGATCGAGAAAAACTGTAATTGTTTTGAGAGCAGTGACTGGAGTTTGGAGTAATGTGTCAAATCGATCGAGAAAAACTGTAAATATGGATAATAAACTGCAGATGTGATCATCGGCCCAGAAAAGGTAGCGTGCTCTGCAACAAGCACTTCGGAGGTGATCAGTTGGATCAGACCGGACAGACAGGAAGGAACTGTGCCCATTTTATTCATCTTTCCTGAGCATTTACAAGTATTTGCTACAGCTGTACTGTGGAATGCTAATAGTCTGCATAACACTGTAACATTCAGTTATAGAATCATAACTAGTCAAACAGAGGTACAAAACACAACTGACTAGTACAGTAGCAGTGATTTTCACAATGAAGATTCATAACTAGAAAGCTTGCCTTGTCAAATTTCCATCCATCCATCCATCCATCCATCCATCCATCCATCCATCCATCCACCCATTTTCTGTCCCGCTTGTCCTAGTAGGGTTGCGGTGGCAACATGGAGACCAGAGAGGCCCAGCTGCCCCTTTCCCCTGCAACTTCCTCCAGCTCAGCTTGGGGGATCCCCAGTTGTTCCCAGGCCAACTGTGAGATATAATCCCTCCAGTAGGTCCTGGTCCGACCTCGGGGCCTCGCCCCAGTTGGCCATGCCTGACATACCTCCTTATCAGATGACTGAACCACCTCTACTGGCTCCTCTCAATGTGGAGGAGGAACGGCTCTACTCTGAGTTCCTCCTGGATGTCCGAACTCCTCACTCTATCACGGAGAGTGAGTCCCAACACCCTGCGGTGAAAACTCATTTCAGTCACTTGTTATTCGCGATCTTATTCTTTCGGTCATTACCCAAAGTTCATGACCATAGGTGAGGGTAGGGATGTAGATCGACCGGTAAATGGAGAGCTTTGGCTTATGGCTCAGCTCCCCCTTCACCACTACAGTCTGGTACAGCAACTGCATTACTGCTGCTGCTCCCAGTCTGTGGCCGATCTCATGCTCCCTTCTCCCCTCACTCGTGAACAAGACCCCAAGATACTTAAACTCCTCCACCTGGGGCAAATTCTCTCCCTTTACCTGGAGAGGGCATGCCATCCTTTTCCGTGAGAAAACCATGGACTCAGACTTTGAGGTGCTGATCCTCATCCCAACCGCTTCACACTCAGCTGCAAACCGTTCCAGTGTGTGTCGGAGGCAGCTATGTGACAGTGCCAAAAGGACAACATCATCTGCAAAAAGCAGAGATGTCACCTTCTGACTCCCACACAGAATGCCCTCCTGGCCTCGACTGCGCCTTGATATCCTGTCCATGAAGACCACAAACAGGAGTGGATACAAGGAACAACCTTGGCGGAGTCCAACACCCACATTGAACGGGCTTGACTTAATGCTGAGAATGCTGACACAGCTATTGCTTCATGTGTACAGAGCACCTCCCACAGAATTTCTTGGGGAACCCGATTGTAAGCCTTCTCAAAGTCCACAAAACACATGTAGACTGGATTTGAGAACTCCCATGCCCCTTCAATTATCTGTGAGAGGGTAAAAAGCTGGTCCAGTGTTCCACGGCCAGGACGGAATCCGCATTGTTCCTCTTCAATCTGAGGTTCAACTATTGGCCAGAGCCTCCTTTCCAGGACCCTGACATAGACTTTCCCAGGGAGGCTGAGAAGCGTGATACCCTGATAGTTGGTACACACTCTCCCGTCCCCTTTCTTAAAGATAGGGACCATCACCCCAGTTTGCCAATGCAAAGGCACTGTCCTCGAGGTCCATGCAACATTGCAGAGAGGTGTCAGCCATGACAGCCCAACAACATTCAGGGCCTTAAGCAATTCTGGGCAAATCTCATCCATCCCCGTTGCTTTGCCACCGTGGAGCTCACCAACTACCTCAGTGATGTCCACCAGGGAAATGGATTCTGACAGCCCGGAAGCCTCTGGCCCTGATTCCTGTAAGGGAGGCATATCTCTTGGGTTTAAGAGTTCCTCAGAGTGTTCCTTCCATCTCCCGACAATGTCCTCATCAGAGGTTAGAGTTTCTCCACACTTGCTAAGCACAGCCTGAGCGAAGCTCCTGAGCCACCTGATGGTCTCCAGAACCTCTTTGAAGCCAACCAATAGTCATTTTCCATAGCCTCTCCAAACTCCTCCCATGCCCTGGATTTTGCTTCTGCAATTGCAGCCACTGCTGCCTTTTCTGCCTGCCGGTACCTGTCTGCTGAGTCAGGAGTTCCCAGAGCCAACCAGGCCGTAAAGGCCTCCTTCTTTAGCTTGACGGCTTCCCTCACCACTAGTGTCCACCAGTGGGTTCTTGGGTTGCCGCCCTGACTGGCACCAACAAGCTTTTGGCCACAGCTGTGCCTGGCTGCTTCCACAATGGAGGTTTTGAACAGGATCTATTCAGACTCCCTGTCCCCTACCTCCTCCAGGACATGGGAGAAGCTCTCCTGGAGGTGTGAATTAGAATCATTCCGGACAAGGTCCTCCGACAGTCGTTCCCAGCACACCCTCACTAAACGCTTGGGCCTACCAGGTCTGTCCATCAGTTTTCCCTGCCATCTGATCGAACTCACCACTAGATGGTGATCGGTTGACAGCTCAGCACCTCTCTTCACCCGAGTGTCCAGAACATGTGGTCTCATGTCAGATGAAACAACTACGAAGTTGATCATTGACCCTTAGCCCAAGGAGCTATGGTCCCAAGTATACTTATGAGCATCCTTGTGTTCGAACATGGTGTTTGTTATGGACAAACCATGACTAGCACAGAATTCCAATAACATTTCACCATTTGGGTTCAGATTGGGCAAGCCGTTCTTTGCAATCACCCCCCACCAGATTTCCCAGTCATTGCCAACGTGAGCATTGAAGTCCCTCAGAAGGACTATGAATTCGCATTGAGGTGACCCTGTCATCCACCGGATAAACTCCAACTGTGTGGCAGCCAGCCGGGGGCTTCTGAGTATCCCCACACCCGCCTGGCACCTCTCACCCTGTGCAAGTCCTAAGCAGGAGAGAGACCACCTCCTATCGAGGAGTTTGGTTCCAGAGTCAACACTGTGAGTGGAGGTGAGCCCAACTATATCTAGTTGGTATCTCTCAACCTCCCGCACCAGTTTTGGCTCCTCCCCCCCAGTGACAGTTACATTCCACATGCCAAGAGCCAGTTTCTGTCTCGAGGGGCCACGACACCACGTGCCACCCTGTCCGCTCCTGCCGCCTGGTATACGTCGCATCCAACCGCCATGTTGGACCTTGTGGGTGGTGGGCCCACATGCCCCCCCCCATGTTGCCTTTTCGGACTGAACCCGGCCGGGTTACTTGGGCAGCCCGGCCACCAGGGGCTCGCCTAGGAACACTACCCCCAGGCCCGGCTCCAGGTGACCCTATTCTGGGCAAGGTAAACATTCTCCTGTTTACTTTTTCCATGGAGGTTTTTGGATCATGTTAGTCTGGATCTTCACTCCAGACCTGTTTGCCTTGGGAGACCCTACCAGGAGCATACTGCTCCTGACAACATAGCTCTGGAGATCCCTAGATCACGCAAGCCCTTCCGCCACACCAAAGCCCCAATCCAGGAAAGGTCAAATTTCTAATAGAGTGTTTATATGATCAAAATTGTTACTGGAATGTTTTTTTGTGCAGACTGGCTCAGGTTACCCTGCCAAAGGAGAAATGCACCCTGAATTTACTTTGAGTAATGTTTACTGAAGTGTATACACACTGTCTACTTTTTTCTAGCTGGGTCACAGCAACTTGGGCCTAACCCAGTAACACAGGGTGCAAGGCTGAAGTGGGAGAGGATACACCCTGGACAGGATACCAGTTCATTGCAAGGCACCCCAAGTAGGGCTTGAACCACAGACCCACCAGAGAGCAGGCTCTAACCAAACGTGCTGCACCACCACACCCCCATTGTGTAATGAAGTTATTCTTGGCAAAGTTTTTTTTTTTTTTTTTAATTATTTTTAAAAGCAACAACTTTTGAAATCTGTTTTGCCCATAATAACTGCTCATCTGTATAAATTCCCGAAAAGTTAAGATGTTTCTATAATGTAACTGTAGGCTCTATAGTTTGTTTTTAAATTCTCAACAAGTTTCACAGATTTCACCACAGAATTGTGTTGCTTATTCTTCATCAATAGACACTTCACTAATAACCAATATCACTAGTATCATAATAAAGTATACATTTTTATACTAGATGTTGCCCATTTCTTTATAAGCATGGAAATATCCTATACTCAGTTCAATTAAATTCAAAAGTTTTCAACCAAAAATTACATGACAAATTGATAAATTTGTATAGCTGAGCAGCAAACTTTTAAGTCTCTTTGGTGGCGAGGTACCATCTAGTAGCCTATACAGTATATGGCTATAATAACAGAATGCTGAGATTATAGTATTTTGTGTAAATTATAAAAGTCCAGGGGGCTGTGGTGGTGCAGTGGGTTTCACTGACTCCTTGTCTCCAGTGGGTCTGGGGTTCTAGTCCTGTTTGGGGTGCCTTGTGATGGACTGGTGTCCCATCCTGGGTGTGTCCCCTCCAGCCCTGTGTCCTGTATTAGGTTTTGGTTTGCCGTGACCCCATTTGAGACAAAGGGTTTCAGACAATGTGTGTGTGTATAAAAGTCCAAAGGCTAGAAAAATCTCTGTTGTATATTAACACACTATGAATGTGGGATGATTACTCTCTTAATTATGCTTAGGAAGCTCTTGATATGGGAAACCAGGTTGGTTACTGTGGATATGGCACCATATGCCATATGGAATCTTTAAACAGACTCAAGCACATCAGTTAATGCAGTATAACTTAAAATAGCTTAAACTTTATCATGTTCAAAGGGACACAGACAACTCAGCATTCCAACATTTTTATTTCAGTACTGACAGCCACCTATAGCTGAGCTAGGTACTAACTTCCTGGCATCGTTTAGGTTTTTATCGAATTCATATACATGTCCGGTTTGATGAACTGATAGAAAATATATTTAGCTTTAAAAAAAGCAGTATTTCACGGAAATCGGTTGAGAATTGACAAGACAGAACATTTGAGAAGAGCGACTGAGTGTAACCAGACTTCGTTTACATCCAGGCTTTTGCTTTTGCTTACAAGCGTGAACAATTTTTCAAATATGGCGGAGGACAACGCCGTTACGGCGCAGTCGTTATCAGTAGGTTGGGCCTATCTATCTATATCTATGTTCGTTCCTGCCAACTGTGACCGGAAGTTGCTTTCGAGTGACGTCAGAGGCCGCGGACTGACGTTCCGATTGGCTGAGGCGATGAAGAAACGTTTAAGAGGTGAAAGGTTGACAACCTGCAAGTTTTGTGAAATAAATAAATAACATAAAGTTGGCAGGTAACACGAAATGCTAAGATTTATAAAGTGCTTTTTAGTGCTTTTTCGCATGAATAATGGAGCAGTACAGTAACTATCTTTCGCCGCAGACGATCTGTTTTGTCATCAGCGGTTGCTGTAACTTTAGACTAGTCAGTGAGTCTTAAGTAGCGGCTGTTCGTGCAGTTCGTCCTCAGCGTGTCTGTATATGTTGTCCACATGTCCTGCGCATACGACGTATGATACGTGTTGTTTTGCGTATTTGTCCTTAGTACACTGCCATGATGTGTTGCATGATGATGTACGTCGTGAGTGTAGTAGGCATACATTTGATTTGCTCTGGAAAGTGAACAGCTGTCAGGTGACTTTTCTGTGCTGTCGTGTGTAGGATGTCGGAGGGGTTCCTCATGGAGGTGTGTGTGGATTCGGTTGAGTCTGCCATTAACGCTGAGAGGGGAGGTACGGTACAGTGCACACTACAGCATACACACGGTCTGCTCGTGCTCTCCTTGTCACCTTCAGGCTTCAGACCTAGGCACAGTGTCTGGTCACTGCAGGATCTTCAGCTTTCCCTTCCAGTGTGTCTACCTGTGATTGCGCTTAGGGCGCCGCATTATGATTAATTTGTTTATGGGGTTCTGCCATGAATCAGGGCCAAATGTAGACATTCATCAATAGCATCGATTGTTGGAGTCCTCAGCTCATGCCATGGTGGTATGGTTCTTCCTTTTTACCTGCAGTCTCTTGTGTGTAGTGAGCCTGAAGCCTCCAGGTCAACAGCTCCTCTGTCAGTCACCAAGCCCATTAGCGTTCATCCTCTGATCCACTTTGTTGGGTGTTTTTCTTTTTTTTTGTGGATTGCATGTCTCTGAGTTAAGGCACATCTGCTTTTTCGTGATGCTAAATACAAACGGAATACTTTTCCTGCACTATAAGCTTCAAAATCAGTCATCAGCCATGTTTTCTCTGTGCTGAATTCATATGAAATAATTTGAATCCGCAGTTAGTTATAGGTGAGATGTACACAGAGACTGAGTCACTGGTATTCTGACTGTCGGTGTCCTTTTTTTAGGTGCAGGCCGTCTTGAGCTGTGCTCCAGCCTGTTGGAAGGGGGAATCACTCCCAGTGTTGGTGAGTTTTTTTTTTAAATGATAATAATAACAATATAAACTACATGTCCCAAGTATTTATACTGACTGACAGTTTAGGTGTCTTACACAGAATAATTTTAAAACTTTGTGCTGTTAATTATTAAATTATCAGTGGTTTAAATGTGGCAGTATTATTAATTTTCTGTATGTAGAACACCTTAGAAAGTATTTTGATAATTAAATTTTTTTTTGTTTTGGTAAAAGTCTACAAATTTTGTCATTTATAAAATGGAGAAAAATAAATGCCAATATATTTTTTTTTCCATTGAATTATCTGCATTTCCAAATTGCAGGACTGCTGCATGTAGTTAAACAGTACGTGCGGATACCTGTGTACTGCATGATCCGCCCTCGTGGGGGGGACTTCTTGTATACGGACCGTGAGGTGGAGGTGATGAAGACAGACATTGAGCTTATTAAGAGCCATGGGGCCGATGGGCTGGTGCTGGGTGCTCTGACAGAGGATGGCCGGGTAGACACAGAACTCTGCGTTGAGCTACTTGGTGAGTCATTTGGTCACAAAGGCCAGGTTTTCATGTCAGGAATGGCTAAACATCTCCTTAAACCATCACATATTAAGTAATAACTTATCTCATTAGCTGTTTGGTGTGTTTGTGGACCTTTGAGTTTCTGCTTTAACTCGTGTCCTCTTAGAGATTATTTAATTTGGTGTTTGAAATTCTTAATCTAATTGCAATTAAACTTGAACTTTGTTCACATTAAATCTGTTTTCTTCTCTTCCAGCTGCTTGTAGACCATTACCAGTCACCTTCCACAGAGGTAAGCAAAGTAGGTTTACAAATAGAATATATTTCTATTGACTGCATGAATTTAGAAATGTGAATCTGTATTGTTTAGTTTTAATATTTAAATCATTATCACCTGATTAAGATTAGATATCCATGGCATGTATTATGTTCCATTGTATGAAACTGGGGATTTCAAGCAGTATTGAGTAGTAGTGCTCATTATTAAAGAACAGCTGTGCATTTATTTACTCTTCTGATATATATTCTGTGATGGCATGAGGGTTGATTCATAGCAGAAGTGGCTAGTTTAAATAATGATCTGAAAGACTGTCACAGACAGAGCTGACTGAACTGCTGTTCCTGGCGAGCTCCAGCCTTCGACATGGTGCATGACCCAGTGGTGGCTCTTGAGACGCTGATATCGCTGGGCTTTGAACGGGTGCTAACAAGTGGCTGTGACAGCTCTGCCCTGGAAGGGCTGCCCCTCATCAAGCGGCTGGTGGAGCAAGTGAGTAGGCCACCCTCAGAGAGGCCTACAGTTGTGTGTACAGAGGTGACAGGCCAACCCATGGGCAGACAGAAATATGTCCATTAATGTAACTGTAGCTCAGGAAGAATGTACCACGTTGTATTTATTTCAGCTTGTTCCCCTGAATGATGCCTTAGGGGAGCTACCTTTTATAGTCGCAGCAGTTTTTAACTGCTGTTAAATGCACGCTGCTGTTAGTCTTTTGCAGTAAATGCCTATCCAGATGGTCCCTGACTTACGATGGGCTTACGTTCTGATAAACCCATCTTAAGTCAAAAATATTGTACGTTGAAAATGCATTTAATATACCTAACCTACCAAACATCGTTTATTATCTTTTAAGATGCTGGAGATAGTCAGTTGTGAAAGTCGAAGTTCACGTGCGATGGCCATTACCAGCTTGCCGCCTTCATGCTGGGCAGTTATCTTGAGTTTCTCCTCAAGAGTAATTGCCTTCCTCTTCTTCTTCTCACCAGTAGCAGGAGACCCAGATGGGCGTTTCGTAGACATGATGGATGCACAAAACGCAGCGTAGATACGGGGGGTATCCAAAAAAATGCTGGTAACACAGAACACTGTAGAGTTTTAGCTGTATACACTAGCAACCGCGTGGCACGCTGGGAGCTGCAGATCGCTGCTGCTGCCCAGCATCATGAAGGAGTATCGTACTGCATATCACTTGCCTGGGAAAAAAATCAAAATTCAAAATTCGAAGTACAGTTTCTACTGGATGCGTTTCACTGTTGCACCATCGTAAAGTCAAAAAAATCGTTAGTCGGACCATTGTAACTTGGGGACCACCCCAGCTCATTTATTGAACTGTGATGCAGCGGGTAGCATGTGTGACTCTCAGCTCCTGGGCTGCGTGACTGAACGTGGGTTCAATTCCCATTTCCATGTTCTCCTTATGCTTGCAAGGGTTTCCTCTAGGTGCTCCAGTTTCCTTCCACAGTCCAAAGACACATTACATTGGTGACTCTAAATTGCCCTCACTATGTGAATTTATGAGTGTGCAGGTGACATTGCTCTGTTTTGTGGATCAGTAGAGAATGTAAGTATATCTATCATTGTAAGTCACCTTGGACAATGCTAACAGTCAAATACAAATGAATAAGAAAAGCTGTTGAGGTCCTCTGCTAGTATGTTATTTTAAATTTTCTAAAGAAATTTTCTGTAATTAAGACACATGTAATGTTTTCCCGGACTCCACAGGAATTTGCTGTCAATTTCAGTGATAAACTTGACTTTTTGTTCTAAACTAAGACTTCTGTTATGCAACAGATCACACTATTCCAGTTCCATTTTTGACAACACAATCTTTTTCTTTATCTCTGCAGGTGCTTAATGATTTTGTCTTTTTATTCACAGGCAAAAGGCAGAATAATAATTATGCCTGGTGAGTGCATCATTCTTAAATCTAGTTGTTCTAGTGGCTGACATGTTTAGGTTAATTAGTACTTTCTTCATAAACAGTCTGATGGCTTATTGTTGAGTATGATTTTCTCTTGAAAGCCTTTGACATTTTACAGAACACGGTAAAGTGGTCAGGCGTTTCTTTTTACTGTATATCTTATATAGTTTATAAATTTTGGACTCAATTTTCTCTCTACAGAGAGCTCAGAATAAATGTTCCACTAAAATTTGCATCTGCAAATTGCATTTGGCTGGTAGGAGGGGGTATCAGTGAACGAAATCTGCAGAGGGTCCTTGAAGGCTCTGGAGCCCAGGAGTTCCATTGCTCTGCACGCTCCACCAAGGATTCTACCATGAAGTTTAGGTGAGTGCCTTTTAAAATGGCTGAGTGAGAGTGCAGTTAGCCATTTGGCAATTGAACAGCTTCTACAGCAAACTGAAGAGACTATGCAGAAGTGTCAGCAAGGTCTTACAATAGGAGAACTCCCAATGGCACCCAGTGAGCAACTTGCTGGTAATTTCAATTTTCGTTTTGCTCTTAGTATAACCTAATCTAACAGTTTGACCAGCCATTACTCTAGGTACCCTCCAAATAACTGCCCTTCTTTTACTCTCTTCATATGCTTGTCATTGCTCCCTTTTATGTGATTATGCCAGATGTATTTCTGTGCAGTTGATTGATTGATTGATTTATTGTGTTAAAGGTCTTGGGAATAGTTTAACAGGACTTTTGTTTATGTTGTTCACTCAATAGAAACCCCTGTGTGAACATGGGTGCTTCGCTGTCGGCTCCAGAGTACTCGGTGAAGGTGGCTGACGTGACCAAAATTCGCACTTTGAACGCTATCGCCAAGAACACCCTGTAGGATCCCACCACCAGATTCATTCAGCACCTGAGGAGGACAGATTTTCTTGTCCTGACAAGGCATGAGCAGTGACAAAGAAGGTGATGCTGGGCACTTTGTTACCAGTGTGTCTTATTGTTAGCTGATGTCTACTGCACAAATGCCATGGTGGAACTCTGTCTTGGCACATGGGGAATCCAGTGATTAAGCAGACTTCAGCATCTCTTAAGAACACAAAAGTCATCAGTAGAGTGTTTAAAGGATGAGACAGTTCTGGCAGAAGCCAGCTGTGGTTGAAAATTATTGAATGTGTTATCAGTCACTGCTATATTTCTGCAGTTACAGAATCGATTGCAGTGTTGTAAAGTGTGTTGACTGATTCCATATTATTTTGTATATATTTTAATGTGGAAGCTCTGTGATGTATACTGAGTCCAAAAGCTACTTTCACAATTCATCTTTGGCAAGCATCACTTTTCAGTGCTTTCGTTTCAAATACAGTGAAAAACATACACCAGGTAAATGATCTTTAAACATTGTCGATCCCATATTAAAACCGCTTACTGTAATACAGTATTACAGCAGTACTGTGTTAGTCACTATACAGTGATGGACTCTGAAAGGAATGGAGACGCATAATCTTGTGTATCTGTATTCAGTGGCATGATTATTAAACTTTTTTTTTTTTCCCCAAAACAAATTTCTAAAATTGTATTACTTTTTGTTTGTTTCTTAATATTATGTTTCAATTTTACTCAGTTCCATTCAAATTAAATGTGAGGGAAGCACCTTGATAAAAAAAGGAATGTGAGGGAAGCAAGTTTGTTGTCCATAAATCAGAAACTAAATAACCAAATTCTTGGGTATAATTTCTTCAGTGTGTTTACCTTTCAAATAACTGCAGAAAACATTTGTGAGAACTGAATTGCAGCTTTGCTAATGAACATGTTCTTCTGAGTTTTGTTTGTTAATTTCAAAGGGCACCAAATTGTTTGTACTGTATCATTTTGCTATCCTATATAAACAGCAGAGGTGGTTTAGGTGTCATTCTGGTGGGAATTGTCACATTGTTGAGAAAATGGCCTGCAAATTATATAGGATTTAGACATTCTTCAAATTCAGATTTCTCTGCCCCTGCCTATTGCTTGTTTTTATAAGGATTGAGGTTTTCTTTCAGCTTTCACTTGTTTACTGTTATACCTTGAACTTTCTCTTACTTACCAAGGGGGGGTGGGAGAGATGTTATTGTTTTGTAACTATATGGCTACCTTTAGTGTTTAGAACTAGTAATTTCCTCTGCCACTCCCTGTAAGATATTGGGCTCACATGCTAGCTAGCTGTGGACATATCAGCTTGCTGGCACTTAATTGTCATACCTCTTAAGCTGTCCACTTGTGTTTTGTGCCTTCACGAAGGCTTATTCTGTGTGTAGCTGGTTCATTTACTGTATAGCTCACTGCATTACTGGGGGAGCCATCCAAACAATTGTGTTCCTTCCCTGTGATGGGCATGGAAACCATTGGAGACACATGCAAAGTTTGTATCCACGTGGATGTTATCAAACCGGTTTTAATAATTAACAGCATTTATTGTCAATATGTAGAAGGTGAGCTCAGCAGGTTGAACTTTAGAACTTGCTTCACGTGACAGTCTGAAACCTCTGCTGCCTGTTTCTAATGTAAAACCAAGACAAATGCTGCTGTTAAGCTTCCATTCATTTGTACCAAATAAAGTTTCTTTTGTTCTGCTTGGTCTGTGTTCATGATCTTGCCATGATTTGATTTTGGAAACATTCTTGCATTTTCAGTACTCAGGTCAGATAGCTTCCATGACATTTCTTATCTGTGGGCTATAACATTATTGGTTTCTCTTTCTTCATTCCTTTGTCCACTGCTTTTCCCTTCATCATCCTTTGTTCCTCTCTACCTTTTGTATGTCTCTTCTTCTTTCCTGGGCTTGTTTCATTTAAGGCTCAGTACAGTAATTTTTGGGTTTCCATAGATTTACCTGGGCAATGGTCCTATGGGGTCCTAAGGAGAAGCTTCCACTGTCCAATATTTAAAGGTGGGATGAGTCAGAGGAGCCCTGTTTCCCAGGAACTGAGGGGAAAGGAACTCCAAATAAATGCTTTAATCTGTTAAGTAATTTTGACAGATGATGTAATATTTGGACCTGTTTGGACTCCTTTCAGTTTGTATGGTAACTAAACATTGGCATACTTCAGCTCAGATGCTGGGAATATGATGGTATCTTTCTTTTTCTGTACTGACAACTACTGCTTTATAGCTTAAACGTAAACAGGCTTTTGAAGTGGTGTCTGCTGTATAACTGCATTGATGGCATGTTACTTAATTCCAATTACATTTTAAAAACTGTTGAGATTTGTACAAGGATTGCCTGAGAGAATGAAGTGCCACCAGTATTGTTTGATTGGACTGATTAGAATGCGCAATCAGATCTGAAGAACATATTTCTCCCTCCCAGTAAGTAACTGGTCTGCCACCTTTAGCTTTCATGGATGCATATAAATGCTTTATGTAACTGAGGACCAGAGTCTCACATTGCTGTGGAAGAATTTTGGCCCAGTCCTCCATGCAGAACTACTTTAACTCAGCAACATTTGAGGATTTTTAACCATAAGGGCAGCTAAAAATAGTGGTTAGAGTTGCTGTCTTTGGAGCCCCAGGCTGCAGATTTAAATTTCATTGACTGCTGTAATACCCTTGAACAACATACTTTCTGAATTGCTCCAGTAAAAATTACCCAGCTTGTTGTGGGTGGCTTAAATATTTAAAGTTACTTAGGAGAAAAGTATAAGCTAACCAAATTAATGTAAGTAAATGTATGAACAGCTCTTCTTCTCTATTGCCACAACGTCTCAGCTGCATTCAGGTCAGGTCTTTGACTGCTCATTCTATAAATTTAATTTTTCCCCAGAAAATATGAGCTAATCTAATCTGGAATGGCTGCAAAAAATGAAAGAAATTAGATGATACGTGCCCTGACTTTCTTCTTTTCGTTTTTTGATACAAAGAGGAGTTCAAGGCTTTTTTTTTTTTAATAGTGCCAAGATACCCTGGTCATGTGGCCACAGAAAATACCCAGACCATCACACTTCTACCACCATGCTTAACTGTAGAAAATTTTTACTCTGAAATTTGACATAACAGGCCCCATGTTGTACAAGAACTTCTACTTTGATTGATGAACCTACATAACCTTCCTCTCAAAGTCTTGAGAACTATCCAGGTGTTTTTGAACTGTTGACAAGCTTTCATGTTCTTAGTGAGCAATGATTTCTTTGTTGCCAGCTTCCTGTGTATCCTGTATCTGGCACAATATCTTTTTTTATTGCTGAGTCATGAACACTGACTTGAGCTGAGACAGTTTTCTAGATGTTGTTCCGTGAATCTATTTTTGAGTTCCATAAAAATAAGCCGACATAGTTTGATGTATGTAATATGATGGAACAGGCTGAGGGGAGACTGTGTTACAGTTGCTCTTTTATTTTGTATTGTGTTACGTTAAGAAAAGCACAACAGGTTAATATGAAGTACACTCAGTCTTCTTATAAAAGTGTCTTCTGCAATGGCTATACAGGTGGTCCCTGACTTACAATGGTTCGACTTAGGATTTTTCAACTTTACCATGGTGAGATGGCAATAGACATTCAGTAGAAACCATACTTCAGATTTAGAATTTTGATTTTTTTTCTGGACAAGCGATGTGCAGTATGATACTCTCTCATGACACTGGGCAGCAGCAGCGACAGCGATCCACATCTCCCAGTGTGCGATGTAATCGCTCGTGTATACAACCGATACTCTATAGTGTTCTGTGTTTCCAGCATTATTTTGGATACCATCCCCCCATCTACATTGTGTTTTGTGCATCCATCATGTCCACGAAATGCCCATCTGTGTCTCCTGCTACTGCTGAGAAGAAGAAGAGGAAGGCATTTACTCCTGGGGAGAAACCCAAATTAGCATGTTTATGTCTATAGTATTTATTATTATATTGTAATATCTTCAGAGGGGGGCGTGGTGGTGCAGCGGGTTTGGCCTGGTCCTGTTTTCTGGTGGGTCTGGGATTGGAGTCCTGCTTGGTGTGCCTTGGGATGGACTGGCATCCCGTCTGGGATGTGTCCCCTCCCCTCCACCCTTGCGCCCTGTGTTGCCGGGTTCAGCTCCAGTTTGCCGTGACCCCGCTCGGGACACGCGGCTTCAGCCAGAGAGTGTGTGTGTTTGTGTGTGTGTGTAATATCTTCTGTTTTTTACTGTGTTTATTGTTTCTTGTTTAGTAATTACTGTACTGTCTTGTGCTGTTTGCACACATCTTGCACAACTGCACATTATGTAGTCTTGTGTAAGTAGCTTTGTGTTGTTTTTTTACATAGCACCATGATCCTAGAGGAACGTTGTTTCGTTTCACTGTGTACTGTACCAGCTGTTTATGGTTAAAATGACAATAAAGCCACTTTGACGAAGGTGGCAAGCCTCTAATGACTATCACACGTGAACTGGGACTTTTGCAATTGATGAGCTTGCCCATCTTAAAGGATAGGAAGCAATGATGTTTGGTAGGTTAGACGTATTAAATGTATTTTCGGCTTATGATGGGTTTCCCGCAACATAACTCCATCGTAAGTCAGGGACCACCTGTACATACCCCTTTATAGTACATTGTTTGTTATTCAGTTCAAAAGGATTTTTGTCCTGTACAGTTGCTTTTCTTTGACAATAACCATTTTATTCTGTACAATTTCTTGTATCAAAAATCTCGTAAAAGTGATACACAACTGTATTGACACACCCCAAAGACTTTTGTCCATCATTGGTGTCAGCCTGGCATTTTTTTGCTAAATGGGGTGTATTATCCTCAGAATTATCCAATGGCCACTAATATAGAAGTAGGGTTGAAATTATGGTAGTAGGAATCCTCTATTTTAGTATAGGCTCAGGTTGGAGATATATTCCTCATCAGATTTAAAACTCTCACATTTCTTCCACAACATTTTTACATTTCCGTTTATTCATTTAGCAGACGCTTTTCTCCAAAGCAACATACATCTCAACATATTTATTAATATTACATAAGAAAACTAACTACCGTATATACAGTAGTTAAAACAATTAGCCTTGCTATGTAACAAATGGGTGAACTTGCCTTGTATTAACTAAGTCACTATTAGGAAGCATTCCATAAAAGCACTTCTACCTGTAGTTTACAGGAATAGCTGTACTCAGTGTTGTTCACGAAGGTTCTGCATTGAAAGTAACATCTCACAGGGACTTGTAGATGTTGTGTATTTTGACTGAGGGGATGTGAGCAGAATGATAAATAGATGGAAACTGAAAGATTCTCTGTTAGGCCTGTTGAGCACAATGGTATGGCTGGAAAGCAATGAAAAGATTGCTCTACAAAACCCCACAAAGGCCTGGACATGGGCTAGATGTGCTAGCTGTGGGCTAGATAGAGACAAAGCCATATTTGAAACGTGGGTTTCCAGGGATAGTTTAATTCAGCTCTGTGTGATAGTTTGTTCTGTTGACATACATTCAATGTAACTAGAATTCCATCACAACAAACTTCCCCTTAAGTTTGACTTACTGAGACAGCTTTGGTCCCCAGACATACCCCTCAGAAGATGAAAGCACATCTGCTGGAAAGGGTCAACAGCAAGAACCTACTAATACTAATAATTTTCAACCAAGTTCAAGGTGTTCATTGATGGGAAAAACTATTTGGAACAAACATGAATTAAAAAGTGAATATTTTATGTGTACGTACTGTTTGTGTATTAGGAAAGAAGAGTAAAATAAAAGAAAACAATGGTTAAACATTAATACACTACTTCCACCATGTTATGACATTTATATTATGACATTTCTCTCGCCAAAAATAGAATTTATTTGTGCAAACTTTTTTAAAGATTGTGAAAAATTATAATTACAGAAAGAAATGACTTTTGAGGAGAATGACAGTGTGTAATGTCTCTCTACATGTATATTGTCTCTCTCTCTCTCTCCAACCCTGTGTCTCTGTTGCTGGACTTTAGACTGTGTCATGCTCTGTAGGTTTGAAAAGTCAAAAAAAGCATGGCAGAAGAAGCTCTGGGAGCAGGTGGGGGAGGAACCTCTTCTTTATATTGTGTCCAGGGCTCACTTTGGCAGAGGTAACTCATTGCTTTGCTGTTCTTCAAAGAAAAGAGTCGAGGGTCTCTCTCTGACTGAAAGGGACTAAATCCTTTTAGAGATAGCAGGGTTAATCAAAAACCTCTGTGAGACCTTCCAGCTCCCTACTGGACTAATTTTGACTCATTTTGAGTTTTTGGGGCAGAGGGGCTGTGCTTTCCAGCACACCTAGTGTTTTTGGAAACTCGACCCATTTCTACCCCACCAGAGCCATGTCTGCAGCGATGGATCGCTACTGTGGCTCTACATTCTGGGTGAGACTCCTTCTTATGCAACTTCCGCTTAAGTGAAGAGTATGTGACTGAAATAACCGTTTAACAAGAGACAAAATTCTTCTTCTTCTTCTTCTTCTTCTTATTATTATTATTATTATTATTATTATTATTATCTGATCTTCAGAATATCATCAGAATATCATATTACAATTTACACAGTTAAATAATTACATAAAAGGGACAATTCAGATCAAAATCTCTCTCCAAATAATTCAGTTTTCTTGTCTTCTTATGTAATCTCACTATACAGATTCACATTAGAGAATTTGCTATTCATAAATTTGCAATTATTTGTGCTATTTATGGTTTCACAAGGATATTGACATACATATAACATGTGCCTCTGAATTATGTGTGGTACTATGTGATCGTTTCTTATTTGGCAGAATTGCTTACATCCAGACGAAGAATGCAATTTCATTCACAACGCTCACATTTGCCTTTGTTAAAACACACATAGCTTTCTGCTTTATTAAGCAATTGCAGCAAAAAAACCTAAAGAAACAACTTTTTGGTCAGTGTCATAATTAAAAACCCACTTGCTGCCTTCTTTTGGATGTGAAACCTTTAAAGAACATAAAACATATTAACATCTACTAGAGAAAATATTATTCAGCCTACCTAAACTGCGCATATCTTTTGTAGTGTAGATTTAATTTATAATTGTGATAAATTTGGCATAGATACATAGTTGCCAGAGTATTCATCTCTTTTGTACAATAAAGTCTGTGTGCTCTGACATATTCTTTAAATCATGCAATCAGAAAACCATGGTGAACCATCCTAATTGCTCTTTTTATAAACTAGAGATGCTTAATCCTCTTAATTATGTTTTTACTGTAAATGAAGTATTTGTGATGTTGCCTTTTGGTAATTTTAATTAGAAATTCATCTTTTCTGTAAGTTTCATATTTCTGTGATTTGGTGACAAGAATTCACCTTGACTTTTTTGTCTAAATGTCTAATTCTTGACTAGCTCCCAAATCACATATAATCACAAAGTTCTACTGCAATAAAATGTGCTATTGACAGGAAAAAAAGTACCAAACTGTATCATTAAAGATGCCTGTTTAGAAGATAAAACTAGCTGAGTCAAGCAAGGCACATGCCCCTTTTTATGAGTCATCCTAAGTTTGTGATTTTAGATGTGTCATGCTGACAGGTGTCTCAGTCTATCACTAGGATTAGACTTTATGTTCACTATGACAGTCCTTCCACTTATTCAGCTACTAAACTAATCACTTTCTCTGCTAGACATAATTATTTTCTATATGTACACTTTTTCCTATCCAGTTAAGAAAGGGTTTTGCTTTATGCTTATTTGAGCAATAGATCCTATATCTTTCTGAAAGATAAAAACCATTTTGTATATTGCACATACTGGTTGTGGTGCTGGTTATAATGTCCTGTTAAGCAAACAGCCAGTCTGTCCTGACATATTTTGGAATTTTTCTTAATGACTTTGTTGAAGTCTGATCCTGCCAGGACAGATTTGAACTAATCACCTATGAATCATGGATTAAGAGTCTAATTAGGTTTGTGCAAAAGTGTTTGTCTGTATGAGTTCCCCTTGGCTCTGATCTGGAAGCAGTAGGGCTTCAGCTGTGTCTGGTTTTGCCACAGAACAATTCCTACCTGGAGCGGCCGGACCCAGACCTGCCTGAGTGTCTGGAGCTGACAGTCCTGGTGTGGGTGCCGCTGAGCTTCCTGTGGGCTGGTGCACCCTGGCAACTCTCTAGGCTCTTCAGGAGAAAAGCCTATTCACACTTTTCTAAGCTGTACATCTGCAAACAGGTACGTTTGATTGTGATGCAGGGCAGCTTGAACCTTCCCATCAGGAAGCCTCAGCTGCATTCTTACTAAAGGATTCCAGTGGTTGTCTATGAAGCAGAGATGACACACTCTGTATAACCATGTCCCCTCTTCGTGAACACCTCCTCTTGTTTGTGTTTCAGGTACTGGTCGCTCTACTCTTCCTAACAGCTATCGCTGGCCTTGCAGTCACTCTAGGGGAGGATTATGGGCCCTCAAGTGACAGTGGCACCAGTGGGACCAACCCTGTGGTTTTCTACACCAACCCTGTACTGTTTGCTGTTTCCTGGGTAGGATATAGCTAAGAATTAAAAATATTTATACCCTTCTACATAATAAAGAGTAAATGGAGTGACACTATCACTCTGCCCCCAGGTGCTGGTCATGCTATGTCAAGAGAGTGTACGCAAGGCCCAGGCTGTGGACTCTGGGGCACTATTTATTTTCTGGGCCCTGCTGGTGGTTTGTGGAATTTTCCCTTTTCAGACACTACTACGAAAAGTCCTGGACCAGGTGAGTACATTCACAGGATAGAAGGGTCTAAGGGTTTCTCAGGCTGTGTGGTGGTTTTTATTATCATTCACTTCATAATATTGTTACTCATGTTACTTGCAATGCTCTGTTTTTTCCTTATACCTCCTCACCTTCAAGGCCAAGATAATCAGGGTTCATGATACAGTTTCTCTTATTGAACCTTTGTGTCTCTGTCTCACCCCATGTGCTCTTGTTTCTCCTTAGGGGGAAATTGAACACCTTCCACGGTTCTGTCTGTTCTACATATCATACGGCCTGCAGGTTCTGTCCCTTATCCTGTCTGGCTTTGCCGATGTCCCACCGGAAGCTGCTGACTTGGTGAAAAAGGTATAGCCAGGGATATTATACACTTTCACACCTAGAGCCAAATTGGACCTTATAACTCAAAGGTCTGATCAAAGGTCAATATTTTTACTACTACTACTACAACTACTACTGCTAATAATGATTCTTGACAACAGGATCCAAAAATTTTAGGTATAGAAAAATGTTATTTTAGTCCGACATTATAACAGCAGACAAGCTTCTGCTTACACACATCACTTTTTTTTACTGTGAGTTATTTATTATATTTTTGTTATCCAGAATCCTGAGGCAGGTGCTCCCTTCCTGAGCAGAATCACATTTAACTGGTTCAACAGGTGAGAGACTGCCTTGAATCTCTCTCTTTCCATGACTTGATTAATTTTCTCAAAGGACATGACTGTCACAACCACGCCGGCACCACAACCAGCAGCACCTGACTCCGATTAGGCACCTGCCTGCAATCAGAGTATTCGTCTACAAAAACCATCTCCAGCTCCTCTCCAGTTGCGGAATCTTTTAGAAGACAACCATCCCTCCATCGAGAAGGGATGGGGATCGAGAAGAGCTACCTCCTCGTGGTGACCCCCGGGCAACGTCCCTGACGGCTAAGTGCTCTTGAAATTGATCAAACTGGTCTCACTGCTGCCATGCTAGCACTGAAACTCCACCAAAGAATCCTGAACAAGATGTTAGTTAAGTTTATACTTACTGTGACAGCCAACCGAAGCTTCATAATGACAGTAGGGAAGGATAGCAGTAAGAAAAGATTCCTGAAAAACAGTATTCCCCAAGGATCGGTTTTTGCTCCCCTGCTGTTCAACATATATACTGCTAATATACCAGCAACAGCGGCCAAGAAGTTCATCTATGCAGACAACATCGCTCTATTAACTGCAGCAAAAAACTTCAAACAAATAGAAATGTCATTAAGTTCTGATTTAAACAAAGTGACTACTTTCAAAAATGGAGACTCAAGCTCAGTGCCAGTAAGACTGTATGTAGCTACTTCCACCTTACTAATGCATTAGCAGACTACAAACTGAAAGTTACATGCAAAGGGAATGCTATTCCTTCACACAATTTCCCAGAATACCTTAGAGTAGCACTTGACAGAACACTCTCTTATAAACATCATTTAGACCAACTGTCAAAGAAAGTAAACGCAAGGAACAACTTACTGAGAAGACTAGCTGGCCTCTTGTGGGAAGCAAACTTCAAAGTCCTACAAAAAACATCAATAACACTCATATACTCTGCAGCAGAATACTGTGCACCAGTATGGGCTAGAAGCACCCACATTAACAAAGTAGACTGTGCATTGAACACCACAATGAGAATTGTATCTGGCTGCATCCGCTTCACACCAACGAATTACTTACCTGCTGTAAGTGACATACCTCCACCTAATATCAGGAGAAATACACAGTGCATAGCACTGGCAAAACGCTCCTTAAACGATAAAAGCTCATTGCTTTACAGTCACCCAACCCCTATCACCTTTGGCCAACAAAAGCAACTTCGCTTGAAATCTCGAAGGCCTTTCCATCAGTGCGTGGTGCAGCTGCTTGATAACAGCAGTGGCCTGTCACCGAAGGCCTGGGAGGAAGCTGAGTAGCAAAAGCAATGGACTAAGGACAGTTGCTCATGGCTACACAGATTTATCCCAGTGCTGTCCACTAAACCACCTGGAAGCCAGCTACATCAACACTGCTGGGAGCGCCTAAACCGACTACGCACCGGGCACGGCCGATTCAGGGCACACATGTACAAAATGGGACTAGTAGACAACCGTGGATGCCCATGCAGAGAGCAGTAACAAACTGCAGAACATCTGCTGACTCACTGCCCCACATACACACCCACGCCAGTGGATCTAACGAACATTGATGACACAGACGTTAAACTCTGGCTACTTGCCTTGTGTTGCTGGAGATCTGCTTCTGATCATACGATAAATAAATAAAATCCCTCCATCATCCATGACTTCTCCTCAGTGCCTTACCTGGCCTCCTCCAAATTCCTCACTCCCTTTTCCCTCGTCCTTCTCCTCGTCCCTGTTCCAGTCCTCCACGGTATCAAACCTTCCTTCGTGCCCTCGGCCACATCTTCAGATTCTCTTCTTGGACCATGTGTGCACCTCGGATTAAACCATGCTTGGCCCCGACTCAGAGTATTGCCTAGCCCCAAGTATCTTTATAATAAACGATCCTGCAATTGGGTCCATACCCAGGTCTCTGGTCTGCCCTGTGCGACAATGACACATTGGAACCTCATTCACTTAGTGGAAACTCCATTTAACTTGTAGACCCCTCCTTGACTGCTTGAGGGTCTGGTTTGGCCAGCTTGGTTCCAAGATTCTTCGATGTACCCTGTCTACATAAAAGTTTTTTGTGCCATTGACTTGGTGTTGTGATTTGTTGACAGCAGAATCTGGTCTTTCTGCAGAATGGTTCTAAAGGGTTTCAAGCATCCCCTGATGCAGGAAGATTTGTGGGACCTAAACGAGGAGGACACTGCACACAGTATCCATGAGAGGTTTGAAAAGCACTTGAAACTTGACCTGGGGAAAGCTAAGACTGCATTTCTCAAGCGGCAGCTGAAAGCTGGTCACAGGAATGAACACCATATCAATGGGCTTTCGCAGGGTGTGAGCCAGGATGTTCTAGTTATGGTGAGAATCTGTCCTCAGTCCTAGATTACTCCAATTTTGACAGGACTCATTTAGTACACTTGCACATACTGTATAGATGTGTAGCACATCTAGGACATTTACCGCATGTAACACATTTATAACCAGGAGAGAACTTCATGAATATACTAAAAAGCCACAGTAGTCACATCTTATTATGTAGTAAATTTTTTTTCCAGAGAGTACCATTGATCCGTAGCTTGGTTTGTTAATAAATATATAACATGACTATAATTAACACATTGGAAATTAAAAACTGAGAACTTCACATATATATTTAATATATAGATTTAGCTAAAATTATGGATGCATTATAATTAGATTTTTCCAGAGTATTATTTATGCCCGTGACATCAAGTGGGGCACTTATATGATCACCTTATTCAGGGCTTGCAAGATGAAGCACATATTCCACCAAAACTTTCTCTGTACTCTTTAGGATGAAATGGGTGACAAAACAAACAAGAAGAACAAAAAAAAATCCAAAGATGAGGAAGAAATGGACTTTCCCCGGTCATGGCTTGTGAAGTCACTGGCAAAGACCTACAAATGGCAACTGCTTGAGTCTGCTTTCTTCAAACTGCTGCAAGACCTGTTGGGATTTGTAAGCCCTCAGCTGCTGAAGTGAGTACTACAGAGACACAGAGATGAAAAACAGTTGAGAGATGAGAGCTAGAAATTACTTTTCCCCAGAGGATGAAATACCTTGACATTTGTTTATAGATGTTATAGATGTAAAAAGAATGGCTACAGAGGTAGTTCACAGCTCCTTTGCTTTGGGCTTTAATGTGGATTTTAGTTCAGGTCAGCCTATAGAATTTGCATTTTTTCCCTGTGTTAATGTGGGTTCGCTTGGTCTCCTGCATGTTTCCAAAGACACGTTTTTCAGGTGAATTGGTCACTCCAAATTTCCCTTTGTGTGTATGTGTGAGTGAATGAGTGTGTGTGTGTGGAAGTCTACGTTATCTAACACCCTACAGTGCGTGTAAGCCCTCAACCACCACAAACCCAGCACTGGGCAAGGAGTTATAAATAATATATAGAGGGATAGTTAAAGTTTCTGAACTCAGACTACTGTATACTTGACATACTACTTGGACTACCTATATTTGACAAGCAGTTGCTGGTAATGAATAAATGAACAAATGAATCTTATTGAGGCACTTTATATCCAGATTACTGCATCGTGTAATTTATGATGGCAAAGACCCACCACTCCCTCATGACTGTATGCTTTTGTGCTTTCCAGACTCATGATTTCCTTTACTCAGGACATGTCCATTCACACCTGGATGGGTTACATGTATGCCATACTACTAATGGTGGTGGCCTTCTTCCAGTCAGTGTTCCTTCAACAGTACTTCCAGCGCTGCTTTGTAATAGGCATGCAAGTGCGCACGGCCTTGACAACTGCTGTATACAAAAAGGTACAAGCCTCCACCTGTTACCTGGGAAACAGCACTCCAAATTCAGTTTCATGTCTTCAGTTATAGGTCATTGAATTCCACTGTCTTTTATTATTGTGTTTTTTTTTGTTTGTTTATTTGTAAATCTCAGTGGTAAAACTCACAAGTCACCATAAAAAGTGCAGATTAAAAGAACAGTCCAAAGTCTTGTTTTATTAAACGTTTGTTTTCATTTACATAATTTATTACTTTTAGATAATTTATATACAGACAGTCCCCGAGTTATGATGGTCCAACTTACAATTTCTTGACTTTACGATGGTGCGATAGTGATACGCATTCAGTAGAAACCATACTTTGAATTAAAAATTTTTACTTTCTCCTGGGCAAGCGATATGTGGTACGATACTCTCTTGTGATGCTGGGCAGCTGGGCAGCAGCAGTGATCTGCATCTCCCAGCCTGCCATGCAGTCGCTAGTGTATACAACCGAGTTCTGTGTTGCCAGCATTTTTTGGATACCCCTTGTGTGTCTACATCGTATTTTGTGCATCCATCATGTCTACAAAATGCCCATCTGTGTCCCCTGCTACTGGTGAGAAGAAGAGGAAAGCAATTAGTCTTGAGGAGAAACTCAAGATAATTGCCCAGCATGAAGGCGGCAAGCAAGTAATGGCCCTCACACGTATGCTAGGCTATGATGTTTGGTAGGTTAGGTGTATTAAATGCATTTTCGACTTACGATATTTTCGATTTACAATGGGTTTATCGGAACATAACCTCATCATAAGTCAGGGACTGTCTGTACATTTTCAGTTCTGCACAAAACTGGAATTATGAATTCTAAGTATGTGCTAAAATACATTTTTGTTTGTGTGCATCTCTTTCTATATGTATGTATATGGGTGCATCTGTGTGTTCCCAGGCCTTGGTGGTGTCTAATGACACACGAAAACAGTCAACAGTTGGGGAGACTGTCAACCTCATATCTGCAGATGCCCAGCGCTTCAGTGATGTCACCAACTTCATCCACCTGCTGTGGTCGTGCCCTTTGCAGATCATATTGGCTATTTTTTTCCTGTGGCTGGAACTGGGCCCTGCTGTACTGGCAGGTCTAGGTGTCATGTTGCTCATGATACCCATCAATGCCCTACTGGCAACAAAATCCCGTGGCTTCCAGGTAACTCATCCCTCTACTCATCCCATCACATCCAGTGAAATCATGTAATCCACTCACTGTCTATAAATCAAACCTATAATGTGCCTCTCTCACCTCACTCTTTTCTGTGCCTCTCATCTGTTCTTTCTGTTCTATGTAGATGGATTTTATCCATCTTTCCTTTTGTTGTTTTCCTTTCTATATACTTACCTTTAGTTCAGACTTCATATTACTCCATGCATTGTCTTATTTTTATTGCTTCCTGTTTTGTAAAATTACAGAACAGTGACATGGAAGAATACAATATCTTGACAAAAGATTCATAGGAAAGCAATCTCCTGCTTATCAAAAACCTTGTAATTTTCATCAGTACCAGATTTTATTGTTTCATTAAAGTAGTTAAAGGTGTTATAACCCATTCTTAATTATTTCAGGTGGAAAATATGAAGTTCAAAGACAAACGCTTGAAACTAATGAATGAGATATTGAATGGGATTAAGGTAATTTATCTTTAACCTGCATATTTGCTGTGTACAAAAAGCATATGTGTAATTTCACTTAGCCTGTGCCCTCACTATGTCCTGTCACTACTCTTTCTTTTAGGTTATAAAGCTTTATGCCTGGGAGTCATCATTTGCAGCCCAGATTCAGGGCATTAGAGAAAAGGAGTTAAAAGTGATGCACAAGTTTGCATACCTGTCCTCTGTCTCCCTGTTCATTTTTTCTTGTGCACCAGCTCTTGTAAGTGCCCAAGGCTGCCACTAAGTCTGTCTGTGGAGGAAAATAATTCCTGTTTAACGCCTCCAAGTGTCACAACTGTGATAACCACCAGATTGAATGCTGTGCTCATCAGCCTGCAGAGAATCATTCTAACCACAGTACTCATCATCATACTGACTGTGGTTCTGACTGTTATACTAATCTTTGTGCTTGTCATCATGCTACAAGTATTGCTGACTGTTGTCTTGTTGGCTTTTTGCCAGGTTTCATTGGCCACCTTTGCTGTATTTGTGTCAGCCAGCAATGAAAACAATTTGGATGCTGAGAAGGCCTTCACATCCATCTCCCTGTTCAACATCCTGCGCTTCCCCTTAGCCATGCTGCCCCAGCTGATCTCAGCCCTTGTGCAGGTATGTACACACACAAACATACACGTAAGAACACACATTTTTACAACATATACAAACAGAAGCTGGTGCAGAAATATTTCTGTCCTTATATCTGTGGTTTATCACAGACAACTGTGTCAAACAAACGTTTGGAGAAGTTCCTAGGAGGAGATGAACTGGATTCCACTACAGTGCGTCATGACAGCAACATAGGTAGGTTCAGAGGGTACCCCCACAATGTGGTTACCATGACAGCAGGTTCAATAGGTCTATAGAATGCATACAATTATTCCACATAGGAAGTAAAAAACATGTAATTTTGTTAATACATAAAGTATAAATAGTAAATAATATTTAAATATTTTTTCATTAAAAAAGCTATGTTCTTGAAACACTTTTATTGCATAAACAGGCAGAGCATGTTTTTGGTTGGCCTTTTATCAGAGTGACCTTTTTTGTTATCAAAAAGGATGTGACAGGTATTTCACATCATAAAGGCATGAATTATTACTTAAAAATCTAATTGCAGTATTTCTAAGTGCCATTTTCATGCACACAGATACTGCTGTGAGTGTGTGCGCTGCCACGCTAGCCTGGGAGAAGGATGCTGAGCCTGTCCTGAAGAAGTGAGTTCTCTGCTGGCATGTCCTTGTTAGTTGTACCCATGCTGTGAATGTTTATGTGGCCCTCATGCATGTCTCTTTCACTCAAACGTCACACAATTCTTCACACATTTCTGTTCTCTGTTATCAGCTATATGGTAATAGAACCCAGACTTCCCATCTTGCCCTTCCATTTAGAGCCCCATTCAGCCTCCTCCATTCCACCTTTTTTTACTGTTATTGTTCTGCCCGCAGATTTGTTTAGTTCATGAGATTAATTGCTTGGTTGAGCGGAATCTTTATTTCCATAAGTTATACGCAATTTGTGCACATGCGCTATTTTCATGATGCACTACTGTCGGGATAGGCATAGTGGAAGCGTCTTGAGTTCTGTGTGCTTTCCTACGCCCGTGGAAGCAATAACTGTAAGTTGTGAAGTTCTTGCAGACATTGGCTAAAATGTTTACGTGCTTTTAAGTTTGACCTTTGTAATGTAAACTCTGTTTATTCAGCCGTAACTCCACGTTACTGTTCTTGTAAAACGCGTGTGTGAGTTCGCGCGCTGTGTTATGCTAAGTGTGCTATTGTTGGCAAACGATTTAACTAGTTATTATAACGATTGTTGTAATTAGACTAAGTTTCCTTTACTGTTTCTGTTTATTATAGTTTCACTTGCATTTTCACATTTGGAGACAATAAAGGAGCAAGACGCTCATAATCCTGGCTCGTGAGAATCGAGTTTGGCTTGCTGTTAAACTGCGTTAACGTACTGGGTGTGTACAACACGCAGGGAGAACAGTACAGTTATTGTGAAGGATCTTGTGGGAAGCTGTCTATATCAGTCACCGTTAGCAATAATGTCAACATATTATTTAACAATATTTTTTTCAGATGTTACCTTCACTGAGTCATCTTTGTTTGCATTAATGAGCAAGTGGTCCCAAACTTCTCTCACTCCTAGTCATTTGTGTGACAACGGAGATGTGTATGTACTTCCCAGTTTTCAATCCAAACTAAGGTGTCTCTCCAGCATCCATTTATAACTGCAACATTCAGTATATTACTAAAATTTCTGGTCAACACTTGATAAGATCTTATGTCCTTACCCCTAGTCATAGTCACTTTTTCTTCTTTGGTGGCATTGTTAACAGCCATTCTGTTGTCTTTACTGTAGAAAGTTGTTTAATCACTTTAGTGAGTCTGTTTCATAAGCCACTGTTCCTTGTACTTTGGCACCTGCTAAAATGAACCTTCTGTCTTGCTCTGCTCTGTTGATTGCATCCTGAGCTCCATTGTGAACGTGTTTAGGAACATAATTAAACATAGCTGGAATGAGAAAAAATTATTTTAAAATACGGTGCCTCCCCTCCCCTTATCCGTGGTTTGAAAATACACACACACACTTTCAGAGCCGCTTGTCCCATATGGGGTCACGGGGAACTGGAGCCTACCCGGCAACACAGGGCGTAAGGCCGGAGGGGGAGGGGACACACCCAGGACAGGACGCCAGTCCGTCACAAGGCACACCCCAGACCCGCTGAAGAGCAGGACCCGGTCCAACCCACTGCGCCACCGCACCCCCAGTTGGTTTGAACGAACACACACACACACACACACACACACACACACACACACTATCAGAACCGCTTGTCCCTTACGGGGTCACGGGGAACCGGAGCCTACCCAGCAACACAGGGCGTGAGGGGGAGGGGACACACCCAGGACGGGACGCCAGTCCATCGCAAGGTACCCCAAGCAGGACTCGAACCCCAGACCCACCGGACAGCAGGACTGTGGTCCAACCCACTGCGCCACCACACCCCCAGTTGGTTTGAAAATATTAAATGGAAAATTCCAGAAATCAACAATTGACAAGTTTTTAATTGCAAGCTCTTCTGAGTAGCGTGATGAAGTCTCGTGCCGTCCCGCTCGGGACGTGAATCATCCCTTTGTCCAGCGTATCCACGCTGTATACGCTACCCACCTGTTAGTCACTTAGTAGCTGTCCCGGTTAGCAGATCGACTGTCGCAGTATTGCAGTTCAAGTAACCCTTTTTTAAATAAAAAAACTTTATTTATTAAAAAATCAATACTTATGGGGCCCTGGGCATTAGTCCTTAGTCTTCTTTCTTCTTCTTCTGCATAGGAACAAACATCTGCTAGTGGTCTTGGAACATATCGCCTGCAGATATGAGGGGGACTACTGTAATTAGCGGGGGTGCGGTGGCGCAGTGGGTTGGACCGCAGTCCTGCTCTCCGGTGGGTCTGGGGTTCGAGTCCCGCTTGGGGTGCCTTGCGATGGACTGGCGTCCCGTCCTGGGTGTGTCCCCTCCCCCTCCGGCCTTACGCCCTGTGTTGCCAGGTAGGCTCCGGTTCCCCATGACCCCGTATGGGACGAGCGGTTCTGATAATGTGTGTGTGTGTGTGTGTACTGTAATTAGCAAAAAACTTTCAAGCTTTTCAGTGCATTTATGCTGACTTTGTGTTAGTGTTACTGACTGAAAGGATGAGAATGTAAAAGAATATAAATTCAAAATGGAGTAGAGTGATACTGCGGATATTTGTAAAATATCACCAGGATTAGTAATCCCTGAAAAATAGACCTTGTGGGGATGCCTGTATTGAAGTTATTCACTCACTCAGTACTGATAAACATCCTTCTTAAGGCAGGGTAGTACCAGTCGGAAGCCTGTTCCAGAAGCATATGGCACTATGTTATGCACTGTAAACCCCAAATGAGATGAAAGTCTGTCCCAGAGTAGCCACGCACATACAAATTCACACACTAGAGAACATTTAGAGTCACCAACCCACCTAAAATACAAGCCTTTGGACTGTGAGGGGAAACTTGTGAAAACACGGAGAATACGCAAACTCCACACAGACTGAATGGGGAGCCTACATGCTAACACACGGCTGAGATGCTGTAAGGCACCAATTTTACCGATTGTGACATTAATAAAGTTATTCAGCTTTTCTGAAAAAAAAAACAACTAAAAACGCAAATATAAAAAATGCAAGGACATGTGAAGAAACATTTGTGCTTTTAGAGTGTTGTCAGCCCTTCTTTAACAAAAATTTGTGCATGTGCCTGTGTTCCAGCGTGTCCCTGGACATCAAGCCTGGGAGTTTGGTGGCTGTGGTGGGAGCGGTGGGCTCTGGGAAATCGTCACTGATATCGGCTTTACTGGGAGAGATGCACAACCTCAAGGGCTACATCAACATCCAGGTGAAGCATAGAATTTTGTCTTCTACTTATTCTCCAGGAGCCGGTCTCTGACCTTTTCTACATGATAACTGCAAAATAAATAATTTACAGCATTTATTTTAACATTGGCAATGGTAAAGTTTTTAGCGGTGGTTTCAGTGCTGCCCAAGAATGTGTGCTGTTAGCATCAGAGCTTGACTGTGTCCATAGTGCTCAACATTGCTTTGCTTACTTTGGCTTCTTGCAGGGTTCCCTAGCCTATGTGCCTCAGCAGGCATGGATCCAGAATGCCACACTGAAAGATAACATCCTTTTTGGATCCCAGCTGGAAGAAAAGAGGTATCAGATGGTGCTAAATGCCTGTGCTTTGCGGGCTGACCTGGAGCTGCTGCCTGGTGGGGACATGACAGAGATTGGAGAGAAGGTGAGAAGAGCAGCAGAGATGAAATAGAGCTCAGGAGCTGAAGTGGAATAGAGATAAGCAGCTGGAATAGAGTAGAGCGCAGGAACAGGAATGGAGCAGAGGTCATGAACAATGCACTTAGAGAATTATCACTTTAATGATTGTAACTGGGCATATGCTTAAACACAGGGCATCAACCTCAGTGGAGGACAGAAACAGAGAGTGAGCTTGGCAAGAGCGACCTACAGCTCGGCAGACATCTACCTGCTGGATGACCCCCTATCTGCCGTTGACCCCCATGTGGGGAAGCACCTCTTTGACAAAGTTGTAGGCCCCCACGGGCTGCTCAAGAACAAGGTCAGTGATGATCCTCTTTGCATTCAATCTGAGCAATGTATTTTGTCAGTATACCAAAAAAAACATTTATCTAGACCAACTTACCAACTTAATTTGAATAAGTGTAAAACTGGAGACACTGAGGTAAAGTACAATTCTCAGCAGTACTATAACAAGGCTTCGCGGAGTAGAACAGGCAGCTGTCAGTTTGCCAATATTTTCAACAGACTCGTGTTCTAGTGACCCATGGAGTGAATTTCCTGCCATATGTGGATGAGATTGTGGTGCTGACAGATGGCAAGGTCTCAGAGGTGGGATCCTACCAGAGCCTGCAGAACAGTGGGGGAGCCTTTTCTGAATTCCTGAATACATATGCCAAGGAGGAGAGCAGCAAAGCTGAGCTAGGTATCTCCCTGCTTCTCCCTGCTTTCACTTTTATGGTGACCCAGGCTTAAAATACTGTAGTGCTCTCAATTTACTTCAGCTGTAAGAGAAAGTTGACCTTTTCTCAAAACTGCTAGTTCTACATTATTTAAGTAATAATTCATTTTTATTACGCCCTGTGTTGCTGGGTGGGCTCCGGTTCCCCGTGACCCCGTATGGGACAAGCGGTTCTGAAAAATTAATTTTTAATTACAAGCAAAGTGATTAATACCCGTGGTGAGCTGTTATCCCCTGGTGTGATTACAGATACAGTGTTGAGTGAAGAGGTCTTGGACACTCTTTCCGACTCTGGTGACTTGGAGGCTGACTCCCCACCAGAGGATGTGGTCTCCCTGACAGTGAGACGGGAGAGCATCTTATGGCGTAGCCAGCATGGCAGGTACTCTTTCCTAGAGTCTAGTTCCAGGTGTCTAGTCCTAGGATGGCTGACCTGTCCTATTTCACCTAACTGACCACTCACTCAGACCCCTTCTCCTGTCTGAAACAGCATTATGTCCAAGAAGAACAGCTTGGCCATTAAACCTCAGAGTCTACTTAATGTCAAGGCAGGCCAGAGGCTCATAGAGAAAGAGGCCATGGAAACTGGACAGGTGAGGCCCCACTGTTCATGTTTCCTTTTCTTTCACAAAAGAAACCAAAAAGAACATTCAGGTGGTTTTCTGTACAAATCATAATAATCTCAGGATTCTTCAAATTATATATTTATAGGTTCAGCTTATATGTTTAGTCATTTAGGGTCTTGGTCAAATAATTATTGTATAAAAATTTTGTGTGACACGAGACTCTTTGAGGTTTTATCAGTGAGTATGATTTGGAACTGATATGTTGCCGTCATCCCACCAGGTGAAGTTCTCAGTGTACATGCAGTACCTACGGTCAGTTGGCTGGGGCTACTTCATCTCTATTTTCCTGGCCTACTTCATCCAGAATGTGGCTTTCATTGGTCAGAATTTGTGGCTGAGTGACTGGACCAATGACTCTATTAAGTATTTTAACACTACCTACCCACCATCAGTGCAGGACATGAGAGTGGGTGTCTTTGGAGGCCTCGGGCTGGCACAAGGTGAATACACTGATATGGCATGAACCCAGTACATGCAGGATAGTTGCACTTTGTGGTACTATGGCAGACTTGTAGTGATGTCATTAAGTGAAAACCTATGTCAGGTCAGGACACATTAAACATTAACAGCTTATTTCTCTCCAACTGTACCTGAGCAAGTACGTCAGCACTGATATTTTGTAGGTGCCACACGTTTCTGGCTTGGCAGGGTTGTATGTTTTTTCTGCAAGACTGTGGCACTAAACCAAGCTGCAGTTAACATTCTGTGACGATTAACATACTTCAGTATTAATCATGAACATATTTGGTTAACCACATGATTTTATAAGTGATAGCTAGCCAAAAAATAAATAGCTTTTTGTATCCAAATGGTGCTTGTTATGATTATTGTGGCAATGATATCATTGAGTGACATACTATTTCCATCACCATGTATAAGCAGACAAGAAATTGTTCCTAAGAAGGAATGTTCTGTAGTTAAACATTAAATTTTGCCAGGTTTGCTGATGTTTGTGGGAACCCTGCTGATGGCGAATGGCTCCATCTCAGCATCACGCATCTTGCATTCTCGCTTGCTGGACAATGTGCTCCGTGTGCCAATGGTCTTCTTTGATACCACACCATCAGGCCGCATTCTCAACCGCTTCGCTAAGGTCTGTGTCTTGAATGAATGAAAGGATAGATAGATAGATAGATAGATAGATAAAAACCAGTGTTGTCTGAGTGCAGTCTTTCATGTGCTGTCATGTGTTTTGTCATGTTATCAGACTTCTGTAATGGTCATGTCAATTCCGATGGTCACTTAGGGACAGTATAAAATTTCTTGCAGGACATCTTCACAGTGGATGAGGCCATCCCAATGTCAATTCGCTCCTGGCTGCTTTGTTTCTTGGGGGTGATTGGCACCCTGTTTATCATCTGTCTGGCCACACCCTTGTTTGTTGCCGTTGTCATACCCTTGGCAGTGGTTTACTACTTTGTGCAGGTGAGAGAGATGTCCTGTAATAGCTTCTATATTCTTATCTAAAGAAGTAGCATAAACAAATAAAACCCAACGTGATAGATTTGATCACTTCTTTCAGACAGAAAGGGGAAATCATTCTGCAGGTTGCAATTTATCATAATGTGAACTTTTTAAATATGAGCGTAGTATCAAAAAAATTATGGAGATGTCCTGTCTCTAAGGAATACAAACCATGAGGAACAAACATACTACTGATATTGCAGATACTTAAATACACATGTTTTTAAGAGAAAAAAAAAACAGATGTGTGTATGGGCCTAGGATATTCCACTTTATCAGCATACCTTCAAAAGGGATGCCTCAGCTTCAGTTTTATGCAGGCTGATTATGGTACCACCCTTGTACAACTTCAAGCTTTTAGTGTTAAGCCTGACCGAGAGTTCATATCTTTTTTGTGTAATTGTTGACTGAAAGGGAGACTGCTTGCATCTACGGACCACAGCTTGCTGGTTTCCATATGCAATTACCTCACTTTGCTTTTTTTCTGCTTTAATCCACAGCGCTTCTACCTAGCCACTTCCAGGCAACTACGACGACTTGACTCCGTGTCCCGCTCACCCATCTATTCCCACTTTGGAGAAACAGTGACAGGTCTGTCTGTCATCAGGGCATATGGGCACCAGGAGCGCTTCCTGCGACACAATGAGGCCACCATTAATGAAAACCTCAAGAGCTTCTATCCCTGGATTGTCTCCAACCGGTGTGTGTGCATACATTTTTTTTCAGTCATTCAGTCAGTTTGGTGTATGTGCCATGGCTTCTCTCATGTCTTTGCTGTAGATGGCTGGCAATGCGACTGGAGTTCCTGGGCAACCTTGTGGTGTTTTTCGCCGCTCTTTTTGCTGTGTTGTCACGGGAATCCTTGGAAAGTGGAATGGTGGGACTTTCCATCTCATATGCCCTCAATGTAAGATGACTTTCTTTTACCTGCAACGTGTGGTTTTTAAACTAGGATTTGACTTCTGATTGGCCAAGTGATTAAAAAAAGGTTTTTGTTCAATACACTGAGGTAAAGAGGTGTGTAGAGAATAGATTGGTTCTGTTAATCTGGCAGTCATGGCTGAGATTCAGATAAGCAAGAGTTTAACAGAAACAGCCCAGTCCCTAAACAACCAATACTTGAAGAGTGCTGGTCCTTTCACCTGTAAATGCAGGTAACACAGACGCTGAACTGGCTGGTGAGAATGAATGCTGAGTTGGAAACCAACATTGTTGCAGTGGAACGAGTAAACGAATACACAAAGATTGAAAATGAGGTGAGCCTTCTGTTGGTACTAGTGTTGTCACATTATTTATTAGTAATCTTTTATACAAAAAAAAGCCTTTTTTACAAGTTAATGAGTATCTTAAAAATTTATAAAACATACACGGAACCAACCATGCACTCATGGTCCTGTAGGCACCGTGGATCACGGACACCCATCCTGCAGACTCATGGCCTGATTCTGGAAAGATCTGCTTTGAGAACTTCAAACTGCGGTACCGACCTGAGCTGGACCTGGTTCTGCGAGGGATCACTTGTGACATCGGTAGCATGGAAAAGGTGTTTGTGCACAACCCCAGCCTCTCCCCTCCAGTCTTATCTTATTATGAGATGATGTCTTCATTAATTTCACTGTTGGAGCCCTGGCCAGAGCTTAAATATGTTTGTGCTGCAGCATGATATTAGCCAAGGTTTAGTAGGTTAAGTAGTGTGTGCCTGCCTGGCTGCACTGGCCACTGAAGAGTCTCCATGAAATGTCCTGCTGATTGCTCTACCTGATTGCTCATTTCCTCACTCTTACCCTGGGCCAATGCCACCCTTCCATCAGCCCACATGTTGCTATAGGTTTAGACCTTCTTACCATGCACATGGAGGGGTGTAAGTATACAAGCAGATCTCATTGCTATTTGTGAGCACTACTGCTGCCACAAATTGCTGCCTTGGTCATTGCCTCCTGTTGTGATAAATGTCACAGCATTCTGAAAATTTACACTGACTCTCTCCCAGATTGGCATCGTAGGCAGAACTGGCGCTGGAAAGTCCAGTCTCACCAATTGCCTGTTCCGCATTATTGAGGCTGCAGAGGGATGTATTTTCATTGATGGTGTAGACATTGCCACTTTGGGGCTACATGACCTGCGGAACAGACTGACCATCATCCCACAGGTAAGGGATATACAGAGACATACTTATGTAGATACATGCAAGTACCCACAAATATGTGCAGACACACAAATGTACATGTTGACATGCAGATGCACATGGATATACATATGCACACACAAGCATGCAAACATAGATACATATGCACACACCCTAACATTCTCACACAGCAATGCGCATACCTTGATTGTGTACACACTTGTAGAGATGCTATGATCCACATATTGACATGTAGAAATGCATTTAGTGCTGCTTGAAAATCTGTGAACTTTGTAAAGTGTAGGGGTGGTCATTATTCTTGTATAAAATATTCATTTAATCATATAAAATTGAATCTCCAAAATCTTAATAAACTTATACAGTGAATAAAGTGTTATATTAAATTATGATTTACACACCTGATTCTACCTACCAACCTGGTTTCGCCAATGCAACTTGGGGTTCACTTATTTTGGCACCTGCACTACTTCCATTTTTCTGCTACACATGATTTACTCTAAACCAGCATATGGCATTAGTAATTACACACCTATTATATCAGACGAGAAAGATTTCTTCTGATTAAATAAACTTTAGCAGCACTGTATATTTACATTTATTCATTTAGCAGATGCTCAAACTCAAATATAGCTATATTAAGGGTTAACTAGGGTTTCAGTAAATGCTTTATCATCAGGGCAGAGGGTCATGAACCTGAAACTAGAATGAACGAAAGTGAAAAGAAGATTGCAAAAAAAAAAAAAAAAAAACACCTGAATGGATTTGAAGTGCTTTACACATGTTTATTTACTCTTTCATCTCTTCCATTATTTATCCATTTGTTACAGTGCTCACAGGGACAGTGCAAGCTTTATTTCCCTTTTTATTATGGAAATATCCAGATTTTTTTTTTAAAACATGCTCTGGGAGTTTTCAGAAACATTATACACTGCATCAGCAAGAAGTAAAGTGGTTCAGTTTAAATAGCACCTCCGCACCAGTCCTCTGATAGCAAAACTAAAACCTTAGTTAAAAATAATCAAACAGCATACCAAAAACGAAAAACAAAAACAAACACCTTTCAAGAGACTGCACCACGCATACACTATATGCAAACTCATCACTGCTTATTCTGTACTGTGGTAGGAATCTGAGCATCTTCACTACTATTTCACATTCTCATAACTAAATATGGCAAACATATGACATACACCAGTGGTATGGGTATTTTTATTCCACCCAGAGGAAAAAAATACCCATATCACTGGTGTTTGTCATATGTTCAGTTTAATTAAATGTCTGCACCATCAGTCTTTGTAGGTAGAAATGTAAATACTGGACTCTCTTAATAAACCACCATCTCTGGAAAAGGAAAAAGACCTATGATAAATTTAACTTTTACTTCAAATTTTCAGCAAGACCAAGATAAAAAATAATTTTAATAGTGAAATGTAGGATGAGTGCTGGTTCGGTAGCTCATGCTTTTCCATGCTCTGCCTGCAGGACCCTGTCCTTTTCTCAGGAACACTGAGGATGAACCTGGACCCCTTTGAGAAAGTCAGTGATGAGGAACTTTGGCAGGTGCTGGAACTGTCCCACTTGAAAGACTTTGTGACAGAGTTGCATGAAGGCCTATATCATGAAATCACAGAAGGGGGAGAAAACCTAAGGTAAGGGTTCACGTCCATAACCCCCTCCCATCCTGACCCTTCAAAGAAAACTTGGAAAAATACATGAAATCAGCAGCTAAGAAACAATACACATCCAGTTCTGCCAAATGAGAAGCTCATTGGATTCAAAGTCTATTGTAAGTTTCAAAAGCATGAAACAGTCTTTAGTCTATCCACAAATTATCTGGCAAACACAGTAAAATTTTACAAATCAACCATTGTTACATCAAATGTTTATTTTCTAGTTACTCATAATTTGCATTTGGATGCTATATCTAGGAATCTGTGCCAGTCTAGGGCTTCACAGTAAATATACTGGGTCTGTGCGCTGGTGTCTGAATGTCTGTTTATTGTATGTTCTTATAGAGGAAGAATAGTTTCATATCTGAACATGTTGCACTTAAATCAGTGTGAATCAATTAATCAGAACTGTAACTGAACATCTATCTGTGTTTGCCTGTGCAGTGTTGGCCAGAGACAGCTCCTGTGCCTAGCCAGAGCACTCCTGAGAAAGTCTCGTATTCTGATCCTGGATGAGGCCACTGCTGCTGTGGACCTGGAGACAGACGACCTCATTCAGTCCACCATCCGGAAACAATTCTCCCATTGTACTGTGCTCACCATTGCCCACCGACTGCACACAATCCTGGACAGCTCACGGTGAGAAAATCTAGTCTTCGTGTGCAGCGATGTTTACTTCCATATTTTTTCCTTCAGTTTAACCAGCTGCATTAATCCTCTCTACTCAGATTTCATTAATTTATATAGCTGATTATTATCTCCATAGAAACTTTTAAGCTACCTAAAACTTTTAACCAAAATATACAGCTGGGCAATTTTAATGGTTCAATTTTGGGGTAAGTACCTTTCTGAAGGATACTGCAGCTGTAGGCGAGATCTGAACCGGTGACTGTCAGACCCAAAGGCAGTAGCTCTAACCATGATGCTATCAGCTCCTCCATACAAAGTTCTATTATTTGTTGTGTTGATATTTTTCCCAAAAACAGCATCCAATAATTTACCATTGATACTTCAGGGTAATTTTTACTGGAACAGTTTTGAGTAAGTGCTTTGATCAAGGACACTACAGCAGTGTGTAAGAACCGGATACGCAACTTTTGGATCTGAAGGTAGCAGCTAAACACTATACTACCTGCTGCCCCTTGTCACTCAGACAAATGTCTACCCCCCATCTGAGGAGGATAGTGCACATAAACTGACGCTTTACTCTCCTCCAAATAACAGCATTTCGCTCATAAGCTCAGGGTCTATCACCACCACTTCAAGGCATAGAAAACCAGCTATACTAGAGCTTAAGAGCTCACATACGCACACATCTGAAACCGCTTGTCCCATACGGGGTCGCGGGGAGCTGGAGCCTAACCCAGCAACACAGGAAGGAAGGCTGGAGGAGGAGGGGACACACCCAAGATGGGACACCAGTCCATCACAAGGCACCCCAAGCAGGACTTGAACCCCAGACCCACAAGAGAGTAGGACCTGGGCCAACCCACTGTGCCACCGTGCCCTCTAGCTTAAGAGCTTGGGGGGGGGGGAAATAACACCTCCAGTTGTGCTACAGGAATACCAGAGGAAATTGGCATCATGAAATTAAAGCAGTGAGATTTTTTTTATCCGCTTCTGTCAAACACTTTTCACTAATGCGAACTGCATTTATAGTCGTGGTACAGAGAAAACAGTGTTCAGGAAACAGCCTGCTAGCAGTCCTGAAGACAGTAACCTGCATGGGGGCATAGCTTGCATATTCTATTATTCTAGCTGAGGCTATTAATAAGCTTTGGTTGGTTGCTACAGTCATGCTTACATCTGTAAAGTCTACATCGCATAGCCAGCAAATAATTCTGTGTGTCACAATGGAAACTAGCTTTTGCAAATCAATAAACAAGCACAGTGTCCGCTTAAACCATGTAGTGAATGATAATCAGTGTATGATCAGTTACTATAGTCATTGATGCAAGTTGCCATTAGTGAATATCATAGGATGTATGAACATAATAAAAAAAGAAAGTGTCCCAATTAGCATTTAGAAAACTTTTTGGTCTATCTGTATATTGCGTTTTGCAGCACAGAAGAGATTTAGAAGTATTTTCAGAACCAGCTGTAATTTAATATGATTAGTTGAATTAGTTATCGCAAGAATTCAAATTAAATTCAAATTAATTAACTCAGTTCAAATTGTCTTCAGATCTATTCAACCATCCAAATGCACATCATCAGTCATCACCTGTCTTGTGCAGGGATGAGGTGGTTTGGAGACTCTCCCAGAATTGCAATACAGAGTACACTCTGGGCAGGACAATAGTCCATCATAGGGCCATCTCATATTCACACACAAGATGATTAGAAGCATGAGTTCACCTGAAATACATATATTCAGGCTGTGGTTCAAACCCATGCCCAAAAACCAACAGCCCAGGCCTGGCGGGGAACCAGCATTACCTGCTGTGCCACCAGCCTGCTATGCAGATATTTTTCATTGTTAGTGTTTAAATTATTTGTTTTTACAATAGCATCTCTTTTTGGGGTTAAACAAGGTGAAATTTCATTCAAGGCATAAGTTATATTTGCCACAAAGTGTACCTCCAGTCCAAATGTATGCTGAATGGAAGGAAGAGTGCTCTAGGGTCACTGATCAGAGACAATGAAAAGTACCTCCTTAGGACATTCAGCTGTGACATTTAGATATAGTGACAGTGTTAGTGCTCTGTTTTCTGTGTTCTTCTATTATGCTCCAAACCACAGTGTAAGAAAATAAATCGAAATTTATATCAATAGGCATGACTCATGAACCCACATTATAGCTGTGAAAATGTCTGAAAAAGTTCTGGTTCCTTGAGGCCCAACTGTGGGAGTCAGCAGGTTCCTGTAGGTTTGAACAAAGGGTTTTGTTGTGTCCTTGAACATACCACTTTACCTGAATTGCTTCATTAAAATATCCAGCTGTCTAAACAGGGCTAAAGTATAATTTTTCCTCCAGCAGCCTACACTGATGAAATTAGTGTACTTGCCATGATCAACTGTGCTCTTTTCCCACCTCCTCTAGGGTGATGGTGCTCGATGCTGGAAGGATAGTGGAGTTTGACTCACCCTCTGCCCTGTTGCAAAAGCAGGGACATTTCTGTGCCATGGCAAAGGATGCTGGGATCAGTTCAGTGGACAGCACTGCCCTGTAAGGGTTCAACTGGGTGGCTTCTGACTGCCTGAGTTCTGTTAAGCATAGAGGGATCCATAATCAGCTGGGCAGACATTTGTTAACGTAAGCTTGTCTTGAGCTACATAAGCCAGCTACATCCCATATCTGGGATTCCATCCTACTTTTATTTAATAGGTAGAAAAGTCTTTGGCAATTAGTGAAATTTGTGCATTTACTTTTACAGTTCATGTGACGTAGTTTTAAAAACTTACTCCAAACCAAGTATTTAAATTGTATAACACATTAAATAGAAAATGCCAGGCACTGGACCCTAGAAAAATACTAAAAAGCTTTGAATCTGCTTTGAGACACTTTTATCTGGGTAACTTGTTTTTAATGCACATTTTCATTGTATTTATATGTATATCATTTTTTTCAATAAGCAAAAGATTATTGAAGCAACCTGGAAAGTTTAACATAAGCATGATGCTACAGATATAGGGATTCCAAAATAAAGCACTTTCACACATTTTAAGTCATTAAAACATTTTTCTATACCTTTTGTTTATACCCTGTACTAGTATTACTGGTAAATACTATTCCTGGATGTTGCTCTGTATTTTGGTGACATTTCTATCACTCCAATAGCAATTGAGCAAATATGGAGAAATTAAGCATGTTTGTATTGGGCCTTATTTTATTTAAAATTCTGAATTTCAAAGAACTCATGTGGAGCAATGCTAATTGAAATTCTTGTGTGTGGTGGTGCTCCACCAAGGGCCTTCATAGGTATCCATGAGCTGGATAATTTCTAACACCGAAATAAAGGCATTTCATTGGTTTAGTAGTGTACAGAGATGAACATGGTGATTTTATGATTAAGTTTGTCCTGGTCATTAACATGATACTGTGTGAAACAGCTTATTACTCAAAGTCAATTCACACAATGCCTTAGTTAATTTAGATTGATGTGGCATATTTTCATTAATTTTGACACATCTCTAACTCACAGAACTTAGATTTTGTAGTCAGATTCAGATTTTATTTTGCATTTCAGTCAGAAAAGTAAAAAAAAAAAAAAAAAAAGCTCTGGTTCATCCAGCAGAGTCAGTTTTCCTTTGTTTTGAAAGTGAGTATGATTGATTCAGACTGCTTTGTATTTGTTACAATATTTGTGGTCCATGAAGAAAATCATTAAGCAAAAGATTATTGAAGCAACCTGGGAAGTTTGCTTCAGATATAGGGATTCCAAAATAAAGCACTTTCACACAGGACCATGAACTATCATCTAGAAAAGTATGTAAATTATAGAGACTGCTATAGTACCACTGTAATTCCACATGAAAGAATAGGATTCACCAAGGAGGATGTTTCCAGCATTTGATCTGTTGTATAAATCATCTCAGACACATGCAAGACCAATGGGGAGACTATAGCACAATGCATCTACAGCATTTCTTAAACAGAGAATGCCTGAATAGGCAAACGCTTTCATCCTAAATAAATATAAATACAATTTGTATGAAAACCAGGCAAACACACAGGCTGAAACTGCTTGTCTAGACAATCAAGATAAATACAATTATTTTAATGAAGCTTTTTCATTGCAGTTGAGAACTTGGGCTGGTTCATAGTCCAATGAAAGAAATGTTTTCACTGTCCACTTCAGATAACATTTTTTACTTCTGAGTGTCAGTTTTGAGCAAGAAAAGATGTTTTTTATAAATATTTTGGAATTCTGGGAAAAATGTTAAATGGTTTTCCCAACCGCTGGGGGGGGGGGGGGGGGATGACAGGGATTATAAGAGGCAAAGTGCCTGTTAGGGAATGTAAGGTTAAGAATAGCTTGAGAAAGGCTAAAACTGCTGAAAAGGCTGGCTTGAGGTGCAGGTCCTTGAGGAAATCTTCCAACCTTCCACCTTCCTTTGGTGCATGCCTTATCTCTTGCTGTGTTCTAGTGTTCCAATGAATGTTCATAATGAACACTGTCCGTGTGTCTTTCTTTGCTCCCTCCAAACCCAGAGTGCAGTGTGCTACAATAAAAATTACTTTGCTTTTACTTTTTAATAGAAAGAACTACCCTAGTTTGAATTCCCCAGTCTGCAGTAGTACCCCTGAGCAAGTACACTAAATTACTTCACACAATACTCAGTTGTATAAATGGCTAAGTAGTGCAATATAGTCACCTTGAACAAAATGACAGCTAACCAAATAAAGATTGTCAATTTGTACATTACAAATGACTTTTCTAAATGTGTAATAAGAGAAAACCTCTGTCTTTTTTCTTTTTTTACTGAATTTAGAGGGAGATTCGGTCATTCACATTTATTCATTTAGCAGATGCTTTTCTCTAAAGTGACATTCATCTCAGAGAATATAATTTGTGTATTACCTTAGGAGAAAGACATAGTTGCAGACATCTGATTCTTAAGTTAGTTTCTTTCCATTATATGCACAAGTGTTTATCACACGAGTAGCTGCATAAAACTCAGAATGAATCCAACTCAAACCATTTAGGCTCCTCTATTCTTCAAGACCAATTCTCACTCATCTGGCACAGAACATGTGTATATCCTGACCTTACACTGAAGAGCAGTCATAGAAAGGTCTAAGTTGAATACACTCACATTGCATATGTCTCCAGTCACATTTTATTGATTTTCACCCACAAGCCCACATAAATTAGGGACATAAACTCGAATTATTGTTGATATCCTGACATTTGAGACACACAGGAGATGATGTTATACCCATGCGCATTTTTCCAACGGCTGTACACAACGCCTCAGTCCTACAAACAACATGAAGCCACAGAGAACATCCAGTGTAGCCAAGATACAGCTCCATAACCTGAGACCAAGAAGCTTAACTACCTTCTCCAACCCAGCAACAAACCAAACCAACCTGCAAAACTCACCAACAAAACCAAGAGACCAAGTCTAACCCCCCAACCCAACCAAACCAAGCCAACAACCCAAACCAGCAGGGTATGAACACAAGTATTTCATTGAGGTCATCAAGTGGGCACCTCCCTTCATTGGTGTTTTGTTGAATTAGGCCCACAACACCTCCGGGAGGCTGAACAGTGCAGTCTGGCATCCCAGACCTACCACCCTCCACACATATTAGATGCCCTTCATCCTCAACAAATACTGCACCTCCACTTACTCAACAACCAGATAAACCACAGCTCCATGCATACCTTCTAAACACTACATATTTATTTCCATACCTGCCAGCAGAAACTGCAAATCCAACACTCCAACTTAAACTACCCTAATTAAAGGCCACACCTCCTTAATCACTGCCAGCTACTTCCCGTTACTAGCCACCTGTCACTAGTTTTCCACCAATACACACCTCCCTCCCACTTGCAACCCTAACTACCCTGCTCTCTTTTCAACCATAACCACTGACTTGCTTTTTCTGCTGCCTCAGACAGCTCCTTCACCCCCGCCTTTAACAAGTGGCCTCTAATATCACATTCCCCCAACAATGATGTAACTGATTTACCCACAAACCCTCTAACACCTACCTCCACCCACCTCACCTGAGCCCACCATCCACAGTCTCTCGCCTCTGCCACCAAATCTCCATACTTCAACAGTTTCTTCTCATAAGCCTCCCCAATAGCATCCTCGAACAGCACTGTTACCTCTAACAAGTACACAGTCCGCTCATGCTCCGAATATACCACCGATCAAATTTGCTGACGACACGACAGTCATTAGACTGATAAAAGGAGGCGATGAGTCGGCATACAGGAGGGAAGTGGCCAACCTAGTGAAGTGGTGCCAAGACAACAATCTCTCCTTCAATGTCAACAAAACAAAGGAGTTGATGGTCGATCCATGGGGAAGGGAGCAACACTCATCACTGCATATTGGTGAGACGGTGGAGAGAGTGAGCAGCTTCAGATTCCTGGGTGTTCGCATTCCTGAAGATCTCACCTGGTCTCACAACACTACACATCTGGTCAAGAAATCATGTCAGTGTCTGCAATTCTTGAGAAGACAAGACCGAGGAAATTTGGCATACCAAGCCGAATCCTCAGAAGCTTCTATAGGTGTGCAATCAAGAGCGTTCTCACCAGCTCTGTCATAGTGTGTGGTTTGAAAGCTGCACAGTACAGGATCATAAGGTGCTACAGCAAGTGGTGAAAGTTGCTCAAACCATCACTGGAATGTCCTTACCATCACTGGAGAGCCTATACCAGGCCAGAACCATCAGGAGAGCCATTAACATCATCAAAGACAATAGTCATCCCCAGCACAGCCTTTTCACACCCTTACCATCAGGCAGATGCTACAGAAGTGTTAAAGCCAGAACTTCGAGCCTGAAAAACAGTTTTTACACACAGGCCATCAGGCTTGTGAACAAGACCCATCCACTGCCTCTCCACCCATCACGGCAGACACAGATTGCCCTCTGAGCCTGAGAGGTGTCAACTACCCCATCCTTCCTACACACACATACACATCCACAATGCCAATAACAGAGACCACAGACTACCTCCGCATACCTTGCACACACAAATACAAATCCCCTTTCAACTGCGAATAGACCCAATCTACCTCTGCAGGACTTTGCGCGTGTATGTCTTCCATGTTTACATTATGCACTGCACACTTTATATAACTTTGTTTCTTAGATTTTTGCACTAATAGTAATTTTTGTAAATTTGTGATTTATGCCTTGTATTTTTCTTTCTTATGTACTTACAATTTATGTCAGAGGCTGCTGAGAGGACTCACAGAGTAAGAATTTCATTGTATGGTGTAACAAACTGTTTACTGTACACATGACAAACTCTTGAATTGAATTGAATGTCTGGTGCAATGAAGTAACTGCAATGACCTGCGGAACCTGGAGCTGCTTGCCCACATCAACCAGCAGCTTCCAGTCCCATGCATTACTCCACCTACCAGGGCACGTAAGGAAGGCAAGGACTTCACCACCTGCTGCTTGCTCTCAAAAACACCTGCCAAACATCTAAGAACTTGATTTTGGTGCCAAGTATAGCACCCCTGCCCCAAACTAACCTTACACCCTGACAAAATGTGCCTCAGCATTGCCACACAACTTACAACCATCACCACCTGCCCACTGTTTAACATTCTGTGGCATTGGCAGCACCTCAAAAGTCGCTCCAACAATAAACTTAAGGCAGCTTGCCTCCATAGCCCAAAAATCTTGGCAACGTAATTTCCTCTTAATTTCCTGAACCTTCCTAGTTCACCTACTGATCTTGCTTAACTAATGTGACTGCCTTTGCATGCCTCGCCTCCTCTTCCTGCCCCTGGACCTGCTCAATGAACAGCTGCTGTTTGTCTGCCCTTTGGGCAACTCTCCACAACCGCCGCACACAGCCTGAGCCAAACCCTGCCTTCCCCTTCTGCACATGTCCAACGACATCTGACAACATCAGTGCCCCTTTTGTGCTTTGGACTGCATCTCTGAGGTTCCACCCCCTACCTGTCCTCACAGACAGCATGACCAGGATAGATACATCCTGATAACCTTCCTACAATTTTTTTTTAAATTTTATAAGTTACACAAACAATTACATACAATACAGGAGTAGCAGCTGTGTAAAGGCTTATCTGGAGATGATCACAAAGTTATAGTGCATGAACATTTACACCATACATGAGCTGGAGAGATCTAAGGTTTATTTTTCTTTACTTAAAAAGATGTTCTTCAAAACACATTAACCCCAGCCAAATACAAAAAACAAACAGTTACAAAAGAACATAAGGCCTATAAGCCATGGGCTTAACCCCTTACAGCAACAGCAATACACAGCTCTCCTGTTTGTTGTGTGAGTGCCTGTCTGCATAAGTTTGCATGAATCTGCCGCAGCTTTATAGCAGTAACTCTGCTCTCCTGGCTACACCATAACAGCCTCAACAACTATTCCAAAGTACATTTCCCCAAAAATAACATCCAGCATAAATACAAAAACACAGAAGCCATACAAAACATTTGCCTGTTATAAATATCCCTATCTTACAATATATAAGAACATTTATTCCATTACACAATAAAACACCCCTGTCAAGTTGGTTGTGCCCAAGGACTCCCACCTAGAAATACCCCAAATGGTTCATGCCATCTGGTTTGCAATACAGGCAATACAAGCTACCCAGCACAGCAAAATGCCAAATAGCTGAATGCTAAGAAAAAAAAGATTACAGAAATGATTTTTGAAAACTACAATAAACGTGCTTACTTTTAACAACCAACTGCATGTACTTATCATACTTTAATAAAATAAATGTTAATAGTCAATGACAAACAGACACTGATAGGTCTTTCCCGGCACCCAACCTGGTTCAAACAGAAAATGACATACTGGACCAAAATGATCAGTATAACAGTACAAAATCAAATGCATGTGAACAGGCAGCAGCAGCAACAAGATTCAGTACTTCATTGATGGTGTTTTTGCTGGCATCTCACTGATTCTTTGCTACCAACATGCCCGTCACAGCTCAGTATGTGACAGAGACAAATGGTACACCGCAGCTAGACCCCCTTTGCTTGTCTACTTCTGCTCGCATGGTGATCCCGTGCACAAAAGGTGAAGGGCAGAGGTTCTAGGTTCTGGCTCCGCTGTGGTGGAACGACTTTCCCCTCTCACTCAGAACTGCAGAAACTCTGTCTACATTCAAGAAAGGTCTGAAAACTCACCTTTTCAGGACTCATTTTGCCCAAGATCTCTCCAGCTTATGTACGGTGTAAATGTTCATGCACCGTAACATCATGAGCATCACCAGATAAAGCCTTTTATCAGCCACTACTCCGGCATTGTATTTGCTTGCTTGTGTATCTTAATATTATTAAAAAAAAAATGGTAGGAGGGTATCAGGATTTGTCTATCCTGTGTTTTATACACCTACTTAAACAATGAACCTCTGCGCAGCAAGTAGTAGGTAACAAACTAGGTTTCCTTGAGTCACATGTCTACAGCCATGTATCTTTCGCTTAATGTAATGCCTGAATTGTACTTTTGCTGAGATGTACGTCGCTTTGGACAAAAGCGTCTGCTAAATGAATAAATGTTAATGTAATGTAAATGTAGACGGGAATGCTTTGGCAAATCAAACACAACTCGTGCAGCAGCATTCTGTATCAGCTGCAGAGGTTTGATGGCAGTAGCGGGAAGGCCACACAGGAGAGAGCTGCAGTAGTCCAGATGGGATATCACCATGCCCTGGACAAGTGGTTGGGCAGAGTCAGTTGTGAGGTAGGGATGGATCCTGTGAATATTATGCAGGATGCATCTGCAGGACCGGGTTGTGGCTTCGATGTGCTGAAAGGAAGATAGACTTGCAACTGCCTTCCATCACCATCCGAACTGGTTCCCCCCATGCACAGCTCACTGCTCGTAGCCATGACCATTCCAAGATCAAAAGCCGTAAAATCCACCTGTAAGCCATCTTCCACCACTGCTCTCGCTGACCTGTGGGGTCTGACACCATTTGATTCATTTGTAGCCATATTGGGTGCATACAGCTGACTTCCACAGCCAGCAATGCTCCTGCCCTGAGTTGCTAGCCCACAGCAGCCACAGATGGGATCTGTTCCCTCCTGTCAGCTGTCTTTCAATGCTATCACATGGTGTTTCCCCTGTTGCCAGCTGCCCTTTTCACAGCAGTCACTAGCTTAACTAGACAAGACATTCGAGATACACAGGTCAAGATGTTATACCCCATGCGTATTTTTCAACGGCTGTACACAAAGACTCAGTCCAACCAACAACATGAAGCCACAGAGAACATCCAGTGTAGCCAACAAGTAATGGAATGAATAAAGATGGGTGTAGTTTACTTTTATTGTATGAAACATCATTGCAAACATCAGAACTTGTAAAATGTGCAAAAAAAGGCAAATGGGAGAGAAGGAGAAAGATAAGCCTATAGATTTTACTGGCACTGTTTGAGAATCCTCATTGTCGATCCTGAGTGGAAACTAGAAATACATATTGAGAGTGGGAGGGGTGGAGAGACTCAGTAGAGAGTGAATGTCTTCCTGCTCTGATCGCCAGAGCTGAGTTGCAGCACCAGCTGTGCTCACAGGTGAAGTCTACCTCTCATTTGGATGAAATTTTTTCAGCTGCTTACATTCCCAAATCCACACAGTAAGTCCTTATGCTAACCTATGTCTGTGTGTGTGTGTGTGTGTGTGTGTGTGTGTGTGTGTGTTTCAAAGGGTTAAGGACTTGTTACAGTTTCATTATTTGATGATATTTTCTAATATGAAGTTTTTCAACACAGTTCATCCTTTTTCTGGCTGGTTAGTTTCTTATAAAAAAGGAAAAAAGACTACTCTGATCTTCTAATAAGCATTGTAAAACAAAGAGTATAAAAAGGTACACTCCACTACACCAAGTACAACATCGTTTGTCCTTTTTGTGCATTTAACATGAGAACATGAGGCATCTGACTGTTTCAAGTATACAAATGCAAAACTCTCAGTTAATGGAAATGCTATTTCGGATTTAATGAATGCAGCAGTGTAATACTGGTGATGTCCTACTGTTGATATAAGCTCTTATTTGTAATGGACAATTATGACATATTAAAAATGTCCCATGTAACATTGATCTATTTGAAATCTGAAATCTGAGTACTGTTGCACATACAAATGCTTGCAATTAAAAATTCTTTTTCTGTGTGATTCCCACTAGTATGAATTAATGTTACTCTGAAATATAGAATTTAAGCTTCAATTTTGCTTTAATACTAACAGTATCTCAGCTCTAAATTTTTCTTTCTGTCTCCACCAAGCTTCTTTCCATCACCATAAACACTTATTTGAGTCATCCTATTGAGAACCATATGCTGACATGCACTGAGCTTTCTTTTTGAAGAAATCAAGAAATCATTTGCATGGCCATAATATTCACCTAATTCATATTGACAGATAAGACCAACACATTTACTTGCATTAGTCAGGGGAATTCATATGAATTAGTAACATTTTTTTTCCTCACTTCATGAAGTCCTCTGCTTTGAAGATTATTCAAGCAAAGATGACATCACAGTAGAAACATTAATACAATAGATTTCAATAGACAGTGAAAGGAAGACTTTTGTCCTTCCTCCCGCACCAGGACTGAGAAATACAAGCTGAATTAACATTGTATTTGCGATAGACAATGAATCTATCAGAGCATTTTTTCTCCTGCAACATCAGCCCCAGTTCAGAGCCACACCTATTCATTGGTGTGACCAAGAGGGAGCCGTACCACATTGCCATCCCCATGACAATCTTTTACAGCCTTCTCTTCCTTCTTGGCATCTCCTTCAATGGAGTGAGCGTACTTACATTACTGACCAATGCACGCATGAAGGACAGTGCCATCCGGCCCTACTTGCTGAGCCTGGTGCTCTCCGATATCCTGCAGCTGCTTACGGTGCCTGTCACTCTGTACCGCTACTACTGGGAGAGCTACCCCTGGCGGCTCGGTGAGTTACTCTGCAAGGTCTACTTCATGATCCGTCAGATGTATTGTGCCACCACCAGCTGGACCATCCTGGCCTTCACTGCTGAGCGCTATGCTGCCATCTGCCACACTATGTGGTCCCTGTCCAGTCTGCAGAAGACAAGGCTACCCTGTCTACTGGCCACCATCTGGCTCCTGTCCCTGGTCTCCTCTGTGCCCTTTGCCATGGTGTATGGCCAGGCACCAGCCTGTATTCTGGACTACACCGCTACATCACCTGAACATGCCTTTATGCTCTCCAACATGTGTGAGATGACTGAGGCAGAGCCTTTGCTCATCTACAAGGCAGCCCTCCTGATCAGAGGCATCCTTTGTTTCCTGGTGCCTCTGGTGGCCATCCTTGCCCTCTACATTCTCATCATCCTGCACCTGCTGCAAAATAGTCGCCAGCGGAAGGCCCTGGGTCTTACCCACAACTTACCCAGAGAAAGTAACTCTTCTCCCCATCGCCACAATGGCAGACTGCCCTTCAATGAGAAACGCGCTCTTCAGCTCATGGGTACGACTCCTTGTTGCCATTGTGCTCTTAGGGGAGACAAAAGCATGTGAAGTGCTTTTCTTGTGTCATACTATTTTAGCTGGCTAATGGGTTTCTGGAGCTTCTTTGGCTCTATCTATATAATATTACTGTGCATACAGGCATGTTCATTAGGCAGTCAAGAGAAGAAGCATCCTAACTTATCCATGGCGCTAACTTTTATTACTCTGCAGGTGCAGTGGTGGTGGCCTTCTTCATCTGCAACTTTCCTGATATTTTCTCCTCCCTCATGCAAGTCTATATCCAGGTGTGGTCTGACACTGTGCTCAGAATTTACACAGTGCTCAAGTCTTACTTCTCCCTACCACTGTGGTATATCAACAGTGCCCTAGACCCTATCCTCTTCTGCATCTCCTCCAACACCTTCAGGGTGGCATGCAGGAGGACCCTTGGCGTGCTGCACCATCACTGTGCTAGGCCATGTTTGACAAGCCAAGGGCTAAATCAGAGCTCACCCAAAACCACAAGTGGGTCGGGACGTGAGGCTACCGAGCTGGCAGGGCTACGCCCAGCAGATGAGGACCTCCAGCTCTGTAACTAGTCCATAGAGAAGGGTGCTTACAGATGCTATTTCCAATAGTAGCTATCTCTGTAACCTTGCCCAATTCCCCTCTCCCATTACAGAGTGACTTTGGCACCTCGCAGCACTTTAGCTCAAGGTTAACTGCTGTAAAATAAGCTTTTAGTGTGTAAGTAAATTACTTTTAAATAAAATTAAATCAACCTGAAGCTGATAAGTTGTAGGGATAAAGGCTATTATCTCTGAGTATTTTTCTTCTATTCTGTTCATAAATATACTTCAAAGAGAGTAAATATATAGTTGAAAAACATTTCTTATAATAAAGGATATTGTGAATGGAGGTTGGTACCTAGTTAAGGCAAATGGAATATTTTCACCATTCTGAGGTAAGATAAGAGATAGAGGGAAAAAGCTATTATGAAAATTTGCACCAGCTGAAGATTTTACTTAGAAAGTGTGTGTGCAATAAAGAATGAATTTATTGTAATTCTGTTTTCATGGTTGCTTTTGTAACATGTCAATTTAATGTGATGTTCTTTACCTGTAAATAGATATACAAGGTGGAAAGGGTGTGGCAGCATGGTGGGTTTGGCTTGTAGCCACTGTGTGGTGGATCTGGGGTTCGAGCCCTGCTTGGGGTGCCTTGCAGTGGACTGGTGTCCTGCCTAGGGTATGTCTCCTCCCCTTTCAGCCCTGCGTTGCAGGGTAAGGCTGGAGCTAGGGACAAGCAGTTGTAGACATTGGTTAGTTGGATGTACAAGGTACAAAACCAAAATAATTCAAAGCAGAAATAATGTTTTAAATTGGAGAATAGTGCAAAGGAGAGTGAAAGAAAATTAATTTTTAATTACTGGAGGTGAATATGGTTGTAACATTTACTTGTGCCATGCTATGGTAGTAGATAGAAAGCTGCCACAGCTACAGTTTTTTCACATTGTATACTATGTTTAACAAGCAGCATAGTTTATTTTTTCTTAAGAAACACAGCCTTACATTGCTATGATATTGCAATTGTATTATGTTGTGTTTTATTCTGTACTTCTTTGCAGTGGTTACATTTTACTTTTTTTACACAAACACACAGCCTGAAGCCGCTTGTCCCGAGTGGGGTTGCAGCAAGCTGGAGCCTAGCCCGGCAGCGCAAGGTGAGGGGACACACCCAGGATGGGACACCAGTCCATCCCAAGGCACCCCAAGTGGGACTTGAACCCTAGTCCCACCAGGGATCTGGCCAAGCCCGCTACGCCAACACGCCCCCCATTTTACTTTTTCTCATTGTGTAGATTTAGATTGTGTAGAGCAGCCAGTGGTGTCATTAATATTCATACAGCTCATTGTTCAGCTGGCAGTAAAGGAAGTGACTGCTTGCTGATAATTCAAAACTCATTACAACTGAAACAGAAGCTGATAAAGGGCAACAAAACTAGAATTTCAGATGGAGAAACAAACTGAGAACCTCCATTATAAGCATTCAAGGACAAGCAGTTTGTAAGAACAGTCTGATTTTGTCCAGTTTAATTGTGTTGCAAATCATCATGCAGTTCACAGCAATATTTCCTGAGGAATTTGTACAGAGGCTGTTTAGCAGCATATTATTATATTGTTGTGCACTTCATTCTGAGCTTTTATCTAGAAAAAAATACATTGCTTTAGCCATTCACAGTAGTTAAAGGTGCATTTTTTAGTTTGCAAACTCTATGCTACAAAACCAGTCATTTCAGATTTCAATTATGATTTTTGATGAGAAGTTTTGGCATTGCATAATTCCAGTAATTAAGTCTTACAGATGTCACAAGGATTTAGTTTTTTCTGTTTTAAGCATTTGCCATTTATCCATCATGATATGAATTTTAACAAGATTTATGCCGCTTTACAGATTTAATACATACATTAAGTAATGTAATAGAAAAGTAGTGCTTCGAGTGTCAGAAAAAAAAAACCATAGAACACTCTAGAATTTTTTCCCTCTCTATAAACTGGGATTTCTTGATTGGTTAAACAAATGACTGAAGAGAATTTCACTCTGAGGCTGGTACAGTTTAATGAATGAATTAATTTATTCATTCATTTCAAGTTTCAGGCTGAATTTCTAGCCATCCTTCTCTTTCGCCAAAATGTCATGGTACCTGCACTTGTGAAAAACTTAAATGCTTTTGTAATATTTGTGAAACATAGATGCCTCTGAAATGTTATTGTAGTGCTTCAGTTAAATACAGAAAGAGAGATTTGAACCCTGACCCAAATCACGACTGCACTTTGTAGACAGCCTCGGTGAGTAGAACTTTGTATGATACTTGCATGGCAGAGTGAAGGATTTCAATGAGGTAGTGGTTCTGTGACACACTTTTTCATCACAAGCCATTGCGACATTGCTGACATAAAAGTTACATGTTTTAATCAGAAAATCAACAAAAATTATTTCTGGGTTATAAGTACTTGAATACTTTGTGTTACTTCGTGTGTTAATGTAGTTGATGCAATTTTGTATTTTACAGTTATATTTGTTTTCCATGTTGCTATGGGAAGTTCATTTCAGTTTCAAATTGTTTTGATGGTGTCACTTGAATTTTGTGCATAGTGGTAACTGTTAAACCATGTCAGAAATTTGTATTTCTCTCTCAAGTTATAAAATGAATGTTTGTCTAGTACTGAGGTAGCCATTGCTCTAACGGAGAGACATCCATTCATGGGTGCTTGTAACCCCCCTCCACAGTCATTTATGATATCCACTGGCATGGATGTCTATTCTGCAAAAACATTCAGTTTATAACTTGATCAAATTCATCCTGACACTGGTCCTACATACAGGTGTTTTTGGCTTCATGGGTGTGTCTGTGGCACATGGAGAAGGAAAACAATTTGGTGCAGTGTGCTGCTCAAGCGGATGAATGATTCTAAAATCACCCATAGTGAACCCTCTGTGCCACCACACCCCCTCAGTTGGGTGATAAGGGACTTACAAAGTTCAGAATACTCTGACCAACCTCCTGAAGTTAAAGAGTAATCTGAAAATTGTATTATTACTAATAAACAGGACCATAGCCTGTTTATTGCTATAGGTAATTGTATGCGACTGTTGATGAGTAGGTAATTCATAGTTATTTTAAATGAGCCTTAGTTAATGTGTAGTACTGCAGGAGGCATACAACATTTAATAGTAATTATTACTAACTACTACATAAGTAATAATTATCCAGTTGTTAGTAGTGCAGGATTTAATAGTTATTAGTAACTACTACATAAGTACTAATTATCTAATTGTTACGTACCCCAAACATTATCTAGTGATTAATCACCCTTCTTTATTAATCAGTAGGAACTGCAGTGTTAACGTAGCACTACCCTTTAGTTCTGCATTAGTTCCTGCACTTTGAAAAATAAAAATTTTGAAATACTAAATCATTAATCTCTATTCCAAATGTAGAGCAAAAATTTAAATGGTTCTTTAAAACATCATGTTTTTTACATTTTTTTACCCACTATTACAACCATGCCTACTACGCACATGGTCAAATTATAAAATTATTTTTAAATTATTTTCTGGGAACAAATGACAAAAAAGCTAAATCATTATTGTCATTACTATTCATTTTAGTTTAATGTGTTAGACTACTTTTCCTTATAATATTAGGTATCATTGAAGGTGATATTGGAGTGAGCTTGGGTTTGGCTTGGAATGATGTGGAACTTTTCCCCATAACAGATAATGGAGATGTAAATTCATTATCCAGTTTTTCAATAATCTGCCTGCTTTTTTGGAATGGTTAAGGACCAGATGAATAGAGATATGTGTCCCTGGGGCAATTATGTATTCATCCACAAGATGGAACCAGAGAGAAGTAAAGTTTCTGTTCAATCAATAAATGCAGCAAAAAAAAAGTGTATATTTCATTTCATTGCGTTCAAAATGTCCTGTGCAGTTTTTTTATGACATAAATACAGCAGTGACAAAGAACTTTAAGTACTACTTTTATTTTCTGTCTCTCAGCAATCTAGTTGCCCAGTAAATGGCATTGTTCCAGCAGTCCACGGTGTTCTAACATTTGTTGTCTTTACTTGTGGAGTGTGTCACCTTTCTGGTGAGATTCTCTGAAACAAAAATGCTCACTGTTTAAAGCATCAACCTGTCCTGTGGGTTAGTGTTCTCTGTAGATTCAGCATAGTCCTTCAAATGTCACTGCTGTCCTTGTTAATGAAATACATATTCAACACTTTTTCTGTATAGCGTATGCTGTTTGAAGTACGTAAAAATTGGACCTATATTTATTATACATTCTTTGTGTCTTCCACTTTGTGCTGTTTTGTTAAATGTCACGCTTGTAAATTCTGTGCCCATTTGCTGATTTGTGCCACGTTTTGGTATCAGAAGCTTTCGGTATAGTAGCCAAATGATTTTCAGCACGAGTTTCTTTCTTCTACCTCAAAGACAAGTGTACTTCTCCTAATGAAAGTCCTGCTTGCACTCCTCTGCTCTCACCTCACCAGCATGGAAAATAAAATATATATTAAATGTCTATTAAAGCAATCTGTTTCCTTGGCACTCTGCAAGACAGACTTAGTCCCTGCTGCTCAGTACTCCTCTGTTTGTCTCTTTTTGCATATCACTACATTTCCCACCAATTTCCACGGAAAATGTGAGTCTCTCCAGAGCTTTAACATTTGAATGAATGAATGAATCCTTTTAATCCTAAAGCAAAATTCTGATTTGTTGCAACTGCATACAGTTTGCAAAATGCATACATACAAAGAAACATACTGACATAGATTACGCTGAGATAAGTATATAAATCAAGTAAACAAAAGAGTTAGGTATATAAATAAGCAGCTGAGCAACTAAATGAGAGAGGGTCAGAGAACCTATCTGAAATTCTTTTACACTTTTCTAGTGTGTGTGTACATATATATATATATATATTAGATATAGTTACATCAGTTACAGCAATGAAATCACACATCCCAGTTGTTTTGATACCTTTAATCAAAATTTACTTATACAATATGAAATTTTAATGACATGACATTTTGAAAGCCTTTTGAATGTCTCTGGGAAATATGATCAGCACAAGAGACGGAGGCTCTTTGTGTCTTTTTATTTTAACATTTCTTTTCTGTTAGCTGGACCATCTGTGTGAGTTTCGAGTCTTAATCCTGGAATCTATATTTCATAGGAGACTGAGTGGCAGAATCCTGCATAAATGAGACCTGCCAGGAGTCATAAAAACAAGGTCAACAATTCACAGGCTGGTGAATTTCAAGCAGAGTGTCTCCAGGCTAGGCACGTAAAATGTTATCACCCCATTGCATTTATGCTTTGCCTTTCCCCTGAATGAAACAGATCTCACATTGTGAGGTGTCAAAGGCAATCACAGCACCACTTTAACAAGTCCACTGCGCATTTCTGCACTAACACAGATTTCTCCTCACACATCAGAACTTTTACTGAGAAATGCTACATCAGTCATTGGGCTCATAATGGACAAGAAGAGATGCTGCCTGGAATATCTGCCATTGACTGATGGGTGTACTCAACCATGTTTTCTGTTTCAGTTTGTAAATTTGGGCCAAAATCATTGCTGGAACTCTCTATGTCACAAAAGTGTTTGAAATGGAGAGGTGTCTCGCTAGGGACTGATGCACAAAAAGAGCTTTGTGGTGGTACTGCTGTAGCTTTTGCTTATTCTCCTCACTGGTAATCTCGTAATCGCTAGTCCACTTCTGCTAGCATCTGTTGAAGGCACAGAAGGTATTATTCTGACATTAAGAGATTAGATGTTTATGAAATATAAAACATACGGATAAAGATGTATGATCTGCAGGGCCATGCCCTGACGCTGGGGACACTGGCAGAAGTGCCTGGGGTGTGTGTGTCTGTGTGCTCCTGAGAACCCTGCAGAATCAGACACGAGACTCCCACCTCCTTAGTGACTGGCCACAGGGCAGCGGCACAATGAAGTCCCCCTCCCTGTGTCCTGCACTCTAACCTGTGTATCTGTATCCCCCTCTCCCAGTGATGAGGTGGCACACCTGCTGCAACACAGGTTGCTGTGCTCCAGTCTGCTGGGGCTGCTGTGAGCCTGCAGTAGCTGGGGAGAACAGGAGTGAGCTGAAGCAGGGCTCCGTGAAGGGCTGGCCACTGCATGGGGGGGTTACGGTAGGAGGAGTCTGGGAGCCGCTATTTGTAGATTCCTCTGATGGATGACTGCTGTGTGTGTACGAGAGAGAGAGAGAGAGAGAGAAAGAGAGGTGGCTTTTTTCCTTTCTTGCTCTTACCCTATTCCCTTTTCTCCTGGCTGGCAGTTGAGGGCTTGAGAGAAAGGGAGAGAGACGAAAAAACAGAACAGCAGGAGAAGCAAACTTCAAGAAAGTGTGTGTGAGAGAGAAGCAAGAGAAGAAGTGAGAGAGGGGACTGCTCAGACGTTAGGTGTCAGACAAAAATTAGACTAGAATAAGAATATAGAAATACTTCTGTTAAACTAGTAAAAAAATTTACCCTGCTGTGGACAGTTTTGCCACTTTGACTCCTTCCTGGTTAGTGGTTCAGTTTTTTACCTGCGGGTAAAGCTGACAGGCTGGTAGAGGTCTTGAGTATGCCTGGGACACGAGGCAGCGACTATAGTGCCAGGGGTACCCCTGTGGGGCTGTCCAGAGCTGCCCTGTGGACTCTGCTGTTGGTCATCCTGCTTGGTAGCCATACCTGTGCCTGTCCCACACTTTGCACCTGCAGTGGCACCACAGTGGACTGCCATGGGCTGGGCATCAAGACTGTGCCCCGGAACATCCCGAGGAATGTCGAGAGGCTGTGAGTAGATGCAGGGCTGCTTCAGTGTTCGTCCATCTGCCTCTCTGTCTGTCTCTGTCAGTCTGTCTGTCTGTCTGCTGACTTGTTTGTCTTCCTCTTTGTCTATCTGCTTATCTGTCCACTTGTTTGTCTGTCTGTCTACCTTGCTATTTTTCTGCCTACTTGTCCGTCTGCTGCACATGACTGTACCTGGTAGATGTAAAGAGAACAATAGTGTGGCGAGGAACCCCGTAGGCACTGGTTGCAGGATGCTGAAGGATGTTGCACATGTGAATTATATACATGACAGCAGAAACACTGGGAGATCTGGGGAAGTCATGTGGACGTGAATTTTCCTGTCAGCCAGCAGGTTTCTTTGCATACATGTGTCAATAATAGTTGTGCTGATACTTTTTTGTTACAGATGTTGTTTTTAACTTGCAAAGGTTTCAGACACTTTCTGAAAATGTTTTTAGCTCTAATTTTGTAAATGACGATTGTTGTGAAGTTTTGTTATTCTAAAAAACAACAAAAATGTTTAGTTAAATTGAAATCTCTACAAGTAGTTGAAGACAACTTGATGACTCTTTAGAGACTCGACTGCTCCCGCTGAAACATGTTCTCTGCAGCCTAAATCCAGAGAAGGAGCACTCCACATGCACCAGGGCCCTCTCCATCCTTCCCATAGTCCCATAAATTGCTACCTTTGTTCATTTAGCTGACATTTTTCTCCCAAGCAAGTTATTTGCCCAACTTATTTTATACAGCAGGGCAACTTATTCAGACAACTTTTAGATAAATACCTTATTCAAGGGTATTATGGCAGTAGGTGAGATTTGAATCAGCAACCTTCGGATGCATAGGCAGCAGCACAAACCATTGCGCTGTCAGCTGACCCGTTGTTAAATCATTAAATTATGTATAAAATCAGATAAATGTGCATGTGAATTGTGGCTTGCACAGTGAGGCTTCCGGTGAAGGACAGCACAAGACAGACAGAAGGCTCTGAAGGCTGCATTGCTCTGGGTTTGATACCACTTTAAATATTCATTTTGAAACCAGCACTGAGACATGGCAGGAAGTCGATTGTTCTATTTCAGGTTTAGAACATTGAAATGAATTATACATGTGCTGGGGAATGAATGAAGAAGACTGTTGAGAGTGGCAGGTACTACACATTTAATTTCTAAGAACAATGTTTTGAAGACTTGTTTGGTTCTTGTGTGTGTGCATACGCCAGTGACAGCATGTTGTTGAGCTGATTTAATGAAATCAGATTCTCTTTTCAGTGGCTAAACCAAGACACATCAAGTGGGCATGTGGATGAATTTTCATGAGGCTTGGCCAGATCTAGAAGTGTGCTGATCTAAATGGATTGATTAGTGTCCACAAAAAGACTTTGGGGGGGATTAATCAGGGTGATTGCTGAAGGCAGATGCTCTGCGCGGACACCTTGACAGTTACAAGGCTTTGACTAAAAAAGCTTGTGATGTGGATGTTCTCAGGATAATTCAACAAATGATATTTATAACTATAGAAGTTTTATAGTGTCAGCCAGCTTGCCAGCGTTTTCAGCATGTCTCCATACATATCAGACATTCGCAAGTCAAAAACATTTTTAATGTTTGTATTGTTTAAATATAATTGATTGGGCCCATATTCCTTTTGCTTTTCCTGTATCCACGTTTGTTGTGTGTTGTGATGTCTGTAGTGCATTTACAATACTTTTTTATGGCATTGCAGTGCAAGTTTATAGAGTAATAAATACTATGAAAACTTGTTCAGGAAATGTAGAAATTCTCCTCTTGAAACAGATGTAGCGTATTCTCTAGTCACTAGATGATAAGCAGGGGTTATGACAGATATGGTCTGAGTGCAGTCAAGAGCTCCTGAGCTTGAGGATGTGGTCTTAGTGGACAACATCTCAGCAGCTGTTCTGCGAGCCAGTTGGCCTCTTCAGCCCTAACCAATAAAGACAGCAAGGCTCTGGGAGCCAGAATTGCCACAGGCTGTTTGTTGGGGCCAGAACTATTTGGCAGACATGTCCTTCTGTGGACTCTCCATAGTTGTCTTATCCACACTAAAAAAGTCTTGCTAACATTGGGCTAGAAACGGTGGATTCCCATCTGCACTTGTCAGTTACGGTTTCCATCAAATCTGACCTTTCCCCCGACACAGGCTTTCTAGCAACTCCATGTACAACACTCCTGCCCTCCACTGTCATGCATGATACCATAGCCAATAAACTGCTCTACATCTTTGCATTTCAACTAATTTTTTAAAACCATCTTAAAAGCCATATTTTATACAATTTGTATAAACACCCTTGCTGAAAATAATTGTAATTGCATTTTCAGATCAATGAATTCCTGACAATGGAATCATGCTGAGGAATTATGCTCACTTCAAAGACTTCTGGCTCCCTTTCTTGGTTCATTTAAAGTGCAGCATGCTGTATCCTCTTTAAATCATTACCTTTCACAGTGCACCTTAGCACGTTTTCCAGGCCACAGCTATGACTGTGGGTTCCATTTCTGCTCCCATGGACCAGGTCTACTGGTGAACAAGTCTCCTACTTATTCCTCTATCTCCGTTCATACAGCTATTTCTAAATTGCTGGTATTCAAAGGTTTACCTGTAATACAAGTTTTACTATGGCATGTCATCAGATTTAATAGATTCCAGTTTTCCAGTGGGTGTGTATCTGTGTGTGTGTGTGTGTGTGTGTGTGTGTGATAGAAGATAACAGGTATTTCAGACACAGAAGATAACTCAGTTCCTGTGACATATAGAAAGTAGAGACAGGTACACAGACAGAAACAGTTCAGAAAGTGGCAAGCACAGACACAAAGAGAATTTATTACCTGATACTGACATACACCGAGAGTGACAGTGACACGGACACTGAGAGCTTATTGTGTGTGCAGTGAGGAATGCCACTGTGCATATTAAATATTACTGAAGTTCTCACTGGACCCCCAAATTTATGTGCTATAAAAGGGTTCTGGCTCTGAAATGACACTCCACACTCAGGTGTTTTGCATATGTTTATGAGAGACAGAGACTGTGTTATGGGACCTTAAATCTGACCACTGAAAGCTACTGACTCCATCTGCATTTTGACATAACTAATTATAGTTTAATTCAGACAGGAGCTAAACATCCCCTATGCTCTGTACTAATGGTATCCTGAGAGCAGGAAGTGTGCTGGATTTCTTGACCCTAAGCCTGCAGGAGCTGAAGGGATTAGTAGACAGTGGACAACCAAGGGAAATGCTGCCTTCTGCTACAAATATAAATGTTACAGAGAGGAACAAAAGATCCCACTCTACTTGTGTTTTCTAAATTCATTCAGATTGTTGGAATGACATTAACTCTGTATGTTTATCCTTGAAGACAGCTGAAATTATGGAGCTGCTTCAGTGTTTTATGATTGCATGTCCTGTGGCAGTTCTGATTATGAGTGAAAAGGCGTAAAGGTTTCATGCCTTTATTGAGGGACCTATGGTGTATGGAAGCAACTCCTGAAATAGGGGTGTCTGTAAACTGTAGGCTTTAAAATATCTGAGGTCACACCGCTTGGCCAGGGGAGCACAGGGATATGACCTCAAGCTCTTGGAAGGGGTGGAGGGGGAGGGAGCCTCAATGAGCTTGGACAGTGTGACTCCCTGCTGGGCAGTTCCTGATGGATTAGCTATGATCCCAGTGGGAATGATGCTGAATGAGCAGCCTGGTGGAACAGTATCAGAAGACACATGTGCTCCTTAATTGACACATCAGGTTACTGGAATGATAGCGGCTGATTGGTGTCTCTGCCACGCAAGCACACGTAGCTCTATTACTATGGCTTTATTTAATGGTTAGAGTCAAATAAAAAGATATTATTTGTCCTTTGACTGAAAGAAGACAATTGGCAAAACTGTAAAAAAGTGTCATGACTAGAAATTTTTATTTTTGGTTCAAAGAGTGAGAATTAATTGACACTAGTCTGAGATAACATTTTCCTTTGCCCTGTAACCATTAGTCTATATCCATGGGGAATAATCTGTAATACAAAACCTTAAGACTACAGTTGATACAGTTGAAGGAAAATACCAGCAATCTAAAATTAATATAAAGTTAAAATATAAAAATAAATAAAAATGGCAGAATTGTAAATCCATGATCATAACAACTACAAGACCATTCATGTCAGTGGAGACACAACTTTAGGAAGCCTATCTTTATAATGAAAAATACCACTTCATGATGCTAAGCAGTTGAACATCTTTGCTCTTCAAACCATGCAGCTAACAGTCAGTAACAGTGAACGACTGCAAATTGGTAGGGAGGGTTATGTATTCCACTATAAAAAGGAAGACACTAGCCTTTGATTGCTAACTTCGATGATTTCTTTAACTTTTACAGCCTTTGCTTAAGTTGTGTTACTGTCCACAAATAGGTGCCACAACTCCACTACTAGACAGTGATTACAGACAAATCTGAATACAAACAGGGACCATTCATCAGCCTGCTTCATGTTGTGTTACAGGAATTCCTCACAAAAATCTGCAATAATTTGAATTTAATGCGTAGATGAAGGTAGAACCAGCTCTTGTGACAAGAACGTTTGTCTCTACAAAGCTGGACAAGCTTTTCAAGGAGCTTTTTGGAGAATGTCAAGCTCATTTCACACATGACCGGATGTGTGTATGACCTTGGGCTGAGGGGGGAAGGTAGTGGGGTATGTGCCTAAGGGGAATAGGACATAATGAGGGTTTGAAAACACATGGGAGCATGGGGAGGGGTTTCATGGTCATTGATGGCCAATCTGACTACAAAATGATCTGTTCATCTATGGTGTGGGAGTGTGTTGGGGGAAGGGATCTAAACTTCACTCAGAGTAATTTAGAGAAGCCATTTGCAGTTCACTGCTGATAGGACTCATTACTGTAGAACACATGTACCATCCTTCATGAATAACAATCCTCTTTCAGCCATTGTTGACGTGCATATCTCATGTTACAAAACATTTACAAACACCGATACAGGAACATTACAGAACCAGCACAAATTAATGAATTGTATTAACTAATTTATAAAATTTCTTGCTTTATGACATACTGCAAGCTAAAATAAGCATTGCTGAAGATGAATGAAATGTGGATTTCCATGGTAGAAGAAATTTGAAGGCACTAACAATTAATGCTAGTGATTAATACAAAACAATAAAATGGTTTCAATTATACATTTTTATGAAATATTAAAGATATCAGGCAATTATGTCGTGTCTATGACCTGCAGTCTTGGAGAAATCCATACTGAAAGCACTGGTCGGTCAAAGGGATCAAGGAAAAAGGGGCTACAGATGCCATTACATTTATCACTCTGTGTTTAATTACTGTATTTTTTTAGATCCTGCTAGTTAAACATTTCTATGTAAACATTTCAAGAGTTTTACTGGCATTTTAACTGTTACTCTGGCCTTCAGACAGAACCCATCTATGATCTCAAATCCAGTCTGAAGTCTAACTAATCTGGTGCAGGTGCGTGATAAATAAAACTGACTAAATTCACATTCGGGTTACAAACTGTACCTGAATTTCATGTGTATTATCAAAAAGTATGTTATTATTGGCTAACACTTAGATTAATGGAGACTGAATCTTGTGGCAAGCATTTCTTGAATATTTTACCATTCAAATGAAATATTAGCTGAGATAATGAGGTGTTGTATACTAGAGTGTCTATAAAGATAATAATAATATGATATACCTCAGTAATTTTACATCTTTTTATATTTTGAATGTCATATTTAATCGTTACTATATATCATTTCTATTGCCGAACAATCTCCTTCCTTAAAGATTTCTGGTACTGTATCAGACATATAAAACTAATGTTGCCGTTAACATTTATAAACATAAAACAATAAATTGTTTCTGAGTGAAAACAAAGGTATAACTGTAAAATATTTTTTCTGCAAGGAATAATTCGAAACTGAAAATAAAAATGTAAAAAAATGTAGGTCTGAGTTTTTACTTTTGACTCCTGGATAAATCCTGGTGGATTTATACAGAGGTGTAACTCAAAAAATTACTGTATATAACAAAATAAAGGTCAGTTTCTTGTCAGTCGTGATGTCACTCCACAGATGCTCATCTACCCCATACACCTCAATCTACCAAGTGAAGGAGTTAGGTAGATCTTTTCTGTGCTCTTTGAGTCAGTGCCATACACATTCACTAAACTTCTTGTGATTTGCTTTTACTAAACTGGAGATGATTAGATTAAGGTGGTGGTCACGGGATGCTGCTGTAAGGTATAACTGTATGGAGATAACCAACAACTGTACTGAGCAGTATACAAGGGGTTTTGTTTAACTTGTTTTCACAAATTAACATTTCAAACGTGCTTTTACCATGTTAAATACCAACTGAACAATGACAGGGTAAAGCAGGTAGTTTGCCTGTTAGAAAACAATGTAGAGTGTTTTTCAAGTGAGCCGTGTGTAGTGTGTCCATGAAAGAGTGTTTCTGTGCTCCTTTAGTTATATGGCTAACTAAGGCACATGACTCCTGAACCCTTACTCACTTTGTCCCCCTGTAAGACATGGTCTTACACACAATAAAAGCCCATCCCATTTCCTCCAGTTCTGCTAATTTAACGCTGTTGCTAACGAATATTTCTGGAATAACTAGATTATATTTGGAGATTTGGCGGGGGTGCGGTGGCGCAGTGGGTTGGACCGCAGTCCCGCTCTCCGGTGGGTCTGGGGTTCGAGTCCCGCTTGGGGTGCCTTGCGACGGACTGGCGTCCCGTCCTGGGTGTGTCCCCTGCCCCTCCGGCCTTACGCCCTCTGTTACCGGGTAGGCTCCGGTTCCCCCGTGACCCCGTATGGGATGAGCGGTTCTGAAACTGTGTGTGTGTGTATTTGGAGATTTTTCCAAATGCAACAGACATTCTGGAAACATGCGCACACAGCTTTTTGTAGTGTTTGCTATGCATACTTTTACCCCAGCCCTGGCTGGCATGTCATCTACTATTGCACAATTTAAAATAGGCCTCTTTTTCTTAGGGACTTGTGCTGGATCAACAAAATGGATATAACGTATTTATCATTTTTGCAGTGTTTTGATTTAAAATCTGCACTTTTAAGGAACATGAAGCGTCAGGTCCTTAACTTGGTCTGATCTGTTGGAAGGAAATAGTCAAAGTCTGTCGAGTCCTGGCATCGCAAATGTTTCTCAAATTGCATGTGGCAAAGCAACAAAAAATAAAGATCTCCCATTGAAGGAGAATACATGGAGCTGAGATATGGACTGTATTAAGACATTCTGCCAAATTTTGATATGTTGCTCAGGAAATAAAATGCCAAGTTTCACATTTTTGGACCACTGAAAATCCTATATTTGTTTCTGTTGGACCCAGCAGTAAAAACAGTGCTTGAATAAATACATTTTAACATTTTTTTTCTCAATAATCAAGGAATTTAGGAGTTTTTTCACAGCTGTGACTGTCACGCTTCATTTACCACACAAGCAACTTAACATGAAATCATGTTACCAGCTCAAGCATTACAATGATATTACTTTGTTTGAAAGTACTAAGTTATGGTGTATTTAAATAATTTTACTGTTTCACTGTAGATTTTGAAGACCTAACCATGCCCTGCAAGTCTTCAGAGCTTGTTCACAGCAGGCCACCTGTAGGTCTCCTCTGGGAACCAAAGCAAAGTACAGACTAACCACCTGTAATGAACATCACATGTGTAGCTGGCCTCACTAATGAGTCCCACTGTATTATTTATCTCCTGCAGTCACTGCACCTGCATATACAGGCCATCTGTCTGTAATGACCACTCCTGTGATCCCAAGAGTGGTCATTAGATGTGAATCTGACCATGCTATGAAAACTATTGAGACCTGAGACAGAAATTGTATGAAAGATATATTTTGTTTCGGAATAGAGGCTGTGCTAACTAGAAGTGGTTTCTAGAATCTTTCAGTTGATAAGAGAGGGAATATTGCTTTCCACCTCCTTATTTTAAGGGCGGGGTGAAATTTCTGGTTCTTAATTAGTTTAAGTAGTTCATTAGTTTCTTTCCGTTCTTTGTGAAAAAAATTTGTTTTTACTACGGTTTTTTCCTTTGTTGACATATACATTAAATATTTCTCGATAACACAAAACGGTAGTCCTCCAAATACACACACACACACACACACACACACACACACACACACGCACACAATCTGAAACTGCTTGTCCCAAGTGGGTTCGCGGTGAACCGGAGCCTAACCCGGCAACACAGGGCACAGGGCTGGAAGGGAAGAGGACACACCCAGGATGGGATGCCAGTCCGTCCCAAGGCACCCCAAGCAGGACTCAAAGCCCAGACCCACCAGAGAGCAGAACCCGGCCAAGCCCGCTGAACCACTGTGCCCCGTCCAAATAGAATCTGTCAAATATTCTGTTTCTGAGTATTGTTTATTTGGATTCTTGAACTATGTAATAGATGCTTTCTTGAGAAAGATGTCCAAGACTGAGGGTGAACTATACTCAGAATGTATGGGTAATATGTTGGAAGATTACTGAGGTTATAGCACTGATCTTAACTGGTTAATGTTAACATTCAGGAAATATTCGAGATTTACTTGTTCATATGGTATTTATTGCTCAGAATTGGGGTGGGAAATGTTTCTCAAACTGCATGTGACTAAACAACCAAAAAAAACAAAGATGTTCTATTGAACATCTTCTAGAAAAGGCATGAAGCTGAGATATGGACTGAATGAAGATATTCTGCTAGATTTTGATATGTTGCTCAGGAAATAAATGACATGTTTTGCATTTTTGGACCACTGAAAATCCTAGATTTGATTGTAGGGGGGGGGAGGGGGCAGCTGAGAGCATAGTGGTTAGGACTCCTGCCTTTGGATCCAAAGGTTGCAGGTTTGGATTCCAGCTATAGTACCCTTGAGCAAGCTTCTGATGGTAATTACTCAGTAAAAATAACCCAGCTGTTTAACTTGGTAAATCATTGTAGATCATTTAACAGTGTAAATGTCTTCTGTGAAAAGTGTCAGCTAAATGAATAAATGTAAGTCTCCCCAGAGTAATTTGGGATGTCTTTAGATAGTTTGACACACGACAGCCACTATATTAGAGCACTTCTGTTTATTCTTTAGGTATCTGTGATGATGTAAAATAGCATATCTTTTATGTCAATGTTAATACTCAGCATATAATTTTAAAAGCAATCTCACATTATGGATGACATTTGCAATCAAATTTCTCAGCCATTCCTATTTGTTCAGCATAGAATAGAAAGTCACTATATTATAGATTTAATTCTATGTTTTTGTGACATGAAAATGATACCCACTTTGAAAAGGAAATACAATACAAGACAAAATGTATAATACTCTTTTGAAAATTTTTATTTTCATTAATACATTCCTACATTACGTCCTATATAAACCCTGTTAAAAAGAAACATACTGTAACTATATATAAGTGTAAAATTCAATTGTTTAAAAGCATCAATAAATTGGTTGTCTGGTGTCTATAATGTAGACACCTACTGGCACCCATTGTGATTTCTAGTTATGTATTTACACACTTTATTACAGACAAAATATGGCAATATTTTTTTTATTTTGCAAATTTATGAAATCTTTGAAAGTTTTAAAGTTGAGTCAGTATTGAATCAATATAAGAAAATGCCTGAATAATCTCTTTTAAACTGAGTTCATGATAATTAATTACTGAAACTTTAACTCAGCATATAGTTCTAGACCGGTTAATAAATCAACAAAAACTTGGGGTGCAGCTGATTAACTTGTTAAATATCATTGGCATTTTTCTTATAAATTATTTATAATCATCATTTAATGTTTCATGAAAATTATTATGAGTAGTGTTATAAGTAGTGTGATTGCACTCACTCTTAGAGCCCACATTAGGAAACAAATTGCATTACGCAATACCGAGGGGATAGCAATTAGTTCTACACTGTTTTGGAGCATAGGTCCAGATCTCATCCCCTTCTGTAATACGCCTGATCAATGTACTTAACCTGAACTGCTCCACTAAAACTACTCACCTGTCCAAATGGGTAAACCATGGTAAGTAGTATAACAATGTAAATTATATAAATGATGATTATCTTCCTTGTGTTCTTTGGATTTTCCATTCAGTGCCATGGCATGCTATTGTATATGCTGGTTTTTCTATCCAAACACATTTTCTCCATTGTTTGGACTGAAGAACTTTGCTCCAATGAATTTTAAGCAGGGATAGGGATGTAATACTAAATTAATTTTATTTTGGTTGATTACATTTTAGCTTGCTAGAAGAACCTCAGGTACGTTTGTGTGCTGCAGCTGGTAGTTGTCACTGCAGTGCTCATCAGTGACATAGACATTAGAAACCAATACATTTTCCTCCTTCAGCGTTTCATTCATATCATTGTGATATAAACAAAGCAAAACTAAAAAAACTAAATATTTCCAAAGAAAAAAAATCCGATATGAGACATGAAATTCCTCAGGTTGTTAGGAAATAGTGAAAAAAGTAACAGAACATAAAATATTTTTGTTTGAGTTTAGGCAGATCTTTACTAGTTTGGCCCAAAATGTCCTGGGTATACAAACTGAGGCTTTCTACTCTAGGGGTACTGACAGCATTTAAGGTTCACTAAAGTTTGACCTTTTGCCATAGGTCAGGTAGGTAGCCTGTATGAAATCTCCATACATTTGAGTTATCTGTAACTAACTGTTGTCTGAATATTCTTTCATTGCCGTTAGCATGTAAAGTAGTTGTATGCTATGTAAAATTTATTGGCGTAATGTAATCCATTTTACATGTCAATAGATAAATGTAAGTGTTGCAGCAGTTCAGACAGTGGGATATGTGATTTACTGTACAAGACTGCAGGAGAGTGGTGTATCAATGTTATGTTTCTCTTACAGGGAACTGAATGGAAATAACCTCACTCGCATCAACAAGAATGACTTCTCTGGGCTGAAGCACATCAGAGTCCTGTAAGCAATCTTCAAATTTGTTTGTATATGTTTGAAAGGAAACCAAGCTACCGTGCCTGGTTATATTTTAGGTACAGTATATGTATAGTTTTTGCCCTTGAATTTGATCAGATTTTTTTCATTTCTTGTAATGTATTTATAGAGCCTGACAGAAAAAAACTGACCAGTACAATAGATTCTTCATGGTTGTATGGGTTCCATGCACAGCCCCCAAAGGAAAAAAGTCTCTGATATACAATAGTGAGAAAACAGAGAGGGAAAAAAAGGCCACGGTGAAAAGTGAGCAGATATATTCAGTGCTGTGAAACAGTATTTGTCCCCCTTTTCAATATTTTTGTTTTTGTCCGGTTTTGTAAACATTAAATTCAGGTCAGATCTTTTTGTCAGTTTAAGAAGTATATGAATGGAGCCTGAGAGAGAAAAGTCATGACTTGTTTTTATAGAATTTGTTTTGTGTGGAAGGTAATGAAATGTTTAGTCATAGGCAGGATAAAGTAATTAATCAAAGTCAGTAACTGGTTGTGCCTTCTTTAGCTGCGATGACTGCAACTAAATTCTTCCTGTTGGTGTTGACCTGGGTCTCACATTGTTGAGGAGGAATTTTAGCCCACACCCCATGCAGATTTTCTTTAGCATAGCAACATTGCATTTAGCTCAGCGAATTCTTCTACACAGCACTGTAGGACTGTGTTTACCACCACAACAATGCACAATTTAAAAAAAGCTTTGCAGATGCAACCAAAATAAATATGCAAACATGAAGGCTGAAGACTCAAAACACTTCATTATCAGTACGTAAAAGACTAGAATTGGTATGGGTTCAGTGCCAAGCATAAAAATACAGAATAACAGCAATATATTAGAAACCATAATATACAAGCATTATTTTACATGAGTGCACACGGCAATAGTGTGCAAAGAAGAAGTGCAAATATACAGCCTTGGAGAAATACGCTGTGTAAACTACTTGCAAGATGTAGTCCAAAATTGCAGAGTGTAACACTGAAAAAGGAGAAAGAGCTGCAGAGATCGCGTGTAGTCCTAGTGGACATTTTGTCAAATGTGCCTCCTTGCAGAAAATTATGAAATTACAGATGGATTATATACAGTGCATTCAAAAAGTATCAAGGTCCCTTCAGTTTTTTTTTTTTTGCTTTTTTTGACAACCTTATTCTAAAATCATTTAAATAATTTTTTTTTTCCATTCATCAATCTACACTCAATACCCCATAATAATTAAGAAAAAAATGGTTTTAGAAATATATCTAATTTATAAAAACTGAAAATATCTTGAAATATGAAAATATCACAAGTATTCAGACCCTTTACTTAGTACTTAGCTGAAGCACCTTTGACAGCGATTACAGCCTCGAGTCTTCTTGGGTATGACTTGACAAGCTTTGCACATTCTGCCATTTTTCTCTATAGATGCTCTGAATCTCTGTTAGGCTGGAAAAAAAAAAAAGCATTCAGTGGGCAGTTATTTTCAGGTCTCTCCAGAGATGTTCGATTGAGTTCAAATCCGGGCTCTGGCTGGGCCACTCAAGGACATTCACAGAGTTGTTCCTAAGCCACTCTTGTGTTGTCTTTGCTTTGTATTTAGGGTCATTGTCCTGTTGTAAGGTGAGCTTTTGGCTCAGTGTGATGTCCAGAGTGCTCTGGAGCAGGTTTTCATTAAGGCTATCTCTGTACTTTGCTCAATTAGGCTCTTCCTTGACCCTGACTAGTCTTCTAGTCCCTGCTGCTGAAAAAAACCACAGTATGATGCTGCTATCACCATGCTTCACTGCTGGCATAGTATTGCGCAGGTGAAGAGTGGTGTCTGGTTTCCTCCAGACATGATACTAAGAACTGAGGCCAAATAGTTCAGTCTTACTTTGTCACTGTCAGAGTCCTTTAGGTGCCTTTCTCTAAACTCCAAGCATGCTTTAATGTTTTTTTTCTTTACTGAGGAGGGGCTTCCGCCTGGCCACTCTGCCATAAAGCCCAGACTGATGGAATGTTGCAGTGATGGCTTTCCCCCTGGAAGCTTCTCCCATCTCCACACAGAATCTCTGGAGCTCATCCAGAATGACCATGCCTGAGCAAAATTTCAAGTGTCATAGCAAAGGGTTTTAATACTTATGTCAATGTAATATTTCAGTTTTTTATATCTAATAAATTAGCAAAAATATCTAAAATCCTGTTCTCACTTTTGCATTAAGGAGTACTGAGTATAGATTGATGAGGGAAAAAATGCATTTCAACTATTTTAGCATGAGGCTGCAACATAAAAAAGTGAAAAAAGTTAAGGAGTCTGAATACTTTCTGAATGCACTGTAAATTGCCATTAATAGTCATGTTTATAATAAATGAAAAATAGCTATTTTCCTCAGAAAATAGAATATTTAATTCACATTCATCTTATTCATGTAAACTTCCAGTGAGAAGATATATGGGCATCAGGTGAAACAACTGCAGTGTACACTATAAAGATGTAATCCTTTATATTCCCCACAGCAGTTCAACAACCATTTTACATTTTTCCTACAATTCCCATTATCTCAGCTATTTATTGTGAACATTTGTTCCTGCTTGAATGTGATGCTTTTCAGAAACACAGGTTGTTACAATACTGAATTTTCCTTTTCTGGAAAAAAGTGTATTTCTTGCAAACTGTTGTGCCTAACCATCTTGTTTAAAAATTATTTTTACTTTTAAATTTTTTAGCACTAGTCAATTAATGAATATACTCACGTCTTTATACTTTTTATTCACTCTAAATTTCTGTCAAACAAATGTTTTTCTCAGTTCCAAATAGGACTAAAAATCCAGTAATGTCTTTCTATTCCCCCTTAATGAAGGGACCTCCTTGTCTCTGCAAAACTTGGATGCATGTTGCATCAGATTATTAAAATCCATCCAAAGCCATTTACATTTTTGTTTTTACTAAGAGTTTGTCTTGGCATCTAGTGTGACAAATATGTTTATACCGAGAAGCTGTATCCTTCAGAAATGTCCTTTAAAGTCTGTAGTGCTAACCACAGGCCCACGCTACAGCGAGGTAATCCTTCTCATTTCGTTCCGCCACAGTGGCTTTCATTCTCCTTACCTGGGTCTGCTGGCCTCAGCCCTACGCTCTACTGACAAACCTGTATGTCTGCAATGCTTGAACCACCAGACCACACTGCCTCCTTCCTGAAGTACACTGCCTCTTAGTTCCTCAGTTCTAAACCCTGATAGGAAACACTTTCCTGGCCCTAATCCTTTTTTGATTTTCTCTGCCAAGTCTTTGATTCTTTAGCACCCAGACTACACAGCTGTCTAGATCCTTGGGTTCCGTTGCCCATCGACATGACCAGACAGTCAGGGAGGCTACATAGGGCAGGTTTCAAAGTCTCTAGTCTAGCAGACTAGACAGCCATTACCATCAACAATTTATTCTCTTGCTGTTCTTCCCACAGTCAGTTGATGGAAAACCAGATCGGCAACATCGAACGAGGAGCATTTGATGATATGAAGGAGCTGGAGAGGCTGTAAGTACTCTGGGCTCTGGGGCAAAAACCACCATGTTTTTATTAGCGACCCAGAATGAGCTTCTTTCAAGTCAAATGAATGTTAAAAACAAGACAAAATTAAGACTTATATCTCACAACTTGGTTGGAGTATATATGACTTCTCCACTATATAAATATGATAACCACAACCACAAGGGCCTTTATAAACCTACAGACTTACCATCCATCCATAAATATCTTAACCACTAGTTTGTTAATGACATTGTACATTTCAGGCCATGGAACTGGAACGAGGTCATTGCAGGGCACCTGATTTTTTCTTCTGCAGTATTCTAAGTAATTAAATAAATCTGAACATAGCAATACGATAATCTCTGAACAATAATTTTAAGCATTTTTTTGAGCGATATTACTTTAAAATGTAGCTTTTTGTCTGAGGAAATGGCTTCATTTGTCTCTGCAACATAATTTTCTTCAGTGCAGTAGACTTAAGCATGAAGCAGTAACTGATATATAAAGACTGTTGTTTGGCATCTACAGTTTTTTTTTCCCTTTATATCTCTGTTATAATTAGAACTTGCTTGATTTCTGTCAATGAAACAGTTCCCTTAATGGTACTACCAAAAATACAGGTGGTCAGTGGATGGTGTTTTGTAATTTTTAAATAAAGCTTTCTATTTAGTTTTCCAGAGTATACAGAAGATCTGCAACCAATGTAAAACACTTTAACTGGGTTTTCAATTCTTGCAGTCGCCTGAATCGCAACCAGCTTCACCAGCTTCCTGAGCTGTTGTTCCAGAAGAATGCTGCTCTTTCAAGGCTGTGAGTATCCTATCCCATTTACTTGGTGTTGCTACGCACATAGAGTGACCACAGCCTTTTGGATTGAAGCAGTGCTGAATTAAACTCTGCAAGAATAATGCTTTGTTTATGAAGGGCAAACATGAAAGCTGTCAGTAAGATCGTTTTGACATTTTACGTTTTGTTTATATGCCTAAGATGGCACTTAAAATAAATTCTGATTGCAGCTCAGAGTATTCGTTCCTTACCTGTTAAGTCAGTCTTTATCTTTACCCTCATCAAATAATTTCAGAAGTCATTAAGAAAAACATGAAAACTGCATCAAAATGATTGACTGACTTCAGTCAATTACACATTACTCTAATTTTGTAAAAAAATATCTTTTTCTCTACAACAAACAAATACATTATTTCCCATACATCATTTTTTATAAAACTATATTACAAGTGCCTGTAGCAGCTTTGTAATAACAGCAAAGCACTCCTTTAAATTGTCTTATACATGTTAGCTCACTAACAGAGGACAAATACATTTCAAGCATGCCCTCTCTACTTGTTTGAAAGTAGAAGTCATCCAGACTTCCATGGATATTTAACCAAACTCATTTGAAGGTTAAAAACACTGGATAACATTGTTTTAAATGTTATAATATCCTTAAGGTTTGTCTAAATCAGTCGCTGTAGGATTATGCTGTTCATTCACTAGGTGACTAACCTAAAGGATGAAATATCCAAAAATTTTGGATTGTTCTGTCCTGAAATCCACTTGACTCCTCTTCTATTATTAACATTGTGAGTTTCCTGATAGTTTATTCCACCAAAGTTTTGAGCTAGAGTGAAACAGGACTGTTGAACTTTCTAGGTATCTGTTCCATTTGAACAATGTGCCTGTAGAGTTAAATTAGGCAAACATTTAATTTCTGTTTTAGTTTATGCATATTTTAAATGTTACTCAGTCCCTGGAGAATGCCTTAGCACTGAGGCTCATTAAGGTCTTTTTTCAAACAGCTTAACAGGAGAATAGCAAAGACCACTGCCCTCGGACTGAGTTTTCTCCCAGATGTTTTCTTCTGCCTTTAGAATTAACTGGCTCTTTCCCTTCTCTGTGCTGGAATGAAACCCATGTGTGTCATAAAATAATCTGTTTGATCCTACATTTGTGGTCTGAGGATGGCCCATTGCTCTGCGTTAGTAACATGTGGTCGGCAAGCAGCGTCAGAGGTAACCACAATACAACCAGTACATGTGTTTACCTTTTAAGTACCAAGATGGACAGGTCACAGTGCTTCAGCAGTATCAAAAGTTAAGTCTTGCAAATGAAGAGTTGGAATAATCATGCTCATTGCACGTGCCTGCATGGCGCATATAAGTTTTGAGCTGGGTAACGATAATCAATTGTTTGAAAACAAGAGCAGTTTAGCGGCAATTAGAACCAAATGATGGATTTTAATGCACTCTCGGTTACAACAATGAAAACCATGGGAAAAGGATCAAAGTATACAGCTCATTCAAACATTAACGGTGATGATAGTGTTGCATTCTTCATTAATTAGCTGTTGGAACACCTTCTGTACAGTTCAGTCCCTGTAATTCTGTGTCCGATGTCTGTAATTAGAATACTTGCCAAACTGTTCAGAGTGAGTCCTGGAGCACAGGTACTGGGGGCAAAGCCAGCGTTATTTCTGGCCTTGGGGCATAGCATCTGGTTAGGAGGGCAAAAGTGTGAGATTTATTGTCTCCCTGGGTCTCTGTGTCAGGGCTTGTTTGTGAAGTTATTGGCCTACCTCTGAACTGAATAAACAGATATGGGAAAAGGGGCATAGAAGGTTGTGTGCAGATTCATTAGCACAGACAGGTATGTCTTTGGCAGGCCATAAGACTGTTGCATTGGGAGAGGTCACAGATCTGTCTAAAGGGGTGGGAGGACAGTGGGAGTGGAGTGAGATGGAGGCAAGGTATCTGTTTTCATGCTACTGCTTACCGACAGCAGGATGCAAACGCTTAGTGAAGGGAGGGCGATGCATTAGGAAAATGGGCATGTTTTCTCTTCAAAGGGAATTCTCTTTGGATTTATCTTCATGAGACATGTTTTTATTTTTTCTTCATTAATGCATTTCCATGGTGTTATTTCTTCATCATTTGCAAAAATGTACTGAATGGAAGAAACACACAGGAGGGCGCAGTGGCACAGTGGGTTGGACCGGGTCCTCCTCTCTGATGGGTCTGGGGTTCGAGTCACGCTTGGGGTGCCTTGGAGCGGACTGGCATCCCGTCCTGGGTGTGTCCCCTCCCCCTCTGGCCTTATGCCCTGAGTTGCCGGGTAGGCTCTGGTTCCCCGCAACCCCATATAGGACAAGCGGTTCAGAAAATGTGTGTGTATAAGAAACACATTTCATTTCACAGATTTAAGTTATTTCCTATTCTATACTGCAGTGACTGTAAAATCTAGAGCTTTTTGTCCGTTGTTTCTAATAATATTTCTACTAAAAAAATTTAAAAATGCAAAAAAAATTGCATAAATACAATATTATACAACATTTGTACAAGGCAGGTGTTTGCAAGACAGGTGTAACATTTCATGAATGGTATATAATAATACTATTAATAGTTAAGTGCATTTTAATAATGGAAATTCTATTGCGCATTACTACGATGGACTGACATCCCATTCACGGTATTCCCCTCCTGGATAGGTTCCAGATCACTGTGACTCTGACCAGGATAAGCAATTAATTGAGTGAGAGTAAATGTGAGTGAAAGCATACTAGTCAGTTGCAAAATGAAATATATAAATTATATACATTTTAAGAATTGTTTAAAGAATTGCTCCTTTTTTCCTATCCCTATCAATACTTTTCAACTACAGTACTTTTCAGTACCAAACAAACTTTTTATACTTTCTTAAATAGAGCTGCATGTGTCTTTGTGCCACAAGGATTTACTTCTTGGACTTATCACACACACACACACACACACACACACACTTCCAGAACCGCTCGTCCCATACAGGGTGACAGGGAACCGGAGCCTACCCGGTAACACAGGGCGTAAGGCCAGAGGGGGAGGGGACACACCCAGGATGGGATGCCAGTCCATCCCAAGGCACCCCAAGCAGGACCCGAACCCCAGACCCACCTGAGAGCAGGACTGTGGTCCAACCCACTGCGCCACCGCACCCCCTAGACTTATCACTTCTACCAAAAATTTTTGTTGCAGTTTTTCCAACTGTTGCTCATTGTACTCAGAGTCCTTCAATCAGGAATTTTTAGTCTTTGAAATCTCTTGTCCCAGAGACCACACCCACCTACTGAAATGAGTCTAGTCTTGAAGATTGATCCATACTTGCCTTGTCTCATCCATTCTTCAGTTCCTTGGCTTTGCCTTGCTCTGTGTCCCTGGAACCCTCTGTATGGTATGAGACAGACTTGACGTTTCCTCTTTATTATCCACTGGAATGAATACCCACTAAATCTGTGCCAATGGCTAGCTGAGAAGGTTTTTCGGAGGGGAGTCTAGCTGGTGCAACGTTACTGTAGCAACTAGGGATAGTGAGAGGTGTTGACACTGCCTGGCTCTCTGCCATGATTAACTGACTTTGTGCTTTGATTTTAAAATGGTTGGGGGTGTGATGTGTTTTTGTGGGTTAATCCAGAGATGGATGGAGGAGAGCTGGGAAGGCAAACAGGAGTGTGTTTGTGTATGGACAAGGGGCAAAGTTGGTATGGTGACTGCATGCCCCATTCACAGGGCAACAGAGACAGGAGCAAATAGAGGGGCAAATGATTCCAGAATGATCCAGCCATGAAGCACACATTCTTGGACACACAGGCACACTCATAAACAACAGTTTCTTTCTTATTGTCCACCACACATGCCCACACCCTGGGGGTAGGCTTTTTAATGACAGCCCTCAGAGAGGTTGTGTGCTTGACTGTATGCCAGGTTGTAGTCCATTAGCCTCCCACAGAGATGGGTTGACTCATGATAGTCATGGTAACAGTTAGTCCTAAAGCAATGTTTTATGAAAAGAAAAGAAAAAAAAAACTTTCAGCAACCTTATGTAGCTGGATTAAACTTTGTTCTAATATTTGAGTTGTGTGAATTATGCTGCAAACAGTATTGCAGAGTTTTGTTTTTTGTAACTTTCTAAAGGTTGCTTTAAAATTTTTGTGTATCAGATGATTGCTTGGGGATTTGTTCTATGTTCATTTTGCTGGGAAGATTTTCAGGCATAAACCATTAGTGCGACATGTCTCCTCTAGGCTATAATCTGCCATTCTAGGTTCCTAAAGTGTTTTTTAATGATACAGCTTGTTCTAAATGAATTTCACAACAAATGAGAGAACCTGAAAAACTGGGAAGATATTTAAAGGCAGTAAATTCAGAGCAAAAGGAGCAATATAATAGTGAAGAAAGATTGTTGTGTTTATATGTACTAAAGATCCTGAGCTGTTACTCATTAATAATTTACTAGAGGGACTGGACTCGTTAAATATTCATAATAAAGGCTTGAACATCAAGCCATGTTATCACTGGCTATCAGGATAGATTTTTCAAAGCTGTGATGCAGGAATCTATAAAACTGATGTCCCTGTGGTCCTGCATTCTGATATGTGATGTGAATCCCATCACTTGTAACTGGGCCATGGGATAGCTTTTATAAATGGAATCTCACCCTTGTGTAATGACTGCTTAATTGCACTGGTATGTGCTGGTTGTTGTGAATTGATACAGCATTAATAAATCATCAGAGTGAGGTCTGTTTTTCACAAAAGTAAACAAGTTAATAATTTCCACTTGTGGTGTTGTGGTTCTAGCACCCTGAATACCACAGAAGGTCATATTTTAGCTTTCTGTGGTAGATGGATTAAACTGATTAATTGAAAGAGACTCCCAGGAGATAGCTCTTTTTTTGTGCACACTTTGGGAAACAAATGTGGAGTTTACAATGAGTGAAAGCAAATTTGGGGGGCGCGGTGGCGCAGTGGGTTGGACCGGGTCCTGCTCTTCAGTGGGTCTGCGGTTCGAGTCCTGCTTGGGGTGCCTTGTGATGGACTGGCGTCCCGTCCTGGGTGTGTCCCCTCCCCCTCCGGCCTTACGCCCTGTGTTACCGGGTAGGCTCCGGTTTCCCGTGACCCCGTATGGGACAAGCGGTTCTGAAAATGTGTGTGTGTGTGTGTGTGTGAAAGCAAATTTGGTCATGTCATGCTTCTCAGGATGGTGCAATCTGAACGTAGATTCTGCCACTTCCTCTTGCATATGCCTGCTTTTTGTGCTCAGCTGGTGTTTGCTGAGGGATGCCCAGAAAGCTGGCAGACTTTAAAACTTCTATCCACAGTTTTTAAAGGGAGCTTACTGGATCTCTTGTTTTGGTACTTATTCTGCTCATTTTAAGGAACAAGCAATATGCTAGGGATGTATACCATAGCATCATGAAAAGCATCTCATTTGGTGTACTACAGAATTGTTGTTTTAAAAGTAGACATATGAACAGTGCTGAACCACATGCCGTATTGTGTTTTAGGACATCTTTTAACCACCTTTGAAGACTTTACAGCAATTCAATGAATATCAGGAGTTCTTGTGCTGTCCAGTTTAGTTTCAGATTTTTTTCATGTGCAAACTAAGAAAACTCACACATATATCTTAGCTGCAGCTCCAGATTATATGGGATGCTACTCTATACCTTTATGTTGGTGTTTCCTCTCTTACCTGACACCTACAAACCCCATGCAACCAAATTGGTGTATTTTCTTCTCCTGAGCTGGGAGCATTGCAGAGAGAGGGGAGAGACAACAGGAAAAGTCTAACCAAAGGTAATGTGGCAACTGATGTTATCATGTCTGTAATCTTCCAGCGTAATTAGGACCTAGGAGACAGAGTTGAAACTTCCTATGGGTACACAATGATTTCCTCTTCCTTTAGCTGGTGTTTTTGTTTTATGGCTCTGCTGTTTTTTGTTTGAGATTATTTTTCGTTCTTTGAACACATAAAGCCCATAGTTTGTTCTAAGAAGTGTAGGTGGATATCCTTAGCTTTTCACTTACCAGGAGTCCTACCTGTCTAAGAAGTTAAATTTCAGTTTTTCTCAATTGATTTGACACATTTCTTCAAATTAATGTAATTGCTCTCAAAATAATTAACACAGCCAACTAAACACACTCTTATCTTGGCCAAACAGTTCAATTTTACTGCATAATGAAGGACTGCCTTTTATTTTACTAATGCATTTACTAAAAATAAATACTAACATCAAAAGAACAAGTGTGTGCTCTGTTGATTGTATAACGTAGTCTGATGTACACACAAATACATGAATGCAAATACACGTTTATCGTGATGTTCTCTACTGAGGAGTTCTGTTGTATAACAATGAGTTCTCTGAAAGAAAAAAATATATCCACTGCAATCACTGAACTTTATTGATCATGCCTTTCATTCACATCTGGCCAGAGAACTTCATCTACATATATTCTTGCGAGCCATGCATCGTGGGAAAAAACGCCGTAAATGTTGAATCCATGCTTGACAAGCTACTGCCTCAACATCTCCAAAGGCCTCTTCCATTGCTTGAAGAAGACTTACTTGGCTGTAAGGGTTGCGATCATACACTTTCCATCTCCAACGGGAGAAGAACTCCTCAATTGGATTCAGGAAAGGAGAATATGGTGGAAGGAACACCATCCTGAAGTGTGAGTGATGCTCAAACTACTCCTGCACCAGCGCCGAATGATGGAACAGCACATTGTCCCAAACAACTACAAAATCTCGCTCCATTTGCTGCTGGTCAACCTGCGGGAAGAGGATTTCATTGAAGGAGATCAAAAAAAAATTGCATCCTTTTGGTGTTGTACGGCCCCAAGACAGCACTGTGTGCCACAACACCAGTAGTTGAAATTGCGGCAGACATGGTAATGTTGTCTCCCCACTGGCCAGGAACATTGACTGTGGCATGATGGCCAATCACATTCCTCCCTCTTCTCCTTTTTTTATTAAGATTGAAGCCAGCTTACTCAATATACAGGTAGTCAAAATGAGTAGCACTGCTATCCAACTCCAAAATCCTCTAGAGTGAAAAGAACACAAGGTACAATAGATTAGTGTTTTCTAAAGTAACAGTATTGATTGCAAAGTTTCTACTGTAAGTGTTGCGGAGCAGTCCAGGTTCCCAGTTTCACACAGCGCTATGCCCAGAGACACCTGCATTTGTCACTTAGAGTGGAATAGTACATAGACACATAACATACAGGAAAACAATATCTTTGTATTTACAGTACAAATGCAGTAATTGTGTGGCTTACACGTACTTGAACAAACTGGAATTGCAACTCCTTCACTCTGATAGAGCTCCTCTCAAAGGATACTTTGTATACCTGCTTCATCCAGATGGCATTTCTCCTAACCACACAGTCAATTGTGGCAAGACCGCAGTGCTGAATATTCTGGAATACTTGGTTGTCCTGTATTATTCCTTGCTGGATTTCTTTGAGGTGGATGGTGTTGTTCTGGACCACCATGTCAACAATGGCATGCTCTTGTTCAATAGAAAAGAGTTTTGTTCATCTACCTGAATGTTGTTGAACTTCCATTCTGACAAATGTTTGGATGAGTACGAACATTTATAGTAGAGAACTAGAGTACTAGAGTCTAACCATAGCAGTACAATGGTATGGTTACTTACCGGTTTTCACTCTGAAATGTGTGGATAATTGAAGCCACTGTGGATCTGTTATGTTTTACTGAACATTTTGCCCAGCTTCTCTGGAGGAGAGACCGTGATTTATAACATGGTCAATTAGGGTGGCCCTCATTTCATTTGAAACCCGTTTGTACCCTATCCTTTTGCCTCTCCTCCCTCCTCTTCAACCCTGCTGTCCCCTTCCTCTCTGCTCATGTCTTGTTACATTTTCTTCTCTTGCTCTTTCCACTACACCATTGCCTTCCACTCTAACCATCTCTTCTCCCTCTACTCCTCCCCCTTCTCCTCTTCCTACATCCTCACATCCTCTCCCCTCATCTCTTTCTACCTCTTCCACTCATCTTCCTTTACCCTCCCCACCACCTCTTACTCTTACACATCTTCCTTTTCCTCTTCTCATTCTTGTTCTAATTCTTTGTCTTTTTTCTTTTCCCCTTTTGTAATTGTAGGAATTGTAATAACCGTGTAATCAGTTAGGAAATTTGCATTTCCTGTGTTGTGTGTATTACTAAATCTGTAGATATCAATTTGGGGCTCATTGAGAACATACCATGTGTAACTGCGTGTTGAACAAATGAGTTTTGCTTGTTCTGTTTAGCAAAATGGTACATAAATGTTTGTAATTTGTGTTAAACCAATGAAAGACATTGCAATTGCTTTTTTCCTGATGTATCATGGTTTTGGTTGGCTGTATGAACTGTTGTGCAGACATTGCAGAATATTGTGCACAGTGTTTTGGGAAAGGTATGCATATCATTTGTAAGTAGTATGAGATAGACAAGAACTTACAGTCTATTTAGGACAATTGGGAAGTGTTCGGACGGCTGTGTTAATTGTTTTGAGAGCAGTGACCGGAGTTTGGAGTAATATGTCAACTCGATCGAGAAAAACTGTAAATTGGGCACTTCTTTTTTAGATATGACCCCTGGGCTGCCCTTTCCTTGCAGTCTGTTTTGTCTACCCTGATGTGATTGACCTGCTTTTTACAAGGGAAAATTGTTGCGCCTGCAACGGTATTAGGCCTGCGCAGCCCTGGGAACTCCTGGGGCTTTATACGTTTGTAATAGTTTGTGTGAGAAAGCTATCTGGCAAATCCTCCTGACTCTCCTTGGCCCAATACTATTCAGCCAATATTCTTTCATCACCTTTCAATAGGTCTGGATGGAATTCACATATGAAGACATACTGTAAGAAACAACCCTATTTCTTTTCGGCCCTCACAAGAGACCCCTTTCCACACATTTCCTTTAACAGCTCCTTTTGCCTCTTAAATGGTAGTGAGGCTATTGGTGAAGAATGGAGAGGTAGTTTTTTACAGACTGCTTTAATAAGAAGACTGTTATTTTTTTTGGTGTTATATTATAAACATCTTGCTCCCAAGACCCAGAAAAATCCAGACATGAATGCTTACAAGAGAAATTGTATTTGACTAGGTTAGTAGTTCAGGAAATATTGTTTATTGAGGAACAGATAGCTAACCTTACATTTAATCTGAAAGTCTGCCTCAGTTGTTTATTTGTTGCCAAACACATTATATTGTATATTTATTACTTTAAATTTCTGACCAGAACACTCTTGGCTCAGTTCTATAAACATGATGATAAGAGGATTCATGTGAGCAACATGGCATACAAATATACAAATGGCTGGCTTGGGACTGGATTTTCTTGCATAATGAATGAATTTGTTCAGTAGTAAATGTATGCCTGAATATAAATTTTTGATGGTTGTATGCTGATACATATGAAAGGAAACACAAGATGTTTCACAAGATGTTTCTAGTGTCAATGTGAAAACTAGGTCACAAAAACGCTGCTTCATATGTATTATTTTACACATATTAAGTTTCATTTTTAATGGCTTTGGTTCCATTACAAAGATATTTTAAGTGTGTGGAATGAGCTTAGATTTATTGTTGAGCATTTTAAGAATGTTTCCCTGTCTATTTTTGCATAGCTCAGTTTATAGTTCATCCAAATGTTACTATTTTTTTATTTAGCTGCATAGTATGCACTCCTGGAGATATTTCTGTGTCTGAATGCTATAGTTGCATGTGGCATACAGGTAGACAAAACATGCACACACAAACACATAACATGTGAACATCCCATTGTGGAGTAACTTCATCCTGTTTCTGACCCTTTTATTATTCTAATCTCCATCATTTTGTCCCAAGTTTTTGTTTGTAGATGTGGAGCTGGTGGGAGTATAGCATCATACAACTGCTGCCATGTGTGGCTCTAAGTGATGTTCTCTGAGATGGGTGCAGCCAGAGAGAAGTGAGAAAATGTCAGTGAATTTGGCTTGCAACTTCCATACATCTTCCTGTTGAGCTGGGAACAACCTGAGGTCAAGAGGGACTGGTGAGGGTTTAGATGGGGATGCGGGAAATTCTGAACCTTTACACTGTTGGATGCTAGGGTTAATACAGTTGGCACCAGTCATCACCAATGGAGTGAACTACTTTGTTATCAACATCCACAATTTTCTGTTTGACCACAAAGAACCCATGACTTTTTACAAGCAATTTGGAATGAGACAGTGGGAAGAGGAAGCCCTTGTCTCCTGGCATATTGTCTCAAACTATTATTTTTACATATGCAGCATTTGAACCAGTTCGCAATACTGACCTTGGTGTGTGTGTGTGTGTGTGTGTGTGTGTTTGTGTGTGTGTGTGTGTGTGTGTGTGTGTGTGTGTGTGTGCGCGCGCGCATGTGCGCGCGTGTCTGTGTAAAGTTAAAGCATGTTGGATAACGCATAACGCTGCTGGGGTAATGGAACAGCTTTGCTTCAACTTCTCTGCTGAGGGTCTCCAGTGATGTCAGTGTAAAACATTTAGAAAAATTGGAGAAATATGGGACAGATGGAAGAGAGAAGCTTTGGAAACTGCTTAGAGAGAAAAAGACAACTTGGGAGAGACGGAGGGTTTCTATCATTGGGCTTTGAATCTGTCCCATTTTCATCTGTGCCCCTGTGAATACTGGGCACCTGGATTTACACTTCAAAGGGCCTAGTTTATTGGAGGCCTGTGTGACATGGAGGCTTGTGAGGATGAAAAAAGAAATAAGCATCCTTCAGTTCACCAAAGTGGCAAGTAAGCCCAAGTGGCAGACCTCTGAACTGGAGGTCCTTTTAATTGGCTCTGTAGAACCAGAGGAGCTATGACATATCTGAATTTCCTTTAGTATGGAAATGGTGAAGTGATTTCATTGATTTAACACCCCATAACTTTTCTTCAAAGATATAGTGAAAGTATAAGAACGCTATATGTACAAGAATTATTCACACCTCTATAGTAACACGTGTTACTGTATTTTCCTTTAGTTTTACATTTTCTGTATGTAAATGTTAAGTGTGACTCTGGGCAACTGCTAATTTCATCTCTTACTTCTTGACTTCAACTTTAAGTTTTGGCTTTGATCAATGAGGTGATAATGCCAGCCCAAACTCATGCTTCTATACACAGAGCCAATGCGTACGCTAGTAAATGTTCACTTATGCAAGCATCTGTATGCAACCAACTCAGTCAGGGATTCAGATAATGATGACTAACCCAGTTAAGTTTTACACCTTTTTGCCTTGACTTTTTGTTTTCCCAGCATAATTTGCAGACAGCATTAGATCATCTAATATTTTCAATTTCACAATTTCAGGCTTGTGAGGGCCTACAAGCCCACAAACCCACAGGCCATGTGGGCCCACCACCCACAAGGTCCTACATGGGGGTTGGGTACAATGCCTTTCAGGCAGCAGGAGGGGGCGGAGTAGCATATGGCGTCACGGTCCCTCACGGCAGAAACTGGCTCGTGGAATGTAACCTCACTGGGGGAAAGGAGCAGGAACTGGTGCAGGAGGTTGAGAGAAACCAACTAGATACAGATGTGCTCATCTCCACTCACAGTGTTGCCTCTGGAGCCAAACTCCTCAATAGGGGGTGGTCTCTCTCCTACTAAGGAGTTGCACAGGGTGAGAGGAGGCGGGCAGGTGTGGGGATACTCACAAACCCCGGGCTGGCTGCCATATAGTTTGAGTTTGTGCCAGTGGATGAGAGGGTTGCCTCAATGCGACTTAAGGTCACAGAGAGCAAAACTCTGACTGTTGTGTGGGCTTATGCATCAAATAGCAGTTCAGAGAATTCAACCTTCTTGGAGGGAGTGGGTGGGGTTCCGAACAGGGACCCACCTATAGACTCCATAGTCTTGCTGGGGGACTTCAATGCTCAAGTGTGGCAATGACTGGGAAATCTGGAGTGGAGTGACTGAGAAGAACGGCTTGCCCATCTAAACCCGAATGGTGAAATGTTATTAGACTTCTCTGCTAGCCATGGTTTGTCCATAACAAACACCATGTTCAAACACAAGTATGCTCATAAGTATACTTGGTACCAGAGCCAAAGGTCAATGACTGACTTTGTAGTTGTTTCATCTGACTTGAGGCCACATGTTCTGGACACTTGGGTGAAGAGAGATGCTGAGCTGTCAACTGATCACCGACTGGTGATGAGCGGGATCAGATGGCGGGGAAAACTGAGGACAGACCTGGTAGACCCAAGCGCATAGTGAGGGTATGCTGGGAATGACTGTCGGAGGACCCTCTCCGGAATGATTTTAACTCCCACCTCCATGAGAACATCTCCCATGTCCTGGAGGAGGTGGGGGAGGACATGGAGTGTGAATGGACCCTGTTCAGAACCTCCATTGTGGAAGCAGCCAGGTGCAGCTGTGGCCAAAAGCTTGTTGATACCAGTCACAGCAGCAATCCAAGAACCCACTGGTGGACACCGGTGGTGATGAAAGCCGTCAAGCTGAAGATTGGCTCTGGGGACTCCTGACTCAGCAGATATGTACCGACAGGCAAAAAAGGCAGCAACGGCTGTGGTTGCAAAAGCGAAATCTAGAGCATGGGAGTAGTTTGGGGATACCATGGAAAATGACTTTCGGTTGGCCTCAAATAAGCTCTCGAGAACCATCCGGCGGCTCAGGAAGGGTAGATGAGCTTCGCTCACGCTGTGCTCAGCAAAAGTGGAGAAACTCTGATCTCAAATGAGGATATTGTTAGGAGGTGGAAGGAGCACTTTGAGGAACTCCTAAACCCGAGAGATATGCCTCCCTTACAGGTGTCAGGGCCAGAGGCTTTTGGGGTATCAGAGTCCATTTCCCTGGTGGAAGTCACTGAGGTAGTTGGAAAGCTCCACAGTGGCAAAGCAACGTGGGGTGGATGACATTCGCCCAGAAATGCTTAAGACCCTGGTGTTGTGGGGCTGCCATGACTGACATGCCTCTGCAATGTGGCATGGACTTCAGGGAAAGTGCCTTTGGATTGACAAACTGGGGTGGTGGTTTCTATCTTCAAGAAAAAGGACTGGAGAGTGTGTGCCAACTATCAGGGTATCACACTTCTCAGCCTCCCTGGGCAAGTCTATGCCAGAATCCTGGAAAGGAGGCTCCGACCGATAGTTGAACCTTGGATTGAAGAGGAAGAATGTGGATTCTATCCTGGCTGTGGAACAGTGGACCAGCTTTTTACCCTCTCACAGATAATTGAGGGGGCATGGGAGTTTGCTAATTCAGCGTACATGTTTTTTGTGGAATTGGAGAAGGCTTATGACCGGCTTCCTTGAGAAATTCTGTGGGAAGTGGTTTGGGAGTATGGGGTGCTGGGGTCACTACGCATACTGGGCATTAAGTGAAGCTCGTTCAATGTGGGTGTTGGTCTCCGCCAAGGTTGTGTTTTGTCTCGACTCCTGTTTGTGGTTTTCATGGACAGGATATCAAGGTGCAGCCGAGGTCAGGAGGGCATTCCGTATGGGGGCTGGAAGGTGATGTCTCTGCTTTTTGCGGATGATGTTGTCCTTTTGACACAGTCATACGGATGCTGCCAGCATGCATGAGAATGGTTTGCAGCCGAGTGTGACGGTGTTGGTATGAGGATCAGCACCTCCAAGTCTGAGTCCATGGTTCTCTCACGGAAAAGGATGGCATGCCCCCTTCAGGTAAGGGGAGAAATTCTGCCCCAGGTAAAGGAGTTTAAGTATCTTGGGGTCTTATTCATGGGTGAGGGGAGTATGAGAATGACTGCAGACTGGGAGCAGCGGCAGCAGTAATGCAGTCGCTGTACTGGGCTGTAGTAGTGAAGGGGGAGCTGAGCCTTAATTCATATGGTCTACGTCCCTACCCTCACATATGGTCATGAACTCTGGGTAATGAGTGAAAGAATAAGATCATGGATACAAGCGGCTGAAATGACTTTTCTCTGCAAGGTGGTGGGACTCACTCTCCGTGACAGGGTGAGGAGTACGGCTATCCTGGAGGAACTCAGAGTAGACCTGCTACTCCTCCACATGGAGAGAAGCCAGTTGAGGTGGTTCGGGCATCTGGTAAGGATGCCCCTTGGGCGCCTCCCTTTGGGGGTATACCAGGCACGGCCAACTGGGACAAGATCCCGAGGTCGCCTCAGGACTCACTGGAGACTTTATCTCCTAGTTGGCCTGGGAGTGGCTGGGGATCCCCTGGGTTGAGCTGGAGGAAGTTACGGGGCATCTGGGCTGCTCCCTATTGCCACCGCAACCCTAGTAGGATAAGCGGGTAAGAAAATGGATGGATGGATGGATAGATGGATGGAGAATTTCAGGCTTGCTTCTGTAGCTTGCTGCTTGACACTCAGGTCAGCTGTTATGCTTTACATTCCACCTTTCATTTTAACAGCTTTGGCTCTTTACTGAAGTAATGAGAACATCATTGTGCCAGTGAGGAAACTCCCACCATCCATAATACTCTGTCTGCAATACATAGAGGGAGTTGCCATTAGCTTTGTCCTCCACTTGCAAAACATGTTAAACTGTCTAGCTAGCTTCTGCCTAAACAAACAACTCAGATGCTTGGATATACAAATCCTAGCTCAGACCAGGATATGACTGTCACAAGCCAGAAGAAATACAGTAAACAGGAGTTTTACAGTGTTGTGAGCTGTGTATTGAAACCAACCTTTTGGTATACAAGGGACTGTTGTTTGAAAAACAGAAGTTGATAAAAGTCTATTCCGTTAAACACTCTTTAGTTATGTGTCAGCCAGATGATGATTAAGGAAGGATATCCATACATTGTCCATACGTTAACTGGAAGCTCTGAATGCAGCTGTGGTGTACTGTACTGGAATTAAAAGATGGTACGCTTAAATCTTCAGCATGAAAACGTCTTCTTTCATGTAGTACAGCTGCAGAAAAAGAAGCTTTTTGCCTGATGCCTTTTGCATGATGGTAGACCCAGATTAATACTATATACACTATCCAAGCAAATTTGTAATTTTTGACTTTTCTTTCCAGTAGTGCAATGGGCCTGCAGTTAGATTTACATACATCTTGTTGACAGCTCTTCTCACAGATGTCTATCCTCATCTTTGAGTCTTTCCGAATCTCTTCATCTTTATTGTGAAAGGATTATTCAGAACCATCTATACATGAAAAGATGAGGTGCTGCAAGTCAATTAGGTATGATTTGTAGTAATGTTTAATTAAAATCATATATAAAGGCAGAACTTATAATAAGCTTAATTACTGCAATAAAAATATTAGTTATTTTGGAAAATAGTCCATCTTTAGTGTCAAAAAGGTGTGACTGAAGACAAGTTGCTTTTGAATGTGAGTATTCAAAAGAATAAAGGATCTAGGTGGTTCTAAATTCAGCATGACATTCACTCCATTAAATTTAAAAGTTATAAATACAAAACTGACTCCTCTTTATTTCCGTGGTTATGGATTCCAGACCAACAATAGGAAATGTTCACATTAAAGTCGATCATAACGCCTCAAATCCTTAGAAAAAAGTATCCAATAATATTCAGCAATACAAAAAGGTCCAAGAACCGAAAAATTAGGTACCTTTTCATTCATTCAATGTACATCCACTGCATGTCTAATAACTGTGCTATTAGCCTAACAGATGAATTCTATTTGACATACCGATAATACTTGGTCAAGAGACTTTTGAAAATGTGTTTAGTTATTATGGAAGTATGTACTTGAAGACAACGTTGATGCACACACACACACACACACACACACACATTTTCAGAACCGCCTGTCCCTTACGGGGTCACGGGGAACCGGAGCCTACCCGGCAACACAGGGCGGAAGGCCAGAGGGGGAAGGGGACACACCCAGGACGGGACGCCAGTCCGTCGCAAGGTACCCCAAGCGGGACTCGAACCCCAGACCCACTGGAGAGCAGGACTGCAATCCAACCCACTGCACCACCGCACCCCCCACAATGTTGATGCATTGGATGTTAATTTTTAATATATGTGGACAATTCAGTCTGAAGGGCCAAATGATATTACCCATGCAATTTTTGTTTTTATCCCTACATTTATAATATTACATACATACATAACCTGAGATAAACCCTTTCCAGTTATGAGAATTTGACTTTATGTATAGTTTCATTTAATACCCTTACTTTGATTTACGAGGTTTTTCTTCATGTTTACAAAGACTGTATTTGGATTTTATGCACCTCCCAACAGCTGAGCAATGCCAGACATTACATTTATGTTTATTACATTTATTAATTTAGTTTTCATCAAAGTGATGTGGAAAGGTCTGGAAAACATCAAGAAATGCTTTTACTTTTGCAGAAAGGAGAAAGGCAGAAAGTTAGGCTTTGTTGGTCTGTGATTAAAGGTCTTGCCCCCCACAACCTCCGCCCTTCACTTGCATGCCTTTTAATCCTGTAACACTGGGCAATACACAATTGTATTGCCTGCCACTTGATACCTTAATCACCCTTCTTGGAGAAGGGATTACTGTGCAGATTTTACTAGGCTTGATTTACACGTCCTGTGTCTGTTTTCATGGCAGAGAGTGGATTATTTAAATGCAGAACAAAGGGGGAAAAAATCCTAGATGTGTGAGAGTGTGAGGGATGAATGAGTTATCTATGTGGAGTGTAAAGTGGGGGGGTGCATGCAGAAGGGCATGTTTGCAACGGCAGTCTCTTCTCTTATCTTATGCAACTACTACCTGCCTGTAGTTGTTCTGTAGCCCTGGGACCTAAAGTTGAAAGATTGTTCCTTGTGTATAGCCAGAATGCTCAGATGTTCGGACTGAGTTCACTTTCCCTGAGGAGCACAGAGGACATCACGCCATATGTTTAGGTCCCAGCTTAATGTCATTCAAGTAATACAATAGACTCACATTTCCTGTTTTTCCTTGTAATCCAAAGCTATGTAGACTAGTTGTGACATTGAAACCAGCTTTACAGTGTACTTCTTTTTAAGTACGTATGCAGAAATCCCAGAGGATCAGACACACATCAACACACCTCACTCCAATGAACACCAAATCCCCAGCACCATAAAAGGAGTGATAGACAAACATCTACAGGTTCTTCATCAGCACTTTACTGCAGGTCCTGGCAATGTCATAGTGACTCACATTCTGTGTCTCTACACATGCTTCTAATGTCCTGTTGACAGTATGCTCATGTTTCAGTCCAGCACACCAGTCCTGTTTGTGTCTATCCTCTGTGCTCTTGTCTAGGTCCCATGTCACAGCCCAGTCTATGTCACATTTCTATGTAGTTTCCCTTACTGGACATCTACATTTATTCATTTAACTGACCACTTGTCTCCAAAGCAACTTACAATGTTAAGATACCTACAATTATTTACCCATTTGTACAGCTGGGTAATTTTTACTGCAGCAATTTTAGGGTAAGAACCTCTCTCAAGGGTACTACAGCTAGAGGTGAGATTCAATCCTGTAACCTTTGGATCCAAAGGCAGCAGTTCTAACCCCTATGCTACTAGCTGTCCTGTTACTGAGACACTCAGCGCATCCCTTCACTCTGTGTTCCTCGTCTTGCTTCGTCTTTTTCTTTCTTTCTTTGCATGGTGTACATACTGCAAATATTCATTCTGCTTTTGACAACATCACCCTTTTTGTCCACAGTAGGACGTACAGCAACAAACATCTGTGTCCACGTTACTTCCGCGTGTATACAGCATGACAATGTATAGTTCTAGAATGTACTGACATCAGTGTTCTACAATAAGAGGTTTCATCCGTAAGTGTAATGTCTGCTAGATTCTATTCGGGGGTTTCTTCAATGTTGCAGTACTTTAAGTTTAGAAGATACAAATTGGGCACAATCCATGCAATGTTCGTAACACAGAAGCCTTTATAGAGGCAAACAAATGATTTTCACTTTTAGGTGCTACTAAATAAGATTATCTAGACTGGCACAATTTTTTCACTGTGAGAGCGGAATTTTGACTGTTTCACTGTTAAAATTCCACTCTCTTTTTTATTTTGACATTCCTACTTCATTAATTCTATTCTTAAAAACCTTCTGATATCTGATTGTTGCTATGGAAACTGTTGGCATAACAATTTTGTCTGTTCTGTAGGCACCTCTGTCTTCTCCATCACAGCAAGATTTTCTTTAATTTATTAACACTTCAGAGTAATATGTTTAAATAATGCATTGATATTTACATTTATCTGATGCTTTTTTCCAAAGCAACTTACAATGTTAAGGTTACAATTATTTACCCCATTTATACAGCTGGGTAGTTTTTATTGGAGTAATTCAGGGTAAGTACCTTGCTCAAGGGTACTACAGCCAGAGGTGAGGCTCAAACTTGTGGGTCTAAAGGTAGTTGTTCTTACCACTACACCACCAGCTGATATTGCATTATAAGTGTTCTATTAATCAAGAAGTTATTTCTTAAGAATTACTGAAATTGAACCTCGCTGCTCCTGTAGATTTTCTCCATCAATTTTTATGTGTTTGTAATTTTTATTTGCAGTTTTGATTACAGAAACTCTTAAATGCTCACAAATTCTGAACTCCTACTCCATAGTTTATAAGCTTTGCTTTCTGTTTGTCTCTTTCTCTTTTATCAGGCTAGTAGTGTCATTTACCATTTAAGTATATTAAATTTTATTTAAATATCTAACATGGAAAGTCCAATTCAGAAAAAGTTTTTAGTCTTGAAATAAGGACTGAGTGTTGGTGGGGAGTGGGGGAAAACTGTTGTTTTCATAGCTACAGTCCAGCGATGACTGCTACATTTATTAATTTAGCACAAATGTGAAAGCAGGCCCACAAATCATTTCAGTGCTACTTCCCACCAGTTTCAAAGAATTTATCATCGATAGAGAAGTAACTCACTGAATTGTCCTGTTATCGAGCTCCTACAGTTCTGCCATAACTCTCATACGTGTAGAAACATTCCTCTCAAAATGTAGATGCCAGCACAGTACTAGCACAACGTTTTAATGTGTCTGTTAGACAAAGATTAAACACCAGACAAGGCACAAAATTGGATTACTCTAAGTCCCTACACGGTTAATAGTGATAAAATAAACATTAAAGCAAATCTTGTTACAATAGAAGCACTACTGCATGACCTGCCCTACAGGCATCTATCTAACACAAAACATCTTAGGTGCCCGAATTAATATCGCAGCCAAAATATTTCCCTGCACGTGTCAACATTATCTTACTTAGCAATAACTTTTTTGTTAAGTCCAACTCTATGAACAGCATAAGGTTAAAAACAAGATGAGCCTTCACTGTAAATGTGGCACAGCAATTTTTACCAATGAATGACAGCAAACAAGTTGTGTCAGAAGCAAGGCAGAGGAATATTAAAACATGATAAATTAGATTAATAGTATTCCATAATTTCCTTTTGATTGAGTGACCACTGATACTACAAAGTGTATATCTATGGCAGCTGTAGAAGCTCCTGTTCATTCATTTGTATTTTTTCATAATGTGCACATCTATCCAAAATTTCACATTGTTTAATACTGAAGTGGAAAAAGATTTTATCATATTTCATCAAAAAAAAAAATTATAGAAGCATTTTTAAATTAGTAGCTATAACCTGAAAATGGTAAATATAATTTACAACATATGAGCAATAACAAGTGTAACAGAATGAAAAACTGCTAGTGTTTCTGTTAACTATACTTAACTATGTTTTTGGTGAGTGGGTTTATTATTTGTTTACTGATTACAACAAACTGACGTCCTAATTATGCACCTGCTAAAGCACATAAATGACAGGAGAAGTGCCACAACCATGTTTTTGAGAGCCAGAGAAGGTGTCCTCCTTTTCCTTTCCATGCCACCACCGTGCTGCCTGCCTGCCTTCCTCAGTGAAAGACTGCCCTTTGCATAAGGCATGTGCTTTCCCAGGGGCAATTGTTCATTGTCGCTAGGCGACACAGGGACTTTGCTCCATCACCAGGGAGACGTGGGCCTGAGTATTTGGTTTTGGGTCAGGCGCGATAAAGATGGCACAATAGGAATGGGCGGGTCCAGAACCTCCTCAGTCATTTATTAGACTATACTGGGTCCACTTGTCTCTTTCCTACAGAGGAGGAAACAGATGGGGTGTGGGTTGTGGGATTGACAAAGAGGTGTAGAAGAGGTAGCGCACACAACACCCTCACTGTGCTTTGGCCTGTCCTGTTTCAGTGGTGCTGGGAGGTGGCCTTCTGATACATCATTGCATAAGCTGATTAGGCTGGAAAATAAAAGAAGATGCCCTTTGTGAGCCAGGCTAAAAATATGTCACATACTAATTGTGGTAGCAGATATCCTCATGCATGTCTGGAATGGCAGATTAATAACTGGAATGAGCAATACTGTTGCTGGTTTATTTAGTAATTGCGTGTATAGCTGTTAGCAGCTCCACTCTTTGATTGTTGTAACCAAACTTTATTAAATGTGGGTATTAAAGTATTTTTGAGGAAACTGATCATAATTGTATCTCCCCTGTAATCAGTGTGTTGTATTTAATTCAATTTGTAGAAAAGTCAACAGAATGAAACCAGTTATGATTTGGTTAAATCAAACAATTATGATTTTGTAATTTATTTTGATTAAATATTACACTGCTGTAAATCATAATTGGTTTCATTATGTTGACTTATCTAGTGTCTATGGACTTCTGTTAAAAAACAAAAAAAAAAACTCCCTTAAAATGTGCTATTACAGCAAGGAAAGCACAAGTACCTTTAAGGTTTTGAATGTTGGTTGTATTTAGGTTGTAAAATGTTTAATTTTTTTTGTTGCCCTAACTGTATACTGTAAGCATAGCATTGCCTTATCCACTTTATTGCAATGTTTATTCATATATGCTGCTTGGATATTAGATATTGCAGAGATGACAAACATATTTGTAAGAAGTCCATAGTGTGTATCAACTGCACGTTTTATGCTAGACATTGTTATTTATAACAGCCCTTTTTTTGCTATGTCAAAGATAAAGAATGGATGGATATCATCTATAATGTCACAGTTCCTAGAGATACAGGTAGCTAAAATTTTAATTGCTATTGCTGCCTTGATTAAATATTACATATTAAAAACATATGCTGATTACTTTATGGTCTGTTTTCATATTTCATCCACAGCATTCTTTGTGCCTAAAAACTCTGCTTTATTCATACTTTGAAAAGCATTACCCAGCAAGACAAACAGTTGTTCTGGATCTTAAGTGAGAGGAAACCCAAGGATCAGGTCAGGATTTTCTTAGCATCCTAGTGGGTCTGAGCAAGGAGGCTCTTCTGTATAAGAACTATTTACTGGAATGAATCACATGTTCTTAATTTATTTAGTCATTTTGCTAATTTATTGTGTGGTATATTAATAAGAGCAGGATCTGGTATTTACTAATGCACCATGCCAGCCTTTTTGTTCAAGCGTTTACCCATGTTGGATTCTGGTTTCTAGTTCCAGTCTAAATATCTTGCCATTACTCAACTATTTTCAAAGGTAGTTCAGAACTAGAACCTTAGAAAGTACTGTCAAAATGCATAGTTCAGTTTCATTTTCAAATCATCGTATTATCACTGTAAATATTTTGGTTTGGCTTTTGCTCTGTGTAAGAAGATGTCATGAATTACTTGAAGAAATACATTCTTTTTGTACTCCTTTGGCAGCATGTAGCAGTATCACAAGAGACCCTATAGAATAATCTCTTGTGCTGGACTTGAACAAGCTGGCTATTGTTTCCACAAGCCAAAGAGAGAATTTGATTGTGACAGCTTGTCACAAACAAAACTAAAATAAAATGTAATGAATACAAGCAATAATGTTGCAGGCTGTCATATATTATTCAACTAATTCTAAAACAGAACAAAGATTCAAAAAAAAGATATTGATAAAAACCTGCAAAGTAAATGTAATCTTTTACTTTGTTTAATTCTGTTCTCAGTCACCTTGTTTTATGTTGATGTTTTGATGTTATATCTTATCTGTAAGTTAAAATATGAGTTGATATGTCTACTGACAAAAAAAAAAAAGCCTGAGGTAAACTTTGCATTTTACTGTAAAGAGGAAGGCTTCACTGAATGGGTAAATTGTGCATAAAGATGTCAATGATAGCATTCATTGAGATTAGTTACCTGGAATATGTACTTGTAGTGGGATTATTTTTATTGCCTAGAGCACACCATCTTCATTTGGACATCTCCATCTTTTCTTCAGTCAGTCATGCTAAGCAACCACACCTTAATATCATCACTTTTAATTCCCAATTAATCTCCCTTGTCATTTATCGTAAGAATATTACAATTTGAAATTGTGTGCAAGTACATAAAAATTAACTTTTAATTTAATTGCAGATACTACTGGCTGCATTGTCAATACCAGTGCTGGATTGTCCCTTTTAATACAGATATGGCATCCCAAAGGGAAGTAGATAATGAGAAAATGATCCAGGACAATTCATCTTCCTGTGGCCCTCCATGATTTTAGTTTAGTTTTTACTACAAAGGCAGAGACACTGTGGATCAGTGAAGTTAGGCAGTTGTTAAATAGGTGCACTCTGGATTTTTGCGTTCAGCACTCACTCAAACATACAAGCACAACTGCTGGTCTTTCTGTGTTCTACGTATGGAAATATTCCTCATGGCTCTTTGTGTTAGAATCTCCAGGAGGAAAAAGTAAATTGTTTGAAGCCCTGCAATCACCCCTCACCTCACTATAAGCTGCCTGCTGCTAGGATACTGGTCAAATTATCTCTGCTCATTTCTTTCTTAAAGAGCTAAATTCAAATGAAGGGAAATCAAAATCCATTTGTAAATATTAGTTCAAGGACTATAAGATATTCCAGACAGATATAATTTCGTGTGTGTTTAACTCATCCTTCAAACCTTTTAAGACCGTCTGTTACCCTAATACGCCGGAGTTTTGCCACTTTTCCTCAGCCAGGCCAAGTTTTGAGGATCTTAAATGCAGTAATATTTGTACTTGTTAAAATACTTGGGCAAATGTTGGACTTAAGCTAGGTACAAATGAAAGTTAGGGTGGTGCGGTGGCATTGTGGGTTTGTCCTGTGCCTCCTCTCTAGTGGGTCTGGGGTTCCAGTCCTGCTTGGAGTGCCCTCTAACGGACTGGTGTCTTGCCCTGGGTGTATGTCCTCCCCCCCTGTGTTGCTGGGTTAGGCTCTGCAACCCTGCTCAGGATAAGTGGTTTCAGTGTGTGTGAATGAAGGTCCACTAGACTGGTTTACATGTGATAATGAGGACAGTAGAAATTATCACTGCTTTTCTCACATTCCTTTTGAGAGTTCAGAGATCATCTTTGTCCTTGCCTGCTATTTCCAAATGGGTATGTCAACCGGAGGTCACTGAGGGTCTGAATGCATGGAGAAGGAGAAGTGGAAAGGTTGGTTGAGTACTGGGAGAAAGAGGACTCCACATCTTTACATTCCTTTTGTGACTATGAGGGACAGATATTTTCTCTGCAAACACTCCATTCGTCTACTGACTTTGAGATTCAAAGAAGTTGTTTGCTCAGGAGGACTGGGGCAGTAAAAACCTCAAAAGAAAATAAATCTTATTGAAATACTGAAAGTTCTACTCAGGGATGTTCAATGTTTGGTGTTTATTGTTATTACTTGTACTCTTAAATGTTCTTTTAGTGTTGACCCCTGACCCATGTGACCCTGACCCCTATTGGCCCTCATCCAGTATTAGTAGTATATGGAGAAGGTGAGTGGCCTCCCCCACTGTCACCTGGTAGATCGATCAAGAATTATGGGCTAGCTAGAGGTCTAACTAGAGGTCAGACTCTGTTTGCACAGACAGAACATGTGCAGTAGACATTCTCTAATATAGAGGATTTATTGATCCTTTTTTGTTTGGAAATATTAAAGTTTGAAAAATTGCTGGCAATTAAAATTTTACATATTAACAGCATTTAGAAAGTAACAAATATTGGTACTAAGCAAACTTCTTCCTTTTTATAGAATCCAGACTTACTGCACCCTCTTCAATTCGATGATAATTGCTGAGATTTTTTAATTTCTTCCATGCAGACATTGTTCCACATCTTATGCTTCTTATATATGTGAAAAAATTAATAAATACCTGATGCACAACTTAGAAAATAGCAGAGAAACCATTTTGCGGAAGAAAAAATGTGGTTTCCATGAAGCAGAATTAAAATTGTAAAATTTTGTATTGCATGTGAACAGGTGAGTACTTAATTTTCCCAGTCAGATGCAAAATTTGCAGCCATGATGGTACAGTACAAAAATGAAACCGATATAAACTAATTTAAATAAATAACTTTCTTATTTATGTTAGCGACGAATGACCTAATTCTGAGTAATTTATGTCTATAAAAATATTTTTATTAACTCATGTGTTACACACAGTCTGAAACTGCTTCTCCTAAGCAGGGTTGCGGCAAACCGGAGCCTAACCCAGCAACACAGGGCGCAAGGTTAGAGGGGGAGAGGACATACCTAGGACGGGACACCAGTCTGTCACAAGGCACCCCAAGCAGGACTCAAACCCCAGACCTGCCAGGGAGCAGGACCTGGCCATACCGCTGCACTGCTTCGCTGCCTTGTGACCCCCTAATGTGTTACTTGATACCTAAGTCATACTGGCCTTGTTTGAAATTCCAGTACTTGCAAACCTGGCGAAAAGTGATTTTTCATAGACAAATTGTATTTAGTGGGGAAAGTGCTTTAGTCTACAATTTACTGTGGAGTACACATCTTCTCTCTCTCAGTTTTTGAAATCTCTTTGAAATTACAAACTACAAATATTTCAGGGCATGTGTATCCTTAGCAGTGCATGGAGAGCATTATTAGATTGACATTTTGACGTGTCTAAATTTAAAGAAAAAATATCAGGTTTTCTTGAATAACCATCCTCTGATTGTGACTTTCTCATTCCTTCTCTGTATGGCAGAACTCATGGCCTCAGGCTTTAATTTAATGCCCTCTACTCTGTCAGTTAGTCCAGCATGTGCCAGGCCATCGTGATGACTCTCAGGCCCCTTGAGCCCTGGGCTATATGCACCACTGTGAACCTGTACCCAATTAGAGAGACCAGGCAGAAAATGAGCTGCTTTACCTCCATCCAGCCGTGGGGCAGTTCACTGACACAAAGACGCACACAAACATGCTCAGGAGCTGCCACACTGATGTATCTACAGTTAACATGTGCTCAGTCTTACAAGAGCTAAGCAATAAAAAGAGGCCCTAAAAAATACCTTGAGGGTTATCTGCAGAAAGAGGACTGAGATCACTGCTGCTAGGTAAAATGGAGAGCACAGACAATGAAAGTGATGATGCAGCATGGAATGGACTTTGACTTGTTCTGTGTCAAATCTATGGGCTGTGAACCTAGCTTCTTTCTACAGCATGCATTCAGGTACTAGGGCACCAACAGATCTCTTCCAGTGAGCTGTACTTTTCTTGTTGAATAATTTGTTTTTCTCACTGGTTGATGTGCCTTCAGTAAGACAAATCCCGATACCAGGCCAGTAGTCAGTTTAATAATACAGAAGAAGCACCTCAGTCTTCATCTGAAAAGCTTTCAGTTTATACATGGATTAACTAATGAAAATAGTATCTGAAGAGACCCATTTTAAAACCTCTTAAATGATTACAGTTAATTCCAGCACAGAATGGTTAGATAATATTCCATTTTTACACAAACCAAAAAAATTGGGGTAATATTTACTGACACTATTTATTTACAGGGGAGTGCAGTGGCACAGTGGCACAGTGGGTTGGACCCCAGTCCTGCTCTCCGGGGGGTCTGGGGTTTGAGTCCTGCTTGGGGTGCCTTGTGACGGACTGGTGTCCCATCCTGGGTGTGTCCCCTCCCCCTTCGGCCTTACACCTTGTGTTGCTGGGTTAGGCTCCGGTTCCCCGTGTGGGACAAACGGTTTTGAAAGTGTGTGTGTGTGTGTATTTATTTACAATTGCACACATATGTATGTATTCCACATGGCCTCTGAGACTGATGTCATGTCTGCAGGACAGCAGCATTTGCATTATGTATGGGGAAAAGTGGTGGCTGATTTTAGGAATGACCCTAGTGGGGAGTTAACATGATAGGACCACACCTCAGCTGTCATAATATGTATTCCTGGTCAGGTCAAACTGGTCCTGCTTGAGATGTATTAATCTTGACAACCCACTTAAGATTAAGTGCTATATAGGTAATTTCATCTCCCATATCCTAGAACCTCCCACAATGATGAACCATCATTATGCATCTGAAAAGGGGTGTTGTGCAGATCATGGCTGCTACACAAGACTTAATGTTCCTCACTTAGGCAAATACCCTCATGCACTTTAAAAACAATTCCATTTCTCACAACTCATCACACCATCAGCAGGCTTTTTTCTGTGAGTTTTTGTACTGGAAGAAACTTGATTATTTCTCTCAGGACTACAGTGAAGGGATCATGTAGTGGACAGACCGGCCCTCAGGAGACAGCTGACACTGCTGTGTGATGTGTGCTCCAGGAGTCAGTGGGTTCCAGATGGCACTGTTTTTCAGTGTTTAGCAAAAAACTACTCAAGGCTCAAAAAAACAGGCAAGATAGTTAGACTGAGAAGAAGTTAGAGAAAATGCATTTCAAGATCTATCCACCCAGTTTCAATAACTGCTTGTCCTGAACAGGGTCATGGCGAACTACAGCCCATCTCTGATGCATTGGGCACAAGATTAAGGGGTGGAGGAGTGTTTGTATTTTTATACAGTTCTACACATTTTCATATTAATTGAGAGTTACTTCATATTGAAAAAATGAAGTGGCTTGAAAACGATTTTGCTTTGTGAAACAGGTTGTGTATTGATGACAAACATGGATTATTAAGTTGAAATTTGCTGATGCACTGATGGACTGTGCTGTAGTACCCTTAACTGGGTAGGCAATTTAAAACACTCCAGAAAAATATCATCTTAAAATGTAGCTTTTAACTCAACAGGTGAATGAATATATGGATAATATCTCCTTTGAACATAAAACTGTGATATTCTGGGACATTATAGCTGCTTGTTAAAATTAAAAAAAAAATTCTAGAAACTGCAGTATTAACTGTCAGATTACTTTTAAGTTTGTTTCTCTGTTGCGCTGTGGACTGTTTGGAAAGGAAGTTCCGCAGTCAGACAGTAGAAAAAGGAATTTATCAGCTCTAGAGTACAAAATAAATTTGAGAGTCTGCTCATGGTTGCCCTCGTCTACAAACACTGGTTTCATCTCCTCCCGACACAGCTGTGACCGACCCCATTGTTCGTATGCTTTCCCTGAAGGCTTAGTCACTGATCCAGCTGGGTACCTTCTGTCTCCTAGCAACTACCACCTTGGCAATTTCTGTCCAGACACTTCTGGTGTGGAATCTTTATTGTCTTATAGTCCTTCCTTCTAAAGAATAATATTATTTCTATATTGACAGACGGGTATTGTCCATTCTCGAATGTACGACATGACTTTCATTAAATAGGGCTGCATTTCTGAACATGTTCTGTGTTTTCTGAAGATAATCATTTGAATTTTTAATAGTGTCTCAAGTTACACTTAACTTTTCCTGGAACAAAAAACATGCCTGTAGTTACAGCAAAACAACCCTGATACCCAGTTTATTTGTTACTGGAAAAGCCTATCTAGTAATGTATCTTGAATCAGTGAAATTTGTGAAAGGTAAATCTAAAATGTCCCTCTGTTTATCATATAGATTTAAAATACTGTCCTGTCAAAACCACATCTCAGAATGTTTTCATATAGATTCACTTTTACTGATAGCTTACAGGTCCCACCTCTACCTGATTCTGCATAGTCATATTGTTTCTTTTGCCTTCAGTGAATCTATAAAATTGTTCTTGGGCAGGTAATAAAGAGAAGTGGATACACACTGGCCCATTTCATATGAGGTGTTACTTATTTATCGTGTGTGAGACTGGGGAAAATCAGTCTGAAGTTTCAAGATATTTCAACAGCCAATGGATTCTCCATGCAAAATTCATGTAGGGTTTATATTCACTTTGAGTGATATATTTCATTATTTATGGTAGCTCTCAGATGGCATTTCCACACACGCCACCTATGTACACAGAAACTGTACTCCTCTCTGCCATTCTAACCTACAGTAACTGTCACGCCCTCCGCTTCATCTCAGTGAGGAACACCTGTGGCGGCTCAGGAGACAGCTGCATAAAAAGACAGCTTAGAGCCCAGGCTGATGCAGAACCTTGTTCAGCCTTAGTATTCGCTTGCGTGCCTTACCTCAGCTCTCCTGACTTCCCAGATCCCTCGTCCTTATCCTCATCCTTGTTTCCCTGTTCTTTCTCCTGTATCTCCACGTCTTCCTGGCTTTTCTCAACTTCTTGCCTGTGTACTGGATTATGACTCTCGGACTCTCCCTTCGGATTACGTTCGCACATCGGTGACCATTTGCCTGTTTCTTCAACCATGTCTTTTGGATTAACCCTTGAGAAACCTTCCTGTGCTCCGCACTTGGATCCGGCGCTTCCGCTCCGGGAGGACACCGTGACAGAAACACCCAGGTGTCATGCCCACTGGCACCTTTTCTCTGACCAAAGGCCCCAGGTTCTCTACCCAGATACCGAGGAGTTCTGTTTTCAGATCTCTGTCAAACAAAGTCACACACACACATTGCACTATTGCACTAATACCGTGTTTTTACATGACTTGCTTCCTGCACTTACCTTTTTTGTGAATGTGACTCAGAAAGTGTCAAAGGTTTAAAGTTAATTACCATTTTATGTAAGGACGGCAACATCAGACAGGTTGAGTAATCTGCAGAAGATTATTAATGCTGTCTAAGTTGCATGCATCCTCTGTTGTCTCTTGGCAAAGATTGACTCATGCCAGATCTGCTGGCAGTACAACACAGTGGGATAAAACTTTTAATAAATTTGCTTTTGGTGTTTTGTGGTTGACACATTTTCCTTTAAATTCTGCCAAGATTACCAAGTCTAACTGCTTCATGCTGCCCATATTGCCAAATGCCATTGCTGTAATGCTGAGATATTTTGACAGTCTCTCCATTCTAGTAAGGTGTTTCATAAAATATCAAGGCAAACTGTTAATCTTACTAATGGTATTGATGTCAGTTATGGATCTTAAAGACAGTATTTGAAAAGAGTGACATAAACAGTTTTCTGTGTACTTGTAAATGTACTTCATTTAGCAAACACTTTTCTCCAAAGCAACTTGGAATGAACTCTATGTAGTGTTATTAGCCCAGACCTTATTCACCAAGGTGATTTACACTGCTAGATACACTACTTACAATGGGTCACTCATCCATACATCAGTGGAACACACTCTCTGTCACTCACACACTACAGGTGAACCTGAACAACATGTCTTTGGGAGGAAACCCACACAGACACAGGGAGAACATGCAAATTCCACACAAACTGAGCAGGAACTGAACTCACATTTCCTGGCACCAACCAGGCATTGTGAGACAGCAGCACTACTCGCTGTGCCACCATGCTAGCCATGTCTGCAATGTAACATAATAAAGTTTGGATTCAGGTTTTAATAAGGTCGAAAATTTAGCCCAAGCTTTCTTGTAATAAAACACAAACTGTAAAATGTCTTTAAGGTTAGGGTAGAGGTCAAAAAAGATGACATGGGAGCATCTGGAAAATCAGCAACAATTGACCTGTACTTCTCTAAAGTATTCATTTATACCCAGGCTTATCTACTGCTTTGTGAGCTTTATGGTGAAAAAAAACAGGTCCAAGAGTTAAACAAAATTAGAGTTTAGATGAGGTAAGAGTAAGTGATGAAATGAGGACTGCAGGTAAAGAGGTGGTGGCAGCTGTTTACCTCAAACTCACACCTGCATTCTCTCTGGTGTTCTGGAACCATTACAACTTCTGTCCTTAAATCCCCAAATCCAGAGTAAACAAGCAAGTCAGAACATATGCAGTTTGGGGAGGAAGGAGGTGATTTTGGAAGGAATGATTCACTGGAGGACTAGGAAGGAAGGATTCACGCATTGAGCTGATTTCTAGGTGGTATGTTCCTTAGCCACCCTGGGGCTCTGTTCACTCATGCAAGTAAACATATAGTTACACAGCTGATATAAAAGTGGAGTGGAAATAAAATTATTTAATTGCATGTAGTCCCTTAACAGTTTCATGTCATATAACAAAAGGAAGTGATATAACTGCTGGAGACTGTTTACTGGAGTTTGACTACATGTTTTTGTTAGAAAAAGCTCAAATGGTTCAAGTGGTTAAAGACACAACTAAAACACATAGTTACACAATGTATCAATAAAATAAACACATGATTGTTGACACATTTGACTCATCTTCCACACATTACATCACTGCATTCTAAATGTACTCTAAGCTATCACTTTCAATAAAGAATGTGAAACACACAAGTCTTAACATTTACCTTCTTATAACTGTAAGGAGGTTGCTATATTTTATAGCAACCTCCTTACAGTTATAAGTATTATAAATTAATTTATAAACTAATTATAAATTAATTTTTAATTATGGTAAAATATAATTTTCTCTGTAGTCAATCACAGTATATTGTTGAAACCAGTTTGCCATCAGTTTTGCATTTCAGTATTTTGCCATAGAGGAAAACATACAGACTATTTGAAGCTGCTTGTCCTGAGGTGGACAAGCCCAGAGCCTAGCCTGGCAGTGCAGGACACTGGACTGGAAGAGGGGGAGACACGCCCTGGATGGGATGCCAATTCACTGCAGGGCACCCCAAGCAGGGCTCAAGCCCCAGGCCCTCTGCACAGTCGGATGCAGCCAAACCCGCTGCACTACCACACCCTCCTGCCCCTCAGAAGAGAACAACATTTTTATATTTGACTATCATGTAGCCTTATGATCCTTATGAGGAAAAAACACACGCTAGCTGAAGTTGCTTGTCCCAAGCAGGGGTCGCAGCAAGCCAGAGCCTAACCCTGCAACAGGGGGTGTAGGAGACACACCCAGGACAGGACACCAGTCCATCACAAGGCAACCCATGCAGGACTCGAACCCCAGACCTGGCAAAGAGCCAGACCCAGCCAAACCCGTTGCGTCACCACACTCTACTCCCAGTCAGAAAAGAACAGCATTTTTATATTTGGCTATCATGTATCCTTATGATCCTCATGAAGAAAAACTGCATTTTCATATTTTACTATTATGTATCCTTATGATCCTATTCCCTCCATGGAGAAGTACTATAGCAAATTCTTGTATGGAGACTGGAGGCAGCTGATGATACTATGAAGGCACGATGAAATGCATGAAGGTCTTCAGGTCCTAACTTGTGTAAGTTATTATGTCACACCAAAGATGACTGTGGTCTTCTCCTGTGATTTGATGAATGGGGAAGTCTGGGTTTGTCATTAGCATATTATTGTTCGCTAGCTGTAATATACCAGTCTAGTGGGTAACATAAGCTGAATGTAGATACTTGAATATGAACCTGTGAGTGGTTCTCATCAAATGGTACAAACCTGAAGGTTCTTGACCCCAGGAGTTAGAGTCATATATACTACCACCTGGTCTCATGTCCTCCATTGTGTGTCTTTGCTTTCTTCACATCTTTTCAACTTTTGTGTTTTTATTTGTTCACTCATTCCTACTTTATTTGCCAATGCTTAAGTTAGAAGTCTTTTTGCTGCTTTTATTTTACACATTGCCATTATTACTGCTACACTAATTAGGTCCTGTAGATCTGCTGGATTTCAAAAAGAATTTTATCATTAGTATAGGTTAAATAGTTTAACATTATTATAATAATAAACATAGGGAGTATTTCAAAAAGAATTCTTTTGTATCATGAAACAGCTGATATAATTTATACTAATAAACTGTAAACGAGCATAACCCAACCAGAAAACTGAGATCTGTAAACACACAATGCATCTTCAATGTTGCACTTCTAGTTTAACATACTTTCATTTAATTGTGTCATAATTCCATTAGAAATGTTTTGTGGAGCAATTATATGACAGAAGATCTTTGGATTCTTGAATCATAGTTGAGACTCACACACACACACACACACACACACACACACACACACACACACATTTTCAGAACCGCTCGTCCCATACGGGGTCACGGGGAACCGGAGCCTACCCGGCAACACAGGGCGTAAGGCCGGAGGGGGAGGGGACACACCCAGGACGGGACGCCAATCCGTCGCAAGGCACCCCAAGCGGGACTCGAACCCCAGACCCACCGGACAGCAGGACTGTGGTCCAACCCACTGCGCCACCGCACCCCCTAGTTGAGACTCTTTGAATACTAATAAAATACTGAATATTAAATGAATATTAATAAAATACTGCTTGATCATACCCGTCCTGGGTGTGTCCCCTCCCCCTCCGGCCTTACGCTCTGTGTTACCGGGTTGGCTCCGGTTCCCCGTGACCCCGTATGGGACAAGCGGTTCTGAAAATGTGTGTGTGTGTGTGTGCTTGATCATAAAGGGGGCAGGGTTGTGTAGCAGGTTTGACTAGGTCCTACTCCCTGGTGGGTCTGGGGTTCAAGTCCTGCTTGGGGTGCCTTGTGATGGACTGTGTGTCCTGTCCTGGGTGTGTCCCGTCCCTCTCCAGCCTTACGCCCTGTGTTGCCGGGTTAGGCTCCGGTTCACCCCGACCCCACTTGGGACAAGTGGTGTCAGTTTGTGTGTGTGTGTGTGCTTTACCATATGTAATACATTCTTGTGGCAATGCAGTTTGATAGCTGTAGCTGACACCATATTGTATTTTACAATTATGTTTGTTTTCCCTGTTGCCTTTGGAAAGTTGTTTCAGTCAAATTGTTTTGAGTGATGGAAATTTTGTGCAAAATGGTTACTGTTAAACCGTGTCATAAATTGACATTTCTTTATCAAGTTATGAATCAAATGTTTGTGCAGTGCTGCAATAGCCTTTCTTCTAGTGGAGAGACATCCATGCATGGTTGTTTCTAACCCCCTCTTAGTCATTTATGATACCCCCTGGCCAAGTTCATCCTGTCATTGGTCATACATAAAAGTGTTTTTGTCTGTGTAGGTGTGTCTGTGGCACATGGAGTGAGAAAACAATTTGGTCCATGTGGCTGCAGTATGCTGTTTAGGTAGACTGGTGACTCTTAAATCACCCATAGTATGTAACAGAGAGAAAGGTTGCTTTACTGGTATAAGGATGAGTGACTCATTGTGAGTAGTATATAAGTAGTACATGGTGTGGACTAATATTACTACATTTATTCATTTGGTTGATGCTTTTCTCTAAAACAACTTAGAATATTAAACTAAATGATGTACCCATTTGTACTGTTGGGTAATTTTATTAGTGCAACTTTGGGCAAGTACCTTGCTCAAGGATACTGCAACTGGAGTTGGGATTTAAACCAGCAACTTTTGGTTCAAAAGGCATCAGCTATAACCACTACACTACCAGCTGCCCCATACTACATAGTGTCTATTGGAAGTCCCTTTGGGAAAAGTGTCTGCTAAACTAATAAATGTAAATGTATTGGGTGGCTGTTAAAACAAAAACTTTATACAAAATTACACAAAATTAGTGAAGAAGGTAGTGAAAGCTGGTGGCATCTAGAAAGTTACAGCAGCCTATTTTGAAACCAAGTCAACATTATATTTTGATTGTATGAGGTATAAAGTAAGATGCATACAAAATTAATAATACAAGTGGTCACCCTGAGTGGGTTCAAAACAGCATGAAAATGCTAAGTGCAGCACACACAGGCAAATCCCATTCCTTATTGTATTATTCTTCTTGCTGAGGTGTTCTTTAGTGTATTGTGCTTGATGCAACAAGCCTTTCTCACTTTGGAGTATCTACTTTATTGTTACTTTATTAAGGGGGGCGCAGTGGGTTGGACTGGGTCCTGCTCTCTGGTGGGTCTGGGGTTTGAGTCCCACTGGGGGTCCCTTGCGGTGGACTGGCGTCCTGTGCTGAGTGTGTCCCCTCCCCCTCTGGCCTTATGCCCTGTGTTGCCAGGTAGGCTCTGGTTCCCTGTGACCCCGTATGGGACAAGTGGTTCAGAAAGTGGGTGTGTGTGTGTGTGTGTGTGTGTGTGTGTGTGTGTGTGTTACTTTATTATATCTTTCTGAAGTTTTCTCTGCAATTTTTTCAGGTTAAATCATGCCTATGCCATGCATCCATTCATCCGTTTTCTTGGCCGCTTGTCCTTCTCGCGGTGGCAATAGGGAAAGCAGAGAAACCCGGACGTCCCTGTCCCTTGCAACTTCCTCCAGCTCAGCCCGGGGTATCCCCAGCAGCTCCCAGGCCAACTGGGAGATAAAATCTCTTCAGCGGGTCCTTGGCAGACCTTGGGGTCTCGTCCCAGTTGGCCGTACTCGGTATACCTCCCAAGGGAGGCACTCAGGGGGCATCCTTACCAGATGCCCAGACCAACTCAGCTGACTCCTCTCAATGCGGAGGAGTAGCAGTCCTACTCTGAGTTCCTCCTGGATGGCTGAACTCCTCACCCTGTCACGGAGAGTGAGTCCAACCACCCTGGGGAACAAGCTCATCTCAGCCGATTGTATCCATGATCTTATTCTTTCGGTCATTACCCAGAGTTCATGACCACAGGTGAGGGTAGGGTCATTGACCTTATGGCACAGCTGCCCCTTGTGATGGACTTTTATCTCATTCAGGGCGAACTCTAATACTTCCAGCAGCCTGTGCATATGCGATAGACTCTGAACCTCTGTAACTCTGACTTGGCCGAGTGGTTACCCAGTGACCGAGTCACTGAGTCAGTACTGTATGTGTCTTTGCTTTAGAGCTGTTACCCATTCATGTTACCTCTTTATGGTAAAGCACATTGACAATCTGTTTTCATTTGTGCTATATAAAATAAAAATTATTTAAATTGTTAATTTGCATGAAAATGTATTGTAAATTCTAATTCGACAAACTCATTTGTAATGATATTTCATGTATATTCCTTTGCCTTTAGTCTGAGTTTTAATGGATAGGTAAGACTTTGCCATCCATTGATGGATTGGCAAGGCTTTTCCTTAGCTTAGTGATGGAGTTATAATATGATAAAACTTCACAAGATTTCTGAGATATGCTTGTGATGGCACATGGTAACAAGACAACTGACATATGCAGGAGAAGCCACAACCTGTCTCAGGGGTTTTTACTTTGAATTAGAATTTTGCCACTAAGGCTTACATTTTGAATTGAAATTGAGCATGAATAGGTTGCTTATTATGTGAATTTTAGAGTACAAATTACATTTGCTCAAAAATCCAAATTCTCACAATATGAGTATTCATTCAAGGAAACCCTGTAAAGATGAAACAGAAGAGTGCCAGTTGACTTTGAAGTATGACATGTCATTTGAATATTTATGATTCCATATGATGGTAAAATTTTTGTAAAACATATAAAGTGCACACCTTAGATCATGCGAGCTGATATAGCATTTGCATATAACTGGAAACATTCTGCTCCTCACCATCTCACCCCCCTACGCTGCATTTTCAGACTGAACCCAGCTGGGTTACGTGAGCTGCACGGTCACCAGGCGCTTGCCTGGGAACACTACCCCGAGTCCTGACTCCAGGGGTAGGTCCCAGTGACCCTCAAAGACAGACACTCAAAAGTATACAGATAAAGTGACTGCCTACATCAGGAAATGCATTGATGATAACACTGTCACCAAGTCCATCACCATGCAGGCTAACCAGAAACCATGGCTGACGGGAGAGGCCTACACACTGCTGAGAACCGGGGGTGCTACCTTCAGATCAGGGGACCAAGCAGCACTAAGGACAGCTAGGACCAATTTGTCCCATGGCATCAGGGAGGCCAAGCAACTGTACACAAACAGGATATGGACACTTCAGCAACAACATAGACACAGAGAGTCTGTGGCAGGGAATCCAGATCATTACGGATTACAAGCCCCCACCACAGGCCTGCAACAGCAACAGATCCAGCTCTAACCACATCATTAAGTTTGCTGACGCCACAACTATGGTGGGTCACATCAGCAACAAATCTGGGGAAAACAAAGGAGATTGTCATCGACTTCAGGAGAACTCATACCCACCATCCCCTACTGACCATTGACGGTCCTGCTATAGAGAGAGTCTGCAGCACCAAATTCCAGGGGTTGCACATCACCGATGACCTCTCTTGGACCACCAACACTGTGTCACTGGCCAAGAAAGCCCAGCAGCACCTATATTTCCTACGGAGGCTGAGGAGAGAGAGTGTGCCACCACGCATCATGTACACCTTTCATAGGATCATCAAGTATCCTGACCAGCTGTACCATTGCATGGTATGGGAACCCCAATGTCTCCGACCGCAAAACCATTACAGCACATAGTGACTACAGCTGGGAAGATCATTGGTACCGCACTCCCATCCCTCCAGCACATCTACCATGCCCGCTGTGTCCGCAAAGCCTCCAAAACTGTGGGCGAACCCATACACCCCTCCCACTACCTCTTCAGCCTCCTGCTGTCTGGGAAGAGATACAGGAGCATATGAGCTGGCTCCACCAGACTAGGCAACAGCTTCTTCCTTCAAGCTGTCAGGATCTTGAATTCTCTGTACCACCCATAACTGCCCAATACATCAGAATCCTGACCTCTGACCACCAGAATCAAACCCCCGCCATCCAGAGGGACACCAGCCACTTTCATACGGTCTGCAGAGATTGTCCTCTGAGGTTACTGACAGTCTCTGCTGAAACCTCACTTAAATTGGGGTCCATCCGAAAGTATAGCTGCTGTATTTCTTTGGTACATTCCACATTGAAGTACATTAGGTCACACTAACCTTCTTTTCCAAACAATTATTGCACAAAAACTCATTTTTTGCAATACCACTTTTAAATATGTTTACATTTCTATTTATTGTACTAGTATATGTCATCATCTATGGCACACTGTGGTCCTGAAGAAACACTATTTTACTCCGATGTATGTTTCAAACATATTGTAGAAGTGACCATAAACTTGACTTTGACTTTCATGGTAATGGTATTCCCTGATGGCAGTGGCCTCTTTTAGCATGATAATGCATCCTGCCACGCTGCAAAAATTGTTCAGGAATGGTTTGAGGAATATGACAGAGTTCAAGGTGTTGACTTGGCCTCCAAATTGCTCAGATCTCTATCCGATCGAGTATCTATGGGATGTGCTGGAAATACAAATCCGCTCCATGGAGGCCCCACCTTGCAACTGTCATGTCCACGCTCACAGCACAAGCATCTGACTCCGCACTAACTCACAAGCAATCACTCACCGTATAAAGACCCTCTTCAGCTCCCGTACCCCTGCGGAATCTTGTCAGGGACAACCGCCCTTTCCTGTGACACTTCGTGCACAAGCATCGCTTCGTTTCACGTCCTCTGGTTTTTGACTCTCGCTTCGTTTCCCAACCACGTCCATGGATCCTCGTTCCTGTCCTGTTCGCTGTTCGACCGACCCTTCGCTACGTCTCCCGATCTCGTCCATGGATCTTCGCTCTGACCCTGACTGCCGATCAACCGACCCTTCGCCTGTCCCCGACACCGGAAACTTGCCTCATCCCTCATCTCCGGACAAACAACGCTGCACTTGGGTTCAGCCATCCCGGCTCCCTGTATTCCGCGTGACAGCAACTTACAGGACTTAAAGGATCTCCTGCAAATGTCTTGGTGCCTGATACTACAGGACACCCTCAGAAGTTCATGCCTCGACGGATCAGAGCTGTTTTGGCAGCACAAGGGGGACCTATACAATATTAGGCAGGTAGTTTTAATGTTGTGGCTGACTGGTATGTTTTCCCTGATTCAAACACCTCAGACTTAGTATTATCAATCCACAGTACTCTTTTTCAGTTAGTTACTCACTGTAGAATGTCTGCTCTTTTGCTCATTTTAACCTTTTCTTTTTATTTGATGGTTTCAGAAGTGGTTGTTTATTTGAAACTGCTTCAATAGTCAGCATTCCAGAGTCATCTTTTCACTGTTGCAGATGACACTGGTATTTGGCATGTACTATTTAAGGATCTTTCATACTGCTGAAGGACCTATCTAAGCAACCAACTGAGAACCTGTAAGGCATCTGTTTCTCAAGCTACAGACTGTGATGTACTTATCTTCTTGCACAGTTGTGCATCTGGGCCTTCTGCTTCTCTTTCTGTCCTGGTTAGATCCACTTTGCTCTATTTTCTAAAGATGGTAGTAGATACATTTGTATGCTATGAAACTGAAGATCTCAGTCTGACAGATTAACAGTCATTCCACAAAATGATGACAATGGGGTAATGGCTGCTGAAAATGTGGCTTTGCACCTGGTACAACATTTCTGGTAAATTACCCCATACCTCTGGACTGCCTTGGAATCATAACACAGGAAACTGAATTTTAATTTCAATTAATATTCTGTTTGATTAGTAGTATGAAAATAATAGCTAGGATTAATTATTGTAAAAATAGAAAAACTTTGCAGATTTTAGGGCAGTTATTAAGGACTGGCACTGAGAGACATTAACTTTCTGCTGACCTCCCTATGGGCAGAGCAGAGCCAAGCCAAGCCAAACCAAACATTTTTTCTCACTCTTACAAGTTGCTTGTGGGGACTCCATTCTGGAGCACATATTGTTCCAACTTGGTTGAATACTAATTGCTTCAGCAGGAGGTGATCCAGGTGTAGCCAGTCAGTGAAGCTCAGAGGTATTCAGGGTTCACCACAAAGGGTAGCGCATGAGAGGCCATCATTAACAGAACTGTGAAGGTCAGCTGGAGGAGATTCCTGGAGGCAATTAGGATTTTACAGAGTTCTGGTTGTGGATAAAGGCAGGGTGCCACCTGTGTAACTTAATGCCATCTAGAGCTGCTTTCCAGAATAGGATCTGATAACCCCTGAGTCTTTCATTGCTGTAGCCTGTATAAGCTGGTGCTCAAAACATTTCATCCACCACTTAGTTCTGCTGTCTCTGTGCCCATGTGTCTGGGGAGTAGCCATGGCCCACTTCTTTAAAGAGCAGAACTTGGGTTGACTGGATGACAGTTCTCCAGAGATAACATCATTTTAGCACTGTCTGTCATATGTGTTTATGTGTGATAGTTTGTTTGCATCTGTTGCCAAAGAATTGGCCCTATTTTTTTGCTTTCCTAGCATATGTTGTTTGATATAGTTTAGCCTTGAGGCACTTATTCATATAGTCATAAAAAGTGTATGAAAAATTTTTAGTGTTTGAGTCTTACTTGGATATTGGGATTAATCTGTTTTGGGTAAGATACCAAATTGTTTCTTGTGCATTTTTAGTTGTGAAAAAGTAATTACCCCCCAATGTTAATCAGTCTAATTCAATCAGAGCTGTCTAGTAAAATTTTCAACTGCTTAAACCCTTACCAGGAAAAGGCAAGTTGAGAAAACAGAGATTTGTAGAGATATATTCGGCCACACTCAAAGGAAATTTCTAAAAACCTGACAAGAGAAGTTGCTTAAGCCTATCAGTCTTGAGGTTATACAGTCTTGTAAGGCTCTGAATCTCAATAAAATCACACTCAGACCTATAATCATGAAATGGAGACACTCTGGGACAGTGGTGAATTTATGTACCTGTGAGTAGCTGTCCTTCTAAAATCACTACACTACTAAGGGATACATTTGTTAATGAACTCAAGATGAACAACATTCAAGGAATAGCAGGCCTCTCTTGCTTTACCTTAAGACAGTTTTCATAACTTCACAATAAGAATGGCTGTTAAAAAATTTGATACACTGGAGAGTGGCAAGGCAGAAACCAGTGTTCTCTAAGAGAAGAATTAAAGCTCATTCACAGTTGCCAAAAAAACACCTGGATGTTTCTCAATACATATGGAAGAGTGGACTAATGAAACAGAAGTATAAGCTTTTGAGCAATGTGGGCATGGTTACAAAAAAAGTAAACATTTCACAGGAGAGAGAGAGAACCTTTTCTCAACAGACAAGGATGGTGGTGACAGTGTCATTGTCTACGGATGTTTTGCTGGCATGGGACCTGAGCATCTTGCAGTCATTGAAATAATCATTAATTACTTTGTATATTAGAAATATGTAAAAAAAAAAAATTGACCACCAGTCCGTGAGTTGAAGCTAAAGTGCAGTTGGGTCATACAGCAAAGCAATGATCCCAAACATACATGCCAGTGAACATCGGAATGGCTGAAAAAAATTAAAGTTACAGAATGTCCAAGTCAAAATCCTAACCTGTTTCCAACTGAGATGTTGTGGCAAGACCTGAAAAAAATTATTCATGCTTGAAAACCTGCAAGTGCTGAGCTAAAGTAGTTCGCCATTGAGAAGTGGGTCATAATTCCTTCAGAGTAATATGAGATCCTCATCAACAGCTACAGAAGCAGTGTACTTGCTGTTACTGCAACTAATGGTGGCATACCAGGTTACTGGATGTAAAAGGGCAATGACCTTTTCACACTGATGATTGCACATTTCATCTTCCTCACTGAGGAGATTATGTTAAAACAATACTGGTGTCACTTTTTTCGCTTAGGCTCCATTTATTGACTACTAGAACTGACAAAAAAGATCTGAGAAAATTTAATGTCAAAAAGCTGTAAAAACAGAAAATGGGAAAGTGGAAAATATTGTTTCATAGCATTATGTATATTATTGGTTACTAAATAAATGTGTTTTTTCTTGTATTTATTTTACTTGTATCAGTGATGTTACAATAACAGCAACCTGAAACCAGAAGAATATTCTAGTAATTGCTGAAGAAATTAATCTGATGTAATTTCTTGTCCTAGCCTTCTGCATAGTTCTACACAGTACATGCATTTAACCTCTTGTGACACCATGATGTAATCCACTTAAACTTACACTGCCAGTGGATGATTCCCATTCTCTGTAACTACAGGCCAAATGCTTCGCAGCATACTAACAGGATTACAACAGGCACAGATTGCCAATGTCACCCTTTCATTTTCGTGGGGTGCAACTTTGTCGACGGCCGTTTGGAACTCGCGGGGTGCAACTTTGTCAACAACCTGCACATATATTATCACCTATTCTTGACTACTTTTCACCCTAAATTAATCTACAGTAAGTCACTGCTATGTAAATATTTATAAGTGACTTTGGATAAAGTCATCAGCAGAATATTGGAATTAGATATTCCATTCCTAATGCTGGCATTGAAGTTAAAGTAGGAAAGCAACTAAAGCAACTAAAGCTTTTTGACTTATTAATGAAATTACAAACTTAGTTACATCACAGAACATGCAACATGTACTGCATTATGTTCATGTGTGCTGAGGCTGACATTTTGCACTACCACTTTAAAATCTGTTTGCGTGCACTTTATCCCATAGTATTTTTAGTTTGGCAGTTGATTATTGTAAATTGTTATAGTAGTAATAGTATACGCATATACTATTGCTACTATAGCCAGTCCAGAACAGGGCTAAAGTGGAAAAAACTGGTTCTTCTGAAATATTGGGAAATTGCATTCAAAGCATTCAAAAGTTCTGCTCAACATTAAATTACAACAAATGGCAAGTAAATGGACAGAATCAGGACTGAAATATTATCAGAGGTGAACATTTGCTGTAACACTACTCTGTGTGCTACCTTTTTCAGTAAGTTTAAATGGATAATTCACAAAAAAGAAATGATCCTTTAAACAAAACAGTTTCTGTTTACTGTGGTGCTGACCATTACTTAGTTTATGAAGCATATGCAGCACATTAACTGGAGTACTACTTACACTACACTGTCACTGACAGACCATGCCTTGGAGTGATTTATTTAGACTTTGTTTTCTTATTAAGGGTATGTGCATTATTTTCATTTACTGTACTTATAATATGCTCTACAGGAGAATGGTTTAAATACAAAAATATCAGTGACTTGGAGAGGCAAAGACAGACCTCAGTCCAATTCAAAATTTATGGCAGTCTAGATGCAGTTTGGCGGAACTTGAACAGTTTTATGGAGATGAATGTGCCAAAACTGCAGTGTCAAGATCAGTGAAGCTGTCATATCCGAATAGGATCAAGGCTCTAACTGCTGCCAAAGGTGACACTACAAAATATTGACTAGGAGGGGTGAATACTTTTGCACACTTACATTTACATTTATTTACATAGCAAAAGCACACATGTTGTGTTGTGTTATATATGTTTATAATTAAGATAATATGGATTTGTAGAAATGTGTTTCAACTTTGTCATTAAGGAGTATTTTTCTGCTGATCAGTGTCAAAAAGATAAATAAGATTTTTTTTAATTCAGTATGTTGTAAAACAAAAACATCAAAAGAGATGAATGTAGGCATTACATTAGTATGTGGATTTGTGGCATTAATGTTGCTGTCTTTACAGAGACCTCAGTGAGAACTTCATTCAAGCCATCCCCAGGAAGGCATTTCGTGGAGCAACAGATATCAAAAACCTGTGAGCATTTACTTCATCAAACAATCTGGGCTGTGGACATGTTCTTTACCAACAGTTATTCCACCATTAAGTCAGAGAATGTGAAAACATGGTGTGACTTGAATCTGTGCTTCTGTGTCATTTTTAAACCTATCCAAACTGTTCTTCTAAAATCTTTGAACAGCTGACACCTGTAACATCCACAAGTGTCCTCGTAATGCCCTCATTTAACATTTTCCCAGAGAAACCACACTCCTTAGCAAACCACATGTGAAAATGATAAGCTGTGTCATAACTGTACAGAGTATTACAGTGTTTCATACATTTCGTTTTGCTTATGGTAGCAGGACTCAGGATACAGCCAGGATACATCCCATAAATTTTTATCTGAAGCATGTGGTAACTATCATAGAGTGTTGATTAACTGAAGACTTTTATAAATTATACTGTTATTTATATGTATAGAAGATGTTTTGTTGTTGCGCACCAATTGTGTCTATTAGCCTGTCTGTCTGTCTGTCTGTCCATCTGTCTGTCTGTGTCTGTGTGTGAATGTTCTTACCAGCCCAACATGTCTTCTGTGGTTGTCTGCAGTCAGCTGGACAAGAACCACATCGGCTGTATTGAGGATGGGGCATTCCGTGCAATGAGAAGCCTGGAAGTGCTGTGAGTGTTAGAACTTTTGCTCTCCAAGAGATTACTGGGCCAAGCTTCACTACTCCACTAGAGTCAGTGATCATATAGTCAATTTATACCAATAGCATAAGACAGTATACACCTACTCTATAAATAAAGGGTTAATCTCATTTAATCTCGAGAGCATGGCTTGAAATCTCCAGCTTCAGCAGCCAAAAGAGTTTAGAGGAACAAACCAGAATACAGGGATGATCACCTTCTTGGGCTCCGGGAGACTGCAGATAGCGAACTCTGATTCTTTTCTCCTGAGCTGTTACCAGGAGAATACCTCAATGATACAAAACATGTATAATAAACTACTACGGGGCAAGACTGTAATGTGAGTGGCTTATAGGTGCTGAGGTGGGCAAGAGCCAGTCCCATTACTCTTCAGACAGGGAGTCTCTGCATCCAAAAATGTCACATGCTTTCCAACTGCATTGTTCTCCAGGACCCTGAACAACAACAACATCAGCAGCATTCCAGTCTCCAGCTTTAACCACATGCCTAAGCTCCGAACCTTGTAAGTCCCCTGTGTCTATAACAGTGCACTGGTTTCAGAATGCTGCATAGAAAACTGCATACAGGCATACCCCATCCTTATATTTTTCCTGAAAACGAGGTTGGTAACAGAAAGGTGGATTGCAGGATTCTATTTCCCATTTTTCCTTATGAGGAAAATTAACCCCATCTAAAAAATTTCAACTAACTTTGACAAATGTCTATAAAAATGATATAAAACACTTAAAATAATGAAAGATAAATAAAGATAATCATAATAATAAAGTGCGGAGCGTGGTGGGTTCAGCCAGTGCCCGCTGCGTGGTGAGTCTGGATTTTGAGCTCTGCTTGGGTGCCTTGGAACGGACCGGCATCCCATCCTGGGTGTCGTCCCCCCCCCCCACCCCCCCCAGCCTAGCACCCTGCATTGCCGTTTAAAGCTCCGGCTTGCCGTGGCCCTGCTCAGGACAAGTGGTTGTTGACGATGGATGGATGGATAATAATACAGTACACTAAAAGGTATTTATTTAAGTTGCTTAGAAATATTGCGACAACCTGGCCAAACTGTGCTGTTGTTGTTTTTATAGAAAGACTGCTTTGCAGACAGAAGTGTCAGAATGCAAGACTTATTGTGCCTCTGCATTCTGCAGCACTCACAGAAAACACACACACACCTAGACAAAAGCTTGCAAAATGCAGAACAACATGGGTGTCGTTAATCCCCCACAGCTCCCCACAATGGTTGCCCAACAGTTATTAATGTCTGGAGCAGCAGTGCTGCATTAAGGGAGAACTATTACTCCAAACTATTGCTGATACATTATGTTTTGTATCATTTTTGTCAGTTTGAATAAGAATATATAACAAAACATGTTCTTAGAGGCTAATTTTAATGATTATTTACAGAAGCTTTGAGAAAAAGTCATTATAGCTGAAGGAATTGGGATGGACAACGAAGAAAGGTATTCATTTTTGAGAAAAGCTATGAAAGCACTGATATCAGGAGGGCAGATTGCAGGGTACGCCTGTATATTTACATTAATTTCATGGTTTTTTTTGGGACATGTACATAATCACTTTCTCAAAGCTGTAATAAATGACCAAAAAAATTTTCACATCTGTAGAATCCTAATGTTACTCGATACCAGTATACGTAGCATATTTAGTTTGAAATTCTTCAGGCACAGTTACCAAACACAAATTATACCCACAGTGGTTACTTCTCCACTTCTGTGCTTCCAGACATGTTAAGATTTGTTTCACTAAAGTGTAGCAGTACCAGCTCCATTCTCCCCAAATAACAAACATATGGGTTGGCAGCTACAATCAATTTCTGTGCTGAGAAAGCTGACAGTGGAATTCTAAAACTGACACTGGTTTGAGAAACTTAACCCAATTGGAAGACACTTGCTAAGTTTAAATAAACATTTTTAGATATCTCATAGACAACAGATCCTTTTTACCTTCATGCAATCATTGTTATTACTCCATGTTGCTGAAAATATGTTGTTAACACAGAGAATAGCTTGTGACATTTTATCATATCCTAGTAGTGCAAGGCATGTAAATATTGAGAGATATGCTTGTTAAATCCACACCTGCAGCTTTAATATTATGTTTGATACCATTATTTATATTTATTTAGCAGTTAATGAAACACAGGGAGGCACAGTGGGTTGGACCAGGTCCTGTTCTCCAGTGAGTCTGGGGTTCGAGTCCCGCTTGGTGTGCCTTGTGATGGACTGATGTCCTGTCCTGGGTGTGTCCCCTCCCCCTCCAGCCTTACGCCCTGTGTTGCCGGTTAGGCTCTGGCTCCCCGTGACCCCGTATGGGACAAGTGGTTCAGACAATGAGTGTATGTGTGTGTGAAACACTTGTATAATTTTGTCAGAGATATGCAGAAACTTACAAATACCTATCCAGGATTAGCGTTAGAAGGTAGCACTGTGTTAAAGAACACATGCTTGTAACCTGATGGTTTGTTGTTTAAGTCCCTGGGTGGTCCCTGGATGCTTTACTGTTTAAGTCCCGGGTGTAGTACTCTTTCGTAAGGCACTTAACCTGAATTTTGATCCAAGGAAATACAGTTTCAAACTCTGTAAACAGAAAAATGTTTTTCTAAATTCAACCAAGAATACAAATGGAATGCTTTCTGCCTTTGGATTCCTTCATCAGCCGACTCCACTCCAATAACCTCAACTGTGACTGTCACCTGGCTTGGCTGTCACAGTGGCTGCGTCAGAGGCCCATCATTGGCCTTTTTACCCAGTGCAGTGCCCCACTCCATCTCCGAGGCCTCAATGTAGCTGAGGTACAGAAGCACGAGTTCACCTGTTCAGGTAAGAAAGATGTGCCTGTTCTGTGCCTATTAATTCAGCATGCAAATCTTTGCACCACCCTGACTGTCAGCATTGCAAAAAGTTGCATTGTCATTCTGTTCCCCAACAGGTTTTGATCAGACATGCCCACACGGCAATTAGCCATTACTCATTTAAAACCAAGAATCATAGCAAAAAGGTAATTATATATACTGTGTTTAGCAATACATAGCTTTCATAATATAACTGAAATTCAAACAAATATTTCGAATAATGTGTAAATATGTATGTCAATGTCCTACATTCCAAGACATGGCTGCCTTTATGTAATAAAGAAAAATGCTTTGTGAAATAACGTAACTGGACTAAAAAAAGTGTTGAAAAGCTTAATCCTGAAGAATACATGCTTGCTATGAATAAAGCTTTTACATTTAACATAACAGAGCTTAGGCTATGTAGGTAGGCTAGACAGAAAAAACACAAAATATATTACTCTAATTGGTTGACAACTTAAGCCTATTCGTAGCTTCATCCATTTCTAAAAATAGGCATGTTGCAGAATCCATGCACCCAGCTCCTAAATCAATGTGTCTGAGGAGGAGACACATGTACAGTCTCTTCATTCAAACTCATGGCTGTAAAGTTTTCTGTAGACATGGACTGGTGAGCTGCAAAAGTTGTACTTGGTAGAGCTGTGGTTTTGTATAACATTTTATGAATCTCTGGTGCCATCCACAAACGTACACCTTATGCGTTAGAACATTAAAAAGCACAGGAATAGCTTAATTCAGTTTTCAGAGCTTGAATTAACTGTTGACTTATGCACTTATGATTTTTAATTGATAAATCAATAAATGAACTTTATTGGAAGTAACATTGGAGAAACCCACAAAAAAGCCATTGATGTAGCAAGTGTAGTGTACCAGAAATCATTAACTCTACATCACAAGTTTGAATAACACTGTTGTGCCCTTTGTCAGGCAAATGCTCACCCTAGAGCAAATATACTTGCAAAAATATTCTATTAAATAGATAACATGCTTCACAATAGGTATTCAGAATAGCCCTCTGAAAATAGCATAAATACTACAGTGCCTGTGGTGTACAAGGTAGTGCTGGTGTCCTACTGCTCCTTGACTGTGGTTCAGACTTGGCTTAGTCTCTGTGGAGTTGGTAATATTCTTTCTGTGTTCAAATGGCTGTCCTCTAGTTATTCTAGTTTCCTCGCACAGTCCATAAATACATGTCTTTCAGAAGTGTTTGTGACTGTTAATTCTGACTAGTCCATGACTGTGTGTGTGGGAGTGAGTGAAAAAAATAGCATTTGCCATTTGATGCACTGGTATCCTGTCCGCGATGTCCAAGTGACCTGTGCTCCAGCATGGGCTCTGGAACCTTCATAACCCATGCTAGACATGTGAGCAGGTATTAGTATGTAGCACTGGTCTATCATAGCACCTACACTACGCATTCAGGTGCATGTTTGAATCTCACTCAGTCTGCGTGGAGTTTGCATGTTCTCCCATGTTCACATAGGTTTGCTCCCACAGACTGAAGAGATGCGTTTCAGGTAAATTAGGGAATCTAAATTGCTATTTGTGGGGATGAGTGAGTGAGTCTGTTTCTTTGCTCTAGTTTATTAACGGGTGAATGATGGCAGGAAGTTTAATGTAGTGCAGCTAGCCTTGTAAGTTGCCTTTCACAAAGGTCTTAGCTAAATAGTTAATAATCATTGCACTTTGCATTAGAGTGCCTGCAGCTGCTATATGAATAAATAGAGATAAGGAGGCTTACAAGTGATGAAAGGAGTGAGTTATTTCAAAAGCATAACATTATGCTCAGTTGTCAGCAAAGAAACTGGACCATATATTTATTAAGCTCAGGTCTTAAAATGAACATCTATTCCCTAAAAAGTAAAATGCTTCAAAAGTTTAAATGAGTAGTGTTCTAGATATAAAGAAACTTTACTAAGTATATCTATGACAATGTAATCATTGAAAAGTTCTTGGCAGGGCACAAGTTGTTTTTTCTTCCCCAATGTTTCTGCACAATCTACATATACATTTTACATTTATTGCAATTTAAATTTACATTTACTCATTTAGCAGGCATTTTTACCCAAACTGACATACAGCTCAGCAAAAATAAAAGTGGATTTCACCAGCAGAGGAAGAGACATAGATGCAGATGCATAATCTCAAACTACAATTAGAGTAAACCAGCATATGTCACATAAGTAGCTGCACACAGAAGTTGTAGAGTACAAAATTTTAAAACAGGTAACATTAACAATAAAATTACATGAGTAGCAACATGTAGAGCTGATAGAAACACAAAGGTATTTGTGACAAATGATATGATGTAAATTTATGGAGTAGATAGGAGGTCTGGAGAGAAATGAATTTGAAAGGGATGTCTTTTGAGACCCTTGTTGAATGTTGAGAGGGATTCAGTAGTTCTCAGTGAGAGAGGGAGATCATTTCACCACATTGGAGCTAGAAGTGAGCACCTTCGAGCTTTTGATTTTGGACCAGTTGTACATGGGGCCATCAAGCAGTTGGAGGTGAAGGAGTACAGCAGTCTGGTTTAGACATAGCAAGCAATCAGGTCTTGTAGATATCAAGGAGCAAGTCCATTGATGGTCTTGTAGGCCATAACCAGAGTCTTGAACTTGATATGGGCAGGTATAGGAAGCCAATGGAGAGAGACGAAGAAGAGGGATACTTGAGAGCACTTTGGCAGGTCAAACACAACTTGTGCAGTGTTATTCCATATCAGAGAGTTCCCAACAGGTGGACAGACTAGCTGGGAGATGAAGGACCTTGGCTTTGGAGAGATTTTGGAAATGTATAAACATCTTGTGCATTGTTCATTGTATGCAAGAATGATTTTGTGATCATCTGGCTTTTAAAAATGTCTCTATATGCCTGTTCTCAACATGCTCTATAGCTTTACATGGCCAAAGTAAGAAATAAAAATGTGTACTTGTCCACTGCAAGGTTGTAGCAGTCTAGTCAGAGGCATAGGGCATGAGGCAGGGTACACCCTAGATACCAGTACTAGTAACAATTAAATTAAACAACTTAGACTCCCTAGCATGGGGGGTTTGGTGGTGCAGCAAGTTTGGCCTGTGCCTGCTCTCCGGTGGGTTGGGGGGTCGAGTCCTGCTTGAGGTGCCTTCTGACGAACTGGCGTCCTGTCCTGGGTGTGTCCCCTCCCCCTCCAGCCTTGCACCCTGTGTTGTCGGGTTAGGCTCTGGCTCACTGCGACCCTGCTTGGCATAAGTGGTTTCAGTCAATGTGTGTGTGGATTCCCTAGCAATATTAATTAATACGCATTGCTAAATGGCTGGAATCAACACATTTGCACTGTAGCAGAATTGACTATACCAATAATGCCTAGTACTAATAAAGTGGCCACTAAAAGGTACATCACACTAGTCCTGTAGTCCAAAAATTGAAATTATATCCTTTACTACAGCGACAATAGTTTCAAATCTTTCTTCTAAACTGCTCAAGTAAATTCATTCAGAATGGATCCAGTTGCAATTATACTATGGTGCATAAGCTCCCTTCCCCTTTTCAAAGAAAGTGGCCACATTTGTGACATACAGTATGTGCTATATAGGCGAGAGTTTTGAGGCGATAGGGTCAAAGGTATGAGTCATTTTGACCTAAGAGCAATCTGGGTCCAATATGGCTTGTAATTTTAATATAACTAGATGCCAAGACACAATAATTATGAAATCTCTGCAGATGGACATTTTGTTCAGTGAAGCGTGAAGGCTTGGCATGCCTGAGTAAGAAAGAATGTTCAAGACGAAGACAACAGAGGAGGGGAAGCTCACAGATGGCTGTCAGACATAGCTTCACATGGGCTGTGCAACATTCTTTCCTTGACGCTGCTTAAGAGTTGATGTATCTCTCACTGGGAGATGAAGATATTATAATTAAATGCAATATATTTCGCAGCTTGGAAAAATAGCTGCTTAGGCTGTAGGTGCTGCTATCATGCAGGAAAAGAATCCATCTACAAAACATACAGTGGATATCAAAAATCTCAATCAGGAATGCCATGGTTGACTTGGAAATGTAGCTCAGATTTCCAGCATCTTTTACGGAGATATCTCTGAGGTCAGACATTGTGTTGCTGTCAGAAATTTCTACGCAGGTCATGTTGTTGGGTGCTAGGGTGTACCCTGCCTACAGTTTCTTGGGAGGAACAGATGGAAGAAAGTAATTAATGAAAGGTGGGTAACCAAGGAGAGGGTGTTAGATGTTAAAAGACCCAAAACATCCAGTGAAATCACTGATGATGAGTTCAGGAGCATTGCAAATTTGTGAAATAAATGAACCATTCAAACTTCAGTATATCCCGGGGTATCTTCAGGTAGTACTGTACATTTATAGAACAGAACCTTGACCAGTATCTGAACTTTTTGGTGCTGAGGTATTACAACTCACAAGTTAAAGAGGAAGTAGGGAGGGATGCATGTCTGTGCTCGAACATCTGTTTGGGATTTTGGGGTTGTGGACTGGTGGAACTATAGTGCTCTGGCCTTTCTGCCTGCTTGCCTGCTGGTCCCCAGGCCTGAAGAGCAAGAGATGAGCTTCACCTCCATGGCTTTATTAAGAAGCACTGAGATTACATGGCTCCTGTCTCATCCCCCATGCTGTCTGTTCCTGAAAGACTGCCTCTTCAGAACCCACATGACATGAATGTGGTAACTTAGTCTTTCCCAAGTGAAACCACTGCTCTGGATTTCTTTGACTTGATTTTATTTTTCCTACTGTGTCATTTGTCTAAGTCAACTTAATCCTTTAACATATTAAATTTGTTAAAATCATCTATAGTACTTATTAGTGTATAAATGCCAGTAATTAGGCCATTAGGTCAACTCTTATAGCATAGAAGTTCACAATGTTGTACTTGGTGAGTAATGCAAATTAATCCAGTATCACTAAAGAGAGAAGATATGTACTGCATGAAGAGACTGCGAGAATCAGGCTATCATTGCCATTAGTAAATAAGCAAGGTGCCCTGGTTGCCAAAGACCAAGTCACTATTGCGGGCACTCACATCTGTTTACCCTTTCTTTTCAGAACTGTTGGTCTATAGGCCATTTTTAAAATATAAAAGTGTTCCTTCTGGTGCTTGTACCTTAAACCACTGTTCTGAGACAATTTTTTCTTTTGACTTCCATGGTATATGCTATTGCTGTGGCAAGACTCAGTTTCTCCATATCCAAGTCTGCTGGATGAATTTCTACGGTTATAAATAAATCAGACAGTCCATGTTGCAGTCAGTTAAACCAGAACTCAGAGAGAGGAAATCAAATATTCATGGGCAAAAACTCAAAACCCAACAGATTTATAATGTAGCACAAATTAGCAAATTTAAAAGTCTTACTCATTTTCTGGGTTACACTGTAAATTGAAAATAAGAGTACAGCTCTACCATGTTTTTGAATGACCTGATAAAAGATACAGTGAATTAAGACTGGTTAAAGTGTGGTGACTTAGCAGAAGAACATACATTTCTGTAACCCTTATGTCTCAAAAATATTCAGATCTAGAACTGAGTTCATCAAGACAATATTAATCTATTGTTATAAATTGCCTTGTATGTTACTTTCTTAATCTGCCACAGTTACATTTTCTGAAATAAATATTGCTGATTTGTAAATGACCATTCCGTGCTGACATTTTATACTACTGCAAATTTACAAACTGGAACTGTATTTAGTTTATATATTCCAGAAAAGAACATTCTATGCTTTATGTACAAATCAATAAAATTGAAAAGCTGAAAAGATGTTGAAGGGACAGAAGAAGGAAGTGTTTGATTATGGGAGGATTTTACTTTTCTGTTGTCCCACATATGTAGCATGTCAGTTGAAAAGTATTTCTCTCACTGGTTAGTCTTGTGACTGGGTCAGAGGGAGCAGGCATATTTGGGAATCCTCCTGTGAATCCAAGATTTACACCTGCAAACATTGTCACCCAAACCCTCCAGAAATGCATTAACAAGTAAATTAAAAACCCATTCCTCTTTCCCCAACAGTCTCATAGATCCAGGCATGGTGTTTTTGGTGTTTCAGGTTTTGTATACATTGTTTCATCTATTATTGAAAACAGGAGTCACATATTTTGCACTTCCTGTTAAACAAAAGGATATGGCAGGTTGCATTTGAAATTATGACAAACGTGACGAGCTGACCGTGACCCTTCGGTGTAAGTGATGGTCTGTGTCTCCTTCATGTCCAGGCCACATAGAACCGAGCAGCCCCCAGCCCTGCAGCCTTGCAGCCGGCTCCTGTCCAGCTATGTGCACATGCAGCAACAACATTGTTGATTGCAGGGGCAAGGGACTGACTGCTATTCCTGCCAATTTGCCTGACAACATGGCTGAGATGTAAGTAGGAAATCATTTTCTCCCCCCCAAAAGGTACAGTTTCACCTCAGTTTTGCCAGAAACTTATTTGAGGTGGATTGCAACCAATTCTTGGTAACTATAGATTTTCTTATGGGAGATATGTTATGCCATATGGTTTCAATGAAACTTTGAGGAATCACATCTGTCTCTTCGATGTATGGAACAGTGTAAATATTACTCTTTCCCATGTGTTTTCTAAAACAATTAGATTCTGACATAGCATCCCATACCCCATACAGCACAATGATGGAGATTCAGAATTCCTTTTCTATTTACCTTTCTTCACAAGTGTGAGAATAGTTTGTGCAGCTTCTTGTTTGGTCTTGGACTGTGGGTGTCATATACGCACGCCTGTGTTGAGCCCCAGCCATAGGACGCCCATGCTCCATCCTTTGTAGTCTATGCCCCTCAGTCTCAAGACACAATTTTTTTGTTTTCTGTCCTAATACACGAATTTTAAAACCCACTAAATCTATTCAGTAACTAAGCTATGTTATGTGAACATGGTGAATGTGACCAATTAGAAGTTGTTAGTAGCCTAAACCCACTCGAAATGCATATAAGTACCATATTTTTCTTCAAGGAGCCTGTCTCCCCAGCAGTGGTTTAAGTACTGAACTGCTGTTCAACAAACTGCTCAATAAAATTTTATTGCTTCTATTACTAAGTAGTGTTAATTGAATTCCACAACGTATCAATACTCATGTCATATCCTCCTCCCAACTTATTTCCATACTGACATCTCCTCACATGTTAATTCCCTTGACTGAGGTAGTTAGCAAGGAGTAACACCAGATCTCAACAATGCATTTCAAAGTGACAACAGGGAACCAATATCTGTTCCAAGGCACTGGTCAATAGGCCAACACATGCTTTATCTAAACCTACATATTGTTTAAGAGTGCACCCTGAGGCTATCTAGTCAGAACTAGATTTGTATTCTACAGTATAGCTGTTTAGTTCTATAACAGAAGGTACATGAATTGATGTGTAGCAACAGAACAGACAGCTTTTAAGGTACAGCTATAATGTATGGAAGCTAAAATTCTATGTCCAGGCCTCAAGTTGCTGGTCTTGTCAGCCATGTTATACAATCATCAGCAAAACACATTTGATATTTTGTAAGAAATGGCTTCCATCTTGCAACAGTACACCACAGCTCAGCCTAAAGTTCTTTAGTTTAAGTTTGTTAGCTTCTTGATTCAGTCCTTATCAGCTTTGACCAATCATCAATTTAGGGAAGAATGGATTTCCTCCACTTCATACTCTTCAATGATACATGCAATAGAAGAATTCTGAAGGCCATATTTCTCTCCTGATCTATATCTTTCAACAATAAAATCCTGAAAATCTCTTATTCAAGGTGCATTGTCATTTTAAGTATTCTCAGTTTTAAGTACTCTGGCTGTCTATAGTTATTTAATGTTACTGTTATTTATTGTTATTGTCATTTATTGTTTTTGTGCAGTGCTATCTATTGTTTTTGCTTCATAGTCTGTGGAGAAGCACTCAAAGAAGAATTTCATGGTACTTGTACAAGGTACTTATGACAAACCTTGAACTTGACATGTGTCTTGGGGAGGGAATTAAAAAAAAAACCCTGAAATTTCAGTAATCATATGACTATCTATAGACACTATATAGAGTTTGTTTTGTTGTGAATTTTACATACATTTGAACTTCAACCACAGGTATACATATGTCATGTACATTTGGTACAGAGCTTCTCCATGTCACATTCCATTTTCGAAAAAGTTAACCTTTTCTTGAATCTGTAACATTCAGTACAGGACACCCAAACAGAAAATGAACTAATTTCTGTGTGTCTGCTTTAGAGAGCCAATTTAGAAATACATTCACAGGATGAGTGTTCTTTAATAACCCTGACCTATTTCTTGCTTACTGAAACACTAGAGTGAAGAGACCATTAAGAACAGAGGTTGATAGAGTACAGGGTTTCATATGAACTCCTGGCTTTGACCACATCATGCCGAAGCTCCTAGAATTTTAACAGGGCTGAAATAGTCATTACAAAGAGTACTACCAAGTACGCCTTCCTGGAGCAGGATGACTCTGAAACAGTTACAAGCTGGAATTAGTGTCTCATTTTATAATCATAAAGCAGCATAATTGTAATGCCATTTCTATTACAGACATGTAGATCCTACCTGTTGTCATGTCTGGCAGTCACACAGACATGTATTACTGTAAAATCCCTACATAGGGATATTAAACTAATGCAGAGTGAAAATATGAATGTACAGAGTTAATTAGAAGCCAAAGTGCAGGTGTGATTGGAGAAACAGAGCAAAGTGAAACAGGGCACTTTAAACAAGGACCAGGAGTGGAACACAAGCACATCAAAACATTGCTTAAACCAGGTTGAGACACAGGACTAGGACAGAGGCACAGTGGTCAAGCACAGACAGGACAGAAACATAGGACCACAACAGAAATACACTGTGACAAGAATACTGGAAACAAGGGAGCAAGGACCATGAAAGAACCACAGACAAAAACCAGTAGACAGCTCTATAGCTTCTTTGCTTTTTGATGTAGAACTACGTCTTTCTCCTCACTAGGTGGGAGGGGGTAACTTGGGAATTGACCGTCACATAAAAATGCAACCTCCTCTCACATAAAAATGCAACCCTCTCTCTCTGCTACTGCTCGCAAATGAAAAGACACAGAGAGGTAGTGCATATACCGTTGGATAGAGGAAGGAACACCGCACCAAATGAGATACGAATGGCCGCTGCCGGTTGAGCCTGACTGCCTGATTGAGACTCATTATGGATTCACGTTGCGCTACATGTCACCACGTTCGAACCAAATGTCATGGAGTTGATGTCAGCACCTCAGTTCGTCGCTAGAGGGCCGCGCTATCGGACACGTATTGCTCCGGCAGGAAAACCTTCATTTAGACCGAGGTAGGGGGCCCGAAAGCGGATCATCGAATTAAACATTTCAAAGATGCCCAACAAACACGACGCAAAGTACTATCGCAATGACGAGCTGCACTTAGGGAGCAAGCCGAGGCCTCTGGGATTCAAAAGACACCAACCAAGACACCTGCTCAGCGAAAGCGTGAGCAGCATGCGTTGGAGAAGGCGGGGCGGGAGGCTGCAAAATTGCCTTAGGCAGCCTCGGAGCCGCAACCATTGACTTCTCGCACACCTAGCATCGCCGTGCAGCACGAGCCCATGGACATGGATGCAGCAACGACCGGCCTGATGTCTGGGCCAAGTGGGTCGGGGCTCACCACCCGCACGTAGTTCTACGTAAAGATATGCAGCATAGTAAAGCTATGCACCTGAATTTTTTTTTTTTATAGCATCTTCTTCAATTATATTATTGGGAATATTTGCATTGCATTCTGCCAGGTGATTTAGACCCAGACCTCTGGTGACTGTTTTTATTACTGCTCATGGCAGACATGACACCTGTCCATGGTTATAATGAGTACAGCCTACATTAGATTAGGACTTTGATGCACAAGATGATACTGCAAACAAAGTAGGGATACATTATTCATCTGTATTTGCCATCCAGCCTTACTTTGCACTGCTTTCTTCTTGAAATGTTCTCATCAGTGTCTATCCTGGGGCTGAAGAAAACACAAAGGCAAAATTGCAACATGGTATTAACAGGTATTTGCTTTTTGCATGGAACCAGGACCAGAATAATCAAAGCGTATGATCATAGAAAAACAGTCATTATATGATGAGTAATTTCAGCAACTCTGCACCAGAGGCAAAATCCAGAAAATCAGGAGGCCAAGGACTTGTTCCTCATTGAGTAGCAAGTGCAACACAGGAACTTTACAACATAAAACTAAATTGATAGATTATTATGGAGGGTATACACAATATGAAATGAAAGATTGCATCTCCATTTCTGCATTAGTGCTTTTTGGATCATGTCCTAAAGTAATTGTACTGCAGCTCAGCACACTGTTCCAATAGACTCACACTTATTTTTATATCACAAACCCCAAGCAGTTATTGGAAGAGTCCAAGGGCAGCAACAGGATTAAAAGCTTGGAAGTAATAGAATAAATTGGGAATATATGGAAATAACATTCATAATGAAACCCTTTCCCCTGTTTTCTACAAAAACAATCTATTTACTTAGTTTTGTTTGTTAGTGCCCATTTCAAATTGCTCACTAAATTGTTGCATTTTAGCCATAAAGGTTGCAAAACATTTGATTGCACGTTATGGCCCAGGTTGAATAAGGGGAGCAAAAAAGTGAGAATGTTAATTAAACCCATACTTACAGATGAACTAAATGAGATGTATTGATTATCAAAACTTGGGCAGAGTTACCAAATATGTTTGTAGGCTCAAATAATTTTCTAACCTGGAAGAAATATCGTGTTGTTTCAGGGAGTAAGCTGTACTAGCAGACGTAAAGCTTCTATTAGGTGAAATTAGATCAGTCAGGTAACCCTGTGGCCCCTAGTCAAGATGAGGCTCTGCACTGAAAACACACAGATGCCCAAGTTTGTGCACCTTGCATTGATTGATTGATTGATTGATGGATGTAGATTCATCAGCACTGAAATGTTTTATACACAACCCTGGTAAGCTCTGACAGTAGGTGATAGACTAAAGCCAGTGAACTGTGGCACAGTGCTAACTTCAGTAAAACTCTGGCATATACTGTATGTATGTGAATGGAAGTCAAAAGGAGCAGACTGAAATGGGACTACCACAGGAATTTGTTGCCATTTCCTGTGGTCTAGAATTGCTGCTATTCAAAGAATTTAAATTGTATTGCTTTATGTCTATAAGAAAATACTAATTTTCTTTCAAACTATTTTGAATAGATGAAAAAGGAAATCTTTCTGAGAAATGGGACTGCGCTAATTCAAACTCTTACCAACATCTGCCTGTAAACAAAACATTGTGTAAAAATCACAAATCTCAGAAAGTTCTGACTTCAAAGATTATCTTCTCTAGAGCTATGCTTGTAATTATCCCAGCCTGTGTCATCATCACATCTTTTATTTTAAAAGTTAAAATAATTTTTAAATGTTTCAAAATATAAAAGGCTAAAAGTGAATAAATAAAATATTTTCAGAATTATGACTTCTGAGTTGGAGGGCTTTGTTGTATACAGCATAGAAAGTTAATACAAACTAAACATTGAAGTGTAGATGCCTTATCCAAATCTATCCAAAACAGCCATAAGGCATGGAAAAGAAAGGGGCCACAAAAATTTCAGTATTGTAGTAACTAATGTAAATGAAACTGAAGTAACTAAAGTAAATGAAATTGAAGTGGGATAGTTATTTCTCATGTATCTCAAGAATACACCCAAGAGAAGAAAAAAATTGCATAGCCGATATGTACGGTGCCTACTGTATCTCTACAGTGTTCCCTGTTGTTGTGCTACTATGTCTCACTCATCACATCTTTAAGCACCAGTAGTTAGGGAACATGTCATATTTAATTGTAGATCAAATGGTGGTAAATTTTGACATTCAAGAAACAACTTTGGTCTAATACTGGTTTCTAAAAATAATTTTGTAGCTTTACAAAGTATAGACTATACTATAGTCAGAGTTAACTAAAGAAGAAAAACAGCTCATCTTACCATAGTTCCAAGGCCATGATATCTGCACTATACACTGTTTAAACATTCACTGGTACCCGTTGTTATGATGTTTTAAGGCATGACCTTGATTTGTCTTTCAGTGATGATGAACTCAACTTGAGTGTCAAATATTATTCAATTGGTAAAGTTTGAACTGCATGACAATCGGAATGATTTCTGAAGTATCTGGTCACCCTTTTAGAACTTAGACAGAACTGCATGTCCACCCCTGTTAAATGTTGTAACTATACTGTAATGTTTCCTTGTGCTGTATTATACATTGTTTTGCATTTGCAGTTTCTTTGTACACTGTTCTGTGTTACTATGACCCAGTTCCGGTATGTTGCTAAATAATAATAACAATAATAATAATTAGTGATGCAGGGCTGTACACAGTAAGCACACCCCCACCACAACCTGGTATGCACTGTTGCTAAGCCATGTTTCTTTGCCCCCTGCTATTTTGTATTTCTTATTGTTCCTTTCCACGCAGTGCCCAATCCCTGTGCCACATCACTGCTCCCCACTTCCCTAAAAAGCTTTGCCAAACACAACTTCAGCCGCAGCATGCACGGCAAAATGCTGTTTATTTAGAGGTCAGTTCACAGCTTTTAAAATTCCTGCTTTAATAAAGCTTTGGAGGGACTGGCTGTGTCCCCGAGACAGCTGCTAGACTCTGCTTTGGAAAAAGTACAAGCCAGCCCATTACCCAGAGTCCCTTAAAATACAACCAGCCCTGTGTAGCCACTAATGGGATTTTCAGAGCACAGAAAAACCTTTATTGCATCCTTTGGATTTTTCCCAGCACATCTGATGCTGATTAGCTTGTGATTCCCAAAGTTTCTGCTGTGAATGAGTCTTTCTGCACTGGTAAAGCCACACATGTGATTAATAAGGCAGATCTGTGACATCCGGTCATAAGGGCCAGCTTAGCCTCCACCTCCATCCCTCAACCACAAACAGACAGACAGGTGGACTAAGATGTAGCAATGAGTGAGAAGGGAATTGAGGATTGAACTGAAAGTTTATGGATAGATTAATGACAAAGGAAATCATGTGTGTCATAAGGTTCAGCTTCATAAGAGGCAGGCAACCTTCCAGCAGAACAGCCCCAATTTCATTCAAAATCTTTAGTTTATAATGTTCTCAGCAATATAACAGAGAAGGTTACACAACTTAGACCACAGTAATAGCATTTGGGCAGAGCAAACTGGCAACTTATTTAGAATTTAATACCGATGTTCTGTGTGCACAGTGTCCATGTCGCTGAAATCAATTTTCTGTGGTGCTTCAATAATAAAGGAATGTACTTCAGAAATATATCCATGATGTCAGATCAAGATATGTTTTGCCTTTATCATAGTGAACATGCTGAATATATTTGTAGAAAGAACTAGGAGAAGGGTTGTCCTTGTGAGAGCTCCCCTGTCCCAGAGTGTGACAGAGTACATGGAGAGTTCACTGCCCTGCAGCCGCAGCCAGGATCAGAAGCTTGGGGATTAGAGAGCTGAAAGCCAGCTTAACACCTCTGACAAAGTCCAGATCATGGAGCAGCAACTTCCCAATCCCTGGCCATCCAGGCACTGTGACTTTGTCCCCTAGATGCATTTGTTGATTCAACCAGTGGCATGACACAACAAATACCATAAAAAAAGCCCTGGGGAAGCAAGATAGCTTGTAAACAGGAAGCAAATAGTAAGGCAGTAAATGGAACTGAAGCTTTTGGCCTTTCTTTATCAAGCTAGAAGAGGCACACCAATGGAAAACATTGCCTTGGTGCACACTGATCCAGCTTTCAGGAAGGGAGATTATAGCGGTGAGCAGATCCAAAACTAAGGCACAATAAATGAAGCTATCTTGAAAATTGTCCTGCTAATGAAAAGTTAATATAATTTTTTTTCCTTCTTATAAAAGTCTTATGAAGTTGAAAAAACAGTAGGAATGAGACACAGATATCATGGAATTTACCAAACCTAACCAACTGCAAGATGGGACTGAAGTTATTTAGGATAAATGAGGCTTGTTGTCATGGAGCTCACTGTTGTCCAGGTGTCTCACAATCTCTTTCTTTCTGTTCCTCCCTGCAGACGCCTAGAACAAAATGGGATTAAGTCTGTCCCTCCCGGTGCTTTCTCTCCCTACAAGAAGCTTCGTAGAATGTGAGTCAACTTGACCAGTGCTGGACTCAACATGCAATCAGAACCTCTTGTAACAAGATCTGTTTCAGATCAAAACACAGTCAATGCAGGGACCAGGAAGGCTTTGAGCACTCTAAGTGCTTTCATGCTATATCGCTTTCATACTCTCACTACACACTGGCAAATGGTGACATTTCAACAGCTCAATTCAACTCCAGATTTCAACCAACCCATTCCCAGGAGGTAAACCACAGCTTGGCTTTTGCATTGTGCTTAGTATTTTTAGCAGCTTTATAACAGCTTGCTCTCACAGTGTAGGTGTACCATGCTCTGAGAGTGGCACACTTCTCAAACTGAATTGTGGAACAGATCATTACGCTCTCTGGAAGGAAAGTGTTGAAATGAAGGTTTAGTCTCTTGTGTACAAAGGATCCAGCCAGCTGACAGTGATTCCTGTGTTGCTTCTAGGAACACCCGCAAACCACTTTGCCCATTGCTGCCACACTCAAATAGTTCCTAAGCCTGGGAAAAGAGGCAGTGGATTTGGCACTCAGGATCTTGGTTATCCCTCCTGTGCCACTGTGGTTTAGTGGCCGGGTGCACAAGTGAGCTGGACTGCTTAACCTGCAAATAAAAATAAATCGCTTGCTTCCCGCTGGTTCAGCTGTCTCTGCTTTGTCACGGCCCTGAGTGGCTCTGTCCTCCACATGCCTTTCCTGAAGTTGCTCAGAGGATCCCAATCTACAAAATCAACATTCACCCCTTTAAATTAATGCAGATTTAAATAGGTGATAGATGACCTATATACTCCATATCTTGTATATCTTATGCAAATAGATATCATGTCCTTCCCTCTGCATGTTTTTGCTCTTCATGACAGCAAGGGCTGATCATTTTCCGCTACAGTGTTGACAGCCTCTAACAGATCTATGCCTGCAGGCTAAGTCTGAAATGCAATGACATAACATGTGTTCAGTGAGATATCCACCACACACAGCCTTCTGTTTTGCATACTTGAAATAGAAAACCTCAAATTTTTGCATATAAACCACCAAGCATTTATTCAGTAGTTTCCCCAAATAAAATGCTTACCACATCTTGAGCTGGTAGTTTCTTTCCTGGTGGCTCTTGTGTAGTACATCACACTGCCCATATAACTTTCTCTTTGGGCTGTAGAAATGAGTCTGGAAAATGGAATGAATCTTGCAAACCTGGTTCACACTGATGCTGCGAAGGATTGCGCTACTGAGAGCTTTGGTTATAAATGGAGACAGGATATGCATACCAGTGGGTATCAATAATGGTGTGATTTACATGGATGCAGTCTTCCACTTCATTTATGTCAAGATTACAAGCCATCAGAAAACGCAGCTGCAGCCGGTATGCCTAGGTACAAGACATGTGTACTGTGAAAGTAAGTTCCTTCTACCATGTGAGTATTAGAGTAGCTTGGCAATTGCCGTGGGAAAGATAACTGTCGATCTGGGACTATACTCTCAAAGTATACAAAAAAAAGACCATAGTTGACTTTCTGCACAAAGAGTACCATTTCAGAATTCCTAAAGTAAAGTTTTTCTTTTCCCACAGAGACCTCAGCAATAACCAGATATCTGAGATTGCCCCAAATGCTTTTCAAGGCCTGCGTTCCCTCAACTCTCTGTGAGTGCACGTGGACTACTGGTCTTTACTGTGTGTCACTAAATATGAACAAGGGTATGAGACTGATTCCTGAGCAATGTGTTTGTGTTCATCTTTATCGTGGCTGAGGGCCTCTCTGTGCTGTTTTCTGCCAGTCGATGGGGCTACACATAATATTAATGTTAACGAGAACAATAATATTATTATTTCTTCTTGATTCTCAGTGTGCTGTATGGAAATAAGATTACCGAGCTGCCCAAAGGTGTGTTTGATGGACTGTACGCCTTGCAGCTGCTGTAAGTATACATATGATAACATGAGGAATGTTCATTAAGGAATGTAAAGAAATTTCCACAGCTAGATAGGTCGGGTTTTGTGCTTGCTGAAACAGGTAAGAGTATTAATATTGAGGAAGTCAGTTGAAAGTTCCATAAGTAAACTGTCAGCAGATATTTAATGTGCAAGTGTCAGTGTAATAGTTTCTTATGACTGTTCCCTCTTTTTCACTGTCTTCTGTTTCTGCCACTCACTTATTAGACTGTTGAATGCTAACAAGATCCACTGTATCCGTGCCAATGCCTTCCAAGACCTGCAGAACCTCTCTCTGCTCTCTCTATATGACAACAAGATCCAGAGCTTGTCTAAGGGGACCTTCTCTGCTCTGCGTGCCATCCAGACCTTGTAAGTATGTTGCACTCCTAAGCATCCTACACACACACATATATACTGACAAATATGCACAAATACAGTATCTACTCACAGGCAAATACTCACTCATATGCTGTTTTACAGTGCTTTCATAAAGTAGTCAGTACTTTTTTCTCCTTTTGATCTTGCAGCAGGCAATTTCTTTGGTCTCATGGCTAGGCTTTTGCTCTGTTACATACCATCAGCTATGGGACTTTTCATAGAGAGGTTTGTGCCTTTAGATAATAAAGTTTGGTAAACTTTAAGAGGGTAAAACTTTAGAAAAGATGTCCAATCAAATTAATTTACCAGAGGTGGACATCAAACAAGGTGTAGAAACAGCTCAAAGATGATCAATAGAAGTTGGATGCACCTGGGCTTAATTTCAAGTCTCACACCAAAGGATCTTAATACTTATGTCAATGTGATATAGCAGTTTTTTTTTTAATAAATTATCAAAAAATTTTAAAAATCCCTTTTTTGCTTTAACATTATGGGGTACTGAATATATATTGATAAAGAGAAAAAAGAATTTAAATGATTTTAGAATAAGGCTGCAAAAGTGAAGGAGTCTGAATACTTTCTGAAAGCACTGTATATCTCTATATTTCATGTTTTCTAATAACAAAGGGCTGAACACCTAGACATTTTTGGGGGCTAGTCTTTTAAGTTGCATACAAATGTACATAAATAAATACATATACATTTAACCAAGTACTTTCATGACCTTCTAAAGCTGAATTCCAATTGCAACAGCATGCAAAAAGATTTCCAGTCATGCATATATTCAGTATGAGTGTAGCTTCTGATTCTACAGTATTCCTGACAGTGTTATTGCAATTCAAGGAAATGGAACTACTGTATTGCTTTTTTATGCAATACAGGGATGTAACAGCATCATACTTGCCAGAACACCTTACAAGGATTCTGTCTTGCTCATGGTCTGCATCTAAATTTTTTCAGTACCCACCCTGGTTATCAAAGGAAAACCCTTGATACCTGAAAACAAAAGAAAATCATATAATAAATATTACAAATGAAAATTTAAGGAGTTTCCACCCCCTTTCCTCAGTTGTAAATCCATCTTACTCTACTTACATTATGGTCAAAAAGTCCTCCAGTGAGAATTGTTGTTGCATGGAATATCCATCTCTCGTGGTTTGGTGCAATTAGAATGACCAGTTAAATATGTTTAAAATTTGTGTTTGTAGTTTTCAAAAAAAGCAGCAGTATGTACACTATAGAGATTGGATATTAAAAAAAAAATAAAAATTTGATCTTACCCATTTGCCTTGGTAGTCATATATTTACATTTATTCACTTAGCAGACACTTTTCTCCAAAGCGACTTCCAATGAACTCTACGTAGTGTAATCAGCCCACACACTTTATTCATCAAGATGACTTACACTGCTAGATACACTACTTACAATGGGTCACTCATCCATACATCAGTGAAACACACTCTCTCTGTGTCACTCACACTATGGGGAAGCCTGAACAGCATGTCTTTGGACTGTGGGAGGAAACCAGAGCACCTGGAGGAAACCCATGCAGACACGGGGAGAACATGCAAACTCCATACAGACTGAACAGGGATCGAACTCACATTCTCTCGCACCACTCAGGCGTTATGAGACAGCAGTGCTATTCGCTGTGCCGCCCCCATATGCCTTGTATGCCCCCGTATATTATATGCAACAATTAATGTAAAAAGGTAAATTCCATATATCAGAACTAAGCGTACACACGCATAGTTATAGTCTTAAGTTACTCAAACATACTAACCTGAAAAACAAAATGATAAAATCAAAAAACCACAATTTATAACATTAGATGTGCAAAAAAATGAAGTACAATTTATTGAAGGCTTACAACTAAATAACCTCCATCAATAACTGCTTGCCCCAAGTGGGGTTGCAAGCTGGAGCCTTGCCTGGCAACACAGGGCATAAGCCTAAGGGGGGATGGGACACACCCTGGACAGGACACCAGTCTGCCACAAGGCACCCCAAGCAGGACTCGAACCGCAGACCCACAACACCCTGGGCACTGGATGCTTTTTAGCTTTGGTTATAATACACAGGTTAAATCAACATACAGGAGCAATCTGTATGTTCTCTAGCAGTGCTTAGTTTTTAACAGATTTAAACGTGTGTGCTTTTTCTCATACATTTTGTGAGACAGATGTCATTTAAGCACTGATGGAACATAGACTAATCTAATGTAGTCTAAAATAACTCTTTTACTAATTTGTAAACCAAATTGTGTAGGTTTCAAGTCAATCTCACTTCATTTTTGTATAATCATTAGGTTCTGGCTGGTAAAACTTCACTTTAAATCTGTTCATCTGAAGTCTCACGCTAATCCGTTCTGACCCCCTCCCTCCAGGCACTTGGCCCAGAACCCCTTCGTCTGTGACTGTAACCTGAAGTGGCTGGCAGATTACCTGCGCTCAAACCCCATCGAGACAAGTGGTGCACGCTGCACAAGCCCCCGGCGCCTTGCCAACAAGCGTATTGGCCAGATCAAGAGCAAAAAGTTCCGCTGCTCCAGTGGGTACCAGGATAGGCATTAACATTACCTTTCAGCTTCTCTGTCTGCTCAGCCAAAAGTTCATGTCTCCTTGACAGGACCATATATACCAGACAACAGCTGTTGTTGTTGTTCTTCTTATTATTATTATTATTATTATTATTATGAAGTCATCTAGCTGACACCTTTGTCCAAAGCAACTTACATTGTTATCTTAGTATACTAAGCTGTCAAGCTCCCAGTATTTTCTCATTTATTCCCCTGAATAACTTTAACAAGTAAGTAACTGTCTTGACCCAGGGCACTACACCAGGAGACAGAATTTCAATCCAGCAGCTTCCAAGTGCAAGACGTTCAAACACTAGACTATATGCTTCCCACCAGTCTTAGTCTCACCGTTGCATGTGATACCTCCATGTCCTAGAGAAATCATTTTTATGGTTTACGGTGAACATCTACTACAGAAAACGTCTCATCTTTCAAACCTATCCACATGCTTTCCTTAAGTTATCAATTGAATTAACTCTAGATTAAACACTAGTCTACCAGCTCAGTTTGCTTTGGCAAACAACTGATTCAGTGCATTTACTTTTTCCTTCCTGAATTCTTTGCTCCCTTTTTCAGTTTTTATTAGTACATTAACACATTGTGTCTGGTTTCACACATAAACCACTTAAAGCTGAGATCACTACCAGTGGCCAAGGACTGAGTTTCATGGCCAAAGATTTCTGGCCAGTAATATTCACTCTGTACAGTGAAACAGCAACATGGTGCTTAATTAGTTTGTGTTTTTATTTACCATTGGTTTTTTATGAGTGCTGCTACTGAGCTAGTTCTCCCTGATTCTGCTCTATTAAGTGCACATGGAGACTCTGGCAAGCATGGATGAAGCCAGTGTATGTCGGCTCTTTCACCCACATATCTCTCAACATGAGAATGTCAGTTGTACTGTCCCCACATGGGCAGTCTCAAGTGTCCCTCTTTCAGCTCTCACATTTTGGTAACCACGTGGCTGAGCTGACATTATGCCAATGCCAGAATCACCCTAGTCTTATTTTGTCATGTGTGCTTTCCTGTGGGTGCACACCATTGTTACTGTGGTGACTAACAATTTTTTCTTGTGTTCCCATGACAGGCAAAGAGCAGTATTTCATACCAGGTAAAAACCCTGTGTCTGTTCATGCTTTGCTTTCTCCCCTTCTGCACTCTCTCCTTGCTCTTGTTTGGCATCTCATTTCCTCTCTCATCTAACTTGTATTTTCCCAGCAGCATTATTTCACTGTAGTTGGTGAGTTGTGCAATGGTTGGTTCTTTTAAAAGGTTATAATATCACCTGTGTTGTATTTTAATTCACAATTGTAGATAATGCATTTACTCAGAAACCACAGACATATTTTCCAGTACTATATGCAAAAAAAAAAAACTAATAATTATTTCTCTGACTCTTTTAAGTAGAGTAACTTCAACTCAGAAGTGGCAGTCAATATTAACAACCGTTAAATTTGAAAGTAAATTTAACTGTTTAAAAAAATACACCTCTTGAACACTTCTGTGAACATTCCATCCTTTTCAATTATACACACACACACACACATTTTCAGAACCACACATCCCATACGGGGTCATGGGGGAACCGGAGCCTACCCGGTAACACAGGGCGTAAGGCCAGAGGGGCAGGGGACACACCCAGGACGGGACGCCAGTCCGTCGCAAGGCACCCCAAGCGGGACTCGAACCCCAGACCCACCGGAGAGCAGGACTGCGGTCCAACCCACTGTGCCACCGCACCCCCTCCTTTTCAATTATAGAAAAACTATAATAAAGTTTACCACGTACTAAAAATCATGTTTCAGATTTCACATATTTGGCATTACACAGCAAAAGGAGAACATGTCTCTGAAGATATCGTTTCTCATGGTGGGCTTCAAACAGTACCCTCTTCAGTATCAAAATATGCGGAGAGTAAAAAATTTTAATTTATTAGTCTTATGAAGTTATGATCAAATTATAACAAGAATAAAATAGTTTTTAAAATCTTTTGTACTTTTAAAATAAAGTATTTTTGAAAATATTTTGATCAGATTAATCATGGCTGTTTTTTTTAAAAATTAACTCTTTACAATGGATGCTTCAACCTCTAAAATAGTGCTGAAGTACAACACCTCAGAACAATTTCTAATGGAAGTAATGCATATAAAATTATTAAATTAGTTGTTCCTAAAGTTAAATAATCTTTCTTTTTCTATTTATACAGCTAAATACTTTAATAATTAATTCTCTTGCTCAATGACCAAAAGCAGTTCCATTACCACCTACAGTAGAAAGTAAATCTGTGACTTTGTGGTCTGTGCTTCAGATCCTAAAACACTGAACCACTGCCACCCATTGCTGCTTTATGATCTTCAATGAACCAAAAAATGAGTGGATTCTCTGAAGGTATCCTCATGGATATCATCTAAAAGTGTAATATTATATGATGTTAAACCAAGTAGTTGCATTCATATATTCTGGAAAGTAGAAGCCTGACAATTTTCTGTAGTGATATTTAAGCCTAAACATTATGTGCATGAGTTACATTACAGCTTGCAACAAGGCCCACTCTGCTGAAGTGACTCAGAGAAGATATTGCAATATCAATTATTTAGTATCTTATATAACAGCTTTTAAGCGATTTGGCACATAATGTCTATTCTTAGGCAACAGTGAGAAACACAGTCTGTATTTCCAGCTCTCTCTGCTGCTGAAGGACAAGTTTTCCAAACCCGTCTTTTGTCTAAACACGTAAAAACTAACTTGTGGAGCAATTGCACTGTTTTACTCGAATCTGAAAACCTGGCATCATATTGATTTGTTCTGCTACAGTCAGTCTTACTGTTGGTTATCATCCTTTGAAAACAAAATCTCTAGTCAAATTTGGGATTTCATGTCACTCCGTGTGAATTGTTTATACACATCACACTTGTGACTCAGGTAGACCCTCATGCTGAACATGCTGAACTGTGGACTGACAACTGATCTGTAGTGTTGCCTGGGAACTCTCCTGTAATTCAGAAATCTACCTGTCATCTTGTACAACACTAGGCAATACTTCACAACTGGCTTAACAAATAAATAGTGATAGAATGTACTAGAAAGTAGCAGTATGACTTTACTGACTTCTCTGCGACTGAGTTTACCTGAGCAAGTTCTGCAGGTTCATGTTTTGTGGTCATTTGTTTGTATCTGACTGAATCTGATCTGTTACCTGGACCCTACAGGCACAGAAGATGCTCGTCTCAATACTGACTGCAGCAGTGAACCCGTTTGCCCCCCCAAATGTCGCTGTGAGTCCAATGTGGTAGACTGCTCTAGCCTCCGGCTCACTAAGATACCTGAACACATCCCTGCGTCCACTGCTGAGCTGTAAGTTCAACCACTTAATTGGGTCAATTATCCCAACAGTCTCTCACTCCATCTTATACTGATTGATAAATTGTGCTCTGTCTCCAGCATTCTACTGTAGTCTTGAGACATTATTTTCTAATCCATCTTTTTTTTTTTTAAAAAAAGGCATTCTGAATAACCTACTTGATTCAAGGTACACTACCTCAAAAACATTGCAGTTAATAAATTTGAGTTTTTACATGACACTGATGTGTTTAGCCTCCCTTGAGCATTATTCTAATACACAGCAGAAATGCTAACTCAGGTGATAACAGGTACTTCTATGAAATGAGCAGTTTGGATTATAGTCTCCCTGCAATCTTTAGTCCCTTCAAAACAGACCTGATAAATGTATGACGCTGTATTTCCATTCAAAGGCGCCTCAACAACAATGAGATCACAACTCTGGAGGCCACTGGTGTCTTCAAGACCTTGACCCAGCTCAAGAAAATGTAAACATTCTCCTGGAGGATTGTTTCTATCCAATTGTGATACTTCAGCCATGATTTACATTTGCTGTCTGTAACTGTCCTTCATTCCTCCTATAGAAACCTCAGCAACAACAAAATTTCTGAGGTTGAGGATGGGGCATTTGAGGGGGCCTCCTCTGTAACTGAGCTGCATCTGACAGCCAACCAGTTGGACTCTGTTCGCAGTAGCATGTTCCGTGGATTGTCTGGGCTGCGCATGCTGTGAGTATGGTGTTTGATGACACATTGTGAAGGTCATATGAGGATAGCCATTGAATTTAATGTTTCAAAATGTGCTCTGTAACATTTGAGGACATGCTGTGAAAGTGATGTGAGGACAAGCATTGCTGAGTGAACCCACAAGCACCATTGCCAGGGAGATCTCCTGAAATGCAGAATTGTACATTGCATCACCGTTTCCCTCTGTCACAGAATGCTCCGAAACAACCGCATCAGCTGCATTCACAACAACAGCTTCACAGGACTGTACAATGTTCGCTTGCTGTCCCTCTATGACAACCAACTGACCACCATTGCACCTGGAGCCTTTGATACTTTGCAGACCCTCTCCACTCTGTAAGGTTTTTCTTACTCTTACCTTCATATAAAGACATCAATCATAGTCACATTGGCCCTGCTCAATCAACCCTTGTCTGCTTCTCAGGAACCTGTTAGCCAATTCTTTCATCTGTGACTGTCGACTGGCTTGGCTGGGTGATTGGCTTCGCAGCCGCAAGATTGTGACAGGAAACCCCCGGTGCCAGCGACCTGCCTTCCTGAAGGAGATCCCACTGCAGGATGTGGCAGTGCCAGACTTCCGCTGTGAGGAGGGTAAGAACCACAGCATTCAAAGGCAGCACTGTGGATATGGTTCTTTCTTAACTGTGTTGTTGTGTCAGGAAAAGGGCCTCATTTGCAGCAGTGCTGATGTTAGGCCAACATTTTTTAACCATCCCAGGCCTTAATTCTTCTTGGAGAGTTAACTGGTCATTTGCAAACCTTCTGTTGTGAGCAATAAAAAAATGAGATAATGAGGAGCAGAATGTTTCCAGTTGTATGCAAATGCTATATCAGCTGACATGATCTAAGGTGTGCGCTTTATTTGTATGTTTTACAGAAATTTTACCATCACTGGGAATCACACACACACACACACACACACACACACACACACACACATTTTCAGAACGGCTTGTCCCATATGGGGTCACGGAGCCTACCCGGTAACACAGGGCGTAAGGCCGGAGGGGGAGGGGACACACCCAGGATGGGACGCCAGTCTGTTACAAGGCACCCCAAGCGGGACTCAAACCCCAGACCCACTGGAGAGCAGGACTGTGGTCCAACCCACTGCGCCACCACACCTCACTGGGAATCATAAATATGCAAATGATGTGTCATACTGCAATGTCAACTGGCACTCCTCTGTTTCATCTTTACAGGCTTTCCTTGAATGAATACTCATATTGTGAGAATTTGGATTTTTGAGCAAATGTAATTTGTACTCTAAAATTCACATAATAAGCAACATATTCATGCTCAGTTTCAATTAAAAATGTAAGCCTTGGTGAGTTGTCTTGTTACGATGTGTCATCACAAGCATATCTCAGAAATCTTGTGACGTTTTATCATGTGGTAACTCCATCACTAGGCTAAGGAAAATCTTTGCCAATTGATCACTGTATAGGAAAGCCTTACCTATTTATTTAAAACTCAGACTAAAAGTTATAGAATGTGCATGAAATATTGCAAATGACTTTGTCCAATTTGATTTACAATTCATTTTGATGCAAATTAAGAATTTAATATTTATTTTATAGAAAAAAAGAAAAACAGATTGTCAATGCGCTTTACCGTAAAGAGGTAACATGAATGGGTAATGGGCCTAAAGCAAAGACATTTACAGTACTGACTCGCTCAGTGACTCAATCACTGGGTAACCATTTGTCCAAGTCAGGGTTGCAGAGGATCAGAGTCTATCGCATATACACAGGGTGCTAGGAGTGTTAGAGTTCACCCTGAATAGGATACCAGTCCATCACAAGGCAATCTGTCTCTCTCATACACAAACATATACACTATACAAGCAGTTTGCAGTTACTAATTCAAGTGAAACACATTTTTTAACTGTGGGTTTAAACCGGAGCACCACACAAAAACAGATAAAAGATGCAAACTTCACATGGACTGAGCCAGGAGCTGTGAGGTGCCAGTACTACCTGCTGTGCCACTGTGTCAGCCAAGAGGAACAAGTTAAAAGTGAAAATAATATATGATAAATAATGAGTGGAAACAGGGATAGAAAAAGGGAGAATGGAAAATCTACTGCATATAAGCAATTTTCAATATGCAAACCTTAAGTCTGAATTTAAAGATATCCAGAGTTGTTCTGATATTCTGGACATGGGTTTAAATAAGATTTCCTAAACTTTTAACAGATAAGGCAGTAATATTCTATGTTTGGGGAAAAAAAGAGGCTTTCTGGATCGGGGGCTTGCTGTGGTGGAAGGACTTGCGTGATCTAGGGATCTCCAGAGCCATAATGTTAGGAGTAGTATGTTCTTGGTAGAGTCTCACATGGTGACCAGGTGTGGAGTGAAGATCCAGACTAACACAATCCGAAAAACCCCTATGGTAAACGTAAACAAGTCAACGTTTACCCTGCCCGGAATACGGTCACTGGGACCTACCCCTGGAGGCAGGCCTGAGGGTAGTGTTCCTAGATGAGTGCCTAGTGGGCTGGCAGCCCACGTAGACCAGCTGAGCTCAGCCTGAAAAGGCAATGTAGGGGGGGGCCAGGCCATTTGGGGCCACCACCTGCAAGGTCTAGGTTGGGGTTCGGGTGCAATACATTTCACAGGCAGCATGGCATCAAGGACCCTTGCAGCAGAAACTTGTTCTTGGCACGTGGCATGTAACCTCACTGGGAGGAAAGGAGCCGAAACTGGTGCGGGAAGTTGAGAGATACCAACTAGATATCATTGGGCTTACCCCCGCTCACAGTGTTGGCTCTGGAAACAAACTCCTTGATAGGGGGTGGTCTCTCTCCTTCTCAGAAGTTACACACGGTGAGAGGCACCGGGCAAGTGTGAGTATACTCACAAGCCCCCGACTGGCTGCTGTACAGTTGGAGTTTGTCCTGGTGGACAAGAGGTCGCCTCAGTGTGACTTGAGGTCGCAGAGAGGAAAACTGACTGTTGTGTGGGCTTATGCACCAAACAGCAGTTCAGAGTATTTGACCTTCTTACAGAGAGTGGGTGGGGTTCTGGACAGGGCCCCACCTACAGACTCCATAGTCCTGCTGGGGGACTTCAGGTCACACAAAGAGACTGCAGGTAAAAAGGAAGAACCATGAGCTGAGGACTCCAACAATCGATGCTATTGATGAATGTCTACATTTGGCCCTGATTCATGGCAGAACCCCATAAACAAATTAATCATAATGCCCTAAGCGCAATCACAGGTAGACACACTGGAAGGGAAAGCTGAAGATCCTGCAGTTACCAGACACTGTGCCTAGGTCTGAAGCCTGAAGGTGACAAGGAGAGCACGAGCAGACCGTGTGTATGCTGTAGTGTGCACTGTACCGTACCTCCCCTCTCAGCGTTAATGGCAGACTCAACCGAATCCACACACACCTCCATGAGGAACCCCTCCGACATCCTACACACGACAGCACAGAAAAGTCACCTGACAGCTGTTCACTTTCCAGAGCAAATCAAATGTATGCCTACACTCACGACGTACATCATGGCAGTGTACTAAGGACAAATACGCAAAACAACACGTATCATACGTCGTATGCGCAGGACATGTGGACAACATATACAGACACGCTGAGGACGAACTGCACGAACAGCCGCTACGTAAGACTCACTGACTAAAGTTACAGCAACCGCAGATGATGACAAAACAGATCGTCTGCGGCGAAAGATAGTTACTGTACTGCTCCACTATTCATGCGAAAAAGCACTAAAAAGCACTTTATAAATCTTAGCATTTCGTGTTACCTGCCAACTTTATGTTATTTATTTATTTCACAAAACTTGCAGGTTGTCAACCTTTCACCTCTTAAACGTTTCTTCATCGCCTCAGCCAATCGGAACGTCAGTCCGCGGCCTCTGACGTCACTCGAAAGCAACTTCCGGTCACAGTTGGCAGGAACGAACATAGATATAGATAGATAGGCCCAACCTACTGATAACGACTGCGCCGTAACGGCGTTGTCCTCCGCCATATTTGAAAAATTGTTCACGCTTGTAAGCAAAAGCAAAAGCCTGGATGTAAACGAAGTCTGGTTACACTCAGTCGCTCTTCTCAAATGTTCTGTCTTGTCAATTCTCAACCGATTTCCGTGAAATACTGCTTTTTTTAAAGCTAAATATATTTTCTATCAGTTCATCAAACCGGACATGTATATGAATTCGATAAAAACCTAAACGATGCCAGGAAGTTAGTACCTAGCTCAGCTATAGGTGGCTGTCAGTACTGAAATAAAAATGTTGGAATGCTGAGTTGTCTGTGTCCCTTTGAACATGATAAAGTTTAAGCTATTTTAAGTTATATTGCATTAACTGATGTGCTTGAGTCTGTTTAAAGATTCCATATGGCATATGGTGCCATATCCACAGTAACCAACCTGGTTTCCCATATCAAGAGCTTCCTAAGCATAATTAAGAGAGTAATCATCCCACATTCATAGTGTGTTAATATACAACAGAGATTTTTCTAGCCTTTGGACTTTTATACACACACACATTGTCTGAAACCCTTTGTCTCAAATGGGGTCACGGCAAACCAAAACCTAATACAGGACACAGGACTGGAGGGGACACACCCAGGATGGGACACCAGTCCATCACAAGGCACCCCAAACAGGACTAGAACCCCAGACCCACTGGAGACAAGGAGTCAGTGAAACCCACTGCACCACCACAGCCCCCTGGACTTTTATAATTTACACAAAATACTATAATCTCAGCATTCTGTTATTATAGCCATATACTGTATAGGCTACTAGATGGTACCTCGCCACCAAAGAGACTTAAAAGTTTCCTGCTCAGCTATACAAATTTGTCAATTTGTCATGTAATTTTTGGTTGAAAACTTTTGAATTTAATTGAACTGAGTATAGGATATTTCCATGCTTATAAAGAAATGGGCAACATCTAGTATAAAAATGTATACTTTATTATGATACTAGTGATATTGGTTATTAGTGAAGTGTCTATTGATGAAGAATAAGCAACACAATTCTGTGGTGAAATCTGTGAAACTTGTTGAGAATTTAAAAACAAACTATAGAGCCTACAGTTACATTATAGAAACATCTTAACTTTTCGGGAATTTATACAGATGAGCAGTTATTATGGGCAAAACAGATTTCAAAAGTTGTTGCTTTTAAAAATAATTAAAAAAAAAAAAAAAAACTTTGCCAAGAATAACTTCATTACACAATGGGGGTGTGGTGGTGCAGCACGTTTGGTTAGAGCCTGCTCTCTGGTGGGTCTGTGGTTCAAGCCCTACTTGGGGTGCCTTGCAATGAACTGGTATCCTGTCCAGGGTGTATCCTCTCCCACTTCAGCCTTGCACCCTGTGTTACTGGGTTAGGCCCAAGTTGCTGTGACCCAGCTAGAAAAAAGTAGACAGTGTGTATACACTTCAGTAAACATTACTCAAAGTAAATTCAGGGTGCATTTCTCCTTTGGCAGGGTAACCTGAGCCAGTCTGCACAAAAAAACATTCCAGTAACAATTTTGATCATATAAACACTCTATTAGAAATTTGACCTTTCCTGGATTGGGGCCTTGGTGTGGCGGAAGGGCTTGCGTGATCTAGGGATCTCCAGAGCTATGTTGTCAGGAGCAGTATGCTCCTGGTAGGGTCTCCCAAGGCAAACAGGTCTGGAGTGAAGATCCAGACTAACATGATCCAAAAACCTCCATGGAAAAAGTAAACAGGAGAATGTTTACCTTGCCCAGAATAGGGTCACCTGGAGCCGGGCCTGGGGGTAGTGTTCCTAGGCGAGCCCCTGGTGGCCGGGCTGCCCAAGTAACCCGGCCGGGTTCAGTCCGAAAAGGCAACATGGGGGGGGCATGTGGGCCCACCACCCACAAGGTCCAACATGGCGGTTGGATGCGACGTATACCAGGCGGCAGGAGCGGACAGGGTGGCACGTGGTGTCGTGGCCCCTCGAGACAGAAACTGGCTCTTGGCATGTGGAATGTAACTGTCACTGGGGGGGAGGAGCCAAAACTGGTGCGGGAGGTTGAGAGATACCAACTAGATATAGTTGGGCTCACCTCCACTCACAGTGTTGACTCTGGAACCAAACTCCTCGATAGGAGGTGGTCTCTCTCCTGCTTAGGACTTGCACAGGGTGAGAGGTGCCAGGCGGGTGTGGGGATACTCAGAAGCCCCCGGCTGGCTGCCACACAGTTGGAGTTTATCCGGTGGATGACAGGGTCACCTCAATGCGAATTCATAGTCCTTCTGAGGGACTTCAATGCTCACGTTGGCAATGACTGGGAAATCTAAGGTGGGGTGACTGGGAAGAACGGCTTGCCCGATCTAAACCCAAATGAAGAAATGTTATTGGATTTCTGTGCTAGCCATGGTTTGTCCATAACAAACACCATGTTTGGACACCAGGATGCTCATAAGTGTACTTGGTACCACAGCTCTTTGGGCCAAAGGTCGATGATTGACTTTGTAGTTGTTTCATCCACTTGAGGCCACATGTTCTGGACACTTGGGTGAAGCGAGGTGCTGAGCTGTCAACCGATCACCATTTGGTGTAGAGCTGGATCAGATGGAGGGCAAAACTGGCAGACAGACCCCGTAGACCCAAGCATATAGTGAGGGTGTGCTGAGAACGACTGTCAGAGGACCCTGTCTGGAATAATTTTAACTCCCACCTCCGTGGGGACTTCTCGAATGTCCCGGAGAAGGTAGAGAACATCAGAATCAGAATCAGGATTAGAACGAGCTTTATTGCCAGGTATGTTCGCACATACAAGGAATTTGTCTTGGTGACAGGAACTTCCACAGCACAGACAGAATGACAGTGACAAGACAGATGATAAGATAGAGTATGTGAATAAGGGATGAAAAATATATAAAAATATACAGTACCCAATATTATATACAAAAATAGTCACTAGTTACAAATGCAAGGGAGTGTGAGTAAGAGATATGATGTGATAAAAAGTTATAAATATAAATATAAATAGCATTATGTATTGCACTGGTTTACTCTCTTGGGGGGGATTTAGCTGTTCATGAGGTAGATGGCCTGAGGAAAGAAACTTTTCTTATGCCTGGCTGTCCTGGTACTCAGTGCTCTGTAGCGCCGGCCAGATGGCAAGGGTTCGAAGAGGAAGTGGCCTGGATGTGAGGGGTCTAGAATGATTTTGCTCGCCCTTTTACTGACTCTGGACGAGTGCAGTTCTTGGAGAGCTAGGGGGGATGTGCCGATGATTCTTCCAGCAGTCCGAACTATCTGCTGTAGCCTTCTGATGTCTGACTTCGTAGCTGAGCCGAACCAGACAGTTATAGAGGTGCAGAGGACAGACTCAATGACTGCGGAGTAGAATTGCATCAGTAGCTCCTGTGGCAGGTTGAACTTCCTCAGCTGGCAAAGGAAGTACAACCTCTGCTGGGCCTTCTTCACAATGGAGTCTATGTGGGGCTCCCACTTCAGGTCCTGTGAGATGGTGGTGCCCAGGAACCTGAATGACTCCACTGTTGCCACAGTGCTGTTCATAATGGTGAGTGGGGATAATGCTGAGGTGTTTCTCCTAAAGTCCACAATTATCTCTACTGTTTTGAGCGTGTTCGGCTCCAGGTTGTTATGACTGCACCAGACAGTCAGCTCTTGGACCTCCTGTCTATAAGCAGACTCGTCACCATCCCGGGTGAGGCCAATAAGTGTGGTGTCGTCTGCAAACTTCAGGAGTTTGACAGAGGGGTCTTTAGCGGTGCAGTCGTTGGTGTACAGGGAGAAGAGCAGTGGGGAGAGCACACATCCCTGGGGGCACCAGTACTGATTGTGCGAGTATTGGATGAGAATTTTCCCAGCCTCACTATCTGCTGCCTGTCTGTCAGAAAGTTGGTGATCCACCGACAGATGGAGGTGGGCACAGAGAGTTGGGTTAATTTGGGCAGGAGGAGGTGTGGGATGATGGTGTTGAAGGCTGAGCTGAAGTCCACGAACAGGATTCTCGCATAAGTCCCTGGTTTGTCCAGATGTTGCAGAATGTAGTGCAGTCCCATGTTGACTGCATCATCCACAGACCTGTTTGCTCGGTAAGCAAACTGCAGGGGGTCCAGCAAGGGTCCAGTGATGTCCTTCAGGTAGTCCAACACCAGTTTTTCAAGTGACTTCATGACCACAGACGTTAAGGTGACAGGTCTGTAGTCATTAAGTCCTGTGATTTTGGGTTTCTTTGGGATGGGGATGATGGTGGAGCGTTTGAAGCAGGAAGGAACTTCGCACATCTCCAGTGATCTGTTGAAGATCTTTGTGAAGATAGGGGCCAGCTGGTCAGCACAGGTTTTTAGGCAGGCCAGTGAGACACCGTCTGGGCCTGGTGCTTTCCTTGTCTTCTGTTTGACGAAGACCCGACGCACCTCCTCTTCACAGATCAAAGGTGCAGGAGGGGGGAAGGTGGGGGTTACTGGAGGTGTTAATTGATTCGTGGAGAGAGGGTCTGAATGGGTGTGGGGTGTGAGACAGGGTTTATCAAACCTGCAATAAAACTCATTCAAATCGTCGGCCAGTTGTTGAGTTGACACGGTGCTGGGGGGTGGTGTCTTGTAATTTGTGATGTCTTTCAGGCCTTTCCACACTGATGCAGGATCGTTGGCTGAAAACTGTTTCTTCAGCTTTTCAGAGTAGTTTCTCTTAGCCACTCTGATCTCCTTTGCCAGTGTGTTTTTGGCCTGTTTATACAAGACTCCGTCCCCGTTCTTGTAGGCGTCTTCTTTGGCCTGACAAAGCTGTCTGAGTTTTGCAGTGAACCACGGTTTGTCATTGTTGTATGTTAAATGAGTCCTGGTAGGGATGCACATATCCTCACAGAAACTGATATATGATGTTACAGAGTCTGTTAGCTCATCCAGATTGGTAGCAGCAGCCTCAAAAACACTCCAATCGGTGCACTCGAAGCAGGCTTGTAAGTCCTGCTCTGCTTCCTCAGTCCATCTTTTAACAGTCCTTATTACAGGTTTAGCTGATTTCAGTTTCTGCCTGTAGGTCGGTATAAGATGAACCGCCACTCCTCCGTGAACCGCCACCTTACCGTGGTGGAGGGGTTTGAGTGCCTGAATGAGTCCAGGAGCTATGTTGTCTGGGGCTATATGCCCCTGGTAAGGTCTCCCATGGCAGACAGGTCCTGGATGACAGACGAGACAAAGCGCGGTTCAAAAACCCCTTATGAAGGAAAAATCAAGGCTTTCGTTTACCCCGCCCGGTATGGGGTCACCGGGGCCCCACCCTGGAGCCAGGCCTGGGGGGGGGGCTCGCATGCGAGCGCCTGGTGGCCAGGTCTATGCCCACGGGGCCTGGCCGGGCTCAGCCCGAAGCCACGACGTGGAGCCGCTCTTCGGTGGGCTCACCACCTGCCGGAGAAACCGTAAGGGGCCGGTGCATTGTGATTTGGGCGGTGGTCGGGGCCGAGTGCCTGGCCGACCCAAACCTCGGGCGCCAACTCTGGTTTTTGGGACTTGGAATGTCACCTCACTGGTGGGGAAGGAGCCTGAGCTGGTGCGGGAAGTTGAGAGATACCGTCTAGATATAGTCGGGCTCACTTCCACTCACAGCTTGGGTTCTGGAACCACTCTCCTCGATCGAGGGTGGACTCTCCACTATTCTGGCGTTGCCCAAGGTGAGAGGCGGCGGGCTGGTGTGGGCTTATTAATAGCCCCCCAGTTCAGCCGCCATGTGTTGGAGTCTACCCCGGTGAATGAGAGGGTCGTCTCCCTACGCCTTCGGGTCAGGGAACGGTCTCTCACTGTCGTTTGTGCTTATGCGCCTAGCGGCAGTGTAGAGTACCCGGCCTTTTTAGAGTCCCTGGGGGGCGTGCTGGAAAGCGCTCCCACTGGAGACCCTGTCGTTCTACTGGGGGACTTTAACGCCCACGTGGGCAGCGACAGTGATACCTGGAGGGGCGTGATTGGGAGGAACGGCCTCCCTGATCTGAACCCGAGCGGTGAGTTGTTATTGGATTTCTGTGCTAGTCGCGGTTTATCCATAACGAACACCATGTTCATGCATAAGGGTGTCCACCAGTGCACTTGGCACCAGGACACCCTAGGTCGGAGGTCGATGATCGACTTTGTAGTCGTTTCTTCTGACCTTCGGCCATATGTCTTGGACACTCGGGTGAAGAGAGGGGCTGAGCTGTCAACTGATCACCACCTGGTGGTGAGTTGGATTCGATGGCAGGGGAAAAAGCTGGACAGACCTGGCAGGCCCAAACGCATAGTGAGGGTCTGTTGGGAACGTTTGGCGGAGGCCCCTGTCAGAGAGGTCTTCAACTCCTATCTCCGACAGAGCTTCAACCAGGTCCCGAGGGAGGTGAGGAACATTGAGTCTGAATGGACTATGTTCCGCGCCTCCATTGTCGGGGCGGCGGTTCGGAGCTGCGGCCATAAAGTCTCCGGCGCCTGTCGCGGCGGCAATCCCCGAACACGGTGGTGGACACCGGAAGTAAGGGATGCCGTCAAGCTGAAGAAGGAGTTCTATCGGGCCTGGCTGGCTCATGGGACTCCTGAAGCAGCTGACAGGTACCGACGGGCCAAACGGAGCGCGGCTCTGGCAGTCGCCGCGGCAAAAACTCGGGCTTGGGAGGAGTTCGGTGAAGCCATGGAGGAAGACTTTCGGTCGGCCTCAAAGAGATTCTGGCAAACCGTCCGGCGACTCAGAGGGGGGAAGCAGTGTTCCTCCAACACTGTTTACAGTGGAAGTGCTGCGCTACTGACCTCAGCTGAGGATGTTCTCGGGCGGTGGAAGGAGTACTTTGAGGATCTCCTCAATCCCTCCGACACGCCTTCCGTAGAGGAAGCTGAGGCTGGGGACTCGGAGGGGGACTCGTCCATTACCCTGGCTGAAGTTGCTGAGGTAGTCAAAAAACTCCTCGGTGGCAAGGCTCCAGGGGTGGATGAGATCCGCCCCGAGTTTCTCAAGTCTCTGGATGTTGTGGGGCTGTCTTGGCTGACACGCCTCTGCAGCATCGCGTGGAGTTCGGGAACGGTGCCTCTGGACTGGCAGACCGGGGTGGTGGTCCCTCTTTATAAGAAGGGGGACCGGAGATTGTGTTCCAACTACAGGGGGATCACACTCCTTAGCCTCCCTGGGAAAGTCTATGCCAGGGTACTGGAAAGGAGAATCCGACCGATAGTCGAACCTCGGATTCAGGAGGAGCAATGCGGTTTTCGCCCTGGCCGTGGAACACTGGACCAGCTCTATATCCTCACTAGGGTGCTGGAGGGTTCGTGGGAGTTTGCCCAACCAGTCCATATGTGTTTGTGGACCTGGAGAAGGCATTCAACCGTGTCCCCCGTGGCATCCTGTGGGGGGTACTTTGGGATTATGGGGTTCGGAGCTCGTTGCTACGGGCTGTTCGTTCCCTGTATGACCGGAGCAGGAGCTTGGTTCGCATTGCCGGCAGTAAGTCAGACCTGTTCCCGGTGCATGTTGGACTCCGCCAGGGCTGCCCTTTGTCACCGATTCTGTTCATTATCTTTATGGACAGAATTTCTAGGCGCAGTCAGGGAACGGAGAGTGTCTGTTTTGGTGGCCGCGAGATCTCGTCTCTGCTTTTTGCGGACGATGTGGTCCTGTTGGCTTCATCAAGTCAAGACTTGCAGCGTGCACTGGGGAGGTTTGCAGCCGAGTGCGAAGCGGCGGGGATGAGAATCAGCACCTCCAAATCCGAGGCCATGGTTCTCAGTCGGAAAAAGGTGGATTGCCCCCTCCGGGTTAGGGGGGAGTTGCTCCCTCAAGTGGAGGAGTTTAAGTATCTCGGGGTCTTGTTCACGAGTGAGGGAAAAATGGAGCGGCAGGTTGACAGACGGATCGGTGCGGCGTCCGCAGTAATGCGGTCATTGTACCGGTCTGTTGTGATGAAGAGGGAGCTGAGTCGTAAGGCGAAGCTCTCAATTTACCGGTCGATCTACGTTTCTACCCTCACTTATGGTCATGAACTCTGGATCATGACCGAAAGAATGAGATCGCGGATACAAGCGGCAGAAATGAGTTTCCTCCGCAGAGTGGCTGGGCGCACCCTTAGGGATAGGGTGAGGAGCTCAGTCACCCGGGAGGAGCTCGGAGTAGAGCCGCTGCTCCTCCGCATCGAGAAGAGCCAGTTGAGGTGGCTCGGGCATCTGTTCCGGATGCCTCCTGGACGCCTCCCTGGGGAGGTGTTCCGGGCTTGTCCCACTGGGAGGAGGCCTCGGGGCAGACCCAGGACACGTTGGAGAGACTATGTCTCCCGGCTGGCCTGGGAACGCCTTGGGGTTCCCCCAGAGGAACTGGAGGAGGTGTGCGGGGAGAGGGAAGTCTGAAGGACTCTGCTCGGACTGCTGCCCCCGCGACCCGGCCCCGGATAAAAGCGGAGGAAGATGGATGGATGGCAGTGATCAAAGAGCCCCAAAGCTTCCCGTGGAACAGAGTGATATGCATCCTTTACTGTGGTGTAGCAGTGGTCTAGTATATTACTGTCTCTGCTGGGACATGTAATATGCTGTCTGTATTTTGGCAGTTCACGGGAGAGATTTGCTTTATTAAAGTCCCCGAGAATGATTATAACAGAGTCCGGGTGTTGTTGCTCTGTGTCTGTGATCTGGTCGCCCAGCTGTTTCAGCGCTGCGTTCACGCACGCTTGCGGTGGAATGTAAACACTTACGAGGATGAACGAGGAAAACTCCCGCGGCAAGTAGAAAGGCTTGCAGTTGATGAAGAGCACTTCTAGGTCGGGACAGCACATCTTCTTCAACGCTGTTATATCTGTACACCACCTTTCGTTGATGTAGAAGAATGTGCCACCGCCACGTGATTTCCCCGCTGATTCCGCGTCACGATCCGCTCTGCACAGCTGGAAGCCCGGCAGATGTAGCGCGCTGTCCGGGATGGCTTCATTCAGCCAGGTTTCCGTGAAACACAGAGCAGCAGAGTTTAAAAAGTCCTTGTTTCTTTGGGACAGGAGGAAAAGTTCGTCCATTTTGTTGGGTAAGGAGCGGAGGTTCGCCAGATGGATACTAGGCAGTGCTGTTCTAAAGCCGCGCTTTCGGAGCTTTACTAGCGCGCCGGCTTGCTTTCCACGCTTGAGCGTCTTGGAGCGCTTGAGCAGCACCGCTGCACCTCCGACTACAATGTCCAGCAAAACGTCAGAATAGTCGAAAACCGGTAAAATGTTGGGTGGTGTGTATTGCCGAATGTTTAGCAGTTCTTCCCTGGTAAAACTGATTGTCGGAGTATAATTAAAGACAGGGCAAACTAACAAAAACAGTAAAACAATTGTGGAGCTCCACACCGAGGCGGCCGTTCGCGGCGCCATCATGCATAGTTCTTTCATGGAGTCTGAATGGACCCTGTTAAAACCCTCCATTGCGGAAGCAGCCAGGCACAGCCAAAAGCTTGTTGGTGCCAGTCACAATGGCAACTCAAGAACCCAATGGTGGACACTGGTTGTGAGAGAAGCTGAAGAAGGCAACCTTTAGGGCCTGGTTGGCTCTGGGGACTCCTGACTCAGCAGATAGGTACCGGCAGGTAAAAAAGGTGGCAGCGGCTGTGGTTGCAGAAGTAAAATCCGGAGCAGGAGAGGAGTTTGAAGAGGCTATGGAAAATGACTTTCAGTCGGCTTCAAGAAGTTCTGGAGAACCATCCGGCAGCTCAGGAGGGGTCACAGGAGTTTTGCTCAAGGTGTCTTAGCAAAGGTGGAGAAACTCTGACCTCAAATGAGGACATTGTCGGGAGGTGGAAGGAGCACTTTGAGGAACTCCTACTCCCTTAGAGGAGTAAGGCCAGAGGCTTCTGGGGTATCAGAGTCAAGTTCCCTGGTGGAAGTCACTGAGGTAGTTGGGAAAGCTCCACAGTGGCAAAGTACCAGGGTTGGAAGAGATATGCTTGGAACTGCTTAAGGCCCTGGATGTTGTGGGGCTGTCATGGCTGACATGCCTCTGCAATGTTGCATGGACCTCGGGGACAGTGTCTTTGATTGGCAAACTGGGGTACTGATCCCTATCTTTAAGAAAGGGAACCGGAGAGTGTGTGCCACCTATTGGGGTATCGCACTTCTCAGCCTGCCTGGGAAAGTCTATACGAGGGTACTGGAAAGGAGGCTTTGGCTAGTATTTGAAGCTTAGGCTGAAGAGGAAGAATGCAGATTCATTCCATCCTGGCCATGGAACAGTGGACCAGCTTTTTACCCTCTCACAGATAATTGAGGGGGCATGGGAGTTCGCTAATCCAGTCTATATGTGTTTTGTGGACTTGGAGAAGGCCTGTGACTGTTTTCCCCAAGAAATTCTGTGGGAGGTGCTTTGGGAGTATGGGGTGCCAGGGCTACTAATGTGGGCCATTCAGTCTCTTTACATACAGAGCGAGAGCTGTGTCTGCATACTCGACATTAAGTTAAGCCCGTTCATTGTGGGTGTTGGACTCTGCTAAGGTTGTGCCTTGTCCCCACTCCTGTTTATGGCTTTCATGGACAGGATAGTAAGTCGCAGCTAAGATCACGAGGGCATTCTATGTGGGGGCAGGAAGGTGATGTCTCTGCTTTTTGCGGAGGTTGTTGTCCTTTTGGCACCGTCACATTGGATGCCTCCAGCACACACACTGGAACAGTTTACAGCTAAGTGTGCAGCGGTTGGTATGAGGATAAGCACTTTCAAGTCTGAGCCCATGGTTCTATCATGGAAAATGATAGCATACCACCTTCAGGTAAGGGGAGAGAATTTGCCCCAGGTGGAGGAGTTTAATTATCTTCGGGTTTTATTCACAAGTGAGGAGAGAAGGGGGCGTGAGATTGGCTGCAGACTGGGAGCAGCGGCTGCAGTAATGCGGTTGACTGTAGTGGTGAAGGAGTAGCTGACTCATAAGGCAAAGCTCTCTATTTACCGGTCAGTCTACGTCCCCACCCTCACGTATGGTCATGAACTCTGGGTAATGACTGAAAGAATAAGGTCGCAGATAGAAGCGGTTGAAATGAGTTTTCTCTGCAAGGTGGTTGAACTCACTCTCTGTGACAGGGTGAGGAGTTCAGCCATCCAGGAGGAACTCAGAGTAGAACTGCTACTCCACCACATTGAGAGGAGAAAATGGATGGATGGAAAAATGAGTGAACCTTTTGTGGATTAAGAACACAATATGCATTTTTGCATTTAAATTAATGGTAATTAAGAGTTTATTTTAAAAGAATTAACTTTAGGAATATGTAACTCATTATGCAAATACAGCATGAACTTTTTTGTGGAGGTGAAACCAATATTTCTTCCTCTGTCCCTGAATTTTCTGTTTCAGGCCAAGAGGAGGCCAGTTGTGTTCCACGTCCACAGTGCCCTAGTGAGTGCACCTGTTTGGAGACAGTGGTGCGTTGCAGTAACAAGCACTTGCGAGCCCTGCCCAAGGGCATTCCCCGCAACGTCACTGAGCTGTGAGTCCATCCTTAGACTGCAACACCAAGAGTTTGCTCCAGAATGTACAATGGCACAGACAACCACTGCACATAAAGAGTACTAGAAGATAATAGAAGATCTTCAATAATATGCTGAAGTGTTTCTGGATATTCTAGACACACATTTAGGACAGTATGATTCAGACACACATGTAGGACTGAGTCTCCTCCTCCTTTCAAGCTTCTTTACTAGCATACAGTCGCCTCAATCCACCATAGACCCATTTCTATTTCTCATCAGGTACCTGGATGGTAATCATTTCAGTACGGTGCCAAAGGAGCTGTCCACTTTCCGATATCTTCAGCTTGTGTATGTACCTTGACAGTCAAGTTGTTTTATTAATTCACTAGTCCATAAACAAAAATTTGCCCCGAAAGTTTTCATCCCATATTTGTCATTTCAGAGACCTGAGCAACAACAAAATCAGTTCCCTGACCAACACTTCCTTTGCTAACATGAGCCAGCTCACCACATTGTAAGTGGAATCACACGTCCTAGAAAGAGCTTCATTGAAAGCCAGTGTAACTGAAAGCAGTAGAAGTGCCATACCTAATACATCTTTGTCCTTTTGTCAGGATCCTCAGCTACAACTCCCTTCGATGTATCCCCGCCCTAGCATTTGGAGGACTAAAATCCTTGAGGCTGCTGTAAGACCTGTCTTGCCCTCTCCTGTTCTCCTTCCAGTTTTCTGTATGATCCACACACAATGGTCTTCCAGACAAGCCTACTGAACTTATGGATATCCTCCTGCTTTGTTTTGAACACAAGAGACCAACATCTTAAAATACATTCCAAATGAAATGTTTGCTGCAACCTTCTAAGTAATTGTAGCTATAGTACTGTGTTTTATCTGCAGCATTACATTATGGTGCAGTTTCAGTTTCATAAGTGCCTATCTTGGTTCACGCTAGGTTCCCATGGTTATAAGTTCCCCAAGCTGTGGTGGATGTGTAGCTGCGTAAGAGCGAAACACATCTGTTTAGAATGACGGAATGTCCAAGGAGTAGCTGGAGTACTGTGTCTCAAGGAAAAAGGAAAAAGTGTTTAAATGAAATGATGGAGTAATTCCAAACTATTCCAAATGGTTGTTATTAGCCTTGTTTGTCGTTGTCATTGTGCCACAGAGTTGGAATGCTATGTGCAGCAGGTAGCAGGGTCAAGCACTCTAGCTGTATGTGCTCAGGTGGACACTGTTAGTATCCAGTGCCATATCCATTTCAGCATATTCAAAAATGTCAGGAGGTGTCACATAGCTCTCCATACAGGCATACTTGCTTGGCATGTATATGTTTTACTGGTAATATAATAAAACTATGATGAATTTTTAATGATAATTAAGACATACATTTCCCCTAAACTTTAATCTTCATGAAGAAGTTATAGTACTCCATAACTCATTCATAACCTTATGACACTTTTACAGGTTCTCACTAATCACATGGCAGTCTGGGCCACTCAATTATTTCTGAAAGCAGTTAGCATTAGGAGTTATAATGGAAACTTTGATCTCCTCACTTTTTGTATGGAATATCAAAGTCTTTGGGTGGAACATTAATGCTCCGTTTCTAAAACAGCCACTAATGTGAGAAGCAAAATTGTTAATGGTTAAGTTTTAGCTGTGGTGTAATAATTTGTTGGATATTTGGGAGACCATAAAATGTTAGCAGTAGTACTCAATATGTATGCATAAATGTTGTTTGAGACACACTAGTCTAACTAAACATTGTAGGGACACCCACCTTGTGACACGTAAAACTGACAATTGAAGAGGATATGACATTACAAAAACTACATTTAACTTCACAATGCCTAATAAACTGTTATTTATTAAATATACTATAATTATTTTGACCTTTCTGAAAAGAGAACTGAAATAACATTTAAACAAATTTAATGACTGCTGTTAATCATGAATTTTTATTTAAGGAACAATTTATTAATTGGTCATTTGAACAAAGAAAGTGATGACTGTGGCAATGCGTGCATTGCTTACACTATAACTGTTGTCCCAGCTGGCCTATGTTCCAGTGGCAGAGGGGTGGGGTTGGTGCTTTTGCACCTGAGTGCAGTGATTCCCACCAGAGACTGCAGTCTAAGATAAACAGCTCTTCTCCAGTGCAAGTTATATCCTACTACGTAAGATATTATTCTGTCCATCCTCTTGCATTGGTGCCTGACTGGCAATGTAATAGGATGGCTAACAACCCCTGAGGCCCAAAGTGCAGGAGTTATGAGATCCCTGCTCTATTACTAAGGCTGTAACATTTTTTTTGCTTCTTAAAAAACCATAGTGCATGTGTTTGAATCCCAGTGACTTAATGTTGCTGGGCAACAAGCAAGTCCTCATCAGAGGCATATTCAGCAAGCAAAATGCTGCTCAGAGTGCTTTCTTTTAGCTTTTCAGGGTTTCTAAACTGGAATTTCTTAACTGAAACACACACACACACGTTGTCTGAAACTGCCGGTCCCAAGCGGGGTCACGGTGAGCCGGAGCCTAACCTGGCAACACAGGGCGCAAGGCTGGAGGGGACACACCCAGGAACCCCAAGCAGGACTTGAATAGCAGACCCACCAGAGAGTAGGCCCTGGCCAAGCCCGCTGCGCCATGACGCCTCCCAACTGAAACATACACTTTAATAAATGTGTAACCTGCTAATGGATAAGTTACATCATGAATTCCATCCTTTGTTCCCTTTGATGAAGGTCTCTACATGGCAATGACATTTCTGAGCTGCCTGATGGGATCTTCAGGGATGTTGCCTCTCTCTCGCACTTGTAAGTACACTTATAGACCACTATTCTGGTCCCTGGGTCATGTTTCATAGTCAGCAAAGTGCAAAATCCCAATTGATCTTACAGGCTGAGAGTGTCTGGTGAACGCAATCGTTTCGACTTATGTCAGACTTTTGTGGGCTTAGGTGTTATTTGAGCCCATTTTCCCAGGATCGATGGCTGTATTGATGAAAGGTGGGAGGGCCATCAGCACACAGCCTGCGGTGATTATAGGACTGAGAATTCTTTTTCTCAGTCTCACTTAATGGACTGGTTTTGGAAGATGACATTTGTTTGTCCAAGTATTGAAATAGGACTGATCACAGGACACATCTCAAATCTGTGTTCATAACATGAACAAGTACAAAATTGAAGTGGCTAAGGATCTTCAGCATATTTTCAGTTCTATATTAATGTTTTTAGTTATTATACTGCACATGTTTACTGAAGATTGGCCTACAGAAATAGTTTGGATAAGTGGTTATCAGTAGGTGACTTCTAAAAGTCCCTCTTGTGAATTGTTCACAAAAACCGTAAACTGAAATATGGATTTTCTATAATAAGTCTGTCTTTCATTGACTTTTATTATAAAACCGCTAGTACTGAATACTTACTTAATACTTGGACAGGACCAGTATATATACATTTGTGTGTGTTTATGTATATACGGTTCACCTATAGTGTGTGAGTGACTGAGAGAATGTGTTTCACTGATGTATAGATGAGTGACCTATTGTAAGTAGTGTATCTAGCAGTGTAAGTCATCTTGGTGAATAAGGTGTGTGGGCTGATAACACTATATAGAGTTGCTTTGGAGAAAAGTGTCTGCTAAATATGCAAATGTATGTATTTATATATATAGCACTGTGCAAAAGTCTTAGGCACTTAGATGTTTCACAAAAATATTTGTTTTAGGCAGTTATTTAATGTCTTCTGCATCAGTGTCAATGGGAAAGAGCATATTTTAGATTTCCAAGAATTCCTTTTGTAAAAAGTTACAGTATTACAGTAAGGGTTTTGCATGTCATTAAAGAAAGAAAGTAAACACACACACACACACACACATACACACACACACACACACACACACTGTCTGAAACTGATGAACATCGGTGCATCAAGTGGAAGGTAAGAAATTAGATTTACTTAAGAGTCACATGCCTGCAGCCACGTCTCTTTCTCTTAATGTAGTGCACAAATTGTATTTTTGCTGAGATGTAGGTCGCTTTGGAGAAAAGCGTCTGCTAAATGAGTAAATGTAAACCACTTATCCCAAGTGGGCTCACAGAGCCTATTCCAGCAGTGAGGGACACCAGTCCATCCCAGGACACCCTAAACAGGCCTTGAACCCCAGACCTGCTAGAGAGCAGGACCCAGACAAGCCCCATGCGCCACCACACCACTGCATCCCCTTTGACAGAATATGTTTAAGAAATTTAAAATGAAGATTTGAAGGACATCTACTGGTGAAGTTGAATGTTACAACAAATGAAAACAACATTGACTACACTTCCTTGTGAATAAAACATTTTTGATATATTGATATTTATATTTTGAAACATAAAAAGCACATTGAAAAATTTTCATAAAATAGCATTAAAGAGAGCTACAGCTTACAATGCAGGTTTCCCTGACCTTACCAAGTTAATGTCTTCCTTAAAACCCTTTCATGAAGTGAATTCTAATAACTCCAAGATGTAATTGCCATCAGTTTCAATGGTAAACATTTTGATGCATTCTCCGACCCCCAAAGTTACACCTAATTATGACAAACTATCACCAAATCCAATTAAAATGTAGTTAACATTAGTTAACAGGATAACAAGGCACTTTCCTTTCATGAATTACTCTACAATACTGTATGAAAAAATACCTGGCTCGTTAAGCTCTTTCGTCATGTCAGCTCTGTGCAATGTTGGTTTCCTCTGGGTGCCCCAGTGTGCCCCACTGTCCAAAAACATAGGTATGTTTTAGTTGAATTGGCGATTTAAATTTCCAAGGAGCATGAGAGTGTGTGTGTGTGTGTGTGTGTGTGTATGTGTGTTTGTGTTACAGCACATGTAAAGCCCAAAACTGAGTCTAACCCTGTCACCACATAGACCTTGTAAGATATGCTATAATCAACTTAACATATAACATTAGATATGTTTGTAAAATAGGATGTACTGTAATTACACTCCCTGTCTGAAACCACTTGTCCCGAGTTGGGTCGCGATGAGTCGGAGCCTAACCCAGCAACACAGGGCGCAAGGCTGGAGGGGTGAGGAGACACGCCCAGGATGGGACACCAGTCCGTTGCAAAGCACCCCAAGCAGGACTCGAACCCCAGACCTGCTTGAGAGCGGGACCCACTGTGCCACCACACCCCCCATTTTAATTACAAATTTTTAAAAAAAAATCCAGTATACAAAAACAAATACTGTAAATCCCCCTCCCTGTGTTTTCCTGTGTTACCATATGTTTCCTCCTACAGTCCAAAGGGTGTCTTTCAGGTTAAATAGTGATTCTGCATAGTCCATAATGTGTGTGTGACTGTTACAATGCCGTATAGATGGATGAATGTACTGCAGGAAGTTAACTGCAGTGTAACACTGTAAGTTACCTTGGATAAAGATCTCTGCTAAATACTAGTTATATTTTGCTAAATAGTACATAATAATTGTATTTCACTTTGGAGAAATGCTAAATGAATAGATCTGAATGTTGTACATTGCTCAGTTGTCAGGAGGTGCATGAAATTAAAATGTGGTCAGCAAGAACACAAAGCCTCCTAAACTGGAGGGTATTAAATGAAATGCTTGTAAAGTCCAATTCTCCTAACTTGAATGAGCATATCTAGGGGGTTGACTGTATGCATGCAAAAATTTTGCATGATTCTAATACCAGCACTGGAAAGTTAGTACAGGTGCAAAATATAAACATTAAAGCTTTCTGTGTGGTACGAAGGATTTGTGTGTTTTTCAGAAACTGGTTTTCTGTGCCAGTGTGCCCAATGCTCTGTGCTCTGTTCCCTCCTGACTCTCCATGCCATGTTACAGGGCCATTGGGGCAAACCCACTGTACTGCGACTGTCATCTGCGCTGGTTGTCTGACTGGGTGAAGACCGGCTACAAGGAACCCGGCATCGCACGCTGCATTGGGCCTCCAGCAATGGAGGGCAAACTGCTGTTGACGACACCTGCCCAAAAGTTTGAGTGCCATGGTGAGACCTAGAGGGTTTGAATGAGGTCCAGCATTTCTTGCTCCTCCTCAGAACATGTAGAAGATTAAAAGGAGCACCTCACAATATTCTCAGCAGCCTGATGTCTGTGGTTTTCCTGTATTCAGGTGGTGTTGACCCTGCCATTCAGGCCAAGTGCAGCCCTTGTTTGTCTAACCCCTGCCAGAATCAAGGCACCTGTCAGAGTGACCCAGTGGACATCTACAAGTGTACCTGTCCCACAGGGTACAAGGTGAGACTTTAAGCTACATCTTTGTCAGTGAGGTGCACTGTTCTCTTGTCATGGTTTAGCTCATCTCGCATTTTTATTGCTTTCATTTCAGGGCAAGAACTGTGAGAAGGTACTCAATGCCTGTGTTTCTAATCCTTGTGCCAATGGCGCCACTTGCCAGCCAAGCAATGAGGACAGTGATGTCTTTAGGTTAGTGTTTGCAGGGCATGCTGGGAGTGACAGGAAAATGCACTTTATCAGTGGGATAAACAATCAATTGACAATTTCTGCCATGACAGTTTCATTTTGATAGGGTAAATTAAAACATATCTGTCTTCCCTTCACTTCTCTCCAGTTGCTTTTGTCCCCCGGGCTTTGATGGCCCCACCTGCCATACCAACATAGACGAATGCCAGGACAACAACTGTGAGAATGGCGCTAGTTGTGTGGATGGCTTGAACAACTACACATGCCTGTGTGGCCCTTTCTACACTGGTATGGCTGTACTTTGGCTTCAACTCTCTTGCCTTGCAGGTTTTTATATGTCATACTGGGTATAAACATTTACCAAAGGACACCACTTTCATATGTCAGACACATAAATATGCTTGTTATGTCACCTGTTATAGATACTGTATTTTAAAAGGGACAGCTGATAGTGTAGTGGTTAGTGCTACTGCCTTTAGATCCAGAGGTTGCAGGTTTGATTTTCACAGCTTGCAGTAATACCCTTGAGCAAGGTACTTACCCTAAATTGCTCCAGTAAAATTACCCAGCTGTATAAATGGGCAAATAATTGTAACCTAAACAGTGTAAGTCACTTTGGAGAAAATTGTCAGCTAAATGAGTATAAATAAATGTAAAAGCATTGGTTTATTCAGAATAACCACAGCTGGGGGGAAGGTTCTTGCATACAAATACAGTGAGCATGTTCTAAGACTATAAAATGAAGCTTATCAATGTGAATCATTGACTTTATTAGTGTAGTTGATGCTTTTCTCCCAAGTGATTTACAGTGTTAAGCTACTTATAATGATTTTCTTATTTAGCTGGTAATTTTTACTGGAGCAATTCAGGGTAAGTACCTTGTTCAAACATATTGCAGCAGGAGGTAGGATTTAAACCCTAGTCTAAATGCAATAACTGCAACCACTACACACTATCTACAGTTATCCATCTACTGTCTGGCAGTCTTATATACTGTTTTACATAATTACATGTTTGAATCATTGATGTCAGTTGCACGGCCTGTTGTAAACAGGCTAGATAACCATAGATATACAGAAATAGGCACTATACAATAATAATGTGCATTTCTACAATGGCAACGTTATCTGCCATATTGGAAAAATGATTCATGCTTGTAAAGAAAAAGACAAGGCTTTGAATGCACTCAGCCACTCTCCTAGAAAGTCTGCCTTGGGCAATTCTCAACCAATTTCCATGAAATATTGCTTATTTTAAAGCTAGATGTATTTTCTCTCAGTTGATCAAACCAGGCATGTAATATCAATTAGAAAAAACTTGAATGATGTCAGGACGTTTAGTGATAGATATTCGGCCTAGGGGAGGTACCAGGCCCACTGATGCTGTTTGTGGGAGCAGTAGGTTTGAATATATCGGGATATGTCCTGTTGCAGGCGTTCGGCCTGACCGTTGGCCTGAGGGTGGTAACCCGAAGTAAGGCTTACCGTTACTCTTAGTTGGTTCCAGAAAGCCCTCCACACCCTGGACGTGAACTGGGGACCCCGGTTGGAAATGATGTCTTCTAGAAGGCCAAACAACCAGAATACCTGGTTGAACAGGATCTCAGCCATCTCCAGGACGGCCAGCAGCTTGGAGAGAGGGATAGAACCAGTCAACCAATGTCAGTATCACGATCTTACCGTCTGAGACTGGGAGGTCCACCATGAAGTCTATGGCGACATGAGACCATGGACAAGACGGCGCAGGCAGCGGTTTGAGGAGGGCTGCGGGTCAGGGCCTGGGCACAGGTGACATAGGCCTCCATGTATTCTTGGACGTCGTCCACCATGGAAGGCCACCAGAAACACCCCTGCAAGAGGGTGAGATTCATGTGGATGCCTGGGTGCCTGGAGGTGGGCAAGTCATGTGCCCACTGTAGCAATTCCGACCGCATGTGGACGGACACATGCTCTTTCCTTTCAGGCTTATCGGGAGGCACAGGTTTGGAGGCTTTGGCCGCACGTAGGTCCGGGAAGAACTGCCATCACATGGGAGCCACCACACATCCTCTGGGGAGGATGCTCTCTGGGTTTTCTGGGGCCGACTCGGGGTTGTGGAGCCGGGACAGGGCATTTGCCTTAGTGTTCATGGAGCCCAGTCAGTAAGATACGGTGAATCAGAAGCGTGTAAAGAACAAAGCCCAACATGCTTGGCGGGAATTGAGCCAACGGGCCTTCTTGAGGTACTTGAGGTTGCAGTGGTCTGTCCACATCAGAAACAGGTGAACCGCCTCCTCCAGCCAGTGTCGCCATTCCTTGAGGGCCAGCTTGATGGCCAGAACCTTCTTGTTCCCAATGTCATAGTTGCGTTCGGCTGCAGACAGCTTGAGGGAAAAGAAAGCACAAGGGTAGGGTTTAGGAGGGTTTCCCTGACATTGGGAGAGAACAGCTCCTACTCCCACGAGCGAGGCATCCACTTCGACCACAAACGGCAAGGAAGGATCATGATGCTTGAGCACTGGAGCTGAAGTGAAGCGTGTTTTCAGATCCTGGAATGCCCTATCAGCGGCCTCACTCCAGGGTAGTCGGGGACCTTTGATGGCCGTTAGGGTGGTGAGTGGGGTTGCGAGAGAGCTGAACCCACGGATAAACGACAGTAAAAGTTCACAAACCCCAGAAGGTTCTGGAGCACCTTCACAGTGTTGAGTCTGGGCCAGGCTGTCACGGCGTTTACCTTCTGAGGGTCCATGGCCACCCCCTCGGCGCTCAGGATGTACCCCAGGAAAGACACCCGTTGCTGGTGAAAAAGGCATTTCTCTCCTTTCACATACAGGCAGTGACTGAGGAGCCGGCGCAGCACAGCCTGAACCTGTTCAGTGTGCTCCTCCCGGGTCCGGGAGAAGATCAGGATGTCGTCCAGGTAGACCAGCACACAATAGTGAATGAAGTCCCCAAGGAGATGCTAAAGGCGGGCTTCCACTCATCTCCCTGACGGACCCGCATGAGGTTATACGCACTCCGCAAATATAATTTGGAAAACAGGGTAGCCACATGAATCTGCTCCACGGCAGTGGTAATGAGTGGTAAAGGGTGAGAGTACCTGACGGTGATGGCATTCAACCCCCAGTAATCGATGCAAGGGCGCAAGCCCCTGTCCTTCTTACTAAAGAAGAAGAACCCGGCAGAGGCCGGCAACGTAGAGGGCCTGATGATCCCCGCGTCCAGGACCTCGGTGATGTATTCCTGCATGGCTTTCTGTTTGGGCACAGACAGGGGCTATGCATGGCCTCTGGGAGGTGTGGTCCCGGGCAGGAGAGCAATCGCACAGTGCCATGGTAGGCGCAGGGGTATTTCTGCGGCCCAGACCTTCCTGAAGACCTCCCGGAGGTCCCAGTACTCCCTGGGTACCTGTACTGGAGGAAGACCGACCACCCCCTCCACAGACGTAGCCCGACATGGGATCTGTAAGCAAGAGTGTGTGCACCGGTCACCCCAGGAAGCCAGTTACCCCATGCTCCTTCGGAACACCGGGTCATGCCTGACCAACCAGTGGAAGCCAAGGATAACTGAGGTATCGGGAGCCCATATCAGGAAGAATGTCAGGTCCTTGTGGCGACAAGCCCCAATTGAGACCCGAAGGGCCTCAGTGCATGAGGTCACCACACCTGAACCTAGGGGTTGGCGTCCAATGAGCCGATCCGGAGCTAGCGGTCACAGCTCCGACCCGGGATGTTGTGGTCCTGGGCGAACCCAATGTCCATGAAGCAGCCGGTGGCCCGAGTCAACCAAGGCTTGGGTATCCAGATGAGTCTCCCCCCAGGCTAGGCGTAGCGGCATTGTAAGTTTTCCCGATCGATACCTGGGACTCACCTGTGAGCCCCTGTTCTGGCAACATGGCATCCACAATGGGCAGTCAGCACAGAAGTGGCCCGGCACCCCACAGTGAAGACACAGGCAGTCCTGAAGACGGCAACACCGCTCCTCAGTGTCCAGCCTCCCCTGTCCGAACAGCCTTGGTTGCAGGTCCTCCTCCCGGGAAGCGGGGATCTGGACGGGCGTCCGACTCCGGGCCAGGTGGTTCAGGGTCCCAGCCATCTCCACCAGGCGATAAAACGTCCAGTCCTCTCCTCTATAGGCTAGTTTGGTCTGGAGCCAGGGATGAAGCCCATTACAGAAGCAAGCCTTGAGAGGGGCTGCATTCCATCTGCTCTGTTGAGCCAGGGTCTGGAACTCCAGCGCATACTCAGCCACTGTCCACTAACCCTGTCAAATGCGCAGGAGACGGTCTCCGGTGGTGCGGGATAGGAATGGGGGGCTGAACACTGCTTTGAATTTTTTCCAGAAGTCAGTGTAGGAGGTCTCAAGGTGCTTACGCCACCCGGCAGTCGTCCACACTCGTGCTGGACCGGTAACTAGCACCATCAGGTAGGCGATCTTGGCTTCCTCGGTCAGATACTGGTGGGGGGAGCGTGGAACACCAGCTCACATTGCATTATGAAGTCCTGACAATGCTCCGACGACTCATTGTACCTTTCCATGGTGGCAATGCAGGGTCCCGGTAGTGGGGAGATTGAGAGCACTGGAGGGACTCCTTCCAGCCGCCCTATCGTCGGAGGGTGGGCTCCCAGCCTGACACCCGGTGACATGCGGTCGCGGTGCAGCTGAACAAGCTCTGCTGAGTCCGTAGATGAGGCGGAACCTTTTGTCATGGTGTCGGGCAGAGAAGGGTGACAGACTCAAGTGCAGTGCTTAAAGGGATAGGACAAAAGAATAGTCAGTGGGCAGGCAAGGGTCAGGCGAGGAATGAACATCATCAAAGGAAATAATCAAAACTGTAGTTGGGAAAGCCAGGTGAGAGATCAAGAAACCGGAAAGACAAAACCCAATAAGCACAAATGCATGAAGGAGCACAGAGACCGGTAGTTGCTCTGGAAGAGGTTCTGCATTGAAAGGCTTCCGGGACGCCCTTTTATCCTACGATCTCTTAACGAGCCACAGGTGGCGCTGATGGTCCAGTGGGCGTGACAACATGGTGCCGTCATTGAACCTACCTGATTTCACATATCAAGATCTTGGTATGCATTATTAAGAGCATAATCTCATCATCCCACATTCATAGTCTGTGTTAATATACAACAGAGGTTTTCCTATCATTTTGACTTGTATAATTTGCATAAAACACTGTAATCTCTGCACTCTGTTCTTATAGCCATATACACCAGATGGTATCTAGCCACCAAAGAGACTTAAAAGTTTTGCTGCTCCATGTATATTAATCTATGATTTTGTCATCCGTAATTTTTGGTCAATAAATTTTTAAATACACTGAGTTTCATGGAGGATATTTCCAGGCCTACAAAGAAATGGACAATATCTAGTATAAAATGTATACTTTGTTATGATACTAGTAATATAATGTATTACTAAAGTGCCTATTGATGAAGTATAAGATTCAAAATTCTGTGGTTAAATTTGTCAAACTTGTTAAAAATTTAAGAAGAAACTATAGGGCCTACAACGGTCTCTGTCATGTCTGGTTCTGGAAGGAAGAGCAGTATTTGTGGTTTATTCAGGGAAATCCAAGAGAGGTTGTCAAAGGACAGGCAAGTAGTCTTCGAGGTGCAAACGTCGTTACAGGGAAAATCCAAAAGGCAAGGTTGGTACACAGGCAAGAGGTCTATGATCATAAAGAGGTACAGGATCGTTGGAACAAGGGACGGGTTCTGGGAGGGCGTTAGCGAACAAGAAGTAGAAGAGCTAGGAGGTCGCAAACAACAAGGCTGAACAAGGTTCCGCATCAGCTGCTGGTCTGACGCAGCCTTTTATGCCCCAGTCTGCGCTGCGTCCCAGGTGTTCCGTGTCGGCTCGAGGGTGTGGGCGTGGCAGTCTCAAAATTGTAAAAAGATTTTAACTTTCTGGGTACTTATATGAATGAACAAAACATATTGATATTAAGGCAAAACAGATTTCAAAAGTTGCTGCATTAAATAAAAAAGAAAAGGAAAACCTTTGCCAAGAAATACTTCGTCATAGATTTACAATGAAATAATAATATGACCCTTAACTTATGCAATTACAGCTTGGGGGAATTCCTCACAAAATTTACCGAAAAAAGACTGATTCTCTTTCTAAAAAAAGCCGTATGATTAGTAGTTATGTATCTCAAATCCTGAAAAACACGGTATGTTGACCTTCAATAATATTATAAATTTATTGTTGTTGCTGATTTTATAAATCTAAATGCAAACACATTCATATCATACAGGTAAACATATGACAAATAGAATGTCCTTTCATGTATATTGTGGTGTGCGGCACTCTGGGTTTGGATGGGGTGAAGAAGAACGCAGGGGCAGCATTCACGACGAATGTTTAATTAGAACACCGGCACACAGGGAAATTACTACAATGTTCTTGGTCCAACGACCCCATTTCCTCAAGGATCTGCGCACAAAGCCAGCCTTCACAGCAGGCTTTTAGTGCCTCTAGGTTTTCATCTTTCATACTGGCAAACATGGTCACCCCATCATTTCCCCCAGAAATGCCCCCATTGGTTGAACACGTTATTTACAATTTACCCATAATCCAACTATTTACCATCCATCCATCTTCTGACCCGCTTGTCCTAAAAGGGTCGCAGTGGTAGCAGGGAGAGCAGAGAGGCCCATCCGCTCCTGTCCCCCGCAACTTCCTCCAGCTCAACCTGGGGGATCCCCAGCCGTTCCCAGGCCAACTGTGAGATATAATCCCTCCAGCGAGTCCTGGGCCGACCTCGGGGCCTCGTCCCAGTTGGCCGTGCCTGGTATACCTCCAAAGGGAGGCGTCCAGGGGGCATCCTTATCAGATGCCCGAACAACCTCAACTGGCTCCTCTCAATGTGAAGGAGTAGCGGTTCTACTCTGAGTTCCTCCCGGATGTCCAAACTCCTCACCCTGTCACGGAGAGTGAGTCCCAGCACCCTGCAGAGAAAACTCATTTCGGCCGCTTGTATCCGCGATCTTATTCTTTCGGTCATCACCCAGAGTTGATGACCATAGGTGAGGGTTGGGACGTAGATCGACCGGTAGATGGAGAGCTTCACCTTATGGCTCAACTCACCCTTCACCACTACAGCCCAGTACAGCGACCGCATTACTGCTGCCGCTGCTCCTAGTCTGTGGCTGATCTCACGCTCCCTTCTTCCCTCACTCGTGAACAAGAACCCAAGATACTTGAACTCCTCCACCTGGGGCAAAAACTCTCCCCTTACCTGGAGGGGGCATGCTATCTTTTTCCGTGAGAGAACCATGGACTCAGACTTTGAAGTGCTGATCCTCATCCCAACCGCTTCGCACTCAGCTGCAAACCATTCCAGTGCATGCTGGAGGCAACCATGTGACGGTGCCAAAAGGACAACATCATCCGCAAAAAGCAGAGACGTCACCTTCCGACTCCCACACAGAATGCCCTCCTGACCTCGACTGCGCCTTGATATCCTGCCCATGAAAACCACAAACAGGAGTGGAGACAAGGCACAACGTTGGCGGAGTCCAACACCCACACTAAACAGGTCTGACTTAATGCCGAGTATGCGGACACAGCTTTCGCTCCGTATGTACAAGGACCGAATGGCCCGCAGTAGTGGCCCCGGTACCCCATACTCCCGAAGCACAGAATTTCCCGGGGAACACGGTCATAGGCTTTCTCCAACTATTTACATTAAACAAATCTTCCTGTCCAAGCACACAGTAATGTGGGTCGTGAAAATATATACATCATTATCAAAAATCTCGAAAAGGACTGAATTATAAAATTTCAACACAATGGAATAAACTTTCAGGAAAACTGTTAAATTCTTAAACTGAAATCAGTCAGATTAAATAGTTTTAATTACACTGATTTCAATTTATGTATTTGTAATATTTAGTTGTTAATACATATAGCTATTGTCTCATCTTCTGTATAAGTTTAAGCTGACATTTGTATCATATGTATATATTGGATAAATAAATTGAACTGAACCTTTTCCCTAAAATTTTACAATTTGTTTGTAGTAAGTCTTTTTTTTGCTTTATTACATTATTGTCCTTTAAACTTTATTATCTTTGTATAATTATGTCTAACAATGTGTCCCTTCATTTTTATATTGTGTAATTTCTAACCTGCTGATGTACGTTAATGTTAAAACAAACTCTGACTGATAGTCTGATAAGTGATCAACAGTGTTTACTTAGTCAAACTAAGCTACGAAACTGTACAAAAAATTTTTCTTCCTGAAGATCTGCTTACTTAAATACTTTAACATTTGTTTGTTGATCCCAGATTTAATCGGTTGCAGACTGCAGAAATTCATACCATAAACAATGTCTGGACTTGGTCTTCTGATTACTCACTTGCTGGGAACATAAATTCCACCTTATGACTTTTTTTTTTACACCAGAAGAGACTGAAGTGCTCACTTGTGAAATGGCAAGCCTTTCTCCTTGTTGTATTTATTTCTGTAATTGGTGCAGTTAAACGCTTGGAATTGCATACCACTTGACAACCAGATTTTTCCAAAATGGCAGCCTGGCAGAGCCATCCAGCATGAAGCCATGGCCAATTTATGTATATCTATGTAGATATCTATGTGTTATGTTCTTCAAGGGATGTTTCCTGTTGTAATCTTCGAAAATATACATAACCATAATTAATCCAGAGAAACTTCCCACTGTACACATTAAGTCACTTTAATTAAATAATAAATGAGAAATTTCTGAACTGTTCATATGTTTGGGAAGTCTGCACCCCTAACGTATTGTTGTCCCTCTCTGTTGCAGGAAAGATGTGTGAGGAGCCTGTGGACATGTGTGCTCCACTACTGAACCCTTGCCATCCCCATTCCACCTGTGTCATCGCCAACAAAGGCTCTAAGTGAGTGTGCCACTACCGCACCAATGGCACACGATCTGTCTGGCTCTGATTTCCTCTCCAGTGCACAGGATCCTACCAGCTTCTCATTCACACATCCTTGGTCCATTGCAAACAAGCATACAGATGTTTACAGATGAACTTAGTTCATACATTCAAAATGCTGTTCTGCTGCAAAAAAAAAGGAAAATCTGTGTGATAATACAGCTCTCTTTTTAAGAAATTACAACATCTTTTTGGATCTCTGCTGTCCCTTTTCCTTTTTTCTCTCAGAAACAGTTTTTTGTGTCTTTAAGATGCTCACTTACATTTTTCTACCTGCTAAAGGTGCGTGTGCCCCCCTGGCTATGTGGGCAATGACTGCAGTGTGAACTACAATGACTGTGGGGAGCACCGCTGCCAAAACAGGGCCCAGTGTGTAGACAGAGTCAATGGCTACACTTGTGCTTGTGTTGATGGTTACAGGTACAATTCAGATAAACTGTCTCTTTTTCTTGTATGAATCTCCATAGGCCATTTTTCCAGATGGAAAGAGGGACAAATGTAGTGAATATCATTCATTAATTATAATTAATTTATTATGATGAAGTTATCATTTATAAATGATAATTATTTTTTAATTTATAGTATTGGTTAGTGAGTGAGAGAGTCTAAGTGAAAGTTTCTGTGTTACATTTATTAATATAGCTGATGCTTTTCTCCAAAGCAACTTACAATGTCAAGCTCCTTACCTGTTTATACAACTGGGTTATGTTACTGGAGCAATTTAGAGTAAGTACCATGCTCAAGGGTACTATAGCTGGAGGTCCAAAGGCAGCAACTCTAATCACTATGCTACCAGCTGCAGCTGTTTGACTGCATAAAATATCAAGAGGATCTCGCTCTGTGTTTGTGAAAGTGTCATTTTAAAAGGATCTCAGAATTTTCTGTTTTTGTTAAAACACCAGTATAAAGTGAAATCCAAGTGAGAATTTTTCATCTGTGCAAAAGAGAGTAGCAACTTAGTATGACTCTGGATCTCTAAAGAGTCCAGATATGAAATTGCAGTTGCTGTGGAATTCGTCTGAGTGTCTCTTCCTTCACTTCTCTTCAACAGCGGGCCCCTGTGTGAGATCCCTCCTGCACTTCGCTCTCCATGTGACCTGGCTGACTGCCAAAACAATGCACCCTGTGTGGAGAGGGGGGGGAGGGGCTTTTGCCAATGTCCACCCGGGTTCGGTGGGCCGCGCTGCGAGAAGTTAGTCAGTGTCAACTTTGTAGACAGGGACTCCTACGTGCTTCTTAGTGATATGAAGAACTGGCCTGAAGCTAACATCACACTTCAGGTATTCACCAAATGCACATCTGTGTATGTGTGTACTCAAAGACATCTTACATGACCACACAGGTCCTTTGACAAGTACCACATTAATACAGTCATACCCTCAAGATTCCCATAATGTCTCTTATTCCCTCAGGTATCCACTGCAGAGGACAATGGCATCCTTCTTTACAATGGTGACAGTGATCATATTGCAGTCGAACTGTACCAAGGTCATGTGAAGGTCAGCTATGACCCTGGGAGCCAGCCTGGACATGCCATCTACAGGTCAGTATTGCAAGTCGCAGTCCATGACCCAGTCATTTCATTTTGATCAAATTTTTTAATAGTGAAATTTTTCAGTCTGCTTATTATATTGTTATTATATTATTTCCAGCACCGAGACCATCAATGATGGTCAATTCCACACTGTGGAGCTGGTGACCTTTGACCAGATGGTAAACTTGTCTATTGACGGTGGGCTCCCAACCACAATGGACAGTTTTGGGAAGGTCCAGCCCCTGAACGGAGATGCTCCGCTTTATGTGGGGGGTAGGGGCCCTCTGCAGACACCTCCCTCCACTACAGGCACTCTTTATTACACTACTGTCAATCTCCCTGTCCCCTCGCTTTGTGACACTGCACAACCCAACCCTCATTTCCCAGACTGTGTTTGCTAGAGCGTATATGGGATATCAGAACCCAGCTTCTGTACATGGAGAAACAATTGGCACATTTGTCCACCTCAACATTGTTTTCTATATTTAGTCCTAACAGATACAGTCTTAGTCTGATGTGCTGCTCACATGTTGAAGTTCTGTGTTTTTGATAAACATGGTTATGTTAATATGTAAATTGTATTGTGTCCTTCCTTGGTAAGAGAATTGAAATGGGCAGTATGACCCTTGATTCTATTATTGTGTACAGTTATATGTTAATCGTAATTTCATGTGTGCTTGTTCTGGTGTAAGTATGGGTCACTTGTAGAAGTGTTGTGTAGGTCTGTGATTTGTCTTATTGTATATTGATTCTTCTGTTGTCTCTGAGAGGCACTATGTTTTCTCATATTAAGCCTCTTCACCATTCCATATTTCAAAGAATCCGTGTTCCAGATGACCCAATAATTGATTTTGAAATAACAATGTTATTATCAGAAATTGCATTCAACATTGCAACATCTTAAACTAAACCATGTTGGGTCCAACCCTCTTTCTCACTCTTCTTTCAGACAATGTTCTGCTTTATCATTTTAAATCCTGGAACATTTGTAGAAGGGGAATACATATCTTTGTATTGTCCCTCTATGTGTGATGGCACTTTGAAATGTCTCACTCCATTACTCCCATGTAAGCCCTTTGTTGACTGTGCCAGTGTGCCACTGGGCTCCTCTCCTCGTCTCTCTCACCCAACTGCTCTGCCTTCCTCAGGGATGCCTGTGGATGTCCACTCAGCTGGGTTCCGCTTCTGGCAGATTCACAATGGCTCCAGCTTTCACGGCTGTATCCAGAACTTGTACATCAACAACGAGCTGCAGGACTTCACCAAGACACAGATGAAACCAGGCGTGGTGCCCGGGTGTGAGCTGTGCCGCAAGCTTTATTGCCTACATGGCATATGCCAGCCCAACAGTGGAACAGGTCCCATCTGCCACTGCCACCCCGGCTGGAGTGGGCCTCATTGTGACCTGCCCACAAACAACCCCTGCCAGGGCAGCAAGTGAGGACAATATTTTCTCATCAAACTTATGTTTCATGTTCACTCGCTGAAACATCCATCTATCTATTGTCAACAACCACTTGTCCCGAGTGGGGGCATGGCGAGCTGGAGCCTTACCCAGGCAACACATGGCGCAAGGCTGGAGGGGGGAGGGGACACACCCAGGATGGGACGCCAGTCCATCGCAAGGCACCCCAAGCAGGGCTCGAACCCCAGACTCGCCACACAGCACGCACCAGCTGAACCCGCGCCCCCCTCTCACTGAAACAATGAACTATAATTACGTATGCCCATTTATTACAAAGGTGGTATGATTATAGGTCCATGAAGATGCACAAAAAATCCCTATTATATAATAATAATAATAATAATAACAATTTGTGCCAGTTTATGTGATTAGTAAAAAGCATCATCCACTAAGCTTGATTTTCTTTAACTCACTTAAAATAGGATGATTCTACCTGAATTGTATATGTAATTTCCCCCCATTTACTGGGGACAACTGGAAATGTAATACTGGTTTAACAAATACTGATTAATAATGAATATACACATGCACACTTTCTGACCCACTTGTCCCATACGGGGTCGCGGAGAACCAGAGCCTAACCCGGCAACACAGGGCGTAGGGCTGGAGGGGGAGGGGACACACCCAGGATGGGATGCCAGTCCATCGCAAGGCACCCCAAGCGGGACTCGAACCCCAGACCCCCTGGAGAGCAGGACCCGGTCCAAGCCGCCGCGCCGCCGCGCCCCCCCCCCCCCCCCCCCATGAATATAAGTTTATAGTATAAGTTTGTTCTCATTATTGCATGTTGTATTTGATAAATCAGAGTAAGAAACTTATAGTACTCCCTGATAATGTTTTAAATTGTCATGATTGGCATGGATTAAACTTTGAAAAGGTCTTCAGATGAGAACCGATTTTCTTATGGCTAGTAAAAGTAAACTTTAAACACACACACACACACACATTTTCAGAACCGCTTGTCCCATACGGGGTCACGGAGCCTACCCGGCAACACAGGGCGTAAGGCCAAAGGGGACACACCCAGGACGGGACGCCAGTCCGCCGCAAGGCACCCCAAGCGGGACTCGAACCCCAGACCCACCGGAGAGCAGGACCGTGGTCCAACCCACTGTGCCACCGCACCCCCCTAAACTTTAAACAACACAAACAAATTAGCATATTATGCTGTTTTGTGGGGGCTGAAAATAAAAATTGCTAATACCTTAAATGCAGCCAAAATTCCAATTTTCACAGCACATACTGTATGTAGCCCTAATAAAAAATGAGAAGACTGTTTGTGACAGGGACAGCTTCAGAGAGTTCACTCTCACAGTATATTACGCATGCAAATCTGTGACTGTATAGATGAATGACTGGGATTTTCATACAGGTGTGTTCATGGGAAGTGTCTGCCCCTGGACATGCAGTCCTACCGCTGTGAGTGTCAGGAGGGGTATCGAGGGGCCCTTTGTAACCAGCAGGAGCAGCTGTTCAACCCCTGCAAAAGGCTGCAGTGTAAACATGGCCAGTGTCAGATCTCGGGCACAGGAGAGCCCTACTGTCACTGTGAGAGTGGCTACAGTGGTGACATGTGTGACACAGGTGAGAGCAACCAAATGCTTCATTAAGAAACCTGGCAATGCCATTTACTTGCCAATAAAGTTTTTTTTCATGTGACATCCATGCACATTGTACTGGTATTGAAGTAAGAGTGGGTCGTTGTGTGGGTAACATTAAAAACAGCATGTGAGCACAAGGCCTCATATATGAATTGTGTTCCTTCCTCCAGGGTCAGAGTGTCAAGGGGTGCCAGTGAGGGACTTCTACCAAGTGCAACGTGGCTACGTGATATGCCAGACCACACGTATGGTGTCATGGGTGGAATGCAGTGGATCTTGCAGCATTGGAACCTGCTGTGGCAGCCAGCGGATGAAGCGTAGGAAATACAGCTTTGAGTGCAGTGATGGGAGTTCCTTCAGTGAGGAGGTGGAGAAGACCATCAAGTGTGGCTGTGTGGGTTGCATGTAGTGCCCTGTGGTCACCCTCTGAAGATGGGAGCCCAATAAAGGAATATAATATGCAGTATCTATTTCTTTATATGGGTGATGAACAATGATGTTTGTTAAACAGGACAATGTTTCCATCAAACAAAATTTTTACGGAAAGAAAGAAAAACTGTTGTGTCGAAACGTCATCAACTCACCTGGGAGTGAAAAGAAAGTCTTCAGGCTGAACAGCCTGGGGAGGTGAAACACATACGGCAGTGGTTAAGGAGCTTCTCTTGTGACCAGGAGGGACTTATATAATTCTGTATAATTTACGGCAGTACTTAATCTGAATATAAACTGAATATTTAAACTGTTCCACTTAAATATTTTTATATACTGCAGCTATGCTGATTTAGTCAGACTTTATACATCCTTTAAATGTTGCACTTAAAATCCGGTTTCTTTCCTGGGATTTGAATCTGGGATTGTCAAGGTATGAACCCAGCTCTTTAACCACTGTATTATTTGTGAGATAGTGTGACTTGTCTGCCTCTCTTGTGTAAATAAAAAAAAAATCTGAAGACGGCATCTTTAACTAAGTCATTAAAGTATAGCTAGTGTCTCTCCTCTTGTTGGTAGCCTTCCATTAGTTTCTTCCACTCTTTATCCTATAGTGCTTCTTTGACAGCCTGGCATCCAAGGTCTTCATGCACACCATACAACATGAGACTGTTACAAGTCTAGCTCCTTATGCACCAGTGGCACCAATAAAGCACCAGTGGTGTCGCTACAGCCCTTTGGCTTCCTTGGTTGTGTGAATGGAGGGAAGTAAACAGCTGAGTCACTACAAAATTCAGCATGTCACAGTTCCATTTGCAAGGTGTCTGTACTGTTCTATTTAACCAAACTCCCTTTAGCTAATTTGGGTACTGATACTGTGATTCCTAGCGGAACACAAAACATTTATAAATACTTAATAAAGAAAGATGAACAATGACAGGAGGAACTTTAGTTTGCAAGATTTGTACAGCCTGTTCTTGGTCATCCTTCTCACTGACCATATGTGAATATTCCAGTAATTCAGTGATTTAAAAAAAAAAAAAAAACTAAAAGCAAAGTTACAAACTGAAATCCCAAGAACACGACTGGTAGGGCTAAAGTTTATATTACTTAGGTAAACAGCCTCCTTCAAGGACTGCAATTAAAAGTCAACTGTAGTTGTAATATGGGTAAGATCTCCAATGCATCAATGTTCTTTCTGACGTAAACACAAGATGGTGGCCTGAGCAGAGAATGTTTACTTGTTTCGCTGAGAGCTGGGTCTTCAAAACTAGTGGCCTACACTGGAAAAGTCAGTTATTGCTGGGCTGTCACCACACGAACAGGACAAAAAACCCAGATGAAGAGCCCACAGCCCATATTCCTTACTTCTGAATCTTATCCCTCTCTACTGGCAGTATTATTGTGCAAACTATTGCGTGTGTGTACAATTTTTCAAACTGATGTAGAGCTTTTTATTATATTGCAGAACAAAAAGTTGCAGAATGTTATTTTCATTATTTTTTGCATTTGTTTTATTATATTTTGTTTTATGATGTAACCTAACTCGTTAAGTCCACTCTTTATACAGAAATGCCTAACAGATTCTAATATATATTTGTATTTCATTTTCGGATAGTATTTTTATATGTTGAAAGTTAAAAAGGTGTCCTGGAAGATTCTACTGGAAATAGCAGTTTGGCACACGATTGGGTCACTAGATTAGTCTACTTAAGGTAGTTTATAATTGGCTAAAACAAGGTACGTTAACCTTTAGTTAGAGGAGGCAGTATTGCTCTAGATGTTTAATATTGTACATGTTGTCTTCTTTGTGATATTACATTTGAATTCATTTGAAAGTCATATGTGTTGTTTTTTATTTATTCTGATAGTATTTTGATGTAGAAATTATGAAAATACAAAATGTTTTATTTTCGAGTATAATGAAAAAAAAAAATCTAATTATTCTGAATTTTAAAGCCAGGATCAGCTTTTTTGAAGAAAAGTATTTATTCATCCTTGGCTTAGAAATTCCTTATTCATTGTCCAAGTGAGAGAAGCTGCAAACGGTACACAGCTAGAAGACAAAAGTGGACACAAAACATTTCCAGTATTTAACACAGTCCAACAATTAGAAATTTGATCCCTCTTGCAGCTTTAATGTAGCCATGAATTCATGAGTGTGCCATATCATGAATTTAGAGCTATATCATCATTATGTTCCATTACACTGAACTGGCTTATTTCTGTATGTACAGGTATCCCTTGATTTACAGAATTAATCCATTCTTGAAAATGGTATAGATACTGAAATTTCTGATACCAAAAGACTTTTCTTTCTTTTTTTTTTTTTTTTTTTTTTGTGGGAAAAAATAATCCATGCGTTCCCAGTCTGAAAACCCCAAACCACACACACAGTCTACAGCTACTTGTCCTGGGTGGGGTCATGGCGAGCCGGGGCCTAACCTGGCAGCACAGGGTGCAGGGCTGTTGGGGGGACACACACCCTGGATGGGATGCCAGTCCACCACAGGGCACCCAAAGCAGGATTCGAACCCCAGACCTACAATGGAGCAGGCCCTGGCCAAGCCTGCTGCACCCCCAAGCCCCCAACCAACATTTCCAAATATCAGTAAAATACTCTAAAACACCTGCCAACCTATGATTTACATTTACATTTACATTTATTCATTAAGCAGATACTTTTTTTCCAAAGTGTTCACTTTTTCACTGTGAACCCATTCTACAGATCCTCAGCAGTATCCATGCCGGTTGGGTAAGGAAAATATTTCATGACCATTATTACAGCTTTCACAATTTAATATGGTTTTATTTTTCAATATCATCATCATCATCTTTAATTGACAGTTTTACTTAATCTCCATCTGATTTTAAGATGGACTAATGAACGTGTATGGTACATGTTGATGTGTCTGCTGTATTTTACTATTAGAAAAAGTCCTTTTTTAGTGTGCTTCTACAAATTTCTGTGAATTTCCTTATTTAGTCATATAAACAGCTGCAGTAATGCTGAATGAATGTTGTATTGCCAGGAAAATGTTTACTGATACTTTGTCTTTGTCATTCATTAAAATTCATTGTCAGTTTTTATTATACAAAGTTTGTCTATTGATTGGTACTTGTCTGAATCATAGAAGACAACTCCATATGTTAACATTAGTTTTATCAAAAAGAGATTACATACTGTAGTAGAACATGTCAAAGACCTCATTCTGTAAGCTACACATTAGCAACAAACAGCATCTTTAGATCTTGAGTCTTGTTTACATTACAAGGGTGAAGACCTTGTAAAGCTACATTGGAGCCAGTGAAAATGGGACCCCAATAAACATCAATCCATGGTGATCAACCCACCTGCCAATGGTACCATCCTATTGAGAATATACAGCAATAATGACAGGAAAATAAGGATAACAGCATCATGTGAGTGGTATAAACACCCATAACATCAAGAGAGTTAACATCTTGAACAAGAAAACAAGTTGCATATCTTGGATCTCCAAAGACTATGTTAAGACATAAACATATAAAAATTCCAACCACAGGTAAGCATTGTTGAAGAAACTCTTTGGCTGATAAGTACATCACCCAATTCTTCCTCAAGTTATTTATTCAAATGGTTTTAAGTAGCAAAAATGTTAATTATTGTACCAAATTGAACAAAAAAAATGCAATAGGTCAATACACTCGCTATTGTCGTGAAGCTGATTGAGTGTTGCAGATGACAGGTTCTTATGTCTACAAACCACAGTCTTTTACAAACCACAGAGTTTGTTCCTTGTTATAAACACAGGATGCACATAGCCTTTGCTACTTTTATATCCTATTTAAACATTTCCAATTTAACATTCAAAGCCAAAAGTTAACACTCGTATGGTTTAACAACCTCAGTGGCCTGAAGAGTATGCCAATAAATCACCACAAATTATATACTGTACAAAATAACACTAACACAAGAGGAAGAACACTGCACTAAGAAATGAAGAACTTTTCCTCTGCTGATGTGCCCAACATGCCACTACCACGTAGTCATACTGTGACTCATGACAGGATGAGTTTCAGGGCATCACAATTTTTCCATGGATTTCATTCAGACATTAACATATGGAAAACAGGTTTAAACAAGCAAGTTCTATTTAATAAAAAATCTTTCATATCTATTTATATCAACATATTTTTGTATAATCCAGGGGGTGTGGTGGCGCAGTGGGTTGGGCCACAGTCCTGCTCTCCGGTGGGTCTGGGGTTTGAGTCCCGCTTGGGGTGCCTTGTGGCGGACTGGCGTCCCGTCCTGGGTGTGTCCCCTCCCTCTCCGGCCTTACACCCTGTGTTACCGGGTTGGGCTCCGGTTCCCCGTGACCCCATATGGGACAAGCGGTTCTGAAAATGTGTGTGTGTGTGTGTGTGTGTGTGCGTATTCAGAAATGCATAATGCAAGTTATGCACAGAACTTTACAGATATATGACCTACTACACTTTAATGTCACTCCCTACTTGTGACCACATCTCAGCAGCAGGATAAACTTAACTTGTAATCAAAAGTTACAAAATAACTTTGTTCTTACATTGTAAAATTTTCCTTAAAAATAATACATCTTTAAGAGTGCAGTATCAGATACATGTTCTACAGCAATGAAAATGTGTTTGGTTCTTGCCTCCTGCTTGTTGTAGCCAATTCTATTCATTTGGTTACCATAATGTATGCACACCGCCCTAAAAATTACCAAAATACAGTAACTTACTCATTATTACCTGAGTAAAATATCTAAGAATAAGGATGGAATGACATAAAATTCATAAATGATTGCATAAGAAATGTAAGAAATATGAAATTAAGTCTATGAAGGAGAAGGGGGTGCGGTGGTGCAGTGGGTTGGACCGCAGTCCTGCTCTCCGGTGGGTCTGGGGTTCAAGTCCCGCTTGGGGTGCCTTGTGGTGGACTGGCGTCCCGTCCTGGGTGTGTCCCCTTCCCCCTCCGGCCTTACGCCCTGTGTTGCCGGGTAGGCTCTGGTTCCCCGTGACCCCGTAAGAGACAAGTGGTTCTGAAAATGTGTGTGTGTGTCTATGAAGGAATAATTAAGGGAACACATGCACTACAATGCAGCTCTCAGGCTTGTGCATCTAATGCTGGTTAAAACAATGGTTTCAGTGAAGAGAAAGTGTAATGCATCTCACAAACACATAGTTTCAAGCTCGCAGCACACACTGGCTGAAACCGCTCATCCTAAGCAGGGTTGCGGTGAATTGGAGCCTAACCTGGCAACACAGGGTGTAAGGCCAAAGGGGGAGGGGGACACATCCAGGATGGGATGCCAGTCCATCGCAAGGCACCCCAAGTAGGACTCGAAACCCAGACCCACCACAGAGCGGGACCCAGCCAAGCCCTCTGTGCCACCATGCCCCTGTTCACAGCACACATCCTATCACAAATGAATGCTTTCACTAAAAACATTGAAATAGTTTAAAAATAACTTATAATTTTAAGTACTGATGAATATTAATCAAACAGGATAATTTGTCCTATGACATCACCCTAACAGGCAAATTCCTACTGTGAGGACATTGAAGTACCATTTTAATTTGGAAAAATTTGAGAGTGAAGGGAAAAAAAAACTGTTAATGAAGAAATAATATGAATTTTGTTTGAAACCAACACTGTAAAGCTACACTCATCCTGAAGTCATTTAGACGATAGTACACTAGGTAGGGGCCAGAAAACAGCCAAACTCTCACAAAGGAACAAAAAACCACTTGGTTTTGAAAAACCAAATGTATCTGTCTCCTAAAAAACTCTGACACTGAAGTAGGGATGGCACAGTCCAGAATAAAATATTTGAGAAAGTCAAGTAATCACATAATGGGCAAGAAAGGCATATATTTTATTAAGGCATAGTAGTGGTTTTTAGTGAATATATTTGCAACGCTCACATTAACCACATTTCCATGATTGTGATGCTATACAGTGTCTGCAATCCAATTTTATTTTAAATCCAGGAAAAAGCAAATCTTATATTACACAATTCATTAGCCAACTGCAAAAAACAGTACAAGAAGCATTTCATAAAAAGTGTATCCATGGATAAACTGAATTACAGAGATTAAATGTGAAGATCATTGTTATTTTCTCCAAAAATTATGACCACAGTGACTAAGAAAATCTGGATTTTCGGATTTGTTTCAGAATTTCAAAATATCTTAAGTCGCTCCATTTCTGTCTGGCATCGAACACACAAACTAAAATTTTAAAAGCATAATCATATTTAATAATGAAATTACAGCTGCCTCAAAGAATTGTAGACATTTTATACTTATGCATTATTTAATTAGCAGTTATCTAGCTATGCTTTAGTGTTACTCAGACAGGTAAGTGTAATAAGAGGTCTGGTGAGGAAAAAAACAAAATAAATACCTCAAACAGCTCAAACTAATACCTGAAAAAACACAAATAGAGCACAGCTGTGGTAAAGTATTCATGAAAAATTCAGTAATGAACATGCAAGACTTGTATGTCATGCACCATTCAAAGAAAAAACAAAAACCTCAAAGATTAAATAAATGAAAGGAACAGATCTTTATTATGGTGATGAAAGCTGTGTCACAAAGGCCACATGGAGGTATAGGCTACTCAAAAAGTAACAAAACTGCAATAGCACGTTCTGCTTTACAAGGATCTACTGGAGATGATCACTGCAACATTCACACATTCAGCTTGACTGTATGTCTGCAGCACAAAACAAATTGTATATTATGTTCAAACCAAATTAAAAACAGAGCAAATTAAGGATATCCATATTAACTCACTTTCAAGAGTCATATAAATAGCAAATTAAATGTACATGGTGCCAGTAAAACCAAGATCACAGGAATTTACAAACAAAATGTACAAGTCTGTACTATTTACTGATCAGCAAAATTTTCAATTGTGGATTATTGCTCATTTCTGATTTGGCAACCATGGTCTATTAGGTCTGGCTACAGGTCCCAAGGACTGAAATAAGTTACTCAGAATATTTTGGTAATAAAACATTATTAATCTTACCCAAACATTTTGCTGTGCTATACATATTGTATTCACACTTTGGTGAAAAATCTAACAAGTACCTGATAAGCAGGCAAGAGGAGGGTGAAAAAAGCAAGATTCACGAAACAGTACTATTTTAGCGTATCAAACACAAAGAACACAACCACAGTAATGTACTCAATACTATTTGTCACAGTTCATAAGTCTAAATCATGACGTATAATGCAAAAGTACAGATGTCTCCTTGCAAACTCCGGTATAACACTCATAAAAACACAGCAATGTGCAGGTCAAGTGCAGGGGCTGGATTCAAGTCCCTGCAGGAAGACATAGTGGAGAGGCCTCAGTGCAATTCAACCTCTCCCTACAAAGGAGCATGAGTTTGTGCAATAAGTAGAGAAGTGAGCCCTACCATTCACTTGACTTTTATTACTTTAAATATCGATAAATAAGGCACCTATTCAAAGCACTCCCCAACTGATTGCAAGCACTGAGTAGTACGAAACTGGAGGAGCTCACTCCTCAGCAGCAGCTTAGAGGGGCCCTCTACACCCTCTGTTAGCCCTCCAATACCCAAATTTATCTCGCACCCAGACAAAGCCTTTTCGCACATTTAGCTGTCCTACACAAGTCGTCTCACATACACACAAATGCTTTTAGATCACAACTGGTTTTAAATATATCCCTGTCATCTTTGTTTGCAATTTTATTTTCAATTTTAACAAAAACATATCCAAACTTAACAACTAATTTCTTCTTAAATACAAATGTTCAATTACAACCATTTACATGTATAAACAAACAAAAAAGTTAGATCAGTTTCATACTGTTTCAAACTATTTCAAACTTCACAGATCTTTATCAACAAACATCTTTGCGCAAAGTCTATTTTCCGGCAGAAGTCTCATCATTTTAAAAGTGAAGTTCTGGTACGTTTGGCTGACGATGTTACGAAGTCCTGAGTTCGCTTCGTGGAAGATTTTGACAGCACACTTGTATTAGGTGTAGCCTCAATCTTCCTCTGAGACCTTGTTAGTACATAGTCTTGTGAGACTGGACTAACTTGCACCTTCTGGTGAGGGGTCAAACACTCTATGTTTCTTATCAGTTTCTTAGTTTGTACTTTTGCCTCTCTGACTTGCACTTTTTTTAGTGGTTTTGGCACATCAACTGGTTCTTTTTCCACTTTTATTGGTACCACAGCTTTGCTTTTTAGTCTGGAAGAGACTGATTCATGTGGAGTAACTCTGCTCAGTTTCTGAGCTGCTGAGGACAAAGACGACCTTCTCAGTCCATAGTCATCCTTTTTATTCAACCCAGTTGAAGACCTATTATTATTTTTGACTCCTTTCTTCCTACAAACTGTCTTCCCTGCAAGTCTTCTATTTGAAGGTACAGGTTTTGATTTATTACTTCCACAGTCTTTCCCAACAGATAAACCTTTTTTCTTTTGTTGTAATAACTTTGGACTGGGGACAGGCTTTGGAGAAGTTTTAAGTCTCAACCTGGCATCTTCTTCCAGTATCCCCTTAGGTTTAATATATTGTGGCTGAATTTGCAGTTTCCCACGGATATTGGAGTATTTTCTCAAGATCCTGGCAGAAGCAGGGTGTCTTGAACCCACAGTAGCCTTCTGGTTTTCCACAACCTCTGTTACAAGATTATGAGGAAGTCCATGCAATTTAGTCGAGACTTGCACCGCAGTGGTTAGGTCATTTGCCCTATCCTTTCGTTTGTTACAACAACCTTCTTGTTCCCAGACTTGAGAGATTAGTTTTCGGTTTTTAGGGTTGCTTTTCACAGGGGAAGCAATAGCAAATTTTTTCAGGTGTTTCTTTAAGCGCTCAGCTTGCAAACTTGGAAAAACTCCTTGTGAGGAACTGGCTACACCTGATGAACCCTGAAAACACAGCTGAGTTTCAGAAGGAAGGCGTGTATTTGCCTTTTTCACAATGACAAGGGATTTAGTTTCAGTTGTCTGCAAAAACCATTGGCATATGCTGCTCATATCAAATGTTTTTGTGAAAAGGAGGCGCACAGGAGAGAATTTTGGCTGATCTAAAGATTTTGGCTTTCGGACTCGGCGTTTACTCTTCCAGATTTCTTTCAACCGGTCTGCCTTGTTTTTGGGCCTACATGCTGTGTGCTGACCTGCTTTATCGATCTGGATCCACCCTCTCTGCATTTTATCATACTTACTATTTAAATTTGTTATTAGTCGTTGATTTTCTTCCTCCATAAGTGTTTCCAAAAACTTATGTGGATTTGATCCTGAGAGGTCAAGTTTCTGCAGACCAAATGGGTCAGAGTCCTTTCTCTGGATCTGTATGCACTTTTGCAATCTAGTTTTCACATGGCACTCTCTATGTTCATTGTCATTTGGTCTGGGTGTAACGAGTCTCTGGGGTCTAAAATCTTGTTTTAGTGGAATTATAGAACTTACTGATATTGTAGACATTCCACCATTTCTACAAAACATGTCTGATGACATTTTTCCAGATATTTCCATATCACCTCCCATGGAATCACAGTTACTAGCATCTTCTGTCACCATGGATGCTGCAGCAGTGCACATTTTTGAGATTGCTCTTTTATCATGTCTTTGTGCCAGTAACTGACCCTGTACTGCCTCATTCTTTTCCATTTCCTTTGTCAAAATGGACTTGTGCTTTTGTCTTGTCCATACTGGTCCATCTACATGGAAATCACTGGGTTTAATTTCAGAAGAGGGCTGAACTGTATAATTTAAGCTTTCACTTTTCTCCAGTGCTTCACTATGGTTAACTCCCAGCTGAGGACTTGCAGCTTCTTGATGTTTCACAGAAACAGCTCTTAAAGGTGAATTCATCTTGAAGTTTTCACCAATATTTGACTTAGAGGGATCTTTCATCTGTTTTTGGGTTTTGCTTAAGGACTCTGAGCTGCTTATCTTTGTCCTACTCCGCAAACATCTGTCTGAAGCAGAGACACATCTACCACTTTCAGTCTTTGTGGTTATGCTTCCTGGTGTGTTCATTATAACTTCTTTTAATATACAGTGTTCTTCAGAATTTTCAAAAACAATGTCAAATTCTTTTACTGTTACTTTCTCAACTATTCCACTTGACACCAGTCCATGTAGTTGGGGGCCAGTTTCACCTACTGCTTGGCAAACCAGTTCAGCCCCCTCTTTTTCTGGACTATTAGCATTTTCCTTTGCACCACTCTCTTTACTGCCAGCAGTATACTCCACATTTTTTGCCAGGTTCTTTACCAACAGAGGCTTCTGAGATTGAGATTGAACTTCTTTATCATACGTATTCTCCAAGTCATCACCCTGTATGTCAACAGAGTGTTCTGTTATAAAAACAGAAGGCAATCTCTGTATAGATTCAGTTATATCATTTTGGCTTTCTTTAATTGACAAGATATCAGACTTGGATCCATTGTGTGTTATGTCTGCTGGACCTGATAAAGTCTCTTGAAGTTGTACTGCTTGAACCTCTCCCTTCTCTTGTGTTGGACCAGAGCGCTCTTGGTTATTTTCCTTGTCAACTGACTTAACAGAATTCTGTGCTGAAATCTCCGTCTCCAACACTGCTTCCTCCTGCTCTGTGGTCTTTGAATTTTGCTGGTTTATGCTAGATAAGAGAGCTTTAGTGGCAGAGGAAACTTGCTCATTAATCATTGCATGACCGGTTTGAAAGGACTCCAACATAATACTTGATTCTCCAAGTCCTGCCATATCCTCATCAACCATTTCCCTCTCCATTGACTCTTCCACAGGTTCTTTCTGACTAATGGCCTCTTCACAGCCCCCAGCAAATTGTACATCAACTGGAGGGACACTATCAGGTTTAGAAAGAAGTTGTATAGGGGTAACAAGAGTGTTTGTCTGAGACATCATAACAGGATAGTTGCCATTTTCATTGGTATATGATTTTCCAGATAATGTACGGACAGTTTTCAGTTCCCAACAGTCCCTGAAGTATACGTGACCCCTTGTGCTCTTTCTGGCATTTTGCCGTGGGGGCACGTGGCATTGAGGCTGAAGCTTGCACTCTGTTATAGCTTTACCCACATACACAATATCATAATTGCTATCAGACTTGGTTATAGTCTGGTAAAAAGGTATACCGGATGGAGGAGATGGCATCTTACCATTTTTTCGAGCCTTCTTAAGGGAGACTATGGACACTGTTTTTGAGGCCTTTCTTACAGGGTACAAGCCAACCAGCACATCTTTGGCATTTCCATGGGTGCTACTTCGTCCTGTGTGATACAGATGATTAAAACCCTGGTTATGCCTTACTAAAGACTGAATGAGTCTCCCAGGACTGTTACTTTGATGTAAGGAAGTTTCAGGATTGCACTGCTGTTCTTCTAAAGTGCTGACAACAGGGCTCCCGGGTTTAAGGATACTTGAGTTCACTGTACGGCTAAAATTTTCAGATTTATTTTTTGAAGCTGCTGCATTACAGCAAGCATTTTCTCTATCACCACTATTGCCAGGTAGAGACAGCATTATGTCTCCTTTGCCCCCTGAACTAACTTTACAAAGATCCAAAGCATCTGGATGTGTTGTTGGCAGGCAAAGTTTACCAGCAGTATCCAGGTCTCTTTCTCCCTGAGTGGTAAGGTACCGTTCTGAAGAACTGAGATTCCTCACACTTGCAAGTCCCAGAATGGGACTTTCACCAGTGTTTGGAACAACATTCAGCTGGTTACATCCAAAGCTGGACTGCACTTCAGCCAATCTTATAGAGGGACTTGCAGGTACAAGTGTTGAGAAAGATTGAGTGGAAGCAACTGCTTTGACTTCTGTCTGCAGGAAGTCCAAGGCATCCACAATCTGCTGCTGATGATGTAGACAGAGTTTGGCCATAAACTGCTCCAGAGTCGATGTTGACTGTAGATCTCTTGCTTTTGCCAGAGTCAAGTCACTGCAATACACCAAAGAGGAAAAGTAGGTTTAGGTAAACATATAATCTCATATTTTTAAGTTGTATGTAATGCTAAAGACCAAATAAATGAGAGAAATTTATGAAATACAGAACATGATAAAATATTCCTGATATACATAAATACCTACCATACTTAGCTTCATATATGTAAAGACTGCTCAGCCAAAACAAAACAGAAACACTTTCTTTAAAATAATCACAATATTACTCAGCACACCGAATCACAAAATCACAAAACAAGCACTCCTAGATCTTGCAGCTACTGGACTGTGCCACAAATGAGCAAAAAAAAAAAAAAGTTTAAACTAAGCTGGAATTTAAACAGGGGTCTAGGGCTTTTAACTCAATCTTTGGAGGAAAAAAAAAAAAAATTGGGTGATTCAAAAGAAGAAAAAAAAACTGAAAGTCCCAAATCAAACAAATGAAGTCAAGGGTTTCAAAATGTAATTAAATGGCTACATTGTGCAATACCTCTATTAACAAAAAGTTGTACTGTGCTCATCTCAAATCAACCTGTACAACCACAGCTGGATTATGGTTCTGTATAACACTGAAGATGTAAACATATGGGATATCCCTTAAAACTGTTTGAATTGCAATTGTTAACAGCAATTGTGCCCATTATCATTTTAGAAAGAATGGATTTTCAAACTTTGTTGTATACTGGGGAAAAAAAACAACCTCACAGTTTCCAAAAAGAGCAACTATAAACTATCACAAATGCAACCCAAACCTTGCTTTAAATGCTTTCCAAGTTTTTCCTGTGACCTGCCCTCCCCCCATATACTCTTTCAAAAATCTTGCAGGTCTTCAATTGCTCTTTGAAGGGTTTTTTTTTTTTTTTTTTTTTACACATTCCTTCACATTGTACTAGTGTGTCCTGTGGGAAATCCAATGAATCTTTGGTTTGAATCTTTCTGTTCATCGGCACTATGATTTCTGACATCTGGCATTTTGTCCAGAGAGCTTTGAGTTGGAATTCACTTTCAGATTGCAGGTTGGGTACTATGGTCGTGAGGTTTACAGCACATACTAAAGACCCTGAAATCCAATTTAATTGTTGCCTTCTTATGGTTTCTTTGTGTGGATTGCTAAGCAGGCTTTCAGGTTTTGCAGCACAACCTAGTGAAGGTGTGGGTGTGCAGGCCTCAAGTAAGAAATCTGCATAAGAGATCAATGGCATGGACATCTGAGATCTTCATACTGAACTGAATGGACTGCACTTGCTCCTTCCTGCACTCATAGATTTCACAGAGCTGGGCTCTTCCAAGAGAGCAGACTTTCAAACCATAAAAGTCATTTTTGTACTGACTTCCAACAGGCTGTCTCAACACTGCTTTCAAAAAATGATGGCTACAGAAAAGACGGTGGTAGTCAAAGCTAACAAAGGGCACTGACACTAGGCAGCCATTGTCATCTCAGCTCCACATACTTTATATGGAATCTGTAGAAGAAAGAAAGGCAGAGACCTCTCCTTCACCCCATCATGCCAGCTTACAGCTTACATCTACAACTTGAAACATGTGGTCAGCTCTCACAGGATGCCTAACTATATGGAAGGAAACTGGTGTAAGCGGAGCCTGTACAGCTGTAGGGACGTATTGTGTGGCAAAGGAAGAATTTGACCACTCCTGTTTTAGAGCTGGGTGCAACGGCGTGGCAGGTTTGGCTAGTGCTTCTTGTGTGGTGGGTCTGGGGTTTGAGCCCTGCTTGGGGTGCCTTGTGGCGGACTGGTGTCCCATCCTGCGCGTGTCCCCTCCCCCTTCGGCCTTGCACCCTGTGTTGCCAAGTAGGCTCTGGCTTGTCGGGATCCTGCTCAAGACAAGCAGTTATAGACGTTGGTTGGGTTGGTTGTTTTAGTGCTTGCTTAGGCAACACTGGTGTTCACTGACCATCTATAAGAGAACTTTGGAAAAACACTCAATTTATTACTTTTGGTATCTGATCATAATGTGTGCAGAATAAGTTAAAATGAACCTTTGACAAAGAAAACAGTCCAACTGCCAAAAGAAACAACAAAAAACATATTCTACTATATCAAGGAAATACATTTCTCACTGCTTATTTCAGCACCTTAGTTATGAACTGCACAGTAATCTTTCCCAAATGGTATGCACTTTTAGTGAAAGTGACTTAAATACCGCCAAAGAAGTAAATCAAATCAGACAGGAAAAACTACACAAAGTTGACACAATAAAAGCAAGGCACACAGAGGTTTCAAAATATGTAAAAAGGTACATTTCTATTTGCCATCTAAATCAAGTACTTAAACATTTGACATTTTTATAGTTTATTTATACATCAGTTAACGTATTAAAGTAAAATGCTGCGTTGAAATAAACACCATAAGACAACACCAGGCAGCTGCAACAATAAGATTAAGAAAAACACACACACACACACACACACACACACGTCTGAAACCGCTTGTCCCATGCGGGGTCGTGGGGAGCCGGAGCCTAATCCTGTAACACAGGGCGAAAGGCTGGAGGGAGGGCACCCAGGATGGGACGCCAGTCCATCAAAGCACGGAACTCAAACCCCAGACCCACCAGAGAGCAGGACTCGGTCAAACCCACTACGCCACTGTACCCACTAATTAATAAAACAGTTCTCAAAACTACAACAGACAGACCCCTCAACTCATGAATGCAAGTATGACCCGAAGTCTGTGGTTTGCTTGGTTGATAATTCCACAGTAACTTTAACCATTAAGACACTATCAATAAAAGCTTAACAATGCAGAAATCCCTCAGTTTACTTAAGGTTTGTAAAAATCTCAGAAACACACACATTGTCTGAAACCACTTGACCCAAGCGGGGTTGCGGTGAACCAGAGCCTAACTCAGCAACACAGGGCATAAGGCTAGAGGGGAAGGGGACACACCCAACACAGGACGCCAGTTCGTCGCAAGGCACCCCAAACAGGACTTGAACCCCAGACCCACCAGAGAGCAGGCACAGGCCAAACCTCAGCCCCCGCATCTCAGATACACACACACACACACACACACACACACACACACACACACACACACACACACACACACACACACACACACACACTTTCAGAACCGCTTGTCCCATACGGGGTCACGGGGAACTGGAGCCCACCCGGTAACACAGGGCGTAAGGCCGAAGGGGGAGGGGGACATACCCAGGACGGGACGCCAGTCCACCGCAAGGCACCCCAAGCGGGACTCAAACCCCAGACCCACCGGAGAGCAGGACTGTGGTCCAACCCACTGCGCCACCGCGCCCGCGATACAGCTATAATAAATTTTTTAAAAAAATACTTTGTAAGAAGAATGTTTTTATTAACTTTGGGCTACATTAACACTAATTTAGAATGACTGAAAATAAAAATGTCATCTCCAACCTCTTTTTTTATTGCTTGTTTTTGAACAATTCATTGCAAGTTTAACATGTGTCATTGAACACCAATATTCATGAACACAAGACACAAATTGCAACATTATCCACATTATTCACTATAACATTGTTTTATTTACATTTTTGTTATTGTTATTTAAAGAAGACACTGGATCCCTGATATTTGTACCTTGGTAACAGAAAACAGTTTTTACAGAGATGTTTTGTGTTATAAAGTGAAAAACAAAATTGTTGTTAACATCTGTGTTCTGCTGCATCTTGCAAATCCAAGGAAAAAAAAATGTATTCGGGTAAGTCCGAAAAGTGTTCAAAAATAATTTGTATACAACAAGGATTTTAATACTGCTGGTAATTTTTGACTTACCCTGGTGTATACTACTGTTGACTTTTATGTAGAAACTATAGTTAAACCACATATTTACACCCCTAAAGAAAAAGTTCCTTTACAAGAAAGTTTTGATAACTCAGAAAAAACTAATGGTTACTATTATATAACTGCAATAAAACCTGTTTTATTAAACAAGTAGTAAAGAGAAATGACACACAAAATATATATAAACCAATTTTTCAAATTTATGAAAAATCCACATCTCTGTGTAACAAGATTAAAAGGGAGAAACATGTCATGTTCCTGAGGTAATTTTGTCGATTGGAACTGATAGGGAGAGCGAAGCCCAGAAATTATAGCAAATAATTATTTTCACACAGTATATAAAACTATAACTAGTTTGGTCCAGATCATTTTCATATACTATTGATGTTTTAAGAACAGAGATCTTAATTTATATTTGAAAATTTTAATAATGAATCTAGCAAAATTAGCATTTAAGAAAAAGACACTGCCCTGCATACACTGCAGCCCAAAAGAAAGAAATATGCTATGAAATACCCCAATAACCCATAGAGATGTTCTACATTTACAAAATTATTTTGAGACTAGTTCTACATAATGAAATAGCTTGAGGAAATAAGAACAATTTTGAGAAAATTAGGAAAGATATGTTCACAATAATAAAATATTATGATATATAGCAAGACTATTCAATTTCAGCCCCAAGGAGTTGGTTTTCTACTTCTCTGTACATTACATTTGATTTTACAGTTTTACAGACAACAGCACAAATAAAGTACTGCTGTAAATGTACCACTTTTTAAATCAAATAAATTACCTAACACTAATCTTCACACAGTGTCACAGCTTATCATTTTGGGGGAGTCTTATGATTTTTTTAATGGGATAAAGACAAAATATTTATAGATTAGGTACAACAGGATGTAATATAGACAGAAAAATTCTCAAACAACAATTATTCAGCTGTCACAAAGTTAATCCCTTCAGTTACAGAAGCAAATGAAAGCACCTGCCCAATATATCAAGACAAAGAATAAATTCAAGATCTGGATCTTCTTTAATTAAACACTAACACATGACAGTTTAGAACACAACTTGCATTTTAATAACAGATGTGCTAGGAAGGTAAGACGGGTAAAGAAACAGAATGACTCGCTTACCCTTTCACTATGGGTGCAACCGTACTGCCATGAGAGGTTCGGAGAGAAGAGCTTGCGGAGTTGCGGCGGCTCTTAGTAGAGAGGTCAAGCACACCTTCTGCATGGGACACATCAACCAGCTAAATTTAAAATATTTTAGAGATATCAAGTATTTTAAGATGCTTCCAAAACACAATAGCTAGCCACAAACACAGTAAGGATAGAACCAAGTGTTATTATTTATATACAAGAATAACTCATTTTTTGCTGTCACATGTGTAGGGGACATGTTTTTTTGGCTATCAAGGTACTCTAAGCACAATTATAAAACAATAAAATAAAATAAAATAAAATGTTAAATGATTCAATTAAACCATTCACATGGAAGGGTTAAAGTCTTACAATAGAGACTGAAACCATAAATTCCATGCTAAATGTGTGGGAGTTGGCAAGCTTGCCTGTACTTTCACCAAAATAGAAATACATAGGTAAAAACATTCAAACACATATTTTTAATAATCTACCACATAAAATGCAGTTATATATCAGAAGGTTATTATTTAAAAACAACACCTCCAGCTTATGTGGTGCAGTTTATGCGGTGGCACAGCGGGTTTGGCCTGTCTCTCCTCTCTGGCGGGTCTGGGATTCAAGTCCTGCTTGGGGTGCCTTGCGACAGACTGGCGTCCGGGGTGTGTCCCCTCCCCTTCCAGCCTTCCCCCCTGTGTTGCCGGGTTAGGCTCCGGCTTGCCGCGACCCCGCTCGGGACAAGCGGTTTCAGACAGTGTGTGTGTGTGCCTCCAGTTCCATAGTACAGCTGATGAGGACACTCAAACTTCTGTACTAATTTAAGTACATTAATTGAACTGTTGCAATGACTTGGACATGCATGACATCAATTCATATGTATATGTATGTTTATGTGCGTGTGTGTGTATATATATAAAATATTTGTAATTTGTATGTATGTATATTAAAAAATAAAGAAAGAAATAAATAAATAGATAGATACAATAAATAAGTAAAGAAATTTAAAAAATGAATTAATTTAATTAATTAATTGATGCATCCCTACTTATCAAAGAGTGCCAATATGATTTTAGTTTTTGATTTTTTTTTTTTTGGGATATTAGAAATGTGCATGATGGACCACTGCATTCCCCATTTATTTTGAAATATTCAACTAATTACAGCTATTGACTCCCTAAAACACCTACATTTTTGCTTAGAACTAGCTTGTCCTTTTCATATATTCAATTTTTTTTTAAATATCCACCGTTAAAAACATCCTGAGACAATTGGTCTACCCTACCATGGTCCGTTGAGTGCTCCTCAGTCTTCTTGACACTGAGGTCCAGGGGAAAGTCCTGGCTGGCCATGAGTAGCTTGCCGAGGACGATGTTACGTGCACAGACAGTGGAAGGGGAAGTGGCAGCCAGCAGGGATGCTTTTGCCAAGCTTTGGTCCTTGATACCGTTGGGCTGAGGGGCCTGAGGACTGTCCTGAGATGAGTTACTTTTTGAGGTATATTCCAAAGCAATCTGTTGAAGCATCCGTTGCATTATCTCACTTGCCGGAGAAGGAATGCAGGGGTTGGAGAAATATATAATACCTGTAAAGTGCATAAATAAGATAACGTCAAGACATCTTTCCTATGTGAGGCTTGTCTAACCCCATCTTACAAGGAATTTACGAATATTAGAGAAGTAATTCTGGGAGATCTTTTTATTTAATTTATAAACGTAAAAACAAATTAAGCCAGTTGAGCTGTACTGCATCAAAGCAACATACACTAACAACAGTTTGGAAATGCAGAAACAATTTTATTCACAGAAATTTAAAGTTACATAGGTTTTTTTCTGTTTCACATAACATACCTTTTTTGTAAAAGACAGCATTTAGGAACTCTTCCACTTTATTTTCAAGGCTTTTAATTTTGGTCTCCTCTTGTTGAAGTCTCTTTTGACTTCAGAGATGAAGACCTGGTTGTCCAAACCAAATAAGTTCTCCTATAATAAGGTAAACAAAAAAAAGTAGATGATGGAAATTTGCACAACAAAACCAAAGATATGAACACAAGTGACACAGTAGTCTCACAACACTATTCAATATCAATTTTCACTGCAAGCTGTTGCTATTATAAGCAAAACATTAAGAGATGAAGACTTCATAATTTCAACCAAGTGAAGGTGCGGAGAACAGTGTACTGAACATGGCGAAACAAAAAGCTACCTTAACGCTTGCTTGTCTCATGCAGCAAAAAATATACCTTCCACAAGGAAAGGGACCTTACAGGCATTTTCAGTGTTTACACATTTCCACGCTTTTATTATGCAACAAAATATAATTATTACCTTTTTCCTCTTTACAATAGCAAGGGTACAAGGGCTGCCCAGGACACAAGCATTTTCCCATCTACATAATTGTACATCATTACACAGTCCTGAACAGTATTTAAGTTTTTAAATCTTATTTGCTACACATTTTCTTCTTATGAATTAAAATCTTTAAAACTTCTATAGTGAAATGAGGGGTGGCATATCAATGCACCCGGAAAGGTTCCACAGTATTGAAAACATGCAGTACAAGCCCTTTGGGGAAAAGCCCCTCTGTAGAAAACAACAGGTCATGGCTAAACAGATGGGTGGTGTCAAACATTTATCACCAACCCTCATGTACACCATAGTACAACATAAAATTGCACTAAAATATAGAAGGGGTAATCTTTCAGCATTTTCACAAGTCACCAGCAATACTGCTGAAGTAAGCAGAAGTTCAATCACAGCTTTCTTATATATATCTTACATTTATTCTATGATGAACTCATACTGTTCATCTTATACAATACACTGAAATCTTAAAAGCTTGCATAATTTGCTAATTTCAAATAACACAAATACTCATTGCCATTTAAACTGTTGTTTACACCAGCACTCTTTTGAAAGAATACAGTTTTAAGAGATAAAGTAATAAAAAGTATACATAACTAAAGGGAAATAGCAACTCATTGTTTCACACCTAACACATACTGTAATTTTAATGCATCCTACAAAATCACATCATTAGGCAAATTCATATTGTGAGGGATAAATTACTATCATTTCTTACAGGAAAAAAATAATCTGTTCCTAGACAAAAAAAAAAAAAAAAAAAAAAAAAAAAAAAACTTCTAAATTTAAACACCTAAATGAAGTTCCACTATGCTATGGGAGTCACTGCTGGAATATGGGGTACCAGGGCCACTGATGAGCGTTATCTGATCCCTGTATGAGCACAGTGCAAATTGTGTCTGTATTCTCAGTGTTATCAAACTTGTTCGACACGCGACGTGGGTGTCGAACTCTGCCAAGGCAGTCCCCAGCCTCCAACCCCCGACTCCCATTTGCAATTTTCATGTGCAGGATAACAAAATGCAGCCGAAGATTGGACAGCACCCAGTTGGGGAGACTAAGTTTCTGTTTGCAGAATATGTCCTTCTGGCCTCATCAAACTGTGACCTTTAGTGAGCAATCCAGCAGTCTGCTGCTGATTGAAGCAGCTAGTATCAAGATCAGCACCTCGATATTTGAAGTCATGGACCTCAACTGGAGAAGACTGGATTGCTCTCTCTACATGAGAGAAACAGCAGCCCTAGAGAAGCAGTTAAAGTATGATGGGGGTCTTATTCACGAGTGATGGACAGGCATAATGGGACATAAAAAGGCAGAACAGTTCAGCAACAGCAGTGTTGGACACATTGCGCTGATCCATAGCGGTGAAGGGACATGAAGTCTTCAGACAAATCTCTCGGTTTTCCACTCAGTCTACATTCCTATCCTCACTTATACTGATGAGCTTTGGGTAATGACCGAAAGAATGAGACTCCAGATACAAGCAGCTAAAAAGAGGTTTCTCCAGCAGGATCAACGCACTTATACTCCACGACAAGAGTGAGGAGTTCAATGACCTGGGAGAGCCTCAAGCTACTCCCCCAGATGAAGAAGAGTCAGCTGAGGTGGTCTGAGCAAGTCATAAGAATGCCTCTGATCAGCTCCCACAAGACTTACACTGGGCATACGCGGTGTCCAGTGGGAAGAGACTGGCAACTGTGGCTGTGAGGAGTCTGGGCCTACCTGCTTAGCCTGCTACCATTCCAAACCTCTCCAGCACAAGTTTTTAAAAAAACTTTCATTAAGTGAATGACTTAAAGAAAAGGTACTTTTAAGCATGAAAATAACTGCAATATATTTTATAGTTGTAAAAAAAAATTTTTCTAGCTTTTAATGTTATATTTCCCTTGTTCTTAAAATCCATTCATTATAAGTAATTGCTTGTCTACTGCAGAATTGTGGAGGTCCAGCATCTATCTAGCAAGTACTGGGCAGGGTACACCCTAGACAGTGACATTTTGATGGCTCACAGATGATTATGTTATGCAGAACTAAATTTCAAAAGATCATTTCCTGTCTTAGGGGTGTGGTGGTGCAGCGGGTTTGGCTGGGGCCTGCTGTGTCGTGTGTCTGGTGTTCGAGTCCTGCTTGGAGTGCCTTGCGACAGACTGGCGTCCTGTCTGGGGTGTGTCCCCTCCCTCTACAGCCCTGTGCCCCACGCTGCTTGGTTAGGCTCCAGTTCACCGCGACCCCACTCGGGACAAGCGGTTGTAGATATTTTGTGTGTGTGATTTCCTGTCTTCTCTACTGAGCAAAGCACAAAAACAATATGCCTTTAGAGACATTGTGTATTAAGAATGCTTTAGACTAGATGATCATTTCATTGAGATTGTTTCATTCACAAGAGTATAGACATATACACCTTACAAAAGCCATTTTTATGACTTAAATAACTAGTTTATTTCTAAAAGTTAGTATTAAAATAAGACACCAGTTCACATACTTTTTCCCCACTGTAGCACTTTGCAGTGAGGTCCTTACCCTGAACCGAAACAGCAAAAAATTACCCTGCTATGTAAATGGAAAAACAAGGTCAGTTTAACACTCTAAGCCACTTTGAATCTGGTATCTCAGCTGCGATTCACATTTATTTTAACTGATGTGTGTGATTGGTTGAGACTGTCAATGTGATTCAAAATGAGAAGTATATTGTCTCAATCCAGTGTCTATATTTAAAAACAGTGAAGACCAACCACCAGAATTCAAAAACTATGTGCACACTAGCAGGCTTTGCTTCCCAGCTAACTGCAACTAAATATACTAGACTCAGACCAGAAACAGGCAGGCTAAAAACACTGAGGTATTTCAGCAGGTATTTCTTTATTCCAGAACATCTGAGCCAAAAATCAGTTGCAGAAAATGAATGACTGCATAACAGGCAAAAATGGCAGTGTACTGAATAATAAGTCTTTGGTATAAAAATGGTATATATTCTCATAGTCATTATAGCCATTTTTTTAATTGTACAGGTTGGTATAAAAATGGTATATATTCTCATAGTCATTATAGCCATTTTTTTAATTGTACAGGACTCCCATAATACAAGGGCTAGGTGTATAGGTTGCATGCAACTGCAGATCTGGAAACAACACACACACACACACACACACACACACACAGTCTGAAACCGCTTGTCCCATGCAGGGTCGCGGGGAGCCGGAGCCTAACCCAGCAACACAGGGCAGAAGGCTGGAGGGGGAGTGGGGACACACACCAGGACGGGATGCCAGTCCATCAAAAGGCACCCCATGCGGGACATGAACCCCAGACCCACCGGTGAGCAGGACCCAGTCAAACCCACTGCGCCACCACAACCCCCATGTTAAATGTGTGTGTGTGTGTGTGTGTGTGTATATATATAATATATATATAAAAAACTATAACTTTTATATAACTTTCTGACGAGACAGACATGTATGTAGAGCAATATTACACTTCAACTGAAAACCCTAAGGAGCAAATTGCATTTTAAAGTAGATGTTCATAATGAGAACACAAAAAAAAAAAAAATTAAAATATCAGCTAACCAGCTTGGTAGCATTTGAGATCTAGTTTCTTGGAATGTGGTGTGTCTTCAAGTTTAGGGAACATGGATAAGCATTGCTTCTACAGCTGGCATTGACTGCTGTACAGTACCTTACCAGCTGCAATCTAACAAACAACCACAAGCTGATGGAAACATACACTGCAGAAATGCACATTTGCTGTCCTCCATGTTCCCTGACACATGGAGAAGAGGGAGAGCTGGAATGGCCATGTGCAATAAAATGAAGTGAAGAGAAACAAAGCAGACAACCATAAAACCAGCTTGAATCCTGTGATGCATTAAATAAGAACTCAGTCAAAAATAGCTATTTAATCCCTTAGGTGCAACAAAAACACAGCATACACAAGGGTTCATTAGAACCAGGGGTGAAAAACAGTGCTCAAGACTAAAGTTCCCAGAAGTCAATACCTGAGTAAAAATATTTCTCCTAACCCTTTCTAACGTACCACCTAAAAATCATATTCCACAGCAGTTCTCTGTTGTAAACAACTGTAGCTGAAAAGTACTGCATGAGGTCTTCACTAAATAAATGAGAGGGTTCACACAATTTTACAGTGAGCAGGACCTGGGTGAAGAACTACTGTCACAGTCTCGAGTAGAACTAAATGCCCATTAGAGTTTTGAACATCAACTCGCAGCACACAAAAACTTTGAATACACAGGTATAATGTGAGGTTACATCTGAGAGCTGTGGAGCGGGGTAGCAGTGAATTCTCTGAAAAACAGCAGTAGTGGTAAGAAATGAGTTTGAAAAAAACAGGAAGGTGTGTTCACAGGCGGCAAATTGGTGGGAACAGTGACAGGAGCTTTAGCAACACTGCAAAAAAGCTTGGACAGCTACAGTGAGTCAATGTTTTTAACACAAAAAAAAAAAAAAAAAAAAAAACCTTTTTAAAAATACTGTTTTAGGGAAGGGAGGGTGTGGTAGCACAGTGGGTTTTTGGCCTGTGCCTGCTCTTTGGTGGGTCTGGGGTTTGAGTCCCACTTGGGGTGCCTTGCAACGGACTGGTGTCCCGTCCTGGGTGTGTCCCCTCCCCCTCCAGCCTTACGCCCTGTGTTGCCGGGTTAGGCTCCGGCTCACCGTGACCCTGCTTGGAACAAGCAGTTTCAGACAATGTGTGTGTGTTTTGGGATAGGTTCTATACCATCATGACCCTGCAATGGACAAGCAGTTGCTGATGGATGGGTGGAATAAATAACAACATTCTGGCAGGAATTCTGACAGAGTACCCCAAATTTCATTAGTTGCCACTTTCTATGCATTTTTTTATAATCAAACGTAGCTCCCCCCCTCAAAAAATTTTTAACATTCATTGATTAAGGAAATCTGCTAGCCGCGTCTCCTGACAGGATACCCAAATCAGTTTCTACAACTGACAAATTTAGATATGACACAATTTTTTTCGAATATATAGCCAACTACTAATTTAATTACATAAAAATAAATAAAACAACTTCACTTGAAACCATACGTTTCAGTACACTCACACTCAGAGGAAGTGGTGAATGTCCCACTTTCATTTCAGTACTGTACTTTCGAGACGCCCCCAAACGCGAAGTGGGCTAGGCGTCGACAACCACTTAATATATGCACGACACCCATCCTGCTTCCAGCGAAACAGCGACGCACAGCTCCATTCCCTTCAGTTCGTACAAATTTATACAGTACTAAAACTGAAAGCGCGCACGGGAGCAAAGAAAACGTACTCTCATTGGCGGAGGGCACGAAATCCCAGAGTTCACGTGATCCGCACTGTCCTCATATATAAATAAACAAACTAACCTAAAAATGCAAAGACGACTTTCTGGCGAATAAATGCAACTTTTACATTTTAAAAACTATTGTCCGTAATTGCACTATTATGACAGTAATTTTTTTAAATGTATAAAATGAATTGCTGAGAAGCTAATCAGTTAAAGAGACAGTCGCGCATGAGACAAAAAAAAAAAAAAAAACGTCGCTCCATGCTGCTCCCGAAGGTTGAAAACAGAAATGGTCGGAGCAGCCAAGATGGAGCGGCGAAGAACTCCATAAACACTCCTGTGTTACTAAATTCAACAATTAGCTGCATACATTATGTTAAATGAACTTACCTACACAGCAAATTAATTTATGTCTCCACAATTCGAGTTCCTGTCGAAAGCCGCGCTTCTCAATCGTACATTGCGGCTGCCTCTCACACAAACTCGCCATTTTGTAGCGTCCCCTCCCGTGGACGCGCACGTTACGGTTCGCCTAACAGTAGCTTTTTGGTATCTTATACGTCATTCAGGTTTCGTGCACACGCGTGGACGTGTGGGCTGTATTAGGAGGTTCCACGCCCTGTAAGGCGAGCATCTCTTCTAGACTAGACAGAGCTGTCAAAATGAAATCTATACCATGGAATCACGGAGTTACCATGTCATGTAACCTCTTTTGTTAAACTCTAAAGGCAGCGCTTCTCAAAATGAACAAGAAAAATAGTTACCTGTACTGATATAGAAATACTGGGTAAAAATGTGTTCTAATAAATAATGTTGCATTATAATTTTCTATCCCTATCGAGAACAGCAGGTTAATATCATGAATGTAATAATAATAATAATAATAATATATTCAAAAATTATTAGACTAGAACTTTGAGTACAATTTTCTATCCTAGTAGTTGAAAAAATGTAAATGATTTGGAAAAACAATATAAACGTCAAATAATGTGATGTAGTTGCATATAAAAAACGTGCGTTTAACATGCTGTGAAATGAACTTTTGTTGACTTGTACATTGCTTGAGAAAAGCGTCTGCCATGAATTCGTGTGAAAAGTTATTGTTATACAAGGTACAGTAAGACGTATATAGACGTATATGTATAACAAATTTTTAACCACAACAGCTTCACAGCGCGGCCAGTCTTAGAACTTAATGACAGTGTCACATATGTGGCAGAATAATTTACAATTTTACTACTACTGAAACATAAATAGGGGGGTGCGGTGGCGCAGTGGGTTGGACCACAGTCCTGCTGTCCGGTGGGTCTGGGGTTCAAGTCCCGCTTGGGGTGCCTTGCGACGGACTGGCGTCCCGTCCTGGGTGTGTTCCCTCCCCTCTGGCCTTACGCCCTTGTGTTCCCGGGTAGGCTCCGGTTCCCCGTGACCCCGTATGGGATAAGCGGTTCTGAAAATGTGTGTGTGTGTGAAACATAAATATATTGTCAAATGAAACGTCTTTGCTCAAGCACTCAAACCCACGGTCTCCAATTCTTTATTACTGAATGGTCAGTGTAGGCTAATGAACATCTAAAACCAACATATTTATGAAACTGCAAAGTGCAAAGATACACTTTTACAGTGTTCCTTTATGTTTGATGAGTGAACAGAATTTCTTACAAATTTGGAGACCAACAGTCTCGTATTCGCGACTTGGTCTTCCTATAATATTACTGAGGAGAAAGCAGGCTGGAGCGCACAGACAGTGAGTGAGTGAATTCCCCAGGTGCTCACACTTCTTTGTCTACGACCATAATTTCCGCTTACAGTGAAAAAGAAGGAAACAGTCCAAAGACGGAAAGGGGGTCAAAAATCGCATTTCTCTATGCAACAGTGCTATAAGTTGTATGTTTTTGAACAAATCTCTACCAGTACGAACATTGTTTTTGATCATTTGTCATTCATCATTGAATCTGAAGACAGCATAACATTCTGATACAGTCCATTCAGCACAGCTGGCTATCCTTGTTTAAAGAATGTTCATTGTGGTTATGGAAAAGTCTGTAGAATCTGAACTAAATTAGTCGCATTGCACCAGGTCTTAAACCTACAAATAATCCTAAACCTGATTATGTTCCTGACTTGATCTAGTTGTTTTCATATCTTTTATTTCTCTGTCTTTTCTCGCTAATCTTTTTTTCTATCACCGGTTTTATTATATTGCAGGGGAATATACACTACATCTGTAAGGTGCACCAAAGTAGTCACTACTACCGGCTGCACTCATGTCGTGTTTAGCGTTAACCATTTGCCTTCTGAGCCCATTACATCAAAATGTCAGAGAGGAACCACCCATGACTATTAAAAGCAGAAACCTGACAGGCTGCTGCGCGTTACCACCCCACGTTGCTCTCCCCCGATAACGGCAGCGTTAAAACATACAATCAGAATAAATTTTAATGAAAGGCAAGGGGGGAAGACGTGGAATAAAACACCGGGACTTTAAGATGACACTGAGGAGGAGGAGGAGGGTTCTTAAGAAGCTAATTATCGCCAAAACCTTCAGCGAAACGTCTCCCTGCCGCGCTCTCCCAACTGTCCAAGCGAAGGATCTGTATGCCTCTGAAACCTTATACGCCTTAAGGAGGTAAACGAGTCGCTTATGTGCCTGCAAGGGAAGAGCTGACATAGAGTGGATTGTTTTTGAGAGGCTCCGTAGTCGGCAGGGCACACTGACACCGACACTGACACGCCGCCACATAGCAGTGCCGACTTCTGCGTTACTGTGGCAACGGCGCGTGAAGAAGCACGAGCTAGCGGTGGGAGGAATGCGAGTGTGAAACGGATCCGATCGAAGAATTAGTTTTGTCCTAGCGGAATTTAATGGTACGAAATTAGGATAGCTAATCACCTCTTACCGTTAGCTATTGTGCTCTGCTACGTTATAGTATTATACGTTATAATTTAATTAGATACCAATAATAAACATGGTGGCTTTGTTCCTGCTGGATAATTAGTTACTGTTGTGCACTGTACAATGTGTGTTCTGGATGCAGATGAGCCTGTTTCTTACTTAGTGATGATGTTCTTTAGAAGCTGTAAGAGGTGAGTGGTCTCCACCCATCTGATCTAAATTCTATGAATTTTGCATTTGCTGTGGATGAACAGTGACTGTGTGTGTAGATCATAGACAAAGCAGAAATTGGTTGCACATCACAAACAGACAGGTTTTTGCTGATGGACCATGCTGAGTACCTACGCATACTTGTATTCTGAATGAACTTTTTCATTCTTGGTTTGGAGCCTCCATTGGAATGGGCACTTTGAACAAGAGGTTAGTGCTAGTAGCCCACAGGTTTCCATGTGTGTGTCCCATAGCAGGATAGGAGTGGCATGACACTGACAAGGGGATCCTTCACCTACTCCAATGGTGAGGAGTACCACGGCGAGTGGAAGGAAGGTAGGACATATAAAATTTCTGTTTTTCATACAAGAACCGTAAAGATGAAACCCATATGATGTCAAGATGGGTCTTGGCAAAGTTTCTTATGTCAGAGACCTGCACATAGGAAGTGCCATGCCAAAAGGATACAGTGTTTCATGAGCTGAGTGGATGTTATAATGACAGATTTTATAAGAGGCCAGCTTTTTATTGTACAGTTGAACAAGCTCTGTGTGCTCTTAGATTCCAGCCATCTGCACCACAGATTGACGGAAACAGATGACGTTAAATCCCAGTTGTTCTTAAATGTCATTGAGTTGGTGTCCCTTCTTGGCAGCCGCTGTGGTGTCTTCAGACACTTCTGTCTTCTACTTGTGTACTTAGTGTTGAAATAGGTGCATCTGTGGTTGCTCCCATTCCATTTATTCATGATTGCTGGTCATCTTCATCTTTTTCTTTTCAACTTTCCCAAACATTACAGTCTTTTTGAGAGAAGTTGATCTTTGCTCCTCAAAAATTCTGTTTTATGTTGTTATGTGTTTGCTGCACTATTTGTTTCATGATTTTAATAAAAACACTCCTAAGTCCGCTTAATACTGCCCCATGTCTAGTCACACTCCAGACCTAGCATACCCAGTGTGCCATGGCAATCACACCCATCCCTTACATAATGGGGGTTCCATATAATGAAAACCCGCTATTGCTCTGTGAAAAAGTATACCATTTTCTCGTACAACCGATTAATAGGTCAGTACAACAGTATTTATGGCCATTACACAATTACTTTGTATAGGCTTGAAAAAGATGCAATAAGTTGTACAACCACAGACATTCATGCACTCGGTTCCATATAGGTGACAGCGCAAGGCAACATGGAAGAACAATGTCCTACCACATTGGTGGTCTCAACCAGTTACAATCCTTCATTAATGCTTAGCTAATGTTATAACTGAAACAGCAGATCCAGTACAATTATTAATTCATTTACACACACACACACACGCACACACACACATACACATTTTCCGAACCGTTTGTCCCATACAGGGTCGCGGGGAACCGGAGCCTTAGTTGTTGCTTTTCTCCAAAGTGACTTAGTTTTAAGATGCTTACGATGATTCATCCATTTATACAGCAGCGTTATTTTTACTGGAACAATTTAGCATAAATACCTTAATCAAAAGTACTACTAAGATTATTGGAATTATGTGGATTAATGGATCCCAAAACATGATTTGATTTCATCTAGGTTATAATAGTAAAGACAGTCCTATTTAACACAACTTTACATTGTTTAACAGAAAGATAAAACAGATATGGCAAAGTCATTGATGGAAAAAGTATGTGAACCCTTATATTTACTAAGAAACATAGACGTGAGCATTATCAAATACATACGTACTTATGAGTGCAGCCACTAAAGAGAATATGAAGAAACATGGTCTAAAAATGAGTCTTAAAAGTGGACTGTTTTTTGATCACATATGGTGTTGACTGGGCAATTACTGTATGCACTTCAGACTATTAATACCATTAAAACATTTTATATAGTCACAGCTTTTTAACTGGGTAAAGTTATTACTGTGCAAATCATCTTAAAAATCCAGAAAAATAATGAAATACAGCTAATTCTTGTAGCATATGAACGAGAGTCTGACACGGACGCATATTGCTGTTACTTTCGAACATGTATGAAAAGTATAATGACCCCACATGCAGAGTGTATTTATAAGTCCACAGTGCAAACTTTAAAGTACTGTGTAGAGGTGAAACGATTAACGGAGGGTAAGGAGACAGTTTATTTTCACAAAGGTGAAAAGTGAAACACGAATCTGTGAGTAGGACCTGAACAGGGAGGTGTGATGAAATACGGCCTGGAACGCTGGACCTGGACAGGAGCACAAAAGGCAGGAGTAGACGGGACAGGCACTCTGGACTGGAACATAAACACCTATGGGACAAGACTTGGGAAACAGGTAACTAAAGTTCGCGAAGAAATCACAATGAAATGCTGATTAAGAATCCGTGATAGCTTTGTGAAGTTGGCCCCTGTCCAAACAGCACAAATGAAAAAACCTTATCATTTGTTAGTGCTACATTTGTGCCATTTTGTGCCATTGCAGTTTTTGTGATATTAACATTTATTTATTTTTGATGTGACGTCACTCCAGCCCCCCTACAATGCCGCAGGAACTCAACTTTGGGCTCATTCGTTTATGCTACATTTGTGCCATTAAAACTGTGGTTCTATCTCTGTTACTTCTGGAGATAATAGGGGTTGTTTACATAGCACGTGACGTCACCAAACCCCCTACAATGATGCAGACACTCAAATTGGGGCTCATTCATTAGTGCTACATTTGTGCCGATTTGTGCTGTTTAAACCGCGGTTCTACCTCCTTTGGTTCTGAAGATATACGTGGTGGTTTACATGGCACATGATCTCATTCCAGCCCCCCTACAATGCTGGAGAAACTCGAATTCGGGCTCTTTCATTAGTGCTACATTTGTGCCAATTTGTACCATTTGAACCGCGGTCATATCTCTTTTACTTTATTAAATATAAAGGATGGTATTTCTCGTGACATCCTCTGAAACCGTGAAGTTCACCACCCTACAAACGGCACAAATAAAGAAATATGTTTTTCGTTAGTGCTACATTTGTGCCAATTTGTGCCGTTTGAACTGCTGTCCTATCTCTCTTACTTTTTTAAATATAAAAGATAATATTTCTCATGATGGGAGTGCGGTGGCGTGGTGGGGTGGACCACAGTCCTGCTCTCCGGTGGGTCTGGGGTTCGAGTCCCGCTTGGGGTGCCTTGCGACGGACTGGCGTCCCGTCCTGGGTGTGTCCCCTCCCCCTCTGGCCTTGCGCCCTGTGTTGCCGGGTAGGCTCCGGTTCCCCGCGACCCTGTATGGGACAAGCGGTTCTGAAAATGTGTGTGTGTGTGTGTGTGTGTATTTCTCATGATGTCACCTGCATCCGTGAAGTTGCCCCCCCGTCCCCAAATAAAGACAAACACATATTTTGTTAGTGCTACATTTGTGCTGTTCGAATCACTGTCCTGCCTCTTTTACTTTTGGAGACAATGGAGGTTGTTTACACTGGAAGTGATGTCACCACCCCCCCCACAATGCCGCAGACGCTCGAATTTGGGCTCATTCATTAGTGCTACATTTGTGCCGATTTCTGCCGTTCAGACCGCGGTTCCATCTCTTTTACTTCTTAAATATTAAGTGATATATTATACATGACATCACTGCTATATTTCAGATTTCAGGTATTAGTGATTATATGACACGTTATTTCTGGAGATATACGTAACATGTACATTATGACTTGCAGTCCATATAATACTGCTGCCTTTTACCTGTCCCTCTTCACTCACCGGTCCATGTTGTGGTCGAACACGACGGAAAAACTGCTGCTGCTCAGTGAACAGTATTGATTCACCCAGGTCGACACGAGTGAAAAAAAAACACTGTATAGTTAACTTCAAGTTTTTTTTATGAACAACAGAACTCAAAACATGTACAAATGCACTGCAATGTTTGCAGCATATGGGGGTGTGGTGGTGCGGTGGGTTGGACCACAGTCCTGCTCTTCGGTGGGTCTGGGGTTCGAGTCCCGCTTGGGGTGCCTTGCGGCGGACTGGCGTCCCGTCCTGGGTGTGTCCCCTCCCCCTCCAGCCTTGCGCCCTGAGTTGCTGGGTTAGGCTCCGGTTCCCCGTGACCCCGTATGGGACGAGCGGTTCTGAAAATGTGTGTTTGCAGCATCCTGTGTACAGAAGACATGTGTTGTTCTGTGAAACACACACACATTTTCAGAACCGCTTGTCCCATACGGGGTCGCAGGGGAACCGGAGCCTACCCGGCAACACAGGGCGTAAGGCCGGAGGGGGAGGGGACACACCCAGGACGGGACGCCAGTCCGTCGTAAGGCACCCCAAGTGGGACGCGAACCCCAGACCCACCGGAGAGCAGGACTGTGGTCCAGCCCACTGCGCCACCGCACCCCCCATGTTCTGTGAAACAATGCCAACTTAACAGAAAACATGAATAAATTAATAAACGTGCTGGAAAATTGCTCATTCTCTCACTGCTCTTTTGAACTTATTGGGCTTTGGTGGTGACATCTCCCTAAAAACCTATAGTTAATTGCAGGCATGACAATGAAAAATACAAATTTACAAAGTATTTGGAAGATCTGCAAACTAGTCATTTTTGGGAAATCTTACTTATGAGGAAAAATGATTAAGTTATTCATGAATACTTTTTAAACTAATCTTACACACCCAGCTCACAGCAGTTCTGGGAGGAGACTTTATCAAAATGTTACAACGATCGCAGTACTTTAAACAAGTGAAAAAACAGAAAAGTGGATGCTGTGTTGTATTTAAACATGCACACACATTGCCTGAAACCACTTCTCCCAAGTGGGGTTGCAGCAAACCAGACCCTACTCCTGCAACACAGAGTATAGAGGGACACACCCAGGACAGGACACCAGTCCATCACAAGGCACTCCAAGCGTGACTTGAACCCAAGACCCACCAGAAAGCAGGACCTGGTCAAACCTGCTACACCACCACACCCCCTTGTATTTAAATGCACCAAAATAAAACAAGTCTTTACAAGGACTCAGCTTCCTTTTGGTGGGGGAGGGTGTCCATGTGACCTTACAGACAAGAGTTATTATACTGTTGAAATGTGTTTTATTATCTACTTTCATTACCAACAATATAAATTTCCAAAGAAGAAAATGATTTGTAAAGAAACTTTACACCGAACAGCTACATTCAAACGCTATACCATAGAATGAGGCCGGATCTGGGTCCGAGTGCTACATCAGCGGAGGTCGGGAGATGTGACTGCCCACACACAGAATAACTTCCAAACAAGAGCGAAAGAACACGCAATTTTCCAGCACATGTTTTTTTATTGCTTCCTGTTTTCTGTTAGGGGGGTGTGGTGGCACAGTAGGTTTGGCCAGGGCCTACTCTCCGGTTGGTCTGAGTTTTGAGTCCCGCTTGGGGTGCTTTGTGACGGACTGGTGTCCCGTCCTGGGTGTGTCCCCTCCTCCCCCGGCCCTGCGCCCTGTGTTGCCAGGTTAGGCTCCGGTTCACCACGACCCTGCTCGAGACAAGCGACTTCAGCCTGTGTGTATGTCAATCTGGGTGAATCAGTACTGTTCATGGGACAGCAGCAGTTTTTCCCTCATTTTCCACCACAACATGGACCGGTGAGTAAAGTGGAAGGGACAGGATCAGGTAAAAGGCAGTAGTATTATACGGACTGCAAGTCATAATGTGCATGTTCTGAATATCGCCAGAAATAATGTCATATAATTACTGATATACTGAAATACCACAGTGATATCACGTGTAATATATACCTTAAAATTTAAGGAGTAGAAGAGATGGAACCACAGTTCGAAAGTCACAAATCATCACAAATGTAGCCCTAACGAAAAATATGCCTTTCTTTATTTGTGCCGTTTGTAGGGGGGCCAACTTCACGGTTTCAGGTGATGTCACAAGAAATACTATCCTTCATATTTAAAAAAGTAAAAGAGATAGGACTGCAGTTCAGACGGCACAAATTGGCACAAATGTTGCACTAATGAATGAGCTCGAATTTGAGTTTCTCCAGTATTGTAGGGGGGGCTGGAGTGAGGTCACATACCATGTAAACAACCATGTATATCTCCAGAACCAAAGTGGGTAGAATTGCGGTTTAAACGGCACAAATCGATACAAATGTAGCACTAACGTCAAATATGTATTTCTTTATTTGTGTCATTTGTAGGGGGGCCGACTTCACGGTTCCACGTGGCGTCGTGAAATGCTATCTTTTATATTTAAAAAAGTAAAAGAGATTGCACTGTGGTTCGAACAGCACAAGTCTGCACAAATGTAGCACTAAAGAATGAGCCCCAGTTCGAGTGTCTGCAGCACTGTTGGGGGTTGGTGAAATCACGTGTTATGTAAACAACCCCTGTTATCTCTAAAAGTAACAGAGATAGAACCGCGGTTTGAACGGCACATATCGGCCCATATGTAGCATAAACGAATGAGCCCGAATTCGAGTTCCTGCGGCGTTGTAGGGGGGCTGGAGTGATGTCACGTGCAAAATAAATAAATGTTAATATCTCAAAAGAGCACTGAGTGCAAAGACAAGGGAGTCTAACTATAAGAGTCTATTGAGGGAGGCTTCCGCCGCTACACGAATTCTGCCGTCATCATCATGTTCTCCGAGGGTTTATTCGTCAAACATGTCGAACATCATGGCATAGATGGCATGTCCACGGCAACCGAACTGTGTGACACCACCATCAGAGACTCAGACACTCCTGCTGCTACAATATCCTGGTTTAACTTTGTCTGTCAAGCCTTCCATCTGTTTCAACCTCTCCATGGGACTCTGGAACTACCAGTCTGCTGTGAGAAAGGCTGACTTCATACCAGCTTACAGCTCCCATCTCTCACTGGACCTCCTGGCCCTAAATGAAACCTGGATCACCCCAGACAACACAGCCACACCTGCAGCCCTCTCCAGTAACTACTCATTCTCCCACACCCCTCGTACTCTCCAGCAGAGGTGGAGGCACAAGACTGCTCATCTCTCCCCGGTGGGAATATTCTGTTTTCCCTGTCCACCTGCATGACCTGTCCTCCTTTGAATAGTATGCTGCATCTATCACTGCCCCAGTCACTCTTGTTGTGGTTGTGCATCGCCCACCTTGCCCTCCTGGTGGCTTCCTGGATGACCTCGACATCCTGCTGAGCTTTCTCCCAGGGGATAACACTCTGTTGATTTTTCTGGGTGACTTCAACCTGCATGTCGAGGACATACAAGGTCATACAAGTGGCCTTCTGTCGCTCCTGCAGTCCTTCAACCTCTCCCTGTCCCAGTTCCCTGCTACTCACAAAGCTGGCAATCACCTTGACCTTGTCTTCTCCCGTAACTGTGGCTGTCCTGTCCTCTCTGTTACTCTGCTGCATGTCTGTCATCATTTCTTCATTTCCTTCCAAACCTGCCTCACCCCCAATCTCTCTCCTTTTTCTGCACACATTGTCACCTTCTGCCATAACTTAAAATCTCTTTCCGCCTTCCTGCTCTGCCTATGCCATACTGTCCATTCTCCCTTCTGCTGCACAATTCTCAGATTTATCAGAATGCTACTAACATTTTAATCTCTGCCCCATCTTCCTGTTTTGACTCTGTCCACTAATTTCCAGACCAGCACACCCCAGTGCCACCCTATGGCTGACTGATACATTACATGCTAATAGGACCAAACTCCAGGCTGCAGAGCGACAATGGCGAAAATCCAAGACTTGCGTGGACTTGGATGTTTACAAAGAAATTATATGCTTTTTACTCTGCTGTCTCCTCAGCTAAAATAACCTTCTTCCACGACAAAATACAGTCTGCAACAAAAAAACTACACAGACTCTTTGCCACCTTCTCATCCCTACTGTGTCCTTCGCCACCCCCTCCTCCATTTTCTTTCACTGCTGATGACTGCTTTGTTTTTCAGAGACAAAGTCAACACAATCTTGGACAAGTTCTCAGCATCACCCTGCCCTGTTTGCGCTGGACTTCCCTGTGAAGTCACGCTCTCTGAATTCAAGCCACTATCAGAAACTGAAATCTCTGACCTCCTGATATCACAGAGCCACCATCTGCTCGCTAGATTCAATTCCATCTACACTCCTACAGACCATCTCCCCGCAAATCTCCACCCTTATCCTCAAGATCATCAACTCCCCGCTCTCCTCTGGCTGCATCCCATCTGCTTTAAAAACTGTGTTCATTTCACCTCTGGTAAAGAAACCCTCTCTGGATCCTAACTCAGTCCAAAACTACAAGCCAGTCTCCCTCCTCCCTTTTCTTTCTAAAACTCTATAACAGGCAACCTGTGATCAACTATCTGAATTCCTCACCCGGAACCATATCCTCGATGGATCAGTCTGGATTTAAAGTTGGTCACTCCACTGAGACAGCACTTCTGGCAGCATCTACTCTGCAGGCGGCTAGAGCGGCCTCCCTCTCCTCGGTCCTCATCCTTCTTGATTTGTCTGCAGCATTCAATGCTATCAACTACCAAATTCTACTCTCCTCTCTTGATCAACTTGGGATCAAAGGAATGGCGCTAAGATGGTTTGTATCCTACCCATCAGACAGATCCTATCAAATGGTCTGGCAAGGCTCCTGTTCTTCTCCTCTACCTCTCTCAACTGGTGTCCCGCAGGGCTCGGCCCTGGGCCCTCTGCTGTTCTCAGTCCACACCTTCTCCCTCAGCCCTGTCATTACCTCCTATGGATTCAACTACCACGGCTATGCCGATGACACCCAGCTCTTCCTCTCATTTCCACCTGGAGCATCAGACATTTCCGCGTGCATCGCTGTCTGCCAGACATATCTGCATGGATGTCTGCTCACCACCTACAACTCAACCTCTCCAAAACAGAGATCCTACACCTACCAGCTAGCCTGTCTTCCTATCATGATCTCTTGATCAAACCGGACAACTCACACATTTTTTCTACCTCTTCAGTAAGAGTCTGGGAGTGATGATTGACTCAAGTCTATCTTACTCTCAGCACATCGAAGCCAGAACCCTGACCTGCAGATAGATCCTGCATAACATCTGCAGTATCCGTCCTTACCTCACAAAAGACTCTGCGCAATTACTTGTCCAGGCCGTGGTGACATCCCATCTAGACTACTGCAGTTCTCTCCTGTCTAGCCTTCCTACTATTGCCATCAAAGCTCTACAGCTCATACAGAACACTGCTGCCAGAGTTGTATTTGACTTGCTGAAGCATTCCCATGTATCTCCCCTACCCATCTCTCTGCATTGGCTTCCTATGGCTGCCTGGATCAGATTCAAGACCCTGGTTATGGCCTACAAATGCATTAATAGAACTACTCCCAGCCATCTACAAGACTTGATCATCCGCTACACCCCAACCAGACTGCTTCGCTCTTCCACATCTGCCTGCTTGGTGATCCCACGCACCTAGGGTAAAGCACGAGGGTTCTCGATTTTGGCTTCGTTGTAGTGGAACGACCTCCCCTCTCTCACTCAAAACTGCCGAATCTCTGTCCATATTTATAAAGGGTCTTAAAACTCACCTCTTCCAGACTCACTTCGCCCATGATCTCTTAAGTTCATGTAAGGTGTAAATGTTCATGCACTATGACTTTAAGACCATGCCTGGATAAACCTTTACACAGCTACTCCTGTAATGTAATGTAAATATTTATATACGTACATCTCAAAAAAAATTATGAACTTGATTTGGAATCGGGTATACTAACTGCACTAGGAATCATGCATCTGCATCTGTGTCTCTTTTCTGCTAATGTAATGCACACATTGTATTTTCTGAGAGACGTACGTCACTTTTGAGAAAAGCATCTGCTAAATGAATAAATGTAAATGTGAATTATTTTTGTATGGGACAGCCCCACTTGCAGGGTGACAGGTTTCCAATCGGTCCTCCCTCTGTAGAGCTACTAGCCAAGGGTTTCAAGCATGGAGTACAGAGCAAACCCCAAAACTCAGCGATATTGCTATCTATGAAGTTTCCGACAGCGTCACTGTCCACCACAGCCTCAACTTAATGTGTCTGCAAGCCCCATGACACTTTAACCGGCAATAATAACTAAGAGGCACTGTGAGAAACACCACTCACCAGTAGATAGGGTCTTCGGGATCCACCGGATGGTTGTACCGGACAGGAGACCTGAACGTGATCCACGGCTCTGCAGTAACAGCACAAGTTCTGCTGAAAACGACATGCCCACTCTCTTCCTGTGTCAAATGTCCCTTGTTGCATCAATCTGCTGTGTGTTTTCTGTGTGGCTTGTTACACAGAAAGCTGTTCATTCTGCGGTTTATTTTCACCAGCTTTGTGTCACACTGAGAGAGCACAATGGACCACTGATTAAGAATCCATGATCTATCCTTGGCCACTTGATCCTTTTATACCTCACTCACCACCAGATTATGAACAGGTGCATGGGTCTGAGCTAGTGGCACTTAGTGGCATTTCTTCTGGCTTGTAGGAGTATTGTCCCTGTGGGTTGTGACAATTCTCATGCAGTGTTTGACAATTAATGAATCTTTTATTCAATAGCAATGTCTTTATGAGCATGTGTGCTTTTTGTAGGTCGAAGGCATGGTTTGGGCCAGCTCAAGTTCTCCGATGGTACATGTTACACAGGACAGTTTGAAAATGGCTTGTTCAACGGCTGTGGGGTCTTGGCATTTCCAGATGGGTCAAGGTACATGCCAACTTGCCAACAGAAAAATAATAATAAATCAATTTAATTGTGTGGAACTGTTAAGGCTGGTACTCACAGTTTTTAATGAATATAAAGTGGCTTAATACAATACCTGGTTCAAGGAATTGACAGCAATTACTGCAAATAATATTGACAAAATATTTTCATTTGCTTTCCCACATACTTCCAAAACAGTGTTATCTGTACATGCAATCATACATTTTTGTCTGCTCTAGAGAACACACACACACACACACACACACACACATATTATCAGAACCGCTTGTCCCAGATGGGGTCGTGGGGAACCTGAGCCTACCCGACAACACAGGGCGTAAGCCCGGAGGGGACACACCCAGGACGGGACGCCAGTCCGCCGCAAGGCACCCCAAGCAGGACTTGAACCCCAGACCCACCAGAGGGCAGGACCCAGTCCAACCCACCGCACCCCCGCGCCCCCTGCTGCTCTAGAGAACATATGTTTTTAATTGTATCTCCAAAAGTGTGCAAGCCAAAATACTGAGATCTAATGTATGTTATAGAGGACATTGTATACTTTGAAGTTATGTTGTGTCTTGGACAATGTCCTACAGATCCTAGGAATATACCCAAAAACCTTTTTTGCTGGATCACAGGAGGAAATTGTGTTTTTTTTCCCTCCGCTGTTAAATGGCTGGAAATACACACTAACACGTTTTAAATACAGCTTGGTTTTGTCTTTCCATCACAGGTATGAAGGTGATTTTGTACAAGGAAAGTTCCAGGGAGTGGGAGTCTTCAGTCGATTTGATGGAATGAAGTTTGAAGGAGAGTTCAAAAGTGGACGTGTGGAAGGATACGGTAATACTTTATTAGCAACCCTCAAGAATGATTGTTCTCAGAATAGTTCTCACCTGGCCCATATGCTACTGTACAGACTGTTGGTCAGTTCTCAACATATCATTGCATTCATCTGCACTGAAAAAAATTGGGGACAAATTTTGTGCACCATCTGCCATTTTAAACCAAAGAAATTTGAAGTCAACCAAGTTACTGTGACAGACTATGTTAATAACCTCTTGTGTCTGCATCATCAAGTTCACACATCAGGTTTTCTTGCATGCAGGGAATATTCAGTCCCAGCCTGAATGAATATTTCAAAATGTTTAACAGCAGAGAAATGGGGCCTGTACTCAGTTTGTTCCTGACCCTTTGGCCAGGGCTGCTGACATTTCCAGACGGGGCCCACGGAGTGCCACGTAACGAGGGCGTGTTCGAGAACAACAAGCTGCTGAAGCGGGAGAAATGTCAGGGTGTGGTGCAGCGTGCACAGAACTCTGCCTCCACGGCCCGGGGCCTCTCTTTGTGAGCAGGGCTCCAACTCCTCAGCCCAGGGGCTCTCCTAGTGACTGGGTTCGGCCTCTGCTCGCAGCCTATGCCCTCAGGGATGGATGACAGGGTAACAGTCTCTCCCCTCTCTCATTAGCCTGTTTGCCTAGGTGTGGCTGGTGCTCCGTTCCACACCACTTCTGCCTGGCTCCCTGTGAGCACTTTGTGGTTCAGCAGTGCTACTCTGCCTTGGTTCCTTTACAGCTTTAAGCAGACCATCTTTTCACATGTTGTGCATTAACAGGGCTTTGCTGCTGGGAAACATCTTTTGCTTTGCATTTGCTGATTGTCACAGAGCATCTTGGCAGTTTGTCAGACTTTAAAATTTGTGTGAAAATATCAGTGTCTTCAACCAGCCCCTGTGAATTTGGAAAGTGGTTGCAGGCACTACTGTCATCCGTCTCTGTCAGTGGTCATCACTCAACACCACAATGCAGATCTTTACTTGCTCTCTATTTGATCAGTGTGAGCATATGCAAAGGTTTGCATGATGTGCAATAAGATGCAATTTTTCAGTCTAGTCTAATTATTGTTTTGCCTTGTAATGTTATTTGTTGGAGTAGATATCATGGTTTGTAGACAGGTCATCCTTCATTCATTATATTAGCCTTGAATGGTAGTGCTGGCGATGGGGGTGCGGTGGCGCAGTGGGTTGGACCGCAGTCCTGCTCTCCAGTGGGTCTGGGGTTCGAGTCCCGCTTGGGGTGCCTTGTGATGGACTGGCGTCCCGTCCTGGGTGTGTCCCCTTCCCCCTCCGGCCTTGCGCCCTGTGTTGCCGGGTAGGCTCCGGTTCCCCGTGACCCCGTACGGGACAAGCGGTTCTGAAAATGTGTGTGTGTGTGTGTGGTAGTGCTGGCATCCTGTCAAAATAAAATGTATTTGGGAACAAATGGATATCAACACGATGTAAGTGAATATTCGCAGCTGCTTAACGTATTGGAAATGTATTATTTTAAGGAAACTGTTTTATTTGTGTATTTATTATGAGTGACGACAAAGCTTGCTTCAACAATCTTATGCTGTTAAGAGTGGAGTGCTGTGCTTTTAACACAAGTTAAACATTTCACTTTTGCCTTAAACCCCTGGCTTATAAAACGTAAGTTAAAGGGTCTTTTTTAACTTCTGTACAAGACACATTTCCCCAGATCTTTGAGACATGAAGAACATGGACAGCTGAGCATTTCTGTCACGGTCTGCTTTGGAATTCCATTTTAATTTAGACTTGACACTTGAATATTCAACACACTTAAATTATTTAACCAAATTGAATTCATTACTTATACAAAAAGCTTTTGTTGAGGCATTTTTTGATAAAGAACGTGTAGTTTGGCTTCAGAACAGAAATTTGAGTTCTGAAATGCACTTGAAATTACCAGCTGCTGAGGTGAAGACCTCATAGCTCTTTCAAATTGATGTAGGGATTTGTGCATCCTAACAGTGCCTCTTGCAAACATGAATACACTATGAGAAGCTTTGAGAGGCTGTGGAATGTAGAAAAAAAACATGCTTACAACTCACAACTCAATCATGCAATTCTTCTGCTCCTACAATATCATTAAATGTGCTTGATGTAGGTTTCAAATTAAGAAATAATCCTAATTCTTAAAAAATTCTGTTTGTTATATGCAGTATAAAGGTTGGGATTCCATATCAACATTTAATTGACTGCATTGAATTTCATTAACACTTCACTAATCAATGCAGCTGAAAGAATACTGGAGATGGCTGGAAGCATAGTGATTAGAGCTAATCCCTTTAGATCCAAAGGTCACAGGTTTGATCCCCACCTCTGGCTATGGTACCCATGAGTAAGGTGCATACCCTAAGAATTATTCTAGTAAAATTACCAAGCTGTATAAATGGGTAAATAATGGTAAGTAGATTAACACTGTAAGGTGCTTTGGAAAAAAGTGTCAGCTAAATGAATAAATATAATCTGTAAATTAATAAATGTAAGAAAGCTAGTGGATATTTGGCAACTTGTCCTGCTATGTGAAGAGATCATTTTTTTCAGGACCCTGAGGACAAAAGGTGTCAAAATAATTCGTGAATATCACAGGATTTCAACGTAAACAATCCTTGATATCATTATGCATGATTTTAAAATATATGCCTCTTGGCAAGAAAACCATGAAAATGTTTAACTCTTTGCCTCTGAACAGTTACATTTACATTTACATTTATTCATTCAGCAGACGCTTTTCTCCAAAGCAACATCCATTTCATAGGACATAGAATTTGTGCATTACCTTAGGAGAAAGAGACATAGCTGCAGATGTGTGATTCTTAAGTACAGTTTGTTTGTTTCCTTCACCATATGCATCAACGTTTATCACACAAGTAACTAAATAAAACTAAACCAGAATATTGCCAATTCCTAATGACCTTCCTAGCAGTTTTTTTTTTTTTTTTTGAGATACATATAAACATTTATGTTACAGTGATACCAGTCCCTAGGTATCAGTTACCAGTTTAACATAGTTATTCTTAGGATCCATTGAATTTTGGTTTGACTTTATTATGAATTTAAGGGTTTAGGACCTCAAATTTTATTTTTAGCCCGTGGATTTGCTAGAACTATTGCAATTAAGAGGTTCCAATGCAGAGCTAAAAAATCTGTTGTGGTAAAAATTTCTGTTTGGGTCGAGTGAATATTTGAAGCTTTAAAGGCAGAAACTAAGAAAGGACATGCAAGAAAATAAATGTTTTTTCTATGTATTTGCGTTCAGTCATTTTCAGAAATATCTATACTAACTGGATCTGTGTGATCTGCAGCTGAACATTATAAAGATATTATGAATGTTTACATATGTGATCCACTTATTATTTCTCCATTCAAGTTGCATTGCAAAAATTGCATCACTGCATTAAAAATGAGAATTAGAGCTGCTTATGTAACATTGTAGAAATTGCCATGGATGTGGTACTCACATACTCAGGTTTCCCTGTTCCAGACTTGAGCTGTCACTGTGCCTCTGGTCACTGTACTGTCCAGTGCAAAGATGCAATTGCATAAAAAACTTTGGACAATACTGTAAAATGGGTGACTGTTATTACTCCAAATTAAGATGGCAGCTTAATGCAGACATTTACCAGGGCAATGTTGCGCGTACATAGTATATGTTCGCAGAACAAATAGTTTCATCACCATATTCAATAGCAAAATGCTGAGCAGTGAGGTACACTAATCTGATTAATTCATTTGAGACACCTGGTCAACAGACTCAACATTAAATTTTCTTTGAAATATTTTCAGCAATCTGAAAAAACACGGAGGCACTGTAACTCAGAGCAGCTGCAATATATTCAGTCTTCAGAAGTCATAGGACAAGTGTTCTGCATTGGGGGGGGAATGGTGGTTGAAGAAGACTGAGTAAGTTAACATGAACAAGTTTTTTCCCGCAGGCATTTCAGTACATGGACAGGAATGTTTTGAGGGCTTGATAAAGTTTATTTGGGCTTTTAGATTGACCACCATCTGTCTATGCTCAGTTTTTTCAGTGATCAGGTGACAGTAACAAATGCTATTTGACCTAAACAGGGGACTCTGTGGAAATGTTACATAACAGCATTCAATTGATTTATAGGAAAGAGTTGGGTAATAACAAACCCCAAGGACTAATGACAACCTGAGAAAGAGCTTTCTCTTTTCTGACATTATAGAAGAGCATGCTGCTTTTTAGTTAGGGCTGGACAGAATATGCTTTGTAGTAGACATGCAAGAGAAATAACGAATGCCATGAAAACGGAGCAGTGTTGTCCTATCTTTGTAGGACATCTTACAAGTTGCTTTTGTATGTGTCAAGTTTACAGCATGGCAAATATGCAAACTGCGGTGTTATCAATGGTGCTGTTATATAAACCCTAAGAGCAGCCGTTTCCAAAGGGCAATAATATACTAAAAATACTGCCTTACAAATAGTAAGAGCACACCGGGAAAACGGAGATTTTGAACTATGAACATATTTTGAAGGGCCATCGGCACTTAGTGAGGATCACTGGCTCACCTTTGGAAAATCTCATCAGAAGGTGTGTTAAACTGGACTTGAACCCTTGTAAAATTGTATTTCCATGGTGACCATCTTCATGTCCTTGAATTAGTATCATTAAGATGAAGTACTGCAATCTAGTAAATTGTTCCTTGATGATCATGGTAAAATATAAAATTGCATGGTACTTTTTGTTTTTGACTGTCAGGGGTTTAGTAAGAACGCATATGTCTTTTAATGGGTCATTTAAAAAAATGTTATGTTCAGTGACAAAATCACTCCACTTTTATTCTTTTAATTTTTTCTGTCTAAATGTTTCCTTAATGCTTTAACAATGCAAGAACTGTACATAAATGCTGCTATAAACTAGATCACAAGGTACTTAAGCATGATGATAATCCATAGATAAATGTGAGGATTTAGTGTTGTGACACTTGACTGGCTGGATGAGGACACTGCACTGATATAATTCAATGTCTGAATGTCCTCCTGCTGTCTTTATATAAATGTAATGACTTGTTACTTTGCTAAACATATTCCTGTTCTGCTGTTTGTGCCTTGAAAATATTATTTGCTGTGAATATTTCACTCAGCCTGTCTCCATGAAAAAAAAAAAACACTGTAAATCTCAGGCGATTGTTCTGTTCCACATGGGGTACAACTAAATTTCTAGATCCCACGTTTCAGTGAAAGTAGAACAGAGACAGCTGAGACAAAACAAGAACGAACATTGAAAGCATCTCTCATGAATTTGTATATGTAGCTTGACTGTAGCAAAATTTATGGATCTGGATAAACAGCAGCTGAACAGGAGAGAAAACATGTCTAGCGTTTAGTATGGAGAAAACGGAATGAGTGGGGTTCTCCCTAGGAAAGCAAAGTTGGGTGTGATTGAAGTATGTGCATAGCAAATAACTGCAGGTGTCTGTAATCCCTCATCAGTCTGATCAGTTTCTCCCAGACAAGTACAATGGCAAGTACATCAAAGAGTTGACAGAATAACTGTAATCTTTATTCCTTTAAGAGGTATCGTGTTACGTGGTGAAGCGTAAATCTTTTCAAGGGATGACCCAACTGATTTTTGCTTTGTTTTGCATTAATGTTTACTACAGCGCCCTCATCTGGCTGGTGTACTGTATTAGATGTTACTGCTTCGAGCATTCTTTAAGGCTTTGTAAATAGTGAAAAAAGATGCAGTGTGTATGTTTTCGCAGTGTGTGCAGCTTGTTGTGTAGTTTTGCACTAATAATATGTAATAAAGAAAATTAAAAACTTGTGAAGTTTCTTTTGAGGTTTTTTAATCTCTTGTACTTATCATCTAAAGTAGAAAGCTTAGCCATAAATTCCACTGGAACTGTAGCCCTAATGCAACTTTGACAACTCTTCAGTTTATCACCCAAGGACCATTTGTTCCCACGCACCTCATTGGCAGCCTTGGTCAGATGTTCGGGCTATTTTGGCATGATCCTGGTCAGGGTTACAGGTGGTGGACCTGTCCTCTCCCTCCAGGACAGTTAACCCAAAGGAACAAGGGAACAAGGAACCTGCTTTACAGTTCTAATTCATGTAAAATTTGCATACACAACATTTCAGTCACAAGATCCTGCTAGGCCTCTCTGAAGGTAGGTGAAATTTATATTTGTAGAATCAACCAGCCAGCCTTTTCCTCTCACTGGGCATGACTGATAGCCAAAAACATATGGGGTGGGTGTGGTGGTGCAGCACGCTTGGCCAGGTCCCCCTCTCTGGCAGGTCTGTGGTTCGAGTCCTGCTTGGGGTGCCTTGCGTTGGAGTGGTGTCCCGTCCTTAGTGTGTCCCGTCCCCCTCCAGCCTTGTGCCCTGTGTTGCTGGGTTAGGCTCTGGCTCACCTCGGGACAAGCGGTTTCAGACTGTATGTGATAGATGAAAATGCCTTGACAGGTTCCAGTATTTATACTGCAGTGCCAGAGACTTGAGCATTACAAACATCAGGGTTACCCCACAAGACTTCATGCCTGCTGTACTGCATTAGTGGTTTCACATTAGTCATCATCAAAACTTTCAAGACAAAAGTAACACAAGTGAATGAAGAATGAATCCAACACACAATGTGACTGAAAAAAAAAAATTTACCCATCTACAGTCAGAAACTGTTTAGCCAATTCAGGATCACGGTGGTCCAGAGTCTATCCTGGAAACACAGGAGGTGAGGCAGGGAACGCGTTGGACAGAACATCAGTCCACTGTTGGGCAATCACAGACTCATTCACTCACACATACACAGACTAGAGTAAATTTAGTCACCAATTCACCTGAAACATATCTGTAGATTGTGGTAGGACACCAGAGCATCCTTAGGAACCTCACGTGAACATGGAAGAACATGCAAACTCCAGACAGACAGAACAGGAATGAAACCTATGTCCACACAGCCGAGGCACTATAAGCCATCTACGCTACCTACTGTGCCATTCTACTGTCCTTTAATGTAACTCCAAAAGGGAAAAAAAAACATCATGTGGACACAAATACATTTGGGTTCTAATAAGACATTTTGCATGGGGGGTGTGGTGGCACAGTGGGTTAGACTGGGTTCTGCTCTGCAGTGGGTCTGGAGTTCGAGTCCCGCTTGGGGTGCCTTGTGACAGACCGGCCTTACGCCCTGTGTTGCCAGGTTAGGCTCTGGCTTCCCACAACCCTGTATAGGACAAGGTGTTTCAGACTCTGTGTGCGTAAGTAGTATGTTTTGCTAATAGACACTGCAATATAACAATGTAATACGGCAACCTTAAAGTGATATATAAGTAAACTTGCCAGACCATTAAACATAACAGCTAGAATTAAATGTGGAATCAGCTTGATGCACTACTTAAAAAGCTATTATGAAGAAAGGTAATAATTAATGATCCTTTATACAGTTTGTACTGTTAGTCTGTAGGCACTTAGATATCCGAAGTCATTTCTTTGCAGTGAATAGAATAGAATAGAATAGAATAGAATAGAACTTTATTTGCCATTTGTACACGTACACATGGTCCGGGTACATAGGAATTCTTGTGGGATGCTGAAAGAGTCAAACATATAAGCAACGTGTAGACAATAAATACTCTAAAACTTCAATAAATAAAACTACCATAATACAATAAATAAAATTACTACAGTAATAGAGAAGGTAAATACTAAAAAAGGAGGAAATACTATTAAAAAAAGAAAAAAGGGGAACAAATAATTTAAGGGGGGGGCAAGAATAAAATGCACAATACACACAAAACACACACAAAGTACACAGTAAAATATTCCATACACAGTGAAATACACAGTAAAGACTACAATAATACTGTTAATAATAATAATATTAACAGGCTAATGGTTAATGTTAATAATAATGTTAATACTCCAATGGTTATTGCACATGTTATTATTGCGCATATTATTATTACCCCCATGGAGGTTAAATATTGCACTTTATATGAGGTAGCTGGAATCTGAAATCAGTCCTTATGTAGTTTATGCCATGAGTCTCACTGTGGCAGGGAGAAAGCTGTTATAAAACCATGTTTTGTGTGGGATTATACTGTCTGCTCTGCTGTGCCTCAGATTGTAAACTAACTTTTTCTACCTGAAGAAAAGGTGAGTTGGGTGATGTATATCACCAATGATTTTCTGGGCTTTTTTCTTACAGCGTTGTGTATAAATGTTATCCATAGATGGAAGATCAGTCCCAATGATCCTCTTTACTGTCTTCACCACTCTCTGGAGGGCCTTCCTCTCTGCCTGGGTGGTGTTGCCATACCAGACAGTGATAGCAGTAGTGAGGATGCTCTCCATGAGACCTCTATAGACTTGCGTAAGGGGACGAAGGCTCACTCCAGCCTTTCTGAGCATTCTGATAAAATAAAGCCGTTTCTGAGCCTTTTTCACTATGGCAGCAGTATTTTCAGTCCAGCTCAGGTTTGTTGTCACCTGAAGCCCCAAAAACTTGTGACTGTCAACCCTCTCCACCTCAGTCCCCCTGATGATAAGAGACTGCAGAGGGGAAGATTTCTTCCTGAAGTTTATGATTAACTCCCTCGTCTTGTCTACATTGAGGACGAGGTCGTTCTCCTCACCATAGACCAGAATGCTGTTGACTGAGGCCCTGTACCCTGACTCGTCCTCACCCTTAATGAGACCCAGGATGGTCGTGTCGTCAGAGTACTTGATGACGACTGTGTCGTCCTGGGTGGAGTCACAGTCATAAGTGTACAAAGTAAAGAGTTTCGGACTGAGATAACAGCCCTGCGGTGATCCTGTGCTGACCGTGAGCTCACCAGAGACCCTTCTTCCCATCCTCACCATCTGCGGTCTGTCTGTGAGGAAGTCCAGAATCCAGTGCTTCTCAATAATTCTGAATGAAACATTTGAATCTTTTTTATTGGTTATGTCATGTATAATCCATCCATTGTCGACAACCTCTTGTTCAGAGCGGGGTTGCAGCAAGCTGGAGCCTAACCCGGCAACACAGGGTGCAAGGCCAAGGGGGGGGAGGGGACACACCCAGGATGGGATGCCAGTCCATCACAAGGCACCTCAAAGCAGGGCTCGTACCCCAGACCTGCCACATAGTGGGCAGTGGCTAAACCCGCCGTGCCACCACACCTCCCATCACGTATTATGTTTATTTTTAAGTTACAGTATTTATCCACATTCAGGCCGTCCAAGAGCTCAGGTGAGGCCAGGGCTATTTCCCTCAGTTTTTGGGAAGAGGAGTAAAACATATTTTAAAGTAATGAATGGTATGCATATTTTTTTTATTCGTAGAATGCATGACAGTATAATTTTATAGAAGTTTAGCTTTAAGAACTCTGGTTAGACTAGTATGTGTATAATACTATAATGCACCTTTGGCTGAGGTGAGACTCCCTTGTGAAGTGAGGCCCACGGCAATTGACCCTGCTGGCCCCCTCCTTGTAGGGCCTGCCCACGGCCTATAACATCACCATGTAGAAAATAGAGTTAGACTACCAATGGTTAAGTGTGTATGTATGCTTTTAAGAATAGTGGCAAATGAATGTGACATCATAATTATGTGCTAATTTTTACTACTGCATTATGCTTGGCTGTACATTACAATTCAACCAAATTTGTTACTGATTCACTATTATCTTCTGATCCTCTACTGTATCTATATGCCTTTAGCTATAGAGCACCTAAACTCTGGAATAGTCTATCAGTTACTGTCAGGAATGCTCCATCTGTCTCAGCCTTTAAATCCAGGCTAAAGACTTACACGTTCACTCGGGCATATCACCTTGCAGTGTAATTCCAGGTGGCTGTGTCTTTTTTCCCCCTTCTGTATTAACCTGTCTAATCTCTTTAAGTCATAACAATTCCCTTCGTGTTGAGCATTGCTTCCCTGTGATAAGACCTGAGGAGGCTGGCCGGTCGTCATACCAGCACCCCATGCTGACTGAAGCTGATAACCGCCTGCCACAATGGACGAGACATACATATGTGAATGGAGACATCAAGTTAACACTCAGCTACAACGTTATTATTACTTGTAACTTGATTTTAAAGTAATTTTTAATCTAGAATTCCCCAGGAGGGGTGGGCAGCCACTGGCACTTGGACCCCCCCAAGGTTTTTTCTCCCTTGACTCTCAGTTGGAATTTTTTTTTGTTCATTTCCTCCATGGCAGTAGGCATACTTATAGTTTTAATATTTGCATGTATAATGGATTACTCTAGTATATAGTCAACTGTCTATTATATTGTCTATTTATTTGTCTTACACCATTGCTCAGCGCTCTGTGTAACTGAGTGAGAAGCGCGCTCTATAAAAATTTATTGAATAAAATTGAATTGAATCTAGATCGTAACACTGTATATGATGCATTTCATCATACCTTACTCCTACACAGGCTAAAGTCATATGTTGGCCTGTCTTAAAAAAAAAAAAAAAAACACTTAAATAATTTGCCATTTCATTTTCAGAATTTTTTGTTAATATTTTAAAAAATTTTATTTAGCTTTAGGGTCCAATCCCCATAAAGGCAGCATCATTGTGGTATTACACACCCACATATTTCAAGGGAAATTGATTTAAAAAAGAGGATAAACAACATCTTTAATAAATAATTACATATGGAACATGTCTAACAGGTTACTACATTGTTCTAGTAAGAGGTTAAAGTTAAGCTGCAGCAGAACTGGTGAATAATTAACAAGTTTGGGTGACGATGAGACACAGTTCAGTGGTCGATAAGATTTAAAACAAACTGTATGATAAGACATCTTTCATCAGTGGAGATACTGAGCCCACAAACCTCATTGAATATAGATGAAGAAACACACACACGTTGTCTGAAGCCGCTTGTCCCAAACGGGGTCACGCAAGCTGGAGCCTTACCCGGCAACACAGGGCATAAGGCTGGAAGGGGAGGGGACACACTCAGGATGGGACTCCAGTCCGTCACAAGGCACCCCAAACAAGACTTGAACCCCAGAAACAGAAGAAGCCTTTCTCCCTGCAAGTGGGAGCTTACAACCTGTGCTGAGGCTACTTATCCTACTACATTTTTGCTATGATGGATCAGTCAATCGCTTAGATTTTGATGTTTTTAACTACATATGGTTATTTCGACCCGTCCTGGGTGTGTCCCCTCCCCCTCCGGCCTTACGCCCTGTGTTGCCGGGTAGGCTCCGGTTCCCCGTGACCCCGTAAGGGACAAGCGGTTCTGAAAATGTGTGTGTGTGTGTGTGGTTATTTCGAACTACCCCTTATTCAGAGAGCATGAAGACAGTTCCACGTCTCTTCTCCTTGAAGCAGAAAACACAGAGAAGCTTTTTACTAAAAATAAGAAAGCAGAGTCTAGAGGTTTCTTCCTAAGCAGGTAAATATTATTATGACAGATACTGATGTTTGCTGTCATGCAGAAAATCTGATTTATATAACTTGTGATTAATGTGACTATTGCATTTTAAGACATATCGTTTCACAGCCACATGACTGAAAAAACTGAATTATTAATAATACAGTGGAGAAGGGAGGCAGTGAAGTGGAGTCAAAACCTCAGGAAAATTTAACTCTTCTGTCACCTTGTTAGGATTCACCACAATTTTATCTCACATTGTCTGAAATACCAAAGCAGAAGGCTTTCTTAACCTGAAACTTTTAATATATAGGAGTGTCTGACAAAGTATACTTACAATGGAAAGTCTATACAGTAATACTAAATTACTAATTTGTCTACTTGCCTTTAAAGGCACTCACATTCATTCTTCTGCCTGCTACAGGGAGAAAAACCTGACTTTAAGCTAAGACTGAAACTTACTTGCAAATAGTTAATTTAAAACTAAAACCTAATAATAATTATTAAGAATAACATTTCACCACTTCACAGTTTTTTTCGTCACAACATAAACATAAAATGAAGACGAAAAAGAATCTGAATTTTGACTTAAGGACAGTATGGCATGGTTATTACAACCAGAAATTGATGTCATGATACTCACTCATGGTACACTCTGACACCATGTGAGACAACATTCATTCCTACAGTACATGCTGCAGGTGCTATTGAATCATTCAGCTGCTGGGCTGTCACAGGCGTGCCGGCAGGAGCAGAGTACCAGACGACTCTGTGCCCTGCCCACATGACCACCCTTGCCAGAGGTACCAGTGTTCCTCCAAGATGGAGTGAGATCAAGGGGTCTCCCCCACTGCTGGGCCTGCAGGGCAGTGAGGAAACAGCACCCAGAGCCCTTAAGATACTGCCTCACACCGGCCTGCCACCCTCATTAGTGTCTAAATGGTGTAGGTGTCATGGTGGGCAGTAGGGGAGTCCTACATGGCAGACACCTGAGGACTCACATCGATCAATATGACATCATCATCAGGTGAGTACTGTGGCCCTTTTCAGAAGTCAACATTAACATTACAATTACCGTCATTAATTCAGAAAAGCATAAAGCCAATTAAAATAAAGTTACTTTCACAGAACAAGACAGATGCTACAGCATGTTTGAAGTACATACGGCACGGTGATACAGCAAGCAGTGCTGCTCTCACAATGCCTAGATATTGTGAAGAGACATGGGTTTAATCCCTGCTCAGTCTGTGTGAAGTGTGCATGTTCTCCCCATGTCTGCATGGGTTTCCTCATGGTGCTCCTACAGTCCACAGCCACAGTAGATTGGTGACTCTAAGTCACCCATTGAGTGTGAGTGAGAGAAAGTGTGTTTCACTGATATATGGATGAGTGAGCCATTGTAAGCAGTGTATATGACAGTATAAGTCACCTTGGATGAATAAGGTGTGGGCTGATAACAGTACATAGTGTTCATTGGAGGTTGCTTTGGAGAAAAGCATGTGTTAAACGAAGTAATGTAAGTATACGTTTCTTTCCTGACAGAATGAACAATGCCCCAGTTGTTGGATTTGAAAGAGAGAGTGACTCCAGAACCACCATCTGCCTGATTTGACCAGAGGGTGCACCGCACTCTTCCAGGGAGTATGAACAGACTGTTCTGGTGGCATTCAAGAGCTTAGACCTTGACTGCCTGACTTGTGACCAGAGACCCACTGGTGAGTAAGAGCGCAATACAAATCAGCAGACACTACGATCTCAATACTTCCAATTTCTCAAGAAGAGCTACTGTAACAGGTACTGACAGAAACACACAGGTTACAACTGACTTTTGGAATGGCGGTATACACACAGTTGAGATTTATCATTTTAAAGCAGTGGTTGCAGGGCTGTTCTGATTTATATTCCTTACCTGAACTAACCCTTTTCCTCCAGAATTGGTGGTCCAGATTCTGGTTCTGGCAAGAGGTTGTAGAAACTATCCCACTTAAACCAGAGAACTTCTGGATCCTGAATCCTGAAATAATGCACCAGACGGGCCTAGCACTGCAGAAGTATGCACAGAAACCGAAAAAGGTCATTTTTCTGGGACTTCGGTCACAAACATTTCCATATTCTTTATTTCACATTTTTATTGTTAATATAATACAGTAGAGGAAATTAAATTATATATTTTGATTTTCAAAGTATGTGAAATTATATATTTATGTGCATGTCAAATGTAATAATGCTCCTCACATCTTGTTGCTGCAGATGTTGCCCACATTGGGTGCAGGCAGAGTGGTGGCAGCTCTGCAGCTCTATGATGAGGTCAGCCTGGCAGGTTTCAGCTACGATCTGCAGCATCCCCAGATGCCCTTGCACTATTACGAATCACTGCGCACGGATGCCATGCGGGTTCAAATTGTGCATGAGAGGAGTGCAGAGATGGCCTTCCTGAAGAAGCTAGTGAGAGTGAAGGTAATTACTGACCTTACAGGAATGCTGTGCTGAGCAATACCACAGAGATGGAGTAAACGCAGCACATAGCTTCACTGTCATCACCAGACATCACCAGTGCTTTACCCAGCTCCCCCGACTCAATGAACAGGCACGCTGGACCTCACATGAAAGACCCACTTATGAAGTGGCCTCATACAGGATACTTCACACATTCGTATTTATTGTGTACCACTTCTATTTAGTCTCCTGGACAAAGAACACACACAAATTAAAAAAGAAAGTCCAAGGTATGTTGTGGACATTGAGTGTAAAAATGCTGTAAACTATTTTCAAATGCTAAATGTTATACAAGAACAGAGAAAGACTGGAGTTGATTTCCAGCATAATAAGTTGCCTGCCCTTGCAGAAAAACACATGATTATTATCCTGAGATTTACAATCTACAACAACTGGAAATAAAAGTAATAAGCCATACACAAACATGGTCTGCATCTGCCAATCTGACAAACATCACAGTTTTATGTGCAAAAAAAAAAAATTTAAATGGGCATAAAACGGGAATAATAAACTCCAAATTTTATTTTTACTTAGGCCACACAGGACCAGAGACAGCACTGTGATCTTAGAATATAATGAGACAGTATACTGCTAGAAACAAAGGAGTTCTTTCCTTTCCTCCTCTTGTACTCCAAATGCACCTTTGCATCCTAGAAAGATGCATACAGAAGACAGGGAAAGCAGGACAGTGACACTGCATGCCACTATGTCACTGTCTTTGGTTCTGTTTCTCAGCCTCTGCTTCCAGGAGTGCCCTTATGGGATTATACAGGCTAACAACGTTTCCAGTGCAAGCACAATTGCAGCAGGAGTAAGGAGAGAATTACCTAAATGTCTGTTCTAACAGTGTAATCACTCCCGAAATTCTGGACTTCAAAAACAAGATGAGTGCAATATTAGTGCAATGAACAGGAATGATTTCTTTGACCAGACTGACCAGTGTCATTAACAGTATGTTTAAGTTTAAGGCTTGTTGACAACACAGCCATGAAGGACTTTTAAACCCAGGTGAGATAGGAGGATAGCATCAACCCGCTGTTGGGGTTACTGCAGCAATGACAGTCAAATTAGTATGCTGGACACTGTTGTACTGCCATCCTCTGAGGACTCTGTCAAAGGTTCCAGCAGGAAATTGCAGGTTAGGGCCTGATCTGACCCCTTACAGCAGAGGGATGCGGGACGGTTCCCACAGCTTGCGGGCCAGTTGGCAGCAGTGCTGTAGGATGTACTCAGTGGGGATCACACCCAGGTGGACACTCAGAAGCTCATAGCACTTCACTACCTCTGCATTATGGCTCTTACTGTAATACCTGAGCAGTTTCCTAAAGGCAGGGCAAAAAACATTTGTCAGAGATGCAAGATGTCATGAAAGGGCACCAATCATAGCACAACACAGCACATCACTAACCTGTAGTAATCTGAGGCCAGCATTCCAATGGGGGCAGAGTAATCACGAAGGGTGGGCGGGTCCAACACCTCCAGTTTGTAGCCCTAAAGAGATAGCACAGCAACAGTGTGACACATGTGCAGTTTGTACTGATCAAAGAAACACACAATATTCATTTTTCCCTAAATGTTACAGTCCATAAAAAATGTTAGAAAACAGTTTTTTGAAAAAGACATTGTCCCATAAGATCTTCCCACATTCTATGTATTCCACTGTCTGCATGCCAACATCAGTTATTGAGGTATAAATCATCTATGAATACTTCCACTGACATGAAATGGAACTGAATAGTGTAAATTTTAACCCAGTGCATTATCCATTACTTTTGCTATTGTAAACATTTGCATTAAGTGATATGTGTATAAACATGCTGTATTTTCAACAACAGATTTAAAAATTTTAGCATAGTTTACATGACAAAGAGCACCACACAAGTTGGTGCACACGGAGGTGAGGCAAAATACCGTCTCATTCTCAAACCACAGAAAGTAGCACAAGTAGTAGTCTCCATCCCTAAGGGTGACGGTAGTGTATCCCTTCTGAAGGTAGCGTCGAGCCATTTCCACAAAACTCCACACCTTCCAGAAACAGCAGGTCACAGCCACACCCAAAGAGAAAAGAAAATTCCCAAAGATTAAATTCATTCATTCATTCATTCATTCATTATGGGCTCAGTTAGAAACTTTTATTCTTAGAGAATTCTGTAGTGCGGTTTAAGAACATACTTATGGATTCCAAGGCCATTCCTCTCAAATTTATACCTGAAAAATTTTCATCTAATATTCAAAGCCACTATGTACCATTTGCAATAATACCCTGAACATACACTGATTCCCCAATTTATTAAGAGTTTACTTCAGATCCCTTATATATGAAATGTAGAAGGGACAGTGCGAGTAATGCAGAATTTGGGACAAGCAACTAGGCTTCACATGTGAGAGGGGACATTCAGATGGCAGTGTCCTAGAGAGGTACAGAACATCTTCAAGAAAGCAGTGCTTATAAGTACAAAGCCTACCTTGTTTTTGACAAAGTGTGCCAGGGGTCCTTTTCCCAGCTCAGAAGTGGACCGGTCTGTAACATTGATGGATGGGGCAATCATTTGCCCTGCAGTGCGGTCAACGTACATGAAGTGGATCAAGCCAGGAAACTCCTCCAGGTATGTAATAATGCATTAAGGTAAGACACCACAACATCTGTAATGTTCAGTAAAAATAGTGAAGTTCAAATTTGAACTGCCTCATGCGCTTTCCAAAAATTGACAGCTGGGTTAAAGGTGAGAACAATTTGTTTTATTCATTCATTTATATGTCACTCATATTGACATATGACATCAGATTAATCCAATCAATATGTTCATAAGGCATATGAACATATTGATTGGAGTCTCATCTTGCTCATGTCAAGATAGCTGGCTACAAGGCAGGATATGACACCATGGTGATGTTCCTCTTACTCTTCACTAGCAGGAAGTCCTTCCAGTCTAACAACTTTTCTCTAGAACAGACAGGAGGAAGCTCATCTTCACTTGCAAAAATCTGAATTCATTCAAACATTGACATGAGCTGATCACAGTAGTCTACTATACAGAGACTTTTTTTTTTTTTTTTAAATTAAAATCTTCACCACAAACAGCAAGACATGCAAACAGGAAATACTTTCCTTGTTCTGCAACTCCCAGTCTAAGCAACAAAGAGAGAGTCCATACATACTGCACTGACTGCTGGGCTCGCTCTTGCAGGCTGGAAGACAGGCGCTGGCTGCTCCTAGTGGTCTCCACCAAAAAATAATGTCTGTACACTCCACACAGACAAGTCTTCATGTTCTTACAACATGGGAGCAATCTACAGAGAAACAGAGACAGACACAAAACAACCAGCTACTGGCAAGAGAGGAGTGTGCCACACACCAGTCCATAGTCAGGGATCAATATGCAACTCACTGACCACAGGCCAGAAATAAGCACAAAATACAATACTCTGTAGCAAAAGTTTAGCATACAGCAACCGAGAAAACACTTCAGCTTTCTAGAAAAAACATGGGAGAAGACTCACTCCCGACTGACTCCTGGCCCACTTCTTGAGAACACTTTGCTCTTGAATTCAGCCCAGGCATTTTGCAGCTGGGAATTATGAACGCAGAGCAGAAAGTGAGAAAGGCTAAAATGTTCATGCCACAGACCACAATGAATCCTTCACTGTTGAGACCATCAAGGCTTCTCTCACCTGAATGTCACTACTACTTAGGGCTCGAATGAATTTGTCAAGTTTATTGCGGAGGTCATGCAAAGAGTGCTGACTGCGAGAAACAGAGGTCCCATCCTGCACTTCATTAAGCCTCCTCTCCAGCTGGCTGAAGCTGTCCAGGAAAAAGTAGACAGATGTGGCCAATTGGCTATTGGGAACCTGTAGGAAGAAAAAGGTTAAAGCACTACCCAAAATCTATTTTCCAACATACAGACACCCCTCTACTTAAGCAAATAGACCGTTCTTCAACAACTTACACAAGTCAAAAGTTACATCTGTCGAATTCCTCCTCCTCCCCTGCCATTCAACATAATAACATTAATAATTTTTCCATCTCAGTTATTGCACCTTGAAGTTTCTTCGTTATTATTGTTGTTTTCATGCTATATGTTCCTTTTATATGCTCCTTTATACATGCAGCCTCCTTCACTATCCAATTCAGTCAATACAGCTAAACCTAGTTCCCATACTATAGACAATCTTTATCCACCTTCTTGATTATTTTCAGTTTCATCTCCAAATTAATTGCTGTAGACAGTTGCTTGCGAGATGGTTCTTGTTTTTCTTCAAGTGCACACTCAGCACCAGACATTGTGAATAATGAAATGGGGGAAAAAAAAAAAAAAAATATGTGGGAAAAAAACACTACAATAATGAGAGGAGATGCAATTACAGCTCAAAACTCGCGGTAACTGGAAAGATGCAGCTTCCTGCATTGTCTGGCTACGCCGACTTGTGCTTAACGTATTTCAGATATTTTGCATAAATAATGTGTATGGCAGAAATTTTTATGTAAATCTGGATTTACACAAGGTAAATTTATGTAAGTAGAGGGGTGTCTGTATGCACCTCACCTATAACAGCAGAACCCACACACACACTGACAAACTGCTTGTCCCAAGCGGGGTCGCGGCGAACCAAAGCCTAACCCGGCAACACAGGGCGCAAGGCTGGAGGGGGAGGGGACGCCAGTCCGTCGCAAGGCATCCCAAGCAGGACTCGAACCCCAGAGCCATCAGAGAGCAGGCCCTGGCCAAGCCCGCTGCACCACCACGCCCCCCACAATGGCAGAACTATTTTTTCTAATTTCCAAACAAAGGTCTCATTACTCAGCTACTGCTACCTCGTGGCTCTTAATAGTGTTTTTAAGAGTTTAATCTCTTTGTTTTTATCATTCAGACTCAAGTCACAGCAACCACTAGAACGACTATCTTGGTAAGAGAAGGGGTGGGACTGGTTTAACAATGCCTTCAACTACAGTTTTCTTTGGGTTGTGAACAAGGGGAAAACATGAAAACTCTGCATACCCTGAGCTGGATTCAAACCTATGCCCACACAACCACCTGAGGAGCTGTGAGATACCAGCATTAGCCACTGTTTCACCAAGCTGCTAAGGAATACCACAGAAAAACTGGACAAATTTTCTTGTAGAACTGTAAAGAGTAACCTTTAGGATACAAGTCCATTTCTGCAACCACTAAAACACCTCATTCCTGTATAATGATACTCAGTCTTGACAGACCTTGGTCAGCAGCACCAATGTGATGCCTGGCCACAGTGTCAGGCAGTACATGGAGTGAGGCATCATGGGACAAAAGCCATCTTTGGAGGTGACTTCAAGGAAGACTCGTGAAGGCATGGAAGGGTCTGGTGGTGGAACTTCAAGAGTCTGTAAGCTATCTTCTGCCATCTGAAATTAAGGTGTTGTCGTCAAAAAAAAAAAAAAAAAAAATTAGGCAATGTCTCTATATACTCACCTCCTTTATGAAAATGCATAATTGTTAATGTATAAGTTTTTTTTTTTTTTTTTTTTCCCTTTTTCACACATGGCTAAAAAACAAATCCTGGCAGCCTTATATATCTTTCAGCAGCATAAGCAGAATTTCTACAGTAAAATATATCAAGAAAAATTTCTAGAAACTGCAACAATGCAAACCACAGAAACGAGTATCTTATGACAGACTAGAACCAAAGAGCAAGTAAACCCACCTGAATGTCAGGGTCAACAAACTGAAAGACAGGAGTGTAATCCTGTTCAGCTCCAGATGGACCTACACAGATGGAGTATGGGCTGATCTCAGAGAAATGCAAGAAAGGTACAAAACAGCACTAAGTAAATGCTGTACAACCTGACTTAGGTAGGACGAGCCTACTTACCAGAGTCCTTACTAGTAGGAGATGGCTCAGGAGTGTAGAAAACATCAGGTGCTGAGTTATTCTCAATATCCTAGAGTAATAATGGGTGATATGTCAAAAATAATATATCAACACACATGCAATTACATGCTTAAGGATATAAGGTCAAAGTTCAGTTCATACTTAATCACACTACTTCTGCTTAAAATAGGTGAAGTCCGAAATCTGAAAATGTGTAGCTGTCAGTTAACAGAAGACTGTTGTGGAGAAGTCACATTCCAAGCCCTAAACAGAGCACTAGGATTACTCACCTCTGGGGACATGTCCTCCAGATCACTGTTGCTGGGAAACTGGTTCTGCACCATCAGAATCAAAGCCAGCAGGTCAGAGGAAGTAAGAGTGCTGGCATTTCGGCTACATAAAAAAACGGCAAAATTATTGCCGTCATTTGGGTATTTGGCACCTTTCCTGTGCACTAAGAAGAGGAAGACTGACAGATACCTGGAGTAAAAAGCCAGCAGTTTGGTATGCACAAGGATGAAGGCATGAAGAACCTCTTCTCCGGCACGTTCCGTGCTACTGTTTATTTGTTGCACAAGTCGGCGCTCCAAGAACTCAATGCACTGCTCACAAAGTGTAGGGTGGATCAGCCTCTCCACTGCCTGAGAGGGAAAGAGAGAAATAATGTGAACAGCCAAAGATGTCAGCAAAAGGACATAGAACAATGATAAAACCCCTATCCTGTAAAAGCCAAACAGATTATGTGCACTAAGTTGAGATCTTTGTTGGCATTTCAGTAGCCACTGTTTGCTACCTCTACTAAAAAGCTCTGGTCCTGCTCTTTGAGGTGACTGTAGGTTCCCAGAAGGCTTTGGAATTTCCTCCAAAGATGATTCCTTTGATCTCTGTCATGTGGTCGGAGTCTACAAAGGACAGAAAGACCAAAATCTTGCATGGAAAGAAAAAACACATTGTCATTGGAACAACAGCCCACTATTTTTCATATTCCAGATCGAGTTTGGCTTGCAGAAGAAACTCGAGTTGAAAGTATGCAAAAACACTCTAAGAGGATGGCTAACTATTGCAATAAGTTTTTTTTTTTAAAAAATAATAATAATTAAAAAAAAAAACTCCTACTCCTTCCTCAGTAGGCTGCTGCTAAGAGTCACCATCCCATAGTGAATCTCTATTAGTTTCTTCAACACATATATCTTCCTTTTCAGGTCCTCCTCATTCTCTTCTCCATCTCCACATACTCCAATATAAAGGCATTCTTCAAACTGGAACACAACAAACACAAAAAAAGGGATAACCTGATTATCCATGTAATCTCCCAACAAAAACATGACATCACCTTCAGCCGCTAAAAGGAAATACCTGCTGCAAAACGTATACGTGGTTGTTCTCAGTGCTAAAGGAGGTGTAGTTGTCGCAAATCCTGTCAATCATGGTGCTGCAGGAGATGATGATGGGGGCAAACAGGGTGTTGATGCTGTCTTCAAAGGCCATAGGCTGAAGGCCACAAAAAGAGCTGCTCAGTTTGCACCTGCTCAGTGTTCAGGAACTACAGCATGTAACTGACAATCGTGTTACATCAGTATTTACAGAAAAGACATTAAGATACCACAGCAATTTCATATGGGGAAAATAAAATTTTTAAAAAAATCCTTGAAAATAAAAATTTTTACCAGTTAGTGACATTAATTTGGCAGGTCCACCACCTGAGTGAGTATCCATGGTCCTACCTTCACCCCTTCTTCCTGCAGAGCCCCGTACTGCTCCCGAATGCTCTGCTCAAAGTCCAGGTCGGCCCAGTAGAAGAGGACTTCTGCATTCTCACTGGCGATGAGCACACACTTCATCTGAGGACAGCCAGTTCACACTTCCAATGAAGTACATCAACAAAGAAGAGCGATCACTTCTCCTAATATTCTTCGGTAATGCAGAAGTGCTACCTACCCCCCTTCCCCACAGTGTAAGAGCAACCTAGACAAATGTACACGCAGCTACAGAGAGACGAGTGAGTGTCCGACTGGGCTCACTGACATCCACCATAACATCAGTCATTCATTAAATCATCGGAACAAATAAAAAAAAAACACACGCAGTCTACACTCACATCGCGAAAAAAAAAGGAAACTACTCTCTCTGAAAACTTTTTTTACTCTTAAATAAATGTATGCAGGGAGGAACTTCGCGACCCACTTTTTTTAAACGTTATCGCTAGTCTGAAAAGATTACACTGAATACACAGTACACTGATTGTATTCATCGGCTCAACTGAGTGAGCGTGTGTGGGTTCGTAGGTAGGTGGGTGGGTGATGTGCGCGCGCGGTCACGGGACGGAGCGCGTGAGCCCGCTCGTTAAGGTGGATTTAACATTCCACAGCGCGTATTTAAAGCTCACTTAACCAAAGTTATCCTGTTTGGTTGCGTAGTTACCTACTTACTCTGTGTGTGTGTATACACACACGAAGAAGTACTGTGGTTAATGTACTTTTTCTGAAAAACAACCTACGCCTTTTCGTTTTTAAAGACACTCGACTAATCATGTCTCACGGCGGCCGACAGAGTTTCTGAACGCGTCAGGCAGCGTACTGTGGGCAGGTTCGAAACCTTATAAGTCCAAGCGCTTCAGTCAACCGGGAGAAGCCTCGTTGTACTCCGAACTCTTTAAAAGAACACAACTTTTCCGGTTCCGGACTTTATGGAAAGCGCAGTGCAGGCGATGAGGAAGTTCCTTCGTTCACTGATCCAGGGACGGTTTACGGTGTTGCTTCAGCATGGCACAGTATTGGTATACTGTACCGTGATGATGTACTGTTGTTTTCAAAAGGAACAATGAACGTTAAAGGAATTTAATTTCTGAGTGAAAATGATCCAAGTAGCAGAGTACCGGCCGACTTTGTTTGTAATAAAGAAAGAAAGCGACTAACGCCTGAAAGCAACTCTCCGAGTCCGGGTTCATGTCATATGATATTTGCTGCGTAACAGTTGTACAACACTGAATAAAGCGGAAATATTGCCACAGTGCCTATTTGCCACACTTGCTGCGATCACAAAGAAATAGATAATGTAGTATCCCTCTCCTATGGAACTACTGGAAACAGACTCAGCGAGCACCTAGGGCTTAGGTTCTTCTTTGAACGCATAAATGATAAATTAATTTAGAATAGCAGATTTGACAAAAGCACAATTGACAGTATGACACAGTTTGCTGAAGACTGAAGAGCCCCCCCACTATTATCCCCACTACTCCCCACAATGGGTCACCCCTTGAACCCCCCCCCCCCCCAGAATTCCCCAGTAGCAGACTCAGCGTCAGTAACGTGATATCCAATCAGAAAAGAACACAGGACTAGAGGAACAGACACTAGGTGTTTACATTAAGCTACACTAGGCCTTCTCTGCGCTGTTACAATAACATGTTATCCTATTTACATTTACATTTATTCATTTAGCAGACACTTTTCTCCAAAGTGACGTACATCTCAGCAAAAGTACAATTTATGCATTACATTAAGAGAAAGAGACATGGCTGCAGACATGTGACTCAAGTAAGCCTAGTTGGGTGGCACTTGCCGCACCGAGGTTCATCGTTCAAGTAGGACGTAGGTGCATAAAACACAGGATAGACAAATCCTGATACCCTCCTACCAAATTTTTAAAAAAAAAAAAATAATATTAGAAGATACATAAGCAAGCAAAAACAATGCCGGAGTAGTGGCTGAACAAAGGCTTTATCTGGTGATGCTCATGAATTTACGGTGCATGAATGTACACTTTTTGAGATGCAGTTTCTTCTAGACTCAAACATTTTTCTGTTGTTTTTTTAAAATCTATTTAGAACATTAGTTTTGCGCTACAAACCATACAAAACTAACAATAATGTTTTGCATGTTTCATATGTTTAACTTCATGGTGTCAGTAGATATCTCCAACATATAATATTGCATTTTTAAATTCTATAACACTAATTTTACCCACTACTCTTGAAAATTAGGAGCAGCGAAATGTGACTTTTATAAACACTGCTCTATGATGCCAATGTGTAATTTGTTAATAAAGGTAATTCTAAATTCTAAAATCAGCTATTTAAAATTCCATAGATATACAATCAGTTAATAAACTCAGTAAAGGATACACCAGCATTCCTGGGAGAAGAACAAGCATGTATACTATCCTTCTCTCATCGTTGAATAAATATTTAGGTTCTTTGAACCCTGCATTGGTCAACTGTCCATAGTGCCAGGAAGACTGCAACACTGTTAGTCATCCGCTAATCTTCTCAATCAGTTTAGAGGGGTGACATGCACATAGGCCTTATTGGAGCTGACTACTGTATACACTGTGTAAACAACATGAAATTCTCCATCATGGCCAAGAGGTGAAATAGGCCACCATGCTCTAAATGGTCTCAGAACATAAACACTTTCACGCAAGGTTTGGTTACAGTTAGCATGGCTGAGGAGAGTTTGTCACGCAAAGGTACCTTGACTCTATACAGACTATACAGACCACTGTATATAAGTAAGATCATGTTTATCTGTATGTAGCAGGAAAAGTAAAGCAATTATGACAGAAATGAAACATTTTTTGAGCTCCTGTATGTTAAAACTGACTGTGCCTGCAAATTACAAATGACAGCTGGTTATTATGAACATGCAACAGTGATGTCTATAAACACTGATGTTCCACTGATGTAGTCTATGAAAGGTATTGGAGCCACTGTTACTTCAATGACACACATGTAGAGAGAACTGGAAAGCAAGCAAGCAAACAAACAAATAAATAAATCCCAAGGACTAAACTAATCACTTGGGATCAATAAGACCTGCTTTATAATCATAAGTGCATATCAGTGAAATTAAAATACCCAAGGAAAGACACTGACCGTGTGCCATGGTGGATGAGATCTGGGCTATCAACTTTTTAATGTCTAGTGAGCAAAATAATGTTATAAGTAGCTGTTCAAGTTGACTTAAAAGTCGTTTTCTATCTAGAATGCCCAGGAGGGGTATACAGCCACTGGCATTTGGACCCCAAAAGGTTTTTTCTTGCTTGCTTTTCGTTTGGGAGTTTATTTTGTTCCTTTCCTCTGTGGCCAGTTGGCTTACTTATAGTTTTAAAGACTACTATAGTTATTGTATTCATTTAATGTATAGCCAAACTTTTATTTGTATTATGTCTCTGATGGGTGTGTCCCCTCCCCCTCCAGCCTTACGCCCTGTGTTGCCGGGTTAGGCTCCGGCTCCCCACCACCCCGAATGGGACAAGCGATTCAGACAGTGTGTGTGTGTGTGTGTGTGTATGTGTATGTGTATGTGTATGTGTGTATGTGTGTATACACGTCTCTACATCTCTGATGCTTTGTTCAGCACTCTGCATCACTGTGTGAGAAGGATGTGTAAGAGAAATCAATGTTGTCACCTTTTCTGTAGTTTAAAGAACTGCTGAGGTTAAAGGGCATCCTGTCTAATAAATAGAAACCTATGGAATGCATAGAACTGGTGAACAAGAATGCCCTGTACTGCATATGCATCACTTTGCTTTAGGATAAGAAGTATAACAGAGGAGGTTAAGGGGTTCAAAATTGGGCCATATGGGTTTGAGACAAAGGTGTTTTTCTCCTTCACATGGGAGTGGACAGGATGTTGAATGTTGCTGGTGGGATATTCTTACCAACAGCTGGTATAATGCAGCAATCAAATTTTTCATGATGTGTATACGTGACATACAACGTATATAAACATATACAAGTTGGCTCTGTCTAGGCTCCTGCGAGTTTGCAGAGTCCCCAGCATTGCGAAATAAACCTAGCTGAGTGCTACTATCTCCTTTTGCTGTGATTCTTTGATTTTACAGCTACCACAAGCAGTCTATAAGTTCAATTGAATTGAACTGAATTTAACTGTTAACTGTCCAGTTTCAACATTTATTAATTCAGTGAAAGAGCCTCTAACACTTTGTACTTGTATTGATTTATGCTATCTATGTGCTCAAAAGCAAAGTTTGTGAAATTTTAGTCACAGTCTGAAAGATCTATTTCTTCCATATCTGCCACAGTTTAGTGATGTATATTAGTGTTTTTGGGGTTAACCCAATTAAACTCCGTTGAAAGCAGGATTCCGGTGTCAGTGTTTCCCTTTTTACTGTAAACTTGTTGGAGGCACAGACTCCAGTGGGCCACAGGCCTCTCTGGTGGATCTGTGTTTATTTTCTGCAGACATTCCCAAGGAGGTCAGTGAAATGTGACATGTCAGACACTCTACCTTCACATTTTGATCTTCTAAAACAAAAATTTTCTAAACAAAATTAGTTTTTTTTTTCTATTTGGAGACCTCAGAGTAAACTCATTCAGTTAAGTTATAATCATGCAAAGGTGTTGTATCAGTAGATGGCAATGGCTCTATATGGGGTGGCACAGCAAGTAGCACTGCTGTCTCACAATACCTGGGTCGTGCGAAAGGACATGGGTTCGATACCTGCTCAGTCTGTGTGGAGTTTGCATGTTCTCCCCTGTGTCTGCGTGGATTTCCTCCCACAATCCAAAGATATGCTGTTCAGGTTTTCCCCATAGTGTGTGAGTGACACAGAGAGAGTATGTTTCACTGATGTATGGATGAGTGTCCCATTGTAAGTAATGTATCTAGCAGTGTAAGTAACCTTGGTAAATAAGGTGTGTGGACTGACAACACTACATAGTGTTTGCTGGAAGTCACTTTGGAGAAAAGTGTCTGCTAAATAAATAAATGCAATGTAAATGTAATATTCCCATCCATATACAAACAGAAAACCTATCTGAAGGCAAAATGTAGAATATGCTTCATATGGCCCTGTGTTTACTAATTTGACCAATGCAATGAAATGAACGAGATTCAGAATTAAGAAGGTCTTCTGAAAATGAAATAAAGGATATGTAGTAAGATTTATGACCATAAAGCCACAGGGTCAAATTCTGGATGGAGCTCTGGTACCCTTGAGCAAAATGTCTGACCTGAAATCCAGCTGAATAAAAACTGTGAAATTGTATGACAGCTAATTCTGAGAAAGCATCCACAGAGCCAATAATGTAAGTATTCGAGGCCCTGTGCTTCTCTCTACAAGTTTTGTTAAAAGTTAACCAGTAATAGGTAATTTTGGCTCACTTTGCTTGGTTAAATACAATTATTTTGTTATGTGCCATGTTATTTCTCTGTGTTGAGTCATTTTACAGAACAACATACAATGACTTATTTCACAATCTGCTGAATTAGTGAAGAGCATAACCCTTTATGCAGTGCCATCTCTGTAACAAGTAAGGTAGAATGGGTTGGAATAAAATATGTATTGCCTCTCAATTGACCCAGCATGGGTTACTTTTAACCCAGCATTTTCAGAGTGTATTGCTGGGTCTGGTAAACCTAAAAAACTAATTAGGCTGTCTTTGTGGTTCTCTGGCTCCCTCTGCCAAACTGTGAGATCTGCCTTTCCTTGAACCCCTTTCCTTTGCAGTTTCAAACACATGCTGGCCTGGGTCTTGGGTCTCCCTCTCCTGACCGCACCCAGACGCTAGGAGCCCAGAAAATAGCCGCTGGCTCACCAGCCGTGAGTGTTTCCCATCAGGGCTGGTTCACGACATTGCCCTGACAAGACAATACTCTTGTTGACCACAACAAAGCCTGCTCCCAGCTGCCAGGAACATCTGCTAGGCCCGCTCAGCCCTTGGCTGGCCGGACCTGCTCCTTCCCCCATGGTCCCTCCAGCGTGGGCCAAACTGACAGCAGCCCTTTGAAGGCTGGTCGGTTGATCTGTGCGCTCAACCTGTATGGATATAAAGCCAGGGCTGATGGCTGCGCCTGCTTCTTACTGTCAGTATTTATTTCTATTCCCTTTTGTGCTGCAGAGCAGGTATAAATCACCCAGTGCCCAGGGCCTTTAATCCAGGCAATTTCACTGTTGAACATGTGCTCCTTACTGGTCATAGAGGAACTGTACTTCACTGCTGGCTTCCATCAGCAGTAATTCCTGTGTATCTGTATGGACTCATGGAAATGTACTGTGCAGAGATGCACCATATTCAAAGGATGTCTGTTTATGTGCAGCCCAAAGTTGCTGAACACACAAACGTAGTAATCCTTTGCTGTACTAGACATTTACGACATTTGAGTTTTCTATTTTTGAAACGAAGACTAATGTTTACAGGTGGCATGGTGATGTAGTGGCTGATGCAAGAGAACGTGGGTTCAATCCCTGCACAGTCTGTGTGGAGTTTGCATGTTCTCCCCGTGTCTCTGTGGGTTCCCTCTGAGTGTTTCAGTTTCCTTCCAAAGTCAGGCAGTTGAGGTGAATTTCTGACTGAATTGCCCATAATAAGTGTGTATTGCTATTCTACTATAAATTGGTGTCCTGGCGTGTACCTCCACAGCTCGTGTCCAATGCGTCCAGGATAGGCTCCAGTTCCCCATGCTTCTCATCTGCATAAGCGGTTACTGAAATTGGACAGATGGACTAATATTTATCTTTTGTCTAAAATACTAAATTGTAGGCTAGTAAAATATTTCACCTGTAGCAATAGCATTTTGGAAACTCGGGATGGAATGAACATGGATAAGAATTTATTATTATTGTGCTTTTTTTTAACAAAAAATAATGTTTGGTGATACATTTGTCACAATAGGTTTTTTGAAAAAGAAAATATGAACAACTCCATACAAACAATAAAAACATTCAGAAGACAGTGACGTTCAACACTCTGAGCTTATCTAATGAAAATTTTAACAAGTCACTATGGTTGTAACGTTACACATTATTTCTACTGTGGATATTGGATACATCGTGGCCATGACAGGGTTCTGGGCACATGCTGCACAGCCATGTGCCAACTGCCAATTTTCATGATCATAACAAATTAATTTCACATATCTGACATTTACACTGACACATTTTTGTACTAATTCAAAAATCTGAAGTTGTGTTCTAAGTCTCATGAAAGGTCACAAGATTTCAATATCATAAAATAATTTTAATTGTTTTAAACTCCCCAACAACAGCAATAAAAATAATAATTACATACACATACAATTTCATTTAAATTAAAAATATATGTAATTAAACATTTAAAGAACATCTTTCATCTACATGCTTTTATATACAGTACATATTTTGATAGGATGATACGGAAGCTTTGAAAAACTGTACAAAAATATTTCATACCAAGTTCCCTTGAAAGCTAGCAGCACCAAGCAGATTGCTTTATAATAGTCTGGAGTCGACAACCAGGCCCTTAACTGTTAATCACGACTACAGTGTCACAGAGAACCATCACAACGTTGGTTCTTACTGACCTCTGGTAGCTCATAGTTCTTGACATGCTTAACTAGAGCTTCTTGATGTGTTTGGTCTAAGGAGTATAATTTAGGTGAAATAAGACCCTTTCAGCAACCCAGCCCGTATTACACCATGGGAGAGTACTTGCCTTTTCTGCTCACTCAGCTCTCCAAAGCAGAGTGTGCTGCAGCTGCTCTGGCCTCTACCCTGTGTGTGTCTGCTGTTTTGCTCTGACTGTCCTGCTCTGGCTCTCTGTAGCTCCTTACATTCCTGTTCAGTGCTACCAGCCACCTCTCCACAGTGCAACCTAAAGTCTGTACATCTTCTGGTCCTCAACTAAGGACCTCAGTCATTCCACTAAGGAAAATGAAAAACATTTCCTTTTGTCACTATGTTTGACACTGCTAACTGCAAAATTTACTATTGCGTTCTGTCTTCTTACAGACAGGCTCAGTCACATTAACCCCATATTAAAGTCTGGTTTCTTGTTTTTTTCCTTTTAAATTTGGTTGACTGCACACACTGCAATTCTGCTCTAAACCACAGCACGGAAACCTCATGTTGAGACCATATTGCAGCCTTGGAAGTTGTTTAAAGAGTTGAATCTACCATTAAAAAAGCAATCGTGAAAAACACAAAGGCCTAAAACTGTGTGTGATATATTTTTTCCACATAACTTTTGGGTGTCAACCATTGCTGAAGCTATTTAGATAGGCATGTAAATTAAAGTGACAGCTCTTCAGCGATTTACAACATTGGGATAAACAGAGAGGAATGGGCGGACAGACAGTCTGCCTTTTCCCCTGGAAACCCTCTGCTGGCTCCACCAGCTGACAATCCCCTCCTGCTCCTCAGCAGAGGTCCTCTGAGGGACATAGGGAAAGAGGACAGCTTGGATGCCTCACAGCCTGCAACAGCAGTATCCACTTTAACAGGCTTTTAATTCAATTGAAGTCATGGTGCAGCTCTTACTGCCGATGCTGACTTAAAACAGGAATTTGCGGTTTTTGTTTCCATAGAGAAGAAAAGGTGAACCAGAGTGGACTGGTTACATTTATGAAAATACTGGACATTTTGCCATTAGACTTATCAACAACAATGGATTTGCTGGAATGGAACGACAAGGAAAAATCTGAACAATTTAACAAGGAGACATTTCACTTTAAAGAGCTGAACCGAGGAGAAGACTTTAAACAATATAAAAAAACCTGCAAAATTTTGACACCAGTAACTGGCACTGTTTTATTTTTGTTCCTTTAAAAATGTAATAAGGCTCTGTGCTTCTGAAACCATTGCTGCAGTATAAGAAAACAACGGTACGTGAAAGGTGGTCAGTGCAACCCTTGAATAACTTGAAGGGCAGGCCTTTCGGTACTAGAGCCCCAGATTAACTTCTGGGTGATGCAGTGCTCTGCTGAGGGACAAAAGGGGAAGGTCTGGGGTTCAATGAGCACTAGTTATTTGCGACAGGCGTACGCGTTGATGTTTTTGATGACATAGAAGCCGATGGCCATGGGTGGCATGGCTATCGTTCGACCCGCCCGCAGTGTCCGTGGCTTCAGGTCCGGGAATGTCTCGTCGTCCAGTAGAACTAGAGGCTCCCCGTTGAGCTGCACAGTCCTGGTGATGAAAAACACAGTATAGCTCAGCCAAACAGCGTTCCTCCCTCAACCTGAGTTCCCCACATCTGGGTGTGTGGCACATTAACCCCAGCAGTCACCATCAAGTAATAATTATTCTTTCAGCCATTCAGCCACGCACTGACACAATACTCTGCAGAATGTTCACTGGGGGGCGCCACAGTTACATTATTGCCTGTACTGAAAACGAGGACCAGTAACATTACAGCTATGAACTGCGTACTGTAGAAGTCCCTGAAAAAACACTTGGACTCTCTGGCATTTTTATAATTGATATCGCAACATCTTTTAGTGAAATTTCCATTCCTTAGAAAAGCATGGAGTAATGAAGGCAAGTAAAGTTAAAATGAACTTGTGACCATTTCCATACTCTAAGCTAATGTTTTTCATTAACTGAACTTTGAAGTAACACTTAATTTATTTGTGCCATCACATTTGTATTGGAACAAGACTGAAATCAGAACATATTTAATATATCAATGAGCTGTTCTGTGCTTTTTGTGTTATGCACTTAGACCTACACCTGCACACACAGACACAGTTAGGGCTACAGTAAATGTACCACTAATGAAATGAAGCTGCTTGCATGGGACTTCTCGAGTTACATCTCTATACACATCTCTCCACAAAAAGCCTCAGATGAAACAAGCCTGGAAATCTGGAAATCTTGAAAGTGCCTTTCAGCATTTATGGTAAATCTATAGGTCATGCGTTACATTTTTGAACACATTCACATACTTGTTGATATGATCTGTGTAATTCAGTGTTTTTAGCTATTACACCCCCTGGCCTTGGCCACTACTTCAGTGTGCAGACAAAGCAGGCCACATCTGACTGGATTCATGCTTCTGACTGAAATTTAAGAAAGCACCTTCTGAATTAGAACATATTTTTCTATAGAAATGAGACTGCTCTGACTCTTCTGTTCCACCTACTTCCCCGCTTGGACCTCATCTATACATTGACTAACATGATCACTTCCTCGTACCTGCAACTCCCCACACTGAAATGATCACAGCTTGCTCCCCTCTGTCAGCAAGTCTCATGTCCAAGTGTTTCATGTCGACCTGGAATTCTTCTGAAGCACACTGTGATATGTTGTGATGGTGTGACACAGCGCGCTTCAGAAGTAACGCCAAAGCCGCTTGTTGATCTGCACAACAGCCTATTTTGCTGGGATTTATGCTTGAGAGTTCAAAGCAATGAAAAAGGTATGTAAGCACACTGTGCATGGTGCCACGTGCAGAGAGAGGACTTTGCATCTCCTTCAAATATGATGGAAATTAAATTAAACTTTCCTAATGGTTCCATATGTCTGTACTGGAACAGCAACAGTTACAGATGTGGGCATGTGTGTGAGTGTGAGGGGACCTGACAAACCAACATAAAGATCACCAAAGGAGCAGTCAATGTTAAAAACAAAACTTTCACATCTTGAGTGCTTATACAACATGTCTTCCTATTAACATCTAAAGTATATAGATTTGCACAAGGCAGGCAAAACAGAAAAAAAAACTTTAAAGACTGTAAAGACTTTCTGATTCACCACTCTCGATACATTAAGGCTGTGCATTATTGGAATAACATTCAGCCGACATAAAAGCTGAAAAAATTCTGGTCACACAAGTCTCAAATGTTGCAGTTAATCAGACCCTTCAGTATATTATGACACTTAGCCCTGAGGGCCAGAGGGTCCACAACCGTGGAGCAGTGAAGCAAGGCACAGACTCCTAAAGGAGGCAGTGTGCAAATCACGGAAGTTTCTACAGAGCTTCCTGAGTCTGGTTCCGTGGGGCACATCTGCATGCAGGGAGGTGTCTGCCTAATACATCCACACACCAGTGACACAGCTGCTCTCCTTAATCAGCCAAACAGGTCCTTTTCTGTGGGACAGCGATGCTGTGTCTGATTCTTACATTGCAAGGGGTCAGCAGGCCAGCTCTGGATTATTTATTCATTTAGCTAACATTAACACTCTTCTCCAACATGACTTACGTTAGGTTTGTACTCTAAGCTACTTACAATAATGTTTCCATTTAGTCAGCCTGGTAATTTTTACTGGAACAATTCAGGGAAAGTACTTTGCTCAAGGGTCCGACAGTAGGAGAAGATAAGTGAACCTGGGTCCTTTGAATACAGGGCTGTGGCTTTAATAGTCACACAACATTCCCCAGATGCTGCACCTTTGTTATCAATTTCTTATCAATTTACTCAAATGTATGGACAGAAAATTGTCTTTTATTTTTTCCTGCTTATAAACAGGAATGTTATTCTGAATTAAGTCAGCATTTAGTAGTCCTGTCTTTAAAAAGTTGTTTCTTATCCACCCTGTAAAAACTTGAGGGTATGTTTTTACATAATCTTTTTTAAGTTCTCACCAAAAGTTTTTCTTTAGTGAATTTTAAACTAACATTTTTTTCAAAATGACAACAGCTTCATGTTATGCCAAAAGTGACCCCGAAGATTCAGTGTTTATGTTTGAAATTGAGCCGATAAAAAACTTGGCCTTGAAATTTTCATTATTTGTTGCAGCAAAACGGGGTCAAATTTTGCCTTAGCACATTGCTTTTTTGAACTTGGGGCCAAACCTTTAAGATTCACAAAAACTTTATGCATTTGAAATGTTTACAGGCTAAAATTTAATGTAAAACCCCAAAGCATATGTTACAGGTTCATATGGGCAAAACCAATCACATTTAAGACCTTGGAATCCCTTTAAATAAAAACATCTGACAAAATGCAAATAAATAATGCAAGCTGAATGTAATGTAGCATAAACAAGCTAATTTGAATTTGTGAATTTCATTTGGTTCTAGGTAGCGCAACTGTAGCTTGTCAGTAAGATTGTCAGTAATTTAGAAACAGTTGCTTTTAATCAAATGACTGTCCAGGATATAACTCTTTAGTTTCTTTGAGTGATCAAGAGGACAGCAGGCCAGTCTATTTGTGTGAGGTGCAGTTGGAAAAAAAAACAATGCAAAGGTCAAATTTACATTCTTTGAAACTAACATTGTTTACAGTTATTAACATGTGTATTGTTGTTAACAACTAACATTGTAAATAACTGTTTACAGTTGTAATACTGCATTGAATTGCATAATGCATTAATACTGCATTGAAGTTGATGCATATGGTGGAAAGTAAACTAACTGTACTTTAGAATCACATGTCTGCATCTAAGTTTCTCTTTTTGCTAATGTAATGCACACAGTATTTTCTATGTGACATATGTCGCTTTAGAGAAAAGCGTCTGTTAAATTAACAAATGTGAGGACACTAAAAAAGGAATACAGTATAAGATATCAAGTTTTGTATTATAAGTTATAGCATGTAAATGAACCTTGGGGACTCCAAAGCCAAAAGCATTTTCTAAATGTCCATATAACTGGAAAACAAGCATTTTTTTTTCACAGATGTGGAAAAGTTAGCCTTGTAGATTTGCAGCCAGTAAAATGCTTGACCAGGTTAAGAAGCCAGATTATCCTGCTTGACTCGAAAAACAGAAAACTACACTTAACAAACCAGTAATGAGCACTTGACCTTCCTTCTCATTAGTACTTCTAAATAAGAAGTAAATAAGAGATTTGAAGTGAAAAGTTCCCAGGAGTTCTACGTTGAAGGCATTACATTTGTTCTATAAAACTGCCCCAAAATGACTGAAAACTGTTTCTTACTAATATTCTGTTACAAAAAAATCATTTACAAGTTCTAAAATTTACAACACTCAAAATCTGAGAGATTTTCAGTGCCCATGTCAACATATTTTCAGATTTAAATTATGTACATGATTCTTTAAGAGTTTGACTGTACAGAAAACTAGTAGTTTTTGACAAAACAAACATGATTACTGCCAATTGACAATTTGCTAATATATTTTTCTATAGTAGCTCTATTATAGTTACATTGATAGGCTATTAAATATACTAAAAAACTAACAAAATACTAACAAAAGTTTCATAAAGGCAAAACAAAAGAATTCCAGCACCTGGATGTTGTTCAGGGAAATTAACATAAAGCAGGAAAGTAAACCATCTCCCATCAAATAATACTGAGGTTATAAACCATTAATCAGCAGTAGTGAAGTCACACTGAACTTGATCCCGAACACGGGTACATTTGAAATCACACGGCTAATTTATCTTATTTGACATTTTGGTCCACAGTCAACAAAGCAGCCAGAGCATTTGTCCATAATTCTAAAGACAGTGTCAGCATATCAACCATTTTTTTACACAACAAAAACATGATATTCAGGTTCACCGGCACTTACAGACTAATAGTTCAGCAAGCTGCTTTGTGTCTTGTGTATACTGTTGCTATTATGAGCAATAGTCGTGTGACATGTACATTAGTCACCTGAATTGCTCATTACATAACAATATTTATTGGTTTAACAGGAAATATTTCCCAAAGTAAAAGCTAAGAGCTATATATTGCTGAAATTACAGGAACATATACACATATACATCAGCCAAAACATTAAAATCACCTGCCTAATATTGTGTAGGCCCCCGTCGTGCCTCCAAAACAGCTCTGTAATTTGTGAGGTAGGGCCTCCATGGATCAGACTTGTTTTTCCAGTACATCCCACAGATGCTCAATCGGATGAGATCTGGGGAACTGGAGGTCAAGACAATACCTTGAACTCTTTGTCATGTTCCTCAAACTATTCCTGAACAATTTTTTGCAGTGTGGCAGCATCCATTATCCTGCTGAAAGAGGGCACTGCCATCAGGGAATACTGTTGCCATGAAGGGGTGTACATGGTCTGCAGCAATCTTTAGGTAGGTGGTACGTGTCAAAGTAACATCCACATGAATGCCAGGACCCAAGGTTTCCCAGCAGAACATTGCCCAGAGCATCACACTGCCTCCGCCGGCTTGCCTTCTTTCCACAGTGCATTCTGCTGCCATCTCTTCCCCAGGTAAATAACGCACATGCACCCGGCCATCCACATGATTTCAAAGAAAACGCGATTTATCAGAGCAGGCCACCTTCTTCCATTGCTCCATGGTCCAGTTCTGACGCTCACGTGCCCATCGTAGGTGCTTTCAGCAGTGGTCAGGGTTTAGCATGGGCACTCTGACTGGTCTGTGGATACGCAGCCCCATACACAGCAAGCTGCGATGCACTGTGTGTTCTGACACCTTTCTATCATGGTCAGCATTAAGGTTTTCAGCAATTTGTGCTACCGTAGCTCTTCTGTGGGATCAGACCAGACGGGCTAGCCTTTGCTCGTGCACATCAATAAGCCTTGGGCACCCATGACCCTGTTGCTGGTGCACTAGTTGTCCTTCCTTGGACCACTTTTGGTAGGTACTAACCACTGTAAACCATCTGAAAAAATAGACAACAAAACCTAAAAACATAAACAGACCTTACAGAAAATAAAAAAGGTTCACAGTAACATAAGATGTGCAATCAAACTTAAAGAATAACTAATATGTCCCATTCAATGAAACTTAGTAACGTTTTGAGAGCTTTGGAATATGACCTTAAGTATGAATTCTTCAACAATAAATGAAGCAGAACAGTCTGCAAAGGCAGGGTGTTCAGTATAACCTTACAAAAATTAACTTTTCATTTCCTAACAGATGTGTTATCGTTTAGAAGTTTTAAGCAATGGAACATATGAAGTAACTATATAGGTTCTCTGTATATGTTATTCAGTGAACCTGGGCGACACTGTTTGATTCAACCCATACGGAGAGGCAGAGACTGACGCATTTGAGCACAAACTCACAGTAGGTTTTAAAAATGAATTCAGTGAAAGATTTACAAGAACTCCCCTGACCACCTCAAATTACATGTCTCATAATACATAAGTGACAGCAATAACAAACAAGAATATGAAAAGCCAGTCTGCTGTGAATCTCAAGTCAAAACTGCTCAAACTATTTAATAGTTCATGTAAAAAAGACTGTAATGATTTATATCAATCAGAATATAACACAGTATGAGCTGACAGTTTACTATTATACACCGCTTTAACTGTGATACTTTCACAGCCTTGTATGATACTGAAGGGCTAAACAACAGTATCTATTATAGCACCACTTCATTTATTAACATAAATATGAATTCAGATTTTCTCTAATTTGACTGAGATGTGTTACAATTTTCCAAAAACCTGAAAACAAAGTCAAACAATACTGTAAATTAGAGAGACAGCTACTTCAATTATCCTGCAGGAAATTGCACATCATCAGGTAATTATTTTTCAACTGATAAATCTAATGATTATAGAAATGACATTTCAGCATAGTACTCAATAAAACTGATTAAAATGATTAAAAATGCTCACACACTCCAAACTATTTTTCATTTTTATAATGCACATTTTACAGATACTACAATGGTCATGGAATGATTTGAATTTTTAGACAATGACATACTATGATGCCCTAAGGTAGCGGTAGACTTCTAAGTTTTTGTAATTTATTAAAGCCTCAAGATTAATGATGCTGCTCCTTAGAATTCCAAAAGAACAATATTCCTGAATTGAACTAGCCAAACTGAAATGGTAGATAAAGAGGAGTCTACCCACAACCACAAAATAGTCTTTTCTGGAGTTGGATTTGAATGAGATTTTCTCCCTGTTGAAAAGCAACATGGTGGCACAGAGGGAAACACCAGTGCCTCCCAGCTCCTGGAGCTGCTTGTTTGGGCACTGAAACCAGCTTAGTATGTGTGCAGTTTGTATGACTTCCCCATATTCACAATCCAATGTCACATGTGGACGAAGGCAATGGTAAACAACTTCCATACCCTCCCTCTCCAAGAAAACCATGTGAGCGCTTGCCATGTATCATATTCAACTCAACGGCACTTACCATTCCTGCATGTAAAAGATATACCAGGAATTTTGTTTAGCAAAAAAAAGGCTTCTACATTTACTACACATCCTACAGTTACTACATATGCTGCAGTTAAGCAGCAAAATGCTTATTATACCATCATCATCTTATTTATGGGCAGTAAAATATGTAAAACATTTTATTTTAGCGATTGCAAATAACCTTAGGACAAGAGCAGCAGGAGGCAGACAATACTAGCTAACGTCATTTCTGGAGCTTGCTAAGATGATACAATATCGATTATCCTAATGCACTAACCTTTTTAAACAATTTTCTGCAGCTCTATAGAACTAGAAGAAAATGTACATGATGTACAAAATTTACATGAAGAAATCATGATGAAACTATGTGGTGAAACACCGACAAACATGAAAACAAAAAAAAGTTACAGATTTCATTTGATGATACTAATATGTTTACTCTGAGCTATGTGTTACTTTTGCGGAAAGCATCTACTAAATGAATAAATGTAAATGTAATATAGGTAAGAATACACATATTTATTATCAGTTGGTGCTGGTGAATTCTTAACAAAACCAGTCTTCAAATTTTTCAAGATCAATGAAAGCCTTTACGGATTCAGAACATCAGCGTTCCTCTCCAGTGGTTATGTTTCCAAAATCCACCACTGGCACCCAAAACATGCATGACACTGTTACCTCAGGATTAGTGCTAAATTTAAATTAGCAAGCCAAAATCACAAACAGGGGAGTCAGTTAAAACGCAACTGTCTATGAATTACAGCAGGGAAGGGTGTTAATTGTATGGAGCTGGGGAGGGGAGGGGGTGAACAAAATAACAGCACACTGATATCCCACATCAAGCACAGCACACGACTGACACTGTGGTTCTTCACCCTTGCAGTATTAATCTAAGGTAAAGCCAGTCAGAGAAGGTGTTCCTGATAGAATCCTTTGTGATGTTTTTGTCTTTAGTACAATTTTTCTTCTGCATGCTTGAGATGTAACCTAACTGCAGTGCTTTGCTTAGACCCAGATGAAATGTTTTCAGGGGAGAATGAAACACCATAATGCATATGTAGCGTTGTTTGTGCCTATTAACAGAATACCTGAGTGACCTTTGCTTCCTTGCCAGCTCTTTCTTCTGCCAGGAGCAAACTGCCTGCTACATGGCCTCTCCCTATATCCACAACCAGAGGGATCACAGGAACAATCAAACAGTGAATCCAACAGGTTTACTTGACTTTGGGAAGCATAATTTATTCATAGGAATTTGACCTGTTTGCTTAAAATATTCTTCGAGTTCTTCATCCGGCAATCCCCAAATGTGAGCTTGTAACTATTTGCACGGAAAGAGATCCACAACTTTTTTCTATTTGGTCGTACAAGATGAAAAGGAGGCCTGACATGTTATTTTAACCAGGGTCCCTCTCCACTCATACAGTTTCAGTAAATCAGTGCTTGTGAAATAGGATACTGCATTAGCAGCAAAGATGGATATTTTTTCTAAAAACAAAAAAAGTCGAGTCTTTGGCTATACAAATCAACTCAGTGTGTCTAGAATTGTTTCCCAATATGCTGAGGATGTAAGTGCCTATTTTTTTAAGTTGTGCCCAGAATAGGAAAATAATGAAGGTATTTCATTTAGCAAAGATTTTTTCAAAGTCCCACTGTTCATCCCTAAAACTTTAATGTGCTTGTAATGCAGGTGTGCTGCACTCACCTGGCCTGCAGGCCATCTGTGCCCAGGGGCTGCAGCAAGTACTGGTGAACAGTTCTGTTGCGCAGGGTGCCAGCCAGCTTGATTTTCTTCCGTGACCGGTGCAAGTTAATAATGTAGATTGTTATTGACCCTCGCACATAATTATGACTGGAAGAGAAAAGAGAAAAATCCACAAGTGAAAAGCCATGACCAAAAAACCTCATATTCATACCTCGTATTCTGTACAATACAACTGAAACAGGTTTCCCCTATTATTGATGTTTCTACAAAATTTTTGCATTGCACAAGAAAAAACAATGCTGCAAGGAAAAAGTTATTTCAAGCCCTCACTTACAATTCGTTGTACAATAAAGCCCTATGCCATTCTGAAACACTTATTTTAGTCAACATGTACATAAATCCCCTTAGCATAAGATCCAAAGGTACATCATCAGAGAACTTTTATGAACACAAATTTCTGCATCCTGTTACTCAAAACTACTTGATTAAACTGTTAAACTAAGCAACTCCACTGTTTTCCTTAAGGTTTTTCGGAATAATGACGATTGGACATGAAAGTTTTCTTAAAATCGAGATGTTTAATGTATAATGATTTTCATAGCTTTTTGCTTAGTATGGCTACAAACTGATTAAATAAAATGGCTTTTATATGTTAAAACATTTACATAGCTAATTCATTCATTAATTAGGTTATCTCAATCTGAAAAAAAATAGGTTTCTGCTCTTTATTTCTCATAAATTCATTATAAAGATTCTTTTGTGCCAATTGCGGTTAAATTATTGAATAGAGAATTCCAAAACTGAGATTTTAGATTGGTATACAGTAGATTTTTAATATATTTTGATTGTTGTTTTATTTCTTATTTTATTGTATGTTATGGTATGTATTGTTTTATGTGAGTCCAATGTTGTGCACTGGCTGTGTCATGGTTGTCCAAGACAAATTTCACAGAAATGTGTGTGTGAAGTATATTCTATTCTATTCTATTCTATTCTATATGTAGGCTATTTCTCATTTAAGGGTGATTAGAAGTATTGTAATTACCCAAATCAAGTTAGCTATTTGTGTAAACTTTTGCTGGCAAGCAGTTCTGTGAATTTAGCTTTCCCTTAGAGCTGTCAACATCCAGCTAGTTTACAATGTTACTGTTTGTTAGCTGAAGTGGAAACACTGTATATAGAAATATTGTCTGTTTTTTCTGTAGCTGTTGTTAAGAATCCAACTGTAACAGAATTAAACACATTTAAGGTGTTCCCTGCTGAGTTTTGATTGTGTCATATTTTATAAAGCACCACAAAGTGCTCACTGCTTTCCTGTTACAGTAAGTTATGAACAGTAGGCTCACAATCACCTTTTACAATTTTTTTTTTCCATCTCTGAAAGTGATAGAAAAAAGTACTGCAGTTACACAGGCAATGTATGCATGGGCTTTGCTGTGTAGGTGAAGTGTTAAGCACTATAAGACTATTAGCTAAAGATAAATATCTAGGAAAAGATAAGACAAACATGATAAAATCCAAGAAGGCCTCTAATGTAAAGGAAAGAACAACACAGCTATAGTGAAAACCACATGTTCCCTGGACCCAGTGAATAAGGTCACAGCTTGGCTTTGTCATTGCGGCCCGCTTGTAATCTCTCACTCCCTGTGCAGGCACTTAGAATCTGGCTGATTCATGACTTTACACCTTGGCATAAAGTAACATCCACCAGACCCCCTGTAACTCAACTAACTTGAAAGACCAAAACCAAAGGCACCCATTTTAAAATGAACATATTAAAACCTTTAAAAACTCCTCCTGGGGAATGAATATGGAATCTCCTTGTACAGCCTTTTGCAACTTATCTTGTTATTTCAGGAACATTCTATCAGACAGTCAAAGATCAGATAAATAGATTAAACTTGTGAGAAACTTTAAACCATATGATTCCAGAACATTACTGCTAGGAACATTGATAAAGAATTATGATGTATCACTTTGAAGGCTGAACGATGGAAGATGCAGCAGAAATTATTTGGAGGACCAAAAGATATGAACCACCTACTGTGAAGAGTAATAAAGCAGACTAGCATGCAGGCCTGTTTTGACTTGGGTCCTGGGATTTGGCTCAGACATCAAGAGAACATCCTTTCCTGTCTGTCTTTCTCTACATTTGGGGCAGGAAAGGACCTGGAGGGCTGCTTGGCCAGGCCTTTGGTGCGTGGCCTCAGTAGACACGAGTCTCGAATGAGGTCTCGTAGTACAGCTGCGTGAACAAGTTAGACCTTAAATTTTAACTCCTACTGCTCAGCCTTTAGCCCCTTTGTCACCCATACAGGAAGCCCATCATTTATGTTGTTTCTGCTTTTTGTAGAATTCCATTAATGTCATGGTCTTGCCCATAGCACATAACTTCACGCAACACTTTGCTGAAATTCTATGAGGACTTCTACAAGCAGCAAAGCACTAACTACAACTTCAACAGGCCAGCTGTGCTAGTAAGACTCTTCCCACATTCCATGCAGCCGTATCCCTTCTTTGATAATTTAACTGGAAGTCGATTTTATTGTGGACTGGGGAGGACGGGCCAAACTAGGGCAGTAGCCCCACCTGTAATGGAGAAGTGGCTGCAGGCAGGTAGCAGGCAGTAAGTCTACTCTGGTGCTGACAAGCCTATGGCCTGGTGCACATCACCTCATTTCAATGATAACCTTCAAAGGAGGTGGTGGCACTTTTTATCTAGTACCAGTACAGACTAGCCCATTGTTTCTCCTGCGGCCCAGATCGCATCTGAGATGGGTTGAATGCTTCGGACATTTTTCAGCAGCTCTTTCACATAAGAAAGAGAGCCAGCATGCTTGATAATTGATACTCGTTAACTTTTATGCTGCATACTTTGAAACACCGTTTGAAGCCTGTTATTTACGTATCTTTATTATGCGCAGATAGGATTTTACACATTAAATGTATTCCACTCCGGGCTGCATTCTCAGTGTCTGCAAGCCTTTGGGGAGAACGAACCGTTATGAGCATCACATTTATCAATACACCACATTGGCCTGACAGGAGAAAAGCTTGTATTCAAGTAATGCTGACAGACCTGTTTGAGAAAAAGTGCTCTGGCATGCCATGTTGGTGGCCAGGCAGTCCTGAAGCCTTCAGACATTAACAACAGGAAATCATAAAAAGATCATACAAAAAAAATGGAATCTCAGGACCATAACACTAACAAAGGTACTACCAAATATAAAATACAGAACCTGTTTTCACTAATAATACAAACATACAGAACTGTAAAATTATGCATTGAAAATGACAGTTGTGTATGAGGAAGTGAAGAGGAGGCTACTCACTTGTGGAAGTTTGTGCAGTGTGCATAAATGCGCAGCTTGTCTCGAATCACTCGGCCTGGCCGTGGTCTCCTCTGCAGTCCAGCCACGTGTACTGCCAGGACCTTGGGGCCCACGAGCCGCTTGAAAAGCAGGGACAACCAGTAATCCTGCAGAACCAGCACATGGAGACATGCCACATGTCCATGAGCCCCTGTTCTGGGGGACCCTGCAGGACACAAGTCCACGTGCAATTAGCCCTGAGCTTCCCAGTAGTAACCAGCTGTTCTGCACTGCTGAACCCTTGGCAGACAGCTCAACAAACAGTATGATGAATTGCTCAGGAGAAATAAGAACTGGATCATGATTATTAACATGTATCAAGGGGATACGTTGCAAATTAACCATATATTAAGCCAAGGAACCACAGTGGATTCTTTTTGGAGACTCAGCCCAGATTATACAGTATAATGATTAGAGTTCTGTACTCTACAGCCGGTCATAATATTGGAAGGGAACTGCATTTTCACAGAGAAAGATTTTTCTCCGAATTCTACAGGAACAGTTGGTGTAATGTGTTGCCACCACTGCCGTCAAAGACTGCAGAAGGTGTTTGCTCTTTAAAATATATTAAATATTCACACCAGAGTGTTTAGTGTTTCACTTAGGCAGACAGTTTCTTGGACTGTATGGCAAAAAATATTGCAACATGTTCCCCTTAGGAATTCAGTACTGGTCAGTAAGGGGATTCTCCCATGAAGAAAAGGTAAACATCTTTCCTGACATACAGCAATTACTCTAGTGTTACCATGTGCACTTTCTTCTACAAACAATGAACAGGCTCACAATGTTTCATACGGTTACACTAAATATTGCTGTTTGAGGTGCAGGAACTTGTCAAGTGTAAGTGAAGGAGAACCACCATATGCTTCCTTGAGTGTGTTACAAAATAAGACCAATTTAAAAAATACAGAATAAAACAAAACAAAAAAAAGACAAAAGAAAAAGAGGAGAGTCACACAAGTTAGCAATTAAATTTGTTTCTGCAAATGTACCCACTGGTTAATAATACAGGATAACTTGTGGTTTGTACAGTTCAGGTCAGAGAGCACTGTGTATTTGATACATAAGTCAGAGGTGGATGCGTTCACCATCAACACCCTGTTGGAGGCAGGCTTCCGCTCCTGCAGAGCAGCAATGGATTTCACAGCTGTAGCCAGTGAGGATGGGTCTGCCCATCAGAGAAGCAGTGGCCAAGTACTATTCAGAGCTGCAGGGATCCTCAGCAGAAGTGCACAATTATGCACTTTGAAAAGGTTATGCAGTGTGTCAGACTGACACTGCAGAGAATATGAAAAACAGCGTGCAACAACACTTGGGAACACTGGAATTTAGCAAGTCATAAAACTTAAATGTGCTACGGGGATATTTAGAATTTTCCATTGCTAAGACAATTCAAACAAGCTAAAATTTCCAGACATGACTGTTGTTCAGTTTATCGTTGACATAGTCACTTTGGAGAGAAGCAACAGCTAAATGAATAAATGTCAGTGAAAAAATACTGTCCTGAGTTCAAAGGAGATAGTGACTAGTAGAGCTATAACTATATGCCTGTTCTTCAGAATAATCATGAATAGTAATCATTGTTGTGAAGTAAGGGCTTAATGATCTCCTATGAGATACTTTAATTCATGGGCGTCCAACATGTTGCCCGCCGTTTCACATAATTTGGCCCACATGAATATTTCTGAAGCTATTGATATATACTGTTCCTACCATAAACACTATAAAGATATAAGGCAAGGAACACACACACACACACATTTTCAGAACCGCTTGTCCCTTACAGGGTCACGGGGAACCGGAGCCTACCCGGCAACACAGGGCGGAAGGCCGGAGGGAGAGGGGGACACACCCAGGACAGGACGCCAGTCCGCCGCAAGGCACCGCAAGCGGGACTTGAACCCCAGACCCACCGGAGAGCAGGACTGCGGTCCAACCCACTGCACCACCGCACCCCCTCAGGCAAGGAACAGCCATACTAAAATGCAGTGATAGGCAAAAAATAACAACACTGAATCCTTAACTTACTGTTCTGTTTGTAACTCAATATGTTCATAACTCCAGAGTTACTTGTAGCACTAAGTCACAGTAAATACAAGCTGAACAATATAGACTATATATAAGAATAACCTCTCCACTTATTAAGTTGTTATGTTCTCAGACATGCTATAACTAATGAAAAAACTACTCTGCAACACTTCCATCAATCTATTACCACACACACACACATTTTCAGAACCACTTGTCCCTTAGGGGGTCATGGGGAACCGGAGTCTACCCGGCAACACAGGGCGTAAGGCCAGAGGGAGAGGGAACACACCCAGGACGGGATGCCAGTCCGCCGCAAAGCACCCCAAGCGGGGCTCGAACCCCAGACCCACCGGAGAGCAGGACTGTGGCCCAACCCACTGCGCCACCACACCCCTTCAATCTATTACCAATAACCACTTTTCCAGTGCAGGGTTGTGGTGGTCTGCTGTATCATGGAAGCAAAGGGTGTCAGGCAGGGTACACCCTGGATGCCACTGCATCGCATGTAACACTTTTATTGATTTATTTATTTTTTATTATTTTCATCGCACATTAAAACTATTACATGTTTAAAGTTACTGAAAAAACATTATTTCCATAACCAGTTAAAATTGTTAACTGATAAATGCCATAAGCATGTGCAAAGCTAGCATCGAGCCACTTTTAACTTTATACATAATTCACAAAAGCAATAAAACCCTATTAAAACATGTCCGTCAATTTATTTCTAGGGCAAGGTTAGGTAAAAATCTTGAATACAGCTATATTAAAGAAAAAATACTCATAGGAATGTTAATTTTAAACATTTTTGTTACCTTCATGCTAAATTAAAATTAAAACTAATTTAAGATGATTGAAAATAACACTGTGTTCTCTCCACAAATCCCAAATAAATACCAGTTATCGACTAAATGAGACCATAATCACATCAACAAAAATCACAAATACATGCAGTGTTCCTCATTTTGTTACTGAATTCTAGCACTCAGGAACACCAGGCACCAGCTGTAAACTCTGGGAGCGAGTTGTATGAAGTGGGTCCACACTACTGTTCTGTTTCTATTATTCTATCTGAATGTGTTTTTCTGCCAACTATTGGCTGAACATGGAAATGCATGTTATTTTAGCTCCGCATCAGACAAAAATAATAAAAAACAGAATATTGAAGAAAACACAATTAAAATTAAATAAAGTGAGAACAGTTCTTATCTTTGAAAATTCATGACTGAAATGTTCACAACACAAGGGCCCACGAAAGTGCAAAATGCATGATGCAACATGCAAGGCAAAGACTAACCCAATATGGTAAAAAATGATTGACTCAGTGATGCACACTGCAACACTGTTTAGAAAAATAGAAACAAAAAATGGAAACAATGTCAAAAACTGCATCAAGTAAATATCATGCCAAAACATAAACATTTCTACACAGCTACAGAAGAAATGTGTTTTAGTTTGCCCAGTGGAAAATCCAATCGAATTTATGCTGTAATCCATCCCCTTGTTTAAAAAAATGCATCCTGAGAAGGATTACTTATTGTTCAATGTTGGTTACAATTTGGTAGAAGAACAGAGGGCTATGGAAGCAGTGGGGTGGCTGTGCTTCCGCGGGGCATCTGACCTTCCCGTCACTCTCAGCCCCTGATTCATCACCTAAATGAAGGTTTAGTGCCACATGTGCACTACAGGAAGTTCCCATTCAGCCCTGCATATGGCAGCATTTAAAGTCTTCTTTCCTCTCTGCAGCTTTGCGTTAATTTGCAGCCCGATGTACTGCTGTAGCCCAATGTGTGCGGCAGGCGGCAACACTGAGCTCCGGTCGCCGGGCTCCAGATGTGGTTCTGTGCTTTTTCAGTGACTGAACCACAGAACAGCTTAAAATGTCAATCACACCACAGCCTGCAGTAACACCCTGTGCTTTTGTAAATACGGCTTCATTATGTTTCAGAGCACACACGGTAACAACTGAGCTATTAGAGGTGTTTCTGCAAATAACCAGATGTTTTAACAAATTTTCACAGCCTTCAAGAAATACACATAAAAGTAGCAAATACTGTACTTTCTGATTATTTAATGGTTTATACTGTATACTTAAGGGGGCATGGTGGTGCAGCGGGCTTGGCCAGGTCCAGCTCTCTGGTGGGTCTGGGGGTCAAGTCTTGCTTGGGGTGTCTTGCGACAGACTGGCGTCCCATCCTGGGTGCGTCCCCTCCCCCTTCGGCCTTGTACCCTGTGTTGTCGGGTTAGGCAAGGGTTCGCCGCGACACCACTTGGGACATGTGGTTTCAGACTGTGTGTGTGAGTGTGTTTGTGTGTGTGTGTGTGTGTGTGTGTATATATATATACTGTGTACTTACAGTAAGCAATAGACAGAAAGTAGCCAAGCCTATCTGGCAAACATCTAGTGATTTCCATAAGGTACTGCTCAGGTATTTTTACATTAAAACTTTATCTCATGAGAACTACTATCATTCTGTCATTTCTGGTAATTCCTCTTTTGACACACAAGATATTGGGAAAAAAATCTTTTCAAACCCATTTCATACCTTCAATTCTTGCCTTTGTTGTCCTGTTCACAAATAAAATCCGTGTAAAAACATGGCTGGAATGTGTTGAGTAGGGTTACCTATGAAGGGCTGAGAAGACCGAAATTTTGGGACACAGGCTATTTTTATATCAGGATAAGCAGCAACGGCCACAAAATTTACCTAGATGTATGACAGTGAACAACATGTGAGTCGGTTGTCCCCCTTAACTTCCAGCAATAGTTATGCACTGAACTTTTCACGCATGTGGCAGCACTACATTAAGGGAGGGTCACAGCTCACCCGCCACCACTACACAATAATAAAAACAACAGAGTCGCATCTTACATACAGTTAACAGAAGAAGTAGGTGTAGATGGTGCTGATGGTGGTATACTGCAGAGAACCTCAAGTTCCCCACCCTGTCTCCCTCCCACTATGTTCTCTTCATGAACATCTCTGTGTCAAGTGCCTTACTTACTCCTGAAAGTCCTACACAACTCCACAGTGTGCACTGGTTTTTCTTTACTGCTTTGTACGTATTTTAATGAGTAACTGTAATACATTTTCATTAGCATGTTTATAATTATACGTAATATTATTGTTTTGTGTATTGTGGCTCCATATCCCATACGGTTAATCTGGGAAACAGTTTATTTAGTTATTATTTGCGCCCATTGCTGAACCCTCGTACAAGACAGGACTCCACTGTACAACAGATCGGTGTAAAAAATTAAATGCAGCACTTAAAAATCATCACCTTACCGCATAGTAGTCACCCACCCAGAAGCACAAACGCTGTTTATGAGACAATGACAACCTTCCACACTCTTTGAGAAATTTTAATTAAGTACTGTGTTACCGGAAGTGTACAAACCCTCTACTACTGAGCTTTGAGGCTGTCTTGGGGTGAACTTCAAAACAAATTCATTTACTCATTAACTTATTTACTTAATATTTCTGAAGAGGATACAGGACTTGTATAGGGCATTTAAGTTTGCCTGAAAATCTTTCTAGGCAAACCTATTTAACATACAGTATGTTTCTGAAGAAACAGATGTTACTCGAACAAAACTGCTTCAGCACAGCTGAAACATATCAATAGTAACATCAAGGCATACGGTACAGGTTCTCAAATCAGATCCAGTACAAGTGGTGACAACTAACACCAGCAGCAGATTAACTGTTATCAATGAGTAGTAAGTTTTATAGGGAAAAAGGCAGAAGATAAAAACAATAGTGGTTGCCATGGACCATCTGTATTTGATGGCATATGGAAAACACAGTGCTCCAGTTGTACATCAGTCCATGCTAAGCACCAGAGGACTTCAATAAACACTAAGCTCTTGGAGGTCATGAAGCCAGGTTCTTGCTGGAGGAGGGGATGTGACCACAGCATCCATTGTGGTCATGAACCGATAACAGCTAGGCATCAGGCACCCTGCTTTCATAGACATTGACGTTTCAAGTCGCAAGAGTAGCAGGTGCTTCAAATAAACAGCTCAAGGAAAATATATAGCTGTAGAAATTACTGAGAACAACAATATAATAATAATAATAATAGAAGAAGGAGAAGAAGAAGAAGAAGAAGAAGAAGAAGAAGAAGAAGAAGAAAAGACTCGCTACTTGAGAGCCTGTTAACTGCTCTCCTTTGGTACATCAAAGTTTACGATGAAGAATTTGCCAGCATTAAATGTAGGCTAATACCGCACAGGTTCCTGGAACTGTGTAAAACTGGGCATGTGTAAAAGTTATGTGAGAATGTGTTGTAAATATTTATACAGCAATAAATACTGTTGCAAAGAAGAGGGGAAAAACACCTCCCCCATCAGAGGTCATGTGACACAGCCTGAGCAAAGAGACAGAAAAAAGTCAAGGACATTCACTATAAACGCACAATAACTGCCATAAATCAGCACAGATCATATTTTACTCAGATCTTATTTCACCTCTGTCTGGACAGAGAGGTAAGGCAAGCTGTCTTTAAAGAACCATCTATTTTACTAACTTCACATGCTGCTAACATGTTACTTAGCTTCTTATTTTATATAGGAAATGAGGTCCAAGCCACAAAAAGTATCTTTAAAGCTCACAGAAGACAGGCAACAGTGCACAGCACACAAGACTTCTTCATTTCAATGTTTTCCTTATGTTTGGGAAGAAAGACTAAAGTAGCACAGACTAGTTGAAATACAGCAGATACAGTGATACAATCATGTTAGTTAGATGGCATTTTGTTACAAAATATTGGATCAAACAAAATGTGGAACACTTTGCCTGGAGTGCTACAGCTGTTTACAATACAAGTACAATAGCCATATTGGGACGAGGAGCAATGTCAAATTAGCATTAACTTGGAAACATCTAAAGATTTTATGTAAATTTGTAAATTCACTCCATATTCAATTTGAATATTTGCTATTGGGTATTAGTGTTGAAAGGTGTGCTTCATTTTGATTGGATGGCCTTACGCCCTGAGTTGCGGGTAGGCTCCGGTTCCCCGCGACCTCGTATGGGACAAGCGGTTCAGAAAATGTGTGTGCGTGTATTGCAACATTGTTAAAATCCATTCAAGGGCCATGCTTTTCACAAATAGCTGATCAGGTTAGGTAGAAACAGCTTGCAACAAGTGAACCTAGGGTAAGGATAATAATCTGTTCGACGTGCACATGTAGGCCGGCTCTCTGATATAACACCCCACTAAGTTAAAAGAACAGCCTGGTGTTCTTAATTTTATACTATGAACGCATCAATAAGAATCAGCCTTCTTTTCTCACAGAAGTCATTGATCCATTCATTATGATGTTGATTAGACATTGATGTAGTACCATCTTCTGTGAAATACACAATTAGCAACAGTTTGAATAAAAGAGAGCTAAGATAGCCTATGAAAATATGCTTACCAAAGCAACATAACACACACACACCGGCTGAAACTGCTTGTCCCGAGCAGGGTTGCAGCAAACTGGACTAACCTGGCAACACAGGGCACAAGGCTGGAGGGGAGGAGACACACCCAGGATGGGACACCAGTCTGTCGCTGCAAGCCACCCCAAGCAGGGCTCGAACCCCAGACCAGACCCAGTAGAACCTGAACCAAACCTGCTCCGCCCCCCCACCAACATAACTGTGGACTCCACTTCAACATTCAAGAATGGTCGCAAAACACATCTCTTTTGGATTCACTTCTCTCCTAACCTCCAAACTGCTCCAGAAACTTGCATCACACCATCTTTCACGATCAGCTTGGTACTGCTTTTAAATTCTCTAGTCAGCTATTCATAGAATGTGCACCAGCAAAAACTGTGGTATTGTATGTAACTGTGCTTTCAAAATTACATGCCTGCATCTGTAATACTTTGTTTTTGTGAAAGGCACTGCAGTTTACTTGAGGTTGTACATCAATTTGGAGAAAAGCATCTGAAAAATCAATAAATGCGAATGTAAATGTTATCAACAGAGCTGTCATTGTAGCTGGGTTTACTTAGAAATTATTATTACGTTACACTTGTTTTAAATCATGTAGCACAGAAATGCACTACTAGACTTCAACCAAAGACACTTTCATGAGCTGAGGACCCTGGTACAGAAGGTATATGGGAGAAATACATAGATAAATGTATATAAATGACAGACAGTTACAGGAAAAAAGCAGCTGAACCATATTAAACAGTCTGTATTATAGAACAAATTTCAGCTCTCAAATTCACTTATAACTACCTCCAACTATGCCAGAGAACAATGCTAACAAGTTATTGGAGTCAGTCATTATGAAAGCACCATGGAAATACAAACATTTGGTACAGCTGTGCTCCATCATATCAGAACGGTGTGACACTCTAAAGTTTTCTTGCTTACAGATCTCTTCTCCAGCAACATTTGAGCACATCCATTCCAACAGAAAACACATGATTCATGGAACCAGATCTAACAATATGCCTAATGTTTTAAGGAATTGCATATAATTATATATAATGAATATACATCACAATCCTAACTAGATAAATGGAACAGAATATTCATGATGGAACTGAACACAATGCACCTGGAATTCTGGTCAATAAACATCTAGTATAAACATTTTTTTAAATATAAACTGGAGTTTCACTGTCCTGCCAGACGCTGGTTGTTTATTTCCAGTGCCTTTCATAAACCCAGGATTGCATAACTACAATCCTGCTTGTCCATTTCACAGACCAAGAGGTCCACAATGTTCTGTGCCTTACGAGGATGCATGCTTGTTTAATACACGATCAGCCACAATGGAAATTGAGCAATGTTTGCTTAACAGGAATATACAATGCATCGGACTGCTGGACTGGCAATCTTTAAAGCATTGAAGATAATACATCTTAACAGAGAAACCAGATGCATGGAGGCCAAGGTTACTGTATGGGCCTTGTCAAAAGAAGACACCGCTGGAACAGGCCTTTATGCCATCCTCACAAGAAACGAGAGAAAGAGGACAAAGAGGCATAGTGGGGATGTAGCTAAGAAGGAAAGGATAAAGAGGAAAATAAAAATGGCCCAAACACAGAGTGCAAAGGGGAGAAAGGTCTTGACTAGGTCCAATGGTTCTTCTGGATATGGGATTAAAGGAAAAGAGCTAGGACATAAATTTCCCCATAGCCTGACAGGTTGGGGCTGTTGCGAATTCTCACAGTGGGATGCCTGGCAATTCACACAGACACCCAGCCATGTTAAAAGCATTGTGATCCCAGTAGGGGGCGAGTTTTCCTAGAAAAATAGCCAAAGAATAACTGAATAGGAGGGGAAAAAATTATACATTTAAAATAGACTGATCATTTTTTTTTGTTTTAAATCACTTGAACATACAAGCACATCCTAATAAGGATGCAATGGTATGCCAGTAAAATACCATCTATTTTTTTTGCTTTGAGATGTCTGCATCTGGATCTGACATCATTTCTATAGTCATCCAGTTGTGTATTCTGCTATTAATTCAGCGAGCTATAAAAACGCACATAACTCAACCATGTCAAAAGTGTAAGGTCATTTTTCTCATTGTTAATATGAAGGTTTTGTTTTAAATTTATAATCTTAGAGTCATAAAACATAATCATTTTTACATACTTAGTTCCACTGCTTTACTCCTGAACGTTCAGAAAGGCAACCTCTTGGGCATGATCTACACCTTAGTCATCCAGGACTGCTCCAAATTAGTTGTCTAATGTGGTGTTCAATAGGCTTCAAAGACAGCTGAGTCTATTTCATAATGCAGTGTGTTTGTCAAAAGTTCTTCTCCACCCTGTTACTATATCTCTTTTTCTATAAGCAAGGAAAACAATGTGAAGGAACCACTTTAATGGTCCTAACACTATTCGGCCTTAGGAATGCAACAGGAGAATTTTTGAACAAGACAGAGTGATTCTTAGGAGTCCTGTGTGCCAGGGACAGGCAGCCTTTTCTACAGGCACCCCTCTGGCTAACCATTATACTGTCATTGCACTTCGAGGGCCCTAAGGCTGTATGTGCATGGGGTCAGGGGGCAGGCATGGGTGATTGCAGAAGAGTGCCACCAGGTTACAGGGGAAGGGTCTGTGGTGGCTGCCTACTGTGCACTGGAGGATAAGGTTGCATGTCTCTCAGCATCTGGCTGTTCCACACAGGGCAACACTTATGCCAAGGTGGGGGTCTCAGTCTGGAGCTACTGACTGAGGGCTAATGTTTCCCCATGGCTTTCATCTCAGCTAATAGCTCCCACGGGAAAGACCACAAGGTGCCAGCAATGCAAGCCACAGAGACACAGGCTGCTGTGAGTGCCATCCATGCAATGTTCAAGGTATCCTTATTCCTCTCCATTTCAACAGCAGAGGGTTAACATTAACCCTAACCCTAAGTACATAGCAAGCAACTACTCCTGCAGCAGTGAAAATTTCAAAATGTGTTACTGAAACTCACAGGCAAAGGGTTGAAGTTCTGGTCCACAAGTTGGTTGTACCCATAGTCAAAGAAGGAGTGTCGAAGGACGACGTCAATGCCCTGAACTGCGGACATGCCCAGAGTATTCAGCCATCTGAGCACAGGAAAGGAAAATACATTTTGAAAAAAAAACAATGAGTCACAGAAAAAGATTTATTATCTAATGTATGACATGTGTCACAGGACATTCTTCCAGGACAGACTGCTGAGTGGAATCAGCCGTCACTAGAACTGGTACAAGGAGAATAGCAGTTCTAGTGCAGTACTCACAGGAAGCCAGCAGCGTACGTATCAGACAAGTTACTGGTGCCTGCGGCCCAGGCCGGCCCCACTCCACCAAGCCACACCTTCTTACCAGGTGTGTGTGTCTTCACAACCTGTCCAGGGGGTGAGTAATAGACTGATCACTTCACAGACTGCCTGTTTTACATCACACGAACAGTCAGTAACAGTACCCATCCACCCAAATTCAATGTCCTTTCTTCTGTGAAACATTCTTAGTTCAATGCTAAATGAATAATGCCAGAACCTTTTAACGTGCGGTTTTGTGGTGTTATATGGGATGCAAAGCTTTGCATCTTGCTGCTTTGAGTCATATTAAGGTCAGACCACAACCACCTCTTCACTGACATTAACCCTGAAATCTGTTGCTGGCTGAGAAACAGCCTTAAGTGCATGACAAACAAGAGTATGTTAAGGCCAGAAATATGGTAATAGTATTTATAATAACAAGACTATTGCAGGGAACTGTGGTTGTAGAATAAACCAACCATGTTATCCTTGTCTTGGGGACTTGCCTTGCACTACTGAATAGCTGGAACTGAATTCCAAAGCATGCAAACACTGTGAGCATGGCTGCAAATGATTAACGCTGGCAAAGGGAACTCAAACAGACTCGGCCTGCACTTCACTCCCAACCTAGGACAAATACAAGGCTAAGAAAAAGCATTAAATAAACAAGGTTTTGTCTCTCTCTCCACCGCATACATATTTTTTCGACATAGCATCTCCTCCTCAGAGATAATCCAGGTCTGAGACCATAAGTGGAGCTCAGCGACCTGATCGGAAGCACCCCGTCACCAGGCAGTCACCTCACAGTGGGCCCCCAGCTCAGCATCACAGTGGCTCAATGTTCAACAGCCTCAATAGCAGGCTGACAGCAAAGGCGCGCATTTAGTCTATTTTTTTTAACAAAGGCCTTTACCAGATGTGTGGCTGTGGATGTATAAAGCAAACGAAATGTGTATTTATAGACGGAGCCATGTGAAAAAATTCTGTGTGTTGTGAAAGTCAGTGTTGCTCATTAGAACAGCAAGCTGTTTCCTGAGAAAGGGGGTGATCCTGTGGAGAGGCTGGCTTGTAAACTCGTCCCACCACCCGGACCCCCGTGTCACACATCATGTTCCCGACGACTGACCCTTGTTGCATAGCCAGTCAGTGCCTATTAAGGGCTTCTGACTGGGAGCTTCCCAACAGGCGCCCAAGCCAGGGCTAACAGGACCAGAACACTAATGAGGGCAGGACGAATTTTATTGCTTCCACACCTCAGACATGCAATCGCAATTACACAAAGTTGCCAAAACACCTTTGGTGTGCAGGGAGAGTTGCAATAAAATTAGATTGTCTGTCTTCACAGACATCTGGCGCCTATATCAGGATATTTAACAAATATTCATCTTCTTCCTCTACAATGTCACATCCTTCTTCCCAAATCCATCCTGGCCCACAGTACAGTACCCATCCCAGCTCGCTAAACCAATTCCAGTCCACGATACATTACCCATCCCAGCTCTCTAAACCCATCCCGGCTCAGGGCACGGTACCCATCTCAGTTCTCCAAACTCATGCCAGCACCTTACACTTGTAGAATACAACTGTACTCACTTTCAGCACCTTAGTGATCTGCTCATTTAATGTATCCAGGAGGCGTGTTTTCAAGAAGTCATCCACTTTCAGCACCCTCCCATCAGTGTAGTAGCTGCAAGATACAGGTCACAGACATTTCAGGTCCTTATTTAGTCATTGACTAGAACTAGTTTAAAGATAATTATCACCTTATTTAACAAGTGCTGTAGGCCCAAAGGCCTACAAATACTGGATCTGCTAGTGAAAGGGGTGTTCAATTGAACTGACAATGGAATAACAAAATAAACATAAAATTCTGACAAAGTAACTCATACCACTGGAAGAGTCAGTGCACAAAGTTTTGTTACAGCATTTGGTGCAATTCCAGGAAATATTGTAAACATGAAGTGCAATTTGATAAAACAAAGTTACTGGGAATTAAACCTGTCCTTCCCTGACAGTCTCATACCAACCAAACACATTACTCTGGTGAAATGTGAATGCAAACAGATATTCCTCTGGGAAAGTGTTGCACAAGAGCCCCAGATTTCAGATTGGACTGTTTCAAGCGCAGATAAATAACAGATTTGTTCCCTGATGTGAATGAAGTTGTCAGAGGAGGAGGCAGGAAGGAGGAAGCAGAGGAGCCGCTCAGTGAGCGCAGATGGGGCAGAAGGAGGCATGCACAAAGAGAAACACAGGGACGACCATCTGGCCTGGACCATTCAGGGTGGAGGGAAGTGTTACAATCTCCTCTGTTCTCAAAACCCACACAATTTACAGCTCCAGAGAGAATGTAGGTATAGAACTGTGAGGGCAACAAATCATCATAATCCTTGATACATATATTGCAGTAAATAATCCCTCACACCCCTTGTACTTATTTGTGTCTCTCTTCCTAGTGATTAAGATCTCTATTGACAGTTTAACCTCCAAAAGAGAACTGGTTATGATACCAGAATTGGCCTTCAAAAAGTGTAACTGGCGTTTCTGCATCCAGATGTTGAACGCCTGTTGAACAGAAGTTTGGAACCACCTTAATTCAGCTTCTTCCAAATTGTTTACAGCTCGGGTCTCATATTCCTGAGCATCGGTGATCAATAACATCAAACTTGCACACGTTTACGGAACAAATCAGTCAACGATCATCATTAAATAAGAGTTTACGGATAACGATTTTTATCTTTCATAATTTGTAATGTAGTGTGAGTCATTAAAAACGTTCAAATGAAAAATCTTACAAAATAATTTTATTAAAGCAATATTCCTGTAAATAACCTAACCGTATTGTATTACTGCATTTTTACTAACAGTTTACAAAATAAACAAATTGAAGGAAATTTAAGAACATTGCACGTGCTTGCATGTTGAATCAATCAGAAGTCTGGACTGAATAGGAGGTTGTATAAACAGTGCTTTATTTTCAGTAAATTTAAATTAGTCTTAATTTTATTGTAGTTCAACATTAATAAAAACCTTTCATTCAACAAACAGTTGCTGATAATGAATGAATGGAAAAAGTATTTCTCATTTATTATAGTTTTATCTGAGGATTTTATCAATTGTGACATAGTGTTGAAAGTGGCAGTAGAGTTACAAGCACATCAAGTTATGAAATTCCAGTCCCAGTTTTGTTCTGTTTTGTAATTTGAGAAGCCACAATAATTTGACTTATTAAATTTAATTTAACATATAAACTGTTAAATAATAAAGATATGATTAAGTTATGATGCTGTATCAAAAACAACTGAAGCGTGTGAACAGAATTACATAATCCACAAATAAATGCTTGAGTATGTTGTTCTTCAGGTGAGGTGAATTTAAAAATTCATCATTTACCACGGTTTTATTTGACAGCTGTAGCCATTTCTACAAAAAAAAAAATCTTCCCATGGCACGTACTGAAACTTGCACACAAAACAATGAATAGCATACTGATCCAAGCTATAAGCTGAGAAATTCCAGTGGTCAAGGTTTACCATTATATATCTGTTTTTTGAGATTCTTGGACTGAATATCAAAACATTTTCACTGCAAGTTTATTTTTCTTTATACTCGGACTATCTCTTCAAAACTTCTCTGATTTGAAGGTTTCCATTTCTATTTCAGCTCTGGAAGCAATTCATTGATGACAAGCATATGTTCAGTACAATTAATGTAATGACTTAATTTCATGGCTAAAACAAAAAACAATAACAAAACATTATCTGCAATGTTTGTTTTGAATAGTTACCACATTATCACATAATTTGTAGACTGGTCTGAAGGCTTCTGGACCCTTGACCTATTCTGGGAACTAGGAGATATAGCAATTATGAAGCTGCAAGCTGCCTATTCCACTGCACAGAACGGCAACCAAAATGTGAAAAATACCCAAACAAGCAATATTTAATGTTAAGTACCAGAACTATTAAATTGTTTAGCAGTGTACAAAGGTGATGGAGTGTGATGCTATGAAAAGCAATACTACCTGAGGCAGTCAACATGCAGATCTTTTTTTAGTATATAGAAAAACATGGGGGCAAAATACAGGAATAAAAACAAATTTTATAACACTGTTCCCATAAATATCAATTTGAAGTTGATTTTCACCCATAAATTTTTTCATAGATTTTTTCCCATAAATATCAATTTGAAGTTGATTTTTACAAATAAAGTATGGGTGATGTCTATGGAAATGATTAGATCAGTAGATTCACTATAAATCTATGAACACTCATACGAATACGATGGGAACACTGAGAGTCATTTTTAACACTAACAGGACACAAGGGGGCCATCACATTCCTTCCAAAGGAACTGCAGGCACAGTGGCTTGGTAAAGGATTAACTTAATAAAAAAACAACAAACTGTAATTTAATAAAATACCAACACAGTACATCATGCTGACATAGATCTGTATTTCCTTGCACAATGTAAAAAGTACTGTGGTGAGCAGTGGGTTTGGACGGGGCGAGGAAGGACGCAAAGGCACCATTCATTTCGACCGTTTTATTAGAACACCGATGCACAGGGAAATAATGCTCTCGGTCCGAGGACCCCGTTTCCTCCAGGATCTGCTGTCCAGCTAGCCTTCCCAGCCCCCCAGGCTCTCTTCTCTTTCTCTCTATGCCGGATGCAATCGCCCCCTTATATTCCCCGTGCGTCACCCGAATCGAACCAATTACAATAAACACTTTTCCCGCTCAAAACAGTAACGCGGGTCGTTACAGTACGTTTCCTGAACTGCTTTCAAGAAGCAAGGTTGCACCATGTTTTCACTACATGTGTTGAGTGCCCTAACTGAGATCCATTAAGCACTATTGGTCCCTCCACCCCCTCTTTCTGTTCTTCCAAACCATATCTTTACCTCCCACTCCCACAACATAAAATTAGGAGAAAAAATTAGGACACGTGGTTTCCCTCCAACAAAAATGCCTGGGATGGGTGGGCAGCCAGCTGAGCATGGATTCCTTCCGATGTTTTGTCTGTTTTTGTGTCTCTTGGCTTTTCCCACACTGAATTTAATTTTCAAGCATTGTTGTTGTAACTCTTGCAACCTGCTGTATGTTTTTTTTTTAGTGCTTTTGACATTATTCTTTGTTAAATACTCTGAGGTAGCCTGTTGGGACTGGTGATATACAAAAATTTTTAAAAAGTTGAACCAAATTGAATTTTTCGCCCATAGACTAATCATGTTGAAGCACAGCTCAGAGAAAAGCGGCAGAGACAAAAAGCATTCATGTTTACCGATGACCGGAACACAGGAATTCTGGCCATCTTATCTGTCTGTGTATACGAGAGCATATGGTTCAACTTTGTCTGTATGCACGTGTGTGCATGTGTGGCTTTCTTGCGTGACACTCCTTCCACCTTAATTAGGCTGACCTACACATTAATGGGCTGGCAATTAACATTTTCAGACAGAACTGTGGAAAGCCCCCCCACAAAGCGCACAGACACACAAATACAGGGCTCTTGCTAGTCTTAGGGGAAAATTCAGCTAGTCTTCAAATTAGCTCAGTGGGACTAATTAATTTAAAAAATCTTGTTTTAATGAACACATTCTGTAATCACCCTCTGCATGTCTGACCTTTAGATTCTGATCTCTGCTACAAAAGAAGCTGCGTTTTTGTTTTTCTCTCTTTCAAATCAAAGTCATGTTTTAATTATAAAAGAACACCGCAGCAGTCAAACAAATCTTACTAGATGGACACTCGCATTCATTGCTGCCAATCTACAGTGCTGTATAGATGAAATGACAGCCAGTTCAAAATAGTGCTCTGAAAGAGCAGCCTGATAAACAAAAAAAGACCCCATGAGTGTGTGGACTGTGCTACAGCTCTGAGCACACTTGAGTGTATGGTAGATAGCTTGTTATCACTAGAAGTTTGGCTCCATTCCAATAACATCATTCAGCATGGACTCCTACAGACCTGCCAAAAGCCTGTGGCTTGCCGACTGCGGGGCAATGAGAAATGTTCAGATTTTTCAACAGACAGTAGCTCTCCTGCACAGCTCCATGTGACCTGCAGAGTGACCAGAAAGCAGGAGTCTTGGAAAAGGGGGACATGGATGAAGACCCCCGTGCCAGTAGGTGGCGCCATTGACAGAGTTGATGCACAACTGCAGCAGGCTACATTGGAGTGGATTTGTGTCTGTACATATGGGGTTGCACATAATTCAATCATAATTTCTCCAATTGAATTCAGTTCAATCTCATGTCCTAGACAGGGCTGCTAAGTAAGGCATTTAAACAAACTTTAAGTAACTTTCATTTATTAACAAGGTTTAGCCTAAGACAGTTTTTACATTCATTCATTTAGCTGACACTTTCCTCCAAAGCAACTTACAATGTTAAGGTTACAGTTATTTACCCATTTATACAGCTGGGCCATTTTTACTAGAGCAATTCAGTGTAAGTACCTTGCTCAAGGGTACTACAGCCAGAGGTGAGCTCAAATCTGCATCCTTTGGGTCCAAAGGCAGTTGTTCTAACCACTACACTACCACAAACACTTTTACAAACACTCACACACACAGTCTGAAACTGCCTGTCCTAAGCAGGGTTGTGGCGAGCCAGAGCCTAACCCAGCAGCACAGGATGTAAGGCTGGAGGGGGCACACCCCAGACGGTACACCAGTCCATCACAAGGCACCCCAGTCCATCGCAAGGCACCCCAAGCGGGACTTGAACCCCAGACCCACTGGAGAGCAGGACCCAGCCAAGCCCGTTGCACCACCACACCCCCCTTCCATTTCAAATTACAAACAATTTGTAATTGTTTTAAAGTGGTCTGACACTGACGCAGCGTTCAGTTTAGTTTTGGTTTGTAATATTAAAATTCCTCAGTACTGAGCATGTATCATGCATCACTAAGATTGTTTCGTAACTGTGTTTAGGTTTATTATAATGACATAAGTAACAGGTCTATGATTTGTTTATATTTACATTTATTCATTTAGCAGATGCTTTTCTCCAAAGCAACTTATATCTCATAGAAAATATTTATACAGGCTTACACAAAAAAAGTATTTGAAAGGTGTTGTCAGCCAGTAGTTCAATGCAACCAACAATTCTCAGGTGCAAAGAAAATAGAATGCCCAAGAGATCCCAATATCTTTTAGACAAACGTATCATTACGCGGCTGATGACATTAATTCTGAGTTCATTAAAACTGTTAGCAGATATGTTGAAGAATACTGTTTTCACAGAGCTGTCAGAGCCTTCCTTCCCTCCCCCTGATTCTTTTTATCTTTCATAATGTGTGCACCTCTAAATATCCTATTTGGAAAGTGTTTAACCACAGCAGTACTGGAGTACAGGAAGATCAAGGGTGACTATTGCAGAACTGTGGGAAATTATCGGTGTAAGCTGCAAATGAGTTTCTGCACTGCACTATAGGCTACCGTACTGCACTGTGCTCTGTCCTGCAAACCAGGCTCCTCGAAGCCCCGAGACACACACGTGCACACATGCTGTGGCACCTTCAGCCGCCCAGTGCTGGGTGTACATTATCACAATAGCCGCTACTTGTTACTTGTTATTTACAGATATATTAAAAGTTTCCCCTATTAAAATGGAACAGGTAACAGATGTAGAGCATGAAGACACAGTGGTGAAGTTGCTATAAAACTAATTTTTCACAAATCCTCAGGTTAACAGCAGTGATATAATAATAATAACAATAATAATAATAATAATAATATTACTAAGATGACACCTTTGAAGAGTTTTAGTTTATCAAGAAGTTGGAAGATCAGGAGAGAAGTGAGTCCATAAGCAATAAATTCCGAGAAAGGAATTCAGCAGTTCGGAGGCAGAAAGGGAGATCATTACATCACACTAGAGTAAAAACCGATAACAAGACAATACCGTGTCCAGTACATTGCCATTATAACAGACACACAAAGAGCATTCTGAAGACAAGGTATCAGGATTAAAATCTTAATCTCCTGACGAATTAACTGCTGTAAATGCGACGTGAATAGGCTGCCACATGATATATCTAAAATATAAAATTCACAGGATGGCCAAAATGCAAAATGTCCCCACTGTATGATGCCTGAATTTCCTGCCGCGTGTGTGACTATATGAGTGAAAGACTGTTCGACTGTCCTACAATGACCGACCTCCTTTCCAGGGAGTTCTCCCTATAGGCTTTGAACTATATACAAGTGTAAAGGTGTCTTTTAACAAAACTTGGCCACAAACAAGCAGTGAAATATCTGCATATTAATGTGTAAAGGGGTATCATTCATCGTGGACCATCTGGAGTTCATTCTAGTGGCAGATCAATTTAAAAAGGAAATCACTATAGTGTTACAGTACAGCTCCATCCGTACCTATCAATAGCCCACATCAAGAAGGTTCTGTTCAAAAGAGATGTTTAGAGTGGTGTAAACAGTGCTCAGAATTTCTACAATGTACACAATGTATGAGCAGATGCATTTAGAGAGGGGCATAATTCACAGTTTTTTCTGTCCCTCCTTTTAGTATAAATTCTAAGGAGTTTAAACACTATTACTGTTCAGACAAAGTATCTTTTATTTTATTATGAAAACTGCCGTAATCAGACCTCAATAAGATCTTCAGTTCCCCTGCTCAGTTGTCCTGGTCCATAAACGTTCGATGTTGCATGGATCTTTTTAGATATCCCCTTCAGAGCGTAATACGTATCACACACAGTCCGCTCAGAGGCACAAATGCAGAATGAAATAAAATTTCTAACACTTGTAGAAACGGAGCGAGACTCAGATGAGCATTCCACTATGTTGAGTAAGCGTTAAAGACATTTTTTAATGGATCTGTGTTGGACCCACAGGGCTGCGGTTACGCATGTGCAGGGGCAGGTGAAACAACCTGTGTGATCTGATGCTCAAAAACCTGTCAGCTGGGATCTGCCTGCAGCAGGATTCAAGCAAACTGGACACGAAGTAAATGGTAGCAGTTAGAAAGGATTAGCCTTACCTGATAAGCCCAAGTAGAGCCTTCATCATGCTCACATGATTATTACTAGGTCTAATTACTTATAAAGCTTTTTTTACTCTAATACTCCTAGGAATGTCCTGAGTGACACATACACGCTGTCTGAAACCACTCGTCCCAAGCTAAGAGCTCCTGACAGAGTTAAGGCACAAAGGTCTGTGCACCCAGATATTAGAGTTGTGAAGATCTGCATTAATCTAGGACTGCATATGGGACAAACTGGGAATGCTGTTGCTGCTGACTATGGAGGCCAGCGCAGGTAATACTGCTGAACTTTCCACGGCTCAGGTTAAGTGTTCTTGCTCCTTTGTTTCATTTACATGTTCCGCTGCTCAATCAGAATCTAGGATGCCAATTTTTTTCTTTATGTGGCCAATCATTTACTCAAGCTTTCAATATAGATGAGAAAAAGAAAAATCTGGATCATCTATCAGTTTAAAAACTGTTGATTCCTGATGAGAAAGTGATGAATCAGCTCCTTTCTGATAGTCAGGATTTTTGTTTTTTCAATCTCTAAAAGCACAAAGCATAACCACTAGCGCCAAGCATCAGCTGAATCACCCTAATGTTACCATTTTATTTGTTATTAACATATGTAGCCAACATTGTCACCCTGGCTGTTGGTGAATTAAATTTGTGTACTTATTGCATTTTCATTACGTCCACCACATGCTTGTGAACTCTATACTAACATTAAACAAATGTCCAGGCACACTACACTTATAATCACAAACATGCATCACTACTGAAAGTGAGAAAATACACACCACATGGTCTGTACGCACTATACTACAGTACTACTATTTCTACACAAATTCCAACCATTAAACTGTAGCCCTAAAAGTAGCTTCATTATTCCAAACAGTCGCCAACCACTGATGTGAAGAGCCATTAACAACACCCTATTCAGAGGCAATAATTTTAAGAATAAAGTTCTGTCAAGTATCCAACTGTATAAAAAGGTGAAAATGTAAGCCAATAAAAATGATACACTCTGCAGGTCTCCTAGCACAAAAATCCCAACATGTAACATCAGGCTGCCAAGAAATCTGAACAAAAGAACTGAACACGGTTAATACAGAATGTAACCATATGAACTTATAAAGCTGCTGGTAGGGACAGACTGTACCGTGTTCTGGTACAACTCACCATCAGGATAACCTCATGCAAAGACATTTTTTCTACACTCCTCTTTCAGTAAACTTTATGAGCTTAAAAGGAAAGACTCAAATTGGACAACACATATGTATAGTCCAGCCAAGCATGCAACCTGGCCATTCTGATAAAATGTGTTTAGAAGCAGGTGTTTGCAATTGAGAGCTTGCTGAGACCCAGCTTATGAGGTGTAATGGCTATTCACAGGAGGATAGGCCATAAAAGAAAGTGGGAAAACAGTTTCATGAAGACCTCTTGTTCTGAAGTTCAATTATAGGTGTCAAAGTATTTCCATAAACAGAAACAATTAAAGTTTTAATTTCAAAAATATGGATTTTTTTTATCATCTGGTGAATTATTAAGTTAAAACGATATGTGTAGGGGCTTCCAGTAGCACTTTTTAAACTGCCCAGAAGCCTATGGCTGGGAGCTGGGTTTGAAACCAGACTACCCACTTGTGGCAAATAGGCCCAGCCTAGCTTGCTTCCTATTTCACAATAACAAGATACAAGTTATTAAAACAGCATGGAGAGATGTAAAAAACAGAGAAAAATAAGAGAGTAGAATACCTACTGTTGCCACGTAACTGCATCTACAATAGAACCAGCATTCTTCATGAACCTGTTAAGAAAAACAGAAATCATTTAGTCACAACTCAGATTCTACAGGAAGAAAAGCAGAGCGGAAAACACACTTCTGTACGCTACCAACTATTACAAATAAAAATGGGAACCAAATAAAAGAAAATACTCAATAAAAACACCATGCTTCTGTACCTAAAGACAAATGCTAAATTGTAATTATATCACTATTAAAGTGTTATAAATGTTTAAATTATAAATTCCACCTAACCTTTTCACCTAAAGTATAAAATCAGTGTCTTGGCTCATATAATCAGTTTCCATATTAAACCTCTGTTGTAAAATTTCTGAGGTGGGCAGGGTTCCTTTTAGAGAGTCACTGGTTTTATACAGTGCATTCAGAAAGTATTCAGACCGCTTCCCTTTTCTCACTTTTCATGTTTAAAAAATAAAAAACTGAAATATCACATTGACATTAGTATGAAGACCCTTTACTTGAAGCACTCTGGTAGCCATCATAGCCTTGAGTCTTCTCGGATACAACGCGACAAGCTTTGCACACCTGGAATTAGGGATTTTCAGCGATCCTTCTCTGCAAATCTTCTCAAGCTCTGTCAGCTCGGATGGAAAATGTCAGTGAACAGCTATTTTCAGGTCTTTCCAGAGATGTTCGTTTGGGTTCATGTCTGGGCTCTGGCTGAGCCACTCAAGGACATTCACAGAGTTGTCTCTTAGACACTGAAGTGTTGCCTTAAAGTATAGATACATCTCAAAGATGATCGGAAGAAATGGGATGCACCTGAGCTAAAATTCAAGTGTCATCGCAAAGGATCTTAATACTTATATCAGTGTGATATTTTAGATTTTTATTTTTGATAAATTTGCAAAAATTTCTAAAATCCTGTTTTTACTTTTATCATTATGGGATATTGAGTGTAGACTAATGAGGGAAAAAATGAATTTAAACTATTTTAGCATATAGCTGCAATACACACACACACACACACATTTTCTAAACCGCTTGTCCCATAGGGGGTCGCGGGGGAACCGGAGCCTGACCCGGCAACTCAGGGCGTAAGGCTGGAGGGGGAGGGGACACACCCAGGACTGGATAGCTGCAACATAAAAAGTGAAAAAGTAACAGAGTCTGAATACTTCCTGAATGCACTGTATTTGACAGACCAGCATTCTGCCATAAAGTACACCAGTTGTAGCCTGGCCCTGTGGCAGCTATCAGAGGTTGTTCACTATGTGTGAGTTAAGAGATGCTAACACCTGTCCTTCACCGTAAGAAATGGTTGAATCCCAAAAATGTCCATATTTGGGAGCTGCCTTGAGCATGAAGGAATGTGACAATGCAGGGTGCATTGTAGTCAGGCACAGGGGACTTTAAGTTTGTTTGATTTAACATTTTCTTCAGTGTCTTTCTCACAGAGTAGAGAGGTAGACCGCATCCAGCCAAGACTTTCAGAGAACAGTCATAGGAAGAATGGGATAGGCATTAACACAGCAGGTAAATGGCTTTACACATGTGCAAGGAAACAGTCAGTCATTTTCTCTGTACATGCCAGTGGGAAATGAAGAAAATGCAAATAATGTTATTGACAATACATGTAACTACTGATTGTTTACCTCCCAGATTACGGAAACTTGGTTACTTTTCCTGAATGTGCCTTGGTCAGATGACATGTTTATATTACAAGCAAGGTATGGAACAGGACTGTTAATGTAAGGATCAGGGTCACTGTCAGTTGCTACAGAGAGCTGCAGTTATTTACATGCCTGAAAAACTTAACCCCCACAAGACTCATTGTAAACAGTACAATGAGCTAAAAGATGACATAGAAGCAGAAGCAATTTCTAGGACATGTCCAACTTAGAGTCCTAACAATACTTGTAAGGAAAAACAAAGCAGGATGCCAGCTGGAATTCCTAACCATTCAAAACTGTGTAGTTTATATAATTTCATGTAATACAATGAGCATGAGAAACATTTTCTCCCAGTGTAGTAGCACTATTTATAATAAATAAAAAAAACTTTTCATCTTCCAAAAAATTAGAAACAGGAATGCACTTGTCCTAAACAACCAACAGTAATTTACATCTAACATAATTTCTGTCAGACACACTTAGTTTCAAAAAGAGCACAGAGAGCAAGGGTTACACTCGTTAATTTCTTTGGGCAGTTTCATAAAGAAGCGTATCGGGGACCACATCATGCATAACACATGTTTAGCAAGGCCAGTGGCAGCTGTAATGCCATCTATCAGAACATTACTGATTCTTCAAACATACAATGAAAGAAATATGCTCATTTTTTCAAATTCTACAGTCTTTCCTGCTATCATTTAAAACAAATAGCACTATTCCTGGATCGATTACTGTCAGAAATTAATCTGACTGAGCCAGATGCTGTTCCTTGTCTTTGATTACAAAAATGTGCAGACCTTTTCACCACCACCTCTCAATACATTTTTTTATTTATCCGTAGCTCTTAGCTGAGAATTTATTTTTGCTTCCATTTCTCCTGAGGTTCAAATCCAGTTGTTTTTTATTCCTGACTGACAGTAATTTTTCCCATACTGTTATGCCAGGAAGCACTGGGGTGGAGAGTACATGTTCCAGTAGACTTTCCTGTCAGCCGAAGTCTGTCTGTAACAATGTTGATGCCTGTTTGTCCCGTCTAATAGCGCTCTTCAGGAAGAAGTAATGGAGAGGCTGTTTCCACATGCAAGGCTGTGCTGGACATCTCTGCTTCTCCTCAAGTGTGTTTTACAATTGGGAATGTTGCGATGTGAAAGGGAACATTTCAGCTCGAGAGTCAGTTAGCACAGGTCCCTCCACATTGGGAATGGTGGAACAGGCACGACAGCTCTTACTGCTGACGATTTAGTGATTTTTAACATGCAGGTGGAAGATAGCTCCGTCACACTATTAATCGAGTGACACTTTATACAGCTGACAGGGTATTTAAATGGTGCAGCAGTCTCCTTGCCATGAAATAAACATCTCCTGTCTAGTGTGAAGGTGGAATTCTGGGAGCCTGAGCTACTTCTCTAGCCACCTCTGCCCTTGTGCTCAGCTCCCATGCATAACCCCAGTGCAGTCGCTGTGCCCAGCCCCAGTGCACCAACCTGTGCCTCCCTTTGTAAAAACACATTGATCCAGAAAATCTATAAAACCTTTGCAAAGGAATACTTTAAATGTTTGGAAAGTTGTTTAATATATGCAAATATATGTGAGAAATGATAACCATTTTGTTTAATTAAACCTTCTTCAAAAATACTTGAAAAACTTAAATGTAAATGAAAATTTTTATGACTGCAATAAAGTCTAGATTTGTGAACACAGGCCATAGATCTCAAGTGTCAACTAAGGCCGTAGATTTATCATAATTTCACAACTGCAATAAATTGCAGAAGGACTTAATTTCACTTTCATTAGCAGCCCTTTTTACTTTTGGTCCTGAAAGATATATCAATAGCTTTTCATAGATATTCAAGCAACCAAACAGTTCAGTATTCATATAATAAGCAGAAATTTCCAGTTGGAGAGATGTTATTTATTCAAATTAACCTCCTCCATGACCTCAGAAATCTGGAAAGACTACACTAGATAGCTATGACAGCTGATAGCTTTTTGATTCATATTTTAAATAAACTACTAGAGATTTCATGCCAAAATAGCAGCTTCATAAGGGTCAAAATGGCTATATTTTCTCAAAGGATCATAACTTCACCTTCTGCACCATGGACATTTAGAGTTTTCCCCATGAATGGAAATCATTAGTCAATAAATATAAGCCACGGGGTAAAAAGGAGAGAACTGTGTCTACTAACCATATTCTGGATGTAAGTGACAGTAAGGGAGCTGACCTGTCCTGGCCTCCACCTCAGTGCCCTCCCTGTGGTTTTAGTCTTTCTTACCCCTCCAGCAGCAGGATAGCATTCTTGCGGGGGCGTCCAATGTTGGGTCCATAAAGGCTGGCGCGGCTGTAATAGCGCACGGATTGCAGCAGCGTCCGCAGCTGGGCGAAGTCCTGTGCCAGCTGGCTGCTGTTGAGGGTGCAGGATGACACAGTGCGGTAGCCATTGGGCTCTGCAGGAACAAGAGTGCAGTAAGACGGAGACAACTGAAAGAGCAGTGAAAGGCTGGGACCTCCTCATAATCTGCATAGGGGTCTCTCAAAACCTTAACCATGAAGCCTATAACCCCTAGCGAACAATTTGGTCCTGGCACAGTGTAGACATGAAGGAATACCAGGGATGGGAGCAACTGCAGCCTGATTAACCAGAGATCTGACCATTTTGGTGGTGTGTGAATGGCCAGTTGAGCCTGTATTCTCTGTATCCAATTGACTCCAGCTTTGTTATATTGGCAAAAAAAAACCCCTTTGTCGGTTTAGCTGAACATGTCTTCAGTTAATCTGATTTTGGTCCATTTATTTATCTCTGTAAATCCTGGTCAATCCTTTGCAATCCCTCCCTGAACTCGATTTGGTCATTTGTTTTTATTTAGTCCCATTTAAACAAAAGTCCTTTTTCAGTTCATCTCTAAGAGACGATTTCTAAGTGGCAGTTACATGTAAGCTCCAGCAGAACTCAAAAGGCCTGAGTGAGACTGCACTGGGCATGTAGCACAGCACTATTCTGTACAATCAAATAAATAAATAAATATAGACAACAGCTGAGCCAAATGAATCATCCTACCTCCCCCTTTATGACTGAATATGGAGGAAATAATGCCACAAAAGCCTTGAGAAACTCTGTTTTGAACTGAATGAAGGTAAATCTGCTTAACGAATAGTGAATATTATATCATGATATACAGAGATGACATGGCTAGTTTCAGGAGACAGGATTAAAATAATGCCTGTCATTCAGGTGCATAAGTATATACTGTAAAAATGTCATCTCCATTACAGGGAAATAAAATGTTAAAATCTGAAACAAATGGGGGGGAAAAAAAAAACACTAAATTTATCCCTGTGGGACTATGATCCCTGTATACTGCAGGAATGCTGTTGGAAGAAGTGAGGCAACAAACAGGCCTAACACAGTATTAGTACAGTTAGTATAAAATGCCTGGATGAGGCCTGGATGATTCCTGGATGATGGATTACCCTCCCTCGGCTGCATGCGCTCACCATTGCCCAACTCCCAAGAAATGTTGTACTTCTTGCTAGCGCTGTACTTGAGTAGACTGAGGGCGCTGGAACCATTCCAGGAGTTGTCAGGGTTTCGCTGCAGGGCATTCAATCCAAAGATCAGGTGCAGCCCAGCACAGTCGGCAAAGTTGTAGAGTTTGTCTAAAGACCTGGCTGGGAGAAAGCGAGAGGCAGTTGTAACATTTCTTTTTCCTGCATTCAGCCACAGCACACAAAGTCAGGCTAGGGCTTCATAGCACCTTTTTAAATGTCCCTGATGCCTGACAAGTTTCAAATAAACATGTAAATTGTTAATTTCAAGTACATAGCTCACAAAGTCCACAAAACTATTTCAATAAAATTCAAAGGGATGGTTATGAGCTAACGTCCTGAGTCCTTTTTATGTCTAAATTCCATTGTATATGATGGGTAACAGGTGAGGAACATTTTGAGCACTCATGCTGTGTGAATGCTCCCTGGAAAATGTTTAAATGTTTAAGAATATAAAACTGCATCTTAATTTGGGTAGTTCAAAAGGATATGCTGTACTGTGGACTGCCTACAAAGAACAAGTAAGGCACAAAAGTGTCCTTATTATTCCCAAGGTCACGGTGGCGTGTAACTGCTTTAATAGTTGGTGTCGCATTATTTTATTGTTTTGGAAACTTTGTGGAATTTCTGAAGGGAAGAAGTCCACAAGGATTTTTAGGTCTGCAGTCTCTAATAGGCTCCAGAAGTAGCATGCATCTGGTAGTTGTGATTTAGTGCATTCAAGGGCACTTTTGTTTCAATGTTGTACCTGGTGGGTTCTCATTTCAATAAACAGTAAAAGTTTTCCAAATTAACATCTATTCTACAGGTCTTAGGTGGTCATGAAGTCTCAAAACAAATTTGAGAGTAAACACAATTTGCTCCAAAATACTCTGATTTTGCTATTTGTTGCCCTTTCCAACTGGAGGATAAATCAAATTGCATTTGATGTAGAAGACACTACTTTAACAGTTTAGAATCCAAATCTTTATAAACACCAATCAAATGAAAAAAAAATATTAATTATGATAAATCCATAAATTCAAATAACTTCCTTAAAACATAAATATACTTCATGGTTTATCAAACATTACCAATTCTGATGACACCAAACAGTACCTGTTTGGTAAGTGCCACACCTGTTCTTGCAGAACTGTCACAATTTGGCTATGAATATCACATATAAATAGAATGGGTAAATCTGGAATTCATTATAATAATTACATTTCCAAACAAGATTCCTTGGTTGTTTATTTAAAAACATCAATGGGAAGTTGTGGTCTAAAGGAATGAATGTTCAGTAGGTTCATGAATAGGAAAATAAGTACTTTTTCTTCTCATTAGTGTTTTACTACAACCCTTAAAACAGTTCAGTGCTATTGTCACTTCAAAAAATGGAGCTGATGGGTATCTTCTTCTATGCGAAATGTTTGCCCACTTGTTTTATACGAACAATAACAGTGATCAACTTTGTTTGTTTCAATTGATGCGTCTTTCTCTTTACATTCTCTCACACACAGTGGCACACACAAACACAGTTTCACGGGAAATACTGCTTCCATTTAAGCTTACTTCCAGACCCAGTTTGGAGGAACATTTTTTGCAGCACATGATTAGGCCCCCAGCTGCATAAAACAACTTTGATTATTGTTTGAAAACTCAGCAAGTTAAAAACTGAGCCACAAACATAAATATTGCACTGAACTTTGACCTCACTTCCGGTCATAAAAAGAAAAAGGTTAAGGCTCCAGATGTACTGAAGAACTGGGAATGTTTAAAAAGCTATAAACCTGTCAGAAATGTGTCAAGTTCATCTATGGAGAGGTTCTAACAGGCACAATGAATTCTGTCCACCTTTAACAAATGGTTTGAGAAAAACAAACTGACATAATGAGTCCTTAATGAACAAACAACCAAGTGCCCAGAAATGCATACCAAGAAGCCAATGTGAAATCTGCTTTCAATAAAGCGCTTGACACTGAGATAATGCAGCAAATGTGTGACAAGCAAGCAATAGTACACACTTCATGTGACATATAAATGGAATGTTAACACTGACAGAGTCTGCTATATTATTATTTTACTCAAATCCCAGTTTTCTAGCGTTACACTTTTCTCTGCTCAGGGCTAAGTTATCAGGGTCCACACTGAGGAATGATAATCTAAAAAAGCCTTTTCTTCCTTTTAATGGATTGCATCAATTTCACCAATTTTCTCAGAATTTAACTTACTTCCAATAAATCCCCTGTCCATATTTCAGAGTGTGTCAAGAGACAGTGGACAGCTGACATGCTCCTCCAATGAGAGCAACAATACAACCTTCAACACTCATTAGTTTGAAATGACATAGTATTTGGTTATGTTAAGGTTTCATCTTTCGGAAAAACACATTTTTGAAATTTTTTAATCATTATTTTTTGACTAATCTATCCAATGTATATGTTTGTTACAAGGTACTTGAAAGTGATACTGGTTACTTTGTCATGTAATCAGACACAGTCAGTAAAACTATTTTTGTATTTCGACCCATCGAATTTTTGGACAAGGGGCTCATTAGGATGCCATGCTCCATTCAGACACTGATCTAATGGAAGACAAACCTAATATGCAGCCTTTTATGTTTGTTGTAGACAGCTCCACACCTGTGCTGTCCTTATAACTGTAGGATCATTACTGTCTCATATGAATGCAAGCGAACAAATTACATTATTATATTATTCCTTGCAGTGGCAGCCATAGTCTTTAGTGAACATCTGAGAGATACATCCCCACCTATTATTCAGTCCACACCAGCATAACAAAGAAGATCTGTTCCAACGCTAAGATCCCCAGTAATCGGCAAATGACACATTCCAGATTTGAATCACAATCCACTGGGAATATAGCTTAGCCTCAAAGTCACTTAGTGGACTTTAAATGAGCATCTATTTATTTCTTCGCCAGCTTTTCGAAAACATGCAAACACTAAAAGTAGAACAACAAATGGTAAATTTATTTCAGCAAAACAAGGATTAAGTTAGGTGGGAAATAGCCACGCTGGGTGAAGAAGTTTTCCCCGGCCACAAAAAAATGAAAATACAAGTGTGTCAGTGGATACACTACTTTTAACAACTTTGCTTGAATATTGCTGAAATGTAACTGGCAAGTCCTTTATCCCATTAAATGGCGTATCTCCGGCACAGGTCACCACCTTCAAGTCAAAACATCTGTTAATCTTTCCAGGGTTGATCTCAAGTTGTTATTTTCATGAGATGTATTAGTTACAAGGACATATCGCCCTCCACTACACCTGGCAAACACAGACTAGTTTGTCAACAAGTTACCAAACCTCCACACCATAAGTCTTTACAATCCTAAACACAGATTCTCAACAAAGTCTACTTTTTTAAACAGAGTCGTGTTCAGTCATTAAAGTTTTCGCATTGTCTGTTTTTTTTTCTATTACATTGTCAGTGTGCAATACTTTGGAAAGTAGTTACATAATTTGTAACCTTATGTTGCATTTGTTCTTTTTTACATTGGAAAAAGTTCCAAATTACCATAAAATATTTGGTAAAGAAAAACACATAAGGGTGGAAATAATTTCATTTAGTAAGATTTCAAAAAATAGTGATTAATGGGGAATTAATATAAATATACTTGGCATAGTTCCAACATATTGTGCAAGTAACTTTTACAGAAACAGATTGTGTTCTTCTTGCATGTATATATTATCTCAAATTCAGTATGCTAAGCTGAGCACATCGAAAATTATGACTGCAGAGACTGAAGAGGCCCAAGTTTCATAACCCACTGCTGAAGCAAGGAGATACTCTAACAGCACCCCCAACCCCTACAGCCACCTTCTCCACCCTTTTGGCAGGACTAAAGCCTCTGGAAATAGACAATCAAAGACAGGTGTAATGGAAAGTAAGGCCCTGCTGCCAGAGTAACAGATAAAGAAGCTGGGGGAGTGAGGGAGGTATTCAAGACAAACACATACAAACTTCCACATACTCATACACACACCCCTGAGTTGGCATCTCCAAAACTGCAGCCTCCCCACATGGACATAGTGAAGGCACAGCCGCATCAACCAGCTGTACTGCGCATTTTACCTGGCAGAAGGTCCCATCCTACAGTCGATACATCAGCAGTGCCACTTCCTATATTCAGGTGCGATAATCCTGTTGCATGTTCTGTCTCACACTACACAGTCATATATTATTACAATATTGACTAAATGAAGATGAAGAAAATTATACAGTAACCATGTGCACCTAAGATCTTATTCTCGCTTTCACATTATTACTATTATTATTACAAATTTTACCTATCTGTTATTTTAATTGTTAGTCAACATTTAGCTTTTGTCCAGAGTAACTAACGTACAGTGTTAGATCAGCAGCTTCACAATGATTTACCCATTTATAGAGCAGGGTATTCTTAGTATCACTTCAGGGTAAGTTCCTTGATCAATGGGTTTGGAGTGGGAGCAGGTATGGGAATCCAAGCCCTGAGAGAACATGGCAATAGCTCTGAAAACTAAATTACTGGCTTTGGTTTTCCCTCTGGTTCAGTTGGAACTAGAAACAGATCTGTGTGCAAAGCCAAAGTTTTATAAAGAATACACTTTAAGGAAATGGAACAGTAACCTGGACATTTCTGATGTCAGTTCAAGTACTACCCCACAGTACTGCTGCAATACCTTGGAGCAAGTTTTTCAACCTAAACTGCTTTAGTAAAAATACCAAGCTGCATAAATCAGTCAAGGTTCCTCTTCTCTTTCCTTTTGACTCACTGTAGCATGTCAATCAACTTTTATTCCGAAACTTTGAGAATTTTCTATAAATTCGTGTAACATCTGAAGTTTTTTTAAAAAAGCTTTTTAAAGCCTTACATTAAAATGAGTCAGAGATGTAAGGACTTTTTGCAATGGTGTTGACGCTACCAGTAAATTCCACTGGTCCTCAGTGTAATGGAAACAAGTGGGTCTGGAGACTGTCAGAGCAACTATCTGATAGCAGACACAAGACCCCCATAACAACCAGGCCTACATTACTACAGGGCACTACGGCTCATTTCTGCAGCCTTGTATTTCACACGTGTGATTAGCTACAGCAACAGGCGGTCAGCGGAAATGCCAATTTCAGGAAAGACCCTTACCATTCTCTGTCCACCTCTAAAGCACTTTTAGATCAGACCTTCAGAAATACATTATTTTCTTAAAATGGTGCCTACAGATTTGAGGTAGGGGTTTGTAGTGGACAAAACATATATTTCATGGCAGGTTGTGACTTTTCATCATTGTGTTGACAGTGTGTTAAAAAGCAAATGAAAACACTGAGGTTCATAATGCAGAGAACACATAAAACTATAAACACCTATGAAAACAGACACATATCCTTATCAACAGTTAGGACTGAAAACATGAAATAAAGAAAATAATTGCTTTTCTAGTTTGTGTTTTTAGTAAAAACAAGAATACATCACAAAACTCCTGAAACTGATTGGCTGTGGTACATTTTTCTACAGAATTTAGGGCAGTTTTGGAAGTTATGATAGGGCACAATTACAAAAAGATAAAAAATGAGCAAACATATCAAGCTTATCCAGATACTCTGAGTAGAAAAGGCTAAAGTTTGGAATCAAGATAAATATATTTAAAAAATATGTGGAATGATCAAAACCATCCAGCAACCATCCTGCAACCATGACAAAAAAAAGAGATCTGGATTTCCTTAAACTCGGTTAAAGTTAAGCGAAAAAAAAAAAAAAAAGGCCCACTGCCAAAATCCAGGACAGAGAAAAAAACCTTTCAGTCCATCTGCTCCAAAGTGGGGGACTCAGAAAAGCATACCTGGTAGCAAACAAAAGAAGACGTCATAAAGGTCAGCCCCGCAATCTACTTAGATATGACTCAGAGTGGACTGCAATATGCTATTCCTCTTACAATCCTGTGTGAAAATGAGTAGTTCTCTGATAAGTGTGACAGCATCCGTGAAACATCCCTGAAAGGTGTCAAGGACCATGCCATTTCAGGTAACTATTTCTTCTGACAGAAGTCCAAAGTAGCTGCAATAGTAGTGGGAGCTCAGCAGTTACAGAAACATGAAAATAAGTGCTTTATATATGGAAGATACAACAGTGTTCTTGATGAACAAGTCATTTTCCCCATCCACCTCCAATGTTACCTGTGCCTACAATAATGCCCAGTAGTTCAGGCTGCTTCTCCACATTAAAGCCTTGCAATTTACTCTGCTTCTTCATACCAATGCTCTGTAGAGCTGTGTGCTTCTACAGCAATACACAGTACTTGAACCTGCTTCTCTGCCCTAATACATTTACATTTATTCATTTAGCAGACGCTTTTGTCCAAAGCAACGTACATTTCAGCAAAAGTACAATTTATGCATTACATTAAGAGAAAGAGACATAGCTGCAGACATGAAAGTCTCAAGTAAACCTAGTTTGTTACCTACCACTTGCTGCACCGAGGTTCATCGTTCGAGTAGGTGCATAAAACACAGGATAGACAAATCCTGATACCCTCCCACCAATTTTTTTTTTTTAAATATTCTAAGATACACAAATCAGAAAGTACAATGCCAGAGCAGTGGCTGAATAAAGGTAGTATCAAGGGATGCTCATGAAGTTACAATGGATGAACAATTACACCGTAAATGAGCTGGAGAAATCTTGGGTGAAGTGAATCTAGAAAAGGTGAGTTTTCAGACCCTTCTGGAATATAGAGTTTCCACAGTTCTGAGTGACAGGGGAAGGTCATTCCACCACAACGGAGCCAGAACCGAGAAGCTCTGAGCTTTGCCTTTCGTGCGGGGGACCACCAAGCGAGCTGAAGTAGACGAACAAAGGGGTCTGGCTGGGGTGTAGTGGTTGATTAAGCCTTGTAAATAGCTGGGAGCAATTCTATTGATGCATTTGTAGAAAGTAACCAGGGTCTTGAATTTGATTCTGGCAGCTATAGGAAGCCAGTGGAGAGAAATGAGTAGAGGAGATACATGGGAACATTTTGGCAAATCAAACACAACTCATGCAGCAGCATGCTGTAGAAGCTGCAGAGGTTTGATGGCAATAGCAGGAAGGCCACACACGAGAGAGTTGCAGTAGTCCAGACGGGAAGTCACCATGGCCTGAACAAGTAGTTAGGCAGAGTCACTAGTGAGATAGGGACGGATCCTACGAATATTGTGCAGGATGTATCTGCAGGACTGGGTTGTGGCTTCGATGTGCTGAGAGAATGACAGACTCGCGTCAATCGTTACTCCCAGACTCTTAGCCAAGGAGGTAGGCGAAATGAGTGAGTTGTCCAGTTTGATAGACAGATCGTGACAAGAGGACGGGCCAGCTGGGAGATAAAGAATCTCTGTTTTGGAAATTCAATTAGCTGTAGCTCAGCATTCCTAATGTAGGTTCTGTAGCTCAGCATTCCTAATGTCCTATGGCACAACCTGTTTCTTCACATTAATGTCCTGTTTATGTGTAGCTCTAGCGCAGTGAATTATTGTGTGCAGCTCACCACAGTCCTGTGCAAAAGAAAATACACTGTTTCAAGGTTCAAGTTTTCCATATCAGGATATAAATAAAAATTGTCTGGTCCTCTCCAGGTGTGGTGGCGTGGCGGGTTCAGCTGTGTAGTGTGTCTGGGGTTTGAGCGCTGCTTGGGGTGCCTTGTGACAGACTGGCTATATTTTTACTGGGCATTTACACAGATTTATTGGGCATTTTTGGGCAGTTGGTAGAGTATTGGTTAGAGCTGCTGCCTTTGGACCAAAAGGTTGCACATTTCAATCCCACTTATAGCTTTAGTACCCTTAAGCAAAGTACTTATCCTGAATTGCTCTGGAAAAAAAAAATTATCCACCTGTACAGATGGGCAAATAATTGTAGATAGCTTAACACTTAAGTTCCTTTGGAGAAAAGCATCAAACACATGTATTCATTTAACTAATCCTTTTCTGTAACAAGAAAAATATATGCTGACTACAGTTATTTACCCATTTATGCAGCTAGCTAATTTTTGCAGGATCAATGTAGAATACATAACTTGCTCAAGAGTACTCCCATGGCAGATGGGACTAGAACCTAAAATTTCTGGATCCAAAGGCTGCAGTACTAATTATTATGCTACCAGTTGTCCCACGGCACATGTCAGACAGCATCAAAGAGGCTTCATTATGCCATTACTTATTCAACAAAAAAGCCAAAATGCAGAAACCACATTGGAAAAATTAAGCATACCCTTACTTCTACCATAAGTATTAAGAAAGGATATCAGCAGCCAGGTGGTCCAAATCAAATGCACTTGATTAGGTAATCATTAGGAAGCGTGACCAGTACCCTTGGCAGTTTGGTAGCCTAGACCATTCAGGTGTGTGTTAACACCATTAAAAGGAGAAACGACAACAGGAGAGAACTCAGATGAGGACTTGTTGCTGCTCAATCTGGGAAGGGTTATAAGGCCATTTTGAAACAATATGAAATCCATCATTCTATACTGAGAAGGATTATTTACAAATGGAAAACATTCAAGACAGTTGCCAGTCTTGGATATCCAAGCAAATTCATTCCAAGGTCAGACTGCATAAGATTCTGAGAAATCACAAAGAACCCGACAGCTATATCTAGGGATCTACAGGCCACATTTTACATGTAAATGTTAAAGTTCCTCAAAGTATGATTAGAAAAAGACTGAACAAGTACAGCTTGTGTGTAAGGGCAGCCAGGAGAAAGCCCTTTCTCCCCAAAAAGATTATGTCAGTACAGCTTAGGCTTGCAAAGTTGCATCTGAACAAACCACAAAATTTCTGAAAAAAAATGAATTTTTACAGATGGGACCAAAGTGGCAATGTCTTGTCATGGTGCACAATGCCATGACTGGAAAAAACAAACACAAAATATCACCTCATACCAGCCATCAACTATGGTGGTGGAGGGTGATGACTTAGGCTTGTTTTGCATCCACAAGACTTAAGCACCTTTCAGTCTAGTCCAAAGTGTTCTAGAGAAAAATGTGGGAATATTCATCCAACAGCTAAAGCTGGGTTGAAGTTGGGTCATGCAATAGGACAATAATCTCTGGCAGACCAGCAAATCTATAACTGATTGGCTGTCACGCCCCCACTCAGCAACCGACGAGTGACACCTGCTGCCAACCCAGGAGACTCCACATAAAAGGGCACCCCGGAAGCACCTTGATGCGTAACCTCAATGAGAAACTCCAGTGCTCTTCCTGTGGTCATTCCTGGTTTTGACCTTTTGCATGTTCTTTGGATCTGAATATTGTCTATTCCTCTGTACCCCTATTTGCTGACTGCCTGACCTTGGACTGTCCCATGACTATTCTTGTGCCTGACCCAGGAAATAAAACATCGACCCCGCACTTGTGTCTGTCACTGTTTCCGGACCCCGCGATGACACTGGCAGGAAAAGCAAATAATGAAGGTGCTGGAATGACCAAGTCAATGTCCAGACCTTATCCCTATCGAGATGCTGTGGTGGGATATACAAGAGCTGTACTTTCTTTTTCATGTGACTGCAATGCCTACTGCAATGTGAATCGTATTGTAGAAATAAGCCAGTCTTCCTCTATCAGGTGCTAGTATAGTGTGTAGACTTACTGCTTCTAGACCCAGAGGTTGAAGGCTGAAATCACTGCTATAGTATTTTTGTGTAAGGTACATGCTGAAAACTCCCCAGGTGTAAAAATGGGTAATTATAAGCAGCAAAACAATATAAATTGATTTTCTATATTAATATATTCAAATTCATTGAACACTTACCCTGATCATCAAGCAAACACTGAGAGATGCTGGCTGATACTATGATTTCTGCAACTACTCCACATTAGAGAGGCAAAGAACAGCAAAAGATGGAGCAGACAGAAAGCCAGAAGATTTTGGGGAGAAAGCTAAGCTCTGAACACTCTAATAAAGCTACAGTTTGACTGATTTAAGGGTTTTTTTTTTTGTAAAGTCTCAATTTGATGCACTTGATTGCTCTCAAAGTAATGTAAGGTTTCTTGTGCGCTTGTCATGAATTTAAAGTTTTTTTAAATTTAAAGTGACTTGAGTAAGAAAATTAGGGGTTATGAACACACTGACAGCCTTTGTAGCAGGGGACAATTTTTTTACCTGCCTCAGAAGGCAGTGGCCAGTGGACAACGGAAGGCCTGCTTCTGTGTAAATGCTGTGACAGTTTAATAGCCCACAATTAGAGCAAGTATGCAGCAAAAGCATTCCTAATGGATTTGTCCTGTTTTTCTCTTTGCATCACCACAGTCATTCTGACCATTCAAACATCCTGGCAAGTTTGGCCCAAGAATATCGAAGTTCCCTACGAAATGAGGGGAAATAAAGTGCAATCCTAATTGATTACTTAATAAAGTGGTAAATTCATACTTTTCTCTGCGTTTATCTTCTTAGATTACTCCCCAGGCCTTAACAGAATGAGATCCTTATGCTATTGTACTTCAAATATTGAGCTGTGAACAGTATTCTGAGTAGCTGTGGAATTTAAACTGGTGTCTATTACACCTCAAACTAAGAACAGACTATGATAACAATGGACTGTTTTTCATCTATGACCTTGCGTTGGCTCTGAAAACAAGCCATGTAATGCTGCACATAGTTCTACTGGGAGATGCTGAAAGGACTGCTGTTTGGTCCATTTCATAAACTTACATGGAGCACTGAAAAGACCAAGAATGCAGGTTGGGATTTCTTCTCTTCAGAAACCTGTAATAAGCATTCTATACTCATAATGAAATCAATGGCCCAGTCTAAATTATTATTGTTAATCATTATCACTTTCTGTATTTATAGTCATTGTCATAAAGAAACACACAGAATACAGTTTAAATTTTTAAACAAGGAAAAATCAGACATCGAATGTCAAAAATATCATCACACTTGGGCTTCCTGTTAAGTTAAAATACTGCAGTAGAACTTTACAGATCCATTGCCATAAAAGAAAAAGAGAACTCTTAGCGTTTAGTGGTTCTGTTGTGGAAACGTCAATGTTTGACCTCTGGTTGTTATTATGAGTAGATCTTAAGAGTATAAAGATATTAACCATGACTAGTTTTAGATCATTTTATAGTGTCAACAATCACCTACAGTCAATGTTATAATTATCGCCATTATACCACATGCCATTGTTCTGGTAAATATCTTTTATTAGAAGAAATGCTTATAATAGCTGCCACACTGGGAATAAAGTACAAAGTCCTTGTTAGGTAAGCACTCCAATTCAGATGTATTATAAAATTCAAACTTCAAGCAACTCATTGGAAGCCAGAATACAACATCCATTACTGGTGTTATGATATTGAAACTTAAGAAAAAAAGACAGCTTATAAAAAAATCCATGCATTTTCAGGTTTTTGGCTTCCATGAGACATACAGTCCATTTCTAAAGTGAGGTACAATACTGGTACAAGTTAGTATAGATGCAAATATCTATAATTTACAAATATATGTCACCACAAACACACACTGTCTGAAGCAGCTTGTCCCAAGTGGGGTCACGGTTTACCGGAGCCTAACCTGGAAACACAGGGTGCAAGGCTGGAGGGGGAGGGGACACACCCAGCACAGGACGCCAGTCCATCGCAAGGCACCCCAAGCAGGACTCAAACCCAAAACCCACCAGAGAGCAGGACCCGGCCAAGCCTGCTGCTCCACCGCACCCACCACAAATGTATTTGTGAAATTCACAATATGACACAAGGAACTATGACCTCCTGAATTACCAGCTCAAGATGAGTAAAATGCTACTTCAACTGGATTTAATGTATGTGAGTTCTTACAAACTAATTCCAAATGTGTCAATTACAAATATATATTTCATATTAATGGATAGGAAACTTGATGCCCCATGTATTAACTGAAAAAACTAACAAAACTCAACAGTGGAAAGTAGAAGGTGCTCTCTTCTAAGTCCATACTTAATTCTGATGAAGGTTAAATTCAAAGGGCAAAGTTATAGTATCTGTATTTACTCGTCATTATGTCCTTATACCAGCTGTGAAATAGTACAGTACACAAAACCTGCTATTAGTAAATCATTGCCTTTCTAATTGACACAAAGCCAATAAAAAAAATTAAGAAATTATGAACAAACAAATGAAGGAACAGTCTATCTTCCAATACTTTTAGAAGGTAAAGCATTCTTGAAAAACCCTTGTTAAAGTAAATTTTTGTAACTCAGAGACATAATTACCATTAGTTTCAAATGTAAACACACACACACACACACTTTCAGAACCGCTTGTCCCGTACGGGGTCACGGGGAACCGGAGCCTACCCGGCAACACAGGGCGTAAGGCCAAAGGGGGAAAGGGACACACCCAGGACGGGACGCCAGTCCATCACAAGGCACCCCAAGCAGGACTCGAACCCCAGACCCACCGGAGAGTAGGACTGCGGTCCAACCCACTGCGCCACCGCACCCCCCCCAAATGTAAACATTTTGATGCATTTCTGAGCCTCATGACTTGACTCCCAAAATATCACTAAATCCAATTAAAATGTACACACTGCTTCAGTAGTTAACATTAGTTTTCAGTGCAGCATGACAAACCACTTTCATTTCATTAGTTACTCTACAATTGTTAACCACTTATCCCAATCAGGGTCACAGCAATCTGGAGTCTATCCCAGAATCACAGGCCCGCCAGTGTATTGCAGGCTAATCACACATGCACGCACTCATTCACTCACTCAAATGCTTGTGACAATTTAGTGACACTAAGTCACCTAAATGACATGTCTTTGGACAGTGGGAGAAAACTGCCTTAAATATATTATTATTACATATACATTTTTATAAAGAAACGATAAAAACTCAAGTACACCCAAAATACATGTAAAAGCCCCTGTGGATAAATCCCCGCTTTTTCCCGTGTTAATGTGGCTTTCCTTCAGATGCCCCAGATGACTCCCACTGCCCAAAGACATGTGCTTCAGGTGAACGGGTGACTCTAAATTGCCCATAGTGTTGTAGTGCCCATAGTGCCCATGACTGTATGATGTTCAGAGCAGTGTATCTAACACTGTAATTCTCCTTGGATAAAGGTTTTGGTAAATACTACATAATAATCATATTGTTTTGGAGAAAAAAGTCTGCTAAATGAGTAAGTTCAAATATAACCTAAATATCTCATTCCACTAAACTGCTGGAATCCCAATTTGGTCCTCATAAATGCAAGTCAAAGTAGAGGTATTAAATGGAACTCCTGGTCAAGCCAAATTGTCTCAACTCAAAAGGGAATGTCTCAGGGTATTACAGTAATGCAATAATCAAGTTTTAAATAAATGTTCAGACCAACAATAATTATATATTTAACTTACCTGAAAATATGCTTTAAATGAAACTGAAATAAAATATTCAAAAGTATCTGTCTGTTTTTATGTAATTTGTTTCTTATTTTGGTCTTTTTTTGTCAGATATTTAAGGTATGTATTTCCCACTGGGTACAGCAAATATAACAATCTGATCTCATTTTGAGTGAAATCCAAAAAGAATGAGGGACTCTTACACAGAGTGCTCTGGTTCATTTTAAACTCAGATCAAAAACTTGCAACAGGGTATACTTCCAGACGAGACAGAAGATTGTTTAGTGAAATTAATTGGTAACTTTCTTGATTTTTTTATGAATTCAATATGAGTTTCCATAGCAGAACGTATGTATATGTTGCAGCCAGCAGAAACCGAAGCACTTGCCTTGTGTGTGCACTGTCGACAGCAATTCTAGTTGGTTACAGCTGACCTAGAAAATTACAGATGCTCTTGAACTTGCATATGGGGAACATCGAAATGTGCAGAGCTCAAAATAACATGGCTCACATAACAGCTGAAGTGAAGGAATAACGTTTTTCAAACACACTGGTGAAAGTTGCAAACCTTATGGAATCCTGCACACGGACAGTGTAAAATATCCAAAAATGATTCTTTCTAAATAGCCATAACTTGACTATATGTATATAAAAACCCGGACATACATAAACGAAGTAAATCAGATGTAAAACTTTGACCAAGATTATATTATTTAAAATTTGGTTCAAAAGAATATTATAAAGAAGCAATGGAATAAGAAGCTGTGATAATGGAAGGTATGTTCTAATTTCCATTTATTTTTAGTATGAAAAACAGTTCTACTAAACAACTCTTTTCATTATTTCATTATGGAAGAAACATGTTTCTTTTGTTTCTGAAAACATATGGACTCCAGCAGTACTGGGATACATACAATAGTTTTTAATCCTACTTCCGGCAAGTTGGTTCCTTGTTCATTGCTGATGCATGTTCTCTGTCCAGGCCAACCATGGTCTCACTGACCATGTCAAAGCAGTACTATGTGGCAAAGCACTCGAGAGAGACTAAAGGGAAAGTAGGGAGATATACCAGACCACCTAAAAGGATTTAACTGACAGGTAATGCTCAAATCATTTTGAGGCATCCTTTGATTCTAAGGTGTTCTGGATAGGGAGGGAGGATGCAAGGAGGTCCATATGAGATTTTAAATCTGTATAATTTTTAGATTCCCTCCATTTCTTTTCAAAAGCACTACAAAAATCACAACTGTGTGCTTATGTTTTGTACTAGAAATCGATGTATGACTTCTCTAAATATTTGATCATTTAAATGTGATACCATAAAGGGGATGTTTGCAAGATTTCCTAATGGGGATTATTTGTGGATTATAATTTGTTTTCTTATACATATTTGTTCACTGGACTGAGACACACAAGAATTAAAATCAGCAACAGCCCTTTGTGCATTATGACCTGGTCTCTGCGTCCATCCATCCATCCATCCATCTTCCTCCGCTTTTATCCGGGGCCGGGTCGCGGGGGCAGCAGTCCGAGCAGAGTACTCCAGACCTCCCTCTCCCCGCACACCTCCTCCAGTTCCTCTGGGGGAACCCCAAGGCGTTCCCAGGCCAGCCGGGAGACATAGTCTCTCCAACGTGTCCTGGGTCTGCCCCGAGGCCTCCTCCCAGTGGGACAAGCCCGGAGCACCTCCCCAGGGAGGCGTCCAGGAGGCATCCGGAACAGATGCCCGAGCCACCTCAACTGGCTCCTCTCGATGCGGAGGAGCAGCGGCTCTACTCCGAGCTCCTCCCGGGTGACTGAGCTCCTCACCCTATCCCTAAGGGTGCGCCCAGCCACTCTGCGGAGGAAACTCATTTCTGCCGCTTGTATCCGCGATCTCATTCTTTCGGTCATGATCCAGAGTTCATGACCATAGGTGAGGGTAGGAACGTAGATCGACCGGTAAATTGAGAGCTTCGCCTTACGACTCAGCTCCCTCTTCACCACAACAGACCGGTACAATGACCGCATTACTGCAGACGCCGCACCGATCCGTCTGTCGACCTGCCGCTCCATTTTTCCCTCACTCGTGAACAAGACCCCAAGATACTTAAACTCCTCCACTTGAGGGAGCAACTCCCCCCTAACCCGGAGGGAGCAATCCACCTTTTTCCGACTGAGAACCATGGCCTCGGATTTGGAGGTGCTGATTCTCATCCCCGCCGCTTCGCACACGGCTGCAAACCTCCCCAGTGCACGCTGCAAGTCTTGACTTGATGAAGCCAACAGGACCACATCGTCCGCAAAAAGCAGAGACGAGATCTCGCGGCCACCAAAACAGACACCCTCCGTTCCCTGACTGCGCCTAGAAATTCTGTCCATAAAAATAATGAACAGAATCGGTGACAAAGGGCAGCCCTGGCGGAGTCCAACATGCACCGGGAACAGGTCTGACTTACTGCCGGCAATGCGAACCAAGCTCCTGCTCCGGTCATACAGGGAACGAACAGCCCGTAGCAACGAGCCCCGAACCCCATAATCCCGAAGCACCCCCCACAGGATGCCACAAGGGACATGGTCGAATGCCTTCTCCAGGTCCACAAAACACATATGGACTGGTTGGGCAAACTCCCACGAACCCTCCAACACCCTAGTGAGGGTATAGAGCTGGTCCAGTGTTCCACGGCCAGGGCGAAAACCGCATTGCTCCTCCTGAATCCGAGGTTCGACTATCGGTCGGATTCTCCTTTCCAGTACCCTGGCATAGACTTTCCCAGGGAGGCTAAGGAGTGTGATCCCCCTGTAGTTGGAACACAATCTCCGGTCCCCCTTCTTAAAAGAGGGACCACCACCCCGGTCTGCCAGTCCAGAGGCACCGTTCCCGAACTCCACGCGATGCTGCAGAGGCGTGTCAGCCAAGACAGCCCCACAACATCCAGAGACTTGAGAAACTCGGGGCGGATCTCATCCACCCCCGGAGCCTTGCCACCGAGGAGTTTTTTGACTACCTCAGCAACTTCAGCCAGGGTAATGGACGAGTCCCCCTCCAAGTCCCCAGCCTCAGCTTCCTCTACGGAAGGCGTGTCGGAGGGATTGAGGAGATCCTCAAAGTACTCCTTCCACCGCCCGAGAACATCCTCAGCTGAGGTCAGCAGCGCACCACTTCCACTGTAAACAGTGTTCGTGGAACACCGCTTCCCCCCTCTGAGTCGCCGGACGGTTTGCCAGAATCTCTTTGAGGCCGACCGAAAGTCTTCCTCCATGGCCTCACCGAACTCCTCCCAAGCCCGAGTTTTTGCCGCGGCGACTGCCAGAGCCGCGCTCCGTTTGGCCCGTCGGTACCTGTCAGCTGCTTCAGGAGTCCCATGAGCCAGCCAGGCCCGATAGAACTCCTTCTTCAGCTTGACGGCATCCCTTACTTCCGGTGTCCACCACCGTGTTCGGGGATTGCCGCCGCGACAGGCACCGGAGACCTTATGGCCGCAGCTCCGAACCGCCGCACCGACAATGGAGGAGCGGAACATAGTCCATTCGGACTCAATGTCCCCCACCTCCCTCGGGACCTGGTTGAAACTCTGTCGGAGGTGGGAGTTGAAGACCTCTCTGACAGGGGCCTCCGCCAAACGTTCCCAACAGACCCTCACTATGCGTTTGGGCCTGCCAGGTCTGTCCAGCTTTTTCCCCCGCCATCGAATCCAACTCACCACCAGGTGGTGATCAGTTGACAGCTCAGCCCCTCTCTTCACCCGAGTGTCCAAAACATATGGCCGAAGGTCAGAAGAAACGACTACAAAGTCGATCATCGACCTCCGACCTAGGGTGTCCTGGTGCCAAGTGCACTGGTGGACACCCTTATGCATGAACATGGTGTTCGTTATGGATAAACCGCGACTAGCACAGAAATCCAATAACAACTCACCGCTCGGGTTCAGATCAGGGAGGCCGTTCCTCCCAATCACGCCCCTCCAGGTATCACCGTCGCTGCCCACGTGGGCGTTAAAGTCCCCCAGTAGAACGACAGAGTCCCCAGTGGGAGCGCTTTCCAGCACGCCCCCCAGGGACTCTAAAAAGGCCGGGTACTCTACACTGCCGCTAGGCGCATAAGCACAAACGACAGTGAGAGACCGTTCCCTGACCCGAAGGCGTAGGGAGATGACCCTCTCATTCACCGGGGTAGACTCCAACACATGGCGGCTGAACTGGGGGGCTATTAATAAGCCCACACCAGCCCGCCGCCTCTCACCTTGGGCAACGCCAGAATAGTGGAGAGTCCACCCTCGATCGAGTAGAGTGGTTCCAGAACCCAAGCTGTGAGTGGAAGTGAGCCCGACTATATCTAGACGGTATCTCTCAACTTCCCGCACCAGCTCAGGCTCCTTCCCCGCCAGTGAGGTGACATTCCAAGTCCCAAAAACCAGAGTTGGCGCCCGAGGTTTGGGTTGGCCGGGCACTCGGCCCCGACCACCGCCCAAATCACAATGCACCGGCCCCTTACGGTTTCTCCGGCAGGTGGTGAGCCCACCGAAGAGCGGCTCCACGTTGTGGCTTCGGGCTGAGCCCGGCCAGGCCCCGTGGGCATAGACCTGGCCACCAGGCGCTCGCATGCGAGCCCCCCCCCCAGGCCTGGCTCCAGGGTGGGGCCCCGGTGACCCCATACCGGGCGGGGTAAACGGACGCCTTGATTTTTTTGTCATAAGGGGTTTTTGAACCGCGCTTTGTCTCGTCTGTCATCCAGGACCTGTCTGCCATGGGAGACCCTACCAGGGGCATGTAGCCCCAGACAACATAGCTCCTGGACTCATTCAGGCACTCAAACCCCTCCACCACGATAAGGTGGCGGTTCACGGAGAAGTCTCTTCTCTCTGCGTCCAGTGTCTTTAAAATTTTATTAGATATTTGCTGCGGTTCAACAAGAGCATCTTGTTAAACTGACATATATAAACCATGGAATCATTAGAAAAATCTTGCCATCATCCTTTTAAGGCACCACATTTAAATTACTAAATATTTACACAAGTCATACAGATTTCCAGTTCAAAACACAAGTACACAGTTCTGGTTTTTTTCATAGTGAAAGCACAGAAGGTACAACTGCAACGCAGACTTAGCAAAGACTAGGCGTGACAGTGTAGTGTCCCTTACGTTAAAATGCATCCAAACATAGTTTAAAGACAAACAGAAAGTTACTGCAAACATTGCAAAAACATCCCGTGATACTGTCCAAAAAATACTACTTTTACAATTACATTATTATTATCCCTGCTCTAGTCTTGTCTTCAATACATAATATAAATCAAGTTTATGGTCTCCAAAACAGATAAATAAAATCAGCATCCAGAATGACTAATTGTGTCTTACATTTACAAGTCCCAGACCATGAAGAGTAAATATGGTTTCGCTAATCTTGTTCTGGTGTGCTGATCTACAGTACATCATACTCTGTGTCATACAATTCCAAAATGTCCATGTTTATAAACAATGTATTACACAGGGACCCTCCTTTGATACAGAATGTTTTACTTTGGGAATTGCTCAGGTCAAACCACTTTTGAATCTGGAAGAATGCAAGCTATGTGGGCACCTGTTTTTAATCGACAGGCAAGGCAAAAAGGTCTTTATATGTGTATATGCATGTGTGTGACTTGAACACCATCCTGTTTCAAGTTCAGAGCACACTCAAGTGTTTGCACAGAGACACACACTCAGGTATACACGAAGAAAAACACACTCAAACATCTACACAAAGACATACTCAAGTGTATACACAGAGAGACACACTCATACTGAAAGAGTACACACAGAAATACTGACACACACTCCACTATATACACTCAAAGACACAGAAATGTATACACACAGTATAGAGACACACTCCTCTAGAGTCACATATGCACAGACTACAAAGTATATACAGTCACACACATTGAAATGTACACACTTTGTCATACACTCAGTTGAATACAGACAGACACAAACTGACATACACAAATCTGGCCTCTCTCACAGAGCAACCTCCTGCAGCAATACAAGAAAAAGCCAGGGGTGGAGGGGGCTGGGCCCCTTTCCAGTCTCATATGTCCCGGAAAGCAGGCTAGGTGGAGCTTCTTTTTATGAATCACAGTGGAAGAGGCTTTCACCCTACATAAGCTGCTGTGAAGTACTAACACGGCTCTGTACAAGACACAAGTTCCACAAACATTTTGACCCATGAAATTCAATAACAACATTAACGACTTTTAAGGGTGATTAAGGTGATTTGCGGGTGATTTGAATACATTGTTCAGCCATTGTTTAAAATGATGCGACCACGACAATGTTGCAACAGAAGAAAGATCGGTTTTCTTCCCATGAGGAACCAACCTCCTAAATTTATCACAGCCAGTTTTGAAAGTTTTAAGGGAAGTGGTTATTTTAGTCTCAGAGATACACACTGCAGCCAATATTATGACATCAGTGACAGCTTTGACTTCTTGCGGTTGTTTGAAATTCCAAGCAACCGACCGAAGAGATAATGGAACTTTCACAAGGTTTTTTTTTTAAGTCTTTGCTTATGAACAATCAGAAATCTGGCATTGGATGTGCATCATTTTCTTACTCCATGTAAGAGAAACAAAAACACAGAAGGATGAAATGAAATTCATTCAGTTTTCCATCCCTTTAGAAGAATCTCACAGACCAGAAAAGATACCACTGACAATGTAAACACTGGAAACATTCACACTTGTTGTACAACTTAAATATAACAGAAACAAAATATCCCCTGAAGAAGGAGTCTTCTATCTTAATGTCAAATGGACTGGAGGCAAATCCAGGAAAGGGGCTTTGTTGCTAGTTGGCAACATATGTCTTGCTCATCTGGGATCCTTCCTGGTGCAAAGAAAAAAAAAAGAAATCTGCTGCTTCTTTGGGAACTGACCCCACGTACGTTCTGTACAAATAAGTAGAAGGATAACCCATTAATTTTTAGGAAAGAAAAACTCTTGGGAAACCGGCTTCATATGAAAATTTTAATTATTTGGGTATTTTTTTTGTTTTAGAATTGATTCAATCTAAAAACCTCTATAGCCTCCAAGTGCCAGCCTCCAGTGTTTTGTGAAAATGTAAAGATTATTTCAGTCACAATTACATTTAGGCGAGGCATAATGATGCAGAGGGTAGAAATGCTACCTCACAGTACCTGGTTTGTTTGAGTGTTTGTTCAAAAACAGCTTCGTCTGTGTTGAGTTTGCGTGCAAGCGAATGTTCTCCTCTGGGAGCTCCAGTTTCTTCCCACAGTTTAAAGACAGGCAGTTGAGGTGAACAGATAACTCAAAAAGCCTACAGTGTGTATATAACCCTCCTAGCCTAGCACCCAAAAGTTCCAGGACAGTCTCTGAACTGCCGCAACCCTGATAATCAAAAATGAGTCAGCCAAAATTAATTTATTCATTCAGGTGACACTTTTCTTCTAAGCATCTTACAATTTTCATCTTAAAGCAGAAGCACCTTGCTGAAAGATACTACATGACAACAGCTACACTACATGACTACTCATGTTTATGATATTGCAGTGCTGAAATTTTAAAACTAAATTATTTCAGAAAACTTGTGAGACTAAAAGATTACAGCTATATTCTAAATCAACAGTTACTGTTCTTTAATTGGTTCTCTTCTCCAACAGTTGGAGTGATAGACATGGGAGTTCCAGACAGACACCAGACCCAAGAGAGTGAGGAAGAGCAAATCTTAGACCCCAAAGTTTCAACGCCTCATGCCAACCACACAACATGGCACAAATACAAGAAGAGAGCACCCCCTACCCCATTCACAGTTCCCCTTCACTCATGCACCACACGTGTAAATAAAAAGAGGGTTTCACCTACCAGACGTGTCCAGTGTGTTTATACCACATATGTGTCAAAATAACACTGGTATTGCAATAACATGAGCTGCAGGTCAACTAATGTACAGATAAATAAGAAATTTATATAGTTTGTTTTGTAACTGCATAACATATTAAACTTATGTTGAGAACAGATACCTTACATTGATTCATTTAGCTGATGCCTTTCTCCAAAGTAACTTACAACATTAAGCTACTTTACCATTATACTGCCATTTACACAACTGGGAAATTCTACTGAAGAAATTTAGAGTAAGCACCTTGCTCAAGGGTATTACAGCCAGAGATGAGATTGAAACCACTGCCCATTAGGTCGAAAGGCAGCAGTACCAACCACTACACTCCCAGTTGTCCCCTTGAAAAAGACTGATGAAAATTAATATGGAAAACCATCAAAATATTTTTTAATACTACACTTAATAGCAGTTATTCCCTGTTATTTGGATGGAAGTTTGCATATCCAGAGGACAAATCTGAAAGCATTTCAACAAAGATGAAAATACATGAAAGGAACCCAGCATTACCTCCCCACAGATTAGCTATATCTTAGATCAACCTAACCCAGCTCCACTGAATACTGAGCATGCCCTTTGAAGGAAGTGTCATAGTTATAGTGCAAGGAAACCCTCCAGTTTCTCTACTAAGCAACAGCTGATGAGCCTTTAAACAACCTTCACCAATACACTGAAGTTTCCACACACTTGGTAACACCTTAATTGCAACCCCATTGCCAACAGTTATTAAGGCATCAAAATTAAGTGAAACTGCTGTCCAGACAAAGCATTTAGTCACCTCAGGCGTTGCCATGACTGAAGCATCTAAAAAATGCAGTTGACCCCATACTTTAAATAATAAACTAGGTAGTAGGTTAGATTTCCTTTATTTGTTATCACAGTAAGTATAATTTGTTTGGCAAAATGTACAACTGGTTGTTTTTTTTTTTTTTTTTTTTGTGAATCCATCATGGTTTCTGGGTTTGCCCGTAACACAGACACACATATATACATATATACCACACACACATACACAGCCACAGACACACACTGACATAATCTAGTGTTAACCACAAGAAGTGGGAGAGTGGCCTTGGCTGGGGCCTTCTACTTTGGTATGAGAGCAGTGCAAATGTAGTGACAGCCATCTAGACTACCACCAGCTCCTGCTGAGGGGCTGGACTGTGGTTAATCTGTATCTTATTGCCTGGCCTAAGAATTGACTTATGTATTTATTGTTGCTTAGCCTGGAGGCTAGCTGGGCGCTGACCTCAAGGTTGGCCTGGGTGCAGCCCAATACTGGTTCTGAAAGAGAACTAGGGTGCTAGTCTGGCAAGCTAACCTTGTGTTTAGTCTTGAGGACTGACTGATGCAATTAACCTGTGATTTAGTATTGGGCCTGGCTGCCCAAGGGCTGGCCTTGGATCCAGCTTGTGGGTTTGCCTGAGGGCTGGCCTGGTATTTGTGGTAACCAGGTCTGACAGAACTGGGTTGCCTTTTGCCTGCGGCACCACTAAGCATGTTTTTACCAGATGTTTTCTGAGAAACTTGGACGATTTTTTCCCAAACATCCACCTCAATAAATACCTTCCAAAAGATGCAAGCCATCTTCTGCGTGAATACTGAATTTGGGTAATAATAGTATTTCTACCCTTAATTGTCTATACAGGTAGGCTTTCTAAGACCAAAAGTATCTGAACCATATTTTTCATAAAGCACTAGCACTACTGAACTGCTGAGAAATGTTTTTTAACGTTTCTAAGAAACAGCTTGTATCACAACATAAACCTGAAATTTGAAGAAAGAAAAAAGTAACATCAGGAAAATGCTTTGTAACATCAGCAAGAGGAATACCATCTTTTCATAAAATCGTCATTACAGTAATCCCATATTAACAACATATACAAATATCACAAAATACATAGATTACTGCTGTTTTATGCTAATGGAAGTATTTTTTTTCATTGTGGTAAATAACACAACGTACAGCACCTTCGCAAATGTTTTGCATATACATACCTGATAGAAACAAGCTTACTTTGTTTATATAGTGAAGAACTCAAGACCAGAATGCAACAAAACTAGTGAACCACCTAAAAAATTCTTAGTAGGTATATCTCTTCAATGGTTTTGATACAGTATACATCAGAGGTATTTTCATGTTATATGAATGCCAGACAGGTAGGCACATGACTGTGGTTCAGATGACCACTGAGAACAATGCCTGGAAAGAAGCCCTAAGATAACTCTTATAATATCCACTGTGCAATTAGAGACAGCAAACATTAAGTTAATGTATATACAAAAAAGCAATGTACTGTTCAACTTACTGTAAAATCAATCACAGTAGAAAAGAGAGGAGATAGAGCACAATACACAGGATATTCTTCATGTTACACTGTGGCTGCTCACACTGTACTTACACACAAACACACACACTGGCTGGAACTGCTTGTTTCGAGCAGGGTCACGGTGAACCGGAGCCTAATCTGGCAACACAGGGCGCAAGGCTGGAGGGGGAGGGGACACACCCAGGACGGGATGCCAGTCTGTCGCAAGGCACCCCAAGCAGGACTCGAACCCCAGACCCACCAGAGAGCGGGACCTGCCAAACCCGCTGCACCACCACACCCTCTCACACTGTACTTGTCATAGAATATAAAAATTAGCCAAAGGTATCCTTTAAGAATTTTAATTTCACTGGCAAAGTTTCCCTAACACTCAGCAGTATGAATCTGAACAGCAGGGCCATGAGTCTGCAGTGCCTGGTAGGTGGGCTGTGTATATGGGGATATTGGCCATACCATGTGGGTATCTGAGCAATGTTACGTAAGCAGTTGCGTCATGAACCTCTGTGACTGGGCTGTGAACCTGGGCAGCTGGGTGGCGCCACCTGGCCAACTAGGCCACTAACAAGGCCACAACTCCGGAGAATTAGTGTGCTCTCAGGCAGAAGAGAAGCCAGACATGAGAGGTTCGAGGCTGTCTGAAGCACCCAGTAAAAGTCTGAACTGGAGCCCACATCTGGTTCTGCTTAAAGGTGTCATGTCCCGTCAGTCAAGTCACAGATAAAAAAAACACTAGGAAAGAGGTCTCTGCTGGCTTCCTTTAGCCAAAAACATTCACTGCTCCCCCTTCTGAATGAAGCACAGGTCCTTGTACCATACCACAGAAAATTCAATTTTACTTTTCCGTTCCATGCTTCCTTGACCAGAGCAAATTTCATTACATACATATGGACACATAAAATTCTTTCAAACAATTAGTTTTGATGCCGAACTATTCTACCAAAATCGATGTTTACAACATTTACATAGTGTCTGTGTGAAATATATTAGTATTAATTTAGAAAATGTATACCTTAAGATGTTCCTTCAAGTTAAACAAAATGTAAACAAAATGTAAAATTCAATTAGATAAGGTGAAATACAGTAACAACAAAGCAAGAAAAATAAAACCACTTGATAGTGACTAACATGAAACTTCTTATCAACTATTTGTTACCTTAATTTAAAGATAATGTTTTGGAGTAGAAGTGTGGTTAATATAACATATAGAATATGATAAACAGGTACAAATTATTTGTACAACAGGAGTCCACAACTACCATTCTGGTTATTTATTAACAACGGCATTTTACTTTTTATGTATAGTCTGTACTGCATGCAATATAAAATAGCATTACTGGAATTAAATTATACTGCATTATAATTTACATCCCTTTTTGTATTCATCTGATATAACACAAAACTTTTTCATTACTAGTGTAGCTCGCATTCATTATTGGAAGATGGATGATTCTTTAAAAAAAAATGGATAGTTCTTCAATAGTTAACATTATGCACACTCATATTCCCTGTTTATCAATGTGTACATTAGTGCTTATATACACTTTATCCGTGAACCTTAGTTGTCACCACACCTAAAACATTGCACAGTGCTGTTCTTTGATGAGAGCAAGGCTGTGTTCATTGCCATGACTTCACTTAAACTTCTCAACTTAAACTGCAATTGACAATAAAATGACCTCAGAAGGAAGTGGCAGAAAAATGCAACCCTGGAAATGAGACAGCATCTTAACAAGCAGTAAAACCATAGAGGAAACCAGCAGGGAATTCACAGCATAATTTACAAAATCACATATACATGCTTTAAGTAACAGAAACGCCACTGCTGATAGTAAAGACTAGAAAGGCTGGCACATTTTATCAACTTTTTAAGGTAACACACCATGTCATTAAAAAAAATAATTTATGAAGAGCCATGTGCTTATAAATTCTACATATTTATAAGTGAAAAACATACAAGGCAGGAATGTTAAAAAAGACTAACACTATTAATCTAATATGCTGCTCTTCAAAGCTCTTTTCAAACAACACTTCTGTCAAAAATAAAAACATTTATATTTTAATATCACTGCAGTTGTGCTGCTAATATTGCCCCAAAGCATATTTTCATTTTTAATTCCATTAAATTTGCACCAGACCAATATGCTGTCTTGTTTCATAGATCTGAATATTATATTTCAGCAAGTTTAACCAAGGCAGCTCCAGTTGTTGTTTCATTTTGAAAACATAAATGTTTATTTTTCCATGTGCGAAAGCTGCAATATTGCTTTAAATTGAAATTAGTTCAATTATTCCTTCTAACCATTTCATTTAATGGGTAAAACAGCCAATACAATATCCTGTTATCACGGTACTGTCAAGGACAAGGGTGTGAGACCGAGGAGTTGGTGTGGACCCAATCACGGGTTTGTTTATTGTGGGATCAAGCAAGGAGAAAGCAAGGATTGTAGTCGGGGACAGGTGTGGGTCGTTCGAGGTGCAGACGTTATTCTTGGGACAAAACGGGAATCCAAGTTGATCAGGTGAAGCGTGAGATCTGGAACCAGGAACGCAGCGAACAGGGAACGAAGGGCAAAGGACGAAGAGGGACTGGAAGGATGAGGAGGTAAGAAGGGTTCATTCTTTTTTTTTTTATCGCAGGAGAAGCTGATAGACTTAGTGAGGTTCCGCAATCAGGTGAGCTGACACAGCTTCTTTTATACCCTGCTGCTCTGATTCAGGGGAGGTGCGGTCATTTGGCTCGAGGGCGTGGGTGTGACAGGTATTTACTAATAGATCGCCGCATTGTATTTCTTTCATTTTGAATTCTTACTGATTACACACAAGCTCCCTTATCAGTCCAGAAACCTGAAACTCAGTCAAAATTGCATGAAGAGTTAATTGGCAAAGAAATAACATATCCCTTTAATACTGGCAGATAAATTCTTATTCTTCTTGTCTAGCAAGGTCTCACCCCTCTAAAACATTGTGATTCAATGAAGAGTAGTAGAAAGTGACCTCAGTGGAAAGCTAGAGAATGATAAATAACCCCGGACAAGTTCTAAAACATCAAAACAGCCACAGATAAAAGAATAAAAATGAAACGATGTGCAGTTCACAGGTGGTAACAACCAAAACGGGCCAATTTCTTATATAACTCACATTCTTCTGGACAGATTTAATATATTCTACTTTACCAGGAGAAAACCCACTGAGTTGAACATCATCTTGTATTGAACTGGACTTCCAGTGGGATAGCTGGTGGAAATGCAGCTGTAGCACATAAAAAGGCCCATAAAAGAAGAGAAATCCAATACTCTTTTGAGAGGGAAACCCCAATCACTGAGTCACAAATCTCTGTAGCATCTGAAAGCCTCAGAGAACAGCTGATATGGGAGAAACTGGGCTGACAGTTGTTTCATCTGCATCTCTCTACTGCTGATGAAGGCCACACAACTGTTGAGTGAAATGTCATTCAGCAGACTGTTAGGCCTTCATGTGTGGCTACAGCGGCGTGGAGTCACCACAGGACTGGAACTGCTCTGCTGCAATTTGGCCTAACTCATCCACATTAAATTCCTCCAGCTCGCACCAATTTGACAGAGGCAAAGATTGTGTTATGGGACCGAAGTGAACATGTACTGTATGGACTGTAGCAATTTTGTCAAAAAGACTTCACCCAAAAAAATAAGACATCTCTCCAGAGAATAAATTTTCATCATGGATTACAGATATATTATGGGAAACACTTAAGACAGTACAGTATTGTATGTATCAAGTGCGTTTAGTAATAGAAGCTTTGTACTAAGCCAATGAAATAAACCCACAGCAACTGCCAGAACATTTTATTGCTGGAAGCAGGCAATCTGAGATGTCCAACAGTAGTGACTACATGTGGATATATCTATGAATCCAGAACAAGACTGCACCAAATGCCATCAACACAGTTCAGGCACTCATAATTCCACTGGGCTAATGTCGAGGATGTTATGAATGGTTTATGCATAAAACCTCAGGTACTGTTTTCTTATCAAAGGAGCAAAATTTCAATAACCCTATACCATGCATTGCGTACACTGGGGAAAATAACTCCAAAAGAGAAAAAATCAAGTATGAAAACATTATTTTAACCAGAAAGGTGAAGGGGTCCCAAAATTACCGATGATAAATATTATTCAAGTCATATTTTCATTATCCAAACACAATGAAGAAATTGGAGAAATTCATCATTTTTCTCAAACCTGTTCTTCATGTGGCCATACAGCCATGAGAATGGCCATTATTACTATAGCTGTCCATTGGTCTAGTCCAGCAGTGCAGGAGCAGCTGGACACAGGCAGTGTCCTGGTTAATGTTCTCCACAGGAAGTGTCTCAGAACACAGGATGGAGCCATCATGGACTGGCAGCACCAGAAAGTATTTGGTTGGGGTTAAATCCGGTCTCCAAAGGCTGGGAACACTCAGCCTGCCAGGTACAATCTCAACACAGCTAGATCCAAACAGTGCCCCCTGCCTGCTCCCACCCTGTCACACTTGTCCCAGGTCTCCTCAGGAACTTAATTAACTGTATACGTAATTGTGGCAATTCTTCAAAAAGAAGAAAATATAATCACACTCCTTGGACATGATCATAAATAACTCCTGACAGCCTGAGAGTGAAATTAGGAAAATCAAACTCGCCTGGCTATAATGAAGGTTGCTTGTTTAGCTGTGGGCGTGGAAGCTCAATTTTAGCCAGCAGAAAGTATGACACAGTGTAAAAGCAGTTCCTAGATGCACCATGTGCATTGGAGCAGCAGTAGTGTCTTTCATGGCAAATACCATAATTAATGTTTTGGATTAAAATGCCATGTTGCTTGTTCTCCAGACACAGTGTGCATTTTCAGGGATCTGCAAATGCAGATAAATAAACCAAACAAGTGAAAGAAAAAAAATTCAAATTCACATTATGTGTGGTTTTAAACTGAGATTTCTATGTTTTTTGACTCACACTTTGGCAGTGTTTTATGCATGTGTATAAATAACACATTTTGCTTTTTTAAACAATTAAGGTACAGTATTTCTGTAGCTTTTACCACTGTGCCATGACCATGACCACCTTCTGAGGTAGTATGAGATTCCAGCACACCGCCAGTATCAGCACAGTCCAGATAAAAGTAAGACATTTGATGGGAGTATCTGTCTCTAAACTTGGTCTGCCTCTATCCTTACTGAAAATAAACATAAAAATTAAAAACATAAGAATGTATGTTGTATTTCACAGTGGCAATCAATTTGCAGTGGTTCATTACATGAGACTAAACAGAGTAAAAGGGACAACTGCACAACACAATTCCATCTGTGAAACATGGCAGTGGCAGTATTATGGTTTCAGCCTGCTTTGCTGCCTCTGGAACAGGACAGCTTACCTTCATTGATGGAAGCATGAATTCTGAAAAGTACCAGCAAATTCTACGGGAAAACTTCAGGGTATCTGGCCATGAACTGAAACTCAAGAAAAAGTGGGTCATGCAGCAAGACAACGACTCTAAACACACCAGTCGTTCTACCAAAAAATGGTTAAAGCAGAAGAAAGTTAATGTTTTGAAATTGCAGAGTCAAAGTCCTGGCCTTAACCCTAAAGAAATTTTGTGGAAAGACCCGAAGCAGGTAGTTCATGCAAGGAATCCCAACAACATCCCTGAGTTGAAGGTGTACTATAAGAAAGAATGGGCTGAACTTCCTCCAAGTCTACACACAGGACTGATCAACAGTTACCAGAAACATTTACTTGCAGTTACTGCTGCACAAGAGGGTCACACCAATTATTGAAAGCAAAAGTTCACATACTTTTGCCACACACAGATATGTAACATCGGATCATTTTCCTCAGTAAACAAATGAACAAGTATAATTTTTGTCTCATTTCTTTAATTGGGTTCTCTTTATCTGGCTATAGCGCTTGAGTGAAAATCTGACCATATTTTAAGTAATTTTTATGCAGAAATAGAGAAAATTCAAAAGGGTTCACAAACTTTCAAGCACCACTATATATCTTCATTTCATAAATAAGTGAGTGAGTCATTAAGTAGTACAGTCTATCCCTGCTATCCGCACGTTCCGTGTCCGAAGGTTCATTCATTCGGTTGAAATAAAGTGTAATCTATTTTTTCACCATTCACAGGCACCTTGGGAATATTCACTGAGCAGCAAGCAAAAAATTTTCAGACACCTACCACGCAGTGTCGCGAATGGGCTCCAGCAAGGATAGGCTGCTTCCTTTTTCTCGTGGCTCTCGTTGTGTTAACACGTATGTTTGTCGAACATCTTGTAATCCACATTTTTGCAGTTTCACACTGTCTTTCTTTAATTTGTAATGGGATCCAAGCATAGTGCAAAATGCAAGTGAAAAGGTGTTGGCATGTGTGCCCAGCCCAAGCAAAAGAAAAAGGCTGTGACGAGCCTTATTGATAAAATACTAGTGTTAGGTAAACTTTGTTCTGGGATGTCCATAGCATCCATAGGCTGTGAATACTGTGTTAATGAATCCACAATGCAGCTGATCTGCCATGAGGAATACGATTTTCGTTGAGCTGTGCATGAATCGGCACGAGAAAGTGCAAAAGTTACATCTGTGGTCTGTGATGAGGCAATGGAAGAAATGGAAAGGCGTTTAAGTTTGTGGATCAATGAGATGGTGAGTGACAAAAAAGTGCTGTGGACAGCACTACTGCATGCCTGTGTGAGTGAGTATTGGTACACCAAATGACTGCACATACTCTACTATTACAAAAAACTGTGTATAAAATAAAAAATGTTTAAAAAACTTGCAATATAATAAGTAAGCTGTGTTTTACTGCAACGACACACAAAATGATGAGTTTATGGTGATAGGTAGCAAAAGTGTATGGTGAACAAGGTCCCGCAGGAACCTAACAGCTTTTTCCCCACAAGATCAATGGTTCTGTATTTGTATTTTTCTTATTCACAGGGTGTTCTAGGAACCTAATCCACAAGGACTGAGTGTATGTAGTTGACATATTTGTTCAAGCTGATTTACATTGCTAGATGTGCTGTACTAAAATACCTGCAATCATTCACCCATTTATAGAACAGGGCAATGTAACACACACTTATTCACATTGCTGGCAATTTATAGTCACAAACTGACCTGAAACTCATCTCTGGTTTCATCCGTGGAACGAAACCAGAGTGCCCAAACTAAATCCACAGAAACACGGGTGAAAATGCAAAATCCACACAGACAGATCTGAATCTGAATCCATGTCTGCAACTTCAGCCCAGGAACTATGACGCACCAGCGCTGGATTTAGTGTACCAAGAACTCTATCCAGGAAGAACAGACCTCATAAATACAGCTACACTACTGCAGAAGCATAGTTTGGCACACAGTTTGCAAATAGAAATATTTAGAAATTAGAATCTTTATGCCATAATCATTTTTATTTTAACATTTTTTGCTCTTAAATACCCTTTCTTCCAGCCTAGTATGTGATAAAGAATCACAATTTTAATTTAAATCTAACCAAAAAGTGTGTGGTTAATACAGTTAATATGAAACTGAAATGACTCCTAGAGTTAAAGGTAAGTAGCCCTTTCAAGTCATCTCTGCAGAGAAGCAATGGAATTTCAAAAACAAATGTTAAGTCAATCTGTAACAGCATTTATATTTGGCAAGGGTTTGCAATTTGCTAAGGCAAGTTTATCCAGTTTATCCAGTCTGCCGCTGAATTTTTTGCTGCTGATTTTACACATTAATTACAAGAAAAGGGAACACCGACTTAACCAGCTGATTCCCCACAGTCCATGGTCTTCTTGGATTTAGATGTGAACCACAGGCAGACCTCAAAATCAAAGCAAAACCCTGACCTGAGTTTAGTTCATTTGTTACCCTTAGTCTCCTGACATATCACAGATTCACCATAGGCAGGCCAGAAAATGCATATGCACACGTGCACACACTCATCAACACATGGTCCCTAGCAGAACTGACATTTACTACGCTGACCAAGAGACCCACTGAGATTAGGTCAGAAATTTCCATGGTAACAACTTCCCTAGCAGGTATGATACAGCAAAGCAGTCTCCTATTATTTCATCCAAAGGGTTGGCAGAGAGGTGCTGGTCCTGCACACTGCTCAAGGATTCACAGCATGCAAGGGAAGCATAACTATAGTATATCAAAACTACTCAAAGACTACCAAGTTCCATTTGAAGCTAAAGCCATTATTGTAAATATTGCTTTATTTTTCCTTCAATCAATTTATGAAAACAAGATTTATTATACTTGTCCCGTTCAGGTAGTATTCCACTTTACGCACCACGCTTGTAGGATAGGCTCTGGATTGTCGTGACTTTACACTGGACAAGTTATTAATAATGGATGGACTGATGAATGAAATGTATGATTATATGGCCTTGGGTTTGCATTTAGTAAGAAATTATTTACACTGAATATGAACTCTGTCTATGATAATATTACGTTAGATGGTCAGAAAAAAGTAGAACTATGGAAAAGCAGTGTAAAGGTGATCGGCATTCCTTAAGATTATACACACATAACTGTTTTGATATCCGCACAAACAACAAAGAGACTGCATGTAATTCACCCAAAACACACCCTTTCTGCAGACACAGGGCCAAATTTCTTTGGTCACAGTGTTTTGTAGTGCTTCACAGATGTTGCCCAAACTCCACCCGCTGCTCTGGCATTCAGCACAAGCCTGCCTTCTTTTAAACTTTCAGTTTTGTTTGATCACAGATGCTTCTGCTACATAACCCTGGGTAATTACAATTTAATTTTTCTTTGATTATCGGCAGTACAGCAGGACAAATTTGTTTGCTTATGGACTAAATGATTCAGAATATGTGGGGTAATGGACTGTAAATGACTTTTTGAAAGGGAATAGCACACAGTACACTTACAAAGAAAAGCAGTGATCATACGCATAAAGGCTGTTAGTCAGTACACTGTACAAGTTGTAATATACATTTAACATACATGCCAGAATCAGGTCTGTAAACCTTTTAGGCCTGTCAGACATTGATTAACTCAGCTGAAAGGCTTTTGTTTAAAGTATTAGTGTCTCATATATTAAAGGCTTTGTTTATTCAAGTCTCAAGATTAGAACTTGTTAATGTTCCGGTCACCGTGGGCATTGCAAGGTGTGTGAGGAAACATTAACCACAGCTGTGTGTGGTGTGTTTGTGTTAGACAGTGAATGCCCGACCTGAGTTGACGGGACCCAATGGGACCTGTCAAGTTCGGGTCGGGCCAATTTTTAACTCTTGCCTGTTGCGTTAGGCCTGGGCTTGATCTGAACAACAACAAAGCCCCATTACACTGGTTACTTAGGAACTAGACTGACCTACTGGTAGACACAACTCACTTTAGTTACATTGCTGAAGAGTCAAATGGATTCAGAAATGCTCTTGATTGTTCATCGTAGGTAGTGCAAGTCTAAAAAATGTTTAAATTCTCAGTTTTCAAGCTGGTTCAGGCATTAAAACTGAAAAACTTTTTTAGGCTCAAGTGTTGTTAACTTAAAATGGGCTTGAGTTGGGCTCAGGAGCAATTTTCCTGTTCAAATGGCTTTCAAGCTTGTGTCTCCTGGGATGTGGGGCAATATTAAAATTGCTTGGAGAAAACTCCTGTAGCTATCATGTTAAAAGCATAACACTGCTAATGTAAATATATGAAGCACTTGTTTGTCATTACATCTCTAAGACAAAAGGTGAAAATGTACTTGTACAATTTTTAATATAATTCAGAAAATTCTCAGCATGTAACAAGTTAGTGCAAAAATTGCATCCTGCTTTAATATCCAAGTAAATATACATATGTAAGAGATGAAACTTTTTTATTACAACTGAACTAAACTTCCAAGTTACCAGTCAACCAACAGTGGAAAGAATTTTTGGAACTTGGGTTTCACCGTGTTCACAGAATTTAACACTATAAAAAGTACTACACAGAGTTTGAAAATATTCATGTAAATAATTTTTTTTTTAAATTTTCGGAAAAATATATAGCTGTTCAAAATAAAATTTCTAGGAAGCCTTCATATTCTCTGAAAAATGCTATAGATCTGTTCTGTAAGCATCTGGTACAACATCACAGAATTAAAACCTTTCATTGTAACTCCAAAAGGACATATATGGGGCAGAAGGATTGATATCCAACTGAATAAGCACAGTGGAATTTTTGAAGAACCATGCATTCATCTTTACAAAGTCTCAAGATAAACTGCTAGAAAACAAATGATTCTGGGTAATCAGAAAATTAAATAAGTTACTACTGTTGGTGAAAAAGAAGTAAATAGCACCTTTCATAAAACCAAGCTTCACACATCGGAGGATTTCCTGTCATTTGTCTTGTGAGTTTAAATGGACAGGAAATAGCTTGGAATATTGCACACATTCCCACTAAACATTTCTTGAGTGTGCCAATACAATATTGAGACTATAGTATTGAGGAAGGTGGGTACCTGAGGGGAAATCAAACAGAAAACATGCAAAAATGGCCATTTTCACCTCAGGAATCTGTAAACAGAAGTGAACATTCTAAAGGCTCTTTCAACAAGTGAAGTAAAATTAAAATTTGAGGTCAAGTACAACATCGTAAATTTTTGGAAGATGCCTCATATAATCTGGAAAACTAAGCAAGAAATGGAACAAACCCCACAGACAGATAACAGAAACATGAGGCTATTTTAACAGTAATTTAATCTAGAGTCTGTTACGAACACTTCTACAGGTGGAATAAGGTGTCTTTAGCTGTAAAGAACACGCAGAAGGCACCCACTAGGGAGTGACTTTTGGGGGGTGATCTTCACCAAGGCAGGGGCAAGGTCGACTTTGACCCCTGGACCCACATGGTTTGTTTTTACTGGAGAGCTGTTCCAGATGAAGACAGGCTATTACATATAGCGCTAACAAGCCATGCTGGCGGGGGGTGACCTCGTAGTGAGTGGAAGGGGATGGAGCGGAAGGTTTTAAAACTGTTTTCCCACCTGCCAAGGCCCAAGGGGAAGCTGGACTGATTGCAAGCAGGCTAGTCTCATGCGGCACGCGCCCAGGTTGTTAGGGTTCCCTCTGCAGCAGCCCCAAAATGTTGCCCACCATCAACCCTGAACCTGACCCAAGCCCAGTAGATGCAAATGGCTACAGTATAAAACCAAGCCTTAGCTTTTGAAGTTATAATGTCCTTTTTGTAATATTCAGCTGTTATGGTTATTTAAAAAAATGTGCATTTTAGGTTTAAAATCAAAAAAGCTTTATCAAAAAGCTTTTATATAAACTCAGCATTTTCCAAGAACATCAATTAGTTAAATGTTTAATATTATAAATGGGGATTTAATTTTTTTAATATGATCCAACATAAAGTCTGCAATAGAAAACTGAACAACTTTATGAGAAGTGACATTAAATAAAAAATCTTTTACTGTGTGAAAAAATTAATTCTGGCAAGACTTTCCATGGTAGCTGGGTAAGTAGAAAACAAAAACCATTCTACAAGCTGTGCCGCACAATGGACTTTCTACTTTGAACTGTGGAAAGTGTTTAGACTGGATGAGTAAAACAATGATACCTGGTCAAGCAGCAGCCTTTTCCCATTATTAAAATTAAGTCAGATTGAAGTCAGATTTTCAAACAAATGTATTTCAAGACATTCATTTTCCAACATGATAGTGATCATATGACCTCACCTTTTTTGGGAGGCTTAATGTAACACTGAAGTGCATAAACTACAAAGTAAAAGGAGTATGAAACAGGCTGCTCCGCAATGGCCAACATTGTACACCCGTGACCAATGCACTTCCGTTTCCTCCGCAAAGCCCTTCTCCTCATGCTTTTCTTAACTGCAAGTAATAGCTCTTTTTCCAGAACGAGACTGTAAACAGCTGGCCGACATGATCCATGTAGCATTATTCGTTCTCGTTCCATTTTATTTTCCCTTTCATATATACATATAGGGGGGTGCGGTGGCGCGGTGGCGCGGTGGGTTGGACCACGGTCCTGCTCTCCGGTGGGTCTGGGGTTCAAGTCCCGCTTGGGGTGCCTTGTGACGGACTGGCGTCCCGTTCTGGGTGTGTCCCCTCCCCCTCTGGCCTTACGCCCCGTGTTACCGGGTAGGCTCCGGTTCCCCGTGACCCCGTATGGGACAAGCGGTTCTGAAGATGTGTGTGTGTGTATACATATATGGAGGGGGCGCGATGGCGCAGTGGGTTGGACCGGGTCCTGCTCTCCGCTGGATCTGCAGTTCGAGTCCCACTTGGGATGCCTCGCGACAGACTGGCGTCCTGTCCTGGGTGTGTCCACTCCCCCTCCAGCCTTACGCCCTGAGTTGCCGGGTTACGCTCCGGTTCCCTGTGACCCCGTATGGGACAAGCGGTTCAGAAAATGTATGTATATACATATATGTATATAGTCTTTAATAAGAGGAACCTAGTACCTCTTATTGAAGACTATATACCTACACATTTTAGAGCGAACTGTATATGGAAATAATTGTCCTTTTGCCATTCACAGAATTCTTGCTTAGGTTCTTACTCAGCAAAGAGAGATCAAATTAGATATATGCAGCTCCCATCTTGACACTATACACAAGAGCTGAAATTAAACTAAAAGCACCTCCTGTAATTCAATAAATTATAACTCTGACTTTTTTTATACATCAACACAGATACCAGATTCTATGATTCTGACCCTCAACAGCACGTGGTACACATTTAATTCCAAATTGTAAACTGACTTAATTATTGCCGACCAATATTGCTTTTTAAATGCTGAACTAGTTTCCATATTTATTGCTAAAATTGCCTCATTATCTAATCTTTTTTTCTTTTCTACAATAAGCAATCCCTGTACAAATAGACACAAATCCAGCATAAACCATTTAACATATCTTACTGTCTCATAAAAGCCAAGATGTGTGGAAAGCCCACCATGAAAGAAACAGCACACCCACACTCCTTGTTCATTGTGGAACAAAAAAAAAGCAGGAGCATCCATACAGAGAAGGGCACTGACACAGATGCACAGTGAAGGATTAAAGAAGTCAAAGGCTCTGTGGGGTTCATTAGTGAGCTCATCGCAGCTCTAGAACAAACAATTCCCCATGGGAGTTAATACTGTGAATTTCAGTCTCTAAAAGCTCCCTCTCAGGTACAGAATCTCTGCAGCTCAGCCTAATTGTCTGCCAAACAAAACTTGGAGATCAGAATTCAGTGGCCAGCACCAAAGCTCAGCATTGGTTGCCATAGCACCAACAAAGAGAAAGCCTCCTTCAACACTTGATTAGAAACAACTGTCCAGACTTCGAGACCATTTGAGAATGAAGGATCCACAGTAGGGGAAAACAAATGTGAAGATAGGCATCTCTTTCAGACACTGTGTCTAAGTGGTCTTATATCTTCAGTAATTCTACCAGGCCTTGGTCAACGACCGCCCAACAAGAGAAAAGCCATCGCCTGACACGAGAGTTGCAAGAGCAGTAATATATAAAGAGCATTGCCTTGGCACAGCTTTGAAGCAATGATATACTGAGCTCTACCAAAGGTGCCAAATCAGGAGGGTAGATCAGAATCTACGCTTAAAACACAGCAGACTCCTGCAGTCTCTCCCCGCACAAACATTACAGAGCATAAACTCTGCACTGAGGAGCCATAATGTGGGTGGCTTCAGAGAATGTAATTTTTACAAATCATTCACAGCTGCAGTTGCCATTTGACTTCGATTCAACTTCATCTCTCCACGCTATTGTTTTTCTTGAACTAAATCCCAACATTTTTAAACAGGCGGACCCTATTACCTTGACTTCCTACACAAGAAATCGCTGAAGATAAAACAGATTAAGAAGCCTTCCAAGCCATCAAAGACTTTTCACATGGCAGATACCATCCTCTCAGACAAAAATACCCAATAAATAAAATGGTGGCCGAAACTTGAATCACATATTCCAAAAAAATTTACATTTAAATCAGAAAATAAAAGCTCAATTTGTAAGCAAAACAACTTGATCCAGAAGACCAGCAGTTACACATAGTGACTTGACCTGAAATCTGTACCATGGAAAGGCTTGTACTCCACTGCCCTTCACTTTTCATGTCTACTATTAGTCACTATGAGTGCTCAGCACTTGAAGTGTCTGATAGAGCCTGGTTGCATAAGCATAAAAGTGATGACATGTAACGGGTTGCACGTCAAGCAACCCTGCTGCAGTGCCATTGACAGCAGCAGGACTCAAGCAGTGGAACAACGTATGCTCCAGCCAAGTTCAGTCTGCAGACCAGTTTAAAAGGGCCCGGAGGCCAAGCACACCAGCAAAGCCGCACATTGCTTTTATTTGATCTAATTTATAAAATTGTGCATTCTGCACTAATTTTTGCAAACACACAAGTTATCTATTATACAATAAGCAGGGTAATTTACAGTGAAACCTAAATTAAAGGCAAACCTAGCTGTGACTGAGCTAGATGTTATTTGACTTAAAGTTTGTGGTATACTACAAAGATTCTGATCATGTCTAATCTACGTTTTGGAGCACAGGTATGTGTTGTCTCCTATTTGTTAGTGTAATGTGGATGTAGCATGCATATGTATGCAATCTCTTAGCTGTTAGCATGATGGTGGTGGTGTTGCATGCATGTGTGTGTAATCTCCTACCTGTTAGTGTGATGTTGCTGTACAGGTTGGAAAGCTGTTCCTTCAACAGCACCTGCTGCATGTGAACTGCCTTCTCCCGCTGCAGCTCCAGCATCATGTCAGGGTGGTGGGCCAGCTTGCAGCCTTTCTGCTTGTCCAGAGCAATGTCACTCCGTACAATGTCTGCTGGGCAAGAGGAGGACATCAGCAATCAGAGTGCCAATAAGATGACCGAAATAATAACGGGCAAGTTATATAGGAGATGACCGACTCTGCATTATAGGCAAATACTTATTCGGGAAAGATATTTGGAATGAAGGATAATCACATAAATGTCATAACCAACAACAACAACAATAATAATAATAATAATAATAATAATAATAACAGGACTGCCATCTGAAACTTATTTGATTTGCACATATTCTGTCTCACCCAAAGTCACAGTCTAGTTAATTATAGTTTCTGCTTAGAATGTTACTAAGAATTTTCTTTGTGTGGGAATGTTTAAATTAGGTATGGGTATATGCACACTGTCTGAACCGCTTGTCCCATAGGGGGTTGCGGGGTGCCGGAGCCTAACCCGGCAACTCAGGGTGTAAAGCTGGAGGGGGAGCGGACACACCCAGGACGGGACACCAGTCCATCGCAAGGCACCCCAAGCAGGACTTGAACCCCAGACCCACTGGAGTGCAGGACTCAGTCAAACCCACCGCACCCCCCTCTATGGGCATATGGCATATGGCATATGGCATATGCTATAATGTTAGACAAGAAGCAAGAACAAATAAGCTGTCTCCCAAAAAGTAAACAAAAGAAAAAAAACATTGTGCAAGTTCTCCACTTCAGCAGTGTTTTACCTCTCATCAGAATGGGTTGAATTCAATAAAAACAAAGCAATAAAATCTTTATAATTAGTAGAACCATAAAAGTGTGAAATAAATCATTCCCATGAAAAAGAGCCCAAATCCTTTATAAAACTACATGATTTTAATATCTTTATTCCAATAAATCTAATTTGAACCATAACTAGATGCCCATTGCTTATCTCATTCAAAGGGCAGCACCTAGCCCTGTAATTATGTAGACAGAATTACAATCTCAGAAAGGAACAAACAATAGTTCTTGCTTTGCAGACTCAGATCCAGGCTTTGTTGTGTGGATGCAAATGTACCAATAGATCTGAACTCAAAAAGTAAGTAGCATGACCTACCAGGAAAATTTGTAAACATAAGAGATCGTCATAGTCTGCATCCCTGTCTGAGAGGATGTGCATATAGACTAGGCTTACTGTCATTCATAATACGAACTGAATACAATATTTTCATTACACATAGCAGTGAACCACAGCCAACCAATCTGAACCCAGCAGAGCACATACCATCCTCATAGTTCTTCAGGTAGTAGTCCGGGCCGGGCCCACGGATTTTGGCTAGATTCTTCAGATTGTGGAATTGCAGGAAGTCTGTCCTTTTGCCTCCAAACCTCAGATAAGCTGGAGAAAGTCCACGAGCAAGTGTCACCAGCCGTTTGGAGCTACAAGAGATGAGCAAAAGGACTAATAATGTTGTACGTACAATATTCGTACCAGAGCTGTGACTCATCAATGTCAGTATAACCAAACAAAGTCATCCAAAGAGTGAAAAAAAAAATAAAACTGTCCTATATTAGAGATACAATATTTCAAAATGACTGCAGAAAAATACAGAAACTAAGCAACATTTCACAGTTTGGATTATTCTGAATTGTAAAATGTTACACATTATTATCCAGCACTGATCTAATTCCTTGGTATTGTGGCCCACTTTTATATGTACTTGCAGGTAACACATATAAATAGCACAAAGTATTACATACAGTGAGTTCATATGAATTTATCTTTCATCGGTAACTGTCATTCCCACAATTTACACTGATGCATGGTAATGAAGATACATCAAAACATTTTTTTTTCTTAACCTCTGTGTTCAAAGCAAGCAAAATGATTCCGATTCTTGTATGATGAAATTTTCTGTAGCTTTGGTTGCTACACAATTACAATGGGGTTTGTCAGTGTCTGTATTAAACGTATTTTTATTCAAAACAGATAGCTTACACTCCTACTTTGGGAGAGCAGGCCTTAAAAATGTTGTATTAAATCAGGTTTATGCTGTCTTCTGAGTTTCTGAGGTAATTCTTATTTGCATTAAGTAGTTGCTGTTTGATGACAGTTATACATGTGTTTCACAAATGGGGCAATGCTTGTAGGAAAGGAAAATTAAACAAAACGGCTGTGTCACATCACCCAGCTACACTCCTGGGTATCAGTGCTCTTCAGCAATGGGTGTAATGGACATGGAAACAACAACCCCCTCTTTGTAATTCTCTGATATTCCAAACTGCTGAAATTCAGCAGGTTAAATATTAATTGCAAAACTCTAATTATTTTCATTTTAAGTAAAAGAGACAGAACGAATATAATTTAACATAGCTAACATACTATTGACAGTCTTATCGGTTTTTCGATTCTTGATTCTTGATCTACGGGATTTTATCAGCACGTCATGGAAAACTAAACCCACTCATTGCGTCTCTTAAAGAAAGCAGACATCAGACATTTTGTAGACTAATTAAAAGGCCAGGCCATAACTGGGATATAAAGTCACGGGAAAATCTACAGCTTTGTTCTCTCACTTTCAAAGCAATGTGTGTATGTGAATAATTAGCTTAATTTCGTGTGATATTTACTGCAGCCATTTCTAATTCAAAGCATAAGAGCGTCATCTGTTTTTCAGTGTGTAGAAAAGGTGAAGGGCGCGCAGGAATGCGTCAGCACTTAAAGTAACGAGTTATTTTTGGTGATTAGCTTCGATAAAATGAGCATCTCCGGGCGGAGCGGTGTGAGGCCGGGAGATGCTGGCTCGCGCGCGGATCACAGCACGAGGTCAGCCCGCGCCGCGCACCAACCGTCCGCGTCACCGAGGTGAGCCCTCTCACTGTCCAGTTCCAAACCATCCAACAAAACGTGCTGTTTTCCAATATATCTTTCCTAAATGTTCCTTACACATATTTGCTGACACGTTTCTTCCCATTTTCTTGGTCAATTTTGTGTAATAAAATTATGAAGCTTAATCATTAATCATTAATGTTAGCCGAAATATTCAATAATATTTAAGCTTCGGCCTAAATTGTATATTGCATGAAATTAACAAAAAAAAATCTGATACATAAATGCTACATAGTTGAACAGGGGGAAAAAATCACGTGATTGTACAGTACGTCGTTGTTAGTATTTTCACAACCATGACCGTGATTATTAGTAATATTAATTAGAACAATGTCGACTATATACTAAGTTAAATAAAAGATGCTGATGTTGATTTTAAAAACCCCAAAATGAAAGGATTTTATACCTACATACATTGTTAACCACACAATTGCGCATGTAAACATCGTGTTTTTGCGTCTTATAACTACTTTTACCTTTTGAACTTTTAAACTATTTTGCAGGACTAATCTGCCAGATGATGAATAGTTAAAATACAGAGCTAATATACGATTAGAAAACCCAAATACACTGCGCTTTAGGAAGCATAAAAAATTAATATAATGCCAGTTAATATTACGCGCTGTACATGATACCCTAGAAAAAAATAATATGAATAACACTGGGGACAAAGAGAGAAATTATATTCCTAAAATGAAAAAAGAGAAATAGTATGGAAATTAAATTATTGTTCTCCCTGTTAGGCCGTGGCTGTTACATTCACGACAAATGCGTGATTCGGCTAACAGATCGGATCATACTGCGTACATTCTTTAGATTTTGCATACATAAACCCATACTATGTGATGTCAGTCTTTGCAATGAAAAAAAAAAAAACTTAGCGCAGTCAGTTCCTGAAAAAACGTCTTCATTAAATCACGGCCAGGAGAAACAGCAACACTGATTCGAATTAATAAATATGAACAATTTTAGCGCACTGAAGGCCTGGAAAAAGTTTCGAATACGATCATGAACACAGTGAGTCGCGGTGTTTCCTTTAAATTATCCAAATATTTCTTTCAGTGCCAGATTCTGAGTGACATATTTAAAAAGAATGTAAGGAAAGTAAGACAATAAGGACAAATATAATATGTAGCGTCTCCTCGTAAATCTACAACAACGTGTCGTTTTATTTTAGTACGGGTGAGAGTCTCAACTCAAGGAAGGGCACACACACATACACAGTTTACTCACACAGACGTAAATACACAGGACCTGATAAACTAAACACTGACACAAACGTGTACAAACCACGAAAACAATGATTGTTTTTACACAATAGCTGTCAAGGAGGCCTGTTGGTATTGCGAGCGAAAAACTACATATTTACTATTATCATTGTCATATTACTGCAACACCTCCGTGGAATTAACAGACAGCGAGCGCGGACACCCGACAGCATGAGAGCTTGTGACTTGTGTGCAGCTACTTTTAGGCCTTTTCTAAGAGAAACGTGATATTTGGTACGTTTCAAAAGCTTCCCCTCGGGTGTACAATTTCAGGCCTGCACAACTGATGACATTTTTACCAGTAAAACCAGACAGAAATAGCCCGCCGTGGCAGAAAAAAATGCCCTTCCACATCGTGCAACATCGCAGGGCAGCTGGGTCGCCGTGTTCCCCTGATCTCGGCTCACGGAGAGCCACGTTGTGTCATCACGCGTGGACGAAACGGAGGGCTTTGTAGCCCTGGAGCCCCACACCCCCCGCACATGAGAGCCGAAGCCGGCACTCGCGCCCGCGAAAAGGAGAAAGAGAAGGAGAAGGCAAATGGTTATACCTTAGAAAGTCCAGCCAACCGTCTTTAACAATAGAAGGATCCAACTGTAAGGAAAGGAAGTTTTCATTTAGAACCTTAACTGGACTCCGGGTGTTCACGTCTAGGAGAATTAGCGTTCTCTCCACAAACCCCTGTTTTTTCCCTCCCGACACGGGTCTCCCGTGGACAGCGGCTGAGCACAGCACGGGCTGCACCATCCAAGCGACGGGTGCCAGCCATAACGCGGAGGCGAAGATGAGCAAGAGGCAGCGCTGGGGCATCTTCGTCCTCCGAACCCCGGGCGGAGCACTGTGAGCGGGACCCTGCTGTGCAGCTTTATACAAAAGTGAGAGAAAAGGCTACCTTAGGGTCCGAATGCTCCTCTCCGCGAGCGAAGATATCTGTTTCTGTCTTCCTGTCTTTTTTTCTTTCTCCTTTCCCCCCCCCCCCAGAGTTTTGGAGCTGGTGAGGGGAGCTCACGCCCCGGGCCAGCCTCTTCCATCACTGGTGCCAGGAGCGCGGAGACCAGCACCGCCCCCGTCGGCGGGCCGCGCTGCGTCTTAAAGGTGAGGTCGCTGTTAACGGCACTCGCACTATAACTGTGGCGCATTTAAAAAACATGGACATTTAAAAACAAATAACAAATAAACAACTAACAAATAACAAAAAAACAAATAACTACAAAGAACTATGTCTATCGATAATTACCATATCTACTATATCTAAATAACTATATCTATCTATATATTTGCGTGTGTGTACAGTATACAATGGGTAGTCTGGACATATTTGGGTTACTTCTTCATAATGTTTAACAATGCAGAAGCCACTGATTAGCTCCTTCTGTGAGTTACCAAAATACATGCTACCAAACAATACACATCTTAAATTTAATTATATATAATATATTCCATATAATATGGACCTTGCAAAAGTAAAACTGAAATAAGTGAAAAGAAGGATTAGTTGAAAAGTTGCAAGTGTGTGAAAATATAATGTACATGAGTATGTTAGTACAGACGTGCTGGTATCTTTAAATGTTAAATCCATTAATTCCATTGTTTTATGTTACCTAACGTAAAACTGGCAAACTTCTTCAAGCAAAATGCGTTTTATTCTTCTGTGAGGAATCATGAAAAAAAGAAACTATTAGCCTTGAAAGAGCTGGATAATATGCTGATATCCAGTGTCTCATATAAGCAGCGGGGTATTTAAAAAAAAAAAAAAAAAAAAAAAAAACACCTTGGAAAAACAGACAAGGTGATCCTTCTAAAACACATCTCCTATCACACTCAGAGAACGGCTACACCTTGACACCTAACTTTTTGATACGGGAAATGAAACTCTGTATTACAAAACAAAAGGTTGTTTAAACTACATTAATTAGCTCGTCTAAAAACATCATAAAAATGCATATTTGGTACTTATTTATTACCCGCGTTAAATCATAATTAAATGCGTGGCGTATTTGCAGCAGTTTACTGTGTAACTGTCTTTCTATAAAGCAAAAGTGGTTATTTTTAACGCAATATCATAATCATAACAATCTCTCAAATTCATGGTGCAAATGTTCGTCATACACTATAACTTTAAGATCATCTCCGGATAAACCTTTGCGCAGCCACTCCTGTAATTTAACGAAAATGTTTGTATGTATCTTTATTTAAAAAAATACTCGGAAGGTGATCAGGAATCGTCAGTATTCTCATAAACTTTTACGCAGCTACTCGTGTAATGAACATTGTTCATATGGTGAAAGAAACAAACTAACTGCACTTCAGAATCACGCGTCTACAACTAACTGCGTCTCTCCTTCTTCTAATGTAATGCGCAAATTGTATTTTCTCAGATGGACGTCGCTTTGGAGAAAAGTGACTGCTAAATAAATAAATGTAATAAGGGTTCAGTAAAAGCGGAACAAGAATAATGTATTAAGACTTGGTGTAAATGACAAGGTTAACTTTGATTTTGAAAATGTCAAGTTCCTGGAAGGACTTAATTTAAAGCGAGCCCATGAGGTCAACGTGAAATAAACTGTTGTTACGGTTCAACAAAAGTAGGAATTATGCATTTAATCACCAGTTACATCTACTATTTCCACAGATTGTTAATGGATTATTAACAGTGTAAATCGGACGAAAAATGAGAAATGAGTTATGCTTTTGCATTGAATAACTGGTCTTGTACTGTACTGCAGCTTTCATTTTAAATATACGGTATAAGGTATTATAGATAATATATATTTATCGTCTGAGAAATCTGAAAAATTGATAGCTTGATAAAAAATTGATAGCTGTAAATGCAATAAAAAATATTTTAAAACCCCTTTATTAGTTTGTAAAAAATATGTCCACTTAGATTAAATAACATTGTTTAAGGTGCTTGGGTTAGACAAAACCACTGATAAAATCACCATTAAAAGTCTGGCATATTTACAAATACAGATATTACCATAAGCAGACACACATGCTGTACACAGGGAAACTCGAAGTGTGCTGAGGTAAAAACTGTTTACAGGGAATATTGCAGATATGACTGAGATCAAACACACACTTTTCTTATTAAAACTGAACCACTATGATGTGTATTCTAAACCGTGTAAGATTTTCACAATAAAGAAAAAACGAATTTCAGTTTGTTTCTGGATAATTTTTAAATATGCCTTTTCACGATACAACATAACATTCGGATGCATAGACCTCCGACATTTTTTACCTCATTTTTTTCGCATTAAAATGACTGAAATAAGTCGAATGTCAAAAACAATAAACTCACCATCTGCATTATTTTCATTATTTTACTCTCTAAATTGTAAAAGTAAAGTATCTGGAGACCTGTCATGGACACAATGGAGATAAATAGATGGCCCCGGCTTTGTTGTAGCAACTGTACAGTCAAAGCTGCACTCTGAGCTCTCAAAAGCGCGGAACAAGCTGGGATATATTATTCCATATACCTTAGCAACTTTCTGTCCAACAAGGTCGAACGCCTTGAGTAGTCATATTGTATCTTAAAAGGTTTAAAATGTGTAGTGTTCTGGTGATTAACCTGTGGTTTCAGTTATGTGAATTTCTTGCCCAACTTATTTGTCGCCAAGTTTTAATTGAGCCATTTACAGCTCTCGTGGATTGTAACTTTAAACTTAAAATTTCAATTAATTTCTTAATACGACTGGCGATGTCTTACGCAGAACACGTTGCAATTTTTCACAAATTATTTTTATGTATGCCCCGTGCAGTAACGTTTGGAATAAGAAATATAGCCTGTAGCGCATAGCGCTTCCCAGCAGTTTTCCAAACGTGTTCTTTTTATTAATTCGCCGGGAAAAAGCACATGGAATAGATTGAACAAGAATGTGTTGTACGAAATGTGAAACAACTATTTTTTGCCCTTAGGTAAAGTATCAAACAGCGCAACCATGGAATGTAATCAGGGCTGCACACTGAAATTCTTTAATAAAACTCACAGGTTACAATTAGAGTTACAGAATGATACTTAGAGAGAGTTTCACTGTGAGCATAATACACCCCTTAGTTCGCCAGGTTGTGTAGCCCAGCACAGCTCGGCCTTGTTTCCCCAGCCCAGGTACTCTGCCGACTTGGACCCTTTCCATCAGGGTCATGACAATTCGTTTTTCCTCTGATATCCGCTGTATAACGGGGAAGGCTTCACTAAAAGATGACAGCTGCGATTATACTGAGTGGTTTAAATAACCACGTACCGGCGTAGCAGAGCTTTGTTGAGTGCTGGAAGGAATAAAGCAGACCTTTGAATAACGTGACCTTCTTGGTATCTGTCCAAGGCTACAATGGCGTACATTAAAATTTATGGCGTTCAAATGAAACCTATATTGAAAAGGAGAATTAAGGATGTGGGGCTACTTAAAATTCCCTCGCTAAAGCTGACACGTGGCACGTCACTTCCCGTGTATGACAAGGAAAAATACAGTGTTAAAAGACATGCATGTATAAGTATAACTGGCCGTGAGCTGTATGTCACTAAGCTATAAGGTAATCATGTAACGGACCATCTTAATTACCGAAGAACCCAACTACACATTGTGTTCATCCAAGAACATGAAGAAGACTATGTGTTGCGATGCAGAACGAAACAGCATTAACATTTTGCACATATTGTAACGTAAGTGGTTGCGCACTATATCAACCCGTATCGATTCTTGCCTTTCTCGGATTTCACTTGCTTTCTCTGAAACTGCGCTACATCTCGTTTCTCAATTCTAAGCATGTGGGGGAAAAAGTTAAAACATCCTGCTACCTCGGATGCAGAGAAGTTGTTTGAGAGAAAATCGACAGAAGTGTTGAAATTCACTCTACGTTCATTGCTTTCTGGAATACAACTCTTTGACGTTTGTTCTAATGCACTGGAGATTTCGTATTTGTATGTATTTATAGTGGATTTAGTGGTCAGTAGCTGCCTAAATTATCCATTCTGATCTATTTAAATAGTTTTGCTTTGGATTTTTGTTTTCAATTCGGGAATCTTCATTAAAGTATATGCCCTTAACGTCTTTATAAAATTCTCATCAATTTTTTTTTTGCACGGTACACTATGACTATGTGCTGCGCAGAAATAGGACCCACTTACGGTGCACAACTTAGACGATTTTCATTTTCATCTGTTTCAGTCAGTATCACAACAGGATAAATCGTAGCTCTCACTCGGTTCAGTACGTATTGCAAATTGATTTTTTTCAACAATAAAGTCTTTTTTTTCATTTTTCGGCAATTTACGAATACCTTCAGTGTGCGACATGTTGGGTAATGTCTTGCCCGTAAATAGTACAATATGTGCAGTTGTTCCTGCATGAAGAATGGACTTATTATGATCTCTCTGAGGGAAAACTGTAAGACAGAGCAGAGGGAGTCAGCATGGATGGCATGGTGGGCAAACACGGGAACTACCGATGCATTTGGAAATGTAATAGATCGAGAGAAATTAATAATATTTTGGTCAGCGAGTGCAAGATATTGCTAGGTTACTGTAACTGATCATTTAAATACTTTATTGTATGTTATCGAGGTAAAATATTAGGGATATCTATTCTTTACTCGTTTTCCCGTATTACAATTTTCTGATGTTTTCAATCGAGGTAGATAACTTTATGCACCGATGTTCATCACTGCACCTACTCGTGCGATGAGCGTCGGTGCATAAAGTGGAAAGTAAACTAGGTTTACTTAAGAATCACATCTCTTCAGCTATGTCTCTTTCTCCTAATGTAATGCACAAATTGTATTTTCTCTGACATGTACGTCGCTTTGGAGAAAAGCGTCTGCTAAATGAATAAATGTAAATAATTTTAGAGTTTAGTAAAGCATTTATTGTAGTTTATTGCAAAACTTAATAGTTCGTCAGGCTACTGATACATTTCCCGAAACTATGAAGTTTTAAATTTTACCAGTGATCTAAATGCTCTCCTGTCAGTTTTAATATTAGATATCTGGGCGTCCCTTACCATGGTCTGATATTTTCAAATGTACCGGTCACCGTTTCGATCAATTATTACCGGAGGATAGTATTATTTGTAGATACTTTTTAGGAAGGGTCCATTTCGGATTAATCTCTTTTTTTTGGGGGGAAGTGGGGGGGGGGGCATTGCCTAATTAACTAGACATAGGTTTGTAACTATTAAAATTGAATGCTTTTAGAGATCAATTCTGGCCTTTTATACTCACAAATGCCTTTTTTACAATCATCACTATTTCCGAATATAAACTGAGAATCGATCTCAAAGACGGTTTGAGAGGTTCTCCTTGTCTGCAGGATGGATGTCCAGGGAATATATAAGCGAACAAACATCCCTACTGTGTAGAAATGCGTAACGCGCAAAAAAAGGAAAAACAGTGTGGGGTAGAATTTTATTAATGTTGATGTACGTTATAAAGTGCAATTTTTAATTACGCTGCCATTATGCTTGTTATTTTACATCAATTAAACACTGAATTTTAGCTTTTTATTTAAAGTATTTGGAGTACTTTTACATAAAATCAATAATAACACCCTTTAAAGTGATTATAAATTCAGTCAAAATTCAGTTAAAATTTTCGCAGTTTTCTGCTTTTTTGTAGTAATGATGGCATCGGTCTAGTGAAGCTGAGGCTGGTACGTTTAACTGTGAAATTTTTGTGAAAACATGGTAGAAGACTTATGTTTTGAACATCGGATGAATCCTGAAAGTAAACACGGTCTAAATAGGCAAGTGACACAGAAAAGGAAAGAACCGGTTTTTACACCGCACGAATAGGTCAAGACGATTGCTTAGTTTAGAAGTTGACTATCTTGCTTTCCTCCACGGAATTAATATTATTTAAAAATGAAATTTGCTTTGCCACCATTTCCCAGGACAGATTGTGCGCATTCGAGCGAATTCTCCTCAGTATTTCTGGTACAAAAAATTCTCACATTATTATAAGAAAACCAAGAAGAAAAAATTCTCCAAAATGAAAAGCTTCCGAATCACAGCCAAACACCTGCTCATTACGTGTCCGTGCGCTCTTTTCTTGCACAATCTAACAATGACATTTATTTCTAAAGCCTATTTCTTGAGCTGTGGAAGACAGTCAGTGTTTGTAATGCTTATGCGTTTTCGGAGAACTCATCATTCTGTACTGATGTTGCTGTGGACCTGCAAAGACCTCTGCATGTTTTGAATTACACTACAAGTGACTTTCAGATGGCACACATATCTGAAATGAGTTGAATCGGATTTAAAGTCGAGTGTTTATTGTAAGATTTTTTCCACCAGCGTAACGGCGAGAGTCAGCAAGATTTTTTTTTAAAACTAACGTGAACCAGCCATTCCATCCCTGCACCTCGGTGTAATCAGGCCACGTCTTTTTATAACGAATAACTATCAATTCTTGATGGTTACAAATATTTATATTGTGTTTTCCCCCTTTTTATTGAAAGGCGGTTAATGAGACTCGACCTGGGTGCAGTGGGTTGGACCGCGGTCCTGCTCTCCAGTGGGTCTGGGGTTCGAGTCCCGCTTGGGGTGCCTCGCGACGGACTGGCGTCCCGTCCTGGGTGTGTCCCCTCCCCTTACGCCCTGTGTTACCGGGAAGGCTCCGGTTCCCCGTGGACAAGCGGTTCAGAAAATGTGTGTGTGTGTGAGACTCGACCCGGTTATATAAAGACATTCCTATGTTGCACCGTCACTGCAGGCCCACTATTTCAACTGTACGGTACTTAGTCCGTCTGCTTCTCCTTTTGTAAGATCGATGTTCTAAAACAAAAGCCTTAATCACAGCCTTTCAATAACACACTTCTCCTCTATTCCTTGCTTCATTGATATAAATGTAGTGAATTCTTTCTGAAAATGTTTGTTTGGTCAAAAATTCCAGTGTCCTTGCTGCATGCTCTTTGTTTTTAATTAGAATTCTGCAAGAACATTTTTAATTTGCCACAGTTTGTGCCCAGCAACAATTATCCCTTCATGTTTTTTTTTTTTTTTTTTTTTTTGTCAACAGTCTGTTGTCTGGAGATTGTCTTAGGAAACTGTTCCCCTGGTTCCCACGCGAAATGGTTTCAGTCCTTAGTCAAAACTCAGCTGAAGATGGAAGAAAAAGTGGTTCTTGGTTTGCTGCTGTTATACTGCAGACACAGCTCTTCTGTGCAGACTGTTTACACTGTTTGAGCAGTGCTATTGTCATACTTCAGATGATCTTCTGCTATCATTACAGGAGCTTGCCAGTGACGACACATATATTCCTGACAAAAGCTGTTTCCATAAAACCAATTGTTCTGAAACAACCGTGCTTTGTGACCTGCAGCAATTCCTTCAGATATCTAACATGAATGAACAGTAAATGACAGCAGGTGGTGTAGTGGTTATAGCTGTCACCTTGTAAACTGAACCTTTGACTCCTCCTTGCGGTAGTCTTCAGAAGGGCATTTACCCTGAACTAACACTAGGAAATCCCTGCTGTGTAAATGGGTTAATCACAGTAAAACTGCTTGGATAAAGGTGTCATCTAAATCAAGGTTAAGAACAATAATAAAGATGTGTATGAAGCAGGGTATCAATCTGTGACATAATTCTGTCTGAAGGAAGCAAGTTTTCCCTGCAGGGAACACACGTCCACTATGTCTATACAGCTGCTTGTCCTGGAGAGCCAGAGCCTAAGCCGGCAGTGCATGCACACCTAGGACAGGATGCCAGTCCATCACAAGGCACCCCAAGCAGGACTTGAACCCCAGACCCACCAGAGAGCAGGACCCAGCTAAGCTCACTGCACCACCAGGCCACTGCCCTCCTGCATCTCTCTGGTCCACATCTAGTTAAACATTTTTGATGTGAAACCCTGAATATGTTTATTTTTCCTGAGTATATGAGACAGAGGGAGTGCGGTGGCGGAGTGGGTTGGGCTGCAGTCCTGCTCTCCGGTGGGTCTGGGGTTCGAGTCCCGCTTGGGGTGCCTTGCGGTAGACTGGCGTCCCGTCCTGGGTGTGTCCCCCGCCCCCTCCGGCCTTACGCCCTGTGTTGCTGGGTAGGCTCCGGTTCCCCGCAACCCTGTATGGGACAAGCGGTTCTGAAAATGTGTGTGTGTGTATGTATGTATGTATGAGACACCCGGTACTGTAGAGCAGACAACTGATGATGCTGTAATTCCCATTTCACAATAACAAAATTTCTATTAAATTAATTGATAAAAATGTCTTCATAACACGTTTGAAAAAGCCAGTCGTTCTTTGACGGTATGCCTTCTAACAAGCAACCTAACCTTTTTATCAAACACAGACTGTGTAATTTTCCACAGCAATGTATTTTACCCGTTTAGCCGTCAAGTGGACTGCTTCAGATTGTGCGAACAGCGCCACCTTATGGAAAAGAAACCCTTACAGTGGAGAAAATTCCCGAGACCGAGAACAGAACTCCACTATTTACATTTACATTTACATTTATTCATTTAGCAGACGCTTTTCTTAAAGCGACGTACATGTCAGCAAAAATACAATTTGTGCATTAGGAGAAAGAGACATGGCTGCAGACATGTGATTCTTAAGTAAACCTAGTTTGTTACTATCCACTTGATGCACCAATGTTCATCGCACGAGTAGGTGTATAAAACGCAGGATAGATGAGTCTTGATAACCTCCTACCATTTTTTTTTTATTAAGAATAAGGTACACAAACAAGCAATCACATATTGTAACTTCCCGCGTTACTGATGTAATGTAAATAGTTGCATTGTGGGAAATCTGTAAATAATGTCTGTAACCGCTGGGGCCACTTCGGGGGGAAGTGGTGGGTTGACTGTGTCTGCCACTGTGTTGAGGAGTGCTAAAACAGGTTGGCTGTAAGTGCAGATCCAGGAGGAAAAGGGGTTCTTGGACTGAGGGCATTGTTTCCCTTGTGCTGGTGTTTGAATAAAATGTTAGTTATGGATGCTGCTTCTGCGTTTTTCTTCACCCCCTCCAAACCCATGGTGCTGTGCACCACAATATGCTGCCGGAGTAGTGGTTGTGTAAAGGCCTATCTGGGGAAGATCATGAAGTTATGCTGCATGAACTTTAACACCACACATGAGCTGGAGTTTTCAGGCCCTTCTTGAATGTAGACAGAGTTTCTGCATTTCTGAGTGAGACGGGAAGGTCATTCCACCACAACAGAGCCAGAACTGAGAACCTCCATGCTTTACCTTTCGTGCGCAGGACCACCAATCGAGCAGAAGTAGACAAGCGAAGGGGTCTGGCTGGGCTGCTAGGTACAATACTTACAATGGGTCACTCATCCATACATCAGTGGAACACACTCTCTCTCACACTCTACAGGTGAACCTCAACAGCATGTCTTTGGACTGTGGGGGGAACCACCAACACAAAGTACTGTGACAGGATCGTCACATTGTTCATGGTACCAATGGAAGGGAAATATAAATGGAAACCCAATCTTAGCCCACAAATTATAGTTAGCTGTGATTTTAAATACCCCAAATTATACAGTGCAAATGATGCATTGACGGCTTGGTAGGCTGCTTTGTTTATCTGTGGCACCAGGCAAATATTTTTTTCCACGTCCATCACAAACAAAATATACTACATTTACAGCATACTATAACAATATACCATATGTACTACATTTCACACAAAATAAACTATATGTACAATAATCACAACCAAATACATGTAAATAAACTTGGACTTAATTGTTGTAAATTGTATTGTTTGTGAGATTGTCGAAGCTGTTCTTGAATGGTAATTTCTTGGAAAGAAGATAAAAAAGGTGGTTGATGTATTACCAACCGTAAAGAAGATTAAGCCTGATCAATGTCTAGTACTTGGAAAGAGTTATTGTGCACGATATTTTAATGGGACTCATTTTAGAGGCCTGTTCCGCCCAGCACAAATTAGGGAAGTTATTCAAGATTTGATTTAATTAAAGTTTTTTCCCTCATGTTCTCTTCTGGAGATAGCAAATGTACAGCAAATACAGCATGCAAATATTTTTACAAATGCAAGAACCTCTAATGTAGCACTTCTCTGTTTATTCTGGTTTTACTCTTGATTTTTTTGCATTTGTTGTGCAGAAGATTCAGACTGAGCAAGTGAATGTCCTATAATTCGCCATTATCATCATCGTCATATCTCCTGCCAGCCATGCAGATTTACATTCCGCTGCCTTGCCTGTTGTCTCTGCTTGCCCTCTGCCATATGTTTCGCTGTTCTGGGCCTCAGGCTGCTCCGGTTCCGCCCAGTGGACATGAGGGGAGAGCTGTCCGTGGGGTTGGGGTGCTGAAGGCTGCAGCGGGGACCTGGTTCATGGTGCTTGTGCAGCACACAGCATCCCACCACCAGCTGGACCAAACTGATGGAGTCCCAGCAACGTGGACAATCACCAAGAATCCAAGGTGCGAGAGACAGGTGCGCATAGGCACATGTTTGTATTCGGCCTGACTTTAACACATCGGTTATGAATAATGGCAAGTGGTCACAACAGAGTGGCTTTCTGGAGCAGGGTGAGCGCCAGCACTGTTCCTCCAAGGTCTTCTCTTTCCAAGGACACCGAACTGAATTTTGTGTAGGAAGTGATACGGGTGTGTAAGACATCATTTGGGGTCTCCGTTGTTTTTACCTCAGCTGGGAAGTGGGAACGCCGGATAAAATGAAACAAAGGCAATGCACTACAGTACCGCTACTTTTTTTAAGAGTGGAATATAGCATGACATTAGTCATTGCTTTTTAAATGTTTCAAAGGACTTCCTGCAGTGGGAAACAGGTTGTGCTGCTCTCTCACACCTGTTAGAGAGGTACACTACATTTAGCCCATGCTTTTCTCCAAAGAAACTTACCATGTTAAGCTACCTACAGTTATTTACCCATTTATACAGCTGTGTAGCTTTACTGGAGCAATTTAGAGTTAGGTGCCTGCAACTTGGGTCCAAATGCAGCAATTCTAGTCACTATGCTACCAGCTGTCCCCAGCTTTGAACCCATTTCAGTCCGTGTGGAGTTCCTTCCCAGTCCTCCGGTTTCCTTCCACAGCCTAAAATTATGTTTCGGGTGAAGTGCAGAACTTGAATATTGTATGAGTGAGTGAGTATGTGTGTGACTATCCAGTGATGAACTGCCATCATGTGCAGAGTGTATATCTCCTGGTATAGTGCTCTCCATTTTCAGGACAGGATTCAAACAGCCAAGACCCTAAATTACTGTAGGCAAGTGGTTAACCAGACTGACTGTGTTTTTCCAAACACCAGCTGGTGCTGTCACATCACAGATGCCATCCGTATATAGGTTTCAGAACACTTTCTTTCTGGGGTGTGTGGCTGAATTGAGTTGTTTTCTTCTGTTGTATGTGAGTTAAGGGGGGTGCGGTGGCGCAGTGGGCTGGATCAGGTCCTGCTCTCCAGTGGGTCTGGGGTTCGAGTCCCGCTTGGGGTGCCTTGCGACGGACTGGCGTCCCGTCCTGGGTGTGTCCCCTCCCTCTCCGGCCTTACGCCCTGTGTTACCGGGTAGGCTCCGGTTCCCCGTATGGGACGAGTGGTTCTGAAAATGTGTGTGTGTGTGTATGTGAGTTAAATATTGGAGATAGAATAAGATAAAAATAATAGACATTCTGCTTTTGTTGGGTTCAGAAAGTATAATAATGTATAAATAGTATAATAATGAATATATTTAGATTTAAACACTTAAATTTCATGAACAGTGTTGAAAGATAAGGGGGGCGTGGTGGCGCAGTGGGTTGGACTACGGTCCTGCTCTCTGGTGGGTCTGGGGTTCGAGTCCCGCTTGGGGTGCCTTGCGACGGACTGGTGTCCCATCCTGGGTGTGTCCCCTCCCCCTCCAGCCTTACGCCCTGTGTTACCGGGTAGGCTCCGGTTCCCCGTGACCCCGTAAGGGACAAGCGGTTCTGAAAATGTGTGTGTGTGTGTGTGTGTGTGTGTGTTGAAAGATAATACAAGTGGAGCCCTACTGAGAGTTCCAGGTTCCTCTTTTGCCATCCAACATGGTGTCACAGCCTAAAGGCCTGTCTGCAACTGAGCTCCCAGCATTTCCTGCTGTCCATTACCACCCTTCTTATGAGTGCATAACATGTCCCGTAACTCATTCAGAGACGGTTTAAGAGAAAATGCCATGTAGCTGTCAGAGAGATATAGAACAATTAATTTCAGTGGCATGGAGTGTGGTCTTTATCGCACACCAATATGGAAGAACAGAGACCTAGTGTCACACCTAGAGGATGTGGGGGAGCCGAGAGGTAGGACTCAGGCACGTTTTTATTAGAATTGTTGGTTTCATTGTCGGCTGAATCTGAAATCCAGGTTGAAAGTCCAAGCGGAAGTTGAAACTGGAGGAGTCAGGAGCAGAAGCGAGGAGCAGGTCACAGCCACAGTGGGGACGGTTGCCTCAGTGAGATTCCGCGAATAGAGTGTGTGAAGTAGCTCCCTTTATACCTCCACTTAACTTTCTGCAGGTGTGTGAGCCTGATTTGCTGGAGTGAGGTCTGGCGAGTGACATCTAGGGATGGTGACAGTGTTTTTCAAGTTTTCGTAGAGCTATAGGTACAGATTGAGATATACTTACAGATAAACAGTGCATAAGTAGGGACAACAGAGAAATAGATGTGTAGTTTTGCAAGCACGGGTTTTCAGGAAAAAAGCTCTAGCAGTGTATTTAGAGCTAGTCTCCTTTTTTGTGTAGAAGTGGTCAAGATCTTCAGCCGGACACCATGGGGATAGCAAGTGGGTGAGGTCCGTCAATGACTTTAATGGTCTGGAATTTTTGCAGTGAGTCAGACAACAAAATATGAAAAACTTACCTGAGATCAAATTCAAAAAGAAATCAGGATATTGGAAATATAAGTACATGCACAGACATTGGCTGAAGCTGCTTGTCCTGAGCTGGGTCATGGTGAACCGGAGCCTAACCCAGCAACACAGGGCACAAGGCTGGAAGGGGATGGGGACACACCCAGGATAGGACGCCAGTCTGTCACAAGGCACCCCAAGCAAGACTCGAACCCCAGACCCACCAGAGAGCAGGACCCAGCCAAGCCAGCTGTGCTACCACACCCCCTCTGTAAACATCTGATGACTGTTGTATCATTTTAATTAACCGTTTGCTTAACCTCAGAAAAATATGCAGGAAGATCAACAAAGTATCACCCCCTTTCAAACAACATTGGTTTTGAATTTTGTTACAGCTGTTGCAAATGTTTTCTTACATCACACATCTTACTGTGCATATTACATTGTACAATTTTGCTTAACATAGTGCTGGAAATAAGATGAAACATTGTTAAATGCTTCCTAATTTTCAGATTATTAGATAAAATTAGGTAATGAAAATATTTGTCTGAATTTCTCTCCATGTGGGAGCTCTCTGTATGATCTCAAACATCCACTGTGTTTTTTCTCCTCAGAATGCAGAAAATCTCACTGTATCACATGTCAAGGTGAACAGTATTGTAGTAACACTGAGAAAGCACTGTATGTCAGCTGCATCTGCAGTGGACCATCAAATGTCTAGCCTTCATTAAATTTGATAGTTCTTCCTAAAGATCTTCCCTAATTTGATCCAGGGAAGAAATGGTTGCTAGAGCAACAGGGGCTGGAGCATCTCAAAAAACAAGCACAGTACAGCTGGCATGATTCACTTCCGATGTGTAATTTGGAGCAGATGATTTTTTGGTACACTGACAAGGCATAAGTGTAGCTATCACTCTAAATTTTCTTTACCATCAGCTTTTCTGTATGGCATCAGTGGAAGAGTATTAGCTTTCATTGGGCTAGGGGTGCAGACCCTGGTGTTCCTTCCTTCTAAATTCTCAGTTTCTCCACAGCCCCTTCTCAGTGTGCCAGAGAGAGCTGTATTAAATATTTAGTCCAGTGTTCCCCCTCCACAAGCTGTGCATTTGAGCATGTGCACATGGTTCATTGACCAGGTGCACATGGCAAAATATTGAGCGCACATAAGAAAAGCATGAATATTGCTGTTTATTGTGTACACAGCCTCTTAAAAATGAAAGGAACTATAGGCTCCAGTGCTTCTTCTTGAGTGAGAGATGAACTATTGGGAAGGAGAAAGGTGATCATATAAAATGCCAGATAAGTTGAACTCTCAGTTATTCACTGCCTGTGTTTGGATTGGGCAGTATAGTCTCCAGTCTGCTACAGTGTTCTCAGAAGCATGACATGTAAGGATTTCCAAAGCAGGAAATATAAAGCTGTCAAACTATCAAATGAGTGGACTGGATTGTCAGGTATGATGTTTCATTTCACTGAGATCTTTCGTTGTGTTGGACCTTTAAAGACATTGTTCCCAGGTTTAAGGCGACCTCCTACAAACCAATAACAAGAGCACAACTTTCAACATAACCAAGAAGTCTGAAATTTAGAGAGAGAGTCTGGAATGGGAGTTAAGTTTATAAAAAGAGTCTCTCTGTAAATGGGGCTCTTACTGTTAAACAACAAATGGCAAATGTTAACATTTTTAACAGAAAGTTAAAAATTAAAGTTAGCAGTTAGAAAGTTAACAGTTTCTAAAATACATTGTCATTACACAAGTTTGCTTTCCTTTCAGTACTTTACCATTGTGTGTAGTAGAATATATTCATCAAAAATAATTTTGTATTCTAAAAAAACGCTGGTTTTCCGCAGAATGTTAAGTGATTCTGGTGTTTAGCAATATAACCATCACAAGGTTAATTACGGAGTTGCACTCACGAAACCATAACTTAAGAAATTTCCAAACTGATGTTCTGAATCAGTCTAAGAATATGTAATAGTGTCCAAATATACACATTCACTTTGGAGGGCAGGTGTGACATTTGGAGAGTTACAGCATTAGCCTAGGGTGTCTGCTGACTCCTAAGGCAGTGAATCTAACAGAAGCATCAACCTGAGATCTATTCCCCCTTAAAGGAAGGACAGGCCCTTATGTAACTGCTGAGTGCTGTAATTCCATTTCTCTTCAGCAGCTGTTGTGTTTCACAATATCCTGGAGGGGTTCTTCAAAACCCAGCCTATCAGCTCAACAGATTCTGATTAATTAACTACTCAGATGGAAACACAGTGCAGCTGAGCTAGGAGCATATCTGCAGATGGCTGCTTGACATCCGTATGGAGTTATTTACTTTTCCCGTAGTTGACTTGTTATGACAATGAGTACAGCCTTAAGGTTTTATGGCTAGAGTTTTAACCTGGACACCTGCTGCTATTCTAGCAGTTATGTTGTGCATACTCCCACACGGTGCCTGGAGTAGTTCTTCCCTCTGTGTTCCTGATGACTCCCGTATGCGGTTCTCTCAGAAACCCCACAGTCTGATGCAAGGCACTGATCCCGTGACACAGGAACTGGTGAGGCACGACATGCCCTGAAGGGAATAATGCGGAGTGCTAGAATGGCATAGTGCTTTTTCAGCATGTTTTGGTGGGTGGCTGAGCTGCAACAATCAGTCCTGAACATCAAACCATAGCAGCAGGCTGACTTCTACTGAGTCTATTTAATGACTTCACTCTGAATGCAGTCACTTTACCATTTGATAAATAAATAATGTGCATCTGGGGCCATAAATATGGAAAAAGGGTATTTCCAAAAACTGTAACACTAGGGTTTGACTGTTGGATGTGTGGATTTATTATAAAGTCTGGACTGAGCAGTAAACAGCAGACAGCAGATTTTTTTGGATGATTTCCCAGACTGAACATGATTGTTTTGCAAGTCTAGAGTACTAGAACACATCTTTTCTAAATTCTAACATAAAACATTCTGCTTTGTTTGTAAGTCACAGTCACAGTGTCATGTTCACAGAAAGGCAATGAACCCAAGTGCAGGTGTATCATTTATTCACTAATGTTTTCAAACAAGGGACAGGGGAAAGAGAGTCGTCAAATAACAGGCCAGAGTTCACCGAGGAGCGAACATCGCACTGTGTGGAATCCAAAGCTTTGGTCCGGAAAATGAAGCCAAAGGTCAGGAAACCAGGGAGATGTAGGACAGAGGGCAAGGGGACCGGGAAACAGGAGAAATCGCAGGAGCATGCTGCTATGGAGGTTGCGGTTTGCTCAAAAGAGGTTCCACAATCTGGGAAGTCTCGTGCAGTCCTTTCATGTCCCTTTTCCCTGATCCGCCACAGGTGCGTCTTTTTTGATGTGATGACGTGGGCGTGACAGACAGATAGACACACATTGTGAGTCACACTGATCTTGAGCTCCTGTTACACATTGGAAAACAAAAAATCAAATTTTTCAAGCAAATGAAATTTTAAAATCTTAAAGCACCAGTGAATAGCTGGGGTTGAATCTATTCACAATTCTGTTGCCTGAGCAGTAAATGACTTTTTAACCTTTTAGTAAAAAGTACACACACACACACTACACACACACACACACACACACACACACACACTCACTCACACACACACACACACACTGTCTGAACCACTTGTCCCATTCAGGGCCGCGAGGAGCCGGAGCCTAACCCAGCAACACAGGGTGTAAGGCTGGAGGGGGAGGGGACACACCCAGGACAGGACGCCAGTCTGTCACAAGGCACCCCAAGTGGGACTCAAGCCCCAGACCCACCGGAGAGCAGGACCCAGTCCAATCCACTGTGTCACAGTACCCCCTCGTAAAAAGAACGATGACTTTTAAATTTTTAATTGATTGCATGTCAAGCTTTAGGAAAAGACAATCAGAAAACCTGTGCAACTTAACACTTTTCCCATATGATATTTCTGTCTTGAAGTGTCTGTCCTGCTTTTTCAGGTAAATCACGCATGGGTAATATGCAGGAAGTGAAGAATGAGGGTGAGGAGATGGCCTACGGACTCTGTTATTACTGACAACCCAGACAGAACAACATTATAAACATTTCTTGGTTAAAATATGTTTGTTAGTATGGCAAATGGTCTCAAAATAGAACAGACATAAAAAATTTTGATGTTTAGGAAATCTAGTTTTTATTAAACTGAGAGGCATGAAAAGATCATAGTCTGTAATAAAACATTGCATCCTGTCTTCTAGCACATTTTTTACTGCCAAACCACAAAGGGAGATATAGTCAGTTTTTCCAGATATACTTAGAACACTGGTGGTGAATGCAACCTGTCAGTAAGTATCAAATGTTAAAATCATAAGTTTTAAGTGGTTCAAAACCCTCCTCTTTATGCGGCGTTTTCTCCAGGGGTGGAGCCTTTCATTTCCTAGCTCCTGTCGGAGAATATTGTGCTCTGTTTGATCAAGGATCCCAGCATGGTCCAGCAGCTCAAGTTCAATGAGAAGAAAAAGGAGGGCCCTGATCACTTCCTGTTCCAGTGCAATAATCCAACAATTGCTTCATCACAGACTTGCAGGTGCAGCCAAAACAAAATGCAAAGCTGGTGTTTTTCTTCTCAGCTCTACAGGCCTTTATTGCTTCACTGTCTTGTGTAATATTACATTTCAGCTCAACTTTGCTGGAAAGGGAAGAAACCATATTAGTGGCCTGCCACAGTTTTAAGACAGCAAAATATGAACCTTCAGGCAATGGCACAAAATTTACATTTATTAATTTAGTAGACGCTTGTCTCCAAAGTGATGTACATCACATAGAAAATACAATGTATGTAGTACATTAGCAGGAAGAAAAACTTAGATGCAGATGCGTGATATTTCAGTGCAGTTAGTTTCCTTCCACCATATGAACCAATGTTCATCACACACGTAGCATAAAACTTAATTGGAATATCCACGATACCTGATCACCTTCCTAGTAATTTTTTTTTATATATATTGGAGATACATATAAACATTTGCATTACATTACAGGAGTAGCTGCGTAAAGGTTCATCTGGGCATGATCTTAAAGTTATAGGGCATGAGCATTACACTTTACATGAACTTAAGAGATCATGGGCGAAGTGAGTCTGGAAAAGATGAGTTTTAAGTTCTTTTAAATGTGGACAGAGAATCAGCAGATCTGAGTGAGAGAAGGAGATCATTCCACCACAATGGAGCCAGCACCGAGAACCTTTGTGCTTTACGTTTTGTGCATTGGACCACAAGGGGGGCAGATGTGGAAGAGTGTAGCAGTCTGTTTGGGGTGTATCAGGTGATCAAGTCTTAAAGATAGCTGGGAACAGATTTATTGATGCATTTGTAAGCCATAACCAGGGTCTTAAATTTGATCCAGGCAGCAATTGGAAGCCAATGCAGAGAAACAAGTAGAGGAGATACATGGGAACCCTTTGGCAAGTCAAACACAATTCGGGCAGCAGCATTCTGTATCAACTGTACAGAGAAGAGAGTTGCAGTAGTCCAGATGGGATGTCTCCATGGCCTGGACAAATAGTTTCATAGAGTCTGTTGTGAGGAAAGGACAGATCCTGTGGATGTTATGCAAGATGTATCTGCAGGTCCAGGTTCTGATTTCGATGTGCTGAGAGAAAGTAAGACTTGATTCAATCGTCACTCCCAGACTCTTAACTGAGGAGGCAAACAAAATGAGTGAGTTGTCCAGTTTAATCGAGAGATCATAACAGGAAGACAGGCCAACTAGAAGGTGTAGGATCTCTGTTTTGGAGACGATGAGTTGAAGGTGGTGATCAGACACCTATGCAGAGATGTGTGACAGGCAAGCAGCGATGTGCATGGAAATGTCTGGTGTTCCAAGTGGAAATGAGAGGAAGAGCTGGGTATCATCAGCGTAGCAGTGATAGTTGAATCCATGGGAGGTGATGACAGGGCCGAGAGACAAAGTATAGATTGAGAAAAGCAGAGGGCCCAGTGTCAAGCCCTGCGGGACACTAGTTAAAAGAGGCAGGGGAGAAGAACGGGAGCCCAGCCAGAGCCATTGATAGGATCCGTCAAGTAGGTAGGACTCAAACCATCTTAGTACCGTTCCTTAGATCCCAAGCTGACTAAAAGAAGAGAGTAGAATCTGGTGGTTGACAGTGTAGAATGCTGTGGACAGGTCAAGGAGGATAAGGACCGAAAAGAGGGAGGCCACTCTAGCTAACTGAACAGCATCAGACTCTGCCAGGAGCACTGTTTCCGTGGAGTGACCAACTTTGAATCCAGATTAATATTCATCAATGAGATTGTTCCGGGTGAGGAATTCAGATATTTGATCACAGGCGGCCCATTCTAGAGTTTTAGAAAGAAAAGAGAGGAAAGAGACTGGCCTGTAGTTTTGGACTGAGTTAGGATCCAGAGAGGGTTTCTTTGGAGGGTGCAGTGACGTGGTGTTTTTGACCGGGTTCTGCTCTCTGGTGGGTCTGGGGTTTGAGTCCTGATTGGGGTGCCTTGCGATGGACTGGCGTCCTGTCTAGGGTGTGTCCCCTCCCCCTCCAGCCTTACGCCCCGAGTTGCCGGATTAGGCTCTGCTTCCCCACGTCCCCGAATGGGACAAGTGGTTCAGAATGTGTGCGTGTGTGAACTGAAAACCTACCTAATCTGAGAATGGTGTGTTTATATATTATGGTGTACCTATAAAACTGTCCATATCTCATCACAGGTAAGTGATTAACAAAGACCAACACATATACTGTACATGAAAATAAAACCATTTCTCTAAATGCTTAAATTTAATCATAAATGTTGGTAAACCAGCAATGATGATCTGAAGGTTGCCAGTTCAGATTCATTTAGTTCCACTTACCCTGAACTGGTCCAGGATAAATACAGGTAAACTGCTCAAAGTGCTTTGGATAAAGTCATCAGCTAAATGATAAATTAATTTTTATGAACATAAAATTACAACCCATGGATTTTAACCCTAAAACAAGCTGCCTCAGTAACTCCTGTATTGCTCAAAATCTCCCAAACAAAAAGGGTAGCCAATTACTGAAAATTTTTAATTGCCCCTTCTTTTATGGCAGCATGACGGTACAGTGGGTAGCACTAGTGTCTCACAGCACCTGGGCTGGGCATATGGATTGCTCAGTCTGCACAGAGAAGTGACGTCTTTAACACTAACATACAAAAGCTTGGAATTGCCCAGAAACGTTCATGATTTTTAAGGAATTCAAAGTATCATTAAACTGATCTAAAAAAAATAGCACATCAATACTAATGGTGCAAATGGCTATTACTGCTTAATGTGTGGGGGGTGCAGCGGGTTTGGCTGGGTCCTGCTCTCTGGCAGGTCCGGGGTCCGAGTCCTGCTTGAGGTGCCTTGCGACGGACTGGGGTCCTGTCCTGGGTGTTCCCTCCCCCTCCAGCCTTGCGCCCTGTGTTGCTGGGTTAGGCTCTGGTTTGCCTCGGAACAGGCAGTTTCAGCCTGCATTTGTCTGTGTGTGCTTAACGTGTCAAGATTGCCAAGAAACAAAGGTGTCCACCACTGTCTTGAGAGAAAAGGGGCAAACTGGATTTAATCAGGACAGAAAAAGAAGTGGAAGACCCCACTGCACAAAACGATGAGAACATCAGAGTCTGTTGTTGAGAAACAGACATCTTACAGGTCCTCAGTTGCCTGCTTCCTTAAATAACACATGCGAAATACCAGCGTTAGCTGCAACAGTGAAAAAAATGACTTCAGGATGCTGGCCTTGGAGGCAGAGATTCCAAAAAAAAAAAAAAAAAAAAGCCATAACTGAAAACTGGCAAAGAACAAAAGGTTAGAATGGGAAAAAACACAGGCGGTGGATGGCGGATGACTGGAAAATAGTATTATGGATGGATTAATCTTATTTTGAGGGGTCTAGATGAAGCAGGACAACATGTGAGATGTAGAGGAAATGAACAGATACTGGAAGATTGCTTTATGCCATCTTTCAAATATGGCAGAAAAACTATAATGAGGCTCCTTGGTGCTGGTATGGTGGGACGCTTACAAAGAGTACGGAAAAATGAACGAGAAATGTTAGCACTCTATTTTACAACATGTCATTCCTTGTGGTCAGCGCTTGGTTGGTGCAAATTTCAACATGCACCAGAACAATGATGCAATGCATACTTCTCAGTTATGTAAAACCTACTTGATGAATAAACAGGAAGCCAAAGTACTGTCTTGGATGGACAGGCCAGCAAAATGAAAGATTAGTGAATGTCTGATGTATAGTACAGTTGTATAAAATAAAAATGTTATGATACTGATCAGAAATTAATGCTACCTTGGTAAATAAAAGGATCAGTTTCTATCAAAAACATTAACATTTCTGGGCGATTCCAAACTTTTAAATGCTAGTATACACATATTTAAGCAAAACAAAAACATACTGTTGCCAATAGCTACTCTGAAAATGTAAAATTTCTCCAAAACTTAATTACAAAAGGCTAGCTGTAACTTGTTACCATCTACCTCTGGATATTATTTTTGCGCTAAAGTAGCACAAAAGTTACTCTGTCAAGCTCCTCTGTGACTTGACCATTCATAATTTAAAAATGTGCCACCATATATTGTTTTGTAGCACAAATGTGAAGGGACAAATTTCTGATGACTGCCAGAAAAGAGTAAAACAACATCCCAACTCAGTATCCATTCTAATTTATTTTAAACACATCGCACTATCAGCAATGAACTTAAATATAATGTGAGAACCAAAGTTTACATCAGCAAATAAATGCACTTCAACACACACAGGCTCCTAGACACAACATCAAAAAGGGAACACGGGGCATTAAAAGACAGGAAACATGTTTGAGGACTATGTGCTGCAGGGACACAGAAGCCAGACATGCACTGAAAACTGCAACCGCTGATGGCAGATGAAACATTCAAGTGTCAAAGACATTTTAACATAACCGTGATTACAATTGCCTCCATGAGTCCCTGCATCAAAGTGCCTTCATAGAATACATCAAATTCATCCTGAAGCACCCTTTTCAGGGAATTATTTTCATACTGCAATAGGTGAAAATGGAAAGGATTTGCCAATCAGTCATGACAAAGTGAGTCATAAAAACAATTTTACAGTTTAAACAAGACAACATAATTATTCAACCATCACTGCTAATCACTTAGTGTGTGATGTGGTACATGGCATCTGAAAAGAAAGCTATGTCTGTTCAGTTTAAGGAAATGTATACAAGTTGTGACACCTGTCAGTGACAACAGTCCCAATAACGCATTTGATCTGACTAGCATAGTGGTACCCCAGCACACTCAACATCTGGTTTATCTGAGCGGAACTGACTTATTCAGCCACTCACTATATTAAAAGGTTTAAATAGCTGTTAACTTCATACAAATCCTTCTTTTCTGAGAATGCCCAGCACCTAACTGCAAGCATGCTTAGTCTGTTACCAAAAAAATGCATAAAATGCCTGAACACTGCCTTCTAATTTTGAAATTGTGCGCTAAAACTAGATGCACAAAGGCATTTCAAATCTAAAATAACCTGGTATTTTCTTAAATTAACCAAAATTGCAGGGACCTAAATGTAATATTCATCCAAGTTTAAATGTCTTAATAAAGTGCTTAATGGAGGAAAAATTATGGCTTTCAAAATTCCAGTCATTTTAGAGGAAAAATTAAATGATGAAATAAAGGAGCACAGATAACAATGAACAATTCATAGCCTAACTAGCACATTTGATACTTATCTTTGTTTTAGATTCCCAATAACGTATATACTAATTGAAAGTTCATCCTTGCTGATGTGCTAGAGGTGTAAGGTGACAGTTGAGGATAGGGCTGTCTGACCAGAGCACCACTCAATGACTATTGTGCTAAGTACTACTGGACCAGGTAACACCAGGACATCAGGGCAGACCTCTATTGAACTGTGCTGACAGCCTCATGGATAGACTCTGCCACATAGTCAATGTTCTTGGTGGTCAGACCACACATGTTGATGCGGCCACTGGCCATCAGATAGATGTGTTTCTCCTTGCTTAGGTACTCCACCTGATGAGCTGCAGGGCAGAATGAGGAAAGACAAGGTCAATTAGTGGACCACTACACAAAATAAGGAATAATTACAGACTGACATGCATCTTGTCTTAATACAGGAAAATATAAGCTTGTTCCTGGAGCTACAGCCATCCAGATGTGAACCACACTAGAAGCTGTCATTGTGCCTAGTATGGCATGTGATGTATGTTGGACAGAGCTAGATGATCCAAAGAGGAACATACGGGTGAGGCCAGTGAAGCTGAACATGCCAATCTGCTGGGTGATGTGGTCCCATGTGCCTGGGGTGCCCAGGGCCTGGAGCTTGGCCTTCAGCTGGGCCCTCATCAGCAGCACTCTGTCTGCCATGGTCTTCACATTTTCTTGCCTGTGGCACAGGAAACAGAACCATGTGACACAGGCCAGCAAACAATGACAAAAAAAAAAAAAAAAAAAAACTCTTCATTTCAACATGATTCCTCCAACAGAACAGATGAAACAGACTGTGCAAAAACTTGCTGGTATTATGTTTATAAAACCAAACACATTTTGATGACCTGTTACTTTAAGACTGATTTATTATTTCAGAATGGAAACATCAGGGTCAAACACCCCTAAGGATCAGCATACCATTCAGCAAAGAGCTCGGGGCTGTTCAGTGTAAGGGCTACCACGCGGGCTCCTTGTGAAGGGGGGTTGGACCAAATAGTCCTAACAATCTTCTCCATCTGAGATAAAACCCTGGTCAGGTTTTCATTGTCCTTTGCAACAATGGTGAGGTTCCCAACTCTCTCATCTGTTAAGTGAAAGCTAACTTTTAATACCAGGAACAAAATGACAAAGAAATTGCACAACGCTTCTCAAGTACTGGCATGATTCACTTACTATAGAGCCCAAAGTTCTTTGAAAAAGATTGGGCGCAAAACAGCTCGAAACCCTGAGACACAAAGTATCGGACAGCCCAAGCATCCTTCTCCAGGCTTCCAGAAGCAAAACCTTGGTAGGCCGAGTCAAAGAAAGGAAAGAGGTTCCTCCGCTATAGAGAAAGAGAGAATGACTCAGGAAACATCTGGCAAGTATTCAAAACCTTATACATCAGGAGTTCTAAAAACCTAGACAAATGGTAGAAACCTTCACTTAGAAAATGCAGAATACAAATATGTAAGCAAGTGCCATCTGTGAAAATCCAAGATAAACAATTTCTTTTATAGAGAATAAAAAGTGGCAAACACTGAAAGTCTTCATGTTCAAGTTGCATCACCTTGCAACTCACCTTCATGACCTCAGCAATCTGCTTCCACTCTTCTGGTGTGGGGTCAATGCCCGTGGGATTGTGGGCACATGCGTGCATCACAAAGATGGAGTGCTCTGGAGCACTCTGGACACAAAGGACAAATCAGTTCTACTGGTACCAACCATCCAAAAAACTTCTAGATACATGCAAGAGCTGCGTGGTCACACTGGGAGAGCCATTTATTATGTGTGTGTGTGTATATAATATATATATATGTCATCTTGCTATTGTCAAGATAGTGTCTCTTTAGCAAAGAATGTTGTAACTATAGAACTGTGGAAAAACTAAAATTAAGAGTCACCAACAGAACAATCACTGATTTTGGAGTTTTTACTCTTCTTTTGGCCATCTGGCTTTTTCAAATTACAGACATGTTAAAAGAGTAATTTATGATTACCATTTAGGTTTTGTGCTCATACGAGAGTTCTGACCATTTCACATGTCGATCATTACAAAAACAACAAGAAAAACAGGAAAAGGGAATCAGAAAGTACAAAACGCATTCAAATTCACCCCTCACCTCAAGGTCACCTAAAAATCCAGCAAGATCCAAACTTCGCTTTTCAGCATTCCAGTACTTGTATGGACGAATATCTTGAAACCCAGCATCAGCAAAAACACCGTTGTGATTTTCTGTAGAGGAATGGAATTACAAAAAAGGTCATTACATAATGCTAAAGGCAAGTCAAACTAGATTCATGGAAACCACTCACCTAGTTTCCATATTAAGAGAGCATACAAAAGTGATTTACCATTGCCTACTTCCACATATTGCAAACACAGGAAGAACATGCAAACTTCATGCACCCTGAGCCAGATTTCAATACTCAACCTGTCTCGCACATAATGCTTAGGCACCCATAACAAATGTTCATCAGGGATATCTGTGAAGACAGTCATTTCTGGCAGCGTATTTGCAATTTCTTACCCCATGTGGGTGCAGAAACATAAACGGGAGTAGCTGTGTTGTTGTAGCCATAATACCACCGGCGCAGAAACTCTGCCCCTATCTTCAGAGCTCCTGTTCCCCCTAGGCACTGCACACCACCAACCTGCATAAAAAACACAAAATTTCTGGAAATAAAGGGCCAGATCTGTCTGTTTCCAACTTAGCCAATTAAACCCTAACTATAATATCACATCCACACCTCTATCAGAGGAAAAGAAAGGAGGCAACACCCAGGCTGCTGAGGGTTTCTGTTAATAAGTACAAATATGTACATTTACTCATTTAGCTGACACTTTTCTCCAAAATGACTTAAAATGTTAAGTTACTTATAATTATTTTACCTATTTATAAAGGTGGATAATTTATACTGGAGCAATTTAGAGTAAGTACCTTGCTCAAGGGCACTACAGCTGGAGATGGGATCGAATCTCCAATCTTTAGGTCCTAACCACTACGCTATCAGCTGTCCTAGCACTCTGCGACACCGTGAGGTTACTGGCCGAGCTGTACCCTGTTCTCCAGGATGGCCAGGCTGTCATCGCCAAGGGCAATCTTAGAGGCGCTAGAGCGGAACTCGGGCAACCCCAAGATGGGCAGGTACTCATGGTTGAGGCTTTGGTCCTCCACAATCATCCTTTCCACCTTCTTCACCACAGGAAGAACCCATGGCTGATTGTCATCGGTCCTATATGCTGCACAGAGGAAAAAGAAAGAAAAAGTGTTGCTTAGACGACAGGGAAAGATCAGGAGCACATAATACATAAAATCTCAGAGTTTTATCATCATCATCTCATTATTTTTACTAATTATTTTGCAGATGCCATTGAACACAGTAACTTGAATGTTAGATAAGCAACTTTACAACGATTGATTTAATCTCTTTAGGGTAAATAGCTTTTTTTTTTTTTTTTAAAGGTACTACAGCAAGAGTGGGATTCAAACCATGAGTGTGAACGGCAACAACCCTAGCCCCTACACTACATGCTGCTAACTACTGGAGAAGCAGCCACCTTGCAATCTGAAGGGTCCTGGTATGAAACCTTGATCATGTTGTGGAACTTTTGATCAAGGGTTGGGCGTGTGTGGAAATGCCAGCCCGCCAAATTCAACGATTAGAAAACCATGCGAGTGAATAGTTGCCAGGCAAGAGAGGAACAGAAGTGGTATGCCTGTGCCTTCTTCCATGCATGTCGGTCGGACATAAACTCGACACACCCTCAGCTGGACTCAAACACAAATGCCCCCTGAGCAGGTCAGGAGCTACAAGGTGCCAGCTTTACCTGCTGTGCTACTGTGTCCTGTTTTAACCAGACCAATCCTAAGGTACCAATCCTGAACTGCACCAGTGTATACCTGTTGTATAAAAGAGTAATTATCATTGTAAGTAGCTTTTCGCTGTATTGTCCTAACACCGTAAACTGTCAGAGACAAAGGTTTAAGCTTTTAATTCCATGGGCAGCTACCTCTATAATGTATGCTGCCAAAAATGGTGGTTTTGGACTAACCGCAGTTTTAAGTATCCGGTGTCCGCATCTGTATCTCTCCATTTGCTAGTGACATACACTTTTACTTATTCTTGTAGTACTTTTGCGGTCGCTTAGTTGATCGAGTTGTATGTCGCTTTGGAGAAAGGTGTCTGCCAAATTAGTAAATGTAAACTACAGGTGGTCCCTGATTTACGATGGTTCGACTTGCGATTTTTTCGACTTTACAATAGTGAGCTGGTGATAGACATTCAGTACCAACCATATGTCATGCTCACACCCTCATGCCAATCGACCACACCTGCCCTGAACTAGAGGAGCAGGATATAAAGGAATCTGTGCCAACTCATCTGGTTGTGGAACTTCGTTGAGTAAACCTGCAATAGTGATAGAACACTGCTTACTTCCTTGGCCTTCCAGTCCCTCTGTCCTTTGCCCTTCTCTCCGTTTGCTGCCTTCCCGGTTTCAGATCTCCTGCTTTGCCTGATCGACTTGGATTCCTGTCTTGTCCCAAGAGCTCTGTGCTTCGAATGATCCATACCTGTCCCTGACTACAGTCCTTGCTTACTCGTTTTGGTTCCCACAATAATCGAACCCGCAATTTGGTCTGGGCTGTGGCAGCAATCTGCATCTCCAAGTCTGTCACACAGAGGTATGCATTAAATGCATTTTCAACTTATGATGGGTTTCACGGCAAGTAACCCCATTGCAAGTCGGGGACCACCTGTAAAATGTTGAGTTGTAACAATTACTTTCATTGCTTATTCAATTTTAATTTAATTCATACGTATATACATCTATAGTGATATAGTTTATTCACATACAATTTATATTAATTTAACCTAAGGGCTAAGATGTACAATTCCTAAGCAGCTACAGAACTTATACAACCAAACCTTAATGTTCTGTAAATAATATTCCATTTTATACAAACAGGAAAACTGAGTTTTGTTGCTCCCAAGGTAAAGTATGGATTTTTATATTGCTGGAGTGTAATACTCTTGAGGGCTTATCAAGTGAGAGAAGGCCTTAGGGAAGGAAAGATTTCAACCAAGCCAGTAAGTTCTGTGCCAAGATTCCAATTTGTACTTCCCAGGCACAAAACTGAAGACCTTAGATTAAGGCTTCCATACGGCCTGAGATCTAATCCAGCGCTATGGTAGCCTAGAAGGTGATGCTGGAGTCCTGGCAGTTACCACTAATAGAATGCAGCCAAACACCCACAAGGCTTCCACTGCAGCCATCTACAGTGTCAACGGGAACACAGACTGCTGGCTTCCTGACAAGACAATTTAAGCCACAGAAGATCTAAATATCTGTGCTGGCCTTCACACCACCCCAAAACCGATCTGAACAAGTCCCTTACGCCCTGGTACATACACATCCGGATGATCCTGCTTTTTGCAGCTGCATAAACACAGCAGCGGCTGCTCTTGAGCTCATTGATGGCAGAAAGGATTTTTAGCTGCACCGTCACAGAGAACTGGAAGGCTTACAGCTACATACTTATCATGAAGGAGGTCACCACCAGCAAACAGCCTAGCTGCAATTTGCACCATGACCATGAGTAACTGAGTTGCAATTTTCATCCGTTAAAAAGGTGCATTTTTTTTTGTGTTAACATTTAAGGAAGGCATTATGCTGGTGATGATCTGCAGTACAGGTGTCGTGTTGGGAGCAGTCTTCAAGACCCCAGAGAGGTATTCAGACGTATGTGTTGAAGAGGATTATAAAGGAGGGATGGACAGACTCTGATCTTTCATCACCAGGACCTTAATACGGGGGGGGGGGGGGGGGGGCAAGGGTCAGCATTGAAAAAGAAGAAAAAAAAAAAAAAGACAATGGCACCATCTTTAGCAGCACCCATAAGAAAAATATAAGAATGTGATTTTGCCAGCAAACACATTATTATAATACCCTCATGTACTTCCGCTACGCAGGGGAAAGAAGTCATTATGACTATAATTAGCGCACTTACAGCTACCCACAGAATTCAGGAATAATCTATTTGTTGTTACTAAAGAAGTTCCACACTGTAGGAACTAAATTGTTTTACAAAGCAATAAGGCACTGTTTTGACAGAATGGTGGTCCACCACGCTCAGCATATCCTGCTGCACCTCCAGTCCTGGCAATTATCCACAATTGTCACAATGTCATCGATCGGCCACTCGCCTTACCTCCAACACCAAGATTCACCTTATTCGGGCTACTGTCCTCACGGAAATCTGCGGTCAGTTTGAAAACAGCCACAGGGGTGGCTTGCGGAACCTCTGAGAACAGTGACATGACAGCAGATCCGTGCAGTCCAGGACAGGGCGCCGTGGTTGAATATGTAAAGGACAGTCGAGGTTCACCTTCACATGGGACTGTAGCAATGGGAAATGGGCGTTTCAGCTAAGACAAATAGCCATCGTGAACGAGTGATTGACAGGAAATCTAACCAATCAGCGCAAAGTGGATAGGTCGAGAAGTCGTAAAAGGATTTTTTTTTTTTTTTTAAACAAACTTTATCGATTAAAAACAGTAAGTACAACAGTCAGGATAATAAATAAAACACCGGAACAGATCCAAATATTACAACAAACAACAAAAAGATGATGACGACGACATGGTCCGATAAAAATTGCGTCACAATGCCGACAGCTGGTGCTGCAAATAACCGAACGAAGAACGAGTAAAGGCGGGACTAAAATGAACGTTGCTCAAATTGGCGAATGACGTTCAAAAGTCCTCTTGACTTTAAAATGCTATTTGTCCATAAACCTGACGAAACAACGACGTCTAAAGCGTCAAGTTATGGACGGAGCAATTTGAAATGTGGGCAGGTTTTGATGTCCAAGAGACGTGGATGTGTTTTTCTGCCGTATTTTGTTGAACGCAGAAAATGAGTGAGAACATGATCGGCTGCTTGGGGAATTTTTGGTTCGTTCTTGTATTTCAGTGACGTTCTTTTTAAAAGGAGGAGTTTTGACTGGGAATTCAATTGTACTGACTTCGTGTTTTGTGTTTGTTATAATAGACAATCTATATTACTAACTACAGATCAGATGTACTTAAAATTACTGCTCCATAGGCAGCCACCTCACAGGTTGTATCAACGAATTCCCCTCTGTCCTTAAAACTAGCTGAACTGAAGCTGTTATTAATTCGCACGTAGTTTCTGAATATATGTCATGATCTATCGTCCAAATTATTTGACGGCTGAACATTTTTCAGAAAACAGTGCGTCCTTGTAATAGAATATAATGTTAGATGACATATAAATGAAATGTTACAGAGATGACCGTGTAATTGCGCTACTGGTTCCAGAGCAATACGGCTGAGTGACAGCTGTACACACTTCAACAGTCCCGTCAAAGTACTCTCTTCCACAAGCACTTGCAAATACATTCTCTTCCACAAGGTGGCGGTAAAACATAACGTTTAACTACGAGCGCGTGACGAGTGGTATTTGTTTTCTTAAAAATCTTATTGGTGTTGGAAAACACAATAACGTACCATTTTGCCTACTTGTTGGATGGAAATTAAAACCATCTTTGTTTATACAGACTTAATATTGTAGCGTCCCTCCAGGGAGCTACTAGAAACCGGCTCAGGAGTCAGGGTAAAAGGAACGCGCTCTTTATTAAACGGGTAAAATTTTTTTTTTTTTTTTTTTTTTTCCTCCCCCCTTCTTCCTCTTCTCTCTCTCACGGATCACCAGCCCACCAAGGATGTCTGGTTCCGCACACTGTCCAACTGGAAAGGTAAAAATTTCTTCATTCATCATTTCTGATTACTAAACTCTTTATCCAATAAAGAAATGAACCCTAAAACTGCCATGCCAATAATAAAATCTAAAACCAAACAATAAAAATCAATAATACCAGCAAATACCAAGCCCCCATGATGATAGAACCTATTAAAACACTAAAAACATACCCCAAGGCTTAAAACCGTAAATAATTAAAAGTAACTTATCCGGTAACATTTACCTCTCAAGAGGGGCGATCCACTGGCCTGCTCCCAGGGGGATTACTATACACCTTACCTACAGTTCTTGGGTGTTTACCTTTTCACAACACTGCTCTCCTATTAACATTTTAGTAGAATAGATGAATGATAAAAATGTGTATGCGTTAACAGGCATATATATTTTTTTTTTTTTTTTTTTTTTTAAAACAATAATCTTAACGAAAAGACTTCAGATACTATAAGTAGTCTCAAACACCTAAGAATCCCGCTGGGTCACTCCCAGCCCCCCTACCGCGCCCCACGGTTAAGGGGCCACCTCCAGACTCCCCAGAATTCCCCTCCTGACCACTGAGCATAAGCAGAACGACAACCAATCAGAACAACACACACACAATCATGTACATACATGAACACTAATATCAACTATTTACCGGCGCTATTACAACTTCCCTCAGCACCGTTACATTATAGTTGAGACACAATGTATGTATTTGCATGTTGTCGATTTGCACATTCATCCATCAAACTTCTGCGCTCCTGTAAACATTGAGATCATTATGCGCGTGTATGTGAAACGTGTATGTCCTAACAGTACTCCAGGGCTTAAATATTTTAGTTCAGTTTAATCTATTTTTATAGATCACTGTGCTCACACAGTGACACAGAGTGCTGAAAAAAGGATAAGAATACACAAATCAAATAAAGGCTGTAACATACAATGGTTCGTAATAACAAACGGGCGCTACTTTGCAAAGCGCATCAAAACGTTGTGAGTCTACAGCGGTTCGTCGGCTCGTGGGCGTGGCGCGTGAGCCAGAGGTAGGACAGATTTCTTTCTTTTCCCGTCAAGTGTCTCGTGTGTTATTGTATTTGGCTTTTTTTTTGTTTTGTTTTTACCCTCCTAACCATCATGGCATCAAAGCGTAAATGTGATACAAGTGATGGTGATGAAAGGAAACGACCACGACTAAAACAAGTGGAAATATAATGAATTAAAGCGAAAAGTGAAACGCCCACGAACATTGGAAAAGCGAACATTAAAGTTTCTTTAATTTTTTGTACACTCACACACACACACTCTCTCTCATAAAAGACACTTCTCAACCTCTTTCCGAATTGCAGAATCTCATTCCTCACTGCGTTCTTAAACCTACCTCGCTTTGCTTTTCCAAGTCCTGTCCCTTTATTGTTCCCCAGTCCCGTTCCACGTCTCTTTGTGATAACAACCGCCCACCTTGTTCATTGACCACGATTTCGGATCCTCGCCTCTGATCAGTTCACTGATCGACCGACCATTCGCCCGTTCCTGACCACGAAAACAAATCTAGTCCTTTGATTTTGAATAAATGTCCCTCACTTGGGTCCAGCCTCCTCCGTGTCCTCTGTTCATCATGACTGTAGTAACATTTATTTGTTATTTCTTTCTATGTTCCTCTCTATTATAAATATTGTAGTTACATGTATTATTATTATTATTATTATTATTATTATTATTATTACTGTCATTATTACATTGTATTATTATTACTACTGTATTATTATGTTAAAGATGTTTTAGTGTATCTGGAAGTGTTTCTTTAATGTTTTAATGCATAGAAAGGTACACTATATTAAGACAAACATTTGACTGATGTTAGATACCCACCATACCTGTCTGTTCCGACTTAAAGACAGACTGGGGACACAACTCGTTTGTAATCTAGGTACTGCCTCTATACAAATACAGCTGGGTAATTTAAAGTAAGTATGTTACTCAATAGTACTATAGCTGGAGGTGGGATCTAAACCTGTGACCTTTGGCTCTAAAGACAGCAGCTCTAACCACTACGCTACCAGCTGTCCCACTTCACAGCTGTAGGGCTCATCCTCTGTGGCATGCAGTCATCAGTTTCCGACAACATGGAGTGCTTATTGCAGCTGGTCTCCTAAGGTCTCGTCATATGGAAAACAATGGCCAACAAAAATGAATCTTTAACAAGGCAATAACCATTCTTGGAGTATCCACAGTATCCCAAAGAGTTCTTTGGCCACCATTCAGCCTGTCGGTGCTGAAAGCCAAGGCAGGAGGTGCTGCCACAGCTGCAGAATACCCATCCCCCCTCCACCCCTGTGTGCCTGCTGCCCTCGATGTTTGCATTCTTGCCCACCAGAGTGAGCGTAGGTTATGTGAAACCTGTCAGCTTGACAATTATGGGATTTTCAAAACAGTGGTTGAGGGACCGGGACAGGGGTGGAGTCCACAGAACTGTTCCAATAGAAAAAGCTGGACGTTCTCAGATACTGAAGTGCACACACCCCCTTAGCTCACATGAGACATGCTCACCTTCTCCTCTTAGCTGCGCCCAGCACACTAGCAAACACTGCACACATTGGAATGTCTGTACTTGATGATCAGAGCTAATGTCTAAGTACATACATTGCAAGGTGTTGCTTTCACACATTTGATAAACCTGAAATCTAGGAGTACGATCTAAATTTTTTTTAAAGTTTGATTTCCATGGCAAACATGGAAGAGGCCTTATACCAAAGAATGTAATAGAAGACTTCAGTTCTCAAAGTGTATTTAAATGTCTATTTTTTTGTGACTCTGCAAGCCCTGTCTTTCTTTTAACAAGGCTGGACCTAAGGGCATCACCTCAACCTGCAACTACACTGATTTATTTTTTGTTTGGATCAGCTTTGACTTAAGGACCTTGAGAAAATTGAAATACAATATTTTAAACAATGAAAGGAAGTGTAAGTTTTACATCTGCTGGACTAAACTGAAATTTTCTCACCGTTTTTTTTTTTTTTTTAAAGCCTGAAGGGAATCAAAGAAAAACTCTTCAAAATTACAACTGGAACATCTGTCTAACTATTACAAACAAGCACGATGTAAAAATAATTACAGATTACATTTAACAGTTTGTCTTTTTCTTTGAAAAGCACAATAAAAAACCTAAAATTAACTTATAACATCTGGCATCTTAAAATTTTAACATATGTTCATATACCATGTCCTTCAAATCTGTTTTTGATAATTCGATGATGGTATCTACAGTGTCCTTTCTGAAAACTTTTCAAGCAGTGAAGAAAACAAATGATGTTACATTTCTCTACTGCTTGTAGTTATCTGTACCCCACTGACAGCAGAGATATGGTACTTTGGGCTACTTATTGATCAGTTTCTATTCATACTAGAAAAGATAGATACTTAAATAAGCAGTCACGTGCACATCCAGTGCAGCAGGGGAAGTGGACAAGGACAGTGTTGGTTTGTTAGTTCCCAAGGGCACAGGAACCCCAGGCCATGGGCCAGCTGCCCTCTCACACACCCTGGAAGGAAGACTCATTTGTTCTTCTTCAAGGCCACCAGCTCTTACTGATGCCCACCTATACCATAACTCTCCACTAAGATCAATACATTGTAGATTAGGCATCTGTGGTGCTTACCCTAGCAGTTGGGATGAACTCACTCAGGGAAATCCAGTTGCAAAGGAAAAGGAAACAGCAAAACAAGCATTCCTTTCTTATTTACAGAGATGACAGCTTATGAATGAGGCATCTCTACTTTCCGGATACAAATTGTCATGTTGATGAAGATACCACACTAGCTGGCTACATCAGCTTCAGTCTTTCTCAGCAAGATGTTTACCCTTGGAAAGGTCAGACTGCGTGCTTCTTTTAAATATAATCCTATCAAATTCTCAAAAATAAATTCTAACATCTGAAGTAAAGTTCATTTAACAGCTGTGAACTGCCATGCTTAGATGGATATGGTAAACAAATTATCTGTCACAATGTATTTTTTTTTTTTCCTTTGACACAGGCAAGTTGTTGAAATGTTGTTAATTTCTTTACGTCTGCAAATTTGGACTTCTTGCTGCTTCCCAGTCAATAGCAGACCTTTTCATTTTTTTTACTGCTGCCTTACCTTGAAACACACACACACACACACAGAGAGAGAGAGAAGCTGCTTGTTCCAAGTGTGGTCGCAGTGAGCCGGAGCCTGACCCAGCAACACAGAGCGCAAGGCTGGAGGGGGAGGGGACACACCCAGGACAGGACGCCAGTCCATCACAAGGCACCCCAAGTGGGACTTGAACCCCTCACCCACTGGCAAGCAGGGCCTGGCCAAACCTGCTGCACCACTGTGCCCCCAAACAACACTTACACACACACACACATTTTCTGAACCGCTTGTCCCGTTCAAGGTCGCAGGGAGCCAGAGCCTAACCTGGCAACACAGGGCATAAGGCTGGAGGGGGAAGGGACACACCCAGGACAGGATGTCATTCTGTCGCCAGGCACCCCAAGTGGGACTCGAACCCCAGACCCACCGGCGAGCAGGCCCTAGCCAAACCTGCTGCACCACCGTGCCCCCAAACAACAGTTACACACACACACACACATTTTCTGAACCGCTTGTCCCATTCGAGGTCGCGGGGAGCCAGAGCCTAACCTGGCAACACAGGGCGTAAGGGACACCCAGGACAGGACGCCAGTCCATCACAAGGCACCCCAAGTGGGACTCGAACCCCAGACCCACTGGCGAGCAGGCCCTAGCCAAACCTGCTGCACCACCGTGCCCCCAAACAGTTACAATCTGTCATAATTTGTAACCTAATTTGTAAGGATTATCGTTGTATCTTCTATCTGCCTCAGTTCTGTACATTCAGTTTTTTATTGCTTTGGAAACGATGTCAGTAAAATCAGTAAATGTGTATATGGAATATTTGGGCTGCATATTTTGTCCATATACTTCCTTCAGCCTATGTCTATGTATTCAGTTACGCCCCTGAAAATCTGAGACTGTCACTGAAAAAATTAGAAGTGTCATTCATGAATCCTGCAGAGCTGTCCTTGCACAGTCATGAAACTTCTTTCAGCACAAAGTGGCTCCTCTGCTGTGGAGTGTTTGTGTGCAGACAATGTTGTTCTGCAGTAGCACGCTCAGCTACCCCTCCTCAGTCAGTAGCACACAGAAGCTGCCCTGACTCCCTGCACACAGAAGTCACACATTCTGTTGATAAGCCTTCCAGGAATGGAGTCCTTCCCCATTCTGGGAATTAACCTTAGTTCTTTTCAGGGCGCTACTTTGGAATCAGTACATGTCCATTGAGACGGCTCCACATCTCTAGACTCAGTTGATCTACAGCCATCGATCACCACTCGACAGAGTGTAACAATTAAAAGTTTGAGCTATGTTTTTCTATATAGATAAAGGGAAATTTAAAGAAGTTAACTCATTGTCAGAATATGCAACCAAATAAATTTTTAGCATTTTTGTTTTATCTGTATAGGTGCCCAATCACTATCAGCGAGATGGATATTCAGTATAAATTTAAATAACAAAATTGAGAAGTAGCTACATCCAGTCAATGGCAACCCAAGATCCTTGACTTCATGGCATAAAAAGCTTTCTATCTGGGTCAAGCCCTTGACCCTTCTGTTAGGGTTCTCAATGCCCAGACTGTTGTCTAGCATGAAGTCACAGGGAACATGATGTATTGAATTGTCGTACAGCATGGACTACCTCCCTGAAACACTTTTTCAGACCTGGGTTTTGTTAGCTCCAGGAAACAGGCTCTTCCTCTCTGTAAACACTACACCGGGTCAGCCGGCAACAAGTCTGGTAGTGGCACGCTAGGATAACTGTAACCATGCCTTTTCGTACCAAACAAAAGCATGAGTTTAAGGGTAACATTAATTTTAAAAACGTAAATGTTTTCTATTGATTAAAATGAAAGTTTATTGACAGGATCTGTGAAAAACATTCTTCTGTTAGGACTCCAGGTTTTGAGTTAATTTCAGACCTGTTAAAAGCGCAGGTGAACTGTGTATCATTATTTTCTTTCTTGTGCATCTGAAATAAATTGAGCGTTTGTGAGGATTGCAGATGGAAATACTTCTTGTGATTACAGTAGAAAGACTGAAGAAGGTCAAAGAACCAGACCTTAACTGGGAACCTCCCTTTACACGGGTTCATGGTAATGCTAAATTAGTGAAATCCTTATGATATTTAAAAATCTGGCCAGAACTTTTCCTGAGCCACACTTATAAGGTGCTGTTCTGCCATGCTTAAAAGAGTTCATGTTATATCCCTTTATGAAAATCAGTAATTTGCATTTTATCATGAAATTATCCTGGAGTAAGAATGCACCTGTGAATCACCTTCTACCTTCTTATTCAAACAAGTGGCAAACAAGTAAGCACATGAAGGATCATCACCTTTGCCACAGAAAAGTATGAATCTTAAAGTGCCTTAACATGAGCGACTAATACTTACAGTGCAAGTCTGGGTTGAACTTAATGATGGAGGGCTTGGCCTTTTTACATGTGTGGAAAAAAATGGATAATGCACTCACATAAGGTGCATTACATAGGAATGGAAATGAAGTGTATTAATTTTCAGCAAATCTACTTATAATGTTAAGCTATTTACAATTACATACCCATTTATACAACTGGGTAATTTTTACTGGTACAATTTAGAGTAAGTATCTTGGTCCAAGGCATTACAGAAGAAGGTGAGATTTGAATCCACAACCTTTAGATCCCAAGAAAACAACTCTAACCACTACACTACCAGTTGCCACCGAATGAAACAATTTAGGTGCTTAGTTTAGTTACCTGGGTAACCCAACCTCCCAGTTAAGAATTCCATGGGAAGTAAAGTTGAAATATTATCTAAATAAGCTAAATATCTATGAAAGGAAATAAATGAAAGAGTCAATGTAGGAAAACATGGATTGAAGCATGGTATTAGAGCCCATGCAGATGTTTTCCAATCTTGAGAATATCTTTAAATCCTAGCAGGAGACTGAAGGAGTGAATCTGACTGTAATCCAGGGAAACAGGTGGAGAAAAATGTGCTGCAGGCTACAGGAGAAGCAGTTCGACAATGGCTGGGCAAGGCGAGGGAGGAATTGTTTACCTGATGGAGCGCTGATAAAGGCCTGGCTCTCCAGCAGCATGGTGCTAATGGGGACAAGGGTGGAGTGGCTGTCAGTACACTGATTGATTTAGGCTGTAATGAGCTGGAAGCAAAGGTACAGTCTCAATCCCAAACTGTCCTTTTTTCAAAAATAAGTACGAACCGCTACAAAAATTACTAAAAACATTAATGATAACATTAATACTAAAAATTACCAGTTTTATGTCTTATGCCAATATACGTAGAATACACAAATATATAATAATGATGACAATTATTATTGTTGTTGATGAGATATCTTTTTTAAAAAAATGACTAATCTATTTAAATTCATGTTTCCATTTACTCTTACTTGATGCAAAAATCATGTAAAATGTACATTTTTTTGTTTGTTTTTTTTTATCAATGGTTTAATTACATAATAGAATTACAAAACATTTCCTGATTTCCTAAAATTGCAAAAACAGTTTTGCACAGTGTGAAAATTTGCTCCAGTGCTTCCCATCTATTTATAACAACGGAAAGTTTGGCATTGTTAATGGTTTTACAGGCCTAAATGACAAAATAATGGTGTTTACGTTAAGGCCATAAAACTTCTTCCATGCACTCCCACGGACCTCAACGTTCAAAAATTCCATAAGAAAAGCTGAACATGGAATCAAGGACTGATGATTCCTTAATAAATAAATCAATGGCGTTTTGATGTGTGTGAATTTAATTTAAGTAAGTTCTAGAAATATATATATATATATATATTTCATTTCCCATATGAGTCACACATTCCTCTGGCGAGCAAAGGGGACATTTTTCATACCAGTGAGGCCGCCTCTCTGACAGAAAACGAGAAACAGAAGTTCGACCAGATAAACCATTCAACGCGAACATTTATACAAATGAAAGTCAACACACACAAAGTCTGCATGCGTGTATGTATCGTGTGTTTGCGGGTATGACTTTTATTTGTATCCGCAGATTTTATTAAATCGATATTTATACTATTTGTGATGTTATTATAAATACTTATAACCCTTGGAAAAGTCACGACACACTTTTCTCAGTACTTTGTAGAAGTTTACTAATACTCTCTTACTGTCTCTTTCATCTGAGAGAGGTGAGAAACCTAACTAAACTGGTACAACTGGAAACTGGTAAAGTGCTCTACAACCATAAATTATGTTTTGTTTGAGATACCCAGAAAGTCGTGGGGAGGTTAAGGGGTTGGTGTTTACAAGGAACACAAATCTGAGATTTGTCCAAAGACAGGGCCTCCCAGATTTGAACAAAATATCCAGAGTAACAGGTTACAGTGAGAGACCAAGTCAATAACTGCAGAGCTGCTGGGTTCAACAGACACTTCTGCGTTTCCATTCACACCTGTGTGATGTTGTGTTTTGAACGCAACATGAGCGCAGATGCGGTTGCCTCTCTGTTGCCAATAGCCACCATGCAGGGTCATTAGCTGGGTCATTAGCAGTGACCAGTGGAGGCCTGTGTGTCCTGTAGGTGGGGACACACTGCTGGTGGTGCGCGCTCTCTGTCTCCACATCTGTCTGCGTCTGCACATCAAACACATCAAAGGCTGAATACACACACCTGAGGGGCATGTCACTCTAAACATACATCCAAATGGAACATGTGTTTTGGGGTGATCAAGTCATGCAAATATGCAAAAATAAAGAACCATTTAACTTTTGGATATTAAGTTTTGTCTGCTTTTTATAATCCGTGATTTATTCATATTGAGCAGGAGACTCAGTCTTAAAGAAGCAGTGAACGTGATGGCAGGAGGGCATTTATGGTTGTTTACATGGATATTTATAAGGTGATGAAATTATTAATATAACCTTAAATGAAATGTGTCAGCTCATTTATCTGTTCATTTCCATTTATTTAGGTGAGAGAGAAATCTAATTTTCACATATTAAAAATCAGATATTTAAAGCCATGCAATCTGAAACATTACTTGAGCTGTATAATATTCATTCATTCAGTCATTCATTTATAAAGCATTATGTGCTCTCTCTTCATATCCAACAACCACAGAAAGATTATGATAAACGAGTAAATGAGTATGCTTGAACTGTGTGATTCATACAAGTTTATTTACATCTACTTACTCCTGTATGACTTACAATTACTTACACAGGAGCATCATTGTACTGGAGCTGTTTAAAGTACATTTCCAAAGGGTACAACAGCAAAAGACAGGATTTTTTGCAACCTTTACAGCTAAAGGCAGAAAGTCAGACTACTATGCCATTAACTACTCTAAGCACCGCCCTGTACAGAGGCACTGAATTTGTCCCACCAGTATTAAACAAGGCTCCTTTTCCCTCCCAGTATGTGTGTATTGCTCCATTGAGTTCTATTGCTATTGTATTTGGTCCCCAGTACCCCACATGTTATTGCAGCAAGGGTACAAAGCATTCAAGGCTGAGATGTCATCTTCAGTAAATGATGTAAAATTATTATTAGCGGTTGATTTGTGAGAATACAAAATGAGAACACAAAAAAAAGCCTTGATTCCCAAATTCACTGACTGACTTGCAAATATTAAAAAAGCTTAAAAATCGTAACCTTTAACAAATATTTTACCGGGAATGTATTATTTAAAGAATGCAAATTAATTTGATTGAATTAGATCTAAATTACGATGTTTTGGGGAAGAGCCATATTTCTTCATTGCTTAATAAAACAAAAACAGACGTTAAACTTTCTTAGTGATACAAGAGCAAACACCATGTTTACATGAGGGGTTACCCTCTTTGACTCTCTGCAATGGCCCATTTCAGGACACACACCCTGAGAGGGGGAGGAAGACGAGGTCCTAATCTAAACAGCACCTTGTCGACGGCCAGCGGATGAGATTATACCGTCTGGATCTCTGCCTTTTCTTTCTTCCAGAGCATTTGTCAGTGGCGCCAATGCAGGACTGCAAATGACAGGAGACCAGAGGTGTAGCGTTTCCTTATTGTTTTCTCCTTAAACCCAGGTAGCCCTGTCCTCCTGCACCCAACACCTTGACATGTGAAAAGATACCCCGCCTGCAAGACACTGGTATGAGCATTGCGTTAACCATTGCAACCAAATATATACAGAAAGTGTATTTTAATAGAGAACTGCAGAATGTGAAGTGGTGTAACAGCAACAGCATTAATATTTTCAATACCACTCATAGTAAAAGGGGGAGGAAAATATGGCTTACCAAAGCAAAGTCTGGCCTCATCAGAGGTTTTTACAACTCAAAGGAGAGATCAGTAAGAAATGATGAGTCAGATGGCACCATAACCGTTCATTGAATCTGACAGTGATTGTGAGAGCATCTAAAAAAGTCTGAGAGAGAGAGAGTGCTCAATTATAATCTTTTCAAAACCACATAAAACATTTAACAGAGTAACTATTCAGCAACATAAGTGAGAAAGAAGGTGTCACAGTAGGACTGCACACGCTTAGGAGGTAGGAGCTCACTGATCAGTCTTCTGATACTGGTGAGAAAAACTTTCTGCAGGAATAAAACAGATACAATATTTAGCTTAATAATAGAACATGAATATGTACTGTAGTTTAATCTAATTGACATTCTTAATCTAAATTAAAACAGATTCAATATTTATCTTAATAATAATGACAACTACTTATAACATCATTAGCAAAGCCAAATAATCACTTTAATCTTATCAGTTAATATGATCAACTTGAGTATTAGGTGAAATATTAGAAATAGTATTCAAGGGGAGAATTTCAGCATTATTCATGTGGAAACATTGCATTATGATACAAAAAAGAGAAAGGACAGATGTTTTTATCAGTGCTTCATTTTTGGGATTAGCTCATTCAGATAAGAGCCACCGGCCATTCAACAGCTCCTGCTTTAGGGGATAACTTATTGTGCCAACAGCCAGTAGAGTATTGTAGAAACCTAACATTGTTATTAAAAAATAATACCATTTCAGGTGTAAATTACACAGTTTTTCAACTTCAGTAGTAGGTCAATATATTTATTACACTATATATATAGTGTAATAAATATATTGACCTATATTTAATACACACATACTGTATATGTGTGTGTATATATAGCAAAATGCAAAATCCTGGATGACGGTGTGACATAGAGCACTACATATATAACATACCGTATACTACTACTACAATACAATTCACAATAACTAATTATTAAACTTAAAACAGTATGGAATGAAGTGCAGTGGCTTGGTCAGTTCAATAAATAGAGATGTACACAGATTTTACAGTGGTAGTGAAAAAAAGTGAGTTTTTTTGGGCAATGATTGTTTGGAAAAGAGTGGTAGTGTGACCTAATGTAGGTTGAAAATATATACATTTTACAAGTTAAATTCCATCTCAGCTGGATGTGTGAAGATACAGCATTACATTGATCAAGAATGAATTTAATAATAGGAATATTTTTGGTTATATACAATCTTCGAAGTTGCAAAAAAGCATAAGGTTGCATCGAATATCAGGCTTTGAATGATATAAGTAGGCTGTTCACAGTCTTGAAACGTAACATCCTTCAAATATATAAACTGAAATAGGAATAGTCTAATACATAAACTGAGAGGTGACAGAACTGAACTTTGTTCCTCCTCAAGTTTTAGTGACTTAACTTGGACAAATTAAATTACAAATGAAAAAACCTTTCATTGATAACAGAGTTTCGAAATTTACAGCATGGCCTGAATGCACAGGACATAGCCTTTTCAGATGTAATATCGGGTGACTATGTCTCTAAGTACCACAGACTATATATATAATACATAAAGTTCATTCTATACTTGGCACTGTAAACCTTATATATTTGGTGGACAAAGAACAGAACATATAACTTAAAGAAACCCACATATCATATTTGGACATTCTAGAAAATTGATTTTAATTAATATTAATTTTAGCTTAATGTTTAAAGGTAAAAGTAATATATTTTAACAAGCAATGAAACTAATACCAAAGGATGAAAAGCGTTTACTTTTCCTTCACGTTTACAATTCAGCCATTTGTCAGTTGATAACCTTTATTAGGCCTACGGTAAAAGAAACAGTAAAAGACAAAACTATTTGTAGTATGACTACACGCCCAAATCTTCGAGATTTTTTTACACAAAGTCGGAAATTACTTTATTTATCGATTATTTTCATCCATGCATTCTTAACTTTCAGCATGCAATTAATTACAAAACAAACATCAAGGTTATTACAGTGAATTTACCACTGATGATTTTTAAAAAGCCTAATTTTTACTGAATCTTAAGACCGAAGGGAAGCCCGTTTATTATGACCGATCACACAATATATATACAAATATTTTTATGCAGAATGGAAATATCTTTTATAATTTTTCGAAATTCCAGATTTTATTATTTTTCATAGAAACCTCAGTTCTCATTTTCCTCGCATCACGCCAGTTTCACTATAAATTATTTATATATACTATTCCGTTTCAGATTTCTACGTATTTCATATACCAGTTATCTATATTTTTATTTACTGTAATGATATGCATGAGCGATATAATAATCAACTTCCAATATGGTTTTGACTACATCAGTTAGAGGAGCTGTGTAAGTCGTAATATAAGACATTACGGGAGTGTTAAATACAGTTCCTCCGAGCTGCAATGTAAACTGGAATGATTTAAATAGCGGTTTCTGTTTCAGAAAATTCCATTTGTGGGTTTTAAAAGGTTTTTCTTTGATGGATGAAGCGGTTCCACTAAACCGATGGATTTTCCGTGTCAGTCACTCCTCAATCAACCGTGATTTACGGCGCGTGTGACCATGGTCTTCCTAATCAGACATGAAATTACAATACTTCGTTTAAAATACTATCAAATAACGAAATATTTGTTTCTATAATCACGTTTTTTTAATCAGCCGAGAAAAAGTCCAAATCTTTTGAAAGAAAAGTCCAGTTACACATTTCTCAATTTAATGATCATACAGTTTGTGTTTGTAAGGTGTGATACTCTCTTGCGTTGGAATTACACGGCATTTTAATGATGACGCTATAAAACACTAACATAAATTCATGACACAGTGTTGCTGAGGTCAGTCAGTCAGATCATCGGTTGCGAGCACGGCACAAATTTTTATGTTCAAGAATCCATTAAAAAACCATTTATTGATAGAAGTGTTTTACTAACTTGATATTTCAATCTTAATTGTTTTAATATTTGCAAGACATTGAAGTACACAGTGGAATCAGCAGTGGTAAATCAGCGCTGACAGAGTTTATAAGCCTGGCAGCTCCCCTCCGAGCTGATTTAATTCCCTCGGAGTCAGTTCGGCTCTGCCTGTTTTGCAGATCTCATCTTGTCTGCTATCTTTCTGGCTTCGCTGAATTTCGATTTGAGAAATTCTGTCTTTGTGTCTCTTGGTGCTCTGCAGATAATAATGTTGTTCTCCCATTCCGCACCCCCCACCCCTGTCCAGCCCAGCGCAATGACGTCGCTGAGCACGAGAGGCGCTGCGCAGCCTCCAGCAAGAGCAGCCAACAGCTGGATGCATTCGCCGTCACACATGTCGACCAGCCCTCCTCTTCATGCATGGACTAACAAGCGGCCCTCGCTTTCTCTTCGCATTTTTTGTTGCTCTTGCTGGATGATTAGAAGCGTTATGTTTGTTTACATCCCACTGCCCGTCTAAACAAACAATCAGGTGAGAGGGTTCGATGTTGCGCGGCTCCTCCGCAGCACGGGAAGTTTCCTTGATGTGACCGAAAGGAGCCGAGGATGCTTCTGTGTCCAGCGACATCGACACCGTTTTCTGTCAAAGACATCCTGAACCTGGAGCAGCAGTCGGGAGCCCTGCAGCTCGAGGGCAGCCACACGCGCCTCCCGCTGGAGCTGAAGCACCACCAGCAGGAGCAGCAACAGCAGAGTTTCGGGGAGACCACTTCGTGTGCGTTCGACCCTGGGCAGGGAGAGGAGAACATGTCCTACATGAGCACAGCACCTTGCCGGGACGACGCTCTGTCTCTGGACATGTGTGCCCACACCCCCGATCCTAGTATGTCGGAGGCCGGAGTGGAAAGTCGGGACATCAGTGAGTAATACAGGCTGCATCTAAATGTGGAAAAAAACGAGCATATGCGCGCATTTCTTTTGCTTTATTATGCGTTCCACTATTTTGTTTACTTGTGTGAACTTGTATAAAACGTTTTTGCGTTAAAAAATAATGCCCTAAACAAAAAGCATTTGAAATAAAACAAAGTAAGTTCAGCAAAAAAAAAAAAAAAAACAAAAAAAAAACACACACTTAAAGAAACTTAATGAATTTACAACGGTCATTTAGCGACGTGATGTTTTACTCGAAAGCAATAATACCACTTATGCATGTTAGAAAAAACAGCCTGCAGTTCCTATAAAAAAAAAAAGGGAAATAAAGGAATACTTTCTATGGCATATACACATAAAATTACAGTTGTGCGAAAAATACAGTTTTACATTTGTTAAAGTGTGATCTTTTTTTTTTTTTTTTGTCCGTGTGAAAACTGCGTCTGTGTAGGTTGATTTCCTGAATGTATGGACATTCACTCGGGAAACATTTCACACATCATCATCATGATTCATGTTCTTAGTTATTTATTATTATAGTAGTTATTATTCTGTTCTTGGTTATTATTATTAGTTATATTCTAAATATTCGAATCTTCTGAACTATAACTAAGAACATAATATTAAATTCAGCGTTTGTTTTAATCGTCCCGCACATTCTGACGCTGGAACAAAACGCCGTTCTTCTGTGCGGGATCTCCTTGTGCACATTTTAAGTGTATTCTCTTTCGGTGGCCTGGCAGAGAGGTCGCGGCAGTGTGAGGAAGCGGGAAACTCGGACTCGGAGAGAGCTCAGAGGCCGCGGAGCAGAAGGAAGCCGCGGGTGCTCTTCTCGCAGGCACAGGTGTTCGAGCTGGAGCGGCGCTTCAAGCAGCAGAGGTACCTGTCCGCGCCCGAGAGGGAGCACCTGGCCACGAGCCTCAAACTCACTTCCACGCAGGTGAAGATATGGTTCCAGAACCGAAGATACAAATGCAAACGGCAGCGACAGGACAAAACGTTGGAGATGGCAGGACATCAGCACCCGCCGCCGCCCAGGAGGGTGGCTGTGCCGGTTTTGGTTCGAGACGGCAAGCCCTGCTTGGGTGGATCGCAGAACTACAGCTCACACTACAGTGTGGGGTCGAGTGCCTACGGCTACAACGGCTACCCGCCGTACACCTACAGCAGCCCGCCCTATAACAACGGCTACAGCTGCACTTACTCGAGTCTTCCAGCTCTGCCTCCTACCACCGCCGCAAACGCCTTCATGAACATGAACCTGGGAAACATTGCTAACCTGGCTGGGTCCCCGCAGAGTCCCGCACACCAAGGGACTCCGGTGTCCTCCTGTCAAGGAACACTGCAGGGCATTCGGGCTTGGTAGCCTGGGGCTCTCCCTTTGACACCCTCTTCATGTTCAGGTGTCAACAGTTCATTTCTACTTCATTTTAGAACCACTGCAGTATTTCTAAAACAGACTGAGGTTTTAAGGCGGGACTGTGAATTAGTTTAAAAGAGTAATTAAAATTCAGCCAGGTGGACCTGTTCCTTTCAGTAACATTCAGGGTCAGCATACACATGTTGTTCTGGTGAGTATGAAAATGAAAATGAAGTATACCGCAGGATTACTTCCCAGCAAAAAGTATTACAATAAAAACTGTTGTCTGTGATATGGATGAAGAAATACGAAATTGCAATATTTATTTAATACTGTATAGGCCTAACAACTTTATAAGTAATCGGTATAGAAACTATTCATAATTGTGATGGGAACAAAATGGATTATATACGCACAGAACATTTTATATATATATGTATATAGGATATTAGGTAGTCCTTAGGGCTTAAAACACACACACACACACACACACACACACACACACACTGAACCTACTAATCCAGATCAGTTTTACGCTAAATCCTCTACAATCCAAAGAGCAGTAACACGTCGCTCTTCTGTATATTGGGGAAAAAAAAAAACTCAGAAAACTGTCAGTACTCGATTTTGCGCTTTGGAAGTGGGGTCCTCGCTGAAATAATGAGATATTTTGATATTTGTGAACACACACGCCCCGAAATCACAATGTTTGAAAGTCATAAGAAGATTAAATGTGTTATACGATTCACGCGTTTCTGAAACAAAATTAGTATTAACGGAACCACAAGTTAAAAGGACTTTCGGCGCTTGTCTGTGCGGCGCGGCGCATCTTTGTCCGCATATGCCGATTTTATTCAGAAATGTCTGGGTGAGACAGAGAGGGCAAGCCGCACTCACTCGTAATAACTGTCCAAGTGCTGTGAAAGAAGGAAGTTATTCTACATCGGGCAGCTTTGACAACGCCATTGAGCATCTTAAAGGCCCTGCTGAAATAGGCAGCTAGGGTTGGGTTACGGGCTCTGCATAATAGTCGTTATTGGAGTCATGAACAAAAGGTGTGTGGTAGGAAGCTTGGGTCCTCATCAAAAACAAAAGATCCCAAGAGCTGCAAGATTGACGTCCTAAAATATTCTTAAATGAGGCAGGAGCGGGGGCATTATCCTAACAAGCTGGCTGCGTTACTTCGATGGGAGGAAATCATGTGTTGTTTTGTTCCCTGCTTTTTGTTCGCAGAGAAAGGGGTGCTGATTGGGGGGTGGGGAGAGCGCTCTTCAGGCTCCTCCATAGCCGGGATACATGGAGGTACAGCGGGGGACTGGTGCTTGAAAGCGGGGTCATTATTGCTACAAGTTTAGCCATTTGTGTCCTTAGAATAGACTGGCCTGCTCTGTGACACAAGGGAAGGAAAATGAATCGGCGCGTAACCAAAAAGAGCGCACAGCATAGCGTGCAAAATAAGCGTCACGTCTCTGTTTACTGTTTCTAAAAACTCTTTAAAAATGTAGCTTCTGAAGCATTAAAGGCAAATCTGTAAGGATTTCCTTCCGCGATTCGCCCCCTTCGCGTGTAATCTGTTTTCATAAAGAAAGGCAGCGCTGGACTGGTTAACAGCGTTAAAGGATCATTCTTAACCATTCAACAGAATCTGCTGTATAAAATGTCTTTTTTAAAAGAAACCCCTCCAAAAGTACAAATTGAAAACATCACAAAATAACGCGTCGTCTACGTTTTATGATTATATCGCCTGCTTCACATTTTATGATAGCCTACATATTTATTTGTAGAAAATATGATACAAGCATTATTTAAATATTACAGACTAATTATTATAGCAATATTTTATGGCTTCATTAAACAATAATCCTCTTTAGGAAATACTTAAAATCTAAGAAAAATGTTGACAAACAGCGGAAGTGTGCTGCTTTGATTTTTGATTAAGGGCGGATTGAATATGCAATCAATGTGTGTGAACTGGCTGCCACAGGACAGCACACACCTACACACAGATACAGGGTAGATCAACTCGATATATGAGTCTAGGCCAGGAAAAGATAGGAAGCAGATAATGGAGCAGGAATGGAACAGAAAGACATTAAACAGACACCAAGACACAGCCTTGGACCCAGTGACATCCCTGTGCTCTAACATTTACAGCATCCAACGTTCTTTCGTTGTCATAGCTTATGCACAATGATAAATAATGCGATTATTAAACAAAGTTATAATATAAGTGCTTTTGTGCTCCATTCTTGAAAATCGCATTAAGTCCATATACACAAACACGGCTCTGCTAACATCAAGCAATGTGCATCAATTATTTCTGTTCTACATTTTAAATGAAAAAAATACATCAACTTGAACTAGAGCGAACAAAGATTTTATTTCTTCAAGCTATGGTAAAAAAACAAAGCCAAAATGCAACTTTGAGATAAATATCTGTTCAATAGGTAAAACGGAAAGTACGTGTAATGCGGTAACTTGAGAGATGTGGAAAAAATAAGGGCCCAACCGTCCATGTGAAAATCTCTTTCCTTGCCTCTAGCAACCATCCTTGATTTCTTAAAGTACACTGAATACTTATGGCTTCAGTGATCCACTATACAGGTATATGGATTGAAATACTTAATAATATTTATTAGAATGTAAACAAAAAACAAAGGCATTGTCGGGGATTAGGCGATCCCTTGCCGTGCTGCAGATGCCGGTTGGCCATACCCGGTGTGAAGACAAGAGGAGCAAACACTGAAGAGTGTAAAGAGAACTGGCGACAGTGGCGATGTCTGAGGATGCAGGGCCGGCTCAGGGTGTGTGGGCTGTGGAAAACAGGGAGATCCTATCTATTACAGAGGCACTAACTCACCCAATATCCCCAAAGTGCTTAAATGTTATCAACAACAAGCAGCAGGAAGCAAACAGGAGAAATAAAGAATAAATTTATATCGAACGCTGCATCCAAGAATTGTAAATTATCTGTTCATGAACTAAGGAATTATCACCCTATGACTAACAGTCCAAAATGTTTTATATTATTTGATCAAAATAGATATTAGTTCTAATGGAACTGCTGGTATGTCCGTTCGCATACATTGGTGCTTGTATATTTAATAATTATCATTAGTATTTTATTTATAGGAGGGCGCGGTGGCGCAGTGAGTTGGACTGGGTCCTGGTCTCTGGTGGGTCTGGGGTTCGAGTCCTGCTTGGGGTGCCTTGCGACAGACTGGCGTCCTGTCTTGGGTGTGTCCCCTCCCCCTCCGGCCTTATGCCCTGTGTTGCCGGGTAGGCTCCGGTTCCCTGTGACCCTGTATGGGACAGGTGGTTCTGAAAGTGTGTGTGTGTGTGTGTGTGTATTTTATTTATATAGTTACTCCAGGAATGTGCGTTGCATGTACTGTTGGAGATATAGTACACACACACACACACACACACACACACTATCTGGGGCTGCTTGTCCCAGGTGGGGTCGCCGCGAGCCGGGGTCGCCGCGAGCCGGAGCCCCAGCGGTGCGGGGCGCAGGGGACACACCCAGGGTGGGACGCCAGTTCGTCTCAGGGCACCCCAAGCGGGAGTCGAGCCCCAGACCCACCAGGGAGCAGGGCCCAGCCAAGCCTGCTGCACCACCGCGTCCCCCCTAGAAATATGGTACATATATAACAAAATATTGTTTTAGAAAGGGAAACAAAACGACGTAATCTTCCTCTCCTTGCACCATAGCCGAACAAACAGAGTTAAATATATGCATCTAAAAGAAAAACAATTTTCACAAGTCAAGATGAAAGCAGTCTGGGCTTTTCGCTCCTCACTGACTTTCAGTAACAGGGTTTTAATCTCAGACATCAAGCCAAACTATTAGTCCAAGTGCTGGGCATGTTTGTGCATGTCCATTAGGGCTGCCGAGGCGATACATTTACTTATGAAAACTGCGAAAACATCGCTGTTTTGGCTTGTTAATATTGATCATCCTAGATTACTGATTTCTGAACAATGTGACATTGACATCGTACCTCTTTCTCCTAGTTGCTCGCAATAAATTATCCATTTCTTGCATGTTCCCCTCGTAGTACACTGGCAGAGCAGTTTGGGGGTGGGGACGAACAGACACACACACCTTGACACATGCCGCATTTGATCTGCGCTTCTTCTCACGGGTGAGTCTGTAGGGTTCACGGGCGGCATAAGGAGCCGCAGACCTGCTGGCGCTACATCCTTGTAACAGAGAAGGCGAAAACCTTAGCCATCTTAGCCACGGGCCTGTTTTTTCATTATGATTAACATTTATTTAGCTCCCACCTTTGTCCAAGTGACTTACAACATTAGCCCATCAGTTCTGCAATATTTATGCAAGATCGTATCCTGCTCTTACTACTGAGGACAAGCACCTCGAGCAGGTTCTGGTGCAGAAGTGGGATTCAAACCAGGAATCACATTACAGTTATTTATTTTTTTCCCCAAAGCGACTTTTAACGAACTCCATGTAGTGTTCTTAGCCCACACCCCTAAGGTGACTTACACTGCTAGATACGCTACTTACAATGGGTCACTCATCCATACACCAATGGAACACACTCTCTCTGTCACTCACACACACTACAGGTGAAACTGAACAGGATATCTTCGGACTGTGGGAGGAAACCCACGCAAACATGGAGAACATGCAAACTCCACACAGACTGAGCGGGGAGTGAGCCCACATCCTCTCATGCCACCCAGGCGCTGTGAGACAGCAACGCTACTTGCTGTGCCACCGTGCCACCCCATATTACAAAGCTAGAGCTCTGACCACTGCACCACCTGCTGCCTTGGGCCAATTGATCAGCCTAATCCCTGCCTTAGGGTACTGGAAAATTTAATAGTGAGATACTAAGGGGGCACTGTATGTTATATGTTTGCTTTTGTATGACACAGATATAAATAAGAAAACTGAACTCTCACTTGATAATAATAGCGGTCTCCAGTTGTTCAGTTCAGAAGTATATAAGTCGCAGCATGATTATCTAAAGAAAGGAAATGGTGCAATCGATACGCATTTGGACAACAGAAGACATCAACTACATTGTTACTTAGATGACAAAAAATTCTGAAGTTCTGTATAACCCTTGAATAATGCATTTATGCAGAATTACTGGTGTAAAATTCCCAAATGATCAAAGAGGCAAAAATTCTAAGCTGTTTAAGGAGGTGAAGTGTTATCTAAATGAATAAATATAATATCTGACTATTCACTGACAACATATGCATATTCAGTTAAGCAAAAAGAGCTATTTGTCACATATCTTCTGTAAATACTGTATGTATATACACATGTACTCAATAGCTAAAGCAGCAAGCTTCAAGTTACAAATCTGTGTCCTTAACCACCATTATTTGCGCATGTAAACATACATAATTCTAAGTAGCCTTCTTATAAAGGTTCTATCTCTTCCATGTTACAAGTTTTGTTGTGTATTTAAAATGATGCAAAACAATTCTGACATCCTATTTGTAGATATATTAGGAGTTTACATTGACATTTTCATTGTTGATATTTTGTGAAGAAACAAAATATGTACAGCTGCTGTTTTATTTGGGAATTTGATGCTTCTTCAGTACTTTCTTCAGCAGATACAGGGGCGGAAAGTAAATTGTACACAGAAAATGATACTGAACCACTTACTATGGGATGATGTACTTTCTTAATTGCAAGCCAGTATTTCTCAGTTTAGCTCTCTGGTAAGTTTTCTACTCAAGTAAAAAACTGATACGATTTATTAAATAGGGGTGGATTTTGGTTGACTGGAATACTTTGACTTAAAAACATTCCACAATATTAAGTGTCTGGTTAGTATCAGCGGTATAACAGCAGTCAGACGCTGCAGTCCACTTGCTGTTTACATGCTTTGTGCTGGACCGTTGCAGAACTCTCTACAGATTACTAATACTGAGTGTGTTGAAAATAAAATTAGATACAAATATTTTTAAAGTTTGCTAGTAAACTATGATCCTGGAGTGATCTATGGATTTCAGACATTTGAAAACACAATGAAATTTATTTTTTTTCTGAGATTTTCTACAAAATGTTTGGAATCAAACTGATATGCTCTGTGACCATAGGTTTAACTATATCACATACAACTACACCGGCATTTCATTAAAAAAAGATTTGAGTTACAAACATTACTGGTTATTTTCTAAAATTTCTGTCTATGGTGGAACAAAAGCCATGTGCACTTCCACATCCATCCTTTATCTGGCAGTAAAATACACCTGCAAAAAGAGGAAACAGAATAACGCTCTAGAATATTGTCAATCAACTTACTTCTACAGTGTTTACAGCTTGTATCTGGAGTTCCTGACTCTAAGTGATCAATGACAGGATGACAGATGCACATGTTTATAAAATTAATCAGTTAGCATTCAATGTTCAATAGGGGTTTGTGAATTTTTTTGGTCATTTAAAATTATTTCTAATTTAATGTAGCTTTAAGTTTAACAATTAGGAATGTTAAAATGAAAAATGTTACAAAGCATTTCAGTTTTCCAAGATTTTACAAATCTTGCAAATAAATCAAACAAAGATCTTGTAAATAAATTGTGGCACCAGAAAATGCTTCAGCAAAAATTACCAACCTGTATAAATGGCTAAAAAAATCAATGTAGTGTAAGTATACATACATAGCATTGTAGCTGTATGCCATTTTAGAGAAATACATCAGGTAAATGTATTAATCTAAATGCAAATACTATAGAAAGCTGAAAGCGGTCTGAAGCAGTAATCTGAAATGAATTTCTATTTTAATTAATTAAAACTAATAAGAAAAAAAAAGAAATCAAACCGTTTCACTGTGGGGTGTACAATAACTTGCACATTGTTTCCAAGTCTCAGGACAACCAAGACCTTGCATTGCACAAGTGGTTATTGATTATGGATGGATTGAAAAGTATTGCAACCCTAATTTAGGCAAGAAGTTGTGGAGAATGCGTTACAGTGAGTGGCTGAGGGGATTTAAGAATATTTTTATTTATTATATCTTTTTCTGAGGTTTTTACAGAACTTAGTCCATATGCATATGCATAATTTAATAAGCATTATTAAAGTTTCACTAACTGCAAGTAGTTGTAAAAGTCACTTTGGAATTATAAGCGAATTGCGATACAGAGTCACAATCGCAATTGTGTTTGAAAGTTGAGGGCCCAGTGTACATATTTACAGTAACAGACATTGTCCAACTGTCAATTTCCAAGGTAATTTGCACATCTTAAAAATGATTTTCAAATTTTATAAAAATTGGGAAAGCCAAAGACACATTTTTTATATTTTCTATCATAGGAGCAACAAAAATGATGAAAGTATGAGGAAATCTCGCCATCTAGTTGTGCAAACATGGAAAGCTTTAAGAAAGGTAGAGAATACACGCACGCACTGAGACCCGGCAAAAGACGTAGAGGACAATACTAATTTCTGTTGTACGCGCTACTGAGATTAATCTTACATTTATTCATTTAGCTGACGCTTTTCTCCAGAGCGACTTACTATGGTAAGGTTACAATTATTTACACAGCTGGGTAGCTTTACTGGAGCAATTGAGGGTAAGCACCTGGCTCAAGGGGTATTACAGCTGGAGGTGATGCTCGAACCTGCGACCTTTGGGTTCAAAGACAGGCGCTCTAACCACTACGCTACCAGCTGCTCCGTTTAAAAAAACATTCAATTCTGAAAATAAAGAAGAGTAACTTAACGACTTAAAGTTAATTACTATAAAAGCAGACCTTTACACTCTTACTAAAATAAAAGGCTTTGTTGCTGCTGTTGAAAATCCCGAGTATTTCCACGACGTGGCGCTAAATACTCAGTGTTTCCAGTGACCGATCGTTTATGGTTTTCAAAAAAGTCAATAGAATACCGTCTGAATTCAGATCACCCAAATTTTAGTTAATTTTAGCAAAATTCTGGAGAAACGTATAAACATTTTAATAGGAAATTTTATGTATTTACACAAAGTGCTCCTCTTAATGCAGAACAAACGCAAATATATCGTCAGTTTTGCCGACGGTCCACTAAACCCAATAAAATAATAATGTACTTTACAAGCAGCTGTGAAACGTACCACAAATTGTTATGATTCAGAAATACAGTTTAGACAGAAGTTTACAATACACTTAGAATGAAAACACTTGGTTTCGGTTTTAAGGCGTTTCTTGCCAAATAGTGCGTTTTCAACTTTTTTTCTTACCTTCTTACCCTGTTACGTACGCCGTTGACAACGCATTTTTAAAACAAACTTTCCCCACTTTATGATTCTTAAAATGAACTCGGTTCCCAAATAGACGCGCTATAAGACCCAGTGAATAGTGATGATGGGTAGAGATTCTGGGCGTTTCCCTGGGTCGCGCTCCCGTGTGCGCGCCCGTGTGAAGGAGCGGAGCCCGCAGGTTGCCCGTACGGTGCCCGCATGGCCCTGGGCACAGTCTGAAAGCCAAGCCAAGAGACTGAAATAGGGGAAACCCTGCACTTAGTCTGTTTATTCACACACACATATTTGCCCGCATACATGCTTATTAAATTTTAGAACATTTAGAACCGAACCTTACTCCTGAAATAATGTCTTACAACATATTATTTACGTTTTAATTTTTTTTTCCGTGTTTTTAGACGGCCCATTCTTCATTAAGGCAGCAATCTTTGTTCCTCAACGATTTTCAGCTGAACTGTCATTAATAAATACAGAAAAAGTAATGGCTGTGAATTTTGCAATAAAGTAGCCTAATGATTTCATAAAGTTTTTACTTTTTCAGTCTTTAAAACATTGAAATTCCGATTTCATGTTTACAAGATACATTAGTCACAGCCTCCCATTCAGTTTAGAACCATGATGTGATTATTGATATGATATGATTATTCTAATTATAATTAATTTGAGTTGATCATATTTCTAATTCTCTGTCAGGTATTACGAGATCCCAAGGGCGACATTTAATAGGTTAGTATAAATTATTAATAAAAATTGTATTTAGGTTCCAAAGCTAGACTTTAACGTGTCACCTGAGGAATAGGAGCCAGAACAGGCACCAGCTAAAAAGCTGTTAAAAACAAGAAATAACCTAAAGCTTCTGAAAGACGCCTTCAGTACCAAGGTTGTAATTTTAAAAAGTGTATATCTGGATAAAATAACAGCAGATGGGAAAATGACAGTTTGTTATCCTGAAAAACTTGAGATGAGTTGAGATAGAGACTGTAGCAAGGCGCTTCATACCGTGAAGCTTCTCGATTCGTGGTCTGTTGTACTGCGCCGTTAAGATGCTTCTTCTGAACTGATACAGTAAAAAAACCTTGTTGTGTAAATGGACAACTATTGCAGTCATTGATTTAATATCGAAAGTCTTATTGGAGAAAAACGTCCGACAAATGAAGGTTAGCAAAAGTAACAGTTAAAATGATTTTAATTATTTGTTGACATAATGCAATTTTGAGATGTACGTCGCTTTGGAGAAAAGCGTCTGCTAAATGAATAAATGTAAATGTAAATGAAATGTAAATGAAAATGTTGTAAATGAAAAGAATCTGCTTCGGTATTTTCAACGATCGATAATCGCGTAAATCTTTAAAATCAGTCTACATTATGTAATGGCACATATACTTGCATTTATTTTATGCCCAGAAATATGTGATTCTTTCGTACCCTTGCATCTTTCATCCCTTTTTGTTTTCTCAGCCATATAGCCCTTGAGATGTTGCGCTCCATTGATTTTCAATTTCTCGGCGAATCCTGCATTGCGCGCACCGCTGCAGCGCGGCGAAACCGGGAAGACGCCGTTACAATATTACAATATAAGATCTTTTACATTATATGCCATAAACGTACGTACATGAGGCTTACGTGTAACTTATCAATTCAGTCAGTAAAGCACATTCACAAGGCTCAAAAGATATGAGTATGAAACAGTATGCTTGTTATCACACGTAAGCAATCGTAAAAGGCATATAAAATAAAGTAAACAACAGCAAACAATGCATTTAAAGCAGAACTTAGATATCGTCCAGTTCCCTTAGGACCTTTGATTTCAGGCAGCACTCTCCTCAGGTAGATGTTGTTCAAAACCCACAACTGTCGGATACACCTAATGCCGCAGGTCCGATATTAAGGTAGACTGAAAATCTGAGATTCCTGTTTTTGGATATTAGAAAGCGCCTCCTCTCCAACGCTGCTTACTACTGTGGTGTAATGTCCCGCATTATTTTACGTGTACATATTGCATCTACAGCAGGGTGGGCGCCGCATTCACTTTGGCGCGCTGGAAACGAGGCGTGAGCGCTGCGAAGGCCGCAAGAGCAGGCGAGCGTCGCGGGGGTTCCATCGACGAAGGTTGCAGGAGGGCGGAGCCTCGAAGAGCGGATCACCAGTGAGCTCAGCGTTCCCGTGTTAGCAGAACCACTGACACTTTTTGACAAATTTGCTGTTGATTGGGCTCGGAAGAGATTCGCCACAATGAATTTACACAAAGAAAGAGAAGAAAGTGCGCAAACTTCCCCAATGATCGGCTGATCGGCTTTTGCGTGAGCGGACATTTTGGATGAGTGCGCGCGGCTTTGGTGTGCTGTTTCCAGCGCAGGTCTGCGGTGTAACACATTTAGAAACGGGAGTGCATCAAGTGCCTTAAATGGCGCGAAGTGGTAGTTCATTTTCCATCGATCACATACTAACCCGAGGACGGGACTCTGGGATGACCGCTCCTGTCACCCGGGAATCAGCACATGTCTACGCACTGGAGGGGGGAGCCGGGTCTAGGAGAGAGGTTTACCCCGGTGTCTCCGCTGTGGATAGCGGTGAACAGCACAAAAGGGCTCCATGTGAGCAGAACCAGAGCTCCGAGGGCAGCAGGGTGGTATCGGGACTGTGCCAGCGACAAGGCGGTGTGTCTGAGGAATACTCGTGCAGCGACGAGTCAACAGGAGAGGATCCCGAGTACGAGGACTTGCGCAAAGGTACAGGACCATTCAGCGCACGTTCCGATACCGATACACAGTTGGTATTGATGACAGAAAAGTTTTTGTTATGATAAATCCGCCTTAATCATCAACGTGCAACTCAAATAACAGAAATGTCTCGCTTTTTCTAAGCATAGTAAGTAGCAGGTGGGGGGCAGCTGGTGGTGTAATGGGTATCGCTACGGGACCCAAAGATTGCAGGTTCGAGTCTCACCTCCTTGAGCAACAAGGTATTCACCCAAAATTGCTCCAGTAAAGTTCTCCAGTTGTACAAATTTGTGAATCATTATAAGTCGCTTTGGAGAAAAGCTTCAGATAAATGAATAAGTGTGAATGTGTATCAAGAAGAAATATTGTAAACCAGTTTTTCTTCTTAAGTTGATGCATTTATATGATTATTTTCTACATCTGGACGTTCAGGTGAACGCAGTAAATGACCAAAGATCCTTATAGATTTTGCCTAAAATATTAGTAATTTTTCGGGTTCATAATTTTCTTCATAAACATGAACATTACTTTATAAAGTTTTTTTTTTTTTCCATTAAACCAATCTGTCAAATGTTTTTTTGGGATTTATGTAAGAGATGAGAACGAATGTATGGACTTGTTTCACGAGCCGTTAGTGCTACCATTTTTCTTTGAAGTTGAAATTTATGACGCCATAAAAATGTAAGCGTTCAGGGTGGTCGAACCTGTTAGCATGTTCTGCTAAAACCTGCGGTATTTGACATGTAGGTTAGGTCTGTCACGCTTCCAGTATGTACTATAACCTCGAGGTCTCTCTCCGTTCTGGACGCAGTTGAGCGCAGACGGTTACCGGACTCGGGCCCGGAGAAGGCGGACGACAGCAGGCCGGAGGAGCAGCCGAGATCCGCCAAAAAGCGCTCCCGAGCGGCCTTCACTCACGCGCAGGTCTACGAGCTGGAGAGGCGCTTCAACTTGCAGCGGTACCTGTCCGGTCCCGAGCGGGCAGACCTGGCCGGAGCCCTAAAGCTGACAGAGACCCAGGTGAAGATCTGGTTCCAGAACAGGAGATACAAAACTAAACGGCGACAGATGGCGGCCGAGCTGGCAGCCAGTTCCCCCCCAGTCGTAGCCAAGAAAGTGGCAGTGAAGGTGCTGGTGAGGAACGACCAGAGGCAGTACGGACCCGAGGAGCTGAGCGCCTCATCGTCCGGCGCTTCCCTGTTCCGGGCCTATCAGTACTATTACCCGTACGTGTACTGCTTACAGCCCTGGATTTCAGACACTGCGCTTTGTGCAGGGATGCGCTGAAGGAGCGGGTTGAGTGACACAGGAAGACGAGCACAGCAACTCTAACTCTGCGAGCGCGTACACACCACCTACAGCGTGCGCGCGAGCGCTTCCTCATAAACACGCCAGTCACCGTGGGCTCTTCGCGCTGCGCAGCGTCACACATATGTGTCATTCATTGTATCATGCCGAGGTAACAAGTGTTCCCTGTTTCCCCAGCGGCGTGATCATTCTTCATTCACCACAAACCATAAATTAACAGACTGTTGTTTTTATTATGAACAGTGTGTACAAATAATACGTAAAGATACACATTAGTAACTATGCACATGAATTTTTTGAGTGCAAGTGTTCCTAACAAAATAGATACGTGCAACAAATCGTTTACACAAAGGCTTTTATGCTTCTTTTTAAGTGAACATTTTCCGAGAATTGCATCATTCAAAATTAACGATAGTCACATATTATTAAGTAACCTCATGCAGCAGTTATGCTTGGGCTTCTTGAGTACTTTATCCAGACACCAAAAGTAGTATAAACAAAATGAAAAACAGCCCAGCACCAAGTATCGACTATTCTGCAGGGCAAATATGGCAACGCTCACATGGTACTGTATTACGAAAAAATGGTCCAATTGCGTTTTGAATTTGTGTTTCTGAACAGCTACTTGTATTTTTTAATACGCGGAATATAACGTGCAATGGACCCTTACAGGGAGAATAAATGTATTACTTTTTCATCGATCCCTTAGTTATACCGAGTTTGCGTTCCTGAAATGACCCCGTCATAATATTTTTAGGAAAATGATAAAGAAGTTGCATTTTTATTTTTACATGTTTTAAATACTGCTGCAGTTTTTATATGTTTAAACTTGAGATATTCTGTAAAACACTGGTGTACACAGACGCACAAACACAGAGGAAGAGGGTCATGGTTAGGTCTTTGAGATTTTTATTGACCAGATACAGATTGAGATTAATGGCGTTACTAGTCATGGTTTTGAATACTAACGAGATAATACTACATATGAACGTGTTTAACGATTATATGATAATATAATGTTCAAGTTGAGTTCTTCAAAGTGCTCATTGAATTGCGAACTAATATGGCTTCTTCAAAAACGTCAATACCGATGACAGCTCACTTTTCAGTTAAAATTAAAAGTATATTGCCACTTGTCCAACTCCCTTTCAAGTTTTTGTTCTGTGTCTGATTTTTCTAATTCTGGGAATTTGTATTTATATGTGAGCTGCTTGTGATAGTTTGAATAAAATAAAAACGAAGGCTTGTACTGCCTTTTTTCTGGTCATAGATTTGTAGTGCAAAAACTAATAAAACAAACAACGGCAAACTGTTTCATATTCCTTGTTCATGCATTAATAGATCGAGCTGAGACAGCTGTTATTCCTCCTTTATGTCTGTTCAACCTGTTATTACTAATAATAGGTTAAATAGCAGTTTATAGAGTGAGACTACATAATCGCTATAAGCAAATACATTTGTACTGTATATATTTGTTCTTGCATTAAAATATATTTTAGAAGCGTTCCATAATTTTTGCAGTGAAATCACAGGATCTTCATCGTGGTTTCTGTGAATATTTCATCTGTATGACAGTCTCAAACATGCTGAGATGTTTTTGTCAGATGAAATTTGTGAATGGATAGACCCTATCATAGGGTTACAGCTATTATATTATTAAACCAAAATTTATAGAAATTTATAGACGTTATTTATCGTGGTGTGCGTGACATTATCAGTTCATTGATTTATGATTTCATTAGAAACAATCGCAGCTGTCTTCGTCTGGACGTTTTAAATCCTTAGAGAAATATTCGTTTTTATAGAAAGCTTAGCTTAGTTAAAATAGTGTAATAAAGTTTTAAAAAATTGAAGAAAAGCTGCATTTTCATGTGACATTGCAAGGGACTAGGGGGAGCGCGGTGGGTTTTACCGGGTCCTGCTTTCCGGTGGGTCTGGGGTTCGAGTCCCGCTTGGGGTACCTTGCGACGGACTGGCCTCTTGTCCGGGGTGTGTCTCCTCCTGGGTGTGTCCCCTCCCCCTCCAGCCTTACACCCTGTGCTGCCGGCTTAGGCTCCGGCTCCCGGCGACCCCGTATCGGACAAGCGGCTTCAGACAGTGTGTGTGTGTTTCGGTGGACTGTCAATTACTTTACACTCTACAAATAAAAGCCTTGAAATATTTACCTGCAGTTTACTTACTTTTCTGTTTCAATTGAGTTACAAAAAATAAAGTTTTATTTTAAAAGTATTCATGGAATCATGCATTCTACGCCGATACAGTGTTTAAAATATTAATGAGCTTGTCGTCTTATATACTTTTATGTTAATGAGACACTTCCGGTTATACAAAAATGGATAGGCACTAATTAAAAAAACTGTTTCGATGATAGCCTAAAACTAGTGGAAAGTGACAAAGAAGCAACAATAAAAAATAAAAACACTGAATTATATACTATACACTCTATATAATATATACTGTATGTATACCTGTATATAGAGCTAATTTTAATTAACACAGACCTATGAAATATATATTAAGAGAGTTGAAATAATGAATAAGAAATCATTTAAAATTTTTGTCACTACTGTAATATCAGCACGACTTTTAATAATAAGAAATTAGGGAGATCTGAAAAGAATAATTCGACTGAAGCTGTTTGTCGGTGCCACCGTGTAATAACGAATAGGGCTTTATCGTCGACCCAAAGCTACACTATGCACAATATTCTGCGTGAGAAAATACACCAACTCCCTTACCATATATAATAAACTATATAATCACTTCCACTTTCCTGCTTGACCTGTCCATATAGTCATTTAGTAACATGTTTCATACATTTATCCATGTATGAATGGTGGTGACTTGGATGAAGTAGAAGTCGGTGCTGTGCACATTCGGCATAGCTGTTCGAAACTATTCCGATCACACACTGCAAATTTAAAATATTGCGAAATTATGCTTCTTTATGATTGCTTGTTACATTTAATTTTTTTATCTCGTTGCGATCAGACTATATAAACGCAGCAAGGACTTACTACTTTTACTTTTCTATTGTCAAACGTAAAAAAATGATCTAAAAAGCAGTGAATACCTAAATGAAAAAAAGTTATTTGCATATTTGTGATAAAATTAAACACAATATTACACACACACACACACACACACATTTTCAGAACCGCTTGTCCCCATACGGGGTCACGGGGAACCGGAGCCTAACCCGGCAACTCAGGGCGCAAGGCTGGAGGGGGAGGGGACACACCCAGGACGGGACGCCAGTCCGTCGCAAGGCACCCCAAGCGGGACTCGAACCCCAGACCCACCGGAGAGCAGGACTGTGGTCCAACCCACTGCGCCACCGCACCCCCTAAACACAATATTAAATACACGTAAATAACGAAAAATGCAAATCGAAGGCTTAGTGTCTTATGCATTACAATATAAAATCAAATTGGTATTAAGTTAGATACAATTACATTGGCTAGGAAAAAGACTCAAATTACGTACATCAAATACTGCTTCCTAGACATTTCATTTGTAGGCCTATTGCCTATAAGAGAGATATAAAGTACTTTACAAATAATACATAGTGTACTAGGATGGGTAGGCGTGGACGTGCAAAAAAGGACATGCATCTACAGTACAACCGTCACTTGTTTGAGTTGCATGTAAGATGCATGTGTTTTATTTATGATTTAAATGCTAAGGCTCTAACCTCTCAAGAAACCAAAACATTGAGTGTGATTTAATTAGTGATGCAAGTAAAAATTAGAAATAGCCTTTTGGGAACACTGGGAATTTAGTTGTCATAACTGAGATGATTTATGGTCTTCAGCAGCAAAATTAGGGTATTATAAACCTCACTGCATGGAAAACAGCATTTTTTGCAGCATGAAGTCACAAATTATGTATCACTGTGTGTCACATTCCTTTGATTGACCTTGATTTAACTACATACTTCATAGAATGTTTGAATTCAGTGGCATAAAACATATTTAAGACATTCTACAGTCTAGAGGTCTGCTGCTTTATACACTTGAAAATGTATTAATGCAATTCAAGTGTCTTAAGGATACTTTTGAATACTCCGCTTTTTAAAATTTCTGTCACTAAACACTGGGCTTTAAAAATCATTCATTTGAAAAAACTTCAGTAGAATGCCATAGTTGCTAGTGTATTTCTGTGTTGGGGGGCAGGCTGTAATGGCACTAGCCCACAAGTTGTGTCTTGCGGGACCTTATTATACTGGCTGTAATAGTTGTTTCAGGTTCTTAAAGTCCAAAGTTTCACTCAGTTATGAGCTCATTTTCTGTACATTGTTGAAAGTTATAAGTGAAAGAATATTGACTTCAGTATAGAATTTTAAAATACTTGTACTTATATTTCAATTCAATTCAATTTATTTTTATAGAGCTCTTTTCTCACGCAGTGACACAGAGTCAAGTCAAGTCAAGTCAAGTCAAGTCAAGTGGCTTTACTGTCATTTCAACCATATACAGCTGGTACAGTATGAAGTGAAACAAAACAATGTTCCTCCAGGACCATGGTGCTACATAAAACACAGAGCTACCTACACAGGATTACATAAAGTGCACATGTGCAAGATGTGTGCAAACAGCAGAAATCAGTAATTAACAAAGCAATAAACAGTAAAAAACAGAAGAGATTATTTATTCACTTAGCAGATGCCTTTCTCCAAAGTGACTTACAATGGCTCCTATGTAGTGTTACCAGCCCATCTTATTCACCAAGGTGACTTACACTACTTACAATGGGTCACTCATCCATATATCAGTGTAACACACTCTCTCTGTCACTCACACATTATGGGGGACCTGAACAGTATGTCTTTGGACTGTGGGAGGAAACCCACACAGACACAGGGAGAACATGCAAACTCCACACAGACTGAGCAGGGATCGAACCCATGTTCTCTCATACCACCCAGGTGCTGTGAGACAGCAGCGCTACTCGCTGTGCCACCGTGATGCCAATATAATAATAAATACTTAATATATATACAAAATACTAATTAGCAGCAAAAAATACAGTTGGTAGTTGGTCAGGACAGTATCGTGGAATGGTATTCAGTTGAGTATGGGTGTGTGTGTATGTGTGTGTGTGTGGTTTGGTGTCAGACCAGTCTCTGGGTATTTTGGAGTCTCATGGCTTGGGGGGAGAAACTGTTGCACATTCTGGCCGTGAGGGCCTGAATGTTTTGGTACCTTTTGCCAGATGGCAGGAGGGTGAAGAGTTTATGTGAGGGGTGTGTGGGGTCATCCACAATGCTGGTGGCTTTGTGGATGCAGCATGTGGTGTAAATGTCTGTGATGGAGGGAAGAGAGACGCTGATGATCTTCTCAGCTGTCCTCACTATTCCCTGCAGGGTCTTGCGATTCAAAACGGTGCAATTTCCAAGCCAGACAGTGATGCAGCTGCTCAGGATGCTCTCGATAGTCCCTACATAGAATGTGGTTAGGATGGGGGGTGGGAGATGGGCTTTCCTCAACTTTAGCAGAAAGTAGAGACTCTGCTGGGCTTTCTTAGGTATGGAGGTAGTGTTGAGGGACCAGGTGAGGTTCTCTGCCAGGTAAACACCAAAGAATTTGGTGCTCTTGAAAATCAGACAATGACAGAGCGCTTGAACACTGGCATAAGGCAAAGAAACTAATACATCAGCCAAAGAAGCAAAAAAGGCAGTTGACTACAGAACTAGCGTAATACATTATCAATGTTTTTATAAAGCTATAAGTATGCCTACTGGCCACGAAGGAAAGGAACAAAAAACACCCAACTGAAAGTCAAACACACTGGCTGAAGCCGCTAGTCTCAAGCAGGGTTGTGGTGAGCCAGAGTCTAACCCGGCAACACAGGGCACAAGACTGGAGGGGACACACCCAGAATGGGATACCAGTCAGACCTGCCAGAGAGCAGGACCCTACCAAACCCACTGCACCACTGTGCCACCACACCCTGCTAACTGAAAGATGAGAAAGGAAAAAACCTCTGGGTCCAAGTGCCAGTGAACACACACACACACACACACACACACACACACACACTTGTCCCCTACAGGGTCACAGGGAGCCAGAGCCTACCCGGCGACAGAGGGCGTAAGGCCAGAGGGGGAGGGGGCACACCCAGGACAGGACGCCAGTCTGTCACAGGGCACCCCAAGCAGGACTCAAACCCCAGACCCACTGGAGAGCAAGACCCGGTCCAACCCACTGCGCCACTGCACCCCCCCTTCCTGGGCATTCTAGATTAAATAAGACTTCTAAGTCAGTTTACAGGTAATAATGACATTGTTGCTGTACGGTGGCTTGATTTCCCAGTTCAGCAAGGTACATCTTGTCCATCATGGCAGTTGCTCATCATCTTCATATTTAATATTTGTATTTACAGAGCCTCATCAGTCTATGTGCACTTTATTTTTTACATGCTTTACATAGTTTTTAAAGTGTATGTACTTTATGTACATTATTTGTACATATACAGTATAATAGCTGTGTAGGAGCACAAGGTATGTAAACATTCCATCTTAGCTTGCACCACTGCTGTGGTTCCGCACAATCTCACATAAATGGATGCTTTAAACCTCTCTCCCAGGTGACTCAGTGTTCTTAGAAGTGATTCACATCCGAACCGAGAGTTATCACCTTCTACCTGTTTAGACACAGTGCCTGAGAATTAAAGCCCATCTTCACAAGATAAGACAAGGCTGTTGGGAACCGTAAAGCTTTGTTTCCGGAGATGATTAATCCTCTGCCATCAGAGGAGTATTTCAGTTATGTTTTGTTTTATTAGTGTGCCTCTCAGTTGCAGTAACAATATGCAGGGGAACTGAGAAACACGTTAACTGCAGTTCTAACTCGCCCATGAGCCTGGTTTTGGTAGGATGCTTCTCTAAAAGAGTGATTACTGATAAAAACCTTTGGTGTACCTGAAAGGGTGCAATTATAGCATTTGAAAGTGTCTCCAGTAATAATCACTTTCACAGTTCTTCAATTCACCGCAGATTACTATACATGTGTACCTGAGCATGTTTGCTGAATTGTGTCTTCTATTCATTTCTCAGCAACATTTTGTAAAGGTCCATTTTCTGTTTGTTGTAGATATAGTTCACTAATGTAGATATGATGACACAAACAGTATTATTAATTATGGAGATTACATAAACTGTCTGCATTATAAAAAGGCACTGCTAATTGCCATCTCACTATGTTTGTTTGGCTGTAATTGATGTGGTGTAATGGTGTACATTTATGAATTATTACACAGCACAACAAGACAAATATATACATATATACACACACACACATTTTCAGAACCGCTTGTCCCATACGGGGTCACGGGGAACCGGAGCCTACCTGATAACACAGGGCGTAAGGCCGAAAGGGGAGGGGGACACACCCAGGACGGGACGCCAGTCCGCCACAAGGCACCCCAAGCAGGACTTGAATCCCAGACCCACCGGAGGGCAGGACTGTAGGTCAACCCACTGCGCCACTGCACCACCGCGCCCCCCTATATATAAACATGTATATATATATATTTGAAAAAAGCTGACAAGAAAAGGCAATACATTTAGAAAAAGTTAAAATATACTCAGTTCAAATTCAAGAAAAATACTGAATAACATGAAGCACTTATTTACAGTTAAATATGTAGTGTTTACCATTGTATGCATTCCTTAGTATTCTACTGGTAGGTATCTCACCATGTCTGCAGTACCTCTGAGCTCTTCAGGACCCCTTTAATTTTCATAGTAGTTAATGAACAACAAAAACAGAACTCATTGTGCATTGGGATGTGGTGGTGCAGTGGGTTGGACCACAGTCCTGCTCTCCGGTGGGTCTGGGGTTTGAGTTCCGCTTGGGGTGCCTTGCGACGGACTGGCGTCCTGTCCTGGGTGTGTCCCCTCCCTCTCTGGCCTTATGCCCTGTGTTACCGGGTAAGCTCCGGTTCCCTGCGACCCTGTATGGGACAAGCAGTTCAGTGAGAGAGATTGTGCATTTAACCAACAACTTTTAATTCTAAACTGAAAATTCAGTGAAAGAAAAAAAAATTAACTAAAAAAGTAATAAATTTAATAATTATGTATATGATGGTTATCTGGGTAGAAGAATTTGCACTTTTTGTAATTAGGAACATTAATTGCAAGTTGCTATTTTATTTCTGTGTTTACTGGTGCATTATTGAACAGGCGAATTCAGGCAAAGCACATATACATCCTTCAGTAGAGGTGTGATGGCACAGAGGTGGTGAGGGACAGCAGCAGATACTAATGCATTTAGTCTGGCCTGGTGAGGGGCAGAAATTAGGAAGGAAATGGGCCATGGTTAATGCCTTTGTTTAGAGAGCGCAGAGCTTCCCCATGACCCTGTCTCCTGCTCTTCTTTACCAGCTCCCACCCTGCATGTTGCTTTCCATGATCTGGCCCAGAAGACTCCCCTATCTGCTCCAGAGACTATTAGCTGATAGCATCACAATCCAGAAGAGTGTAAACATTTACAGCTGTGAGAAACAAGCTGGATAAAGTATGTTGTACCTCCTTACCCCTGGAAGGAGAAAAAAAGTTCACTTTATGTTTGGTCTGAATTAACAGGCCAAGCACTAAACAAAATAATTGTAACATGTGTTAAATTTGTTTTAAACAAGTCTTCAGATTTGCTGAATTATTTTGTCCTATCAGTATCCAGATCTTCTTGTCAGACATACATAGCTGTTTATAATATATTTCACCTTTGTACATATCTTGGTTGTAAGTTTCTGGTGTGAGTCAACAACCTTTTTGTTGAAAGGCAACCAACCTCAGTTCCTTCATCGTAATTTTATAACTTACTTTTTAATGAAATTTTATGTGCAAATTAAATTGGTGTTACGTTTCACATTCCTCAAACTGAAAATTACTGTCACATACAGAGTAAGATTCTAACAGCACCCCTCCATACTCTGGTCAAAACCTGCACTACTGCTTGTTTCTGTAGAACTATAGAAGTTACAGCTGTAATTACAATGGAGAATTAAATTTGGTTTCACCTTTCTCTTTGGTCATTACAATATTTTTTTACACTAAGCTAAATTCAAATATTTACTCCATTATACAGCTGAATACTTTTACTAGAGTAGGGTGAATACCTTCTTCTAGGGTACTGCAGTGGGTGCAGGATTTAAACTCTGGTCCATCAACTGGAAGGCAAAGGATCTAACATCTATGATATCTGTTGTACAGTATGGTACACTTTTCCCCTGCCTTTAAACAATATTTAATATTGTAGTCACATTATATTATGGAACATTCAAGGCTGATACACTGAATATAATTACACCCACAAAAGACCCATTGATTGTCTATAAAAAGAACAGATACAAGATAACTACTTCCATGGAACTGTCAGCACATCTATATCAGTGCACTAGAATCTAAAAGATGGAGTGGCAACTACAGAATGTCAAGTACACTATAAGATGGTAAATTTGTAAACTATGACAATAAGTGTTTGGACAGTTTCAAGGTATAAAAAAATATTACTAGTAATTAACTTCCAGTACTATGCTTCAGTGTTTTCTGTCTGGTGTGTGTTCAACATAGACCCTCAGTCAAAAACCATATGAACTGATATATGGGAGAGCAGTGATGCAGACCTTAACAAATGGACCAATCCAGTGTATTCAGAAACCATTATAATTTATGTTGGTAAAGTACCAGGGCAACATATACACACATACTCTGATATGCTCTGATAAAGGAAGCAGGCAAACAGGATTCAGAAGATTAAGAAGCCAGAGATCAGTCCAACAAGGGGCAATGTGATGGATGATGAGAAGAATTCTCACAAACAGCCGTTACTATGAGTAAACTGAGAGGGCCTTTTAGGGTGCAGATGATGACACAAGATTTGGAGTAAATGGTAACTTTCATAGCAGTGGATCTCATTCCATATACCCAGAAATAAATGCAAAGTATTAAGCCTTGTACTTTTACAAGAGGATGAGTTGGCAGTGGCCACAGATTTGACTTGATTTTGCATCAGTAAACATGGTAGATGTGTAAATAAATATAAATGTAAGACTGGCGGAAAAATAAAAACTTGACAACTTGGATTTTTTTTATTGATTTTTAAGCGATTTAATTTATTATTGCTTCACTTACTGCTTTTATTGCTTTTATTGTCATTATTGCTTTGCCTGTTAAAATCTTTGAGACTTGTTGCTTTTCATTTGTGTAGTGTTTACTGGGACTAAAACTGTAGAAGGCAATAAAACAGTAAAATAAGTAATATTACATCAGCACTGAGAGAGTTAATATGGTTTTCTTCAGCATATCTAGAGGCTGATTTTACTCTCCTCTACCTGATGTTGGTTTTGCAGCGGATCCCCATGTTGTATTACACAGGGAATATCAGTGTTATTGCTCTTATTCCTAAAAACCTTCTATTTTAAGCCTTAGTATAACGCAGGTTTTGCCAAACCCTGGAATACAGACTTCCCCTGCACAACAAATGCTTGTATAAAGAGAGTTCACCTTTGACAACAAATGTAATTTGCTCCCTAAAATTTGCAGAACAAGCTGCAATTTGCATAAACAACACCTTAAAAAATTATAGCACAAAATACAAGGCCTGGTGACACCAAGTACTACACAAGATGAGCGTGCCACCCCTCACAGAGCATTGCTTTCTTGCTCACCTGAGTTGCCTTTTATGCCTGCTCTCAATCATCTCTCTAAAATCTTGTGAGTTTCTAGAATAGTGTGAAACCATTACCCATTATTATGATGAGCCATGAAGCTAAAAAAGTTCTACAAAAAGTGATCAGAGAAGGTAAGAAAAGTAGAAGAGTTTTACCTACGAGTGAAAAACACAAAGTAAGAAAATCTTAAGAAAGAAAGTCTTAAAAGGGAATATTACGAATGACTGTGTGTTGTCTCAGCTTTTCGTACTACAAATGATAATTTACAAATACTTTAATGGATAGGAGTTATGACCATTAGAAGCATTTACAATAATCTTTATTTTATAAATGGCCTTTAAGAACAGCTTCTCAAAGTACCTTACAAAAAAGACGGTCTATTATAACAACTCTGAAGGAAGTAAACTTGCAATAACTATCAGAATTTTAAATATAACACTAAAAGAACAATGGAATCCATTCATTACCAGCAATTACTTGTCCAGAGCAGGGTCACAGTGGTCTGATATAGGTATAATAAACAATAAAATACACTGTACAACTTAATGTTTTAAGCTGTTTAACTACAAAACTCCTATTTTCCACAAGTTCCAATTTAACATCAATTGCTGACAGTTATCTCATAAACATGTGTAAACTTCCTCATCTTGTCATTACTCAGAGACACTCACATGCAGCAGACACAAGCTGTAAACATTGTGGAAGCCACTTGACTGAACACACTCTCCTATTCATATGCTGTTTGGGTGCCTTGCACTACAAGGAACAACTGGACATGGAAAAGCAGGTGGCATTCACTCCATTTTACACCCCAGTCTAGGGTTTGGTTATAACACAGGGTTGTAGAGACTGGCTACCACAAGAAAGAAGTGCACTGATTCTTTCAGATTGCCAGATAGTGGTCTGCTCTGTTGAATGTAGGCAACCCATAAACCACCTTTCCAGGGGTGAGTCACACCAAGACAAGAAACAAACATGAACCCTAACCATAGTGATACCTGTGTAATCTATGAAATACAACAAACAGCAATACACCAATTTAACCTGTCTCCTGATGAAAGAAAGAAAACTATAGAAAAAGAAAATGGCAATCACCCTTTTCCAGGGGTTGTTTATTTACAAAGAACTGTTCTTTGCAATTAAGTGTAAATGAGCTACACTTAAATAGTTACCATTTATAGATATTACAGACACACACACACACACACACACAAACACACACACACACACACTGTCTGAAGCTGCTCACCCCAAGCAGGGTCATGGCAAACCGGAGCCTAACCTGCAACACAGGGCACAAGGCTGGAGGGGGAGGGACATACACAGGGCAGGACACCACACACACACACACATTTTCAGAACCGCTTGTCCCATACGGGGTCACGGGGAACCGGAGCCTACCCGGTAACACAGGGCGTAAGGCCGGAGGGGGAGGGGACATACCCAGGACGGGACGCCAGTCCATCGCAAGGCACCCCAAGCGGGACTCGAACCCCAAACTTGCCAGAGATCAGGACCCAGCCAAACCTGCTACACCACCACGCCCCCCTTATTTACAGATATATTACACATAATAAACATTTCAGGTTTTTACAGGCTATTTAATAAGCCCTCACACCACTTTCACGGCGTATAGCTAAGAACAAGGACTCATAAAAACATACAGTTCACTAGAACGTACATTGATAACACCAGCAAGAACCCACAAGTCTTTCTGGTAGTGTCAACTTCTTTTGGTGAGGTAGCCTTGCGGCATGGTGATGGAGAGGGAGAGAAAATACTACAAGGCTTTTGAGCCAAGGCCATAACACAACAAACAAACACATGCATACATACTATATATACATTCCACATACAGTGAGCTGGACTTTAAGCTACCCATCTCAGAAAAACAAAAAATTCATTAGTGGTTATTTGGGGGGGTGTGGTGGCGCAGTGGGTTGGACTGGGTCTTGTTCTGGGGTGGGTCGGGGGTTCGAGTCCTACTTGGGGTGCCTTGCGATGGACTGGTGTCCTGTCCTAGGTGTGTCCCCTCCAGCCTTATGACCTGAGTTCTGGTTGAAGTGTTTGACTTATTGTCCAATAGACAAAGCCTGCATGGGTTCTAACCCCACTCCTGGTAAAGAAAGCTTTAGGCTGTTATCTGTCATTCTTGTGTCAATGCAGCACAATATTTCACCATGAACTGTTATTAAGGGCAGCAAACAACATAGTATTTAGAACTGATGCCTTACACTGGTTGAACTCAGCCTTGAAACCCTCTTCCCTTTAGGCATTGTAATCACCAGCTATAAAAATTCCAAATCCAGCCTAAATAGCCTAACACTGAAAGTTGCTCCGGGGAAAAGGTTTAGCTCAACGAGTAAAGAGCTAAATCAACATACACTGCTAATGCTACAGTTATTTGCATTCTAGCTATAGTTCTTCAGAAAGTGAAAGGTAGTAACATGGTGATGATGCTGAAGTCCATTATAAAATTACTGATTTTTGCATTTATATACATACACACACACACACACACACACACTTTCAGAACCGCTTGTCCCTTACGGGGTCACGGGGAACCAGAGGCTAACCCGGCAACACAGGGCGCAAGGCTGGAGGGGGAGGGGACACACCCAGGACGGGACGCCAGCCCATTGCAAGGCACCCCAAGCGGGACTCGAACCCCAGACCCACCGGAGAGCAGGACTGCGGTCCAACCCACTGCGCCACCGCACCCCCCATTTATATACATTTACACTTATTTTAATTCTAAGGAATATTCATATTGAACTGCACTTTTGGATTACAGGGGAGTGTAGTGCACAGTTATGTGAATGGAACAAATAAAGTATGAACATCAAAGAGACAAATATTACACAAACAGCTGAAAACACATTTCTTTAATTTTGTGAATAGATAAATGACATGATTAAAGCATTGTAAAACTATAAAATTAGCTATTGCCATTTCCATATTTTTTTTACTCCTAGACCAATTAAGTACGCAGTCTCATGCAGTCCAATATTTCAGCATACTAAATACATTAATAAATGATTTTTATAAGAGTTTTTCCTCTTGAAAGCATACAGCATGAATGCCATAACCTCACTACTCTTGTACTGATAATAACTTGTCCTAATGATGCTTATGGTAGTCCAGAGCCTATCCCAGGAGCACAGGGCACCTGGGGGTACCCTCTGGATGGGACGACTGTTAATTTTAGCGTACCATAAATGTATACATTAAAAGTATCATATATTTAACGTATTAGGCCTTTTTAGTAGTCACATTAGATTTCACCTTCCCTGCGTTTGATGACAAACTTCCCTGCATTTGATGACTATTGTACAATATAATTTGCTTGTCCAGTAAAACTAAGTTACCATCAGGGCAGTACCATTTCTGGGCAGGTAGTGCTAGTGCATCACAACTCCTGAGCTGTGGCTTTGAATCCAGCGCAGTCTCTCAGGAGTTTGCATGTTCACTCTGTGTTTTTGTGCAGGGTGCTCTGGTTTCCTTCCACAGTCCATAAACATGTATTTCAGGAGAATTAGTGACTTAGATTTACCCTTCATTTGTGATTACACTGCAGGGTGTACTGCACCTTGCACTCTATGCTTCTGGGATAGGATCCAGAACACAACAACCCTGCATGGCAATTACTGGTAATGAATGGATGAATGCATGGAAACTTATAATCAGATAAAACAGTAAGACAAAATGGTTATTATCATGGAATTTTTGTTTAATTGAAAAAGTGTGGAACAACTGAACACTTTAAATAACTTACTGCAGGTGCCTGGATTCAACAGGTTAATTTCTTTAAGAAAAATCATATAACTTGAATAGTTGCAAATTGTGGGAATAGTTTGTCTCTTGGCAGGATTCAGTGGATTTTTTTGTGCTTGGTTGTAGCCATAGATGGCCTGAATATCCCACAACCTGCTACTTTTCTTCAGGCTCCTTTTTGACAACCCACTCCCACTCTTGAAGTTCTCGGAAAAGAATTTAAACATTTTTATGCCACAGATAAGCGAGAACAAGGAGTGCATTGAGGAGAGCTGCTCCAGGACATCTTTTCCTATCACTACTGCAGTAGGGCCCCTTCAGACTGGGCATGGGAGAGGTTCTGGAACCTCTTTCCTTTTGGGAACAGCAGCTTGCGCCTCTCACTCTTTCTCAAACATGGAATTTGTCTTGTCTGTCTTCAGAATTACACCACACTTAGACAATGTAGTGGATGTTGATCACCACACCAATTTGTTCACAACTGCTAGGCTTGCTGGATAACTAAAAAAAACATTTTTTTTTTGGCAGTGTTGTCCCTCATGAAGTAAACAATGAAAGGCAATACGTTTATTTAAAAAATACCTGTCATTCCACAGCTGCAGATATATCCCAAAGAAAACTCCCAAAGATATATCATATGTAAAATCCCCAAGGTAGGTGAAGACTTGCAAGGAAATGAAGAAATAAAGAAACTGGTATGGAATCTAACATATAGAAATCCATATGTTGTATATGAAAAGATAATAATAAGAATTCAAAAAGATAGTACTCCATTCCAGCCTTGCACTAAATACTAGTACGCTAATAGCACGTGATAAAAGATGACCAGTACAGACACAGACACTGTTTGGTATTCATGAGTGACAGAAATCCAATGATTCTCTAACAATGAAGGTCAAAGCACAAACAAACTTTTGGTCATTGGTGTACATTCCTGGACTGCACCTGTTGTACTCTCAGGCAAACAAGCCTAAACTTCACTTTCTCAGTCCTTTCCACACCTTGAGAAAATGAGCAACTTACAGGGAGGGATGCTACTAGTGGCATTTGTCCATTAAGCACTTTAGAGACTGTGTGGCCTTGTTTAGTTTCTTGAAGGATTCTTCAAAACAAAAGAGATGAAAAGGAATATTGCGGGTGAGAGTTTTGACCACCTGGAATCCTCTAGCCAAAACTACAAGATCCCTGGTTGATTTAACCCTTGGGGGCTTTCCTTTGCTCTTGACGTGGACACTGACATTGACGTTGGATGAACGCACATCACTGCTTCTGTGCTCTTGCTGTAAACCCCTGCCAAAATAATCAAATTGTGCACAGATGTTCAGCAAAAACACACAGTCCCTGCCAGCCTCTGTTCCTGTACTATTCTTTTTTTTTTCCCTTTTGTTTCATTTTGTGCCAGCAGATGTAAATATGTTACAAAAGATCTGAAAGCAAGCCAGAAAACCACTTCTAAGAATACTTTCTTTCAATAATTCAATTTGTCTTTGCATAGTTGTGCCAACAAGCTGTGCGGTGTTAATAAATCAGTTTTCTGAAGCATGACAATTCACTGTACCTTCAGCACCGGAGACCATTAGTAATGTTGGAAAACTATAAATAACAGGATTTATTGAGGTAAGTGGTCCTTTCACTGCAAACCTACCATGATTTTTTTTGTATTAGATAAGTACCACGAAGTGTCTGGTTTCACACATACATCTTTTGTGCCTGCAGGTTTACAGCAGAATCAAGCCCACAGATAAATTTGCTGTATGCCATCATTCCACAGCTCTAATTGTCCCAGGGCTCTGAGCTTTCTGGACCCCCAGCAGCAGGAAATTTCCCCCTGTGTTCCTAACACTTCAGGTGCCACAGCATTCTTGCATACTTCCCAGTATGGTGACAAGTCTGTGTTCTCTAGAGAATCCCTGTCCACTGTGAACATGCAGTATACAAGTCTTGAAAAGAGTGGACCTAAGTGCTCATTCACACTGAGGGACACTGTATTGCATTTACAGATCAGACTAATTATCTGCTGAACACTAGAAAGAACATTTCTTGCTAATCCCTAGATAGATTTCTGCTATAACGCTCCCTTTTCTGTTATCCAAAGTGTGTATGACAATTTACAGGGAACTCCTTTTCTGCATTCCCAATAAGGACATAACTTTCGGAGCAACAGCTTTGTACAAGTCTTGATAGCCGACACGTTTAATCATTTTGGCAAAATTAAAATGAATTATCAACATCTTAAACTCCTTTTGACTTGGTTTGAATCAGAATACCTGAGTCAGATTTCCACCTGGAAGTCTAACTAGCAAAAGAATCCTCAAACTTGAGAGAAATAAGGATCCAATGCATTTACAATGCAATTGTAACTTATAATTACAATGCACTGAACCAGAACACAAGGCTGTGGCAGAGTCCATCTGTGCGGGAATAGCACACAATAGGAGCTGTCGGCCAGCAAAGTAGCCCATAGCATTTGACAAGGACGGTGAAACAGCAGAATCAGCAGCCAGTGTGAGTTCAAGGAGATGGGATCTGATCAGCTTTGGTCAGGTAGACCTGAAACACCCAGGGACCCAAGGTAACATAATTGATTTTGTGTCCAGGTACATCACTAGATCTGTGTAATAAAAAAGGCAAAGCAATTTTTTGTCTCCCAGTTGGCTAGTTCATTAACTGGCCCCCATCTGTTAAACATCCAGCAAAGAAATGTGGGTCCAGAGTATCAGGGATGAGTGTCACCACCTGAAGAATGGAAAGAGGTCCTTGGCACCCTCCTACATACACCTCATCTAGTAACCTCTCAGTCTGGCACAGACACTGTGAGGCTGGAGTTGAGGGAAATAACTGCATGGGCCCATCAGTGTTTCACTATGAAGGCCCTAGACAAACAGCATGACAAAAACATCTGCGCACTGGGCCCTCTTCCAGGTGTAATGTCCTCAGGGCTAGAAGCAGTGCAGTGGTGAATTAAGTTCTCGTGGGTGTCACATTTTTGAGGCCCCTCTCTAGGAGTAAGCTACTGGAAGGATCTGCTGCTGCCAGCTCCTCCACAGGTTTGGGCTATAACCCCCTGGCCTTGAGGCCTGCTGTCACATTGCTGGGTGAACATTCAGTGGTTGAACACAATGGAGGGCAAGAGTAAGTCAACAGCCTACTCAATCAATGTTCATGCATTCAAGTACACTGGATTTCGCTTGCTTGTGAATAATGCGGTTGGTATGTTTTGCAGGATAAAAGCACATACAGAACAGAGAGTACTGTATGGTCACCAAGAAACATATAAGGAAACCATACTAAAGTTTTACAGTGTTCCCTGTGATAAAGGAAAAATATGGCTCTGAGTACTCTCATTTTATCTATTCCATTTATACAAAGTTGTTTACCACCACAGGATTTTAGTCAGACTGCAAGGCCTCCGAGACCCCATGGGTACACTGCAGATAAACACGTTTAGAGATAAATCATTCACTCTCTTTCTGTGGTATTAAAGGCAGGGCTGGCAATGTCCAGAGAACAAAAATTTCTGCAGGGTTTTAAAGGCATGAGATTAGCCTGCTGATGACGCACAGGCCCCTGCCTTCTGTTAAAGCCAACTTTTTTGCACAGCTTACGGTGATAAGTGAGGCCGGACACTAATGTGATGGGGAGCCCACTCTGTCATGGACTATTTAGACAGGGAGATTCTGGAAGATTCTCCCCAGTCACTGTAATGCAGACAATGGGATTCCACAAGCAGTCTCATGGCCAGATCTGCAGCCCTCCGGCTGGTTGGACTCCCCCCATGGGAAGAGTCTGCACTTAATGTACACAGAGAAGCAGGGCGCCATACTGTCTCATCCAGGCAAGACCTGAATGAGCAGCTAGGCATGATCGAGGACCCAACGGAGGCACAAACAGCTGCAAGGCTAATAGCAGCAGTGTTTCACCGAATCCATCAGACTGCAGTGTTAAAGGTCTTATCAACAATGACTGTTAAGCAGCTTCCCACCTGCGTAACTACTGCAATATTTACCTGACTGCTATTACCTATAAAGGAAGGAGAGAACAGACGAGCTCCCAATAAAACTGGTCCAGCAGCGTTTTGCTAATGTGTTACCATTAGCACTGCTGTCTTCAAATCCACATCCCTCCGGGTGCCCTGCTTACTCAGGTCCAGGGCTGCTGCAAGCATAAGGAGCTCCAGCTCTGAGCACTCCCCTAGTGCTGACTGTTGTCTAAAAGTCTACCCGATTTGCCTTATTTGTTGTTCTGAACAGAGTAACATGAATGAGTGGATTTCTCTCTGTGCAAACTGAAAGCAGACAAAATCATGCAAAGCAAAATAAACAAGGAGGCCTGCGATCCTGCAGCTGGGTCAGCTGGCCTGGAGCTGGGCCACAGGTGCATGTTGAAGAAGGCTGCCTCCTTTTCAGGACTTGATTGTTTTACAAACCTCTTCTGTTCCTGTGAGGGAGGGAACAGAGAACCTGACAGACATTTGTCAGGAGAAAGGATTTGAAGAGAGACGACAAGTGAAAGCAAGAGGCAGTGGCAGGCGGGAATGAAAACATGCACACCGTGGGTGAAAGGGGATCTGTGCACCAGCCTGGGGTAAATATGGCAACTTCCACTCCACCTGCAGACCTGCTTTTCACCCCTGTCAAAACTATCTGTCAACCTTCACCATACAAAGAAAAAGCTGCAAGAAGAAAACTATGTACCTCTTTCATGAAAAGACTACAAAATATAGAAAAAGGAAAAAAGTCCAAGGTTGTTTTTTTCATTCTCTCATAGAAATGTCCTTGGATGACAGATAGGCCTCCAGCTTCCAGGTGGCAAAAATGTTTATTATTCCCACAAAATTACTACATCAAGCTGTTTATATAAAATTAGTTTTGAACCACTGAGGAGCTGAGTCTACCATACAGGTTTGGGCGAGGCACTGGACAGCAAATAATTCTAAAAGAATAAATCTTAAAGGGAAAGTGTGGAGACAAACATGAAGACATAGCCTTTTTAGGCTTCAAAAAAAGTTGGAGTACAAAACAAACCAATAAAAAATGAAAGACTGTCACCCAGTTTTCTCCAAAAGTCACAGATCATGCAAGAAGCATTCCTGCTTTTCGTTCTCTGTCTTTGTCACTCTCCTTTATTCCAAACATTCTGACCAGATGTCTCAAACTCCTATTATAATTTGAGGTAGCTGGAATCATTGGCTTTGGAAAAACCACTTTGGAGCCCTGTGTGTTGGGCAGTCTTTGGGCAAGCTGCTTCCATAGCTGGGGTGGAGCACAACATGTGACAACATGTGACAGTTCAAACCTAATACAGGAACCCAGTAGTGACAGTTGGCAAGGTGTCTCTATAACGAGATCCAGCAGCAGTTGGTATGCTGCTTCGGAAACTGTGGCAGGTGATGATAGCTGGTAGGCCATCTGGATGATAGGAGCAGGAAGCAATATATGGAAAAATCACATGAACAGCTACAGAATCCTTCCAGTTTTTTTTCTGCATCTATCACAGCAAAAGACGAGAAGGAATAAAAGATCAGCAAATGAATCTAACTAAGCATGACTTTCCACAGTCTTTCTCCCTATCTCTCCAGCTTTGCAGAGACGTGTGTTTTCTATGTTTCTCTCCACAGGGTGTTGGCTATGCAATTTCTCCAACACTTCCAATTACTTACGGAATTTGGGTAGGTCAGGTACTTGTGAGAGGGGAAATGTATTACAACCCTATTTTCAAAAAAGTTGGGACAGTATGACAAAATGTAAATAAAAACAGAAACCAGTGATTTGTACATGCTCTTTTACCCATATTTAATTGAAAAACGTTCAAAGACAAGACATGTAAAATTTAAACTAATCACTTTCATTTATTTTGGTAAATACGCACTCATTCTAAATGCAATGCCAGTAACACATTCCAAAAAAGCTGAGACAGGAGTGCATTTACTACCATGTTATATCACCTTTCCTTTTAATCACATTAAATGATTTTTTGGAAATGAAAACACTAATTGTTGTAATGTTGAAAGAGGGATTTTTTTTCCAATTTTTGCTTGATATAGGATTTCAGCTGCTCAGCAGTCCTGGGTCTCCATTGGCATATTTTGAGCTTCATAATGCACCACACAATCTCAATGGGAGACAGATCTGGACTGCAGGCAGGCCAGTCTAGCACCCACACTCTCCAACTGCTAAGCACACTGATGTAATAAGTGCTGAATGTGGCTTGGCGTTGTCTTGCTGAAATAGGCAAGGGTGTCCCTGAAAAAGTTATTGTCTAGATAGCAGCGTATGTTTCTCCAAAATGCATATGTACCCTTGAGCGTTAATGGTGCCTTGACAGATGTGCAAGTTTCCCATGCCATGGGCACTAACACACCCCCATACCATGACACAAGTTAACTTTTGAACTTGGTGTTGGTAACAATCCGGATGAAAATCTTTCGCTTTTACCCAGAGAACATGATGTCCATTTTTTTCAAAAACAAGTTGAAAACATGACTCATCAGACCACAGCACACATTTCTACTTTGTGCCAGGTTATTTCAGATGAGCTTTAACCTAAAGAAGTTGGTGGCATTTTTTGGATATTGGTGATGTATAGCTTTTGCTTTGTGTAATATAGTTTTAACTTGCATTTGAGGATAATGCGACAAACTATGTTTATTGACAACGGTTTTTTTAAAGAATCACCAAGCCCATATGGTTACATTTATTACAGAAGAATGTCCATTTTTTTATGCAGTGCTGTCTGAGGGTTCAGAGATCATGGGCATTTAATATTGGTTTGCGGCCTTACCCTTTCTGTTCATTGATTTTCCTGGATTCTCTACATTTCTTATGATGTTATGGACCATAAATGGCAAAATCCCTAAATTCCTTCAGTCGTACATTGGTACATGTTGGTTCTGAACTTTTCAAGTATTCGCTTAAAAGGTTTAGTGCAAAAAATGACAATAAACTTGAAACTTGAAAGTGATGAGCCTCGACTCATCCTTGCTTGTAAACGACCATGACTTTTGTTAATGCTCCTTTTACACCCAATCATGATAGTGTCACCTATTCCAAATCCACCTATTTACCTGTGGAAAATTCCAAAGGTTTTTTTTTTATACATATTCCACAGGTAAATAGGTGCCTGTCCCAACTTTTGTGGAACTTGTTGCAGGCATCACAATTGGGATTAGCTTATATTTACAAATTTGTTTTAAGTTCATCAGGTACAACATTAAATGTCTTGTTTTTATACTGTTTTCAATTAATTATGGATACAAAACCATTTAGAAATCACTGTTTTTGTTTTTATTTGCATTTTACACACTGTCCCAACTTTTTTGAAAATGGAGTTATATGTACTAATGGGCCTTTGCTCTTATGACAGCAGTAAATACTTCATGGGTCCCACTGAGGTGGATTTTCTATTCAACTCTAGGTCATTCAACTCCCAGGTCACCACCAAATGCTCTATCAGAGATGCATCACTCTACCTCCCTCTCCTGGGTTAATCATGCTCTGGGTTGTCAGATCTCAGGTCTTCACAGTCCATCCTGGTCTGGCAAGTACTGCTGGGAAAGAGAGTCATGGGAAAGAAGTCCTTCAAGCAGTTCCCCAGCTGGCATAGTCTTTCTTACCCTTCCAATGATCTCACTCCAAGAAACAGGTGTTTGTCATCTTGCTGTGAGTTGGTTGCCAGGGAATCTAAAAGGTTCCCCTTTCGGTCTTTTTCTTTATAGTTCATCTTTTGTTCTTCATACACTTCAGAGGACTTGGGTGCCTCCCCACCACAGAACATCTGCATAATGTCAGAAAAATTGTGGAGTCATATTCAAATCCAAGAGTTCCATATTATCCATAAGACTAGCTGGTCACCTTTTCTGTTTCCATCAGAACTTCTAGGCAGACTGTCTTAAGCTTCTAGGCTTAAGTCACCTAATATGAATATACTTTAGCAAAATTATCTAGCTATATCATAAAATATTTGAAAAAAAATCCTTGGTAAGCAGCAATGCTGTAATATTATCATTCTGGTTACAAACACATGCCTATTTAGAGTTCCTGCTCATCACATTTTAACCAGATCCACAAAAAGTAACACTGACCAGATCCAGAGTACTGGTTCAGAAAGACTGGTTCTGTTATTCACTAACATAAGCTGTATTACATCCAAAAGCTATGTTTTGCCTTGTAGAATGCAGTTTTTCAGGTGGGAAAAGCTAATCTTTGCAATTCAAAGTTGCACAGCTAGGTCTCATGGCCAAAGCTCAAGACTGATACTTCTGGATATTCCAAAAAATGGCACCTACTAACTTCCTGAGGACCTCCTGCCTTACATACACATGGAGGTTTCCTGTGTGTTAGTCAACTAAACTCTTATAGTCCAATCTAAATATTTTAGATTAGGGAAGCCACAAAGAGTTACAGGAAAGACCAGCATTAGGTCAAAAAAACCATAAACAAGAGTGTTGAACCAGCGCATGGCCTCTTTATGGAGGTTTGCAGGATGCACAGCTATTGGCAGTTCCTGTTCTCTGCATCCATAGGATGTGCTAGTTTTCACAACACCTCAGCTCACTTTAAACTGCATGTTTAAAAAGTATTTCAATAGCAATTCATCTTTCCCATGTAAATAAAATATGCATTCATTCACCTGTATATTTTTCCAAAGCGCAAACATAAATGGTGGGTTTTAAGAAAGCTATCCCTGAAAGAGAAGCAGCTGAATCTTGCTGAGTCTGCCAGCTCAAAGATGATCTATTATGATACAGGACAATTTCTTTGTACTGGAAGAAAGTCAGAAATTCACTGACCTGCACCTTCAGCATCCTGACCTACCTATAATTCTATCCTAGGAAGGCATCCAAATTAGGACTTTAACAGCAATGCACCAATAAGCAGATAGGCTTCTGGTGAGCTGCTTACTTACATATACACTGCAATGAATTTACCTAGATAAGGGAGGAAAGGCAAACGCAAGGTCGTCTGTCAACTTGAACAGTTTAGGTCTTAAAGGACTGACTGATAGATTAACTCAATTCTAACACTCTCTACACATCATTCACCTAAACTCCTTTATTAACATTCATTCTGTGCCCCAGAGTGATATGCTTAGATGTTTAAATGCAGAACATGGTGTCACAGAACAGTATCTCCCATCGAAGTGGGCAGAACTGACCCAGGTGTATAATATGGACATTGAAGGTCCATGTCTGTGGGTAGGTGAGGAAAACTAAATCATTGCCTGAAACTCTGGAGTCACATATATTTAAACAGGCTGTTGATGTAAGTATTCCTAAAAGGGTGTGTGCACTTGTGTGAGGAAGAGAGCAGAAAAGTATCAGATGGTTTTTCATCTCTGACAACAAGATTAAAGAATTATGGAAAATATATGTATAGCACTTGCTCTAATTCTGAATACACTAGGCTGAGCTAGAGGGTATTGATGAATACAGGCAATTTTATTCTATGGTGCATTTTTTTCTACTTTAAGGCTGACTCTCATATAATTTAAATGTTTCCCCCTTTCCATGATACACCAGCATTTAAGTAATCTCAAAAAGCCCAGCTGACGAAAACAGGCTAGAGCCAGGTATGAATACACAGAAGCTGTAGATCGTCCATGCCCAACCAGAGAGCTCAGCTCAATATAGGTGTGACATGACTCTCCTGAGGTGACCTAACATAGAGAGGCAAAAGGCAGGGAGGCTAGTATAGCACCAGCTTTGCAGGTTCTTTGCGCACATCAGATAAATGCCTCTTAAGCAGAACAAATATCCAGAGAGTGTTCAGCTACTCATGTACCTCTCAGATGATCATGAAGCCTGGGTCAAGTCCTCACTTCAACTGCAGTACAACTCAGCTAGGTACTTACCCCGAATTGATCCAGTAGAAACATGGGTAAATACTTACAAGCAGCTTAGCATACAAACCTTCTAAGGCACTTTGAAGAAAAGCATTAGCTAAATATTAAAAATTGTATGTGAAAAAACATCAAATCAATGACTTCTTTGCATTAGTCCAATATGCCTGTAGATCAAGGGTCTTTAAATTGAACTGAAAAACAAATTCTCTTATTTAGCTTTCTGTTAATCATTTTCATAATAATCCCTGTATTTAATGTACAGTACATCTGTATGTACATTTCTGTATATATTAGGTTGCAGCAGCATACAATGTACAACATAAAAATTTTCCTTTGGGAGAAAGTTTCATTCATTCGTTATCATTGTACAAGTAAAATGCAGTATCCATTTATCCACAGTAGCTTGTTGCTTCCTAAATCTACAAATGAAATAAGACACAGGCATACTTTGTAACTTGGTCAAGCATCTCAGGGAAATCCGCGACATTTTATTGACTGCCAATAAACTTTACAGGGTAGTTGGACAAAATAATTCATAGTGTTCAGACCCACTCATAATTGTAAGAGGGTGCTTCTGCTGTTGGACAACATAACCTTAAATGGCATTGTCTGAAAAGGTCTACTTAGAGACCTGAGTTTAATTAGACTCATACGCTAACAAATTAGTGGAGGACTATTGCAGGCTCAGATCATTCACATGGCCTTGTGGAGGGAACTGGGGACTCAAGAACCTTCACCAAAGAGTCTTAAGCCTTCTTAATGAGGAAGCTTCTCGCACACTTACTGCCTAAACTTGATCCACTTGTTTTTTTCCAACAGCGTCCCAGCAGTCCGGCATATAAAAACTGAACTCAAAGTGGGAGCAGACAAATAAATCACCTGAATAGCAGTAATTTGCAGGGGGTGCTACTGTCATGAAAGGGTCATATTTAAAAAGAATAATCATCTTCTCAGTCAAAATACAAATGCTTCCACTGTGGTGGAAAACATGTCCTGAATTTGGAGAATAAGTGGAAGGAATATGGGAGGAGTACTCTCCCCACAAACAGGCACATCTAGGACCTTGCAAAGGTCACACGCCATTTAATGGGCATTCAGATTCTTAAGTCCCTTATTGCTGTCTCACACTTTTCTGTTGATCTTGGAGAGCCTCTGAGACAAAGGATCACAGTGCCCTCTCGTGGGACTCACGGCAAATATTTACATTTCATAAAATAACTTTGGAGCTCAAAAAGTTAAGTGCAAATACTTATGACAATGGCTCAAACAATTTCTTTATTACTGGCTGTAGTAAACTGAATTTGTTTGGTTAACCACGTGAGGACCCCTTTTCAAATGAACAGAGTCTGAAAGAAGGCAAATAGGGAGCGTAAGGATTCTATGTGCGTTTTAACTTTCTATTCAGTCCAGAAGCAGGTCCAATGCTGAGATGGGTGCACCACGACTGCTTGGCATGCTACTTCTCCCCATCCCGGTTTGTTTTCCACTTCTTGTGCTGGTGCTTGGTGATGACGTACTTGAAGAACTCGTAGACAGACCAGCTGATGGCCGTAGAGGGCATTTGGTAGATGACACGAGCCTGCACTCCCTTGAAGTAGGCAGGCAGGCCACCCAGCCTATACACTGTCCGGAAGGCATGGGCCAGGCCTGAGATGTTTCCGCTGGAGTTGAGTGAGTGCAGAGCCACGGACTCCTGGGTATTGAGGAGCGTCTTGCAAACGTCCAGTGGGGTAGTGGCCGCAGCGGCCAGCGCCCCTGCAAGTGCTCCTGACACCATGTGGGAGGAGGGGTTGTACTGTCTGTGGGGGTTAAGCAGCTCCTGCAGGTATTCATAAGCCATGAAGTGCAGGGCCTGGAAGGGCACATTCATGGTCAGCTGGGTGGTGTAGCTGCGGTAGAATGCCCCTGCACCCTCCTTCTGCCACACGGCCCGCATGCAGTCTAAAACACCACGGTATGGAGAGTTGTACATCTGCATCCTCTGCTTCACCACTAGGTGGCACATCGGGCATGATAAAGCCATGTGTGTTCCCAGCGGAAGGTCAAGAGCACCAGGAAAAGTTTAAGCAATGCAGAATAACAGCAAGAAGGGGAGAGAAAGTGAGAGCAGAGAAAAAACAAATAAATAAATCAACAAAAGTATATAGACTATAGACCAAGACACAATTTAAAGTCTGATGGTTTGAAACATAAGATGTTCAGCTTTTCAACTGAAAACAACACAAGTGATACTTTCTTCTCAAGACACTTGACTGATGCAAACACAAGACAGATCAGCTACTTACTCAAGATGGAGAGAAGGGCAAATTTCATGCCCTTAATGTCCTACTTAAATAGCACTTGATAATGACAGCTAATAGCACAATATACTGTAAATGTTGAATATACCTGTTCTCAAAAGATGGACAACAGATTCTGTATATATGTGCTTTACTTAAGATTGGGGATTACATGTCTCCAGTGAAAGCCTAGGTCTCACTGTACTAGAGCTCCATCTGTAGGACAACTGGACAGCTGCTGCTACTTGTTCGAATTTGGAGGATAAACTGAAACATTCAGGCCACTTCTCCCTAAAACCAGATTAACTTGCACTTAGAGGAACAGGTGCATCACAGAGTGTACTTCAATATATACAACAATTTTATAAGAAATCATGGGTCAGATAATTTAAAATCAACTAACGTTTGCTTCTTTTTTCCCCAAAATGTTTGCCAAATTAAAAAAAAAAAAAAAAAAAAAATTACTTTTCACTTATTCATTTAGCAGACACTTTTCTCCAAAGTGATGTACATCTTACAGAGAATACAATTTGTGTATTACATGAGGAGAAAGAGACATAGCTGCAGATGTGTGATTCTTAAGTAGTTAGTTTCCATCACCATATGCACAGGCATTCATCACAAAAGTAGCTGCATAAAACTTTACCAGAATATCACCGATTCTTAATCGCCTTCCTAGTAGTTTTTCTGAGATACATATAAAAATGTATTTGAATAAAAATGTATCATCATCATCATCATCATTACTACTATGAATAAATAAGCTATTTATTTATTCTGTGTCTGTCAGCTGTCTGTCTTGTGTAGTGTTTGTAATACTGAAAGCATCAAAGCAAATTCCTTGTGGGCATCAGCACACTTGGCAAATAAAACTTCATTCAGATTATTATTATTATTATTATTAAAAAATATGTTCAAAGTATGTCTGCTGCCTGTCAAGAGCAAAGCAGGGAATGCAGCCAGTAATAACTGTGCAAAGGCGGGGCCCACCTTCTGCAGGGTTCATGGCAGCATCATGAAGCAGGGTGGCCACACATCCTGCTGCTCCTGCAAAATAAACCCTCACACGTGAGAATAAGAGTCAGCCACTGGTCACAGGTGCAGGAGGGACACAGCTTCCGCCCAATGAGATGTTGCCACTTGACGCACTGTACCGAGCTACGGCTGATCTATCACTCTTTTTGGGCTAACTGCCAGAAACTGTAATCAAAAATCGACTCTGCTGGAGCCGGAAAATTACACAACAGTGTAAGTAAGAGAAGAACATGGGAGGAACACCCACTGTTCCATGACCCTCTACAGAATATCACAAGAAATCTCATAAAACCTTTTCATCCACCAGGACAGCTTTCTTCCTTCCCAAGTATGAATTTGATTTTTTTATAAAAAAATAATAAAAAAAAAAAAAGATTACTCCAGAGTCACTTGCAGATTGTCCTACTGTGACCACATGCTCAAATAAATGAACAAACCCTTGACCTCTTGAGGGAAGAAGGACAAGGAAGAGGTGTGAGAGGATTGGGCAGAGGAAGATGGGTTCAAAGAGCCCAGTGGCCCCTGTTGGAGAACTCGGACAGTCATTCCTGTTCCCTGGGCTGACCGGCGAGGACCCCTCATCTAGAGAATATGCCAGATGATACTTACCCACCCTTTCCCTGACCTGGAATATGGGCAGAGAGAAAAAAAAAAAAAAAAAGAAAAGAGCAAAGAAACATGGAACATAAGTGTCACCTTCATCAAAAATAATGCCACTGGTTCCCAAAATCTAGCTTCTCATGCTGCTGCTGAGTAACAACACATTTGTCAAAATCCATTAAGGACTAGCTCATGAACAAGCGAAAAGCTTGACACTTAGATCTGCATTGGCCCCATTTTGCCAATAAAAACCACAATTCGGACTGCTGGGGCAATCCTACTAAAAGCAGTCTTCTTCAAAAAGACAACTGCACTGAAGAGGGCAACTTTTTCCTCTAATACAGGGAACTGAAATTTATTGGCCCGCAGAGTTATGAACCATCAAGGACTTCAAAAGGTTCTTTTCTTCAAAACTAATCTGAGCAAAAGAAGTATTGACTACAACACACCAGTTTCACATTACCAAGCATCAGCCTCAAGTACACTTACTCATTTAGCTGATGCTTTTCTCCAAACTTACAATGTTAACTGTTTTACAATTATCTGCCCATTTATAAAGCTAGGTAATTTTACTGGAGCAATTTTTAGGCAAGTACCTTGCTCAAGGGCACTACAGAAAGGGGTGGGAAATTGAACCTGTGGGTCCAAAGGCAGCAGCTCTAGCCACTATGCTACCAGTAGTTCCCAATAATGTGTACTACGTAATGTGAAAGAAGTTTTCTGAAATTGTTCAGATAACCCGAGTAATTCTGGGCTCTGCTTCATCAGCAGAATGGCAGCACAGCAGACAACAGGGGAGGTTAAGTGGGCCTGCCTGCTTTGAGGTTCAAGTAGGAAGGCAAAGTGGGACCTGCATCTCAGAAGTGACATGTCTCACATATACAGCTGTGGTTGAACCAGTGCAAAGAAAAGCGTATGAGTTCACTGAGATGCCACGTTCCACATCCACAGCAGTGGTAGGTACAAGCATAAGCTTCTCTCCAAGGATACCAGTTCCAGTGCAGTTCCACTTCAACATTTCTCAGAAACAACCACCAGCCAAAGACTTCCTTTTTCTTTTACATGATATTTTGTCTTTCCTTTCTGGTTTCAACCATCACGTTCACAGTATATTTTGACCTGTGAATTTGAAACATCACAAACAAACATTTAAATAACTATTTTTAAAACGCTAGTAAGCTACAAACACAATTAATGTATTTTCTCAGCCTTCCACCTTCCAGTGTAAAAATCTGGGTAAAGAACCTGAAGTCCACTTAGAACTTTTTTTTTTAAAACCGCAATATGAGCATGCCCATGTGTTTATGTAGCCTCCTAGCTGGTGAGGGAGGGTTGGTACCGTTAGCCAAATGGCTGTTTGCCCCAGGGTGGATGACATCACTCAATGTCTTCTTCAGCTTCTCGTAGCAGGCAAAGTAGAGCGCATGAGCAGGGCCCGCTCCCACAGCCGTGATGTTTAACCCTCGCATGGGCCTCCAGATGCCCTCTGTCCTCACAATGCGCCACAGTGCATCCATCACATTACGATAGCGTGCAGCAGGCTCTGGCTGAAGGCTCTGCATTCGTGTCTGGGGGAGTAACCAGAGAAAGAGGAGGCAGAAAATCAACTAGTGATCATTCTATTTGGCTACAAGTAACCAGCCCTGAGTGTCCGATTTAAGGACGTTACACACAAGGCCATTATATGCAATCCTACAAAATGCTTTGGTATTGCTCTCTATCAGTAATACACTAAGTGCACTTGAATAGTTTCAGACATACAGGTCAAGTGGTTTCAGGAAGTCAATATATTTTCCAGAATAAGGACAAGGCAGTTTGAAAGCCAGTGTCTTTGTACTACACACACTCTCCCTTCAGCATAAGGAAGAAGGGCATGGCCACCAGTGACACAAGCATTGTCAAACTTTTTATGACTTACCCCAGCATATTATAAGAAACTGCATTTTGCCCCAAGTGGCGTAACTGTGCATGAGCTTACACCACAGCAATGCCTTTTATAATTTACAAAAAGAGACTCGTTGTTTTGCATGGCTGTGGTTGTGAGGAATCTTGATAATGATTAAATCATTACAAGGTCATTGCTGTCTGAAAATCTCCCCAGACACACACCACTTATCCAGACATTCCTTCTCAATCAAAATCAACATTTTTCACTGACATTAAAAACAGACCATAACAGTCTAAAAGTGACTGGAACAGTTAACCATGTTTTGACCACACAAATACTGCCAAATATAGATCACAGACATGCTTGCTTTAAGGTGTCAGTCTGCACACCTCTTAAATACGATGGACAAGAGGTGAGCTGTTGATACACGTGCAGTAAGTGGATACCCATAAAAATATTTATACCCTCTCAGTTCCTGTGGTTTTCAGGGACTGCTGCAGTTATGGGGACCATAAAGCACAGAAGCGAGCAGATGACAAACAATGCACAAGCATAACTGGCACACTGTCTTACGACACACCACCCTTTACCCATGACCAAGACAGAGGAACACTGCCTGAAGAGGCATTTCAGATTCCCTTTGGGTCAAGACTTAAATATGTGAAAGATTTCACATTTAAAACCCACTCAGATTACCCTTCAGACAACTCCTTCCTTGTCTTGCAAGAGTACGCCCTTGCTTCCCATTGGAAAATGACACCTCTCCTTTAATTAATGAATCAATTAATATAGTATTATCAGTAAAATGGAAAAGTAAGGTTTTAAGTCATTTGTATCAGTAGGAACAGGTGATGTAATGACTGCTTCTTCCTGAGGAAGAATTTTCTTCCTAAATGAGCTTGCCTTCCAGTTGACAACCAATTCAAAATTCATATTCAAGATCCTTGTCTAAGGCCTATCAGCTCCAGAGGACCTGATCACTCCATACACTCCAGCAAAAACAATACACTACTCCACCTTGAGCCACTTGGTCATCCCCCTTACAAGGGGGCTCAAAACTGAAAGCCTGCCTGTTCTCAGTTTTGGCCCAAGTGTAGTGGAATGAACTCCCTCGGTCCCTCACAAGTACTGAATCCCTCTGTAGCATGCAGAAAGAGCACACAAACACATACAGTATACAGAACACAACATACACACTTACACGATGAAATAACATTACCATATATGGAGCATCATGCACACATACACCAAAACCTACCTACCATGCTGATAACTATACTACCCCAGCATGTATTCATATTTATATATTTCATTTTATTTATTTATTTAGCATACGCTTTTCTCCAGAGCAACTTCCAATGAACTCTATGTCATGTTATCAGCCCACAAAACACTTAGTTACTATTTACAACATGGAAATCCTCCTAACATAAAAGTTTCAAAACTCACATCTTTTAGATCCTCTTCTTTTCAGATCGCCTAACAACTTCCTGAATTATTTCATTATCACCATCTGTTATTTTTACTTATGTATTGACTATCTGTATGTCAGTTCTACAAACATACTTTTCATACTTTTAATAGAGCCTGTTTGCACTCATTATGTATATTTAACATTTGTTTTTAAATGCAATGTTGTTTACTATTAATTGCACATGCCTTTGCTGTAAAGTGCCTGCTGATTATAAGCAACCGAATACTCTGACAGCTAATCACAACTAATTACAACAAAGTGCCTTAACAATGACTGTGTGTGCGTGTGCAGTAGATCAGTGCATGTGCTTTATGGCAAGCCACTTAAATCAGGATAAGTCGCCATTTGCTCAATATTCTTACTTCATTTAACTCCTAATCCCGAACGCCAGAGCCGGCATTGACTGTAAACACTGAACACGTTCCCCTCACCGAGTCCCACACACGGAGATTCCTACAGAGATTATGTACCATTTTCCTTCATTACTTTCAGCGCAACCATTATATTATGGCGCTCACGAGCCACGACCAGACACGCGACGCTCGTGCACGTTGGTCTGGGCTGTCACGAGCGCTCACTTTTGGAGGGGACGTAAAACGTGCTCTCCGGGTGGTTGCACTGCTAACAAACGCGCCGCAGCAATTTGTCTCTGCACACTGAGAGTAAATAGAGGGAATCTGTCAGCGGAAACAGGAAGTGAGGTAGTGTCCTGCAAGTGCCGTCGTACCCCCACCCCCGTGCGCAGGGCATATCCCGCGATGCATCGCGGCCTCTGCTCTCCCGTACTGTCCTGTCCCGTTCCCCCAACGGCCCTTATGTAACCAGCCAGGGAGCCCCATCCAAGTTCGCAGGATTACCTTAATCATCTTAATAATGAAATTACCTCCAGTAGATTAGTACGAAGGACTGCTATAAATAACAATTAAAGCAGTAATTTGGTTACATTTTTTTTCACGACAAAAACGGCCTCAGACGGCGCCGGCTGGCTAACTACTAGCAACCAATTTGCCATGTGATGTGGTGGAATAGTTTAACAAAAGTGCCAGGCAGGGGTCATAACCGATTCGTTCACTGTATTTAAAGTTTTCTGGAACCTACGACATAATCAATATATAGGAAAGTAATGAGCGAGTTTGCCAGCGATTTGTAGTAGGATGATGTTACCTACTTGCATGATCTATTTCAATTATTTGTACTTTGGTCTGGTGACAAGAGGTAACGCTAGAGAATTTATGTTATTATATCTCAAAATATGTTTTTGAACGTTTCTCTCAACCTCTCAAGTTGACCTGTCCGATTATGCATTATTTCTGGGTGGGTACTTCATACGTAAAATCCATGCGTCGTGCTGCAAGTTATTTCAGTCTGAAAATAAAGCGGTTCATAATAATAAAAATAATAATAAAGTCAACACCCGAGAGTCAGAGTACGACCATCTTTGGCAACTTTGACAACTACGGATCAATGAATGAGGGTTTCACTGAAGCTCGTGAAGTTTATCATGCAACCGAGATCGTATTCATCGCATGAAGAAGATGTAGAAACAAGGCATTTCTGATTAGACTCTGTTTTAAGGGCATACGACGTAATAGTAGTGTACCTTGACACAGTCGATGGGAAACATCAAGCAGTGCTCCATGATGCCTGCGACGGCCCCTGCAAGCATGTGGGTAGTGGTGGAGGCGCCCTGTGGCAGACCCTCGTAATCTGGTTCGGGGATTTCGGGGGCTTCTGGAACGCCATGCAGAACAGTCTGAAGTTCCGAGTCACCTCCAATCCGAGGGGACAAGCTTCCGACAATCCCCTCCGAAACGCCCCAAAACCTGCCACCAAGCCATCGAATCTCTGCACCCGCCGAAGCTCCAACAACCCCTCCGTCCCCGCCGGGGGTCTCAGCTGACATCCGTCGTCTCCTCAAAAAGCCATCTGCTTCCATTTGAAACCAGATGAGTCCGAAGTGATCAATGTTGGGCTTTGAGACGTATTCTGTATGTATTATTTACAAATCATTAGATATTCTCAGGATCGACCCTCCCGTCTCCCGCCTCCTGAAGACACAGGAGGGCGAAACTGACGACATAAGGCAGTACGAATAGGCCGCAGCCGAAATATCCCGCCTACTAAGCGAATTCAAGCTTCTGAGCGGTCCAAATTTACTGTCCGTCAAACGTGCCCAGCCGTCTGAGTGGTCCAAAATATACCGCCTACCAAGCGATTCCGGAATTTGAGTGGTCCAAAGAGACGCGGGGACGGTTGTGTAACACACGGATACAGTAGAGGAAGCGTTCCTGTTTTCATTTTTTCCTGTCAGTGAGATAGAGGACGGGGAAGTAGGGCATACATCCGTTGCGTAAATATTAATGTAAGCAAAGGGCGGTAAAATGTTTTTGGAGTTTCACAAGTGACTAAAAAACCGATTACGTTAGTGGATGTAATTTCATGATTATACCCTATTTTTATTTTGCCTTCCTGGCAGGGCCAGAACATGCCCCCGGGCTGTGTGTCTGTAGCACTCTACAGTAAATCTGTGTCTCAGTTTGTCGTGCTTTGTAAGACAGTCTTTCAGGCTGGATTTGCCATTTGACGACGTGAACTCAAGTCTGATGCCAAGCCAAGGCAGTTTCGAGCGACCGAGTACAATTTATTGAAATAACTCATCATACTATGATTCATAGCACCGTATGAGTTTTGATTTCATAAATCACGAAACGTGTCTGTCTGCAGTTCTGTTTCTTTAGCAAATCTGAGAAACAAAATTATAACAGTGAAAAAAATGTATTTTTAGATGCCCAGATATGAATTGATGTACACACATGACACAACGCGTGACTGCTGTATTTCCATATTTTTTACTTTTCTGGTTCTGAAACTTAAGTTCGCAAGACGTATTGGGTGCTGAATGACACTAAAATGGAATGCTTTTACATCTGGCGTTTGGTAAGATCTGAGTTTTGTAACTGTATTCATGCCAAAGTTCCATTAAATCGTATGGCTTTGACCGAAGAAAGTTGAGAATTGCTAAATAAGGGACATTCCGATGCTTCCTTTTTACGAAGCGATTTACTCACGATAGTCATAGTGACGCGAGTGTTTTAAATAGTTTGATGCACGCGAAATACTTTTGTTTTCGAGATGAAACTGACCAACACAGAGCTACAAATATAAACGTCAACAAGATTATAATTTTTTCAGTATTTCGTGCTAGGTATTATAAAATCATAAAAAAGTGCAGTGTTTATCTAAATCTTCATAATACCTAATGATTAAAACATATTGCAGAGTTATTACTAAAGTATAATTTTCAAGAAAACAATGGGAACATTAAAAAGCGCATGCCTAACATACTGTCGAATGTTTAATAACAACGTATAAAATGGCGGCACGGAGGCGCAGCGAGTAGCGCCTGTGTGGTGCGAGACAACGTGGGTTCAATCCCAGCTCAGTCTGAGAACGTGGGTTTCTTCTAGGTGCTCCGGTTTTCTCCCACCGTCCAAAGACACGTAGTTCAAGTGGATTGACTAAATTGCCCGTAGCGTGTATGAGTGGCTACCCTGCGATAGACTGTCGTCTCCTCCAGTCTGAGTCCAGGGTGTATCCGTTTAGCCTTGCACCCAATGGTGCACAACAACAACCCAGCCTTGGGCTAATGCTTCCGGGATAGCCTCCGGTTCACCGCGACCTCAGGGCGCGCGGTTATTGAAATTGGAATGTATATTAAAATAAAAAAACGGGGTACATCTGTCGCTCACCGGATACGCGCAGTCTACATTACTGCAGAACTGGGAACAGAAACTGTAGTGATCCGCCACGACCTGTGTGTCTCCGTGCCTCTGTTTGTAGGCAGTCATACGTTAGCGCGATTTTTAGGCTCTTTCAAGAGTTTTCCCTGTACTGTTTCGTCAGTTTATGAACACAATGGACCCTAAGTCGACTTGTTCGCAATTCCACATACACTTTTACCACTAAGTCAAAATAAATAAAAGCTACATGACACAGCCCTTTTGTCCAGTTAAGGGTAGGAGTGCTTCGGAGTCTGTACCACAGGCATGGGGCATAAAGCAGGGTGTACCCTGACACCATTGCTTGGCAATGACACTTTTTAAACATTATTTTTATTAACTTAAAACTATATTAAAATTAAAAGTTATTGAAAATCAAAGGGGGAAAATGCATTCTCTTCAAGCTAAGGACGGAATATCGCATTCAGAAATCCAGATCAGAGTCCCTAGTATGTTGAAGTACCATTGAGCATGTTTCGCCTGTCACTGAGCGCTTAACCTCTGTCCCCTGAAACCAGAAGTGTGTTACCAAGGCTTTTCTTTTTTTAAAATTTTGATGAACTTGGAACATTAAAATTAAATATATCAAACTAAAAATGAAAATGCCTTCACTTCACAAACTTCTTTTCAGTGCTGAGTCTTTAGATTCCTCCCATGAACACGTGCGACATTCGTCCTCTTGTTACTTTTCTCCAAAGCAGCTTCCAGTGGATACTATGTAGTGTTACCAGCCCACACACCTTTTTCACCAAGGTGACTTACACTGGTGGATACACTACTTACAATGGGTCACTCATCCATACATCAGTGGAACACACTCTCTCTGTCACTCACACACTGGGGGAACCTGAACAGCATGTCTTTGAACTGTGGGGGGAAACTGGAGGAAACCCACACAGACACGGGGAGAACATGCAAACTCCACACACAGTGAGCAGGGATCGCACCCACGTCCTCTCGCACCACCCAGGGGCTGTGAGACAGCAGTGCTACTTTCTGCCACCGTGCCGCCATTAATTGAAAATAACTCCTGAAAACCAGTCAGGAGCTATAAACACAGTGGAAGTGAATTAATCTGGTGTCATATTCCTACCCATACTGCATCTTTGTAGGTGATATAGGAAGTTGAAATATTTGTCGGATATGTTTATTTATTGGTCAGTGGGATTGATGGGAGGTTATGCAAATGACACATTTTTTTGCAGTAATTTTAGTACAGCTATTTTTTTCATTTAGTTTGAACTTAATAAAAAGTAGGAAAATAAAACCGTTAAACTGCAGCCAAGTTGGGTCAAGTCCATGGTGTATCCTGTCTCTTTCTTTATGCCTGTAGAAAAGGTTGTAGACACTGTATCCCTGCATTGGACAGCTGCTTTTTCATAATGGTTGGAGAGATGGAAGTGTTACAAGAGGGGTTTTAAAATTTATTTTAATTTTGTCTGAGTTTTTTAATAACCCATTAAAAAGTCAATGGCCATATATATTACAAATCAGGATATAGATTTCTGGTCTCCGTTGTGTTCATAAGTTAAGGACCCAGTATAACAAGTTCACATTTTTAAAAATAATTTAGAATATTTAGGGATGGGTTCGTGAGAGACAGTAACTGTTATGTGTGGAGTCCCATTTGTCCCATATTCAGTTGTCACGCTCATCACCACACCCCAGGCACCTGAATCAGCATGACCAGGTATAAGAGGAGCCAGTCCACCACCGTCCCTTTGTGGAATCTCTCCTGAGACAGCCACCCCTTCTGCTTGTTCGAATCCTTGTTTCATGCCTATTTCCCCCTAGTCCTGCTCCTTGTCTCCCAGAATGTGACCACCTGCTTCGCCCCGTGACCATGACTCTGGATCCTCGCTACCACCCCGCTTGCCAATCGACTGACCATTCACCTGTCCTCAACCACGAGTACCTGTCTGATCCTTCTGTTCAGAATAAAAGATCCTGCACTTGGGTCCAGTGTCCTCCATGTCCTCTGTTCACCGTGACAGAAGATTTCGCCTCATCCATGGACCCAGCAGAGATTGAATGTCTTCGGAATGCCGTCTCCGCACAAGAAGTACTCCTTGGCTCCCACAAGCAGACCCTCCAACAGATGGCAGAGACCATGCAAGGAATACTGAGTGTCCTCCAACAGGACCATGGAACTGAGGATACTGGAGTGACCGCCTCCGCTTTCGCACCAGCCCCCGTGTCATCAACACTCGCCGTTGCGTCAGTGCCAGCGATGGACCTCCGACTTGCCATGCCAAAGAGGTATGATGGTGATCTGAAGAAATGCCACAGGTTTCTCCTACAATGCGAGCTGATCATTTCCAGCCTGCTGCACATCTACCAAACTGACGACATTCAAGTTGCCTACATTGTGTCCGTGCTGATGGGACCAGCCTTGGAATGGGCCACGGCGATTTGGAGGCAGCACTCCACCTTTACGTATGCGGACTTTGAAAAATGATTCGAGGCTGTCTTTGACCACCCATTGTCCAGTAAGACAATCGGTCATCACCTAATAACCCTCCAGCAGGGTGACCAATCCGTGTCTGCATATGCCCTCCAATTTTGCACCCTGGGAGCAGAGACACAGTGAAATGATGTTGTGCAGGTGGCAGAGCAAGGTCTAAATCCCTGCATCCAAGCTGAGCTAGTGTACCGAGGGGAAGACTGGACACTAGACTAGTTCATCGGCAATGCCATCACACTGGACAATCTGGCCCGAGAACGTCTGAGGCGCCTGTAGCAAACCCCCACAGTCACCAGACCCTTCATGGAGTCCCTGGAACCTATGTAGATTAGCCAAAGGTGTCAAACACCAGCTGAGAGGCAAAGGGAGCTCCATGGGGTGCTTTGCCTCTATTGCGGCAGCTTGGAGTATTCAGAGCAACCTGCCCGGCAAGACCATCCAAAGGACCCCCCACCGACCAACACAGCAGGTGAGTGACCCCCTCCAACCAGTTTCTCAGCTCTCAGTCCCGATCATTTTGTGGTGGGGGAGAACTGGGTCGCTATGCACTCATTCATAGATTCTGGGACAGCCAGCAGCTTTATGGATTCTGCATTCACCAAAGCACATGGGATTCCGACCTGTGCGTGTGACATCTCATTATGGGTTAGTGCACTTGATAGGCAACCCCTGGGTAACAGTGTCGTGTAGTCCTGTATGGAGTTGCTAACCCTCCAAATGGGGGTTTGTAACATGGAAGGTCTCCCCTTTTTCTTGATTCAGTCTCCCGACAATTCCGTGATCCTAGGATATACCTAGCTGGCCCAGCATGACCCCGTGTTCCTCTGGAGCACTAGGGAGCTAGTGTCATGGGGCCCACAGCCTGCATCCTCCTGTTTATCACTCCCATGTAGGGCAACGTCCATAGAAAGCCCCAAGGTAGCACTACCTCTAGAGGTGCCTGAGGTTTGTCAGTAGCTCATAGAAGTCTTCAGTAAGACCAGGCCATCTGCATTGCCTCCTCACCGGCCCTGGGACAGCATAATTGATCTGTTGCCAGGAGGTTCGCCACCACGTGGCAGAATCTATTCCTTATCCCTACCCAAACAAAAGGCTATGGAATACTTTGTGACTGAAGCACTGGCCTCCGGCCTCATCAGGCCGTCAACCTTGCCCACTTTGGTGGGGTTTTTCTTTTTTTTTTTATTGAGAAGAAGCGGGGAGTTGCGTACCTGCATAGATTATTGCAGTTTGAACAAGGTCACCGTAAAATACCCGCACCCTTTGCCTCTCATTTCAGCCACACATGGGGCCCAAATTTTTACCAAATAATATCTCCGCATTGCTATAATCTAATCTGCATTCGAGAGGGATACAAGTGGAAGATCGTGTTTAGCACCACCCTAGGACACTATGAATATTTGATAATGCCTTATGACCTGGCAAACGTCCCTTCCATCTTCCAGGCCTTTGTAAACCACGTACTGGGGAATTTAGTCCAATAAGTGTGTCCTTGTGTACCTAGACAACATTCTGGTGTTCTCAAGGTTATTGTCCGAGCGTCTGGGGCATGTACATTAGGTGCTAAGTCAGTTTCTAGAAAACAACCTCTTTGTCAAGGGTGAAAAGTGCCTTTTCCATCATAAGCAATTCTCTTTCCTGGGGTTCATCCTTGACCCTAATGGGATAGCAATGGACCCCTTGAAGGTCCAGATGGTTTTAGACTGGCCCCGTTTGACCTCGATAAAGGCCTTGCAGCAATTTTTGGGCTTTGCCAGTTTTTAGTGTAGGTTTATTCAGGGTTTCAGCACCATTGCTGTACCTCTCACTTCCCTGCTTAAGGGGAAGGCCACGAGATTAATTTGATCTCCAGAGGCCCTGGAGGCCTTTCAGAGCCTCAAGAGGTTATTCACCATCGTCCCGGTGCTCCGGCACCTAGACCTTACACTGTCGTTTGTAGTTGAAATTGATGCTTCGGTTATTGGGTGGGTACCGTGCTTTTGCAGTAACAGGGATTCCCATCGAAACTCCGTCCTTGTGCCTATATCCCCTGTAAGCTATCGCCCGCTGAACGCAACTACCACATTGGGAACTGAGAGTTGTTAGCCATAAAATTAGCCCTGGAGGAGTGGAGACATTAGCTGGAGGGAGCCACTCACTCATTCCTGGTCCTCACTGACCACCAGAACTTAGAATATTTTAGAATGCCCCCATCTGAACCCCCGACAAGCATGATGGCCATTGTTCTTCACCTGGTTTCATTTCACTGTCTCCTATTGATCAGGGTCAAAAAACACCAAAGCAGATGCATTGTCCGGCATCCATGATAAGGACCCCATTGTAGCCTCACCAGAACCCATTCTGCCCAAGTCATGTTTTGTTGCTTTCATCTGGTGGCAGTTTTCATAGGATCTTAGGGCAGGACCCTGGGCCTGAGGATGTCCCCGAGGGAGAGGAGCATGTCTCCGCAGGGACGTGACCTCAGCTGCGCCGATGGGTCCATGACTCTTCCGCCATTGGTCATCCAGGTTGTCAAGGGAGCCTTTCAAGTTCAAGTTGTTTTTAGTGTCATGCCTCTGTATAGCTTGTATACAGTGGAATGAAATGTCGTTTCTCCGGTGACAATGGTGCAACACAGAACAGGAGTACCAGACAATAAATAAATACAAAAAACATGCGCTGTGAACTGTAGGCAGTTTGTAGTGTATGAAGTCATGCTGGGTTATCTGTCTGACTGTGCCAGGTGAGCACTGGGAGGCAGCAGGGTGTTGAGTAATCTGACTACCTAAGGGAAGAAACTGTTGTGGAATCCGTTGTGGTGGCACGGATTCTCCTGTACTTTCTGCCAGATGGCAAGAGGGCGAGAGTCCATCAGAGGGGTGAGAGGGGTCATCCACAATGCTGGTGGCTTTGCGGATGCAGCAGCTGTTGTATAAGGCGTCGATGGTGTGTATAGGGACTCTGATAATCTTTTCAGATGTTCTCACAATTTGCTGTAGGGTCTTGCAGTGAGACAGCTGGTCAGGACACTCTCTATTGTTCCTCCGTAGAACGTAGTGAGGATGGGAGGGGGGATTTTAGCTCTCTTCAGCCTCTTTAAGAGGTGGAGATGCTGCTACGCTTTTTTGGATAGGCAGGTGGTGTTGCGAGTCCAGAAGAGGTCCTCCGTCATGTGGACACCAAGAAACTTGGAGCTTTTGACTCTCTCCACAGTTGATGTGCATTGGTTAGTGGTCTACTTGGGTCCTCCTGAAGTCAACAATCATCTCTTTAGTCTTATCAACATTAAGAGATAGACTGTTGTCTCTACACCATTCTGTGAGTTGGTGCAGCTCCTCTCTGTATGCTGATTCATCATTCATTTCAATCATTACACTCTACTTCAGTGAAAATACTGGTGGCCCTCCATCTGTGAGGATGTGCAGGAGTTTGTGGAGTGCTGTGAGGTATGTGCCTAAGCGAAGACCCCGAACCAAAAGCCAGCAGACCTGCTGGAACCTCTCCCTGTCCCTTCCTGGCCATGGTCCCACATGGCAGTGGATTTCCACATGGACCTACCCACCTTGGAGGGAAACATTGTCGTGTTGGTGGCCATTGACCAGTTCTCCAAAGCTTGCCGTCTCATGTCCTTACCATGGTTCTCAGCTGTGCTGGCTATGGCCGAGCAGCTGTTCCACCGCGTATTCTGCATCTACGGGTTGCCCAAAAATATTGTCTTAGACTGCAGACTACAGTTTGTATCCCAAGTATGGAAGGCATTCTGGCAAAAGCTGGAGGTGTCGGTCAGCCTCACCCAGGGGTACCACCCACAGGCAATTGGATAAGTAGACCACCTGACCCAAGACCTTAGCCGCTTTTGTTGGAGCTACTGCAACCGCAACCAGGACCAGTGATCCCGTTCCTTACTGTGGGCGGAGTATGCCCACAATTTCCTTTCTCATTCCTCCACAGGTTTATCACATTTCCAGTGTCTCCTAGGTTATCAGCCCCTTCTCTGTCCCTGGCATTCAGGCCTCACGGATGTCCCAGCCATTGACTTTTGGTACCGTAACAGCATGATGGCACAGCGAGTAGCGCTGCTGTCTCAAGCGCCTGTGTGGTGCGAGACGACATGAATTCGATCCCTGCTCAGTCTATGTGGAGTTTGCATGTTCTCCCTGTGTTTGCATGGGTTTCCACCGGGTGCTCTGGTTTCCTCCCACAGTCCAAAGACATGCTATTCAGGTTTACCCCTAGTGTGTGAGTGATAGAGAGAGTGTGTTCCACTGATGTATAGATGAGTGACCCATTGTAAGTAGTGTACCTGGGGGGGGGGTTTACTGTCACGCCCATCACCACACCCCAGGCACCTCTTCTAACCAGCATAACCAGTGTTCAGATTTAAGAGGAGCCAGTCCCCCGCCGTACCTTTGCGGAATCTTTCCTGAAACTACCGTCCCTTCTGCAATCTCAAATCCTTGTTTTATGCCTATTCTCTTACCATCCACTAGCCCTGCTCCTTGACTCCCTAAATCTGACAACCTGCTTTGTTCCTCGCTACCACCCCGCTCACCAATTGACTGACCATTCGCCTGTCCCCGACCAAGAGTACCAGTCTGATCCTTCTGTTCAGAATAAAAGATCCTGCTCTTGGGTCCAGTATACTCTGTGTCCTCTGTTCACCATAGCATCAGTTTTCAGGCCTTCCATATTATCCTGCTGATGTTTTTTTTTTTTTTTTTTTTTTTGTGCTTGACATTTTGTATTTGACTGAAAACCTGTCTAGTTTAGGCTTACATGTAGCATCAAGCAGTTCTGCTCACCATTCTCTAAATATCTCTGTCTACATGGAGGCTTGTTTTGTGTTTTTTTTTTACCTTAGTTGTGTGCTGAGCTGTGACATTTAATAACTGGTTTATTTTGGTTTCATTTTAAGGTTTATTTTAAAAACACTGAAATAATTATTACTTAATTTCTGAGCCCATTTAACCATCTGTGTGCATATAGAGCTTTATATTACTTATGATTCCGTATTATCCAGATTTTTTTGGTATCCAACCCACATCCCTTCCCATTTTGGCTAGATAGGTGAAGTTAAAAACTAAAAACTACATGTCCTATTAGAGTAATGTAAGTTTAGAGGAACCCCTCCACCTTTACTTTGTGCTGTTTTCTCAGAATTTTATCTTGTGCCATTGAGGAGTCCTAAATTAAAACTGGGCTTTACAGGGAAATTGGCAGAGTTACTGAAATATTTTCTTGGTGCTGAATAGGATGCTTTCACTTTTGCTGTGATTCTGTGTAAACTTAGTGTGGATTTAGTTAAATGCTAGTGACAAGAAGCCAGCTGTGCTTGTACTGGCTTTGGGGATAAAGTCAATGATCTCTTTGCAGATAATCCCCTTGCTGATGCAGAAACATTCTTCAGGAAGTTCTGTCCTGGGGTTTTTCCCATCCTTTCCTAACATGACAAAAGGAATGGATTTTTTTTTTTTTTTAGATGTGAGTAGACTGCAAGTACCTATTTGGACATTTTGATGTGTTATGTATGATTTCAAGTTTGTTGGTTCAAACTCCAAAAGCGAGTCTTCTGCTTCTTTCATGTTGAACTGAGCAATCCAAGTTTTGTACAGCTGGACTGTACGCTGTTCTTAACAGAGAGAGGACGTCCCCTTGTGGAGCTCAACATGAAGGCAGGAATGGCCTCTGGCCCTCTTCTGTAAATATGAGTTAATGGTATCACTGAAAAACAGACAGCCTCCCTCCACCTTGCTATCAATTAGCATCATCCACATCTCCATTACTGCATCTCTCTGGGGCAAGCAGGAAATTAGCTAATTTGCCCTAAAGGAGCTAATCATGTTTCATTCTTGCCGATCTTTAGCTAATCTGATTTGCATCCCTTTCGTGAGTAAGCTCTGATCAGAAGCACGGTGTTGAATTTCTGCCGACAGAAGCAATGAAGTGTTAATTTCTGCTTACAAGAACAAAAGTCTCAGGCCTTAATCATATTAGGCTTGATTGTGTGTTGTGTAGATGAGCTACTTCAAGGAGATGCACATGGGCACTGGGGGAGTGTTCTCTGTCTTCCTTGACCTCATGCCTTTTAACATTCCCACAGAGAGGTGTTATAGGCAGCTGTCGGGAAACCCAAGAGCAGTAATAGAGGGCTACTTCATTGTTGCCCCAGGGGATCTTTCATTTGGTAGAAATGTGAAGAGTTAAGTTTCACAGCATAAGCAATATGAGATCATGTCGTATGTTTTTGCAAACAATTTGAATGGGATAACACATATCCTGGAGAGCCTGTTCTCTTACTTTATGTGTATTTCTGAACTCAGTGAAATATAGGCAATGCTAGTTTTTAAGTAGCTTATTGTGTAAGTATCCTCTCTGTTCCATGATTCATGCTCCTTAAAACCTGACCATTTCTGACAAAGTACAGTGACAGTGGCACTGACAAGAGGTGTTTGTGTCCAGAAGCGTTGCTGAGACTGTGGTATAAAGAACACCATGCTAGGCTGTGAAGTGTTGGAGTGCCACTCTTTGTAGCCGACTCTTCCACAGGCAGAGGGGTGTTATGAGGCTTAGTGGGTCCAGCCATCCCAGGGTAATCACTGAAATGGTTAACCTTGGGTATCTCCTCATATTTAGTTACTCTAACATATCCAGTTATAAGAATGTATTACTTTATTTGTGATCTATCACAGTACTGTAGATTACTATTATTATTCAGCTGAAGCCATTGTGCCAGGCATCTTACATACAAACTCAGGATTGTTTTTAGTATTATAGAGGGAACAGGGTAGGAGGGTTGGTGAATTGGGGGACTTGTCTAACTAACTTGGATGTACTGTAGAATACCTTACTTTCTGTAAGACAGATTTATTTAGCAGACACTTTTCTCCAAAGCAACTTCCAATGAAGTCTGTGTAGTGTTATCAGCCCACACACCTTATTCACCAAGGTGACTTACACTGCTAGGTACACTACTTACAATGGGTCACTTATCCATAGAGCAGTGGAACACACTCCCTCACTCACGTATTTGGACTATTGGAAGAAATCCAGACAGACAACATGCAAACTCCACACAGACTGAGGGGGGATCAAACCCATGTCCCGTCACACCACCCAGGCGCTGTGAGACAGCAAGCAGCACTACTCGCTGTGCCACCATGCTGCCCATATTTAATGCTGTAAAGCTAGTGCAGTCATCACAGATAGCCATGGATCATTATGGCAATGCTCTATGTCATGCCAAAGCTTATGTTATGAATCTAAACACTGAAAACACTGCTCGAGCAGGACCCCAGTGTCATCTTTTCTATATGATTACTCCGCCATCTAGTGTCTGATATTGGTAAAATATCAAAAAGCAGAATTTCCTCAAAGGCATTCCTTTCATGGAATGAGGATTCTTATATTACATTACATTTACTCAGTTAGCTGACACTTTTCTCTAAAGCAACTTACAATGTTAATCTACTTACAGTTAGATTAACTAGAAAGAAGAAGATGGATTCAAAGAGCCCAGTGGCCCCTGTTGGAGAACTCAAACAGTCATTCCTGTTCCATGGGCTGACTGGCATGGACCCCTCATCAAGAGAATATGCCAGATGATATTTACCCACCCTTTCCCTGACCTGGAATATGGGTAGAGAGAAAAGAAGAAAACAGCAAAGAAACATGGAACATAAGTGTCACCTTCATCAAAAATAATGCCACTGGTTCCCAAAATCTTGCATCTCATGCTGCTGCTGAGTAACTACACGTTTGTGAAAATCCATTATTAACGACCATCCCATGAGCAAGCGAAAAGCCTGACATATAGATGTGCATTGGCCCCATCTTGCCAGTAAAAACCACAATTCAGACTGCTGGAGCAATCCTACTGAAAGCAGTCTTTTTCAAAAAGACAACTGCGCTGAAGGGGGCAACTTTTTCCTCTAATATAGGGAACTGAAATTTATTGGCCCATAGAGTTATGAACCATCAAGGATTTCAAAAGGTTCTTTTCTTCAAAACATATCTGAGCAAAAGCTATGTTTGTGAAAGTATTGACTATAACCCACCAGTTTCACATCACCAAGTGTCAGCCTCAAGTACACACACATACTTTCAGAACCGCTTGTCCCATACGGGGTCAGCCTCAAGTACACTTACATTTATTCATTTAGCTAATGCTTTTCTCCAAAGTGACTTACAATGTTAAGCTATTTTACAATTATCAACCCATTTATATAGCTGGGTAAATTTACTGGAGCAACTTAGAGTAAGTACCTTACTCAAGAATACTACAGCCAGAGGGGAAATTCAAACCTGCAACCTTTAGGGCCAAAGGCAGCAACTCTAACCATTATGCCAACAGCTGTTCCAGTTTTGTAGGTATTTTGTGTACTTCCCCTTTGCTAATCTGGTATTTCACTTAAAATTCTTGGATCATCTTTGTATGGAAAAACAAATGAATACTTTTATCCCAAAATTACTGAAAAGATTTTAAATATTTCAAGTGGAAAGGTTGAAAACTATTTTATATAACTCCAGGATCCTGATTCTATGAGGGCACCGGGGGTTTGGCTGGGTCCCGCTCTCTAGTGGGTCTGGGGTTCAAGTCCTACTTGGGGTGCCTTGCGACGGACTGGCATCCCCTCCTGGATATGTCCCCTTCTGCTCCAGCCTTCCGCCCTGTGTTGCTGGGTTAGGCTCCGGTTCGCCATGACCGCTCTTAGGACAAGCAGCTTCAGACAATGTGTGTGTGTATCCTGATTCTGGAAACCAAGTAAGTCAATTTTTAAGGTTTTACCAGGATGCAGTAGGCGATGTCCGCACTGGGGCGGACATCGTAACAACCCCATAAATATCCTTTGCCAATGATTCATTTTTATAGTAAGACATCAGAACAGAGATTTAAAAATATACTTTATTAATACATCATATGCTCATAAATATTAAAATATACATTTTGCAGATATACAGTTTGCCTTAAGGAAATAGTGACAATATAAGGCTTTTATTTATATGGCACTTTGCTTTGTTTTGGCAATGGATACTGCTAAAGAGAGACCAAAGTATAAGCACAAGCACAAATTCTGCAGACAGATCATCAACGGTAATGATTTTTAGGGTAATTGTTGCACAACTCATTCTGGAATGAAAGTTAATAGCTGACTAGTGTTCCACTTAAGTAACAGGTTTTCCCCCTTTTCTCAACAGTTTACTGTTTTAGGCAGTAAAGTGCAACAAATTGAATTTATAAAATAAGCTCAAAAGTCTTTCACTCAGTAACTGAGTCACCAATCCACTAAAAAAAGACGCCTTTGAACTATGTGAGGAAACAGAAGCACCCAGAGGAAACACACTTGAATATGGGGAGCACATGCAAACTCCACACAGACTGAGCCACATTCAAACCTACATCCGAACAGCCCAAGCACTGTGTAGCAGTGCTACCCACTGTGCTATTGCTCCACTGTCCAAGTTTCTTTATATGGTGAAAATACTAAGTGTTCATTAAGTTAGTTAGGTGTAGGCACTAAGATCTGTCATTAGTAAGACTTTATAATCCCAATGTTGTGTTTTCACACTCTGAATTAGGACTTCAGCCCTTTTCTCATCTACAAGGTGGCAGGAAGATGTTACTATAGGTATAAAGGACACCAGAGAGGCTATGACAATATTGTGACACTCACACTTCAGGGCTTGATGTTTAGTAAGCAAGCAGACAGGAGACCCTTGCAGCTAACTCACACCGACATTAACTGCACCCAGGTATAATATTGCACAAAACAGCACCGTTGTAGGCCGTGTGCGCAGAAAGTGTAAAAAGCATGGAGGATTATAGTGCACATTACAGAATGTTGTGGCTCCAAGGAATCAAAACCACAATTCCAGACAACATCAGAAGAACGGACATTTTAAAACACACAGAAGAATCATGCCAGGAGTTGAATTTACACTAACAACACATGATTTACTGAGAAGGATAATGGTGCAGTGGGACTAAATACAACATACAGCACACAGGTTACCTCTCTTTGGGGACAGCATCCAACTTCTTCAGTATCACTGGCTTCTCAATGTTTTTATCACTTACTCCACATTTCACATCTTCAGAGCTTTCATTATAAACAAATTCTGTTTAACATCCTAATGTGGATCAGTCAATAGTTTTTGGGCACGGTTAAGAATTTTCTAATTAAAGTATTCCCAACAGATGTCAAAAAAAAGTATGAGAAAGAAAGAAGGCAGAAGCTCAGTGGTGACATGAACATCAGATCCTCTCCATAAACCTGCAGAAGGCACTTTCCAGAGCACCAGAGACAGCTCTAGGATGAGGAGTGGAGGGGGTCAACAGCTTCCTTTTTAGTACACCGTTTTCTTAAAGAGATGAAGTCAATACTAATCAAAACTAATGCTTCAGGTATAGGTCAAGTGTGAACCTATATGTAAACAAACATTGAGAACAGGTACTCCCCATCCCTGCAGGCATCTGGAGATGCACTGGACAAGAATTCTTTTTTCCAGTTTATCCAGTTCCTGCAAATACACTTAGGTTTATGAGAGGTATAAAACAAACATCTACACAGCATGTTCTGTAGTCTACAGAACATATTACAGCATTATGGTACAATTTTTCAATGCAATCTAAAGCACCTATTTGACTATTTTTTTGGTTTAGTATACAAGCTTCCTTTATGTAACAAATGTTCATATTATGAAAATTTGGACTTATGATCACATGTAATTTGCTAAGCTTTCAAGGTAGAGCTACCTGGAGTTTTGGGGTTCTAGGCAAGGGTGTCTCATGTTCAAAGACCCAAAACACCCATGTTTTTTTGTAATATCTGTGAGCTGATATCTCAGCATAGAAGAGTTATAAGTGTTTATAATAATGTTAAAAATTGCCCCTTTAGTACAACAGAATAAAAGAACAAAAATTACAACAGTGTTTAAAATAATAAAATCACAACAGAATGCATTCATTCTCAGTTACCACTTTTCCAGTGCAGGATAATGGTGTTCTGGAACCTATTCCAGAAGCACAAGGCACAAGGCTAGGTATACCTTAGAGAGGATCCCAGTTCATTACAGTGCAATTGCGAGCATATTCATTCATTCATTCATTCATTCATTCATTCATAGTCCTTCTAGGGTCACAGTGGAAATAGTGAGAGCAGAGAAGCCCAGACATCCCTATCCCTCGCAATTTACTCCAGCTCAACCCAGGGGATCCCCAGCTGCTCCCAGGCCAAACTGGGAGATATAATCTCGCCAGCGGGTCTTGGGCCAACCTCGGGGTCTCATCCCAGTTCGCCGTGCCTGGTATACCTCCAAAGGCAGGTGCCCAGGAGGCATCCTTACCAGATGACCGAACCACCTCAACTGGCTCCTCTCAATGCGGAGGAATAGCAGCTCTACTCTGAGTTCCTCCCGGATGGCCGAACTTCTCACCCTGTCACAGAGAGTGAGTCCAATCACCCTGTGGAAAAAACTCATTTCAGTCTCTTGTATCCGCTATCTTATTCTTTCAGTCATTACCCAGAGTTAATGACCATAGGTGAGGGTAGGGATGTAGACCGACCGGTAAATGGAGAGCTTTGCCTTATGGCTCAGCTCCCCCTTCACCACTACAGTCCAGTACAGTGACTGCATTACTGTTGCCGCTGCTCCCAGCCTGCGGCCGATCTCACGCTCCCTTCTCCCCTTACTCGTGAACAAGACCCAGAGATACTGAAACTCCTCCATCCGGGGCAAATTCTCTCCCCTTACCTGAAGGGGGCATGCCATCCTTTTCTGTGAGAGAACAATGGATTCACACTTGGAGGTGCCTCATACTGACTGCTTCACACTCGCCTGCAAACCGTTCCAGTGCGTGCTGGGGGCATCCATGTAACAATGCCAAAAGTAAAACATCATCCAGAAAAAGCAGAGACATTATCTTCTGGCCCTCACATATAATGCCCTCCTGACCTTGGCTGCATCTGGATATCCTGTCCATGAAAACCGCAAATAGGAATGGGGATAAGGCACAACCTTGGTGGAGTCCAACTCCCAGATTGAACGAGCATGACTTAATGCCGAGTATGCGGACACAGCTCTCACTCCGTGTGTACAGAGACCGAATAGACACAGTGGTGGCCCCGGCACCCCATACTCCCGAAGCACCTCCCACAGAATTTCTCAGGGAACTTGGTCATAGGCCTTCACCAAGTCCACTAAACACATGTAGACTGGATTAGCGAACTCCCATGCCCCCTCAATTATCTGCAAGAGGGTTTTAAAAAGCTGGTCCAATGTTCCACAGCCAGGATGGAATCTGCATTGTTCCTCTTTAATCTAAGGTTCAGTTATCAGTTGGAGTCTCCTTTCTAGCACCCTGGCATAGATTTTCCCCAGAGAGTCTGAAAAAATGTGATACCCCAATAGTTGGCACACACTCTCAGGTCCCCGTTCTTAAAAATAGGGACCACCACCTCAGTTTGCCAATCCAAAGGCACTGTCCCCGAGGTCCATGCAACATTGCAGAGGTGTGTCAGCCATGACAGCCCCACAACAACCAAGGCCTTAAGTTCTCATGGAGATGGGAGTTAAAGTCATTCTGGACAGGGTCCTCTGACAGTTGTTCCTAGCACACCCTCACTATGCGCTTGGGTCTACCAAGTCTGTTCATCATTTTCCCTGCCACCTGATCCAGCTCACTACTTGATGGTGATTGGTTGACAGCTCAGCTCCTCTCTTCACCCAGGTGTCCAGAACACGTGGCCTCAAGTCAGATGAAACGACTACAAGTCGATCACTGACCTTTGGCCCAAGGAGCTCTGGTACCAAGTACACTTATGAGCATCCTTGTGTTCAAACATGGTGTTTGTTATGGACAAACCATGACTAGCACAGAAGTCCAATAACATTTCACCATTCAGGTTTAGATTGGGCAAGCCAATCTTCCCAAGTCATTGCCAACTTGAGCATTGAAGTCACCCAGCAGGACTATGGAATCTGTAGGTTGGGCCCTATCCAGAACCTCACCCACTCTCTCTAAGAAGGTTAAATACTCTGAACTGCTGTTTGGTGCATAAGCACACACAACAGTGAGAGTTTTCCTCTCTGCGACCTTAAGTCGCACTGAGGTGACCCTCTCGTCCACCGGGACAAACTTCAACTGTATGGCAGCCAGCCAGGGGCTTGTGAGTATCCCCACACCCATCCGGCACCTCTCACCCCGTGCAACTCCTGAGTAGGAGAGAGACCACCCCTTACCTAGGAGTTTGGTTCCAGAGCCAACACCGTGAGTGGAGGTGAGCCCAACTGTATCTAGTTGGTATCTCTCAACTTCCCGCACCTATTCTGGCTCCTTCCCCCCAGCTGAGGTAACATTCCACGTGCCAAGAGCCAGTTTCTACCATGAGGGGTTACACATCACCCTGCCCCCTCCTGCTGCCTGAAAGGCATTGCATCTGACCCCCATGTTGGACCTTCTGGGTGATGGGACCACATGGCCCCCCCAAGTTGCCTTTTTGAGCTGAGCCTGGCCAGGTTACCTGGACTACCCAGCCACCACGGGTAGGTCCTGGTGATCCTATTCTGGGCAAGGTAAACATTGTTTTGTTTACTTTCTAATGGGGATTTTTGGATCGTGTTAGTTTGGATCTTCACTCCAGACCTGTTCACCATGGGAGACCCTACCAGGAGCATACTGCTCCTGACAATATAGCTCTAGAGATCCCTAGATCACGCAAGCCCTTCTGCCACAACAAGACCCCAATCCGATTTTGTCATTCAGGAACACATTATTTTCCCCAACTTAAATTAATGTTGATTTGTTATACAAGAATTCACAATACAACCAATTTTCAGGAAGGAATTACACTAGTTATACAAAGGAAGCTTGTACCATTACAGTTCATCTTTCAGAATAGGAATTTTAGAAAGAAGCATTTAAAATGCTAGTCAATCTCCAGTCAATATTTAAGATGCTAGTCAATCTGCTTAGAGTTCTGCCCAGCCACTTCAGTCATCAACTACAGGAACAGTGTCTTTTTATAGGCACAATGGGCTAAAAATATCCTCAACAGGGCTATGCGTGCCCACACATACCAGAAACATTAACCTAACTATGAATGCACATGAGAACTGCAGCAAACATTTTGCACAGCATTGTGGGGGATTAAATACTGCTGTGAAAGTGAGGACATTAGTGAGATGCCAGGAGGGTCCCGATGCAGACTGTGGTTCTTAATGATGATCAGTATCTTGTTGTCATTCATTCATAACAAAGTGCAGCTTTGAAGGTTAGGGGGAGAGGAAAGTCACATGGAATGGCCCTGCTGAAGTCCCAGAGCCCCCAGTTAGACAGCACTGCTCTCCAGGATCCTCTCCACAAACTCTTTGGTCTGTCCAGCCACACGTGGGCCTGTTCAGACACACAGACACATCACTTACTCATTCACTCTCCTTCCTTAACTGCTTGGCCTGGTCAGGGTAAAGGCAGTCCAAAGCCTCTCCCAGAAATGCCGGGTGCTAGGCTTGAGGGGTCCACCCTTGACAAGACGCCAGTCCATCACAGCAGGCACATCTGATTTGTTAAAAGCAGTCTCATATTATAGACCTCAAGGTCATAAAAGCATAGTAATGCTTGAGTCACTTTTGCTGGCTTCCACACAATAAATTCAAAGGTGTGAAATGTAATGCTGAACAGCTAAGAAACCCAGAGCTGTGAAGATCACATTTATAATGCAAGATATAAATGGGGAAAAGGCCACCGGCTGACTTACCGGCAGATTCCTTCAGTATGCTCTCGAGTGTGTCAGTCATTCCCATTTCGTTATCAGACTTACGGCTCTCCACTCGTCGTCGTATTACCTCCTTGATGCGCAGCAGGGCCCTCAACAAGTTCTCTTTGCAGGTAGAAAGCACAACCACTTCAGAAGACCACATCTCTGGTTGCCGTGCTTTACTGTCACTGTCTGCTTATTTCTTGTACCCTGCTCTGACCTGATCCTTTTTTGTTGGCTGGTGCATTTTCATGTTGTAAGCATGTATACTTTAAAGGTCTGATGTGAGGAAGATGGGTCAGCTCACCACCACTTTCCACAGCCAGAGAAAGCTTCTTTATACAAACTATTCTATGTATAGAATGGAAGTGTACATGGATTCCACAGTATAAAATACAAGCTGGTCTATAGAACAACTGACCAGAAAAGGTGCTGGACGGTTGTCATATAGCAATCGATTAACAGGCCATTAACATGTGCTTTCTTTGAAAGGGCTTCCTTTAAGAGAAGTGGACTTCTTTTTATACACAAAGAAAGTAAGAGACCTTTGTACCCTTCTGTAAGGCGCCTAGCCAGAATACCTCAAGTAAATGTTCAGCTAGACAAGTTGGTAATATTAAAATAAAATATCTTGACATTATTGCAACATTATTAAAAGCCAAAAATGAACAATGACCTCCTGTGCTACATGGACACCCAGAACTCATGAGGAACAATTTGATCAAGGTACAAATGAGTCAACTAAATTTAGAAGTTCTTAATTTAGCAGAATTTTCTGCATTAAGTAATGTCTGCTCTGTAATTAACTATTAACTAAGATCCGAAGAAAGTAACCAGTGACCATCTTTGACAGGGCACTTAGTATAAAATTGTACTTTCCACAACTAATACATTGCTTAGGAGGTCTGCATATTAGACAGTATACTGACAGCACTGGAAAAGCTTTCAGTATTCATTATATACCTTATTTTTGAGGATTGGAAGCTACTTATCTATCCTTTTATAGGCCATTTCTGCAGCATATCTATCCAGTTAAGACTTGGTGATCTGGCCAACACTGGCTCCAAAACTCACCATACTCTTGGTTGAGGCCCCACAACTTTATCTTGTTAGCCTCATGCTGTGCTTTCTTTTTCAGACGGCAAGCTCTATAATCACATAAAAACGAGACAGTGTTGAATTGCCTTGCTGTTGTCACTCTTGATCAAGCCTTTGCCATTCTCCACTCTGTGCTCTTACCTTGAAGCCAATTTATTTTTCTCCTTGCGGGAGCGTGCGCGAGCCACGATGGGCAGGTCATTAGCAGGTGTCATACCCTCAATGGCTGCATTGAGCTTGTGCAGCTGATCACCAATGGTGCACAGCTTCTGCGGATTGGGTGTTAGGTCACTGGCATCGGTCTTGCGAGCCTTTCTAGGATACTTCTTTCCTACAAGGGTGTTCCATTTCATCAAGTACATGGAATGGGTTAGAAAGAAAGGCATATGCTACAGCCTTAAAGGTATGCCTCACTCTACAAAAACTGAACCCATTACTACCACCAAAACTCTAGAACTTCCATCACCTTCCACACCATGCGCGTTTACCCCAAAATAAAGACGTGGAAAACAGGTGGAAGCTACACCTTACCCTTCCAGGCCATTCCCTCCCTCAGATACAGAGTGCTGGGCAGCGTGGTGGAGCTCCAACACAGAGACTGTCTGCAGCACTCCCTCTTGCTTTCTGCTATGTGACCTTGGCTGTATTCCCAGAAACACCTGCGCTTCTTTGGCTGCCTGATGACCTGATCGTCTGGGCCTTAGTTTGAGGAGAGGGAAAAAAAACACATTCATTTTACAGCAGGGTAAGACAAACATAGGTAATGAGTTAGATAATGGTGGCTGTAACATGGCACGGATGAAAACTGAGGTTTTAAACTTTAAGAATCCTCTGGGATAAACAGTAGTACATTCTTTGGTTTTGAATGACTGCCAGCTGAGCTCACCACACTCAGGTCCTGAGTTCACATCTGCTGTAGTTTCCACAGCAGCTCCTTGTGCTTCCTCTTCAGCATCTCCTGACTCAGTCCCAGAGCCCAGATTGGGCTCTGCCTGAAGGGAGTAGTTGTGCTCCCCACAGTGCTGTTCCAATGGAGGTGGCTTCATCTCTGTGACTTCAGCCTCAGGACTATTCTCTTGAAGCTGTGCCTCTGAATCTGAGCCAGTCATGATTTCTGTCTTGGAGTTGCCCTGAGCCTGCTGACCACTCAGTGAACCTGCTTGCTCTGTCAGCCCCTCCATGCTTCTGCTTCTCTTAGCAGTCAACGTGCCTTCAGAGATCACTAGTTCCCCCTCTAGGCTTCCTTTGGAAGAGTGGGCAATGTCATCTAATGCAGACACATCCCAGCGCTCATGGTGTAGGTCCTCGCCGAAGCCGTCATCCACTAGGTCACTCAGTAGCTCAAAAGGTCGTTTGCAGGTGATAGCTGGGGAGCCTAGCATTAGAACCATGCCCTTCTGGGAGCATGTGAACACACATAAACATGTCAACTGTGAAGCACAGATAGTATATGTCACAGAAAGTAAAAAAAAGCACAAGAAAACCAAGTACTGCTTCTCGCAACATAACTGCAATTTGCTGTCACACTTTCCAGTCTAAGTCCAATGATTTACCTCTTCATACTCTGTGCTGCTCCCTAGTGGAGAGATGGTATATGGCTCCAAGATAAGGAAGCATCTGTGGTTCCCGTAGGGATCACCAAAACTGGGCTCCATACCACTGGTGCCTGGCTAGAGAGAAATGTGTATTCCCTACCGTTACAAAGAGCTTTCTATAGCTTAAATTACCATTTAATTTGACTCCTTGGCATCCTACCTGAGGCATGTCCGTGGATAGAGATGTTCAGGTGGTGTGCTACGACTGTACCCAGAGGCCGTGGGCAGATTCAAGCAAAGGCTGGGTGCCTGTGATGGGTTGGTGCATTTATGCTGCAAAATCTAAAATTAAATTTATATCACAGGTCATGTGATGAGTTTAGTCCCACCACTGTCAAGTAGCTATGTAACTAGCTTGGTGCTGTGAAGAAACCTGGAGCACCGAAACTATGAAGAGCTGAAAGACTAGACGCTTTTATGTCCAGGTACATACCAGGATAAACACGATAATCCATTTTGATGGAGGAGTTCATATTCTATAGTACCTCTTTCTTTCACACCAATGCAAAGGGCAGTTCTTCCTCAGAATCCTTGTCCTAGATCCCCAAAATAGCAGCCTAATCACTCCTTTTACTGTGTCATGTCGTCTGGGCACCGGAGGCTCAGTCTCCTGGGCAGCAGCGATTACGCATGAGGCAGCCAGAGGAAGTAAGGGAGGAGAGAGAGGGGGAGACAGCGCATGAGCAAAATCCATTAAAAATTCCTGAAAGGGACAGTCTGTCCCTACAAAACGCTTATGAGCCACAAAACAAACGCAGGAAGTGACATCAAAAAAAAAAAAAAAAAAAAAAAAGGTTCCCTCTCGTCTAAACAGCTGGATTCATTTGACCAGGTAGAATCATGCATAACATGCAAATGACATGCCCTGTTGGCACAGCACTTCCCTCTGACCTCAGCAGGCTGAACAGTGAAGCCCATGTATAGAGAGGTCTGTCCAACATAATACCAGGGAAGTGGATTGTTGAGATCATATCCCTAAGAGAAAACTGAAAACTGACAGACTTCTTAAAATGGGTAGCATTTATTAAATTACTAGCCAAGAATCTGAGTCGCAGGTTTTCAAATTATTTTGGTGATGCGGAATAGTTTGTTTAGGACAGACAATAATGAGAAATATAATGTAAACAGAGAAAGTGCTATTTCTGGCATAGGGGAAAATAACTAATGCACTTAGGCAAATATGCAGGTGCCGTCAAGTTTAGACAGGCAAGATTGTGCAGCAAAGGTACCATGGTGAACAGCAGGAAGGAACATACAATTTTGAAAACAACAATTCAAGGAGGACAGATCATTTGCATGTATTTTTCTCCAAAACCTGTATTCATATCTTATGCAATGCAAATTTTAGGTTTAAAACTTACTTGTGTATAGCAGTAGTTTCTGCACAGCAGTTGGAAACAAATGAGGGAGAAGGGCAATTATTATACTGTTAATCAACAATGACAATGTCCTATACGTTTTTTAAACAGCAAGTTTTGCAGTCAAGTAAACAAAGACAAGTCGAAGCAGCAGACATTCCCTAAATGCAGACAAAAAGTCACAAATCTCCTTGCATTTTACTGTTTATCACGCAAGATTCCAACTTTTAAACTACAACGTGTATAACTTAATATTAGGTTGTCCCAGTGTTAGTCGCGCATTTCAAGTATGACAGCGAGAAACATGGTTGGTAAATACTAGATGAGCAGTTGTTACAACTGTCATATTCATTCTCTGCAGATGTCAGAATGTGCCGTGACAGACGTGCAACGAGAAATTATTTCACGAACATGAAAAAGATAATCCTGTATGGTACTAGTTGATGTTTGAATCGGCGCTGATTTATTCCAGATCCTGTCTGCAGATTTAGCATAAAAGTGTGTGAGCCCGAGGAGAAGACGGCGTTCGGTCCTTCTCACCTGTAGCCTACGTCCACTCGCGTCCACCTCTCTACTAGACGTTCGTACCCACAGCGTTAACAGCTGTCACATAGGCACTTAAAAAAATTCTCAACACCTTTCACCTTTTAACGTTCAATGCCTGCTATATTGTCTTTTTACATGCAATATCAAGTATATTATTGCAAAGTGTATCGGCGCAGCTTTATTAAAATAAATAATTACCTTATTTACCATGGCATGTACTTAACATGGCTCCGCTGAAATGATTCGCCGCCAGGAATTTGAAGAAAGGAAAAAGTTTTCCATGAAACAAGTTTGCAACGGTAATTAAATACCTCATATAAGTAATACTTCAAATAAAATAAACGTAAAGCGATAAATGAGGTAATCTATAGAGAAGTGGAGCAAATTATTTATTCCTTATAAAGGAAGTTAGTTTAAAACAACTGGTACAGAGCTGGTCCATTGTGGTAAACCGTGGAATCGGGGACAGACATAAGTCTCGTAGCTCAAAGGAAATTGTTTGGTTTGTGCTTTACTTTAATTTCCATGAAAAAAATACGGTCAGGTGTTTTAAATAAAATGTTGTTTTACGTCGCTTTTTAACATAATCACAGAGAAGCAACCCCCCGTAGCCGACATGGTTTGTTCTACATGACTGACAGAGCGCTGAGAAACACTTTAGCGAGTCACGCTTACAAGCGCTTCCCTGCATTGGACGCTTGGTCAACGCAGGACTTGATAAAACTGACGTCTTATCTGTATTTTTGGTTATTAAACAGCTATTAATTTAAACAATATACAGTAAACGAACACCAGAATACCCTGATTTAAAACGGAAAGTATGGAAAGCGTAGACAAAGGGACAGAGTTCATCGCTCCCCTTGCTGGGAAGAACAAATCTGGGTTGCGATCAAGTGGTCATCCCGGTCATACCAGCCATCTCAGCTGTTTCACTGAGGGTTTACCTGTCCACCTCTGAAGTCGTATCTTAACATTGTCAGTGTAGTTGCATTTTCCGGTAACTGGTTCCGGCGCATACGGCTTTACCTTATTTAATTTACAAGCTTTCTCACTGTTCACTGTTATTATTGAAATCATCCGACATAAGATCTACCGCTTGAATAAAAAATAAGGGATGGTGTTAATGCACAATAACAAAGTTTATTACTAACAAACTGAAATCCATGTGTGCTTAACTAAATACTTTTTAAGATTAACGTGTTTCTCAACATCTTATTACTTTACTGATAAAAACACAATCTGCTGGGACCTCATTAATATGTAGTATATCTGCTCTGTGTTAGATTAACCTAAATTTCTTCCTCGTTTATTTTTCCAGTAACCTACTTTGAGAATCTATTTTCATATTACGAAAAGCAGGATACAATTTATGTGCATTGAAAATATGAATTCCTGTTTAAATCAATTTACATAGAAGAATGCATATCTGTTTCATGTTAATATAAACTTTGTTGTTGGGCAGATACTTTAGTAGTCATCCAGTTTTATTCCTAAGTTTATCTCCTGTGCAAAAATCAATATGATACCAGAATTTGTACTAGTCTTGAATTCCGTTGATGTTTTAACATTTTAAATTATTTCGATATTTGCCCTGGAAATAAAATCAGACGAACGTGAATGTAGGTGTGTGTTGGGTCTCCTAGTGCAGAAACTTGTTAGTTGTCAACCTTTTTGGCAAGCCCTCTATTTTAACAAGAAGACAAATGTTTAACCAGCAGCTTGAAGATTTGATATTACTGCTGAAATACCTTGCCATGAAATTGGCAGATCCTACTTCTGCAGAGTTGTTACTGCAAGATCCAGGGTCTGGGCAGTCACCATCTACCTGTCATTCGGAAATCAGGAGACAGACGCAGTGGGCTCAGATGCAGGTGCTTTATTGTAGGGGAAATCCAAAAGTGTGGTCAGGGATGGTCCAGGTTTGAGCGATTTGCAAACGTTTCCAAAAAGAGGCAGGCTAGAGTCAGAGTTGAGAAAAGGAGCACAAGTCAGGGAAGCAAAGGAGTCATCAGAGGGGAACAGGAGGAGGAGGTAAAGGAAATGCAGACAAGAATAGCACTGGGTATGGTCGCTCAGTGGAGGTTCTGTGGTCTGATCTGGTCAGGCCTCTCACGGTCTAAGCGGGTCTTCCATCCACCTGAACCGGAGGGACCAGCTGCTCCTGCTTGGGAGCCTGGACAAGGAACGTCGCACACAGTTTCAACAGGGAAACATGAAAGGTCAAGTGGCCTCGCAACCACAGTGGTAGAAGGAGTTTGTAGGTGTCGGGGATGACCTGTTTGAAGACCTTAAACGGACCAATGTACCTGGGACTGAGCTTCCGTGAGGGGAGGTGTAGCTTCAGGTCCCTAGTGGACAACCATACCCTCTGTCCTGGCGTTAAGGCGATGTGAAGACGGTGTCAGTCCGCCTGATGTTTATACTGTTGGGTCTGAGTCCTCAGGTCCCACTGGATGACCCGCCAGGTTTTCCCGCTTTCCCTGTACCACGTGTCCACTGCGGGGAACTGACTGCGAGTAGACTGCCAAGGAAATAGGGCTGGTTGGTAGCCCAACATGCACTGGAATGGCGAATACCTGTGGGTGCGTGGGGCTGGGTATTGTGGGCGTACTCGGCCCATGGCAGGAAATGAGCCCACTCATGCTGTTTCAGTGCGCAGTACCTGCCAATCTCCTGTTGTATCCATTGGACCTGCCTGTTTGCTTGGGGGTGGTACCTCTGAGGTCAGGCTGATGGACACCCCAAGCCTGTCCCAGAACGCCTTCCAGACCCTCAAGGTGAAATACGCATCCCTGTCTGACATTATGTCTTCCAGGAGGCCATAACAGCGGAAAACGTGTTGGAACAGGAATTCAGCTGTCTGCAGAGCTGTGGGAAGCCTTGGGAGAGGGATCAACCGACACGATTTGGAGAAGCGGTCAACCAGGGTGAGTATCACTGTCTTACCATCCAAGTGGGGAAGGTCGACCAGGCAGTCCATGGTGACATTGGTTCAGGGGTGTGTTGGCATGACCAGGTGCTCCAACAGTCCAGCAGGCTTCTGTGTCGGGGTCTTGGCCTGGGCACATGTAACACAGGCCTTGACATCATCCTGCACATCCACAGCCAGCGAAGGCCACCAGAACTGCCCTTGGAGGTGGGAAAGCATCCTGTGCACCCCTAGATGACTCACTTCAGGGGTGTCGTGGGCCCATTGTAGGACCGACAGCCAGAGCTGGGCTGAAGCGTATTCCTTCCCGGTCTGTCGTCAGAGGACCCCGGGTCTGTGGCCTGCGCTGCCTGGAGCTCATCAAAAAAGCACCACCTCCCTGGGGCTACAATGCATTGAGGGGGTAGGATAGTCTCAGGGTGAATTGGGGCTGGGTAAAGGTCATGGATACGAGACAGGGCGTCTGCCTTGGCATTCTTGGAGCCTGGTCTGTAAAAGACAGTGAAGTTAAACCTGATGAAAAATAAGGCCCACTTTGCCTGATGAGGATTCAACCATCGTGCCATCTGGAGATATTGCAGGATTCAATGATCAGTGAGAACCAGGAAGGGGTGTGTCGCTCCCTCCAGCCAGTGACGTTACTTTTTGAGCCCCAATTTGATGGGCAGCAACTCCTCGTTCCTGATGTATAGTTCCACTCGGCCGGCCTGAGTTTGCGTGAGAAGAAAGTACAGGGGTACAGTTTGACCAGGTCCCCTTGATGCTGTAATAGGACTGCTCCTACTCCCACAACCAAGGCGTCTACCTCTACCACAGAAGGGAGTGAGTGATTAGAATGTCGGAGGACAGGGACTGAGGTGAACCGCGCCTTGAGTGCATTTGGCCTCCTCTGTCCATCTCAGGCAAGACTCCTTGCCCGATGTGAGCGCTGTCAGAGGGGCGGCAACCAAACTGTATCCCCTGATGAAGTGCCTGTAGAAGTTTGCAGAGCCTAGGAATCATTGCAGTTCCTTCAGGAACTTCGGTTTTGGCCATTGTAGCATGGCCCAGATCTTTTGCGAGTCCATGGTCACAGCTTATCTGCTCAAGATATAATCTAAGAAGGATACTTGGGTTTGATGAAATAAGCATTTCTCACTTTTAATGTGCAGACCATTTCGCAGGAGTCGCTGTAGCACCACCCTCACGTCTTGCACATGTTGGTTCCAGGTCTGGTAAAACACTAGGATGTTGTCCAAATACACTAGAACACACTCATTTTAATCAGGTCTCCAGTACATGCTTCATGAAAGCTTGGAATACGGAAGGCGCGTTTGACAAACCGAATGGCATGACAAAATATGTGTACTTGGTGGTACTGAACTCGGTCTTCTACTCGTCCCCTTCCCGTACCCTGATGAGGTTGTATGCTCTTCGCAGGTCCAGCTTGGTGAATCAGAAGGAGCCATTGACCCACTCGAGTGTAGCCGAAATCAGGGGCAGTGGGTAATGCACCATGATCAAGTTCAGACCCCTGTAGTCAACAGAAGGCCGCACTCTCCGTCCTCCTTCTCCACAAAGAAAAAACCCGCAGATGCAGATGACTTGGAGGGCTGGGTGATGCCCGCACTGAGGGCTTCAGTGATGTACACCTCCATGGCCTTCAGTTCTGGTAAGGACAGGGGGTATATATGACCACGTGGAGGTGTCATGTCTGGAAGAAGGCCTATCGCGCAATCCCAGCTACGGTGTGGAGGAAGGTCCGCCGCCTGGGCCTTACTGAAAACCTCACTGAGGTCAAGCCATTTGGAAGGGATGACCACTGGGGTTGCCTCCTTGGAGCTCTCGATGGAGGTAGCATGACAGGGGAGCATCAGACAGGTCCGGACACACAGGGGGCCCCAAGTCACTAATTCCCCGGAACTCCAACAAAAGACGGGGTCCTGTTATACAAGCCACGGAAAACCCAAAATCACCAGGGTGTGAGGGGAACGGATTAAGTAGAAGGTCAGTTCCTCTTGATGGCATACGCCGACCGTCAACTGTAGAGCCCCGGTGATGGAGTCCACCACGCCAGACCTAAAGGGTTGGCCATCTAGCACACTGACCCATAATGTGACGTCACAAGCCTTTACCGAGATCCCCAATCAGCGTGCAAACCCCTCATCCATAAAGCAATCTGCAGCCCCGGAATCCGCCATCGCCGTAGTGTGAACCTGCGTACCCCCCCAGGTGAGTACCACCAGCAGGCTTAACTGCGACCGAGGCCAACATGTAACACTCACCTGCGAAGCTGGGCATGGTTCGCGGGCTGGTCGTTGTGGGCAGTCCCGCTGGTAGTGTCCTCATACTCCGCAGTACAGTCACAGGTTCTCCCGATGTCTGCACCTTCTTTCTTCTGCTGGGAGCCAGCCCTGGCCGATCTGCATTATTTCTGGGATGTCGGTGGTTGGCCCCAGGATGGGAGGGATTAGCTACGGCTTCGGGCAGTGTTACCGGCCCAAGTTGTCAACCACAACCGCGTTCTCTATGAAGCTATCCAAGGTCCAGTCCTCTTCGTGGTACGCCAGCTCGACTTGGATCCGCAGGTGGACACCGGTCGTGAAGCTGGCCAGAAGGGAGATGGAATTCCACCCGCTTTGCTCTGCGAGGGTCTGGAACTCGAGGGAACATTCTGCGACCGATCGGTTTCCTTGCTTGATGGTCATGAGGCAATCACTGGCGACGCAAGAGGACAAGGGATGGTCAAACACTGCCTCAAACTTTTCTTTGAATTCCTCATAGGTGGTCGAGGAGTGGCTTTTCCAGCCCGCCATTGCCCATTTTCGTGCCGGACCCGTCAGCAGGGAGATGATGTACACCACCTTGGTGTCATCAGTATGGTAAAGATGTGGAGTACACGAAAACACCAACTCACATTGCATAATGAATCCTTGACCATGCTCAGGAGAGCCATTATACTTTTCCAGTGTGGCCAGACGGGGGCAGTTGCGAGGGACTGCAGGAGTGGGGAAGGCTCTGGAGGGGCCATGGTGGCGGCACAAGGAGGGTCCGGGGAGGCTGAGGCAGGGGTTGTCTGGACAATCCCACCCTCTTCCAGGACTGTGACTAAACCACAGAACGTCTCTTCGATCTGGCACAGGAATTGCTCATGTGAGCCCAACATGGCGCCTTGGGCGGACACAGTGTGGTGCAGGCGGTCAAGCAAAGAAAAAAATTGGGAAAATCCAAAAGCGTGGTCGGGGACGGTCTGGGTTTGAACGATTCACAAATGTTTTCCAAAAAGGGGCAGGCTAGAGTCAGATTCGAGAACAAGAGCACAAGTCAGGGAGCCAAAGCAATTGTTGGGGGGAAACAGGAGGAGGAGGTAAGGGAAACGCAGACAAGAATAGCACAGAGCGCAAAGCACTGGTTGCGGTCGCTCAATGAAGGTTCCATGGTCTGCTCGCACCCTTTTATACTTGCATGCCCTGAAGGTCTGCAGGTGCGGAGTGAATCGTACAGTTGCAGGCATAACACTACCCACACACACTGGCTAAAGCTTGTCCCAAGTGGGGTCGCAGCAAGCTGGAGCCTAACCCGGCAACACAGGGCATAAGGCTGGAGGGGGAGAGAACACACTGAGGACGGGATACCAGTCCATTGCAAGGCACCCCAAGCAGGACTTGAACCCCAGACCTGCCAGAGAGCAGGACCTGACCAAACCCACTGCACCACTACACCCCCCATGACACTACCCTTGTTTTCTAAAAAGAAATTGTGATAATTTACAAAGGTGGCATATACAGCAGTTCTTTCTGTCAGTTCAGAGAAACATTAGGAAACAGATGTTTTGTTGACTAAGATGTTCTGTTTAGCAGTTCACTGAGGTACTTGCACTTGATATATCTAAAGGCTACTTTCAAGGTGCCTTTGCATGTCCAGTGAGTAATTCTGATACATCAGCCACCCTGCCCCAGCACCCATCTTCCTCACTATTAAAGCAGAAGGACATAGCCTCCACTTTTCTTTTGTTCCTTCTAATAATAATAATAATAATTTTCCATTGATCTCATTCTACACTTGCACTGTTATAACCCACATATACAACATTCATTTGCAATTCTCTCACAAGGGTGAGAACTGAGCCCAGGTCTGCAAGTGGACAGCAGATTCCATGACAAAAGATGGTGAGACTCCAATCCATACCAACCCTTCTGCTCAGACCACAAACATCAGATTTCAACAATGATTATTACACACACACACACACATTTTCAGAACCGCTTGTCCCTTACGGGGTCACGGGGAACCGGAGCCTACCCGGCAACACAGGGCGTAAGGCTGGAGGGGGAAGGGGACACACCCAGGACGGGACGCCAGTCCGCCGCAAGACACCCCAAGCGGGACTTGAACCCCAGACCCACGGGAGAGCAGGACTGCGGTCCAACCCACTGCGCCACCGCACCCCCTCACAATGATTATTAAAATATCCCAAAACACTAAACATGGATGGATAAGAAGGTGAGTTGGGAATGCTGTTGCTGAAGGAAGAGCCAGAACTCTGTACAGGTGGACACAGGATACAAACCTAAAGTTTCCAGGTGATAATGTGTTAAAATAGTACCAGCACTAAAATGAATTGACTAGGAGTCTAATGTTTTTCTGTATAAGTATAGAGACATCAGTATTGTCAGGACTAACTGTTTGACAAGAGTACACACACACACATTTTCAGAACCACTTGTCCCATACAGGGTCACAGGGAACCAAAGCCTACCCGGTAACACAGGGCATAAGGCTGGAGGGGGAGGGGACACACCCAGGACAGGACACCAGTCCGTCACAAGGCACCTCAAGCAGGACTTGAACCCCAGACCCACTGGAGAGCAGGACTGTGGTTCAACCCACTGCACCACTGCACCCCCTAGCTTGACAAGAGTAAGTAAATGTAATATATAACAAATAACATTTGTTATAAAGCTATAAATAAGAACCACTATCAATGAAAATACAATTACAGATGATAGTCACCATTCTGAGTTTCAAATCAAGACAATGCATAACGTTTCAAAATGCATTAAAATTTGTTAAAAATCCATGACATGCTGGACAGACCACAGTATGAAATAACGATAATGTCATGGGTTACAGAAAAAAAAACTGTCAGGAAAAATATGAAAACTCTAATTTTTACATTATTGTGTCAAATGTCCACATCTTCAAATTCAAATAGCAATAAACAAAGAAGCATTCCAGGTTTCTTTCACCCATTTCTCAGCAGTAGCTGTACACATTTCTTTTTGATTTAGATTTTGTTAATTTTCTGAGGACACCCTTGGTGAACAGATGTTCCTGTAAATGACCATGCTTGTTTTCTAAGAAATTCAGACTCTCAGGGATGATGACAGTTCAGTGAGACTGGCACTTGGCTTCTGGGGCAGAGACATGAATAAAATGGGTCTACTCAATTGCAAGGTGCATGAGAACTCCTCTGTGGTAGAAATGTGAAAACAGCACCTTGTTAAGCACCAACAAAATATAACGCATAAATATAACACTAATATTGGAAAATTATGTACATTTAATACATATTACAGTGCAAAATCATTAAACAAAATTCATGTAGGTAATCTTAAAATATGCTTTGTTCAGCAGGGCCTTAGGTTTCCGATGAACTCCAGTTCTTACTCAGGTAGGGTAAGCATTGTGTGTTATTGGGTTTAGTTGTGAAGTTAACTATTGGGCTCATGTAACTGACTTCCTCGCTAGGGTTTAGTGAGAGGCCATGCAGAGAGTCAACTACAGGGTTTCTTCTGCTGAATGGAGCTAAAGCACTATTGCACCTATACTGTGATTTGACTAAATTAAAGAAAAAAATGTTGTATACACAGACACAGATGCTATGTAACAATGAAGCTGTACAGATATTATTTTGGAGTTGCGTTTGTCAAATGCAGTAAAATACCAACTTCTTAGTTATGGGGAGGGCATCAAAACTTTATCAATATTACGAATGTCCTTAATTGCAGGCACTTCTATTACACCCCCTTAAACCTACAGTCAAAGGGAGGTCTCAGATGTATTGCATGACACTTATCTAGATTTTCTGCTGATATGATGGTGGAAAATATTAAACTTTCAGTAAAACCTTTACTCCAAGAAATGCAGAAAATCACATCATTTAATGTTTTCAGTTGAAACAAAGTTGGCTTGTATAAAAGAAAATTCCTGCAAAAGTACAAGTCATGTAGCAATTTTGAGAATTATCAATCAGTAACATATTTGCATTTATTTATTGCTTAAAACACATTAAAACAATATTCAGTTTGCATTCCCAGTTTCCTTTTTTGTCTTGCATAGTCCACCAACTTTAAAATGGCAAAGCTATTTCCATCTGGTTGGGGGTGCGGTGGTGCAGCGGGTTTGGCTGGGTCCTGCTCTCTGGTGAGTCTGGGGTTTGAGTCCCACTTGAGGTGCCGTGTGATGGACTGGCGTCCTGTCCTGAGTGTGTCCCCTCCAGCCTTACGCCCTGTGTTGCCGAGTTAGGCTCCGGCACACCACGACCCCGGTTGGGACAAACAGCTTCAGCAGATCATGTGCATCTATTTCCATATGATTTCCTTTTATAAGGCTTTCCAGGTGCAGTACTGCTGTACTTTCTCCATACTGCCAGTCTCCAACTCCTCTGGTTCAACCATTAACTGTGCCCAGAGTCCCGCAGAGTGGAGGCTTACAGTGCGGTGCGTTGTTTCTCGGAGGTACAGCAGCACTCTTGACAGATTTGTGTCTCTGCTTCTCTCCCCAATATCCCTCAGTCGTCATTTCCACTCAGTATAATTTTAATTATTCTGAGAAGCTTCTCCAGAGTCTCTCACTAACCACAAACTCATTCCGAAATTACTCTCATATCCTTTGTTGTAATAATCTATTATAACCTAATGCCTGTAACCGATTTTGCAGGGATTTACTGACTTATACAGCAGTGTAGAGGGGGGTGCGGTGGCACAGTGGGTTGGACCACAGTCCTCCTCTCCAGGGGGTCTGGGGTTCGAGTCCCGCTTGGGGTGCCTTGCGACGGACTGGCGTCCCGCCCTGGGTGTGTCCCCTCCCCCTCCGGCCTTGCGCCCTGTGTTGCCGGGTTGGCTCTGGTCCCCCGCGACCCTGTATGGGACAAGCGGTTCTGAAAGTGTGTGTGTGTACAGCAGTGTATTACTTAGCAATTGTGAGTATATACAGTACTTGTATTTATATTATTATACTTATAATTCCTTCTATTAGGAATTATTGCTAATGTATTGTATTACCTTGCAAGACCAAGAACTCAGAGTAGAGCCGCTTCTCCTCTGCATTGAGAAGAGCCAGCTGAAGTGGTTTGGGCATCTGGTAAGGATTCCCCTTGGGTGCCTCTCTTTGGAGATATACCAGGCATGGCTGACTGGGATGTGACCCCGAGGTCAGCCCAGGACCCGCTGGTGAGATTATATAATAACAGCCGTGGGCACTGTACCCGCACTTTCCTCCTCTCTGACTGTTCACTGCTTAAAATCAACATCATATTGCTTTCAGCATAGCCCAATGTTACTATCACTTTGTCACACTGATTTTTACTAAACATTGTATTTCTGACATCTAATACAGTTCAATTTCTGTAATGCATGTCACAGTGGCGTTCCAGCGCTGTTTGGACATGATGCTTTCGACACGTTACTCATTTACAAGTCATTTGACCAAGATCTTCAGACTGTTCTACACACATTGCATTTCTGAGGCATAAAAAAAGACGCAATTTCAAACGTAAGCTGTTCTGATGGCATTTTCACAAGGTTACCACACTCGTTTTTCGAAGAAAACCTAAGTGTATCCCGATGTCTAAACCCAATGAAAAGTTGCGTTCATGCCACTTTCAGCGTTGACTCAAGCTTAAAAAAACTGCTTATGTTAGATTAGAAACTTGTTATGTCAGGCTCAGATTCCACGGTTTAGAGTCAGCTTTCACCAATGTTCTGAGTGAAACACAGCTTCATAGCAAGGCTGACGTCTCCACCTTTATTTCCAGCTCCGGAAGTCTGAAGCGTTGCCACATTTTTCCCCGTTTGCACCGAAAGACAACAACATGTTGCAATTCCATATAACAGCTATTACATCAGTTTTTTTTTAAAAAAATAAACAGTTAAGTATAAAAAGGAAATATGTGGAAAAAGTGGGAAAATAAGATTGCAACGAACTAGTAGGAGGCAGCATAGACAAGGGGGCGTGACCCCAGTGTATAACTCCGTTTAGGACATTTTGCTGATACGTTTGGTTCCCATAACTGTTAATGTACCACTGAGACAGAGTCCAGATACACACACTCAGTGGATCTATTGTTTCAGTGGGTCACCATAATAACGCCGAAGTCCATCGTCCCTCCGGACTCTACTAGAACAAAGGACAGAGAGTACAGTTCGCGCGGGAGAGAGAGTACCTCCCTCTGCTGACCAGGGCGAAGGATTGTCGGACGCGGAAGTACTATATTTTCTACAAAATTCTGTACATTTCGTAACATTCACAAATCAAACAGAACAATCCGCTTAAATAAAACTTGCGACGACTCCAGTATTTAGAATTAGAGAGCGTTCACCCTCTTCCTTGAACAGCACAGATACTGAGAGAGATAGTCATAGACATGAAATTTTGATTGGCCAGATAAAATGATTTACAGAGGTTTCCGTGCATACGATTGGCTGCATATATAATTATTGGCTAGTTTTCCCTTCATGGCTATTTTTATACCAATGGGACTGGCACTTGTGGCCTTTGCATAGCGGTGCCAGAGACTGTAGCAGGTTGGCAGCTTGCAGCGATGTGGTCTCGTCGCGCGTGGTGTGGGCTGAGACCCGCTACCCGAGCGAGTCACGTGACAGCGCTTAAAACGCGATACGATGCAGTGGTCGTCGGAGGAGGTAACGTTACGCCATTGCTTAGTGCATATTCTCAGAGAAACCTTTCAACACTGGCACACAGCGGACAACTTTTGATACGAGTTAAATACGATCGCGGAGGGGGTGCAGTGGCGCAGTGGGTTGGCCCGGGTCCTGCTCTCCGGTGGGTCTGGGGTTCGAGTCCCGCTTGGGGTGCCTTGTGACGGACTGGCGTCCCGTCCTGGGTGTGTCCCCTCCCCCTCCTGCCTTACGCCCTGTGTTGCCGGGTAGGCTCCGGTTCCCCGCGACCCCGTACGGGACAAGCGGTTCTGAAAATGTGTGTGTGTGTGTGTGTGTGTGTGTGTACGATCGCTAGGTGGTGTGGTCATATGCATATTTACAGTTTGCCACGTGAATGGTTTTGCATGTTGGCACGAGATACATTTTAACCCATAAAGTTCATGTGGAAAGTTTAGACGGTTAAACACTCGCGAGTATTTGACCCCACACTCTACAGAGGCAAATTCATAACTGGCTGTCCTTTGATCTGCAGTTAAGGACTGTGTTTAATACTTTTCCGTGTCTTATCGTCTTTTTGCCACCACCAGATTGCTGATTTCACATTCATGATTGTCCCTGTTATTCGTGGCAAATGTGGCAGAGAGACGTTGTGCTTTTTACCCCGCCCCCTCCCTTATTTGTTTAAGCATTATAGAACTATTTCATTCAGTCTCATTTTACTTTGCAGGGCACAACGGGCTGATAGCAGTAAGTTCAGTTGCATCCTGGTCAATTCCTTACACCTTAAACACATGGAGACTAACCACATGATATGATCCTCAATACAAAACGGAGTTATACATCGGGGGTCACGCCCCCTTGCAATGCCTATGATGCTGCATTCTGAGTTCTTTGCAACCTTCTTAGGATACTACAAAAATAAGTTTCAGCTAGCCAGAAGAACTACCGCCAATCTTATGAGCTGATTCAGAGTAGGCCATTTGCTTGATCCCAGGACCTGTCTGAAGAGCCTAACGATGATCTGTTTATGCCCAGGCCGCATACCTGCAGAAGGCCGGCTTGGAGACTGTTGTCTTGGAGCGCCGTCATGTGCTTGGAGGAGCAGCTGTGTCCGAGGAGATTATTCCAGGTGTGTCTTTCTCAGAAGAGCCTGAGAACACGTCCTCTGCTTGATCTTCTCCATATAGGTTGTGTACCCTTGCTGTTCAAGCCTGTTATTAGTGCATGTAGGGCCTTCTATCCATTTTTTGTCGCTCATTTGGCTGTTTATATTGTCTATAGGATTTCGCTTTTCCCGGGCCTCTTACTTGCTCAGCCTTCTAAGACCCCATATCTACAAGGACCTACAGCTTCAGGTGACTGTGACCTCAGGATGTGACGCAAACACGGACGTGTTTTGCTGTAACGTCTGGACACGGACATAAAGTGCATTTTTATCAACCATAGAGTACATACGCACGTGTACACAGTTCAAACCTGGAGATAAAGTGCATGAGTGATATGGAATAAGATACACAAAGTGTTCTTACAGTAAGTGAAACTGTGGCATGAACAGTTAACATAAAGACATGGCTTCAACAGGGTGATACAAAGGACTGGTATCGACAGGACAGGAGCTCAGGACTGGAACAGAAACACACTGGAGAGTAACATGAGAAATGGGTCAGTTGGCAGGACTTGTTACAGAATCACAGAGAAAGTAGTAAAGAGCTTATCAAGAATTCATAAACTAGTCATGTGTCTTTACTTCCTTTCACAGGGCTGGGAACTGATTATGAGACTAACTGAAAACAGGTGTATTTGGTTAGTTGCATGATCTCAGGTGGTGCCTGTGTTAAACAGGGATTTTACCCTCTGAGGTCGTGACAGTTAGGACAGGGTCTGTTGCCAACGTGTTTGTAGTCACAGTGAGAATACCCAAATCATTGGTGATCATTCTCTTCTGATACATTGAAACTCTGTACCACAGCATATTTTTTAAAGGTCTTGCATGCAGCACATCACTTAGACAATAAAAAAATATCAATCTAAAAAGTCTCAAAGCTAAGTTTTTCTTAATATAGTTCCAGGTATTCCTGAATAACTGTTTCTCAAAGACCGGAGGACTACCTGTTGTGTTATTATTGTTCATACATTTATTCATTTAGCAGATACTTTCGTCCAAAGCGACGTATATCTTAGCAAAAGTACAATTCATGCATTATATTAAGAGAAAGATACATAGCTGCAGACATGTGACTCAAGTAAACCTAGTTTGTTGCCTACCACTTGCTGCACCGAGGTTCATTGTTCAAGTAGGTGCATAAAACACAGGATAGACAAATCCTGATACCCTCCTACCAATTTTTTTTTTTTTTTTAAATATTGAGATACACAAGCAAACAAAAACAATGCCGGAGTAGTGGCTGAATAAAGGCTTTATCTGGTGATGCTCATGAAGTTCCGGTGCATGAATATTTACACCGTACATGAGCTGGAGAGATCTTGAGTGCCGTGAAACCTCATGCTCCTTTGTGTACAGAGGTGTAAGAATGATCAACACCACTGAGGAGACAAAATTTCACTCAAAGGACAGTCAACTTGCAAGGCAAATAAAATCAGTACTACAAAGTTACAACAGGGCACTGTGCTTGTCAGTATGAAGGGCCTAAGGGTCTAATGCTGATGTTTCTCTACGTCACACCTAAAACACATAGATGAGTTATCCTTTAACCCTCTCAGGACCAAATTAACACTAGCAGTAGGAAAAATCTGTACCAGCTCATGCTAGTTTGCAACATCTGCCTGGCAAGGGTTAAATCAATTTAGTATAACCTGAGGTGTTAGTGCACAGCTTAACAGGGTACTAATTACTTTGGGTGACTGCATTTTATGCTAGCTGTTCTATTTTTCTTCATTTAGTGCATCTAGTGACTATAGGTAGTGTTTAAGGATACGGACTTTAACCTCAAGGTTACTGTTCTGTCTCTACTCTGCTGCCTCCGCAGTAGTTGTGCCACTTACACTGAATTATTCTAGCAAAATATCGGATTATATGAAGTGAACCAATTCTGTAAGTTTCTTTGGATAGAAGTGTCATTAAGCAACACATAGATATAATTAAAAGCAGGCAAGTCTACTGAACATTACCCCGAGTTCATCATCCAGGAGAACAGTGCTGGTCGTTAAAGTGAGCAAAATGGCTGTACATATTTTAAAATGTCAGTTAAATTTCTAGACAGTGCTGTTAATCGTATACTCTTATTAATTTAGCTGACGCTTTTCTCCTAAGAAATTTCCGATTTTAAGGTTGCAGTTATTTTAAGCTTACAATTATATACTTATTTATACAACTGGAGCAATTTAGGGTAAGTAGCTTGGTCAAAGGTACTACAGCCAGAGGTGAGGATCAAGCTTGTAATCTTTGAAAATAAAGGCACTAACCACTACACTACCAGCTGTCTCCATGTAAGTGTTATTATCTACAAATTTCTAAGTCTGAACTGTGATATTACTCAGTTGGTGAGGAAAATAATTATATTGTCATAGGAAAGGGTTCTTTTGAAACAGGAAGGGAATGCATATGTGTTCCATTGCATTTCCTCATGGCTTGCATGTGAATACATGACATCTTATATTTGACAAAGAACTGTGATAACTGATACATTCATAACTCATTGATGTTGAATTTTTGCTTTTCAGATGGTACACTTTGAAATGCAGTCATGTTCATTCATTTGGTTGATGCTTTTCTCTGAAGCATCTTACAATATTAAGTTACTTATTAACTGTTTATCCATCTGGGTAATTTTTTACTGGAGCAATTCAGGGTAAGTATCTTGCTGAATGGTACTACAGCTGGAGGTGGGATTTGAACGTGTGAGCTTTAGGGCCACAGGCAGCAGCTGTAACCACTACACTACTATCCACAAGATTGAAAAGTTTAACTAGATAGTCTTAAGTACCTTGTACCCTGTTCAAGACTACAGTCTGATTGTTAAAATAAGATTCTACGAGTCAGCACGTGAGCTTCTTAAATTTTTAACCCTCTTTTTAAATCTGACATGTAATCTAAATCCTGCTTATTTTTCTCATGTGTCCAAATATTTTTCCTTTTTAGAAACATGGGCTGAAAGTCTACATGAGGGACCCCCATGCCTTCACACCAATGCTGGAGGAAGGTGTTGGTGGGCGTCCACCACGTTCTCTGCTACTGGGGTCTGACTCAGAGAAGAACATGCAGGAGATTGGGAAGTTTTCTGAAAAGGATGCAAGAGTAAAGATATTCACTGCTGACACTGATGCAAATTCACAGATGCTTGCTTTTTGGCTCCAGTTTTTGTGTCATGTTTGTTTAATGACTTTATTTTCTTTGCAGCAGAATTGATAAATGTTTAAATTACCAATTATATTTAATGTTACACTGTATGGAACACATACAGTTTAAATTCAGTGGCTTCTTTTAATGGTCAGAGTAGAAATAGTCTGCTTGTTTAATCTTTGTTTACCTAATCTTTTTGTAATCTTCAGTTTCAGGACCATGTTTGAACTAGATGTTGCCTGTTTCTCTGGCCGATGCCTCTGGCTTTGTCTCTGCTAGGCCTATCCAGTGTTCCAGAGTCATCTAGAGAAAATTGCTCGTGCTATCAGTCCTCTCTTAGATGCCCCACCTGTGGATGTAGCTGCGATTAATGAGGGATCTTTGAGGAGGAGAGTGGCTGCTCTAAAGACCTTGAGACCCCTGCTGCAGTGTGGTATGGATGCCCAAGTCCAATATGGAATACACCTTACAGCAGTAGTGACAAACAGTTGCAGCTCCACATGCTAGTCTACGTTGCCTCTATTTGCTGCCTCAACTGTACAGCTGGAAATTAACTGCAGTTTTTGGTCATTTTAGCAGTGACATTGGGAAGGCTTTGGCAGGCTTTCCTGTCTTCAGAGATAATGACCTGCCTCTATTGCAAGCACCTTAATGACCTCAGGGTACCAAGGAAAAACCACAGCAGATACACCATGTGCTGCTTATGTCAACAGGATTACAGCTGGGAAAGAACCTTCCAGATTTCTACCAGCTCCTAACTGCACCAGCAATGAAGGTTGGTAATAAGAATGCAGATTTTTTTTGTTCAGTGATGAGCAATGGGTCCAGCATCGTGTAATGTTCTTCTTTTTGAGTACTGAATGGGTGCTGTGTACCATGTATGTATTTGACATCCAGGTATTAAACTGCTGGTTTGAATCAGAACCGCTGAAAGCTACGCTGGCCACAGATGCAGTGATTGGTGCTATGGTGAGCCCCAGAAGCCCTGGCAGCGGGTGAGAGGTCATGACTACTGTTTTCCACCTTCCTGTTAATTATCGCTTTGGGCGTAAGGTTCATATATTACATTCCTGGGTACCACAACTTAATTTAGGATTTAAAAGTTTAGAAGGAACTTGCATAACTTTAGTGCATTCAGAGGTCTTTTGGACTGGGATGTACAACATTGTTGTCTAACGTTGTCATGATCGGCAGCTATGTGCTCCTGCACCATGTGATGGGGGAGTTGGAGAAGGAGCGTGGAGCCTGGGGCTATGTGGAAGGGGGTATGGGAGGTGTGTCAGATTCTATTGCCAGTTCTGCACGTGCCCATGGGGCATCCATCTTCACTGAGAAGGTAAGAACTCCCATGGACCTTTCCATTTTATCAATAAGTCTCTTGCAGCAATGGTAAGAATGCAAAGTTTTCCAGAAAGAAACTTTCTAGAGTGTGTAGTGAAAATGCACACACCCTACAGTGTTTTATCATTGGTGAGTGCACAGGAACAGGCAAGATGTACCTCCCCACAGGACAAACTTAATATCCTCCTGCCTCAGTTATAGAAGGCACGTTTTTCTCTTTGATATTGGTGCAATCACTGACCCTGAATTCCTGGGCCTCTTTGTTTTTTGTGTACCTTGTAGGAGGTGACACAAGTGTTGGTTAATCAGGATGGCTGTGCTACAGGCATTGTGCTGAAGGATGGCTTTGAGATCCACAGTAAAGTGGTTCTATCTAATGCCACGCCACATGTGACCTTCGGGCAGCTCACGCCACAGGTACTGCTCTCTTACAGTGTTTTGCTGAACTGTAGCTGTAACTGTAACATCCCTGGTGGCCTTTTTCACTAACTCTGCTCCACTGGAAATGCCTGCAGAGCACGCTGACTCCAGATTTTCTTAAAGCAGTATCTCAGATTGACTACACATCTCCTGTCACCAAGATTAATGGTAAGCTCTGGCTCTTCTGACAAACACAATTTTTACCGAATTCCCACAGATCATAAATTATGCTTGATTCCTTTGCAGAGAGCTGCATCCCTCTCACCCAAACAATGTTTCTGCTGCTAAATGTGCTCCTTGCTTACAGTTGCTGTGGACAGACTACCTAATTTCCTGGCTGCCCCCAATCGCTCAGACAGTTTGCCAGGCCCCCACCACCAATGCTCCATCCATATAAACTGTGAGAGTGTAGATGTATTGGAGAAGGCCTACCAGGAATGTAAGCATGGTCGTCCATCTACAAGGTCAGCAAGATACAGCACTTGGGCATACGAATTTTGAGAGTGAACTGCAGTAGAGTGCCTCATGTTGTTTCCTGGAGCTGCTATGCATTGCACTAAATCGTCCTTGCCATTGTTATTCATGCCTTGTTTTTTATGCAAGACCCATGGTGGAGGTGTGCATTCCGTCTGTACTGGACCCCACTCTGGCCCCTTCTGGCTGCCACGTTATCTCCATCTTCTCCCAGTTCACCCCTTACTGGCTGGAAGGAGGGCGTGCCTGGACAGAGAATGACAAGGAAAAGTATGCCGACTCAGGTAAAAGTCCATGCCAAGTGGACAGTAGGGGGCGTTCTCCAGCCGCAGCTGTGCTTTTTAAAGCAGAGCTACCAAAAATGCATTTTGCTCATGAAACATGAGTTGTGGGATATTTTTACTTTTATTTGTCTCTCTCTGAGTTTGTTTCCAAAGTAATATTTTCTCATAACACAGGTGGTTATACAAAATTGAGCATGTGGGACTTCGTTCTTCCAGCTTGACCTGAAGGAGAGTATTATGTAGAGAAGGACTGCAAATTTAAGTACAAATAACAGTGATTTGCAGATGTAATTTAAACTTTAATTTTCTTAACATGCTTGAACAGTATCACTTCATTGAGTCGAGATTAGTCTCTCAGAAGTACAAGATACAGTGGGTTTTAATATCCTGTCAACTGATAAATGTCTTTAGCAGCCTTGTATGTAAGTGGTGAGCAAGTTTCTCTTACCTGCTGCAATATTCAGTCACATGGCAGCTGCAGAGAGGAAAGATGGAGAAAGTGAAAAACAATGCATACTTTACATCCACATACTCTCCATCTATTAAAACTGAAGATTAAAGTAGAAATAGAAGCTGTTGAATATTTGACGGATCAAAATTCGCAGTACTCACCTGTGGAATCTTTGCAAAAGCCACAAACAGGAAGAAGCCACATTTCACAGCTAATAAGACTTGTTTAATTATATTGAGTTAGTATAGTTAAGAATATGGACTTCCACCTTGAATGATGCCAATTCATATTTTATTCTCCATTCTATTACTGTTGTGGCATATGTTGGTTTAATACCCCTTTGCAGCTTCTTTGTTAACATGATTTTTTTAGTGATTGATGACTGCAAACACTTTCTTTTTTTCTCAGTTTTTCCAGCTCTGTATTTTGACGTAGAACTACATAGTGTTCTATGTCTTTCTCCTCAATGTGTGGGGGGGGTAACTTGGGAATTGCCTGTCATGAAAAAATGCAACGCTTCTCGCCGCTACTGCTCGCAAATGAAAAGACACAGAGGGATAGTGCATATACCGTTGGACAGAGGAAAGAACACCACATCAAACGAGATATGAACGGGTGCTGCCGGTTCAGCCTGAGCGAGCTGGCACCATTGAGAAAATGTCCCTCATTTGGCTGGTTATGGAGTTGCTACACGTTGCGTTACATGTCATTACGTTTGAACCACGTCATAGCGTTGGCGTCAGCACGTCAGCTCGTCGCTAGAGAGCAGTGCCATCGGACATGTATCGCGCCGGCAGGAAAATGACAGACACCAGCCAAACAAAACACTGGCTGAGCGACAACGTGAGCAGCGTGTGCGGGAGGCTGCAAAATCGCCTCAGGTGGCCTCGGAGCCTCAACCATCGACTTCTCGCGTACCCGACATCGCCGTGCAGCATGAGCCCATATACGTGGATGAAGCAGCGACTGACCTGATATTTGGCCGAGTGGGTCGAGGCTCACCACCCACACGTAGTTCTACGTTAAGACATGCAGCATAGCAAAGTTATGCACCTCTGATTTTTTTTTTTTATGTTAATCATTTTCAAATTTTTCTTGTTTTTGTAATCCTGTACTTTTATTCAGATTATCCAGTATCTGAAATAGAGGTCTGAAATGGCAAGAATGTACTTTATTTTAATGGATGTTGAATGAAATGATCTGCTGTCGCATTTGACTTCAACCTCATATGAAGAAAATGTTTTTTATTTTTGGTACAGTATGTGTCGTTCTAAGGCTACAACACCGTGGCCTCACAAATAAAATGGAACTATAATGCTTCTAAAGTGTGTGAGAATTTTAGTTTTTAATACACACACATTTTCTGAACCACTCGTCCCAAATGGGGTCGTGGGGAACCAGAGCCTACCCGGCAACGCAGGGCGTAAGGCTGGAGGGGGAGGGGACACACCCAGGATGGGACGCCAGTCCGCCGCAAGGCACCCCAAGCGGGACTCGAACCCCAGACCCACTGGAGAGCAGGACCCGGTCCAACCCACTGCACCAACGCGCCCCCCTGCTTTTTAATAATCTTTATAAATATCTGTTGTTTATATGTATGTCTTGTTGATCCTGCAGTCTTCAACTGGATTGAGTGCTATGCTCCTGGTTTCAGAAGCACCATAGTGGGCAAGGAGGTCCTGGCACCCCCTGACCTGGAAAGGATTTTTGGACTCACAGGAGGGGTGCGTTTACATACCACTGCCATTTATATCTCTAGTTAAACATGCAGTAGCTGGGTATTTTGGAATGTGTGGCTGATAAATTATTTAGGACAAATTTCAGTGAACACACTGAAAATTGCTGTTTCAGAATGATTGCAGTGACACATTGGAAAGATATTCAGTTTCAGAGATGCTTCCAGTATTGCTCTTGGAGTATTTTTGAGTAGCTTCAGATATAACCCTCAGCTTCTTTTACCTTTTGCCTCCTGTTTTTGTTTTTGCTAAAATTTGAGCTAATAAACTTTCTTTAAACATTTTATTAATGAGCTACTAATCAATTTCATTTCCTTTATTCCCAATCCTACAGAATATTTTTCATGGTGCAATGTCATTGGACCAGTTGTATCTGGCACGACCTTTACCTTCTGTCTCCAGCTATCGTTCACCAGTCAAAGGTCTTTATCTGTGTGGCAGCGGATGCCATCCAGGTTTGTCATTAAATTTAAATGGTTAATGAAATGTTTTTTTTTTTTTTTTTTTTTTTTTTTTGCCCCTTCCTGGATTGGGACCTTGTTTGTGGTGGAAGGGCTTATGTCATGAGGAGCAGTATGCTCCTGGTAGGGTCTCCCATGGTGACTAGGTCTGGAGGGAAGATCTAGACTAACATGATCTGAAAAACCCCTAGGTTCAAGGTTCAAGGTTTATTGTCATAAGTACAAGTACCGTGTACAAAGTCCTATGAAATTCTTGAGTGCTTCCCCACAGACTATGAACAAAACCAATAGATAGACCTGCACAAAAACAAAACAATAAATAATGCTAGTAACAGTAACAATAAATAACAATAGATAGCCAGAACACCTAAAAGTGAGAATATTTAAACTGACAAAGCAAGTAATGTGCCTATGGCGAATGTAAACAAGTAAACGTTTACCCTGCCTGGAATAGGGTCACCGGGACCTTGTGGTAGAAACTGGCTCTTGGCATGTGGAATGTTACCTCACTGGGGGGAAAGGAGCCAGAACAGGTGCAGGAAGTTGAGAGATACCAACTAGATATAGTTGGGCTTACTTCCACTCACAGTGTTGGCTCTGGAACCAAACTCCTTGATAGCGGGTGGTCTCTTGCCTACTCAGGAGTTGCACAGGGTGAGAGGTGCCAGGTAGGTATGAGGATACTCACAAGCCCCCGGATGGCTGCTGTACAGTTGCAGTTTGTCCCGGTGGACAAGAGGGTCGCCTCAATGCGACTTAAGGCTGCAGAGAGGAAAACTTACTGTTATGTGTGCTTATGCACCAAACAGCAGTTCAGAGTATTCGACCTTCTTGGAGAGAGTAGCTGGGGTGCTGGACAGGGCCCCACCTACAGACTCCATAGTCTTACTGGGTGACTTCAACACTCAAGTTGGCAATGACTGGGAAATGTGGAGGGGGGGTGACTGGGAAGAACAGCTTACCCGATCTAAACCCGAATGGTGAAATGTTATTGGATTTCTGTGCTGTTCATGGTTGTCCATAACAAATACCATGTTGAACACAAGGATGCTCATAAGTGTATTTGGTACCAGAGTTCCTTGGGCCAAAGGTCAATGATTGACTTTGTAGTTATTTCATCTGACTTGAAGCCACATGTTTTGGACACTCGGGTGAAGAGAGGTGCTGAGCTATCAACCGATCACCATCTGGTGGTAGGCTGGATCAGATGGCAGGGAAAACTGATGGACAGACCTGGTAGACCCAAGCACATAGTGAGGGTATGCTGCGAACGACTGTCAGAGGACCCTGTCCAGAATGATTTTAACTTCCACCTCGATGAGAACTTCTCCCATGTCCTAGAGGAGGTAGAGGACATGGAGTCTGAATGGACCCTATTCAAAACCTCCACTGTGGAAGCAGCCAGGCGCAGCTGTGGCCAAAAGCTTGTTGGTCAGTCAAGACCGCAACCAGAGAACCTGGTCGTGGACACTGGTGGTGAGGGAAGCTGTCAAGCTGAAGAAGGAGGCCTTTAGGGCCTGGTTGGCTCTGGGGAATTCTGACTCAGCAGATAGGTACCGGCAGGCATAAAAGGCAGCAGCAGCTGCAGCTACAGAAGCAGAATCCAGAACATGGGAAAAGTTTGGAGAGGCCATGGAAAATAACTTTCGGTCGGCATCAAGGAGGTTCTGGAGTTCCATGCGGCTCCTCAGGAGGGATCGGAGGAGGGTCCATCCGGCTTTGCTTAGCAAAGGTGGAGAAACTTTGACCTCACACGAGGACATTGTTGGGAGGTGGAAGGAGCACTTTGAGGAACTCCTAAACTCGAGAGATATGCCTCCCCTTACAGGAGTCAGGGCCAGAGGCTTCCGGGGTATCAAAGTCCATTTCCCTGGTGGAAGTTACTGAGGTAGTTGGAAAGCTTCACAGTGGTAAAGCACCGGGGGGTGGATGAGATTCACCCAGAACTGCTTAAGGCCCTGGATGTTGTGTGGCTGTCATGGCTGACATGGCTGACATGCCTCTGCAATGTTGCATGGACCTCGAGGACAGTGCCTTTGGATTAGCATACTGGGATGGTGGTCCCTATCTTTAAGAATAGGGACCGGAGAATGTGTGCCAACTATCGGGGTATCACACTTCTTATCCTCCCTGGTAAAATCTATGCCAGGGTGCTGGAAAGGAGGCTCCGGCCAATAGTTGAACCTCAGATTGAAGAGGAACAATGCAGATTCCATCCTGGCCGTGGAACAGTGGACCCTCTTGCAGATAATTGAGGGGGCATGGGAGTTCGCTAATCCAGTTTACGTGTGTTTTCTGGACTTGGAGAAGGCCTACGACCATGTTCCCTGAGAAATTCTGTGGGAGGTGCTTCAGTAGTATGGGGTGCCGGGGCCACCTCTGCAGGCCATTTGGTCTCTGTACACACAGAGCAAGAGCTGTGTCTGCATACTCGGCATTAAGTCAAGCCTGTTCAATGTGAGTCTTAGACTCCGCCAAGGTTGTGCCTTGTCTCCACTCCTGTTTGTGGTTTTCATGTCCATGAAAACCACATGTAGGGGCCAGAAGGTGATGTCTCCACTTTTTGCGGATGATGTTGTACTTTTGACACCGTCACATGGATGCCTCCAGCATGCACTGGAATGGTTTGCAGCCGAGTGTGAAGCAGTCGGTATGAAGGTCAACACCTCCATGTCTGAGTCCATGGTTCTGTCACGGAAAAGGATAGCATGCTCACTTCAGGTAAGGGGAGAGAATTTGCCCCAGGTGGAGGAGTTCAAGTATCTTGGGGTCTTATTCATGAGTGAGGGGAGAAGGGAGCGTGTGATCGGCTAAAGACTGGGAACAGTGGCAGCAGAAATGCGATCACTGCATAGGACTGGAGTGATGAAAGGTGAGCTCAGCCATAAGGCAAAGCTCTCCATTTACCGGTCGGTCTACATCCCTACTCTCACCTATGGTCATGAACTCTGGGTAATGACCGAAAGAATAAGATAATGGATACAAGCGGCTGAAATGAGTTTTCTCCGCATGGTGCTGAGACTCACTCTCTGTGACAGGGTGAGGAGTTCGACAATCCAGGAGGAACTCAGAGTAGAGCCGCTACTCCTCCGCATTGAGAGGAGCCAGTGGAGGTGGTTCAGGCATCTGGTAAGGATGCCCCCTGGGCGCCTCCCTTCGGAGGTATACCAGACATGGCCAACTGGGACGAGACCCTGAGGTCAGCCCAGGACCCGCTGGAGAGATGATATCTCCCAGTTCGCCCTGGGAGCGGCTGGTGATTCCCCAGGTTAAGCTGGAGGAAGTTGCAAGGGATAGGAACGTCTGGGCTTCTCTGCTCTCCCTTTTGCCACCATGACCCTAGAAAATGGATGGATGGACATTTTTTGTGTTTTGGAACATTCAGAAGTGTTTTATAATTAAAAACACTTTCAGAAGCATTGTGACCATGAATTTATCATCTTTTAGCCCTTTCGTGGGTTAAAAGTGACATTTCTTCTACTTTTTATACATGGTTATATATGGTTTATATATGGTTTAATAGTTTTCATTGTTTTCACACAGTGTTTGTTGTGACCCCAAGAATTCAGATCCAGGTCTCACACAAGTCTGGTATGTGAACCATAATTACTCTTGGCAACCCTGAATTTTTTTTTGTTTTGTCCTTTTTTTGTGTTTCAGGTGGGGGAGTGATGGGCGCTGCAGGTTGTAATGCTGCCCTGATGATTTTGGCTGACTTAAAAAGAGGTTGAGGTACCTGGGTTGATCTTGACAAAGAGGGACTGCCTCTGTCTGCATCAGCCTTTCTCAGTTAGACACTGTCAAATTAAATTAACTTTGTAATAATAACCTGCAAGTAATCACCAGCATCTAACGGATTTGGGTAATCAACTCAAATATTTCAGATCTTACCATTATATTTTAACCATTATATTTTATTTTCTGCATGTGGGTAATGCCTTAGAAAAAGTTTTGGATTTATAAATGCTCTCCTTATTTTGGTCACTGTCGAGTGATGACCTCTATCTTGTCAATAGATTTGCATCAGTAATTAGAGCCTCATTTAATCTCCACAGCACCAAAATATCATAGCAGACTTTTAACACACACACACACACACACACACACACACACACACACACACACACACACACACAGAGTGGCTGAAGATGCTTGTCCTGAGTGGGGTGTCAGCAAGCTGAAGCCTAACCCGGCAACACAGGGCGTGAGGCTGGAGGGGGAGGAGACACACCCAGGACGGGACGCCAGTCCGTCGCAAGGCACCCCAAACGGGACTCAAACCCCGACCCACCAGAGAGCAGGACCCAGCCAAGCCCACTGCGCCACTTTGCCCCCTATCAGACTTTTAATTATTTTTTAATTAAAATCAGTTTGGTTAATTACAGAGAATGTACAAGACAGCTCTTTCTTTTTTAAGATGATAATTTTGTCCAAAGTACCAAAAAATGTACCTATTAATACAAAAGATATTTCACAGGATATTTTGCTTATGCAGAGTACCTTTCTGAAGGATACCACTTCAGGGTTCCTCTGGCTCTTGACTCTGCAGACTTCCAGTTGCAGGTCTAACTTTGAACTATAAGGTTCCAGAGTTCATCTCCACTAAATGGAATAATTCAATGCCATAAGGAAATAATTTTTATTAAATAATTGCTTCATAAGGAAATAATTTTTCTCATAGCTTACTTTGAAGAACTGCTATGGCACCAGATGGAGTAACAGACACACATAACCTTTATAAGATGACCTCTTCTTCACTTTACATACAAGTGGGGGAAGAAATAACAACTTCTAAATGAAAAAACTTACATTACATTTACATAGGTTTACATTTATTCATTTAGCAGATGCTTTTGTCCAAAGCGACGTACATCTCAGCAAAAGTACAATTTATGCATTACATTAAGAGAACGAAACATAGCTGCAGACACGAAAGTCTCAAGTAAACCTAGATTGTTACCTACCACTTGCTGCACCGAGGTTCATCGTTCAAGTAGGTGGATAAAACACAGGATAGACAAATCCTGATAACCTCCCACCAGTTTTTTTTTCTTAAATATTCTAAGATACACAAATAAGAAAGTCCAATACCGGCATAGTGGCTGAATAAAGGTTGTATCAGGGGATACTCATGAAGTTATGGTGTGTGAACAGTTACACCGTAAATGGGCTGGAGAGATCTTGGGCGAAGTGGATCCGGAAAAGGTGAGTTTTCAGACCCTTCTTGAATATAGACAGAGTTTCCACAGTTGTGAATGACAGGGGAAGGTCATTCCACCACAGTGGAGCCAGAACCGAGAACCTCTGAGCTTTACCTTTCGTGTGCTGGACTTCTCATGAACTTCTGACACTTAGATACGATTTCATGAAAGGAAACAGAAGGTGTTCATTTCATCAGTATAAATGAAACCACTGCTGAGTGTGTTTAGCAATGTATCTAAAGAATAGGCATAATGTGGTAGTATAGCAGGACAGTGGGTAGTGTGTCACAGCACCGTATGTTCAAATGTGGGTTTGAATCTGTGTGCAGAGTTTTCATCTTTTGTGTAGGATTTTTCTGGGTACTGTGGTTTCCTCACACAGCCCAGTGCTGAATTGGTGACTCTAAATTGCACTGACTTTGTTACATTGCGGGCTATGTGGACCCACCACCTGTAAGGTCCAACATGGGGGTTGGGTGCAGTGCCTTTCAGGCAGCAAGAGGAGGCAGGGTGGCGCATGGTGTCGCGGACCCTCACAGCAGAAACTGGCTCTTGGAACATGGAATACCACCTCACGGGGGGGAAAGGAACTGGAACTCGTGCAGAAGGTTGAAGGATACCAACTAGAGATAGTTGGGCTCACCTCCATTTACAGTGTCGGCTCTGGGACCAAACTCCTCGATACGGGGTGGTCTCTCTCCTACTCAGGAGTTGCACAGGGTGAGGGGCACCAGGCGGGTATGGGGATACTCACAAGTCCCCGGCTGGCTGCCGTACAGTTGCACTTTGTCCCGGCGGACAAGAGGGTCGCCTCAATGCGACTTAAGGCCGCAGAGAGGAAAACTTACTGTTATGTGTGCTTATGCACCAAACAGCAGTTCAGAGTATTTCACCTTCTTAGAGAGAGTGGGTGAGGTTCTGGATAGGGCCCAACCTACAGATTCCATAGTCTTACTGGGTGACTTCAACACTCAAGTTGGCAATGACTGGGAAATCTGGAGGGGGGGCGGGGGGGTGACTGGGAAGAACAGCTTACCCGATCTAAACCTGAATGGTGAAATGTTATTGGATTTCTGTGCTGTTCATGGTTCTCCATAACAAACACCATATTGAACACAAGGATGCTCATAAGTGTATTTGGTACCAGAGTTCCTTGGGCCAAAGGTCAATGATTGACTTTGTAGTTATTTTATCTGACTTGAAGCCACATGTTCTGGACACTTGGGTGAAGAGAGGTGCTGAGCTGTCAACTGGTCATCTGGTGGTGAGCTGGATCAGATGGCAGGGAAAACTGATGAACACACCTGGGAGCCCCAAACGTATGGTGAGGGTGTGCTGGGAACAAGTGTTGGAGAACCCTATCCGGAATGATTTTAACTTCCACCTCTGTGAAAACTTCTCTCAGGTCCCGGAGGAGGTAGAGGACATGGAGTCTGAATTGACCCTGTTCAAAACCTCCATTGTGGAAGCAGCCAGGCGCAGCTGTGGCCAAAAGCTTGTGCATGCCAGTCATGGCAGCAACCTAAGAACCCGCTGGTGGACACCAGTGGTGAGGGAAGCTTTCAAGCTGAAGAAGGAGGCCTTTTGGGCCTGGTTGGCTCTGAGGAATCCTGACTCAGCAGATAGGTAACAGGCATAAAAGGCAGCAGTAGCTGCGGCTACAGAAGCAAAACCCAGAACATGGGAAAAGTCTGGAGAAGCCATGGAAAATGACTTTCGGTAGGCATCAAGGAGGTTCTGGAGATCCATGCAGCGCCTCAGGAGGGGTCGGAGGACGGTCCATCAGGCTTTGCTCAGCAAATGTGAGGAGATTCTAACGTCAAATGGAGACATTGTCGGGAGGTGGAAGGAGCACTTTGAGGAACTCCTACACCCGAGAGATATGCCTCCCCTTACAGGAGTCATGGCCAGAGACTTCCGGGGTATCAAAGTCCATTTCCATCGTGGAAGTCACTGAGGTAGTTGGAAAGCTCCACAGTGGCATGGCACCAGGGGTGGGTGAGATTCACCCAGAACTGCTTAAGGCCCTGGATATTGTGTGGCTGTCATGGCTGACACGCCTCTGCAATGTTGCATGGACCTTGGGGACAGTACCTTTGGATTGGCATACTGGGATTGTGGTCCCTATCTTTAAAAAAAAGGACCGGAGAATGTGTGCCAACTATCGAGGTATCACACTTCTTATCCTCCCTGGTAAAATCTATGCCAGGGTGCTGGAAAGGAGGCTCCGGCCAATAGTTGAACCTCAGATTGAAGAGGAACAATGCAGATTCCATCCTGGCCGTGGAACAGCAGACCAGCTTTTCACCCTTTCACAGGTAATTGAGGGGGCATGGGAGTTCATTAATCCAGTTTACGTGTGTTTTCTGGACTTGGAGAAGGCCTATGACCGAGTTCCCTGAGAAATTCTGTGGGAGGTGCTTTGGGAGTATGGGGTGCCAGGGCCACTACTCTGGGCCATTCGGTCTCTGTACACATGGAGCAAGAGCTGTGTCCGCATACTTGGCATTAAGTCAAGCCTGTTCAATGCGGGTGTTGGATTCTGCCAAGGCTGTGCCTTGTCTCCACTCCTGTTTGTGGTTTTCATGAACAGGATATCAAGGCCGCAGCCGAAGTCATGAGGACATTCTGTGTGAGGGCCGGAAGGTGATGTCTCTGCTTTTTGCGGATGCTGTTGTACTTTTGACACTGTCACATGGATGCCTCCAGCACGCACTGGAACAGTTTGCAGCCGAGTGTTAAGCGGTTGGTATGAGGATCAGCGCCTCCATGTCTGAGTCCATGGTTTTGTCATGGAATAGGATGGCACGCCCCCTTCACGTAAGAGGAGAGAATTTGCCCCAGGTCGAGGAGTTTAAATATCTTGGGGTCTTATTCAAGAGTGAGGGGAGAAGGGAGCATGAGATCAACTGCAGGCTGGGAGTAGCGGCAGCAATGATGTCAAGCACGGCCAACTGGGACCAGGCTCTGAGGTCAGCTCAGGACCCTCTGGAATGATTGGGCCTGGCAGCAGCTGGGGATCTCCTGAGTTGAGTTGGCAGAAGTTGCACAATCCTAGCTGGATAAGCTGCCTGGAAACTGATGAATGGATGGTTTGTTACATTGCTGTGCTATATAACAAGCTGAATGATAGTAGGAAGTCCAGTATAGTAAAATTGTCTTGATCTTGGACAAAGGTGTCAGCAACATACTAATTAATAGGAAAAACACTGGTTAGGCACTTGATTACCTCCATGTGTCCAATCAAGCCTAATTTGTACCGTCCCCCAATTTTTCTGTATAACTCTAGTGAGTATTTTTGCTGTTTTTTTTTTTGGTTCATAAAATATCTGACAAGTTACCTGATATATAGACATTATTGTTCGGAGTATGAGTTCTTTTTCATGTAGTTTTCCCAAACTTTTGTCTGTCCAAGTTTTGTGATAGTGTCAAGGAAATAAAATGGCAACCTGTATGTAATGGAAATAAAAAGCAATCAGAAGCCGAGAGGATAGTGTTTTGCTTTGTTTTCTGGCAATGGATTTGGTGCCTCGACCCCTTTAACGGGTGGCCTGCTTGGCTGGAGACCGGCCACGGTGAGGGGTATCACATGCTGGCTACCCTGCCAGGCTACCGTCATGAGTCATTCTTTTAATCTGGTTTATGTCAGTCTGGTGCTGAAAGGTTTGATCACTATAGGGTTGTGATGAATGACGCTGGATGGTTGCACTGATAAGTTCCTCCAGGGACATCTGTACACATTGTTTTGTCCTCTTCGATACGGTGAAGTGTTTCTAATAAAACTCGCTACTGTGAATATGGTCGAACATTGGTGGAGGTCCACGGGCTGGTCTGGTACGAGATGCTGTGGTTTTGGGAGTTTTTTCTGCGGTACATAGTTTGCAAAAAAAGAAAGTTTATATTGCTTCAGTGCTGTTTAAATGAATATACATTTTGTATACTTTAAATATATTAAATTTTTTATTGATTGGAAACGAATGTATAGAATATGATTTCTGTTTTCGTCATTACACCCACACTCTGGTTTCAGACATAACTATGTTTCTCCAAACTGAGCAACTTTCTCCATCCAATCAAAGTTACCAGATCTAAACCTAATTAATTTGTTTCTGTTCTTCAGTCTGGTGTGTCAGAGAGGAGAGTGGATGATTTGTTTTGTGTCAGCAGCACAGAAGTTGGTGACAAACTTTGATCAGATGCGCTTGTCACATGAAAGGCCTGCCTTAAAGCCATCAACTGCCTGTACTGAGAGAAAGCACAAAGCAAGGCTCCCAGTTTCTTTCTTCTCCCTTATATACGTGATTCTCCACAGCTGGGGGGCACATGACTCCATGGGTGAAATGTATTTAAGATGACTTCCTAACACAGCCAGGCATACAAACCAGGCGGTGGTTTCAATCCAGATGCTGTGACCGCTCATCCTAAATAGCCATTAGAGATATTTCTGTCTGTCTCAGTACCGGTGACTCAGAACCAATGTTTTGTCTGTGTGCGTTTTGACCTGGCTTTGTGATGGAGTTTACTTCCTGAGGTGTGGGCATGTTCACCCCCCGGTTACCGTCTCCAGGTCTGTGGTTGAGCTGCTTTTCTTTGCTTCCTCAGGGAAGATCCCAGAAATGCAGCCAAAGACAAAAGCTTTGGCCAAAACAGTAATATTACAAATCCCATTTCTGGAAAAGTTGGGAAAGTTTCTAAAATTCTGTAAAAACAAAAATCTGAAATTTGAAAATTCTCTGGAAACTTTATCTGACAAAAGTACAAAGAAATAATATTTTAGCTGACCAACTTGATTGTATTTTGTAAATATAAACAAAATTAGAATTTGATCCCTGCAACACACTCAAAGTTGGGACAGAGGCAAAATAAGAGAGAAAAGTTTATAGAATATTCAAGTAGCACAGTTTTGCAAGATTCCTCAATAAGCAGATTAATTGGTAACAGGTGAGGGTATCATGATGGGTACGAAAGGAGCATCCACTAGAGGCACAGTCTTTGTAAGCAAGAATGGGTCGTGGCTCACCACTTTGTGCCAAACTTCATGAGAGAATTGTCAGTCAGTTCAAAAAGAAAATTACTCAACACAAGACTGCAATGAATTTAGGTCTTTCACCATCTACAGTACATAATGTTCTGAAAAGATTCAGGGAATTAGGAGAAATCTCAGTGTGTAAAGGGCAAGGCCAGAAACCACTAATGAATGTGTGACCTTCGAGCCCTTAGACAGCATTGCATGAGAAACTGTCATGCTACTGTGATAAATATAGCCACATGAGCTTAGCAGTACTTCGGAAAACCGTTGTCACTTAACACAGTTTGCTGTTTCATCCAGAAATGCAACCTGAAACACGCAAGAAGGAAGCCATACATCAGTTTTATGCAGAAACGCCGCCGAGTTCTCTAGGCCTGAGTTCATCTCAGATGAACCGAAAAGCAGTGGAAACGTGTGCTGTGGTCAATTAAGTCCATGTTTCGGCTTGTTTTTGGGAAAAATGGACGTCAAGTTCTCCATGCCAAAGATGAAAAAGACTATCCAGACTGTTATCAGGTGAAGGTGCAAAACCCAACATCTGTGATGGTATGGGGGTGTATCAGTGCCCATGGCATGGATGACCTGCATATGTGCGAAGCTACCGTTAATGCTGAGATGTATATTAGGATTTTAGAGAGACATATGCTGCTATCAAGGCAACGTCTTTTCCTGGGAAGTGCATGGTTATTCCAGCAAGACAATACCTGGAGTTGTTCTGCATGTGCAGTGTGGCTTCATAAAGACAGAGTGCAAGTGCTTGACTAGCTTGCCACCAGTCCAGATCTGTGTCCTATTGAAAATGTATGGCACATTATGAAGAGGAGAACCAGACAATGGCAACCACGGACTGCTGAGCAGAGGAAGTCTTGGATCAAGCAAGAATGGACAAAAATTCCACTTGCAGAACTGCAACAATTAGTATTCTCAGTTCCTAAGCAAAAAGTGTAATTAAAAGGAAAGGTGATGTAACACGGTGGTAAACATGCCTCTGTTCCAACTTTTGTTGAATGTGTTGCAGGCATCAAATTCTAAATTTGTTTATATATACAAAATACAATTAATGTTATAAATATTAAATTAATTGGCCAGTGAAAACAATTTAAATCTTTGTACTTTTGTCAGTTAAAGGTTCAAGAGAATTAACAAATCACTGATTTTTGATTTTATTGCATTTCAGAAAATATCCCAACTTTTCTGGAAGTGGGGTTTGTATTTTATTACAGGTATGAAGGCTGGGTGTCTTGAAGGGACTATCACTATGTGCTTGATGTGCTGTGATGTTGAATCCAGCAATGGGCATTTTGAATGACTTACACATTCTCTAAGGGTTTGTGAGCGACTGGAGATTGAAAAATGTTATGGCAGAAAGGGTAGGGAAAGTAAACCTTCTCAAAAGCCATTGTGGGAAACACACTGGGTGGTCTGAATTAGTGGAGGGAACAACCCTGAATTTGGTCTTCACTTGACCAGATATACTTAGGTATGTGTCACATTTTACTTCCCATAAAGGGAACAGGCATTGTGTCAGTTAGATGGGCACGCTGACATTCTTTTCTGTGTGAAACAGGGAAGCGCTCAAACAACGTTATATTAGTAGAAAGTGAGATGGTGCCAATATGGCTGGACTCCACCTGGCCTTAAGTGTGTACCAATGGGGTAGGACAGGAGAGGGTGATGCATCAGGTCAAGGGTCTCCTCTGAGAATTTCTCCTGGGAGTTCAGAAATTGGGTGGTTGAGGGCAGGGTGGACAGGCAGTCTCTGTGTGAAATATCTACAGTGAAGTGTTTGACACATTGTAGTACAACTCTTCAATGGACTTATGTTCTTGGCCTAAGTTTTATCCGCCTGTATTGTTTACATTCCAGCACCAATCGGAGTAACAGAAGTTGAAGGTGAAGGATGTCCAGGGTCCTTTGCTGATAAATAATGTTTGATCCTATGATCCCTGGGGCCTTCGATGCCCTGTGTGCAGAGATAACCAGTTCAATATTACTTTTGCTAAAATAGAATCTAAACTGCCTGTAATGAGTGAATGTGTGCGAGCCTTCTGATGAAATGGGTGTGTACTCTTTCGTGCCCTTTATTTGTGGGATTGGCACCAGAGATCCTCAACCTTGCATTAGGACAAGCGGTTTTTTTTTTTTTTTTGAACAAATGAGTAAATGACTGAATGCAAGAATAATTTAATGAAGACACCAACTTTGTATGGCAGGGTTCTGAAGGGTAGACTGGTGACTGAGTAGGACGAGACTGAGTCTGAATAAGAAGTGGTACAAGCAGAACATGTTCAGAGGATGATTGGCTAGGAGGTCCAACCCAACCTCTTACAGGGCAGGTCAGGGGAAAGAGCAGCTGTGACCCTGTGGCCTGTGTATGGAGGTAGGAGAAAAGAAGGATTTTCTACCCAGTCACCACAGTCTGTACCAATATTCTTTTGATAGAGCTTTTCATACATATTTTGAACTGGCACCCTCCAGAAGCTGGTCAGCCCAAAGGAATTCACCAAGCTGAGCCACCATTCCAAGAAGAACAAAGAAACCAGGCTGGTGTGATACCCAGAACAGAAAAAGGTTTTTGTGATAAATGTAACATAAAATTTAAACTTTTCAAAATATATCTAAATTCCTTTTGGGAAAAAAACTAAATTCCAGTAATTTACTTTATTCAGGGGGGTGCGGTGGCACAGTGGGTTGGACCGGATCCTCCTCTCTGGTGGTTCTGTGGTTCGAGTCCCGCTTGGGGTGCCTTGCGGCAGACTGGCGTCCCGTCCTGGGTGTGTCCCCTCCCCCTCTGGCCTTACGCCCTGTGTTGCCGGGTAGGTTCCGGTTCCCTGCGACCCTGTCTGGGACGAGCGGTTCAGAAAATGTGTATGTGTACTTTATTCAGGCACTTTTTTGACTATTGGGTTTTTTTTGCAAATTATATCTCATACCATTTCAGGTGAAACACTCCAAAATTCCAAAACACAAAAACACATCCACACTGCATACATATTGGCTGAAGCAGCTTGTCCTGAGCAGGGTTGCCTTGAGCCAGGGCATAGTCCAGCGGCATGGGGCATGGGACGCACCCAGGGTGGGACGCTAGTCCTTCATAGGACACCCCCAGCGAGACTCGAACCCCAGGCCCACCAGAGAGCAGGACCCAGCCAAACCTGCTGCACCACTGCCCCCCCACACCCACATTGTACCTAATTAGAGATATTTCACTTGTCTGAACATAAATTTATCTTTCTAAATACAGAAAGTGGCAAAAACATCAGAGGCTAAAAACAAATATAAACAACCACTTTAAAAACAAAACTTGGAACTTTAAAAACCTTTACCTTTAAAAGTGTTTTAAGAAAAAATTTAAAAAACACTAAAATACAGTGATTAACCCATAAGTAAAGTGCCTGCCCACACACACACACACACACACACACACACACGGTCTGAAACCGCATGTCCTGAGCAGGGTCGCGGTGAATGGGAGCCTAACCCGGCAACATGGGGTGAAAGGCTGAAGAGGGAGGGGACACACGCAGGATGGGACACCAGTCCATTGCAAGGCACCCCAAGCAAGACTCGAATCCCAGACCTGCCAGAGAGCAGGATCCAGGCAAGTCCGCTGCACCGCCGTGCCTCCACACCGCCGTGCCCCCCTAGCATTATATTAAACTTTTAACGTTACTCTTATTTTTTCAGTTATTTTCGAAAACACAAACATTCATATAACACTAGAAACACATTTAAACATTATTAAATATCAAATGCAGGGGGTGCAGTGGATTGGACTGGGTCCTGCTCTCCGGTGGGTCTGGGGTTCAAGTCCCGCTTGGGGTGCCCTGCGACGGACTGGCATCCCGTCCTGGGTGTGTCCCCTCCCCCTCTGGCCTTATGCCCTGTGTTGCTGGGTAGGCTCTGGTTCCCTGCGACCCCATATGGGACAAGCAGTTCAGAAAATGTGTATGTGCGTTCAGGTGGGACCCCTCTCTGATGAGCTGAATTTAGGGTGAGACCCCACCTGGGACAGATCAATAACCAACAACTGCTATAGAGGGGAGGAATCTTCTTGGCCCTTTTGGGTGGTTGCATTCAAAACTGGCTCACCCAATGGAGTACCAGTAACTAACCCAGCTGCCTTCCTGTGTTTATTCTTTTTCTTGGTCACTCTTAAGAAGTCCTGTGCACTGTTTGTGTTACCAGGAGTATTTTTCTGTTCCTAGGCCAGGGACCACATAAAAGTGCCCAGCGAAGAAGACCCAGCCACACTGCCTCAGAGAATTCAATTCAATTCAATTCAATTCATTTTTATAGAGCGCTCTTCTCACACAGTGACACAGAGCGCTTTAGCACAGGCATAAGGCATGAAAAACAAACACATCAGATAAGAAACATAGAAGACGGTTGACTACCGACTATCATAATGCTTTTATAGAGCTATAAATATGCCTACTGGCCACAGAGGAAAGGAACAAAAACACCCAACTGAAAATCAAGGGAGCAAAAACCTCTGGGGGTCCAAGAGCCACTGGCTGCCCACCCCTCCTGGGCATTCTAGATTAAGTAACAGAAGTAACAGTTCTAAGCCAGTTTACAAGTAAAAATCATATTGTTGCTATATGGTATGTCTTGTAGTGGGGTGTGGTGGCGCAGTGGGTTGGGCCACAGTCCTGCTCTCCGGTGGGTCTGGGGTTCGAGTCTTGCTTGGGGTGCCTTACGACGGACTGGCGTCCCGTCCTGGGTGTGTCCCCTCCCCTTCTGGCCTTATGCCTTGTGTTACCGGGTAGGCTCCGGTTCCCTGCGACCCTGTATGGGACAAGTGGTTCTGAGAATGTGTGTGTGGGTGGTATGTCTTGTCCATCATGGCAGTTGATTATTATCTTCAGTTGGCATGGGGGGTGTGTCTGTGACCGCCGGCCAGCCTCCTCAGGTCTTATGTAGGGAGACAATCCTCAACAAGAAGAAATAGTTAGTAATTTGTAACTTAAAGAAGTAAATTTAATTTTCATTGATGTAGAGGTGGGAAAAAGAAACACAGCCAAGTAGAATTACATTTCAAGGTTGAATGCCTGAGTAAACATGTAAATCTTTAGTCTGGATTTGAAGACAGAGGCAGACAGGGCATTTCTGACAGTAACTGGTAGAGTGTTCCATAGTTTAGGTGCTCTATAACTAAAGGCGTAACCTCCTACTGAGATCTTATTGATCACAGGTACTTTAAGGTAACCTGCATCCAATGAATGAAGATATCGTCCTGGGATATAAGAATCAATAATCTCACAAAGGTAAGCTGGAGCAATGCCATGTACTGCCTTCTAAGTCAAAAGTAGGATTTTATAATCAACTGTAAATGTGACTGGGAGCCAATGCAATGATTTAGGTACTGGTGTTACATGGTCATATTTCCTATTTCTAGTGACAATTCTCGCACCAGCATTTTGTACCAACTGTAGCCTGGATACAGTCTGGTATGGACAACCCAATAATAAAGCATTAAAATAGTCTAGCCTGCTTGAAACAAAAGCATGAACCAATTTCTCAGCATTCTGTCTACATAGGAATTGCCGTAATTTAGCTATGTTTCTTAACTGAAGGAAGCACAACTTAGTCAAAGCATTTACTTGAGATACAAATGACAGCTTTCCATCTAACAGGACACCCAGATCCTTGACACAATCTGTACGCTTGCAACTAATACCATTTATTGTAAAGATTGGCATGATTATGTTAAGAGTTTTGGCATCACCACCCACCACAAGTACCTCTGTTTTCTTGGCATTTAGAGATAAAAAATTTTTACTCATTCATAATTTTATATATATATTATGGGGGGGTGTTGTGGCACAGTGGGTTTGGCCTGGTCCTGGGTCTGCTCTGTGGTTGGTCTGGGGTTCGAGTCCTTCTTGGGGTGCCATCCAGCAGACTAGCATCCCGTACTGGGTGTGTCCCCTCCCCCTCCAGCCTCCCACCCTGTGCTGCCTGGCTAGTCTCCAGCTTGCCGTGACCCTGCTTGGGACAAGCGGTTGTAGACATTGTGTGTGTGTGTATGTGTGTGTATGTGTGTGTGTGTGTGTGTGTGTGTGTGTGTGTGTGTGTAAAGACACCACATGTGATACCTTATCAGGCTTAAACAAAACATATAGCAGTGTGTCATTGGCATATGAATGGAAATTCACGTTGTGTTTGTGAATAATGTCACCCGATGGTGACATATACAGGGAGAACAGTAATAGACCCAACACAGAGCCCTGTAGCACACTATACTGGACCATAGTTGAGATGAAGGGGGTGCAGTCAGCATAAATTGTTCACGGTTACCTAAATACGAGTTGAACCACTTCAGATCACTATCCCTTAGTCCAAGCAGATTTTCAAGTCTGCTCAGTAGGATAATATGGTCTACAGTATCAAATGCAGCACTCAAGTCCAGCAACATAAGAATAGAGATCTGACCAGCATCAGAAGAAATGAGAATATCATTAACAACACATGTGAGTACCGTTTCAGTGCTGTGACCAGCACTGCCACTCATCCCTTTTGAGCCACAGTGCTGCCGGATGAAGGGTGGGTTCCATCCCCTATCAACACTGTCTAGGCTCACATCACTCCTGCATAGGATGGCATGCACTGTGGGCAATTGCAGGAAAGATGCTCTTCTCCCCACGCTCCCCAATGATGGAGGCCAACACAATCCTTAGCCAGGTAGCCAGTCTCCAAACAATGCTGGCACTTCATCTCTTACAAGTTCTGCTGGTATGTCCCTGGATGAGACACAAATGCCAGGAAGGAAGCTGACCCTAATAAAAGAAGTAGCCTTTTGCCTTGCCTAGGTGAAATACACAGGTGGGTGGCTGTACCTGTCTATCCCTGCAGGGTCAAGACACAGGCAAACTAAGTAGCGTCTGCATCCAGTCCAGGTGCCCAGAATGTCCCGGTCTTCCTTGTGTTTAGGGAAGATGTCAGCAAAGCCCCAGGAAAGCTGTCACAAGGAGTCAAACAGTCACAGATGTAGATAGTCACTACTCTTCTATCAGTCTTTCAAAATGACTCGATGGAATAGGGAAGCAGCTTAGGAACAAAGCATTCACTCTACATGTCTTCAGTACCCTTTGGTAACATTCATCGATTGTCGTGAAGTCGAAGAAGGATGACGGCCCATTCCTCTGGATGAAAATGATGTCCTCCGCTGGAAGGCCCAAGAGTCCAAGAACGATCTCCCAAATGAAGGGAATCTGCTCGGGAAATCCATCAACGTTGTCCCAGTACCTCCAGCGGAAGTGGATGGTGTTTTTCAATGCCTGCATCCTTCAAGCTGCCGTCCTTGCCACTGATGATGTCTTTTTGTCCTCCTTTTGTGTTTCCAACGTCTTCAGGTATAAAACTACTCTGGGCTATCTAGAGTAAAAACAGTAGAAATAAAATTTCTGCGTCACCCTGCGGGGATGACAGACAAACCACCCAAAATCCTGCAATTTAGGTTTAGCAGGCTGTAGAGTTTGGAGCTACTGCTTTTAGACCAGGTTGAAATCCTGCCTCCCACTGTAGCACTTACCCTCATTTGCTTTGGTAAAATTACGCAGCTGTATAAATGGGTAAATAATTTTAATTTGCTTTGGAGAAATGCATCAAGTACATACATCAATGTATCTGTCCATCAGATCACAATTTAGCAGAATGCCAACACTCAGAATATCTATCAGTCTATCTATCAGAATATCCAGCTCCACTTCTAAGTTCATGTCCAACTTTGGAGAAAAGAATTTTTAGTTCATCAAAGTTTGTGAAGTTATTAAGAAAATGATCCGTGGAGCCGCATCAAAATAACTGGCAAACTGGCAGATTTCATTGTCTTTTGCATCACATGGGACAACACCTATCACTCTTATTAGTTCAGTACAGTGGTATGTTTGCCTCTTATCTACTGACTCTACTTTCCTCGGTAAGCGATATGTGGTGCAAAACTCTCTTGTTATGTTAGGCAGCTGAGCAGCAGCAGCGTTCCGGATCAGGCTGCCACGCGGTTCCTAGTGTATACAACCAATGCACTACAATGTTCTGTGTTGTCAGCATTTTTTTGGATACCCCACTGTATCTGCGTTGTGTTTTGTGCATCCATCATATCTATGAAACGCCCATCTATGTCTCCTGCTACTGACAAGAAGAAGAGGAAGGCAATTACTCTTCAGGATAAACTCAAGATAAAGGCATGAAGGCGGCAAGCTGGTAATGGCCATCGCACATGAACTTGGACTTTCGCAATCAATGATCTCGACCATCTTAAAGGATAAGAAGCAAAGATGTAGGTTAGGTGTATAAAATGCATTTTCAACTTATGATATTTTTGACTTATGATGGGTTTACGATGGGTGGGTCGGGGACCGTCTGTATTTGTTCATTTATTTTTTTTTCTGCACACGTGAGCATGTATGCTCATAGTCAAGACAAACATGGAAAGCTGGTTGAACCACAGACAGGGAATTCCTGACATTTACATTTAGTCATTTAACAGATACTTTTCTTCAAAGCGACGTACATCTCAGAGAAAATACAATTTGTGCATTACATTAGTAGAAAGAGAGACATAGTTGCAGACGTGATTCTTAAGTAAACACACACACACACACACACACACACATTTTCAGAGCCGCTTGTCCCATACAGGGTCACGGGGGAACCGGAGCCTACCCGGCAACACAGGGCGTAAGGCCGGAGGGGGAGGGGACACACCCAGGACGGGACGCCAGTCCGTCGCAAGGTACCCCAAGCGGGACTCGAACCCCAGACCCACCGGACAGCAGGAATGTGGTCCAACCCACTGCGCCACCGCACCCCCTATCTCTTAAGTAAACTTTAGTTTAAAATTTAGTTTCTTTCCACTTCATGCACCGTTGTTCATTACACGAGTAGGTGCATAAAACTTAGAATAGACGAATCTTGATCACCTTCCTACAATTTTTTTTTTTTTTTTAAAGGTACACAAACATTTACATAGAATACAAGAGTAGCGACTGTGTAAAGGCTTATCTGGGCATGATCATAAAGTTACAGTGCATGAACACTTACATCATACATGAGCTTGAGAGATCATGGGCGAAGTGAGTCTGGAAAAGGTGTCTTTTCTGACCCTTCTCAAATTTAGACATGGTTTCAGCAGTTCTGAGTGAGGTCATTCCACCACAACGGAGAACCTCCGCACTTTACCTTTCATGGGCGGGATCACCAAGCCAGCAGAAGTAGACGAGCAAAGCGGTCTGGTTGTGGTGTAGCAGTTGATCAAGTCTTGTAAACAGCTAGGAACAGTTCTATTGATGCATTTGTTGACAATAATCACACACACACACTTTCAGAACCGCTTGTCCCAGACAGGGTCACGGGGAGCCGGAACCTACCCGGCAACACAGGGTGTAAGGCCGGAGGGGGAAGGGACACACCCAGGACGGGACACCAGTCCATTGCAAGGCACCCCAAGCAGGACTCGAACCCTAGACCCACCGGAGATCAGGACTGTGGTCCAACCCACTGCGCCACCGCACCCTCTGGTGTCAATAATCATGGTCTTAAATTTGCTCCGGGCAGCTATAGGAAGCCAATACAGAGAAACAAGTAGAGAAGATACGTGGGAACGCTTTGGCAAGTCAAACACAACTCGTGCAGCAGCATTCTGTATCAGCTGCAAAGGCTTGATGGCAGCAGCAGGAAGGCCACACAAGAAAGAGTTGCAGTAGTACAGATGGGATGTCACCATGGCCTGCACAAGTAGTTGGGTAGAGTCAGTTGTGATGTAAGGACGGATCCTGCGGATATTATGCAGGATGTATCTGCAGGTCCGGGTTGTGGCTTTGATGTGCTGAAAGAAAGATAGACTTGAATCAATCATCATTCCCAAACTCTTGTTTTTATTTATTGTTTTAGGCTTAGGGTATGTTTTTTAGTGTTTTTAAGATTCTGTCATGCAATGATTATATTGGTTGATTTTATTGATTTTATTTTATTGTGGATATTTTAGTGGTGACATGATGGTTTTTGTGGCTTATTTATTGAATAAAAATTTACAAAAAGAAAAATTGGGCAGTCTTTGGATGTTTGTTTTGGTGTGGAGTCATTGCAGCCATAGAATAACACCACTGGCTCAAGGTGTATGTGCCCCTCTTCTTCTAGGCCTAATAGTACAACCTGGTCAAGTGGAGATCAGTGCTCCTTCTGGAGAATCACAGGCTGTCTTTCTGGGGACAGGTGTCACTAAAAGCACATTCCAGAGCACTAAGGGCAAGACAAGAAGCTTCAACAGACTTAAGACTGCCCCAGGTGAGTGAGGACAAATGGAATGTAGCATTTAGCCCCTTAGGACTGTGGGTTCCAGGGTTTTATTCACCGTTTTGTGTTAATGCTTTAACACCTTGACCAAAAAATGTATTGCCGAATTTGAGATGTCACTGTCTGTTTCCTTAGCAACCACATGTTGAAGGGGTCAAGAAATAGCGTGACTTATTGGGGGTGTTCAGACATAGGTCATGGTTCATTGGGAGTATTGCTGCTATTACTTTAACATTGTATTGGAGTTCATGGTTGACCTTGCATTATGAGGAAATGCACAACAAAAATTGAAGTGTATTCCTTTCTTTATGCATTTACTGACAATTCTGTTATAAGTTTGCCATTTTCTGAAACAGTGAGGGCATGATCCAGGCTCATAATGGAATTTTCCAGACGTCTTTTAGAGTTGAATGGTTATGAGGCCTGTACTGTGAGTTGACCTTCATGTTATTTCTTGTGGGTCAGATTTCTGATGTTGCTGGCATCTTCTGATCTTAGTTACTTGATTTAAATTTAATTCATACAGGTATTCACACCCCAAATTCTTGGATCTGGTGCTGTTATACACTTTTGTACCACATGGTGACAGTGTGTCATAGTGTAGGCAGCATAATGCTGTAACACACTAACTAGAATTTAAACAGATTTATTAAGTCTGATTTTATGAGTCAGTAAGACAGTGTTTGAAAATACTTAATAATTTTTAAAGGTGTTTGTCCAAAACAAATCAAACACAAAGTTCTTTTTTTTATAGAAATGAACTTTGTTTTGGGGGCGCGGTGGTGCAGTGGGTTGGACCAGGTCCTCCTCTCCAGTAGGTCTGGGGTTCAAGTCCTGCTTGGGGTGCCTTGCGGCGGACTGGCGTCCTGTCTTGGGTATGTCCCCTCCCCCTCTGGCCTTATGCCCTGTGTTGCCGGGTAGGCTCTGGCTCCCCACGACCCTGCATGGGACAAGAGGTTCAGAAGGTGTGTGTGTGAGAGTGAACTTTGTTTTTACAAGAAAGGAGAAGTCTTCTTGATTTAGGAAGTTAGTTAGCAAATATATTCCAGATGTAATTGAGCCATTGTTGGTCAGACCTCAAAGGAACAGGACAGCACCACAGGGACTATGTTTTTTCTACACTCAGTCTCACTCCACTCTTAGACTGTATGTAAAATGACAGGATTATATTTTATACTTTTTTATTTATGTTTGTGTTAGTTAGCAAAGAGACAAGTCCAATACCAGCAACAACATCCCTTTCTTTATACTGTTGTAATGCTGCTAACCTGGAAAGATATTTCAGAATGTATGTGCATGTATCTCATAATCTATTGTGCCTGTTTTTTTTCTGTAATTATCGTTATCCTCTTCTTTATAACATAAACATTTTGAGTATATGTGTTTAAATTTATATTTTCCTGTGCAGATTTGAAGAAGGAGGAGGAGAAGAAAGACACTTATGGAATCACATTAAATTTGCCTGAATTTTTTCACTCCAGTCTATTTGTACCTTAAATATGCTTTTTGTTGAGCAGCATTGTGGTATTTTCTCAGGTTACTGAGGTAATGTATATTTTCTTTTTATTTCCATAAATATTGCATAGTACTTAAGTGCCTCCGCAGAATGATTCATGCTACACCACTCTTACGGAACTGAGGCCTCTGTTAAAATAGATTTTATGAAATAGGATCTTTTGTGACAGGAGTGGGAAAGAAAGATTTCGTATTCACAAAATCATCTAAATTTACAGTCGGGCCGTGGTGAAGACGAGCACTAAAAAGCACAGGAAAGTAGTTGTCTTCCAGCATATTTAGAAGTAAAACTCAAGACGTTTTAGGTGACATCCTTGCTGAATAAAGCTGTTGTTTGAAAGAGTGTGAATCCTCAGTAAGGACAGTTCACCACAACCTGCTGGCAGTCTTTGAGTGGCTTGCTTGTTCAGAGATATCAAACAGCACTCAGGATACAGGCAACTATGGGAAAACAATGTAGCACCTGAAAATGGTGCTGGCAGCCAAAAATGTCATCGTGCCATAACAAATGGGCAGTGCAGCTTCAGGGGTTTGATACTGGCTTTGTTCCCCCTGGTTGTATCTACACCTTTGTACTGGGAATGTAGGGTTACTGCTCAGACTCTGGGAGATGTTGTGAACAGCCCAAAATCACTGTATTTGCCAGAATGAAGATCTTAAAAGCGTGGGAATAAGGGGAGCCCTGAGCAGCACTGGTTGGCATTTTCCCCTCTGGTAGATGAGGAAACCCCAATCTTGGGGGGGTGGGGGGTGAGGAGGTGCTATAATTTGAAAAAGCAGTTGTTTATTGTTGGAAAGCATGTATTTATTTCACGCCACCTCAAATTGTGGCTCAGGGCAGGGCCAGGCCTGGCTGAGTAATTACAGACACACTGGGAGTGTCTTGCCACAGTGGAGGCCCCTATGGGCGCAGACCCACGAGTCACCATCACGTGGCCCTGCCACACACTGAACCGCCCACAGGGGAGCTCCGCCTGCCTCCGCAGACGCACAAAGGTGCACGCATACACACTAACAGAGGGCCAGAGACCATGCTTCTGCTGGGGCTCGACCTTATTTTTCTCCCTTCAGAATCCTTGTTATTGCTCTGGCCACTGCCTGCTGCCCTGTCTCCAGCTGGGCCCTTTGCTTCTTTGGCTTGCCCCTTTATACCTGCTGTACTGTGCCTGTACTGTGAGCTTCATTGTGGGAAGTTGTGGGTATTTTTGGCCTGTACTTCTAGCCATTCAGTAAGGGCTCCCTTTGATCAACTATTCTTCCTGCCTGAGTTTACCAATGAGGGAGTGGTGCTCATTTAGCCACAGTGGTGTAAACCTTCTTACAAAAACAACTAAACTGCCAGGTCCCGATACAGGACAGAAATCCTGTAGAATTAGATAATTATTATAATTTCCTTTCAAATTGTAATTGGCCTTTCCAGAGTTTACTAACAGTGTTCATGAGCTATTATCCACAAATAATGACGTAAATATTTATCCTGTGGGGTGCGGTGGCGCAGTGGGTTGGACCGCAGTCCTGCTCTCCGGTGGGTCTGGGGTTCGAGTCCCACTTGGGGTGCCTTGTGGCGGACTGGCGTCCCGTCCTGGGTGTGTCCCCTTCCCCCTCTGGCCTTACGCCCTGTGTTGCCGGGTAGGCTCCGGTTCCCCGTGACCCCGTAAGGGACAAGCGGTTCTGAAAATGTGTGTGTGTGTGTGTGTGTATTTATCCTGTGGTTTAACTCCATGGTGATAAAATATTTTTTTTTTTTCTGAACTGCTTGTCCCATACAGGGTCGCGGGGAACTGGAGCCTACCCAGCAACACAGGGCGTAAGGCCAGAGGGGGAGGGGACACACCCAGGACGGGACGCCAGTCCGTCGCAAGGCACCCCAAGCGGGACTTGAACCCCAGACCCACTGGAGAGTAGGACCCAGTCCGACCCACTGCGCCACCACACCCCCAATGGTGATAAAATATAATTTTACCAAATAAATTTTTTCTTATCTAAAATTTAGAGAACAGTAAATACTGAATTAGGCCATACTGACACCACCTTTAATGAAGTCATAAGAAAAATGAAGAAATGCCAATAACATTTAAAATACAACCTGAACCAGAAAATAGAAGAAACACTAGCCAAAAAAGAGAGAGTAACACCAGGCAAACCCCAAAAACCTCTGCCCCCACTGGCGATAAGCAGAACCTAAAAATGGACCCCAGTCATATGCCCAGCTTCAGTAAATTGTTAGTTTTACTCTTCATTTATCTTTTAAATACTCCTGTTACAAGGCTTTTGACCAACAAGGACTGTAAAAAGTTGTCATAAACACTAGCCATATAAATCCCTAAACTGCATTGATAGTGTTTGTTTCATCCAGGATTATGCCATCAAAGACAAGGTGGCAGGTCAGAGATAGATGTGTAGGGAATAAGAACCCAGTGTGAGACAGATGCTGAACTCAGCATAATAATGGGTGAAGACCAGAGATTACGTACTTTATGCGGACTTGTGTTTATAGGAACTTGACAAGGAAATTGCTGCAGTGTGGTTTTGGTGCTCATTGAGGACACGAGGAGGTCATGGTGCTTGACTATTCCTGACCCAGGTCCTTCCTGTGGGCTTACAACTTACACAATTCTTCAACAGAAATTCAGCCAGCACAAGGTCAGAGCTGGAGACTCCAGTGCCAGTGGGTTAAGGAAATAAGGAAAGCTGGATCCTCCTACAGTAATACTTTGAGATCCATGAAAACAATTAGAAATTTGCCAAGTAAAGCTTTTTTGTCAAACTGCTTGTGTTTCCCACTCTTTTAAGGAAAGACCATGCACTGGGCATCAGAGTGAACTGTACCAGCTGCATTGACAATTGGTTTTTTCACAACTAGTCATGCAAAGTATTTGTGGAGGTTTTTTGTTTTCAATTGATTGATGTTTTAATGAAGACTTCACACAATGTTTTTCTATATTTCTGGAAAACAGGTCCTGCCACATAATATAACTACAGCACTACAATTTTTAAAATAAAATTGCACCGTGACCGGCTTCATCCACAGTCGCCCCCAGTTGTCCTTGTGACAGACCCCAGGCTGAATGTACCACACCCCTGAGGTACGATGGCTCCCTGGAGAAATTCCAAGGATTTTTATTACAATGTGAGCTAGTTTTTGCCAGTATATCTCACATATATCAGCCAGATAAAAGCAGACTGACCTATTTAGTGTCTCTGCTGACCGGACCCTCGCTAGAATGGGCGATGGTGGTCTGGAAAAAGCTTACCTCTGTCACCTATTAACATTTCAGGAAACAGTTTGTGGTGGTCTTTTACCATCCACTCTCCAGATAGTCAGCGGCCGCTTGATGAAGATCCAGCAGGGACACCAGCCAATGGCTGCATACACACTGGAATTCTGCACACTGGCAGCAGGTAACCAGTGGAATGCCACAGCTCTCCTGGCAAGCTTCCGCAATCATTTGAATCCTTGCTAGCCAAACTAGCCAATTGAGGAGAAGACTGGTCCTTTGACCCTTTGACTGGTTTGTGGAGATGGCCATTACCCTGGACAATCTTGACTGAGAACAGCTGTGGCTCCTCAGGCAGGTCCCATAAGTGCCCGGATCCCCTTCTGAGCCCCAGTAACCTATGCAGGTCGGCCAAGGACAACTAACTGTCATAGAAAGGCAACAGCGGTTTATGAAGGGACTCTGCCTCTACTGCGGCCATCCCAACCATCTCCTGGCCACCTGCTGCGAGCGACTGGTGAGTGACCCTCCTTGTCTGTCTCGCAACTCAGTGTTCCCGTGGCTTTGTGGGAGGGAACCGGGTGTTAGCTCGGGCACTCGTAGATTCTGGGGCTGCTAGTAGCTTCATGGACATTACATATGCAGAAGCCCGGAGGATTCCTGTGTGAGGCTGTGATGTGGCATTATTGATCAGCATGCTTGATGGTCAACCGCTGGGCACAGGGGTGGTAAAGTCCCGCACCAAGCTACTTGGACTTCAGGTGAGGGTCTGCCATAGGGAAGATAGCTCTTTCTTCCTCATTAGGTCCTAGCACAACCTCATCATTTTGGAATGCACATGGTTGACTAGTCACCATCTGGTTTTTTCCTGGAGCACCGGGGAACTAATGTCCTGGGGATTGCTATGCGCCACATCCTGCCTATTGCTCCCATATAAGGCCACCTCCGTAGAGACCCCAGAGACAGCCCAGCCCTTTGAGATGCCCGCGGTCTATTGGGACTTCATAGAGGTGTTCAGTAAGACCCGAGCATCGACTCTACCTCTGCATAGGCCCTGGGACTGTTCAATAGACCTCCTCCCAGGGATCTCTCCCCCTCAGGGTAGGTTGTATCCCTTGTCCCTCCCTGAACAAAAGGCTATGGAGGAATATATAACTGAGGCTCTGGCCTCCAGCATAATCAGCCCTCTACTTCTCCAGCATCCACAGGATTCTTTTTCATCAGGAAAAAGGACAGAGCATTGCGGAGATGCATTGATTACCGTAGGCTCAATGAAATCATGGTCAAATACCCTCAGCCCTTGCCCCTCATTACTGCAGCACTGGAGCAGGTCCATGGGGCCAAGGTATTCACAAAACTGGACCTGTGAAGCATACAACCTGATCCTAATCAAGGAGGGGGACGAATAGAAGACTGTGCTTAGCACCGCCCTGGGGCACTATGAGTATCTGGTCATGCCATTCGGGTTGGCGAACGCATCCTCTGTGTTCCAGGCCTTTGTCAACCACGTGTTGGAGGAGCTAGTCAACAAATGCGTGCTAGTCTACCTGGGTGACATTTTGATTTTCTCAGGTTCAATGGAGGAACATGTGCAGTATGTGCATCAGTTGCTGCAGAGGTTGCTTTGCAACAGCCTCTTTGTAAATGGGGAGAAGTGTCTCTTTCACCAGGAATGCATCGTCTTCCTGGGGTTTATCTTGAGTCTGGAAGGGGTAGCCATGGACCCCAGAAAGGTTCAGACCATGCTAGACTGGCACAGGCCGACGCTGGTGAAGGCACTAGAGAGGTTTCTGGGGTTTGTGAACTTCTACCACCATTTTATTAAGGGATTAGGTTCCATAGAAACTCCGCTCACCTCACTGCCTCGAGGCAAGGGGATACAGCTCACCTGGACCTCGGAGGCTATAGACGCATTTCCGGAGTTAAAAAACATGGATCATCATGTCCCTCGTGCTCCAACACCCCAGCCTAAAACTACCTTTCGTAGTGGAGGTAGATGCTTCAGTAGTGGGATTCAGGGCGGTGCTCTTGCAGAGACAGGGACCCCGCAGAAGCTCTTCCCCTGTGCTTCTTTTCGTGCAAACTGCCTCCTGCTGAGCATAATTTTGATATAGGGAACTGGGAATTGCTGGCCATTAAGCTCGCTCTGTAGGAATGTAGGCATTGGCTAGAAGAGTCCCACGCTGAACCCAAACCAGGCATGACGATTGCTTGTTTTCACCAGGTTTCGGTTCACTGTGTCCTATCAACTGAGGTAAAAGAACACAAAGGCTGATGACCTGTCCAGCGTTCATGACAAAGACCTAAAAACCACTTCTCCAGGATCCAGCCTACCCACCTCATGCTTTGTCACACCTGTGCAGTGGCAATTTCTGCAGGACCTCAGAGGCCAGCTCCTGTAGACATCCCCACCAGGGAAAGAATAGGTCCCGGTGAGGTTGAGAGCTCCCTTACTCCACTGAGTGTACGATTCTCCAGCTGCTGGCCACCTGGGTTGCCGTAGGACCCTCATTCTCTTCCAGAGAAAGTACTGGTAGCCATCTATCCAAGATGATGTCCAGGAGTTTGTCGAGGCGTGTGAGGTATGTGCACAGGCCAAGTCTCCAAATGAAAATCCCACTGGGCTATTGGAGCCCCTCCCGGTGCCGTCCAGGCCTTGGTCTCACATAGCGGTTGACTTTTTGACAGATTTGCCCCCCTTTGACACTAACACTATTGTTCTGGTGGTCCTCCACCGCTTTTCCAAGGCCTGCCACTTAATCCCCATGCTTCAACTCCCCTCGGCCCTAGACACTGCAGAACACCTGTTCCACCATGTGTTCTGACTGCATGGTTTATCCAAGGACATCGTCTCTGACTGGGGGCCCCAGTTTTCCTCAAGAGTATGGAAAGCCTTTTGGTAGAAGCTGGGCATGTCCATCAGCCTCACCTCAAGATAACACCCCCAGGCTAACAAACAGGTTGACCACCTGGACTGATTCTTAAGAAGTTACTGCAGCCAATGGTAGAACCAGTGGTTGAGATTCTTGCCTTGGGCGGAGTATGCTCACAATTCCCTCTCACACTTGTACACAGGACTGTCTCCGTTTCAATGTGTATTAGATAGATAGATAGATAGATAGATAGATAGATAGATAGATAGATAGAGCCCACAAAGGAAATTATTATGTTACAGCAGAACACAAGTCAGATAAATACTTGCAATATATATTTAAAAAACATATAAAACAAGTGGAAAAATACAAGTTAAAAATACAAGATAAAAATATAAGTATGTACAATTATGTATACAGTTGGAAGAATAGAAAAAAAAGAATAAATAGTATATTAAATAAGTAAATTAAAACAATATGTAGTGCAACAGTAAAGTGCAAGTTGTATAAAACGGTAATATAATCATTATGAATTATTAACAAAATGAACTAACAATAGTGCTGAATAGTTCATCTGTCACACAGAGGCGAGCTGTTGTACAAAGTTATTGCAAACGGTAGGAATGATTTCCTGAACCGTTCTTTACGGCAGCGGAGCTGAATGAGTCTTTTAGAAAATGAGCTTCGCTGTCTCTGCAGCGTGCTGTGAAGTGGGTGGGATGGAGTGTCCATGATGGAGAGCAGTTTGTTCAGTGACCTCCTATTCCTCACCGACTCAAATGTATCCACGTTCTGTCCAATGATGATACCAACCCCCCCTTGTTTTCCTGGCATCCTGGCCCTAGTGACATCCCCACGGTGGATTCCTGGAACCAGAACAGCGAATAGGTCTGGTGGACAGTCCAGCAGCACCTGCGGAGAAACACCAGGCAGTATAAGCAGCAAGCAGACAAGCACTGTTGCACCTTGTTTTTCCAGCCCAAACAACAAGTATGGTTGTCAACCCGAGACATTAAGCTAAAACTGCCCTCCATGAAACTCAGTCCCTGGTTTATTAGTCCCTTTAAGGTAATCCGACGTGTCACTCCACTGTCATACAGGTTACAACTACCCCTTCATCTTCACATATGCCCCACATTCCATGTGTCCTTGCTCAAGCCCTACTAGACCTCACTTCTCCAGACCACTCAAGGAACTCCAGCACCTCCTCCTATGGAGGTGGACGAGGCTCCGCCATACACCGTTCACTCCCTCCTGGACTCAAAGTGCCAGCGTCGGGGTTTTACTACCTGGTGGACTGGGAAGGGTATGGGCCTGAGGAACACAGCTGGGTGCCTGCATGGGACATCCTCGATCCATCACTCATATCCGACTTCCACATAGACCATCCAGATTGGCCTGCACCACATCCCAGGGGTCGTCTTTCTTCTAGAGGTAGCAGGGAGGCAAGAGCCACCCATATGGTGAGGGGTATGGTCATGCCCACGTCCTCAGTACAAGCATCTGGTCACAGTCAACGCAGCTGGGTATGAAGGGCACCAGTCCACCCCTCCCTGGTTGCGGAATCTCATCAAGACAACCACCCCCACCACGCTCATACCTTGCCTGTCCTGCTCTCTACGTTTCCCTTCCTCGTTCTTCTCTGCCTGTCTCCCTGTCCTTGTATCCTGTCTCCCACGGCCACAATCATCACTCATCCGTCCAACCACGCCTCTGGATCATCCTTGGAATGACATTTGCTCCTCGGTTCTGACCCTTCGCCTATCTCAACTATGATCTTTGCTTCGACTCGAGAACTGCCGCCTGAATGATCCCGCATCTGGGTCCTCTCCTGCTCCCCGATACACTGACCTCACAAATGTATCCATATTTTTTTGCTTTTTTAAATGTTGCAGCCTTCTGCTAAAATTGTTTAATTTTTTTTCCTTGTCAATGTACATGCAAAACCCCATAATGACAAAGCAGAAACATGATTTTCTGAATTTTTGCAAATTTATTAAAAATAAAACACTGAAATATCACATTGACATAAGTATTCAGACCATTTTCTGTGACACTTGACATTTGGCTTAGGTGCATCTCATTTCTATTGATCATCTTTGAGATGTTTCTATATTTTGTTTGCAGTCTACCTGTAGTAAATTCAATTGGTCTGATATGATTTGGAAAGGCACACATCTGTCCATATAAGTGTCACGCGGAATACAGGGAGCCGGGATAACTGAACCCAAGTGCAGCGTTTTTTGTCCGGAGATGAGGGATGAGGCAAGTTTCCAGTGTCGGGGACAGGCGAAGGGTCGGTCGATCGGCGGTCAGGGTCAGAGCGAAGATCCATGGACGAGGTCGGGAGACGTAGCGAAGGGTCGGTCGAACGGCGAACAGGACAGGAACGAGGATCCGTGGACGTGGTCGGGAAACGAAGCGAGAGTCAAAAACCAAAGGACGTGAAACGAAGCGATGCTTGTGCACGAAATGTCACGGGAAAGGGCGGTTGTCTCTGACGAGATTCCGCAGGGGTACGGGAGCTGAAGAGGGTCTTTATACGGTAAGTGATTACTCGTGAGTTAGTGCGGAGTCAGGTGCTTGTGCTGTGGGCGTGGACATGACAATAAGGTCCCACAGCTGACAATGTATATCAGAGCAAAAGCCAAGTTATGAGGTCAAAGGAATTGCCTTGCAGAGCTTAGAGATGGCCCTGGGTCGAGGCACACATCTGGGGAAGGCAACAAAACATTTCTGCAGCATTGAAGGTTCCCAAGAGCACAAGTGGCCTCCATAATTCGTAAAAGGAAGAAGTTTAGAACAACCACAAGTCTTCCTAGAGCTGGCCACTCAGCCAAACTAAGCAATTGGGGGGGGTGCTTGGTAATAGAGGTGACCAAGAATCTGATGGTCACTCTGGCTGGGCTCCAGAGATCCTGTGTGGAGATGGGAGAAACTTCCATAAGGACAACGGAGTGGTCAGGCAGGAACTTCTCCTCAGTAAAAGACACGTGAAAGCCTACTTGGAGTTTGCAAAAAGGTGAATAAAGGACTCTCAGACTGTATGAAACCAAAATTAAAATAATTGGCTTCAGTTCTAAGCATCATGTTAGGAGGAAACTAGGCTCCATTCATCACCTGAGCAATATCATCTCATTGGTGAAGCATGGTGGTGGTAGCATCATACTGCAGAGGGGATTTTTCAGTGGCAGGGCCTGGGAAACTAGTCAGGATTGAGGGAAAGCTGAATGGAGCAAAGTAATGAAAACCTGCTCCAGAACACTCTGCACCTCAGACTGGACCAAAGAGTCGCCATTCAACAGAACAATGGCCCTAAGCACAATACAAAGACAACACAGCAGTGGTGTAGGGATAACACTGTTAATGTCCTTGAGTGGCCTAGCCAGAACGTGGACTTGAACAAAATCAAACATCTCTGGAGAGACCTGAAAATAGATGCCCATCTATGGTCTCCATCCAACCTCACAGAGCTTCAGAGGCTCTGCAGAGAAGGCCAACCAATGTCTGCAACTGCTTGTCCCAATTGGAGTCACAGCCAACCTGGCAGTGCAAGGCCCAGGGCTAAAGGGGGAGGGGACATACCCCGAATGGGACACCAGTCCACCACAGGGCACCCCAAGCAGGGCTCGAGCCCCAGGCCCATCACACAGTAGACACTGGCCAAACCTGCTGCACCACCGCACCCCCCCCCCCCCCCCCCCCCCCCCCCTCCGCAGTCTACAGAGAAGAATGAAAGAATGACAGAAAATCCTAAAATCCAGGTGTGCAAAGCTTGTTGCATCATATCTAAGAAAACTCAGCTTTAATCACTGCCAGAAGTGCTTCAACTGAGTATTAGGGTCTGAATACTTATGTCAGTGTGATATTTCATTTTTTTTTTTATTTTTTAATAAATTTGCTAAAATTTCAAACATCCTGCTTTTGCTTTATCACTATGGGGCATTAAATCTAAATTGATGAGGGGAAAAAAATTAAGTTTTTTTAGCAAAGGTGTGCACCATTTACAAAATGTGAAAAAAGTTTACTCAGATCACTTGTTTATCTGTATACACACATACACACAGCTTCATCCCAAGTGATTTGAAATTGAAGAGGTTACAAAAGCAAAGTGGAGACCTGGAGATGTAGGGGAATGTGGGAGGGATGGAGAAATGGATGGAAAGAAGGGAGGGAAGAAGAGAAGGAGGAGAGGCCAAAGAGCACGTCTCCGCTGTGTACTCCTTCACTCTGTTACTCTGCGGTGCCGAAGGAAAGACGCAGGTGTCTCCACAATGGCACGTAAGTGAGCTGCGGATTGACAGGTGCGGCGCGCGAACCTCACGCATTACTGAAGCGCGCCCTGTCTGGCTGTCTTGGCGCAGTATACGCGGTTTCTTTCTGAAATACCTTCGCTTCGTACATAACAGTGAGGGAAAGTTTATTACCCTATTCGTATCTTTACACTCTTCTTTCAGTACGTTTATGTCTGAGACGAACGGTTTTCCTGCTTTTGATATGATTTTTTTACTAGAAGAAGACGAAGAAATAAATTGGAATGAACAGATTTTTCAGACTTTTTCTCAGAGCAATTATGCATCTTCCTTGCCAGTATGTGTAATTATTGAAGTTGAGGCTCTACTTAGCGAGGCAGCAAGAAAGTTTGAAGCGGGCACAGCTTTTCTCAGAAATTTAATTTTAGCTCCTAACGGAAATTATCCTCAGAGGTTCAAATTGATTTTCTCATTTGACTGTCTTTACCAGGAAAAAAAAAAAAAAAAACAGACAATTTCTTTATCTCTGCATTGTTTTTTCAGTAATTTTTTTGCTCGGCTAATATCCATTAGTATGAATGATATGGTGATTTATTGCTGGGACACTTAAAAACAAATGTGAACGAGAATGAGACGCTGTGGGGATCCGATGGCAAGATGAGGCTGATTTATGGAGTGCCCTTCGGGCTTCCACTAAGAGAAGTGAAATGAACGCTCAGTCTACACTTTCAGGACCTCTACTGAGACTGTGCCCCACTGAGATAACGATTTTTATTAACCTTCATTTATCTCACACCTTCATCCCAGGCGGCTTGAAATGTTAGATAATCAACTTTACATTGATACCCAGGGTTATTTTTATTGTATCTATTCAAGGTACATATCCTGAACAAGTTTACTACAGCAAGACAGATTTGAACCGAGCACCTTCACATTACAAGCCGAAAGCGCTAAACACACTACTTGCTCGTCGTTATTGTAACGCACCTGTCCTTGGTAAAGGTGTATGGCCTATGGGTTGATAACACTACATAGAGCTCATTGAAAGAGGCTTTGAAGAAAAGCGTCTGCTAAATAAATAAATGGAAAATGTAACGTATATTTTTCTCGCTGTACTCACAAGTATGCATACTCTAGTCTAAGTGTCTTACTGTGAGAAAATTACGACAGAATGGAGAAACTGCTGAAATATGCATACACAGGTCCTGGTTCAGCTAAATAAAAACAATAAACTTAATGGGTCACTCGTCCTAGTGGGACACACACAGTCTCTGTCACATGGGTGAACCTGAACTTCCATCTGCAGAGAATATAAACTATAAATATGTACAAGTAATTTACCACCATAAGACATAAAATTGATTGCAATATCGAATTTAACATCCAGGAAAGATACCATGGCATTCCAATTAGACTGAAGGATGCATTTACATCCATTCATTTTTGGTTCCTTCTTTGTTAACCAAATAACTGGTAGGGTAAGGGTAAAAAGCTGCTGCTTTTAGCTACAAAGGTTACAGGTTTGAATCCTAGCTCTACTCTCAAACAAGCAGCATAGTTGTAATTGTTCAGTTGGATCTTGCAGTAGTATTGGTATTTTAACATTGAAAGTCGCTTGGAGAAAAGCCAAAAGTCGTTGTAAGCAAAGCTGAAATCTTACTGTAGACTTAGCCTTTGCTATAAAATACATCAAGTATACAAAAGGAGAAAATAAACGGTACATGTTTTGAACAGCACAGATCTAGTTACATTTTCTGCACGACTATGAACTCTAGTGTTATCAGCTCACATATTCACCAAGGTGACTTACACTGGTGGATACACTATTTACAATGGGTCACGCATCCATAGATCAGTGAAACACACTCTCTCACACGTAGGGGGAACTTGAAAAACATGTCCTTGGACTAGAGGAAACCCCCGCAGACAGGGGAAAAACATAGAAACTGCACGAAGACCAGCAGGGATCAAACCCACGGTCTGTCGCACCACCCAGGCGCTGTGAGACAGCAGTGCTACCAGCTGTGCCACCGTGCTACCACTTAATATTATTGTTCCTTATGATTGTAATTAGCCTTTGAAGTGTTTTGCACAGCGGTGATTTAACATGAAATGTTACGAAAACACATTTCCTGTACTTCGTTGCCCCGATAAGTGAGGTGTTTGTGACGCTGTCTCCGGCAGAACCGATGCTTGTCCTCCTCCTATTTCTCGCTCTACTGCTCCCCACGGCGCACGGCATCCCGCCGTCCCCCGGCCGCTCCCCCCGGGCGCCCGCCCCCCGCGTGCGCCTCGCGGGTCACCCCCGCCGCCACAACGAGGGCCGCGTGGAGGTCTTCCACAACAACGTGTGGGGCACGGTGTGCGATGACGAAGTCGACATTAAACTGGTCAGCGTTGTGTGTCGGGAACTGGGCTTCCAGAAAGGCATCACCTGGGCTCACAGCGCTAAGTACGGACAAGGCGAAGGTGAGCCTCAGAGCGCGTCCACGACATTTTGTGCCTTTTCCTCTCATTAAACTGCACCTATCTGAGATTCGTTTGAAAGTTTCTCTGCAGGGGACAACAAAACCTTATAAAAAAAGTGCCAACTATCCTGAGAGAGCTGTATGAAACATACAGTGTCTAATTACACACACTCTCTGGGGTGGCGTTGGTGTGATTCCCTCAGCACCACAGACACACAGTTCACCTGTTCTAATGTGTTGGTTTTCATACTGAACGCTGATGTACAGGGCTGGCAAATCTAAGATAGACGTAGCCCGCAGGACACTTTGTTCAGGCTAAAATAACTCCTCAAAATCAGTAATTTAAACACCCAGTATTTTACTTTTATAGCCGCAGTGATTTATGGTGTCTGTCCTAGGTTCTTTTAATGTAAATACAACATTTCCACAACAAAATCTGCGGGCTGGTGCTTCTCCTCTGTGCCTTCCCTGCTTTGCCAGTTGATTTAAATTTAGAGGGACTATAAAATGTTCTATAAACCAAGGCCAGTGTAGCACGACGCTGGCAGGGGAACACTGTCATTAGACCAAAACAAACGTCCCGAAAAGCTCATATATGGGATACATCATCAACCCAGACAGCCTTAATGAACCACTGTTAGAATCCTATTACAGGGCTGTGCAGTTTCCAGTTGTTCAGTGACTGCCGTTTTTCAACAGAAGCTCTTGTTACTTTATGATTAGTATGCCTGGAGTTTGCAGTGTTTTCCTCAGCCTTGCATGCTTTCAATGAAATTCCATCCAGCCTGCAGAGGCTGGGACTGCTTGTTCAGTGCTGCAGCCTCTTCTGGTTCGCTTAACCTTGGTCTGGTCATACATCCTTCATGTGTGGAACAGACTTGTACCCAAGAGCTTCCTTTCATTTTGCCTTTGTTGCATTTGAAGAGATCAGCCATGGGATGTTCTCGGTTTAAGGACACAGGGGTGTTGCCTCTGCAGGTCCCATCTGGTTAGACAACGTGCACTGCAGCGGAACAGAGACATCATTGTCACAGTGCTGGTCCAATGGCTGGGGTGTTCATGATTGCACCCATGCGGAGGACCTGGGTGTGGTGTGTGGGGAGGAGAGGCTGGAACAAACACACCTGGGGCACCTGAGCTCTCCACGCCGTGGCCATCAGGTCTCTCAAATGGGCAGTGTGAATGTATCTCGTTACTGGAACAATGACGTGTTTGACCGAAGACAGTTGGACCCTGGTCGGTTGGGGAACAGCGTGGGGAACAACGTGGTGGACAGGCGTAGCCATGACCATAGACAGCACTTCTATGGAAGCTCCTCCTCCCCGGTAAGCAGCTACACCAGCCCATTACTGTCTTACCTGCTGTAGCCAGGAGCGGCCTAGTTTTGTTCTGCCTGGCACCATATCTGCTTCTACATCCAAGTTAAAACAAATATATTATTTTAGTTTTTGTATGATTTCTTGCAGTATTTTAGATAAACTGTAAAATTGTTACTTTGGCAAAAACTTGAATAACTAAAAAAACACTAATTTCCCGGTGACAGCATCAGACATCAGTCAGTATTTAAGTGATATCATGACAGGTCACAGCCTTCCAGGATCCATTGACTCTGTCTGGTTTATATTACTCGGGATTATATTTCCATTGTATCAAGGGGCCTTGTTTGGTCATTGATGGTGCCTCTTGGTCATATGACTGCCAAGTGGTTGCATGGCCACTGTGTTGGCCCTTAAAAAAGAAAAAAAGCTGTTTGCTTTTTCACAGATGTGATGCTGAGTGCTGTATGTATTGCTTAGGGGGTTTTATCTAGGCCATTGTCTTTGCTGGTGGTCACCCTTTGTCTACACTTTTTTTCCCCAGGCCACTAGCAGGGTGCGGATTGAGGAGGTCCGGCTCCGACCAGTACTGACCGCTACCAAAAACAAGGCCTTGGTGACGGAAGGTGTGGTTGAAGTTAAACATGCAGGGAGATGGCGGCAGGTGTGTGACCTGGGCTGGAACCTCAACAGCAGCAGGGTTGTTTGTGGCATGCTGGGATTCCCTGAGGCTGTCCACCATAATGTCAAGGCATACAAGTACGTACGTCTGGGTTGTCTTGGGGCATAGGAACAACCTGGCAATGAGGACAGAGATTTGATGATTTTTTAGCATTAAGTGTCTGTTGGTACAGTGGTTCATGAAAACATTTTTGAACTTGCTGCTGTTCAACTGTCCTGTCAAGCTGATTGTTAGAGGTCAGAAAAGTAGCATTGTTTTCACAAAATACAGAAGAATAAATATGAAGAATGTCTGTTTTATTTCATAAAAGCTCTATATATCCTTCAAAGGTAAGTATGAAGATCAAGGTCAGCTCATTGACTGTGTATATGTATTGAAACAGTGCCACTCTGTCTGCTGTGTTACCCATGTATCCTGTCTCAGGCTCTATATGGGGTGTGTCTACGTGTGGGTATCTATGTGTGCATTTCTGGCAGAGTGTGTGGCTTGCGGGGGTGTAGTGGTGCGGTGGGTTGGACCACAGTCCTGCTCTCCGGTGGGTCTGGGGTTCGAGTCCCGCTGGGGGTGCCTTGTGATGGACTGGCGTCCCGTCCTGGGTGTGTCCCCTCCCCCTCCAGCCTTCCGGGTTGGCTCCGGTTCCCCGTGACCCCGTATGGGACAAGCGGTTCTGAAAATGCGTGTGTGGCTTGCATGTATGAACAAATATGTAAAGGTTCATTTGTGACCAGTCTGGAGCTGTGTGGTGTGATGCAGATAAAGTATTTTTAGTGTTTGAGTGTAGTTGAATATTGCAGCTCATTTGTCTTTTCTACTTGCTCACCAACTGTCTCATTCCCTAGACAAGTCGCTGCTGTAGTTCATGTTCTAGAAGGTGTGAAATAGCAAGTGTTAGAACTAATGTTTTAAAACACAAGGAAAATATACAGATAAATCTCTAATTAGATAAATTCCACTCATATAAATCAGGATTTACGTTAATTCTCGGCATACACATTATTTACAAATAGCTCTTTTATTTTACGCAAAACATCTGAAATATGTTACCTGCAAGTCGTCATAACCAGACAAGGCAGGAAGCTGCATCTTCACAGTTCTCCCTTGTTTTGAGCCGTAACCGCATCTCCTCTTCTTAGTGTAGTGCTTTTTTGCATTTTTTTCTAACCTTTTCATTATTTACAATGCCTTGTGGTAAACGTGCGTTTGAAGAAAAAATGAGAACCGTCTGGCAAGTGTACAGCAATTGATTTAGAGATGAAATTAAACATAATAAGGATGAAGGTGGACAAAGATTATTGTCTATAGCACGGGAACAAAGTTTTGCTGTATTGAATGTGAATAAAATATTGAAGGATGGTGCATGCATAAAGGAACACGTGAAAGGAACAGCTAGCATGAAAACAACAATAATAACGAAGAAACGTCAAGGTGTAATAACTGAGATTGAAAAATTTTAAATTATGCAATAACAGTACCCTCCTATGTGCCAGCATACCACTAGATATAAGGTAAGCATGCACAGTTACAATACCATGTGTGTACTGTATGCAGTAATCTATTTTTTAATAAAATTTTTGCTTTATAGAAATGTAAAAATTTATTTCATTGACTAGGCCTATGTCTTATTACAGTATTTAACATGTCTGACATTTACTAGAGAATTATATTGTGTAATTCTTTTATACCCGTGTTTGTAACAAATGGGAAGGAAATGAGAAGGATTGGCTCTGGAATGGAGGGGGAGGGGAATCCGACATATATAAATTTCGACTTACATAAGGGTTGAGGAATGGTCTTTTTGCGTAAGTCGAAGGGTGTCTGTATTATATGTAGTCAAATAGTCTTCCATTTTGGAATTTACTTTTTAAATTCTTGAGCCATATTACAACTCTATCGGCATAAATCCATTTTTAAGAAAGGAATATGTTGTGTTCTGTTATATCTGCAGTGAGGACCGTTGAAATGGCAGAGAAATCTATAGTATGAGTATTTAGGAATGGTAGAGAAATCTGTGATCTTCAAAGACTTGGGCTGTGACGCCAGTAAATCTTGTTATATTGATTCATTGTGGGCAATACAGAACAACAGTAGCTTTGAGACTGAAAGTAAGTCAGACTGGCCTCTAATTATGAGGAAACCAATGTTAGTCAGTGAGTTTATACACACTGCCTTCACACGATTAGTGAGGTGACTTCTGTTTGTGTAGCTGTCCACCTGCTCCTGGCCCAGCACATGCTCATAGTTGTCCCCATAAGGTCCTTGTGCCGTGCTGCTATGTTCATCCTCAGGGCTGCTCCACAGAGAAGGCTGTAATTGCTGGTTGGGGAGGGCCGAGCTTTGCTAGATTTTAGCTGTATGCAAGTGGTGCTCAATTATAGCTGCACCCTTTTCAGCCGTGCTGTGTCAGCTACTGCCACTGGCTCAGGCACCACAGGAAATTTGGGGATTTTAACCACATTTTTGTTTAATTACCTCGTTTCTGATGTAACTTTTTTGCAAGGCATAATTTCAGTTCTTTGGAAGATCATGTTTAGATTTAAGTGTTCCTCAATTATCTTGTCTCTAATTTATTTGTGTGTTTTGGAAAGCAAAACACTGTTTGGTACCGACTTTGTTTTTAGCCAGTAGCTATACTTTTCACCCATCATTTTAGCCCCCTTGTATTCTCCCTAGTACTAGATGCCCCTTTGTGCCCAAGGGTTGTGGGTCAGGGTGGACAACCACTTTCTCCTATATAGCATCCTGGAGCAAGTTTTTGTTTTCACTGGAGGCTTAGATCTTCAGCCCCCCCCCCCCCGGAAAAAGAGTGGGTGGGCCTGCTAACTCCTTCCTAATTAAAGGGTTTTGTAACAGCAACACCACCCCTCAAATCTTTTGCCCACCCCAGCAATTTCTGTCAAATGGGGTCAGACCTCTGTCACCCTTGGAAACATGCAAATGCAAGCAGTCAGCAGTGTAGTGTCAGTTGTAGGTTGTTTTCTGGATGAAGGCCTCAGCTGAGAGACATGGCCTCATCTCCTGTCCTGGCCTTGTCTAGTTTTTAAATCTGAATTCCTTGTAGGATGATCCATTGAACAGCAAACGTAACTGACATTCACTCTCACACTTGTTGCCTCAAATTGCTAGTTGGCAGGTGACGATTAACTGTTGCATAATCAGAGGTGTAGACAGTCAGAGGTAGAAGGCAAACCTGTGGCAGTTTCCAAGTCTAATTACAGGTCGGTGACTAGCAGGATAACTGCTGATACAAATTAAAAACACATAATTTGGCAATGTTTGTGCACTCTGAAGTAGAGCACTGGGTCCTAGGTTCACAAAGACGTTTTCATCTAATCACACACATTACTGTCAGTCAGCCTTCACTGTCTGTCCATAGTCTCAGGTTAGCTTGAGGAACCTGCCAGGTGTGCAAGTTTTGAGTGCATGTCTGTTCAATGTTGAGTTCTTTGTGAAGACAGCATGTAGAATCTCATGTGTTGATGGGCTAATGTTAGGGCAAAGTTTGAAGGTAAAAATCTGCCTATTTCTTCCACAGCTTTGTAGGACAAAAATTGATGACATTAGTACAAGTATAATATTTCTCAAGAGATGCATTTAATTTCTGTCATTAATTAAATCTTAGTATGGCTGTGTTGGCATTGAACTGCATTTTTTTGATGTTACGGAAAATACAGAATGACATTTACTTATCACAGCAATCTGTAATTCAAAAGAAAATGTGGCCTCTTGTTGCTTGGAGATGAGAGGTTTTTAAGGTGCACATTCTTTGCTCGGAAAGCTGCTGTGAGTGAACATTCCTTTGTGTCTGGTCTGTGCTGCAGCATGTTACTGACCGCATAGCAGACAAAGCCAGGCAATTTGATGTACGTAAATAAAGTCCCTTCAGTAGCAAGAGCTAAATGCAGCCTTTGCTTGTTCTTTTCAACCACAGCCTCTCAGCTTGCAAGTCCCATGGCCTTGCTGTTCCCTTGCATGCAGTTACATGGACGATACAGGGCTTTGGACCACATGGATGAATAACTGGAAAGAGTATCCAGCTGGGCAGAATGCAAGCAGTGTCCTTCTTAGTTGTGGTCAGGGGAGTCTCCATCTGTGTGCTTGTTATCCCTGAAGAAATAACTACGGAAAGGGGGCAGAGCCTGTGTCCCATGCAGAGTGATTTACCGTGTGCTGCAAGCCTCGGGATGCATGAAGATTTTTTTCAGTTAATATTTTTTTATTTCATGTCAGCGTATGTTGCCTTTTATACAAAGTGCTGCCTTGTGCCAGGAGTGAATAGTTTAATATCAGAATGAGTTGTATCAGATTAGTGAACTACCATCATGGTGACCATATAAGGGACAACAGAAAGACAAGTCTGTCAGTCAAAGACATTATTGTGGAACCAAATTAAATGAATGAGAGGGAAAAGTAGGAAGATTATAAGCCAGATGGAGGATGAGCTTTGTGGTCTATGGTGGAAATAGGACAGTTATGAGTGATTATGGGGAGGAAGCCATAGAATGAGTAGTACAGGAGATGCCACCAGTTTCATATATGAAGATGGTTTTAGTGCAGGAGGTGAGTGTGGCACATTTAGCCATGCAAGTGTTTAGGTTGCCGGAGGAAACATCTTGTGAAAGACCAGGTTCTTCGGCGGGGCGGGGGAGCTGGGGGGGTGTACCTGGGCACACATGGAAGTTGAAAAAGTAAATGTTGTTTTTTTAGGAGCTGGGTCTGGGTTTCAGAGCACGGTGATAATGACATGGGAAAGTTGGGGAAATCAATATGTTTAATTATGCAAACAAAACCAGTTTTAGATACGGAACCAAAAATAGACAGGACTATTACTGTGTGCACTCTAGGTTGGTCTTCTTTTTTTCACCCTATTAAAATGTTAGGTTCCCAGAGATCAATGCATTGACTGTGAGCAAGTGTTGGTGATTCTGCTTACCTTCTGTGCTGGCACAGCTGAAACATACCACACACCTGTTCAATCACCTTGTTTGATGAAGGAAACAGAGGAGCAAAGGTTGAAGAAATGTGAAAGTGTTGTTGGGCTGTCCTAGTCCTGTCTGTCAATAAGCATGTTTAGGCAGCGTAGATCATGCTGCATAAGGAAGGGATGCTCAATCCTCCCTTTCCTCAACAGGTCATACTAAGGCTACTGTTCCCAGAAATCTCTGATCCATGTATATATTGTAATTTAATCTCAATGTTGGTGTTGCAAGATACCACAAAATGTGTGTTGTTATGATTCTGTATTTTCCCCCATGTTACCATTTTGCTTGTTTTTATACATTTACCATGTTCTACACTCTGTTGTTCATCTTCTTCACATACATTTACTTAGTCTAGGTTTCAAATTTATCCAGTGGTTAGAATGGACTATGGTAAGAATGGACTTCACTAAACAATGGTAGCAATGGTTCTTCCTGGAAAAACTTGTTGCCACAAACCAACATGAGTTCATAGTCCCTGGGATATTCATGTGGTCCGTTTATGTTGTGTGCCAGTAAAGAGTTTGCAGAATGGTAATTTTGTAGGGACTTAACTCTTAGCCACATACCAGCAGGGGACTCCAGTACATGATCAAAAGCGGCAGGGACACTTGTAGTTACCCGAATCAAATTCAAGACCCTGGGTATTGTCTACAAATGCATCAATAGAACTGCTCCCAGCTATTTACAGGACTTGATCAACCGCTACACCCCAGTCAGACCTCTTCACTCGTCTCCTTCTGCCCGCTTGGTGGTCCAGTGCACGAAAAGTAAAGCACTGAGGTTCTTGGTTCTGGCTCCTTTGTGGTGGAATGACCTTCCCCTCTCACTCAGAACTGCAGAAACTCTACATTCAAGAAGGGTCTGAAAACTCACCTTTTCTGGACCCATTCTGCCCAAGATCTCTGCAGCTCATGTATGATGTAAATGGTCATACACCGTAACTTCATGAGCATCCCCAGATAAAGCCTTTATTCAGCCACTACTTGGGCATTGTATTTGCTTGTTTGTGTATCTTATAATATTTAAAAAAAATGGTAGGAGGTAGGAGGGTATCAGGGTTTGTCTATCCTGTGTTTTATGCACCTCCTTGAACGATGAACATCAGTTCAGCAAGTGGGAGGTAACAAACTAGGTTCACTTGAGAGTCACATGTCTGCAGCCATGTCTCTTTCTCTTAATGTAATGCACAAATTGTACTTTTGCTGAGATGTACGTCGCTTTGGACAAAGCATCTGCTAAATGAATAAATGTAAATGCAAATGTACCCATGTGGAGTGGTGAAATAACACAGTAGATTTGGCTATCTCTTCATGTAATTCACTTTTAATTTTGGTTCCTCTTTCCCAACAGAAAAATATGGGATTCAAAGATTGCTGATCCATCCACCAGGTGAGAAATTTCAGCATTTTTCTAGAACTGTGGTAGAGCATAGGTTGTTAAAGACTAGTGAGAGCTGTAATGGCACTCCTACCCCTGAGGAGCTATACAACTGTAAATCCCCCCATTACAGGCTAAGCATCATGGCCAGTAAGAAGGGCTTCTGGGTAGAGAAGGTGCATTGCCAGGGCATGGAGAACAGCCTGTCTGAGTGCCACACTCAGCTATCCATCCCCCGGAGCCCCACACCCTGCCCCAATGGCCGGCATGCTGTTGCTCGTTGTGTCCCAGGACCCCAGTTTTCACGCATTTCCTCAGGCCAGCCCCAGGCCCCACTTCCTACTAAGGTGAGGCCCCCCTTAATTGTCCTTTGTAGTCAATGGGGTATTAGGATTTAGTAATGCTCCATATTGTTAAAATATGCTTAATAATTGTTAAAATCATAAATATTTTCTTCCAGTCAATGTAGCTCACATACTTCAGTTTAGAGTAAATCCCATTTTAAATTCTTAAATAATCCAATAACTAAATAATTTATTTTGACCTAATATAGAACAATCACTTTTTGGTACACATTTTGATTCTGATAAACACATGTAAGATACAGAAGAACTGTCCACTGACATGCGCCCTTTTTACTCTGTTACTCTGTTCCTCCTAGCCAATTGTGCGTCTGAAGGCCGGTCCTCGGCTTGGCGAGGGACGTGTGGAGGTGCTGCGAGAGGGAAAGTGGGGCACAGTTTGTGACCACTTGTGGGACCGTACGGCAGCGAGTGTGGTGTGCAGGGAACTGGGCTTTGGCACTGCCAGGGAAGCCCTCACAGGGGCCTACATGGGGCAAGGTGAGCAACAGGCATGCAGACCTTTCACAGACAGGGCAACGTAACAATGCCACTGTTCACTGCTTTTGTGGCTACTTACTTGACAGAAAAACAGTGTCGCAGAAACAGGGATATGAACTTAATGTGAAGGTGACGGTTTTACTTACAATGAAACAAAGAACTAAACCCATGAACTATTTTGATGAATACCCAAAGATCCAGTTCCCAAAACAATTTTCCAACATGTAACATTCACAACCCTCTCATTCACTGCACTCACTCAGCCCACAGCTTCTTTACAATGAGCCACAACATACAATGAGCAATTGACCTAATAATTCAGTAAATTTTAAAATTATTAAATCAAATTCATTAAGGGTACTGGAAATTAACACTACCGCTCAGAGCAGTCCTGATACAGGAATGTGTTCATTCTGCTGCAGAATATGTGCTTTATAGTATAGGTGAAAATTATGAATTGAAGTTTTAAAGACAGTTCACAGTAGTAAGAGCCAAACAGCAATCATATGGTGTGTGTTCTTACCAAATGGATTCTGTGCATGTTTTGCAAATAAAGCAAGATGAAAAACAAACATTCAAACATTGGAAATTAGGATATTCTGGTGAACATTTCCAGATAGTATTTATCTGGTCACGGAAACAAATTCTGTCTATGGTTTGTTTGCAGTTTTTAATTACATTATGTATGGATTCTTAGTTCTCTGTCATGAAGAGCAAGAGTTGCTTTCACTGTAATTTCAGTTATCAGCACCTCATGTGTTTTAGCAGATGATCTAGTTCAGCTTCTTGTGCTGGGGTGAACAATAAGGGTCTTGTGAGTTCCTTTGTGACTGAGAACTGGAGGGTGTACATGCCTGCTATGTGTATGTGTGTGCACTGTTATGAATGCGTATGTCTTCATGTAGATGACTTGTTTGAGATTGCGGACAAGTCAGAGTCACTTTGTGATGTCTGCTTATCTAGGTACTCTATGCCTATGTGCTGCTCAATAGACGGGGAATGTAGGATGTCACGGAGGTGAATGTACTGAATACTTGCTCTGTTGCTCTGAAGGCCCTCCATGGCTTTTATCTGCTGCTGATGCTGAGCTGCTGCTCCACTTCTGACAGACTTCAAGACAGTTTAGCCCAATTGTGGCTTTTAAGTGACTGCTAGCCTGTTTGGGTTGGCACTGTGAGGCTCATGTCAGTTCTAAGCAAAGTCTAGAGATAAGTCACTCATGCCAACTCAGCTTGCCATAATCAACCACTTCCATACTCATACAACAGTTAGTTTTCTTCATTATTTTGTAAGACTGAAGGAAGGTGGAAGTTACCTCTTGGCCTTGTTTAACTGAACCTTCCCTCCTTCAAAGCTATTTTAAATGTGTTGCTTAAGTCTGTTTAACCATCTTAATATTACATTGATTCAATAATACATGTACAGTCTTTCCAGTTGGTTAGCACCTTAAAAGTATGACTTAAGGTGCTGACAAATAATTTTCAGAAAACCTTGAAGTGTGAGAAAGATTTTGTGATTTAAAAAAAATGGGACACAATCTGAAGTAAAGAAATTAGAGAAATTAAGTTATTACAGTCTCTATAGTTCATGGCAATTGTAATTTTTATTTGCTATTTTTCCGTCAGACATTTCTTAGTAGTTTTTTTTTTTTTTTTTTTTTTTTTTTTACACTGCATCTGAACCTGCTGCATAACCTCCATTGTAGTGTAGCTATCTCTGTGGAAATCTGTTGTCTGTAAAACATCATGTTCTTGATGAGCAAATGGCATATAATTCAGTCCTATGGTGTTTTTGAAGGACATCACACCAGAACGGAACACAGGCCTTGAGACCTGAACTCCCAGTGAGATAAAAGTGTGAAGTATTTTGGCCGGCATCCAAAAAAGGGGGGGGGGACGTAGGTGCCTTGAGGAGAGGCGTGGTGTCCCAGCTACCGGTCAGGGGCTCTAGCATTGATGTCAATGATGAATTTACTAAAAGTAGGCTCTCTTTGTATGCAGTTGCTGGAGATTTTCACTGTTCCCTTACAGAATGTCTCCCAAAAACCACACACAGCTCCTCCTTCGTGTTTTAGGCCAGTCTGCCTTTTAAGAATATGGCCTTGCAGAATAAAGCAGCTGATTCTATATTTTGAATGGGGTTGTCTGTTTTTGGTGTTTCTGAGGTGAATGTGGTTAGGGTAAAATAACAGGCCTAATGTGTGATACAAACGATGGTACTGTATAAACTGTTGTATAAATGGAAGAACAAATTATAAGTATGGAAAATTATAATAATGAATGGCAGACTGAATGGCTTTACTGTATTACAGGAAAGTTTATATGAGTATTAATAGATATATGTGCATTGGTAAGTCCTTTCTCTGTGATGGACTAGCGTCCTGTCCAGGATGTACCTTATGCCCAGTGACTGCGGGATATGCTTCAGGCCCCTGTGACCCTGAGCATAACAAGAAGTAAATAAAAATGAATGGATTGACTAACCCTTCGTCATTATCTGACAAGGTGCAGTTTCAGTTTTGATCTTCATGAGGGTTCATCCCCAACTAAAACAAGCAGGCAAATTTGACAAGAAGATATGCTGTATGATTTGTGAGTTTTGCTGGTGTCTACTTTATTGATGTCTACTGTCCCCCGATTCAGGCTGCAAATGGGGTGTTGCAGAGGTTACACAGGTGTGGTTTTAGTAGTTTGAATGTATGAGTCACTTGGATTACAGGGTTTTTTGTGATTCAGCTTGTATTTTTAAAGGACAAATCCATGTGTTTGTTTTTTCTCTGCACAGGCACAGAGAAATGTCTTTTAACCTGATATTATGACAAAGTACCCAAAAAGTGATACTTGTGTGGCGATGCAAACAAAATTGCATAAATTGGCTGGGATTTTCAGTCATCAGTTGCAGAAATTACAGGGACAATACTTCTATTTATATTTCCCATTTTAAAATTTGTGTTTTTTCAACTGTAGTTCAGTGGTTTCTGTTTCTACATGTAATTTACTCCGGAAAATGTACATACGCATTAGAACAATCCAGCTTTAGCCAGTTTCTTGTGATTTGTTTTATGGGTGCTGAAGATCCCAGAACATCTGCCTCAGTTAAGATATGCTGCACAGTACTCACCTTTTCCCTAGCAGTGCAAACAGTCAATACAGAGTTCAGTAGTCTGTAACACAGAGGATTTAGTTTATTTGGTTCTTTTGCCCAAGCAAACTGAGACAAATGCAGACTGTAATGGCTTTAGTCTTCACCTTCACCTTGTCTGTAGATTTAAAAAAGCTGGTACACAACATTCTCATCACACTGCTACAGAATTTCTTTAGTGGATTATCTGTTGGTTTGTAATTTTCAGTAAGATTTCAAACCCAGATGAGGAACTAAATCCTCCACTAGGGCTTAAAAGAAACTTGTGAGAAACACTGAAGCTTTTAAACAGTCATTCGAAAAGTTCAGCTTTGAGAGACAAATTCAGTGCCTAAGGACTCCATACCATGTTGAATGCCCTGGGCCTCTGTTCTTTCTTCACTGCCTGTGGTCTTCTCACCTGGTGGCATTTGACTTCACGCTTTTGTGTGGAGAATCGAGGTAATGATCTGTAACAACATCAAGATCAATGTCTGCACTGCTGGCAGGTTGTGAGGCTATGGATCTGGCATGGTTCTGAACTCTTTATCTGTGACACTCATTTCTGATGGGGTGAAAACGTTCTGCTCACTAAAAAGTCAGCGTGCATACCTTGTTGTGCCTGTGGGAGGCTAATACCATTGCTTCACTGCAGGAACTGGGCCAATTCACATGAATTCAGTGCGCTGCTCAGGTGCCGAACGCTCCATTGCTGACTGCTCCTTCCAGGAGGTTGCTCCCAGAACCTGCAAGCACAGTCAGGATGCTTCGGTCCGTTGCAATGTGCCCAAAACAGGCCTGGAGACTACGGTGAGGCCTGCTAAGGGATTTACATGTCCACAAGCTCCAACAATGTTCTGGACCATCATGGGAATAAATAAAGAACATGGGCACTTACATGAGGGATTAGTGCTTAATACTAATTGCATGATTTACTTTCAATATGTGGCAAGAGATAATGATGAGATGTGGAAACTTTGATGTTGCTGACTCTTATTTTTATTTCTCCTTATTGTCGTTGACTCTTCCATTCAGGTGAGGCTGGCTGGGGGCAGGGAGCCTGGTGAGGGTCGTGTGGAGGTGCTGATGTCTATGCGTGGGCGTAAGCGTTGGGGTGCAGTCTGCAGTGAGAACTGGGGCATCAATGAGGCCATGGTTGTATGTCGGCAGCTGGGCTATGGATTTGCTGCTCGGGCCCATGAGGTGAGCGTCTCCCACACACCATCTGCATACACAGGTGTTTTCACTGAGACCTAATGTTGCCCTTTCGCTTGCTCACAGGGTGAAGAATTGCCTGCTGTACTGAAAACACATTTACACATTCCCTGCCCAGAAATGGCTTAGTGCCTTTTAGGTTTCTGCTCCTGTCATGGGGAATATGGCATTAGCGCTAAAAATGTCTGAAAATATTGTCAAAGTATAGAATACATACTGTGCATGTAGATGCATAAAACTTCCCTGCGGTACTGTAGATGACAAAATTATTTTTTCACTGTAGCTTTCTGTTACAATGGTGTAACAGAAAAACAAGTTGAGACTTTGTGGAAATAACATAGAAGCACCACACTCTACCCTCATGCCAAACTGATATTGACTGTAGTTATCAATACTGCACCTAATCATGCAGTAACTGAAATACTCCTTTGTATCAGCTTATTCTAAGATGTTATCATGACATTGAGAAACCTGTCAGTAGCTGGGCAAGTTACTCCACAAGGGTGCCAGACAAATTTCAGGGAAGAAACACAGAGACACACATCCAGTCAATCAGTCAGTCAGCATTTTATCGAAAACACGTCTTTGTGATTCTACCCAATTCCTACTATGGTCATATAAGTAATGACATTTTAATAACAATTTAATTTTCAAAAGAACCGTTATAGCGATGCTTTAAGAGAATTTATGGCTAAACAGTACTCAACAGTAATCAAAATTCACATGTGCATTGGCAACCAACACAAGAGCCTTTGTGAGTTTCTTTGTACCTTTTAAGCCTAACTTTCCAAGATGTTCAGAAAAAGAGCAAATGTAGGTCAGTACAACATTTTGATATAGAACAAATTAAGTTGGAATCCTTCTAAATTATTTTTCAGAAAGATCTTTCAGTTACTGGTTCTATTAGAAGAAACAATCCATTATTCATCCCAACAAAAATTTCACTTTAATTTGAAATTACATACAGCGATAACATAGTTATTACTTTACTGTCATCGTTTGAAGCCTTTGTAGAAATAATGTAATGTGCATTGGAAATCTTGATTTTCTTGAATTTGCATCCTGACTTCTGATGGCATAAAATCTAAAGATGTGGACCAGGTCCTTTAGAAACTGATTTAGTTACTTACTTAGATTGATCTTGACCTTGACATAGAATTGGCCAATGTTGCTGCAGAAATGATCAGTGAATCCTTGTACCTTAAATGTTCAGGGCCCCAGCTGGTTGTGCAGGGGAGGGAAAAGGAAAAGGGAAAGTCTAAATAAATGATTGTAAAATAAGGGGAGTAGATGGTGGGGGTAGGGCATGGCAGAGACTCTATACGCAGCAGTGGAAATGTGAAAGGATTCTTGCATGACAGAAAACAAATGGGTGCATTTTAGTCTGGAACTCCTCTAAGTTTTAACTGCCAAAAAACTGCCCATGGGAGGGCCTACTTGTTCCCTTCCTAAAATACATACAAAAAAATTTCACATTGGTCAATTTAGTATAAAAGAGTTGTGAAAGCACTGCCCTAGTTTTCAAGCTTCTGTGTCCTAAGCAGTGTGTTAGGGGTGTTTGTCTTTGATTACTGGTTCTCCGGGACTCTGTGTACTGGCTTTGGGCCATACTTGGCACTGATAAGGTATAATTTCAGGCTTTAAACACACCTGCCTGCTGAATGGCTCAGAAAATAAAATTAAACCCAGAAATAGTGACTGGACAGAATTAAAATAGGTCACAGTTTAAAAAATTGTAAGTACAAATGCTAATGGCTGCTAGCTATGGCTGAATAGGGCTGTTAGTCCCAGGTGACATCGTGCTCTTAGTGCATACCATGGTGGACGACACCTGTATATGCCAACCAGGACATGAACTTATTAGCATCTAGTGACCGTAGTAATGTTATAAATAGCTGTGTAAGTTGAAAAAAGTCTTTTTCTACAGCAGGAGGGGTAAGCAGCCACTGGCACTTGAACCCTCAGTTTTTTTTGTCCCTTGCCTTAGTTCTAGTAGTAATTTAATGTATAGCAAACCTTTTATTTGTATCACATCTTGTGATCCTTTGTTCAGCTCTCTGTGTCATTGTGTGAGAAGAGCACTCTGTAAAATAAGCAGAATGTAATTTTTGTTGCCTCCAGCTGTATATAGCAATACTGAGGCATGGTGACCCTGTGGTGCTATGTGCAGGAGACCTGGTACTGGCCTGGGGACCCCAGTGCCAGTGAGGTGGTTCTCAGTGGGACCCACTGTGTTGGAACTGAGCTCTCCATCCAGCAGTGCCGACGGAACCATAATGTGCACTGCCCTCGAGGGGGTGGTTCTCGAGCTGCAGGGGTCACCTGTGCTGAGAGTAAGTATCCATCACACACTTATACTTGACTACCCTACTGCTTCTGCTCCTTCTTGGGTCAGTTTTTCAGAACTGTTGCAGGATGTTACAATGAGACAGTTTTCCACATCGTCCTCTGGGGATATAAAATCACATATTGATTACATATGCATCCTCTGTCAGTATTGCCATTTTTAGACCCATTGAAATTCATTACTGTGCCAGTTTCACTGATCCCTGTCTGTTATTTTGTCTCTGTACTCTCTGCCACCTCTCTAGCTGCACCAGATCTGGTACTGGATGCCCAGCTTGTTCAGGAGACTGCCTACCTTGAGGATCGACCTTTGCACCTTCTCACATGTGCCAATGAAGAAAACTGCCTGTCTTCTTCTGCCAGCCGCATGCGCTGGCCATATGGCCACCGACGCCTGCTCCGTTTCTCCTCACGCATACACAACGTGGGTCGAGCTGACTTCCGCCCCCGAGCCTCGCGTGAGTCCTGGGTCTGGCACCAGTGCCACAGGTGAGAGAGTTTTAGATTCTGCCCCTGTCTGACTGGCCTCTCCCATGAGGGAGCTGTCAGGATCTTGTGTTTGAAAAACATCTTGAATTGTGCGCTTATTTCATCCTAGTTGGCTACCTGCCAAATGTTTGTTTCACTAACTCTCTGTTCTGTGCTCCGTGATGGTAATGGCTCTGTCTGTGGACAGCTTACATGTGTTCAGTGAGAGGTGACCCAGATCAGGTCTCTTGCAGATGGTAGAAGAAATTACTGGGCAGGCATAACTGTTGCTTGGCTGTTCTATATTCTGGTGTGACTTGCCCATTTTGTAGAAACAAGGATGCCAATTGTAGAGTGAGGTGGGTTGGGTTGTTAATCTTTTGCTGTAACACAGGCCTGACAAACATATGAAAATACCCCATTCAGGTGCTGAACAAGTGAGGCTATGGTCCTTCTTGGGTCCCTGCCACATGTATTCCACCAATTAGTGATGAAGTCATTTCACTGATCCCTACTGTCAATAAACCAGATGTCCATTGACCAGTAGGTTTTCCCAACTTGCTAAGCTGGTTGAGGAATTGAAATTCGACATGAGCTTTTGACAAAACAAAGATGACGTGAGTCTTTCTCTGAATCGTTACCCAGGCATTTTTAGCCTTCATGCTTAGTGGAGCCATGACCTGCTTTTAAACCAATGACTGGTAGGTTTCTACTGATTTGGCTTCTCAGTCATATGTACTTCCTTTCTGCTCTACTTAGGCACTACCACAGCATCGAGGTTTTCACCCACTACGATCTTCTCACCCTCAATGGCACCAAGGTGGCTGAGGGCCACAAGGCCAGCTTCTGTCTGGAGGATACCTACTGCCCTGATGGTGTGTGGGAATAAATGATGGTCTACTGACAAAAGCACTACACTATATGACAGTTAACATCCATGACATCCAATGGTCAAAATCCAACCAGATGTGTTGTTTCACCTGATTCAGGCCTGTCAAAACGTTATGCGTGCTACAACATGGGAGACCAGGGCATCTCAGTAGGCTGCTGGGACACCTACCGCCATGACATCGACTGCCAGTGGGTAGACATCACGGATGTCAGGCCAGGGGACTACATCTTCCAGGTCAGGCATCACATAACTTGTTTGGAGGGGTCAGAAATATTGAGAAAGAGGCAGGAGACAAGGGTTGAAGTCACAGGTTTTCCCACACTGTCACAGACTGATGCATTGCAAGTTGGATCCATTCACCTCTTTCATTAACCTGTGGCGTGCTCTCCGCACTCGAGTCTGCGGGTGCTGTTTTGTGGAATCAAAGCCCAAGTCCACATTACCACTGCGCGTTACTTCTGAAGGCCAAAATCACATTGTCACCCCAGCGGCAATTAAGTGAAATTCTTTTTATACATTGTGGCCACAAAAGATAGCTATCAGGAGGAAGTTCTGTTTAATTACAGCATACCTATCCTGCATGCCTTTTTATTTATTTACTCAACATGTGATGAATCTGCATATTTTTAGGATATTTGGCAGATTGTAATTACAAACCTATGTTAAGCCTCAACTATACATAGTGGAAAAGAGTGCTGTGGTCGCACTCCAAAAGTCAGATTATTACTGCATGCTGCAGAGCTCAGAGAATAAATACCCACTCCCCAACAGACAGCACCTTCTTTTCAGCCTGTCTGCAGGAGTTTATTTGCACTGAACAGCAAAGGGAGTGTGGAGGTATGGGGGTGCACTGGTGGGGTGGTGGGGTGGTGGGGTGGTGGGGTGGGTTTGGCCAGGTCCTGCTCTCTGGTGGGTCTGGGGTTCAAGTCCTGCTTGGGGTGCCTTGTGATGGACTGGCATCCCATCCTGGGTGTGTCCCCTCCCCCTCCAACCCTCCGCCCTATGTTGCCGGGTTAGGCTCCGGCTTGTCGCGGGACAAGTGGCTTCAATCAGGGTGTGTGTGTGTGTGTGGTGTGTGTGATCAGAGGCAATCTTGTGAATATTCTCAATTTATTGTAATCCGTAAAAATGAAGGGTCAGTTTTTGAACTTCTGTTTTACAACAAAAATAAAAAACAGCAGTTGAAATGAACCACTGGTTAAGAGAGGAACAGAGCAGTATTCTTTGAGTTCCCTTGCCCCAGCAAGCCCCAGCCCCACCATTAAAAATGGCTAACTTCTCATAAGTGAAGTTTTTTGTTTGGGAGTACTTTTCATTGACAGGTGGAAAAACAAGATCTAGCTGAGCACTTAAAAGACATCAGGGGTAATTTGGATATATCTCTGGCTGTTTTGTGTGCCTTCACATACCTTTATTGCGGGTATATAGCAGTTACTTATGTTGGATATGAGTTCCACCTGCACTTTTGTACAAAAAATAACATTAGTGAATCTTGGCTTAAATTATACTTTACTATAATGAACATATTTGTTGAAAAAGATCTTCACAAGAGTAGTCAACATTTATTAAATTGCTGCAAGTGTGTTTAATCATTCAAATTGGGAAAAAGCATATAATTTTTACGACTGTGTGAGTTCAGATTGTAGATTGAAGATTCAGTTTATTGTAAAATCTGTTAGTCTTGAAGATATTCAGTGCATCATTCACTTAAAATATTTGGTTTGGCTTTTGAACTCCTGTTACCTTTTCAGTTTTTTTAAATTCCTGTTGCACTGTCACCACAGAGTAACACACATACTATTTGAACATATAATGCTGCTCGAAAGTATGTGAACCCATTATATCCATTGGTTTTTCCACAAAATGGTTTTTTAATAAGAAATCTTTCTCATCTGACATAATAGATGTGTAATTATCAGTTCCATATGATGGTTTAGATGAAATTATGCATGTAGTAGAAAAACTAAAGTAGTGCAGGTGCAAAGATAACTGAACCTCAACTTGCATTGGTTAAACCAAATAGTTAAGTAGAATCAAGTGTTAATTATTTATTCATTATAAGCTTATTTTAACATTTAGATTTTAAAAGTTTATTTTAATATTTTATGCAAGAATAATGACCATCCCTATAGGGTTCACATTCTTTCAGGCACTGTAAATCATCTACTTTATGTGGAAATAAGGATATAGTAAAATCTCACATTGTAACTAGTCTGTCATCTGTAACTGGCAGAACTTGTGCTTTAGATTTAGATATGTTACAAGACTACAAAAACAATGTATGTTAAAAGTACATGTCATGCATACACCGATAATGTATACAATTTTATATATCCCTCCTTTCTGGAAGTGTTCTTTGGGCTATGCATTATGTTTATCTTTCCAGTGGAAATGTGGAAAACTCGTCATGTAAGCTTTTTATGGATATAAATCAGACACGCTGTAAAAACAACGCAGCACCCTCCACGGGAACTCCTAATGACAGGCTCTATGACTGTTCTTCATCCGGTTGGTCCTCTTTCTGTGGGAACTTGAATGTGCGATGGAGTGTGCCTGTGTGTAGTTTTAGTTCTAGTTCAACACTCTATATCTGCATTCATGCCTTTCACTTTGCCTCTGTGCTATTTCAGGTGGAGGTGAATCCATCCTTGGACATGGCAGAATCTGATTTCATGAATAATGTGATGCGCTGTCGGTGCAAGTATGATGGGAACAGGGTCTACATGTATGGCTGTCATACAGGTACTATTGCTGATGACATTTTTGTACCAGTCACATATGAGAGAGTACTGTGATCAGCATCACACTCGCACACAAAAACATGTGCTCGCACACAAGTATGTGTACATGTGGTCAGTCAGACATGGATACACATTCACTAATAGTTATGAATGTATTGTGATATTTGAGACTGAAAGTTGTAAGAGTGGAACTGGGACACTTGCTTGCCTGGTTTTCGTTTCACCTGGAGTTCTCTCTCTGCCCTTAGGAGATGCATACAGTGCTGAAATTGAGGACCTTTTTGAGCACCAGCGTCAGATCTCCAACAACTTCATCTAAGCTGAATTCAGGCAGGGTTCCTGGGGCAGGAGGGAGGGTGAGAGGGAGGGCTGGGTCACATGACACACTGCCTTCAAAGGGGCAGAGAGCGGCACTTGTCGGTTCCTGGAGGGCCCAGAACAACCAAATTCACCAAGATGCATTTATGCCAGTAAGGAGACCTTCATAAGAGGAATAAGTCCACCAATGAGGAGGGACTGGTATCACCACGGAGATTGTTTTTTTTAGTTCACACAATGGGTTTTTAGCATTTAGGTCCAACACACACACACCAAAGCTAGAGAAACATGTTGAATAAGTATGAATTTCTGCAAGTCACAGAGGACAAGATGTTTCTCCAAGGGAAACATAAAATGTAAGCTAATATTTTAGATGGAAAAGTGAATATTTGTAAGGTATTTGTGTAATTAAGTATTATAGGCCAGGATGAGCATGAGTGGTGGTTTTTGGGGACAATAGGTTGTTTATGGACAAATACCCCATGATTTTAGCATAATGAGATAGCAGTGTTTCCTCGACAACTGGCCTGGTTGGACAGTAATCCCCATAGAGACATTAGTGCTTTGTTACTGAAGTTCTCTTTCAACACATTGTACACAAACTGTATGTTCTGTGTTGTATGAAAATGTAACATTTTTGTGGAGTTAGATTTTTAAAATTTTGAAGTTGGACTTAGTAACATTGCACATCCATTTCAGGTTGATACAAAGGTGTTCAGAACTGTGCCTAAAACCAATAGTTTTGCTTTTTTATAACAGGTCAATGATATTAATTAAAAGATGCACTTTATCTGTTTAATTCAGTATTCTGACAGTTCTTCCAAGAATTGTGGTCCAGAGGATACCCAGTTTTGTACACAAAATGGCCTTTCTATGTTTCCAGAGATAATAATAATATATAAATATTTTTGTGATTAATGCAACAAACTGTGCAATGTTACTTTTTACAGTTATTACACACAAAGACTCAAGGGATTTATTTTTTAACATTAATATGTAAGGCCAAAGTATAGTTACAGGAGCAGTTTAAAAGGTTTAATTTATTGATAGTTTTAGCAAAACATTTGCACATTAAAATTACACAGTGAAAGGCTTGTTTTGATTTGCTGCCTAGTGAGGTTTATTTGCAGTTTAACAACTAAACCTTTAAAGTCTAACCCATTCTTGATTACTAACTATTTTATTATAACCTAATTGCAGGATTTTTTTCTTTTTCTTAAAATCTGGTTCAGCAAATGCAGTTGAAACCTTGTCTGCTCACCACCTGACCACCATTAATTTCACAGTAGTTTTGAAGCCAGGTAAAACTGGATTTGAGTCAACTGTGTTCAGACCAATGGCCATCTTTATGATCAGCATACATGATTATGTGTATCAGAAACAATTTTCACTTATTTATACTTAACTGTTGTTTTGTCTCAAACAGATATGCATCTAATAGTAACCAGAAATTATTGTTCAATGTATGCTAAATTATTTGTGCTTTGAGTACCCCTTCAATCTAAATTCCAGTTAAAACAAAATGTATTCCTGCTATGAATGCTTTTTTACCTTCATATGTTATAGCTCTGAAGTTTCCAGGAAATTCTGACCGCAGACTGTATTCTGTTATTGGCCATCCCACAGCTACAGAAAACTGTAGACTTCAAAAGGCTTTGTGTGTTTTAAAGGCAGGATACAATTTTAATGAATGCTTTTAGCAGGTATGTTGGGCTGCTCAAACCACACAGCCAATGTGCTTTCCAATAGCTAATGCTCTTCTCCACAGACAATTCCAGAGAGTTCCCTCCTTAACACATGATTAGCTAAAATTTCTGCCAGGCTGTGTATGTCACAAGCTACACTGCTGGCTACACTGGTCCAGTTGCTAGATATTTAATTACTCTTCATGTCAATGGTGCTCTCCCCAAACATAGCATTTGTATATTGTATTCCCTGAATACACTGCTACATAGATGTAACCTTCAAATATACACACACACACGTGCGCACACACACACACTGTCTGAAACCACTGGTCCCGAGCAGGGTCGTGGAGAACCAGAGCCTAACCCATCAACACAGGGCACAAGGCTGGAGGGGGAGGGGACACACCCAGGCTGGGACACCAGTCCATCACAAGGCACCCAAGCAGGACTCGAACCCCAGACCTGCCAGAGAACAGGCCCTGGCCAAACCTGCTGTGCCACCACACCCCCCAACCTTCAAATATAATTTATGATTAAAAAGTCACGCATAAAGATAATTCTGCCAAATTTTTATTAGGCAATACCTTGGAACAGCCTGACTGGAACTGATTTTGACACCCTATGAAATACTCTGTAAGCAGAGCAGACACACCTACTTCTGAACAAGACAAAGATGCTCATGCAGTAAATGCTACAGGCCTGTAAAGGTTCACTGTTACAGACAATCTCTATAACAATACCCTGGTAATACTAATGGATGTTTCTATGTGTAGATGCTTTGTATGAATAGAAGTGTCTAATATTTCCAGTTTATCCATTTTGTTTTGCATTATATTGCTGAGTCGCTGACATCTCTGTATTTTGTTTTGTATTGGCTTCAGTAATTTCTTGGCCAGCCTTGATACATTAATCCAATCTTTTATGTACTGTATTCATGCCATGGCCTCTCCTATGGGAGCTTGACTGTGCTTTTTGGGGGCAGTGGGGTTTGGTTGCTGCTGAATTATATTACATACAGTTGCGAGACCCATGGGCAGAAGGCTTCGCACTCAGGGACTGGAAACTTTTGAGCTCCTCACTTCCACATTATGGCCTTTTTCTGTCTTGCCTGATTGGCAGGGCGGATTGTCCGCAATCAAGATGGCAAAATTGCAACACAAGCATGCAAAGAGGTTGAGAACGGTTCTAGATGTTACGGATGTGTCCACGTGTAGAAGAATGTTGAATGGGGCTCATCTTCTTGTATAAATGTTGGCTGATTGTTGTTGTGCTGTTCTTGACCGCTGGACCAGTACCCATGCTGAAGTGGTGCCCAGGACACTCTTTAATGTGAATCAATAAAGCCATCCCATTACAGCAGCATGTCTCTGTTACCATACTCATCAGGGAATAGTTTCTTTTTATTTTGCTCATTGATTTGATAGATATGGATAATCCTGAAGGTGTAACCCATGTGACCAAATATTATCACATGCAACTTTCAAAATACCATGTTTTGCATGTAAAGGAAACACTTCCATTTCAGTAATATTAACTCCAGATGTTTATTGATTCGGTATGCACTTCCAAAGGAGAACACTGTAGTCTGTGTTAACTATTTTAATGATATTGGTTGTAATGAAACTAAGCTTTATTTACCAAAGTTTTTATACAGTCTTATTAGGTTGTACAGAGCAAGAGTTTTCTTTGTTGACTTCCTGGAATTACTATTTTGGACAGTTGATGTATCACACGTCCAGAAATTAACAAATTTGACATGTTTTGATAATCTAGACATCCTAATCTGTCCAGTGTCATACCAAGGCCTGACTTGACCACTGGGAATTTGGCACCTGTGTTTCCTCTTTCTTCGGGGGTAACCATCATATTTTTGTGCCACAGAGCAAATAAAGCAGTTTCTGGAGCAATGTGGTTGTTCAGAGAAAAGTAATTAAGTTTAATGAAAAGGAGGTTGAGCTTCCTCTCCTTCCAAAACCATAAGCTAACAGAAGCAACTAGAGTTAATAAACATCACATTTGTTTATCAATAGTTCTCTCTATGGAAGGCGTTTTGCAGGCACTGGTCTGTCACTCATCAACACTGCTAACCTCCACTGGCCTGTATCCTGTTTGCTGGTCCATGTTTGTATTTTTGGAGGCACAATGCTATGTCAGTGGTGAACCACAAGCTTGTGTCCGCCTTTCTACCCAGCTGTGCTTCCTGCCCAATGATATAGAGCAACATCCCATTACATTACACCATAACAATACATTTTAATGGGTAGAGTTCCATCTGAAAAGCAGCCTGATACAAAACAATAATATAGAACTGAATGGGATATTTGATTTCTTTTCTATATGGGTGTGAGTGGAGTCTTAAAAATGTGTAGATGACATCTGTCGAACATATACAACAAAACTGTGGAAGCTAGGTCTCTTTTTCTTGAAATCATCCCCCAACCATCCATTTTTAAGCCACTTACTTTATGACGAGGGTCATGGGGCAACAACGTGAACAGGACAGAATATATTCCCCCTCCCAATAGGTACATGGCTAGCAGACTTGTTGCAGGAGGTGCCTGACCATTCTGTGTAAAGGCCAGAAAACCTTAACTGCTCATCTCAGTCTTGAAAAGCAGTGCCTGTATTCTGAGGGTCTCCCTAACTGCTGAAGTCTGCCCCCTCTCAGAGTCTTTTCACCCAGCAGAGGATCCCCATTTCCAGTTCTTGTACCTGTGATTGTTCTTTTGGTCACTTGTCAGAGCTTGTGCTAGTAGCTGAGGATGAATGTAGACTAAGCAGTAACTTACACACTTTTTAGAGGGCTCAGCTCCTGTTTCACCATATCCGTTCTGCACTGCTTTTGTGATACTGCTTTAAGTACCATCACCCTATCACAGTCCCCTTCCTTCACTTGTGAAGAGCACTCCAGAGTACTAAAATTCCACCACTGCTTGGAGCCTCTGCCCTGCTCAGCTGGAGACAACAACCTGCCTTATCCCTAGTGAGAGCCATCACCTTAGATGTCGAGGTCCAGACCTGCAGCTTGCTGCATCACAATCTGCTCCATTTCAATTTCACTTATTTCTCTATTTGCTGTCTCCATCTTGTGGCTGAAATAAGACCTACTGTTTTGTTAAAAATCCAGTTACTCATCTGTTAATTCAGTTTCTTCCACAAGGCTGCAGTATAGGAAAGTTGAAGAGTACAGTAGTACAGTGAGTCCTGGGAGAAGAATGGAAGTTGGACAGGACTGAATGACATGTGAGAACTTCATTGAAGACAGAGCACTGACAGAGCTGTTTCTGAATATTTACTAAAGTTTGATATTTTTCACTGAATTTGACAACGGATTGAGAGAAAGATTCTACATCATTGTGGAAAAATTTAATCCAGCCATCCAATTTCAATAACTGCTTGTCCTGAGCAGGGCTGATGTGGACCGGAGCCTATCCCGGAAGCACTGGGCGGTAACCTGAAGGGAGTACACCCTGGATGGATGCACTTGGGGTGCACTGCAGGGAAGCCAACACACAGTCACTGATTCACACACTAAGGGCGATTTAGAGACCCGAATCCACCTGAGCTGCATGTCTTTGGACTGTGGGAGTAAACCAGGGCACCTGGAGGAAATCCATATAAACACGGGGAGAACATGCAAACTCCACACAGAGTGAGCAGGGACTGCACCCCAGGTCTCTTGTATCATCAAGGCACTGTGTGCCACTGTACCACTCAAAAGTTTAATTTGCCATTAATAATGTAAATTCAAAAGTATTTAATGGTAAAACCTTTAAAATGTTGTAATATACTGGAAAAAAATAACACATCAAATATGATATAAAAATTATTAAATCTTTGTAATTTTTTTTTCTTAGCATGTTTTCATCTCATGGAAAAAGGTAAAAGTTTGGTTGAAAGCCTGTGACTTTTTGATACATTGCACTTATGCTGCATGCAGAATTTTGAGAGTTTGGATTAAGGGTTTGCTTTACTAAATGAATGTCTCAGAATATGGACTAAAGTTTGAGGATACTGAAAATATAAATTTAGTTTGTCTCATAATCTATCTTTTTGCCATTGTCTAGTTTAGGTCCATTTATGCTGAAATGTGAATGACAAAGATCTTACGTTTCTATTTTGGTGAGTGACAGAGAGAGTGTGTTCCACTGATGTATGGATGAGTGACCCATTGTAAGTAGTGTATCTAGCAGTGTAAGTCACCTTGGTGAATAAGGTGTGTGGGCTGATAACACTACGTAGAGTTCATTGAAAGTCACACACACAAACACACACACACACACACACACACGTTGTCTGAACCACTTGTCCCATACGGGGTCATGGGGGAGCCGGAGCCTAACCCAGCAACACGGCGTAAGATTGGAGGGGGAGGGGACACAGTATAATCAGAGCTGAGCTGTTATGCGCAGTAGAATATGACATCATCTAGTAGCTTTGTGCAAAGCGCACATCTATTTACTGAGCTGGATGCAAGGCATGAATTCACTCTCTCTACTGTTCTACAAGTCTGTAACATTGTATTCAGTGTATTATTGAGAAAAATGACCTTAAATGCAATTAAAATGACAAAATACTGAAAATGTCTTCAGCCCCCTTTACAGAGATTGGGAGTTAACTTTCCCAAGTGCTGAGCAGTTCCCATTCAACCCCAATTTCAGAATCAGAGCCAGGTTAGGTTATGGATCTTTGTTAATCTAACAAGGAAATTTGCAGTTCACAGTAAAATTATTTTAACATTAATATTGGCTCATTAACATTAACAATGGCTCATGTTCAACAATTTAATTACCAATTAATCTGAAAGTGTATACATTGTCACATGCTGTTGTAGATGGCTTTTGTTACGTGGAACACAGTTGTGTGAAGGATGGGTGTACAAATCTTTGCTAAGCATTCAAGTTGCTGCTGCTTCACAAAGTATTTTAAAATGAAGTTCATGCAATTAAGTACTGTACATACATGGTAAGAAAACATCTCTCTGTAAAAATAGTTAATTCAAGTAGGAAAAAGCAAAATAGCTCCTTGAACCAATAAATATACAGTCTATCACTCATGTTTCAAAACAAAAGTTCCATCTGTAAGTTCCATGTATTTCTTTAACTTCATGAAAGAATAGGGAGTCTCTTCCAACTCATTAAAATCTTTAAAAAATCCAATTGTTAATTTGGGAGCATGATGAAAATATTTTTTAAAACTCCAGAACATTACATCTATCCATCCCATTTCAATAAATGCTTGTCCTGATCAGTGTCAAGGTGAATCAGAGTTTATCCCAGAAGCAATGGACACAAGGCTGAGGAACATCCTGGATGGGATGCCAGTCCATCACAGGGTAGACACATACACACATCATGACCAGAGTCATTCACCCATTCACGCACTACATCGTAGAGTCACCAATCCACCTGCATCACATATCTTTGGACTGTGGAAGGAAACCCACGCACATGTGTGGAAAATGTACTAACTCCACAGAGACTGAGCTGGATTTTGATCTGCCTCCAAACAGCACAAGGGCTGTGAAGTGGTGGCACCACCATGCCACCTTTGTGTAGAATCATGTGTCTGCATCCAAGTCTCTCCTTCTGTTGATGTAATGCACTCTTTGTATTTTTTTCTCAGAGATGTATGTTGCTTTGGAGGAAAGCATCTGCAAAAATAAATATATGTAAATGTAATATAAATGTATAGATATTCTTTTTCTCTACTGAGTTAGTTTGGGGGACTTCTTTTTCGTGCAGTAGTATACTTGACAGATACTCAGGAAAGGTTTGTTTGTGTGTGTAAAAATACCTCTCCACGGTTCTGTTGATCCCCTTCTGAGACGTAATGCATAAACTCCTCTCAAGTACATAGTTTTCCCTCACTGAAAAAGATGATAGAGTTGTACATACTGTAGAAAATGAAGGCTGTTAATTGTGTTGCAGTTCATTGGACAGAAGGGTATGAATGGAATTATTGGGGCTGGGTGTAATGAAGCAGGCATGGTGGCATAGTGAGTAAGGCTGCTGTCTCACAGCACCTGGCTGATGCAAGAGGGCATGGGTTCAATCCTTGCTCAGTCTGTATGGAGTTTGCATGTTCTCCCTGTGTCTGTTTGGCTTTGCTCCAGTTTCCTCTCATAGTCCAAAAACATGCTGTTCATGTTTACCCATTGTGTGTGAGTAACAGAGAGACTGTGTTCCACTGATGTATGGATGAGAGACCCAGTGTAAGTAGGGTATCTAGCAGTGAAAGTCACTTTGGTGTGTAAGGTGTGTGTGGGCTGATAACACTACAGAGACTTCATTGGAAGCTGCCTTGGAGAAAAGTAACTTCTAATAGGTAAATTTACTTCCATAAGTACATAAATGTAAGCTGTGTAATCTGAGAGGGATGTGGTGACATGGTGGACTTGGCCTGGTTGTGCTCTCTGGTGGGTCTGGGGTTTGAGTCATGCTTGGGGTGCCTCATAACAAACTGGCATCCTGTCATGGTTGTGTCCCCTCCCCTTACAGCTTTGCACCCTATGTTGCTGGGTTTGGCTCTGGTTTGCCGCGACCCAATTCGAGACAAGCAGATTCAGACACTGTGTGTAGCCTGACTGCTCTTCAACAGTTGGGTCAAGATTGCTATGGATCTTAAGAAGGGTGTTAATTAACAGTGGAGGCAGGACTGGTGTTTTTCTTTGGAGTAGGACGATCCTCTTGTTATTTTGCATCTTTAGTGAGTTGAATGATTTCGAGTGTTGCTCCAGCTGAAGTGGAGCACACCTAAGGAGACCACGCAGCTGTGAATGTTTGTTTTTGCCTGTGGAAGATTGGATTGCTGACTGCATAGATATATAGCTGTTTTATTTGGGATCACTCTTGCTGTCACTTTTACTCTCCTTCACTGGCTGGACATTTTATGAAAGTAATATAACTTCCCCCATTCAGGGGTGGCAGATTTTTTTTTTTCTACTTAGCGGTGTTGCACAAGTTTTCAGAGAGGCCACTGCTAAGAATGCTGCTAGTGCCCTCTGTTGGCCTGTCAACTTTGGTTTTTTATTTTTTTATTTTATATTTATTAAAGCATTCTCCTATACAATGAAGACTACTAGTAAGGAGGTATTAGTAGGGAGACAGTGTTGAAAAGAAAAGAATAAGTCATGTGGACATTATTCCCAGCGATCCATTAATAAGAATGCATGGGGCAGAAAATTAACATTAGGAGGCATCATTTGCGAGGTGCTTGTATTAACAAGGAACAGTAGTGTCAAAAGGGGAGTAGCAGAACAAGAGAGACTCCTTGTGCATCTAATGTGCTGAAGACGCATAGCTCCTCAGATTAGGAAAGGCAGTGGAATTAGTGTAAGCCAATGTAAAAGATGCACAGAGGTGAGGTTTGGGAGCAAGGGAGAGCTTTCCGCCTATTTGCTTTCATCTGTGAAATGACCCTCCTGAGAAAAGGAGCATCTGAAAAGCATTAAATACAGAGCCGTTGTAAGTGAAAAGATACACAGCCAGTCCCACTCCAGCAACTCATATAATAGGGAGCATCTTGGCATGAAGGCATACTTGAGCTGGATTGTCTATTGCGTATCCTTTCAAGGGCAGATCAGACCTATTACTGCTGTTGAAGCAATGGATCTGTGGCCAATCATAGGGAACAAACCTCAGTAAGTCAGAGCCCACATCAACAGTCACTTGCTTTTGTTAATAAAATCACTGATGTCAGCCCAAGTCTAAACTAACACTATCTATACATTTCAAACCATCGCAATGTGGTGACAGGTTATGATTTTGTGGAAATACGTTCTTTTAATTTCAGGTGTTTTACTCTGTTCTTCTATATTGAAACCTGGCTGATGCCAGCTGTATAATGGAAACAGCTTTTTACATGTCATATAGTTTTGCAGATATTCTACGACATTTGTTCAGAAAATCTGAATATCACCAAAAAACAAAGCAAATATGCCAATGTATGTGTTATACATACTTCACAGGAGGTTTCCACTGAGATTTGAAATACATGAACATTTATTAATTAAATGAAAGTTAATACTAAAAAATACCCAATCTGGTTAATTGTCCAGTACTATTTATATAAATGCTACAATTTTTTAAGAGACCTTCACCACACACAAGTAAAACACAACACAGAGCACTCTGAATTCTGCAAAACAAGCTGCACATCTAAAGTAAGACTGCCTTTGATTTTTAATCCAAGCCTTATCCACCCAAAGATGGTCCTTCCATTAGGAGCTAATTGGACTGATGTGAATCAAAGTCTTCATGTGATGTGTGTTCAGTTTGCAGTCCTTCCTGGGAACAAGTTTGTTGCTACTGGACCTCAGCTTGAGTGCCACATCACTCCTTCAGTAAAGGTGAGGTACCACTCAGTTACACTGTGCTGCAGAATTTCTGTATAAATGGTGCTGATAGTGATGACAAGACAGGTATAAGGAAGGTCCAAGCTGGAAAGGTAAGCTTGCAGCAACCCTCTTTTTATCAGAACTGTCCATAATCCAGCAGCGCACTGTGCCTGGTAGCTTCACGGATCAGCTGAAGACCAGGGCTCTTGTTCACTACCCTTTCTCACAGCCTGTCATTTTTGGTAGAAGTCATCTGCTCTCTGTCCTATAGGGTCTTCTATGAGGAGCAATTGCTTAGCTTGGCACTGGCAATGGGAAACACTCAGCAGAACCATTGATACTGGGAGTTTGCATGTTGAGTCAGGTACAGCCCCAGTCAAATCACTTCAGATTCAGTTATAGCAGCAACACTGGGCTTTTTGTGGAGTGGTTTTTGTGGAACTCCAAAAGCACAGATGAGGCAACAAACCAGAGTGACAGTGCTAGAACACAGTATAAACAAAAAATATCAGTGTAAATAGAACCAGATCAGTTGTAGATGGTTTAAACTTAAAATTCTAGCTAAAACCAGAACACGAACACACATACACACACACCGCTTGTCCCAGGCGGGGTCGCGGCAAACCAGAGCCTAACCCAGCAGCACAGGGTGCAGGGGACACACCCAGGACACACCCAGTCTGCTGCAAGGCACCCCAATCAAAACTCGAACCCCAGACACACCAGTGAGCAGGACCCAGCCAAGCCTGCTGCACCACCATGCCCCTCTCTAAAACCAGAACATTAAAACACAAACGTACACTGTTACTAGTTTAAATCAAAAGTAAAACCAAAAATAAATTCAACTACATAAATAAATATCTAAATCATTTAATAATAAGTTTTTTTGTACAGTGCTAAAATCAACAATAGACAACAGAGAACCTGGCAGGCCCTTGATCACAGTCTGCTGAAGACTCATACTTGGTCCTCTGCAGTAGCTGCATTGCAGCAGGAAGATGCGAAGGATGCAGCAATTTGACCTGTGATCTTTGTGATGAGAGCAGCGGCTCAGAGCAGGAGGACACTTGGAGCACAGTCCCTGGTACAGCAGTAACGTGGCCTGCCAGCTGTGATGAACAGCCATGCTCCTGCTCCTCATTTCCTTCTCCGTTCTGATAAGCGTTACAGTGTGCAGCGTCTCAGCCAGCGGAACAAATTGACGGATTGCTTGACGTTGCTGGTTTGCTCTGCATACAAAACAAAGGCTTCTGGTGTTGAAAGTCCTCTTAAACTTGAATGACCTTATCTCAGGAAAAAGCTGATCTGACAGCAGTCCTGCATGGATGTCTACCATTCAGTCCCATATTATGCCTTAATCCATGCAGAGATGACTGACCTCCGACTCAGTTCTATCCTAGCCTGGTTGGAGTCCCATTCAGATCCACCCTACATTCTACTGTTCCTGGCCTGATCTTCTCTGGTCTTTGTACCCCAGTTTTAATCCATCCTTAGCTGTTGCAATTTATCCTAGTTTTTTGTGGCTCTATGTTGTACATCAAGTTTTCAGTTCTAGTAATAAATGGTAATAAATGTAAAAGAACAGGATTTAATAAATATTGAAAAAAGTTCAACTGCCTCTTAACTGCAACTTTCTTTACTAATCGTTGAAATTATGTGTTGCTTTTGTTTTATGAATATTATTTCTATGGAAAATAATTGTTTGTAATGCTAAAAGTACAATTCATTGGAGTTTGTAAAGATAAATTTTGGTTGTCTGCTGTTAGATCAATCAGGGATGGATTGTATTGAGGCAGAAATGTGAGATATGGGGCTGGTTCTCTCCTACCCCCTCCCCTTAGCTGCCTTGCTGTTTGTCTTACCTGCCAGACTGTTGTTGTGATTATGGATGTCATACAGCAATAAACTGCTGGGGATCAATATCTCTGAAATTAAACTAAAAATGAATTTCCGCCACAGGCTCCAGTCCTGTGAGGGTTTCTCCTTTCTTGGAACAGTGTAGCTCATTATGCTACAAAACTCAGCGGAGGCTGGATGAGCACCAAGAGCACAGTGGCAAACTGGGCCACTGCATATGTCATAAGGGGAAACTCACTTCAGTCAGTTCAAGCTGGAAAATAAACATGCTGATGAACTGCACTGATGAGCTCTGGCTTTGGAAATGTGGGGAAAATAGTGCTTTGGATCAATAATCTATTAAAAGTCCAATTATGACTTGGGCCTAACTTCACACTCATCTCTATTTTTAATTTCAATGTGACATGAAGGGTCTGGTGTGGGTACTCACATGTGGTTGGGTGCTGAACTGTGACTTACCCAGGTGTGTCCCGAGTAAAAAAAGCTGACAGATCCTCCTAGGGATAATGCAGGGCTGTGCTCTCTCTCTCTCCAAACCAGCACTGCAAGGGTTTTCACAGGAAAACCACATGGTGATTTTGGTTCAGATTTTAAAACTGATGTGAAAACAGCTGAAATCAAAGTGCAATCAGGTGGGGGGAGGAATGGGGTCATTGACAGAAAATTATCTAATTTTATTAACCATGATTCACATCCTCCTCCAAAGGTAACGTTGATGTAAAGCTGTTGAACGCATCTGGGGCCGGGTGGCTGAAGATGTGCGAGGGATGGCCCAGATGAATCACTGTCCAGGAGGCCACGTCCCAGCCACCCCCTACTCTCAAGCCCAGTTGGCTGTTCTTGAATCTGAGTTTCACATACTGCTTTGTTTTGTGATCTGAATGTACCCAATCGATGTATAATGAATGCTGTTTAATGTGCCTAGCACAGATGACACAGGGGAAAGTCAGAATGGCCCGCCCAGCACTGACAGCACGCTTCATCTTTGGCATCTGCGAGTTTATTGTGTTGTGGTTGAGGGAGTTGCCTGTGTTTCACTGAGAGCCATAACCCAGTCGCTCTGACTGATAGACTCTTCTACATTCCTTGGCCCTGTCACACCCACGACTGCATGTCCTGCTACTGCACTTGCAACTGATCAAGGAGGCATGAGATAAAAGGACGGCTCAGACACTCCTGTGTGCAGAACCTCTTCTAGAGCAACTGCAGCACCTCAACCCAAGTTCTTCACCAGAGTATTCTCCTCCTGTTTGGCTCCTTGACACTTGGCTCTTGTTTTCCCAGTTACAATTTTTGCCTACCCCTCTGTACTATGTTTGCTGATCTACTGACCTGTGCCTGTCCCCGACAATTCTCTTGCCTGCCCCAACTGGATAAACACACTACCACATCTAAGTCCATTGGCGGGATCTCTGAGTTCCACCATGACAGGCTGTGCATGCGAACAAACCGTGGCAACAAAATGTACACGTTTTTCTGTCCACCAACTGGCAAAATATGCTGTTGCCCATAATTTGACATGAGAAATCTGAACATTAGTAATCTTTCACATTGACAAGTGACAAGTACTCTGCTACTGGACAAGGCAAGAAAAAGGTTTATGTAAATGCAATTTCGTACTGACTTTCCAGACACATGCAGATGTGTGATCTGCAATGGGTACCTCTTCAGGCCACATTTATGGTACAAATAGGAGTGCATGGAGCTAGCACCCCTATGGTAATCCACACCCTTGGCTGCCCACCTTGATTGGTGAGCATTTCGGGGATTGTGGGTATTTGATGCAACATTATCTCCCATCTATTAAGAGTCCAAATTTATAAGTGCACTGTAGTGACACAAGTGGACAAGGTTCCATCTTGAATGGACAAGGCTCATGGCACCTGGGGGAAGAAGTGGATCAGTAGCTGCATGCTGAAAGTCATTAGGTAACACTCATTTCATCACGGGTCTTCATATGTCTCAAAATCCCTTGCTGTCTCTAAAAGCATAAAAGTGTTTGAAATGGACAGGGAAAGCACTAGTACACCTTGGAAAGCTGGTATTGGTGCTGGGACTTGTGCTGAAAATGGTTCTGCGGGTGCCTTTTCGGCTCTCCCTCCTTATAGTGCCATGATGTACATTTTTGCCCATACTGGATGAAATCCACAGCTCTACCATTTGCTCTCTGCGAGCTCATTGACAACTATTTATTTACCTTATTTCCTGAGATCAGCTAGAAAGAACAAACACTATTAAGGCACCAAATCAATATGCAAGCATCACTGCTGTTTTCCCTTCTTCCTCACAATAGATTTATTCATGCTTTCTGAAGGGCATAAATCACATATTCATTCTTTAAATTACAGAAAACATGATTGATGGTAGTGCGGACAGCACCATTAAAACTCAGTGATGTAAAAAGAGTAAATATTAGTTGAACTGGCAGGTGAGAATACTGAAAACTAATTTCCTCCACATTTTCAGTTGTAATTGTTTAAATCCTAAGAAGAGCTCTGTTGGCTAAAGAGAAATATATACAGTGGAACCATTTAGACTGAATGGTCAGTCTAAAACCTATTATTTGGCATATAAAATCCATTGCACTCTAAAAGAAATCCATCCAGTTAACTGAAATTTGGCATTAATGAAGCAACTAAAAAGGCAATGTGTTGAAAATTAAATAAAACTATATTAAAAATGCATATATGACTATAAATGCAATCTGTTCTACAGGTTTTAATATCTAAACAGAATTTTGATTTTTACCCTATACATATAGCTACAGATCTGCATCTTTAACTTCACTGCTTTTCTTGTCTGTCACGTCGTCCTCATGTTGGAATGAAATTTTATCTGGAGAAAAAAATCTTTTATAGTGGGACACCTGAAGTGATCTACCAAGTCTGTGTTGTGCATTATGTAGCCTGTTTCTAGTGAATCATTTCAAGGAATAGAGACTTATCGGTTGCATTCATCAGTTTCCAAAACCAGTGTCCGACTGTAATCCGCCAAGGGCATTTGGAATGGGTATCATGGCAGTTGATCTATGGCCTCTTTGAATCCAAGCCTCCAAAATATCCTGTTTTCCAAATCGGTGTTGTCTTCCCATGGATGATATGGCAAACAGGGGCTGTTAAAGTGTTGTAAAAAAAAAAAAAAAATCACATTTCTTATTTTCTCATTAGAAACTCTTGTCCAGTGTACACTATATACTTTTTTCAAAGGTTCAAATGTAATTCCCCTCCAAGGTTTCAATGATATACTTTGATATAGTTTCATATGATAAACTTTTGATTGCACATCCACATATTGAGCTTTCCCAGTTAGAGCAATAATCAAAACTAAGAACTAAGCAACGTAAATAAGTAAATAATATGTTATTTTTCAGAGTAGGTTGAGGTAATTGTTAATATCTGTGTTCTCATAGAACTGTAAATTTAGTATGAAATATGCCTAAAATTCCCTCTCCCGAACAGATTGAGCAAGAAATCATCCAGACTGATGACTGACAACAACAATTTGACGTATAAAACAACTGCAGACTTCCTCCCCAAGGGAGTCTGGAAGTCTCTGGAAGGAGACTTGTAGCACGAGTTTGATAATGTTAGCTCCTGGACTTGGAAGGACTGTACTTTTAGCAAGGAGACAGAGGTCATTGCAGCTGGAGGGGCCCAGGGGCCATTATGGAGGCTTAATGGTTTGCGAAGAGAGATCCCATCAACTTCGGAGGGAATTCATCTTTCTGTGTAACACTATACATCTTTCACTCAGCATTTAGCACAAGGAGGGCAATCTTTAATACCTCACTAGAATGGGTTTTTTGTTGAGGCATGCACATTTTTCTCCCGTTTTCCCTTTTCAAGTGACATTATGCTCCGCTTTGCCCACACACCTGTGATGAAGCCTGACCTGCCAGTGCATGAGGAAGCTTCAAAAGCCAAAGGCATATAAATCAGGACATGAACGTGGACTGACGTGCACATGAATGCCGCCAGAGTGCTGTTGTTTCCCCTAGCAGTGCAGGTGCAGGTGGTCTCCTGCTGGTGTACATGTGGCAGAGCAGAGCAGCTAGTTCAGGAGTAGTGTGTGTGTGTTTGTGTGTGTGCTGGGGGGGGATTCAGCGAATCATGCCACATTACACCTCCACTCCCTTCAATCCTGCAGAAAAAATGTGGAACCAGCGAGCCAGGCACTCAGAGCTCTTTAAAGAGGGACAGCTTTACTGTCATCTCCTGACTGGCCAACAAGGTCTTCAGAGCGCGCGGCAACCTCCTCTTTCCAGCACCACACATTTCATAACCCTACAGCTGCGGTGCAGCCTGCACATCATTACTACTAACCATGCATCAATACCACATATGATTTCCAACAACTAATTACTGATTAGAGTAACTCATCTCCGGTATTACTCTAATCACGTTAAATAAATCTTCTCTCTATTTACTGGCAGAAAACAAATCCTATGACACTTTTAATTAACAAGACAAAGCTCATTTTGCTCATCTAATGAGAACCAAGACTGCACAAAAAACAGACGTTTTTTTATCCTTGATGATCAACTGATGTCAACATGGTGCATTGATTCCGCAATCAATTTCTAAGTACGTTTTCCGTTAAATGAACGACAATTAAACACGAAATTTTAACGTGACAAGAAACGTAGTCTTAAATGTAAGATGATGATTTATCACAAATTGTTCTCTGCATTTTCTGTATCATTTTCGATGTACACTACAGTACACACATAACACATCACCGAACCAAGATAATATAATATAATAGAAAAATACTTAACGTTTACAATAAAGTTACACGAATTTAATTTTTCCAGAAATAAAAAATAGGCAAAGGGATGTACGGTAAAATATGTGTTGACGCGGTCACTTTCCCGGAGGCGGCAGCGCGTGAACGTACAGCGGACTGTAACGGACACGCGGCTGGCTCATGTGCGCACGCAGAGCCTGCGTTCACCTCGCCAAGCGAGGTGCTGTACACGATGCTCCACGGTAATTTATTATAAATATATACTTTTTTATAACTTTGCAGAGCAGAATGGATTTATTTAGCTGACGCGTGTCTCCGACGCGTCTTACTACCTGCAATTACTTACCCGATTTGTACAGCTGGGTAATTTCTGGAGTAATTTAGTAAGTACCCTTGGCCTTGCATACTAAGTTGTACTGTAGGTGGGATTCAAACCTGCGACCTTGGGTTCAACACTGTAGCACCTACCTACCACTACGCTACCAGCTGTTCCCTGATTTAAATCTGCAACTTTTCAATCCAGTTTTTTAAAGATTACAGTACACAAATTTGTTAGTTTCAGCAAAGACAGGTAATAACTGTACAAGACAGAATAAAACAATAACATTCCTTAAACATGACTAAATATAACTTTTATTATGCTTACATGCCGAATACCTGTTTTGAGACTGGAGTGGTTAAAGAAATGTATCTTAAAATGTTTTGTCTCATTATATCATTAGTACAGTAAATAAACCGATATCCGAGTTACATGACATGGTTCCTGTGACTGTGTGGAATTTGTCGGACTCGGAGAGTTCATACTTTGAACTGTGGCAGCAGCATTTAAGACGTAACGCATTATCTTTGTCGGATATTTATTATAATGTTCCGCAGTGTCTTGCGTTACTTCATGCAACACACAACACCTGCATAGAAGGAGCGAGCAAAGCCCCGCCCTTCACAGAGCCCTTGATATATTATTAATATTCAAGTAGCGCTGTTTCCATTGGTTACGCGGTTGCACTAACAGGACCATAAAGCAAAATCACTATACAAGTTGCGTAAGATCATAATAGGAGCGCTTTAGGGAGAGCCCTGAAAGAGGTCCTCTGAGACTTTGGGAGGAGACGATCAAGTGTGCAGGCAGCGGTACCCCTGGAAGCTGTAAGTACCCTGCCTCCCTCACTCATGCTGCAGAGCTTCGCTCTTAATTTGCACAGCTTCGGGCATCCAGGTGTCACACTGATGCTCGCGTGCTCGAGTTACGAACAGCGCGTCTGCTACGCGATCCAGTGGTACAACTTCGAAAGTGGGGATGTAGTGGAGCCCTGTTTTGCAGCAGTCACATGCAAGAAGAAAGTGTAGTTCTCATTTGTTGGACGACACTCGCACACATCAGCACAAAGTCACTAGACTTGCGCGGGCATGGTATGTATATGATTATGGAAATATTAATGAGGCAAGTAACCTTAAAGCCACCGCACTTGCGCATAAGGTATTTTATGTATTGAAAATGTTTTGTGATTCAAAACTGTCTGATTTCTCAGTTATTGCTTTTTTTCTAAGTCCAGGGGGTCTGAAGCTATACATAACAAAGTTTGTGGGTCAAGCGCTGGCAAAATGAAGGTTGATCTTGGTGAACAAGTCACGCATGAAAACAGGAACAATGCTCCTAGAGAAAACTATGCTCCTACACCAGCATTAGACTGGATTGTCACCTTGCAGTTGGAACTTTGGGAAATATTCAGGCAGCAATCGCAAGTGACGGTCGTGGTCCAGCGTGTAGAGCACAATGTTGTCTGTACAGCTGAAGCAAAACAAATATGCAGTATAGTCCAGCTGGCACTGCATGAGCAGAGGTGACTCCTCACATTGCCAGGATGACTGCCTAGGCTTCATCTGCAATTTGCCTTTACACAGAGCTGCTTTCATTCTTTTCTGTAACATGCAAGCCAGCCATTTGAAATTTATGAAGAAGTGTTAAGATGTATCCTTGGTTTTCCTTCAAAGCTTAGATTTTAATTAGGATTTACAGAATGGTAGCTGTACTGCTTTTTACTAAAATACTGTTGTTCTGTAAATAATATTAAACTGTGGTCACTTGACCTCCTAAATGAATTCAGTCATTCTGCTTTAATGAAACAAAGAAATTACAGTCATACCATTATTGTGACAGGTGTGTCTGTATATTGTGTATAATTATGTTTGATTCTGTGAGCAGCAATGTGAATTACTTCACTTATGCATAATGCTTTGCTCAGATTTAAAATGAAAGGATTGTTCAGTATGAAGCTGAAATATCAGGGCTTTTATTCAAAAGTGGACAATGGACAACAGAGAAATCACATTTCTGCAAGATGAGATATTTTTAATTTTTGTGCAGATCTCACAGTTGGTTGTATTTTAAAAAGCCAATCTATGTAATTTCATGCTGTCTGCACAATATCCCCAGTTTTCACCCCCTTGGGGTGTAAAATGTCACACGCTGCTGTCAGCACTGAGGGTTCAGTGTATGCCCCAGCCATTCATGCTGGCAATGCTGATCTTGGTGGCTCCTTGTGGCACTTTCTTAGAGTGCGATTCAGGATGAAACTAGAAAGGGGCCTCAGAATTCTCCAAAATTACATTTGCTTTCAGCATGATAGTGATTTGGTTCAAATGCACTGATGGTAGTTACATCACACTGTCAAATGTTTTACACATGACTGAACTTTGCCCATGTTAAACTTAAGCTATTTCTCTTGACTTTCTCCCCTTGGCTGACATGAACACAAATCATTGTAAATTGCTGAAAATAAACACAAAATAGTGACTCAGTCACTGGCAATATCTAATAAGAGTCTGCCAACATATGCAACTGTAGTATGTAGTGCGTGCTCACACAGTGTTGCTAATTAAGTCGTTGTTAGACAATTTTAGAAATTTCACTCTGTTTTGTCAGTTGTTTGATTAATTCTCTGTGACATTTGGGTCTTTAGCTCACCAATCAAATGATCATGCCAGTTAGCTGTGGTTGGTGCAATGCAGAACTGATTAGCAAAGACCTGCTGTATTTAAAGAACTGAGCACAGATCTGGTTAATGCTGAGGTGTGTCTGTGCTCACAGGTGAAGGTGTGTTAAGTCTATCAGGAGAGTGTTTTTGTATACTTACAGGTTCAGTCATGTGCATGCTCATATCTGCAGGCATGTCCACGCTCTGTGTCTTTGCTCTCAGATGGACACACATCTGTGCTCAAATGTAAACATTTGTCCTGTTTTTGTTCACAGGTGATGATGATGATGAATGTTGTGGACTGGCTGTTTTTCATGGCTGTTCTTGGCCTTTTGGAAGGTCAGCGATCTGAGCCCATGTTTATGGCTGTCACTGACACCATCTTCCCCCCCGACTACCACAACAACCCCACACAGCTGAACTATGGGATAGCTGTGACAGATGTCGATGGTGATGGAAATCTGGAGATCCTGGTAGCAGGGTGAGTGAGGCTGGTAGTGGCTGATGGTAGGATGATGGGTGTCAACCTATCATAGGCTGTATGCTTGTTATTTCACAACCTGCTTTATGGATGTGTACATTTTGCTATTCCAACAGGGCTCAAACTCTATCATAGGCAGAATATGCAAAGCACTATAGGTCAAATGAGACAACATATCAAACTTTAAAATGGTAAGTAGTAGTGTCCGGAACCGTCCATTGAGTACCAGACATGTTTTTTGTGGCTGGAACTCAACAGCACTACATACTTTTTGTGTCTTGACTGAGGATTGAATGCAGGACATTGATACACCCAAGTTGAGTTTGTTATCCACAGTGCAATGAGCTGACAGTGTGATGGGTGGCAGATTTGGTTAATGAATTAAACTCTTCATGGCTTACAATTTCCATTGTGATCGATGCCAGCTAGACTGCTCCTGAGGTTCAAGTGCTCATAGCTGTTAACAACTCACAAAAAATATGATTGCAAGCACAAACATTACAGAAATAAACAATAAATGGAAGTAAAAAGAATAAGGAATTGCAATTCATCCGTGCATAACTGAATCTCGGGTGACTAGACATTAAAATGACAAGACAGTCCAGTGCGTCACCGTATTATTTCATTATGTATTTTATTGTCAGTGTGGATTTGGTAAGGAAGTGTTGTAAATGTTTCATTATTTTATTATGATGTGTTTTATGAAAATAAAATTTACCTCCAACAATATTAAACATGGCAAAATGATAAAAAAAATCAATTCTGTGATACACGGGGATAACCCCCCTCCCCCCCCCCCCCCACCACTAGTCATACGAGAATGGCTTGTATGTACAGGAACCACACTGAAAAATAAGATGAAAAATTTGAAGCTGAAAATTAAAACTTTAAAATATACATGAAATGTACATCAATTAAATTAAATAACAAAAAGAAATTAACGTAATAGTGATTGTAAAAGAGACTCTGAAACAGTTAAGGACTTTATTTCTTGATCGCAGAGGTAAAAAAAAATCATCAGAGTAATCTGGAACAAGGTGAAGTAGAGCTTGTAATGTAATAAATCAAAATTTTAAATAGATTTCATAAGAAACTAAGACTCCGGTAAATGTGTGCTGTCATCTGTACAAATATTTAAAAAATATTGACTTAAAATCAAGAGCTTCTTTTAATGACCTAAGAGGCTCTTTGGTTTTCAATACTGCAATAAATTAAACTAATTTGTAGGCAAAGAGGGATTTCCAGTGTGCAAAATACACTGAAATGCTCTCTGTGTAAGACATTTACTGCACTGTAGAGACTAAAGAATGAGCTTTTGATGTTAATGGATGTAATGGAATAGCGGGTCATGGGAAGGCAAAATGAGCCTGTTGTGGCTTGGAAATCCTAGTCTTCAGGGCTTTCGTAAGTTATAGAGGCTATGTGGGCTGAGCATATTGTCAAGGAACACCAAAGACATCAAATGGAACCTGTAGTTTGACTTTAGCTACCACTGCAGAGAGTGTCTATATAGTGCAGTAAGGCTTTCTCACACAGCGCTCCACCTGTGCACGGGGACTACTAGCAGCTATGTGGCATTATGGAAAGCAGGTAACATTGATAAGATGCAATAGGAAAGCAAGGGTTCTTGTAATATATACCAACAGTCCCTCTGCTGCAGAACAGAACCAAGATTTCTTACTGTAACTATTCATCATGAGAACATTTGCCATGTTTGGGGTCTGAAATATGACACAGTGCAGTGCTTAGTATCCCATGGTAAAAGCTTATTTTGATCTCCTCAGACTCTGACCAGTTGTCATAGATTTACCTCATTGCGTGGTGTGGATGTGGAAGGTCACAGGAGCTTGTCCCTCCACTGCAGCACTCTGCTATGCCGCAGCAGGAGTCTGAGATCAGAGGTCCGAAACCTTCTGCCCTTAGGCTCTTAATGGAAGTTACACAACCACCATTTTATAAGCTGAATTGTGTAAGCAAAGTTTATTCAGGTGATAGACAAGTTAAGTTTTAAAAGGATGTTAGTTGTGTTCTATTCATTTTAACATGTTTAGCTTTCTATATTCAGCGTCCTTCGTAAGTTGTCCTTAATGCATTTTGTCTCCCACTCTTTCTCAGGTACAATGGACCAAACCTTGTCCTTAAATATGACAAAGCTAATAGGAAGCTCTTCAACATTGCAGTTGACGACCGCAGATCCCCTTACTATGCCCTAAGGGACCGTCAAGGCAATGCTATTGGTGTTACTGCATGTGACATTGATGGAGATGGCAGGGAAGAGATATACTTCCTCAACACCAACAATGCATTTTCAGGTACCACTTTTTTTTTAGATAATAGACAGTATGATAACAGTGCACAAAAAATTTTGGTGAAATTAGCTCTCTTCAAATGTTAACGAATAATTGTTTCAACCCTTCTGTTTAATAATTTAATATGGACTTCCTTTATCGAACAGTTGGTATCCACAGATAATCTCTTCTTGATTTATCTGTGACACTAAGATGCTTTTTAAAGATATTTGCATGTGAACTGTGGGTATGCTTTTAGTCTTTAAATTAGGAATGAACTTTAAAGGGAATACTATTTGCCCTCATCTTATGAAGGTGGTGTAATCCACAAAGACTCAAAGCTGTAATTACTGTTAGCTTCAATAGTAGAAGATTTTATGCATTCCTGAGTCCCCAGAAGTGAAACTCATTTATTCTAAAATGTTGCCAAATCTTGTTTTAAGTGGACATAGTTCCTTTAATAATTAACATTAGTTATCATAACACAACATAATAAGTTTCTGTTCATTAATAATTCTATAAACATTTATGTCTTTAATATTATATTTATTTAGCAGATGCTTTTCTCCAAAGCAACTTCCAATGAACTTTATTTAGTGGTATCAGCCCACACACCTTATTCAGCAAGGTGACTTACACTGCTAGATACACTACTTACAATGGGTCACTCATCCATACATCAGTGAAACACACTTGCTCTGTCATTCGCACACTCTGGGTGAACCTGAACAGTATTTCTTTGGACTGTGGGAGGAAACCCACGCAGACACAGGGAGAACATGCAAATTCCACACAGGCTGAGCGGGGATGAAACTCACGTCCTCTCACACCATGCGAGTGCTGTGAGATAGAAGCACTACTCGCTGTGCCACCGTGCCACCTGTTAATGCTGTTCATCTGTCTACCTGCGCTTGCTTAGCTTTCTCAGAGTTCCTACACACAAACATGACATACATATGTATGATATTCAGTGTTTATGTATTAAGTCAGCCTTTAAGGTAAAAAAACAAAAGTACAGTAAGACATAAGAAATGTATGAAAACTGAGCAAATGAATTCATACTCAGTGAACAACTGATATGGTGTCTCATAGCACCTGGGCTGCAAGATTTAACATGAGTTTGAGACCCACTCAGTCTGTGGGAAGTTTTTATGTTCTCTCTATTTTTGCGGGAGTTTCCTCCCAAAGATATTTTTCAGGTGAACTGGTCACTCTAAATTGTCGGTTGTAGGTGTGCATGTGTTTTTCTGTATGTGCGTGTGTGTTTGTGTGCTGTTCCACTTTCTTCACACTTAATTTTTTTCACTTGGTGTAGCCATGACTTTATAATAACAGCACAAGTGGTTTTTAAGTGTAGAAAGGCTGACGAAACACATGGCCGCACTGTAACTACTGAGATAATGCCTTGCTCTGCAGTGCATGTGCCTCACCCATGAACATAACGGAGCCTTTGTCATGTGAAATAGTCTATTTTTTCAACACAGCATTGCTACTACCACCCAGTGCTTTCCGTAACTGTGAACATTTTTTTTATGCAAACCTAAAAGTGGTAGTGAATAACGTTCTGTGTAAATGTGAGTTTTTGTAAGTCAAACATTTGTATCTTAGAGGATTTCTGTATGCCCTTGGTTTGTTCAGTTTAAAGCATTTTAAAATCCTCATTCCAAGGTCGAGCAACATACGCTGACAAACTGTTCAAATTCCGCAATGGGCGGTTTGAAGACCTCCTGAGTGATGAGGTCAATGAGCATAGGGACGTTGCCAATCGTGTAGCTGGGCGCTCACTGGCCTGTGTTGATAGAAAGGTAAGCCCATTCTTTTTTGTCCTTCTGAACCATCTCATCTTCCTGTTCTTAGGTTTCACTGAGGAACTTCAACCTCTTTACATCAGACTCTTTCTACTGTTTCCATATTTGCTTTATTTAAGAAAACGAACTGTGCTTAACAGGTGGGATTGACTGCCAAGATGCTTCTCTGAATTTGATACTGCAGTGACTTTTTTTGTCCCTTGCATTCAAGTAGACCTGGGGGGCGGGGGGGCTTTTGCAATTTTTTAGATATGTTCTGCACCCAATCGACTGTAAGTGCAACAGTTTGGCTGATGTCCAAAATACTGTGACTTGCAAGGTTTGTTTTTCCATTGCTGTGTAGAAAAATAACACCTTGATTCAATCAATAGTGAATGACAGAGAGTGAATGATACTTTAAGTGGTCTGATCTGAGGTTAAATCTTGGAGGAATTAAATGAATCTAGTGATAGTGCTGATAAATCCTGATCTGTTCCTATATTGGTATCCCATAAAAACATATAATGACTTAAAGGGTGAGCCAGACCGGGTGGGTTTTATGCATTCCCCTGTAAAGTAAATCCTCTGCTCAACCTTTATAAACTTTATGGAGGGCCAGGTATGTGTTGTCTGGTGGTAGACAGAGCAGTGTGACCTTTAGTAGTTGACCCCAGCAACCTTATTTGATGGTGGTGTTAATTACCTGTGCAGTGGAGATTACCACCTGCTGAAAGGTGCAGCTCCTCGCTGTAAACCACTCTTTGAAAGCATCTTATGACAGTCATGCAGTGTCTCGGCACAGTGTCTGCCTCCCGGGTATTAGTCTGTTTCTCCTGAATGTTAATTCCTCTGCCCCCATGCAGGGGGCAAAAGGCATGTTATGGGCCTGGTGTGTCTGTGGGAGTGGAGAGGGCACTAAGCTCTGATCTTATACCAATGGTGGCACTTTGCTGAGACATAGAACTTTAGAAGCACAGAAAATGTGACTGCTCTTCAAGTCAGGGCCAGAAACACTATTCTCTTAAGTGTAACAGCATTGCAAGCAGGGCTAAGATGGCCATGACTCGTCTGACATTGTTCCCCGACACGCTGAGCTTGTGCTGCAGGGAGCTAGTGTCCCATACTGATCCGTTTCTCTGCCTACGAGAAAGCCTCCGCCTCATTGAAATGTAATGCACAAGCCCATCACCATAGTGCTGTCTGAACGTGCCTTTCTGCAGGGACTGTGGCTGATAATGGGGTGTGAAATTAAGATCTAAAGGAGGAGGCATGGGAGCCAGGCTGTTGGAGGGCAGGTCCAGCTGTGTCTGCACCACTGTGTTACTGCTCACAGCGTAGCAACATCAAACAGACATGTGTGTGCAGGGCAGAATGCCCTGGGTGGGAGCAGTGAAACCTGCATGAGAATAGGGGTCTCCCTGTGGTCCTCAGGTGGAGATGAGTCATCAGGGCCAATGTACCTCAGCTACGGCAACACATTTTTCAGTGCAGGCAACTGGAAACTAGAAACCATTAGAATTATGCAATGATTTCAGTACTAATTAAAACTGATATGCCAATACATCTGAGAAAATTGAATTGCAGTACAGTTAAATTGTTATGTCTTCATTTGCTTCTGTTGCAATGTTGTATCATACTACAGACATTTCATTTTCTATGTTTGCTTTCTCAGGGCATTGGGCGGTATTCCATCTACATTGCCAACTATGCCAGTGGGAACGTTGGACCCCATGCCCTCATTGAGATGGATGAGGCAGCCAGTGACCTGTCCAAGGGGGTTGTTGCCCTGACCAATGTGGCTGAGCAGGCGGGTGTCAACAAGCTCACAGGTCAGGGGTTAGCAAGCTTATAGAAAGCTTGATTACACTTTTTCTGTATAGCTGACAGGACATATGCCTTTCCCACTCACAGACCTGTAATTGAAACTGAGATCATGAATCAGTTCAACTTAACAGTGTTAAGCAATCCATCTATATACAATGTGCTTGTCTCTACATGTATGTATTCAGATGCGCACAATTACCTTCTGCTGTCAGTCTAGGATGTAACTGGTGAGGGTGAGCAAGAGATCAATGACCTTTGCTCCCTCTTTTTCACAGGTAACCCCTTGTACAGTGGTCAGTACAACCAATCTGAGTTATGGGAACTTTACCAGACACACCTGCCTCTAATGAAGGTGGCCCCTGCCACGGCTTTACTTTTGGCTCAGTCAGCGATTTGCAGCGCTGAAAGTCACTGGGAAATGCAAGGGCGATGGGGGCTGTATTTCAGATCTGACTGGTTCAATGGGCCCAAGGCTCCATTAATCAGTGCTTTGTGTGGATCCAGGCAAGCCTCCAAGGGGGGGTGTTAAGGGGGGTGCCACTTTCCTGCACGCTGGGGACACAAAGAGGTTGGGGACAGTTGCTGAATCATTTATCCTAGGGATGGAAGTGGAGGATAAAACAGAGTGAGAGAGGTGGGAACCCTGACCATCTCACAGTGTGGTGCAAGATACACCATATTGCCCCTGGTGTGTGAGGCGCTAGAGCACGAAGTGGTGCTGCAACCTAGGGAGCAAGAGCAAGGCAGGACACCAAGACTCGCAACTCGCATGGGATAGACGGCCTCATTGGGCTGTGATTAATAAGCCGTGACGGGAAGAGAGTCAAGTCATATTTTAATAGTAACAGTTCCCTAAAGAGTCATTAAACTGCTCCGGCCCCAAAAGACTGATGGTATTTATCTCAGCAGATAAAAAGAGGCAGTCAGTCTAGGACTGCCGTGATGCGGGCATGAGCTTCTTCAGTGCTGAAGATAACCGTATATCTCTGTCTCTGTTTCCCTATCTCTCGCCTCATTCTCTTCCTCCATCTCTCTTTCTGTCACTCGCCTCTCTGCCTCCTGCTATCTCTGTTTTTCTTTCTATCCCTCTCTCTTAGCTGTCAGTCTCTATTTTTGCCTCTTTCTCCTTTCTTACTTTCTTGCTTTCTCTTAGCAGTTTTGACAAAGTATTTATGGTCCTTCAGGGTAACTGAGAGGTAGATGGAGAGAATGTCAGAGACACTGTGATTATAAGAAGTGTTATAAGGACTGCCATAGCTACAGGGCAAGGGGGCTGCCCTGGCAATCCCTGGATAACAGAGGATGTGGTTGCATCAGTAACATATAGGAAATTGCCTGGAAAGTAGGTAGTGATGAGTGCAGGGTTTGCTGGGTAATAGCGCCTACACTTGTCTATCTGTGCAGGGGGCCGGGGTGTGGTGGTTGGGCCAATCGTCAGCCAGACTCGCTCTGATATCTTCTGTGACAATGAGTATGGTCCCAACTTCCTGTTCCGCAGCAACGGGGATGGAACCTTCACGGACGTGGCCGCACAGGCAGGTAGGAGTGATGATGAGAATTGTGTGGAGCGTAGTGGGAGGACATCAGACATTTGTGCCTCTGAGCCTTTGACCTTCACCAATTGTGAATTTTACTGCAGGGGTTGAGGACCCAACACAACATGGCCGAGGAGTAGCACTGGCTGACTTCAACCGGGATGGGAAAACAGACATTGTGTATGGCAACTGGAATGGCCCACATCGCCTTTTCCTGCAGCTCAGCACCAACAGAAAGCAGAGATTCAAGGTATGCTTCTGGAAGTGGGCATGGCGTGAATTCTGGATTAAGGAAGAAGACCGCTGGTGTCACGTCCCAAGGGGTCGCTGCCCCTCCTGGTCAGAGGCGGTGCCACTCAGTGCCGTTAGGTAACACCCACGTATCACCTCACAGTCTCATAGGACACGGAGGTATAAAAGGAGCCAGCGGAGCAGAACCAATTGCGGATTCTTAATCAGCGGTTCTGTTGTGCTCTCTTGGCAATTAGTAGTCTCTTGTTCCCTCAGTCTGTTTCCTAGGTGTTCATGTTCCAGTTCCGAGTGCCCGTCCTGTCAATTCCTGCCTCTTGTTCTCCAGTCCTGGTCCAGTGTTCCAGTCCGGTATTTCGTCACATCTCGGGGTTGCGGTCATACTCACAGAGTAGCGTTTCACTGTTCACCATAGTTCAAACACCGTGTGTGTTTCCTGGTCTTGTGTTTCCTGTTTCATTTCCACCGAGTGTCTTACAGTACGCACAGTGCACTTTTAACATCACCCTGCACCGTGAGGTCATTTTACGCTTTGTCCGTGTTCGGACGTAATAACAACGCGCGTCCGTGTCAGACTCCCGTCCAGACGCTACAACTGGAGGGAAGGTTGTAACTATAACTTTGGAAGAAAATTTGCAACTAATAATATTGTCTGGCAATGTATACAGCAAAATGTATAACATTCTCATGATATATAAATATGGGTCAGCATCTCTCCAACTCTTCTCTCCACAACCCCCATAAGTCTGTTGCTAGATCAGACTATGTTCAGTCCCTGTGCAGGTTCTTTAAGTGTGAGATCCATCTCTTGTGTAGGGTTGGACAGAGAGGCCTCGTAATAACACTCATGCTTGGCTGACATGATTTCTGCTGTTTTAAAGTAGTTTTGTCGCTCCACTAAGTAGCTAATTAAAACTCAGCTGAATAAAAATCTTGCAGAAGTAGACAAAAACTGTAGATTGATGCTGTTTAGGTTGTAATTAAAATGTATGAATCCCCCCCTGCCTACTTTCACTGCTCTGATGATAGCTTTTCTACATCTTAATGTAACAAATATGGCCTTGCTGGTATGAAGCAGAATTACACAAAAACCCATACACAAACACACACGCAGGCACAAATCAGAAGACCTTCTCCTTCACCCAAACTATGAAGATCATCTTCAGGGTCTCTAGAAGTAGGTTTTATGAGGCTTATAATTAGAACAGGGAGTCAATATTGGAGGGGAGTACATCATTTTTCCTCAAGGCATTACTGTTTTGCTCAGGAGAGGTCTTCTTGGGAGCTTTGTCCAGCAGTTCTTCCAGGCTGGATCCTGGGGTCCTAATCCCATTTTAACCACCCCGCCCCCGGCTTTCCACTCCGCAGGCCACAGTCCTCAGTATCATGATTCTCATGAGATGTCGCTCAGAACGCAAGTGCAGATTTTAGTAGAAGTGGTGGTTTCATTGTGTGGGGCAAATCTGAAATCCAGGTCGAAGAGTCAAGGAAAGGTCAAAGCCGATTGTGCAAATGTCGTCTGTGATGCTAACCCAAAATCGGGGTTGAAGGTTCAAACGGAGAAGTCAGGAACAGGGGCGAAGAGTCAGGAACACAGTGGGGACAGTTGTCTCAGTGACGTTCCGCGAGTACTGTAGGTAAGTCTGCTTCTTTTAATGGCTGTGTTAATGAGGTGCAGGTGTTTTAGGTATGTGGAATAAGTTCTGATGACCTTCGCCCATGGTCCACTAGTGTAATCTCCCCAAAGTTGTCATACTAAGGCCCCTGTTTGTCTGTTTGTATGTTCTAGGACATTGCCACCCAAAAGTTTTCCATGCCCTCTCCTGTCCGCACAGTGCTCGTGGCTGACTTTGATAATGATGGTGAGCTGGAAGTCTTTTTCAACAACATAGCCTACCGGGGCCCATCTGCCAACAGGCTCTTCAGGTGAGGATCACAGTGCCAAGGTGTTCAGAGTTTCCTTTCCATATGATCTAGTCAAAGTTGGTTCATATGTTGGAAAGTAACAAATTAACTATACTTTAGAATCACACATCTGCATCTAAGTCTGTCTTTCTGTTAATGTCATTCACACATTTGTATTTTCTATGAGATGTATGTTGCTTTGGAGAAAAGCGTCTGCTAACTGAATAAATGTAAATGTAAAGTGGAAGCACAAATGGACCAGCTGATGTCTCGAAACATTGCTTATGCTCAACATAGTAGTATTCTGTTGATATTAGAGGTGTTACAGTAGACTACAGTACAAAAGGAATGATTCATTTAGATGCAGTTTTTGGCCAGAATTGTACTTTTAATAGTGTTTTGAGGGTAGGTCCAGACACATTGAGGAACCAGAGGTACATAGGTCAAACCACAGAAACGGCCCCATACCACCTTAGTTGAAGAATATGTCAGTAGTCAACATGTATTCCCCATGTTGACACAGCGAGGAGGACCATGACTGCAAGTTACAGCTCAAAACACTGATCCAACTTTCCAGCACAAGGACCAATGGAACTGAAAAACGACTTCAAGTCCAAGACAGCTGGAAAAATGTTCATTAGTGTACACAAAAATGCATTACTTTTCTGGAGGTGTTGTCTGGCAGTAGAAACTTAAGTCAGGCCACCATTCTCAAAAACCTCAGGGAAATTATATAAGTAAAAATTACTAAATATATTGCATTTACCATTCCCGCTTGTTGTATGAAATGAGTCCCACCCTGCTGAGTGAAACCACAGAACACACATCACTGACTGTGGCACTAGTGCAGCACCACAGGGGTACACTGATAACAGTTCGCTTGCCTTTGTAGGGTATCTCGGAGGGACCGTGCTGATCCCCACATTGAGGACCTCAATGTTGGAGAGGCAGCTGAGCCAGACGGCCGAGGAACAGGTGAGTATGGTCAGGGTACCCTAAAACTTTCAGTCAGGTTATGTATTGGCAACTGGTGATGTAACAGTTAAGGAGCAAATCATGTGACCAAATAGATTCCAGTAAAAATCAGAGGAAGGATACAACTATTATAGTGTGTGGTACGTATTTATAATTTATTGCTTTGGTCAAATGTTTAGTGTTAAAATGACAAAACATGCAACCTTTTTGGATGGTACAATACATGTAGCATTTTAAATAAAGTGAAATTAAAGTTCATTAAAAAAATGTACTCTGAATTCATGGGGGGTGCAGTGGCGCAGCAGGTTTGGCCAGGCCCCGCTTTCTGGCAGGTCTGGGGTTCGAGTCCCACTTGGGGTGCCTTGCGACAGACTGGCATCCCGTCCTGGATGTGTCCCCTCCCCCTCCAGCCTTACGCCCTGTGTTTCAGGGTTAGGCTCCGGCTTGCCGCGACCCTGCTTGGGACAAGCGGTTTCAGCAAGTGTGTGTGTGCTATGAATTCATTGACTACATTCTTTTTGTTTCATAACATTACTAATATTACCACAGGGATGGTTATAACCATATCTTTGTGGGCTGTGCTCTGAAAGGAAAATACGCTTGAAAATCCGACATCTTTGGTTATGGCCTTGCTGAGATTTATAGAAAAGAATATGCATGATAGATCTTTTTCTCAAAGAAAGATCAGTGCTGCTTTCCTTGTGTTCAATACTGTATCTGAACACCCAAATACGTATATGTTGGAATATAGTCAAAAAGCTTTTCCCTTTAAGATGTCCTCAAATAATGGCTTTCTGAAGGCTTTCTGTGAGTTGAGGTTAAAAATGAGAAAAAGAAAGAACCAGGATAACATGTGTCCTCATGGGCCTTTGCTTGCTGTGCATGTATCAGGGGCAGCCATAACTGATCTGGATGGAGACGGACGGCTGGACCTGTTGGTGTCCCATGGGGAGAGTGCTGCCCAACCCATTTCTGTGTTCAGAGTCAACCTGGTGCGTCTAGCGCAGGGGGATGTGGGGAAGCAAGGGAACTGTGAAAAATGGTTGGAGAAGTATGTTGATAATTTTAATGGTTGCAAGTGGTCAGGTGTGTGTGTGAAATTATTCCAGGTAATGTTAAGTTCTCTTTTTCCAGGGCTCATCCAACAGGTGGCTGCGTGTCATCCCTCGTACCCGCTATGGGGCATTTGCGCGGGGAGCCAAGGTTGTAGCCTATACGAAGAAGAGTGGTCCCCACACCCGCATCATCGATGGGGGTTCTGGATACCTGTGTGAGATGGAACCGGTGGCCCACTTTGGACTGGGTATGTCAATTTGCAGTTCCTGCTACAGACACTGAAGTTAGAACTGGAAGACTGAAATTACCTATGTTTGTAACAGATTATTTAAAGCAACAGTCATAGTTTTTTTTGTTGGGATATATATCTACACTTTTTGCTGTTAAGGAAATAAAATAATGTTTATTTGTTATATGTGGGAGAGCTTGCTTACCTTATGCTGTGGTTGTTCATCAGGAAAGGATGTGGCCACCAGTGTGGAGGTATACTGGCCAGATGGGCGCTCTGTGGCTAGACCACTTGAGATAGCTGACATGAACTCAGTTCTGGAGATCCACTATCCAAAAGAAGAGGAAGAGGAAACCCCACCTGCAGAGATAGAGGTGGGACTCTCTGACAGTGTTTCTCAGAAACCTGCCCACATTCACATACATTTATAAGAAATTATAAATGTAATTGATTTTATTTAATTGTGTCCACTTATTTTTTAGGTTAAATAAGGGAATATCACACCTTGCATTGATCTGTACCAGCTAGGTATCTCTAATGATTTAGAGAAGTTGCTATTTAATTAATGAATGTTTTTCAGTGTGGAAATGGATTTGCTGTTGAGAATGGACGTTGCACAGGTAAGTTAAATTGGTTAAAAAATGGGTATTTGGAGAATTTCAGCAATTACAGGTTGTCAGAAATTCTGTTATTTTTACTCAGAGAGGAAAAAAAAAACTTCCAAATGAAAACCAAAGCCAAAGAGACAAAAGTTGTTGTTTAGTAGCGTTACTAACATACCAGCCAGTGGGCCACCAAACTGTTTCTTAATTTCTTTTCTGTACCAAACTTAATGAACTGCATTCTCAATTACAAGTAGCCCATTACCCTACCTGTCTGTTGAGCATTCATGCAGTCTGTTTGCAGCTCAAATGTGGTTTATACTGGACCTATGTAATTTATTTGTGGTCAGTGCCAAAGTAGTATCTCCTGTGTCCCCTAGACAAAGATGAGTGCACACAGTTTCCCTCTGTTTGTCCTCGTGATCGCCCCGTCTGCACCAACACCTACGGAGGCTACAAGTGCCGTGCCAACAAGAGATGTGGACAGGGCTTCGAGCCCAATGATGAGGGGACAGCCTGTGTTGGTAAGTGGGGATGAGATAGACTTGGGCAGGAGGTAAATAGCTGCTTGAAGAATGATGCTTAGTCCATTTTTCTCCATTCCAACATTATCAATTTTAAGTCACACTGACCCACCCCCAAAGCCATTTTCCATTCTACACAAAGCCTAATAAAATCCCTAGATAAAAACCTCTCCCTTGGTTTGTCCTCTTTTCTCTGCAGCTCAGGTGGCTTACTTTGGGGGGAACCGTTCTTCAGCCCGTGGGCTCAGGACCCACCTTCCTCAGCTTTTTCTGTCTCTACTGGGGCTACTGGTACTCCGGCTTATAGCTTGCCTACTCTAGGGTGCCTCCTGCATGCCTTTGTTTCCTTCTCTATTGCTCTCCCTCCTTCCTGTCATTTTCTTTTTTCTCACACTCTTTCATCCCCCCTGGTTCTGTCTGTATGTTTTTCTTTCTGGCCTCTGACACTCACAAATCATGGGGGTTCACATACTGAAATAAACTGTTCATGGTCACCTCTCCCCCTACTACAGCCTCACTCTACCATACTGTGCTTCCAACTTAATCTAATGCACTTGGCATTGCCTGTCTAAGTGCAGCTCTGAGCTATGGGTGGGACTCCGGAAGGCTGGGACTGTTGGTTGGGTGTTAGTCACAGGCCCAAAGGATAACAAGTCTGCATGCCAGTTTGGTGTTGGATTGTTATGTTTTAAATTGTGCCTGGAATTTCAGGACCTGGAGATGTTATTGTTTCCCCTGGAAATGCCCTATGTGGCATATACCCTCCAGTTTAGAGTTGGCTTGCTTTCTAGTACCACACTATGCAGCCATTTAGCAGACCTTCATATAAGACATAACAAGAGTTAAGTAGCTCCCTGATGTTTCAGTGTATGTAATGTACCAGGTTGCAAGTATTTTCTCACTGAATAGTACATACAGCAGAACATGTCCATGTAAAATATTCTTGATGTTGAGTGTCACTACTAACACTATTATAATGTGGAACAGCAACTCCATTATAGGTTGCAGTTCTGAAGGATCTGATTCTGTTGCGATTCTGAAAGATACACTCACTTTCCAGGAAAAAATATGGGAACTGGAGCAGTTACCAGTACAAGTTGCTTCTGACTGAAATTTACCAGGGTTCATTATCTGTTTTTAAAGCAGGACCTACAGCCTACTGTGCCACGTGTGTGGCCTCCCATCCAGACACATATCAGTACTGAAAAGCTTGTTTCTTCACGGAAATCAGTGCTCCAGTCTAAACAATTGCATAAAGTTTCTCTCAGAATCCCATGGCCGTGCACTGTGAATGAAGCCAGTCAAAGATTGGTCACGTCACCAAAGCTCCCTATCTTTCATTTGTTAACTCTTACTGTGTCGCAGCTGGGTGACCCAGAATGGTATCTCAAAGATATTTTTTTTTTTTGTATTTTGCTTTTGGCAAAGGGATATCAGCCCTTCTCTTGTTCAACAGCAGTTTGGCCTATTTGCTGTGTGTTTTTCCACCTAATTTAGCAACATTCCATCAGGCTGCATTGCTGAGGAAATCTGCGGTTTATGTGTCTGGTTTTCATGAAAAAAACAAAGAACCAGCACAGATTAAAGAGAGCAGGGTCCAAGCTGTCTCCTACTGCTTTCTAAAGTAGAGGCCAGCTTAGCTCTGTTGACTAGAGCAGAACTCCATAGACTTATCTCTATCCACTTCCACATACTTATGTGCTTAGAATTACAGCATACAGTGCCAAACAGCACAGAACACTTGTGCTTTGCATGATGTAGTAGATTATGAAGGGATAAAAACTGCCATAGGAAAACAAACCATTGTGGACCTGTAACAGCCACATCTATTTTACTTTTTTCATAATAAAATATTGTGCCACCCTCTTAACTAAATCTTTTGTATCTGTCTGGTTCCTTGTCGCTTTTCAAAGATTCTTAATGTACAAAATGATTAAAATAGCTTCAGGTAAATAGCTATGATTTTCCATACTAGTTTTCACATACTCATACTAGTTTTATGATTTTCACTGTGCAATATTATTTTATTATTTGTTAAAAATAATGACCCACTTTGTGTCTTGTGTAGAAAGTACAGTAACTATTGGTTGAGGTATTCCTGTGTTAAATAAACTTCTGGAATCTGGTTTGCTGTTGTGTAATGAATTATCAAGGTTTCAATAGTGCAAATGATGGTTATTAAAAAAAGGACTTTACCTAACAGAAAAAAAACTACAGTATTAAACTTGAAAAACTATATGGGATGAATAAAATACAACTGATGTGAGTTACTAGTTAGTACTGAATATTTAAAAAAAATGAAGTAGACTAATCAACACTGTTTTGTGTCCATCTTAATACATGTTCAGTTGCTATCATGATAGCGTTGCCAGACATTACTCATAAATCAGTAAATATTTAGAGTAATGTATGGCAACACTATGATGAAAGTGATTGAATACATATAGAGCCAAATAATGCAGTGGCTTTACTGAGGACAGCTCATGGCAATCTAATCCTGATCTGCCAAAAATAAAGCAACAGTCTAAACTGCATTATCAATAAGCCAAGGCCTTTGATGTGGACAGGATTTTTGCCTTAATTTACATTCCATACAAGGGGGTGTGGTGGTGCAGTGAGTTGGACCAGGTCCTGCTCTCTGGTGGGTCTGGGATTAGAGTCCCGCTTGGGGTACCTTGCGATGGACTGGTGTCCTGTCCTGGGTGTGTCCCCTCCCCCTCTGGCCTTTCTCCCTGTGTTGCCAGGTTAGGCTCCGGCTCCCCCACAACCCTGTATGGGACAAGCGGTTTCAGATGGTGTGTGTGTGTACATTCCATACAGGGGGTTGTGGTGGCACAGCAGGTTTGGCTGGGTCCTGCTCTCTGGTGGGTCTGGGTTTTGAGTCCTGCTTGGAGTGCCTTGCAACAGCCTGGCATCCCGTCCTGGGTGTGTCTCCTCCCTCTCCAGCCTTGTGCCCTGTGTTGCCAGGTTGGGCTCCGACTCACCTCAGCACAAGCTGTTTCAGACAGTGTGTGTGTGTACATTACATACATTTATTTATTTAGCAGGCACTTTTCTCCAAAGCAACTTCCAATGAGGTCCCTGTAGTGTTATCAGCCCACACACCTTACACACCAAGGTGACTTTCGTTGCTAGATACCCTACTTACAATGGGTTACTCATCCGTACATCAGTGGAACTGACTCTCTCTTTTACCTACACACTATGGGTAAACCTGACCAGCATGTCTTTGGACTGTGGGAGGAAACCAGAGCATCCAGAGGAAACCCACTCAGACACAGGGAGAACATGCAAACTACACATAGACTGAGCAGGGATGAAACCCACATCCTCTTGCACCACCCAAGCACTGTGAGACAGCAGTGCTACTTTCTGTGCCACCATGCCACCCTATTTCTTACCTGCCACCCAAGTCTTCATTTCGTTAAGACTGGGATTTCATTTTCAATGTAGACTGTATCCAGCAGTGTTCCTACATTGGTGTCAGAGTGGGATGACAACCTACACTTTCTAATGCTATGTTGGGAAGTATAACAAAATTCCGTTGTAATGTAAAGACTGGTGCAGTACCATGTGCTGACTGCATTCGAAGGTACAGAGTAAGTCTTCTGTTTCTTGCCCAGAAACAAAAATGGAAATGTGTATTGAAGAACAGGAAAGTCGTATATGCAGTAACGTGAGAATTAGCTGCTAATGCAGCTTGAACAGAGTTTTAAAGTTCTTTGCTGCTGCAGGGTATACAATATTTGCTGATTTCTCTGAAATAGTTGTGTATTCTGGGCAGCATAGTTTTGCAGCATGTAGTGCTGCCTCCTCACAGTGCCTAAACTCTTTGCACGTAGATTCCAATCTAGCTCAGTCTGTGTGGAGTTTCCATGTTCTCCCCATTCTGCATGGGCTTCCTCCTTTGCTCTGTTTTTCTCCTACAGTCTAAAGACTTGCAGTTGAGGAGTATTGGTGACACTTTAATTTTCAAAATTTCCCATAGTGTGTGAATTGTCATGGTCGCGTCTGAGGGAAGCGGCGGACCCAAGTGCAGAGCGATAATCGTGGTGTCTTCGGGGAAATCCAAGAGAGGAGGTCAGAGGACGGGCAAAGGGTCTTCGAGGTGCGAACGTCGTAACAGGGAGGATCCAAAAGGCGAGGTCAGTGTACAGGCAAGAGGTCGATGATCCGAAGGAGGCAGTAGATCGGGGGAACAAGGGACGAGTTCGGGGAAGGCGTTCGGGGAAGGCGTTCGGGAACAGGAAATGGCTGGAGAAGGTCGCTAACGAGGAGGCAGATCAAGGTTCCGCATCAGCTGGTTGTCCGACGCAGCCTTTTATGCTGCAGTCTGCGTTGCGTCCCAGGTGTTCCGTGTTGGCCCAGAGGTGTGGGCGTGGCAGTGCCCCCCCCCGAGGATCGGTCCCGAACACTCGAGGGCGACCAGGGGGACGGCCTCGAGGCCGAGGTGCGGGCCGATCCGGATGACTCCTGTGGAAGTCGGCGATGAGGCTTGGATCAAGGATGTCTCGTGCCGCTACCCAGCACCGTTCCTCAGGTCCGTATCCTTCCCAATCCACCAGATACTGGAGTACCCCTCCACGACGGCGGGAATCCAGGAGCGCCCGTACCGCATACGCTGGTGCACCACCGTCAGGCAGGAGAATCGGGTCTGGAGGCGTGCTTGCGGGCTGGTGTAGGGAGGTGGCCAAGGGTTTGAGGAAGGATACGTGGAACGTCGGGTGTGTGCGTAGGTGTTGGGGCAGTTGCAGGCGATATGAGACCGGGGTAACTCTGCGGATAATCTTAAAGGGTCCTATGTACCTTGGGCTGAGTTTCTTTGACATATATGGTCCTTGGAGACCCCGGGTTGATAGCCATACCCTCTGTCTGGGTGTAAGGGAGAGGTGCCGCCGATGTTGATCAGCTTGATGTTTGATACGGGTTTGTGATTCTTGGAGATGACGTCTGACAGCTGCCCATACCTCGCTGCTGGTTCGGTACCAAGAGTCCACAGCCGGCACATCGCTGGATCCCGGTTGCCATGGGAACAATGGTGGCTGGTACCCCAAGATGCACTGAAAAGGAGAGACACCTGTAGAGGTATGGGTGAGTGTATTGTGGGCGTACTCTGCCCACGGAAGGTATCGAACCTGGACTCTGATTTGAAGCCTTGGACTGAGCACAGACTGGACACGCCCGGATGTAGTCCTGTACGTCTTCCCGGAGGGACGGCCACCAGTAGAGCTGCTGGATCCTAGCCTGAGTCTTCCCAAACCCTGGGTGCCCCACCGCTGGATGGTCATGGGCCCATTGTAGGAGAGTCGTCCTCAGACCTGGTGGAACATATTGTTTTCCAGAAGGTTTACCTGGTGGTTCGGGGTCCCCTTGTTGGGCTTGGGCCAGGTCCTGGGTGAAGTCCCACTGAACGGATGCCACAAAGCAGGACCTGGGCAGGATGTAGTCTGGTTCCGTTACCTCCTGCGTTTCGTCATGCAGCCGGGAAAGGGTGTCCGCTTTGATGTTCTTTGGACCTGGTCTGTAAGTGACAGTAAAGTTGAACCGAGAAAAGAACAGCGCCCACCTGGCCTGACGCGTGTTGAGGTGCTGGGCTGTCTGCAGATATTGTAAATTCTTATGATCAGTGAGTACCAAAAAAGGGTGTTGTGCCCCTTCCAGCCAATGTCTCCACTCTTCTAGGGCTAACTTAATTGCTAGGAGCTCTCTATTCCCTATGTCGTAGTTTCGTTCGGCCTCAGACAGTTTCCTGGAAAAAAATGCACAGGGGTATAATTTCACGGGCTTACCTTGCCTCTGAGAAAGGACAGCGCCTACCCCTGACTCAGAGGCGTCAACCTCCACCACGAATGGCAACTCAGGGTCGGGTTGATGCAGAATGGGGGCTGTAGAGAACTTGAGTTTGAGGTTCTCGAAGGCTCGTTGGGCTTCTGGATTCCATGGGAGACGAGGGGTTTTACTCGCTGTAAGCGCTGTCAATGGTGCGACGATCATGCTGAAGTTCCTGATGAACAGGCGGTAAAAATTGGAGAACCCCAAAAATCGCTGGAGAGCCTTAGTGGTGGTTGGGCGAGGCCATTGCTGGGTGGTCTGGATCTTACCTGGATTCATAGCAATGCCGTCTTGGGTAAGTATGAACCCCAAGAAAGAGACCTTCTGCTTGTGGAATTCACGTTTCTCCAACTTCACATATAATCTGTTTTGCAACAGTCTCTGGAGCACCTGTCGGACAGTCAGTACATGCCTGGCCAACGTATCAGAATAAATCAGGATATCGTCAAGATATACCAGGACGCCTTTGTGGATCATGTCCCCGAGCACATGATTCACAAACGCCTGGAATACACTGGGTGCGTTCGCAAGACCAAAAGGCATAACCAGGTATTTGTAATGACCCAGGGTGGTACTTAAAGCAGTCTTCCATTCGTCACCCTGCCGGATACGGACTAGATTGTACGCACTTCTCAGGTCTAGCTTCGTGAACCATTGCGCCTGCTGAGTGTTCTCAAGGGCGGCTGTGATCAAAGGCAGAGGATGTGGATATTTCACACAAATATTATTCAACCCCCGATAGTCAATACAGGGGCGTAACCCCCCCATCTTTTTTCTCGATGAAAAAAACCTGGCAGACGCGGGGGACGTGGATGGTCGTATAATTCCTGTCTCTAAGGCTTCGGTGATATAAGTCTGGAGGGCTGATTGTTCGGGTCTGGACAACGGGTAAATGCGACTATGCGGAGGTGTGGTACCCGGCGAGAGATCAATTGCACAGTCCCACGGACGATGCGGTGGGAGCTCGGATGCGTGTCTTTTGCTAAAAACCTCCGCAAGATCCTGATACTCGGGAGGAACTGGCACCTGCAGTGCCGATTCTGAGCCTTCTATAGACGTAGCTCGACAGGGTAGCTTTAAGCAGGTTCTCTCACATCGGGGTCCCCAAGCCACCAACTCCCCAGTACTCCACTGAAAAACCGGGTCATGCTTGGAGAGCCAAGGGAACCCGAGAATCAGGGGCAACTCCGGAGACGAAATCAAATAAAAACTCAACATCTCCTGGTGACATACACCTACTCTCACAGTTACAGGGGCTGTCTGGTGGTCCACAAAACCCTTCCAGAGGGGCTGGCCATCTAGGGCGGTCACTTTAAGACGCCCCCCAATGGGTTTGGAAGGGATACTATGAGACCGAGCAAACCCAATGTCCATGAAGCACCCCGCTGCTCCTGAATCCACCATTGCTTGCATCTGTACCTGTCCTGCTCCCCAGGATAACATTACGGGTACAGCGAGGCGGTTACAACAGAGGGTGCCACTCACCTTGGCCTCAGGGCGGACAGGGCACTGGAGACGGAAGTGACTAGGGTCACCACAGTAAAGACAGAGGCGTTTTCGTAGTCTTCGCTGTCTTTCGGTGAGAGGCAGGCGCCCCAGCCCCAGCTGCATCGGCTTTGCTTCCTCCTGTTCGGGACCGCATCTTTCTGGGGCCGGTTCTGAGGCTGGTCCCTGGGTTCTGATCTGGTTATCTAAGGTAACAGCGGTTTCTATGAACCGATCAAGGGTCCATCTTTCTCCTCGGAACACCATTTCACCGCGGATGCGTGGGTTTAGACCACGGCGAAAACTAGCCAACAAGGCTCTCTCTCCCCAATCGCTGCGTTCGGCGAGAACACGAAATTCTATGGCGTAATCTGCCACGGGTCGGTCACCTTGCTGTAGATTCATGAGTCTTTCACTCAGCTGTTCCTCCGGGTGAGCCAGTCCGAAAATGGCGAGGAACCGGCTCTTGAACTGCGCATAAGTGCTGGGGAAGCCATTTGTCCAGACTGCTGTCGCCCACTCAAGTGCTCTGCCCGTGAGCAGAGAGAGGACGTAGGTGATCCGGCTCTGTTCTGTGCTGTAAACTAGGGGCATACTGGAAAAAACGAGCTCACATTGAAACAAGAAGCCTTCACATTGTGCTGGGGTCCCGTCAAAGCGGGTCGGGGGAGACAAGTGGAGACCACGTGATAGAGAAGGAGTTGCGTTCGACGAGTCAGGCGCTGCAGGACCGGCTGCGCGTTTCTCAATGGGCTGTGTGGGCGCACGCGACGTATTCAGCACGCTTACCACCTGCTTGTAAGAGGCGATGAGGTTGTGGAGCGTCTGTTCCATACCGGCCAAGCGTGCTTCACGCGAGTCCAACTCCGCCTGGAGATGGTTCAGCTCCGCTGGATCCGTATACGTGGCGGAGCCTTCTGTCATGGTCGCGTCTGAGGGAAGCGGCGGTCCCAAGTGCAGAGCGGTAATCGTGGTGTCTTCGGGGAAATCCAAGAGAGGAGGTCAGAGGACGGGCAAAGGGTCTTCGAGGTGCGAACGTCGTAACAGGGAGGATCCAAAAGGCGAGGTCAGTGTACAGGCAAGAGGTCGATGATCCGAAGGAGGCAGTAGATCGGGGGAACAAGGGACGGGTTCGGGGAAGGCGTTCGGGAACAGGAAATGGCTGGAGAAGGTCGCTAACGAGGAGGCAGATCAAGGTTCCGCATCAGCTGGTTGTCCGACGCAGCCTTTTATGCTGCAGTCTGCGTTGCGTCCCAGGTGTTCCGTGTTGGCCCGGAGGTGTGGGCGTGGCATGAATAAGTGAGTTTGTGTGCATGTGGATATCCGGTGATGGACGGGTGTCCCATCCAGGGTGTTCCTCCCACCTGTCTTGCACCGCATAATTCTGGAATTGGCCCAAGCCCTCTGTCAACCTGATCAGGACAAGTAGTTTATGGAAATAGATGGATAAGGCTAATAGAGTATCCACTCTATAACAAAATCAATGCAAATCATTATTTCAATTGGGGGTGTGGTGGCAAAGCTGATTTGACTGGGTCCTGCTATGTGGTGGGTCTGGGGTTTGAGTCCTGTTTGGTTTGCCTTGCGACAGACTGGCACCCCATCTTGGGTGTGTCCCCTCCTCCTCCAGCCTTGCACCCTGTGTTGCTGAGTTAGGCTCCGTTTTTGCCACGACCCTGCTTGGGACAAATGGTTTCAGACTGTGTGTGTGTGTAATTATTTAGATCATCATCAAAGTAAAGCCTGGGGTCCATGGAGACACAGTGGTATCTGATACCCACAATATCAAATAAGTAAAATATTTCAAAATCCAAACTGTGAAATACATTGGCAGGATTTAGTTTTTTGTACCATAAATTAATGTGACAATGTTGTTTTCGGACACCTTTAACACGTTTTAAGAAATGAAGTCATACAGTAGACAATTCTTAACCCTGGTCCTGGAAGCCTATGTACTGTATACTCATTGTGGTTCAAACTGTATAATGTATGAATTATAAATGTATAATAAATTAGCCTTCTGCTTGAATCATTACACCATTCAAGCCACTTTATACACTGAACCCAATATTTCAGAATTCACAATCTTTTTCTGCAGTGTGTAGAAACATTTGTGTCAGGAAATACTTGTTAGAGTGAAGATATTTGCTAGTGTTAGCACCAAAAATATTTAGCATGTTTATTATTTAATCATTCCGGAGAAAGCAGATCAAAAGAATAATTATTCAATTTTAAAACTTAAGAATGATGGAACAGGTATTCATCGTAATCAATGTGATTAATTGGATTCAAGATTTTGTTTCTTCCCAGCTTACACACAATAATGGCAGAGAACACGTGTTTGAGGATGTTAAATAAATTTTACCATTTAACTGGTTGTACAACGCAGACCCCCTTGTAATGATGATAGTCTTTTTGCTGCACTACATCTCTGCAGTACCCAGGAATAAAATAAACCCAAAATTAAAAAGTTGAACTTAACACATGAATTTAATGTTCTGTAGAAATAATTCCTCATACCATAAATTACAGGCATGGTATATTGTTTACCTTGTATTTGCAATTTGCTGCAAGTTTTGCAAAGACTTTGAGGTTATGACTGAAAAAAATAGGTTCTGAGACTTTTCTGTTTATATCATACGTTTTATGATGCACCTGAATGCATCATTAGTGGTGTAACCTTGGATCAATATTTTGGGTTCTTTAGCCTACAGCTCACATCTCCTGATCTACAGCCATCTAGATGATCTCTCCACAGCCTTAGTAAAAACTTTAACAGCCTTCATCCTCTGGTTGCCAGTGATACCCAACACACAATAAACCCTAAACAACAGCTTTCCTGCAAAGCCCCTGCAGATTCCTGCTGTGGGTACACACCTTGCCCTCATGCCTTTTGAGAATTACTGTTCCACCAGCTCATATCAGTATCTTTCTGTCTTTCTCTCATTTACCTCCTCCATCTGTTATTCCCATCTGGCTTTAAGTTTCAGCAAGGTGGCTTTCTTTTTCTGACAGCAGTACAATATCTGGTCTCACACATGTCTGAGATGGTAATGGTGGTGGTAAACCCAAGTTGTCTTCCTAATTCAACCATCGGCTACCAGTTTTGTGCCATCACCTGAACTGGCACTGGTTGCTCATTCTGCTCTTTCACTTTCCTTGTGAAACACTATTTAGTATCATGTTAGCCAGCAGGTAATATTGTGTGCTATTCACATACTTGAGCACCTGCCAATGATAGCAGCCCTCAGTTACTGCTGTTGTACATGAAAATATTTAAATTAGACTATGGAAAAGCAAATGGACATCTAATCTGTGTTACTGACTTAAGAGTGTTTAATCGTTAACATTTACATTTATATTTACATTTACATTTATTCATTTAGCTGACGCTTTTATCCAAAGCGACTTACAATGTTAAGGTTACAATTATTTACCCATTTATACGGAAAGACCTTACAAGCATGTTTAACTTTCCACAACTTAATCCATAATCTTCTAATATACTTTTTTTGTCAGAAATGAAAGTGGTTCTAGATCTAATGTCATGAACTTCTTACTGAAAACATTTTAAAAAATATACCTGCATATTGCCTTTAAAATGTAAAGATAGCCAGCAGGTAATATTGTGTGCTATTCACACACTGGAGTCTTTCACACACTCCAGTCTTTCCCATCCATTAATTTAGTAATTTTTGATAATAATAAATGTTTACCTTGACTCTGGATACATAACTTATTTTAACTGTAAATGGTTTAATATTGGGGGTGTGGTGGCGCAGTGGGTTGGACCGCCGTCTGCTTTCTGGTGGGTCTGGGGTTCGAGTCCCGCTTGGGGCGCCTTGTAACAGACTGGTGTCCTGTCCTGGGTGTGTTCCTTCCCCCTCTGGCCTTACGCCCTGTGTTACTGGGTAGGCTCTGGTTCCCTGCGACCCTGTATGGGACAAGTGGTTCTGAAAGTGTGTGTGTGGTTTAATATTTATCATATTAAATGTTCTTTCGTTTATGCAGTTTTTATAGGCCATAAAAACTGCATAAACGAAAGAACATTTAATATGATACATTTTTTATTACATTCATTTATTTAGCAGATGCTTTTCTTCAAAGCGACTTCCAATGAACTCTATGTAGTTATTAGCCCACACACCTTATTCAGCAAGGTGACTTACACTGCTAGATACGCTACTTACAATGAGTCACTCATCCATACATCAGTGGAACACACACACTCTCTCTGTCACTCACACACTATTGGTGAACCTGAAAAGCATGTTTTCGGACTGTGGGAGGAAACCGGAGCACCCAGAGGAAACCAGTGCAGACCCACGTCCTCTCGCACCACCCAGGCACTGTGAGATATATTATATTATATTATATTATATTATATTATATTATATTGAAGTTTCATATAAAATTACTCGTTTTTAACCAAAACACTTCTGAAAATTTGGCCACAAGGTGGCAGCATGCTAAAAGAAAAATGCTTATATTTAAGAAATGAATCAGAATCAGAATGAGTTTTATTGGTCAAATGCTGACGCACACAAAGAATGTGCTGTGGTTCTAGGTGTCTCCAGTGTTTAAGGAGAAGCAAACAGCTGACACAGAATTACAGACTAAAAAAATATAATAATAAACATAATAATATTAAACAAATAAACATAAATTCAAAGATCCAGTCTTTATCTCACAGCTTAAACTTTAAAGAACACAGATTTGAAAAAATTCAGGTAAGTGCCAAGTTTAGCTTGGCTGTCTGGATGTCAAGCCCAATTAAAACTTTAAGTATATATATTTCTGATTATTTGCATCATATTTACATTTACATTACATTTATTCATTCAGCAGACACTTTTCTCCAAAGCAAAAGCAAAAGGTTTTTGAGAAGTATTATGATACTAGTACCATTATTAGTAAAATAATGAAGGAGGATCACAAAATGTTTGTGATTATGAAAGACAGTATGTGAAATATATCAAAAAGTCTTCCAGATGTGCATTTCAGAAGTATTAGGTAACATTTATTACCACTTCTGGATCTTGAACATTGTGGTAATTGCTGTCACTACTTAAAAATCTGCTACCTGTAGCTCTGTTCAAAACAGCACAGTAGACACTGGTAGTAAATTAGTTTACCGAGTTCAAAGAACATTTTTAAAGTTTTTTTTTCTTTTTTTTAGAGTTATGGTTTGAGTTAGCATAATATAGCTTGTGTAAATAAATCCATTAATGGATTATTCCACTTTACTGTACAAGTTCAGTTAACTATATAAATATATTAATGCATTATCACACGTATGGTGCTGTATCTATTAACGTGCAGAAAAAACTAGAAAAACACAATGGAAATAAAACAGTTGAGATGCTGGAGAGTGCCGTTGGTTGCTGCTTCTTAATGTACAGAGCATATCATAGCACAACACAGCATAGAGGCACAGGAGAAAATGAATGCAAATGGCAGGAACAGCTAACCAGAGTGCTGAACCCTCATGATCTTCTTAATTTGGCAACAAGAGAGGCAAAGTCATAACTCGCTCAAGACTGTCTTGAACCACAGTGGGACACAGACATTCTACCAACTGCAGCAGGTAGCATTGTGGGTAGAGTGCACATCTTCATACCAGAATGGGTTCAAATCCTAGTTATTGATATAATGCCTTTGAACAAAACATTTACTATAAGTTGTTCCAGTCAAAATTACCTAGCTCCATAAATGGGTAAATCATTGTAAGTCACTTTGGAGAAAAGTGTCTGCTAAATGAATAAATGTAAATGCCACAGTTGATACAACTTACTCTTACAAAGAGTTCTACTTTGAAGGCAGACTGAGAGCTCTTTCACTGATTGCAGATAAATGAAAACTAAGAACCCATGTAACATGAATTTGTCAGATTTTTTAAAAAATAGCAGCATCATTATGTGTACAAAACACATTTCACAAAGCACACTAGCTCTTGCACCCCCCCCTGAAATTCACAGACGCCTGACTCAGAAGGACAAGACTGGAGGCCAGAAAATCTTTCTGTCCTTGTCTCTGTTAACAATAACAGGTCTTCTTTAGAATTTCTGTGTAGACAGGGCATTTGGGTTCATGGAAGACACAACAATATTGTGTCAATCACTAAGATTAAATAAAGTAGAAGGTCCTTAGCCAAAGCTAACAGGCAATGTCTTTGAAGGCAAAGAAAAGTGTTTGAAGTGCAGTGAACTCAGTGCTTGAGCACAGCCAAACTTTCGATGGAAGCCAGGAAGACTCCATTGCGATCTTTCTACACCTTTTTAGGGGCTTATTGGCACCACCTGTCTTGTATCGGCACCCTAGACCAGTTGAGGGCTCACTTTTTCCCCGGGGTGCAGGGAGATTCCACTCGACCTGCTCACCCACCTTCAGCGGCACTTTGCAGTTCTTCTCTGTTGTCTTCCACAGAGCGTGCTCTTTCCTGGGGTCCCCCTGGAAACCCGTGTTTTGTGACAGCTCCTCCGCATAAATCCCAACTGCTCCTCTTTCGCCAGTCGCTGTTTTATCAGTTTGTGCCAGTTTCTGCTTTTCCATCTTCAGGGTTCATTCAGCTTCTCATGGTCCTGCCTCATCCTGCTTCTGACGCTAATGTAGCACACGATGCTCTGGGTCCAGATGGGATAAAGCAAGACACACAGACACTGTTAATTATGAAAGTTTATTGGAACACCGTTACACAATATGAGGTGTCACCATGTAACAAGGGAAACAATACTCTCGGTCCAAGGACCCCCTTTCGTCAAGGACCCGCACCTTAAGCAAACTGTTACAGCCTTTAATAAGCTTTTCTTAATCTCACATTGCCCAACAGACACTCACCCCCTAATAATCCCTCTCAGCCCCCACAGTGGTTGAACAACTATTTCACATTTTTCCCACAATTCCCCTTATAACTATTTACAATCAACATCTTTTCCCGCTCGAACGTGACGCTCTTTAGCGACACAGGTCGTTACAATATTGATAAATATTGATAAGAAATGGTCAAGTAAGGAATGACATCCACAATGATTATTAGTTTTGGATGGGGTCTGTAGTACAGGGCAGAGTTTTCCGGCTCTTTTGGGAAAACCTGCCATTAACTTTAGTTTAGTTTAAACAGAGCTCAATCAGTTTTTAGAGCAGGCATTGCTAAGTAGAGGCCAGACTGTTCCCTGGGCTGAATTTGAACTCCTGGACCTGTCCCAGCTATTATAGCCAGTAGGACAAGCTTGGAATTTGGAAACCTTCCTGCCTGTTTGAGAACTTTTGTACATGTGGATGTTTTTATTTTATATGTTCATGTTTGTAAGTCACAGCACAATATATATGTGTGCCAGTGTTTCTGCACACACAAACCTGCACTGTTATATTAAACTCATGCAGCCATCTCTCCCTGAAGACATAGATGAGTGTGTTCTGGGCCACACTTACAGCTGCCAGTCGTGTGTGAACACAAAATGCTCCTTCTGCTGTCAGTGTCTTGAAGGCTACCGTATGGATGCCACCGGAGACTGTGCAGAAGAGCTTAGACCATAAATATTCCTGTCTCTCAGTATTAACTACTTAAGTACTACATTTATTCATTTAGCCAAAGCATTTCTCCAAAGCAACTTACAATATTAAACTATTTAAGTTATTTACCAGTTTATACAGCTGGGTAACTTCATTGGAGCAATTGAAAGTATGTTGCTCAAGGGTACAATAGCAATAGGTGGGATTTGAACCTGTCACCTGCAAATCTAAAGGCTGCAGATTTAACCACTACACTCCTAACTTCCCTAAAAGCAGTGTTGAACTAATTACAATTATTTACCTCTTTCAACAGCTAGGTAATTTTACTGGAGAAATTTTAAGGTAAGTTCCTCTCTCAGGAGTATAACAGCTGGAGGTGGGACTGTAACCATGTGCCTTTTAGCTCTGAAAACAGCTCCTCTCACAATACACTACCAGCTGTCCCCATGGTGTACTAGAAAACTGTTGACATGATGAAGGAAAGAGCTCTGCAACTACCTCTGGAGGTTCATGCAAGTACATACATAGGCACGTGTGGTTTCTGGAAAATGGCAAAGGCAGTGCAGATAAATTTCTCCATCCCTCAATCTGCACTCCGTGTGTTGTGTTGATGAGTGTTGGGTGGAAACCAGGACATGTGAGCACATCTGCCACAACAACCAAGGCTCTTTTCACTGCCACTGCAGGCCCGGCTTCTCCCCGGAGCCTGACCAGCGCAGCTCCAGACAGGTCTAGAATCCCACACAAGCACACACAAGATGTTGAAGGGGGTTTGTTATGTGTCAGTCTGCCTCTGTCCAGCATAGTTCTGTCCTGCTGCGAATTCTTTCACATGTACGTGCTATTGGGGTCAGGCTGTCAGAACAATGTCATAAGTGAAATGATGCGACCATATAGACTATCAGAATCTTGGGCCAGCAAAAGGCTTTCAGTGAAGGAACTGGCAGACTTGCACCTTGTGTGCCATAATTGACATTTGTTGAAATATAAGTCGGCTTTAATCAATGACGAGTGTAACTGTGCTTTCTGGCAGCAGCAACTTCAGTTAGCAGAATGATAGCTACTGCTAGGTTGCCATGTAGGCAATGCATTGAGGGCAGTGTCCAGGTAGTGTGGGCACACACTCTTGTCAGGATCACACAAGATACCCTCACACCAGCTCATTAATGTAGCTGTCAAAGTGTGATATAATTATTACTTTGAGCAATGGCCAGCAGTGCTAATGGCACCAGCAGTACGGTACACTAAGCAAGTACACAGAAGAAAGGAAAAGGTCTTATCTTCATCCCTTTAACCTCCTCCAGGCATCAATGAGCTCTGTTTAACACTGAATTTATGGAATTTATCAAAACCCCACTCTCATAAAATGGACCATGTATAATCACAATTTTTTTCATCCTGATCAACATGCATGTCTTAAAAAATTGTTTTGAGTACATTATTTTGATGTACACTATTGTGTGACCTTGGTCATTTACAGGCCCTGTAGCTCTATCCTGTACAAGTTGCTGATTGTCACACAGGGCAGAAGCAGAATGTGGGGCAGAAACCAAGGAGCAAAAGAGAGAGATCCTATCACACCTGCCAGTTGCTCTGGCATGTTGTCCATTTGTGATATGTCAGTGCAAGACCAGCCTATATGTTTGTTCAGACTGAACTTTACCAATGTCTGATGTCAGAAAGGCCCCAAAAGACTACCCATGTGTGATGCGTGCCTGCCAGGACCAAAGCATTATGGGGCTGCTCATAAGCAGCTGCTGGTGCCAGGTGGCAGCTACCAAGCAGATCCTCCCTGAACCACATCAGTCAGGCCAGACTGCACTCAGCGCCAGTGTTGCATGCAGACCTCCCTCCAAATCAAAATAAACAGCTCATTTAACAGTGGTTTTCACGGAACCCCGAGGGCAAGGAGGCCCAGTGTCCACTGGGGCTCCCAACGAGCTGGAACCACAGGGAGCCTGGTCTAGTTGGGCTGACTTCCAGGCCCAGCGGTGCTGGCATGCTAGGTTACAGAGAGAGAGCAATACCGGCTAGCAAATGAACCCAAACCTCTACGTCTGCACCATGTCCAGTGCAGCAGTGACCCAAAGTAGCTCTGATTTAACATTCCAAAAGGACAGTAAAACAACAAATATCTAAGTGGTTCTCCAGTAGCTGTTCACAATGGAGTAGACACTTAACAGGTCCCCTTCAGAGCATGAGTAATCATTTGGATGTCTGCGTGTGTTCATATGTGCATGTATGTACATGTGATGTGTGTATTTGAGCACATGTATCAGTGCATCTGTTTTTGTGTGTACATGTCCACGTTTCTGTGTTTTTTGGTTTTTCTGTGTGAATTTGTCTGGGAGTGTGTTTTTGTGTGTATGTGCATGTCTGAATCAGCTGCTTTCATATCTCATTTAGCACAAAGTGGGAAACCCAAGGATCCACACAGTTCTGGCCCCTTAATGCACACTTTGAGATGTCAATCACTGTCAGCATCAGCTTGGAAAAGTCTGCTGAGATGGGAGTAATACTGGAAAACATATGGAATTGGGTCAGAGAAGCTTTGTGCTGTGGACAGCACCCTCTAATGCTCAGTCCAGCACCATGTGCTGCCAGTAAGTGTGTCTAAGTCTTACCCCTGGAAGGTCTAGCTCCTGAATGACAGTGTGCTCAGGCCACTGGGGTACTGCCAGACATGTTTGATGGTCCACTGGATAGATTTCCCTTTTTATCAAGAAGGGTTTTGGCCAATTATGTGTTTTAGAAAGTAATATGGTCTTGGAAATTTTTGAAAGGCAGTGATTATTGTACCTGGAGACTGAAAGCAAAAGCGCAGCCAGAATGGAACTGTATCTGTCTGTTACACTTTCATGTTGCACTCTTCAAGATACAACCCACCCAAATTACTGTCAGATATTTCAGACAAATCCACATAGACACCCACATTGCACAACTTGGGGGGACAGTACGTGGCCAGGGGAATAACCACTGTGGACATTTTGGGAGAGAACCATCATAATAGAAAAGAATATATATTGGATACAAAAGGCAACACCCTCCCACTGGGTCTAATCAGAGTGATTGATGTGTACACACACCAAGCCTGTGCACACTAATCATATTTTGGTCATGGCTGTGTGTGATTTGAATGGCTGTTGTCAAAGTTTTCATTCACATCTAGGACAGAATATCCCACAGCACAGTTACATCTTACTAAGACATACTGGGAACTGAAGTCACAAGCAAAATGGGATGCTGGGAGTTGCTGGTAATGTCATACTGAAGACAGATATTCACTGAAATACAGTGAAATGCAAATGCAAACAACACACACACAGAGAGGAATGAACTATAACCTTTGTCGTGGCTAAGAGCTTCACATTCCGCTCCATGTAGTCAATGATTAATAATGTTAGGGTGTGTGTGTATCATAATTTTCTAACTGAAAGCACTGGGCACAATACAGGTGGGGCAGATGAGGACACATACACGGAGCAAAAGGTTGAGTGCAGCTACTTGGCTGGTTAGAATCCAGCTTATGCATCCCTTTCACATGGTTCATTGGCTACCTTTGTTCAGCTGTAGTAACTAACAATAAACACTCCATCTTCTCAGAACACAAAAATCAAAGCCAGAAAAACTTCATATGTCAAGGAACCACAGAAAGCAGGTAACCATGACTGTGGTTCAAGGTCTGTGATTTCAGCAGTGCTTCATCTGAAAATATAATAAACCATTAAAGGACAGATCACTTAGATTGCATTAGTGCAGCATTTTTTTTGTAACTGTAGTGCTCTGAACTACACAGCGCAGTGAAGTGAAACAGATCATTTGCCATTTGCTCACAGAACAGATTTGTTTTGCACACTCAGTAATAACATTTCAAGCCACTTCTGAAGGCAGACAGTAATGTGCTACGTTGAAATAGATTCAGTTCAACAGTTACTGTACAATACAGCTGAAATCCACTAAAAGTGAATATGGAATTGGTGGGTATAAAAGTCCATTCTGCATGGTGTTTTATACTTCTCGAAGGATCTGTTTTGCTCAGACGTGTTTTGTAATGACCATATGACTATGACAGACTACAAAGGGTCATCTATGGTGGAAGTGCAGCCCTGGTTACACTTTGCTCCAGATGGAACTGTAATTGCCTAGGGAAGTAAGGGCAACGAATACAGTGGACCATGATCATCCAGAGACAGGTCAACTTCCAGTCTCACATGGAAATGTGCATAGGTCTACACATCCATTTACTTGTGGTGATCTGGGGGGTCTATTTTTCTTAATATCAGATGAGCTACTTGTTTGTTCAGCTGGTGTTTGCATATAGGCCCATGGATTGCTCTGACCAAATACTTTTAATCAGTTTGCTTTTACTGGATAGATGATAATCTTTTAGCCTTTGACAGCTGTGAGGATGTGTTGTGCTTCCGTGGGCTTTCATGTGTGACACTGTATACGCCAAACTGCAAAGCACAAACTTTCACAGGTGGGTCTAGTTGATCTCACATTGTCTTGGTGCAGATTGCTAATGTAATACCCTAGGATTTTGCCAGGCTCTTCAAGATTTGGGGAAATGTTAATGTGCATTTTATTACACGGAGTGATAAGATCTCATTGATACATTGACAACACATGAAAAGGGATACTTTCTCAACACCTTAAACAGATAAAGATGAAGATGAATTCGTTATCATCACCATTCCTTTCATATAAGTAGCTGAAGGATGGAATAGTATCAGCATGCCTTGTGTGAAGGTGTGCATGGCCATCAGCACAATGTTATTGCTGGCATGGTCCACAATGTCCCCTGCCAGGCAGGTGCAAAGCATTTTTCAGTCAAAATACAATAATAGACTATTCAAAGAAAAGGTTACATAAAAATGAAGGACTGACACAAACTAAAACACACCTCCCATATCTCCTTTAGCCAAGTGTTTTATGGTATGGTGTCTTTTATGTATCAGCCTGGGTCTTTTATGGAGGAGTCCATTCACTAGAACAGTAGTGTGTCAAACATAAACTAATCAGTCGTGACAAGAATTTATTCTGTGATCAAGAGTTAAACTGTCATTATTGCAATAGGGCTTAGGTATTTTGACTGGTTGCTGATTGCCAAACAGTTTCAAACAGTAAAATTTGGAAATACAGAAATTAGGCTTACAGTTATGAAATGCATTTCTTAGAAAACAGGGGAAAAGGTAAAACTTTCACTCTAATGCAGAACTTAAGTTTGTGCATGTATTTTACTTTCCACTCGGTATTTTGGTTTGTGTAAAATACATTCAGCTCTGAGTCTTCTGCTCTTAAAATCTTAATGGAAATAAATAAAACACCATGCTAACAATACTGTAATGTCTTCAAATAAATATGACATTTTCGGAACCTGAAAGTCCCCATAGTTTCCAATAAGGTAAGGTAAACAGTCCTTTGTGTCAATCTCCTCTTTAACCTTCTGAGTCCTGTTTCATAGTGAAGACACTTGGGAGATCATTCATGACACAATGAACTCTAAGCTCTAACATGAATGTAGACATTTTTGTAAACCACACATCAGTCCTGCTCTTCAGAACTTTTAGCATTGGTCTGGCACCAATATTTTGTGTCACGTCGGCTACATTTAATAATTTTTAAAATGACAAGATTTTACTAATAACAGCCAAATTCAAATTCAGTTCATTTCAATAAAAGTCATTTTTATGGACTGTTCTTTTCAGCAGTGACAGAAAATATCGAACAGAGATGCTGTAGATGATCCAGAATTTCAATTGAAACAGATATTTTTAATTAGAGAGTAACACAGCTGGCTGTGGAGGAGAAGAAAACATAAAACTCCCAATCCATAAAGAAAGAGAAAAAAAAAAAAACTTCTATTTATTTAAACACCAGTAGGTGCCCAACATCCTGGGCTTTCCACACACACACACACACACACACACACACAATGTCTACAACTGCTTGTCCCGAGCATGGTCACGGTGAACCAAAGCCTAAGCCACCAGCACAGGGTGCAGGAGGAGGAGGAGGGGACACATCTCAGATGGGACGCCAGTTCACTGCAAGGTACCCCAAGCAGAACTCAAACCCCAGACTCACCACACAGCAGTCCCTGGCTAAACCCGCTGTACCACTGCACCCCCATCTGGACTTTCTAGGGTGGTGATAACAAACAAGAATAAAAACTAACAATAAAACCAGAATACACTAGTACTCAGGTAGCAAGGTAGGGCAGAATATGAATCAGAGGACCCCACATAAAAAAACGTAAGTTAAAATGTTACTGTAATAGAGTAATAACAGAGTTTCAAAGACAAAGTTATCTAGTACATGTATAAGAGCAGTGGAGAGAGGTAAACAGAGAGATATGCACGACAACTTGTCATTAGTCAGGTGTAGGATTTTAGACCCTGAGGGTAAATCATGTGTGGGGGATATGAGTTGGGAGGCATGCTAAAGGAAGACCTGGAGCTCAAGTACATATGCTTTCTGTGTCAAAGTCTCCTTTTTATATCTTTTTGATCCCACTTCCAAGTATGACCTTGTGTTCTGGTGCATTTCAGAATGCTGCTCCAGGTGCAAAAAAGGCTTTTAATGTAAGTTAATTGGCGAAAACAGCCAAAGAACAGCAATATTTAAGAAGCATACACATGCTGAGCATATGTCTGTGATTATTTTTTGCAAATGAAAAGAGACAACAAACAATGGCTGGACTGAGCAAAAAACATGTAGAGCCATTGTGCATAACCAATACAAAGAAATCAGCTGAATCAGGGCCTGTGGCAGAACCTGGAATACTGTTTAATGCTAAGTTCACATGTGGTTCAAACATATGAACTCATTGTAGGTCATCTTTGTAGAAGTGGACTGAAAAGCGGGTTTCGCTAAACAATTTCCACTTTGCCAAATGTCTTCTGCTCCTTTAAGTGCAGCTAAGTGTTGCGACGAGTTAATGTTTTACATTTGTGGTGTATTATTCAGTGCTGGCACATCTTTTCTGATATTTCCTTCTCCTTATATAACAACATTAACTGACCAATTTGTCACATGTATCTGTCTTTCATCTTCCCATAGACTGCAGCACTGCGTGGATAAAAGTTGAGTGCAGACCTTACTCGTTTACAGCTCCAGAGTTTTCCACAGTTCATTTCCATCCTTATGCCTGTTACCATGTCCCTGCTGAGTCATTCATTATCAGGCATTCACTTTTTGGCAGCACATACTGATGAATCCCCCTAGGCATTAATTCCCTATAAAAGCTCTGTTTGGACACAGTGAGCCTAGAGTGACAAGAACTGTGGGAATTTAGTGCTTAGCTGCTCTCTGTTAGCTTTTGTAGAGGCTGCGAGAGCTGTTGCAGAGGCAGACTGTTGTAGAGGCTGCTGATTTTATTGCTGTAGTAGCTATGAACAGAAAAAGTATAGTGTGAGGAAGCAAATGATAGTTAATGAGAGTCAATGAGAAAATGGGTGAGTGAGTGAGTGAGCAGGCAAGTTAAAAAGTCAGCAAATGCAGAGAGAAATGAAATGAGAGAGAAAGAAAGAGCATAAATTATCAGTTGTACTCAATTAAATTGACCAACTTGCTGATTTTGCCTACCTTGGCTAAGGGTTTGGGAGTGGTGATTGACTCAAGACTGTCTTTCTCTCAGCACATCAAAGCCATAACTCGGTCTTGCAGATATGTCCCGTGTAACATCTACAGGAGCCATTCTTACGTAACAGCAGACTCTACGCAACTGCCTGTCTAGGTCATAGCGTTATCCTGCTGGACCACTGCAAATCTCTCTTGTCTGGCCATCCAGCTACTGCCATCAAACCTCTACAGCTGATACAGAATGCTGCTGCATGAGTTGGGTTTTACTTGCCGAAGCATTCCCACGTATCTCCCTTCCTTGTCTCTCTGCATTGGCCTTTTATAGCTAGCCAGATATCTACGAGACCTGATCATCTGCTACACCCCAACCAGACTGCTAAGCTCCTCCACCTCTACCCGATTGGTGGTCCTCCGCACAAAAGGTCCAAATGGAAAAGCACAAAGGTTCTCACTTCTGGCTCTGGCACAATGTGATGGAACGCCCCCCCCCACTCAGAACTGCGGAATCTCTGTCCACATTTAAAGAGGTCTTAAAACTTATATCTTCCAGACTCACTTCACCCATGATCATTTAAGTTCATGAAATGTGTAAATGTTTATGCACTATACTTTAAGATCATACAAGGGACTTTAAGCCCCTACTAGGGACAGCTGGTAGTGTAGTGGTTAGTGCTACTGCCTTTAGACACAAAGGTTGTAGGTTTGATTCCCTACCTCTGGCTGTGGTACCTTTGAGCAAGGTACTTACCCTAAATTGCTCCAGTAAAGGTACCCAGCTATGTAGATGATTGTAAGCATGTAGTAATTGTGACCTTAACATTGTAAGTTGCTTTGGAGAAATGCATAAACTAAAGGTACTTGTTAAACAATGGCTAAACCTTCATGTAGCTACTCTAATAATGTAAATGTTCATATATTTAATAAAAATAATTATTATTAGGAAGGTGATTATCAAGCGTTGATATTCGGATAAAGTTTTATGCAGCTACTTTTGTGATGTACATTGGTTCATATGGTGGAAAGTAAACTACTTTAGAATTAAAGATCTGTATCTAAGTCTCTCTGATAATGTAATGCAAACAATTTTCATCTGTGTGGAAGACACAGATTTTTATCTAGCCATCAAAGTTAGAAAACATCTGCTCTGGTCAGAATGAAGGGGGGAAGCTGAATAAGTGTGGATGATAACCTCAATCTGTATGCACCTTATAGGAATGGCCTGGCACAGATGCTGAAGTTATAAGGGTACAATAAGGCAACATCTGAGTGAGTGGCATCTGCTTTGTGGAAGGCAACGGCATACAGCCAGACGTCATGTTACTAGTGACATCACGTACATCCAGACCACACAGGAGCACATTGAAGCCCCTGCATGGAACATGGAACAAAGACTTTAACAAGGAAGGCACTTGTTCCCAGCTCAGGGGATTCCCAAAGCTCATGGAGAGTACACAAGCCTTATCTTTGCTCAATAAGCAGGCTTTGAACAACAGTTACAACTCAACTGCCTTATTCTTCAAATGCTTATATTTTTACATAAGATAATATCTATTATGTCAGACAAATTACATTGTATAGGAAAAAAATATTAGTAACATTCTACTGTAGGGACCACCAGTTCAGGACAACCTCAGGTGTGGATAGATGTGTCCTATGGCTCTAGCGGAACGCTTGTGAACGTGGCGTGTAGCTGTGCTGTCCGTGGTCCTGAGAAGAACTACCACATGAGTTACTGTTATGGCTGTGTGGAGCCATGCAGTGGCGGGAAACCTTGTTTCATGTACTTACTTTGAATTTTTAAAACTTTGGTCAACTTTCTTTTATTAATATAAAAATGACACTGCCAGAACAAAGTACACCTGCAGAAGCAAGAGTAGAAGCACACCTTCATGCTCCAAGGTATGCTTCTACTGCTGCTTTTACTGGTACTGCTGCAAGTTTGCTTTGTTCTGAGAATCAGATTAGTTTACAACGAAGAAGATACTGCCGAGTAAACTAATCTGATTCTTAGTCAGCAAGAAAAATAATACAATTATCATTGCTTTTTTAGTGTCAAATGTCTTTTGATATTCAGCTTGCCATTAGACTATTTCAGCTATATCAACCCCATGAAAGATCTATACCGGGGCTGGAATCAGTTCTCTTGCTTTAAGTGAAAAGACAGAACACGATTTACACGGCTTCATGGGGATCTAGAAGAATGGGTAGAGAGTTAGGTGGTGGAAAGATTTGGAAAGCAGCTGTCAAATTTGCATGCTCTTTGTGTTTTTGTGTCATTGTGTCACATCAGTATTGCTGATATCTCAGAGAGTTTTTAAAGCTACAAGACTACATACATTGCAGTAAGGTTCCTTGGTTTAGAGAATGTATTGAAAGTGCAGCCAGTTCCTTTGTCCTTTAAAGATGGTAGTTGAATTCTGTTCCTATGCAGTCCTCCATATAACTTAGTTCCTGTTTAGAGAATAGAGGCAATGGACCCACGGGTAGCAATGTCACCACTATATGCTATATAAACATGCAAAACTCTCTGTTACAGAATATGAATATCTGTGTTGTCATTTGCAGCACTCTCTTGTCGTTATGTAGATAGATAGAGGAGTGAAGTGCCAGGTGAAAGTTGGTTTATGACAAACATGCACGTATTTTTCACTGTAAAGGAATGTATGGAAGTGGTTTATCATTGTTTTCTTTCTTGTGTGTCCTTGCACTTTAGCACAAAAAAACACAGGAAGAATATGCTAACTCCACACAGACTGAGATGGTGTCACAGAGAGGCACAAGTTTGCCCTCTGCATCACCATATGAGTATTTCTCCCTATCAGATTTTCCAGTTTTTGAAAATTTAGTGATGTATACTTCAGGGGCTCTGTATTCCATTATTACATCTTGTTACATCTTATGAGGTGATGCCCTGATACTGCCCAGGCTATGCAAAGCTAAGAAGTGCTCACCATTCATAGGAAGGTTACTGAGCATCGAAATCCTCAACCTCATGTCCTCATGACATGTCCACATAAAAGGAAAGTGTGTTCGCTATCTCTGATGGACTAAACCCAATCACTGTTCTCGAAGCCACTATTGTGGTTTGATGTCTCCATAGCACTAAGGTTGTAGGGTTTGATGAGACTCAAAGATGTTAAAAGAAGTACACAGTGTGGGAGAAACTTCTTCAGTGTTGCATGGAAGGCAAGTAGGGAACCTCTGGATTGGCAAACTGGGATGGTGGTTCACATATTTAAGAAAAGGGACTCTTTGCTCATCATCTGTGCCATCCTTGATCATGAAGGAAAAATATTTTACAAATATGGTCTGGATTTCGGGGGTGCGGTGGCGCAGTGGGTTGGACCGGGTCCTGCTCTCTGGTGGGTCTGGGGTTCGAGTCCCGTTTGGGGTGCCTTGTGGTGGACTGGCGTCCTGTCCGGGGTGTGTCCCCTCCCCCTCCGGCCTTACGCCCTGTGTTGCCGGGTTAGGCTCCGGTTCCCCGTGACCCCATATGGGATGAGTGGTTCTGATAGTGTGGGTGTGTGTGTGTGTGTGGGGTCTGGATTTTTATAGATCTTATGTTACATTCTGATCATATTTTAAACATTTTATTTTGCAATACTTATTGTGACACTTACTGGGATAATTACTGTTCACTCACAGACACACTTTCTGAACTGCTTGTCCCATTCAGGGTCATGGGGAGCCAGAGCCTAACCTGGCAACACAGGGCGTAAGGCTGGAGGGGAGGGGACACACCCAGGACAGGACACCAGTCTGTCACAAGGCACCCCAGCAGGACTCGAGCCCCAGACCCACCAGAGAGCAGGACCCGGTCCAACCCACTGCGCCACTGCACCACCCCCCCGTTACTATTCATTTTAATATAATATTTAGATTTTCTATAGTGCTCCTTCAAGTGTGATTGGCATTGTTCTGCAGGGTGTTTTTTAATTGAAGAAATATCCTCAAGTGACTGATGTGTGCAATACTTAGTTTAACATATTATTATTATTATTATTATTATTATTATTTACCTGATACTGTTCTCCCAAGCAACTTACAATGTTAAATTATGCAGTGATTTAACTATTTATACAGGTGGATCATTTTTACTTAAGCAATTCTGGGTAAGTACCTTCATAGAGGGTATTAGAATAGGCAGTGGGGTGCGATCACAGGTCCTTTGAGTCCTTACAGAAATAAATCAAAAACATCTAATGATTAACTCAGTTATTTAAATCATAGTAAAAATATGTGCTCTTTCTGAGAGCTGAGGACATGTGAAACTTCATTTAGTAGCATTTACAGAAACGGTGACTGGTGAGTGATGATAGTGAAGGACTTCAGAAATGGAGAATGGCTGGGTTCTCTTTGGCAGGGTGCACACCCTTCTATTGCTCAGGAATGTTTAAATAAAAAGTGATGGAGATATTCTCCCCCCTCCCTCCTGCCATTGTGCTGCTGCACACACATATCCACATATATGAGCCAGTCATATAATTAACTTTGAACAGTTTTAAAACAGTTTAATATATTTTCTAGTGCCCTTGCCAAAAGGCAACTGAGGAGAGGAAACAACACTCCTAATGGTGATACAGAAAAAAAAATTCTCTTGGAATGGTAAGTAAGGCCATCTTACTGCTTAAGCCATGTAGGCAAACTTAGCCCCAGTACAATAATAAACAAAACAGAGCAAATCAGAACAGTCTACTCATTTTATTTTCACTGCTTGTGTGAGTAGGACAACATGGTGGTGCTGCTACCCTATGGGCATAAGATCGAATCCAGCTTAACTTGTGTGGAGTTTACATGTTCTGTCTGTGTTTGTATGGGTTCCCTACCACAGTCCAAAGGCATATGTTTCAGGTTAATTGCAGATTGTAAATGGCCTGTGTCAATAAATGTGCGAGTCTGCCCTGCGACTGACAAGCATCCACTCTTGACCTATTGCCCAGTGATTCCAGGATAGGGTCAGGCCTGATGTTACATGCATGAATTCCATAAAGCATGAATATAGAATACTCATTGCCTACTGCATGAAAATGTATTACCCATGCATTTGAATGCCAGATCCAAGATATTTTTCATAAGCTATTCAATTACATTTTTAAAAAATTATTCAGCTTGTGCAATAATTTTTGGGATTAATTATGTTCTCACTTATTCATTAATTGAATTCAAATATATAACTGAATTATTATCCATCCATAAGAAGTAGATGTCAAATTAACAAAAACAGGCCTTTCTGAGGAGAAACTTTAGTCAGAACTGTGTTTCTACAGATATGGCAGAGATAATGTGGGGAGAAAGACTCAAACTCTTCAGATCCTTCCTCAAAACCATTTGTAGCTTAAAACCTTTTGTTTTCACAAGTTCACAAACAATGGGAAGCTCATACTGCAGTAGTGCATTTCCCTTTTACGGAAAAAGGAAAGGCTAATTCCTGAAAACCACAGTCGGCAAATGATGGACTCTGGCTGAAAACTAGATTTACGTAAAACTCCCTGGAACTGTGCTGCAGAATCAGGTTTACCAAAGCTGAATAGTTTGTCAGAAAAACATATTGTAACGTTTAATGGGTCATAGAAATATTGCCTTTGGTTCCCTGAGCACATTCCACGAGTCGCTTTCATATATTTGGCAAAAATGTAATAAAACCTGGCAGTTGCTGCAGATTTTAGGCTCCTAAGCTGAAATACGACCTAGTCATAACCATTCCCCAATATTCTTCTGACATTTTTGAGAAGAAAAATATATGTTCAAAAAGGAGTTTTTTAGAACATTTCAGCTGGATTTGAAACCGTACTTCACCTGAACATAGAGTGGTAGAATCAAGGACTCTAAAGAAATAACGTAATGGCTGAAAAACTTTCACATCAGCTTATATGAATTTGAACATCAACATGTTATAAAAAGTAATCTTTTTAAATATGCAAATTTGAGATTGGTGGCAAGAGCATTTTTTGTCTGTAGTGACAAAAGTACCATCTCACTTGCACTGTTAAAAATTAGTTAATAGACAAAAACTACAAAGACAATGTACTTGGACTTGCATCTGAATTTAAACCAGTTATATTGACATTTGCATTTATTCATTTAGCAGACACTTTTCTCCAAAATGACATACATATCTGAAAAGAAAACAAAAAGCGCATTGCATCAACAGAACATTTGGATGCAGAGATGTGATTCCTGAGTACATTCAGTTTGTCACATACCACCATATGAGCCAGCAGACATTACAAAAGCAGGTGCATATAGGCTTTATTCATGTACACATTTATTGAGCACCTTTGAGATGTGTGCATGGGGGCTCCATGTCCAAATCATGTATTGATGAAAAACAAACGTCAAATTCATTCTAAAGCATGTCTAAATACAGCCACTGCTCACTTGCTGACCACATTAGAACAAGCAGAATTTCGCGTTCCTGACAGAGAGTGAGATGCGAGGCTTCACTCTTTCCTGGGTGATTAAGAGTTGGCCTGCTGATGGTAACCAGTGGTTCAGGCTAACCTAGTCTGCTACCTAGGGATTTTAAGGATATTCCTTTTTCTGTGCATTTCAGCTCTCATTAGTCCACTATTCTGCCAGTTTTGTGCTGTAGACATTTTCCCAGAGTCCGCACATTGAAGTTCAATGGAATTTTTTCTGCACCTTGTATTTTGACTACATTGATGTGTCTTGGTTTGCTCAAGGTTCCATATGAAGTCAAGTTCAAGCAGACCTGACATATTGATGGAGAAAAAGAATATAGCTGTTCAAAAATGAATGAGCCTAGAGGAATATAATTTATAACAGTAGCCAGTTCACACCAGTGCCCGCTGTCTGTACTCATTCATATTGAAAACCAAAATGAGATATGAAGTTTTCATAAAAATTGGCAACGTTCACTTCAAAGTTTCTTATGCAGATGCACTACTGCTATATAAAATATTTAGCTTTCATAAAGGACTGTAAATGGTGAAATTGGAGATTGTCATGCAGGTATACAATTACCATATTTATTCCTTTAGCAGACACTTTCCTCCAAAGCAACTTACAGTGTTAAGATACTAACAATTATTTATCCTTTTATACAGCTGGGTAATTGTACTGGAGCAATTTTTAGGGTAAATATCTTGCTTAAGGGTAGTACAGCCAGAGGTGGGGCTCAAACCTGCAACCTTTGCAACTCTAACCACTATCCTACCAAGTGTCCCTATACTATATCCCATAAAATACTCCAAAAGGGAATTAATAGGCATTTATAAATGTCTGAGGTGTTTATAACTAATGACATCAAAGGTCTCAAGTTTTATTATCACACTTTGTGGGAGTTGGAGTAATGACTGGGGTGGTTTCCATTAGCTATAATACTTTTGGTGTTTTACACTAGTGATAACAAATGACTATATGTGCTGTTTGTCACTGAGCACACAAAAGTAGCCATTCTGTCAAATTTGCATGTTATGAAACAGGAAAGAACTACTAAATCACACACACACACACACACACACACACACACACGCACACACACAGGCTGAAGCTGCTTGTCCCAAGCGGGGCGTGGTGAACCGGAGCCTAACCCGGCAACACAGGGTGTAAGGCTGGAGGGAGAGGGGACACACCCAGGATGGGATGCCAGTCCGTCACAAGACACTCAAGCAGGACTCGAACCCCAGCACCACCATCAAGCAGGACCCAGCAAGCCTGTTGCACCACTAAATCAGTTTAAAACAAATGGAGTCAAAGTGTTATCCTGCAGCTTTTCAGACATTTGAAGTTCTCAGAGCCATGTCTCCAGCCTGGTAAAAAATGTGGGGCATTGATGGAACCTCAGATAGGCCACCTACAGTTGCCAAACAATCCAGATTCCTTAGTCTTCAGCTGTGAGGCCCAAAGAATTGCTTGCTCTTTCACACATTTCACACAGCCCGCTACTGCAGCTCCCTGACAGACTTGAAGTCCTTCTTGGAATTCTGCTGGATGCAGTAAAAGAAAGATCATTATTTGTTGATCATACTGTTTAGTGTGCTATCTGTTTGTGAAATGAAGAGAGAGTGTACGTCAGACAGTTGGGTACTAAGAGAAGCAGAGTAACTATGCATGTATGACAGAGATAACAGAGAAAGAATGTATTTATAGGGGACAGAGGGAGAGAAAGTAATAATGTGTGTGAGAGAGCAAAGCAGAGGACTACACAGAGCATGTGTATGTCTTTGAGGACAGCTCACCCAAGCAACGGCTGACTGCCATCACAAACATCCCACACTTCACTATTGACTTTACCACTGGGGGAGACTGCTGGGGAACACTTGAACGGAGCTCTGCTCAGGAAATTAGAATTCAAATAAAGAAAAAATAAAAAGTGATTAACTAGAATCTCAACAGAAAAAAGGCAAATAAACATTGACTGTGGGTCCAAGTCACTGGATGTGAATGCTGAGTCAGCTTATTCTCAGAACAACTGTCCTTGCCAGAGCCCAGATGCTAGGATTAGCCCATTCTACCTAGCTCTACTGTTTCGATCCAGGAAAATAGCAACATTGATCCAGAAGAATCAAAGCAGACATAAACACAGAGTAAGAGGCTTTGGCATTTGAGTATTCAGTGGCAGAACAGTCCTCCTGCTAGAAAAGGTCTGTGACAAAGGGTTGAGAGCAGAGGCTGATTTCAGGTAAATAGAAAGGCAACACTATGACGTTTTCACAAGCACAGAGTAATTTGAATATGGTCCATTAATGAGAATCTAAACAAAATTAACACCATGTAATCAGAAAATTATGTATTATTGGCTATCCACCCACTTCACCTTCTTATATTTTAAGACTAAATAATAACAAATGTCCTGGATGGTAATGCTATTGTTAAATATTAAACTGATCCATATCATTCTTACCTGGAGTTTGGCTTTGCTGAAGAAAAGGTTCATAAGATGGGTCCTTGATAAAGTGCCAACGGAGAAGTGTTGGCCTGATGAGATTATGTGAGAACGGCATGTTCGGTCATGACAATGACGTAAGAAACATCACACAGAAATGCCATGAAGAGAGCTAACATTAACACTTATGTAAGGCATTCGCTCAGAAACTGTGGATTAATCATCAAACAATTCAGGTGAAGGATTGGACAGTACAAGTTAAATGGATTTTCATTGCGATCCTGACAGTTCCAAACACCGTAAAAATGCATGGCCTGCTTACATACACAGTTTACAATTTAGGTAATCCTTTTGACATTTTTCAGGAGTCTAAGAAAAACAGTTCTTTACAGTTAGACAAAGGGGATAGGCTGGCTCTTCAACATACAAATATTACAAATACAACCGGGACTTGAAGTCTGCTTGTAATTTTTTTCGTTACTCCAAAGTCACTTTTAGCCCAAGTCAAAATCAATAAAGGCCGCATAATACAGACATCTCTCTGTTTATTTATAGGTTAGACTCTATATAAACCTCAGACAAAGGTAAAATAAATAAAAAAATACTCTGTAACACTTTCATCCATCAATTCATTATCAATAACCGCTTGTCTAGTACAGAGTTGCAGTGGTCTAGAACTTATTCCTAAAATACAGAGGCTGCAGGGAATACCCAGAATGGTATGCAAGCCTATCTCAGTGTAACATTTATATTTTTAATTAACTTCAAAAACACGTTATCTAATAAATCACCTATTCAATCCTGATTGTTGATCAATTCATCACATAACCCTTTGCGTTATTCTTTATTGTACTTCTGGCCAGTACTAACTTCATCATGTACACAATAAAATCTTGTAAATACAGATATTCCTTGATTTATTTATTGGTGAGGTTATGTAACATTTTAAAATATAGCATAAATGTTCTGTGGGGGGCGTGCAGTGGCACAGTGGGTTTGACCGGCTTCTGCTCTCTGGTGGGTCTGGGGTTCGAGTCCTGCTTGGGGTGCCTTGCGACGGACTGGTGCCCTGTCCTGGGTGTGTCCCCTCCCCCCAGCCCTGTGCCTGTGCTGCTGGGTTAGGTTCCAGCTCCAGCTCTCCACGGCCCCACATGGGACAAGCGGTTTCAGACGCTGTGATGTGTGTGTTCTGTAATATTTTGTACTTTCCTTTAAAAAATGTATTAACTACGAACTACATTAAAATTGAAACTAATTTATAATGACTGAAAATAAAATAATAAATTTTCCATCAACGCATGCTCAATGCAGAATGCAGTGGGTCTACACTCCCATTCTGTTGGGGTGTGTTTTAAACCCATTTGAGTGCACTAATTAGTCTAAATTTATAATACGTACAATACCCTACCTCAAAATCATTGCGAAACTACCTTGAACTACTGTGACTAAATTAGAAATCCTTATGGTTTAGTAATGCGTCTTTAGGTTTACACGTGTCTTCACAAAGTCAAAAATACAAAGGCAAAAAAATATCTGGCATCTCTTACTGAAAGCTGTGCAGAGTATTGATTGATATCTGTATGTACACCCTCTGAAAAGAATGTTAATGGAGAAATTCAAACGTTTGTGGTGTCCTGGTACCACAAAGCTTTCAATGACAAATCATGAATTCCAGAACACCTTTCCCTAAATAATTATGTGAAAAGGGGGAAAGGGACATGATCTGTATTTATCTCGGCGAAGCACAATATACATTCAGTCTTAGACAGTAACAAAACATTATACAATGCAAAGCAAGTCACTGTTCTTGATCATCTTTTAATGAAGCCTGTGTCACCTGAGGGCTTCTTTATGAACTGAACCAAGACCAGCCTTAATCTGCAACAGAGGAAGATCCTTATATACAGTAGACTCAGATTTGTGCTTCAGTGGGCATAGCATTGCCAGTAATCTTTGGGAACAATAAAGGACCTGTTTGGGCCTGCTTGGTGCACAAAGACATGTTTCATCAACATGTGCTCTAATGCAGAGTAGAAAAGCGATTCTGATGATATTTCAGCAGAGATCATGAAGATGAAGTGCAGGGGTGGATGTAAGTGGAAAATGCACATTCTGCCCTCATGTATCAGTCTTAAAAAAATAAAAAATAAAATTAAACTAATACTTCTGCATCACTTATTTTACTCACTGTCCACAATGTCTGTCACTCTGAAAAGGATGTGGACACTATGCTTTCTCCAGAAATAAAACTAACTATACACTTCCCACTTCATATCACACTGACAATGTCAAAGCATCACAGCTCCCAATTAAGGTAAACATAATATCACCACTGGAGAAAAACAAATATAGGAAAACAGGAATATTTAGAATGTACTACTACAGTTCAGGAAGGCAATGAGGAGCTCAAAGACATACGCATTTACTAATATGTAATGAAATTATGCTGTGTCCATAAGTACAACAATTACAACGGCCTCATTACCACATTCGCAACAGTTTAGCTTGAAAGGACTGCAATAATTTATTTAAACATAAAACTATTAATTCTTTAACTGGATAAGAGAAATGTATGAAATAATCTTATTTGCACCCCTCCTTTTAAACCAGAATGGTGTGACTTTTTTTTTTAAACAACGAGCTCACTGAAATTTCTGGCATGCAGTCTTCTTAAAGATCAGCAGAAATACACAAACAACCACACATTGCCTGACACCGCTGGTCCCATGCAGGGTCGCGGGGAGCCGGATCCTAACTCGGCAACACAGGGCGCAAGGCTGGAGGGGGAAGGGGACACACCCAGGACAGGACACCAGTCTGTCGCAAGGCACCCCAAGCAGGACTCAAACCCCGGACCCATTGGAGAGCAGGACCCAGTAAAACCCACCGCGCCACCTCACCCCCAGATCAGCAGAAATGCAAATCCCATTTCTGAAAAAGTTGGGATATTTTCTAAAACGCAATAAAACCAAGAATCTTCGATGTGTTAATTCTCTTTAACCTTCATTTAATGGACAAAAGTACAAAGAAAAGATTTTCAATGTTTTCACTGAACAACTTAATTGTATTTTGTAGATATAAACAAATTTAGATTTTGATGCCTGCAACACACTCAAAAAAAGTTGGGACAGAGGGAAAATAACAGTGAAAAGTTTATGGAATATTCAAGTAACACCATTTTGGAAGATTCCTAAATAAGCAGGTTAATTGGTAACAGGTGAGGGTACAAAAGGAGCATCCACCAAAGGCACAGTCTTTGCAAGCAAGGATGGTTTCGTGGCTCACCACTTTGTGCCAAGCTTCGTGAGAGAATTGCCAGCCAGTTCAAAAAGAACATTTCTCAACCGAAGATTGCAATGAATTTCAGTCTTTCACCATCTACAGTACATAATATTATGAAAAAATCCAGGGAATCTGGAGAAGTCTCAGTGTGTAAAGGGAAAGGCCAGAAACCACTAGTAAATGTGTGTGACCTTCGAGCCCTCAGATGGCATTGCATGAGAAACCATCATGATAAATATAATCATGTGGGCTCAGGAGTACTTCAAAAAACCGTTGTCACTTACAGTTGTTCGCTGCATCCAGAAATACAACCTGAAATTCTATTATGCAAGGAGGAAGCTGTATACATCAATTCTATGCAGAAACACTGCAGAGTTCTCTGGGTCCAAGCACATCTTAGATGGACTGAAAGACAGTGGAAACGTGTGCTGTGCTCAGCTGTTTCCACGTTTCAGCCCATTTTCGGGAAAACGGACGTCAAGTTCTCTGTGCCAAAGATGAAAAGGACCATCCAGACTGTTATCAGGGAAAGGTGCAAAAGCCAGCTTCTGTGATGGTATGGGAGTGCATGAGTGCCCAGGGCATGGGTGACTTGCATATCTGTGTGAAGGTACGATTGATGTGGAGGCGTACATTGGAATTTGAGAGAGACAATTGCTGCCATCAAGGCATCGTCTTTTCTGGGGAGATGCATGGTAATTTCAGCAGGACAATGCCTGGCCTCTTTCTGTACATGCTACAACAGCATGGCTTTGTAGACACAGAATGCGTTTGCTTGACTGGCCTCCCAGCAGTCCAGATCTGTTTCCTATTGAAAATGTATGGCACATCATGAAGAGGAGAACAAAACAATGGCGAGCATGGACTGTTGAGCAGCTGAAGTCTTGTATGAAGCAAGAATGGACAAAAATTCCACTTGCAAAACTGCAACAATTAGTATCCTCAGTTCCCAAACAATTAAAAAGTGTAATTAAAAGGAAAGGTGATGTGACAGGGTAGTAAACATGCCTTTGTCCCAACTTTTCCGAGTGTGTTGCAGGCATCAAATTCTAAATTTGTTTATATATGCAAGACACTTAAGTTGGTCAGTGAAAACATTGAAAATCTTTTCTTTGTACTTTTTTGTTAAATAAAGGTTCAAGAGAATTAACAAATCACAGATTTTTGTTTTCATTGCATTTTACTAAATATCCCAACTTTTCCAGAAATGGGGTTTCTAATTTTATTTAGATTTGAAGCTCTATTTGTACATAAGTTATCCTGTTCAGATGCGAAATTCTTTTTGATCTCAGAGTTTATAGACTGCATGTGTACCATATTTCCAGCCAACATTAGCACTTCAGAATATAATGGTCCTTCAACAAGCATATTAACATAACTGACATCCTTAGCACACTGCCAGTAACGTCTGTTTTTAAAAGGCTTATTTGTTAATGTACCATGTGTATTTTGGAGGTCGTTGTAACTTTGCATTTACATTAGCCAAGAAGGCACATTGCCAATGTAAACAGTTTTGGGAAAATTTATGACAACTGATGCCACTGTGAATCTGTATACATTCAGCCGATGCAGAAGTGAATTTGCACAAACTGAAGATGGATTAACAGATGCCAGTCACACCATCTGCAGCCTGAACGATGAAGTAAAGGAAATGAGAAAGCTCAATGTCCTGCCCTAATATGGAAATGGAGATGCACGTGGAGGCTGGTGCCTATAGAGAGCTGTCTGGTTTTACATGAAACAGGTCCCTCAGATCTTTCATCTGAGGAATGGATAGTATCAGCCACTTTCAAATGACAGTCCAAGCAGCACAGCTCAAAGAAACCATAAGTGAGTGAACGAGAACACTGGTAAAAGGAAGATAAAGAGCAGAAAATGGGCACAGCCCCCTCTACTGGAAAATATGGTCATTGATAGGATAAACCAGGTAACACACGCCATGTCAACGGGTTCCTAAATTTGATCCAGAACTGGACAACAAAAAGCGATGAGAAGCATGCCTGATATTGTGGTCCCTTTATAAAAGCACATTCATAAATTGTGATTGTGCTCAATTAAAAGTATAAGAAAATAGATTGTAAAAACAAGAAAAAATGGTAGTTTAAAAATTAAACATTTGAAAGCATTAAAAAGCAACATAATGATGTTAAGATAAAAAATACAAAACTGGCCCTTTACATACATATTTTACCATACATGACAAAACTGACCTTGTAAAACATTTTGAGACAGATGTTCTCAGTCATCAGTCATCCCGGTCTACTCATTATACATCGACACTGACAGTCCTTATTGGGAATCTTACACAACTTAACAGTACACACTTCATAGTGTGAGTGTATAGTTTACAGCTAGTGACTTCATAGCTTTATCATGCCAGCATTTCTTATTACCACTACTGTCCAGGTGACACTGCTGTTTCTGGAGACAGCGCTGTCAGTCCTTTTCTCACAGTGCTTTTCTAACATCCCCACCTGCATTTCTGTGGGAAAGTGAATGTCTCAACCCATATCATTGATCATACTTTACTCAACATTTAACCAAAGCCCACCCTGAGATGAATGACCACTCAAAGGTATTGGAGCATAAGGAGTCCCCATCACATACACCCTTCCATTGCAGCATGTAAGTAATTCCAGCAAACAGCATATGGATGACCAGCAACATCCATTCACACAGAGCAGAAAGTGGTCAAATACGATCTCATTTTACAAACATATGCATAAAAAGAGACCTGCTTGTGCTGACAGGTGTCCTGCTGTTACTCTGAAATAGCCGCAATTTTAAGGTACTTAAGGTTTACCGGATCATCATCAAGTTCTATTTAAAAAAAAGATTCCTGGACTGGCCCTTTCCACCTTTCTTAGAGTTAATGTTTTCAGCAGTGTTAACAAATGCACGATTTAGTGTGATGGAGGATTCAAGGTTGTGACCCCAGTGTTTTTGAAAGGAGGTGGTGCACCAGCAGACGAAATATCTCTCACTGGAAAGCCTTACCAAGGACTTTAACACACCTGATGTCCAGGACCACCTGGACAAACTGCGAGTAAAGCCAACAAAAATTTAAGTTCTGACACTTAAATACTCTCTTCTTTACCATCTTAGTCTTTTTGTAACCTCGAAATTCCAAAGAGGCATAAGCTTGACCAGGTGTGAGAAATAGAACAGAAAGTCCTCGTTTCTTAAAATGTTCAATTCTATCAATTACTTGAAAAAATAAGGAAAGAAAGCTGCCAATAAGAGAAGAATACACAAAGCTGTAATTGCATTTATAGAGTAATAATTTTATTTCCCTTGGTCTGTGCACATTAGGGTTGAACCAGAGCTAATATTTATTTGAACAGATGTAGCCACTTCAGGTAAGGGTCTGCATGGTGCTCTGGGAAGTCACCTGGAAATAGGAAGAAGGAGCCTCAGATCTCTGCTAGGGATGTTGCCCGTGCCCCGAGAGAGCAGCCTGCTACCTGCTACATGTTAGTAGTAGCTAACATGTACTTCTAGCACAATGAAAAGATTTTACATTTTCCCACCTACAGCTTTTTTTTTATAAAAATCTGGAAATGAAAGAAAATTGAAAAAGATGTTAAAAGATGGAATCTATCATCATGAATTATTGTTAACATATTACTATATCTATTGTTAACAAATGGTTAATCTGAGATAAGTCACCTAGAAGTCAATGGCTGGGGAAAGCAGCATACTGTAGTAAGGATTGATTATGAAATTAATATATTAATATTCTCAAACTATTTGGAATTTTTTTAAGAGACATGATTTTTTTTTTTTTAATCATTTCCTTCTCTTCAAAATGTTATTTCCTTACTCTTATGAATTTCAGAGTGGCGATTCATCACAGTGTGAAGACTTAACCAAAGCCTTTGCTAATTCCCCTCTTCAGAGTGAGGTGCTGTAGCCAGGGAGGACATGACTGCTGCAGTGGTCAATTCTCTCCTTTATTCCATGTGTGCTGTGGCTGTTTTAATGAATCGCCTGAACAACCCAATTCGCTATGTGTGGTTCGGACCAGCTGGCCAAGAATTTTTTTGAGCAGTTTTGGAAGATTTTGGCACTTGCTGAAATGCTGCTTCCCTTTTCCTTCCTGGTCTAGTCATGAATTTGGAAACCTGTGTGGTACCACTAACTTTTACATATATTTGCCAAAATTAATTTTTAGGAAGACAGTAGTGGCTATGCTGCTAAATAATGCTCAGCCAGTTAGCAGAAAGGAGGAGCGGTTGCGGACACCAAGGTAGGTCCACGCTGCCTGTAAGATCCAGTTCCCTCAATGGTATTTACATTCTTCTCAAGGAGGAAATGGACCATTCAGGCATTATGCACACACACCCTGAACATAAACATCACAACGGTACCCCACACCTTGACATTTTAGTGCGTCTTGAGGAAAAATCTTGCAACACGTACATTTTCATCAATGAGGGTCCCTGTGTTAGAGCACTTACAGCAGATATTTCCATTAATGCCATTTTCACTGGGTGGTTTGGTTGTCTTCCAGTGAGACAGGCTGCCAGTGACATTTTTCTACTTGTCTTTCTCCATCAGTGTGTCTTGACCCCTCCCTAGCCATAATACCACCCCAGCTGTTACTAATAAAGAGCAGTCGTAACATCAGATTAGATTCCTATGGATATTTTGCATATGCCAAAGGCATTGTTATGCTCTTTATTCTATTCCAGATGAATAAGAAGAACAGCGTGCTTGTTTGTAGCTGCCATAGGATACTGATCTTGACCAACTGGAAAGTTACATGTTGCCCCTAATGATGGGCCTAGCTAGCCTGAAGGATTACATGGTGTGGGGTTCAGATAAGGCTGGCTAGCTGAAGCCAAAGGGCATTTCTGTCCTCAAACTCAGTCTCTACCTGTTTGATTCTTTAGTTATTCCTGTAAGGTCAGCATCTGGTAATGGTGTTGGACTCTGTAAAGACAGATGAAGGGGAGCAGGAGTGCTGTACCACTGCCATGCACTCAGACAACTAAGAGGCTCAGTAACAAAGAACTTATGTCTGCGGTAAACATTTGCTTTGTTGTTCAGGGTAGTTTGGGCTGGTCAGGAAGACTCGGACACTCCTCATATTTTAATGTGTCTAAAAATGCCACAGAAAACGTAACAATCTTTGCAAAGGGAATTTGAACATAATGCAAAACAAATATATGTAGAAGCTAATGAAAAAAAGCTTTACTGTAATAACTCAGGGTAACCATTCAGGCCTGCCAGTATTTCTGCTTGTGTTTCTCTTTGGCTGGGCCAAAGGGGCTGTTAATGCTTCCAGCAGTCCAAATGGCCTGGCTGTAAATGTTACCCTACTTTACCACTACCTTGGTACTGGGGTCCCAGGGGCCTTGTGTTGTGGGCCAAAAGAGTTGGGTATTTGCCAATCCCATTTCAATCTTTGTGTGTGACTGTGTGGTGTGTGTCCATAGGCATTCTTCTCTAAGGTTAGCTAACAGAAGACCACGCTGGAGAGTGTGGAATTTATTAAGTGCAAACACCCGCTCAGTTTCAGCACTTGGCCTGGCTGGTATACCCCAGCCCCTTGTTTCTTGGCCTCAAAATCTTTGGCAGGGTCTTACCTGGGTGTTGGCCAGTCATCGGCCATGTTTCCCAGCAAGAATACTCAGTGCTGGGACACTTGGACATACCGCTCAGATGCTTTAGGTGGAGTTTAGTTAAATTACAACAAACGCTGCAGTATTCTGCAGTATTGATTTAATGGTCATAAAGTATTCTACTATTTCAACTGCTTCTGAACATTTTTGGCTGGAAAGAGCATTTCATAACAAATGCTGTTTTTGGTTGCTAAACTGGAAATGTACAAAATATGTATATTAAGGGGGGAAGCATGGTGACTCTGCAGATAGCCCTGGTGCCTCTCCGCTCCTGGGATCTGGGTTCAAACATGGACTGAACCGTGCTTAGTCTATGTGGAGTTTGCATGTTATCCCGGGGTTTACCAGGTTCTCTTCTGTGTGTTTTGGATTCCTCCCAATCAACATTCATATTTTGGGTCAAATAGTGATCCTAAATTGCCCTCAGTGTGAGTATGTGCGTGTTATTGTCCTGCTCTGAGCTGGCTTCCCATACAGCGTATTCATGCCCTGTGCTTTCTGAGGTAGGCTCTGGACCACTATGACCTTGCATTGGACAAATGGTTGCTGATAATGGATGGATGAAGGGAATATATATTAGGTTATTCTGATAATTTCATACCATCAGTTAAAAACTATATTTTATTTGAATTGTCACTAAATTGTGCTTTGATATATAGTAATAATGTACCAAAATAATGAGGTGTGCATCACTCACTTACAAACAAACTCTATGAATGTTACCATACAGCTAAATTTTACAAAATTTTGACAGACACTATAACTGACATCTTTAGTTCTGCTGTGTTAAATGTCTTTTAATGTTGCTCCATCTAAGACATCCCATGACCTTGCAGTCCTGAGGTTATTTTCAAGCAAGTGGTGGTCTGTAACCTTTCATAGAGCTTGCAGCAGTCAAATATCACAGTGGAAAACTTGGTCTGTAAACTATGGTTGTGCTGTCATGCTGAGCTTAAGAAATAGCTGCTTTATACCAATAATAAGGGTTATAAGGTGTTTTATAAAAGTTTGCTGTTTCTTCAAGAGTACTTTACAAGAAGAAAACCAGGTGCTTGTAGAGGAATGGGTGTGAATGTTGGTGTCTGTCACTTAGCTTACCACAGCTTATTTGAATTACAGACAGCAAATTAACTGTAAACCTCACTGCAGGTTGTATGCTCTTTAACATTTGTTCCAGTTTCAGATAAGAACCATTTAATGGGCACAAACCTTTTCTGCTGTGGAAGTCATGAGTTCACCTACTAGAGGACTCTTTCACTTTTAGACATAAGGCTTTATGATAACAGAAATAAGGCTGTTGCATTTACTGCTGTCCCAGCTGATGCCATTGCAATGGTATTGTAATGTTTCAGTGACGTAGCTGAGTGGCATGGCCAATAAATGCAAGCTGGTAGACACTGAGAGATGTTATACAAGATCATGTAAAGTATGTCACATAGCTAGATCACAGACTGGATCAGTGACACCAAACTGAAAACTAAATGGCATAATGTTGCCAATGGCCTAGCAGCAGGATAACACTGGGAATTCCTTAATAGTGATCCAGAATGCACAGGCTTTGTGATACCTAGCTAGTGACCCTGCACTGTTTGCAAACATTGGCCATGAAGGCCCCATTATTAGCAGGTGCAGTCAGAAGTTGCCACCAAAAACAACAATTGATACTTCAGGATTAGCTTTTCCCAAATTATTTAGCAATTTTGTCTTTGGCTGGGCTTCTCAGTAGCACGCTCTATGGGTCCGTGTTAGTGGCTGCTGGTTTATTTTACACTCATTTATTTGGCTGATGCTTTTCTCCAAAGCAGTTTATAATGTTAAGATACATGCAGTTGTTCATCCAATTACACAGCTGAGTAATTGTTGCTGGAACAATTTAAGGGAAGTGCCCTATTCAAGGGCAGTACAACATTAAGTGCACTTCAAACTAGCAACCTTCACACAGTAGCAACTGTAACCACCATGCTATATGCTGCCCCTATACCAATATGTCAAGTAAGCTCAGCATTCTTTACCAGGAGTGGGGACTGGACCCACACGGACATATGACCATTGGTGCTGATGTCGAGCACTAACCACTTGTCCATCCTGGTTAAAAAACATTCATATGTTCTTTGACTTTTGATGGGGAACAAAAAAGAGTCTGGCTTTTCTGGAACCATTTGTTCAAATAACATTTCCACACACACACACACACACACACACACACACACACACACACAGTCTGAAACCACTTGTCCCGAGTGGGATCACTATGAACCAGAGCCTAACCTGGTAACACAGGGCACAAAGCCAGAGGGGGAGGAGACACACCCTGGACGGGATGCCAGTCCATCGCCAGGCACCCCAAGCAGGACTCGAACCCCAGATCCGCCAGAGACTGGGACCCAGCCAAGCCTGCCACACAACTGTGCCCCCACTAACATTTCCACACCCTGCTAAAAGAGATTAAAGTCTATGGGGAATTTATGATCCCCACATTAAATAGTACAGGAGCAAAGGTTGATGAGTTATTTTACAGACCACAGTGGGCTCAGTGCAGACATGGCTGTGTATGTTACACCCAGATGAAGAGCTCATGATCGCATGGCAGTGGTTAAGCAAACCCCTGGACCCTGACCAGCCACCCTCCTCAGAAGTCCTCTCTGGGAAAACTTTCTTTTAAATTTAATTACCACTGAGCACTTGTGAACCCAAAACAATAATCACAGAAACTAACCCCGGTCATAAAAGTCGCCAATCCATGAACAAAGCATGAAACTGCAGTGGTTCAGTAAAACTTAGTACAGGTTTGCTAGGTGCACGATGTGATGATGTTGAGTGGGGTTTCACTGTTAATTTTGTATTGAAGCAAATGAAACTGCGGCATGTGTGTCTGAAATCCAGTCATACGTTGTCTTTATTTTTGATACTAATCTACCTAAAAACTTGATGTCCTTCATTTAGTCTAAATGAAATTGTTCTATACTAATGAAAAGATGATAGGAAAATGGATTATTACAACTAGCAAATTTAAGATTTTTTTTTCAAATTAAAAATGAATCAAAATGTGTATCCACATAATTTTATATATTTAGAGTTGAAACAGTATTGGAGTACTCCGTAATGAAAAAATCCAAAAAAGTGCAATGTTATCTCTGCAATGTTAAAATTCTGTATAAGAACAATCTTGCTGTGACATCTCAGAAAGCATTCCAATGCTTTGTGAAAACCTGATCAATAAATCTGTCTATCGATGGATAATAAATCAAAGTCTAAGTCAAAGATCCATTGTTGCAAAAGCATCCATGAATACTGGAATCACTTCACAGATTTACTGAGAACTGATTACAGTTACATTTAAATTCCATTAAAAATGTTACACAGCTTAATGGATTTTAAAACTTCTACTCCCAGCGCAGCACTCTGCAGCCTTTGGAACCACTAGTTAATAAGTGCTTTAGAACTGCTACCAAGGCCAAGCTTATCACTCTTTTTGTATTTTATTGCATTAAACACTGACTGTGGCCTGACTCTGGGGGTGTTTTGCAGCATCTTTGTGGTCTTGTCGGCAGGCTTATTTGGCTAGCACCATACCTTATGACCCTTGGTGACAGACCTACTTGTATTCTCTGACAGTTACCGGTCTGAATTCAGACCTATACGTGTACTTTGTTGAATAACTTGTATAATGTTGAATATCTGCACAAAAAGTAGATATTGTGAATTTCCCTGCAGTGTTCAATAAAGTACCGTCCCGTAGCATCATACAGCTGCTTTTGCCCACAGTAGCATTTACCATACCACCAAAAGGTATTAAATACTGGTTTATGATTACGTTTACACTTACATTTATTCATTTAGCAGATGCTTTTGTCCAAAGTGACATACATCTCAGCAAAAGTACAATTGATGCATTACATTAAGAGAAAAAGACTTAGATGCAGACATGTGACCCAAGCAAACCTAATTTGTTACCTACCGCTTGCTGCACCGAGGTTCATTGTTCAAGTAGGTGCATAATTGTTCAAGTAGGTGCATGATTAACATAGATAAGATTTGTAAAAAACACTTGTGAAAACAACACAGTGTGACAGGGGACAGGGGATGGCAGAGGAAATGCACATCAACAGAATCTGCCATGAAAAGACCTGAGGAGGAGGACTTGTTTTGGCCCTGGGGCCTCCTGTGGCCAGACCCTTGCAGTCCAAGGCTTGGGCCCCTCAATGTGACTGGGTCTGATGGAAAGAGACAGGGATGGGGAGCAGACCCATTCAAGGTTGCTGCTTCATTAGCATATCTCTTACAGCGTGGCTAAATGACTCAGACCACCTGTAGCTGTCCTGGCTCTGATCAGTGTGAAATCATTCAGTTCTAAACCACTTACTTCCTAACTGGGAAAAGGGGAGACTGAAGGCAAAATGGGAATTATGTGTGTGGAAAATTGTCCTGAGAGTTGGGATCTGAGAAAGGCGGGAAGGGAAAGCAAGAGCAGGATGACTGTCCTCTGTAGGCATTGTACTCTGAGACAGCCTGTGACAACCACGAGTAGTGGAGGCTGTGAAAGGGGCACGTCCTGTCTAGCAGAGGCCTCACCCCCAAACCATACCATTGGCTGGCGTGGGAGGATCTGAGGGTGGGGGCAGCCAGTAGGAGGCGGAGTGCAAGTGCAGCACAGGGGGCCAGTGGCTGGTTCACTGAGCTATCTGCTGGTTCTTATACACTATGTGCACCTTAGAGGAGCAGTCAGACCGGAGCAGTCCTGGCTTTCTGTACAAAGCTCCCAAAACTAACTGAGGAGAGCTCACAGCCAAAGAGCCCCTGCAGGGCTCTCAGACAGTGATCTTTGGTCAGATGCCATTTGAGAGAAGGGGATAAACCCATTTCTGAAGCAAACAGGATTATCACCTCTTTTCAGCAGCAGCTTTCAACAGTGCTGTTCGGTCTCCACAAACAGAGACTTTTTTGTTTTCTCCATACCCAGATAATGGCGGGACCCCTAAGCCAGGCTCTGCTGGTGCTGATGCATGGCCTGGTCCTCCTCACCTGCTCCTTCTCCAGTGAGGAGTACGACTACTACAGCTGGCAGTCTGACAACTTTCCTAATGGCCGTTTCTATTCCAGCCGGCAACAGTGCGTGGACATCCCAGCTGACTTGCGACTGTGCCACGGTGTGGGCTACAAGCGCATGCGGCTGCCCAACCTGCTGGAGCATGAGACTTTGTCCGAGGTACGGCAGCAGGCAGGCAGCTGGGTACCCCTACTTGCCAAGCGCTGCCACGGGGACACACAGGTCTTCCTTTGCTCACTCTTCGCACCTGTCTGCCTGGACCAGCCTATCTACCCATGCCGCTCCCTTTGCGAGGCCGTGCGTGACAGCTGTGCACCCGTCATGGAGACCTATGGCTTCCCTTGGCCAGAGATGTTGCAGTGCGAGAAGTTTCCCATGGACAACGACCTGTGCATCCCCACACAGTTTGCAGGCAATCACGCCACACAGATCCAAGGTAAACCAGAGGCTTTCAGCAGACTTAAGCAAAGCACATGGAAGAGTTATTTCAGTCTAACAATAATGCTGAGTTATTTTGGAAGAATAATTTGATTGGATTTGCATGGTAGGAAAATATTAAACAAAATTTTGGCAAAAAAGAGTAAGAGTGCACAGGACACAAAAAAATGAGGTATAAGAGTGTTTTGGTAAGTTTGAAAAAAAAAAACAATTTAATTTTCTGATTCACAGCGCAATGTCAGGGACTGCAGTCTGTCATTAAGATCAGAGGTTATGTTTGTACTGTTTGTGTTGTATGGTTTTAATTTCTGTCCACTGCTTTATTTCAGAAAAAGAACAGTTTATTTAGAATTTGAACTAGCCTCACTAATTAAGAAAGAATCCGCCAATGTGTTCAGGTGTATAGAGAAATTATTCAACATGTGGAAAATTTCCCCAAAATGACACATTAAAAAAATATTAACACAGGTTCAACAGGCTTACTGACGTTGGCATTTTTCACTGAGGAAGGTTCTCCTAAATCTGCTTTTTAAAATAGTCCAGGGTTGGGATTTTATAGGGAAAGCTTTTGTTTAGATAAAGTTAGCTCAAACTCTGTACAAACCAACTGGCTTCTATGATCTAGGAAACAAAGTGTGATCCTCCTCTTTCATTACAAAAAATCTGCAGAGGAATGCAATGCCTACTGTTCCAGCTGTGACTGTGACTGTGACTGTCCCTGTACTCTCCTTTATCCTGCTTGGCAACTAGGTAGCCAATTAGTCAAGGAGCCAATTACTGTGGAGGGCAAATTAGTCTGAAATGGAGAAAATGAGGTAGTTGCACTGATCACAGTGGGACCATTCACAAAAGATTCGGGAGAAGCGGATGTCTTAAACCACTGGGAGCAGCAGACAGAAAAGATGCCGCCGACTGTATACAAAAAAGGGGAGTAGAGGAGGGGGAGAGGGAAATATCTCCATGAAAAAACAGCTTGTAGGAAGAGACATAGAAAGTCACTGACAGCTGAATCTCACATCATGAGTCTCTGACTACAGAATGGCACAAAAGACACAAACTGTACTTTGACAGCTCATTACACAAAATTACAACTCCTTGCCAATACTCTGCATAAAGTATGTGACTCAAATTCACAAATGCACAAGCTTCACTCTGCCCAGCAGAGCTTGTTAACTTTATTTAAAGAGTAATTGGCAAAAGAAAAAAAAAAAAATCAAATAAACTCTTCACAAACTGGCTCTATGTCAGAATGAGCAAACAAGCAGACAGAAATGCACACCATGGACTTCTTTATCTTGTTGACAAAGGCACTGCAAAACTTGATTAAACACGTATTGTCATTCTAAAAAAATCAAGCAAAAAACTAAGAAAAAACAAAACAGTTTACATAGCCATAACCATAACCGAGTTCTATGAAAAGACAGCAGTACAAATCCTTTAAGTATATTCTGTTAACTACTCTGGAAGTACATTTACCTTGTATGAATTCTATAAATTGCACATAGCTTTAAAAAAAGGCTGAACCTAATCAAAATGCTGAGTGAGGACTATCAATATTCTCCAACTCCCTTGGTTGGGATGAATGGCTCTTATGGGCAGTTCTGAACTATAGCCTTGCTCAGACAAGCCAACTGTGAGCCTGTGGACTTCTTCCAGGGAGGGTCAAGTTGGATGTCATGGGCAGACTGAGATTGGCACTGAGCTGTGCAACTGAGCTCCACATGGCCTGAAGAGCTACTGGTGCAATGACAACAGAAACATCTTGCTTGGAGAGACCATGTCTGTATAAGTGACTTAGAATTTTTGTTAACTTTCAGTAAAAAACTATGTCAACCAACCATAGCCAGCACCAACAAGTCAAGAAACTTGGACACATTTCTGATCTATAATCATGCCTCACAAAAGATGCTAAGCCATGCCAAACTGAATGAAGAGCAAATGCTGGCAAATTAGCATCCCTGGAGGCTTCAGCTCCTGCCATTGTATCAATTGCTAGCACCAAACTTTTAGCAATTAAGGGTTGGATGAAGTATAACACCTTCTGCAATCATATGATACTGCATGGCTGGAAAGCCTGTCTGGAAAGTAGAAGAACATAGGAAATTCAGTTTCACATTCAAGTTGGGTGAAGCATATGTGGCCAGATATTTCCACCAAGCCTGCCATTTAGGCAGGAGAGTTCAATATTTTTGTGCACAGGGTTGTAGAGGAGATGTCAAGACACAGCAGTGCATGCCAAGCCCATCTCAAAACTTTCCATATAAACCGCAGAAGAATTATTCAGAGGAGGAGAAAGACAATCACTGGTAGAACCACTTGTCAGACAGCAGAGCAAGAGTAGAATTATCTGTTTTCTATGTGGCTTCCAAAAGGTCAACTTGCAGAAGAAATGTCCTTCAGGCGATGTCACACTCCTTTCTGCTCATGGGGCAAAGGTACGTGAGGATAACTAAATTGTTTCTTGCCTGTAGATCAGAACTTCCCTTGCACCCAGTGGCCTGAGTAATATTCTTGAAACATTAACTCTTAGCAGAGGGAGAAAAATGGGGTGGAGGAGAAAAGCCTCAAAAAAAAAAAGAGTACAGCTAACAGTGCTTACAAAAGTCCTGATTAAATCTGCTCCTCAAAGCTCAAGCAATCATGTCTGTTGGTGGCTCATTGCTGTCAACTCCATCAAACCACCTGAATGACATTCTAGCTTAACAAGCCTATGGATTCGTGGCTTGCCCCAAGCCACTGCCCCCATGAATGACCTGGCTGGAAAAAACAATACAAAAAATACTTTTGATCATTCATTTCACCAACCAGTGTCAACAATTACTTGTCCCAAGCAGGGTCACAGCAAGCCAGAGCCTATCCCAGAAGCACAGGGTGCAAGGCTGAAGGGGAAAACACAGCAGACAGGACACTAATCCATCACAAGGCACCACCAACCAGGGCTTGAACCCCAGCCATGCCGTATAGCAGGCACCAGCTAAACCTGCTGTGCCACCATACCCTCACCAGTCATTCAGTTTGGCGAAAATCATTTGCCTAAATGAAAACTTTCCTGTTAAAGCATGAGGTTTGCTGTTTTCACGAGTCACACTGGGAGGTCATGGATTCTCCTGAACATTAAAACAGATGTTGGGATTCCTGACATGAATCACAGGTCATATTTCATCCTGATGCAGTACTGTTTCATGTCATATGTGTTACCACTCGTAACTTAGAGTCCAAATGAGCCTTGCATAATTTCAAAGGAAAATGCCCGTGCAGCAATTACTCTAGTACCTGAAATGTTAAAGACATTTTTAAAAGCCAATTTGGAGATTCAAGAGCAAATGAGGATAGGCAGGAATTTAAGAGCTCAACCTTAGTAATAAGGAAAGGGTGGCAAGGAAGTCTGTATAGGTTTCCTTGATCCATCTGGCCAAGTGGGACTCACGACCACAAACATGTGTGTCATACTCTACACATGCACTGAGAAGCATAGAGAGGGACACCAACAAATATAAGAAGTTCCTTAAGCTCAGCTGTCCTCATCCTAGCATCCTCTGTCTATGTCACGTAGACCAAGCCTTCTTACAGCATGAAGAGGATGCATACTAATTTCCTTGGCCCCTGTTTGTTCTGCAATGCATTTAAGGTATAAGAAATTAAGTATGCTGCCATGTGCTTTTGGCTACTATCTGTATTACAGCTGCTCATTGACAGTTCCAGTCTGTAAAGCTTAAACAAGAATGTACTGTTCATTTCGTCCAGTCAGACAATGTATCCAGAGAAAGTGGCTATGCCTTCTTGGTTTCTGTTTAATGTAGCATTATAGCTCATTATTTCACTTATTTTCATCACTTGCTTTCTTTTGTAGATGCTTTTGTCCCAAAAAAAAATCAAGTCCAATGGAGATGTTACATATGAATGGATAAAAGTGCATTAGTGTACAGGTCCAAAAACATTATAGCTGAATATCTTTAACTGAGATCCAGATCACATAGGCACTGCCGTGTCTTCTACTATGATAGTCATCACACAGGCTAAATGCCACTACTGGGACAGCACTGAGCTAATGACTACCACTTACATTTACATTTACATTTATTCATTTAGCAGACGCTTTTGTCCAAAGCGATGTACATCTCAGCAAAAGTACAATTTATGCATTACATTAAGAGAAGGCGACATAGCTGACATGAAAGTCTCAAGCAAACCTAGTTTGTTCAGACAATTCCCGATACCCTCCCACTAATTTTTTTCTTTTTTTTTTTTTTAAATATTAAAAGATACACAAATGAGCAAGTACAATGCCAGAGTAATGGCTGAAACTTGTTCTTTAAACTCTGACATTGTTATAATGTATATTTCAACTCTCCAGGCCTTTTTGATGGGCATATTTGGCTTGTGTATATGATCTTGTATGAGTTTGTGTTGAATATACAAGAGGTAGTCATGCAATCATTTGTATAGTTAAGGAGGAAGATAGATTAGGCCATATACCTCATGTACTAAAATCACTTAAGAAACATTTAACAAGGTTGATATAACTACATTCATTGCTTAAAACACAAAGTGCAGAGATTCTGTAACAAAGGTTTTTCCTCTGGAAGCAATTTTAATGAATCAGAAGTATCCTTGTTCATATCAAACTTGCTTGTGGGTAGTTTTTCCTCTAGCTTGTTTGCTAATCCTGTAGCATTGTTGGGATTCCCTGGCACTCTGTGAACACGCAAAACAAATATTGGAGGACAAATGCAGAAGGATTTTAAAATGTCATGCATGATTAATAGTTGAATTATTTGTGTTCTTTCACATTTTCTAGGTTTATTGTTCTTTAAGAAAAAAATGCATTTTTAAGATTTACACATAAACACACTTTTTCCATGCCTGGTTGGCTCTGATTCCATTCTTCTTCTTGGGGGCATTTGGCTGTGCATTTACTGAAGCTCATGTGCAAAGATTATCACTGCTCACACTACTGACATTAAAGGACCTTTCTCAGGCCACACTGGCATTTTTTTCACCAACACAAACACAGATGAGGTCAGAGTTCATTCTCAAGCCAATCTTCCAGTCAGTGGTCAAGTTTTCCATAACTAGTAAAGCTCCAGCTTTGTACATTTTATATTTAAATTTATCCATTTAGCAGACACTTTTCTCTAAAGCAACAGACATTTCAGAGAAAAATACAACAAATGCATTACATCAACAGAAGAAGAGACTTGGATGCTTACACGTGATTATAAAGTACAGTTAATTTGTCACATTCCACCATATGAACCAGTATACATCACACAAATAACTACATAAAGGTTATCCATTATTCAATCCAATCAATCCATTATATTCATTATAGTACAGTTGAATGCAAGGAAGTGAGAAAGGTTGGTGTTCACGGGAAAAGGGTGTGAAGGATAGCCAAGAAGCTGTAAATGAGTAGTTTTTGAAACACAAGCTTGGACAAATTGATCTTTGACCTGCCTGTTCCTGTTACTTCATAATAGACTTGACTCCTAGCTTTCCAGTGTTCATATGCAGGGTGGAATCCAACCTCTTAATTTTAAAAGATTTCCCTGTCATGATGTACCCCAGGGCTCCTGACTGTACTTGTTGCTCATTCCTCTTGGCTACCCTTCACTCCATGACAGTCAGCAGAGGGCGCATTTACATAGGAAAATCTTCAAAAATGTAAGATGGATGTAAAGGTAACATTAATTGGCTGCTCAGGATTTCAGAAAGGCCATACACTGATGTTTGTGTACTACTTACTCTTCAGGCATGCATACAGTTTACTGTGCCCTACAGAGAACCATACACTGGCAGAAGTCTCATGGCAAGATGAAGTTGTCCAGATCTGGCAGCGCTACAAAGTTTCAGGATATACTGACTACATCTAAAGTCATAAAGCTCACCATGGTTACCCAGAAAAACATACAAATCATCCAATTAGTCATATTCAGAACTGTAATTGCATGGTAAACACCCTGGAAGGCTCCTATGCTGTTTCTTTTCCCATAAATAACATCTGACAGCAAGTCACTAACTCCAAAATAAAGACAACTGAGCCCTTTAAGACCTCAAAATGATGTCTTTTGTGTTTAATGCAATGCAATAAAAAGGATTTTTTTTTCTTGTTTAAATAGCATCTGTGAGGCATCATGTCAGTATTTGATGGACTGTGACTAGATTATGTCCTTGATATGAGTCCTTTCTCTCTCTTTAGCGTCAAAAGCTTGCCCGCCCTGTGACAACGAGCTAAAGACTGATACCATCATGGAGCATTTCTGTGCCTCTGATTTTGGTAAGGGTTCTATAAACAGGCAAACATCACATGTGAAACTTGTAGCCTTTTCACATATTATTCAACCAGCCTTTAATCCTTATTCTTGTACCTCTAATCCTTACCTTTGCGGAATACAAGTTCCAAATTTCATTGGTTCTCAGTCTTCCTTTCCTATGTTTTCTAAGCTGTAATTTTTTTTTTTTTTTTCCATTTAAATTGTGATTTAAGATCGCTTTCATGAAAATAAGTTAAATTGCTGGCCTCAAAAGAGTTTGTTTTTGAGAGGTATACAAGGAGATGAAGATGAATATCAAGGCTCTTCAATTTATGAACACAACTGGGACCAGAGGGCTGTTCACAACTTATTTTATTCATAATTCCCATGTTTATAATTCCATTCGGAAAAATTTTCAAAAAATGTTTGGAGAAATGAAACTTGACCGTTCAGAAGTTGCCACAATGAAAGTTATTCAGGATGTTGTTGACACAGACATTTATGTTTCATGAGGAAGTTTCATATTAAAGTTGTTCACATGGAAGGAGCACAACGGCTAACATGGCTAGAGATGGCAGAATGAAAAGACTAGGCCTGAGACAAAAAAAACTCTCACATTAACTGTTGCATATGGTATCTAATATAGGTACACTTTTTTTAATCTAACAATTAACTTTTCAGGTTTATTATTAAATTTTTTCATATTTCTTGGAGTCAGTCAGCCCCTAAAGTTTGATCTTAATTTGAGACCTAGCCAGTCTGGTAACCAGAAAACCAGAGCTCACATAACTACAAAAGTTTCATATAATCTGTTAAGCCTTGTTTGTCAGGGGTATGATTCACAGTTCATGTAACTTAGTGGGGAGACAAGACTTGCCCATGTGCCTTTAGACAGTTTTCAAATGAAATATGTATTCACATTTTAGCTTCTTGTAATTTTTAAAAACTTTCCATTTTATTTCATCTACCTATGTTTGTCATTTGCAACGCTTGATCTTTTCAAGGAAAATAAAAGAAAAGAAACTAATAAAGAAATATCCGTATGCTGCTACTCAAGCAGTAGAGATAAAAAATATTAAACTTGGTGTTCTTGCCATGAGGGGGGGTGCGTTGGCGCAGTGGCGCAGTGGGTTGGACCGTGGTCCTGCTCTCCGGTGGGTCTGGGGTTCAAGTCCCGCTTGGGGTGCCTTGCGGTGGACTGGCATCCTGTCCTGGGTGTGTCCCCTTTCGCCCTGTGTTGCCGGGTAGGCTCTGTGACCCCGTATGGGACAAGCAGTTCTGAAAGTGTGTATGTGTGTTCTTGTCATGAATCAGTTTTTAGACTGTCTTTAGAACAAAGCTAAAGCGGCTGTCTGTGAATTATGGATAGCAATGAATAAAGCACACAGCTGAATTAACACACTTCTTCTGCATAGTAAGTTTTGCTTATAGGTGCCATTTAGCTTAATAATATGAGTGATTACTTTCACATTTATAGTATATAGGACTGACTTCATTTTTGGTCCCACGTAGACTAATAACAGGTGATTAAAATAACACTGACATCAGCTTGAACTCAATATCATGCCATATAGGATAATAATTTGAATGATTACTATTACATGTTAACCAGGTGATCCATGTTTCTAGGGTACTACTCATTGTACAGTAGTTCAGCGAGCACAGTGGCTCAAGTTGATGCTGTACAGCTTCTCAGCCTCTTAGTAGCTGTAGAGTTTAACTCTTGCTCAGAGCATGTGGAGTTTCCGTGTTTTCCCCATATTTGCACCCCCCTCGAAATCCACAGGAAAAAACACTGGCAAACTATTTCAATTCCTACCATGCAAGTAGTCGTTATGAGTTGTGTTGGATTTGTTGGGGCATCCATTGTCACTCATATATTATATTCTGCACAATGAATATTTTCATTGTTGTCTAGTGGGGCTAATACCTTCGTCATGAACACTAGAAAATCTGGGAGCGATTTAAAAGACACACATGCTACAAGCAGTGGGTTATCTCCATTATTCCTGAAGTGTCTTTCTGGGCACAAAACTTGTCCATTTGAATGTAGCTTTGTTTTTTTACTTAAATTATTCACGCCAGTAAGAGCAGAGAGGAAAAGTAACCTTTGGCTCATAGTTTTACAAAACTGAAAACACAGGGTGTCATTTTTTCAACAAAATTACAAAAATAGGTTTTCAACCTTCTGCAGCTGTGTATCTGAGACATGTATGCATGGGTAGAGTATTTTTTCATTAGGTTATATTGTTTTTTGTCAGTCCTGTAGATAAATATTTAAAAAATTTGTGTAATAAAACAATGCAAAACTTTGTAGCTTACTCCAAAAGCCTGTAAGCCAGCAAATCAGCAAATACCCTGTTAACACCAAAACCTGTAGAAAAATGTTAATGTTAGAAATGTTATTAATAGTATATACAACAAATTATGCCTCTAAATGACTTAGATGTTTATACAACTGTGTTAAACTGGGCCATGACAGAAAGTGTTATTTCTTCCAGAACTGCTGAAGGGTGAACTGACTGTAGGTGTGGGTGGACCACACGGTTTTACAAGCAGCCTGCCTGCACTGATGGCACTTGATTTCCTTTCCAAACTAGCCTGTTTTGTGTGATTATTGTTTTCTGTCTATACTTTGCTGTTGGTTCCCATGCTTGGTCAATGTCTCAGCAGTGGCTCAACTGAAGTTTAACACATCACTGATCACTTTGCCTCTGGTGACCTGGCTGTACCTGTGGATACTCACATCAAACTAAATTAGCTAAAAATAGTATTTTAAATAGCAACAAAATTTGTTTTTTTTCAGTCAGGAAAGCCAGGCTCCACAGATCCACAGATGACAGGTCCCAGAGCTGAAAGTGTATAGTTATTGATTGATATAATGAAGAATGGTCACATTAACTGATGGTGATCATACTTATTTCTGAGCCATGAACAACTCCACACCATTTGCCACATTGTATTGCACTTCTGGCTGTTGGGGGGTGACAGAAGCATGAAAAATGCCATTGACTTTTGAGTTCCAAGGTGCTGATTACTGTTTGTTGATGTTGGTCCTGAATGTTTGGGAGGTTGGCTTCTCCAACTGGGAGGAAGAGGTATGTAAAGGAACCAGAGCAGGATGCAAATTTGCCCCATGGGATATACCAAAAGCAGGAGGCCTGCAGAGCCCAGTCACTGAGTGGGAACAGCAGTTCTGGCCCACAGCTCTAGTGCTCCCTGCATGCTGAGTAGGACCTCTGTCTCATACCGTCTGGCCAGCCCTCCTTCATTCTGGCTGAGAACTCTGTGTTGTTGTCCTCTGGGTCTGTCACCTCTTCTGAGTGTCTACAGCTGGGACTCTGTCAAAACTGACAGTAAAAACTGTGATACCACTAATATTCATAGTTTTAAATATGTGTGCCTTGACCTGGTGACCTTGCAAGTAATGTGTCCCCAAGCTCTCTAAATTGATCATAGACTGCACTGTGCTAGATACAGCTGTTCAGTTTAAGCACACTGTGTACTCTTTTCTCCTTCAAATGATATACAGTAGCCAAAGAAACATACCTACAGTTTAATTTCCAAACATAATGTATTCCTGAGCACTGCTCATAAACAAAATTGCATTTAACTGGGGCTTAAATGACCATTAAGTTACATTTACATTTGTTCTTTGGACAGTTGCTTTTATCCAAAGCAACATTTAGTTAAACACTCTAAAACAAAAGTGCATTTCCCCAGCAGATGAAGGGATACAGATGTAGACATGATTCATAAACTAGTCAGTTACTCCAGCAGCATCATTTTTTGCCAGCATACACTACAGGAATAGCTGTAAATAACCATATTTTTAAGTGAGCAAAGAAGACTTCAGTCCTCAACCCTTCATATTTTTACCCAGATATTATAAATATCGAATTATATAAAAAAGGACAAGCTACTTAAATATTTTACAAAAGTTATCATATCTCAATTTTAGACTGTTCTTGCAAGGTTCAAAGTCTGCTTTTGACTATCATATTTCCAACAGTGTTTGTGCAAAAAACAAATTATAAACACATTTGAAATAAAGTACATTTACATTTACATTTATTCCTTTAGTAGATGTTTTTCTCCAAAGTGACGTACATCTCAGAGAAAATACAATTTGTGCATTACATTAGGAGAAAGAGAGACATAGTTGTAGACATGTGGTTAAGCAAACCTAGCTTGTTTCTTTCCACTTTATGCACCAATGTTCAACGCTCGAGTAGGTACACAAAACTCAGAATAGGCGAATCTTAATCACCTTCCTACATTTTTTTTTTTAAAGGTACACAAACATTTACATACAATACAGGAGTAGCAGCTGTGTAAATGCTTAGCTGGGTATGATCATAAAGACATGGTGCATGAACATTTACACCATACATGAGCTTTAAAGATCATAGGCAAAGTGAGTCTGGAAAAGGTGAGTTTTCAGAGCCATTTTTAATAGACAGAGCTTCTGCAGTTCTGAGTGAGAGGGGGAGGTCATTCCACCACAACGGAGCCAGAACTGAAAAGGCTTTACCTTTCGTGCGCGGGACCACCAAGCGAGCAGAAGTAGATGAGTAAAACGGTTTGGTTGAGGTGTAGTGGTTGATCAAATCTTGTAAATAGAGCAGTGCTGTTGACACATTTGTAGGCAATAACCAGAGTCTTGAATTTGATTTGGGCAGCTATAGGAAGCCAGTGCAAAGAAATAGTAAGGGAGGTATATGGGAATGCTAAACTAAAGTGGGGTGCCCTGTGACGGACTGGCGTCCCGTCCTGGGTGTGTCCCCTCCCCCTCCAGCCTTACGCCCTGAGTTGCCGGGTTAGGCTCCGGTTCCCCGCGACCCTGTATGGGACACGCGGTTCAGAAAATGTGTGTGTGTGTGTGTGTGCTAAACTAAAGTCAGGAATAATTTGCAATAAAGGAAACAAGGAGATAAACTTCCGACTAATGGATAACTGACACATTGGCACAAAGGGACTTAACCGAAACTGGATAGAGGCCATTGTGGTGGCTCTGGTATCATTAGGACTCTATATTCTTCCATAGTGTAAAAGCTACCAGTTTTTTAAAAGATTTTTTGCCCATAAAGAATTTCTCTTAATTACACAGCACAAGTCATACTTATTTGTATCTACAAATTCTTATTACGTAGAGGTAAGGGAGTCTGGTACAGCTAAGTCATATATACACACACACACTGTCTAGAACTGCTTGGCCCAAGCAGCGTCACAGCAAACTGGAGTCTAACCCAGCAACACAGGGTGCAAGGCTGAAGGGGGTGGGGACACACCCCAGACAGGAGGCCAGTCCACTGCAAGGCACCCCGAGCAAGACTTAAACCCCAGACCTACCCCACAGCAGGCCCTGGCCAAACCTGCTGTGCCACCAGACCCCTTGGAGTCATATATAGATACACTTAATCAATGTCACTGTTACGGAACTTGAAATTACTCTGTACCCTAAAGAAAAGCAATATTTACTGGCAACACACAATGAATCTCAAATTACTATGTCATATTACTGCTCCTACAGACAAAAAGCCAGTCTCACCTGACACTAGTGTTCTGCTGCCCTTTCACCAGCTAGATGGAATCCAGACCTTAGAATGAGAAGGAGAGTATAATGTGATTTTTACACTTCAGTATAACATTTAAAAATCTGTGCTTCTGCATGAGGACAAAATAATTTTGGGGGGAACTAGTCAAACTGTGTATCTTCATTTTTACTTTTACATGTATGCTTAGGCTAGCCCTCCTTAGGGTGCAAGGTACAAATGTATCTGCAACACTGCAGTGCATACTGGAGCTAATTTACTGTTGTGCTGCTGAGAATTCTCCATCTGTGCCCTTCTTATAGTCTTTTTATTTCTGGTCTGTATACTACTATGAAAGGATGAGAGGTTCTGCTGACTGAAAAAAGCCAAAGCTGCACTGTTTCGTCTGAGTAGTTTAGCCATTCGCACAGCCTGCCTCAAGCTTCTGTTTACAAAGGGCCCCTCACCTGTCAGGGAGATGTTGCCCAGGTGTGTTGTCTGGTGGTGGAGGCAGGAGAGCAAACTGAGGCCCCTGTTACCGTTTTGTTTGGAGTCCTAATAATCTGTGGTCAAAGCTGACCCCACAGCTTTCCCTGTACTTTGAGAGGTGAATCTTGAGTCTGGAGGCTAAAACAAGCCTACTCCAAGCAGGTCTCTGCTGCACCAAGAGCAAACTCTGCTCTGCAAACTTCTGCTTAGTGTGGCAAAAGACTCACTTACGCTGGGTTTGTGTTGGAACACTCTCCCAGCAGAGTCCATTTCACCAAGCTCCTTGTTGTCATTTAGCCCTACATTTGCAACCTCTCTGCTTCACGCTGAGATAATATTTACACGGCCACCTAACCTCCTCATGCAGGCTGGAGAGCTGAGCCATGCACAGAAATGCTATTGGTGAGTGTAAAAGAGTTATTTAGGACTGTACTATCAAAACAGCAAGCTAGCAATTGTCATTAAATGCAAATCCTGAAGGACTCAGGAAGTTATCTGGTATATTCATGCTCTCCTGGACTGGCAATAAAATTCTCAAACATTCACAATGTGTCCTTCTTCAGAAGAGCTGGTTATTATATTCTGGCTTGTGAGATTTGTAAAGAGTGCTGGAAGAACTGTTCCTGAGACCACTAATAATCCAAACTGTGACTATGTTTCAGTTCCTGAATATAGTGAAGTAACAACACCTGATACTGTGGGACCAAAAAAAATATTATCAATAGTATTCAAAGAAGTGTAAATACTGAGGAGGCATATAAGGGTTGTTTGAATACTAAAACGGCATGTACCGATCCTTGTTATACCTGTGCCTGAACAATAAACACATCTACACACTGCCTGTACAACATAACAAAATGACATACATAGCAGCGCATGCAAACATCACTGTCAGATCCTTGGAAGGATTTCAAGTAATGCACGCTCATGTTTTCAGGGTCTGCTTCATCTTGTATTCCAGTTCAAAACTGCATTCACCATTTTATGCTGGTTGGATATGCTTTACTCTCAGCTGGTACATTAATAGCAAATGTTCCAAAGAATGCTATACATGTACCAGCTGAGAGTAAAGCATACAATCTGTTACCTTTATCAAGTTAAAACCTGTAAGTGAAAGTAAAACAGGGAGTGTCTGATGGAGGTCACTAATGCTACTTTTAACCCTGCTTGTCTTTCAGTACTCAAAATGAAGATCAAGGAGGTGAAGAAGGAGAAAGGTGATCGCAAATTAATCTTAGCACAGAAGAAGAAAAAGGTGCTGAAAATGGGCGTTTTGCACAAGAAGGACCTGAAAAAACTTGTCCTGTACATCAAAAATGGTGCCGACTGCCCGTGTTCACAGCTGGATGGTCTGGCCAGCAACAGCTACCTCATCATGGGTCGCCGTGTGGAGCAGCAACTACTCCTCATGGCTATCTACAAGTGGGACAAGAGAAGCAAAGAACTCAAATATGCTGTGAAGCGCATGAAGTCCCACCAGTGCCCGACCTACCACACTGTCTTCCAGTGATCACCCCGTCACTCTTTCACCAAACCCCACTGCCTTGAAGCAACCCAAATCACCCCATCCCTCCCACAGATACTTCCTAGTATTTCACTTTCTTGTTTCTTGCCAAGCGCTGTCCTATTAGTAGTGCAAAACACACGCAGTGTCTGCAGTGTTGTAGATCATCTCAACTGAGGAAGGAAGCTATAAATATCTTTCAGAGCAATGGAGTCTTCCATATACACTCACCCTTTCAAGATTATGACATGAGAAGAAAATAATTATTTCTGAAGCAGTCATTGTACTCTTCCACTAAAAGTAATGACGGATGGGGGAAATAGAATGTGAGATAAAGAAATATAATAAGTATGAATGCAGCATTTGAGAAGAGAAAGGATAAAGACTGCTATAAGACTTGTAATTACACAGAGCAAAATGAATGCAAAGAGACGTTACTGGGAGGTGAGCTTATAGAGGAGTGCCAATGTCATCTGTTCAAGAGAGCATTGAATCATTATAGAACCTAGTGCAGAATTGAGACAAAGTGCTATAATGGGATCTTCCTTTCCAAATTAGCTTCTTCTGTATTGTAGCTATGGAAAATATGTTTATTGTGTGGATAAAAAAGTAGACTGAGTCATGACAATTAGGTGAGATAGTAAAATAACTGTTGGAGTTTCCTTTCTTGAGTGAAGGAAGACTGCATGATGATGCTGCAATGGATTGCTGAACCACGCTATGCCCTCTAGAACCTGAAAGCTTGACATATTTTCTGGAAGAGAGGATTCAGTCAGGAGAAATACCCTCATCATGGGACATGATAGGTCTGTGCTGGACTTTCTCTGTAGTCTGCAAAACATTTGATTATCACTTGTTTCGTATTATTATAAAATGCCTCTCTTTTTAAAATAACCATCTATGAGAACAAAGCATACAGACATAGCATCTGGATTCACTGTTGCTGTGATAAATGATACATTTAAACTTCTTCAAATACAGTTTTATTCAGTTCCTTTAAAGCACTGTATCTTGCTGAAAACTTTGTAAACAATTTTTAAAAAATAAAAAATAAAAATAAAAAACACATTTTGGAATAGCATTCAAATCTTTACAATTATCAAGGTTATGGACATGATTGTAACTGAAGAATTTTAACTGAAGAATTAAAGTTGTCTGAAATCCAAAATGAGAGCTGTAATTTCACACTGGTATTTAAGAGATGGCTCATTCATTTTTCACAAAACATGTTGCCTCAAATGCACACACACACACATTTTCAGAACCGCTTGTCCCATACAGGGTCACAGGGAACCGGAGCCTACCCGGCAACACAGGGTGTAAGGCCGGAGGGGGAAGGGGACACACCCAGGACAGGACGCCAGTCTGCCGCAAGGCACCCCAAGCGGGACTCGAACCCCAGACCCACTGGAGAACAGGACTGTGGTCCAACCCACTGCGCCACCGCACCCCTCGCCTCAAATGCAAATATATAATATATCAGCATAGCCTGTCCACTTCTACTTTGCTTTTTACATCTTGCAGCCTCAGAACAAGCTTATATTCTGGATTAATAATGATCAGGATCCATAGTCATTGAGAAGAAATTCCCCAAACTGAAGAATGATTCACACTTTTTCTCACTGTTCATTAAAAAGCAGACAACACTTATTCTATTAGTCCCTCACACCAGTAAAGGCCTGAGATACTCAGAGAGCAAACTGAGTATTTCCGGGACCAGACTTTTCCAGTCAGGGACATCCCATGAGCCTGGTCCCAGAAATGTATTTTGAACTCAGGCCCAGGCTGACTTCCCAATCTGCTACCATGCAGAGTCCAAGACCTAACAGGAAACTCTGAGAGTTTCAGCATCCAGGATCTGTGAAAGCTTCTTAACTTACTGAGTTACAAAGGGAAAACATGTTACAAAGCTGAATTACAGGTTTCCCCTGCTATCTGAAAGTAGAGCATTCCTATGAAACCTTTTGTAAGCCGAAATGGCATAACGTGAAGAACCAATTACCATTAATTTACATGGGAAAATTTTCTGAGCATTCCCAGACCCAAAAATAACCTACTAAATCATACAAAATAACACATAAAACTAAACGTAACACTAACCGGACCCAAGTGCGGAGCACAGGAAGTGAAGTCAAGGGGCAATCCAGTAGACATGGTCAGGAAAACAGGTACAATGGTCAGCGATCTGTGAACGGAATCCGAGGGTCAAATCCGAGAGTCGTTGTCCAGTAAACAGGCGAGAAGTCGTGGCAAACCAGGAAGTTGTAGACAAGGAGCAGGAACTGGGAAACGGAGGTCAGGAGATCTAAGGTGAGAATGAGAAGCACAAGCGAGTAGCAAGGCTGAACAAGGTTCCACAACTTCCTGCAGTCCAGGCTGTCCTTTCATGTGCCCAGACCCTGATCAGCTGCAGTTGTTGCTTGTTACTGAGGTGGAAGGCATGACAGACATATAGTAAAAGCAGGACTGATATGCTCTTAGGCTTTTCTGATACCTTAGGACACATCTTGCTAACGGATGCACAAAATAGATACATTCACATTTATTCATTTAGCAGACGCTAAAGCGACATAAATCTCAGAGAACACAATTTGTGCATTACATTAGGAGAAAGAGAGACATAGTTGCAGATGTGTGATTCTTAATGAAAGTTTTTTTATTCCACCATATGTAATGTTCATCACACAAGTAGCTGCATAAAACTTAGAATAGTCCATAATAGTCCATTCCTGATCACCCTCCTACAATTTTTTTAGAGATACACAAACATTTACGTACAATATAGGATTAGTGGTTGTGTAAAGGCTTGTCCAGGCATGATCATAAAGTTATTTGTGCATGAACATTTACACATTATATGAGCTTAGGTGAAAATGTTCATGCACTAGGGTGTAGCGGTTGATCAAGTTTTGTAAATAGCTGGGAGCAGTTCTATGCTGCATTTGTAGGCAGTAACCAGTGTCTTAAATTTGGTCTGGGCAGCTACAGGAAGCTAGTGCAGAGAAACGAGTAAAGGAGATACATGGCCATACTTCGGCAAGTCAAACACAACTCGTGAAACAACATTCTGTATCAGCTCCAGAGGTTGGATGGCAGTAGCGGGAAGGCCACACAAGAGAAAGGTGCAGTAGTCGAGACGGGATGTCACCATGGCCTGGACAAGTAGTTGGGTAGAGTCAGTTGTGAGGTGTAGGATCTCACTTTGGAAAGATGAGTTGGAGATGGTGATCCATGCAGAGATGTCTGACAGGCAGGCAGCAATGCGTGCAGAAATGTTTGATGCTCCAGGTAGAAAGGAGAGGAAGAGCTGGGTATCATCAGCGTAGAGCTCTGTGAAGTTGGCCTCCACACAAACAGCATCATTCATTAGTGTTAATTTGTGCCGTAAATATTAGAATTTGTGCCACTGGAGTTTTTGAGATAGTAACATTTATTTATTTCGGAAGTGACATCACTCCAGCCCCCCCCACATTCGTTTGTACTACATTTGTGCCGATTTGTTTTGTTCAAACCGCGGTTCTATCTCCTTTGCTTCTGGAGATATTAAAGGTTGTTTACATGGCAGGTGACAGCACTCCAGCCCCCCTAAAATGCCATAAAAACTCGAAACTGGGCTCATTTATCTGTGCTACATTTGTGCCAATTTGTGCCATTCAGACTGTGGTTCTATCTCTGTTACTTTTGGAGATAATAGGGGTTGTTTACATAGCACGTGACGTCACCAGCCCCCCTACAATGCTATCTCTTTTACCTTTTTAAATATAAAGAACAGTATTTCACATGGTGTCACCCGGAACAGTGAGGTAGGCCCCCTACAAATGGCACAAATAAAGAAATATATATTTTTTCTAGTGCTACATTTGTACCGATATGTGCCGTTCGAACCGCTGTCCTATCGCTCTTAATCTTTTCAAAATAAAGGATAGTATTCCTCATGACATAACCCGCATCTGTGAAGTCCCCCCCCCACCCCCACAAACGGCACAAATAAAGACAAACACATATTTTGTTAGTGCTACATTTGTGCCAATTTGTGCTGTTTGAACTGCTGTTCAAACTCTTTTACTTTCGGAGACGATAGGTCTCGTTTACACTGGAAGTGACATCACCACCCCCATACAATGCCACAGTCACTTGAATTTGGGCTCATTCATTAGAGCTACACTTGTCTTGATTTCTGCCATTCGAACCGTGTGTCACGTCCATGCCTGCACCACAGTCAACAGCACCTGACACCAATCAAGCACCTGACAGACCACTCACCTTTAAAACAACCTCCTCAGCTCCTGTACACTTGCAGAATCTCATGTGAGACAATCGTCCTCCTGCACTATGTCCTGCTCTTCCACACCCCTTGTTTCCTGTATCCGTTCTCTGGTTTCCGACACTTCGCTTCATCCCCTGACCATGTCCATGGATCCTCGCTCTCACTCTGATCGCCGATCGACCGACCCTTCACCTGTCCCCAACAACGAGAACTCTCCTGACCCCTTGATTCCAGACAAACAATCCTGCACTCTTTAAGAAGTTAAAGAGATGGAACCGCAGTTCCACGCGGAACCGAGGATGTCCAGCCATGGCACCACGGTTCCATCTCTTTCAGTTCTTAAATATTAATGGCTATATTACACGACATCACTGCGGTATTTCAGATTTCTGAAACTGCTGCTGTTCAATAAACAGTATTAATTCAATCAGGTATTTTTAATGAACGACAGAACTCAAAACATGTACAAATGCACTGCAATGTTTCCAGCGTCCTGTGTACACAACACATGTGTTGTTCTGTGAGACAATACCGACTTAACAGAAAACATGAAGAAATAAATAAACAAGCTGGAAAATTGCTTGTTTTCTTCTTCCTGTTTGGAAGTTATTCCGCTTCGGTGACATCTCCCTAAAATCCTATAGTTAAAATTACAGGCACGGCAATGAAAAATACAACTTTATGTAGCATTTGGAAAACCTGCAAACGAATCGTTTTTGGGAAATCTTACGAGAAAAAATGATTGTTATTTATGAATACTTCTTAAACTAATCGTACATATCCAGCTCACAGCAGTTCCGTGAGGAGACTTAATCAAAATGTTACAACGATCCCAGTACTTTAAACAAGCAAAAAAATCAAAGTGGACGCTGTGCTGTAATTACACACCGAAATAAAACAAGTCTTTACAAGGACCCAGCATCCTTTTGGTGGGGGAGGTAGTCTAGGTGATGTCATAGACAGAGTTATTATACTATTGAAATGTTTTTTATTATCTACATTCATTACCAAAAATATACATTTGCAAAGAAGGAAATAATATGTAAAGAAACTTTACACAGAAAAATTACATACAAATGCTATACCATAGAATGAGGCCAGATCTGGGTCCGAGCACTACATTAGCGGAGGTCGGGAAATGTGACCACCCACATACAGAATAACTTCCAAACAGGAGTGAGAACGAGCAATTTCCCAGCACATGTTTGTTTATTTCTTCATTTTTTCTGTTAAGTGAGCATTGTTTCACAGAAAGGGGGTGCGGTGGCGCAGTGGGTTGGACCACAGTCCTGCTCTTCGGTGGGTCTGGGGTTCGAGTCCCGCTTGGGGTGCCTTGCGACGGACTGGCGTCCCGTCCTGGGTGTGTTCCCTCCCCCTCTGGCCTTACGCCCTGTGTTACCGGGTAGGCTCCGGTTCCCCGTGACCCCGTATGGGACAAGCAGTTCTGAAAATGTGTGTGTGTGTGTGTGTGTTTCACAGAACAACACATGTGTTGTGTACACAGGACACTGGAAACACTGCAGTGTATTTGTACGTTTTGAGTTCTGTTGTTCATTTAAAAAAAAAAAACATAGAAGTTAACAGTACAGTGCTGTTTTTTTCACTCGTTGTCAACCTGGGTGAATCAATATTGTTCACTGAACAGCAGCAGTTTTTCCGTTGTTCGACCACAACATGGATCGGTGAGTGAAGTGAGACAGGTAAAGGCAGTAGTATTATATGGACTGCAAATCATAATATACATGTTATGAATATTGCCAGAAATAACGTGTCGTATAATCACTAATACCTGAAATCTGAAATACCACAGTGATGTCACGTGTTATATATCTCTTAATATTTAAAAAGCAAAAGAGACGGAACCGCAGTTCAAACGGCCAGGAGGGGTGGGCAACCACTGGCCCGTGGACCCCCAGAGGTTTTTTTTCTCCCTCAACCTTCAGTTGGGAGTTTTGTTCTTTTCCCCGGTGGCCAGTAGGTATACTCATAGCTTTATAATTTCTTCATTATGGTAGCCATTAGTTGACTGTCTTCTTTGTTTGTATAAATTTTTCTTGCTGTATGCCTGTGTTAAAGCGCTCTGTGTCACTGCGTGAGAAGAGCGCTCTATAAAAACAAAAATAAATAAATAAACGGCGGAAATCAGCTCAAATGTAGCACTAATGAATGAAACCGAATTCAAGCATCTGCGACATCGTGTCGGGTGTGACATCACTTCTATTGTAAACAACCTCCATTGTCTCCAAAAGTAAAAGAGGTAGAACAGCGGTTCGAATGGCACAAATGTAGTACTAACAAAATATGTGCTTGTCTTTATTTGTGCCGTTTGTGACGGGTGGTGACTTCGGGGTTCTGGGTGGCGTCATGTGAAATACTATCCTTTATATTTAACAAAGTAAAAGAGATAATAAGGAGGTTTGAACGGCACAAATTGGCACAAATGTAGCACTAACAAAAAAATATATTTCTTTATTTGTGCCGTTTGTAGGGGGGCCAACTTCACGGACCGGGTGGCATCATGTGAAATTCTATCCTTTATTTTTAAAAAAGTAAGCAAGATGGACGGCGGTTCGAACGGTATAAATCAGCACAAATGTAGCACTGTCATACCCTCATCAGTCAGCTCATCAATGACACCTGCTGCCTGATGATGGAACAGCAGATAAAAGGCAGCATCAGAGCATCCCCCGTTACGGAACCTCTGAGAAGAACAACCACTGTCCCCACTCGACTGGTATTTTCCGTGCACATTATCCTGAATTCTCCAACCTCTCGCCTGTCTACCGCATACTATAATTCCTGTCTCGCCTTGTTACCGATGTTCGCCAATCACCTGACCTTCGCCTGTTTCCTCAACTACTCTTTTGTTTGCCCCTTCATGTGAATAAAAACCTGGTTAGCAGAGCTCACCCAGATGTGCAACACTCTGGCCTCAAAAGCCACCCTCCTCAGTGCCCATGATCAGTCTCTCAAACGAGTAGAGGAGATGCTCGATTGGCTGATCAACGCCCTCTGCGCTGGTGGGATCATTCAGACCATGGAGGAGACCGAACCAGTTCCACCAGCAGAGAGAGCTGTTCCCACGCCTCTGAGCACCCAGTCTGCAGAAACATGGATCACCCCCCCCCCCGAGAGGTATGAAGGGACACCAGAACACTGCCAAGGATTTCTAATGCAGTGTGAGCTGGCGTTTGCCTGTTCCCCCCCAGATGTATCAGTCTGATGAAGCCAAGATTGCGTTTGTGGTGGCCTAACTTACCAGCCCAGTACATACCTGGGCTATGGCGGGGTGGCACACCTGTCCGAAGACAATCTATGCCACTTTTCGCAAAAAGTTTGAAGCAGTATTTGACCACCCAAACGCAGGGCATACTGCTAGTGATCGCCTCCTACGCTTGCGTCAGGAGACCCGAACAATGGCTGAGTACACACTCGAGTTTTGGAACCTGGCGGTGCAGAGTGGTTGGAATCAGGGCTCCCTCCTTGTCTGCTTCTGAAACAGGCTCCGACTCCATATACAAGCAGAGCTCCAATACCCTGGGGAGAACTGGTTCTTCGACCGTTTCGTCAAGGCCGCTATCACCCTGAACAATCTCGGCCAAGGCCGGACCCCGCCGCATGGGCCAGCTGTTCCATTCTTGACTTCCCCGACCTTGGAGGCTGAACCAACACAGATATGCCAGGGGAAATTAGACCCCGAGGAAAGGAGGTGTTGCATCCAGGGTAACTTGTGCCTCTATTGCAGCAGGTCTGGGCATTTCAGGGCAGCCTGTCCAGTGCGGCCACCATAAGGAGTCCATGCTGGAGCGCAGGTGAGTTCCGGGGGCTACACCAGTCAATTGAGACTGCCAATCAACATAGCCAGGGAGGGGAACTGGTTGAATGCTCGCACGTTGGTTGACTCTGAGGCTGCAGGATGTTTTATGGAAATAGCCTTTGTTCGAGCACACCGCATTCCCAGCCATACCTGTGCAGTTAAACTGCTCATCAGCGCCCTTGACGGCCAACCCTTAGGGTCAGGGGTTGTTGCCACCTGCACCGTGCCACTCAAGGTGGTGACTGGGGCATGTCACCAGGAGGACCTCAACTTTTTCTTGATCCAAGCCCCAGATACCCCAATTATTCTAGGTTTCTCCTGGCTGGATCTTCATGACTCAGTGCTCCAGTGGAGCACCGGGGAGCTGGTGGTCTGAGGTGATGGGTGCAGGGACAAGTGCCTTATGCTGTCATGTTGGGCCACTTCCGTGGAGGGCGTTGCAGGGCTCTCTACGTTGGACATCCCACGGGACTACAACGACCTCAGGGAGGTGTTCAGCAAGACCCACGCTGCCGAACTTCCCCCTCACAGACCATGGGATTGCGCCATCGATTTGTTTCCAGGAACAACACCCCCTTGGGGCCGAATGTACCCCCTGTCATTGCCAATGCAAAGGGTCATGCAGGATTACATCAAGGAGGCACTGCAGGCCGGCCTCATCAGGCCCTCCACATCACCCTCCTCCGCCGATTTCTTCTTCGTGTGTAAGAAGGATGGGGGACTCCATCCCTGTATAGACTACCGAGGTCTAAATGCTGTAACTGTCCGTTAACCACATTCCTTGCCACTAATTACCGCTGCCTTAGAGAGAATACAAGAGGCAACTATTTTTACAAAATTAGACCTCCAAAGCGTGTACAACCTCATCCACATTCGCAAAGGGGACGAATGGAAAACAGCCTTTAGTGCCTCCCTGGGTCACTACGAGCATCGGGTCATGCCTTTTGGTTTGTTGAATGCTCCTTCGGTCTTCCAGGCTTTTGTTAACCACGTTCTAGGAAATTTCATCAACCGCTTCGTGTTAGTCTACCTGGATGACATCCTGGTCTTCTCCAGAACCCAAGAGGAACATGTTGACCAGGTACAGACCATTTCACGGCAGCTGCTCTGCCACTGGTTGTACGTAAAACGTGAAAAGTGCCTCTTCCATCAGACCCAGGTCTCCTTTCTGGGGTATATATTGAGTCCAGAGGGGGTGACCATGAATCCCAAAAAGGTCAGTGCAGTAACAACCTGGCCTAGAACCAGGACAGTGAAGGCACTCCAACACTTTCTAGGCTTTGCTAATTTCTACCTCCGCTTTATTCGAGATTCCAGTACCTGGCAGCCCCACTCGTGGCCCTCACCGCTGCCAAAGGCCCCCGACTGCCCTGGAGTGAGGCCGCCAATGGGGCTTTCCAGAACTTGAAGGCACGCTTCACCTCAGCCCCGCTGCTCAACCATCCTGACCCCTCTCTACCGTTCGTGGTCGAGGTCGACGCTTCTTTCGTGGGAGTAGGAGCAGTGTTGTCTCAATGGCAAGAGGACCCGCTGAAGTGTTTTCCTTGTGCCTACTATTCCTGTAAGTTGACACCGGCCGAACACAACTATGACATCGGGAACTGGGAACTCCTGGCCATTAAACTGGCACTAGAGGAGTGGCAACACTGGTTAGAAGGGGCAAAGCATCCGTTCCTGGTACTCATGGACCACCGCAATCTAGAGTATCTTGAAAAAGCCCGTCATCTCAACACCCAACAGGTCCGTTGAGCCTTATTCTTCACACGGTTTCACTTCGTGGTTTCATATTGACCAGGGTCTAAGAACACCAAGGCCGATGCCTTATCCCAGATCCATGATTCCGAGCCCACACCAGACGAACCCAAGGGCATACTGCCCAAGAACTGCATTGTGGTCCCCGCGCACTGGCGATTTCACCAGGACCTACAGGCAGCACAGGTCACCAAAACAGAGCCATCAGGAAAACCAGTGGATAAGGAGTACATGCCTGCCTGTCTGCAATCCTCTTTGATGCAGTGAGCATACGATTCTCCCGAATTTGGGCACCCTGGCGTCCGGCGCTTGTTATCCCTTCTGCAGAGATGGTTTTGGTGGTTGTCCCTGGCTGACGACGTCTGAGACTATGTGGAGGCGTGTGTTACCTGCTCTCAAGCCCAAACTCCATCTCTAAAACCAGCAGGTCTTCTAGAACCACTGCTGGTGCCTTCCCGTTCCTGGACCCACATAGCAGTCGACTTCCTGGTGGAGCTCCCCATCTCCGAGTGTAAGACAGTAGTAATGAACGTGGTGGATAGGTTCTCGGGGGCCTGTCATCTTATCCCTCTTCCAAAGTTACCATCCGCCATGGAGGCAGTGGAGGTTCTCTTCAACCAGGTCTTCCGGCTATTCGGGTTGCCGAAGGACATCGTATCTGATCGGGGCCCCCAGTTCACCTCAAGGCTGTGGAAAGCTTTCTGGGCACACTTGGGAGTCCAGGTAAGCCTTACCTCTGGGTATACCCAAAAGTCAATGGCCAGGTGGAGCGGCTACAACAGGGGATTTCTAGGTACCTACAGTCCTATTGCTCCCAAAAACAACACCAGTGGGCCCGGTACATACCCTGGGCAGAGTACACACATAATGCCACTCCACACACTGCCATCGGGTTGTCCCCTTTTCAATGTGTACTAGGATATCAGCCGGTTCTTTTCCCCTGGCAGACCCCGCCAAGTCAGGTCCCAGCAGTGGAGGAGTGGCACCAGAACAGCGGCAATGTGTGGCACACCATCCAGATTCACTTAAGGGAAAGCTCGGAGCGGTACAAGCGGCAAGCAGATTGTCACTGTCGGACCCTGTCCTTTGTGCCCGGACAATGCGTGTGGCTCTCGATGCAGGACCTCTGGAGCAGCCTGTTGGATGAAGAGATAAATGACAGCTTCAGTTCTGGTAGTACCCTTGACCAAGGTACTAACTGTAAAATACTCTGTATAATAAATGGGTTAAAAAACTACATGTATCCTTCAGTACAAATCAAAAATTTTCAGTTGTTTAAAACGAAGTTACCAGCTAAATAAAGAATAGTAATAAATAGGTCTCGTAAAGTTCAATGCTGCATCAAAAAAGTAGGCAGAGTGCAATGTGCATCTGTGGGAATGTTTCAGGTAGCCATGAATAGTGCACTACTTTAGTTGCACCCCCATTCCCATGAAGTCTTAACCTATGATGATATCGAGGAACATTCCTTTATTCCACATTCCTTTGTAGCTCAAAGAACATGACAAAAACAGACACCAACTGAGAAAATGACCTTAAAGGTTTAGTCAAATATCACTTCATTAGGATCAATCACACAAAAATGTCAAGGACTTCAGTTGTTTGTAAATGTCTCCTAACAAATTAGAGAAAAGGAACCACTATGGTTTTGCATAGTATATCTAGAATGCAAAAATACAAGAAAGAAGGTAGGACATGCTGCACTACAACAATGTGCTAGCAGGGCACAAAATAGTGAGCTAAGGACCATCCATAAACAGATCTAACAAAGCAGCAACACTAAAGCACATAGCAATACTCCTAACTCAATGACAAGTTAAACTACAAACACAAAACTTCCTGTGAAAAAGGAACAGCAGTTTATTTTCTGATTTTATCAGAGATTAGGTAAAACTGCAAAAAAAAAAAAACAATGAATTCTGTATCTTCAACAAACGTTGAAAAACCCAGTACTGCACTTGTTATCTTAAAATGCTCTGCATCTCCCATTCCCCAACTTCATATATCACAGTACTCAAGATCTTATGCAGTGAGTAACATGCACAAGTAAGGAACAGCATGTGGGCACCACACGTCTACCCCAGTCTCAGAAATAGGACCAGTGACTAGCTTAGGATCTGCCTTCCATCATCCATGTTGACTTCTGCGCTGATAGACATGTGCATATGACCACTGACTGTCTATGGCGGTATGCTGCATATCTGCTTAATGAAGACCTGTGCCATCAGGCCCAGGCAATCAACACATACCCATAAAGGGATTACTTCATCAGAAGCTCATACTATCTTTGGATGCCATGACATTCCATCTCCCACGATTAAGAATGACTCCTGTATCCATACTGTCAACAATCTATGAGTGTCTAGCAGCAAGAATGGAAGCAGTCAGTTGTACAGGGGGTTGAGGTACATTCCAGTAACAGACCCCATTTACAGGAAGCCACACTTACAAATTACAACAGTGTCATCAACTCCCTAGTTCTGCTCATCTGACTCTGGTCAGTGACTCTGTTTCTTAGTAACAGGGTAACTCAAGGCCAGGGGACAAGAACTGCTCTAGTCTACAGAGGGGTTTGATAGCACTGGCTAAATCTCAGGGGAGAAGGCAAAGTATGTCACAGGGCAGACCAGTGGATCAAACACAAATGGGTTTTACTCTCTGGTGACCCTTTTGTAATGCCTCTGTGCTGTGTCTGTGTTGGTGTTGATGCGCTGATGGGCAGTTCTTTTGAAGCAGACTTCTTATCAGACAGTCTGGCTTCCACACCCAGGGGTTAGAAGTGTACTGTGACAGCTGCACAGTGTAAGTAACACCTGAAACTTTGATAGGGTTTTAGAACAACAAACACATTTTTACTTTTAGCTGATGCTTTTCTCTAAAGGAGGTTACAGTGATTTTCCAGTTTAAGCACCTGTTTACTTTTCACTGGAGAAATTGAGGTTAGATACCTAGTGCAAGTACACCATAGGCAGAGGTAGGATTCAAATCTGTAACCTCAAAATCCAGAGGCAGCACCTCTAACCACTACACCAGATGCTGTACTAACATGTTCTTAACCTTTTTATTATAAATAATACACCATTCTGACAGATTTGCCCATAAAAGGGAGAAATACAAGCCTCACTTTCATCCATTTGTTAGTTATTTTAATGTAGTAATGTTAACGTCATGGCTCTCATCTGTGATCTCTGTGTAGTGGGGCTGACTTGGTCAGATCAATGACTTCTCAGATGCCTTCTGTGGGCTGGCCAGTCTTGTGGGTGCCATGTTGATTAGGCCATCACAGCTCATGCTGGCTCACACAGACTGGCATGGAAATAAACCCCCTGCCCCACCCCGACCCGGACGTGCTCCTCACATGGAGCCAAGCCATGCCAGGCAAAGTAGTCCTCGGGTTCCAGCACCGACAACAAACAGTTCGGATCACACTCCACTCACTTCCCTTCTGCCTATTAGAGGATAAAAAATACACTCGTCGTAGTGCACTGGCCAAGCCAAACACAACAACATAAAGACACACAAGCATACTACTGTGCACTTGAGAATGAGAAGTACATATCTCTTTTTATATCCTTTAATACATATTGAACCTGTTTTGATTAGGCACACTGATGTGTCGGCAGGATTTATAAGAGCAGAAGAACATTTGTGACTGAATTTGTTAACAGCAACATTTTTTTCACTTTAGACTGTGAGCCTCAAACTTTTTTATATTGCTTATCGCGGGACTTTCTTAGTTCTTCAGATCACAGAGTAATGGCAAGTTCTCGTCTCAGAAAGGACCCTGTGATTTTAAAGGCAACAGTATAAAAGCTCCATATCAATAATATCTCTTGGACTGAGACACCAAGAGACTATAAACCTTTTCTTTTTACATCTGTAGTGTCAAAGAATACCTGAAGGATAGAGATTCCTACTATCTTTCACACTGTCCCCTCTAACAAGCATTTCCAGCACCTCTCTGTCTGTTAGTAGAACTCCCATGATAACCCACCAGATATATTCATTGTGCATCTTGTGCACTATGTTAGATTTCTGCATATTAGGCTTTTCAAACAAAAGAGCTATGAGACATGTGAAAGTTTACAGCTGGTTAAAGCTGTTCAGGTTCATTATAAAACAGCATTACATAAGAACAGAAAGCTTAAAGGCTGGAAAACAGTGTTCCCAAAGAGAATGTCAAACTTCAGTTATACATTTTTATTGTTCAGTGATCTATGTTCAGTGTTACTCTCCAGCACTGAATATATGGGCAGTACCAAAGCAGTACAATATGTAAGCATTCAAATGTGAACAAGCACAGAAGTACACAATCACAGATAGTTCTGAATGAACTAAAGACACAAGTGTGAGTTCTTGCCTGCTGCTTCCCAACCAATTCAGATATTCTGTGGTAGACAGGAAATATATAACATTGTCATGAGTAAGACTTAAAGATTTGCAAAATTAACTTTGAGTTAAATTAAAACTATTTCAATATGAGTGAAAATGACAAAAATCTCCACAAAATCCTGTTTAGTCATGATTGCTGACCTAGTCATCCCATAAACATTAAATGTTTTTTCTTTTTATTGATCACTAACTCTCATGCACACTACACACTAGCTGTAAAACCTGTGGAATAGAGCTGAATTACAGGGGTCCCTAACATCTGTTTTGTTTGGATGTATTTCAGTGTTTTCAAATTAGATGTGTTAGATTGATAAATACAGGTCATTTTTGCAACAAGCAGAAATTTTATAATATTTTTTTACAGAAGTAATCTAGAAAATGTCTATATGTCTGTAAATTCATAATTTGGCTGTTAGTAGTATGAGGACAAGTGTCATTCATTGTTTTCTTTCCTGGAGATGTCAGTGTGAAGTGCATACAGAAGGTGAAGGGGAGCAGTAAGGAGTAAAGCAAACCCACCAATACTCAAACAGACATGTCTGATGGATCATAGGGCCTGGTTACACAAAAAAAGAGCAGTGGGCAGAGCCACAACCCTGATGCTTGAAGGTCCCAGGTTCTACTGTAGTACCGCACGGTATTCTCAGAGAATTTTAGTAAAAAGTAAAATGATGAATAAATAACGAACAAAGAATTAAAAAAAGACATGGAAATATCTGATGGGTGAAGACTTTTAAGTGATCTCTAGATGCTTCACAAGGGCAGAGATGGGGATGCTGGCATGCTGGTATCCTACAGGTACCTCAGGCACAGATCCCCTGGGCTGACATGACAACCACTTTACCAGTATCTTACACGACTCAAGAGACACACATGTGTGCATGTATGTGCCCAAACCCAGGGACCCTGGGATAACCGGAACAGGTTATAGCTGGAAGGAACCCTGAATACAACCCTAATGCTGATGCTGAAAACACATTTAGCTCTGTGTCCATCAGCTGGACAGTCCCCTCAGCCTTCCCAATAGAAGGGCTGCTTCAGTGCTTACACCACTTCTGGCTGTTAACCAGAATGGCAGTAGCTGCTCTACATTTCACAGAGCTCCAAATATTTGTCCAATAAAAGTGCAGACATGAGTTATATGTAGCTGTGTAAATGTGTTTCTCTGTAAATCTGGATGTTTGTGACACACAAACGAAGTGCTACCACAATGCAAGCAGGCCAACATCCCCCTCTCCATTCTCCAGACAGTTCAGAGCACTGTGGACACTGTAGTAGAGGGCAGGGAGGGGTAGCCCAGTTCAGGGACAGTGAAGAATGTTAATCCTCTTTGTGGGCTCCCTGCCATGATTAAACCTTTTAACATCAGACATGATGAGAAACCAGAGGTCGAAACTAGGTCATGTCTGGGAAGAAAGCATGAAAGAGAAGGAGTCATACTGAAGCACCAACAGTACAGCTCATGACTGAGAAAGCTCTAACATGGCTCCCCTCTCTGTAGAGCTCTGTATCTGTCTACTGAACTATAGCTCAGCTTTGATTTATTCAGATTTAACCCAGTGAATGAATAGGGGCTCTAAAGAAGCACTGCTCAAGCAATCCTGTAACACCATGTGTTCACTGAGTCAGAACAGTTAGTTGCCTGCCATCGCCCTCACAAACAGCACTCAGGTGTCACGCCACACAAACTAAAGACTATTGAGCTTTCTTAACACCCTTTCATTTCCTGTAATTTGGTCAAAAGCCTGAATGACCAGTGGGAAGCAGAACTTACGTACTTATGCCTTCCCTGTGTGCCTCAGCATGGTCATGGAGGTGATTCAGTATCAGAGGTCAGGTATGATTAAGTCAAGTATTTTATTATATACCACATTTTTCCTGACTTCCTGGCTTTTGAACATTGGAAGGCACCCAACAAGTCATGTCACATGGAAAGCTCTCTGTGCTGTAATGGGGCCGAGTGTGAAGTACATTTCCACCCGCCTGGCGGGCTACTGTCCTCTTCATGAGGGGCCAAGCTGTTCAGCTAGCTGGAATCATGGTCAGCTTAGTACTAACAGTTTCACACACTCACATTCAAATCCAAATATAACTCAAATTTCCAGTGCCTCCTCCACTGCAGTCCTATTACAACAAGTGTTATGGCTCTTACAAATGTTCATCACAAGGTGTTGCTAGGCTTGTTAGCATCTCATGTCTGGAGGGTCTTTATCAGTGGTGGCACCTAAATTTCATTCTTTGATGTCTAACTAGATGTAGCTGTATGTTGGATGTCAAGCAACACATTTATGCTTAAGAGAACCTGGACAAGCCCCAGTTTAGCAACATATAACAAACAACAAAGAAAAGATCTTTCTCTTGCCTTCTTTCACAGAGAATATGCCACACTACACAGCAAGCCAACTGACCAAGCCCAAGTTAGGAAGGCATCAGTCGCAGGTCTTTCAAGCATAGATAAGAAGTATACAGTAGCTGGTTGATTTATCTTCTTGAAGTAGTACAGCCCATGTTATCTCTGAAAAAAGTGATAAAATACACAAGGGCAAGGGGGTGTTAACCAAACTGTTTGCTTTCCTACTTTTGGACAGTGCAGCAGAGACCTCTACTGATCATAGCACTATGATGCAGGTTCCCAAATGGTGAATAGTGAATTCTGAACCCATTTCAGTGTGACAGAAGGACTCCGCAGACTCCCAGTGTAACTGCTCCTAGTCTCCAACTACTTCAGGGGGCTGACACTTCCTCCCTGGCAATGTAAGCACAGCCTGTCAGTGCACTAGCATTCTATGACCCATACAGCTTTGGTTCTGGGCAGTACCTCCTCATTATTCACATGGGCTTAAAAAATAGGAATGGCTATATAGTCAAAGAGCTCTAACTCAAATAAATGAAATTCAAAAAGAGTGACCCAATATTCTAGAACTGATTTAAATTATCAAATGTTAACTTTGTAGAAGGAGAAAATTTCACACAATTTGTTTTGATAACTCATCCTGTTAGACAGATTCTCATTGTTGGGGGGTTGAACTACCATTATTTTTTTGGAAAAATATTGAAAGTTTTACATAATAACAATTAAAATACCAACAAAATAAATGTGCATGACAATGCATACCAACATACTGTATTTTACAATAATTGAAAATGCATTATTTCTAGCATTCTTTAATTTCATCTGGCCATCCAGATTCTATCCAGGAAGCAGAGGGCATGAGACAGAACACATCCAGGAAGGAGACACGGTGATAATTTGGCTCATGAATTTTTATGATATAAAGAAAGAAAGCTCACAGATCAGTGCCTGTGTTTTTCCCTTAGTAAAATGCACAAACACTGTGCTGTTACAGGTTCTCTGTAGCATATGAACAAATGTGTAGTATGATGCTGCATGATTTTATTTGATCAATATATTAAGGCTTTATTTACTGGTGTTTTTAATATAACTAAGTTACTAGCTGCATGTTTATAATTTATTTCTATAAACTCAAGTTTGAACTCCTGCTCCCAGTTTAATACTTTGAGGTACTTACCCTGAATTGCTCCAGTAAAAATTACCCAGCTCAACAGAACAGTAGAATAACTGTAAGTGGCATATAACTGTATCTCATTTTGGAGTAGTGTCAGCTAAACAGTTAGTAATGACAGCATTCAATTGGCTATTTCAGTTTTGTTATTAGATTTATCTTAATATGGTTGTTATTGATAGAAATTATCACCATGATAGGAAGTATGTAGTTGGTTTTGTTACGTATCAAGTGCAGACATGGTAAACTGAAGAAAAATAACCAGACTAACACCAATAAGAGGACAAAAGATGTTTCTGTTTCCAAAACTCACATTGTCTGAAAAACATGTGATATGGGCAATTATGTGTACAGAATAAAATACCTGGTGTGGAAGTGAAAAAATCATGTAGAACGAAAAAATCCTGTTATACTGAATAAAAAGCCCATTGTGTGAACAAAGGGTACATATTTTCATAATGCCAGTAATTTTGTATTGTAGAATAGTAGCCTATTATACAGTAGATACCCATTCATCATCACTGAAAGACAAATCAAGGTCATGCCTCAGCGCATCAGAGCAACAGTTAAAAGTTCAGTTTAAATAGTGTATAATGCAAACATCACGGCCTTATAATGCCACAGTTGAAAGTATTTACAGAACTCAGTATTAGAGAGAACAAAGTTTTTCTTAAATGGTTGAAAGATACTAGCATTTCACCTGAAACTAACTAAATATGACAGGTCTGCCACCTCAGACATCCATATTTGGAGATCAATTTGTCTATGTGTCAATGGGAAATCTGGAGTGAAAGCAAAGGGAAACCATAATGATAGTCCAACTTATATCCAGACATTACAAAAGTTCCATGTTTACTGGTGTTTTATAAACATTACGTGTATTTAAATAGAGTAGGTGGGGTAACAAGTAAGACTGTCAAACTATAACCTACAGTTTTCCACTTTGTATCACAGGAGTGACCCAGCTGTTGATGCTTTGAGAAGGGTATGTAATCTAAACTGCTCATCTAAAACTATTCAGATTTATAGAAGAATCAAACTGTATGTTGTTAATAAATGCATGAGCTAAGCAAAGAGTACTGTTGTTTTGAAAACCCACATCATCACTGTAGAGTGCCTGCTCGATGCTAATGTAGTGGGCTCAAAACTGAATTAAAAAAGGAAGAGACGGCCCCTGAAAATATTTTTTTGTTTTTTAAATGAGGATGGAGTGACTTATTGAATGTTGTACATCATATTTTCAGTTTTGGGAAACAATCAGTTGTTCAATATATTTGTCTTATAAATTAGTTTAAGCTAATGTTGCTCAACTGGAATGCTATAGGGAGGCAGTATATAATATGCAATGTGATTATCACTCACAGAAGTGTGCTATTATGTTCCAGTTGTGTAAAAATTAGAAAATATTTTGGTGTAAACACCTTGGTGGGTAAATGTGTCGATTTGTGTGAATTCTCAAAATAATATTTCAGTGGTTCAACTGCACAGGGAAGATAGGAGTGTTTAAAATAGTAAAGGTTGGTTGTGTTGAATGAAAGTGTGGGGTTGATTATCAGATTAATGACTATTTTGCTGGATCTGCCTTGTTTATGTCGAAACTGTAAAAAAGTTATGGAAAAAAGTCACCACCAGAACCGGTTACATGCTAACTCGCGTCTGGTCTCGTTATCACTTTTCAGTTCACTCCCACTCAGGCACCCTTGTCTGAGAGTGCGGTAACACTAACCTCATGCATCATTTACAAAGGAGAAAGAATAGTTTGCTAAGGATTATGGTACCAACACTCACTATTCCAAGTAACAGCTCTGTGTGATCTTCTTGCATTAATGTGCCACTAGTTGGCGCTCGGGCGTTTCGGTGTGGTTAAGCATGATGACAAAGAAGAAGTTGTTGTTAGAGTGTGCACATGGCAATGCTGGGCCGATGCATGTTCCTATGCTAATTCTATATATTTATTAAAATCTCTAAAGGATAATCCTCCTGCATTTCTTGTCTACTTAAGTCACAATAGTCTGGAAGTGATGGAATGGAAGACAGGGTCATTAGATTCAAGCAATAGAATGTGATAGCACAGTTTTGTCATTTAAGGGACAATAAAAATTAAATGCCACTTCAAACTGGCCTGCATTACCATTTCAGCAGAAAGCCACAGTGCAATTAATCACATTCACATATTTAGCAATCGCTTTTCTCCAAAACAAAGTACATATATACACACACACATTTTCTGAACCACTTGTCCCATACGGGGTCACAGGGAACCGGAACCTAACCCGGCAATTGAGGGCATAGGGCCGGAGGGGGAGGGGACACACCCAGGACAGGACGCCAGTCTGTCGCAAGGCACCCCAAGCGGGACTCGAACCCCAGACCCACCAGAGAGCAGGACCTGGTCCAACCCACTGCGCCACTGTGCCCCCTTGAGCAAGGTACATATAGAAAATACAATATGTGCATTACATTAGCAGAGAGACATAGAGGCTGACGTCTGATTAAGTGCAGTTTGTTTCTTTCCACCATATGAACCAATGTTCATCACACGAGTAGCTGCATAAAACTTTATCCAAGTATCCACGATTCAAAATCACCTTCCTAGTAACATTTTTTTTGAGATATATATATATAAATTTACATTACGTTACAGGAGTAGCTTTGTAAAGGTTTATCCAGGCATGATCATAAAGTTATTGTGCTGGCGCAAATTACCTTCCCTATTTCTTCCCCGGTGACCGGCAGTAGAAGAGAAAGATGGAGGAGGAGAGTGAATCCCAAGAGACAAACCCGAACCCAAAGACAACGCTGGCATCCGAATCGACCCGAGGCTCCCAGCCCCCTTGACCCACATGAAGCCCCATCCTACCTGTTCCCTGGCCCTCCTTTTGCATCCCCCTCCTTCCCTCTGCACTGGGAGTAAATAAAACCCCTCACAGACAGGCACTGCACCTGTTGTCTCCTGCCTCATCTCTTACAATACCATACATGAGCTTAAGAGCTCATGGGTAAAGTGAGTCTAGAAGAGGTGAGCTTTCAAACCCTTTTTAAATGTGGACAGGGTTTAAGCAGTTCTGAGTGAGAGGGGGAGGTTTTTCTACTGCAACAGAGCCAGAACCGAAAACATTCATGCCTTACCTTTCATGCGTGGGACCACCAAGCAGGCAGATGTGGAAGCACTCTGGCTTAGGTGTAACTGTTGATCAAGTCTTATAGATAGATGGGAGCAGTTCTATTGATGGATTTGTAGGCCATAACCAGGGTCTTAAATTTGATCCAGGCAGTTATAGGAAGGCAATACAGAGAAACGAGTAGGAGAGATACATGGGAGCACTTTGGCAAGTCAAATACAACTCCGGCAGTACCATTCTGTATCAGCTGTAGAAGTTTGATGGCAGTACCAGGAAGACCAGACAGGAGAGAGTTGCAGTAGTCCAGACGGGATGTCACCATGGCTTGGACAAGAAGTTGCACGGTCTGTTTTGAGGTAAGGGTGGATCCTGCGGATGTTATGCAGGATGTATCTACAGGTCGTGGCTTCGATATGCTGAGAGAAAGACAGACTTCAGTCAATCATCAGTCCCAAACTCTTAGACAAGTAGGTAGGCAAAATGAGTGAGTTGTCCAGTTTGATCGAGAGATCATGATAGGAAGACAGGCCAGCTGGGAGGTGTAGGACCTTAGTTTTGGAGAGGTTGAATTGTAGGTGGTGATCAGACATCAATTGTAGGCCACATCCTTGGGGTATGAAGGCTCCCAGAGGTTTCTTCTTCAGTGTGAGCTGGTGTTTTCCAGTTTGCCCCACATCTACCACACCGATTGCTGACCGTATCTGCGCTGGACTAGACTACGGTTATCTTAAAAAAGCACACCATCACTACCTATGCTCATTTCAAAAAACAACTTGAGGCTGTGTTTGACCACCCGATCACTGGAAAGATAGCAGGCGATTGTGTTATGACCATCCAGCATGGCAACAGGTTGGTGACTGTCTATGCCCTGCAGTTCTGCATGCTGGTGACAGAAAGTCAGTGGAACCCCACAGTCCTCTTACATTTACATTTATTTATTTAGCAGATGCTTTTCTGCAAAGCGACTTCCAATGAACTCTATGTAGTGTTATCAGCCTGCACACCTTATTCACCAGGGTGACTTACACTGCTAGATACACTACTTACAATGGATCACTCATCCATACATTAGTGGAACACACTCTCTCTCACTCACACACTATGGGTGAATCTGAACAGCACGTCTTTGGACTGTGGGAGGAAACCAGAGAACCCGGAGGAATCCCACACAGACATGGGGAGAACATGCAAACTTCACACAGACTGAGCAGGGATCAAACTCATGTCCTCTCACACCACCCAGACACTGAGACAGCAGTGCTACTCACTGTGCCACCGTGCCGCCAACTTTTATCAAGCTTTCCTAATGGTCCGAATCCTCGCATTCAAACAGAGCTCACCTACAGGGTGAAGACTGGACGTTCGACCAGTTCGTGGAGAATGCCATTCTGATCAACAATCTGGTGTATGCAACTCAGCAAAGGACGACTGACCCCCGAAGAAAGACAACGACAGGTCAGGGAGGGGCTCTGCCTGTGCTGAGGCAGTCCTGACCACTTTTGTGCTGTCTGTCCTGAACGACTGTATCCCAGAGTCACTCAACACGAATGAAAGGTGAGTAAGCTTCTCCAGCCTGCCTCATAACTTATGGTTCCCATTACCTTCTCATGGGGGGTAAACCAGGCTTCAACACAGGCGTTTGTGGATTCTGGGGCTGCTAGTAGCTTTATGGATATTGCCTTTGCCAAGGCTCAGGGAATCCTCACTTGTGTTTGTGACATTACGAGCAAGTGCATATGATAGGGAACCTCTAGGAGAGCCAAACTGGACCTGCGGAGCGGGTACAACTTGGTCCAGATCAGGGAAGGGGATGAGCAGAAGACTGTGTTTAGCACCTAATTGGGCCACTATGAATATCTGGTGATGCCTTTTGGGTTAGCAAACACGCCCTGGGTGTTTTAGCCCTTCGTCATTCACATGTTGGGAAACCTGGTGAACTAGTGTGTGCTGGTGTACTTAGATGATACCTTCGTGTTTTTTCTGGCTCCATGGAGGAAACTGTGAGGCATGTTCATCAGGTTCTATGAAGGTGGCTGGACAACAACCTGTTAGGCGGGATGGCAATGGACCCTGAAAAGGTCCAGGTGGTACTGGACTGGTACAGGCCCTTTATGTCTTCCAGAAACTGAAGGAATGGTTCACTCCAGCCCCAGTGCTCCAACACCCCCTTGTAGTGGAGGTTGATGCCACATGAGTTGGGGTCATTCCCTCATAGAGATAGGGAACCCCACTGAAACTCCACCCCTGTGCATACGTTTTTCGCAAACTGTTGCCTGCCGAGCATAATTATCGAGGATTGAGGACTGGGAATTGCTGGCTATTAAGTTAGCTCTGGTGGAATGGAGGAACTGGCTGGAGGGAGTCATTCATCCGTTCCTAATTTTCACAGACCATCGGAATCTAGAGTACTTACCAACAGCCTGCCGGCTTAACCCCTGACAAGCACCTTAGGTGCTGTTCTTCACCTGATTTAAGTTCACGGTGTTGTATTAACCAGGGTCAAAGAACAGAAAAGCTGAGACTTTACCTAGAGTCCATGACAAAGACCTGGTAACAACCTCTCCAGAAACCATCTTACCCACTTTCTGTTTCATCTTACCAGTGCAGTGGCAGTTTCTGCAGGACCTCAAGGCCACCCAGGAGGAGGAGTCAAGAGCCACGGACACACCAGCAGGGGAGGGCTATGCCCCGGTGAGGTTGAGACCCCCCTTGCGTCATTAGGTGCACAACTCCCTGGCCGCTGGATATCCTGGAATCAAGGGGTGTCCATCAGCCTCACCTTGGGAAATCATCCCCAGGCTAACAGACAGGTGGAGTGCCTGAATCAGGAACTGTGTCGCTTCCTATGGAGTTACTGCAGTCAGAAGCAAGACCAGTGGTCACGGTTTCTGCCTTGGGCAGAATATGCCCACAATTTGCTCTCCCACTCTTCCACCGGACTGTCCCCATTTCATTGTTTACTTAGATATCAACCTCCCTGTTTCCATGGCACCCTTTCCCCCATGAAGTGCCTGTTGTGGACACCTGGTTCCAGAGCAGTGAAGAGATCTGGTGAGCAGTCCAGGAGCACCTATGCCCGAGCACCCTCTGGTACAAACAACAGGTGGCAAAGCACCGGCACACCCTGTTTTTCCAGCCTGGGCAAAGGGTATGGTTTTCCACCCAGGACATTACGTTACTCCTATCATCCAAAAAACTCTGTCCCTGGTTTATAGGACCCTTCAAGATCATCAGGCAAATCACCCCGGTCATATATAGCTTGCAACTGTCTTCACATTTTTACATATGTCCCACTTTCGATGTGTCTTTGCTCAAGCGCTAAAGGATCTTGCTCTTCCATGCTCCTCAAGTGACATCACCACCCTTTCCTTTGGAGGTGGATGGAGCCCTGACTTACACTGTTCACTCCCTCCTAGACTCAAAGCACCGGCATGGGGGCCTGTACTACCTTATAGACTGGGAGGGGTATAGGCCAGCGGTGCCCAGCTGGGTTCATGACATCCTCAACTGATCACTGATTATGGATTTTCACTGGGACCATCCAGACTGGCTGACACCTCGTCCCAGGACACGTCCCCCTTCCAGAGGTTGCAGGGCGGCAAGAACCGTCCGTAAGGTGGGGGTACTGCCACGCCCATGACCACACCCCAGTTGCAAGCACCTAGCCGTAATCAACACAGCAGGGTATAAAGGATGCCTATCTATGGCTCCATAGTTGCAGAATCTTTGAGACAACCATTCCCTTTGCGCTCTCAACGAGTCACTTTGCCTTGCAGCTCCATTTCTTTGTTACCCCATCCAACAACTTGCCCCTATATCCTGTTTCCCACAGCTTTCACCTTCGCCTCGTCTCTTCTACCACAGCCTCCACCTCGTCTCAATGACCCCCGATCACAAGACTTGTTTTGCCCTTCATTATTCTCATAAAACAATTCTGCATTTGCGTCTTACCTTGTGTGTCCTGCTTCTGTGTGTCACATCAACAATGCAATCTATAAGAATGGAAATTAAATTCCCCATCCATGTACATGTTCATATGTTAGGGACAGTGGAACAGGAGCTGTTGCCATTTTAGATTGCTCTACTAAAAGTCATGTGAGAAATTTTTAGCCTATGGATAGAATGGGGACTTTTACACCTTCAACATTTTTAAAAAGATCCTCTAATCAGTTGAGAAATGCAGCTTCCTACCTGTAGCTGATGGACTTTATGGCCAGAAGAAGCTTTTCCAGGTTGCAATACCAGACCAGGGAATCAGTCAGAGGAAAATATTAAATGAGGCTGTTGTACCAGGTAGCAGCAGCATTACAATTGCCAGGCTTGATCCTGGCAGCCCAATTAAAACACCCACAGCTATCTGTAGAACTTATCACAATGCACCTGATTCCAGGCCTTCTCCCAGTCCCTAAAACACTCCACTACTCCAAAGAAGAGTCCTCTGGGGAGAATACCACCAAGCAAGGCAATATGTACAAGTAAACAGAGATATTATGCTGAATTCATTCATTGTTTAGCTCTTTCTCTCAGCCAAGCATGGCAAAATAAATACTTAAATATGCACACACAAAACTCAGGGCTGATATGCATTAAAACTAACATTTTCAAGAGAAGACAGTTTGCACCATTGTTGTGACCAAATAGTGAACTTACTACTAATCGCAGGGGATTAAACCAATGACTAACTAGATAGCCAACTAGAGGTAGCTGTTATATTTCTATTTTTGCATGGAACTGTAATTGACAAAACTCTGACTTCGAAGAAATAAGTTGCTCAAAAAAATAAAGAACAAACAAGACCATAAACTCATTTATAACAATTATTAACTACTGCTGAAATACAGGAAGGATGCAAGCGGTACAGATCTCCATACAGCACGAATATTCACCTGCAGATTCAAGCATTGTGTCTTAAAGAAATTACTGCGTGGTGTTCCAGATCTACATCAGGTGCAGACAGAGTCCCCTCTTCACCGCATTAAGAGTAACAGTTATTTTGAACCCATGACTCTGCCTTTAAGTGACTAAGCTTCTTGGCCACTATGAGGGAGCTTCTTTAGTTGATTCATTGCCTTATTCTCCTGTAAGAAGTTCACTTGCAGGAAATATATGGGGATGCACTGTATCACAGGCAACAGCTGGAAAACTGCTTATGCTCAAACACATTAAGATTTTTCCTGTCTGCCCAGTGGGGCTTTAGCAGTAGAACTATGTAGTATTTTACAGAGTACTCTGAGAGACTAAGTTGAATCTTATGTGAAGACTACATTAGTATTTTGTGTATCAACATGAGTACATGTAGCCTTTCAGACAAATGTAGAACTAATTACTGAATTTTAGGCTTGGGCTTAGACAATACAATATTGCCAGTTATTACCTACTTTTTGAGACAGAAGACTGAGGCTGAAGTAGGCTTTTAGTTTGCTTAAATTGTACCTCTTCCACTTAGGACTAAAGGCCTTTCCAGGACTGTGTTTACATATGCTTGATGGTTCTAGTATAATACTTTCCCCACATCTGTAGTTAACTTTACACATATATACAAGAACCCATCCATATGATGACTAAACAGGGATTTAAAATCTCTCCAGTAGATGGCAGTAGATATTTGCAGTAGGTTTGAAAAGGAAAGGCGAAAGAAAGCCATTGACTGGAGTCTGCAGAATGACTTCATCTGTATGTTACTATGGGAACTTTCTTATGAGGCCACTGAGTATGGGAGAGGATAAATAGAAATTGATAGAGAGCAAAGGCATTGTAAACAGAATGTAGCAAGAGCAGGTATAATCATCAATCTTAAAGGTCTGTAAAAACAGGTTATCATCTACAGTAGATATTTTAATGCAAAGTAAATAATGTATTGCACTACTGTGCACAAAATGTAAATACTCAACTTCAAATTATTGTAGTATTATTTTACTTTAGTGAAAAATGTTTAATATTGCAACATTACAAAGCAGCATGTTTTTAAACAAAGCTTATGCTTTGTCCTCAGTTAAAGATTTCATGAATTAAATTTTCATAGATAAATCAAGAGCTTCAGTTCAGAGTTTCTCTGCATTGTGTTTTTCAAGGTAAAAGTCATTGTGTGCAGACATATCTATGATTAGTAAAACATTCCTCAGCTGAAATACATTATAATTAAAGAAAAAATGAAGATCCAATGAAATTTTTCAGCTGACTGAGTTTCATTGAATATATTTTACCCTCTGACTGTTCTGCTCCAATTCAGGTGCAATTATCTTTCATTGTATTTGAAATAATTGACATAATTTTTGTTAAAAAAAGAGGACTATTTAATGTGACAGTAAATGGTCAAACAGTTTGCCCTTGGTACATTTTTGCTTTTTAACTGATCACTAAGGCACTGCAGAGAAGCTGTGTGATAGCCATTCTCTTACCCTAAGTGAGATAAATAATTTGGCTTAAAAGGTCATTTAGGTTTGTCATCAGCATTCAGTTCAAATCAAAAAGACAAAATCAATGGCACTCAGAACATGAAAAGCAGGGCATTTCCCCAGTGCCACAGGACTCCTAGGACCTTCAGCTACAGCCAATGGGGCCATTGGATAGTCCATCTTGGGTGTGAGCCAGGAACTCATGCACATAATTCCTGAAGCTTGCCCTGCAGTCTTTACTACTCAGGGTTGTCATTAGTTTGGCATCAGAGATTCTCTACAACCAGGGAACCTTCTGCAGGGTCAGAGTGCTCCATGAAAGCAAAGTTCAGGCTACAAAACCCCTGTGAACTGGCAGGAGCAGTAGTCTAAACCCATGGAATACACAAGTTCAGCACTCTGCATGATGAAACTGGTTTCTTTGTATCTCACATTTCTGAAAAGTGAAAATGGACTGATCATTTCATATAATATGAGCTGCAGAAGGGGGGTGCGGTGGCGCAGTGGGTTGGACCGGGTCCTGCTCTCCAGTGGGTCTGGGGTTCGAGTCCCACTTGGGGTTCCTTGCGACGAACTGGCGTCCCATCCTGGGTGTGTCCCCTCCCCCCTCCGGCCTTACGCCCTGTGTTGCAGGGTAGGCTCTGGTTCCCCGCGACCCTGTATGGGACAAGTGGTTCTGAAAATGTGTGTGTGTGTGTGTGAGAGCTGCAGAAATATCTGTGCCACTTTGAGATTTTGGAACAATATGGGACAGGAGCCTGGTCACTGGTCAAAACTCTGCCACTGCAACCCAGTTCAAAATATCTTCAATATGAAGTGCCAAACTTAAGCAACTGAAATTGCACCCCACCCACCGGGATGCCACAAGGATGCCATTTTTTGTGGACAAATTCACGCACTGTTAAACCATTAGTGAACAGTAGAGCTGGGCTGAGATTTAAATATCATCACCAAGTCCAAACAAACCTGAAACACTGGCAGTGTTGGAAGCTTGTGCTCGTTACGTGCATTTGATCTTGCGCGACTGGCGAGGAGACACTGGGGCGGAGAAGATTGGATGTCCTAGGTGCAAAGCGACGTTGGGGGGCGGGGGTGGAGGCGCTGTAACAGAAAAATCACACAGGTTTTGAAATGAAGATCCGGGCCACGCTTGTGAAATTAAAAAGATCGATCGATTTAGATTATGCAAAGACAAAAGCACGCAGACACAGTGGAACTTCGAAGTTGTTAGGTAGTTGGTTAACTCGGTCCTCAGAGACCTGCTTATCAGCGCTCCTATCTCAGTCCCTCCGTGTCTGAGTCTCAGTTTCTCAGTGTCTCCTCGTACCCGCCGCGACGCTCAAACCCCTCTTCCAGTGTCAGCGCGGAACTGCCGCTGTCTCTGCGCGAATGAAAACTCTCAGTAACATCCTGTGCGGTGAATAAGCGGACGCTGCTCCTCCGTCCCCGATTCCTTGACACCCTTCGATATCCGAAGAGGACCACTCGAGCCCCTAGGCTGGCACTGACGGTCCGGACCAAGCACGTGTCGTGAAGAAGAAGGACTTCGAATGCGTTTCTTAGCAGCAGAACACAGTGGATTAAGTGTCAGGGGTAAATCATCTTACAGCATCGAGCTTTAACTTTTTGGATACACAACCGTGTCGGACTTGCCCTAGGCTAAGTGGGTTTTGGACTAAGAGAACCGCGTAGAGGCGAATAAAGGTGTGATAAAGGTGAGTTACAGGTGTACATAATTACAGGTAACTAACGGACTGTAGATGGGATCGCTGGAGTGCTGTCGGGACCACAGTAAAACCATGTGTTGCACTGCATTTTTGACAAAGAATTTTAAAGTTTTAAAGGCAGCTATACTGTAAATCTGGCTGGTGAAGGTAGTTTTATATTTTGTATAAGTCCATGAATAGTAACGTACTCAAGATATAACTAGGTATAAGTAAGCGAAATATAATTGCATCGTGTGTGGTATTTTAAACTGTGATAATAATTATCCCCTGTTGAATGTGCACGCATTTTTCTCACCCCTTTCCCACCAGTCACTCAGTCACTTACAATTAAATCGTCTGGCCAGTAGTATAGCATGATTGTGCAATTAAAGTCGCTACCAAAAGAGAACTCAGAAGGTATGGATTCACTGAATGCATATAGATCTTAAATACAACACATTAACCGATAATACTTAAAGAAAACACAAATATATTTATGCATAGAATATCAAAAGCAGGACTAAATTAAATTGTTGTCAAGGCTTTTCTTAGTGCTGATGTTCAGCCAGGATGGAAGAAACATTTTCATACCTTAGTTGAATTGATAGCGGAGCTCTGGTCCAGAGATTCCCTGAAGATCTATAACAGTTATCACCTGAACATTTGCTCAATCCAGCCTCCCCCTGCTCTGACAAAATATTACTGAGGTTCTCACTCTTCATATTTCTGCTTTGCCCATCTGGTGTAAGGAAAGTGGTGTCTCCAATCGATTTATATTTCAGGACCGAGAATAACTGTTTTAGGCAGGCTGAATATCGCCGTGCATTAATTAAAAAACACTTCACTCTGTTTCCAGTCAGAGTCTGTAGGTAAAGTACTGGTCTCAGCGACAGGATTGATTTCATCCTTGTAGTATAATACGGCAGAAAGTACAGAAAAAGCCCAGCTTCTGTTTTAACCTTTCAGTCCATAGTCTTTGTAATGGCAACACTTCAGCCTGCAGCCCTTTCAGATTTCAGAGCTGTGTTTTGAAGCTAACAGGTGGACATTTAGGCCTGTCATTGTGACCATGAAATGTTGGCAGTTCCAGATGGAGTGGTAGTGCTGCCACCATGATTCCTCATACAGGCGATTCTAACAGCTTGTGTCCGTGACACACTCTGTAGTCTGGAACATTTTTTATTTTGTGGCTTCGCAGCACAGACTCTGAATTGCTTCCATGCACCTGCTGAATCTGAGCTGCCGTTAGGAGCTTAGGCATCATTCCTGTTTTTAAATGTCCTTAAAGGGAACAAGAAATGTTGCTTATGGTCAGGGTTCCAGGCATATATTTATTGTATCTTCATCCTCCAGGTTGGCAATCTTTAAGGTCAGTTTGCCAGAACCCACAGATATGCCAAAGTGCCAGCCACACAGAGTGATTTGGACTGAACCTGCACCATTCAGGTTACAGGACTGTAAAAACGAATGGTACAGGGTATGTTCTTTAAAATTAACTTGACTAAAGAATACATCCTTTTAGTCTTTGTGCCAAAACATTACTTCAACATAGGGAGTCCCAAACAGAGGACATACCAAATACAGTACATACCAAATACAAACAAAATACAGTACTAGATTGTAGAATAGACACTGCAATTGGCACCTAACTGTATTAACTAAGACACACTCACAAGTTCTCCTTTTGGTACCTGGCTCATACAAATTAATTCTGGGGAAAAAAAAACTAAATAGTTTATTTAACATATATAAATTCTGAAGATTATTTAAGCATTTCTCACAATCCTTATGGCTTTAATGGTTTTTCTGTATTAATAAGTGAACATTATACTGTAGTTTTTTGCTACAATTTATACTACAATACAATTTGTGAGAGCCTGACTAATAAATATACACACAATATGTTTGATTCAGGTCTGCTTTTAAATAAATATGCCCATATCATGGGTTTTAATTTGTCATATTGATTTATTTAATCTATTTTTATTTGAAATATTTGGCTTTTCTGGCAGAGTTGACATGCTTTTGTTGGTATGCATATAGCAGTCATCCATGATTAATGACCTGCAGTGTGTTCACATGCTCAACTCCTGTGGAGCTCTTTGCACTTGTGTGAGATGGGTGAAACAAATCTGGCTGCCTGTGGCAGACTGCCTGGAAGTGGAAAATTAATGAACATAGTACTAGCACCAGGGCAGCAGTATAAGCAGTTGCACTCACCCATTTGCTTCTTGAGCCAATGAGTCACAGTGATAAAGCAGTCTGCAAGTACGTAGTAGGTGGCAGATGCAAGCATTCACTAAGTAATGTGTGGGGTCAAACGAGGGTGTGAATATTCTCTTAATGGTGTTGGTGTTCAGCACAGGGTTTGTGGTAATCCTGTGGGTGTGGATAGAAATATCTGCCCAGTGGTGTGTGGGGTCTGCGCAGCTTGTGATTTAGAATCTTTGAAGATAGTCTGTGAGTGCTCAGGCTTTGGTTTATGGGGTCTGCGCAGTGAGTGATGTAGTACTCTGCTACATCAAGAATAAAGATACGTTCTGGTTGTTCATATGTTGTTTATGTGTGTAAGATTTTTACGTATTTTTATGTTTGCTGTATGTTTTTCAAGGTGACAGACTGCATTAGTATATGCGTGATTATTGTAATGACCTGCGTTACTAGCGTTACTAAGAAGTGTCACGTTCGAATGGGAACAAATGTTTATTGTAAATAGTTGTAAGTTGTGGGAAAAATTTGAAATTGTTGTCCAACCGCCGTGGGGGCTGTAAGGGATTATAAGGGGAGAGTGCCTGTTGGACAGTGTGGGGGAGGAAGAAAACCTTGATAAGAGCTAAGCAGGCTGGGAAAGTTTGCTTGAGGCACAGATCCTAGAGGAAAAGGGGTGCTCTGACCAAGAGCATAATGAACAGTGCCTGTGCGTCCTTATTTGCCCCATCTGCATCCAGAGCTGCGTTGTGTTCATTTCCAACAATGGCACCTGTTTCAGTATTTACATCCAGCAGTGGTACGCATGACACGTGTTTCTATGCCAGGTCAAGGCAGGTAGTTATATGTCTGTTTATGCCCCTGCTATAGTAAGTACATTTTAGTGTTATTGTATTCTATGAGGGGGGTGCGGTGGTGCAGTGGGTTGGACTGGGTCCTGCTCTCCGGTGGGTCTGGGATTCGAATCCCGCTTGGGGTGCCTTGCGACGGACTGGCGTCCCGTCCTGGGTGTGTCCCCTCCCCCTCACGCCCTGAGTTGCCGGGTTAGGCTCCGGTTTCCTGTGACCCCATATGGGACAAGCAGTTCAGAAAGTGTGGGTGTGGGTGTGTGGGTGTGTGTATTCTATGAACTATATTGTACACAGTAGTGGTGACGTGTGTTTGCAGTGTTTGTTCCAGCCATGGCAAGCAGGTGTTTACATCAGGCACAGATTCACTCTCTAGGCACTCTGATGTGCTACCCCTGAACTACCCTGTCCATCTTGGCATGTGTGGAACTCAATGTGGCAGGGCCTCAGCATGAGCCCTGACTCACTCCAGTTGAATGATGAAAGACACACACAGCCCCAGTTGCCCACCCTTAGCTACTCAGCAACAAACCATTGGCCACAGAGTTATTGATTCCAAAAGGCACTCATCTACATTTCCAAACAATACACATTCTGTACTGTTGTGACTGAGTCCTGACTCACCATAGGCATTGTGGAGACTGCAGCAATTTCCAGTGCATGGGGTGTCAAGGGTTCCTCACCCTTCGCCCTCTGTATGTCGCAAAGAGCTGACTGGAGACCCAGGTGTGGACCCAATTGAGGGATCGTTTATTGCAAAGATACAAAGAGCAAAGCAAAACTTGTAGTTGGGAACAAGCGTGGTTAAATCCAAGGTGCAAACGTGGTTCGAGAGGAGAATCCAAAGATGTGGTCGATAAAGCGAAGCGAGGGTCAATGTTCCAGGAAACAGGGACAAGGAGATGGGCGAGAGAATGAGGAGGGAGATACACGGAGAAGGACAGGTAAGGCGCTGTGGAAGTGTTATGAATGCAGAAGGGATGATTGTCTGAAAAAGATTCCACACCTGGGGAGCAGTGGACTGGTGCTCTTTATACCCAGCTGCATTTATTGTGACCAGGTGCTTGTAGTTGTGCTGCAGGTGTGGGCATGACAGTAAGCCTCTCCTCACAGGCATCTCTTGCTGCCCTGTGACTGCCAGAATGAAGACATCCCCAGGGATGTGGAGGCAGCCAGTCCAGATGGCCCCTATGAAAGTCAGCAATCAGGGAAGAGTGGAGAATGTTACAAGCAGGGACCCAGCACCTCTCCTCAGGACCATACCCTTCCCAGTCCACCAGGTAGTGTAGACCACTGCATTGGCACTTGGAATCCAGGAGTGCACACACTGTGTATGCTGGGGCCCCATCGACCTGCAACAGAGGAGATGATGCAGCTCCCTGAGAAGCATGCATAAGGGAGGTACAGTAGGGCTTGAGAAGGGACACATGAAACAAGGAGCAAATGCACATGTGTGGGGGCAGCTGCAACCTGTAGGTTACTGGAGTCATACAGTGGAGGATCTTGAAGGGACCTATGAACCGCGAACTGAGTTTCTTGGAAGGGAGCCGGAGCTTCATGTCCTTATTGGACAACCATACCTGCTGCCCAGGCTGGAACAGAAGGGTGTGACAATGTTGGTTCGCCTGTCGCTTGTACCGCAGGGTGCTCTGGCAGAGATGGTCCTGCACCTTCCACCACACCTCTTTGCTGTTCTGGAATCACTCATTGATGGCATGCACATTGTCGAGACCAGGGTGCCATGGGAAGAGGGGAGGTTGGTAGCCCAGAATGCACTGGAAGGGGAAGAGTCCTGTGGACTTGTGGGACAGAAAGTTGTTTGCATATTATGCCTAACGCAGGAAACATGACCACTGGTGTTGCCATTAGCTACAATAGCTCCCGAGGAACCGACCCAAGTCCTGGTTTAACTTCTCCACCTGGCTGTTTGCCTGGGGATGATATCCCAAAGTAAGGCTGACTGAAACTCCCAGGTTGCACCAAAAAAGGCCTTCCACACTCAAGACGAGAACTGAGGTCCCTGTTCCAACAGTTGTCCTCTGGCAGGCCATATAGGTGAAAGACCTGGTGGAACAATGTCGCTGTAGGGCTGTAGAGAGTCTTGGCAAGGGTGTTTGGGCAGCATGCTGTAGAAAACTATTGACTAGAATCAGGACGACGGTGTTACCTTCAGAAGGGGGCAGGTCGGTCAGAAAGTCCACTGCCATGTGGGACCACGGCCTGGAGGGCACCAGGAATGGCTCCAGTAACCCAACAGGCTTCTGGGTCAGAGTTTTGGCCTGGGCGCAGACTCCATAGGCCTCCACATATTCCTGAATGTCCTCTTGGATGGATGGCCACGAGAACCTGCCTTGCAACAGGGAGAGGGGCCTTCGGCTGCCTGGGTGCCCTGCAGATAGTGAGTCATGCACCCACTAGAACAAAGGGGCCCTTAACCGTACGGGGATGTATTCCTTCCCGGCTGGCCAGTCAGCTGGACCTAACATCCCATCCTGGGCCATCTTGAGGTCCTGCAGGAACTGACACTGGACAGGGGTGACAAAGCAAGTGGCAGGCAAAACCAGTTTGGGTGTGCTGTGTATGGGTCCTTATTGTGGAACCGGGGATAAGGCGTTCGCCTTGGTGTTCTTAGTTCAGGGCCGGTATGACACTGAACTGGAAGCGGGTGAAAAACAGTGTCCAGCATGCTTGACGTGGGTTAAGTCAGTGAGCTGTCCGCAAGTATTCTAAGTTCCTATGATAGGTAAGAACAAGGAAAGGCGCCGCCATTCCCCTAAGGCTAGTTTAATTGCCAGTAGTCCTCGATTACCTATATCATTGTTACGCTCGGCGGGTGACAGCTTATGTGAAAAATAAGCACAGGGGAGGAGTTTTGGAGGGATCCCTTGTCTTTGGGACAGCACTGCCCCAACTTCGATTAACAAGGCGTCCACTTCAGCCACAATTGAAAGTGTGGGGTTGGGATGTTGAAGTATCGGTGCGGTGGTGAAACGCCCTTTCAGCACCTGGAAGGCCTCTAGGGCTTCAGGGGACCAAACCAGCCAGGTTGCTTTTCCCAGTGGCCGTGAAGGGAGCTGCTATGGAGCTAAGACCCCAGATGAACTGGTGATAGAAATTGCCAAAGCCCATAAAGCATTGCAGAGCCTTCACCATGGTTGGCCTCCCTTCGGGGCTCAGGATAAACCCGAGGAAGGATACCCATGCCTGGTGAAAAAGACATTTCTCCCCTTTCATGAACAGGTTGTTTGCAAACAGCCGCTGCCTGCTGGACCTGCTGAGCGTGCTGCTCCCTTGTGTTCAAATAGATTAGAATATCATCAAGGTAAGCCAGTACACATTTGTTTTCCAAATCCCTCAATAAGTGATTTACAAATGCCTGAAAAACCAAGGGTGTGTTAGCAAGACCAAAAGTCATGACCGCGTACTCATAGTGGCCCAAGCAACTACTGAATGCGGTCTTCCACTCGTCCCCTTCCCTTATTCAGATGAGATTATACGCACTTCATAGGTCCAGTTTGGTGAATATCTGCGCACCATGGACTTGCTCCAGCACCACCACAAGGGGTGTGGATATTTAACTGTGATATCATTGAGACCATGATAATCAATGCAAGGATGCAATCCTACATCCTTTGTCTCGATAAAAAAGAACCCGGCTGAGGCTGGTGAGGTTGAGGGTTGGATAATGCCAGAGGCCAGAGCTTCTGCTACATAGTCTTTCATGACCCTCTGCTCAGGAAGAGATAAAGAATAGACCTCGCCCTGGGGTGGAGAGGTTCCTGGTAGGAGATCTATCGCACAATCCCATGGCCAGTGTGGGGACAGGGCAGACACCTTGCTTTTACTGAAAACTTCCATGAGATCATGGTACTCACAGGATACCTCAGGGGGCTTAGCCACTTCTGGGCTCTCTGTAGAAGTGGCTCTACATGGAAGGGACAAACAGGTCATGGGACATTGCAGTCCCCAAGCTACAAGCTCCCCAGTGCTCCACAAAAAGACTGGGTCGTGTCGAGCCAACCAGGTGTATCTCAAAATGATAGAGTTATTGGAAGAGTTGATGAGGAAAAAAGTGATGTCCTCCTGGTGACAAACCCCTACTTGCAGCCGAAGCGGCTCTGTCTGTGATTTCACTACCCCGACCCCAACGGTTGCCTGTCGAGTGTGCTGACACATAGTGTCACATCTCCGGATGGGAATGCCCCAAGCTTCAGCAAAGGCAAAATACTTAAAGAAACTAGCAGCCCCAGAATCTATGAAGACCTCTGTGGAAAACTGGTTCACCCCCCAAGTCAAAGTTATTGGTACAAACAGCTGCGTGGCGGGCCAGGGGAGGTCACTCACCTGTTGTCTGGGGTGCAGGTCTTTGGTAAGTGGTTGAACGAGAAAGGTGGCTCGGAGATGTCGGGGCTGCTGCAGTACATGCACAGCCCTTCCTGACGCCGGGGTTGCCTCTCCTCAGGGGTCAACCGTCCATACCCAACCTTCATGGGTTCCAGGGAGTCAACAAGAGGGCCAGACACCGACGGAACTTGCCTGATTTGTTCTATTCATTCCTGGGCCCGATTGTGGATCAGATTCGCATTCTCCACAAACTGATCTCAGGTCCAATCCTTTCCCTGGTAGGCGAGCTCAGATTCAATCCGGGGGTTTGAACCGCTGTGGAAGCTTGCAAGGAGAGCTGCAGGATTCCAGTTACTCTCAGCTGCCAATGTGCAAAACTCCTGGGCATATGCGAGATCTTCATCAGGCGATCACTGGCAGTCCATCCGGAAAGCAGGTGGTCAAAGACAGCCTCAGACTGTCTCTTAAAGCCCTCGTAGGTGGTGGGGGTCCGCTGTAGCCCATTTGAGCGTAGGTCCAGTCAACAGGGACACCAAATAAGTCATCTTGCTTTCCTCTGTGTTGTATACATGCAGGCTGGCGAAGACTAACTCACATTGCATGAGAAATCCCCAGCAATTCTCAGGAGCACCATCATACCGTAGGGGTGTGGCCAGCCTGGGGTCAGTCACAGGGATGAATGGGGCGGCTGTGGATGATGCTGGTTGTGGTGCAGAGGCAACCCCTTTTGCGGTCATTTTTTTGTTGGAAAACCCATAGGAGTTCTGGCATGGTCTCACACAGCTGCTGCAGGGTCTCTTCGTAGGAGCTTGAGTAGTGCCTCCAATGCCGAAACGGCCGTCCGAAGCCTCTCGATCCCCGCTGGGTCCATTTCTGGAGGTGGAATCTTCTGTCACAAAGAGCAGACTGGAGACCCGGGTGTGAACACAATTACAGGATCATTTATTGCAAAGATACAAAGAGCAAAGCAAAAGTCGTAGTCAGGGACAAGCGTGGTTACATTCGAGGTGCAAACATGGTTCTAGAGGAGAATCCAAAGACGTGGTCTATGAAACAATGCGAGGGTTGCTGCTGTAGTAGTGTCGTGAACGCAGGAGGGATGGTTGTCTCAAAGAGATTCCGCAACCAGGGAGCGGTGGACTGGTGTTCTTTATACCCTGCTGCGTTGATTGTGACCAGGTGCTTGTGGTTGTGCTGCAGGCGTGGGCATGACACTACTTCTCATTTTCCAGAGAAATAGGCCCCCAAGAACTCAACGGTGCCTCTCACAACTCTCCTTTTTCCGGACGCAGTGCTATGAAGAAAACATTCTTTGTCCCATGAACGGGAGGTAAACACACGTAAATGACGGCTGGCTGAATGACAGGTCACCCATACAAGGTCTGTCTTGTCAGCTATATCTCCCTTGAGGAGCTCTTTAAATAGTGTGTACTCAGTGGAACACATAGTTAGTTGTAACTGCTGTTTTTTATCTATTTTTGGATTTTGCTTTCTAAGTCAGACTGTGCATTTTAGTAATTTTGTTGATGATTAAACAAAGTAAAGGGGGCACGGTGGCGCACTGGGTTGGACTGGGTCCTGCTCTCCAGTGGGTCTGGGGTTCGAGTCCTGCTTGGGGTGCCTTGCGATGGACTGGTGTCCCGTCCTGGGTGTGTCCCCTCCGGCCTTACACTCTGTGCTGCTGGGTAGACTCCGGTTCCCCACGACCCTGTATGGGACAAGCGGTTCAGAAAGTGTGTGTGGTGTGTGTAAATAAAGTGTGCTCACTGCCTTGCACTCTTGAGCGGTCACACATTTGTACTGTGGTTACATTATTTATTGATCTAAACAGGAATTTAAAATTAGTAACACTAATTACAGCTTTCAAATCTGACAGAAACTAAAAGGGACAGTTAAAAACAACTGTGTTAGCAGTGAGAAGGAAAACGGCAGCAAGAGGAAAGCAAATTCATCCCTTTCTTGACCAGAAGCCAGATTGTTTAGATTTGAAAGTCCATTGAAAAAAGTTTTTTTTCGTGAGTTTCTAAGGTGTTATTTTACACTTATGGCTCTATAGGCTCTGTCACAGGGTGCTGGTTAAAGATCTCTTGTCCTTCCATTCTAAGTGGAGGCAGTGGAAGCAAAATATTTGAACTTGGTGACAGCAGTAAATATCCAGCTAAATATTTGATCAATGTTAACTTGTAAAACTGTGCAGGTCACTGTGGTTACTAGCATCTGCAAAGTAATTAAACACTAACAACCTTTAGAGGAGGAGAAGAAGCTCTCTTGACAGAGCTGTTTCTCTTGCAATTCCAGGCTTGTGTGGCTGAACCTGGCTACACCACAGTCTGTGTAGAGTTTGCATGTTCTCTCCATGATTGTGTGGGTCTCTTCCCACACCCCAAAGACATGGTTTTAGGTGATATGTTAACTGTAGAGTGCACTTAGTGTGTGAATGTGAGCAAATGAGTGCTCTGGGAGGGTGTACTGGGCCTTGCTCTTCCCAAGATTAACTCTGCATTATTGTAACTCTGTCAAGCGGAGTGGTTTGCAGTTGGGGAAATCACTAGGCTATAACCTTGTTAAGTGTGCAGTCAGTACAGTGAAACTTCGGTTTACGATTTTAATTCGTTCCATGTATTCATTCGTCCTCTGAAACTTTTGTACACCGAAACGAATTTCCCCATAAGAAATAATGTAAAACAGAATAATTGGTGCTACGCCCCCAAAAATATTACTTGAGATCCGCATCCGTTGATCCTGGTGTTTTTTTTATGAGATCAGTGTACAACTGCCTTGCCTTCTCGCAAATGATAGCTTCAGACACGCTACAATAACCCGCTAACTTCTCTACATCCTCGATGGCCTGAGACTGTTGCTTTGTTAACACTGTCACTCCTTTTGCAACATCAGCCTTCATGATTTCTTCCTTATTTGCCAGGATGGTACAGATCGTTGATGCTGACTTGCCGTACATCCTGGCAAGCTCAGACACGCGTACACCACGTTCATGCTTCCTGATGATTTCCTTCTTCGGTTCTATCGGGATACGGACAACCTTTTTCTTCTCAGATGCTGCTATTATCCTCTTGGGTGACATCGTTGCTTAGGGTATGCACAATACATATGTACGCTAAAGAAAATCACAAAGAATTTCTCTAATGCGTGCACGAGAGCTTTGGATACAAGACGTTCTCAACGTGAGGCTACGTATACAACTGATGTTTGGCAGAAAGGTATTCATTGTCTCCCTACTCGCCCGATGTTTCCCGAAGCGTACCCACGCGTACAGGTTCAAACAGGATGTTCATGCTCGAAGGCAATCTTTCGAAAACCGAAGAAGTTTACGAATACATTTATTCATAAACAGAATCATACGCACTGAATGTTCGAATACCGAATTCGACGGCCTTGACGCTACTCGCATGCTGTTCGTATTTGCACTTCGTACTCCGAATAATTCATAAAAAGAGACATTCACCAACCGAGGTTCCACTGTACTTGCTTCCAGAAGACACTGCATATGTTATGACATGTGGTTTGAAAATGACTGCTTTTTGTACTGGTTTATAAATCAGGCAGATGGAAGTTGGTTGCCTTTGATCAATAAATATACGCTGAACCAGAATTTGGTTAATTATCTCTCCTGTACAATATACTGTGAGAATGGAGGTGAAGTGGGTTCAGACTGAGTTCATCCTGGCAGGTTGAAAAAATGTTAATCTCTTCAGATGGTAAACATGGTTTTACCCTGGAATTGTTTTAGGAAGTATTAAGAACTTTGAGAAAACAGCACAATGCAAGCCAGAGGGAGGTAGTATTTGGATGATCTCATAAATGTAGTAAATAATGAAAAGAATGTTAAATTGGTAGTGGCTGTGAATTAAAATTCTCCACATGCATATCAGTGGAAGTGACAAGAGTCCTGCCCTTGTTTTACTCTCAGCAACAGTGTCTGCTTGTGCAAGAATTTGTCCCTGCTTTCTGATTGCAATCCATGTTGACATGTGACTGGATGTTGTATAACTCCAGCATTTCGTTGCTTTTCAGTCTAATATTAATTTCCTTTGAGAAAAGCTATTCAAACTATACATTTATATTTACACTTATTCATTTAGCAGACGCTTTTCTCCAAAGCAACGTACATCTCAGACAATACAATTTGTGCATTACATCAGGAGAAATAGACATAGTGTCACTGTGAACACAGGAATCCAGCTGACAACAGACTCAATCGCAGGTGCTTCTTTATTCAAAAGGATAGGCAAATGGATGGTCATAGACAGGCACGGGTCAGTCAATTTAAGAATGTCGTAACGAGGGATAGGTGGAGGAAGAAGCCAGGAGGACAGAAGCGGAAAGTCAAGGAGCCGAACAGGTGAAGCACAAGGGCTAAGGGAGGGCCACAAGAAGAACATGGAACGCTGCAGTTTGCTCATATGAGGTTCTGCACTCAGGAGCATCTAGACTGCCTTTTTATCCCTTGGCTCCACATCAGCTGCAGGTGCGGTCAACCGGGCAGGTGATCGGGGGGCATGACACATAGCTGCAGATGTGTGATTCTTAAATAAAGTTAATTTGTTTCTTTATACTATATGCACCGATGTTCATCTGGACCTATTAATACAAAATAGATGATTCCTGATCACTTTCCGCCAATTTTTTCCCTTTTTTTTTTTTGAGATGCACAAATATTTACGAACAATAGAGGAGTAGTGGCTGTGTAAAGGCTTATCCGGGCATGATCATAAAGTTATGGTGCATAAACATTTATACCTTACATGAATTTAAGAGATCATCGATGAAGTGAGTCTGGAAGAGGTGAGTTTTCAGACCCTTTTTAAATGTGGACTGAGTTTCAGCAGTTCTGAGTGATAGGGGGGAGGTCGTTCCACCACAAAGAAGCCAGAACCGAGAACCTCCGTGCTTTACCCTTCTGTGCACAGAACCACCAAGTGGGCAGAAATAGTAGAGCGAAGCGATCTGGTTGGGGTGTAGCGGTTGATAAAGTCTTGTAAATAGCCTGGAGCAGTTCTACTGATGCATTTGAAGACAATAACCAGGGTCTTAAATTTGAACCTATAGCAGCTATTGGAAGCCAATGTAAAGAAACGAGTAGAGGAAATAGATGCAAACACTTTGGCAAGTCAAACACAACTTGAGCAGCAGCATTTTATATCAGCTGTAGAGGTTTGATGGCAGTAGCACGAAGGCCAGAGAAGAGAGGATTGCAGTAGTCCAGACGGGATGTCACCATGGCCTGGACAAGTAATTGCGCAGAGTCGGTTATGAGATAACGATAGATTCTGCGTCTGTTATGCAGGATGTATCTGCAGGTCCGGGTTGTGGCTTCGATGTGCTGAGAGAAAGATAGAGTTGAGTCAATCATCACTCCCAGACTCTTAGCCAAGGAGGTAGGCAAAATGAGTGAGTTGTCCAGTTTGACTGAGAGATCATGACAGGAAGAAAGGCCAGCTGGGAGGTGTAGGATCTCCGTTTTGGAGAGGTTGAATTGGAGGTGATGATCAGACATCCATGCAGAGATGTCCGACAGGCAGCAATGCGTGCAGGAATTTCTGATGCTCCAGGTGGAAAGGAGAGAAAGAACTGGGTATCATCAGGGTAGCAGTGGTATTTGAATCCATGGGAGGCAATAACAGGGCTGAGGGAGGAAGTGTAGATCGAGAAGAGCAGAGGACCCAGTACCGAGCCCTGCGGGACACTGGTTGAGAGAGGCAGAGGAGGAGAACGGGAGCTCCACCAGACCATTTGGTAGGATTTGTCAGATAGGTAGGACTCAAACCATCTTGGTGCCGTTCCTTTGATCTCAGTCTGACTAAGAGAGGAGAGTAGAATCTGGTGGTTGACAGTGTTGAATGCTGCAGACAGGTCGAGTAGGATGAGGACCAAGGAGATTGAGCTGGCTCTAGCCAACTGGAGAGCATCAAACGCTGCCAGAAGTGACATCTCCATGGAATGAGGAACTTTGAATCCAGACTGATATCCATTGAGGAGATGGCTCTGGGTGAGGAATTCAGATAGTTGATCACAGGCCGCGCGTTCTAGAGTTTTATACAGGAAGGAGAGGAGGGAGCCTCGTCTGTAGTTTTGGACTAAGTTGGAGGGTTTCTTTGACAGAGGTGAAATGAGAGCAGTTTTGAAGGCAGATGGGAAGCAACCAGAGTAGAGCGAGGAGTTAATGATCTTGGAGATGAAGCTGGAGTGTTGTGGGGAGATGGTCTGTAGGAATGACGATGGGATTGGATGAAGCAAGTAGGTGGTGGGTCTGTGTGATATCAGGAGGTCGGAGATTTCAGATTCGGAGAGTAGCTTGAATTTGGAGAGTTCACAGGGAGATCCAGCGTGAACCAGGCAGGGTGATCCTGAGAACTTGTCCATGAAAAACAAAGCAAAGTCATCAGCAATGAGAGAAGAAGGAGGAGTGAGCGGCAGAGAACACAGAATGGATGAGAAGGTAGCAAAGAGTCTGTGTGGTTTTTTTAGTTACAGACTGTATTTTGTTGTGGAAGATGGTAGTTTTAGCTGAGGAGACAGCAGAGTGAAAAATAGCTAAGAGTTCTTGGTTTGTGCTGGTCTGGAAGATAGTGGACAGAGAGAGTCAAGAGAAGAGGATCAGGTAGAGAGGAAAATGTTAGTGGCATTGTCTGTTTATAGATTCGAGAAGTGTGCAGCAGAAGGGAGAGCGGACGTGTGACAGGCAAGGCAGGAAGGCGAGAGAGATTTTAAGTTGCGGCAGAAGGTAACAATGGGTGCAGAAAAAGGAGAGGGATTAATGGTGAGGCAGGGTTGGAAGGAGATGAAGAAGTGATCAGAGAGATGCAGCGGAGTAACAGAGAGGACAGGACAGCCACAGTTATGGGAAAAGACAAGGTCAAGGCAGTTGCCTGCTTTGTAAGTAGCAGGTGACTGGGACAGGGAGAGGTTGAAGGACTGTAGGAGCGACAGAAGGCCGCTTGCATGAATGTCATTGACATGCAGGTTGGAGTTACCCAGGAGAATCAACGGAATGTTGTCCCCTGGGAGAGAGCTCAACAAGATGTCAAGGTCATCCAAGAAGTAGCCGGGAGGGCCAGGAGGGCTATTAAACACAGCCACAACAAGAGTGATTTGGGCAGTGATAGAGACAAACATGCAATTCAAAGGAGGACAGGTCACGCAGGTGGAGAGGGAGAACAGAATATTCCCACTGGGGAGAGATAGGCAGGTCTGTGGCTCCACCTCTGCTGGAGGTACGAGGGGTGTGGGAGAAAGAGTAGTTAGTGGAGAGGCCTGCAGATGTGGCTGTGTTGTCTAGGGTGATCCAGGTTTCAGTTAGGACCAGGAGGTCGAGTGAGAGATGGGAGGCATAATATTTAGTATACATTTAGGCGTAACACGTGTACACTTAGTGCCCTCCATCTGCAAGGCTGGTCCAAAGTCTGCAGTCCTAGGAAAAGGTTGTCAGAGATGGCCTGATGAGAAAACTGCCTTATCCAAATATATTTTTGATAGTTTCACTGCTGTAAATGAATTTGCAGTCAGAGCTTATATTAAAAGTTGTAGCATATAGTATACTGATAAAGGGTACCTTGTGGGTCCTGGTTGAACATGTTCAACTGCAATTGCTATAGTAGAACATCCCTCTGTATCAAGTTGTCTTAGCTAAAGCTATCAAATAGGCACATTGCTACTGAAGGAGAAGAAGAAATTCTCCAGAGCTTTAAGTGAACAGACTAGCAGGTACAACATACTATTAAAATAATTCATCCACAGATCATTGTCAAAAAAAATGTTCAGGTTCAGTGGCGTGTCTTGTGACTTTTGGTACATTAGCATATTATGTACCAGTAAAGAAAGGTGAAGAAAACTGAATTTATGTGTCTCTGAAGGACCAAGCAAAGAGCTGGACATCCCTGACTTTCTTTTATCCCACAGTTCATCACTACTCAATAATCCTGCTTTCCCTTCCTCATAGCATGTATCATACACAAAAATGAGCTCTGTGAAGAGAGTCATCTGGATTCCTTTAATCTTTTTGCTGTGAAACATTTTTCATGCGCTTGCTAAGATCTTAATTGTTGGGAGTGTGTAGAGTGTGCTTTTGTTAACATGGGACTGTAATGACTATACATGTCCAACTCTAAAGGTAAGGGGAGTATGAGAAAACTGAGAGAGATTAAACTATGCCCAGTCTGTGGGTTGTCCACTAAAAGTACTACAAAGTGTTGATCACTAGATGGTCTAATGCATGTTAACTATGATGACTGTGCACTCAGCCATTAGAGGTGGGGAGATGAGCACTGTAGCTGCCTGCTGAGTGGCAAGCAGACTCAATCTCATTTAGAGCCCTGAAGTAAGGTAGATACTAGTGTGCCTAGAGTCTATGACTGGCTCCTGCAAAGGGGGCTGGCAATGTGGATGCCTTCTGTTACTTGTTAAGAGATTTGCATTCAACCACGCCAGTGCTGACATTATGGTGGAGAGAAGCACCAGCTTGAGGCATGAGGAGAGCAATAGTAGGATGAAAACCACGTGTGTCCATGGTAACTCACCAACCCCCGTAGCACTGTCACCACAATTGCCATGGCAGTTGTCCTGGCTTAATCCTAGGGACATGAAAGACCATGTGGTGTGGCCTGAGGTTAGCCCCACTGCAAGAGGGCCTTCTAAGGGGTATGGATTGAGCAGGGATAGGGTGCAATATGTGTGTGGGGTGTGGGCAAAAATTTTTGTTTTGGGTATCAAATAAGCATATCAGATACTGTCACATTTGGTTGCACCTTTGGTTGTTTGTTTAGGAGGAGTTTTTCTGTTCTCTTCAGTAGTAGCATGAAATAATCATACACTCTGGCACACATCTTTTGGTCAGATATCAGACCAGAAGTGCCATCAGAAGCTTGACTGGGCCACAGCTGAGGCACAGTGCACAAGCTGGATTGAAATTGGATTGAGTTTTTCTAACTCACAACTGGACGTTAGCTCCACTTTCAACTTTCATTGCTTGCTGTCTTTAATATAATATACATCTGTGCCATTCATGCGACTTGTCTGAGTTTCAGGGTTTTTTTGTGTACACAGATCCTCACTTCTAATGCAGCAGTTTGATTATGTGGAATGATTTAATGATAAATAATACTGTTATATCCACTCTGTTATGTTTCATGTGCTCTGCCAATTTAAATCTTCTGTCATTCCAGTAAAACCGGTCAAATTTACATTTAAATTTGAATTTCGATTAGTGTGACACTGAGTGAAAAACACTGATGTTTCCTTAAAGGTTGTTTTCCAAACAGACAGACACTTACATCATTATCCATGTCAAGCTAACAGTAAATATTTTGAATAAAAAACATAATTATAAAATGTGTCAGAGACTAAGACCAGTGCTTGCATTCATTGTTAATGGAGCAGTAAAAGCTGCTACAGAAATGTCATTACCAGTATAGATGTACTAGTGAAGGTGCTTACCACTCTGTGCCAACACATCTGAAAAACCTCACAATGGCCAATAGACTAGGAAAGATAAGAGGGAAGAGGACACATCACTGCTGTTATAAAGATGCACACACACATTTTCTGAACCGCTTGTCCCATACAGGGTCGCAGGGAACCGGAGCCTAACCCGGCAACTCAGGGCATAAGGCTGGAGGGGGACCCAGGACGGGACGCCAGTCCATTGCAAGGCACCCCAAGTGGGACTTGAACCCCAGACCCACTGGAGAGCAGGACACGGTCCAACCCACTGCACCACTGCACCACTGCACCCCTGTTACATAGCTAGATAACTGAAAAAGCTAGAGAATACCAAAAGGAGTGCTACATTTGTTTCACTGAGTACATTAAGGTTTATAAAAATTAAGGTTCCAGAACACCTAGTACCACCGTATCCTGATGAAGATGTTTTACACTGGACAGGAGGCCACAGTTACAACAGATTGGGAGAAACCAAATCGTGTCAGGTTGGAAAAGAAGTAAGATAAGGCAGTGTACTTTACCTTTTTAGCTCGTACCCATGAACAATTTTCAGTATACAGACATCACACTAATAGCAGACAATGAAGACCTTTAAATCCTATACTAAATCATAGTGGAATGCACAATTAAATCTGTGGAAAACTAAGATCATGAACTGGAAAAGTAGCAAACTTTAGTGCTGATGGTGAAGACACAAAAGCTTATGACAATTTTTGCCTCTTGTGAGCAATAATCAATAGCAAGTGATCCAGCAGCTAAGAGACACGCCAAAGACTAGGATTTGGATGACCTTCAGTGAAAGATCTGGAACTTTTCCTAAATGTGTTGACGTTTCCACAAACAAAAAATAAAACACACACACTTTCAGAACCGCTTGTCCCATACGGGGTTGCGGGGAACCGGAGCCTACCCGGCAACACAGGGCGCAAGGCCGGAGGGGGAAGGGGACACACCCAGGACAGGACGCCAGTCCGTCGCAAGGCACCCCAAGCGGAACTCGAACCCCAGACCCACCGGAGAGCAGGACTGTGGGCCAACCCACTGCGCCACCGCACCCCCCGCAAAAATAAAACATAGAATTGTTAAAGCATGGCATTTATGGTGTTTTCTGAAAGTTTGGCTTTAAAAAAAGCAGGATAGGGTAAAGTCATCCTTTGATCTATAGTACTGGAGGACAGTTTTAAGGATACCATGGACAGACAGGAAAAAAAGTAGATAGGAACTGAATCAAATTTGGGGAAGGCGGGGTGAAAGGGGTCATCAGAGAATAGGGAAGAATTCTGTGGAGGGTGGAGAATGAATGACAGGGACTGGGCTTTCTCGTCTGCAGTGCCTGTGAGATAATTCTCTGCAGTCCAGATCATGTTTGGCAAGGATGCCAGCTGGTGGAACTGCAGCCAATTCACAGTGGACAGTGGCATCATATATGAACTGCTCCAAGGCTACAATCTCAGCAATCCTGTCCTGATCCTGTCATTCTTACTGCACCCAGCACCAAGTAGAGCCAAGGACTCACTGGGTAGAACGGAAGGGTCAGGCCATCTCAAGAAACTGGAGGCTTCAGTTTTTTCAGGTGTCCTTGCAAGGTGAGTCCAACCCTCTTTGAAATTGCCTCCCACAGTGTTCTGTACTCTGTAGCTGCCACCACTGGAACTTGGTGGGCTGCAGTTAAGGCTTCCCCAGTAAGCAGGTATGTGAGCTGGAGAGTCTACCCCTGATTTTGCCACTGGCAGGGTCTGGCCTTTGTCTCTTATACTTCCAAAGAAGTTTCCAAATTGTCCTCCGCCGACATTTTAAGAAGATTAACAGGAAGTGGTGGAGTAAGATTTCAGTAGTGCATGATGGACGCCAGGGGTTCCACAAAGGCCTGTTGCTCTGCCTGTTGGGCTGCAGCCTTCATCTGTAGTAAATCTCCAGTTAGTCAGTGAAATCAAACAATTGTTAAGGGGGATGGAAGGTCATTTCAGTTGTCAGGTTCTCAAGGCAGGCTCAAAACTTCCTTTCAGGGCCAGCTGTGTCTCTCTTGTTCTGGTTCTTTTCTCCACCGCATGAATGGTTTAAAAAGGACAGGTTGTTAGGAACAGGTGTGCTAGTGTGCTGCCTCTCTCCTACCATCCACCTTTTGCCCACATTATGTGTGCCTCAGACAGGTCATGTGAAGGATCTCATTCTCACAAAATATTATAATGCTTGGGAAAGTTGAAGGTAAAAGAAGAGGACAATCAGCAGCCAGGTGGATCGACTCAATCACAGCAACACGTCCAGTGACAGATGCACTCTATTCATCACTAAGCAAGAATGCAAAAGTGGAGGGCAAATGTTTCTACAGATGCTTATTATGTGGTTGTTAAGAGTTGACATTACTTGATGGTACTTCAAAAAGATTACAACAAACTTTTTTGAAGGCCTTTTTAGGTGTGAATTCATTTTTACTTGACTGTGCATGTATGTACAAGTGTTAGTTTGATCTCTGTGCATTTTGGTACATGCCTGTTTTTCTGTTGGTGTGTGTGGGTGTTAATGTGTGCAGAAGCTACTGTAGTTCTGGAAAAATATATGAGCACGGCTACAGCTACCCTCCCTATGACTTTGCCTGCACCTTGTTAGCTCCCTTTACAACAGCTGGTCATAGTTCCTTCAATCTTATAGTCACTTCTCTAACTGCACAGAGCAGCACTGCATTCCCTTGAGTACATAGTTTTTCCTTAAATTATTCCTTACAGTACTTTCAGTTCAAACTTTAATCATACTAAGCAAAAGTTGTATCTTTATACATCTGCTATCCGCAATGACATGTTCTGTGTTGCACCATGGTCTTCAGAGAAACGACATTTCGTTCCACTATATACAAGCTACATAGAGGTATGACAAAAAAAAAACAGTTGAACTTGAACTTGAAAGGAAAAGGTCTATGTCCCTGAGCTCAGAAAGACTATTCATTTTTTTGTGACGGTGATTGTTAAAGTAGTTGTTTCTTTGCAACTGAACATGGTACGGATGGCAAAAAGTTGCAAGTGTAACAACATAACAGTCTGAGCTTTCTGAAAACACACACACACTGACTGAAGCCGCTTATCCTAAGCAGGGTCGCGGCAAGCCGGGCACGGGCCTTGGGGTGGGGCGGGGGACACCGGACTGTCGCAAGGCACCCCAAGCAGGGCTCAAACCCCAGAACCACCAGGGAATAGGCATAGACCAAGTCCGCTGCACCGCTGCACCACTGCACCTCCCCTTTTCTCAAAACAGAATGTGGCAATTTCCAAAGGTGAGTCAAGGGCTGACAATTCCTCCCCACAGCACATCTAATAAGGCTTTCAATGACAGGTAAGAATCCAAACTTAGGTGTTACATGTTACTCCCATTGCAAAGCAGTCAATATATCAACAGATACAACCTGGCTTTTTTATTTAACTCTAGTGATTTCTCTAAAGTTATGCATATTTACACACATACACATTTTCAGAACCGCTTGTCCCATACGGGGTCACGGGGAACCGGAGCCTACCCAGCAACACAGGGCGTAAGGCCGGAGGGGGAAGGGGACACACCCAGGACGGGACTCCAGTCCGCCACAAGGCACCCCAAGCGGGATTCAAACCCCAGACCCACTAGAGAGCAGGACCGTGGTCCAACCCACTGCGCCACCACACCCCCCTGCATATTTACACACCTCTGTAATATTACTTCAAGTCCCACAACTGAATACCGCCCCCCGGTTTAGGTCTTGGATACATGGTAGTTGGTCCAGCGTTATGTTACATCAGTTCTCTGAGCTCTTATTAATTTACAAATTAATTAAATAAAATGTATTAATGTGGGGGAGTGCAGCGGCGCAGTGGGTTGGACCGGGTCCTGCTCTCCGGTGGGTCTGGGGTTCGAGTCCCGCTTGGGGTACCTTGCGACGGACTGGCGTCCCGTCCTGGATGTGTCCCCTCCCCCTCTGGCCTTACGCCCTGTGTTGCCGGGTTAGGCTCCGGTTCCCTGTGACCCTGTATGGGACAAGCGGTTCTGAAAATGTGTGTGTGTGTGTGTGTGTGTGTGTATTAATGTGAAGATAAATGACATTAATACATTTTCCAGTTGATGCACCAGTGGAAACCAGCAGTAACTGTATTCTGTTCATTGGACAAAGGCCAAGATGAGCAAAGATCAGTCTGCCTGTCTTCACTAGGGGGAGACGCAGGTCCTGACCCATGGGATTACATTGTACCATGTTGTGTACCTGGCTGGCCCTGCAAGAAACTTCAGACAATTTTGGATACTGAATGAATGGAGAACTTTGAAAGCTTTTCTGTGTATGTCTCCAGATGAAATCTGCCTGTGGAGGTGATGAAGATCTCTTCACGGAGAGCTACTGTAACATCTGCAATGCCCAGCTCATCTCTGAGTCCCAGCGCATCGCTCATTATGAGGTGACTCTCACACATATGCACACCCACACCCACCTGTACAAACTGCAGACCAGATTGCTTAAATCTCATCTAACCGTAGTTCGTCCTTTACCGTATGTTGCAGTAAAGTATTATGCTGGTTACAATTTTTGAATAAGTGCAAAGGACAACAGAGTGGAAAAAGAGTGTGTGAATGAGACAGAGAGGAAGTGACAGTGAGAGAGACTGGGAAACAGAGTGTGGGTGACTGAGAGACAGCAAGGGCAGGCTAAGAGTGAATGGGAGAGGAGGAAAAAAGATTGAGGGAAAAGGATAAAACAAAATATATATAAAAAGTAACTGAAGAATATCTGTTATAAAAGTTCTGCAGCAACCGACACACAAACTTCCTCCCTACCCTCCCTCTCACAGTAGCCCACTCTCTCTGCTACAGGCCAGCGTCCCCACAGAGTCTCTGTAAAGAACACTGCTGACAGGTAGACAAATACTCAGGCTTCTCACAGCAATCAATCATTGGACTGAGCTTCCCACTGGAGCTGTCCTTGAACTGGCCCCATATTCACTGTCTTACTTTCTTACACTCATATATGTGAAAACACAGTAATACTCTGACACACCCACACATAAGATGAACATAAATATAAGATAAAAACAGATCTACAAAGTGAAACCTAATGGGTCTAATTCCATGTTTTACCATTGCTATAGATGGTTAAAGGAAAGCCTGTGGTCTACTGAAAAATTAAATATTTAACTTTATGCAATGGTACAAATTGGTAACTAGTCATAACTAGGAGTCATGTTTCATTTATTATTTAAGAGCTGAGTGAAGCCTAGTTAGAACAGTACCTGTTTTATTGCCAGTCCTCTTATTGACACTAAATGAACATAGAACCTGATTAAGCAGCAAACTTTCTTTGTTCATTGATGTAAATCAGAATTGTTGTCATTTTAAATTTAAAACTGCACTTAAGGTTAACTTGGGGACTCTCACTTCAACTGAGAATTTTGTTCCTCATTCCAGCTACTATTCTATAGCCTTCCTGAGGAAAAATCAGAAGGTTACCGAAAGGGAATATGCCAATAATAGTCTCATGCCACTCTCTTTCTTTTCCCTCTTCAGAGTAAGAAACATGCCAACAAGGTCAGGCTCTTCTACATGCTTCACCCTGAGGATGGTGGCCCACCCTCCAAGAGACTGAGGCCAGACAATCCGGTGTGTATGTCTGGCATCACTGTGGATTCTTTAGTTTTTGCCTCTTGTGCTCAGAAGAATAACAGCGAAAGTCTGTGTTGTTTTCAGGGTAAAATACACCTACAGCATGAATAAGGGCTACCTGAGACTACAAGGCTGGCAAGATTCAGGACACTAACTGCAGATGTGCATTCATGTCTCATTTATACATTCTTTGGTTGCTCACCTTTCCATTTAATTCAGCAGGGTTGGTGTGTGTGTGTGTGTGTGTGTGTGTGTGTGTGTGTGTGTGTGTGTGTCTGTGTGTGATTTTTTTTTGTAGTGACTGAGCACACCCAATGTGCAAAATGTGCCATAACTTGTTATGGCACCCCAATACCATGTGGGACCATGTTTTCTCCATCTGCTGAAGTCAGCTAAGATTGTCATGAGGAGGAATCTGGTGAACAGAGCGGGTCAGATATTTTAGTAGTGTTTCTACCAAAGTAGGTCAGCAAAGGTTCTGGCAGACAAAAATGACAATTCTTCCATGCCTCACTGAAAGAGTGCAGGAGGGAGTGTTTAAAATTGTTTTAACTAATGCCATGGAAGGCACACAGAAGGAAATTTGTAAACATGAGCTTTACATTCACATAAATCTGCATTCCTTAGTCTTCACATCTACTTCTCATACTCTCAGGGGCTATTTTCACATTCTGCTGTTGTGTGACCCTACAAACATCTCAGTGCAGAAAGTCTACAGTGGGGAAACAAGACAAACAGACCCTTAATTAAAAGGAGTGTGGAGATGCTGAGAGTGGGACAAAGCCAGACTAATTCAAAGCTATCAGGCGTCTTTTGACTGTTTTATTTGTGAAATAGGTCATATGTAAATGAGCCAGGGCATATGCATGAGACAGGCAGCGAGAGCGTGTTCTGCTGGGAATTGGGAGTGCATTTTATCACAGTTTAGTGGAAATGCATCCAAACACCAGGAGGCATGCCTTTACTTTGGCCATCCCTTCACTGAGCTATCCCTCTTCACTGACAGGAACAGTTTGCCTTCAGAAGAACTGGAGGCCTACCTAGGAAACATTTTTCCCCACAACCCAAATCCAAATCCAATCCTAATCCCTAATTCCCTCTAGTTTTACCCACAGTGGAACCACTTGCTCCACCCCCTTCTTCTCAGGAGAACTTTTTAAGAAGCACAATGAAGAAGAATATCTCAGAATAGCTGTACTGGGCTTTTTCGTTGCTTCTCAAGATGCTTTCAGGCTAATTCTTTTTAAAAATCCCTTAACAAAGAATAGTTACACTCATAAAGTCCAATGTGAGGGGTGGAGTGAGCAACAGAACGACAAAGATAAGATAAGATAAGATAAGATACTTTATTGTCATTGTATAAAATACAATGAAATTCTGTATGGCATACAACAGCAGCAGAGAGAACACTTGATACAAACAAGTAAATAAATAAATAAGAATTAGGATGGAAATAAATAAGAATTATATTGAAATCTAGCTTTGGAGTCTTCAGTTCTAGGCAGCCTTGGGGGCGAGGGTGTGGATGTGTGGGGAGTAATGGAGGCGGCAGCTGGCTTTGTGATCAGCCTCCTCTGGTTGGGCAAGGAGGGTGTGATGGAGGCCATAGCTCTGGGAAAGAAGCTACTCCTCAGTCTGCTGGTGCGGGCTTTTATTGTCCTGAACCATTTGCCAGATGGCAGAGGGTCAAAAAGGGAGTGACCGGGGTGTGTGTTGTCCTTGATGATTCTGCCAGCCTTCTTTCTCAGTCACCTAGCATAGATTGTGTCCAAGTTGGGGAGCTCCATCCCGACAATACGCTGGGCCACCTTCACCACATGATGCAGATCTTTCTGCTCGGTGGCTGTACAGCTGGCATACCACACAACAACACGGTTGGTCACGATGGTCTCAATGGTGGTCCTGTAGAAATTTAGCAGGAGTTTCTGTGGGAGCTGGGCTTGTTTCAGCTTCCTGAGGAAGAAGAGTCTTTGTTGGGCCTTTTTGACCAGGTGTGAGGTGCTGCAGGTTCATATCAGCTGTTTTGACACATGGACTCCAAGGAACTTCAGGCTTTCAGTGCTTTCCACTGCTTCTCCTTGTATGTGGAGGGGGGAGGTGGTTTAACGCCTTTGTTCTCCTGAAGTCCAGAATCATCTCCTTTGTCTTAGAGGTGTTAAGGACCAGGTTGTTGTCCTTACACCACTCAGTTAGATGTTCCACCTCAAGTATGTAGGCCGTTTCCTCATTATTTGAAATCAACCCAACTATCATGGTGTCGTCTGTGAATTTGATTATGGAGCTGGAGGTGTGGAGGGGCTTGCAGTCATGGGTGAGGAGTGTGAAGAGCATGGAGCTCAGCACACTGCCCTGAGGGGTTCCTGTCTTCAGAATGAGGGTGGAGGAGGTGTGGTTACCAGTTTCTACCTGCTGTTGTCGGTTTGTGAGGAAGTCCATGACCCATGAACAGAGAGAAGAACCTAGGTCGAGGTTTTTCAGTTTGCTGACCAGTTTGTGAGGGATAGCAGTGTTAAATATGGAGCTAAAGTCCACAAATAGCAGCCTCACAAAACTATTTGGTTCCTCTAAGTGAGTCAGAGCGATGTGGAGAGCTGTTGTGTTGGCATCCTTTGCGGAGGGGTTCGCTTGGTAGGCAAACGGGTGCTTATCCAGATCAGGTGAGATGGTTCTGATGTCTGAAAGCACAAGTTTCTCAAAGCATTTTGTGAGTATGAGTGTTATGGCCACTGGGCGATAGTCATTCAGCTTAACCATATAGCCATAAACATCTGTATGTTCATATGTATTATTAAGCAAGCGTATGAAGAGTTTACTAGCATGCCACACTCAAGGAGCTTAGCTGTCTTTGGCTACTACCAAGAGGGTTATGAGCTGTCTTACAGCTACTCAGGTGCCTGCTGTGTGCTATTATTGAGATGTGTGGCTGCTAACATTCCATTATATTGTGGAACAAAAGCATCCGTACTGAATGTGGCTGCATACGCTATTGCACCTTCAGAAAATGAGGAATGGGCAATGAGGCATCAGTCAGATACTGAACTGAATGACGAATAAAAAACAATTTGTGAGACAGGTGCTCGCTAGCATATACTACATGGGTCTCCCGCATACTGAGGTTAGAGCTATGCCTCTTTGTAGTCTGCTGTGAAGGATTCAGGTCAGTATTGAGAGAAATAAATGAAGTCTGTTTGGAGCCTGGACTTCTATTATTAGAACGTAAAATAACACTTTCCTACTGAAAAACCCAGACTGCAAACAGCTTAGCCCTTGTTAAAGGGTACTGAAGTTTGTCCTTGAATGCGAAGAAGGTAGAGCCATCTAGGGGTTATTGCATTTTCATGGTCAAACTACCCCCCTAAAGACTTCCTGCAAAGATCCTCCTGGAGTCAACCAGCATGTAACATCATAGTTAGAAATTAATATTTTTAAGCAGGCTTGGTTAAGGAGTCTACTAAGACAAAAACAATGACTATTTTGGTTATACCGTGGGCAGTATCTGTTGCCCAGCCATGATCAGAGAGCCTACATGGCGAATAACACCAAAATACAGATTGTCGTTGGTTTCACAAATATAAGAAAGAGAACCTGTAGTGTGTATTAGAGGTGGTGAGGGTGTATGCAGGGCAGTGGAGTCCTTGGAGCCAGTGTTTCTGCTGGTCCAGTTGACAGCAATAGCAGGCCAGTAAAGGGAGGGAGCCAAGCCACAAGAGACAAGAGATGCCAGTGTCATCAAAAACTTCATAATGAGTGGTGAGAGTCAGTGAGAATCAGTGAGATTCAGCCTCTGAGGAACATGAGTGAGGACAGAGAGACATTGCATGGTTCCCACAAAACAGATGGGATGGAGGGACTTCTGGTGCACCTGGTACCAGAAGACTTTGTTTGTCTGATGTCTTGTTTCTTCCTTGTTCTCTCAGTTCTCTGTGCTCTACTCTGACAATCTATCTCCTCTGAACCACACAGTTAACAAAACTGGGGGGTTTCAGAGAGATTGAGAAAGCTGAGGGAATGACAGAGCAGTGACAGGGTGCTGCCGAATGCACCAACATAGGCTGTCTCCAGACCTTAGGTGCAATTTTCAGCACCTGCAACCCTTCATAGTTGGCTTATCCATAAAATCTAGGCCTGAACACTGCCAAACACCTAGATGACACCTCTTGGTGCAACTGAAAGTGCGGGTGCTTCACAGCTCTTTGACTGCACTATTGAACATAGGTTGATCTCCTCTTAGTCTATGTGAGTTTTGATATCCTTTCTGTTTTCACATGACTTTCCCCCCACAGTTTAAAGACAGGTGGGCCAGTGATTCCAAAATTGCCCTTAATGTGCATAAATACTTGTAAGAAACCTACTGCTGTGTATCTAGCATTTTAAGTCATCTTGGACACAGAAATTAGTTAAATATATTATATGAATATCTGCTTGCTTAATTCATTGTCTAATTTTTGTAGTGATTGAGATCCAGCAGGGGGGACGCAGTGGCGCAGTGGGTTGGACCGGGTCCTCCTCTCTGGTAGGTCTGGGGTTCGAGTCCCACTTACGGTGCCTTGCGATGGACTGACGTCCCGTCCTGGGTATGTCCCCTCCTCCTCCGGCCTTACGCCCTGTGTTGCCGGGTAGGCTCCGGTTCTCCGCGACCCCGTAGGGGATAAGTGGTTTAGAAAATGTGTGTGTGTGAGATCCAGCAGACCATTGCCTACAGGTGATGTAGTGGTTGGTGGTGGTTAGTGACCACAACTGCTTTCATTTTAAAATGTACCATTGAGCAGTGTTCTGCACATGACTGTACTTTCACTTACTGCAGTGAAAATATCTAGCTATGTAAAAAGGTTCTGTGAATAACAAAGTAAATATTACAATAATGTCATTGAGACCACGCCTGGCGCTTCCACCATGCTGGCCTGTCTCTGCTGAGATTGTTGGGTAGGAGGGTGGTGGGGTGTTCACTGTTGGTTTTGTTCTGCTTAGCTCCCATGGCAGTGAAAAAAGCATGAAGTCCTGCAGCTTTTATTTGTTCTGTGTATTTTAAAGTCATCCCTGAGAGCTCTCTCCCAGAGTGTAGTTACCCAACCCTGCATGTACTCATCCTAGAGCCTCTGTTTGTTTATTTGTCTGTTATTTCCTCCAGGTACCCAGAGATTTGTAGCCAAAGTTTACTTCATCCATTATTAAAAGGTGGATTTTTGGGTAGGGAGCAGGAATGCTCTGACAGAGATTAATATTTAAGGATAAAGAAAGGCAGGTGAAGGACAGGCATGAGGGAAGCGAGGCAGGGTTGGAAGGTAGGCTAGAGACACACTGAAAGAGGGGCAAGCTGGAAGAAAGGGAAGTTTCCCAAGAAGCAGAATGGAAGGTGACTGGATGAGAGACAGACCAGGAGAGAAAGGAGAAAATCATCTTAAGAACATTTCCTTATATAGGGAATCAAGAGAAAGCATGTGTGTACATTGAAGCTGCAGTACTGTATGTACCATACCTTAATTATTAGTACTCATTTACAGTAATAAATTTACAGTTTCCATCAGCTAAATGGAGGTGGAAGTACTTTCTGATTTTCAGAGTCCCATCATTCTTATTGTCTTTGTGAAATGGGATTGTTCATACAGTACACTCACCTCAGCTCCACCTCCACCCCCAGGGCAGTGATGAGACTGAAGTGGACCGGAACAAGTGCTGCACCCTCTGCAACATGTTCTTCACCTCTGCTGTTGTGGCTCAGTCCCACTACCAGGGCAAGACACATGCAAAGCGGGTCCGACTGGTCCTAGGAGTCCCACCCACCAATCCCACCCCAGCAGGTTGGGCCCACAGACCATGAAATATAGCAGCCACTTCCATCTCATATCAATCCTGTTTTAAGCAATAACCCTTATCATGACATGCTAACAGCATCATATTCTTTCTACTAAGTGCATTAGTTGATAGTTTAGTGGTTAGAGGTGCTGCCTTCAGGTCTGAAGATTGTAGGTTTAAATCCTGTCTGCTGCTATAGTACCACTGTGCAAGGTACTTACCATAAATTACTGCAGTAAGAATTACCCAGCTGTGTAAATTTACATTTATTCATTTAGATGATGCTTCTCTCTAAAATTACTTACAATGGTAAGGTAATTACAACAATTTACCCATTTCTACAGCTGGGTAATTTTTACTGGAATGATTGAGAGCAAATGCCTTGCTCAAGGCTACTACAGTTAGAGGTGGGAATTAAACCTGTGGCCTTTGGGTCCAAAGGCAGCAGCTCTAACTACTACACTACCGGCTTCCCCCAGTAACTGTAGATAGGTTAACCTTGTAAGGTCCTTTGAAGAAAAGTGTCTGATGAATATAAATCTCTTTATATTTACATTTATTTATTTAGCAGACGCTTTTCTCCAAAATCACTTTCAGTGAACTCTATGTAGTGTTATCAGCCCACACACCTTATTGACTAAGGTGGCTTTCACTGCTAGATACACTACTTACAATGGATTACTCATCCATACATCAGTGGAACACACTCTCTATGTCACTCATATGTTATGGGTAAACCTGAACAGCATGTTTTTGGACTGTGGGTGGAAACCCATCCAGACACAGGGAGAACATGCAAACTCCACACAGACTGAGCAGGGATTGAACCTACATCTTCTTGCACTACCCAGGCACTGTGAGATAGCAGTGCTACTCGAGTGCTACTCACTGTGCCATCATGCCTCCCCTGTTTTATATACTAGCAAAGAATATTCCCTGATTTTAATATTTTTTCAGGTTTTGTTTGTGCTCAGCTACTTTCAAGAAGCCTATTCTCCATCGTTCACCAGTGTGTCATGGGTGAGGGCAGTGTCTTCCTCTGACATAATCCAGTAATGACTATTTGTCACATGGTGCCACACAGGACAGCTAAGTGTGTCTTGAGCTCAAGAAAACCCCTTTGTCCCTGTGAAGTATTGAAATTACTGTAAGTGAGATAGTTTAAGTCCTGCCCTTCCACACACAGCAACAGCAGTTATGCTGTACCACCACAACTCCATGTGGCAGTTTTCAAATGACAGAGCCCATACTGGTAATATAGTTTGGGATTTAGGACAGGAACTGAAATGGCCTCCTTAACCAACTGAGCCATCTAGTCTGTGGAAGTTCCAAAATGCAAAAAGCCAGATAAATCCAAATAAGAAGAAAATAACATAAAAAAGAAATCTCTGTGTCTAAAATTAGCCTCCCACCAAAATGCACACAAACACAAAGGTATGATGGCATTCTATGCTCTACATAAGCTAGTGCAATCTGTACAGGTCACAGCAATGGGGATCTTTCATACTCATAATGGTAATGGAATTTATTTGCATTTATTGATTTAGCACATGTTTTTTCAAAAGTGATGTATAATGATTTGTAACTAGTATTTAGCTGTCACTTCTATCCAAGGTCACTTACACTACTCCTTACAATCATTCACCCATCTCTTTAGTGGATTGTACTAAGGGCAGTTTAGATTCTCCAATTTATCTGAAATATATGCATTTAGGGGTGTGGTGGCGCAGTGGGTTAGACCACGGTCTTGCTCTCTGGTGGGTCTGGGGTTCGAGTCCCACTTGAGGTGCCTTGCGATGGCCTGGCGTCCTGTCCTGGGTGTGTCCCCTCCGGCCTTACGCCCTGTGTTGCTGGGTTAGGCTCTGGTTCCCTGTGACCCCATATGGGACAAGCAGGTCTGAAAATGTGTGTGTGTGTATGTGCATGCATGCATTTAGAATGTGGGAGGAAACTGGAGTACCTGTAGGAAACCCATTCAAACTCCACAAAGATTAAGCCAGATTTGAACCCATGCCCAGGAGGCAAGAGAGCTACTCAAAGCCCCATCATGCTGTGCAACAACCTATTCAATAATCCTTGTAGTCAAATTTTAAAAAAATGTTTCAGAATAAGGGTTTAATAATCTCAAAATATCTGGTTACTTTGATCCATGATATCTTTCTCTTTCGTGAGTGCAGCACTTCAAAAACCAATTTGCCTAATCAATCAAAGCAAAACAAAAAATATTGTGAGGTTCTTATATTGTTCATGGGTGAACAACTATGTCACAGCAAACAAATCTTGGTTTTCTTTCAAACATCTTTTTTAATGTACAACTTGGTTCTTTTTTATGGGACTGTTTGTAGAGTGACTGCTCTGTACTGATAACCAGACAGGACTTGTTTTGTTGGGAGTCGCCTATAACTGTAGTCAAATTTATTGGCACCCAAGTGATTTTAATCCAAAACGGTTTTGAAACTATGAACTGATTCTTCCCCTCCGTGAACTGCCACCTTACCGTGGTGGAGGGGTTTGAGTGCCTGAATGAGTCCAGGAGCTATGTTGCCTGGGGCTATATGCCCCTGGTAGGGTCTCCCATGGCAAACAGGTCCTGGATGACAGACGAGACAAAGTGCGGTTCAAAAACCTCTTATGAAGAAAATAAAAGCAAGGCTTCCGTTTACCCTGCCCAGAATGGGGTCACCGGGGCCCCACCCTAGAGCCAGGCCTGGGGGGGGGGGGCTCACATGCGAGCGCCTGGTGGCCAGGTCTATGCCCACGGGGCCTGGCCGGGCTCAGCCCGAAGCCATAACGTGGAGCTGCTCTTCGGTGGGCTCACCACCTGCCGGAGAGACCGTAATGGGCCGGTGCATTGTGATTTGGGCAGTGGTCGGGGCCGAGTGCCCGGCCAACCCAAACCTCGGGCGCCAACTCTGGTTTTTGGGACTTGGAATGTCACCTCACTGGCGGGGAAGGAGCCTGAGCTAGTGCGGGAAGTTGAGAGATACCGTCTAGATATAGTCGGGCTCACTTCCACTCACAGCTTGGGTTCTGGAACCACTCTTCTCGACCAAGGGTGGAGTCTCCACTATTCTGGCGTTGCCCAGGGTGAGAGGCGGCGGGCGGGTGTGGGCTTATTAATAGCCCCCCAGTTTAGCTGCTATGTGTTGGAGTCTACCCCGGTGAATGAGAGGGTCATCTCCCTGCGCCTTCGGGTCAGGGAACGGTCTCTCACTGTCGTTTGTGCTTATGCGCCTAGCGGCAGTGTAGAATACTCGGCCTTCTTGGAGTCCCTGGAGGGCGTGCTGGAAAGCGCTCCCACTGGGGACTCTGTCGTTCTACTGGGGAACTTTAACGTCCACGTGGATAGCGACAGTGACACCTGGAGGGGCGTGATTGGGAGGAACGGCCTCCCTGATCTGAACCCGAGCGATGAGTTGTTATTGGATTTCTGTGCTAGTCACAGTTTGTCCATAACGAACACCATGTTCATGCATAAGGGTGTCCATCAGTGCACTTGGCACCAGGACACCCTAGGTCGGAGGTCGATGATCGACTTTGTAGTCGTTTCTTCTGATCTTCGGCCATATGTTTTGGACACTCGGGTGAAGAGAGGGCTGAGCTGTCAACTGATCACCACCTGGTGGTGAGTTGGATTCGATGGCGGGGGAAAAAGCTGGACAGACCTGGCAGGCCCAAACGCATAGTGAGGGTCTGTTGGGAACGTTTGGCGGAGGCCGCTGTCAGAGAGGTCTTCAACTCCCACCTCCGACAGAGCTTCAACCAGGTCCCGAGGGAGGTGGGGGACATTGAGTCTGAATGGACTATGTTCCACGCCTCCATTGTCGGGGCGGCGGTTTGGAGCTGCGGCCATAAGGTCTCCGGTGCCTGTCGCGGCGGCAATCCCCGAACACGGTGGTGGACACTGGAGGTAAGGGATGCCGTCAAGCTGAAGAAGGAGTTCTATCGGGCCTGGCTGGCTCATGGGACTCCTGAAGCAGCTGACAGGTACCGGCGGGCCAAACGGAGCGCGGCTCTGGCAGTTGCCGCGGCAAAAACTCGGGCTTGGGAGGAGTTCGGTGAGGCCATGGAGGAAGACTTTCGGTCAGCCTCAAAGAGATTCTGGCAAACCGTCCGGTGACTCAGAGGGGGGATGCGGTGTTCCACAAACACTGTTTACAGTGGAAGTGGTGCGCTGCTGACCTCAGCTGAGGATGTCCTCGGGCGGTGGAAGGAGTACTTTGAGGATCTCCTCAATCTCTCCGACACGCCTTCCGTAGAGGAAGCTGAGGCTGGGGACTTGGAGGGGGACTTGTCCATTACCCTGGCTGAAGTTGCTGAGGTAGTCAAAAAACTCCTCGGTGGCAAGGCTCTGGGGGTGGATGAGATCCGCCCCAAGTTTCTCAAGTCTCTGGATGTTGTGGGGCTGTCTTGGCTGACACGCCTCTGCAGCATCGCGTGGAGTTCGGGAACGGTGCCTCTGGACTGGCAGACCGGGGTGGTGGTCCCTCTTTTTAAGAAGGGGGACCGGAGATTGTGTTCCAACTATAGGTGGATCACACTCCTTAGCCTCCCTGGGAAAGTCTATGCCAGGGTACTGGAAAGGAGAATCCGACCGATAGTCGAACCTCGGATTCAGGAGGAGCAATGCGGTTTTCGCCCTGGCCATGGAACACTGGACCAGCTCTATACCCTCACTAGGGTGCTGGAGGGTTCGTGGGAGTTTGCTCAACCAGTCCATATGTGTTTCGTGGACCTGGAGAAGGCATTCGACCGTGTCCCTCGTGGCATCCTGTGGGAGGTACTTCGGGATTATGGGGTTCGGGGTTCGCTGTTACAGGCTGTTCGTTCCCTGTATGACCGGAGCAGGAGCTTGGTTCGCATTGCCGGCAGTAAGTCAGACCTGTTCCCAGTGGATGTTGGACTCCGCCAGGGCTGCCCTTTGTCACCGATTCTGTTCATTATCTTCATGGACAGAATTTCTAGGCGCAGCCAGGGAACGGAGGGTGTCTGTTTTGGTGGCCGTGAGATCTCATCTCTGCTTTTTGCGGACGATGTGGTCCTGTTGGCTTCATCAAGTCAAGACTTGCAGCGTGCACTGGGGAGGTTTGCAGCCGAGTGCGAAGCGGCGGGGATGAGAATCAGCACCTCCAAATCCGAGGCCATGGTTCTCAGTCGGAAAAAGGTGGATTGCCCCGTCCGGGTTAGGGGGGAGTTGCTCCCTCAAGTGGAGGAGTTTAAGTATCTCGGGGTCTTGTTCACGAGTGAGGGAAAAATGGAGCGGCAGGTTGACAGACGGATCGGTGCGGCGTCCGCAGTAATGCGGTCATTGCACCGGTCTGTTGTGGTGAAGAGGAAGCTGAGTCGTAAGGCGAAGCTCTCAATTTACCGGTCGATCTACGTTCCTACCCTCACCTATGGTCATGAACTCTGGATCATGACTGAAAGAATGAGATCGCGGATGCAGAAATGAGTTTCCTCCGCAGAGTGGCTGGGCGCACCCTTAGGGATAGCGTGAGGAGCTCAGTCACCCGGGAGGAGCTCGGAGTAGAGCCGCTGCTCCTCCGCATCGAGAGGAGCCAGTTGAGGTGGCTCGGGCATCTGTTCCGGATGCCTCCTGGACGCCTCCCTGGTGAGGTGTTCTGGGCATGTCCCACTGGGAGGAGGCCTCGGGGCAGACCCAGGACACGTTGGAGAGACTATGTCTCCTGGCTGGCCTGGGAACGCCTTGGGGTTTCCCCAGAGGAACTGGAGGAGGTGTGCGGGGAGAGGGAAGTCTGGAGGACTCTGCTCGGACTGCTGCCCCCGCGACCCGGCCCCGGATAGCGGAAGAAGATGGATGGATGGAACTGATTCTTGAGTACAAATAATTTTGTTATAACTTTTTCGTAATCTCTGTAAGTTACTAGTGAAACAAAAAAGTGCATATCTTAAATTTGACTGACGCTGCATATGAGGTTGACTGCATGTTTGTAGTTCTTTAGCCTGCGTCTTTGTCAGGATGGTGCAAAGCAAATTTACCGAAGTAAAATCACTGTATAACAACCAAAAATGCTTCTGTACCAAATTTTAAGTCCATTGTCTGGAAAAAAATAATGTATTCCCAGAAGTCATTTTTCATTCTATGGGACCCCATTATGTTAGAGATGACTATGTTGTAAAATATGTTGGTGTTGTCATTATCATGTCTGAAATGAAACCTTTTTTATTTTAATGACTTCAGGTATCATATTTGACTGAACGCTGACCATAGCTGTAAACCATGAATAGGTACTGAAACTGGGTACTGTGACTGGGAAAAGGTAATAACCAAAAGAAAGCTTCTGTGAATGGACAGAAGTGAAATAACAAGAGCCAGACAGGTTTTTTAACCATACTGGTGTCCATAAGCATGCTTGACTGGGCACTTGAGACTGACAGGTAGTGTAATTGAAGGGAACTGGGTGTAAGCATTACCTTAATAAGGGCGAGAGAAAAAGGAGGATGTTTACATTAACCAGTTGTGTTACTGTAAAAGATCTTGGAAAAAAATCTCTATTCTCCACTGAGGGAATAGAGCATCAGACTATATTAAACTGTTATTAATTGGACCAGCTCATGTAAACGAAAAAAAAATTAATGAATGATTTGACCTAAAGTTCATTGGTGTTTTTTGGTGCAGGCTTACATGCTGGATATCATTCTATAAAATAACAATAAAGATGCATGTGAAACAGAGAGAAAAGTAGACTGGCTATATGTGATGTAACATGGACGTTCAGTATGTCCTGGGTTGGTCATCATGCTGAAGGAGAATCCACACCATAATGTTGGAGTACTAATTCTGCTTGAAGAGGAACACTTTTGGTGATACACTAATACTGTTGATGAATCATGTAGGCGTTACTGGGCACCTTAAGAAGAAATTGGTAATGTGGAATGCTATACAATATGAAAAAGTAATGAAATGTGCTTTTATGAAAAAGGGGAGTGTGGTAGGCATAGGCATGGCTGTAGCCCCCACATTGCCTATATCCATCCAACCAAATTGTGAGTGACTGCAAGCCCAAGTGGCTATAAAAATAGCCTTGTAAACCCCAATTCATTTTTTGAGGCCAGTCTCCCAGGCAGCAAAACTACAACACAGTAGAGTTTAGGTCACATAACACTTTTATCAGACTCTTTTTTTTTTTCTCCTGAGTAACATTAACTTACTCCTGACCCAAGATGAAATGCCATAGATCTGGACTACAGAAATTGCTTGGGAAATGTGCATTCAGGCAAAGCAGTTTAGCCAATGTGTGTGATTGACAGTGAGAATGTGTTCCACTGACGTGTGGATGAGTGACCCTTTGTAAGTAGTGTATGTAGCAGGCTAAGTAACCTTAGTGAATAAGGTGTGTGGGCTGATAACACTACATAGGGTTCATTGGAAATCGCTTTGGAGAAAAGCGTCTGCTAAATAAATAAATGTAAAGTGCAAATATATTCACTATCACTACTCTTAATTGTATGGTTTGCCATTAGCCTGGAGGTAGTGACTTTGAATGGAATTTAAGTTTTTGTATATATCTTTGAGTGTTATACCGTTCTGATGCAGAGCCCAGTCCCTGCACGCTGAAACCCACTGACCTACCAGCAGCCCCGTCATGGCCTCTGACCAATAATAGTGAAGCAGGAAAGTACTGCTGCCTTTGTGGTGCCTGGTTCAACAACCCCCTGATGGCGCAGCAGCACTATGAGGGCAAGAAGCACAGGAGGAATGCTGCACGAGCCAGGCTGACGGAACAGTTGGCTGGGAGTCTCGGTGCCGTTGAAACCACAGGTGAGCAAGGGGTCATAGAATGTCGTATGTCATACATCATATTGTCTAGTCTCTGCCAGTTTCATGTTGCTTAGAGGGATACAATTAACTGTGGACAGGCAACCATCGCATATTTTTAAGATCTGTCATAAGTCATAAAATCTTGGGTGGTGTTTGAGGAGGTTAGCAATGCTTCTATATTCAGGGTTGATCAGGCTCATGTCAGTCTGGAAAGCAGGCTACTAAACAGATTGTCATCTAGCCCTTTAATCTATGACACAGCTGTTATTTATGCCTAATTTTAGATCTAGGAAACAGGGAGCTGTGCAATATTAATTAAATGCTCTTTTCAGCTGAAGTGAGAGTGAAGTAATGACAGATAAGAGCTTATGTTCCAGTTTTGGAACCGGTCCTTTTTCTTTATATCCAACTGCAGTACAGCTGGCATCTTAGTGTCTTCAAATATTTGAACAGAATAACAGAATGATATAAATAGACCTCAGAGGTATAAAACATTCACATTTTGTCTGGTAATGCCATAACTTTCACTTTTTTTGTTGGGGGATATGTTTGTGACAACTGGGCTTGACCTTTTTAAATATCTGCTATTTATACAAACTTGACACCATAGCATTATAAATAAGAGCATAATTACTTTCTGTGTAGTTATTGTGCCCAAATCTTAGTCCCTCAGAGCTAAATCAGTTGTTTGAACATGTTTACAGCATAAATTTCTAAGTCAAACCATATCTCTTCATTTAAGAAGAATGTAATGTTATCAGTAATGGGTGGATGAGTATCTCGCCTCATCTTTCTTTTGGCTTATTCCTGAATGTGAAGACAAATTATCCTGTACTGAGCAACGGGGGCACTTGTCCTCTCTCCCTGCAGGATAGAGGACAAAAGCCACATGTATTTATATAGTCCTAGTTCAGACCCTGAACTATTTTTTATTATGAATAAAAATTCACATTCTAATTTATTATTGTCTTTTCAGGTGGATAAAGATTTCTTATCATAAAATGTGTAATACTTTGTGCTTTTGCCCAAATTTCTAAGATAAGGATGATTAAATGTAACATTTTGTTTATAAAGAAACTGAAAAATGTAGTAAAGGTGCAGAATTTTCTGTTTTCTTTTTGTTCAAAGACTGAAATTATGCCATACTAAGACATCAGATTATCAGCAATGCAATAATTTGTTGTTATGTTTACTTGGGCCCTTTTCTTCAAAGGTCAGATACATTAAGAATTCATCAAAAGCATTTCCTTTTATGTAGACAGCTGTTTACTTTGCTATTAAGTGGAAACTGTACACTTAGTGACATCTATTGCTGTTTTTTCTATTCAAATTTAGTTTGCTCTGCTATGTGTATGTTTTCAGGTTTGCGTAGCAGCTATTCCTGCAGCACATGCAACGTGGTTCTTAACTCCATTGAGCAGTATCATGCACACCTCCAGGGCTCCAAACACCAGAACAAGTGAGTGAATCTACTAATACTTATAGTACATTTTCCCAAGCATAAGTGAAAAAGTCTCACATGAAGATAATTACTTTGTTCTACCTTAATGAGTACTCGGGTAAAGCTTGTCCAACAGTTTATGCTTTTTTGACAAGTTATTATTTTATTGCAGATGTTTTGTACATACATTGGAACAGTTAGGTAAGGTTGATGTAAATACTGTAGTTACATTATTTATTATTGTTGTTGTTATTATCATTACATCATTAAATTGTATTCTTCTTCTTATTATTATTATTATTATTATTATTATTATTATTATTATTATTATTATTATTATTGTTACATTAAAGAAGTTTTAGTGTATCCGGAAGTTTTTCTTCAATGTTTTTATGTGAAGAAAGGTACACTACATACTATATACTACGACAAACATTCTACTAACTGACGTTAGACACGAACCTTACGTAACTGTTCCATCTTACTTAAAAATCCAACTTAAAGACAGATTTAGGAATGGAACTTGTTCATAATCCAAGGACCGCCCATATGAACATATTAGTTTTTCGTGAGGACCCAGTAGTAGTGCCCTGTTGTCCAACAGTCTGTCCACTGTTACTCCCATGAGCAGTGCTATAGACGTAGTAATGTCTCCCTCTGAGCCTTCAGTGGTGCCCAGTAGGAGATTTGGGGGGAATAGGGAGATGGCAGTCAGAACCTTTAAACCAGCACTTTCATCTCAGACATAGTGTGAGCTGATTACTTAATCATCATATATGCCCCAGTTGTGTTCTGCTATGAAGAACCTGGAACATATAAAAAAGATTTCACTTGATAACAATACTCTTGCTGCAATACAAAACACCACTACAAATAATTGTAGCCAAGCCACATCTGGATGTACAGATGAAAATTTATCTAAGCCCCCTTTTGGAGGGTCAGTGCAACCCATTTCTGCCTAAGGTCTTCTGCCATAAAAATACAAAGCTGATGAGACTGAAAAAAACTAATGTTCTGAATCATTTCTGAAACAATTTCAAACGAATACCAGGAACCAACTGCTCATACAAACAAACAACCTTATGACACTGAAGGAGTGCAACATATATACAGTAGGTTCAACCACAAAGAATAATAATGCTTTTTGCTGTTAGTTATTTGCTTGATGGGGGTGTGGTGGCTCAGTGGGTTGGACTGCAGTCCTGCTCTCCAGTGGGTCTGGGGTTCAAGACCCGCTTGGGGTGCCTTGCGACAGACTGGTGTCCCGTCCTGGGTGTGTCCCCTCTCCCTCCAGCCTTACGCCCTGTGTTACCGGGTAGGCTCTGGTTCCCTGCAACCCTGTATGGGACAAGTGGTTCTGAAAATGTGTGTGTATTTGCTTGATTTTTCATGGTTTCCATGTACTTGCAAAGGCTCTGACCATGATAAACCCCACATCCAAGTCAAAATGGCTAAGTACCAATGCTGGAGGAACTGGACAATTCCACAGACAGCTTTTTTAACAACTGTGGACATAGGTGAATAGGATTTAACAGGAGTTAAAGGTCCACTACAAATAAATGCTAGACAAGGATGGGTCTGTTTGTTGCATTGTTTAAAATTTCTCCTCGCAGAGTTGCTCTGAGACGTGTTGTCCTGGCAGGAGGAATCTCACACTTGGTCACATGTATGACTGAAATGGAGACTCCTTGAGCTTTTGACGATAGCAAATACCAGTCATCACCAATGTGAATGTAGCAGTCATCTGTCAACCAACCCTTAGAACAGGGCACACCTTCCTTTGATGAAATAATGCATAGTAAGTGATAGTTAAGGCAGAGTAAATATAAAAATGTTTTTTTTCAGCGACATCAACATGTAGTCACTCCTTGTGGTTAAGAATTTCTTACCAATATATTTCCTGTCACTGGCTTATCTGTACTATAAAGCTGAAATGCAGATGAGATCCACATTTGGTGCAACCTTTGGGAACTACGGCTAGTGTGCAGGAAACAACTGATTTAAAAACATTTTATGTTTAGGCATTTAATAAAACACTCTTAAAAGACTCATCACCAATTTCACTAAACTGAAAGAGTGATTAAATTGTACTGCTGATGACATTTAAACTTTGTGAATGAAATACAAATTGAGGCGTTTTTAACAAGATCTATTTAAGAAGCATTAAGTAAGATGACTTTAACTTTTATTTGTCTTTGATGGATGGCTCACCTTACTGTAATCCATTTTGCAGGAGCAGGGCATAAGTTTATCTTTCAGCCCAGTTTAGCTCAGGAGGGCAGGAGGGCAGGGGGGCAGGGGGGCAGGGGGTGGGTTCAGCTGGTGCCTGCTGTATGGCAGGTCTGGGGTTCAAGCCCTTCTTGGGGTACCTTGTAATGGACTAGCCTCCTGTACTGGGTGTCCCCCCCCACCCTCACTGTTGTGCCCTGTGGACTCTGGCTCACCACAACCCCACTCTGGACAAGTAGTTCTAGACAATGGAGTTCAGTACTGTAAGTGTTTTATTGTGTATGCAGCATCTAAAGGCCAGTCTGAAACAGACATCTTGTTCCCCTGCAGAGACAGCTATGGTTTGAATCTTGCAGAGTCACATAATCACATTTTCTGTGTGCAGTGCGGTGGTGTTGAACACTGCAAATAATTAACAACTTTAGGAGGGTGAGAAAATATTAACAAAGAGAACTAGGAAAAAGCAGAGCTTGTGGAGATGTTGACATGCTGTTTTCTTCCTGGCAGCAAGTCGTTGTGACATGCTCTGTCTCCCAGTGTCCAGCATCAGTCCCAGCACCACGCTCTAATACCCAAGTGGACATGAATGTAGAGAGCCCTGGCATGCCATGGAGCTTCAGAGTGGTGGGATGTGATGGTTCTTGACACAAAAGGGAAACCTGGGGTTGTGCGTCACAGAGCATGGCTCACCATGTTATTAACTGTGCTGACGGAAGTGCAACAACCTGCTTGAACAGGCTAGGTTTGTTTTAGTTTTGTCCTCCGTTCCTCCTGTCTCGGGTCAGGGCCATGTGGTGTGACATGTAAACTCTGAGGATAGACACCTGACTGTGTGTGTGTTAGTATCAGAATGTGTTTCAGTGTCCATGTGAGCAAGCCATGTGAAAGAGGGTACTGCAGTATAAAACAAATGTGATGTTACTGCCAGCCTGCCATTCCTCAGGCATTCATTTAACCCATATTTTAAGGGCTGAAAAGGATAATCTTTACTCCTTAAAGTTCTTTGTTAACAGCGCTGTAGGAATTATGCCCAGATTATTGGAGAAAATGATGCATGTTGCTTGCAAAATAAATAGAAAGTGCAGTGATGATTCTGTTCCTCCAAGGAGACAATGATGTGGGACACCCAAAGAGGCATCTGTTGGGGTGGAGTACTTATGGTTGAGTTGCTCACTTGAGACCCCTCAACTGTCACTAGTAACCAAACATAAAATATGAAAAGTCAGATTGCTGAATACTTTGAAAGAGGAGTCAATCTGTGCTATTTTTATAAGAATAAATGTAGGCAAAATTGACAAGTTTAAAAGTGAAATTTTTCCATCATCCATTATGGTCATTATTAATAACTGCCAGTACTAATACAGGGTCACAATGATCGAGAGCCTATCACAAAAAAAAGGGGTTTAAAGCAGGAAATGCCCTGAATGGGAGGCTAGTCCACTGTGTGGCAATTACCCATACATTTTTGCATTGTATTTTTGGAATATGTGTAAATATCAGAATGGACAGTGACAAGGCATTGACATTACATCTACTCTTAACCCAGACCATGACTGTAGTACCTATACAATCATGTAATATGTGATACAACAGAAACTTTTTTCCCTCTGCTCTACACGCAGAGCCTGTGTAAAACTGTCCATCATCCAGGAGGACGAATTCTGCCAGAAAAAGATGCCAAGAAAATAGGACAAAAGTAGAAATTGCAGTTCTTTCTAAAGAGCAGTCTATTAAAATTTGCATTTCTGTCACATTGATGGACTCTCAGAGCCTGAAATTATTACAGATCGACCTGACTGTGCTTGATAGCCAGCAGCAGGCATATGAATTTTAAGTAGCTGCCCTGATAGTAGAGCCAACCAATTTTCAGCTGTTAAGACTTTCTGGCTTGTATTTAAAATCCTCTTGTTTCTACCAGTTGTCCAGAGCCCAGAGGGGACCACAGTGTGTTGCTGGAACCAATGTGTTGCCAACATGACTTGGCCAGGATTATCCATTCCTACTAAAGTCAGCAAACATGACCACAGGTCCCACAAATATTTTTCCTCAGGATACATCCAGTGCAGTGTCTTACTCCCCAGAAGACACTGTGCTGTGCTGTTATTATACTGAAAATAATTATAATAAGTAATTGTATTTCAAAGATGCAAGGCAAGGGCAAAAAGTTCCAATGCACAATGAATTCATTGCGGGGAAAGGATTAGCTTTACCCCTGTTTTGGGCTCAGGGGAACTAAAATATCCATTGGAAAATCACATTGCACTGTGCCTTTCGTGAGCTTATTCACTGTTTGAATCACAATCAGAGACTTTCATGTGATGAGTTCATCTGTTTGGCATTCAGTCAAACAAACACACTGCTGGCAAGGGTCTGAAATGAGATGTCAGTTTCACCCAGCCTCCTAAACACATACACAAACTCACACACCCACTGCCACAAGGCCATCCTATTACTGGCAGTTGTGTTCTGCAGCACCTTGCTGGAATGAGTTCTTCCCAGTAACACTGTTTATAAGAAAATAAAAGTATGTATGTAAAGGTAACAAAACAACAATTGCTTTTATTGTCAGGGATCATGTATAACACAATGCTCCCAGCTGCTTTAGCCTGTCATCTGAGCTATGGCAAGCAAGACAGATAGCACTGACTTACAGACGTCAGTGGGACATCCCCAACCAATAACACAAAGTTTAAAATAGGTGGGTTTAAATCATCTTAGTTCAGAAGTATGTCTTCAGTGCCAAGCTCAATGTGCAAGGTACCACACACACACACACGCACACACACACACACACACACACACACACAGAAACCGCTTGTTCCAAGTGGGATTGCGGTGAGCCAGAGCCTAACCCGGCAACACAGGGCGCAGGGCTGAAGGGGGAGTGGACACACCCAGGATGGAATGTCAGTCCATCGCAAGGCACCCCAAGTGGGACTCAAACCCCAAACCAACCAGAGAGCAGGCACAGGCCAAGCCCACTGTGCCACCATGCCCTCCTACCAGGTACTACTGGTGTCTCATTTTCTCTAGATATTTCTCCTTTCGTCAATGTGATGTTACATATTTCTACATTTCAGTTTCACACCTTATTTCTTTATTGATGTTCTGACACTGCAGGTGTTAGTACAGTCAGTCACTGCTTTACTTCTGCCAGAAGAATCAGTTAAGTAGCAAGTTGCATTTTCATTAAATAAGGCAGGAGTTAGTAAATAACTGACTCAATTCTGTTTCAGCTTGAAGCAGTACCAGCACTGAAGAGAGAATCCTTCCTTGAGAAGGGACATCTCAAGCAAGACTTTGAAAGATAATGTATGTTTTCATAGCCTTAAGAGGTGGATGTAATGTGTGTCAGACCTCACAAACTCCTTCATATCCATAAGTTTAAAATAATATCTGCAGGAACAGAAAATTACAACTCTGTGGATGCCAAGGAGCAACTGCTCAATAGCTATTCCATCTGACAAGCAACATCAATGGATATAATTTGTTTCTTTACAATAATTAGTGATTGCAAACATAGATACCAGCCTGGAGCTGAATCTTTGTCTTGTTATAGAGTTTTCAACAGGCACTAAAATGGTGGCAAATGAGAATACAATTGTCTCTTGTAACAGAGAAACCCAGACTGTGTAGGTATGATATTGTGGAAGACCAACCTTACAGAGCAGAAAAATGTTGCCTCAGTCTGGAACATTGCACAGTACACTAAGATGAATCTGAGTGCAGTGGAGAACAGTGAAATGATTATGTTCCACTCTATGGGATCACATACAGAATGTTTCTTTTTACAAAGACTACAACCACAAGTTGACCTTCGACCTCATTTTGGTGGCCATTGCTATAATGAGATGAGCAGCAGAGGACCTCATTGTCTCTTATATATGAAGAATATGAAGAATATGAAGACATTATTTTCTAAGGGAAGAAAGTATCTTGTTTGCTTGATACTTTAAACTGATGTCATTTAGCAGTCATACTTTGCCTTTTGAGTTATTTTGTGCAGGGGTTATCATTCATTGGACAGATATGTGCTTATGGTTTGAAACACTGAACCCATTATAGTAATGACAGGAAACCTAATAATGGCTTTTCAAATTATTTTATTTTTGACTGGTTCTCATCAATAGACACACTAAATGAAAAAAACATGCTGAATCTTGAGTTTCAAAAGCCACAGAGTAAACTGGGGTAAAGATGGTATATAATCACAAATGAGCAATTGTCTACTCAACATTGTTCCAAATAGTTTGGCTGTTGCCTCTTTAAATACAAATGGTCATTAAAACCCAGAGTGAAGACACTTACACCTACCTATTACTGAAGCACATTCAGTGTTAGATGTTGCCAGTGTTGTTAGATATGGCTTAAAAATTATGAAATTTTAGATGTGTCTCATTCAGAATTTAGACTTTGAGGCTGCTTTAATTCATTTAACAACTAAATACAAATATGGCTAAAATTACATTGTTTTTATGAAACTCCCTGAACTGAAGATAACCTGCCTTTAAACTTAAATCACATTTTCATAAGTTTGGGAAGCAAGAATAAGACAAAACATATTATCGAAAACCACTTTATGACCTTATGAAATAAACAAAAAATTCTTATTCAAAAAGTACAAAAAAGTGGACATTTAGGTTTAACCTATGAAAAGTACCATTTTGTGTGCCGTGACCTTTCTTTATTCAGTTTTTGTTTGTGAAAGATGTGAGACCAGGAGGTCCCTCAGGTGTTCCAACTGGAATTCTCACGTACACGTGTAGATCCTACTCAGTGGCACTGCCAGTAGACTGTCACCCGTGTTTTCTTAACTCAGTCTACCTCTTCCACAAACTGACTGAACATGTTGGTTTCACTCTACCATGTGGGATGGAGGAGATGGGAGTACAGGAGAACAAAAGTGAAGGAACAGTAAAAAAGGAGCCATGCTTGAGTTCCCAGGTGGATGGGGGAAGGGAACTTTATGTTCCCCAGATGAGCAACATACAAGTGAGCTCAAACACAAATACAAGCCTTAGTGAGCATCACATTCCACCTTCTTTCAAACTGACTGGTCATATATTGACCCCACAGCTTTACCTCTCAAGCTACTGTCACATTTGAAACCTCATAAAACTATTGTGCAAATCTGTAAAACAAAAAAACATGCATATGCAGTACTTAGCTGAGTAAAAAAGGTAAGACTGGTACAAGATACAGAAAGCCTAACGATCACAACTGACGGTAATATGAGACAATGAGTTTTCGTCAAATTTAGTCACTGTATTTTCTTGTAAAATATGCTGGTAAAATAAAGGTATTTATAATAATTTGATTATTATGAATCTCAAGTGCTTTTCAGCTTGAAATGTTTGCTGGTCAAATGAGGTTTTTAACTGAAGTTCAGATCATAATAGTTGGAATGTTAACGTAAAGATAGCACTGTCCAAATGTATCAATATACTTAGCAATATATATTTTCTTTCTGCAACACATCCTTTCTATCTTTATACAGGTATATTCTTTCTCCACAACTTCTGCAACATTTCTGTTAAATTGTCACGTTATTGTGGCCAAACTTTACATTCTGTTTTAAATCGTAAAATAAAGATTATACCCTTAAATTTGTTACTTTTCAACATTCAAATGAGAAGGCACAGTTTTTTGGATGATGTTGGCAAGTATGAACCCATTTATTCATACCCTGGAAAACAGAGTCCATCTTTAATGTGCATTTCATAAATTACAATTTGCAGTAGATGTTTGATGTGTTGTCAGTTCTCTGCGAAGCACCACTCTATCTTTGTTTAAAAATAAAAAGTCTTGGTACTTATTGCTGAATTTACTTGTGGAAAGGCAGGCAAGGTCACAGTTCAGCAGTTGGCTTGGGGCAAAGGCATAAGCTAAAGAACAGTGAATAATAATAATAATAATAATAATGATGATGATCATGATGAATTGACTGGGGTCCTGTCCTGGGTGTGTCCCTTCCTCCTTCGGCCTTGCACTCTGTGTTGCTAAGTTAGGCTTCAGGTAACCCTACTCGGGACAAGCAGTTGTTGACAATGGATGGATGGAATAATAATGAATACTGTCGTAACAAAACACATTTGAGTGTATCTGCGACAGACTCTGCTGCCATCTTCTCTGTAGTATCTGTCCCTCTGGATATAACATCAAGTCATTCTGGGAACTTGTGTTTATGCTTCATAACCCCCTTTTTCCTGACATACTTTTGAAAGAAAAAATATAGATTACTCCATAGTAGCTTCCAGTAAAATGAAAAGAACAGCAAGTGCTAAAGGCTGCAGTTGTCCTGCTGAGGTTTACACAAAAAAAATCATGGAGCTGTTATTCCTGTAAAACAGTTCTGACATCACAAAAATAAACTGGATATATAGTCTTTCATGCTTGCCTCGTCAGAGAATCACATTCAGGTGATAATGGTGATAACTATTCTACACTCACACACAGACTGAAACCACTTGTCCCAAGCAGGGTTGCAGCAAGCCAGACTCTAACCCAGCAATACAGGGTGCAAGGCTGGAGGGAACACATCCAAGACAGGACACCAGTCTGTCACAGGGCACCCCCCGGAAGGGCTCAAACCCCCAACCCACCAGAGAGCAGGCACAGGCCAAACCCACTGCACCCCCTTATTCAACATTCCTTAAGTTTCATTTTTAATGCCTTTGGAAGAAAAATTTTTTACTTTGCTTAAGGACTTTTAAATATGCTTGCACTACAATTCTGTTGGGAGGCATGGTGGCGGGGTGAGTTGGACCAGGTCCTGCTTTGTGGTGGGTCCAGGGTTCAAGTCCTGCTCGGGGTGCCTTTTGATAGACTGGGATTCTGTCCTGGGTGTGTCCCCCTCCAGCCTTGTGCCCTCTGTTGCCGGGTTAGGCTCCGGCTCCCCGTGACCCTGTATGGGACAAGCAGCTCAGACAATGTACAATTCTGTATAGGTTTGGGCTCTGTAAAATTAATTTCTCATGGATTGAAGTAAGGCTCACTTCTGAAACAAAAATATATTAAAGATTGGTTGCTTTGTTTTGGCAAAGCCCATGCTATTGAAGCCATTGTTTTCAAACTGTAACACATAACTCCACTGGACTGAACAGAGACCTATCATTTATGAAATGTACAGACATTTGTGTCTTATGGTCACTGAACTTTTTCTTTCATGTCATATGCAACATTTGTAACAGTGGAGCCATGATAGCATATGTCTAGCTACAGATCATGCAAGCTTCTCATTCAGCTGAAAATTTTTGCATCTCTGCTCCACCCACAGCAAATGAATGTTACATTCTACTTGGATGTCACCCCATTTCCTCTGAATTTCACAACAAATAACAACTCTTGATTTTTTCAGATTTTCCTAAGTAATGATGCAATTTTGTTTTTAACTAGTGATTTTTCTGAAATGTTCCTTTGAATTGGTCTTACTATAAATATGGTACACTATCCCATGTCCTTGTTTCTCTCGTGGAAAAATGAGACATACAGAAATGATCCCGCTTTACTAACCTCCACATGCCTTCCACCCAGAACACCACTGCACTGATTTTGCTATGATCCTCACCTACCACTTGTTGTCCTATCAGTCACTGCAGAGCTGTGTTACTACAGAAGTAAGACATTTGTGTGAACTCATCCAATGACCAAAAGGAAGGGCAGAAACACACACACTTTCTGAACCACGTGTCCCATACGGGGTCACAGGAAACCAGACCTGGCAACTCTGGAGGGGGAAGGGACACACCCAGGACAAGACACCAGTCCACTGCAAGGCAGCCCAAGCGGGACTTGAACCGCAGACCCTCCAGAGAGCAGGACCTGGTCCAACCCACTGTGCCACCACAGCCCCTAAGGGGGAACAACAACAATTAATTGTTCTTCCTGTGTTCTTATAACAATAACACTGAGTAACAATTTTCATATTTCTTAGAACGAGAGTTTGCATAGGCTGTAATATTATACTTGTAATTAACATAATGGGTTAAACAGTAATGATATGTTCCTCATTTGGTTGACAACAACACAAACATTAGGTTAAGGTTTATATAACATTGTCAGATACAAATATGGTTTGGCAGACAAGTGGTATTAATTGAGTAAAATTAAATACCTTTGGTTGAAACAGCAAATTAATGGTTACACTTTAATTTGTCTATATGGTGTCAGGCACTCAAAGGAAAATGGAAAAAATGAAAAGAGGATTTAAATATTAATATCTCCTTGCAATGCTGTTTCATTTTATTCTGTCATTAAGTGCTACTCTCCACAGAGAGAATTGGATTCAGGCCTCTTACATTGAATTCTTTGCCTAAAATTAACGAAATTGGAAAAAGTTACAGTTAACATTGCACTAGAATTTCGGCACTTGCTGGACCAATATTTGTTTTTAATTAAAGGAAAGACATAGCATATTTGCCATCTTAAAGGCTTCAGATACACACACACACACACACTTTCAGAACCGCTTGTCCTATACAGGGTCACGGGAAACCAGAGCCTACCCAGTAACGCAGGGCGTAAGGCCAGAGGAGGAAGGGACACACTCAGGACAGGACACCAGTCCGTCGCAAGGCACCCTCAGCGGGACTTGAACCCCAGACCCACTGGAGAGCAGGACCGTGGTCCAACCTACTGGTCACCACCGCACCACCGCACCCCCTAGCTTCGGATACATTTTGAGCAATTGATATAATCCAATTAGTTTATCAGACAGAAACATCTCATCATCTCTGGTTATAGTCACTAAGGAACCCATAATACAGACTTTCAAAAATGTGGCAAGTTAAAGCCTCAAAACAATTCATATTACTGTATTTCTTCTCAATGTCCCCATCCAAAAACAGAGTAGCTGTTGCCAAACTTTAAAAATGCCATCCTTAAACTGGAGAGTTTATTCAGTGATAGTAAAACACATTTTCTTCTACCAAAACCAAAACTGAAACACACACACACACACACACACACACACACACACACACATTTTCAGAACCGCTTGTCCCATACGGGGTTACAGGGGAACCGGAGCCTACCCGGCAACACAGGGCACAAGGCCAGAGGGGGAGGGGACACACCCAGGACAGGACACCAGTCCGTCACAAGGCACCCCAAGCAGGACTTGAACCCCAGACCCACCAGAGAGCAGGACTGTGGTCCAACCCACTGCACCACCGTGCCCCCCTAAAACTGAAACAAACTGAAGATAAAAATTGGCATACTTCAAAAGACTTGAAAAATTACTGGGGGGGAGGGGGGCTGTGTGGCGATGTTTTCAGCGGATTGTGGTGCCGAGGGATTTATTTTATAACAGAAATGCGTCTCAGGTAGAAGGCAACTGGCGAACCATCCAAGGTGTACAGTCCTTCTGCCTTGTGTCCAATGATTCCAGAATATGCTCCAGACCTATTCAGGATGGATGGATGGAGAAAATACACAACTTTTAAAAAATGTAAATCCTGCAATACACCTGTGATGTAAACTGGGATAATTGTTTGTTTTGGGTCTTTCGGTACCAGACAAATGCATCCAGTAGGTTCTGCTATTTTATGTTATCCCAAGAGACCTTATGTTCCAGTACCTGTTCCCATGCACCCTGCAACTGCATCCTTATCATCCTCTTCATCAATTCTTCTTCTATTGCTATGTGAACTTCCTCTTTAAAGTGCTTTTGCTTCTTCTTTCCCTGGGCCTTGCTATACACCTGTGAGGGAACACTGCCCAAACCAGCCTATCCAGATGCCGCTAGTCCCACCACCATTCTGTACAAAAGCTGGGACTCTGTCTGGACCACTACTGCCAATATATTCCACTTCTTATCACTCCTCATCTCAGTGCCAGCTCCTACAACCCTAGGATCACTCAGCTGCCTGTATTACAGCACTTTCCTCACCCAGGTTGCCCTAAACTCCACCTCCTCCTAAAAGGTAAAATCAGCTCTGTCTATACAGGGCAGTGCTACTCAAACTTCACAGCAGACCAATACATCTTCTCAGATGAAAGCAGGGATTATAATATACCTACACATTAAATTTATCTGGAAGTCCTAACTTGTCTACTGCTGCTAGTCAACCTTCGAAATCCTGGTAAGTTCCCTGAAAAGTACTTGTAGCCCTCGAGCTTCTGTCAGTTAATTTGTTTTCCTTAACTTCTTTTATGCTCAAGGAATCGTATCAATTGGCTTTGCAATTCTCAGCACCAGAGACCTGGACTTTGAGTGCAGGAAACTCATCTTTGCCCTTGTGGTTAGCCTTTCAGTCCCTGTAAAATCCACCTACATCCTGGGACAGACACTTTTGTCATCATTAAAGTATTCATGAAGGTACTTATGAACAACTACCTGACAATTGACTTAGTACATGGACCTCTGCACTCTGTCTCTGTTGATTTCATGAATGTGTTCATGAACATATTCATGTACACCACAAATAAGATCAGAGAGGTTGTAGAGCCCGTAATTATCCCCTTTTCCAGTTTATGCTACTATAATTGTAGCCCTCTTGTAGAGACTCTTAGGGTGAAATCACGGGATGAAGCCAACAGACGTACTTCCCATGGATGAGACATAGTACCACGGTAATGTTGTCTTCAGCAACTTGATTGGTACAGAGCTGTGTTTGGGGGAGCATGATGGTGCAGTGCTGCAGTGGGTTTGGCCAGAGCCTGCTCTCTGGTGGGTCTGGGGTTCAAGTCCTGCTTGGGGTGCCTTGTAACAGAGTGGTGTCCTGGCCTGGGTGCATCCCCTTTCCCTCCACCCTTGCACCCTGTGTTGCTGGGTTAGGCTCTGGCTTGCTGTGACCCTGCTCAGGACAAGTGGCTTCAGACAATTTCTGTGTGTGGGTGGGTGTTTGAGAAGTATAACTAGTACTTGGTCTCACATGCTTCTCAATCAGCTGTGTCCATACATCAGCATACCCTAAGAAACAATGTATCCAGGGGATTCCATTCTTTCTGCACTGACATACCAGTATATGCATTAATTTTTGTTGGGTGTGGACAGGATAGCCAGAAGAGCAACACCAGCTACTGAGCAGACAGATGCAATATTCAAGCAAATCCACTCTCCATAAAACTCCAGCCAAATGCTGGCATAGAACCCCAGCTGGAATGTTACAGTGCCAGAATATTCCTCCATGTGTGCTGACCCCAATCATTTCATAAGAGAACAAATGGCCAACAGGAATGTCAAATTTCAATTATGTCTTTCAGCTGAGCAGAAAATTAAAATTCGAACACACAGGCTGTTTTGCATTCTCAGATTTAGCATCAAAGGGATCTGGGTTCATTAGTATGTCACTCAAGCTCTCCAATGATCTTCCATGCTTGCATTTCTGTTCTACAGCACTCCAGGACAGAATTCAAAAATTCATCAAAAACCTGGCTGGTGGTGAGAGGATTGTGGACAAAGTGGAATACAGTATGTCATATAATCTTCTGAGGTCTTCCAAGGAAACATGAGAGCTCAGTACAAATATAACCTCACTTGTGATTTACAAAAATACAGTAAGTACATACCTTTACTACCCTATATGAGTAACCAAAACTGAAACAATATACTCCAACCTCTTTGCCATTCTATATTTCTGACCAGTTTTTCCTTCTGCTTGCTATTTCTCATGGAGCTTATACATACAAATGCTGTTTTCTCACTGGTAGAGAAAAAGTTAAGCTGTTATCTGAATTAAATCCATGGCGTACTAAAATCTGCATCATTTAAATCCAGGTGGGCTATAGGGAACTGGGAGGAAAAGGGAGGAAGGCCTATGTAAATAGGATTATGATGCAATGTGACCCCAAAAGCTTTAATTGAAATGTTTTTTCTATTAAGAAAACCAAATGTTATACTCAAACTCAAAATATTACATTTTTCAGGTAATCCACCAGTGGCCAGTCACATGTGACAAAGATAAGTTGCACAGTCTTTCTTACCTCTTGTAAGTTCGGATGTGACTCATGAGACCAATGCGAGAGCCATACAAGTGGAGATAGTGGGAACACTGCCAGGCTGCTGTGGGAGGGTTCTGAGCTGCAGGTTTCCTCTTCCCTCTGGCACTGGTGAGTCGTTTCTGTTGGCTGAATTCGAAGTCACTCACTGCTTTTCTTCTGACTGGTCTCCAACCCCTGTTGTTAGCATAAACCTTGAGGTGCTTTAGAGGCATACCGTAGTGCAAGAGGTGCTCCTTAACACAGTCCTTGAAGAGTTTATTGAGGTGGCCAGACTTCACACAGCAAGTGTGATTCATCCATGTGGATAACATGGCCAAACTGACGCAGCTGATCATGGCCTCAGCGCTGGTGAGCCCGGTCCTGTCCAGCACCTCTGAGTTGGTCACTCTGTCCTGTGATTGAATCCCCATGATGGGGCACAGAGAACAATGTGGAACTTTTCAAGCTGCCAGATTTGTTTTCTGTACAGTATCCACGTTTCGCACCTGTAGAGCAGACTGGTGAGCACTACAGCCTGGTACATTTTTATCTTCATGAACAGCTTCATGTTGTGGTGGTTCATCATACGAGACTGTAAGTGTCCAATTCGAGCTGCAATCATCTTATCCAAAGAGCTATTATGAGAGAAAAGGCTCCCCAGGTCCTTAAAGGAGTTCACACTGTTCAGCTCTGTGTTGCCGATGTGCACACCTTGGGGGTGGAGCTACTGAGCCTGGGGCCAGCTGGTGGAAGACCTCAGCCTTGTTGAGACTGATGGTGAGACCAAAGAGCTGGGTGTCTTCTGCAAAGCAGTTCACAATGAGCTGAAGGTCAGACTCCATGTGAGCCATGAAGGCACAGTCAATGGCAAACAAGACTTCCAGAATGAGCCACTTCAGGGTCGTTGCTGTTCAGACATCAAAGATCAAATAGGGAGACATCCAGCTGATACTTCAGGTAAACACTCAGTTGGATGTGGAGCCATGATACAGCCTTGTTTCACTCTGTTGGAGATATTAAATGGGTAAGATTATTCCCTGCTAGCGGTAATAGTGGCAGTTATGCCATCATGGAAGAAGCGAACAACATGTACTTCCTGGCACACCTGAGTTTAGTGAGTAGGATCCATGGCACCTCCCAGTTGACCATGTTGAAGGCCTTAGTCAGGTCGATAAAGACAGCATAGAGATCCATCTTCTGCTCAAGACACTTCTCCTGGATCTGTCTCACCATGAAGACTGTGAGACAGATAGCGTAGTGTTCTCTCCAACTTTCTGTGATGCTGCCTTTGTCTTCCGGCAGGATAATTCCATCAGAAGCAAGAAAAGGAGTAAACCTGGGCTTGGGAGGTCCATACACAGCCTTGATGGAACTGAAAAACTGATTAGAGTTCATAGTGTCAGCACAGTGCTAGATCTCCTCTGCTTTGCGAGCCCATTGATCATCCTGCATCCTACAGAGCTCTTTCTGTGCCTTGCTCTGAAGATGCTTGAAGCGATTCTTCTTGAACCTGCAGGAGATGTCATTCTACTACTCGACGATAGCCTTGCACTTTTCCTCAAGGAATGTTGCAATCGTCTCATTGTTCTCATCAAACCATTCCTGGTTTGCTGATTGCTTTAGTCTAAGCATGGACTTTGCTGACTCTTACCATCTCCTTGAACCGATTCCATTGTTCAGTTGGGTCTCCAGTAAGTGAACCATGTACAGTCAGCAGGAGGTCCAGGTGGAACTGGTACCTTTCCAAGGCTGGGAAGTGCTTCAATCTCTAGATGTTGAGGGGAACACTTGCACAGTAGGGGTATGATACAGAGACTGACAATGGTTCTGATCAGTCTGTGGTCTGTCAGCACTCATCATGACCCTTGTGATTTTGATGTCCTGGATGTCCCAACTGCAGATGATGACTTAGTCTATGAGGTGTTATTCCTTGGGCTAAGGATGCATCCACAAGGTTTGGTACTTGTTGGCCATTCTAAAGAGTGTGTTGGTGATGATCAGGTCATTCTCCATGCACAGGCTGAGAAAAAGAAAACCATTGCTGTTCATCTTCTCCACACTGTGGGAGCCTAGCACCTTGTCCTAATTCTGGCTGTCAATTCCAACTCAAGCACTGAAATCCCCTAGCAGGACAAGCTTTTCGCTGAGAGGAATTTACTTGATGAGAGAGCCAGGTCCTCGAATTTTCTTCTTGTCCTCATCACTATTGGTCAGCATGGGTGCATAGGCATTGATGATAGTCAAGTAGTGTTCAGATGAATGGGGAAGGCGGTGATACATGAGACACTCACTGACACTTGTGAGAAAGTTGGGAAGTTGCCAAAGGAGGGACGTTCTGAAAACCAATCCAACTCCTTGGATCTGGTCCTTGATCTCAGCCTTACCTTTGCAGAAAAAGGTGTAGCTACTATCAGGCTCACAGACTGATCCTTCATCAGCTAAATAAATTTCACTGAAAGCAGCGATGTCAATCTTGCATCGAGCCAGCTCTCTAGTCACAAAGGCTGTTCTCCTGTGGGGCCTTGCTGTGTTATCTCTGACCAAGAGGGTGCATTCGTTCTCTGAACCAAAGGTAAGATTTTTATTTGTAAAGTTTTGACCACTAGGAGGGTTAAACTGTCAACCGCGACTAGCTGACTAGTTGTTTGATTTCGTTGCATGAGAAATTTTTAGGACACATGTACTAGTCCCCTCCCTTAGTAGGGTGAGCAATGCTGGTCCTGAAAAGGGCTTATTAGTTGCCTGGGATGCTGCCAAACTTCATTGCTGCCCAAGGTCCAGAAAAGCAACCCATGATCCACAGACTGCCTGCGTACAGGTTTGGAATTACAACTTCCAGTGGTAACCGCTTTCCTCTTCCCCTATTGCTGCAGGACTTCTCAGGAGGAAGGAAGGAAAAAAGAGAGCTGCACAAGAAAATCTGTGTGGGAAGGCTTCTTAAGGCTTTTAAGTGGGAAAGTCATTGCACTGAGGCAATCCCACTCTCATGCTCACCAAAGTTTTGATCCAGTAGTACAAAGAGTTGTCACACCTGGAGACTTCTTTGGCTGCAATGAATGGCCATGGGGCCTTGGGTGCTCAGACATGCCCTTCGCACTCCACAGTGTGTTGTGGCAAAGCCTTTTCAGCTCTGGAATCATGAAGATTTCCTCCACCTAATCCGCCAAAGTAGAGTTTTCAGGGATGTGCAAGTTCCACTGAATTTTTTTTTGTTGGGGTTTACTTCTGTGGTGTCCGAAAAGGAAGGTACACCGTTCTTTGGAGGTTTCCCTGAAACAAGGCACTGGAACACTTGAAGTGTGCAAAATAAAGAGTTTATTAAGAACAGAAGCTCGTGTCACAAACTCTCTTCACACCGCGGAACCTCATCTGCGTTCGCGCGAAAAAGCCCCCCGTTATATATAGTGCCCCCAATAACGGTTCCCGCTTCTCTTAGGAAATAACCAATGACAATTATCCTTTGTCAACTTACACTCTACAGGCCGGCAGGAACCTTTCTTTTACAAAACTCTCAAGGATTCGTTCTTGATGTAAAACACCACAGCTCCTCCCCTGTAGCTTCCAATCTCTTACTACCCTTAAGAGAACAAAATATTTACAATCCTTATCAACCGCCAACAGAACAACCAACACACAATTTTGTTTTTTGTTTTTTTTTTTCTTTCTGTTGGTTACAGGTTGACATCCGTGGTTACATTATTACTCTTTACAAATTCAACCTTTGGGGAGCACGCCTGCTACGAACAGGACAAGCTTTCACAAAAACACTTTCAGTGGGGAAGAACGATGATGAGGATGATGCTGATGAGAGCGGCACTGCTTCAGGTGTTGACTGTGTCTCTGAATCAGTCGCAGCGCTTTCTGATATGACAGTTTCACTGCCCCCCTTAACATCCATGTCAATCTCATCATAAACCCAGTTCCTTCCCTTGTCAGGAACATGACCATGTTCAACATTACCCCTGTCACCCCTAGATTTACTACTCAGCATCTGATTCACATGTCTCTTTACACAGTTTCCATTCACATCAACCATGTAAGTGACTGGACCCAGCACTTTTGAAATGATACCATGCAACCATTTCTCCCCTCCCCTGTAATTTTTTACCAAAACGTGTTGCCCAACAGTAAAGGTCCTGACTCTACAGGGTTCCTCAGTTTTAGCAGGGCTCGCACAATTCAGAGCCTGTGAAAAGCGTGGCCTGATCAGAGACAATCGCGTACGAACTGATCTCTTGAGGAATAACTCTCCTGGTGTCTTGTGAGTAGTACTATGAGGCATGTTGCGGTAATTGTACAAAAAGTTAGCAACACAGTGTTGAAGTGTTTTACCCCCAACTGCTCTATTCTTTGCAAGTGTTCTTTTTAAATTCTGCACCAACCGTTCAGCCAACCCATTTGAGGCAGGATGATACGCAGGAGATTCAGTATGTTTGACCCCATTCAGCAGTAAGAATTGTTCAAATTCTCGGGACGTAAACTGGGGTCCATTATCAGTGACTACTTCCTGAGGAAGACCGTAAGCTGCAAATAAATGTCTCAGCACTTCGATCGTCTTTGCTGAAGTAGTTGATTGCATAGGAACAATCTCAGGCCATCTAGCATAAGCATCCATTACTATCAAAAACAACTGCTGGTGATCCTCAGCAAAATCTAAGTGGATTCGCTCCCAGGGTCCTGATGACCACTTCCATGTATGTACAGGAACAGGAGCAGGCATGCTACGCTGCTGCTGACACACGTCATACTGACTAACTACATTTTCAATGTCCATATCAAGGGCAGGCCACCAGAAAAAACTTCTGGCCAACAATTTCATCTTTACCATACCCCAATGACTGTCATGAAGTTCTGCAAGTAGTCTGTCATGCAATTTCTCAGGTATTACTACACGATACCCCCAAAGAAGACAACCATTTTCCACGGAAAGTTCAAATTTCTTTGAAAAGTATGGCTTTAGTACTTCTTCAGATATATGCTTTGGCCACCCACACATTACATGTTCCTTAACCCTTTTGAGCACAGAGTCAGCCTCCGTTTCTTGTGCTATTTGGTTTGCAGTGACAGGTAATTCTTCGAGATAAGACACCTTATACACTGGATTAGACCTAATGGCATTATCATCGTTCATGGGTAACCTCGACAAGGCATCAGCATTTCCATGCTGTTCTGATCTCTTGTACTGGATTTCATACTTGTATGCAGACAAGATCAAAGACCATCTTTGCATTCTAGCTGCAGCGAGCATAGGTATCCCTGTTTTAGGACCTAGAATTTTCAGCAGGGGCTTATGATCTGTTACTAAGGTAAACTGTCTTCCAAACAGATAATCATGGAATTTCATTACTCCAAATACCAATCCTAAAGCCTCTTTTTCGATTTGCGAGTAGTTGCGCTCCGTTTTTGTCAGCATCCTTGAAGCAAATGCAATAGGGCTCTCACCACCATCATGCATTCTGTGGGAGAGTACTGCACCCACTCCTACAGGAGATGCATCACACGCTAAGACTAAAGGTAACTCAGCGTTGAAATGAATCAGAACTTGATGGGACATTAAATATTTTTTTGCATTCTCAAAAGCTGCCTGACATTTCTTTGACCATTCCCAGTTCACATCTTTATGCAACAACTCTGTCATGGGCTGTATGATGGTGGAAAGATTAGGAATGAACTTGCCATAATAATTTAGCAGTGCTAAGAAAGACCTGAGTTCTGTCACATTTGTGGGAACAGCAGCCCTTTCTACGGCATCAGTCTTTTCTTTCATGGGGTGAATACCCTCCATATCAATGACATGCCCTAAGTAGGATACGCTGCTTTGGAAAAAAGAGCATTTTTCTCGTCTGACTCTGAGATTATATGCTTGCAATCTCTTTAAAACTCCTTCTAAAGCTGTCATGTGCTTTTCCGTATCACTTCCTGTGATCAAGATATCAAGACAACATATTACACCATCCATGCCCTGTAGTACTTGATCCATAATTTTCTGAAAAATGGCTGGAGCACTAGCAACCCCATAAGGTAGCCTATTATAGGTATACAACCCTTTTGGTGTATTTATGGTAAGGTATCTTTTGGAGTTTTCCTCTAGTGGTACTTGTTGATAAGCTTGAGACAAATCTAATTTAGTGAATCTCTGACCTCCTGACAATTTAGCAAACAAATCCTGTGTTCGAGGTAAAGGATACTGCTCTACTTCCAACCAAGGGTTACTAGTAACCTTGTAGTCAGCACATATCCTTACACTATTGTCCTTTTTGGGAATATACACAATGGGTGCTGCCCATTCACTGTAACTGACAGGAGAGATTACACCTTCTGCTTCTAGCTTACATAACTCCTGTTCAACGCTATCCCGCAAAGCATAGGGCACAGTGCGTGGCTTGCAAAATTTTGGCACCGCCTCTTTCACTACATGGAGTTTAGCACTGATTCCCTTAAGCATCCCTAAATTTGGTTGAAACACAGACGAATATCTGTCACACAACTGCTCCACGGTCTCACTAGTCACTTTGTTTATGCGTGACCAGTCTAGATTCAGGTGACTAATCCAGTCTCTACCCGTTAGAGAAAGCCCATTACCTTTTACAACCATCAAGTCTAGCATGTGTGTTTGTTCCTTACTTTTCACTCTCACTGTGATTTTACCCTTAAGCTCTAAGGACTCTTTACTGTATGTTTTCAAAACACAGTTAGCTGGAGCTAGTTTTACCTTGTAAAATCTACGGTGGTACAATTTCTCTGAAATGACAGAAACAGCTGCCCCCGTATCTACCTCCATTTTCACTCGCACATTATTAATTCGGACATAAACACAGTAAGGCTTGTTTACTTTGTGCACATTCGTGTCAATAGCAAACAATTCTGTCCCTTGTATGTCACTTTCTCTGGGACCATCACTGACTCGTGACTCCGTAGTAGTGCGGGCAAGTCTGGCTTCCTGTAGTTGGAGTGCGTGGTAATCTCCTCCTCCGTGTCTGCGCTCGTGTGCGATGCAATCCGATGCACCGAGTTCGTTGCTCCTCGCGGTTAGCGGCGATCTCGGATACGGCGAAACGTGGTCCTGCAACGTGGCGGCATCCAGGTGCTTCGTCCACTTCAACTTGGCTTGCTTGGCGTCATCTTGCCCTTCCGAACGCGTTTGGTAGGTTCGCGCAACATGTTAATTGCCACGTGTGTGGCAAAAGGGGACATCTTTGAACCTGCAAGCATCGGGCTTGTGCCCCTTACCGTTACATCTGTAGCACAGTTTACCAATGGCATCTTTTGGCTTTGTGGAACCCTTCTTTTCCACTAGTCCATGTGTTTTAAAAGTCTTTTGGGAAAACTGTTGCGAACTCTTTAAAGTCACTTCAAACGCCAGCCCCATTTCTATTGCAAGTGCGAAGGGTTACGCCTTTAGAATGTGCTGCATTTAACAGACGGTCTCTGAGCTCAGCACTTTTCACGCCACACACACGAATCTATCGCGTAAAGCCTCATCTAAAAACTGTCCAAACTTGCACGTCGCTGACAATTTTCTCAAATTCGCAACGTACTCACTTATCGATTCGCCATCCAGTTGATTCCTGGAGTGAAACTTGCATCTCTCCGCGATGAAATTTGTCCGGGGGGACATAGTGGTTTTTCAGCAGCTCAATCAGCTCCGTGAAAGTCTTTTGCGCTGGTTTTAAGGGTGTGCATAAGTCCATTAGCAGACCGTGAGTCCTTTTCCCCACAATCGTCAGAAATACCGCTTTTGTCTTTTCTTCGGTAGAAGCGGGAACCGTTATTGGGGGCACTATATATAACGGGGGCTTTTTCGCGCGAACGCAGATGAGGTTCCGCGGTGTGAAGTGAGTTTGTGACACGAGCTACTGTTCTTAATAAACTCTTTATTTTGCACACTTCAAGTGTTCCAGTGCTTTGTTTCAGGGAAACCTCCAAAGAACGGTGTACCTTCCTTTTCAGACACCACAGTTTTGACGACGAGGATGGGATATTTTACCGTAAAGAAACAGAGTTATGAGTAACTCCGGTGAAGCCTGGGACAAAGATACTACTAGTGCGGAAGAGGGACGACAGACAGAGCTGGTCGAAACTGGCTTTTGGGAAGCCCGAGGATTTCTACTTCGACGAAAGTGAGGAACAATTCGATGTTTATTTGGAAAGGCTCAAGCAGTATTTTGCGGCAAATGGATTGGGAGTCTTAGGAAATAACCAATGACAATTATCCTTTGTCAACTTACACCCTACAGGCCGGCAGGAACCTTTCTTTTACAAAACTCTCAAGGATTCGTTCTTGGTGTAAAACACCACAACTTCCTTTGCCTTTTCTCTCCATGAGGTGTTCTCAAGGCAGTGTACCAGTAGCAAGATTAAGTTCTGACCTGACCTGAAGGTAGTAATCACTACTAAATGGAAACACATACTACCCTGTTAGGTGCATTAAGGGTAACAAGCTAACACTTCTGGTATACTAAGACAAATGATAAATTAAGAAAAACTCCTCATAATCATCTTGAATAAGCACTCTATGTAACTTCAAATAGAGAGAGAATAAGGTCATGGTGTAACAGAGAGCACACACTGTGAAAGCGCTAATCTTACTTCTGAGTAAAATTTGGTCTGCAGATCCTCAAAAATGTTGTGAACAATAAAACTGCGTTTTCAAAAAATTGACAGTTTCAGGTAACCAACCTCAGGACAACTTGCAGCAAATTAAAACATCTTGCCTGTTTGTGAGGCTAATTGCTAGTGTTGCTGAGACAGGAATGAACTGGCAGAAAAAAAGGAAAGAAGGAAGAAAAAAATTTTCAGGTGCATAGCTTCACTATGCTGCATATCCTTATGTAGAACTACGTGTGGGTGGTGAGCCCCGACCCACTCGGCTCAGATATCAGGTCAGTCACTGCTGCATCCACATCCATGGGCTCATGCTGTACAGCGATGTCGGGTGCGCGAGAAGTCGATGGTTGTGGCTCCGAGGCCGCCTGAGTTGATGTTGCAGCCTCCTGGGCACGCTGCACACGCTTCCGCTGAACCGGTGTCTTTGGCTGGTCTCTTTCGAGTCCCGAAGGTCTCAGCTTGCTCCCCAAGTTCAGCTCGTCAGTCGAGATAGTACTTTGCGTCGTGTTTCTTGGGCATCTTTGAAATTTTTAATTCGATGATCCGCCTTCAGGCCCCTTGCTTCGGTCTAAATGTAGGTTTTCCTGCCGGTGCGATACACGTCCGATAGCGCAGCTCTATAGCTACAAACTGAGGTGCTGACATCAACGCTATGACATGTGGTTCAAACATGGTGACATGTAGCGCAACTCCATAATGAGCCAAATGTGGGACATTTTTGCAACATTGCCTGCTCGCTCAGGCTGAACCGGCAGGAGCCATTCATATGTAGTGTGATGCGGTGTTCTTTCCTCTATCCAACGGTATTGCCACGCCCACACCTCTGGGCCAACACGGAACACCTGGGACGCAACGCAGACTACAGCATAAAAGGCTGCGTCAGACCACCAGCTGATGCAGAACCTTGATCTGCCTCCTCGTTAGCGACCTTCTCTAGCCATTTCCTGTTCCCGAACGCCTTCCCTGAACCCGTCCCTTGTTCCCCCGATCTACTGCCTCTTTCTGATCATCGACCTCTTGCCTGTGTACTGACCTCACCTTTTGGATCCTCCCTGTTACGACGTTCGCACCTCGAAGACCCTTTTCCCGTCCTCTGACCTCCTCTCTTGGATTTCCCCGAAGACACCACGATTACCGCTCTGCACTTGGGTCCGCCGCTTCATTCAGACCCGACCATGACAGGTATATGCACTATCTCTCTGTGTCTTTTCATTTGCTAGCAGTAGGGGTGAGAGGGGGTTGCATTTTTATGTGACAGTTGCATTTTTACATGACAGTCAATTCCCAAGTTACCCCCCATACCTAGTGAGGAGAAAGACATAGTTTTACATCAAAAGAGAAAAGACTGCAAAATTACTGCGTATTCTTGTCCTCTAAAAGACTTATAAACTTGCAGTCCTGTCTCTCACTTCAGTTATAGAACATATGATGCAAAGCAATTTGTCTCACACTTAGCTACTTCTTTGAAAGAAAGAGAGGAAACTTAGAGAGAGTTTCCACTTGCCAGGCCTCAAGCTCAGTCCACCCACCTTTATGCAGCCAAAAGGAAGGAAAATGTGAAATACAAACCAGTTTACAAATGCTGTGCTTTTGTCTTCAAATATTCCCATCATCCATACAGTCTGTTACATTTGCTGGTGATTATTTTTTATCATTCCATATTTTCAATCATTCCAAGAGTTACAAGCATTTATATACAGCATGATCCCTAGTTTGCTAATCACAATTATAGTATATTCTGTTGGTATAATTATGTAATTATATCATATAGCCAACAAACCACCATTAGTCTGCCCCTATTCTGGCTACTATGTGCTTTTTCATTCTACAGAGGCATTTACATTTGAGTGCAGATTAAATTAGCTATAATCAAATAGATTGTTGTTGGGTATAGAGCATACCTAAAACCTTATTCATTAATTATAGTCCACCTGTCAGCCCACTGCTGAGCACAGGATGTTTGGCTAATTGGCAATTTGTTTGCATCCTATTAAACTCTTGTAAATGAACACAGTGGTGTTCCAACTGTGGACTCCAGTAGGTGGACCCCATTAGAGAACTTCTTCCCCATCCACAGCCTCCCTCATCCCTGATTCACTCAGGCCCATTGTCATCTACAGTGTGTAGCCCATTCCCCCTAATACCCTAGTCCCCTTATCTTTGATCCCTGTGGTCTTCTATCATTCCTGGTACCCTGGTCTCTCTGTGTGACCCAGATCAAAACTAAAATCTACACAAGTCATATGGAAATTCAGATATTTATTCTGCCTTTATTCTGTGATTTCTTGTAGGTGGATCTCAACAGTTTATCAATGCCTCCACTAGCAGTTTGTTTTGACTAATGTCCCGCATGTCAATCACAGCAGGAACAGGCTCCGTCTGGAAGTCACACTAATGAGTCACTGGGAGGGGCTTTCAAATAAGGCTCCCTCAGACACTGTCAACTTCCCATTCTTCCACTGTAACCACACCCGGCAAAGAAAGTCACACAGAACCTTGTCATCTAATTCAATGATGCATGGGAGGCATTTAAAGCAACTTTAACACAACTTGTTTTTTAAAACTGTAGCTAACCACATGAGCAAAACTGTGTGACAATGCTGAGTATTCCTCATAGCGCCTGGGTTGTGCAACTGAATGTAAATTTGTTGCCTGTTAAGTCTGTGTAGAGTTTTTATGAGTGTTCTCATGCATTTTCTCTGGGTGGTCTGGTTTCCTCCCATAGTCCAAAGACAAGTGTTTCAGTTGAATTGTGAAATCAAAATTGCCTGTAGTTTCTGCATCTGTGTGTTTCTTTGCTAAGCTGTATACATGAGTGAATGATTGTGGGGGGGGGGGGTTTCAAAGATGTCAACTAAGTGCTAGTCATTAAACACACACACACACACACACACACACATTTTCAGAACCGCTTGTCCCTTACGGGGTCACGGGGAACCGGAGCCTACCCGGCAACACAGGGCGTAAGGCCGGAGAGGGAAGGGGACACACCCAGGACGGGACGCCAGTCCGCCGCAAGGCACCCCAAGCGGGACTTGAACCCCAGACCCACCGGAGAGCAGGACTGCGGTCCAACCCACTGCGCCACCACACCCCCACTAGTCATTAAACATTTACAGAAAAGTATCTGCTAAATGCAAAAATATTTAAAAAATTGGGGGGCGCGGTGGCGCAGTGGGTTGGACCGGGTCCTGCTCTTCTGTGGGTCTGCGGTTTGAGTCCCGCTTGGGGTGCCTTGCGACGGACTGGCGTCCCGTCCTGGGTGTGTCCCCTCCCCCTCCGGCCTTATGCCCTGTGTTACCAGGTAGGCTCCGGTTCCCCGTGACCCCGTATGGGACGAGCGGTTCTGAAAATGTGTGTGTGTATTTTAAAAATTTAGTTTTACAGTAGATTTATTCTTTTAGAATAGGATTTGCTCCAAAGTGATGTATAACTCAAAAGCAAACAAAATTGCATTTCTAAACAAAGATAGTTTGTCTGATCCCACCATTCTTGCCATAACACATTACACAAATAAATGTCTATAGAATTAAGTCTGACAGGCGAGAGAGCATTGACAACACTCTGATGTAAATTTAAGGAGCTGACAGAGAAAAAGTGGGACTGAAAGAAATGTATTTTGAGACCCTTTTTAAAAGCTGAAAGGAATCAGCAGTTCTGATAGAGAGAGGAAACTCACCACATATCAATCAAAGCAGAAAACCTACACAGTTTTTGGAACCTTCAGTTTTGGAACTCTCATGAGTGGGACCCATATCGTGGTCCAGATCCTTTAATCACACACACACACACACACATTGTCAGAACCGCTTGTCCCTTACGGGGTCACGGGGAACCGGAGCCTACCCGGCAACACAGGGCGTAAGGCCAGAGGGGGAAGGGGACACACCCAGGACGGGACGCCAGTCCGTCACAAGGCACCCCAAGCGGGACTCGAACCCCAGACTCACCGGAGAGCAGGACTGCAGTCCAACCCACTGCGCCACCGCACCCCCTTCCTTTAATCATCTATAGACAAATATTGAGAATGTTACACAGGCGGTATCTGCAGGATTAGGATATGGCTTCAGTGTGCTGAGAGTAGCAGAGGCTTCAGTTGATTGTTACCTTCAGGTTCTTCACAAATAAAGTTAAATGAAGTACAGTAAATGAAATGAGCGAATTTTTCTGTTTTATACAGAGTTCCCGACATATGGATAGACCTGCTGGGAGCTGAAGAATCTCAGTCTCACAAAGACTCAATTGTAGTTTTTGGTCAGTTATCCAAGCAGAGATGTCCAAGAGGAAAGCTGCAGTGCAAGAAGATTGATCTATAGCAGTCAGGGGAAAGGATAAGAAGAACTGAGCATCATGAGCTTAGCAATGAGAGGAAAATCCATGAGTGGCAATGACTAAACCAAGGGAAGCAGAAAAATGAAGAAGATTTAGTGTTCCAGCACAAAGCACTGTCAAACACCAGCAGAGAAAGACAGAGAGGAAGATAGGGATCACCAGCTTCTACATTTTCATTAAATTATCTTTTTAATGGTTTTTTTTTTTTTTTTTTTTTTTTTTTTTTAAAAATTGGGGGGTGTGGTGGCTCAGTGGGTTGGACCACAGTCCTGCTCTCTGGTGGGTCTGGGGTTCAAGTCCCGGTGGGGGTGCCTTGCGACAGACTGTCGTTCCGTCCTGGGTGTGTCCCCTCCGGCCTTATGCCCTATGTTACCAGGTAGGCTCCGGTTCCCTGCAACCCTGTATGGGACAAGCGGTTCTGAAAGTGTGTGTGTGTTTTTTTTTTATTTATTTTTACCTATAGTTAATTCAGCAGAATGATCTAAGCAAAACTGCTAAGAACAAAAATCTGAGATGCTAGCAGTCAATATGGAGTTAGTTTTATGGTGAAATCTGTATGTTTTTTCAAAGGCTCTCATGAGGATGTAACAAATTTACATCTCTGAACATTGACAGAGTTATTACTACCAAATGAAATGTATCACTCTTCTTCCCCACCCACACCCCAACATCAGCCATACACAGCCTCCTAAGTCCACTCAAATGTTCAATTTTAACCTTTGTGGACAAGGGTTGTCAACAATGAAGACAGAAAAGGCAGACATTATTGATTTAAGATTTTCTTGGGGCTATTATAGTGTCTTTTAGAGGCAGCAGTCCTGCCAATAGCATTTTAGCTATTTGTGTGTTCCTTCTGTTCCTATTTTGCAGGGCACTGAGAGGGTGGGATTAGAATGGGGCCACTGTATGAAGGTCACCAAGCTACGTAACTCCACTGGAGCCCCACTGAGCTGAAAGCTTTAACTGGTAAATATGAGAAGGCAAGCAGAAAGTGACACATACAGAGGACAAACATGGGCAAATGAATAGTACTATTCAAGCAGGCACTAGGGTGTCCATGCATTCACATGAATGTCCATTCACTGCTGCCCCATAATCATGTTGTGTCAGAGGGGACAATGGCTGTAGAAATGGACCACATAACCTTGCAGTGAGCAGTCCCTTGCAAAATGTGGCGCTCTCTACAACAAAAAACATGGCAGGATAAGGGAAGGAATGGCCTCAGAATATAGAAGTTCAAGCTCAGTAGACAGAGTCACGCTTGCTAAAAGTACAGACCAACAGTGTCCAACAATTATCTTAGCATCTCTGTAGGAACATAAAAGTTACCACTTGTTTCACCAGGAATCTCTACACAGTTCAACCTGTTGTTTCAGACTGCCAATGGAATTCACTTGGATCAATATAGTACTACATAGACTGATTTAGCAGTCAGGACTTAAAACAGACACAGACTGTGCCACAGCTTGAGTCCCATTTATGCCCCAACACAAACCAGAAATTCATGCACAGAAAAGAAATTTACACTTGAAGCAGAAATCCAAGCCACAACCTAACAAGAGACAAAAGAGACCCATACACACAAACACAGATATTTGTTTCAGCTGAACCCTGAGAGTGTTTATTTACTACAAGTTGAACCAAAAAAACATCGAAAATACTGCTGTGAAGTGAACAAACGGAACATGCTCAGTTTGGTATGCTCTGCTAGTGGGAATAATGGCAAAGTCAAACTTAATATTGATATTCTGCATTTAATAACATAAATAACATATCTAACAGACTTAACTATCCTACAGTGTACCAAAATTCACGACCTTATACAATTCAGCATCAACTTGTTTTTTCAATTACTCGTATATTTATTAACATTGAATAGATGAAATTTGGATAACTTCTTAAATGTGAGAGCTATTGCACTGGCTGTTAAAAGTTTTAAGCAATTTAGGCTTTAAATCATTTAAAGCCTCATTCATCTTGTAGAAGGAGGAGCTATGCAAAAAGTGGCCTTTTTAATACTACTCTGCTATAGTTGCTATATCCTTTGTAATAGCTGGCTATAATCAAATTAGTGATTAACAAATATTTACCCTGTACTTATATTTCACATTCAGATCATTGCACTGTGTAAAAGGGCTATAGTCTGACCTTCTGCGTGAGCCTGCATGGGAAGGAAGCACACAGTAAGATTCAGCCTGTACTGCTAATAGTGGTTTGTGTGCAGATTTGGATGGAAGAAAAGAAACACATGATACCTGACAAATCCTTCTGTAAGTCCTGTCTGTAAAGATGTTGCCACTGAGTGGTGAGTCTGTTGATTCTCGCAGATCTGAATCCCCACATCAAGTCATGAAACTAACGGTTAATTTAGCAGTGAAACATTAGTATGCAACTGTACATACAGTATCTAAACATCTGGAAAGACTCTGCTCAGTTGTTTTCTGGGACATCAAAACCAACCTCATACGCTCTGTCCCTGTTGGCCTGTTCCACTTCATAATCTGTCCAGTCTTTTTGAAGTTGAGAACAGAAACTGTTTCTGTGGAATCTGAAGTATATTTTTCAGCATTCAGATCTGAGGTCTGAGTGAGTTCAAGGTAAAAGGCTCCCTTACAAATGTAAGTCAGGTGCCAGTAGTGCCAAAGTGGTCCAGTCTTCCATGGGAGTAGTTTTGGGTGGGTTTGAGTGGCACACTGAGGTCATATGACATAGCAGACGACAGAACAACCTCTCCATGCTGAGATGGCATGTGCTTCAGTCCACTCTCTATTTCTTCTGAGCCAGAAACAGCATTAGCTTCTGCTTATCTGTGTCGTTGCACTGCCTCCCTCCGTGTAGCTGAACAGAATTGAACACAAGCTTCCAACTCGAAAAAGGGAATGCTGCCAAAGCCATCAGTAGGTCCAGTAATTCTGTTTCACAGCATTCAAAAGGACAAGGGGATGGCAGTTTGATTAGTTCAGTCAAACACAAATTTACCCATTTATAACTGGACCTGAGGTGTTCCTCCCAAACCCTTGACTGTTTTCCTCAGAATAAAACCCCTAACAGTAGAATGAATAAAGCAGTCTGCTGCTTTTTCTCACCAGGTTTGGATTAAATAAACTGAATGAGATGAATCCTACAAAGACTTCAAAGAAGCTGCAAACTTGTCATTTCTCCTCAACTTATTGGGTACCAGTGACTGCAGCTGCAAAACTTTGAACTGTTTCATAATGACTAAGGATGTTTAAAAGCATGTCATACCCAACCCAGTTCACTACAGGAAAATATTGGGACTTTTAACAGCTTGCACATAAAAAGTACTGGTTCATTCCACAACATTTTTTTCTACAGAATATGTAGAATTTCCTGAATATGCAGAATGTGTAGAAGAGACAATCAAACCTATACATAAACAGCTTATCACAGCGCAAAGTTCCTAGGAGTGCACATTGATGAAGATCTCATCTGGTCCTCACACACATCAGCTCTCAGTAAAAGAGCCCAGCAGCACCTCCACGTCCTGTGGCAACTGAAGAAAGCAAGCATTCCCCCACCCACCCTCACTACATTCTACAGAGGAACCACTAAGAGCATAATGACCAACTTATCACTGTCTGGTATGGGAACTGCAAGGTTTCTGACAGCAAGTCCTTACAACAGATAGTGAACATTGCAGGAAGGACCATTAGTACCCTTCTCCCTTCTATAGAGGACATCTACCATGCATGGTGTACCTGCAAGGCCCTCAACATCACAACTGACCTCACCCAACACTCCCACAGTCTCTTCGTCCTCCTGCCGTCCAGCAGATACCAAAGTATCGGTCACGCATCCTCCAGTCTGTGCAATAACTTCTTCCCATAGGCTGTGAAAATCCTCAGCAGGATGAACCCCCAGATAATTCAAAATCACAGCCCTGTGATTTTCCACTTTGTCAAAGCACATATCACTTTAAACAAAGAAAAACTATGCAAATAACTGAATCCTCTGTCCCTTGGGGGAATTATCCCTCAAAAAATCCACTGAAACTGTTAAACTGTCACGGCACACACTGTCCTCCATATTATTTATTGCTATTCCTATAGCTCATGTTTCTGTCTCTAGTATATAGTACTTTACTGTCTATAGTGCTACAGTGTAAATTCCATGTCCTGTAGTTTTTTTTTTTGTATTTTCTATTTTACGTAAATATTTTTAGTATTTTGCATATTGTCTGAGTATATTGTATATTTTCTATATTGCCATCAGACTCCGGCCTGTGTACTGCGATGTCCTGTATTTGCACTCGTCTGTTTGTAACACACTGTGCTATACAGTATTTTCTCTGTGACACGACGGTCATAAGAGAAAAGATATTTTATTCTGCTGTGTCTGTAACTCACCTATAGGTGGAATGATGATAAAGCTACCTTTGACTTTGATTTCACTTGGTTCAACAACACAGTAATAATGTGGTAACACCTGTATACTCAGCCCTTACATAAGGGGGTCATGTACAATGAAAGACCACAATGGCTTATTAAAATATATACTCTTTCAATACAACTGGCTTATTTTTCAGTGCAACATTATTGTCCATAACACAGTTATTTCACTTCTAAAAAGGGTCTTACAAACAATTAATATGAGAATCTCAGTCACTTTTGTTCTCATTTTATTTCAGCCAGCACTAGATTTTTGAAAGGCACAATTCAGACCCTAGGTAACACAGTTGCTGCAATACTTTCAGAGAGTACTTTGCACACTGGTGCAAAACAGCTCAATGAGAGAAACAATCATGAGGGGTTTGGTCAATAAAAATGATTAATAAAAAGAATGCCAGTTGTCCGTACTGCATTACTTCACACTGCAGTTCTTAAAGAAAGTCACCCACATGGTCAATGCAGTGGCTGCACAGCTGTCAGGCTCATGTAAATGATATAGTGATAGCTAGACAAAAACAAAGTTAAACATTAAAAATACTGTCTTAAAGTGGGTGCTTTCTGTGTAGAGTCTTGTGTTTGCAATATTATTGTTTAGTTTACAACCGAGGGGTGTGGTGGCGCAGTGGGTTGGACCACAGTCCTGCTCTCCAGTGGCTCTGGGGTTCAAGTCCCGCTTGGGGTGCCTTGTGGCGGACTGGCGTCCCATCCTGGGTGTGTCCCCTTCCCCCTCTGGCCTTATGCCCTGTGTTACTGGGTAGGCTCTGGTTCCCTGTGACCCTGTATGGGACAAGCGGTTCTGAAAGTGTGTGTGTGTGTGTGTGTGAGTTTACAAACACCACACTCACCTGAGATGCCTCCTTTAATAACATCTAAGTTAAAAAAATATGTTTAAAATTAGTAAAAGAGAGCATTTGAAAACCAGATAAACCATTCATGATGCTTGCTGTAGAAACAGAACCCTATAGTACACCCAGTAGAAATAAAAAAGAGGACAGAACAAAAAAAGAGAAGAGTCATAGGTGACACACCTCTTCAAAATAATTTCTGTACAGTTTAAAACACAAGCTGTCCAAGAAGAGGATAAAACAGCTTTCCTAAAAACACAACAAATATAAATAATAATCTATCATAAGATCCATAATAAGTTATAATGAGAAAAAAAAGACAATAAAAGAGATTTTAAAAATATACCGGTTTCCTAAGTATAGGGCTTAAGCCACTGGAGGAAAAAAAGCCCTGTAGCTCTTGAAAGCATGGGATTTTCACATTTAACCAATGCTTTTCTCAAAAGTGACTTACAGTATCAAGGTTACAATTATTCATCCATTTTATAAATTTGAGTAATTTTTTACTGCAGCAATTTAGGGTAAGCACCTTGCTCAAGGTGAAACTTGAACTTATAACTTTTGGGTCCGAAGACAAAAGCACTAACCACTATACTACCAGTTGTCACACATATTTCTTGTAGTGTGTGAGTGAAATGATTAAAGACATAGAGTTAAAATGAATTCATGTTTAAAATACCATTTAAAAAAAAACTGTATATATGGGGGTGCGGTGTGCAGCAGGTTTGGCCAGGTCCTGCTCTCCGGTGCGTCTGGGACTCAAGTCTTGCTTGGGGTGCCTTGTGACAGACTAGCATCCCATCTCAGGTGTGGCCCTTCCAGCCTTGCGCCCTGTGTTGCCCGGTTGGGCTCTAGTTTGCCACGACCCTGCTTGGGACAAGTGGTTTCAGCCAGTGTGTGTGTAATACCATAAAAATCTATACATTGAACAAGTGGTTATTGATATTGAGTGAATGAAAATATAATATTCAAGGACAACAAAGAAATATTACAAAATATGTTGGTCCATCCATCTGTTTTCTTGACTGCTTGTCCTTCTTGGGTTGCGGTGGCAATAGGGAGAGCAGCGAAGCTCAGATGTCCCTGTCCCTTGCAACTTCCTCAAGCTCAACCCGGAGGATCCCCAGCCGCTCCCAGGTGAACTGAGAAATATAATCAGAGATCACCATCTCCAGCAGGTCCTGGGTAGACCTTGGAGTGTTGTCCTTGTTGGCTGTGCCTGATATATCTCCAGAGGGAGGTGTCCAGGGGGCATCCTTGCCAGATGCCCAAACCACCTCAACTGGCTCCTCTCAATGCGGAGGAGTAGCAGCTCTACTCTGAGTTCCTCCTGGATGGCCAAACTCCTCACCCTGTCACGGAGTTCATGATCATAGCTAATGGTAGGGACGTAGGCCAACCAGTAAATAGACAGCTTTGCCTTATGGCTCAGCTCCTCCTTCACCACTACAGTCCAGTACAGCAACCGCATACTGCTGCTGCCGGTCCCAGTCCGCAACTAATCTTATGCTTCCTTTTCCTCTCACTCGTGAATAAGACCCCAAGATACTTAAACTCCTCTACCTGGGGCAAATTTTCTCCCCTTACCTGAAGGGGGCATGTCATCCTTTTCTGTGAGAGAACCATGGACTCAGACTTGGAGGTGATCCTTATACCGACCGCTTCACATTGGCTGCAAACCGTTCCAGTGCATGCTGGAGCCAACCATGATGACGATGTCAAAAGGAAAACATAATGCACAAAAAGGAGAGACATCATCTTCTGCCCACAACATAGAAGGCCCTCCTGACCTCGACTGCGCCTTGATATCCTGTCCATGAAAATCACAAACAGGAGTGGGGACAAGAGGGACAAGGCACAACCTTGGCAGAGCCCAATACCCACAATGAATGAGCTTGACTTAATGTCAAGTATGCGGACACAGCTATCTCTCCGTTTGTACAGAGACCAAATGGCCCGCAGTAGTGGCCCCAGCACCCCATACTCCCGAAGCACCTCCCACAGAATTTCTCATGGAACACGGTCATAGGCCTTCTTTAATGCCACAAAACACATGTAGAGTGTATTAGAAAATTCTCTCTCACACACACACACACACACACTGACTGAAACCGCTTGACCCAAAAAGAGTAAAAAGCTGGTCCACTGTTACACTGCCAGGATGGAATCCGCATTGTTCCTCTTCAATCTGAGGTTCAACTATCAGTCAGAGCATCCTTTCCAGCACCCTGGCATAGACTTTCCCAGGGAGGTTGAGAAGTGTGATACCCAGATAGTTGGCACACACTCTCCGGTCCCCTTTCTTAAAGCTAAGGACCACTACCACAATTTGCCAATCTAAAGGCACTGTCCCTGAGGTCCATGCAAAATTGCAGAGGCGTGTCAGCCATGACAGCCCCACAACATCCAGGGCTTTAAATAGTTCCAGGCAAATCTCATCCACCCCTGCTGCTTTGCCACTGTGGAGCTTACCAATTACCTCAGTGACTTCCACTAGGGAAATGGACTCTGATACCCCGGAAGCCTGTGGCCCTGACTCCTTTAAGGGAGACATATTTCTCTTGTTTAGGAATTCCTCAAAATGCTCCTTCCTCCGGAGGGTGCAGTGGTGCAGTGGGTTGGACCGCAGTCCTGCTCTGGGGTGGGTCTGGGGTTCAAGTCCCACTAGGGGTGTCTTGTGGTGGACTGGCATCCTGTCCTGGGTGTGTCCCCTCCCCCTCCAGCCTTGTGCCCTGTGTTGCCGGGTTAGGCTCCAGTTCTCTGTGACCCCGTATGGGACAAGTGGCTCTAAAAATGTGTGTGTGCTCCTTTCTCCTTTGAACAATGTCCTCATCTGAGGTCAGAGTTTCTCCACCATTGCTGAGCACAGCTCCAACCTCTCCTGAGCTGGAGAATGGTTCTCCAGAACCACTTTGAAGGCACCCTAAAGTCTTTTTCCATAGCCTCTCCAAACGTAAAACATGTTGGTGTTTACATTAATTCATTCAGCTGACACTTTTCTGCAAAGTAACTTATAATGTTAAGCTACTTACAGTTATTTACTCATTTCAACAGGTGGGTAATGTCACTGGAGCAATTTAAGGTAAACACATGACTCAAGGGTACTGCAACTGGAGACAGAAATGAACCTATGACTATCAGGTCTAAAGGCAGCAGCTTCAACCACTACACTACCAACTACCTGCCTGTCTGCCAGCTGGAGCTCCTGGGACTTTGCCCATCCCTATGTCAGTGGCTCTCCAGCTTCCTTACAGACAGACCATAAGTAGTATGAGTGGGCAGCTATGTTAAACCCCCCTCACCCTCAGCACTGGAGCGTCCCAGGGTTGTGTCTTAAGCCCCCTGTTGTATTCACTGTACACTTATGACTGTGTGGTCACTTCCAGTTCTATCACTATTGTTAAGTTTGCCGATGACACTGTTGTGGTGGGCCTGATCTCTGTTAACAATGAGAAGGACTACCTGGAGGAGATTAGAAACCTGGAGAATTGATGCCAGGAGAACAACCTCATCCTGAACGTCAGCAAAACAAAGGAGTTGATAGTGGACTTCAGCAAGAAGCAGGAGAGGAGCTATCACCCCCTTAAAATCAAGAAGGCACCAGTGGAGAGAGTGGACAGTTTCTACTACCTTGGTGATCACATCACGAAGGGCTTTTCATGGTCATGTCACATCAACACCCTGACAAAGAAGGTCCATCAGCGTCTTTCCCATCTTAGACACTTAAGAGACTTTAAACTGCCCTCTGAGGTGCTGAGAAATTTTTACATCTGCACCATTGAGAGCATCCTGACGGGAAGCGTCACAACCTGGTTTGGGAACAGCACCAAGCAGGATAGGCAGGCTCTCCAGAGGGTGGTGCGATCAGCTGAGCGCATCATCCACACTGAGCTCCCTGACCTTCAATCTATTTAGAACAAGTGGTACTGGACCAGGGGGGTGCGGTGGCGCAGTGGGTTGGACCACAGTCCTGCTGTCCGGTGGGTCTGGGGTTCAAGTCCCGCTTGGGGTGCCTTGTGATGGACTGGCGTCCCGTCCTGGGTGTGTTCCCTCCTCCTCTGGCCTTACGCCCCTGTGTTCCCGGGTAGGCTCCGGTTCCCTGTGACCCCGTATGGGACAAGCGGTTCTGAAGGTGTGTGTGTGTGTGTGTGTGGGTGGTACTGGACCAAGGCCAGGAAGATAGTGAAAGACCTCAGCTACCCGAACAACGGACTTTTCTCCCTGCTGCGGTCAGGGAAGCGTTTTCGCTTCCTGAAGGCCAACACAGAGGGAATGAGGAGGAGTTTCTTCCCGCAGGCCATTCGGGCTCTTAACCAGGATAGCACCATGGAGTAGAGACTGGACTTGTATGCACAAGAACCACTTTCAGAGCCAAATATTGCACAGCTTTTTTTCACAGCAATGCACGCACTGCGCTTTTTCTTATTTAGAAAACTTACTTACTTATGGATGAGTGACCCATTGTAAGTAGTGTATCTAGCAGTGTAAGTCACCTTGGTGAATAAGGTGTGTGGACTGGTAACACCACATAGTATCCATTGTAAGTCGCTTTGGAGAAAAGCGTCTGCTAAATCTAAATGTACATTTACATTCATTCCATTTGTATACTTGAATAGATCAGCACCATATTGCATTTTTCTCCTCAAATATATTCTTTTTTGCTGTATTTTTCAAATGCATTTTAATTATATGTCTATGTTATTCTACATTTTTAGATCACTATCTTTTTATTTTACCACTGTGTTTTTATCTTACTTTATTTTATCCTATTTTTATCATTATGTCTTCTTCATATTTCTGTAGTATGTTTCTAATTTCTGCCTAATTTGTATTGCCCTATTTTTGTTATCTTTACCATTAGTATGTATTACAGACAGTCAGAAAAGCATTTTATTGCACTTCGTGCTAAGTATGGTTGTGTATGTGACAAATAAAATTTGAATTTCCCTTATCACTGTTCCCACCACTATACATAAAAATACTGAGAGATGCAGAGATGGTATTTCAATTAATTTTTGAATGAATGAGGCTTTGCAGATGCGAAAACTGTTGGGATCTTACCTGTGTCAAAACGTGCCATGTGTTGTGTGTTTGATGTGGCTTAGGGGAAGCCTGAAGCTGGTCTGTGAGCATTGTGAGTCTTCTGACAGCACAGACAGTGAGAATGGAGAGTGAAGCTCTAAGGGTTGCTTCAAAGGCAAGCTGCAGAGTGGTGTGCCTGCCATGCTTTTTCTTCATGCACTTTGAACAGTTAAAAATGCGGAAGGGGCAATGGGACATCCTCAAATCGCAACAGTTTATTAGTAGAAGCTTGAAAACAATCTAATTTAAACTATGTGATACACTATAAACTAAAGTTAAAGCTCTTGCAACAGGAAAAAAAATAACATGCAGTACTATATTAATATGTATGATGTGATTCCCTTAGATTTTTTAAAAACATTAAACAACCTGTCTATTCAACATCCACTGCAGAGGGTCAGTAGTATATTTTCATCTATACAGGTATATATACACTAGCTGAAACTACTAGTCCTGGCAAACCAGTGCCCAGCCTGGCAACAAAGGGTGCAAGGGGACACACACCAGACAGGAAGCCAGTCCGTCAGAAAGCACCTCAAGCAGGGCTCGAACCCCCTACCCCACAGAGAGTAGGACCCAGCCAAGCGCACCACTGCACCCCATCTCCATGCACCCCATCTCCATATACCTGGGACATTTAATACTAAGTGACAAATTCAGTCTGCTGAAAGCTCTCTCCAAAAGATCATTATCCTGCAGCTTACATTCACATTTATTTATTTAGCAGACACTTTTCTCCAAAGCGACCTCCAATAACGACAGTCATTGGACTGATAATGAAAGGCGATGAGTCAGCATACAGGAGGGAAGTGGCTGACCTAGTGAAGTGGTGCCACAACTACAATCTCTCGCTCAATGTCAACAAAACAAAGGAGTTGATAATAGATCCAGGGAGAAGGAGGGAGCAACACTCATCACTGCATATTGGTGAGACAGTGGTGGAGAGGGTGAGCAGCTTCAGATTCCTGGGTGTTCACATTACTGAAGATCTCACCTGGTCTCACAACACAACACATCTGGTCAAGAAATCATGTCAGCATCTGCATTTCTTGAGAAGGCTGAGGAAATTTGGCATGCCAAGCCAAACCCTCAGAAGCTTCTATAGGTGTGCAATCGAGAGCATCATCACCAGCTCTATCACAGTGTGGTTTGGAAGCTGCGCAGTACAGGATCGTAAGGCGCTACAGCGAGTGGTGAAAGCTGCTCACACCATCACTGGAACATCCTTACCATCACTGCAGAGCCTATTCCAGGCCAGAACCATTAGGAGAGCCACTAACATCATCATGGACAACAGTCATTCCCAGCACAGCCTTTTCACACCCTTACCATCAGGCAGATGCTACAGAAGTGTTAGAGCCAGAACCTCAAGGTTGAAAAACAGTTTTTACCCATAGGCCATCAGGCTTGTGAACAACACCCATCCACTGCCTCTCCAATCATCACGGCACACACAGATTACCCTCTGAGCCTGAAAGGTGTCAACTACCCCCCATCCCTTCTACACACACACATACACATCCATAACGCCAATATTATCAGAGACCACAGACTACCTCCGCATACCTTGCGTATGCAAATACACACCCCCCCTAACTGCGAATAGACCCAATCTCCCTCTGCAGGACTTTGCACATGTACGATTTCCATGTTTACATTGCACACTGCACACTTTATATACATATATAACCTCGTTTCTTGGATTTTTGCACTAATAGTAATTTTAGTAGTTTTTGTAATTTGTGACCTTGCACTAATAGTAATTTTTGTAAATTTGTGATTTACGCCCTCTGTTCTCCTTGTGTTTTTCTTTCCTTATGTCCTTATAATTTATGTCATAGGCTGCTGAAAGGATTCACAGAGTAAGAATGTAAGATGTACGATGTAACAAACTGTTTACTATACACATGACAATAAACTCTTTTGAATGAACTCTACGTAGTGTTATCAGCCCACACACCTTATCACCAAGATGACTTCCACTGCTAGATACACTACTTACAGTGGATCACTTATACATCAGTGGAACACACTCTTTCTATCACTCATACTATGGGTGAACCCAAACAGCATGTCTTTGGATTATGGAAGGAAACCAGAGCACCGACAGGAAACTCATACAGACACAGGGAGAACATGCAAACTCCATACAGACTGAGAGAAGAGTCAAACCCATGTCTTCTTGCATCACCCAGGCACTGTGAGAAAGCAGCGCTACTTACTGTGCCACCCATCTTAAGCAAATGAAGAAAATATCAGCTGGCCCCTTGGCAACCAACACAGCTGTCACAGAAAGAAACATTCTCTGAGACAATCAGAATAAATCACGCCTCATTATAGTAGGAAAATGCCCGTTTTAATCAAATAATAAAGCTGTTTCCACCAACATGACCTACTAGGGTCATAAATGTCTATCTCAGTTGCAATTCTGGATACAAATTTTAAAAATGAGTGAAAAAGAAAATGGGTAAAAAAATTAGTAAATTTAGAAAATTAAAACAGAAAAGTAAAAACAGATAAAGCCAACACAGAACTATGGCACAGAAGAAACATGCAGAAAAGCCTGGTCAGGCAGTTCTGTTGATGATAGTACACACAGAACGTTAAATCATTGGTCCAGGTGAGATACAATCAAGGGGATCCATATAACAATTAACAACACAATTATGCAGTCATGAGCAATTAAGATGTAAAACTAGCCACTAAATAAAATCCAAGAAGAAAGATCAAGTTATTCATTTAATTGATATTTTTCTCTAGAAGGTTTTACAGCATTAACAGCAGTTATTTACCCATTTTGATGGCTAGGAAGTTTTTATTACTCAAAGACACTACAGCAGCAGGTGAGATTTCTACATGAGTCCTTCAAGTGCAAGGCAGCAACTTTAACTTCTACACTGACAGATAAATGGGTATCATTTAACTAGAACACTGAGGATATATCACACACACACACACACACACACACATTTTCAGAACCGCTTGTCCCATACAGGGTCGCGGGGAACCGGAGCCTACCCAGCAACACAGGGCGTAAGGCCAGAGGGGGAGGGGACACACCCATGACGGGACGCCAGTCCGTCGCAAGGCACCCCAAGCGGGACTCGAACCCCAGACCCGGTCCAACCCACTGTGCCCCCAAGGGTACATCAACAGAGAAAAAACTTCAGTATCTTTGTCATACCCCTTTATATTTTATATACATGTAGGTATATGCATTAAGAGTTCCTTATGTGCTATGTAGAATCTCTCATCTGTATGGTTGTTCTCTTGATTCAGAAGACAACTGATGAAAACAGCATGCAACCTCTGAGGGGAAGGAAAAATCTCAGCATAACCAGCAGCTCAGTGCACAAGGTCATCTTACAAGGCACTTGTCCTTCAAAAGGAAGTTGGGAATAAAAAAGCCAAGCTAAGAGAACCCATTTGACCACCATCACTGTAGAGACAAGATGCCATCAAGAATATCATTAGGACCATCACCAATGGGAAGCCTTGCTCCACTTTGTAAGGGGGTATTTATGGTGTTTAGCTCATTCGAGGGCTGAGTTGGGACAAAAGGCTAATCTCTGAGTATCAACATATTACAGAGTCCTGCTGCTGGCATCACTTTTCTGCTGTGCCATGTTTTTGGAAGCCAATGGCCCTAAATAATTTAATCCAGAGAGCAGAGCATCATCTCAATTAGCTTCTGGGATGAATGTTTAATGTTGAGTTGCTATGCCAGTCTGAAACCACGTAGTCAGATGTGATCTGCAGGTTGCAAAACTGAAAACAGAGATCTGAGCTTTTTGGGTGATCCGAACAGCACTTTTCCCTAAGGTGAGTGAGTTCATTATGTATTTTTCATCCAGTGTCCTAAAAAATATGCATGAACAGTAGTTACATATATAACAAAACTGGGCTGAAATCTCAGAGACGATGTGTCTTTCCTGGAAATTCAAAATGATGTTGTAAATAAACCTACATACTAGCTGCTACAACTTAAATTTGCAGGCATTGTTACTTCTTAGAGCCATATGCAGAGTAGAGGAGGAAGAATGAAGGATTTAAAGCAGGGTCGTGCAACTGTTTCTCATTGAGTCTGTCAAGAGCTCCCACAGGGTATGAATGAAGCCTGTTTCATGGCCTTCTGGGAAAAATGCCACATTAACCCAGCAATGTTCTAACAAAAACTCCCTAAACTTTTGAAGGCTTTGATTTTTTTGTAAATAGATTTTTGCATTCCTCATAACTGATTGGTTGGCAAAACATGGCTAGATCACAGCTGGGATATGTGAGAGGTGGCACCAAAAGCAGGTCACCCAGGCCCCAGCTGAATTTAGTAGGTGATATTTCTTACACAGGCACAGATGGAAGGTAGGGATGTTTATTTTATTGCACCTGCTGTGGGTTGGTGAAGCAAAGCATCCAGCAAGCCAGTACAAGCTGAGGAGATGGGTGAGAGATGATAGGGAAATCTCACCACTATACCCTCAAGGGCATTTTAATTCTGGGACGCCTTGAGCATTGAACACAGAACTTGATGGAGCTTGTTGGGTGACGGCACTTTCTATTCGAAGGTGTTTCATAGGATAATAATGAGGGGGGCATGAAACCATCAATATTTTAGAAGTCTAACACTGAACTGGAAGATTCAATTAATCACTCCCATTACACCAGCAAACATTCATATGAAAATTGCACTACTACAAAAGGTTATAGCAATAAACATTTTACCACAACGTATAAAAGTATTTCCTTAGTAAATATTCATTGCAAAGTCACTTAAGGGAATTACCTCTTCACGCTCCAACATGTATGAAGTCCATAATTCATCTACTCAAAGTAAATAATGTAATAAACCAGTTTGATATGTTTCACCTGCCCTCACCCTCAGCACTGGAGCCCCCCAGGGTTGTGTCTTGAGCCCCCTGCTGTACTCACTATACACTTAAAACTGTGTGACCACTGCCAATTCTACCACCATTGTTAAGTTTGCTGATGACACTGTTGCGGTGGGCCTGATCTCTGTTAACAACGAAAAGGCGTACCTGGAGGAGATTAGAAGATTAGAGATTAGACCTCTCCTGGACCCTGAACACCACCTGCCTAGCCAAGAAGGCCCAGCAGCATCTCCATTTCTTACGGAGGCTGAAGAGAGCAAAACTCCCCCCTCCCATCCTCACTGCGTTCTACAGGGGGACGGTAGAGAGCATCTTGACCAGCTGTCTCACCATGTGGTACGGGAACTGCACAGTCTCCAACCCCAGGATCCTACAGCGAGTGGTAAGAACAGCTGAAAAGATCATCAGAGTTCCTCTTCCCTCCATCAACTCCATATACAAAACCTGTTGCATCCACAAGGCCAACAGCATTGTGGACGACCCCTCTCATGGACTCTTCGACCTGTTGACATCTGGCAGAAGGTACAGGAGCATCCGTGCCACTACCAGCAGACTCTGCAATAGTTTCTTCCCTGAGGCAGTTAGACTTCTCAACACCCAGCTACCTCCCAACACTCAACTGGCTCCGTTGAGCAATTAGCTCAGCACTACACTACTCCACAACTGCCTACAGCTCACAGCCATACCCGCGTCCTATCCTGTGTATTTATTTAGTTATTTATTTATTTACTTATTCATTGTCTTATGCTATGTTCTGTCTTGCACCATGGTCTCCGAAGAAACGACATTTTATTCCACTGTACACAAACTGTATGGAGGAATGACAATAAAGCTATTTGTAAACTTGTAAACTGTAAACTTGTATTAGAAACCTGGAGAATTGATGCCAGGAGAACAACCTCGTCCTGAACGTCAGCAAAACAAAAGAATTAATAGTAGACTTCAGCAAAATGTAGGAGAGGAGCTATCACCCCCTTAAAATCAAGAAGGCACCAGTGGAGAGGGTGGACGGTTTCCGCTACTTTGGTGATCACATCAGGAAGGACTTTTCATGGTCGTGTCACAGCAACACCTTGACAAAGAAGGCCCATCAGTGTCTTTACCATGTTAGATGCTTAAGAGACTTTAAACTGCCCTCTGAGGTGCTGAGGAATTTTTACATCTGCACCATCGACAGCATCCTGACAAGAAGCGTCACGGCCTGGTTTGGGAACAGCACCAAACAGGATAGACAAGCTCTCCAGAGGGTGGTGCGATCAGCTGAGCACATCATTCGCACTGAGCTCCCTGACCTTCAGTCTATTTACAGCAAGCGGTGCTAAACCAAGGCCAGGAAGATAGCGAAAGGCCTCAACTAGCCGAACAACAGACTTTTCTCTCTGCTGCGGTCAGGGAAGTGTTTTTGTAAGGTTTAGGAAGGTTTACCTGAACTTTCATGGGTGCTTAAAACAGCATTAATCTCATTTCATTTCATCTTCAATGCAAATAGTAAAGGTTAAATATATTTTATTATTACAATATTTTATAAATAAGTTAACTCTGAACTTTTATATCACCTTAACACAAAAAGTATTGCAGTACATTTGGTTTATGTTTTGTTTTTTTTCATACTTAAACCTTGAAGTTGTTACAGTGGTTTGACACTATACTTGGCACCATAATCAAGTTCTCAGATGTTTAGCAGCCATTTGTCACGCTCACACCCACGCATCAAACCTGGGCCGAATCAGAACAACAGGGTATAAAAGAAGTCAAGCCTGCACACCTGGTTGTGGAACCTCACTGAGAAAACCGCTTCACTTACGATAAAGAGAAAGAACCTCCCAGACCCTCATCCCTCCCAGACCTTCTTCATCCTTTGCCCATCGTTCCCTGTTTGCAGCCTTCCCGGTTCTAGATCTTCTACTTTGCCTGATCAACTTGGACTGTCTCATCCCCAAAACAACGTCTGCGTCTCAAACAACCTACACCTACCCCCAACTACAATCCTAGCTTACTCCTTGTTTTGTTCCCACAATAATGAAATCCGCAATTGGGTCTACCTACACCAACCCCTCAGTCTCCCACCCTCACCCATGACAGAAGGTTCCACCTGACTGATGTACCCAGCGGAGACTGAGCGCCTGCAGACTGTGGTCTCCGTACAGGAAGCATTACTCGGCTCCCACAACCAGGCGGATCTCGGAGACCATGCAGGGACTTGTGCAGGTGCTCAAGGAAGGGGGCGTCACTAAACCAGCCTAAGCCACCACCGCCCCCGAGCCATGTCCAGCGTCATCCGCAGCCATAACAACCATTCCTGCAACAGACCCATGGCTGGCCACGTCCGAAAGGTATGACGGTTCCCCCAACAAATGCCAAGGGTTTATCTTAAAGTGCAAGCTTGTGTTCTCCAACCTGCCACACATATATCAGACAGATGAAAGCAAATCACCTATCTGATATCATTACTGAGTGGACCAGTGCTGGTGTGGGCCATAGCCATCTGGAAGAAACGTGTCCCTACCACCTATGCACCCTTCAAGGAACAGTTTGAAGCCATATTTGACCATCCACTCTTGGCCCGCACCACCAGCAACCACTTAATGAAAATCCAGTAGGGCAATCGGTCTGTGGCAGCGTATTCCCTGGAGTTCTGGATACTGGCAGAGGAGAGTGGCTGGAAGCCCATGGCCATTTTGATGAGTTTCCGGGACAGTCTGCACCTGGTGTTCACATGGAGCACCGGTGAACTTGTCATGTGGGGTCTACAATGTGTTAGGACCTGTTTGTCTCTCCCATGTCTGGCTACCTCCATAGAGATCCTCAACATAGCTCAGCCCATGACCACTCCAAGAGAGTATCAGGACCTCACAGAGGTCTTCAGTAAAAGCTGGTCCGCTGCTTTGCCCCTACACCAACACGATCGACTGTCTATGATGCACCTCTCCCCCCTCCATGGGGTTGAGTGTACCCTCTGTCTCTGCCAGAGCAGAAGGCCATGCAGGAATACATAACTGAGACATCGCCCTCTCAAACAATTCAACCCTCGACCTCCGCAGAGTTCTTCTTTATTGGGAAGAAGGACGGACGGCTATGCATGTGTATTGATTATCAGGGACTCAACGTGAAAACTTTGAAATATTCTCATCCCCTGTCACTTATCACTGCTATCCTGGAGCAGGTCCATGCTGCGCAGATGTTCACCAAATTGGACCTACGGAGTGTACATAATCTTATCCCAATCAGGGAAGGAGATGAGCGGAAGATCGCATTTAGCACCATTATGGGCACTACAAGTACACCGTTATGCTTTTTGGTCTGTCAAACATGCCCTCGGTATTCCAGGCCTTTGTCAACCACGTGCTCAGGGATCTGATGAATCAGTGTGTGCTCGTGTACTTGGACGACATCCTGATCTATTCTAGGTCTCTGGAGCAGCACATCAGACAGGTGAGGCAGGTCATGGAGTGGTTATTAGCAAACTATCTTTTTCTCAAAGGAGAAAAGTGTCTTTTCCACCAGCAGCAGCAGGTCTCTTGCCTCGAGTTCATCCTCAGCATGGAGAAAATGGCTATGGACTCAAACAGGTCCAAGCAGTTTTGGAGTGACCCTGGCCTACCTCAGTGAAAGCCCTACATCGGTTTATGGGCTTCACCAATTTTTACCAGAGGTTCATTCAGGGTTTCAGCTCGGTGGCCGCTCTCCTCACGGCTCTGCGGTGAGGGAAGGAAACGCAACTCGTGTGGACCACGGAGGAGCTGGAAGCCTTCCAGGGCACTTAAGGAGCGCTTTGCAACAGCTCTGATACTAAAACATTCTGACCCCACGCTACCCTTTGTAGTTGAGATGAATGCATTGGTCTTCTGAGTCGGAGCGGTACTCTCCCAATGGCAGAGCACATGTCCCAAACTCCATCCCTGTGTGTATTTTTCATGCAAGTTGTCCCCAGCCAAATGCAACTACGACATAGGGAGTCGGAAATTATTGGTTATAAGATTGGCCTTGTAAGAGTGGAGACATTGGTTGGAGGGGGCCAGACATCCATTCCTAATTCTTACTGATTACAGAAACCTGGAGTACTTGCAGACCGCTAAATGCCTGAACCCACACCAGGCCCAATGGGCATTGTCCTTTACCCATTTCAAGTTTACCATATCCTACAGGCCAGGCACAAAGAACACCAAGGTCAACATCTTGTCTCGCATGTACAACAAGGATCCAGCTCCTGTCTCACCGGAGGTCATCCTGCCCAAGAAGTGTGTTTTCACTTCCGTTTAGTGACAGTTCTTCCAGTTCAGCCCAGGAGGGAGAGCCTGGTGATGCGGACAAGCAGAAGTACATACTGTAAACATGGGGCCTTTGCTACTCCGGTGGGCACACGACTCCCTGACCTCAAGGTACCCCAGCCACCATCGGGCTCTCTCCCTCCTGCAAGGGCACTTCTGGTGGCCCTCCATCCAAGAGGACATCCAGGAGTACATAGAGGCCTGAAATCTGCAGGGTTGCTCAATCCCCTGCCAGTACCATCCTGGCCCTGTTCACAACTGGCAGTCAATTTCTTGGTGGATCTCCCTCCTTCAGAAGGTAAGACCATCATCCTGTCCATCATTGACTGGTTCTGAAAGGTGTGCCACCTCATCCTTCTGCTTGTCTTCCTACTGCACTTGAAACCATGGCAGCCCTGTTCCAGCATATCTTTCTTCTTTATGGCTTCCTGGATGAAACTGTGTCCCATCGAGGCTCCCAATTCACCACCTGGGTATGGAAAGCGCACGCACGCACGCACGCACGCACACACACATTTTCAGAACCGCTTGTCCCATACGGGGTCGCAGGGAACCGGAACCAACCCGGTAACACAGGGCGTAAGGCCGGAGGGGGAGGGGACACACCCAGGATGGGACGCCAGTCCGCCGCAAGGCACCCCAAGTGGGACTCAAACCCCAGACCTACCGCAGAGCAGGACTGTGGTCCAACCCACTGTGCCACCGCACCCCCCATGGTACATTTACATTATATTTATTTATTTAGCAGACACTTTTCTCCAAAGCAACATGCGTCTTAGAGAAATACAATCTGCATTACATTAAGAGAAAAAGAAGCATAGTTGCAGACGTGATTCTTAAGTAAACTTAGTTTTTGCTTCTTTCGCTTTATGCACCAATACTCATTGCACAAGTAGGTGCATAAAACTCAGAATAGACGATTCCTGATCACCTTCCTACAATTTTCTTTGGTACAAGGACAGCAAGGAGACCTGGTGTGCAGTGAAGGACCACCTCCACCAAAGTGTCTACCGGTTTAAACAACAGGCTGACCGGGACTGCCGCACCCTATCCTTCCAGCCAGGACAACGGGTGTGATTGTCCACCAGGGATTTCCAAGTTGCATCTCCCGTTGAAGTAACTCAGTCCATGCTACATTGGCCCTTTCAAGGTTCTTCACTGGTCAACTCAGTGACTTACCGGTTACACCTGCCCCCACATCTGCATGTGTCCCACTTTTCATGTGTCTCTCCTCACATCATACCAAACCTCCTTGTTCCTGGCACGTCAGGTAACCTCACCATCCTCATCTGTACAACTGGATGGGGTCCTGGCATATGCCGTTAAGGTGCTCCTTGATTTCAGGCGTCGGCGCCGGGGACAACAGTACCTAGTGGATTGGGAGGGGTATGGCCTAGAGGAGTGCTGTTGGGTCCCCTCACGGGACATCCTAGAAATTCTACTCATCTTTGATTTCCACAGAGCCCATTTGGACTGTCCTGTGACCAGGGGGGCCCTTGCCCATGTCAGCATTTATGAGAGCAAGAGGAAAGTGGTGACTTCTTTGCCTGTTTGCAGTATAGCTAAAACAATTTGATTTGTGTAGGCGAGAGAGAGTAGCACTATGCAAGAGTGGACTTGCCCTGGTAGGTGGGATAACGAATGAGACTGAAAGCTGCTGGCTGATGTGGGCAAACAGCTCCAGGTACCGCAGGTCATTGAGGTCACTTTATTGCATGCAGACATGGTGTTATATTCGGAGTGTGAGCAGATCGTGTACTTTGTAGAGTTAACAGTGCCATTCGAGGATGCTATTGGGGAGGCATACGAATAGAAATTGTTAAAGAATGAAAATCTGGTGGCAGAGGCAAGAGACTGTGTGGGTGGCAGGCTGATGTGAGACCGGTAGAGGTAGGTGTTAGGGGTTTTGTGGCTGAATCAGCTATGTCACGGTTGGGGGAATTTGATATTAGAGGCCACTTGTTAAGGGTGCCAGTGAAGGAGTTGTCTGAGACAGCTGAGAAAGCAAATCAGTGGTTATGCTTAAGAAGAGAGCAGGGTAGTTGGGGTTACAGGTTGGAAGGAAGTGTGTAGTGGTGGTAAAATTAGTGGCAGGTGGCTTGTAATAGGAGGTAGCTGGTGGTAATTAAGGAGGTGTGGCCTTGTTAATAAGATCAGTTTAAATTTGTGGAGTGGTGCATTTGCAGTTTTTGCTGGCAGATATGGAGGTAATCCATGATAATTTGAGTTGGGACGCGCCCAGCCGTCCACATGATCTGAAAGAAAACCTGATACATCAGAACAGGCCACGACCTTCCACTGCTCCATGGTCCAGTTCTGACGCTCTAATGCCCACTGTAGGCGCTTTCTGCAATGGACAGGGGTCAGCATGGGACCTGCTGTTTTGAAGGTGCTTTGACCCAGTTGTCTAGCCATCAGAATTTGGCCCTTGTCAGTTGCTCAGATCCTTATGCTTGCCAATTTTTCCTGCTTCCAACACATGAAATTCAAGAACTGACTGTTCATTTGCTGCCTAATACATCCTACCCCTTGACATGTCCAAGAAAATCTCCAAAAAGAGTTTGGCTTCCAGGACAGATAATGAAGCAAGCTAAGCAATCATTTCCCCTCAAACGCATTGATAGTGATTCTATCACTAAAATAAAATTATTTAAATTTAACTTGTGTTCTTTCAGAAATCTCTTCTGGAGCATAGAGCATTTGGAGAAAGCACAGACCACAGAGCATTTTGAGAAAATATCTTTAATCGTTTCACTCACTATAAAAATTTCATATCCACAGATAGTAATTGTACACTTTCCTGGACTGGGATCTCAGCTTGTTGTAAACTGTGGGACAATTAAAAATGAAAGTCCAGATCAACCTTTTATCTCAGAAAGAATGTAGGTATCCTTTCTTCACCCCTCTTTTGTTTCAGCTAAATACTGTGACTAAAGCAACAAACACCCAAAGCTGCCATCTGCTATAACCAGAACAGTTTTCCTGCATTGAAACATTGCATTATTATGATTTTATAAAGATATTCTCATGACAAACTTAGATTAATGTGAATGCTATATATAAACCCAAAGAATGTGAATTTTTGTATCTTTCAATTAAAAAAAATTAACCAAATGATGCTGTGAAAACATTTCAGTTGTGGAAGAATAGCAAGGACTATTGCAGCTATAACAACAATGAAAGTAAAATACTTTATGAATAAAATCAAGATCCAGCCTGTAACTCCCACAACCACAGCCCAGATGCAAGCACCTGGCCACAATGAGTGCTGTGGAGTATAGAGGGCACCAGACCACTGCCCTCCAGTTGAAGAATCTCATGAGACAACTGTCCTCCAAGCACTCTCCAATCATCCTTGCAACCTTACCTTTTCCTGTTCTTGCCTCTCTCCTTGCTCCCTTGCCTGACTCCATGTCTCCCACGGCTACAACTTCTCACTTCCTCATTCTGACCTCACTCTAGATCCTCTCATTGTCAACGTTTGCCAATCGACCAAGCCCTTTGCCTACTTATGACTACAAAACCTGCCTTGTTCCTCTTGTCTGCAATAAAAGATCCCACAATTGGATCCTACATCCAGTGTGTCTACTCTGTGCTGTAACAGAAGATTTCACCTGACAACATAGACCCACCGAAGATCGAGCATCTGCGGAATGTCATCTCACTCCAGGGAGATCTTCTCAGGTTGCATGAACAGATGCTGCAGCAGATGCCTGAATCTGTACAGGAGATTCTGATTCTTCTCTGACGAGTAGAATCCAAAAGCCAGAGGAGCAGCCACCCCTGCGTCATCCACCATCTCAGTGACAGACCCCCGACTTGCCACACCCATGCAGTACAAAGGCGCTGTGGAGAACTGCCAGGGATTTCTACTGCAATGCAAACTGATTTTTTTCCCAGTTTGCACCATGTTTATCAGATGAATGAAAGCCGTGGGAAATACCTGGTGTCGTTGCTGACTGGACTTGCTTTTAACTGGGCCACAGCAGTTTGGAGACATTATAGCACCATGTCCTATGAACAATTCAAGGAAAAGTTCAAGGCAGTGTTTGACCACCCCATCTCCAGCAAGACAGCTGGCAACTGCCTGCTGACTCTACGACAGGGTAACCCGTCTGTTGCGGCTTATGCTGTCCAATTTTCCACCCTCACAACCGAGACCTAGTGCAACACAGCAGCACAACTGGCGTGCTTCCAACAGTAATTGAATCCTCAAATCCAAGTCAAACTTACAGGGTAGAAAAATGGACTTTTGACCAGTTTGTCGAGAACACCATCACCCTCGACAACCCGACCAGAGAATGTCTGCGGCACTCCTGGCAGGTCCCGTCAGTATCTGGACCCTTTTTTGAGCCACAGGAGCCCATGCAAATCGACCAAATACATCTGACGACCACCAAGAGGCAATGGCAGCTCAGGGAAGGGCAACAAAAACAAGCTAAAATATCTGGTGATAAAGAAATGGCAATGCAATTGAATCAATCATTTCACTGAGAAGTGAGAAAGGATAAAGAACATTATTTCAAAGCGATTTGTCAGCAGACTGAGTCAGAATATGTCAACAGAGAAGCTAGGATAGCATGTCAAAATATAAAAAGGAAAAGGCAAAAATTTCAACCTTGATTAGGAATGCTGAAATATGCCAACAGTGTAATACTGAATGAGTGTCACGCCCCCGGGAACAAGCGAAGTGGCAACACCTGCGGCTAATTGATAACTCCCGGGATATAAGGAGCTCTGTGGCCACACCACAATGCGGATTCTTGCAAACGCCCTCGTGGTTTTGCAGTTTCAGGAGGTTCTTGTCTTGTGCCTACGACTCCTGTTCCTGATTCTTGACCATTGCCTGTTTCTCGACCACTGAGGTTGTCTTGCCCTTGTTGTGACATTCGTGCCTTGAAGACCTTTGCCTGTCCCTGACTGTGACCTTGTACGTCCAATAGAGCTCCATGCACAGACACTGCTTCCTGCAGACACTCCCACTCTGCTGGGTCCATTGTCAAGGTGAATTCTTCTGTCATGGCAGCAGGTGACTTTGAAGAAGTTGAAAAATTAAAAGAGGAGGCAGAAGATGAACCTAATATTCCTAAAGAAGAGGTTACACACACACACGCTTTCAGAACCGCTTGTCCGATACAAGGTCACAGGGAACCAGAGCCAACCCGGTAACACAGGGCGTAAGGCCGGAGGGGACACACCCAGGACAGGACGCCAGTCCATCGCAAGGCACCCCAAGCAGGACTCGAACCCCAGACCCACCAGAGAGCAGGACTGCAGTCCAACCCACTGTGCCACCACACCCCCATACAAGAAGAGGTTATTGCTGGTATTAAAGGTCTTGTCAAATAACAAATCTCCAGGAATAGATGTGTAGCCCACCCACTCAATTCTGGTTTCTAGGTATTAGCATGGGAGGTGAACTGGTGGTGTCTACAAAAACATAACTTTTGGATGCATCTACTGTTGCTTTCCAATCTGAGGTGTATGACTCTTGCTAGGGTGAGGAGAGGCCCAGTTAGCACAGTGCAAAGCTATACTGTTATATTGTGAGATTAGACCTCCCATGCGTCACACTTAGCAACCATAGCCTTTTTTCCTTTCCCAACATTATAAATACACAGAATATTACAACACCCAAGCTAAACACAAAACCAAAGAACATTTAATATAAAAACTAATAATTTACACCTTTAAACATTACAGTACTCTTAACTACAGAAAGCGAACACTTTATACCCTGGGTTCTTTTGTTTTTTATATTACTCAGTCTATGGTACCGTCTCGTTGGCGCGTTTGTTGGAGCTCATGTGTCCACCGTGAGGAAATAGTCTGTCATTACTCACTGTTCCATGTGATTCGGGAAACAGTCAGAGACCTGTCCTCATATTCTCTCTCCAGCGAGGGCGGGGAGATGGCGAATCCTGTCGGCGCTCTGTCTGCAGTCCGGTCACGCTGGGGCTCTGACAAACCGTAGCAAATCCTAGGCACCTCCACTGCCACCACTAGGGTTGCAACTCAGAAAACCCAACACAACGGTGTCTTCAACACACATGCTCAGTTCCTTCTTTCCCACTTAAGATAATCGAAGCTAACTGACCACCACATGCCCAGTGGCTATTTCACTCACGTAGCTTAGTGAAGTATCCAAGTGAGAATGAACCCAAAGACGGCTCGCTCTCCTTGAGTTCTTCTTTTTCCCGGAGTTACTTTCTACTCTCCTGCCCCGGTCTCTTAAATTAATAAAACCACATTCCTCTTTACTTGTTCTCCAACCCTCTTCCTCTCACTTGACTCTTCTCCAACTCTCTCAAGAACTCTTCTCCCCAGAAGACTTTGAGCATTTTCCCCAATTACAACTGATTGGGTAATCATTAAATCACACCTTCCTGTCAAATAAACACCAAAATAACTTACAATACGAGAACAAAAAAACATCAGCTTACAAAGCCATAATCCTCTCCATATTAATACAAAACTATTTTACACCAATGAGAATTTACACCCCAGACACAATAAAACACGGGAACAAATTTAGTAGGGCTACAGATGGTATCCCAATTGAACTGATCAAAGAATCTGAAGGTGCCATTGTGACTCTTAAACAATTAGAATCAGAATCAGAATCAGAATCAGAACGAGCTTTATTGCCAAGTATGTTGACACATACAAGGAATTTGTCTTGGTGACAGGAACTACCACAGCACAGACAGAATGACAGTGACAAGACAGGTGAGAAGATAGAGTATGTGAACAAGGGACAAAAAAATATTTAAAAATATAAAGTACCGAATATACAAAAATAGTCACTAGATACAAATGCAAGGGAGTGTGAGTAAGAGATATGTGATAAATAGTTATAAATATAAACAGCATTATGTATTGCACGGTTTACTCTCTAGGGGAGAGATTTAGGTGTTCATGAGGTAGATGGCCTGAGGAAAGAAACTTTTCTTATGCCTGGCTGTCCTGGTACTCAGTGCTCTGTAGCGCCGGCCAGATGGCAAGGGTTCGAAGAGGAAGTGGCCTGGATGTGAGGGGTCTAGGATGATTTTGCTAGCCCTTTTACTGACTCTGGACGAGTGCAGATCTTGGAGAGCTGGGGGGGATGTGCCGATGATTCTTCCAGCAGTCCGAACTATCCGCTGCAGTCTTCTGATGTCTGACTTCGTAGCTGAGCCGAACCAGACAGTTATAGAGGTGCAGAGGACAGACTCGATGACTGCGGAGTAGAATTGCATCAGTAGCTCCTGTGGCAGGTTGAACTTCCTCAGCTGGCGAAGGAAGTACAACCTCTGCTGGGCCTTCTTCACAATGGAGTCTATGTGGGGCTCCCACTTCAGGTCCTGTGAGATGGTGGTGCCCAGGAACCTGAATGACTCCACTGTTGCCACAGTGCTGTTCATGATGGTGAGTGGGGATAATGCTGAGGTGTTTCTCCTGAAGTCTACGATCATCTCCACCGTTTTGAGCGTGTTCAGCTCCAAGTTGTTATGACTGCACCAGACAGCCAGCTCTTGGACCTCCTGTCTGTAAGCAGACTCGTCGCCATTCCGGATGAGGCCGATGAGTGTGGTGTCGTCTGCAAACTTCAGGAGTTTGACAGAGGGGTCTTTTGCGGTGCAGTCGTTGGTGTACAGGGAGAAGAGCAGTGGGGAGAGCACACATCCCTGGGGGGCGCCAGTACTGATTGTGCGAGTATTGGATGAGAATTTTCCCAGCCTCACTATCTGCTGCCTGTCTGTCAGAAAGTTGGTGATCCACTGACAGATGGAGGTGGGCACAGAGAGTTGGGTTAATTTGGACAGGAGGAGGTGTGGGATGACGGTGTTGAAGGCTGAGCTGAAGTCCACGAACAGGATTCTCGCATAAGTCCCTGGTTTGTCCAGATGTTGTAGAATGTAGTGCAGTCCCATGTTGACTGCATCATCCACAGACCTGTTTGCTCGATAAGCAAACTGCAGGGGGTCCAGTAAGGGTCCAGTGATGTCCTTCAGGTAGTCCAACACCAGTTTTTCAAGTGACTTCATGACCACAGATGTTAAGGAGACAGGTCTGTAGTCATTAAGTCCTGTGATTTTGGGTTTCTTTGGAATGGGGATGATGGTGGAGCGTTTGAAGCAGGAAGGAACTTCGCACATCTCCAGTGATCTGTTGAAGATCTTTGTGAAGATAGGGGCCAGCTGGTCAGCACAGGTTTTTAGGCAGGCCAATGAGACACCGTCTGGGCCTGGTGCTTTCCTTGTCTTCTGTTTGACAAAGACCCGACGCACCTCCTCTTCACAGATCAAAGGTGCAGGAGGGGGGAAGGTGGGGGTTACTGGAGGTGTTAATTGATTCGTGGAGAGAGGGTTTGAATGGGTGTAGGGTGTGAGACAGGGTTTATCAAACCTGCAATAAAACTCATTCAAATCGTCGGCTAGTTGTTGAGTTGACATGGTGCCGGAGGGTGGTGTCTTGTAATTTGTGATGTCTTTCAGGCCTTTCCACACCGATGCAGGATCGTTGGCTGAAAACTGTTTCTTCAGCTTTTCAGAGTAGTTTCTCTTAGCCACTCTGATCTCCTTTGCCAGTGTGTTTTTGGCCTGTTTATACAAGACTCCGTCCCCGTTCTTGTAGGCGTCTTCTTTGGCCTGACGAAGCTGTCTGAGTTTTGCAGTGAACCACGGTTTGTCATTGTTGTATGTTAAACGAGTCCTGGTAGGGATGCACATATCCTCGCAGAAACTGACATATGATGTTACAGAGTCTGTGAGCTCATCTAGATCGCTAGCAGCAGCCTCAAAAACACTCCAATCGGTGCACTCGAAGCAGGCTTGTAAGTCCTGCTCTGCTTCCTCAGTCCATCTTTTAACAGTTCTTATTACAGGTTTAGCTGATTTCAGTTTCTGCCTGTAGGTCGGTATAAGATGAACCAGACAGTGATCAGAGAGCCCCAAAGCTGCCCGTGGAACAGAGTGATATGCATCCTTTACTGTGGTGTAGCAGTGGTCCAAAATATCACTGTCTCTGGTGGGACATGTAATATACTGTCTCTATTTTGGCAGTTCACGGGAGAGATTTGCTTTATTAAAGTCCCCGAGAATGATTATAACAGAGTCCGGGTGTTGTTGCTCTGTGTCAGTGATCTGGTCGCCCAGCTGTTGCAGCGCTGCGTTCACACACGCTTGCGGTGGAATGTAAACACTTACGAGGATGAACGAGGAAAACTCCCGCGGCGAGTAGAAAGGCTTGCAGTTGATGAAGAGCGCTTCTAGTTCGGGACAGCACATCTTCTTCAACGCTGTCACATCTGTACACCACCTTTCCGTTGATGTAGAAGCATGTCCTACCGCCACGTGATTTCCCCGCTGATTCCGCGTCGCAATCCGCTCTGAACAGCTGGAAGCCCGGCAGATGTAGCGCACTGTCCGGGATGGCTTCATTCAGCCAGGTTTCCGTGAAACACAGAGCAGAGTTTAAGAAGTCCTTGTTTCTTTGGGACAGGAGGAAAAGTTTGTCCATTTTGTTGGGTAAGGAGCGGAGGTTCGCCAGATGGATATTAGGCAGCGCTGTTCTAAAGCCGCGCTTTCGGAGCTTGGCAAGCGCGCCGGCTCGTTTTCCATGCTTGCGCGTCTTGGAGTGCTTGAGTAGCGCCGCTGCACCTCCGACTACAATGTCCAGCAAAACGTCAGAAAAGTCGAAAACCGGTAAAATGTCGGGTGGTGTGTATTGCCGAATGTTCAACAGTTCTTCCCTGGTAAAACTGATTGTCGGAGTATAACTAAAGACAGGGCAAACTAACAAAAACAGTAAAACAACTGTGGAGCTCCACACCGAGGCAGCCGTTCGCGGCGCCATCATGAAGCAATTATCCCATGTTATGTCAACAGATTTGGAAACAAAGAAAGTGGCCAGTGAATTTGACAAAATTGGTCTTTGTCCTGATATTTAAGAAAGGAGATGCCAAGGATTGTGAAAACTAGCAAACGATTGCAGTCATCTCTCACACCTGGAAAGGCCTGAAAGACATCACAAATTACAAGACACCACCCCCCGGCACCGTGTCAACTCAACAAGTAGCCGACAATTTGAATGAGTTTTATTGCAGGTTTGATAAACCCTGTCTCACACCCTACACCCATTCAGACCCTCTCTCCACGAATCAATTAACACCTCCAGTAACCCCCACCTTCCCCCCTCCTGCACCTTTGATCTGTGAAGAGGAGGTGTGTCGGGTCTTCGTCAAACAGAAGACAAGGAAAGCGCCAGGCCCAGACGGTGTCTCATTGGCCTGCCTAAAAACCTGTGCTGACCAGCTGGCCCCTATCTTCACAAAGATCTTCAACAGATCACTGGAGATGTGCGAAGTTCCTTCCTGCTTCAAACGTTCCACCATCATCCCCATTCCAAAGAAACCCAAAATCACAGGACTTAATGACTACAGACCTGTCGCCTTAACGTCTGTGGTCATGAAGTCACTTGAAAAACTGGTGTTGGACTACCTGAAGGACATCACTGGACCCTTACTGGACCCCCTGCAGTTTGCTTATCGAGCAAACAGGTCTGTGGATGATGCAGTCAACATGGGACTGCACTACATTCTACAACATCTGGACAAACCAGGGACTTATGCGAGAATCCTGTTCGTGGACTTCAGCTCAGCCTTCAACACCGTCATCCCACACCTCCTCCTGTCCAAATTAACCCAACTCTCTGTGCCCACCTCCATCTGTCAGTGGATCACCAACTTTCTGACAGACAGGCAGCAGATAGTGAGGCTGGGAAAATTCTCATCCAATACTCGCACAATCAGTACTGGCGCCCCCCAGGGATGTGTGCTCTCCCCACTGCTCTTCTCCCTGTACACCAACGACTGCACCGCAAAAGACCCCTCTGTCAAACTCCTGAAGTTTGCAGACGACACCACACTCATCAGCCTCATCCGGAATGGCGACGAGTCTGCTTACAGACAGGAGGTCCAAGAGCTGGCTGTCTGGTGCAGTCATAACAACTTGGAGCTGAACACGCTCAAAACGGTGGAGATGATCGTAGACTTCAGGAGAAACACCTCAGCATTATCCCCACTCACCATCATGAACAGCACTGTGGCAACAGTGGAGTCATTCAGGTTCCTGGGCACCACCATCTCACAGGACCTGAAGTGGGAGCCCCACATAGACTCCATTGTGAAGAAGGCCCAGCAGAGGTTGTACTTCCTTCGCCAGCTGAGGAATTTCAACCTGCCACAGGAGCTACTGATGCAATTCTACTCCGCAGTCATCGAGTCTGTCCTCTGCACCTCTATAACTGTCTGGTTCGGCTCAGCTACGAAGTCAGACATCAGAAGACTGCAGCGGATAGTTCGGACTGCTGGAAGAATCATCGGCACATCCCCCCCAGCTCTCCAAGATCTGCACTCGTCCAGAGTCAGTAAAAGGGCTAGCAAAATCATCCTAGACCCCTCACATCCAGGCCACTTCCTCTTCGAACCCTTGCCATCTGGCCGGCGCTACAGAGCACTGAGTACCAGGACAGCCAGGCATAAGAAAAGTTTCTTTCCTCAGGCCATCTACCTCATGAACACCTAAATCTCTCCCCTAGAGAGTAAACCGTGCAATACATAATGCTGTTTATATTTATAACTATTTATCACATATCTCTTACTCACACTCCCTTGCATTTGTATCTAGTGACTATTTTTGTATATTCGGTACTTTATATTTTTAAATATTTTTTTGTCCCTTGTTCACATACTCTATCTTCTCACCTGTCTTGTCACTGTCATTCTGTCTGTGCTGTGGTAGTTCCTGTCACCAAGACAAATTCCTTGTATGTGCGAACATACTTGGCAATAAAGTTTGTTCTGATTCTGATTCACCAGCAAAATCTTGCTGAAAATAATCCAGTGGCAACTGCAATCGTACATAGAGAGAGAATTGCCAAAAAGTGAAGTAGGATTTAAAAAGGTTGAGGAACAAGAGACATTACTGCCAATGTAAGATTGATACTGGAAAAGCCCAAGGAATAACAAAGGCCTATCTATCTTTGCTTCATTGACTACAGCAGGGCATTTGACTGTGTGGATCATGACAAACTGTTGGTAACTCTGGCACAGATGGGAATACTAAAGCACATAATTCAGATAATTAGAAATCTATATGAAAATCAAGAAGCTGCAGTATGCACCGGATATGGCAATACAAACTGGTTTCAAATAAAAAGAGAAGTGAGGTAAGGCTGTATATTGTCACCTTACCTTTTCAACTTGTATGGCAAAGCAGAATTTAGTAGAGCTAACTTATCCGAAGATCGAGTTGGTGTAAGCGTTGGAGGCAGAAACAAACAATTTGTGACATGCTGACAATACGATGTTGTTAACTAGTGGCAAAGAAGACATTCAGTATTTATTTTTAAAAAAATTAAAACTGAAAGCCATAATATGGGTTTACAACTGCCATGTTCCGTGTCCGGAAGTGAGAGGACAAACCCAAGTACAGGGCGAACAGGAAGTTTATTAGGGTAATCCAATAACTGTAGTCTCAGACAGGCAAGGGTCACCGAGGGACAGTCGTCGTTCAGGGGGAAGATCCAGAAGGCGAAGTCAAGAAGAAGGCGTGGGTCCAGGAACACAAGAAAGCAAACCAGGTAGGAGGGTTCAGGGATCGGGGAGCAAGGAGTAGGGAGTCACAGTCGATGAGCGAGGAGCAGAAGGGAGAGGGGCGAGGAACAAGGAGTAGCAGCAAGGTGTGTCGTGGGAAGCTTGGGCGCAAGGCAAACAAGGTTCCACGTCAGCCTTGGTCCTGTCACCGCCTTTTATGCTCCCGTCCTGACTGGTTCTCAGGTGTAGCTTGTTGCACCGGTAGCATGGGCGTGGCAACAGTTAAACATCAAAAAGACGAAAATTATGAGTACAGTAAATATTGAGAACTTTGAGCTTGATAACGAAGAAAAAGAAATTGTGAAAAACTTGAATCTGTTGGGTTCTTATGTAAATGACGACGCAACCAGCAGTCAAGAAATTCTCCATAAGATTACTCTAAGTAGAACATTAATGAAACCTCTTGATAAAGTGTTCAAAAGCAAAGACATAACAATCCAGACCAAGATTAGGCTTGTTCAGGCATTTGTATTCTCAGTCACAAACTACAGGTGTGAAAGTTGGACGGTGCAGAAACAAGAAAGAAAGAAATTAGATTCATTTGAACTTTGGTTTTGAAGAAGGATATTGCATTTTCTGTGGACAGCTAGAAGAACAAACAAGTAGATTGTAGAAGAGATAAAACCAACCATGTCACTCAAAGCTCAGTAAATGAAATTACGCCTATCACACTTTAGCCATACAGTTAGAAGAGAATGATCATTAGAGAAGGACATCATGACAGGAAAGATTGAACAAACAAGGAGAAGAGGAAGACTCGCGATTACATGGCTCGATATGTTGACAGCAACAATGGGGACGACACTGGAAGAGCTTGCCAAACTAGCACAAAACCGATTTCTTTCTAGATCTCTAATTCATCAAGTCACTATGGCTCAAACCCGAGTCGATGGCACTGAACTAAGTGTACTTGGACAACATATTGGTGTTCTTGAGCATAATGGAGGAGCATGTGTGGCATGTGCGTCAGGCATTACGACGGTTGTTGGACAAGAACCTCTTCGTAAAAAGCGAGAAGTGTTTCTTCCACCAGGAGCGTGTCGCTTTCCTCGAGTTCATCTTCAGTTCAGATATGGTGGCGATGGACCCTACAAAGGTCTAGGCAGTGCTAGATTGGCCCCAGCTGACCTCGGAAAAAACACTGCAGTGGTTTTAAGGGGTTTGCTCATTTTTACTGTCGTTTTATTGGAGGATAAAGCTCTATGGGGACCAGACAAAACCCCCTCCTTTGAAACACTAAGTAGGACAAAACCTTCTTAAATTAAAAAAAATGACAAAAGCCCCTGTTTTTTCTGTTTTTGTGCTTTAATCCCATTTAATACCATTATAAACGGAAGAAAAAATAGACATGCACACACACATTTTCGGAACCGCTTGTCCCATACGGGGTTGCAGGGAACCGGAGCCAACCCGGCAACACAGGGCATAAGGCCAGAGGGGGAGGGGACACACCCAGGACGGGACACCAGTCCGCCGCAAGGCACCCCAAGCGGGACTCAAACCCCAGACCCACTGGAGAGCAGGACCCGGTCCAACCCACTGCGCCACTACGCCCCCAGAAAAAAATACAATGAAGTAATTTAAAACTGAAGTAATTCTAATAGGGGTGCGGTGGTGCAGCGGATTTGGCCTGTGCCTGCTTTCTGGTGGGTCTGTGGTTTGAGTCCCGCTTGGGGTGCTCTGTAATGGACTGGCATCCTGTCCTGAGTGTGTCCCCTCCTCCTCTGGCCTTGTGCCCTGTGTTGCGGGGTTAGCTTCCGGCTCGCCGCGACCCCACTCAGGACAAGCGATTTCAAATAATGTGTGTGTGTAATTCTAAAAAACATAATCTTTCTTTGTGTTGGTTCATTTCTGAATGGCATAGGACACAAGTGGTAGTAAATGAAATTTAAATAAACCTTAACAGTCAATGATGTTTTTAATATTGCTTTTTTAGTTTTGAAAGATACAATATGATGTTCTTTTAATTATGCTTTTTTTATGGTTGTACAAATAATTTTATGCTGTAAAACAGTGAGCTGAAAATTTATAATGCCAGTGTTAATGTATACTACAATACAATACTTATAATGTCTTCCTTATTGCAGTCTCATTACATAATAAATGTAGTATTTTACAATTCTGAGAACTGTTCATAAACTAACAAATAACAGAAGAATAAAAATTTCATTGATTATTTGTCTGAAGGGGGTATTTTTCTGGGGGGTTTTGTTCTACGCTCCAGCTCTATAGCGGCACTCCTCACTTCCTTGCTTTGGGGGATAGGAGCTTGACTCATATAGTCTCCAGAGGCTCTGGAAGCCTTCCAGGAGCTCAAGAGACTGTTTATAACCACCAAGGTGCTCCAGCACTCCAACCCGTTGCTGCCTTTCATGGTGGAGGTAGATGCCTTGGTTGTGGGAGATGGCATGGTTCTTTCTCAGAGACAGGGAACACCATTGAAACTCTACCCCTGCATCTATTTTTCCCATAAGCTGTCGCCTACTGAGCATAACTATGACATCGTGAACATGGAATTGTTAGCTATTGTCACATCCCACGGGGTCACTGCCCCTCCTGGTCAGAGGCGGCGCCACTCAGTGCCGCTAGCTAACGCTTACCTATCACCTCACAGTCTCGTAGGACATGGAGGTATAAAAGGAGCCAGCGGAGCAGAACTAGTCGCGGATTCTTAATCAGCAGTTCTCTTGTGCTTCGTTGGCGATTGGTAGTCTCTTGTTCCCTCAGTTTGTTTCCTAGGTGTGCATGTTCCAGTCCCGAGTGCCCGTCCCGTCAGTTCCTGCCTCTTGTTCTTCAGTCCTGGTCCATCGTTCCTGTCCGGTATTTCGTCACGTCTCAGGGTTGCGGTCAGACTCACAGATTAGCGTTTCACTGTTCACCGTAGTTCCAACACCGTGTGTGTTTCCTGGTCTCGTGTTTCTTGTTTCACTTCCACCGAGTGTCTTACAATACTCACCGTACACGTCTAACCTCACACTGCACGTGAAGTCATTATATATTTCGTCTGTGTTTGGACGTAATAGCAACGCGCGTCCGTGTCGGACTCCCGTCCGGACGCTACAGCTATTAAGTTAGCCCTGGAGGAATGGAGGCATTAGCTGGAGGGGGCAGCTCACCCGTTCTTGGTCCTCACTGACCACGGAAGCCTCGAATACCTACAGACCGCCCACCAATTAAACCCACAACAAACACACTGGGCACTGCTTTTTTTACCAGATTCAGGTTCACTGTTTCATTTAGATCACATTTGAAGAAAACAAAGGCTGACGCCTTGTCCAGGATACAGGACAAGGACCCTTTAATGGCTCCACCAGAACCAGCCTTGCCCACATCATGTTATGTTGTGCCATGCAGTGGTAGTTTTTAGAGGGCCTCGGGGAGGCCCAGGAAGAGGATCCAGGGCCCATGGACACCCTCAAGGGAAAGGACTACGTCCTGTTAGTGATGTGGCCTCAGCTGCTCTATTGCGTGCATGATTCCCCGACCACTGTTCATCTGAGCTGCTGACAGACCCTCTCCCTGCTCCTGAAGAAGTACTGGTGGCTCTACATTCGTGAAGATGTGTAGGAGTCTGTAGAAGTATGTGAGGTATGTGCCCAGGCAAAGACCCCAAACCAGAAGCCTGCTGGATTGCTTGAGCTTCTCCCTGTGCCTTCCCAGCCATGGTCCTACATGGCAGTAGATTTCATAATGGCTCTGCCAACCTCTGAGGGCAACACCATTATCCTGGTGGTCACAGACTGCTTTTCTAAGGCCTGCTGCCTGATCCTCATGGACAGATTCCCTACTGACTCTAGCCACTGCAGAACAGCTGTTCCACAGCGTATTTTGCCTGTTTGGTTTACTGGAAAACAGTCTCCAATTGATGGCCCTAGTTCATATCAAGAGTGTGGAGAGCATTCTGGCAGAAGCTGGATGTGTCTGTTAGCCTCACCTCAGGTTATCACTCCCCAGGCCAACAAACAGGTGGAATGCCTCAGCCAAGACCTCGGCTGCTTCCTCCGGAGTAACTGCAACCAGAAACAAGATTGGTGGTCAAGGTTCCTTCCTTGGGTAGAGTATGCCCACAATTGCCTCTCTCACTTATCCACTAGACTGTTTCCATTTCAATGCCTCCTAGGTTACTAACCTCCCCTCTTTACTTGGCTCCCTGGCCCCTCTGATGTGCCTGCTGTAGGCACCTGGTTCCAGAACAGCGAAGAGGTCTGAAGACTATCCAGGAGCACCTGCACCAGAATTCCTACCGGTACAAAAAAACAGGTACCATCGTACCGTGTTCTTCCAATCTAAACAGAAAGTATGGCTGTCCACCCGCAATATCAAGCTCAAACTCCTATTCAAGAAACTCATTCCCCACCCTTCAGGATCATCAGATGCATCACACCGGTCACCTACAGGTTGCAACTTCCCCTGCATTTATGTTCAACCTTCCCTGGATCCTTACTCAAATCCTTCAGGACCTCACTGTTCCAGGTGTCTCAGGGTATGCCAATGCCCCCTCCTTTGGAGGTTGACAGGGCACCCGCTTACACCGCACGCTTCCTCCTGGTTTCCAAGCACTGGCACGGGGGCAGGCCTGTACTATCTGGTGGACTGGGAAGGGTACGGCCGGAGGAGCGCACTTGGGTTCTGGCATGTGACATCCTTAACCTGTCTCTTATCTCTGATTTTCACACGGACCACTCTGACCAGCCAGTGCCTCAACCCAGATGTCATCCCCCTCTCAGGGTCGCAGAGCTGTGAGAGCTGCTCATGAAGGAAGGGGCACTGTCACGCCTACGACCATGTTCCAGACATGAACACTTAATAGTATAAATACTAATAAAGAGCACCATAGGACCACCCTGCAGTTGTGAATCTTGTTCAAGACAACTATGCTCCCAGCACTCTTCAATCACACACACACACTTTCAGAACCGCTTGTCCCATACGGGGTCACGGGGAACCAGAGCCAACCCGGTAACACAGGGCGCAAGGCCGGAGGGGGAGGGGACACACCCAGGACAGGACGCCAGTCCGTCACAAGGCACCCCAAGCAGGACTCGAACCCCAGACCCACCAGAGAGGAGGACTGTGGTCCAACCCACTGTGCCACCACCTGCTTTTCAATCATCTGTACAATTTTATCTTTTCCCTTTCCTTACCTCTCTACTCCTCATTCCCCTGCTCAACTCCACATCTCCCCAGGGCTATGACCTCTCATTCTGTCTTCCTGACCTGTTTCCAGATCCACTCCATGACAACCTTTCCAGATCAGCCAGACCCTTCGCCTGCCCCTGACTACAAAACCTACCTCATCCCTTCTGTCTGCATAAAAGATCCCATAATTCGGTCCTACATCCCATGCCTTGACTCTTTGTTGTAACATAGCCAAATAGCTCTACAAAATATTGCTAGCAACAGGAAGTCACAAAGTGATTTGAGGTACCCTAGAGGATCTTTTCAGAGCCTTCCCCAGAGTGTGTATTGATTTTAATCTAATGTTAACGATCAGCAATTCTTTTTCTGTATAAGTGAGTCAGCGTTAATCATCAATAAAAATTTCCCTTTGGGTTTTTAATCAGGTAAAAAATGCTTCACTTTTTATATCAATGCAACATAGACCAATTTAATCTTTCATAAACAGTGGATAAACTCAAGTGACCAGTTGCAGCAACTTTTTATTTATTGACTGCCTGGCGTAGCATCTGGGCCTCTGCTGCAGGGGACTGACAGGCCCTAATGAATTATTTTCCCAATCCACTAAGACAGGAATGTTTGGCGTGTAAAGCAACTATGCGGATGGCTTTGAAGTGAGGAGCCAGCTCAATTCTGCATGCCCAAGTAGCTGTGTCACATCCAATGTGAAAGGCTGAGTTAAAGGGGAATAACTTGAACATCAGGCTAAATAGCCTCTCTACACGATGGTATCTAAGTGTTGGGGCTGCACATGCCTTCCCTTGATGACATGACTGTGTTTTAAGAACTGGAGCAAAGAATCTGTGAAGTCATCAGTGTATCTGTTTCATTCACTGTATAGACAGCATTCCACAAAACCCCTCAATAAAGAGGCACACATTTTCAGAACCGCTCATCCCATAGGGGGTCGCGGAGCCAACCCGGTAACACAGGGCGTAAGGGGACACACCCAGGACGGGACGCCAGTCCATCGCAAGGCACCCCAAGCGGGACTCGAACCCCAGACCCACTGGAGAGCAGGACCCGGTCCAACCCACTGCACCACTGCACCCCCCTCTGTCAATAACGACATTAAATGACCTTTAGACAGACTGCCCTGATTTTCTCACTCATTGAATCACACATGGGGGGCGCGGTGGCGCAGTGGCAGAGTGGATTGGACTGGGTAGTGCTCTCCGGTGGGTCTGGGGTTTGAGTCCTGCTTGGGGTGCCTTGCGATGGACTGGCACCCTGTCCTGGGTGTGTCCCCTCCCTCTCCAGCCTTGCACCCTGTGTTGCCAGATTAGGCTCCGGCTCCCCACAATCCTGAATGGGACAAGCGGTTCAGACAGTGTGTGTGTGTGTGTGTGTGTGTGTGTGTGTGTGTGTGTGTGTGTGTGTGTGTGTGTGTGTGTGAGAGAGAGAATCACACATATATATCGTCCTCACATAAACAAAGTTTGTACATGAATTCTTAACTAACAACATTAACACAAAAGGCATGAGGATGTGTGAACTTAATGTAAGTAGTGCAGTTTGACTGGCAACCAGAACATTCTGGAGAAGTTCTTCCCTCGTAAAGGCACAGAGGAGCAAACCTTCCTCTCTTATCAGTACAGTTGCCTCTTCACATTCATGAGGGTTAGGGGTGGAGACCCCTGTGAATGTGAAAATTCGTGAATAATACAAACTCACACACATTGATTAAAAGCACTTGTCCCAAGCAGGAGCCTAACCCAGCAACACAGGGTGCAAGACTGGAGGGGACACACCCAGGACAGGACACCAGTCCATTGCAAGGCACCCCAAGCTGGACTCAAACCCCAGATCCACCAGAGAGCAGGAACAGGCCAAACCCACTGTGCCACTGCTCCCCCCTCATAATACAAATTGAAAAGTTTAAAAGTTACTGCTAGAAATGCAAGATTCCACAGCCACAAAGACAGTACACTTGAGTGAGGCTGGTTGCCGAGACAAGGATGCATAGATCCCACTGTTTTCTTTTTACCAAGAATAACTTTTAATATAGAAGATATATATTAGTATGCACTTACACCATCCATCGGCAACAACCACTTGTCTCGAGCAGGGTCTCGGCAAGCCGAAGCCTTGCCTGGCAACTCATGCCGCAGGGCCGAGGTGGGAGGGGATACAGCCAGGACAGGACACCAGGCCATCACAGGGCACCCCAAGCAGGGCTCGAGCCCCAGACTCGCCACACAACGGGCACTGGCTGAACTTGCCACTCCGGCATTGGCTGAGCCTGCCGCGCCACCATGCCCCCCCCCCAACACTTACCTAAGAAATATTAAATAACACTAATATTTAAATATTATATGGTTTCACGTAGAGGGGGGTGCGGTGGTGCAGCGGGTTGGACCAGGTCCTGCTCTCTGGTGGGTCTGGGTCTAGTTTGGCTAGACTCCAATGGCTTCCTCCTGCATGGAAAATGTCATGGATAAACAGGACTTTGACAGTGAAGAGAAGGTGACGATGGAGGCATGAAGTCTGTGTTACTTTATGTCAAGTACATAAAGGCTTCTCTTAGCCAGGCATGTAAATACTATAGAAATTAGAGTCATATGATTTTGTGCATATTGTTATAAATGATGAAAAGGCAGGATGACTGCAAGAATACTGATACTACAGTCTCCTCTTCCATTTATTTAGCAGACACTTTTTTCCAATGAACTCTACATAGTGTTATCAGCCCATGCATCTTATTCACCAAGGTGACTTACACTGCTAGATACACTGCTTGCAATGGGTCACTCATCGATACATCAGTGGAACACATTCTCCCAGTCACTCACACCCTATAGGAGAACCTGACCAGCATGTCTTTGGACTGTAAGAGGAAACCAGAGTACCTGGAGGAAGCCCATGCAGACACGGGGAGAATATGCAAACTCCACACAGACTGAGCAGGGATCAAATTCACATCCTCTTACGCTACCCAAGTGCTATGAGACAGCAGTACTACTCACTGTGCCACAGTGCCACAGTTCCTAGAGAGATGCTGGCTTTGGGGACAGAAAGAATTTTTTCACCATTGGGCCTTGACCGATTTAAAGCCAAAGCTCTCTCTCAAACTGTAATGCCTATCATTGTAATGGCATGAATACTCCTCTCATTATCTATATGAAGAATACAGACAACTAATGTAATTTTCCACAAGAATTGGGGGTGAGCCATGCAGTAGGGCTCTGCTACCCAAATAGGGGGTGGAGTATGGCAAGAGACAAGAGGTTACACAGTGGTACAGCTCTGACATGTTTCTCATAGGAACACATCTTTCCTTGCAAAGGACTTGAATTTATTTTTTCCACTCACTGTTACTTTTGTTTAATATGTTTATTGCTGAAAAATCGAGGGCGATATTTTAAAGCTATGTAGATAGATATTAAAATGCTTATGACCACTACCAAAAATTTTTATTTATACCCTAAAACAATCTTTTTTGTACCTTTAGATCAAACTATTTAACTTCTGCAAAACAAATTTAAAGATATGAAAAATAATGAAATTCAGATTTGTGATAAGAAAAACTTGCCCAAATTCATAACATGGAAGAGCACTGGTTATCATGGACAGAATGAGTTACAGAAATAAATTTTCCTTCCTTCAACTCCAGGATACCCAGGAGAAATTATAGAGCATGCTACATTTTCCAGCTTCTCACGCTCCACTGAGCTGCCATTTTGCTGTGTTCAGATGCATACATGAGATAGCACCCTCTCGGCTCACTGAGCAACAGTCAGGATTAACAGTAACACATAGAGCTGATTCACTGCTGGGGCCGTCTCTTTCAATTAAACTTTTGGCAGAACAGTAAAAGCACCTTGGAACACACAGGATAAATCAAGCAGCACAAAAACCTTGAAATGTATGGGCCTCTCTGCATGCACAGGTTATGATGATACTGTCCAAAGATTCTCTCATTCCTTCACACCAGCCTAACACAACAGACCTGCCTAGACATTATCAACCTCATTACATCGCTGTCTAATATTATTCTTCCTAGAAGACTATCAACCTATAAGCACGTGTCATGTGGCAGGTATGGACAAACCTAAACAAACCATCGAAGAAAAGTTTTAATATATAGGGGCTCTTTCACCTTAATCTGCCTTGTCAGCAACCCAGTCCAGTACACAGAACTAAGCAAATCCAATGATAAGTATCTTAGCTCCCAGATAGAAATCAATGCAATAAGTCATACAAATGATAGTCTCTCCAAACCTCTTCAGCTAGTTTCCCCTTAAGGCAAGCCATTGAAAAAACAAAACAAACAAATGCACAAAAAAATGGCAAATCCAAAAAACATCTGCTAAAGTTAACCTCTGGCATAGAATTACTTGACCAAATAAGTTAGCAAAAAATTGTCATGGCTGGTTCCAGAAGGAAGTGGCAGACCCAAGTGCAGAGTGGAATTTGTGCTTTATTCAGGGAAATCTGAGAGACTTTGTCAAAGGACAGGAAAGAGGTCTTTAAGGCGCAAACGTTGTTACAGGGACAATCCAAAAGGCAAGGTCGGTACACAGGTAAGAGGTCAATGATCATAAGGAGGTACGAGGACTAAGGACGAGGATTATGGGACAGGGAAAGGACTCAGGGATCAGGGAGGAGTAGAGTATCGGTAAGGAGGTCACAAGCTACAAGGCTGAATAAGGTTCTGGGTCAGCTCCTGGTCTCATGCTGCCTTTTATGCATCAGTCTGTGCCACACCCCAGATGTTCCGTGTTGGCTCGGTGGCAAAAATAAACAATATAACACTCCATATTTGACTAATTACAAGCAATGTTGCTTGGAATTCATTTCCTGCAAGTGTGCCTAGTTGACATGTGCACAGCATAGTGAAGGAACCCTCCACACATCATGCATGATTTTTTTTTATGCAATTAAAATCATTTTATATCCAAGACTGTCACACCCACAAGCACAATGACAGCACTGGGTACCAATCAGCCCGGCCAGGTATAAAGGCAGTACTGTCCCAGTGTCGGGCGTGGAATCTTGTAACGCCTTCCTGCTCGACTTGTGTGTTCAGCATTCTGTTCTCAACATTCTGTTCCCCGGTCTTTATTCCTGTTTCTCCTGGCTTTCGACCTCTACTTGTTTATCCATGTTCTGAGTATTGCCTCGCCCCTGAAAGTATGTTTGCCCCTTTGAAAACCCACACCTGTCTAAGAAATAAACCTACCCGCACTTGGGTCCAAACCTTACCTCCTCTCTCCTGGCCTCAGCGCTGACAAAGACCTTGTCAAACACTATCTCTGTGGGAAGCTTAATGCAGAAAATGTACAATGTAGAGGCTTCACTTTTCCCAGGATCTACATGCCAAGCTAAACTCAAAAGAATAGCATAGGTGTGCTATGAACTTCTCTCTACATCCCTCTATATGACCATAAACTAACATATATTACTTTTTTACATTATGTGAGGACCACTGCTTATGTGAATCATTTACAGGGCTCCTGTGCACTGTTTTAAAAGCTTAAAGTTATCTCTATGGATGTGTTGCATACTACACCCTTTTTACTGTGCCACACTTAAAGGTGCTGTAATGCCAATAGTCCCCATAGTTCCCTCAGTGGCCTCCTATACCTGTTCTGCAGCACTCTGCACATGAACATTTTCAAAATACATATATTTACAGTTTCTGGAATACATACAGTAGTACTAGCTGCTAATACTTCACTCGACAGAATCTAGTATCCTTGTACAAACTTAAAATAACATTTTAGACATATTATTTAACTTCAGCCTAGTGAAGAATACAACATATGCAATGCAAATTCTTAAGAAGGCTTCAAGCTCTTTCATTTTGACCCATAACTTAGCCTCAGATCATTTGCATGTCCTTTTTTCAATTGCCATTGATGTCAGCAGAGTGGAACATGGCTGAATAATTTAGGAGGTGCAAGAGCTGTGAGAAGAACTTTGCTAAACTGCTTCTGGCATGCAACATTAAAAACAAATGTCTGGCACAAAGTTTAACAAGTAAAGGCATCCACATTTGAGTTCTTTCCTCTCTTATAAAAGAGAATGAATGAATCCAATATCTTACAGTTCCTGCTTCGTAAACAGGACTCCTCTGAACAGCCTCTATACAAGAGAATGACACATTTACAATGTACATTAATTAATTTAACAGGCACTTTTCTCCAAAGCAGGTACAACTCAGAGTAAAAAAAAGTGCATTTCACAACAAAGTTCATCTGATACCAACTTTTTTGTTGGCACACATTACAAGTAGCTGACTGTAGAATTGAATCTGATAGGAAATACAAAGGTGACCATGACAAATGATGTGATGCAAATTTGTGGAGCTGTTAGAAGATTAGGAGAGGAGTGGGTCCAAAGGAAATGTGTTCAAATCCTTATTGAATGCTGAAAGGGACTCTGTAGTTTTGAGAGAGAGAGGGAACCTATTCCACCACAATGGAGCCAAAACCTAGAACCTAGTTTTAGACTTATTTTTTGTGGGACCACGTAGTGACCAGAAGTGGAGAAGGACAAGGAGGGGAGATACATGAGAACACTTTGGCTAGTTAAACATTACTTGTGTCAAAGCATTCCAGATCAGCTGGAGAAACATAACAGTAGAGGTCAGAAGGCCAGGAAACAAGAAAGAGCTGTAGTATTCCAGGCAGGATATCACTATGTCTTGAACCTGGAGCGATGTAAAATGTGTTGTGAGATGTAGGCTGATCGAATGAATGTTACAAAAGAGGTATCTTCAGGACTGAGTTATGGCTTCAATCTTGTGAGAGAAACAGAGACTTCAGTTGACTGTTACTACCAGGGTTTTGACAGATGAAGTGAATGAAATGAGTGAATTGTCCAGTCCATCTCTAGCAAGTGGATGGACTTCTTGGGAAATGGATGATCATAGGCTTGGAAACACTGATTTGTAATTAATGATCGGTCATCCAAGTAAAGATGACCAAGAGGCCAGCAACATTGTGAGAAGATACATTTGTGGCACTTCACAGAAAAGAGAAGAACAGACTATCATCAGTGAAGCACTGCTGACAATTACCCTGTCCTTGACAGAATAGAAACTGAAGGTTACTGAATAACTTCAGCATTTCTAAATACATCAGCAACATTTAATTCATCTCAGTTACTGTAATTTGGCTGTCAGGAAATTCGCACAGTTATGTAAATATACTGAACAAAGTACTGAGTGCAACTTCTTATCCCACAAAGGTGCAGAGATAACGGCTATCATGAGTATTCAGTTTGTCGTTCTATATCCTTCCTATGCAACAATATTTCCTTCTCTGTGAAGCTTCCTGGGAGCTAGGGTTTGCCTGTTACAGTCTCCCACCAACATCCCTCTGCTCAGCTACATAAGCAACCACTCAGGATACAAAATACTGAATTAGCCAATATGTTTCAGACTGTTTCACTGGAAAAACTTAATAAGATTAATTAAAGAAACCAGAGAATCAAATGATGGGTGTATTAATCATTCCAGTGTGTGATGTCTAATAACCCTGATTAATGGTACTTGGTATGAGAAAATCAGTTCATTAATCCTATTGAAAGTTTTAGTTTGTGCTCAGCACTAGAGTGACAATAAAATAAAAGCAGAAGGAGTCTGTACATACGTGCAGAGTGTCACATTTAGAATTCACACACACAGATATCATCTGAAACCGCTTGTCCAAGTGGGGTTGCGGTGAACCAGAGCATAGCCCGGTAACACAGGGCACAAGGTTGGAAGGGGAGGGGACACACCCCAAGCAGGACTCGAACCCCAGACCCACCAGAGAGGAGACCCCAGTCAAACCCACTGCACCACTGTGCCCCCACATGTAGGATTCTCCATGCTTATTTGCCATTTTTCAGTATCACCTGGCTATATTCAAATGCACTGACCCAAGTGTAACATCAAGGTGTATAAAACACAATTAAAGCTTCAAAATCAAAATGAATAAATTAATTGAGTCATGCATAAAAATTGGAAGAAAGAGATCATTTCATGGTGTTATTGTAACAAGTACAGATACTTCTCCCAAATATGAAAATTACCACTAAGCTAGATGACAAAATAATAAAACTTCACATTAGAAAACCACCTCCAAGTTAATATTATTTACACTTAGAGAGTGAGTGAAAAAGCTTCTCAAATTAATTAACTGGGAGCCACATTGTTTAGATAAAGCCTTTTACTCCCAAATGTTTATTCGATGAGGCAGCAATCAATTAATAAGATTTCAAGCTGGCTCCCTGTTTTTATTATTTATTCCTTAAATTATTCGATGTTAATGTTCCTCAACAAGAACAAAGTAATTTAGAGTATATAAACATCCATTCAATTTCAATGACTGCTTGTCCCCAGCATAGTCACAGAAGCATTGGATGCAAGGCTGAGGAGGGCACAGCCTGGATGGGATGCCAGTACTTCACAGTACATATTAACAGATTTGTATTTATTTTATACCCAGAATAAGCCCACACTATTCCTATACTCTCCAATTTCCTCCCATCAGTCTGAAGACAGGCATTTTGGGCCAACTGGTGACTCCACAATGCACATAATCTGTGCACCTGTGAGTGGCTGTATGTGGCCATTCTGCAGTGGACTGGCATCTTTTCCAGAGTGTACCCTGCCCAGTCTTGTGCCCTTTGCTTCCAAAATACACCTCAGACCACTATGACCCTATTTTAATGGTTATCAATTATGAATAACTGAGTTTAACTATTCCTATTCATTTCCTGATATTTTGGATTGCTATCCCTCTAACTCCCTTCCAGTTCATTTACTGCTTTTGTTCAAATAGATCTGTAGTGACTAGAACAAAGGGAAACTTCATCAGAAGTATGCCTGAATTGCAAGCTTTGAACTTTAGGAGGAAACCTGAACACCTGGTGGACCTCCATGTGAGCTCCAGAAGAAAAAGCATTTCCATGCAGACCATGTCAAGGCTAGATATTCAAGGCCACAACCACAGATTTTGAGATGTCAGTGATTCTCACTGCATCACAGTTCACCTACTCCATGAGAATCCTATTCTATGACAGCCCGAAATATCTGCATGATGAACAAAATCAAATAAGCCAGAGAATTAATTTCAAATTCTCTAACACAGACTCTGTAAAGCCAGCATTTAATTGAAATGTTTTCTTCTATGTGAAATCTTTATCATTTTTTCTAGTATTCAATTGTTCTTGATTTTGTACATAAAAATATTTTGTGCCTTTTTTAAAAAAACTATTATTTTCTATCTGACCAGCTTTGATTGATTTACATGGTTGAATTATAACTAAAGAAATTATTGTTATAAATAAGACTCAGAAACAGAGCTGATGATGGACCCAAGTCAGAGTTTTAGAGATGGAGAGCAAGATCATTGTCATGATGCAAACCAGGTTGGGATCAGAGAAGTCTTTATGGACGTGGATGTGCTCGGGATCAAGGTCAGGTAGGTAGACAGCTCTAGGATGAGGAGTGGAGGGGCTTCCTTTTTAATAGACCTTTTTTTAAAGAGATGAAGTCAATACTAATCAAAACTAATGATTCAGATATAGGTCAAGTGTCAACCTATATGCAAACAAACATTGAGAACAGGTACTCCCCATCCCTGCAGGCATCTGGAGATGCACTGGACAGGAGCAAAACTGTGGTTGAGGATGAAGCAGGGGTTGGTAATTACTGTCTTGACGCTCAAAACAGCATGAAGCATGGGTAAAAGGTGTGTATGCTCCAACGAGATCTCCCTGGTGGTGTCTTTCTCCTATTTAAACTTCAGCTAGACCTCAGGTTTGCTTGCCTTATCTCCAGGAGGTGCTCACGGTAGGAATGACAATTATTTTATGTAACCTAACTAGAATAAATAAGTTTTGCTTATGTTATGCTCCACATGGCAACATAAAAGGGTTTTATGTTTGGAAATACATGAGTAAATATTTGAATGAAAATTAAGAATTAATTTAGTATTCAGTTCCAACATTAAATTTAAATACATTTCTTCTTAGCATCTGAGGAAGTTCATTAATAGTAAACAAAGTTTTAATGTCCCAGGTGGTAATAAAATTGTTTAGGGTGTCTACACAATAAACAAAATTAGCACTGAATTTAGATTTAAAAGATTTATCTGGTAGAACTGCAGTGTAACAAAATGTTTCATTCACGCTATATACATACAATACTTAACAACAGTGTTTGTTATGATGGAAAATAAATCCTTGTAATATAACAGCAGGTTCCAAGTGTTCCTTCAAGGACCCTTAGATGGATGTGGGAATTCAAAACAGAGTGAATGTCTCTGTAATAGCATTCCTTTGTTAATATGAATATGTTCACTCAACTGATTTTACTGTAACTGTATTTTGAAAAAGGAACCACAGGCTGAATAGATAGTGCCCACATATGACCTTGCACCTTCTCCTTTGATTTCCTTTCTGGGCACCCTAAACATGCCATTTACTTAAACCTGGTTTATTCACCTTCTGAAAGAATTACTGCTTTTTCTAAACATGAATTAAAACAAAAATTCTGTACTTAATATGTTATTAATTCCACTTCTGTGTTTTATTGTAATTTCATTCAATTTGTAACTGTAGTCTCTGTGTGTCTACAGCATTGGGTCAACACAGTGCCACACCTGTTTTACAGTTCTTCGCTGCTTTGACGTTTGTTTGAATCCAGTTCAGCCAGTGTGAAGTTTGTATGTTCTTCCCATATTTGTGTGAGTTGTGTGAGTTTGTTTCTAGTACTAGGGTTTCCTCCCACAGTACAAAGATCTGTGTTTCAGGTGAACTGGGAATTCTGAATTGACCATAATGTGTTACTGAGTGAGTGAGTGAGTGAGTGAGTGAGTGTGCATGTGAGTGGCTACCCTGGGATGGACTGGAGTCCCATCCAGTGTGTACCCTTCACTAGCTTAGTGTCTTGTGTTTACAAGATGGTCTTTGGCTTACTGTGACCATGACTTGGACAAGCAGTTACTGACAATCATTGTATTATGTAGCATCTTACTCTGTTACATGTAGTAAACAATTTGCTTGTATCGATATCAATACAGTTTCAGGTCCTCTGATGTTGGTAGACTCTGGGTGGACCACATTGCCATATTTCCATTTTGTACAGTGCTCAGCTTCAGTAAATCATTTGACTGAACAAAAACTTTCCCTGACACTGAAGATACCTGTAAGACAAAGAGGCAGGTCCCCTATCTGGTTAAAGGGACTTGTCAAAAAGAAGAACAGCTGAAATTCTTTCTGATTTACTTTGAATGTGAAATGCTTCTTTCAGTTTGCTTCTTATGCCGACTTGTGAATGTAAATAGAAAATTTTAACACTTGCTAATATAGTCTAGTTAGATTTACAGCTGTAGCCCAGGATATCATTATATGAGGTTGCCACACTGCAAGTACAACTTTAATTCATACCTTTTCAAATCAATCTGCTGAATTCTTTTTATCAATATTGCTGAAGCACTAAATTCAGGCTGCTTTCCTCTTAAACTATGGCTAAATGAAGAGTTATACCTGAATTATAGAGCAACGGAGAGCAAACAGACCCTGAAAAGTAAGAGGGAGCTGCAATCTGAACTGCAATTTGAGCCGGCTTCAAGTGGAAAGTGAAATGACCTTAAAAACAGACTATATAATTTGTCTGTAATCTGCTCTTCCAGAAATAAAGTAAAGACAGAAGACTCACAAACAGACAAGGGGAAAGTGTTAAATGGGTTTTAATGAGATTTTGGACATAAAGAACCAAATTACAGAAAGTGTTGTGTGCAGAGTATTCATACAGAAAGAGAAGAGAATGCTGCAAGTAAATCTGCTTGCTAACCTATGTATCCTGTACCAGCAAACCCTTTACTGCTTTACTTTGCAGTTACAGGAAGAGAGTAAAGTTGCCTGAGGTTTGCCTTCTACTACTTCTCACTCCCCCATCCATCACTCTGATTATAGAATAACTGCACAGGCAAAAAGGCCAGTAGCCATTAAGAGAAATTAAATGAGGAGAAAAAACTGAAAGACTGTTCCTCACAAGAGAACATCTCTTATGTGCTGGGACCGTGTGACAATTATGAGTTGAGTACAGAGGTACACAGTGATCAACAGCCCCATGGAGCTGAAGCCTGAGCTCACCCTACCTACACCACGGGGGCAAATGTTTGTAGTGGTAAAGGGCCCTATTTAAACTCCCTACCATAGCCTGGCACCTGACATCCAAAAATTAAGCCTTCTTGTCCACACCCATTGCTAAGTGTGTTCTTACAGCGTTTTTGTGTGTCTTGGACTTGGACACAGCTTTAGGTTAATTATTCCAATTTGTTGGTAGCGTTAGAACAAGTACTGCAGCAACGTGCTGCGTTTCTGCATGCAGAAAGACTCCCTGTACACCCTGCACTTCGCTGTGATCTAAATAAACATGTTTGCCTCACCCTGCCAGTGCAGAAAAGATTCATCAAATGATTTGAACCTTTAAAAAACATCCTTTAGTTGCTTGTTTGTGTGCCTTTTAATATTGTGGCATACAGCACCATAGGTTTGAATGGGACAAAGAAGGACATGCAGAGAGCATTCATCTTGAACAGTTTATTAACACCAGCACACAGAGAAATAATATTCTTGGTCCGAGGACTCCATTTTCTCTAGGACCTGCGCCTCAAGCCACCCTTCCCAGCCTGCTTAGCACTCCACCCTGACTTTTGTTCAAAACACTGGCAAACACGGTCACCCTATAATTTCCCCCAGAAATGCCTCCAGTGGTTGCACACTTACATTTTACATTTTTCCCATAATGCAACTATTTACAATAAACAATCTTCCTGCCTAAACACAGTAACGCGGGTCATTGTAATATAGATTTTCAGTGTACTTTTCTGCTTCACTTTTCCAAGTTTCCCCATCACAGGCTTTCTGCTCCTGCTAATTAAAAATAAATGGCTAATGACTGGGTGATGACAGTGGAGTGTGTCTCAAAGGACTTACAGTATGTCAGCGTGATATTTCAGTTTTCTATTTTTGAAAAAAAAAAGAAAAATTTTGAAAATCTAATTTTTGCTTCGTCATTATGCGGTATTGAGTGTAGATTGATGAGGGGAAAAATGAATTTTAACAATTTTAGCATAAGGCTCTGACATAAAAAATGTGAAAAAGTGAAGGGGTCTGAATACTTTCTGAATGCACTGTATATAATAAACATATGAACTGTGGTGTCCAGTGACAAGTAGGAGTAGGCTGGTTGACAAGTAAGCACAGTCTGGTGGCAGCTAGCAGAGAGATGGCAGTCTCAACAGGTAAGGTTGGCAGCCTGGCCAGTGACCTTCTTCTGAGAAAGGCAATCATATTACACTATGGCCAGATCAACTCAGGGGCAACAGGAGAGGGATTACAGGTTATCAGAAACTGGATCTGCACAAATGAAAATGAGTCCAGATCTCTCCAAGGTTTGTCAGAGCCACCAGACTAAGATTAAAAGCTAGCAAGTAGCCCAGGTGTCACAGAAGACAGGTGTCACCTCTGGTGAAATCCAGGAAGGGCCAGACCAAAAGGCAACACACCATCCTGTGCCCAGAACTTCCATTTGACACAAACTACTTATTCCATAAATAGAGAAGCAGAAAGGTGTCAGATCAGGTAGCCTCAGGCCAATAAGAGTTATGAGTGGATCCAGTTCAAAGAAAATGCAAATGAGATACTTGAGGTAGCAGTGAAGGGTGATGTGAATGAGAGGTTTCATGCTGGGATAACTATTGTCATTAGTTTTGCAGCTTAGAGTTTTTGCGCAAAAAAAGCAGTTAGGTCAGGATACTCTGAGGACAACTGAGCACAGAGGATCTAGGGAATAAAGAGAGAACTGTGACGATGTGTTCAGGTGCATTGCCTATCCTGCATGATAGATAGATAGATAGATAGATAGAACACCGAGCCACAGGCAGTAAAGGGCAGGCTTTGTAGGCCTTCAAGAAAGATCAGGGACAGGCAAACAAAGAGTTAAGGAAAAGTTTTCAAGGATATGCAAATCCTGCAGACACCAACATTGAAAACATTAATCAAAATTTTTATATGAGTGCATTTTACATTTCTAAGTTTGTGTTCATGAAGGACAGGAAATGTAAATACATTTTGGCTAGAATGCTATCATCCCAACAAAGAAATCCATTCTCATTTTAAAAAATAATGAGCTCTGGGATCTACAGCTCATTGCCATTTCAGGTAAAAAAGAAAGTACAATCATTCCAAAAATTTCAAGAAAAATAACTACAAAAATTTCATTATGTAAATGATTTTAAAACAGAAAAATATGAATAAATCATATAACTACAGAGTAAAGCAGCATAGACAGTATTCTTTAAGAATTTTTATGCAATTGCTAGAGTATATAAATTAGGATATTCTCTCAATGTAGTCATTATATACTTAATTTCAAATATGGTAGCTAAAAGTCAAGTGATGGTTAGGGAAGTAACAGTGAGGAAAATGACCATACCAACGGATATATAAAAAGGTATGATGGGTCGCCTGAAAATTGCCAAGGGTTCATCATGCAGTGTGAGCTGTTGTTCACTAGTGCACCCCCCCATTCTACCAGATGGATGAAACAATGATTGCCTACCTGATGGCGCTCCAGACCAGACCAGCACGGCAATGGACAATGGCGGGCTCACACACCCGTACCAGGAATACGTATGCCAAATTCTGCAAGAAATCTGAAGCGGTTTTAGATCACCTGCTCTTTGTGCAAACCACCAGCAACCGTCTTTTGCGGCTCAGGCAGGGCAATTGCTCCATGGCTGAATATGCACTGGAGTTCCAGACACTGGCGGAACAAACTGGGTGGAGCATTGCCTCCCTGCTGGTGTGTTTTCAGAACAGGCTCCAACCCTGCCTCCAGCCTAAGCTCGCCTATTGCAGGGAAGAGTGGACCATGGACTGCTTCGTGGAGACAGCCGTGGTGGTGGATAACCTAGCCCATGACAGAACTCCGAGGTAGTGGGCAGTGGCATCAGCTACTACTTCCCTCGAGGAGGGTCCCGAACCAATGCAGATCAACCAGAGTTAACTGATCCCTGATAAGTGATGATGCAACCTCCAGGATTGCCTGTGCCTGTACTGCAGTGCCCCTGGTCACTTTCACTCCTCCTGCCCAGTGCGTCCACTACGAGGGACCCACCCAGAACCACAGGTCAGTCCCTTTTCTCATTCCCGGCAACTGACCGTGCCGATAACCCTTGCATGGCCAGGTAACAAGGCGAGTACCCATGCCTTGGTAGATTCAGGGACAGCTGGGTGTTTTATGGACGTCACTTTCGCTCGGGCAAACGACATTATGAGAAAAGAATGTGATATAACATTATGAGTAAGTACCTTGGACGGGCAGCCCCTAAGTTCAGGTGTGGTGGAATCCTTCACTAGAGCCCTCCGCGTGACGGTAGGGACATGGCATAAGGAGGACTTGATGTGTTTTTCTCATTCGCACCCCAGACACTCCGGTCATCCTGGGTTTCCCCTGGTTGATGCGGCCCAACCCGATGTTTGGTGGAGTACTGCGGAACTAGTATCCCGAGGAGCACAATGCACACATTCATGTCTACACCTTCCGTGTCAGGCAACCTCGGTTAAAGGGCTAGAAGGGGCTCTACAAGTGGAGGTCCCTCCTGAGTATGAAGATCTTTGGGAGGTCTTCAGCAAGAAATGAGTAGCTGAACTCCCACCACACCAGCTTTGGGACTGTGCAATAGACCTCTTAGCTGGGATCACTCTTCCACGGGGCCACACGTATCCTCTATTGCTCCCTGAGCAGGAAGCCATGAGGAACTACATCACTGAGGCACTGACTGCAGGGATCATTCAGCTGTCTACATCCCCAGCATCTGCTGGGTTCTTCTACATTGAGAAGAAAGATGGGGGGCCTGCACCTCTGTATCAACTACAGGGGGTTGAACACCATCACAGTCCGATACCTGCACCCGTTACCCCTGATTACCTCTGCCTTACAGAGAATCCACAGGGTCACTATATTCACCAAGTTGGATCTGAGAAATTCCTACTATCTCAGCTATATTCAGGAGGGGGACGAATGGAAGACCACATTCAGCACCTCCCTGGGGCATTATGAATACTTAGTCATGCTGTTTGGTCTGTCCAATGCTCCCTCAGTGTTTCAGACGTTTGTAAATCACGTTCTCGGGGACCTGGTCAATGAAAGTGTGCTGGTGTACATGGACAACATCTTGATCTTCTCCCAGACCCAGCACAACACATACAGCAGGTGAGGGGAGTGCTGCGTTGGCTACTCCAGAACCATCTCTATGTCAAGAGAAAGAAGTCCCTGTTCCATCAATCCCGGGTGTCCTTCCTGGGATACATCCTCAGCAAGTAGGGAGTGACCATGGACCCCAAGAAGGTCCATGCCATGTTGGACTAGCCCAGGCCCACCACGGTTAAGGCACTTCAACGTTTCCTGAGAACAAGGGTCCCCAGTTGAACTGGGCTGAGCCCACCAACCGCGCCTTCCGGGAACTGCAGGCTCAGTTCACCTCTGCCCCATGTTTAAACACCCCAACCCTTCCTTGCCGTTCATGGTCGAGGTAGATGCCTCCCTCGCAGGGGTGGGAGGAGTCCTCTCTCAGCATATTTTTTCTCACAAACTGCCAGCCTAAAGGAACTATGACATTGGCAACAGAGAGCTGCTGGCCATCAAACTAGCGCTGTATGAGTGGAGGCACTGGCTAGAAGGTGCCATTCGTCCCTTCACGGTTTTAACGGATCACTGGAACCTGGCGTAGCTACAAAAGGCCCACCGACTCAACACCCATCAGGCCCACTGGGCTCTGTTTTTCACCAGATTCAGTTTCACAGTGTCTTATCAGCCCTGTTCCAAGAACACCAAGACGTTCGAGAATACTTGGAGGCCTGCGCCCCATGCTCTCAGGCTAAGACCCTGCTAGAACCTCTGTCGGTCCCCTCCTGTCCATGGTCTCATGTGACTGTGAATTTCCTGGTCGACATCCCCCGTCTAAAGGTAAGACCACCATTCTCACCTTAGTCAATCGTTTTTCTAAAGCCTGTCACCTGATCCCGCACCCCAAACTGCCAACCTCATTGGAAACAGCCAAAGCCTTTTTCCAGCAGGTGTTCCAGCTGTTCGGCTTACCTGAAGACGTCATTTCAGTCAGGCATCCCCAGTTTACATCCAGGTTGTGGAGGGCCTTCTGAGACAAACTGGGGGTCAAGGTAAGCCTAACCTCGGGGTATCATGCACAGGTCAATGGTTAAGTGGAACGCCTTCAGCAGGACATCTCCTGGTACCTACAATCTTATTGCACCCAGAAGCAACACCAGTGGGCCCAGTTCCTGCCCTCGGTGGAATACGCCCACAACACCCTGTCCCACGCCTCTACAGGTCTGTCGTCCTTTCAGTGCATATTGGGGTCCCAACCTGCATTATTCCCCTGGCAGACTGCCTCTAGCCAGCTGCCCATCGTGGACGAATGGTACCAGGAGAGCAGGTGATCGGTCCAGGACTACCTTCAGGTGCACACCAAACAGTACAAGAGGCAGGCGGACCAGCATCGATGTATCCTGTCATTTGTGCCTGGGCAGAGGGTATGGTCCTTGTTACATCAGGCCCTATAAGGTACTCTGTCAGGTGACACCAGTTATTTACTTTTACTTACTTTTATCTTCCATGTTTCCCTGCTCAAGCCATGCAGCACCTCTCTCCTCCAGTTATCTGCCGACAGTACTCCTCCTCCACCGATGCAGGTTGATGGAGAAGCAGCCTACGCAGCACGAGCGTTACTGGATTCCCGGCACTGGGAAGGGGGGGGGAATGCAGTATCTGGTGGATTGGGAGGGATATGGTCCAGTCTTGGGTGGCTGCTCAACATTTTGGACCCCACTCTGATTGTCGATTTCCGCAGGAACCACCTGGACCAGCAAGCACCTCGTCCCCGGGGCATCCCCCTTCTCGGCATAGGGCAGCTGGTGCCACCTGTATGGGGGGTACTGTCGCTCCCTCATCCACCGGCTACTTAGCAACACCTGCAGCCAATCTATGGAACACTGCATAAACGCGGGTCCCGGAAGCTTTTCAGCGCGGAACCTCCAACAAGGAACCACAGCACTCTTCACTCTTGTTCCGTTTTTCCTTGTTTTGTGTTTCCTTGCTATGATCTTTGGATTGTCTCCTTCATTACAAGTATTGTATTTTCCCTGGGCCACATTTGCAGATTGATCGACCTTCGCCTGACCTCCAACTACTCTTTGTGATAACCCTTTTTAATAAAACGACAAGCCCGCACCTGAGTACGTTGCTCATTCCCGACCCCCGCCATGGCATCAAAGCTTCAGATGGTCACTTTTGTGTATTTATAACTCACACAGAAAATCAGCCATATCTCTTATTCAATTACAGCAAACACTAAAAAACCTTGGCATTTGCTGTCAGATTAGCCATACCATAGTGCTTTGTTTATTTGCCTTCACTGAGCAGATGTGCTATGCTGAAATGGAAAACTACATATTATTTATTATATTGTAATATTTTCTGTTTTTACTGTGTTTATTGTTTTGTTAATTACTGTACTGTCTTGTGCTGTTTGCAAACGTGTACTTTATGTAGTCCTGTATAGGTAGCTTTGTGTTGTTTTATGTAGCACCATGGTCCTGGAGGAACGTTATTTTGTTTCAGTGTATACTGTACCAGCTGTATATGGCTGAAATGACAATAAAGCCACTTGACTTGACTACATTTAATAAAATAAGCAAGGCTTCAGTTAACAATTCTCTCCTGCTGTTCAACCAGGCTCTGGCTGGGCCAGCGTTGTCTCTGTGGGTCTCTTCAGCCTGATAGAAGGAGCAATATGCAAGTTATCAACAGGGAAATGCCTTGTCTAAACATCAGCAGCCCTCAGTCAGGAAATGTGAGCACCTGAACTTTACTGCTAACACAGCAGTCATAATTTACATAACTTTATTCATAATCATTATTCATTATTCAGTTTTTATTTATTCATTTGTACTTCAGGTTCTCTTCAATTTCAGAAGTTCAGAAGAAATAGGTGGAGAAAGGGGTGCCACTGGTTGGCTGCTACCTACTCAAGTAACTCATTGTTTTTACATTTAATGTGTGGACAGCCTGTCCAGAATGGGCATCTTCTGAGAAATGAGACCTTCACTTGTATCCAAGAGTCTTCATATATAGCTAAATTATAATATTATACATTGAACACCTGGATTACACACAAAGTACTTGCTGCAAGGATAGCAGACAATTGCTTTACGGTTATAATGATAGGTATTCTTCTGATTCAACGGTCTACATGACCAGTATTTGTTATTATAAATTTTCAGTACAAAATGTTAAATTATTTTAAATTTTCTGATACATAAAAACTGAACCTTTCAGACATCTGCTCCTGAAGTCTTAGGGACACTATAACTTCCAGGCTTCCAATCATTCACAAATCTGGAAACACCTTCAGACTCAAGAGATGTTGGCTCTGGGGGACATTTGTATACACACACCTTTCCCTGCTCAATGTAGCTCAAGAAAGCATGGAAGTCTTATGCAACCAGCTAATTAACATTGTCAAATGTAATCAATCAAAAATATGTCTTACAGATACACTGTTCTGCTGTTCCTTTATGTTCACCATGCTCATTGTATTAGAACCTTAAATATCTAGCCTGAATTTGTGTTCAATATGTGGCACCACAAAACACATATCTCTTGTCAGTTCCCAGAGAGAAAGAAGCAAGGTCATTGTAAAGATGATACTTTAGTGTTTCTATACTTGTGTCGAACCCCATGAGCACATCCCACAGAAGCTGTTACGCATTGTTATGCAGTGTGTATCTGTCTCAAAGTAAGTTATCCAGCTCCACCCAGCATGCAGTTTCTGTTCCCAGTTCTTGCAAGATGTGACTCAACTGGAAATGCTGTTCTCATTTAAACCAAAAACAAATTTCTGTTGCTTTGTATCATAATCCATAGTTTGATGAAATAATACGTGGAATTCAAAAAGTCACTTGAGGTGTGTGCTTCAACTGGGCCTTTACTAGTACAGTTGCTAGGGTGAGTGTCAGAACAATTCTGAAAATGGTCACACCACATACATGTTTAAGCCATTTTAGTCAAAAAGTACATAATAATCTATATTCATCTGAATACAGATTATTTCAAATACTTTTTGATTGACCCTTGTATATAGGGATTACATAATATAATACAGAAAAGCATAAATCAGATACCATAGGAATAAGAAAATTCATCTTATTACCCATCATGACCCTCCAGATCAGATGTTCTGTTTTTATGTCAAACTTACACATGCACATGCACACTGGCTGAAGCAGCTTGTCCCAAGTGGGGTCACAGTGTACCAGAGCCTAACCCAACAACACAGGGCACAAGGCTGGAGGGGTAGGAGACACACCCAGGATAGGCCGCCAGTCCATCGCATGGCACCCCAAGCGGGACTCAAACCCCAGACTCATCAAAGAGCAGGACCCGGCCAAGCCCACTGCGCCATCACGCCCCCCTTTATGTCAAACTAATAACATATAATGTTGTCATCCTGGTAGTGAAACAGTCTGTTCTCCAAACTCCTGTCCATGAAACTTTAGCTAGGCACTCTAAAACCACAACATAAGGGAAGGCAAGGCCGTGTGCAGAATTTCATGTCCACAATAGCACTGATGAGCTGTAATTATTTATCCAGAATTAAATTTTAAAAAATGTTTCATTGTGATAAAGTATTTGGCCTAAACAGGTCAAGTTTCCAACGTTCCAGGATAGTGATAGTGATATGAGCTGAAGGTGAGTGGAAATGAACAGGAGAGTCACATCTGTTTCGAAAAAGGGAAAATCTGTGTTTTTGTTGAGTTTTGCCAGAAGAGTGTGGTCCTGTAACAATAATGCAGAATGCCTTTCGCTGTTTGTGTCATACTGCCATAAAGTACCGTGTACTAGAGTGTGGCAAAGGTGAGTTAACCTGGAACTTATTTAGAAAAAGCATTATAGGCCAAATTTGTGTTCATCGGTGTGAAAGGTCTGACTACATGAAGTATCACAAAAATTCTAAGAAGGCCAAATGTTAGGTAAATGAAATGTTACAATGTTGAAATCTGGCAACATTTGTTTTCTGAGAGGTGTACGTGCCTTTGGAGAAGTGTCTGTTAAACGAATAAAGGCAAACGTCAGTGCAATGCGTGGAATGTCAATCTACGGAGCTAAACCTTTAAGAAAGTAGGCCTACAGTGACACCGTGTGGACGGGCGCTGTAAGTGCTCGCTTTCCTTCTTGCGTCAGGCTGCCCAGTGAGCGCACCTCAGCTGGAAGTCAAAGGTCGCAGGAGCACTTCTCCATGGAAACCTTTGCTGTAACAAAAGGTATTTGAATTTCTCGCATCTCACATCGTCTGAACCACTTGTCCCATATGGGGGTCACAGTGAACCAGAGCCTAACCAGGCAATATAGGGCGAAGGGACACACCTAGGACGGGGTGCCAGTCCGTCGCAAGGCACCCCAAGCGGGACTCAAACCACAGATCCACTGGAGAGCAGGACCCGGTCCAACCCACTGCACCACCACACCCCCCGTGTTTGAATTTGGACTGTGTAAAACATACTAACTGACTGTAAAACACTGTTAAAGAACAGATAAACCTTCATACAGCTACTCCTGCAATATAACGATGTTTATATAGCAATTATATTATACTCTCTGTGTGTGTGTGTGTGTGTGTGTGTGTGTGTGTGTGTGTGTGTGTGTGTGTGTGTGTGTGTGTGTGTGTGTGTGTGTATATATATATATATATATATAGTAGGGGGTGCAGTGGCGCAGTGGGTTGGACCGGGTCCTGCTCTCTGGTGGGTCTGGGGTTCGAGTCCCGCTTGGGGTGCCTTGCGACGGACTGGCATCCCGTCCTGGGTGTGTCCCCTCTCCCTCCGGCCTTACGCCCTGTGTTGCCGGGTAGGCTCCGGTTCCCCGCGACCCCATGTGGGACAAGCGGTTCAGAAAATGTGTGTGTGTGTATATATATATATATATATATTCGGTGATATTCGGATAAAGTTTTATGCAGCTACTCGTGTGATGTACATTCATTGGTTCACATTGTGAAAAGTAACAAACTAACTGTACTTTGGAATCACGCATCTGCATCTAAAACTCTCTTTCTGTTAATGTATTTGCACATATTGTATTTTCTCTGAGACGCACATCGCTTTGGAGAAAAGCATTTGCTAAATGAATAAATGTAAATGTAAAAACTGTTTGAAGTCAGCATGTTGTTTTATAATGTGTCACATTTGGTGTTTTTACTGGCATAGTACTGTACAATAATGTAGTAGCTTGGCTGGACCCAGCCCTCAATTAAAGTAAATACAATATCGTACAAGTGAATTTAAAGGTTCAATACTGTAATATTTTCATTAATTCAAAGTGATTATTGATAATGAATGAATGAATGAATGAATGAAAATTGTAATTTTGTACAAATATTTAAAACATGGGGGTGGGGTGGCGCAGCAGGTTGGACCGGGTCCTGCTCTCCAGTGGGTCTGGGGTTCGAGTCCCACTTGGGGTGCCTTGTGATGGACTGGCGTCCCGTCCTGGGTGTGTCCCCTCCCCCTCTGGCCTTACGCCCTGTGTTGCTGGGTAGGCTCCGGTTCCCCGCGACCCTGTCTGGGACAAGCGGTTCAGAAAATGTGTGTGTATTTAAAACATGTTAAATGTTATAGAGTGGCACATTGGCACAGCACCTGGGTGGTGCAAGAGGATGTGGATTCAGTCCCTGCTCAAACTGTGTGGAGTTTGTGTGTTCTCCATGTGTCTGCGATGGTTTCCTCTGAGTGTTCCTGTTTCCACCTACAGTCCAAAGACAAGCAGTTCTGGTGAACTGGTAGCCCTAAATTATCCTTAGTGTGTGATTGGGCGAGTGTGTATATCTGTGACAGAGAGAGAGAATGACTATCCTGTGATGGATTGGCATCCTGTCCAGGGCCTTGTGCCCAATGCTTTCAGGATAGGTTCAAAATCCTCACATTCCTACTCAGGAGAAGCAGTTATTGCAATCATATGAATTGGATGGATGTTTGTGTTATCATTGTCATGCATTAAGAACTTTTTACTTTGGTACTTTATTGAATTTTCGGTAACACATATCATCCGGGAACTATTTAATCCAAATTTTAAACCCCTTGCCACAGGAATTTGCCTGATACGGTGATTTCACAAATCGAATTAATCTTGTTATGCAAGGAATGCTTGTAGTGAGGTTTGTTAAGGTTAGAAACTTGACTCAAGGTTGACTTGACTGGTTCTGCTCCTGTTACTTTAAAAACTACCATTAGATGGCAGCTTGTTTTAAATTTGTTCTTATGAACGTTGTTTTAGTATAATCATATTTTTAGTTGTTGTGCTTTGTAAACTTGATTGTTGGCCCACATTTTTTTCACTGCATGTCATTGCATTGGGGGAGAAAAATTTGTGCAATGCAAGGAAAACAGCCCTGAGCCCTTGCTGTTGTTTCTCCTCCTGTCTGTTTGTTGGAGCTCGCACACACACACACGATTCACAGAGATGCCACACACATACACCACCATTTACTGAGGCTTCAAAGATACTGAACAGTCTATGTACTATAATTATTATTTCAGCTGTATACCCAGGCAGTGCTGTCAATGTCCACCCTGCCGGAAGCTGCTCAGAAAACATTTAATTGCAGTACGATGAAAGCTATTTTGGAGGCCATAGTGTGTCCACTGACACGGTAAGCATCAGCACCTCAGATGGCCTTTTATGTTTAGCTAATGTCAGTTTTAGGTGGTTTGTATCAGTAGGCAGCAGACTTCACTTTGAGGTTTGTCCACCAGCCTTTTTGCCACAAAGAAAACACATGGCCAGTTGAGACAACCCATAGCTGTGTAGATCTCCTGAGGAAAATTGTAGCACATGCAGCACATTTAAAAATCCTCCCTTCAAGATGTGTTCCTGCTGGTGTGGCATTGCACATCCCTGCATCATTATCATCACACCACCCTGCAAACCGCAGTCCCCTGGTAGCACAGCAACCTGGAAACACACATTGGAAAAAACATCTTTGAGTATTTTTGCATTTGGGATTTTACTGTCCTTTATATGAGATGTCAAAATTTACACAAGCTGCTTTTAACCAGCCTAGGATGTCTCATATAGCAAGAATTTTATGACCCAAGTCCTGATTGTTTGCGTTACACTGACAAAGTTTTTAAGAGAAGGGAATATCACCATATTTGCCACTCTACAATTTTCAAGAAAATAAAGGACATGCTCCCTGGCTATGCCAAGCATAGGTATGTCAAAGATTTCTTCCTTCACAGAGAGGACTTTTTCAAACCAGACAGTTTGACGATGAATTCATGCAGCTAATAACACATACTTACCATCTGCTGTGAGTTGGCAGGAAAAGGAAAATTTGGTTTTTCCAAAGTCCTATAAATAGTTCAACAAACTGGCATAAATTACAACTTTCTGCCAACCAGTGCTGGAACAGAACACCAATTTAGACTAGGGCAGAGAGGAAATGATATCAGTTCCACTAAAAGCTCTAAGGCTTTTAGAGGAAATGATATCAGTTCCACTAAAAGCTCTAAGGCTTTGTCTGAAAACATGATTTTATGTAGTAAACCTGTATTTTCAATTTGATGACAATATATTTTTCCTTGCCGGCCTAATATTTAAAATTTTAAGATTCAGATCTAGGTTGATGCCGAAGTGTTGTGTCATGCTTTTTAGGCCTTTTGATGAAAATGTCTGGGCGAAAGACATGTCTGATATGATTCAAAAAGGAATTCCTTTTTTTGTTTTTGTTTGATGTGTGTCACTGTTATTGTGCCATTCCTGGGCTATGGTTTGTACTACAGCAGGTAGCTCAGAGTAATGGGGATGTTAAGTTAGGTATAGCCACAGTCTAAGAGACATAGCATTGCACATAGTTACAACACGTGTCCTGTGTCCTCATTTCTAATTAGCCATTACAGTTACACATTTAGCCGGGGGCGTGGTAACGCAGTGGGTTGGACCAGGTCCTGCTCTCCGGTGGATCTGGGGTTTGAGTCCTGCTTGGGGTGCCTTGCGACGGACTGGCGTCCCGTCCTGGGTGTGTCCCCTCCCTCTCTGGCCCTCCGCCCTGTGTTGCCGGGTTAGGCTCCGGTTCCCCGCGACCCTGTATGGGACAAGCAGGTCAGAAAGTGTGTGTATGTGAGAGAGTTACACATTTATTACATTTACATTTTCTCAGTCTTTCCATTTCATCTGGTCTCTATTTCTGATGAGGGTTGTGATGTTAACAAACCAAGAAGATGGGCCTCAACCATCCATTCACCAGCAACAGCCTCCATGTACTCTTGAGAGATCCCCAGGTGTTCCTTAGCCAGTCAAGAGACAACTCCTCAAACTTGTCCTGGGTTTTGGACCTCAAATTTGGAGGTTTTGATTTTCATCATTACTTTACACTTGGCAGCAAACAATTTAAGGTCATAGTTGTACAACACATGACATCATATGAGACTGTACAGATGGCACTCTTAGCCCAACAACTCAACATTCTGCAATATCTGGCTGTTTCTTAATATCCTCTCTATGAAGATCATGAACAGGAGTAGAGACAAAACATAACCTTGGCAGAGTCCAACTTCCACATCAAATGGATTTGACTTAACCCCAAGAAAATAGACAGATCTCACACTGCAATCATATCTCATATGCAGGGTTCAACAAACATAACATGTGGAATGCCTGGTTTAAATGTCTTCAGTTTATACCATAGAGGATAGTTACTGCAAGAAGTGCACTGGGAAAATGCTATGTTTGATAAGCGTTTTCTCAAAATATAAATAGTACTTCTGGTTTTGTTTAAATTTTGCACACCCAAATTGATTTGAAGAGCAGAGGAAAAATGTTGTTTACATTTATATTTACATTTATTGATTTAGCAGATGCTTTACTCCAAAGAAACGTACACTTCATAGAAAATACAATGCGTGCATTACATCAGCAGGAAGAGAGACATAGATGCAGACGTGCACAATGTGAACGTTGTTCACATTTTTTTACCGCGGAAGCCTAACTAGCCTACACAGACACACAGAGGTCTATGTAAACCATACCTCGGCTCTGTAATAATGTGAAATCATTTTACCTCAAACTTTTATCTGAACCCCCCCCTGCCCTTCCCCTAAACAGGAGAAGTACAGGGAGCCCTGCAGGCTAGATGGAGCCAGTCACACTGAAAAATGCATGCCTCAGCATTGTGGGGGAGAAGTGTGGTTAGCGGGGCTTGGTATGGCTAAATCATTCTATCCAGCCATACAGCCCATGTCTTTTTTATCAAAGAGTGTAGTGGTGGAGTAGTGTAAGGACACATTCCCTGGCACTTAACACTGAAGACCACTTGGTGACATAGATGTCTAGGCCACAGAGTGTTGCTTATCTAGTCAAATAAAGACCTCCCACACATAACTAAACAACTGACATGTGCAGGAGAATACCTTGCTGAAAATCGCTTTCTGAACAAAAGCTTAAACATCAGGTTAAAGAGTGAAAAAATTATTCATATAGCCAATGAAGCCAAAAATCTGGGATATTAGCATCATCCCACTTAAGTTATTTTCAATAAACAAGAACACAGAATGCTTAATAACATGTGATGGAATAGCATATTAATTTATATATAAAATGCCCATTTACTCCCCATACTCAGGAGACTCTCAAGGGGTTGCTATTCAGCAGGTCTCCAACTGGACTGATAGAGTCTTTGGGGTGTTTGTGAGGGTTCTTTTTCTGAGGAGCACAAGGTCATGCTTTTTAACTATGCCCGTAGTTGGTCAGTATCGCTATTTTCAGCCATGCACAAATGAACTCATTGAAACACATTGCAGTTTTGGCAGAAGAAATACATTTTTTCACCACACATGGTTCCACTGGCTTCTATTCTTGCACCCATTTCCCTTTCTCCATCTTTGGTGCTCAACTCTTCTCTGATCCACCCTCTCCTCATCCTGCCCTATCCCATTCTGACACCAATGTGACGCACAGTACCATGAGTTTAGATGGGGCAAAGAAGGACACACAAGCAGCATTCATAGCAAACATCTAATTAAACACCAGTACACAGAGAAATAACATTCTTCATCTGAGGACCCCATTTTCTCCAGGATCTGTGCTTCAACCCAGACTTCTCAGCCTCCTTAGCACCTCCAGACTGTCTTTCAACCCACTGGTACATATGGTCACCCCATCATTTTCCCCAGAAGTGCTCCCAATGGTTGCATACTTACATTCCACATTTTTCCCCATAATGCAACTATGTACATTTAACATGTTTCCCGCCTAAACACCGTAATGTGGATTGTTACAATATGGCAGAAAAGCTCCTTACTAAAAAAAAAATCACATTTTCAAGGAAAAATTACTTTAAAACTGAAATAGTTTAAGAAATTAACAGTTAAGGCAAGTGTTGCTGGGATATCAGTGTCAAATGTGGAACACTGAGAAGAAGGGAGAGAGTGGGAATCAGTTCTCCCCCTGTTCCAGAAAAGGTTGCTTCTGTTCCCTGGGTAAATACCAAATTACCCACCTGGGATGGAAAACACTGACTTGATGTATCTGACATTGGATACCGCTTTCTTTGTGTAGTCTTCATTTGACCTTTAACAAGGAAAGCACAGCCTATCTAAGATGCAGCAGCTCAGACATATAAATGCTCTGAGGTGCAATGTGGTGCACACTGTTCTTGGACAGCAGGTTGTCACCCATTTCTTGCTAGAGGAGAAGTGAACTGAGAAAGCTAATATGATATGATATGGTCTGTAGTGCTTATGCAGTCAGGTGATATCTGGGTTATGATTTGATTTGATAAGCACTTTGCAACTTCTGGATTGTGGCAAGATCCTGTCTGGCCTTAGTCAAAAAACAAAGGAGCCTGGGAGCCAGTTTGCTTTCTAATGTTCTTCTGGTCATGCACTAATATACAGAAAGCATACTAGAGGAGAAAGTGGGGAAGCATACAACCTGTCTTTACACATTATTATAATAGAAATCAACAACTAGAAAAAAAGCAGGACTGACTTTCATACAAGTTTATTCATTTATTTAAGATAAAATGTAAACAGCAATTTTGCTTCAGAAAGAAATATCCACTCTAAAAAATAATTAATTTTTGTCCATCTGTTGACCATTAGCATTGTATTGTCCTCTGGGACAAGAAGTCACAGACTAGGGTGTGTGCAGCCATTTCAAGAAGGCCTCTGTACTGCAGAGGACTACAGAGTCTCAAAAAGCTGGCCCCAGCTCACTGTCAGGTTCTTCAGAGTGGATGATGTTTAATGTAGTAAAAGTGCTAAGTTCCTCTAATGGGATAAACAGACAGCTGGGGGACCACCTGGCTTCTCCACATTCCACTCTCATAAAACGGAGCACATGCTCTCTTCCCCTCACCAAGGCAGGCCATTTCTTTAGAATGATGCAGGATGTAGCAGAAAAGTTATTCATTCTTCTCCAGAAAATGACATTAACTCATTGTGGCAGCAACCTTCCTCTGGGAGGCATTTCTTGTTTCCTTGTAAGTGTAAGGTGTTGTCATTTGTTTGAATTTTTAAATTTCCTGAACAATATTGATACTCCTTACTGTTGTATACCTAGTAATGGGTATATTCTTATACCCAAAGTAAAAAAGCACCATAATATTGAAGAACACTGATTTTGTGATGTTTTTATTTACATGGTTATGCCTCTTTTAGCTTCACCCACGTTGGTTTTCTCTTTGATATAACATTCCTAGAATGTATTCCCATTAGTATAAGCTTCACCATGCTGTGTCTCTGCATTATATCTCCATCTGCACTGCTCTGGGTGTTTTTTACCATAGCAAAGGCCATATTTTTGTACTTACATATCGCTGCATTCTACTCCTTCATTCTGGAACCCAAAGGTACTGTCCAGACAAAGCTAACCCAGCATGACACCATACACTACAAACTGCCTACAGTTCGCGGCCCATGTCCGCGTCCATATCCTGTCCTGTGTATTTATTTACTGTCTTGTACTCCTGTTCTGTGTTGCACCATGGTCTCCAGAGAAATGACATTTCATTCCACTGCATGCAAGCTATATAGAGGAATGACAATAAGAACAACTTGAACTTGAACTTTAATTTGTGGTTTAAAATTGATGGGTTAAAAAGACTTCTATGGCAATTACACTTTAAAAAGGTCACAATATAATTCTTTTATTTGTCAACATTTGCCCCAGTTTACATTTTTAAAATCTTAGAAAAAAACCAAAACTGTCAGTTTCAATAAGATCACTCAGTAACAACAGTTTCTATGATACTACTTCACAATCATCTATTCTGACATTCAGAAAATAGTATATGTATAGGATATAATGTATATTTTATAATTCTGGACACAAAGCAAGATTTTTATCATGCTTGCCATTTAAGTTAAACTTAACATGCTGGAGTCAGAACCACAACATAAGATGAAGAATGCAAATATATACAATAGCAACAAACATGTTAAAATTATTCTGATTCACTAGGTCTTTTTTGCTATCCCTTAAAATCTTTAGATAATTAATAATTTCTTTTAAAATTATCATAGATACATAGCAAATGAAGAGTATGCCAGATATATGGATTTGAGGCAGAAGTTGATAATGCAATTAAATATCACTGAAACAAATATGAACAAACCTGTACACTCTGCCTTGTAAAGCTTTGTGTTTAGTAAGAAAAGTCCATCTCTTTCTCCAAGTATCAGCCGTGAGCAGCTCCACACAGTCTCCTTCTTCCTTTCCCTGCTTGGCATTAGCTTATGAGGAAGGCAAGCTGGCCCCCTCCCCCATCTTGCCTGCTTGTTTTAGAAGCTCAGACCACAGTCTGTTCGCCCCGGCACTTTCTGCAGGAGTTGTACACAGCTGAAACCAGATAAGCAGCTGTACAAAGGCCACAGAAGATGGAAGCTGTGAGGTACACATTGTAAGGGCAGGGGTGTTTGTAATGTTCCAGCGTACAGAAGACCTTCTCCTTTGTCTTGTCAGCCATCACGCCAGTGGCTGCCAGGTAGAGCAATGTGGCCACCAGGTCATGCACGGCATTAGTGGTCAGCCAGCGCTCACCACCCACCAGGGGGACCAGGTCCTGCTTACCCAGCAACGTTAAGAAGAAGAGTGCCATTGTGAGGAGCCAGAAGAAAACAGCCACAAAGAGTACAAAGTGGATGGAACCCTCATACTTATTAGCTGCGATGGTGGCCCACAGCACAGCACCCAGTAGAATCTGCAAGATCCTGGTCACTGCAAAGAAGCTCTTGAGGAACTCTGAATAGCCCTTTCTCACCGATGGCAGCTGGGGGGACATGTCCTTATCTTCTCGTGACTTTTCTCTTCCCAGGGGATGGTGAACTTGCCAAAAGAAAACACCAGATAGATGTATAGAGCCAGGAGTAAGCAGAAGATTGTTCACAGTCTCAAAGATTTCCAAAAACTTCTCAGTCTTGCGTCTCTTCCGTTTCCTCTGTGGTGGCTGCCGAGCTCCTCTTCCCTCCCTTTTCTTACATAGGGTGGGACAGCCAAGAAGGAAACTGGGGGTGCGGTCTGAAATTCAAACCTTTTCTCCTCCCTCTTCCTCCATCCTCTGGTGTACATTTGTCAGGAACTGAGATTCAGCCATGGTACAATTGCTTCTCTTTCTGTTTTACACACAAATATGAGGAAATCTGTCCTAAAGAGTTAAAGCAAACTCTTTCCCTCTGAGGTATCAGCTTTACCTTTTGGCAGAGATGCAAAATTACAAAAAGGAAAGTTTCAACTGTATTGATACAGTATATGTTTTTGTAGACTACAGCTGTAAAATATGAAATTGTACCCATGACAGGAGTGAAGAATTTTACTATTTTTTCTATAATCATATGATTCGAGTACACTGGCACCTCATGTTGCTAACATTTGAGTTAGAAATTTTCCAAGCAATGAACATTTACCGACATGTATTTATTTGTGCTTGCTACCATTAGTTGGAAACATATGTACATTATATTTTAGGTTGGAGGACTATCACTGCGTGGGGGTGTGGTGGCGCAGTGGGTTGGACCACAGTCCTGCTCTCCGGTGGGTCTGGGGTTCAAGTCCCGCTTGGGGTGCCTTGTGACGGACTGGCGTCCCGTCCTGGGTGTGTCCCCTTCCCCCTCTGGCCTTACGCCCTGTGTTGCCGGGTAGGCTCCGTGACCCCGTATGGGACAAGCGGTTCTGAAAATGTGTGTGTGTGTGTGTGTGTGTGTGTGTGTGTGTGTGTGTGTGTGTGTGTGTGTGTGTGTGTGTGTGTGAACATTTACCGACATGTATTTATTTGTGCTTGCTACCATTAGTTGGAAACATATGTACATTATATTTTAGGTTGGAGGACTATCACTGCGTGGGGGTGCGGTGGCGCAGTGGGTTGGACCACAGTCCTGCTCTCCGGTGGGTCTGGGGTTCGAGTCCCGCTTGGGGTGTCTTGCAACGGACTGGCGTCCCGTCCTGGGTGTGTCCCTTATGCCCTGTGTTACCGGGTAGGCTCCGGTTCCTCGTGACCCCGTATGGGACAAGCGGTTCTGAAAATGTGTGTGTGTGACTATCACTGCAGTTTGTTGTGTTTCGGGTAAGTTTATTGTTGCTACCGCTTTTTCCTGATGTGCATTCTTGTCGTGTAGTTGTGCGGATAGTCTGAAGCAATCGGTTGTGTGTTTGTGTAGTTGTTGGTGGTATTTTTATTAATGTATTTGTTGAATTGTATTTTGCGGTTTGTGAGGGCGCATGTAAAGCTAAACAATTCTGTGTCCCGGAGTGCAGAGTGGGCGGAACTCCGTCGACCAATTAATCGCGTCTGTTTGTTTTGGTCGCCATTGTTGGAGTAGTTTTGATTTTGATTAGGAATGTCAGCTGACAGGAAGTAGCCTGGTTTAAGTAGAAGCTGGTGACCCATAGCGGCAGTGGCTGCAGCAGCCTCTTGGTGCAAAGACTCGAGGTGCAAAGACAAGGGAGTCTACCTGTGGGAGCCCACCGAGGAAGGCCACCGGCAGCGTGTTCCGTAACGGATGTTGCGTCTAACATGTTGACCATCAAAGTTGTCTATGGCAACCGAGTTGTCCGATGCCACCACCTATGGAGACCTGGACGCTCCCGCTGCTACAGTAACCGAATTCATCCTCGTCTGTCAAACCCTCCATCCTGCTTTAATTTCTCCATGGGACTCTGGAACTACCAGTCTGCGGTGAGAAAGGCTGACTTCATACCAGCCTACGCCTCCTACCTCTCACTGGACCTCCTGGCCCTAACTGAAACCTGGATCACCCCAGACAATACAGCCACACCTGCAGCTCTCCACTAACTACTCCTTCTCTCATACCCCTCGTCCCTTCGACAGAGGTGGAGGCACAGGCCTGCTCATCTCTCCCCAGTGGGAATATTCTGTTCTCCCTCTCCACCTGCATGATCTGTCCTCCTTTGAATGGCATGCTGTATCTATCACTGCCCCAATCACTCTTGTTGTGGTTTTTCTTTATCGTTCTCCTGGCCCCCTCGGCTGCTTCTTGGATGACCTTGACATCTTGTTGAGCTCTTTCCCAGTGCACAACACTCCACTGATTGTCCTGGGTGACTTCAACCTGCATGTCGACGACATTCGTGGAAGCGGCCTTCTGTTGCTCCTACAGTCCTTTGATCTCTCCCTGTCCCAATCCCCTGCTACTCACAAAGCAGGCAATTGCCTTGACCTTGTATTTTCCCATAACTGTGGCTGTCCTGTCCTCTTTGTTACTCCAGTGCATGTCTCTGACCACTTCTTCATTTCCTTCCAAACCTGCCCCGCCACTATTCCCTCGCCTTTTTCTGCACCCATTGTCACCTTTCACAGCAACTTAAAATCTCTCTCACCTTCCTGCTTTGCCTCTGTCACGCTGTCCGCTACAATGCCACTTACATTTTCCTATCTGCCCCATCCTCCTCCCTTGACTCTCTCTGTCCATTATTTTCCAGACCAGCACGCCCCAGTGCCACCCCATGGCTGACTGATATTTTACGTGCTAACAGGACCAAACTCCGAACTGCAGACCGAAGATGGCGAAAATCCAAGACTTGCTCGGACCTGAATGCCTACCAACAACTCTTAGCTACTTTTCACTCAGCTAAAACTACCTTCTACCACAACAAAATACAGTCTGCAACTAAAAAAACCACACAGATTCTTTGCCACCTTCTCATTCCTTCTGTGTCCTCTGCCGCCCCCCTTCCTTCTTCTCTCACTGCTGATGACTTTGCTTTGTTTTTCAGAGAAAAAGTCAATGCAATCACAGACAGGTTCTCAGCATCATCTTGCCTGGTTCGCGCTGGACCTCCGTGTGAAGCTATGCTCTCCAAATTCAAACTGCGCTCCAAATCTGAAATCTCTGACCTCCTGATATCACACAGAACCGCCACCTGCTTGTTTGATCCGATCCCATCGTCACTCCTACAGAACATCTCCCTGCAACTCTCCACCTTCATCTCTAAGATCATCAATTCCTCACTCTCCTCTGGCTGTTTCCCAGCTGCCTTCAAAACTGCTCTCATTTCACCTCTATTAAAGAAACCCTCCCTGGATCCCAACTTGTTTCAAAACTACAGATCAGTCTCCCTCCTTTCCCTCCTGTTTAAAACTCTAGAGGTGGCAGCCTGTGATCAACAAACGGTGTCCTGCAGGGTTCGGTATTGGGTCCTCTTCTCTTCTCAATCTACACCTCCTCCCTCAGCCTCGGTCATAGCCTCCCATGGATTCAAATACCACTGCTATGCTGATGATACCCAGCTTTTCCTCTCCTTTCCACCTGGACCATCAGACATTTCTGCACACATTGCTGCCTACCTAGTAGACATTTCTGCATGGATGTCTGATCATCCCCTCCAGCTCAACTTCTCCAAAAGAGAGATTCTTCACCTCCCAGCTGGCCTGTCCTCCTGTCACAATCTATCGATCAAACTAGACAACTCACTCATTTTGCCTACCTCCTCGGCTAAGAGTCTGGGAGTGACGATTGACTCAAGTCTATTTTTCTCTCAGCACATCAAAGTCACAACCCAGTCCTACAGATACATCCTGCATAATAGCCACAGGATCCATCTTTACCTCACAACTGACTGTGCCCAACTACTTGTCCAGGCCATGGTGACATCCCATCTGGACTATTGCAACTCTCTCTTGTGTGGCCTTCCCACGACTGCCATCAGACCTCTGCAGCTGATACAGAATGGTGCTGCACGAGTTGTGTTTGACTTGCCAAAGCGTTCCCATGTATCTCCCCTACTCATTTCTCTGCACTGGCTTCCTATAGCTGCCCGGATGAAATTCAAGAACCTGGTTATTGCCTACAAACACATCAATAAGAACTGCTCCTAGCTATTTACAAGACTTGATCAACCGCTACACCCCAACCAGAGCACTTTGCTCGTGTACTTCTGCTCACTTGGTGGACCTGCGCACAAAAGGTAAAGCGCGGAGGTTCTCAGTTCTGGCTCCGTTGTGGTGGAATGACCTTCCCCTCTCACTCAGAACTGCAGAAACTCTGTATACATTCAAGAAGGGTCTGAAAACTCACATTTTCCAGACTCACTTCGCCGATGATCTCTCAAGGTCATGTATGGTGTAAATGTTCAAGCACCGTGACTTTATGATGATACCCAGATAAACATTTACATTAGCTACCACTCCTGTACTGTATGTAAATGTTTGTGCACTTTAAAAAAAAAAATGTAGGAAGGTGATCAAGATTAGTCTATCCTAAGTTTTGTGTATCTACTCGTGCAATGGATATCGGTGAATAAAGTAGAAAGAAACAAACTAGGTTTACTTAAGAATCACATGTCTGCAACTATGTCTCTCTTTCTCCTAATGTAATGCATAAATTGTATTTTCTCTGACATGTACGTTGCTTTGGAGAAAAGTGTCTGCTAAATTAATAAATGTATATGTAAAACAGATTTATCAAAAGATACATAATGGCGATGTAGGAAGAGAGGCACCTTCATGGAGCTGTGCAGAACAATTTTAATTTGGATAATTTATTTTTTATAGCAATAATCTGAGACTTTTACAGAAATGCCCATTGACTAACTACAGGTGTCTATAATTACACCTTTTTTGATTGCAAACTGAAAATGACCAGCTAACAAATGTTGTGCACATGATAAATACGTTCTATCCTCATCATCAGTATTGTTGTGTCCTCAGTAACAAATAAGATATGTAGCAAGTATTTAAGATCAAACACTTTTGAATACATTCTCTAAACAATATTAACCATTACATTCTTCTGTCACTTGATGCAGAGGAGGAACACAGAGCTGTTTTGCGCATATAAAACAGAATACAAAACACTGAAAAAGACGTGAGATGGCATCTTCTATGTTCAATTATTTTAAAGAAGAACTTTAAAGTTACATCTTTTTTCTTATGAGATACAGCTTGCGGACGCTCTGGAACACATCATCAGCGATGTAACCTGGGGTCACCATCATCAGGTGTTTCAGGTCTTTCAACATTAGACACCCTCGCCAAGGCGGCCTAGTCGGTATCCTAGCAGCAACTGCCTATGGATCTGCTTTCTTAATCCAGAGCCAGCTAGTAGCTCTCTCTGTGGCTTCAGTTGCTGATCTGATAGTCTTTCTCTTTGTCTCCCCTGTGATGCCCAGCAATTTGAGGACTTTGCATGATGAGCACCCTGCAAACCCCTGACAGTTGACCTTACTGAGCTTGCAGTGTGTTCACCAGGCTTTCCTCTGACATTATTCCACAAGCTCCTGGTACTTTGCATGTTTCCACTCATTGGGATCCTCAAGGTGTTTTTCCCAGAGAACTCTGAGTTCCAACATGACCATTTGCTTGGTAGTCTCTGAAAAGATGATCATGTCTAGGCAGAGAGATGTGAATAGAATGTTTTCTGGGAACTTCATCTGCTTTCCCAAGTTCACTCTCAGCTGCCAGCCGGAAGCTGTGATTAGAAGGCCTTTCTTTGCTCTAGGCTGTGGGTGGCCTTTATGGGCAGCCTTGACAAAGGACATAGTATTCCATGCAGGGTGGTGATGCTTGGTGGCGTTGATAGCTATGCTAACATGCTGCAACTGCCTTTAGCACCTGGTCATGACACCAACAGTAGAGACCTTCTCCAAGAGCTTTTGGGCAACTGCTTAGAAGGTATTCCAGGGATCCACTTCCAGTGCAAAGAGGGCAGGAGGGTGATTCACTCTTTCCCCAGACATAGAGGTTAGCCGGACTTCGTAAAGTGTTATATACAGCTTAGACCAGGAAACTGACACAGTAGGAATCAGCCTGCCAGATGTTCAACCAGGTAACTTTTCGTGGCAATGCACTCTCCCACTTTGTCCATGCTCCTTGCTGCTTGAGCCCCACCACTCTGCTGGCTCCTTTATTCTCCACCACTTTGCCCGTACTTCCTGCTGAATCATTTGGTCCCTATCTTTGTCCCAGATGTTGCATGCCTGGGTTTTTGGGAAGAGAACTAAGCCTGCTCTCTCTGTTGCCACCATGCCCACCAGTGCCTTCTACTTCAGGCACAACTCTGCTCCTGCCAGCTCATTCTCTGCCTTCTATCTCTGGCCTGTTCCCAAATACGGTTACAAACAGACTTCTGGTCCCAGGTGTGTTCTTAAGTTGAGGTTGAAGTGTAAACTGTATTCTACAACTCCAAATCTGGCTTGTAGAAATGATACAAAAATAGTAGATTTCATTCCAAAACATAATTTGCTTGCTTAAAGTCATCAAGCATTTTCATGCCCAAACTGCAACAGTGATACTTACATTTATTCATTTAGCAGATGCTTTTCTCCAAAGCGACATACATCTCACAGAAAATACACTGTGTGCATATCAGCAAAAAGAGAGACTTAAATGCACATGTGTGATTCTAAAGCATAGTTTATTACTTTCCACTATATGAAGCAATGGAAATCACACGAGAAGCTGTCTGACGGTTTATCCAAATAATCGACAATTGTTAATCACAACCCTATTTTTAATTTACATTACACGATTAGCTGTGTGAAAGTTTATCCGTTATTGAACAGTTATGATCTCAAAGTTATAAAGCATGAACATTTACACATTATATGAACTTGATCATGGAGGAATCTGGAAGAGGTGAATTTTAAGATCCTTCTTAAATGTGGACAGATTTAGCAGTTCTGGGTGATAGGGGGAGGTCATTCCACCACAATGGAGCCAGAACCAAAAACCTTCATGATTTTGGACCTTTTGTGCATGCAACCACAAAGTGGACAGAGGTGGAGTGTAGTAGCCTGGTTGGGGTATAGCAGATGATCAGGTTTTGTAGATACCTGTTGAGAAGTTCCACTTATGCTTTTGTAGGCCATAACCAGAGTCCTGAATTTGACCTATAGGAAGCCAATGCAGAGAGATGAGATGAGATGAGATACATGCAAACGCTTTGGCAGGTCAAACAACTCCCGCAGCAGCATTTTGTAGAGTCTGTTGTTAGGGATGGATCCTGCGAATTTATGCAGGATGTATCTGCAAGTCCGAGTGGTGGCTTCGATGTGCTGAGAGAAAGAGTTGAGTCAATCATTACTCCTAGACTCTTAGCTGAGGAGGTATGCAAAAATCAGTGAGTTGTCCAATCTGATAGAAAGTTCACAACAGGAAGACAGGCCAGCTGGGAGGTAAAGGATCTCTGTTTTGGAGAGTCTGAGTTGTAGAGAGAGAGAGGCTGAGAAGATGAACAGGAGCCCTGTCAGACCATTTGGTAGGATCTGTCAGACAGGTAGTACTCAAGCCATTTCAGTGCTGTTCCTTTAATGCCAAGCTGACCAAGAGAGGAGAGTACAACCCGGTGGTTGACAGTGCCGAATGCTGGAGAGAGGTTGAGGAGGATGAGGACCGAGGACAGAAAGGCCGCTTTAGCTGACCGGAGAGCATTTGACATTGCCAGGAGCGCTGTCTTGGTGGAATGTCCAGCTTTGAATCCAGAGTGATATCCATCAAGGAGATTGTTCTGGATCAGGAATGCAGATAGTTGATCTCAGGTTGTGTATTCCAGAGTTTTTGACAGAAAAGAGAGGAGGGAGACTAGCCTGTAATTTTGGACTGAGTCAGGATCTAGAAAGGGTTTCTTTACCAGACGTAAAATGATGGCAGTTTTGAAGGCAGATGGAAAGCGAGGAGTTGATGTTGGCAATGAAGGTGGAGAGTTGCAGGGAGAAGTGATGGAGTGATGATGAGACTGGATCGAGCAAACAGGTAGAGGCTCTTTGTGACAGCATGAGGTCGGATATTTCAGTTTCTGACAGGGGCTTGAATTCGGAGAGCATGACTTCACAGGGAGGGCCAGCATAATCAGGGGAGGCAGATGCCGAGAATTTGTCCATGATTGTGTTGACTTTGTCTCTGAAAAACAAAGCAAAATCATCAGCAGTGAGAGAAGATGGAGGAGGAGGCAGCAGATTGCAGCGTAGGGATGAGAAGAGTCAATGACAAACTGTGTTGTCTCAAAAGTATTTATGTGCTTTGTGTGAAGAAAAACATTTCAGCAGCTAAGGGCAGTTCCCTTCATGCCTAAATTAAGAGCATAATTTCCACAGGGAGGAAACAAATACCAGCTCTGTTTGTAGAGCAGTCTCTATTGGCCCAGCACTGCTGTGTGTCAGGCAAGTCTTTCCCAGCATGCATTGCACAAGCAGGACTCCAAGCAGTGATGTAAAATGATATTTTAAAACTTCAGACTATTATAAACACCTACTAAAAGTCACCTATAATTCAAACACATACTTACCACCCTGTAAGGAGAGCACTGATATTGCCTTGACTTGAGCTAGATTTTTCTTGCACATATATTTAATGAAAGTCAAACCATCAACTTTCTGAATCATGACAGAGGTATTTATGGCTATGAAAAGATCAAGAAGAAATCAGCTACCAGACTCAGGAAGGGAGGTGTGGATGTTAGAGAAATGACGGACTGATTTAATGTTATATGATTCTCCATTTAAAATGCCAAACATGTGAATAATATCATTTTAATATGTAACTTCTTACACATTACTGCCAGGAAAAATTCCCTGAGGAAGAGAAATTACATAAAGGAATAACACGTCAGAAACAAAAAAAACTGCGTTAAATACACTATATATTTTATCCCAAATGCCACGTGTGTACAATGCACGCGCTAGGTACACGGAGCCAGATGGTGTACTTATTCGGTATTAAACCATATGTTTGTCTGCGCAGTTAGCCAATGCCTATAACATGTGTTACAGCAGAACTGTATTACACAACAGCAATATTAATTACAGGTGTAGGAACCAAAACCCAATTTAGCGCCAGGGGCGGACATCAGAAATGGGATTATTTACGTTTAAGACTAACCAAGTTCAAAGATGACGCACAAAGCAAAGGGAGTTTACGACTCATGCGTTCTCAGTCCAGTCTCAAAATGAAATACAAACATAAGCACTCTTTTTTCACACGTCGCCGCGGCACACTAAGCACGGTGAAAGCCACAAAAATAATAAGTTAAACACTTCTCCCGACACTGTCAACAGAACCTCCCAAATGAGCTCAGAGAAGACAGCATTAACGTCACTGCATGACACGTTTTAATCTACCAGGCCACGTGGTTCCTGACGTATGAGCCCACCTTCCAAAGAAGCTGATTGCTCGGGGAAATGTCCATCATGCGTTATGGGCGGAGATCAGTCTGCGGTCCTCTCTGATTGGCTGCGGTGCCGCCAGTACAGCGAAAAACTTGAAAGAGGCTGTTTATTAAATGTGCGGTGAATCCGAATTCATTGTTCAGAGACGTGAAAGCGTTGTTCTGCTGGATTTTCAGATATATTGAAAAGGACTTTGAGTGATCTGAAGTGTACGTATTCGTCATTTAAAGGTGAGGAAGGCCATTTTTCGCTTGCATTTTTTTGTGTAGCGAGTTTACTCGCAGAAGTATTTAGTAACGTGTTGTACTACTGTTCGTGCCAAGATTGTAAGTCAGTGTCTGGATGAGTGTAAGGAGATAATGACATTCAAAGGAACAGCACTTGAATAACAGTTCTTACAGCTGCTGTTCCCTACAGACTCCTACAAATTGTATTTTTCAAGAAGCAAGACATCGAAAATGCATCAGTAATATAAAATGACAGTGTCAGTAAGGAAACTGCAGCGTAAAATTGTAATTACTTTGTGTGAAACTGTTGCTTATCATTTATTAAATGTTAATCAGCAGTTTCACACAAAGTAATTACAATGATTTAATATTACATAGTGCCTGTTGAAAAGACTACTGTACTGGTGGGGGTGACAAGTATTAGCAGTAGTCTAGTAGTACCGAATGGAGTTTAACTTGTTATATAAGTTATGGTGGACGAAACAGTAGGTTAAGCCTCCCGGTGCTGTTACATATATAGAATAGTGAAAATCATGGAGTGAATTATGAACCAGTGAGATCCACAAGTCTTATTTTATTTGCTTTTAAAAATACAGACATGTATACTAGCCCCCTCCATAGAAGCCCACTTTACACAGACATTGATTGATCCCCAGTCGGGAGGCGTGGTGGTGCGGTGGTGCAGTGGGTTGGACTGGGTCCTGCTCTCCAGTGGGTCTGGGGTTCAAGTCCTGCTTGGGGTGTCTTGCGATGTACTGGTGTCCCGTCCTGGGTGTGTCCCCTCCCCCTCTGGCCTTACGCCCTGTGTTGCCAGGTTAGGCTCCGGCTTGTCGTGGAACAAGTGGCTTCAATCAGGGGATGTGTGTGTGTGTGTGTGTGTGTGTGTGTGTGTGTGTGTGTGTGTGTGTGTGTGTGTGAGATTGCCAGTCACTCCATAAGTTGCACCAGCCAGTTGTCTGGAGGGACATAGGGCTTCACAAAAAGAATCAGGTCCTCTGAATATAGGTGCTTCCCACCAGGCCTTTAACTGCAGATAAGGAAATCACTAGACCTGATTTGTACCATCTGTGCTGTAATGAGCTTTGGTGGCACTGCCATGCTTCACCTTCTTTAGTAACTATCCAACAGCCTGTCTTCCCCACCTCAGTTGTCCATCTGTGTGTATAAGTAAATCGAGTGGACAAGGGCTGTTGACTCACCTGACCCCTGCTCCTATCTGTCTTGAATACGTCAGCATCTTGAGTAATGACGCTGCTTGCTTGCAGGCCCGGAAACAGTGTGTTCTTGCGGAGAGTGAGAGGAATTTGGCCAGAAGACAAGCTCCAGTGCAGGATGGAAGATCCAGTTCCTTCCACAATGGTCTCTGGCTCTTCACAGTTTTGGCACCTGACAGAGCGGCGGCGTCGCAAAGCGGGATCACCCAACATTTTCCGAGGTGTGGACCTTCAGTGTCTCCAGCGGCTCTTCCGTGCATCAGGTGATCAGGATGCAGACCAGCGGGCGTGGCTGGTGTGGGGCCATAGTGATGAGGCTGACCTGGCCCAGGCCCTAGATGGGCTCCAGACACACAGCTGCAGGAGCAGGCTCAGAGTGGAACGGGCTCACAGCACCCTCGGGCCCAAATGGCTCTGTGCCTTTGGCCATCTGAGGTAAGGGATAAGTCTGTGTAAACACTGTGGAGTAGAGTTTTGCACTTTCCTGACGGCCATAGTGCAGATATCTGTGATTCTGGAGGGGAAAATTACCCTTGTCTTTGCATTTAGTAATGTTAGCATTTTGTAATGGTCTGTTTCTCCAGGATCAATGAAGGTTCAGCAGGCAGCCCTAAAGAAAAAGAAGAGGAGAATCCCAAGGCTGAATGCAGCACATTTACTGGGTCAGACAAAGACCTACAAGGTTCGGGAAGTGTCCAAGAAACCACATCTACTGCAAACAGGCCATCAGGCTTGGAGCCTTTGGAAAGCAGGGTGACCGTCTCCCTCTGGCATAAGGCTGGGCTCACCAGGCAGAGAAGCGGCAGAAACCCAGAGCGCTACCTTCACCGCATCCTGCATTGATCAGATACCTGGGCCACCTGAGGCAGTGTGCTTAATCTTCCCTCCAGAGAGAAGTCTGCAGTCCAGCTGCAGCTATAGCAAAACTGCTCTGCTCAGTCCCATTTATCTATTTTGTAGACAGGAGCATGGCACAAGTCAGTTATTTCTCATCTGATAAATCCAAAGTTATAAAGAAACAGGAAGGTAACTTGTCATGCTGTTGTCTTTATTTATTTTAAATCTAAATAACAAAGACATAATTCTCAATCTCTTTTAACTTATCCAAAATGTATAAAATATCTATCAGTAATCTGCTGGATGAAAATCTAACCTAAACACAGCTTTTCTACATTCACCACCGAGAGTGAGTGGGCCAACTAAATTGCTTCTGACAGTTTTGCTAAGAAACACTGATGTGTTTAAAGAACTGGCCTTATCAGTGGTTATAATAGACTAAAAATTTGATTGTCATGGGAAACATGCATCCAAAAGACCTACATTTTTTTGTTAGGGGGAAAAAAAATCATTGCAATTTATTGAAACTACTATTCTACAAAGTTTACATAAAAGCTAAGGCTGTGTTGAGTTGAATATATTTATCTTGTTTTTTTGTGTTCGGTATGGTTCGCTACATTTAATTTTGAAACCTTGTTTTTTTTTTTTTCCCCACTGGGCTGCAAGGATGGTCATGGGGCTGCAGTAATGCAGTCATGTGAGGCTCTGTAACTGTGGGCACGTGCCACTAAACCTACTATAACTGAAGCTTTGTTTCCAGGAAATTCTCATCCAGTGAAGGCAAGAAATACTCACGTAGCACTGAAAGCTCATCTTGGAACGCAGCACATTCACGTCAAATCAAATAAGCCTAATCTGCCAGGGTTTAAACTGCGTTATTTTAAAGGGAAACTCCCACGCCCGAGGGGTTGCAGCGGACGCCGTTGGGAAGTTTTCATGTAACGTAGCGTTGCCTTCTGAAACGTGCGATTTACAGTATGCACAACATCCCCATCTAGCGGGCGGAGAGCTACTGTCTGAAAGGGCATGGCTTGTCCAATCTGATCGTTTTGTGGGGGTCGAATAACCGATTTTCATTATGTGAAAAGGTAAAATAGCTTCCCGGACGAATATATAACGTAAAATTAAATGATGTACTATATGTATTATCATGCATGACAATAAAAATTTTAAAAATTATCCAAATTACTAAACGGATACAATGATTTGTGCAACAGTGAATTATTTTATTCTTAAGTATCAGAGAGCTATCAGTCTAAAGAACCGCTTTTTCACTTTTGAAGAGAGCAAGTGCAGCATCTCACTTTGTTTCACTTAATTTACGTTCGTTGTGACGCTTTTTTCGTGCCGTTCATACTCTGCATCTGTCTTTATTTTACGGTGATCCGGAAACCTCGACATTTCGACGCTATCAGTTAAGTTCCTGCATTTTATTTACTTCGAAAAACACGGTGAACTGAAACTTGCATTATTTGTGCTTCCTACCGTGTTCAATCCGCTTAATTATTTTCAACCTGTCTTTTAATGTCATATTTTTTCTTTATAACAGAAGAGGCTATTTTACTTTTCACAATATTTTGAGTTTTTCAATACACACACAGCACAGTGAGTTATTCGGTCTCCAGTTTATAAGGCACTTAGTCCGCAGCGGTTATTTAGTATCACATGACTAATGTCTGGATTTTATGTATTTCGTCTACCAAATCTGGTTCTGCACAGGAAGTTTGGTGGAGCATAATAAACTGAGAAAGCAACCGAAAATTGTGCCAAACAGCTGTTTGAAAAAGACCGTGAGGTGCATTGCATTATGGGAATGGCGTACCCAAGCTCTCAGTATGGTCTCACCTGCCTATTGACGTTTGTGTTTGGGTCCTCTCTTTTGCACCACTATGCTTTATTTTCAAATTTTTAAATGTGTATGTGACATATAGTCTTCCTCTTGAAGCCAGTCCACACACTTAACACAGGCTGGAATCTTTTTTTCTGACTTTACATAAAACTAGACCCAATCAAGAGTGTTTTGTATATAGATCCAGTAAAGTTTAAAAATAGCACCTGTAAAATAAATGTCTGCATTTATGAAGAAAAAAAGTTCAGTATAAAATGAAATAAAATTTCTTACCTCTATTTCAAATACAAAATAATTCCAAGCCGTAGAATGGTGAGGAAGCTTTTTATACGAAGGCCCATGTGCGCTACGACCATGTGCACAATTCAAAAAAGCTTCATGTGCATGATTCAAAAAAGTTTTACAGATGCAAATGAATAAAAAGAACAAAGCATAAAAGAAAACACCTAAAAATACTCAAAGCTGAAAGGCTGTGTATGTGATGTTATTCATTTTAACATGTTAGACAGCTCTTTCCCCTATGCATTAATTAAGGTTTTGTATGGGTTTGGAATAATAAAAATAAAAAAAAAAAAGTCTTGTAAAAAATAATGGAATAAGTAATTCCATTTTCTGTTAATATTTGGTTCTATTTCAAGAACAAATTAGGATCAGTTAATGCGGGTGTAATTGGAACATGTAAAAGTTAAATTTAATGTGTAACACACTGAAGTAACCAGTAGAGAACACTGTGGCATAATTTTAAAACAAGTATTGGTTAAAAACAAGTAATAAATATAATAATGCACTAGTTTGTATGGGTTCAGGATGTAGATGGCTGACAATTCTATACAACCCATTAAAATATCTGAACAGTGAGAAAGGAGAACAGACAAATCAATGTAATATATATTCTCTCTAAATGTATTTTTTTCCTTAAATACAATACATACAAATTGTACAGTGCATTGTCAGAACAATACATGTCAGTTTGGTAGCTACAGCAGTAAATATGAATAAAAAATGCTTTCCATTTGCAAAAAAATGCAAAGTGGGATCTTCCACTGAGGAAGGAACAATGGAGAAAGGTGGATGAGAAATCCTGAAGGGTTTGTGTAACCACTCCATTCCTCCTTTGGCGCAAGATGGACGATTCCACTCTGCTCAGATAAGCATATATTCAGCCCAGTGTTTTATAGTTGTTGCAAGCCACTGTTCTCCACATTGCACATGCAGGTACTCTGCTACAGACCTCTCACGATCCACCACAGTCAGTGCACAAACAAGACATTTCCCCACATAAGATGAACAGAAGCTTCCCCTGCACAACCCCTTCCATGTTTCTAGTGCTTGAAAACAAATGACCTTATCACTGCAGAAAAGGCAAAGCCGTACTTTCACCTCATGGATGCGTACATGTTGTGTACTAGTCTTGGCAACACAGCCTTCAAAGGGAGCCAACAGCCTCATAGAAAAACACCATGATTCTCTGAGTGGGTATCAACCAGCGGACATGCAGGTTTTCAATGGACGGAACAAGGCTTATAAACCTTAGTTTAAACAGGGCATAGCACACGTGTGTGCATGTTATGGGTGCAGCTTTATTTTATGCAGGGTGAATCACAAAGAGAACCATCCAAAATCTTTTTAGTTTAAAGTGCTGACCAAGCAATTCAGAAGACTTCTGTAGAGAAGCAATACACAAAACCGATGATATGGTTCGTTTTCAAAGGAAAATCATTGCCAAAAGAAAGAAATCCATCTCCTGTAATTAGTATGTAATTACCAATCAATCTACTTACTGGAGTTCACATCTCAGACCTGTGAACAGCCAACTTTTTTACTAAAATATGCAGTTTAAACCGCTGTGAATGGCTAGCTGAACACCGAGACTCTGAAAATTAGAACTGAATCCATTCCCATCAGTAAACCTGAATAAAAGATGATTATCTTCAAGCAAGTCTTCCAACTCATAAGTTTTTTTAAAAAAAAAAAAAATAAAAGAATAAATAATAAAAATCAGGCAATGGTCCGAATATAAAAGAAGCCAGGTACCATCTGAGACAAGCAATGTTAAAAATCAGCCTTCCTTGACAACAGTACTGGACTAGGGAGCAGTCTGCCTCTGGTAACCCTGGATCAAAGCAGCAATCCTTTCCTCAGTTCAGGATCGTCACAGTTCACGCTGTGGCCACAGTACCCAAGGTAAAAGAGAAGGAACAATGTTCCTCCAGACACTGGGCCCAAAATTGACACAGGCAGCCTGTAGCTTGGCATGCAGGTCCTCATCCATATCCCTCATCACTAACCACAATGTAAAACATGTTGCTTAGCAACCATGGAGGCCTTCAGGAATGTAAACAAGCCCTGTTAAATACAGGAGAATTACTAAAGGTGTGTGCATGTATTTGCTTGCATGTGTATGCCAGAGTGTGATGAGGAGAGACAGTGAGAACATGAGTTGAATGGGAGGCTATTCTTCACAACTCACCATCTCCACTCTTTGGACAGCAGAAGGCACAGGAAACAGAACAAGGGAAGGTGCTTCAATATTTATGCTCCATCCACAGTGACAATGGCAGAGGAAGGACTTGAAAGAGCACCATTTTACGAAGCTCTTCATTGTTCTCCCTCTTAGCATGCCTCCCACCCCTTGCTATCACTCCTCTGGTAGAAAGAGGCCGAGGGCACTGGTCCCGTTCCTGGCCCCTCCACTGGTCCCACCTCTCTATGCTCTACCACCAAGTGAAGAAAGGCCTTCGGCTCTGGAAGCTCTGGGTATAAGACTCGCTACTGGCTCGCTGGGGGGCTCGTGCTGTCTCTACAATCACTGGTGGCATCTGGACCAGTTGCAGAGGTGTCTTTCCATCCTTTAGTGCCTGGCAGAGGTTTAAGATCTGAAACAAAAAAAGTACAGCTGTGCTTCATCACACAGATGGATCTTGTCCACAGCCACATCCACAAAGGAAGACAGTCAACACCTCACCTGTCCCCGCATTACAGCAATCTGCTTGTGGAATTGCCCTCTGTCAAAGCCTGGGTCCTTCTGTAGCAGCCACACACATGCAGTAAAAGATTAAAGCATATCAGCCATAGAAGAGTATCTTTGTTTCAAGACCAACCTTTTGTAACCATAATCTTAAACCAACAGATGGCATACAGAATCCTTAACAGTGACACATAAAACAAATATGATAAATTAGAAACCAAAAATTAAAATGACAAGCCAGAAGAGAGCCCTAAAGAATCCACCTTACCTTAAAGAGCTCATAAAGGTCTTCTTCTAAGTCCTTGACAAAATTGGGATCAGAGAGCTTGGGCAAGACCAGGTCTTTAATTTCTTGTGAGAAGGGAACCTTTGCTTGTGCTAACCAGGCCCAGTAGAAGGGATCTGCAAGTAGGAAATCCCAATTAAGCAACTTCCAGCAAAATGTATTATGCAAGCACATGCAATGAAACAAAGGACATGGCAACAGCCATGCACCTGCTACAAATACTGAAGCACTTGGGAACCACCCTATTGCACTCTTGAACATCAGTTACTCAATTAATTCTGTGGCTGTACTCACAGGCCCGCCACGAGTCCGGATGCTTGAGAGGAAAAGCCAGCCCATTATCTATGGCTGCTAGCTTGATGATAGGCTCCTTCACCACCACCCAGTCTGCATCCTGGCCAGAGGGACAGAGGATCCGTGGCAGTGGTAGAAAGAAAAACTGAGGCATCATCTCCCCTAAATCCCAGACACAATGGTACCCTCACACCCATGCAAAGTGGAAAAAACTAGTCATGTAATAATATCAGAAATTATTGGCTACATTACAAGGTAGTGATGACACAAATCAGGTCACGTGTTTTGCAACTCTGACTCATCCTCAACACACAAGGCAGCATGAAGACTACACCACGAGGAGTCATAAGCTTTCAGATCAAGTGTGCTTCACGTGTACTATTGTAGTGTTGGACATAATGACAATGCAAACACTGAACTAAAACATCTCAATTTCTACTTACCCTGACACCTCCAGTGTCCATGGGATAGTCATACTTTAATAACCAGTTGTCATTCCCTCGATCTGACATTATAAAACAGGGTTCAGAAGTTGAGGAGAACCAAAGTAATTCCAGTCGTGAGCAACATGCAGTGCAATGAAACAATGAGGATGCAATAATTTTAGTTACACTCCTCTACACAAGAATCTAAAGTTTGAATTTCATTTAATTCCATGAAGCAGCTAGTAGTTAGTTTATGAGCCAAAAATACCACCTTATCCATCACATTATAAAATGCCTTTCCCTTGTGCAGCTCATTAACTCAAATGAACAGAAGTGAAATGTTTTTCCCCTGTGTATGCGCCATTTGTTCCTTCCACCCACCAGAGGGCACTCGAATGCCTACCTGTGTTCCTGATGATGTAATCCAAAACCACGAGCCTCTCGAACTGCAGCTGCAACTGTCGGTTAGTGTTTTCCGGCAGAGGTTCTGCCTCAAATCGCCTCAGCCAGAAGTCCGCATCTTTGTACCCTTCTACGAACAACTGGAACGAACCCACCTGTACGAACACGGATTAAGGGTTTCATAAAGTAATAATAGAGAAGAGTATGTAAAATAATCACCGCTAAACATATTTTAATCGGCTGAAAATTGTCAATAATTCCCGTAACACCACAACCCCGCATTAGACGTTGTTACTGAGAATGAAATGAGTGAATTTGAGCAGGATGAAATACTATCTACTTTCTTTTTTGCATCACAGTGGGCACATCCCTCTGTTTCGCTGGCAAAATTACACTTACTCATTTAGCTGAAACTATTCTCCAAGGCAGCTTAGGGTCAAGCCATCTACCACGATTTACCCATCTGGATTTATACAACTGGATCATTTTTACTGGAGCAATTCGGTGTAAATACTTTGCTCAAGGGTATTACAGCAGGTGATGGAATTCGAACTTGAGTTCAGAGGGGGTGACTAACCACTGTGCTACCTGCTGCATGGGGACTTACCTTGGGTGGAAGTCCTATTCTGTGGAATCGTTGTCCCACCTTGGGCACTTTCTCTAGAGCCAGCCTCTTTCCCCGGGACTTAACCCTGTCAATGGCACTGTAGTTGAACGTCTCACTGGCCAGGTAAACAACCTGCAGGAGAGAGGGGGCACATGTGCTGAGGAGAGCTACAGACAGGTGGCACACGAACACTGCTGTAGCTGGGGCTTCATGCAGAGCCACACCTTGGTCCTAGGCACGATGCTGAGCTCTAACTTCTGGTCCACAAGGCTGGCCCCAGCCTCAGACAGGTAGCCCTGGTTTAGCACCAGGCAGTCCCGGCCAAAGCAGCAAGGACAGCACAGCTTCTGCAGCCACTTGGTCCACTTAGGGTTCAGCTGGCCATAGGGTTCTTCATTCTTGGGCTTAAATACACCAATGATCTTCTGCAATTACAGGGAAACAAGTCAAATAAATGGGTATGGGCAGGGCTAAAACGCTAATGACCAGTTTAATGAAATGCAAGAGAGTGACATGATAATAGTCAGTATGTACTGGCATGCTGATAGTTCATTTGAAAATCCCAACTCAGGTGACCATTTCAATGTACCAATATTTTGAGAGGTACTCACCACCAAGTGAATATTTACAAAGCAAATTACTTTGACAGAGAATATGAATGTCTGTTAAGCAATATTGCATGGCCATACTCACATGGATGGAATGAGGCAAGAATGGGAAGTAAACCATGTGATGTGGATGACTTGATATAAGCAGACTGCCTCCTGCCAGAATAGAATGACCATGCAGCTATCAAAGGGAGGACCCTTCTGCCCAACAGGGCTTTTTAAAGTTGCACAATAGGAATGGTTTGCAACATGTTATGTTAATACGATTAGCTTAACTTTCCTCACATGACCAGCTACTAAATACTAGAAGCCTGAGTAAAGATAGAGCTACTGTACAACTTATCCCAGCTATTACTTTTGTCTTTGTGTTCACTGGTAATACACTTACATCTGCATCCATTCATAGTTGCCTTACTCTAGCAGAAGTGAACATGTCCTTTTGGGATAACAGGGTTTGCAGATGCAGGCTGTACAAAGGTCTGGCCCTGCACAGCAGAAAGGCCAGTGGCTCACAGGCCACCACATGATTCTGCTGAAACTAATCTTCAAACAGTTAAGAAAAAAACAACCATGACCCCCAACAAGTTTAAAAACATGTATGCAATGCAAACTATATCGCTATCATGCTGGTTGAACCTTCCTTCCATGGAGTGTCTGCTGGCATATATGTGTAGGCTTTGGCTGGATCCAAGCTTGCGACATACAAACAAATTTGAGACGAGTACACCGAGGGAAGAGGGGACCCGCTCACTGTACCAATGACCTAATCAAGCTGACTGTGGAAAAAAAAGTCGATAACCACTCTGTAGTTTGCCATCTAGCAGAAACTGCTCCCTGACAGAGCCAAGGTTCAGTCCTACCTATTGATTCAGGCTGCAATATTACCGAAACGATTAATCACCTACCTTACTCAACAACACGTCTGCAAGGCCGCAACAGGAAATTCACAAAAGCATCCTAAATGACAATGCGCCCTACCTGCTCATTCCCGCACCACAAAGGGCACCAGTACCAACACCAATTAGAAGCATATCTGTAAACTCATGAGCTCTCAGGAGAAATATGCATTTGTATTTTCACTTAGCAGTTTGGAGTAACAAGAAAACAAAAGTGAAACAGAACTATCAATGTTTGATAAGTATGTTTGTCAATCAGTACCTATGTTATGATGACGTGTTGATCGGAACTTCCACTCTGTTGGCAAGACTAAGGTATCACTCACTAGTGGGTCCCCACTGAACAATGATAATGTGGGCCATAGCAGCAGGGCCATTTTCCCCATGAGAAATAATAATTAATAGGCTAGGAGCTTAATGTGGAAATTTTGCAGCCAGTTTTTCTCCCAATGATGTGCATGTCCTATACGCGGGACCATGGCATGTGGGGAAAGAGGTGACATCGCCGCCACCCCCCGGACGTCGCACTCAGCCCAGGCATACTCCTTCAACGGCTGCACAAGAGAAAGTGGCCCAATTTAGTCATCCATAATTGATCTGGAGCGGGCTGGGCAACGTGTGTGGGCCCCGCAGTCGCACTGAGCGCTCCTGAAAGCGCTGCGGAATGTTGGTGAATCCAGGCCGAGCCCGCGCAGCGTTCCGAGGCACTAAGAGTCGAATCCCCTGGCCATCATCAGCAGAAACAAACCTCCCGTCTACCTCACCTAACACCGAAATTAAATTGCGACAGAACAAAACCCTAAGTCCCGCCTCAGTTTAACTTTTACTTCCACCTGTGTGCTGAGCGCGGAGCCGATGAGGCTCACCCCCTGAGAGTCTTTCACGAAGTAGCTGCCGCTGGAGCCCTGATAGATCCTCTCAGGGAAGATACCCTCCTCGATTGCTCGCTCAGCTCTCCGGATGATCTCCCTGAACTCCGGATCTTCGGGGAATTCGTTCCTGTGCGCGTCCCGCGGAGAGCCGCCTCTGTCCCGCTCCAGCAGCGGCTGCCGCTCCCGGCTGCGTCCGGGGCTCCCAGCCGACACCCGCACCACCGAACCCGGCGTCCCCCCAAATACGCCTCGGGGACTGGTAGGCTCCGTGGGACAGTAACTGAAATCCGTGGAATCCCTAAGCGGGGAGACAAGCGGACTTGTTTCGTCCATGGTCAACAGAGACAACAAGGTAAAGCAAGACTGTATGAGGCGAGAGACCGAAATCCAACTATCTGCAACGATCTAATCTGAAATGAGTCTCAATAAACAGAGCAGCTGACTGTCAGCTTCCGGGAAACAGCCCTCCCACTCAGGAGAACCATTCGCCAATGACGCCAAAGTGCAGCCAATGGTTGGAAAGCACGTCTGCTGCCATTGGCTACTGCATTAAACCCCAGCCTTTAAAGTACAACCGAGATTGTACTGTATACCTATATGAATTCTGTATGTGGATTTTTCTAATAATTTTGAATTAAGACATTCTTAGATTTAGCATTTCTTTTACATCAGTAAGTACGCCTGTTTACATACAGAACAAAATACTGATGGTGGTAATACAGCAGCCACGAATTTGCTTTCATGGATTATGTGAAATAACCATACAGGAGATTTTTCTTTTGTACTAGTAATATGACGGATAAGGTTTAAGTAAAAAAACTATTAAGTTTACTCAGCCGTGTATTTATGTGAAATAAAACTTTATATTATAATGAAAAAATACACGTTTCATTAATCGATCGAGCGTGCCAATAGTCATCTATCCTGCTGGTATAAATGAAATGTATAAACAATGGTGATAATGGTTATTTCAGTAATGTAATTATTAAACTTTCGCTTTTTTCTCATTCACAGTTTCATTCAAATTGGGCATGTTATATCAGACATCTGCCTTAGCACTACTGAGAATAATTGTTTTTTTTAATTGATAAAATGCCATACTTCTCACGCAGGCAGTTTTGTTCGTTCCCTCTGGCCTTTCCGTTTACTAAGTGTATGATGCGTCACAATGACGTCACGCTGCAGCGAGTCACATGGCAGGATCCAGCCTGTCCTTTATGAACACCTCATCCGAAGTGCTGATGTAGAATTCTGATGGAAAAAAAACACTGAGACACAATTCTTGACACCAAATCTACTGTGCACTGATTTATACATAAAGAAGTTGTAGAAAACTAGTGGTGTAATTTGGTAGCTTACTGTATTCGAAGCCCAGTATCTAGCTAGTTGCATGTCATTCTAAAATCACAACCGTGGCTCATTAAAGATTACAATCCAAAAATTAACAGACAGAGGGGAGACTGGTGAATAAAACGCGATAAATGGAAATATGTATCTAACTTAAATGTAAGGTATCATAGAGACCTTATGGCATATATCTCTTTTTAACAAATAATAATTTAAGAATTTCATAACCAAATGCAGTTTGATGCAACACAAATTTTAAATCGTGTATTAATCCGAATACAGCAATAAGAACAACCACAATGTTAAAAAACAAATTTACCAAAGATCTTTCCACATTCCAAGTCTCAAAAACCAGAGTTGGCGCTCGAGGTTTGGGTCAGCCAGGCACTCAGCCCAGACCACCGCCCAAATCACAATGCACCGGCCCCTTACGGTCTCTCCGGCAGGTGGTGAGCCCACCGAAGAGCGGCTCCACGTCATGGCTTCGGGCTGAGCCCGGCCAGGCCCCGTGGGCATAGACCTGGCCACCAGGCGCTCGCATGCGAGCCCCCCCCCCCCCAGGCCTGGCTCCAGGGTGGGGCCCCGGTGACCCCATACCGGGCAGGGTAAACAAAAGCCTTGGTTTTAGTTTCTTCATAAGGGGCTTTTGAACCGCACTTTGTCTCATCTGTCATCCAGGACCTGTTTGCCATGGGAGACCCTACCAGGGGCATATAGCCCCAGGCAACATAGCTCCTGGAGTCAATTTCAGTTTCTGTGCTAATCACGGTTTATCCATAACAAACACCATGTTCATGCATAAGGGTGTCCATCAGTGCACTTGGCACCAGGACACCCTAGGTCGGAGGTCGATGATCGACTTTGTAGTCGTTTCTTCTGATCTTCGGCCATATGTCTTGGACACTCGGGTGAAGAGAGGGGCTGAGCTGTCAACTGATCACCACCTGGTGGTGAGTTGGATTCAATGGCGGGGGAAAAAGCTGGACAGACCTGGCAGGCCCAAACGTATAGTGAGGGTCTGTTGGGAACGTTTGGCGGAGGCCCCTGTCAGAGAGGTCTTCAACTCCCACCTCTGACAGAGCTTCAACCAGGTCCCGAGGGAGGTGGGGGACATTGAGTCTGAATGGACTATGTTCCACGCCTCCATTGTCAGGGCGGCGGCTCGGAGCTGCGGCCATAAGGTCTCCAGTGCCTGTCGCGGCGGCAATCCCCGAACACGGTGGTGGACACCGGAGGTAAGGGATGCCGTCAAGCTGAAGAAGGAGTTCTATCGGGCCTGGCTGGCTCATGGGACCCCTGAAGCAGCTGACGGGTACTGACGGGACAAACGGAACGCGGCTCTGGCAGTCGCCGCGGCAAAAACTCGGGCTTGGGAGGAGTTCGGTGAGGCCATGGGGAAAGACTTTCGGTCGGCCTCAAAGAGATTCTGGCAAACCGTCCGGTGACTCAAAAGGGGGAAGCAGTGTTCCGCCAACACTGTTTACAGTGGAAGTGGTGCACTGCTGACCTCAGCTGAGGATGTTCTCGGGCAGTGGAAGGAGTACTTTGAGGATCTCCTTAATCCCTCCGACACACCTTCCGTAGAGGAAGCTGAGGCTGGGGACTTGGAGGGGGACTCGTCCATTACCCTGGCTGAAGTTGCTGAGGTAGTCAAAAAACTCCTCGGTGGCAAGGCTCTGGGGGTGGATGAGATCCGCCCCAAGTTTCTCAAGTCTCTGGATGTTGTGGGGCTGTCTTAGCTGACACGCCTCTGCAGCATTGCGTGGAGTTCGGGAACGGTGCCTCTGGACTGGCAGACTGGGGTGGTGGTCCCTCTTTTTAAGAAGGGGGACCGGAGATTGTGTTCCAACTATAGAGGGATCACACTCTTTAGCCTCCCTGGGAAAGTCTATGCCAGGGTACTGGAAAGGAGAATCCGACCGATAGTCGAACCTCGGATTCAGGAGGAGCAATACGGTTTTCGCCCTGGCCGTGGAACACTGGACCAGCTCTATACCCTCACTAGGGTGTTGGAGGGTTTGTGGGAGTTTGCTCAACCAGTCCACATGTGTTTTGTGGACCTGGAGAAGGCATTCGACCGTGTCCCTCGTGGCATCCTGTGGGAGGTACTTCGGGATTATGGGGTTCGGGGCTCGCTGCTACGAGCTGTTCGTTCCCTGTATGACCGGAGCAGGAGCTTGGTTCGCATTGCCGGCAGTAAGTTAGACCTGTTCCCGGTGCATGTTGGACTCCGCCAGGGCTGCCCTTTGTCACCGATTCTGTTCATTATCTTCATGGACAGAATTTCTAGGCGCAGCCAGGGAACGGAGAGTGTCTGTTTTGGTGGCCGCAGGATCTCGTCTCTGCTCTTTGCGGACGATGTGGTCCTGTTGGCTTCATCAAATCAAGACTTGCAGCGTGCACTGGGGAGGTTTGCAGCCGAGTGCGAAGCGGCGGGGATGCGAATCAGCACCTACAAATCCGAGGCCATGGTTCTCAGTCGGAAAAAGGTGGATTGCCCCCTGCGGGTTAGGGGGGGAGCCGCTCCCTCAAGTGGAGGAGTTTAAGTATCTCGGGGTCTTGTTCACGAGTGAGGGAAAAAGTGAGCGGCAGGTTGACGGACGGATCAGTGCGGCGTCCGCAGTAATGCGGTCATTGCACCAGTCTGTTGTGGTGAAGAGGGAGCTGAGCTGTATTGTGGTGAAGAGGGAGCTGAGCCGTAAGGCGAAGCTCTCAATTTACCGGTCGATCTACGTTCCTACCCTCACCTATGGTCATGAACTCTGGATCATGACCGAAAGAATGAGATCGCGGATACAAGCAGCAGAAATGAGTTTCCTCCGCAGAGTGGCTGGGCGCACCCTTAGGGACAGGGTGAAGAGCTCAGTCACCCGAGAGGAGCTCGGAGTAGAGCCGCTGCTCCTCCGCATCGAGAGGAGCCAGTTGAGGTGGCTCGGGCATCTGTTCCGGATGCCTCCTGGACACCTCCCTGGTGAGGTGTTCTGGGCATGTCCCACTGGGAGGAGGCCTCGGGGCAGACCCAGGACACGTTGGAGAGACTATGTCTCCCGGCTGGCCTGGGAACGCCTTGGGGTTCCCCCAGAGAAACTGGAGGAGGTGTGCGGGGAGAGGGAAGTCTGGAGGACTCTGCTCGGACTGCTGCCCCCCCCGACAGGAAGATGGATGGATGGATGGATCTTTCCACAAGCAACAAACAAGATCCTTTACTTTTCACTTCTCAACTTCTCATATTTAATCCACCTCAAAAATAAAGATGCTCATACATCCATCATAAAACTTTCACAAACAATAATCTCATATTCCAAATTAATATCTATAGAATCCAACAACACTTCTAAAACAAACCAAACCATTCATACATTCTATAATGTCCTGCAGGGGGGCAGGGGGGGATGGGAAACACCCCAAGCGGGACTCGAACCGCAGACCCGCCAGAGAGCAGGACACGGCCAGGCCCGCTGCATCTCCACCCCAGCTCATCACACATAAAATGTAATATTAAGATTAAATCTTATAATTTCTACAATAGTCTCGGCTCCCACAGCAAATTACACCCTTCAGTAACATTAAAACAATAAAGACAAAATTGAAAGTTAAATCGAACGAGTTCAATTTAAAATCGTACACAGCAGCCAGTGTTGCTTCTAAAACACAAAAAAACGCAGCAATAAACTACACACTTCAAAATACCAAAATACGAGTATACACACATCTCAGACACGGTGAATTATTTGCTCTCCCCGAACACCCGTAATTACGGTAATGAAGGGTCACATTGCTGCGTATGTGACGTGAGCAAGGGGATGTTTCGCAGTGCAACGAGTTCTGCATTTTCAGTGGGTGATATCGGCGTAGGTGTTCCTCTTGGCAGCTACTGTTCCTGGCTCGTCCAACTGTGCCCTTGAAGCCGGGCTTGTCGTCGTATATCACTGCAGGTTTAAGATTTGAGGAGAAGGCACCTGCATCTCTAACATCTGAATTCAAACCAAGAAGTTGAAGTGGTTTTGTCGGAATGGCTGCGTATAAGCTGGTGATGATCCGTCATGGAGAGAGCTGCTGGAACCAGGAGAACCGATTCTGCGGCTGGTTTGACGCAGATCTAAGTGAGACCGGCGTACAAGAGGCCAAGCGAGGCGGACAGGCTCTTAAAGGTGATGCTACTGTAAACTGGAATACATCAATTCGATTTATTGTATTCAGCTAAAGTTGAACATTTATATAACATTAACTTAAGAAATTCTCATTCACCTAAATTAGAGTGTTACATGCGACCTAACATCAAGTGAGCCTGAATCCAAAGAAACAGAATTGTAACAAATTTTAATTCAGTCTGGCTGAAATAAAAAAGAAAAAAAAAAACATTTTCTTTAAAATTGCATTTAGTGTTTCGTTTTTAAGTCTAGTTTCTCGGATAATACCATAAATATATTGGATGAATGGATTTAGTGCAGTGAAGAATTTACATTTGTCGTCCTTCTGTATGAATACACATTTGATTGAATAAGTGTTTTTTATATCTACTAACCACATTTATTCAGCCAACTTTCCACCTCCTTTCGTTTTGTGGTAACGGTAAAGCGGAGCCAATAGTCTCCGCCCTTCGACAGTTTGGACCATTCAAAGGGCGCATATTCTAATTAATAAATATAGTTGCCGCCCACCGACTGACGTGGGAAGATGTGAACGTGCCGCTCTGAACGTGTGTTTGCCGCAAAGACGAGCTCTAGGATGATTTTACGGAGTAAAGTGTCAGGGCTTTTTCTTGCTGTGTCTCATGTGCTGAGACTAAAAGGCTGAGAAAAGGTTCAGTAACTGGTGATTCACCCAGTTCCCTCAATGTAAGAATGATGTAAATGACTTGCAGTGTTACACACTCGGAAGACGTCAAATTATCTGTCCATCCCTCCGTTTACATTAACCACTTGTCCCGATCAGGGTCGTGGGGGTCCAGAGCCTATTCCAGAATCAATGGATACAGAACTAAGGGGGGAGGGCTCCATGCTTATTGGGAAGCCAGTCCATTGCAGAGGGGTTAAATTATCCAGGAAAAAACAATTTCACAGAGAATTTTCTCCATTTTGACACCAGTGATTGAGATCTTAAACCATATTTGCTTTTTAGACATCACTTTTACCCAGTCTGCCTTTCTCCAATACCCTTTACAGAAGCAGGTTATGAATTTGACATGTGCTACACCTCTGTGCTGAAAAGGGCCATCCGTACACTGTGGATCGTGCTGGACAGCATTGATCAAATGTGGCTGCCAGTGCACAGGACTTGGAGGCTGAACGAGCGTCACTATGGTGGCCTGACAGGCCTCAACAAGGCAGAGACAGCTGCCAAGCATGGAGAGGCACAGGTCAAGATCTGGAGGCGCTCCTATGACATTCCCCCACCACCCATGGATGCAGAACATAACTACTACTCTGTAATCAGTCAGGTATTGCCGTCTATGTAATAAAGTTACTGATTATAATCACTAGTAGGTGTATGTTTATAAGGTATGTGAAATGGAATAATATATTAGTTGTACAGCAGTACAGCTATTTTGTTAACTAGTTCTACCACAGTCTGGGTGATAGCTGGTAGCATAGTGGTTAGAGCAACTGCCTTCAGACTCAAAGGTTGCAGGTCTGAATCTCACCTCTGGCTGTAGTACCCTTGAGCAAGGTACTTATCCTAAATTGCTACAGTAACAAATTACTCAGCTATACAAATTGGTAAATAATTGTAGGTAGATTAACATTGTAAGTCACTTTGGAGAAAAGCATTAGCTAAATGAATGAATGTACTGTAAATGTGACACTGCAAATTATAACGTGCTTACAGATATCACTGGAGATGTAGATGAGCCCTAAACTAAGGAGGTGAGTTAGGGCCTGTGCATAGATGGTCAGAGTTGCTGAAACATATCTGCCAATGCTCAGTGCATTCTTTTACAGAGCAGCCTGCTCAGATTCAAGTAAGTTCCTTTCTTTCTGGATGTTGTAATAACAGCTCAGACATGAGTGGAAGTTAATATATTGCAGCGCTGTGTTACATAGTACACATTTCAGAGTCCAGGTGAAGATGTTACTGAAAAGGGCTGAGTAGTTAGGATACTGATTGAGAAATTCCAGAGATAAGAAGGCTAAAGGTTAAGAAAAATTTTCTTACTGATTTTTGAAGAGATTCTTCAACATCAGTAATAAATTCCCATTTGAATATTACTTGTGCGGTGCACTCGTTTAATGTTAAGTAATTGTGACAGTGCTACACCATTTTACATGCATGAGTGTTCCACATAAATATTTTGGCAACTTCTGCCTTAGTTATGAATGAGTAAAGTTCAAACTGTATAGCAGTCAAGGCAGAATGATGCTGCCACACAGTGGTGACAGTGCAGAGTGTGACCTCCTGCGAAGAAAGTTTTATTTGATTCTAGCTTCTATATATAACCTCTGGCTGTAGTATCCATTATTGTTCAACATGGTAATTAGAAATAAATCACATATGTATCCAGTCTTTAAAATAGTCTCTTTTTTTAGTATTTTGTCATCTTAGGTTTCAAGGTACAAGGCATGATAGCAAGCAATTCTAAAACATTTTATTTCAGTCAGCACTATGCTAACTAGCTCTGATCCCTGCAGGACCGTCGTTACGGCGACCTGACAGAGGACCAGCTCCCCACCTGTGAGAGCCTCAAGGACACAATTGCCCGTGCCCTGCCTTTCTGGAACGAGGAAATTGTTCCACAAATCAAGGAAGGGAAAAGGGTATTGATTGCTGCCCATGGCAACAGCCTAAGGGGAATTGTCAAACATCTGGAGGGTGTGTAAAATAATGTGTAATGGAAGTGCAGCTCCATACAGCCATATCTTATACTTTGTCTCTGTCTTTCCTTCTGTTCTAGCTCTTTTAATTTGTGATATTATTCTTCATGTCTTATATTTGGTCTTGTGGATGTTGCTGGTTTATTACAGTTTGCTTAATTTTTAATTTTTTTTTTGCATTTATTTCCTTCTGATATAGTATGTTTCCAAACAAAAAACAAATCTGCAAAACAGAAATGTTTACATATTATCAACATATTTATTTGGCTTACCAGGCTCACTGCACATGTTGCGTTGTTCAAGCTGTGCTGTTGTTAACAGGCATGTCAGAAGAGGCCATCATGGAGCTGAACCTACCCACAGGGATCCCCATCCTATATGAGCTGGACAAGAACCTGAAGCCAGTGAAGCCCATGCAGTTTTTGGGGGATGAGGAGACCGTACGCAAGGCCATGGAGGCCGTGGCAGCCCAGGGCAAAGCCAAGAAGTAGTTCTGTTGTATGAAACATTAGAACAGGATATGGGGGCTCTGGATGGTGTGGAGGGTAGGTTGCAAGTCACAGAGATATAGGGTCCACAAATGTTCATGTGGCTCACACATACTCTACACATGAGTGTTTCAAGTGTCTCGGTTCTTACCAGTAAGTGAAAATGTCTGGATATTTAATACTTGGTATGAACAGAAGAAGAAAGCTATACATTCAAACTTACAGCTTTTTAACCCACAGGTTCAACTACTTGCAGATGATTGGTTTAGCACTTTATGAAGTTACTGAAAGTTATTAATGATCATTCTTGTGCATTTGAGTTCATCTGAAGTGACTGAAGTGAAGTGTTTTTATGGAACCTTTATTTCAGCTGGAAACAAAACTTCAATGTTTTATATTTTTGTTGCCTCCTACCAGTGGCTAATAAAAGCAAAAAAGGAAAGCAAAGGTATTCTGTTTCCATCTGAATAAGGTAGCTTAAAGAAGCTTAATGACATTGCATGGGCATGTCCAGCAGCTAATATTACATTCAGTATTTCCCAGTAAACGTTCCCCTCTTATCTACTTTCTGCACATTCCAGAAATGAATGATTAAGAGCAGGACAACACTGCTGTTTCTGAAATATGTTTCATAGTTACAGAGCCAGTCTCACTGTCAAAGAACATCTCTGAGAGCTCCCTCCAGCCCTCAGGTCCTGTGCTAGTACTTAGTGAGCATAGAGTTGTGCAGCTCAAAACATGTCTGTATGCTTGCCTTTATATGTATGTGTGTTTGAGAGACATGTTCTGTCACAGACAATAAACAAAGGATTTACTTTATCAACAAAGCAGTGTTGTGTTTGGCGTACAAGTGATTATTTCTGAATAACCGAAGACAAAGGATGGTCACTGACTAAATGCAGAGGAGTCAGGATGGGGTTTTAAAACTACCCCTATATTTAAAGTCTTTAACATCATGACTGTATTATTTAAAACTTTGCTGAGGTTAAAAGGATCCTTATAGAAAGACTTCAGATAACACAATATACTAGATTGCTTGAGGGTCCAAAGAGATGTGAATAAATTATTTGCTTTGAAGAGGCTTAATCAATCAGCCCCCAGCAACTACATACTGATTAACTAATGCATTAAAGACTATTAGCGTGAAGGTAGTTTCAAAATCCGATCTTAGTTCAGCATGTCGTGGAGACAGCTTTACCAGTAACCATACCGAAACGATACTGTTGGCATGTCCTTCTATGCAATGGACCATGCCATTTCAAAGCAACATAGCTGGAAAATGGCAAAGCCTGAGCAAGGCCTGCATAACTAGAAATGTCTGACTGCTTCAAATCCCCTTGTGGTCTATAATCTATATGTGTGTTAACAGCCATTTTTAGATTTTTCTTCCCGGTATCATTGGTTTCACCTTGTCACCAGCAACTGTGACTGCATTGCAATGCTATATGAAAATAGTTTATCATCAACTGTGCACATTTTGCTTCAAATCCTTTAAATCAAAGTATGGCCAGATCCTCAGACAATAGAACATAACAGTATATGCAGACCTGTTAAATGTGGTCTTTCATGTGAAATATTTTTAAAAAGCGACATGTATGAAAACTGTAGTAAACAACCATATTTAATAAGAAATTTAATTTAAATATTTAAAAAAGTGATTATCACAAGGGGGCGCAGTGGGTTTGGCCAGGGCCTTCTCTCTGGTGGGTCTGGGGTTCGAGTCCTGCTTGGGGTGCCCTGTGATGAACTGGCATCCTGTCCTGGGTGTGTCCCCTCACCCTCCAGCCTTGACCCCTGTGTTGCCAAATTAGGCTCCGGCTCGCCACGACCCCATTCGGGACAAGCGACTTCAGCTAGTGTGTGTGCGCGCATGTGTATGTATGTAATTATCACAGAATTCCAGCAGCCTTAAAGCTAATATATCAGTTTAATCGAGAACCCCTTAGGCTGTGATTCACATTTCCAGCGCGCATCTGTGCAGCACCAACTTATTCAATGGGCTTTCCTCTGACGCTACATTTTACCAACATCTACATTTGTCCCAATTTCCAGAATTTTATTGTAATTAATACATGTAATGTTATTTTCCGTGATCAAATAATTAAAATGCTAGTGTCATCATCGATTTCCTAATATTTTCCTCTCTGCCCTATCTTCCACTCTCTTTGTCCACTGTCTTCCAGACCAGCATTCCCCAGTGCCACCCCATGGCTGATTGATACGTTATGTGCTAAGAGGACCAAACTCCAGGCTATAGAGCGAAGATGGCGAAAATCCAAGATTCGCTCGGACCTCAATGCCTACAGTTACCTTTAGCTACTTTTCACTCTGCTGTCTCTTCAGCTAAACCCTCCTTCTACCACAATAAAATATAGTGTGCAACTAAAAAAAAAAAAAAGACACAGACTCTTTGCCACCCTCTCATCCGTTCTGTGTCCTCCACCACCTTCTCGTCCTTCTTCTCTCACTGCTGATGACTTTGCTTTGTTTTTTAGAGACAAAGTCAAAGCAATCACTGACAAGTTCTCAGAATCACCCTGCCCCGTTCGCGCAGGACCTCCCTGCGAAGCTATGCACTCCAAATTCAAGCCCCTCTCCGAATCTGAAATCTCCGACCTCCTGATATCACACAGAGCCACCACCCGCTCATTTGATCCAATCCCATCGTCACTCCTACAGAACATTTTCCTGCAAGTCTCCACCTTCATCTCTAAGATCATCAACTCCTTGCTCTCCTCTGGTTGTTTCCCAGCTGCCTTCAAAACTGCTCTCATTTCACCTCTGTTAAAGAAACCCTCCCTGGATCCCAATTTGTTCCAAAACTACAGATCAGTCTCCCTCCTCTTCTACCTGTCAAAAAGTCTAGAGCGGGCAGCCTGTGATCAACTGTCTGATTTCCTCACCTGGAACCATCTCCTTGATGGATATCAGTCTGGTTTCGAAGTTAGTCACTCCATTGAGACGGTGCTTCTGGTGGTGTCTGATGCTCTCTAATCTGCTAGAGCTGCCTCCCTCTCCTTGGTCCTCATCCTCCTTGATCTGTCTGCAGCATTCGACACAGTCAACCACCGGATTCTACTCTCCTCTCTTAGTCAGCTTGGGATCAAAGGAGCGGCACTAAGATGGTTGGAGTCCTACCTATCTGACAGATCCTATCAAGTGGTCTGGTGGAGCTCTTGTTCTTCTCCTCTGCCTCTCTCAACCGGTGTCCCGCAGGGATCGGTACTGGGTCCTCTTCTCCTCTCGATCTACACCTCCTCCCTTGGCCCAGTCATAGCCTACCATGGATTCAAATACCACTGCTACGCTGATGATACCCAGCTCTTCCTCTCCTTTCCCCCTGGAGTGTCAGACATTTCTGCACGCATTGCTGTCTGCCTATTAAACATCTCTGCATGGATATCTAATCACCACCTCTAACTCAACCTCTCCAAAACAGAGATTCTCCACCTCCCAGCTGACCTGTCCTCCTGTCACGATCTATCTATCAAACTGGACAACTCACTCATTTTGCCCACCTCCTCGGCTAAGAGTCTGGGAGTGACGATTGACTCAAGTCTATCTTTCTCTCAGCACATCGCAGCCATAACCCAGTCCTGCAGATACAACCTGCATAATAGCCGCAGGATCCGTCCCTACCTCACAACTGACTCTGCCCAACTACTTGTCCAGGCCATGGTGACTTCCCACCTGGACTACTGCAACTCTCTCCTGTGTGGCCCTCCTGCTACTGCCATCAAACCTCTGTAGCCTCTACAGAATGCTGCTGCACAAGTTGTTTGATTTGCCACAGCGCTCCCATGTATCTCCTCTACTCATTTCTCTGCACTGGCTTCCTATAGCTGCCCAGATAAAATTCAAGACCCTGGTTATTGTCTACAAATGCATCAATAGAACTGCTCCCAGCTATTTACAAGACAACCAGACCGCTTCACCCATCTACTTCTGCTCGCTTGGGGTGGTCCTGCATACGAAAAGTAAAAGCATGGAGGTTCTCGGTTCTGGCTCCGTTGTGGTGGAATGACCTTCCCCTTTCACTCAGAACTGCAGAACCTCTGTCTACATTCAAGAAGGGTCTGAAAACTCATCTTTTCTGGACTCACACTTTACCCAAAATCTCTCCAGCTCACATGGTGTAAATGTTCATGCACCATATCATATGATCATACTCAGAGATAAGCCTTACACAGCCACATTGTATGTGAATGTTTGTATACCTAAGGCTTATTAAAGAAAAAAAAAATGTTGGAAGGTTATCAGGATTCATCTATCCTCTGGACCTACTGAAGCGATCGGTCCATCAGACAAGTGGAAAGCAAAAACAGAATTTGTCAGAATCACATGTCTGAACTATCACTGATGTCTCATGCACAAATTGTATTTTTCGCTGAGATGTATCATGTGCGTCGCTTTGGAGAAAAGCGTCTGCTAAATGAATAAATGTCAATGTAAATCTTACTCACTCTCTGGGAATCCAGTTTATATTAAAATAGACAACCTGTTACGAATTCCATCACGAATCACGATTTTAAAAGTGCAGAACTGGGTCTTCTGGCCGACCAATGAAAAGGCAACTTGCTCAATGTAGCAGCCAATGGGGATACAGCGCTTCTCTTCTCATAAAAATGTCTCTTTTGAAGCTGTGTGTTCCAGGTGAGTCTGCGAAATGAGCACCTACATTGATTAAACGGTTAATTTTTTTTTTCTTCGTTTGAACAATGTACAATAGATGGAAGCATATGTGTTGGACTTTTCGTGGGTATGAATCATATATGCCCCTTGTTTTTTTTGCACGTGCCATTACGTTTTCGTGGTTTTTAATCTACCGCTGTGTGACTCACTCGATTGTTGCGACGACGTGATTGAAATGAATCATGTAAACACCCCACTTTTATCACCCAATATTTACTAGATACACAGACTGTACAGAGAATCGATTTAAAGCAATGTGTGGGTATAACTTGTTCACTTTTGTGACTCAGCTAAACTATTCCAGTTTTATCCAGGGTTGCTTGGGGTGTGGATTCATGAATCATGGGCGTTCCCCCGTTCTGTTGTCGTTATCCAAACCATAGTGTGGCTGTAGGAACGCGTTCGCAAATAATTTTGGTTAGGAAATACGATCGGATTGTGTAATGAAACGTCAACTTTATGTGGGGATAAAACACATAAATCATAAAAACGTCAAGATTGGTATGGTGTGAGATGTCTTTGCGTGTGTAACTTAGAATGACTGGAGAAGCGAACGTACTACTATGCTTGGCATCTTCGTGGTTACGTTGTTGCGAAGAAGTTGATTAACAGGAATGAAATTCACCAGGTGAAGCAAAGCGACAGGAACCTGCAATAAACCGCAGTCTCGTTACAGTCTTGACGTTATTCCAGTGTCATCCAGGGACATGATATTTTAATTGGCAACCATGGTGTGTATGTAACGTCATCAGCTGTTTTAATGAAATGTGAATTTTATGTTTAGCAGTTTCACATTTTTGGCCTTAGGTACCATATTTCTGACTGGAGTAAACATGCCCATCAAACAAAGTGCAGATTATTTGGCAGTGGGGCAGGGCTTGCTGGCTCTCACCCATGAGTCTTGCCTGCAGGAGATAGGCTGTGCGGCGCTGAGGACTGCATCCCTGGGACAGGCACTTACTTGCGCCATGGCTATATTTTTGCCTCCCTTGCTGGCTACGTACTGCGGAAGAACGAGGGAGAAGAGGTATGTCGGGGAAAAAAAAATCTTATGACGGAATAAGACACACTTCGTACTCCATTACTATGGTGTTGCATACTAATTTTTAGAATGATGTAATTCCAGCTCCCTATAATATCTGTAGTGAAGGAAACAGAGGCTCAGTTGCTGCCAGATGTTGGGGCTATAGTAACCTGCAAGGTAAGGGAGAGGTTTGTTTGGTATGTGCAACATTTCATGTTTTGTAGTGAATTATATTTCATATTATCATACCTATCCATGAGTAAGCACAACAGTGGAGTTTTTTTTTGAAGGCAATTCATATTCAGAATATTTGCCTTCATTTATAAATATTGTTTTATAGGTTACCAGTATCAACCCCAGGTTTGCTAAGGTCCATGTGCTTTATGTTGGTTCTACACCACTAAAAGATAACTTCAGAGGAACTATCAGGTAAAACCTTGAGGTTTTAAGGTGCAGTAATGTTAACCTGACAGCAATACTGTAATATGTTGCATAATGTTATCAGTCCTTATATATAGTATATTCAGATGTGCTGTTTTCAGATTACAATTTTATATTCCATTTAAATTGCAGAAATTAAGCTCTGTAGGTGCAAAAGTATAGTGTTTTGCATTAAATAATGATGGAAACCCTTTTTGCAGGAAGGAAGATGTTAGAGCAACTGAGAAAGACAAGGTATGTTTGTGTGCACTTTCAATGGTGTGGTATTTCCATAAATGGTTTTTTCATTCCTCTGAAAGAAAGTAGTCACTTATTGACAAGAGCCTTAAATTTAAAAATCAAGAATTTTGTCATTATCATAGCATTCCCTGAGAGTCTTTACTTATAAATACATAATCATGGTAGGTCTAACATTGTTTTGGTCCCTTTCCAGGTTGAAATGTACAAAAGCTTCCGTCCAGGAGATATTGTGCTTGCAAAGGTGGTATCCTTTCAGCAAAAGCTGCTGGGGTACATGAAAAGGCTAAAGTGTCAGAATTTTGTTGGTGAAATCTTTCCTTGTGTATACTGTTATACTGAGTGGGTTGAAAGCCGTTGTGAGACGATAAAACAGCAACAACACATAAGTATTAACCCTTCCTGGATCGATGCCTTGGCATGGCGGAAAGCCTTGTGTGATCTAGGGATCTCCAGAGGTCTGTCGTCGGGAGCAGTTTGCTCCTGGTAGGGTCTCCCAAGGTAAACAGGTCTGGATTGAAGATCCGGACTAACACGATCCAAAAACCCTGGGTGATAGTTGAACCTCAGATTGAAGAGGAACAATGCGGATTCTGTCCTGGCCGTGGAACAGTGGACCAGCTTTTTCCCCTCCCACAGATAATTCAGGGGGCATGGGAGTTCGCTAATCCAGTCTACATGATGACCGTGTTCCCTGAGAAATTCTGTGGGAGGTGCTTAGGGAGTATGGGATGCTGGGGCCACTACTGCTAGCCATTCAGTCCCTGTACACACGGAGCGAGAGCTGTGTCCACATACTTGGCATTAAGTCCAGCTCGTTCAATGTGGGCGTTGGACTCCTGTAGTGGTGAAGGGGAGCTGAGCCATAAGGCAAAGCTCTCTATTTACCGGTTGATCTACGTCCATACATTCACCTATGGTCATGAACTCTGGGTAATGACCGAAAGAATAAGATAGTTAGTGGATACAAGAGACTGAAATGAGTTTTCTCCGCAGGGTGTTGGGACTCGCTCTCCATGATAGGGTGAGGAGTTGGGACATCTGGGAGGAACTCGGAGTAGAGCTGCTACTCCTCCACATTGAGAGGAGCCAGTTGAGGTGGTTCGGGCATCTAAAAAGGATGCCCCCTGGGCGCCTCCCTTTGGAGGTATACTAGGCATGACCAATTGGGACGAGGCCCTGAGGTTGGCCCAGGACCTGCTGGAGGGATTATATCGCCCAGTTGGCCTGGGAAAGGCTGAGGATCCCCTGGGCTGAGCTGGAGGAAGTTGTAGGGGACAGGGGCAGCTGGGCCTCTCTGCTCTTCCTGTCGCAACCGTGACCCTAGAAGAACAAGTGGGCAAGAAAAAAAATGGATCAAACAAGTATTAATATATTATTTTTAAATGTGAAAGCTGGTTGCTACAGTTCTTGACCAGGGCTCAGATCTCACTTGGTGATGTCCAGTCCAACTACCTCCTGACCACGGCAGAGAATGAACTGGGTGTGGTAGTGGCTCACAACGAAGCAGGTGAGGCCAAGCTGAGGGAATACAGTTCTGAATAGTCCATTGTGTATCAGAGCAGTTAAAATATTTTTGGCAAAATACTTTTAAAATGTCTTTTTACAGGCACGGAACTTAAGTTTTGATCTTTATCAATTGACTTAAAATGTTAGATTAGTGATTTACCTGTTTATAGAGCTGAGTATTCTTACTGCATCAGGGGTAAGTACTTTGATTATGGCTATTTCTACAGCAGGAATGGGAAATTTTAAATCTGGGTTCTTGGATTGTGAGACATCGGGTATTACCATGGCAGTTCTTGTCCTTAGGTTTACAGAATTAGTTTTATTGGGTAAACAATGGTTGTTTAGATGACAAAAATTGGATCTGAGTAAGAATTTTTTTTTTTTTTTTTTTTTTTTTTTTTTTTTTTTTTTTTTTTTTTTCAGGACACCTTAAACTAGGACACAATCTAGACTAATTTTAAACCGCTCTCTATTCCATAGGGATTCAGATGATACCCATCAGTTGGTGTGAGATGCAGTGTCCCCACACTCATGTCAAGGAGTTCCGCAAGGTGGCCCCGGTGCAGTCGGAGTATCTTCAAGCATGACAAGGCTACAGGCTACAGAATCCAGCCCTGTGGTGGACCTCTTTCAGTACCAACTTCCCCTTCTCTGGAGCACACAGCTTCATAGCATACAAACTGAGTTTCTTTTGGAAGACAGCCTTCCCACTGGCCAAGTGGAGACAATTAAGTGTACCTCTGAAAATTAGTGGGAATTGTTATGAAAGTGGTTCAGTAATAATTGGATAGTTTTTATAACAATGTCTGTGGGTAATATTTTCAGGAGAATTGTATGGGATGATTTGGAAATAAACATGTCTAATAAGCTATGTTTTTTTACATTGTTGGATCTGTTTTTACATTTACAGTGACTTCTAATTCACAAAAGGTATATTTAAAACAAAATGTTTAAATCTTATGTGCACTAATTTGTGGGTGACTGCTTAAAATATGCTTGAATATTCTGGCCTTATTTAGTTTAATTTTAAACTCTTCTATAAATGTACATGACTGCCAAGTTTCTGTTTCTGAGGGCAAAGTAATAGTTCTAGTAATACAGTATTTGTACAGTATTTTTTCTAGTAATCAGTGTTTGAATAGACTGAGTCCAAAAGTTTATTCTGTAGGTAAGCATATACACTTCTGTAACCAGAAGTCTGTTTCTAACTCTAAATTATTTGTAGGCTCACTCACTACAATTATCAAAAAGTTAATAATACAGCTTATCTTTTGATTTATTTGGTTACATTCTGTTAAAAGATATATTAACTGATTTCCATCAATAGCTCAAACAGTGCAGATTCCCAGTAACCCTCTTCACTGGAAACATTAAGCTTGTTGCAAAATGCACAGGGATGCCAGTTTATTATTTTTTCTTAGCACAAACCAACATTGAAATTGTTTATGTTCCGTTTTTTAAAGTAGACAATCTCCTCAACCACCTATGCAGAATGGTGTCTTAAGACAGTGCCACATTCTACCATCAGGAGAATCAAAGAGCATGACATGAAGTGTAATGGAGGATGATGAGGGCATCATGTATTAAGAGTTTATTACCTTAAATGTCAAGTGTGTGTCTTAGGGTAAACTTCACAAAATGGGCCAGGAGGAAGCAATTGATGTATTACATTAATATGTTTGTCAGCATTTGGTTAATTTAAATCTGCTCTCAGAATAATGTAATGAAATAAATACACCTCTGTTCATTTGTTAGGTAGTTTTTGTGATTAGAAATAAATGCATGAAATAAATTTTAAAATTATGATGCCACTGTGCCCCGGTAAAGCTGCCAATCCCCCCCTTCTTCAAACATACAATGTCTACAACTTCTTGCCCCGAGCGGGGTCACGGCGAACCGAAGCCTAACCCGACAACACAGGGCGTAAGAGTGAATGGGGAGGGAACACACCCTGGACGGGATGCCAGTCCGTCGCAAGGTACCCCAAGACAAAACCCGCTGTGCCACCGCGACCCCCTTCCTTCAGAGCCAGAGTTTTAGACAGAGTAGAGCGACTTCTAATGAAGAAAACTGGATCTGCAGGTCACTTTATCGCTGCAATAGAAAAAATAGACAATTTAAAAGTGAATAAAATGTTTTTACAAATAATATAATAAAAAAAGAAAATAATAAACTTGGAGGGTTCGTAGCTTCGTAATCGTACGTGGGATGTTTGTAAAAAAGTGTACAGTACTCACCAACAATCAAGGAAAAATAGACTTCAATTCCCATAACCCTACGCACCCTTAGGGTTCTCCTTTTGTCATAGAAGATAAAGTGACTACCTGTTTTGTCATATGAAGACTTTGGTTAAGTACACATGCACACTGTGTACAAACGCTTGTCCCGAGCGAGATCGCGGCCAGCTGGAGGCAACACGGGACGTAAGGCTGAGGGGGGAGGGGACACACCCAGGACTGGACGCCAGTCTGAGTCTCAGTCTGTCGCAAGCGGCAAGGCACCCCAAGCAGGGCTCAAACCCCAGACCCGCCACACAGCAGGACCCGGCCAAACCCGCTGCGCCCCCCTTTGGGTAAGTATCGTATTTTTTATTTTAGCATGGGAGTGAAGGAATGAAATTATTTATAAATTTAAGAATGTGTTAAAACTTCATTACCCAGAATGCCGCTGTCCGGAAATCCTTCGCAGTACGTGGGTCAAGCTAAAGAGCTGTACGGGCTGCAACCTCTTTCATTTAATATTTACGTCCGCAATCTCTGTGATAGAGAAATACGACTGCCAGGATTATCATGATTTGACCAACGGATTTTATTTTCATCTGGCGTCCCACTAGAGCTAAGTAAGTGCGTATAACTGTATTACTGAATTTACTCATCTTGAAAACCGTAATTGGACTTGATGTGTGATCTTTTGACAGGAGATGTAGACCGAGCGAAAATGTAATGTACTGGGTCTGGCGGGACTTAATAAAATTTTAATTAACCAGGAGGCGTTGAACGGAACGGGATTGTCATTTACTAAGACGGTAATAGTTAGAATTTTACTTCTTTCCCACGCTAATACGAAAGAAGATAAATCTCCACAGCGACAGAGAGTCTGTCGTCAATTCAATCACAAATTTCGTACTGTACATACTGGGCATAGTAAGTATGTGACACTGACAGAAGGGACGGCGGATCCGACTGATCATGGAAACAATCATGCGATCATATGATTATTAATTTATAGGCTGAATGAGCATTCACGAAGGATGCTAACTAAGTGTGATAGTGATCATTCTGTGGTTAAGGTTTGCCTGTTCGCCGACAGCACTTGTTGTTTCTTTTGCTGGCGTTACACCCTTCATTCAGTGCCTGGCAGGAGGAATGCGGACAATCGGGTCCAGACGGCCGCTTCGGAAAGCGCTCATCGCACAAAGAATAACAATGATTCCGAAAACAGGGGAAATCTATGTGTACATTTAAATTAAAATTAATGAATTAATGACATTGAAATAAGGGGGGAACTTGACTAAAAACGATTGACAGCTGAGCTGGCAGGAAATTAAAAGTTAGGCTTTTGCTAAATTTATTTTAGGTGATTACTACAGAAGGCATGTGTGGTGAATGGCACTGAAAACTATGAATAATTATGTAATATTTATAAAAATTGGGCAAAATCAATAGTACGCCTTTGATAGATGTTAGTCAATGTATGCAAACCTGTATGTGGAACAGAGATAAAAATTGTATGCTTTTATTCCATAAAACAGCTGCACTGGGTCTCAATCTCAGGCAGCACTAATCCAGAATTAGAAATGGCATTAGCAGTAAAACTGTTTGCAGCGGTCCGTGTCCACTGAAAAATGATGGTTCGGTGGTAATCCCTCTGCAGAATGGGGCTGTAGCTCTTACACAAACGTAATCATTTGCTAATGTACTTGGTTTTCACTGCTATGGCAGTATATTTTGGCTGTTTTTACACCAGTTCAATTTCCTGTGCAGTTCTGTGAGTGGATGCTCTGCAGCAGAGATCTTTGGGCATGCGGGGGTTTCCACTTCAGTTCTCTGCATTAGGAAAGCAAACTTAACATAACAGCATTAGTGAAGAAGTGTCCCAAGAAAACTGTGGTGTAGCCAGCCATTTGGAGACCTGGATTTAAACAGTGTTCACCTCTCCTGACCTGGACTGAATGGTACATGTGTTTTTCCAGGTGGTGGATGAAGGGCAGGGGTCAAATTCAATCTCATCAAAGCCTGAGCTGCCTGTCAGTTGTATGAGAAGTAAGGCTACATTTCCAGGAGAGCTGGAGAAAAAGCTGAAAAGTACCATCTGAAGCGACAGGTGTGTGAGCCACATGGAGTAGTCTCAGATATGCAGTCTCAAGATCAAACTTTTCTACCAACTTTTTTCCAGGTTGGGACTAATACTGTTTCTACAAGGGAGACGGTGTGTGAAAAGTCACGTGAAGGACTGACCTATTAAAAAAGGACTGCATTCTGTATTTGTCAGTTTTTTGTTTTTATATTTCAAGTCCTTAGTAAGTTGTTTCCTCTAAATCTCTGCTGAAATGGTCAAAATTGCTTGTAGCAGGATCCTGTAAGTCATCCTCCAAAGCTCTTTGTTGGCCCTGTAAAACCATCCTATTATGCTAAGGAAGCCTGTCTCATAAGATCTAACCAAATACTGTGAATTGCATTTTTGATCCATCCAATGTGCTTACAAGGATCACATTCACCCTCAGCATAATTGGCTCATAGGACTTACAGAGGAGACAATGATGCAGTGCTCAGGATGTTTAGGTCCTCCATGAAAAAGTAATGATGGCATGATGGAGAAAACGAGCGGTGTACCTAAGTGGTTGTGTAAGTGTTCAGTGTCAGGAAATGATACTGTCCTCACTTTTTTTTTCTCCTGCTGGCAGTTTACCTGGGCTTGGGTACCTTTGGTTTTATTTTTAGACTATTTACAAGCAAAATGGTCTAAAATTTTTGCATTAGTAATAATACTAATACAAACTGGAAGAATTATTTGTTCACTATTGCACTTTGAGTCTCCTTATTTGTACCTCTTCATTCCATGAGTTTATAAAGGGAATTCCCTTCTTCCTTGGTGGCTGTAGGATTGCCCTATGGACAAGAAGCTTTATCTCGGACCTGTGCAACATTTGTCTCAATCTTCATCATACAACATCAAGTCCTGGAAGTTGTGACTGGTGTGGAAAGAAGACCGTGCCACATGTTCTGTAAATTTGATTCCGGGGGAAATGCAGAATGGTATGCAGCTCTTTTCTAGCACCATGCGTTTGTTACTGCGGTGGCTGCGGCTGTGCTTCAGGCGAGGCCACAAAAGGCTGCCAAGGTGTGTACGGGAGCCTTGGAGCTACAGCAGGCTGCTCCTCAAGTCCCTATATTTCAACTCACTCACCAACTCTGATGTGGTCATGGATGCCCTCTTCGAGCCTGTGTTCTGGCTAGTGGACCATCTCACACGTTGGTTTGGAGTGGTAAGTCACATCACAGCTTTAGGGAATTCACTATGCCATGTCCTGATGTATGGGGGGGGTGCTTCAGTTTTTTTATATTCCAGTTCTACAAATTTTTGGGGCCCAGATAATTGAGAAAAACTTGGTGACACTTTTCTCTGGGTTGTCTAATACCCACTTGTCTCTATTTGTAACACTGCTCTGTTCTTCTTAAATCTGCTCCCCACCAACCCTGCTACAGGTCTTTGTGTGCCTGGTTGTGATCCTCACCAGCTCTATTCTTATCATCGCATACTTCTGCCTGCTGCCCATGGTCTTGGATACATACTCTACAGCTTGGATCATTTGGCATCTCTGCTATGGCCACTGGAACCTGGTAATGATTGTCTTCCACTATTACAAAGCCACCAGGACATCCCCTGGACACCCTCCCCAGGTAAGAAGCTCCCATTAGAAAATGCAAAGACTTATTTGGATGAGGACAATAGGCACCTTGAAGCAACTGGGTTAATTGTGAGAACATTAGTCCTTAGGAAAGTTCCTCATGTCCTGTGTGTGTTTTTCAGATAAAATGTGATATACCAGCTGTGTCCGTCTGCAAGAAATGCATAATTCCCAAGCCGGCCAGAACCCATCACTGCAGTATTTGCAACAGGTAGCTGTTTTTTCCAGTACTCATAAATTTGGTGCTGTCAAGTTGAAGAAAATATTGGAAGCTTAGGTATTGTGTGAGAGGATGTATGACATGTTGTGTATTGGTGTAAAGTTTACCATTGTATATTCTCAATACTTGTTTCTTGTTGTTTTACAGCTGTATATTAAAAATGGATCATCACTGCCGTATCTTTTTCATGGAAATGGACAAAGTCTTGCTGGCAGACACTGAATCTTCAGTTGTTTGTTTTTGCTGATTTTGGAAGTGCATGTGTATTTTATTGTATTAGTGAAAGAACCTGTGGCATAGTAATTTTTTTTGTTATAAGACATGATGTGTTTCCCCCTTAATTGTATATATTCTCAGCTTGGCTGAACAACTGTGTAGGCCACTTCAACCATCGCTACTTCTTCTCTTTCTGCCTATTCATGACCTTGGGCTGCATTTACTGCAGCATCAGCGGGCGAAATTTGTTCCTGGATGCTTACAGAGCCATTGAGGTGAGAACTGGCTCTGTCCTCTACTCACACCCCACCTACCCCAGCTAATGGAATGCTGGTGTACCCTCCACCTGTCCATCCCCAGTGCCCTGCGATTCAGGAGAGCTGTTAACCAGGGCCATTTGTCTCTACATTGTTCCAATAGCGCTTCAAGAGCTTGGATGTGGAGCCACAAGGGGTTCCCGTGACGGGGGTAGGATGGCTCATTGGCCTCCTACCTCCTGGATCTGCACCTGGGCAGGTAGTACAGAGGCCCTGCAACCCACTGCTCAGTATCCCCACTTGGCACCCAGATGCTGGCATATGCTTAAATCTCCCTAGTCCTCACCCCTGCCTTCCTCCATTTGGCATTCCCTTAAATTAGATTAAATGTTTTGACCTAATTAGCTGATGTGTAACGACAAAATGCTCCCCCCCCCCGATACATATATAATTACTGTGCAGAAGGATAAAGTTTAAATATTTGCAGTCTCAGTGGTCTTTCACTTTTCAGTAGGTACTTACCACTTGACCCCATTGTGAGACCAGTAACTGCTAGGACCAAATAAACTAATGTCTTCATATGACACAACCTATAGGACCTATAATCAGTACAGACCATTCTCTGCTCAAATGTCCTGAACCAAGTTAGTAGGAGTTACAGAGCTGGTATTGTATCGGAAGGAAACTTTAAAATGTCCCGTGTCAGTTTCCTAACATTTCAGCATTTTATCATCTTGGAATTTCCTCTAGGCGTTCTAGCCAATTAACTTGGGTAACTAGTGGCATACTGTCCATTGAGCTTGTGGCTGACCCAATGTCATCCTTTGAGTTGCTGTGCCTGTGAAGTGACTTGGCTGTGTTTTTACTAAATGTGTAACTACTGCATTTTGTGTATTTGTGGAACATTTTCCATGGCATGCTAGGAGAAGTCAAACAACATAAAGACAAGATATAATGACATTACTCAGCTTTAAAAGGCTGCCCTGCTGTCTGTGTCCAAAGTTTTTTAAAGTAGTTGCTGGCCTGCTCACTTATCAAAACCAAGATTCCGCATGTTACCAGGTAAACGGTGAATGAATATGCTGCAGGGTAACTGAGTTTAACTCATTGTAACAAAAGACGTTCGGATAACTAACACAAGACACTGCTCATTCAGCCAAGATTTGTAAAGCTAGTCTATTAATGTGGTGCTGAATACAGTGATTGCTTAACTTCCTTTTTTGTTTTTGTTCCAGAGCTATTATCAGACTCCAGCTCCTCCCTTCACATTCAGGGACAAGATGTTTCATAAGAGCATCATTTACATGTGGGTGCTGACAAGGTGAGATATTTCTTGGGCTGTTAAACAGTCCAATATGTCAAAGGCCTGAAAGTCTATTCTTGGGTATCATTCAGTCTGAAATGGATGGGATTTTCCTTGAAGTAAAGCTGGCTTTTCTTGGATAGCTACCACACAGTTAATCAGGTGTACTTCAATAAGAAGCTTGCTGACTGATGACACAAATGATTCAGGTATATCAGTAACCTCAAACTGGGAATGAGGATTTATTGACTTTTCCCCTTTTGTCATGTGTCCTCCTGGCAGCACGGTAGCACTTGCTCTTGGAGGCTTGACACTGTGGCATGCCATGCTGATCTCTAGAGGTGAGACCAGTATTGAGAGACACATCAACAGCAAAGAGACTCGGCGCATGCAGAAGAAAGGGAAGGTAGGGCACTTTGGTTGTACACTGTAACTTGTACTGTACATCAGTATAAATCTCTAAATACACATCTTAAACATTTTACTATATAGGGTTTTTTTTTGGGTAGGTTTTCAGGAATCCATTTAATTATGGCAGATTAAACAACTGGAAGGTGTTCTTTGGTGTTGAGAAGAGGAGGTGAGTTTTGTGTTCTCTTTCACTGGAAATTCATTGGAGAGAGAACAAGCAGGACTAGAAAGTTCTGACTCTACTTCTTTTTCCTTCAGTCATTGGCTGACCCGTGTCCTGCTGCCTTCCAGTCACCCACCCTATGGTGACGGGATCACCTGGGACTTCACTTTACACAGGAAGGACCTGATGGCTGTCTGACTACTGATGCAAGTTTCACTCCTCAGCACTATGGGAATGGTTGCCCCAGGGTAGCGTTGGAGTCTAAAGGCAGCCTGGGGACTTGGAGTCAGAGGGGTTACTCTGGCCTGCCCCACCAGCAGGGGCACAGTCTCTCATACCAGCCTCTGACCCACTGTAGAAGGAGTAGACTGCCCTCATGTAGGCATTTGGGAGTTAATTTGACAGTTACTCTCTTGACATGTGGTCTCCTTGACTCCCTTCTGTGTAATGGTAGGCCTGATGGGGGGTGCTAGTGACGCACCACCATCACACAAGGCTTCCCAGTAAATCATTTGATAGGAATTTGCAAGGGTGGTGGAGATGACAGTTGAAAACACTGAGGCAGCTGGTTGTCCTTTTTAAGGTACCCTGAAAGACCATGTTTAAGCACATGTAAAACTGTGCAGTTAACATTTGGTGGATGTTTGTACTTCTACATTTGATAAAAAAATAAATTCCATGATTTTTAATCACACATACTTGCTGTGTTGACTATGTCACTGATTATTCAAGTAGGATGGGTCTCTATTCTAAGCACTGATGGTGAGAAACGAGCAGGTCCTTTCTGTAAGATTGCAGTTAAACAATTGTTCATAACCCAGGTTGGTGGTATGAAGTTCACTTCAACCACTTTATGCCTAACAGAGGCTTTGATCAACTGAGTTACACAATTATATTCTGTTGGTAGTTTTACAGTTCCATCCTGTATCAGTGTTCTTAATGTGGAGCCAGCGATCACCCTCCTCCATGCAAATTAATGAATCCACCCATACTGCAATGACTCAGTAGAAGGTCAATGTTCAGATGCTGGTTTTCAGACTAAAGTTCTAAAGAAAAATTACAGTAAGTAATTACCTGCAGTCATAATTTTACCTGTGAGTAATGTGATCAGGATTTTAGACTTTCATTACCATTGCATGGCTTGGTTGCACCAGCAGGGTGCAGTAGGGCTTCTTCCCTAGCAGAAAGCTCTACACATTGCTGAGGCACTCAAGGGTGCCTTATGTTATTTAATTTAGCAGATGCTTTTCTCCAAAGCAACTTCCAATGAACACTATGTAGTGTTATCAGCCCACATCTTATTCACCCAAGCTGACTTACGCTGGCAGCTATACACTACTTACAATGGATCACTTATCCATACATCAGCAAGTAAAACACACTCCATCACCCACACTATGGGTGACTTAGTCACCAACCTACCTGAACAGTATGTCCTTTAACTGTGGGAGCACCAGGAAACCTACGCAGACACAGGGAGAGCATGCAAAGTCCTTACAGCCTGAAACTGGATCGAATCCGCGTCCTCACACCACCCAACAGCTACTCGCTGAGCCACCGTGTCGCCCAAATTTCAGTTCTTCAGTGCCCGTGGGTGCCTTACAAAGTCACATCATTTGTCATATAGCACAACGTCCTGCTGCCCTATGCGGCAGCAAACAGGAGCTCAGCGTGTGCGACCGGTCAATAACACGTGATTAGTTCAGTAGTAGGACGATCAGTTGCAGCAGCCTTGCCAATGCAGCTCTCGAGCTGTACCGGTGCTGCGCTTGCGCACCAAATACGGTGTTTCCACCAGGAAGAGAAAGGGATTTAACCCTGGATGGAAAGAGATGGAGAGTCTTTGGGTGTACTGTAGTATAGCTGTGCACCAAAGGAACGTGTCACGGGCAGTCGTGAGCGTTATTTTCAGAAAGGTACTGATTATTATTTAACCACTGCTAATTCCAGGCAAATCCTAATAATATAGTATAGCGCCAGGTTCATTTTCAGACGGGAAACAGCCAGGCACTCCGCTGTTCTCACTCGCAGCTCGTGTCGTGCCCCGAGTTGCACCGTTAAAGCTTACTGCTGTCCCGTCCGTCTGGAAACGAATCAAAATCGCTCATGTTGATGAAGTGCTTCTCAACTGTGGATTGTAATGTGTGTGTGTGAAAGACGAGTTGGAAGAGCGCCGCAAGTGTCACGCGATGTCAGCTGCGGACCAGTGAACGTGTCGCCGGCGTGACTGACTGTCTCGACTCGGACGAACTTACAGCGCTGGACGCTGCTTGGGAAGTACGGCTGTGTTTAGCGTCCTGTTGTGCAAATACTGCCTATTTTCCACTGTCGATGGATTTGCTGCTCGGACTCGGACTGGTGTGACATAATCATGGGCTCCTGCGTTGGACGACAACCCGGGGACTCGGGCGAGCAGTCCGGAATACGGGGGAGGACGCGCAGAAAGAGGGCAGGTAAATCGTGGTGGACCGGCGTGTGTCTCTGGTGGCTGTTTATTCTTTTTTTAAAATTTCTCTTCTTAGTGTTCAAAAGAGCGCAGTTAGTAATATAATAACACGAGTGTCCCTTTTCGCCAGTTTACGGCCACGTGGGATGTTGAATATTTAATGAAAGCTCGCCGAAGCCGAGGGAGGGAGTAAAATTACTAAGAAGATGCAAACGAGAAAGAAAATGTAACTTAAGTAAAGTTCTTCGAAAAGCTGACATGCCTGTAAGGTTGCGCTGCTTTAGTCTGTTGAAAACACACATTTTATTTATTCTGTTTTTGTTCGCTCTGCTAGTGTACGTGGAAATTGAATGATAAATTATCTATTAGTGAACATCTGGTATGTCTTGGTGTCTGCTTGTACTTTACGCACAGTAGTAGTAGTATACAGTAAACTGTAAGTTACATTTATTTTCACAGTATTTATATTGTTTTTCTCCAGTTAACCGTTCAGAGAATCATGTTTGGTATCCGGAACTATCATACTATGTTGTTTCTCAAAATTCTTTCGAAAGGAGTCTGAAAGCCGAAGGAGGTGTTCCTGTTTCCAAACTTGTGGTAAAATTAAATTGCAGTCCATTCCAGGACCAATGATGTAAGTTCGCTGGCAAAATAGCCCAAAACATACATAAACATCAAGAACATTTATAATTTATAGACCTGTGTGTACTACACTTATAAAAAGCTTTTCCTGACAAACTAGTTATATCTCGTAGTGTCACAAAGCACTATGGCCATTAGTTCTCGCTTTAAGAACACAAATGGAATGGGGGGGGGATTCTGTTCAAACTCCTACTGAGTGTTGATTCCTCCACGTAAACATGTTCAACATTTGTCATCTAATTATTAATCACCAACACTCAGGAACACCAGACACCTTCTGAATCTGGTCTCAGGTTTCTTTTTGGTTTGGGTGGGTTTTTTCTAAGGGCTGTTTGCATAAATGCAGGTGATCTTTGCAGTGCATTATGGGGAAAATTAGATAAATGCTATTAAAATAAACTGAAGGTGTTTGTATGTTGTTAAACATCCATAATACAAGGACCCAGTGCATGTGACAAACAGTGTGTTGGGGATATGCGGAGGAGTGCAAAATTCATGACGATTTTCAGGTTAATGAAATAACTATGCAAGAAACCAGTTCAGAATGGAGATGGCATTCTTTTTTAGGACTGTCAGAATGACCCCACAGCTGTTTGTGCTTTTATTCTGTAGGGATAGTTACAATTCTGAGCAGTAAACACACTGTGTTCATCTGATGGGATGATTTACTGATCTGAGTGGATAGTCTGATCACTTCATGTAATTGGAGAGGTTTCATCATGAATTTGGTGGACCTACAGACCAGAAAGTCCCAGGAAGATGGAGATTGAATATTTTAGTTGAGTGGTGCAAATTCTTGGAGTCTGAATATCTGTATTATGAGTGTCCAGGGGGAAAGAGACATTTCATTAAAACAAGAAAACGCTAAACAAAGGGAACTGGCTTCAACTTGGAGCATCTGCAAATTCAGTTTGCTGTTCATTTGTGTTGGGCTACTGTTTTTTGTTATGCAGCTGTCAGTGTTTTTCACAGTATATACCATTTATGCAGGTAGTTATGTTTGTAGGGATCTGACCCTTCAGCAGGGTACTTACTCTAAATTGCTCCAATAAAAATTACCCATCTGTATCAATGGGTAAGTAATTGTAGGCAGTTTAACGTTGTATGTTGCTTTGGAAGCAAAAGTCAACTAAATGTAGATCTACACAATTTTTCAGCCTTCAACATTTGGTTCAAGCAGATTTACTATGGTCAATGATAATTCACTGACAATCTCAATGTAGGATGTGCAGTAGAGCTCATTAAATACATTCAAACTGGTTTCAAAGACTTACTTATTCATGTAGCTGACAGTTTTATCCAAAGCAACTTACAGTGTTGAATTACACAGTTATTTACTGATTTATACATCTGGGTAATTTTATTGGAGCAATTTATGGTAAGAACTTTGCTCAAGGATACAGTAAACAGTAGGTGAGATTTGAACAAGCCACCTTTGGGTCTAAAGGCAGTAGCTCTAACCATTATGCTATCAGCAGCCCCCGGATGGTATTTCAGCTCTAAATCCTGGTTTCCTGCTATAATTCTTACTACTTTGTGATATTGTTCATTTACACAGTTCTTGCATCATTGCTCTTGGTAATACCATGTGTGCAGCATGCCAGTATGGAGGTGTTTTCTGGGACTTGATTTTGAATGGCAGAGTTTCAGAGGATACTGGAAAATCAGCTTGTATTAGCACACATTAGGATTACCATGTCCTGTGCCAGACGAACAGGGCTTTACAACTAAAGTTTATTTTTAAACTCTTGGCTTTAAATGAGACGAACAGGATCAAGAGACCTCTTAATGTGACTTTTTTTTTTTTTTTTTGTGATACTGGCAAGTAAATGATTTGTACTATGCTTTGCTCAGAACTACTTAAATGTATTGGTATATAATGAATAAATCTTACTGGACTGTGATTAGGAAAAGCAGGGATGAATGCAAATCATTGTGCTAATGTTAATTGAAATGTTTGTATTTGTCCATGCTTGGATGGACATGTTCTTTTGAAGGTGGTATATATCTGTGACAGCTATTTTCAGACATTGTTTTAAAATAGAACTGTTCAGGTTAGAGTTCTTGAGACTCGGTGCTAAAGTGAGCTTGGGCTTCATAGGCTGGAACTTGTAGGGCTAAATATTCAGGCACAGCACTAGTTTGTGTCACTCGTCTAAGCTGGAGTGTCTCTGAGGAACATTACTATGGGAGTTGGACATTCCAGGAGCTACAATACCACTGTGGCTGTAATGTTGAAAAGTAAGTGATCAGGTGGCTTTTTTTTCTTTTTCATTTTTTAAAATTTTGTCTGCTTGATAGCTTTTGTAAATGATTAGGGAAATTATCCTTCTGTTGTACCCCTACCTTATGAATTCCAACTTATTGCTTGTAGTAAATAACTGGTTGCACAGGGACTGTTTGTGTTCATTTCATTAGGTCCTTAGTGTTCCTTCAAGAGAAAGGTATAGTTTTGTAGGGTGCATTTGAGAATCTTTTTGTGTGCTCCTTCCACATTTTGTCTCTAAAATCAACTGAGACATACAACTGCTACACCACATTCATCCATTTAGCTTTGGCTGAGCAGAAATCCTTGTCATGCCCAAGGTGGAGCATCCTAAGTAGGAAGCACTCATTAAGCCAACTGCCCTAGGAGACAGAAGGTTTTGCATTTCATCTGTTGTTTTGGCCTTCTAAATGCCAATTATTGGATTTGTGGTTATAGTTTCATGGACAAACTGTCTATTCTTTTGTGATCTGCATGGGTTCACATCCATTAGTGAGATGTCTAGTCCATACATGGGTTGGCCTCATGTTGGGTGTGACACTGAGTTTTATCATGTACGTGAGTATTGGTAGTGGTAAATATTTCATAGGGGATTAGGGGGAAATAAATTATCTGAGGTACAGAACACATCACTATCACAGCATGGTGCCAACCCTGAATTATAAAGGCTTCCTGTCTGTAGTATAAATACCCTCTGCAAAAAAAACAAAAAAAGGTAGAAATATTGAGTTGACCAGGTTTCAACAAATCTCAGTCTGTACAGTAAGGGTTTCAGGTATTTGTTCTGTTTGAGAGTTGCAAGGAATTATTTCAAAGCCCTTTAAGCTATAGGAGTTCCCCTGATGGTATTTAGTGGTCTTAGTCATGGGCTTGCTTTGCGTGATATACCTTCTGTTTTGGATTTTTCCCTGGGATGTAAGGCATCTCAATGTACCATCAACCCAACAATAAAACAAGTACAGTCTTGACTTTAATCTCTGTGCAAGATCTGTATTTGTAAGAATATAAGAATTATAGATTGTGTAATTCAGCTTGCTGATTCAAAAGTAGCAATACATAGTGTGATGGCTTTTGTGGGCCTCGTGTGTTATATTGGGAGTTATGTAAGGTACCCCTCTGCAGTTGCTGCCCCATCTGAATATTATCACAATTTTTATCTTTATCATTTTGATGTATTTAACGTGTATTGCAGCAACAGTTGTGCTACTCCAAAGATGTGACTGATGCCAAGGAAATGGTGGCTCAGCTATATCTTCTGGATCCCAAAGAGAACATGTGATTTAGGTGTTTTGGGAGTGGTCTTTAGGGCAAGAAGCCCTGAAGTACCTCATGCCCTTGGCTGCAGCTGTCTGTTACTGAAGATCACAGCTCCGACTTACAGAACTAGAGTTTGCTAGCACTAGGGTTTGCACTATATACACTGGTTTATACACATCTTTTTTTGGTAAAGACATACTTGTGTGTTGGATTTGCCGTGGGTTTTGACAACTCTGATTCACAGGTGCTTCCGTTAGGGCAAATTCACCAAGAAATAGCAGTAAGGCATCCCATCAACTGTTATATAGATTTCACAGTGGAACTGAGGAGCAAAGACAGCGTAGTTGAAGTACTTGAGGGATCTCACTCACCCTTTGAAAGCACATTCAACTGAGTTAATTCCTAAATTTATGAAGTAAACATTCATAGAAATATAACAGAACAAGTGTAACTCCCACTATTCAGCCTTCATCATGCTTCAGTAGCAACATTACAAAGAAAGGACAAAATTCAGAATAACTGCATAAATAAATAGACATCTGAAGAGATGCATAATGATGGGAGAAAACATACAGGTTATTTTTAAATAATTTTAATAGTTTATTGCTATTTTACCTCTTTCCCTCCAACATTCTGAAAGAGATTATGGCAAATCCTGTTGTCACACCAGATTAAACACAGTAATCCGTCACACTATAAATATATATATTTTTAAATCCATCAATGTCACCTTTTTAAAATCCTGAGCCCTGTAATGGTTGGTTGTCAAGGAAACAAGATTAGTGAGGATGGTATGGCGTAGTAAGAACCAGTATGCCCCCTACTTTACACCTTGCCATCCATGTGCAATCCTATAAAATTAGATCTCGGAATTGTGAAGCTGCCACCTTGTTCTTCTGTCCTTAAAGCCCTGAGCTACCTGACTGTCTGGGTGGGGGAGGTGGGCTTTCCTCCAGTCATAACCTTTAGAGAAGGAAGCACAACCTGGGATTTTACAACTAGAAAACTAACAACATGCACAGCAGGTAGTATGGTGGTTAAAGAGCAAGTCTTTTAAGCAAAAAGCAGTTGAAGTCCTGGTGTAGGAAATAATTACTGTTCTTCTGAGATTTATTTCTTCTTGCTGCACACAAAATATATAGCTACAGGTATTTACAAAGCTGTGAGCTATATAAAACTCCTTATTTGTGCTGTTTAGTGTTGTAGTAATAACTTCTGGAATTTATTGGTTGTAACTTCTTTTTGTGGCAGTCCTTCACTTGCAACAGAGTAAAACCAGTAAATACCTTAAAGTTACTTTTAGAACTGTACAAGACTTTCTCTGAGGAAAGGATTTACTAATGCATGTGTTATTGATGCTATTTATAGACAGCTGGACACACACAGGCTAAATCCCCAGCATAATCCAGACTGTTTCCTCTTTGTGCAGACTATACTTACACTAAGAAGATCCATTGGGAAACTCCTAGGAGGAGTTCTGTGGGCTGGTAGGGTTTTGTGGGTGTAAAGCCTTCCCGTATGGGAAGTACCATGTTTTTTTGTGTTGTGTGTCACGGCAGGAGTACCTGGGCAACAAAACTAGGGAGGATACATGTGGGCAATATTGCCTGACCTCAGTCTAACATACTATATTTATAAGAGCCATGGGTAAGTATTTCTTACAGTGGTGCTGAAAATAAGCAATAGACACATTCTTATTTTAATCTCTGGAGTTTTTTTTTTTTTTTTTTTTTTAAAACTTGTTTTTATATGCTATCATTCTACATTGGTTAGAGCATTTTACATTACATTTACATTTATTCATTTAGCAGATGCTTTTCTCCAAAGCGACGCACATCTCGTAGAAAATACAATTTGTGCATTACATTAGGAGAATAACATAATTGCAGATGTATGATTCTTAAGTACAGTTAGTTTTTTTTCACCATATGCAGCAATGTTCTTCACATGAGTAGCTGCATAAAACTTTATCAGAATATTGATGATTCCTGATCACCTTCCTAGTAGTTTTTTTTAAAAGATAAATAAAACATTTATGTTACATTACAGGAGTAGCTGTGTAAAGGTTTACCTGGACATGATCTTAAAGTTATAGTGCATGAACATTTACACCTTACATGAACTTAAGAGATCATGGGCGAAGTGAGTCTGGAAAAGGTGAGTTTTAAGACCCTTTTTAAATGTGGACAGAGATTCAGCAGATTTTATATACTGTTCAATTTATTTTTATAGAGCAGTCTTCTGACACTGTGACAGACTGCTAAACAAAGGATCAGAAGACATGATACATATGAAAGCTTGGCTATGCATTAAATTACTGCAGTAACTATCTTTGTTGTTAACGCTATAACTAAGCCAACTGGCCACAAAGGAAAGGAAATTAAAAAAAAAAAACGATCAACCAAAAGGCAAGGAAAGAAAAAACCTTTGGGGGTCCAAGTGCCAGTGACTGCTCACCCCTCCTGGTCATTTCAGGTATAAAAAGACTTTTAAGCCACCTTGAACAGCCAGTTATAACATTGCTACGGTTGCTAGATGCTATTAAGTTGATGACTTGATGACTTAATGTCTCACCTCACATGTGCGAGTCTCATCCTCTGTGGCATGCAGTCATCGTCTTCCGTCAACATGGAGTGCTAGTATCACGGCCAGTCTTCTCATGTTTCGCCATGTGGTCAACAAACAGAAAGGGCAACAGACAAAAAAACAAAACTAGAGAGTTTTATATTAAAACACAACACAGCAAATGGGAATAACATCAGTTATGGATACGCCAGAGCAAACAAATGAGCTTTAGCCTGAAGTTAATCCCCGAGACAGATGGCATTCCTTACAACAACTAGCAGACTATTCTGAAGTTTTGACTCTCTGTTGCTCTCTCTCCTACTGAGATCTTATCAATCGCGGGTACTTAAGGGAAACTCGCATCCATTGAATGAAGACAACTGTCTGGAACATATGTCAATCTCACTAAGGTAGGCTAAAGCAATGCCATGTACTGCCTTGTGTCAAGAGTAAGATTTTACAATCCAATGCAGTAATTTAAGAACTAATGTTATATGGGCATACTTCCTAGTTCTTGTAACAATTCTAGCAGCAGCACTCTGCATTAAATATAACCTGGATAAAGTCTGGTATGTACAACTGGATAATAAAGCATTGCAATAGGCCAGCCTGCTCAAAAAAAGCATGAACCAATTTGTCAGCATCCTTCCCACATAAAAACTGCTTTAGATTAATTATATATGTCAGCTGAAGGAAGCACAACCTAGTGAAAGTAGTAGCGTGAAATATGAATGACATGTTTCCATCCAACAAAACACTGAAGTGTTTAACACATTACATATGCTTGAAACTGTTTGTCAGCGGTAAAGACAATTTGCTAAAGATACTATGTGGTGTGTCATCAGGCTTACAAGAAACTGTATGAGTGTCATCAGCATATGGGTAAGAACTAACATCATGCTTACAAATAATGTCACCCATTTTTTCCATTATTTTACGATTTTGAGAAGCCACAATCTTTTCAAATTGTTTATTAAGAACAATTGTACATGTGTTTAGAATTTATTGGTTCTTTACAGTCAAAATCCGATTTCTTTAACAACGGTCTAATAACAGCACCTTTAAAAGTGTTCAGGACATCAACAATAAGCAGCGAAGTATTAATGATATTAACAGCAGGTTCTGCAAGATTGGAAAATGTGGCTTTATATAATTTAGTGGGGATTTGGTCTAAAGAACAGTAGCAGATTTAGTAAATTTCATTGTGCAAATTAGCACAGTTATTTTCTCTATAGTAATCAAAGCTATTTAAACAAAAACATGACACAAACACAAATATTATCAGAGCCAGAAACCCATACTTTGACTAGGAGTGGATTAGATGGTATGATCAATGCCTGGATGTTTTCTGATTTATTGTTAAAGAAATGACAAGTTCATCAGTAGTAGTAGTAGAAGAAATGGAATTACATGGCTTATCTAGGTGTTTAGTAGGTAAGTTTGCACTGGTGTTCAACAGAAAACAATACATACATTTTCATCAATTAATTTTGAGTAATATTTGGATCTGGCATTTGAAAAGTGCTTTAGTATATTTCTTGAGAAAGACCAGGCTATGCAATAAACATGCAGTTTAGTTAAATGCCATTTACTCTCTAGCTTATATTTTAGCTTTCCACGACAAGTCTCTGAGATGTATGTCGCTCTGGAGAAAAGTCTGTTAAATGACTAGATGTAAATCGACTCATTGAACCACAGCATGTTCCTGAATGACATCACAGGACAGAAGTTGTGTGTGTTAACGGTACCATTTTAAATACTAACGTGAATACTGTATGTGGCCTAGAGCAGCACCTTGAGGAGTAAAGTGTTGCAGTTGAGGTCTTGTCACTAGTTGTTTTTTTTTTTTTTTTTTTTGTGCAATGCAAAGCAGTCTTTAAAAGACCTGGCCAAGTTCTTTGGGGCTGACACTGTTGTTCAATGTTGTTCAACACAGGACGTAATGAGCCACTGAAGAAGGACAAGCCCAAGTGGAAGAGTGATTATCCCATGACTGAAGGCCAGCTGCGCAGCAAGCGGGATGAGTTCTGGGACACGGCGCCAGCCTTTGATGGTCGCAAGGAGATCTGGGATGCACTGAGGGCAGCAGCTCTGGCCCTTGAGGGAAATGACCATGAGTTGGCCCAGGCCATTGTGGATGGAGCTAGTATCACCCTGCCACATGGTAGGATGGGGTTGGCTTTCAGGCTAGCACTTCTATGTATCTTAATATTTTGGTGATGCTTGAGTGGCGATAAATGTCACTTTTGTTGTTGATGCAACATTAATGTAGATATGTCTGCCTGCAATACAAGCAGTTTCACACACTTGCACCCTTACTCTACAGGGTCCCTGGCTGAGTGCTATGATGAGCTTGGGAACCGCTACCAGCTGCCAGCATACTGTCTAGCTCCTCCAGTCAACCTGATCTCAGAGCGCAATGATGAGGATGTGCCAGAGAAGCCTGAGCCCCTGGTTACATCTAGGAAAGAATTCCAGCTGAAGGTGCGCCTTTCCACAGGCAAGGACCTGCGGCTAACTGCCAGCATGGCTGACCCCATTCTCCAGCTGAAGAAGAAGCTGCAGGCCCAGGAGGACATTGATGTTGCCCATCAGCGTTGGTTCTTCTCAGGCAAGCTGCTCACTGACAAGACCCGACTGCAGGACACCAAGATTCAGAAGGACTTTTTTATCCAGGTCATCATTTTCCAGCCCACCATTTCTAACTGAGCCCCTGTGGGATGTGAAACAAAGTTCTGGCTCACTGCGATAGTTCTCTGAAGGTACGAGAAGGGGCGCGAGGACATTAATCCTGTTTTGTGCGCAAATACATTGTGGGAAAATGTACAGCCTGATACAGTACCCTACCTGTAGATCAGGTGCAATGGTACACGCTGTCATGCTAGGCAGTTTCGACCCTTCCCCACATACCCTTATCAGATGATGATATGCTAATACACCCCTACCTGTAGTGTCTCCTGGCCTACAAAGCCAGATGTGGAAAGCAGTTTGCAAAGAAGCAACCAAAATGTGGGGTTTGAATATTTAATAGCAAGAAGGCACAGGGAGATGCAGCATGGGCTTTCTGTCTAGATGGGCCAGACTCACAGGACATGATGTGCTAAAAGGATCATGCTTTCTATTTAATCCTTTTTGTCCTCTTTGTAAAGAGAAATTTGTAGCTGTTTTTGCACATGATGATATTGTTGCTAGCTTGTTGGTAGAGGGAGACTTTTTAAAATTTTGTTTAATGAATTGCCTTGCTACTTTTTAAAAGATTCAGGAACTGAGAAGTTAAACCAATGAATAATATAGTTGCCTTGCATTTCTAACTTACATCAGACTATTTATTTATTTATTTATTTTTTTTTTAGTAGACTCCTACCAAACAATACCCCCTTGATGTTTTACACTGTGGATCTTGTACATGGTTGCAGGCTTCTAGTAGAGGGTGTCTCCTCAGAGAGGAACAGCCTGGCAAATTCATGTTAGCTCAGGGAATTCAGCAGGTTTTTGTCTTAATGTTAACTATTCAAAAATCAATGCGTTTAGCTTTGTCAGGAAGCTAGAAGTACTGTGCCCTGTGTCCCTCTCATGATTTGTTTTTGTATGTATACAGTGGGGTGAAACAATGTTTACTTTGTATTCTATTTACACAATGAATTCTGTAGACTTTTCTGTTTAATTCTGAAAAATATTTCTTGTAAACAATGTATAACACTTATGGGCTTGCTACATTTCTACAACTATAATTTCAAGCTTTGTTTTAAGTGCAAATGAAAGCTTTTTCAGAAGCTTACTGCGTAGCCTGATTAGAAATTCTGTCTCTCACAATTCCTTAAATGCATAGCATTTGGGGTTTTTTTTTTTTTTAGCTGTGAAATGAAATTTTACAGATTTGTGAACAGTATAATGGTACTGTATGGTTTTCAGCGTATTCCACCAGGACGAGAAAGGGATTTAAACCTGCACATTGAGTTTTGGAATCTGTCAGAATAAAGTTAACAGAACCATTGTAGACTCTCCTGTGTCCCAGCAGGTCTGTGTGTCTTTTGTAGAGTAAATCATTTTTCTGAGTCAATGTCTGTTATCAAATTTGAGATTAATAAATCAGATTTAATTTTTGAAGTAACTATAGTATATGTAACTGTTTTCAATTCGAATTTAAAATCCAAGTTTCCCACCCGAATGTATGTAAATAAAGAGAAATGAAATGTGTTATCCATACTTATTGTATTATCGTTGAATCTGTATTGCAATTTTGTGCAGTGCTCTCTGTTTGTTTGTGTCACTCGGGTGAAGAGTCCTGTATTTGGAAAAAAAAAAAAAAAAAAAAATGGAATAATACAGAAACTAGACTTAAGGTTTCGCATCGTGTATGGTTTTTCTGGCCGAACGCATACCTTATATAGACTAATAAACAGAGTAATTCTGGATATTAAAAAATGACATCCTTTAACTCAACATTCACCAGCGACTGTCACAGGAGCAAATTTTCATTTTAAACATGAATTCGACAGACGTCGGTAACATTGTTCGCCAATAGCTGAACAGCGCTCCTCTGGTGAGAATAGGAATGGCAGTGGACGCGTTTGTGTGACGCAGTTTTCAGAGCGACGGCAAGAGCGCGTGGAGGTGGTTGTGAGAGCAGTGCGAGTTCGGCTTTCCAGGCACGATGGTGAAGTGCGGGAAGCTTCGCTCTGGAACGGCACAGAAACTGAAACGATGGAAAAAGGGCCACAGCAGTGATTCCAACCCGCAGATAAACCGGCACCGACAGGCAGCCAGGAGTCGCTTTTTCAGCCGGCCGAAAGGTGAGAGAGTGAGAGAGAGAGAGAGAGAGAGAGAGCAGGCAGCGTGTGGCGGCCTGCCGTGGGGCACGTGGGCAGCCTCTCTCTCTGCTCGCACATCTCCTGTTGGAGCCGGTTCGGTGTGAAGTGTGTATGGGGTTTGTGCAACACACGTATATCATGACATGGAAAAAATAATTTCTTTACAGTGTTGATTAAGTTGTTAAAAAATGGCGCGTCCGGGAGCCGCTTGTTGTTGTCGTCAGCTGTTGTTGGTATCAGTCGACTGTCTTTTTTAAATCATCATCATGTGACGATGCGATCATGATGATTTGTACAACTTCGGCCATGTCGTCCAGAAACGTCGTGTTCATTTGCAACTAGTAAAAAACTAAAAAAGTTCTAAAAGACAGAGTGTGTGTGACAGAAGTTGCCTGATAAAGTGAAAACACTATACTAACTAGGCTGCGTGAAGTGAAGAAAACCGTAGAACAGAGTCATTCAGTCTTAGCGTTTGATTCCTGATTGAAAGACTCTCTACATACAAAGGGTTTTGTGTTGTGTGTCTGATAATTAAGGTAACATATCTCTGACAATTTATAGATTGTGGACTTTCTAGGAACTTCCTAAAAAAAATGAAATTGTATTGATATTTGGATGTAGTGCTATGGGATTTTTATTTCGTTATGCATGATTTTTAAAAGGTCTCATTACAAAAGGTTCCCCTCACTCAGCTGTTATGTTGCTTCTTTGCAGAGAAGAGCGACCTCACAATAGATGCCCTCAAACTTCACAATGAGCTCCAGGCAGGGTCTCTGGAAAAAGCACAGGGCGGCTCCGGGGAGCCCGGCTCCACGGAGGAGTTGGAACTGTCCGAGAAGACTTCCGGCACCTTCTTGAGTGGCCTGTCTGACTGTTCCAACCTCACCTTCCGCAAAGTCCAGCGCTACTGGGAGTCCAACTCTGCTGCTCACAAGGAGGTTGATTTCAAAGTCACAATGTCAATGTGCTGTTAGTACAGACAAAACACCTTCTAAAGGTGAAAGGTTTTCCTGTTTTTGAATTTCAGATCTGTGCTGTGCTTGCAGCTGTTACAGAGGTTATTCGTTCTCAGGGGGGAAAGGAGACAGAGACAGAGTATTTTGCAGCATTGGTAAGTGTACCCTTTCCAGACTTTGACCCTATGTACCAAGGTTAGGAGAAATGATGTAGATTCCAACTTTGGCAATCCTACTACAGTTTTCTTAATTTTTGTGGTTCTGCTGTGCATCTGTTAGATGACAACACTGGAAGCAGTGGATTCCAGCGAGTCACAGGCAGCAGTGGCCTACCTGCTCAACATGGTGTTGAAGAGGTGAGAGAGACAGTACTGCAGCTGAGGGAAAGACCAGTTGCTCTGGAGCTTTTGGTTGTTAGGGGCAGCTGGGAATTCAAGTCACACTGTTGTAAAAAGTACTTGAGTGTTGGTTCATTTGCAATATCCAGGTGTTTCAACAGGGAATTTGTAAAAATTAATCTTTTAGGTTCACTGGGAAGCATCAATGATTTAGTTTTCTTTGAAATGGAATTTAGTCTGTACAGGTGACTTTGCTTAAAGTGGCTTGTTGCGTCTTAATTTATGGACAGTAGCCAGGTGAAGCACCTATCTCAAAGGACCAAAGGAAACCTGTAACTGCACTATTCTGTGCACAGGTCTTTCAAGGAAGTCATACTCACTGGTTATTTCTTATATCTCCAGAGTACCGGCTCCTGTATTGATTAAGAAGTTTTCAGACACGGCCAAAGTCTTCATGAACGTCATGTCATCGCAAGCAAACGCAGATGTGTCCTCTGCCTTGCGCTGGGTAATTATCAACCATCTTAGTTTACCCAGGATTTGAGGGGTATGGGGCTTACTTCAGCAACGAATATTGTAATCTCAGGTAACCTTTGCATTCGTTTACATTTCAGACTGTTTATCTGGTATTATCTTTTGTGTTATAGATCTTGTCTTGCCTGGCAACTCTGCTCCGAAAGCAGGACCTCTCTGTGTGGAGCTTCCCCTCGACACTGCAGACCTACCATGGCTTGCTGAGCTTCACAGTTCACTCCAAACCCAAGGCCAGTGCCCCCTCAGCCCAGTCCTTTTGACTCTGCTGTGTCCCAGGCTTACTTTGAACCATATTACTGCCATTTGTGTTGGAAAAGTTTTCATAATGGGTGTGAAAAAAGGGTCTAAAATATAAAAAGAGCACTATAAATGATATTATAATGTTGAACATTAGCAGGGATCTAGTGATTCCTGAAATTTAGCTCATCTTACTTCACAGGTGCGCAAAGCTGCCCAGCATGGTGTGTGTGCCATTTTGAAAGGGAGCGACTTCCTGTTCACAGATGCTGCCCCTACACACCACCCTGCAGCAGTGACAACGGCCAAGTTCTGTATTAAAGAAATGGAGACAGCTGGAGGTTGGTGTATTGATTCAAATTTTGGTTTGAGCATCTTGTCTTCAGCACCATTTCTCACATGGTTTTGTGGCTTTGCTTTTTTGTGCAGGTAGTAAAGAGGACACCACAACCCTTCATGTCCTGGGCCTTCTGAAGGAGCTGGTCACAACGTTCCCTGTCAGTGCTGTAAAGCTGTGCTGTGAGACTCTACTTCGTGTGATGACCCTTAGCCATGTGGTGAGCATCTGGTGGAGTGTACAGTTATTTTACTTTACCTTCATTATTATTTACTCTTTTGTATTTGTTATTTTTATATTGTATACCTGTATGTATTTTATATATTTTTTTTTATTGCATTACCCCATTATATCATTTGTATTCTTCTTTGTTTAGTGTGCATATTCCTGTGTCACTGTGATACCGCCTGCTGTATAAAATTGTTGAAAGCAAGCATTTCTGTTACTAGTAAAATTCCGCAAGTGGGATTGAATGCTGAAGATCTTGGCTTTTTTTTTTTCTTTACTTGGGATAGAAGTAGATATGCAAGTTTCAGTGTGTATAAAAGACATAGTAGCAACGTGCAGGTCCTTATGTCACTGATGGATAATGAGGTAATATCCTGCAGAACATGAAATCATTTTTAATGTTACAAAATTTCCTTGGAAATTTTCAGGAATTTTTGGAAAATTTTAAAAAGGTTATTACTCTTACATTGTCAGATAAATGTAAAATGGTTGTACATATCTCATGGCCAGTGAGGCATGACTCAATAAACCAGAAGAGCAAACCAAATATCAATGATGCGGGGGTCAACACACAAGCCTATAACCAATATTAAGTACTTGGTTACAAATGTCAGATGGTACAACAGTAATGGAACTAGCTTTTTCCATGAATTCTGTCTTCAACATGCATTATGAATTATGATAATATAGTTGGATTAATGAAATGTTTTCAGATTTAAAAAAATAATTGCCTGGTTAGATAACTGCAATTTCCATCTTTGTGGGCTATGCATGAACAAGGAAATATCAAAACTTTTTCTTCTTACAAGTTATCAGTATTACCCAAAGTACTGGCTGGAACAATTTCTGTCAACAGAGCCAAGATCTTTCAGAGGGACATGAATAGTTGCGTTTTTCTGTGAAAATTTTAATTGCAACTTATGAACTGTGTGTAATGACTTTGGATGACCAGGGCTGAGCAAGATGATTGAGACTGACCAGTTTAAAAGTGGTGAGAAGTGAAGTTTCAAGACAGAGCAAAATCATTGTGACAATTCTGTGTGGAAACTTAAATGGAATCAATTAATCTAAATAATTTGTATTGCAGAATAGTCCTTTTCAGTCAGTATAACCCATTATTTCAGCTATACTATCATATTTTCTCGTAACACTTCTTATTCAGTTTGATATCCATGGTGAACATAAGTACTTAATATTTTACTATGGTGTCAATGTGTGGACATCACTGTCCACAGATTTCTCTCAATCCCTTTCTCCCACTGCTCTTCGTGGATTTGTTTCTTCGTGTTCGGATTGCTGACATCCTTGCTCTTATGTGGAGAGGTTGTAGCGTTTCTGATGGTTTTTCTCCTTTCTTTTCAAATGTCCTGCCCTATGAAGCTGGTCACAGCAGGAGCAATGCAGACTTTCCACAAGCTGTTTAGTGGGAAGCCTAACCCTTCCACCCTGACTGCTGAGCTCAATGCCCAGATCATCACGGTGAGAAATGATTGCAACCTAGTGAAATAGGTCTTACGTTAAGTCTGCAAAATGCATAACAGCCTTTAGATCAGTGCAGTTTGGGTGTGAAGAAATGTAAATGCTATATCCTCTAATTGCTTAATAGCTGGTAGCATGTAGTTTTTCCTTGCACATATGTTGGGAAACACTGCACTGTAAAATCTGGAAAATATTTTTGTGAGGAGAGAAGTGACAGTTCGAGACAATGTGTTGAAGATACAAAAAAGTGGCTAGCAAAGAAATCAACCAGTAAACATGTCCAATACAATTGCTGCTTTTATACTCTCTGCATAAGTCAGTGTGGGGCAACCATGATTTTTTTTTTTGTGTGTGTGTGTGTGTGTGTGTGTGTGCGCGTGTGTGCGTGTCTATTTGCTCTAGGCCCTGTATGATTACCTGCCCAGTGAGAATGACCTCCAGCCACTACTTGCTTGGCTGGCTGTAATGGAGAAGGCACATCTTCACCTGTCCAGGTGAGCTGCTTTCTCTTCCAAAACATCTTGTGCCCCAAGTACAAAAGGGATTTATGCATTAATTTTACCTTTCTTTTCCTGGAATTAAGCCTACAGAGCTCTCTCAGTTTGGGACACTTACCCCGCCTTTTCTCTACGGGGATGTCCTGCCTCTTGTCACCTCATGCAAAGGTCGTTTCTGCAGCAACTCAGACTCTCAAGGTCAGTTTATAAACAGTTACCCATAACGGCTTATTTCTGTGATAGTATAACCCCTTAAAGCCATTATTCCATCTGGTTCTGTTGAAGCTTTGAAACAAATTGGTGAAATGGCAGCAATTATGCAGTGTCTAGTGTAAGGTTTGTCATCTGTTTATGCTTCTGATTTCAATTCCCAGACACTGCTGACTGAATGTGTTGCCCCACACATGGAGGAGATCGGGGCTGTCATTTCCACCTCTGCCACTGGCCCAGCCTCTTACATCTGCAAGATGTTCAGGTGAGGTGCTGGGGGTTCGGTGTCGATGCATTACTGGCATAATACAGTTTAGATATAAATGAAATAGTTTTATGGCAAGTTGCTTTTTTTTTTTGTACATTTTGAGTCTTTTTTTTTTTAACTGAAGAATATTCCATTTAAAATATTTTCTTTCTTCAATGTTAAACCAGTAGACTTATTTCTGAGACTTAAATCTCTAACACTTTTGCCTCTGGTCCAATTGATTTGGTTCTGTATTTTTTACTGTGGGGTGTTGGGGCAGAACATCATGTGTGGATGCCCTACCCGTGCCCTACCCATGCTTTCTCCTCACCAGTCCGGTTTGGTTTTCTTCAGGATTGTAGAGGAGGGGCTTAGTTATCGTTTTCATGCCTCCTGGCCATTTGTGCTCCAGATCCTGGGGTGCTTCTACAAAGTGGCTGGAAAACAGGCATATTCAATTATGACAAAGGTAATTGCCCAGACTTGCATGTCCAGATTTCTGCCTGAACTGTTTTAGAATCCATGTTTTCTGTCAAGTAGTGAAATCTTAACAAACAGTTTCTTCTCTGTCTCCTGTCGTGTGAATGTGTCTGCATGCACCTCTACAGAGCCTGCAGTCTCTCAGTGACTTGCGCGCCACACCTAGATTTCCCTATTCTGGGGAACTGGACCTGGCAATGGGGGGCGCAGTGGAGAGTATGGGCCCAGAGGTGGTACTCAAAGCAGTGCCTTTGCAGATCACTGGCATCGAGTGAGTATGAATGGGGGTTCAAGGCTGAGCAAACTCAGCCTGTTACCAGGCATGTTCCCATAGAAGTGCAGCACCCAGTAGGTTTTTGAGCTGGAACTGATTCTCCTATATTGGTCAAAACTTGACTTTACACTGGATATTCAGTTTATCAACACAACTGGGACCAAAAGTCTGTTCATACCTCAATTTGTTTATAAGTGCAAGTACAATATCGCAATCATTAATGGTTTAACACAAACGTCTTTCTTCTTTCATGGGTTAGGTCCTGCAAAATCACATGAATCTATAATGACTTAAAAATCTGCTGTAACATTGATTTATTCCATTTTCATAAATTGCTCATTCTGCAAAGGGTCACAGTGTTTCAGTGCCTATCCTTGAAAGACTGAGTTATGAGGTAGGGTACATTGTGGACAGGATGCCAGTCTATCATAGGACTTTTTTCTATCTTATTTTAACTTGAAGTAGCATGAGCAACATTTTCTAGCATCTGTAAAATCAATAAAAGCACAATAATAGAGCTATAACTATTTATTTGGTAATAGGTTCTGTAAAACCTATGTTCGTGTAACTTTTTAGTTATTGGGCGGCACGGTGGCACAGCGAGTAGCGCCGCTGTCTCTCAGCACCTGGGTAGTGCGAGAGAACGTGGGTTCGATCCCCGCTCAGTCTGTGTGGAGTTTGCATATTCTCCCCGTGTGAGTGTCACGGAGTACGGACGCATGGATGAGTAACCCCTTGTAAATAGTGTATCTAGCAATGTAGCCACCTTGGTGAATAAGGTGTGTGGGCTAGTAACACTTCGTAGTATCTGTTGTAAGTCGCTTTGGACAAAAGCGTCTGATAAGTGAATAAATGTAAAAAAAATAAATAAAAAATTGTAGGAAGGTGATCAGGGTTCGTCTATCCTGAGGTTTATGTACCTACTCGTGCGATGAACGTCGGTGCATAAAGTGGAAAGAAACAATCTAGGTTTACTTAAGAATCTCATGTCTGCAACTCTCTCCTAATGTAATGCAAAAATCTTATTTTCTCTTAGATGTACACTGCTTTGGAGAAAGCATCTGCTAAATAAATGTAAATGTAAACTGACTGACTGGCATCCCTCTTAGCCTTGCACCCTGTGCTTCCAGAGTGCCGTTAACTTTGACAAGCACTTAATGATAGCAAGTGAAAATAAAAGTACATTGTCGCTGTAACTTTTCATTTAATGCTGATTGTTGATTGATTTATCCCATAAATGTACCGTAAAATCCTGATTTAAAACACCTCAGTTTTACGCAAATTTGGATAACGCGATAGGTCAGTGGACCCTTTTTTGCTCATTCTGGAATGTGAGAAACTAGATTGAAAAGTTCAAAAGTTGACAAAGTTTACAAACTTAGCAAACCATCTTACAGCACGAGTGGGTTAGAATTGCTGAAATGCCTGTAACAATTAACCATTAATTGGCAGAATTCTTTCATTCAAAGTAATATACTTGCCAGATGGTAAACGTGCAAAAAACAGGTCAAATAAGACAAAAATAGGGGTGATTTGGGATGTTTGGTCATTTGGTCAGTTTGAACACTGATCTTCTTGAACCCCGATTCAGTGCGACCCTGCTTTTTTCGTAATGACATTTTGTGGACCCGAACGATTGCATTATAACAGAATTTCACTGTATTGATAATCGAAAATAAAATGCCAGTAAAATCTGTGAAGAGGAGTTAAATAAAGAATAAAAGAATTTAAACCGGTTCTACATTGCTACAGGCAGTCCCCGGATTACAAACAAGTTCTGTTCCTAAGTCTGTCTAAGTTGGATTTTTATGTAAAGTGGAATAGTAGGTTCCGTTCGTGTCTGTCAGTTAGTTAAATGTTTGTCTTAGTATATGGTGTACCTTACTATGCATAAAAAATATTAGAGACACTTCTAGATACACTGAAACATCTTTAACATAATAATAATAACAAAAATGTTACTACAGTATTTATAATAGACAAAGAAAACAACCTAAATTAAAACCAAATACAGCAACACACGAGACACTGTTAACAACGTGGTCTGATATACAGAAGATTCACGTCTCATTTGTATATACTTCTTTCCTACTTTGTGATATTGTTTTTGCAGGAATGTATTTATTGTGTAGTTTCCAATTCTAGCTTTGCCTTGGTGTAAGGTGCATAGTTTAACTAACTGTTCTGGTGTTTTAGGGATGACATGGAGTTTCCTCGTAGCTGGCTAATTCCTGTCATTAGGGACAATGCGAAACACACCGAGCTGGCCTTCTTTACCTCCTACTTCCTGCCGCTGGCCACAACTCTCAAGCAGAGAGGTAGTGTGTAAAGCCCTTCTTGTGGTTTTGCTGAAGTGAGTAGTGTGTGTGGGTCTGATTCACGTTTGTGCTCTGTTTCAGCGGAAGAGCTGGAGGCAGCAGGACAGAAGCTTGAGGCCAAAGTGTACCAGACACTGCAGCTGCAGGTAGGACACAGACTCTACAGTGCTGGATACAGTGAATTACATAGTAATTCACCAATCTATACAGCAGAGCCAGTACATGGAGTGGAGTGTGACTAAAACTGTGTATAGAAACCAGTAGTCAGGCTTGTGTTTCACTGCTTATTAAAAAAGGATCCATTTCTGTTTTAAAATTGGTTTATACAATCTATGTGTAAAATGCAGCCCTAGTTTTCCAAGAGAAAAATGGAAAATTGTGGACTTCTACTGTTGACTTCTTAAAGTTAATTTGAAAGGTCTACTTTTCTGCATGTTATGTATAGCAGACTTTTTCCTTGTTGGGTTCAAACATACAACCTTGTAGGCAAGTTTCATTCTTCAGTTCTGTCTGACACTGTAGTTTAACATTGTGAAGATCTGTTGAAATTGTAGGCATAATTATCACTAACCTATTTCCTCCTAGATCTGGACCATGCTGCCTGGATTTTGCACAAAACCCTCAGATTTGACTAGCTCTTTCAGGGGCATTGCACGAGCACTGGGTATGGCTATCAGTGAGAGGGCGGACCTTCGACCCACTGTATGCCAGGCTCTGCGTACTCTCATCAGTAAAAGTTGTGACACAGGTGAGGGGGCAGTCCAAGAGCCATCTGAATGGGTTTGGAGGGTTGGGTCACTCTGAGTAGGCAGTATGGACCTGTTAGCCAGCTGGGATGTTTGATAGTGTTTTTTTCCCTCAGATTGAACCTTTCTATTTTCAAATGATTTATGTCTCCAAGTCTTCATCCCTTTAGTTCATGTTTGTTTTAAATTTGAGTATCCAGGTCCAATGCTTACATAAAAAAGAGAAGTTGAACACCACTTCCAGCAAAGCATGGCAGGGCCACAAGGCTGTTTGTTATTAATTGGCAAAACACATAATGCCACTTTATTCTGTAAAAAGCATACTGAAGACACTGAGTCTGGGATACTAACAAGAACAGTTTTGAAACTAGAATTTGAACATGCATGCAGTTCTCTCAAATAATGTATATAGCATATTAAATACAAATAGGCAACTCCATCAGTTTTCAGTTTTTCTTATTTATATGCAAAATGTATTAATTTTTTCTCTCATTCTTATAGAAGAGGAAAGGGCTGAAGTCAGTCGCTTTTCCAAGAATTTCCTTCCTATCCTGTTCAATGTGTACAGCCAACAGCCTGCCTCAGGCAAGAACGAACCCTCTAGAATGCCTGTCCTGGACACCATTAAGGTTTATCTGTCCATCACTGACCAGCAGGTGAGTCAGTCACTCACTTGTAAGGATTTTTCCTTCTGCGTTCCTTTCTTCCTCGAACTGTTGAGGCCCCAGGTTCCTGCTTCTGTCTTGTAATACCAGTTTCTATCACCAGATGGTGTGCTCACTCCTGCAGAAGGCTGCAGAGAAAGTCTGCGATCCCGAAAGCACAGAGTATACCAGGTAAAATCAGGGTACAGCAATACAAGCTTTGCCAGCCCCTATCTCTACTGTGTGTGCTGTATCCATCTTATTCAGTCCACTCCACTGCATTGCAGCAATATTTTAATGCGGTCTCCTGTGCTGTTCCCTGTCCAGGCTCTCTGTGATGGACCTAATTGTAGCAATGGCACCTTGTGTGGATGAGGCTTCAATGAGCAAAACCTATGAGCTCATTAGACCCCACTTAGAGGTAAGACATTTGAATATTAAATGCTGGGCTGTCAGTCTGAAGCGTATTGCAGTGACTCTGCTTGCACCCTTAACTTTTTCCATATAACTGTCACTGCCTCAGTCTTTACCTTCTATAAGTCTTCACACTCCTCTGTGCATTTATGGACCTGGAGTTGAACCAATGGCCTTTTGTGGCTGTGTATGTAAAGTATGCAGTGTTGTGACATGATTAGCATGTGTAGCATAGTTTACAGTGATGCCATGTCCATGCAGAGCAAGCAGGCAGGGCTGCAGAAGAAGGCATACCGTGTACTGGAGGAGATGTGTGGGGGTGGGAGTGAGGCCTGCCGCAGCTTTGTGCTGACCAATCTCGAGCACCTGCTAAATACACTGCTGAGCTCCTTGAAGAATGCTGCCTCACCTGCCAAAAGGGTAAGGTGCTGTCTAATTTATACAGCTGAGGATGATCATCAGATGAGGGAATTGCATTTCTGCATCAAATCTTTTTTTGTCTGACCATGCCGTCCTTATACCCACATTCCAGCCCCGACTCAAGTGCTTAATTCACATGGTGAAGCAGCTGGGCCCTGAGCACAAGGATTTCATCACCGCCCTGCTCCCAGAGGTATGTCTCCTCACAGCCTGACCAATGTCTTTCTACAGGTGGCTTGTTTTTCACCACCACTACAGCACCAGCAAGGGTAATCGTGTTCATTTAATGTCTCTCTGCTGTCCCCAAGGTTATTATTTGCACAAAGGAGGTCTCTGTTGGGGCTCGGAAGAATGCGTACACACTGCTGGTGGAGATTGGCAAGGCCTTTATTCGCTTCTCCGACACTGCCAAAGGTTTGCCAGTGTGGAACAATATTAAATGCTCTCAGGAAAAAAAATGGGATGCTCTAATGTACATCTGCAAAAATGAGAATTTCTGTGTCTGTGTTCTAGAAGCCATTGAGCAGTACCTGGGCCAGATGTATGCTGGGTTTGCGGGCTCTGTAACCATGATCTCCTGTACAGTCTTGGCGCTGACCCGACTGGTTTTTGAATTCAAAGGTAAAAAATGCTGCACTTAGGCCGTGCTGAAGGACATTGATTTCTGTTAGTGAATAAATGAAACAATTGCACTGCACATCATATGGTGAATTTGGGGCTAAGATGCTGATGTTTTACCCTTGAGACAGGTTCTTACTTAGCCATAGTTTCTTCGGGAAAATACAATAATACCCCAGTTAGAGCTCTCCATATGTCCGTATAACTTCGCTAACTGAAACACCTCTAAACAGGGTCACTATAAACATTACATTTTGTTAGCTTTTTTGTTAAAGTAGTTTTTGTGATTTGTGCGACTAAGATGTGAGAAGAACATGCTGTACCTGCACATGACCCATATGGGCTTCACCCATGTACAATTTACAGCTCAAGCTGTTGTTTACGTATGCCATCTCATTAGTAGACAGCAGTGTCTCTGAGCCAAATGGACACAGGGAGCGCAAGGCTTCTCACGTAACTGTATTATCAATAATGGACTTCTGGTGCCACCAGGCAGTATTAAAACTGGCAGGCTACTGCACACGTGGAACTGAGCCTGCGAATGCTAAATAAGTGTTTTATGTGCAGATGTTCTTACCGTGGAAACAGACAGCGCAACACCACTGGAATGCGCATTAACGAAACAGCTCTGAATTGGGCAGAGTTAAGCAGGACATTACTGTATTTAGTAACATCAGTAGATGAGTCTTGATTGCTAATGGCAAACAGAAAGAAGGGTGAGGTTCTTGCTCTCATTATAGGTTCTTATACAGCTGGTAAACAGAAGCAGCATAGAAGTGTAGGGTTTAAAACTGCAGGATTTTTAATTATCAGTGTTTCCTACCACTGAATGCACAGGATTTCATCACTGTCCTCTTTCTATACGGTCTGTCTCCAACCCACAGATGTGATGGAGGTGTCTGTGATGGGTGATCTTCTCCACAATGTGTGCCTCCTCCTGACAGCCAGGACACGTGAGATTGTGAAGGCGGCACTAGGTTTCATTAAGGTCATCATCTTTGTCATGGATGTCAAAATCCTGTCCACCCATGTGAATATCATGGTAAGATCCAGAATTCCTGATGTGGAATGCTTGGGGATAGAACTGGAGGAGGCTAGATACTGGGAGACTCAGAGTAGGTGATGAACTGACGTTGTCACGCATAACCTCCTTCCTTTGCAGATGGAAGGAATTGGGAGCCTCAAAGATGACATGAGGAGACATTTCAGGACAAAATTGAAGAACATTTTCACCAAGTTCATTCGCAAGTTTGGGTAAAGTTCAGCAATGAAATATTGATCAACCAATAATAGACTTTGTACTAAAGAATATAGTACACTCTCTTCTAAGTACTATGACTCCTGCATGCAGTTAATTCCTTCAAGTCTAAGGTGTACAGAATTGTTTGCCAAGGCTGCTGTTAGTCTAGATAATTTGTATTGGTAAGGACCAGTCTTTGCCTGTGAAGTTAGACAGGGCTTTATTGAAACACAGATGTGACAAAAGCTGATGTATCTGTGTCTGTTGGTCTCTTTGTATCTATGTGCGCTTCTGCAAATGTGTGAATGCTTGTTTATATATGTTTCCATTTTCAGGTATGAACTGGTCAAGAGCATGCTGCCAGAGGAGCACCACAAGGTGCTGGCTAACATTCGCAAAGTAGAGGCCCGCAGTAAGAGACGTAAACTTCTCCAGAAGACAGAAGAGAGTTCTGATGATGACATCCCTAAAGTCAAGGGGGAGAGGTACTGTCTATTTAAGGGGTTGCCATTAGTATGAACCCACTGTTTCAAGTCCTCTCATTTAATTGTTCAGGCTGTCATGTTGCATATGCCTAGTCCTCAAAATGTAAAAGTTAAAAAAGGGTTCTGGCAGCCTTGTGATAAGGGTGGGGAACTGTTCTTGTTTCTGTAGCATTCAGGAAATCCTAGCAGAGTCAGACTCCGAGGACTCGGAAGATGAGAAGAATGGAAAAGGCCAGAAGGCCATCCGACAGAAGGGCCAGGCCTGGCTGAAAGAGGGAGCAGCTGACGAGCCCCTCAACTTCCTAGACCCCAAAGTCTCCCAGAGGGTGTTAGGTAAACAACACATTACTACTTGAGCTCACAACAGATCTCTGCACAGTCAGCTTTTTTGTGGGCAGATTTGGATAAAGACTAGAACAGGTTTAATTGTGGGTATAAGTAGCCAAAATGAGTTATCTCTAGAGGATTGCTCAGCTCATTAGCCCTGATAAGGTAAGGAATTTGATCTGGGGGAGTCTCTGAGTAGAATCGTTTCTCCTCTGGATCGAAAAGAGTTGGTTGAGGTGCCTCAGGCACATTGTATGAATGCCCACTGGTGGGCATCCACTGGAGTTATTCTGGGCAAATCCCAATGGGAGGAGAACCTGGATCAGACCCAGGACATGCTACAGAAGTTATATTTCATAGCTGGTCTGGGAATGCCTGGGCATCCTCCAAGAGGAGCTGAAGATTGTGTGTGGGGATAGGAAAGTTTGGGCCCACTTGCTCAGTTTGCTACCACCACAATTCTCACCAGAGCAAGCAGAAAACAAAACTAAATTAAACTTGAGCTCATACTGTTCTGGTGGGGCTGCAGTGTACTGTTTTACTACTAAGTAACAGAAGAACACATTCATTGAAGACACCGGACAAGATGTTACCCCCTATGCATATATTACAACGGCTGTGCACAAGGACCCAGTCCAACAAACCTCACCATGAAGCCACAGGGAACAACATCCAGCATTGCCAGCATATATCTCAATGACTTGAAACCAAGAAGCTTAACTTCCTTCCCTAACCAACATAACCATAGGGTACCAACATGGTTACTTCATTGAGGTTGTCAAGTGGGCACCTCTCTTTGTCAGTGTTTCATTGAATTAGGTCCACGTGATCTCCAGAAGGCTGAACAGTGCAGTCTGATGTCCCAAACCTACCCCTCTTACACATTAGATGCCCTTTCCCCTTAACAAATACCACAACTTCATAAACTCAAGTACCCCAATTAAGCCACAACTCCATACATACCTTCAAATGCACCATCTTCACAGAGCTTAAGGTGATATAGCACATAGCTCTGCACAATTTTCATATTGTATGTTTTTCCATAGCAAAGTTGTGACATGCATTTTGTCTTGTTTTTAGCTACAAATCCAGATTTCAAAAAAACCACTAAGGTTGAGCATGGATTCAAGGTGACATCAGATGGACGTTTAATCATCCAGGAAGAGGGAGATGAAGATGAAAATAAAAAGGGTAGGAATATGTTTTTCTTCAAGCAGAATAACTAATTCTGACAACTTTTTGCAGTAGTTATGTATCTTTGGTTAATGAAGACATTGTGTTCTCTGTAGGGGACGATGACGAAATGAATGATATTCTGGAGGAAGCTGGAGTCAAGAGTGTAAGTTCAGTCCATTCACATTTAGTGAGTAGCGCTACTTTAATCCAGGAACAATAAAGTTGGTTAATACTTTAATGTTGTTTTATAAATAAAATAAATTTCTGTAAATACTGTTAATTTTTTTTTTTTTGTTCCTTTTATACTCATTCCCTATTACTCAGTCTCCTGATGTGTTTTCATGAATTAGATTTTAGAATATCAATACCACCTTTTTTTTTTTTTTTTCTTCTCACTTTGGGATTGTTCTTTATATGGACTGCCGCATTCAGTTCGGCGAGATCGCATTTGAAAATTGTGACAAGCACTGTATGAAAGAGACTGGGAAAAGCAAGTTTTCAAAATTGCTGTATGAAATCTCTTTGAATAGTCCCATATAAGCCTATGGATCTAGGTGCTCTTTGAGTGAGGCTGAACGCTATCTTCAGCAGTAATGGGAGACCAACAAAAAAAAATCTTTCCCTTTTTAAAAGAAAAATAACAAAGAACATTTATTATCCAGGTTTTCAGGAACATATTAAAGAAAGACTGGTTAAAAGGGGCAGTGTGTGTATATAAATTATACATGCACACAGGAGGATGATTTTTTGTGGGGGGAAAAAAAAAATTGTCTCTTTTCCATAGAAAAAGGCCCAGAAGAGAAAGTTCCTAAGTAGTGACTATGATGAGGATATGGATGTAGAACCTCAGATGAAATATAAAGGTAAACAAATCCTTAAATTCTTTTCTCATTGTAATTTTGTCAGTTCCTGTATGAACTGTGATGTCACTTTCTATCTTCCTTGGTATCTTTTCTCTGCCTGTTTTATAGCTGGGGGCTCAGGGATTCACAGACCCCTACCTGGAAAAGCAGAGATTGGCAAAGACTATAAAGCCAAGGTGAGAGGCGGTGTTCAGCACAGGGTCAATGCAGTGATGGAGAGGTTTTTCATTTTAGACATTTGTATAGTGTTTTTTTTTTTTTTTTTTTCTTCATGAATGGTATGTGGTGTTTCAGAAAGCTAAAGGTGACATCAAAAAGAAGGGCAAGTGTGATCCCTATGCATACATCCCCCTTAAGAAGGCTCAGCTCAATCGCAGGTACAGTTAAAAAAAAAAAAACCCTTATTCCTGTTCACTGAATGCTGGACGGGCCTCTAATACATTACAAACTGGAGGAGCTACACCGGGTGGCCAGAGGGAGCCGTTGTAATTGCAAGATCTTTTGTCTGCAGGAAAAGGGCCAAGTTGCAGGGTCAATTCAAAGGCATGGTGCGGGGAGCCCAGAAAGGAGCACGTGCTGGGAGAAGCCAGCGGAGGAAGAAGAAAGTCTGACTTTCTATCAAATGCATCAGTCTGTGCCTGTGTGTTTTTGTGTGCTCCAAGTTTTGAGCTGGGGAACTCCAGGTATTGCCTCCAATAGTATGGCTGGAACACGTTGCTTGCCAGTGTTCTAGGACGAGTGGAGTGTGCCCCCCTGGCATGAGCCACCTGTCAAACAAGTCCCCCTTATCAGCTGCAGCCCATGAGGGGGATGCTGACCCTAGGAGATTCACAATTTCCTTTAGAAAGGGTACAGTTTTGCTAAATGTAACCAGAGGACTGCTTAGTAAGAAAAAAAAGAAAAAAAAAACAGTTTATGAATTCTGTGTTCACCTTAAATTGCTATTTATGTATTCTGTAACAGAATTCAGAGAAGTAAATCTTGATGAAATTGTGAGTTGGTTTGATTTGTTATTGTGGTCTGTTGGTTACTTCCTGCAAAGAATCTCAGTGGGGACATTTGTCTTAATTGGATAATTTGCTCAAAAGCAAATTAGATTTTAAATGGACATTTTATTTTAGTGCATACTCATTTGTGGAGTCTCTGCTGGATGGAATTCTGCACAGATAGCTGTGAGGATTAATTTTAGAAATTAGCAGGAATTTTTGGAAATCTGCAATATTGTAAATATCAGGTATAAATAATGCTATTAAATGTTCAGGTTTATTGTAACTTCTGCTATGAAATACATTTTTGCTCCTATACCTTTCTCTTCTTTTAATTTCAGTTGTCTCTAAAGTTCTATAAGAAATATTGAACATTGTCTTTTTCTACTGTGTGCTCTGCAAGTTAGTGTGAAGACTATACATCCACTTCCTCACATAGTGGGGTTAGTTTGTTTCCTGAAGTCAGCCCATTATGAGTGATTAGGCCATTGACTCCTTTAAGAATCTGTTGAAGTTTAAACAGGCCATAAATAAAATGGGGGGGGGGGGTTGTGTTGTACAAATGACTCCAATTTAAGAACCCCTGAACTAAGAGCCTGTCAACAAATTATGGGCCTCAGTTTTGTGAGCCTTTGTCACTTTGAATTCCTGTGCAAATTTTAGTATGTAATATGCAGTAAGTAGCTTAGTTGTTAGACGAGTTCTTACTTTTGAAGGACACAGGTTTGAATCCTGCCTCCTGCTGTAGTATCCTTAAATAAGGTACTTGCTATGAATTGCTCCAGTTACCCCACTGTATAAATGGGTAAATAATTAAATGTGTAGTAGCTTATTTTGGTTTCTAAAATTGCCTCACCAGCATTCCTCAGCATAAATGATCATCCATTCATTACTACTGTTCTCCAGTATTTGAGAAAATGGTGTGTCCAGTGTCAACTCAGCCTGTTTTACTTGTTCTTGTTTTGGGGCTGATACACTTTTGTCTTCTTACCTTTTAAAACTAATTAAGCGAGCAGAATTGCCATGTAAAATTTCAGCTCAGCTAGGTAAATTAAGCTGACTGGTACAACAGAAGATAGCAGTTAAGCCCAAAGAAGCTGAACCACTTTTAACGTTGAATCCCAAGATTATCTGAGTGGCAACAAAATGATCTGGCACCCAGTGATTCCAGGATAGACTGTGAACCACTGTTGCCATGATAGTGATAAGTAGTTAGTGATTGTGAAGTGAGAGCAAACTAAACCATTTTATCCAGCAGGTGGCAGTGCAATCCCCCCCCCCTTCCCTCTCTGTCAGCTTCTGTGGCACACGCCAGACTGAGAGAACTCACACAAATGCTGTCTGAAACTGCTTGTCCCAAGCTGGGTTGTGGCAAACTGGAGCCTAACACAGGGCACAAGGCTGGAGGGGACACACCCAGGACGGGGTGCCAGTCCATCGCAAGGCACCCCAAGCAGGACTCAAACCCCAGAATCACTGGACAGCAGGACCCAGCCAAACTTGCTGTGCCACTGCACCCCCTTACTAAGAGAACCGCTAGCTTTAAAGCAAAGCGTCTTAGTACAGAACGAGGGCTATCAACAAATGTTTTTTTTCCTCAATGCAATTTTTTTTGTCTGTGCTTTGATTAATCTGGACAAAATAACAGCAGGTACAGTATGACAGCTGGACTGTGTTTTTTCAAGTGTAGGTAAAGAAGTTGTAGGTGTCCACAGGTGACTGATTAGTTCCCTCTATTTGCAACAGGGCAGTTAAAGATCAGTTGTCCATTGCCACTTTTGAGTATTGACTCCTTGTGGCAGGACTAGCTTTCCCTCATGGTACTTTGGCAAAAATGTTAACACAGCCATAGTATTATTTAAGAAGAATGTTCTTAATTTAGGGGGCGCGGTGGCGCAGTAGGTTGGACTGGGTCCTACTCTCTAGTGGGTCTGGGGTTCGAGTCCCGCTTGGGGTGCCTTGCGGCGGACTGGTGTCCCATCCTGGGTGTGTCCCCTCCCCCTCTGGCCTTATGCCCTGTGTTGCCGGGTAGGCTCCGGTTCCCCGCGACCCCGTGTGGGACAAGCGGTTCAGAAAATGTGTGTGTGTTAATTTGCATCGAAAACCACTGAGGTATAAAAGTTATAAAGTAGTTTTAATCTTAACACTTTCCTCACAATAACAGAAAAATATCAAACTTCATGTGGTGTTACTGCCAAGAAGCCTCTTCTCTGGTAACAATAGACATGACTCTGGTACTGCCCGGCAACATGCAGAATTGCTATTAATGATAAAAGCATGGCTGTCGGGTGAAGAGACAGATTCAACTCCAGCAGACGTGACCGCCGTTGACAAGAAATGGTCATCTTGGGCGATTTGACGCTGACTGGACCAGACATCCATGTGGCTCAGACTGAATGCAGATCTCTTATTGGTCCAGCTGTCCTAGAACCAGCTGCAAAGAAGCTAATCTCCAAATAAGCTGTCCTACATTCTTTGCAACAGAACAACTCAATTTTAATGCGTTTGGTGTCAATTTGCCTTAGACCATCTGATCACAGAGATGACCAGTGATACCACTGATGGAGGCCCAAAATGCTGTCAGAAAGCATCACCTAGGAGACATTCCTTAGATACTCCTCCTCCATAAGAGACGCGGAACTGGGAAAGTTTCTCGCTGTAGTGAAAACAAATAAATGTGTGTAGTGCAATCCATTTTAAGACAATTTGTATTGAAACAATTTGGGCTACCTACCAACAACCTCCCCAGAAGCTCTGTGTGCTGACTGGTCTCGGCAGCTGGTTCTGCAGTTCAAGCCCTTAAATGGCGGAGACAGACATGATGCTGAGGGTAGGGGTATGTCAGAAGGAAGGAGAAATATTTTCTGACTGCCACTAAAAATCTGCCATTTCCATCAAAACCCTGAATATGAAGTTGGGAGGCAGTTACTGAGAACATTCTCGTTTGTTTTCAGTGAAGCGGGTCTGAAAAAATGACAGCGATTGGTGATAACACGTAGTGCCAGCTTAAAACCAACGGACATGATATACAAGTGTGGGGCCTTGTTGTTCTAACTGGGCCACAAACGAGACATAGCAGGCCAGAAAGGGAGAGCACAGCACATTCTTCAGACCCTAACCAAACACACCAAGGGCTGTGTGACTGCCTCATCCAGCCAGACGTGAACAACACCAAGGGAATTTCCTGGGCCTGTTGCTTTGGAACAGCACCCTGTGGGTAACTAGCATTAAAATACGTATTTTCAATCAAAACCATTCCTGAAGAAAGCTGCTAGATACTGCAGACTACAATAAGTATTTTTTAAGTGAGAGGACTATCACATCAGGGAGATTGCATGCACTTTGATTTCAAAGAATGTTTAACAACAGTCCACCATACATAGCAAGCGCAGCTAAAGAGGTTCAACAATGCAGTTAGATCATAAACTTTTCATTACTTTTGTATTAATGCTATGAAAAATCATTCAATGAAGAGTGCAACTCGATGTGTCGAAGTAAATGGTAAAAGGTTTATCAGTCTTTATCAGCCTATGTATCGGCACACTGAACGACAGCACTTACACATTCACAGGCTTTCTGGGGCTCTAAACACATAAAACACAACCAACATCAACATCATTTAGAGAGCATGTGACACTTCAGACGGAAGGCTTCAAACCAAGGAAAGACATGCATAAAGGACACTAAACTGAATTAAGATTCCACCATGTAAACCAGTGTGTGCTGACCCAATGAGTTTTTATGTGGATAGAACACTACAAAAAATTGGAAATATAAGCCATTTAACAGATACAAATGATACAAAATCAAAGGAAGAACCCAGGAGGTTCTACATAATGCGTAGGTTTATTAAAATGTCATTGCATGTACTGCATGGGGTCCAGCATCAGTGGACACCTTGCCAGAGCAACTCACTGTATGAGTTATGGAACACAGGACTTTGAGAGTATAAAAATGTCAAATGGTAATATGTTATGGTCAAGATGTGTTTTATGTCATCTTGCTAAACATTTATGTAGCAGCCTGCAAATTCACTTTTAAAAAAAACCTTGTTCACTGAAATGTAAAAAAAAAGAGGTTACAAAATTTTTTTATTTACATGTTTCCCTTAAACAAAAGTGGTAGTTCATGACAAACTTCATGATCACTTTTAAAATAAATGTGTCTGCAGGCAATAAGGCCACCATAATGCAGAAAATTGTGATTATGTGAAATGAGAACCAGTAAAAAACAGTCATAGGGAGCCAAGTGATCAGATTTGAATGAATTAACATTTATGTTAAGGCTCCTTTCAGTAAACTTATATTAACCTTATTCTTATACTCAGTAGTTATCTTTGCATTATTTTTCTTGCTGTCCAGCCACAAATCTTATCTCTTGTTAAGACTGAAGCCCAACCTTCAGTACATATTATAGTTGGTCTCTTTAAAGGAGACTTTTTTGGACACATGTGCACCTTGTCGTGGGGTTCCTTGTTCTGACTGCCGGTGCTTGGGGCAAGGCGGGGGTCGTAAGGGAGGGGGTCTGTGTGCTATTCGTGCTGGAGGGGGTCCAGAGGGTCGCCGGTTCATGGAGGGTTCTCGTGATGGCAGGCGTGTCTGTGGGGGGCCTGTAGTGGGCTGGATCAAAGGTCGGTAGAGTGGGGGAGGTGGAGGAGGATGTTCTACCTCTTGTTTCACCCTTGTGAAGTTGATGCATCTGACCTGCAGGAGGAACGGGCAATAGAGTAACACACACAGAGGGTAACAGCACAGACATCTCACTGGCCATGTTTGCCTGTCTGTCGTCCCCCTGATTACCATTGCCAGGTCACCCTCTTTGCCCTGGGAGATGAACCGAAAAATGGGAGAAGCTATCAAACCCCCAGATCTCAGCTATTCCCTTTTCCTCCCCCACAAGCCAAGAGACTAAGCACAGAACCGAGGTGAGGGTCCTCAGCACAGGCAATTCATCATCTCCAGCTCAGCGGAACTCTCAGTAGTAATTGTCAAAGCCTGGTTGTCGCTTGCAGATCATTTCAACAAAGGGGGAAGACCTCACTTCATGCCCCATTAAGTGTGGAAAAAGAATCTTTCAATGGCATTAAATGAAGAAGAATGTACTTTTGTTGCAGTGGTGAACACTGATGTTGCTATGAGTCAGGGAACGAATTTTATGGGCGATATTGAAATGTCTGATTGGTTCACCAGATCTCACCAAAGAAAAGTGAAAAGGGAAAGTAACTATTGCAACAGTAACAACGAGTAGTTTAGCATATACATGCAATGCTAGGAAACACCAATGGAACATGACGATTTTCAGTATTCCATCACTGCTTATGGTAAAACCTAATTATTATGTAAACCTTTGCAAAAATGTTAATGTTGAGTCATCATGCTGACCTGATTTAGCTTTCTTAATTGACAAGGGTTTGAACATGATGGGTAAAGGTAAAAAATCAATTCCACTGCAATACACACCTGGAGCCATAACCACACTTGACAGAAAACCAATCCTCCAGAACATCCACAGCGCTGGACATTTTAGCTTAACTTTAGATGCATTCAGGGCCTTATCAATTGCATGTTAAGGTGTGCTGGCTGTAGAGGAGAGTTGTTGAGGAGCAGACTGTACCCCTCCACTCTCCTATTCAGCTTTAAGGGGCACTGTGCAGAGGGACTTGCCCCTCCTGCTGTTCCATTACTTGTCAGACAAACGGGTGGAGAGTTTAAAGGCCACGAGCCACACAGCAACAAAGGAGATTCCTCTCTTTGTTCAGTATGCATATGCACTGAATTGGTCTTGAGGGGGACCAAAAGAAGCCCCTTTCCACTGATCTCAAGTTCCTCATACACAGTGCCTACACATATTCACCCCACAGGCCCACTTCATGACAACCCCAGCGAGGCCGCATCGAGATCATCACACCGAAGATGAGCTGGGTGGGAAGTGATCACTTTGCTTTTGGGATCCAGGGATTAGTCCATGGCAGGTGGCATGCAGAGCTGTTGCAGGGTCTGTTCCTCTCTTGCCCTCTGCCTACACTGCAGAAGCTTGCCACCCACCAGGGACCATGCGGGACAGTTTGGGCACCATATGGACAGGAGTGGTTAGTTCTTCTTTGGTCTAGCTCCACCCCTAGCAGCAGTATCTAGCCATCCCTGCTCACAGCTGGGCCATATGTCCTCCTGGTGCCAGGCTGCTGTTGTCCTGCATGCCAAATTGTTCTTTTCGTTGCATGCAACCGCTAGGGCCGGCTTCTGACAGATCAGTCATGGTGTCTGTTGTCTGGTCCACAAAGGACCCTCACAATAAGGCACAGGCTCTAGTTGTAAATTGGGTCCCTGCACCTCAGAGGAAGGAGGGTGAGGGCAGGCACTCTGTTTAATAAGACATTGAATCAGACCACCAAGCACTGGCCCCCACACTCCACTTTTCACCCAGTGTCTCTCACAAAAGCAGAGAGAAACTGCTTAGGAAGAAGATTGGTGGACACGGCACAGGGAACATTACATTGAAAAAGACTTGTAAACTGTGCAGTGAAAGTTGCACTAATAAAAAGGCTTTTGCTGGAAACCACCTTATATTCTGTAGAATGTTTACATTTACATTTATTTATTTAGCAGACGCTTTTCTAAAAAGCAACTTCCAATGAACTCTATGAAGTGTTATAAGCCCACACACCCTATTCACCAAGGTGACTTACGCTGCTAGATACACTACTTACAATGGGTCACTCATCCATACATCAGTAGAACACACTTTCTCTGTGTCAACTGTTTAACTGAAAATAATTTTAACTCTTTAACTCTCTAGTTCCATCTGCACTTGGTGCTCTTAGTTAAAAAAGTGGAATGCAGCCTAGTATGAGTCCCACTTGATGTGACACAGACCCTGTAACGTTAAAGGTATGGACACAGTGCTTTCAGTGCCTTTGTAAACAGCAAACAAAAGGGAGACAAAAGCAGCCTAGACAAGAGACTCTCTCAGCCAAAAGCAGTAACCAGGTCATAAAGAAAACCTGTCACTGCTGCAACACAATGTGGCCTCTGGTGTAGAGTTTGACCTCAGCGGTCATCTCTGCTACATACTGTCCAATGCCCTCCCTGTGAACGGTGAGGGCTCAACTTCTAGTCAAGTGAACACCAGTTGAAATTTTTCTGTTAAACACCAGAAAAACTACAAATTCCTCACTGCACTTTGCAGGAACTGGGAGATTGACGACAACCCCTATCTCACCCCTGGGTTTGCAGGCTGTTACTGTCTTCCAGATACAGGGAGGCCTCTTTGAGCAGCAGCTGTGGGGATAGATGGGAAGAGAAGGAGGAAAAGAAAGGCAGGAGCAGAAGACAGCAGACAGCGTATGGACCATGAGGTGGAAGGAGGGTGCAGTCCTGCCATCCATAGTGAACACTCTGTTACCCTCAGCCCTTCCACTGCCCAGGATGAACAGAGAGTCCAGAGTCTCCCCCCAGTATTGTGCTGCAGGTGGGCCCATGACACAGCCCACTGTGGCCACACTGGGGTCTAACTGTTGCTACCAAGTCCATTTCAGCTCACCATAAAGGGGGGGCAAACACACTGCTTTTCCTACACAGTGTCTCCATTATGAACCAGTCTTCAATACACACTGGATAAATCAGATCTTCCCCTCTGAGTTGGGAGTAGAGCTAGTGGCTTCCTTTTCTGGGAACATACTGTAAGGCAATTCAGACCAGGCCACATGAAGGCCACCATTCAGGGGTTTGCAGATGTGTTGCCATGGCGAACTTGATGGTGATGAAATAGCGGAGGGCGGTGGAGTGGACTGACTGTTCTATGGACAATGAGGACCTTTCGCTTGGATAATTGGGGGCCAGCAGACTGAACAAACAGATTATTAATAGGACAACTGCACTGAACCGGATCAGGACTTTGTCTGGGACAACAGGAGAAGAATACAGCAGAAGAAGGGTACCAGAGTGTACCTCTGCAGTCTTTGGTTTTTGCTAATATTACTTATTCCACTGCAGCCAATAAATGGGGCTTCTGCGGTTCTGAGGAGAGTGCTTGGCTAACCTGTTCTCCAGGCTGTGGCCTCATGAGAGACACTTGGTCATATCCATGGCGAAATAAACCCCAGAGAGCATCCAGCTTGCCCTGTGGATCCCAGGAAAGACATGAGACAGAGTGAGGCCATGAGGGACATGCGATGCCGAGGTGATAGGGTTGTGCTGATTGTGCAGCTACCTGGATAGATGTGTACCACTTCCTCTGCTGAGTGGGACTCTGGTTGGACTGGAGCTGGATCTTAGGACTATACAGCTCAAACTCCTCCTCAGGCAATGTGACCACAGCATTCTTAGGTTTTTCTAGTTTGGCCCCCTCCTCCGTAGATCCCTTTTCTCCCCAGTGAACCTATGGCACAGACAAGAGCGTTAAAATAAGCAGTTTTTCAGTTCCCCAAATTTCTGCAATTTTTTCCATGTAACTTTTACACAGGTTCAGATTTTCAGTCTAACTGTTGCTTTAGAATAAGAGAAGAGACTCATTTAGCCTCTAGTATGGTTTCCCACATAGATCCTTTGCAACAAGCAGCATACATTACCTCCATCCTTTTGATGCCTCCAACTCCTCGCCCTCCGTAGTAGGAAGCATCCACTGTAGGCCACTTCTTCCTTGGTGTTCCAGCCTCATCGTCAGACTGCTGTGTGAGGATGCAATGTACATACTGTCAAACCGCCCCTCACTGTCCAAAGGGCAGAAGAGGAACTGTTACTAAGTGGTCAGGTGCTAACCATATGATTCCCACTCTGACACTTAATGGTAAAGTGCCTTGCTTAGAGAACTGGACTGACCTAATTCGAAGAAGAGAGCTTTCTGAAACAAACACAAAAACCCGAGAACAGATTTTAACTTTATGTATGGTCCTCTGTGACAGAGCCCTGAACAGGAACTTATTAGTTCACTAATACAAAACCCCTAACAAACAGCTCACTAGCCAAGTCACGAAGAACACTTTCTTCGGTCAGAATTTAAAGTGTAAAGAGCTCTAAGGCAGAACTGATGCCTCAAACCAGCTTGGAGAACTGGCTCTGAACACAGATGTGCTATGGAAGGAAATGTGACAAAGCGCTTTTATGTGGAGCTATGCATGATAGCTACTGGCCTCTGACCCATGGGAACAATATGCAAACACAAGAAGCAATTATGGGCCTCCTCTGAAACCCAAATGAATTCAGCACACAGGCTGTGTTGTCACTCAGCCCTTTTACTACAGCTCTACGGCAGTAAAGCAACTCTGTTCTTTCTGGAATTAGCACTAGAGTCAGACGTCACTGTTTATACAATGTTCATAAGGTACATCTAAAACAAAAATGTTAAAGAACCAAACACTGAGCCCTTTTGGATACAATACTTTAAAGCCAACAGCTTTGCCTTTTCAAGAGGTCATTTTATAAAATTTGCAAAGATTTTACTGTCAGCATAAGTGTACAGTCACATCCCAAGTCATAGGCACACTTAATATTTTCCCACGCTTAATATTTTCCAACTTCAAAGTGTGTATTCTGCACACTGTACAGTAAAGAGTAGTTTACACTGCCTGAAGTTTCTGTAGAGGTAAGTGCATTTTCAGGTTCTATAAATATCAGCATTGGCTTTACTTTTTGTTCAGGACCAAATCGGTAGAACTTAACGTTATGCAAACATGTATTTTACATATACAGGCTCCAAGTGATCGTTACTTCAAAATATACTGTAGATCAAAAGGCAAGGGAAGGCAGTGAGAAATGCTGGTATGAGAAAACAGGTTGTCCTTAATAACCCTACCATGTTCTACAGATATTTAAAGACCAGGATCAGCATTTTTTTTCCAGAATTGAACACTAGTTTTAAGCTCAGAGGAATTGAGAGAATTGACTGGAACATACTGGTATTAGAGGAGGGGGAGGAGGGGGATCCTTGACAACCTGCAGAGACAAGTGAACAAATTCAGAACAAGGCAATCACAGTGAAATAGGCCTGTACATTAAACTAATTACACAATGATGTTGTTACCTCTTATCAGTGGGACTTCATCGTGTGTTTGAGAAATTACATTCTGGGCATAGTGGAATACTTACCACAGTGCAGCACAGTGGCCAGAACCACCACGTCAGCAGGAGGGCCAACAACGGGAGGATAACTAGTAAGCTGATTAGGAGGATGGTGCCATCAGACTGCAGGAAAAGGACGAGAACCAGGCATCAGTGCTTCTCTGTGCAAAAACGATTGTAAAGATCACAGTGAATAGTGGGAATCAGGAAAGAAAGCGTAAACTGCATATCACCTGGTGAAGGCGGCTAGGACATAGAGGGCTGCAGGATGATGAGAAAGCTTGGACAGAGGACAGCTCCAGAAGTCTGAACCTGACTTGAAATGGAGGTGGAAATGAATCTTACTCTGGGAACACAGAGGAGCCCTGGAGGAGAGCAGGAGGAAGAGGAAGCAGCAAGTAGACAAGCAAGAAAGAGAAACCCTGCAAACACACAGGAGAGCCTGAAACTGAGGCAGAAATACTGGCACTGAGCAGCTCAAACCAAAGAAAGGTAGCATCACCAAGCCCTTAGCCTCAAGACAGAAATACTAACTCACGCATGCAGTGCTGGTAATGTGCACTGAGCTTGTGATGTAGCTAAGACCTCCATTCATGCTGACTTGCAGATAGACAACCCTGAAACACAAGCACAGGTAACATGTTTGACGTTGTATTCATTTGGCCGATGCTAATGTCCACTTAGAAGGGTAAACGTAAAAAAAACAGTGTGAAACTCTTTGAAGTACACCTCTATGGTTTCCCAAACTCTGCTGCAACACATCAAGATGCTGCTTTGTTATTTCCTCACAATGTCTGGAGAAAAAGTCTATATGGATCTAAAATGAACCTGCTCGCAACAGGTCCCAACCATATCTTGTTAGAAATGGGTAACAGTCCCTCATTCACATCCATCAATCACTGAATTTCAACTTCTGATTTGAGGATTCCAGGACTACAACTTTCATTACACATGTTCAGTTCTAACCAGTGCTGCACCTGCTACCCCTAGTACCGGAAAGCCTCTCCCTGAAGGCCACACAGTGACCTGTCACTCAGCAGCCAAAGGACTGGGGTACCCACGGCCCTACAGAGGCTACCACCCCCCTGCCCGAAAGGCGTACCAGTAGGCACGAGGCAGGGAAAGATGCCGAGGCGCTGTGACAGAGCGATCTCTGTCGCTATCAATCAGTCTGTGGATGCCTCTGCTCGGACAGGGTCCCAGAAGCGTCCCAGTCATGAAGTGTTTGTTGTGCAGCTATCAGACTTCCTGCAAGCAGCATGGCAGCATGTGTGACGTTTCTGCTTTGATGTTGCTCCAACAAAAACAACCCCCGATTAAAAGAGTGGTAATGCGCGCAGAAGAGTATGCATGTCAAACACGCCTCCAAATACCTTCTTGCGTGGTGTTTGTGAAAAATTAGGCTCAACATAAGGCGGCAATCAGCATTCATTTATCATGCATGGTTCTGATCCAAGCAGCATGGGGAAGAAAACCAATGAAATTTACCCTTGCTTGACCCAGTCACTGTTAATGGTGTCTTCCGGTAACAGCTCATACTGGAGATACTCAACGCCACTTCTAGGCATGCTGACCTTTCTGCCCTCCACTTTGGTCGGAGATGATCGGGCCAATTTGTCCGAGGGAACATTTGGTCTACAATCTCACTGTTCATGGCACACAGCTTCAAAACAGCATTGCCTGGCCAGCCCAGCAGATTTCACCTGCTGCCTTGTTCACTAAGTTTTGGTACTCACTGTTTGCTCACTGCCTCAGGACCCCGGCACACCCCATGGGGTATATATGTATTGCTGTTTCATCATGGACATGACCTCAAGTTTTAATCCCAGAGTCCCTCTAGGATCTTCTTTTGCCTTTTCAAATGTACTATATGGACCTCAGTTTTTTTTGTTCAAATTATTAACAATGCATTTTTGCTATCAATTTCTAAATTAATCAGAATGAAAGTATACATTGAAAATCAACTCACAAATGCTTAAAGCAGCATTGTGGAATGCAGTCACCACTGTTTTGTTTCACTTTCAAACAGGCATCCTTCCCAAGAGCCATACACTGCCTTGTGCACAATATGGCTTACCTCTGCTTTACATACACATTCAAACACATCTGGGTAAAAACCGTTTCACCAAATCATATCGTCACAATGTGAGGAAAGAGCCATCTCAAAAAGGTATAATATAAAACAAAGACCACTCTACTTAAAAATCAAATCCAGTTCCGTCAGGGAAACTCAAACAGTCCCAGAAAATCTTCCTGACAAGAACAAGACAGATGACTTCCCCAAGGTGTCTGAGGCCGCAGGAATAGATAATTATGCATTAGGTTCTGAGGGGACACAATAGCTGGTAGCACTGGGCTGCTCCTTGGTGTGACAGCAAACACAAACCCCAAGACTCTCTCCGGGGAGACTTTGGTGTTGAGGTCCACGGCTCTCCTGCTTGGGGTCGGCCCTGCATGACCAATGTCCCGGGGCAAATATAAGCACCGGTGGTGAAGTTCTCACACGAGTCAAGATGATGCAGGCCCTCCTCACTGAAAGGCTAATTAAAGACTGGTCTTGGGCTTCTTTACAACACAAGGGCTGTCTTACCATGTTAGGGATGCAATCCGTGATTGAAGAAGAACAATTTCAATGACATTGGCCTTAACTCAAGGATTTCTGCGTTGGATTTATTTTTTATCCATGGCTGTCAATATCAAAAGAGAACCAATTCACATTTTGACTAAAAGGTACTTACTTCCCAGCTTCCTGTATCACTGGTGCAGGGCAGAGTAAGTATGTATCTTCAATACCTGTAGGTCTCTCATCTGCGAAGAAAGGTCCATTTATCACCTCAACATTTTCTGAAACATTTGCTCGCAATGATAATTTACATGAGGGTCATACAGATCAATGTACTTCGCTAAAATTACACAGCAAAGCCAGTATATCATGTACCAGTAAAAAAAAAAAAGGAACAATCACTGCAGATGCTGTGCACTGGTTATAAAGATGACTTACTGATTATTGTGGTGTCATTCACTTTAAAGCTACACATGACCTGGTTGATATTCCTGGCATGTAAGAACCCATTCCCTCGCACCACCACCTGGAAGGACTCTACAACAGAGACAGAAAGGCTGAAATTTCATCATGTACTGTGGATAATCTTTAAAATCCTATTATTCAGTAACATCCAGTAACTTAACTATGTGGCTTAGCACAGTGTACTTAGCTTGGTAATTTACTGATGGTGGCACAGGGGTATCCCTTCTAGAACTGGCGCCTGTAATTCGGAGACCTGGACAATAACTACAGACTGTCTTCTGTTTTTTTTAACTATGGCACTGAAGAAAAAGAGTGATTAATCAAAAAAATTTCAAATACAAGCATGGTTGTACAGTACTGTTCACCATAAATGGGTTGAGTAACATGAGCCAACATGAGAGGCAGGATCCTGTTGGGAGATGCTCAGCCAAGCTTATAGAAAGCAGTGGTGTTTTCTCATAGATCTTTGTCTCATGTGGACTTTTCGAGAAATGCCAAGTGACGTGAAATCATAAAGTGGGAACCAGCTGCAAGCAATCATGTAGGCAGTTTTATCTGTTCTATTTCCTTTTAGGAAGACGCAGTTCAGTGTCTAGGACAACACATACACGCACACCACCGATGGTAAGAATAAAACTGCCTGTGATTCACAAACACCTTGCAGTGTTGTAGCTAGGAGGTGTCTGGGTGGTGACTTAGGAGTTGGTTCCCTGACCTTGCGGAGCCCCGAGGCATGTCAGCATGGTCTAATGGCTGCTATGCAGCATATGCTGGGGATAAAAGAAAAAAGCATGTACGCGTCCAAACCTGTTTGAAGGTTTGGCAAGCACTTGGGGGGAGAAGAAAGGGCAAGAGAGAGTGAGAGAGAGAGCATGATGGTATGTAGGCTTTACCTGTGACATGGGATTCATCTCTGTAGTTGTCTGGTGCATATTTTTAGCAAATGAGGCAGTCACTAGCCTTTACCATTTTACTGTCAGTGTGAAGTTCACTAGTCAGCAATATAGAAAAATTAAGTGGGCAACAGTTTTAGTAAATCATGCACAGAATAACATAATTTCTATTTGTTCAGTAGGTAAGACATTAATTATAACAAAAATAAAGCGCACACTTAAAGAAGCACTTTGAGTCCGCTGCTATGTTTCATATTTTTTAACAATGCATTTCCTGTATATGTGTATGACAGTAATGCTTCCACTACAGTTTCAATAGAGTCCTTCATTAGCAGTGTCACAAGGATTACCACTAAGAATCCCAAATGAAGGCCCTGTCTTTTGCAGTGCTCTCTGAAGCTTAAAAGCGCATCTGCATCCACGTCAGCAGCTCATGACGTGTCACAAGTGCTCACATCTCCTGGTGTTCCACCCGGGCGCCTCCCTGGCCCAATTAACCTGTCAGTACTTTTTTAGCAATGCCTGCCCCGCACGCAAAAAAGACCCTCATCTACGAGCACCAACCCCCTCCCTCTGCCTGAGTTTGGCTCTGCCTTTCACCCCCTCATATGATGTGTGTGCATGCCGAAACAGCTAATTCCAGTTAATTTGGGGCCCTGGCCACAACCACGTCCTTTTCCTCCCGAGTTACTGTCAGACATACTATGGTGGGTTTTGACAAGCTAGCGCGGGGGGGGAGAAAGGTCAGTCCCCATTGGGGCAGGATGGAGCTGGCAGCGAGATGGTGGGCCTGAGCTGGTGGGCAATGTTGGCTTTAAGGGGAGTGGCACTGGTGGGCACTGACACTTTGCATCCACACCTGAGGAGGTTGAGATGGCTGAATGTGAGTCTTGTTCCTTTGATCACATCCAGGGATTATGAGCGAAATCAAAGCAACGATGCTGTCAGCATGTATGTCGTTGTGGACCTCAGCTTTCAGAAGTGATGTCCTGTTGTCGGGCTGCCTGGGCAGGTCACTTTGGATCAGCATGATCCGGGGGATGGCCCAGTGTCTGGCTGTTACGGCCGGCTACACTAGCAGCTCCACAACACACTGAGGCTGTGTCACACGGTTAATCACAAATTATCACACCATTAAATATAATAAAATTAAAGCAATGATAAATGCAAGATAATTTAAGAAAAGACAAGCCCTTGCTTAGGCAATATGACTCACTTTCATCCAAACATTAACAACACAGATTTTAATTACAGTGAAAAATTGTCTATATTAATTCTTAAACATCAATGGACATGTAATGTATTCATCAGCATTAATTTACATATTTTGTTCATTATACTGGGAAAATCATCTCAAGCAGGATCATTCAGTCTGTAAATCTAAGATGCACTGATTTGAAAGAAATGATGGACAAAAAATGTGAGCTATGCAGACTGAATAAATGTATTTAGCTTGAAACCATGCATGCTAATAAACCACAAATAAAATGCACCGTTTATCCTCAGTGGGTGCCCAAACCTATCATGTATAATTTTCCAGTCAAGGGACATAAGAGAGAGGGTATGTTATCGTTTTCCATCCCTAAGCCAGCCTGGCACATGGCTAGAGAAGCTTGCCAATTACTCTGCACTGCTGGGAAGCTGATGTCTCCTGATGTGACATCAAACTTATTGTCAGGAATAGACAGTGGAATTAGCAGGATTTGGCTTGCTTTACTCCCATCCTTTGCCTTTTCCCTTCTTTTATTTTGTCCTATGTTTTAAAATAAAAAAACATTCCTTCTGCGTTCAGTTGATAATTTGAAATAAATCAACGGTCTGTCTTGCCTTTCTTGCTCTAATAGGAAAACACTAATTTATTTGATTGGCTGCCTTGCAGTGAAGTGTCTCTGCACGCGCTGGTGGTTGGGTTGCAGATGAATGAGGCTTGACATGACCTTATTAGCGTGCGTTTACCACACTGCATGCTCAGCATTAAGCGCAGTGACTGGGGGTCTCAGAGGATTAGCATTTCCTATACATTCCATGTCCACAGCTCAACTCTAGGCAGCTCCATGCAAACCCTATGCAGACATCCATGCCTCTGAGCAAATCAGAACTGACCAACAGACGAAAAGAGGCTGACAACTATTGACACGGTCGGGTTTTTGGGTCAGGGTCCCTACCTCCTGCACAGACACTTCCTGGTTCAGCTGCTAGAATCTCAATGCAGGATTTCTTGATGATCTGCAAACACAGCACCAGAGATGGGTGGACACATGTATTTCTTTTTTTTTTCTATATGTAAAGCCAAGGGCTACGGACTTTGGTGGTTTTAGCAGCAGACAGATGGAGGGCCACTAACCGAGTCAATGATCCCCCTCAGGGCTTGGAATCCACTCTTCACTGGAAAAACATGCTCGATGGAGTCGGCGATAGTGGCTAGCTAGATAAGCATGTTCATGTAAAGGTATTTTTTTTAAGGGTTTTAAACATCCTTTACACATAGTAAACACACAATACTCGGATAAAGTTTTCTGCAGCTACTCTTGTGGTGTACATTGGTTCATATGGTATAAAGAAACTAACTATACTTAAGAATCACGTGTCTGCACCTAAGTCTCTCTTTCTGCTAATGTAATGCACACATTGTATTTTCTATGAGATATACATCACTTTGGAGAAAAGCGTCTGCTAAATGAATAAACGTAAATAAATGTAAATAGTGTTCAATACTCCTACGACTTTGCAGGACCTAGTCACAAATGAGAGGCAGAAGAGGCTTCCGAAAACTGTGTGGGGTTTTGTTACAAGTCCGTTTTGTTGCATGTATGTGTGTCTGAGCACAGGCTTACCTGTGTCTCTTTAAAGTCTTTCACTCCTACACAGTACACCATGGCACCAAAGGAGCGCGCCCTCTCTGCCTGTCAACAATAGCACATCCGCCATCGGTACCCATTAGTCAATAACCATTGTGTATGGCAGCCAGTGCCAAAGGCCACAAGCTTGTCTACTTGCCTCTCGCTGTGCCATGGTGAACTGCTGTTCATTTAGTTCCCCATCCGTCAATGTAATGATAACACTCGCCATCCCTTTAAAGCAAAAATTACACATGATGGCTCGATGAACACAGCCTGCTACAAAACTACACTGGGGGACATGATAATGTTCTCACCGTGGTTTTCCTGATAAATTTGCTCACTTGCCTGAAATGCCAAAGCATGGTAAATGTTAGTATCACAGACAATTAAAAACACTTGCCAAATAAATAAAATACAGCAAAACATTCCAAAATTAAAAAAAATCATAAACCCTTTGCAGCCCGAGATGCATATTGGTGTCTCCTCCTGGCACTTCTCTCTTCAGAAAGTCCAGCCCTTTCCTTATGTCAGTCCTTTGAAGACACCCAGAACAACCACCTGACCGGTGTATTCGAGGAAGTAACAGAAGAAACAGAGCTCGCCGTGCAAAGCAGTACAGTTTTGATCAAAAAAACCCAGAGAAATACCTGTTTTCAGTAAGTCTCATGACTGTCATTCCCTCCGAAGAGAAAACAATGAAGGACATTCTCAGCATTGGGCTGTAAAATGGACAGTTAACTCTGTTGGTAAATAATGTATACTTTACCATTAGCAAAATTTCTTCCAAACATAATACTATGTTGGAAATTCAACTTACTGCAGCGATATATTTTCTAATTAAGGTCAGGGAAACATTAAATTTTAAAACAGAATACTATAGGCTTATAACCCACAAACTATTAGCATTTCTTAACCAGATTCTGATGACTATTACATGTAATTAACTCACTCAGTGACTCAAGCTTGTCAAACCGTACATATGCCAGTACATTTATTCAGCATTAAGCACAGCTTCCCTGTTCCTAATCACAGCATGGCACTACTAAAACGCCGCTGTCATCTGACACAAAACCTGATTGGGCTCATGATCTTCCCTGCTCCAGTAAGCTGTTGGAGGAGAAGAATTCTGGGTTCTGACCCACTGCTACACGTTCCATTATGTTCTCACCTAATGAACTTCATGGCCAGCTGTTCCACAAAGGAGTAGATTTCTGTCCAATGGTATCTAACACTGCCAGACCTGTAAGAAAGAAAAATCCATGCTTCAAGTGGAATCAGTCATACTAGGTCTCTAGACAACTGTACCTTTACAGGTATGTTCTGCATCATCTTAACTGTTTTCTGAACAGTTACTAAAGTACTGTATGATGTAACAGGTTGGTGATTCCAAGAATAAGCAGTAACAAACTGTTGCTTAATGGAGATAAATACTTTGAGGAAATTGTGCAGTTCAGAGGTTCAGTTTAGGACCACTTAAGCAATCCTTCATTATGGCAGCATGACTTCTAGATCCTGTGGAATTGTGGGTGGGGAAGAGCTGAAAGGAAATGGAGGCAGTGTCAATGTCATGGTGGTCATGTGGTAAGCTGAAATTTCACAGTGTATGATGGAAATGAAAATGCCACTCATTTCAGTCTTATTTACAGTAGTGGATGGAACCCCACAGCAAAACCTGATCGCTGTGATAATTAATAACATTGTGACTTATAACACAACACTGAAATTAAGGCCAGAGTTTCATGGCATAGATTACATGCTCACTAGCAGCTGGGCTTTCCTGTTGTCATTCTGAGCTGAAAACACTGGCTTTTACCTACTTTCTTGCTTCTGCCTATGGGGTTTCAAATCTCCAACAGAAAGCTGACCAACTGAGAGGGCCATGAACAAATTCGCTTAAAAGAGCAGGTCACTAGGTGCCATGTAAAGGCAATGAACTGCCATTGCTTCACCAGAATGCACCAAAGCCTGCTGGAGCGTGCCGGCCTCCACAGGTCCTCAGGCTTTTATTAAACTTTATAGACGAAAGGGTAAGGCGTGAGCTGTGACTGACAGACACTGGCAAAAAGGTAGGTAGGCCAGCAAAGGCCTTTTAAATGTAACATCGCCCAACATCCTCTCAAAAAATGTCAGTTTTTCCTGCTTATTCGTATTGTTAACGGTGGAACAAGCACAGAATCAGCACGCTGTTCAGGTTGGAATTCCCATCAAACTCCCTGCCATTTGGCTCTGAAATAATAACACTAGGAAACAAAAAAATTTTTTCATGTCATGCAAACGAAAACATTCTTACAGAATCTTACAGTATTCTTCACACTGAATTTGAGTATAGTTTCAAGATTTTGCTATCAGGCAAGGTTTTTGAGTGACACACCATTTTACTTTGATAATTGGCTATGTTTACAAGTTAGTTGCCTTAACAGAAGCAGTGTTTGATTTTCAGCTAAATATCATCTCATGAACATCTCTCTTAAGGGTTCAGTACACTGGCAGCATACTGGACTCCACTTGTATTGGTACCGCTTTTCTATGTTTGAAATACACACACACATTGTCTGAGCCGCTTGTCCTATTCGGGGTTGCAGGGAGCCGGAGCCTAACCCGGCAACACAGGGCCTAAGGCTGGAGGGGGAGGGGACACACCCAGGACAGGGCGCCAGTCTGTCACAAAGCACCCCAAGCAGGACTTGAACCCCAGACCCACCAGAGAACAGGACCCAGTCCAACCCACTGTACCACCACACTCCCTAATGGTTGAAATATCCTGGTCAAATCATTCACCATGCTTGTCATTGACAATTCCCAGGTTTTCTGGGAAAAAGTTTAAGCGAGAGTCCAAGAAATTAACCTTTAATGACATGTTACATCTCGTACCTTGATATGACTTTGTTTCCTGATTTCCTAGAAAGTTTTGCCGACCGTTTCGAATGATTTTCCATGCAACTTTATCAACTTTACTTTTCATCAAATATGCCATCTTTTTGCAATTCTCTTATCTGTGGTCCTACAAAAATACCTTCCTTAATCCATCACTAATCCTGGGCAATTTATTCCTCAGGTACATGAATTTAGCTCCTGTTTTATCCATTGCTTTAACAAAGTTTTCCATAAGTCAAAGTCTGATATGCAAAGAAGGAAGGTACACCTTTGCTGTTCTGTGCTGGCTATCATGCTTTCTACCTCTGTCTTGAGATTATTTATGGTAAAGAACAATAAAAACAATTACATTTTGGTCATTCATTGTTCCTAATATGCTACTATAGTTAAAAAGGCTGTACCATAATGTCTCTAATTGAAAGAAATATTGAAGACAGCTAAGCTTGAGAGAAAAAATCTGTTATCACCGAGGCCAGGAGACAGAAGGTAAGGTTTGGACCCAAGTGTGGGTAGGTTTATTTCCTTAACAATTACAGGAGCAGACGAAATCAGTGGTCAGATACAGGCGTGTGTTTTCCAAGGAGCAGACGTCGTTTCAGGGGTGAGGCAATACTCAGAACACGGATAAACAAGCAAAGGTCGAAAGCCAGAAGAAACAGGAACAAAGACCAGGGAACAGGGTATTGGGAACAGAATGCTGACCACACAAGCCGAGCAGGTAGCCGTTGTAAGATTCCACACCCAATGCCGGGACGGCACTGCCTTTATACCTGGACAGGCTGATTGATACCAGGTGCTGTCGATGCGCTTGCAGGTGTGGGCATGACAAAATCTTTTTGAATTCAAATATTTGTTTAATTTACAGTCAACAATAGTCATACTTCATCCATTAAAAAAACCAACTATATACCTCCTACTGTACTTCCTATCACACTGATAATCTCAACCAATCACAAACACGAATTAAGGAAAATATAAATTGCAGCTGGAATAGCAGAATCAGCATTATTATTAATTCATTAAGCTCACACTTTTCTCCAGTGTTACATTTTTTACCGTTAATTACCCATTTATACATCAGGGCAATTTTTACTCAAGGACCCTAATTGAAGGTACTAAAATTAGAGCAGGATTCAAACCTGGGTCCTTTCACTGTAAAAAAGCAGCTCTAATCACTATATAATCAGTTCCATCTTAATTCCAAATTTCAGAATGATACACATGTAGCTATTAAGTTATTAAAATACTACTAAACAGCTTTTTTAACAAGAATACCCTGACACTGCCATATACAGAGACTTAACCTTTAATTTTTTCATTTAACTAATGCCTTTTCCCAGAGCAAATTACAATTTCAAGCTACTTACAATTATTTACACAACTGAATAGTTTCTTCTTAATTGGAATGGTTTAGGGAAAAACCTTGTTCAAGAACTCTACAGCAGGTAATGGGATTTGAACCTACAATCTCTGAGTAAAAAAGGGAGGAGCACTAACTACTATTCTACCAGACACCTCTTCCAAGGCAGACATCATCTAATGTCAAACATTTGTTTGTAATGCCAGCAGCACAGTGTCAGCGTGAAAGACATGGTAAACAACTGTGAGCCAATTCATCAAAATGTCTCTGCCAAGCGTATACCCTGTCTGTCACCCAATGCTTCTTGAACAGACTCCAGAAAAGTGGCTATTGATAACTAATGAATGAATGAATGAATGAATGAATGAATGAAAATATAACTTTGACAGACAATCTAGAAATAATAATCTTGTTACAAATCTATATTTATTGATTTAGCATATGCTTTTTTCCAAAGTGATATACATGTCAGAGAATAGTATAAAAAGTGAATTACATGCATTTTTTGAAATTTTACATTACATATTTTTCAGCTGTCAACCAAATATGTTTATTGTCCATAAGAAGTTATGGCAATTTGATCCCTTCACAAATGGGAATTCACTTTAAGAGTGTATTTTGCAGAACAAAGGATCACCGTTTTGAAAGAAAAGGGTGTACTTCATACTACGTTGATGTAGTGTCATGTGTCATGTGTATGTTACAGTGAGTAATAACCATCAAAACAAACTTTTTAAGACAAGCATAACACTAAAAGACAAATGCACTTAGATCGATGCTTTCCTTTATGCAATAGTCACAAACTCTGCTTTCCACAAGTTTATTTTGCATGGTATGAAAGATTTAGCATTGAAACTGTGGGGTAGAAGTGGCGACTGCACGTGGAGACATGTCCATCCACATGGCCAAACCCCACACTCGCACTCCATGCAATCCCTGAACAGAGCAAGCTTGGACAAGTTAGCCTTTGCATACCAGACGTAAACTAGATTCTGGCTGGAATCTGTGCAAATCTCGAAGATTCCAGGACAGGGTCATTGTCAGATAAAAGCATTTAGCAGACAAAAATCAGCACTCCTGTACCCTACAAGATACACGGAATATCTGAGGTGTTAAAATAAAAATCATAGCAATTGAAATGTTTTACTGTTGTGTTTCATAAAACATTGAAGGTCACCTGTGCTATATTGTTTTACTGAGTTAATCCATTCATTCACAATAAACACAGAGCTCTTTTTCTCTTCCATAACTAAGTTGCTTATTACTTATTTCTATATGTGCTTAGATTAAAATCTTGGCAAGTATAAAGACACTTTGTGCAGGTGACACATTTAAATATTCCACAATGTAATTTCTCAGTCATAACCATCCTACAGTTAACCCCATAATGCAACACCAGCTACCGCCTACTAAGTATAACAATACATGTTTACTATTGGTCTGTGGTGAGGATGAGGCAATACAAAAGCAAATCCTTGGTGCATCGTTAGTTATCCTGAAGCAGGGAAGAGCACTTCAGTCTGCCTAGGGCTTACTTATCCTGCAGTATTCAATGCTTCAAGCAGCAAGAGTGGTGTAACAACTTTGGAAAACCAAAAAAGGAAGCAGTAACAATTCATAGAGTTACACACTGACTTGCATGAGTACTGAGAACGGCATACTGTCATGCATACAAGAACAGGAGACAGGAGGTAAGACCCAAGTGTGAGATCTTTTATCCGTTGTCCAAAGGGCAAGGCAAGAATTGTGGTCTGGGGGAGGCGTGGGTCGAAGAACCAAGGAGCGAATGTTGTGGTGATGTGGCATCCTTTATATTCACCCCTGCGAATTTCTCCCTGCTGCATTGAGGTGGGGTGAGGTTGGGGCTGTGACAGTACCCCCACTCCACCGGCAGCTCTTGCCGCCCTGCAGCCCCTGGCAGAGGGACGACCTCTGGGACGGGGTGCAGGCCGGTCCTTATGGAAGTCAAGAGTCAGAGAGAGATCGAAGATGTGGCATGCTGGAACTCAACTGCGTTCTTCTGGCCCATAACCCTCCCAGTCCACCAGGTAGTACAAGCTCCTTTGTTGACACTTGGAGTCCAGGAGGAAATGAACCGTGTAGGCTGGAGAGCCATCAACATCCAACAGGGGCGGAGGTGCAGTCCTGGCAGGAGTGTGGAGGAAGGAGGTACTATAAGGGTATGAGGGGAGAAACATGGAATGTGGGACAGATTCAAAACTGGGGAGGAAGCTACAGTCTATAGGTAACCAGGGTGATGCATCAAACTATCTTGAAGGGCCCAATTTATTTGGGGCTGAGCTTTTTGGAGGGCAGCTTTAACTTAATGTCCCTGGTCGATAAGCAGACCTGCTGCCCCAGTTAGAACAACATGGTGCAGCATCGCTTGTTGTTTATGCCATTGGCTCCTTTGCTGCAGATGTTCCCGGATCGACCTCCAAACCTCTCCGCTCTGTTGGTACCAGGATGCAACTGCTGGCACCTCATTGGGTGCTGGATGCCAGGGGAAGGGATGCTAGGTTAGGCTGGTAACCAAAAAGACACTGGAATGGGGACAAGCCTGCAGATGAGTGGATTAGTGAGCTATGGGCATATTCAGCCCAAGGTAGGAACTGAAACCATTGGTTCTGCATGTTACTACAATAGCTGAGTAAATACTGTCCTAGGTCCTGGGTTAAGCATTTGACCTGACCATTAGCCTGTGTGTGGTACCAGAAGTTAGGCTGATGGAAACCCTAGTCACTTCCAAAACACTATCCAAATTTGGGATGTGAACTGGGGTCCTCGGTCTGATACAATGTCTTCAGGTAGGCCATACAGCCGAAAAACATGCTGGAGTAAGAGTTCAGCAGTGTCCAGGGCAGGTGGAAGGTGAGCAATAGGAATTAGATAACAGGCCTTGGAAAAACAATCAACGACTATGAGAACGGCTGTTTGACCTTCAGATGGGGGAGATCGATCCGTGATTAAATCTATGAACACGGGGGACCATAATCTGGAGGGTATAGGCAAGGGTTCTAATAGTGCCATGGGTCTTTGGCGTATAGTTTTTGTCTGAGCGCATACCTTGCATGCCCCCACAAACTCTTGGATGTTTTCCTGGAGGGAGAGACACCAGAATTTCTTCTGGAGCATGGTGAGGGTTCTGTGACACCCGGGATGTCCTGAGGCTGGGAAGTTGTGAGCCCAATGGCGTAAGGGAGGTCTGAGCTGGGCGTGACATAATCCTTTCCCTCAAGCCGGATGGAGGGCCCTGGTTCTTCTGCCTGAGTTGCCCAGAATTCTTGCATGAATTGCCATCGCACCAGCATGACAAAATGTGTCGGGCAGGATGGGTTCTGGGGCACTGGTCTCTGGGTCCCAGTCCTGCAGCCTGGATAAAGCATTGGCTTTTATGCTTTTGGATCCGGGTCGGTAAGGCACAGTGAACCGAATATGGGTGAAGAACAAGGTCCATTGTGCTTGTCAGGGGATTCAGCTCCCGGGTCTTTCTCAAATACTCCAAATTATGGTAATCGGTCAGAACCAGGAATGGGTGAGTGGCCCCCTCCAGCCAGTGCCTCCATTCCTCTAAGGCCAGCTTGATGGCTAATAATTCCCAGTTCCCTACATCATAATTGCACTCTGCCAGAGGCAATTTACATTAAAAGAAAGCACAAGGAAAGAGTTTTGGAGGGGCTCCTGCCATTGAACAGAGAACAGCCCCAAATCCCACCACTGAGACATCGACCTCAACCACAAAGGGGAATGTAGAGTCTGGGTGTCATAGGATTGGGGCAGTGGGGAACCTCTCTTTTAGCTCTTGGAAGGGATTCAGAGTCTCTCTCGATCATGAGAATCGCGTTCCCTTCCCACGCAATAAAGAGGTCAATGACACTGCAATAGCACCGAATCCCCAGATAAAGCGGGGGTAGAAATTTGCAAACCCCAAGAACCTTTGTAATGCTTTAACAGTCTTAGGTTGGGGCCAGATGAGAACTCCCTGGACCTTCCTTAGATCCATTTCTACCTAGTCCAAGCTTACAAGAAAGCCCAGGAACAAGACGCAATCTTTATGAAACAGGCATTTCTCACCTTCTACGAATAAGTTTTTGCTTAACAGCCTCTGCAGGACCAGGTAAACATGCTTAGCATGATCACTCTCTAATGCAGAAAAAGGATGGCAGGATGTCATCAAGGTACAGCAGGTCACACTTATTGATGAGATCCCTCAACATGTAGTTAGTGAAGGCCTAGAACACTAAGGGCATATTTGTTAAACCGAACGGCATTACAAGGTACACTTAATGGCCTAATGAGGTGCTAAACACAATCCCCTCTCGAACGCGGACCAAGTTGTATGCGCTGTGCAAATCAAACTTTGTAAAAATTTTTGTACCATGAACTTGCTCTAAGACAGCGGTTATGCGGGGTAACGAGTGTGGATCCTTTACCGTGATCTCACTGAGACCCCGATAGTCAATTCAGGGATGTAAGCCCTCGTCCTTCTATCCGATTAAAAAGAACCCTGGGGATGTTCACACATCCACGTCCTAATTGCAAGGGTTCCTGGTTCTCAAACAGGAGCCCAGACCGGACTGGAGCATTCAAGGAGTGCTGAAGGTGTTTATGTGCATGATTGCTAATCGTTATTGTGTTTTCCACATATTGATCAAAGGTCCAATCCACCCCGATATGCCAGCTTGGCGTGAATGTAAGGATTCAGGCCCCTCCAAAAGCTCACCAGAAGGGCAGCAGAATTCCACTGGCACTCTGCAGCCAAAGTCCAGAAATGTAAAACGTAAGTAGCCACCAATCGGTTACCCTGTTTAAGGGTGATCAGGCGATCTCCAGCTGTTCTTCTCACATCAGGATGATCAAACACCAACTCAAACTGCTTTTTGAAATGTGTGTAGGTGATGGTGGCTTGTATCTTCCAGATTGCAATTGCCCAGTCAAGAGTGGTGTAGGTAAGTAGCGACACCAGGTAAGTTACCTGGCTTGCATGTGTAAAGTAAACATGTGGCAAAGTTGAGAATATCAACTTACACTGGAGCAAAAAACCCTGGCATCTCTCTGGTGAGCAATCATAGCATATAGGCGTAGCCAAGTGGGTGTCAATCGCTGTTATCATCGAGGGGTCAACAGGTGATGACGTGGGTGGTGCTGCAATGGTCCCAGAAGGACCTTTTGTTGCTGCATTGCCTCTCTGATGCAGAATCTGCAGCGTCTTGCTGATTGAGTTAAGTGCCAGAGGGTCTGTTCATGCAAACAAAGTAGAACCCCCTGGGCTGCAATGGCTGTCTGGAGTTTCCCAATCTCTGCTAGGTTGATGTTGCCAGCGGAATTTTCTGTCACACACACAAGGGCAAGAGACAGGAGATAGGACCCAAGTAGAGGATATTTAATCCATTGTTCAAAGGGCAAGCCAAGAATCGTAGTCTGGGGCAGGCGTGGGTCGAAGAACCAAGGCAAAGGTAGTAGACGAGGGCAGCAGGACTTGGGGACGAAGAATCAGGACAGGGAAGACGAAGCAGGAACACAGGGCAAGGGACGAGCAAGGCGAAGTGGCAGGTTGCAAACACGGCAGGGACAGTTGTCTTCATTGAGGTATCGTAACCTAGGAGCAGTGGTTTGGCATCATTTATACTCACCCCTGCTGATTTCTGTGAAATGCGTTCTGCTGGGATGAGGTCGGGGCGTGACACATATTGCTCATGATATACATATGGAAAACATGAAGTTACTTAATTGTTTACGTCATAAAAAACTCATAATTTTACAGACATTCTTAAAATTAATAGTTCAATAGGAATACAGAACACTTCCAACAAACTCAAGGTACCCCCACCTCCCAGAATTTGAAACTCTTAACTTTTTAGCTGAAAAGTGTGATATTTCATGGAAGTGTATAATTTGCTGTTTGCTGAGATGTACGTTGCTTTGGAGAAAAGCGTCTGCTAAATGAATAAATGTAAATGTAAAATGTAAAGCTCACAGATGTGGACCTCTGAGCAACAGGGTGGGTATAAACATGACTGCTGAGCAAGAATGGATTTTACTGCCCTCAGTTTTTCTTTATATGCTAGTCAATATCTTTACCGTGTTAGTCAAAATATCAAATTTTCAAGTTACTTCACCCCTGTTGAGGGGTATAAGATTTCTGTATGTCAACAGGAGAGTATGCAGTGTGGTCTCAGTGTGTAAATTCATGTGACTTATATTTAGAAACCTTAGCCACAGTTTTAACTGAAGTAAACTGTGGGGCCGCACGGTGGCACAGCAAGTAGTAAGAGGACGTGGACTCTATCCCTGCTTAGTCTGTGTGGAGTCTGTATAGTCTCCCCATGTCTGGGTGCTTCGGTTTCCCATAGTCCAAAGACACGCTGTTCAGGTTCATCCATAGTGTGTGAGTGACAGAGAGTGTGTTCCACTGATGTATGGATGAGTGACCCATTATAAGTAGTGTATCTAGCAGTGTAAGTCATCTTGGTGAACAAGGTATGGGCTGATAACTCTACATACAGTTCATTGGAAGTTGCTTCGGACAAAGCGTCTGCTAAGTAAATAAATGTAAACAACAGCCAAATTGCAATTTCTTTTATTACATTTAGAAATCCTAACTAAATGCATTTATCTGTTAGACTGAAAAAATGGCATGGCAAGTCTTCATAAAAATTAGTGTCATGAGTAAAAAATGAAGCAGACTAAATATGCATCTATCTTGTCTCTTCCCTGTGATACCAGCTAGGATGTGTACTAATGTGTATTCATTTAGACTGGAAATATATTGCAGTGCTTAGTAATTGATTGTAACAGGGGTGTCCCAGCAGTTGGTGTTACAAGTTTCCCTGTAAAGACATCATCTCTGCATGTCTTGAAATAGCTTTGTACTGTATTACTGTCTTTAAACTTGGACAAACAGGCTGCTAACAGCAAGTATCTTACTGTATTATATCCATCATGGCAGTCTGACAAAGGCAGCAGTTAAATACAAAGTACTTGTTATTTATTCAAAAGTATAAGAAATATAGACAACAAAATTGCTTTTGATTAGCAGCCTTAATTGTTTTCTCTGTATGTCCTGTGTTCTGGGGAGCTTTTTCTTCTAAAAAGCATAGAATTATGTATTTCTGTATTGCAAAACATGACACATTTTTTTTCCCTCTTTCTGGCCCAGTAAACAATACAACTTAATGCACAAACTTGGCATATCGAAACAAATTTGGTCATTTTTACCCCTTGTTCTGCAATTAGGGTTCTTCAACCAAGATAGAATTATCTGTTTTTCTGTGTCCTGCAAAACATGACATTTTGTGACATAACCCCATATGATAAGTATGCACCTGGGGTTTACTTATGCATTTTAAGTGGAGTCACCTCACAATGCAGAAGTGGTTGTTCGCCCTGCTGCCTACACAATCCGTTATGATATTTTAGTGTCCTACAGAGGGTGAGTGGCGAACACAAAGCAACTCGGACTCCTGGCTGCGGTAACACCTGCGGCACAGGTAATACATGGTGACCGGGCAGCAGATCCGCACATCTGAGTTCGAGTTTTAGTTCCTTGCAAGCATACAACGAACCACTACAGACATGCAAAAAAAGGCACTGCTAATAACAGACTCTTCTTTTTCAATAAGAAAAAAATTAAATGTATAAAAATTGGCATGGGCGAAGAACATGATTAACTGCCCAACAGATAGCGTCACGCATGGCATGGCTTTGCTTAGAAGTCGAGTCAGTAAAAAAGGCCGCTCACACAGGATACACACTTACTTGTCGAGGACGAAGTATAAGTCGAAGGCACCTTGGCAGGACCCCCTTGTGTCCTCCGCGTCCCCCGCGGGCTGCGCTTTGACGCAGCCGATCGCGCACAGCAGAAATCCGAGCAAAACAGCCGACCTGTTCATAAGAAAACTCGCCATCTTTCCCAATTATATAATCGAGGACAACAACAACGAGAGTTGTGGTTCACATTCTCCCAGAAGTCTAGACTTTTTTTTTTTTTTTTTTCTCGCTCGCCTGATGTCTTGAGGAGGCGCCGCACGTGAACGACAGACTTGTCGGTGACGCTCTGTTTGCATCAGAAGGCGCAATTGCGGAACGGCGCTCACCGACCCAGCGAGTACTAACAGCTTCTGCTTTCTACTCAGAATGTTTCAAGTGACTAATAACTTCCTCAGTAGTAGATCCTGAGGTTTACAGTGGACAGTGGCACGCATCTGGATGAAAAAAATCATGATTCTGGGCACTTCTGATGCAGAACGATTATAGATGAGAAAACACGGCAATGTTAACTGATCCAAATACATTCATTTAATTTGTTATAACTGAGGAGAAAGAACAAGTATCTTGTTACAGTGCGACACACTGAACGCTGTGGCTGTTTCACTTATATTAATATTTCTATAACTGGATATTTACACTGTAAAATTTTCGTTGAAACAGAAACTTTGATATGAGTTGGGGATTTATATATATATATATATATATCTCCGTTTGCATTGTATCTTAAGAGTTTTGCAGTAGTGATTTGTGAAAAAGTGAAAAAAGAACCCAAGGTATTGTATTATATCTGGCCAGTTTTTTTCTTGGACAATTCTTAGACCTACTGTGCCCGCTGCGTTTTAAAATTGCTCTCAGATACATGTATTTCTTACGACAAGGGTTACAATGTTCAAGCAAGTTTGATGTGCCCCCCTCCAAATATTGTACATGTGCCCAACTCAGTTGAGTAACATTGATATTTTTGTTCGCCCGTAATACCTGACAGGTTTCTGCTCCACAATTTAACAGTTCCTCGAAGAAAAACAAGAGCATGAACTCATCTGTAACTTCACTTAGGGCAGTTCATATAATCGGGATAAAAATGTGTGCCCCCCAGCAGGTTGACTTCAGCAGCTTGAGACCCCCACACAGTGGAAAGGTAGTTCATTTGGCACAAACTTTCTTCGTTATATTTTGAGGCAAAGATCATAATAGAGTATAATTATAATACATACAAATCCGAATATCATTGTAATATCCCCAGCATAACTTCTGCTTTCACAAAGTAGAGGGACAGTGAAAAAAAACAAAAACAAACACTTTGGATTTTATATTTTCCAAATTAACAAAAAACTTTAGTGTGTAGAAACGAGTAAAAAGTAACCACATCAGTACGCAGTTTCCGTAAAGTAAAAACATAGATTTGAAAAGAAAATAATTTCCTACTCGCAACATAAAACACACCACCATGCAATACCCTTGACCATTTTTCCAGGAAAAATACTATCACAGTTGCTCTGATTTTGCCAATGGGCAAATGCATAATTAAAATACAAAAAAAAACTGTATTTAACTGTGTCATGTGACAACCATTTAATAAATTAGTATGCATCATAGGTTGCAATTTGAATAATTAAAGTAATTATGACCGCATGGCCTTTCAACACTTGATTAAACGAAGCGTTTATAAAGCGATTTTGAACCTTCTGCGTTCAGTTTCTGACTTTACTGGCCTCGTTCCGTTCTTATCGGGAATGTAAAATGAAAATGATGAGGTTAAGCACGCTGTTACGAATGGATTTTTCCGAAAATTATTTTTACTGAAAATATTATATATAATATTGATTGAAACAAAATAAAGCAAGATGCTAATAGGTATACAAGAATTTCTCAGGGCTTTCTCTCTCTAGAACTCAACCTCTATACATATCCACTTTTTAATTTTTTATTAACCTAACATAACCACAGTTTTACTCAGGCAAATGGATGTCAAACTTATCAGCATTTAATCAACAGTGATATTAAAATATACAAAATCACTGTTGATAAAGTATCTCGAAACCCTTGTGTTGATTGCAAACATGCTGTTGATAAATACATGAAAATCTATAAAATCACCATTAATACAGAAATACATCTTTGAAAAATCAGTATATTTCACATATTACGGTACATTTTGCACCTTGGCTGCCATTCTAACTGTTTTTCAGGCACTTGTTTGTTCATCTGTAAAGTAAAAGGTTTTTTTTTTTTTAAAAAAAAAAAAAATCAACTCTATTTCCAGTTTTTTTTTGTGCAAAATAGCGAATATTTTAGAAAATATCAGATAATTTCTAGTTAAAATACGAGTTACGGTAATTCTTATTCTGTTAAAAATACTTCTATGAAAATTCACAAATTTCCAGTATTCTTCTAATTAGACAATAGCGCATCCTTATTTATCCATTGTCAAATTTAATAACTGCATTTCCTTGCGTCTATAAGACTACTGCTCTGAAACAATAACGATGCATTAATTATTAAGATATAACAATACAGGATTAACGAGGGGCTAAATCCCGTATTCGATCTACACGAAAAGGCATCTGGCGCATAATTTCGAGTTATAATAATACATCCAAATGGACAGTCATACACAATAGGGTTCCATGTAACATGACGCACGCGCTCGTTCTGCGTTTTTTTTTTCTTTTCCCCCAACAAACGTTCCTTTCTGGTGTCATTAGGCGGCCTGGAACAACAGAGATGCACCAATCAAAACGGCACCCCCGGGTGAGGTGGACGGAAGCGCTCGGCTGCGAGCCGTCACGCGTGACTGCTCTCACAGCTTGCCGCCCATTAAGCGTGTGACACAGGAGCGCGAGGAGCAGTTCCTTCTGGACCTCGCGCCGGACGCTCTCGCTGTGGCCGCGCGCGCGCGCTCCGCACCTGCCGTGACTCTCGCCCCTCTTTGTCAAGGACTCCCACATCCGGCCGGTGAGTGCAGAACTCGATCCGTCTGCTCTTCCTTTGCGACTGCGCCGACAGTCCAAAGAGTGCGCTCTCTTACCTCCTCTTACTGCGTTCACGTGTAGTTTGCCTGTGCGATACAAGTAATTTCGCTTTCACAACAGACCTGCATGTGAATCTTAAAGCGATAAACCCCAGATAAACTTGTAACGGATTATTTTTCTGTAGCGCGGCGTTGTCCGCAAAATTAACATTGCTGATAGGAGCCAGTATGATACCTTGAATTACTGAACGTATCCTAACTAATCGATTTAGTGATAACTTAAGCATTGTGAATTATTATTATTCTCAAATGCGTGTCTTTACCCCCCCCCCCCCCCCCCCCATTCATTGCCCGTAACGTTGTCTTGGACTGTAAGTACAGTATACATTTGAAAGACACCCTGTGTTTCCCCGAGGTGATGCCGCACAAGCCGTTAAAATGCAGCGGCAGATGGGAAGACAATGGAAGAAATTAAACTAAAACAGGCAAACAAAAAGGGTTGAATTGGCTGAAGCTCTTATATTCAACTACAGCAAAATAAATCTATCCTAAGATATGTTTAAAGACCCAGAGGAGCCCTATTTTTAGCGCTTTAGAATGCACATAGACTGTATCATCTACATAAATTTGGATTTCATTCGAAAAGGTGATCAGCTGTCATGTCATGCCATGGTAGTGTATAACAATATAAAACAACGAAATATAAATAGTATTTATTTATAATTGTATATGTTAAGTTACGGATGTGTAATTTGGATATTGATATAGAAAATACGACGGGGCGGAAAAGTCAGATTAAATAAGACAATTATGGATTTTCGGTAAAGCCGTGCCGAGTGAGCTATAATAAAACGGAGTAAACTGCCGTCACTTGCCCTTTGCGATCGCTCCTCACCTCGACTCTGCGTACTAGCATTAAATTGAAAATATCGTGCTGTCTCGTCTTCTTTTGACAGATTTGTCATGGAGCTCGGTATTCTGCCTCGTTCTCTTTGGACGAGCGACGCCAAGTTTCAGCATCAGCACCTCACGGACCTCCTCACGAGCGTGCAGGTGACGCGAGACCTTCCACTGGGAGCCACGCTGGGTCCTTGCATCCTTCACAGCACTTTTTATGACACGATCGCCTTCATCGCTCTGAAGTCCTGCGACAAAAGGAACAAATCTTACATTTTTCGGGTATGGCTTTTCTGAAATAATTACCCAGTTAACGTGGATGGGTGGCATTCACAGTTACAGAGATCATTAAATGTAATATTGGTTATGAGAAACAATTAAAACATGTATTCTGGACAGTGTTTTTTAGATTATATTTTACTGAAGCATATTTGATGTTTGAGCGCCGAGTGAGGAAAGTGACACCTTTCCGAACAGGTAGATGCGGAGGCCATGAACAGCTCTCTCCTGGTGCTGTCCTGGCTGAGACTCGTACAGGCAGCCAGCAACAAGGATGAGCAAAACATGGAGGCGTTCCTCAAAGGTGGACAGCTGTACTTCCGATCCCTGCGGGACATCAGGAAAGAGGAGGAACTGCTGGTGTGGTATGATGATGAGCTCTCTTCTCTCCTGGGATTTAACGACATCAAAGCAAGGATTCCCACAAGTGGTAAGAATTAAATTGTAAGAAAGAAATCCGGATTGTCTATAACATACCCGGTTTTGTTTTACTCACAGGAGTAACGGGGGGATAGTTATGTGTATCTCCACAGTTGATTTTTTTTTGGTCCTGCAGTGCCTGACAAGATGTTACAGCACTTGTTTAGTACTTTGAGTGTTTTTCAGCATCACTGCATGCAAGTGGGCTATGAAATGAAGTAACTAAGACACAAATGTTCAGTATGACTCTAATAAAATTGTAAACATACTGATGTTACGGGCAGTTTAATAGTAGCATTCCCATAATTGTGGTAATGTAGGCCTTGGTAATCGAACAAGTACTCTTTTTTTTTTCTGTCACTTACGCAGGGCTGAAATGCATGAACTGCAACCAGAGCTTCAGGAATGAACACCCCTATCTGGCACACTGCCGCTTCCTCTGCGGGCACGTGAAACACGGTTTACACTGCAGGGGGTTGAATGACCATGAAACGGTGGAGCTGAAAGAGCAGCTGAGACACAGAGTGACGGACTTCCACAACATCGCCCGAGATCTGGAGCACAGGAAGTGTGGCGTGAGCGACGACACCCTTCGCAAACGGAGGCAGGACGAAGCAGAGAGTCCGCGAGCCAGAAAGTGCATCTTGCTTGAGAAAACCAACATCTCCAACGGGAGCCACAAGGACACGAGCGCTGTTCCCGAGCTCACCGTGTCCGTCATGAAACTGAACGCGGATGCGTACCTGCTCTGTAAGGACCTCCCAGCCTGCAAACAGAGTGCTTTCACCGAGGTGAAGAGTGTAAAAAACGAGACGGAAACGGATACAGTTGATGACCGGGAACTGGAGCGATCCGTGCAAATCCGTGCCGTGACCAATGTGGCTTCGCACACATCTGGTAGTGCTTTCTCGTTTGTGTTGCCCAAGGGGACCAGGGAAGAGCAGAAGAGCGCGTTCTGTAAGCCACATAAAAGGACAGCGAATGAGCCTCATCCGCTAAGTGGCTCATCGGAGCGCCTGGAAGACATGTCAGACACCATCTCCTCCAAGGCCGTGTTGGGATACAACACTGTGTTTGGATCCGCTATGTTAAGTGCTGACATGTCTGCGACGCAGTCCATGCCCGCATCTCTGGGCCCGAGCAGCCCTTTCCCGTTCGCCGCCGATCCCTGGTCTCGGCCCGCGGGGGTGCCGCTGCAAGGGCCCTCCTCGCTCACTCTCCTCCCGCCCACTTTCACCTCCTTCGGGGTGTCCGTGCAGAACTGGTGCGCCAAGTGCAACCTGTCTTTCCGGATGACCTCAGACCTCGTCTTTCACATGCGATCCCACCACAAGAAGGAGTTTGCTGCCGAGTCGCAGGTGAGGCGCAGGGAGGAGAAGCTCACCTGCCCCATATGTCACGAGTATTTCCGGGAACGACATCACCTGTCGCGCCACATGACATCTCACAACTGAACCACGCGCCTGCATTGCTCTGCCCTCGCCTAAAAAGGGAGCGTTTACGATGGAGACTTAAGGGCAGGTGGCCAAAGCCACCCCCGAATCAAACCCTGCACGTGCCTGACCTCAAGTGTGAGCTTTACACATTTTAACACTCGATGTTATTTGTGAGAATGTGGGTGACCCCCTCCACACCGTACAAAAACTCCTTTGTAAATAGAAATCATAGAGGTTCTGAATGAAGTAGGCCTTGGCCACTCATTGGTCATACAGTCTGGACACACTGAGCACTCTCCAGAATAAAGCAAATTCAATGTATGCGTTGTGTCTATTTTCTCTGCTTTAAGGTGACATGCTCGTGAGTTCGACATTGTCAGTAGCAATTCGGTATTAGCCCCTTTCTCTGATTAACGGAAACGCGCCCTAGAAATTCTGGGCCGATGCTGGATTTATGCTTAAAGTCCTTTAGATGGCAGTAGATACACAGTTCACAAACTGAGCGCTGTACTATACTGCACTGTACTTTTACTGTATTGATATCTCGCTCCTGTGTTGTATGTCTACTCTGAAAGATTCGTCAGATTCGTAATAGTGCCTTAAAGGACTCAGGGTGCGACTTCACTTATATTGTTTATTTACAATTCATGCTGTATTGACTTTCATGTGTAGTGGGAAAATTAAAATACCTCACTACTAAACCAATTATTCACATCAATCACGCAAAGGCTCACAGTTATAATCCTTGTGCTTATTAATATACTGCATTTCTACACTGTAAAATGAAGAGTTATATCACCCGGGAGAGAAATAAATGAAGTGTGAAGGGAGTTCAATTGACATGTGAAGGCACTAGATAGACTCTTCACAAAACTGATTTAACGCTGCCTGCCAGTTTCAGTTTGCAGAAGCTCAAGTAGACAAACTGTTTTCCGATAAATCCTTGATAATTCCAATGGTGGGATCAGCCGAAGGTCGCATTAACCCACGCCAAAGCAGTTGCTGGATATTAATACGAACTCTTTTTCTTAAAATGACATCTTGCATTTTTTGAACTGTAAGTACTGTATTTCCAGTCAAAAATTTTCTCACTGGTTAAGGCAACTGTATCTGTAATTAAAGTATGAAAGAAATCAGTGTTTTTCATTCCTTTATTAAATGCAAATTTAAGCATACCCCTCTCCCTTCCTAGCTATGAGACTGGATGTTTTCCAGGAGTCCTGGAATAGTGTTGAATACGCCAAAGAAACATAACTTGGGTTTCTAAGTATTTAGAAATAGTATTTTTATTAATAGTATGGTCTGTTTCTGTATTTTTATCATACAGTACACAATGAATTCACTTTCATGGAAGGTACAGTAATGTCCATAATCTACTTTTAAAGAGCTCCTAAAAGTTCCAGATAATTTATACTTTCAGTTGTCCGGCGCTGTTGTGAATTTCCTAGCTGCACCCTTGTTTGATACGGCCTCAGCGCTGATCAGTCAAACAGGAGGGACGGTTGTCTGGACAGCTGAGAAGACCAGTACAGGTTCAAATAGCTTTTTAGCCACAGGCCACTTTGCGCAGCCTGGCCTTTGCACCAACAGCACTCTTGGCACTGTGGGTTTTTAAATGTCATACTGGCCTTCTGTAACTGGGTCCCATGAGAAGCATGGAAAAAATGTCACAGGACAGGGTACATTTAGAGCCAGGACTGCTCCTATAACTGTCCATGCATGTACACAGATATTTCACTGACATATGTATTTCATTAGAATGACATTTTCTTGATTACACACACACACACACACACATTGTCTGAAACTGCTTGTCCCAAGCAGGGTTGCAGTGAACCAGAGCCTCACCTGGCAATACAGGGTGTAAGGGACACACCCCGGAAAGGACACCAGTCGAACACAAGGCACCCCAGGAAGGACTCGAACCCCAGACCCACCAGAGAGCAGGACCCGGCCAAACCCGGTGCGCCACTACGTCCCCCCTTTTGTGATTAATAATTTTTTAAAAGATGTATCTGAAAGAATTAAAACTATAAAACAGTTCTATAAACAGACAAAGTTATGGCTCAGGTGTGGTCATGCTTAGAGTAGCTTGGCCTGAAAGAGGATCTGGATATATACACACTCACTGTACTTTTGGGCTTGTCTCCATACTGTGATTTGACCACCTCCGGTTTATCATCATTCAGCTGCTATCTTCAGCTAGGGGTTAAGGGGAGGGTACAAACATTAACTGGCTGCTCAGGACCCTGTGTCCACCTGCCTGCTATTTGTAGTGTAATTTTCTGAAATGTATGGAAAAATCTAAAAGCCAAACGTGGTTATTAATGCTGTTCTTCTGTTTGTGTGTGCGGGATAGTTCATTTTTTATAGTCTTTTTCTCACCAATATGGAAACACCACAAAGAAAGCTAAAATGTAACATTTTGAATACAAAGCTTTCGTTGTAGTATGTTTGTGTGTGAAGGTATTCTACAGACTTCTCTACTTAGGCTAAGAAAGCTGATCTTTTTTTTCATTAATGTATGAACTGTTAAAGATATATCAAACATTAAAAGGTTACAAATGCAAAATAGCACCATGATATGTTTTCGTCATTATGTACAGTTTACTGAAATCAAATAAAAATAGGAAATACATGAGAAGTGGATTAGCCATGTTTTATTTTTTAAAATAAAATAAAGTATATTATGAAATACACATCATTTTTGACATATTTGACATTCATAAATCCACTCTTGCTTATGTGTTTAAATTCTAGCTTAGGGAGTTGGGTTTTAAGTTCCTTACATGGCTGTTCATTTTTAACATCCAAAGTGCAGAGAAGGATCATATGAAGATCAGATGATTTTGGATAAATGTATTGCAAACCATAACCCTAAAATCAGAAAACATTTTTATGTTTATTGAATAATTACTTGACTATGCTGTTCACTAAAAATAGTTATCACTGCCACATTGGTTACCTTACCTAAAACATATATTTCAAAATTGAATTCTTTAATATGCATTGATCACATATTGTGTTTTATCATTAGAAATAGTCTTAATAAAATCAGTATTTATACTTAAACTAGAAGTTCTTAAAAAGGCAGTACAAGTAAAGTGCAACACCTGTTCGTAAACCATCTCTCCCTATAGAGTGTGCTATGTGCACATGGCTGCTAAATGTTCATTTTGCATTCTCCTTCTTCCCTTGGCTCCTGGAACCTGATGGGTTGGAAATACCCACCATTCATCCAAGATTTTTCCTGGAAAAGCATCTACAGAAGTTTTGAAACAAATCCTACAGCTTTCTTTTCTGTCCACAATCTAAATCCTCAATTAAAAGCCCATGTTCAATGACTGCCTATTTATTTCCATTTTAGAATATATATAAAGAACTTGTAAAGATTTTTATTGAATTAATGAATTATTTTATGAATCACTGTTTGTGGAGTGTTTTGGCTGACAGTTAGACAGCTAGTTTATTTCAGAGGTTTTCTGTGTCTGGTTAATGCAGTGGGTGCAGTGAAACAGAGTCTCAGGTTCACGGCAAAGTCAAGCTGTTGACCCAACCTGAGTTCTCCAAATCCACCCACAGCCAGCAGCTATTAGCACCTAAATCAAGCATCCTGTGCAGTCATTTAAGCCAACACAGTTTTCATTTAGACTTTGGCCTTAATGAGATCATATCTTGCCAAACAATATTGTTGCCATTAAGGTAATGAATGTCCAGCTCTGATGTTAATCACCTGAGGAGGGAGCCTTTTCAGAAGTGCACAGAAAGTGTTCTATTTTTTAAACTATGTTCTTTTTCAAGATTTTTAAGCCATCAATTGATCGGCCCTCATTTGGAAAACTAAATATTGTTTTTGCTGGTCTCTGAGTGCTCGTTATTTGGGTATGTTTATTGCCATTGCACTGAACATGTGAATTTGAATATTAGGGTGATTCCCTGGGCAACTCAGGACTGCTTAGGGGCATTTTCCTTCTTGTAGCCTATTGGAACTGACATTAGCGCTTTGGACTGTGGTTTGGAGCTGGACCAGAGGAAATAGGCTCCAGGACCAGAAATTGGGCCCCAGTTCTGCAGAGCCCTTTCAGCTCTTGATGAGGTTTTGGACAAAAGTCTGGATCACAGCACCCTCTGGTGGGAAGCTTCTGAGCAGGGCAGATTTGGGAGTATCTGCCCTTGACAGGGTTTGAATCTTTACTTCCAAGTACAGTGACTTTGGCTGTGATAAGGACTTCATACAGTTTTGCAAGCTGCAAAATATGACTTTTGTTAATTCAAAAGAATGTGCAGAATTTTTAAATCTCTAAAGAAATCCATACAAATGTGTATAACTATAATTTTGCCTGTTTTTGGTATATCTAAGGGGTTTTGTCAAAATGATTCCTCATACATTCACTTATTCATTTGATAGTTTTTGAAACTTTGTTCTCACACTTAATCTTTACTCACTCACTTTCATTAACCACTTCTTTTATGAGGGTCGTGGTGGTCATTGGTCCTGAATTACTGTGCGCTAGAAGAGGAGGTATACCCACGACAGGCTGCCAGTTCATCACATCCTTTCACACATCTGCACACTAAGGACAATTGAGAGTTACCAATTAACCTGAAACACATGTCACTGGACTGTGGAAGGAAATACACACTGACACGGGGAGAACATTCCATGCAGACTGAGCTGGATTCAAACCTACCCCGAAATATCCTAGGTATTATGAGGAGGGAGCACCACCCACTGCATCACTGTGCCTCCCCACTTACATGTTTATTCTTGTTAAAAGAAACACAATAGAAGGGCAATTTTTTTTTTTCTGGTGCATGCCCTAAAGTGGTCTCTGTTTCTGGGACACTGCCTGCTGTTTTTTCATTGGTTGCTGAGGTGGATTAGGGTTTGACTCCTGGTGTGTTCAGATGGGGTGACATGACACATGCTCTCTCACATCCTTTGCTTTTCACCATGTTTGCAAGTGTTTGGAGCTGCTGACTAGAATATCCTAATTTTTCCTTCTGTATTTATCAGTTTTTTCCTACTTTGGCATATGACTTTGATGATCATCAAGCAACTATTAAATATTTAAATATTTTCAGTATTCATATAGTTCTCTGATGTATTACAATGCTGTATTATTATCATTAACAGACACCTTCAAAGATCACATAGCTTCAGAAATTCTGCTTACACAAAAGAACAGCAGAAGTTATCAGCTAGAAAAGGATTGAATGTGTTGAGTATTTACTGTATTTTAAGTAATATAACTTTTCCCAAACATTTTACAGGCAGAGAGACGAGAGATAAGAAAAAATAATATAATCTTACTCAGAATTCCATTTTATTTGTTTACCTTTTATTCAAAAAAAAAAAAAAAAAAAAAAAATTGACTACCTTCTTCATAATTTAAAACGAACAAGAAAAGACCTGGAACACCAGTTGCTACAATAAAATAAAGGGTAATTTAAAAAAAAAATAAAATACTCCATGTACATAGAAAAATATTTTTGTTTCACAGAGTGCCATTCTGTAGACAGCAGAAGTATTAAAAGATTAAGATGAAATACACAATGGATCAGATTTGACTGCCTTCATACTTAGAAATTTAGAGAATAATTTTATTAGTCAAACTGTATATAAACTTTTTTTTACAAAATAATACAAAACACACCGGGTAACAAGTATTCGGCATGTGCAGTGCATAATAAACATAGCAATAATGAATTTAAATTATTTAATATCACTAGACTGCTTAATTCTGAAACTGTAAAAATCAGACAAGTGACTGAATCCTTGACACCATCTACAGATGTATTACTTGCTTGCTAATAACAGGTGAATCTAAGGACATAGCTTTAGCTCAGCTTCATACCACATCATCTGATGGAACAAAAAGGCCAGACAGCATTTTAAGGGTGTCTAGTTAAAAGTGTTTTATGACAAATACTGTTCACCCAATTTATAATGTAGGTATCGATTAAAAAGTTTGCTGTGAAAATTTCCATTACTTATCATTAAACATATTACTTTCCCATATTGTGAACATGACCAGCTTTATTAATAATGTTCCTTTTTTCACTTGAATTTAGACAATCTTGGAACATATATTTGGTTTTCCAATATTTACTTACACCCTCTTTTGTGAGAATGTTGACCTAAGTATGAATTTTTTTATACCTATTTTCAAAAGGAGAAGACTCACCATTAAGTTGATGATTATACATGTGCGCATTACTTGATTACTCTAAACAGAAGCTTGAATCATATTCTCAAAATATACACAAAGCTGTGTTAAATGTACCCAAAAGCAAAAAGAAGATGTAAAAAACATGTCAGCAATGAGCTGAAAGGCTCGTCTGGACACAAAGAAAAGAGAGGGTCTGACAACGCATTGTTTATGGGATGAAGGCTACAGGGTCAGTCAGAGGGTGGGTGACTTTGCTAAGTTCTGCATGCGATCCATTGAACATGGCAGCTTTGCCTAGAAAACAATGCTCCCACATGGCCCGTTACTGGTCCCCAGGGGATGGGCAGGTAGATAGCTTGGGGATGGTCAGCTCTTGGTGAATGCCCCATCTACCTGCAGGCACACGTTTCCACAGACATGCTGGGGTAAACCTTGAGCACCACATTGCGGCCCTCATCCAGGAAGAGCACACTCAGCGGGTTCATCTTGTCTGCCACACAGCAAGGCTCTGGAACGCCTAGCACGATACCAACAGCTTTCACAATGCTCTGAATGGTAGCATGGTTGGAGGGCCGGACCAGCTGCGGAGAGGATAGAAAGGACACAAATTTAGCAGAGCCTACTCGTGCTCATGTTTCCTGCCCCACAAGTGGTTTTACCTTAAATAACTCTCTATTCTTATATGGTTCCAGTTGTGTTTGATATCCATCATGTAACCGTATGACTTCAAACAGTTATTTATATTGTTTCATGTATCTTACAATTCAGTTGCATTTTAAACAACAAATAAGAGTCCTTCGGAAGCACCTTTAAAAATCTGCCCCTTTTTTTTTTTTTTTTTTTACAAATTTCATGTATTTGACAGATTTTAGACTCAAATTATTTAAGTATAAATTCGCATTGCAGCTGTTAATATTGAATAGTAATGCATTTTAAAGTTTCTTTGCAGCTATACTGTGGAATGTAGCTGTTGTCTGTGCATGAGCTGATGTTCCCACCTTAGACATGGGGAACTGACAGGTTCCAGAGCAGTAGTAGGCATCAAATGACTTGGGGAACAGGATCCACTCACTCCAGCCAATGTCAGCAAAGTCCACCTTCAGGTACCTCCTTGAACAGATGCGTGATTCATCCCTCTGTCTTTGCCGGGCTTTCTTCATAGTTTTCTCATCAAAACTCAGGACTGGAGACTGGTTGAGTCCATCCCTGACCTCCTGAACCTTCCTCCTGCGCTCCTTTTTGGATGGCTTGGTCTTCAGAGCCAAATAGGTATTTTCCAACATCTCATGTTTGTTCAGGGAGTTATACTCCACTTCAGGGAGTTCATTGTTTTCAATGGGGTCTGAGGCATAGGTGTCTCTCTTTACACGGGCATTCGGAGAGAAGTTCAGAGACTGGCTGGGTTCCCCAGCCACTGGAAATGGGTCATACCTTTGCAAGGTCCTGGCAACACTGTTCGGCTCCGAAATTGAAAGGTCGTCAGCATACACCAACACGTATGGGAGACTGAGGGCTGAGGGCTGCTCTATATACCTTTGGTACCTCTCGCCAAAGTCAAACTCTGCCGTGATCAGAAGCTCACTCATCTGTCGGGCCTCCTTCAAGATGTGCGATATATCCCTTATGTGCCATGTGCCTCTCCTGTGCGGAATAAGCGTGATGTTTCCCAACAAAACCCCAGGAGCACCATTTCGTGGGGTGCTCCTCAGCAGGAGCTGGAAAGGAGGTAGCAAATAGAGGTGCTGGAGATGACAGGAAGGACCCCTTAGCTGCTTGCAGGGCCACATCCTTTGCCTTGGACGTTTGTTGAAGAAGAAGTGGACTGTGGCAGCCAGCACTACCTCCGACTCCTGGATTGAAGTGAAGTTAAACTGGTACAAGACTCCCTGCTCTGAAATTTCTGGAAGAAATAAATGAATGTAATGAAATGTACATTGTATAAAAGCTACTTTGGCACTGAAACAAGAAGGCGATTGTTCTTTGCATACAACTCGTAATGATGTATAGGGATAGTAAAGAACCTTACAAGAGCCCTGATTCTCCATGGGGCATATGGAAATACTTATATATGGGTCCTACTGAGCTTTCTGTAGGCCCCTAAATTTCAAAACGTCTGATGGTACTAATAAGCTCTAATCAAGTGGTTTCTGTACTTCAGGTTGTTGTGGGAACTTCAAAGTAGTATTTCCTGTGATCATACAATTCCTGCAGTTAGGAGAGAATGGTCCATTATTATCTGACAGTGAGTATATTACAGAAGCTGGATTCGTGGCTTTCGAGTTAGTCTTAGAAAAACACACACATTGTCAGAACCGCGTGTCCCATACGGGGTTGCGGAGAACCGGAGCCAACCCGGTAACACAGGGCGTAAGGCCGGAGGGGGAGGGGACACACCCAGGACGGGACGCCAGTCCGTCACAAGACACCCCAAGCGGGACTCGAACCCCAGACCCAGCGGAGAGTATCTTAGAAAAACATCGCCCCATAATGAAAGTGTGCGGGCAGCATCTCTGACTGAATAATAAAAAAGACGCAGTGCAGGGCAAAGCAGAGCGCTGGTGTCCCCCAGCCCGGCTGCGAGCCTCTCTTGTTCCCCTGTGTGTTAGTGTGGGGGGGTAGGGCGCCGTGGAAACGCCACAGCTGATACGACACAGACGGATTTACCATGGCCCACGGGACCCCGCAATGACACAACACCATTCCCAGACAGATATTTATGCTGCTCATAAATAGAGGCCAATGTGAACTTTGAGCACAGCACATTCGTTTTACATTTCAGTTATAGAGCTGAGCGAAGAAAACTGGGGGAAAACACAAGGTGTTAAGAGGACACTCCACAGCAGGAGGAGACACTCTTTCTAAGCGTGGAAGGCTAAAACATGCTAGAATGTTAAGATTTAAATAAAATCAGGGCAATCGTGTAACTGTACAACTCACGTAAGGCACCATTCAGAAGAGATCAGGCTAATTAAACATAAAACCCTTAATGCAACATACATAACTCATAAGCAGCATGTGTTCATTTCAATTCATATACAAGCCATTATGATCACATAAATTTATCACATATAAATCAACAAGACCTGCCATTTATATGCGATAACGTATTCTTGAAACGACATACTTCTAATTTATATGTATTCCGATAACTCAGAAGTGTATAAACAGAAAGCTCACCTGGGCTTCCTTTAAAACTTCTAACGGTGTTTCCATCTTTGGGCCGGTTGAGCTCCCTGTTGTATTTATCATAAAGTTTGAACATGTGCATGGAAACCATGTCCTGAGAGGAGGTGTCGGACAGTTCGTCAGCTGGAAATACCTGGATCTCCCGTAATCTTCTCTGGTGTCTTTGCTCAGATGCCGACTGCCCGAGCAGCTCAGAGTTGGTCAAACACAGTAACATCACGTGTACCAGAATAGCTGCCATTCCTGACATTGCCGTCAGGAGTCTTATGAAACACCAAATTGTAAAATTAAATAAAAATTACGATAAGCACAAGTAACTGGTTAATAAAGATGATTATAAATTAATACACGGTTTTGTTTCTCGTCGGTAGCAATGTGTGTTAACTTTATCTCTCCTTTGTGAGACGGGTGAAAAACGTCGTCAGAGAAGACGCACTCGCTCGGTGCGCAGCTTCCTCGCAGCTCCAGCGGTTTGAACACTTGTTTCTTCTTACCGCCACAAAGCGCTCGGTGACAGCGAGGCTGTGAAGGTTGGTGACGTCACGTGACGTCCGCCGCCGCCGCCGTCCAACGAGTGCCTTCGCAGCGCGAGCGGGACTCCCACTGGAGGCTGCAGAGGAAAGGATCCGCGCGACTGGGCTCTGCCCGCAAAGCGTGCGCGAGGCTGTGCGCGAGGCTGTGCGCGTTCTTTAGCCGGAGTAGGATAGCTAGCTGGAGTAGGAGCCATTAAAGAGGACCTCGTTCCTGAAGCTGACAGACTTCGTACATTATATAAAACATCAATTAATTGTCATTTTCCGAGGTCGAAAGACATAAAGTGCCACAAAAAGGAATTAACACCTTTTTAACAACTAACATGTAGGAATACCCACCTGGCAATAGACCTACTGTGTGTTTTAGAGAACATATTCTTTTTTGCAAAAACTTTACATTTATTTAGCTGACACTTTTGTCCAAAGCGATGTGCAGTGTTAGTGTAACTACAGTTATTTACTCATTTATAGAGTAGGGCAATGTTACAGGAGCGATTTAGGCTAGGTAGGTCGCTGAAGGGTATTGCATCTGGAGGTGGGATCAAACATAGAACCTTAGGGTCTAAGGGAAGCAGCTTTAACCACTACGCTACCAGTTGACCCCCAACGTGTCCTTCAATAGCTTTTCTTCAAGGTGGCTTATCTACACAGTAAGAGTATTTATTCAGACATTTTTCTACACAATACAGTATTTTCACAAACATCTGTTCACCACAGATAACTTCATTTATACTCAGTTTTTATTGCTGTACTATTACTATTTTTATTTTGTTATTGTCAAGATTTTTACAACAAAAGTGTGGCAAACTGCAGGCTGCCTGTAGTTGGCCGAACAATAAAATAAACCTTTTTGTTAAGTTCTTCTCCACAGCTTTCAACAAAGGTCACTTGCAAAGTTGAAGGGGTTGTTGGGGGAATTCTGCAGATTATAAAGCAACAGCATTAACTATGGCAGTAGCTATTGCGTTCTGTATAGTGAGGTTTTAACAGCATGATCGGGTTGGGAGCTGATAGATCTCATTGAGAGCTGTCTATGCAAGAGCTCTGCCAGGGGGGCGGTCACACCTCCCCGAGCTTTTGTTTTCCCTTTGCTTCGCAGAAGCACCGCACTGGGGCTGTGGGGAGGGCACCAAACGGCGGCGCTCGGGCCACCGAAACACCATCAAACATTATTAAAGACCGCCTCAAGGCCCCCGAAGGACTCTTTTCACATTGGCCTTGTATCTGTGTTAAATTTACTTTAACACGGCACTCTGACGCCGTAACCAGCAAATCAAGGAGTAAATCAAGTCCCAAAAACACTTCTCTCTGCGTCTCACGGTGAAGCAGCGGGCAGGCGAGGCCATTAAGCCGGTATCACACCGCTTTTTGTTTGACGAAATAAAAACGTTATGTGGAGAAGGAATTCAAATTAACTCTGGGTCACATAATTCCTTCATCGTGAATCGGACAAATCAATAGCATCTCTAAGGCACCTCAAAAAAGAGCTCTGCTATTCCTGCCCATGCCGGAGCCTGCTGGCCGTGTGAGCGGTGTGTTCATTAAGCTCTTGCCAAGAAATGATGTTCATAAATAGCTCGAGTCCCGACTGGGAGGATGATCTCAGTGGGACTCACACTCTCAACATGTTTGTCCCGGATTACCGGACACCCAGCTGCTTTTTTAAACCCCTTTGTTATATTTGCATCTTGACATAACCTTGCCATGCACTGAGACTCCCCAGCAGAAGACAACACACGTGCCAGCATCTCACAGCGAACATCAGCAAAGCAGGGTTTCAACTTCATTTTGGTCAGAAGTGCTATTGGAACCATTAGGGAGTCAGCATCTATTAAAGGAAAACGAAGACAAGTAAGATAGACTTACAGATCAGCAATTCCACTGCATTAAAAAAATCTCCGGTGTAGGCCAATGGCAGTAGTCTATTTGGTTTTGTTAATTGTTAACTACTCATATACTGCTCACACTTGTCTTCATTAATAAAACGCAATTTACCTCTGTCGTGCATTACTAGGAGTCAATGCACTTACACGCTTCGTGAAATTCCTAAAAAAGATAAACGGCACTTTTTTTACGGAAGACGCTCTAGAATTTGACTTAAATGAATTTAGAAGAGTTTTAAAAGAGTCATCCTTGAGAAGAAGACTATCATCTCTAATATATGGTGGCCATTGAATCGGGAAAAATACACAAATTAAGTTGTAATTCCAGGAAGCTCATGAATTAGATTAATGATAGCTATAAATATGTCATATGACTAAACTGAATTCAAAAGCAAATTTCATTGCCTCCTGTACATCTTATACTATTAAAGTCTGACATAGTGAGGATTATACCTTTGTGGTATTTTGAAACAGCATCCCAAAAACATTAAAACATTTTGAAAGCATTATTTTATTATTAAATATGAGCCTTCTTAACTCAGCTGTTGACCCGTGAAGACGACAGCTATTCTAAATACATAACCGCGTCTAATTTCTTAGAGACGACGTCACAAGATTTTACTCTTAAAAAGTTTAATTGTTTTTCACATTTCACATTTCACATTTTTATTTTTTCTTTAATAAATTCAAAACGAAAGTTTTTTTTAATTCTTACTTTTTATTCTAAAATTTCACATGTGGGATTGACCAACGCGGCATTTTTGTGTCATTTGCGCATTCGTTAACTTCTTAAAATGAAAAGCAACGGTTAAAAAAATCTGAAAAGTCCGGTTTAAAACTTATGATGTTATGAGAATTTATTTATTTATTTATTTATTGTGATTTGCGAACGTCACACTAAAACAAGTGCAGTTTAGCACTGAGTGATAACGTCTGCTAAGTGTATAAATGTAATAATTTAATAATAGAAATGTTAACTCGCCGGCGCGCGCGCGCGCACACACACAGACACACGGGACGCACTTTTCTATCATGATTTACTCTTTTTACTGTTAAGAAAAAATGGATGAAAAAAATTGTTAGGATATGTTTTTGGGAACATCTGGAGTCACATGCACACACTGATGGTCGCACTGAAGGAGGTAACTGTTAGGAAATGTTTTCCCGGGTAGAGAAATGATTGTGTCCTGTTTTATTCCCATTCAACCGTGTCTCGGAAGGCGCAGTCTGCAGTAAATGCGCTCCCGAATCAGGCGTTTTCAAGAAGCTATCTGTAATTGTCAGGGGCTGCAGGTCGCTCTGGGTAGCGCACTAACTACTGGCCCCCGCTCTGTGTTTGTCTTCTTTTTTCCTAGTTTGTATTGGCCGTCCGTGGACTCAGGGGCAGCGCAGTAAGTTCTGCAGTGTTCAGCTCATCCATCACCATTCATTCGGACCCTTGTACAATCAGCGGCGCGATAATCCACGGATCCCTGCATGTGCTAAGGTGAACGGCAGCATTTGCTCCAGAGTTACGTACATGATTTACAGCACAATTAAATTAAGGGACAGACACTGGAAGACAACATGACCCAAGTGAGAGGAAAGGACAGACAAACTTTATAGTGTATGAATGATTTCTGTTTGAAACTTTAGAGCTAAGGAAAATATGAATCTACAAGCATTTCTGGATCATCTTGATACCTAGTGATACTCTTGCTGTACATGTGATCTCAGTAAAAAAAAAAAAAAAAAAAATGAAAAACGTTAATTTTTCATATAATGGGTTTTTCTGCTTTTTTCATACATTTCATAAAGTTTATTCTGTCCTTCCTCTCATGTTTGGGTCATGTTGTCTTCCAATGGAGCAAAGGCTGCTGTTCACCTTAGGCTCAATATATCTCTTAGTGCTACTCCTCATGTGAAAAAAAATGGTGTAAAGAAAAGTTCAGCATTAATGTTTGTAGCAGAGCTTTATTTAAACTAAAGAACTCCATTTGACTGGATCAGGTATGTACAGATACAGAGATACGCTATACAATGGTCTATCTACAGGATTAGTTTCTAGTTTTGTGTTTCTTGGGCAACTGCGTGTTTTTCTTATATTTTTTCTTCCTTTTGCTGCGTATTTTTGCCGTGGAACGGAATGGAAAGTGGTAACGTACATCTCAGGATAGCCTCTAAGGCCAAGCATATCGTTTTGCTTGGCTCCATAAATCATGCCACAAAATATGGGTAGGCTGTTTGAAAAGTTAGCTTTCAGGATACATAATGACATGTTATGTTTTCATATGTGTTTCAAACATAAACACCTGTGTTCCTGTTTTTAAAAATTACTTAAATTCAGGAATTGTGGGTTTTTTTAATCTTCAAATCCCATTTTTAAACAGATACCCCTTTCCCAGCATGAGACACAACACACGTATATATTGTATTAACTACACAACATATGTATATGAAACCCATCAATAAAGGTAATTGTAAAATAAGAACATTTTCTCCAATATCAAGTATAAATGGTGTTCAGTTCTTATTCTGGACTTGTTTTCCATGAGTGTAAAACTGTCCAGTTATTGAAGCCCTGCTGGAGAACATTCCACAATGACTATCAACTGTCCAAGCAGCAGAAGATGATGAGATCCTTTAACAGAGAGGTAGTCTAATGAGTCAGTTGGCCTTGTGCTGGGAAATAACTACCTTCTGTCTGCCCCACCCCGCCCGCACAAGTAGGCCGGCAGACCAGCCCCCTGTGCCATCCGTTCATTATTAACGTGATTTCACTCCCTGCAGCTGTGTCGCACTCTTTCATCTACTCAGCTCTGTCACTCAAAAATTAGTCACCCTCAAGATGAAGTCCATCTCCTGGCAAGGGTGTTACACGCAACCTTATTGACATCTTGATTTTTTTTAAGTGTTCTCATATTTACAGAAGTACCTACATGCTGTGTAAGAAAAAGTTACCTTCCTCCTGGTTACTGTAAGAGGAGCAACAAGAACTCAGTAAGCAGCATTTATATCAGAGACTACCTTATCAAAAATGTTATTCTGGCCATGGTTTCAATGAAAGTGAACAGTACTATTTACACAAGGGGCACTAATAGTCTTTAGCACTGAATATGGACTTGTCACATACAGATGGAGCCAGCTGTGAGCTGCATTCCAAGTAGAATGATGGTCTCCATAACAGTAGAGCATTTGTGTGTCTGTTCAGGTTGATTTGACAGGTGCTAGAGTGTGCGTCAGTGAGACAGTGATCTGGCTGTGAGCTTCCCTCTTCCCAGTAGCTTGATGAACTTGTGACAGTTTGACAACTTATAAGCAGAGTGTGAGAACTTTACATCTGTGGCCTGTGGCAGCAACCCAGAGTTTGAAAATTGCCTTCCAAAAAGTAATTTTGCAGTTTTGGAGGACATATTTCATTTTTCGAAAAGATCCATAACTAGCGGGCCAACAGAGTTAAAACAAATTGGTCACACAATTCACATGTGCTAGATACCACTAAAGATTTTTCCACGTAAGAAAAGTCCCTGGAGCGATAAGAAAATTCCCATTCTGACATAACTGCTGCCCATAACTTGAAAGCGGAAAAAGCTGACTTTGTAGGGGTTCCAAAAAATTAGGTAATTTGTGCTTTCATTCAAATTATTTTGTTAATGACTGCTCGGATATAATGTCATTCTTACTTTTAACACCAAGAATTATATCACCAGTCTCCTATGAGGAGGTTTCTTCAGTCATCTGACATCAGATCTGAGAAACATTTCATCAACGGTGCCTGAACGGTTGAGCGCTGGACTTGTCAAAGCTCCCAGCAGTTCCTTTGTGAAACATATATTTGGAGCTTTCGTGCTAAGGCTCATGCTTCCACGAAGAACTTTTGTTGAAGAGTGAACTGCAGAATTAGGTGCAGGCTGCCAAAAATGGTTGCTGAGATAGACATTCAATACTGTTGCAAAGGAAAGCCATTTGCTTCGGAACATGTGTAGGGAATCTGTAAAGCACTAAATGCAACCGAGGGTTTGATTTATAAGTCATCCGGAGCCTTTCGGCGCGTAGCAGGCACATTTAGCCGCTGACACGTACAGTATTTATTTTTCATATGCAGTTGTGGAAAGCAGGAATGTGCATTCAAATCATCCTTGAAATGAAATTTCATCTGTCTGCTTCAGATATGTGAGCGCTGTGGCACACCACAGACCGGCAGGGCTGAGCATTCCCCTGGCTCAAGTGCCCCACGTAGGCACCATCACAAGGTTTCAGAAGCCTGACCACGGGAAGGCTACTGTCTAAGACAAAGTCCCACACTGTGGAGGTTCTCTGAGCTGTTTAATTTCCTTTGTTAAGTGTAGACTGCACTGCCCAACCCTTGACAGAAGCCTTGGAACGTGTTTGGTTTCAGGATGTGATGGTGTGGAGTTGAATGTGTTCCAGGAATCACAGTAGCAGCATACACTATTGCAACTCTTTTTCCTCTTACGATTTTATTTCTTATCGTGTGATGACTTACAAAAATTAAATCACAGAAGATATGTCTGACACTGTAAAATGGTCCAGGCTTAAACATTTATTTCAAAGGTATCATCATCTTTATCATTATGTGTTTGTGATCGAAGGTATGCAATCTTTGTGTACCTTGCAGTAGTTACAATAGTTACCCCTGAGTGCTGAAGTTATTTCCTAGGAAGGCCTCAAATTCGTTATTCACAATTCAATATTCAGTGATCAAGCAGGCAACCATCTGACAGTCTGACATCCCTCTAGACTCAGCCTTTTTGGTCACAATGGCATCTAACTTACCAGAGCAAAAACACTGCGACCCAAACTAAAGGGCATTTAAAAATTTGGACTAATAGCAATAAATTTAAATGGTTCCCAAAACAAAAAAAACACTCAGACCTGTGCCATCAAAGTGCATTGCTTCTTTCAGTCAAACCACAACTGTACCCTAGTTCACAAGCCACAAGATATTCTGATAGCAGTCTGTACCTCTCCACAGCCAACCATACTCGCTGGGTTGACCCCATGCGTCTAGACACATTCAGCACATATTTCTTGTACCTGTGTGTTTCAATGGACTCTTTTGAATCTAAAGCCAATAAAAATATACAGACCGCCAGGGTAATGGTGCCCTGGGGTATTTAAATTCATTGAGTCAGTAAAATACAACCTGTCTCAGGAAGAACGATTCTGAACTGTAGATAAATCTGATTATTACTGTCAGGGGAGACACTGAACTTCAGGTCACATTGCAAAGGCCAACATTTGTTATTTAAATGCCTGTGAAACTCATTGCTGTTATTCCAGTTTTCAAGATCAGAGTTGTTCATTGTTGTATATATGTGATATGTATTTACTTCTTATTTCACATTCTCATTGTAGGGGACACTGCTGTAGTCATACCACTGGTGGACTGATGCGTTTAACAGTGTGTGGGGACAGCTATTGCTACGGTGCTGTCTCCAGCATGAAGGAGAGCGGCGCAGCACTCATTCACAAAACAAAACAAAAGTTCACTGCACTGCCTGGTCTCTGAGTCAAGAGGAAAAAAACACGATGGAAACTCAAGAACTCATTTGTTTAAAAGAAGGAAGTGAACAAAAGGCTTTTATTGATATTAAATCAATGTTCCTATGAATTTGGCAGCAGTGGCTCAGAGGAAGTATGTGGTTAAGGTGAACGAGGGGGCACTTTCCTTCCACATAGTGGGCCCAGTCTGATTGCTGGCTAGATTATCTTTTGTTATGACCTTGCAAAACCCTCCTGCAGTGGTAATCCGAGCAATCTCCTGAAAGACGTCATTGAGCATGAGCAACAGATAGACGTTGTTTCATTTAATTACAAAAGTACGAGCTGAACCTTCGGTGGAAATGCCTGATATCCAAGTCTGTATCAACAAATTGGTGAAAGAAGTAGTATGCATAAAAAGGCAGCTAACCACAAGAAAACAGTGGCTAGGACAACTGGTTAGGCAAACGCTATGGTGGCATTTCACCCAGTTGTCTCGGTGAAGGAAGGAAAATGTAACTCCTGTTTTTAGTCTTTTCTAGTGTAGGATAATCAGCTGAAAACAACGCTTGGTAGCTTGTGAGTTAATCCATGGAAACAAGCCCTCCCGCATTGAGGGCAGAGATCGGAAACAGATGAGGATCTGGAGGGCAGCATCGGGTTTTTAACAAGTGTGTCCTGCAAGGAGGCCTGACAGTGCGATGACAAGACAATGAGATTCGCTAAGTGGGGTAACTCACCTGAGCAAAGCCGATTATTCCACACAATGCTGTATCATTTTTCTTCTGTAAGTTTTCATTTTCACACAGGAAGATGGTTATCTCATCCACTTTAAATATCCGGAAAAGTCTGAGCCTCTTACATGTATCATACTGTGCAGCCTCGAAGAAATACCTGATGTTTCAAGTTTGAAGGTATTTAATATTTGTCAGTGCAAGATCAAATAGTAATTATTATTAATTATTGATGTTTGTTCTAGTGTAGATGTTGCAGATACTGGATATTCACTATATGATTGTCCTTCATGCCCTTACGGGTGGCACAGTAGCACAGCGAGTAGTGCTGCTGTCTGAAAGTGCCTGGGTGGTGTGAGAGAATATGAGTTTGATCCCCACTCAGTCTGCATGGAGTTTGCATGTTCTCCCTGTGTCTGTGTGGGTGTGCTCTGGTTTCTTCCCATAGTCCAAAGCGATGCTGTTCAGGTTCTCCCATAGTGTGTGAGTTACAGAGAGTGTGTGTTCCACTGATGTATGGATGAGTGACCCATTGTAAGTAGTGTATCCACCAGTGTAAGTCACCTTGGTGAATAAGGTGTGTGGGCTGGTAACACTACATAGAGTTCATTGGAAGTTGCTTTGGAGAAAAGTGTCTGCTAAATAAATAAATGTATAACATTAACCAGTACATATTCTTTTGTTTTCAACAAAGAATACGGCTGATTAGAAAGTAGTGCATGCTAGTTCATTTCCTAACAAAGCTCCCATGGCCAGTGGGTGAAGAATAACCTTAATGAAGCTTCAAGGATCTGAAATACAGCTTGTGAACATAACATGGTACTGAAGGTGAACCCATTCTGTGATCACACTTCTCCCTGACATTCAGTCAGCATGGCATCATTACCAAAGAAGGTAAATTTAGCTGAAAAATTTTATATATATATATATATATATATATATATTTCTTTATTTATTTATACATAAATATATTATTTGTATCAAATATGATTCTAGGAAAAAGTAAATGTATGGAAAGTTATTGTTCTGCAAGGAGGAAAGCTTTATTTGGAAATATCATATATTGTCCAATACACTGTTTCAGACTAAAATGATTCACATGGAAAGCCATTTAAAAGGACCCGTTTAATTTAGTTAACAAGCGCATGTAAATATAAATCCCACCACATATTATGTATTTGCTTTTGTTATGAAAAAATCTTTTGGGTTACTGGACCTCACAGTCCATGAGGCTGATATGCAAGGCTATCGAACAGAAACAGCTTCACACAAATCTCTACAGGATATTATACTGAATGTGTGTGGGCATATCACATGCTATTTAAACAGAGCAGAACCCTTGAATGAGGAAGTCTCCATGAGGGAGGAAGTTACAAATGGTTTTATTTTGATTCTATGTATTACACACATTTTACTTCAAGGTGAATTTATGAATTACACATTTCATTACACTTATTTTAACATATATGTTACTTACATACTACGCTTTTATGATTCTCTTGCTAGACTTCATTAAATAAAAGTTAAAATAACAGAATGTAGCAAAAATTTTATTATGTTGAATTTTTTTAAATTTCCATTCAATTTTGTTAGATTAAGCATACTTTTGGCAATAGTCCATACGATATGTTACTTTTTAGAAAAAAATATTTCACATTCTTGAAGTGAGCAAATTTTGGCAAATTTTAACACTGGGTTCCAAGCACCAAATATTCCAGTACCTTTTAGGGTCTGTTTCTCTCTCGAATTTTTGGTACTTTGTAGGATGATCTGGTACCTTCTAGAATTTTCCAAAGGCTGTAAAGTACCAAACTCAAAACTGATACTCTAGAAGAAGTAGTACATTTTCGTAATCAGTAAAGTTTATTCACAATCAACACAATAATCGACATAACCAAGAAATCTGAACATTTTTGTTGGGTTGTGTTATTAAAGAATGAAGATGGTAGCTAACACATGAGTAGATATGGGTAAACATTCAAAGCATAATGTATAGTATAATAACACTTTACAAGTCTAATATTTGTAGAAGAAAAAACAATTAAATAATATCAATGAACAGAACAGTATAAATTAATAGTATTATTTAATAATTTAAAAAAGGTGTTTATATGTCACTATTTATTAAAGCAGATTTGAACTGAAAAATGCATCACGCAGTGCAAATCTGTAAGGTCTGTAACTGGAGATACATGGTTATTGTTGGAAATGTATGGAACAGAAGGTGCTACTAAAACAAGGCTCCGAAAAATGTGCAAGTGGCAAGTTTACACAAGTGGCAAGAGGGAGTTTATTTTGGGTCTTATGTGTGGCTCTTAACTTATAATTGCTTTTTAAATAAGGATGGGAATTCATAACATAAAGTTGACTTCCTCCGATTCAGAGCCCTATGTAGGGTACTTAAACTAAATGGAGTTGTTTGGACTACCCTGGAAGTCAGATAACTGAACAAAATCTATTTATGTTTCAGTTAATTCCTTAAACAATGACAACCAAACAATTTGGTTGAAGCAGTTTCACAGAATAACTAGTAGCAGAACATTTTTTCCTTTGTTTGCAAAACACTAACGAGGATCACAGGCTATGTATGGCCATTGTAAAGTCTGAACCATTAAAGGATTTGGCAATCAATCTTAGAGTGTAATTTCCTCCTCCCTGAAGTCCACATGCGGCTGAGGCCTGACTCGGAAGGTGAAGGTCGGGAACCTGTGGGATATGTTCAGGAAATAGCTAAACACAGCTTAGATTTAATGATCATAACTGCGTCCTTGTAAATATAGCAACACAAGCCAGGCTTCGGAGGCGTGTGTTTTTTTCTTCATTTTTATCACGCGTTGGGAAAAAAAAAAGTCAGAAAGAAAAACAATGAGTGAAAGTTGTGATTCCACATGGGGGTTGGAGAAGTGTGACTTGGTGGAACAGCGGCTGTACTACTGTTAGGAAATAACAGTCAAGAAATGCAGTGGATTGTGTTGCAGAGGTATCTTGTTACACCCAGAGCCATTTCATTTGTGTTTCTTAGTCATCTGGCCTCTACCCCATGGCAGGGAGACGGAGCTCTCAGAACCACTGGGAAACAGTTTGAACACAGACCATCAGGCAAGCACTAATCCAAACATTGACGTTTTTCCACCACATAAAGTAGCTATTGAGAGATGAAAAGGCCAGAACAAAGGCCAAATGTCAGACACGTGAAAAGGCATCAATTTTGCTGAAATATTTCAGAGCCTACCAATTATTTTCCCAAATCGCTTCCTGTGCCAAGAGGTTTAAGCCTAGTGCCTTCTATATGCCTCCATCAAAAGAACTTCTATGGAAACTGCCTCAATTCCTCTTAAGACCAAATGCATAAAAGGAAACCTTGTTGTCATTTTGGTGATCGTTAAGGTGGAACTTAAGTAAAACAAAATTTTATATGTCAAATGGAAGCTAGAAAAAACAGCAAAGAGGACTGCTACACTTCTGTTATGACACAACTGAAGCCTGTCACACAGGCAGTAGCAGCAGAGAATGAAGCCAGTTTTAGCCCATCTGGCTCAATGTTGTTCTCCCCACGGGCTTTAAGAGGTGGGAATGTGGTCGCCACCTGTTTACAGGCGCCCACATTCATAAGTGGAAGGTAAACACTCAATGCGCTATGTGGAAGGCAGCGTGGGGAGCCAATGTAGGCTTGGAGACGCTGACAAACAGGGGCTCTTTGTTAGCTCACAGAATGGCAGTCTGTGGGGGTCCAAACAGGCTCCTGAGCATCAAGGACAAACAGGCCATGCACTTGTATTCCTACCCACGACAGGTTTTTTATTAACCCTGAGAACAGGGTGAGAAAGTGGCACTTGCCACACAAATACGCTGTGGTGTGCTACATTGCTCCGCATGTTTACACTCATACTGGTGACACACAGCATTGTGCCAGACCACAGTCCACGGAGCCTCTAGGGTGTAGCGTCAAATGAATACAGATGGCCGCGTGACCTGCTGCTTTCCAACACGTTAAATGCATCTGGTTTTATATATAAAGTAAACTTAAGACACTATGTATACAGTAGAATAACAGCAGGGACAGCAATGCGGTTTCATACTAAAATAGTAGCTTCCTTAGTCAATAGAACACATAACAGGTAGATCAGTCACATCACACTGTATATTTAACACAGAATGCAAAGCTCAAGTAATATTGCAACTTAAAGAATGCTGATATTTATTTTAATTCGGAGGTGATATGCGCAGGTTAACAGATTGTTTCAAACATGACTTGAATTATTGAAGTTCAACGCAAAGGTGGCTTCACTTGAGTGTGTCCCCAAGGTCTGTGATCACGGGACGGGACAATATCCTTGAGAACCTCTGACCGCCTCCTTGTTCCCCAATCTGCCGAGACTTCATGTCCAGGACTGCTGAACAAGACTGCTCCTCATTCTAGCCACTGGTGGAGCTCCCCCTCCCTCGATCCCTCTCCCAAGTCACCCTGTCACATCGACGTGCCGGTGTGAAGGATAGGGATGTGTTTTACACAACTCTTGAGGGTTTGCATGCACCACACTGAGCTGACGATTTGTCATTCCAGTTCTTTCACTTGCTAGTTTTTCATCTTGACCTGTGATGCCCAGTTGCTACTCTGGAGAGCTATCCTGCCATGGAAGAAACAGATGAAGACAGAAAGATGGATGAAGAATACAGCTAGAAACAGGGGTAACACCAAGACAGCGAATGAAATATTTTCAGTCAAAAACTGTAGAAACCATTTTTTTTTAACAGTTTTTGAGTTCTTAAATTTTGTCAGGCACACACACACACACACACACACACACACACACACACACACACACACACACACACACACACACACACACACACACACACACACACACACACACACTTTCTGAACCGCTTGTCCCATACGGGGTCGGGGCGAGCCGAAGCCTAACCCAGCAACTCCGGGCGTAAGTCAGGTAAATATTTAGGTATTTCACATTTCATATTTCATGTTTTATAAAACAATTTATACAAACATCACAAATGAAACTGATATATGCATTATACATATTGTTTGAAAGGAGACATAAATGGTTTGCAATATGTCTTACTATCAAATGTAACAATGACATCATAATCATGATTCTACAGTTTTAAGCATTTAATTTTAAATGTTCTGTAACAAGGGGGTGCGGTGGCGCAGTGGGTTGGACCGCAGTCCTGCTCTCCGGTGGGTCTGGGGTTCAAGTCCCGCTTGGGGTGCCTTGCGGCGGACTGGCGTCCCGTCCTGGGTGTGTCCCCTTCCCCCTCCGGCCTTACGCCCTGTGTTGCCGGGTAGGCTCCGGTTCCCCGTGACCCCGTAAGGGACAAGTGGTTCTGAAAGTGTGTGTGTGTGTGTGTTCTGTAACATTTAATAAACAGCATTTTAGAAAGAAGCCCAACACAAAAGGCAATAATAGCTACACTAGTTAGTGTTAATATGCAACAATTAATGCAGAGACTTCTATACACATAGCAGAATCAGAACACCATTCAGTGTCCAAACTGAGTGATGTTTTGATTCTGCTATGCCCTATCTGGACAGTATAGCTGAGAAGCTCCATATCTGCCCTGTCTGGCCAGTGATTCTAAACCCAGGTTTTTGCTAACATACTGTCTGTGCCGCTTTTCATTCCAGCTGAGTTCTTAATTAATTGATGAATTTTGAATAAGCAATTTGTTAAATGTAAATCAAATGCCATTCAGCTGAATTTATTGGCTGAGAGCAGAACTCTTCTATTAAATAAACATTTTTTTTTTTAAACTGAGTAAGTCTAACTGCAATGATGAAAATGATAATTAGAACTGAATTAGTATTCATAGAATAATGATGAAAAGATTTTTTGTTCTTTAGTTTATAATTTCAGATAATTAATAATTGATATTGAAGTAAATTCTTAATGAGGTGAAATTAAGGATATCTGATGCCTGTTGATAGACAACAAGTGTAAATCGCTGATTTTAAACAATGGAGTGAAAACATATTGATTTAAAAGTAGTTTGAGTGGAAATCCAGTAAAACAGTGTATTACCAGGTGCAGAGGAAAAATATTGGTCTTTGCAAAACCAGGAGCTTGTTTTGGGCTATAACAGCTGGCTGCACTATGACTTTGTGAAAACACTAAGGTTTCCTAAAAATCCCTGATATATCTCCACAGATGCTTCTCTTTGTTCACCAAAGTCACATTTTTTCTGGTTTGGTATGTGTTCTACACTATATATATTTCACCCTTTCCTTCTTTTTTTAAAATATTGATTTTGGACTTTTGTCTTCCTTCATCCACTTAGTCTATCAAAGACCTTCACAGTGGATTTCACAGTCAGCACTAGCAAAGGTTTTGAATGACTGAGAGAGTATTTTCCAGATACTGTCCCACATTAAACTCAATTTTAAACCCATTTCTTTCAGTATTATCAACATTTAAGCAAGTTGAGAGAGAGAGAAAAATTATGTTGTCAGTTCAAACTCCAAAATTAAAAGTTAAGAATCCTTTTATATCATATTTCATATATAAACAAATTGTTTTGAAAAATAAATCAATTTTTGGCCCACTGATTAACACATCCACGCATGCTTTTTTAAAAAATTAAAGTGGAAAACAAAGCAAGTAGGGGGGTTTGCAATATGCCCTTGTAGTGGGCCACAATAACGGGACCCTTCATAGTTGTCATTTTTGTCAAGTAAGAATATAATCAAAGCTGAGAAAGCTATAAAAGTTTCATAGCTTATTGAAACAGTATTGAATAAAATCTTTTGTGAAGCTCCATTGGACATTCCTTTAAAGGGTGACCCACTAATGTAGGTAAACCTATAAAAAACAGTATTATTCGAAGGTAACATTACTGAGGTTTTCTCTATTTCTTTTGTGAACAATCACTTAGTTAACTGTGCTGTCATTGTGTACAACATACTGACCAATGCCATAATGACTTTAATTTTCAGTAAAATTACAGCTGTTCTCGGGAAACTGAGAGTTAAATTGAAACATACTGGCTTTGTTCACACACCCATGTTACCGTGGTCATCCAGCCCCATAAATTGCTTCTCTTCCTTTCTATTTGCTCTCTAGACTCCCCAACTTATAAAGCTCTTTTATAGTTCCTTTACTGCTGCTACATTTTTCCCACAAACCTTTGCTCTGGTTATTGAGTGTCACGTGTGTCACCGCTACAGGTCAGTGCATCAGAGCAGATACAGCCATTATTTTCTTAACACTTGCACCAGCTGGCATTCTCAGCCTCTGAATGAAGAAGCCTTTGTGAACGAGGGGGGACCCGCTGGGCACGCTGAAAACACACCCCTGGGGCAAGGAGCTGGGAAAGGGAAGGCCTCTGTGAAAACAGTGCAGTCGGAGCCATGCCAGCGCACCAGAGCCATATTCAGTTTTGTCAGGATGCTGTCCAAGTGACAGTCCCTAGGAACAATGGAAGCCGCTATGCTAATGTCGTAACCTTACGGGCTGCTGCAGTCTCTCCCAGTCGGTGGTAGAACCAGCAGCCCTAAGCGGGGGTGGGGGTGGGAGGGGGGCTAAATAAATACACCAGGACTAGTGTGTCCCGCTTTGGTTTGAGATTTGACAGACTTATGTAACTCGAGTCTCCACATCTCAAAGCAAAACAAACAAACGGAATGAATGTGAAAATGTAAAAGTGGCTTATGCATTATTTAAAGATAAAAGAATGTATAACATGTCAGGGCAAGGCGTGATGAATCTGCCCCAGACGTAGGCTGTGCAGCCAGCACAAGGTCTATCAGTGAGCAGTGGTAGACCAACAATTTTTGCTGGACATCTGCATCTTGTTAAGAGCGAAGCCTTTTTTTAACAGGAATTTGATAATGTCAGGTGTGGGAAAGTGAACCAGTCACAGTTCAGGTTTTGAGGACAGGTGTGATGGTTGGCCATGCTAGTTGAACATTTCTTGGACATGTGCAGCAGATGGATGACTGAGGCTCGCATCAAAAATTTTTTGTGGCTCTTGAGGCTGACATCCAGAAGAACTTGCTCCCCTTTCTTCACTTTCACCCGTTTTAGCAACCATGTACTTGCATTTGTTCCGAATTCTGAACTATCTCTTGAACCTTGGCATATATACAATAATACAAACGTCCTTGTACATGTAGGTCTTATTCCAGTCATCTCTTCTTGATATTTATATTGTATATGCCTGTAGATTTAAACACTGATGAGAGGTAGATCTTGTATGTTGCAGTATATGAAAGTGTACACTTACACAATCCAGTTCTAATGTTGATACATTTTATGCACATAACAAACCACAGATGTGATGTAATGTATATGTAATGTAAAGTTGAACACCTGCCTGGCTTTTCCCAAGTTCTTTACATAAAAACAGGCTAAGGAAAAGTTTTAAATTTATTGTGCTGTTGCCATTATATAAACAGTAAGCCCGTTTGTTGTTAAAACCCCTTTTTGTTTAAAATTTCCGCTTCAGTTTTCCCCAGCCATGAGCCTGGTAAACAAAACCTCGAAGATCCAGAGACATCTAAATTACTGGAAAATCCGTTTAATGTCACAAGGGAGCCCTGGTGTGGTACTGCTGGTACTGAGGAATTAAAAGTAAATAAATCAGTTTTAAATTGGAAATAAAATCCTCATAAATTAAGCCCCAAAATGTCATGCAGATCTAGCAACAAGCGGTGGAGTTTCAGCATGGGCATATTTATTGGTTTCCTCCATATGGGCGTTCTTTGCAAGACCCAGAGCCTAATGTTTGAACACATAGCTGACAAGCATGGCACCTTCCATTGAAATCACTGCCCATTGTACACACTGGTTGACTTGCTGAGGAAGCAAAGACAACAAAATGTACTCCATAACTTTTCTATGGATCAGTGAGGTTGCCTTCTGTTTTTCCTCTCCGAGTGAAATGAAATTTGCATGCCAAGCAACGGTAGTGACTGGCTGAAATATTGATCTTTTTGTCAAAATCCCATGTGAAGTTACAAGCGTATGTAATTTACATGTGGATGTTTTCTCCTTAGTAATCTCTCATTTAATGCTGTAAATAGTCTTTTTATTGCATTTTTATTCCTTTTTTGAGCTCTTACGTTGTACATTTACATTTATTCATTTAGCAGATGCTTTTCTCCAAAGCGACTTACATCTCAGCAAAAATACAATTTGTGCATTAGAAGAAAGAGACATGGCTGCAGACTTGTGACTCTTAAGTAAACCTAGTTTGTTACTTTCCACTTGATGCACTGATGTTCATCGCTCGAGTAGGTGCATAAAACGACGGATAGATAGATCCTGATCACCTCCTACCAAATTTTTCTTTTTTTTGTAAGAATAAGGTACACAAACAAATAATTGCATACGATGCCGGAGTAGCGGCTGTGTAAAGGCCTATCTGGGGATGATTATGAAGTTACGGTGCATGAACTTTTACACCACACACGAGCTGGAGAGATCTTGGGCGAAATGGGTCCGGAAAAGGTGAGTTTTCAGACCCTTCTCGTTGTAGGAACCCCACCAGGCATATCTGAGAAACATTAGCTCTAAGAGTACAGAACAAATTACTTATGTTATGGATGCACATCTCTTTATCCTTTGCAGCTAAAACACTTTACAATATTTGTTGGGAGTACACTTCAGTGCAAGCAGAGTGTGGTATGGAGGTTTCAGACGGAATGACTGTGCTAGCTGTGATATTAGGGAATGTCTTGTGAGATACTTCATCATTGCCCTCTTGTTCAGTATGCTTAAAATAGTGCTTGGAGAACACCGATAGTAATCATCAATAATTTAATTAGACAGCTGGGAGATATTTTTGCACATTTCCAGATACAACCATTCTCTGCCCTGCCACAGCTCCCATGTTGCTTGTCTTCACCTCCTTTGGACTGTAAGCCTTGCATTCATCTCATGCCCTATGGCGCAAAGTCAGACAAAATATAAATTCATGAGACATTCAGTGGGCGCTCTCCAAATAATAACCGTAAAGTTGCAGCATAATATACATCTGGTCTTGTTTTTTTGTGTTGCTTTTACATGCATTTTATGCACCCTTGGTTTGCGACAATGACCTTGTGTCCAAATGAATTCATCATGTAGTAAGAAGTTCAGGTCTCCAGTGTGTACAATTATTGCTCGTTGTAAACTGAGATCTTTCAGAGGCTAGATAGGGGAATTGATTGGGTCTTGGCAAAACTGTGAAGATCGTTTTATGAGTAGTACACACACGGCATACGTATTGTGTCCACTTGCCTCCTTGTCCACCTGTCTTAGTATAGAGAAACGTGACTGAAGGCATTGAGTGTCCCACATCACGCTGGCCAAGGTGAAGTGCTGAGACTGCACCCGGACATGGCCCAGGGGATGGCTGCCGCATCTGAAAAGCTTTAGTCATGGGGTGACTGTTGTGGTTTTTACCCTGTTGGCAACGACTACAATTTTCTTGATCTCATAATCCTTCTATGTGAACAGGCCGCAGTCCTTTGGCTTGCAGCTTGGTCCCAGCGTGAGTCAGTTACTATCTCTGCCACCCAGACTCCCACTATTACTGTACTCTCCACTTCCTTAGCCCACACCCTTAGAGGGGGGTATGCCCTTGCTACAGGGAAAGCATTGTAAGGCCTTGGGATAAATTAGCAACCGTAACTGTTTCCAGTGCTGTTTCCAGAAGTGTTTCCATTCCTAGGGGAAACTGTAATCCTGGGCTTCTTTGGTTATAATTAAAATGAATCCTGTGAGAATTACTATCTCACTGGCCCACTCCTACTGATGTGCAGGTGACAGGAACAGATGCGATTATTGGAAGCGCTGTTTTGCTTGTTGTCTCATGGATTGCAGATAACAGAGATAACCTGCCCCTTTCATATCTAGTGGAACGGGATTAAAATGCAAAGGTCTGTTATAAGATGATGAAAGGGAAAGGGTTATAGTGTGAGTATGCATGTGTGTATGTTTGTGTTTGTATTAAGGAAGACAATCCAAGACTTCTGTGTGCAGAGGAATGACCTCATACTGACACCTGGCATTTTCTTGCTCTTTAAAAGATATCAATCTCTTCTAAGAGGCGAAGAGGTACATATGTTTCTTATCTTTATACATCTGTCTGTGGAGGAAGACAGCAACCACAAGGTTATCTATCATATCACAGTCATTATTCTTCCAGTATCATCATGCTGTTAGACTATTTCTGGGATAGAGTTTCACAGACCACAGATGTGACACTGTAGCTTGAAAGGATCAAGGACTTGAAAAGAGTTTAAAACAAAGATGCACACGAGGTTGTGCCAAAAGGTGAGCTTTTGTGAGAGTTGAGGGTGAAACTCTCACCTTTTTAATGTCAAGTTCATACCACCATAGGTGCAGGTGTAACTCGACGAGAAAGAGTGATAAAAGACTGAAATCTTAGCTGGGGACATGGTGAGGACCTGCCTTGAGTTCTGGGTTGAAGAATGGACACACACTGACATAAAAACCTTGTCATTGTCACAGGCTGTCACTCTGTTGCATTTTCTCTCTTTGCAAATATGAGTATCAAGATGTAGATATAGAGGCAGCTTCTGGATGACGTCTGCTCAGACCTTCTCTTTAGTAGCGTTCCACATGTTTCAAAGGGGCATTTTTTAACATAAATTAAATTCATTTGTTAAAAATTCTTTTCTTCATACTTCCAGTGAGGAAAACTTCTCAGCAGAGGTTCTTGTCATTTGAAAAGAGCTTTGACCATACAAAGGAGTACCATGACAAGTTTATCAGAACACTTTCACACCACCTTCACACATCCAGGTGAATTCAATGTCTGCTCAGTGGTTCGGAGAAATGTAACTGAGATATGTACACTGGCTACAGTTACATTTTGTTGATATTTGGGGGTGCTTTATTTTTCTGTGAAGGCAGAGCTGCTGTGAATGAGCAAATAGTGACACGAGTTTGAAATCACACTGAATGAAGAAAAACAAATTGTTCAGAGGGAAAGACGAGAGGATGTAGAATGAAAACAGAAGCGGGGTGTGATTTCAAAGGCTTGCCTCAAACGACTGGAGCTAGACAAATGCAAGCAGTGTGTTTAAAAAAACAACATTGCTCAGAGAGTTCGGAAAATGTAACAAGCTGGCAGGAGATCTAGGGGGATTCCATATGAAAAAACAAACCATCTGGGCTTCCCTCAGTCTTGCTCTTTCAACCAGGTAATTTAGGCTTTTTCGCACAAAACAACATGTGAAAAGGCTTACAGAAATTGCCTTATATCTGAAGTTGTTCAGATAAAGCATAATACGCTTTCAGAATCCATGCATAGCCCAATGGCACCTTTTCTTGTTGTTGATCTTTTTCATGTTCGATGACAAAACCACGATCTTCTCATTGTCTCCCATTTGCTTGATAACTGGCTGATATTTGTATGAAATTCTAGTGGTAGACTGAGGCGACAGGTCTGCCTTTTTATTAGGTCGATGATGAACGACAAGGGTTTGCAACCAGAGCTGTCCTCAATGTGGAAATACAGGATGGGCTCTTATGTCCGGCGAGGTAACGGAGACGTTCGTATTTCACTGTGTCCCTTTCAGCGGCTTCCACACGCATAGATATGATTACAGCACATCTAGATGCTTTCCTGCGCTCTGCATGCAAGTGCGTGTCAGTTACTAATGAGGGGTTGGTGGCACTGCGAGCTGAGTGAGAAACACACCATGTCTTTCTTCTTTCACCATTCTAAGTCAAAACATCTCCAGAACATGCCTTACATCCAAACTGTGGTCCCACCACGCGCAAATGTAAACGCACCCACATTCTTATTTATACACACAGATAGGTACACACGTGCACATGGATATGTTGTAGATGTAAATAATCATTTACACATATACACTGAACCACAAACACACAGACTCACACATACTGAGCACAGTTATAAATCTGTAATACACACAAAGCCACGCAGATCACGGAGCCACATATACTCATTTAATAAAGACAGTGCTTAATGAGTCATTAAATGACAGAATAATATTCTATGTGCGCCCCCATCCCAGTGACATTAAACGCAGTGAACTCTGTTTCAGCGAATGACATGGATGCATCCACAAGTGGGAAGAGTAGGCAAAACAATATTCAAATAAAAGAACTGTTGCTTTTTTAAAACAGCTGCTTTGTAAAAGCAAAAAGGGATAGCTGGTAGTGTATTGGTTGGAGGAACTGCCTTTGGACCTAAAGGTCCCAGGTTCAAGCCTTACCTCCTGCTGTAGTACCCTTGAGCAATATACTTACCCTGGGTTGCTCCAGTAAAAATTGCCTGGCTGTATAAAGGGGTAAATAATTGTAACCTTAACATTGTAAGTCACTTTGGAAATGCATTGGCTGAATGAATAAATATTAAAAAGTCTTCTAGTTCAATTTTTCAGAAACACAGTCACCCCAAATGAAGCTGCTCAGCAAGTTCTCCATGGTGTGCTGTCCAGGGGAAAACTGTGATGGACAGCTACAATATAAGAAACTGAAAGGCTTTAGGAGAAAATTTTTATGGATGGCTGACAGTGAGGAGGTGTTACTGTTGTTTTGCAGTCAACTTGATAAGTTTTGAGGTAAGCCTAAAAATTAAAACACCAAAAGTTCAAAATGTAAAAAGAATAACAAAAATGTAACCGAGTGAAAGTAGATTTTGTTTTTTTTACACATTTACTCAAGCCAAAAGGTTTTTGGTTCTGGCTGCAGTATGGTGGAATGAACACTCTTCCCCACTCAGAACTGCTGAATCTCTCTCAGCATTCAAGAAGAGTTTCAAAACACATCTCTTTAGGACCTACTTTTCCCAGGATCTTTCATGGGCTCCATAAACATGTACTGTGTTGCCTTTTAAAAAAAAAAACTATTTCCAGCTACTCCTGTAATGTATATTGGTTTGTACAGGAAAGGGCGTGTGGTGGCACAGCAGGCTTGGCCAGGTCCTGCTCTCTGGCGGGTCTGAGGTTCGAGTCCTGCTTGGGGTGCCTTACGACAGACTGATGTCCTGTCTTGAGTGTGTCCTCTCCGACCTTGCATCCTGTGTTTGTGGATTAGGCTTTGGTTTGCCAGAACCCCACTTGGGACAAATGGCTTCAGCCAGTGTGTGTGGGTTTCTACAGGTTTATGAGGCAAAAAAAAAATCAGTGTACTTAAGAATCATGTGTCTGCATCTAGATCTTGCCATCTGTTGGTGAAACCCATGTTTTCTGAGATGAGCATCACTTGGGAGAAAATCATCTGCTAAATGAAAAAATATAAATGCAAATGTTACTCAAGTACACATGTAAAAAGGATTCATGCCAAAAACTACTTCGAAAAGTAAAATTTCCCCAGAAATGTACTTAAGTTCGAGTACAATGGAGCAATGTTGTCTTATAAATATGTAACTCTGGAGAGTATATTAAAACAAGGAGACCCATATTAAAGACAGACTTTCTCTTCTAACTGTAAACAGAATGGAAAAGCATCACTTTGAACCTGTGACCTGACTAAGCTGTCTTGTAGCATGTATGCAACAGGCAGCTCTCATCCATGGAGAATCCAGTGGCTACTTCTTTGTCCTATGCGACTCATGTCAGACTCTACAGATCTACAGATAAGATCAGAAAAATGGAATTTGATAATTTGTACCTTTACAAAATTTACCTTCAGTATACTGTAACTTGGAACAACTTAATTTTCATGTCATGCATGTCTCTATAACATCTTCATTGAAGCTGTGACCTGCCACAGGCTGGAATTTCTAAAATTGTTACTTTCTTTCAACACTGTAAGACATTTATTCATTTAGCTGACACTTGTCTCCAAAGCAGCAGGGGGTGTAGTGACACAGCAGGTTTAGCCAAATCCTGCTCTCTGGTGGGTCTGGGGTTCAAGTCCTGGTTGGGGTGCCTTGTGATGGACTAACATCCTGTCCTGGGTGTGTCCCCTCCCTCTCCAACCTTACACCCTGTGTTGCTGGGTTAGGCTCCAGTTCACCGCAACCCCACTGGGGACAAGAGGTTTCAGTCTGTGTGTTGTATCAAAAGCAACTTACAATGTTGAGTTTCTTACAATTATTTACCCATTCATACAGCTGGGTAATTTTTACTGGAGCAATTTTAGGGTATGTACCTCAAGGGTACTACAGCTGAAGGTGGGAATCCAACCTGCAACTTTTGGGTCCAAGGCAATAGTTTTGACCACTACACTACAAGCTGTACCTGTATTTCCTCTACATTCCTTCTTGACACTTTCACATCTCTTCGTACGTGTTCATGATACTGCTGTTGAGTGTTTTCTTTTTCACACTCAGACTGGCAGCAATTTAATACAGTTGGTGAAAATAAATTCTGTACCACCCTGGTCACCCTGTCTCTTGCACACACAGTCCATCAAATCTCAGTGTGTGGAAATGTTATCTGGGGGTTGAAGTTCAGTTCTATGACCTCGATTTCCACTTTTGTGTAGTTGACATCCAAATTTATGTTGTCAGTCAAGGGCCTCCTCAGAAAAAGCCCGTTTGGGTTTCAGCTCTGGATAACCTTTAATTTCCTGAAATTAAGTAGCGAGAAAACTGAGGATCTGAAAGGTGCGCGTAGAGCCCACCTGACCAAAACTATTGCCTTTGACTTGGAGACTGGAGATAATGTCATCAAAGCTTCTAAAGGTATTTACAATTTGAGAGATATCAGGCACTTCTTTTTTCTTAAAGTCAATCATTTTTAAGATGCCAATAAAGTCATTGCTCAAATGTGCAATACTGCAAAACTCAAGCCTTGCCTTTCTAGGGGTTTATGCTAAAAGTTTGACTAATGTCTGTGCTTCAGTTAGGCTGGACTACTCTAAAAACCTTGCTTGATGGGTTTCCCTCCAGTCTCCCAAATAAGTTATATTGTGTTCACAGCTCAGCAGCTTTGCTGCTTACACATAGCATGTCTTGGCCGCACATAATGGAAATTCAAGAAGTTTCATTGACTCGCCCTTTAGTTTTGTATCCAGAACAAATTTTTTTCTCCTCAACTACAAAGCATTAAATTGCCTGGCAGCATCTTACTTGCCTGATTAGCCACATGGTCATGTCATATCCTGCTGCGTCTTGATATCCTGTTCATCAAAATCAGAAATAGGAGTGGAGACAAAAACACAGCCTTGTGTCAAATAAATTTGACTTAATGCGGAGAATACAGACACAACTACCACTGCTCTCGTATCCAATAGCACAAGTCAGCAGCCTAGGAAATCCATATTCAAGCAGTACATCCCACTGCATATGCTGAAACACATGGTCATATGTTTGCTTCATGTCCACAAAACACATGAAGACTGGATTAGTATATTCTCATATCTTTTAAAAAACTAGTTCAAGGAAAAGAGGTCTTTTCTGTTCCATGACTAGGATAAAATCTGTATTGTTGTTCCTGAATCTGAGGCTTGGTTGTTGGGTGGAATTTCCTTTCGAGTGGCAGGGAGATTGAGGAGTAGGGACCACCACCTCCGTTTGACAATCCAGAGGTACCTTGCCAGCCTTTCATGAAATTTTGAGTCCACCTGAGAGTCTTCATCCATTGCCTCACCAAACTCTTCTCATGCTCAAGCTTTCGCTTTAGTGTTTGCTTTTTGCTTCACATCTTTGCTGTGACGCTATTGGCCTGCTGGCACCTCTCAGCCAAATCAGGAAATCAAAAGTAGCCAAAAGTAATTTTCCAGAGGGTTTCCATAGTCTTGAGAATTTCTTGCACTGCTCCTGTTCACCAGCAGGTCCTAAGTATGCCACATTGAGAGGCACTAACTGCTGTCAGGTCACTGCTTTTAAGAACTGCATGCATTCCTGGCTGAGGTCTTGAACATGGATCATTTGACTTAACATTCAGGTGGAGTGTCCTTTCCAGTAAATGTTGTTAGGGAGGCTGAGGAGTGAAGTTCTTTGAAAAAGTGAAAAGTTCTCTTAGTAATGGGAATTAAATTGATCTTGCACTGGGCTGCCCAATATTCGTTTTTCAAAACACAGAACATCTGGGTCTACCAAGTCTGTTTGACAAGATCCCCATACATTGAATTCAACACATCATGAAATAGTATTTAAGTGACAAGTTTGCTGTGCTCTTCACCCAAGTGTCAAGCACGTATGTCCTCAGGTAGGATGATATGACCACAGAGTTGATAATTAAATTTTGTGCCAAGGCACTCCAATACCAGGTAAACTCATAAACCAAACTGTGTTTGAACATGATGTTTGTTATGGAAAGTCTGTGTGACCAACTTCATCCAGCTGGTACTTTCCACATCCTGCACCATCCCTTCCTTTCCAGTTAGGTGATATTCCATATTCCCAGAGCCATTTTCCATTGCTAAGGTCCAGTCCATCAAGGTCCATGCTGCTCATGCCTGCAACTTGTTTGGCACTGCATCTAACCCATCTAACATCTGACTCTTCTCACAGACACACACTGTCAACAACCGCTTGTCCCGAGCAGGGTCGCGACAAGCTGGAACCCACCCAGCAACACAGGGCACAAGACCAAAGAAGGAGGGAACATAGCCAGGACAGGATGCCAGTCCATCACAAGGCACTCCAGACCAGCCACCGCAACCCCCCCCCCCCCGACTCTTCATTTGTTCTGTATTCTATATGCTATGTTTTCTTCCCCAACATGTTTTTTTGGTATTTTCTTTCTAGTAAGAGTCCCTGAAATCTATGCACAATGTAAAAAAAAATAATATTTTGCCTTCACAATGTTTTCCATGAGCCTATGAGTGTCTGAAGACAAGGACCGAGTAGAAAGTGGTAATCTTAACCAGTGGGCTTGTTGTCATGTGATAGGAGAAGAGAGAGTCCTCCACCATAGTCTTTCCCATATGCACTGTGGTCCAGAGCCAATCATGGAAGCACTGGCCTCTAGACTAGTCAGTCCCTCTAAGAGTGACAATTATTTCTATGAAAACAAGGGTAGAATTTTCCATAAGGCATATCTGCGCCATCTACTGGTAAAATGAATCACATTGTGGCATCATCCTTCCATCATCCCTAGTCTCAGCCTTAGTGCACAAATGTCTGCTTCCCTCACACTAACAGAGCCTTGAAGAACAAGCAACATTAAGAAATGAGCCACACAAGACTGTAACTCTCCTGATCCCTTCGTTTGGCTGGTTATGTGCAGCTGGCTAATGCAGGGTCCACACTTTATGAAAGTCCCGTTTCCAGTTTGTGCTGGCAGGATACCCTCACACTTAGCGTGAGACTGCACTTGAACTTCACTGCTGGAGGCAGGCTGTGATATTACACTCACAGTTTGCAACATGTCAAATGTGTTTTGGTGACTACAGACTCTAGATACATTACATTACAAGAATTTCCTTAGGATATCTAATGAGGATATTGAAATCTACATGCATAACTTGAATATGGTGAAAGCCAATATATGTTTTTCCCAAGAATAAGGAATGAATGATCGCAGCCTTTATTTATCTTACCTTTCATTGCTGATAACTTGTTTGCATTGATTGGTTTGTGACGTTTATACAAACACTGTAAAATTATTTTTAAATGCAGCGTGTCTGCCCACATTGTTGGAATAATTGTAATCCATGATGATAGTGTGTTTTCATCAACCCCCACCCCCATCACCCTGCCTCCAGTCATGGCATTTAATAGCAGGCCTCTCGCTTGTCAGTGGGATGACAAACGACCTTTGGCAGCGCACATCTGATAAAGTTACTCACTTTCCACAGTGACAGAGTGTGTTAGTGGGTAATTTGAAAACCCCAAGCCTATCAGAGCTCTGAGTAATGTGGCTTTTCCATCCGTTAATGACAGGCGGGTGAGCGGAAGAACCCGCCTGCTTTGACATTATTGTCATGACAGTGACCTAGTTCCTTGCCTCCCATTCTCGCATGTCAAAGGGATGATGCAGCCTTGTGAGCAACGAAGACACGCGGTCCCTGTCGGTCACCAGGCCTTTCAGCCACACGCTTTGGTGCCACTTAGTTCAGGCCTGCCCCCCACAGCATGTGCTGGAAATGACTGTGCAAGCGGATTAGCTGCAGACAGCAGGCCTCTTGCACTGAGCTAACTGTTAATGTGCAGTAAGCAAGTGACCTGAATTAGGGGCCAGGCCCTGCTGCTTGTCAACGTCACATGTTAATCACAAATGTAATTTGGATTTACATTAATGAATACAAATGGCTCCCTTGGCTCCTCAGGCCCTGTGTAATAAATTATTATCGCTCCCAACAATCACATTTCTTAGCATTTTTCAATTACCCGCCCCTGCAGAGTTGTTCAAGGATAGCCCTCTTTGATGAAGACAAATGATCTCGCAGGCAAGGCAGAGTGTCTGGCAGTCTGCTTTAATAGTTTTCTAATTTGGGCATATCTACGTTGATAAATGCAGCAATTCATTTTTTTTAAAAGTCTGACACCAGTTATGTAATTACGAGCAGGTGCTAATTACACATCTGATGAAAAATCTAATTTGGGAGGAAAAGTTAACAAAGGGAGAGCTGTCCTTAATGTCAGTTTAAACCACTTCTGTCATTTGCGTTATTCTGTGCTTCAGTGCTGAATGTCGAAAGCTGGAGAAGTTTGACTGACACTGAGCCTTGGGCAGAATAGGGGACTATATGAATTCCCTATTGGTTGCTATCACTTACAGCTACCTCTTATGTTCTGCACAAATGGAAATGAATGTTTTCTAATTGCCTTCAAATAACTTAAAATCTTAAGAAAGGTGTAAAAGACCATAAGGTAAGGAATGTTAAATATTCATTTTTCCTGAATAATAGGGAATGGGGGGTGTGGTGGTGTGGTGGTGTGGTGGCGTGGTGGCGCAGTGGGTTGGTCCAGGTCCTGCTCTCTGGTGGGTCTGGGGTTCGAGTCCCGCTTGAGGTGCCTTGCAACGGACTTGTGTCCCGTCCTGGGTGTGTCCCCTCCAGCCTTACGCCCTGAGTTGCTGGGTTAGGCTCCAGTTCCCCGCGACCCCGTATGGGACAAGCGGTTCAGAAAGTGTGTGTGTGTAATAGGGAACAATAAGAAAATCTGAATGAAACCTTAATCCATGAAACTCTAAATTCTGGCTTAATCTGATTTTCCTGATATCTACACAATAGTTCATTCAAAGATAGGCATTATAATTCAGTGAATTTTCAGAAACAGACGTATTGCTGTGGTCCTGTGAAAGCAGTCTGAGAAAATCTACTTTAATAACTACAGCGATGAGCGATATGGAATAATGGAATTTATGATTTTAGTTGTAACAACTGTTGCTGGCATTCTCTCCCAGTACAGCATCTATGGGCCATTCTTGACATGCTCCAGGCTGTCATTATTAAAAAGGGTCAAGCAACACTAATCTCCTTAAACTGTTACCAAGCCCATGCAAACAAAATCAAACACCAGGGAACACCACTGCCTGTTACAATATCATATTTCAGATCTTTAATCTTTACAATTCATGAACACAACACAAAGAGGACAGTACCACACTCAAACAGGCCGCTTTAAAAATAATTCTCATGTTTCCTGTAAGTTATTTCTTGGTATGCAAATGTGGAGCTCTTTTGAGAAGCTGCGCTGATGGACACCAAGAAACTGAAGATGTTTGAAAGGAAACGGAGAAGGATCTGGGATGAGACTTGGGAGAAATGACCAGGGAATGACACACAGGAGGTAGGTGTGCGTCCAAGGAGTGTAGTCGAGTCCAGCGCGTGATCCAAAAGTTTGTGGTTTGAAAGACAGGGCCACAGTCCAAAGAGTCGCAGTTCGAAAAACGAGGGTCGAGATCTGAAGGGCAAGTAATGAGGAACAAAGCAGAAGTGAAGATTCCACAATTGCTGCAGGTAGGTCTCCTTCTAAAGAGTGTTTTAATGAGGTGCAGGTGACTGTCATGTTTCTAGCGAGATGTCGGTCAGAATGCAAGCACAGAGATCGCTGTGAAATGTTGTAGTCCTGATCCGAAGAGTTGCAGTTCACAGGTGAAGATCATAGTCCGAGGAGTTGTGGTCGTGGTTCGAATAGCAAGGGTCACTACCCGAAGGGCCATTGACAAGGAGTAAAAAAACAATGCTGAGCGTGAGGTTTCTCAATGAGATTCCACAACGACATCCAGGGGCAAAGAGATATTAATAGGAGGTTGAGCCTGTAAAGTTGAAGTAGCATAAGGTTTGAGCATGGATACATGAAAGGTGGGACATTCTGTAGTGGGCAGGTAACTGCAAATGGTATGTGACAGGGTTGAAGCACTTCACAATTTTGAAAGGTCCTATGTATTTTGGAGACATTTTTTTTGCAGGGAGGAAAAGTTTAAGGTCCCGTGTAGAAACCAATACCATCTGCCTGACTTGGTACAGTACCATCTGTTGTCTTCTATCCACTTAGGCCTTTAGAGACTGGGTGGCTTGTTGGAGTTGAACATAGGCAGTCTCCCAAACTGCCTCGCTCCGCTTGTACCACTCATCCAGTGTCAGGATATCACTGGAGTTGGTGGTCCAGGGAAAGAGAGGTGGCTAGTACCCTAGAACACCCTAGAAGAGAATCAAGTGAGCGGAAGAGTGGATCAGGGAATTCTGCCCATATTGTGCTTAGGGGAAGTATTGACACAAATCTGTCTGTTTTTGGGGCACAATAGCATCAAAGAAAATAGTCTAGCTCCTGGTTCAGTCTCTCCATCTGTCCATTCTATTGGGGATGATCCTGAGGTAAGGCTGAACAACACCCCTAACCAGGAGCAGAACATCTTCTAAACCCAGGACGTGAACTGAGGACCTCTGTCCAGCACAACGTCTTTGGGGATGCCATATAGACAGAAGACCTGCTAGAATACGGTCTCTGCCATTTCCATCACCAAGGGCAGTTTTTTAATTGACTCCAGCAGGCATGCTTTGGAAAACTGGTCCTTCACCACCAGTATTCTCTTCTGAACAGGGCACATTTGTGATGAAGTCAATATTAGGGATAGGCAGAAGTTTGTGAAGCCCAGCAGGCAATTGGTGTGGCACCTTAGCCTGTGCACCTGTGGTACAGATCAGCACAAAGTCCTTCACATCCTGCCCGATGGATGGCCTCCAAAACCTCTCTGAGACCAATTTCAGTGTACAGCTAACCCCTGGATGTCCTGTACTAGGGGAGTCATGGACTCAGTGGTAGAGCTTCAAATGGAGCTTGGAAGGCACATGCTCTTCTTTTACAGGCTGCTCCCATGATCCCAGTTCTTCCTTCTGTACTGCTCTTATTTCATCCAGGAGAGCCCACCAGATTAGTGCAACGAATTGTGTTGATGGAAGTACTGTTTTCTCGACCTCAAGTCTTGGGAAGACCTCATACAGTGTAGAGAGGGTATCAGCCTTGCTATTTTTGGAACCTGGATGATAAGTGACAGTGAAGTTTAAGAGGGTGAAAAATAAAGCCCACCTGGCTTGTCTGTAGTTTAGCCTTTTTACCTTCTGAAGAAAAAATAAATTCCTGATTAACAAATTTCCTAATGCTAACAGTATTCACCAAACATGGTGAAATTTTCAATGTTGAAGAGAGGAAGAGGTAGAGAATGGCTGTTAGTCATCAGCATATTATAAGGCAGAGGTAGTAGGTGGTTATCAGAGCTCTGTTTTTCTCTTCATCCCCTGAACCAGGTATATTTAAAGTGTTTCCGTTACATGTGTCACACAGAACCGAAGCTGTGGGGAAGGCTGGACCTAAGTGCAGGATCACTTATTTGGAACTGAGGGGTCAGGCGAGTTCTCGTTGTTGGGCGAAGAGTCGGTTGATCGGCTGCCAGAGTGGGAGCGAAGATCCGTAGATGAAGTTAGGGGGAGGGGCAAATGGTCAGAAGCCTGGGAACGAAGACCAGGAACCCACCCTACTGGACCATAGGCACAAAGGGGAACCATTGCCTCAATGAGATTCCACAAGTGGTGAAGGGGCTGAAGAGGGTCTTTGAAAGCTGAGTGCTCTGATTGTCATCAGGTGCTTGATCGGTGTCAGGTGCTGTTGATTGTGGTGGGGGTGTGGACATGACAACATGATATCGTGTTCTTGTATCTTTTGTTTTGCTGAGCCAGTTGTTGTTTGATATCTTTATTTTATCACTATTTACCAAAGTAGTGCACACTGCTATGTATTATGTGACAGTCAACCGCCCTTGCTGTGACAGGTATGTATTGTTCAGCAATGCCGCTATATCTTTAGCTCATTCACATTTCCCTACCTTGTCCTGAAACGTTTATGTTTCTCAGGGCTCATTTTGTCACAGTACAGGGAAAACCTCAAAGAAAAAATGGGAGAAGACAAGCATACACTTTAGAAGCAGCCACATGACTACACAACTAGTGCATTATGAAATCAAGGTACCTTGATTTCTTTGTCTTATTATTTAATGTTTTGTATGAAATGTTTACTATAGGTCACAGAGAACTTGTTTTAGTATGGTTTTTACAGTCTTTTCTAGCTTACCTTGCTTTAGTGTTTTTACCTGGCATGCTGTCTATTGAAATCACTGGTTGTGGTCATTGCCAAACAGATTTTTCTTTTCCAGGGTTTACTATGGAGCAGTGGCTACAACTGAAGATCTGGCAACAGCTGCTGTTTGAGGAAGGCCTATACTGTCATACCCTCGACATAGTCGCTTTAGCAGAGTAAAAAATCAAGCAAGACTTATGTCAGTTCAGCCTGGTTTGAACATCCACTTATTCCCATTGAAACACCAAAACTCATTTCCCAAAAGCTGGGAATTTCTTTGCTATCTAACTCATCCTGAAATGTAGCTAGAGTCTCTGGGCCGATTCTACTCAACCAGCGAATGGTGTTCTTTGCTTCAAAAAACACAGACGGACAAAAAATCTAATAAAAGATGTAATCAAGAGAATATGGGATCCCCATGTGCTTTCAAACAAATTGGTTGTTTCTCTGACTTTATGTGCCCTCGGAGAAAAATTAAGCTCTGTAAGAGAGAAAAGAAAAGCCCCGGCTTTCAGATATAGACACTAGTTAGAATCACATACTACAGCAGCGCTGGTAATTCCTTCCTCCCCTCTTGTGACTCTGGCTATTATGCCATTTTTCTGGGTTTTATATTCCTTATTGAGCCCACAATCTCATGCTGGCTGAAATATGGATTGATGCTAATCCTACAAGTTGATAGCATTAAGATCCATCAGGATCCAATTACATCCTTGTCATCCCCACTAATTGCAATGATGCAAATGCAGCCTAGTCATCAATCATTCAGGTTGGAGACTGATGTCGCTCACACATTCTCATTCAGACAGAGGCAGTCACAGATGAGCAACATCTCTTCATAAGGAACAGTAGAAGGAGAAGATAGACTTCCCAAAGGAACTCACATACCTCAAGGTTGTTTACCCCATGGTGTAGAGTCACTACTGTAAGGAAAGTGCAGGTTTTTCCTCTGGATTGAGGATTCAGTTTAGTTTCAAGAGGATTAACTATAAATCATGTCAAAGTCAATGTTCACTTAGCTGGTTCTTTGGTGTAACTGGTGGTAACCAACTCTGGCTAACATGGTAAAGAAAAGTAAGCCCCCTCAGAAAAAGTTGTCAGTCAGTATTACAAATACATTGCTGACCAATGTTCAATCTAACCCCACTAAACACAAACAAGTTAATCAGAAATGAAACCTACAAGGAAGACTTATTATAACTGGCCTTTCTTGACTTTCCACCTTTTTTCTGCAGAAACGTTGAAGCCCAGTAACTGGCATTCTGTTCAGCTTGAGATGAATAGTGCTTCTGTATGTTACTGTGCTGTCACCACAGTGATGCTTCACACAAGCAACAATGGCAAAATAAACACACAAACACTGCCGCCAGCTGTTTTCCCCCTGTGCGCTAGATCTAATTGATCCAACCCCACTGAGAGGTGAGTGCGGCCCTCTGTGTCCTCTGACTGCCAGTCCCCTATAATCTTTACAAAGAGCACACATACAGGTACCTAATACAACCCAAGGCAAAATCTTAAATATTTAAAGGTAGACGTATTGAGCCATGTAAGAAGTTCCAAAACAGGTGACCAGATCTTCCAAAATTCATCTGACTTTTCTAGTGGACACTTGATTCAACCAATATTTGTGAAAAGAGCTTCTGTGTGGAGCAGAGCGGACAAACTTTTTGTCAAAGAACTTCTGAATAGTTCAGTTAACACAAAGTGCTGTAAAAAAGCATTTGTCCAGTTTCTCATATTCTCTATTTTTGCAGCTTTTGACAGTAAATTAGATAGCTTTTTCTCATTTCTAATAGTATATGAATGAAGCCTGAAAGAAAACATGTGACACCAGTATTGTTTTTATGTTATTTTGCTGGTATGAAAGATAATGAAAAGTGCAGTGAAATATCCTACGACAATGTAGTGGAATTGGATAAATTCTGTGGATAGACTTTAAAATGGAAGCACTTCTATTGTTTGAGCCAAAGGAAGAAAAGTGAGCTTCATTATCTGAGTTCTTATATTTGAAATACTTTCTCTAATGGATATGGATTTCTTATACATTTACACTTATATTCATTCATTTAGTAGTTGCTTTTCTCCAAAGCAACATACATCTCAGAGAAAAATACAATGAGTACAATACATCAGCAAAAGGAGATACTTGAATGCATACGTAATTCCAAAGAACAGTTAATTTGTCACACTCCAGCATATAAACCAAAGGACATCACATGAGTAGTTGTATAAAATTTTATCCATTATTCAACACACACACACATTTTCAGAACTGCTTGTCCCATACGGGGTTGTGGGGAACCGGAGCCTACCCGGTAACACAGGGCGTAAGGCCGAAGGGGGAGGGGACACACCCAGGACGGGACGCCAGTCCGTCGCAAGGCACCCCAAGCGGGATTCGAACCCCAGACCCACCGGAGAGCAGGACCTGGTCCAACCCACTGCTCCACCGCGCCCCCACTCCATTATTCAACAGTTATAATAAAATTATTGAACATAAACACACACACACACAGACACACACACACACCTTCAGAACCACTCGTCCCATATGGGGTCACAGAGCCTACCCAGTAACACAGGGCGTAAGGGACACACCCAGGACAGGACACCAGTCCATCACAAGGCACCCCAAGCAGGACTTGAACCCCAGACCCACCAGAGAGCAGGACTGCAGTCCAACCCACTGCTCCACTGCACCCTCTGAACATAAACATTTACATGTTTATCATGCACTCAAGAGATCATGGGAAGTCAGTCCAGAAGAGGTGATTTTAAGACCCTTCTTAAATGTAAAGAGACTCAGCACTTCTGAATGAGAGAGGGAGGTCATTCCATCACATAGGAGCCTGAAACGAAAACCTTTGTGCCTTTGATTTTGGACCTTTTGTGTGTGTGAGATCACCAAGGAGACAGAGGTGGAAGATTCTAGCAGTCTGGTTGGGGTGTAGCGAATGATCAGGTCTTGTAGATATTGGGCAGCAGATCCTTTGAGGTTTCTGTAGGCCATAACCAGAGTCTTGAGTCTTTTTCATAATGCGATATCAGTTTTTTTCTTTCCATTTAAGAATTTTAAAAATTTTCTCTTAATTACTTTGATTCCAGGAAGAAATTTAAATAAAAAAATTCATAATTTTCCATAGAGTAAAGGTATACCCATACTAATACGTTTTGTCATTTCAACAGAAACCACCACAAACATTTACACACACACTTTCTGAACCGCTTGTCCCATATAGGGTCGCGGGGAACTGGAGCCTAACCCGGCAACTCAGGGCATAAGGCTGGAGGGGGAGGGGACACACCTAGGACGGGACGCCAGTCCGCCGCAAGGCACCCCAAGTGGGACTCAAACCCCAGAACCACTGGAAAGCAGGACCTGGTCCAACCCACTGTGCCACCGCACCCCTTCACCAACCATTTACACATGTACACTTAAATTTATTCATTTAGCATACATTTTTCCCAAAAAATGACCTACAACTCAAGAACTAACAGGCAAAAAATTTTACATGCAGACGTGTAATTATTGAAGCACATTTAGTTTGTTAAATATCAAATTTTTTGCTAGCGCTCGTTACACGAGTAGCTGCCTATAGAAATGAGTCTGATGGGAAATATTAAGGTGATTGTGACAGATGTTGTGGTACAAATTTATGTTGCTGCTGGCAAAAAGAAAGAGATGGGTTTTGAGACCCTTCCCGAATTATGAAATGGATTCAGAAGTGACTCAGCGAGGTAGAAAGCTGAAAAGAAAGAAAGCACAAACAGCATCCCAAATGTTAAAATAACTTCACCCACATCCTTGCCAGATGATCAGCTGAAAAGGCCATGAACAGCAGAGATGTGGGCAACAGCACAGGTAATATATAGCGGCATTTTCAGGACAGGTCTGGAGATAGATTGCTCTTACGAGTCATTGTCTTGTTGTTGACAAAGAGAAATGCAGGCACTGGGACTTTATGAGGAAACCAAAGCAAAACCCCCATGAGCACCCTGGGAGTCTAGCCCCACCACAGTCAGTGCCACTCAACACCCAACCTGCTGAAACACACATCTGTTCCAGAGTGCCCCCTGGAGGTGCAGCAGTTCTTCCTACATAAGTAAAACTCCAGCTGCCAAACCACAATGTGTGCAAGTTGTCCAATTTTCTTTCAGCAACCATGTGGCTGAGACAAAAGGCTAAATCACTGAACATTAACTCAGTCAAACTCAGTCAAATGCTGGAGTGCTGTAGAGGAAGCTCAACTGAAAATGAAGTTTTCTGTTATGGAGGGGTCTTATTCAAAAGGCTACCAGTGTTCGTGACGATTTTGCTAGTGGATGCTGGTCTCCTTGATAAACTGCCTTGATGCATCAACTCCACAAAGATTAATTCCACAAAGATTGTACTTTTGCTGAGATGTACGACGCTTTGGACAAAAGCGTCTGCTAAATGAATAAATGTAAATGTAAATGTAAATGCAATTCTAAGCTTTTATCTCAGTAATTATAACAGAGTCTACTTTGACCTGCAGCAGTCACTTCCCACATTAACACAGTTGCTGCAATTCAAGTCCAGAATGAGCAAGCGGGCGGGCAAAATCATCACTGATCCCACACACCCCAGGCACAAACTCTTTACGCTTCTCCCCTCTGGCAGGTGTTAAAGAGTACTGCCTACCAAAACAACCAGATATAAGAAAGTTTTTTCCCTCAGGCATCACTGTCACGAACAGTTAACACTCCCCTATAGGTCTCCTGTCATTGCAACAATATCCAACCATTTTTTGTGATTTACTTCTTATTTATTTACTTTCTTGTATTTATACTACTATTTATACTCTCGTGCTTGTATTCTCTGTAAATATGTTATTTATTTATTCTGTAATTCTGTGTCAGCTGTGTGTGGTCTGTAAATACTGCAGTCATCTAGAACCACAACAAATTCCTTGTGTACGTCAGCACACTTGGCCAATAAAACTCATTCTGATTCAGAGAGAATTAATGTCCCTGAGCTTTTGAAAACACCTGTACTTCTAGATCATATGGTTGTGGAAGGAATTAATATTTTGCATTTCTTTTAATGAGGGAACTTGTTGCAGCTGCTGGGCTGCAATTTGAAGTGAGTTCTCTTGTGTCTTTTTTTGAATTGGCCAGTAACAGTGCACTGTGGACTGTTTTTACCTCTATGCCTTGAAAAGCAGCAAACCTTCCATGTGACATGAGCCCAGTAGTAGCCAGATTTATGAGGAGGCCATGAGGTCATTCCTCTACTTTCCCTGGGCTCATAACTGATGGAACCTGGAAGCTACTGGTCCTCCCAATTACTTTAAATTTAACCTTTGTGTTTCACTATCCAGGAGGTGCGGTGGCGTGGTGGGTTTGGCCAGTGCCTGCTGTGTGGTGGGTCTGGGGTTTGAGCCCTGTTCGGGGTGCCATGTGGTGGACTGTCATCCCGTCCAGGGTGTGTCCCCTCCCCCTTTGGCCTTGCGTCCTGCGTTGCCAGGTAGGCTCCGGCTCGCTATGACCCCGCTTGAGACAGGCGGTTATAGACATGGGTGGGCGATTGGTTGGTTTCATTATTTGTTCTTATTTTTCATTGTGCTGCTGAAGCCTTGGTTCAGTGACAGAAATCCTGACAAAGCAGTAGATGGGAACCTTAGACTGTGACCCCAGATAATGTCGTGAGACCTCACTATATTATATACACCTTTCACCAAGACTGCATTGTCTTTAAAAAATAAACAGAAGCATAAAGGGGTGTGTTGAGGCTACAGACATCTTGAACTTTGACTTTGACATTTGTTCTTGTTTTCAAGAGAAAATGGAGACCAGGTGGGTCATTAGACTTTAACTCATACTGGACAAGACCTTTTCACAAGAGGGTTTAGTCTTTCCTAGTTCTCAGTAAAACCTGATGTCTGAGGCCACAAGTACTGTAAATCATGGAGGCACTGTATCTCAGGATGAACCTGATGCCAAGAAGGCACTATACCCTTACCTTATGGTGATGTGGTTTCCTCTGGCTCCAGGCTTCTGCACTTTCATACTCTCCGTCAGCAAGTCCGGCACTTTCCAGGATGTGCTTTCACAATGGGCCCTCTGAGGCTCTGTGTTTACTCTGCAGTAAAACTAGAGTGGGACAAGTTGGTGGGGGTCATGACAGTGGCGTCACTTAGCTCTCCCACACAAGTGCGTCAGAGTCCTGGGGCAGGTGCTGACAGAACCACTGTGGGGCCACAAACCAGGTAGGATGTGAAGCTGGGTGGATGCTGGATGGCATAGGCTATGTTAGCCGCCGAACAGGAAACAGAGCCTTACTTGCAATGTCACCAGTCACTGTAGCACCTTAAATGCTTTACTCCGGTCGTTCCTGTACTTCTCCACAATATAATGCTGCAATATGATACTCAGTAGCTCACAACAATGCCAAAAACCTCACCAGCTATCTCATACCGACACCTTATCTATTCTGTCATTAAGTCGCTGTAGATGTGAACCACAGTACTTCAACCATACTACCACTCTCATCACAATTCCACATTCCAGTACCTCTCATAGTACCTAACCCCATTACCCCAAACAGTAGTTCACCTTATTACAGCAATATCATGCCAGAGTACTTCAAAGAGTACTTCAGCTGGGATCAGACTCATTATCTCAGAAGAGTACCACACCCCAGTATTTCACTCATGTACTTCACCCTTGTAGCTATATCGCTGTATCACCACAGTACCACACCCCAGCTCTCTGGGTTGGAAACTCAAAACAAGGTGGGTGAACCAGTTTCACACACACATTGGCTGAAACCGCTTGTCCCAAGCGGGGTCGCGGTGAGCCATAGCCTAACCCGGCAACACAGGACGTAAGGCTGGAGGGGAAGGGGACACACCCAGGACAGGATGCCAGTCCACCACAAGGCACCCCAAGAAGGACTCGAACCCCAGACCTGCCAGCAAGGAGGACCCGGCCAAGCCCGCTGCACCACCGTGTCCCCCAAACCTGTTTCAGTAACAGCAAAACTTGCAAGGATCACTATAGTTTCTCAAGTAATACTCTCAAAAAGCTTAATCTAAACCACTGAAAATGCTTATTCAAATCATGTTTTTATGTTGGCAATTTATCAAGTAAAACTAGACAGAAGCAGCCAGAGAGACAACGAAATGAAAGGATGGATAACTTTATTTCATCACAGGAATAAAAGGACATGTTGAGGATGATTATGATGGTAAGTGGACGAAGAGGTAGAGGGCACACGGTACAAATGGACACAATGAATTCAAGAAATGAATACTACATTAAGGTTCTATATGCACATGAAGAAAATGAACTCAAATACCAGTATGAAAACGTGTCACAGTGAAACATTCTAGAGAAGGCAATTTATTTTTAATATACAAGTATAAATGCATAGTCTAGAGTATCACATATTTAATGCATGCAAGGTGATTTCAAATATTTCAATCGTATTTAAACACAGTATCATTCTACTCGAACATCATTTGAACTGTGTATGCATTTAACGAATTAAAACATGAACAGGATTTGTCGAAGTCTAATAAATAGCAAATTAAAGCTGAAATAAATTCATCAGGTAATGGGTTACAAACATATTGTGTGACCTTGATATGCAACAACAGGATAGCATTTGTTCTTAAAATTTTAAGCAGGCTGTGGTCACTTTATTAATGTACACAGTTAAATTTGTCAGTAGTGTTTAAGGTGCAACTCAGAATTTGTGACTGGTGTTAAAGTACTTAGTACTGAATACACACCATTCTGAAAAGGCTCCAGATCATTTTACTCTGACTTTGTAGAGATACATTCTCTGGATAACAATGTTTCCTGAATAAACATACAGTATAATAATAATAATAATAATAATAATAATAGCAATAATGATGATAATAATAATAAACAGGAATACTGAGCAGAGACTTCTGCTGCGCCTGTGGATCACATACACAGTGAACAACTCCTGTGACCCAGGAATCAAACACCACTGACCAGACAAGCTGAGCAGTAATATGTAAGGCACACTTTGTCCCTCTATGTCTTCTGTTTTATATGCAGATAATTTATGAACATATTCCAAACAAATTTCTATAAAGAATTTTCTCTACTCCTCAGTCTCAATTATAACCTGAACACAAAGCACCTTTTAAGTACAGTATCATAACTAACTAAATAAATATACTTGTACTATACACACCACAGGTACACTTCCTTCACAGCCAGCAAAGATAAAGGATACTATATATAGTATGGATATCTATATCTCACGAAAGGTAAAGCACGGAGGTTCTCGGTTCTGGCTCCGTTGTGGTGGAACGACCTTCCCTCTCACTCAGACCTACAGAAACTCTGTCTACATTCGAGAAGGGTCTGAAAACTCACCTTTTCCGCACTCATTTCGCCCAAGATCTCTCCAGCTCATGCATGGTGTAAATGTTCATGCACCGTAACTTCATGAGCATCACCAGATAAAGCCTTTATTCAGCCACTACTCCGGCATTGTTTTTGTTTGCTTGTGTATCTTATAATATTACTAAAAAAAAAAAAAAAAAAAAATTGGTAGGAGGGTATCAGGATTTGTCTACCCTTTGTTTTATGCACCTACTTGAATAATGACCATCGGTGCAGCAAGTGGGAGGTAACAAACTAGGTTTACTTGAGAGTCACATGTCTGCAGCCAAGTCTCTTCTCTTAATGTAATGCATAAATTGTACTTTTGCTGAGATGTACGTCGTTTTGGACAAAAGCGTCTGCTAAATGAATAAATGTAAATGTAATATCTAAAGCATATCTAAAGGTTATCAATGTAAGTATGGAAATAGATGAAAAAGGAACAATATATGAGTGCCTGTGGGAATAGTTTTGACATTTTGTTTCACCTAACCCTTAAAGGCAAACTTGCTCAAAAAGGCTATGAATTAAGAGTGCTGTATGGTGACAGAAGAGTCACATCACCTTACCACAATAAAGTATCACACTGGGGTCTATGTCCTCCAGAAAGCTTTGTAAAGATAGGCATAGAAATGTCAAATACAATAGTAATTCACTTAATAAAAAATACATTTCAGAGAAATCATTTCAGAAATACATTTAAGGATAAAAGCATAAATATAGAAACACATTGTATGTTTCTACCAAAATGTACAAGGTTTCATCTTTAGAAAAATTTAGGAGATGTTCTAATGGAAAACCTATGGTATTCACAAGGGATTCTCCTGTTGCTGGCTGTCATGAAGTCGCAGGATGCTCTGAAGGGCGTCCAGCCAGACTTTGTAACAGAAGAGGTACTGTTCCTGGAATCACAGGGAAGGCCATGACCATTATTAAATAGCACTGTCTGCTGGATTTATTGGGCTCCAGCACCTCATTTGGAAGAGGGAAAATCAAATTTGCTGTGAGATGATGTAAGCAGCTGTCCTTGGACAGTTAATAAAATGTCTATTGGAGTTTTGTTAGCAGCTTGGCAGGAAATGGCTGTGGGAGCAGCTTTTGGCTGCTTGTGGGCCTTCATGTACTGTAAATTGAGGCCTTGGGATTGGAGAAACAGCTTTGTCCAGCTCACCTTCCACAGTCATTTCAAAATCAACCTGCTTGGAGCTTTTTCTGTATTACCAAAAAACATACACACACTGTCTGAACCACTTGTCCCATACAGGGTCAGGGGGAGCCGGAGCCTAACCCAGCAACACAGGGCATAAGGCTGGAGGGGGAGGGGACACACCCAGAACGGGACGCCAGCCCATCGCAAGGCACCCTAAGCAGGACTCAAACCCCAGACCCACCCGAGAGGAGGACCTGGGCCAACCCACTGCGCCACCATGCCCCCTACCAAAAAACACACACACACACACACACACACACACACACACACACACACACACACACACACACTTTCAGAACTGCTTGTCCCATACGGGGTCTCGGGAGCCTACCCAGTAACACAGGGTGTAAGGCTGGAGGGGGAGGGGACACACCCAGGACAGGACACCAGTCCGTCGCAAGGCACCCCAAGCGAGACTTGAACCCCAGACCCACCCGAGAGCAGGACTGTGGTCGAACCCACTGTGCCACCGCACCCCCTTACCAAAAAACAATAAACAGGAAATGTACCTTTGTCTGTATCATCCCATACCGCTGTAGTCTCATCTCCTTCACTATATTGCTGATGTTAATCTGTTGAAACAAAGCAGTGGATACATTAAGCTCAGGTTTGGGCATACAAAATACAAATTTCCAGAGAGGGTCAAACTCCTAGGAATACGGGTGTGGGCAGCAAAGGGGTATGGATGCACACAGCGCCTGAATGTGTCACTGAGGGATATCTCACGCTCAGGTCCTTCTCGATGAGGGTGAGGATGATGTCGGTGCAGATGAGAACACCTGCTCTGCCAATTCCAGCGCTGCAGTGCACGGTGACGGGCCCCTCTGAGTGCACTGCCCGCATGTAGCGAACAAAACGAACCAGATGCTCACAGGAGTGTGGTGTGCCATGGTCTGGCCAGGTGGTAAACTTCAGGTGCTTCACCACGTGTGTGTCTCCGCTCTGCAACAGAAAATTATTTCCATTTAAAAGATGGAAGCCAACCCTCTGGTTTGCTGCAAGTCATAAATGCTTTGCAGTTTTGTGACTTACTTTTTTTTCCACCATCCTGATGATCCGGATGTGAAAATAGTCCTGTATCTGGCAGTTGTCCAGGATGAGCTGGTAGCAGCCAACATCTATGGGCTCATGGAGCTTCTCAGGCCAGTACTTGTGGCACTTGACACGGCCACGCTCCACCTCCTGCGTCACCATAGCAATGACGTCTGAGCGGTTCTCCCACACCATTTGCCAGAAGCATGTCTGGGTACAAGGCAGTGGGCCCTGGGAGCAAATGTAGCTGAAGTCCTCCTCTGGGCCTACACCCATGCGGATGTAGCTGGCATTAATGTACTCCTGCTGCTCCCCAACTGGGACCCGAGTTTTGTCATCTGTTGAGGACACAAGGGGGGCACTCTAATTAGTGTAATTCTTACCAAGAAAAGGAAGTTCATTACATGTCTCATTACAGAACAAACACAAATGGAAAAGAAGCAACTTTATTCCATGCCACATGCATACACAGCTCTGAAAAATTCACTAAAGTAAGTTAAAGACATTGAGAGAGGATCACCTTACAACCACACCTCACTAACTACACTATTATAAATACATGAAAATTTAGGATATGTATGTCATTAATATTCTGCTTTGTTTAATCTGGATTATAAAACAATGTTAAAACTCATTTGTTCTTCAGGAAAAGAAGAGTCCCCTTCACATTTATTCATTTACTAGACACCTTTCTCTAAAGTGACTTACAATGCTGATCTACCTTAAATTTACTTATCCATTTATACAGCAAGGTAATTTTCACCAGAACAGTTTTTAAGGATAAGTACCTAGCTTGAGGGTACTACAGACAGAGGTGTGATTTGAACCCATAGCCTTTGGGTCCAACAGCAGCAGCACTAACCACTACACTACCAGCTGTCCCATGAAAATCTGATTACACTATGTGCATATTGCTGTTTGAAAATGGAACGGTACAGGATCTGAGCTACAGACTCGGTCTTTATTCTGACTGGTGTTATGTTTTATGAGTTGGGCAGCACATCCTTTACAAGCCAGAAGCATTATTCATTAATTAGTCAAAGATGCAGACTTCTGGTTGTTCCCCCAGTAGAGCCTAATAGACATAGTGTCCCCAGGAGTATAACCAGAACTTATGACCAGACCTCCACAACAAAATGTATGGAAATGTGTTTAACTAAGTTTGACCATTCTGCTCATGATGGTTGAGGTGGAGGGGATGTAGTGTGTGCCAGGCCCCCTCCATCATGGGTGGTATCACACTTCCTGCCCAGCGTGGTGCTGCTTGAGTTGCTTCCAGCAACAACAGCATCTCACGCCTGGGCTTCAACACTCTACTCAGGCAGTCTATCCAGAACGGAGGGGCCCCCTGACTGCAACTGTAAACAAACATCTCCACAGACCCCCAGCATGCTTGTGGGTTGGCTCCTTTCCTGGATTGGATGCGGCTCACTTTTGCTGATGTGTGGGCAAAATTGCACAGCAAACACAGCAAATAGAGACTAATGAGCCTCCAGCTTGGCCCTTGTCTCTCATAACAATAGAGCAAAATAAACACATTATCTTTCTTCTTTCGCTTCATGTTTCCAAACATTTTTCTAGAGCAAAAAAAAAAACATTTGATGAAGCAGGATGAAGTGTGATAACGCTGGTGATGGTGACCTTTCCCTTACCTCTTCCTCAATAAAACTGCATAGGACTGAGTGCTAACCGGGTCATGTGCAAAGGACAATCTTTGGGTCTAAACAGAACTGGAAGAAGCTCAGTGGAGATCACATAGTCTTGTGTAGAGCACAGAGCACTTTTACACGCACATTGATGCTTCTGTTTCTTTAAATAGCAAAACTGTTTCACCTCAAAACTTGTCAACATAGAAGGAGACAATATTCACAGACATAAAGCTTTTATGAGTATCAGTACTACTACAGGGCAGCAAATTGGTGTTGCTGGTAGAGCTGGTGCTTCACAATTCCTGAGCTGTGGATTTGATATTGAGTCAGTCTGTGTGCAGTTTGCATGTTCTCTTCATGCTTATGTGGTTTCATTCCATAGTCCAAGGCATTTGTTTCAGGTGAATTGGTGACTCCTTGGTGTGTGTGTGTGTATCATTGCCCTTGATTGGACTGGTGTCCCATTTATGATGTACTCTGCCTCATATCCTATGCTTCCAAGACAATTTTGGACCTCTGCATTGGATAACTTGATGATTATTGATGATGGGCAGACTGATGGGTGGACAACTTCTACACCTGGCTAACATGTAGTAAGATATATAGAGTGATGTTATCATTATCAAATGGAGGACTGATGCAAAATTTTGAGGATCTCCGTAACATTCACCACTCCCAGAACAACGACCTCCTGTAGCCACTCACAAGGCAGGATGTCCCGGTAGCGGTTCTTCTCCCTGTTCTCTGGAGCTTTTCCCACGAGGCAGTTGTCAGCAGGCTTCAGGTGCTCTAAGGCCTGATAAGAACAACAGAAAATTCCTCAACTTTGCATCATGCTGCATTGTAAACTAATGAGAAACACGGAGAACTTTGACATGCTTGTTCTCATAATAGTAGAGAAGTGTTTTGTTGTCTTTCTCTCTCGACATACAAAAGCAGCCAACAAAAGCATGTATGCAGCAGAGACATTAAAGTCGAGCCATACATTACATAGTCCTCATTGTTCTTTATCCATTTCTACCACATATCCCTATGTGCACAGTCCCATTAGATGGCATTGGATGGCTAGCATTTACCAGTTACCCCCAGTTAAGGGTCTTGGCAAAATGGGCACCTACTGGGCTGATAGAAATAATCCTATGTTTTCTGACTGGAGTTTGTGTCTGTGAGCCTGTACGTAAAGCCTAGCGGCTTGGTGTATGCTTAACCAAGAACTGTACCATGAATTCCTTCACCAGCTCCTGCTGGTCCAGCTGGTGCTGCAAGATTTGAATGAGGGCTTTGACCCTTGACCCAGAGTATTGACCATGCTTGCTAGGGCTTATCAAGGCTAGTTTTGTCAACTCCTCTTCAGACACTATTGGATGACCTGCATTGAAGTGAACAAAGTACAAAGAAGGGAATTATGGGAATATGGGACCCTTCAACAATTTAATTACTTGAAGTAACAGAAGTGCACCTATTACTAAATTACTGGGGTTAATTTGCTCAGTAAAATCAAACATTCCTATTGTCATTGTTAAGGTGGGTCAAAATTACCATTATTAATTAAGAAAAAAATTACTCGACAGTGGAAAAATGTCATTTAAAATTTGTAAAAATAGAAAAATAAAGGTATTTTTATTCACGACAGTCCTAAGAAAAATTGTATGTTTTATCTTTATGTATTTATAATGAATAAAAATTTGACTAATGCAGAGTCAGGAATGTTTGGATTTTAATATTTTAAACATAGTTTGACCACAAGTTGAAAAAACACTTGGAGAGGTTTGATCTGGTGAAACCCTGCACTAAGAACAGAGGAAAGTTGTGTTCTTTACAGTTTTTTTATTGTCTGCTTTTAAGCTTTTTATTATATGCTTTTATGATAGCTGCTGTTTAAGCATATTCCTGGACAGATTGTTTTAAACTGCTCAGTTCTCATTTTGATTAAGTGCTTCACCTGTGAGTGTTCTATTTTCCTTCTTTTAATTGAAAACAGACAGCAACTAAATAGCCCCTTTTCTGCAGTGAACGTACTCTTTTTTTACACAATTCAACAGGAGTTTTTAACTTGCTGTAACAGCAGCCATCAAGATGAAGGAGGTGTTTGTCTCTAAAAACTACTTTCTTCTTAATAATTTTTTCCCAAAGTTTTTATGACTGTTTCCTCTATTGAATTGTTCTACAGCAGCGTGCAAGATAGCCTGAAAGTCCCGCCAGGAATAAATTGTTCCGTTTAAAAACCGGACACCGGTTGAACATACACTACAGCAAAGGCAACTGCCATCGTTATATTAACTTTTTTCCAGTCATTGTAAAAATAAAATGAACATGTACTGGGTAAGAATGTGGTTGTGCTTAATTACTTTCTATTAAAAGGGTTAATATTTTCATAAGTCATTATATCAGTTTTCGTGGCATGGGACCAGAATATACGAGAGCTGAGTATAAATGCAACTGCGCCATGGATGCTCCCAAGCCCGGCTGAGAAAGGAGGGTGGGCGGGCATGGGGATGGCTACCCCACACTGTAAAAACCTTGCCAGCTACAGAAACGCCAACGAGGAAACTTCAAGACATCTCAGCTCTTGACAGAGATGCCTGGAGATCCCTTGCTGGCTACCTATGTCCCAGGAGGGGTGGAAGGCATAAGAAGAAGAAGAAGAGTATAAACGCACTGCCAGGTACCCATAAAAACCAAGTCTGCAGATTATCGTCCAACTATTTAACTTTGACCTTGCTTCTTGGAAAAAAAACATCAAAGCATGAAAGGCATTATTATTAAATGCATTTTAAAAATTAAAAATGTTCTAATATTGCATCCTTCACATTAATGTGTATTTAAAGATGTTGCCTTAAATATCCTGTGTATACTACTTTGATATCCAGAAATAACATGGACACATTTCTATTTATATAGAGATGTTCGGTTGTACGATGTGGCATCTGACAAGCCTGCGACTAAATTCATTCATCACTGCACTCCACCTGTGAAAGGCAGTGACTCCTGGGAGTTAGTGTGAGATGAGTCTTCATCATTATCATCCTCATCATCACCATCATCATCACCATCATCATCCTCATCCTCACTGCTCCAGCCATCAGAATGACCTTTGCCCCTTCTCTTCTTGGTTTTGTCTTGGTGCAACGGCTGGGATGCATCCCTGAAGGAGGATGGGGCAGTGTGAGGAGAGAGCTTGACCACATTGCTACTGTTCCGTGGAGCAATCATGCAAGGCTCTTTTTCCTGCGTTTTTTCCACCTAAAATGTAGAAAAGCTGCTAATTGTACCAGCTTTGTACCTGATAATTAACAACTGCTTCATCTGAGATTACATTCTCATCAAGCACAACAGAGATGTGAATTTCTTGAACGGCTCTCTATTGCCTCCTTGTGGACACAGTCACTGACAAACTTCTACCTCTTTTCACTCCATATATTGTGCTACACCTCAGCATTCATCTAACAGACTTCAGAGCTTAACACAAATTTGCTTTATTCGATCATGCAGTTTAGAATAGACAATAGTGTATAAGAGCCTACATGTCTGATTTAGCAGACAAGTTGTTTGTTAAGCAGCCCTGCAAGCATTTGGCAACCACCACATATGAATACACACACATAATAGGATGGCAGACAGTATAGTGGTTACAGCTATTGCTCTGCAATCTGTAGGTTCTCATTTGAATCCCCCTCCTACTGCAGTACACTTGAGCAAGGTACTTACCTTGAACTGGTGGAGTACAAATAATTGTAAGCAGCTTGTAGAAACCTATCATTGTAAATTGCCTTGAATAAAGGGGTCAGCTAGATAAAAAATATTTTTTCAGAACCGCTTGTCCCATACGGGGTCAGATAAAAAATAAATGAATAAAATGGTGTGGATGTTTCTGCAATTTCTCAGTGTACTGCCTCTGTTCTGTACCCCTACAACGTGTCTTAGTAATAAAAAAAATGAGCCATTGCTCATATAGTCCATCGTTGCACTTTCATACTTGGATGGCACATGCATCTGTTCCTTGATCTATTGGTTAAAATTTTTTTTTGCTTTTTTATTACCATTTATTATATGTTTGTTGTTCTTTTGTTGTATATGCACCATGAAGATGAATACAGCTATCACTGAAAGTAAAAAGCCAAAATGCAAAAATAAAATCTATTCCAGTGAGTATGAATCTGAAAGAAGTGGCACATTTATCAAGTTCTAAGGAGCAAAAAATGTGGCAAAAACTGAGAAAAAAAGCATGCTGGAAGTACTTCTGACTCAACAAAAGATGATCCAAACTCAGTGAAAAAAGAATAGATTTTCAGCTTTCGCATTACACTCTCTACTCTCCCACCTCTCCACCAAACTGAACACTCTTCTTTGATATTCTTCCTGAATTACTTGTTTTTTCTTTCTATTTATCGGGTTTTAAATGTTTATAAGACAAAAAACATATCTTTCACACTGTTCATGAAATTGGCGACCGTCGGAAACTGTGATATGCATAACAGTACAGGTATTAGACAGTAGTATTTCTGCGTTGTGGTATTTCTTATTTTTGTGCATTTGGAATGAAAAATTTACTTGTTGGCAGTCTAGGAGTGCACATTTTTTCCCTATCTAATCTAATAGAAACAGGACGTTCGCTTAATCGAGATTTGCCAAAAAGACAAATGTTGTAGAACATATTCTGTCTGTTGAACGGATGCTGAGAATACTTGAAAATTACGCTCACACAGTCACTCATTTTCACACTGTTTTCTTATTCACATGATAATCGTTCCCTACACAACATGTAGCACGAACAGTTGTGACAGAACCACTGAAATAGTATTTACTACCGTTGTCGCACCTGACACAAGTGTCTGGGATGCAGAGAGAAGGATAGCAGCCCTGCTGATGAAGGACACATTTCTGGCTGTCCTGCAGATGAGAGAGGTGAAATGTAAGCAAAGCAAATGTTAGAACCGTGACCCGAGCGGCTTCTGCTCTCACCTTTGTCCAGCTTTTATGTAGAGGACAAACAAGCTGCCATGCTCATTTCATGGAATCCCATTAATCTGATTGAATCCTTCTAATAAGGTAAGCCTCCACAAACTGACTCACTCTTCCAGGTAATCTTGATTCTCTATGGTAATTGCCATTGCATCATGACACTGTGAACCACTCCATCCTAAAGCAGAGGCACTAGACAGAAAAGGTGGTTTCATACACTAGGAGTATACAGTAGGAGAGTGTCAGTGCTACCTTCTCTGAGCTCCCAGAATGTCTTCTCATTGACTTTCTTCTTGGAGGAGGTAAACTTGTAATGCCCTCTTCTGCTTCAGTTTCTGCAGTGAACACAACAAAGTAAAAGTCAAATCTGTGACCATTAGTTACTTTCTACATGTGAGGACGTTTTCCACACGTAAAGCTACAGAACATCTGATCTGTATGAGGACTTGACCTGGGCGGTATTGTTCAAGGGCGGTGCTTGTTTTGATGTTTGGAGGGAGCTGGCTCTGCCTGTACAGCGTCAGCTGTACTTTTCCCTCTGCCCCCCGCAGGATCTCCACCACCTTGCTGTAGCTGAGGCCTGACACAATGATGTCATTCACCTGGGGTGATCGAACACACGCAGACAAAAATGTGCACAGAAGTACATACATAGAGGCCTGTGCACAAAACAGTTTAAAAGTAAGCAAGCAATCAGGGAGAGCACATTTCTAAATACTTAAACGTGTAATAATTAATGGTCTAAAAATGACTTACGTCTTAACATAAGTACTGATCTTATGTCTTTAATTTGTGGCGAAGTTGTTAAAAAAGCTGTACAGATTTTTTCACAGTTTGGCTAAATGATTGATGGGTACCTCCAGTAGGATATCCCCCACTCTCATCCTGCCATCCAGTGATGCCACACTCCCTGAGCAGATGTCCTTCACTCTGAGAGCGCTCCCATTAACACCTCCCATTAGGGCAAAGCCAAGGCCCCCATTTTCTGGCTTCTGGAATTCTAACTGGAATATGCGGCTCTATGCACATGGGGAAAGGGCTGGTCATTTTTTCAGCAAGAGTCAACAAATTGTTCTAATGGAAAGATCAAATTGCACAGTAATCTCCAAGGGCCAACGGAAACCTACTGATCATGAGATGATCATCTTTTTAAAGAAGAATTCCATGAAACATTGATATATAAAGGGGGTGAAGATGAATTTTTCAATACTATTATAGCAAACACAAAGCAAATTCAGACTGAAGCCTACAGCTTCTTCTAGACAAAAGCATTAGGAAGAATTACCTGCTCTTCTGAGGACACTGAGAGCTTGTTTCTCAGGCTCCCTCCACTGTCAGGCAGTGGTTTTACTGTGAAAAGACAAGCAATGACATCTCATAACCCTGAGTTACTTTCTTAGGTGAAGTTCACACTAAAACTTGCCATTTTCATCTTTGTATATTTCTTGCATGCTTGAAGAACACTATTCAAACTTTCAATGCTCAGGAGAAATGAAAACAATAGCACAATTCCAAGATCCAGCAGTTTTTACAAGAACTATGCATCCTTCCATTCAGTTTCACTAACCGCTTGTCCTGAGCAGAGTCACAGTGAATCGGAGACGATTCTGCAGCGCAAGATGTACAGGGACACCCTGGATGGGGCGCCAGTCCATCGCAGGGTAGCCACACACACACGGTCAGTCACCCAATGACACATTAAACACAATTTAGAGTCACTAGTCCACCTGCGCTGCATGTCTTTGGACTGTGTGAGAAAACCAGAGCACCCCAGGAAACCCATGCAGAGAAAATGCAAACTCCATGCAGGCTAAGCAGGGATCAAACCATCTTCTCTCGCACCACCCAGGCGCTGTGAGGTGGCAGCGCTACTCGCTGCACCACTGTACTGCCCTATTATGACAACTAACACAGCAAAATAAATTATTCTACAAAACATTAACCACCTACAAAACGCGGATGCATATATCTTCAAGGCTACAAGGCAACTGAAAAAACATCACAGGCAGCCAAGAACCACCTAAAAGCAACATGCTGCTTTGAACCCCGCTAATTCCAAACCCAAATTAAATGGCAAGTGAATGCATTGAACAAGTCACTTACAGTGCCATCTCTTCTCTACAGCCATCTCCTTGCTGCGTGGACCTCGTCCCCACCAAATAAGAGCATGACTGTCTCAAGGGCTACCCCCTGCCTAGCCGTCTCCCGGCAACCAGTGACATGGCCAACATGGTTGCGTCCTCTGTGGGCAGCAGTGAGCGCCAATACCCCAGTGGAGGTCTGCAGCCTTGCTAATAATTAATCCCAGGCAACTTCTTTCCAACATAGGTCGGTCTGTCAGTGGAGAGCAGTTTTGTGGTGTAGCATGAGGAAACCAAGAGTCCTTACTGTCCTCACTGGCCACGTCCTGCTCCGAAGTGCTTGGCTCTTCAAACCGAGGGAACAGCTTAATGTCTTTCTTCCATTCAAATAGTCCTGGATGTGGGTATGGTTGCAGAACATACTTTAGCCAGACTCATGAATAAAAGAACAAGTGGTCTCTTCTCAGCAAGAATCAAATACTACGTATGCAGGTGTGTTGCTATACTTAGAAGGCAAACGTGCACTCCAAATATATTTGGCAGAAAAAGATTTGAGTCTAGGGAACACTGCTCTTTGCGTGGAGTTTTAAAGAGGAGTTTCAGAATTGAAAGAAAAAGATAAAAATCTTTCCTGCATTAATTGTCACTTGTGTCTTTACCATGCAGATAGCACTGGACACTAGACCGCCACTCACTGAGCACACCTCTGGATAAACATTTAGAGTGGCCTATCCAGCTGAGGGTGTGTGTGTTGGCAGACCTGCAGGGGAGGAGGCTGTTTGGCTAGTGCAGCAGAGTCGCCACTGCAGGAAAGGAGTGGGAAGGCCCATCCTAATGGAAGCTGACACTGTGCTCGGCAAGCCAGCACAGCCAGCCGAGCGTTCACTGACGACTCTCCTGTGCGGCAGGCAGCGGAGCAGCTCTGGGTCTCGCCCATGTCACTTCTGACTAGAGCTCAATCTGTCGACCGGCTGCCCCCCTCTTGCCAAGCAAGATGGAAGGTACTTCTGACAGGCCTAGTGCTTAATTAGCCCAGGGGAAGGTTAACGAGACACGCATGCTGATGCCCTATAGAGAATCTGATGCAGATGAATGGAAAGGGTAAGCTCCTCGGCAGCAGTGAGGGTGGTGGACGAGGAAATTCACAGGATTTTGCTTCCTTGTGCATTTATTCATTTCTTTAAACATAACAAGGAACAAGGAAACTTGCTGCTCCTCACACATGATCATCACCAAATCTACATATATGTTGTTCTTAGTATTTAGCATGAAGATGTTTTTCTTCCTTTCTTCTACTCTTTCAAAGGTTGTAGCTGTAGGAAAGCAAAATAAAAACTCACCATTCCTCTTCCCTTTGGGCATCACGGGCTGGTCCTCTCTATGCCAAAGACAGTGACCATTACCAGTGATGTTCTGGCCACAAGGAAGCATTTGAGTTTGGAGCTCCAGGTTTGGCGACACAAGAGCTTACCTGGTGGCCTTCAGCTTGACCTTGCGTGGGGCAGATTCACAGGCCTTGACTGCATCCTCCAAGGTCATGCCCATAGTGCACTTTCCGCAAATATAGAGGATCTTGTCTCTAGGCTGGATGCTGCCGTCCTCACTAGCAGGGGAATGGGGCACCACTTCCAAAACGTAGATGCCTTGCCACCGGCTGCCAATGCCACCTGTCAGCTTGATTCCTGCAGACCCACAACGGTGAGAAGTAATTGTAGACTCAGTCCTTTCATGTCAATCTTGAACCCATGAAAGTTGTATTCAGACATGGCGCCATCAGGAATGTGGGTGACTCACAGTAACATGGTCACTTTCATCATGTTAAGAAAAGAATTTACCACATTACCAAGGCAGCATGTTATAAGTGTTTTTCTACACATGTAAAAGATCTAAATCCACAACTACATTTACATTTACTAATATAACAGATACTTTTCTTCAAAATGAAATTCTATTGCACATCTCTCGAGGGGGGCGCGGTGGCGCAGTGGGTTGGACCGGGTCCTGCTCTCCAGTGGGTCTGGGGTTCGAGTCCCGCTTGGGGTGCCTTGCGACGGACTGGCGTCCCGTCCTGGGTGTGTCCCCTCCCCCTCCGGCCTTACGCCCCGTGTTGCCGGGTAGGCTCCGGTTCCCCGCGACCCCGTATGGGAGAAGCGGTTCCGAAAATGTGTGTGTGTGTGTATGCACATCTCTCAGTGGACTGGTTTGGTTTTAAGCATTTTGTTTTTACTGATTTATGTGCATCAACCAGGATGTGAACTCACCCAACTGTCCATTTGGCCTTTTGTAGAGCACAATGTCAGGAAGACTATCTGGAGGTGGTGGCGCTCGAAGGTTCTGCACAGCTCGCCCCAAGATCATCAGGAGGCGCTTGGGTGATGATCGCAGTATGGCCAAAGCAAACTCCTCTTGGACATTGGTCACATTGTGACCATTGACCTACAACAGCATGATTTGAATTTGAACTCATATAAAATAATGTAAAAATACACATACTGACTAGATAAAGCAAAATTCAACCCAAATTTACAGTATCTAAACCAAGTAATAAAGGAATCTCTAAAAGCCAGAATAGCAGTAACATGAAACAGGGAACCAGTCTACATTGACCTTTCGTACCATAATGAGTCTGTCCCCTGGTCTTAATCTGCCATCTGCTTTTGCGGGGTTATCCAGGATGTCCTGGATATAATAGCAGCTGTCTAGCTTGCTGCGGGTGACGGTAAAGCCAAAACTGCCACTCCAGGACTTGCTTAGTGTCACGGTCAGCTCAAACTCCTGGGTCCTTCCCTGTATGATAGAAAGAAACCCTGCACCTGTGGCTTTGTTTCCACAGCAGCACAGCAAATTCATACAGCCTTGAATGAAACTGCTCCATATGCCCTAATCACCACTAACTGGGTAGTGTAATTATTTGTGTTATACATTGCAACTATTATTCTAAACTAATGGCCAAGTGAACTTACAAATATTATTTCTCACCCTGCTGGGGTCTTCGTCATCCTGTTCCTCCTCTTCCTCTACACCCCCACTGTCATTGTTGTCTTTAGCATCATGTGTGGTTTCAGTGGATTTTTGGAGGGTATGGTGGTCATTTAAAGGCCCAGAACTGGAGTTTCCTGTAGTGTCTGGGGTACAGCTAATGGTCAGGTACTCCTCGTCAGCCAGGATGGACAGACCATTCCGCACCAAGCAGTGAGTCATGGGTCTTCCTTCCTTTCCAAGGCCACTGCACACACATGTCATCACACATTACAGTCCCCTTTCCCGCTCAAGCAAATCTGGTTGACTCTGTACACATTAGCAGTGATCAAATTCATAGGTTTATTTACAGTGAATCTTACAGTAATGGCTCATTATCACTCTCTCTGCAAAAGAGGAATAAATTCCCAGATCCAGATATTGCTGTTAATCTGTAATGCATGGTATCACCTCCATAATTTACACATATAAACATATAGACTCATACTCAGATGAGACCCAGTGCTCAAAAGAATCCTAGGAACCCATACCTCTGTGTGACTTGGACTAGGTTTTCCTTGAGGCAGGGCTGCTCCCCATGCTCATCCTCCTGTTTAGACGTGAGTTCTACTAATGCTGGTCCCTCCTTTTGTGCTGATGTCACATCCTCTGGTGTCAGTGAGCTCTCCTGCTGTCCAGGGTCACTACTGGATGGCAACAGCAGGCTGGCTTCTTCTTGGACCTTACTGTCCCGAACGGCCTTGACTTCTGGGACATCCTGAGGTTGACCTGGGACACTGGCCCGTCGCAGAGCTTTCTCCTGTGCCTTTTGTAGCAGTATTTGGCTAAACTCATGTGTGACTTCACTCATGCGGATGTCTAGGGACTTGGATCTGACCTCTCTGGTAGGCAAAGGAGAGGGACTCTGCCAAAGGCAGAGAACATCCTTTTATTTTGGATTACCTAAAATTCAGTCAATACATGCCTTAGCTGAAGAAGAAACCCCTCTTATTCGTTATTCTTTTATTCAGTTTACAGATCCAGCCCCTTTCTTCAGGCACAAGAGCTAAGATTAGAGATGAAACTAGGCTAAGAATATCCTCTTTGCTCAAGAACTTTCTCTGCTTACACTAGTCAAAGACCTGTGCTGGTGTCTTCCATACAATATGATTAATGATAAAAGTTCATGAAAGTGCAAAATATGTACAAGTCAAATGGGGTACAAAAGATAATTAGAAGTCAGAAAATTCCTATCAAAGCTTGACACAATGAAGAAATCTGTTCATTTGACACAGCCAGGGGCAGCAAGGAACCCTGTCAGGGAGATCTTACCAATATGCTGGCATCCATCTCTGGAAGATCACCTGGAGCTGGGCGACACACAGACAACCTGACTTCATCTGGCGTGCTCTGCATAAGGTGTACAACTTTCTACAAAGACAGAAGAACACAGGACAGGGCAAGAGGCAGTTTATTCAGCATAATTATTATCCATCTGTTCAGACAAAAAGTGAGTATTGTATGTTATTCAAATGAATTATTATAAATTGCATTTTGACAATGAAACTGCACATTGGGAGCAATGATGAATTTTTAGATTTCCTTTTCTCCAGTTAAAAAAAAGTGCTCATTGGAAAGTTCAGGTGTGAATCTTTATCTTGCATGGAGCAAAGTGAACTCATTTCACCTGATAGGAAAGGCCTTTCACAGACTGCCCGTTCACAGCTAGGATGACGTCACCCTCCCGCAGCTGTCCACAATGTTGAGCTGACTGCCCAGGAACAATTCTCCATACACGGACAACACTTCCACAGTTTGGCAACAGTCCTGCTGGACAAAGGAGGAAGCTGAATCCCAGGCTGCCCAAGTACTTCCTCACTGTCACCTCCATGGTGTTGTCTGCAGGAGAGAGTGGAAAAAAAAAAGCAATAAAGCAGGGCCCAGCCATCTATAAATCAGCAAGAATCAGTGCTACAACTAATTGTTGCTATGTTGTTATAATGCTCAATGTTTCTTCCTGACAAATGGCACTAGATTTAAAAAGTACCTGGTTATATATTAGATATTTGGTACTGGATTTTCATTTCACATTTCAGTAAAAAAGTGTTTTACAAAGCGTAAAAGTAAAAGATAAGTTAAAAAGTGACCAAGTGAAAGAAATTCGTCTTGGTTTGTCAAAGATAAATATGGAGGCCTCTGTGCCATCTTGTCACTCTGTTTTTCCAGGGGGCGGTGCTTTGGTATTCTCACTGCTGGATGGTGACAGCAATGTTGCTGTCACATCCAGTTGAGATACAGCTCTTTCCTCCACCATCTCATCTTACCGACTGACACAAAGCTGTAGTCCTTGGTCTTGACAGACAAGGGTGTTTCCATAGTAACAGCAAGGCTGTGCTGTGGCATGGTGATGTTGTGGCCTGTGGGGGTGGAGTGCCTCTCTGGCCTGCCAGACTCTCTCTCCAGCAGCAAGCTCACCACCTAGAACAAGGACCAGAACGGCTGTTTAAGTGCCTGGCCACAAAGCCCAGGAGCAAGAAGTGAACACACCAAATGTTTGAACTTTGGGCATTTTAAGGAATGTCTTAAGCGTTCCAAACCATCAGCTGGAAAACAGCTTCTCTCAGAGCTGTTACCTAATGAAAAGGAGGTGTGAGGAGGACTAAGATTCATTGCAGAACTGCTTGTCAATCTGACTGCACACATGAGTGGATGTTACCCAGTTTCATCCCTGAAATCTAATTAGTGCAAGTAAAAATAACAACAAATGCAAACATATGTTCTTTCTGCTGTGTGTCACTCTGCATAGCAGTGCTGCTCCTCTCGTGACTACCACAGCTCCAAGCACAATACCTCCCGGCAGAAGCAAACTTGTAAATGAAATCAACCTGGCGCTGTCGAGCTAGGGGCTGCCCAGTTGGGAGGTACTGACCCGTAGAAAGCCCCTTGAGTAGTGGCTAAGAACTGAGCAAGTCTTGGCGGACATCATGACAGATGTGGCTTTAAAAAGAATGGTCTTTGACAGCTGACACAAGTAGGCAATTAAAACAGGGGAATGCTCACGATTATGATTCTACTGGAGGAGCTCAGGTAAAATGGCATCACCATGAGGTTTCTCAGTGGGCCTGCACTGCTCTGTTAAATGAACACCGAGCACCTACCTCTCCTGTCTTCTTCAGGCACTCCACTGCCTGCTTGTGTGTAGCACCCCGCAGGCTCCCCCCATCCACCTCCAGCAGCTTGTCACCTGCGGGAGAAGCCACACCCCCACATCATCGCCCTGTCACAGTGCATCACGGCACAACCGCTGCTGCTTGTACCCTTGCAGAGGGCACCTTGCTGTGAATGAAATGAGAACACTGAGAAACTGCATTTACTCATTTAGCTGACACTTTTCTCCAAAGCAACTTAGAATATTAATCTACCTACAGTTACTTACCCATTTGTACAGCTGGGTAATTTTTACTGGAGAAATTTAGGGTAAGTACCTTGCTGAAGGGTACTACAGCTGAAGGTGACATTCAAACCCACAACCTTTGGGTCTAAAGGCAGCAACTCTAACCACTACACTAACCACCTGTCCAACAGCTGCAGTATTACACCATGACAGGACCTAGTAATAATGTTACAGAGCAATGCTACACACATAAGAGTTACAGGATATGGAAAGACCATGACAGTACAGCGTATGGCACCTATCTGAATACGCCCATCTTGTTCAGCAGCTCCTTCTGGGACTAGACTTTTGATGTAGATTGCGCTGTGCTGTGCCCCTGTGTTGATGCCTCCCTGAAAACAGACAAAAACATACATATTGTCATGCTTGAACTCGAGAATCCAGCCGACGGATTCAGATGCGATAGCGTGTTTATTCGGTTGGGGTAGACAAGAGAATCATCAGGGGCAGGCACAGGTCAGTTGATCAGCAAAACGTTGTACAGAGGAGTAGGCAGAAGTCAGAACTGAGAAAACAAAAGCAAAGAGTTGAGGAACCGAACAGGAGGAAACACACTCTGGACGAGGTTCCGCATGCAGGAAAATCTGAGCCGTCTTTTTATCCCGTGCCTCCTTGATCAGCTCCAGGTGCGGGAGTGGGGGATGCAGTTGTGGGCGTGACACATATAATGTATGGCTTGCTTGCATTTTATTGGGGCAATATAATTCAGGGATCTCAGTCTAGCCACTCAGATGAAAATGTAAAAAAAATGCAGTGTCATCTGACTAAGTAAGGCTGAGAAGGTTTGCATTGGCTCTTACTGATCGGAACTCTCAGACCCTGTTAAATCCTTCCCAACTCTCCCTCCCCCTCCAGAGCACTTGGCTATCCAAAGGCCCGAGCACTCCACCATCTGGAAGACACCCATTGTTGCTTAAGCAGATCAGACTCAACCCCTTATGGTGGATCTGGGATTAGAGAAAGGGCAGCTCACCTGACCCCTTCACATAGAGGGGATGCTCAACTCTCTCTAGTTACTTACAGTATGACTGCCACAGACACCATACCTACAAGAGGTGCTGTTTGTATCTGGGTTTTCCCTATATTAATATTTTTAATGTTATTTGGATTACTTTTACAATGAATTGCAAAAACATATAGTTGCCCATGTGAAGCACATTAAAACATGGCCATTAGAGATGGATGTGGACCTTGATCACTTACACTGACACTGATTCCCAAGCTGCCATTGATCTTCTTCACTTCTAGTGCAAGCAGCTCTCCTTGCTTTTCACTTGAGAAGCTTTCCTGTGTAAAGAATATGTGTAACATCACAGTCAGAGCATTATTATCACTACGTGGGTTAAGGTAAGTCCAAGCGCAGGGACAAGGAGGATACATACCCAAGTATCCAAGATCCGGACCACAGGTATGGGTAGCCTGTTCCCTGACCTTGGAGTCATGACGCTGGTTAGAACCTCCTCCAGCTCCTCCATAGCAGGCCGGTACTCAGCTGTGATGGTATTCTGGGAATCATAGCTTCTCTCCAACATGAGAGCCAGGTTGCTTTGGGCCAGAGAGGTCTTACTGTCTCTTAGACTCTCTGAATGTGCCAGAGCAAGGTAAGAAAAAAAATTAAAATGCCTATCAACTTTCAGTAAGAGTTGACACTGTGAGCTAATACTTCACTTAATCATGCACCGAATACAAAAGGAAAGGGAACGTACGTTTGGGCTGAGACACAATGAGTTCCACCTCCTCGGGGCTGTTCTGTAGGATGGTGGCAGCAGTGTTGAAGGTTACACCCTCCAAGCTGGTCTTATTGAGAGAGATGAGCCTTCCACCTTAGTGGGGTGGAGACATAGAATAATGCAACCCAGCTCAAATCTGGGAAACTACTGTCAAATCTTGATGGTGGTGCTGAAACACTGCATGTCACCTGGTCTGATTCTGCCATCTCTCTCTGCTGGCCCATCTGGGACAATAGATGCAATGAAAATTCCAAGATCTAACTTCCCAGTGTTGTCTTCCCCCATAATGATAATGCCTGGAAATGAAAATATAAACATTTCAGACACTTTCTGATATTGCAGCAATGCCAGTTGAAAAACAGCAAGTATTTTTTTAAATGTCTGCTTAACTCACCAAAGCCAAGTTTGGGGTCCTTTCTGAGAGTCACACAGATGATTTCCCTCTCTGGAGGAGTTCTAGTTGGGGTGTCCACTGTGCAAGGCAGACAACATCATCTCTGAATTAAAATTAATGTCTTTTAATTAAACACAATGACTCAATATCTGATCAGTGGCCAGATTGACTGCTGATCTAACCTGTTTTTTGTTACAGTTTTAAGATTAATTTCCCAACGTGAAGCTGAAAGCTAGCTCTTATGAAGCGAAAAGTGTGGAAATAATACTGATGGCTGAACTCTTTGTAGTAATAACCATAACAATAACAAACAACATGCTTTTTTGAGGTCATGGAACTCAACTATACCCCTGATGGAAGAGGAGGTGGAGAGAGCCTCAGAGTCCTGCTTCTGCAAGGAAACGCTGGACAGCACTCGACTCATCTGGTCCGGAGTGCTGCATGAAGCAGAGCATTTTTATAAAGTGTCAGGATGATATCTACACACTATCACAGCTGTTCTTGATTTTATAAGTATTATGAGTAAGGATTTATTAGTTCCAATAGGCCTTTCAATTGCATGTTTCATAATGGTAGTTTTGCACTTTTGGAATTAGGGTAACATCCTGTCCCTTGAAGCTGACACAGTAGCCACTGCGGTATCACCTCTGACTTGTGACCTTAAGTAAGAACCCTTAGAGTGGTCAGAGTGAAGGTACCTCCAGCCCAAGCGCTGCCCCTGTGACACTGTCTGCAGCTGGACCTGCATCTCCATCTTGGCAGAGATGTCATCGCAGGATTTGCTGATGGAGTTGCTGGGTGTGACGTTCAGGCCAGGAGTATTGAGCACCATCTCTGAACACGACAGCCTTTTCAGCTGGTTCTGGCGAGTTGCCACTGTTGTTGCATACTTTGCTATATTCTCCTCTGAAACAGAAAAGCTTTGTTATCTCACCATTCTTTATATAGGTGGCATGACACGCTGTCCCCTTTTTTGAGAAACGGAAGCTCAAATTTTATTTCCTTTGATAGTCTTCTGTTTTAATGAACAAGTATTTTGGACAAGAATTACCGTATATATGGATAAGAACAGACCTGTGCACACAAATTACACTGTCGACATCAAGCAGTACTAATAGCTCGTCTGTCTCATCTGCAGTTGCCAGAAAGCAACTAAACCATCATAGCACCGATGATGAGCCCAAAGTGAGACCACACTGCTGCACACCTGAGGCCAGTCTCTGGCTCAGCTGTCGAGAGCTCATTTCGTTGTGGAACTTGTGCTGCGAAGAGCAGAGGTTCAGAAGGTACTGAGCAATCTTGGAGCTTTCCGTCAGGAAGCAGTGCTTCTTCCCAGTGGTGCTGCTCTCCACAGTGAACTTCCGCCGCTGGGGAAGGTACACGCCAGCATGAACAGCACAAAGCTTCACATGCAGTCTTTACATTACAAAAGCACTTTTTCTTTACTTATAACAAGTCTCACAAATGCACAGACACAAATAAACCACGAAACGTCACCAAGCTAGCACAAAGACAATAAAAACCACATCTAGTTAGTTCTCCAGCCCAGAATTAGAAAGTCAGAGTGTATGTGGAAGGCAGGTAGGAGCTGGGGTAGGATGCACTCACGGTGGCAGAGATACTCTCTATTTCCCTCCAGAGCAGCCTTAAGGTAGCAGTGCGCATGTTGCTCTTCACTTCATAGACTATAATCCCTTTGGCACATATTCCAAGAACCACATCCCCCGTGAGTGGCTTCTTTTCCACGTGCGCCATGCGGTGAAACAGTACTCCATACTCTGGGAGTTGCTGGGTAAGCTAGAGATGCGAAGGTTAATAGCAGTAGCTCACCAAGCACATCACACACATTGGCACACAAGCACACAGTCTTAACTAGGAGCCTCCATACCTTTAAGAACTCTATCTCAGCTTCATCAGGAAGCATATGGGCATTACTGGCATGTAATCGTGGCAATTCTTCTTTTAAACAGGGTAAGGCCATCTTTTCCATCAGTCTTCTGCTGACGTACTGCTCAGGCTGGTAGTAATTCTTCCCGTAGACCTTAAATAGGTTACACATACCCTATATTTCAGTTAAATGTATTTCTTTCATCAATATTAGTTGTTTAATTTGTCTCACATTCATCCAGCAGTGTAGAAAGCATAAAAATGCACGTGGAATTATTGCTACAATGGACAGCTTTAATTCATTCTTTTATATCTGGTATTGTGGAAAGAGACTGTGTGTAACTTGTGACGAACAGGTGAATGCACACACCTCTGGCATGTAATCCCCAAATTCAGCTTGCAGAGCAAGGGCCCCAAGCAGAAGGCCAGTCTCTTCACTGCAGCGTAACCGGTCCTCCAAAATATCCTTCCGCAGCTGCAGGTAGTACTGGTGACGTGTGAGCTTGTGCCTGTGAAATCCCAAACTGGTTTTACTCTTAGAAGAAGGAGACCCCAACAGACTGACATTTACCATTCTTCTAAGTGTCTTTTCAACGTATCTTCTCCCTTAGTACAAAACCCATTTATCATTCACAGGAAAGAAACAGTGATTTTACTTACAAAATAAACCCAATGTCATCAACGAAAAACTTCACTCGGAGAAAAAGGGCAAAACTAGCAGAAGGTGTCTTCTTCCAGCAGTCTGGAGCCACTTTGGAGATTTTTGTCTCATGGTCCAGAAAGAAAAACTCATCGTCTAGCCATCGCCAAGGAAAACAACGAAAGGTAACACTAATTATAAGGCAAAAACAATAATAATTTTAAAAAACTGCACACCACTGTGTTACATACAAATATCCTTACACACATACACACACACATTTTCAGAACTGCTTCTCCCATACGGGGTCACGGGGAACCAGAGCCTACCCGGTAACACAGGGCGTAAGGCCAGAGGGAGAGGGGACACACCCAGGACGGGACGCCAGTCCGTCGCAAGGCACCCCAAGCGGGACTTGAACCCCAGACCCACCGGAGAGCAGGACTGTGGTCCAACCCACTGTGCCACCGCGCCCCCCTAAATATCCTTACACATCTTAAAAATTATTTATACAAATGGATTAAAAATCTGTGGATTGAATACCATGTCTCAGCACCAGAGAAGGAAGTAAACAGGAAGGGCTCCAGGAAATTTTACTTAATTCCTAGGTACATATTTTGTAAAATTCTCCTTTGGGTTAAAAAAGGGTGATGAAAACATAGAAAATATTAGCCATCACAGTTACATTACCATCAAGGAATGCAAGGCCAAAGTAGAAGTGTTCCACCAGGTTGGCATGGGCCACCACCATGTCGAAAACATCTCTGCCTCTGGAGCCCACGTCACACCTGACAAGGATGCACTGTCCACTGGGCATGGTTACGCTGAGCTCCCGCTGGGAGGCACCAAGCTTCCCCTTCTTGGACTGTGCTCGGTGGGTGACAGAAAAGTAGAAGGAATACAAGAGGAGAAATGAGGGGGATGCTTGTGGCTAGCAAACGCAAGACTGATACTCATGATCACTGCATGTGGAAAGTGCGGGACACATATTTACCACAATAGACCCAGGCAGCTCCAGCACGATCTGTGGCTCCTCCAGCATCCTGACGAATTCTGGTCCCAGACCCTGCAAGGAGATGCACACACCGCCGCTGGCTGATGTGAGATGAATGTTAAAGGGATGTACCAGGGCACATCTGAGTTCTCAGTGAGTTGCAGCACACCCTGCCCCTGGGTAAACATGTGACTGCTGCGGCGACCTGACGTGTGACCTCTCCTGTGCCAGCGAACAGGAGCTGTGCGTTCTAACGAAAATGCCCTGTTACATAAGCTTGTTGTGGCACTTGCACTGCGTGCATCTTGTTACTGTTCTTATTCTAGAGCATTCTTGTATAGACACCCTTAGGCAGAGCAACTTGTTTAGGTTATTGTTTTACGCATCCATTTAGACATGTAGATATTTTGAATGGTTAGAAACACAAAGTTCTACCAATAGGCTACTCCTCCAGAGTTCACCCTGGTTTATCAATTACTTTTTGACCATTTAATCATTAAATTAGAACGGAGTAGGAGTGCAACGTGAAAGTTAGAGGGAAAGCTCCATAATTCCATAAGATTAACGTAATCCAAGAGCAGATGTAGTTTAGGAGTGATCATAAGGTTAGTAACACGTTGTGCTTTACCATTAAGTCAAACATCTTTTATAATTTTCACAACTATGATTTATGAGAACCTTGACACTGAGCACACATGCTTGTGTAGTCATGAAGGAGAGCTGTACCTTTGCCTTCTTCTGGGTGAGATTGAGCGAATACTCGCTGATGGCAAAGAGGGGGTTCGGAGGCTGGGGGTCAACCTGGTGGGGAATGTCTAGATGATATGTGCTCTGGGCCATACAGCTGGTGTCACAAACCCTGAGACTGAAGCCTCTTGGAATCCTAGGAGGACAACAAGCCACCCAATTAGGAACTTTTGCTCAGAGGATGACTACAATAGTAGAAACATTGGCTTACTGAGGATTATCTCTCATTCTCACTTTTACACTTTCATGCCAGCCACTGCTTACCACTGATGAGTTCGCTGGGAGAGGCCAAAGGAGTAAGGAAGAGGAAGCTACCTTTCTGATAACCACCAGTAACCTCTTTGGTGAGGGAGCAGAGGCAGAGTGAGACACCTGTTTACCTGCCAAGGTTCGCTCTGTTTGAGGGTGAGCCCTTGTTAGACTTGGACCATGCTGCTTGATAACATGAGTCTCCTGTAGAACCAATGGGGAAAACTAATCACTCAAGCCAAAACATTCGGGAGAAAAGTTATAGATGAATGAATGAATTTGACCCTACAGCAAGACAAGAGCTGCTTAAACCAGACATATTTCATAGTATGCTTGCCCTTGGCTCACCCGTGTTTTCCTAATACTGTCTATGAGAAAAGGGTTAACTTGCCTCATGTCACACCTGTGAAATATCTTAACTATACATTTAGAGTTGTATTGTTGTTTTACAGTTTATGCCAATGCAGTCAAGAGCTCATCAGTTTCAGATCAGTGAGCATATTAGAACATGGCTCACTTCTACTCCCTTGGTGCAGCCATTTTTAGTTTATTTGTTCATTTTGCAGATGCTCATATCCAGAGTCATTTACAAGGCGAACAAAGTAAGATATTATACGTGTGTTTCTTAAGTGAGTGAAAGGCTGGTAAAGAATCATGCTATTAAACACTAAAGCTAAGGCAAAGAAAGATAAAATGTACAATAAACAAAAGTGTTTTACCTATGTTCAGACAAAAGGAAAATCTTATGCTTTAAAAGTCACCAGAATTAAACAATCTTGATGATTGCTTTCCGGTTACAACACATATAAAATAAAAATAAGTTCAAATATTTAATTATGGATTTGAGCATTGCATACATTAAATATTTTAACATTAGTATATGATAAAGGTTATGCTGAACTACTGTCTCTATCATATGGCACAGCTAATTTTGAATAATTAATAAAACTGCATTTAGAACTATGTACAGTAATACACCTGGAATATTAAGAATCAGTGAGCTCAGCAAGTCATTTCAAAGGCAAACTTGAGTTAATAACAGGAAAACAGCTGACCTTCCTTTGTTTCTGTGTCCATGGGGAAGGTGGAACTTTCTCCTGATGTGACATTAGTCTCAGAGCAGTCAGCGTGAGGTCCCTGGCGACCTGTGCCCGGAGAAGGACAACAAAAAAAGACGAGAGAGGATGGGAGAAGCACCTTCAACTCCATGGTAGCGCAGGAAAAGGTGGCCAGCACTAAGCACATCAACACACCTGGCGGTTTGACATAAGCATCCATGCTTACGCCTGATTACAAGCTATCAGGAATCTTAATCTTGTGTTCGGTTTAGGATAAACCTTTAATCCTATTGTGTATTGAGTGCATTATACCTGTGGATAACTTGGTCTGCAGTGCAGTTTGTTTTGTTTAATCTATAGCTATCATTTGAACCTGGGATTTCACGTAAGACAGAGTAATGTGAGAAATTGCACAGTTGTATACATATAAACTGCTCAGTCACATGTGTTCACAGAACCTGTACAATTTCCAGTACAAAAGAACAAGAAGCCAGAATTTATTGTTTAGCCATGTGCACAGGCCCAACTTGAAGAAGCAGTGAGAGGATCTAGGAGGGGTTCAGCTATGTGTAACACTCCACCCTACTGGCTTCTGGAGTTGTCAAGTGGTCCATCCCACTCTGTGTGTCCCCACTACACTTACCACTCAGTTGTCCTCACTGTATTATTATTTATTCATTCCCATCAACCCTTTCTCCAAAGTGACTTACAATGTGATTTTTTGTATTCTAAAATACTGAGAATTATTTACCCACTTATACATTTGGGTAAATTTTACTGAAGCAATTGAGTATAAGTACCTGAGTACTACACCAGAATGCGGAATTCATAAGACAATAACTCTAGTGTGCTACCAGCTGCTGTCACTATCAGAGAATACAACACCAGTAGACCCTGTTCTTTACTGATTTACCACTCCAAGTGTCCACTTCTATATCAGCAGACCTACACTGCTCACTGTTAGAACTTACCATGTAGTCTCTCCCTAATCACGTGGCTCCGGCCACTCAGGATGGCCACATCTTCTGTCAGGGGCGCAGGGTCCATCTGCACGACACGACAGAAAAGAGGGACTTCAGCACACGTTCAATGGAATGTCACCATGTGGGATTACACTTGGATGAGGATCCCCAATATTAACAATACAAGTGGTGACAATCATATTTTTTTTCCAATGACATACTGCATACTATAAAAAAAGCTTCCATCGGGATTTAAAATGACAAAAAAAGCTGTTTTCACTGCTTTGGTCTATTTCCATACAATGCTGATACTAAATGTGGAATGCATCTGTGTCTGTTCATTGGTTTGTATGGATGTCCTGCTCACTCAATAATGTTTCAGCTTTCATAACTCTACACCTGCAGCCCCCATCTCGTCTGCATCTCAGGCACCCCCAACCCACACACAGCTCTTTTGCGTGTGAATCCCTGTGGTATACAGCCACTCTGTGAGCCAGCAGTTCAATAAAATAACAACAGCGGTTCATAAAAAGAAACAGTGGCCTAGAAAGCAAGTCAAACAGTTCACTGGGGACATGTCGGCATCGGGCTCATTTTACGTTCTGCTCCAGCAGTGATGTCGCTTATGTTATTAGAGACTGTGGAGGGCCCAGTGCTTTATGTGTGTTAGGCCATGGCCTGGCCACTTCCACAATGATCGCTGCAGTTGAGCACACCTGAGCCACTACACACAGGGGCCTGTCCTGTGGCAGCTGGGCCTCGACCACTCAGCTGGGTCAGGTGCAACTAGGTCTCAACCACTTACTCGCTCAAACTGAGTTACTACAAAGCACCCTAAACTTGAGCTTCAGCTTGACTGGAATGTCGCTGCTCTCCGGCAAAGTTAAACAATCTTGGCAATACCTTCCTGAAACACACATACCTTCAGAGTTAATATTAGGGCACTAATTCACAAAAAACGACTTCAAACGCACACACATTTTCTGAACCGCTTCTCCTGTTCGGGGGTCACGGGGAGCCAGAGCCTAACCTGGCAACACAGGGTGTAAGGCTGGAGGGGGACAGGATGCCAGTCTGTCGCAAGGCACCCCAAGCAGGACTCGAACCCCAGACCCACCGGAGAGCAGGACCCAGGCCAACCCACTGCGCCACCGCACCCTCTGATTCTAAATGTTAACGTCTTAAAGATAAGTGACTATCTATTTGCTGATGTACAGTACTGGTGTTTTGGCGCCACACTGTGACTGTTCCCTATGTAGAACCAACACCATTGTGGTGTGTGAGGTCATGTCCCTGTGTACAAATGCTAAAATGCAGGACACTGCAGTCAGTATTGTGCTTTTTAAACCCTTTAAACTGTTACCATTTAGCAAAGAAAGCTCTTCCCAAAATTGGATCATCTTTACAACTAATTGCATAGAAAAGCAAGAATCTTTAGTGATCAGTTCTCAGCATATACTACTTGCTCTTTTCATATTCATAACACTTTTTATATTACTCTGTTATTCAAAGTAACTCAGAGAATCCTATCAGAGTTTATAGTGGGTCACGATAACACTTGAAAACAGTTTCTGGGGTCAAGTAAAATAATGTGTAATATACTGTAAATCATGTTTTTACATAACACAAGAAGATACGCTAGAGTGTAAGTAGGTGTACTGCATATTTACTGTAATAGTACAAACAGTAACAGAAGGCTTAGAAAAGGACACACTGCATTGTCACTACACACACACAATCTGAACTGCTTGTCCCATACAGGGTAACAGGGAGCTGGAGCCTAACCCGGCAACACAGGGCATAAGGCCAGAGGGGGAGGGGACACACCCAGGATGGGACACCAATCTATCGCAAGGCACCCCAAGTGGCACTCGAACCCCAGACGCAGAGGAGAGTAGGACCCAGTCCAACCCACTGCGCCACCACGCCACTACATCCCCCTCTGCATTGTCACTAATATAAGAATAAACAGTTTCTGCAGTAATGGTGGGTGACAAAAAAGAACAGTTCGAATGACAATGTCTGACAATTTCTTAATATTTCTGTGTGATATGAGTAGGATGTACATTTCCATGCACAAAGGTGAAGTGGAACAAATGTGGTACTTTCACTCTTTTCTGCACAGATACTGTACTGGAGTTTAAGACCCATCTGACCGTTTGTGCCACAAAGTTAATATGCCTGGCAACTCAACATAATGAAAAAGCCAAAACATGTTCCTATTTTAAATGAATTATCTTCTTTACCAAGCTACTTAATTGTACTTTTAACAGATGATGTGAGACATAAGTTTTGGCCAGCTTACTTCACAGTGTGTGAAAATGGGGCTACAAATGTGACATTTCATAAAGACAGTTTTACAGTTTGTGTTATGGTGGGACTCGTAAATCAGACTGATTTCCATTTACAAGGTTACATAACTACGCTCTCCAGCAATTTTCCTTTGTGATTTCTCCGAGGCTGAAATTATAAAACCAACTATTTTACAACCTCAGGCTACTATCGAGCCTGACTGAGTCTCCTCGTGGACTGAAATGCTATAATAATTCTGACTCTGTTGTCTCCAACTGTTTTATATGCTTTTAAAAGCCATTTTATTAACCATATAATAAAGATTTATAGTTCTTACAGTCCGGTACAGTTTCAACTCTACAGGCCAATAATAGGGTTTTTTGTTACTGTTTAAAAGTCACATCTTATTATCTATGTGATAAAACTGATTTAAAGTTTACAACAGTAGAGAACTGCTTTAAATTAGAATATGAAATTAAAATACATTAATTCTAAAAATAGCCAGCTACTTCTATAAGGTATTGCAATATTGAAAATACAGCACTTTACTACATTGCGTGAAACAATCAGGTTTAATATAATATTAAAGACAATATTTTATGGGGAGATCAGCTATCATTAATACCATTAAGTTACTACAAATTTGCAACGAATTTCCTTTCAAGCTGCAAGCTAAGTACTGTTTTTGTGTTACATACACAAACCTTTATTATGAGTTGTGTTCTTAGCCAGTGCTTAGAGTCACTAATAAATCATACAGTGAATTGTGCAATCCAGATCCAAATGGTCATAAACAGCACAAGGAAAAGTACAGTATCATATGTAAAGTAAATACCTTTTAAAGAATTAAATCTGACACCCAATACAATATAATGTGCAGAGGTAGATCAAAAAACAAGCTACAGTATACTTAAATATTGAAACCCTCTCAATCATAAATGCACACACGGACACACACACACACACACACACACACACACACACACACACACACACACACACAGCATCTGAAACAGCTTGTCCAGAGCAGGGTTGCGGCAAGCCGGAGCCTAACCCAGCAACACAGGGCACAAGGCTGGAGGGGACACACACAGGACGGAACGCCAGTCCATTGCAAGGGACCCCAAGTAGGACCTGAACCCCAGACCCACTAGGGAGCAGGACCCAGCCAAACCCGCTTCACCACCGCACCCCCTTAAATCAATCAGTCATAAACATATTCTTAAAAATTTGCTTAACATGATTTACTTTAAACTATAACAAATACACAATTATGTTAAGACAGACATACAGGTTCAGTGTGATTTCAGCCAACTGAGTGGTGCTCATTTTCGTGCCACATCTTCCTCGCTGCACAGTCTTACGAACAGAAGACAGCTTTAAAAGAAGTAATGAACTTAACTTGACAATACTATGTATATTTAGCACCCATAACTCTGTTTGCCTTTGAGACACCAGTGCTACTTGCTATGCCACAATAATTGCGTTGTTCTTGTGGCCCTGAAGTTTACAAAATCTGCAAATCTCAGTTTTTCTATATTTTACTTTCTAAATATAGTAAACTTTTGGTTGGAACTTATTATTTTTTACTTTAGAGTGGAGGGGGGAAAGTATCTTAATTAATCTGAGAGCGCAAAATAGTGAAGAGTTTACAATAGAACTTTACAAAAACTATTAATATGCAAATACTGTCAATCAAGGCATGGCCTACTTCCTTTCACAGTACAGATTTCTGATATAATTCTGACTCTGAGACTTACAGAATGGTGAAAAACATCTTCTGCCAACTGTTTGATGACTTGGCTGGCAGGAGGAAGGGCAGCTGCATTGTGGTGCTTCTCACACGTCTCCAGAATGGCTGTCAGGCTGACCCGTCTGTGAGCCATGTCCTCACACATGCTTAGAAGAAGGCAGTTCAGATGGTCACTCAGCTGGACAGGCTGGAAGAAGAGACACAATCGCTTACAACTGGGCCACAAATGGGATCTGCGGTCAGAAGAGAAGCTATGTCATTAAACGCAGCCATACCTGGTTCTGGGGAAGCTGATAGTCTACAGACCAGTACAGAGTCATCCCCAAAGAGTACACAATCACCTGAACACAAAAGATTTCTGATGTCATTGAAAGTAAAACAAATGAAACTGCATATAAATACTGGCATATCTAAGACATCACAAAATTCCGAAAATAAATTGAAAACACGGTTCCAACCAAGATACCATAATGTGCAATTTCAAGGATAATGTTAATTGTGACCAAATCTTGTCTTTGGTTGATGAGCCTTCATTTTATCACTATGTATCAAGGGAATTTCTTGTATGAACTAGAGCTTGAAGATTAACAAGCTTTGTGATCTGATACCACTAGATGGTGGTATTTTCTTCTAAAGGGTAATCGGTTTATGTGTTCATGAGAGGTCTTTCAAGGTGCAAGGGATTATTGTGTGCTTTCCAAAGTGCAAAAGTCATGTTACCAATAATAAAAATAATATAAATAACCCATCCATCCAGAATAAAGCAGGCAGGCATTTAAACTGATGTAATCTGTGTGTTCGGTTCAAGGCAATTTAAGCCTTCCTCCAGTCTCTAAGGTACTACGTCATGTGCAACCCAGACATTGTTGACTGTTCACCTTCTCCATAGCCAGCCTGGTGGTGACGGAGCGGCCCTGGAGCATCTCAGGAGCTGTGAATGAGGAGACTTCACTGGAGACCCCACAGCTTTTAAATGCAAGCTGACCATTGGCAGATAGCAGGAGAGACCAGGGGCTGATTAAGGTGATGTTGCCGATATTTTGGCCTGACCAAGAAAGAGAAATCAAGGAAAATATTTCATGCTCACTGATGCTCAGAGGTCAGGGCAGTATCTCCAAGATTGTGTGCAATTATAAACGGACAGCAGAAAAGGATGAGATACACCGATACCAAATCATCACTTTTACAGCACACATGTTCTGAAAACATAACTGCACACTTGTCTTGATGTCATTGCGGGAATTTCACATTGACTCCTACTTTCACGTTCTTGTAAACTGACTACAAACACAAGACATATGCGGTATTTACGCAGTTTTGTTTTTAAAAAAACTGAATAACTCTCGTAAAAGGAGATTAAATTTCAAGGTTACAGCCCTAGAAGTTTATACTTTCCTTCTGAAGTTACACACATTAAAACAAGCCCTTAAATATATACCGCACATTTAAACCAAAGAATCTACTTATTAACCTGCACTACATTTGCATTACATTTTTTCATTTAGCAGATGCTTTTCTCCAAAGTGACGTATATCTCATAGAAAACACAATGTGTACATTACATTAGGGAAAGAGAGACTTAGATGCAGATGCATGATTTCTAAAGTACAGTTTGTTACTTTCCACCATATGATCCAATCCAGATCACATGAGTAGCTGCATACATATAGTAGATCTGTTTGTTGGTGGACTGCATTTTTCTTCGAGATGTACGTCACTTTGAAGAAAATCATCTGCTGAATGAATGAATATAAATGAAAATGTTTATACAACAGGTTTATTAGAGTTTTTGTACTGTAAAATGCAGCAATTTTATCTCCACAACAGGTATTCTGGTAAATTTTTATGCAGCTACTTGTGTGATGAACACCAGTGCACACGGTGAAGGAAAAGTCATTATTGATAATGAATTAATGTATGAAAATATAAAATTAAAAGATAACTGTACTTAAGAATCACATCTGCAGCTATGTCTCTTTCTCTTAAGGTAATGTACAAACTGTATTTTCTGAGATGTATGTTGCTTTGGAGAAAGCGTTTGCTAAATAAATAAATGTAAATGTGAAAACAGTTTGCTTCTTCCTTAAAAAACAAACTACGGTATATACTTCCTACTTTCTACTTACAGCCACGTCAACAGTCTCAACAAGTCACAACCATCGATTTAAAGTGACTTGTTCCTCATGTGACGATACAAATATTTTCCAGTTTATTTTAAATTGTATTTTCTTCCCCATTTTATTTTCTAAAATTTCTAAAAAATGTGTTGTGCAGTCACTTTGAACTGAATTTCTGTATTCAGATGTTAGTTAAGAGCAAAACACACACATACCGAGTAGAAACAGAATAGGGGCCATTCCACAGCCCCAGTCTGATACTCACCTGTGTTCGAGATGAATAGATGGTACAGTCAATAGGTTCTAAGACTGGCCAGTGTGTGACACTGCTAAGCTCTTATTACTGATGGCTTGCAACCATAGTAGCATCACACAGGAATCATTGTTAGAACTTGCTGACTGTACCATGTGAAGCATGTACTTATATTCACTGTTGCTATTTTCAAGAGTTGTACATAACCTTACAATTGAATAAATCAAGGCCATATCTGTTCTATTGAGCTTTCACTGATTGTATGGATATAAAGAAAGTTCAAAGTGGCCCAAAGCTGACAAATATTGGACTTGACATGAGTATACGATGAGTCAGTCAACACCAACGAGAGGTTCATTTTTTCTGCAAAGTTTTCATTTTAATTTTGATTGGTGTTGCTAAAATATTAAAAAAATCCTTACACGTTTTTCTGGGGTTTATGCCCTGTTTGACACCCTGTGCTTTTGGGAAACAGAAGAAGTGTTACAGAGTATTTCTTTATTTATTGTAGCCGTGTCTGAGGTTTCTTACAGAACCCAATCCATTAAAAAGTTTACAGAGGTATGTCTTATTTGCCTTTTATTGGTTATGGTGTGGTAAAAGTTACCTTGGACTTATGAACAAAACATATGACAAACAGACATCTGGTCTCAGTTATCTTGGTAAGTTTCAGAATAAATGCAGCATCACAACTGCAATGGGCTGGTGTCCCATCCAGGATGTACCCCCAAGCCTGGGACCCAGTGATTCTGGGATAGGCTCCAGATTGCTGTGACCCACACCAACACAAGAGGTTAGTGAGTGGAAATGAGCAAAAGCAGCACATTGACCACTACAAATAGTACTACTATTATTATTAAATTAGCTGTTATGTTTATTACTACAGTGGGAAAAACCATTTGTTAGTAATGCTGCACAGTACCTATGCACTATTCAGCATCTCTAATGTCACAGTGTCCATGTGCTTTGCAGAGAGAAAGACATAAGCAGTGATTTTGTGAACTTTATTTCTTTATACCACAAACATCTGTGAGCTACAGTTTATTATTACAATGTCTCTGTCCTGGGTGTACTCTGCCCAATGCCACCTGAATATTCTTGGAACATCTGTGACCCTGCACTGGAAAAGTCATTATTGATAATGAATTAATGTATGAAAATATAAGATAAAAAGAACCTACAAAAAATCCTTTTAATTTATATATTTTATAAAATATGTTGGTCTTATCATTGTCATGCAGAAATACATGTTATATTTTGGTATTTGATTTCATGGGACATTTTATGGGTGATTTTTCCATGAACTATAATAATTTCACCCCTTCACAGTGGAAATTTGCATAACTGGGTGATTTAATTGATCAAATTAACCCTGTTGTGTGGGTGTAGAAAGTGAAATGTCAAACCCGTCTTTGTTTCGTTTTCATAAAAATGATGATTCAACTTTAAGCAAACATATAGCATCATAAGCTTTCTAGAAATGTGTGGGCGACAGAGAAGACAGAGCTGTTATTGTTCCACAGCTACACGTGTTTTTCTGAATTGTCTCCTTAGAATGAAAGCAAACAAATAAAAGGAAAGAGCCAACCGTAAAAAGGAAGCAGTCTTGTTTGACAGCAAAGACAGCTTAGAGACAGCTAAATGTACATACCTTTACAGGACAAGTCGACCAACGACTCCAGACTCCCCATCAGGAGAGACCAAATCTCATCTTCCTCCAAGGGTCCACCCCTCATTTCCAGTACCTCTGCCAGGGTCACGAAAGTGGTGCTCATCCTGCAAGACAAGAGCCAAGTCTAGACAAAGAACTCTGACTCTAGTATGACCCAAGATTTGTCCCACCTGGTAAACCCAATATGTTTTCACACTTTTCACTCCAAACTAAACATTTTTCACGAGTGGCTTCAAGGTCTTGACTTGGTGTACTCACGAATTGGCTTTCCTAGAGCAATGACAGTCAAAAAAAATATCAACATTTGACAACAAACAAAAAGCTCTTCCACTTTTGGTTTTTTAAAAGCTGACAAGTTTTTAAACCCAATATATTTTCACACTTTTTCAAACTTTTCACTCCAAACTAAACATTTTTGACAAGTAGCTTCAAGGTCTTGGCATACTCACGAATTTGCTTTCCCAGAGCAACGACAGTCAAAATATTTAACATTTGACAACAAACAAAAAGCTCTTCGGCTTTTGGTTTTTTTAAAAGCTTACTGAAAATGAAATTTTTTAAAAATTTAACATCTTTCTCGGAAATTACCCCACAAGGTGTAAGAAAAAACACACATGCATACTTAAAATTATACACGTGTAAAATTTCTAGAGAAATTTCTTACGAAATTCGAGCAACAAAGAAACATCAAACAGTTTCTAAATGTGACACAAAGAATATTATTAAAGGACCTGTTTAAACAGACAAAAAAAACACTAAAGTAAAACCACGGAAAGAAAGCTGCCATGAATTTAAACAAATGGTGGAGATTCACGACATTTATTACATTTTGTTGAAACCTTAATCTTTTTCATGTGGTGCTCTGAAGGACAGAGAGGTCTGCGAAAGGCACAACGACCAAGTATGAAAAACAGCTACGTGATTAAAATACTACCGTAGATTTTCGCACTGCTCATCTAGTAACACGGTACCAACTGAGTTGTGACATGGAGCACAATGCTCATAAAGTACCAAGCAACTGCTTTGTTCATCATTCGCATCTATTTCATTAACTGTGCTGCTAAAAGTTGTGTAAACAAGACTGACAAAGATTAAAAAGTAACCTGCAATTAGCTTTGCCATGATTATTTCCACGTATCGAAATAATGCCCTCTCCAGGGGGAGGAAATATGTGGCACTTGCGAACAGCAGCCACAAGCCTGACGTGGAGAGAAGCCCGGGCAGCTCCCGAAGTGTATTTATATTTAGTTAAGGCCTAATCGCTGGAAGCCATAGTGCCCTGTTATTCTGTGCTGCCACAGAAGCTCCCATTAAATCCATTCAGCAGGGAGAACATCATAGCACAACTGTGCCATCACACAAGTCCAGAACCTTGCGCACACGCACACACACACACACCACCCTTTAATGTGAAATAAAACAATCTTTGTGTGCACAAAATTCCACTCACACCTTGCACTTTCACCCCATTTACTGGGTGACTTAAGTCTTGTGATTAGCCACAAACTGTTTTAAGTCACATCCAGGATGATGGTAGTGCCACAGAAGGCAGATAACCGATAGCATGAAACCTTAGAAAATTGCGAGAGGGGGGGAAAAAAAAAAAAAAAAAAAAAAAAAAAAGAAAAAACTACGGCACAAATGTGAGCCACTGCCTCTGGAAGTTCAAATCTCTGACGTGCTTAAAACTGAAGTTACTCCAGTAAACCAATTTGGCCAGCTGTATAAATGGAGAAGTGATCTTAAGTAACAAAACACTGTAAATCGCTTAGACAGAAGCTTCAGTGTGGTGTAGGATAGGGCTCCTATATCTGGATTTAGAGTATTAGAGGTTCGAATCCCACCTGCTGAGATTCACTTTCCAAACGGCTCACACAGAAATAACCCGTGTGAGTGAATGGGTAAATCATAATCAGCTGGAGAAACAAGCCTCTGATCATAAATGAACAAATATGAATGATCGATGAGCGGTTCTAGACCACATGTCCAGTATGAGGTTGTCTTCATTACAAAGCTGAACGTAAGTGAGCAGGTTTCAATATTAACACAGAAATAACATTGAGAGAGGTCAAGGTTGCACTTGTCTGGAGTAACAAAAATAATTATATCGAAGTATGGCAAGCGCGACAGATTTTAAATCTTAGTGATTTCAAGTCTTACATACAACTATATATCAGAATACGATTACTTATACCTACTATGAAGTCTAAGTTCAGCAAGTTTTTTCTTTTTTTTTTTTTTTTTTTTTTTTTTTTAAAACTTAATTACCACAAAAATGTGTATAATAACAAAAAAAACGTTACCTTGTCATTCGATTTCTGGTGATGCCTCGCTTCCTGTAATTTTCTCAGCCGCGCAAAAACATTCCCTTCAGTCACCGCATGCCTATTTTTGTGTATTGTTGTCTTTTTTAGTGTTTTACTCCCGGTAACGAAGCTCCACCGCCCAAACAGGTGAACTTTCAGCGGGCATCATTTCCACGTGTTATGCCATTCGCTGTCATATTGATTTTCCCCACCGCCCGTCCGCGCTGCCTCCGTGGCTCTCAACTTTTCTAAATTGGCCCTATTTTTAGACCAACGCAGTAAGAACTCAATTGGATTACATGGGCACTTTGACAGGTGACAAGGCAGCCAGGCGAGCCGAGCGCCAATGGCATCGCTCGAAATATTTTAACACAGAACCCAATTCGCCTAATCTGTCTGACGTTCGCGATATGCCGCGCTATATTACACTGCCCTCTAAAAGACGGGCTCTTTATTCATTGACTAGCATTACACCTTGCGTGGCGTCCCAAAATAAAAAATAATCTGTGAGGTTAAACCCTTTATTATAAGGGGGACTGTTGGTAGCGTAGTGGTCAAAGCTACTGCTTTTGAACCTAAAGCTCGCAGGTTCGAGCCTCACCACTAGCTGTACGCTTGAGCAAGGTACTTACCCTAAAATTATTCTAGCAAAATTACCCAGCTGTATACATGGGTAAATAATTGTAACCTCAACCCTGTAAATCGCTTTGCAGAAAAGCGTCAGCTAAATGAATAAATAAATGTAAATGAGTGTCCGGGCAGCCTACGGTCATAGGCATGCTTCATGACTTTCTCGAAAGGAATTAAAATGCATTAAAACGGGGAAACGGGACAAGATTGCAGGCATTATCAGTGATTTTCAAAAATACGAGTGAAAGCCTGGAGTTGGACCAAGGCCATCATTTGTGTGTACACAAAATAAGACGGCGTCACGTCACATAAGGAATATCCCCTTGGGACTTTCGCAAAATGGAAGGATAGAAGGATCAAATTTAAGGAAACCGCAACTGCGAGTGTTTGGGGGAGATTTGCTCATATTCACACCGTAAGTACAAGTTACATAATATGACACACGATGCAGTATGTTTTCCATTAGCCTATTCATTTCCGTAGGTCTGCCACCTACAGTTGGATACGCTTCCTTTTTGTCTAAGGCCGGGGGGGGGATTGCGTCAAAAAACACTGTAGTCCACGTTGCCGTCTGACCGAGGCGCAAAACGACGTGACGTTGTACGCACAAGTCCCGCAGTGATTGTGACGCATGTATTGTGCAGTGAACGCGCGGCCTGCCATCGTAAAGTGTGCGGTAGCCCAGTGAATGCTGACAGCTTGTGTTTCACAGCGGTACAGTAACGCTCATTTACCACAAAGCAATTTGTTCGCGTTTGGAAGGGTTGTGGGTGTAGTGGCAGAGAGCCGCGCTGTTTCGGGTCGGTGAGGGAAAGTAGTGGAGTGTTTTTTTTGAAGCCGCGGCCGTGGCTGTGTGTGTGTGGGGGGAAGGGTGCGCGCAGAAAAGACGGGATTTCCTTGCTGCCTGCCTGCCTCAGCCCCCTTCGCATTCCGTGGGATTGGCAGCGCTTTCTCCAACGACACAGCTGTCTCGGTACCCGATTTACCCACATCCGGTAGGGGAGCTGGTGTAACAAAATGTGTGTGTACGCGCCTGTGTGTGTTTTTTTTTTTGGTCCTTAGCCGCGTGTTGACGGTGTTAAGGTGCCCAGACCAGAGATTAGCGGTGCCTGAGGGTCCGCGCGCGGCGGTCGACTCGTTCACTCAACCGACGTATTGTTAAAACTGGCGACCGTGGCTCGCGCTCGGCAAAGTCTCCTAAATCCTTCTCGCGTGCTGCACTTCTTTGTTGTTTCACAGAGATTAGTGCGCCATTAATAGCCATGATTATTTAGCAACCCGGCCGGAGCTTTCGCCGGTTCCCAGACACACAGTAACTGCTGGCTGTGCCGCTGCTGGGTAAACCTAACCTGGATAACTAATTAGACACGAATCTTAACCTGCGTGGTCTTGTTACTCTAGCTTTTGTGAGAAATAATATTTTATATTGATATGATACAAAACAAGTCGGCTGTTCAGTCTGTGTGTTTATTGGGTGTTAGCAGTATTTACTGTACAAAATTACTGTCTGTTGTTATTCGCCACGTGTGTTATGAGATTGCTCATGTGTTGGGTGTCTGGCCAAGCGTGTTCACATTTTTTTTTTTTTTTTTGCTTTTTTTTATGTAAAACATCAGCCTGTTCGGGTCAGCGGTGTCATTTTTGCAAAGAAGGATGATGTTTGAAGACGTTGCTCCACCTCGTTTTTCCCTTCGGCGATGATGTTGTGCAGTAGGTCAACAGGAGATGTTGACAGGTTTTAAAAACGTGAAAAAGAGCGCAGCGAATCCTCTGCTAAACTAGAACTAGAAGATCTTGTGTGTGTGTGTGTGTGTGTGTTTCATACATGTGGTCACCAGCATCTGGCATAGCCAGCACTGCCACCTTGTAATCTGAGGTTTTTTATTGGAATCTCACCCCCTGCTATGTACTTTTGACCATGATTTTACACCGAATACAACAGGAATACCTTATTATACATAAAATATGCAAATCATCTTATGTAGCTTAACGTATAACACTGGCCACCTTACAAGTGTTGTCTAAAGGCTTTTAGCTGATGGGTAGAATCAAGAATGTTGGTCTTAGATTTTTTGGTTGGGTTATAAAATGAAAATCCCTTTTTTCTGGTGTTTGACAGGTTTATTTCCGTTAGCTGTTGCTATTCGATGTATGATCTGAGTTTTAAAAAGTATTGAAGCAGTTCATTTGCAGTGGTAACCGGATCAGAAGCGTTAGGTTCGTGACGCCCTAGCCGGCCTGTTTAAAGGGATGCTTTTCATTTTATTTCAATTTTTAACAAAGATCTCTGCGGAATGTTTATATACTATTAAAATGATCCATCGCTGACATTCGTTCTGTATGTTTGTTTGTAAACAGGTGCTTTAAGTCCACATGCATGCGCAATATTTATTATTTCCGTATCGCAGGTCAGTGCCGACACTTAATTTGGATTGTTTATTGTAAAATACTGTATATAAAGGCCCAGAATTGACCAAGGTAATTTCAAGGCTGCAGAAGTTCGTAATGGTATCGATTGTTTACACCGGGGGCTTAAATTGAGGCCGAATAGGTTATTCTGTGCCAAGTGGCTCAAGTTTGTGGTGTCTGAGATTTTTACTTTACTGTCATTCTTCATAAGTAATTGATGTACCATACATATCATTACTTGGGGGTTGATTTGGGTAAAATGCATGAAAAGATGAACTTTATTGTAGCACATCATCCCTCCAGTTATGACACCTTAAATGTTTCTGATCATAAAGACAGTTAATACAGGGATCAGTAATGTGGATGTTGCCTGACGTTGATTGCATTTAATGCCCTTTAGTCCAACTCCCCCTTTCTCCCAGAGATTTTTGGGTCTGTACAGATCTGAAGACTTCGGTTTTTAAAGCATCTTTCATGTGCTAAGCCCAGTTTCCCAAGAGAGATCGGGAAATCTTTACATACACCACCAGTATAACTATACAGACTAGTTTTAGGCTTTGAGCTCATGGCTGGATTAGGTTTAATGTTTGACAGTAATGCATGGATGAGTCTAAACCTGGTAGGTATGAAAAGAAGGTTCTACTAGTCACACTTGTGATAAATCTTGGCACAGCATAATTCCATATGGAGTAAAAGTGAAGATGACCAGTCGTAGTGCTTGCAGACACACACCATAATGCCCACACTCTGTAGGCCTTTTTTCAGGCTTTTTACCCTAAGGTATTTTGTCAGGTGTAATTATGGGTGCCACGGTGCCACAGCGAGTAGCGCTGCTGTCTCACAATGCCTGAGTGGTGCGAGAGAACGTGGGTTCCATCCCCGCTCAGTCTCTGTGGAGTTTGCATGTTCTCCCCGTGTCTCCGTGGGTTTCTTCCGGGTGCTCCGGTTTCCTCCCACAGTCCAAAGACGGGCTGTTCAGGTTCCCCCATAGTGTGTGAGTGACAAAGAGAGTGTGTTCCACTGATGCATGGATAAGTGACCCAGTGTAAGTAGTGTATCTAGCAGTGTAAGTCACCTTGGTGAATAAGGTGTGTGGGCTGATAACGCTACATAGAGTTCATTGGAAGTCACTTTGGAGAAAAGCGTGTGCTAAATGAATAAATGTAAATGTAATTATTACTTGGCTTGCACAAAGCAAACATGCATTCGCAGGTTATTGATTTCCTTTATATTACTAGCAGCCTCATGCAGTGAACCATAGTTTTTGACTTCCTGTAGAGTCTAATGAAATGGAGCAAAAGTTTAGCTGTTACTGGAGTCTCACTAGTGAAGTCGTGGCTAAATTGCCATTGTAGGCAATGTTACCTTCAGGCAGAAGCCTTGCTGGGCGTTTCCTCTTAAATCCTGTGGCAAAAATAAGATTGTACTTCAGTAGCACATTCGACAGTGTTGCAGACTTTTGTGAAGTTGATAAACATAAGAATTTTTTTTGCACTCCTTTTAGTCAGCCAGTGTTTCCCAAACGGCGGTACCTCCAGGGATATGCAGAAAGCTTTTAGGGGGTATAATTATTATAAAGAATGATTTATATAACACTTAATGTGTGAACGAGTTGTGGGGCGTTCCCCCCATTCTGAAACAAATCATCAAGAAATTATTTGTATGTGTCAGTTTCCACAGAAGAGGGGGTGCGCGGTGGCCCAGCTGCTTCCAACGGACTGGCGTCCCGTCCAGGGTGTGTCCCATCCCCCTCCAGCCTTGCGCCCTGTGTTGCCGGGTTAGGCTCTGGTTTGCCGCTACCCCACTCGGGACAAGCAGTTTCAGACTGTGTGTGTGTGTGTGTGTGTGTGTGTGTGTGTGTGTGTGTGTGAGAGTTTCCACAGAACCTCGGTTCTCTGCTGCATTGAGTTACTGTATATAATGTAACTATTTAGTAAAGTTTCTGCAGGAGGGGCGACTACACCCCCTGTACCTAAAATGAAAATCTAAGCAAAATACAGGCATTATTTATTTATTTATTTTTACATTGGTTCTATGCATCCAGCTTTGTCCCGTAACGCTAAGTCCTACTTTATATTTGTGCAGTTTCCACAAGACATTGTTGGATACTCTGGTCCCTACCTTGCGTATCACAGTCTACATTACGTTTATTCATTTAGTAGATGCCCTTTTCCAAAGCAGTTTACAGCTCAGAATAAACAAAACTGCATTTCAAACATGCAGACGTGGCATCCTCGAAGTACAGTCAATTATTGGAACACCGCTGCTTTTGCCAGATTATTACAGATGTAGCTGAATATAGAATTGATAGGGAGTCCTGTAAACAGATTATGCAGTGAAAGATTATCAAGTAGATAGATCAGGCAGGACAGAAGTTGTTCCAAAAGAGAATGCTGAGAGGGCTTCAGTAGTTCTGACTAAGAGGCGGAGCTCATTCTACCAGTTTGGAACCAGAACTGAGGAACTCTGGGCTTCTGATTTTGGATCTCATGTGGATTAGTTCACCAAGCAGCCAGAAATGGGGGAGTGTAGCAGACTGGTTGGAGCGTAACAAGTGATCAGGTCCTCTAGGTATCAGGGAGTGGATCCGTTGGTGTTCTTGTGGGCCATAACCAGTCTTGAACTTAAAGCGGCCAGCTACAGGAAGCCAGTGGAGAGAGATGAGAAAAGGGAACCTTTAAGTAGGTGAAACGCAGCTGGCGAGGTGTGATGGCAGAGGCAGGAGAACCAGAAAAGGGGGAGCTGTGGCAGCCTAGGTGAGATATCACCATGACCTGGGCCGGTATGCTGAGATAAGGGTGGATCTGTAGGATTAGGTTATGGTGTTGATGTGTTGAGAGCCCTTAACCAATGAAGCAGATGAAATGAGTGAGCTGTCCAGTTTCATAGAGATTTTTGGGCAGATGGATGGACCTGCTAGGAGGTGATGAGTGTCATTTCATACATTCGATTTGTAAAAGTGCTAATGCCCTAATGAGTTGTTTTCATATCATAGAGTAGTTTAAAGTGGCAGAAGGTCTGTGAACACAGTGCTAAGTGAAAGGGAACCGAACATACCAAAAGTATACAGTGCCGGTGGGCTTTAGTGAGCCAGCAGGTGGCTTCCTGCAGCCATGTCTCCCATGAAACTAAAAGCCTGTGGAAGGTCAAGGCAGCACTCTGCTTTACTGTTTGTACTGTTGTTGAATTGCTTACCGGAGTAAATGTGAAGCGGTGGAGCACAAACTGGTGGTAGCCTTGTGGTTTAGTGCTGTTTGGTGTTCTTCCAGTGTCTGTGTGGGTTTCCTCCCACAGTGCAAAGACAAGGTTTCACAATTTTAAATTGCACTCAGTGGGTGTCTTTGTGTGTGAGTGTGTGTGTCACCTGGCTCTGTTGTGTGGATGGTGAGATGACTATAAGTAGCTTGTAGTACGTCGTTTGTTTTGTTCAGCCACTGAATTCACTTTGCTTTGACTCCTTTGTCTGTGTCTTGTACTCCAACTCTGAGTGGTGATTTTATTCTTTTAAACATAAAAAAATACCAGTTCTCTTGTACTATCCAGCAGAGTTCTTGCCATCAGTTGTAACGAAAAAATTAGAGCCACATTTCTCAAAACAGGCTGTCTCTTATAGAAATAAATTATACAGTAGGGTAATGCCTGCATTAGTGTGGACAGCCTAAGGGTTTCCTCTTTGTACTCAGTATTATGAGATGATCCATGTATTCTTAAATAGGCATGTCTATTAATGTTGCTTATGTTTTACATATGCTTCTTTTTTTTTGTAGATATTGAGAACAAAGTTTGGTTTGAATGCCCAGAATAAAACTTGCCAGGATACAACTATGAATAAAAACAAGCGCGAGAAAGAGTTCTACAGTGTAGATGTAGGGGATTCCACGTTCACAGTTTTGAAGCGCTATCAGAACTTACGACCTATTGGCTCGGGAGCACAGGGAATTGTCTGGTAAGTTCTATTGCCTTTCTTGAGTAAAAATGCGAGCGTGTCGTGTCTGTACAATGTGTAGGTCTTTGCTTGTCATAAATGTGTTATTCTGACAAGATGCACCAGAGTGGTGTAATGTCCTTTTTTTTTATTTTTTTTTAAAAGCAATTGCATGTACTTGTTAAGCACCAATAGCAGTTATTAAGTCATGGTCTTAGATTTGAATGCTGCAGTAGAGTTGCAATCTGACATGCACTGAGCAAGAATCTGGCCCCCATTTTCCAGCTCGGCGTACGACCACGTCCTTGAACGAAATGTTGCTATTAAGAAGCTCAGTCGGCCTTTCCAGAACCAGACCCATGCCAAGCGAGCCTACCGGGAGCTGGTGCTCATGAAATGTGTCAACCACAAAAACGTGAGTCCATGATGTGTCTTGTGCTTCAGGTTGGCAGTATAGAATTTCTGGAACTTAAGACGGGTCTAACGCTGATTTCATGTTCTCACACCACAGCTTGTAGTGGGTGGAGTGTATAGTTACCTAATATTTATCATGCAGTATTTACCGACCATGCTGATGTTAATTCAGAGCAAGCGTTAAGATCACAGTAGTCATCATCGGAAATAGTCTCACAGCGCATTGTTAACGTATGTTATTAGGATAAAAATCGGGTTCTTGAGGTGCATAAACTGGCCACTGCTATTATAAGTCAATCAATACAAAGGCCAACAAGAATCACCTGTATTTTACCCTTATTTTAGTGATGTTCCAAAGTTAAAATTATGCAGTTATGTACATCAGTTTTGAAATGAAGAATGATGAATTGTGTGAAAGGTACATAATATTTATTTCTTTTTTACATCCATAGATTATTGGCCTCTTAAATGTATTCACTCCACAAAAAACACTTGAAGAATTTCAGGATGTGTGAGTATTTTGTCTAAAGCGCTTTAGAATGGTACCTTTCTGTTTTGGAAAGTATTTTAGTGATGTATTGGGTAAACTCTTTGTGATCCTCTGTTTTTTGATTGTAGTAGATGTTATTTTGGGACCATTTGTGACAGTGTTTTACATAGAAAGTAAAAAATTATCTGTGTGGTGGAGATCATATAAATTAGTGGGTATTAGGAAGTAAAGATAAATGTGTTTTTAATCAATAAATTGATGAATATTTTATGACATAAATAATTCATCAGAGAAAGCATGATGAATCTTTCTCTCAGATGTTTTTTTTGTATGAAAAGGACTAAGGCAGGGGTTTTTAACCATGTTGTATTAGAGAAGCAGAGCTGCTGTAGTTGCTCAGTGACTTGGGAGTGTGACCCGGTTGGAAGACTCTGTGGCAAAGTGAGAACAAAAAGTGAGGGTATAGCAGAGTGCCGAGGTGAAGGATTCCCTTTTGCTTGACTGTTCTGTCTTTGCTTTGCAGGTACCTAGTTATGGAACTGATGGACGCTAACCTCTGCCAGGTGATCCAGATGGAGTTGGACCATGAGCGGCTCTCCTACCTGCTCTACCAAATGCTGTGTGGAATCAAACACCTTCACTCGGCTGGTATCATCCACAGGGTGGGTGGGTTTTCCCTCTGGTAGAGGCTGTGGGGGGTAGTGAGAGCTACACAGGCTGTGGAAAGTGAGAATAATTTCTCCACATCTGCAGATCTGTCATGGACTTAGTGAGCCAGTGGAACCATTTATATACTTTTGAAGTCATTAATGTCAGTGTATCTGTTGTATGTTAAAATTGTGCTTTGAATAAATATATATTTATCACTTTTATTACCAAAATTCAAGATACTAAAATGTGTATATATTATTCCACTCCTTTGAACTGCCTAAGATGCTATAATAATCAATGGTTTTTAATGGGATTTTGGCAAATGGATGTCTGCCTCTTGGATGCTTTTAGTAAAACCATTTTTTTCTGTTCTACTCAGGACTTGAAGCCCAGTAACATTGTGGTGAAGTCTGACTGTACCCTTAAAATCTTGGACTTTGGACTGGCTCGAACGGCTGCCACAGGCTTGCTAATGACCCCATATGTGGTGACACGCTACTACCGGGCTCCCGAGGTCATCCTGGGGATGGGATACCAGGCCAATGGTCAGTGCTGAAGAAGATTTACCTTGTTCCAGGAAGCTGCTTGCTACAGACTTCTTCTTTACTGTTCTGCCACTAAAGCCGCTCTTAGACTAACTGCAATAGAATCTTGGCTTCGTTGAAATCATGTGTGCTCCTGGTCATGTAATATGCCCGTCTTTATCATTTCCAAACATTTCCTGAAAGAAAAATTAATACACAGATTTAACAGGCCTTAACCAGATTATTGTGGCAAGTTTGTGAGGCATCCAGCTGCTCTGCAGGCCACCTCTGTAAGAAGCGATATAGTTGCATGCATGCGGAATAACGGACACTTAAAATATGGCTGTGTTCCTGCTGACTAGATGCTTTGTGTTTTCTCCTTTTTTCATGCTAAACTCACTTAGTGGACATTTGGTCTGTGGGGTGCATTATGGCGGAAATGGTTCGGCACAAAATCCTTTTCCCCGGAAGGGACTGTATCCTTGTATTGCTTTCAGCAGTTTGTTGGTGTAAAATTTCAGTTTTGTCCAAAGTTCAAAAATTCCAGACTTTGCATCACTCCTTACTTTATTTCAATTTCTTTGTTCTGAAGTGATTTGAAGAGGTATGGTATATTAAATGGCATTGGAAGCAAAAGAGTATTTGTGCCTGTAAACACCCCCACCCCCCGAAACATAAGTCCCTATGCCAACATAAATTTTGGATTAATCGTTCCAGTCCTGCTGCTTCTAAAGCTAGTTGTAAACACCCAGTGGTTAGGCCTCTGATTTTCTGTGGTGTCTTTTGCATTTTTTTGTCTGTCCTGTAAACAACCATCAGTTTATCCATCTGTTCATCCTGTGTATTTGCACCTTTCCATTTTGCTTGCTCATACTGCATGTTAATCTCATGTCATTTCATTTTTTCAGTTGATGTCTGGTCTATTGGCTGCATCATGGCAGAAATGGTCAGAGGTAGTGTGTTGTTTCCTGGCACTGATCGTATCCTTACCTTGTACTGCATACACCGTGTGTATGTTTTCCCCAGTTGCCTTGTACCCTGTCTTGAACAGCCGGAGCCCCTCCCCCTTTTCTTTTTCTTTGTCCTCCACCTTGTCTTTCTCTCCTGAGTAACATGACATAGTGAAGTTGTCATTCATCTTCCAAGGTATACAACAGTGGCTGTCTTGTCTCCCATTAGTCCGCTTGTGTCCCTTGCCTTCCAAGAGAGACACATTTCTATACATGAAAAAACAGATCTGTGTATGTGACATACACACTGAGCCAGCTGAGGCATGGCAGGGTGCTCCTTACATGCATACTGTCAGATATCGACCAGTGGAACAAGGTGATTGAGCAGCTAGGTACCCCGTCGCAAGACTTCCTGATGAAGCTCAACCAGTCTGTGCGCACCTATGTGGAGAACAGGCCACGCTATGCAGGTTACAGTTTCGAAAAGCTTTTCCCTGATGTGCTTTTCCCTGCTGACTCAGATCACAGCAAGCTAAAGGGTGAGTTGTCCCCTAGCTTGTTGGATTTTTCTTGTTTAATCATACATCACAAAAGCAAAGTCACTGTTGATCCATTTTGTGTGGTTATGTGAGTTTTCTTTGCATATGGGGGTTATTAAAATAGCTACAGTATTCAGCCATCAGCTACTGTGTGGTGTGCAAGGCTGATCCTTCTGCTGACTGTCTCTGTTGCAGCGAGTCAAGCCAGAGATCTACTGTCCAAGATGTTGGTAATAGATGCATCCAAGCGCATCTCTGTGGATGAGGCCCTCCAACATCCCTACATCAATGTGTGGTATGACCCCACCGAAGTGGAAGCGGTAAGTGCCCTAGAAACTGAGGGCCACACATGTCTAGACTTTAATGAGTACAAGTTGACAATACTACTGAAGAAAACATCCCAGAGCAGGAACTAAAGAATTGTAAGTAAATAGCATCATAACCTTGATACTCATACATTTTGGTTGAAAGGCCTTTTAACAGTGTGGTAGTAGATCATGCAGCTTGGCCCTTCTTGGGGAGATAGGCCTCCATTATTTTGCAGCAAATAGGCATGGTAGTGCTCTTGGACATTTTGGTTATGCTCGCTGCTCGGCCTGCTCCCTTACAGCCCCCACCGCTGATCACGGACAAGCAACTGGATGAGCGAGAGCATGCCGTCGAGGAATGGAAAGGTAGTGTAGTGTACTGTGACTGTGACCTGGTGAGTGTAATCTGAGGCCGGTGCAGCTGAGATGGCCTCTGCCTGTGTGTTGCTGCATATTGCTTACGGAGTTGGCACCATCCAAGTCCAGCCCTATGAAGTCATCCAGAAGAACTGCAAAGTGATAATAGTTGCTGTAGACATATTTGGATGGTTGAACAAGAGCTCAAATTAGAAAGATGGCTATACCGCCTCCTCGACATATAAACAAATTAGGAGCAGAGGGCACTTCTGCCTATAAAGGTGCCTTATAGCACTTGGGCTGTTTGGGTGTGGGTTTAGTGTGTGTCAACTTCCCATGTTCCCATGTGTCTACATGGGTTTCCTCCTGATGCTTCTGTTTGTTTCCATGGTCCAAAGATATTCGTTCAAGGTGAATTGCCAACCTTAAATTGCCCTTGGTATGTGACTGTGTGCATGAATGTGTGCATGACTGGTTACCCTACAATGGACTGGTGTCCTGTCCAGGGTGTAAACTTCCTAACCTAGCACAGATTGGCCCCAGGCCAACTGCAACCCTGACAAGGACAAGCAGTTAATGAATGTGAGTGTATGAATGAGTAGTACAAATATATAAGTCTCTGACTCATAAGTTGACTGTGTTTTACTTGAGAAGCCAAATTTCTTTTCCTTGTAATACATTTCAGATCATATGTCTGGATTCTGCTGCTTCTTACCATCCCTTTAGTCAGTCTGATTTTCTGTCTTTCTCTTTCCTTCATACTAGAGTTAATTTACAAGGAGGTCCTGGAATGGGAAGAGAGAACAAAAAACGGCGTGATCCGCGGGCAGCCGGCTTCTTTAGGTTAGTGAAAATATTGGTCAATGCCAGCTGGTGAAGCAGCATGAATGGATAAAATATGGGAGCCCGTTGCCAACGATGTATATTTGTACTGGGCATGGACTGTTAAGGGCCTCACAGGAAGAAATGACTTCTGATTGTTTCGTATGTAATTTTGCTGTTGTGCAGGTACTTTTCTCAATTTTTGTCATAATGACGTGAAGTACAAAATGTGTGAATAAAACAGTTCTGCTGGTAGCTCTTAATGTGAGATTTAGTGTTGGACCATTGGTTGCTCTAAAGGGAGAGGAGAGCTCTTTGTTTACAGTACTCAAGGTGCAGAGGAAGGTCCCTGGCTTTGTGCATTCATCTGTGGTGGGAAGGAAGGGGAATAGTCTATGTGAATAATGTAGCAGGATGCTGTTGCCCCCTACCCCCCATTGAGTTCTCACCAGCAGTGCTTACTAATGGCATAAGCTCACCATGATATTGGGGATGGAGGTGGGTGCTGGCAGGTAGGATAATATTATAAAGGTTTATTAAGATTTTCATGAAAAGACGGATAGAGGTACTAGGTTTGTCAATAAATAAAGATGTAAAACATTATTAATTATAACTAGTATAGCGTAACGTGTATATACAGGGGATGGCCAAAATAATGAAAACCCTACATGGAAAAAGGAGTTTTGAAGTAACAATTAAAAATGTAGCTGTAGAAGTGAATAATATTGGGTTGATTGCCAATTAGCATATAAAAACTGAAAAGGGTCATTTATATATAAAAAAAAAACATCTGACAATTAGAATTTTGTCAGTTCTCAAAGCAATATGAAAGTAACAGTTTCAAAGAGGCCAAATGGTCCCTGCCTGAACCTCTGGTGCATTGTTCACAAAAACAGCAAAATTATTTAATGAGTAATTGAAGAAAAAAAAAAATGGACTGAGTAATTTCATCTCATTTCCTGCATCTGGACAAATGTACATTTATAGAAAGCAAAGGATACCATGAGCCCGCAGTGCCTGCTGCCAGCAGTTAAACGTTACGGGAGTCTGTAATGGTTTGAGCAGCCCTCATGGGAATCATTAGGTCTGATGATTGGTCTATTGAACTCATTTGCCATGTGGTTTCCTTGTTTGGTTGCTCTGTATGGTTGTAAAACAGCCAAAAAATATAAGGCCACTTTACAGGACCATGTGCACAGTATCCCTTCAAGATGTTCCCATATTCCAGGATGATAATGCTCTATACATCCTGCCAGACAAATTGAAGAGTGGACTCTTGAACACCTATATGAAGTCTGTTGTCTTCCATAACCTTCCCAGTGACCAAATGTAAACATCATTGATACTTTTCTGGAAGCTCTGGAGCACACAATGTGGAACACTTCCACCTGCTTCATCCCTTGAATAACTGGAAGCTTTTCTTTTTGAAGAATGGTGCATTGTCCCACTGCACGCAGTTCAGGACTTGTATGACAGCATTACAAGAAGGACTGATGCTCTTCTGAAGGCAAAGGATGGCCCTACTTCTTATTGGGTTCTTTTACTGTGTTTTGGAATTTTATTTTGTCTATCCCTGGTATGTGGTTGTACTGGTCTTCTGTTATTTACAGGGCTTTTAGGAAATTGTAATATAAGCTAAACAGTACTTTCAGTAGGGTTTAAGAGCAAGTGGGTCTAAATTGTCCAGTTACTGTCTGTTCATAGTTTGCAGATTTGAAAAGTCAGTGTAGGATTTCCATGTATTTTCTGAGGTTTTTAATTTAATTTCCCCATAGGGTAGTGGTAGGATAACTCTTCCACCTGAGGAGGGCACTTTACATTTACATTTATTTACATTTATTCATTTAGCAGACGCTTTTGTCCAAAGCGATGTACATCAATGGGAAGCCTTTTGGGGCTGTTCTGCTCCTTAAAAGGCACAGCTGGAGCCAGAGGCTCCCTCACAGCAAAGAGCAAAGCTTCCCATCTGCTTGTGAAGAACGTGAGGGCTGAGAGGCTGGTGGGTTTCACTTGTGATGTAATGCTCTGTTTCTCATAGCACAGGTGCAGCCATGATGGGCTCCCAGGACCCGTCCTCATCATCATCTGTTAATGACATGTCCTCCATGTCCACTGACCCAACCATGGCCTCGGACACAGACAGCAGCCTGGAGACCTCAGCTGGGACGCTGGGCTGCTGCAGATGACCCTGAACCTCCGAGCTTCATAATCCTCTCCCTGCTCCCACAGTGATGTGGTATAGAACCTTGGCCAGTTTGTAGGGCGTGCAACAGCTTCTTTTCAATTTTTTATTTTTTTTTTCTCTTTCTTAATGTTTTTTAAGCTGTATATTGTGGCATATATTTTCTGAAGAAAGTCTGACATGTGGGAATGCAACACTATGGTATTTAGTTCATTTTAAATACACAGAAATAGTACTGCAAGTACTTTTTTTTTTTTAAGGTGCAGCAATAGCATTTTGCAAACATGTCACTGCAGAATTGTCATATGTAAACACTTTAATGGTATATTTTTAAATATTTCCTTTTTGTTTGCTTTGACCCATTTTCATACTGAAGTAATTTTCAACCTTCGCTGCTTTCATGTTTTATGGTGATATATATATATTTTTTTTTTAATAGAAATAAGGGTCTTCCTGCAGCTACTTCCGGTCTGAGTGGATTTTGAAAAAAATGCACTTTTCCACTCTAGGTTTAAAATGTTTGGTATGTAGGTTCCTGTATTTAACTTTCTTTGTACAAGTTTTCAATTTATGCCATAGCTTTTTTTTTTTATATGTACTGAAGTTGGCTTTAAGGGACTTCACAGATTAACAATGTTAAGAATAGTTGTTTTACTGGAAACAACTCTCCTTGCTTTTAAATGTTTTTCAGCACATTTTGCAGACCTGATGGAACTTGTTACAGCTGAGTCAAAGCTTAAAAACTGATATTCAATCAGGTTAGCAGATATAATACTTGGATTTTCTGCAGTGGTTGGTTGACTTTACATTTCTTTACCTTCTGATGAATTTCTTGAGCCCAAGGCATGATGTGATACCACAGAAATCTGTAAGAAACTGATTGTCACTGATGGAACCCTGAGTTTATAAGCCTTGATTATTAAGGAATTTTTTCAGTGTCATGCATCATTAAGGAGGTGAAGAGGAAGGACAAAGGCCTGTTGATGGCATTACATGGCCTGGTAATAAGGAGGTGCAGTGCGAGTCAGAACCCTGCATTCTTTCAATTAAGGGTTGGGGCAGCTGGTAGCGTAATGGTTAGAGCTCCTGCCTTTGGACCGAAAGGTCCCAGGTTCCATCTCCACCTACGACTGTAGTACCCTTGAGCAAGGTACTTACTCTAAAATTGCTCCAGTAACAGTACCCAGCATAAATATAAATGGGTAAATAATTGTCTGTAGACTAATATTGTAAGTCACTTTGGAGAAAAGCCTCAGCTAAATGAATAAATAAGTGTTACATGTGGCAATATTGAGAAATACTGTTTGAAAGCTGGGGAAACTTTTTTTTTTTTTTTTTTTTTTTTTTTTGGCAATTTTTATGTTTCTATTTCAGCAATGTGTCCTTATTTTCTGCTGCATTTTGAGTATGCAGTACTGTTTACATTATTTCCACCTTTATTGGTTGTGTTTAAGAAACCGAACTGGAATTCTGCAAAGGTTTTAGGGGAGGATTTGGCCCCCTTTTTTTTTTTTAAAAAAGATTTCACTGAATGCAAACATGATTGACTAAATTGAAGCCAAGCTATGTGAAAGCTGTATGCAATAATTGCGTCCTTTCAAAATAGTTCTGTTGTACTTACAAAAGGAAAAGTGCCTGCAGTTGTCACACATTCATTCCTGAAGAACTAGGTGGGTGGGGTTTGTGAGACTTAGTGTGTGTGAAAAGTTTGTTTCCATCATATTCCATAGCTGGGTATTTATTATATCTACATCACATGTTTTTATTACTTCACTCGTAAGCTGAAGTTGAAAAAGGTAGTCTGTCAAAGGGGACAAAATACATTGATCTTTTTAAAATTATTTTCTGATCTTAAGGGCAGTTTTATCAAGGTTTTTCATCAAAGTTCAAATGAAATTTTTGTAGCAGTGAAAGGTGGGTAGTATACAGTCTGTTTTCACTTTGAATTGTAGTGACATTGATCTGAATTCCTTGTTAAATATTCTACCATATTCACTCCAACCAAGGCTTGCTGGAGTTTGGAGAGAGAATGCCTAACTGTTTGGAGAGCCATGTTTTAATATGTAGAATTGTAACTGTGTGGAGTGAAAATCAGGGTGGTGGATTGTCAGAAAAGCAGAAGAGTTTTTGGTCTTTGAGCTCTTATGATACATTGACCACATGGAGCATGACTGTCTGCATGAAAGTTTTTCAGAAAGGACTTTTTTTTTTTTTTTTTTCTTTCTTTCTACTTCTTGACTTTTGTTGTAAGTGCTCTTATTTTGCCAGCTGTTTTGAACCTTTTGCTGGTTCGCTTGGAGCTGTACAGCAGGTTTTCTGTTCTTTTGCATCACTCACAATGTTACTGTCATTACAGTAGGCTTTGATGAACTACCTCACACTGTTACTCTGAGTCCCTGGACAGGCTCAGTGGCCCACGTTAGCAAGAAAAACAAATGTGAAATAATTGCATTATTTATTTATTCAAACATGTACTGTTAATATTAGAATACTTCTGGTCTTGTATGTCTTATATACTTCACTTACAAGTATAAAAACTTAATGTAAATTTTTTTTTGTTTTGTTTTTACATTCATGTGCAATACTGTCTGCGGATTGTGTGAGTAGTGAGTGCTTGATCTCGCCATGTAGATGTATGTTTTTGAAGGTAGAACAATGATTGGTACTATCAATCCATGTTGTCTTTTTGTAAACCGATTTTCCGTGACTGGGTACAGTCGTGGTTTTACGTAATCCGCCTTGCCTCTCCTCAGTGTTTGTGCCCAGGCTGGACTGTGGGGGCGTGGGGCGGACCTTGCATGCCCACAACATACGGCCCTTCATGCACAGGGCCAAATACAAACAACGCCTGAGAGTGTTATGGGTTGTAATGTGTGCTCAAAGGAGCAGCCATGCGGGTTGTGTGGAGACTACTGGTTCTGAGTGTGATCCACACAGACTTGGAAAGAGCACAGCTGGATGTATGCACTGGAATCTAATTATGCCAACCCTAAAACATGTTCTGCAAATAAACTGTTGAATTTCTCTTGATTCTCCTTCATAGGTAATTTTTCAATGGCTGTTACATAATGTAGAATTTACACTTCTAGTCCAACCAACTGTACACAGATTATATATTGTATAATACACAGCGGAGAAGGACTAAACAAACATCATGGGAAAAGGGGGTTTAAAAAGTAAATTACAATTGCAACAGTGAGTGAGTGGGTTGATTAATAGTGTCATCTATGTAGGTCTGATGACACTTAATAAATGAGTGTTCAAAGCAATAGGAGGCAACTAGCAAGAGTTACGGTAACAAAAACTGAAAAATGATTTAATGTGTTAAGGGCAACAAGCTCATTGACAGCATATGCCAAGCATAGACGGTGTATCAGCAAAATGGAACTGTGGCCACAAATTGAAACTCCCATGAAACACTTCGCAGGATTGTTAAATGCCACAAAAGTACAGTCTCTGCACCTCTGTGATCCGGTCTCAACAAAAACTAGGTGTGAGCTTCACAGAGTTGTAATTTATGACAAGGCTGCCGTTGTTAAACCACTTGTTTCTAAGGCCAACATGCAAAGACCCAACCTGGTGTAAGGAGTACAAAACAGACCCCTCAGTAATAGTAATATGAGTCATCTTCCACCTTATTTCCTACATCTGAACAAACATACATTTGGAGAAAGCCAAAGGATGTTGTCAACCCACAATGTCTGCTACCAGCTGTTAAATGTGGGAATCTGCAATGCTTAAGGCAGCCTTTTCATGGGAATTATTAGATCTGATGATTTCTCTGTTGAGCTCATTTGCCATGTGGTTTGCTTACATTATGACAAGGTTAAGACTTTATTTCTGACTGATTACAGCCAGAAGAATATGGGTGAATCTATGGTATGATGCATAAATACAGCAGAAGTTTCACTATTTTATGCTGCATCCCTGATCCTTGGCTGAGTACAAGTCTTGTGAACTTCCTGATTTTCAGGGTGATCAACTACAAGTAACAATAAAGAGCATGGCAGTGCAACTAATACAGTAGCCTTAGCGATCTGAACTTACTAGGAATCTGTACATTTTAAGTTGATTTGAATTAAAGTAGCGGTTCAAAAGCCCCTTATGAAGAAACTAAAACCAAGGCTTTCGTTTACCCCGCCCGGTATGGGGCCCCACCCTGGAGCCAGGCCTGGGTGAGGGGGCTCGCATGCGAGCGCCTGGTGGCCAGGTCTATGCCCACGGGGCCTGGCCGGGCTCAGCCCGAAGCCATGACGTGGAGCCGCTCTTCGGTGGGCTCACCACCTGCCGGAGAGACCGTAAGGGGCCGGTGCATTGTGATTTGGGCGGTGGTCGGGGCCGAGTGCCTGGCCAATCCAAACCTCGGGCGCCAACTCTGGCGTTGCCCAGGGTGAGAGGCGGCGGGCAGGTGTGGGCTTATTAATAGCCCCCCAGTTTAGCTGCCATGTGTTGGGGTCTACCCCGGTGAATGAGAGGGTCATCTCCCTGCGCCTTCGGGTCAGGGAACGGTCTCACTGTCGTTTGTGCTTATGCGCCTAGCGGCAGTGCAGAGTACCCGGCCTTTTTGGAGTCCCTGGAGGGCGTGCTGGAAAGCGCTCCCACTGGGGACTCTGTCGTTCTACTGGGGGACTTTAACGCCCACGTGGGCAGTGACAGTGACACCTGGAGGGGCGTGATTGGGAGGAACGGCCTCCCTGATCTGAACCCGAGCGGTGAGTTATTGGATTTCTGTGCTAGTCACGGTTTATCCATAACAAACACCATGTTCATGCATAAGGGTGTCCATCAGTGCACTTGGCACCAGGACACCCTAGGTCGGAGGTCGATGATCGACTTTGTAGTCGTTTCTTCTGATCTTCGGCCATATGTCTTGGACACTCGGGTGAAGAGAGGGGCTGAGCTGTCAACTGATCACCACCTGGTGGTGAGTTGGATTCAATGGCGGGGGAAAAAGCTGGACAGACCTGGCAGGCCCAAACGTATAGTGAGGGTCTGTTGGGAACGTTTGGCGGAGGCCCCTGTCAGAGAGGTCTTCAACTCCCACCTCTGACAGAGCTTCAACCAGGTCCCGAGGGAGGTGGGGGACATTGAGTCTGAATGGACTATGTTCCACGCCTCCATTGTCAGGGCGGCGGCTTGGAGCTGCGGCCATAAGGTCTCCAGTGCCTGTCGCGGCGGCAATCCCCGAACACAGTGGTGGACACCAGAGGTAAGGGATGCCGTCAAGCTGAAGAAGGAGTTCTATCGGGCCTGGCTGGCTCATGGGACTCCTGAAGCAGCTGACGGGTACCGACGGGCCAAACGGAATGCAGCTCTGGCAGTCGCCGTGGCAAAAACTCGGGCTTGGGAGGAGTTCGGTGAGGCCATGGAAGAAGACTTTCGGTCGGCCTCAAAGAGATTCTGGCAAACCGTCCGGCGACTCAGAGGGGGGAAGCGGTGTTCCACAAACACTGTTTACAGTGGAAGTGGTGCGTTGCTGACCTCAGCTGAGGATGTCCTCAGGCGGTGGAAGGAGTACTTTGAGGATCTCCTCAATCCCTCCGACACGCCTTCCGTAGAGGAAGCTGAGGCTGGGGACTTGGAGGGGGACTCGTCCATTACCCTGGCTGAAGTTGCTGAGGTAGTCAAAAAACTCCTCGGTGGCAAGGCTCCGAGGGTGGATGAGATCCACCCCGAGTTTCTCAAGTTTCTGGATGTTGTGGGGCTGTCTTGGCTGACATGCCTCTGCAGCTTTGCGTGGAGCTCGGGAATGATGCCTCTGGACTGGCAGACCGGGGTGGTGGTCCCTCTTTTTAAGAAGGGGGACCGGAGATTGTGTTCCAACTATAGGGGGATCACACTCCTTAGCCTCCCTGGGAAAGTCTATGCCAGGGTACTGGAAAGGAGAATCCGACCGATAGTCGAACCTCAGATTCAGGAGGAGCAATGCGGTTTTCGCCCTGGCCGTGGAACACTGGACCAGATCTATACCCTCACTAGGGTGTTGGAGGGTTCGTGGGAGTTTGCCCAACCAGTCCATGTGTTTTGTGGACCTGGAGAAGGCATTTGACCGTGTCCCTCGTGGCATCCTGTGGGAGGTACTTCGGGATTATGGGGTTTGGGGCTCGCTGCTACGAGCTGTTCGTTCCCTGTATGACCGGAGCAGGAGCTTGGTTCGCATTGCCGGCAGTAAGTCAGACCTGTTCCCAGTGCATGTTGGACTCCGCCAGGGCTGCCCTTTGTCACCGATTCTGTTCATTATCTTCATGGACAGAATTTCTAGGCGCAGCCAGGGAACGGAGGGTGTCTATTTTGGTGGCCGTAGGATCTCGTCTCTGCTTTTTGCGGACGATGTGGTCCTGTTGGCTTCATCAAATCAAGACTTGCAGCGTGCACTGGGGAGGTTTGCAGCCGAGTGCGAAGCGGTGAGGATGAGAATCAGCACCTCCAAATCCGAGACCATGGTTCTCAGTCGGAAAAAGGTGGATCGCCCCCCTCCGGGTTAGGGGGGAGCCACTCCCTCAAGTGGAGGAGTTTAAGTATCTCGGGGTCTTGTTCACGAGTGAGGGAAAAATGGAGCGGCAGGTTGATGGACGGATCGGTGCGGCGTCCGCAGTAATGCGGTCATTGTACCGGTCTGTTGTGGTGAAGAGGTAGCTGAGCCGTAAGGCGAAGCTCTCAATTTACCAGTCAATCTACGTTCCTACCCTCACCTATGGTCATGAGCTCTGGATCATGACTGAAAGAATGAGATCGCAGATACAAGCGGCAGAAATGAGTTTCCTCCGCAGAGTGGCTGGGCGCACCCTTAGGGACAGGGTGAGGAGCTCAGTCACCCGGGAGGAGCTCGGAGTAGAGCCGCTGCTCCTCCGCATCGAGAGGAGCCAGTTGAGGTGGCTCGGGCATCTGTTCCGGATGCCTCCTGGACGCCTCTCTGGTGAGGTACTCCGGGCATGTCCCACTGGGAGGAGGCCTCGGGACAGACCCAGGACACGTTGGAGAGACTACGTCTCCCGGCTGGCTTGGGAACGCCTTGGGGTTTCCCCAGGGGAACTGGAGGAGGTGTGCGGGGAGAGGGAAGTCTGGAGGACTCTGCTCGGACTGCTGCCCCCGCGACCTGGCCCCGGATAGCGGAGGAAGATGGATGAATTAAAGTATGGTATAATGTTGAGCTTTATCAAACATGGTTACTTCTTGTATTACAGACATTTGAGTTACAAATTTATGAATGTGCTAACATTTTCTACTTTATTTTTAGTTGCAGTCTTGTCACCATTTTGTAAAATTTCTATTGTGGAGTGAAACCTGATTTTCCAAAACCAGCTATTAGGTGGCAGTAAAATGCACTTAGAATAGAAACAGCATAGGAATGTGAGACCACCTTCATTTCACTGGCTTCCACAATGTTTACAGTTTGTGTCTGGTGTTCCTGAGTGTGGGTGATCTATAACAGGATAAGGAATATTGCACGTTTATGGGATAAATCAGTCAACAGTTTGCACTGAATGGGGGATTTGTGGAGAGAATTTTTATTTTCCGTCACTGTAGACTAGTTTTAATGTATCTTGAAGTTAAAATATTGAAAAGTCAGTATTTTTATTTACAATATCTAAGATTTACAGACAGTCCATGAGTTACGATGGTCTGACTTAAGGTTTTTTGACTTTACGATGGTGCGACAGCAATACGCATTCATTGGAAGCTGTACTTTGAATTTTAATTTTTTTCCCAGGCAAGTGATATGCAATACAATACTCTTTCATGATGCTGGGCAGCGATCTGCATCTCCTAGTCTGCCACGCAGTCGCTAGTGTATACAACTGATAACTGTAGTTTTCTGTTGCCAGCGTTTTTTTGGATACCCCCCCGTATCTACGTTGCGTGTTGTGCATTCATTGTGTCTACAAAACACCCATCTGTGTCTCCTGCTACTGGTGAGAAGAAGACAAAGGCAATTTCTCTTGAGGATTTCCCAGCACGAAGGCGGCAAGCCTGTAATGTCCATGGCACGTATGCTAGGATATGATGTTCAGTAGGTTAGTTGTATCAAATGCATTTTCGACTTATGATGGGCTTATCTGAAGGTAACCCCATTGTAAATCAGGGACTGTCTGTATACATAACCTTGAAGGTAAATAAGGGACCTCTGTTTTATGAGGCTTTGATTGTGTGGATTATAAAGTTGAAAGGGACCTAAAGCCAAACGTTGGACTTGCTTCTGTGATGAATCCTTCAACAGCATTAAATGGGGAGGTTGTGGATTTAATTTTAATTTTTTTTTCAGTAATTTTAAACTAGTTTGAATTTAAGTATAGTCTGAGAATTAAAAAATGAATTGATACACTGCAGTGTAGTAATGTAACATCCAGGGTGTACCCTGCCTCATACCCTATTCTTCCAGGATTGGCTCCGGCTCACCCTAACCCTGCATTTGGACAAAAAGTTATGAAATAAACAGTAATGTATTTTTATTTATTAGACCTTCGTCTGAGGTTTTCAAAGAACCTAACATGGTGATAAGTGGAAGGATGAATGTTTCAGTTTTTATTTATTGCAATTTAGTACTAAAATTGAATTTGGACTTAGAAACAAATTAAATTATGAACAGATGTCTGTTTGCACTTTGTGTTTGTAAGTTGAGGACCCAGTCTATAGTTTCAAGATGCTAGTGGTTTCATGTCTGGTGTGAAATAAAGTTAGCAATGATTCATATGTTCAAATGGATACTTGGAAAATCATCCATACTGTTAAGTACTCAGGCAAGCAGTGATTACTTGACCCCATTTGATAACCCCAAAAAGGCACAGTCCAGGTGAAAGGTATTCTGTTGAAGTTGATGCTATGTTAGCTGGAACCTACAGCAATTTTTAATTTGAAGTCTATCATGCTTTGGTTGTCGTTGTGCATACATGATTGCTTTATGACAACAAAGAAAGAGCATTAAATTAGCCACACCATATATTCTTAAACTTGTAGAAAGTTACTAGGTGCAAACAGCATCATATTGCTGTCACAAAACAGCAAGAAGCGATATATTGATTTATACTCATGATACACGAGCAGAGAGTGTTTAAAAGTGCAGCCCACAATTCTCCTGTGTTCCAATTTCTCAAGTTTTACATCTTGCCAGTTCCAGAGCTGAGGGTTAGGTCACCCAGCGTGGAGAAGAACTCCTCCATCTCCTTCTGCAGGAGGCGGTTGCGGGTCTCGGCATCCTCGTGAGCTCGCTCTGAGTTGCGCAGCTTGATCTCCAGCATGCGCTGTTTTTTCCGCTCTTGGTCCAACTCCTCCTGCAGTCGTTGCACCTGGGCCTGTAGCGCAGCCACAGAAGTCTCCAGCCTGCAAGCACAGCCCTTGAGTTACTGACCAGAGAGAGACTACAGCCAGAGTTCACCTCTACCCTCCTCCATCAGAGACATGTTGGAATAAGTATCTATTTGGGACAATTTAATGTACTAGAATTCTAATGTATCATACTGTGCGTGGCTCCTCTTTTAACCTGCTTATGTTTTTGTGTTTTATTTATATATTGCACCTATATGAAAAAATTCTTAGATCTTTGACGAAGAATGAATTCCATAATTAGCTTTTCTGCAATATTGTGGAAAAAGTATTTTCCTTCTTCCTGATTTAGTTTATTAATTTCAAATTTTTGACAAATGTTTTCAGGTCTTCATCTAAAATGTAATATTACATAAAGGTCACCTGAATGAACAGGTAACTTTCTCTACTTTTTCATTTATTTAATGAACAAATTCATCCCATACCAACTGACATGTGAAAAAAATAATTGACCCTGTACATTAAATAACTGCTCACACCACCTTCATCTGCAATGACCACAACACAATGATCCCTATAATTCAATATCAGTCCTTTACATCGTTGTGGAGGAATTTTATGCCACTCTCCATTGTTCCTCGTAAAACTGCTTTAATAAAGAAACTAACTGGATGGCTGGTAGTGTAGGGGTTAGAGCTGCTGCCTTTGGACCCAAAGATTGCAGGTTTGAGTCTTGGCTTTAACTCTATTACCCAGCTATTTAAATGGCTAAATAGTTGTAAGTCACTTTGGAGAAAAGCATCTGCTAAATAAATAAATGTAAACTAATACAGGTAGGTTTTTGAGCATGAACCTTACATTTCAGGTCCTGCTTCAGCATCTATACTACACTTCAGCTTCAGCTCAGGGACAGATAATGTTACACTCTCCTTTAAAATTTTCTGATACAGAGTAGAATTCATGGTTCCTTCAGTTAGGGCAAGTTGTGGAGGTCCCCAGGCACCAAGCATCTCCACACCGTAACAGTATCAGCACCATTTTTGATTATTGGTATGATCCTCTTTCTGTGGAATGCTGTGTTTGCATTACACCAGACATTACGGGACCCACATTGTCCAAAATGTTTCACACATCTATATATCCATTCATCTGTCCTTTCTCCCAAAAGCGTTGGGAATGATCCAGGGGTTTCTTGGCAAACGAGAGACAAGGATTTACATTCTTCTTGATTGGCAGTGGATTACACCTATGAAGCCCATTTTTAGCCATGAGGAGAAGCCTGCAGTTGATTGGATGTTTTTTTTAGCATCCTTTGTGACTTATAGGATGATTTTAAAGGGGGGGGGGGGGGGGGGTGCAGTGGTGCAACGGGTTTGACGGGGGCCTGCTCTCTGGTGGGTCTGGGGCTCAAGTCCTGTTTGGGGTGCCTTGTGAGGAACTGGCGTCCTGTCCTGGGTGTGTCCCCTCCCCCTCCAGCCTTGCACCCTGTGTTGCCGGCTTAGGCTCCGTTTTCCTGCGACCCCCCCTTGGGACAAGCAGCTTCAGACAGTGTGTGTGGATGGTTTTTTGCTGCACCCTTGGAGAAATTTCGGCAAGCCAGCTCCAGAGAAGATCCATCACTGTTCCAAGTGTTTTCCATTTGGAGAGTATGGCTCCACTGTGGTTCAGCACACTCCCAGAACAGTAGAAATGGCTTTGTAACCCTTTCCAGATGGATAGATATGAATGAAATTTTCCTGATCTTTTCAGGATTTTCCTTTGATTGTAGCATAATGTGCATGTTGAATCTTTGTACTGGCACCTTGACTCTAATGGTAAGTGTCAAAAGCTCATACTTAGAAGGTCTGGCTATAATCAAGCCTGGCTGTGTCCAGTCAGCTCCCTTCACTTGCATAGCTGTTCAGTCAATAAATACAAATTAGTTTTAAACATGTTACTTGTTCACTCGGGTGCACTTTGGGTAATTTTAGATTTTGCTTTAAGACTTGAAAAACACACACACACACACACACACACACACACACACACACACACACACACACACAGGCTGAAGCTGCTTGCCCGTACAGGGTCGCAGCGAGCCAGAGCCTAACCCGGCAACATAGGGTGTAAGGTTGGAGGGGGAGGGGACACAACCAGGATGGGACACCAGTCCGTCACAAGGCACCCCAAGCAGGACTCGAACCCCAGACCCACCAGAGAGCAGGACCTGGGCAAACCCGCTGCACCACCGCACCCCCTGTGACCTGAAAACACTCTGTATTAAAAATTTGTAATTATACAGAAAACCAGGGGGAGGCAAATACTGTTTCATAGCACTGCACATATAAAGAGACCTTAAACTTGTAATATTTTCATCCTGAAAACTGTGTGTCCAACTAATTGACTTGATTAATAAACTAAACAACAAAGGAAATTATTACAGTGAAGGTGATGCCTACTTCTTGGCCCTGGTTCCATAGGCCACTTTCTGTTGCCGCAACTCCTCCTTCAGCTCTGTTACCCGGGTAGCAAGAGCCTCAGAGCTGCCATCACTGTCACCAACCCCGGCAACAGTCATGCAGTTGATCTCACAGCCTCTGGCACTGGTGGCACAGTGATCCACAGCACCATTGCTGTTCCCCAGTTCTGGGGGTTCCTCACCATTCTGGACATTAAGCCCCTCCTCCTTTCTATAGTTCAGGCTAGTTAACTTGGTGTCGCTGATCTCCTGTGCTGAGGTCTCTGGGGGCAAGGTAGACCAGGCTTTGCTGGCTACACTGGGCACACTTAAGCTACAGGGGGACACATTATCGTAGGTTGACAGCCTGTTCTGTCCCCCTGACCCCCCAGATCCACCCACCCGCTCCCCGGATGATGTGCGACGGTGGCCCCGCAGGGATGATAGCCCATTCATCAACCAGCTGCCAGTAGACATGCTGGGAATGTCCACAGAAGAGCCGCCCATCTTGCCAGTACCCTTGAAAGAACACTTCCAGCCAGGCAGGGACTTGGTCTGCTTGCTGGGGCTGATTGCTGGCTCTGCCTTTTCCTGAGGTGCCAGCTTGGAGGGTACACTGGCAATGGCATCCAGGCAGGGGGCGCTGCTGCACAAATTCTCAGAAGGGTGGATGCTCCTCCCAGTGGAGGAGCAGTCTTCTTCAGAGATCCACCCCACCATGCTGCGCTGGTTCTGGGTTTTTGCAACCTGTGTGTCACTAGTAGGTTCTGCATCAGGCTCCGCATACAACTGCTTGTGTTCGCTGATGAGCACTGTCATTAGGTGCTGGACCTGGGAGGTGCCTGAAAGCAAGGACAAACTCAGCACAGCCGAGCATCCAGCCTTTGCCACAGATGATGTCCTCAGTTACCAAGCATCACAGTATAAAACAGTAAAAACAGAAAAGCTGAGAAAAATAAACAAGGTGGTAATTAACAATGCATTCTTTAATCCCCCTAGGAGCAAAATGTACCTTCCATAATGGTCACGGGATCCTCGATTTTAGGCCGAAGAATGTTGGGTCCAAACACTGTTGCAAGGTTCTGCACGCTCATCTTGTTTTCACTTGACAGGGACTGAACTTCATCAAGGAACCTATGCAGAGCAGTGAAATATGAGAGAAAATACATGATTTTGTGTGTGAAATTGTGCTATTTAGCCTGGCATAAAGCAGCTGTGAGCAAAGAAGTCACTTAACCAGCAGCACTGAAAGGCTACTATGTGAGGATTTGAGTTTAACTAATCACAATCACACTTGAACTTCTAAATCATTCAGCAACTGTAAATTATATACACCTTGAAAGTTTCACAGAATTTTCTTATGCAAAGTAACAATACATAAGGTAATGATCTTGTTTTTTACATGTTCTGCCAATGCATTTTATGTATTATATCAGATAGTTCTTTCAAATATTCAGTATGACATCTGATTAGAGAAATACATTTGTAAGATAACATTCTGACTGCTGTTTTTAGAGACTAGCAGCCAATGACAACCAATCTGTATAGGCAAGGTCAGCAGATTGTACTCAGATCTTAGCTTGCATTAAAGCTTCTAAACACACTACAGTGAAATGAGATGGCATGGAGAAGGTAAGAGAGCATACTTGGAGAAAAGAAATTTGGAAAACATACTTGCAGATGTATTTCAACAGGTTAAAATTGGCCCGTGGGAGGGTCTTCACTTGCCTCGACAGTTCCTGTATGCCCTTGACGGAAACATTTCAAAACCTCTTTTTCAGCAGGGTTCTTCAACCATTCATAGTAGAACTTTAATTTTAAGTAGAAGATGTGTAAATAGAATTGACATGAAAATTCAAGGGAAATCATTTCTTCACGCATTTTACCGTAAGCTCTTGTTTTTACCAGAAGCTCTTCCCAAAAATGAGGGGGGATACCTTTTGCCAGTAGTCCAGATCAACTAGGTAACCCCAGCTAACCTTGGCTCAATTACACACTCCATGGTGCTGATGTCACATTTGTATGTGTTCCCTACCAGCTATTTATGGTAAATTCTATGTACAGTAATTTTCACATGAGGAGACAATTTGAGAAACAACTATCATATCCAAGGTAGCTGGTCTTGGGGTAAGAGATGGTGTTTTAGAGAACTTTATACCTCAGAACAACCTCAGTCACAAATATCTAGCACATGGTTCATTAAGCTCTTTAACCCCTTGATTTACAAAGCAACTGTACTGAAATAAAATACAGTCTTCATGACCTTAAAGTCTAAATAAGACACAGTGTGGTAAACTAACCCACGTTCTAGTATGGATTTCATTTTGCATCTCCAAGATGCAACCAAAGCTAATATTAATTTATGTGTGCATGCCAAAGCCAGTGTGGGATTCTTTCTGTATAACAGTGGTCCATCTTGGCTTCAGTGTTGACACGATAGAGGATCAAGTTTACAGGATCAGCTGACAGACCGATCAGTGACTCTTAAATCTTGAGTTTGATGGTGGGAGTGGAACAGTGGGCATGGACAAGTTCATATACACAAGCATACAAAAAACACTCACTGTCTCCTTGTCTTTGGCCAGAAGTTGAGCACAGGTGAGGAAATTCTCGTACTTGTCAAAGGGTACAACAGGTTCCGGCAGCTCCCGCAGGTATAGCTTTACTAGGGATGCCACGGTGTGGACATCAGTGTTGCTGCCAGAAATTGCAGAAGGGTCAGTGCCATCGCAGTCAAGTCATGCCACTTCAATAACCAAAGCAGTGTCAGAACATTTATATGGAAAAGTCAGACTAAACAGTGTCTAAATAATCCTTAAACCTTTACCTTAATTACTGTGTTCAATACTTTCCTTTATTTAAGTTAATCCAGTGTAACCCTGGATATTCATTCCATATGCACTTATTCCCCATTATCTGGTCTTCATTCATTCCTGAAAATGGAATTTTGAAAATCCAGATAATGAAGTGCAGCAGACTGGATACATGTCGCATTGGACCAAGTGGTATTAATAACTGCATACAAGATAGACCTACACGAAAAACTGGATATCAGGGGAAAACTGAATATCTGAACATATGTATGTGGGTAGTGGTACCATTGCACACATCCACTAGTTTTACTGACAGCTTCATCTTGAACTAGAAACACTTTTCAAAGTCAAAATCAACTTTATTGTCATTCTTCCTATATGTGAGTTACACATACAGGAGAACGAAATTCCATTTCTCTTTGGACCTCCGTGCAACATAGAACATGCAGTGCAGTTTGTAAAACCAAAAAGATGAATACAACAGACAGACACAGGGGAGTAAAAACACTGAACACTAGCTACAGGAACAGTAATAAATAAATGTTTTGAGTATATTGTTATTTGCTTAAAGTGACACATGCCTTGTACAAAGTGACATGTGCTTTGTTGATGTAAGTAGTGAAGACTTTCATTTATATGTGTGGGAAATCAACTATGTCAGGAGATGGAATGTGGATGGTTTGGGGTTTAATGCTGTTGAGGATTCTCACAGCCTGAGGGAAGAAGCTATTGCACAGTCTGGAGGAGGAGGTCTAGATACTTGGGTATCTCCTTCCGGACAGCAGGATAACGAAGAGGCTGTTGGGGAGGGTGGGTGAGGTCGGTTGTGAAGCCGAGGGCCTTGTGGGTACACTGTGCATGGTAGATGTCCTGTACGGAGAGGAGAAGGGCACCGATGATCCTTCCTGAAATGTCCACTATTCGTCGTAGAGACTTGCAATCAGGGACCTTGCAGTTCCCATGCCAGGCAGTGATGCAGTTGGTCAATATGTTCTCAGACCCTCTGTAGAAGGTAGTGAGGATGGTGGGGGAAGGATTGCCTTTTTCATTCACTGCAAGAAGTGGAGATGCTGCTGAGCTCTTTTGGTGAGGGTTGACGTATGTGAGGACCAGGTGAAATTCTCAACAATGTACACTCCCAAGATCTTTGAGCTGCTCACTTTCCACTGTGGTGCCATTGATGGTAAATGGGGGATGATCTCCTTTGTTTTACCAATGTTTAGGGAAAGGTTATTGATTTTGTACCAGGTAGCCAGTTGGTTCACTTCTCCTCTGTATGCCGTTTCATCATTGTTGCTGATGAGAACCACAATTGTGTCATCAGCAAACTTGATGATGCAGCTGAAGGCATGTGCTGCAGTGCAGTCATAAATCAGCAGTGTGAACAGAGTGGGCTGAGTACACAGCCCTGTTGGGCACCTGTGTTCAGTATGGTGGTTCAAAAGATGTGCCTGCTGATCTGGACTGACTGCGGCCTTCCAGTCAGGAAGGCAAGAACCCAGTTGCAAAGGGAAGTGTTGAGGCTCAGGTGGCTCAGCTTTTCTATTGGGTGCTGTGAGATGTGTTAAATGCTGAGCTAAATCAATGAATAGTATCCTCACATAGTGGCCTTTTTCCTCCAGGTGTGACAGGGCTGGGTGGAGAGCTGCTGTTATTGTGTCCTCAGTGGAACGATTTGTGAGTTATGCAAACTGAAGTGGGTTGAGTGTGGTAAGGAGGTTGGACTTGATGTGCTGCATGACTAACCTTTCGAAGCACTTCATGATGATGGGCGTCAATGCAATGGGGCAGCAGTCATTCAGGCAGGACACACGAGACTGCTTTGGCACCAATGTGATGGCGGTGGTCTTGAAGCACGTAGGGAGAAGTGCTTGTGCCAGTGAGATATTAAAGATGTCTGTGAGGACATCTACCAGCTGCTCGGCATAGTCTCTAATTGCCCATCCAGGTATCCTGTCAGGACACGCAGCTTTTTGGGGACTGAGTCTGGATAGGGTCTTCCTCACACTGGCTACCGTCACATGTCTGGTCATCCAGGAGTGGAGGGGATTTGCACACTGTTCGTTCTTTCAAAACGTGAGTAGAAGTTGCTGAGCACATCTGGGAGGGAGGCATCACTATCACGGGTCTGTGATGGCCTGAATGCCTCTCCATAAGCGCTGTGTGTTCCTGTTATCCATGAAGTGGTTGTTGATTTTCTGTGCATGCAGAACCTTTGCTTTCCTGATGCCACAGGAAAGGTTGGCACAAGCCATCCGTAGGGATGCCTTCTCCCCAGATCTGAAAGCAGCACCTTTGGACTTTAGCAGTGAGGGGACCTCTGCAGCCAGCCACGGCTTCTGGATAGCCTTAGCAGTGATGGTCTTTGTGACTGTAACATCTTCAATATATTTGCTGATATAGGCAGTTACTGTCTCTGCATATTCTTCCATGTTTGTGTGCCAGCCATGGGAGGCTGCTTCTCTGAACACACTCCAGTCTGTGTGCTCAGAGCAGTCCTGTAGAGCTGAAGTAGTGAATTTCAGAAGTGGTCTGGGAAACCTTTGGAGAGCTGATTACTGGGATTAGCATAACAGAGATGCGGTCTGAGTGTCCAAGGTGGGGGTGGGAAATGGCTTTGAATGCATTTTTTTTCTCTCCGTGTAAACCAGATCTAGTGCATTTTCCCCTCTGGTTGAAAGTGTACATGCTGGTGGAATTTTGGTAGCACAATTTTTAAGGTGGCATGATCGAAATCCCCAGTGATGATGAAAAATCCATCGGGGTGCACTGTTTGCTGCTTGCTAGTGGAAACAGAGTTCACTTAGTACCTCTGACACCTTAGTTTATTTAATTTTATTTTATTTAATACCTCACTATTTAATTTGTCTCCCAAATGTACATTCCTTTTCTATTGTTGTCCTTTGTTTTTTCAGAGGACAATTAAATGTTTCACACTTGCAATCAGACTACCATCTAATCACTCTCTGGACCAGACATGCAACTTGTCTCAAAGTATAGGTTTTTTGTTACATTATTAAATTATTACATACTTAAAATGGGTACTGTGGGTAATGGTAATAGACCAAAGTACAGAGAGGATTGGAAATATAAAAGAAATGACCAAACACAGTTCTCAGAGGTACCTGTTGAACAGAGGCTTGTCTCCACAGTCAAAGATGTCCTGCAGCTCTTTCACTAGGTTGGCCTGTCCTGGCAAACGGAACAAACCCTCCTCCTGCAGACCTCGTTCTCGAATGAAGTCCACACACTGCTCCACCAGTCGTGGAACCTCCCGTGGGCCGAACCGTTGTTCATACTGCATCGTGTCCTCCAGTCTCTGGCCAAAGATGCCTGGACACACATTGGTGTGCATAGATAAAGCCGAGATTTTCTTACATGCTGTGGTAAACACCTTGAAGTAAATATTTTAAATCACTCAAATCACAAAAGTCCATTCTAGTTTCACCTCCCTTGGAGACAACCTCAACCCTGATGATAGCATAACAACGAACGCCTGCACCTGATTACCTGCAGATCATTCATTTTTTATATCTAATATCTAAGATGTAGCACGCGGGGTGGTCTGAAGAGGGGGCGGAGCCGGGTATGGGCCAGCAGCAGCTGGAGCTAATCACTACCTCTATTTCTTTCCCCGAATCCACCAGTGAGAGAGAGACTGAGGAGCCGATGACTGAGAATGCTCCAAGACGTCCACGACCCCGAGCAAGACACCAACCCCAATCGCAACCCCACAGACGAAGCTCCCCCACGGTCTACCCATTCCCTGTCCTCCCATTCCTCCCTCTGTCTCCTTCCCCGCATGACCCTGAATAAAACCCCCTCTCACGAAACTTCCCTACCTGTGCTGGCACTTCCTTTTACATAAGATTTTTCAGAGTCTAATCTGTAAATAAATCAAGGAGCATCTGTATTATTGACCTTTTGAATGCATAGATAATAAAGTTGAGAGAGACCAGAAGCCGAAAAATACTAGACTCTTAGGTGATGCGTTGGTCAGTGGGGTCAGCTGTGGAGGTTGATTGGGAAGTGGTGGAAATTATTATTTTTTTTTTTTGATTATTTTTCAGTGTTTTAATCTTATTTTTTTATGTTTGAAGTTAAAATATTAGAGAACTTTTTATTGTGGCACTATCTGAAGTTTTCATAGAGCCTAAACAGCAAATAAATGGTATACATCTATTACTAAACTAATTGTGAATTAGTAATTAAAGTGATTTGTGTGAATTATTACAGAGTTACATGTGGATTTCCAGTCCCAGTTGTGTTCCGAGGTTGAGGAACCAGTGCACTTTTTTCTAGTAATTTTTACTGGTTACTGTTTGACACCCCCCCGCCCGCCTTGTACCCCCATATCTCCACCCTGACTTTTGTGATCTTTTGATTTTTGTGGTCAGCAACAAGGGTGGCTGGTCATGGTCAGGGAGATCCCTGTGTTAAACAGGGCTTTAACATCAGACAGATGTAGATCTAGATCTGTGTAGGAGAGTCTTGGCAGCCTCTCATGGCTCTACCTGTACAAATCGAGATCTGTGGACATAAGCTTATAGCATGATGCGGTGGACTTGTGTGACTCTATGTGAAACACATAGCAAACCCAGCACATAAAGAGTGTTTAAACAGTGTCAAGGAATTCTATTACCACTTAACACCATTCAGTAAAAAGTAATAGTGTTTATTCAGCTGATCATTGAATGTACTTATAGCTCCTATCCTAGCTGCTTCATCTGAGATGATTACAGAGGAGCAAGGATAACTGTCTCCTGGCTGAGCTTCACATTCATACTGGGAGTTTGACAGCTTGTCACACTCAACTCAATACATAAATTTGGCCACAGTTCTGGAGTCAGTCTGAGCATCATGTCCTGTTTTAACCTTCAAATTGAAGCACCATGTTAATCCCAGTAATGCAGTGCTTGTTTTGTGTGTGTAACTGACACTACCTCCACCAAGTGGGGCCCAGATGACGCGACGAATGGCTTTCACCCAGTCCTCCATGTCAGCATGGGAGCTTGCCATCAGCAGCAAAACTTCATGGCCAAGGGCCCCTCGGTCCGAGTCTCCCGCCTTGCCTGCAGCACATACACAGGCAGCCAGTAAGCACCTGGACTACAGCTGGGTTCCTTCTTTGAAAAGTATATCCTGTCACTTATTCTTCTCCTTATACTTTCAGAAAATAATAATAATAATAACTGTTACAGCCTGTTATGTTACAGGCTGGAGTACCCTGGAGCAAGGTACTTACTCTGAACTGCTCCAGTAAAAATTACCCAGCTGTATAAATGGATAAATAATTGTAAGTAGCTATCAGGCACTTTGGAGAAAAGCATCAGCAAAATAAATACAGTAAATGTAAATATTAAGCAAAAATGCATGTAATACCTACAATACTGCAAGCATCCATTGCTGTAAATATTTTAAATTATTCAGTACTTTCCTTATCTCTAATATAATTGTGCATCATTGGGATAGTGAATCTTCTCCTTCTCTCGCATCAGTGCTGTAAATACTCATCTGTCTGTAGCCAACAAAGGTGACATATATCTAATTAACTAGAAGTCTACTACCGGAATATAAGTGATAGGTTTAGCCATGGTTCAGATGGCATTGCATCTTTTCCACTGACATTTCTGTATAGCCGTCTAGGAGGAAAGAGGGCCTATGGAATATTATTTTCAAACCACAACAGCATTCAGATGCAAATAAACAAATGGCCTACCCGAATACCCTCAGTATGATTTATATGTATCTCCAAAAAAAAAAAAAAACCTACTGGGAAGGTGATTAGGAATTGGCGATATTCTGGTAAAGTTTTATGGAGCTACTTGTGTGATGAATGTCAGTGCATATAGTGGAAAAAAACTAACTGTACTTAAGAGTCACACATCTGCAGCTACATTTATCCATTTAGCTGACGCTTTTCTCCAAAGCAACTTACAATGTTAAGGTGACAATGCTTACAATCATTTACCCCTTTATACAGCTGGGTAATTTTACTGAAGCAATTTAGGGTAAGTACCTTGCTCAAGGGTACTACAGCCAGAGGTGGGGATCAAACCTGCAACCTTTGGGTCCAAAGGCAGTAGCTTCTAACTACACATGAGATGTATGTCGCTTTGGAGAAAAGTGTCTGCAAAATGAATAAATGTAAATGCCATGCTGTTGTTTTTGAAATTGCACTTTCATTATGACAGAAGTTTAATCTTTAGGCTTCAAAAGAAACTCACACGTTCAGACACAGATCCTTGTGTTACCTTTCACTTTATGTATCAACTCTCTGCATGAATTATGTATTTACAAAATCTCTCAAAATCTTGACCATGCTTAAAATGATACTCTCAGATAATATATAAATAAAACTGGTATGTAAAACACATCTGGCAAAATTATTTAATTCATAAATTTTCACTACTGAACTGCACAATATCATTCAAAATTCCTTGTTCACACATGACTGTGTGGCTAGTCACAGCTCCAACATCATCATAAAGTTTGCTGACGATACCACCATTGTGGGTCTGATCACCAACAACGCTGAGACGGCCTACAGGAAGGAGGTGAGGCTCCTGAGAGAGTGGTGCCAGGACAACAACCTGTCTCTCAATGTCAGTAAAACTACGGAGCTGGTGATTGACTTCAGGAAACAGGATACGGTTCATGCACCCATCTACATAGGAGGGGACGTTGTAGAGAGGGTCAACAGCTTCAGATTCCTAGGGGTCACCCTCACTGCCAAACTCATGTGGACTGAGCACACAGCACCAACCATCAAAAAGGCCCATCAACGTCTCCACTTCCTCAGGCGTCTGAAGAAAGCCCGGATATCCACTACAGTCCTCACCACTTTCTACAGGTGTGCTGTGGAGTCCGTCCTCACAGGGTGTATTACATCCTGGTGGGGCAGCTGCTCCATACAGGACAAGAAAGCCTTATAGAGGGTGGTCAAAACGGCTCAGGGAATCATCGGCACACAGCTACCAGCAGTCCAGGATACCTACACCACACGCTGCCTCAGAAAGACAATGCTCATCATGAAAGATCATAGTCACCCTGCACGGGCACTTTTCTCTTCTCTGCCATCTGCAAAGCGGCTCAGGTCTATTCAAATCCGCACTGCTAGGTACAGGAACAGCTTTTACCCCACTGCTGTAAGAGTACACAACTCGAACCAATGTGCCATCTTTAGTAACTAGAGTTGGACTGTTCCTCCCAAGCACATTGGTAAATTACACTGCCACTTTAAGCATTCTCATTCTCTCGTTTTGAGTTCTCTGGCTGTCAACTGGTATTATTGTTATTACTGTTACCATTATTTATTGCTATTGTTGTTGCACTACTCACTGTCATTGTCATTGTTTTGTTTGTGCAGTACTTCCATTGTCTCTGTCTTTGTCCATAGTCTGTGGAGAAGCATTCAAGAAGAATTTCATGATACTTGTACATGGTACTTGTACCTATGACAACAAACTTGAACTTGAAAATCAAACTTGACAAGTACTAGTTTCCACTCCCCTTTTGTTAATCTTTGCAAATGCCAAAGTGATCAAGTAATAGCTAGCAGAGAAGAAAGCAGAACTGGAGAGTAGGTGCAGGTGTAAAGATTTCTGTGAGGAGTACCGAAGTAAAAATTCAGATCAAAAGCAGAGAAAGACTGGATTCATTGTTTTTTATTCTTCTTCAGGCTCCTAATCCTGAATCCTCAGTGAATCCTGATGGACCTCAATCTTGTTTTGATGTAGTGCAGTTAATTTGTTCGTAGAGTTACACAGAATGGTGAAGAAGAGCTGGTAAGATGACTGAGTGTGAAGTCTTGTCTGGAGTAAAATCAATGTAGCATAAATTAATGAAGATATTCTGAATAAAAACTCAGTTTTTACAGCAGACTTTTACACAATGCTTATGTAAGCACAATTCACTTGCTTCCATTATATTAAGTGGAATTCTTGATTTTTAAAATGGCCTCACTGGCAAAGCCTTTCTTATTTGTCGAACCCTCTTTGTGGGTGAGCAACTGCAGACTCAATGCTTTGTTAAAGCCAGCACTTCTTCATCAGTTCAGCATGAGCTGTATAGCCAGTCAGCAACGATATGCAGCTATCAGACCCTTAATGTAGCCAGTCTGACATTTGGGAGGTAACGTGTGCTTGGCACAAATGGCACAGAGCTAGCAATACTAGCGTTTGCTAATTCTGCTTCCAGCAACGAGGGGTGGCAAGTGATGGGAGTAGACAGTCAAGTCAGCTGATGGCCTTTCCCGCTTCTTCAGGTGGAGTCTCAGATTTGAATCACTGGACTTTTTTTTTTTTACAGGAGAATTTCAGGGTAAGTTCTTAGTTTAAGGTTACAGCAGTGGGGAGATTTGTTCTGACCTTCGGCCATATGTCTTGGACACTCAGGTGAAGAGAGGGGCTGAGCTGTCAACTGATCATCACCTGGTGGTGAGTTGGATTCGATGGCGGGGGAAAAAGCTGGACAGACCTGGCAGGCCCAAATGCATAGTGAGGGTCTGTTGGGAATGTTTGGCGGAGGCCCCTGTCAGAGAGGTCTTCAACTCCCACCTCCGACAGAGCTTCAACCAGGTCCCGAGGGAGGTGGGGGACATTGAGTCCGAATGGACTATGTTCCGCGCCTCCATTGTCGGGGCGGCGGTTCAGAGCTGCGGCCATAAGGTCTCCGGCGCCTGTCACGGCGGCAATCCCCGAACACGGTAGTGGACACCGGAAGTAAGGGATGCCGTCAAGCTGAAGAAGGAGTTCTATCGGGCCTGGCTGGCTCATGGGACTCCTGAAGCAGTTGACAGGTACCGACGGGCCAAACGGAATGCAGCTCTGGCAGTCGCCGCGGCAAAAACTCGGGCTTGGGAGGAGTTCGGTGAGGCCATGGAGGAAGATTTTCGGTCGGCCTCAAAGATTCTGGCAAACCGTCCGGCGACTCAGAGGGGGGAAGCGGTGTTCCACAAACACTGCTTACAGTGGAAGTGGTGCGCTGCTGACCTCAGCTGAGGATGTCCTCAGGCGGTGGAAGGAGTACTTTGAGGATCTCCTCAATCCCTCCGACACGCCTTCCGTAGAGGAAGCTGAGGCCGGGGACTTGGAGGGGGACTCGTCCATTACCCTGGCTGAAGTTGCTGAGGCAGTCAAAAAACTCCTCGGTGGCAAGGCTCCGGGGGTGGATGAGATCCGCCCCGAGTTTCTCAAGTCTCTGGATGTTGTGGGGCTATCTTGGCTGACACGCCTCTGCAGCATTGCGTGGAGTTCGGGAACGGTGCCTCTGGACTGGCAGACCGGGGTGGTGGTCCCTCTTTTTAAGGAGGGGGACCGGAGGTTGTGTTCCAACTATAGGGGGATCACACTCCTTAGCCTCCCTGGGAAAGTCTATGCCGGGGTACTGGAGAGGAGAATCCGACCGATAGTCGAACCTCAGATTCAGGAGGAGCAATGCGGTTTTCGCCCTGGCCGTGGAACACTGGACCAGATCTATACCCTCACTAGGGTGCTGGAGGGTTCGTGGGAGTTTGCCCAACCAGTCCATATGTGTTTTGTGGACCTGGAGAAGGCATTCGACCGTGTCCCTTGTGGCATCCTATGGGGGGTACTTCGGGATTATGGGGTTCGGGGCTCGTTGCTACGGGCTGTTCGTTCCCTGTATGACCGGAGCAGGAGCTTGGTTCGCATTGCCGGCAGTAAGTCAGACTTGTTCCCGGTGCACGTTGGACTCCGCCAGGGCTGCCCTCTGTCACCGATTCTGTTCATTATCTTCATGGACAGAATTTCTAGGCGCAGCCACGGAGCGGAGGGTGTCTGTTTTGGTGGCCGCGAGATCTCGTCTCTGCTTTTTGCGGACGATGTGGTCCTGTTGGCTTCATCAAGTTAAGACTTGCAGCGTGCACTGGGGAGGTTTGCAGCCGAGTGCGAAGCGGCGGGGATGAGAATCAGCACCTCCAAATCCGAGGCCATGGTTCTCAGTCGGAAAAAGGTGGATTGCCCCCTCTGGGTTAGGGGGGAGTTGCTCCCTCAAGTGGAGGAGTTTAAGTATCTCGGGGTCTTGTTCACGAGTGAGGGAAAAATGGAGCGGCAGATTGACAGACGGATCGGTGCGGCGTCCGCAGTAATGCGGTCATTGTACCGGTCTGTTGTGGTGAAGAGGGAGCTGAGTCGTAAGGCGAAGCTCTCAATTTACTGGTCAATCTACGTTCCTACCCTCACCTATGGTCATGAACTCTGGATCATGACCGAAAGAATGAGATCGCGGATACAAGCGGCAGAAGTTTCCTCCGCAGAGTGGCTGGGCGCACCCTTAGGGATAGGGTGAGGAGCTCAGTCATCCGGGAGGAGCTCGGAGTAGAGCCGCTGCTCCTCCGCATCGAGAGGAGCCAGTTGAGGTGGCTCGGGCATCTGTTCCGGATGCCTCCTGGATGCCTCCCTGGGGAGGTGTTCCAGGCATGTCCCACTGGGAGGAGGCCTCGGGGCAGACCCAGGACACGTTGGAGAGACTATGTCTCCCGGCTGGCCTGGGAACGCCTTGGGGTTCCCCCAGAGAAACTGGAGGAGGTGTGCGGGGAGAGGGAAGTCTGGAGGACTCTGCTTGGACTGCTGCCCCCGCGACCTGGCCCCGGATAAAAGCGGAGGAAGATGGATGGATGGATGGATGGAGATTTGAACCTGCGTCCTTTAATTGCAAAGTGATGCGTCTAATCAATGTGCTCTCTGTTTCTCCCCATTTACAAAGACACACTTCAAGAACAAAGAACCTAAAAGAGCTGATGCAGCAATCAATAAGGTTTATTAGTAGCTGTTTTCAGGTGGACATACATCACATTCACAGTTATTATACTGACGGGTGCTCTGTGCCCATTCTTTGATAGAGTACAGCTGCTAACAGCAACTGCTGTAACGATCATGCCAACATACACGGTTATTCAAGACTTCAAGATTAAACACTACATGCGTGACCTGAAATCTTCCTCATCTCTGTCATTACAAACTGGAGGAGTGAGCTCCGAAAGTAAAGCCTTCATTTTGTACAAAATGGCGCAGTGCCACTTAATCTGATAGATCACTGAAAGTCTTGAATACAGTGAATACAGTATAAATTTTTTTGTGGAAGTAGGTTTGTCACTAGGCGGCATGATTGCTTTGGTTTTTATATCAGCATCATGCTCTAAATAACCTTAAGTATTATTAATAACCACTGATGTCATGGAAATGTTAAAACATACAGCTCATACTTCATCTTCTGCATTTCCACAGTATGCCACCATAGTACCAGTGCCGTGGGCCATTTCCAAGGAACTCCAGAATCATATAAGGCATGCAAGAGTCATGCTAGAAGCACACGACTCATGAATATACTCTGACGACACAGATAAGCTGGAGCCCTTCATTCATCCACTGAAGACAAATTTATTATGTGAACCACTGAATACTGCAGGTGTCTACGGTATTTCCAGTTTCCTCCTACACGAGTTTTTCTCGTTTTACATCACAGCCTGAGTAGAGAACAGGTGAAGCACTTCAGTTATAAGCAGATGTGAAATTATACGAATCCAGGCTTCCAGGACTCCCAAATTTATTTTTAGACTGTGATCAGCCTAGCTCGGACTATCACAGCTACTGTGTGTTGAAGAAGCAGAAGTCTCACTTCCCATGTGACAAATTCGTTATTCGCGCTTTCATTTCTCCTGTGGCCAGTGGCATATAGCCAGTGGCAAAAAAAAAAACAAACAAAAAAAAATTTCATACTTTGGTAAGACCACATTATACAAAGCTTGGGCACTATTCAAAACAAAAACCTGACTCAGCTGAACTATAAACCTATTCTATGGCTGGTAATGTGGCACATTCAGCAGAAACCTAGAAGTGCATGTAGGATTGTGTCCCTTGATCTGCATGGTTCAAGCACTGAACCACCTGCCTCTGGGATTTCCTGAGCCTTAGAGTGCCCTGGCTGTTGGTGAGAATGGAATCGCACATGGCTCGCAGTGGGTCAGCCCTCATGCTGTTCCCAGAGCCTTTCGTTCTGAGTTGTTATGGTTCCACCACTGGTAGCTCAGATGACAGGAAGCCAGAAAGGTTACAGATTAAAGCCCCAGGATGCTGCTGTTGTTCAAACCTATGAGAAAGCTTTTTTGCCTGAATTGCTCCAGTTCAAATTATAGCTGTATGCTTTTGGTCAAGTATTGCACAGCACCAGGTTGACTACACATGCAAGAAACTATTTCTTTTGTCAAAAAGTTTTGACTGGAAATCAACTAACAAGTATTGCATAGATTGCCAAGGTATACTCAAACTTTTGACTGTAACTGATTTTTAAATGTTGAATTTAAAATTTAATTTTAGATTTAATTTTCTATAATATTTATAGATTTAAAAAGCAGGGACTGATGACTACTATCCAGTGGAATTTTTTTATTTAATTGTGAACTAAAGTTAATTAAGAACAGAATTAATAAAACTTAACTTAAAATGACACATTTGCATTGTAATTTGAAAAACAAAGTGTGTTCCTGTGGTATAAAGTGCATTTTGTGGTATGAACAGGTCTACATTTTTGTTAAGACTAAATCCTAGAAATTTCATTGACTAAAACCCCCCCAAAAAATTCAGTTTTCATTTATCTATTAAATCAGTAAAAAAGAGGCCTGTTTTATGTTTACATTTACATTTTAGATTTATTCATTTAGCAGATGTTTTTCTCCAAAGCAATGCACATCTCAGAGAACAATATAAAAAGTGCATTAGACCAACAGAGAGAGAGATTTGGATGCAGACACGTTTCTTGAGTACAGTCCATTTGTTACATACCACCGTATGAACCAATGTACATTACACAAGTAGGCGCACATAGGCTTTCCATTATTAAAAAAAATGTGAAAATATTCCTGTTACTATAGTATTGAGTTAGACTTTTTTTAAAATACATATAACAATGTGTTTCAGAATATAGCTCTATAAACTATGCCGTATCGAATTTGTCAGTATTTCGGAAACTGGTAAATGCGATCCTATTAACTTGGTTCAATTATGGTAATTACCTTCTAGGGAAATGTGTAGGCCTCATCTGACTGACTAAGAAACAGAATGATTTGAATGGTTATCCCATCCTTGCCATCATGTGGTGTTCAAAAGAAATTTCTGAAGAGCTCTGGAGAAAAGTTGCTCACTTTGGATGGAGTTACATAGCCATTTCTTAGGCTCTACCCCAATCAAACCATAGTAAGGGCCATAATTACCAAATGAAAGAAAATTTGAAACAGTGGTGAATCTACAAAAAGATCTCATGAAAAAGATCTGATCAAATTTAATTTAAAAAAGGTGCAAAGCAAAACAAGGTCAGGAAGAAGAAAGGGGCCAAATAGTTTTTCACAGCACTGTATAGAAAGGTGTAAAACCGGATAATTTTCACAAAAAAAAAAAAAAATCTACAAAATAGGTAGTTTCAGTCACTGACCCTTCTTACAATAATTTGTAAGCTTACAAAGCAGCTACCTAAAATCCACAGGCATATCTAATCAGATTTTGACCTATTGTGAACTTCATATTTTATGATAGCGGTAACTTAAAGCGAAACTCAACATTTCCGAACAGTAATTTTGATTCTTCCTCTATTCTGTTCTGCAGGCTGCGCAACTTTGGCTACAGCTGTTACATTTTAATTCAACATAACCTCAATATATGATAATTGTGTATGGGTTGCTCTCGGGTGGCGTTTGGAATTGTAAATGATGCAGACCAGATACCACAATGTTGCTACTCCTTGCCACAGACTCATTCTCTTAGTCAATTAGACTAGAGCAGTGTATCCTCCGGAGTAGAGTTTAAACCTGTTGAAAACCAAGGGGATGTGCAAAGCTGCATTTTATGTGCTCTGCCTCACCTGGAACAATTTCAAAAAGATGGCGCCCAGGTTCCTCAGGGTTGCCTGAGAGTTCAGTCACCTGACTGCCATGGAGGGGGATGCAGCCCTGTGGAGGGAAAGAGTAGTGAGGAGAGCAGAGGAAGCACCATTTCTGCATCACCATCTCTCACAAATACAGGTGTACAGATCAGAGGTTAGCAGAAAGAAATAAATAAAACAGCTCAGTGTGCATTTTTTGCAGCAACAGAAAGTAGGATGACAGGATTATACATTAGACACACACAAGAAAGACCATAACAGTACACGTATAGTTTTTCAGTCTCAAGCATTGCTTAATTACTGCTAAACTGTACAACGATTGGTTTTAAGTGCTGCTGCTGATCACTGTGAAATAAGGTAAAGAGAATGCAGAGCCATTTCAAGCTTGGAAATGAGCCCCTGATGACTACATTGTTTTCATTTCTTCAAATGGAAAAATTTATTTGATTTGCTTGACAACTCTAATGAACTCTGGAAGGTTTGGACACCCTTCCGGAAGTTATTAGAATGTGCTTCATAATCACACCTGTGATATATTGCAACCTTTTGACCTGGCTCTATGTATGTGGAAATATTTTCACTCCTCTGGTATACTGTTCCAACCTGTATGTTGTTAACCTTGCGTCTTATAAATAAATAAGGACGTGAGCCCCTTCTCAAGCCCGAGTCTACAACACAATTTAGCTTGTGTGTTACTTAATGACATTTTCAGTGCTGTGCAGGGATGTTTGTCTCTTTTGCATGCCCTCACCTCCAAAGGCCTGAGGAGCAGGTTCTGAGGCATCCTGTCTCATACTGTCCTAAACCAGTTCTGAGAGAGCATCTGGCAGCTAGTGATGGATGTGCGAGGACACTCCAGGCCATTCAGAGGTGGTTGGAAAGCAGTCTCATAAGGGTATGAGGTCACCTTTCCTTTCCTATATCTGCCAAACAGCCTGTCTTGCAATGCTGCTAAGCAAGGGGGACAGGGCCTCCCTTATTACAAACCATTGGTAACAAGGCTGCTTCGACTGTGAGGAGGTTCAAGGCTGAATGATCATCATGTCCTTTTCTACATGTCAGTTTGCAGAAATCCACTTCTGCAAACTGACATGTAGAAAAGGACATGATGATCATTCAGATAGGACGATATGACTTTTATCAGCAACAGCTCTCTCATACTGGTTCATTTGTGTGATATGGCAAAAACAGAGACAGCTGTGGCTGCATTGTCCAACCCTCTTATTTCACTATCAATAGTGAAAAGCAACTGGCAGGTAATGTACCCAGTGTAGCAATCAGATATTTGTTTTGTTCCAGCCATATAAATTCAAATGGTTAGCTGTGTTTGATCATGCCCACAGGCAAACAAGCCATTTCAAGGCCAGATTCAGACATAACTGCAATGGTTATTTGAGGTGGTGTTGTTAAGTTTTAAGGCACCCTGTATATAAAATTAGGCTGCCCTGCTCACATCACAGGCTGAAACACTGATAAGCCCTTTGGAATCCATTTCTAATCAATTCCCACTGCAATTTTGTAGGTACTGGATTACCAGAAGGAAGCCAGTGAGCTACACTAGGTGTCTCTGTGCGTGTCAGAGTTATCCAATTAAGGTGTGTGTGCATGTAAGATGGGCTGGGAGTCTGAAAAGGCTCACCTGTGGCTTTGTCTCCTCCTCATCCTTGTAGAAGTAGAGCTGGTCAGCCCGCAACACGAACCAGCGCAGCTGCCAGTTCTTCATGATGTTCCGCTGCTTCTTCAGCCAACCAGCCTTAAGCGCCCTCTCCTGGTGGCCTGGGGAGCAAGGCCGGCCAGAGCGGGACAGCTCCCCCATCACCATGCTCTTGGACCTGGCTGGAGACAGGCACACAGGTGCATCCATTCACAGAAACATACACACCTGCAGGAATGTTACTATATCTGCTCTGCTACACACAAGACTTTGTTGCCTGGACCTGCCTTGAACAGGTGTACAATGCATGTGGTCCAGAACGACACTCTGCGTTTTCTTACTGTGTTCAGGATGATTGAATATTCATATTGTTTACCTGATGCCTGTGTCATAACCTGTTTTCACATTACATTCACATAATTTAGTATGGGTCAGAACTGCTGCTGTAAGCCTTAATTTATCTAACCACTTTCAGTGTAAGGTGGCATAGCAGTTAGTGTGAGTGCCTCATAGCTCTTGGGCTGTGAGATTAGGCCGAGGTTTAATCCCTTCACAGTCTGTGGAGACTCTGAGTGTTTCATGGGGTTAGCTAGTTTCCTCTCACAGTCCAAAAGCATGTGTTACAGGTGGACTGGAAACTATATGCACACTTGCTGAAACCACCTGTCCCAAGCGGGGTCACGGTAAACTGGAGCGTAATCCAGCAACACAGGGTGTAAAGCTAGCGGGGGAGGGTACACACCCAGGACGGGACGCCAGTCCATCGCAAGGCACCCCAAGCGGAACTCAAACCCCAGACCCGAGAGAGAGCGGGACCCGGCCAAGCCCCGTGTCACCGCGCCCCTGTAACTATATGATATTCGGTTATTGATAGTTGAGTGAGTTATTGCCAGTATTTGCAATTTAGATTCTGACCTTTGTCATGCAGCTAATTTTATTGTGTGTCCCTTCTGCTGTTGATCACAGAGATGTCTGGTTATGCTCAGTAGTCTGATTCTAGACCTACAGCATGGACAGGGGAGATAGATGAGTATGTGAGCCACAGCATTCATTACGTACACGGTGATTAACATAAGATCACCCTGTGACACAGCAACCCTTATTAACATGAGCCCCAGGCAAACACAGCTGGATCCATTTTAGAAACACATGATCTGACAGTGTCATTTTGACAACAATGTTTCCGTTAGGGCTCCGAGCCAGAGACAGCAGATGAATGAATCCTTTACAGCGCAAGAAAATCAATGCTTTTTTCCCCATTTGCTCTTAGTGCTGATGGCAGGGAAAGGCGCTTGCTTGGCTTCTGCGGGCTGCTGCTGTGAGCCGGCAGCTCCTTTATTGCGGAGTCATGACTGCTGCTTGTCTGGCCCGCCTGGGCTGCGTTGGTAATGGCCTCACTCATCTGCCCAGTGAGCCCTTTTATCATCCCACGTGTCCCTGCACACTGTCCACTGCAAAACCCACACAATCTCATTACATCCTAGGATGGGTTAATGGAGCCTTCATTAGACTTAGTGCCTATCTCACAGCACAGGGAAAAAGCAAAACCACTCACTAGCTTTAACAGCGGTGGGGTAGGGGGTGGCAGTCTCTAGGGGAAGTAATAAATGGTGCTCCTCCTTATTACTCATAAAGCAGAGTGATCATAGCACGTCTGCTGGATGACTGACGGGAGTATGAAGCCTCAGACTCCAGCAACATGCTAATTCATTTATACGGCACTCTGCTGGGACCACAGTGCTCACCAGCCACCAGGAGGCTGGCTTTGGTGACCTAAGTCACATTTCAATAAACCATGTTTGAACAAAGAGAACACAACCTTTCTCTCTTGTTCTCTTATGCCAGAGTGTTCATTTTGTTTAAACCAAAAAAAAAAAAAGAATTGGCAATAAATGTGTGCATCTGGTTTCTCAGCTTGCAGTGGTATACACATCAACAAGTGACCCATTGTTTTTTTTGTAGTACTGCTTCCAGACACCACATGTCCACAATCCAGTTTTTAAAGTTTAATGGTGGCATTTTGAGGGGGAAAACTAAGAACAGCATTTCTCCATGAATCTTTCAACATCTTTTTCTGTACCGCATTTTTGACTGAGCAATTTCCCCACTCATTTGTGTGCCAACACCCAGCACTAATTCTCATCCTTAGTCAAGATCAGCATTTCAGGCTCTGGAAGTAAATCACTTCAGTCATAGCCCTCTAGTGAAGAGGAGCCATGACAGGTGGGAGAGGGATTCAATCTGCAGCGGACTGGAATTTCAGTGGAACCTACTATAGCTCTATATGCATCTCCTCATATCAGTATCTCCTCTTTGTTCATGTACTACTTTCTGTTACTTTGGTGTAACAGCTGACCTTTTGCATACAGATGTACGATCAACCTGGTGGTCTTGGGTTCATTACATCACGTCATCCACAAACACTCTCCAGAATAACTAGAGCAAGAGCAAGTAACTGAGCACGTAAACAGTAAGCAATATGTAAATAAATGATTGTTTTATTCTGGAATTTTTACAAAAAGGAAAGCACTTTATCTGGTAACCAGTACTGGAGGAAAGATGGGAGCATTAATTCCTTTTCATCAAGAATATTTCTTGCACTGACTCTCACTTTCTGCTGTCATTGTGAGGTCCAGGAGAGCCTCACATGAAGTTTAAGGACAGATTTTTCTTGTACTGTTCCCCTGCGCTTTGCATCGCGCACAGAATACCAGTTATTGATTATTTCTAAGGTTAGTGTTTTAAACCTTTTGCTGGAAATCAGTACATACACCATTTCTGGATGTGAAATAGAAATCTTTGTAACTGGACTGTGTGGGCCTAGCCAGGTTCTGTAGATTATGTCAAGAGGCAATCCAAGCTTGGCCGCTGTGGTGCAGGATATTCGTTTGGAGCCCACAGAATTCAATCCCGTAGAACTGTGTTGCATTTCCTCTAACGGTTGCTGAACACAAAGGATGCAGGACACTCCCTGGTGTTGTATTTCACAGTGAGCAGGCAATCGACCTGAAATAGTGTTCACGCCTACAGGGAAGTTATGGAAATGCTGAGACGAAAGCCTACATCTCATGACTCTACACTTCACTCAGATATCAGACAGTGATCAAGGTACCTGCACTTTTGATTTGTGAATTTGTTGTTTGCAAATACTGTTAATGCTAGAAAGAAGCTCTTGCACATTTGTGGGTCGGTGTAATAATAGCTACTGGAGGACTTAATAATCCAGGTCTGACATTCACCTTTACGATGTGCAACAACCTATGCGTTATTACCAAAATCATACCAACAGAATTAATAAAAAAAAAGCAGGTAGTGTAACTGTTACAACGGTTGCCTTGAAATGAAAGGATCCAACTTTGAATCCCTGTTTCTGCTATAGTACTCTTGAACAAAGTACTTACCCTAAATACCGCCACTAAAAAAATTACCAGGGAATATAAGTGAGTAGATAATTGTAAAGGAAATAGTGAACAATAAACACTATAAATTGCTTTGGACAAAAGTGTCAGATGAATAAAAAATGTAAATATAAAAAAAATAATTGCAAAGCTTAAGGTTTTATTCGAAGCGACTTGCAGTGTTTGACCCATTTATACAGCTAGATATTTTACTGGAGCAAAACTACCTTGATGAAGGGCACTACAGTAGTAGCAGGGTGTAGGCTTCAGTCTTTGGGTAATAAGCGACTCTTTTCATGGACTATACCTAGGCAGAAATTATATAATTCCTAGGCAAAACTATAATATTACTAGACAGAAAGCATAAGCATCTCTTCTGAAAGGTTATAAAAGGAAATAAAAGAGCTCTGAATCTGCGAGCCTTGATGAAGCTATTGATTCAACATTAAAAAAAACTCACGTAATAGTACCTTGATCATAAGTCTTGTTACTTAATACCAAGGACAAAATAATACATTCAGGTGTACAGTTACATGTGACTTTTGGTAGGAACTGAGTCTTCGGTTCTCACCATCAAGAGAATGACAAGATAATTGCCTGGCCTGAACTAGCAGGGATGTTGATCCCACATTCTACAGACAGCACATCTCAAGTGAAGGGATCTAGGAATATTATGCTGAATGCACGAATACATAATGCTGCTTATTTCTGTTGATAGCAATGCCATTTTAAAATCCTTGCTGCATTGCTGCACGTCCTGCAGGGTGGACTTCCTGCAGTGCACAGGCTGCACATCCTACATACAGTAGAGTAATAAGACACGGTGGAATTGCAGTCCATCCCACAGCAGTGCAGTGAGCAGCGTTCTACAGAGGTGGACGAGAAGGGGACTCCGGAGGAACCAAAAGTACTGGGAGGAGGGTTCTCACTTACCTCTCCTTGTCTGCCGGATCTTGGGGCTCAGCATGGCTCCCTCCCTCTCAGCGGCACCGCAGCCTCGCCCTGCAGCGCCTCATCCCGTCTTTCATGCTGCTGGCCATTCGGCCGTGTGCCTCAAGCTCCACTGGTATGCACAGACCAGGGCCGTGCAGACCACGCCCCTCAAACCCATACACACACAGCTCACATACTCCACCCCCACCCGGCACACGCATATGCCCACCCTGCTGCATTATTCATCCCCCACCACCAAACCCACACCACTACAAACCAGACGGCACACAGTGATCTCTGTCAATAACTCACTAGAGCAGAAAGAGGGTGCTACCTCTGCACCCTACCCTTCTCTTTTATTTGGCCTTGTGTGTGCGCATGTGTCTTCCCTGCTTTATCCCCCCCATCCCTTTCACAGCAGCATGCTGTTTGTTCTCTTTGTCCCATCCTCCCCCAATGTGCCTATTATGATACCCACTTCCCCACACCCACCTGCTCCCTGTTTACTGTGTGACTGTCAGTGACCGGCATGGTGCTGGACTACACATCCCACCTCCACTCAGTAGGAGTCTGACCTCTGCCCCGGCAACACAGCAGATGAATGTGACACTTAAAATCCGAGACAAGTATGTTTATTCCAATATACCAAATTTAAACTGGCCTAATTAGGAAGCATTCTGACCATGACAAACCCAACATTTACAGAATAGGATATTTGAGTTCATGCTAAAAGCATTTTCTTTCGTGCTTTTTGGAGATAATTGACCGTGGATACGGATGAGGGATCCATTTTCAGTATCACAACCAGTTCTGGTTGTTTTAGCTCTGGTATTTGTGGAGCATCACAGAAATGCAAGAGGAAGCTCTTGCACATCCATCATGTAGACAGGCAGTGCGAGTGTATCAAGGGAATGTTCCCTCCTTAAGAGCCTCACTGCAGACCTTCAACTGTAATATTGCAACAGTAGAGCACTAACTCACAGTAATCACTGCAAATAAACTATCATCTTATGCTGTGTTTACAGCTTTTGAGTAAATAATTTCTCACATGCGAATCAGCATTGGTTAGCCAGTGCCCAATGTAGTGTGGATGCAGGAGAGGGGGAATGTTACCTGACAGTTTCTGCTTAGTCCGTGACAGGTTCATTGCACCAGCTGCTCTGTTTCCAGATGTTTTGTGGTGGGATGATGAAGGACAGGAACGCACGTGTTTGTTGCTCAGATCAGTAGGATAATCATCAGGATGCTGGTGGTCTCACATTCTTTCATGACCCCAAGCAGGAGACCATACTGGAGCTACCCATGATCAGCCTGGCGAGTGACTACACAGCATATGAAAGCTGTCCTTCTTGCCTCTTTTCCCTCAAAGATGAAGTCTCCAAAAAAAGGCAGAATGTACCACATTTGAGGCAAATGAAGGAACTGAAGCTTCAGAATGCAGAAGTGAAAACTGCAGATTCCTGCCTTATAAACACAGTCTATTACATTTTCACATTTTACTGGATGCTCTGCCTTACAGTCGCCCCAAGTAAACAAAATGTACTGGGAGGAATATGATAAGCTTCATTTGGAAAATAGCTCTGTACATAAGAGTATTCGCATCAAAGCACAGGTACATGAAAGTCATAAAAATCATGGCACTATTATTTGAGTTACATTTTAAACAGTTCTTAAGTTATGGTTGTGTTGATGAAGTAGTGCACCACAAAGTGCTCTACATACCCTTTTTTCCAGACAAATCAGATAGATCTGTACCTCATGGTGGAACCCCAGCCTACTCACCCCCGGAGGTCCATTATGCGTCATGCAGTGCGTGAAGGGTCACGCCACTTGGCAGCATCCTCAGCAGAGCCTATGACAACCAGAGGCATTCAGCCAGGATGACAACCAGGATATTGAACCTGCAAGCATACTAATTACATTACTGGGAATTAGAGGGAAATATGATTTAATTTACTAATGGGTATAATTTGATGGAAAGAGGTTTGGAGATGTTTGCTCTTGTAAATATCTCAGCTCACAGGCTACTAGAGACTAGGCTGCTGCCCTTCTCAAAAAGCCACACCCCCATCCACATGGCAGCACAGGACACACTCAGTGGCAGGAAGGCATAGTTGTTCATGTGCAGCAAGAGAGTATGTGAGGTGAGGCAGGTGAAGTGTAGATGTCTTCTGTATTTTCTTCTGAGAACTAAGGGGAAACCTTTATGATACATCAAACCAGGCCGGTCTTTTCCATTTCATGCTGTCAGAGCTCCAGGAAGTCACCCGGCCTCCGCACCGTAACGAATTATAAATCAAGAGAGATTGATTTATTTCAAAGCCAGTCATGGGTGTGAATTTGTGCTCGATGTGTTTCTCGCGCTACAACTCAGAGTGGTCAAACGATGGATGGTCACTATTGAGCTTGGTGTAAAAACGATTTAAACACCAGAGTGCTGGTTTCCTCTGAGATTTAGTGATTAGTGTTCACATTTCCAAGATGCAACAAGATGTACAAGACAGCGTTATGAACACTTGGGTGTTCCCCATTCCACATAATGGTTAAAGGGTCTCCCGTTGAAGCCCCAGAATCTCTCAGCGGCAAATGGTGCATCAGTAACGTGACAACCAATCACAGCGGAACACATGATTAAGTACAAGAACGGACACTAACACCAACTATTAAAATTAATTTACATTAGCCCCTCTCAATACTTTTGTAGTGCTAATAACCCATATTATATCCTCGAACAGCTGGTAACATAGTGGTTAGGGCTGCTGCCTTTAGACCCAAAAGTCACAGGTTTGAATCTCCCCTCCAGCTATAGTACACTTGGGCAAATTAATTACCCTAAAATTGCTCCAATAAAATTATCCAGGTGTATAAATGGGTAAATAACTAAACAGATTAACATTTTAAGTCGCTTTGGAGAAAAGCATCAGCTAAACGAATAAACGTAAAAAAAAAAAAGTTGGACTGAAATACTGGCTGCAGACTGAGTCAGAACACCCAGAGAATAGAAGGTTCTGTCTTTGTAGTGTACTGGTCTTGACAAGGACCTTGTGTTTCTCTGATGGATAAATGGTCTTTGGTTTGAAACTGAGTGGAAACAGTTTATTTCACTACGTTATTTTATCATCAGCAGCAGACTATACGATAGATGCGGCCATTCGGTTAAATTCTCGATTTGAATCAGACTCGTGCTTGTAGTTCTCTTGATTATGGTACTTACCCCAAAGTGATACAAGTAGAGGTCCCTGTTGTATAAATGGGTACATCACTGTAATTTTAATTACCAAACATTGCAAGTCACCTTGGAAAAAGTTATCAGCTTTACAAAGAGTAATGGTAAACTGTAGACAACCAAAGTCCCTGGGTTAGCATAAAAATCAACAAACTTCATATCAAGACACAAACAAAAACCACAGACAGACTGCATACTCCATGAGATCTTCATATTCAGTTTCTTTAAAAAAAAATGTTCACAAAACACTATATATCCATCTGGGGACAGTGTAAAAAACATGAAAACAAAACAAAACAAATCTATCATCACCTTTAACTACTGCAATTTCACACCTTTAAAATACTTGTTTGAAATCCACTGACCATTTTGGCAATTCTGATGATTATTAATCTAGATCAGTAACATTGACTTTGTTAATAAAAAAAATTGTTAAAATATTTGATTCTAAACATCAATACACCATCAAAATGGGCAAATATGACATTTGCTGAACTTGACTGATCAGGTGTCTACAGCATGTACGACACTAAATCACTGCTGGTGCGCCGGTACTGTTAAATTTATGTCTACACACAAGTTTTTTTCCAGAATGTTCAAAAGTGCCTTTCATATACTGTGGCTTCAACAGGTATAAAGCAGAGTCCCAATCCACTTGGCCACAGGCATAGTGCAAAAGTCCAGTTCACTGTGCTCCACTGCCATTTTAAACATCTACAGATGAGGTTTGCACCCTCTCCCAGTTCAGTCTGCCTTCAATCAGAAAATTGACAACTGCTGCCCACCGCTGCCTGGGAGGGTGATGTGGGTATGGGGAATGTTTGAAGTAAGTGGTGGTGCCTAAGGCAAGAGCCTGGACCTGCTCCCTCAGAAGCCAGATCTCCCACAGGGCAGTGACAAGGTTCATAACAGCCAAGGTCTGAACCCAGGCCTCAGTGCCCCAGGGGGCCTGTGGAGCACCGCCCATCTGATGAAGCAGGTACTGCACTGCTGCTAGAAGGAAGAGCGTATGAGCAATCACCATGGCCAGGAGGAACAACAGGAAGAGGCGCCGGTTATCCCTGCCAACGCAGCGGCCGATGAAGAGGCAATGATGGTCATATTCTAGCACACATGCACTGCACAGCCTGCAGTGCTTGCAACCATCAGGTTGAAACATCTGCAGTCCCAAGAAAAAAAAAAAGAAAGTATAAATAACCCGTGAAAACCACATCCAATTACACAGCCTAATTGAGTTGGTCAACAGCCTCCTCAGCATCCAATATGCAACTTCATGTTGGAGGGACTGTTTTACTTCTTTATTCTACAACAACATCTGACGAATATCAAAGAAAGTGGACAGTAAGTATTTCCGTTATGGGTAAAAACGATGAAAAGTAAAAATCTGCCCTTTAAATGACAGGTAAAATTTCTGTGTTTTTGCAGTGTGTTACAGTGCAATAACAGCACGCAATGGACAGTGTGAACTCTTACCTCGCATTCAATGCAAAACCTACTGAGGCTTTCGTTGGCTTCCACGAGGTCAGCAATGCTGGAAAACCTGGGGTCGGCATCAGCCCCCTGCATATGTCCAGGATTCTTGATGAGAAGATGCCAGAACAGCCACAGAACCAAGGAGAAGTGGATGATGGACACGTGGAGCAATGAATTAGAAGGCTGGATATGTAGATCTTCATTAAGGAACCTCAACATTCTCAATTTTATGTCCACTCTAAAATCACTCAGACTGGATAAGATAAAGGATATTCGGCATGATCTTGACATAAAAGCACACCAGCGAGTGCAGTATCCCAGCTGCCAGAGTACCCAGGTAAACAGGGTTGGGCAATCTGAAATCCAGTTAGATTAGACTGAGCAACGGCACTGATCCCATCTTGGCGTTTCATCTAACATCTAACAGTAATGAGGGGGCTTTTGTTCGTTGCAATGGCACAGGGGACTTAACCTATAAGGCCAGCAACCACAACAATATTGTGGTCCTGATTGCTGAAATGCAGGCTGGTTACTTGGACTAAGGTGTCCAGGTCAGCTGCCAGCCATACTCTCCAATGCACCTTCCAATGATGGGTGCTTACATGGCTTAGGACTCAGGGTCACTTGCCTTTGGTAGCTGCTCATTCTGTGGTACTGGGTGAAAATGCACTTGGCCAGCCAGGGGAAGAGCAGGACACACAGTATCCCTCCGTAGCCGCCCAGTAACACAGCCATTAGGAAGATGGCTCCACCACTGAGAGATGGGAACAGGAGGGCCCAGTAGTACATGCCTAAGCAGTGGTACATGATGTGAATCAGTGAGTTAGAGATTGACAACAGATCATTTCACTCACCAACAATACAGCAGAACAGCTCTCTGAGACTGGTATATGACAAAACCCTTGTTATTGCACAACACTAGAAAAATCAAGCCTCCACGTGTAGAGTGAGAAAACCCTCTGCTGCCCTCTAGTGGCGATTACGTGTTATTGCAAATTGTTCGGACAATAACTGTCCTGTAATCTTATTACTACAAAAAGTCAGACATTTAGTTTAATTCAAAGAAAGGAATATCAAAACAGGAAGCACATCTAAAACATCCAGGTGTTCAGAACTGCACATACAGAAAGGCTTCCAGTTGTACTTTACATTTTGAAGGTATTCTATTTAACTTGTATCAGAACCTTTCAGCACTTCAGTAACATCAGATTGCTACTGGAATGAAAAGAGCGTCGTTACCATGTGACTCTTCAGGTCTGTGATCAGCTGGCACGCTGATGAACTTCATTAAAATCTGTGCTAATTGTTGATGTCTGTAATGACACAGAGGGGGAAAGTGCACTGATAACACTGGAAAAAAAATGCTCACTGACAACACAGGTGTGGCCACTTTTCCAGTGGTGCTCTTTCCTGCATACCTGAAGGTGGCCCCTTGTCGACACAGGTCAAGGGGGGTGAACCCATTATGGTTGCGCAGGTGCAAAGCCTGCAGGCCAGCCTCTCGCATCAGCAGCCAACTCACTTCTACTGCCCCCCTCTCTGCAGCCACATGCAGTGCTGTTGCCCCCTGTTGGTCGGAGGCATCGGCCGCACACCTCTAGAACCAAAGCACAAGATGTGCAGCAGACATTACTAACCCATGCACACAAAAGAAAGATCAGCACCCCAAATGGATGAAATGCTGTTTGTCTATCAAAAGCCAGGAAACGGTCTTTGTGTATGCAGGCCTAACTGTGCGCTGAAGATTAACTTGGTATCATGTGGAGAAAATCCACAGTTCTGCTGATTCTGAATTCACAGAAGAACTATAGTGACGTTACACTCACGTTGTTCCTCAGCAAGTACTTCACCATGTCTAGATTGCCCGTGGAGGCCGCCAGGTGCAGCGGACTGATCAGGAAATTGTCAGTGTCAGAAAAACTGAACATCTTGGTCTCAGACAAGTATTGCACAGCAACCCTGCGGTGGCAATGCAGAAGGAATCGTTAAAAAAAGAAAATCATTGGGGATAACAGGCTTACCAGGTACTAAACAGCTACTTACACACTCCCGCCAGAGACCGCATGCAGAAAGGCAGTTTTTCCCTGAAGGTCAGCAATACGAAGGTCTGCGCCATGTTGAAGCATCTGATGCATAATGTAGACATTGCCCTGTCTGGGAATAAAGAAAATTTATGTGTGATATATTTGGAGATTTTTGGATGGTGCTCCCGCACGTTTCCTCTTCCACTTTCCTCTTTCCACAACACGTTAACGGCCAGAGACACGTGAAATGCTATTACAGCAGCAGGATGAAGTGATGGTGGTACATAACTTGCTGTACTGAGGAGAGGTACAGGCAAATCGTGAAGGGAACACGGACCTGCTGGCGAAATGAAAGGGTGTCTGGCCTGCTTGGCAGAGCGCGTTGCAGTCAGCACCATGGCTCACCAAGAGGTTGACGAGAGGCCTGTTGCCCTGGAGAGCGGCGTAGTGCAGGGGGCTAAACCCACCCCAGCCTGGAGGGAGGGACGGACAGTCAGACACACACATACTATACTGTGTACATACCAGGCACTGCCAAACCTCAGACACATGTGGGGAAGCTTCTTGGTGCCAAACCGGTTCAGGTTGAACACACTGCTCAGTGGCACAGCAAACAGCGCTGCTGTCTCACAGCGCCTGCGTGGTGCGAGAGGATGCAAGTTTGACCCCTGCTCAGTCTGTGTGGAGTTTGTATTTATCCTCCAGGTGCTCTGGTTTCCTCCCACAGTCCAAAGACACGCTGTTCAGCTTCCCTCTAGTGTGCGAGTGATAGAGAGAGTGTGTTCCACTGATGTATGGATGAGTGACCCATTGTAAGTAGTAGTGTAGTGTAGTGTAAGTCACCTTGGTGAATAAGGTGTGTGGGATGATAACACTGGAAGTCACTTTGGAGAAAAACGTTGATAAATAAATAAATTAAATGTAAACCTTTAACTTTGCAGTCAACAAGTATGGAATTAACAAAATGTAACACTGCAAAGAATTTCATACGATAGGGCGTCTCTTTGTACTTTTTTGCTATGCTGGTGTTTATAGCTTGCTTCAAGCTCTCAGCAAGTTGTAGCCGTGACACTAAGATAGGACATTTTGAGGAATTTGCTGACACATTTTGGGGAAACTAAACGAAAAAGAACCGCGAGATAAGAAATAAATGCGGCAGTCAGGTGCCGTGACGCCGGTACTCGGGTCAAAGGTCACAGAGACATGGACTTTTAAATTTAAAAAAAAAAAAAAAAAGAAACCAAGGGGAAACGTAAGCCTGTCTTTTGAAAGAGAAACAGACAGTACCGAGTGAAACAGTGTACAAAGGCTGTACTAAGCAGCTCTGCTTGTTGCTTCAGAAAGTCCGTGTCGGCGCGTCCCTCCGCCGTTCGTTCTCACCTCTCTGCGCGAGGGCTGAGCGGTCCTCGTGCACGATCTTGGCGCACTGCTGCACGTCGCCTCTCTGAACGGCGGCGAATATGTCAGCTCCTCCCTCGTGGCCGCTCACACCCACGGGCAGCATCACCACGTCCGACGAACAGCACCTGCAGAAGGCCGCTTAGCAAAAGAACGCGTTAGGTCACGGTAACATACTCTCGTCTGTAATGGTTTTCGACCGTGACACGAACGCGGCGTCTCCCCAACGTCACCCAGCGTACATTACATTTGCCCAGAACGCCGCCTCGCGCAGGGTTGCCAAGTTATTCACGGGATTTAACACCGAAAAGTGACCAAACGTTATGCAAGAGCTTGGAATGTTTTTGAAAACGTCTTCTGTAAAGTTATATTATGGCAGTTGTGTACAATCTTAACAGTTTCCAGTATCAAATGACAAATTGCCGAACTGACCTTTTACTAGAGAGTGAATGTAATAACTCTGTGGCATGCTACTTGTGTATCATTTTCTGGCAACCCTGTGTCTAGGCTCTCCACTCATCTCTTCCTTCTTGAATTGGTATTCTTTGTAAACAAATCGCTTATTTGATGCTTTTATATTACATACACTGTGTTAATCATTCACATACTTTCAAGATTACGTCTGTCACAAGCAGTGCAAATGAGAGCACACACTTAGTATTTGTACAGTCTGATATTTCAGTTTGTGTCTATTGTATGTGACGTAAGTATCACGTGGTGCGGGGTGTCTCCGCGATGTCAAAGTAAAAGTCTCCCGTCCAGTTGGGTAATAGATATTCGATAACCAATGCGGGACAGTGCAGTGGCCAATCAGCGTTACGCTTTCTAACGCACCTCATAACCTTAATTGTCCGTCTGACAGACGCTTGTTGTTTTTTTAATTCATGGTAGCAACTTAAGACACCGTGAATTTCAACAGTATTGCACGATAGTGTTAGAGTTTATAGTTTCCTGTTTCGTATATCATACAGTATTTCCCTCTTCTTCTCCATCTGGCACGCGCGCTTAGTGGTTTTAAGATCCATGATTCTCCCAGCCTCCGTTTACAGTACTCGTTTGTGCATCGTTCTACGCAATTAGTCAGAACACGTGATAAGGTTAAAAAAAAAAAAAAACTGGTTGTGAAAATTGGAATTAAGGAAATGGCAGTCAGGTTAATGTAAGAGCGTTCTGCGGAATAAACCGAAAGTAACACGTATTTTTATATAATAAAGTGACCCGGTTAGGTAAGGTTTACTTTAAACTCATTCCACGTATAATAATCTCCTTTGATATTAGCCAAATAAACTGATTAATGAATGTCCAGTTAAACTAAAAAGTACACACAGTTGCGTGTCACTAGACTTACTGTATGTCTGTTAAAGTAAATGTAATAATTTACCAAAAGATGTCGCTATGTACTATTCCGTTTTTTTGTCGCTTTCTAATGGCACTAAGTTATGGCATTCGATTCGGTTCGTGGTCATATGCGTACGGTAGTGGTGTTGTCCCAAGAACATAATGTAACGATCCGCGTCACTGTTTTAGGCGGGAAACTTGTTTAACGTAAATAGTTGCATTGTGGGAAATAATGTTAAATGTGGGTGTGTAACCATTGGGGGCACTTACGGGGAAAATGATGGGGTTGCTGAGCCTAAGAGTGTGCTGGGAGAAAACTTACGGGTGTTAAGCAGGCGGGGAAAGCTGGCTGTAAGCGCAGGTCCTAGATGAATGGGGGTTCTCGGACCGAGAGTGTTACTTGTTTTTCTGGTGTTTGAATAAAGGTTCCTGATCTATAATACTATGTGCTATAGTAATAATTAATTCATCATATTTACTGCTCATGTGGCTTTTGTGAGAATTTACTGCCCATAGTTCTAAGTGTATTTTGTAATTATAACAATTATTCTTGTTGCTGTGTGTTAACATTTATTGTTTATATGATATTTGCATTTTATTTGACAGATGCTTAAGCGACTTCCAATGAACTCTATATAGTGTTATCAGCCGACTTCCAATGAACTCTATATAGTGTTATCAGCCCACGTGCCTTATTCATTAAGGTGACTTACACTGGTGGATACGCTACTTACAATGGATCACTCATCCATACATCAGTTGAACACTCTGTCACTCGCACACTACTGGTGAGCCCGAACAGCATGTTTTTGGACGGTTGGAGGAAACCAGAGCACCCAGAGGAAACCCACACAGACACGGGGAGAACATGCAAACTTCAAACTCATCACTGAGGCATGTTGATAAGTTTCAGAAGCCCTACCTTCCATGTGCACTCAGTGTTCATGGTGTTTAAAGTTTCACATCAGAGTTGAGGTTACATGTTGTGTGAGGAGTGTTGATTCAACAGGAAGCTGCTGGGTGTTGGGGGTCTTACGACAGTGTGTTATGAGTGAGATCAGCAGCAGAGTGCAACATTTTGAGCCAGCAGACAAAGGGTAGCCGTGCTTCACATGGACTATTAAATCAAGTGGCAGAGAGGTGGAAGAGACACAAGTGAGCCCTGTACTTCTGCTTTTCCCCAGGAAGCAAGGCACATGACCAGCACAGCTGATGAAAGAGGAGGTTCACGTACAAAGTTCAGGCAGCCAAAGGTCCTGACGAACGGCCGCAGCAAGAAGCGGCCCTTACCCACGCTCCCACACCACAGCAGTGCTCCAGCCGGCATCTTGGCGTGTTGAAACAAGGGACAGCGCAAAGAATTCCCCAGCACAAAACACAACACTTCCGCAAGCCGCAGCACATGTGCAGATGAATGTTAGAGGTAAGACTGCCTCCTTTCCTCTGCCCAGAAAACTGCTGTGTTCCATTAACATACTTTTTGATCGAAGGATCACACTACGTCTTACTTCTTACTTGTTGCTTTGTTTTTGTTTTTATCGTATGACTTGCTGTCCTGACTGCAAAATGTATTACTCTATACAAACTGGCTCAAGTTTGTGAGGGAGAGAGTTTTCTATGGAGAGAGTGTGTTCCACTGATGTATGGATGAGTGACCCATTGTAAGTAGCAGTGTAAGTCACCTTGGTGAATAAGGTGTGTGGGCTGATAACACCACATGGAGTTCATTGGAAGTTGCTTTGGAAGAAAGTGTCTGTGAAATAAAAAAATCTAAATGTAAGTTTGTGGAAGATTTGTACAGGTTTGTAGAGTGTGTATTGTCATAGTTCTTTGATATAGGTTTTGTGTGACGTTCATCTGTTCAAACTCAAGTGTTAGACAATTGTGGAGACAGGAATAAGGCTGCTATGCAACACATTTATGCAATTAAATCATAGATGATTATGAAGCAGTTCAGAGTAAATTGTATGTAAGATTCTTTTAGGTCATGTATTCAATGTAAAAAATATAACTTTGGCATTGAATAGAAAGTGCAGAGATTGATTTTCTTGGAAATGTAATTATCATGTCATCCTTGAAATGAAAATGGGATAGCCACTCGGTGTCACAAGATCAAATTAGGGGACAATGTGGACGTCTGAGGGCAGGGAGACTTCTCCAGTTGCTGCCTCTAATTGCACCCGCAAAAAACAGTTGATCTTTTTACTGTTCTTATGGCTAAACATTCCTGCAATTTGGTGATAAGTGATATATTGGTTGATTGCAGTGATGTGATTTAGAAACCTTGAAAAAAAAATACTCAATATCATGGTAATATAATAAGGGCACTGTTATGGAATCCATTTTTTCCTCTTAGAAATTCAACAGGGGCTTTCTTTTGGAGCTATAGTAAGGAAAAGAGCTCAGCTGAGATATGACTGGTCACATGCTTACAGTTTGTTCAGATCTAGCACGCTTCACATGCAGGCTTGAGCACCACGAACTCTTCTTTTTCAAGAACCAAGAAGAATCACTGAGGGCATGAATGAAGGGACAGAGGAGCTGGCTCTTCCTGGTCAAGGGGAAGGCACAGGTGGGGCCAGCCAGACCGCCTCCATGGACCAGGGCGCTTGGGACCCAGTGGTGGCCCTCAGGGACCAGCTTGCATTGCTGGGGAGAAGCAACCAGTGTAACAGCAGTGCCATGGAAGAAGATGTTGTGAAGATACTGTCACTCTTCATACAGGTACAAGGACATAATGTGGTGTTTTCATGTTTTGTAGATGGCAGCTTTACTTTATTTTAATCCAAGCGGCTTAAACTTGTCATGTTCTTTTAATCACAGTGGTTTCCTGTGTAGGGCGTGGTGGCGCAGTGGGTTGGGCTGCAGTCCTGCTCTCTGGTGGGGCTGGGGTTCGAGTCCCACTTGGGGTGCCTTGCGGCGGACTGGTGTCCCGTCCTGGGTGTGTCCCCCTCCCCTTCTGGCCTTACGCCCTGTGTTACCGGGTAGGCTCTGGTTCCCCGCGACCCCGTATGGGACAAGCGGTTCTGAAAAAGTCAGTCAAGTTTCCTGTGTCTTATCTCAAGTATTTCCCAGTAACCTTGAACGAGTAACTCCTCAGCCATGCCTGGCTTAGCTGAATTTACTCACCGTTATCTGATGTGTGATGGCCAACCATTTCCATTCCCTCCCTTGCCTTGGAAATGACGCAAGTTGTCGCTATGAGTTGGCTTTGACTCGGTGCTTCCATTATTACCACCATGTGAGTTTAATCTAAAGGGGGCGCAGTGGGTTGGACCGGGTCCTGCTCTCCAGTGGGTGTGGGGTTCAAGTCTTGCTTGGGGTGCCTTGCGACGGACTGGCGTCCCGTCCTGGGTGTGTCCCCTCCCCCTCCAGCCTTACGCCCTGTGTTGCCAGGTTAGGCTCCGGTTCCCCGTGACCCCGTATGGGACAAGCGGTTCAGAAAATGTGTGTGTGGGTTTAATCTAGCACTTAATGATGAACTTTTCTTCTGTGAACCAGGCCCTTTATCCTGACCGCAGTTTCATGTTGCCCCTGGCACAACCATTATTACCCAGCTACACTTGTTCTTCCAGCCCCTGTGACCAACTTGCCATACTTGCCCTGGGACATTACATTCTTGCAAGACTATGTTTGTATGTTCAGTTTACTCCCTCACATGATGTAGCTATAGGAGCACGTGTCTGCATCCTTTGTATGTTGTGCTGCCTGTCACGTGCAGTTATATGGGAGAAATGTAACTCCTGTACACTCACCCTGCAGGTTTCTCAGAGCGGCGGTGCTGGGGCCCAACTGGACCTTCGTGTCCTAGCTCATCGAACGGCACAGATTGTGGCATCCAGTATTCAACAGAAAGTGTTGGAAAAACCCGCAGGTACATTTGGCTGCTGACTGCTGATGTGCATTGCGCTACCAGAGTGTACATCCCTTGCTTGTAGTGATTTGTTCCTTCACTTATAGAGGCTTCTTTTGTGCAGGTTGGATAGACCACACACACACACACACACACACACACACACACACACACACATTTTCTGAACCGCTTGTCCCATTTGGTGTTGCGGGAAGCCAGAGCCTAACCTGGCAACACAGGGCGTAAGGCTGGAGGGGGAGGGGACACACCCAGGACAGGACACCAGTCTGTCGCAAGGCACCCCAAGCAGGATTCGAACCCCAGACCCACCAGAGAGCAGGACCCGGTCCAACCCACTGCACCACCACGCCCCCCCAGACCACAGACAGCCTGTGTTAATATGTCATGCACCATTGCTAAGCTGATGTTGTTTGTCATACCAGGCTGTTAAATATATGTCAGTACAATTGTTAATAAACACAGGCTGTGGGCAGGGGTTGAGGGACTGATTAGGGAAGTGTGCTAGTTTTGTTTTCCACAGTCCAGCCCTTCTACACACCCTTCTGATTGTTCATATTAGCTGAGACTGCTCATCATGCTTTACTTTTGCATCAAGTCCATATATTGATCTCCTCCTTCCACAACAACTGAGTTAACCTAATAAAGTTCACTAGAGAGGCTTGGCATGCAAATTATGTCAGACTTTGAAATCTGTCAGTTTTCAGTTGCTTAGCTCAGGGTTACAAAAAAAGATGCGCATAAAAACTTCCCTTGAGTGAAAATGAAAATTGACAGTCTTGAATTCCTTAAAAATACTGCCCTATGTGTAACATGTTTTGAAAGCATGTGCATAAAGGCATGTAATACAAGTGTACATACAACTGCTTGTTTTTCTTTCGGTGGTACTGTTCACCAACAGAGGAAGCCCGCTGTGAGGTGGAGTTCTTCTTTGAGAGAAAAGCAGAAGTGAAAAACAACAGGGGATGGCTGTTATTGCAGTCATTATCGCTGCTGGCTACTCAAAGCTCAGTGAGTACCACAGTTTGTTTAAACAATTTCCAACTTACCGTGGTCCCATTATCATGTTTGTTCCTGTTCCACCTGTAAAACCACCTCAAAGGTTGGTCAGTAAACTGCACAGACACATTGTTTAGGGCTATCTTTTTTCTTTCCTCCTGACATGAATTACAATGGCAGACTTACAGACAAAAATTACAGAATGAACTGGAGATATTTCAAATATCCTAACTCTGTACAATATTTGCAATTTCATCTGAATTTTCCCCATGTAGTGTTTATAGCTGAACAGATGATCGCCAGCCTTAGCGATACATATTTGGACTATGTATGTAGGCGAAGTGCCTGTCTCAGCTTTCCATGGTACTCCCATGGTTTGGACTCCATGTCCAGCCCTGAAAAACTTTTCCTTGACTCTTACCACACTGCCTTGGTGTGTTTATAGGAAGTTGTGGTCACCATGATTGGGACTGGACTGCCATCTGCTTTAGTCAAGTGCCTGTATCTGTTTGTGGCCTTTCCTCCTGTGAAGGACACAGCTCTAGACGAGGTCGCTCAGCCTTCCTTCCAGGACCTCTTCACTCAGGTGACTCCTCTTCCTCCAAAGCATTCTGTGTTATCCCCACTCCAAGCCAGTCCCTGAGAGGCAAGGCTTTCTTCCCAGTCAGCTAATCCTATGCGTGTTAGACAGCGTGGCATGTTGCGATGCTGAGTAGCACTGGTTTTCTCCAGGTGATTCTGCAGCTGTGCGACCATTCATGTTGCGTGGAGGTGCTGGTTGAAACTCAGGAGCTGCAGTGCCTGATCATCGCACTCACCTCCTTGTGGGATCAGTGCAGCTCCTCCTGGAGGCGGCAGGCTTCGCGTGTGCTCAAGGCCGTATCCTCTGCCCAGACCAGCAACACTGTTTCAGCTCTCAAAGGTGACACAGGCTGCTAGCAATGGACTGCTGACCACACTAAACTACACTCAGAGTGCTCCACTGACCTACCTCTGACCACCATACAGGCCCATAGCAGAGACTACTGACTTTTCTATCACCTTCTATCACCTTCACAAAAATCTGTAGCAATGACCATCTTGACCTGTGACCTACTCTGTGACCCTTCTCTCTGCTGGCTAATCTTTCAAATTAGGTTAAGGAAAATATAATTGCCTAAATCATTGGTTAAATAACCTTGGCCAGTGATAGGAAGCCAAGATATTGATTTATGGAAGGGTATTTTCTTTTGGTTTTATTTTTAGGCAAAACAGCAAATAACCACAGACGTGTCAATTTCTGAATGATTGTAGTGCATCACAGATGATACCCACTGAATTTGCAACATTCAGTTAACTGTCATAATGCACTGATTATTTAATGTCAACTGTGTGTTTGGTGTGATTGCTGTCAGAAGTATACAGTATTACAGTGTGCAGATTTTTTCACCACTGACTTGAAAGGTAAGTGAAAAAATGGTTGTTATACCCTGTACTTTAAAGTCACAAGGTAATCACATTTTTGAATTTGCTGTTTATGGCAGAGCAATCACCACAGGTCCCCCAGATGTTTTTGAAAAATATGAGTACTAGCACCAGACAGGCATCCTCTTGGATGTGATATTGATGTTTTAACAAGATGTTGTAATGCATGGTATCATTGTCTCCTGGTGTCATAGCCAAGGACTGCATAAAGATCAGCATCCAAAACTTGCTGAAGATCCCGGAACAGATTCCTGGGCCAGTGCTGGCTGAGGTAGCTGTAGGTGTTTTCAGCTTTGTGAAGGACTCCTACCCTCATGATCCAGCACTCTTCGAAGAATTTGAAAGCAATGAAGGCTACGCTGTCCTGAAGACCATCATGTCTCGGCAAGTAGATGTTACGCACTGTCAGGTGCGAGCAGCGGTGCAGCTCAGCGTTTTGCCTGAGTAGCTTTAACAGCAGTGCGGACTGCTGTTTCTTCGTTGGTGTCTGATTATATGCGTCTAGGCCGTCCGCGCCAGTTTTTACAGCACTTATTTTCAGTTAACAATAAAAGAGGCTGTACGTGAAAAAAGGGTGAATAAGAACCAAATCTATTAGTCCCATACCTGTCACCTTTGGACCCTTTGATGTCTGCTTCCAGGGTCATTTTTAGGACAAGTCCCTGAGAGTAGACTCCTCTTATAAGCTTGTATTTAAAAAAAGATCATTGAGTATAAAAAATTTAATTTGGGTATAATTAGTTGGTGTCTTTGTCCATTCTCTAGGCAGGGAATAAAGCATCCATTTCCTTCTTGTTTTGCAGCTGTGAGGAGGGTGTGACAGCAGAGAATGTCCAGGCTGTGAAAGATTTCCTGCGGCTCCTAGCGACATTCACCCTCTATGGTCGGGCAGAGCTCAAGGTGGCCGTTTGTGTTAGCAATCCCCAGCCACCTGGCTTCAAGTTCGACCCGTTCCTTACCAAAGGTGGGCAGTGGTTCTGCCTTCACGGGGGGAGGGAGGGGTACTGGGTACCAAAGGCAATTACGTCCAGGATGATGAAGTGCAACATGCGAATGTAACGTGATTACTGCTTGCTACATCCATTCTCTGTGCCGGCACGCAAAGTAGCCATCTATCACAAACAGAAGCCTCAGCGGAGAGGATGAGGCATGGCCTTTTTGTGCTGATTTCATTCTGCTGTGATGTGATTTTAATTAAGGAGGAAATTGAATTGTATTACCCACTGCTGATACATTTATTTACTGGAATTTGGTACATTCTAACCTCCAGATCTCATCTCAGTGAAATGCTGTTTGCTCACCTCTGACAAGAGTACATTTGGAAAAATATCTGGCAGCTGCTGTCTAATTTTTTCCACTTGTATATGTTTTCAGGTCCAGCATTTGTTCCCTATGTTCATTGCAAAGAAATATCAACTGTGCCATAGTGTGCCATTTCTTCACTGAAGTTTTGTTTTGTTCCTCATGCATTCCACTTGTGTTTTTATAATGTCATTTCTAAGGGTAAAAATGATCCTGATTGTTTTAATTTTATCCTGACCTGACAGTTTTAATTTCATTTATTGTATTAACATGGACTGATGTCTCCTCAGGCTCCTCGGTGAAGAATCTCACAGCTTTTCGGATCATCCAGTCTTCCTTCTTCAACTCAGAGAACGTCCACACCTGTTCCCAAATCCTCCATACCATCCGCCACATCTGGCTCTGGGACAAGGCCAACTTCTTCCTACTGGAGTGGACACTGCAGTCTCTGGCACAACTGGCAGGCTGCGTGAGTCGCAAGCCGCCACCTGTGCATCTCCTGTTCTTTGAGCTAGTGGAACTCGTGGTGCTGCATCTGTCCTACATCCCACATGAAACCCTGAGAGAGGTGCAGCGGACTGTGGAACAGGGGGCCTCGCTGCCATTCAGTGTGGCTGCACTGGATTCCTTTCACAGGCTCATCCTGCAGACAGACCTGATCTGCGATGTGCTGCGGGATTCCGGCATGCTGCAGTTACTGCTGGTACATCTCAAGAAGCAAGCAAAGGTGCTCCGGAAGGCTGGAGTGACTGGTACATTTGACACTTTTGTCCAAAGTAACATGAACTCCTCTGTTTGGTCATCTCCACATTTCAGTGTGTATTCTTAGCAAGACAAGTTAATATATGTATCTTTCCTAGGATGCAACAGCAGATACCTTCCTTGGGTGTAAAATGTCAGCCTTTTTTATGACAGAGGACTTCAAATCTAATACCACTATGCTACCTGTTTGCCTGTAGTCTCACTCAATGCCATATGCAATCCTTTCCTGTTTCCACTGAAAAGCTCAACTGAATTCTCCTCCACTTAAGGAAAAACAGCTGAGTTGAGTGACATCAGTCTAGAGAAACATCTGACCTGCAATATGTTGAAAGTCGTAGCGGTGATGGCTTTGAAATCAGTCAGGAACACTGGTACGTTTCTGATACAGTGACAGCACACAGTGCCAAAACACAGTGTGACACTTCTAAAGTAAAGGAGAACATGTTCAGCAGTTTTATTGCCTTCAGATTGTAATTGACATACTGTAAATATCACATTGTGATTTTTATACATTTAAATAAAATCTTTTTAAAAACTTAATTTATTTAATGAAAAACACATAAGTAATAACAATTAACCAAACAGTTGATTTTGTAATTCAGAGCTAAAAATCTTTTGACAGTAAAGTTTTATCTAAGTTTCACTGTTTCCCTGACATTTCACTGAATGAGTGCCTGTTGGCAGTGTCTATTAAGGACTTCGGGATGATCCCCTACGTCAAGATCTTCATAGATGACGAGCAGCTACGTGGCCCTGCGCTCAGCATCCTGGAGCAACTGTCACAGATGAACCCTGAGGAGTACATGAGCTCCACCATTGGAGCCCTGTGCTCCTCTACGGAGGCAGAGCTAGCTCTCAAACGGGACCTGCTCCAGGTGCAGTCACAGGACACGCTCGTTCACACACACATACACACTCGCATGCATATGTATTACTGCAGTAAGTGATCTGCACAGCTCTGTAATTTTCCCAGTGTTTATTCGGTTTACTTAAATTTTCTGGTTACATACATATTTTGCAAAATGATTAATTTGGTTACACTGTGACAAAAGTTGTCCTTTTTTTGGCAAAGCCGAATATTGATTGACAGCATTATTTGTTGTCTCCTGAGCTTCGTTTAATATGCAGGGTTGAGACTAATGTGCAAGCTCAGTTTTTATGTTTAATTTTAACAAATTGTAACGTATTTAAAACGTAATAAGCAAGTGAATTTATTATGGTAGCCAACGGGAGGATGATTGCATTATGAGCAAATTCAGATTGATTTGCTAATATACATTTATCTGTTAACTCAGGCAGGGCCCCATTATGCTGGCAGCTTTGCCGCATGACACACAGAAATTATGAGCAATATCACATCACAGAAAGCAAAATAAATTAAATTATGCCTAACCAGGTTATCGAGTTACTGTATACATGCAGTTTTTTATGTAGCCAAGATAGAAGAATACTAACTCACGGACGATTAGGCATAACTGGGTTAAAGCCAGCTTCAGTCAGATTGACTCTGACCTCTGCTGAAATGTGTCAGAGCTGTTCTGATTACTTTTATTGGTGTTAATTACATTTTCTCTCCCTTTATGACACATTACCCATTTGATATATTATCAGGCTGAATTGAATAAGGCTAATCCAATTGTGCTCAGCCCTCAAGAACTGTTTTTCTAAAGTAATATATTATTTATTTATTTTCACTATCTCCAAACTAGCCCCCCTGTAAGCGACCCAAGAAAAACCCATAATTTCCTGTTTAAGTGAATCAGAATCGCAGTGTGATGTGTCTGCATCCCTGGTGCAAATCCATTGCACCTATCTCCATGCACACAGAGCTGCTGTCACCTCCAGTAGCAAAGGCTGAGTGGATGCTCAGTGGGTCTCCTGTCATCACAAACATTTCATGAATTGTCTTTGGGTGTAAATGTGCATGTGTCTTTTTAAACTCACGTTGGGTGCTTTCACGGCTAAGGTCTTGCTTCTCAGATACAGATTTCATATACTCATTCAATATCGCTTACCGTAACTTTCATGGATTGTTAGTGTAATGGTAATTTAAATCATTCCTAGTGTAAACTATACTTGGTGTAACACCACCATCCCATGCTGTGTATGGTCAGGCCGTTGTGTTTACAAAAGGTCATCATTTGACCATGCTATGTTTCTTGTCAGTCTCATCTCCTCATCTCTCATTTCCTTTAATTTTTCACCTCTTCTCTCCTAATCAGTCTATTGTGAAGGTTGTCGAGGAACCAAACTGCTGGAATGCCTTCCGAACAGTTGGAGGCTTCACTGGTCTGATCTCTGTCTTGGTGGACATGGAGGGAGCGCTGTTGGAGCCACCAATGGGCCTGTGGGCCTCCCTTCCCCATCCCCATGTCATGGAGGTGCTGTTTCTCACGCTGCACACCTTGGCCGTTGCTGTGCAAGTGCACTCTGTAAATAGCCATCTCTTCCATGCTGCTGGCCACTACGAGCGGTTGGCTGAAGCCCTGCTGAACCTTGGCTGCTTCCAAAAGCCACCTCTGGGACACTCCCCGGTGACAGCTGACCATGGCTACTGCCGGACCTTCCTTCAGCTCCTCGAGGTTTTGGAGACCCCAGGAGCTGCTATGCCACAGTCTCTGCAGGAATGTATCAGGCTACTTGCCTACCTGGAGCAGTTTGCCTTAGGGGTCCACCAGGGAAGTGAACTGACTGCTGATTGTGATGGACCAGAGGATCCCATTGCACAGACAGTGGAAGAAGAAGATGAGCCAAGAAGAAACCGCAAGGCTGCTTGTAGCGTGTCCTCAGCCACAAGTGACTGTGGGAACAGGTGAGTTATGAGAATGAGCCTTATGAGAAATGGTGACTCATGGGAACCGGTGCTATGATGGTAGTCTGTTAAAGTAATTTCATTGAATCTGTATTTGATTCCTTTGTTTTTGTTGTGTTTACATTTAACTTTGTTTGCTGTATACTTTACGGGGGTGCGGTGGCGCAGTGGGTTGGACCACGGTCCTGCTGTCCGGTGGGTCTGGGGTTCGAGTCTCGCTTGGGGTGCCTTGCGACGGACTGGTGTCCCGTCCTGGGTGTGTCCCCTCCCCCTCCGGTCTTACGCCCTGTGTTGCCGGGTAGGCTCCGGTTCCCCGTGACCCCGTATGGGACGAGCGGTTCTGAAAATGTGTGTGTGTGTGTATACTTTAAAAACTGAGTTTTATACTTTGTGTAATGTTATTGTCCTTTTCAGGTTTGATCAGACAATACTTTATCCTGGGGCTGTTCAAGTTATAATGACTCTTCTTCCAAATATATTTTCTTCTGAAGACCCACAGGTATTTTATTTCATTTCCTCACTTTATCATCTGAAAGGTCTCTTTTTTGTCTTAGCATTGGCCATGGTAATGGAGTCTATAAAATCCTAATATGTGCCTTTAAATCCTTATTTTTACTCTGATTTGGGCTAGCAGTACTTTTAAAAGTACTTTTGTATTACCACTCAGTAAGTACTTAACTTGAATTACTCCTGTAAAATACCCAGCTGTATAAATGGACAAAAATGCAAGTTGCTTAGAGTAACATAAAAAATAATCAGGGTAAAACAAGTCAATGCATAAAGTGTACTTATTCTCTCTGTTTTCATCTTGCTGAAGCCAGCCAGTACACACTGTCAGTAAATGTAGTCTATGAATTCTTCATTTAACAATTACTAGAAAATTTCAGTAGAAATTAATTATTAATAATCAATAATGTTGTTTATTAAAAAATTTATTACTTATTAATTATAATTCATTGATCTTATATGTACTAGACCCTTCAAGAAGGAAGTTTTACATGAATAGCTTGCTGTTACCCTCAGTGTGCTCTGTGTTGTCCTGGCACCATCATCAGTAACAGTGAGAGAGCCAAGAAGAACAAACAGCAACTCTTGATCTTTTATTTCTCTTTTATTTTAAATGATACATAAATACTTTAATTAAACATAAAATATACAGAATTATGAGGAAAATGAATTGTTCTCACCCTGTCACCTTGAATAAGTAATCTTCTGGAAAAACTGCACTCTTCAGCAATGTGTGCACATTTTTTAAGCAGATTATATGTACTTTAATTGATTAATTATTCTTTTCAAGCTTAGTGATATGACTCTTTGTTTGGGACTGGTAATACTCTTTGAGTCTTTGTAACCATAGTCCAGTATGACACAGAATCCAACTGTGAGACGAGTCTATGGCTTTCAGTTTCATCATTCATAACATGACATTGGTGCCATCCCCAGCTGTCCATGGAACTGCAGTTATCTGTAGCTCACCACATCCAGTCACTGGTAAAGTCTGAAAGGAACCGACAAATCATGTGTGAGGCGGGCCTGCTTCGAACGTTGCTAATACACTGCCAAGATATCCTGGACTCTGAAGAGAATCCACTCCACCTTCCTGTGGTGCGCATCTTTGAGAAGCTTGCCTCTCAAGCCATCGACCCTGCCGGCCTTAGGTGGGAATTCCTGTAGCCTGCTGAACACCTCAGGGTGGTTGACTGCTTGGCTCTTCACCAGTAAAAGCTCATGTTGCCCTTTCTCAACACAGGCAGTTTCTGTGTCTAGGACACCCCTTGATGTGTGAGTCTGAAAAATCCCCATCCTGCCCACAAGCAGGAGAACCTGCTGTTCCGAATGGTAAACACCCCTCACCCGACATCCACTTTCAGTCAACAAGCGCTAATTTCACCTCTGATTTTTGGATGTACAGATTTGTAGTTTCCATTTATACTGGAGAATAGAGCTTGATATAAATGAACTATAGTGGTTAGGGTTGTGTCCTTGCATGCTGAAGTTCCATGATTCAACTTCTTCTTGCTTGAACTAAGTAGTTATCATGGTCCAGTAAGCACACAGTTGCATATTTATAAATGGGTTGCAGTACAAAGTCTTTAGATTCTTAGTTGCCAGGGACCAAGATATCAGCTAAATAAAGAATAGTAATGATTATTTGGATTTATAATGCAGCATTTTCTCTTTAATAAGACCATGGCAGCAATGTGTCAGAAGGCAGCAAAACTGATGATTCAAGAGCTTCAAGTAGAAAACTTAAACACAGCTACAGCATACTGACGATGTCCACCAAGTTGACTATCCCTCACCATCGAACCGTCAGCCTTGTCTCCATGACATCCCCTCGCAGTTTCCAGCCACACAGTGTTTCCGCAACCCCCTCGTTTGTGGAGTTTAACATGAGCAGCTGTGGATATGGGTAAATCCTCCATTCTGGTGCAAGAATTACCTCACATTTCTAATTCAAGACTGATAGTGAAGTGCCAATTCTATTTACAGATGTCTGTTTCTACCATCCCTGGCCACGGTCAAGGGCGTTAGCGCTGACGCCACGGAAACTGGAGGCATTGGCAGTGGTAAGGGTGTTTGTCTCAATGAAGTTGAATGGATTGGGAGTATTTGGCTGTGATTACCAAATATGCAGGCAAATGCCACTAGATGCATCTATTCTTATCATGCAATTTGCATTTTCCAGTGGTGAATTTCCGAGGGTGCAGGTATTGTGACCATATAGTTGTTTTCCAGCACTCATGTGAGTAATGTGCAGATGCCTCCTCTTCTCTTTGCCTCCCAGACTGTCGAGGTTTTCCTCCTGCTGCAGGCCTTTCATTCTCTACCTGGTTCCTGATCAGTCACTTTAGCTCTGCCCGTGACGCCCACCCCGTACGCCTGCTGACAGTTTTGCGCCACATGTCTAGAGCTGAGCTGCAGTACACCTGCCTGGCAGTCACTGTGACCTTCCCTGACCGCTGCCTGCTCATTTCCATGGAAGAGGAACCCTTCCAGTTCCTTGGTAAAAAAAAACTAAACCTAGAATTAACCCCTTTACTATAAAGCATCTGTGTTTCTGTGTTTGTTCATATGTGTTTTTGGTGCACATTTGTGTTTGCACTGTAGACTGGCTCATCTCACTGATGGAAATATGTTGTGCATTTGGTTACAGACATGATGGAGCCAGAGGTTCAACCACAGAGTTCTTTGCCATCTGCAGCTCGCTTCAAGTGCTCCAGACAGCTGCTTCCGGCTCAGTGGCACCACCTGGTGGTGACCATTGCCAAAGATGTCAAGAAAAGTTGCATAGTGACAGCGTACTTGAATGGGACAGTAATTGGAGTATCAAAGGTGATCTTGTTGAGATGTGAGAGCTCTTGACCACATCACTTTCATACCTGATGGCTGATGTTTTAGGTGGTTTTTTTTTTTTTCCTTTTTATTTTGCAGATGAAGTACATCCAGCCTTTTCCTGGGCCATGCATCTCAATGGATCCCACTGCTGTCATTGATGTGTGTGGAATCATAGGCACTCCATCTCTGTGGAAACAGCTGTCCCCCTTGTGCTGGCGGGCTGGCCCTGCCTATCTGTTTGAGGAAGTGCTCACACCAGAGTCCATTGAGATCATATACAAACAGGGTACAAAGTACCTGGGAAACTTCCAGTCCCTTTGTACCTCAGGTCTGTCAATGTGCCCTTCACATCTCTAGAGATATTTGCCATCAAAGCCACATGTGCATGAGGCAGAAGTATAAAAAAATGAATAAATATTTTTTTTTTTCCTTACCCCCAAATCAACTAATACTCTCTAGTGTGCCTGGCTTGTTTGGTGTCTGTCTCCGTAACCACATCTTCATCAAATCAGAGGACATTTTGATGAGACAAGTTTGTTACCTTCCAGAGAACAGCACCAGCAATGATCTGTCCCCAGTCAAGCTCATTGCAGAGGAGAGGATTTCCTTTGGCATTAACCCAGCAGTGTCCTCAGTTACCACAGTTGCTGAAATCCGAGATCTTTATAATGAGGTTGACTGCCGCCTCATTGCCAAAGAGGTCAGATGTGTTCTTTTCAAACACAAAAATTCAAGAAAATTATGTTAAATTATCATAAGAGAAATTCCTGAGAAAATTTCTGCTCCTCAAAGGCATGGTTGCTGAAAGGTTAAGGTTAACTCACATTAACATTAGTCTTATGACCTGCTTAGAAAGAGCCAGTTTTATAGGATTTTCTTCATTTCAGGTGGGCATACCATCACGTGACAACTATACTCCTATCTTCTTCACCAAGAACATAGCACAGCATCTCAGTGGGACCTCTCGCACGATAGGAGCATCTCTAGTTGGGCATTCTGGTAAAGACATAATATGTCAAATCAGACTTTAAGAATCTTCATGCAGTTTCATTTTTTGCTCTATGCTTGTTCTAACTTTGTGCAAAGCATTCCCATAACATTTACGCTGCATCCCATACTTTACTTTGCTACTGTGTGTTGATGTTAATCTGCAAGAGTAGCTACTGTAAGTGTTGGTGTCAACAGTTGGTCTCAGCAGGGCAATGAACTTTTTTGGCTGTGTTTTCTTTGGCCTGTTTCCACGTCGTTGTGCCCTAGTGTTGCACCCTGTCCACTAGCACACAGATTGGCACACATAAAGAGTTAAAAGTCTACCTGACGCACACACTGTCTGAAACTGCTTGTCCCAAGCGGGGTCGTGGTGAACCGCAGCCTAACCCGACAACACGGTGTAAGGCTGGAGGGGGAGGGGACACACCCAGGACGGGATGCCGGTCCGTCACAGGGCACCCCAAGCAGGATTCGAACCCCAGACCCACGGGAGAGTAGGCCCTGGCCAAACCCGCTGTGCAACCACGCCCCCCAAGAGTAAAAGTATTGTCTGGAAATAAATGTATTGTCCTTTTGTTAGCCATAAGAAGTAATGATGAGACATTGGCTCCCTCCACAGTGTTAAAGATTATCTAAACACAGGGATTACATTTGAACACCACTTATCAAATTTACATAGCTAAATGAATAAATGCAGATGTTTTTCTCTAAAGCAACTTACAAGGTTAATATACCTACAGTTATTTACCCCTTTATACAACAGGGTAATTTTACTGGAGCATTGTAGAGTAAGTACATTGCTCAAGGGTACTACAGCCAGAGGGGGGGGATTGAACTTGCAACCTTTGGCTCTAAAGGTAGAAGGCCTAACCACTATACTACCAGCTGTCCATACTTTAAATTAAATTACAATGTGCAAATGTCCCCTTCCTGGATCAGGGCCTTGGCATGGCAGAAGGGCTTGCATAAACTAGGGATCTCCAGAGCTATGTCGTCGAGAGCACTGTGCTCCTGGTAGGGTCTCCCAAGGCGAACAGGTCTGGAGTGAAGATCCAGACTAACACGATCCAAAACCCTCCATGGAAAAAGTAAACAGGAGATCGTTTACCCTGCCCGGAACAGAGTCACCAAGCCTGAGGGTAGTGTTCCTAGGCGAGTGCCTGGTGGCCGGGCAGCCCACGTAGCCCGGCCGAGCTCAGCCCAAAAAGGCATCGTGGGGGGGCCATGTGGGCCCACCACCTGCAAGGTCCAGCATGGGGGTCGGGTGCAATGTATACCTGGCGGCGGGAGGGGGCGGGGTGGCACATGGCGTCGTAGCCCCTCGCAACGGAAACTGGCTCTTGGTACATGGAATGTCACCTCACTTGGGGGGGGAGGAGCCGGAACTGGTGCGGGAGGTTGAGAAATACCAACTAGATAGAGTTGGGCTCACCTCCACTCACAATGTTGGCTCTCGAACCAAACTCCTTGATAGGGGTTGGTCCCTCTCCTACTCAGGAGTTGCATGAGGTGAGAGGCGCCCGGCGGGTGTGGGGATACTCACAAGCCCCTGGCTTGCTGCCATACAGTTTGAGTTTGCCCCGGTGGACGAGAGGGTCACCTCAATACGACTTAAGGTCGCAGAGAGGAAAACTTTGACTGTTGTGTGTGCTTATGCACCAAACAGCAGTTCAAAGTATTCGGCCTTCTTTGAGAAGGTGGGTGGGGTTCTGGACAGTGCCCCACCTACAGAATTCATAGTCCTGCTGGGGGACTTCAATGCTCACGTTGGCAATGACTGGGAAATCTGGCAGGGGGTGATTGGGAAGAACGGCTTGCCCAATCTGAACCTGAATGGTGAAATGTTATTGGACTTCTGTGCTAGTCATGGTTTGTCCATAACAAACACCATGTTCGAACACAAGGATGCTCATAAGTGTACTTGGTACCAGAGCTACTTGGGCCAAAGGTCAATGATCAACTTTGTAGTCATTTCATCTGACTTGAGGCCACATGTTCTGGACACTCGGGTGAAGAGAGGTGCTGAGCTGTCAATCGATCACCATCTGGTGGTGAGTTGGATCAGATGGCGGGGAAAACTGATGGACAGACCCGGTAGGCCCAGGCATTTAATGACAGTGTGCTGAGAACGACTGTCAGAGGACCTTGTCCAGAATGATTTTAACTCGCACCTCCGGGAGAGCTTCTCCCATGTCCCGGAGGAGGTAGAGGACATGGAGTCTGAATGGACCCTGTTCAAAACATCCATTGTGGAAGCAGCCAGGCACAGCTGTGGCCAAAAGCTTGTTGGTGCCAGCCAGGGCGGCAACCCGAGAACCCGCTGGTGGATACTGGTGGTAAGGGAAGCCGTCAAGCTCAAGAAGGAGGCCTTTAGGGCTTGGTTGGCTCTGGGGACTCCTGACTAAGCAGACAGGTACTGGCAGGCGAAAAAGGCAGCAGCATTTGCGGTTGCAGAAGCAAAATCCCGGGCATGGAAGGAGTTTGGAGAGGCCATGGAAAACGACTGTCGGTCAGCTTCAAAGAGGTTCTGGAGAACCATCCTGCAGCTCAGAAGGGGTCGGAGGAGTTTAGCTCAGGCTGTGTTTAGCAGGAGTAGAGAAACTCTGACCTCTGATGAGGACATTGTCGTGAGGTGGAAGGAGCACTTTGAAGAACTCTTAAACCCAAGTGATATTCCTCCCTTACAGGAGTCAGGGCCAGAGGCTTTCAGGCTGTCAGAGTCCATTTCCCTGATGGAAGTCAGGTAGTTGGTAAGCTCCACAGTGGCAAAGCACCGGGGGGATGAGATCTGCCCGGAAATGCTTAAGGCCCTGGATGTTGCAGGGCTGTCATGGTTGACACGCCTCTGCAATGTTGCATGGACCTCGGGGACAGTGCCCTTGGATTGGCAAACTGGGGTCGTGGCCCCTATCTTTAAGAAAGGGGACCGGAGAGTGTGTGCCAACTATCGGGGCATCACACTTCTCAGACTCCTTGGGAAAGTGCTGGGGTGCTGGAGAGGAGGCTCCAGCTGATAGTTGAACCTCAGATTGAAGAGGAACAATGCGGATTCTGCCCTGGCCGTGGAACAGTGGACCAACTTTTTACCCTCTCACAGATAATTGAAGGGGCATGGGAATTTGCTAATCCAGTCTACATGTGTTTTGTGGACTTAGAGAAGGCCTATGACCGTGTTCCCCGGGAAATTCTGTGGGAGGTGCTTAGCGAGTATGGGGTACCGGGGCCACTACTGCGGGCCATTCGGTCCTTGTACATATGGAGCGAAAGCTGTGTCCGCATACTCGGCATTAAGTCAAGCCTGTTCAGTGTGGGTGTTGGACTCCGCCAAGGTTGTGCCTTGTCTCCACTCCTGTTTGTGGTTTTCATGGACAGGATATCAAGGCGCAGTCGAGGTCAGGAGGGCATTCTGTGTGGGAGTCGGAAGGTGACGTCTCTGCTTTTTGCGGATGATGTTGTCCTTTTGGCGCCGTCACATGGTTGCCTCCAGCATGCACTGGAATGGTTTGCAGCTGAGTGCGAAGCGGTTGGGATGAGGATCAGCACTTCAAAGTCTGAGTCCGTGGTTCTCTCACGGAAAAAGATAGCATGCCCCCTCCAGGTAAGGGGAGAGTTTTTGCCCCATGGTGGAGGAGTTCATGTATCTTGGGGTCTTGTTCACGAGTGAGGGAAGAATGGAGCGTGAGAATGGCCACAGACTGGGAGCAGTGGCAGCAGCAATGCGGTCACTGTACCTGACTGTAGTGGTGAAGGGGGAGCTGAGCCATAAGGTGAAGCTCTCCATTTACTGGTCGATCTATGTCCTTACCCTCACCTATGGTCATCAACTTTGGGTGATGACCGAAAGAATAAGATCGCGGATACAAGCAGCCGAAATGAGTTTTCTCCACAGGGTGTTGGGACTCGCTCTCCGTGACAGGGTGAGGAGTTCAGACATTTGGGAGGAGCTCAGAGTAGAGCTGCTACTCCTCCACATTGAGAGGAGCCAGTTGAGGTGGTTCGGGCATCTGATAAGGATGCCCCCTGGGCGCCTTCCTTCGGATGTATACCAGGCATGGCCAACTGGGATGAGGCCCCGAAGTCGACCCAGGACCTGCTGGAGGGATTATATCTCACAGTTAGCCTGGAAACGGCTGGGGATCCCCCAGGCTGAGCTGGAGGAAGTTGTGGGGGACAGGGGCGGTTGGGCCTCTCTGCTCTCCCTGCTGCTACCACGACCCTTTTAGGACAAGCGGGACAAAAGATGAGATGAGATGTGCAAATGTCACTCCCACACACCACTGCTGCATACCATCATTCTTGGCTGGCATTGCATTTAGAGTTTCTTACATCATCACTTGTTATGTGTGTCCTGCAGGAGTCAGAACATTTACTTCCAACAGTGCAGCTGACAGCTTCCTGTATATCGGTGGACCAGCTGTGGTCCTCAGTCTGGTTGCCATGGCATCAGATGACAGCTCCATGTACACTGCTGTCAAAGTTATGTTGTCCGTACTGAGCACCAGTCCCTACATGGAACGGGAGATGAACCGCATAAAAGGCTACAAGGTACTGAATGCTATTCAACTGAGTAAGACCACTGTAGCAGAATCAAAATGACCACGTGGCTTTTTGCGTCATAAGTGATTTTCCTTTTTTGACAACTTCTGGGTTGGAGAGGGACATCAGGACAGGATGAAGGTGTAGGATAGCAGAGTTTGAACAAAGTTATTCATCAAAAACAAATGAACATAAATGTGACACTGCAATTTTAAAGCCCGAAATAGCACCAAGAGGGGTTTAAACAACAACAAAAGGTCCAAAACCTGACAAACGTAATAATCCTGTAGAGATCCCCACTGTCTTCCCTGTGACCTCCAGTCTCAGCATCAGCCAAAGTTCCTTATATAATATCATGTCTCATTAGAGGTAGCTGGTAATTATTATCTATGTGAACTGAAATAGGACATGAATTGGGTAACTGTTAGGTGTCTGCTTCCCGTCAGTTCTCACTTGTCACATTAAAATTACTATACAGCAGCTCTAACTTTAACAGACAGAAATATTGGAAATTCATGAACATGGGAATTTGTGCAAGCTTTGTTTCTGGGAAACTTAAAGGTGGTTTCCATCTCCAGCTGTTGGCCTTTCTGCTGAAGAAAAAGGCCTGTCTGATTAGCAGCAGGACTTTTCAGCTGCTCCTGTCCATTGTGGGCACCATGGAGCTTGGTAGCAGCTTGGCCCATGTGCAGAACCACAGTGCTTTCCTGGACCTGCTTTGTGACTTTGAGGTATGTTGATAATGTGAAGATACTACTTACTAATTACTTTTGTACCGCTCATTGTTTCATAACTATAGAATGTGTTTGAAATGTATTATAAAGGATTGTATTGCTGCACATGTAATTGTCTGTTCTCACGCTAGAGTAGGTTTTAAGGGTTTATTTGGACTCCTCCTGTTATACACAGGCAGGCCTTGCTCGACATTTTTAGTCTTCATGTACTCGTACTTTATCTCAAACTGCAAATTGTTAAGAACCATGTTACTTATAAAGTCTGAGACTAATGTTACCAGTGGCACTTAAAGAGTAACAGAGATTTTTTTTATTTACCTTTATTGCCCTTCAAGGTATGGCAGAAGGCTCCAGAAAATCTCGACTTGTTCGTTTTAAACCATTTTGCTGACATTCTGAAATCTCCCAGGTACACGTTTTATATATATATATATATGTATATACACACATTTTCTGAACTGCTGGTCCCATACGGGGTCGCGGGGAACCGGAGCCTACCTGGCAACACAGGGCGTAAGGCCGGAGGGGGAGGGGACACACCCAGGACGGGATGCCAGTCCGCCGCAAGGCACCCCAAGCGGGACTCGAACCCCAGGCCCACCAGAGAGGAGGACCCAGCCCAACCCACTGCGCCACCGCGCCCCTATATGTATATATATATTTATATATATAAACTAGTGCAGAAACCACAGTGGTAATCAGTGCAGATGGACCGTTTTTGGTTATCTAAGGACTGTAACACTCTTATTTTATTTCTGGTTTAAAGATTGCCATTTACAAATATTTATTATATCAGTTTCTGGAGTAAGTGTTGTTGTATGGAAGCAAAATTAGTTTCTGAAATGCTTTCATCACTTGTCAAAAAAAAACAGCAAGAGCCTGAAGAAGACCATGGCTTTTATCCCTCTCACCAGCCTTGTAGCCCTTGACTGAAACATCACAGTACCATTTCCATTTGAGTGTGTGCTATCTCTCTTTTGCCATGTGTTGATGCTGCTAGGGAATACTGTCATGAACTTGATGGTACATGTCTCTGATCCCATGCTCTGTAGCAGTGGCTCGCACAATGCTCGGGTCATGTGCTCCCTTGGCCTGGTGCCCAGGTTGCTGTTCCTGCTATGCGGTCCCACTGTGACCTGCCACAAGGTCACCACCATTGCAACAGTCATGGAGCATCTCCTGAAAGGCTACTTTAATGCCCAGGACATCTGCAGGTATTTCTGCAACCATCTCACTTGCCTTACCTATTACTCACCAAGAAAATTTGGAGTGAATCAACAAACTTTAAATTATTTCGTTCTCTGCTTTTCACTGCTTGTCTACATCTCTCAACCACATTGTTTCATGGAGGTCCTGTCACACTCAAAATTGGCCTTCTCCTTAGAAGTAGACAGCACTCAATTAAATACTCTTATTTACAAATTCATTACCCATCTGTTACATGTTGTGTGTTTATGTTTTCACATGCATCTTACTCTCTGCTTAACATTCATACAGACTTGGTCTGTTCCTGGTTTATACACTGTTGCCTTCATCACTGAATGAGAATGTAATTTTCTCTGGGATGGACTTTGATGTGACATCTCAAGGTAAGGACAAGGCTTGCAATTTCCTTTTACATTAATGAATATGAAGTAAAATAAGTAAATTGAGGTGGCAGTCTTGGAAGGCATTGGAATCACACTCATTTCTTCTGATGAGAGAATTCATTGAAGTTGAAAGCCACCAGTCAGAATGCTTGTAATACAAGGTTTCTTCAACTTGACTTGTGTAGCCTTGAGCCAAACACCTGCAAGAACAATCTGGATCCGAAACCAGTTGCTTGAAATGCTGTTGTCCCTAACCAGCTCCGACAGTTCTCTGTCTGCCAGGTAAATGGAATATTGTTAATCTTTACCTTCAACAACAATGTCTTTCCTAAGGCTTGAGTTGAAAGCCGTTTAGTTACTATTCCACATCCTTAACCTGTACCATATGAGTGGGTCCAAAGGGCAATAGCAGCTCTAGCTCCTCAAGTTGCAAGGCTGTGCTGTCAAGCTGTCGGCCTATAGAACCTCACAAAGGTGTGACCAGGGCTTGAGATTGTGACTCATGCTCTGGCTTTGTTTACTCATGAGATTTCGACTAATGAATAGCTCATTTATCTTTGTTCTGAGAGTCCTATTTAGCACATATTTAATATATTAGGTTGTAACCGATACCACTTACTTTGGTTCTCTGTCTATATCCTGCAAGGGACCAGGAGGAGATGTTCTGTGCTCTAGGTCCGGACTGGTTCCTCCTCTTCCTGCACAGCCACCTGCACTCCAGTACGGTTCTGTCTGGCCTCATGCTTCTGACACGCTTTTTACCCAATCCCTTGCTTCTCAACAAGTTCCGTGAAGGTATCTCCCCAGGAGCCGTTGTGATCAAGATGAAAGAGGAGCCATCCATTGTCATAGGTACTTCAAAACCCCTCCATCGCCACTGTTTTGTTTAAATGGCTCTCTGACCTGTGACCGTAGGATTCAGCTTCTAGTGGAGCCAGAAGATCTATTTAAGAGTCCCGTGTCTGCATGTAACACTGCTTACTTTGTTTTGGCTTTGCAGAAAACCTTAGACCTCAGTCCTGGTCTCATGAGTGTATGAGTAGCGCCTGTCCAGGGTTTCAAGTGCTGCAGAAGCTTTTGGTTCACCATGTGAAATTCCCCCAGGTGTACGGTGTACTGGCACATCTACTTCTGCAAAAGACTGACTTTGAAAGTCTCAGAGTGAAGGTAATGTGTCTCTTGGCCCCTGTATGCTATTGGCAAATGTAGGTGTAACAGATCTAGGGTTATAAGTCATCTGTATCAGAGGAAGAGCCTTCTTGAACAACTGAAAAGAATGACAGTTTAGTAAGATAATTCAGTATTTGAGTGAGTAATTGTGCAGGTAAAATGGACTCTGGGCTATGGGGGTGGCAGAGCTGCAAAAAAACATGAAAAGCATTGGCCTGTTCCACATCTGTGTCACTCCCCAGCATGGGACTTTACCTTCCATTCCAAAGTAAATCCCCAGAGGTACATAAATATCAGTGGCTGTTTGTGGATGAAAGTGAAAGGAATGTCATGAAAAACTGATTTCTTGCTTTCTTCTTGTTTCCTGTGATGCCCAGGTGGACATTGACAGTGTTCTGCAGGGAGCAATTGACTCTGTCAGCAGCATCCCTGGTCTGATGCTATGTGCTGATGTGGCTGTCATCCTGCTGGAGTTGATCCGGGCAATTATTAGTAAGGTGAGAGTAAACAAATCAACTGCTGCGAATAGAATAGCTGTTTACACAACTAGAACATGATAAAAAACAAAATGTGTTGAAATACAGTGTGAGTAACACACTCTCTAGCAATTATCTGTGAATGTCATGTAATTAGTGGCCCCTCAGTTTTTCTGTACTTTTTATTTTGTACTGCCTAAAGCCATCAATGGACACAAAGGACTCCTGGCAAACCCTCTACCCAGGCAGCATCATGCAGTTCTTCTGCTTGATCCACAGTTTGTATCCCCAAGACCCCCTGTGGGTATCGACAGATTTTCTACATGCACTTGCAGGCACTATCTTCCCAACAGAAGCCCCTGAGGTCAGTAAAAGAGGACGTACATTATGACCTTGAGTTGACAGACAGAATTACAGAGATGTGGTCACCACATGTCCTTGTTTCCTTTCACAGGACTTAACCCCACTTCTACCCCTGGACAGCCCTGAACTGGAGGCCCCATTGTCACGTGCGACACACCCTGCCCGGAAGCAGGTATGTGATTTCATCCGCATCCTCCTGATGGACAGCCTGATCAACATACCCGCCAGGACTGAGACGCACCCCTTTGTGCTGCTTCTGGAGGTGAGACAGGTTTCCTGCAAACCTCCTTTACAGGATCTGAAACTGGGGGGATTTCTGGGAGGCTTTCAGCCTTCTCTCTGGGGAATGAGATGGGGGCGTCTGGGGAACTTTGGTAGAGTTCGCAAAGCCAGCTGCATCTACAGTTTACAGCGCAGCTACCAGATGCCAGTTTCAGCAAGGCAGAGATTCAGATCTCAGAAGGGAGCTTCTCTTTCTCACTTGAGCTGAGTTACAAGCTGTCCTAATCACTTTGTATGAAAGTCTTTAATAATATCAAAAAACATTATAGTTAATGTGTATTTACATAGTGTGAATGTCTGACTCGCTGCAGCTTTATCCCAGTTAAAGGCATTAAAGCGAATGTTACCGATATGCATTAGATAGCTTTGTGATTCCTTTCCTCCATGAGGTGCCACTGTTTACCCAGTTTTAAGCACATAATAGTTTGTGCACTTTACCATGAGAGTAATCAGCCAATCTGTGTACTCTTCTCCTCCTGCACCATTGGTTACATAGAGTTTGGGGGTGGGTTTCCCTACTTGTAACGTGTATCACGGATTTGATTGATATACCTGGTGTTGCAGTTCTCCCCTGAGATGGCCTCCCATGAACAGAAACAGATCTTCCAGACAGAAGTGCTGGAGTTCCTGATGGACATCGTTCACATGACCTGTCAGGAGGAAGGCCAGTGCACGCACGTGGCTAGAGAGGGTACCGTACTGCTCTCACTGTGCTCAGATTCTAGCCTCCAGGTGGCCATATGTTTTGTGCACCATGCAGTATTCCATATTGTAGTCATGTAGTTATACTGTACATGACTTTGTTGCAGTTTTGATAAGTTTGTTCACATACTGCCTATACTGACCAGCAACTGTCTTGTCAGAAACTGGGAATCACACAGGTTTAATGATTTAATGGAAAACATCTATGGAATTTCCTTAGATACCAGTGACCACAAAAGCAGGCCCAGCGGAAAGATTGCCACTCTGATTGAAAATGTCGCCTTCTTCAGCAAGAAACTTGTGGAAAAGCTGTACACCGGAATGTTTGTAGCGGAGCCAGAGAAAATTCTGGTGTTCATTGCGGAACAGATAGTGGTGGTAAGTATCTTGCAGGTGGATGATAGGGATAAAAACATCATTAGCTAGTACCTTAGAAATGGTCATAGATCAACTCGTATTTTTTCAAGACCTGTCCACGCACAATATAACTCGTTGCATTCTGCCTCTTTCTGGTCCACTTTTAGTGGTCCCTATTGCCAAATCCAGATGTGATAAGCCTGTATCTGTTCATACTGTTTCCAGGTGATGGAGAAAGCTCACGGTCAGCGGGAGAATACAGTGAGTATCTTGTACAACAGTGTTAACCGGGCCTTGCTGTACTTCCTGTCACGGCCGAGGCAGACACCAGCTGAGCAGCGAGTGATGGTGAGGACCTTGCAGGTGCTAAATCTGCACTGGGATGTCATACTGGCAACTTACAATGCCAACATCAATTTCCTCACATGCCTGCTGCACTGTCTGTTCCTCATCAAGTCTGGCAGGTGAGTGTGACTCCGTCCAAAATCCAGCTGGAATGCCGGGTTGGCTATAAGCTTTGATGTTTGTAATGGTGGCCCTTTCTGGAATTCCCAGCTACACGGATGGCTTTGGGTGCAAGACACACAAGAAGCACAAGAAGATCTGGCATTATCTTTTCTCACACAAAAATAATCACCAAGGTCTGGTGTGTGAGGCCTCAGACTCGGAGGGTGAGTGTTTCTTGCTGTGAAGGTCTGTGTCAGCAGTACATGCCCCTGCTTAACCAAAGATACTCAGAACCACTCAGAAAATAACCCTGTCCCCCACAGCAGACAACATCCAAAATTAAAGTATTTAAAGTATCTGATGTTAACATCATCAGTAAAGGATCAGGATTAAACCTCTTATTCTTAGCAAGCATCAATATTGGGGAATGGGGCATGAACTGTCAACCATCAGGATGTAATTATATATCTGTAATCTTTTTCACAAAGTGCACTGTATGTTTTGTGTGGCACAGAGGTCCAAAGAGAAACGGAATTTTGTTCTCCTGTATGTGTAACTCACATAGAGGCAGAATGACAGTTGATGTTGATGTTTCTTAACTATAACAGTATCTGCTGCCTGCTTAAGAGTATTAATTAAGTATTAAGCTTGTCATTGGGCAGTACAGTAGCACAGGAGAAAGTGCTGGCACCTCACAATATCTGAACCATGGGTTTGAATGAGGGTTTGAATCCAGCTCAGTGTGTGTGGAGTTTGCACGTTCTTCACGTTTGCATGAGTTTTCTACAGGTGCTCTGGTTTCCTTGCACAGGCTACCCTAAAGACATGTTTCAAGTGAACTGATCAGTCTAAATTGCCCAGTGTCTGTACGTATGTGTGATAAAGTGTATTTGGCTACCCTGTGATATCCCATCTAGGGTGAAACCTGTCTAACCTACTGCCTTTGGTCCTAGTATAGGTTTCAGACCAACCCCAAGTTGACAAGTGGTTATTGATGATTGCTGGATGGATGGAAGTTTGTAATGTGTATACTGGTGTTTTTGTACTATGATTATTTCTTTCTGTAAAATCGAACATAAAATTTTTTTTTACATTACTTCTAACATATGTATTAGCTACAGGATTTTGTAAAATGTCACTGCCCTAGACTTTGAAATTTTAATTTGAAGGTTGTATTGGTCCCAAACTGGCATGAGTTCTGTACTGGGAGTAGTGGGTTGTTGCTGACTGCAAGCCTTCCACCCTGCAGTGGAGTCTCAGATGCAGGCACTGGCCGAGAGCACATGGTGCCGTCTAATGGCAGAGCGGAGGACAGCGCTGGAGGAGGCCTACAGGATTGACATCTCAACCAAGCCTGGTGGGAGAGATGGGCCTGTGAACATGGCTGACATTAGTCCACTCTGGGAAGAGACAGGCGTTAAAGCATGGCAGCTCTTCATCGGTAGGTCCCGCAGGCACATGCAGACATACATATGTAATTGTGCTTATCCTTACACACCAAGGTGACATGACATTATTTCTTTGTACTGAAATAGCTGAAAGTCCTGTTCTTTGTGGTTTCACTGAGTTTGGTGTTTGAAGAGGATTTAAAAAATTGAAAAGTAGAAAATAATTGTGTGTAAGTAGAGGACAGTGCTGTTACAGAAGTAATATGCACAGCTGGTTATCTAAAATGTGTTTTGAACTATTCTTGCCACTCAGTCAATTCCTGAACACCACAGGGATTCAGGTTCCAGTGACTCCCTGTCTCTGAGGTGGTTGAAGTTTTGTCTTTACAGCAACAACTGTCCTGCTGCAACTGTCAGCATGTGTACCTGCTTCAGTGCTATTTGGAGGTTGTGCTGGTACTCAGGTGATTGAGCCCTTTTTCCCCCTCAGAGGCGCAGAAGAAAAAGCTGAATCGTGCTCAGCAGAAGCCCAATCCACTGAGAGCTGCAATGCTCTCAGCACAAAGGAGGCTGGGCAAGGATCCTTGCTGCTCGCCAGAGGTAAGGCGCTTGGTGAGAAGTGCCAAAGCTTCACAATTCAGTACAGATCCTTCCTTCTTTCAGACCTCACACCCCACAAGTTCTTGTCAACAGCATTAGCTTACATAGGTTATAGTTTTATCTGTTTATTGTGAAAAGCTAAGTATTTCCCTTGCTCAGGGGTATAACTGGAGGGCTCCTTCATGGTCACTTTGTATGAAGGCTGCATGTACCTGATTGTAGCATTTATTGAAAACACTGTGTGTCCATGTAGCAAGCACATCCATATGAGTAATGCCGAATCCCCTTTTGCATCTGTGTCTGATCTGCAGACAGCAAATTGTGTTCTGTCTTGGTTGAGAGAAGAACATGTCACTGTAATACCCTGCAGTAGGGCAGCCTACCCAGAGTGCACCTTGATGTCATATGAAGACAACTTTCTGCCATATAGAATATGCTTGTACATGAGTAGGAAATTTCTATGTTTTAAGTGAAGCAACAAGAAGGCTGATTTGAAAAATCTGCATGAACACAGGGATACTGGGTGGTCCTGTGAGCGCATGTGGCTCAGTGGCCCTTGTCGCAAAGCCAGCTGTGGCAATGGACCTCTGTGAAGTGAGGAGCTATTAGCACTTGAGCATCCCCACACAGGTGAACACGTGGCCCCTCGCGTCATCCCAGCAGTGCAGGGCCAACTTGCCCTGGGGTCTGTTTAATTATTCCCTTAAATTCATTTGGATTATTACAGCCGATTACACCTCAGTGAGCAATGTAATTGATATTTGCTAATTTTTCCCTGGGAACATTCTGTAGAACATACAGTTATCTGCTGAAGGTTAAAGACGCCGTTGTTGTTGTTTTTCCCCCGTAAACGCGCCCACATCATTAGCTCCTCCAGTGAAGACGTGGCCATCTGGAAAAGGAGGCTCGCCGGGACCGCTCAGCCACAAGGGCATGAAATTGGTGTTTCTGCAACTGCTGTCTCCACTCGCTGACAAACGGCGCTGTAATTATAAGGACGCCCAATCTGATGAAAGCATTATTCATTTTGTGTTATTCTTTATCATATCACCCCCTGACAGCCTATCAGCGACTTTGATAAATTGTTCCACTCCGAGCCGTGGTACTGAGATAAAGAAAGAGGGAATTTGACATGGTTTTGTGGAAGTTGCCTGCATTTTGTATGATTTACTTTGAAAGTAAAAAAGCTGCAGGACCTCCAGTTAATCTGAACTAAAGGCCGTTATACTTCTCTGAAGTTACTCGAGCCCTTCTTGTGCTCTGTACTCAATACTGGCAATAGTAGAAGAATGCTGTCAGTGTGGGACATGTCCGCAATGTAAACGCGGCCTGTTGGAGTACAACTAAATTTATTAATGCAGTTTAAAGTTGATATATTTTATGACCGTATTGAGAAAAATTATGATGCTCTGTGGTGTTTTTATATTTTCTGGAACTGATAACTAAACCTGTTGTTTCTGTAATACTTTACATGTTAACATTGTACATTCTCTAGCTGAGATGATAGGTTTACAGTTCGAAAGTGTCCGTTATAGACATATCGAGGTGCAATGTCTATTATATCTCAGCTTTTTTTTGTGCTCGCTCCATTTTGCTACAAAGACTAATAGAAAGGTTCTCTCTAAAACATGGAGATTATTTTAATTTGGACAAACCTAACTAACTTTTTGACCCTTGATTCAGCCAGAAGTTGAATGTTACTTCTGACAATTCTTAAAGTTTTATGTGTAAAAGGAAATTGGGTAATCTGTGTCTCATTAGAGTGCTTGTAAATTGGCATCTGTTATTTTTTTTGTGTTGTAGAGCAAGAGCCAGATACAGATGCCCTCCAAAGTGTTTTTGTACAAACCTTAAAGGGGTTTATTCAGTAACCACTTCAGCATTTGCATAATCATCTTTATCTTCATATTAGAAAGATAATTAACATCACTAATGATCAAGTTAAATTCATTACACATTCGCCAACAACGCACAGTGAAGTTGACATTATGTTGTGCTATCAAAAAAGATAGTGTTTTCTTGGGAAGTAATTAAAATGCAAATTAGCATGATGTTAATTGCAGAGGGGCTGTTAAGAGCTATATAGTTAATGCAGAATAGCTATGGAACCAAAGGAGGTCTTATTAAATAAGAATAGTAATTAATGCTATATATTACTTATGTTTTTCTTAATAAACCATTTGGATTATGAGCGGGCCATAAAAATGTATTCTTCTCCTTGACAGAACAATGCCTGAGCTCACTCGTTCTTACATACCGTAGAGCAGAGAATGACCTTTCCCAGAATTCCCTCACAAATGTACTGGCCATTGAAAACATTGTCTAATCTCCTGCTTGCTCAACTGTGTGCAAATACTTTCGAGTATAGTCCAGCCTTGGGGCCCTGTGCATCCAGGATAGGCTCCAGACCACTGCAACCCAGTGTTGGATAAGTGATTACCAACAGTGAGGTTATAATGATCTGGAAAAGCATTTCTTTCCTGGAGATTTGCAGAGGCAGAGCTGGGTGGACCCAGGCAAAAACAGCCACGAGTTGCTTGTCATGGAGTGTGGAAGCACGATGGAAGCAAAGTTGGGTGGAGACAGCTGTGGTTCAGCAGCAGGAGTTTTCGCATATGTCCAGCATTCGGTTATGCTACATTAGTATCCATCCCACTCTCAGTCTGTCCCCTTCCCCTGCAGTGGTAGATTTGGCAGGGATCAGCGTGGTGTTAACTGCAGTCTCTGAGGTTGAGCCACTGCACTTGCCAGGTTCCTCTTTATAGCTGTGTCCTGCGGAGGGGTTGACTGACCGGGCTGGACCACTCCTGTGATGAGTGACTTAATGACCTTGTAGGAAAGGAAATGTGAGCATGCAGTCAGTGCTGAGTATGAGTCTCCAGCAGGCTAATGCCAATCAGTGCAATATATCAGCAGGACGCTGACAGTGGGGGGCAGCTCGGAGTTGCCTCGCACCGCCGTGATATTATACTTTAACTTAATTATATCACACTGAAAACAATTGGATTTAGAGGCAGGTTTTATTGTAGGCTCTCTAGCCAGTAGGTTATTTTCCTACCCAGTGTAATTTAACATCAAGGAAACAGGCACTACAAACAGACCAAACAAAATGTCTATAGTTATTGGATGCCACACTGCAATGCAGCAAAGAAAAAACACAGCATTTGTAGCATAACACCGTGCAAAGCCAGCATGACGTACAGCTGGGGCAGCACTCCTCTTCAAGTCAGGAGAGACTGTGTATGAACAGTGCACTTATCCTGCTTTTTTATTGTCTTTCGTTCCTTGGTCTAAAGGAGTATCTCATGTGTATGGAGGCTCAACGAACCACTGGCCAGGAGATATTTGAAAGCCTTCTGAAGAATCATACAGAGGTGCCTCTTTCTCATCCTTTTCATTTTCCTCTGCAACAAAAAACAGTCTGGAAAGTAGCTGGTACCAGTAAGAGCTTGTCTTTGTTTCTCTCCACCAGATGTTGAGATGTCAAGATGCTTGTCTGGAGAGGCGATGGAGGGCCTTGGAGGAGGAGCTGCTACGGGAAAGGGGTCTATTTGGCCCTGGGCCAGGTGTGCTGGTCCAGTGGGGCTGGGTGCAGGATGGGGCTGAAGGACCTGGCCGAATGAGACCTAGAATCCGAAGGCAGGCCCTGCGCCGTTCCAAAAAGGTAACAGCCCTGTGGTGATGGTGAACATTAACCTTAGAGTCAGGGGACCCCCTGCTCTAATCAGATGTAGTGTTTGTGTAACTTGACACATGTTTTGTACACTAATGTTGTTTTGCACACAGTTCCCAGTGCCACATTTGGGGCTGCACTTGAAATGTAACCCAATGGAAGAAAACAAAGGCAGAGCTGAGAGCTATGAAATGGACACAGGTACACTGGACATTTGCCCACTCACAGCTTTAACCCTGGTACTGAACCCAGCAGTCAGTAACACTGTTCAGTATCCTGAACAGATGGTATTCACAGTCACTTAGTGACATACACTAGTCTTCAAAAGTTTGGAATCACCGAGAAATGGTCATGTTTTTGATAGCAATGGATACTTTTATTCACCAAGGTAGCATCAAACATCAAATTGATCTGAAATGATAGTCAACACATTGACGGTGTCATAGCATTATTTTTATTTCACATAACTGTTCTATGCATCAGAGTTGATATTCATTGATATTCACCAAAGAATCCTCCATTTTGTTGGCCAGTCCATCAAAGGCAGTACTCTGGGTTCTTGTTTATCCACCAAGTAGGTTTTACATAGCTTTAGAAGTATGCGTTCCATCATCGTCCTGGTGCATGATGAAATTTGCACCAATCAAGCGTTGACCACAGGGGATAATGTGTTGTAAAATAGAGTGGTAACACTTAAATTTATTCATTTAGATTTGATGCTAAGGAGTGAATCTCAATGTGTGTATCACAGATCCTAGGATTCTTTGTGAAGCAGGGAAGGAGGTGGAAGAAGATGGCCTAGATTGTGACCGTCTCACTTTCTTCCCCTTGCTAAATGAGCACTCATCCCCCATTGAGGAACTCCCGGAGAGGTGCACAGAGATGCACATAATCCTACAGGAGCTGGCTGAGGGTGAGGAGGTGAGTGGCCTGGGGGAAGGTGAGAAGTACCAGGGCCTGGTCTCGCTAAAGCAGCCCTGTGGTCCAGTAGGTGCAGTATAGTATGGCAATGGTCAAGTATTGGTGTAGACATGGTGCTGGAGTGGCCTAGGAACAGAATTCTCCGACCTGTTTGAGATCCTGCCAAGAGGGAAACATCTGTCTGCCAGATGGGGTTCAACAGGGCCTCACCACTGAGAACATCAGCTAACTATGTCCACTGATATTAATGCAGAAAAGCAGAGAAGGTCCATGTTTGTGTTATTTCACAGCCTGCCTGTTCTATATCTCTCTTTGGGTCATTCCGAGGAAACATGCCCCCCAGTCCTGCCTAGGGGCCCATACTCCCTAGCGCTTATGAGGGCTCTGGGAACCCGCTTTACTACAGGATGGCAGGGACTCTAAAAGCACAGCGCCAAGCCATGTTCATCTGACAGAAGTATTAATAAAAACAGTAGGGGGTGACGTCAACTGTCTTGTATTCATTTAGACGTTTTTAGTCCTGCTGTGATGCTTGTCAGATGAATAGTTCCTTTCATGCTCATTAATCTACGAGCACAGTTCATGCTGTCTCACATGGTACTTCCCATCCCACTGAATAATTAGACTTGCCCAGGATGACAACTTACTCAAGTGTCCTTTTCATAATGATAATGAATGAGTGTTGAGGACCACGGTCAGGCAAACCCCATTGTTCACAAAGGGCTCTTATACCATCAGGGATGTCTACATGGATCCCAGCCATTACATGTTTACATAGTTTGTTTGTACAGTTGATCTTAGAGCTTGCACTTGAATTTAAAGCATTGTTCCTTAAATTGCACCACCTGGTACTCTGAATCACCTGTAAACTAATCGAGTGGAAGCTCCTAAACCCTGTGGTGGTATTCAGGTATTGTGTTTTCAGATCTTTACTGTGATCAAAAAATTTTAGGAAAAAAATTAACGTGAGAAGTCCAATGTGTTAGAAGTACCACTTTGAATATTAAGAGGTAAGTGGACCAATCAGGCTGACACTACTATAACTGTGCATCAAAATATAAAAAAAAAATATAATAAAGTCAGGGTTCATCACGCCCGATTCCATAGCGCTGAATTAAAAAAATAAAGGTTTAGCAACAGGCCTGTTGCTGTTTGACTTCGTATCAACGGTTTGGTTTGTGTGGATCCTCTGTGAAGCAGCAGAGCACCAGGTGGAACTGTGCCTGGGTTGTTTCTGTGGTGTGTCATTGATTAATCCATGCAATAACCACTGTGATATCTTCACTGGCACAAGAGAAGGCGAGGCTGAATTGATCTGTATTAATGGTGGAGCAGATAGCATTTAGCTGGTGCCCCATATGGTTTGCTGAGGGGGTCCCAGGGGGACTTGGGTGAGACTACAGTGGGGTGGAGGCCAGGTGCAGTTGTGCGGTGTGAAATGAACTGGAACAATAAAATTAGCCATGCAAATGAAAGCATTCACCACAGCGCATTCTTGTTCTGGGGGCCTAGTTCGTTCACCAAGTGGACAGCTATCCATTGATCCCTTTTGTGTGTATGTGTGCACCATTTGACGATGATAATAGAGCAATAGACTAATGAAGACATGACTAGGATTTCCTGAGATTTCAACACAAAAAGGAGAAATGTTTTAGGAGCATAAATAAGCTGTTGCAACTTTATTGTCACATGTGCATTACTCTTATTTTCACATATTTATGAAATTGTGATGACCTTAAAATTTCTACCAATCCCTGTTTGAATTTCAATGTCTGTATGCAAGACTAATACTGAAAGTGTTTGAAAGTCCATAGAATTATGTTGTGTAGTGCAGAGAGAGATGGTGGCATTACTTGCTCTAGTTATGTCTTGGACTACAACTGTTGCAGGTTAGAATGTGACATTGTGACGCTGTTTCATTATGATGTTTTGGACTGTTACTTTTCTCAGCTAAGAGGCAAGCTCAGCGTGGTGACTGTCAATGGCCATGTCATCACAGAGGGGGTGCTGCTGTTTGGCAAAGCTCATCTCTACATCTGTGAGGACTATACATTGTCCCCTAGTGGAGATGTATGCTGTAAACAGCACCATTCTACAAGGTACATAGAAAGACCCCATTTACCTACACCTTCATGTCACCAAGTTGTATTAGGACCAAACAAAATCTACATTGTGCCATTGCTTGAAAATATTCTCTTCTACCCTTCCACTCTCAGATATCCTACCATGCAGGCTTTCATCAGTGGGGTGCGCGCGCGCACACACACGCACACACACACACACACACACACACACACACACACACACACACACACACACACACACACATATATAAAAGGTTCCAGCCCTGTTCATTTTTTTCCTCTGGATATTTGCTTTAGTTCATAACAGAACTCAGTTGAGATGTGTGTAGATAATCAGATGATGCCACTATGCAATTAGAGTTGATATTTTTATGTTAGCTAATTATTTCCAACTTCACATTTTCACCTCACACAAGCATTAAGATCTAACCACATATTTATTGCCGTTGAAATGGGTAATGATAAATCCTTTTCTCCCCCCACTTCAATTTCAGTGTCAGGGATTCCTTCATTTGCAGCATGTTTAACAAGGAAAAATCTGCACCGAACCCCACCTGCAGAACCCTTCCTTATGAAGAGATTAAGGACGTGCATTTCATGCGCTTCCTGTTGGAGGTAGGACTTAATAAAGGAAGAGTAAACCTGCCCCAAGGCACATCTAGTTGCTTCAGAATGACTGAATACACATTTACATTCTCAGCATTTATGGCTTCACCGAATTTACTTTTGCTGTGGAGTCTTCATAACAAGACAGAAATCATTGTGCCCAAATGGAACATGTTATTTAATTGTTGTGAAATGCGGTTTCCTTCCGGAGTTTGTGGAGAATCTTTTCATCTCAATGGCTGAGAAAAAAAGCCCACAGAAAGCAAGCCTTTCTTCATGTTTTTTTTCCCACAAATTTAAAAAAGCAGTACTCTTATAAACAAGTCATACATGGGGCAGATAAGGATTTGAAATTAATCCAGTGTATGAGTGGGTATGTGTATTTTTACACATCTCTATAAACTTGTTATAGATTTTTTGTCATTCATTTTTATTTTTCAGGACAATGCTCTGGAAATATACATGCGCAACGGACACTCTGTGTTCCTGGTGTTCCAAAACAAGGACCACATGCTGGCTTTTAAGAGGTATGGTGAGGAATCCCGTTTTACGTCGGCCGCTGTCCTTATCCAACACCTGTCCACTGTTCGCCCCGTGCCTGCCTTTTTTGTGTACAGTTCACATACTTTTTTTCTTGCTTCTTCGCCCTCTAGGCTGTGCTCAGTTGTGCCTTCTCTGAAGGGGAGAGGTGTCACAGAGGCCATTGCCAATTTCAGGTTAGTGGTTTAGTTACAGCTGTCCAGTTGCAGTCTGTGCTTTAGTCAGCACTTAAGAGGCAGGCTCCTAGTGTTGTGTGAAAACGAGAGCTGGACCAGAGCCTTCTGTGGATACCATTCAACATGTCAGAAACTGGCACAAGCATTACATACTGGTCTTGGAATCACTTGCCAGTTAATCACTAAGTTGGGCTGCTAAGCCATTATACTGATAAATAGAGCCTATAACTAGAAATTTGCTCCCAGTTGAAAAGCCAACAAGCTTTTTTCAGTTGTGCTGTAAGAGCAGCAGGACTCAGTGAACACTTGTTTCAGCTGTGTTATTGTCTACTAGGGCTTTGTGGCCCTATACAGCCATTATTTTCTGTGTTGCACTAAAAATTCAATCTCTTTTTCTACCTCTTAAGTTTCTGGAAGCTGTTAACAAACCAAAACACAAAAGCGAGGAAATGGAGTCATAAGCCAGTGGCCTCTGTGCTGCTGGATACAGGAGAGCACTGTGTACACTCATCTGTCAGTATAAATAGCTCACCGTAGTGTAATCTATAATTGAATTACAAAGTATTGAGCACAGCATATTCTTGTTCTTGGGTCCTGGTCCTTTCACTGATGAAACAACCATCTGTAAATCATTTTTGTACATGTTTGTTTGTAAGCGTGCGCACCATTTGGTAACAATAACAGAGCACTTAGATTAATCAATAAAGACATGACTAGGATTTCCTTATTAAAATTATATTTTATGACCAGAAAGACTGTTGCAACTTTATGATCACATATACATTTACTCCTCTTTCACACACCTATGTTGTTGAGATGAGCATAAAATTTCTAGCAATTCCTTTTGTAAAAAAAATGTTCAGAAAATAGCAGTTAGTAAGGTGGTTAGAGCCATTGCCTTGCAATCTGAAGGATCCTGGTTCAAGTCCCTGCTTGTGCTGCAGTACCCTTGATTTAGGTACTTACCCTGAAGTGATACAGTAAAAATTACTCAGCTATATAAATGGCAAATCATTGTAAGCAGCTTTATGAGACATAGCACTGCAAGTCACCCATGATGAAAGGCATCAGATAAATGAATAAATAAGTGCCGGGAACTTCGGAGAGTTAGTGACTTCTTTTGGACTGTTACCTTTTTCAGCTGAGAAGCAAGCTCAGCGTGATGATTTTCAATGTCCATGTCATCACAGAGGGGGTATTGCTGTTTGGCAGAGCCTACCTCTACATCTGAGAGGACATGGAATTTAATTAGTATCTCTGTTACGGCATATCACACACTTACACAGTCAAGGATGTTAGGTAATACAAAAGTAGGTTAACTAATGCATTTTGGTAAGAGACCTTTTAGGTTTTGGGAACTTGGTTTCTTTAAACACATGGAATTTTCTGAACACAATGTTGTTTTTTGGGGACAATGCTCATCTTGTCCCAGACACAAATGACAGGCAATTGCAAGCACATTAATGCATAATCATCCAGATTTTCCTGAGCTGATTTCATGGTTCATAATGTCACATTGGACTCACTTTAGGAAAGTCCTCTGCTCATTTTTCTCCTGTGAATCTTGTTCCTGTTTGTCTTAATAGACCAACAAAGCCTTGGCACAACATTTTTATTCTTCTGTTTGAGAGCCAAGGACCTGTTCTGATTGGGATTTCCTGTTTGCGCTCAGATGTAGAGCATATTTAATGAATATTTCATGAAGTACTATGAGGTTGATGACAGGAAAATTAAAAGTTGTATTTATAAATGAAATACACACTGTCGTATCTGCTTATCGATTATCAGTTCTATACTGCTCTCGTTACCCCCAGTCTCCTTATGAGGAGGTTTTCGCCGCGCACCTCCACAGAGCTTGATGTTGTCGCGCTATGGAATTCGGCGTGATGAGCCCTGAGAATCTTGTCTTAACATGGGAGGTGTCGGCGCACCACTTGTCCAGCCTCTTCCTGTCCTCCTTGCATTTTCGGAGGCAAGAATCGCAGAGGTCTTCCTCACGTACCAGGTACAGGCGTTCCATGGGCTGGACACACTCTGTGTCCCCTGCCTCACCTACACTCAACAAAGGGTTCCGCTTGGTGTTGAGCCTGGTGAGCGCCGGCAAGCACAGGACACTCTCTGGCACGGCTGTGAAAAGGTTGTCAAAGAGGCCCAGCTCCTCCAGTTCCTGGAGGTTTGTGATGGAGCCCGGTAGGTGGTCTAGGCGGTTCATGCCCAAGTTGAGGCTTCGCAGGCTGGTCAGGCGCCCAATCTCAGCAGGGATTCCACAAGAACTGAGGCGGTTGTTGCACAGGTTTAGGTGGCACAGGCCCTTTAGCTGTCCAATGGTTTCTGGCAGTCGCTCAATCTGGTTGCTGTGAAGGTCCAGCCAGCGCAGGTTCAGGAACTGCCCGATGTAGTCAGGGATCTTCTTCAGTGTGTTTCTGCTCAGATCCAGCTCTTCCACTGCAGCCAGTTTCAGCAGGCACTTGGGAAAGGTATCGATGCCCATGTTGCTGAGGTCCAGGCGCCGCTTGCCATCCACTGTCACCTTCAAGGCATTCCTGGCGATTTTGAGCGTGATCTTCCTTCCCTTGGACGATACCTTTTTCTTCTCTTTAGCCATAGCACTATGGAGAGATTATATGACCTCTGAATTAGCTCAGGATTACAGCAGCCCCCGAACTGCCACTCTAGCCCATCTCCACAGTCAGCCGCAGTAAGCATTGTGGCAGCTTGCCAGGTGAGGTGGAGCGTAGCAGGTGGAATTGCGGGAGCAGGGTTGCTATTTACATAGAAACAGCAGCATCGTGTACGCCTGGAAGCAGTATGTGGAAAAGCTTGGGCTTTCACGAATGAAGAGGTGTAACGTCTCTAGTCCTGCTTGCTCACCCATCCCAGCCTGGAGGGGTATCTTAAGATAATGCTCTTTCTAATTAAGGTTAATACACAATAACAATGTTGGGGGGATGATGAATGCAATTTCAGAGGAACAAACGGCTGTCGCCAGGCAAGTCTCAGGCTAACATGTGTTACAGCTGATTGATCTACGCCTCCTCTCCAGCTTCACACTTTCAGTGAATGAAGTCAAATCAGAGGGGTGATAAATGATGGTTTGTGGAGTGATGTGGGCTTCTGCGCCCCGTGCAGCGTCGCTTAAAGAACGAAGGGCTTTGTGATGAGGCCTTAAGGCCCTTTTGCTGCTCATTAATCATAGGGGTGCATACGCGGTCACGCTAGCACCATGCGGAGCCTAGCGCTTGAGAGGGAACCAATCACAGATGAGCGCATGCCGCCACCACGTCTCGTCTCAGGCAGTGAATCAGTTTGGCTATTTTAAACCATTTAAAATGGCCAGGCTGGGGTTTCGCTTTGTTGTAATTCTTCCAGTATTATCTCCGTGTAATTCAGTAAAATCTAACACCCAAGCAAAGCTGAAACGATTTTTCGTAGTGCGGCAGAAGGCAGCGTAGAGTAATAGGAGTAATAGCTACCATTTTCAAATCCAAAGGCCACAGGTTCGAATCCCACCTACTGAAGTAGGAAGGTATTGACCCCAAATTGCCCCAGAAGTAAACATACTCAGTTGTATAAATGGACAAATAATTGGAAGTAGCTTGATGATGTAAGTCGTTTTGGAGAACAGCTGGTTACTATTTTTAGGAGGAATGTACTTGAATTTTTATTTTTTTTTTGTTTTGTTTATGGGAAATGTGAAATGTCACGATAAGCTGGCATGCTGAATTCAATTGTAAGTTGGTATCAGTACAGCACTTTTTTTTTTTTTTTTTTTTAACAAAAAACATGATCATGAAGCTTTCTTTACGCAAATATTTGAATCCTTCGGTGAATCGCAAAAACGTACCGATTATACCGGGACGGCGCGGAGTTTATTTGTCAGACTGACATCAGTCAGTGACTGAAACCAAACTAAAACGATCCTGCCGTAACTTAGAAAATTGCCTGTTGACAGTTACTTCAAACGTAGCCCTCGGATGAGAGAAGTCCCGCAAAGTGGCCAAGAATGAGTAGGCTGTGGCGGTCTGTCCGCCCAACTGTGCTTTCTTAGTCTTACCCGCTTTGGCTTCCCTTTACTTTCTCTAAGAGAAACTGTGAGCTCGCTCAGCACGCTCTGCTCCGCCTAGTAGAAGAGTCTCATTTCTTCCCGCTTCGAGCCATTTTGTAAAGAATCCACTTTTAGACCTGTGAAATAAAATTCAGAACTCTGGATACCTGTCACTAATATTGTTCTTGTTTTCAAACTACAGTGAAAAGTAACTGAAAGGCTTTTGCGCCGCCGGTCACGCGCGCGACAGGTCTTGTTTAACTTGGTTGCTATGCAACGGAAATCTGTGGCGCCTACTGTTCACTGCCAGGTCACTGGATCACACAAGGATGAATGGGTTTGGCGATGGGCTGTCCTGTCCTTTTCCCACGCTGCGATTTAATACCTTTTAAGCACGTTGTGTGATATTTTACGGGCGGCTGAAGCTTGCGGAAAAAAATGTAAGTTGCTTTTGCAGAAAGGCATCAGATACAGTAAATGAATGTCTAATTCTGTTGAACTGAACCAGAAATACACAAACCTTGATCTTCAGGAAGTAACCTTTTCTGGAACTGTAAAATTGTTAGCTTGTGTGGCCCCGGTGCAGTTCACAATGTTTTTGAAATATTAGAACAAGTCCATGCTAGCGCTATATATAATAGTGTGCAGCGTTTTTTTTTCCCATTTCAATTCTCTGAGACAGTTTTTAAATTAGTTTTCCCCCGCTCTAAATGTCCCCCTTTAAATGCATAATGAATTTGATGGGTGGGACTCCAACACATTACAAAGAATTTTCTGAAAAATCTTTTGATTTCAGACATTGGGACATTCCCTCATTATTATACCACACTGTTAACCCCAAAGAGGCAGGGAATATTTTCTATACAAGGCAAACATTTTATGCAAGAGATAGTGAATTAATAAATAAACAGATTAACTGCTTCATGATACTGACATTTTCCTCCAGTACCTATAGATGGCGCTATATACTACATTATCATACCTTGGGTTATTTATTTTGCTTTATTAACTGAAACTCATGCATTCGACTTTGGCCTCCAATTCCTAACATCAGACGTGTTTCCTAAGTATTTTTAAGTTGTACAACATATACTGCCATGGTTTCTTTCTGCTTTGGAACTATAATTTCCATTATATTTTGTTGCTTTGCCATCAACAATAGGACTAGTTATTATGTCAGTCACTGCTGAATAGAATTCTAAATTATAGGGATTCTAAACAGATTTACAACACATAACTTGAATTATTTCCGCTTACAGGAAGTACCCACCAACAGCTAGGAAATGTCATTTAATTCCTGCATGCTTTACAGAAAAAAAAATGTGTTTCATAAGTATTTGTATGAAATATTTTCTTCTACTTAATGACAGTAACTGAAAGGTTAACCATATTTATGTTTAGAATTAAAGAGATGATAATTTTGTAATGCATGACCATTGATTAATGTAAATTGCTTTGTGGTTTGTACAGAGTGTCTAAGACTCATGTTCAGTGTTCTGGTGTTTTTAGGAAGGTCTCTGGGGGTGATAAGACGGCTCTTCATAAATGGCAGGTACTGAATAATGCACTGAAGAATTCCACCTCTAGAACAATTAAAATTTTTACTGCTGCTGAGATGGAAGTTGATTTTTAAAAATTTTTTCTCTAGCATAAAAGATTTCCCATTCAGGGAGATGGTTGCCATTATATCTTTTTCAGTGAACCACATGTTAAAAATGTTTATTTAAAGCTTTTGCCTTATGTTGGTGTTTTAAACTCTGACTATTAACAGTGCTGCTGTCAGATGTCAGCTTTGCCAGTCTATTGGCAATTGGTTTACACTTTAATGGCGACTTCCTTTATTTATACCTGTCCACTGTGAGAAGCAGTCTCTTTTATGTAAGAAACGCCATCTTATACATGTAAAGAAATACATAAAGATTGTTTCTGTCAGCATATCACATGATTGAGCTGCTATGTTCCTGTACCTGTTGAAGACTCACTGCTGTATGATTGTGCTGATTATGCTTCATCCCTGCAGAAAGGAGAGATGACTAATTTTGAATACCTTATGCATTTGAATACCTTGGCTGGACGCACTTACAATGACCTTATGCAGTATCCTGTGTTTCCCTGGATTCTGGCAGACTATGACTCTGAGGTAAGACACTGGTCTGATGGCAAGTGCGGGTATGATTGAAATCATGTCGTATTGACTAAACAGTTAAAATGTCTGAACAGTGTTCACATGATGCCCTGTTTGTTTAAAGTGTAAAATCCTATTGTTGTATTCTAAAAACACACAGACACTGGATCTAACCTCACCAAGTACATTCCGAGATCTGTCCAAACCAATGGGTGCCCAGACTGACAGGAGGAAAGAGAAGTTCATCCAAAGATACAATGAAATAGAGAACAATGATGGTGAGTATGTCAGCTGTGCAGATGGTTGGTACTTGCCTAGCAATTCTCCGGCGTGGTCTGTTAGGTGTTGTATTGATTGCACTGATATATTCAGGGATTTTACCATCCATAAAGGGTTCCCACTTCTTCTCTGGTAACACTGTGACATTGCTCAACATGTGAGGGTTCAGTGTTGGCACAAGGTGTCAAGGTGCTATTACAAGAGTGAGTGCAGGGCTTATTCCTCACGTCTCATCAAAGGTGCTGAACACTGTTTTACCTTGTAGGAGACCTGTCTGCACAGTGCCATTACTGCACACACTACTCCTCTGCCATCATCGTGGCCTCCTTCCTGGTGCGCATGGAGCCCTTCTCTCAGACATTTCTGTGCCTGCAGGTGAGATGCTCCGTAACCTTTCTGTAAAAATCTACAAAAGCTTGTCACACATGGTGGCTGCAGCCTTTTGTTTAGTTTTTGTGTGGCTTCGACCACCAGAAAATCACCACTTTGTGAAAATACTGAAATTTTTAAAGTTCAAAATTTTGCGCAAAGTTTGTTTTTAAAAGGGGTACTAAAACCAGACATTATTAACTGCTATTAATTTATCTTTAACATGTGAACTGTTGGAGGTTTGCTCCAGTAAGGAAGAACAGCCTGCTACATCAGAACACCTATTTGGCTTCTTCATGTTCTTTATAAACTTTTTTAGAAAAAATAACTTCAATATATATGCAAATAAATATATTAGCATCAACAGCATGCAAAAATCAAGTTTCGTTCTTTAAAAACATCAGATTTATATGCGGCGATCCAATTGATTAAAATAAAATGCCATGCATATTTAATACTCAGATATAAAACAATAAAGATATTAGGTGCACTACAATGGTTTGGGCTGCAGTAAAATCACATTCTTCTGTGCTGTAATATCTATAACTTGATTTGTGGCACTAACAGCATTTACTATGTATATATTATTTTCATTCAATATAGGTAATCTTTTTATTGCAAATTATGGGGCTTCTCAGGAGATTTCTATCAGGACTTATAAAATCTACAGAAAGTGAAAAGCTTCACTTGGAAAATATAGCAATCTGTAATTCAACATGTAGCATATTTAATATGCTTCAGAATAATATATTTGGGTCTAATTTATTGACATTGCCATTTCTAGAGACTCCACCGCATTCAATCTTTTCAGCAGGCAAAAACTGAAGTTCTTTTTGTCTCTTTCTGTGTGTAATTGAAAGCAGGCGGTGTTGGACTCCTGCCATAATTTAGTCGTGCGCCGAATCTTTTCCTGCTATTTTCTTGCTTACTTCTATTTGTTCAGCATGCCATATCTGAGAAATTATTGTGCTTCACTCAGATTTTCTTTGCACATGAACACTGAGTCCTAGACGTCTGACTTGTGGAGCACTCTAATGCGTGGCACTACAAACTCAAGTGCTTAAATTAAGGCACTGACACTTTACTCCCTTGCAGGGCGGCTCTTTTGACGTGGCGGACCGAATGTTTCACTGTGTGAAGAAGGACTGGGAGTCTGCTTCTAGAAACAATATGAGTGATGTTAGAGAGCTCATCCCAGAGTTCTACTACCTGCCTGACTTTCTGGTCAACTCCAACAGCTTTGAGCTAGGTACATTCAGCTCTGCCTCACCACTGTTTATTTTCTTCATGGATGTTGCCACCAGTCAAATAGGTACAGTATGATGTCCTGAAAAGGTTGCCAGGTATTTTTTTTTTTGAGGCTGTTTGCTTTCTCTTAAAGGCTGCTTGCAGGATGGAACCCCACTAGGGGATGTGGTTCTCCCGCCGTGGGCAAAAGGTGACCCACAGGAGTTCATCCGAATGCACAGGGAGGTCAGTAAAGCTGGCTGTGCTTTGGCTCAATCCTTGTTTTCACTTCTTTCTGACTGTGCAATAATATAACTGTTTTACACTCTCCACTTAAAAACTGTGGATTTAGGATATAGTTTTTTCTGTTTGAACATACAAAACAGTCAACATGTTTGTCCCAATGTGTTTCATTGCAAGGCTGTTGAAAGTCATAGGCAATTTTACTTAAATACATTTTTCTTTTGTGTTTCTGAGCTAACAAGCGCTTGTTGTGTTCATCAACGATCCCCCATTACTCTGGTTAGAACCATTGTTATTACACGATAACAGGCCAATTCAGCGAGAGCACAATTTTGCCAGTCTCTCATAACTCCATTACTAACACGGGCTGCTTATTGGAATGAATGCGCTCCTTCTGCGTGCTCTATGCCTGGAGCTCCCCACAGCCTGGGCTTTATCAGTTCACTGCCTTGTGAGCACCATCTGTATCGCTTCCAATTTGAGGGAAATGAGCTATTTTGTCTGCCTGTTTTTCATATGCAGATTAAATGAAGACACTGTGAAGAAGTTTCCACAGTCAAATGTTTATTTTTTCCATCATTTTGCTCAGTAGAAACCTTACTTAGAATCATAGCACATGTACTGTAAATGGAGTACAGTGGTGGAGGGTATCTGTAACTTCTGGGAGCAATGCAGCGATTTGGAGCCAAACCCTGTTCAGCAAGCACATCTTTTCTGCTCATCTGCCTGTAATGTGGTTCAGCAGGGCTGTACCACTGCCCCGACGACTCATTCCGTTCACTCTGTCCCAGCACCGCTCCACTGTGGTATTCTGATATTGTCAGTTTGACTATTTTTGTATGGCCTAGAATCAGTTAAAGTAAAAAATAATCATTAAGGATTCAGATAACCGTGTGGTGTTCTTGGAGATTTGCTGAGAAAAATCAGTTCCAGACATGAATCATGTGGTAGAAATTTACCTTGTTTTCATGCAGATGTTAATTTTACTGGCCGCATTTTCAGATCTGGTAGGTGTATATACCCCAGCCACCCCAGTTTTGATATAAGAACCCAAGGTTCTGTGGCCCCAGTGACCCAGGAATGTACTTGTAGGCTCTGGAGTGTGACTATGTGAGTGCCCACCTACACCTGTGGATCGACCTGATCTTCGGCTTCAAGCAGCAGGGCCCAGCCGCAGTGGAGGCCATAAACACCTTCCACCCCTACTTCTATGCTGAGAAGCTGGATGTAGACAACCTAAAAGACCCACTGAAGAAGCACACCATCCTAGGCTACGTTAGTAATTTTGGACAGATACCAAAGCAGGTACTAATTCACTGCAATAAAGAAAAAAAATCTTTAATTAGATTTTAAACATTCCTGTAACGTACTGTGTAACTCTTACTTTGTGTCTTATTTTTGTAAAGATCATCACATTTCCAATAAGGCCTGAAAAAGATCCATTAAATTACTGGTCATTTTCTGTTAATCATTAGAACTACTCAGTGGATATTCTCTTGACTGGCTCTATTGGAGCAACAACCATGTTTGCAAAATGATTGTCTGTTTCCTAGCTTTTGTCCAAGCCTCATCCACCCAGGACTGGACACAAGAGCTCTGTTGCGAAGGAGTTATCAGCAGTTTGCCACTTGCCTCCATTTTTCTTCAGGATGGACAAACTGAAGCCCTCTATTCACCCCTTGAAAGGTACTGGCCCAGCCACAGATCTTTGGTCCCTACTCCATAGAACTCAACCTCCTTGCAGTGACTCGTAGGCCAATGCACAGGGAGCAGCCTTTAATCATTCTTTTTGACCTTATTATTTTGTCCTCTTGTTCAACTGTTATACCCGAGATGGGGCTGAGTCCATGGGGAACATGAGGCATCAGACGAAGATGCTGGCTGGACTTTTTGCAAGGCTATTTTCTCAGTCAGTGTGAAAGCTCCTTGTTCCATTAGTTGGACCTATCTTTATGATGCTGCGACTGCAGTATATTTAATCATCTACACATCCCAAAAGGGTCTCTCTGGGAAATTAGACCACTTCCTCTCAACAGTGTTCTTGCATATTATGTTTCAGTTTGTCATTTTATCAATAAATAAATAGAGATAAATTGGAATGTGAGCATCATGGCGAGTGCAGAAAGTCTTACAGATCGTGTGTGAGGGGGCTGTAGAGTAAACTATATGAGCATAGAAATGATTTCTCAGTATTTCTACACAAATTGGTCAGTTATGGAGGTGACTGTAATTAATTCAGTTTTTTACGGTTTAAGTATTGGATTTAGAGAGTGAGCTGAAATTTGAATAAAAGTGTAAATTAATATCTAATGGATACAATAGCTTTGAATCAGGGGATAAACACTCAACAGTTCTGCAGCTATTGCTATTGCAGATCAGGTGTTTCTGACTGTTTTCTCCTCTATGGAACAAGAGCTCACCCGAGGTCCAGTGGGGCAAATTGTGTGCGGAGAGAAGGAAATTCTGGTCGTGGAGAAAAACAGAGTCCTTATGCCTCCTCAATGGAGTACAGTGTTTTCATGGGGTTTCCATGATAATACCTGTGCCTTTGGCAGCTATGGAACAGAAAAGGTAAATAAAATTACATTTCGATATCAGAGACACGTGCCTATCAGTGGGACACTTTGAGAGCCAGCAATTGGATATGTGACCTAAGACCTCTGTGTGTTTTGTCACTTTGCTAGCACATGGCTATCTGTGAGAACCTGGTGGATTGGGGTGGGGCTTTGTGTGCAGCCTGCCCGAACCCAACTACCATTGTTACGGCAGGCACCCGCACTGTGGTTTGTGTATGGGAGGTGTCCATCAGCAAGGACAGGCTGAAACACATGAAAATTAAGCAGGTAGGGGCTATCTGGCCCACTAGCTTAAAATACCGACAACAATTCAGATGCCCCAGTGAAAGACCAACCAAAGACAGCGTAAGAGGAAATATAATGTTGCTTCTCTTTCAGGTGCTGTACGGACATACGGATGTCGTCACATGCCTAGTGGCCTCTGAGGCCCATAGCATCATTGTCAGTGGCTCACGGGACCGGACCTGCATTCTGTGGGACTTGGAGGATTTAAGCTACATCACCCAGCTCCCAGGACACAATGCAGCGCTGACATCCCTGGCTATCAACGAACTCACTGTGTGTCCACCCAGTCCTGCCATGTTTTTTTTTTAATCCAGTGTCTTCACTCATGTACTAACAATTTGTCAGTGAATGTTGTGTCACATTCCTGGAAGCATTAATATAGTAGTCAGTAGGAGGAAAGGAGGATCTCCAGTGAAGGTTAGAGACATACACTCCCTTGACATCCCCCAGTCATCAGGAAATGGTTTTTGGTTGCAGTGCTCAAAAAACTACATGCAAAACTTACAAGCTGGATAATCATTAACCTTTGGTCAATAGCATCAGTTGTGTTCATTTCATAATATAAAATAGAGATATTTTACAACATGTAAAGTTTGCAAATATGTAGCAGTATTTGTAGATTCTGTTGACATTTATAGAAATTTTGGAAGAATTTTATCTTTTTCATATATTTACTCTAAACTTTCACTGCCTATTTATGGATAGTTCACTTAAACTAAATGGAACAGGATGAAAGTAGATATACTGCGTTGGCAACAATGATAAAAAACTGTATTACGTTTAAAGTGTTTTTAAATGTCAGCATTAAAAAAAATCCATTTCTTTGTAATATGAGGGCTTCTATTTTATCTTGGTCAGTTCTCTTAACAGTCATAGAGACAGGAAAAGCAGCATATTTTAATACTGGTCTTCAGTACAGGAACTGAAGAAAAAGAGGGAAAGCATGCAGAATGCCCTAAAACAATTTATTTTATAGATGTTGCAATTAGCTTCTTATGATATCAGAAGCAATACTGAAATAAAAGTAGGTTGATTTCAACATGAGCTGCAACATACCTACTTATTCCAGTAAGACTGATTTTTTTGTGTTTTCAGTTGTGTGATGGACTTTGAGCTTTGAAACATTTAACTTTCTTAATTTTGAGAAAAAAAATGTTGTTTTAAAGGACACATATTTACGTATCATTGGTTTTCTTTGTTGTATTTAATTTCATTTAATTTAATTTCATGCCATTTCCTTTCCCTGTAGTATCTCTGTGAATTTTTGATAATATTTCACAATGGTATGTTCAAGATGTGGCTGTGGTTGCTTTCACCAGGGGGAGATAGCATCCTGTGCAGGGGAACTGCTGTACCTGTGGACCATGAAGGGTCAGCTGCTGTCTTGGATCAACACATCCTGCGGTCCAGAGGGAAACATCCTGTGCTGTTGCTTCACACAGAGGCACGAATGGGACTCCCGGAATGTCATTGTCACTGGCTGCGCAGATGGCATTGTCCGGGTGAGGGACATCATACACAGGGCTTGTTCACTACCGTGTTTCTGTCATCATGATATTACATTTAACAGTGCCATTTGTGATGCTTAACAGAGCCTACCAGGCTGGGTAAAATGCAGCGCAGGAGCTTGGAATTTAATCAAAATAATGTTAGTAATTAGACCGAATATTGCACATCAAAATATTTACAAAATACTTAAAAAGAAATATTTCATTATTAAGGGAGCTTTTATGCTTATCTAAATATGGTTATTTTCAAATTGAATGATTTCATCCATTTTCAGGTGTTGTTGCCTACCGGTGTATAAATGATACCATATGTTCACTTTAGCAGACACAGGTGTAGTTATTAAATCATGACACATTCTATATTAGCCGTCAAATGGGAGTCTTGGCCCTTGAAGTTAGTAGCCACAAGATGTGATGGTATATGTTTCTATGCTGAATTATTTTTTTCTTATTATTATCCTGTTTTCGTATTGCTGCACAGATATGGAAGACTGAATATTCCAGAACACAATTACCAGCAGAACATGTCCAGCCGTCATCCCATGAGTCTGCTCTCGCAGCTCCAGAGGAAGCTGGTAACACTGACACACATCACCACAAACACTGCTTGGCCTTGGTGTTCAAAGCCATTTCCTTCGTCTCTTCTTCCTCCGACACATTGTACTTGGTTCGATAGCAGCCCAGACAGGATCACTAAAACTACTGAAAATGAGATGACTAGGAAAAACAATTTAATATGCTCCATAAAGGCGTGAGTTACTGAGATTTTCTTTGATTATCAGGGCTAAGGTATTTATGGCATGTCTGTAATCTGATACAAATTGTTAAATATTTTTATATATGCACGTCATATCTGAAAGAATATTATAATAATAAAAAAATCTGCAATATCCCTTCTTCAGCAATATTCTGTATAAATCAGATTACACCTATACTTTTTTACTGTTTCTGTACCCCTTGAAGTCAAGCTGCCTGGCTAGACAAGACCCGGATAAAAGTTCATAATGTTGGTGTCAGTTGTGCAGAGCATTAGGGCTTGCTGCAAGGAATTATGGGGAAAGTTATTAAACATACAGCCAGTAAACACTGATGAGCAATTCTGCTGAACTAGGCATGCAATTTAGAAAGCAATAATACCCAAATCCAATTTAGTACACATTGGTTACAGCACCGCGTCAGCGCATATAACTATCACAATGTAGAAATTAAATTGGGACAACCCCTCTTATAACAGTGAAGGCTTATATTAGATGTATTTTTCTCAATTTAACAACATGCTGACCATAAATAAAAACAGCTTCTAATTCTTGCTCTTCTTCAGGTAAGGCTTGGGAGAGACACCTGGTCCTGTGTCAGGAGCTCAACCGCAGCCAGGCTGTCTCCCGCCGCCGTTACAGGAACAACCCAGCCGTCACAGCCCTGGCCGTGTCTAGGTATGGTTTCGTTCCATTCTCATATGAGGACAGTGCTCTGACAGTCTTCCAGGCTCTGATGCTGTGAGCAAACAGCAACCAAGAGGAGATAAATTTGTCCTTACCGTTAGCATAGAAGTTAAGGCAATTAAGGAAAATGAGGTTGTCCCAGTAAAAAAATACCCTGCTGTATACAGGCTGCAAAAAGTGCATCATATAAATAAATAAATAATAACACCTATCAGGGGAGCTTGGTGGTGCAGCAGGTTTGACCGAGTCCTGCTCTCCTGTGGGTCTGGGGTTCGAGTCCCGCTTGGGGTGCGTTGTGATGGAGTGATGTCATGTTCTGGGTGTGTCCCCTCCCCTCAGCCCTATGCCTTGTGTTGCCAGGTTAGGCTCCAGTTTGCTGTGACCCCACTTGGGACAAGTGGTTTCAGTCACTGTGTGTGTGTGTGTGTGTGTGTGTGTGTGTGTGTGTGTGTGTGTGTGTGAGATATTGCCCTATGACAGCATTGAGGGACAGCTGGTAGTGTAGTGGCTAGAGCTGCCTTTGGATCTAAAGGTTGACTTCACTTCAGAAGTGTAAATTAATTGCCCAAAAGTGTTTATATTAAGAAAGAATACATTCTGTAATGATTTTTGCATGTGTTAAAGAAATAGACTCTTTGTCCTATTGTTCTTTTGTGTAAAGCACTGAGAATGCTGTTTGTCAGTGTTAGATAAGACCTAATGTAAACTGAAGATGTTAGCTTAAGAGAGCATAATTTTCAGGAAAATTTTACCTTAAGATAAGGAATAGCATGTCTTTCTGTTAATATAAAATATTGAAAGTTGTTAAATTCTCGAGATCTGTATTGTATTAATATCATCTAACGTCATGATAATAAAAATTATAGTACGTAGTTTTGACAGTATTAATTATCAAAAACTAATTTTAATAATCCCATTTATGGTTATCATACTACAACTAAATAATTTCTTGTACAGGATACTGTAGCTGATGGCATGAAGTGGCAAATGCCACAGTCTCCTCAGCAATACTGCTGTAGCTGAAGTGGGGAAAAAAGAAAAAGTTTCTTTGTACTTAACACTTTTGCAAAGGTTTTGTCAATGTGTTCCTTGAATAGATAATAGTTTTATTGTTTTATCCAGCATACTTTTACTTCCAAGAAGAACTTCACAGATTGCAAGATTTATGTTTCAGTGCAAGTGGAAAATAAAATACTGTAAAATTAAAAATTCAGTTTGCCGTTTTTAAACGGTTTGACATTTTTTCGCACAAATAAATAATTAGAAGAATCATTTTTATTGAATATTTCACCAAATGAGATTTTTTTTTCATAATAGCTGATGAACAGTCCTTTTAAAAAAGGTTGAAGTGTTTCCTCTATTGCCTACTTGTGGCAAATATTGTGGTGGTATTACTGAGCTAAAATAATGATAGTTTTCTTTAATTCCTTGTTTTCTCCAGGACCCACAGCACTCTGCTGGTGGGGGATGCTTGGGGCAGGGTTTTCAGCTGGTTTTGTGAGGGGTAACCCCAGTTAAGTACCCATACCGAAAATAAAACACAGGATGCACCAGAGATCCCTTCCTCCATATGTTTTACCCTGTCAGGTCAGATTAAATACCTAGAGTAATCAGTGGTGGGCACTACCACGTTTCAAAGGATTATTCATTTTTTTCACTGTCCTGAGCTATTTCCTGGGCCTACTCCATGGAGAGATGCCGCAGTTTCATCCAGAGCCGTTCCGCTCACCTGCCCTACCGCCTGCTGGGACATCTGTAACCCAGAGCATGGATTTATTTATCCATGAGTCTTGTTGGACTTCAGAGCTGCAGAATTGAGCATAGATTATTGTTTTTGTCACATGGCTTCTACCCTGGCTCTTCAAGCCTTGTGCTTGAGCAGCAGGTTTCTGCTCTTATCCAAGGGACTGCTTCTCGTATAGAAATTGACTCCTGGATTCTTTTATTATAGTGAACACAACCAATTCATCACTTCATCACATAAAGGAGGATGACTTGTGTATGTGCAGGCTTACGTGTGCAAGTCTTCTTTCTAAAATTCACCTGAAAAACAATGTTCAATGTTTTGTAAAAATGTTTGCATGTGTTTGATTTGAATATGTACATTTTTTAATTATGGTTGATTTTGTTGCTTCATTGAATGGAAATAAATCAGATGGCTCCAGATTTATTGAGTCACCATGTTATAAATTTTTACTTGGAGTTGGACCAAACATGGGTTGGGATTTAGAAAAATGATGGCAAGGAAGGGAACAGGTTTAACTGTTTAACTTCTGCACATTTCTGTATATTTTCATTAGTAATTCTTGTGAAGAACTAACTTTGGCATTTCTCTCGTTATAATGTTAATATAAAATAAAAACAAAATAATTGATGTTAAATGCAAAACAAATATGCTTCAGCATAAATTTTCATTTATGAAGATGACACCACTGAGCGCCTTTTTTGAACCACTGAACGATTAATGGCTCAGATAGATAGCTTTATGGATTTCTTTGAATTGTTTTATTGTATATATCTTTGGAATGTGTCCATTTTTTAGGTGACAATTTTTACCCAAGCTCTTTTATTATTTGCCTTTCTATACTGACTAGCAGCTCAAGAAGCTAATGGGAGTTAGGGTGTTTGTGTGCCACCGTTCTGATTGATTCAGTTCTCAGGTGACCTGCCTGGGTGTCATCCGCCTCCCCTAACTTGTTTTGATGGAAGTAGAACTAAGTGAAGGGCTCAGAAGCTTGCCAAGCCTCCCCCTCCTTTGCGTTAGTGAAGTGCATTTTGGCGCATAATTAAACTCATATGGTTCCCACTCCTGAAGGCGAATAAACAGAGGACCCATATAAAATGAAAACACTGTGGAAACAGTACAGGAATAATTACACAAACCTGGAACTGGCAGAAGGTTTGTTGCTACAGGGATGGAAATGTAAAATGGATAATATGATGTCTGTGGTTCAGTGTCAGGAGGTAACATTGCATCCAGCTGCCAGTTGCTGAAAGTGCCTATCACTGTGCACTGCACTACACCGAATTTTGTTGTCACCTTTACCCAACAGTAAATAAAAATGTAATAAACAATATGAGAAGCTGCATTCTGTTTTCCTGTAGATGACAAGACAACTGCATTATGACCCTAGGGTAGATGAGCAGTTTTGGTTCAGAATGAGCAAGTTGCTCCTATCCGGGCCTTTTCCTCCTATTCCTGTTTCACCTACTAGTTGTATCCCCTGTGTAAATTCACTAGCATTAACAGCAGGACTTTTTTCTTTTCTCAGGAAACCTAAAACCACCCAATATCAACCTTTATTAAAAGAAAATATTTTATTTTATTCCCGGAATAGCTTCAGAAACCATTTTACTCCACTTAGTATAAATTTCTTCACATCTGCAGAAATTAAATAACATATGAAAGCTATAAAACCTTGATGGATTTGAACAGTTTTCATATTTACCAGCAGAGATCAGTGCTGATTGTACCCAGATGTTTGTCATTAGTTTCATGTATTGACCTTCAGTAAACTGAATAGCGGTTTGGGGCTTTTCTTCAATGTTGCAAAAGTGTCTTTTCCTCACAGAATTTTAAAACTTTAAATTCTTTAAATGCTAATGACTAAATTAATTTGCATAAAATGCTGTGTATTACTTTGTAAAACTACCATATAACCATTCCCTCAAGGTAATGTCGTGAACAAATGTACAGTTTGAAACAATTTTTCAAAATCCTACATTTGCTTCTATACTGGTCATCGTGGGCTTGTGGTTTTGGGTCATTAAAAAAACATTGTAGTTTTAATTTGTTTTATTTTTTCTACAGGTTAATCCAAGGGATCATTAAACTTTGGAAAGAAAAATTGACGAAAAGCATTTAAATCCACTAGCGTGTAAAATGTATAAACTGAAAGGAATTTGTTGATTCCCAATGAATTGTGTGCTTCTGTGCAAAATGACAGTGTATGGCCAAAGGAAATCATATTTAGCACTTAACTGGATCTTCTGATGAAACCTCAGTTACTTTTCCTCGGTGTAATGGTAAAGATTTGAACCCGGTGAAGTACTAATTTCTCCTGATATGGAGAGGGAGGGGAATTACGGTCTTGATTACAAGGGAGCAGCAGCTTCCCCCGTGAATGCCCTCCTAATGATGGCGATGCTTCCTGCCTTTGGAGCTGCGCTCGCTAATTGCCATCATCAAGATATATGAATCATTCGTGAAAGGACAGGCAGGCCAAGCAGTTGAAGCTCTCATGTGAAACCAGAATGTAGACTGAACATCAGTTTCTTGCTACGATGACTCTCCTCATAGTTTCAGCAGAAAGATTTTGACTAGTACTGTACCCCTGCAGTACAGGGACAGTAAATCAGTCAAAGTGGTATTATTGTGGGATGTTGATGTTGCGCAATTTAAACCTCCTCACATGCATCTGCAACAGAGACCGTGGAACAACTTAGTCATGAAAGCTTTTGAGCAAACTGAGATGGGAATCATATTTCACAAGCTAGAACAATCTCTTCCACAAAAGATCTATTGTGTCTGTTACAGGACAGTCTCCTGGAAACCTCTTCCTGTCTCAGTTTCCCACACAACATAAACATGATGTTTTTGGTGATGGAACAAAGCAGTGTGTTTCTGGCTGTCTGGCAGCGGTTCCTGGACTTGGGTTTGGGGTTATAGGTTTTCTATAAAGAGAAGTGTTGATTCTGAACATGTGCTGCGGTGCCCTGAGGGAATCCTTGACCCCTGTGTGTGAGACCAAGTCAATCTGCCTATGCTCACTAGTTCTTCTGCATGAAGCTGCTGTAAGAATAGCACCACATGAGGGACGGAACCAAAAAAATCTAATAAGCACCATAAACGGCTCTTCTTCCAGTTCATTGAAAGGAAGAAAGGGAGATAAAAGTGTAGTGAAAATGTAGGAAGGCAAAATGTGCAACAGCGATGGAAAAACTTTTTAAAGGACATCCTAAGGGGCCGGTCTTCGGTGAAAAAGACGGTAAAGACGTTGGTTGTCATTGGGGGTCTGCCCTTCAGGTAGACGAACGAGACAGCTGCTGGACAGATGCCAAACTCAGTGGTCCCCCCCCAGGCCTTGTGTACTTTGTGGAGAAGGGCAGGTGCAGCTGGCCGTGGATATGTGCTGTGAGCAGCGACGGAGGGAGGAGGCTCTCTTTAACCTCTGCACACACCGCTAATTGTGCTAAGTGGCGGAGCTTAATAGAGCGGAAAATAATCACCATATATCTGTCTCTCAGAAGAAGCAGATGACCTTCTAAAAGACAATGGACGTCTCAATTTTAATACACCAGTGGTTTTATGATATTAAATGTCAAACTGTTGGGATCCTTCGAATAATTAAATCAAATAAATTATAGCACCTAGGCAGAACCATCTTGTAGTCTAACCCAATTATAATGCACTGTAAAGCTAATTATTAAGCAAGATTACAATTAGGATAATTTTTAATAAATGTAACCATTAGAGGGTTCATTGCAGTCACTGACGACACCAGGATGGGAGGGTGTGCAGCTTCAGCCCGGCACCAGGATGCCTGCTCTAATGTGGCCCTAATGACTGCGGGTGTCTCACTCTCAGTTCTCTTTTTTTTTTTTTTTTTATACACGTTTTCCAGTCTGTGACCTTCACATATTTGCACGCACGCTTGTGGTCATTATTTGTTAAATGTGCATAAATAACACTTCAAAAGAGATTAAAGGAGTATGGCTTTATTATTATCGCAAATGTTTCCGTAGATCGTATTTATAGGCAAAGGACGTTACGAGTGATAGTGCTGAAGTGGTGTACAAGAAAGTTAACACACCGTAGTCTTCGGTCAGTCGCGGATCTCCTGTAATGTGGAATGTGCCCTTCGTAAGTGAATGCTGGCAAATCCTTTCCTGTATTACTGCAAACGTGTAAGACTGAACTGAAAATGCACAGGGTTAAAAATAGAAATTATTTAAGCAAGTAAAAATATTATTTACACTGGTTCAGTACACATATGTTAAGTTCATATGTCTCTCTGTTAGAACGCGCACAGTAAAATAAACACTGAGGGCGCAGAAGGTGTTTTATAAATAGACACAGTTTTGGCGAAGGTGCAGCCACGCTCACAGGTGCTTCTCCTGGAAGAGGATCTGGGCGTACACGGTTCCTGTGCTTGTGGATTTAGTCTCCGGCTGTGGTTTGACCAGCTCCAGCTCGGCGTAGGTCAGGTTCTCCTCTGCAATCTTCGGCTGCTGGAAGGGGAAAGGGCACAGGTTAACTGACCCCTCGGAAGCCCATGACCACCTCTTGGCTTCGGAGGTACAAATGTAAACGTGTGAAGGTACGTTTGTAACGTTTGTCTGCTGCCCTCACAAGGAAGCGTGGCGTGTGAATCCATGGTCTTCAAAGAAAACATCTGTTTCCCTGAATCCACTTACCTCATTAACTGAAATAATCAAGCTGCCTGTTCTCCCTGTACTTCAAATGAATTGGAAGAGTTGGCCACCTAAACACCTGCGGAGGTTTGACCTGGAGTCATACGGCCTCTTCTGGAACGTCACAGAGCCCCCCGTCCTCGAATCCCCTCCGAGCCGTGCTGATTCAATCAGAGGCTTTTGCAGAATCACATCGGCCACATGTTTCATTTCATTAGCTGCTAATCCGATTGTCCCTGCTGTACGCTGGCCTGGGCTTCTCTGCACGATCATCCGATTAGGTCTGGGTTTGATGGTACCGTGGAATTCCGTGAGTTCGGTCACACAACATTCCTCAGCCGTACCGTGCTTCATTTTTAAAAGCGTTTTTATGATACTTTTTGCAGTAAATTTAACGCAATAAAGACGAAGCACGCTAAGTAAATAATTGCGTTTTGGAAAGCAATAAAAGAAAATAAAATTAGCAGTCACAGAAATGGGAAAAGGTACAGCAATAACTTGCACAAACAATACTGCACTATGAGAGCAGGCATATAATACCCTCTTGCATATTTCTCGTTTGTAAGGATTCAATTGAAAATATGAAGAAAAGCGCAAGAGAACTTGAGACGTAAACATCGTGCAATTTTTTACAAAAAGATGAAACACGGTGATTAATAAAAGTAGCAACAACAATGTGTAAAAATGCGTAATACAATAAATTATTTTTATTTTTCTAATTGGATTTAGCTAATTGTCCTGTTGAGGTGGGTTGATTAATTGGGTAGATGAAAATTCAAAGATAACTTTGCAAAATGGAAATAAAAATATTAATTTGGCACTCCAGCTCAACAGAGCTGATTTATTATCGTATTTAACCGCTGGAACTGTCACCATACATTGCCATCAGTTGTTTCGATACTTGTGATTCATGTATTGCTGTGGTATTTTATTATTGTGGTATTGTGGTGTTAGTAGAAATGCATGCTGGGAAGAAAAAAATAAACAAGGACTTTTACCACAACAACCTTTTTTGTCTGTGCCTTTAAAAGTTTGGGTTTTCGCAGCTTGTCTTCAATGGGTGCTGAAAAACATGAAGTAAGACGATATTTAGTGTAAAAGCAAACGTGAATTCATACCAAAGCAATGATATAATCAACTGTGTCTCATGATGGCATTATAATAATAATAATAATAATAATAATCATTTGTCCCTTTTCAGTTACCTTTGGCTGGTATTTCTGGTGGTGTCTCTGCAGCCTGTATGTACTTCTGCTTATGTTTCTTGTCTTTCTTGGCCATCCCAGGAGATGAGCTGAGAATGCTGGTAACTGTTTCCCCTGAGCTGAGAGGGTTGTATATGGAGTAGGAGTGCAGGCGCCATGGGTGTGGAACCACATGTCATTGTTTCACAGAAACATGTAAAACAAAAGAAACTTTCAGTGTACATTTGTGCCTCCATTTTAGCCACATATCTTTTAAAAGAATAAATCAGTTTCAGATGGGAGAGAGCAAGAGAGTCATTAGGTTGAAAAGCTGTTGTTGACATCCAAGGTTTGTTTGACACATGAGTTGTTAGCACATCATAGCTGTCACCTTAGAGGTGCGTTCTGGTATCATTTATGGTATCGCTTGGCTTTGGGATTGGTGGGCTGATGATAGCTGCAATTGGAACTATGCCACATACGTACTCACACAGGCCACTTTTAGCTTCGAAACCGATTCAGTGTTTCCATGGCAACAACAAACAATCTGTGTGGCCATTTCATTTTATTTTCAAAGAAGTCTTTCTGCTTCTGCGTTTGTCACCGAGGAAGGGGCCTACCTGTTTTGTGGACACTTGACCAAACAGTAATTTGCTGCAAAGGAACGAGAGAAATAGATCGCACGTTTATTAAACAATTTAAAATAGCGATTTACTGGTATAAACTGCTTGCAGAACATGTGTTTCTTGGTTTTATGGAAGGTGGTACAAATACACTTCCGATCTATGAGCGTGCACTTCCTGTGTTCAATGTGGTGCTCGACCTTTCAGTCGCCGCTTTCTCTGAAGGTACTGGCACGCGAGGATCACCGTGAACAGGAACATGCAGAGCAATCCAGTGGAGCAGATGAGCACGGCGCAGAGGTACACGTCTGAAAGGCAAGGGCACAGTAGACACACGTCTTGTTTGGGGTGGTCTGCTTTCAATGCGTGAGAGGAGAGAAAATGGGGGAAGCTTGTAATGATATTTCTATGGGCAGTGCTCCAATTACAAAGAGGGGTTTGTTCTTGTGATCCAGGACACAGCAGGGAAATGGCTAGTCTTCCCAAAAGCTGTTTTTTATCACCCTTTGACATTTACTGTGTGGTCCTCTCTCAGATTGGGAGCTTTGGTTTTCCTTTGGCCAAATTTTGATTTATATATTCTCTCCTTAACTGATTGCCAGACCCTTTTGCTGTAGACTGAGAAAATGTTTAAAGGACAAATTACCAAATGCAATAGTGTTTTGTGTGAGAATTTAAAAACTATCCCTTTTTATTAACATGACTTGTTTAAGTGATGGGTAGCGCAGTGGGTTTGGCCAGGTTCTGTTCTCTGGTGGGTCAGGGGTTCGAATCCCTCTGGGGGTGCCTTGTGATGGACTGGCATCCTGTCCTGGGTGTGTCCCCTCCCCTTCCAGCCTTACGCCCTGTGTTGTCGGGTTAGGCTCCTGGCTACCCTGCCTGGGACAAGTGGTTTTGGAAAATGTGTGTGTTTATGTTTTAGAGATAAAAACAAAATATTGAGAAAGAGAGTACGAAACTCACCTTGAAACAAACGCCACACTCCATCCCTGCTCTCAGCCACCGGTAAGACATGCACTGAAGGAAAACGAGGAGAAAAAATTCAGCGGCTGTCATTACAGTGCATCGTGATTACATGTTTTGCAGAAATGAAAAAAGAATTATACTGCAGATGCAGCAACGTGGAATATCAAGATCTGAAATGTATTCCTTTTTTAAGTTCTTGCTTCCGGAATCGCTCGCTTGTGACGGCACACGCCCAGAGCACTGTCCAGAAATACCCAAACCACTGGCAGTTGAGGACAAGAAGACCAGACATGATGAACCCTGAGTTTCCCTGATCGGGGTCCAAAATCCTGGCCCTGTTGGCTGGTCGTGGAAGGCAGTCACAGTACTCAGCACAAGGGGTCACTGTGCTAAATGGACAACATACCGTATTGCATTTCTACTCAGAGGTGTGCTTTAGTACCCACAGTATTTAAATTTTGTTTCTGCCTGGTGAAATAACGTCCTTGATGATCCTAGAGTAATAACAGAAAAGGACATCTTTATAGTTACGAGAAGAAATCGACCATTTTCCATAGTTAGCCTTTGCCACCAAAGATTGATTTTAATAAATCTCTTTCACAAAGGAGATGATAAACAGTTATTATAAAAAGGCTGTTTCCGCTGTGTAAACTCCCCAGTACGACTTATTAGCGAGTCATTGTGTCATTATTCATGGCCTAAACCTCTGCAATAATGTGTGCCATCATTTTCTGTGTCAAGATGAAAAGTAGAAAAAGAACAGGAGTCGGACTTGATGAAAAATTACACGTTATTGGAGGAGATTTGCGTGCCCCGCTTGTTCGAAGCCTCACAGTGATGAACACTTTATGTGCAGTTTTAAAATCTCCAAAATTTGATTGAGGGGCTTTTTGGAATGGATACAGTGACAGGGTGGTGCTACTGTATAACTGAACAGCACTTCTGCTTTGGAGGATTCTCCATAAGATAATGAAATAAGAGTTTCCCATAATTATACACTCAAGATGATACTTGTAGACATTTATCACTCACTGCCTTGTCTTTAACAGAGGAGAATATTTATGGAGCTTTTGTGGAATGTAGGCTTGTCCAAAGTTCATCCTGTATATTTTCAATTTCTTGTGTGCTGAATTATCTTTTTCAAACATATATTTGATTTATGCAGCGCACTAACCAAAGTTCTAAATTCCATGCATCTGTTGAAATTTGGCTTCAAGCTGCTGGTCAATATAATGTCGCGGTGTTTAATGAGAGTACTGCTGATCATTCAGACGGAATAGCAGAATCACACAGAATGCGTACCTCGTGGCTGCCGTGCTATCCAGTTCAGCTTTGTGGTGTAAACCTACCAAGCCCACAATCTGTCACTGAATATCTTCATCCTATCGATTAGAGGAGAAGCTTTCACCAGACGTTTCAGTTCACAGCTTTTCTGATTATCGAATATAGCACCTCTGCTCTGATGGAAACATGACATATGTGAGCTGTGTATGTTGTGTGGTGACCAACATCCCAGTGCTTCACTGGTTCACCGGACTAAACATTGTTTTTATATAATCTGTGGTTAGTATACTCCAACCCTAGGCTTTAATAAAACTTCTGAGTAAAGCAAGGTGTGCCTTTCAGAATCTGCTGCTTGTGCCCTCTTTGAAAAATCTTTGTAGTCCAATGAGAAACAGACCACGTCAAATAAAGGCTGAAGCCTAGTCCAGAGACCACATACAACTGCACATCTGATTTGTGTTTCCTCTTTGAAGTTAGCACATCTCTCTAAGCCTTGCATGACAGGCAGCCTTGAGCACAATTTCCCTGCAAACCAGCAAAAAACAAAACTAAGTTAGCAAAGAGGTACTCGGGCCTGGAAGCTAAATGTTCATGTGACGAAACATTGAAGAAGGAATATCTGAATTATCTTCACACTTACGTTTATTTAGCAGACACTTTTCTCCAAAGCAACTTCCAATGAACTCTGTGTAGTGTTATGAGCCCACACACCTTATTCACCGTGGTGACTTACTCTGCTAGTTACACTACTTACTCATCCATACTCATCAGTGGAACACACATTCTCTGTCACTCACATACTATAAGGGATCCTGAACAGCATGTCTTTGGAGTGTGGGAGGAAACCAGAGCACCTGGAGGAAGCCCACACAGACATGGGGAGAACATGCAAACTCCACACAGACTGAGCAGGGGCCAAACTCACATCCTCTCACACCACCCAGGTGCTGTGAGACAGCAGTGCTACTCGCTGTGCCACCGAGACTCAGCAGGTTTTTGCATGTGTGTATGTGGTCAAGTGTTTCCTCCTCTGCTTTGTTTGACTACAGCTTGCCAGCAGTGGCTCTCACCTCCACCCTTTTTCTTCCAGTGCACTCTTTGCGCTTCCATCACAGGACTTCAGTAGGAACTCGGAAAGGCCTCTACCACCATCACAGAGGCCTTCACCACCAGCTAAGACCTTGACTTCCACCACATAGTTTCCTTACTTTCAGAGGTCTTCACCACCGTAGATAATGTACCTTCACTACCACTACAGACCACTATACTGTACTTCACTATTGTTTCCACTATGGCTGTGGTTGTTCACAGTAGATGCTTTCACCCTCACCGTAGCGCACCCCCCACAAAAGACTTTCACTGGCTTTCATCCCCTCCACAGGCTGTTGCTACCACAGCCCATCACCATGTAAAGACTTCAGCAGCGCAAGACTTTAGAGTATTTCATGCTCTCAAAACATCACATTGAGTCTCACTAAGAAAAATATTGTCCTGGCTGTTGCCTTTTTGTCATTCCTTCACTACATTTACATTTACATTTATTTATTTAGCAGACGCTTTTCTCCAAAGCGACTTACAATGGATACTATGTACTGTTACCAGCCAACACACCTTATTCACCGTGGTGACTTACGCTGCTAGATACACTACTTACAATGGGTCGCTCATCCATGCATCAGTGGGACACTCTCTCTCTGTGTCACTCACACACTATTGTTTGGAGATGAAAAAAGGCATTTGGCTCGCATGAGGTCAGAGACACACTGTGGGATATGTCATGTTACAGACGGAAACATTCGCTTGTTGCGGCAGCATGTTCACCACAAGTAGTTTGCAGATTTGCAACTAAGCATTCCTTTCGTCATATAGGGTTCAGTGGAACCATTCACAGACTGAACAGAACCTCTTCAGCAATAAATGTCCTACTTGGGGCTGTGTCCTGTTTGAGTTAAGCAGCAATGGTGTGATAATGCATACAAAGCATTGCGTTGCATATTCAGCAGGGAAGGTCCTGGTGAAGCCAATGTCAATATTTTCTGTAATGTCTGTGCCAAGATACCCTGTGTTGTCATCTCAGCACGCCCAGGCGCTGCACATGTCAACCCTAATGACTGTTTCTCTTGGCGGCAGAAAACTTCTTGATGGAAATATATATAAAATACACACGATGGTGCAGATGGACCCGACCTATCGGCTGAAAAGTGTCAAAGAGGCCGGACGGCACTGTGGTGCAGAATTTTGTTTCTTACTTTTTTATCTTTTAACTTTACAGTAAAATACTATTTCCTTTAGTTATGAGTATTGTCATTGGTAATGCAAATTACACACTTTGATACAAGCTTTGATACATTTTTTGTGGGAATATGATGGGACACAATACAAACCTACCGGAACAGTGCTCATTGAACCATTCAGGAAACAATGATGTATCTGCCGCGATATTCTTATTAAATCACAAGCTAAATTCAGTTTTTGATGAAGTTATGGAATGTCAAAGCATATATTTCTCTTAATGTGTTTTATTGTTATGATCCATGTCTGAAGCTACCTCTATAAATATGAAGGTGACCCAACGTCTAGCTTTCTGCTCCTAGAAAAAGTAACATCTGATCTGCTTAATAAATGTTTTCTGGAACTTCTTAGATAGGGCTACTGGATCACCCTCTGACATATCGTAACACTTGTTTTGCCCATCTGTTGAGTTATGTATATATACCCACAGTATTTTCAGTCTCTATGTTGTTCCTGTCTCTATGCTGCTGTGACCCAGTGGTGCCCTATTGTGCTGTTAAATAAATAAACAATAATAAAAATTATTGCTTCTGAGGAACTGAAAGTCTTTGCTTGCGATCGTTGCAGTTTGCCCACAGCTCAGCCACGTCTGCTACCCAGTCGCTGCCAGCTGGCCAACTTTCCGAGCAGCTCACCATGGTCTTCTGTACGACATGTTTGCAATAAGCAGTCCGCTCCTTGCTTCCCCTGATGTTGTTTTAATTGACTTTATGTTCTATCCGACTCCATTTTCACTGGACAAATATTAGCTGCCCCCGACTTGGTTTTCGCAGTTCACTTTGGTATTCTGCCTGGCTTTGTTTCTAGCTCTCCCTAAGCTGTTGTACCTGACATTGCTTCGATGTCCGGTTTGGGATATTATCTGACTGTACCAGGAAAGCAGGATAATACGAACTAATGTGTGAACAGTTGTCGGACAGAGTTTAGCCACTGTGGACTGATGGAAATGCTGAGGGAAATGTCCTGTAGCCCTACTTTCGTACATCGGAACCCCCACACCGGGCCTTGCACACTCTTTACGAAAGGAAGCATACATCTATTATAGGAAACCCCTTTGAAACCAAACTGTCAATATCATGTAACCCATGTAATGAACACAGTTCAGCACTTTGCCAGATGCTAAAAAAGCTTGTTAGGGCTGTTACCATAGTTACCTCTCAATTCTGTGGTGGCTGTGCCATTGGAGGAGGCTCTCCAGCGGTTGCGGTATTTCCTGATTTCCTGGACCTTGCATGTGTAGTGGCCTCTGTCTTCCTTGGAAATGTTCAAAATCAGCAGATTGTAGGTCTCGCCCTCTTTCTCCTGGAAAAACTTCACTTTGGGGTGGGCGAAGCGCCGGGTGTAGTTGCCGTAGTACTCGGCCCGCCGCACATTCAGCCGAACGATAAGCTGCTCCTGGCCCGCCTCCAGCGAGAAGAGCCAGCGCACCACGAGCAAGCTTGTAGGCATCTTTCTCTGGGATACCATGCAGGAGAGCGTTGTGTTCTCCCCCTGGGGAGCTGTGGCAATCGGCCCCGGGATGATGGTCACGTTCAGGGCCTCAGTCACCTCTGGGAACCGAAAAGCCCACAAAGGAACATGTGGTTTGCACACAATGGGATACGGGTAGGATCCGAAAGTACAATGATTTGCCGCATCTGTACTACAGTACATGACATTTCCGTTTAACATCTGATAGCTGCAGACTAGGATTACATTATGTTCATGTCATTGCTGGTAAGGGGTAGAGCAAAGAAAGATTTTCTTTAATTCGAGCAACAAAGGCAGTAAAGTCCCAAAATTCTTGTCAACCCGTTCAACCACATACAATTGGATCCCCGCCCATTTCTGAAACGGTCTCCAGGCCAATGGTCGTGAGGTTATGACACCACATTTCTTTCTGCTACAACCCTGAAAATCTGCAATTACGTACTCATCCTCTTAGTATTTCGGTACAACAATGGTCTTCCTAACTGTTATTTAATATGTGAGTTAATGCGACTGCTGGTTAATGTCAATACTGCTTCCATTCAAAGCTGTTAGGGCTGATACAATAAAGAAAAAAAGATAGTGACACGCACTAAGTAGCCTACTCATTTGTTCTGATATGGAGACCATAAACTTTTCAAGCACACGTATCCCCGGATGTCCCCACGTCTGCACGGCGATCGGTGCGTGTGATGGTGGAGGGAAGGAGCCTGCCAGTGCAAACAGACTGTCTGCAAGTGCAAAGTATCTCATTCCTCCCCTACGAGCAAAGAGCCAGGAAGAAACATCTGTGCACATCTGGAACAAGTCTTTCTCTTATTTATTTTTCACTTCATTCTGTTTGTCCCTGCACCACTCTGCCCTTTGTTTCACATTCCGTAAGCAGCTAATCTTCTTAAGGACATCTTCTTTGTTCACGCACAAAGCAAGAGGAATGGAAGTCAATCTGGAATTCTGTGGAATGGGACGCGCAGAAAAAACAAGACAATCCCACCCAGATGTATCTAGGCAAACCGTGTAGAAAAATGCTTTGTAGCTGCACACTGTTAGCTGCTGGTTCCCCTTCGCTGATTGAAAACATATCACTGGTTCATCGGTGGGTCAACGTTCGGCTCTCGTTTTTCTGATGCACACCTTCCTTAAAGAAACGTCGTCTTTCTTAACACATCTTGAGTAATTATTTTGTTCGTGAAACATCGCCGTTTCAGTTTTCAATCCGATCTCTCTTAAACTGGCACGCTGGAGCTTTCTCGTCAGCTCTGTCAGTCTGTTACTGAAGCATCAGAGGCTGACCGATGATGTTATACGAACGGAGAGCGTTCCCTATGAATGCTACCCACCGCAAGGTCAGACAGATGACATTTGCTTACCTGCCATTAGCGCCCTAGTCAGGAGAACTAAGAACACTGTAGAAATATTCATTCTGCAGACCCACGGGCTCCATGCCCCAGCTGAACGGCTCGAATGAAAGCACTCCCCGGGCTTCTCTCCTTTTTTTTCCCTGTTTTGTGTGTAATATGAAACAGTGCCTGCTCTGTTCCCAGTTAGAAACACCCTCGCGCTCATCGCTCCCCTCCCTGCACGCTCTAGGAAATGTCATTTCCTGCACTGGAGCTGGGCCTGGGACAGACCTCCAGCTGGAGTCTCCTGGGAGGACTTGCCAGCAGGTCTTTCTGCCCCCCTGGGCTGATCGTGGAACTCCTTTTGCCCCGCCACAATGCCCCCCAGTGTGTCTTTGTCCAGGCTTATGAGTGGAGCTCTGTAGGAGGGACACCCCGCACTGGGGGCTCCCTGGTACCCCCCCCCGGACACCGAAGCTGCCATCTCTCGCTACTATTTCATGTCTGCACCCCCTTTGTGTGCTTCAGCTGAGGTGACACCGAACGACAGCCAGCGAATAAGTTTTAGCATATCTGTGTGTGACTGTGTGTGAGTGGATATTTCTGTGTGTCTACTTTATATGTAGGGGGTGCGGTGGGGCGGGTCCTGCTCTCCAGTGGGTCTGGGGTTCGAGTCCCGCTTGGGGTGCCTTGCGACGGACTGGCATCCCGTCCTGGGTGTGTCCCCTCCCCCTCCGGCCTTATGCCCTGTGTTGCCGGGTAGGCTCCGGTTCCCCGTGACCCCGTATGGGACAAGCGGTTCTGAAAATGTGTGTGTGTGTGTGTGTGTGTGTGTGCGCGTCTGGGTCAGCTGTTGTCCTGTCCTGTACGGGCCTCTCCCTCCTTGCTCTACGGCAGGAGACGGGATCATTTATTTAGGAGTTCTTCCAAACCCTCTCTTTGCCCTAAGGGCTCAGCTCACGCATAAAGTTGTGGAGGAACACGGGACAGAATCCAACGCTTTCAGATCAGCTGCATTTGTAGAGGATGCTGCGAAAAAAGCAGCTCCCAGTACACAAGTGGTGGTGGCATGCAAGGTTTGAACCCCATTAGAAACGCTATCTGAAAAACCATAGTTGCGTGTTTCGAATATGTAGGATAGCAATGAATCAGAGTGGAAGTTCACAGATTGAATCATGCGGTGAAGTAGAACATTTTCTGAGTCTGATAGGAAAAACTCAATTGCTATTTAGAACTGGAGCGGTAAAAGGCAGGTAAACATGAGCCAGATGTTGTTTCTGAGGAAAATACGGCTCCAAAAAATCTCATGACTCATGCAGAAAAAACACGGTATTTAACCCTAATAACATACAAATGAGAGTTGTATTGTGACGCAGATTTTAAAAATGACCCCACTTTTTACCAACCGAAATAAGGAAAATTTCCCCCAAGGAACTAAGTTACTGTCTGTGTGAAGTTCTCCAAATCATTATTTAACTGGAGCTGGAATCAATTTTATTTAATGAGAGCAAGAATATGCTGCCATGGCTAAATAAAAAGGCGATATTACTGTAGACAGACATGAGTAGAGTCTTTCCCTTAGGACTGATGAAGCATTTTGTATATGTACAGCTGGGACTGGGGTTCTCAGACAATATGCCAAGATACCCCCCATCAAGTACAGAAGGAACTACAGGACGTCACACTGCCATCTAGTGGAGAAAATTTGAAATGTTCCAAGCCATATGGGCATTGATGAACATTGGCTGAGCTGTGTTTGAGGTCATTTATAAGGCTATACAATCATCATTACATGATCACCTCGTCTGTGAAATAATAACGAGACTGGTGAAATGTTTTAATGCTAAAGTTGTATTATACGTGAGGTTGAAAGCATAGTGTTTGTAGAGAGTTAATAGCAGGGGCTTGTAACGCGAACCATAAATGGACAGCGTTAACAGTCGTTGGTGCATATGGTGTCGAATCAGACTTTTAAATACATCAACTGGCTGATTTTGAAATAGACAGCTCCTGAATTGCCTGTGCTCAGGAATCATTAAAGCAAGTAAATGCAATCTCTCTTATTCAATTTTGTTTCCCATAAGCAGATCATCTCCTACAGTGAAAAGAGCTCCTTTATCCAAGCCATGATTAATAGATATACCTGGGTAAGGAATTAACGGGAACACCAGGGAGGAAATAGGGCAGCAACACCAATGTACCGTTTCCCTAAACCCACCCCATCCTGTGTCTGGCATTTCATTCCAGATTTCATTCAGTTTGACCTTTGGCCTTAGGGAGTTCGGTCGCTTCATCAACCCATACAACCTGAACTCTGGGGACTGCTTCTGGGGGCGGAGCTGGTTGGGGGTTGGGGGCTGGTGAGGGCAAGTTACGTGAATGCTAGGGAGTGTTTATTCTGAGCTCCTGGATCAAGGGAAATTAAAGGCAGCACGATTTCATATCTGCTGCAGGCCTCTGGCTCCCAAGGGCACGGTAAGTGCAAACGAGGCGCCCGGGCCGTGCTCAGCAACTAGCTGCTCCGCCGCATTAAATCATCTGCTCACTTTTCCTGTTTATTGGCTCCGCTCATTGGCTCATTACACTAATTACTCTCAGTCAATTGGCTTTGTAATTACACTGCTGGATGCACAAAAGACCTGCCCACCAGCGGCCTTCACCAGCTGAACAACAACAGGCATGTGACTTGCCGACAACCCATTCTTTTAGTGGCCTGTCACCTCTAGTGCTAGGTCAGGGTACAATGCAGTGAAATATGGGATCCAGCTTCACCAGGCCTGACCTTTGAAACACTCTACTGGGAATGAATCAAATATAGGCTATACATATTCTCTGGGATGTCGGAGGAAATGTTCTCTGATCACTTGCAGTTAGTGTCTATAGGGCGGGTAGCAGGTAGCATAGTGTTGAGTTTTTTGCCTCCTCAAATCTTCACTTGGGCCAAGTACTAACCCTGAATTGTTCCAGTTAAGAAGCAAGAAGCAATACATATCTATACTAATGAGCAAATAGTTGTATGTGGCTAATATACAAACTTACTGCTGTGCCTTATTTACATTTATTCACTTAGCAGATGCTTTTCTCCAAAATTACTTACAATGGATACTATGTAGTGTTACTAGCCCACACACCTTATTCACCAAGGTGACTTACACTGTTAGATACACTACTTTTCAATGGGTCACTCATCCATACATCAATGGAACACACTCTCTCTGTGTCACTCACACACTATGGGGGAACCTGAGCAGTATGTCTTTGGAGTGTGGGAGGAAACCAGAGCACCCAGAGGAAACCCATGCAGATGCGGGGAGAACATGCAAACTCCACACAGACTGAGCAGGGATCAAACCCATGTTCTCTCGCACCACCCAGGTGCTCTGAGACAGCAGCACTACTCACTGTGCCACCGTATTTCACAAAGTGTCAGCTGAATGAATAAATAATAATCGGAAAGTTATCAAATTTATTTTTCAGTGTATTAATTATGTTAGTGTAATAGCCAGTCAAGCAAATGTTCTCATATTAAAAGTAGTAATAACATTAATAATTAATGGTACTATTCACTTATGTGACTGAGTAGTTAAAAGTGTGCCAAAGATTAAGACTAGGCCAGCACTTAAGAATGACATCCTTAGGGCCATTGAGCCCCATCAGTACCACCCCTTACTCTGAGTAGGGCTGATTAGTCACTGCCAGAGCCGGCTGATCTCTGTAATGTGATTAATGTACACGGCAGCATGAATGGAGAGGAGAGAATGGCAGAAACTGTTGAAAGTTGTTAGCGATAGAAACATAATATTGGATTACCTCAATTCATCTGATGAACTCTCGGACAAATAAGACTCAGACGCTGCTTCTGCTGCAGCAGCCAAATGATCTTATTTCCCTAACAGTCTGACTGAAGCTTTTTCATGCATATAGTCTGCATCTCCTTAACCACAGATACTGTTCAGATTGGATAAGACATATAATTGGAAGAGGCCACATCCTGAACGTAGGGACATTCAGCCTGCTGGACATTTTGACGGGTATGACCATCTGTGTCCAAAAAAATCTGTTGAATGTTTACTTATCTTTTAAAACAAGAAGAAAACTAAAATCACAAGTGCAAACTATATATATGTCCTATCCTTAAAGTGTGTTATGATATTTGCCTTACTTTGCTCAAAAACAGGAAATACACATCGATCAAGCATTATGATTAGGGTCTAGAATAGTCTCACTGTGACCCTGAATTGGACAAGCAATTACTGAAGAATGAATGAATGAGTTAAAGACAATATGTTAAGGGAAAGTGTTTTACAATGCATGTAATAATTACACATACATCTGTTTCCTAAAAGCTTTATAATACCTGAGAAAAAACATTTATTCAGTCTTGCGTAGATGACAGATGCTTTACTTCTGGTTGCTTGCAGAAACTTGAAGACCAATATAAGTTATTCTCCAAGAGGACTGGACTGATCCGCTGGAAAGAAAAATATAGTTAGCAGCAGTAAAATCCCATTACGTGCCTTTTCTGTAACAAGAAAATTAAATTTCAGAGAGGGGTGGTGCAGTGGGTTTGACCGGGTCCTGCTCTCCGGTGGGTCTGGGGTTCGAGTCCCCTTGGGGTGCCTTGTGATGGACTGGCGTCCCATCCTGGGTGTGTCCCCTCCCCCTCCAGCCTTATGCCCTGTGTTGTCGGGTTAGGCTCCGGTTCACCGCGACCCTGCTTGGGACAAGTGGTTTCAGTCAATGTGTGTGTGTAAATTTCAGAGAAATTTGTGTTACTTTTTTGAGAAGATACTTTGATGAACTGATGAGTGACGTTTGTAAAAAGTCCATGTGACCCACTTCTAATCTGACATGAGAAAACAAGGCATGGAGCTCTAATACAGTGTTTTCAATGTGTAGGTCTCTGCTAGACTCAGCAGCTCTTTCACTTGCCAAAACTCCTAAGACATCCAATCACCGGTAAGATCTTGAATTCATTCTTCTTTTTCGAGACCGAGGTTGTTTCACACAGAACATCGTCGTATCAGACTCACAACGAACCAGCCATGGTTGCCCCTCTTTGCAATACGGAGCCTCCGATTTATCTGCTCTCTGAAAACTGACTTTTACACACCACAGAGGCTCTTTATGTATTTGAACTATTAAAGCATTAAATTGTAATGGCCTGCCTCTGACCTCCTCCAGTTTATGATACACATCCTTGACGCAAATGCTGGCCACTTCCAATCGACCGATCCTTCACCTGTTCCCATGGCCCATCACCCGAGGTGGATAGTAAGGAGTTTTATTTACTCCATTACCTGTAATTAAGTACATTTCTACTGAAATTGTACTTTCCAGGGGAATTTTTTTAAAACCTTTTTATTTTTACTTGGGTACATTTTCAAAGAAACAATTTACTTGTGCTCTGTGACATTTCTGTCACCCTCTTTCTTCTATGTTTTGGATTTCATCTTTCTCTCCACACTTTGACCCCTCCTCAGAACAAACAGGAAACACACACACACACACACACACACCCTGGCAACAGAGGGTGCAGGGCTGGAGGGGGAGGGGACCCACCCAGGATGGGACACCAGTCCATCACAAGGCACCCCAAGCAGGACTCAAACCCCCAACCCACTGGAGAGTAGGCACAAGCCAAACCCTCCACACCACCACACCCCCAAACAGGGAGCAAGAAAACTGAATAACGGACTTTCCTTAAAAGTACTAAAGTCACTTTTACTGCTAATGCCTGGAAACGCCTCCACACTGTCAGCTTTAAGTTCTCTCTGAAACCGGTCCAGTCACTTTTACTGTGAGCCTTTCAGCAACTCTAACTTTTCACTGTGCCTTTGAGCCTCTGAGCAACACCTTCTCTCAGCTGTAGGTGGAAAGCCAGCTGTGTTATGTAAATTTTATTGGCCATTTTTTATTCCTGACCACTCCGACTTTATCACAGAGATTATCCACGAGCAGAAATGATGGTAGAGTTGAGGGGGAGGAGACACACCCAGGATGGGACACCAGTCCATCACAAGGCACCCCAAGCAGGACTCAAACCCCAGACCCCCCCCAGAGAGCAGGCACAGGCCAAACCCGCTGCGCCACCACACCCCCCTTTGAAATAAACAGTAAAACATATTTCCGTTGAAACACTGGAACTCATTTTAATACTGAACCTCTGCCACTCACTTTTGGTCACCCGTTATCATAATGCTGCATTTTAGTGGTCCGGATTCTATCCCAGAAACACAGTACCGTAGGCTAAGCAAGGTGTAACTTAACACTAAGGGTAGCCGCACACACAATCACACACACGCTTGCACACTGCGGGAAATTTAGGTTAACCAAGAGCAACCCTAGAGTTTTGGGTGGGAGGGTTGCTCTGTGAACAAACAGTAAAGCAACGTATGAATGATGGCCACAGAGCCTGTGAGCGCAGCCCATATGTGGGTGTCTATCATACCCAAGGTCCGGGGGTGCATCCAGCCCTCCAGCACTCCCCTCTCCAATTATAGTACTGCCTGCCTGCAGGAAAGACTGTGGGAAGATGACGTGTCATGACAGACATTTGGAAATTATGTGCCGTGGGCAGACTGCTTCCAGACCTTCCTTGCAGTGACAGCGGGTAGTAAAGGCCTGTAGATGCCTTTATAAATTATAAATATAATGTATACTTCCTTTATCCTAGGTGAAAATTTAACATACAGTGCATACATACTCATTTTTATTATATTTGTTATTTCTTAAAATCTAGTGCTTCTGATTACTGTCTGAATAATGCTATTTTAAAATTTTGCATAAGTGAAGACAAAGAAAAATAACAAAGTACTATTAAAGTACTATATTACTGCTGCAGAAATAGTAGCTGTGGTTTTCAGCAATTTTTACATTTTATGTTGGCAAACTACTCCTACTACTGCTAATAATAATAATGAGAAGGTTTATAATCAGAAGTGAAAGATCTAATTTTGCTGTGTAAAGTTCTGTTTCGTTTGCTGTGTCAGTAACACACACACCTTCAGAACCGCTTGTCCCATACGGGGTCACGGAGCCTACCCGGTAACACAGGGCATAAGGACAGAGGGGGAGGGGACACACCCCAGGACGGGACACCAGTCCGTCGCAAGGCACCCCCAGCAGGGCTCGAACCCCAGACCCACCAGACAGCAGGACCGTGGTCCAACCCACCGCACCCCTGTTGCATTGGTAACATTTTACTAAAATAAACGTGATGGGGAAAAAAATGTCAAACGTAAATCACAAACAGCGAAGGATAAATTGAAATTTTTTTCAAAGCAAAACAAAAGCCGAACCCATCGATATCAGAAATACTAACCAGGTAGAGTTGATTAACATAATACCTGTGCTTTTCTCCTGACAAAGCTGGGTAACTCTAAAGGGTAATGCAGTGAGCTAGTTTAATTCTGGGCCTACATGTGGAAAAAAAAAAACATGGGCAATTAACGCGAAATGACCACTACCGGTCATTTCAAACATCTGTCCTTTTTCCAGTGGGAATCATGGTCTGCAAAGGTACTACAAGGTATACCGGTCTGCAAATTCTAGAGTTCAAATTTAAAAATAGCCGATGAGTCTGTTTATTTCATCTGCCCGTTATTTGACACCAGCTGGTTATTCCTATACGTGCGCTCACTAGTCTCTTCCCATGTTACAGCTCTGTTTGCCTTCTCCTCTGGCGGTTATATCCGTACATTTTTTACCTTCTGCATTCCTGCTTGATTCGTTTCACCTGAACTGGGTGCCGTCTCCAGGTTGACTTTGTGGTCGTTTGCTTCTGACGATTGCACTGGACAGCTACCTACTTTGGATCTCCCCCCTGCGAAATAACGGAGCTCGTGTCTTTTCCACAGCTGACCTGCTCACATGACAGTGCGGGAATTTACTGGTGAATCTGCTCTCTCCACGGCAACCCATACACCCTAGTCCCATGATGGAATATAGAAACGGAAGGTAAGGCATCACTGCTGCCGTACTGCCTACCGTAACTTTACCATTCGCAGATGGTTTGTACTTTTTTCCATGCTAGAAACTCATGGTCAAAAATTGGGGGGGGGGGGGTCTCATCACAACTAAACCAAAGATACAGAAGAAAAGAGATTTTTACATGTTACATTATAACTGTGACAGTGTGACTTTTACAGGAGATGTCACTGACTGTTGGTTCTGTGACTTCAGTCCTACTCAGAACTAACCTGCATGTGTATAGTAACACGTTTTTCGGAATTTCTTTGCTGTATGTGATCTCTGTATCCATATAACACGTGTTCTGTTATTTTTCTACGCTTTATTATACTTACCTTTATTACTGTGCTCTTGTTTGAGAAACACCGACACGCTTGTGCTCTGTTTCGGGTTACTGAGAGGAATAAGCAGCTCCTCGCCGATTAAAAATAGACATGTCAGGAGGAAGATGGAGAGAAATCTCCCGGACTGCAGTTGGGATCGTCTTAATAGTGCTAGAGCGCTTCTTAAATGGCGGTCTAATTTTGTTGGAGATGCATCACATGAACATTTCATCACTTTTATTTGGGATCAGTTCTTTGCCACACTGGCCACATCAGAAGACATTGAGTACTGAATTATTTAAGTGCTTTCTATGTAAATGTTAAAAAAAAACATACACACATTGATGGAAACTGTATCTTCTAAGAGGGGTTGCGGTGATCCAGAGCCAAACCCAGCAACAAATGGCACAAGGGGATACACCCAGGATGGGATACCAGTCTGTTGCAAGGCACCCCAAGCGGGACTCGAACCCCAGACCCACCAGAAAGCAGGCAGAGGCCAAACCCGCTGTGTCACCACATCCCCCTATCTAGAAAAAGCAGCAGTTCCTCAAATTTCTTAAATTTTCTCATGATTCAGGGCATGGAATAACATCAACTTTCAAGCCTTTATTAAATTATGTTTCTAATGTGTTGCTTTGAAAAAAGTTACAGTTTGTCCCTGTCAGAATGAATTATTATCAGAATGCCTGACATTGATCTATGACCTTATACTAATCCATGGTTGCACTGGTAGGGAGTGTTCTGCTGTGTACACTGGGTGGGGGGCAACAAGCAGCCACCTCCTTGGTTAGGACCACAGGTTCAAAGACTAAAAACAGACAGGAGAATTATTCTTGGCCCCATTAAGGCTAGGCCCTGCTGAAAGTCCACTCACAGGAGAGATCGCGTGTAAACCCCCAATTCAGCCATTGACCTCCTGTGGCTGAAATGAAGTGCTGGACTAAAATGTTGTGTATGTTGTTTTCCTGTGAGTGTATCCATTGATGGTACAGTCATTAGACCTCTGATACCAATTAACATTCTGCACAGAGGTCAGTGTGTTGCCTGAGTGTTTTTGTTGGCAAACAGTACAGACATTTTCCATGACAGTAGTACAAGCATGTGGAAGAACTCTTTTTGGAGGCAGCAGGTAGTGCAGTGGGTACCACTCCTACCTTGTAGTCAAAGGACCCAGCTTCAAATCCTACATCCTACTGTAGTACCCTTAACAAGGTACTTACCCTGAATTGCTGCAGTAAAAACTGCCCCGTCCTACAACTGCATAAGACAATCGAAGTAGATTAAGACTGTAAATCACTTTGGGAAAAGTGTCAGCTAAATAAGTAACTGTTTATTTCCTGTCTATAGTATGTTATTAGTTCATTTAGGACTGAGAATGCCCAATATCAGACTATCTCTCCCTGACCACAGACGATTTTAATGATTTACAAAATTTTGGTGAATTTTTGGCTTTATGTTTGATCAAGTTTTTCACACCAGGCTGTAGTTCCCCAGACAGGAATGTGCAGTGTCTTACGGTTCTAGGCCAACAGGACAAACATTGACAATGAAGCTGAATGTGAAATGAACAGATGAGAGTTTCAGGGTTATTGGCAGTAGCTCATATGTAGTCGCTGGGGTAGGAGAGTGAAGCTTCCTCCTTGTCTAAAAATATCTCCTGTGCGATCGAGGTGGGCTGCCTGTGCAGTGAGACCCCTGGTCATCGTGTGCCTCTGAAGGTCATTGCTTGTGAAAATAAGACCTTTGCATCTCAGTTTACCGGAGACTCCACTTAAGGCTTCCCAGTGCAGTGGTTGATACTGTGTGAGGTAGAGTCTAGGACTGTAGTAACAGAATCCAATGTTGACTGGAATCACATTTAGCCATCCTCCTTATGTCGCACAGCCAGCAACTGTATTTCCACATATTAGGACACTTTAAAAGATTGTTATGATCTTCCATTTAGCTGTGAATTTAATTATTGGTTTACTGTCAAAATAACTTAATAGTCTAACTTGTCCTTTCCTGCAAAAGAGGATTACAGTGGACTGTTTGGAAACTATACAATGTCATCTTTTTTCTTTGTTCAAAGTCACCATTTGAAAGAACAGCTGTCCTAATATCATAATCCTCCGCACTTAGTTTTTATAATGCTGTTATAAATAAATTAGAAAAAAAATAAAATGAAATTGCTTTGAAAGAACAGATTTTATTTATCTGATCTTCAGTTGACCCTGTGTCAGGTTATTATAATTAACTTATTACATGTTGTGGTCAGTGAACTGCTTTTCACAATGAATTTATGTTGTAGTACTAGTAAGACCATGACACCTTTGCTTTCTTTGCAGAAAGGAAGAAAAGCTGTATCACCTTCTGAAAGGTGTGCTGCTTGAAGGTAAGAGGGTGTAAGATAGCCAGCTGAGAGACAGATTGAAACAGCTGGCCTTGCAGAAACAAACCCTCATTTACAATGAGCTTTGTGGATAAGCGCCACCGGATTGGTCGAGGAAGCATGCAGGGACAGTGCAGGTATGCTGACATTACCAGCGACACATCCAGTGCAGGGGGCTTCATGGATGAGACAGACCGAGAGGTCAGCAGCCTTACTGACCGTGCATTCAGAAGCCTTTGCATTGGAGAGGAGGCCATCTACAATGACTCTGAGCTCACCTCCCCAGCTGAGCGGCACAAAGCCTTTGCAGAGGAGACCGTGGCTGTTCAAGAGATGTGCTCAGTGGGTGATGGGTGGGGAAAGGCAGAAGGGAAGCCAGCCCTTGCAACAACATTCCAGTATTCATCTGTACAGAAGGGCAGGCAGGAGCACATCCTCCAGAATAGATCCTGCCTGAGCAATGGTGCGATTGAAGGCACCTGGCAGCAAAGGAGGAGCAGATCAAGAGTGTCATCCCTCATCCAGGCTTTCAGCTCAACAGGCGCAGGTCATGGGATCACCCCACTCCAAGATGGACGCCATAGTACTGGAACTGGGACATTGGTAATGGACAGTGAGCCCTGGAACAGGTCAGGTCTGTCAAGCTTTCACAATGAATTGTCAGGACTCCCTGCTACTCAGTTTCAAGACACCTGCTTGGCTGGAAACTACTTCTATTCTTCCAGCACAGATCCCGCTGTTACAACTCCGAAAAGCAAAACCAGCACATCTAGATTCCGAAAGCTCAGTTCCACCAACTTTTTTCTCCACAGTGAGTTCAGCCCATTCCAGACCTGGAAGGAATACAGTAAATTCCAGTGCCAGCAGGACTCCGTTGTCAACCCTATCGCACACACTGGTGTTCCCCGGTGGTATGACTCCCCACTTTACAAGGAGTTGACTGCAGCTAACACAACGCAAGTCACTCTACCTGAGGAGAAAAAATACTACCAGAAACAAAATGAAAGCAGAATACCGTCAGAACCCCCAATATCAAGTGTTCTCCAAAAGGCCTTGGCTATTGAGAAACGGTGTGAGTCAGAGATGATGTCCAACTGTCCACCCTGGAGAAGAAACAGGACCCTGCCGAACGACCAACTCCCAATGAATCGACCCTGCACAGTCTCACCTTGCAGTGACAAACTCAGACATGAGGATGAAGCCTTGCTTTCTGCATGCCGTGCATCTGTCATCTACCACAAGGTCCACACCTTAGTGGATGAGACGGCCAACAGTTCAGCCTCTTTCAACATATCTCAACTACTGACACCTGTTATACATCCAAGGCAGGAAACAGAAACCTCTGAGATTCTGCAATATGAATGTTCTCCTTCACATGACCCCCTGATCCCGAAGGACACAGACCCAAGAATGCAACATGAAGTCAAACAACGGGACAATTACAAAGCCATGGCGTCGAGTTTGCTTTTCAACCTCAAAGACAACAGGAAGAGAGTGAAGAGCACATACAGTCCCACAAAGTTCAAAAGCCTGGAGATAACTGACCGTAGCAAGCAGCCCTCTAAGCAGGAAATCAGTAGCCTCACTGATGAAAAATCTGTTTCTGGAGTCCATGGGTCTGGAAATCTGCAAGCAGGAGCAGCAAACAGCCATTCAGGTAATGGCCCTGTCTTGCAACCCACAATTCAACATACTGATGCCAATGTATCCGATGAATACTTAACGCTAATTTCTCCTCCAACTGCTAAAGAAGCACCTCATGATGGCAGTTTCAGCAAAGCGATAAAGGGTGAAGACCAGCTCTCTGGAAGCCAAAAGAGCCAATATAGTAGTTCACCTTGTGTACCTTCAAAATCCAGTGAAATTCCGCTCAAGAACAAATTAGGTCAGCCCACAAGGAAACAGCAGAAAACAAGCCCTGCAGAACAAGAAATCGTGAACATGCTCCCAAGAGAAGGATCACTTCATTCCATCCCAGTAAAAGACACTGAGCAAGGAGGAACAATTGCTGTGAATGAAAACAATTTCATAAAGAGTGACATAATCAACAGAACAAAAAATGTACAAAATGAGATGACTGGCCAAACATTTAGCTCTGGTCACCATATGCAAGTAAAAAGAAATGATACCAAGATGGAAGTGTTTACTTTGAATAGTAAAGGAAAAATGAAAACTGTAAATTCTGTCATGAAAGAAGAGGTTGCAGCAAGAGAATCTGACATCCTTTCACATCCAGAAATGCAAAGCAGTAGCAATGCTTCACAAGGGGTGCTTGAAATTAAAGAAAAATATGACGTGATGACAGAACCCTACGTGAGTTTGGATCGTAATAATGTTTTGCTGGGTTTGCTTCCAGTGAAACAAACAGAAAACAACACAATTAAAGTCACAGAAACAATAGAAAAAGGCCATGTAAGAAAAGAAGTTCTAAAATTTCAGTCAAATGAGATATCTCAAGGTAGCCACGAAATGCTTGCAAGAAGAAAAAACCAGCCATTGCTGCACAGCCAAACTGAAGGAACTGCAAATAAGGGACATGAGCACACATACAGATCACCTGAGAAAAAGAAACATGAATATTCTGCAAAGGAAATGTATACACTGCGAGAAAATAGTCAGGCTACAAAGCATGTAGATAAGATGACAGAACCTGAAGAGGCTCCAGTTGATTCACTCTGTAAACGTGAAAGTGGCACCAAAAAACAAGAATCAGCTATAGAGAAAACCATACTCCCCAGTACTGATGGCATCACAACTGAAGACCATCAGCATGGTATTAAGCAAGGTTTATTTTCAAAGAGAGGCAGAACATACAATAAGAATGACACAATAGACTTTAAAGAAGAGCAGTCAGAGGCTAAACAGTGCCTGCTCTACACCAGTATGGAACAGCCTGTGTCCCAACAAGTAGGGACAGCAAAAGAGAACAGATCTGGTAAAACTCAAACACTTCCTAGAGAAGAATGCTCATGGGTGAATCAGAGCCTACAAATAACAAAAGAAGACTCTGCACATATAGAGCTTGCCAGTGTAAATAAGGAAATGAAAGCAACAAGTGGAAATATGTCAGCAATGGAGCAGGTAGTGGAAACTAAAGATATGAATTCAACATTAGAAAGTCAACAAGGAATAAATAAAATGCCTGCAAACAAAACCCATGAACAAGAAAAGAGAAAGAAGCTGTCAGTTCTAGGACTGGAAGAGATTTGTCAGGCAGCTGTACAAAATGAAATTGTTAAAAATGAGGCAGTGAATGAAGGCAAAAGAGATTCTTTCAACAGCAAAATGGTCAAAAGGGAGTCCTCTGTAATTAAAGAGACGGACAGAGTGGAGAAAGAGGCATCAGCAACATCAGAGAGCCAAAGTGATGGTCATGCCCTATTCACAAGCAAGAGAGATGACCAACCAAAACATACACATGACAAAAGAGAAGACAGGCAAAGTGGATTTGCAAATAAGGACAATCCCAAAGTCAAACACAAAAAGTTTGCATTCAATGAAAGGGACTATGCAATGCATGAAATCCTTACATCAAAAATAAAAGCACATGCTCAGAAAGAAATATTTGCCATTATGGAAAAGGGTTATGCGAAATGGGAAGCTATTGCTACAAGTGAAAAAGAATCTGGAGCCAAGAGAAGTTTGTTTGGTGGAAGAGTTAGGAGCAACGATCATTACGGCAATGCTGCAGCCAATGAGAATAACCATACAAAACTGGAAACAATCCCAAGAGGGCAAGAAAAAGGGGATGTAAAGAGAGCACCTCCAATAAAAGAAAGAGAGCAGAATTCCAAAGAAACCATCGCAACAGATGATGAGTGTGAGGCTAAAAATGGTCATCCTGTAACTAAGGATGTAGATGATGGAAAGAATGAACCTACACACATAGAGAGAACTTCTGGTGGACAGAATGCTTTGCCAGTAAGAGAGAATTTGTACGCTCAGGATGTATCAAACATAGTCGCGGATATTCGGTCGGCGAAATCACACAATCTCACTGGAACAGAGAAAGAGGAAAGAAATGGAAAGAAAGAACCATCTGCAGACCCAAAGACCGCCATCAACCAACAACAGCTTCATTTCAACAAACATGCAAAGGTTGAGAATTCTGAAATAAATCCAAAGCACCACTTTGACACTGCACTTGAGCAAAAAGCAAAAAGCAGTCCTAGACAGTGGTCCAGAGAAAAGGAATGCATCAGCACCGAAAACACTTCAATCCACAAACGTCCCGATTCAAACAGAGAGACAGAACATGCAGAAAGTGCTGTCCTTCAGAATAATACGAAACACGCACTCCGGTCTGGTAAAACTGAATGCGAAGGTACAGAAGAAAAAAATGAAGTGGTGAAGGCTGATGAAGGTTGTCTGTCCAAACAGGCCACACCTACAAAAGGAAAGAGGGAAGAGGCTAGAATGAACGAAGGGGGAATTAGTCAGGAAGCATATTCATTAAGGGAAACGGGAAGTGTTCAAAATGGTTTTCTGAAGGTGAAAAATGAAGGTGATGGAACAGATCCGAAAGAGAAAAGCAGGGAGTATAGAAAAGGGGAAGAGTTGTCAATCGAGAAAGCTGGAGACAAAAAGGAAATGCTTGCAACAATAGAGAAAGAGTTTGTTAGGATTAATGTGTTCGCCATTACAAGGAACGCTGATACCGAACTGGATACCTGCTCAACAGAGCACAGAGATACAGAAGAAAAACATCATGTTAAAGAAAAAAGACAGAGAGAACAAGAAGCAGTTGACTACCAGGATGATTCTGCAAATGTTCCTCAGGTCAAAGAAGCAGAAAAACAATCAAAACAAGTAAAAAGTGAAGCTGAAGCAAAAGAAATCACTAGAGGGCAATCACCAGCAAACCAGATCCATGCCATATCAGATGCACTTGCAACAACAGAAATGTATGAACGAAATAAACAGCTAGCAAAGGAACATGGCATTCGTGAAGTACCTGAAACAGCAAAAGAAAATGCCAAACCACTGGTGCTCGCAGAAAAAGATTTTTCTACACAGCCATTTTCAGCGAGAAATGGAATTGTGGAATCTTTTAGACAAGGAGACAAGCAAACTGATAAAAAGGGGGAACCTGCAACTAAGGAAAATAAAAAAGAATTTATTGGGTCAAAGGAACCTAAGAAAATGGAGACTACTATAGAGAACAAATGCATTAATTTAAACGTAGACGCAACAAAAAAGCGTGATGGACTATACCCGCTTGCAAAAGAACAACATAGTTATCCACAATTGCTTGAAAATCAAAACAGGACTGAACCAGATGCACTTGCAGATGAATATGTTGAAGCTCAAACGCTTCCATTAGATGAATCCTGTAAACGGGAATCTCCTTCAATCACTGAAAAGGACAAGGTGTTCAAACACAATAAACGTATTAAAGATTCTACATTAAAAAATCCTAAATCAGACATACCCGGAGCCAAAAAACATACTGACATAGAGGTACCTGGAGCAAAAGAGGAAGCAAATTTTGGGGCTATTACAACACATAAATCTTGCGCACATGCTGTTCATGCAAGAAATGAGAAAACTAAACCTGAACTGTCTGCAACACAAAGTCATGGAAACACGGAATCAAATAATAGATCAGAAGACAGTTATGCTAAATCTGCCATATTTGCAGCAAAAGAATGCAATAAAAGCAGTAAACTCTTGTCCCCTAAAGAGCAGCTGTTGCCAAGAAAAAATATTACAGCTGATGTATTTGCAAGTAAAAACTACACTAAATCAGAGGTAATTGCAACAGAAAGTTGGACAAATCCAGATCTACTGGAAAGAAAAGAATGGTCGAAACCAACTGTTCTTGTACAAAAAGAAACTACTGAATCAAGTGTACCTGCAAGAAAAGAATATATTGACCCATCTGTACCTTCAACTGCTGATCAACATATAACAAAAGAACAAATTAAATCAGAAGTGCCTGTATTTAAAGAGGATCATATTGCAGATGTGCCTATAACAACAGAGCCTTTAAAACACAGTACATCTAATGTAAAAGAATGTGAGTGCAGTGTACCTGTTGCAAAGGAATACAGTAAACCAGATGTCCCCATGACAACAGAACCTGTAAAACTCAGTGTACCTTCAGGAAAAGAGCTCAGACAAAGACTACCTGTAACAAGGGAATATAAGAAACCAGATATCCCTGTCACAACAGAAATGTCAAAACCTACTGTACCTACACGAAAGGAATGTACTAAACAAAGTATACCTGTAACAAACGGAATTAGTAAACCAGATGTTCCCGCAACAGCAGAACTCTCTAAACCTGGTCCGCCGATAAGAAAAGAACTTATTACACAAAGTGGACCTTTCACAAAGGAAAACAGTAAACCAGATGTGCCCATAAAATCAAAACTTGCAAAGCCTAGTGGACCTCGAGGAAAAGAACTTAAACTGAACGTACCTTTAACAAAGGAATACAGTAAATCTGATGTACCTGTGACAGCAGAAGTGTCAAAACCCAGTGTACCTACAGGAAAAGAACTTATTACAAAAAGTGTGCCTGCAACAAAGGGAAATAATAAACCAGATGTGCCCAAAACAAGAGAACCTGCAAAATCTGGTGCACCTATGAAAGAACATATTAAGCAAAGTGTACCCATAGCAAAGGAATATAATAATCGAGACATACCTGCGATGACAGAAACTTCAAAACTCAGTGTACCTGAAGGAAAGGAAGTTGTTAAACATTGTGTATCTGTAACAAAAGAAATTCGTAAACCCGATGAGCCTGCAACAGAACCATCAAAACCACCTCCGTCTATAAGAAAAGAATTTATTAAGCCAAGTGTACCAGTACCAAAGGAATACAACAAACCAGATTTATCTGTACCAATAGAAACTTCAAAACCTGGTCTACCAAGAGGAAAGGAACGTATTACAAAGAGTGTGCCAAAGGAACATGTTAAACCAAATATTCCGATGGCAGGCCATTCTAAACCACATGTGCCTGTGAAAACAAAACAGCCTAAACAAGACATAACTATGAGGAAAGAGCACACTAAAGAAAGACTAGATGTAAATAAAGACAGTCCTAAACCAGGCCTACCGCTTCCAAGAGAAACGAATGAAATGGAACAGCTATTGCCAAAGGAATATTTTGTTGCTGAAGAGTGTAAAGTAAAAACACCTGCTAATTCAAATGTACCTTTATCAAAAGAACTTCCTACACCTGAGGTGCACAAAAGACAAGAAAACATTAATGACAAACCCAGAGCCTTTCCACTTAAAGGCAATTCAAAAGGAGAAGTGAAAAATGAACATTTTAGCAGAAAAGATGTTACATTTCCACTCAGTTATCCTGCCCAACATCCAGAGATGGCTTGTGAGGGCAGCGACGTCTCATATAAACATGCATTTGCATCAAAAGAATATGCCAAATCAAACAAAGAAGTGTTTACTGACAAAGAAGAATATGATAAAGCAGGTAGCATATATACACAGAGGTTTAAACAACAGGAGGGACTTTCACTGGAAAGAAACAAATTCAAAGAGCAACTGATAGCAAATAAAGATCATCACTACTTTGAAAAAGACATACCGCACAAACAAAGACACGCCAAAACTGCAGCTTCTTCTGATAAAGGTCAAAGGGTTGTGAATGAGAGACACATTCTTAAACACGAAGTTCATACAAGTTCAGAGAAAGAAAAAACTGGAAGAGCAGCAGAATATGATGCAAAGCAGAAGGCTGCAAACCTGGGAGATCGTGAGTTAAGCAGCCATTCATCAATCCTACCCTTGCAGGTCAATGGTAGGACTGAATCTTCTGGCTACCTGGAGCAACCAGTTCATACCGATATGTCCACAAAGCCTCTAGTTGAATCATATTTGTCGATGGAAGGTGCACACCAAAGTCTGATGAAGGAGCCTAAGGTGCATGGTGTGCTGGAGAACATACAACATACATTGGATGAGAGGTCAAGCATCCATGATGGGAAGGAGACTAATAACAAAGAAATAGAAGTTCTGGAGTACTATGCTCTTAGCAACTGCAAAACTGACACAGAAAGTAAAGGAGGAAGGGTATCTTTGCTACAAACCGATGAGAAGATGCCAAGAAAAGGAGGGGTCCAGACATCTGGCAGTGAGGCAGATGAGAGCAGTTCGACCCACTACTCAGCAGACTCAGTTAAAGCTTCAATACCTACACCTCAGTTGGACACCTTGTCACCCACAATGGGGAAACCCACCATGTTCAAAGTAAAAGACAACACTTTCAGGATATCCCCTGTAACCAAGGCAGTCAAGCCACGTTTTCACAAAACCTTTCCAGAGGACCTCCAACGTGGTTCTCCCAGCAGTTCTGAGAAAGGGGTGGAACAGCAAGATCAACTTGCAGAACCGGCCAACTTTCCTGCTATGCACCATGCAGCTGTCCTTTCAAATCGATTCCCCCATGCAAGAGAGCGAATGTCTCACCATGTCCTTTCACCCTCTGACTTCAGCACTGCCAAGGAAGGAGGCTGCTTCAGGCGGAACCCAGCTCCGGAGGAGGATGAGTGCTGCTCGGTAGCAAGTGCTTTTTCAGAGGACGTGGAAAGCTATGCTCCAAGTACTGTAGACATGGCAGATGACAGGGTAGCAATTCTCAGGAACATAGAGGATGCTTCAGACATCAGAGATACAGGTGAGAGGCCAGAAGTCAAACTTCTTGGCAAACCACCAGTTGTTCCCCCCAAAAGTGAAAAAGCCCTCCGGCGTGCCCAGAAGCTGACATCACGCAGGATTAAAAAGGATGAAGGCAATGTCCGGCAGGAAGGGAAGAGCCAAGTGGATCAGAAGGTAGTTCGTGCTGTGTCCAGTGTGCCATCTTCCCCCACAGGCCTGATGGAGTCACATCGCCCCATGCCTGGCCCCCTGCCCGCCCCCAGATTCTGTATTGAAACAGGTTACGTTGCCCCTGCCCCCAACCTTGTCCCTCAGCCCTTCCCACTAACACAAAGGAAGCTCCTGCAGGACCCCAACTCAGGCCAATACTTTGTGGTTGACATGCCAGTACAAGTCAAGACAAAGATGTTTTTTGACCCTGAGACAGGGAAATACGTTCAGCTGTCGGTCCGCCAATCGCCAGAGGGAACTTTGTCGCCAGCCTCCTCTGTGGAGCTGCTGAACCCTCCATACATGTTGTACCCTGGCTTTCTGCCAATGCACGTGCCATCTTTGCCCCCTCTGAGGTCGTCCTCCCAGATGTCGGCCCCTGCCGCCCTGGTGGATGACCCCAAGAGGCCGGACATCAGCGAACCATGGAGACAGAAGAGTTATCACCAGAGGACCAGCAGCGAGGTGCAGCCATACACTGAGCCTGTGTACCAGTCACCCCATCAGCTTCTGGAGGAGTCTTCACACGGGGAGGATAGGAACACGGTCAGCCCCAGAAATCTGAACATCATATCCATGAGTGAACTAGAGGACTTTGCAGTGGAGAGCACCTGACATCCATGAGGGGCAGAAAAATCAAATATTATCGGATGAAGTGAAAAACTGAACAAGGTTAATCGAAGCACACAGTATATAATGTACATATGAACATAAAAAGCTACATGGATGTGTATCTGAGCAATTTATACACAAAAAGAGAGCTATTACTTAAAAGTAAAAGTAAAAATTAGTTTATTGATAGTGTATTTTGGACAGAAAGTTCCTTCATAAGATATATGTAAATTTGATTTTTCATTTGTAATTTTTTTTTTTTTATCTTAGCTGGGGATTTGTGATGAATCCTTTCATAAAGCAGGGCTATTTGTTTAAACTGTGCTTAACAAGATATACCATTCCATTTGAAAGGTTCTCATTCAGTAATACTTTCGAGGAGTTGTCTCTTTGTTTTCTTGCGTTATTCTAAGTCTGGTCCTTAAGGAAAAACCTAACCACTTACTGACAGTTCAATTCCAGTGTTTCTGAAATGGTAAGACTTGCTTTGCTTTTTTGTTTCAGATCTTGATTTCTCAGAATGCTCATGAAAATGCTAAAAACAGCAGTATGTTAAAATGATTAGTAAAACAGAATAGAAGCAATCTTTTTATAAGTCTTATTAAATATTGAATTAAGATGGTGACAGTCATCAGTTTTCTTGAGATTTATTGTCATTTCAAGCAGTAATATCCCTTGCGCTGTATGTAGACTTAGGGGGACGGTGTTAGTCTTGCTGTGATTGTTTAAGCTCACCTCCACCCCCATAACACTGCACTGCTCTTCTCTTATTGGTGTCAGCAAATGTGTCTTTCATAAGGGTCTTTTTACTCTGAACATTGATGTAAAATCAAAATACTTGTTTTATCAATTCAGTTGTTGGTTCATATATGGGTACAAGATGGAATCAGAAACAACTTTTGCCTTCCAGCAAACTCTCACCGTTATTCAATGAAATGCTAAAATTTATAAATATCATAATAACATTATTTACAGTTGTATGTCAGATTTTTGTATTAACTGTCAAGTGTCCTCCTTTGTAAATCTCACTCACTCCTTATTCCTCGTTGATCCTCAGTGACTGGTTATAAAAGTTCTTACGTGAGGTAATGAAAATTAAATATTGCTCAGATCATACTGCTCTTCACAAAGACATCAGAAAAAAAGCTTCATTGTACAGATTTTAAAGAAGTTACCAATAAAAGGCAGCCTTCCCATACTCATATTTACATTACATTTCTTCATATAGCTGATGCTTTTCTACAAAGCAACTTACAATATTAAGTTACTTACAACTGTTTACCCATTTATACAGCTGGGTATTTCACCGGAGCAATTCAGGGTAAGTACCTTGCTCAAGAGTACTACAGCTGTAGGTGAGGTTCAAACCAACAGACCTCAGATCCAAAGGCAGCTGCTCTAACCCCTGCACTGTCATTTTGCTATGAGCAACAGAAATTTAAATTGAAAATATGAGTCTTGATGACATCAAGCACTACACAAGGCCAGGAGCTTCTAGCCACCCACATGTGACATAACTTCCGCACACCAGATCTCTATCAGAAATCTCATGACTTTTTATGGAAGTGTACTCTCGTGAGCTATTATACGTGGTATATTAAGACCTGAAATTATTAAATGCATAGGATTCTTTTGAAAGGCAATTCCATTATTAATAACTGTAATTTAATTCTGTATTGAAACAGGCTACGTTGTCCCAGCCTCAACCTTATTCCTTAGTCCTTCTCACTCACACGAAGGAAGCTCCTTTTATCAGAAATTATACTTTACAAATGGCAGGTTTAGTCATAAGTTACATCATGAGAATTCGCACACACACATTGTCGGAAGACGCTTGTCCCAACTGGGGCTGCGGTGAGCCGAAGCCTAACCCAGCAGCACAGGGTGCAAGGCTGGAGGGGAAGGGGGCACACCCAGGATGGGATGCCAGTCTGTCGCAAGGCACCAGGACTCGAATCCCCGACCCACCAGAGAGCGAGCAGAGGCCAAACCTGCTGTCACCACACCCCCCCATCATGAGAACTGCCTTGTCCTAATAAAACAAGCAATAATAAAAAAATAAAGAAAATATTAATTCATACAGCACATTTAAAACCTACTTTACAGTAAAGAGGATAAGGGTATAGGTTACAAGTTTAAAGTGAAGAAAGTAACAACATTAAAAAAGTCAGTTGCTCCAGAAAACATTAATGTACAATTAATTTGTAGGACAACTATTTAATTATTATTGCTGTTATTTTGCCAATAGGTATTCATTTCTAATGAAATACTGAAAAAACTATGCTCAAAAAATTCTTCGTACTAGTTTAATTTGACTCTGTAAAATCTAAGGTTGGAAGTTATCTTAGACAATGGTGTTATAAATAAAGACTGATAACTATTTAGTGAGGTTCACCAGGCTTGATGCAATTTATTTCAAGGACAGGCAGTGCAGCGTGTGCCTAGTTCTGTTGCAGTGTCTACTGCTAGTTACCTCTACCCAGCTCCTCCACCGGCCAACGTATCAGACCAACTTTGCATCTAACCGAGAATACGTCCAAGTCCCAATTCTCTGGCCACGACAAAGCTGGCAAGCTGCTGTTCTAGACTTTTCCAAAGAGAAAACGATAATTGCACAGCGAACTTTGCAGTGTACTGTACAGCATAGAAAGAGCACAGTTAATGCGTACCTGCTTTACAACTACTGTTTTGGACTGGTTATTGTAGCTCAAAGCACTGTTTTTTTAGACTGCCTACTATTAAAGGACCAGGAGAGTGACAGGTTTAAGCTTGCATGCAGTGCAAAGTTCGCTGTACACGTGTTGAGGAGTCTTTAGAGTGTATGCATCTCTTGAGGATGCTGTAGAGCGCACGCACGTGTTGAGGGTGCTGTAAACTGTACGCACGTGTTGGGGATGCTCTAGTGGGTACATACGTGTTGAGGATGCCTGTAGAGTGTATGCATGTGTTGAGGATGCTGTAGAGTGTACACATGTGTTGGGGATGCTGTAGAGCGCACACACGTGTTGAGGATGCTGTAGAGTGTATGCATGTGTTGAGGATGCTGTAGAGTATACGCATGTGTTGGGGATGCTCTAGTGGGTACATATGAATTGAGGAGTCTTTAGAGTGTATGCATCTGTTGAGGATGCTGTAGAGCGCACACACGTGTTGAGGGTGCTGTAGACTGTACGCACATGTTGGGGATGCTCTAGTGGGTACATACGTGTTGAGGATGCCTGTAGAGTGTATGTATGTGTTGAGGATGCTGTAGAGTGTATGTATGTGTTGAGGATGCTGTAGAGTGTATGCACATGTTGGGGATGCTGTAGAGTATATGCATGTGTTGAGGATGCTCTAGTGGGTACAGACGAATTGAGGAGGCTTTAGAATGTATGCATCTGTTGAGGATGCTGTAGTGCACACACACATGTTGAGGATGCTGTAGAGTGTACGCATGTGTTGGGGATGCTCTAGTGGGTACATACGTGTTGAGGATGCTTTAGAGGGTATGCATCCGTTGAGGATGCTGTAGAGTGCACATACGTGTTGAGGATGCTTAAGAACAGCACAGGCCGTGTAGTTCCCCTGAAATGAGGTCCAGTATGTATCTCCTCGGTGCAATCTGTTGTTTCTGTAAATACTGATACTCCAGCATGTGCAGTCTTCCCTTTGACATAATTCTGGAACTTCTTTACCTTAACATTTACATTTATTCGTTCAGCAAACACTCTTCTCCAAAGCAGCACACAAGGATTATTATCTATTAAACTAGCTGACACTTTTGTCGAAGGTAACTTGCAGTGCCAGATACTCTTGAACAGAAAGTGAAGCCTGGCATAGATCGAAGAATACATTGCCTTTCATAATATGAGATATTAAATGTTAAAGGGCTTTAGCATCAGCTGATTACTGAAGAGCTGGGAAATTTGCGAGCTCAAATGAAGGCGTTTCAGAACTGCAGACTGGTGTTGTGCTATTGACATGTAGTACTCCATTTATCCAGAAGGTGGCAGTATAACGAGATGTTTATTTCCCAAGGACGATAAGATGTTATGGCTGTAAACTGCATTTTAGCATCAATAGTCATATTTAAAAACATCTACTACCTTTTCAGTAAAATACTGCACTTCTAGTTACAAGTGATATTAAAAAACTATTTTTAAGGAATACAGTATATTGATGTTTGGAGTATTAAATATACTGCCAACTAATTGGACTAAAGGGCAGATCATTAAGTATAGTTTGTATATTGACCCCTAAAGTGCACAGATGTTTTTTTTGACAGAGCAAATGCTCTGGGGAACTAGACTTGTTCAGCAGGCTGATACCCTGGTAACTGACATTGCTCTGTTGTGTAGACAGGTGAATGTTTGTAGGGGTTTAGTGTGGTGTATCTTACATAAGTCATCCTGAGCAAAAGTGTCAGCAAAATACTACTTAATTATTGCTGTCTGTCATTTTGGAGAAAAATATTGCTGTGTTTCCAACAGAGTTTATTAGTCCAGCCTTTATATCTGTTAAGAAAATGTCAGAGGCCTGCATGGTACAGCTAAGCCACAGTTCACTAGGTGATGGGAGCAGGGGTTGCAGGGGTTCGATCACTGTGACCCACTCAGATCTGCTCTCTGGGCCCATCTAGTGGATGAGACCTGCAGTCTGATACAGCTCTGCATCCTGGACCTCCTCCTCTTTCTGGTCCCTCTCCAAATTTCATCACAGGATCTGTTCCTGTAAGGTGGGCTTAATAGTAGTTCACTCAGAAACGTAAAAATGAAACTGTCTCTTCATTTTGTAACTGTCTTCAAGTAAGTTTGGGCCCCAAAATGTCCTGTTACAGGCTAATAGGAGGTACCACAGTGCTCAAGAACACACACTCACACACACACACACGCATTGTCTGGCGGTGAGCTCCTGACACGCCGCATGACTCGGCCTTCACCACCATAGCGTCGCCATGGCGCGAGACCGCTGTCCCGTGCTAATGAAACCTTCCCGAACGAACCAGAGGGCTGGCGGCCGCCATGACTCGCACCTACGACCCGTAACCTTCTCCTGGCCTGTCTGCCCACCCGCCCTCCGAGTCCGAGATATGTTGGTTTGACCACAAAAAACAAAACGGATGCTGTAGGTTGGTAGTTTGCTAAGTAAGTAAGTTAAATAATTTAAATCTCATCCAGGCTGTTTGCAGGATCATCTGATGATTTCACACATTTCTGTTTATTAATCTTTATTTACACCTTTTCAAGGCCGCTTACACTGTCCGATAATAAACTTAGGCAATGATTCACCCATTTCTACAGCAGGGTATTCTTTGTCAGTTCAGGGAAAGTGCTCTGATCAAGGGGTCTACAGAAGGGGCAGGATAAAAACACATAAATTTAAGATTACTAAACAATGACCCCAACACTGTACTACACACACACACATTGACTGAAACCGCTTGTCCCAAGCGGGGTCACGGTAAACCGGAGCCTAACCGGCAATGCAGGGCGTAAGGCTGGAGAGGGAGGGGACACACCCAGGGCGGGACGCCAGTCCACGCAAGGCACCCCAAGCGGGTCTCAAACCCCAGACCCGCCAGAGAGCAAAACCTGGCCAAGCCTGCCGCACACCCGCACCCCCTCGCTTAAGCACATGGACTTGGAATTTGAAGTCTGCTGGTTTAAGTCCCACTCTCATCACTGCTGTAGAACCCCTGTGCTACTTTGGAACTTAGCCTGAATTATGTGTTTAGTAAGGAGCTGCATGAGAGTAAAAGTTTAAATCACTTCAGATAAAAGTATTTGCTTCATAGATAATATTAAATAATAATGTTAATAAAATTAACCACATAAATACAAATATATATAATTATAAATTTAGTAATTTTGAATCTAATTTAAATTATTTATTATTATTATTATTATTATTATCAGCCCTTTGTTCAAGTCATAAAGAGCAGAACTACAGCGCTTGCATCCTGAAACCCATGGGAGAGTTGCTACCTGAGCTGACACATAAGAGAAGTGCATCAACTGGTTTGTAAAACATATTTGTTTCATTGTTTATTTTCTTCCAGGGATGGGGGTATAACGAAGGGCAGAGGTACTGAATCTAAAGTGGCACAGGGATGCCTTTGCCCATGCTGAGTAAGTACTGTGTGGTTATTGGGAAGCCTGTAAACATCATTATCCACTGCATTAAAGACTGCTACGTTTGTATAATTTCCGACAGAGATGAGCAAGATTGATTGGTTTATTGATCACTTTAAATGCAGGAATTAGAAAGCAGTGACCACTGAAGATGACTTCATAATAACTTATGCAATACATCTGCATATAATAACGTGTTCATAGACATATACATAGCTGATGTGGCAGAGTACTGCAACCAAAACAAAAAAAAAGAAAGAATCTCATCGTGCTGTAAAAATAGAAATCCAGCCCCTATTGATGTACTTTTTTCTTTAAAAAAGAGATTTCGTTCTTGGCAGCCATCCAGCTAATTTAATAGAACTTGGTCTCTCTAAAATTATTTGAATTATTGGCAGAGTTTATATAATGACATCAAATTATCAGTAACTCCAAATGCACAGCTGTAGGATAGTAACAACTTTATGAAATATTAAATCAAAAATTATGAGTCCAATGTGATTTAACTTCTCATTTGTATTTGGTAATGGCTAAACTCTTAATTAAAACCTTATTATGCATTAGAATAAACAAATACATTAAGAAAAGTCAAATGAAGCTCTCGTAATGTGCGCTGAAAGTTTTAATGAGGCCATGGTTGTGATCCGTGGCGCCTTCAGTAGCAGGAGCGCTGGGGAAAGGTCCCCTGTTGGGAGGAGGTGCTGATTTCTGTAAGGAAACTCTGCTTGGTCAGCAGGTTTCGGGTTGGGCGTTAGTCCCTCCGCTCTCATCCGAGCTCACAGAGCTGAACGGGACCGCGGTGAGCCCTGCCACGTCATAGACTGTCAGTACAAGCCTCAATGGCTGAAGCCAAACAACCATGCCGTTCTGAAGGCAGACGGATTAATGAAAATGACGCGAATGCAGAACCAAAGATTCCTCGAGATGAGGGACACCTTAAAAACTTAGTCGCTCAAAGGGCCACGAGTACTGAAGGTTTACCCTTTAATGACATGTTCCATCGATTGCCAGCATTGCATCCACCTGGCCGAAATGTTGGGACATGCATCTGTCTGACGTCAGCACACAGCAGCCAAACAAAAAGTAGACCTGAATGGGTAAATAACCTCGTCTAAACGTACGACATTTTCGAGGAATGCGTCACACACCGTGTTCTTCTGGAAGAGCGCTCACGATTGCGTGGTGCCCAGCAACATCAAGCAAGACTTCTGACATTATCCTGTACTGTCAAGTCGCCTGGGTGTTGCATCATGAATTATTAAATCAGTACTTCGTGGTAATACATAATTTCTTATCAATTATTCATGCTAATGTGTGTGTAGTTTACTTAATTGTGTTATTGACGATCAAAAGTAATTTCCTGAAACTCCTCAAGGACGCAAATTTAATCAGTCTAACAACTTTTCATGTACAATCCTTTCAAATAACCTTAATCTGCACAACTATTTCTTTATTTATGCCCCCTACTGAGAAACAGACAGCGAAAACATAAAATGGAAATAAATGAATGATATGTTTTAAGATCCTAATTGTGATGGTGTTCCTCTGTAAAAATGGCTAAATATGTAAATACAAATTGTAACATTAATAATTAGCAGCTAGTGTTGATAAATTTAGTTTGAGATTTGGAAATGGCATGTGTGTGATTGGCAAAGAGGATGCTCCTAAAAGTAAATAAATAATAAGACTCATTCTGGCAGTTTTACCTCTAGTGAACAGGGAAGTAAATTAATTATTAATAAGAGCCAGATGGCTGAAGCAATAGGCTACAGGAGACGTACATAAGTGTGCCTACATCTTTAATTGTTTTAAATACATGTCAAAACAGGACAGAAGATAGCATGGATCCACAGAATATCTGATGATACAGCATATTGTATACAGCTCGTCTGCGTTTACCTTCAAAATATATACGTATGAAGCACAGACACTTGTCATAGACTTTACAAAACAACGACATGATGTTTCCCGCAAATAATATTGCAGAACATGAATGCAAGATTTCAGTATATTTTACTTCTTAGTCTATCGATATCATTATTTTACAGTGTGAGTTTGACGCTAAGCAGCCGCACAAAGAAGCAGAGCATTAAGATGAACAAGGCTCATTACTTAATATTCTGGACATTCTCCCCCCCCCCCGTGTAGTTTGTGTGCTGCCCGAGTAGAAACGTTAACTTCTTGAAATGTTACAGCTGCATATTAGCAAGCAGTGCAAATGTTTTTACATGTACACACCGGCTTTTTCACACATCAGTAACAATGCTCATTTAATACGTTAATTAATCTAATACAAATCAATTGTGTCCAAGCACCCCGCACCTCGGGAGCTAAAAAATCCCCCAATACTGAGCAAGGCCACACAAAAATCAATATGTATATTAAATAAATAACTTAACTGACTCCATACTTTGTAGAATTCGGAAAAGGTAAAATCTTCCCATGGAACAGTCTCATTTGGGGGGGGCGGGGGGGTCACGGTACCACACCAGCCCATTTGCATCAGCGTCCCGGCAGTGGCTGACCTGCAGGGGGTGCTCACAAGCTGCGTTTCTTCTCCAGGGGGTCCTTGGAGCCATGCGATGGCTTGTCCGTGCCACTCTCCTGGCTGGGGGTCTTGCCGCTGGGTATGGGTGCGGGGCTACTCCCGCCCACTGGCACACCTGCAGCGGACCCTGCCCCTGGCCCCGCCCCTGAGCCTGTTGGCACACCCGCACCCAAGAGGTTGGCTGACTGCAGCACAGCCTCAGAGTGCTCGCGCGCCTTCATGCGCAGTGCTGCGACGCTAGCCGTCCGGTTGCTCTGGCAACCGTAGGGGGGCAGGAAGGAGAGGCCCATGGGGTCAGGAACACAGCAGGAGCAGAGCGGACCTCCTGGAGTGGTAATAAGAAGGGTGGGGGTGAAAAGCACATAACTGGGTTAGAACCTGTGCCATGCCGGCTTACTGCTTTCGCCAACTCAAGCCGTGAAACCATCGTGCTTCTCATCGGTATTAACCACACACCAATTATGTTTTCAGAAATACCTTTCACCCAGAGCAACACCCTGAAGGGGCCCTACGCTACAGGCAAACACAGAATCACAGAGAAATTTAACCAAAAAAAAAAAAAAAAAACTCAGCCTGAAATGTAGTCACCACTGTAACACCGATGAACAGCACAGTCGTGTTTGGGTCATCGTCAAATAGCGCGCACGAAGAACACAAAGGAAGATCACAAAGAACATCAACCAAGGACCGTTCGCGAAGAGTCAACCATTTCTCGCACACAAAAGCCTTTCTGCAGCAGAGATCGAACTAATGGTTTGTCGGCCAGTACTTTTCAAAGCATGTTAAACAAATTGATTTTTTTCAGATAACTTATTTGCAGGAACTGAAACTCTAACCATCACTGGCATCTGCTGGGCTTTGCTCTGATTCTGTGATTTACACAGCAGGCCTAACACTCTCCAGGAGTAAATTCAAACTGGAAATGCAGGAAGCCTCCTGAAATTATTATTTTTTTTTTTTTAATTTTCAGGTTTGGTATCGTTCATGTTTACTTAGTTATTGTTAGAACAATTTAGCCACGAGAGAGACGTACTCTTTGGCCTCACCTTTCAGAGTGGCCACTTGGGACAGCGCTTGGGCATAAGTGGCGGTGTTCAGGAGGGTCCCAGGCAAGCAGGAAGGGAAGAAAGGACCTCCTGGACCCACCGCTCTGTTCAGACTGGCCAGCGGAGGAGGAAATTAAATGTTAACTGACGTCATAACATTTAGCGGCTACCAGATGGAGGCCGAACGTGTTAGGCACCTTTGCTGCATTTCCAGGGGTTCCTTCTTGCCCCGGCTCTGATCTGGAGAGGGGGAGCTGAGGTTCCTCACCGGTGAAGCCCCCTCTCTCACCTGCTCCTTGCTCCCCTCCTGCTCGGCACTTCCTCTCTCCGTCTTCCTCCACTTGGCCCTCCGATTTTGAAACCAAACCTGAGGGGCGGTCACAAACCACCAAAAAGAGCCCGGCAGGAATTCAACTATACACAACATAGATAACGTTTGCAGTATTGTATTCTAAACATTTTATTGGATTTGTTTAACTCATTCAAAATCCTGCTTTCAAAGAAAAATAAAAAAAATCTCTGCTACTTGGTATTATGCGAGGGGGAGGCAAAAGGTACCTGCAATATTCTGTATTCATTCCAATACAGATCACTGCAGATACTTTTTGACTTATTCAAAGTCAGGTGACTTAAATTGTCAGGTTAGGGAGATCAGACTGAAAAATTCTTTACAGTAGAGACACATACAGAATCTGACAAATACTGGGGGACACATTTGCCCCCCCAGCACCTCTATGACACTCTACAATGGTGTTCTATTGCGAAATATTACAGCAGAAAGTGTTTGGAGGAAGAAAAGTTTAAATATTTTCATTCGCTAGCAACTTAATAACATTGCCTCTGCCTTATTTATTATGAAAAACTTTTGTCAGAAATTAAAGGTTCACGGTGCCCACCCTCCCACCCCCCCAATCCCGCTGTATTATGACAACTTACATAAAAACTTCACGAGCACAAAATGCTCTGCATATGCGGGGAAGTTCTTGTATCTTAATTGAATGAAGGTCATTGGCTATAACAACATTTAATTGAGCAATTTTTCATTATCATATTTTAATGACTTCCTACTGACAGTGGCCCGGCTTCTGAGAGAGAGCCGTGATGAAGTCGTTTATTTCCCTATTTAGTGATTGTTTGACAACATCAGATTCGATTAAGACTGTGCTCTCCAACGCATTAATCATGTTTGAATGCAAAAAAGGCCATAATGGGGTCCTATCTCCGCAGACCCGGTGGCATTGTGCATAGGTACAATAATGTCAACAGACAAACAAAAAAACATATAGTATTCACTCAGCATAATAAAAGACAACAGTTTACAGGCAGGGCAACAATATTGGGAATGTAATTGTCGCAGCACTATCTCACCCCTGCACCTTCCAGCTAGAAGTCATGATCTCCTCCGTCTGAATAGTCCATAATTGCCCCATTAATCTCAATTTGCAGTTTGTTCTTAATGCAGCCAAGGCCAATTGACACTTAAAGGAGGGTCTACACACTACAACAAAAAGAAAATTTATTTTCTAATAATGATGTAAGTTTAATATCCCTGCATGCTGCGTCTGATTCATGTTCAGATTTAATAATACGAATCGCGTAATCCGATTAGAGGGAAATAATTTGTTTACAATCCCTAATTTACAGCAGCGAATTCCATTATCTATGTGCAGTCATTGGTTTTAAGCGATAGTAAGATGACCCAGGGGAACAAAAGCCAAACTATTATATTTCGCACAATTAGATCTGCGCTCACAACAAAACCCAAAAGCAAATCGGGGAGGAAGGAAATTACATATAGGACACATTGAATTTCATTACATGCGGCTATGTTTATATAGCGGTAAGAATATTTTGCCGGGCAATCTCTGAATTTAAATTGTCAGAAAGTGAGCTATCTGAACAGTGACCGCGAAGGACGTCTCTATGTGTGTTTGTGCGTGCGCGCGCGCGCGCATGTATATGTGTGTATTCATATTGCTATATACCTATACATATATACATATATATATATATATATATATACACACACACATATGCATACACACTTGTGTGTGTGTGTTTATGAAAGTATGAAATTCGTGCATCCATTCTCAGATGACTGGGAATCAAAAGGACTGAATGGATGCACATTGATTCATATAAGCATGTGAAGAATGAGACCGTTTTACCTCTGTTTCTGACGCTCCGGAATGGATTTATATTAGAACAATTTCGTACCTTTGAGACGCGGACAAATTAGTGTAGAACATTATCACTAGTTAATTATGAATGACCGATTAATCAACCTAATCTAATATTCCACATTATGTTGATGTTATTAAAGTGCATCACGAAAATGACAGAGTGGCTTAATTTACTTTCTTTGGCCAAACGTGCTTTGAACACTTTATGGGGTTCTATTCATTAGACGGGTCTTGCGGTCCGTACTGGCGCTGAGTGGGGTGGGGGAGGGGGTGGGGGATGGGGGTGCGCTGGGGGGTCCTGGTCCGCGCGAGCCTCACCTGGACACGCGCTTCGGTCAGGTTTATCTTCATGGCCAGTTCCTCTCTGGTGAACACGTCCGGGTAGTGGGTCTGCGCGAACACCGCTTCCAGAGCCTCCAGCTGGAAGCAGCAGAACACAGGTTCTTTAGTGTGTCAGCGCGTGCGGGCGCGTGCGGGCGCGCGCGCGCGTGTCGTTGCGAAAAAAAAAAAAAAAAAATGACCGGGATTTTTCACTGCGTTATTACACGTTTCAAAGAACGCGAATAAACCCTTTCTTCTATTATTTTTACTAGTCTTTATTTAGGCTAGCTGACACCGCCGTCTAAAGCGACTTACAATGTTAGATAATTAACTTCACGGATGATTTTTTTTTTTTGTCATGATTTATACAGCACCAGTTCAAGGCACATGATCAAGGTACATTAAAATATCCAGAATAGTGTCAAGTTTAATAAAACTGTTCATCCCCGTAGCAAAGAATGTTTTTTTTTTTTTTTAAACGAACAGGCTTTCATCTTACTAGCAAAACAGTGACGGGAAAACTGTTTTCTGTTTTCCAGCAATATAAAAGAAATTAGAAATAAATTTGAATTCAATTACAACGTTTTAAAATAGTAACACTTTGACTTTCACAGAAAATCAGTTCTGGTGTTAGAGCTGTGCGTTCACACAAAACGAATAGGATGTTTGCAGATTTTTTTATTTTTTTTGTTACTTTATGCTCTTTCCCTTCAAATGAGACTAGAAGTAGGTTTGCCTTCAGCCTTCACCCGTTTCATACCTGCTGTAAGGTAAACGTGGTCCTGTTCCTGCGCTGCTTCCTTCGCAGAAATCCGTCATCGAAGTCTGCGGCTGCATGGCCTCCGAAACTGCCGGAGTTCACTGAAAAAGGTGTGGAGAAACGGCGTTGAGAACTTTCACCACACACTCGGCAACTTTCACTCCAATAAGCGCAGCTCGGGCAGCCAGGCCTCGCTTTTCCAAAAAAAAAAAAAAGAAAAAAAAAATTCAGCGTCTTGTTTTACTTTTGTCAGACTGAGCAAAAAAAAAAAAAAAACTGTTATAGTAGCCTAATTCTTACACATTTCTTTTTTATTGGGACGTGGGGGGAAACGCTACTTTGCCAGTCATCATGCCAATAAGATATAAAATGTACCGAGCATCTGTTTATCTGAAGCCAAGGAGAGCTTCGATTTTTGCGAACATTTAGCTGAGCGACGCCGAGCAGTGAGTGATGCAGGCGGTTGGTAGGAGGGAGGACCGTGACCACAATGAGGTGTCCATTAGTCATGAAACATCTGTGCCCAGGCAGGCAGGCAGGCAGGCAGGCAACACAAGAGCCCGTGTGGCCCGAGGGTAGAAGCTGGAGCCCGGGCCCGCGATGGAACCAGGTGGGGCCAAGAGCGTCATAAAAATAATAAAACACTCCAAACAAAACCGGCGAGGAAAGGTCATACCCAGTGCCAAACGTAGAGATATAAACGATATAACCTCCAAAAAGTGTGTTAATGTTTTCTTTACTCTGCAAGGGGGAATCTAAACTAAGAATCAGTTATATGCCTACCTTGTTCATACGCTTCGAGAGCGCTGCTTTCTCAGTTATATTCATTTATATTTTTTTTAAAAAAAAAGATTTTTCAGACACAGGGTGTAATTTAAGCAGTGTTAGCAGGTTGCTTTCGAGTTTGTTTTTTCCAATCAGAACACAATGTATACACGAAATACAAGCTTGACACATTGTGGTTTTGAAACAACTGAACATTTCCCTCTATGCATTCAACATATGAACAGGCCCATAGTTAGAATAATTATTATTATAATAGCCCAATGCAGTTACATACTAAGAACAGCGAGTGTGAAGAAGTACTCACAAGTGTTAGTCCTGCAACACTCCCCGTCCAGCTGAGGTGGACAATGAAAATAAAACATTTTCTTGTCCTTATACAATTTCTCTGGACTCTACAACAGCCCGGATTCCTATTCTGCAAAACAAATCAGTAAGTACATTATATTATACAATATATCGCATATTATTATGTGGACCTGATTGACATCTTAAGTTTTATGTCATCTGTAAACATGTATCTACATAAGAATAAGTACATAATCCTTCTCATACTTGCACATGACTTCCACCTGTCAAATCAGAAACTTTATGGGAACTTCAGCTCCGTTATATTATCAAAAAAAAAAAAAAAAAAAAAAAAAAAATCACACGAACAAAATCAGGTGTCCTCCAACATGCAGAGAGAATATGATTATTACTGTACTTTAATGTCACTGTTCTTGTCTTTCTCCTGCGTATAAAAGTCTGAGATGTTACGCAAGCATAAATAACGTACCTGCTGTGTGTTCGTGGTCGATGACAGCGGCTGAACAGAGCTCTTGATGGACGCTGTACACACGCTGCTCCGGCGAGCGGGTGAGTGTATGTGTGCGTGTGTACGATTTACCGGCAGTCACACTCCCGCAGCCAAGCGCGCGCGCGCACACACTCTCGGGGTCTCTCTCTCTCTCTCTCTCTCTCTCTCTCTCTCTCTCTCTCTCTCTCTCTCCCGCGCGCGCTCGCTCGCTCGCTCGCTCTAACACACACGCAGTGGCGGAGAGCGAGGCCCAGCTCTGGGAGCAGCCAGATGTCTTTATATCCGTCTGCAGCGCGTTCAACCTCTCAGCACTCGCCTTTATAATCTCGCGCATAATTGGTCTTAATCTGATTATTTGCAGCGCTGTCTGCTCTGAGTGACTTGGATAGGTCCGCTGGGTGCTCCGAAGCGCTCACGTGCTGGACAACGTCAAATCTGGACAAAGCACGAGACTTTAAAAAAAAAAAAGAAAACACGTACCTTGTACGAATTGCTTAGCGCTATGCGTTGTTATTCCCAAATCATTCCCAAACATGCGTGCTTTATCGACAGCCATGCACTTTTTTTTAATCCCTTCGCTTTTTCATATTAAAAATCTAGATGACTGGTTCTGGATTTTAAATTGACTGTCAGACCAGTAATTGCACATTAGATGGGTTAGGGGTCCACTTTATACAAGGCTTCACTTGCTGAGCGCTCATACATCCAAATTTTGATTTTGTTCACAGCAAGGGGTCCTTGGATTTATTTTCTCTTTGCCTGTAAATGATATGCAGCGGGACCCTTTCAATTACTTTTAAAACGCATCTGGGACACGGAGTACAGACATCGTCGTTTCTCTGCCTTCTGAAAATTAGGCTCTAAGTACCAGCTGAAATTTTGAAGACGAGGGCGGGATTGGATGAAATCACATAAACTGCAAAAAAGCAAGTATAATGGCTCATAATTGGTTCTCTAATAGCATTACACAAGGATAATAGCCTGTTACGGCCCCCTGCACTATTAAGTGCTTCCCTGGCGTAAAACGTTTATGATATTAAGGGGGGAATATAATGATATTTTGGTTATTAAATGCGTGTAATTAATTTATGCACCGCTGAAAATAAAGTTGGTATTATGACCTCGGCAAGATGCAGTGGAAAATTGAAATCAAACAACTGTTGATAAGTTTCTCCTGCATGTTGTCTAGACGTAGCATCAAAGGTGCGTTGCTTCTTTTTTTCTTTATGTTTTAGATAGATGGGCGACAGGCAAGTGCAATGTTTTTTATGGCCTCATTAACTGAAGGGAGAGGGTGAAAGCGGCATTGACCCCATCTGTGCAGTAAGAGATCCTCATGGGCAAAATCAAGCATACCCTAAAATCTATCTTGCGGATTCCATGTAACGCGTTATGGTAATACGTGGGTTCTAGTTTTTGAACAAAACTCGTCCCAGCGATTACAAAATAAAAGTTAAAAAATAATTGCATAGCAGAATACATATACTAGCCGCAGCGAGAGTTCACTGCATACAGATCAGTCTACCCATGTAAAATTTATTTCATTCTTTATTGTAGCTTGCGACCTTCAGCTAAATCCCTTTATGATTTGTTTTGGAGGTAAGTGTAGACACCGGTTACTCGTTGGGAATTTGGAATCAAAACAGAGGATGAGGAATGACTGATTGGAAAATTGAGATGCAGAATGTTAGTAAGTAAAAACGTTAGCCTAAACCAAACGAAAAGATGGAAATCTGGAGAGGGGAAAGTACAAAACAGGGCTTTCGGCTGAATTTCGGGGAGTTACACGTTGATAGCGCTCATTGAAATACAGACTCATCGACCGCTGACATGAAGTTAAAAATCAGCACCCTGGTCAGCGCTCCCATCCTCTGCTGCGACTGCTGAGCGTCTTTCTCTACTTACTGTTCCCCTAATTCATCAGCAAAACATGTTAGCGAAAAGTACATACAATTTAAAAGCGTACACCGCCTATGAGAGATGCTACATCACTGCACATTACTCATACCCTAACTTATTCAGAAAATATGAAAATGACATACAATATTTATATACACTCAGACATCAGTCTACCATACTGTGTATGACTTTGTGAAAACTGACATTTTTTATAACATTCAACATCATTTCCTGCAGAAACAATTTGGGTGCATTCCCAGGTATCTCAAAAGCAAGTTTTGAATGATCCGAAATGATCTTAATATCAGTTGAAAATGATTAAATGCAGTGACATGAAACTTAACAGGCGAACAAATGCATAAATATGGCTTGATCTGTCAAAAAACACAAAATATTAATTCAGTTAGTCATTTTAATGGTTGACAACTATTTTTATTGCACATCACGGCTATTTCTTTCCAGGGAAAACTTGATCTTTAGAGACTGTAGATTGAGAAATATTCCGCCGTAAGTGCGATCTGCAGTGTCTTTAACACGTTTTACCTGTAAAACAGACGCAGACTCGGGTTCTATTCTGCTGTCCTGATGAGCGAACCAGCTCAGTTCCATTGAGTCAGTAAAGCAAAGTTTCAAGTCTGAGCTGAATAGAGTAAGTACTATTTAACGGACGTGTTAAGAAAAAAGCCTATAAGAAAAGTTAAGTATTAAATAAACACGAAAAACCACTTATTCCACAAGAAAGGCTCTTTAAATCTAAAGCTGCCACTTTAAGATATTCGGATAAACGTAATTGTTTAAACTGTTGCATAAATTATTATTTTTTGCTTCCGCGGACGGTATTTTCTTTTAAAGTTACCCCCAAACGTTTAATTATGTGTTTTGCAGCATTTCAGTTGTCTTGTATTGTTACAAATTTGTCTTTAAAATATTACAGCAGCACCTCATCCATCGTTGTGTGTTTCTGGAAGCAGCCTATAAATAAGAAAACTCACGGGACTGAGCTGGTTGCAGGTGTACTTATTTCGTTTGTATTTGCTGTCTTTGTTAACTTTTGAAGGCCTCGGGGAGCATTTTTGAAAATCCTGAGGGATAAATTGAATTCACTATTAATGGATCTGTTTCTAGGTGTAAAACTGAGGTACTACAGTACTCTCGATTCAGACACTGGGTTGGGACGATCACACTTTTTTATTTTATTTCCATCACTTGCTCTTTTACGGTTATCTTTGGGGAACAACATGGTCACCGGAATAAGCACTATCTTTGAGTTTTGTGCCATGATTGCAGAGGAGCAATTAAAGCCAAGCTGATTTTCCTTCCCTGTACAAAAAAAAAAAAAAAAAGAAATCACAGCTAAGAAAAAACAAAAAGATGAATTTCCAGGAGTGAGAGGTTTAGCATGGGCTCCTAACGTGGCCTGTCAAACACAGCAAAACATATCTTCCTGCGTATTAATTAGTCAAAAACTACAGTCACCTGGAAAAGAATAATGTCGTAATTTTAACCCATCTGTTTACAGCATCAGCACAGATAAATGTCCGAATAAGTTTACTGCAGCTTTAGTGGAGAAACACTGGAGAGAAGTGGAAGTGTAATTACAGAGTTTAATTAAAAACACGGTTCTGGCGGACCGCGAGGCCTGTGTGTGCGACGCGCTGGGACACATCGCCAGCCATTCAATGTTCTACAGGTAGTAAAACTGACTGCATCTCTGCTTGTTCACATAGTTCAAATACTTTTACCCTTACATACCATGTACATTAGAAAACACGTTCAGAAATAATGCATGTGTTGTGGAGTGATATGAAGGGGCGACACAGCGGCACAGCGGGTAGCGCTGCTGCCTCATAGCGCCTATGTGGTGCGAGAGAACAGGGGTTCGATCCCCAGTCTGTATAGAGTTTACATGTTCGCCCCGTCTGCCTGGGTTTCCTCCCAAAGACATGCTGTTCGGGTTCCCTCATAGTGTGTGAGTGACAGAGAGAGTGTGTTCCACTGATGTATGTATGGATGAGTGACCTATTGTAGTGTATCTAGCAGTGTTAGTCATCTTGGTGAATGAGGTGTGTGGCTAGTAACACTACAGAGTATCCACTGTAAGTCGCTTTGGAGAAAAGCGTCTGCTAAGTGAATAAATGTAAACGTTTAACGTGAGCACACAACGTTGTAGAGTTGTAGAGTTTAGATTTCTTCACTGTTTCAGACTGTAAAGAGAAAGAAGGTGTGAAATTTGCGCGGGAAAAGCAGGGCAGTAACTTGTACCGGAGAAAGCGGTTGGCGCCAGTGGAGTCCACGGTCAGCTGTGTAATAAAATGGCGTCTCCTGTAAAGGATCGTGCGAATTTTAAAGTTTTCGCTGTTAGTGGTTACCTATAGACTTACCACAAAAATGGGGCTGAGAAAACGACTTTACACACAACAGGTTTCAAAACTGTTAAGGCCACTGGATTTACTAAGTTGTGTATACTCTCTTCCACCTCCAAGTTAGGGACACACACCAGTTGCAAATGATAAATGTACACTGTCGCTGAAATATTGTTTAAAAATACTTTTCGGAAGAACCGGCAGCGCAGGCATATCGGAGCACCCTCCCGAAGAATATGTTAAAAAAACTCCCAACATTCATTTTCAGTTCAGAAATAATACCGCTACATGGAGTGATATGTTAATATTCGAGGATTTAACGTAATAACGAGAACATGAACACGATAGTGGTAGTTCACATAAAGGGTAAAATATCTGAAGTGGGGAGTAAATACCACACATTAGGTATAGGGATACTAATCATGTTAATGCGGTGAATCAGGAGTCCTAGATGTTACAGAGAAGTCGGCGGAACGCCTGCAGAGTTGCTCGGACCAGCAGTGGTCGACAACATGGCGGTCAAACCCTGATCCCACTCCGTGAGTCCCCATCTTCCTCGTAGGGACACGCTGCGTACTCTATTCCCCCCAGTAAATTACTTAAATTAAACTTGAAGCGTCGTTTGTTAGGATCACCCTGTTTAGACTAAGTATTAATTATTAAGAGAAAAATCTGAGTATGGTCACTACATACATGTGGAGAACGCATATTAGTAAATCTAAAGCTTTCTTGACGAAGGGAATGCGTAACTCTCTCCTGTTATATTAACATGCGTTTCATTGCATTTCTATGTGAATTTAGGCAGACCGGAGCTTGGTGGAGGTGAATGTTATACTCAGGAATGAAACGGTCTTATTCAACTACTGTCGCAATGTACATATTTTCTTTTTAGTTGATTCACAAGTTTAAATATACAGTAATTTCCAGGTAGCGGGAAGTGTTATTTCAGTAATAGCTGCCCGAAGAACATTCATCGTTACGATGTATGGGGTATTTAAATATATCCCACATCCAAAAATGAACCGCAGAGATATGTAATCTCATACCTGCAAACAAAATGTTTAATAGATTGCATTCTGACAGGATACAGTCCATTGACTGTGTATTTAACCAAGAAATTTGAAGTTTATTTTAGTACTTCTGTAAGCTGCAATTTGTTCATAGGATTGGCGAACAGGTTCATACATTATAGTCACAGTTACACTTTAGATCCCATGTAATGGAGGTAGATTAAGAGGTAGAATCATCAGTTCCCATTTTCAGCTTTCAGAATGCCTCAGGATTGCAGTTGCACATTTTTCTAGATCTTTACACTCTAGACAAATGCCAGCTATAAAATATTTTTTTCACAGACTAGCACATCCACTAATTTTAAAATAGTGACATTTTTAGCCTATGGAATAATTCTGGTTACATTCATAACCAGCAGTTAAACTAATAATTCCTTATTTTACAGTACAATTAGGAGTATATATAATTTGCAAAATCATTTTGGAGATGGTAAACATGCTATCCCGCTGAAGGGATGAAGAGCTATATGAACAACTGTAATGACTGACTTCAAGTAGATCCCAGGACATATACAGTATAACCCCTGATGCCCCTGAACTTAAAAAGCACCAAATGTACACAATGGCATGTATTGCCTCCATTTAGTGGAAGTCAGCTTTGAGCCTCCACATCCCCTCTTGGCCTGGGGTACGGTGGAAGTCACACAGGTTCCTGATAAGCTCTCTGAAGACTGCTGTCTGAGAGGCAGATAGCCTGGGGCCAAAGTGTTGTAGGATCTCCTCAGTGCTAGCCTGCCCATTCACCTGGGCCTGGAAGGCCACAAAGTTCCGAAGGTCCACCAGTAGCTCATCGTGTTCTGTAGAGGCACGGGGGAAATCTGTGCCCCCTGTCGATTGCAGGCTGCTGCCTTCATCTTGGTCTTCCTCCTCCAGGCTCTGGGATAAGCTCAGGTGGTTCCTGGCCTTCATCTTGGCTAACAGAACAGAAGAGGAGAGGGCAGCAGAACCAGAGTCTTCATCCAACCCTTCTCCACTGAAGTGGTTGGAGGATGTTGGTTTTTTAAGAGCAGACTTCTTTATTATAGCAGCATCCTGCAAAGATGAAACATTCAAAGTCGTATTAGGAAAGGAGAAAGGCATGTGTAATGAGCAGCATGAGACTATAAGTAAAATATCACATTTCAGATCAAATCCTTCACTGACTACATTATAAATGTGCTACTAGAGAATGTTTATAATATAGAGGTGTCCCACAAAAAGATCTGTTAAGGCCATTTTGGTTTCTTCAGTACAGAGGCAGTATCAAAACAAAACAAAACCAAAAAAAAAAAGAGAAAAACTTCTGCTGTGATGTATGTTGAATTATTGTTGACTTTAACAGATGACTTTGGGCCCTTAATTTCATTGCCTAGGTTAATAAATTTACATATTCTATTGCCATTACATCCCCACTGGCTGCATGAAGATGTGCTGGAACCATGTTCTGATGGATGAGTTTCACTTTTTGCCAAGATGTTTTTTCATTATTCTCGTCATATCTGTAGCATATCAGAAGAGAGTTCTTTAAAAAATTGGAAGTGCTATTACATGTTCTTGAAGGAACCTGGAAAGTCCTCTGCACATAAAATAACCATAAAAAGACAAGTATAAACTGGATGATGGTCATGGAAGAGCAATCATAAGATGTGATGAACAAAATTAGGAAAGTTTTACTGGATCCTGGGCAGGAAATGACCCAAGAGGGTTAAAAAAATTGGGGGCACAATAAACTCTTGTCTTCAAGTGATGAGGCATGATCTCCAGAATGCCATCAGCATATCTCAAGAGCAATGTGTGGTTAGAACATTGCTAGGATAAACATTTCAGTAATCCCATTTAATGTGTGTATTCACTATTTACTGGAGACGAAAGTAATTTTAAATGCCCAAAGTAGGCTGTCAAACTGACCAAGACCCTCAAAATAGCATACCAAGATATCATGGAGGAAGGGGAGAAAAAGGAAAATATTAACAATGGGTTGATAACTTCTAAACACTTCTTAAGCACTTAACCAATAAAGTACTTTTTTTCTGAAACATCCCACAATATCAAAATATTCAGCCCATCTCTACTTTTCACTTTGTTTGCATACAAACATTTTTTGAAAGATCTACTTTCTTAAATGTGTATTACACACCTATACATCATATTTAACAGATGAGAAGGTTGATTTTGGTTAGATACCTTGCATTTGTCCGATCCATGTGCAGCAGAAGTGCTAGTCTCTGCTAACACTGGGTTCTTCTTTTGACCAAACCTTCTCCTAAAAGAAATCACAACATTACCATTATATTGCAAAAGAAAACACAGAAAAATGCAGTAAACCCAAGGGACTTCTCAGAAATTACACTATACATTTAGCTTTAAATATTCTGCAACGTGACTTACAATGTCAAGCTACTTAGAATACTTTACCGAATTATACAGCCAGGTAATTATTACTGGAGAAATTTGCAGCGAATACTTTTGTAAAAGGTTCTACAGCAAGAGACTGCATTGCAACTCCAAGTCAAGAGGTGGCAGCTCTACCCATTACACTACCTGCTACCCTAAAATATAAGAATATCTGAACTGTTTACACTGAGTGCAGCTATAGGCAGGTAAAGTGTTTGAATGGCTGTCAGACAGTTACGTAGTCTGTTTACTTATTTGTTGCAGCAAGAATGCATAGTTTCTTTTCAAATTATCAGGCCATTGAAAAAAAAAAAAAACTGTCTAAATTTGTGACTAGATTGTTTTGTGTTTTCACCAGGCCAACAGAATACTGTGCTTTTTGTTAATCAAGCGAGTTAATGTACTTTTCATGAGATTAAAACTGCTGGGCATTTTTACTCATGTATGCAAAGTCCACTGTCCATTACAAGATAGAGCCAGTGAAAGCGGAATTTCATGCCAAGAAAAGTGTGACTGGCTGCAATGTTTGACTGAAGCCCTACTTGAAAGTTCCAGGGGTTCCCAGTGGTGTCCCACAGTCGTTTTCAGTGGGCACTCGTGAGAAGGGGATCCTGCAGTGCTGGCGAGACAACTTCAGGACCCGCAGGGCATCTTTAGCTACGCGGTCAGCCTCTGCCTCAACAAGCACATAGTCTGGGTTGGATGCCTCCATGATGGAATCATGCTTCATCACACTATGAATACCTGTTAATGATAAACAGATTGCCATCCCTAAGTAAAAATTGAAGAATGGCTTCTAATAAAGCCACGTACACATTCCTCAGAGTAGCACTCTGATGTTAATTAGACTAACATTCAGAACTGCTATAGCATAAGACAGAAATAATATTGTGGATATAAACAGTCCTGGGGTGAAATAAATGTGAAGGGGAGCAGCTTATGTGAAGTAAGATCAACAGTCATCAGTCTTTCTTGGGTGACTAATAAATACATGGTATGTAAAACAGGTATCCATTACTTTTGAGCAAAATCAAGCTCAAACCACAACATATTAATGAATCAACTTTTACTCCAAAGTATGTGCTATTCAGTGTCCTAATTCTCTACTGAAACAGTTTAAAGACCTATCAACAGATTCAACAACTTATGAGACCTTTACCTGACTTCTTAAACAGTTTGGCAAGGACATAGTCTTCACTTTTATTCTGGTCTTCTTTGTCTTTCTCATCACCACCAACCCTCTTGTATCTCCTCTTCTTTACCAGGTGCGAGATGCGATGCCCTTCAAATCGGGCATCCCTATGGTGCTTGTGTTTCAATGGCACTGAAGTATCTTCTGGATCACAATGTTTAGTCTTTTCTTTCTGTTTCTGAGGACTGTGCCCTATTCCATCAGCTGGCCTTGCCTTCACCTCGCAGTATAATGTGCATTTAGAAGCCCCGTTTGTGGGACTCCCGTCATCTTGGTTACAGCCATCGGTGTCATTAGGTCCAGTGAACCCATTTGTGGACTGTGGACTGTTTATTTTATCAGTTAGTGATGAGGATGTCAAATTTAAATGGAGAGAGTTTCTTTGTAGTGGATCTTGGGAAAGGTCTTTTAGTTTTGTGATTCCATTCAGCTGGCTGTGTCTTTTTTCAGGAGAACTTGGCAATTTCACTTTTTTTGGCTTCTTGGGCACTTGCACATCAGAACCAGTACCTGAGATAATTTTACAAAAAGAGCCATGTTAAATTTAAGGTTTCATTAATGTTATTAATTACAATGAGTTCAGCGAATCTCAAGCAGCCATCATGAATACATGTAAATCTATGAGAGGGAATGTCAAGGACAAAGAAACAGGCAAGGACAAAGAAACAGATGATTACAATTTATTTTTAATTTCCTGATTTAAAATAATACATTTAGTTGCTAAATTACCTGCAAATATTGCACTGGTTTCAGTTCCCTGGGAGCTGTCAGGATTGCTCAGCGTGAAGAGCTCGTAAATGTCATTGGACTTGAAAAATCGACGTTGTTTGGGGTCTTTAAGTACTCGATTTGTGAGGAACTGCTTGAAGATTTGTCTGAGGGGATAGGCCAGAGTTGCACTGAATTAGCTACTATTGAGGGCCAGACGTTTAGTCATTATCATAATGACCAGAAATATAGCGTGGCTGGCCAAGGATCCAAAAAAAAATGTTACCCCACAGAACTGTTTAACAGCGGGACAAGGTATTTTGTGTTATAAGTTAGACATGAATTACTCATTCAGCATGTAAACAACCCATCATCCAGTAATCTTTGGGAATTTGTAGAACCTTTAAGGCGGAATAACACAACAGGTTACCGCCATCTTTGAATGACCTGTATTCACAAAATAATCATTTCTGTTTTTGTGAACTGAACTACATAGCCCATTTTGTTTGAGTGCCTATCCTAATGTACAAAGGAGCAATTAGACATTCTCTGCCTTCCAGGTTTTTTATGAGACAACTACATTTGGTAACAAAGCGGTATTGTTGAGACATTATGGTAATGTAGAGCATTGTCATAACATGCATTTAAAATTTCCTACGAAGTTAATGTGTAAACCTGAAGATGTTCATAAACAAATCATCCTGGTGGCCACTGCACATGTAAACATTTTACTGCTGGTTGTCTTAAAGCACCTTAAACCAGATAAATCCTAAATGCTGATCAAAATCCTTCACTGAGTAATACCTTTCAATGTTTCTAAGTGGAAGTATGATCATTCAACATACATCCTACTACTAACCTGTGGTAAATCTTCTCTTCAATTGTCCCAGCAGTGAGCAGCCTGTACACGGTCACCTGCTGTTTCTGGCCAATTCTCCATGCACGCTCACGAGCCTTTAAAGCACAACATGATATGCCATTTACAAACAGTTTTTATTAATGTGTATCGAGGAAAATGAAAAATCTAACCAGTGTAGAAAACTACAGAGCACTACAGAATCTGATGAGGATGCGTGTTACTAAGAGCCCTACTGAGGTAAATGTAAACACAATGTATTAAATGTGTTCACCTGAGTGTCTGTGCTGGGGTTCCAGTCTGGGTCATAGATAATGACGCGGTTTGCGCCAGTCAAATTAACACCAAGACCACCAACTCTAGTAGTCAGCAGGAAGAGGAAGATTGACTCGTCCTGGAGAAAAAAAAAAAAAATCTAGGTATTATAATAATAATAATACACTAGAAAAATACTGTAAAATGAAGTGAAACCAAGTAATTTACTCAAGATGGATACCGGCTTCAAAAAATCATGAATGATACCTCATTGTACTGTGCAATAAGCGGTTGTCTGGAGGCTATGGTGGTGGTGCCGTCCATTTTCAGATATGTGTATCCATTTTCCCTCACAAATACCTCCAGGATTTCCAGCATCTGTTAGAAGAAATGTTTTTGGTCACAACACTGAGAAAGGGATTAAGATAAAAGGATTAAAGTGGGATTAATATTACATGTAGAGAGGTGCCACCACTGTGGGTGTAGGTTCACTACGAAACTCAATCTTATTTATATTGAACAAAGACAGCTGGACCTTGACAGACCCCACACAATGTAATAAGTGCTTCTAATGCATTTTATTAAAGGAAAAATGACAATTTTATTGGTGCTAGAGCAGGTTCTTGGATATAGGTATAAAGATATCCACATATCCATATTTTTACTGTACAAAGTGCCCTGTGTATTCAAGAAAATTGTAGCTCTTTACACATTATTATATTTAAATAGCTATCAAATTGGCACACAGAGGTTTTTCTTGATGTTTTCACTGGATGGATAAAGGAGTAACTTTCAGGGGCATAAAACGATACATCAGCAGTGAATGATTTCAAATAATTGCTGTTAAACGGTTTCAGTCCAGAGTAAGTAAACTGCCTAGTTACGACAATATTCTACTCAACAAGAATAAAGACCTTTTGACACAAACAGTTCATGTTGGTCATGTATACAGAGAAACGCAACAGCTAAATAAGTTACCATATGGTCAAAGTGTTTTGAAGAGAGGGCTGCACACACACCTGTCTTGACTGGGTGAAGAGTAGCACTCTGTGGCCCTGCTTGTACCACAGTCGGAGAAGTGACTCCACCACGATCAGCTTGCCGGAACGACGCCAGTAACCAAAGTGCTCCTCTTTAGTCAACTGGTCTTCAGGAACACCCCGCAAGATCCGGGGCCCTCCAGAGAACAGATCTGGGTGGTTGCAAATCTTCCTCAACGCAATCAGCCCAGAGAACACCTGCACAACATAGGCACAGTGAGGAAAAGGAGGGGTAGTGTAATTTCACAAAGTTACAAAGGCCTGCACAGCTACGTACGCCGCAACTGAATAACCGAGAGCCCACCTCACCTCTGAAAAACCTTCTTAACAAAAATTCCATTGCATTAATAAAGCTAATTAATTAAAATTGCCTTCAGTAAAACACAATGCTGCCTGCTTCTTTTGTTCTTATTTTCCTTTCCCTGACCTGGCAATGGACATGCCATTAAAAATGCAGGTTAATGGACTGCAGGGCCATTAGAGGTTTGTAAACGTACAGCTATCCTCTGTGACCCACTGCACCATAAGCATTCTGGAATAGTGTGATGAATGGCTTGTTCATGTGTCTTTGGATGTGGAAAGGCAACAGCGGGGGACCTTGAGAGAGAAGAGGAAGTCCTCAGCCTAGGCTGAAGCCAGCAGATGTTACAGAAGGCCAAACAGAACTAGGAAAGTTAGACTGATGTATAATGCAGTGTTTCTGATTTGATGAACTGTTTATCAAAGTCTTACACCAGTAAAAGATTCTATCAGAACATGTATGCATGGTTCACTTGAAGTGCACTGGACAGAGCCAGTTATGTTCTAACTGATAGGCTCAGCAAGATATTGCTCCCGCTGAAATATGGGTCTCTTCTCCATATTAATGGTTCACAGCACATGGCTTAACTGCTCTACACACACAAAGCTGCAGCAGACTTTCTCAATACTCCTTGGGTAAGTTTTACTGAGAATTCACTGTGTTCCTTTCTCAAGTTTATATTCAACCTACTTAGAATGAAAAAAGTAATATATTTAAAATAACACAATTCAAAAAGGAAAGACAGTTCACCTGCATTTCCCTATTCAGGATCTGATATACTTCTTTGGAGTCGATAAAGTTCTGATAGATTTTTCGCTGCTCCTCAGTCAATCGGCAAAACAGAACCTTAACAGTAAAAACAAAAAGAACAAAAAAAACAATACACAGGCATCCCTCAACTTACAAACTTTCTTTATCCAAAATTCCAGCATAATGGCTTCTAGCTCTTTGATACCAAATTTTTGATTTACAGAACACAAACTAATACCTGAAGCTTGTCCAGCAAAACTGTTCAAAAAACACTGCATGAGTGAAGTAGAAGTGCAGCAATGTACTATAATTGATGTGTCTGCATCCAGATCTCTCAATTTCTTGATGTTAGGAATATGAGAATGTTGCTTTAAGAGCGTGGGGCATTATGGGAAGTGTGTAAAATTCCACAGGAGTGTCTGTCGACCATAGGTGAGTCATTTAATTAAATGATTGTGGACACAACAGAGCTATTATCAGAAAAAGTTTAACTGATGGTTTTTTGGGTTATGTATGTGCAATTAGCAGCAGTGCACAGTTTCAGAAAGTCGTTAGCAATAGACACAAGATGCTCAGTGGGTTCTTCCTTGGCTTATTGCTCATCCCATGGAGAACTGATCAATTAAAAAAAGAAATGTGGGAATTACCCCACTAAGTGTGTAAATGTGTTTTATGTTGTGCTAAAATCATGGGTTGATAATTATACAGGTGTTTTAGTGTTCTAGTGATATTTGGAAAATTTGGGGTTTTTGTATGTGCTCGAAATGCATTACAATATAGGCTTTCAGTACCTGAACTTCTCAGGAACGGATACATTTTGTAAATCAAAGGATGCCTGTATTTTGTTTGCGTGTATGTATAGATTATAACATTTGAAAATTATAATCAATTTTTACCTGTTTAAGTTGACCAGTTCACTAAAGAATCACTACACAGAGTATGCATGTGAGTACTTGAAAACATGGGAAAACGGTTAGTTACTACCTGCTCATTCTTGTCTGGTAGAGAAAGGTTGGTTTTCACATCAGCTTTCATCCTCCGAAGCAGGTAGGGGTTAATGGTGTCTCGTAAAACACAAGCACACTTGTAGGCTGTCTGGACCTTGAAAGAAGGAACAACGAATTGATTAAACTTCAAGAGACACACCATTGCAACTAAATCCATGTTCCTTCATGACAGTCAGAGAATTCCTTTGGGAATATGCTTAATTACGAATATCGTCTTGGATTACATAACAAAAATGTTCTGATCTCAAGTGCTGATCTTTTGACTAAGCTCCCTGTGAAGTTTCACTCTCTTTTTCTTCCTTTTCAGCAGATTGGCACATTAAAAATTCATAGCAATGCTGTTTGACTCAAGGGAAAGGCCCTCTTATCAATAACATTGTCCTAATCCGCACTAGGCCAAACACCATTTGCCTGAGGTTCAAAGTAGGGGTGGGGCAGACCTGAAAGATCAAAGGGAATTTATAGGGGTGCACAAGACTGTGGTGCACAGGACAATAAGTGGGGATTAAGGGCCACTTGGGATAACAAAAGGCAGAGAGTAGGGTCCTATGACGAACATATGCTACAGTAATGGCTGGTCTGTACATGGCCAGGAGGCCTGATTAACTCCAAAGAGTTTACATACAAAGGGCAAAAGGAGTCAGCAGTGTGGGTTTTCAAGGGGGCGGGTGTTGCTTCTTTGTTAATATAAACCATGGCTTGATTGCTCTGGTGGAGCTAAGGAGAAAACGGATGCCAGAAGTTTCGCTACTTGGTCCGATTCAATCATCATCAGTAACATGTCTGAACTGAAAAGAGAAACACAGTCAAGTCTACAGCTGAGTCCATTAGTGCTAGAAAAAAAGTATATTAGGATAAGAGAAAAGCCAACAAAATGCATTGTGAAGACTGACTGTAAACAACCACCCATCCATTATCAACTGCTTATCCAGGGCAGGGTTGTGGTGGTCCAGAACCTATCCTAGTAGCATATGGTGAAACATAGGGTATACTTTTACCAGGATGCTTGTTCTTCACTAGTTTATTACACACACACACCATACTATTTCACTCACACACGAAAGCACTAGAGGCAATTTAGTCACCATTTCACCCAAAAAATGTCTTTGGACTGTAGGAAGAAAACCAGAGTACCTGGAGTCAACTCATGTGAACATGGCAAGAATAACATAATGCACTTTTTGTATCGTTCTTGGGGATGTACGTCGCACTGGAGAAAAGCATCTGATGAATAAATGTAAATGTGAGAAAATGCTAAATCTATAGACTAAACCAGATTCCAACTCACATCCGAACCCCCATACGAAAGCTGCAAAGCACCAACATCACTTGCTGTGCAGCCGTGCTGCCCTGTAAACAATGATGCCACCATAAAAAAAGTCAGACCGTTCTGCGTCCTGTCAACATTTCCCTTTGAAACCCTTGTATTTATCCTGTGACAAACAGCACTTCCAACGTGACGGAAGCCGCCACTAAGGATATGTGGAAGACAAAAAGACTGAAGAGAGAGGGTGAAGAGGGCTAGCCATCGGCAACCATTTAATAACATTAATAATTAGTAAAGGTTTTTATTATTGGCTGAGGAAACATCAATAAGCCTTTAAAGGAAGTTAAGCGTATAAATCCATACAGTCGGTGTATTATTAACGAGGAGCTGATGATAAAGGCACTTTATCCCTCCTGTCCTCATCACAGACCAGCACCCTCCTCCTCCCACTCTGTTGACATGCCTTAAATGTCTTTTTTCAATCAAGAAAGAAAGGGAATATGCCTCTTCTGGGCATCTATCTGCAAGACACTGTACTCACTGACTGCAAGGGGGGGCACTTCTACTGACCACAAAACTTATGCAATCCCTGTTGTCCGTATTAATTGACTTGCAATCTGACTGCATTTAAACTATGCTTCTTCAATTCCAACACAAAGATCAATACATTATTTCAACACCATTAGAAGAAGCCCCAAAATGTGTTACCATAACACCAACATAATGACAAGGCATAAGACCAGGTTTAGGAGTGGCCTACCTGAACAGGTGACGCATTGGCGTAGCCTCCCATCGTGATGGGCACAGAGAACTGTTCCATGAAGGTGGGCAGCGTGCCCAACTTGCCAGGGAAGACAAAGTCAAACAGAGACCAGAGCTCTTTCAGGTTGTTCTGCATCGGGGAGCCGGAGAGGATGATGCGATGGGGCGTGCGGAACTGTGGGGGCAGGGGGTACGTGATACTGAAGCATGACCAACAGATGAATCTCCCCCATCAGGAGGCTGTGATGCTCCAATCTGAGGTGTTCATCACTTAGAGGCTCATCAGATAGCATATTGGATTTTACACTGTGAGGCCTTACATCAAAGACGACTGCAGGCTTTAATTGTGATGAGGCATCTCAGGACTGGCCAAGCTCTGTATGGAGAGCTGAAATGAACACCTACAGCTCTCTAGGTTGACTGACTCAGATACATTAGTTGTATAAAGTGATCAGGATGGGATTAAATAGGGATGAGTACCGAAAAGGAGGGTGCAGGAATAACTAGCACTTCAACTAGCAGCAAGGTGAAACACCATAATATTCTACAACTGATGACTACATAAAAGCACAGAAAAATACTACTCCCTCACATGCATCCTCACCATTTTACAGGCCACTGTAACTCCAGCATGAGGGTTGCGAATCTTGTGTCCCTCATCCAAAATAATGTAATGCCAGTCGTACTTCTGGATGTAGTCCTGCATGATACGCACATACGAGTAGGAGGTGATGAGGATACCATGACTCTCCACAATCTCCGGAATCAGTTTCTCCTGAAATGAGCAGACAGCAGGTCAATATAATACAGCAGGTCCCCTCTGCTTATGGTGACAATCCCGCTACATTTGCCAAAAAAAAAAAAAAAAAAAGCCAAAAAAAATTCTACAAAAGCCAAAATGCTTATTACATCAAAACGATCAATGCGCATTAAAAAAAACATATTCTGATGTGTGGTGCATAATACCCTGAACAGACATTGGCCTACAAGGCAACTGGCATGCAATTAGTGTAAGCTCCTTTGAGCTGAATTCACCCCATCAGCACAGAACACACAGAATGGACACAGCCATTTACAGCAGCGCAGATGAGTGGGAGCACAGGGAGCGCAGCTCACCTTGACACCTCCCCACTGCTGTGAAACTCCTCGGCAAACAGTGCTGTGCTTGACAATTAATCTCATAGACGGCATGCGTGTGACATCCCTTCCCTCTATCAGAAAAGCATTCACACGCTGAGCTTGGGCAGACGCATCGGTAGCCGGGACTGTTTCCTCAAAGGAAAACTACTTTTTGCCTCCTTTGCTGTGTCTAAGGTTGTATGTGTAATTAATTAAAAGCACATCACATTGAATGATCTGATCCATTGAAGAGATTCTAAACAATACTTGAGTTCACAGCATGATTAATTGCATCACTTTGAAAAAGCTTCATCTACGATAAAAACTGTTTATCTGAACATGAAGAAAATGTGTATCTTTATAGACTACAATGAAATGGATTCGCTGACTTTATACAGTGAATTTCATTTGGTTTAATTGAGTAAATGTCTAGATAATTACTGAAAACACTTTACCCTTAAGGCCATTTGAGAAGTAAAGACATAGAAAGCAATGATTTTGCACTGATCAGCTCTTGTCCTGCAACTGCTACTGGGGATCAGAAGAATTTCATCTGAAACCATAACGCAGTAAATTAATGCAGCCCACCAGACCCTAATGAAAGCTCCAAACAAGAGTCAACAATGGAGGCCTTTTGGTTCTGGCTGAATCCCAACCCACACTGCTCCAAGTCGAGCCTATGGCGCATTCCACGTCACAGACGGGCAGATGCTCACCTTCCTGCTGGTAAAGGAGCCCGTTTCATGGAGCACAGCCACACGAAAAGGCGGCCACCAGGTGTGGAACTCCTTGACCCACTGGTGCATGACTGTGGCTGGGCACACGATGACTGTGGGGCCCAGGCCTTCGTACCTACATACATCGGCGACAAGGGTTATCACATGTGGAGACATACCAAGTTCTGTTTTACAGAAAGGTACGAGGCTGCCTGATCAAACACCAAACTACAAAATCTGATGTGTCAATCTTATTCCTGTCAGTACATTGAAGCCAGTGCTTATAAATTCCTTTGATCACCATTAAATGGGAATCAAGGGAAATTATTATTTATTCTTCACTTATTTTGACAGTAAAGCTCAGGTTAACAAAGCTGAGATGTTCAAATCTTTGCAAATTGAACATAAATCAACAAAACATAAAACCCCACACGTTACTGCTTTGACACTAACACTCAGCCTACATTTTCTCTGAACAAAATGAATGGACAGGATATGCTCAATGACTACAAGAGCATTACGGCCAATCTAAGATTCCAGGCTGCTACTGAGGCATAATTGAGTTTGCAAACAATCAATTTGTGGAGAGTCGACGCAGCACGCTGTATTGACCCATGCAAACTCTGCTCCTGCGCAACAGTGCAAGAGAGGCACTGCCTTTAACATGTTTAATTACGTGTTTCATGTTTAATTTCCCCAACCCTGCAGTCCCACCCCGTCACACTCTTGTTTTCCTCTGATGTTGCCACTAAAAGAATTAAAGGAATATCATAATTGAAATGTCGTTAATAATTTACGCCACCCTCTCTCCACCAGCAATTCGGCTGCTGAAATATTAATGATGTTCGAGACTGTCAGTCTGGGAGGGGACGGTTGCGGGGGGGCGCTTGCCTGTAATTTGAGCCTCGCGTCCTCAGCTTGCTGTAGCTCAGCCCTGCCAGGAAGGCGATGAACTGGATTGTCTTGCCCAGGCCCATCTCATCTCCCAGAATTCCTCCTGCTTGCTGGCAATGCAGCTCCCATAGCCACCTGACGCCCGTTTGCTGGTACCTGGGGACAGAGCCACATGGCAGCATGATGCTGAATTAGTCATGCCACCAATAAAACACGCTGATCTGTGGAGCACAACAGAGCACATATTGGGACGGATTAAAGTAGAAGCACCACAAAAGACAGTGCTGGGAAATGTCACTGCCCCAGGCACCCAGTTCAACTCAAAGATTGTTTGTCCACCAGCTCCAAACCTGAAACTCACTCAACTCCCAAAAAACACCATCCTCTAACTTCAGCGTGCAGAAACAGCAGTGTGAGCCTACTTTAACGGTATATGTTTTTCGGCAAATCCACAGCTAAGCAAGATGCCATTTTCTAATGTGCCATGCAGAAGAGATCACATCACATCACACAGGAACATAATGCTACAAAAGTCCTACAAACTTAGATGGTTAACTGGCTCAAGACAGTAGGACAACCGAAACTACGAGAGCCTTACTTGAAGAGCTTTTTCCAGAGGAAACCAGGCATTTTGAAACCTTCATCGAACTCTGCGTCGCTCTCTTCTGAGTCGTCCTCTCGTGCTTCTTGCTTCTGCACCTTTTCCAGTAGCCTCTGCCGCTTCCACCTCCTGGATGGATGAGCAAATGAAAGGAGCTAAAAAAGTCAAATGGCATGGCACTAGCCCCCCCAAACTAGTACTCTTACACACAGCTTCCGTACATCCCCTGAAGTGCATCACAGCACATGTCAACAGCAACGATAACTACAGCGTCAGTTTCTGATTCAGATCCACGATTACAGAGTTTTTAGACATGATCCTCCTTCCTACAATAAATCCAAAGGCATTCCAACTCATGCTCATTTCACTGGTATCAAAGCGAGTGATCACAAATAAGGAAAGAGGCACTTTTGTCTTTAGAATCTGGATGGTCCCAGACCGACCACTCCGATTTCCCAGATTGAGACCTACTACCGTGTCTTAGTTAGCTGGCTTTATACGGCCTACGAGGCCAGCTTTAATTGATCCAGTCTGGCTGCAGGGATACAGCAGTTAGTGGCAGTGTCGTCAGGAACCAAATTAAGATTGATACAGACAATTAAGCATTTGAGCTCCCCATGAAAGGTGTGAGAGGGGAGGAAAAAAATCCATCTTCATTTAGTCCTGGCCCTGTCACTTGACAATGAAAAGGTTCCCTTTATTCCAGCTTCCCAGACTATATTTGTAATTAAGTCAGGACTAAGCTTTAGTTCAGTTAATTACATTTTTTGTGCTAACTCCCCAACCCCCAACATTCACTCCCTCATACAAATAAGAATCAAAAATGTGTTGCTTAATTCACATTACTTCCCAGAAGTGCACAAAAAGGAAACATGCCAATATAATTTAGTTGCTATAAATATTGAATATTCAATCTTATTCTGAGCAGTAATTTTAGTTTTTTCACTTAGGCATTAATGAACTAGAATCCACACCATAATGAAAATGTGAAATTCTGAAAATTCATTCAGTTCAGGCGTAGCTGTCTATCAATGGATTACACTGGGAAAAGAACATTCCAAGCCAGGTAGGGCAACATGTAATGAGACAGATAGACAAAGCAAACCACACACTTTGCTAACAGAACTCAAAGTGAGTGCCTTATGAACACACCTTATTCTCTGTTTGTAACACTCTATGTCCCCGTCATCTTTACATTTCTTCACGGCACCTTTCTTCCCGCTGTCCTCTTCCTCTGAGCTGCTAGGGTAGTCCTCCTCACTTCCAGTAGCCTTCTTCGTCCTTCTGGATTTCCGTTCCGCCTTCTTGCTGTAAGGCTTCAGTTCATATTCTTCACCTTCATCCACCCAGAAGTCATCATCTTGATCTGGCTGATCAGGGTCCATGAGCTCATCACTGGGGATGTACTCTGAGCCTTCGCTGTCAGAGTCTCCCCGCACCTTCTTCTTGGAAGCGATCAGTTCCTTGACGGGTTTAGCTTTGGGGCAAACTCTGAGCGCATTCCTCTGCAGCTTTCGCATACGTTTCTGGAGCTTCCTGTCCTTACTGGTGAAATCGTTGTTCTCCTTTGGTTTGCTTTTACCCACAGAAACACTGTTGGCGTGAGCCCTGGACTTTCTCCTGGCCACCCGTTTCTTCCTGCTGATGGCCATCATGGCTTGGTCAGCCAGGTACTTATCAAAGCCTGAATTCTCACTGAGCATAATCTTACGGGGTTCCTTGTGCTTTGGCTGTTGGGGGATGCGGGTGCCGAAGGGCGTCATCTGACCTGTACGGATTAACTCCTCCCACTCAGTATCCTGTGCCGGCATGAGCATGCTGCCCAGGGTGGATGGGCCAGGCTCTAGAGCAGAACCAACCACACACACGCTCAAAATATACTCTTGTCACTGCTTGGAGGGTAATCGGTTACAACAATACGCTTCTAACAATCCATGTTCACTTAAAATTCTGCTAAACTATCAATCTATAGTAATTAAAGTTAAGAACAAAGGTTTCTGCAGAAAAGGCAATTATTAAAATATGAAGGTAAACAAAACAACAACCTGTGATCAAGCACTGCTCAAAAGTGGAACAAATATAAAATCAGAGAAAAAATGGTTATGAAACCCTACATTAACAATCTGCAGGCATACTTAAGGAAAAAGTATTGGAAGTATTGGATTATTAACAACAATAATAAATAACTATGCTTACCTTCATCATAATCCTCCAGCAATTCAGCTTCGATCTTCTGAACATCTCCTCCAAGAATGGCTTGTAGTCGTTTCTGTTTGGCTCTTATCTTTTTTAACTGCTTTTCCTGTGGCAGTGGTTATACATAAAAACTATTGGTAACAACTAACATTTCTACTGCATCAAGTGAGGTTGTTGATACATACGGTATAGTATACGTTCTTTGTTAAAATGATTTTTAAGACTTATCATGACTTCGCTAGCAAGTAAATGGGCAAGTAGGCTTCAGCCAAGATAACTTCAGTGGCAAACACAAGCATCCCAGTAAAGTTACTACATGCCAACCAAATCTGAGGGAATCAAGCTGCATTTAGCCAGGCTGCAAAAAACTTGCTTACCTTGTTCTCTTTCTGCCTTTTGACAGATTCAATTTTCCTGTTGATGTCTTTGCTGGTAGCAGCATATGGAGCAAGTTGATCTATAATTTTATCAATGTGCTTTAATGCACCTGTGCAGGAACTATGTAAGAGCACAAGGAAAATACAGAGTCACACAGTAGTTCCTGTTACACTCAGCACATGATAGCACTCCAACTCTCACAAATAATGTTGGGTAATGAAACAGGTCAGGATACAAGTACTATTTGTGACTAAAAAAATAATCCTATAGAATATGTTTTACGAAAGTTGTGAATGGAAATAAACTAGCTAATTTTATCATGCTCCATGGTAAAAGCTAAATTTATCCATTACAAACACTTGAGTTAGAAGATTTTCGTCTGGGGGCTTTCATACCGAAGGTCATCCAGCACAGACTCATACTCCTTCTTGGCCTCAGTCTTAGCTGCAGCCTGGCTGGCCTGCTGTATGGCATGGTCCACCTGCTGAAGCACGCCCCGCTCCAGCACATCCTGATCATATACATCAACGCCAAGGTCCTGGAGCTCAGTAGCCTGGGCCACGCGCGACACTGTCTGGATCTTTTGACGATCAATATGAACCAAGGACTGGGGCCTCCGAGGAAGCTCCACCAAGGATCCCGGTTCCAAGATGGCAGACTCATCCCTGTTGGTGCCTTCACACTCAGATCCACGCTCTGTCCCCACCTCTGTCCCAGAAAAGCAGGCAGAGCTGACAAGGCTGGACAGCGCTGGGAGTCCTTGGTCCTCACTACCATCTGCTGGCATCTTTATATTACTGCAAGCAAATACAGGAAACGTACGACAGGCACAAGACAGACATGAGGCACACAAACTACTGAGTGGACTTCGCATCCCTCAAAAGAAGTCCTTTACAGAAGTTAAACTCAATGCCTTATCTCACTGAAAGGAAGTGTTTCAAGACATTTCAAAGAAAGAAGGAATTTTTACACAACTAAATACCCCTCATTCCATCTGCAAAAGTTATCGCTGTTTCTTTTAATATAATAAACAACAGCGTTGGAACAGCCTATGGTAACTGAATTCCATGTATCATACCCACATCTCTCAGGACACACCTAAAACATCCAAAATAACATAAGTATTTATTTTTAACTTTTGAAGAGTTGGCAGGATATTCTGAAATGTGAAATAAGCAAAACATTTACATTTATTACATTAATATTTTTTTTTATTTAGCAGACGCTTTTCTCCAGAGTGACTTCCAATGAACTTTATGTAGTGTTACCAGCCCACACACCTTATTCACCAAGGTGACTTACACTGCAAGATACACTACTTACAATGGGTCACTCATCCATACATCAGTGGAACACACTCTCTCTGTCACTCATAAACTATAGGGAAGCCTAAACATCATGTCTGTGGAGTATGGGAGGAAACCAGAGCACCCACAGACTTACACTACTAGATACACTACTTACAATGGGTCACTCATCCATACATCAGTGGAACACACTCTCTCTGTCACTCATACACTATAGGGGAGCCTGAACAGCATGTCTGTGAAGTATAGGAGGAAACCCACGCAGATGCAGAAAGGACATGCAAACTCCACACACACTGAGCGGGGATCGAACCCACGCCCTCTCACATCACCTAGACGCTGAGACAGCAGCACTAGCTGTGCCACCGTGGCGCCCATCAAATTAAAAAAACATCAAAAAAAAAAGGTTCACCTGTTAAATCAAGATCTGTCACACACTGGTACCTGAACAACACCATGTCACGTGACATGTGGTAAAGCTCTGATGTGCCAGCAAGCTGAGGTTCTCATCATCCACAATTCTCGAGTATTAATTCGTGTTTATTACACAATTTATAACACGTTAAACTAACACATTGATTCTTTAATTAAATCGGACTCCCGAGACGACTTACAATGCTAGACAACGACATGACCTTTTTACACTGATTCACACAGTGTGTGGCCTCGCAGTGTGCGTAAGACGTACGGTAAGGCGCTCACACCGCCACGGATCAGCTCCTCTCACGTATTAGCTTAAGCTCAGACCGACGTGTTACCTCTGAGAACCTGGTCGACCACGGCTCAGAGCTCGGTGTAGCTACAGGGCAGCGCTGCCAGCGGAAGATCCGGAGTTGGCGAGTAACGTCATGTCTTATTTCAGTTTTTCGTCTTTTTTGTTGTTTTTTTGTCGTCACCGGTAACTGTCACGTCAGACGTCTTCAGTGAATCAGTGTCGCCCTCGCTCACGATAACCGGCTAACAGACATGACCTCCTACGAATATAGATAAGTACGGGGGATTACAATGCAATAAAAACGCAAAAAAAAAAAAAAAAAAAACTATATACGTGGACTACTGCAAAATACAACTCGCATTGTTATACAACAACATGCTGTCGTTTGTCTAACACTCTGCCCCATTTCCGGTGATAGAACCCGAGAAAAGAGGGACGTCGTTATCATTCGGACCACATAAAAAATTCGAGAGCGCCCCCTTGCGACGACGAGAAAGTGACTGTTTAAATGCGTCTCACCATTTCTGAGTCTCAATAGATTTAAGAAAGTTTTTTTTTTTTAGATTAAGTTATTAATTTATTGGTAGATTTAAGAAAATTTTATATCGGAAGTACACTATCACAGTAACACGATCTACGTATATTTACATTTACATTTATTCACTTAGACGCTTTTGTCCAAAGTGACTTACAACGCAACGGATACTGTGTTACTAGCCCACACACCATATTCACCAAGGTGGCTACACTGCTAAATACACTACTTACAAAGGGTAACTCATCCATGCATCAGTGAAACACACTCACTCTGTGACACTATACGGATGAAAGCATTTACAGTGGCAAGAATTTATCCAAAAACCCATACTGTACTTATGCCAGTGGTTTTCCTGTTTTAATACTCACTGTGATTCGCTACTCGCTTATTATGGTCAGGGCGGTCCAGAGCCCATCCTGGAATTACAGGGTTCAAGGCCGGGCGGATACACCCCGAACTAGATAGATGCCCGTCCATAGCAAGATAGCTCCACATGCACACAGTAGAGGCATTTAACTAACCAGCACACCTGAACTGCATGTCTTGGGAGTGTGGGAGGAAACCGGAGCACCCGCAAGAAACCCAAGACACAGGGAGAACATGTAAACTCCACAAAAACTGAGATGGATTCAAACCTACTTCCACACGACCCAGACACTGTGAGGCAGTACTGCTACCAACTGTACTACCATACCACCTCGTAGGACTATGCCGCGTGAATCATAGCGATTTACATCATAATCATACAGTAGAGATTTGTTTTATTTTCAAACCAATTTTTAAGAAAAATGTAAATTTCTGAAAGGAATAAATTAAATCACATACTAGGAGCCCAATGCCCCAAAATCATCTTATAAAATTTCTTTGTATTTTTTTCAGATAAAATTCATGTTGTCAAACTAAAACAAAATGTAATATAAATGAATATGGAAAAGTGTGCATGAAATGTATAATATACTTGCTCCTATTCTTTCATATGAAAATATCTATATGTATAATACACACCATCCATCCATCCATCTTCCTCCGCTTTATCCGGGGCCGGGTCGCGGGGGCAGCAGTCCGAGCAGAGTACTCCAGACTTCCCTCTCCCCGCACACCTCCTCCAGTTCCTCTGGGGGAACCCCAAGGCGTTCCCAGGCCAGCCGGGAGACATAGTCTCTCCAACGTGTCCTGGGTCTGCCCCGAGGCCTCCTCCCAGTGGGACAAGCCCAGAACACCTCCCCAGGGAGGCGTCCAGGAGGCATCCGGAACAGATGCCCGAGCCACCTCAACTGGCTCCTCTCGATGCGGAGGAGCAGCGGCTCTACTCCGAGCTCCTCTCGGGTGACTGAGCTCCTCACCCTATCCCTAAGGGTGCGCCCAGCCACTCTGCGGAGGAAACTCATTTCTGCCGCTTGTATCCGCGATCTCATTCTTTCGGTCATGATCCAGAGTTCATGACCATAGGTGAGGGTAGGAACGTAGATCGACCGGTAAATTGAGAGCTTCGCCTTACGACTCAGCTCCCTCTTCATCACAACAGACCGGTACAATGACCGCATTACTGCGGACGCCGCACCGATCCGTCTGTCAACCTGCCGCTCCATTTTTCCCTCACTCGTGAACAAGACCCCGAGATACTTAAACTCCTCCACTTGAGGGAGCAACTCCCCCCTAACCCGGAGGGAGCAATCCACCTTTTTCCGACTGAGAACCATGGCCTCGGATTTGGAGGTGCTGATTCTCATCCCCGCCGCTTCGCACTCGGCTGCAAACCTCCCCAGTGCACGCTGCAAGTCTTGATTCGATGAAGCCAACAGGACCACATCGTCCGCAAAAAGCAGAGACGAGATCTCGCGGCCACCAAAGCAGACACCCTCCGTTCCCTGACTGCGCCTAGAAATTCTGTCCATAAAGATAATGAACAGAATCGGTGACAAAGGGCAGCCCTGGCGGAGTCCAACATGCACCGGGAAAAGGTCTGACTTACTGCCGGCAATGCGAACCAAGCTCCTGCTCCGGTCATACAGGGAACGAACAGCCCGTAGCAACGAGCCCCGAACCCCATAATCCCGAAGTACCCCCCACAGGATACGAGGTTTGGGTCGGCCGGGCACTCGGCCCCGACCACCGCCCAACTCACAATGCACCGGCCCCTTACGGTTTCTCCGGCAGGTGGTGAGCCCACCGAAGAGTGGCTCCACGTTATGGCTTCGGGCTGAGCCCGGCCAGGCCCCGTGGGCATAGACCTGGCCACCAGGCGCTCGCATGCGAGCCCCCCCCCCAGGTATAATACACACGATTCTCAAAATTCACCTCTTTTGGACTCACTTCTCTGATCTCCTAAGTGATACACGTGTAAATGTTTATGTTCAATAATTCTGGGGTTAGAACTGGTTGAACAATGGATAAACGTTCATGCTGCTACTTGTTTGATGTTCATGTTTACCTTTAATATTTTGTGTTTAGACAGTGTAGAAAAATTGATAAACCTTCATGTAGCTCCTCATGTGACATAGGGTGGAATGTGACAAATTAACTGTGCTTTAGAATCACACATCTGCATCAAAGTCTCTCCTTCCGTTGATGTAATGCACTGAGATTACCACAAATACCTAGAAATGTAAATATATGGCACAGTACAAAATGCATAAAACCACAAACTTAAACCTGCACCTCCTTGTGGGAAGTGTCACCTCCTAACTGTAAACTATCATATAAAATGCTTTTTCTTCTATTTCTTAATGAAAGTGCATTATATCATGGCGCACAGTACTGGGGGTTTGAATGAAGCAAGGAGGGACGCAATGGTTGCGCCCCTCCTGAACATCTCATTGAACAGGGGCACATAGGAAAAGGATGCTCTAGGTCCGAGAACCCTCTTTATTCCAAGAACTATGCTTCTATTTTTTTTTTCCTTAAATTAACTTTATCTAATAAAGTTATCAATAAAATACACAACCAAAAACAAACATCAAAAAATCCACAGCTAAACGAACACAAAACCATTTTCCTACAGTTGGTCAACAAAATTACTAAACAACCATTACATAAAATACATTATGAAGACAGTGACAGAGTCTTTCCCATAACAATCCCCCTTCCTGGCTTCAAAAAATATAACTGACCCATGTCTTCTCCATACTAATATACCCACAAAAGGACTATCCTTCAATAGCAGCTCAACCGAAGTCATCATGTAATATACATGATTCCTTCAAAACACATAAAATACTTAAGAATTGTAGTATAAAACTTTATCATACCCCAAAAACTATGCTTCTTTTTTCTTTCAAACTTTTTTAAATAAAGTTATCAATAATACACACAACCAAAGAAAACATTAAAATCCACAAACAAACAAACCCAAAACCATTTTCCTACAGTTGGTCAACAAAATTACTGAACAACCATTACATAAAATACATTGTCAAGACAAAGTCTTTCCCATGACAATCCTCTTTTTGGCTTCAAAAAATATAACTGACCCATGCCTTCCCCACACCAACATACCTACAAAAGGACTGTCCCCCAATAGCAACTCAACCGAAGTCATATCATATACATGCTTCCTTCAAAACACATAAAATACTTCTAAATTTCAATATAAAACTTGATCATACCCCTAAAAACAAATAAATACAAAACATACACATGAGTAGTCATCAATATAAAAGCTCAAAGTGGACAGAATTACCTGATAAAACAAGGCCATTAAAATCTGTAGATAAAACACCATACAAATAAAAACCCACACAAGTTAAAAGAATGTTAGTTAAAAGTGCACAAACCCAACAACACAAACTACTAAAATCTGTGAATAAATACTGTGCAAATAAAAGCCACACAAACATAAAAGATAAATATACAGTGGTAAGATACAAGAAAGCACAATATGTTTTAAAAGAATGCAATTCTATAAAGCAGACGTCCATCCTCAGAGCTTCAGACACATATATCCACAAGGCCTTTCTATCTGTCCTTTGCCTCATGGTAGCCTCAGGCAATCAGATCCTGCTTTATTCTGAACTTCAATTCAGCTCGGATTTTCAAAAACACACCATAAGCTCTCATTTTCAACCCCTTTCGGACAAGACTAACATATGCATTCCACAATTCTTTCTTCCATATAGCCTTTTTACTCTATTTAATAGGCCAAGGCTCCTCTTCCAACAGAATTTTCCCCAGAAGTGCCCCCAATGGTTGCACACTTACATTTCACATTTTCCCCATAATGCAACTGTCTACATTTAACATGTTTCCCGCCTAAAACAGTAACGCGGGTCCTTACAATATATAACCCAAGATTCTTCTTCTATTGTGCGAGTCGGAGTCCACCATCCCACCTGAAATCATAATAAAGCCAATAACTTGTTAATCGAAGTAGTCATTTAACAATCACAACGAATAGTTTCATAACCTCGCTAGAGATGATACATACCATTTTGCGATGCATGGTTAATTATATCTTTTACATGAACGGTCATCATGTTTTGTACAAACGTTCAGGATACGCTTTGTAACGACCCGCGTTACGGAAGAGTGTATGTTTTTAGTGTTTAACAGGTTCTGCCATGCGGTCTTTATTAGCTGGTCTGATTGATTTTTATTGTTTTATTTTCGATTTTATTATTGGCATGGCAGTTTTTAAGAGTAATTTATTTATTGAATAAAGATTTTAATTATCGGAAATGATGAAAGGTGAAATTTGTTCCTGTCCAGTTGGACAGTCAGTGTGGAACCAGACACCCCTTGGCTGGTGATCCATTCTGATCCGTAAGAAAAAACGAAAAGAGATGTAGGGTCTTGAGGAAAAGAGGTCCTTAGATCGAGAGAATTTTTTTCCGCTGATACTCGCCGAAACTCTCACTGTGTGCCTGCGTTCTAATAAACATCCGTAACGAACGGTGTCCGTGCGGCCGTCTTCGGCCCAAACGAACCCAGAGCGCCGCGCGCGCCACTCTTTTTAATTTTATATTTATCAAACCCGGACACTAGGTGGCGCACGCAGAACGTCCTGCGCTCATAAATCACAGCAGTTGTTGGAACAGCCGAGCAAAGATACTGTAACTGCTACAGTATTGATTCCAGAAAGTTGCGGCGGGTGACTCGAGCACGAGCTGGAGTCCAGCTCGTAGTAACGCTGGAAGTAACGGGTACGGAAGATCACTACGAGCGAGACAGAAAACACTTGAGGACAAACGAGTGTCATTCTTGCTGCAAGTATAGACCATCAGACAAGGAAAGGCTCGTTTTTATGCCAATATTTCATATTCTTTGAGGAAACAATTACAATATTATGACTCATAAGTAAGGTGGCACGCTGGCAGCAGTGAGTAGCACATGCAAGGTGCGAGAGAACGTTGAGTTTGCATGTTCTCCCCTTGTCTGCGTTGGATTCTTTTGAGTGCTCCGGTTTCCTCCCACAGCCCAAAGATGCAGTTCAGATGAACTAATGTCTCTAAATTCTGCTGAGTGTGTGTGCGGCTACCATGCTATGGACTGGAATCCCGTCCAGGATGTACTCAGCATGGTGCCCAGTGCTTCTAGGATAGGCTCCGACTCAGGGCAACCCTCTTCAGGAGAAGCGGCTATTGAAATTGGACGGCTGATTCCTAAATAAACACGTATAAGTGCTAAAATGAAACTGCTAATAAAAGTGTTACTATGAGCACTATGTTCTTCTTGTCAGAAGTTAAATAGACTCTTTTTTTTAAAAATCTCTTTGGGTTTTAGTGAACCCTAAAAACTACAGTGTGAGATTTTAAAGTTGCTAACATTTTACAGTAAATATTCACACAGTTTACTAAGTAACAAGGAAGCTTTCGCTCTCATGTTCAAAGTGTACTCAGGTGGAAGGCATTTTACTGATGTTTACTTTGAAATGTTGTAATAGTTTTAACTTGATAGTTCTCCTATTTATACATGACGACATAACGTAAATCATGTCCACTGTACGGGCCATTAATTTGGCTGAAGTATAACAGATATGCTCACTATTATATTCTTATTTAACAGTGAACAACATACATTTTGTTTCAAAAATTGTAAGTGTAGCAGGCATCACTGTTCATACTGTGAATTTAGCGAAATATCGGATATAACGATCTTTGGCCAAAGCCCATGAAAATTCCATTCCATGTAAGTTCAAACAGATTAAATAGAAGAATCGAAAGAGAACAGTTAAAGAATCAAAATCATTTTGGACAAATAACATTCCTACAGGGGCAGTGCCTTGTACAAATATGAGCTTGAAGAAGTTGGACAACTTAATTGCTCCTGGTGATTCTGTTTGCAATTTGAGGCACCCAGATCTGTTCCTTTTCTCCGCTTGTCCCTAACCCTGCTCATTAACCCATAGTGCTGGCTTTATTTTAATGTCTTTAGATGTCTCTCTGCATGAAAGATAAGTTTCTCTGAAGCATCTCGAAAATAAATATGACCATGACAGCATGAAGGATAAGGCAGATGATGCATAGCACAATGTGTTTTTCTTCTTAAATGGCCATCTTATGTGAATATTTCTTGTCCTTACTACAATGCCAGCCATTCAGTAATGATCCTGCTGAAACGGTTTTCTTTGGAAAATCTCCCGCTCTCCTTATGTTGTGGAGCATATTATCGAAACACAGCTGAGGTGGAGTTTCAAAGATATCGATCTAACCTTTTCACTGTACTGTTCTTCAGCTTTTCTGAAAGATCCTTGCTAATGTTACCTTTTTCAAATTGCTGTTAACATAATTTTATAGAGCAAGTGATCTCATTTTAGTAAGTGTGAAGCAAAGCAAAACTGTTTTTACTAGGCGCTCTCATTTGGCTTCAGTCTCAGTATCATATTATCCTTGCAGATTTTTATTTTTTTCCTAAGGTTGCTCATTTTGCTAAAAATAAAAGGATACCAAGCTAAAGTAAACTTGTGCTGTCTACACTGGGTTAGGTATTTATTTTATATTGAACAATTAATTTTCAATGTTATTTAAAAAATATTTCACAGTTGAATTAGTCCAAAGGCCAAACTCTAATAAAAACAACCCCTAATTTGTTCAAATATACTTTGGCTGGAAAGTGCTTTTCAGTGGCGACCTGCTGCATCAAACAGTGTGCTGCCCGGAAGGTGAAGAGGGGGTGACAGTAAAATGGGTTGGGGAGGGGGGTCTAGCAGCATACACACTTTCTGGGAACATAGCCAATAAGCCAGCTTTTATGTCAGCATCAGAAATGAGAATATTCCAAATAGGCTTAAAAAAATTTTGGAATTTTCTAATTGCTGAGAACATTTCTGTTCCTCTCAGTGTATCTGGCCTTCTGGTCATAATTTAAATTTAGCTTAGCTGTGATGGTTTTTTTCTTCCATGCAGATGTAAAAATCCTCAAAAGTTTATGTCTGCCACTTTTTTTAGACTTATTTGACTGGAGAGCAGGTATTCACAATGTGGTCAGCTGCTCATCTCAGGTGGACTCAAAGAGAGGGAAATAGTTGACAGTGGAGCCAGTGAGTGATGGGCAGGAGAAAGTGAAGTTCTGCTGAACGCCGCTGCACTGTTTGGTGTAGGTGTGTGGTAGCAGCGTTCAGCTTCATGGTTCCAGGCAGAAGCACATCAAGCCTTTGCAGCTCAGTGCCTCCATTCCTGGGTCTCATCTTCCCTCACTCTTCTCTACCAGTTCATGCAGACTTTAATGAAATGCAGGTGGCAGAGATGGTGGTGTCCCTGAACACTTATCACAGCTGAGCCCCATGAGAAGAGCCCCAGGGTTGGGTGGTACCTGCAACACAGTGAGGAGGCTGATTACATGTGTGTAGTTCACACTGCTGCCATGTGCGTGTTGTGTACCACGGAAGCTGGCACCGAATTTCCTCATCCACCCGTTTGTCTTTACACACCATTTCTTTCTTCGGTCTCAGTCTCCGCTGAGGCGTTTCACAGCACATCAGCCATCTGCGTCAACGCATCCATTATTTGCTCCTACCGATAAATGAACTGTTTCTTCTCCAGTGGGTTTTAACATATGACGTCCCCAAAAGCAACAGTCTACACGGTGGCTGTAAATATTGTTTTTGTTTAATACTGCACATCAGGGCAAAGAGAGGCATGGGGGTTTGGCACATTTAAACATCATGGAGGTTTTGTACCAGAGGTTTGGTACCTTGTTATTTTCATTAAAATTCACTTATGTTCTGATTTTAATAAAATGACTCATATTATATAGTCATTAACTACTTTGTCAGGATTATTTGTTTTCTCACTGCTCTTTTAACTGACTGATCACTACATTTAGTCATTCAGTTGAGGCTTTTCTCCAAAGCAACTTAGACTATTTACCCATTTATACTGTTGGGTAATTTTACTGGAGCAATTTAGGGTAAGTACTTTACTCAAGGGTACTACAGCTGCAGGTGGAGATCAAACCTTCAACCTTTAGATCCAAAGGCAGCTCTAGCCACTACACTACCAGCAGTCCCCCAATGCTGTCATAGGACAGCATCACACACACACACACACACACACACACACACACACACACACACACACACACACACACACACACACCTGGGGGACTGCAGGGTTGCAGCAAGCCTGAGCCTAATCCAGCAACACAGGGCATAAGGCTGGAGGGGACACACCCAGGATAGGACACCAGTCCATAGTAAGGCACCCTAACTGGGACTCAAACCCCAGACCCACCCGAAAGCAGGACCTGGTCCAACCCACTGCGCCACCGCGCCCCCACATACTGTAAGTAATTTACTGTAACTTTAAAATCGTGCTGTGATTTGTAAACTGCTGATAACTGAGATAAATGGAACCTGGTTGCAAATCCTGAGGGTGTTTGTTTGGGAAAGAGCTGGGCATTGCTGACTGGTGGTTTTGTAGTCATTGTAACAGCCACTGTGCTGATCTTGCCCAAAGAGGTCTGTACAGTGTTTTACCTGCTGACAGTGCTCACATCCCCTCCCAGACGAGTGTTTTAACTGCACCATGTCATCACAAAAAGGGTGTACAAAGGGTCACTGCTGCTTCCAGCCTTCCAGGATCGCTCTGCCCGCCATAGATTGCAGATAGGCTGATGCTCTGCCAGTGTACCATGGATAAACACTCAGATTAACCCTAGATGTAAGACAGCTTTGGAAACATCTATTGGCAACACTTGTCTCATTGGCTGCACTGGTTTCAGCTCTATTGAGTCCTCTGTGCAGCAGATTATGCTTCTCCGACTACTGAACTCACACATTGTCTGAACTGCTTGTCGCATACGGGGTTGCGGAAAGCCGGAGCCTAACCCGGCAACACAGGGCGAAAGGCTGGAGGGGGAGGGGACACACCCAGGACGGGAGGCCAGTCCGTTGCAAGGCACCCCAAGTGGGACTCGAGCCCCAGACCCATCGGAGAGCAGGACCCAGTACTGAACTCATGTCCTCATTGATGGAATGGGTAGGATGGAAAGTATCCATACAGACTTAAAAGTCAAATATGGGAAAGAAATTAAACTCATAACTTTAAATCCTTGTCAAACATTCCAAAGGAATTAAAAAAACTGGTATCATGTCCCTGGAGGCCTATGGATAAAAATGAATTTTATTTCTTTATTTTTGAACAGTAGGGGGTGCGGTGGCGCAGTGGGTTGGACCGGGTCCTGCTCTCCGGTGGGTCTGGGGTTCGAGTCCCGCTTGGGGTGCCTTGCAGTGGACTGGCGTCCCGTCCTGGGTGTGTCCCCTTCCCCCTCCAGCCTTACGCCCTGTGTTATCGGGTAGGCTCTGGTTCCCTGTGACCCCATATGGGATAAACGGTTCTGAAAATGTGTGTGTGTGTGTGTGTGTGTGTGTGTGTGTGTGTTTTTGAACGTTCTTTTAATGTTTAATGCCAGCCAACGGTACTACAGTGGAGGAAAATCAGACACGGGGCTGTAAAAAAGATAATACTTTGACAACTTTTCACTGATATTAGATGCAATGCAGGTTGACAAGGGGGTGCGGTGGCGCAGTGGGTTGGACTGCAGTCCTGCTTTCCAGTGGGTCTGGGGTTCGAGTCCCGCTTGGGGTCCCTTGCGGTGGACTGGTGTCCTGTCCTGGGTGTGTCCCCTCCCCCTCCAGCCTTACGCCCTGTGTTACCAGGTAGGCTCCGGTTCCCTGTGACCCTGTATGGGATAAGTGGTTCTGAAAGTGTGTGTGTGTGCTGGTTGACAATATGTGACGCCTTTGGTTTTTCCACAAAACTGTTATTCAGTGAGAAGCAGTTTTTCTGATCTGACATAATTGGTGTGTAACTACCAATTCCATAGGCTGGTTTAGGAAATCATGTGTGTAGTAGAAAAATGGAAGTATTGCAAGAGCAGCAATAGGCGAACCCCAACTTCTATTGCCAAGGAGATAAGTAGAATCAGGTGTGTAAATCATAATCATTTATTAATTTTATAAGGATATAATTTAACATTTTTTAATCTTTATTTTAATATTTTATACAAGAATAATGACCATCCCTATAGGGATAACATGCTTTCAAGCAGCACTGTATGCAGCTGGCCAATGCAGGATTTGTGTTTTAGATTATTTAAAGGTAAACAGCAGGAGTGCCGCAATGAACAGTGCAGGGCTGCATACTGCACAGCAGGGTGGGTGGTTATGCTGGCCATAAAGCTCAGGAACATCCCTGCCTTCAGCGGCCTGAGCTCCCACGCACAACTGAATGTACATCTGATAGCAATCTGGGAGATCAGCACGTCCCTGCCGACGTATGTAGGGGTAGGAGGGGCACAAGGCAAGGAGGTGAAGGGATTCTCAAGCAACAGAACACCTGTAACAGCAAGCCTTCAGCCCCCCCGCAATGTTTGTATTTCTATGTGTGGTGTACTGTATGTGCCTCCAGCAGCATGCTGGAACCTGTCTGAAAGCCAGAGACTGTTCTTTCAGACCTCATCTGCGGTAAAGGGTCCTGCAGTAGTCAATTTCCACCATCACCCTTCAGCTGCCTACAATTTTACACTGATGATGCTAGCAGTGATTAGTTATGCTGTTGTATATGTATGCAGACCTACAGGTTTAGTTAATTGTGGTATGTACCCATTGCCGGATCCTCACCGAGAGAGGTTGAGGACTGTAATTACTGTCCAAAAATAGCAAGCAAACAGAAGATTTAAAAATCATGGAACGGATGTGTCTGCTGAAGGGTGGTACACCTCTGAGTGACACCTGCCATTTGTCACACCGAGACACAAGGCAGGCAGTACGGATGGGTCCTCGGCATGACTGGGAGGAAATCAGGGGCCTGTTTCACACCAAGAGGAATGCATGTGTGATTACTCAAGTCCTCTAGTCTTTTTCCTCTTACCTGTTTGCTATCTCAAGCTTGTGTGACATTGGTCACCTTCCTCACTATTCAAAACGAAAAATCCTCTGTGTGACATTAATACCACAAAGCTGCTGGTGGAGCGTATCTGTCACGCGAAACATAGGGGCCTGGGACGACTGGACCCAAGTGCAGAGTCGTTCGTCCGGAGACGAGGGATGAGGCAAGTTCTCGGTGTCGGTCGATCGGCGGTCAGGGCCAGAGCAAAGATCCATGGGCGAGGTCAGGGGACTTAGCGAAGGGTCGGTCGAACGGCGAACAGGACAGGAGCGAGGATCCGTGGACGTGGTCGGGAAATGAAGCGAAGAGTCAGAAACCGGAGGACGCGAACGAGGAGTCACGAGAAAGGGCGGTCGTCTCTGATGAGATTCCGCAAAGGTCTGGGAGTTGTGGGGTGTCTTTTAAAGGGCAGGTGCTGAACTGGAGTCAGGTGCTGTAGATGGAGTTGTGGGCATGGACGTGACGGTATTTAAGGGTAAATCATCTATATATGTGCGTTAATTACAAGACAGACACTTTGTCTTCTTTAATACAAGAATGGAAGAATACAGCCTGGTAGATTTTTAGCATCTTGGCCACATGTTCTTTTACGGACTGTTCTCTAACACCATCTCGACTTGTGTTTGCTGTTGACTGTGTCATTGCTGTTAGAGACGAAAGACTCTGTGCTGCAACCGTTGCGAGAGCACTCCCAACTCTACTAATTCCCTCGCCCATATTTATTCGACATTTAATTTCCTGTCATAGTGCCTATGGATAAATTTAAATTATGACTAATGTTTGTGCCTTGCTATATGGAGGCAAATGAGCTGTGGGACTTGTTGTGTTTGAATATAAATTATTGCTGATTATGGTAATTTCGAACAGACATTTCCTGCAAACATTAAAAACAAATGTGTACCTGTCCTCGTTAATGCATTTCTCCCAATAGGTCAAACCATTTCAGCTGCTCCCTGCCATAATGAGAAATTTTTTAACCTTGCGAAATTCCTGTGGCAGAACATTTTTTTACCCCGAGCCTGTCTATATTCAGATAATTTTTGACACAATTTAGAGTGTATCGTTTTATAGAACGTATTCCTTGCTGTTTATTAAGGTTTTCAGTTTGTTTACTTTAATAGAAATCTAATGACTAATAATTACTCATCGGTGTATCTTTATTTCTAAGTTCAGGTGCACACGTGCACATACATTGGCCTATTAGGGATACTTTAAGGCTGTTATTGTGCAGAGGGTGAAAACAACTGTTCATCGCTTTGGTGCATTTAACCCACATCAACACACACATTTTATTTATCAGGAACTGGAGAAGTGTATTGAATGTACATAAAGATGACATATGCTCTGTAGATGCTGGTGGACATTCCTGTTTTGTACTGTGAAAAAATTGCATTTGTTTCACTCCAATTTGTTATGGTAACTTGCATTTTACATTTTTTTCATTTAGCCGACACTTTTCTCCAAAGCGATATGCATCTCAGATAAAAATACAGCGAGTGCATTACATCAACAGAAGGAGAGTTTTGGATGCAGATGCATGATTCTAAAGCATAGTTAATTTGTTACATTCCATCACATGAACCAATGTACATCACACAAACTTTTACGTCAGACGAGTAGCTGCATAAAGGTTTATCCAGTAATCAACAGTTATTACATTCCTGAAATTTTTTTGTTTGCTAATTTCCACCATATGGAAATAATCTGTGAAACAACCAAGTGTATTTCAGTTTAAATATAGGCAAACTGTAACAAGTTTCAATGCAGCCAGAGTTTGAACCCCCGCCCTAATTATCCACCACCTTTAGAACAGTTTGAAAAGCGATAAACATTTTCTGTTTCAATGGAAGCCTGCATCTACAGCTAATAAAACACTTTTCTTGACTCTAGATATGATGTCATCACCCATAGTCAAGTCACGCATTCGGTGTGATTTGATACCTTATGCACCTCCTATCACCCACAGCGATCTCATCTGCCTGGTAGGCATCAGCCGCAGATAAATAGGTCATGGCACCAAGACAGCAGGTATGGAACGTAAACTACCCAGCCCTTTGGTAAAAGATACCGTTGGCTCCATCACTGCTGAAAAACACTAAGCGCACTCAGGAACTTCTTTTTACCATGGGGGTTGATGTTGTCATTTTTATCCATTAATGTGCATTGTTATGTTGATTCCTTTATCTAAAACAGCTTAGATAACCACAGTTCTTTTACTTCTAGATATTAAACTAATGCAATTAAGAGGATGTATTTTTTTCAAGGGTGCAAGAATAGATACCTTCCAATGATTTAAACCAGAAACCTTTTGTTCCCAGCTCTTGATCCATAACTGCTGCTTTTTTGTTGTCTTCCTGTATGAATCAGTGGCTTTGCTGTTATATTTGTAGCACAAATTAATGGCAGTTCCTTGGAATACTCTGCGACTGCAATTCTAGGGAACAGGATGTAACGTGACTGTGGTCAACTGCTATGCAGCAGGAGGATGTTCACAGAGGCCTTGCTGACAAAGGAATAGGGTACAGGAGTTCAGGTGCCCCAGCAGGGAAAGCCAACAGCAGTGGATCTGTGATCTCTTTGCCCTCTTCGTCTGAGAAAGGAAGGTTTCTGGGAAAAGGGTTCTCCGTCTTTGCTGTCTCATCATGTTGTCTACAAATCATTTATTTGTGAAATTGCTTTGGTCATTAACATTATGTTTTCTGCTTCACGGAACACAGAAAATCACAAAAACAATGCTGGGAATTTTTTTTTTCCTTTCCGTTTGAAAGAACCATTTATTTTAAAGCTGTGAAAAAGCAACATTTTTGCAGACTGGAAGGAGATTTTGATTAGAAACTTAAACTGACACGCATCTTAGAAATGAATTCATGACTAGAGAAGCCCAAGGTTATTTTACACATTAGCACATACACCTGTTCCTCACATTACAGGATTTATTAATTCCATGCATTGACTTTTGGTGTATCCACATTACATAGATTTATTTGTTTACCTGATACTTTTCTCCAAAGCAATTTTTACAATTATTTACCCATTTATTCAGCTGGGTAATTTTTACCAGAGAAATGTAGGGTAAGTATCTTGCTCAAGCTTGCCAGTTACAGAAACACCAGCAAGGAAACTTCAAGACATCTCAGCTCTTGAAGATGCCTGGAGAGCCCTTGGTGGCCTATGCCCCAGAAGGGGTGGAAGGCATAAGTAATTTTGCTCAAGGGTACTACAGCTGCAGAGGAGATTTGAACCTGTAACCTTTGGGTCCAAAGGGAGCAGCTCTAACCAATATGCTACCAACTGCCCCTCATCTTGGTAACCTGGCACACAGATGTTTAGGACAAGGGGTGTGGTGGTGTGGTGGCACAGCAGGCTTTACTGGGTCCTGCTCTCTGATGGGTCTGGGGTTCAAGTCCTGCTTGGGGTGCCTTGTGACGGACTGGTGTCCCATTCTGGGTGTGTCCCCTCCTGTGTTGCCAGATTAGGCTCCGGTTTGACGCGACCCTGCTTGGGATGTCTGTGTGTGATGTTTATGATATGAAGTTCAAAAGCTCACTGCCTATGTCTTTCACTCTGCAAACCAGACAAACTCTATACCATTAACAAACACAGAGTAGCTGAATGAAATATTGCTCATATCACACACACACACATTGACTAAAACCACTTGTACCAAGTAGGGTCATGGCAAACCAGAGCCTAACCCAGCAACACAGGGTGCAAGGCTGTGGGAGGGGACACCCCCAGGATGGGACGCCAGTCCATCGCAAGGCACTTTAAGCAGGACTCGAATCCCAGACCCGCCAGAGAGCAGGCCCCAGCCAAACCCACTGCGTCACTGCATCCCCGTATCAGAGTAGCTGAACAGACAGATATAATTCTTGCCAATCCTCATTTGATTGCTAGACCAATACTATATTTATGGTAGCAGTCGCTGTATTCAGGCTCATTTAGAAATGAATACACTAAATTTATTTAGAAAATAGCCAGGCTAACAGCACAGAGGGACAAAAACCTTTTAAATATGAGACACCTTGTGTGTATTTCTGTCTCAAAATGTCTGATAGAAGTGGTGATGTTGTATCTGCTGTGGAAGTAAAATGACTGCATGATTGGCAAAAAATGCACCAGTTGCATGTAAAAATGTATATATTTTTTAGTAAACTGCCATTGGAGTTTTTCATTGTACATAGCTGTTATATAAAGAATGAGCATACACACATATGTTGTCAAGACTATTTACCAGCATCAAGTTGTTTTGCACATTTTGGAGATCCTTCTACCAAGAGAACATCACAGAGACAGACATGGAGAGAAAGTGAGAACAACATCTTGCCGTCTGTGCATAGTCCCCAGCTTCCCGTTGCTTGATCCCACGTCCATGGCAGTGTCAGGCAATCAGATTAATAGCAAAACCAGTTCAGAAAGTTGGTGCTTATGGAGCCATAAACCACAGCCAGGGGTCTAGAGGGCAGCTTTTGTTCTGTGAGTTATAAATGGGAGCCTGAAGACCAGACCTGCTGATCTCCCCCAATATTTATAACTAGACGCATGCTTGGTGTGGCTGTCAGGAAACAGACACTGCCTTTGTGGGGGTTGAAAACAAAAGCAGGATGGCCCTTGGCCCCCGTGCACTTGACGGGTGTGTCATGGCAATCGAGCAGGCAGGACAGCCAGGCGAGTAGGCCCTGCTTTATGGACTGGATATATGAGTGCATTAAAAGTGACAGAGTACCACAGTACTTAACCTCAGATGGGCAATTAGGGGTCTTAGTGATCTGACTGTTTCATACAATCAACGTACGAAAACCAAACTGAAATCCGTGAGCAGCTTGTGTACAGAGATATGCAAAAATCAGAATATTGCAACCACATCAACTAAATTTGTCTTTCACCACTTCCTGTCAGTATGTTCACAGCACACGAGTTCTGTAGCGCAAACAACAAGAGTCATTTCTGTCTTTGTTTATGCCCATATTGGTTGTTCAATCTCTGAATAAAATATTACATTATTGCTGTGTTGTAAGAGTTTGAGAAACAACTCAGTTGTGAAATATTCCAGCAAAGGGAGTATTCCCAAGATATATATAAAAACTGATATTCAGCAAAAGGTGAAAAACAGGCCAAGTATGAAGATTTGTCAGTTTTAGACAAAGGGAAGTTGAATGCACTATTACGCTACAATAAATTACTTTAGACTGACCTTGAATAAACATTGCGCATAAGCAAAGAAATTTATTGTTGACATATAGGTGATTATTAATGGTGAAATAAATTCATTCCTCCGTCATTCAGAAAATTCAGTCACAGCATAGTTACTAAGGCCACATTTGTAGTTAAACTATGATAGTATTTATAAGTGAATGATGGAGATTCTTCTTTGAATGTCTAACAAAATATTTATTCTGTATGGCATCAAGAGGTCAACAAGACCTAAAACTGTCACTTTCACTATGGTATTCAAGAAAAGTATGCTGCCCAGAAAAGCAAAGCTGGTCACAATTATAGACCAGCTTCTATACTTTGATTTCTTCCTGGAACACTGGAATGTGCCAATGCAAACTGGTTCAATGCATGTTCTCCCTTGAGACAAATTATACCATCTGACCACTCTAGCTCATCCAGACTCATGATACAGGATACTGATTGCAAGGGGCAGACTTTCATTCTATCTACACAGTCTTCAAACACCACATGAAGATCTCTGCAATCTTTTGGTTGGCTCATTGATTTAAAAAGTTTCTGAATCACTACAATTTTTCTTTTTCTCCTGACCCCCTCAGTGGAGGAACATCTGAATTCCTTCCACCATTGGAACAAAGACTCCAAACTCAATTTAGCTGGATCTCACACCTCATAAAGCATAATGCTGCCCACTGACTTGTCTAACATGACTGTATGCATGATTTTGGTACATTATTGTGAGAACATAACCTACTCTATAATGTTACGGCACTTATCACTTGATAACTTTAGCTGTGACTTTTCTATTAGATGTTTAGAATGAATAACACGAGACTGCACATAACTGATTGTATTTGGTGACTCTGTCTGCATTTTATTTGAATTAATATATATATTTTCTGGTATATGGGAGCAGCATGTAGCATAGTGTTCAGGGATGTTTCAATTGAGACATGCAAGTCTGAATCCCACCTCCTGCTGTTGGACCTGTGACCAAGGTATTTAATGCTGAATTGCTCCAGTGAAATTACCCCACTGTATAAATGGGTAAATACCTGTAAGTATCTTAATATACAAACTTAACATTGTGATATGCTTTGGAGAAAAGCTTTGGTTTAATCAATAAATGTAAACCTAATATAAATGTATTTCACACACTGCATTTGTATGTTGGAGAAAAAAATGTCTGCTTAAAGCATCTGCTAAATGAATAAATGTAAATGTAATATGTTTCGTTTCATTTGGGGTCTGTAGGAAGGAAGGGGAAACTGGGCTGGATGTGTGGCACAATAAAAATTGAGGTAGTGACATGTTGGTGGTGGATTGGGGGGGCTGTTTTGGCTTTATCCCAGTTCATCTCCTGTTTTCAGCATCTTATTTCCACAGCATGAACTAATAGCGTCTTTTTCAAGGCCAGCACGGGCTAGAAGGTGGTAACATGTCCATTTCAGCATTCACACATCCTGCAGTGCTAGATTGTTCCTCGTGCCCCTAGAAAACCTGTGAGATGCGGAATCCAGAGCTGTTTTCAGTGTAACATTTTCATGCTATCCAATTTCATTATAAAAGACTATACTTTGGTTGCCTCTGCCATGTCTGGAATGAGAAACTCCAATTCAGTGAATACTAATGGGAATTTGGGCCATCCCATTACTTAAGTCCTGTATGACTTGAATAAAGTATGGTCTGAAGATTTTTTGTTTGTTTTTAAATTTACATTTACATTACATTTACATTTATTCATTTAGCAGATGCTTTTCTCCAAAGCGACGTACATTTCAGAGAAAATACAATTTCTGCATTACATTAGGAGAATAAGAGACATAGTTGCAGATATGTGATTCTTAAGTAAACCCAGCTTGTTTCTTTTCACTTTATGCACCGATGTTCATCACACGAGTAGGTGCATAAAACTCACAATAGAAGAATCCTGATCACCTTCCTACAATTTTTTTTTTTTAAACAGTTCACAAACATTTACATACAATGCAGGAGTAGCGGCTGTGTAAATGCTTCTCTGGGTATGATCATAAAGTCACGGTGCATGAACATTTACACCATACATGAGCTTGAGAGATCACGGGCGAAGTGAATCCGGAAAAGCTGAGTTTTCAAACCCTTCCTGAATGTAGACAGAGTTTCAGCAGTTCTGAGTATAATTTGCTTATTTACCAAATTATTAATTATGCTTATTCACCAAAAATCTGCCTGTGAATTTGCTTATCCTTCTGCACCAGAAGAAAGATTATTAGTTATATCATAGAACTCAGCTTCACCTTGCACCCAGATATAGCTTTGCTTAATCATTCATTTATGCATTACGGAAAACTTCTTGTGCTAATGCAGGGTTTCAGGGTCACAGAGTGTATCCCAGAAAAATAGGGTGTGAGTCAGGGCGCACCCAAGAAGGGACAAATAGGCTGACATATTATTGCAGTTTCGTTATTCTGCCAAGAAAATATGGAACAATCAGTTAAGGCATTACTGGGATCTGACTTCCATGCAAACCAAGATTACCTTCACAAACTAAAAAAAAACTTCCAGTAAATTCTACATATAACTATTGTTTCTTCTACATATAACTATTGTAATACATGCTCTAGGCATGTATAGGCAAATATCGGCAAAAACAGTGGTATTTGATGATTTGACTGTATTTGGCTAATTGTAATAATTCACTGGACTGTATTGACTGTGTTGGTATCGTTATCTCTTCATCTGGTAAATGCATTTTGTTTTCTTTAAGATGTATATTGTTTTTTAGAAAAGTATCTGCCAAATGAATAAATGTTCTGTCAATGAAAATAAACAGAGAATGTACAAGTTAGTTTTGTTTAAAATAGGACAATGAAATGTTTTTTTTTTCTGCAAAAAAGAAAAAAAAACACAATAGATTTGTTGTTGGGCAATCTTTGTTTTTCGAAAAAGTGTGATTGTATTGCTGTTATAACAGCCAAAAATAAGGAGTGCAGTCCCAGAACTGCTCTTCCTGTAATAAATATGTTGTCTGTAAACGGCGTAGTGGTTCCACAGACACAGGATGGAATGAGATGTTTCCCTGGGATGGTGGGGTAAGGTAATATACACCATGAAGGTGGAAAGAGGTGGCTGAGGCTCTAAACAGCATTAACTTCTACAGGGATTTCCTCACGCCCACATATTCATTAATGAGTTGCATTATTGTAGCTCTTCAAAGCTGTACTATATGTTCTCTCTCAATCTTTTAGTCTAAGGGTATGTAAAAAAGTCCAGGATGACCACAAGAACAGTGGCAGAATGTTCATGAAATTCACTAACAGGAATTTTTATTATGGTTATTATTATCTCCATTTAAAGTTTTGCATAAGGCAGCTAATAACTCACATCACACTAAATAACTTTGGTACTGTGATTTCACTGTGAACAGTTTTTCCCCCCTGACAAAAGCCTGTTGTGTTTCTTCTGGCTTGTGTAGCTTACTGGCACTCAGTATTCCTCTGGGTACTGTTACCCTTACAATTTGCTGTACATCTCTCTGTTTTAACTTTGTCTGAAGGTAGAGTGTAGGTTCCTGTGTTTGTATTGACTTCTGTCATCACTCTACTCATAGTTACCATAGATTCCCAAGGGTCTTTGGCACGTCAGGCATTTGCAAGTGTTGAGGGCTCACCAGGAGTATTCTCTGTTTTTAATGTTTCTATCTGTTTTTCTATAAAACAAACATCAAGGTGTCTGTCTGCTCCCTCTGTAAATGTGATTCAGCACCTTTCTTCCTCAAGAACTCTGTACCTCATCCTGGATGTACATTGCTAACTTTGCTTCAAAGACCTTGTGTTCAGCATGAAAGGCTATTTCTAACAGTCCATGTTTCATTTTTTGCCTAGATGGTGTCCAGTATTTGGATTTATGGTCTGGTACAAACGAAATATTTGAGGAAGGGCTCAAATATGTTTAATATTTTCAAACACTCAGCATTTAAGAAGGCAGCCTGTAGACCAGTGATAATAAACAGGTACACAAAGGACTAGTATTACCAAACAACCATGACATGGTATGCTGGTATTTTTTAATTTGGTGCACATTTTACTGTATTTTTCTGTATAGAAGGTTACATCATAAGCTATTTTTGTTTAGTGTTAGATGTCTGAACACTTACTTTACACTTTTTAGACCGCCTGATATCTATTTATTCAGCTTGGTATAAATAGTCCTACTGAAACTATCAACTGAACTACTTAGCTCAAGGGTATAACATAAATGTTATGACTGGGATATGAGCTCCAATGTCTCATATCCCCTGCAACCCTATTAACCTTTATTTCACAGAGCAGGTGTTGAGCAGTGCAAATCAACTGCCATAAACTGGGAGAACAGTCTGGATATTTTTGCATGAATAAATATGACAAATACAGTGTGTTGCATGCCCATTGATTTAATCACTTTGCATAAAAATGTCCTGGTAACATTCTATAGTTAGTGTGACATATTTGTACTGTGGTGTTATTATTGTAAAAGTTGTGCAGGCTGCAGCTATTGATTTTTTTCTTGGTAATGGTTTAGTTTTTGTCTTTCTCTGGTAACATTTTATACAACAAATTTTGGATGTAATCAGATGAATAAATATGAGGTATATACACACACATTCTCAGAACCGCTTGTCCTATACAGGGTCGCGGGGAACCAGAGCCTACCCGGTAACACAGGGCGCATGGCCAGAAGAGGAGGGGTCACACCCAGGACGGGACGCCAGTCCGCCGCAAGGCACCCCAAGCAGGACTTGAACCCCAGACCTATCGGAGAGCAGGACCCGGTCCAACCCACTGCGCCACCGCGCCCCCTTGTATACACATATAATATACATATATACTAATAATAATATAATCCACTAATAAAATACATATATGCATATCCCTCAAATTTCTTTAATGTAATTATCTATATATATGTATATGTATGTGTATATATATATATATATATAATATATATATATATATATATATATATACACTCCTTCAGACTGCGTGTGTGTGTGTGTGTGTGTGTGTGTGTGTGTGTGTGTGTGTGTACAAAACTGCTGTCTGTTTGTTTTCATCTCCTCTGTAACTTCAAGGTACAGAAGACAGAAGGTTTTGTGGATTTATGGTACTGAATGTTTTTGTCATCAGGTCTTCAGACAAAATATACCATACATATGAGCATACTGTGACAGAATCACAAGTTAGGGCAGAAATGGGGGACTGAAAAATATTTCTGTATGGCATCATACATAACTTTACTAATCAATAGGCTCAATTATTTGGCTCTTCAATGGCTTTGTAGGGAGGATGTAACCTTTGAACAGGCATAGTTTGTTTTGTATCCCACTGATGCAAAGATTACCATCATCAGTTCACTGTCTACAGATTAACAAAACTATATTATGTCCAACCATGGAAATCCACACTGTTCTCACATGCACAGCTACACCCAAAAAAATGTGAGCCAAGTGAAAAACGTAAGTGAATTGTATGATTGCGAAACAGACTTTTGAGACGTGGAATGGAACTCACCGAGCTTGCAAATCTCTTAATGGCTTGCCCTTTGCCGTATTTCTGTCTGTTAGACAGCAGGATTTTGAGTGATTAGATAATTGCAACTCCTGGCAAAGGAATTATTCGGTTTTGCTTTCGTGCTTTAGTCTTTGGCAGTTCATGCAGGTTTTATTTCACTAGTGGATTAAATTTGACTTTTCCTTCTGCTACTGTTGAACCCTACCTCTAAGTACACCAAGTACGCCATAAGAGTGCCATGGATGTACACTGGGTTGTTTTAAGAAGCAGTGAAGTTATGTTTTTGAAGACTTTCAGATTATTTCATTTTAATTGTTTTTTCTTCACTTGTCTTTTTTCAAAAATTTGTTTGTTGTAGAGGATCAATTCATCAATTGAAATTGCTTCCACAGTGTTTACAGGTCTTGTCAAGTGTTTGCGACAAGTGACGGTGACCAATATTAGGATGACAGACATTACTGGATGAATAAGCCAACAATTGGCATTAGAGTTTGTAGAGATAACACGCTATATTTTCAGTAATTTTAAAGTAGACAATTTTAATATTGTTTCAAGTTCACGAAAGATAATGAAATGAATCAGCCAGGGTGCATCCTGCTTTGCGTCCTGTGTTTTCAGGAAAAGCTCCCAACCACCACTGCCCTCCACTTGAAAGCTGATAAGAATGAAATTAAAAAAAAATTAAGCCTTACAGCAAATTTTTCATTCATTATAGCTTCATCAGAAGTTTATACAGAACCTAACCCATGACTAAATTGAGAAATTGAGAATTTGTTCTATTAAGCTTTTGTTGATTTTGACATACTAGTAAATGTGACTGTGGATTTACAAAACTGAGTTATGAGCAGATGTCCAGTCACAGTTGTGTTCATAAGTTGAGGACTTGGTGTAGTGTGGTATTTTACTCTGACAATTCCATTTTTCCTTTCAAACAGGCTAAGCCCTGGATGGAAGGCCTAACATGGCTGTCATGGTTTCCACTCGGGCGGAGGCACCAGACCCAATTGGGGTGCACCGGATGGTTTCTTCAGGGAGAATCCAAGGACGTGGTCAAAAGGACTGGCAAGGGGTCACCGAGGCGCAGACGTAGTACTGAGGAGAATCTGAAGACGTAATCCGAGAGACAAGCCGAAGGTTAAAGATACCGAGGAGAAGAAGAGAAGAACGTGGACGGGAAAGGGAACGAGGGACAAGGAACGGAGTCTAGGAACGAGGAACAAGGGACTACGGACGAAGGATGAAGGATGGGAGAGAGCCAATGCTAACGCTGAGGACAGGTACACTGAACTAAGGTTCCGCATCCTATGGCGCTTTGAGTTCCCTTTTATCCGCGCATCTCCTGATCTACCGCAGGTGTTCCCGGTTGTGTGGAAGTGGAGGGCGTGACAATGGCATTTCTTTCATTGTCTGTTCAATGGACAACAGTGGGACTTGTTTTTCATGTATTTTTGATCTGTGACTATGTAGCTGGACTCTGCTGAAAGTCACCACAGAACAGAACCCTAGCATGGCCTTGCATGCAGGGATCCACACTACGGAGAATTATTCAGACTTTCTTTATTTTTAGTTCATGAAAATTACAGATCAAGTCATTTATTATTCAAAATATGAAGCTTTAGGTATTTTCTAAAGATGTTTCTCTGTGGAACTGTGTATCCGTGCTTTGTATCTAACACAGATTTTATACTTGATTGCTTTTTTGAGTTGATAAAATCATTATTGAGTAAAGTTACTGCATACTAAAGCCCTACAGTACTCTGTACTGAAACTTGCCTAATCAGCACAAAAGAGAGGAAAAATCCTAGCAATGTCTTTTTTTTTTTTTGAAAAACCGCAATTTCCATTAACAGAGTGTTTTTTTTTTTTTGTGAGGAAGAGAAGCAGCCAGTTGCTTACTAATTTTCAAGTTTCGGAGAACAGCGATAATGTGTTGTAAAGTCATTTGGCAGGAAAGTTGAAAGCTCCCATGTGAAATGTACATTACTTCATTCAAACACAATGATCCAGATAATTCCCATGTCTGTGGGGCTGTCAAGCAATTTATCTGAAAGATAGATATTACATGGGCTGAAATAGCTAGGGATATAAGAGACGGGTGGAGTTTTGAAGGGAAGTACACAGCTCATTTGCACTGTAATTCTCAACCGATTCCTGCAAAATATAAAAACAGCATTCCAGCAAATAAAGACTTTTGTCTTGCATTCTCATGGGAACTATACATCTTTAGCTGCATAGGCGTCATACTTTTTCAAAATGCCGTTTAATAAAGTTTTAGCTCCTACACAAGGGTTGGAAAATAATGTCCTGCAAATGCAACAGAGTCTGAAGATTTTTTCAATCTCCTAAAGCTTTAATTAAAGCTTTGAGTAGAAGATAATCTTCCTTTTGCAATTTAAATTTACCTTTACATCTGTTTTTTTCAAGCATGACTTGTAATATTAAAGGCATATACAATGTTTACCCTGTTATACAGCTGGGTAATTAATCCTGGAGCAATTCAGGATTACAATTTACTAAAAGCTTGCTAGCTTGCTCAAAGCTACTGAAACAGGAGGTGAGTTAGTTGTTCAGTTAAGGGCTGATATTTGAGCAGCATGGTGAGGCAGCGGATAGCACTGCTGGGCATAGGTTTGAATCCAGTTCAGTCTGTATGGAGTTTGTGTGCTTTCCCTGTGTCTGTATGGGTTGCTCTGGGTGCTCCAGTTTCCGCCCATAGTCCAATGATCCCAGTGAACTCACACACACACACACACACACACTCATTGGCTGAAACCGCTTGTCCCGAGCGGGGTCGCAGCGAGCCGGAGCCTAACCCGGCAACACAGGACGCAAGGCTGGAGGGGGAGGGGACACACCCAGGACGGGTTCCAGTGAACTGGCAACACTAAATAGCTCATGGTGGGTGAACAGGTGAGAGTGTGTGCCTACTCTGTGATTGTGTGGTGTCCCATTGAGGGTGTAGCCTCCCCAGTCTTATGCACAATGATTCTGGGATTAAGCTGTGGACCACCACAACCAGGACAGGTGGGCAGTAAATAGTGAAAGTGAGTGAGTATTGGCATTTCATGAAAAGCCTACAACTATAGGTTGTGACAGCTCACTCTTGTCCTTGACACTCTTGCTGTAATATGACACAGATTTGAACAGCTCTGCTGTTGATCTGTAATAGGATAATCTCTCCGAAAACAGCACAGGTTTTTCATATAAACACATCTTACCTCTCCGTGGCATTATTGTCACTGTTCTGATGTCTACGGTTCTTATAGGCTAATCCCCCTTCACGCATTGTGTAACCTACTTTAATTTGCACCAGGCAGTCCCTTCGAATCCCCCTGAAAATCAGTTTTGTTAGCCCGCTGTCTTTGCCCTATCTCCTTCTTGACCCCTGTTGCGTAGCACGGTTTGCTCCTAAGGTAGTTGCTTTGCCCCTGTTTGCTCAGCTGGATAGAAAGGTCTGCCAGCCCTCCAGCAGAAGGGGGCCCGTAGCCCCAATTTGTATTGCCGATAGATACAGGCAAGCTCCACTAATCCTCACATAATTCCCGTTTTATTATCCTTCACACCTAGGAAAAATGACGCTCTTCCTGACAGCCTCCTTCCCAAGACCATGTTGAGCTCAGATGGTGGGTATTGCTGAGAGGAGCACAGATGCTGGGTTATTTCCCAGGAGCCACGGCAGAGGGGTCAGGTCTTGTCCCCCACAGTGCCCTGGAGATATTATCAAATCTACTGCCCTTCCTTCCACTTCTAGGCAGTTGAAAACGTTCCAAAATATGTCTTATTTGTACTAAGTGAGGCACACTGGAGTTAGAGGAAAGTCTGGCTGTTTTTAATATGTTATGTCAACATATCTCTCAGTAATGCATTTTATCATTTTTTTTTCTTTTAGAGGTTAAACTTAAGTTGCCACTTTACATTCAACATTATTCACCATATTGTGTTTCATCTTAACTATTTGTATTTTTATATTCCTACAGCACTACTTTTCCCTAACCTGTGAAGGCTACATTATTATAACTAAATGCTGGCACAGACCTCAGTTTTTGACCGTAAAAAGGTACAGAATGTGCAGTCAACCGAGGCCGCCAGCTTTTCCAGAGTGAATCCTGGAACCTAGCTGACCTCGTCCAAATGAAAATTAATCACACAGAGTCTATGGAAGTAGATGTGCATTGATTAATAACAGCCATAGATGCTTAAAGAGGAAGAAAAATATACAGTGCTTCCTGCCCCCTGCAGCTCTGAAGCATGGAATGGGGTGAGCGGGGGAGAGCTCTCATGGAGCAGTAGAAAAACAGGCCGCCATTCTTTACTCAACGATATGTGACTTTTTGCCTGACTAATTCCTTTTCTTCAGTTCATCACAGAAACGCTAACAATATAAAGCTATAAAACTGGTTTCCTTTCAATAATAAACAATAGCAATAACCTTAATTTGAGCCTGAGCTGAAGATTTCGACAGTCAGCGGTGCCCGCTAACTAAAGGAGCTCCCTCATCACTCTGAAGACAGTGACCACTCATCATTGTGCATGATGTGAAAAAGTCTTCAGCAATTCACTGTAGCTATGGTGAGTAACAATGCCCAGCGTTTGAACTGTGTTTGCCTGTAGGCCTGTCCCACGCTTTCTCCATGTTTACAGCTCTTTTACTGGCTCGAGAGATTTTAAGTGGCCTCTGTGACAAAGGGCACAGAAGAGCTCTGACATATCCTCGCAAGTTCTGTTCATGTGTTTACCTAAGGGGGTGGTCTTCCCTTCAACTCTTCCTTCACGACTTACTTTTCAGTTTGATTTCTATTTTTGCTTTGATACAGTAGGACACCTGGCATTTCCTCCCTCAACCACTTCTACTGTAAAATGAACCTGAGAGGTTTTGTACGGCATCTCTGCTGGAAGTCAGGCCTGATATCAGGGTTCACAGGGAAACATGATAGTTGAATGGACAAGCGATGAATGATGAACATACCGGAAGGGTTCATAAAGTCAACACATGTCCTGATCGCTGATGTGCTGTCAGTCCTATACATGAACTGGGAACCCTAAGGTCTACTTAAAGACCCTTAGACCAGGCACTGGGATCAATCATGCCTACAGTCTGCTCTTCTTTCTCCTTGAGACCACCATATGCAGTCTTCAAGTTTCACCAGTTACTCTTGCAATTTGGACAATTGAGGAATTTTTTGTTATGTAAATGTTATGAAATGTTTAATATAGTTCTTAAACAGTTAACTGTGCAAGTCAATGATAAAGTGACTTTTGTTAAATTTTTGGAGTAATGCTAAAAATTAGGGGGTGCGGTGGCGCAGTGGGTTGGACCGCAGTCCTGCTCTCTGGTGGGTCTGGGGTTTGAATCCCGCTTGGGGTGCCTTGCGACGGACTGGCGTCCCGTCCTGGGTGTGTCCCCTCCCCCTCTGGCCTTACGCCCTGTGTTACCGGTTAGGCTCCGGTTCCCCGTGACCCCGTATGGGACAAGCGGTTCTGAAAATGTGTGTGTGTGTGCTAAAAGCTATGATTAGCTACAGCATACAGAGTTTAAGTAACACATACACTGGGTATGTCATTTTCTTCCCAGTTTTAATATCTTGCACATGTTTAATTATTTATTGATTTATCTTGCCAGCATGCTTATTGTTAAACACATTATTTATATATGCAGGTTTAGTCCGTTGGCACTGTTTTATAATTGCAGACAGTGAGGTATGATGAGCAGTGTCGGAGGATTATCCCACATCACCAGCTTGTCTTGGGTTCTTCGCTCTTTTGGCTCACCATGGACACCTCCATTCTTCAAAAGCAGCTGCTGTACAATGCATACCCTTGGTTCTAGATTAAATTTTGCTTTTGCCCTTTCATGGAAATTCCTTTTTTCTGACTTACTGATGTCCTGAATATCTGTCAGACTATTGATCTTGGCAGAAACTTGGTCATACTTTGCATAATAAACTTTTCATTTCATTGGTCATGTAGACTCTGTCCTGGTATTCTATGAAAGCAAAATACATGCATTATATACAACATTAATGTACTAGATTTTGAGTAATCAAAAGAAGGACGCTCTTTCAGACAAGGGTTACTCTTAACTCCCTTCACAGTTAAATTTTCATTTACTCATTTAGCAGATGCTTTTCTCCAAAGCGACATACGTCTCAGAGAAAATACAATTTGTGCATTACATTAGGAGAAAGAAAGACAAAGTTGTAGATGTGTGATTCTTCAGTGCAGTTAATACAGTCAGTTTGTTTGTTAGTTAGTTTCTTTCCACCATATGCACCAATGTTCCTTAAGTAGTAACCTTAAGTCCTTCCATACCTTCAGTGGATCTCTGATGCCCTGAAGGGAACATAAAGCAGAACTCTCAGTTTGATCTGGTTTACAATAATAAAGCTGCACTGGGTGTGAAGCTTACTCTTGCCCAAACAGTAATGGCACTCTTCAGTGCGTGATATTTCCTCCGGACAATGCACAACCAGCAGTTCCACTGTTGTTGAAGTAGCTTGTACCAGTCATTACAAAAACAACTGGATGGAGATTAATCACGGCCTAATTTCAAACAAACACTCAGATCAATGTTTCATTGCAGCTGCTGCAGCCTTGGGAACAGATCTGGAAAGGTGGTTTCATTTAAGCTTATTATGGCTTTGACTCATATTCATTTTTTTGTGACCTGTTCATGCTACCCTGCAGAAGCATGCTTCACTTTAACTTTCAGTGTGGGTGCTGTGCTCCTTTACCATGAGCAGAAAGTAGAGTTTATGGATTACAACTTCTAGCAACAGGGGAAGGTAAAAAAAAATCCTTACCGACAAGATCTGTTTTTGTTACTATGTATGTGCTACATTTCTAAAACAGCTGAGATTCTCCATATATGGATTTCATTATTCTGGATTTAAACGTTATTTGATACTTTTTTGATAATGCTTTGTCATCTGTTTTTTAGTTGCAGTCAAGGATATGCACAAAGACATGGGTAAAAAGGTCACGCTTACTTGTTCTCTTGGAATGTGAAGGGAGAAAATGTGTTTAAAAGAGAAACTCTCCTCCAGTCCAGTTTTACAACTTTCTTAACCAGAGTATTAGACACAGAATTTAATGGAATGTTTCATAAAACATAATTATATACATACAACGTTATGCCTCCATGAGAGATAAGTGGTTAAGTTATAGACAGGTAACCTTAAGGCTGCTTGTTCAAGTTTCAGTAAGTCCCTGCAATGATACTTTTCAACAAAATGTTTAACCTGAATTACTCCAGTAAAATATCTTGTATGAATTGATGTGGGCAGATCACAATATCAAAAAGGGTCTGTCACAAAGAAAACAAGAACATAAACATTTCAGGCTTCACAAGACAGAGTTTCAAAGTGGTAAGATGTCATAAAAGTAAATACTCTTATGGTTTCTTTGTAACCCACTGTTCATACCACTCTACTTTAAAGGCTGAAATGCATGTTTAAGCATTTTTCCAATTATTTTTCAGCTCTCTCAATGACTAATTTACCTAAAACAGTTTGGGGAATATAAGAACCCAATATGAAATAGCAGGGATTCACAGTAAATAATTCTGTTCTAATGCTATTTAAATATTGGGATGCTTGCAAATCTTAGTTTAAAGTCAAGGACAGGAAGCATTACACATAAGGTATTGATTTTCATGCAGATTTTTAAATGATAACTGGCTTACAGTGAAGATTCAAAGATAACATGAAGAGTGAAACCTGGATTTGGAGACCGGGACCCATTTATGGAGTCTGGGAGCTTGTTATGGAAATGGGGGTTTAACAGTGGAGACTGGAGCCTGGACACTGTTACCCAGGGGATGCCAGCATAGGCTTCTCATCACAAGTGCTTCTCCAGCCAAGCCCATCATCAGCTGTAGAACAACACAAGAACTGCCAGCGTCTGATGATAAATACTTTACTCTCAGTACTCAATGCACTTTGCATGGTGAGATGATGTATTACACTCATGGGCCACAGTGTTAGGGTGTGATCTGTCAGTCATCAACTAGAATATCTGGCCTGTGAGTGGCTTCAACTATTTTCACAATTCCTGAATTACTTATGCTGCCCTTGTCTTAACCTCATTGCTTTGTAGTTCTCTTTCCTGCCAACTTCATCAGTAGTGAAATGGGTGCTTGGTGGCCTGACAGCTTTTATACACACACACACACGCACACACACAGACACACATTGACCGAAACCACTTGTCCCGAGCAGGGTCGCGGCGAGCCGGAGCCTAGGTTTCAGACTGTGTGTGTGTGTGTGTGTGTGTGTGTGTGTGTGTGTGTGTGTGTGTGTCTGTGTGTTTGTAATCACATCCCAAAGCCTACATTTTCAAATCACTGATGCCATAAACCAAATAACTGAACTCACAGTGTATGATTTTGTAGAAGTTTCATCACAATTATTCATCAGAGTCTTTTAGAAAGTTTCATAAGAGCTAAATTATCATTAATTCCCCTTTTCTGACACACTTAATAAAAGCAACTAATCTAAGCAACACATAGGACCCATGCACTTCAGTGATAACCAGCGGACATATCTCAGCCTTTTAAGACAATTATCTTTTAAACAGGGTCTATTGTGTGATCATACTTGTCTTCCAGACAGCTAGTGTTAATCGGTTGCTTCTAACCAAATTATTTTGGACTTTCCACAACCGTTTCTTTAGCAATAACATTGGTTCTAGGCACCTCAGTCTTATAAAATAACATAAAATGCAATAAAATAAAATACACATAAAATAACAACATAACGTAACACAGCATTGTTTATGGATAAAACCAGTGAGTAGAGCATGTGTTTCAAAAAAGACTTGCAAAGCTGATTGATAATAACTCTCCTCTTTGTTTTAAATTAACTGAAACCAGAAATCATTAAATGAAACCAGAGTCCATGTACACATCTAATTTCTTCATGATAAGAATCTGAAGTCCTCATACAAATTGAAGTCAGACCACACTCAAGGGCTCTGTGGTCCTCTTTCATGGTTTGAAGTGGCCAGCTGAAATGTGTATCTACAAGTTTGCTGTTAGACAAATGCTGCTGCTGTGAACAAACAAGGTCGGGTGTCCTGTGTGTGCAGGTACAGAGGTGAGTGAAGAGTCTCCAGACAAACTGCACATGGCTAAGCTGTGGTATGAGCATTGTTAGTTGTGTTTGTCCACAGGGGTCCTTCCTCGTCTTTCAATATGAGCTGCCTGGCCACACATGACCTCTGACCCACACTCTTCCTCTCCCTATTCTCAGCGGAGCACCATAAGCCCTGGTGTCAGTTGCTCCACTCAACACACCTGCATGTTGGCTTCCATGAGATTGTGGGTCCCCTCTCTTGTCTTACCCACTTCTGAAAGAGCCAGATATGTGAACAGATGCTCTCATGTCTGCAGTGTCTTAATGGGTCATTTAGGCCCAGTGTTTGGAACAAAGCTGCGCAAGACCACAAAACTGCCCAGTGAAAATACAAACCAACAGCTTGTAGAAGTGAAATGTTCTTGTCAATTAAGTAACATTTTGACAATGGCTGGTTGTGCAGCCTCCTTGTTCTTGTTATGCCCCACATGTCAAACTCATTGGAACACATTATCTGCATTTTAGTTTGTGTCAGTGAAGATTCTAATAGCATTTTATAAGTAATTTCTCCTTATCTGCTGCTCTCTTATAATTTGTGGAGGGTTCTTCTCAGCTGTCTTCCCAGATCTACAGAACAATGGCTTTCAGATTGACATTCAGATTGCCTTTGAAAAGTTCTGTTTTGTTGAGCACAGAATAAATGTAACTGTTGTTTGACAGCAGCTGATACTGCAGACGTGACGATTTGGGTTTTTAGTTGTACACTGAGCTGGGGGTTTGACTTACAAGGAGCTGGGATAAGGGACCTTCCTTGGTTTGATTGAATATCTCATATTCCTGGTAGGCTAACCCAATGGACCTTGAATTATCAGTGAAGTGTATTTATGAACATTAAAAATTATTTTATCCCTAAAATTTAAACCATATCATTCCATTCCATATAATTATATAAAATTTGTCCTTTTACAAAATCATAAAACATTCTTGGCTCTTTTCAAGCTTGACTAAAAATATAAATTACAACTGTTCTGAAGAAAGCAAAACTAAAATACATTTAACTGAACAATTTGTCTACAATGGACTGGCATTCCACCCACAGTATACCCCCTTCAGCTTTCTGCCCAGTGATTCCAAGATAAGCTTTGGACCTCCACGACCCTGACCAGGACAAGCAATTAATGAAAACAATGAATGGAGAGATGAATGTTTTGCTGAATTAAGTTTGCTGACATACTTAATTATTCACAGTTGTTTAATTTGGATAACTGTCTTTACTAGGTAAATGTCATGCCCAACACCACATCCCAAACAAGGACACCCGGTACCAATCAGGATGGGGAAGTAGGAGGCATCAAACCACCGCCTTCCAGTTGTGGAATCCTAATCAAGACAACTGTCACCTCTGCGCTCACTAGTCCCCCGAACCTGCTCCTGTTCTTTGTCCCTCTCCTCTTTGCTTCCCTGCCTGGCTCCACGACTCCCACGGTAACAATCCATCGCTTCGTCGCTTTTGACTACATCTCCGGATCCTCGACCTCAGACAACATTCGACAATCAGCCTGACCCTTTGCCTGTCCCTGACTACGATACTTGCCTTGTCCCTATTGATTACAATAAAGATCCCGCACTTGGGTCCACCATCCTGTGTGTCGACTCGCAATTTTAACAATAAATGCAACTAACTGTGTATTTATCTTTTTCTTTATAGTTTTTTCTAATGTAATTCTGTGAAATGATATAGTCATTGCTCTGTGCATATTTCCTAACTGTTATCTGACCTTTAAATTCCCTAAACAAATTCTTCTCAATTTACTCAGGCTATGTTACTCAATATTTAAGAGTTCGGTTGAATTTCCCTGACCGTACTTTCAGATAAATGCACTGGAAAATTCCTTGAAAACACAGCATGACGAAACCTTTCAAAAGACACAAACAGAATTCTGGGAACAAAAGGAGGAAAGCTTGCCTAATTTATTCTGCAAACGCATGTCTTCCTCAGACGGGTATAGAGAGATGGCAGCTTGATGTGGAACCAGAGACAAGACATCTGGATGCAGTGGACCTCACAAAGACATGTCTTACTGCACCCAGAGAGACATCTAACAAGCTTTTGTGTCCTCTTTGCACATAAGATCAGAGATGAGCATTGTCCATGGGAATGTGAAGTTCTTGCAGTGAGGTAGGGGGGACTATCTGATGAATAGGGTCTTTTGCATGCCTAGATTTGAGCTGAATCACAAAACAAGAATCTGAGCCCCTGGTGTGAACAGGTCCAACAGCTGTACTGGTCCCATGATGGTGAATATGCATATAATCAGGTCCGTAGCTGGATCTGTGTAGTCTCCTAATGTAGCATCTCATAACCTCCATTTCCCTGTGACGGCGAATGGTAGGGTCTGTTGGGTTCATCAGTAACCTTTCACATCCCCAAGCTCCTCTGCATACCCTTACGCCATAGGTTTCAGCTGCAGTCCTACACTGCTTAGTGTTATTCTTCAGGGACCTTGTGAGCAGGACTGAATTATTTTCATTCTTGGCCTTGATTTATGTCTTTCAGTTCAATCCCCTTTGTTAACACAATTAGGGACACCAAATACCCTTTCAACTCCATGTAATCAACAGAGTTTAAAGTGCAGCCATTCTGAATCATTTTCCCGGCCTGGAACAGAGTGCCTGAGGTTGCAGCAGGGGTCATCAGATATGGAAACATTTGAGTGCTTACGAATGTGGTGACAATCCCCTAGCGACAGGGCCCCTGGACACACATCGCAAAGAGGCGGGGACCAGCACACTTCCTGCCAGAGTCAGGAATGCACTGCAGACATAGTCCAACTGGAGCTGCACTCAGCAGCACTCAGCAGCTGGGGCCACCAGTGCCAGTGGCAATCTAGTGACAAAGACCAGCAGTCCCAATCACAGCTAACTTTGCCAGACCAGAATTACATCCTTTCAGGCAGGCTGAGGAATTTAGCACTCTTCAGATATAGCCCGTTTGCTATAGCCCGTCAGCAATGAACGGTCTTGGGTGACAAGCAGAAAGGCTGAAAATGCTCATAACTAAATTCGAACTAAACGTGATGTATATTAAAGTGTAATTTACTTAGTGTTTAGCAGCAGCAATACTCTATATTGAGGGGCATTCATCAGACCTTAATATTGTACATCCAAATGATATATGGCAATATATTTGGCTATTACTGTTGGTAATTGGTAATGTATTTCATGGAGGCAGAAAATAATCTACCCCCTATAGGTGGGTTTCAGTTGGGTTTTATGAAAACACTCTATTTTCTATTACAATAACCCGGAACCCCAAGCCACCAGAGCAGAGTCGCTTGTGCATGGTGTGGTTCTTGGTGAATAATTGGTTCATAAAATCAGCATCATTATCATGGTCTAGTTTTTTTTTTTTTTTTTGCAACAGCATTTTCAAGAGTACTGCGATGACTGTGAAGTCCTGCTTTTCTCCTGAATATGAACATAATAAACTCTTCTCTTTAATCCATACGGCTCCGAGCAGCCTGTTTTCAATAACATGCATTTTCAAATTGGGACCCGTTTTCCTGATTCCAAGGTTATGGCAACATTTTTGGCAGAGCTTCGATGAATCTGAGGAGAGCTCCATTTGGTCACGGACAGTCCTTAACAAAAGCATCACAAGTGCAAGTGTGTGCTTCTTTAATACTGTCTTGGTCTCTCATAGCTCATACATTTAGAAAATATTTTAATCCCATTAGAGGTGGAAATGAAATCTTCAAGGTTTACATAACTGAGAATTTTAGCCATCCTTGTGAAACAAAGACACTGATTTTTACTGAGAAAATTGTCGGTTCGGCACTAAACTATAGTATCCTTTGAGCAAAATACCAAACTTGAATTGCTTGAGTAAACTGTATTCATGAAGAAAATTACAGCTGTTTTAGATGAAAACATCAGCATGGCAATAAAATCGCAATAATCAGTGCCATAACAATCCAGGGTGTTCTTTCCAAGAACAGCCATGGTTACACTGGAAGAAATAGTTAATTTCCTGTCTCAAATTTATCTTATTGATGGTCGGTGGTTGGGCATTAATAATCATTCTGTGCTGCGTGCTAGCAGTGTTTTATCCCTTAAAGTCCCAAAAAATCCCTTCAAGCCATTTAGAGAGCATTTCAATTCAGTTTTTAGCTGCCTCGTTGATCTTGCAGTGGAATCACTCCGTGAGATGAGTGCTGTAATTCTGGCGCTCAGTATCAGTACTGCTGCCAACATTCAGAAACCCATTCAGCAGATCCAAGTGGTGAGACGATGTGTTCGGCTTGGCATTGCTCTGTCCAATGAACTGTGTGACAATGCTGTCATTCCCCATATCCAAGCTTGCCATTTCCTGCTTCGGGAAAAAGATTTATGATAACAAAATCTGCCATTGTCTTCAAAATGAAAAGCAACAATGTGAGTCATAACATCCCAATTGTAATATTAGGATTGTCTGATATTCGACCAAATTGGCTTGCAATGTTTGCACACTTTTTTCTTTGCCAAGTATACAGTAAAACTGTTGTGCAATGCTAATTTTAAGCAAGCAGTGGAAAATTTGTACTAACTGAAGGAGAATGTTTCGTTAGTGTAGTTATGGGCAAGGTCGCTATGGTAGAACACAGGTCTTGGTATCTGAAATTAGTTAGAACAGGAGCTTTCAGAAATAGTGATGGCAGGCACAATACAGCCCCAGGTCTTCCATCACCCATCCCAGTTGTGCACAATAGCATCTGGCTCATGTGGGACCTTTTTACTGCATAGAAATAAGACAGCTCACCCATCAAGCTTAGACACCCTCTCAAGCCACCCAGGTTTGAGGTCAGAAAAACACCAACTCGTTTGTCATTCTGTCATTTCTTGTGTGCTGGACCTCAAATAGGGTTTGGAAACATCTCAGAGCTTTAATGCAATATGTTTTTTTCCTTCACAAAAGGCCTCATGTGTTTTGTTGGTTTTCTATTTCAACTGAACTGGGAGTGGACATTAGGCTTTTAAAGGCAGACTTGGATGTTTCATTTTCTGAGTTTAAGAATGTGAACATGGGAAGGTCTGTCTTTTACTAACATCTACTCATGGGTTTCAGGCTAGCATACATTTTTCTTGTCTGCCTTTTGTCTCACTACTCAGATGTGATTCACTGACCCCCCAGGCAACTCAGTTTGTCACAAGTTTCCAAAACTTTTAGTGCATATCCTTCTGACTCAGTGTTCCTCCACATAGGCAGTTGCAATTTTTTTCATCCAGCATAAGTTTTTCTCATGCTTTTCCAGTACATAAGCAATTTTAATGTGTCTGTTCTCTGCATCACTTTTGCACTATCCTTGCACAGCTTCTCTGAGTTTGTTGTCTAGGTAAGTTGCCAGCAACAAGAACAAGCATGATCCAGGCCCTATTTTCTCACGGATCACCCCTGGGCTCCTACAGTTCTTTAACATCTACCATCATGAGTACTGATTGGGTGCCAAAAGCACACGTACTACACCAGCCTGCTTTCTTTTTTCAGTTTATAACATGGAAGGTGGTAGGAAAACAGATCCACTGTTAGAAAAATATCATGCTCTAATAAGCCCAACACACACACAGTAAATGACGGATTACTGTGAGATAGAACTACTGTGAGTCTTATTTGCCCTCAGTGACCTTTTGGTATTTCCAGGTGACTTTTTTAATCAATTTTAAAGCCAGGTATTAGAATTCAAAATGTTGCTTCTTTATGATTACTTCACAAGCTTATTGATGCACATATATGTCGTGTGTGTGTGTGTGTGTGTGTGTGTGTGTGTGTGTGTGTGTGTGTGTGTGTGTGTGTGTGTGTGTGTGTGCGTGTGTGTGTGTGTATGCTGTACATTGTATGTTGCTTCAACCAAAGTCAATTTCCTTTAGGATTAATAAAGTTGAATCAATCAAGTAATTAATTAATTAATTAATTAATTGATTGATTTTGTTTGCCTTTGGAAGGCTGTGTTTTAGTTAAAGTAACTCTTTGACAGACGTGCATAGCAAATTATACTGAAAGGTTATATGAAACCATGCATCTGTTACGAAGGTGATAAAATGCAATAGTGCTTTTGTTCATTTTTAAATGTGTACATAATTGAAAGTTCACATTCCACAGCATTTGAATATTGCTCTGCTACTGGAAACCAGTTGGGTTTAGTCAGCAGTGTAATATGTAATAAATTAGAGCTGTGGGCTCTCCAGTTATTAGTCCTGACATCTTTATGCTGTGGTGCTGAGTTGCTGTGCTGGGAACACTCTAATGAACCAGATTGTAGTGAGAACATTATGTCTCAGGTGGGGGAATATTTAGCCCCTGTTGTGCAAAGCTTTTTATGTTTTGTCCAGTTAACCATTTGGTCTTCCATACTAATCTCTCAAAAGGAAATGGTAAGTGACAAGGTGTAATAAATTGTACAAAGAACTAAGAAATGTTTTATTCTTAATTGAGCCTGATATGTGTTCTAGCCCACAGCAGGTGTTACACATTTTTGGAGGTCTGCAGATATTTTCCCTGTCCTAATCTATCACGGATTTTTTGAAGCACCACGTTAAAGTCACTTCCCACTCTCTAGAAGAGCTGCCTGAGATACAGTGACCTGACAGCCCGCTTCCTAACACCCTGTAACACTTTTGAATGCTGGACTTGTAATTGGTTCAGTGTTCTTCCCTTCATCACAGTTCCTTTGCAACACTAGATTCCAGACAACTAGACTGTTATACTTAAATAAAGAAGGCAAGAAAACTGATCAAGATTATAGTGTCTATATGGCACAGCAGTAAAACTTGTAGGTAACTGGTAAGTTCATTCATTTATTCTTTCACAGTATGAAAATGATTGTCTCACTCACTTATACTTTGGGTTCCATATTGCTGTTAAACTAGCTGTCCACAAATCACATTTTCTGAATAATATAATGGCACAGCTGCATGCACAGAATTAAGATTATTTAAATTTGAAAGATAAGTAAACTGATATTTACAAACATATATATTTGCCATGTTTATTAAAAAACTACAAATTGGACGACACAAATTAGATATATAATGTAGATATTTATTCAAAAATAAAAATGTGAAAATGTATTAAAAGTTGATACACAGTAATAGAAATACAGTATAAAAAGCTGAATACAATGTGTAAAAAGTAAGTATAAAGTAAGCTGCCTTGTAGAAAGTTCTTCACATTGTATGGGGGCATGAGTATGATAACAGACAGATGTTAACATCCAAAGAATTTACAGAATAAAATGCAGTTCTTTTCATGACACGGAAAGAAGCACTAAAACTCTTATTGTTCACAAAAATTTTTGTCTTGATCATCTCTATCTTCAGGATATTTCTTTGTTCAGTGTATTTTCACATTCTTAATGACTGTGGTAAGACACTTAGGGTAATTACACTACATTATAACCAGTTCTCCATCCTCACATAAGATATCAGGTAGCTGTGTCCACTACACACACACACACACATTTTCAGAACCGCTTGTCCCATACGGGGTCACGGGGAACCGGAGCCTACCCGGCAACACAGGGCGTAAGGCTGGAGAGAGGGAGGGGACACACCCAGGACGGGACGCCAGTCCGTCGCAAGGCACCCCAAGCGGGACTTGAACCCCAGACCCACCGGAGAGCAGGACTGCGGTCCAACCCACTGCGCCACCGCGCCCCTCTCTGTGTCCACTAATGTCCACTAATAACAGAACCACTTCCTTAACCACCACTGCTGGTAGAATTTGAATTCCAGGTGGCCTGCGTTATTACAGTTCCTACATCTGCTCATGGACACTTGAGAGAACCAGGTTTTCTAACAGTAACCACCTCAAAGGAAGAAGGTCACGATTCAAATCTTGATGCCAAATGTTTACTAAACAACCTTTGATTATACTAATAGCTGAATAACAAGCTAAATCATCAACCCACATTAAAATGCATTATTACATTGTCATCAAAGATAGCAAGAGATCGGATCACAGGTCATGCATGACTATGTGCTCATTATCTAATTTCTAAACAATTACTAATACAAGAGTCAGCCAGTGGAGGGTATTTTATTTGCTTACTGGTGGATGGCTATCCCGATTTTCCAAATTGGTCCTCAAAGGTGATGCGAGGGCTTTGTATTTGCTCGGTTCAGTTCGGCTGCAAGGAGCTCAACACATAATAAAATACATCTGGAAACTTTGATGGGTCTGTGTGGAATCAAACCACAAGGACACAGAGCTGATAAAGAGAACAACCCATTGCTGAATCTTATGGCCTATTCATCACACACCAGCTTTGGTCTAACTCTGAGGTAAAAACACAACACATGATTCTTTTCAAAATTGTGGTGAAAAATATTCTAAATACGTAAGACTGTTCGTGAGTAACACAATTAACAGGGCACAAAGTGGCACATTAGCGTTACTTTTATTCCACCAGCTGAGCTGAGCTGCTGTTCTACTAGTGTAGGATGAGTCAAGTCTGTGGGTAACATTCCAAAGGAATCGACAAAACAGTGGTTCAGCAGCACTTCATGATTATTTATGCAAGTAGCCAGCATTTATAGCACATTTGTTCCCATTCGGAGAAGCCATTACATGTTTTTGCTAGTGATATTCTGAGACATACTTGAAAAATACAAAGTGTTGTGTAAAAATACTGCATCTGACATTAATGCCATGACATTAGTTTTGAAAGTTCCTGCAAACATCCAAAGTATTGTTTGCTGGAGCTGATAGCGGACTACATGCACAAACAACAACAGTAACTGAAGAACTTGAACAAGGCCACTTTTCACAGCAGCATGGATTCCGCTTTCTCGAAAAGCTGGCGCCACTCTGCCGACCCGACCTCCCATGTTTTATGACATTTATAGAGTCTGCTGTTGGCTATCAAAAACCGCAAATGCCCATTCTAATGTACAGAACATGACTGCTTACTGGTTTATGTGGTGGAAGGAGGAGAGGAGTCACACTGTGGCTAGCCACGTATGTGAAGAAAGAGAGTTGCAAGGCCTTTAACTGCCCCCCAGGGGCAGGGAAACATATGCGGTGTGATGTGTGACTCAATAGGTTGGTGGGCTCGTCCCCACGCTCCATGGCCTTTGACCTTTCATCAGGACAGGAAGCACAGAGGAACAGCAATCTATGGGGAGGTGGATGGAATCTTGCAATTTTTTTCATGACTTTTCAGTAGCAAAATAAATCTCTATTTACACTGGACTCTCAGACACACACTCACACATACAGGGTGACAGCTTATGCCGACAGGTTGGGCCTAGCCTGGTGCTAACAAGCCATGGAGCCAACCAGCACTGAGGGTGCGTGTCTGGTGGGTAAGTGCTGGTTCAGCGAGCATTCCAGAGGACTGTGTGCGCTACATATCTGTGTAGTTGGCTCAGGGCAAGGGAAGCTGGGGTGGGGGCAACTTGCCATCCTGCTGGCCGCTTAAATGGTTTGTTGTTCCTATTTGGTCTTCTTTGCTCTAAAACAAAAGAGAGAAACAAAAAAACTGAGCATGAGCCATGACTCTACTTGCAAAGGAAAGATATTAGAGTAGTTACAGCAGAGGCACCAAGGCACACCCAACAAGAAGCCAGAATGCCATTAAACTATGCGGTAAACACAGGAACTTGCCATGAATGTGCAGGAAGCTTAAAAACCTGACATCAGTTCTGACCATTAACTGTTTAATATGTAATTCCCCAAATGTTCCCCTCCACCAGGTTAGATATTACAGTCCAGACAGGCCTCAAAGTGCTTGCTTAATATCTGTTTTGGTAACAGAGGGAAAGGAGCTAAATGCTAAAGCAGTTTACAAACCTGCACTCCATTAGCTTGCAGTAGATGAGTGATAGACCTGAATTTTGAACAACAGTTGACTGCAATTTTGAGGAATTTAGAACAAATAAAGTACTAGATTTATTTATTGTCTCAGATCCTAGAGCAGTATGATAGACAGAGTGTATTTAGCCCATGCAACCCTGCACTGTATGCAAGGGCCAATCTGCTGTCAGTGTGTAATGTCCAGATGTGTCAAGACCAGTTTGTTACAAGCAAAAATGTGGACTGCCAGATGGGCATCTCTTTTGCCTGTGACTGAGTGCCACTCCCTCATAGAGTAGACATGCTCAGCTGTCTTAAGCAGCTATTGAAACCACCAAAAAAGCCCAGGAGCCTCCTTTATTTCTCACTATGCTTGCTTTCTTGTGCAGATGGACCATTCACACCTCCATGGGGCTTGAACAATGCAAATGCAGTGGTGGTAAGACATGTTGCAGGCAAGTCCAGCAAGTCCATCTGCATTCACTAGCACACACCTTGCGGCCCATGTCTGACTTACTACAACTCAAATATGTTCTTCACTGGATAATGGTGTTTCTAACATTATATTCAGATTAGAATTCAGAACCTAAGATTATGACCCAAGAATTGCCCTGCTGTTGTTCAAGTCATTTTGCATAAAAGGTTCTGTTGAGCAACCAAGTGAACTAAAGAAGGCCTTAGTCTGAGATGAGTGTAGAGCAGAGAACTGCTTGTTAATAGGTTTAGGGTGAAGCACACCAGAATTACCTTCAAAGACAGATGCCCCATGAGATGGGTAAGAAACAGGAAATTCTGAATACCATGGTCTTTTCAGTAATCTGTTTTAATGTGACATGTGGGCAAGAGCCACATCATGGAACAGTAGGTCCAAGAGCAGATATGCTTTAAACACAAGAGTGCTCCCTTTCATTGACCTCAGACATGAAGAGCAAACAGGTCTTCACGCAAACACCTGAAAAGCTTTGCCGTCCACATTAAAACAGGGCAGTATTCCATTTCCTGTTTCTCACAGTTACCTGTCGCAATCACTTCTCTTACTTGTGACAAAGCGTTTCTCCTTACTTGTTAACAACATTTCTCACATACTGCTGCAGCCATTTAAGATCTGGGTTAATGCAGACCTCCTTGCTGCTCTTCAGTTTAGCACTGTGGGAAAAAAGGAAGAACATTTCAGACAAGTGTTCAGATTGCATCTCATGTGATGTACTGCTCAACAAAGTCCATACACATAATTACAATTAATCTGCCTTATGACTGAATAATTGTTCTGCTCGGGATATTTTCATGTTTATCCTGACAAATCAGTTTGCCTGTAACTGATAATAATCAGTCAAGCACTATGTGCTAGTCCCTTACAAATATTCAAAGTGTGATCATATCAACAAAGACAAAGTCGCCCATTAGTCAAATGTAAAATTCACCAGATGTCATTGAATGACATGAACCACACATCATAGGCAATGTCAACACCAACTGACCCCAGGCACAGATCAGTACTCCAGATTGCTGTTCAATGGTCATACTGAAGCCTGCAAGAAATTAACTATTTTCTCTGCTGTTCATTCTAACAGAATTCATCCATGTAATTAATTTCACAGCTTGTCAATTAACAATTTCCTTCACAATGCTTATGGGACATGCTTTATACTATCAGTCAGATGTATTATAAAATTGTAGTTGCTTCTTCAGAATTCGGACCATAGAATTCTGGAGGATTTATACTAAATCTGCTAGAAATAAGGGCACTCGCACATGGACACATACAGTCATTAATCCTGCTTCAAATACAAGTGCTTTAAAACGATCTTTGTTCTGATCTTGACTGTTTTCTGTCCAGAGAAGACAACCCAAAGGCAACAATTTTACAAATGCAGTTTTCTGTTATCAAACGAACATTACGCATGCATTATTGTTGCTAGAGGGGGTGTGATGGCGGAGTGGGTTGGACTGGGTCCTGCTCTCTGGTGGGTCTGGGGTTCGAGTCCCACTTGGGGTCCCTTGCGATGGACTGGCGTCCCGTCCTGGGTGTGTCCCTCCCCCCCCAGCCTTATGCCCTGAGTTGCTGGGTTAGGCTCTGGTTCCCTGTAACCCCATATGGGACAAGTGGTTCAGAAAGTGTGTGTGTGTGTGTGTGTGTGTGTGTGTGTGTGTGTGTGTGTGTGTGTGTGTGTGTGTGTGTATTGTTGCTAGCAAATGCATAAATTGATAAGACAAAAATGTAACAATAAATTAGTAAAATTCAATGTTTCATAGAACATAAGGAACTTATACCAAATCCTTTGATAGTGCTTTGGCAGTAGTGTAATGGTCTAAAGTGTAAGCAACATAGTAAGTGTTCTTAAAATGCCTCACGTGAAACAAATGTACATTCTTGATCAATTACTTCCATCAGACACATACTGTATGTATATCTGTCTGTAGGTCTTCATAGGCTCTCTGTCTTAGAATAATAGATGGAATGTTGTTTTATGTATTATTCAGTAGCATTTATTCAGTTTACAAGAGTCTAGCTGACATGTCTGTCAAATTTAGCTGATGAGTGCTGGAGACTTAGCCTTGCGCCCTGTGTTGCCAGGTTAGGCTCTGGGTTCGCCATGACCCCGCTTGGGACAAGCGGTGTCAGACAGTATGTGTGTGTGTGTGTTTGTGTATGTGCTGGAGACTTGGGTTGACAACAACAACTAGTTATAGCTAATTCACAGAAAGCTCAGACCAGCAGAAATATAGACATAGTTACTGGGCTGCCCATACAGGGCTTTGTATGAAAAGACTTGGTGTTCGGATTCCTAAAGCGCAGAGGTGTTTCGCTGGGTGGATGTGAGTCAGGGCCAGGCGAATAACTGCATGGAGAGCTGGGATCCCACTGGTTCCTATACTGCAAGACCTTGTCCGGTATAAAGACTGAAAAACCATTTGCCACATTCCTGTCTGGCTTGTGAAACTACAGTACACTACAGGGCAAAATAAAATGGGTGTAGAGGTTTTAAGGCGGCAGTTAATTTTGATTCACACTTGAATTTCCTGTTCAAAACATACCCCCCCAGACCACTTTCCTTTGTCTTTCTCGAACTGTAGCATGTCCCTCTTACATCCCAGCTGCCGGGAACAAGGGGCAAGCCTGGGGCAGTCGGGTGAGTAGGGGGCATTTGAAGAGGACGTGTATAACGTACATGACTTGGATGGGACAGTTAGCGGTTTGGACGAATTTTAGCTCCCGGATGCTCCGTGGGGAGACCGAGTTGACTGTGGACCGGCACCAGCACCTCTCCACCAAGCTGATGGGCTTTGCTGCAGAGGAGAGAAGAGTAACAGAGAAGAGGTATGAGACTCTCTGCCAAATAAGTCACATTGCACCGTTTGCACTTTCAACTATACTTACTCCACTAACCTCATTCAGTTCAAAGTAATGATTAAGAATGAAATCAGTAAAAGCTGTAAAGAAAAAAAAAATATACAAATTGTAAGTATAAAAATGAAATAAGAAGAAATTTTAAAAAGTCAGACTTTTTTATTTTGCATCCCACATACAGAACGTATTAGCTTCTGAAAAAAATAATTTTAAGGTTGACAAAGGAATGGAATAGAATGGAATGCATGTAATTTTATTAAGAAATGTTTTTATTTAAAAATATCCCTAAAATTTTAAGTTGCCTTGAACAAAGGTGCCAGCTAAACAAACAAGCAAGCTAGCAAATTAATAAATAAATATTTTCACAAAAAGTTTTCTCAGCAAAGTGGGCCAACAGGAATCGCAGCTCAAACTTACACTTTTGCAAGGCTTCTTTTACGCTGTGCTAACATCTATTTTATGGTATTCTGCTACATGGACCTCACAATCAAGGAACTAAGCTTTGTGGAAAATGTAAACAAGATTCCTCACCTTAGCAGGATTTTTTTTGTTTTGTTTTGTTTTTTGATAAAAACATACTTAAAGTACACACACGTTTCTAGGATTGTTTTACACAATTTTGCCCAAAATTCTTATAGACCATGTAAAAAGACAAACTATATCCAACTAACACTTTTATTTTATTTAAAAAGTAATACAAAATATGCTACCAAATCATTGTTATATTATTGTAGGATTGTTTTAAATAGAAACCTTACGTCTGAATACAATGACTTTATCAATATGCTCCCTTAAAACAAAACCTTACTGAGTTAATTAAACCAAACTATTAGACGTTACAAACTATCATTGAAAGTATTTTCTACCTGCTGTAATCCTATCACCTCTAGCAAATGGTTAGAGAGCAAAGTAAAAGCATGATAATCACATTCAAATCACATCTTTAGTTACGCAGCATAATTTTTAACCATCGCTGGTTCTTTCAGAAAAGAGATCTTAATGAAAAATAAAAATAAAGAAAAATAAATAAATAAATAAATAAATACACACAGAGAAGCATCTTTTAAATACTTGTTGCGACATGTTTTTTCCCCCATGACTCATGAGAAGCAGAACCAGAACGCATTATTAAATCTGTGATCAATAGCAGTGCATTGAATGATAAAAGGGTCGCAAATTCCTGCCACTTCGACAGGAATCTCTCCGTTTCGGTGAAACCAGCGGGGTGAAGCAGCTCCTTCACAACACTGAGTCCCAGAACTCTTAAAATAACATTACAGCTTTTATGATTTACTGATATTGCCATGAAGCCAGAGCCATTAAGCCCTTAATGAAGGATGTGCGACTGAAGCGCACAGCTCCTGCCAGAGCGCAGTGGTGTCTTATCCCCAGTGTGTGGGGATCATTAGTCTAGATGAAACCCAAACACACTGGAAACACACTGATCAGCAAAGACAAACAGCTGTTTCTAAAGAAAACGGATGCGTTCAAATTCCACCCTTTACAACACAATGCCATAATGATAATGATTCATACAGTTTGCCTACATAGCCTAACATCCCCAACCACTGTACGTACACCAGCAGCAGGACAATAACTGTGTGAACCTCAGCAACAAAAGTTTCTACAAAGAAAGCCACTGTCATGATGCGAATAAATTTCTGACAAATTAAAAGGACATGCGGGCCATTTGACAAAAATGACCTGTTACATTTAACATGATCAACACCTTGTATTATTAAAATTAGGCTTTAAAATGTTATGAAGCATGCATTAAAATGCAATAATTTAAAATGCAAATATTCATGTAATAATATCGTGCGCGAAATATAAAAGTGCATAAATAGGAGCAGAGCTGCAGGCAGCGGGGAAGAGGACAGGGACTCACCCGCCGACACGTGCGCGTACACCGCGAGCGCGAGCAGAGCGCTGAGCGCGAACAGTCTGGGGTCCATGGCGATCGGCTCGCGACGCTTCGCTTTCATTCGCTGCACGGCGACTGTGTGGCGCGCGCCTCCGCGCGGGGATAAATCCACGTTCGGGGGCCAGAAAGCGAAAAGGGGGCGTGGCCGTTCGCGAGACAAACTTCCTCCGCTCAAGATGCCTGTTTATGTAGCTCTCTCTTTCTGCCGATTATCTGCGCAACCGATGCTGCACTATCCCGCCAGCGAGTCCCTCTTCGTGGGAACACCGCGCTCCTCCGCTGATCTCCAGATACCAGCCCGTGTTTTTTTATGGCAAATGCCACAGGAATTGTCCTTTGCGTTCCTTGTCGCCGACGTGGTGCAAAATGCGGGTGTCACAGCAGGATACGTCGCAAATGAACCATCCCTCTTGATTTAATAATGAGGTATTCTATGTTTTTTCTTGATACAGGTGTAGAGATTATCTTTGAGTAATCTCATTGCAGAAACACTCCCAGTTAAAACGGAGTGATAGAAAACAGCTGAGGAAGAATGTAGTAAGATCCTCTTGTGATCTGGCAAGTGCAGAAAAAAAAAGATCGAAAGTAAGATCAAAAGGTATCCTCTGTGTTTACTAAACCCTAAAACAGCTAATTTTATCTTGAAGTGGAATTGTTCATTCATTGTTGTATTTTGATGTGGGAAAAGAACTTATTGGCAAGCAGTGCCCTGGCTGTAACAGGAGACAGATGTGAGCTGGCTCTGGCACTGTGGGCCGATGCCAGCAGACCCTCCCTTACACACACCAGGAGATGCCTTTGGAAAGAAAATGTTTCATAGGGACGGTCCTGAAGTCCAGTTGCTCACATGTTATTGCTTGTTTTCCCAAGCCAATATATAGTGTGCAATCTGAGACATCTTAATAAAACTCTGAATATGTTTACGTTGTACAGAGTGGCTAAAAACAACAAGCTGTCAAATTTAATAAGATTTTTTAGTTAAACAGAAGCCCAGGGTGTACTTTTCAAATCCCCTGCCCGCTGAGGACTCATCTTAGTTCCTATACTTTGTTATTTAGAATTCAGAATCTTATAAACATGACAACAGTGCAAAATAAAGCCATAAAGACTGCTATTTGCATTTCTTTCTGTCTTTGAATTTGCTGGTGCATCATAGGGAGAAAAGACACACTTGCTCAGGTTAGAGTTCATCTTTGTAAAAAAAGGGAAACATACTTACAGGGGAGACAAGCCAGGAGGGAAATTCACACCAAGCTGAAATTCTCAAGACACTTTTTCTGCTGTCCTAGTCATGGAAAGAAAGCAATCGCACGTCCCCACCCTCACTCCCCTGGCCCGTTCCATTTGACCCTGCTGGTGTGGCACTGCGTTGGAATGCCATATGGCAGACCTGGGGTCAGAGCTCACTGTCCCTACTACATCTACTTGATTCAAGGAGACACTGTAGCTGAGTAACCTCTGTCGTGGGCAGAGTAAGGGAAATGGTGACCATACACAGCCACTTGGAAAAGCGATCAAATTCCAAACATGAAGAAAAACTATGGGGCCCAAAAAAGCCAGAAAAGTATATATTTATTCTAATTATCATCTGTTTTCACTGACATATTTCCATCGAAAAAAATCAAAGCAAGTGCATTATTTACCGTCTTCTTCTTTGTTTATGTGTTCTAACAGTTCTCAAAACTTGACAGACAGGAATCCTGTCAGCGCCTTGTAGCCACAGCTAGGTGAAGACAACCAGAAACTTTTTGAATTCACTTAAACTTCCAGCCTAAGAAGTGGACATATTTGATGTTAACCTGTCCCGTCTATGGCACTACACAGTAAGAACGTATATAAATTCCATTAAATGTATTTTTCTAAAGTGCTGTTCTCAGCAGAGTGACATAGAATGCTACACAGTTGAACACTTGTGATACAGAAGCGATAAAAGAAATCTGCCAGACAAAGATAACAGTTTGCAAACGTTAATTAAGTAAACCAACTGACAATTGAGGAGAGGAAAACAAAAAACTCCCAACCTGAAGAAAAGGAAAAAAATAAGTACCAGCAGCTGCCCACTCCTCCTGGGCATTACTCGTTCATATGCATAAACCCAGATTTTTTCTTGAAACAGACCCAGCAAGTATCACAGTGGTGAGAGTCATTGCCTTGCAATCTTATGGTACTTGGTTTGTCTCTGTTGTCTAAGGTAACTACCCTGAGTTGTCCCAGTGCGAATGCCCTGCTGTATACATTGGCCAACCATTCTAAAAGTTGTGCATATAACGTTGTAAGTCACCTTGAACAAAGACTTCAGCATAATAATAAAAAAAAATAATAATAATGCTACAATTAAAAAGAAAATCCTGTATAATATGCTGTATGCCATTTGTACAAAAGGACATTTTATACGACAGATCTAAGACACTGATTTATTTGTATTTTCTTACATTTTCATGGCATTCAGGGATTCTTATGTGAATGTTGGAAAAAGAGTTGATTATGTGGTTCTAAATCAGAACGCCTATATTTACCTATATATATGAACATATACATTCCACAATAAGTGACGGAAAAGCAATCACAATCACAGTTTTATCAGAAAGGATTTGTTTCTGCAAAGTACTCATTAAGCAAAGGATAGAGCTTTGTGTTTTATACTCAGTAAATGTGTATCAGGCATTGTAGATGAACTGCTTATCACAGATTTTAGATGTGATTTATCACACCCACTAATCTCCTGCTGAGTATAGAGGAGCTATTGAGAGCAGGGCTGATCTCAATAAACAGTCAGCAGGGAAGTCTCCTCTGTTATCAGTTATCACTGCTTAAGCTTTATTTGCCTTTTCTGAGATAAGGGCCTGGTCGCCCCTCCTGTAGCTGGTGCCTAGGGCAGCTATTTAATGCCCCCGAAACACTGCCTCTCAATCATCCAGTGACAAAACACAGCCTTTTGGAAAGCAGAAGTTTGTACCTCTCGAGTTCTCTCTGTCATTTAAACAAACACATGAGACTCAGATTTATGTTCACCGAACTCGTGTTTCATCCGATGCCAAGTCCTTCCAACTTGTCAAATTCATATTTGATTTTATGTAAAATATCCTTCAACTCATATTCTAGCTAAAAACATTGAGTTTGCAGGAAATATGTAGACTGGTGTTTCATTTCACCACATGCTGGATTTCAGTTTAATTTTGGCTTTGTGTATTTTACAGGATATAATTCACTCGATTGCTCAGTCACAATATTGTGGCACAATTTCAAGTGGGAGTGAAGTGAACAAGCAGGTGATTTCAATTTAGAGACAACCTTGCATTGTGTACTTGTAAAACCTGCAAGACAAAACATGTACAAATTTAGATAAATGTGTTAATTAAAAGTCGATTGCATAACAGTCCAATTAGGTGAATGTGAAGTTTTTATACCCTCTTTATTTTTTCCATTTCTGAGAGTTTTTGGAGAGCTGTACGTTGTGACTCGTTTTTTCCACTCAGGACACCAGAATTTCTTTGTCTTTCTATTTCTAAGGGCTTTGCACATGAAATACAGAGAGCGTAGTGATGGCAGGTTATCATAACTTTCTGGAGTCTATACTGATATTGACTCTTAAAAGAAAATTTCGGAGTTATGATTTGTTTTGCTAACCTACAGTTTAAGAGTGTCTGCGTAAATTAATGATATAATCTTTGCATGATACAGCTGCATTGTGAGGTTTGGCACAGCACCAGACATAAAGCAAGAGGATGCTATCTGAAGGATAGGAAGTATAACCCTTCAGTGAGTGTATTTAGCCTTCCCAATGAACATTCCCCAAGGATGCAGCCGGATTTACACGTTCGCACCATGAGGTCTCCAGGAAGCTCAGAGATATTTGCCGTGTGCATTCTGAATGTGTCTCCGGCTGTGCAGTGACATGGAAATGAGGCTGGCCATACACGACTGGAGCTGAATGTGGCCCTATGCTTCGTTCCCTGGGAATGCAGCTTAGTGAGGCCCATGGGAAGGAACACACACATGACTCTAATGGGTCAGATTTATATTGAAGGCTTCTGTGGTTGTGACAACAGGCTGCCTTAGCAGGACTGAAAGGACTAGCTGCTCGCTTCCATTTTGTCGCATAGACACAGGATCAAACAAACACGGTTGAGCAAGAGTAAAAGAGCTGGTGGACTGTGACCATCATAGTCTTGTTCTTCTGAGACTGCAGGTCCATGGCAGCTGAGAGAAGCCTTAGTTCATTTTGAATCCCATTTTGTGAACATTAAATGGTGGTTCAGTATAGAGGATTTTTGAAAATAAACTAATCACTCAACTCTGATGGAAGTTTGACTCTAGCAAATATTTACTCTTCAAACATCCAGGAGGTCCCTATCAGAGAAATTATGTCTCATTAGCATAAAACAAACTAACCATTTAATATAAATATTATGCAAAACCTTTTGTCTCTTGTCCTCAGCATGAAATGAGTTTTTCAAGCTTTAAAGAATGCATGTGCAGCAAAATCTAATCTACAGTAGGTATTATGTAAATGCTATAGCAGAGAGACCCATGTATCATTGAATTGGAACACATCTATTTTATGATTCTGTTGGCTGACATTTTTCTCCAAGGTAACTTAAAACCAGGTTACTTAGCAATATGTAATCATTTATATAGCTGGATAATTTTTTTTCAACTGAGCTATTCAGGGTAATTTCCTAGATAAAGGGTAACAGAGCAGGAAGGCAACAGCTCTAACCACTACAGTACCTACCTACTTTTCAACTTTATTGTAACAGAACATTAATATACTGAAAAGTAGAAGTGATGCAAAGTTGTGTTCAATGTCTCAAACAGAAACATGCACAGCACTAATGAATGAGCCCTCTTTTGGGCCCCTCTGATGTTGTAGGTGATTGTGTGACATCACAACCTGGCAATAAAATGCCTATTGTCTGAAAAAAACAGGAAAATAGGACAAATTTGAATTTTCATGGTACAAAAGAGTACAAATGCAGCACTGATAAAACAAGGGTTTTTTTTTGTTTGTGCTGTTTGTGGTACGCAATGTGATGCAGAACAGAGTAAGGACATCTAATGCTTTAGTCTTTAAGTCTTCTAGTACAGTCACTTTATTTCCAGTTTGTTTTAGTGGTGTTACATTAAGGAGTCAGTATTACACCTTGAGGGGGTGCGGTGGTGCAGTGGGTTGGCCTGGGTCCTGCCCTCTGGTGGGTCTGGGGTTCAAGTCCTGTTTGGTGTGCTTTGTGATGGACTGGCATCCCATCCAGGGTGTGTCCCCTCCCTCTCCTGAGTTGCCGGGTTAGGCTTCGGCTTCCCGTGACCCCATATGGGGCAAGCGGTTCAGACAACGTGTGTGTATATTACACCTTGAGTTTTTACCAGTGCATATTACACAAGTGGCTGCCTAGAGAACTGAGTAGTTGTCCAGCATCACTGCCTGACTTGATTGATGCCCTTGTGCCTGAATGGGAGCAAATCCCCCCAGTCATGTTCCAAAATGTAAAGGAAAGTCTTCCCTCAAGGGTGGAGACTGTGAAAGCAGCAAAGGAGTACCAGATCCATTTTAATGCCCATGGTGTTTAAATTAAATGTTCAACAAGCACATACAGGTGTGGTGTTTGTGTGCCCACATACAAGTGTAGGTAATAACAGGGTGATGGTGACAGATGATCTGGTGCAAATTACAGATTTGAATCTCTTTACTGAGTACATTACATTTTGTTGCTGTGTAATCCACTCAAGTCCTGTTGCTTTTTTGCTTCTTCCTGTTTTTAACACACTGGCTCATAGTTTCCAGAAAAGCAGTTCCATGACATCAGGACAGGCAAGCTTAGCCGCTACAAGAAAAATAATTTACATTTACATTTACATTTACTCATTTAGCAGACGTTTTGTCCAAAGCAACATACATCTCAGCAAAAGTACAATTTATGCATGACATTAAGAGAAAGAGACATGGCTGAAGACATGTGACTCAAGTAAACCTAGTTTGTTACCTGCCACTTCCTGCACCGAGGTTCATCATTCAAATAGATGCATAAAACACAGGACAAACAAATCCTGATACACACACACACACATTTTCAGAACCGCTTGTCCTCCTACCAATTTTTTTTTTTTAAATAATATTATAAAATACACAAGCAAACAAAAACAATGCCGGAGTAGTGGCTGATTAAAGGCTTTATCTGGTGATGCTCATGAAGTTACGGTGCATGAATATTTACACCATGCATGAGCTGGAGAGATCTTGGGCAAAATGAGTCCAGAAAGGTGAGTAATGCCATAGGTATGGATGTCGAAAGCCCAAACAGTGTTTGATGTGTGAGAAGTAGAGAAATGTGTTTGCTTTCAGAAGGGTTGTGTGAAATGTGTGACACTGTCTAATTGGTCCCTTTTGACATGAAGGGTAGTACCTCCTGAAACAAATGGCATGTTGCCTCTTTCTTGAATGTAACTTTCACCTGTTGCAAATTCTTTTGTGCTCAACTGTGTTAGTGCAGTAGTAATTACGTTCTCTGAAACGTATTTCTAAATGATGGATCCTTTAGGGTGACTCCCATCTAAATTAACAGTATAAACCAGTTTTTAAATGCATTTAATGAGTAATCACACACACACTGTTTGAAACTGCTTGTCCCAAGCGGGGTCACAACGAACCGGAGCCAAACCCAGCAACACAGGGTGCAAGGCCAAGGGGGGAGGGGACACACCCAGGACGGGACGCCAGTCCATTGCAAGGCTCCCCAAGCAGGATTGGAACTCCCGACCCGCCAGAGAGCGGGACCTGGCCAAGCCTGCCACGCCACCGCATCCCCTTAATGAGTAATTAGAAATGTGATTTAAATGTTTGTAAGTCCTACTGCCACTTGTTAAATAAAAGCCAGTGAAAAGTATGAGTGTTTTAAAGAAGGCTGTCCTGGAGTCGGGGGCAAGACACTAGCATGGGTTATATTCTGGATGTCTTTAGTCACTTAGCAATTCAAGCCACTCCTTCAGAAATACTCCTTCTGCAACAGTTTCTGGAAATGAATGGACTTGCAGTATTGTGTAACTTTTTTTTGGCTCCCTTTCTTAAAATCAACACAGATTTGCATTAATACGTCTGGGGCAAGTGTCAACTACTATCAAAGTGAAGTGCAACAAAACAGCCTGTTTTCTGAGCTCCAGCAAGACACCGTTGGCACCGTTCCCTAGCGTTGCCCGAAGCAGTATCCCTTTGACATCTGAGGCAAAGCTGTGGGATCCTGTTCCCACAGTGAAGCTGCAATTCAGGCTGGCACAGGCTTGTATGTAGTTTATGTTCAGTTTGTGTTCAGTGGCTACTTATTCCCAGCTCTGTGGCTCATAGTGTCTCTCATATAACACTTTAACATGCATGTTGCATAATAAATCTGGAGGAGAAAGATAAATAAAGGCAGAACCAGTGTACAGCAATCATAAAAAATTTAATCAGTATATTCAACAAAAAGTAAATATTTAATTTGTTTTTTTGTTATGTTTTCAGCAAGGGGGGGTGCGGTGGCGCAGTGGGTTGGACCACGGTCCTGCTCTCCAGTAGGTCTGGGGTTCGAATCCCGCTTGGGGTGCCTTGCGGCGGACTGGCATCCCGTCCTGGGTGTGTCCCCTTCCCCCTCTGGCCTTACGCCCTGTGTTACCGGGTTAGGCTCCGGTTCCCCGTGACCCCGTATGGGACAAGCGGTTCTGAAAATGTGTGTGTGTGTGTGTGTTTTCAGCAAATAATAACTGAATGCTGTACTGTAGACAGATTTTGGTTGTAAATACTCACAGCAGCTAAAATGGCCCTCTCATTCTTCTAGCACCTACAATACCCAGCCATGCAATAGAGGGCTTAGTGGTTAAGGAACATCACTTGTGGGTCTTATGGTTGCAGGTCATGGTCTGTTTTACATCTGAGTGAAGCATTTGACCTGGTGAGCTATAACTGAAACATTTATATTTATTTATGGAACTGTAAAGTATAAAGATGTTTTTTGCAAAGTTTTGCTTTGGGCGAAAGGATCTGCAATCCACAAAGCTAGCCAATCATGGTAAAATAGGGCAAATAAAATTTGCTGTACACTTGCAAAAGGCTCCTGCATGTGTGCTATCACAGGGCAATCAAAAAAAGGGCAAAGATTTATTGTGCACTGTATTTATTTTAAACCAAATTCAGATGTGACCAGATAATAAATCCTTGAATGGAAACTGCAAAACCTGTCACAAACAGAAAGCAGATCAGCAGTGCCAGCCCTCAGCTCGCTCACGTTTCCTTGCTCACTGTATGTTTCATGCATATGCAATCCAGCACCCAGATTCACTTTAATAATAATGGAAACTCTTTGGCAGTCAGGTGAAACATTGAAGTTTTCAGCTCTGCAAAGCACACTGATATATGTGCACACACTTCTCCAGATCTCTATGCAAAGACCAAACATCTGTGACTCATATGTTCAAAATACTAACATGTTTAGTCACCTGCTACTTTAGTTCCCAATATATCTTGAACAAGTGAATCAGTCAGGATGACTTTGGATGTATGTGTAAGACTAAAAAGCAAATGCTAGCAATGGCGTGCACTGTTTTTTTATAGAGTTGGAACACATCACTCATGAGGTACCATAATGGCAAGTATTGAACTACAATTTAACTTTCAGGACTGTTAGTATCTATAACCTCATATAAATTCTTACTTCAAGTAGATATTTGCCAGTACAGGTGCATAGCCCTTTTTAATTCCCCATAGGACTACAGCATCCCCAGTGGCACAAAGCAAGGACAGACATCTGCATACATGATGGGGGGTGGTTAGAGGATCTGGAAGAGCCGTGGTTTTGTACCCTTGAATAAGTTACTCCAGTAAAGGTGTGAGCCATAGAGGTGGAGAATGTGTAAAAGTATACATGTTATACATCACTTAGGAAAAAAGTATAACCCACTAGATGTGTTTCTCGTAATAAAGCACACGGATGCAGCTAAGGATGAAAGGTTAAGGAGGAACCTCGGCCTGGTAGAGACTGTGCTATTTTTTTGTCTGCTATTGTCCGTTTCATGCCCACCTACCATGGTCTTGGAACAGAGCACTTCCCTTCATGATCATGTGCGCAGTGGAGTTGCATGTGGCTTGAGATTAACAGCTCAGCAGAAGGCCGAAAGAGGCACCAAATCGCATACCTTTCTTATAACACAAAGAGAGTTTCAGGATAAGAACTGGGCACATTTCGATGCATTAAGTGTGTGTCTGTGGGATGTCGGTGACTTGGAGGAAGATTTGGATTTTCCTGTCAGGGTTATTCCCAATCCAAAATAGCCTCAGAGGGCAGTAGCGTGAACACTATGTGAAAACAATTTGGCATATCACATGACCTTTTTAGTGACCCTCTGTCTAAAGTCTCACTTTCACATTTTTTTAAACAACTTGGATTCCTGTAAATGGAGTTGGCTGGCCTGTTGGAAGCTGTCTTATGTGAATCCTTTATTTGTGTTTGTTCACTAACTTTGAAAGTTCAGTGACCCCTTTCACCCCTGACCAAAAACCACAGTCATGGTCTCATAAATAGTCCTTCACAGTCAGCTTTACTGACCCTGCTAAGCCAATCTCTGAGATGTTCTTGTCATGTCAGTGTTTTCATAGAAGTGAGGGGTCTTTCTTTTGCATCCCATTTAGAGGTCAAAATCATCGCACTGTCACCTCTCTTAATATTTGCTTCCTGTTTACCGCTATTTCAGAGGCCTCTGGCAGTAGAGCTCTGGGGAATGGGAAGGAACATACAGTTTATTTGTGTAAGTGAAACGCCAACAATGCGTGTGGAGGCTGGTGATCTGGTGACAAGGGAAGTCATTACCAGGGAGTATAGGGTCAGAGGTCAGGGGGCAAGGTTGGTGGGGTGTGAACTGTTAAAAGTACTCTCACACATATCAATCAGTGCTGGAAAATTTACCAGCAAGCTGGTAAGTCTGCAGGCGGAGGACTGAGAAACAATAAAAAAGTAATTTTACAAAGTAAACAATAAGAACCATGTATTTCGAGTGACAACATACTGTGGCGGTCTCTAAGTAGGCCGTGTGGGTTGAAGTGGTTGGGGAACCAATTGTTTAGCTTATGTCTTAGCACAGCAAACCCCCTGCTGACATCAAGAGGCTGCAAACAAGCATCACTGTCAGAGAAAAGTATACACATTCTGCAAATGAGTAGTTTATTCTGACATAAAACAAAAAAAATGCAAACAGTGGGTTAGATCCAGTCCCAGGTCTTAGCCACTATTGCAAGCTTCAATAATACACTTCCAAAATCCCAGAATTTTGAAGTCCCAGAAAGCTTGGCCTTGCGTTTGTCAAAGGAAGGGACGAATGCAAACACACTCTACTATCTGAATGGTGTCAGGCCCAAGGCCAATAGGCCTTTGAGCAGCACTTAACAGAAAGGCCACAGGGTCAGTGAAGCAAGGTAAAAGCAAGTGGTGATGTAAAATGAGTAGCCAGGCAGACCAGAGCACACTTAAGAGCTACAGTCGCATGGCCGCGGATCACAAAAATGACACAGATGTGTTTTATTTATCACTTTTTTTTCTCAAAGAGGCAGTATCCAAACACAAGGTCTTCATCCTTTCAGAGAAAGCTGTTTTGTGCAGACCTGCTTCTGACTGAACCATAATAACGTCAGCATAAATTCCAAGTTAACATGTTATGTGTTATTTTAAGTTACTTTTCAGCGAGAGTAGACCATTAGACAGGTAATTAATCTGAGTAAATGAACTCACACTAAGAAAATGTGAAACTATAAAATGCTTAAATGGGATTCAAAATATTTAATTGTAACCTATTAAAAGATTATATTGAATTGATTCCTTTAAGAAAGAACCATATGAATATACATTTCACTTAAGTTGTGAACATTTTCTTCCTTAAATATGTACTTGAATCCGGTTAACAAGCCACTCATTTACAGTAATAAATCATTTCTTGTGTTTCATGTATTACATTTTCACAAAAGAACTTGTCTTCATTACAAAATGCAGAGTATGCTGATTTTCATTTAATAGATTGGTTCTGATGGTGGTAAGGAAAATATTTATATTTTATTGTCTCTTTTCATAATCTGTGCAGCAAATCAGTATTAGATTTATCTTGATACATCCATCCATCCATCCATCTTTTGTCCTGCTTGTCCTAAAAGGGTCGCGGCCAGGGTCTTGATACATTATTTTGATATTAGGGAGTTGTCACACCTCAACCACAAGTCCCTGGCCGTAAGCAACACGACAGGGTATAAAGGGCATCACTCTACTGCTCCTCGGTTGCAGAATCTCATTGAGACAACCGTCCACTCTGCGTTTCTGAACCTCCCACTCACCTTACTTGACCTGCACCCTGCGTCTCCCTTCCTCAATCCCTCACCGGTCTCCTTATTCCCGAATCTTGTCTCCCACTGCCACGATCTTTGCCTTGTCCCTTCAACCACATCTCCGCATCATCCCTAGTACAATGTTTGCCCCTTGAGTTTGAACCTTCGCCTGTCCCCGACCACAAGATTTGCTTTGCCCCTTCGAATTCTCAATCATCGATCCTGCGCCTGGGTCCACTTCCTGTGTTCCGACTCATCAATGTGATAGGATTAATTTGCAGACTTTTAATCTTTGTATTTCTTTTTCGGGGCCAGTCACATTTTAATGTGGATATTGGGTAGCATTCTACACTGAAATAAATACAAAAAGAAATGATTCTGTGTTGGCGTTCTTTTTAAGTAATATCTTTTTCACCTTCTTTTTTTCTTTCTCTGCTATCACGTCAAATTTGCCTTCCATGACATAATTGTAAATTGTACTGTATATGTACACATTTTTAAATTACATCAGACATAGTCATTCCTTTTATGGTTTAAGTAACATCACTCTCGTCACCACCATATCAATAGTACATTATTTTCGTGCCAATTAGTTAATTTACTTCAAGTTCTTCTGCATTTAAAAGTTGACAAAACCTATGTGAATAAACACAGATAGGATGACATGTTCAAACCCCTCGTATTCCGCACACCACCCTTGTGATGGTCTGCTGCCCTCTGTCAGTACCCTTTTCATCACCTAGCTACCAACGTCACTGTATGCCTCAGTGAGAACAAGGCGACGGCCTGTCGAGTGAGCCACATACCTCTCGGTCAATATCATAAAATTTCCCTTAGCGAAATGCATCATTTCAAGGAACAAGACGGAATAATTGCAACAGATTATAATATTATTTTTTTAGAGGGAGGTGGGATAGTCTATGTGTAATGAACATCATTTTTCATAATGGGTCACAATGATGTTCATTAGCAGTGCTTCCATCTTTTCTGAGCATAAGCAAAGTGGAACCCATTAGTCTTCAAAAGTAATTGGGCATTTTTCAGGGAAACAACTATAAGTCTCACAGGTCTCTGAGCAGGGACCTGAATGCAGGATATAGTGCATTAAGTAAAAACAGTCCACCCAGGGTCCCACTGGTGTGGCTGCTCATTGCTCTACCACGTTAATGAACTTCATGTTTCACTGTGTTGTACAGACTACCCCGATGAAGCTAAAGGTTTGCACAATAAGCTTTGATGAAAAGGCGGCGGACTGCTTGCCATCCGTTCGGCAGTTTCTCAAACCCCTGAGCGTTTCCGAGAACAAGCTGTACTGCAGCAGCCCTTTGTTTACTTGTTTCTTCTGAGCCGCTGTGTTGCACTACATTCCCACTCGTGTGTGCCAGACACCAAGGGTGCCCTTGTACACAGAATGAATCCCGACTTGGCCCGTGTCGACCCAGATCATTGGCAGCTGTGTCCCAAGCTGCCTTTGATTAGCTGGGAAACCATGCGCTCTGTTCTCAATTAACTCCAGGAGCTTTTTCTTTCTGTCCGTTCTCTGACAGACGATGCATGGGGGAATCGCAAGTCTTCTCAGCTGTGAGTCTCTGGAGATGTGAAAATCATGTGCAATCACCCACTCGCTGATAATCCAGTCAGATTTCAAGTCACGAAACACTTTTCCAGCATTTTATGTCACAGTGCTTCAAAGCTTATGCAATTACTCTTTTTTTTTCTTTTTTTTTATAACATTTCCAGGAAGAAGTTTTTTGACTACACAAGAACAGGCTGTAAAAAGCTTCTCTCCCTAGACATTTACATTTATATTTATTAATTTAGCAGACGCTTTTCTCCAAAGCAACGTACATCTCACAGAAAATACAACGTGTGCATTACATTAGCAGAATGAGAGACTTAGATGTAGACGTGTGATTCTTAGGCAGTCAGTTTGTTTCTTTCCACCATATGAACCAATGTGCATCACATGAGTAGCTGCATAAAACTTTATCAGAATATCGACGAGTTCTGATTGCCTTCCTAGTAATAATTTTTTAAAATATATATATATATAAATATTTATGTTAGACAGATTCTTTCTCCCAGGGAATTGGCTGTGTCTTTGGATATCTCCCTTGGACTATCTTTCCAGCAAAGTCAAACAAACATTTGGTAGACAGTGAGATATTTATGCAATTAATGCATAATCCAGCTGGTTTTTCCAGTTTAATAAAAGGCAACTTTCCGGAACTCTCGTTCCCAGCTGTTTCTCCTCTCGTCCTTGGCTCTTTCCCTTAGTAAACACAAATGCATGTATAGGTTGACGAGCCTTTCCATGTAGCACACTGCGAAAAAGTCTCAAACTGGCACAGGCAGGAATCTGCTGAGAGGCAGCTCACCACAAACAACTGAAATTTATTCCTTCTGAGTTTGCTCTGGCTATACTTGTATGATCTCCTCCACACCTCCTTTCTCTGAGTCAGCAGCACCACCAGCGCTGCATCACCACAAGGAATGTGTCTCTTCCTGTGTGGCGCACAGCCATAAAATCTCCACCAGGCTCTCATAATCTTATCATGATGGAGAGGGCAGCTCTCCACAGGGGGCTCTACTCTGTACCCTCTGGCCTCTGGCAGGTGCTCTTTGATCTCCAGAGAAAAAGCAATAAATAAGTGCGCATTGCGCCAAAACATCACCCGGAGCAGACTCTTAACCTCTTGTCCTGGGGTCAGAAGCCCACCGTATGTTAGATGAAACAGGGCTAAGCACCCAGCATGGAAACAAAAGCGCCAAAATTACCAATCCCTGAGTTATGGTTCTTCCCACAGGTGAATGAAGCAAGAAAAAAAACAGCGATATAGTGTGCACTGCTTTTTGTACGTACAAAAAAGATGAGCTTGATGATGCACGAGCTTCATGGTTACAGAGTGAAACAACTACATTTCCATCTGAAAAGACTGTGCAAAAAAAGGTTATTGATGTATCAGAGCTCTTCATATCTGTGCCATTACGCCCTTCCTCTCGCAAGGTGTTCAACCCAACTGACAGTGGATTGACCATCCCATCCCATGGTGATCCACAGCTCAGCTCCTCAGCTGGTTGTTTTCCTTGCTGCCATACTGCCATTTTTGAAGAATCCTTCTAACAATGTCACTTTAACCTTAAGGAGTACGGTGTTTTCCAGTGGAAGAAGACCTTGCGACTTCCAGCCTAAGGGCTTGAAAAAAAAGTGAGAGTGCTGAGGAAATTTAATGCAATTTAATATAATACCCAAACTGAATTTAAATGAGTTTAAAATAAGTATTTATAGTCCAAGCAGGAAGCAGAACAAATTCATTGAGGTTTTAAAATGCAATTTATCTGCAATTTATTTATTATTATTTTTTTTTTTTTTTAAATTTTATTTTTTATGGAGTGCTCTTCTCACGCAGTGACACAGAGCACTTTAACACAGGCATACAGGAAGAAAAATTGATACAAACACAAAGAAGACATATAGTACAAGGTGTGATCAAAAAGTATTTGCACTAATGTTTATTATAAATTAAGGACATTAGTTATGATACTTTGACATACCCTTATATTATATCTTGTATTTTGATTCAGACTGATATAATGATGATGTTGCTGTATATATATTTTAAAAACTCTTTCTATTATAACCTCAGTCATGATTTGCTGAAGTCTCACATACACACTGTCTGAACTGCTTGTCCCATACAGGGTCACAGGGCCTAACCCAGCAACACAGGGCATAAGGCTGGAGAGGAAGAGGACATATCCAGGCCAGGACACCACTCTGTTGCAAGGCACCCCAAGCAGGACTCGAACCCCAGACCCACCAGAGAGCAGGACCTGGTCCAACCCACTATACCACTGCACCCCTTCTGATCTGCTGAAGTGAGAAATACTTTTAAATATTTTGTTTAGAGCCAAATTATGGTCATGACTACGTCATAACTGGAAGCCAGAGGGGATTTGCACATCTCTCCTAGTCACAGAAAGGATTCTGAACTGTGTGAAAGTGTTCAGAGGACTGCCCCACCCCATGAAGTTAAGGAAATCATTTCATAGGAGAATGAACTGGAGAATCTGGTCTTCAGCTCGCAGTAATAATAATGTAATTCCATCTCTTGCCAGGAGGCTGTGGTTTTCACCGACACAGATCAGAACCTGTTACATACCTGCGAAAGAAATCAGTCTATAATATTATTCCTTCCAGTTGTGCAATTCTATTCAGAAAGCCTAGAAAAGGACCTTTTCTAGCTAAATACATCATTAAGGAAAGGGTTAATTCGCAACTGAGAACAAAGCTAGCCACAGCAAGCTCCTGTCTTTCTACCTGGTCTGAAAGAGCACTGCTTCGTAGGATCACAGTGAAAGAGAGTGGCGATAAAGCCCTCAGCCACTGACTGAATGCTGAGGAGGTGTCTCTTGCTGGGGTCTGTTGAAGCAGGAGATTGTGAGAGCCGGAGCTCATGCAGATACTGCCAATTTGTGGAGCAGCCTGGAGGAGGGGCCAAGATCTCAGCACGGCAGCAGGCTTTGTGAGAGCCAGTACCATGTGCGTCTTGGACCTCTTTGCTCGTACAATAACAGCCTTCTCCCGCTGGCTACTCTCTTTCACTCTATGTCTGCATTGCATAGTGACAGAGAGAGGCCCTTTCACTGTGGATTCCCTTCCATGAACAGAATTCAACTAGCCAAGCAGTGGCATAAGGAGCAGTAGATGGTGTTTTCAGTAGTCGGTTGCCTTTGAATTGCTGACCGTGAAGGAATGTTTTTCGGCTGTTGTGCATTGAACAGATCCTATTAACATAAAATGAAAAAGAAACTTGTCCTCTGGAGAATAAAAGCATCTGGACAAAGTTATATAGTCTGCTCAATGTCACAGTACACAGCATCAGTAACTGAAAATATCTACTTTCTCTCTGCAATAAATGCATAACATTTCTCTTTTTAACATAAATTTGGAACAGAGTTTGGAAAGGCATCATACCATGTGGCACACATTACATATCCTCTTTCTGCTATAAAGAGCAGGCTGGACATACTGCAAAAAAAAGGTTACATTTTTCTCTGCCTGAAAGCTGTTTCCATAAGACCTGCCGTTAAACTTTAACAGCCCAGTAACGTGTAAGACAAGCAGCTGCCATGATTGACAGAATTTTATATTATATACCACCGGGAAGAAAACCACATTAAACACATGTGTGTTGCAGATTTGGCATGCCCTGTCACCCCCAGGTCACCTCTGCAGCCTGGGTCATAGGACGTGAGGTGGAGGAGTCCTGCATCGAAAGGGCTCCAGCAAAGGAGTCACAGCATGAGGTAACAAACCCAGTGGGTGTGGGGGTGGGCTTGAGTAGGGCATAAGAGGGCTTTTGTTTTCCAAGCGAATAAGCAGGGAAAACCTTGTGTCAGCAGCTTGGCGTCTGTTGATCTGCCGCCTGTCCAGCAAATGCAGACATCAGGATCCGTGCACCCTGCTGATGGACACATTGTACTCACATGGGTCTTACCGAGCACACCTCAGAAGTGTGTACACTGAGCGTCTGTTGCTGGTCTCAGTAGGAACGCAGACTGTAGGCTCCTGGAGAAACACCAGTAGATCCAGTGCATCCTTGCTGGAGTGCTTAACAGGAGAAAAGCACTAACCATACTTTGTGTTTGGAGCCATCACACAGAGAACAGTTTAAAGAGCGGCATTTTCAATCAAGTTTAACTGAAGCAACAAGATAGCTTGTTCAACAGCACTGGAACGAAAGGAGAAAAAGCATTCCAAACTGCACTCAGCACTGGTGTGGAGATGGAACATGGATGGAAATATACAAAGATTCGATTTTCAGCTCTACTTTTGACAGCGTGCATTTCTTGTGACAGCACTCGTTCCTGGACAGCCTGATTTTCTAGCTGCTCCATGTTTGGGTTGCTGAAAAACACCATTATGAGATACCTTGGCTAACTAGTTGAGGAGTGGACTGCCTGCAGCAGTGATGTGTCTCATTAGGCATTAGCATCCTATTAGGCCAAAACAGTGAGTGGTACCTGAGGCAGCTGCAATACCTCATTTTCATGTTAAAAATTCATGCTGCCTAATTAAATGAGCAGCCCAGAGATTCACTGCGGGATGAGGAAAATCACAGTTTCGGGACACTCGCTATCATAAAGCATAGGGAAACAGGGACTCACAAGTACTCTTTACGGGCGTTTAGTATGTATTTTTTTCTGCTGTAATAAAAGTGTAATATGGATGTTGTAATGTTTTATCACACGCGGAGGAGTAGAGAGAGCACAGGGGTAGGCATGTTATGGGGCAGACCACATGTTTGTCAGCACTCAGTAAACAGAGATGTTGAGGCTACAGGCCCGGTGAGACAATAGCTTCCACCTACACAAAACAAGACAAAATTGTTAGGCAATCCAAGGATCGTTTTATTTGAGTTCAAAAGCTGGATTTGTGGGTTTGTTTCTTATTAGAGACAGAGCAAATGATGTGTTCCAGATATTTTTGGGTCCACTGGACAGTGGTGTACTCTCTCTGAGGTGAAGATTTGCAGCATGGGTATGATGCAGAGCTTGCAGATGCGATGGAATGTATATGCCACCCCTAGGATTAGTCTCACTGTATTTGACCAGATTGTGGTGCATGATATAAGTATTTATGTTAAACCAGTTACCATCCCTGACATGCAAAGGAGGTGAAAGCAAAAAATGTACTACTTAACAGGTGGTCATTTTATGTTTTTTTGGTTAATTTACAATGGAACCGCAGTTACCCAAGAATATTTAAGGGCATGGAGCCTTGGAGCCATGCCTGGGGTTCTCTGAACATCAGGGAGAAGTAGAACCTTCCTAACAGGACAACAGGCCTCTCAACCACAGCAAGATTTGCTTTTGCCTTCAGTTACCTCATAGTCCATGATGTAGGGGACATTGAATGCCATGTAAAATATGATGACTGCTCTCCTCTGCCCATCTCTGATAAGAAACTGTAGTGTCTTAAGAGCTTTACTGTTTGGCCTCAGGGCAAGAAGACAGTTGGATAAAAGGTGGGAGGTGGTGATGGGCAGGTGTCTGATAGGCCCCTAGACCATTTTCTTCTGTATCCAAGTGGTTTCTCCATCCTAAGTGGTCCAGATCCAGCAGGATTTATCGAAAAGACTCAGTACTGGGAAATCTTCACAGTGATATATTTATTTCGAAGAGTCACCACTTTAGTGTGAGCTGACTATCCTTCCCTTTAACTGCATAACGAAGTATGCAACTGTTCCCAGCTCCATTCTCTTTCTCCTTTCACTGTTTTCCTCGCATAAACAGACCCCTCTGAGAACAATTATAGAGACTGCCAGGTCAGTGTTACTATCCAGAAAATAGTAATTAAGCTTTAGCTCCGCAAAGGGATAAAATGTGAAGAGTTGTGTGAGCATATAATTTATTTCACACCCCTGGTTTCTTCCCAGCAATCCCAGGCCTGCCGAGAGCAGTAGATATGGTCTCCTGTGTGTCTGGTACACATTCACAGTGTATTTCTCAGCTGCTTTATAAAGAAAACAACTTTTTAAAAATTTACCTTAATTTGCATATAATTTTACTGCAGTTTTACAATTTTATATGTATTATTTTATCCCTGCACCTTTTTATTTATTTATTTACAACTGGACATTCAGTGAAAGAATTCATGGTGAACCTTACCTCTTTCATAATATTAAACTTGCAACCTCTAACTCAAGGGCTTTATTAGTGCAATGTGTTCTGTCTGGTGCTAAAGAATTCTGCTGGCTCCTGTCTGGTTCTCTCTTGCTTCTACTATTAAGATTATTGTTTCATGGTGTGTGGCAGTAGATACATGTGAGTGTTGGCTAGAAAAGTTTGTGATAACAGTGGTCTTTAAAAATAGACCCTGTGGAACTCTAAGATGCAACATGGGAGGGATTTTGCCTTGTAATTTTCTTTTTGCTCCCTTCCTGCATTGTTGTGCATGAGAATGCATAAGAGAAGTAGAAATGGGCCTTAAGTTCCCTGCTGTGACCATTCTATAGCCTGTCTTGAAGTGTTAAGTGAAAACAGGTACAGTAAAGGGGTTTTCATAGTGATAGGTGCACTACTGAATGTACTCCAGTTCCAACATGGACCATTAGACCCAGCAGGCTAACCTTGGCCAAACATCATGCTCAGTTTCCGAAAGCAAAGAACCCATTCATCAGTTTTTCATCTGCACTGTATCACAATGATCAGTGTTGATAAAAAAAATTTTTAAATATTATTCTGAATGAGTCTACTGTCATTAATTTAGTTCAACATTATTTTTATATGAGTATTTTCCTGTGGGGGGGTGCGGTGACGCAATAGGTTGGGCCGGGTCCTGCTCTCCGGTGGGTCTGGGGTTCGAATCCCGCTTGGGGTGCCTTGCGATGGACCGGCGTCCCGTCCTGGGTGTGTCCCCTCCCCCTCCAGCCTTACGCCCTGTGTTGCTGGGTAGGCTCTGGCTCCCCGTGACCCCGTATGGGACACGTGGTTCTGACAGTGTGTGTGTGTGTGTGTGTGTGTGTGTGTGTCTATTTTCCTGTCAGGTAGCTGAAATATGAATGTACAACATGTTTTATGTGTAGACTTTTTAAAAAAGCAGATTATTTAATTTCTTTAAGTCATTACATATCATTACTCTTCCTAATTATCGTTCTCATTTTCTTATGTAGAAGCTTGGCAAAACGCAGTTATGAATGTGTTTATCCATTTGTACAGCTGGATTTGCTTCTGACATCCAAGGTTGTTTCTTTCCTCTGACCTTCTTTATCAGCGTTTGTTCTGCCTGTTCAGAAATAGCTGTTTTTATGTTTATTCACAGCTCTTCAGGTTCTTTATCACCCATGTCTAGAACAGTGAATCTATTGTTTAACTTTTTCCAATAGACTTCAGATATGTTCTCTAGATTATATTCAAGCTTAGCTTTGTTAATCATCTTCTTGCAGAGCTTAACTTTGATTTTGCACATTAGAATTTCATTATCAGTACCACAGTCAGCCCCGGGTTTTGTTCTTGTTGTCAGAACTGAAGATTTCCACCTCTGTCAAATACATATGTAATCGATCTGATTGCGGTACAACCTGATTGGAGAAATCCATGTATACAGGCGACGTTTATGATGTTGATGTATTCATGATTGTCAGTTTATTGGTTTGGCAAAATTGAACAAAAGTATTTCCAGCCTCATTTCAATCATCAATTCCATACTTCCCAACCACTGGATGTTTAGCTCTGCTTCCAACTTTTGCATTAAAGTATCCCATAAGAACAAGTAAGTCCTGCAATGGGGTTTGATCGATTTCAGCCTGAGTTTGTTCGTAGAATAGTTAAACTTCTTTTTCATTGGCTTCTGTCGTGGGAGCATATACTTGTATCACTCCCACATTGATTGGCACTCCTTGAAGACGTGTTGATATTATCCTATCATTAATCGCATTGTACTTCAATATTGTCTTGGCAATCTTCTTGTTTATGATGAATGCAACTCCATTCCTCCTATGTGTTTCGTGACCAGAATAGCAGAGCCAATGTTTATCTGACTGAAAATGCCCCTCTCCTGTCCACTTAAGTTCACTGATGCCAAGCAAATTGACCTTTGCTTTATCCATTTAATTTTTGACAATGTCTAATTTTCCTTGATTCGTACTATGGACATTCCGTGTTCCAAAACTGATGATATCTTTGCAGCTTCTGATCACCCCTTTCTGTCCGGCAACATTAGCTTCAGGACGACCTTGCGGCTTTGTTCCATCAGCTTCACAAATTCCGGTCATACTCTATCTTTCCATCAGTTTTTCCATATCAGTCCTTTGAGGGCCTTCTGACCTAGGGGACCATCTTCCAGAACTATACTGAAACTCTTTCTGTTCACTCATTCATAAAGTTTTCTTGGCAGAATAGTTTGCTGGGCCTTTCTTCTACGCAGTGAATTCTGATGTTGTTGCTGTTGTCACGTCATGTGTGACTGTCCGCTTTCAACACTGCCCATCTGCTGCTGCCCAGATGCATGGTATAGTTAATCTGGCATCTCCACTGAAACCAGACCGCCTTGGGAGGCCCTGTTGGTAGACTACCGATGGCATAGTTTTCAGCATCATTGATACACACCAGCCTTGACGGCATGACAAGCCCTGTGCTGAGTCAGAACAACCTTGGATGTCAGAAGCATCTAGGAAAAAAAAAAAAGCGGAACAACAAAAACAAGCTAAAATATCCAGCGATAAAGCAGCAGCAATACAAATAAATTGAGCATTTCAACGAGAAGTGAGAAAAGATGAGGAACGTTATTTCAAAGCGATTTGCCAGCAGATTGAATCAGAACATGTCAGAGGAAAGCTAGGCTAGCATTTCAGTATATAAAAAGGATAAGACAAAAATTTCAACCTCGACTAGAAATGCTGAAAGATGCCAACAGTGTGATACTAAATGAGCCTGATAAAGTTAAACGACACTGGAAGGAATACAGCGAGAAGTTATACAAGAAAGGAACCGTGGGCAACTTTGAAGAAGTTAAAAAATTAAAAAGAAGAGGCAGAAGATGAACCTAACATTCTTAAATAAGAGGTTATCGTTGCATTAAAGGTCTTGTCGAATAAGAAATCACCAGGAATAGATGGTATCTTAACTGAATTGATCAAAGAATCTGAAGGTGCCATTATGGCTCTTACACAGTTATGCCAACAGGTCTGAAAGCAAAGAAAGTGGCCAATGGATTGGACAAAACAGTATTTGTTCCAATACTTAAAAAAGGATACACTAAGGATTGTGAAAACTACCGAATGATTGGACTTGATCTTGCTAAAAATAATCGAGAGGCGACTTCAGTTGTACGTAGAGAGAGAATTGCCAGAAGTTCAAGCAGGATTTAGAAGAGGTCGACAAACAAGAACATTTTTGCCAACATGAGTTGGATTTTGGAAAAGACATAGGAATATCAAAGGCCTATTTGTCTCTGCTTCATTGCCTACAGCATTTGACTGTGTTGATCATGACAAACTGTGGGTAACTCTGGCACAGATGGGAATACTAAAGCACGTAATTCAGCTAATTAGAAATCTATATGAGCATCAAGAAGCTCCAGTATGCACCAAAAGTGGCAATACAAACTGGTTCTGAATAAAAGGAGGAGTGAGGCAGGGCTGAATATTGTCACCTTACCTTTTCAACTTGTATACCGAAGCAATATTTCGTAGAGCTAACTTATCAGTAGAATGAGTTGGTGTAAGCATTGGAGGCAGAAAAATTAACAATTTGCTAAACTAAACTAAACATCCAACCAACCAACCAATTACAACAAGCACTTGTCCTGAGCAGGGTTGCAGAGAGCCGGAGCCTGTCTCGGAGACATTGGGTGCAGTGCTGAAGGGGTGGGTGGCACACCCTGGACAGGATGCCAGTCGATCTCAGGGCCACAATTAGTTACCCAGGCATACAGCCAGTCGAAGGTATTGGAGCAATTGCAGGGCAAGGACCTTGCTCAAGGGCACCACAGCCGGAAGCGGTGATCAAACTGGCAACTTTCTGAGCAAAAGGCAACCACTCCAACCACTACGCCATCAGCTGCCCAAACTAAACATTAAAAAGACAAAAATTATGACTACGGTAAATACTGAGAACTTTGAGCTCGATGGCAAAGAAATAGAAATTGTGAAAATCTTCAATCTGCTGGGCTCTTATTTAAACGATGAAGCAACTAGCAGTCAAGAAATTCTCCATAGGATTACTCTATGCAAAACATCAATGAAAGCTCTCAATAAGGTGTTCAAAAGCAAAGACATAACAATCCAGACCAAGACTATCCTTTTTCAGGGACTTGTATTCTCAACAGTAAACTACAGATGTGAAAGTTGGACGTTGCGGAAATGAGACCGAAAGAAGACAGAGTCATTCTAACTTTGGTGTTGGAGAAGGATATTGCATGTTCTGTGGACAGCTAGAAGAACAGACAAGTCGATTGTAGAAGAGATAAAGCTGACCATGTCACTCGAAGCTCAGTCAATGAAACTACATCTATCATACCGTGGCCATACGATTAGAAGAGAACAATCATTAGGAAAGGACGTCATGACCTGAAGGATTGAAGGAACAAGGAGAGGAGGAAAACCTCTAATGAGATGGCTCAATAAGTTGACAACAACAATGGGGACAACACTGGAAGAGCATGCCAAACTAGCACAGAACCAATTTCTCTTTAGATCTTTAATTCATCAAGTCACCATGAGTCGAACCCAGCTTGATGGCACTTAGCTAATTAACAGCTGGATATATCTGAAGCCATGTAGGTGACCTTTTGGGCCAAAAATATAACAGTAGGAGGTATCATGGGACTTGAACTGTCAACCTTTTGATCACAAGTCAAGATCTGTGGCTGCCACACTGGGCTTTGTGGATCTAAGCCCCCTCTCACTTGTGTTCCACAAGCAGTGGGAACAGTATTCCCACACTGTTTGCATTAGGCCCCTAAAAGGCATGGGTCAGACAAGGAATGGAGGATCTTGAAGGTGACCTGACACCAGAGGTCCACTTCAGTCCCTTCATGGTAGCCAAGCCTCTGTTGTCCCCCCAAGAGTCTGAATAAAGCAATACTCCAAATTACTTAATTGTCACCAAAATAAATAAAAATAGTTGCCTATTTTAGATTACATTCAACTGAAGATCAAGGTGTGTCATCAGATGTCAGAGAGGCACTCACGTTGATAGTATACTCCATTAGAAACTGAAATTTAAACAATTCAGTTTTGAACATAAATACTGATAGAACACTGAAACCTCCTTCTTAATCATGTCCTTTCTGCCTTCATGTTTGCTGTGTGGACCCATGCACAAGACCACTATGTATATCACTGGCCAAGTCAGGAAACCCGTGGGTGGGAAAATAATGTGCGGGTTTCCCCTTGTGACCCACAGCAAGAGAGACCATTTTGCTTTTGGGAATCACAGATACTTTTAGCAACTGGCCTAAAGAAGATATTTTCTTCCAATGGACATCAGCCTTAATCAAAAGCAGACACTCAAGACCATTTCTCACTGGCTTGGCTGAGGTCATGCAATTACTAACACACGGGTGGGTGGTTTCCGTGGAAGTTGCGTCTGGCAGAGTGTGAGTATGGGTCACATACACCTAGCGAGACAAGTCAAGTCCACTTAGCGCAATGTGCAACAAGCTGGTCCTTAGGCTAGACATCAATAGAACCATGTGGTTTTCAGGCTATAATGTTAAATTATTCCTTAATTGTTTTTTCATGGCTAAATCAAGTAGCAGTTGGAAAGCTACTTTAATGTGTGTACCTACTGTAAGAAAATTAATGTTCTTCTCTCATTATCATTATGACAATTGGGGTGATTTGGAAGGCTTTTGTCCAGCTGTGCAATGGCATGATGGGGCTAAAATGAAAAGCAATTAAGGGGGGCAGCAGAGGGTGGTATTGGGCCTTTGTTAATGACTCACATCCCAAAGGCTGTAACCTCACTTCCTCTTGGAACCTCACCCAGTGCCATGGAGGGGCAAAGGTTACAGGGGCAACCCAGTTAAGCAAATCACTCAATAGAAGGAGTCAAAGCATGTGTCACTGTTGCATGTAAAATGGGTTGTCATGAGTATTGGTAGAAGAGTTTGATTGCATTCTCTAATATCCTATCAGTGTCATACAGACATGTCTTTGAGGTTCTGCTATTATTTTACAGTTATGCAGCAGGCAGTGTTCTGGTTAGGGATATTGCACTGCAAAACACCCAAATTTGTAACCCACGTACTGATGTATTTCCCATGTGAGCTCCATAAAGTGCTGCATGTGCTCAGTAAAGGTGTACTACATTACCTGTTCATCAAAAAAAAAAAAAATTAATAAATACAGAAAATTCTATGCAGCTACTCGTATAATGCATATTGGCTTATACAGTGGTGTGAGACAAATTGAGTACTTCAAGAATCATTTGTCTGCATTCGGATCTCTCCTTCTGTTGGTGTAATTTACATTTATATTGCTTTCTGAGATGTACGTCATCTGCTACATGCATAAACGTAAATATAAAATATAAATGTATTTAATTGTTCTGTAAGGAATTACCCAGCTGAATGAATGGATAAATAATTGTGTAGTATTAGTATTATACAGGGGGCGTGGTGGTGCAGCTGGTTTGACTGGGTCCTGCTTTCCAATGCTTCTGGGGTTTCAGTCCCGCTTGGGGTGCCTTGTGATGGACTAGCGTCCTGTCCTGGGTGTGTCCCCTCCCCCCTCCAGCCTTACACCCTGTGTTGCCAGGGTAGGCTCCAACATGCTGCGACTCCGCTTGGGACAAGCGGTTTCAGACTCTGTGTGTGTGTGTGTGTGTGTGTGTGTGTGTGTGTGTGTGTGTGTGTGTGTGTAGTATTATACACTACTACAGAAGAAGTAATACTACAACTAAAAAATATAAGTCATGTATTTTGGAGAAAAGCATCAGCTAAATTAATAAATAATTACAAAGTCACAAAGCTGGAATCATCATAACATGACATCATTAGGAATGTCCAATAATTCGTCAGTTTTCTATACATTTTTTATTCATACGAAGAGTCCATGGGACGAGCGATCACAAAATGTCAAAATGAGAAAACTGAATTTTTAATTTTCAAACAATATTTTACTCCATATATGTATATAATTGTCAGGCATAAAAATTGGAAGGCACAAACACGTGGTAATTAGCAGCAGGATATTACACTTTGGTACATTTTAGTCAATAATAGTGGCATTGGCAATGATTTTAAAACTTCTTAAGCAATCTGGACCATGATCGTTTTTCCCTTTTTTCTTTGTGTGAATGAAAAATTGACTTTTTCAAAACCTGCCCTTTGTTATTTACATGCACGAGAAGCATGAGTAAGTGACACTGGCTAGGCCTAATTTTTAACAAGGTAGGTTATCAAGTGTACAGAGCAGCTGCAGTAGGTTGACTTAACCTTTAAGGACCAGTGACCCATGAGACAAAATTGCCCCTTTTCATACCCACACCCACACATCAGAAATATGTTCTGTCTCGCAAAATATAATTTAGCTGTAGAAATCTATTAAAGTGCTTTTGCATCACGAACACCATGGACCTATCATACATGCCTCCAAGTGATGTGCGTACCCCAGGTTGGGAACCACTGGTACAGAGTAGAGAAGTTGTCTTTAAAATAATATCTATCAAACAGTTACAAGATTTGTTAGAGTAAGAGATCTATAAATGTATGTCTGTTAGTAGAAATACTCTACCTGTAGTAGTCAGGGAGTAGCTGTCTTGAGTGTGATGAATCTTCGATTGGTGATCCTGAAGATGGAGAGGAACATTTTTGCACATTCAGATGTCTTAACACACTGTTCATTACTCTTGATGTAAACATGATAGTCATAAGAATATTCACTGGGCGCAGAAACCTGGAATTCTGCCCTTGGATGATGCCTACTTACATTCTTGAAACAGACAAAGGTTGATAAGTATCTTTTCTCTTGAACTCGTTCAGGTTTTTCACTAATGCTGCTCTTCCTTTTGAGGTCTTACGCATTTTGTCTAATTCACGTTGCCTGGATTCAAATTTCTGCTTCTTCGGTTTGTCAGTGAGCTCTGGTGTGCTCTGAGCCTCTGGCATTTTGGACAAGTGAAGAGACAACAGAAGTAAATAATTGGTCAGTTGATGTAATGTGACATCGATCAGCTGACATAACTCGGACCTTGTTCATTTTTTGCAAGGAAAAATTAGACTAGAATTGTTCTTTCGAAGGAGGCTTGTTTCTTGCTCCACCATGCATGACTATGGCCTTTTTTCATTTAGAGACCATTTTAGGAAGAAACAAGAACCAATGATTTATAGAGTAAGGGGGATAGGCTACATTTTTTCAAAACTGTGACTACGATCGTTCTTTCCATTGACTCTTCAGTGCAGTCATCGTTCATAGCTGTTATTTCATCTGAAATTAGCATTTCTATCATATACTGTCTTCCATAAAGTAGCAATGGGGTTATAAAAAATATTAAAATATAAAAAATATTTACTTTATCTTCTTTGAAATTTGATGGATTAGTATAACACTTTACCCAAGTCTACCACATCATATTTATTTTCAGTATGTCCAGACACACCTTATTCCAAGCCAAGAATACGGCATGATGTTTGATTGCAATGTACATATAAACATGTGATATAATAAAGCAACAAGTAACTTGTCAGTCAATAAAACAGTTCAAAAAGAGAGTGAACAGCTTGAATTTTTCACATTTACTGAGAAAGTTGCACATTATTTAATCATCACGGGAAGTCTCCATAATACATTTTCTCTTGAAACCGTAATAAATGAACAACATGTAACTTATGTTTCTGATGGGTTTTGAGTAGTTGCAGAGCTGCATTAGTGGTTTCAGTTGCATTCCAGTGGACATCAGACTTTTGTTTATACTATGTTTGATTCTTCCTGGCACTAAGGGATTTTACTATGTTAATAACCTCCTATAAATTGAAAATTTCCATCTATTTATGCTATTTTTGTAACGCATTTTTGCCCAAAGAAGAAGTTACTATGTTGTTTCTGAAATGATCTTGCAGTTTGGCCCTTATACACTGTCATCTATAATGTAAATAAATCTGTCACCCAGAAAAATATTTAAGCTATATGATGGATTTCTCTGGCTAAGTGAATTACACACACACACACACATTTTCAGAACCACTTGTCCCATACAGGGTCACGGGGAACTGGAGCCTACCCGGTAACACAGGGCGGAAGGGCGGAGGGGGAGGGGACACACCCAGGACGGGACGCCAGTCCGTCGCAAGGCACCCCAAGCGGGACTCAAACCGCAGACCCACGGAAGAGCAGGACCCGGTCCAACCCACTGCGCCACCGCACCCCCCTAAGTGAATTAACGGAACTAAATATATGTTACTAGTAGACAAGTTGTTGAAACACAATGTCTTTAGAAAAATATCTATCAAACAATTACAAGATTTGTTAGAGTAGGAGATCTATAGACCTCCTGTTTGCTCAAGCAATGTTGTTGTTACTGATGTCATGAAGACAAACCTGATACATAGAGACCACCCGCATGGTTATCATGGCAAGGGAGGAATGGAAGGTGGTTGCCAATGCTGTCTTCTGTATGCTGGAGGGGGCACAGGCAGGGGAGAGGCATCGAGCCGCCACGCACCCCGTGCACGGATTGAATCCCATACCCAGTGAGGCACCAGTTAAACCCACCGCACCACATAATCCCCCCAAGCAATGTTAGTATATGAAAATATTTTAAATTATATGTAGCGGTGAAATGTATTCAAATGCCATCATCTTTGAGCATACAGTGGTATTATATAATTATTTTAAAGGCTTTCAGACTTGGAGTTATGGAAAAAAGGAAAGCAAGGAAATCCCCAATCACATGACCTCTAGGCTTCTAATTTCTGAAATGTATTTGTTGTAATTTCCTGTATGGTATGTTTACATTTACATTCATTTGGCAGATGCTTTTCTCTAAAGCGACTTCCAATGAACTCTATGTAGTGTTATCAGCCAACATACCTTATTCACCAAGGTGACCTACTCTGCTTGATACACTACTTATGTAGGGAAGAAAATTATATTGCATGATGCATTTTGAAAGAATCACTGAAGTGATGGTGGTATTTATTAGCATATTTATACGAATAAGATGCAAATTTCATAAGCTACATGCTGAGTTGTATTTCATACTCATTAAACTCTGACTTTGCATTAAGATGTGCCAAAGGCTATTGCAGCAAATAAAATGTTTTGTAAAATATTCTAAAAAGTGGCATAATGCTGGGAATCTCAGCTGCCTTTTTTTAAATATGTCTTGGGATACAAAGATTAATACAGAGTAGCCCACTTCCTCATTCTGTCTTTAATAAGGGCCTTTTTTATAATCTTCAAGGCTCCGTGTTATGACACAGCACAGGCAATGGAAGCCTAATCTGCAGAGTAATTGAAACACAACAGAGATTTGCAGATCACTGACAGTTCACTGAAACTCACACAAAATGTGTGAAAGTGTTGAAATATTAATGAATTGAAAGGTCTGACAGTTGCATTAACAGTGAATTCTGTGTTTAATATCACAGATATGACTCTGAAAGATGACCTGAAACAGTAAACTGCAGTAAAGGAGACCATACCCTGCACTGCAGCAGACCAGGAGTGTCACCATACCAACCAGGTAATGTTACTGTGTGCATTCAGAAGTTACTCCATCAGTTTTTCAAAAATATTTTAATCCATCTACAATTCATATTCATTGAATAAACTTGTTTTAATTCAGTTTAAAAGAAAGAAACTTTCATTCAGTTTAAAAGAAACCCATCTGGAAGATTCTTCCTTCCAAGTTACTATAAACAAGGGAATTCTGCAAAAAAGTCACATCTAATTGGAATGAGTTTGAATGTAAACATGAAGCATGTTTTGAGAATGGGTCTCACAACCTGGAATTAAACAAACAGCGGACAAGCACTCCCCGGCATACTGTAAGCGGTCCACCATACCAAAGCAGGGTCTGTCTGCGATGGTTCCATGGGCTCATTCATCAGGAAGATGAGGAGCAGATCTCACTGTCGAAACAGAAGACAAAACCCCAGAGGGGACATTGAGTGGACACTTCTCTTCTGGTTTATGTTAGCTTAACTGAGAGACATCTCTGCGAGATGCCATCTGTGAGGTTGAACTTTTGAAAAAGTTCAAAGCGTGTATCTTGTAACACTCATTCTGTATAATCACTAATGGCTGGAAGGCCGACTCTAGAGGTAGACCTTGCACAAAGAGATGGAGGTGGAAAAACACACAAGGGCAGTGGAATCACCTACAGACAGCTGCTTCCTAATCTCTGCAATTAAATATTGTGTAAATATTGTACTGTTCCATGAACTAATACTGAAACTGAAGCTGAAACATTTTTATCAATTACTGGGTAAAGGGAAACATGCAGCATTATTTTATCTGCCAATAAAGCCATTTTCTGGAATTCTAGAAGACCTTCAGAGTATAGTGCCTTCCAAGCATAACTCTGTGAAACAAAATTAGGATTACAGTAAGCAAACTGACCGCCTAGAAACACGATTGGAACAACATCCCTGAGAAGAAGCAGACCTGAGGAGATGCTGCAGGGTCTGGGCCAGTACTGCTTCTGTGGACACACTGTGTGTGTCATTGTGCATGGATAATCCAAAGGACAGCCAGCTCATTTCGCCACTGAAGGCCCTTGTCCAAAGACTGCATGTTTTATTTCGGCCTCCATTATTCCCAAGATAAAGAAAACAAGCCTTACTTTTGGCCCTACTTCATTTCAATTTCAATCCTTGGCTAAATCAACACTTGTGTCCACAAGGAGTGATGAACACTTAAGAGTTTACTGAGACTAATTCCTTTCCACAGAGCATGACCGGGACGCCCTCTTTGCGCTGCAGTATGCAGGGGAGAAGAGGTCATCGATAAGACTGAGACTCTTCTAATGCTGGGCTGATGGACAGTGAGACCAGGGTTACTCACCTTCATTCCCACCTATGTCCCCCTGTGACAGCTGCAGTCCTGCCCCAGCTTGCACTCCATTAACCACATCCCAAGCTGCATTGCTCACACACCAGTGCCATGACCCATCTCATTCTGGTTAGGGTTCAACACATCAAGCATGTAGGAGTTGGAGTTAAACCTGTTCTTTTAAGCAGCCTGCTGCAATACTTCCTTTTTTCTGTCCATAATTTATTGTGACAGTAAAAACCTTTTAAGCATTCTATTGTATATATCACTATTTTTCAAATCACTTTATTGCTTACAGACCACATTGGGACTAAGAGTGGAGGAGATGAGATCAGATCCTTATGGCTGTTAATACTTCAGCTTCAGTGTGACGTATTGACAGCAACGCAGCTTGAGTCCACTGTGAAACGTTACTCTTTATTCAATATCCTTCAATAATACAGCTCTGGTCTCTTTCCCTCCTGGAAGCATATTGTAAACAAAGAGAAATCTTCATTCCAGGAATTCATTTATGTAACTAATTTAGAACTGATGTGAACTCTCAATCAGTACGTCCACACCACCCTTGTGCAAACCAGAGGTCCTTAAAACTACGTCATCCCTGGCAGAGCCAGCATTGAAACTGTACCGCAATATTTTACTGCCAGTCAGTTGAAAGCAAAACATTTATGAGTGTTTTGTGATGGTCCACTATTGAGGGCTTCTAATGTAAAAACCCCAAAACCTCTGAGGCTCTACAAACTAATGAAATGAGGCATCAGTTATGCTCCTGATGCTAAAGGGAATTCAACATAAGCTCCCTCTGGATTTAGGTGTGCTTTTGTAGCTAAACAAATAGACTATGAAAGTGATGTGTGTATCACCACATACTGTAAAGTATCTTAACATCAACAACTAGGAAACGCAGGTTCTGGAAATGATTGCAGACTGATCACGGGCTGATTGTTTGAGCTTGGCTAAAAAAAAAAATCTTTAAAAGAATATTTGTCACACAGAATTCTCAGGTTCAAAATTGTGCACACCTCCCTTTCACTTCCTCATTTACTTCTCTTAACATAGAAATATTGTTAATACTGACAATAATATTAACAATATTATTACTGACCTTGTCAGGGTCCAAAGCCTATACTGGAATCACTGAGCACTGGGTTTAGAGGGGAACACCCTGGAGGGAACGCCAGCCCATTGCAGGGTAGCCACATACATTCACACACACAATAATACACTACGGGCAATTCAGAGTGAATAATCCAAATGAAACATCTTTTCTGACTGTGGGCAGGAAGAAGAGCACCTGAATGAAACTCCACACACACACAGAGAGAACATGCAAACTCCACACAAACTAAGCTGGATTTGGACCTACACCTGAACAGGTCAGGTACTGAGAAGCAAAAGCACCACCCAGTGCATCACTTTTTTTCAAAAACCCAAACTCGGGAACTGGAAGTGCTATTTTTAAATCAGTGCCTGGAAGCCGATCAGCCTTTCTTTAGCAATCTGGCATTTGAGTCAATGGTTCTTCATGGCGAGATCTCTCTCGCTTTGTTCAAGTCTCACTGATTGTTCATTTCGTGGCGAGAGAACAAAGCGTTCAAACTGACTAATGGTGGTTTGATTAGCGGAGCTTAAGCAGAGAACCACCTGTGTGGTTAAACAGAATCACGTGTTTGCGTTGTTTTCAGAAGACAAACTCCCCCCACAGACACAGGCACAGTGCAGTCAAGTTAACTTTGGCAAGGACCTCTTTTGGCAAGGATATAAAACTTCATATAATACATTCACCAAGTTGCTCACGGCAACGTTTCACAACCTGGGGGCTGTACTTGGAGAAGTTGGTTGAGTTGTTTTCTCAGCAGGTTTAATATGTTCCTCATGGGGTGGGCCTGTGAAGCACATGGCCCTGGATTTACTTTGTGCTATGGTAGTAGCCAAAGTTCCAGTGACAGATGCTCCAAGTTTGGAGAGATCTGGTGTCAAAAGTACCTAACAGCTCGGTGTACAGCTAGCCATGCCTCTAACATTTGGGGGTTCCCAAAACTCTTTAATTTGCTGTTTTAGGCTATCGGCTTAAAGGCATTGTTCATGTGGTGAAGTTGCAGATTTAGATGTAATGGCCCATGCACAGAACAGCCTTTAAAAGCTGGGTAAATGCAGCCAATTACATGAGATGTAGGTCAGTCACTTGCCTTTGATAGCACGAAAAATTTATAGTGGCTTCTTCCATTTCTTTGTGAGGACTTGGAAGGACAAGAACAAATTTTCACAAAAAGGAAATACAAACCAAGAACAGAACATAGATCTTATTACCTGTGTATCAGCTAACAGGCGCTCTCCGCCACTAGCTTATCAGATAAAAGGCGTCCGTCACCTTTACACAAACAAAACATAAGTCTGTGTACAAAGACAGACTTGTCTGAGCATAAAGCTCGCATTGTTTTCTCCTACACTGCACTGGTCAGCTATTAGCGTGGGGCCAGGAACGCAGATAAAAACAGTTAGGAGTTCAAGACTATAACACAGAAGACAAGGGTGAGAGAAAGGGAGGATAGGTTATCAACACAGCATAGCATTAAATCCCCCTTTGGCATCACGTTGCACTCTACTCAGAATTTACGACTTGATTCAGTTCCTCCCTTCACTATATTTGCTCTTATGGCTTCATATCAAAGCCAAGTATTTGGAGTTTTATATTTTATTTGTTAGAGGTTATGAAATGTCAATGTGAAACATATCCTTAAGAATCCGGGACAACCCCTGTCAGAAGACGGTTGTATTGGACTCTGACAGCCTCAGTAGTTTTTGATTGACAAACTACTTTTTCTCCAGTCCTTTCTACACTTCCACATCCTAGATTTGTTTTCTGTAATGTAACATGGCAAAAGTTGCACTGTTTTTTTTTCCCCAGGAGAAGACCCCGCAAGAGGACTCTTAAATATTCTCCCAAGTCTGTTGAAGACAGCCAGCGTAATAATAGTCTGGAAACCTTTAGAGCAGAAGTCAACGCATCTGAACATGTTCTTTTTTGGCTTTAACTAAAGACAATTGAAAGCATTTCAATTCCGTTTTTTAGTTTAACAGACTCTGACATATTTAATGTAGCATTCATTTCCTTCTTTATATTGTGTCTAAGCTTGAAATAGAATTGAAATTCCGTGAACAACAGACCAAAATGATTTTGCTTAAAGGTTGTTTTGATATGTTTCAATCAAACAACTGAGTACTTTCTCTGAACTGCATCAAGTGAAACAGATACACACACACACTGACTGAAACTGCTTTTCCCAAGCAGGGGGCCACAGCAAGCTGGAGCCCACCCTGGCAACACAGAGTGCAGGGCTGGAGGGCAAGGGGACACACCCAGGACAGGATGCCAGTCCATCACAAGGCACCCCAAGTGGGACTTGAACCCCAGACCCCACAGAGAGGAAGGAGAGGCCAAACCTGCTGCACCACCACACCCCCTAACTAAAGTGAAACAGCTTCTCCACAACTCTATTTACAAGCCAGTCCTCACCTCATCACAGTACATTTGTGTTCGCCCTTTACATTTCACCTTTCCTGTACAGATTCTGAATAACTACACCGATACAGGCATCCCCAGTGTTAAGGTGTTGTAGTGGTATTCCTGGTGCCTTACAGTGCCTAAGCTGTGTTTTCGGAAACAGGTTCAAATTCTGCTTAAGGTCTACAAAGTTTGCATGTTCTCCTCATGTTCATGACCCAAAGACATGTGTGAAAGAAGGCAATGCCAAACCACTTCCAACCCTCCTTTATCATGAAAACCATGTAACTGGTTGCTATGAATCAATTTGTACTTGAGAGCATTTATTCTACCCTATAGGCATCCAAAACCTTTGGAAATCAACCATTTATAGGAATAGAAGCAGTCATGATAAATTGCTGAAGTGATGTATAGTGAAAAGCTGAGGTTTGGGTTAATGGAGGTACATCCTAGTGGGCACACATATGCAGGCTCTCCTGTGGCTTCCTCAGCTCCATGGAGGAGACAAACATACTCGTGTACTGTCATGAGCCACAGGCCTAGCAACAGGTCAAAGTGACCCATAAAGCAAGTTATCTCCACACTAGGAGCTAGGCTGGAATGGGCAGCCAGTACATACTTGCACCGTCAGGGGAGGAGTTACAGATTGCGCTGGCTTTTGCTCCTTCAGTATACAAGGGTGGTCCCCTAGTGCAGGTTGAGAAATCACTGCCCCCTCCAAGGGTGGGATGCTCCTCCCTGTGCCCCCCACCCCCCACCCCAGACTGCTGCACACTGTCCCACCATGGCTGCGAGTGAAATGGTTGCTGGGTGGTGAGATGTCCTGCAACAGTGGCCAAGGACTAAAAGCTTTTCATTGGCAACATGCATAAATCAACACTTTAAAGCATTAAGTAGAACCCAAGTTTCTTAAGAAGGAAAACCATAAAGGAAATGTAAGTCACAAAAGATGAAAAGTGTTAGTACTATATTTTACGCTTTTTGGGATGAAGTTGAGAAAGGAATTAGTCTGTAATAAAATTTATTTTACTTAAACACTTGTTGCCTGTGATACAAAAACTGAAAATTCCTTACAAACCACATATGCAGTAAAATGCAATGATTTTATTATGGGGCCACATAAATCTGATATTAATGTTCATTCTCTTTTTTTAACAATACAGTAATATGTACTGATATCAGTTATCTTGTACTTTAGGTCTAAATGAAAGTAGTTGTTTCTAATAACATGGTAACAAATAACTTGAAATTTACATTTTCTTATTCAGCTGATACTTTTCTCCAGAGAGACTTATAATGTTAATCTACCTACACTTATCTACCCATTTATAAAACTGGGTAGTTTTACAGGAACAATTTAGGGTAACTACCTTGCTCAAGGGTACTACAGCTGGAGAGGAGATTGGAACCTGTGACCTTTGGGTTCAAAGGCAGCAGCTCTAACCACAATAAGACAAGCTCTTGCCAATATAACAATCGTACTGTATATTCTGAAGACCTTGGCCTTGTGAAGATCAAATACTGAAACTCTCCATATGGTGTAAATTGTGCTTATCCCATCATCTGTTTATTTTCCATATTCACTTACTGCCAAGACAGTAAAAGCAATTTTATGTGATCTCCCTAAAGAAGAGGAACAGCACTTGTCTCCATCTCCCTCTTCCCTTCAGGTCCAGTGTCTGGTGTTTGCTACGGCAATGGTGTATGCCTTGGTGTGTTGGACAATGCAGTCAGTGGACCTGTCTGCTTTTTCAGAAAGGCCAGCCCGAGGACTGTAAACACATCATCCCGCACATGGTTCTTCGTTCCCCCCCATTTCTGGAAAGCAAGCAGCACTCTGACTCCTCTTGTCAAATGGCTACATTATGAGGTTGTATAATATATGTTCCAGTTCTTAACTGTTCCTAGTAGATTTTTCCTGTGGTATTTTGTCCTGGATGCATGATGAATCTCATACATGGATCCCTTACTTTAGCCCACGTGTTCCATGAAAGGTGCAATGACTTTGTGTTAAGGGGAGTTCAGCCTAGTTTTGAGGTTCTTTGCGGGTCTTTATGCGTTTTTTTTTTGGTGTTAGACATCGACATGAAGACTCCCAGAAACATTACACCCTTCCTCCTAGAGTACCATCTACCTTTACACAGAAGGAAGAAAAAAGCTTGTGAGAGAGGATGGACAGTCTCTGTAACCCAATGGATGTTAGATCTATCATTGAGGGAGCTGTGAGATACAAACCTCACAATAAAACCAAATCAGGCTTAGACTTTAATGTTACAAGTAACAGATTTATTTAAAAAGCTTTGCTTTAAGCTGTAAAGATCTCTACTTCATTGTTCATGTCCACCCACTCAGTAATGTCAAATAGACTTGTCTTCACCTGGAACTTAGAGTTGACTTTACTCACCGAGGTAAATGGTAATGGAGATAAAAAACTACTGGATAAGGGATTTGGAGGAATTCCAGTGCATTTTGTCCTAGATTAGAGCAAGGTATTGTTTTTATTTTCTGTAAAATGTGGTGTCTGGTTAGGAATCTTATAAAATTCAAAAACTGAAACCATTTGTGAATGTTGACTGTCCTGTCTGGTCGAGCATTTTCACAGTCAGAGCGAGACACGTTCTAACCTCCTTGATTGACATCCACCTGGATGAGCATTAGTTCATGGGAACTGGGATCTTCTTTTCTTTTCACATTGAAAATCGCCTTTTTCTTTATTTGTAAATTAGATTTGTCGTTTGCTTGTTTGCAAAGTGAATAAAGTCCAATAGACCAGCTGTCACCTTCAAATGCATTGTCAATGCCTGGACTAGACATTCCCCCCTGTGTCACAATGACGTTTGAAACCTTACTCATGAGGGGTAACCATGTTGTACGAACGTGGGCAAGTTTGAAATAGTACAACTGAAGAGATATGCTGGTCATTCTTTAACTTTTATTGCTACTTCAAAGTACTGCATATAATGTATATAGTGTGTGAGTGACACAGAGAGAGTGTGTTCCACTGATGTATGGATGAGTGAGCCATTGTAAGTAGTGTATCTAGCAGTGTAAGTCACCTTAGTGAATAAGGTGTGTGGGTTGATAACACTACACGGAGTTCATTGGAAGTCGCTTTGGAGAAAAGTGTCTGCTAAATGAATAAATGTAAATGTAATAAATGTAATGGTAAATATAGTACAGATACAGGTTATTTTTTGGTGAAATCAGAAGAGAAGTGTTCACTCTGAGATTTCAGTCTGCAGCCTGCTGGTTACAAGTGCCAAGGTAAGGTGTGACTATTGGACATAGAGGCAAAGGGTGTTCCTCAGCTACACTTTGGGGAAGGAGCGAAATAGAGAGCAGAACCAATAAAGGAAGAGTACTCTGACTCCAGCTGTATAACCTTGCCTTCATAAAAACCCTGTCTGAGACTAGTGGAAGATGAACCCTGAAAGGTGGACATGGAACATGAAGAATCTTTACCAAGCCAAATTGTGCCCATCAGCCAAGGTTCACTCACATTCAGACCAGGCAAAAAGGTAACTCAAGTCAGAGTCCCACACTGCTGAAGACCAGTAGGGGAGAGTGAGGTAAAATGAGCCAGTAGGTAAGTTGACCCACCCCCTTGTATCTAGGCAACTACGCACATTTGCTGCCATGCGACCATAAATTTAGGAAGCTTGGATCATTTCTATCTGGCTGTAATGGATTGAAGCAGATTGGAGAAGCGGTAAGTATTTTTTGATACCAAAAATGGTTTTTTGCCTGTCAAAGTAAATTTTCTGCATGCCAGGAATGATGTCTTATTTTAAAGCTAATTTTTCCAGGTCTAAAACTATATGTCATACATATTGGTGATTTACTAGTGTCTAAATTCACGTGGATAACTTAGTTAAAGATTGGCTTGAATTGCTAGACTATGCATTTTTTACAAAGTGGGGGCTATGGAGCAAAGTGAACCAAATGCTTTGGGGCAAACTGAGCTGGTGGTTCAACGTAATTCCCCCCAAACATGATTTATAATGTTGATGAAACAGGTGTGACAACAGTGCAGATACCAAGCAGGTAGTGGCAGAAAAAAAGGAAAGAAGCAAGTGGGAGTCATTACATCTGCTGAAGAGGAGAGCTTGTGGCCAGTCTGTGCAGTTAGTGCAACTGGGAACGCAGTCCCTCCCATGTTTATCTTACCAAGAGTTAGATACAGAGACCACGTCATTACAGGAGCACCTCCAGAATCAGCTGGTACCTCCACCAAATCTGGCTGGATCAATGAAGACACCTTTGTTGAGTGACACCTGTCTTGATGGTTGGATGAGATAAAACCCAGGCAAAACTGCCCCTATATGGCAAATCCATGGGTGTGTGAATGAAGCTTTCATGTAAGCAATGACACCACGGACTATCTCATCTGGATTCATGTCCACAGGGGTTTTCCCTTGCAGTAGAGATATTTTCTGTGATGCGGTGTGTTGGCGCAGCCATCTCTGCATTAGAGAAGTGGTAAATTAATTATACTTAACGGAGGTAACAAAGTACACGCTCACACCGTTGGTTTTCTTAAACTGGAAGAGAAGAACATTTATTTACATACGTGCTTCATCAGAACACATCACGTACAAAGGTCATGTGATCGATACTTCACCAACATGAGAGCACACTGAATAGAACCTCCAACACCCCCACTTGCTCTCATTCTCTACAGGCCTATTTACAATACAACACACAGTTACATCCCTGTATCAGCAACATTTATGCCCCAAACATAAAGCTTCCAAATTTTTCTTTCTTATACTTCGTCATTGGTTTAGTCATCACATCTGCAGCCATTTCTCTTGTTGGACAGTACTCAATTGTTATTTTACCATCACTGATTGCTGATCGAATGAAGTGGTACCTAACGTCAACGTGTTTACATCTTTGTCGACAAACAGGGTTTTTGGAAAGAGCAATTGCACCTTGGTTATCCTCAAAGATTTTTACCGGTGCATATTGACATCCATTTTCCAGTCCATTCATCAGTTGTACAAGGTACAGACTTTCTTGTGTGGTCGCAGCCAGTGCCATATATTCCGTTTCGCATGTTGACAAAGCAACTGTAGGCTGCTTCTTTGACTTCCAGGAAATGAGGGGACCATTTTTGGTTAGACTAAAACAGTATCCAGTCGTACTTCGTCTGTCATTTGGATCTGATGCCCAGTCAGCATCGCTGTATGCTGTAAGTATCAGCTTCTCGTTACTCTTCTTGTACGTCAGTTCTTGGTTTAGTGTACCTTTCAAATACCTCATCACATGCTTCGCTCTACACCAGTGTTGATCATTTGGTTTTGACATAGATTGAGAAAGTTTACTGACAACCCAACTAAGATCTGGTCTAGTACATGTCATTAGATAAATCAGACTACCTACTGCTTCACGATACTTTGTGTGGTTTACAGAGTTTCCATCACCGTTATACTCTAGCTTTTGTTCACATGGGGTCGACCTGGACTTACAATTCGACATATTGAACCTTTCCAGTATTTTTAAGATGTACCCTTTTTGATTCATTTTTACAACTCCATCCATTTGCTCAAAATCAATGCCTAGGAAATGTTTCAATTTACCAAGGTCTTTCATCTTGAATTTAGCTGTCAGCATCCTTTTCACATCATTTAGTAACTCGTTGGCACTAGAAGCAATAATCAGATCATCAACCCAGATTATCAGCATCACTCTCTGTTTTTCAGTTTGTTTGCTGTAGACACAAGAGTCTGCAGGGTTTTGCATAAAGTCATTTTCACTCAGGTAATCATGCAGTACCTTATTCCAGTTTATACCTGTTTTAGACCATACAATGACTTGTTCAGTTTACAGACAAGTTTCTCACCAGTATCTGATTTTACCTCAAAACCTTCTGGCTGTTCCATATAGATCTCACAATCAATTGGAGCATGTAAGTAAGCCACCTTCACATCCATCTGATGTAGAACAAGGTCATACTGTGCTGCCATTTGCATCAAGACACGAACTGATGTGATAACCCTTAGCAACATATCTAGCCTTATATGTTTCACTGTTATCTGCATTGTTCTTGATTGCATAGACCCATCTACCCCCCACTGCATGTTTGCCTTCAGGTAGAGCCATGAATGTAAAAGTTCCATTTTCTGTTAGAGAATTCATCTCTTCTTCCATGGCTTTAATCCAGACCTGTGATTCGGTTGAACTCATGGCTTCCTTGAAGGTTTGTGGTACATTACACATTCTGTAACAGTAGTCAATATTAGTAAGTATCTGATCATCATCTTCAATATCAGTTACGTACTCAGATAAGTATCGGGGAGCTTTCCTGTTCCTTTTGGGGTTGCATCTATTCTCAATATTTTTGTCTCCATTATCTTGAGACTTCCCTGAACTCTGTTCAGTGATGTTTGTTGTTACCTTAGATGGCAAACAACTTCCCCCATAAACATCCTCATCTGGTATTTGTGGGTCAGTTTGAGTTTGTTGTTCGACAGCACATTTCTTGAAGAATTTGACAAGCCTGTGTTTAAGGACTTTTCCAGTGTCTGTGTAATAAACTAGGTATGAAGGGCTAGTCTTGTCATACCCAACAAATATTCCCTTTTCACAACGTGAATCTAGCTTCTTTTTGTTTGTATGCATAGCACATTGATCCAAAAACTCTCATCTTTGAAAGATCCGGTTTTCTTCCTATCAACATGTAGAATGGAGTCTGCTTCACTCTGTTATTAATGCATCTGTTGCGAATTACTGCAGCAGTCATCACAGCATAAGTCCATAACTTTTTTGGTAATTTACTCTCAATGAGCATGCATCTGGCCATTTCGAACAATGTTCGCCAACTTCTTTCAGCAGTACCGTTTTGGTGGGGTGAATATGGTGCAGAGGTCTCATGTTTAATGCGATTTTTGCTTAGCAATGACCGAAAATCTGTTTCTGTGAATTCAGTGCCATTATCTGACCTAATGCACTTTACAGTACCATAAGGAGCAGTGTCTGCTAGGAATTTTTCCGTAGCCTTTACAGTGTCACTTTTAGCTTTCAGGAAGTAAACAAATATTGTGCCTGAGAAATCATCAACAAATACAAGTGCATACCTGTGACCGTCTTTAGCCTCTGGTTGAATAGGACCAGCCAAGTCTGTGTGCACAAGTTCAAGTGGGACTTTGGCACGTGCATCGGGTTCTCCGTTCCTGCTTTGCGCAAATTTGCCTTGTGTGCAGACTTCACAGTTCAGTTTGGACTAGTCAATCTTTCCTTTGATTTCCATTCCTTCCACAATATCTGGCAACTTGGAAACATCATCATAGTTGCAGTGGCCGAGGATTTCGTGCCAAGTTTGAATGTCGTAGCAGCCGTTACAATAATCTCCTCCTTTATCTAGAGTGTTTAGATAGTACAGTCTATTATATTCTTTTATTTCAAATCTCGTGCCATCCTTGTGGATGAGCTCGTCATGTCCTTGTCGAAAACGAACAGAAGCCCCATTGGCAGTCGCTGCTTTAACAGAGAATATGTCTTGTGGATATGAAGGAATGTGCAGTGCTTTCTTTAGCATTGTGCTCACTTGCTTGCCTTCACTGTCAATCAAAGATATCTCCGCGTCACCTCTCTTCAGCGCAATGCCACTCGCTCTTGTCCCGTCCGCAGGCTCAATGAAATGTCTGCCCGTTTGGAAAGTATCGTCAAATTTCTTAAACTTTCCGATGTCGGTAATTATGTGCGATGTTGCTCCCGTGTCAACCATTAGCCCTTTATGTTTCAGCCCATCTAGTTGATAATCACACGTTTTGAAGACAAATGCATGTTTATCTGCATCCTCATCATCTGTTGCTTGTTTTACGTTGTCTCTTCTTTTGCGTCTGCAAGATGCGTCTTTGTGTGTTGAGCTTTTGCAATAGCTACACCGCTGTGTTTGACTTTTACAATGTTCATTTGGACATCTCCGGGCTTTATGTCCTTTTTGACCGCAACTATAACATGTAATATCAGGGTCTGCGTTTCTCTCTCTCCCTCCTCTTCTCTCAGAAGCTGCACCACTCGCTTTCATAACGTTGTCGTCATTTGACCTAGCATACTTTTCAGTGTTTTCAAAACTTCTAAGCTTTGTCTTAAACTCTCCAAAAGTCATAGTTTCATCACTCTGTGTTACATGAACTGCGAATGGTTTAAACGACTCTGGCAAACCTTTAAGAATCATTGCAATCAACAGTCCGTCACTGAGCGTCTCCTCAGCATTCCTCAGAGCTGTAATGGCCGTTTCTGCCAGAATAATGTAATCCGTAACACTTTCATTTGCAGTTTTCTGAAGGGGTGTTAATTCTGTGTACAGGTTAATAACTCGCGGCTTCCCTTTACCTGCATAGTAGCCCCTCAGTATCCGCAGCGCCTTTCTTCCATCATCTGCGGCTTCTCTCATTACAAGGGAAAGACTTTTATCATCCAAAAACTGAATCAATTCCCCATAGACTTCTTCATTTTTATCAGTGTCGTCAATCTCATCTTCGTCCGCGCTTTCTCTATCGCTCGGTGTGGGGACTTTCTATATGGTCTCTTTCAGTCCCAGCAAACGCAGGTGCCCCAAAAACTTTGTCTCCCAAAGTTCGTAATTCTTTTCATCTCCGTCAAAACACAGTCTACTCAGTCTATTACCAACTTCTCTCCTGGGCCCATAAACTGTGAAACTGTTTATTAAATACATTATGTTTGAGTTTAAACTTAAAAAGTCTGATGGTAAATTTACCCAAGGTGGCTCAACTTACCCCTAACCTGGGGCAAGCTGAGCCAAATGACCACTTTTTTTTTGAGAAGTCATATTTCCAAGGCTGTTTGCCCTAGATGCACACACACACACTTTCAGAACCGCTTGTCCCCATACAGGGTCACGGGGAACCGGAGCCTACCCGGTAACACAGGGCGTAAGGCTGGAGGGGGAGGGGACACACCCAAGACGGGACGCCAGTCTGTCGCAAGGCACCCCAAGCGGGACTCGAACCCCAGACCCCCTGGAGAGCAGGACCATGGTCCAACCCACTGCGCCACCGCACCCCCTGCCCTAGAGGCATTCTTAGAATTTTAGTAGATAGCACGCATCCTGAAATATAAGCAGATGGTTTTATTGTACTTCTTGCTCATTTTTCCTTGCCTGCAGGACAAGATAAGTAAAAATTGGCTCATCTTACCCCACTCCCTACACACCATATGGCTGCAGTTGTGTAATGCATCCTTTTCCCCACAAGGTGTCTCTCTAGAGCATAAAGTGTCAGCCCCGCCCCCCTCCAGCCAGGCCCACCATTCTTCAACACATTACTGGAGGAAATGACTTATCTGACATCATAATCGGACCTGTGCTCTTGCCTAAGGCTCTATGTGTTAAAGTAATTGTTAATGCATGTCTTATTCACATTCTTACAACACTGAGGTCATTCACTGTTGACCTCATTTGGTGTATTCACTTTCTGTAATGTAACCTACACCAAACAGTGGAGGACATAGTCTGTCAGGCCGTTAATTGAATGCAAGCATGATGATAGTAAATAATTATTATAATGAGTGTATTGCCTGTATGACGTCAAGCAAAACAATTTCTCCATAAAAATATATCTATAATTTATAGTCTGATGAAAGATTAATGGGGGGTGCGGTGGTGCAGTGGGTTTGACTGGGTCCTGCTCTCCAGTGGGTCTGGGGTTCGAGTCCTTCTTGGGGTGCCCTCCGATGGACTGGTGTCTCATCCTGGGTGTGTCCCCTCCAGCCTTATGCCCTGTGCTGCTGGGTCAGGGTCCGGCTCCCCGCGACCCCCATATGGGACAAGTGGTTTCAGACAATGTGTGTATGTGTGAAAGATTAACCTAAAACTGTAGTTACTTACAACTTTATTAATGTCTTGTCTTAAAATGGCGTGTTCTCCCTATATGACGCACGAATCCAGCTCCATTTACCACAATTTAAAGTTTGCATTCAATACATATGATACATCTTGGCACTCGAAATGTGAATGTTTTCAAAATTTTGACATGTTTAAGCAATATTTTCAGCTTAATTGGCTCACCTTTTGTAGTAGATGTTGAGAACACTTTGTTCCAGGTGTAATTTTCCTGAAAACAGGATGGAACATGTTTTTCCTTCCCAGAGAGGAGCCCAGATCTGAGGGGGGGTGCCCAAGTGGAGTAATCTGAGTTGGTGTTGTTTGCTGGTGTAAAGGTGGTGTAATTATTGTGGGCAGGAAGGAAAAGGAGGGCTGAGAAGCAAAGCAAAGCATACCACTAAATTGGTCCTGCATGCCTGCAGCAGTTTTGCCAGAATTGGGCTTTCCTGTGCCATCATAAGAGCCAAGCAGAGCTGGGGTGCCTGGAGGAAGCAAGTGTGCTAGCTGTGTGGGTGCCTCCTTTCCATGTGATCTGCATTGCTCCACAGAGAACATTGCTCCAAGCATTCGTGCTGCATGTCCTTCTTACGTTCCAGCTCACATTGAGCCTTTGTATTGCTTTTATATCACATTCAGTCCTTCAGTCAGATCCCTGTGGTGGATGTATTATTGCAAAGGGGCCTCTAGCTGCTACCGCCTGCTGCTCCCACAGCCCGGTGGGAAAGGTGATTTTCACCACTAATCGCATGGAAATGCAGAAGCACAGCACACACAGGATTACTGTGGAACTGGCCGAGCTGAGAGCTCGGTAACCAGGACTTCTGGAAGTGCTACAGAGGAGTTCTGCTCCCTCCACTTAGGCTTGCAGTCTCTGGTCTTCCTTGACCCGCCCCACCTCACTACACCTGGCCCCACTCACACCACTGCCTCCCACACCCATGTCTGACTTGGGTCTTTATGATCCACGCTCCAATGCGCCAATGCACGATTAATGGGTTCACTCCTCACATTTTGTGTCTCACTCGTCCGTGACCTTGTTGGCTTTGAGTCACGCAGCATGTCGACTCGGTGTCACCTTGGGTCCAGCTCTCCCCCCGGTGGGGGAGTTAATCACTCTCCATGGAAAAAGCAAACAATAGTGCAACCCTGACTGAGAAGAAAGAGGAACAGTAACTTTTTGTGGGCCCATTCGACTGTACAGAGAACATTTGGCTAAAACTTATTTGTAAGAGCACCCAGCAGCCTTCCTGACGCTGTTTCTGTAATGATCATGGAAAGTTTCTTTCAGGGCAGTACAACATCACTGATAAGGTGCCAGAACCTACCAGAACCTTTGTACTGGCACATACTACAGGGGGGAGAAGGCATCAGAATACGTGGACTGTATACAGACATAAGGAGTCTGTCTTGTTTTTCTCAGTCAAAGCGGATGACATTTCTCTGCCAAAATCAACATGGAACCTGCTTTATTGCATTTAGGGGATGGGGGTGCAAGCAATCATCTATGCGCAAGGTTGTGTTTTGCTTTTGAGTGTATAGTTTTGTCTCTGTAAGAGGTCCAACTGAATCAGAAAGCAGGTGGTCTGCTACTATTCCATTGTAAGTAGTTTAGCTAGCAGTGTAAGTCACCGTGGTGAATAAGGTGTGTGGGCTGATAACACTAGATAGAGTTCATTGGAAGCTGCTTTGGAGAAAAGCGTCTGCTAACTAAATAAATCTAATTTAATAACTTACTACAAGCAGAGTGCTTTTTTACAGTGTCACCGTTCAGAGTATATTTTAGAGATGATTAATGAATATGATTGATCAATATATAGAGAATTAGACATCCTCATTCCATCCAGCACTGAATGCAAAGCAGGAAGTATATTCGCAGTGGTGTCTGTTTTTCTGCAGGTCTCAGAAACAAGCCTTCCTTGGTCAAGGTAGAGAAACATTTAGACCTTTAGTTTGCTAGTTAGCCTGTGATGGATTGGCGTCCCAACCTGGGTGTGTCTCCTCCCCCTCCAGCCTTGCACCCTGTGCTGCCCGGTTAGGCTCCGGGTCACTGCGACCCCGCTTGGGACAAGCGGTTTCAGACAGTGTGTGTGTGTGTGTGTGTGTGAGTTTGCTAGTTAGCTATGACACCTCTGTGGTGATGGACTGTTCAACTCCCGATGCTACCAGAGCAGCTACGTAAGCTAGATCACAGTGCATGCAGGAGACATTCCCAAAAAGCAACAGCCATGCTGTGGATTACCTATACACACTATTTACCTATATACCCATTTCTTTGAAATGTGCTCATGGGGATAAGAAGGTTGTTAGCAGCAAACGGTGCATTTGGTCCCACCACGTGCCTGGAAGAAGGCTGTTGAACTATAAATATTATACACTTTCGACAGCGTGCTGGGCTAGCCAGGTTTGGAGGACAGAACTGACCTCTGCAACATCTGTTTGCTGTGTCCAGAACTCACTGCAAGCTAACTGTGGGCAGTTTTACAAGACCTGTCACTCAGTGTGTGCAGCTGGGGGTTCTGAGTGGCCCTGGAGGTCAAGCTCAGGGTATGGCCGCTCAGAAACTTGGGGTAGGTAAGCTTCACGTGCACAGTGGATGAACAGCACTGACCCTCAGCCACTTTTCCTTTCCATTTCCTTCATTTCTCACTACAGACAAAAGAAATAAGGATAAGGAAAGCTTTTTTTTCTTAACAAATGCCTCTGCTGTGTGTCATGTAGCACCAGTCAGGGGATCTTGCACGACAGGGAGTCACTGTGCCTTTGTAGGGTACAGCAAGGACATGAAAATTCTGCTGGGAGCAGAGATACCATCACCTGAATTCACCTGATCGCAGATAGCACATTTCCCAACTGTCAAGTTTATCTTGGCAAAGTTCACTTTCAAAACCCATCAGACTGGAATTGGAGGAACCCTGAGAAACGGAGGCGTGGTTTGGTTCCTGCCCCATGTCATGACGATGTGGCAGAAGCTGGAGGAGCAGGATACTTCTTCCACAGCTCTACAAGCCGTGGAAAAATCATTTTGAAGTGCGTCGATTGCACACCTTCACGGGAGCATTTTGATTATATAGGAACCATCGCAGCAAGGGCAGTACAGTGAAACTTCTTGAAGATGCGGTTCAATGAACGTGCCGATGGCAGGTCTTTGTTGCACATTTGCACCGGTTTGTGTTCCCTGCTAGCAGGGTGCCATAGTTATTGTTTGATTGCTAATGGCCGTATCACAACACGAAACACCAGTACATACCACACATAGCATGACTGCTAATCTGGAATTGAGTGGGTCCGGCTGAAAACAAAGATGCCTTTGTGTTGTGCAAAGGGGATTTACATTTTTTTCACCCTAGCAAGAGTCAACCTGTGTAAGAAAGTTGGGGGCTGGCAGGGTGAAGCGTGCTTGCGCAGACCTCCAAGTTACGGGCTAATCCTGGACTCGATGCCTTGCTCGGCCCCCCTTTCGGCCTCAGAGAGCTAGGCTTGTTCTGGCCAGTGCCCGGTGGTCCACCAAGTTTCCCAGATGCTGAAGATCAGGGGCCATGTTCCACAGGATGTTCCCTCCCAGACAGCCACTTCCCCCTCACCTCCTCACATCTCCTATTTCACTTTCACAGACAGGGAGTTCTAAGATTCACTTTCCCAAGGTAGATGAGCCGAGAATCCTCCGGAACAGAATTTATTTTACAGCGTAAGGCAAGTATGTGATACTTAGGACTAATAATGATTTATTGAGCTCACTTGTACGTGAAATTTAAGCACAACTGCGCTAAGTGTACCTGTGTGAGGCACACACCCCTGGAGTGCCATGTGTTCCCACAGTAACTGCAGCACAGTGGTTGAACTCTCCTAAATTTGAGTTAAATCCATAATGGACATAAAAACCAGGTGGCACAGGTATAGGAAAAAATTAAACTGTTCCCACTCCCCATGTGGCAAACACACTTAGAAAAATTTAAAGTCCTCATAGATTTTATTTTAGGTAAAAGTTGTGTTACTCTGCATGTATTTTCAACACTTTCAAACATAAGGAACAGTAATGGCTCACTTCCTCAGTGGTCTGTTTAAATACTGCAGACTCTTAAAAGCTTTTGAGGGAACTGAACTGATCAGAGCTTTAAAAATTACATTTTGGGGTTTTAGGAAAGGTGGATGTAAGATTAGCAGCATATGTTTCTTAATTTGAATTCATTATTATTATTACAGGGGGTGCGGTGGCGCAATGGGTTGGACCAGGTCCTGCTCTCCGGTGGGTTTGGGGTCCTGCTTGGGGTGCCTTGCAATGGACTGGCGTCCCGTCCTGGGTGTGTCCCCTCCCCCCTCCAGCCTTTCGCCCTGTGTTGCCGGGTTAGGCTCCGGCTCCCCGTGACCCTACTTGGGACAAGTGGTTTCAGGTGATGTGTGTGTATTATTATTATTAGGTGACTAAGAATGTTGTGTTGGTCACTGTCTGTAAGGATAGCTGTGTTATTTCAGTTTAATGTACTTAGACCTCGGAAACAAACTATTTAAAATATAGAAAAAAAAAACCACTCCTCTGGCCATTCTAACCTGAGAAAAATCGAATTGAATGGTCAGATTCTTTCTCTCGTTGAAATGATTTAATACAATTCTGAACTGATTTACTGTGTTAACCTTTGCACACTCGTTATTTTAGAGGTACTGTGCACATGTACGGATGATAATGTATTAGTTAAGCGGTGTTACTTTTTGGGCTCAAATTATACATGCCGTAAAGCCCCCGACCTTTGGACAAAGGCAGCAGGCTGTGTTTGAGCCTCACTGTGGTCACTCAGTAACCAGTGCAAGGGGCACAGTGTGATTCCTCAAGGCGATTAACGCACTGGGGCTAACTGGTGACACCAGCAAACCTACCAAACTGCGGCTAATCACCTGCAGTCACAGTTCCTTCCCTCCGCTACACAAGGTCATTTCAGAGCTGCAATACTAAGCAGCTATTTTAACAACTAATAGTTAATTTATTCTAATAGTTAATTTATGTGTAGGTAAAGCCTGGAAAGGGAAAGCTCTGCCGTTGTTGTTGGCTTCTGCTTTCATGTGGCATCCACTGCAAGAAGGTGTTGTGAGAACCAGTGAGCCCCTCTTTTCCTCCATCACTGACTGAGGGACGTGAGCTGTGGAGGATCTCACCAGTGGCCCTGCCAGGACTGACGCCAGGGCTAGGAAGCCCTCTCACCGCTCCCGTGCCTTGCAGTGGCTTTACACAACTCCGCGATATTAGAACTTCACAGAAGCCAAAGCCGCCACAAAGGGGACAGAGCATTGACTGGACCATGAAGCCCTCAGCCCTGTGGATTGTGGTGGAATGTGCTTGCAGAATGCTTGGGGTCTCAACAGCAGCAGGTAGGAGCTCTTCCCCATGCTTGGTTTTCCACAAGGTTATTAACCGGATTTCTATCACAGATCTGATTAAACAGAAAAAAGCATTCGGTCTCATTAGAAAATTTCTACGTAGATTCAGTGGAAATCAGATAATTCACTGCTGCTTTCAGTACACTATTGTTTTCCCAGAATCAGAGGTGGTGATATAGTTCATTTCTCTACCAGTTTACATTCCCAAGTAAGAATTTGTCCTCAGAGAGATCCAAAGAGACTGTGGACTATATAAATATGTTTAATATGTCCTACATTCGGGAGACAAAAGTTAAAGAAAGTTATCCTGGCAGCATGAACTGTTGGCTCTTATGCAATTTATTCATTGCAGATTACGGTTTTGCTCTAGTTTACTCCTTGCTACTCTGATTGAACTTGTTTTGACAATCCTATGTGTCAAACGCCACATGATCCCACAGAGGAACTTTTTAGCAGGGGGGTTAGGTTGGCTGTGGGTGAAGATTCCCTTCCATGCATCATCAGGGCACAGGCATACTTGATCGGACTCTTCTCTGCCAGTTCGCCTCCCTTCGTGTTTTGCTTTCGGACTGTGCAGTTCCTGCTAGAATCCCTTCTTCAGCCCCCTCCTCTTGGATGCTGGCTCATCGTCCTGTTCGTACAGCAACAGACAGGGTCTGTGAGTCAAGTCACAAACATGTACGTTGTAGAATGATCTAAATCATGCTGGTGTCTGTATATATCTTAATTTTCTACAAAATAAATATGGTTCAGGGGGTGCGGTGGCGCAGTGGGTTGGACCGCAGTCCTGCTCTCCGGTGGGTCTGGGGTTCGAGTCCCGCTTGGGGTGCCTTGTGACGGACTGGCGTCCCGTCCTGGGTGTGTCCCCTTCCCCCTCTGGCCTTACGCCCTGTGTTGCCGGGTAGGCTCCGGTTCCCCGTGACCCCGTAAGGGACAAGCGGTTCTGACAATGTGTGTGTGTGTGTAAATATGGTTCATAAGAGACACTGATAGCCCCAATTTCAAAGGGATGTGCTTTGCTCCCATTCCTTGGGCTCAAAGACTAATGCTGTATCATACTGCCCACCCTCATCATCGATATGAGCACTACGGCAGTATGACTGCATAGTCGATTCATTCCGTTCAGTGTCTGAAAAGAATCTGACTGTAATGGGAGAGTAAGATTCGGTACAACACAACAGTAATAACCCTTGGAGTGTCGATATACTTGATTTTACATGTACATTTATTCATTCAGTAGACACTTTTCTCCAAAGAACACTGTGTAGGAGTATCAGCCCACACCTTACTCACCCAAGGTGACTTATAATGGTAGATACACTATTTACAGTGAGCTACTCATCCATATACTAGTGAAACACACTTTCTGTCTGTCACTCACATGCAGACACACACTATGTGTGACTTTAGAGTCACCAGTCCACCTAAACAGCATGTCTTTGGACTGTGGGAGGAAACCCATACAGACATGCGGAGAACACACAAATGCCAGAGAGACTGAGCGGGGCTCAAACCCACACCCTCTCGCGTCGACTCTACTTGCTGTGCCACCATGCCGGTATCACAGTAAGTTACTTTCTCTCCATGTAAGAGGATAGAGCAGAACATCAAAGCAATGTGTGCTGCTTAGGGACTATTTTGTCTACATCGGTCCAAACCGTGTAATTAAACGGCCTGTGGCTCCTTATAGTAAAGCCAGCGTGTCGTGTTTGAACTCACACTGATCTATGAGAGTGAAAAGATTACCGTGCTTGATATGAGTTCCATACAGCCCTGGGTGGCAAGGCTTTCACCTCTCCCAATGTGTTTGTTTTTTCTGGAAGACCTATAATCATAAATTTACACAGTTTTCGAGTCAACATTCCCCCGCTGTAAATTCTTCCTTTGCATTCTGTGTAAATAAGCTGATAAGTAAGTACCGCATGTCTGCACGTCATTTTGTCACGAAAAACACATGAATTTCTGGCTCTCAATATGTCTTGACTATGTTAGGTAGTATCTAATTTGCACAGCACGGTTAATGGGGTGGGTGGCGTGGTGGTGCAGTGGCTTTGACCGGGTCCTGCTCTCCACTGGGTCTGTGGTTCAAGTCCTGCTTAGGGTGCCTTGCAATGGACTGGCATCCCATCCTGGGTGTGTCCCCTCCAGCATTACACCCTGTGTTGGCAGGTTAGGCTCTGGCTCCCTATAACCCCACATGGGTCAAGTGGTTTCAGATAATGTGTGTGTGTTAAGGGGCACAACGTCTTCATAAGACCAGCCGGTAACACAGTAAATCACTGTCACGCCCACTCATGCCGTTTGCTTTAACTACAATGCAGGAAGCATTTAATTCATTAGACTTGTGATGACAGATATAGAATACTGGGCAAGTCATTAAATTTATATGATTATATAAAGTGATATTATTACAATGGCACATTAAAGAGATATTTAAATTCATAGATTATTGAGGAACTGTGAGTCATGAGATCAGAATGTCATTTATTGCGCAAAAAATGACCCGCAAAATTTAAGTGTATATGCTGACACCTAGTGGCTGAAATTGAGAATCACGTCACCAGTCCTCTACTACTGTACTGCTCTGTACTGTCTGGGTTGTACTGAGGCTGCATTCAGAAGGTAAATGGTGATCAAGCTGTGTGACCTTGTTTTCCCACCTGCAGTGCTGTGCGCAGTGGGGGTGGAAACCTTGCGTCAAGGGAAGTTCCACAACCTGGCCATTTACCTCCTGTAAGTAATCCGGATCCACCAGCCGGCAGGACAACACAATCCCTCTTCCTGTCCCCTCCCCCCACTCCACATGTGGCTTGAGGAAAGGACACTTGTACGGTCTGTCACATCCCCAGTCTCTCAGTGGGTGGGGAGATCTCGTCTCCTTCCACAGGCCAGAAGAAACTCTCCAAGATTTGCAGGACTTTTGGGGTTTAGCCTGTAATCTAAAAGTTCTCACTACTTGTGTTCATGAATCTGTTTAACTGCGGCACTTGGGCCTCCTGTCTCCGGAATGGTTGTGTAAAAGCTGAAGGGAGAGAGGTATGAGCTTTACAGTGAGGCTGTTTTTATGGGTCTGATGAGGAGAGCACTAAAAACAGATAAGGGTCATAACGGTGACCCCATCCCCACACACACGCTCCATGACATTAAGAGGCAGAAGATGCTGACCTCCCCTGTGAAGCAGCCCCATCCCCAAGCATACAGCCAAACCCCATTGGCCTGGGAGTTCCTGGACCTGCTGTATCACTAGGAGAACATGTCCAAAAGAGGGGTTACTGCAGGGTTACCGCTGCATATTTTTCCAGCGAAATATGACGAGTTTAAAGATCGAGTGCAGTATTTAAAATGACAGAAGGGACGCCTATTTTATGTGAGTAGCTCATTTTAACAGCCATGAAGTCAGGAGAACAGGCGTGGAATGTGCTGAGCTTTCGGGCTGTCTGTGGGCTGTCTGTGGGCTGTCTGCACCCTTTATAGCGGCTGCTCTCCTCCATTAAAGGAGCACACTTACTGTAAATGGTGAGTCCATCGACCAGCACCGTAAGGTTGTCCCCACCCAGATAAAGCCGTGTCTTTAACTTTTATCCTCCATTCAGTTCAATTTAATTTATTTCTATAGAGCGCTCTTCTCACACAGTGACACAGAGCGCTTTAACACAGGCATAAGGCAAGAAAAGCAGACACAAACAAAGAAGACAGTCAACTAATGGCTACCGTAATGAAGAACTTATTATAGAGCTATAAGTATGCCTACTGGCCACCGGGGAAAGGAACAAAAACTCCCAACTGAAGGTTGAGGGAGAAAAAAACTTCTGGGGGTCCATGGGTTGCCCACCCCTCCTGGGCATTCTAGATTAAGTAACAATTGTAAGTCAGTTTAACAAATAATAATGATATTGTTGCTAAATGGTATCTTGGATCCCCAGCACAGCATGGAACATCTTGTCCAGCATGGAACATCTTGTCCATCATGGCAGCTAGTCATCATCTTTAGTCAACATGGTTTCCTTCTGTAACCACTGGCCGGCCTCCTCAGGTCTTACGTAGCGAGGCAGTGCTCGACAAGAAGAACAGAGTTAGTCATTTGTAACTTAAGTCAAATTAATATGCATTTTTATAAAGGTGATAAAAAACAACCAAGGCAGGTGGAATTATATTTCAAGGTGGAATGCCTGAGTGAACATGTAAGTCTTTAGTCGAGATTTGAAAACAGAAACAGAACAGTAACTGATAGACTATTGTAGAATTTAGGTACTCTATAACTAAAGGCGCCATCACTTCAGAAGGAGTCACTGAGTAAAAGTGACAAGTCATGAGGCTCAAAGGTTTCATTCTGTCATTCCAGCACCTACTTGAGTTCTTGAGTGAACTCAGAAGTTTCCTAGTTTAACTGATTTCCTGCGCTGTGTAGATGCACAAATAGTGCTCATTTGACAGATGATTTTCCTCAAAAGTGATGCATGACCCAGAGCAAACAAAACTACATGCCAGGGCAGATGAAGGGCTTCAGATGCAAATAGTCAATTATTGAAGAACAGTTTCTTTGTTTAATGCCACTGTTTCTCAGGACACATATTCACCCTTTAGATGCGACATGAAAATCAGAATAAGTATATAAAAGTAAGGGGAGTGCGGTGGCACAGTGGGTTGGACCGCAGTCCTGCTCTTCGGTGGGTCTGGGGTTCGAGTCCCGCTTGGGGTGCCTTGTGATGGACTGGCGTCCCGTCCTGGGTGTGTCCCCTCCCCTTCCGGCCTTACGCCCTGTGTTACCGGGTAGGCTCCGGTTCCCCGTGACCCCGTATGGGACAAGCGGTTCTGAAAATGTGTGTGTGTGTGTGTATATAAAAGTAACACAAGGTGAAAACTTACAAAGCTAGGGAAATCAGTGTGGAAGAGATGAGTTTTGAGATCCTTCTTTTATTCTGAAAGGATTCTGCAGTACTGAGGGAGAGATTGTTTGTTCCACCACACAAAGTCCAAAATTGACAGGCAGTTCATTGTGATCCGATGTGAGTGGAATCACCAGTGGTTAAAAGTGGAGCTCAGGAGCGCAACACTTCTACTGAGGTGCATTTACTCACACCAGTCCTGCTACACATGTCCTAACAGCGTGTCCTCTGGAGGCATGATGGTACTGGAGGTGTCCTACTTCGTAGATGCCCTCTTGGCGATGTGCCTGCCGTAAGTACACAGAACAGAGGTTCAGTTTATCCAACAATGTATTTATCAGTACATACAACATCTGTACATCTCATGCAGACCTTATACTGCATATAGAGATTTTTCCATGTGATCATGAAACTGTGTATTAAATCAGTGCAGACGTGAAAATAGAGTGACTTGATTATGAAATCAGTGTGACTTGTTTGGTATGATTATGGCTTTAGATATAGTTTCTGGTCAGTGAAAGTAGCAGCAGTTGCTGCCCTTTTCAATTTTTCCTTCTCTTCCCTGTAGCTGCCCTCCGCAGTGGATGATCTTTGTCTTGTGGAAAAAGGTGGCGAACCTTGGTGGTTTCCAGAAATTTCTGTATTACACCATAATGTCTGTGGTGTGTTTCCTGCACCCAGTGCTTGCATGGCATGCTGTCATCCCAGGTACCCCCTTTCCACCATCTTCCGTTACTATAGTGACTTCTTTATACTCAGGAGGTAGCGTATCACAACTAAAGGTCACAGGCTTAAAGCAGGCCAAATAGGCCTGCTCTACTTGTTAAACTTACCATGAGTACAGCTGTAAAAAATATGCAATGAGGCTAACTTTTTCACTCAGATAAAATATACATGATAGGATATTTCTGGCGTCATTTTCCAAGGGATACACAGGTGTCACACTCGCTCAGGAAAACATTAGTAAATAAGATGTTTGCCAAAACAGCAACGAAGAAAAGGAAGAGCCATGAAATTCTTTTGCCTGTTTTAGGAACCATGCTGTTGGTTACCGGCTTGGCCTACTTCATCCTGAGCAAACGGAAATATGCAGGGCTGTCCAAGGAGGCATGTCCCCACGAGCACTACTCCGAGGCACTGACTGCGGCCACCTACACCTGCGAGTCCGGCGACACGGGCCACACCTACTCTTTCCTCCGTCTGGTGGGCGGCAGGAGGGCATCTGCACTAGTGTCCTTCCCTGGCATGGGTGGAGCAGGGGGTGTGGCACAGGGCAGGCCACAGGGGGTGCAGGATCGCCCCCAGGGGCCCAACAGAAAGAGCGACAGACGACACGTTCACTTCACAGAGGGCACACAGAGTGAAACTGAGCTGCAGGAGTACGAGGACCGGGAGCCCGAGGAGGTGACCTGTGACAAAGCCCCCATGATCCAAGTGTGACCGACTCTGTGGCTGTGACTATGGCTGTGAATGGTATCATGTTCGTCTATCTCGCTGTCAGAGCACAGTATCGTTCCCGTCTCATTTCGTCCCTGGACAGTGAAATGTGCTCGTTCTTCTCCAGGCTGTCTTCTCAACACAATATTCATATTTCAGTGCCCTGAAAGCGAGTTGCTAGAACTACATATAACTCCACGTCCCTTTTTAAATGTAGTTAAACCAGATCAAAAGTATATTTTTAGAAATCATTTTCAAACACAGGATTATGATCTGATTCTTTTTTTACAATTTATATTTATGTATGTGCAGCACATAAACTGCACACACACTGCATGGAGAAAATTTTAGAATCACCAGCCATGTAGCAATAACACTACTTGTGCTAATTCTAGATTGTAAAATTTGTCCTAAATGTTTACAGGTTTTTTTCATTTAAATTTTCAAAGCTAGTTACCAACTTTTGTGTTGCATCGTATATTTACATACAGTACACAGTAAATATGAGTTATGTATATGAAATCGTATTTATTTAGAAGAAAATTCCTCTTATACCGGTGATGTCAAACACCATTAACCATTAAGCTTTAGAGGCAAAGTATTCATGGATAGAGCTTTAGATTTATAGATTAGATAAATATATAGATAGATATAGATATAGATAGATTTAGAGCTTCAGAGTCTCTGGTCACCGTATTGTGGGATGTCAGAAACTCAGCTTCTAGGTGTAATTAGGGGCTGACAATACAGTAATATTTGAATATAGACTAACACATCACACACCAAACATACACACACACACACACTAACCTCACACATCAACTTCCAAGTGAGTTAACACAGGTCTAAGTGTTCAACCACAAGGTAAAAAGAGGGAGTTGTGTCTGTGGGAAGTAACTACACGGACTGGACGGCCAGGTAAAGGGAGCAGAGTGGACTTCCTCTGTGCTCAGACTTCCCATGAGCCCCTCACATCCATACCAAAATCATCTTTTTATTGTGTATCACCTGCAGCGACAGTGCAACACCTGCCAACACTTCAGCACTTCTGTCAAGATCCTTTAATGATGCTCTGAGAACCTGATAACAGCACTCATAATAATTCAAATGACTGATTGTTAAAGCATAATTATAAATATCCATCAGTTCACATTAGTGACTACACGTCAGGACAGGGCAGAGGTGTTGTTTTAGTTCTGGCTGTAAATATGTGAAGTTTTTAGGCAAATGTCCTTTGTTCGACAAGACAGATGGTACAAATAGCCACAGAGTGAAGACGCTGTCCTGAATGAAGTGATTGCCGCTCTTGGAGTGGAGCTGCACTATTCATTTCAAGGTCGAAATCTGTGAGAGTAAAGAAAGTAGTTTATACAGCAGAGGCTGTCGTGGATTTCAATACCTCCCACAGGCCCATGGCTAAGGACCTCAACCCAGCACTATTTAATATTCATTCACCATCAGAAGCTTGTCAAGCTGGGGAACAGTAGAGAATGAAGGTGGATGAGGGGCAGAGTGGAGGTTTCACATAGCACTTGATGACTCGCCATCTCTTCAGATGAAATTATTTTTGTGGGATGCGGCAGTCTAGGCCGCACCTCATCTCCTAGACTGAGAACTGCACCTGCAAAAAGGCCTCATTGCAGGAAATGTTGCTGCCATTTATCCTGTGTGGAGATTTCTAAAAGGAGTCCAGGACTGAAAAAAAGTGCTTTGAGCAGAATTATTTGTAAAGCTTTTGGAATTCTGGATTTTTATTATGTGTGTTTGTAGTTATACATTTCAGTGCATTTTTCTGTAATTTTTCTGGGACTTATCCTTTTATTGTTTTGAGCCAACCAGCCATTTTTGCTGAGTTCATTGATGAGTGATTTGTGCTTTATTATGATTGGACATAAACATAATAAAATCTGAACCAGCCATTGCCTGGTGTGTCAGTCTTCCTCAGTAAAACATATTTCCTGCCCTTACATGTCAGTAACTCCTGAAAATTCCATGTCCCCTCCCCCTCCGGCCTTACGCCCTGTGTTACCGGGTAGGCTCCGGTTCCCCGTGACCCCGTATGGGACAAGCGGTTCTGAAAATGTGTGTGTGTGTGTGTACCTATATTAAAGTGTAGATAATGAAATTAATGTTCTTAAACTTGTTATTTTTGCGCACTCTTTTCCGTCCTGTGTGTCCGAAAGAGGAATTCACCCTTTATGGCAATAAAGGGGTCATAACTGTGGCCTTTGAAACAAAGCCAAACTTTTTTCAAGGAAGTGTCCTGGCTTCCCGAACAAACCACTTCCTCAGAAAATATGATCTGCCCTCATGCTGGGATGTTTGTTTAGATGGCATAACAGGATGCTGAAAACTGGTTCTCAGCTCACACCATGGAAAGATTTGCACCATAGTTTTCCTGCTTGACTGGGACTGTTTTTCCTATTGGTCCTCACCTACAATTCAAACTTCAACACGATTTATCAAACTATATAATCATGTAGTAGGAATTCAACCAAATTGGGACGAGGGAGTTCATGCATATGAGACTTTTTTTTTTTACTTTTCTTGTACTTCTTAGTGCCTTCAGACCATAACAAGAGTAGAGAGACGTCCATGATGTGTGAACAATGTCCACAGTGCCTCAGACATGTGCTTCCATGTTTTCCACACAACTCTGACACAAACTCCTCTTACAGGCTCGTTTCTCAGCACGAACATTATTTCACTGGGATGGCTTTATACAATTGATAGACTGCAAAATATGTTTAATAGTTAAAACCGTCATCGAGCGCTACCGACGCCGCCCCACGCCTTCAGGCGCGCTCCACTACATTAAAAAACCGCGTTTAATAAAGTAGCTGTAGCCCTGCCTTTCTCAGCACCGATTGGCTCTACCCCACTCCAGAGAAAATGTTATTGGCTCAAAAGCCTGTCACTCAGTACACCTTCAGGTTGTCTTGGAAGACATCCGAGGCCGGGGCTAAAGATAAGTGGATGCTGGGACCGATGCGGAACTGCCCGCAGGGAATATTGCACACGGAACAGTTAAAACCCGGGGGAAATGATCTAGAAGCAGTGGTAAGGAGCACTTGAATACTCTTGAAGAAGGAAGCGCGCGAGCAGCTGTTATGATTGGACGACAGTAAGACGTCGTTCGGCGAGCCGCCGGTCGCTATTTTGTCCGTAAACATGGATGGAGCGCGTTCCTGAAAGTTTGGCTTCACGGTGACCCGGCGACGGTGCGAGGACGAGCAGGTAACTGAAGAGGGCTGCTATCCAGGGAGCTGGAGCCGAAGTTCTTTCAAAACTGTTCTTATACTATAGTCAGTTTTCTGTTCTCTCTTATGTGCAATCATAAACTGTGTGAAGACGTAGCTCCAGAAAAACTCGAAACATATTAGATATTTAAAAAAGAGACATAGTCATCCCTGCGAATGAAAAATGTAAAAATCTGCAAGTGAACATGTTTATGGTGAACAAACGACTCGAGGGCCGCCTTGTTGACATATTTTTTTCCATCCATGTGTTGATCGGGAGTCGCAGTGTGTAGCTCGAGCTCCGTGGACAGGAGCACAGTCCACGTGTCTCGACATGTGTTCCCCTGCGCGATGCGGTCTCCATGGCGACGCCCTCAGGGACACCCCCCGTTCCTGATGGGGAGGCACTGCTGCTGAGGAAGTGACACTGATGGACAGATGCTGACATCAATACATAGGTGGAGACACGTTGATGGACAGACGCTGACAGGGACATGCTGCTGGGGAAGAAACACTTGATGGGGACATAGTGGACCACCCTGGTGGACCGTCTAACCTCCTTACAGAGACGGCCACAGGCACACATGTACAGTAATTGGTCACTAGTGGTCATGATTACACCAAGCAGGTGGACAGATCAGTCTGTGGACACTGTGCCGTTTCATGGTGTCCATTCCCGTTTCGTGTAAAATACTGTCCAGTAATATGGAAATTGCAGGGGACAACAGATACGCCAGGGAGCCGATCTGTGTAGTTTTAAACGCGTGGTTTTATGCAGTACTTTGACTCAGGTGGTCTTTGTTAAATATATTTTCATAAATCAAATTTTTCTACACTTTATGTTTGTCAGTTACACAGAAACGGCCTAAAGGAACAGCCGGGTAGCTTAGTACATTGCTAAAAACAATGTATAAAAAAGCAAAAACAGCATAAACCAAATGACAGTGGCTTGTAATAATGTCATAAAGCGTGACATACAATGATTTCAAAACTGAGACAGTATGTAGAAAATTTTAAAATGAGTAACACAACACATCAATGCTACAAGTGTCTTTTCTTTGTTAAACATATGCTACACAAGTGTATCGAGATTATATGTGATTATAAAAACAGGTTACAAAAAGAATAATATACAAGACTTCTTAGGAGGCTGCTGGTGTTTTTTGGAGGGTTTCGTGAGCAGGGCTCGTAATATTTTTAGGGGTTTCACTTCGGTGGAAATGGAGGGCAGCGTCTCTTTTCAGCCCCGTCAGTCCTTCTGGAAAATGAACCATGTGAAATTGTGTGAGAACATTGTGCGTGTGATATTCCGAGGAACTTTTATGCAGCTACTCGTGTGATGTGCGTTGGATCGTATGGTGGGAAATAACAATCTTAACTGTACTTTAGAATCATGCATTTTCATCTAAAACTCTCTTTCTGCTAATATAATGCACATGTATTTTCTGTGAGATGTATGTCGCTTTGGAGGAAAGCATCCGCTAAATGAAAACATGTAATGTAAATGTCACATTAATACAACCATAACCATATCGAGGCTGTTGTTCCATAGCAGTAACGCTAGATGGTACAGTCTGTCAATGAATGCTTGGCCTTGAAAATACACAGCTGCTAGGTTCAATCTGAACATGGGTATACCGATAATAATAATATTAAAACGGATAATGATGATTGCCTTAGATGAGCTTTGTATGAAGTGCTGTTTTTTCATAGTATATAGGTTAACATTTATCGGCGTTGTCTTTTCGCCGTTCGTTAACAATTTTTATTCTGTTTGTCTTTTCATATCGCTGCTGTGTGTTTTCATTTAAACATGTCTACAAAAGGGGGTGCGGTGACGCAGTGGGTTTGGCCTGCGCCTGCTCTCTAGTGGGTCTCGGGTTCGAGTCCCACTTGGGATGCCTTGTGATGGGCTGATGTCCCATCCTGGGTGTGTCCCCCTCCAGCCTTATGCCCCGTGTTGCCAGGTTAGGCTCCGGCTTGCCACGACCCCGCTCGGGACAAGTGGTTTCAGTCAGTGTGTGTGCTAATATATTAAGAATAATTTTTTTGTAGCTGTGCCTTATGAAGACTTAAAGCTCAGTACTTAACATTTCATAAACCTCAGTTACTGTTATTTGGATGAATGCATTAAAATCTGTTTGTGTACCTGTTCCAGCAATTTTGAATCTTTTTTCCTTGCCTCGACTCTGGATTGAGGCACACTTTTTGATTTGTCTTCAGATGGACCCTGTGGGAAAAATGGCACGTTAACATTTTTTCTCTGGCCGTTTTGGTCATTTTGGTGGCGAAAAACTGTGTCGGAAGCAATTGATTTCCTGGTAACTATAACCACAGCGGACGTGCGTGAAATCCCTCCTAAATACTCAGGTTTTTTTGCTGGAAAATGTCTTTGTGAGAATTGTTAGAAATGTTAGGAGCAACTCGTATCCAGCTATATTTTTTTCAGCGAGTGTGATCTGCTATTAAAAACAGCTCCGTGTGGTTATGTGTTAGGAATGAAAATATTTTTAAAGAAGTTCAGTGCAATGGGAAACCATCAACATTCTTAGTATTGTTTGTAAGAGGTAATCAACTCTTCATGTCTTAATCTTTTCGCCAGTCAAAATAGGCTGTGGTTCGGCAGCATAATGTGGTTGTCATTGAACGATGCAACATTGATATTTCGTAGAACAGTGTCTATACTCATAATACATGTAAGACGCAGAAAGTCTGCAAAATCTGTGTTCTACATTCGCGATACCAGCGCTTGACACATTATATAAAAACTGCAGCGTTAGACATCAAGGTCATTGAAGGCAGGCTTGTACGGCTTGATTTTGCAAGAGCGTGCCGCTCTTTTGAATGTTCTTGGAAGTGATGAATAAACGTCTGTTGGCAGTGCTTCTCGCGTGGTGACGTGCGAGCCGTTTGTGTTGCAAGACGTCGCATGTCTGCAGAAGTGGTGTTTGTACTGAAGTCAGCACTGCTGGAGCGGAGCAGTCAGGGGAGGGCAAGGCACCTTTCCCACACTGGAGAACATGTGCCCGTCATGGTATTCTGACTCACTTGGAAAACTCACCCTTTTCTCAATGTGTGATTTTGGGGCAGTGAAACTGATTGTGTTTCCGCTACAGATGGGGCAGCTTGCAGCGTAGTAATTAGATGTGCTCCCTTTGCACCCGAAGGTCACGGGTTCAATTCCTACCTCCAGCTGTAGTACCCTTGAGCAAGGATCTTACCCTAAATTGCTCCAGTAAAATTACTCAGCTGTATAAATGGGTAAATAATTGTAAGTTGCTTAACATGGTAAGTTGCTTTGGAGAAAAGTGTCAACTAATGGAGTAAATGTAAATTACAGATGAACCCATTTGGTTGGACTACTGTGTAGGTATCAGGGGTGCGGTGGCGCAGCAGGTTGGTCCGGGTCCTGCTGTTTGGTGGGTCTGGGGTTCGAGTCCCGCTTGGGGTGCCTTGCAACGGACTGGCGTCCCGTCCTGGGTGTGTCCCCTCCCCCTCCGGCCTTGCGCCTTGTGTGCCGGGTTAGGCTCTGGTTCCCCGTGCCCCATGTGGGGCGAGTGGTTCGGACGGACGGACTGTGTAGGTAGATCATCAGATCATTCAGAATAGTGCATTTTTAAACAGTTTTAGGTTTTGAATGGTATGCGTGTCGTTTACGTATTTATGCATGCGAACACGATTGGGGAAAAAAAACGGAGAACTATGAGAAATGTTTTGAAAATGCTCTTAAGCATTATTTAGCCTTTCCAGGATCCTCCTCCTCCTCTCTTTGGATAACAGTAGTCTTTTGCTGTCTGCTGGAAATGATCACAATCTGCCTTCCCAGAAATTCATGTTTTGATTCCACCACATTTGACCTCTACCATTTTGTTGAATTTAGAGCTTCTTCATCAGATAGCTGTGATGAACTGATGAACGCTTGCATGTTGTGCTATAAATGCTCAAGTTACTCATTTTCTAAGATACTGTCTATTTACTTACTTTAAGGGCATTTTTTTTCAACGTTCTGTTGTGTTTGCTGCAGACTAAAAAGCAACCATTCCTATGTGAAGCTCTTTGTCGGCAGTAAAATGCATCTAGTTTCAGGCAGGAGAAACAGAAGGGGAGTGTAGGACTGCCTTCCTTCAGCTCCCTTCCGCAGTGTTTAGCTGTGTCCGATGTCCATAAACGCTAGCAGTCAAAAAGATGAAGAATGCGAAATGTGTTTTTGGGATTCATCGGTAACGGTCTTCCCTGAACAGCAGTTTTGCGGAGAAGATGTATTTTTATTCTCGGTTATTTTAAATTAGCTTTCATTTTTGTGCGAGACACAGTTTATTAAAAAAAAAAAAAATATATGAAGTCTAAGAAAATATTTTATTTAAGATTTTTTACAGAACATATTCCATAAATGAAGAGTGAAATCTGTATTAAGTTTTTTTTATTGATTTGAAACAATGAGCAGGTTGTACATTTTACTGATATTCTAGTTAATAAAAAAAACTGAAAATAGCTTGACGCTTCCAAATCTTGCATATGTTATTAATCAGTCAGTGGCATTGAATGAGAGCTTGTGGATATGATTTGTTTTGTCTTTTCAGTCATTATAAAAGAATTCAGTTTATATCTCGTCTCAAGTAAAATAAATAAGTGTTTCACTGCAATCCAGTGGCATCATCTCCAGGTCATACCCTGTCTCCCCATCCTACGCTTCCTTGCAGTTTTGTCTAAGGTTCTTACAGAACTGAACCCGTGAAGTAATTGAGGATATATGTTTTATTCGCCTTTTACTCATTGCAGCTTAGCAATGGAAGATTTTGGAGCTATGAACAAATGGAGTTACAGACAGTTGAGTTTATAATCTGAGGACCCAAGGTGTAAATTCTTCAGTAGGCCTCCCAGTGTTCTGTCCCCTGGTGACAACGTGCTATAATATAAATATATATTAAAATAAACCTCAAAAGATTAAATTTGTAAATTCAGCCGTTACTTTAAGTCTATGCTTGTTAAATAACGGCGTCTTTTATTGCTGCAAGTTTATGTGGATTCCCTAGTGGTTTCATTGTTTCCTCGGGTTTATTCCCATATCAGCTCATGCTGTTACCCACCCGCCGCATGCAGCTACGCTTCTTGTGACTAGTGGATGATCGTTTCGCTACTCACACGATCTGCACGCTGTTGCACAGCTCACTCCTCGGTGTCACCTGGAAGTCTGTGATCTGTCTCCATGTCAGTTTGTCCACAGTCTCCAGGCACTCGCACCTTTCCCGGATCGACATGGCTTTCAGAACCCCAGAACCTGCAGACACACGCATCCATGTGTTTCAAATAGGCCTGCAGCCAAGGGGAACCTATGGCCTTAGTGCTCCATGCACTGTGCTCCACTCCCACCTGTGTTCAGGTCCCCTCCGCACAGGAGAACAAGCATGATGAGGACAGCTGCGGGGCTCCTGTAATCCATGTTTTGCTCCTTGTGAGGTTTTTAAGGATGGTCTTGCTTTTCTAGTCTGTGCAGCTGTCTATGCTTCCTGAATGCCCATATCTAGCCACATTTGGATCACATGGTTTATAAGAAATGGTCCTGGTGCAGAGCTCACATTACTTTGTGCTCAATGTTACAAGTTTATTACAGTGTGCATGGTACTGTTGAAACGGAAGACTTCTGTTCCTGTGTAGGATTTTTCATTAGTAGATCTCCTTATAGTTTAATACCCTACTGTCCATCTGAGTTGTGTGCTGTGATTGGTGTGTTCGTTCTGAGCTGGAGAGAAAAAAAAAAAACCTGAAATATATGAGTCTATTCTGAGTTTCATGCACCTACTCGTGCAATGAACATCGGTGCATATAGTGGAAAGAAGCGAATTAACTTGAATCACACGTCTGCAACTGTCTCCCTTTCTCCTAATGTAATGCACAAAATGCTTTTTGTCTGAGATGTACATCTCTTTGGTGAAAAGTGTTTGCTAAATGAATAAATGTAAATATGGTGGATTGCTAGTCATGGCCCTTTAATGGCTCCCCTGAGACCTTTTCGTTTATGAATTTTATGTGGTTTGCTTAAGTGTCCTCTTCTTTCGGAATGGCTTAGAGTTAATCTGCTGTTTAAAGCCACTCAAGTTCATCTTCATCACAAAGCTTTATTATCCTTTTCCAGTGAAATCATGTTGAGGCATGCATACTGTGAGAATCTTACTCTCACTCCTTCATATACGTGCAAGAAGTTGGAAAGGGTTAGGTTCGAATTGGTCATTTTGACAATATGATGGTGTTAGTTACTGTGATTCTACGTAGAGAAGCATTGAAGAGGCACTGCACTTGTTCACCTGTCTAGTATTGCTTTAGATTTTAATTGTCTTTTTATTTATTGTGTATACACACACACACACACACACACACACACACACACACACACACACACTGACTGGAACCACTTGTCCCGAGAGGGGTCACAGCAAGCCAGAGCCTAACCCGGCAACACAGGGCATGGTACTGGAGGGGACACACCCTGGACGGGACGCCAGTCCATTGCAAGGCACCCCAAGCAGGACTGGAACCCCAGACCCACCAGAGAGCAGGCACAGGCCAAGCCCACTGTGCCACCGCCCCCTTATTTCTTTATGCATTTATTTCTTTCTTTATTTTTTTTTTTGTTTTAGGGTGTAATTGTGCACCTTGATGTGTGTGCAAACTGCTGTGCATGTGAATTTCCCTGCAGAGATTAATAAAGTACACACACACACACACACACACACACACACACATTTTCAGAACCGCTTGTCCCATACGGGGTCACGGGGAACCGGAGCCTACCCGGCAACACAGGGCGTAAGGCCGGAGGGGGAGGGGACACACCCAGGACGGGACGCCAGTCCGTCGCAAGGCACCCCAAGCGGGACTCGAACCCCAGACCCACCGAAGAGGAGGACTGCGGTCCAACCCACTGCGCCACCACACCCCCCGATTAATAAAGTAATTAATATCAAAAATAAATACAGATGCAAATGTCCGTTGGTTCAGTTAAAACCTTTATTACTGGCACGTGTAATCAGCAAAACATACGGATACATGCAGTAAGAAACCATTGGTGATACAGTAAAAATACAAACTTCAGAACATTATGTTTAACATCAAGCTTCAGCCGTGTGCTTTTTCTCTCAAAACATTTACAACTCATTGAGTGTCCATAAATTATGAAACTGTTACTGTGATCAGCCAAAACCGGGCTGACCAGTTTTTGCTACTGAGGAGGTACCTCAACCACATGGGAAAGTAATTCACAGTACGGATGCTTCTGGGCTCACTCTTTGCATGGCTTCAGTTTCGCTCTGGTTCTGCCACGGGGCACAGGTTCCAACAGTGCGATGCAGTCCCTTCTGGAGGAGCCCTTTCCACAGATGAGGCTCTGCATTCCGTGCGTCCTGAGGGACGTTTCAGCCTTCTCTTCTCCCTCATCCCTTTCTGCAGCTCCCAGCTGGTGTCGCTTATTGGGCATCAGGAAGTCGGACGCTTCTTCTGCCTTTTATTCTTCGTCCGATTCCTCTTTATCTTGAGACACTTTTTCTTGTCACCTCCTGTCTCATTTACCCTTAATGGTGAGAGAGAGACACTAGTACTTAATGCGTTTCCAGCCTGGAAGCAAGACCAAACATGGAAAAGCATGAGTTGCTCATTGACTAGTTGACCTGCTGTCAGTGTTTTACTGTTTGCTCTGACATCCAGGTGAGTGCTCTCCTAACACGTGTTCTGGAAAAGCATTTATAGCTTTCTTCCAAATGATACGTTGCCAGTTCTCGAGAGTGCCGCGTTAGGCTTTGACCTACTTCTCTGATTTAATTTGTGCTTTACGAAGAGCATATCTGTGCATCATGTTTCAGAGCAACGTGTTACCTGTCCCAGCACTGCATCAAGCGTCTGCCCTGTTGGCCCTGTGCACTGAGACACTGCTGCTCGCCCGTTTTCAGCGTCATCCTGGAAAAGGTGAAAGCAGTCAGAACAACCATTTAACTAGATGTCAGATTTTTCAGACAGGAGAAAAAAGCAAAAAGCATGTTATACTGTGCCGCTCCGTGATACCTACACAATCTCGTCGCTGCTGCAGTGCACTCCCTTTTTGTAAACCACAAAATCAGTGGCATGGCGGATGACTTTGCTTGTTTGTGGACACATACATCTTGTTGGAACAAAGGTACTCTCCACTGCAGCTGTGACGGTAAGAGAAAGAACTTGGGAAATGCTCTCTCGCTTTTTTCTTTTAAAGTAAGCAGATAAATCATGAATATTACTTTCCTTATTGTATTTATAACTGTAAATACCACTGTTTCAAAAATTCAGAAAATATATCTATCCTTAATATGCACAGAAATTAAAAAGCATTACATTCAGAGCAATGCATACTTATTTTGATATGAATATTCTCATAAAAGCTGCACAACAAACCAGAAATAAGATATCATTGGGAAGTTACCTGCGTAGATCAACGTGCAGGCCAGGATGGGGATGAGGAGGGAGACCCTCGATGTTGTTGGAGTTTTCAGCATGGCGAAAGTGATCCGACAGCTGCGCTTTGGTGCCGCTAGCTGCTTTTATACTGCGAAGCTGGAGTTCCCCGGAGCTCCGGACTTTTCCCGTAAAAACCCGCCCACATTCAACTTTCCCTCTTCAATCTCCTTTTGAAATGACCCTTGTTGCTCGCAGTGACACTCCTGTCATGCTGCAGTAAAAGTTGCTTTAACATAGTTGTATGCAATTATTTTACATTTAATTCATCATTTTAAAAGCCAAGCTTAAAGGAAACTGAGCCACACAACTGAGGTTTTCTTGATTGTTGGGAAAGGCTAGTACAGCATCCCTTTTAACGTTAGGAAACCAGAGAAGTCAAGTTTTCTACACATGAATGATTTTTTTAAAAATTGTAATGAATGTTATTGCCAGTCATTTTAATTTTCATGACTGCTCTGGTAAAACCTATTAGAGATGTTCTCATGTTACAAATAGTTTCACATTTTTAAAGATATTAACTTTTTTTTTTGGTTTGTTTTTAATTGTATTTCCTTCCCCCTCCTCGGAACCGCCACTTTGACGTGGTGGAGGGGTTTGAGTGCCTGAATGATCTCAGGAGCTATGTTGCCTGGGGCTATATGCCCCTGGTAGGGTCTCCCATGGCAAACAGGTCCTGGGTGACAGACGAGACAAAGCGCGGTTCAAAACCGCCTTATGATGACCATTAAATCAAGGTTCTCATTTACCCCACCCAGTATGGGGTCACTGGGGCCCCACCCTGGAGCCAGGCCGGGGGGGGCGGGGAGCTCGCATGCGAGCACCTGGTGGCCAGGTCTATGCCCATGGGGCCTGGCTGGGCTCAGCCCGAAGCCACGACGTGAAGCCGCTCTTCCGTGGGCTCACCACCTGCCGGAGAGACCGTAAGGGGCCGGTGCATTGTGATTTGGGCGGTGGTCGGGGCCGAGTGCCTGGCCGGCCCAAACCTCGGGTGCCAACTCTGGCTTTTGGGACTTGGAATGTCAACTCACTGGCGGCGAAGGAGCCTGAGCTAGTGCAGGAGATTGAGAGATACCGTCTATAGTCGGGCTCACTTCCGCTCATAGCTTGGGTTCTGGAACCACTCTTCTTGACCAAGGGTGGACTCTCCACTATTCTGGCGTTGCCCAGGGTGAGAGGCGGCGGGCGGGTGTGGGCTTATTAACAACCCCCCAGTTCAGCCGCCATGTGTTGGAGTCTACCTCAGTGAATGAGAGGGTCGTCTCCCTGCGCCTTCGGGTCAGGGAACGGTCTCTCACTGTCGTTTGTGCTTATGCGCCTAGTGGCAGTGCAGAATACCCGGCCTTTTTAGAGTCCCTGGGGGGCATGCTGGAAAGCGTTCCCACTAGGGACTGTGTCGTTCTACTGGGGGACTTTAACGCCCACGTGGGCAGCGACAGTGACACCTGGAAGGGCGTGATTGGGAGGAACGGCCTCCCTGATCTGAACACGAGTGGTGAGTTGTTATTGGATTTCTGTGCTAGTCACGGTTTGTCCATAACAAACACCATGTTCATGCATAAGGGTGTCCATCAGTGCACTTGGCACCAGGACACCCTAGGCTGGAGGTCGATGATCGACTTTGTAGTCGTTTCTTCTGATCTTCGGCCATATGTCTTGGACACTCGGGTGAAGAGAGGGGCTGAGCTGTCAACTGATCACCACCTGGTGGTGAGTTGGATTCGATGGCGGGGGAAAAAACTGGACAGACCTGGCAGGCCCAAACACATAGTGAGGGTCTGTTAGGAACATTTGGCGGAGGCCCCTGTCAGAGAGGTCTTCAACTCCCACCTCCGAGAGAGCTTCAACCAGGTCCCGAGGGAGACTGGGGACATTGAGTCTGAATGGACTATGTTCCACACCTCCATTGTCGGGGCGGCAGTTCGGAGCTGCGGCCATAAAGTCTCCGGCACCTGTCGCGGCAGCAATCCCCGAACACGGTGGTGGACACCGGAGGTAAGCTGAAGCAGGAGTTCTATCGGGCCTGGCTGGCTCATGGGACTCCTGAAGCAGCTGACGGGTACTGGCGGGCCAGACAGAACGCGGCTCTGGCAGTCGCCGCGGCAAAAACTCGGGCCTGGGAGGAGTTCAGTGAGGCCATGGAGGAAGACTTTCGGTCGGCCTCAAAGAGATTCTGGCAAACCGTCCGGCGACTCAGAAGGGGGAAGCGGTGTTCGCCAACACTGTTTACAGTGGAAGTGGTGCGCTGCTGACCTCAACTGAGGATGTCCTCGGGCGGTGAAAGGAGTACTTTGAGAATCTCCTCAATCCCTCCGACACGCCTTCCGTAGAGGAAGCTGAGGCTGGGGACTCGGAGGGAGACTCGTCCATTACCCTGGCTGAAGTTGCTGAGGTAGTCAAAAAACTCCTCGGTGGCAAGGCTCCGGGGGTGGATGAGATCCGCCCCGAGTTTCTCAAGTCTCTGGATGTTGTGGGGCTGTCTTGGCTGACACGCCTCTGCAGCATTGCGTGGAGCTCGGGAACGGTGCCTCTGGACTGGCAGACCGGGGTGGTGGTCCCTCTTTTTAAGAAGGGGGACCGGAGATTGTGTTCCAACTATAGGGGATCACACTCCTTAGCCTCCCTGGGAAAGTCTATGCCGGGGTACTGGAGAGGAGAATCCGACCGATAGTCGAACCTCGGATTCAGGAGGAGCAATGCGGTTTTCGCCCTGGCCGTGGAACACTGGACCAGCTTTATACCCTCACTAGGGTGTTGGAGGGTTCGTGGGAGTTTGCCCAACCAGTCCATATGTGTTTTGTGGACCTGGAGAAGGCATTCGACCGTGTCCCTCGTGGCATCCTGTGGGAGGTACTTCGGGATTATGGGGTTCGGGGCTCGCTGCTATGGGCTGTTCGTTCCCTGTATGACCGGAGCAGGAGCTTGGTTCACATTGCCGGCAGTAAGTCAGACCTGTTCCTGGTGCATGTTGGACTCCGCAATTTACCGGTCGATCTACGTTCCTACCCTCAGCTATGGTCATGAACTTTGGATCATGACCGAAAGAATGAGATCGCGGATACAAGCGGCAGAAATGAGTTTCCTCCACGGAGTGGCTGGGCGCACCCTTAGGGATAGGGTGAGGAGCTCAGTCACCCGGGAGGAGCTCGGAGTAGAGCCGCTGCTCCTCTGCATCGAGAGGAGCCAGTTGAGGTGGCTCGGGCACTTGTTCCGGATGCCTTCTGGATGCCTCCCTGGTGAGGTGTTCCGGGCATGTCCCACTGGGAGGAAGCCTCGGGCCAGCTGGGACACGTTGGAGAGACTGCGTCTCCCAGCTGGCCTGGGAACGCCTTGGGGTTCCCCCAGAGGAGCTGGAGGAGGTGTGCGGGGAGAGGGAAGTCTGGGGGGCTCTGCTTGGACTACTGCCCCCGCGACCCGGTCCCGGATAAGCGGAGGAAGATGGATGGATGGATGTATTTCCTTCACTTACTCTTTTTAAAAAATTGAATTGTTCTTCAAATGGAACCCCATGCCATTAGTTGGCATGTTAAAGCCAGATTAATTTAATTTACTTCCACACTGTTTACAGCTTGTGTCTGGTTTTCCTGAATCTTGGTGATCAGTATCAAGATGTGAAACGTTGCACAATTTATGAGATCAATCAGTCAGTGTATTGCACTCAACGAGAAGCTGTGAAAGGAGTGTATTTTAATTTTATTTTAATGTCATTTTGAGGGGAGTGCGGTGGCGCAGTGGGTTGGACCGCAGTCCTGCTCCCCGGTGGGTCTGGGGTTCGAGTCCCGCTTGGGGTGCCTTGCGACGGACTGGTGTCCCGTCCTGGGTGTGTCCCCTCCCCCTCTGGCCTTATGCCCTGTGTTACCGGGTAGGCTCCGGTTCCCCGTGACCCTGTATGGGACAAGTGGTTCTGAAACTGTGTGTGTGTGTGTGTGTGTGTGTGTGTGTGTGTGTGTGTGTGTGTCATTTTGAATTAGTTTTCATTTTAGTGTAGCTCAGAATTAACAAAAATAGAAGTCCTACAGCATATTTTTGTTATAGCTGTATTTTTTGCCGTACCTACCCGGAGAATAATCAAGGTACATCTCTTTTATTACTCTTTTATACTGTAAGTAGATAAAGCAATCTGAAACTGGCCAGAAGCTTACAAGCTTTGCATGTATTTATGATAAAAATTGATCAGCATTGAATTAAAGCCTCTGGAGAACACACTTATTTTCAGTCATTTTAAAGTAGGCTTAATTTTAACGTCGTTTCAAGTTATTAAGAAATAACAACAAAAGGCTAGGGTGTATCACGACTTGCACCCTGTGTTTCTGCAGGACCAGTGATTTATGATTATCAAATTAATAAGTCTTGGAGTGCAGTTTTAATTCATTATAGTTTGATCTTGGGGGTGGCATGGTGGCGTAGTGGGTTTGACTGGGTCCTGCTCTCCGGTGGGTCTGGGCTTCAAGTCCCGCTTGGGGTGCCTTGCGACTGCCTGGTGTCTCCTCCAGCCTTACGCCCTGTGTTGCCGGGTTAAGCTCCGACTCCCCGCAACCCCGTATGGGACAAACAGTTTAAGATTATGTGTGTGTTGCTTGTGCTCAGGTTTTTACCAAACCTCACCTATGAGTAAATTGGGCAACATTTATTATTAAGCTGTTATTGATTGTGACATAGGGGGTGCAGTGGCGCAGTGGGTTTGGCCAGGTCCTGCTCTCCGGTGGGTTTGGGGTTTGAGTCCCGCTTGGGGTGCCTTGCGACGGACTGGCGTCCTGTCCTGGGTGTGTCCCCTCCCCCACCAGCCTTTCACCCTGTGTTGCTGGGTTAGGCTCTGGCTCCCCATGACCCCGTATGGGATAATCGGTTCAGATCGTGTGTGTGTGTGTGTGTGTGTGTGTGTGTGTGTGTGTGTGTGTGTGATTGTGACATAGTTGGATTTACAAACAAATTGAGCTGCAGGCATACTTCTGCTCCCAGTGATGTGTGTAAGTTGAGGATGCAGGGTATGAACAATGCGTTCGAACTTTATGTTTAAAAAAGTATGTTAAAGCCATCTATTAGAAGTCTGTGATTGGATCTATAAATTCTCTGATGAATTTGTTTAGAAGGAGTATTCCATATTGTATTGTTACTTGATTGGTCATTCTGTATTTACATACATTCATATAGAAAGGAATTAAAATTGATTCAATCAATTTTTGGGTTAAACAAAATGAGTGCTGGTCACTTCGTGGTGGAACCAAGAACTTTAGAAAAGGTGAAAGGTAGAAATTATCTTTTTAGTTTACACTTTACACATTTATACAGATTTACTACAGGGCTCTTATCTTTTGGGATATGAACCCTCAACCTGTCATGTTTGACTGGGGACTTAATTAATATTGGAAAAAACTCAGCCTGGATGTATCAGGAGTTACCTGATGTTGATCAAGCAGTATTCTTGTTGCTATTCATTATATATTATTGTGAAAATCCCAATTCATGAAATTTCAATTCCTCGTGCCGCTCTGTTTCATTTCACATTATGGGTGATTTCTACTGTAAATGCTTTCATTTCTCCGTGACATTCCTCCAGTGACTTTTCCACTCACTTCTGAGGCTGTGAGTACCAGCTTGTTTCTGCGTGTCCTGTCTGTGTAGGACTGAGACTCCAGTACGTGATTTCTTTGAATCCACATGGATTTACTCCACAGCTCTCTTTTTTTTTTTTTTGTGTGTGTCATTTGGATGTACTTTTACTTGTCTTTGTGTTTTAAAATCTTTGTGCGGTACAGTTTATTTAAATACTTCCAAAGGATCCGGCTAATTTAGTGGGCACTATTGAATGTTGCTATGTATAATTTCACCCTAAATCATGTTCTCTACCACTTTGTGTCTCCTGTATGTCCTCTGTAGCTGTCTGGAAGGGATAGAGAGTTGGATTGAAACCACATGGAGGACTTGCAAGCAATGTTTAAAATCAGTGAAGAAAAGTACATTACAAGGTGAGTCTTGTCGGTCTGGTGCATGTGTTTGATCGTTTCCTTCGTGCACGAAAGGTCTCTACCTACTCCATACCCGGACACCTGACCTCTGAATTCGCTTCTGATTCTTTAGGTCTGACATGCTGTCCCTGCTGAAAACTTATAACTGTTACCACGAAGGCAAGAATTTCCAGCTGCGCTGTCGAGAGGTATGACTCACGTTTAAGTGTTTGTTGTTCTGCCTTTGGATGTGTTTTAGCAGCAGGACAAAGTTCACTTGGTTTGTTGACTTCCATCTGTACATGCAGAAAAGCCTCAAAGTTTGGTCAATTGTAATCAACAGTGTGTCTCTTACCAATAATACAGGTTTTTAATGCATTTTGTAATATTTTATTATGTTTTTGTCTTATGACATCTTGATGTTGAGTGTCAGTGTGCAGATTGACATTTTAAGTTCTGGTTTTGGGTGGTGGTGATTTTTGTCATTTAGCTGACCAATGCTTAAGAGACTTGGGCTTATTGAAGTTGAGACAAAGTGCTTGTGTTTCCTGTGTTGTCTTAAAATCAGTTAATTCCAAGGCCTTGGCAGAGCTCTTGTCACAGGGAGGGAGAGGTCAGAGGTGGCAGCCGGGGAATCCTGAGATTGTGAAACCACGCAGGGAGCCATGCCGATAGTTTGGAATCAAACAGACCTGTAGGAGGGGAACTACACTCTGCATTATAATGGACATGCATACCTGGAGAGGTATGAGAACGAACAAGGCAGACAGAAGTGGGGGATTGTGTCAAACTGTACGGTGTGCAATAGCAGGTTCGTCACGATGGCGCTTAAAATTAATTTTGCTCGCCGTGAGATTTGGCAGTCTTGGCCAGTGACCTGCCTGCTGGCGGGGTGGTGAAGACCAGTCATTGTTTACTGATTCATCTCAACATACACACACACACACACACTGTCAGAACCGCTTGTCCCATACAGGGTCATGGGGAACCAGAGCCTACCCGGCAACACAGGGCGTAAGGCCAGAGGGGGAGGGGACACACCCAGGACGGGACGCCAGTCCGCCGCAAGGCACCCCAAGCGGGACTCGAACCCCAGACCCACCGGAGAGCAGGACTGTGGTCCAACCCACTGCGCCACCGCACCCCCTCATCTCAACATATTGTTTGTTTATGTTAACTCGTCCAGCAAGTACAGTTAAGTATACAAAGAAAGGCATTGTCTTTAACCTCCCATGTTAAATCTCTTTCCAGGCTCCCGGGCACACAGCTTACATTGAGACCTGCAGTGATCTAGTCCTTTTATGCTGTGAATGTGATCTTCTCTAATCTTTCATCCTGTGTCACACAAGGCCTGGTGATGTCATGCTGACACTGTAGCATACTTTAAACATAGATCTCAGAGATGCGTGGGAAAGCTTCCTCCCAAACAAGCCAAACCATCAGTGCCAATTCCAGATATTGACATGCTATTACATGCTCAAGTCACATTGTGTGATACCTCATTCTGTTTAATGATTTTGATGATTTTTTTTTTTTTAAGAGACCCATCCTTTGGTGTCATACTTAACCAGTTTTTTTATGATCCATTTTGTTCGTGCTATTAAATCCTTTAGTTTCATCAAGCTGCATTAGATAGCATCGCCACTGAGGCACCAAGCAGCCTGCGACACACACTCTGGCTTCATCAAATCTGAAGTGGTGCACAAGCCACATGGCATAGCGCCCTGAAGAATCCTTAACCACACCGGGCACATGCATAACCTTATGAAGAAATATTTCACCAGTCATTTTTTTCCCATTTAAAATAGTCTGCCTACCATGGCATCCATGTGCATGTTCTAAATCGTGACAAAGTGTTAAAAAAAAATCTTAACAAATAACTGCAGGTGATGTGGGTGTAGTTTCACTATGAAGCAGTCAATGGAAACAATTTGATGCCTTTTCTTTTTAAGCAAACCATCTATTTTTATTAAGGAAAAACAAGGAAAACAAAAAAATGTACATTCTGTGAGATAGATAGATAATGTCACACTTTTTCCCTGTAAACCCCCACCCTAACCTATGAAGAAAAGCAAGAGAGAAATAGGTATAGCACTGTGGACAAAGTATGCATCTTATTACCCGTGTGCAATAGACTGTCGAGCAAATAAGATTATATTTTTAGTCTTGATTAATCTGGAAGAAGGATTTGGAGGTTTTTAAATAGGATACAACAGGGCCCTGGGTCTCCATAAAACTTTTATTGACCCTTGATGCAATCAATATTTAACACTTTATAATCTAAGGAACAACATAAGGTTAATAAGCCAAAATGAGACTTTAAGCAGATTTGGCTATTTCCAATTTAAAGATAGCTCTTTTTAAAAATGCAGAAGAGCATACTCATATGTACATTTAATTCTGACATATATTCACAATCTAGATTGTCATTAACAGCATGAGTTTGTGTAGATATATATTAAACAGTTGCCTGTTTTATGGGACAGCTGGGAACGTAGTAGTTAGAGCTACTGCCTTTGGACCCAAAGGGTGCAGGTTTGAACCCCACCTCTGCCTGTAGTACCCTTGAGCAAGGTATTCACCCTAAATTGATCTAGTAAAATTACCCAGCAGTGTAAATGATTGTAAGCATGTAATAACTTTGACCTTAATGTTGTAAGTTGCTTTGGAGAAAAGCATCAGCTAAATGTACTTGAAATACTTTAGAGACATTCGGTTATCTGATTTTATTTGTGAGAAAAGAAAAATATAAAATTAAAGAAGAGGTGACGCAGTCGTAAGAGCAAATAGAGCATTAAAGGAATTAAATGTGTAATCGGGTACCGTGTTAATAAGGTACGTAGTTGTGGTAAGTTTCATAAAATCTGAGATTTTATACATAGGCCTACACTAGCGGTGCACATTAAATTGAATATAAAGTAACTGCACAGCCCAGTTGTTCACACACATACACACACAGCTTGTCCTAAGTAGGGTCGCGGCAAGCTTTAGCCTAACCCGGCAACACAGGGCGCAAGGCTGGAGGGGGGGAAGGGACACACCCAGGACAGAACGCCAGTCCATCGTAACGTACCCCAAGCAGGACTCGAACCCCAGACCCACCAGAGAGCAGGACCTGGCCAAGCCTGTTGCGCCACCACACCCCCCCATGGGTGTGACTCAGAGATGGTTGATAAACCATTTTCATGCAATCCCAAGGATGTTAATTACACCTTGTTGAACTGGTCCTAAACTGATAAGTGCTTTTGAAGAAAAGGCGGATTTCGTAACTAAGTGAACCTTACCCACGTTTGGGTGTGAACTCGGGGCTTCTCCATGGAGCTGTGCAGCACCGCGGACCAGTGTGATCAGACCAGTCGAAGCCGCTCCCCTGTGTTTATTACTCTTTTCGCCTTCTGGCCTGTGGGTGACACACTGGCTCAGTCAATGTGAATCTCATCTCTCTGAAACCCAGGCGAAATTTTAACATGTTTATTGTAAGACCGTGTTTGCCTTAAACAGGTCTCACTAATGGATCCATTTGACCTAGGCAGCAATTTTATCGTAATTAAATGTACATTCTTACTCCTGTTGTGAATTGAATAAATGCTGTAAACAATTGTACTAGATTGATCTTCAGCGCGGGGGCGCAGTGGCGTGGTGGCACAGTGGGTTGGACCGGTTCTCCGGTGGGTCTGGGGTTCGAGTCCCGCTTGGGGTGCCTTGCGATGGACTGGCGTCCCGTCCTGGATGCGTCTTCTCCCCCTCCAGCCTTACGCCCTGTGTTGCCGGGTTAGGCTCCAGTTCCCTGCGACCCCATGTGGGACAAGTGGTTCGGACAGTGTGTGTGATCTTCAGCGCTGTGTAGGAAACAGGGCAGAGAAGAATTCCTGATGTTTTTCATAGCATTTCAGGGATTAATGATTAATGAATGCCTGAGAGGCAACTGAGCGTAGTGGTTAGAGCTCCTACCTTTGGACCGGTTGCAGGTTTGTATCCTGCCTCCAGCTGCAGTACACTTGATCGTGGGTTTTTTATTAACACCAATGTTACATCTTCACATCTGACCTTGTGTTCATTTGATTTCCCCTACGTTCATGAAATTTTCCCTCATGTGTACTTTTCCCTGCTCCAAGTACTGCAGGGGTGGCGGCCCATGGGTGAAAACGCTGCTATGGGTGGGAGGTTGCAGCGCAGCAATGTGGCCTGCTTATTGTAGATAAGGCTTCGTTTTTCCAGGCGCACGGCCAAGATTTCCTGCCCAGGTGGAGAACAATGGGAGGCTCTGCAGGTGTTTTTGGGAGGGGGCAGCAAGGGGGTTATAGCAATAGAGTAACTACCAGGTATATCCTGAGCACTGTGAGACAAAAGGGTGACCCTCAGATTTCCTTGCATCTCTTCATCCTCCTCGACCCTCATCTGTTCCTCCACTGTCATGTTTTTGCAGTCAGTGCTCACCTGAACTATGCAAACATATGCTGGACATTATAAAGATCACATTGTCTGAACCGCTTGTCCCATATGGGGTCGCGGGGAGCCGGAGCCTAACCCGGCAACACAGGGCGTAAGGTTGGAGGGGGAGGGGACACACCCAGGAAGGGGACGCCAGCCTGTCGCAAGGTACCCCGTGCGGGACGTGAACCCCAGACCCACCAGAGAGCAGGACCCGATCCAACCCACTGCGCCACCACACCCCCCTTATAAAGATCATCTTTCTGAAATTTAATATGGATTTTGTCTTTTTTGGTTTCTGAAGTGTTGCTGCTTGGCTTACTTGCTGCATGCGCAGCTTAGGAAACAAGCAGAGTAATGGAAGGACTCAGAGGAGGAATCAGGGAAGGAACCAGGGTGGCTTACCAGACCCTTAACCATGCCAGTGGTAACTCCTCAAAGAGGAGGGTGCAGGTTAATGATCAAAGTCATGTATGGCAGGAACTAGGCTTTTTGGAGACAGCTGGTCGTGTAGTGTTTCGAGGTACTGCCTTTGGACCCGAAGACTGCAGGTGTGAGTTTCATCTCCAACTGTAGTACCGTTGAGAAAGGTACTTACCCTAAATTGCTTCAGTAAAATTACTCAGCTGTGTAAATGGGGGGGGGGGGGTGCAGTGGCGCAGTGGCGCAGTGGGTTGGACCACAGTCCTGCTGTCCGGTGGGTCTGGGGTTGGAGTCCCACTTGGGGTGCCTTGCGACGGACTGGCGTCCCGTCCTGGGTGTGTCCCCTCCCCCTCCGGCCTTATGCCCTGTGTTGCCAGGTTAGGCTCTGGTTCCCCATGACCCTGTATGGGACAAGCAGTTCTGAAAATGTGTGTGTGTGTGTGTGTAAATGGGTTAATAGTTCTAAGTTGCTTAATGTTGTAAGTTGATTTATAGGCGGTGTAGCGGACAGAGTGGCGCTGCTGTCTTGCAGCTCCTGGGTGGTCTGAGAGGGCATGGGTTTGATCCCTGCTCAGTCTGCGTGGAGTTTCCCTGTTCTCCCTGTGTTTGCGTGGGTTTCCTCTGGGTGCTCTGGTTTCCTCCCACAGTCCACAGACATGTTGTTTAGGTTCCCCCATAGTGTGTGAGTGACAGATAGAGAGTGTGTTCCATTGATGTATGGATGAGTGACCCATTGAAAAGTAGTGTATCTAACAGTGTAAGTCACCTTGGTGAATAAGGTGTGTGGACTGATAATGCTACATAGAGTTCACTGGAAGTTGGTTTGGAGAAAAGCATCTGCTAAATAAATAAATGTAAATGCGTAGAAAAGTGTCCGCTAAATGAATAAATGTAATGTAGTGACAAGCAACCATGGACTAAATACTTTTTAATGTACTCATTATTATAATACTATTTATTCATTAGTTTTACAGGAGAAAGCACTCAGTGCATGTGCCTATGTCCTGGATATATAATGTGTATCTGTGTATGCGCAGCGAGTGGTGCTGTTGTTGTCTGGCACCATCCAAATGTTGTGACACTTGTTTCATTCTTGTTCAGTCAGTGTGCAATTTGCGTTATCCTGCGTTTGCACAAATTGCCTCCAGGTACTCTGGTTTCCACCCACAATCCAAAGACATGTGTTTTAGGTAAATTTTTCACGCTAAATTGCCAACGGCACCAGCCACTGGTTAATCAGTGCCAGTCCCCAGCCTGGGTAAATGGTGAGGTTGGATGTTAGGAAGGGCATCTGGTCATGAAAATCTCTACTCCAATCACAGCTCCAAATGCTGCAGCACTTGGAGGTTAAATGGTCAACATTTATAATATGTATCTGTGTGTATGAGTGCATATACCTCCCTAATTGTATGGTGGTGAGGGAAATGGAACTCGTACCAAAATGTGACTTAACCTGAACTAGTGTCTAGAATATCTTGACTTCATGGGTTTCATGGTATTATACCATATTATTAAGCTTTATTAACATAACTGAATAGGGGGCAGAAGGGGGTGCGGTGGGTTGGACCAGGTCCTGCTCTCCAGTGGGTCTGGGGTTCGAGTCCCGCTTGGGGTGCCTTGTGACGGACTGGCGTCCCATCCTGGGTGTGTCCCTTCCCCCTCCGGCCTTGCGCCCTGTGTTGCCGGGTAGGCTCCGGTTCTCCCGCGACCCCGTATGGGACAAGCGGTTCTGAAAATGTGTGTGTGTGTGTGTGTGTGTGTGTGTGTGTGTGTGTGTGTGTGTGTGTGTGTGTGTGTGTGTGTGAGAATAGGGGGCATGGTGGTGCAGTGGGTTTGGCTGGGTCTTGCTTTCTGGTGGGTCTGGGGTTTGAGTCCCGCTTGGGGTGACTTGCCGCGGACTGGCGTCCTGTCCTGGGTGTGATCCCTCCCTCTCCAGCCTTTCGCCCTGTGTTGCTGGGTTAGGCTCCAGCTCCCCACGACCCTGCCCGGGTCAATCAGTTCCCGCCAGTGTGCATGTAACATAACTGAATGTTGAGCTGACGGTTCTTCTTTTAAAACAAAAGTGAAACAGGAATGAGTCACAAGATCTACTTTGTTTTATTGTAGTCACAGACCATGGGTGATTGTTGGCTCATGTCTCACTCATGCCTTCAGGCAGTATCTCTGTCTTACGGTTTCCGTTCCCACGGGTGCGTGGCATGACTGAACTTGCCTGGCACTTGGAGGGAATTCTTCTGCTCATATCCAGAAACTAGAATCCCATTTAAAGTTAATTCTTTCTCACCGGGGTGCTCCCAGGCTTTGGATTAGAGCGTAGGATTCGAATGCAACTCAGTCTGTGTGGGATTTTCATATCCTGCCCATGCTTGTGAGGGTTTCCTCTGGGTTCCCATATTTCCTCTCACAATCCAAAGACACATTTTTTTCAGGTCAATTGATAACATTTACGTATTTAGCCGTACTTTTCTACAGACCGATTTACAGTGTTAAACCATTTACAATTATTTATACAACTAGGGCAGGGGGCGCGGTAGCGCAGTGGGTTTGACCGGGTCCTGCTCTCTGATGGGTCTGGGGTTCAGGTCCTGCTTGGGGTGCCTTGCAATGGACTGGCGTTCCGTCCTGGGTGTGTCCCCACCAGCCTTACGCCCTGTGTTGCTGGGTTAGGCTCTGGCTCCCCGCGACCTCGTTTGGGACAAGCGGTTTCAGATGGTGTGTGTGTGTGTGTGTGTGTGTGTGTGTGTGTGTGTGTGTGTATGAGAGAGAGAGAGAGAGAGAGAGAGAGAGAGAGAGAGAGAGATTTCCGTACGATGGACTAGCATCCTATTCAGTGTTACCTTGCTGTGCATCTCATGTGACCTTGCACTAGCCAAGAAGTTACTGAAAGAATATTTTTTTTCACCACAGCGACTTACAACATTACAAATTTTCATCTTCAGAATTTCAGTTTTATTATAAAATAAAGCAATTTCTTCACAACATTCTAGGACATGTAAACTTTTGTCCCGCACAGCAGGATGCGCTTCAAAGGTAATAAATTAGACGATTAATCACAGCAGGTGGTTCGCCTATAGTGAATGCATAACTTTTCTGGCCTTTGGAGCAGATGCTGAGCAGCAGAGGCATTCTCACATAGAGCATCATCTGTACAAACGTCTTGACTATCTTTTTGTCCAGACCTCTCTCACAGTGCACTTGAGTTGTGCTGTGTGTGTGAGCAAACTGACCGCTCCCCTTGTTTCTTCTCCAATGCAAGTACAAACTACGGGAGGTGCTGTCCTGCAAGTCCTTCTTCGCAAACTGCTTGCGCGGATCTTCGGAACGGACGCTCGCCACCTGGAGTTCATTCAGCCTGTTGTGTCCGTCTGCAGAGCTCCTGAAGGTTCAGTGCACACGCGGACCGTTGAGGGGTGCTGTTCGCTCATAGTGGCTGCGCAAAAAGCCAGTCCAGGGGGTCCCTTGTGCAGTCTCTCTGATGGCTAGACCTGAATTTTGTGTCGTCCACACAGGTCGAGAGGCGGGGTCGGTAGGCCTTGGGGGCAGGGCGGGCTGGGGCCTTGGTGAAGAGGCGCGGCCGCTGAGAGCGTGGCACTCGGAGAGGTCCGAAACTTGGCCGTGCCAGCTCCTTGATGGAGTCCACGTATTCATCCAGGGAGTCGCTGGCATGGGCGTTGTGGGCTTGGCAGGCCACCTGCAGCATGTCCTCCTGCATCTCGCTGATAGTGGGCAGCGGATCCACCAGCAGAAGCAGTCTTTTGGGCTTCATTCTGGAGAAGACCACCGCACATTAATAAGTCACTTCCTAATTTTCAAAATTTCTTGTAAAGATAAAAGAAATAATATCTGTTACAGTTTCCTATTGAAGTTTTTCAAACCCCTGATCGACAGCAAAAACTATAATGATTTGCCTTACGTTTAATCATTTAGCTGATGCTTTTCTCCAAAGCGGCTCACAATGTACTTAGTTATTTACCCCATTTATATACCTAGGCAATTTTTTTTTCTTTTTTCTTTTTTTACTCGAGCAATTATGGGTAAGTACCTTGCTCAAGGGTACTACAGCCAGAGATGAGATTTGAACCTGTGAGCTTTGGATTCAAAGGCAGCAGCTGTCCTACTGCTTTAATAATAAAAAATAACTTTTAATTAAGCACAACAAACATGACTGCTACGTTATAGTGAAAGCATTCATTCTTTAAGTTGTGTGGCATATTCTTTTAAATAATGATCTTTGCTGATAATCATCTGAAGATCTGCATGAGATGGTGAAAATGAGTGTAAGCCTATATCTGCTGATCTTTGGGGAGTATGTAGGAAACATGAAATCAAGCTCACCTGTGGATCTGATGTGGAACGGTGGTTCTGGTGCTGGTTCTGGTGCTGTACTGGTGCTTGGCTGTGCTGGGCAGGGCAGTGGAGAGGAGCTGTAAGCTTTCTGAGGAGCAGAAGAGACTGGGCTTTTTATACTGCAGCTGGCCATGTGGTAAGGCTCGCTGTGCTAAATATAGGTATAGGCTGACCTCCTTGAGTCCTACAGGATGTGTGTGTGTGTGTACGTGCATGTAAGTGTGCGAGTTTGCGCGCGTGTTCAACTGGACCTGCACAGGAAACTCCGGCCTGGCTGCCGACCAAGATTTTACGGACCAGCCGCCCATATGTTTACATGTGTGAAACAATGGGCCCCATTGTCTGAACAGCCTGGATTCTCTTGCACATTTTTTTTTTTTTTTTTCTACCTCTTTGGGGGACTTTGTGTTCATGCAGTCCCTTTATTAGTTGACAGGCACAGAAAGCAGAGCATGATTTTTCCCAAGCAAATGAAATGGACAAGTATCCATGTGTACAACTCCTGTTGGAGCATAATGTTGGAAGGCCCTTTGAGATATGTTGAATACGAATGAAGAAGATCAATGTGAAGTACATCGTGCTTGAGCAATGGCGATCCAGATTAAAGGTGTTAGGAAAGGACATGGTACCGTGACCCCCACGGCGTACAGGGCAGAGGGCTGCTCGACGCGAACCGTGCGAACGAGCAGCCGAGCTCAATCCGATCAGGAATTATCTAGATAGAAGGGCTGAGGTGCTTCCGTTCCCAGGCTGGGTCAGTCTGAAAGGACCAGTTCTCAAGGATAAAAATACAGTCTTGAGGGGCAGCAGCTCAAAGAATGGACAGAGGGCAAAACAAAAAGGGCCAGAAATAACTGGTTGTAAGAGTTCCCATTGTTTACCTTTAAGTGATCATACTAACTCAGCTGTCAGACTTGAATAAAAAAGAAAAGATGAAAAATATGTACTTGCATGGTATCAGTGTTTTGGGCTGCGCTAGCATTTTTAGGTGCGTAATGATTTTAGAATTTTCGAGATGTATAAAAGATAGCTTAAATTTCTTATTTTTTTTAAATCGGTGAAACCCACTGCGAAATTTACGCCCCTGGAACACATATTAAATGCTCTTTACAAGGATTATACGTATTACAGCAAATTATGGCTATTTGCATGTAGAAATTTTAAAAATAATTTTGATTTTTTTTTTTTTTATTTTAAGAGTATGAGTATGGTGGAGGCACTCCTCGTGATATATGAGAATTAGTGGAAGGCAGATATTTAAATATGGCCTCGAATCGTGGAGTGGTGAAAGAATAAGGCATAGTAAAATAGATTTTGGAATCTAAACTAGATAGGAGTTAAACTCTAAAAGGCACTATAGGCACAGTGGATGTATGCAACTGCTTAGCTTTTATATTGCGCTCAATCTCAAAGCTGTGGTCATTTGGACTGGAAGACAATGAATAATATAATTTACTAATCCTTAAATCCTTTTACTAATCCTTCATTAACTGCGTTGATGTCTGTCCGCGAAGTACATAGGTCTTGAGTAAAATACAATTTAGAAATGGGTTCTTTGTTCAACATGGCTGGTGAGAAAAGAACATTTGAAGGTGTAAATAATACCGACTGGCCGTTATATCAAGTGATGGATTATTCTTGCATTTTTCAAAGCGAAAGTGGCATCCTGTGTACGTGACCTGATGCAGCACTTGCAGAAAGTGAGTCATCTGGCCCATCCTTGGTTCGGACTCAGACGTGAGCTCAGGTCCGTTTGTACGTGGGACAGAGAGGACCCTGGCCAACTGTCCGTGACATACAGGGTGTGACGGAGGACCTTGTGACTGCCTCGAAGCACGTAGACCTACAACTGAGTTGGGGTGGCCCTCAGTCAGCAGGATATCCCCCCCCTCTGTGCCAGATTTCATGATGATTATTATTATTGCTGTTCCTTTGCTGCTGCAGGAAGACGGTCAGCTAATCATGGAAGGCCTGCTTAGCATCTCTTGGGGCCTGAGGAGGCCAATCCGCCTGCAGATGCAGGACGACAATGAGCGCTTCCACCATCCAAGCGCCACGCCTTTCAGCGGGTAGGTCATCCCAGAGCCCCCCGCTACCTCAACCAGCTGCCTGTTTTTCGCATTTGAAGGTTAGATGAGGACCTCAGGAGTTTGGTGGGAAGCTGGTCCGCCTTGCATTACATGAACTGGGGTGGAGCTCATTTGAAACAAGGAATCATCAGCATCACACAGTGTTCCGTAGACCACCAAACTGTAACCTTGTCTTAGACAGGTTATCTTAGCTGTCTCTCTGCCCCCCACCCCGCTCAGGTCCATCGCAAAGACTGATCACAAATCGTGGAAAGCTATAAAATAGGATTAGCACATTGTCATTGTCAGGATAGGTATCCAGTTGTATACCTGGCCCTCCATTCCCCTGCTCAGCTCCAGCATGTGTGGACTGATCATGGGTCATGGAGAAACATGAGCTGGGATTTACACCTTGTCAGGCTAAAGACTGTGGTTATAGATTTAACGTTAGTCATGGCACACAGCTGACTGGGAAAGTGTAAGTTAATGATTGTAATAAGCTCATGTAAACTGTAAACGTACTTTGCTAGAGAATTCTTTTTAATAGTTTGAAGATGCCACATTCTGAAGCATCCAAATTAAAAAATATTTCAAGGATTTCATTAGTTTACATAATATTATTTTCATTTATGCTGCAAGTAATATAAACTGTACATTACTGTATTGTGTTTATTGCGTTACATTTGGTGGGTTTATCATTCAAAATGAGCAATGATTATAATAAACAAGAGTTAATGAAATACTGTAATAAACAACACACACACACACACACACACACACACACACACACTGTCTGAACCGCTTGTCCCATACGGGGTCTCGGGGAGCCGGAGCCTAACCCAGCAACACAGGGCGTAAGGCCGGAGGGGGAGGGGACACACCCAGGACGGGACGCCAGTCCATTACAAGGCACCCCAAGCGGGACTCGAACCCCAGACCCACCGGACAGCAGGACCCGATCCAACCCACTGCGCCACCGCGCCCCCTTGTAATAAACAACTAAATCTTTATATTTGGTGTACGAGAGAAATCTCTAATGGTCCCATGTGAGTTAAGATGAGCACATTTGAACATTGGAATGGCATATTTATAGCACTTGCTGTGTTCATTTTAAATATTTCAAGTGGTATCATTTGCTGGTGTACAGTAGAGTTGCTGGACCCAAAACGATCTTTACTGATGTTTACTACTCAGAATACTTTTAGTACAGGTTAATGAAAAATTATTGCTTTGTTCATACCTATGTGCAGTGTCAGTTTTTTAGTGATTTCAGGGAACAGAACTGAATTGATGCGGACCATTCTAAATCCGGGGGGCGTGGTGGCACCGCGGGTTTGGCCAGATCCTGCTCTCTGGCGGGTCTGGGGTTTGAGTCCCGCTTGGAGTGCCTTGCAACGCATTGGTGTCCCCTCCTGGGTGTGTCCCCTCCCCCTCCAGCCTTACGCCCCGTGTTGCCGGGTTAGGCTCCAGTTCACCGCGACCCTCCTCGGGACAAGCGGTTTCAGACAGTACGTGTGATGCGTGCTTGCATTCTAAATCCGTGATTATTGAAAACGGATGGCATACTTCACAGCTTGCTTTGTTACAGGGAGAAGACGCAAAACAGCCTTCAAAACCAGACATGTATGGAATCTAACAACAACTCCTCTGAAAAGATATCCCCTCACACAAGTAAGTTCCTGACTTGCAGTTTGTAAAGATTTTTAAAGTTGCGGCACGACAGTAGGTGTATTTCAGCATTCACAAGGCTGATAGTAGCCAAGTCTGATAGTCGATTTACGTAAAGAACAGCACTTTCTCACAATACATCTGTATTTCACTGGTACATGTTGCAGTACCAGGAGCATGGGTAAAAAAACAGTTGTTCCTAAACCAGAGCCTGTGTACAAAAGAGCAGTATTACATTTACATTTATTCATTTAGCAGACGCTTTTCTCCAAAGCGACGTACATCTCAGAGAAAATACAATTCGTGCATTACATTAGGAGAAAGAGAGACATAGTTGTAGACATGTGGTTAAGCAAACCTAGCTTGTTTCTTTCCACTTTATGCACCGATGGGCTTCGTACGATCCTGATCACCTTCCTACATTTTTTTTTTTTTAAAGGTACGCAAACATTTACATAGAATACAGGAGTAGCAGCTGTGGAAAGGCTTATCTGGGTATGATCATAAAGTTACGGTGCGTGAACATTTACACCATACATGAGTCACAGAGGTCATGGGCAAAGTGAGTCCGGAAAAGGGGAGTTTTCAGACCCTTATTCAATGTAGAGAGAATTTCAGCAGTTCCGAGTGAGAGGGGGAGGTAATTCCACCACAACGGAGCCAGAACTGAGAACCTCTGTGGTTTACCTTTCGTGCGCGGGACCATCAAGCGGGCAGAAGTAGACGAGTGAAGCGGTCTGGTTGGGGTGTAGCGGTTGATCAAGTCTTGTAAATAGCTGGGAGCAGCAAAAGGTACATTGTGAGGTCACTGGACTTACCAGCTGTTTGTCTTTTCATACATCCAGTAAGCGTACATCATCAGGAAAGGGATCCCACATGACACTGTATTTTGTGTCCCTGGGAAGTAGTGGTAAGGCGACAGGGACGTTCCATCATTTTTCTCAGTGTTCAGCATTGGCTGGGCCAGTGGAGGTGCTGTGTGCAGACAAGCATGCCCATCGCTGTGGACTGAGGCTCTGCAGAGAAATAAGCTTCACTGCTGAGGGTTAAGATACCACATTCAGATATTAGGTAGTACTGGCATATCTTAGTGTCCTGAATATACACCAGAGGGATAACTCAACGTGCTTTTCCCAAGCAATCTGAGACTTTGTCTCCTCCCTTTTTTGTGGGAAACATGAAACCCTGTCATTAATAATGAAGATGAAGTTGATGGTAATAATGATTGCTGCTAATAGCCTTTCTCCTGCCTTATGAAGATACGGCATTCTTGAGAAACCCTTCATAATGCAAACTCTCATACTTCAGATTTGATTTACATTTATTCACTTAACAGACACTTTTCTCCAAAGCGACTTCCAATGAGCTCTATGTAGTGTTACTAGCCCACACACCTTATTCATCAAGGTGACTTACACTGGTGGATACACTACTTACAATGGGTCACTCATCCATACATCAGTGAAACACACTTTCTCTGTCACTCACACACTATGGGGAAACCTGCACAGCATGTCTTTGGACTGTGGGAGGAAACCAGAGCACCCAGAGGAAACCCATGCAGACGCGGGGAGAACATGCAAACTCCACACAGAAAAAGTGTGAAAATATGTCACTATTACATACAGATCTATATAGTTTATATGAATGTATTTTATTTTTCCCTGTTCCTTATTTTTATGAATAACTGCATCTTATTTATAATAAATGTGTCTATAATAGAGGGGGTGCGGTGGCGCAGTGGGTTGGACCACAGTCCTGCTCTCCGGTGGGTCTGGGGTTCGAGTCCCGCTTGGGGTGCCTTGCGACGGACTGGCGTCCCGTCCTGGGTGTGTCCCCTTCCCCTCCGGCCTTACGCCCTGTGTTGCCGGGTAGGCTCCGGTTCCCTGTGACCCTGTATGGGACAAGCGGTTCTGAAAATGTGTGTGTGTGTCTATAATATCTACTGTTATTATTCAGCGAAAACGCAAACACACGTTTTCAGAACCGCTTGTCCCATACGGGGTCGCGGAGAACCGGAGCCTACCCGGTAACGCAGGGCGAAGGCTGGGGACACACCCAGGACGGGACGTCAGTCCACCGCAAGGCACCCCAAGCGGGACTCGAACCCCAGACCCACCGGAGAGCAGGACCGTGGTCCAACCCACTGCACCACCGCACCCCCGATAAAACACGAACGTATGGAGCCATATCCCACAAACTACTGTAGCAACATTGCCATATTACATGTGATTATTGGAGATTTTGGCATATTTTTCTGAAAACTTTTGAACCTAAAAGCCACTCATAAGTTTTCTGTCTCCATGACGTGTACTGCATTTAAGTGATTAATTTCCAAATTTTGGTTAATTAAAAGTTTTCAAGCAATTAATTAGATTGAAGCACACTTGAATGTCGGTATTGGATTTCTCTCTGCGCAAAATATCAGAACTGAAGTCCACTTGGCCCACATATACTCACTTTCAGTGTGGTTTCCTTATTGAAGGTCATGATAGCACTGAATGTACTGGGTTGTGTTGCCCTGCTTTATGTTACAGGCCAGGATGTGAATCCCTCAGAGGAGGAGACACCCCAGCTGATGAGGACCAGGAGTGATGCAAGCTTCATGAGGACCCAGAGGAGGTCTCGGCTAAACAGCCCAGGAGACACACTGCGGATCAGGAGGCATCGCTTCTCCATAAATGGTCATTTCTACAACCATAAGGTGAGGAGTAGCATGTTGTGGCAGAGTGGTGTTCCTAACAAAACAAAGTCACAAACATCCTGTATGGATGTGTTGGGGTCGGGTGCAACGCCTTCTTTTATGCACAGTTTTTAAGGCTGAAAGACAATCAAGGTGTGAGAGGCATACTGCACACATGGAGAAACCAGAGAGGAAGCACACTCTTTGAATGTGGAGCACATGGTGAAGGAGATAATACTCTTAGTAGGGTTCTTTACAAAAGATTAACAAATGCAGGGTATTCGTTACGTGCGTGTTCTACTCTTCTGCCTACACTGCTCGCACTTTCGTTCACATAAGTGGACAGATACAAATATACATATACAAAGCCTGACTAATAGGTAGGATCCGATTTCAATAACCTGTCTTAGCCACTAAATATGGAGCTTTTAAATGGTTTAAATCGTAGACGTGTTGTCAGGACAAATTCAGCTGGATTTAATTTTCACTGGGGCCCGCTGTGTGGCGGGTCTGGGATTCGAGTCCTGTTTGGGGTGCCTTGCAATGGACTGGCGTCCCGTCCTGGGTGTGTCCCCTCCCCCCTCCAGCCTTGCGCCCTGTGTTGCCGGGTTAGGCTCCGGCTCGTCGCGACCCCTCTCGGGACAAGCGGTTTCAGACAATGTGTGTGATGTGTGTGTGAATTTTCATTGAAAAACGTGATTTTCACGGTAAGAAGATGCAAAAGTTGTTTACGACCGGCTTCTTTTGCACATGTTTTTTTTTAGACTGCAAATCAAGGGAGAACATAGACTCCACTCACCCTGAGCTAGATTTAAAACTGTCTACAAACAAGCAGCTGAAGAGCTTTGAGTCACCAGCCATTACCTGCTGTGCCACCGTGTCGTTTAAAATACTGTGTAAATTAGGCGCCTTTAAATGTGTTTAAATCAACATGAGATTTTATCCAGTGTGTGGTTTATAACTGTGAATGTTTCAGTGTAGTGTAGGCAGAATTAGTATTTTGTTCCCATGGTCCATGGGGACAGCTGGTAGTATAGTGGTTAGAGCTACTTCATTTGGATGCAAAGGATGCAGGTTTGATACCCACCTCTGGCTGTAGTACCCTTGAGCAAGGTACTTACCCTAATTTGCTCCAGTAAAATTACCCAGCTGTATGAATGGATAAAAAATTTAACCTTAACATTGTGAGTTGCTTTGGAGAAAAGTGTTAGCTAAATGAATAAATGTTAATGTGACCCAATGTTCCGTCCATGACCTTTACCCTGCAGACCTCAGTCTTCACCCCCGCGTATGGCTCAGTCACCAACGTCCGCGTCAACAGCACCATGACCACACAACAAGTCCTTCAACTACTCCTCAATAAATTTCGTGTGCGTAGATCCTTTTGAATTTGTGTCAAATTGAAAATTTGTCCTCGAAATGGAATTTTGAAACTTACGTTAACAAAACTATTGACTTGGTTTTATATCCCTAGGTGGAGAATAAATTGGATGAATTTGCTCTGTACATGGTGCATGAATCTGGAGGTAAGGTTTTTATATGCGGTAAGGGTTTTTGGAATTACTTTAGATGTCCGTTTTCGGTTGTTTGCTCAGAAATTTCAATTTTTCACTAGAGGTGAACTTTAGTATTTTAGGTTTCCCAAACCGATGATCCAGGAGTTTAACAGTTTCCCCTATTGGTCAACAATACTGTATGTCTAGTTTTAAATGTATGTGTGAAGCTTTCAGGCAATACTTGGAAACCTATTTCCCTTTACTTAAATTTATGTGTGCTCTTTCAGCTTATGGGTTATAGGTATGCATTTAAATGTTTATCTGTTTCAGAGAGAACAAGACTAAAATGCACGGATTACCCATTGATTTCTCGTTTACTCTATGGCCCTTGTGAAAAAATAGCCAAGATATTCCTGATGGAAAGGGATCTGGGCGAAGAGGTTACTTGTGATGTGAGTCCATCTCTTGCACTGTACTGTATTTTCTTACATAACAGATTGATAATGGTTTTCAAAATTGTAGAAAGGTGAGCTTTTCCTAGAATGCTTTCGGTCTCTTTCCTGTTTGAGGAACGCTAACAGTAATATGTTCTTGGCTCAAACACGGTATTACTTTGACAGTTTTAGCACAAGCATGTGACGTTGTTGAATTACTGTACATTTCCCTTGCGTTACTAAGAATAAAACGTAAAAGAATGTTTTTAAAAAATATTGTTTTAAAGTGGGGGGTGTGGTGGCGCAGTGGGTTTGGCTGGGTCTTGCTCTCCGGTGGGTCTGGGGTTCGAGTCCCGCTGGGGGTGCCTTGCAATGGACTGGCGTCCCCTCCTGGGTGCATCCCCTCCCCCTCCAGCCCTATACCCTGTGTTGCCGGATTAGGCTCCAGCTCCCCGCGACCCCCGTATGAGGCAAGCAGTTTCTGATGATTTGTGCGTTTTAAACTGTTGCTTATTTTATCATTCTAGGTTGCACAGTACATAAAGTTCGAAATACCTGTGTTGGATAGCTTTGTTGAAAAACTGAAGGAAGAGGAGGAGAGAGAAATTTCAAAGCTGACAAGGAAGTAAGTGACAAGTTCTCATGCATCTTGTGCTTAGGATGTTGTGGGGTTCAGTTGTAATTGTTAAGAATTTACAACAAAAGGCATACAGATAAAAAGGCCTTGTGAACAAGCCAGTTTTATTGACTAGGCTATGTCTCTTCTCAGCATAATGCAGCTGGGAATATAGGGGGTGGGTGGGGGAGTGAATTTGGTCCTCTGTTTGCGTGCTGGGGCTTTCCTACATGTGATACCAGCAACACGAGCAAAGATCAGTTCTCCTGACTGCAGGTCATCCCTACTTTGACAGATACAGTACCCTGAAGTCCATGATCATGCAGCGACTCAAGGACATCTCTGAGACCTCTGGCCACTCGTGAGAAGATGCCAAGCAATATTTGAAAAGATGAAGCTGTAAATCCAGCATTTAAAACCGTTTGTCCCAAAACATACTCTTAAAAACCCTTTAAAATCAAGAAAGGCACCAGCATTGTTCACAAATATTTGTCTTCTCAAAACTGTGAGAACCACAGCACTGCAAAGAAAATGTGACCTTTTATACATAAGTGACATATAGTTATAATTACAAAAGCATCTGACTCCAGATTTTTTAAATGGGTCATATTTAAGGACCCCTTACTACAGCTATCTTCTGGAAATATGAGGTATGTCATATTAAGTAAATTATATATTTTTATATTTTAAATATTTTTTTTAATATTTACAACAGAAAAATCCCTCATTAAATTTACACTGACACAATAAAAACACTGATCCACTCAAACTATGGTGAATTTTACATTAACCTTGAGTGACACTGAAAGGGTAGATATTTTTTGATAGTTCAGAATTTATAAATGGAAGTGCCATCGTTAACTCATAGCATCCACTTTCTTGGTTTCCAAGGCAAAAGGGAAAGGATCTGTTTTGCTGTTGCCTTCTTTCATGCATGTCTGCGGGGTGCAAACGGAGGAAAACATGCAAACGGCATACACCCTGAGCTGGACTCAAACTTCACACCTACCATCCAGCTCAGGAGCTGTGAAGAACCAGCTTAAACTACGGGCAACCACACACGCTGTCTGAAACCGCTTGTCCCAAGTGGGGTCGTGCCAAGCCAGAGCCTATCCCAGCAACACGAGGCATAAAGCCGAAGTGGGAGGGGACGCACCTAGGACAGAATGCCAGTCTGTCGCAAGGTACCCTAAGCAGGACTCGAACCCCAGACCCACAGGAGAGCAGGACCCAGCCAAGCCCATTGCAGCTTAAACTACTGTTCCACCATGTCCCTATCACAGTTTGCTCTGAAAGAGTCAAGAAGAAGAAGGGAACACATTTTTGCTATAGAATTGCTACAGGTCTGCGGACTTATAAGTGTATATTGTATGTTTATGGCTCAGATATAACTATGCTGTCTTGGTAGAAAGATTTTGCCTTTACAATAGTCACAAAGCTAAGTATCTAGTATATAATATTCCAGTGGACCCATATAAATTGCATTTTGAATTTTAAATAAAGATTCTTTTCATATTTCTACTATTGTTATGGTACAGAATTGTGTCTGAAGGGATGGGTTGTTTAGAGGGATCATCTCCTAGTTTAGGCTACATCACGGTACACAAGTGATCAGATTTGCCTGATGAAACAGTCACCCTTTTGCCCTTCCACATTCTAACCCTTTGATACTTATAAATAATCAGTTTTTAAGAATTATAATTCTTCACATGTCAAGAAGTGTAGCTAACAAGGCTTTCTCACAGAGAACTGCACAATAGCCTGGGTAAGGTATTTCTCAGTTATGTACCATAATCTGTTTGCTGGCTTTTTTATCCATATGGGTTATTCTAGCGTCAGCTAAATGAATAAATGTAAATGTAATGTAAATGTATTCTCACTTCAGATGGCAGGCTAGATTCTGCCGATTCCTTCACGCAGAACTTGAGATCTCCGGTCATGTTCTCTGTGCCCTGAGATGACGATTACACACATCAGTACTCTTAATCATTTCCTAAATTCCCACCATTAGGGTAGAGCACTGTTGTTTATTGTTTGGCCAGTAACTTTACAGGCTGTTCTCATGTGCTTTTCCAGGGCGGCTATGTGAATGTATGAGCTAAATTCAATGCCTAACACCCCTCCACCCATTATCACACAATGCACACAATACAGAGGAACAGAAACTCTTACTAGAGCTCATTTCCTCTCCCAGTAGGAAGTGAAATTTAAAGACAAAACACTTCAAACCTTTTTTAATAGAGTTGGGTACCATCACGACTACATTTACTCATTTAGCTGACACTTTTCTCCAAAGCGACTTACAATGTTAAGGTACGTGCAATTATGGACCCATTTATACAGCTGGGTAATTTTTTTTCTTTACTGGAGCAATATAAGGTAAGTACCTCGCTCAAGGGTACTACAGCTGGATGTGGAAATCGAACCTGCAACCTTTGTGTCCGAAGGTAGTAGCGCTAACTACTATGCTACTAGCTGTGCCGTACAGTATGACTGGAGCAGTAAAGACAAACAGAAAACATTCTTATTAACCAAACTGAATTATGCATTGCATGTTCAGATAATCCAGATGTCAAAAATAATACTCTACATATATGATAGCATGTACTTTTCCTACTATACATATACACACACACAAACAGGCTGAAACTGCTTGTCCCAAGCAGTGTGGCGGCGAACTGGAGCCTAACCCGGCAGTCACAAGGCACCCCAAGAGGGAGTCGAACCCAAGACCCTCCATGCCCCCCTATTCCTACTATATAGTCATTCCATATTAAATAAGTCAGCTATGAATATTGCACCTTGTCATTTCAATTAATTTTCCTTAAATGTTGACCATTGGGAAATCTAGAGACTGATCTGTGTATGTAAGCAAAGGTTTAAAAAAATGTTTTCTTTAGAAATTATTAAATCATTTGGAGCCTTGCATTAACCTTACAATGCCAGCAAAATATTCCGTATACAGTAGTGCTGAGGGTCTGAAATGGAACGATCTAGACTTCATAGATATCAAAGGGAAACTATTATTAACCACTTGTCTGATGCAGGGTCACAGTGACCTCAAGACAATCCCGGAACTGTGGGGCACGAGGATGTCGCTCCATAGCTAGGCAATCGCACACTCTCAGTCAAACACAGGTATTTTTGAGTCGTGGGTTTACGTGATATGCACGTCTTTAGACCGCGAGAGGAAACCAGAGCACCTAGGGGGAACTCATGCAAACCCCACACACACTGAACCCAAATAAATCCTATTTTGAATACACAGCCCAGGTGCTGTGTGGGATCAGCGCTACCCACTGTGCTGCCTGCAATAAACTTTAGTTCATAAAATCAACTGATCTTAACATACCATCACTTTTCCATCTGTAAAATATTTTTGGAGAAGCTCCAGCTATCCAAAAAGCATTACCCAAAACTATAGTCAACAGTCCCATGCCAGTAATGATTTTCCATGGAGCTAATAATGCTGTCTTTGTCTACTGTTCTTTCGCTCCACAAAAGGTGTTTATAGAACTTCTTGTCCATGTGCTCCAGTGTTTTGTGTAATACCTCAGGATACTGTAAGCATGCAACAGCCAAATGCACCAGAAAATAGTATTTCCCTGGGATTTGTGTAAAAACATGTTTCCTGGCTCTTGCAGAGGCAATGCTTTGTTGTTGTGTGGCGCCTCTGTGTGGTATATTAAAGGCACTGATACTCTACTGTATTACACTAAATTTTGTGCATTAATAGCATATTCAGCTGAACCTTTTCAACAGAATTAAGGGCTAGATTCCTATAATGTTGGTGGATAAATGTATTTGTGTTTTATGAAGAGCGCTGGATCACGGCAATATAGAGAGAGACAATGCTGAAACTGCTCTGCGTAAGTGCACATAGAGCAAGGGCTCAAGGTCAAAATGTTATGATTTATTACTGGTATGATCACATAGCACTTCTTTACACACACACACGCACTTTCTGAACCGCTTGTCCCATACGGGGTCGTGGGGAACCGGAGCCTACCCAGCAACACAGGGCATAAGGCCGGAGGGGGAGAGGGCACACCCAGGACGGGACGCCAGTCCATCGCAAGGCACCCCAAGCGGGACTTGAACCCCAGACCCACGGGAGAGCAGGACCCGGTCCAACCCACTGCGCCACCGCACCCGTGCATTTATGTCTCACTTCCTGTTAATGTAATGCACGCATTGTATTTTCTACGAGATGTACGTCGCTTTGGAGAAAATCGTCTACTACATGAATAAATGCAAGGGGGTGCGGTGGTGCAGTGGTGCAGTGGGTTGGTCCTTGTCCTGCTCTTCGGTGGGTTTGGGGTTCGAGTCCTGCTTGGGGTGCCTTGCAATGGACTGGTGTCCCGTCCTGGGTGTGTCCCCTCCCCCTCTGGCCTTACGCCCTGTGTGCCGGGTTAGACTCCAGTTCCCCGTGCCCTGTATGGGGTGAGTGGTTTGGACAGACAGACATGAATAAATGTAAATGTAATTTCATTCTCTTCACTGGTCAAGAGCCATAAAAGCCATAACCCAGTCCTACAGATATGTATAACATAATACCTAGAGGACCCCCCTTATCTTGAAACTTCTGGTCCAGGCCATGGTAATATCCCTCCTGGACTACTGCAGTTCTTTCCTGTCCGTTCTTCCAGCCTCCGCCATCAGCTCCCTCCGGTTTTCTCTTTCTCACCTGAATGATCCTGCATTAGTTGCGTTTCACCTAGCAAAGTGTTCCCATGTATCACAGCCTTCGTCTCTCTCCATTGGCTTCCTGTCACTGCCCTCATCAAGTTTGCATGTTCTCCCCGTGTTTGCGTGGGTTTCCTCCCACAGTCCAAAGACATGCTGTTCAGGTTCCCCCATGGTGTGTGAGTGACACAGAGAGAGTGTGTTTCACTGATGTATAGATGAGTTACCCATTGTTAGTAGTGTATCTAGCAGTGTAAGTCACCTTGGTGATGTAAGGCGTGTGGGCTAGTAACACTTCATAGAGTTAATTGGATGTCGCTTTGGAGAAAAGCGTGTGCTAAATAAATGTAAATGTAAGTTCAAGACTCTGGCTATGGCCTACAAGACCAACAATGGATCTGTTCTCTAATATACACAAGACCTGATCACTAGTTATGTCCCAGCAACACAGCTATGCTTCTCCACCTTACGCCTTGGTCATGTACAAGGGACCTAAAATCAAAACTTCAAAGTAAAGAAACTGCTTCAGACTTCCGTTCTGGTTCAACTCATTGCTTGATTGTCATTAAAATGTGTTTGGGTTGGTATTTTCTTGCAGTTATTTAGATATTGTGTGTTTTTTGCTTCGAGACTGTACAGTACAGTAATCCTAGTATTATATTATGTGCTTTTTTCGACAGGAACACAACTATAATGTCCCGTTCGGGCAGGAAGCGACAACAGAGTAAGAGTTAAGCCTAAGGGTCACATTAAAAATGAAAAAATGTCTGGAAATGAATGTGAAATATGGCACGTACACCAGTGTAACAGTGGTTACAACGCGATGAGCAACGCGGGGCTCCTAAGAAGTTGACGCCATCGCCACGTAATTTAGTTCACGGTGGTCCCGGCGCGCGAGGAGGAACTGGGACTGTCGGTACAGGAAGGAGAGTCACGAGAAACGGGAACGTGTGACACGCTGCCGCTGCGCTTCACTCTTCATCTGCGCGAGACGCGGAGCGCGCGGACGGACGCCGCTCTCTTGGGTCTCTTCGGTTGCTTTCTCTTCGGTCCGAGCTCGTCTTCCTGCTTCCTCTCCCCGCGGCCATGGCTTTCCTTCAGGGACTCGACTCGCACGTCGTCATTGTGGGATGCGGCATGTCCGGCTTAGGAGCCGCTCTGCGCCTCGTGCAGCACGGCTTCCACAACGTGCGCGTGGTGGAGGCGAGCGACCGAGCCGGGGGACGGATCAAGACGGCTCTCTGGGGTGGGTGGCGAGCGTGACAGAGCTCGGTCGGTACCGCGAGAGTGACGGGGGAGCGCGACGACCGGTTGCCTGGGACAAGCGCGGGACAGATAGTGCGGGGCTTTACGCTCGAACTGTTGCGGATTTGTGACTTACTTTCTGTTCAAGTGTCTGGATCAATAACTTGGCTGTACAATGTTGCTGGTATTACGTAGCGGCTCGAGGAAGATCATGGCTAACGCGCGCGCGCGTAGAATGCTGTACGTTGGGGACACGTCCACCACATCCCTGCGAGAGCAGCTCCACGTTCATTTATGACTGTGCCCTATTTCCACTGCGAACAGCTTTAGTCACGTTTCCTCTTTTTCTGCCTGCTTAAATTGCGTAATTTCGCAGAGATTTTGTTGTAGTCACGATCTGTGTGTGTCTGTGAGAGAGAGATGTACCTTGAGCTTCTTTGTTTTCCTGCCTTTAAGTAACAATAAAGATGAATGGAACTGTCAGGTTTTTAGAGAACCTCCAGACTGCCTCTGCTGTTGTTCAGTAATAATAAAAAAAGAATACTTCTGTGCTTTTTCTAAGGTGGCAAGTTTCTAGAGATTGGTGCCAACTGGATCCATGGTCCATGCCAGGAGAACCCGGTGTTCCGTCTGGCCTGTAATTATGGTCTTTTGGATGAAAAGTCCACTACAGAGGAGAACCAGTCCATTGATGTGGATGGGCACCCTCCGTTTGTGCCCAACTGGTTCTCCAGTTCTGGACGGAAAGTGTCTGTGGACCTAACGAAACCGGCCGCCATGGTCTATATGAGCCTCTTGCAAGAGAGTCAGGGGTTCTTTGCCCAAGACCACGAACACTTGCCTGCACGAAGTGTGGGAGAGTTCATAAAGAGCAAGGCTCTGGAAGCCTTGGGTGAAGAGCAGGTGGACAAAGGCACCAAAGAGCTTAGGCTGGCTGTGGTGAACACACTTCTGAAGGCAGAGTGCTGTGTCAGCGGGACTCACACTATGGATGATGTTTGCCTGAAGTCCTTTGGGATGTACAAGACCCTGCCAGGGTTGGACTGCACCTTTCCTGGGTAACACTTTGTGTTATTAACAGTATAGATAATCTTATTCATAAATCTTTGAAAATTACTGATTACTGTACTGAAATTTGACTCACTTATGTTTCAGAAATTCTGTTTTTTTTTTATGAAAGACACACAAACTGCTCATCTGTAAGGTCTTTCCTAGGCACTTCATGGCCACAAGTCTAGTTTCTTAACCCTTAGGCTCATCGCTCTCCTGCCACCTTCCCGCATTTTTTTCAAAATTCAATTGAATTACTCACATTATGTTTGCATGAACAGTTTATTGATTGTTTCTATCTTCCAGTGGTTATGAAGGCTTAATCCGCTGCATGATTCAGGACCTACCGAAAGACATAGTGTCCTACAACAAGCCAGTCAAATGCATCCATTGGAACTGCACTGACCAAAAAGCCAAAAACAGTGGAAAGACATTTCCAGTCCTAGTGGAATGTGACGATGGAGAAACGATCCCAGCAGACCATGTCATTTTAACCGTTTCACTAGGTGTGATCTCGAGTTCACTCGTTCCATGTGCACCACCTGTTGCTTTATGATATTGTTTGGATCATCATCTAATAAAGTTAGAGGAAAAAATATAGTTTAATAGTGTGAAAAGTACAAAATCAAAGTAAATTTTTACTGCTGTTGAAATTCTAACTTTCTGTTGTTTGAAAGGTGTCTTGAAGCGGAAGCAAAAGACCCTTCTGAGCCCCGAGATGCCTCCACAGAAAGTTGAGTCCATCCAGAATTTGGGATTTGGCACCAACAACAAGATTTTCCTGGAATTTGAGGAGCCCTTCTGGGAGCCAGATTGTGAGATCATATTTTTCCTCTGGGAGGATGAAACTGAGCTCTCAGATGTTGTATCTGACTTGGAGAGGTTCTGGATGAAGAAGCTGTTTGGGTTCACTGTGATGAGTCCTGCCGAAAGGTAAGGTACAGGACAGCACACAACATTTATGGTTTTCATACCATGACACATATTACTGTTTATGTCAAACATACATTTATTGACAGAAAATATGCAATAGAAGATGGGCTAATCTCAACGGGATCCTAGGCAGGACTGCTTGATTTCACAGTATTTCTTTAAGAAGAAGACATAACAACATATTGAGGTGGAACTGCAGACTTATCTCAGTTTCTGTTAATCAGTGTTGGAAAAAACCTTGAATCTGTGGCTGTTCTTCACTCCCCACCCAGGTATGGCCATATGCTATGTGGCTGGATCGCTGGTTGCGAGTCGGAGTACATGGAGGCATTGTCACAGATGGAACTGGAAAGTGCTGTTACGCAACTCATTCGCAGGTTCACAGGTGAGCTTCAGACACCCACAGTTTGCTCCTTTTTGCTTTGGATCGTCTGTTCAACAGCTGTAGGATTCAAATGTCTCTGGTATCATCGTCAGTGACATTTTGGGAGAATTGCGTGTGTTGTAAACCCGCTAATTTTAAGTTGAACATAATTGAATTTTTATGTAAGAAACTTGCTGCTGTCACCCTGACATAAACAAGTGGTTAAGGAAAGTGGATGAGTGAGTTCATACACTTGAATCTTTGCTGTTCAGAAGAGTCAACTAGTGATTTTACTTTGCAGGAAATCCAACAATTACACCAAAGAGAGTCCTGCGATCCCAGTGGTACCATGATCCATACACATATGGGTCCTATACATATGTTGCCAAGGGATGTTGTGGCCAAGACATTGAAAACCTGGCAGAGCCGCTTCCACTGAAAGGATCACAGTCAAAGGTATTACCGCTGAAAAACCTTGGGACTGTGTGAGTAGTATCAGATTGCTCATCCATCTTACATGGGACATGTCACTTCAGCCATTACAGGTGCTGTTTGGAGGGGAGGCAACAAGCCAGCCATTCTTTTCCACGGTCCACGGAGCCCTGCTGGCTGGCTGGAGGGAGGCTGAGAGGATTATCTCACATTATGCCCCTCTTACCTTCCCAGAAACTGGTGGTTCAAAGTTGTAAATGCAGAATTTATGCACTTTGATATGAAATGCAGCAAGAAAATTTTTGACCTCAGAGACAGTGATTTCAAAACAATTCATGTACTGAGGTGTTCAATATGGAGTTTTAACAAAAGATAAAAAGTTATGAACGAGGGCATAAGAGGAACATGGACAGGGGACAGGAGGAGCAGGGAAGCAGAAAGATTGTGCCTTCTTTTAATCGTGGAACTTATATTAGAAAATATTTCAACGTTTTCACCTCAGCTGGCTGAGAGTGAGAGATACCAAGTGCAACACTAACCTGTAACCTATACAATTCCATTCTGACTCCAGAATCACACCCTATTTTCCGCATATTGCATTTGTGTGTCTGGTGTTAAAAAGCAATCAGAAAGTTTCAGCAATGTTTCCCGTTATGTATCTGACACATTACCTGTAAATACTGTAAAACATTGCAAAATCTGTTCACATATGTGAACAAACAGGTAAACTTAGTGTCTGAGTTAGCAATTACTTGTAGTCTCAAGGATCTAGTTGGTTATCACTGAGTAACTCAGGTTAGCTGTATAAATAACTGATTTGGGTCATTTTGCTAGTCTGCCTTCAGAGATATTTGTTTTATCAGAGTCTTAATATTGTCTTTATTACAATAAAAGAAAGGGCAGATTGCAATTTTTTTTTTTTGTTTTTAAAATCCTCTTCAATTTTATTTTCTCATATTGTTCTTTGAAATGACATAGATTACAAAAAGCTGACCCCAAATCTCCCTGGTCCTAAGTGTCCACCTTATATTGACTGTACTCCTCTGCCCTTGGTTATGAGAAGTAATGAAAAGCTTTAAAAATCTGTTTGATCATCTCTGTCACTCACTTGTAATTTTTGCACAGTTATTCAGCCTTACTAATCAGTGGTACTTAAGTTTTTTGTAGCTCTTCATACTTTCTATTTTGTCTCTGGTGAGATTATCCTTGAAAATAACGCCAGTATTATCGATTCTTTATATTTTTTAGACTATTTGGAATCACTTGAAATCACTCCAGTATGCAGAAATAAAGGATTTGACAATTTTATGTTTACATGTTTGTGAACTTTCTTTTATTCTTATGTATTTATGGGTTCTGTGACAGAAGGATCATAAGCGACAGTATAATACATTTGAATAACGCCTAAGTTAATATTTTTGTACCACAAAAGAAGGGTTCTCACAAACTAGTTTAGCCTGAATAAATATTAATGTTCTTATTTGTATCAGCTTAACGTAACGTTTCCTCCATATCACATACCTGTAACTAGCAAAAATGTATGGAACTCAACTAAGTCCTATCACGACGTGAAGGCAAGGAACCACACAGCGAACTGAATTCCACTGAGACTTTCCTTTTACATTTTTAATGGATATGCTTGAACAACGTTTCAAATTACAGGTCGTATATGTCCACAGCTGATTAATATTTTAACTGTTCCCCGGAACGCTTCGCTGCAAGTAAGTCACGGCTGCCTGAACATGATGAGAACTTTACACTGCGGAACCGTCTGTATGACAGTTCAAGTTGTTACACCCGGAGCGTTAAGCTGCGGCACCAGGTCAAAGGCGAGCCGAGCGAAACGGTCTCGTGCACGTATTTTGGTTGTGAACTTAGAAAAAAAATCAGAATGAAGCTGCAGCGCGTGCTCCAAAACGCTTCCACATTCAGAGAAGTGTTCGACTTCGGCGGTCGGGAGGTCGCTCATTGGTTTCCAGGCCACATGGCGAAGGGTGAGTACCCAATCACTGGTCTTCCGGTTCGCCCGACCTCCCGCACGCGCTGCGGGAAACACACTTTTACCGCCTTCGCACACATGCGCAGCCCTTGTTGCGGCGCGCGGTGTCACCAGGACTCTGTGTCTCTCCGCAGGACTGCGGCAGATGAAAGCCAGTCTCCGGAAGGTGGACTGTGTCATAGAAATCCACGACGCCAGAATATCCTGTGACGTGGGGCCGTTTCTTTTGCCCCACAGGACACCTGTCCTCCCCTCACACTGGGTCGTTTTTACAAGCACTGCACCTTTACATACACTCCTCCTGTTCGCGGCGGTGTTGGCGATGTATTTAAACCTCTTAAATACCGTTATAATAAGGAGACAGAGAGAAAACTTAGATAAAATAGTGGAATCGAGTGTAGGCAGGTGAAAATGAGCATAGTGAAGTGGACATGCAAACCAACACTGACTCAGCCCCTAGGTTTCATAGCACTGACACAAATTTGAAAAAAAAACCCATATACATACTCTGTCTGCTGTGAGGTAATGCCAAACCAAAATATTAATTTGCTTCTTTAATTGGAATACATACCTTTCTCCGGGAGAAATCCTCTCTTTCAGGAAAGTCTAAACATCCGGCCGCACTTACTGATATTGAATAAAATGGATCTAGCGGATTCTTCAAGTCAGCAGGTAATGTGGTGTTTTGTAGTCGCACTTATGAGTAAACGCTGTCAGGCATCCTGTGCACGTAATGTTTATCTATGGAAAAGGCTGTGCTGCGGAGCTGTTGCGCTGATGGGAGTTGTTTTTCTCAGTATAAATAACTCCATGGATTTGCCTGAAGGCACTATGCACTTGGTCTCGCAGAGAATTCTAAGAGGTCTGAAGAAAGATGGTGTGAGGAATGTCCTGTTCACCAGCTGCGTCCAGCACAATGATGAGAACCTGAAGAAGGTGAGAATGAAATCGGGAAGGTTATGCACGAAAGGTAGAGCATGGAGGTTCTCGGTTCTGGCTCCGTTGTGGTGGAGTGACCTCCCCTCTCACTCAGAACTGCTGAAACTTCAGGAGACAGGATACGGTTCATGCACCCATCTGCATAGGAGGGGATGTTGTAGAGAGGGTCAACAGCTTCAGATTCCTAGGAGTCAACCTCACTGCCAAACTCACGTGGACTGAGCACACAGCGTCAACCATCAAAAAGGCCCATCAACGTCTCCACTTCCTCAGGCGTCTGAAGAAAGCCCGGATATCCACTACAGTCCTCACCACTTTCTACAGGTGTGCTGTGGAGTCCGTCCTCACAGGGTGTATTACATCCTGGTGGGGCAGCTGCTCCATACAGGACAAGAAAGCCTTATAGAGGGTGGTCAAAACGGCTCAGGGAATCATCGGCACACAGCTACCAGCAGTCCAGGACACCTACACCACACGCTTCCGCAGAAAGATGATGCGCATCATGAAAGATCATAGTCACCCAGCAAGGGCACTTTTCTCTTCTCTGCCATCTGCAAAGCGGCTCAGGTCTATTCAAACCCGCATTGCTAGGTACAGGAACAGCTTTTACCCCAGTGCTGTAAGAGTATGCAACACTCACCAATGTGCCACCTGTAGTAACTAGAGTTGGACTGCTCCATCCAAGAACATTGGTAAATTACACTGCCACTTTAAGCATTCTCATTCTCTCGTTCTGAGTTCTCTGGCTTTCTAGTGGCATTATTGTTATTACTGTTACCGTTATTTTTTTGTTATTGCTATTGCATTACTCACTGTCATTGTCACTGTTTTGCTTTGTGCAGTATTTGTATTGTCTCTGTCTTTGTCCATAGTCTGTGGAGAAGCATTCAAGAAGAATTTCATGATACTTGTACACAGTACTTATACCTATGACATTAAACCTAAAACTTGAAACTCTGTCCACATTTAAAAAGGGTCTGAAAACTCACCTCTTTCAGACTCAACTTCACTCATGATCTCTTAAGGTCATGTAAGGTGTAAATGTTCATGCACCATACTTTACGATCATGCCTGGATAAATCTTTACACATGCTGCAACTCCCGTATTGTAAGTAAATGTTCGTGTATCTCAAAAAAAAAATTGTAGGAAGGTGATCAGGATTTGTCTATCCTGAGTTTTATGCAGCTACTCGCATGATGAACTGGTACATATAGTGGAAAGAAACTAACTTAAGAATCGCACATCTACAACTATGTCTCTCTCCTAATATAATGCACAAATTGTATTTCTCTGAGATGTACCTCGCTGTGGAAAAAAGCGTCTGGTGAATGTGTAAATGTAGATTAAAGGAGAAGTTGATTCTAAATTGGCGTAAATCATTGTGATCATTGCATTAATGCGCGGATCAGACTTGACAAATGAGTCTGTTCAGTGCCGTGTCATCTCTTATAGGTAGTCCCTCTTGTGACAGACATGATTGGAAGTGGCCCCCGCTTTCACAGGGAGGAGGTGAGGCGGTCTGCATGTTCATGGCTGGGGAAGCACTGACACAGAGCGGGGGTGTGTGTTTAGAGCTATATAATTCAGGCAGGTACACTTTGTCGTGGTTTTTGGTGTTCATCTGTGTTGTTAATTTGAGTATGATAAGTGTTATAACAAAGCAGAGAACTTTGAAGTGCTCTGGTTTTGTGAAAGCTGGTAGGAGTATTTTAGTCTGTTCAGGCAGCTGGTTTAATTATTTCAGTTTTTGCCTTTGAATGACTTGCAGGAATGGGATTTCTGCCTAATGGTAATTGGAGTGCCGAATGTTGGAAAGTCATCGCTGATAAATGCACTGAGAAGAATACACTTAAAGAAAGGTAGTGTATGAAAACTATTCCATCAGTGGTCTGTTTTATTAGTTTCTGCAGTCTATTGTATCAAAAAAAGTGCTATTTGTCTCATACATTTTTAAAATTTGAGTCAATTCCCATGTGTATGTTACATAAGTTGATTTCCTGTCTGTATTTAGTGATTTCTTTTTTTTTTTTATCGTCCACTGTGACTGTTTCTGCACTGATTTCAGGTAGAGCTTCCAAAGTTGGAGGTGAACCAGGTATAACTAGAGCAGTCCTAAACAGAATCCAGGTAAATATTAACACTGATTTGCCTGAGGTGCTCTGAATGTTGTAATACTTAGGAATGTAACCTTTCTGACCTTTTTGATCGTTACTGCAGATCTGTGAAAGGCCCAGAATGTATTTGCTGGACACCCCAGGGGTACTTCCTCCAAAAATTGAAAGTGTAGAGACTGGAATGAAACTGGCATTGTGTGGTGAGTGTGTGGCTATTTTAATTCCAACTGGAATGTGTATGAATTGCTGCTGGAACTGAGACAATTTAAGGCTTATGAATAATGGTCCTTCTATGAAACTCTTGTGTGAGAGCTTTCAGGCAAATAGTATGCCTAACATTGACCAATTTGCTCTGCAGGGACAATTTTGGACCATTTGGTTGGTGAAGATGTCATGGCAGATTATTTACTGTTTACTTTAAACAGACTGGGACAGTTCAGGTAATTTTTAGCTGTACTTGAATTTTCAAATGCTTGCATGTGATTATGTAACAAAGACAGCAGGCCACTCAGCAGTTACACTTCTCCAACGGAGGTGAATGATGGTTTTTTTTTCCTGCAGCTATGTGGATAAATACAGTCTGGGGGAGCCAAGTGATGACATCCATGATGTGCTGAAGCGCATTGCAGTAAAGCTGGGCAAAACCAAGCGGGTTCGAGCACTGACTGGAGTTGGTATGTGAACAGAACAGCTGCATATTTTAACCCTTTTAAAATCATTGTTTGTTATGCTTTGTTTATTCTAATTGGACATTCAGCATGACTGCAAATGTTGTTTATTTGTGTGGTTTGGATATATTTGCATTTATTCTTTTAGCAGACATGTTTATCCAAAGTGACTTACAAATCTAGATTAACTACAGTATAGTCCCTTCAGTATTTACCAATTTGTACACTAGAGCAATGTAAACACACAAATACATACATACAGAGGCCAGTTTAGTTCACCTGAAACACATGCACTGTGAGAGGAAACCAGAGCACCTGGAGGAAACCCACACAGAGAGAACATGCAAGCATGACATACTGAACCAGGCTCAAACTAACGTCTAACTGCCTAAGGGTTGTAAGACCACAGCATTACCTGCTGCATCACTGTGCCATTCTGTTTACTATTAAGGGTACAGTCAGTGGAGAGTAAAGCAGCACTGTCAGTACAGGGACATGTTGGCAGCCTTAGATAGTTTGGGTTCCTAATAACAATCCGAGTAGTTTCTCATTTCCAGCACCTCCAAAATATAGTTCTTGCTGTGTACACAGAACTGATAGCTGCTGTGTTGGTGTCATATGGCCTTAGGGATTTATGGTTTTATCACACTTTGTATGCTTTCCAGGTGATGTGACTGTTATGATGCCAAACTATAGTGCTGCAGCATATGACTTCATCAGGGCCTTCAGAAGAGGAGAGCTCGGCAAGGTGGTGTTGGACTGATTCCACTGTATCATACAACTTTCCTGACGTATTTTAATCAAATACTCATTATAAGGTGTGAATAGCATGTATATAATTAAAGCATTTTTGTCTTAGGCTGATAACTAATAATGCTTGTATTTATTATGAGAAGAATGAACAGTCATTCTGTGTGGGTGAAAACTGATTATAAACCTGTGATTGTCCTGCTTCCCACTCTCTAATAACTGACCAGTTTGTAGATGACCAGCTTGTGTTTTATAAGGCAATGGAGAACATACTGCCCTTGACGTCTGTTGGCCTACAAATGTTTTTATGTCTCCTTTGCTTCTGTTGGTTTTAAACGCATTTAAATCATAAGTGTAACAAGGACCACCATTTTGGTAGCTGCAGTGGCTGCCTTCCTCTTCCTCTGCAGTGTCTGCCAGCTTTACCTCTGACCATATTTCCACTTGTAGATGTGCTCTCTTCCCTTCTACCAACTGCTGTGCATCCTTAGAAAGTAATCAACCACACGTTAGTAAAATACACTAATTATATATGAAAGGCAAATTGCGTAAAAGTGAAGATTGATTGCTTATACTGAGCACACCTCATTTATATTATTCTACTCAAAGTAAAATACAAAGTATTAGGTAGGCTTCCTCTATTAATAATGACAGCAATTCAAAGAGGGTGCAGAGAATTTTTGAAAGCCATTTTATCTCAAGAGCTAGACACAAAAAACATTTAATATTGCAGGTTGCAGTATGTGAAAACCAGAATACATAAAATCTACTTTAACAGTGTAATGACCTAAAAATTCAGTATCAGCAATATAAGATTAAATATGATTTACAATCTTTATAATGGATGAAATGGTAAATAACATACCAGTTTAAACAGTTGGGTAATTCAGCTATAACATGGGAATGAACCGGCTACATGAAAGTTTTTCACAATGAAAACATTTTTGTAGCATGTCCTCTAAAATGATATTCTTTATCTACTTATTGTAAAATATTGCACACAGATTTTGAACTTCTGTATTCGCCAGATACTATGTTTAAATGTCTAAAGTTTGCTAAATATAATTTGGCATGTATATATAAGTATTTTGTAAATGTAATATAGAAAGGTCTTTTTTGAGAATATTTTCGTAAGGCTGTTTAATATTTTAACAGCATATTGTTTTACACTGAACATTTCACATGACAGGAGAAAATAAACAATGGTTACGACATTATATGTATTATCAACAGCATTTTAAAAACATGAAATTGCAAAAGTGGTCAGTACATCCAATGATGCGAACTCCACGGTGCCAGGACAGCAGGGGTGGAAGAGATTCCTCCAGGAATGTTGAAAGCCAGAATTTTTCTGGGTGTCCTTGGCAATGTAGCTCTTCAGTATTGCATGGAAGGCGGAGGCATGAAGAGTGGCAGATGGGCACCTTGGTTTTCATTTTCAGAAACGATGCCCATGGGATATTCTATCAAAGAGTAAAAATCCGAAGATATATACTGTGTCTTGGGAATGACCACGTGCCTTTGCATGTCCTGTTGCAGGCGCTGCAGGAGTATAGGGTGCCAGGGTTGCTGCTGAGTGCCATTCAGTTCCCATACTTTGTGAGAGATGAGTTTTATCTATATTCTCAGTATTCAGTCAAGCATGTTCATAGTTGGTTGGCATTGTTCTGTGTCAAGGATGTATCTTGTCTCCACTTCTGTTTGTTTTCATGGATAGAACATGAAGGCATTGCTGAAGTTTGTAGAGTATCTGGTTTGGGGACAACAGGGTTCAGTTACTGTTGTCTGCAGATTATGTGATCTTCCTGGCCCCATCTTGTGCAGCTGAGTTCAACATGGTCAGGACAATGGCCAGCACCTTCAAATCTGAGGTCTATTGGAGGAAGGTTCCTTTTTTCTCTAAGTGAGGGAAACAACTGTTTCTGATAAAGGAATTTACAACTCTTGGCATCTTTTACATAAGTAATGTTGGGGAATTGTGACTGCTCATCAAATTGGCAGAGAGACAGAAAACTGATGGTGGTGATTTAATTTACCATTCCCATCCTCACGTATGTTCATAAACATTGGGGAGTGACCAAATGAACACAAACTAAATTACAAGAGGCATAAATAAGGCTTCTCCACAGAAAAGCTTGGCTAAAAAATCTATGGTAGAATGAAGAGCTCAGTGCCCAGTGAGGTCCTCAGACTACAGCCACTGCTGAGAGCAACCAGTTGAGCTGGATCATGCACCTACTGAGTATATCCAGGAGGCCTGGAGGAAGACTCCAAAATGCATCTCGGTTGCCTTGGAGTTGTCTGAGGATCCCCAAAAGGAGCTTAAGGGATGTCTGCCTCGCATTGCTCAGGCTGTTTCCACTGCAATCCTCAACTGGACAAGCAACTTTGAAAAATAAATTACCACAGAAACACTATATATTTACAGAAACCCTATCCAAACACCAGAAAACAGTTGTTCCCCTACTTACAAACTTAATTGGGAATGAGGGGCTCGTCATCAACTCTACATGCAGCTACTTGTATGCCCGCAGAAATGCTGATACTGGACTCTGATTATACCTTGAAAATCACATTTCTGTATCTGTCGGTTAGTGAAATGCAATTGTTTACGCTGAGTTACACTTCACTTTGTAGGACAGCATCTGCTAAATGAATAAATGTAATATAAATGTCAGTAACTCAGGACAGCTCCGCAGTGGAGCTTTTTGAATGGGAGCAGAGCAGCGTGGCAGACTGGCTCGCTCTCTACCGGCCTCTCCCATTGGTGAGCGAAAAAGGCACACACCATTTTTTTTTACCCTACACATCACAGAAAAATTCACTAATATCCAATATAGGCATAATTATAGGAAATTTTGAAAGTGGAAGCTGTTATTTATCTTGAAGTGCAGATATCAACTGCACATCGATTCAGAGCTGGGGCTTTTAGATGCAGGCGGTGAATGACAGAGAGGCAACACTTGACTGATGGGCTCAAAAGTGATAGATGTAGAAACAGGTGATCATCCAAAGCTTGTTCACCAGTTGTTTGCTTCTACACCCTTTTGAAAAACTTAAGGCAGTGCTTACTATTTGGAATGGCTGTCTTGGCGCATTAGGTGAAATTTTGTTGCACGATTCAAGTTAGTACACTAGCTCTCTTCGAAAAAATAAGTTTCTAACAACGAAAAGTTTGCTACTCAAAAGTTCATAAGTAGGGGACCTGCTGTATATTGATTTGAAAGAGTTGGTATAACAAGTTATGAAATGCAAAGGGGAAACCTGTTTTTCTGAGGTAGTTTTGACTTTCTCAAAACCATAAATTTGTTTCTTTGAGATATCCAGCTTCACCATATCCAACTGCACATTCTGTTTTTTTTTATTTATATTTTTTCCTTATACTTGTTTCACGAATCACAAGTTGGCAGTTAATTCCTCCATATTGCATATTTATTTACATATTATACAGATCTTGTGTATGAAGCATCTATCTAAAGCAATTTTACACAGTGAAAGTGGAAAATTGATAACAGCAGTAGATGTTATGATAGTGCATTATGAAAAATTTAACTTATTTTGGTTCTCGGGATAGATTTTAACAAAGCAATATATTCCCCTAGGATTTTTGTCTTATTTATAGGAATGCTGTCTGAAATGTAAAAAGGAAGAAACTACTCCCCATTAACTGTTACTGGACTCTGCACTAAAGGCTGATGTGTATTAAAATGTGGATCAAACAGAAGGCTGAACCAACAGCCCTGAATGAGGCCACTGGTGTGGACGAGGTTGATGCCCTAGCACTATACAAGTCCCCACTGGTCCAGTTTCCATACCGCTCATCGCTGCCAAAAGTCTCGGAGCTGTCATGTGAACGGGACTGGGATGATGCATACCACCCCCCGGCGGCCAATCCTACCGCCGCACCAGCAGCTGCTGCAGCAGCCACCCTCGTTTGGGACCCACTGTACCGTCCAGTGTACCGGGCACGGGTGCGTGATGCACGGGCGCTGCCCCGGGCACTCCCCCTCGCTCCACCTCTCCCCCCTTTACAGATGACTGTTTCACAGAAGAATGCGGAGAGCAGTATAAAAGTCCAACAGGCAGCCGCAGCTCTGTTCATCCTGCAAGATACAACACAATCCATGACAGTATTTCCCCCAAAGCAATTCTTTGTAGATCATTAGTACGCACTACTAGTGTAGCACCACTTACTGAGTCCTGCCCAACATTAGTAACTGGCAGAACACACACACACACTTTCTGAACCGCTTGTCCCATACAGGGTCACGGGGAACCGGAGCCTACCCAGCAACTCAGGGCGTAAGGCTGGAGGGGGAGGGGACACACCCCGGACAGGACGCCAGTCCGTCGCAAGGCACCCCAAGCGGGACTCGAACCCCAGACCCACTGGAGAGCAGGACCCGGTCCAACCCACTGCACCACCGCGCCCCCACTACTGGCAAAACAGAATGCTCATTTTGTTTGTCTGCCTTAAAAAAGACCCCATTTGGATGCTAGTGAGCTATACATACCATCATACCATCCAGAATGCAAACACATGGCAAAGCACCTCACAGATTGCATATCACAGACAGTGTGGCATGGGGTCAGCAGAGCTCCAGAAGCACTCCCTCAAGAGGCTTCATCATTATTCTGTGGTTTTCTCACAGTGAATCTCAAGCTGCCAGTCTTACAGCACATTTGCACATTTTACCCAACAGGCATACATGTAGAATCATAACCTGTTTCTGTACACTGTGTAGTACATTGCTGTACTCCCACATACGATACATTCTTAGAAATGGCACTGATAAAATTCTTAAGAACACTAAATATATGTTAACACTACAGTGTAGCGCAGTGCTCCATAATTTACCCTGACTTATCATTGATTTCTTGGACAAATGTATTGATTCCAGGACGAGGGAGGATTTTATTCAACCCCGCCACAATGAATTTATAGATACAATGTATAGTTTGTTTGGTCACTTTTCAAGATCTTAGGAGGAAACCTTCAGATAGTCAAATCCAATGCAAAAATAGGTCACAGAAGGGGAGGGGGGGGGAGGCAAATTTTGGGTTCCTTTATCAAATTCTGATTGGTTAATAAAATATTACAACCCCTGACCTAAAATACCGTTTCCACGGTATAGAAATCGTCAACGACGACTATTAACTTGAAAAAAACTGGATGTTTAGACCTTATTATACGTCAAAGTAAAAACAGGTTCGGCCCAGATTTATAACATTTAATCTCATTTGATGCTGAAAAATATTCTTATCGTGTCCAGCCTGCAGTGGTTAAGTGGGTTAGGTTTTAATTTAACATTTAACACACCAATTTTTTAGGCAAGAGGGCGTCGGGAATATTAAAGTTGTTGCATATTTATGCCTTCATGTGTATTATAGATGTGAGTTGTTCGGAAAACCTGTACTGTCCGCGATTGTCTTGATAAAGACCGTACTGTTTATGTAAATATAAAGTAATATTATGTAAATGAAGAGGGCATTACACCACCTCCTATATGATTCATTTTTCATTTTGGAAATAGAGCCTACATGGAACCCAAAGAAGGAGATATTTGCTTTTGTCTTACCTGCCTGGCTGCCACGATGCTTTACAAAGATGCTGGCGCTGTGTCTGTGGACACGGACTGACTTCCTTTTACCATGTTACCATGTCTTTCCCGTTTCATAAGAGCCACTTCATACGCGCTTCGTCGCCGTTTCCGCGCCGTTACCATAAAATAAAGCGATGTGATGCCTCACTCTTTGCATTCCGCCGAATTAACTGAATTAAAAATCCGTCTGATTTCTTTTATTATTCTGTCTCCAGGATTAAAAATCCTATTTTGAGATATTGTATTTTAATTTTACCGTGACGGTTTTAGTCAAATATTTCTATAGAAAAAAATATTCCACGCTCGCGCTCAGACGGTACGGCTCCGCGGCTCCGGAGCGCGCGCACGGCACGGGCAGCTAGCAACCCTCAAATATTAAAGATCATTACATATTCTAACAGTAACGCCGCCCTCGGCGTCAAAGCCACGTTATAAATGCGATTCATGCTTTAAGTCATCAGCACAAAATAAAATATAAAGCATGAACAAATTTTGAAATATACAGATAAGGTGTTAAAATTAGATTAGCAACAAGCCAAGGCTGCTGGGAGGATTCACAGAGTAAGAATTTCATGATTGTATAACGACCTGTTTACTATACGACAATAAACTCTTGAATCTTGAAGGCAAAGATGTATGTGAATCATTCACTAAACTGCTCTCTGGATTTCTACAGTTCCATTCAAACTTTTTTTTTCTTGCTTTATTTACCACATACATCTTACCATGCACTTGAATGCATCATTAGTGATGTAACCTTGGGTCAAAGGTGTTTTGGGTTCTTCAACATCAGACAGCCTCGCCCAGGCACCCCAACCGGGGTTCATCAGATCCGGGTAGTCCTACCTTGAACCCACGGCTCACATCTTCTGATGTACAGCTATGCAGATGTTCTCTCTACAGCCTCAGTAAAAACTTTTAACAGCCTCCTCTGGCTGCCAGTAATAGCCAACACGCTATAAATCCTATGCAGAAGCTTTCCTGCAAAGCCCCTGCAGCTTTCTTCCATGGTCACACACCTGGTCCTCAAGCCTTTCAACCTACGTCTCCACCAGTTCCTCACACTACATCATCTTTCTCTCATCGGCCTCCTCCTTGCGTTCTTCCCAAGGGTCCGTAAGCTCCAGCAAGATGATTTGATTACAGGGTTTTGATAGCAGGACAATATCTGACCTGAGATGTTTCTGTGATGGTCATTAATTGAGAGGTGTGTGCAGTCTGTCCAAATCCCACTAAGCTCACCAACACAGTACGCTGACCAAACTGTGACTCTGCCTGCCCTGCTGCAACCAGCATACTACACTTCTTCTCTGTCTTTACCTCGGTGCCTGCTTCACAGAAGCTGGAATCACTCAAGCCCCTATACTGCAACACTTTCCCTCTCCCATGCTACCCTAACCTCCTCCTTTAGGTCTTTAAAATTGCCTTTAAGGGCAATTTTTTGTGCAGCCCATACAATGTAGCACTACTCAGGCTAAGAGGTAGTTCAAACCACCTATGGATGTAACAGTTTATCCTTCTCTCAATGTCTCAACTGTTGATATGGGGACTCTAAAACCCAGAAGAGGCAAGAATTTCTGGCAGAATGCCACGCTAATATACTCATACTTTTCACTTACCCGGAAGACCCGATGTGCGCCAGTCACTCGTCCATCTCTTAGTACGTCACTTGAATGGCTACCATATCCCTCAAGCTGCTGTCAGACATTTAACTTAAGCTTCTCACCAGCTTTTCCAAGACCGATGGAATGTATGCGTCCTGTAGTAAAGTGAAACCTGCCTGTAGGCTTTCACTTTCTCAACACCAACAAACTGTATTTTGATTGCTTGAAAATCATCCAAGCCCTAATGTAGGGTCTTACCAGCCTCTGCAAAATCTTTCTGGGGTAGATGATGTAGTTATTGTCAGATCATCTATGAAGGCTCTGATGGGTGGCTGTCTTACACCAGACTTGATGCATTGACTTCTACACTCAGCTTGTGCTGAATTCACATGCATGTTCATGATGAGACCAAACTGGATCACACAGGTGTTACAACCGAATAATAAATGTGGAATTTGGAATAATATTGCTTACATTAACTGAATCAGTACCCACAGATTAAGAGAAGTTCTGATTAGTTTCTCTCATTTAGCCAAAACATTTCTAAAATGCATTTTACAATGATAAGCTACCTACAGTTATTTACCCTTTCATACAGCTGGGTATAGACACCTTGCTCAAGGGTGGAACAGCAGTTGATGGGATTCAAACTTGCAACATCCAAGGCCAAAGTAGCAACCCCTTTGTTATTTTACCATGATTGCAATTAAGACCCTAAACATTTGATTTAAAGTGATCAGTTCTCTGTCAGTGGGCACCTTGCTTCCAATACAAATACATTTGATCTATAAATTCATTGTACCCTTCAGAAGGTACTTACTCCAGTACAATTACCCAGCTGTATATAATTGTATGTCATTTTGGAGAAAAGTGTAAAGGCAGGCCAAATCTCTGCTGCTTTTCATTCTAGGCCTTACCTGTCTAGGCCAGTGACTAGTTCTACTTCACAATTGCTTCTATGTATATGTATTCATTGTTATCATTGTCATTGCGATGCAATGTCCTAACAGAATGACAAGTTTCATTTCACACTACAACACCTCTCATGCTTTCAGTCCATCTGAAGTACTAAGTTCTAAATTCACTCTCCGTCCAGCTCTTTGGCCTGAATTCAGTCTCCAACCTAGAGCACAAGTACCCATCCTCTGCAGCACTTTCATTAGTCCTTGCTGAAGTTCACTGAAATCTAGGCCATTCTGCAAAGCCTGCAGCCTGCTGCATTTATTTTAGTGGTGGTCTTTATTTATTCATCTGTGATTAATTCTAATCTCTTTTAACCAAACACTGCCTGCCAACCATCCAGAGAATACTTTTTATGAATTTTCTGAAAAATCTAATGAAATTTTTGATTTTTATTCTCTGATACCTTGCCTACTAAAAAATAAAAAATGAAATATACAGTGTAAAAAAACCATATGTTTTGTACTAAATTAGGTAACATGGATATTCCCCAAGGAGGTGCAGTGGCGCAGTGAGTTTGACCAAGTTCTGCTCTCCGCTGGGTCTGGGGTTGGAGTCCTGCTTGGGGTGCCTTGCAATGGACTGGCGTCCCGTTCTTGGTGTGTCGGTTCCCCCTTCAGCCTTGCATCCTGTGTTACCAGGTTAGGCTCTGGTTCACTGCAACCCCGCTTGGGACAAGCGGTTTTGGATAATGTGTGTGTGTGGATTTTCCCCCTCTTCCATGTCATGCAAAACAGAAAAATGTACAGACATGTGCATGATTTTATTTATTCATGCTTGAATTTACCCTGTGTAGGAGCCAGGTATAACCCACTGGGGTATGACATCAGGAAAAATTATATAACAGCACAAGCAGAAAGCAGACTTTGAAGGATGCTGCTTTGCTGCTCTACCCAGAATGGGCATTATTCTAATGCACAGTAACACAGAGGTAAAAGGGTGCGACTGAACAGTTGTATTCACACACACACACACACACACACACACACACACATTTTCAGAACCGCTTGTCCCATACGAGGTCACGGGGAACCGGAGCCTACCTGGCAACACAGGGCGTAAGGCCGGAGGGGGAGGGGACATACCCAGGACGGGACGCCAGTCCGTCGCAAGGCACCCCAAGCGGGACTCGAACCCCAGACCCACCGGAGAGCAGGACCGCGGTCCAACCCACTGCACCACCGCACCCCCTCCCAGTTGTATTCATGTGGTCAAAAAAGACTTGAATAAGTGACACATTTTCAGCTCTGAGCTCATGATACAGGCTATAAATCCTTCAACCTGGGATTGCTTTGAATTAGGAAGAATACCAGACAGGTATGCCAACACTGATCCAGGCTGCTTTCCTAAGATCCTTAAAGGGAAAGTACTCCTTTTTCCACCTAAAGAGCTCCTTGTAACACATGCCCAGGCTTGGGTCAATACCCGACACAGGTTTTACTTGTATTTTAATTATTTGGTATTCTTAATAAAATACACACACTGACTGAAACCACTTGTCCCAAGCGGGGTCGAGGCAAACCAAAGCCTAACCTGGCAACACAGAGCGTAAGGCTGAAGGGGGAGGGGATGCACCCAGGACAGGACGCCAGTCCATCACAAGGCATCCCAAGCGGGACTGGAACCCCAGTCCCACCAGAGAGCAGCATTCAGTCATACCCACTGCGCCACCACACCCCCTCTTCTTAATAAAATATGTCTTCCAAAATGATGTAAATAATAGTGTGCAACCATAGCTACTGTTACTACAACCCAGACTCTCTCTTGTGATCTCCAATACATATTGATGTAACCAGCAGTATAAAGAAAAACTAATCTGAAAAGTTCATCTAAAGAACAGTTTCAGCTATGGTAAACAGTCTGTTTAACTCCAAGTTTAAACATTGAATTGGACTTCAAACATTTTTTTAAGACGCAACAGATATAAAATGCTCTATGCACAGATATAACTGACATAGGATGAATTTTTAACGCACCCCATATTTAAGGACTGCTGTATGACTTATCTCATTCTCATAACATCAGCAAAATAAAAGTGCTGATGATTCACTTCAAGAAATCAAAAGAAGAACATACCCTAATCTAAAGACAGAATCATCAGTTTTCAGTTTGTTGACTTCAACAACACTGAAAAATTCACATGTTCTCTTAATGCTTCTATTCTGGTAATTTAAGGAAGCTAAGGAAATATGAGACACAACCCTAAATTTCATTCCACTCTTGTTTGTGCAAACAGTATACACACTGGCTGTGTCATCGCCTGGTATGCTAGCTGTTCTGCCCTGCATCATAAACCTCCTCAACAATTATCTTTTACTTCATGCCCAAGATGAGCTGACAGCATCACACATACCTTGGCTGTTGCCCCTTTACTCCGCTATTACTTGGTAAGCAGCATTAAAGACTGTTAGAAACAAGGACATTTTTAACCTCCAGTAAGGTTCAAAAACATAAATATTATCCCCAGATCTTCATGCATGTGGTACAAGCATACTATAGTGCTCAAATGCCAATCCTTTATATACGGGGGTGGAAAAAATAACAGAAAAATCACATGGAAATGACATTTAACTTTGAAGTAATTAAATCACACTTATAACAGTAGCTACGAAGGTAACAGTAATCAGAAGTCAAAGCCCATTTACAGGGATAGATGCACACTTTGTAGGATAGTTGTTAAATGCAACAAAAGTACAGCCTCAAAAATGACCACAGAACTGAATCAGCACCTCTGTGACCCAGTCTCAATGAAAACTGTACATTGTGAGGTTTACAAAACTGGTATTTGCCTTCCACCCACAATGTCTATTGCCAAGTGTTAAACATGGCAGGGATCTGTAATGGATTATGCAGCCATCTCATGGGAATCAAGTGTGAAATTGCTCTACATGGCTACATAATGGACAAGAAATATAAGACCATTTTAGAGGACCTGGTGCACCCCATAGTGCAAATAGTATTCCCTCATAATATTCACATGTTCCAAGATAATTAATACCAGGATGGTATCAGAAGTCTTCCACAGCTACCAGATCTATACATCACTGACCTTTTAGGAAGTTCTAGAGTGCAAAGTTTATTCCCACTGCCTTCATCCCTCAAAGAACTGGAGGCTTTTCTAGTAACATCCTTCTACACACAGTTCAATAGTTGTATGGCAGAATTAGATAGATAGATAGATAGATAGATAGATAGATAGATAGATAGATAGATAGATAGATAGATAGATAGATAGATAGATCCCACAAGGGAAATTGAAATTATTATGTTACAGCAGCAGAATACAGGTCTTAAAATACTTACAATATAAAAAATATAAAACAAGTGGAAAAATACAAGATAAAAATATGTACAATTATACATACAATTGGAGGAATAGTAAATAAGTGTATTTAAATAATGGGGGCGCGGTGGCGCAGTGGGTTGGACCGGGTCCTGCTCTCCAGTGGGTCTGGGGTTCGAGTCCCGCTTGGGGTGCCTTGCGATGGACTGGCGTCCCGTCCTGGGTATGTCCCCTCCCCCTCTGGCCTTACGCCCTGTATTGCCGGGTAGGCTCCGGCTCCCCGTGACCCTGTATGGGACTAGTGGTTCTGAAGATGTGTGTGTGTGTGTGTGTGTGTGTGTGTGTGTGTGTGTGTGTGTGTGTGTATTTAAATAAATAAATCAAAACAGTATGTAGTCCAAGTAGTGCAACAGTATATAGTGCAAGTTGTGCAGAATGGTAATATAATCATTATGAAGTAGCAACAAAATGAACTAACAATAGTGCTGAATAGTTCATCTGTCACACAGAGGTGAGCTGTTGAACAGTGTTATTGCGAAGAATAGGAATGATTTCCTGAACCGTTCTTTACGGCAGCGGAGCTGAATAAGTCTGTTAGAGAATGAGCTTCGCTGTCTCTGCAGTGTGCTGTGAAGTGGGTGGGATGGAGTATCCATGATGGAGAGCAGTTGTTCAGTGACCTCCTATTCCTCACTGACTCAAACGTCTCCATGTCCTGCCCAATGATGCTGCCGGCCTTACGGATGAGTTTACGTGAAAGATGAAAGCTGTTCTGAAGCTCTAGGGTGGTCCTACTCCTTTTTAGCTCAATAATAATAATAATATAGTGTTTAGCATTTCTTTTATTTTATCCACAGACTCTGTACCTAGTATCTCAGGCAAAACTGTGTATTACATTGTCATCTGTATGCTGTGTAGCTTTTCACACCAGTGATCATGTTTGATATACAGTGGAACCTCGGAACTCGAACGCTTCTGAACTCGAACAGTTCGGAACTCGAAGGAGTTGTTCGATAAAAAAAAAAAATGTCTCAGAACGCGGACGAAATTTCGGAACTCGAACCGATGAACCTTTCAGACTAAAACCTGTCGGACACGTGACGCGTCTTTTTTTTTCCCGTAAAACAAATGGTGCGTATGACGCGTATGACTCGGTATGAGTCAGTCTTGCCTGAAAACTCGTGGAGTGAACATCTCACTGAATTGTGCTGTGAATTTCCACGTGTTTGTGTTTTTTTTTAATATCTATATATTAAATAAGCCATCATGGGTTCTAAGAAGGTTACTGTGACAGCAATCAGCCAAAAAGGAAAATAGTGAGAGCCACGACAGAGGTTAAAAAGAAAATAATTGAAAAACACGATAGGTGTTCGCGTGGTTGATCTGGCTACACATATGGCATATGGAATGCCTAAATCTGAAAAATAAAGAGACCATCAAAGCAGCTGATGCAGCTAAGGGTGAAATCTATTACAAAGCAGAGACCACAGGTAATTGATAAGGTTGAAAAACTCCTGTTAATTTGGATAAACGAAAAACGGTTAGTCGGTGATAGTATATCAGAGGCAATAATATCAATATGTGAAAAAAGCAAGGATGCTGCATCCTGACCTCGTTAAAGACGCCCTGGAACGCCTTTCAAGGCTAGGGGTGGTTCGAGAAATTCAAGAAAATAAGTGGCATTCATAAGTGTGGTGAGGAGTGGGGGGCTTCCAGTGCATCAGGTATGTATGTCTATAGGTTTAACTAGGCGATCATTTTGGGGCTCTGGAACAGATTAATCCAATTTACATTATTTCTTATGGGAAAAATTGTGAACTCGAACGCCCTTCTGGGACGAATTAAGTTCGAGTTCCGATGTTCCACTGTATGTAACTTCACTACTAAGGCATAATTATGTAACTCTTTAGTGAATATCTGGATCTATTTATAATTTTCAAAAACACCCCTTATCTTATGTATTCTACTACTGGATACTTGTAACTTTCCCCATTTTCTCATGATATTGCACTACCCAAACAGATGCCCCCGTGTACTCATTTTCATTGTGCAGCACGCATCTTGTGCACATGTTAAATTTGAGATTGAAACACTTCAGTATCCCGCCCTATAACCCAGATTCATGTTGCGCTACGTTAATAAAGAGCCCAGCCGTGGGAAACAGCCGCACATCCCCTTTAAACACGAGAAACATTTGAACAAATCCATCCGCGGTGAGAGGTAAAGGGCGTTTTCAACGTTCGCCAATGGGTTCTCTTCGTTTTTTTTTCTTTGATTGGTTGATGAAGTATCGCGGGAACACGTGTTTCGGCGAGAATACAATGTCCAACGGGAAGCACGTAAAGACGCTCGTGGAGCGGTGAATCCTGTGGTGTTTTTGTGGCGAAAAATGGCAACGTTTTGCAGGTCTTTAACTCTTTTGGGGAGGCCGACAAGCTCGCTGGTCTACAGGTTGACAGCTGCGCGCCAGTGTAGCTCAGGTGCGAATGGTTCCCTTGTCCACCTGCGAGTTTGTTTGCAATTTGCGCTTGTTAAGCTCCTGCGCTGCAGTGAACGTCATAATCTGAGCGCCGCTGTGGATCAAAGTTACACAGAGGACAGTTCTTTGTTCTTCAAGTTTAGCGACAGTCAGTGTTGGGAAATTAAGGAAATTAAATGTTAAATGCCGTGTCTCTAACTTGTGCACAAAGGCAGTGAGTGTAATTGTTTCAATAATTCTGTACTAACTAACTTGTTGCTGTTCTCGAATTTGCTATGTATATTCATCTCAATACGGCCACTCTTGTTGGTACATTGCAATGACAAGGATTTAATTTAATGATAAAGCTTTGGTCCTTCGAGGGATCTTAATGCTGACAGTGAACATGAGCATCAGAAACTGTACCACCACTTCCTGCTGAAACAGTGTTTTTCTTGGCACTCATGTCATGTGATGATGTTTCCATTGCAGGTGGTCCGTACGAGTACATCCTGGTGGATAAAAAGGGAGAAAATAAAAATGTGGGTTTCATTCAACTGAATCGGCCAAAGGCCTTGAACGCCCTCTGTGATGGTCTGATGAAGGAGATGGGTAAGGCTCTGGATGATTTTGAAGCTGACAGTCAGGTTGGAGCCATAGTCATCACAGGCAGTGACAGGGCATTTGCAGGTGAGATTTTTGAAATGCTTACACATTTTGTCTGTGGTCAGATACTTCCTAAGTCAGTGGTGCTGGAGTGATTAGATGTAGCTAATTTCAGTTACTTTTAAGTTAGTTACTCTTACATTGGAGACACCCTGTAAACTGATTTCCTGTACTGCTGAACACTTGCCAAGTGCTTAACTCAAAGATGTTAAGGGGAATATTCACAGATAATGATGCTCTTGAGGAAAAGTTTTGCCCATTTTAGTTTTCTTCCAGTATTATGCTTACCAACCTTAAAATGTCAGAATTCAATGTGATATGTGCTTCTGAAATAACTCATTTGCAGACAGAAGTTGATGTGAGTTGATTTTGCATTGACCCCAGCTGGTGCAGATATTAAGGAGATGCAGAACAGGACCTTTCAGGAGTGCTATGGTGGAAACTTTCTTTCGCACTGGAACCGGGTTTCTACAGTGAAGAAGCCAGTCATCGCTGCTGTGAATGGCTATGCTGTAGGTTTGGTCTATTGATGTTTTCGAACCTTGATGTCTTGGTGTGCTGTGAAGGCAGGGGCAGCTCTTTAGTTTAGTTTATAATTTCTGTATTAGGTTAGTATATTGAAGTCAGTAACGTTAAAGACCCACTTCCCATGGTTAATTTTTCTTCGTCCTGCAGCTGGGTGGAGGGTGCGAGTTGGCCATGATGTGTGACATCATTTATGCTGGGGAGAAGGCTCAATTTGGGCAGCCAGAAATCCTGCTGGGAACCATACCTGGTAAGTACCATTTGCTTAATAATATGCTGGTCTCAGGTAAATAGCAATGTTTTTGTTCTGTCTTTATCAGTCATCAGTTGAAAGAACTTGACTATTATTCTTCTTTATTTAGATAATATGAAACAGTACAATTGCATCTGATCATCATATTTCTCAAATTTGTTTTGCATAGTAGCAGCTCTGTCCTTCAGGGCAATGACATACTACCGAGCAAGGGCAAACGCATAAGGATATTAGAAAAAAGTATGAATAAGGAGGGGGATGTGGTGGCGCAGCGGGTTTGACCGGTACCTCGCTGTTTGGCACATATGAAATTCAAGCCCTGCTTGGGGTGCACTGCAGTTCCGTGTTTCTCCCTGCGTGTGCCTCCCTCAACATACGGAAGACAGCACTGAAAACCCGCTTTTGTTCCTCCTCCTGCTTTTTTTTTTTTTTTCTTCTTCATGGTTTGGGCTAGTTCTTTTAATTCCAGTGAAAGGAAATCTTAGTGCTACAGCATACAGTGACATTCTACAGAACTGCGTGCTTCCAATTTTGTAGCAAGTTTGGGGAGGGCCCTTTTCTGTTTCAGCATGACAATGCATCTGTGCAAAAAACAAGGTCCGTAAAGAAGTGGTTTACTGAATCTGGTGTGGAAGAACTTGACTGGTCAGTGCACAGTGCAGACCTGAACCCCATCAAGCACCTTTAGGATAAAATGGAATGCCGACTGCAAGCCAAACCTCACTGCCTGACCTGACTGATGCACTTGTCTGAGTGAGAGAAAATCCATGTTTCAAAATCTATTGGGAAGTCTTCCAAGAGGAGTGGAGACTGTTATAGCACCAGTGGAAATGAACCAACTCCATATTAATGCTCATGGCTTTGAAATGTTCAGCAGGTACATATGGGTTGGTGTTTGTGTGGCCAAAAGTATGTGGTGATGAAAAGTTATTGGAAAAAAATCATAACGTAAACAGATGTAAAGTGACAGAGCCTTGGGGAGTTCCAGCACTGATGATGAGGGAGGAGAGCGTCACATTTACCTTCGAGCACTGCGTACTCTGTTAGTGAGGAAGGACTTGTAGCCATAGATAAGATGGGGGTTGATGTCTCACTGAGTCATTTTTAATAGCAGAATATTGCATTGAATACTGATGGAAAAAGTGCTCTGGCATGTTTGAGGCTTGTCAATATATTTTGAAGCCAGCTGTGTGAGTGTAACTGCTGTGTCTTCAATGCCACAACAGTGTTTATAAGCAAACTGAAAAGAATCTAGTTCACTTGCTCATTGCATTGGTGATGTACTGAATTAGAATCCGCATTAGAAATTGGATGAAAATGCCTTTCTCTAAGTTGACTTACAGAAATTGGGTGATGCAAGACAAAACTTGCTGACAAGGCTACAGGAAGAGGCAGCTAGTGACCATCTAGTATGAGATGGATGGATGGATGGAAGTGCCATAAAGTCACATTCAGCTCATATTGACAGGCAGGTAACCAAAGTGGCTTCCTAGCGCTCTCCTCCATATGTGTCTGTGGGGTGCAAACTTGGCACATTCTGAGCTGGATTTGAATCCACACCCAACTACCAGCTCAGAAGCTGTGAGACAGCAGCTTTACCTACTGTGTCCTTCTGGAATGAGATATGTTGTGTTGTAACTGAAATAAATCAATACAATATAGGAAAAAAGAACCATTCAAATGTCAGTTCTTTCTTTACTGCTTTTTTCAACAAAGCAGCACATTAGAGTTAAAACAAATTGATAAAAGAAGCTAAAGGAAATATGAACAATTAAGATAGCTGGCAATGAATTGCACAGAAATGAGCCAAGTTACAGCTGAAGGAAGGACAACAAAAACTCTCAGGCTAAGGAATTGGAAAAATTAAGAAAATGTTCATGTTATGAAAATAATTAAGGTAAAGCAAGATGTATAACTTTTGAGGTGTGCATGTCCAGCATGCACACTGGGTGCTGTGTTTAAGATAGCATAGCGGAAATAATGGTATGGCTGTTGAAGTCTCTTGGTCTGTGGTAGCCGTGAAATGAGTGTCTTGGCTACAGCTGGCTTCTGCTCCCTATAACACTGCTTTCGTAGTTGCTGCTGACTGAGAACCACTTCCTTGTAGGTGCTGGTGGAACTCAAAGGCTCACCAGGGCTGTAGGGAAATCCCTTGCCATGGAGATGGTCCTTACTGGAGACCGGATCTCAGCACAGGAGGCTAAACAGTCAGGTATCACTGTGGAGCTAAAGTCTTGTTGGGTCATTGAGATGTTGTCACCATCTAACCCCCCCCTTTCAGCTCTTGAGTATATTTTAATGGTGTGTGAGTGTCCCTTTTGCTCTGCTGAAAGATATTACTTATTTTGTAGGTCTTGTAAGTAAAGTTTTTCCCATTGACCAGTTGGTACCAGAAGCAGTCAAATGTGGAGAGAAGATTGCTGCCCACTCTAAGATTATCTCCGCAATGGCAAAGGAAGCTGTCAATGCAGGTGTGTCAGTCATATCTGGTCTTAGTGTTTTCTTATATAGAAATTGGCACATATATAATAATGTTATGCATCAACACTCAGTTACTGTAAGTAAACTGATTATATAAAAGTGATTCAATTGTAGAATTACCGTGTGTGTTTAATCTTTATTACATACACCTTGATTTACTTTTAGAGATTTGCTTGCTTAAAAAACGATTGTATATTTCTGACTTGCTATTTCACATTTGGAAGGGCAAATCTGAGTCTGGTGAAATTCCCACTAAGTGGACTAAACTAGTTGTGATGTACAGCAATGATTTTCTTTGCAGCATTTGAGTTGACACTAGCTGAGGGCAATCGACTGGAGAAGAGACTGTTCCATGCTACCTTTGCAACTGTGAGTAAATTCAGCTCCAGCTTTTGATTCAGACTTTACTCTTGCATACGTGACCAACATTTGTTTTTCTTTTTTTCTTTTCAGGAGGATAGAAAGGAAGGAATGACAGCCTTCGTAGAAAAGAGAAAGGCCAATTTCCAAGACCAGTAATGAAGAGAATACCATTTTAAGTGGTTGATCTAGAGAAGTCTAAAATCTGAGGTCAGAGGGTTGAGTTTATCACATGCCTTAAGCTTTCACACATCTGCTGTGTCCTCACTGTTTTCCATACTCTTGAATTGTCAAGACCTTCATAGTTGCATGACGAATCCCATCGAATTTTGTGATTACCGAATTAATTGCGTTTTTAAATTTTCAATGCAGTTAAAAATAGACAATTTGTTCAAAACTGTTGATCTTAATAAAACATAATTGCAGTTCTGCATATGTCATTAAACAAGTGACGTATACATGGCATAATATGTAGTAAGACTGAAAACTGTAATAAACATAGAATTAAATACTTTGAGGGAGTCCATAGACTGATTACCTGCAGACTGGCACATATAATATTTCATCTCTGGCAAAACTAATGTATGGTATCATCTGTATCCTTATAAACCAGAATGTAGAATATTAACAAATGACTACTTGGTATGTTGAGACTAAAATATTAGACTGTGCTTCCCTTGTCCAGAGTTTTGAATACATTTACGTAGTTGCAGTCAAGGTACTGGTGTTTCTGAAGGCGTGGAGATCCTTCAGGTCTAATCACGGGGGGCCTGAGTCACTGTGGGGAAACAACTGCCCTGTTGAGTTATGGTTCTTACTGATTCATGGCTACAATTAATTTAATTGAAACGGTGAGTACATTGCCTGCCTTGTTTGGATTAAACCTAATGCCTTACTAACAGGGTGTATTAAGGTGCCTTGATCATGTTACACAGTCATTAGAGAAGGCCCTTTCCTTTGTAATTGCTTGCAGTAAACCACTAGAGCTGGTTTCCACTGTTCACTTCCTAGTAAGGTCAAGTTGCTTAATTTACACTTTCCAACTGTTCCCCTAGTGAGAATTTACAACTAAATATACATTTACCACTTAAACTTGCTGTTTCCTGTAGCTTTTCCATTTAAACAGTCTGTAAGTAGGGGCAGCTGGTAGTGTAGTGGTTGGACCCAAATGTCACAGGTTCGATCCCCACCTCTGGCTGTAAGTACCCTTGAGCAAGGTACTTACCCTAAAATTTCTCCAGTAAAAAAAGAAAAAATTACCCAGCTCTATAAATGGGTAAATGATTGTAAGAATGTAATAATTGTGACCTTAACATTGTAAGTCGCTTTGGAGTAAAGCGTCAGCGAAATGAATAAATGCAAGTAAAATTGTATACAATGTAATCAATATCAAATGTTACGACCAAAAGTCTTTTTCCACATATAGCTGTGCCGTTAGTTGTGATACACCGTAGTCTGCGGCTGCAGGAGAACAGCGGGGTTTCTGTAAAAGCGCGCAGTAAATGTTACAACAGGAGCGATTTCGCGAAGCGGACGCTAGAGGGCAGAGTTACATAAGAGACCGTGCAGCAGCGGTCGGTGTGAAGCTCCGCGCTCTGAATACAATGAAATTGTGTTGCTGCAATAAAACAGCCACGTTTGACCACCTGAATGCGTCCCTAATGCAAACGTAGTTATGTTTCTCCCCCCCCCCCCCCCCCCAGTATAACATATAATTTAATGCGATTTAATAGTATGGGGTAAGTAGCAAAATCACACATAAGTTTTGAAATTTAGATTTACAGAATTATTTTACAAAATACATGATGATGTATTGTAGATAACTTTTTCTTTTTTAACTTAAGTGTACACTATGTTATTGCAATACATGCACACCTGACGGTATGAGTGACTAATAATAGTTTGATTCCAGTTGCAGTTGAAAGCAGGCTGAGATAAAATGGATATTATAATGTTTCTGTAACCTGACGGCTAGCGGTATAGCACATCGGTTTATTCACCTGAATTAACGGAATTTGGTGAAATAACTTGTTGTCACATATTAATTTGTGGCCAGTTTGTTTCGTTAATTGGCTTATCGAATAAAGATTTGGGTTCATGAAATTATGATATTCCAGACTGGTATTTTATAATTTAATTGAATAACGGTAGGCAGAAACGGCATAACTGACAAGCTTACAATATTCAGGGGTTTAAACTGAAGTTAAACTAATAAAACTGTTTGAGTGAGATCCAAAATTTTATCCCGAATTTAACACTTATAGGCTAATTTTTTTTTTAAAAAAATTAACCACAGTAAAACTGGATTAGATCCGATTAAATAAACCCTTTCATTTAAATTTTATGTAAGTTGTTGATGTTAAATTCAGCGTCAATTCCTTTCACTCCATTTTATCAATTTAAGGAAATTTTCTAAAAATAGAAACCGCAAGTTTATTGATATTAAACCTGATAACCAGGTTTATTACCAATAAATTATCGCCGGGAAAAGCTTAAGGATTCCCGTGTTTTCTTTTTTATCTTTGCTCTTTTACTGCAGTTTTTGGGTTGGTTCGCGGTCATGTTTTGAAAGATAAATTTTACCAACTTTAGAAAAAGTATAGAATTATTTTTAGGAAGATGATGATGTACTAAACAATATTCTTGTTATTGCCAGTTTGTGTATATCTACACGTGTCATTTAGTGTTTGACCATGGTTTATTACCAATGCGTTTTTTTTTTTTTTGTTTAAAAATATATTTTTTTTTAAATTCTGACTCTCGCACTTTATTAGCACACATTGTATTGTGCAAGAGGGACAATATTCAGAAATACGCAAAAAGTTTACAGCTCGATCAAAATAAAAATATTGCCACTTTGTGATTATTTTTTAAGAATAACAAGTGTTGCTTTCTTCAGAGTCGACAATTTAACTTCGAAAGCAAAAAAAAAAAAAAAAAATCCATAGCAGATTTGATTATGGAAAGAACCTTTTATTTCCACCAAATCTCTAAAGGAACTTTTTTTTTCTGTGATCGCAGTGTTTTTTTTTTTTTTTTTTTTTTTTTTTCCACAGCGTCTCCGTATATCTTCACAAGGCCATAGCCTAATTGATTTTTATTTTCATTCAATAACCTCCCCGAGATGCTTTTCTCTTCGGCTCCCTGAACAAAACGAGCTGAAGGAGCAGAGAGAAAGAGAGAGGGAGACAGGAGAGAGGGGGATACGGGGACAGGGAGGGGGGCCAAGTCATCTTCTCACGCGCAGCAGACGCGGCACAAAGCCTCGCCGGCGAAAAGCGCCCGGCTCCGCTTTGAAGTGCGTCCCCCGCTAACGAAAGGTCAAAATAATAAATGTAGACCCAATTGAAGCGTTCAGCGGAGACAAAGGGGGCAAAACGTTACATTTTGGCAGCGGCAGTCCCCTCATGGCGTGATGAACTCGTTTAAAAAAGCAGAACCAAAGAGCCGGCAGCATGGGTCCGCGGAAAAAGAAAGGACCTTTGAAGTGAGGAGACTGGCGCTGGCTCCGCGCGCCTCCTGTCCGCTCCCATCACGCGCCCCCTCGCTCTCGCTCTCTCGCTCTCTCTCGCCTCGCGCTGCCGTCTCCGTCCTCGCGCCGCGCCGTGTCCTCACTCCTCCGCCACCGCGCGCAGCTGCGGCGCCTCCGTGCTCCCATTCACGCGGGCAGCACAGAGAATCTCCACTAAATTACAACCTCATCAAGAACAGGGGGGAAAAAAAAAAGAAAAGAAAAAAAAGTCACCTTTCATTAGCAACAGCTGCACGTTTTGGCCTGTTATTTCGACTGAGGCACTGGCTTTATTTATGCAACTTGATTTGCCCCCCCCCCCATGCCTTTTTCATGCAGATCGAATGCTTACACAGAATTAAAATTCACCCCAGAAGAAATTCACCCCACGGTGCGCGCCCCTGCTCTACCTCCCCCACCCCTTAAAAAGTTTCCGCAGTTCCAAATGAAACAGGCAGCCTGGAATCCTGGCAGGATTCGACAAATATTTTCATAATCTCACATTCCTGCCATTGAATGGCGTATGTAAATGTTAAATTTGAGAATTCGTTCAATTTAATCTGGTTCCTACCGGCGAGTGTCCAAAATAATTCAGGATTTCGAGCAGATAATTAAAATACACATTCAGATATTTGGAATTAAACTTGTGAAGGAGAACTTTTGCTTTACTTTCCACTTTCTGACGTACTCGAAGTGATTTACAGTTAATTTTTCCGAAACAAGAATTACATTTTTATATTGTGAAATAGTGTGTCTGTGTGTATACATATATATATATATATATATATATATTCACTCTCTCACACACACACACGAGTGGTCTTTAAAAGTATTCCGTGTGAAGTGTGATAAATGTACCGACTCCCTCGTGGCGGAAACACGGGGCGAAGCGGCCCAGAATATTCTGAGCTCGTCCTCAACAGAAAGACAAACGGGGCGCCGCTCAACTGATCTCAACTTGTATCGTTTCACACACACACACTCCAAAACAGTTCATTTACCAGTTCTTTTACCTCGAAATTACATACTATAGTCTACCAATAGCACTAAACACGAGAGTAAAAATAATATGATACTATGGCAATTTTTAATAATCTCATGTTCTTTTTTGAACACGACCTTATGCAAATAAATTGCATGAACAACTTGTATATTTAGGACTGGAAAAAATGTTTAAGTAATGGGGGGGGGGTACAATTTATCCAGGTATATATTAATAACTGAACACTTTCCTATATTAAAATGTACTCAACGCATGCATGATGTGAACTCAAAATTTTGCACTCGAACCCCACTCCTCCTTAACCGGAACTAAATACAGTAAGAATATTATACTGTGTAAATGGGTAAATCATAGTGAAGCTGATATCTAAATATTGCAAGTCGCATTGCAAAAAAAGCGTCAGCTAAATATTATAAAGCATAATAAAAGTAACACAGTTGTACATAATATGTAACATATTCATGAGTTGACTTCGACTGGACGGCACTAAACATTATATGTATATTACTTAAATGGTTTTATATGTTTTAGCTGTTTTAATAAGAAAATTAACATTTAAGTGCATTGCATATGAAAACTCAGTCCACGGGGCTACTGTCCCGTAAAATATAGAAATACATACAACGAGATCTGGTGCAGTACTTGGTCGTACCACCCATATCCGCAAGGGGGCACTGTGGACGGAATACAGTTGCGCGCCATCCGATTGCGGAAATCCCGAAGAAGAGCGTGAAGCCTCTTCCGCGTGGAGGTGGGTCTTAGGACGGCGGACGGTTGGAGTGTTTGGGTGCTGTAGCTGGAGGCTGAAGCTCAGTTCGTGGTGCAGAGTTGAGCTGGTCGCCCGACTCACTGGTGATTTTGAGTGTCAGCGTCCACGCAGAGCTGTCACGGGTTCTACGTGACGGCGCAGTTCGGACCATGGTCGTCCTGAGAGGAATCCCTTCGGCCATCTCGCCAGAGCTGCTGTACGCGCTGGCGCGGATGGGCCACGGCGACGAACTCGGTGCGGAGCCGCACGTCACTCGGCAGTCCGTCCGTTCGCTGGAGCGCGGAGAGAACGGCGGCGATTCTGCCGCGTCAGCTTCATACTGCGCCGCTAGTACAGCGCGCTGACTCAGCACTTTGCCAGACGAACGTGAAAAGAAGCGCTTCACCAATCTGTTTACGTTTAGATTCTAAAATATAAAATTTCTCTAAAACTATTTAGTGAAATGGCGTGAAGATATATGACTTAAAAAAAGTGCATTTCACTTTATACTCTTGCTTTTTCCATAATGTAGCTGTTTGGATTGTTATGTAATTACAATTTTAAATTAATTTATTAATTAATTTTAAGTTAATTGCATTTGTATATTGTATTGTATGTAATCCTTCCTTGCTGAGTGATATGAAGCAAGTCTACGACCTTTTTCTTCACAAAAAGAATTTTCCCGCCCAGACTTTCAATACACCTTTATGTGTTACTGCAAAAATACTACTTTATAACGAGTTTCAGTGACTGGTATCAATCTGAATAATACAATACATGATGTATTTACCCTGACAGAACTATGGTGGTTTAACATGTCAGACTGATGAGCTGAAAAATATATATATATATTTTTTTTTTTTTTACATTTACTCATTTAGCTGATGCTTTTCTCAAAAGCAGGTTCCAGTGTTAAGCTAGCTACCATTATTTACCTATTTATACAGCTAACTAGTGGAGTAATTCAGGGTAAGTGCCTTGTTCAAAGGTACTACAGCTGGGATGCAAACCTGCAACCTGTGATGCCAAAGGCAGCAGCTCTAACCCCACTACACTACCAGCTGCCTGTTTTTTGGTCACCTGGGTTGTCTTTGGACAGTAATTTTGTGTTTGTATTCATCTTACATTTACTCAGTTATCTGGAACTTTTCTCTAAAGTGACTTTCAATGTCAAGGTACTTCCAGTTATTTACCTGTTTATACAGCAGGGTGGTTTTACTGGCACAAATCAGTACCTTGCTTAGGGGTATTACAGCTGGAGATCAAACTTGCGACCTTTGGGTCCAAAGGCAGCAGCTCTAACCACTACCAGTTGTCCCGATCTTGACTCCTTTGAATTACCAAAGTGGCTCATTTATTTGTGTAAAGTATAGAGAAAAAATATAACCAACAAACCAAATGTTTTCATAATTTCCAGATGTGCTGGCTTTGCAATTAGAAAATAATCAAAATTAAACCTTTTTCTAGTTTTCAACCAACTCTTTGACCAAAACACCAAATCCGTCTTTATCTTCTGTTCCTGGTATGTTTATACAGTGCTATTGGAAAGTTTGTGAACCCTTCACCATAAAATGGTTACTTGAGAAGCAGTGTTTCTCACCTGACATAATAGGTGTGTAATTACCAATTCTATATTTTGCTTTAGAGGAAATCATGCAGGATGTGGGGGGTTGCAGCGGGTTTGACCGTGACCTGCTCTCCAGTGGGTCTGGGGTTTGAGTCCCACTCGGGGTGCCTTGTGATGGACTGGCATCCTGTCCGCGGTGTACCCCCCCCCAGCCTTGCACCCTGTGTTGCCAGATTAGGCTTCGGCTTGCTGCGACCCCACTTGGGACAAACGGTTTCAGCCAACGTGTGTGTGTGTGTGGAAATCATGAGTGTAGAAAAACACGTGTGGTGCAGGTACAAAAATGAGTGAACCTCAAGTTGCATTGGTTAAACCAAGCAGGTAAGCAGAATCAGATATGTATATCAGAATCACAACCCTTAAAGGGTTCACATACTTTCAAGCAGCAACGTATGTGATAACCATATACATTGACAACCTGAGGTCAGAGGCTTGTTTGCAGGATGTAAAGGTTTTCTCTTCCAAAAAAAAAAAAAATCAGTGCCTACATGATATGGATGAATGAATTTTATTATGTTTGTTTCCTTGTAGTTTTTGCTGATGCCAACTTCCCTTCTTCTTCCATTTGCAAATGCGGTCCAGCTGAGATAAGAGCTGATGGTCTGTAAAAGACATGCAAACTGGTATTGTGGTCTTACAAGAAAAAACAAATGAATACATTTAATTTTAAATAGAACTGTAGCACTTTGTAAGTAATAACGCATCTTTTAGTAATAATAATTCACATTGTTTTCTTAGATTTAATTTTTTTTTATTTTACTTTTAATCAATCATTTGAACACTTCTGTCTCTTAGGTCTTCACATTCCTGAACTTTTAGAGGCTGTACTGAAGCTCTTCCCCTTGGACACTTATGTCCACAGTCCAGTACGTATGATGACTTGTGATACAAAATTTAAGCCACTTCCGATTGACATGACCTTCTATACGTTATATGATGTGGTAGTAGGAGTAGTTGTAATGAGATGTTCTTGCTGCTTTTCTGTAACTTTTTTGTATTGAAATTGGTAACTGGCAATAAGATTTGATCAGGCTGCGTTTAACGTTTTTGTGAAACATTTGCAGCAGGGGTGGTGATCATTATTACACAGTGGTGTAGTGTTGGGTGCTTTTTGGTGGTCAAGTCCTTTCACTTGTTCCCATGATGGAAGCTCCTCTGTGGACAATTAATTCCATGAGCAGTGTATGCTGTGACAGGCAGCGGTCATGGACCTGGTGGACAGTGACAAGCAGAGAGGGCTGGCCGTGCAAGTGTGGGAGACCTACAGCAGGATTCTGAAGGAAGCGGGGTCTGATGTAAGTGCTTTCTCTGCTACGGCCGGTCCGTATTTGCTCACATGTACCTGCAGCATAGATACCTGACTTACCTTTCCATGTAACTGCTGTTTTATTCCTATTTCTTGATTACTGCTCCTTTGAATGGGCACAAAATGACCTACATCATTCTAACAGGCAGTGTATTTTATTTAAACCTTTAGAGGAAAGGATAAGTCTTTAGTGCTGGTGAAGAGGGAGGACTGTAGGAAGCACTTGCTATGAAAATACCTGAATTTTTGTGCTTTGTGCCATTTCATTTTAAATTTTTACAAGGGAACGTTTTTCCTGATTTAACTCTAACACTTTAGGATTGACAGCCAGTGAAACTGTTTTAATTTAATATATGCAACTAAAACTTAAAAGTAGTAGCTCTGATTTACAGATTGACATTTTCATAGGTCAGTGATTATATAACTGTAGTTACACAGCATTTCTATTAATCTTTCTCTCTTTATTTAGAAACCTTTAGAAAAGGTTGAGAGGTTTGAATTTTATGAGCGAGCCAAGAAGGCCTTTGCTGTTGTGGCAACAGGGTGAGTCATTCATCCTTTATGCCTGTGTATCGTATGCCATATCTATGAATGGATTTTTATTGGTGCCCTTTTTATGAACTGCTGGACCTCTTACTTGTGCTATTGCATTTTTTTCTGGCAGAGAGACCTCTCTGTATGGGAACTTGATCATTAAGAAAGGCGTTATTGCTGCTGAAGACCTGTGCTGATGGCTGAATGGAGCCTTTCCTGCTACCTGTCGAGCAGAATGAAATTTAGCCATGGACCAAGGACGAATCACATTTGCACGTGTGTGGAAGTTCAGGGATAGCTATCATAGCACAAAATTAGAGCTTGCAGTAGTTTATACTGAAAAATCAGCAGGTGGGGCCAGTGTCAGTCATTTTCCTGTACTATGTTCAGAATAATTAATAAGAAAAACTGTCTCACACACATTTTAATGGCATTTTTATTTGCATACAGAATTACAACATTCATTGAGATAATATTTGCAAAAGGTTGAAGAAGGTACAGTTACGTGGGTCACATGTGGCTTGCTCTTTATTTGTTAAACTGATCAGCAATATTTGCTGAATCATTTTATTTTTCGCCTGCATATTTTTTTTAACATGGTGCATAATTTTCTCTACCACATTAAATTACATGTATATTTTACAATTAGGTAAAACTTGATGGTATTTTGTCCTGTTGAATGGAACCTTTCTCACGTACACTTGGTTACAATAAAGCCTCTCTTGTCTTGTCTATAAGGCCCAGAAGGTGTCTATTTGTGGTACAAGTGGTCCCGGTCCTCCTCAGGATTGGAATATATCATGGACCCAAGTTTTTCTTGCATTATGGGAACCTGTGGCTCAGGCTGGAAAGCGGGCAGCTTGCCGTGGTATAGGTGGTCCCGGTCCTCTTCAGGATTGGAATATATCATAGACCCAAGTTTTTCTTGCATTATGGGAACCTGTGGCTCAGGCTGGAAAGCGGGCAGCTTGCCGTGGTATAGGTGGTCCCGGTCCTCTTCAGGATGGGAGTAAAGCCTGGGACTCTGCCTGGGCCCTGGAGGTACTACATTGTCACTGGCAACCGCCCTGGCTGCATGGTCATCAACGTGGCCTTCCAGCACTAATAACAGGGTGGTACAGGTCATCTCTGTCTTCCTCCACCATTATGTACTTCTGTTTCTTACTTGCCTTCACTGCATTCCAGATGACCATCTTTGGGTCTTTGTCGTTGTCGGTTATCGTGAGGTCCACCCAGGGCTCTATCTCCTTCATTCCCAGAGATGCTTTACCATGCAACTCATCAGACCTGTGTTAAAGAAGATTTAAAGATGATACAGTTTTCAAGATGCTCAATGCAGTGTGATAGTCAAAGTTTATAGCAGTTTTACCATCCAGTCAGACACTATAATTAACATTTACATTTATTGATTTAGAAGGTGTTTTTCTCCAAAGTGATGTACATCTCATAGAAAATACTATTTGTGCATTACATTAGCAGAAAGAGAGACTTAGATGCAGACGTGTGATTCTTAAGTGCAGTTAGTTTGTTTCTTTCCACCATATGCACCAGTTTTCATCACACGAGTAGCTGCATAAAACTTTCAGAATATCAACAGTTTCTGATCACCTTCCTGTTGATGTTTTTTTTGGAGATCCGTATAAACATTTATGGAAATATACTGGAGTCGCTGCATAAAGGCTTATCCGGGCATGATCTTAAAGTTAGGGTGCATGAACATTTACACCTTACATGAACTTAAGGGATCATGGGTGAAGTGAGTCTGGAAGAGGTGAGTTTTCAGACCCTTTTTGAATGTGGACAGAGTTTCAGCGGTTCTAAGTGAGAGGGGGAGGTTGTTGATTGAGAGATCGTGACAGGAAGACGGGGCCAGCTGGGAGGTGTAGGATCTCCGTTTTGGAGAGATTGAGTTGGAGGTGGTGATCAGACATCAATGCAGAGATGGCCAACAGGCAGGCAGCAATGTGAGCGGAAATGTCTGACGCTCCAGGTGGAAAGGAGAGGAAGAGCTGGGTATCATCAGCGTAGCAGTGGTATTTGAATCCATGGGAGGCGATGACAGTGCCGACGGAGGAGGTGTAGCTTGAGAAGAGCAGAGGCCTCAGTACTGAGCCCTGCAGGACACCAGTTGAGAGGGGCAGGGGAGAAGAACGGGGGCTCCGCCAGACCACTTGGTAGGATCTGTATCATGTGGCTCTTATTTGAGTTACCCTGCCTGATTTCTAAATTTTATTTGATATTTTGCGAGTTATTCCAATCTGGGAAGTCCTGGATTTTTTTTTTACGTTTTAAAAAGAAGAACATGAGTTGATCTTACTTGACAATTTCCGTGAGTTGACTGTCACTCGCTTTGCCCTGCAAAAACAGAAAACAATCAGACAGGTAGCTTTGCAAGCAACAGTTTATTTTTTGCAAGCATCTATCTGGTCTTGCAGTATTCACAGGTTGTAAGACATTTACTCAAATTTAAGCTGGGTTGCTGATATAGCGAATAATATCTCAGATCGTGAAGAGAGTCATTTGGAATTTATGGTCTACTTTTAGACTCGTTGCCTCGCTCCTGTATTACAGTGTTTGTCTCCGTGAAGGACACAGTAGGAGCCCCTTAGGTTGCCTTACTTTGTATATTATTTTTCCACTTTGCTGGCAAAATGCTGAGGAAATTAGTGCCATCTGGCATTCAGAGGCAACCAGAAATGTAAATATAGTATAGAAAGGGCCTTCAGTAAATCGACTGTCTGAATTTTTGGAGAAAACTGCTGTCACCCTTATTAACACTTGGATTGACATCCATCTGATGACATGGAGCCCTAGCATGTGCGCTAATCTGTCCCAAAAGCTCACTTCTCGCCAAACACTGTAGCCGACCTAACAGGGACTAGCGCTGCGTGTTTCTTAACAACAGCTGGAAGTAAATTAATGAAAATAATTAATATTTTCTTCATAAATTTTGACATCTCCTCAGACCACGCATGCAAAGGATGTTTTCGGGAGCGTGCTAACTGTGCTTTCCCAAACAGCAGCAGTCAGCATGAGGAATTCCTCTCTTATCGGTTACTTTAGCCAGCTGTAATATCGCACCGCTGCTCACCTTGCATAAAATGTGAAGCGGGGACTGTGTAAACGGAATGCACCGAACTCATAGTTACTTAGCTAGTGGCTCTTTGCCAATTTATGCTGTATGAACACAAAAGTACTATGAGATGCCTGCACGCTACAGTGCCGTCGGTTGCTGCTGGTTTGCAACGGACCCGGTAGTACGGCTTTGCTGTGGCTCCGTGAAGAAGCGCTGAAAGGCCAACCAGAAGAGCAATCCTGAGAGGGAAAAAAAAAAAAAAAAAAGGTGCTGTAGCCAAGTTTCTGTCAAATACTTCTGTACTTTTCTGTTGTCACTACCTGCACAACCGTACCTCCACTATAAAAAAGTGTTCTGAAGTTACTTCTCCATCCATTACAGTTTAGTACAATCTGTTAATATGGTCTGTCAAGAATACTTTGACACACACACACACACCACTTGTCCCGAGCAGGGTCGCGGTGGGCCAGAGCCTAACCCAGCAACACAGGGCATGGGGCTGGGACACACCCAGGACAGGATGCCACTCCATCACAAGGCACCCCGCATGGGACTTGAACCCCAGACCCACCAAAGAGCAGGCATAAACCCAAACCCGCTGCACCACCGTGTCCCCACACCCCTCAGCACACTTTCTGTTCCTCAAAAAACTAGTCTCTGTTGGAGAAATAATATGGAATAAAGTCCCGTTGAGCTATTTTTGATGGAATTTAGGATATTGAATGAATCTATTAAAACCGGTTCAACATAAGCTGATACTGTCCTTGATATAATATTTCTCCTTGTGATATTTTAAGTAATATATATACCTACACTATGTAAAACTTGTCCTTGATATAATAACTCTGGAGTTTTCTATGTGTTTTGAGGTGCTTACCTGAACATCATGTTGTCTACACATCAGGCTGCAGACGCAGGAATGAAAGCTCTGAAGACGACTAAAACGCAAACACTGAAAAGTGTCATAAAAGTGGACAAAGGTTGCGTGATAAATATACCACTGGAGACCTTTGCACTGTGCGTTCAGCAAAAAAAAATATTATGTATTGTGCCTCTCCTGTACTAAACAGTGTAATGCAAAGGAATTCTTATTACCTGTTGAGAAATTATTGCCCCTGTAGGCTGTGTGTGTCAGGGGGTGCGGTGGCACAGTGGGTTGGACTGGGTCCAGCTCTCTGGTGGGTTTGGGGTTCAAGTCCCGCTTGGGGTGCCTTGCAATGGCCTGGCGTCCTTTCTTGGGTGTGTCCCCTTCCCCTCCAGCCCTTTGCCCTCTCTGGCTGGGTTAGGCTCTGACTCCCTGTGACCCCATATGGAACAAGTGGTTTCAGATGATGTGAGTTTGTTTGTTTTTTTCGTAAAACAGATTCTTGAACTGAATTATCTGATGAAACTAGTAAGTTTGGGCACGCACGAGATGCATTATTGATATACGAATATTTCACACCCTGTCTTGCAGCAGGACTGGCATTTCACAGCGAAATGTTGTCTAATCTTTCTAAGTCCAACCAACTTCCTTAGTGCCTTATGACTGGTTTGTTACATGACAATTGTCACCTGCAGTCTTCCAGGAGAACAAAGCTTTGGTAGACTCCATTTACAGTGGGAATAGGCCCAGAGGCTAACAACTATTCAGATCTCCTTAACCAAAGATTTCACCAACAGAAATCAATGGAGACATGCACAAATAATGAGGGACACATCAGCCTTGCTTGAGCATTGACATGAGACATGCCCACCAATTCCTGATGCACTCAAGCCTGCGCAAGTCTGTTCACCTCTGGAGGCAGTGGGCAACACTGGAGGTTCACAGTGCCTGGGTTGTGGGTTTGGAGGTGGGTCTGAATCTGACTCAGTCTGTATGGCGTTTGCATGTTCTCCTGGCGTTCACAAAGATTTCCTCTGGGCGCTCTGCTTTCCATCCACAATCCAAAGATGTGTTTCAGAGTGAATGAATGTGCCGAAACAGATGGCAGGACTGAATAACCGCATCTTATTTTAATCTCCATTAATTTGTCCGTATTATGGGCAATAGTCGTTTGCTGTAGTGATTTTGCATTTCCTTATTAGTGTTGTTGTCAGGGGGTGTGGTAGTGCAGTGGTGCAGTGGGTTGAACTGGGTCCTGCTCTCCAGTGGGTCTGGGGTTCAAGTCCTGCTTGGGGTGCCTTGTGATGGACTGGCGTCCTGTCCTGGGTGTGTCCCCTCACCCTCCAGCCTTATGCCCTGTGTTGCTGGGTTAGGCTCCGACTCCCCGCGACCCCATGGGACAAGTGGTTTCAGATGATGTGTGTATTATTGTTGTTGAATTTTCATATTCGATATTTGTACCAGGAAGCCCATGGCATCATTACCACAAACGACTAAGTGATCAGTACTGTACGTGACCCCACTGTCGCAGATAAGTGGAAGCGCGACCCCTGTTTGCTGGTATCCCTGGCAGGAACGTCAGCCGACGGCTCGCGGAGTGATGCAGTGATCGCTCGCGCTGGCGCACATGCACACTGGAAGGGACGTCACCACGGCAACGGCTCTCCGGCAGCTGCTACTCTGCGGTTTTCACCGGAGACTCCAGCGAGAGCGAGCGCAGTAAGTCGCCCTTCATTCGTTAGCGAACGTTAATAAATGTTTACAATAAAAGCAACGCATGTAACTGACAACGCTGCTTTTGTGACCTTACGTTTTTTTTAATCCAGCGTCAGCATGATGTAGTACAATTATGTTATTATTTAATTTAGCGCTACGATCAGCGTTGCACACAGTTTTTCATTTCTAATTGAAAATAATTTAATTCTGCAAAGACGAGCCAACATTTTTAGTCAGACGATCACTGCTTGCTCACATAGTGTCTCTGCTTAATCATTATGTCCTTACCAACAAGAAGCGAATGCACACTTGTTTCGGGGTTAAGCGTACTGTGCGCGCGTGCTGTACACACATGTGCTCTGCAGATGACGCACTGTGCATTTGGGGGCTCGCGCACTGCATTAAAACGCTACATACGGTGTAAATCGCTGTGTAAAGTACTTATCGCGCTGTTCCACCCTAAGAGATGGCGGTAAGGTTTTAAATGGGCATCGTACGGGCCGCTTGGGATCCAGAGCAGGGCGCGAGCGAGCTGATGAGACTCGCGCACGATCTGTTTACCAGGGCTGCGCGCGCCGCGTCACTCCGATGCGAATGACACCGTTCGTCCGGGTGGCGCCAGTCTGTGCGGTCCGTCCGCACGCGCGCTCGCTCCCGAGCTCCTACCGTCGGCGGGCGGCGGGACCGCGGTCTCACGGCACCGACAGAAACGAAACAGCACCGTGACTTTCCGTCGTGTCTGAACACGGTTCCTGTTTACGCCGCGGTGCCTTTCTCTGGAAAGTGTCGCTCCGTTTTGCTGCACGAGGATGCATTGCAGTGTAGGAAAGGTTCAAGAAATTTCTGCAGGGGCTGTTTTGCCTGAGGGGGCTTCAGTGAACTCCTTTTCATCCCCTTTTTTTGTTTGCTCAGCCCCTCTGCGTCTGAACAAGGGAGAACAGGGACACACGTGCACATATTAAGTAGCCGTTACTCATTTTCACCGAGTCCTAATCATGGACGGGGAGTTCGGGCAAAGCTCGGCCAGAGGAAACACTTTGCGGGAACTCGTGAGGCATGTGCTTTGCCTTGCGGTCAGACGTGTGAAAGACTCAATGGCCCTCGGGTTGTTTGGCGCTCGCGGTGCATCCGATTGCCGCCCGGGGCCGCTTGGCCTTACCCAATGAGGGTAAACAATGGCTCCCATGTTGCCATGCCGTATCTTTGCTGCCTGCAGCCGGCTGGTGGAGATTGAACACAGATGAGCGTGGTTTGATTTCCTTTTACGATCAGCTTGTTGCCCTGGTCGGCCTAGTGACAGGACAACAATTCGTGAGAACGGCAGGGCTTTGGTGGTGAGGGCAGCTGTGAATCACCATCATCTGGACACCTTCAGGGCAGGACAGGGCTGGTGTGGACGTAAGCTTGCTCCAGCTCCGCACAAGCCCACATGCAATTTTTGCTCTTTTTGGAGTGGATGTCTTTGTCCAAGACCATTTACGTTGTCAGGATTGGTACATTGCATTACGTTAGATTGCATTACTTTGAGTGCAAGGTGGCAGTCGTATTATGACAGTCTTACCTGAAGTACAGTAGTTTACACAAAATCCATCCATTTCACCTAAAAAAACACTACAGAACGCTTGTATTTCAATTTCAACAATTAAAACAAACTATACTGTAATATGTGCGACTTTGGGCTCTTATGGGGCAAAGAATGACGCAGGGACACCATTCATGACACACGTTTATTCGAACACCGGCGCAAAGCGAGAGGTATCGGCGAGATAATGCCATCAGTTGAGGGACACCTTTTTTCTCAAGGACCTGTACCTCAAGCCAACCTTCACATTCCCTAAAAGGCACTAGCACCTTATAATCGTTGACAGTCCCCACTGTGGTTGCACAACTACTTCACATTTCCCACAATTCCTTTTTTTTACAACTATTTACATAATACATCTGTTTGCACTCGAAAGGGATGCTCTTCAGTAGTGCGAGTCACTACAATATCAAACAACACACACACACACACACACACACACACACACACACACTCCAGCTGAAACCACTTGTCCCATGCAGGGAGCCAGAGCCTAACCTGGCAGCACAGGGCACAAGGCTGGAGGGGGAGGGGACTCACCCCGGGCGGGATGCCAGTCCATTGCAAGGCACCCCAAGCAGGACTCAAACCCCAGACCCCCCGGTGAGCAGGACCCGGTCAAACCCACTGCACCACCGCACCCCCTGATGTCAGGCCAGTTCAAAATAAAATTATTTGCAACAGCAAGACAAATATTTTAGGAAACAGCCACTGAGTGACAAGTCGTGGCAAAAATGTCCCAAGGTGTGGTGTCATAAGGTGGATCTTCAAAGTGTGTCTGCAATTTTAGAGCCTGGGAGCAGATCTGATGAGCATGAATGGACCCCTGTCATATGTTTTGAGGCCCGTGTGATGCCCATTTTTAATAAGTTTATGGTCTGGGTTCAAGACTGAGATATGTCATCCTCTGGCTGTGTTCTGGAGGTCTGTTTTGCTCTGGCATGTGCGACACTCCACCTGCGAGGATTTCAGTGAGCTGAAGGCTGCTGGCTGACCACTCCAGATAGGGCTCTTGGGGACGTCCTGAGCACCTGCAGGTGGCTGCCTGCGATGAGCTCCCCACAGACACCAAGTCTGGGAGGCTGTAAAGAATCCACAGGAAGGCTCAGCATGCTGGAAAGCATCTCTGTTCACTGTCAAACATCCTGGCTGATGTAGACTTCAGGACTGTACTCTAATTCAGACATTTTATTTACCAGAAATTTACTCATTTTTGCTAACTGCTTGTCCTGGAGCCCCTCCTGGAATCACTGTGGACAAGGCTGGGGGTACACCCTAGATAGAGCACCAGTTCATTGCATCACACACTATGGGCAATTTAGCATCACTAGTTCACCTGAACTGCATGTCTTTGGACTGTGGGAGGAAACCCACACAGACACTGAGAGAACATGCAAACTCTTCACAGACTAAGTGGGGTTTGAACCCATGCCTAAACTACCCAAGTTCTGGGAGCCAGTAGCGCTACCTGCTGCGTCACTGTTCTCCGAATACTCGAAATTGTTTGCGGGAATTTAGCAGCTGTTGGCAATGTCTTGAAGACAGTGGGACTTGAGGAGTTATGGCTTCAAGGTTCCCATGGTTTCTTAGTTTTCTCATCATCATAAATTGCTGGGTTTGTGTCTTTAAGCAATGTTCCTATGCAATTTCAGTACACATTATGTACTTTTTTTCATGCGTTCTTTAGAAAAAACATGACCGACTCCGGAGGAATCCCGCTGGGTTGCAGAAACAGGGACATCTGACCCCAGAGTCTCATGGAAAATCCTCCATGTCCCAGAGTTATGAGGCTCATCGCTGAAATGTCCCATTAGTGCGATCAAAGGGAGTTTGATTACACATGGAGGAACTAAGGAAGTACCCCAGCGTGAGAGCTTTAAGTACTTTTAAGTGAGACCTCACCATTGGAGCAGTGGAACGGAAACCTGCTAGGCTTTTATGTCCTTAAAGGCAAATTCCTTTAAATACCTCAGCAACTAACACATGCTATGGAAAAGGTCACAAACGAACATTCAGAGTAACAACAAGCATAGGCAGTTAATATGTACATTATTAAATTCAGTTCTATTCAATTTATTTGTACAGAGCGCTCTTCTCACGCAGTGACACAGAGCGCTAGAGCACAGGCATAAGGCAAAGGTTGACTACATTAGAGCTTATATATTTCTGTTTATTCATTTGCAAAGTTCAGGCATGCGGTATAGCTTTATGGACTGAAGGAACGCTGAATATAATTGATATTAGTCTGATGTTATCCTTTTGGAAAATGGAGTAGCTTGTGTAGGTTCTAGACCTCAGTCCTGTTGGAGGTTAACACACCGGAAGGTGTCTTGGCTTGTGTCCGTTTCAGATGCTGTGAAGCTTTCTTGATTAATTTTTGTGCAACTTATACGAATGAACTCCCTGATTAATGGGACTTGGGTAATGAAACTAATGTGTGCTGAAGTTAAGTGGAAAAAGCCTGTTGTTGAAAGTTTCATTCTGAGCTTTATGCTGGATTGTGGGGGTAGGGACACCGTCTAGAGGAGTCTTGGCTGGTCCAGAGATGAGTGTAAAATCCATCCAACCCGGCATGTCATTTGGGTGAATGCACTGTTGGAAATATTTCTAATAGTTCTGGTTTTTTGATTTTCCATAAATAATTGTCACTGTTGAAACAATGTTAAAGCTTTGTAAATTATTTTTTATTTTACATACAAAATGCTTGTATTTTAGGTAACTTTGACAGGTTGCATCATTTACACTTTCAATGCATTGCTTGGTATCAGTGTATCTTGGTACTTTTCCATTTATGTGAAATTTCTCTGCACTGTATCAGCACCCAAGTCCAAGTCCTCAGCCACTAAGCCCTCAACTTGTTCTCATTTAATGACTATGCAGGACTCTGTGATCCTTCTTCTCCTTCTTCCTCTGTAACTCACATTGAAGACATCTTTCTTCTGTGGGTAAATGGGCTCATCATTGCCATTGCTTACCTGTGTTGTCATTCCACAGGTCATGGTGAAGATTGGAAGCCACGTGGGGTCCAAGCCAGAGAAGGGCCAGTCGGGGGAGGAAGGGCTAGAGTGCTCCCCGCTGCTCATGCCTCTGGATGTCAGTCAGCTCCAGCAGCCTGTCCCTGACAAGGTGAGGATGGATTTAGGGACGGGCTCCACACCTCCCGGTCATTAATTTGTTCCTACTGTTTGAATGATTCAGTATCCAACTGTAGTACAAATTCATTTTCCTTGACCGCGTCACGTATTACCTCATTGTTTGGACTGTTTCATACCTGCTGGTCTTCAGGTCGTTGTGAAAACCACTACGGAGTACCAGCTGCAGCAGAAGAAGAAGAAAAAGACGTGTGTTCCAGGCATCAAGAAGCTCAACATAAACCTGTATGACGAGGTCTCCGAGAAGGTCAAGGTGAGTGCTTCATTTAAATTTTGTCAGGATCACTGCAAAGATTATAGCATAGAAGTGGCATCGAAATCCCATTGACTGTGACCGCACTGTTAATGACACGGTTGTAGAACGATGGCACACAGAGGGTGGTGCTTACAGACAGGGTAGCTGGACGTTTGTGCAAACTTACAGGTGTTCTCCTTGTTTATCGTGTGTGTGTGTGTGTGTGTGTGTGTGTGTGTGTGTGTGTGTGTGTGTGTGTATCTCCCAGCTAATGGGCCTGGTCCTTGTCACCATGGCATTCCTGGCTTGCCTGCTCCTGCTGGTCATGTACAAAGCGCTCTGGTACGAACAGCTCGCCTGTCCCCAAGGATTCGTTTTCAAGGTAAATGACTGTGTTCTAATAAGACAGTGGGGTGGGTGCATGTACTTGATTCAGTCAACTAATGACTAGTTAATGCTAATCAATACACAAGAAATTGCATTTCTTCAGTACCAAGTATAATTATCTGTGTTACATTCAACCAGTGAGCAATATTGTTTGGTGGTGAAAGAGCAGGGCATGCTCTCTTTGTCATACCTTAATTTTTTACACACACACACACAAGCACATTGTCTGAAGCCGCTTGTCCTAAGCAGGGTCGCGGCACTCCGGAGCCTAACCCGGCCACAGAGGGCGTAAGGCTAGAGGGGGAGGGGACACACCCAGGACGGGACGCCACAAGTGTTTTTAGTAGTCAATTTTTAAAAGCAGAACATTAACGGAAAAAATGAATAACACATGAGAGTCACTTTGTCATCTTATGGTGAAATGTTCTATAGAGAAACATATATATATATACACAGTACATATATATATATATATATATATATGTGTGTGTGTGTGTGTGTGTGTGTATATGTATGTTTGTAGTTGTCTATGTAGGGTTCCCCAACCCAAGGCCACAGAGTGCTTTGTGTACAATTCTTTTTGTGGAAAGGGTAAGGTAGGCAACATCTGACATCCGTGTTGTTCATGAAGATAGGTGAGGTGGGAGTGGCATCATGTTTACCAACAGTACATGATTGCTTTGTGAGGCCAGATGAGAAAACATCCCTGTGCTCTTTATAGATCTTTGTATTAGTTTTAACCTCAACAAAGAGGTCCGGGAGACTCCCACTGTGTGGTGTCTTGCTTTGTGGCACTTCCTTTTCCATGTCAGCTTAGATGTGCAGAGGTCCATGCAAGGTCTCCTCAATCCCCACCTCCAAAGCTTCTGTCATAACTGAAGATGAAGCATTGCAGACCCACACTTATGGTCTTTGATATTTTTTTTGAGGGACTGGGCCATAATGCAGTCTTTGTGTGTGTTCTTATAAACTGACAGTGCTATGGCTTGGTGCAGGTTTTAGTCTCCCTAAACTTCCACCCCCATCACCCACCCTACAGCACAAGCACTGCACTCCAGAGCCGTTGGAGGCCTACTACCCTCAGCCAGAGTCTGGCCCACGGGGCCGCCTCTATGCAGCCATCAGCCATCTGAGCCAGGCTGAGAAGGCCGTCCCCAAGTTGCTGCCATCATCATGGTTACCTGTCATCAATGCCCTGAAAGGGGCCAAGAAGATTAAGGTGGAGTCTGGCCATGCCCACCAGAAGGGCTCTAGTGACACAGCCCGACATCAGCGTGACTAAGGCTACCAAATTATGTCATCTCTCTGAGTGTGGCATCTCACAGGTAAAGCATAAATGTGACAGGGCTTGTTGTACACTGTGTTTCACAGAGGATGAAGGGGTCTTTAGAGGAATGGTGTATGTGTACGTGTCCTCAAGTTTGTATACACTTTAACCCAGGAATGAGTTCAACAGTCAGAAGCATTTTATTTGATGTGCATATGGAAATATGCAAACTGCTCTTTATCCTGTTTCAACTGGTTGTGTCTTTGCCCAACTTTTGACACGTGAAATATCTACAGATGTGATTAGCTAACCTTATTTTAAATGAAGACCTTTTCAAGATGTAAAAAGTTTAAAAAAAAATTTTCAATTTTAAAGAGGGGTTTATAACAACCAGAAAAGTACCTTACCTAACATGATATGTGCACACATGCACATCTGTAGTTACATTTTAAATTATATAAAAGTTCTGCATACTGAACTGTATGGTACTACACTCATAACGATGTACTAATGTGATGTGCAGTTACAAATATTATAAAGTGCTGCTAATTTTACTGTTTTAAATAATACGTAATGTCAGAACACACCTGCCACACTGCTTCCAGCGGCTTTCTGGTAGTGGTGGTAATGGTACCTTTCCATCCTGAGTCTTTGCATATCTCAGTGTCAGTGCAGATTGGGGTCGAAGGCACATGGTAGCTGTCACCCTGTCCTAACATGGACTCAAAACTTTTTGTTTTTTGTTTTACTACCACCTGGGCCCCAGTTTGACACGTATAAAGTATAAAGAAAACTTTGCGAAATCTTTGTCTTGCACACAATGCTCGATCTTCATGTGATTTTAGCAAATACTCATTCAACTATAGTTTAAAATAATTAATATGTTTGTTAAAATCCCCTCTATAAATAAGGGTCTTTTTCTCAAGTTATGAGCACAGATCTGAGCGCAAAGCAAGTATCTTACATAAGAATTTCTGCTGGTCTGGAGTTCATAGAATCCAGGTCCATTCAGTGCAGCTCCTGAAAAATGTGCCGGCTTTTTACTCATCAAGTTATACTACTCCGTCTGTTCTTATAAGTGTTTACACTGTAGAACACTGATAAATTTTCTAAAGATTTCTTTTTGGTGAAATTCAGCGATGGTAAAAAGAAATGTTTCACAACATTAATAAATTTGGTAATGTTATATTTTCTTAAATTCCTATTGTAGATAAGAACCTGTTCTAACTGACTGCTGGACATATCTCATTCTTTTATTATTTCTATAATAAATCTTCACACACACGACAATGAAAGACAAGCAGTGCTAGATCATGTACATGTAACAATGAAATACATTGAAAATATTAGATATTATTATTAAAGTGTTCAACTGAATGTGACTGGGTTGGAAGTTAGAACACAGTAGTCGGGAAAATATTTAAAACTGTTGTAATCCATGGTGTTATCAGTGTTAAGGAAATAATATTGTCCATAGTAAGGTGTGTTGCAGGAGTCTTGCAGTGTTTTGTGCTGAGTTATGAAAGGGACGCGTGTTTCACTGACCCAGGTAGCTGCACTCTTAAGTAAATAAGCTGCTTAATTAATTTCATAGCTGCTTTTCATGGACTCATAAATATAGACGTGTTAAATTCAGACCTAGCTACATCTTAAGGATATGGTAAAGTACAATGAATTTGTTTGTTTTGTTGAGTGTGAGACAGAAAAGAAACAGAAGACGACATATTTTATTATAAACATTTATCATGGCAAAACCAGTGCCACTTAATACAAAGTTAGGAAGCTTGAAATCACTTTAAAGCCAGTGGTGATCATTAGACCCACCAATTGTATAGGCATGACAACTTAAATCAAAATTCTGAAGTGCTGTTTAATGCAGTTTTAAACCTATTTAAAAGGTCTTTTTTTCCTAAATTTACAAATTTAGCTACACTTTTCTCCGAAGGATCTTATGATGATTAACCTCTTTATACCACTAAGTAGTGTTGTTGGGTGTTGGGTAAGTATCTTGCTCAAGGGTAATTCAGTGGCAGGTGGGATTCAAACCGGGGTCTTTCAAGTAAAGGCAACAGCTTTAACCACTCCATTACCTGACTGTAATTGCAAATCACAGTGAATGTACAAGTTGAATAAACAGTTTAGTAAAAGGTGACATTTAAATTTTTGATTACTTGTATTGTAACATATTGCATGTCTGTAATTGCCTGTATTGAATTTTTTTTATTATGATTTTTTTAAAATCCAAGAGTAGGTCTAGCCTTCTTTAATATGCAGTACTACATGTTTGACAACCAGCTTGTAAATGCCATCCTATACATGTTCAGCAAATTGCGGTAAAATGTTTGAATGTTGGGGGTGCGGTGGCGCAGTGGGTTGGACCGCAGTCCTACTCTCCGGTGGGTCTGGGGTTCGAGTCCCGCTTGGGGTGCCTTGTGATGGACTGGCGTCCCGTCCTGGGTGTGTCCCCTTCCCCCTCCGGCCTTACGCCCTGTGTTGCCGGGTAGGCTCCGGTTCCCCGTGACCCCGTAAGGGACGAGCGGTTCTGAAAATGTGTGTGTGTGTGTGTGTTTGAATGTGCTGCTGTTTTTATTTCAGAGAAATTAGTGCCAAATTTCCACTAGATTAATCAAAATATCATTAAGTACCATTTCAGTCCAGAACAACCACAGGTGCCCTTGGAATTTACCATTGTAAGAAAACAGTTTCATTGTTTCTTTCAACAAGAATAGACATAAATAGACAACAAAAGAACATGAAAATTACTTAGATCAGTTTACAGAAAGAGACATAAGGGAGTCCTGGCTGCAGGGTAGATCTTAACATATATTGTATGCATAAAGACAAAATGTGTTGAATGTGTTCAAAGGGGATTTGTTGCATAAAATGCTCAAAGGAAGCGGGTTGACATTTTCAGATTATTATACTTGTCTGTGCAATTTATAATCTATATAAAATATTCAGATCACGTGCTTGTTTACTTTGGTGTTCATTTGTGTTATTCTTATTGAATGTATTCCTAAATGTGTTTAAATTTTATGACTTTATTGCAATGTCTCACAGGTTGGTTGACGAAAAATGGACTTCCTGTAGAGCAGTCAGTACAGAAATACATCATGGTGCTTTTTCAATAGCGTACTCTTGTCTTATGTGTCCCAGTATACTGTACATGCTGTGTAGTCCTTTGGTGCTGTAAACTCCTAGCAGTCTTTTAGTGGATATTGTATGTTCGTTCCAAGCGTGCACACAGTTTTTAAATGTCAGGCCCAGGGGTGCCAAATAAATGTTGTAAAAAAATTTTCTTTGGTGTTGCTGTGAAAAAAAACAATAAAGAATCTGGTGGTTATATTTTCACGAATAATCTTTTTCCTCATTTAACTTGATTCTTTTTCAAGACTGTGATGCTGTGAGTATCTTTTGAGAATGGATCTCAGCGCAATGGACTGAATATATCATGACTGTAGCTTTTGCTTGTAGTCCACTCCTGAGACCCAAGGCCTTCTGTGAGCCATTCTCTGCTATGATCCACTGGTGCGCAGGGTCAGGGAAGGCTGATCCTGATGTGTTCGTGGAATTGCGGAAGATGGTGTAAGTTTCCATTTGTTTTAGTTGGTCTACAGCAGTTCTGTGGTATGGAACCGAACCTACGCAGTCAGTCTTCTACGCAGTTTTCTGATATCTCAGACTCCGCTGACATGGTGTGCCATTTTCATGTACTTGTGTTTACCACTTCATTTATTATTTTCAAAGAGCTGTTTGCTGCGCCACTTGACATGATCACTTTCAGACTAAGAACTAGGGCAGTTGGTGTGTGTGGAGCACCGTGGTGGAAATACGATACAGATTCATTTGCCTCAGGTCAGAAGAGCCGTTTTGGTCTGAAGCCTTTTCAGAGCCCTGAAAATGACTACGTGTACGTCAGCTGAATGTGGACGTGGAAAATCTCTCCTCCTGGGACTTAAACACTGGTTGTCAGTCATCTTGTGAGCTTAAATTTACATGTGTTTTGTAATTAATACGTATAAGTTGAGTAGGTGCTTCAGTAAAGCCCCTTTTCACAGTCGATTGCCTCGGGGGGGAGCGGATTCTGCCAACATCAGCTAACTTGGCTGGCCGTGGGGGGCAACCCTCAGAGTCATCCAGCCTGCCATGTGTCGTGTGGCCTCTCCAGAGCATGGCCAGCAAAGTTCAGCTTTTAAGTGATCAAAACAGCCGCTGAAGAATTGACAAAAGCGTGGGCTCTGCTTCCCCCCCGTTCTGTAAGTGATCCTAGGGCCTACACAATGCCTGCTCTGTTGTCTGAGACGGAAGCTGACTGCATGTCTGATACTGTCCTGCATGTGGCGCACGTCATTAAAAAGGTGAATTGAAGGTGCTCCGATACCACGTCTGCACCCTCGCTGTACCACAGGTCGCCGATCATCCAGAAGTGAATGGCAGATGGATGGACACCTGAGTTAGCACCTTCATGGTGTCCTTGCCATCCAGTGCTGGCGTGCCCAGATCTTGACCTGTGGTGAATAACTATTGCAACAAGTCACATAAAACCTCACCTGGCTTAATTATATTCAAGCAGCAAACATGGTTAACAGCTGGATGAGACCAGTTTTTGCAGCTAGGTGTTTACTTTTTCATCCCAACTTAAATTTACAGATCACATTGCAGGTTGATTAATCAACAAGACTATGTCCATCCAGAAGTGGCATCGCCCTTCTCTGCTGCCCAGGTAGGTCACAGGCATAAACCACTGAATGGTTTTTGTCTGTGGTTCATAGACTCTGGTTGCCGCGCTGCATCTGTGAAGATTTTATTACATTTTCCTCACACAATTATGTAACATCCAAGAGACGGATGTTTGCAAGGCACAATATTACAGTCACATACTTACAGTATAAGACTGAAAATTTCTAATAACATTAATCACTTGAATTCTGTTTCTGCAATAAAAAGTAACAGGACTGTCTGTTCTCTCTGTATTCTGTCTGCTGTGAGCTTCAACCTCAAGTTGTGTTCCTTTAGCAGAGTAAAATTGCTTCTTTACCTGAATTTTCACGTAAACGTCTGAATTGACATGCAGCAAGATAATGACCGAGTTTAATTTTTTTCTGAAATATGCGCTTTGAGTGACAAAAAGTTGTTGAGATAACATTAGACATACCAAGCTGAAATGGTGGGCCAGCAGGAGTTCTTCTAAAGGGGTAAGATCCAGATGTAATAGAAGAATATTAAGGGGCAGGCCACTCAAACAGAATTTGAAAGATGAGCTGTACGAAACCATTTCTAATCATTCATATTCTATGCTCTATCTATACAAAATGATTGCTAGATAATTCAGAACAGGTTTTCTCTTTTTTTCTCCAAGCTGGTGCAATTGACTTCTCCGCTCTAGTTGATATATTTTCCCTGGACACAAATGACAGTCGTGACTACTTTCATGTGTCTATGGTTGATTCTGTCCACTTTGTTCTCTGCCCACTTTATTTGTGACAAAAAAATGGACTTTTTCCACACGCATGTTTTGTATGTCGAACGGTATCCTTCTGCAGAAGTTCGTTTGTGTGATATTTTCATTTCACTGATGCTTCTGATTTATTCATTGCGATGAAAGATTTTGCTTTATTTAAAATCATTCATCGGTTTTTGTGTGAGGTGATATAAATTTTGCTGGATACTGAGATTTTAGCACAAAACAGAGACCCAAGAGTAAGATTTCTAAAGCTGAGGGCGGCATGAGAGGTGACTTTCTCGTGGCAAAGGGATGGCGGAGCTTCAGTTTTATTTCCCTTAAGGATGCCAGCTGGTAGACTTTTAAGGAGGTGTGGCAGAATCACACAGCTCTTCATGCATGTGTTCGTGGAGTCGGAGGCACTTTTCTCAAGTGGGCACAGGATCTATCGTATGGATTGCTTACCTGGACAGGTAAGCTGTTGTTGGAAGTTCAGCCTAGCGATGGGGTTGTCAGTATTAAAGTGGGAGCTGTAATTACAGGAACACAAAAGCACTTTCCATTATGTCCTCTTTGGTGTGGGCTTTGCTGAACAAACAGACATTTGTAACAGTTCTGGGTTTTCTCTTCAGGACGCAGCATCTGTAAATGACTTCAGGAACCATAAAATGAATCTAATTAGTCAGTTTGGTATTCTGGAATGAGACAATATGACAGCATTTTCTCATGGATATTGTCAACAGGATGGAAATAATGCCAGTATTGAACAGAGAGATAATTACTTATTATGTCTGACCTACTTTGGAGCACAAATATTATCATTAGTCATAGACAAAATAATTTAATGACATCCCGTAATTAAGCGTGGGTTTATATGCTAATGAGTCAAATGAAATGTAAACAAGAGGGTATTTCCACCAGGGCCGGCATCCCAGGAAAGGTCTCACACATGCGGCTTTCATTTGGGTTATTCAGGCTCCAATTTAGGCCCAGACAGGGGAAAATCAAACACAGCTACGTTTGGACAGCACTGTGCTATAAAGTCTCAGCGCTGAAGGAGTTGCCCCTGGGTTTCAGCCCTGTCTTGCTTTGGCAATTGTTAGCGCTAGTGCTACACTCGTTTCCTCTCAGCTTGCGTTCCCGGACCCCGGGAAAGACCACGTATGAGCTCGCGAAGGCAAGGGGGTCACAATTTATAACATTTATCTGTTTTGTTCATAACTTGGCAAAGCCCGTTGCGGCGTAAGCTCATCATCCACTTAATCCAGCAGAACGTGTTACACTGCTGTAGCCTGGAGTGCTCAGCTTATGTGGAGTTTTTTCTGCCAAATCTGTGCCTCTTTTTTGCTCTCTGGTCTTGAGTACAGCACATGCTCCAGGCCTAGGTGGAACGTCACCACGGAGAAGCAAAAGATGATGAACTTCACTTACATAAACAAATAAACACACTGGAGCAGTAGGAGCACGAGTCACAGGGCTGGAAGGGGGAAGGGATGCGGGGGGGGAGGGGGGGGGGGGTGTTTGTGGTTTGTCCTGACCCAGCCTTTCAGGAAATAACTTCAGTGGGTTTGAAGAATTCCCCCCTTCAATCGCTCGCTCTAACACACACATACACACCAACACGCACACATTTTGAATGGCAGGGCTCCTACTGCGCTTGATGGTTTTCTGCCACCGCTGTTCATGATATGTGTCTGTGTTCCTGCTGAGGGTTACGGAGACCACAAGCCCCAGGCCAAGCCCTAGCAGGCTGGGTGAAATGTCAGATCCTTTAATTCACTTGTTTTTCTCACAAGCAGTGGATGCAGGCCTCATTACAAATTACCGTCGGGTGCTAATTATTAATCAGCTGGTCTAAGTGTGTAAGTCAACCGGTGCAAGTCAACCCGTAGCTGAAGAGTTCGGTGTGCCTTTGGGCTCTCAGCACAGACCAGAAATGTTCACTAAGAGTCAGAGGTTTCGTAAATGCATGGACGAAGTGTGAAACTGCGAGAAGAATTTAGCTTGAAAAATCACGATCGGTAGAACGTTTCCGATTTTCATTTACCATTATGTTGCTGCGGTTCCTGACCCTTAGCGCAATGATATTGCACGAACTTCGAGGTATGGAAGAGAATCTCGGATTAATAAAAGCGAGCGATAGAGAAGAAATGACTAAGAAGTGTCAGCAAATAATGATTGCTGGCAACAAGCTGTGAAGCACTGAAATTGGCAGCGTTTGGGTAACATGTAGGCCAAGAATAAATAGTCTGTCTGTAACTATTTAAATGCAGCATTAAGCTGTGATTTATGTAGAAAAGAATGGTATTATGAGGGAACATTTTCCAAGTGTTGCAGCTTGCAGCAATTTCAGTTATATGAGAGGAAAACCACTGAAACAAATATTTGACCGTGTTCCATATTGTAACAGATATATTGTACATAGATTCATTCTGCTAAAGGTGAGCAATAAATTTTGGTAATATGAAGGAACATGGGTCTTCTCAAGACATGTCTTTTTCAAAAGCTTCAGGACACAAAGTCACAGGGGAGCTACAGGAATTCCTGGAGATCACTTTGGAATTAGTGAAACCTAAATGCCCCACTGCCCCAAGGCAGTACTTATTCCATATAACTGTAATCATCTAAGACTAAACCTTATATTTTCTATTTCATATGTCTAGTGGTGCAGGAAGAAACTGACCCTGAAGCAGGTTAAATAGATTTCTGAGCTGTGGTTTGGCATTAATCCTTCTTGCTGGGAAACAATGTGTGTTTTCCAATATTCTGCTGTAAGAGGGACCACTACCTCCACATTGTGTGACAGTTGTGGTTAATTGTAAGTCCATTTGACCCGTGATGTAACCCTTCGTGCTCGGGCTTACTTTAGAACTGATTCACTTCTGTACTCTTTCTTGTCCATAGTGGGATTGCAGGAGTTTTCTCGCAGCTCCTGTTAAAAGTTGTACGTAAGGGGTGCATGAAATGAGGCATGATTAGAAAATCCGCTAGATGAACTGCTGTTGTGTCCAGTGAATGGGCTTAGGTTCGCGGTGTGCCCACCCTTGGACATTCTGTTCACGGCTTCACGAGGTGTTGTTGGCCATTACTATACAAAGGAGTATGTGAAGCACTGGTCACACATCCTGTGGGTTTGACGGTGACCGTGTGGTCTCTATTTCACATTAGCATCTGCATCTAACGTACGCCCCGGTGAGGAAGGAAGTCCCTGGCTCCACTCGGACCTCCTGTTCACTCACAACTGCTTCTGCTTAAGTCAGACAAACCAAGAACGACGGTGGCTGTGATCTTCCAGTGGCCATGACTGGCTCTTGAAGACAAGTTCTGAGGTTGTGCTGTCTTCCTGTTGATATATGTGTCAAAACTTTTTTTTTTTTTTTCTGCTCTCCATCTGTGCATGTGCACAGTGTACTTTTGGCAAAGCAGTTCCAAGCATGGAACTGAAGCAATAGAGCCAGGTTTCCAGCTATGAGCGTAGCCAAAATTGCTCTCGTAAAAGCTGACGAAAGTACTAAATCGGGAGCGTAATTATCTGTGTAATTCGCAGACGTGTTGGGTTGTTCAGCTCTGTATGATTACATGTCATTTTTAAAGTTAAACATTTTGCTTTGTGTTGTCACCATAGTGTTACAATATTATCCATGTATACTTTCAGGAAGGCATGAAGAATCACATGTTGAGAGACCATGTGGCATTTGAACACAACAACTTGCTGGAGCTATTTGAGTGTTACTGCATGGCTATTATACCCTCAGCTGCAGCATAATCCACATTTTCACCCAATACCACAGTAAAAGAATTCCACATTCGTTCAGCATATGCTAGTGATTACAAATTATATTTTGGCAGGAATTCTCGTCATATTGAGGAAAGGAGTGTTATGTTTGGGCCAGAAACTGTAGGCCATGCAATTAACATTTACAATGTGTTTGTTTTTTAATACCAAAGTTTCTTTGGTGGCTGGCACTAAGGGCATCTGCAGACTGGTTAAATCATTTCCAAGTGTTTGTGTTAAAAAGCTCTAATTTTCGCAAGTTATAGATTATTTTGCTTTGATAAGCGCACTTAAAACTCTTTGTGTTGTATCTGTGGGAGCGAGCTTAACTTTAAAAATTCTATAATTATGTTAAATACAGCATAATATTACTACTTACACAATCAATATCATAATTCTTGGTATTCATAACATTTCATAATTTCATAATTTCCTTGTAATTGTACAAAACAATTACTATAATTATAATTTTTTTATCATTGCAATGGATCACAATTTAGCAATGTATAGTAACGACTATACTGAACTTAACCTCCTTAAATAAAATAATAAAAATATTGTAACACTTGATGTACAACATAACTCATATACACACACACACACCATCTGAAACCGCTTGTCCCATACGGGGTCACGGGAAGCCACAGCCTAACCTGGCGACACAGGGCCAAAGGGGGAGGGGACACACCCAGGACAGGATGCCAGTCCATCACAAGGCACCCCAAGCAGGATTCGAACCCCAGACCCACCCGAGAGCAGGACTCAGTCCAACCCACTGCGCCACCATGCCCCCCTTTCGTACATAACTCAATATCTTTAATTGCTTGGGTCCAAAGATATTGTGGTAAGACAGGGTATAGCCTATGGCTAGGGAGGGTACCGCCTGGATGGGACTTGATTGCAGGGTAACTGTCCACAGTCACACACTAAAGGAAATTTAGACTCACCAGGCTACCTAAAACATGTCTTTGTGTGGACCTTGGAAGGAAAGTGGAGCATCTGGAGAAACCCTCAGAAACATGGGGAGAAAGTGTAAATTGTATGGAGACTGAGCCAGATTCAAACCTATGCCTGAATAACCCAGGCATTGTGAGACAGCAGTGCTACCCAATGTACCTCCATGCCGTCATTCTACTAAATCACACACACACTGAAACCACTTGTTCCAAGCGGGGTTACAGCAAACCAGAGCCTAACCCAGCAACGCAGGGCATAAGGGGAAGAGGACACACCCAGGACAGGACACCAGTCCATCGCAAGGCACCCCAAGCAGGACTTGAACCCCAGACCCACTGGAGAGCAGGGACAGGCCAAACCTGCTGTGCTACCGCACCCCTTATTTAAAATCTATAAATGCAATGAAAAGTGAACAAAATTTTTATTAAATAGTTTTAAAACATATTCTCATCATCTAAATTATATTTTAAAAGGTATACTTTAGTGGTTAATGTCCTTAATCAAAGCTGAACTAATCTGTAATTATGACTGAGCTGGCATAATGAGTGTGTGAAGTGTGAATGTGTGTTCAGTCAGGAATGTTTCATCCTGTGTACAGGACGAGAAGCAGCTGGCTGATTAACAAGGGCTTAGAAATGAGTTTTTAATTATAATATCGACGCCATTTATAGGTTGGCAGGAAAGAAGGATGTATGGTCAAAGTAAAATTTTTTTTACAAAGTCTAATCTGTAAGTACAACAACAAAACCAGTATCAAGCTCTCATATGAAATTATTAATATTGACTGTATATTGATGTATGAATAAATGTAAATGTAAATGTAAGTACCAATGGAGTAAAAATGTCCAGTGTTGTTTTCCCTTTTATGTCAAGTTTTAGTCTGATTTTGCTAGTAGTTTTGAACCAGTTTTATTTGTGATATGACACGTGTAAGATTTGTTTTCCTGTTTTACAATTTATTGTTTTCACTATCATCTACTACCATTTTCATTCACAGTCTGCTGTTATTTTCCACAGATTTTCTGAGTTTATGGCATTAAAACACCTACTAGTGTTCAGCCATTTCCTTTTTGCACAGTGCTGAAATACCGACCAGTCTTTCCCCCCTTCTTTAGTCACAGTGTTAAAGCACAGCAATGTGTTCTGATTTTACTTTGTTTCTTTTTATGGGAACCCAAAGTTGTTCTGATCAATTTGTTTAATTTAAAAATGTATTGCATAGGGGGGGTGCGGTGGTGCAGTGGGTTTGGCTGGGTCCTGCTCTCTGGTGGGTCTGGGGTTTGAGTCCTGCTTGGGGTGTCTTGTGATGGACTGGCATCCCATCCTGGATGTGTCCCCTCCCCCTCCAGCCTTGCACCCTGTGTTGCTGGCTTAGGGTCCAGCTCGCTGCAACTCCTTCTTGGGGCAAGCAGTTCAGACAATGTGTGTGTGTGTATGTGTATCACATAGATATTGCTGCCATCCAAACATTTTAGGAATTGAAGTTACCTCATCATTTTTAGCAGTATATAACAGCAAAACCAGTATCAAGTTCCCATATGGAATTATTAATATTGACTGTATATTCCATTGTTATAAAATAGGAGCTTCATCAATAGATATTAAAAGAAATTCTGAAGAGTACAGTGAACTATTTCCTATAAACTGATTTAGGCATCAAATTTGCTGTAGTACTTTTGCAATTTAGTGGTAATGGGTTTCCTCTAGGTGCTCTGGTTTCCTCCCACACTCCAAAGACATGCTGTTCAGGTTCACCCATAGTGTGTGTGTTCCACTGATGTATGGATGAGTGACCCACTGTAAGCAGTGTGTCTAGCAGTATAAGTTACTCTGGTGAATAAGGTGCGTGGGCTGATAACACTACATAGAGTTCATTGGAAGTTGCTTTGGAGAAAAGCGTCTGCTGAAAAAATAAATGTAAACCTAAGTGTAAATGTAATGTGCAAAATGAATTAAAGCAAAAATGGAAAATGGATTTTACTCACAGTTGCAGTCAGAGACTCAGGTTGTCCTATTGTGTGCTTCGGGGTACCTGTGTCACTGTCAGGTTCTGTTGCTGTCTGGGTCACAGAGTCAGCTGGCACCGCAGGTAACAGGCTATTCTGTGCAGAGCCATGGCCAGGGCCCCTTGGCCACAAAGGCAGTGCTGAAACCCATGGCGTCTGATGACAGGGCCAGCCTCCCAGGACAAAAGCTGGTAATTTGTGAGGAGTAGGCTGTGAGGATGAAGATAGGTAATTAAGAGGAAGACCATGAGGACACAACAGACCCTTGATGACAGGCCTCAGCTAATCCTGTATGGAGCTTGTTATGCCCCCAATCCTCCTGGAACAGATGAGCCGTCGACTGGAACAAGGGACTTTGAGTGCCTTGAAAGAAGCCTATCAGACGATTTGGCCATCGGGTCCTCAGCATGGAGACAGATTCTGTATTGTTTGCAGGTCTGTGCTTTGTGGGAAAAGCCATCAAGATAACGGAGCATGAGGAGGACATTGTGCGTCCATATCCACTCTGCCATGGAATCTGTTTGCTAATGGCACAAATGGAAGAGTTGAGGTTATGTGTAAGGCCCCACAGAGTACCGGTGGAACATGAAACGTCTACTTATTGATACCATAAAGAACGACTATGCATCTTGAGGGAGAGAATCAAATCTATTGATATATGCAGGAAAGAAGGGACAACAGTTGAAACTAAGCAAATGTATACAACACATTGCCTATAATAATTAATTAAATTAATAGCCATGGAAGTACAATATGATGTGATTCTGATTTGAAGCAATGGTGGTAGGAAAAAAAAAATGGTGCGATACAGTAATTCATTTCCAGAAGTTGTTTTTAATGAATTCCAAGAGGAAGCAGGCGAAACATTGGCACAGCGCCTGGGTGGTGTGAGAGGATGTGGGTTCAATCCCTGCTCACTCTGTGTGGAGTTTGCATGTTCTCTCTGTGTGGGTTTCTTCCGAGTGCTCTGGTTTCCTCCCACCATCCAGAGATGCCGTTTGGGTTCACCCGTAATGTTGTGTGTGAGTGACAGAGAGGGTGTGTTCCACTGACGTATGGATGAGTGACCCATTGTTAGTAGTGTATCTAGCAGTGTAAATCACCTTGGTAACACTACATAGAGTTTGTTAGAAGTTGTTTTGGAGAGAAGCATTTGCTAAATAAATGTAAAACAACCGATGAAGCCTTGTTATAAAAATGATCAAAATACGCTTCGTGTTACTTCCAACAACCTAAGGTTGATAAGATGTAATGATCTTACACATGTAAAAACCATACTGAAATATGATGTGCATTAGGAGAACAACCAAGATCAACACGACGCTGAAAAATGTGCTTCGCAATTAGATTCTCTTGTAAAACAAGATGACAGGCTGCAGTTTGTCTTATGAGACTGTCCACAATTTTCTCCACCCCCACAAACAGACATAAATCTCTTATTTAGCAACCATATGGTAACACTCATACAGACTTTAATGGTTATTTACTGTGATCGCCTTTCTCTAATTTATGTCGTATTGACATTTTGCACCGTGCAAACACTAAGGAAGCAGCTGCACGGGGCACGGTGGCTGGATCTGAGCTGCAGCACTCAATGAAGCAACGCTCTTTACCCTCGCCAAGGCAGCCTGCTGTTGTCTACAGATGGGGTGGTGGTGCTGCAGACGAAGGGATAGGACACGGACTGCATTTCACTCTGTTTTTCCCCTGTGTAGTGCGGTAGGTGCAGCACATCTCAGTCTGCCTAAATGCTGTAGGTTCGAGCCTTTCAAAAGTGTGTTTATGTGATTCTGCAGACAGGAACAGAATCTGACAAATTTCTGCTAGACCGCTGAACAACTGACACTGCAAACATTCCCCCCAGTGTCTACGAAGTTTCATGCTGAAAGTCATTTTAAGATTTAGAAAAAATATACAATACTATACAGAGGTTTTGGATCTTTTTTTCTCAGCTATGCAAGCAAAACCCCTTAACCACTAAGCTACAGAACACACACGCACTGAAGCCACTTGTCCCAAGCAGGGCCACAGCGAGCCGGACCCTAACCCAGCAACACAGGAGGGGGAGGGGACACACCCAGGACGGGACGCCAGTCCATCACAAGGAACCCCAAGGGGGACTCGAACCCCAGACCCACCAGAGAGCAGGACCCAGCCAAACCCGCTGCAACCCCACACCCCCTTAGCTGCAGAACATCTCGCGTGAAATGTTTTCACTTTGTTTATAAAACATCTCACTTTAAAATGCACTAGTGTTGGAACGCTACCCCTCAAAGTCAAGTCGTCAGCTGTTCATCCACTAGACCAAAGATTGGTTCAGCATGTGGAATCTCCCTCTGTCCATTTTCACTGTCATTTAAAGCCATTTATTTCCATTAGACTAATTATCACAGCAGCTTTTTTGGAACCATGGTCCTTTCCGCTGCACATCACAGATTCATCCTTCTTACCACCTCTGCAATGAAAATGACTGTGAATTTTCTTTTAAACTTTGCTCCCCCTGAATGAACGTAAAACGGCCGAACGTTTATCCAACACCGATCTTCAGACAAGGTGTACAAACACTTTTCAGCTGCATTCCAAGTCAAAAATGTCAAAAATACACATGACCAGACTTTTGAAACTCATTCCTCTTCCTCACACGGAGAGCAACTTCACCTCAACGCCCACACAAGGGCATGTAAAAACGGTGTATTTTCTAAATTAATTTTCTCAAACTTCAACTGCACTAAATGTTGTGAGGATATTGCACCGTTATTCAGTAAAGGAAAGCCTGCAGTTGCAGAGGTGGAGGTAGCCTTTGTGACTGATTCACCAGTAATTCGGGCGCCAAGAAATCGGCGGCTTTGGAACTCTGTTAGTTGCCTCATGTGGCTTTGAAAAAACACATATAAAGTGCTAAAGTACTTCTTTTATAGGTGGCACACACTGCTAATGGGGAAACAGCCTAATATGACTTCCCTTTGCAGCAGTGTTTGAAATTGTCATTGACTTACTTCAAGGTTAAACTCTTGACATGCTGCGTTTCTATTATTTTGTCCACCCCCGAAAGTCTTTTTGCTGGGCAGTTTACACAAACTGTTGTGTTTCATTAACCAATGTAGAATAATCGATAATGAAAAAGATGAATAAACACAAAGGGTTAGGGTTAGAGTACTAGGGTAGTTTGATTTCATAAATGTTTTCAAAATTATTGTCCGTTTTTTATAGTGCGCTGTGCTTTATGAAGTTATGGCTGTGCTGATGCAGATTTACAGCTCACTTAGTTTTACATAATATAAAATTTTTTCACTGACTGCACAATAATAAAAGGAAATTATAGATAGAACCCTACTGGAAGTGAGGAAGAAGGCTTCAGTTTATAACAAAACACTGGTGGATTGTTTCTTATTAGATGTGGGAAAATATTACAACTAATCCCTCTGGTTCCAGCATTTTTGTGGAGACACTGATATTTTATAGCTCAACATTTTAGTCAGCACAGTATAAAGATAGGAAGTCAAACAAATAATAGATAAATATGTGTATATTGTAGGGGGTGCGGTGGCGCGGTGGGTTGGACCGGGTCCTGCTCTCCAGTGGGTCTGAGGTTCGAGTCCTCCTTGGGGTGCCTTGCGACGGACTGGCGTCCCGTCCTGGGTGTGTCCCCTCCCCCTCTGGCCTTATGCCCTGTGTTGCCGGGTAGGCTCCGGTTCCCTGCCACCCTGTATAGGACAAGCGGTTCTGAAAATGTGTGTGTGTGTGTATTGTCACATCTTATACCACATTTCATCACAGCTGGTTCCTCTGTTTTATACTGATGAACAGCTAACTGAATTCTCAGGGAAGTTTCTCATTATGGATAGGATGCTACTGGAACTGAAGAAGAGAAAACACAAGGTTAGTAGCTGACCATGTGGGAGTGTGTTTGCGGATGGCCACAAACCTTTTCTCTGTTTTCCTTTTGGTGCCTTTCCCTGTTTGTAAACTTTCTTCTAGTGTAACCTCAGTCAGGCAATGTACTCCAACATTAAGATCATGGTGATTAAGATAACCATTTGCAAGAGCACTGATTTGTGGTGAACTAAATTTGCTTTTACATTTAATCATGTAGAGGGGGGTGCTTGGCTGGGTCCTGCTCTCTGGTGGGTCTGCGGTTCAAGTCCTGCTTGGGGTACCTTGCAATGGACTGACGTCCCACCCTGGGTGTGTCCCCTCCTACTCCAGCCTTGCGCCCTGTGTTGCCGGGTTAGGCTCCAGTTCGCAGCTACCCCACTTGGGACAAGCTGTTTCAGACTGTGTGTGTGTGTGTGTGTGTGTGTGTGTGTGTGTTGGAGATGCTTTTCTACAAAGCAACACAATACAATACAACACAGAGGAAGCATAAGTGCATTGCACCAACAAACAAAGAGATACAAATATAGCTCATATTACAGAAGCTGTACAGAAAATTAATAAGGAGTTCTTTTTTAACAGATAATATACAAAGCTTTAACATGCCATGACTAGGATCAGGTCTGTCTTTAATCTTTATCAAAGGGAAATTGATGGTTTCTCAAAAATAAATTCCAGTTTGTATAATACTTTGTCATCACTCTCCATGTAGGACATTTTTGTGGAATTCTCTCATCTGTTGGGCTTCCGATTTATATGAGTGATACTGGCTTGTGTTATAATTTGTTAACCTACCATATTAGCTCATTTACTTTTTATTTGTTTGCACGCTGTCTATTTGCACTTTCATACTTGTTTAAGTTCGATTTATTTATTCCACTGTTATTCCAGCGTCTCTCCCTTTGTTGTTTCATGTATATTGTTCTTGCCTTCTGTAATTTTCCTTTGGATCAATAAAGTTATCTGTCCATCTATCTACCTATTTGTGCAACTGAGGTTTTATACAGAAGCACTTCTGGGTAAATAAATTTCTCAGGGGTAATATTGCAGCTATAAGAAGCAGCGCTTGAAGCCACAACTTTCATGTCACTGTTCTTTACTGCTACACTGCTACAATACTTGCTCCCTCTTAAAGTTTCTACATGTAAGAATTTTCCTGTTACACCACACCAGCAGCACCTGGGGTGCGGCATCATCCTTAGAGCTGTTGACGTAGCCATCATCCTCAAGAGCACTTGGCCAGGCTGTCCCACTTTGAATGCATTTCGAGTATTGGGTTTTATTCATAATGCAAGAACATAAGCAAAAGCTTATGTTGGTTTTGGCATCTGGTTCTGCTTGGTAACTAGAGTAGCTGAGAGTTTATTACATCGCACTGAAAAGCTGTAGCTGCAGTTATACCACAGTCAGGTAAGTGGTAGCATCATGGCACAAAAACACAGGGTGCGAAGACAAGGGATTCAGTCTTTAGAGGCTGCTGCTATCACTGTTCACATCCTTTTCTATGCTGTAACATGTCCCAAAACTGTTTGGTATTGAAGTTGTTTGTGGCGACCGGTCGAAATGTCATCACCGTCTTCACAGACTCAAATATTTCCGCCTCTAACAGTCATCTGGTGTATTCTGCTTATTTCAAGTCCACCATCTTGCTTTAATTTTGCCATGGGCCTCTGGAACTGCCAGTATGCTGTGAAGAAGGCTGACTTCATCCTGGCTATACTTGCCACCTCTCGCTTTACTTCCTGGCTTACACCAACACATGGATCACCCATGAAAATACAGACATGCCTGTGACCCTCATCACCAGCTATTCCTTCTCGCACACCTCTTGCCCCTCTGACAGGGGTGGAGGGACAAGCTTGGTTACTTCTTCCCCTTTGGAATATTCATTTTTTTCTGTTCACCACCCTTGTCTGTCCTCAGTTGAATTCTCTACTGCTCTGGCAACTTTGATGGTTGTCCTCTGGCCCTTCCGGCTGCCTCTTGGATAACCTCAATGTCTTCTTGAGCTCTTTCTCAAAAGACAAAAGGAGGCCAGATCCTCCTGTGTGAACTTGCATTTTCAGGACACTCTTGCAAATAGCTTTTTGTCACTTGTCTCATCCTTTAATCCTTCTATGTTTCAGTGCTCTGCTAAGCTATCTTGACATTGTCTTCTCTAGGAATTGTGGTTTTCTATTTCTCCCGTTACTCTACTTGATTTCTCTGATAATTTCTACATCTCCTTCCATCCTTCCAGTAATAACCAAACCTCACCTTCCACCTCTACGCTTCCTGTCACATTTTGCCACAACTTACAATCCCTCCCACCCTCTTCCCTCTTCTCTACCATACTAACCTCCCTCTTAACCACAGCAAAATTCTCAGAAAGTCCAGATGATCACCTTCTCCATCTTTCAGCCCTATTTTTCTTTCTTGACTTCCTCTGTTCTCTGACTTACAGACCACTGCCTCCCACCTCCAGCCCATAGCTATTGGATACAATATGTGTAAATACAATCAAAATTTGCACAGATGAACAAAAAAAGTGGAAATCCTTTCAATGAAGTCTTACAGACTAAGCAGCTTACAAGGAGCTCCTTGCATCCTTTCCCTCTGCAAAAACTTCTTTCTTCCTTAACAAACAACAGTGTGCGGTCAATAATCTGCACAGCCATTACAAACACACACACATTTTCTGAACCGCTTGCCCCATACAGAGTCGCGGGGAACTGAAGCCTACCCGGCAACACAGGGCGTAAGGCCAGAGGGGGAGAGGACACAGCCAGGATGGGACGCCAGTCTGTCGCAAGGCACCCCAACCGGGACTCAAACCCCAGACCCACCGGAGAGCAGGATGTGGTCCAACCCACTGCACCACCGCACCCCTCCCATTACAAACATATCCCCTCAAATTGCAGTTTGCCTCTAAAACTCTGCTTGAAAAATGTACTTCAAATCAGGCTCTTCAAGACCGGGATCCTTAATTTTGCAACAGTTCTGCCCACCTCCTGAGAACTTCAGCAAACTGGGAAATTCACTTGCTTCTTCTGCATTATAAGCTTGAGTCAAGAGCCTGTGCGTAACAATTGATTCACATGTCTGTTTCTCCCAGAACATTAAAGCCATTTGTCAGTCCTGCAGATACCTTCACTTCACCACATACTCTACAAAGCACTCGATTCAGGCCTTTGTGGAATTGACTACTTCAAGTCTTCTTGTGGCTTTTCCATCTTTCTGAATCAGAATACCATGGCACAAGCTTTGTTTGACCTACCAAAGTGTTCCCATGTATCTCTCCTCCTTGTCTCTGTCCATTGGTTTCCTGAGGCTGCCTATGTCAAGTTCAGAATGCTGGTTGCAGACTACAAAATGGGCAAAGGATCTGCACCTTGATATTTATGGGGCCTGATAATGCCCTATATGCCAGACAGTCTGTATTCTCCTTCACCTGGCCGCTTGGTGGTCCCATGCACAAATGATGTCTTTATTGCTTTGTAGACTTACATTATATCATCTGTCACATTCACCTTTGAATTTCCAGTCATTACCATAGACAGCTGTAATATATGTCAGCAAAATTGTTGATATTGGACAAACTAACAGTACTTCTACCATTATATCTCCTTTGCTTTCCACCCCTCCTGGGGCATAGGCTACCAAAAAGGGTTCTCCAGGCATCCCAAAGAGCTGAGGTGTCATTAAGTTTCCTTATTGGTATTTCTGTAGCTGGCAAAGTTTTTATGGTGTAGGGTAGCCAGCCCCATGCCCAACGTTCCTCCTTTCTCAGCTGGGCTTGGGACCGTTTAAGTGGAGTTTACCATTTAACATCTGCATATAACACTCTTGGAGGGTGCGGTGGCATGGTGGTGTGGTGGGTTGGACTGGGTCCTGCTCTCCAGTGGGTCTGGGGTTCAAATCCTGCTTGGGGTGCCTTATGAGGCGTTGGAGTCCTCTCCTGGGTGCATCCCCTTACGCCCTGTGTTGCTGGGTTAGGCTCCGGTTCCCCACGACCCTGTATGGGACAAGCGGTTCAGAGAATGTGTGTGTATAACACTCTTTGTCTGTTTTGAAATGCATTTTTGTTTACTCTGAGTTGTAGCCCACTTTACAGAAAAGCATCTATTATATTAATAAATGTAAGTAATGTAAATGTTGCTGACTATCTTTTTGAACTCCGAAGCAGATCTCTGACTGCACTATTGTAACTGACTGTATAACAGGCTCATTGACAGAACTAAGTGAGTTTTAACAAGCAAAACTTCTAAAAAAAATATGTTAGCTGTGTTTTTCACTTTTATTTATTTAACTGAGACTTTTCTATGGGGGGGTGTGGTGGCGCAGTGGGTTGGACTGGGTCCTGCTCCCTGGTGGATATGGGGCTCGAGTCCCGCTTGGGGTGCCTTGTGGCGGACTGGCGTCCTGTCCTGGGTGTGTCCCCTCCCGGGTGTGTCCCCTCCCCCTCCAGTTCAGAAAATGTGTGTGTGTGTGTGTTTTCTATGGCTTATGGTGTTTGGATTGTATACTTATGTAATTAGAGTGATTTACTCGTTTATCCAACAGGTTATATTTCCTGAACTAATTGCTAGTTGTTTTGCGGAAAAACACAAGCTAAATGAAAAAATGTAAAGGGACAACTGCAGCAGTGAGATTCAAAGTATCAACTTTCATACAGAAAGGCGATCGTTCTAATCATTAAAATTCCTGCTGCCCCTAATTATGAGTTAGGATTTAATATCCCCTGCTTTTCCTATATATAATTTACCAACAAAATAAAAATTACCAAGAAAATTCCATCTAGCAAATACCTGTTGTCAGACTGAAGCGAAGACACGAAGGAGATTGGACCCAAGTGCGAATGAGTTTTATTTGACGCTTAAGGGCAAAGCTGGAGTTGATAGTCTGGGACGGACAAAAGGTCAAGGGATCGGCAATCAGAGTGCGAGTGATGATCCGAAGATGTAGTCGGACAGCAAGGGAAGGAGTCAAGAGCCAGGAGATGAGGTAAAGGTTGCGAGAGTGAAGGGGAGCTGGACATAGAACACGATGAATGCAGGCACAAAGGGGATGGTTGTCTCAAATGAGACTCTGCAGAGAAACAGTGGTGGACCGGCTCCCTTTATATCTGGTCCAGCCAATCCAGATCAGGTGTTTGGGGTGTAGTGCTGAGTGTGACAATACCTCCTCCCTCATGGGCGGCTCACACCGCCCTGCAACCTTTGAAGGGCGGATGTCCTCAGGGCCAAGGTGCAGGCTGGTCTGGGTGGTCCCCGTGGACATCTGAAATGAGAGAAGGGTCTAGGATGTTGCACACCGGAATCCATCTGCACTCTTCCCAGTCTACCAGGTAATACATGCCTGGCACCAGCATTGGAAATCCACCAGTGAGCGGAAGGCATAGGCCAGTGCTCTGCTCACTTCCAGCAGAGGTGGTGCCTGCATCACTACTGAAACATTGAATTGATACGTAGATTCGGGGGGAGCTGTAACCTGTAAGAGACAGGGGAAATGCGGCGGAGAATCTTGTAGAAGCAGATGTAGAAAGGAATTAGCTTCCTGGAGGGAAGTTAAAGGCGGATGTCCCGAGCTGAGAGCCATACTCTCTGCCCTGGTTAGGACATCCTGGTGCTTGTACCGTTGAACACTACGCTGGAGGTGGTCGCGGACCGTCCGCGGTGAGTGCAGGCACAAAGGGGTCGGATGTCTCAAATGATACTCAGCAGAGAAACGGTGGTAGACTGGCTCCATTTATACCTGGTCTAGCCAATCCAGATCAGGTGCCTGGGGCGAGGTGCTGGGCATAACATCTGTCAGTTGTTTTAGATAAAATATAACCACTTTAGGGGGTGCAGTGGCGCAGTGGGTTGGACCACAGTCCTGCTCTCCGGTGGGTCTGGGGTTCGAGTCCCGCTTGGGGTGCCTTGCGACGGACTGGCGTCCCGTCCTGGGTGTGTCTCCTCCCCTTCTGGCCTTACGCCCTGTGTTACCGGGTAGGCTCCGGTTCCCCGTGACCCTGTATGGGACAAGCGGTTCTGAAAGTGTGTGTGTATAACCACTTTACCAGCGTACAGCTTACTTTAAAAGATTATGTTTTTACTTCTAACCTTAATATTGAAGTGAGATAAATTGCTTTATGCTTTGAGTCCTTTATGGTTTGAGTCCTACCTATCAGACAGATCCTATCAAGTGGTCTGGCTGGGCTCCTGTTCTTCTCTGCTACCTCTCTCAACTGGTGTCCTGCAGGGCTTGGTACTGGGCCCTCTGCTTTTCTCAGTTTATACCTCCTCCCTCTGCCCTGTCATCGCCTCCCTTAGATTCAACTACCACTGCTACGCTGATGATACACAGCTCTTCCTCTCTTTTCTAGCTGGAACATCAGACATTTCTACCCGCATCACTGCCTGCCTTTCGGACATCTCTGCATAGATGTCTGATCACCACCTCCAGCTCATCCTCTCCTACACCTCCCAGCTAGCCTGTATTCCTGTCACGATCTCTTAGACAAACTGTACAACTCATTCATTTTGCCTACCTCCTCGGCTAAAAGTCTGGGAGTGATGATTGACTCAAGTCTGTCTTTCTTTCAGCACTTCAAAGCCACAACCCGGACCTGTAGCTACATCCTGCATAACATCCGCAGGATCCGTTCATACCTCACAACAGACTCTGCCCAACTAGTTGTTCAGGCCATGGTGACATCCCGTCTGGACTACTGCAACTGTCTCCTCTCTGGTATTCCTGCTACTGCCATCAACCCTCTACAGCTGATACAGAATGCTGCCAAAGCACTCCTATGTATCTCCATCCCTCGTCTCTCTGCACTGGCTTGCTATAGCTACCTGCATCAAATTTAAGATCCTAGTTATAGCCTGCAAATGCACCGATAGAACTGCTCCTTGCTATCTACAAGATTTGATCATCCGCTACACCCCAAAGACACTGCTACACTCTTCCACATTTGCCCGCTTGGTGCTCTCACGCACAAAAGGTAAAGTACGAAGGTTCTCAGTTCTGGCTCCGTTGTGGTGGAATGACCTCCCTTCTCACTCAGAACTGCTGATTCTCCGTCCACATTTAAAAAGGGTCTGAAAACTCACCCTTTCCAGACTCACTTCATCTATGATCTCTTAAGTTTGTGTAAGGTGGAAATGTTCAGGCACTATGACTTTAAGATTATGCCCAGATAAACCTTTACACAGCTATTCCCGTAATGTAATAAAAATGTTTACACGTCTCACCAAAAAAAAAAAAAAAAATTGCTAAGAAGGTGATCAGGAATTGTGGATATTCAAATAAAGTTTTATGCAGCTACTCGTGTGATGAACATTGGTTCATAAGGTGGAAATAAACAAACTAATTGCACCTAAGAATCACACGTCTGCATCTATGTCTCTCTTTCTGCTAAAGTAATGCACACATTGTATAATCTATGAGATGTACGCTGCTTTGGAGAAAAACATCTGCTAAATGAATTAATATAAATATAAATGTTTATGGAAAGGTGATCCTATTTATGCCACCGGTTAACAGAATTCCCTTCCATATACTGTTATAATTTACCTGATAAAGGAAAATTTTGTTTGACTTGGATGTATTAGTCACAGGCAGGGTGGCACAGTGTCACAGCAAGTAGTGCTGCTCTCTGATAGCACCTGGGTGATGTGAGAGAACATAGGTTTGATCCCTGTTCAGTCTGTGTGGAGTTGGCATGTTCTCATGTCTGCGTGGATTTCCTCCCACAGTCCAAAGACATGGTGGTCAAGTTCACCCGTAGTGTGTGAGTGACACAGAGAGTGTGTTCCACTGATGTATCGATAAGTGACCCATTGTAAGTAGTGTATCTAGCAGTGTAAATCACCTTGGTGAATAAGGTGTGTGAGCTGAAACACTACATAATATCCATTTGAAGTTGCTTTGGAGAAAAGCATCTGCTAAATAAATAAATGTATATATTACACATTATTTTTCTAAATTTAGATTTTTTTCATTGCATTGAATTTTACCTAAATTTTGAAAATGCAACCATTCAGATATATGAATCAAGGTGAATTTGGAGAGGCCACATTCATGTGATTAGACTTATTATCTAAATTAAGTAATTTCTCTGATTCATTTTACAAAATTATTTTAATAAAGCCATATTGAAATGACTGAGGTAGTTAAAGCAATAAGGGAAAATGCAATATTAACTGCTTGTCTTGGTGAATTTTGCATTGTTGCAAACCATAAAAATGACAACATGCATGTTGAAAAGTTTTAAAAGTTTTAAAATGTTCATAACATCTGTACTGTATTAGATATCTTTATCCGTATTCCTTTAAATGGTAGAGTAATATGATGTGTGCTAGCCACTGGCCTATTTTAAATCTGAGCCATATTACTAAGTGGTGAAAGGAATATACATCTTCATAGGCTGTGGCAGAGCAAAGCTCCATTAATAAATTAATAAATTACTATAAATTAAAAATAATGTGTAAGAAAGAAGGGGGGGGCGTGGTGGTGCGGTGGCTTTGGCCAGTGCTTGCTGTGTGGTGGGTCTGGGGTTTGAGCCTTGCTTTGGACTGGTGTCCCGTCCAGGGTGTTTCCCCTTTGGCATTGTGCCCTGTGTTACTGAATAAGCTCCAGCTGGCCATGACCCTGCTCAGGACAAGTGGTTGTAGACATTGGCTGGTTGGTTGGTGTAAGAAATAAATTATAAATTAATAAATACCACTATTCCTGTGTTTTTTTGCAGAAGTGATCTTAAAAAATCCTCATCCCACTTTATACTGATTGTATCTAATACCCTTTGCAATGTAGGTACACATGGGTGTTTATGTATATACACATACACTCACTAATGTGTTAATGTGCTAATGTATATGTACATACAAACACGCTGTTAAATATGTTTTTTTTAAACAATTCAATAGCCTAGCTAGTTGTTATGGGTGACTTTTGCTTAAAAATTGTTCAGCAGCGGTAGTGGACTAGGAAAACCCATATTTTTTGCAAAAGCATGTCATATTTATAGAAACGTTTAAATGATAAGTAATGTGATAATAAACGTGAGAAATGATTAGTTGTGGTTTTTATGGAGTTTTTGTATAATGTAAAGTTTCTCTTGTCTATCTAAAAGAAAAAAGGCTGCTTAAAGTGGGTTAATATTAGTAAGTGAGCAACTGAATAGTTGTTGCAGGACATGTCATACATGTGAAACATCTTGTAAATAAAAGCCTTGACAAACTGCAAAGCTTTTTTTCTGTGCTTTACATTATGATGCGTTCATGCTCTAATGGTTTGAAGACAAGTATAACATCGTATTTCAGAATGTGAACAGATGATGAAGCACAGGGATGTTTCTTTAATAATGTTAATTTTAGGAGGAACTAAAAAAAAAATCGAACGAATACAACGCATTAACAGGGAGCATCCACATCAGATGCTTGATCACGATAAGACACTTTAGGCAGCATTTTTATCAATGAAGGACACTAAATGTCATCTTGATAAATAATTTATATCACTGGCATACTAAATTCAATGGTGTTTATATGTTTTCAGTTCTTTGATCCAGCAGCAGAGGTCACAGATGGACATGTTTTTGTTTAGTGGCGTTTAGTTTCTGTCCTGTTAGGTCACCACTAATCCCTGTCAGTGAGCTTCAAACATTTTTCCTTGTTTGGAAAAGTTTTGGGCACGCATGGTGGAGCAACAACTTGAAGTGCTTCACAACTGCTGGAGTGAAGCCTCAGATATGGGCTTAAATCCAGCTCATTCTGAGCAGAGTTTTAAAGTTCTACGTGCAGTTGTGCTCTTGTTTCTTCCCACAGTCCACAGACATGCGTTTCAAGTGAATTGATGACTCTACATTACCCATGATACATGAATGTGGGAGGGTATGAGTGTATGCATCGCTACCCCGCGTTGGACTTGCATCCCATCAAGAATGTAAAATGTCATATGCCCTTTGTTTTTGGAAACAAGCTCTGGACTCAGCAGTGTAGCTGCCTTTCTACTCATTATTTAGTTATTTCAATATTTGAGACCTTTTTTCCTGTGGTCATTGTTAGGCCTATGTATTTTTAAGTGAAAATATTAAAATAAACTCTGCTTTATCTTTTTTTATTTTAACTTAAATAATTTAAATCATATAATTATGTATTTAAAATGTTACCTTACTTGGCATTGTTAATTCAGATACATTACAGTAACCTACAAAATAATCTGACTTAAAATATGGAACCACACACACACACACACACACATTTTCAGAACCGCTTGTCCCATACGGGGTCGCGGGGAACCGGAGCCTAACCCGGCAACACAGGGCGTAAGGCCGGAGAAGGAGGGGACACACCCAGGGCAGGACGCCAGTCCATCACAAGGCACCCCAAGCGGGACTCGAACCCCAGGCCCACCGGAGAGCAGGACCGTGGTCCAACCCACTGTGCCACCACACCCCCCAATATGGAACTATTTTTTTAAAAATAAATTTTAGTTAAGGTTTTAAAGTTATGTCTACTGGGACAAAAGAAAACTATTTTATGGTTTCAGCTGTAAATACATTTGTAGGAATTTGTATTACTATTATTTGAAGCTAATGTTCTTCAAGCCCTGATGGAGACATTTTTTACTTTTTTTTTTTGGTGTATGTCACCACTCACTTGTATACTCACTACACAAAAACTGAACATTCCTGAGCTCAGCCTAAAATAAAATGAATTATTTTTGATATGTTAGTTCAAACACCAAATATAATCTCCATACCAAAGCAAGTATATTGATTTGTAATTGATTTTGCAATTTTAAGTTAACACACAATTTCGTGAGCACAATAACACTGTAGAAAATATTTATCAAAACGCTGTTGCATTATAAAGATTACCTTTATGCAAAACAAATTTCCAAGTCTTTCTCGTTATATTAAAATATGATCTAACATTGCTGATTTTACCATGTAACTAGCTAAATAATATCGTCAAGGGACAGCTTTTAGCGTAGTGGTTAGAGCTGCTCCCTTTGGACCCAAAGGTAATATATTCAAACCCTACCTTAAGCTGCAGTACCCTTGAGCAAGGTATTTACTCTAATTGCTCCAGTAAAATTACCCAGTTGTATAAATGGGTTCATAATTGTAAGTGGCACTGTAAGTTGCTTTGGAGAAAAGCATCAGGTAAATGTAACTTCCCTAGCCAGAAATTAGTTAGCTAGGTAGTAGAAAATCTGTGTACAATCTATAGTCTTCAAAACCGCATTACATCACGAGAACAAAATGGTCATTGGGGGATGCATTTCTTACGATGAGCCGTCGTGATCCTTCGATAATGTGTTTGTGAAGGAATGCCACTTTGGTCACTAAATGAGAAAGTTAAGAACCACGTCTTACAACCAGAAAATGATCCAAAGCCATCAGTTAAGTTTCCCCCCTAAATACCCCAACTTTCCTTCTTCTGGAAATTGCGTGGCAGTCATCCACAAAGTAGGCAGTTCCCTTCACCAATCGGAATAAGGAGGTTAGCTCCTGATTAGGAAAAACAAGGTAAATTTTCCAGATCAGCTCTTACCAGTATGTAATTTAGCACACCAAGTATTCAGGATGCCACCAGGAAATATCCAAGTGTGTTGGATATAGTGTAAGTTTTGAGAAAATCATTAATGCAATGTAATGATGAGACCTTAGCACAGGCATCCAGATCAGTATAGGTTTGGATCATAACATTAAAAGTCTCTGTAGGATTAAGCTTCAGCTAAGAAGCACCCCTTGAGCGTTACAAGTTACATTAAATCCAAAACAATACCTGAAAGAATCAAAAAGTGAAATGAAATGGACTTGATTTGGAGGCATTTTATAATTTTCATCCAATGTTCTAGTCTTCCCACGTAAGCTCAGTTTAAGCTTCATATCCAAGCGCTGCCATAAGCCTTTTCAAAACCTTTAAAGGACTCTGTGATTACTGTATATGATCGCTGATTCTTCAAATGATGTCTTCTGAGTGCGAAACCTACTTGATTAGTTGCAGCGTGTCGCATCGTGTTGCTCCCCTTACTCTTGAGACTGTAAAATTAATTACGCAGCCACAGATGCGACTAAATAAAGAGAGTGTTTGTTAGTTTAGTTTTAATTTGTCTCTTACTAAACAGACGTCAATGGAATGTTGTGCTTGCGCATGTATACAGCCACAGATCTTAATTATAAAAAAACTGCCTGGCAGTTGCAATCTCATGAGTGTATTACACAGAAGTTATATTCAGACCATGTCACATGATGCTCAGCAAGAATATACAAATGCACGGCTATCAACGGGCAGCTCAGCCGTCTTGTCTGTTACCCAGTTAGTTACGGGACAGAGGCAAACCGATCGATTGCAATACCACTGGAGCAATGGAAAAGCATGAAAGTACACTTTGCGTGCATTATAACTTGAAAAGTGTGCCCACTCTGTCATCCTCCAGCCAGTAATGTCAAAATTAATTTTTGTTTTCATCGGAACAAAATGTCAGCAACTGCACTAAGCGGCAGTTACTGGAAAAGGAAATATTTCTAGAAAAGATTAATCATTTTACTGCACATTGGGCAACGCAGGGAAATCTGAACATCTTAAAATGCACTCACACACTGTCTGAAACTGCTTGTCCCAAACAGGGTCACGGTGAACCAGAGCCTAACCTGGCAACATGGGGCATGTGGCTGGGGGACACACCCAGGACGGGACGCCAGTCCACCGCAAGGCACCCCAAGCAGGACTCGAACCCCAGACCCACCAGAAAGCAGGACCCGGCCAAACCCGCTGCACCACTGTGCCCCGCCTTCTTAAAATGCATTTTAAGATAATGATGTAATTTTTTCTTTTGACATGAAGAGCTGTGAGAAGATACAGCCTGGTACCTCCTGGTCATTCTGTCACATAAAATATCAATTGCTTTTAAACTAAAGCTGTATGCATTTCAGTTTTTAACAATGCTATTTCATATGCTTATGTCAGTCATTTCCTTGAGTTTAATGCCTAATTTCTGTATTCTATTAATGTTAAGCAAGTCAAATCCTGTGCTGGTTAACCTTTTAAATCAAATTATAAAAAAACTTCCACTATGCATACTTAATGAGATAGATGACCATATGTGCTTTTGTAAGAAAACTGCTGTTTGAGAGTTGCTTGGAGAAAAATAAGCTCGGCTTGGATTTGGTTGTGTATTGTTTGGGCATGGCTGCATCCAGGCACTCTTGAGGTCAGACTGGAGCCATACTCTAGTCACATTACCATGCTGCTTGGCATGTGGATGGTAAATGGCTAGTCAGAGATTGACTCTTCACTTGGCTGTCAAACAGCAGAGCGACTGTTCTTTCTTCTGTGCTGTAAAATAATTGCTCCATTCAGAGCTCTGACACATGCTTAATGAATCTGGCAGCAGCCATCATTCTGATAAATGGATTGTACTGCCTGCGAGATGGGTGAAGCAATTCCGGCTGTTGTAAAAAAAACAAATCCATTCCTAATAGGGTTGTTCTAATTTGCATTATGACTCTCAGAAGCTTCGTCTTATCTTGAAACTTCGTCTAACTTGAAATACAAGTTTGGGCATTTATACATAATTAATACATCGTACAGTGCCTGAAAAAAGTGAACGTATACTTCAGCAACCGATTTCTTGCAGAAAAAGTTGATAATAAGAAACGATATGGTACTAAGAAGGTACTTTGCTGAATTTCTGGAAACGCGCATGCGCTCATATGTGTTTGAGGATTGTCTGTGACCTGCAATTTAAGGTTCAGGGTGACAGGATTGAACATGCATCCCACAATTACCGGTCCTTAAGTTCCAGCATTTCAGATGGAAGCTGCTGGTCATTATGGGATATCATTGCACTTCTATGCTGGAATCCAGATAGTGCTTTGCGGTTTATGTGTATGAACACAACATATGGGCAGTTTCGTTACTGGAAGCCCCGGATGAGCTGAACTTTTGTTAACAGTGGACTTGTGGTTCCCAGAAGTCCAGCACAATTAAAGCTTTATAGTATCAGGCACTTATTCCCATTTTCTTGTTAAAATTTTTGCTTCTGAATTCTCAGTACTTAATGCGGGAAACAGGACCATTTTCAAAATTTCACATCACCTTTTTCCTGGTAATAAAACCAGGACAGATGCCATATCAACAATTTCTTCCACATCGCTCTATAAAGGTCCTCACGACCTCCGATAAGTAATGCAACTCTTCCTCTCCGCACTATTGCACACACTTGATATGCACGTAATAGCACGCTTTTACAAAAAAAAACCAATCTAACATAAACAAGAAACAAAAGCATATTAAAAAATATCTATTCTGAAGTCTTCTGCCTTTTTGTCCATATGTATGTGTTTAACTATAGTATTAGTTTCTTTTGATCACATCTTAGAGATGTAACAGATCATATTTTCTCCTTTATCAGCACCTCAAACGACAGACCCTGTTTTGCACTCTCTCTCCTGGGGTGATTTATAGACACATGTCTACACACAGCTCTCGGAATCAGTGTCCAAGCCCCAGAACAAGTATGCAGAGTCATTATCATTCCACGCAGCAAGGCCCTGCAGCAAAGCCATTTGGGAGAAGAGCACGTCCTTGGCGGAGTGCACGAACGCACATCTGTCCAGTTTCTGGGCAAATCGGCAGTGTAATCTCCCATTAGGTTGCTTGTAAGGAGAGCGGGTCTCCGTTCTTGTCCCCCTGTCCGTCTGCCTGCATCTACACCGGGGAGATGGTAACCGGGGCTGGGGGGTTGACTGCGGGACAGGGGAAACACATGGCCAGCGGTCCATGATGCATGCTGCGGGGAGGGGTATCAGCAGTGCCCTCCAAGACTTCACATCTAAATTATTTCTCGGGGCCTTTGAATGAGCAGGTCCGGAGCCCCGCTGTGGCCCTGCCTGCCAGCTGTAGCGCCCTTTGACCCTCCCATACAGCCTTTCCACTGGATGCTGTCAAGGAGCCAGCGCCATAAATGCAAACAAGGCCCAATCGGGACCCCCTGATGCTAATCATACTTCCCTGCAAGTTACTGAAAGAAATGCGGCTCCTTTGTTTGTTTACAAATGCGGCCTTTCAAGTGGCTTACCAACACGGCAACTCTTTAAACGTCTTAACCTTTTACGCTATAAAGCCAGTAACTGACACACTTTCTATGATCAAATTCAGAAAAATGCCAGAAAGGCGAGGAGTTTGTTGAAAACGCACCGTTAGTCTTGCTGGGGTACAGTAGCGCTCTATTCGCCTCAACCGCTCAAGGCAAGCAACCCAAAGGAGGCTGAAACCGGCAGCATCGTAGCTTATGAGACCGCCTGCGTGAGACACTCCTCACCTGCCAGAACAAGCTGCGTATTACTGTGTTTTATAGAAGCGCTCATTGCCTTCACTAGTGGACCAGCAGTGCCTGGCATCGTACACGGTTCTGACTTTAACCCTTTGCCTGCCGACAGTCTCACCAACGCAGCAGACAGAGGACCAAAGGTCTCAAACTCCCAATGACCACAGTGCGCAGTATCGCTCCCTAGTGACTAAAAGTGCCACTGCTGCTATTAAGGCTCTGAGGATGGTGGCCCTTCATGCGAAGTCATAGAGAGGCTGCGGAGCAGCCGCTGTCGCGCTTTTCGCTTAGATTCGACGCTTAAGCGTAACATATGAGCGCATGAGCTGTCAGCATAGCAAGGGAGAGGATCCCGAAGGCTGGGGAGCAGGGAAAAGTGCAGCGCAAACACAGCCGTAGCCCAGCAGATGTACTGATGGCAACCTTCTCCTTACCAGAAACGGTGAAGATCTACCTAAACTACAGCAACGGAAGGCAAAGTCACGCAGAGCAGACTGCAATGAATTAAGAGCTACATGAAAACCCTCTATTTCATACAAGAGACGACCGACAACTCCTTCTCAGCCCATAAATCTCTGCAGTAAGTTAAGAGCCATAAAAATAAAATGCAGGAATTGCTGACTAATTGATAAGGTTACAACTCATAGTCTTCTGAGGGGCTAATTGAAAACAGGGGGAGGAGCGGGACGTCTGGCTGAGGGGGGATCCAAGGGGGTCTTTGATCTCGGAGCTTGTCTGCCATCCTGTTTTCCTTCAAGGCTTCCTGGTTTGTCTCAGCAGCCCAGGCCAGCTCCCGGGGATAGGATGTTAATGGATCACTTAAAGAGGCCGATTCTTTACGGCGGGGCTAAGTGTTATCAGCTGGACTGAAGACAGTTGGGCTGCGGAGTCCAGCCTCTCATGGGGAAGGCTGTCAGATAACCCCACTGAGTATTACAGTAGCTTTTTCTGGGGGTAATGCTCCTTTCTGTGGACGGGGGAGAAAAAAGATTCAAGGAATCCAGACTGCTGCTCTAAGGCATTTGTCAGAGCACAGAAAAACAAAGGCAAAGACAAACTCCAGGACTGGGTTAGCCTCCATCATCACGTTTTGCCGAAAGGACAGGCAATTTCAAGTACCCAGAATTAACAGTATCCATCAGACTCTCCTACTTTCCCGGTCCAAACATGATCCCTGCGAAGTAACTTGATCATTGGTGCACGGGATTAGTTTTGCTGTCAATTATTTTGCGCACAAAAAAGTTATTACAGCACTTGAAACATCTCCCAGTAAGTTAACTTACCTTAAGAGTATTATCTGACCTCCTCTTACAACAAAATATCAAATATAACATGTGCACGTGCATTAACTGCAGAGCTGGTGCTGATAAAGAGCATATATGATATTTTTGTTAAATAGCTGACAGTCACTAATAAATAAATACTAATTACTCAACGATAATTAGTATAACATTTTAGCACTTGATAATAGTTAGCTGAGAGCAGAGTGGTTGGAGTTGGTGCCTTTAGACCTGAAGGTTGAAGGTTTGATTCCTGCCTCCACCTGTTGTACCCTTGAGCAAGATACTTACTTATGCAACTAACATTGCTCTGGTAACAATTATCCAGCTGTATAAATGGGTGAGTGTATGCAAGTATCTTAACAATGTAAGTTGTAACGTACATCTCAGCAAAAGTACATTTTATGAATTGCATTAAGAAAAGGAGACATAGCTGCAGACATGAAAGTCTCAAGCAAACCTAGTTCGTTACCTACCACTTGCTGCACCGGGGTTCATAGGTAAATAAATGGATGAAAGGAAGCACAAGATTGATTTTGCCGCAGTACATCCAGGAACAGTGCACCAATACTACCAAGCGTAGTCGGCAGGACTCGAACCTGCGCGGGGAAACCCCAATGGATTTCTAGTCCATCGCCTTAACCACTCGGCCACGACTACTTGCAAACCTCTAAATAAAAACAATCCAAAATCCTTTTGCTAACATAAAATATTATATATGAGAAGCACTCATTTATGTAACTTATGTACTTTTTTATCCCAGGGTCTTCAGTGTGTGCTTGTATATTTGTGTGTACATATGTTGTACATTGTATGCTGCTGCAGCCAAACAGAATTTCCTTCTGGGATCAACAAAGTTTTGCTTGTTTGTTCATTTAGATAGCATAGTGGATGCACTTCTCACCTTGCAATACAAGACCCTCAGACAAAGGCGTCAGAAAATATATTAGTATCACTGAGGAAATTATTTTATGACTGAAAAAGCTATCTATTAGCAGCTGTGACCAGGCCCTATGTACCAGCATATCTGGCACTGGCCAGATAGGGATTAATGTGTGTCCAAGAAGAGTCCAAAGATAAAACACTAACCTTTCTGACATGCACATTACTGCAGGTGGCTGGACCTTTTTGTTGTTTCCTCCAAACTGGAAATTATAAGTGTGTGATGTGATTTCTCAGGTGGGAGATCATCATATTACTCTGGAGGCTTATATTACATTTTTTAATTTAGCCAATGCTATTCTCCAAAGCAACTTGCAATTATTTACCCATCTATACAACAGGGTAATTTTAGTGGAGTAATTTAGTGTAAGTACATTGCTCAAGATTAGTAGAGCCAGAGGTGGGGAGTGAACGTGGACCCTTTGGATCCAAAGGTAGTAGCACTAATTACTACACTACCAGCCATCCCTCGATCTAAACTGCATTATTTCACATACAACTCTGCTGAGTTTGTAAATCAATTTATGACACACACTCAAAAAATCTAAATTAAGACAAAATCTAACATTTTAATAGAAAGTACAATAGAACAGCATTATGTTTTGCTACTGACCTTTCAGAATACCTAAAATACATTTGAAGCAATGATGAAGAATATTTATGTGATATGTAATATCATATATGGTGTTCACACTATATACATGTGATGTGTAATACAGTGTAAAACTTAAACATTTACCATATCAATATTGATTTCATTACTGTAAGTTGCAATACTCAACTGAGCCCTGAATTGATCAATTGATACTTCTGTCAGTTTTGTACCTGTAAGTTTACCAGGCAACCAGATGACTTTGACAATAAAATTTCACAGTTGCCAGAGATTCTCTGAGCAGAAATATTCATGATTTCAAAAAAACCTTTTGTTTGCGTGTCAAAGTTACATCCATTTCAATGACTCTGTATTATGCTGGAGATCATGCTGTTCATGTTTGAAATGGGGCCTACTAAAGCAATATCAGATTTCATGAATTTTGCTCTTTCATCCTTATGAAAGAAATGTGTGGACTATTTCAGAAGTTAACACAAAATGCATTCTTGAAAGGTTCCAGTGGGGTCATGTTTTCAGTCAGATGTGTAAACAGAGCAATTATCGTATGCTCACTGCAGGAGATGAAACAAGGATGACTTTTGTGTTAAAATGTTTCCCAAGTGTGTGTTTCGGGTATTCTGGGACCTAATGCGTTTTGCAAAATTATATAAGTTCAGGACATTTTCTTATGCATGAAAATTCTAAAACAACAAAAAAAATTACATAGTTCACGAGTGCAATTCAGCATAAAATAAGCTTCATAATAGGCTGTTTTCTGGGCTTGCAGCAGCATTGGGGGACAAACTGAGCATTTTTGCTGTTTTCACAACAAAAACAATCTTCTGGTCCAACCCAAGAACTATTCTAGAGAAATAGTCCCTTTCTGTACTCTGCCTATTGTGCACATACTTGTGGTTTACTTGACTGGCCAAAAAATGCCATACGTGACTAATTTGAAATCATGGAATCACAGACAGGAATTACTTTTCATTGCATTGTTTGATGTGATGCTGTTACAGGTTAATAATGAAAAATAAAATGCATCTGATGGGTGTTATGAGACATGATGAGAAATATATAGACATTTCCATTTACATTCATTCATTTAGCAGAAGCTTTTCTCCAAAGCGACGTACGTTTCATAGAAAATAAAAAGTGTGCATTACGTTAGCAGGACGAGAAACTTAGATGCAGACGCATGATACTTAAGTGCAGTTTGTTTTTTTCCACCAAACATCACATTTAACAGGACAAAATTTAAGACACAGTTAACAGGCATAAAGACTGTGCTACTGGCACTTCAGGCACAAAGGAAAAAGTAAGTATCGTATCATTAAAATGTCAAAAACACAAAAGGGATGACGAGACGGGAAATCACTGGCCTGAACAAAAAACCCAAAAATTATTAGTGACATCAAAAACAAGCCTGAAAGATCTTCAGTGTGAAAATCCCAAGTTTCCAACCATTTGGTCACCCTAGCACACTAGCAAACAAACACAGAGAAACAGACACAAACACAAATATTCTGTTGGTAAAAGTAGTGTTGCATCAACATACATTTTTTAATGATAATAAAGGGGAAATAGTCCATGTTCACAGTAAAACTGCCCTGAAAGAGCTAAAGGGAAGTGTAGTGGTATGTGTCACACTGGACAAAGAAAGGGTGTGCTTTTGATGTAATTGGGCAAGGCGTCAGGTCAACACCACGTTGAAGGGAGCCTTACCCAGATTTCACACTCTAATTAGGCTGGTGCCACAGACCACAGCCTTAATTTTCAATCCAAAACATGGGTCATCCGGTACTAGCAGCTCTGGGAAATCACCATCATGGAAATCAGCTCTGCTGTCCAAACAGGCCTGGTCTTGTGTCCCTGGAGGTGGGATCTGCGCAACTTTCATCAACCCCGTTGGATGCCCGTGTCAACCTGACTGCAGCCAGTCAGCCTGGCTCTACAATACGCTGGAGGCAAGGGGACATCATGGAGCCCTCACTGTGAAGCCCATAAAACGAATATAAAGTGTTACCTTTATTATTAATATCATTATTATTACTTCTCTTATTTGGTATAGTATTTTTGACAAATTGTGGTCTCATACAGAGTCATCACCTGAGATTAAAGTACACAACTCATCTCTGTGGAGGGGTCTTCCTTTGGAGCCCAATTATAGAGAGGAGCCAGTCAATTCGGAGGCCATCGGGAGGAGATGCCGACGCTGATAGAGGCCACATGTATCCCATCATGCTAATTGAAGCAGTCTGCACCACCAAAACTCGAGCCCCCAAAGAACATGACAAAACGAATTGATTTAAGGAAACAGGGCCAGCGTTCAAACGATGACATTTTTATTGCCATAGGCTAATGCAAAGCAGGGTTATTTACGAGCAAAAGGTGTCTCTAAAATATTCGCCTTTAATAGAATTATGAAGATATTTAGGTTTACAAAGTCCTCGAAAATTAAGTTCTGCCTTGCTGGCACCTTACAAATGAGAAAAACACATTCCTTCCACCTAAGAAAACCCAATGAAGATCGAATGTTGTACAAAATTACAGAATAACCAAATGTTTAGACCATCTACCCTGACATCAGCTGACGTTTAGCTGACAGTGAATTTACTCCAAAAGCAGTTTGCTCTGAAACCTGCAAAAAACTGAAACAGTCCCTGCAGAATTTGCCAAATGTATCGTTCAAACTAACAGTCACAGATTTTTCTGTTAATGGTCGTCATTTCTTTGGATAGTTTGAAGATATATTCCAATTTTATAAAACATTCATTAGAATTAAAAAGAAAAAAAAATCAACTCATTCTGGAGAACTGAATCCAGCAGAACCACATCAAAGGCAATCTTTGAAATATGAGACTTCTTTAATGGCATATGACAGCCTGCAATGGCACAGTTCAAGAATAATGTTTATTTTCACCGACTTGTATTAATGTAGCAAAATGTTTTGGATAGGATTTCCTCATCATTGGTTATAGCACCTTAATAGTTTTCAATAACGCTACTAGAAATAAACATATTACAAGGGCTTCTTGAGGTTACCCTCACCACTCTGAAAAGTGACTTTTGAGGCTGAATTAGTGAAACTCAAACGGTACGCAGTTCAAACAGCCAGTTTGGCAAGACTATGCTCACTCTTGCCTTGCACATTTCTGCAGTCACTTGCATTCGCGTCTCTGGAAAAGCATAACATGGTCCTCCAAGCCTTTCAGACCAATGAGTCTGCTTCCATGTGTTTAGCTATTTTTTTATGTGAAATGCTTCTCTCTAGCCAGGTTCAAAAACCTGTCGGTCAAAACAAGTGGCAAACACAAAGTACCTGGTCTCTGATTGTATGCAATTTATTTCATCTGTCTTCCTGGACAGTATGGGGTGTATTGAGGGACAACGCGGAAGACGCAGTCTCGCTGGGCTCGATTGTTCAGAAGCATTGTCCTTGGGACAATCTGGCTCCAAACCTCAAAAACCTGATTACACATCTACAAAAACCACATACAATACCATAGCAGTCAGCCTGCTTATCAAGAAAGCCTCTCCGTACACTCTCCTCTTCATTGTTTTCAAGACAGGCTTAAGGACTTAACAGAAAGCAAGTCTTATTGAATGGAAAGAAGCCATACTCATATTTACAACAAGAAGTAAATTTTTTGTCAGACATTTTTCTTGCGGTTTAAAACCTGGGCTAAACTGAAGAATTTGGAATTCCTTGGAATTTAACGGACGTATATGAATTTTATAAATTTAACACATTTTTTTCTTGAACTTATGTCACATTTCTCGTCAATCTCAAGCTTCTGTTCGAAAATTGTTGTCGACGTAATATTATCATGACTTTCTTTTGGTTCAATATGTGAGAAAATAGATTGCATTGGGATTAAACAGATGTTGCCTGTCTATTAAAAGGTATGACAATGATATCTTCTCATATGCAGTTTCCAAAAATGTCTGTTGTGTAGAAACAGACACAACACTGATTTATGTTTCAGATGTAAAACGACTGAAAAACCAAGACATCACACTAATACCTTAGGGACCTTAACTTAATGGTGGATGAGCAGTGGTACATAACTGGGTGGCAGCAAAGTCTAAACATTCATTTGTCATGACAGGCAAATCAATGAAGGACTCCAGTTTAATGTCTAAAAAAGATTTGCTATGTATACGCATATACCGTACTACGCGCAATATCTGACTGGTTGGAATGATTTCCATCTTGAGGATTACGTCGTGTCATTGCATGGATACATTAAAAACACGCAAAAACAGCGCATTTACAGATGGCTTCTAGTTTATTCTGATGATTGGCATTCAGGCTTTGGCACTAAGCCCCTGCTAAATGTTTTTATTGCTGTCATGCAAGGTCCAGGGCCTTTCCAGGGAGTCACAAGACATGGCATTTTTAAAAACTTACAGAGGGGTCAAAGATGGAGCTCATTAAGAGGGGGTAGACTACTGTACCTCAGGAGGGAGAGTGCTTTGTTCACTTAGTGATGACAAACTTTAGGACTCCACAGTCCCCATGCATCAATTGCGCATTATTGTAAATAAAGCCCAATAAAGCGCTGCTTTTTTGAGAATGGGGCTTTCATTAAAATGCCACAAGATTTGTTCCCTATTTACTTGATGCTGAAAGCCTTTAAAATGTTTAAACTTTGAATCTCACTCTCTGGTATCGTGATTTCATAGCGCCAAAAGGTCAGGTTTTCTCTGATGAAAACAAGACCTGTCCAGCCCATTCCGAAGCTGGGTCCAAAGGCAAGGCCACTGAATGGGACGTTTATTCCAGCAGAACTGAAGCTGACGCGTGTTACACACTTTAATGTCCACTTGACAAATGTTGGTTTTGTGGCATGGCTCCGCAAATGGCCAGACATGTGTGTCTTGTTTCCTGCACACTGCTGTGGGAGCCCTCTTAAAAAGACCCAAGGCTGTTTAATTGCCATTTATGCCAGCAAATTACCATGACATTTCTGTGTGTTTTAATTAGCAAAAAAAAAAAAAACTGGAGGCCTTTGGTAAGCCTACATTTTATCTTCGCAGAGGACATGAAGACAAAATTTTGGTTTATATCATTACTTCTTTCATCTGAGAAGAGGCTGTTGGAGGAGTGCAAAGGATCCTGCTATCATCCCTCCCTACCCCGGGTGTGGAGAGTTGCAGATCTTGCACTGAGCCCAAAAATCTAGGCTGCTGAGAAACCCTCAGTGAAAAATCTGAGTGCAGGCGTGTTATTCTCTCCCGTTGTTGTGGTCACTTTTCCTTATAGCTTCACTCCATGGCTCTTTTATGAGCCATAGCGCATAACTACCAAACTAACTACCGAAATGCACGTAGATCTCGTCTAAGGCTGGTGTCAACCTGATACTTGACAGAGGGACAGCACTGTAGCGTTTGCCTGGATGCAGCAGCCCCCACTTGGGGCCACTGACAGGCAGCGTCCCATGGAGGCATGTCAAAGCGGGGGTCACCTCTCAGAGGCCCTCTCTGAATCGATGGCAGGTCGCAGCCAACCTGGAGAGGATCAGGAGGGCTCCTCTAGACTGTCAGCAGCACGCACGGCACCATTCTTGACGCCAGACGTGATGTGGTTCCGAAAGGGTTAGCCGCACTTCGGTGCTGCGGGGGCACTGTGTCGCATACTGGGCACTGATTAAAGAGCATTGTGCCGCAGGACTTATCTGAAGGATGGGTTCTAACTCGGCAAGGCTTCGGAGTGGAAAAGCATGCAAGTTATCCGAAAACAGCACAAAAGTTAAACAAGCTACTAAAAGTCAACAGAAATTCCTGCCCCTTTGTAAACTGTGCCTTATATAAATAATGCAGAATTGAGTGATTTCTGCTACGCTGGATCATAATTACATTATTGGTTTATATAGTCTCAGGAAAATATCCCAAAGGGATGTTCTTTGGCAGAAACTTGCTTTTAATATGTCTCTAAATTGTTACCAGCTGGCGTGGCTACAAGGAAATGCTTTGCTCTCCTAAAACCTCAAAGAAAATAATGCCAGTAACATCCAGTACTCATAACCATGGTTTGTTTTACCGCCGCCTATCCACACATTCATGTCTTTGTCCATTACCATATATATTGTCGAATGACGTTTGAGTTCAAACGCCCTGATCATCATATGATGTTATCGGACCTGCATCTAGCACCGCGTGACTGCATCCTCTTTATTGTGAAAGTAATCGCTGACCCCTGCAACATCCTGGGGCAGTTCAGACCCTTTCAAACCTGCAGATCACACATAAAATTAAGGTGCATTTTTAAGCAGCGATTAGGCAGTTTCATTTATTCTGCCTGCTAAGGAGGGGGAATCCATGAAAGGCCTGACTGCATTTAACAGTGAATCCCATTTGGAGAAGGGAACACGGGAGACCGGAAGCATTAGAGCCAAGGAACTTCTCCAGTCTCATCACTTGGGGCAGACCTCAATGTTTTGGTGCCTCCGTCGCAACTGGAAACTTCAGTCTCGGAGAACTCATGACAAGTCCTTCATACTGAGCGCTGAACCCCAATGGCTTGGGTGAATCTCATGCCGCATGAAGTAATTAATCCTTTTTTTACTGTAACTGTTTTACCTTTTTCAGTAGATACCCAGTGCCACACAACACTTCACTGTAAACCTACAGCTTATAGAGATGCTGGGGTCATAGACAGCTTCCATATCATGACTCTTTCAGGCAGAAGGCGCGTTACTTCAGCACGACGCTGTCAGACCTGTCATGAGGTTTTTCGTTCTACCCCGCTGACAGCAACAACAAACACTTAACACACAATTTGCTGTGAGCCACTACTCTTTCACTCAAAGGAGAACAGCCACAGGGCAGTAAGAAGACAGTGAAACTTGACTCAAAGATTCAAAAGTCACATCAGACAGCAAAGGAGACTTTATTAGTGCAGACAGGACTGTACGTGCTTGCAAGGCCTTACACGACCACATGCTCATTCAGCCTCAGACAGCATTTCCTCAACTCAGAGGAAGTGTGTGCACTACATTCCCTGATAATCCAGCTATTCATAACTACACCCACCTCGTACCCCATGGTACCTGCATCTATACCTACCAGCTGACCTCATCGTGAAACTGCTTCTGAGAGTTGAATGAATGAATAAAGAATGAATGAAGGAATGACACTTTATTAATCCCCACGGGGGACTAGTGCTTGGTCGCAGCAGTACACAACATACAACATACATGTGTCACGTGGAACACAGGGAGCCGGGATGGCTGAACCCAAGTGCAGCATTGTTTGTCAGAAGTTGAGGGAAGAGGCGAGTTCTCAAAACCAGGGACAGGCGAAGGGTTGGTCGATCGGCGAACAGGACAGGAACGAGGATCCGTGGACGTAGTCGGAGAACGAAGCAAGGAGTCAAAAAACCGGAGATCGTGGACTGAGCAAGAGTGCGTGTAGTAACACGAGAAAGGGTGGTTGTCCCAAACGAGATTCCGCAGCGGTACGGGAGCTGAAGAGGGTCTTTATAAGGTCAGTGATTACTCATGAGTTAGTGCGGAGTCAGGCGTTGTTGCTTGTGCTGTGGGCATGGACGTGACAACATGCAGCACTGAAACACGAGTAAAGATGAGTGATGATGTTTCAAGAGGTATCTGTGAGAACAGAAAGAACAGCTTTAGTTGAAGGCATGACCTGTGAGGCTGTGAGCACAGCCAAGGGTATTATCCTATCATGACCCCATGTCTCCATAACCCATGGCTGTGTAGGAAGCGCTGTTGCAAGACAGACCTCCACCCAACCCCTAACACAGCTCCAAGACATGGTAGCTAATACACTACTTGAAGAATGGGATTAAAAGGGCGGGGAGGACTGAGAAGCCAGGCTGCATTATCTTTTCCCTGTTTGGGACCGTCTCAAATAGAAGTGCTGGGGCCATGGATGGCCAGGGTTGGACACGGGGAGGGGGAGGGGCCGCTGGCCAGGACTGCCTAAGGGCAGGAAAAATTATTTGCCTCTCTGGGGCTTCAAAGAAGGCAATTACACATAAGTAACCAAATGAATAGATACCCCAGCTTGCCAGCAGTCTTGGGAAAACAGAGGATGCCTTTAAGGGACCCGCCACACCTTATGAGTCATGTGTAACAGTTCTTACGATAATTGTAGGGAGAGAAGCCCGCCCCAGGACCAAGGAGGGACTTGCAGCAGCCATTCACTCAGATCGCCAAGCAAAAGAAAAAAAAAAAAGGGGGGGGGGGGGGGGGGGTCACAAATGTCCCAGCACCGTATGAGCTGAATATTTACAGAAGGGAGCCATTGTGAGGGCCCTCTGTGCAGCGGCACATACCAAGTCACATTCCTATTGAAGCCCTGAAAGGGCCTTTGATTGGAAATTGCTTTGGCAGGAGAGCTCACCTGCAGAGAGGAGTCTAAGGCTTTTTAAAAGGCTCAACAGCTGTCAAGGCTGTAAGTCTGGGCACCTAGTGGGCCGAAGAATAGGAGATGTGGAGCCTTTCAATGCCACGCCACTTAGTAACAGAAGGCATGTGCCAAGCTTGCAAAACCAGAATGAAAAGTGCCCTTCTGAGCTGACTAAATATCAGGGGAGACTTTTCTCTCGGGCCATTGGGACACTGCTGCGCGGGACAACGGCGGGCCCCGGAGAATTCATGGCGGAGGAGCACACCAACAATCACCAGGGAAAGGGCACAGAACTCAGCTGAAGTGTGGAAGCCATCAATTACACAGAGCAAAAGTTAAAAACCCAGCAGGAAGTGCACATTAGAATGCAGAGATATGCAGGCCAGGGCACCAGATGCCCCAGGCTGCGGCAGGAGTGGGGGCCCTGCAAACAGGCTGTGGGGTTGCAGGCGCCAAGTGGACGACTTTCAGGGAGTTTCCTTTGCCTTTTTTAGCCTTTTCAGATCTGTAGGGAAAATCTGATTCCATCAGCTGAGCTCCATGAAACTATTTATAGGGAGAAAAAAACTCGCTGGCTTTATCCAAATTAGATGCTATTAGACTAAAATCGACAGTCAGTTTTTTTTATTCAAAGAGCGATACGGCGCAAGACTTTCATCTTCAGCTTCCGCTTGAGTTGATCTGTAAGTAGAGACCAGTATTTACCTTTGCCACTTGTTGAAGCAAGTTTACGCTGCGGATAAGGCGCCGTGTCTCTGTGCACGCTTTTCCACGCCCCGGCTGGTTCGCGGGGGACGTGGTGCTCCAGGGCCGGTCAGGATGCAGAAGAGGGTGGGTCCAACACGCAGACGAGGCAAGGCCGACACAAAGCCTCATCGATTCGACAATCTCCCAGCAGCTAATTTATGATGCCCTCAAAGCAATTTTCACAGTCAGAAAAGTGCAATTGTATTTTCCAGCTCATTAACTGCCAGCACCACAAAGCTTTCATGCTCCCTCCCGCCCCACGACCCCCCCCCCCCGTCAAGCCCAGCCCCCTGTCTCCATTGAAAAGAGGGAGAGAAAAATAAGCTCCAGCTAACTATTAGATAAATATTACTCAGCTCGACTACACGTACTCGCTCCATAAGAGATGCATTACCGATACCTTCACTTACGAGGAGCCGCATCAGTCTGCTGGAAGGGGAGCCACCAGGAAGCGGAGGACGGGTCTGTTTATTTAGTGGATGCTTTAACTGACCTCCCTCCCACCGTCCACTCTTTCGTGGCAGGCCTAGGAAATCGTCATCTCGGGACAATTAAGCACATGTATTTGCTCAGGCCTTTCGCTGTGGCGATCACACTAAGCCCATAATCATGCAGTTACGCATCTGTCAGGGAGCCAGTACGGCAGAGAGGGAAGAACTCTTTCTGTGAATGTTCTGGAACGCTGCTTTGAGCCTGGCAGCCAGGGAAATGATACACACACACACACCATCTCTAGAGCAGTGGATATAACTCGATCGTGTACTGTTCGTCCGGAGGTAGGGCAGGTACGATAGTCACAGCCAGCACCTAGGCCTCAGTGTTTCAATGAATCTAGTGTCTATTTGCAAGCGATTAAAAACTGTTGTCGCGCACATTTCGATAACTTTGGAGAACTCTGAGAGTGAATGGTGCGTGGAACCGGCGACGGGTGACACAATTGTTCCGCAAGCAACGTTAAGGCCTTTTTTTTGTTCCGCAGAAGGTAGAACCCCCACAAAAGTCCATCGCTATAGCAGCTCCTCCGATGCAGAAGCCCTGCCCAGACTATCTTTATAGAGCGACAGGAGTGAGTGTGGGTTCGAGACCAGAAAAATAAACACGCACACATAACGTGCTATGGTTAAACACTGCACCGCAGCGCGAAAGGACCTCTGCTGGTCCTGTGGTTTTACTTCAGGGCACACAAGGCTGCAGGTTTTCTGGTTAATCCCACAGAGTCGACTTTTCATAATAAATACTGTTTAATAACTTTGTAAGAAGATGTTTTTATGAACCTTACCATTTTTTAAACTTTCGCTATCTACGCCGCTACGTGTTTTTACTGGACCAATTACAGTTCTGTACCTCGGCCAAGGTGGAAACATTCCCTGCTGAGATATGAACCTGCGGCCCTGATCAGAAGTCCGGTTTCTTAACAACCACCTGGTACCCCGCGGTGCTGTCCTGTGGGGTTCAGAGAGGGCGTGGCTCTCTGGGGCAGCTGGAGTAGCTAGACTTTGACTAAGGCAGCAAACCAGAGGTATGGAGCCACAGAGCGCAGGAGACAGACAGCCAACAGCAGCCGGGCACCTAGGAGAGGCTGACGGAGGTGCCTTAGCACAGTGCGAGTACCGACACAAGCAACACTTCTTCAGATTGAATGGCGAACGGCAAGGAAGGACTGCTTCGACAGTCTGTTGCGCTGATTTTTTTCTTGTGGATGGGATACAGGAAAGGGGGTCATAGGGCAACTGTACTCTCTTCTCAAAATGAGCTCTTTAATAACTTTCATTTCACTTAATGTATGTTTCAATTCAGAGGCATGGAGATGGTCCTTCTTTCAAAGAACAAAAAAACGAATGAGGAATGATGAACTGGTCCATTACCTGCAAGCACTAGTTTTTGACAAGGGCTAATGTCCACCACTGGAAAGGAGGTAAGCGAAGATAGACCTCCTTTCATCATTTTCAAAAAAAAAATTCTCTGTCCTCCACCATCCAGTGCGCCTACAAAGAATATTTGTCTCATTTAATAAAAACATCATATGTTTAAAAGAAGATGAGACCTTCCATTTGGTTGTATAGATCATTTAACTAAGAAAGACCAAGTCCCTGTCTATATTTTAAAGTGAACACACTGTTTTAATTGCATTTGTTAATTTATATCTAAAATCTATGTAATTTATATTTGTATTAAATTGATAAAATAATGGGGAGTGTGGTGGTGCAGCAGGTTTGGCCTGTGCCTGCTCTCTGGTGGGTCTGGGGTTCGAGTCCCGCCTGGGGTACCTTGGGACGAACTGGTGTCCCATCCTGGGTGTGTGTCCCCCCCCCTCCAGCCTTGCGCCCTGTGTTTCCGGGTTAGGCTCTGGCTCTCCGTGACCCCACTTGGGGGTCAATGATAAAGTAATAATGTTATTGTGTAATTCATTGGACGTCTGCTATCGCAATATAAACATCTACATCTAAAAAAATACTACTGATGCACTTTCATGACACATCTTGCGCTAATTCTGGGCTCCCTGCTTCATACACAACACATTACAAAAAGACCAGGGCAAGGGTGTAGGAAAGAGCCAAATGACTGATTCCGTTTAAAGGAAACTGGGCTGAATCTTGGATGCTGGGCTTCGACGAACTAAAAGGAACATGCACTGTATGTTGAGCCAACTGCAGTGCTCTACGGAATCGCTTGTGGTCTGACCTTGCTCTGAGTTTGATCGAACACTGAAAGGATAATTGCAACTGTAGCAGCAGCTTTTGTGAAAACTAATTTATTGTAAGCCTGGCCACTGGAGAGAGACCGAGCGCCTGTGAAAGTGTGGCTGCATTCCTTGGTCGCTTGTGGGGCCGCACAGCACCCACAATTAGCTTCTCGTCCCTATATTCAAACCCGCGTGACCATCCTCATTGTTCTGGGCCCGTCCTCAGGAATGCTGGCCTAGGTCCACTTGAAGGTTCCGCATGAAATTGTGCCCTGGACTGTCCATCATCGTCTTTGTGGTACACCTTAAGTGCCGTTTCTTTTTTGGTGATCTCAATGGGGTGAGGCTAAGGGGATGTGCCCACAACCCATATCAGTTCCACAGGGGTTCAGGTGAAAGCTGCACATTTCTACATAAGACTGTATGTCTGTCAGTAGAGTTCAAAGGCAGTCCACAAATTCAGTGTTAAGAGACAGAGTTTTTAACGCAAAAAGATGTGTCAGCATGGAAGGCGTTCCTGAACTTAATGTATTTCCATATTTACATATTCTGTGTGAATCAGTTTCAGCTTAGGTATTCAGAATTCTAAAACAAATCAATTCAGCAAATAAACCCATGAATACTTTGTTAACAGCACTTTGTGACTTTAGACAACTGGACTTAATAGAACACCGATGAGATAAAATATTAGTCCATCCATTGCTCATATCACGGAATTAATTAATTTAGCGAAATCGCCCCATTTGCCAAATGCCCATTGTGAGGTTGAATTACCAGTGTTTCCTACGGGAAAACAAGAGTCCGTTTCCAGAGAAAAAAAGATGTTACCTAAAATTTGTTAAAATACCAGGTAGTTGAACGGTGACAATATTAGCACCAAAATATTTTCCAATATTTTCAGTAAATTAATACAATTTAAAAAAAATTTTTTTTCCATTTTGTCTTTCGGTGTTACATTTTCATTCATTCATTCATTCATTCATTCATACATACCTTTACCTAATGCTAGGTTCTGGCGATGTACCCCTCAAGCACAGGTGTGAAACAAGGTATACTCCGAACAGAAACATTTTGATAATTTGGATGTTTATGATGTAAAAAATTGTGTGCAATAAGATACTGCCTTTGTCTTTCACTCAGCAAAACACACACACTGTGTCATTATAGGTGTTGTATAGCATAACTATCGAATGTGTAACACTATATGATGTTGATCTGAGACCAAAGCTTTATTTACACTAGTGCAATGGTATACATTTTACTAAAGTCGCTCATGCGGCTTAAATAACTGATTTAATAGTTACATGTTTATAGTTTATTTCTGTACGTACTCAGACAAACCAGATTTGAGCACCGCTCCCGCTGTACGTACCTTGAATGGCTCCACTAAAAAATATTATGCTGTACAAATAGCTAATAAATTGTTAGTGAATTAACACTTTGCGTTACTTTGAAGAAAAGCATCATTAATGAATAACGATAAAAAGCACAGAATCAGCCATTTCTGTTGTGATATTAGATTTCCATTAATCGATGGTTGTGATTGGATAAGATCGCCAGTCTGATAGGAAATTAGAAGTCGTTCTCCCATGTTGCCAGGTTTTTATGCATAGATAAATGTATGTATCATGTTCTGCAATATGGTAAATGTTCTCATGAGTGTTTATTCCATGTTTACCTTATTTCTGTTGTGTTGTATTACTGCTTTGAACTGATAACCCAAGGGCTGGAGATGTGTTGACATGATTCACTTATTTGTAGAGAGAGTGTGTGTGTGTGTGTTTGGGAGGGAGGGAGGGAAGGATGGTGTACGGTCAGCTGTGTCCCTGTCAAAAGTGCACCACGGAAGCAGAAAGCCACCGAATTATGGGCCCAATAAGGGTATACATGTTCATATGGTCTTCATGAGACCCCATCATATGAGGGCTGAGTGTATATTGCAAGGCCTACAAGTTCTGTATATAATGCAGGCAAAAATTACCTTTCAGAAAACATGGAAAGCAATTGGTGTCAAAGGTATTAACCAAAGAAGTCAAGTGGGTTTAAAACTGTGTACCTGAAGTTTTCTTAAGCTAATTAGGTCAGGTCAACCACTTGTTAGGTCAGACAAAAGGTCAAGATCTTTTCGTCTTGTCACCTGAAGGCCTGAGTACCACGTTCCCCCATGAGGAAAAGCCATTATTAACCCTTTCTTCATATTAAGTAAACAGGCCCAAACCTGGAATTCAGGTTAAACCGCTGCCTTCCTTTATGCGAGAGTTAAGCGAAAGTGCAGCCTGAACTTCGGAAGATGTGACCGTGGAGAAATTCTGGGCTTAAAAGGGCGAAAAAATAGCAACAGAAAGAAGTGTAGCAATTCGGTTTCCAACAAACACAGGGTCTGTGTTCAAAATCGCACATCACGGGCTAAAAATTACTCCGAATTAGTCACTGGTCGGCAGCATTGACGCAGGAGGAAAGGGGCTCGAGCACCACAATCCTCCGCGCTGTTCACGCCTTTTTTCCTGGGTGATCCTCTCATTAACAGCCTGGCCAGCTGACTCAGTTGAGAAAGCGGAACTGATAGCTGCATGTTGCCTGGTTGGATGTGCTCCATAGCATGACTGGTTCTCCGGTCTTTCAGTGGCGGGCTGAGAGCTGTACCTGTGCCCTTTTGTACTCTCGTCAAGCTTGTTGTGGGCTCAGGACTCCGCCAGTCCCTCAGTCTCCAATAATAGAGTCTTGTAATCCTGTTAGCGACTGCATGGTCCTGTGGGTGCAGTGTAAATAAAATGATTTCTTAATCTTTATTACACCCCATGTGGCGTCTATGGCCTCATTAACTCACGATGGGGGGTCTAGGGCCGTGCACTGGGCCAGACACCTTCCCCTTAACCGCTAGAGCCGCTATTAGCGAAGGCCTGGTGAAGAAGAAGGTGAAAAATCACACACATCTTCCTTTGCTTTATGTCTTATTTCAGCAGTATTTCAGACTACACGCGAGGAACTTTAAAGAGACAATAACCCATTGTTCCACCTATTGTTACATTCCTGCATTCTTTTCCAAGCTCTCAGGCTTCAGTTGTTCTACTTGTGTTTACGATGTTTATGAATTTCTCTTGACACGGCCTGTGTTCCGTCTCCATTTATATTCGCTGAGGTCGGAAACACTACGTTTTTGAAATGGCTGTGATTTTACTAGCTGGGCTTCGTAATGCGCATTTCTCTTCCTAATAAGTCAGTCCCAGCAAACAACTTGTGAGAGAAAATTGGGCCACTTTTTCTCGGAGATCGAATTTCATTTTCTGACACACAAACACAAAAACAGCCCTTCGCATTAGCCCTCACTCTAGTAAATATGTTGACAGAAGACCGGACCATCCAGCAGAAATAATCAAAACCTTTTTCCTACTGGACAATCCCAAATTGTATACAAAAATTATCCGGCTAACTAAATAATCTCATTTTATTACGCCAGCTCTGATAAATAACCGCTTACTTATGCCCACATCATCTGGCTTCGGCACAGCTTTTGTTTCATCGTTTCTGCAAACCTGGCTCCTCATTCATACCGTTGGCAAAGAGGTTTTCTAAATGTTTTCTAAATTTTGGGAGGGGGCCTGTGAGAAGCACCCTGCCAGCACTATGAAAAGCATGACCCCAAGGTGCATATCTGCTTTCAGACCCCCTAATGACTCCTGACATGGTTTGCTCACTCACATGCTGCTACAGAAATGGCTTTTAGAGTCGGTGCAGGAATATTAGAAACAGAACAGCCTGCTGGATGTCTCAGAAAAACACCAATGGGTTGCCTCATCCAAGGAATTTCAATAATGGGGTTCACTTGAAATAAATAATGTGAATAAAATTTGCTGATTTAGCTTCTGCCATGTGCATAACTAGGTATAAATGACTCTCACTGAACATATCTTCCATAACCACAACAAATCAAAGTTGTGCATTGCAGTTGCAAAGTTCAGCTAAGCACTGGCCTTATCAGACAGTATCCAAACATAGCAGATGTGGAGAAGAGCTACGGCGAGGCAGCCGTCTAGAGTCTAGTGCCATAGTGTGGGGTTTAGGCCTAGAATCATGACACATGCAGCCCTACATCACTACAAACCACAGTAGCTGGATCAAACTGTGAAACGAAGGCAAAATAAAGAAACAAAAGATGAAAGGTTTTGCTGGAGGACTCCTTTGCAGACAATAGAACAAGCACGGCAAATTCAAGCTGGGAATGTGGAGTGATTGCAACCTGCAAGCACAGAGGGAAATCTTGGAATGCAAAGGAAAATACGCGTTTCTTTCCTTTGGTAATATACAGAAATCATTGAAGTTGACAAGGTAATATGTCAGTCTGAGCTGGAGCCCAGAAAAAAAATCTGGCTAGATCCAACAACATTAAATGTCCTTATGAGAAATAAAACTACGTGTTAAAAAAACTGATAACGGCACTGTTATATAATTATAAATATTTGTTGCTTTAAATATGCGACGTTGAAATAAATGAATAAATCAGTCTTCCTTGACACTTGGCTAAACACAAAGTTACAAACATGCAGTCTGAAGCTTATACAGACAATAATTGCAGAAAATGTATATGTAAGATGAGCAAATAGTCATAGCCCTCAATGAAACTTTTTAAATCTCAGTTTCCTGGAAGGATCTGACAGCAGCTAATATAAAAGTCAGCAGCTCTGATGTTCATCACATAAGAAAGGCTCATTTAAATGCAGAGTCTCAACTCGAGACAACCTTGGTTTAACAAAAATTTCGAGTTTTGACTCAGTTTTTCTGCCTTTAAAGAAGAGGACAAGCAGGAAAGATTTTGCTCTACATGGCACTGTGGTGGTTTTCACTGGCAGTAACTACATCACAGATCCCAGTTCAGCCAAAAGTCTCCTTGGTTCTTCCAAACGCCTTTTGATTCAGCACCAAACTGGAAGCAGCTACTGTGCATGAAATTGCATTAATCATGCATATAATTTTCATCTCCTCATTAGGACAAAATAATTTTCATTTTCATGCTCGTCCTTAACCACAGTGCATTAAATATTCCATTATTTAGTTTAATATGCAGTTGAGATGTCCTCACATAACATCAGTAATCTATTTACAAATGCACATAAAAAGTGTTTCACCTTTCAGCTATGAAACCCATGAGGGTGTAAAACGCTGAACATGTGATAAGATCAATACAAGATGAGAATAAAACTTTTCACAGGATGAATACATAAGTAATTTAGGGAATCTAGTCCTGAGAAACAGGCAACCCCCATACACGATATTTTTCTTGCCTGATTCTGAGCCCTGCTGTAACCCCAGCTTGAGTGCAGACATTGGAGTGTTTGTCCGCTTTGCGACCAGCAGTAATGAAGGACTACAGACATGAATAAGCAAAATGTCACAGACAATCTTTGGAGTGTGAGGCAAAAGGATGTCAAGCAACGCAGAGAAACGCGGAGTCTTACTGGCAGTCCCACAGATCAGGACACGGTCAGTATACGTTGCAGTGGATAGACGCACCTCCTCAATAAAGAAATCAATTATTTATTACAACACCAACCGTTGTTGCTCTTTGCTTCAACATGCACATACATGAAAAACATGTTTTCTACCAACCATCCGTAATCCTAATATTTTTATGTAAAAAATTACAATCACCCCCCGAGACACAGCCATTCCAGTTACGAGAATCGACTCCACAAGGCGTTTCATTTAATATCCCTACTTCAACTTTTGAGGCATTTCATTGAATTTTTAAAAAAGGTCTGAATTTGGATTTCACACACCTCAGAGTGCTGACTGGCAAAAGACATTTACATTTACTCATTTAGTAGACACTTTTATTGACTTATTTATATGACTTATAGTGTTAGATACACGACACTGAACTCCCTACAGCCACTCACGCGTGTATATGGAAAAGCAATGTGACACACACATAAACATAATTTTGAGTCACTAATTTATCTAAAACACATACCTTTGGACTGTGAGGGCAAACCCATGCAAACACGGAGGTGGGATTTATTTGTGAAGGGGTGGGCATTTATACATATACTAATACCCCCATTAGCAGTACTGCCTATTGCACTGTTGTATAAAAGAGCTCTTTTATTTTAGCCTTTGAGTAAATCATAACAGCAATTTGCCATATTTTAAATTTTTTTAAAAATATTTAATCTTTTTTTAATTTTTTTTGTTATGTATAAAATAGGCCATTTTCTCAGTTTATTTGCTACTATTAAAGGTATAACTAATCCACATAATACCGTATTTTATATTCTGCTGCATATGCTCAGTTTTCAAGCTCCAGAGCACAAGCAAGTACAGAACCCTGCTGGACATGGAGCCCAAACCAAAGACATCAAGCACAACCACAAGTTGCACACTGCACAACCCCTCACCCCCTCATTCTCACCCTGCACCTTGCAAATAAAATAATAAAAAACAAAAGAACATTTCTCACTCCACCTTGAGCGTCTCTTCTTTAGCTTGTCTCCTGAAGGAAACCTGTGGTGCATGAATATATTGTATGCATATTTCAGGTTAAAATAACTTGCAATGCACATATTTCCATTTGTGCAATATACATATACTGTATTAATGGCCTCTTATAGTACTGTTTCCTTTAGCACCTCATTTCTCAAGAATGCATCCAAATCACTACAAGAGGTAGGTATTACTGTGTTTTTATTTTCTGTATATTGATGTTTTACAGTTTCTTTTTATAAATGGTTACAGTATATTTTTATGAAGATGTCTGGTACTGACGGGGCACGGTGGTGCAGTGGGTTGAACTGGGTCCTACTCTCCAGTGGGTCTGGGGTTCAAGTCCCGCTTGAGGTGCCTTGCAATGAACTGGCGTCCCGTCCTGGGCGTGTCCCTTCCGCCTCCAGCCTTACGCCCTGTGTTGTCGGGTTAGGCTCCGGCTCCCCGCAACCCTGTTTAGGACAAGCGGTTTCAGATGATGTGTGTTTGTGTATAGTATAGTGAAACTGCCTTGTTATGTTAACTGTTGAAGTATTTGTGCCCATTTCAGTGTCATTTGGTGATATTTTATAAATGGGTGTCACTGTTGGGGTTCAGAAACTTTTTATTCCCTTTTAAACAAATAGTAATTACATCTTCGACTTACAAGAACTCACCCTTAAAGGGTTTTTCAGAGACACATTACCTTTTGAAGCTGGGGAAGACTGTAATGGAACATCCTAGGATATTTTACATTTATTTATTTATGACTGCAAGGGCTGTAAAAAAATACCATTATCTGTAATGGTAACTGTTGTGTATTTTAATATTCAAATGACATACCGGATATTATTTTGAACTTTAAACTGTTTACTGAACATGGTGTAAAGTTTCTTACTCCTGAACAGAAAAGTTCACTTAATTATAACAATGACTTCTCCAGTTCTTTAGGAAAGCAGCAAAACTGAAAATAAAACCAAATTTAAAAGGCTTGTAGAAACACAGGCAACTTCACACAGGCCTCTTTTCAAACCACAGCTACCTCCTTAAACAATCAAACTCCGTGGACAGAAAATGTTTGTGTTTTTTTTAATTTTACAGTGACAGGGCGAGGGGTTGCATGAGAAATCTGTGTAACCCCCCAGGAGGAAGACAAACATTCCATATGAAATCAGCTCTTCTTAAAACTTTGAACTCAAAGAGGGAGCAGCTAAGCAAAACAGGCCTGGGCTGCTGCCAAACAATCGCTCAACTGGCACAACTATAGTCAATTTTGACTTGGGATCCTGGGGAAAAATATTCCATGTTAACTTCTCAAGCAATTACAATGACCTGAAAGAAACATGGGGAAAAATAAATTATTCAATAAAGAGGTTAAGGATTCCGTGGACTGAGGAACAAAGCTTGCATTTTAAAATGGTACTGAATTCCCACAGGGATAACGAAGGCCCCACAAAGAGAGAAAGGAAATTAGTTAATGGCTGTAAAGAAAGCAGATACCATCACTGTGAAGTTTCAGGTCAATCCCGGCAGTCAGTCTATCGGATCAGAGAATCTGGTAAAACAAAAATACAATAAGATCATTGCTGGATTCCATTTCTGGATTGCGTTACGCCAAATGGGATGATGGTTTGTGAAAACCCTGAACACTGCAGATGCTGTCCCACAGCTCCGCGATTATGTGTGGGACACACTGGACGCATGGAGGGAGAGCTCCAACTGTGGGTGTAGCCATACTCACTGACAAATTAATAACACCATCATAAAAGGCACATATTCTTTACAATACCGTACATGTCCGTACATACATACGTACACATCCACTTACCTCACAACGGACTCTGCCCAACTACTTGTCCAGGCCATGGTGACATCCCGTCTGGATTAGTGCAACTCTCTCGTGTGGCCTTCCTGCTACTGCCATCAAACCTCTACAGCTGATACAGAACGCTGCTGCCTGAGGTGTGTTTGACTTGCCGAAGCGTTCGCATGTATCTCCCCTCCTGCTGCCCGGATCAAATTTAAGACCCTAGTTATAGCCTACAAATGCATCGATAGAACTGCTCCTAGCTATCTACAAGATTTCATCATTCGCTACACCCCAACCGGACCGCTACGCTCTTCCACATCTGCCCGTTTGGTGGTCCCACACACGAAAGGTAAGGCACAGAGGTTCTCAGATCTGGCTCCATTGTGGTGGAACAACCTCCCCCTCTCACTCAGAACTGCTGCAACTCTGTCCACATTAAAAAGAGTCTAAAATCACCTCTTCCAGACTCACTTCGTCCATGATCCCTTAAGTTCATGTGAGGTGTACATGTTCATGCACCATAACTTTAAGATCAAGCCCGGATAAGCCTTTACGCAGCTACTCCTGTAATGTACGTAAATGTTTATGTTTGTGTCTCAAAAAGAAAAAAAAAATTAATAAGAAGGTGATCAGAAATTGTCGATATTCTGAAAGTTTTATGCAGATACTCGTGTGATGAACACTGGTGCATACGGTGGAAAGAAACAAACTGACTGCACTTAAGAATCACACGTCTGCATCTGAGTCTCTCTTTCTGCTAATGTAATGCACAAACTGTATTTTCTATGAGATGTACATCACTTTGAATAAAAGGGTCTGCTAAATGAATAAATGCACAGGTAAATGTAAATGCCACCAAAGGCTTTTCATCCCTAAGCATTACACTGGTTTCTGCAGACTGACTACAAGTTACATCTGTCACTAGGGTCCAAGGAGTGCATAATTAGATTAAAATGGTGTGTTTCCATTGTTTGAAAAAGTTATTTTTCATTGAACGAATTTGCAATTTAACTTGTCCCCGAAAATAAGTGAAATTTCAGTGTATTTATACATGGTGATAACATTTGGTGACTACTGCTGTATATCCCTCAGGACATATAAAATGTTCAGTGTCATACAGCAGTTCAACGTTCTCTTAGGTGAAACTAAAGGACACACCATATTGTACTCATGTGTGTAACTTGGCGGCATCCAGCTACCAGCTATCCAGTGCCATCACAATATTTCTTGAAGAGCATCTTTAACACACTTAAGAATAAGTGTAAACTCGTTTCTCTCTCTGCCTCTTAAAATTCCTAAGTTTAATGAATTTTCTGAACAATTTGAGCAATCAAAGGAATTTATGCTTATCCCAATCACCTCACATGTATTTAGATAAGTGTACGACGACTGATCATTCTTCAGTTCTTTTAAGGACAGAATATTTAATGTATCCTACTTGAGAAATTTACTAAAAGTTGGGAAAGAAAAGTTCCAGTCAAAGGAACAGGGGTTTGTCCATCCCTCTGGCAGACAGGATTTACTGTACTTCCTTTGACCTCCTGGGGGGTCATCATAATGGGACCACAGGAGAGCTCAAGGTTATCATGGGACAGCAGGGTAAACACAAGGATTTTTCTGGATGAACTGAGAACTCTTTTGTGTTTCGGCTCCGGACTAAAAGCACACATTTAACTGATGACTCTGACTTGGAGACTGTGAGCACATCATGAGTACATCGTGAGCACATTGTGAGCACAAACACAGATTATTACACCTCCACAGTTATTACTGCTGCAAATAAAGCTGTTAACTGATTCAACAGATTGCAATTTCCTGCATACTTTATTTTCTCTCTGTTCTACATTTTTCTCCTCAGTTTCCATTAAAAACACAATTGGAAAATTAATTAAAATTATTCACATCTACGTGTATTAATCTATTACGTCTTTATCACATATATATTACAAGTTCCAGTGGTCAAAACGTGTTCCTGTTTAAATTTCATGTTTAAATTCCTCTGTTACCTCCAGAGGCTCCAGCACCCGATGCGGAATTTTATAGTAACTGCGGTGAGAATATATTATTTCTCTAATTTTATAAACTATTAAATATAAGAGTAATTCATCAGTATTTTCCTAACAGTCGCTACTTTTGTGGGCATTAAATTTCTAAAGGTAGAGACAGATGGACAGAGAGAAATGGAAACAGACAGACAGATAGACCTAAACTTTACTATATTGTAAAGAAATAAATGGCACGAGACAGCAGCACACACACAGAATTTAAGATCAGTACGTGGAGGCCGTGAGAAACAAACGTTTTATTAGAAATTGTGGTGTTCGCATTCGATGCTTTATGCATTACCTGTGTTAAAGTTTTGCACCATTAGTCAGAGAACGCAAATTTAATCATGTAAATTAGTTACTTCAAAGATACACGGTTAAATTAAACTACTGGGCGGCTTTTGGGGGGGCAGGCGGGAACGGAGAAGAACAACTAGTATTGAGACTAACAGGAGATTAAAAATTGTTTAATGCTGAAGGAATGACATGTATGTGCGTAAAAATCCGGCAGCAGTTAATGTGTAAATAAATTACATGTGTTCCATACAACAGATACTGCTGTCAAGCGAAAAGACGAGAAAAACGTGCAGTGACGTACAGTGAGATATATGTCGAAAATATCCTCGTCAAGGTCTGAGTCTCATCGCAGCGGAATGCTGCACTTTTCTGTCTAATATCATGTGTCTCGCTTGTAGCGGACACTCACCTCGCGGCCCCGTCCAGCCAGCGCGCGACGAGCCGCCGCTCTTTCTTCTCCGCGCTCTTCCCTCGCGACACGTGTCCTCGTGACCCGCGTCTCTCCCGCTTGAGACGCGCGCTACCTGATGGAAGAAACTAGGTGAAGAATTGTCACTTTTTCAGAGTATGTTTTGAATCACAAACATTAAATACGCAGTAAAACGAGTTTGTCTCGAGTTTGTCAGATGAGCGCTTCGGTGTTATTTCATATTTTTTATGACTCTACTGAGTGTCACTGCAACCAGAATTGAACGCAAACCTACTGCCACACGCTCGGTCAACTGTGTCTGGTAAAACTGGAATATTATTCACAAAATAGTCGTGTTTTCGTGTCGGTCGTGGAAATAAAAAGGATTTATTTTTCCAAACGCTCAGTGGCCAGTGTCAGCATCCGCTGAAAGCATCGCGGCCTGTTTTGCATCTTCTTTAGAAATCCGTTATAAACTCCAGCATCTCCACAGGTACGTTCACCGTCGTGGCAAACCTCGCGGGGGCCCGAGAACACGGGGACGCGCCCGGTGACCAGCTCGCAGGCGGCCGCCCCTCCCCCACCTACGCGCTGCTCTTTCAAGTCTTTTAAGGACAGTCACTTAGTGGAGTTAAAAGTGTTACGCGCTGCCCGAGGGGGCGCCCTGTTTGATCGCAGCGAGCCTGGCGCCTGGCGGAACACAGTCCGTCTGCGGCCGACTGGTCTGCGGGTCACCGTAAGGGCCGAGTGTGAGCCGCCACCTGAGCGCACTAAAGCACTCTGTCATTTGCTCCAATATTGCATAATTAGAAACCGGCCTTTAAAACATAATACAGTTTTTACAAAGTAAATTTCATCTTCAAAAGTTATAACCAAAGACGTTTTAACATTTTTTGTTGTGTTTTAAAAAATATGTTTAACAATATGACGAGATCTCAATGGTACAGCGTGAACTTTATATTCTACATCTTTTGTTCGCGCTACTGCACTTTTTAAAACTTTGTATGTTGTATAGGTTGGAGACGTTTTCTGCTGTTCGGGTGCGTAAAAATCTTTTTTAATGGTGGGGATGGGTTAAAACTCACTCCTACACACACTTTTCCCCCACTTTTCAACTTCTTGCCATTATTTCTTAACAGTAATGCTTGATTGCGTTAAGACACGTCTTGCGTTTAAGCCGCGTGCAATTAATTTGTTTACATTGTTTAAGTGGAAGATACTTCATTTGCTGTGTAGTCTCAGTACAGCTCAGGTAAGATGTTATCGGGGTCTCTCGGATAACTCTAGTTAAGCTTATCTGTTGGCTTTGGTCTCCAGTATATGTAACCCTTAGCCCATCAGCTACGCTCCTCTTTTAAATAAACTCATTTGTTTCTACCTCGTTCTTGAGGCCCTTCGCAAACCATCTGACCAATCCAAGGACTCTCATCCACGTCACGGGGCCAAATGAAGAATCCGATTGGGCGGCGGTGACATGACGGAGAACTTGAGCAACTTTTATACGTTGCAGCGGAGCGCTCTGACACTCGAAGTAGCGCGGTGCCGCTGTGTTGCAGCGGTTCGGGATCCTCTTCGGAATTGTCAGCGCGGGACATTCTAACGTGTATGGCCCCATATTCTCTTATTATGAATTCTGTCCAAGGGTGTAATTCCCGCGAGAAAGAACCGCACGAAAGGGAGGATTCCGAAGGAGAAGACTTAAAATCAAATGACATGGCAACCTCTAAGGGGTGTAAAGAGAAGACGATCAGCCTTCCCTTCAGCGTCGAGGCGCTCATTTCAGACAGGTCGGCATGTCGGACTCAGTGCGCTACCTCGGACCCGACTCTGACTGCGGATCAGCTCACACAGCCTTCCGCCAGGACAGTGTACACAGAGAAAGGCATTTCCCTGGAGAAGGTCACGCATTTAACAGACTGCAAGAAGAAGGAGAGTGAAGATCTTCGTGACAGCGACCAGAGGACCTGGTTTCAGACTTCATCCTATTCCTCTTCTTCACGTAAGTCATCGCCGTCTTTAACTATTACAATCATTGTGCCCATTATGTCTTATTTTTCACCATTATTATATTAAGTACTAATAATGCCGGATTTTTTTTTTGTTGTGTTGGTTCAAAGAATTGTCAACTTAGATCCAAGTTTATCCTAAGTTTTGAGCGCCATGATGATTTATACACTACTAGTTTGTTCACTTCGCAAAGTCTTTCCTTCAGCTGAGCTGTCAGTCATTTTTGTTAGAGGTACTGTTTTATATTGAACATGTACTCACGTACTTTCATAAAAGTCTGCTTCAAATGAAAACACCCGAGTCAGTTGTGACGTGAGAGAATTTAATGAAGAAAAAAAAAAAAAAGTGCAGATTTGCGCACATGCTTCGGGAGAATGCAGGCCTTTTAAATCCAATGAGTTGCTCATTTGATTTAGCCGTCACGCTCATGTTGTTTGTGTTCGGACCCGTGAGCAGGACCGTCCAGCCCGCCGCCCTGCACGCTGCGGAAGCACAAGAACAACAGAAAGCCGCGCACGCCCTTTACCACATCCCAGCTGCTGGCGCTCGAGAGGAAGTTCCGCCAGAAGCAGTACCTGTCCATCGCCGAGAGAGCCGAGTTCTCCAACTCCCTGAACCTCACCGAGACTCAGGTCAAAATCTGGTTCCAGAACCGGAGGGCCAAAGCGAAGAGACTGCAGGAGGCCGAGATGGAGAAACTGAAACTGGCCAGTAAACCGCTCGTGCCCGCCTTCGCGTTCCCGTTCCCCCTGGGCACGGCCGTGGGCTCGCCCTCCCTCTACGGACCCTCGCAGGCGTTCCCCAGGCCCACCTTACCGGTGCCCGGACTGTTCGCTGGACCCGTCACCTACGGGATGTACTACCTGTCCTGAGTGTCCCGTGATCGTCGCGTCCCCGCTGGTGACTGGACGGCCACGCTCACGTGGAGGACTTCTTCACCCAAAGGAGACCCACCCGCGGAAGAAGGCACCTCTGTCCCTTCACAAGTATTTCATACTGAGTAACACCTTTAATTATTGTTTCTAAGTCGTACTGTCTATAGTTTCAATTACATTTAATTTACTGTTGATCCATTCTCTTTTCCGTGCGTCGCAAGATGTTCAACCAACGGGGACGAGTTTGTCATTCTTACATCGTGCTGTTTCAAATGTTTTAGACGCGCCTTAAATTCTCTACCGAACAACAAAAGCGCAAAGTCGCGTTTAACAAAAAAAAAAAAAAAGACTTATTTTACCGCGGAGCGTTACAATACTGGAGACTGACAGTTTGCACTTTCTTTTTATTCCAAGACCAAGATGGCTTTATGCGTACTCGAAAACGCATAAAACGTCTCAATTAAATTTGAGTGCTCGTTTAAATACCAGTTGCTCTTAATGTGCGTCTTGAAACGTCTGATTTATGTTATTGCTGGTCGATTACAGGACATGTCAAACTCCACTGCCAGCTACAATAAAGACTCTAAACGGTACTAAATAAAACACAAATTTAAAGCAGGGCGGTTGGACAAACAACTGATTTCACGAATGTGTACTTATAGATACCAAATATTCATCAGCTTAGAACAAAGACAAAGTGATCTTACAAATCCATTTTTATTGCTGCAATATAACAACCCCGAGTGCCTGATTTTTTTTTTTTTTATATAAAAAGTATTTTCTGCGTCACTGATTTATAAAACGGAAGCCTTTTCAATTAAGATTCAAACATGTTGGGCTGTTTTTCTGAATCACATGGGCCACCTTTATATATATATATTCCGAAGCTTGTGTTCGAGCGCGTTTTCTCCCCCTCGACTTTTGCGTCAATTTGAAGCGAAGACTGTGCGTTTTGCTGCCTGTTACTCCCAGTGGGACTGAACACAAGGGAGGCCTGTTTTCTATTTCAAATCGAGCTCTTATTTAAATAGCACTATTACACATTATTAAACGATTCGCCCATATGAACAATTAATGGTAAATAGTTGCTGTTTTTTTGTGTAATAAGACCTGCATGATCATGTACGACTGTAAATAAAATACTGAGAAAAGTTTTGTAGAGCTAAATGCGCAAGAATTACTGATATTTATATAATGCGATGACATTTATAGTGTGTACATCTATGTATATTTCATGTACATATAAGTTAGATACATTTTGTACAAAGTATTCAATAAAGTCTTCATTTACTGTACTTTTTCAGACGTCTTTGGGTTGTCCCGATATATTTGTTTCTGCATAATATTTGCATGCATGTATACATTTTTTTTTAATATTGTGGTTTGTAAATACTTGTGTTTTTACAATTTTGTACAGCAAGGGACTTTAATTAAATTACTACTGCTGACAATGGAAAAAGGGCAGTGCCTTAAAGGAATAATTAAACTAGGCATTAAAATCAATAGTCTCAATTTAATAATGGTTACTTTAGCACGGTCACCTCCACTTTCAAATGAGTCAATTATTTCTGTTTAGATGAGATAGTGCTTCACAAAGTTATAACAGTATGTTGCACTAGTCCCAAGTGCTTTGGCCTACTGAAGTGTTTCGCTGAAAGCATCCTCCTGGAGGAGAAGCAGGAAAGAAACTCGAGGTGTCATCTAAGATTTAAATTACAGATGGAGCTCAGCCATTACACGGTTCACAGGAAAGAATATTCAACTATCTAAATAATTACGGCATAAAATGTCCAGTATCTGAGTATGGGCCTGGCCAAAGTCATGTACAGAATGCATGTGCGCCACCATCTGGGCACATTACTAACTACAGGCATAAACCTCGAATTGATTCAGGAAAACATTTCACCAACATAAAATGAACACAAACCTACTTCAGGTTAACTTTAATTTTAATTAAATAAAAAAATGACTTCCGAATCATTATATTGCTACTTTAGGGGGAAACTGGGAAATTTGGATGTCTTCATTTTCCCACTGAAATGTTTTTATATGTTTTTTTTTCCATTGTTGGAAATGTTATATGTTACAACATTATTTCAACTCACTACAAACACAGACCTCTGAGATTTGCATTTCATATCTCACCTGCAAAAAAAAAAGAAAAAAAAAAAATTTCATTTCAATAATTTATGCATTTCAGTTTATTTTAAACTGGTGTTTTCAACATAACTTTACAGTCTCAAGACAAGTAGCACTGCCACTGACTGTTCTGCTAAGAATTATTTGCCTACTTTTTTCTCCTTCCTCGGAATCCACGGACCGAGCCTGCCCCAAAGCAGACTGTCGTGGGTACCCTGGAGAGGCAACAAAGAAAAGGTACCATCTCACATTTCAGGCTTGTTAAATGAACAGAAAACAGGACATTCAAGTCTATATACATTTGGAATTGACTCAACCTTTGTGACACTCCTTTTATGGTTATTACTTAGTACAAGTATTAATGAAACAAGTCAAAATTATTTCTTGGTTTGTATGAAGTGTGTTTGATTTTCACCTCTAATTGATCAACAATTTTAAAATGTGCCTTAAAACTGATTTGCGGTAAACTACAAATCTAGACTGGCAAAGAATGGTGTCTTTCACCAATGACTTACATAGCATGTTAGCTATGTAAGAGAGTCTACCGATCATGTCAACACTTCATTGATTCCAAAGAAACCAGACTTTTAAAATATTGCCCTGACTGGGACATCAGCAAATAGAAATAAAGGTTAACAATTAATGTTTCAGTTTTTATGGGAAAAACATTAGAGCGAGTTACCACATTTTACTACATATTTTGTGTACAGTATATACACAGGCACTGTATGGTTACATCCTGTTCCTGGTGAACTTACTGTAACACATTACACAGTTAACAAATCCAAGGGAACATTCTGTTTGCCAAATAAGTTTAAATAGAAAAAAAAACTAATGGCAAAAAATGACTGAAAAATTATGAATCATGGGAATACTGACTTGGAGGAGTAGTTCGATTTTGGCTTGTGTTCCAACATGACGACCTCCAAATTATTTGGGTTTTGGGACTGGCTGGGCTCCATTGACTCCCGAGCAACAGGCTCCCTGCAGTCCATGCCAGCATCACAGCCCACATCCATGCTCACATCGCTCTGCTGCTGCTGCTCTACCTTCCGTGGAAGCCTGCTGTAGGACAAAGAATCACTGCCAGACACGTTTGGTAACAAAAACACACAGAGTGATTCTCAACCCCAGGGCTGCAGAGCATCACAGAACACTCCACACATAGTTTTGTGTAATTCAACTGTTATTCTACAGAATAATGGCATTAAGTTTGTTTTTTTTTTTTTACCTTTTTGTCTTCTTTGATCTGTCAAATCTGAAGTCTGGAGGATAGCGGTGCGCTTTAATAAGGTGATCTTTCCTTTCCTTGTTTGTCTTAAATTTTGAACTGCACCCTTCAACCAAGCACTGATACTAGGGAAGAAAAGTAAAGAAGTCTTAATCAAGCATCTCAATCCTTTCTCTCAATGGAGGAAAGTCTGTACCAGAAGTTACCACACAACAGCAGCATATCCTCAACAGTATCAAGACACGGCACAGCTGGAGAACATCTCTAACAGAAATCTGACATTAACATGACTTTTTTAAAAGGAAGGACAATTTATTAAGAAAATATTCTCTTTGATGTGTGCATGATGTATTAAAAACACACTCAACAGCCTATCAATTACACTGCATCCTCAAATCATAGCACTTCAGCACTTGCAGGGTCTGCTCGTGTTACCATGTTTTGCTTCTCTGCCATGATCTGGAACAAGGAGTCGTGCCACTCCAGAATGTGGATGTCCAGCAGGTGGTTCGACGGGAAGTGACGTCTGCAGCTGGAACACACGTGCCTGTGAACGGAGCTGTAGTGTTGCTCGTAGCTTTCGAGTGTGTTGAAGAGCTGGTGACAGCCGGAGATGTGGCACCTGAACTCGGACACCCTGTAAGCAAACACACACAAACACGCAGACACAGTTGCGTTTAAATCCACACTGTACGGCATCGTACGCGCACGCGAGACACACGCGCGGCGCTGCGCTCATACTTACGTGGGAACCTGAGAAGCGACCGCCACACTGGTGGCAACATCCTGTAAATATAAATGTCTGTGGATGTCCCCGTCCTATCGGAATAAATGAAGAGAATCCAGTCAGCGCTAAGAAACACAAACAAAAATGCGAACATAAATTTACCTATTAATTTGAAAACAAAAGGTCCACGTGTCATGCAGCTGCCAGTTCACAGAAACCTACTTCAAAGAAGTCGTGGTCAGTATTTATTCTCATTCTCTGCGGAGCGAAACTGAACGGCGATTCGGGATCTTCTTCACGTCTCTCAGTGTCACTCCGCCGCCTTTGTGAACTAAACTCCTTGGGCTGCACGTTCAACACTGGAATTGCCTCAAGACGCGTTTCTTCCGAATTACTGCTTGTTAAAAATTGTCCCAACTCCGAATGCCACATACTAACCCACAAGAGTTCTTCAGAACATCTGAAATTACCAGTGCTCTGCCAGCGTTTCAGCGCCTTACAGTTTGTTTTCCTCACTTCCTTCCGCTTCTGTATCCATTGGCGTAACTACTGTATACGAGCTACATTTCCGCAAGGTCCTAAAGCCCGTCCAGCGATACACTCAAATTTAATCATGATAATTACCAAAACTGAGTAAAAAGGAATTCACAGTAAAGCGTTAATAAACTGAGCATGTGCTCAGGCGAATTTTACTAACGCTATAAAAACAATGTTTTAATTTTGCCGCAAACACTTCAGAGTGTATTAATACGAAAAGTTGCTGTTCAATCAGGCAAAATACTGAGACGCCTAAACGCATCATCGAATCACTGCAGTGTAGCAAAATATTGGAATGATATTATTAACCAATTGCAGGGCGGAACAAAAACTTAAATATAAATAACCTCGTGTTCCCGCCGATGACTGAAGGCTCTGTTTTGATTTCCTTGGCGGAAAATGTATTGTTACTGTTAAAATTGTGCTGCATATAATGCAAAGATAAACAATAATATTGTCAATATTTGTTTCTAACGACATTTCCGTAATTAGTTTCCAGTACGACATAATAAACGGGTGTGTGCTAACTGGAAAGAAAACTGTATGACACCAGCATATGAACATTTTAATTCTCAGATCGTTTCACCTCTAGTTCTGTGTTTACTTTTAAAAGAAAATCTCAAGTATTTGACATGTTCGCTGGCTCACACAGCTACTATTTCAAGTATTTCAGAGTCCATATAAAACACTTCTTTGCATGCACCCAAAGTGTATCTTCTTGCATGAACACACAGTGCTCCAGGCCACATTTCTCTTAAATTTCTAAGCACACAGGCTCCTTCTATAATATACTGATCGACAGCCCGTCGACTAGCACACTGTGTTTGTGCAGTCACTCCTCCAGTGTTTTATTCTGTCTCTTGAATCTTCTCAAAGACAGACAATCCCAGTTCTATGTCTGTTTAATACTTAACACACTACACTTACACACTCACATTGTCTGGGCTAGTTTTTTTCCGGTGCACACTCTAAAACTACCACCTGCAGCAACAGCATATAACAATAGTTCCTATTGTTACATCCAGGAAGGCTTTTAACACCATTATCCACGTTTAAACCTTTTCGCACCTTTCTTTACTAATATCTCGCTCGTTTTCGATCGTACCTGAAAATGCCACACATCACACCAAAGTATTTTAGTCGATTTTCTCTTCATATTTAGAATGTTACTCCGCAAATAGTAATAGAGATCGATGATGTGTATTAGACCAGTTGCAGGGAGTGAACAAGTGTGATATCATCCTTCCAGGGTAGAGTTTACTGGAATTTAAATGAAGACATTTCTCAAGGCTGACCATCTTAATATGACTCAAAGGTTACGTGTAAACTATTACGGAGTAAGTTGTTATTATAGCATCGAATATTACTTTAAACGCTCTCAATTGACGCTCAGTTTACGCTTCATATATTGTGCTCCACGATGGACTTTTTTAATCTTCCACATGGTGGCGCCCAAAAGCTACTATAGCGAGACCCACATCTTCACACACACACACACACATTTTCAGAACCGCTTGTCCCATACGGGGTCACGGGGAACCGGAGCCTAACCCGGCAACTGAGGGCGTAAGGCCGGAGGGGGAGGGGACACACCCAGGACGGGACGCCAGTCCGTCGCAAGGCACCCCAAGCGGGACTCGAACCCCAGACCCACCGGACAGCAGGACCGTGGTCCAACCCACTGCGCCACCGCACCCCGCGGTACCCACATCTTCACAAATGCGAAAATTGCCCAGAATTTGTTTCCTGATTTTTTTGCAGGGCTGAGTACAACTCCTCATTTTAAAACACGGTTTAAAAGGGTTATGAATTGCATGTTTTACTGTTGTGGCAATCAGCGGTAAGAATAGCAAGACAACACTGACTGTATGCTGGCCATGTCATTAAAGTTCACTCCTGGCTCTGACTGAACAAAGAGGCTGTTTGTTTCATGTTACACATGGTAGCATTTCCCCTGAGGCAGGATGATGTGAGGCTTGCAGTTATGATACTGACACATGATGCAGACAGCCTTGCATAATCTGATCAAAGCAGTGCGGAGTCTCCAACATAAATTATTCATTTCCCATCCTTAAAGACTATACGTAGGCCTCATTCATATGTTCTTGCAAACACAGAAAATACATCTGCTCTTTAACATTAATTTTGTTAGGGTGGCCACGAGCAGAATCAAACAGAATCAAATTTCTGAAATGCGTAAATAGATTAACATAAATACTAACCGGACAACTCGCTCATTTTCTCTGCCTCATCGCCTAAGAGCCTGGGAGTAATGACTGATTCAAGTCTGCCTTTCTCTTAACATATTGAAACCACAACCCGGTCCTGCAGATACATCCTGCATAACGTAAGCAGGATCCGCCCACATCTCGCAACAAACTCTATGCAACTCCTGCTCCAGCCATGGTGTTAGCCTGCCAGGATTACTGCAACTCTCTCCTGTTTGGCCTTCTGGCCTCTGCCATCAAAACTCTCCAGCTAATACAGAATGCTGCTGCAAAAGTCATGTTTGACCTGCCAAAGCGTTCCCATGTGTCACAAATCCTTGTCTCTCTGCATTGGCTTCCTATAGCTGGCCAGATCAAATTCAAGACTCTGGCTAAGGCCTATAAAACCATCAATGGATCTTCTCCCAATATTTTCAAGACCTGATCACTCACTACACCCCAACCAGACTGCCATGCTCCTCCACCTCTGCCCGCTTGGTGGTCTCACACACAAAAAGTCCAAAATCAAATCACAAAAGTTTTTCGAATCTGACTCCATTTTGGAGAAACGACCTTCCCCTCTCACTCGGAATTGCTCTCTTGACATTTAAGAAGGGTCTCAAAGCTCACCTTTTTCAGACTCACTTCTCCTCTGATCTCTTCGGTGCATGATAAACATGTGTTTATGTTTAATAAATTTTTATTAGAAATTGTTGAATAATGGATAACCCTTTATACAGCTACTCGTATGATGTATACTGGTTCATATGGTGACAAATTGACTGTACGCTAGGATTACGTTTCTGCATCCAAGTATCTTCTTCTGTTGATGTAATGTGCTTGTATTTCTCTCTGACACGTGCGCCACTTTGGAGAAAAGCATCTGCTAAATGAATAAATGTAAATGTAAAAATACTTTAACTGTAGGACTGCAGACATTTATAGTAGGCTATGAAATTGAAGCTCATGACAGTAAACTTGTTTGTATACTCATAAGATAATGCTACCCTCTAAATGTCGCCAGTACACTGGAGATTTACAGATTTATTGACGGACAGTCCCAAGAAGGTACTTTTTTTCTTTTGCTGAATATATTGAGCGTTGCAGCTTTTAGTAGTTAAAGTGCTGCAACTTTTTTTGATTTAACTAAGATCTTAGTAACTTTCTTAAACACAAAAAAAAATCATTAGTGTTCGGTATACACTACAGTATGCTACATGATATTGGGAGTTTTGTCACACCTTCCTGAGACATTATTTCCCTTTTAACTCACTGAGATTTGTATATAAAACACATTAGAAAATCTCATTTCTCTCTTTGCGGTCCAATTCGCTCACAACAACGATGCTGATACGCGAATCGTATTACAGATATTAAAAATATAAGACATAAAGGTGAATTCAAGCTTTCTCGGACACTCTCAGCTCATGTGTAATACAGATGTTCCTGGAACAAACGCTGTGATCCAACTATGAATCACTGAATGACTTTGTTTAACACACTGGCAGCTCATTGGTCAGTTGGTTGACAGGATATGGCGAAGGGGCGGGGCTTAGGGTAAACTTTTAAATAAGTTTGTGCAGCTTTGCGGAGCTTTTATTTAAGATTTTCAGGAGGTGCCTTCCTACATCATGCGGCACAACTCACCTTTTTGGTTGCTCTTCCTAAGCATTTCTTCCTGGGGTAAGCTTCAGAGCTTTGAAGGAAGCCGTTATTATTTGGAAATAATCATGCACGGCTTGGACTGGCAACGTTCATTTACATTTATTGATTTAGCAGACGCAAAGCGACGTATCTCAGCAAAAGTACAATTTCCCGTTTAATTTAGCACGACGCATTTCTGCCAGGCGACGCACTCAGTTAGCTCTGCTTTTTTTTTTCTTTTGTGCTACCTACTTGCCTAAAACTACAGACACAAATTCGGTTAAATTGAACCTAATATGTTATATTGTACTACCTGGAGATGTACTTATTCATTCAGCTGACGTTTTTCTCCGACTTGGTATTTTTATTTACGATTTATTTAACTGACTTTTTTTTTTTTTTTTTCCCTCAACGCAACTTACAATGTGTAAAGTAGGTAATTATTTACCCATTCATACAGCTGGGTAATTTTTAAGGGCGTGATTTAGACAAGTGCCTTGGGTACTAGCCAGAGGTGGGACTCGAACCTGCAACCTTCGGGTCCAAAGGCGGCAGCTTTGGAGTCTAAGTTATCAGTTACTATAGTGTGTTTTTCAACTCTCTGCCAAACGCAAATTATATTTACAGTTTCGGGGAAGTGTAAAATTAAAGCCTTGTCCCCCCCGACTATTTAGCAAGATTTTTTTTTTCCTTTTTTTAATCATGAGGGGAACTGAAGTAACTTAGAACTTTTTCAGGACTGTGTGTCAGAAGTTCCCTCTCACTACCTCACGTGAAGGAGTACGATGTTGTCACACCTCAGAAACTGGGCTCTCACACTAAGCGGAGCTCCTCCGCAACACAGGTGCGTTTACTACTTGAGTTAAGTGATTTAAGTCTTATTTGGTCTCTTTGTCAGTATCACATTTTCAGAAATCTATTTTAGCCGTTTTCCCAAGTTGTCTAACTTACTTCCTCCAGTACGACTTCTGCCTACGCAGATTTCCCACGTAGCGTGGCTCCTCTGCTTGCCGTACGCGCGAGCGGATGTCGCATGACACCGGAACTCGTACCGCGAGGCGCTCGAGTTCAGTTGTCGCGCGCGCGCTCGCCTGATGTCCAGATTGGCCGTTACTGCATATGTTCCATTACTATGTGAACCACACGTCAAAAACCTTAGTTACTCCCCATAATTCATAGTGGAGTACTATTTAATTACGAATTTGATTTTGTTTGGCGTAAGGCTTGCTTTATTAGTTTTTTGGGGGAAATATGATCTATTTAATCATAAAATTGTGATATTTACTGCATTGCTTCATGCTTGCAAATATTCAGACCCAATTTAGGGATTCATTTTACTGATTTGACCAGTCATTTTATGGTTCCTTATGTAGCTGACATACAATCAACAACTTCACCCTGCTGTTTAAGAGTAAATCACTGTAGTCTTTCTTTACAAATTCAGGGTGTCTTGTACCTTCCTCAGGGAATCTACAGCAGAAGCAGGACTCAAACCCTGGATTTTCATATTGCATCTTACCTGCTGACTTATTTTATGTGTGTATTATCACTAACTAAAAGTCTGCATTGGTATGAATCTGTAGATTTACACATATAGCTACACAGTGTTCTAAAATGTCTGATTTATCTCTTAATTGTTCCTCTTTCTCCTGTAGACATATCCAGATGAGCAGCAGTACAGTTTGACAATAGAAGGAAAGAACTACACTGTCTATCTTGAAAAGAATAAGTGAGACATTAATTTAATACCAAAAACTATTTGGTCTATCTAATAGATGTTTTTTTCAGACTGAAGTGATAATAGACAAGTGTAAATCTTTTAGCCATCTAATATGTTTATGAATAGGTACTTTTTTAAATTATTTCTTTAGGCTTCTTTTGGGAAGCAATTACACTCTGACAAGCTACTTGGAAAATGGGTCAGAGGTGACTGTGTCTCCAGCTTATAGGGTAAGTAAAATGATCAACCATTACCTGTTTTTATGCCTACAGAAAACTCTGCAGTTTATTAAAGAGCTTGAGGGAAAACTATATAGCCCTGTCATTATGCATGCTTTCCATCACAAGATGCAGAATACTGACCAGCAGTAGGGACGTTGGGGAGGGTGCGCAGAGAATGCGGAAAGGGAAAATGGTGGCTTTACATCCAGGAGGGTTAGTCTGAATAGACACCAGGAGAAAAGTTGGGGATAACTGGGAGGTGCTGGAGTAGTGCTACATGGGCTCATGCTTTTACTTTTTTCCATTTAGCTGATGCTTTCCTCCAGAGCAACTTACAATGTTAAGCTACTTCCAATTATTTGGAGATTTATACAGCTTGTATAATTTTTACTGTAGCAATTTAGGGTCAGTGTCTTGCTCAAGGGTACTACAGCTAGAGGTGGGATCTGAGGCTGTTTCTCTCTGCCACTGCATTATTTAACAGTGACTGGTGGCAATGAAACTTGTGGCTCAAATCTGGAACTATAGAGGAAGGGTACATGGATTGGACACAGGCTGAATTCCCTGTTTTGTGTAGGACCACTGTTATTATCATGGACACATCCAAGATGTTGAAGATTCTGCTATCAGTGTCAGCCTCTGTAGTGGAATACGGTAAGTAAGTGGATTGTTTTTGAGTGATTCTGCTTATGAAGTTGCCACCTGGCATTCATCTTTCATTGCCATTGGAGTGCAGTCCCTCCCCATATGTTAAAATTGGGGGGGGACCACATCCATTCTTATTCAGTGTAAGACTTATCTTTCAAAATCAATTGCCTTTCTTCACCTCATTTACTGTGCTGAGATTAATTTATTCCCTACTCTACTAGCTAGCTTCAATATCTTACTGTTTAATATAAATTGCTCTTCAATTTTCTCATTAGCTAAGGGTGAATTGTATTGGGTCTGACATGATTGCTTGCATTTATTCTGCAGTGCTATGTGAACAGTCTGGTTTTCTTTTGGTAGAATGAATACCGCCTAACATCACAGTACAGAGTTTAAAATCTAGTTGAGTATTGGGCAACCTTTGATTCTTTTCTAAATGATTATGATCAGATGCATTCATATTAACATCAGTTCAAAGGCAAACAACCACACCTTTTCATATGGCTTTTCCTAATGAGAAATGAGTCTGTCTAGTTTAAGGCTGTCTACAAGAAGGAGCATCCCTGAAAATGATTGCTTAATCATGAAATCTACTTATAATACCTGCTGCTTCTAGTCTTCATCACAGCTGGCCTCAGTCTGAGGGACTAAACGCTCACCCTTACAGCCACTGATGATCACTCTCAACTTCCTGTAGGGGCTTTGTAAGAGCACAGCATCAGGTCTACCTCATTGAGCCCCTGGAGGGGTCAACAGAAGGGGAGCATGCCCTCTATAGACAGGAGCATCTCAGGAGGAGGAGGAGGGCAGCATGCGGCCATTCCAATGGCACCGTATATGACCTCAGCCCTCGCATCTCTGCACTCTTTAAAGAGGTAAAGATCCATCCAGCAACACATGTATGAAGGGCAATTGGATTTTAATGTGGATGCTTTTCATCTGTATCTCATTGTGTCAATCGGAATAAAAGATCCAATAGAAAGTACTTTCCTCATGCACATTAATTTTTTTGGAAATTGTGGCTTAGATCTTTGCAGAAGAGTGTTAATCTGGTTTTTAATTCTGTTTTCAGAAACCCAGGCATCTTTTAGGACCCCAGGTTACAAGATTTGTGGAGATGTTCTTGGTGGTTGACCACTCAGAGGTTAGAACTGGATTGGATCTAAACTGCAGATAAAATCTAGAAATGTTATTTTGGGCTGTGGTTTGAATGTTAGTGTAGTTAACTGTAACAGTCCATGAAATATCATTTTTATGAACAATATTTTGTGTAAATGTATCTGCACATTATCATTCTGCATTTCCTCACAAACATTCCTCCTGAGGGAGCTGCACACACACACAAATCCCTCTGCTTGTTGCAAATACTCAGTAAGGTTTGATCAAATTTAATTCTAGTTCAATTAGTGGCCAGATGGTTATAATTGTCCTCTAAACTTGCAGCTGCTTCTTTCTGTTGTCTTCTGAATGGTTTACATTGTAGAGGCATTAAGTTAAATGTGTTAACTTAAATTCAGAACTGTGGCTTAGTTTTTCCATTCTTGTTCCAGTTTAAGAATTTTGGGAGAAGTATGCAAACAACTGAATCCAGGATGCTAGAAATTGCAAATCATGTTGATAAGGTAACAGATGCATTGCTTATTTGTCTTACCTGCCTGCTTTTATCTCATTTGAATGAAGCTTCTTAATGTAAGGCTCATTAATTTTTATTCTTCAGTTGTATCGGCCCCTGAACATCCGTGTCATGCTTGTGGGCCTGGAGATCTGGACCGACAGGGACCAGATCGATGTCAGCCCGGATCCAGATGAAACCTTGACAAGATTTCTCAAGTGGCGCAGGGAAAGCCTCCTCAAAAAGAAGAAACATGATAATGCACAGTTTGTCACGTGAGTTTACCTGGTCATAGCACCATGTAAAACAGTTGCACTTTGACCCCAGTCCTTAATTCAGTAGCTATGACATGCAATGGATAATTAGTACAACATGTACTTACTAAAGTTTAAATGCATTTGGTCTTCTGACCATAAGGTTGTTTCTCTCATGCATTTATGTTAAACAGCTGTTGAATTTTGACACATTTATTCATTCAGCATATGCTTTTCTCTAAAGCAATGTATGTAACAGAAAAATACAATAAGTACATTATACCAACTGCTGTTAACAGTAAATGGAAGTATTATGAAAATACTGACTTGCTTTTTTTTTTTTTTTTTTTTTTTTTTTTTTTTTTTTCTCAGTGGTGTAGAGTTTGATGGTCCTACTGTTGGCTTGGCAACTAAATTTGCAATGTGTACTGAAAGCTCTGGTGCAGTGAATGAGGTAGGGCCTCTTGGCCCCTTGTGTGGCTGTACTTCTTGATCTTGTCAGTGCTGTAGTTTTACTGTAGAAGGAATGAATGCATTTTACATAGTAAATGAGAAACAAATGTAGTGCATCTCTGAGAGGCTTAACAGTCCTTTAAGTGTCAGAATGAATTTCTGTACAAAATCAGAGGTGATGGTTTTCTTCCTCTGTGCAGGATCACAATAAGAATCCCATTGGTGTAGCATCTACCATTGCTCACGAGATGGGCCACAACCTGGGGATGTCTCACGATACCGCTTCCTGTCTTTGTGGACCGTCATTGTCTTCCAAGAAATGTGTCATGTCAGAGACTGTTGGGTGAGGAGCTTGATTACTTGCCTCTCTAAAGGAGGTTTGTCAGAGACAAATGAGACTAAATGCAATACAGATAACTTTAGTAATGCTCTCTTTGTCCAAAAAAATGTAATCATAATCTCATGCAGTCAGTGTTCACCATGAGGGGAAATGCAAGATGCTGAAGGCAGTTTGTCTATTCTTCAGACTGGACTACCCAGAGTTCTTCAGTACCTGCAGTCAGGCAGAACTGAAGTCATTCTTGGAGACCACCAATCCATCATGCCTATTGAATGTACCAGAAACAGATCAGCTGTTTGGAGGTCCCGTATGTGGCAATGCCTTTGTGGAACCAGGAGAGGAATGTGACTGTGGTACCGTTGAGGTAAATGCCTGTAGCCTGCCTGATTAAATACCATGGAGAAATGCTGCTATCAATATGTAAAATTCAGCTCTAATTTTTGTCTGTAGTGCATTAGATGTGGGCCAGCTTAGGGTTCAGCTGCCTGTTACTGTGCAGGTGGCATGGTGGTAGAGCAAGTAGTGCTGCAGTCTCACAGTGCCTGGGTTGCGTAAGAGGGCATGAGTTCGAGCCCTGTTCAGTTTGTGTGGAGTGTGCATGTTCTCCCTGTGACTGCATGGGTTTCCTCCCACAGTCCAAAGATGTTCGGTTCCCTATAGTGTGTGAGTGACAGTGTGTTCCACTGATGTATGGATGAGTGACCCATTGTAAGTAGTGTATCGAGCAGTGTAAGTCACCTTGGTGAATAAGGTGTGTGGGCTGATGAGTTTATTGGAAGGAATCTGCTAAATAAATGTACTGTGGTTCAGCTGTTCAATTTGCCTGTTGTAGGAGTGCAGGAACCCCTGCTGTAATGCCAGTACCTGTCGGCTGGCAGAAGGAGCTGAGTGCGCAGAGGGAGAGTGCTGCTCTCAGTGCCAGGTAACAGCAGGCAACACCCTCTTCCTGTCGTTTATCCTGCATGCATCGCAGTCTTCTAAGTAGAAGCGGTGTCAGGAAACACAGCTGTACATTAATTTCAGGAAGCTGAAGCCAAGTTGCTGAGGTGGCAATGTACCATACTTTGATATTACTTGGAGCCTTTTTCCAAAAACAGGAAACCACAGTAACATCAGTGAAATGTCTGTGGTTCAACACAGAGCATTTTGCATTAATGTGCAACACAATTTTTAGAATTATCCTGAGCCGCAAAGCAAACAATTTCATGTTGTCTTTGGTTCTTTGGCTTGTCAATCAGTTCAAACCAGCTGGGAGCCTTTGCCGAAATAGCGCCGGTGACTGCGACCTGGTGGAGTACTGCACAGGGCAGGTGGCACGCTGTCCCAAGGATGCCTTCAAAATGAATGGGATTCCCTGCAACTTTAATCAAGGCTACTGCTACAACGGACAATGTCCCACATTGACGCAGCACTGCAGGAGGCTGTGGGGAGCAGGTACATGCCTGCTGACACAATCTAGAGTCATGCATAGGGCACACACACATACACTCCCTCTCTACAGACTCGTGCTCATTAAGTTCTCTGTTTTCATGAGAACAGTGTCATTGTGTATAACTTCAATTTACTAGCTTTAGAAAAATAAGGTTGTGTGTGCGTGAAGGCATTGTTGACTTAACATGTTGAGAAAAATAGAATAATCCCCTTAGCCATTGAGCATGTAAACACTGGGTGATCTTGAGAGAAGGGGGACCTGAACACTCCCACTGAACCGTATTGTCACGTTTTAATGCAGGTGCACAAGTGGCTGTGGATGCATGTTTTCAGCAGAATGTTCGTGGTACCAAGGAAGCATATTGCAAGAAGATCAACAATGACTATCAGAGCTGTGCATTCAAGTATGTGGTGAATTTTCATTCACTGTCTTGTCTGGGAGCCCACTGTATTTCTGTCCATCTAACTTCAGAACTGCCATATTTAATCAGTTTTGAGTTGGTTAAACATTCTTTAGTTAATGTGAATTTAAGCAGTATTTAACATTGGGTATTTTTTTGTTTTATGGTCATTGTCCCAATTAATTGATATTTCTTTTGTGATATCACATTTTTAGGGATGTGAAATGTGGAAAAATATTCTGCACTGGAGGGAATGAATACCCCATCACTCGGCACAAGGCCACCCTCTCCCTGGGGAGAACACGGTGCAACAGTGCTGTAGACCTGTCTGAAGCTGACGATCTGGGGATGGTTCCAACGGGAACCAAGTGTGGACTTGGCAAGGTTGTTTGTTTTGTTTTGTTTTCTTCTCCCTCTCCCCCCTATTTGTCTGTGTGCTTGGACAGTGTTTGTGCTGAGGATGTGTTGTCATCTTTGCAGGTCTGTTATGACAACACCTGCCAGGGCATTGAAATCTATGGCACCGAGGGCTGTTCTGCAAAATGCAACAACCATGGGGTGAGTTTTTTTTTGTCCCTCTTGTCATGAGTGTCCCTTTTCAAGACTTATCACTTGTCTGAACTTGTTAATTCCTTTGTGGCAGGTCTGCAACCACGAGAATCAGTGTCACTGTGACCCTGGTTGGGCAACTCCTTACTGCAACGTAAAACTTTCTGAATTCTCTACAGGTGTGCCCCTCTGTACATTAATGCACTGCTGGCCGTTATATTGCCGAAAAGAACCCTGACAGGATGTATTTAGGGAAGTGTGGGACAACGTAGTGTAGTTATTAGAATTGCTTGCTGTGGTTACAGTACTTATAGTGGTTAGAACTGCTGCCTTTTGTATGTAAAGGTTGCAGGGTTAAGCCTCACCTCCAGCTATAGTACCCTTGAGCAAGGTACTCTTCCTAAATTGCTCCAGTAAAATTACCTGGCTCTATAAATGGGTAGGTAATGTTAAGTATCTTAACACTAAGTCACTTTGGAGAAAAGCATCAGCTAAATGAAGTGTAGGGGGTATTAACACATCAGAGAACTGCTTTTATTAACGTCTCATGGCAAGATCCAGGAATGTGTTTGAGTTAACTTTGGGTATTGTCACTGCAGATTTTGACATTCTGGTGGTCTATGTGACCACTGCAGTGGCTGTGTTTCTGGTCCTGGTTGCTGGAATTATAGTATATTCCATGAAAAGGAAGAGGAACTTGTACCCCAGAAAAACGTAAGTGCTTGCTTTGCTTTGTCGTTTTGATTTCAAAACAGACCAAGTCCAGCTCACTGTCTGTTGACCCACTGTAGATCTGTGCTCTTTCTCCACAGAAAAGCCCCACACAGCTCAGGTCTGTGTAACCCGCTGTTCCATGACAGCAGTGCTAGGGGCAGCCCGTCGTGTGGGACCCCTCAGATTAGCAGGCCAACCTTCATCGAGTCTTCAGTTAAACAGAAGTGCAGTCCATTGCACATCACAGTGGTGCCAACCCGACCTGCCCCAGAGGTAAGAGCACACCCTTCCAACATACTGGGACAGCTGGTAGCGCAGTGATTAGAGCTACTGCCTTTGGACCCAAAGGTTGCAGGTTTTATCCCCATGCCTGACTGTAGTACCCTTGAGCAAGGTACCTACCCTAAGTTGCTCCAGTAAAATTACCCAGCTGTATAAATGGGCAAATGATTGTAAGCATGTAATTGTGACCTTAACACTAAGTTGCTTTGGAAAAAAGTGTCAGCTAAATGAATAAATGTAAACATATTGATTGACATAGTGGAGCAATATAGGAAGACAGCTGCTTGTCAGCCATATCTCCCTTTGGCTAATAGTCTTTTGCTTTGTGTCATTACAGCCACCACAAAAACCAGCACAGTCTAATTCACAATTAGGACAGGTAACTTATGGAAATGTAAAATTAACTGTAATTTATATTGGCAGACACACAGAAATGTTGCTGCTGTTTATCATTTATAGTCTATTGTTTCCTTTCTAACAGATGGCTAAACCCACTATTCCACCTCCTGCCATCCCAGAAAAACCTGCTCTTTCTCAGGTAAGCATAAGTTTGTGTATGTATTTTTATCTCCCATGGTTTTTTTATAAATTTTCCTGCATGGTAATGTTGCTACCATGCTGGAAGTTCCCCAGCTTTTATATTTTTTGTGTTCACAATTTTTTTTTTTTTTTTTTTTTTTTTTTTTTTTTTCTTTTCTTTCTCCCCCCCCCCCCCCCCCCCCTTTTTTTGCTACAGGCCAAACCATTACCTCCTTCAAGACCGCTACCACCACTGAATTTAAAACCAGTAAGCCACAACTTCTCCACAAAAACAGCTGGTGTAATTCTCTTGAATAATGCTGTACTTTTAACTAGTAGTGTGGCATCAGTTAAACACAGGCATGTTCTGTATTGTATTTTATAGGTTGGCATGCTAAGCACAAGCCCACCAGTGCCCCCCATGAAGCCTTCTTTAACACAATCTCAATGGAAGCAGCACACCCAGGTAGTTCCCCCTGCAAAACACCAACTCTGGTTTAGACTGTAGTACAGTTGTATGCCTTCCTCTGCCTTTTAAAAAATATATGGCTGGAATGAAGGAGGCAGTAGGGATTAAATGGCTCATTCCCAGATGAACTCTGCTGACTGAAGTGTCTCTTGCTCCATGTACTCCAGATTCAAGGAGGGAGGCTGGCTGCACCCACCCCCCCTTTGAAGCCACGCTGAAGAATTTTTGGTGCTGCAGCAACTGTTTGGAACATTGTAGGCCTTGTTGGCCTGAAGGTTTTTTTCCTGCCTAGGAAATTGACTGTAAAGATGAGGCATGTTATGCCAGTCCAATGCATTTTCATGTACCTTTTATGGAATGCAAGCACTATAGTGGTCTTTAATGAGAAGGACCTTTTTAATTTAAAAGTGCAGTTTTTACAAATGTGTGTTTACAAATACAGCGTCTTATGTTCCATTTACCTATGGTACCCCTGTTTCACAAACACAGGAGTATTTTGTTATACCTCCTTGGCTGCTCCTTTTTTTCATGTGCTGGAAGTGCAAGAAACCTGAAGGTGTTTTTATCAGATATTTTACTTAAAATATGAAGGCAGTTACATTCAACTGACTGTTTCAGAAAATGGGTAGCCTGCCAATCTTCATTCTGTACGAATGTTTGTCTGACAGTATTTTAAGAGATATGATTGTCATGAGAGGATTCATAAGTTGTGCAGGAAGTGTCTAAAATGTCTACTTGTGTACAGTTATAGGGTAGAAGTGTTACATGAATCTTATTTCAGCTGGACTGAAGAAAATGTTAAATCAGGTTTAGTGTTGTATTCATTTAGTGCCTTAACAGTTCTGTAATTTAAACTGATTTTCTAATGAATGCATTTTTTAACTTCTGAAATATCATAAACCAATAAAGATTTTTCACTTTCCCTTCTAAAACTGACTGCAACCCTACTGCAGTGCTTTAAAAAAGAGGTTGTACAAAAGGGAAAGCTGCTGCCTGCAAAATATTGCTGCTTGAAAATTGGCAGTATGAGGGGCTGTTCAGGGGCTTTTGACCACCAAATGTTTACGGTTGCCTAGCAACAGTTAAATAGTTACAAGAAATGAAGCAGGCCAGTAGCTAGTTAGAACATGTACTGATACAGTTAAAATGATGGCTAATGAACTGAACCAAAAAACACTTCAGAATCTTTATGCTTGGCTTGATAAAATACCACTTTCCAAACAAGAAAAGAATATAGCAAGAGACTGCAGCAACAGAGGTAACCTGTCAGACGGGCTCTCGTCTACTGCAGTGTTCACCTGCTGCTGCCATGGCCAAACACTGCTAGTGTGACATCAATTCTCCTATTCCGCACAAATTCTTAGCACTAGATCAGCTTTTTAGCTGATGTCTTTGTCCAAGATGACCCAAGAAATAAAGTGCTGATACAGTAAAAATACCCTGCTGTATAAATGACTCATTTATACAACAGGGTATTTTTACTGTTATCAGTTCAGAATAAGTACCTTCATCAATGCTACTGCAGCAGGAGTGGAATTTGAAACAAGAAGCTTCAGATTGCAAGTGAATGTCCTTAAACAAAATGCTACCTGTTGGCCTATTAAAGTAAATTCAGTAGTGTATTATAGAGCATCTCAGATACATTGCTAAATATACTGGCAGTGCAGTGAAATGGTAACTGTGAAATACTGAAACATTATTTTAACAGGAGGAAATGATGCCAAGCCTATGCTCTGCATGTGTTGACTGCTGAATCAACTGTCACTAGTCTCATCAGTCCAATGACGGCTGCTGAAGTGGTGAAGCATTACTTCCCAAAGTTGGTGGATCTGTATAAGTACAGCCCACCAGAAACTGAGCAATTGGAGCATGCTAAACAGGTATGCAGATATATATACACTATATTATACTAATGACATGCATTGTGCCTGTACTTCATTTAGATGATCACAATTTATGCAATCAATATCTTTACAGAAACTGTATATGGTAACTCATGTAGTTTACCATTGTTTTCAGCTGTAATGTGTTTCTGTGTAATACAAGGGCCTGAAACAATTTTCATAAATCTAAGAATTACCTGTCCACAGGTTTACACAAATTAGAGAAGGATCATAATTAACATTTGGCATCAAACTGATTAACCCTAAATTGGTGTGGTGTCTAAACTAATATCTAGAGATATATGGAGTTAAGGAAATATTTCTTTTAAAAAAAATTCTCCTGATTGTACTTTAGGAAGGTGTTTTCCAGGCTTAATTTCCATGTGCCGGAGGACTCGAAAAGGAAAATTGTATCCAGCACCCCAGCTCTCATTGAGACCGTCCTCTGTTCTCCAAGAGAGGATCGAAAACAAGAGAAGGAGACAATAATATTGCTGCAGACATGTGACTCTTAAGTAAACCTAGTTTGTTATTTTCCGCTTGATGCACCGATGTCCATCGCTCGAGTAGGTGCATAAAACATAGGATAGATGAATCCTGATAACCTCCTACCAATTTTTTTTTTTTATTTATAAGATAAGCTGTGTAAAGGCTTATCTGGGGATGTTCATGAAGTTACAGTGCATGAACATTTACACCACACATGAGCTAATGTAAATATATAATACATTATAAATAATATATAATATAATGTATAATCTATTATATTAATATAATATATAAATACTACTAGGGAGGTATATGTCCAAGGAACAGACAGGATGAGGTTCTTTAAAGGACTCACATTGTGTGGACAAAATAACAAGAGTGCAGGGTTCCATGAACCAGAGAATTATCTAGCTGTTGATGCAAAAATAGTTTTTAGTGTTTTTTTTCTTATTTTAAATCATAGATCAGCTAAGTTCTACAAGTTTGACAAGCACTATAAATGTGAGTCCCCCACACCATACACATCTCTATGTTATTTAAGTGAAAGTGATGAGCTGACATGCTTATAGGTGTGTCCTCGCAACAACCAGACTGTGAGACTGGGCATGGGTTTGATCCCCAGTCAGTGTGGGTGGAGTTTGCATGTGTTTCCTCTGGGTGCTCCAGTTTCCTCCCACAGTCCATGTTTTTCAGGTGGATTGAACCAGAATCAGAATCAAATTTATTTCGCCAAGTATGCACACACATATAAGGAATTTGGCTTTGGTTCCCAATGGCTCATAGTGTAGAATAGACAAAAAAAACACAACATACATATAGGGATTCATTTTGGGGGGAGGAATGAATAATGAGGGGGGGGCATGATGGCGCAGTGGGTTTGTCCAGGTCCTGCTCTTTGGTGGGTTTGGGGTTCGAGTCCTGCCTGGACTGCCTTTTGATGGACTGGCATCCCATCCTGGGTGTGTCCCCTCCCCCTCCAGCCTTACGCCCTATGTTGTCGGGTTAGGCTCCGGCTCCCCGCGATCCCGCATGGGACAAGCGGTTTCAGGCAATGTGTGTGTGAATAAATAATGAGAGAGGGAATAAGTAAGAGGGAGAAAGTATTCCACAGACTAACAACAATCAGCTGTTCATGGACATAACATCATGGGGAAAGAAATTTTTTGTCTCTGGTTGTTTTGCCGCACAGTGATCTCTAGCGCCAGCTGGATGGGAGAAGTTCAAAAAGGCTGTAGCCCTGTCACGATTTTCCTTGCCCATCTCCTGATTCTGGAGGAGTACAGGTCCTGAAGGCAGGGCAGTCTGGAACCAATGACCTTTTCTGCAGGCCTGATTATACGGTGCAGCCTGTTCTTCTCGTTTGGTTGCTGATCCAACCCAGACTATGATGGAGGAGCTGAGCACAGACTCAATGACTGCTGTGTGGAACTGGATCAGTAGCTCCTGCGGCAGGTTGAGCTTCTGAGTTGAACACTGAACACTGCGAATTGTCTATAGTGTGTGAATGTGTGTGTGGCTACCCTGTGATGAACTGGTATTCTGTCCGGCGGGGACTCTGCCAAGACCAGCACCCCCCTACATCCAAAATAGGCTCTAGATCGGGGTGACGCTGTATTGGGACATTTATTGACAACGTACAAAATGTCGATAAACATTTCAGAATTGAATGCTACGATGTTAGAAATCCTGTAAAGAGCTAAAAACCACCAGTTATACTGTAAACAACTGCAGCTCAGGCCTGTAGAAGAGGCCACTCAACAGCTGTATGCTGGGATGCACATTAACTGCTGATATTGACTGTAGCGCTCGGGTATGTTTGAGTCTCGGGCCTTTTATTTTTTTGCTCCATGCTCCTCTTGAAAGAATCTGTCAGAGGTCTCTCTCATGACTTCGCTTTGCTGATGAAACGTTTCCCGCAAAACAGCACACGGTAAAAAAAAAAAAAAAAAAATCTATTCTCAGCAATAACCAATTACAGCCCCTGAAATAACACAGATTCTTCAAAGTCGCATGAAACATGACAGTTTCTCTCCGCTCCAACTTTTCCAGCTTACGTGGTCACTTTGCCCCTTGATTATTCACCTGCTTACTGCACAATAGAGTGGCATACATGGGGGTAACCCAGCTCTGCAGACCAGACACACACACACACACACACACTGTCTGAACCGCTTGTCCCATAAGGGGTCACGGGGAGCCGGAGCCTAACCCGGCAACACAGGGTGCAAGGCTGCCCAAGCGGGACTTGAACCCAGGACCCACCCGAGAGCAGGACCCGCTCCGACCCGGTCCGACCCGGTCCAACCCACTGCGCCACTGCATCCCCTAGCTGCAGACCACAATAACGCATTTGCTAACAGATTACATTGTAAAAAGACACAAAAATCACATACAGCCTTTTCAGGATCAGTATATGGACAGTATTTAGAGACGTCATGAAAATGAAGACCAGAACTCCTTCAGCGGCTAGCTGCCGGTTAACGGCGTATCGACGCGTTCTCAGCTACTACATCTCGGTTCTCGCCGCTTCTGCCCACGCCGAACGTTAGAGTCAAGTAACCGTCCGAACCCAGTAACACAAGTAATTTCCTCTCTAAACCCAAACCACGGTGTTCCTCTCACTTTCATTCAGAAGGTCAGGTCGGAGCCCGGATGACCCCCAGGGGGTATGACTGCCCACCGCTGTGCATAATTAATGCTGTGAGCCACAATACGGGAGTGTGTTAGGGGTGCTCCAGGGGACAATGGAATAGCCTTTTAGTAAATATTTACTGGAGCTATTCAGATTAAAGGGTAGTACAGCAGTAGAGGGTGGCAGAGTCTGCAACATGCCAAAATTCAGGATACAGATCCTGAAAATGTCAAATAAATAGATGTAAAATATAAAGATCCATGTCCTCAACCACTACTATTTCTGCTACCCAATTATAATGGTATTCTTAGAGTCACTTCCAGCGTACTCTGCTCTGTAAGGGTATTTCGATCGTATTGAACAATGATTTGGTGTCCAAAAAAATGAGTTTTTATCACATCATTTAAATAGACCACTGAGAGGGAGATGCATGTCTACCGGTCACATTTTTTGAGCGGCTTGACGTAATCCTTCCTTTGTAGTTTAGGTGAGCTCCATTTTGACTAATCTGCCGTGGGAGTGGGAGTGTTTTCAAGGGTCTCACGCTAAGCTGTGCACGAGAATGAGACCATCCCATTTCCTCTCTCGAGTTCATCACCAGGGTCTGGGCCAACTCTCACTCCCACACGACTTTCTCCCCAAGAGAAATGACCTTTATCTCTCTGTGTTTGTCCATCAGGTTCTTATCAGTCTCCATTTGACCAGCCCAAAGCCTCTTCTCTTTATTCTCTTTTTAACATCTACCCATAATCGATCAGTAGAGGCACAACAAGAGAGTACCGTGTCAGGAGTTAATAGAAAAAGGGAAAAGACAAATTTACCCAACACTCTTTCTAGTGTTTTTCCATAGCACATTCATACGGTTCAGAAGTTGTTCATCTTTTTTCACAACAGTATAATCAGTTGCGATCTCTTGAGGTTTACTCTTTCGACCTTACTGTGCTAAATGAGCCTGAACAGACCAATGACATTAGCCACTTGGGGCCATGCCATTCCAAAGAGCTACCGAGATCTCAGAGGGGAAGACCAGTGTCTGGGAGTGAACTGAAACTTGTTACAGAAGTGTTCAAATTTCAGTGGAAGTTCAATCACAATGTTTTATTTGTTTCTGTTTCTTCAGCTGTTTCCATTTGCTCCGCTTTTCCATTGCCTACGTTTTTATCTAGTTCTGTTATGCAGCTTCTGCATTGTGCAGCCAAATAAGTTGCGATGGATTGTTGAACGTGCAGTTGAATGTGTTGAATGTCCAGATACTGCCGATGACTGGTGAAAAACCAACCCTTGGGCTGAAGAAAGAGGATCAGATGTCCTTTCAAAGAGTGAGGTACCCCAAAATATTGTACTCTCCTCTGAGTTGATCCCACAGGAGTGTGACAATTGGAAACCCTTTGCAAGGATTCTTCAGCCATGACTTTGTGCAATAGTCAATAAATTGGAATGAGAGGTCTGGTTGTTCTTGTGCCCTAGGGGGAACGGGTCAGCTCAGCATGTTTGTCTTTTTTAACCCTTGTCTCACCCCTGGCCCTGTGACAGAGCAGAGCTTGGTCATGGATCCAGCCCTCCAAGTGCTGATGGAAGAGAAAGACCAGGCTCTGCTGGCCCTACAGGAAACTGCAGAGGTCAGTTAGAAGATCCAATGTCATCCTGTGCTAAATCCATTCTTCTCCGCTTCTGATGTTTATCAGGTTTCAAACGTAAGGAAGATTTTCAAACTACATTGGGTATTAAAACTCTCACTTGGTTTTCATTTAAGCAGTTATTGTAGTCACACATGTTGTCTGAAACCGGTTGTCCCAACCAGGGTTGCAGCAAACCAGAGCCTAACCCAGCAACACAGGGCGTACAGTTGGAGGGGGAGGGGACACACCCAGGATGGGATGCCAGTCCATTGCAAGGCATCCCAAGCAGGACTCGAACCCCAGACCCACCAGAGAGCAGGACCTAGCCAAACCCGCTGTGCCACCATGCCCCCCTCAGTTACTATACTGGATATGCTATTGCTGCTGTTCTTGTTCAGGTGGAATCAATGAGTTAAAAATGACCGAAAAGCAATGTGTTAATATAGCATGATGTTGTTCCAGCGTAAACCACCTGAATTAGAGTGAAAAGTGTATTTAAAGCAGGTAGTCCAGATGTTCTCTTATGAAAAAGGCAGGCAAAAGACGGACTTCCTTTTCGAGATCTGCGCAAGAAAGAGAAGATGCACATCATTCGCTTCTCTGGAACTAAGTTTTGCAAAGCTTTTTAAGTTTGCATAGTAAGCAAACCTCACACATCAGCACTGATAATGAGTCACTGGGGACTTTTTTTAGGTGAACTGTTTCTCCACACAATGATGATGTCATGCAATTTACTTATTGCATTAAATATATCAATGACAAAGGTGTTTCTGTTCTCGGCAGTGACGCTTGCTTTGCTACATGATATTTCTCACTTACTCATTGCAGAGTCTGCAGATGAAGGTGAGCATCGCAAGGGTCTGCTCATCGAAGACTTAACAAGGCATGCGGAAAAATACGAGACACAGGAGAGCCAGCACTGATGTTTTATGCTGGCTGTATTATGCATTTTTATTAATTTCTATTTATTTTCTAATAAATTTTTATTTATTATTTTATTGGACATTGCGCACTGGTTGCATTGCAAGAGACATACAGTAAATGGTTTACCGCAGCAGTTCAGGGTAAATACCCTGCTCTGGGCTATAACAGCAGCTGTTCCTTCTGAGACTTAAACTAAACTTTAGTCGCATTTTAGTCACATTTTAGTCACATTTTCGTCACATTTTGCCTTTGACCTGTCACACTACATTGGTTTTTCACAGGAATAGCCCTTGTCATTGTCCAAGGCAACATACTTACAACATACCCCGGGTTCAAACCCCGCTCTGGCTGTAGTACCATTGTCCAAGGTTGTTACCCAGAATTGAACCCATAAAAAATATGCAGCTGTATAAATGAGTCTATAAATAATTCATTGTAAGTAGTTTAGTACACAAACCTAACACTACAAATTTGCTTTGGAGAACTTTCTCTGGCATCACCATGTGTATTAATAAATATATATACTGTACAGAGAATGTTGTATAGAGATTAAATGAAATTAGTTGGATTTTAACACATCTGCAGACAGATAATATGTGGGTTAGACACTGTTGTCCGCTAAAAACAGACAAAAACTGATATGCATGTAGTCTGTTCTGAGTGTATTTGATCGTCTGGAATTGATCAGTATATATTTTTAGGGAACCTTTTGAATTTATAAGGAACAAGTTTCCTGTGAATGGCAGCTTGCTATGCAATAGAATGACATACTTCTCCTCAGCTCTTGGGATTCCTTTGGGTTCCGGGGCCTCTGGTCCCAGCAGCCTTGTGGGCGAACCTATCTAGCTGAGGGCGTTACCCCACGCTCAAGGACCCCCACCTCAGGTCAGGAACCGCAAGCTGTTAAACAGTAACATTCTCACAAGTTTCAGCTTGAGCTTGAGGTCTGCAGGAAACGGGTGACAGAGGGTCGCATTATAGAGCAATTTTCAAAATCAGTCTTGAGTGATGCTGCTCCTGCTTTTGTTTTCCCACTGGCACGGGCTCAACCTCTTCCAGATGACAGGGAAGAACATGAAACTGGAGCTGGAGGAGACAGTCTAGCCCACAGTGACCTTCTGCAACCCCAACCAGAACAGGCCTGTGATGCACCACCCCTAACAAGGCTGCAGAATTACTGCTCTTGGTGGTGGCGGCTTCTAAAAATGGCATTTGGACGTTGTCCTCCTCCATTCAGTCTAGTTAGGACTGATGACTTCTGCTAAGGTTACACACACACACATTTTCAGAACCGCTTGTCCCATACGGGGTCACAGGGAACCGGAGCCTACCCGGCAACACAGGGCGTAAGGCCGGAGGGGGAGGGGACACACCCAGGACGGGACGCCAGTCCGTCGCAAGGCACCCCAAGCAGGACTCGAACCCCAGACCCACCGGAGAGCAGAACTGTGGGCCAACCCACTGCGCCACCGCACCCCTGCTAAGGTTACTGATCAGGGAAAAGCTTTGACCAGAGCTGCGCCATTATAAACTATCTTAATCAACTGTGTTACGTACACTCTTCCACTAAAGGTTTTGCCAGATGCTGGAATACATTCATCCTTTTCTGGCACATCTGATTGGCACCTTCATTAGATAATATTATAAAGATTTTGCTCAGGCTGCTAAGTGAATGGGTTAGGGTGGCACAGTAAGTAGCACTGCTATCTCACAGTGTCTGGGTGGTGTGAGAGGAAGTGGGTTCAATCTCCACTCGGTCTATGTGGAGTTTGCATGTTCTCTTTGTATGGGTTTCTTCTGAGTGCTCTGGTTTCCTCCCACAGTCTAAAGACCTGCTGTTTGGGTTCCCCCATAGTGTGTGTGTGTGTTCCACTGATGTATGGATGAGTGACCCAGTGTAAGTCACCTTGGTAAATAAGGTGTGTGGGCTGGTAACACTACATAGTATCCATTGTAAGTCACTTTGGAGAAAAGTGTTTGCTGAATAAATGTAAATGAATGACAGTGTGTTTCATGTTTGTCAGACAATGAGTATCTCTAGAATGACAAGAAATCCAGTAACAGTTCATGCAAATTATCTTAAATCTCTTGCCAGTTTCTCTACAACATGTATACCATCTGAGTGGAAACATCTGCAAATAACTTGTACGACTTCTCTATTTTTTTTCTGTATATTACACTGATATTGACAATATTAAACCTGAACATACCAGTGTTTTCTAATTGCATAGGAAGTTGAAATGCATTTCTCAGTGACTTTGTATTATTATTTCTAACTCCCAGGATCCCATGTCCCTGCAGCAGTGCTTTGTGGGCCTTTTTCTGCTGGGTGGCCTCTGCTTGGGCGTGTGAAGGAAGGACACGGGGCTTTCCAGACCATGCAGCAGGTTCAAGTGGGGCTTGAGGCAGGATAAGACCCCTGCAACTGACCCTGACTCACTGTGACTCACAACCCGCACACAGGGGCAGCTTTCGGAGGAGGATGGACTCCCTGGAAGCAGGAATCATCTGTTCTGGCCACAACACACATAGGGCTTCAAAGGAGCCCCATTTGCACAGTTAAGTGAGGCAGCTGCCTTCAGTGTCTCATCCCCAGCTTTGGGCATCTCCTAACTTGAAAGCCATACTTGTGAACAAAGCACAAACTCACACACACATTTTCTGAAACCGCTTGTCCCGTGCAGGGTCGCGGGGAGCCGGGGCCCAACCCGGCAACACAGGGGTAGGGGACGCACCCAGGACGGGACGCCAGTCCATCACAAGGCACCCCAAGCGTGACTCAAACCCCAGACCCACTGGAGAGCAGGACCCAGCCAAACCCACCGTGCCCCCTCCTAAGCATAAAGTCTTCATTTACATTTATTCATTTAACTGATGCTTATCTCCAAAGTCACTTACAATGTCAACCTACTACCTACAATCACTCTTTTTTTATAGCTGGGTGATTTTTACTGGAGCGATTTAAGGAAAGGTGGAGATGGAGGTGAGATTCAAACCCACAACCTCTAACAGTAACTCCAACCACTACGCTCTGCCGGCACATCGGTGCCTCTTGCGCCATCCAAGTGGGATTCATGAGCATTACACCTGACATGCTGCCACTTCTACATTCATTTAGCTGACAATTTTCTCTGAAGTGACTTTTTACAGGAGCTACTTAAGGGAAGTTCCTTCCTCAAGGGATTAGAACTTATGTTCTTTGAGCACAAGGCAGCAACTACAACTACTACACTACTTGCTGCCCCTTGCGAGAAACCGCCCTGAAAAACCTCGCTGGTCTTTTAAATACAACTGAGAGAAAGCGACTGGATGCTGGATTTAAGAAATCTGAACGGGAGCCCTAAGGAGGGACCTTAGAGACACTACTTAAAGTGGGCTGAGTCCTTAGCGAGAGAATGTGCTTTGATTTACTAGCAGGGCATTATGGGAAAAAACACTTTCCTCCAGGATGAATATTTCCATCCCACTCTCCTTGAACAAGAGCCTTTACTTCTTGTTGATCCTTCTACGCATCCATTGTGAATCATGTTTCGACCTCCCACAAAACTCATTAGGAGTCAGATGGAGACTTACTGTATGGGCGTGCCAGAGGAGCTCTAAAAACAACCTGCAGCATTCCAGCCCTGGATGATTCAACATGTTCAGAGTTGAATGCTCATCCTTTACGTTTTTCTACAGTTATGTGTGGCACCTGTTACATGACTGAGAACGATTTTCCATTTCCTGACCGAAATAGTAAATGAGGTTGACAGGTTAACAGCCCATTGGGGTCATACCTCTGTGGTTACCGAGGTGAATCATCTGTGTCGGTTTAAAAAACCAAGATATGACAACTAGCAAGCAGTCAGCCACCTTGGTAATAGTTATATTTTAATAAGGTAGTTAAGATATTGTGATTGAGATCATTTTTATTACATAGTTTGTAAAAGACATGAAAGATCTACTTCATTATGACCTGATGAAGGTGTGTCATCACTATGATTATCAATTAAAATAAGTGGCAGCAACAAGTCACTCTGCACAACATTGGGCAGCAGATGTTTCTGTCATAACATCTATGCATCAGGGTTATGAAACTGTCTACACACACATACACACATTGTCTGAAACCGCTCATAGCAAACCAGAGCCTAACCCGGCACCACAGGGCGTAGGGCTGGAGGGTGAGGGGACACACCCAGGACGGGACGCCAGTCCATCACAGGGCATCCCAAGTGGGACTCAAACCCCACACCCACCGGAGAGCAAGAGCGGGTCAAACCCGCCACGCCAACGCGCCCCCGGAACCGTCTAGTTGCAAAAAAAAAAAAAAGGACATTGCAAAGTTGAGACACCCCCATGAGGTGTGGTTACCTCCTTTATGTCATGTCCCACAGCAAACCCAAATGTGGTTACTGGAAATACTGGAGGGCAGTAGAGCATGGTAAAGGAGTGTGACATCAGACAAACAGCATGGAGTAGCCTGCAGCAAGAAATCCCCCAAAAACGACATTGCCTGCAGCAGAAATAACCTCAAGTGAGAAATACCCCCTTGCAGTCAGCATCGCCCGAATCTCTGCATCAGCCTCTTATTCAGCCGTTTTACCACTTGCCCACTTGACAGACACAGCAGTTTACTACTGGGAGCTACCGAGGCTGCGGCAGGAAAGTGATCCGCGTGCCCTCGAGCTTTCCTCGGCTCCTCTTCGCGTGAGGTGCAACAGCAGTGGACAGGGGAGGCAGCTTTCAGAGGCACATACCGGCAGGACATGTGAGCCTCATGTTTGACAGCAGTGCTTCGAATGAAATACTTCACCGTCTGAGCTCCCGGTAAGGCGCCTCCCCTCCAGCTCCATCATCCAGGCAGTTCTCAGGCCATCCCAGCTGAGTCCCTGCTGCTTTGTTTATGCCACACATCCCACACACACACACACACACACACACACACACACACACAAACAAAAAAAAAGCACTGTCTATAGTCAAAAGCATCCCAAAAATGCTATGATCTTCAGCATGGAAAATTCCTTAACCAAACAACGATTGCTATAATGAAGCCTTCATGTTTACTTTCAGTTTTTCTACTTCCTCTCTTAACTTCCACGCTTGTACTCCATTTGTATTATTCAATGAATAGGTGCTGAGTGCTGTTTTGACTGCTTAGGTCTTTACTGTCTTAAAATATTAAATTAAAACATCAAACTTAGTGGGGGTGCAGTGGCGCGGTGGGTTGAACCGGGTCCTGCTCTCTGGTGAGTCTGGGATCTGAGTCCCGCTTGGGGTGCCTTGTGGTGGACTGGCATCCTGTCCTGGGTGTGTCCCCTCCCCCTCTAGCCTTACGCCCTGTGTTGTCAGGTTAGGCTGTATGGGACAAGTAGTTCAGACATCAACCTTAAAATGAAAAAAATCAGAACTTCCATAAATAAGATTAAAAGGGTAAAATCAGGGCCACTCAGTCTTTAAGTGATGTTAGAACATGATCCACAGTGATGTGGATGAAAGAGAAAAGTGCTGCTCATTTCACACAGATCAGAAGAATTTATATGATATCACATCATTCCTGTTTTTGACCTGTTCAGTTTTATGAAGCAGCACAGTTAGGACCATTTCCCAGCTTTGGAACAGGTCAAATAAGTGGCTGCTGTTTGCGCGAACATGTAATCTTACAGAGTACGCATACCATGGGTTTTTACTGGTGCTACTGGAAAAAGTCCCTGCCATCCCTTTGCCCGTTTGTGGGAAGAAAACTCGGAAAAATAAACTTTTTGATGGAATGAGCTGCGTCTGGTGTCTGGATAAATACTGTCTGAGAATGACTTCACTGCTGCCGTTACTGAAACGCCAAGTCTGATTGCAATCAGCACATCAACAGCCCCAACATTTTCTTAGCCATTAGCAGCTCCTTCTGCTCACATTCTGACTGCTTCGGTCCAAATTCTCCCCAGATGCACTGTTTCCGAGATGTGCGCGCAGGAGTTACTGCGTTTTCCCTACGTTGCCGTGACGTCAAACGACGACCAAGTCGGTAGTAGTGTGCAACTTAATGGATCCCAAGGGAAACTGCGTAAATATACAACTGGTATTTTCATACTCTTTATATAGCATGGGGTGCGGTGGTGTATCGGGTTTGGCCAGGTCCTGCTCTCTGGTGGGTCTGGGTTCAAGTCCTGCTTGGGGTGCCTTGCAATGGACTGGCGTCCTGTCCTGGGTGTGTCTCCTCCCCCTCCAGCCTTGTGCCCTGTGTTGCTGGGCTAGGCTCTGGTTCGCCATGACCCTGTTTGGGACAAGCGGTTTCAGACAGTGTATGTACTCTTTATATAAGTGGAGTAAAATCCAATTGACTCTCCATCCAATGTTGTAACAACTTGTATTCAATGGTATTTGTATATATTTCACCGAAACCTCATCAAACCTTTGCCTTCCCCACTTCAAAACTAGGCAAGGACAGTCCTCATTACAATTCCACGCTCCCCAAGTATACAACAATTTACCTGTCTATCTGAAATCATGTTCATCTGTTATATTGCAAGAAACCACTTATGGGACAGCACAGCGTTTAAAGCGGTTCACTTAACGTGTTTCCATTTATTTATTATGGCCGTGCAGAGTCCTGTCACTTTTGTTTTAAGGACTGACTGATGGAGCTTCTGCTGTCGCCTGCATTATTGTTGTGTTTGTAATTTTACAATACGTTCTTCTCTGGAGAAATAAATTCATAAACTGCAGACTAAACTCAGGGACCATTCACGTGATTTTCATAGTAAGGGAGGGTATTGGTTTAAATTTGCCTTCTTCCCTGCATGTCTTTGGATTGCAAACATGAGAACACCGCACCGAAACCTACACCCAAACGCCGAGCTCAGCATTATCCGCTGTGCCACCACGTCTCGGTACTCAAGGTATCTCTAACGCACTGTAACACTTCTGCCGTCTTAGTGAGGAGAGCAGACACACAGTAGGTTGTATGTTGGTTAAAATTCAGCCTTATAATCTGAACATCGTCAATTCGTGTCATGCTTGTGCTCTTGAATTGTTTAAAGTCTGCCTCTACTATAAGTGGTAAATAACAATTTACCTTGAATAAAGACATAGGAAACATCATAACAGTGGAAAGAAGTCATGGAACTAACAAAAGTTCTATCAACACATCTTTCCTTATTCAGTAGGTGAACCACAGGCCATGCCAGTCAGCCCCGCAGCGTGTGCTCTTCAGGAGTGAATGTGGGCTTGGAGAAAGCGAAGTGCCGGTTAGCCTTAATTTCATATTTACAGATCATCTACCCCATTTGAATAACTAAATAGGCTTCATTGTGTGCTCCATCTTGCATTAACTGACTGCCATTAGTATTACTTGCTACCAGAAATGTTATCTAAAGAAGGATGTTTGGTAAAATACCACCCACAGAGGGTAAGTTGCGGGGGTGCTATCTCTGGGAGATAGCCTCTCTCTGGGATCCAGCTTGGAGGGAGGAAGGGCCAGACCTGAGATAGGACACTTGGTCTTGACTCCAAGAACTCTGGTGTGCAAGTGATCAGATAGCCATTCCTCCACCCCGTTGCGTAAACATACCCCAGGCTTGAACTGATTGATTGAGATCACAGCTTCTCTGCGTTTCCAGCAGTCCAGGCCCCTGGGCTTTGTCAGAAGCAAGTGACAAGATATGTACTTGGAGGTAGTGTGCAATTTGAAAAAACGGATGACTCGGCACCGATTAGACAGTCAAAGGTTGTTCTTACTGTTTCGACTGCGACGCTCCTTGCTGATCACATTTGTGCAGCGAACACCGATTTGAGGCGAGACTCAAAAATCTCAGCGATCAAGACCTACAAGCACAGAAGCTCAAGGCTTTATTCCTTACTGCAGTGAGCACTGAGCAAGGAGCGGTGCTAAGGTGAGCCCTGCTCCTCAGAGCCGACGCCAGCCTTTATCTTCTGCAATAACACAAGCTGAGAGTTTGCCCGACTGCTGTTCACCATTCGTCACAGATCGAAGGGAAGCGGATGTGACTCCTTCATCGTCTTGCAACACACGGAACTGTTTCCACTATGTACCATACTGGTGACTGACAGTCACATGGCACTCACAGGAGTGTAACGGGAAATGGAAAAATGACTGTTCCTGTAGCTTTATGGGTTCATGGCAAAAGCTGGTCTCTTATCCTACTCTTGCAGGAAATAACAAAGGGTGATGCCTTTGGCCTCCGCCCTCAGCGGGACCGAGAGCGGAACCAGGATGGTCTCTCACTCAGCATCTCTTGGGCACATGACCGGGTGGGGTGGGGTGGGATCACTTCCTGCAGTTCTGACTCCACGGCTACTGGCAGAAAGAGTGTAGACACATACAGAAGGCTGAATTACACAGTGCAGATTTGTCCATTGTACCGGTATTTAAATTCCTGGAGGATGAATATAATCAAAATAATAATTCAAAGTATGCAGCGCCACAGCCACTGGCAAGTATATGGAAAAATCGGCAAAGGGATGCTTTCTGGGCAACGCTACTGCCCCGCAGTGTCTGAACTACATTTTCAAGGGTAGGTTGAAACCCCGCCCAGGGTGTGTGGAGTTTGCATGTTCTCCCTGCGTTCTTCATTCAAAGACATGCATGGAGGAAGGCAACAGTAAACCACTTTTGTAACCTCCCTTACCACGAAAACCATGTGCATGGTCACCCAGAGATGAATTCCTAGCATTTTGCCCATTTTCTAAACAATTTCATTGGGGCAGAGCCAGTGGAATGTATTTAAAGACTTACACAAGTGTTGTATATTTGCTATGGGATTAAAGTTTTCATTAATTTGTTCAGTTTGACTTGTCAGCATTTGCCTTTCTGGAGAATTTTTTTTTTTTTTTTTTTTAAACTTGTTAGACCACAGGCTGAAGAAAAAGGAAGTAATGACTAATTGTCATTTACACACACACACTGTCTGAAACTGCTTGTCCCAAGTGGGGTAGCGGGGAGCCGGAGCCTAACTCAACAACACAGGGAGTAAGGCTGGAGGGGGAGGGGGACACACCCTGGACAGGACGATAGTCCATTGCAAGGCACCCCAAGCGGGACTCGAACCCCAGACCCACCAGAGAGCAGAATCCGGTCAAACCCGCTGCACCACCACACCCCCTTCAATTGTCATTTATCTTTTCTATAATTTAATTATAAAGCATGAGATGTTTTTCAGTAGAATTTGAAGGAAGCTTCCGTCATCCTCAGGACTGACCACTTCCCCTCAGCGAGCACATCGATCACACCTACACAGGAAGTCTCGGGCACCCTTCCTCAGGTCAACCACAGCTGAGCTCACAGCGGAGTGATGAATTGCCCTGCCATTCACATCTCTGGACACTTCCTGCATTTGGAGCAGTAGGTCGCTGGAGTCTGAGGGAGCTTTTCCTCCTAAATGACAGAAAACTGGGTCACAACAATGAACAGAGCTTGTGCACGCAAAATTATAAACCGGACAGTGAGTCACTTTTCAGCGCTGACTCAACCATCCAGCTGTTTGCATTTCAGTTTAAGGGACAAACGCTGCAGAACCAGTAAAACCAGCTGCAGCTTGTTTTAAAATTGGTTTGCAACATTATCCAGCTGTTTTCCATCCAAATTTGTAAGCTTCTGACAATGCAAAATTTAAGCAATGGCAGCAGGTGGTCAAATCTTTTTGGTTTTAACACTTTGTAGATAAGTAGGAGCTGTGAAATAAAGTGCATTGGTTCCTTGGGTTACAAAAAAATGCATGAACTTTTCTCCCATTTTCTACAGATTTCACTGTAACAGATTCAATGCTATGCATTTACTGGCTGAAGCGATGGATGGTGGTCACACACAACTTAAACAGGAGTGAGGACCTGGTTTAATTCAACGCATCCTTCTGGTGTTTACAGCTTGTGACTGGAGTTTTTGTGTAATCTAGCACCACTAAAAGGTAAGATGACCAAAGTAGGGGTAATAACATTAAAAGTGCTGAGATGAACCCTGCATGCATTTACAATGAACTGGTCAACAGTAAGAACTGAATGGGTGTTTGTGAAGACTCCCATCCATTTAAGAAATGAGTAAGTTTTCTGTAGAATCTGGCCTGCAAGTAATCCAAACCCCATCTATTAAGTTTTCTTTGTCACTTGGGGGGGGGGTAATACACTTTTGTTCCTGTTAATATAACATGAAGATCCGGTATATTAAGGTTTACAGTCCATCTTTAACTGCCAAGTACATTTATTCATTTAGCTGTGTAGTTATTACATAGTTTAATGTCCAAGCACCAATCACTGCCAATAAAGCATCCAGGGGGATCTTGCAACGTAACAGGAGCAAGCAGCCACGTGAAGTTCGGACACAGGCTCAGCAGCAAACGGCCATTCACATTTATTCATTTAGCAAACGCTTTTCTCCGAAGGGACGTACATCCCCTAGAAAACACAATTTGTGCATTACATTAGGAGAAAGAGACATAGTTGCAGGTGTGTGATTCTTAAGTGCAGTTTGTTTCCTTCCACCATATGCACCAACATTCATCACACGAGTAGCTGCATAAAACATTATACATTCACAGCTGATTGTGTGTCCTGGAGTGAGTCACAGCAGGCTGGTCCACTTCACAGACCTGCAGCTCTCAAAGCTCACCATGGCCTATCTGAGGTCATGTCCGAATGTCTATTGGCCAATCGTCTTCACACCATGACTCACACACAGCCAGCAGTAGAGAGGGCTTCTGCCCAGTAATAAAGAAAACATCCTTTGTGATATCAAAATAGGTTTTTATTTTTTGTTAACATTTTGAAAATGTAATTTTTTTGCTTAAAGGTTTTAAAATCACAGAGCTAATGTTCAAATTAAGAAGGATTGTACAAAAAACATTCAGAGTTGTACAATTTTATGAAAATTGTTTTGCATCACATTACTAATGAGGACAAAAAAAAAACCCATCACCACAAAATTCTTCAATTAAGAAATTTTCAAACACTGATTCCCATGACCAAATATGTAGAATGAATTTATTAAGGAGGACATTCCACATTTCTATACCAATAGCCTCAACTTAACCAGACAGGGCTTCAGGACACTGTAGTTTAATATTATAGCCTTGATTAAAAACAAAAAAGGTTATATTTACAGAAGCCAACTTCATTAGACTGCCAGATCCCAAATAAGGTCATTTTATTACCCCTTGTTCAGACTTACCCTCCCACTCCCTGAAAAAGCATGCCTTAGAGTTGACGGCTGTTTAAAACCCAGCTCCCTTGTTGAACAACGCGCCCTCTAGCGGTGGCAATGAGTATTTCCAACATGCCAGTCATTTCTCAGGTTAAACTACACAGATCGTACATCTGAACAAAAAAAAAAAAAAAAAAAAAAAAAAAAAGTCCAGTTAAGTCTATATATCAGCTGAATATTCCTGAGGTTTAGTATACTTACGATAAAAAATAAGATGCACAGTTCAGCATTTGTTTACTTTTTGTTGACTATGTCCAAACGACATTCGCTTGTTTTCAATTAGAACTGCCGAATAGGAATAAAGTATAAAAGAACAAGTGCGCCCTCTATTGACAAAGAAAAAAAAATCGACTTATTCAAAGAAGTGGAATGGGATGACAGTGAATAGCACTTTAATATTAGACAGTTAAACTGCAAGGAGGCGACAGGGTTTAAGTACACCGCTCCATCTGCTTAGTTTATTCCTTTCAATGAGCTTAAATATGTAACTAAGAACATCTATTTTGAGAAAAAAAATGCTGAGAAACACAGCTCAAAGTCATGCACAATAAAACCAAAGCAGTACGCAAGACTTGTTTCTGCTGATGGGAAGAACACACCGTAACTTAGCATTTCAATCTATTTATGGATATCGATCAGCATTCGTTAGATGAACGCCGATTCCGTTCATCATCAAGCATTGTCACAGGGTCACCTTAGAGAGTTGCTGGCAAATCCTGACCCCTCAGTTACCACCTCACACACAAAACACAGAGCTGCTCATGCAGTAAAGGCAGGCTAATCTTCCTCTTCTCAAAGCAAAGAAATAACTCTAAACTGGGACAACCTTGTATCAAAATAAACTGCCCACGGCATATTTTCACCATCTGGCAAACTGTGTCACATGTAGCCGTCTTACCCAGCGTACCACAGGTCCCTCAGTGGAGAGCGACTTTTCAGACACTCAGTTTTGAGAGCACGGAAGGTTGAAGCCCAAGTTCCTGACAGTTCAAAGCGTTTCTTCCAGCCACACATCAGCACTGCAGAGGTTAAACTAATATAACTCCACATAAGTGCTTAGATCATCTTCAGTTTCAAATAAACTACATCACCACCGTTTAAAGTGGGATGGTGCCTGGAACTATACCATCAATGCCACAGTAAAGGCATTGTAACTAGTTTCAGAAGTGTACATTTTCCACTGCGAAAATCCCTCCTGACATTACAGACACATGAGCTCTCAAATAATTAGTGTGAAGCCGGACAATTCCAGTTACAGAAATGACAGGTTAGAAATCTTCATCCTGCAGGAAAACCCTTTTGGATTTAAAAGCAAGTAAATTACAAACTGCATGAATACAAGTAAAAATCGGTAGCGCCAAGACAAAATTTGCATATCAAACCAGAATGTGGTAAAATAAAAACATTCACACCAGAGAAGCTGTACTTGTCGTTAATTTTTAGCAGTAATTTTACACATATGGTCCAGTGGTACTCCGGCATAGTCGCCTCGGAGCTCTACTTCAAGTAGAGCTTGCTGATTTTCCATCTCACCGGCATCATTTAGCATCAGGGTTTAACGCACAGCCATATCACCCATTCCTCACCTCAGTACTCCCCAATTTCTCTCTCCCCTTGATAAATCACCCCGTTCCTCCCTCAGAAAACAAACTAAGAAGCATGCCACACCCACTATACACAGAGACCAAACCCTACCCACCCACAAGGGATCCACACTTCAAGCTGCCGACTCCGCACTGGCTTGGGAACGAAGGGTGTTCTTGGTCCCCTCCCCCTTGTCCAGGACACCCAAAAGCTCAGTGGGGTCTGGCTTGCCTGCAGACCCAGCGAGTGGGGCACTGTTGTCCACAAACATGTTTGGAATGTCCTGGCCAAAATAGATCTTACTGTTGGCTGCAATCGCCTGGTACTTCATAAGCTCCAGGTACTCAGGAGTCAGTTTGAGCTGGGAACAAAAAAGATTTAATATGAAACTAGTCCGTGACAATTTTCTGCAAAGGTATAAAACAACCATAAACACTATAGTACTTACAGATTAATGCTATGTGTAGTTCTTTAAATATACTGCAGCAATATGGTTAAACCGTTACCCTGTTTGCTTCAGCAAATTTTGCTGCCGTGTAGAATTCTGCATCAGCCCGGGCTTTTTCTCTGGCCAGAAAAGCAGCATCTGCAGCAGAAACACCCACACTGTAACATCAAGTGCCACAGAGGAGGAAAATGGGACTCACAAGTTAAAAGTAACATTTATAGCTATGTCTTCACACAAACCTTCAATCTCAGAAATCTTCTTCTCAGTTTCTTTCTCCATGACCTTCTGCTGAAACTGAATTTCAGCCACTTGAGCCATCTTCTCAGCCTCTAGATTTAAGAGATTAAGGGGGAAAAAAAAATAATGCAGGGGAGGACTTACATGACTTTGCAACAGTCTACAGAAAAGCTTAATGCAATGCTAACAGGTGATGTATAATGTATTTTATCCCAGACACTCCTTGTAATTCCCTGGGTAAAAATACACTGTACATATATGCAGCAGCTGACAGTTTAGTGGTTAGTCACCTTGTAATTGGACTGAGTTTCAAATCCTACCACCTGTTGTAATTCCCTACAATAATGTACTTACCCTGAACTGCTCAAGTAAAACTGGGGGAGGAAGCTTACCTAGCTGTGTAAATGGGCTAATATTTGTAGGTTGCTCAGTACATCAACCTTACATTGTAAGATATCTTGGACAAAAGCACCAGTTAGATGAATAGATGTACAACTACAATCTAAGTAAGTTCTTCATGCCAAAGTACATCATGAAGGGGGGGAAACCACCATCTTTGCTTCTTACCAATGATGGCCTTCTTCCTCTCTGTTTCAGCCTCTTTCTCGACCACTTTCTGTGTCTGGGCTGTGATGAGAAGCCGGGTCTTCTCTGCCTCCCTGTGGAGGATATGATCTCACTGAGTCAAACATCAGCACAATAGAGATGCACACCTGAGCCACTATACTCACATCAGTTCAAAATTCCTCCTGATTGCCTCTGGGATTTTGGGTTTTGTGACACGAACTGCCTACAATAGAAACATTACAACAGTTCAGTCAGTATATACCATACAATGCATTTTAGAAGGCAGACGTATCCAAAATTCACTTAATCTTCATATGAAAAACTGAAATGAATGAGCAAACAATTCTCTGTTCATTTATTTTATACCATGAAAAAGCGCTGAAAGGTGGCAAAGTATAGGGTCCATATGTGTACACCAAAGAGATTTTAAAACTTCACTTGGACCCAGCAAAGTCTTTTTGTGAAAACTTCTGAACTGGTTTCGGTTCAGACTGGCATATTAGCTGACCTGAATTGTCAAACCCGGAGCCATGACATTCAGGTCTTTTTGTAGGGCGATCTTCAGGTTCTCATCAATGATGTCTGGAACAAAAGGCAAGCATACACAAAAAAATGAGGAGGAGACCAAGTTAGACTAAATATGGCTTTTTCAGACAAATGCACATAAGCAAGAATGCTTCCCATTTGACTTTATACTAAAGTTTATTAATAGGTCACAGGGTGCTTAAAAAAAATAACCCTCACCAAACAATTCGATGTACACCTCCTGGAGGGTGTGGACACTGCAGAACTGGTTGAGCTCATGGTGAATCTTGTTAAAGATCAGCGTCTTGTCATAGTCCGCAGTGTAGTTCCTTACTATGTCCACCACTTTATCAATCAAAACAGAAATGTAGCTCAGCAGAAGGAAAGGTAACTCCACGTTTGCTAGCAAAAAGAGTGTGGAGCACTTACCTGCAGAAGGAACCAGCATATTGACCACCTCAATTCGGTCAAAGTAGATCATGACTCCACCACTGTGGAATATGATTGCAGACATCAACAAGCAAGTAGCCCAGAAAGCTGTCTGCAACTTCCCCGTTAAAGACTCATAGATAATGCAAACATATGGTGGAATGTAACAAATTAACTGCGCTTTGAATCACACATCTATGCCTCTTTTTGTTAATGTAATGCACTCATTGTATTCTTCTGTGAGATGTACATCGCTTTGGAGAAAAGCTTCTGCTAAATGAACACACACATTTTCTGAACCGGTTGTCCCATACGGGGTCGCGGGGAACCGGAGCCTAACCCGGCAACTCGGCACAAGGCCGGAGGGGGAGGGGGGGACACACCCAGGACGGGACGCCAGTCCGTTGCAAGGCACCCCAAGCGGGACTCGAACCCCAGACCCACTAGAGAGCAGGACCCGGCCCAACCCACTACGCCCCCGCTAAATGAATAAATATAAAAAAAAATTCACGCCAATGAAAAGACATGGGACAACAAATCCTTTACCTTGTTCCACAAGGCACATTCTTTATCTCATCAGTCTGCAACGTTGTCTGTGAAACGGGGGGGGGGGGGGGGGGGGGGAAGCCATGTCAATTAGCACTTTGTTATTAAGAACAATGAGCCACAGGGACATAAAGTTGTTCACAGTGAATGGAGCTGGAATGGCACTCCAGCTGTCCTACCTGTACTGACCGGTAAGTTGTGATAAAGGGGAGCATAATATGATAACCCGGCCCATTAGGTGTCGTCAGCAGAGCCCCGCCTCTAAGGAAAGGACAAGCAGGAATGCAGTCAGTGAGAACCACAAACTCCCACAGTGCTCAGTGAAGTTACTGTAAACACAGCTGTCCAGGACAGCACTCGCCTGTAGTAAACAGCAAGGTGTCCTTCTTCAATCTTGTGTATGGAGGAGTGCAGGAGAATGGCCATCACTCCTGTTATTGCAGCAAGCACAGCCCCGATGTGAGCCATTCTCACCTGGGCATGCCTCTGGAAGAGTTAAACCAAAGACAGAACACAGCATTAATTCTTCACACTAATAAATCACGGTTTTTGTAAGGCTTCTAGTGTTTAGTCCTTTACTGGACAACTACACCCAGAGTTACATTCTAATCCAAGGCTAAAGTTTAACTCCATACACCTGAGCTCACACAAACTATTTCTCTGAGCAATTGTTTCAAGGGTGTAATACACACAGCCAACTATATTTTCCCTTTAACTACAGCACTGGCTTATGTAGATTTGCATGCGTGAATTTGCAAAAGTCATATACAGTACTAATGAAACTCACGCATTCCACCTCCGCAAGGTCTTTTGCAACCACACTAGAGCTCACCAATACTCTTGAGTGAACAAAAGTCACAACCGCATTTCAGCAATGTCATATTTTATTTTGTAGTCATGATACAGCTGAGCCCTTTGTCCACACAACACTAAATTTTAAACTGATTTACCCATTCATACAGCACAACAGCCATATTGTATCACTTTAGCATAAGTACCATGATGATCAAGGGTTCTACAGCAGGATGTTGATTCCAACCAGGAATTTTCAGATTACAAGCAACAGCCCAAGTCAGGAAAATACCTGCTGCTCCAATTAACTAGGCAAGAAAAGTAAACAACCAATCAATCACGCAATCATCTTTTTTAGGCCAGTATTAGCAACAGCTACACATGGACACCACAGCTGTACATCAGACAGGTATCCGCAAAAAGAGAGACTGTGGGTTCACCCTCGGATCATAGTGACAAAGTTCACAGCGTAACGTCCACAGGCTCCGACACACGCTGCTCGCAGACGGCAACCCGCAAAGCAGAGCCGCGGCCAAGGGACGAGAGAGAGGGAAAAAAAAAATGTAATCATTAACTGGGCCTGGTTTGTGATTATGATATTTCATATTTTAACAAATACACACATAAATGAGTGCAATACAGCCCAGATGAGAAGGGTGTACATCCCCAGTGTCATCTGTACAACCCTACAACTGTACTTCGGGAACTGACAAGATGGGGCCATGGTGGTTAAAGCTGCTGCTCTTGGAGCCAAAGGTTCAAGTCCCACCTCCAGCTGTAGTACCCTGGAGCGAAGTACTTACCCTAATTGCTCCAGTAATATTACCCAGTGGTATAAATGGGTAAATCATTATACGTTACTTGGCTTTTGGAGGAAAGTTTTGGTTAAACAAATAAATGTAAGGTGGTACACCACTGAGCTTCAGTGTGCATGTGCAGAATGGGACACACACGTGACACGACAGGTACAGTGGCGGGGTGGCAGGTGGCGTAGTGGTTACAGCCACTGTCTTTGGACTTGAGGAACACACGTTCAAAACTCAAGTCCTGCCATAACCCTGAGCTCTACTCCGAGTATTAAAAAGAGAAAAAAGAAAAAAAAAAGCTACCAGCCGAGAGCTCATGGGGGGGGGGGACTAAATAGAAGGCCGGCGCTTCGACGAAAAAGTTTCACCTAATTTTAACGTGTCGTGTGTGTAGTAAATGTGTCCGAGAAACGCGCCAACGCAGCTCTCTCTCTCTCTTTTCAGTTCCTGATCCTGTCCCGACTCCCACTCGCTGTCCCCAGGAACCCACGGGCCCCCACAGCACAGGCCCCCCATCCTGAGGAGGACCGAGCGCGTTTGGCCGAAGCGCTCCGCTCACTGAAGCAGCACCGGCGGCTGCGGTCACACAGACGGCGCGCGCGGTGACTTGAGCACAACGGTCCAGTAGAGGCCGACGCACAGAGTGAGTCCTCAAACCTGCTGCAGTCGCGAAACTATGTAAAACTGGAATCTACTCGTCTTACCGAAAGTCTCCCGTGTTACGCAGCGATCACGCGTGTACCTCTGTTAGCACACAAACACCTTTTGCCCATATCCTTCCACCGAGCCAACTGCTCTTATCTGATTTAGCTCGACCAGCTCGCCTCGGCTCGGCGCGAGCGCCCCGCTATCGCTTCTCTTCCGGGTGACACGTACGACACGCCCGTTAAAGGGCACGGCAACGCCGCCCTTTTCAGTCGGCTGAAAAATAATCAGCCCGACGATATCGTTGAACCTCGAACTAGGTCACACGGTCTACAGAACTTAATTAAGACAGTTAGAAATAATTAATGTTCACTCCGGTTACACGTTGGTACATTTAAAGATTGCACAGAAGATACCAATGTAGTCTTGATTCTCTTGTGTATATATATAATGTATATTTAACAGTTTTATCAGCCGCTTGTCCAATTTAGGATTGCAGTGGTGGTCCGGAGCCTATCCTGGCGGGGGACACACGTTAACACACCACAGGCAGTTTAGAGTCTCCAGTTCACCTGAAGTATGAATCTGGGGGGAAATCTGCACGGTTGAAAATATAACAAATATAATGTACGTAGCAGTGGCGCAGTGGATTTGACCGGGTCCTGCTCTCCGGTGGGTCTGGGGTTCAAGTCCCGCTTGGGGTGCCTTGTGATGGACTGGTGTCCCATCCTGGGTGTGTCCCCACCCCCTCCAAGCCTTATGCCGTGTCTTGGTCCCCTCGACCCCACATGGGACAAGTGGCTTCAGACAATGTGTGTGTGATAATGTACATACAGGGGGTGCGGTGGTGCAGTGGGTTTGGCCCAGGTCCTGCCTTCTGGTGGGTCTGGGGTTCGAGTCCTGCTGGGGTGCTTTGTGATGGACTGGTGTCCTGTCTGGGGTGTGTCCCCTCCAGCCTTGTGCCCTGTGTTGTTGGGTTAGGCTCTGGCTTGCTGTGACCCCACTTGGGGCAAGTGGTTTCAGACAGTGTGTTTGTGTGTGTAATGTACATACATGCACATATCATTCATTCACCATGAGTAACTGTCCCCCACAACAGAGACACAGTAGTGTAGAGCATATCCCAGAAGCATGGGGTGAGAAACAGAATGCACACTGGACTGGACACCAGGCCGTCACAGGCAACTGCACACGCATACACACTCCTTGGTAGCTTCTTCTGAAGCGCATATCTGGATTTGGATTTAAACAAATTTCCAAACAGGCCATGCTTTGTGAAGCAGTATCCCTATGACTGTGGCACATGTGATGTAATGTTGAGAAACCAAACTGTCAGCTTTCATTCCACAACTTCTCTTTATAGCATCACATGATTTTAGTCTGCAGCGAAGCATAATGAGATTTCTGGAGAAATTCGTACGGAGAATATTTTAATTAGTCAAACATCCACCCGTCCATCTAATTTCAATAATCGTTTTGTCCTGAGCAGGGTCACGGTGATCTGGAGCCTATCCTGGAAGCATTTGGTGTAGGGCTGAGGGGGGGTTACACCCTGGATAGGATGCCAGTCCACCACAGGGTAGCCACACACACACAAAGGACAGTTTAAAGTCCCAAAATCACCTGAACTTCATGTCTTTGGACTATGGGTTATAACTGGGTTATCCAGAGGAAACCAACATGAACACAATGAGGACATGCAAACTTCACATAGACTGAGCCATATTCAAACCTGCATCCAAACCTACAACCTAGTGGCTGTTAACCCCCAGTTTTACCCACTGGCCACAGCCGTATGTGATGCACATAATTGTGTTTTATATAATGGAATTAAGGGTGCTAAAATCAAAATTTAATTCAGCAATAGTTTTTAGGGAAAAAAGTCACATAAGATCTAATCTGTATTAAAATGTGTTTACTGGCTGAAAACAAACCCATCCTATTGCCATTACTTTACCTGTAAATAAGCAAGAAAACATGTTTTTTACATATACAGTATATGAACAGTTGTGTATTCAAGCATTTATGTTGCTTTCAGTTCCGATATTACATGCAGAATTTCTCTCATCTGATCAATCAACATATTTTTTACTACGTATTCAAGCTGTGGCACTTTTAAAAATGTATTATTTAAAACATTTCTCCCATGCAGCTTACAATATTAGATTACTTACACAGATGTACTCATTTATACAGCAGTTGTTTTTTTTTTTTTTTTTTAAATGGAGTTAGATCAGTCTCACTTATCTGATGCCATATCTGCTCCAGTGTGAATGCTTTCAGCCACACACACACACACACACACACACTGACTGAAGCCACCCAGGTGGGGGTTGCGGGGGGCCAGAGCCTAACCGGGCAACACAGGGCGTAAGGCTGGAGGGGGAGGGGACGCACCCAGGACAGGACACCAGTCCATCACAAGGCACCCCAAGCAGGACTCAAACCCCAGACCCACCAGGGAGCAGGATCTGGCCAAACCTGCTGCACCATCACACCCCCTACTGCCTTCAGCCACACATTTCTTTAGTATGGCTGCATGCTTCATGGGTGCTGTAACATGTGTGGAAGTGGATTTTTCACTGAATTTGCCTGCAGCCCCACAGGAGCTCAGATTACTGGAAGTGTCACTGTGAACAACAGTGAGATGGCAAAGTACCAAACTGCCAGTCTAACAGAGCTTTAGAGCTCCTGTGTACAGATCGGAGAACCTTCCAGAAGGACAACCACCCCTGTAGGACTTTTTCAATCAAGTTTTGACTGATTCTGGAAGAGTGGCTAGACAGAAGTTTGGAGTTTGCAAAATACTACATACAGGACTCTGACAGCATGAGAAAAACAAATAATATGGTCTCATGACACAAAAACTGGCTTCAACGCCAAACGCAATGTCTGGAAAAAAACCAGGTACCTGCATGGTATACCTGGATAATGCCATCCATATTGTCAAACACGGTAGTTGCAGCAGGGACGAGGAGACTGGTCTGGGCTGAGGAAAAGCTGAACACAGTCAAACACTGAGAGGTCCTTGAAGAAAACTCCAGAGCACACCCAAGCTTGGGCTAGGCTGAAGATTCATCTTTCAGCATGACAATGATCTGAAGCATATAGGCAAGGCAACACCGAGTGACTTCAGATCAAGTACCTGGATTACCTTGAGTAGCCCAGCCAAAGCCCAGACTTAATCCCTATAGAAAATCTCTTGAAGAGTGCAGTTTATCAATGCTTCCCATCCAGTCTAACAGAGCATGAGAAGAGGGAGAAATAGAGAAGGCCGAAACTTCCCAAATCGAGGCGTGTAAAGCCAATATACACACACACACACACACACACACACACACACACACACACACACACACACATTTTCAGAACCGCCTGTCCCATACGGGGTCACGGGGAACCGGAGCCTACCCGGCAACACAGGGCGTAAGGCCAGAGGGGGAAGGGGACACACCCAGGACGGGACACCAGTCCGCCGCAAGGCACCCCAAGCGGGACTTGAATCCCAGACCCACCAGAGAGCAGGACTGCGGTCCAACCCACTGCGCCACCGCACCCCCTTAAAGCCAATACAAGCATACTCAAAAAGACTTGCAGTAGTAATTTCTGCTAAAGCTGGTCCTAGTACTGTATAAAGGATCTAACTACTTACGGAATTGAGGGATGTCAGTTTTAATCTTGAAAAAAATTAGCAAAAAATTCTAAAGATGTGTTTTGCCTTTGTCATTATGGGGTCCTGCGTGCAACTTGATGGTAAAAAAATCAGTTCAATCCATTTTAAAACAAGTCAAAAAAGTGCTGAAAAAGTGGAGGGTTCTGAAAATCCTCTGAAGGCACTGCATGTTGTATGTGTGTAATATATTGTACATTGTATACAACCAGAGGGGGTGCGGTGGCGCAGTGGGTTGGACCGCAGTCCTGCTCTCCGGTGGGTCTGGGGTTCGAGTCCCGCTTGGGGTGCCTTGCGACGGGCTGGCGTCCCGTCCTGGGTGTGTCCCCTCCCCCTCCGGCCTTACGCCCTGTGTTGCCGGGTAGGCTCCGGTTCCCCGTGACCCCGTATGGGACAAGCGGTTCTGAAAATGTGTGTGTGTGTGTGTGTGTGTGTGTATACAACCAAAGGGAATTTCCTTCTGGGATTAATAAAGTTTCATTCATTCATTCATTCATTCATTCAGTGACACACGATTACTTGCTCTGTACAAGCCAGAATTCCTTCAACAGAGGGCGCAACATTACAACAAAATTATTTACTGTACATTGCACAGCTCTAATAGCATATTTTCAGTTATGATGTTCGACCAGCTTGGGCCTGTAACGCAATGCATACAGCTGCCAGGGTGGTGCGAGAGGACGTTGGGTTTGATCCCTGTTTAGTCTATGTGGAGTTTGCATATTCTCCTTGTGTGTGTTGAGGCTCCAGTTTCCTCCCATAGTCCAAAGACATGCAGTTCAAGTGGGTTGGTGACTTTAAATCCTTAGTGTGGAAATTAGGTGAGTGGCTGTGCATGTGTGTACCCTGTAATGGACTGGCATCCCATCTAGGGTGTACCCCCCCCCCAGCTTTTCACCCAATGCTTCTGAAAAAGGTTCCAGATCATCGCGATCCTGCTCAGGACAAAGTGGTTATTGCGATTGGACGGATGGATGTTTGATTTATAAAAATGTTCTCTGTAAGAATTTCTCCGGAAATCTCATGCGCCTTTCGAATCCAATCCAAATTTGCACTTTAGGAGAATCTTATCTAGGGTGCAGCTTGACTGGCCTAGCGTCCTGTACTTCTGAAATAAACTGCGGACCACCGCGACCCTGACTTGTGTATAACAGCAGTGAGTGAGAGAATATTGCACAATTACTCTGATTTCAGAGTGCTGCATTCTTGGAAACATTTGCTGAAATCACACACACACACACATACACACATACAGTCTGAAGTCACTTTTCCCAAGTGGGGTCGCGGGGAGCCAGAGCCTAACGTAGCAACTCAGGCTGCAGGGCTGAAGGGGGATGGGACACACAGGACAGGACGCTAGTCCATTGCAAGGCACCCCACGCAGGATTCGAACCCGAGACCCACCAGAGAGCAGGACCTGGTCAAACCCATGCGCCACCATAGCCCCCTCTTGTTGAAATCAAACTACTCTAAACAAGGACATATGTTTTGATTTGTGTTAATGGGAAAAAGTATCGTGCAATTCAAAACACGTCCATTTTGAAATATTTTAAATTATTACCTGATTCCATTAAACAAAGATACGTAGAGCAAGGGCTCAAGGTCAAAAGGTTACAAGGTACTTCAAGTGCTTACAGGAACACCAAAAAAAATTCTCAATTTGATATACTGTATAAACAATATGAGGTAAAAATGTATTTCCTCAGAGGTCAAGCTTTCACTCCACCCATCTGTACATCCCCTAAATTATTTCACTACTCCTCTTGAAACTCGGGTCATAAAAAAAAAAACTTCTTTGTTATGATGTCACTTTTAAGTTTGAACTCTGTGAGCTGAAGTCTGAGAAAGCTTGAAATTGTCTTTCTCACACTGTGGGAAAGTAGAGACGTGCAAAAGCATCAGCTAAGATTTCAGTTACATTACCTTCCTATCTCGCTTGACATCTGTTTGCATCATAGATTTCTTTAATAAGGGGAATTTTGTGTCTTGTAATTTATCACTGGTCACAGGCATCATTTTACAGAAGTGTTACTTTGACCAGAGTGGGAAAATTCTGCTGCAAAAGTTATTATGTAAAATCCCATTTGAAGATGTCAAGGCAACGAAAGCCTTGACCTCAACCGCCTATTTCCTTCAGAACTTGAACATGTACTGCTACTGATTTCATTGTATGTTCTGAAAAATATTAATTTCATTGCTGCATTTATGAATTCATCATTAAGTTAAACCTGATTCTTCTACCTTTATTTTGTAAAATTTCATTTTACTACAAAGTGTAAACATGGTCATGAGTTCTAGTAGAATAAAAAAGAAGAAAGGGTTTTTTCGGTAGCGTCTACATCATAATGATGCCCATTATATCTCTTGCAGCTAGTTTTCAGTAGTAAATATATACAAGTTTTTTTCATCCACTATACAGCTTCAAAATTATATGTAAATTATATATATCTCACACCACACTCTACACAGCAGTTCGGTTCTGCCCAACCTTCTGCCTCTGGATCAAGTCTTTCCAGCTGGTTCTGAATACTGTTAAATGACTTTTGTTCAACATACATACCAAAGTGTTCCCATGTATCACCCATCCTCAACTCTCTTCATTGGCTCCTGTGGCAGCCTGCATCAAGTTCAAAACTGTGGTTATGATCTACAAGACAGTCAATGGATTTGCACCATGATATCATGATATTAAGTACCATTATTTCTGTTGTATTGGTCATATTTGTGTTGGGGGGCCTGGTGGTGCTGTGGGTTTCGCTGGGTTCTGCTCTCGGGTGGGGCTGGGGTTCGAGTTGTGATGGAGTGGCATCCTGTCCTGGGTGGGTCCCCTCCCCCTCCAGCCCTATGCCCTGTGCTGCCGGGTCAGGCTACGGCTCCCCGCGAGCCCGTATGAGACAAGCAGTTTCAGATGATGATGATGATGATGATGATGATGGTCATATTTGTGTTGGGGGGCCTGGTTTCGCTGGTTCCTACTCTCTGGTGGGTTTGGGGTTCAAATCCCACTTGGAGTGCCTTGTGATGGACTGGCGTCCTGTCCTGGGTGTGTCCCCTCCCCCTCCAGCCTTACGCCCTGTGTTGCCAGGTTAGGCTCCGGCTCCCTGCAATCCCGTATGGGACAAGCGGTTTCAGGTGATGTGTGTGTGGTCATATTTGTCTTGCCAGTGTAATGTTATAGAATATTTAAAACCTATCATGAGGAGACTGTTCTTTCTCCCTCCATGTCCAAGAGCTACTGTGCGCAACATGTATCGCACTTAATTCCTGAAATCCTTGTGTTCACACCTGCCCTTTGGGTTAACTGAGTCACGCACAATTGCCTTTATCAAGTGGACTTTTTGGCACACCTGATCTCTTTTCCACCCTTACAGTGACTTACGTGGGACTTTTCATGACTGCTTGTGGAGTCAGAGAGTGTGGCCAGACCTGTCATACGTGTGGCATTAGGGGGAATTACAGGCAAGTGAAACCAGTCACCTTGAAAGATGCCTTGAAAAAGCACTGAACTTAAAGTTATTGAGGTACAACAGGTATTGAGGTATTTTGCATCCCTGCATGATGTGCATCATTCTACAAGAAGGGTCTACTTCTGCTCGCTTGGTGGTCGGAGGTTCTCGGTTCTGGGTCCCTTGTGGTGGAATGACCTTCCCCTCTCACTCAGAACTGCGGCAACTCTCTCTGTTTTCAAGAAGGGTCTGAAAACCCACCTTTTCCAGATCCACTTTGCCCAAGATCTCTCCAGCTCATTTACGGTGTACCATAACTTCATGAGCATCCCCAGATATAGCGTTTATTCAGCCACTGCTCTGACATTGTATTTGCTTGTTTGTGTATCTTATAATATTTAAAAAAAAAAAAAAAAATTGGTGGGTGGGTATCGGGATTTGTCTATCCTGTGTTTTATGCACCTACTCGAACGATGAACCTCGGTGCAGCAAGCGGTAGGTAACAAACTAGGTTTACTTGAGACTTTCATGTCTCCTTCTTTTAATGTAATGCATAAATTCTACTTTTGCTGAGATGTACGTCGCTTTGGACAAAAACGTCTGCTGAATGAATAAATGTAAATGTAAATGTAAATGTATGAAGGGGGGGAGCCTGGACCTCAGACCCAGCAGCCTCGAGATCCCTCCTGCGGTGTCCCAGGTACGGTAGAACTGCTTTGCAATAATACCACCATATTTCTCCTTATGCAGAATGAGGAAGGTATCAGATGACGTTTCCTGCTGGACTTACAGATAAGAATCTGAACAAACAGTCTCGCAATTGTCCCATTTTACTCATACACTCTGCTGCTTTTACTGCTTCAAGGGCTGATTAATGTCACCCTTTACCTATTAATGGTTCACTTAAATGGAAGTGAATCATTTACAGCTGTATTTCTTGAACATCCTTCCTTAATCATTCTGCTAATACCATTACTTGTGTGCCTGACATTTTTAGAACATTCATAACATTATCCTTTACCTAGCCGATGCAAAGTGATTTTACCAAAGATCTCCCATTTGTAGATACTTTGATTACTTTATATTTGTTTTTTGTTTAAAATGCAGTTAAGCAAAACTTTGTCTTTTCTAGAAAAGTTCTGTTGTTTTTAATCGTTTCCTCAGAGCTTTTATCAAAAGCAGATTTTTTTTAAAAATACAGCAGAATGTTTGAATGCAAATTAAAGATTTAAAGGAAAGGAATTTGTCTAAATTGCTGCCGTGTCCAAAACCCTGGGTAAGTATTACCTTTCGGGACAGGAGTGACAGAACTTAATGGAAGAAGGGTCTCTAGTGTCCTATTCACATCGAGCAAACTGGCCTTCCGTGACTTCCAGACACAAGATCGAGTGGAATGCGTTGTTAGGAACCTTACTCAAGAGTAGCTCACTACCGCTGGCCTCTCCCAGGTAACAAACCCTGAACCCTCTATGCTACTTGCTGCCTCAGTTAAAAGTAATGTCCATCATAAAGAATTTAATGACAATGCTGTACTTTTGGACTTAACAGTAAAGAGAAATAGTACTTTTAGTCACTAAGCCAAGCAAATGGACCAGCATTAAAGACGGTGTACACGCAGGCAGCCCATGCAGATCTGAATTTTACGCCCCTGGATTGTAGCATGACAACACTGCGGGTACCAATCAGCATTGGTCCTTGACATCATTTTCCTTTGCAGACAGGAAAGGTGTAACGGGTTTCTCAAGTAATGGTTCCTGTCTGCAGAACCTCCTGTGCGTTCCATAACAGATTACGTCAGAAGGCTAATTTTGCAAAGGCGCTGGACTCATCCATCCATCCATCCATCCATCCATCCATCATCAACAATCACTTGTCCCGAGTGGGGTCGTGGCGAGCCGGAGCCTAACCTGGTAACACGCAAGGCTGAAGGGGGAGGGGACACACCAAACGATGGGACACACTGGACCCTATTCATTGAAATGATACAAAACAGGACTTAGTGAGCAATCACTGCTTCCAGGATAGGTTCTGGTTCACCGCAATCCTGCTGAAAGACAAGCAGTTACTGAAATTGGACAGATGGACGGATGGACGGATGGATGGATGGATTAAAATTTTGCCTTGTGTTTTCATCATGGAATTCTCCATGAAGTGCTTATCATTTTTATTCTGTATATATTTACTAAAAATACTGTTCTGGAGTAGGGGGCGGGATGGCGCAGTGGGTTGGACTGGGTCCTGCCCTCTGGTGGGTCTAGGGTTCAAGTCCCACTTGGGATGCCTTGCGATGGACTGGCGACCCGTCCTGGGTGTGTCCCCTCCCCCACCAGCCTTACACCCTGTGTTGCTGGGTTAGGCTCCAGCTCCCATAACCCTGTATGGGACAAGCGGCTTCAGACAGTGTGTGTGTACTGTTCTGAACTAATATCACAAACTGGTATACATGCAGTTTCCATAACAAAGAACAAAATAAAAAGAACTGACACATCATGCCAACCAATTATAACCTCACTTCCTTTTCTTGACATGCATGGTCATACTCCTTCCTTGCATCCGATGATTCTTTGTCTACCGCAACAAGCACGTGCACATAGGTCCAGTGAGACCTCTTCCTGTTTCTTTTCCTGCAGGGCCTGCGACAGACAGCAGTTCAGGCAGCCCCCGGATTACGAACGAGTTCCGTTCTTAAGTCTTTCTTTAAGTTGGATTTGTACTGTACGTAAGTTGGAACAGTTAGGTACGATTCATGTCTAACGTCAGTTAGTCAAATGTTTGATGATATTGCATATCGTGTACCTATGCATAAAAAATATTAAAGAAACGTTTCCGGATACACTGAAACATCTTTAATGAAAGAATACAGTAATAATAATAATAATAATAATACTAATAATACTACTACTAATAATAATGATAATAATAATAATACTAATAACAATAATAATAATAATAAATGTAACTACAGTATTTTATAATAGAGGGGGTGGAGGAGAGAGAATGTGTATGTACATGTGTGTAATGGTTTTCCAGTGTTCGTTGGCGTTTCACCTTTTTCCTATCGCTTTATTATTTCCACTTCAGTTTCAATCGTGATCGTTTTCCTTTTCTTTGATGCATCACCATCTCTTGCTTCACATTTACATTGATTGACACATTTGGTGCCATGGTTAAGAGGGTAAAAACAAAAAAAAAAATTAAAACCAAATACAATAACGCACAAGACATTGTTAGCAACAACTTGGTCCGTGTCATACTGAGCGAGCAGGGGACTGAGGGAGGTGTGTGGACCCAATCGCGGGATCTTTATTGTCGTTACGGAACGGAGCAGGTGAGATTTGTGGTCGGGAACAGGCGTGGGTCAGTCGATGCACAAACGTAGATCTTGAGAAGAATCCGACGTCACACTCGAGGAGGCGATGCAAGTGTCGAGAGCCATGGACGTCGGGAGCGGGAACAAGGGATTGAGGATACCGAGAGACTTGGAAGGGGCGGGTAGGTTGTAGTGGGTTCTGGATAGACGGGTTTCTAAAATGAAATTCTGTAACCAGGATGTGCAGGTGCGGCTCCTTTATAACCCGCTGCTCTGATTTCAGGCAGGTGCGGACGTTCGGAACGAGGTCCTGGGCGTGTCAGTCCGACTGAAAAGAATGAAGTCTTTGTCCTACCTCGAGCTCACGTGTCCCGCCGACAAACCGCTGTACACACACAATGTTCAAAATATGCATTGCAAAGTATTGCCCGTTTGTTATTACGAATCATTGTATGTAACTCAAATTTTTTGTATAGTAGGCTTTACGGGGGGGTGGTTCATAACTATGGGTTGTTCGTAACTCAGACGTTCATAACCTGGGAACTGCCTATACATGTGATGTGTGAGGCTGGTCACTGTTCTGATTTCTCACACATTGCACGGAAAGGCAATTGCAAGCATCCCCTAATAACAGCTGCACTGTCCTCCAATGCCCTACGGCAAAATTCCATGTCAAACCAGGCCTTTGAGGCTCCATGTAATTCTACCCAGTTCCCGTATGCCAGCTCTTTACTGGAAGGTAAAAGAAGGCGGTCGGGTCGACTACAGCTTACCCAACCCCCCTCGGCGAAACCCAAAGTGTATCCGAAGTATGATATGTGTGTCCAGCAAGGCCAAGAGCAATATTTTCTAAAGGGTCACAATAATTTTCATCACTGCCTGTATCTTTTGCTGCTGCAACTGCACAGGAGAAGTGTTTTTCACTGTAAACTATTTGACACAAGTACCTTTTGCTCATGAATTGTGCAACCAGTGACGTTATAAGACTAAGGACAGAAGAATAACTGAATTCAAAGCTGCCGATATCTTATCTTCTCTGTCTCATTATACAGTGTTACTCTTAATTTTCTCAGGGTATTTTTATATATTGCATTGAGCAAATATGCAACTTCGTGAAATTGTGGAAGTTTATAAGCAAATAGCAGGAAGTCATATTTCTCAATAAACTTCTAGTGACATCACCTGCACAACTGACTCATTTCAAGGAAACCTTTGATATCTTTCCAAGTGATCAAGTGTGAATTAATTGCCTTTATTAACGTATGTCAATTTCCAAAAATATTGATTGTGCTATTTCCTATCACAGATAGTCACAGGTTAAAGCATCATTAAAGAAAAGAAAACTCTGTAAAAAAGACACATTAAAAAGCCACAGTAAATACAAATTCTTGTAACCAAGAAAAAACAAAGCAATAATAATAATAATAATAATAATAATAATAAACATTTTGTTATTTATATGTATATTATTTTAAAATATGTGAACTAACTGCTATCTTTTGTAGAGAAAATTGAGTAAAGGAGTCATTACATTGCTTGAAAAGTCATGTTGCTCCAAAGATGTTGTGCATGTTATATCTGAACACATCACAAGTTCCATGAATTCAGGACCGAAATGTATTTGCGATGATTCTGCTTGTGGACAATAAGCATGTCCAATTCTTTGGCCATGGTGCTGCCGATGCTGCTCCGCAACCAGTGACAGTCTAAATGTGTAACGGAAGGACTGACACATGCTTTAGAAAAGTGCCAAAATTGGCTTTCGGAGATATCATGTCCATTTTAGGAATCCTTCCTGTGGCACAGTGTATTGGTTCTGCAACAAGCTGCACATGGGAGGGCTGTGCTGTATCATCAAATGTGAATCACCACTAGGACGTCTCTTAGAACCACTTCTCCTCAAACGCTTCTTAAGCCGTGTCACGCACTGCATACGTCAACCTCTCAAAGCCCCGCCCACCAACCAATCAGATGTCTTCCCTGCTTTTATATAATACGTTTAGACCAGTGCTGAGGACTGACCAAAGGGCTAAAATTTCTGTGCATATCAAAGACCAAGCAGACCTCATCTGTGAACGCTAACACCTCTGACCAAGAGAAAGGTAAGGATCTTGCTCTCTGACACAAAGCTTTTGCTTCATTTTGCGCTGTAAGAAAATTCTTTCCAGATCTAGCTTTGCATCTTCGCGAAATACATCCTTTTGTGATGCGCACAGCGAAAAGCATCAAGTTGTTACGACCCCAAACTTGTTACGGTCACGAGAGTTCGCATTGTTACCCATAGAAAATTAATTTGCTGAATACAGACCGGCTGTGTGGTTGCAAACTGAAGGAAGTCATGCAACTGTATGTGGAAAGTTGAATTTACTATGCATGTAGATACATGTGAAATGCCCCACTAATGGAGCTGAAGCCAAACAAGCCTATTAAAAGTGACAATGGAGAAGTAATAAAGGAGTCATTGTGCGGTATTTGGTCTGCATCCAAGCCATTTCCTCTGCTCTGAGGCTCAGATCAAACCCAGGACTAATGGGGGCTCTTGGCTGAGGGCCCCATCCACAAGTGGCAGGAGGCTTCTTTCCCAGGGCTGGTACACCTGCAGACAGGGCTTACACAGGGTTTGTTTTTGAGCAGCCAGTGCCCACACACTGCAGACATGTCACTGCATGACTCAAGCAGCTCACGTTTTTCTACATTTTCATGTTGTAATACATACCCTCGGACCTTTGTTCAGTACTTAGTTTCCCACAGGCGGCGAGGCTCCCAGGTGCCCTCATAAGGAAGCTGGTTAAGACATTTAACTGTAATTATCTGGAAACTGTCCAGATGGTTCTTCACAGGTTGAAACTGAGATTTCACCTGCCCTGAATAAGACAGCATCGTCCTTTAGGCATGATTTAAAAATGCCTGTGTGGGACTGAACCTGTCATTGCTGTTATTTTCGGAACAGATTCCAGATGAATCGACGCAGAACAATGGATGCAATGAAAATAATCTTTTTTTTTTTGCCATAGAAATATTGTACATGTATAATTCTGTCATTTATTAAATGTGTGTCATGTCTGCTTCGTATTACTTTCATGTCAAAAAATGTTTTTGATTTAGTTTATAGTATGGCATTTACATGTCTTTGAGGAGGATTATTCTGAATTCCTCTTTTTTTCTGCAGAAACCATAAAAGAAAGAGAAACAATGGAATTGTTCCTCCTTCTGACAGTAATGCTGGCCTCGGTCTCAAGGCTGCAAGCAGTAAGTTCAACAAGAATAGGAACATAATTTTTCAATAGTTAAAAATATGATTTCCTTGGGAAATATATCACGTCCCCAATTTTTTGATGATTTTTTGACTATATCTTGAAACTGTTTAGAAGTATGTGATAGTTTTATGGTAAATTCCCATAGAAGTCAGGACAGACTTTTACAAATCTTCATCATTTGAGATGCAACAGAAGAGGGCTTTGGGGTCCCTTAGCTGATCGATGTGTCCTTCCCACAGGGAACGTTGAGAGAAAAGTGGTGGAGACCAAGAGTACCCTCCAACGGTAACTCAGGTACATCCCTTCAATGATTTCTTCTCATTTCACGGAATTAAACAACTTCATATTACACTCAGACCAGCAGTCACCCAGAGAGGGAAGATTGGTACAGGTCCTTTCCAATGTTCTCCACATCACTTCACCACATCTCTTCCTCTCAGCTCTCACCGCTTTTTACCCGCTTACCTACTGGTACGTACTTCCAAGCCGGCTGCTCAGTTACACTGCTCTCCTTTCAGACAATTCGGCAAATTGCTACACTGGCAACGGGCAGGACTACCGCGGCACTGTAGCGGTGACTGAGTCTGGACAGATGTGCTTGAAGTGGGACCTCTACGGAAGAGCTGTCTGGAACCATGGGCTGAGCTCAGGCCTTGGGAAACACAACTACTGCAGGTGTGACTCGAACGCATCATTCTCACGCTTTGTGGAATACGCGCTAGCCGTGATGGGAGGTGCTGGGTTCACATGGTGACCATTGCCAGAGTATAACAAGTTGAAAATGCTGACACACTGTGGACAGCAGGAGAGACTATACATCCTTCAAAGTTAATTATAACCACCTCTGTTAAAAAAAAACTAGCAGACTGAACTTCCCCTTTTCAGTTTGTTGTCTGATTTTGGTATGAATCATTCCACAGTGGAATTTGCTGTGCTCAGTGTTATGCACCGCTATGCCGCTATGCAACAGCAAGAAACCGCTGGGCCATGAGTGTGACCAGGCTGTGTTTGCACCTGCAGGAATCCAGATTCGAGCAGAAAGCCGTGGTGTTATACGCGGGTGAAAAATTCGGTCAAACGGAAGTTCTGCAACATCCCCCGCTGCCCGTCGCAGCCAAGTAAGTGGGATGTCTGTCAGCATGTGGGCAACCTGTGTGTGTCTATGACTCACTTACGAGTGGTCATTCTGTGAAGGGGGCCTGCACACTGTGTGTTTCCATCCAGCTTGACAACTCCTTGCATCAACAGAGCCCCCAACCACTTGTGGTGAGCAAACTAAGAAGCAGTTGAAGATCGTCGGTGGTAGAATGACGACGGTGGAATCACAGCCATGGATCGCCTCCATCTTCATGAAATCTCGCTCCAGAAATGTGTTCCAGTGTGGTGGGAGCTTAATTTCCCCATGCTGGGTGCTCACAGCAGCCCACTGCTTCCCTGAAGGGTAGGCAGCCCATACTCCCATATGCTCCCTCAGCTCTGTGGCGGGCAATCATGGTTCCTTTTGAAAGCATTTTTACGATAGCTTAATTGTACAAGATGTAGAAGTAACGCAGGTCTAGAGGTGGAAAAGTCATAACTCTTCTCTGTCCTTCCAGCTCCTATACGGACTCAGCAAAATACACTGTTTTCCTTGGGAAGAATGCCATCAATGAGACTGACCCTACAAGAGAACAGAGCTTTATTGTAGAGGAGGTCATCATCCATGAGGCTTATGAAGAGAGCGGTCAAGCATACAACAATGATATTGGTATGTTTCCCTCAGGGCTGCTTCTAGACACCCATACACATAAGTGGGTGACTAAAGAGAGGTCAAAAAGAAAACATCTAGAATGTTCAATTCAGGTGTAGATCCTGTTGAACTTAACAGAAAAAACAATACTGCATGACACAAGGCTGATGTATTTCTGCTGAGATGAGAGTCAACAGCTGGTGCTAAGATGCCATTGATTTGTTCTGCTTCAGCCCTACTGAAGATCAGGGGCAATCAAGGACAGTGTGCATATGAAACGGATACTGTAAGGACTGTGTGCCTCCCACCCCGAGGCCAGATGCTACCTTCAGGAACCTACTGCCAGATTGCTGGCTACGGAAAAACGGAAGAAGGTAAAAGCGCTGACTGTTGCTCAGTCACCCCTGAGGTCTGTATTAAGAATGGCATAAGTATATATCTAAGCTGAAGTATGACCAGCGTTTCTGTGTCACTAGGCTTTGGATTCTTCTCCCAGTTCCTGAAAGAAACATCCATACAGCTGATGTCCCAGAGCATCTGCACAGAAAAGGAATACTATGGAAACATGATGACGGAGAACATGTTCTGTGCAGGCAGCCCTGAGTGGGATACAGACTCCTGCAAGGTACTGCAGTTCTTTCCTTCTCCTCAATTTGCAGGATGGTCCTAAGAGTTGTTTGGGGTTAGATGCAGAGGGGACTAAAAATGAGTAGCTTTGCACAAACCCTACAGAAGCTATTTCCATACAGGCTCATCTAGTGACATAAACTCCAACTTCTGTCTGTTGGGTCCACCATTTACAGGGTGATTCTGGGGGCCCCTTGATCTGTGAGGTGAATGACCACATGTTCCTCTTCGGAATCGTCAGCTGGGGTGAGGGCTGTTCCCGCAAGTTTCGCCCAGGCGTCTATACCAGGGTCACTAACTACAACCAGTGGATTGAGGACAAGACACACATGCCAGACATTGCCTCTGGATCAATGTACCCAGTGAAGTGAGCCATTTGACAGGGTCCAAGGGTCATGTGGCCCCCACTGGATGCTCCAGTGACCGCCATATGATGTCCAGCTCAATACTGCAGTACTGGAATTCTTCACAGAAAGGACTTGTGCTATTGTGTTCAAATAACATATGTCAGATGCTGATACAGTCAAACAATTTCACGTTGCATCCTATACATACAAAGTGTACTGGAGCACTGGTTGGTCCAGCACTGATTTTCAAGAGGTCTTAATGAGAATAATACCAACATGCAGCATTACATTTATTTAACTGTACTGGTGTTGTACTATGCACTTTAGTGCTGTTTAACATAAGGATTAGTATAACTAATGATGACACTTTAGACATGTTATGTTTATTTATTTATTTATTTTTACATTTACTTGGAAATATTAAAATGGTAGCAGAACCACTGTGCCATAAACCTGTGCTTATTGCAGCAGAAGTGCAGTATTGTGTAAATACCTTTATATAAAAGAGGTTTGTTGTCATTTTGTTTTTATTTCAAATATTTTTATTTTAAATAATTATGTTACACAATGGATTTCTTTTGTAGAGTCAGTATAAACCGTATTTATATTTTATATTTATATTATATTTTAGCTCCAATAAAGTTTTTCAAGGTTGTCAAGCCATATATTTGTAACGTCAGTCTTTTTTTACCATTCCTCCAAATACACTGCTTGTACTCCTTCAAATGGTGTTGACTGCCATAATTACTGTACTAAAGACCTTCGATCACATCACTGTGTTACAGACACAGGCTCCCAGTTAATACTGTTATTAATCTAGTGCTTAGCTTGAACTTTTGTGCAAAGTAACTTACAACCCCAATTCCAAAAAAGTTGGGACAGTATGGAAAATTCTAATAAAAGCAAAAAGAAGTGATTTGTAATTTACTTTGACTTGTATTCAAACAAAAACAACCACTCCTGGATAATGAACTGGCATCCTTCATATTCCTTCACTTCCAAACTCCCTGTTACACCCTGACAGAGGAATAACATTTGCTGTTTCCCCAAACTGCACTGTGGCTCCTGCATAGCCCCAGCGTTTAAGAAAGTAGTGAGCTTGGCAAGGATGCATCTGCCGAGGTTATGCCTCAAAGTCCCTCAGTCACAAGTGTGGACTCCTACAGACAACCGGAACATGACATGAAGAGCATGACAAAGTTATTCCTCACACTGCCCTTTCAACACATCATACATCAATGCTACTCAAAGACAGAGGGATCTTTAGAGACTAAAAAAAGGTACAGATGGACTATGGAACTGGACATGAGAACTGGTTGTTATTTTGAAGGGTCAGAACTTTGCATCTGCTTGTGGAAGTATACATGTCCCCCCCCCAGTATTTTTAGATAAAGTCATTAAATACTCACCAAATCCATTTATCCACGACAAACATTTCATAACTGAAATTTCTCAATACTTAATACATCAACAGCTAAAGCCCGAAACATCCAAAGACTTACTTCATATACAACATCCAATACAACCCAAACTAAAATCACCTAAGCCATAATCCATAATGACAAACATCCAACAAAATTTGTTTACTCAAATACAACTATTAAAATCCAATCAACGCATCAGTCAGTAACATCCAAAAACACATCTACTATACAGGTATACAGTATAACACATGCAATAAATATTGGACCATCAATGCAAAATGATCAACCTTTACCCCATCTGTACACATAAACCACACTCCTCATCCCACAAACACTCCTACACATCATGCAAAGCACACAATTACAATCCAATCAGCAAGACAATTTCCCACCAAATGACCATAATGATCGTCATTGACCCCACCCAAACCCATCCCTAGCTGCAACACAAAAACTCTACCAAATACAAACAAATCAATATACACAAATTCAGTAACCCTCAATGGTCATACAAGACACCCCTAAAACCTCCATCAAATCAAAGAATTACACCATATAACTCAAATTTAAACCCTCATCAATAATCAAAACACCTTCAACATACAAATCCATGCATCACACAACAAAACATCATTTAAATATGCACTATCAACACATCAAAAAGATTAAATGAGATTATATTACCCATATATAACATATTAAACATTTTAAATCAAGAGGAAAAACATTGAATCAAATCACCGTGTCCCATCGGAGCCTAACCCAGCAACACAGGGTGTAAGGGGGAGGGGACACACCCAGGACAGGACACCAGTCCGTCGCAAGGCACCCCAAATGGGACTTGAACCCCAGACCCCCCTGGAGAGCAGGACCCGGTCCAACCCACTGCACCACCGCGCCCCTCGACTTGGAGTTTATTAAAACAAAATTTCAGGAGATAATTATCAGACCCCACCCTCTTATCAATTAGGCACAATGCATATGAATGCCTATTAACCTTCACATCCCTGCAAACCACCTCCGCCTCTCTCTTATAATGGGTCCTACATGGGGGGGCTCAACAAACTTGCTCAATCACAGGTGCAAGCCCTCCAGTGGAAACCTTACCAAGCATCTGCTTAAAGCCACAACCAGTCTAACACTTCTGATTCCTGAAAGAGGGGATTTATAGAGAGCTTGTGTGAATTACTACAGTACATAAAAATGCATAACAAAATACAATCTGTTAAACTGAACCATGAAGTGGCTGATTAAAGTATTGCATAAGCAGGTAAATAGAAACAGTGAACATAAGCAGTCACTAATGAGCTACTGTAAACAGGGCTGTAAGGAGGACAGTGTCACACATTCAAAGGATTTATGAATTTATTTTGAATTCTGTGCACAAGCAAAAAAACATCAGTGTTGAGCATGTGAACAACTACAGTCACAGCCATATATACGCTCCACCTGTGATACGGGGTGCGACGTATTTCTTAAGAAATGTTTAACTGGAAAGTAAAATGTGTCACTATTTCTCCAAAATTTTATAAAAAGGAAAAAATACATTGTTTCCATTACCATAAAAAACACAAATGCTTCCTTTCTCCCCATAATTATTTCTCCATATTACAAATGGACTTGCCAAAAGAAACCCTGCAAACAAAATTCCTGTGACGCAGTTTCAACACATCGTGCATTGAGGTGATGGAAATAAGTCCATCCTACTAGAGTAAGAAACACCACAGTGATCAGACTTCCAGAAAGAGCTTTGCTGTCACATGGTTTTCAGTGTCCACACCTCACGGTTCACAACTGAGCTCACGCCAAATTCCTCAGGTTCCTCTGACTTCACATGCAGTCGACTTCCACCAGGGAAACCTGACCCATAAGTCATTTGTGTGTCAGACTGGGCCAACAAAGTGCTTAAGCAGCTGCAGTGCCCTTGTTGACGGCAGAGCGGGTGGGATCCTCATACCGAGGAGCTCCTCTCGGGGGTGGCGTGGGAGAGGGAGGCCGTGACACATCGGCTGCAGCAGGAATGGGATCCTGTGGGACATGTGTGTTGGCGGACCCAGATGGAGGGCCAAAGACTGACCTCACCCGATTCCAGCTCTAGGAACAAGGGCGGTTACAGCACGTAGTGGTCAAAGAGGGATCTGAATCAGATTCCATCTACTCACACCACATAAGGTATTTATACCAGGATGACTATGGAGAATATTAGAATTTGTTACAGGAATACACAACATTATAGGCCTTAAAAATACCTAAATACAACGGCTGACTCATATCACCTGTTGTTCTTCTATGCATAATTTTGTCTAAAATGCATTGGTTAAAAATGTGTCTAAGGGACAACTGATAGGGTGGTTGGAGCTGCTGCCTTTAGTCCCAAAAGTTACTGGTTTAAATCTTACCTATTGCTGTAGTACTCTTAGGTAGAAGGTATTCACCTCTTAGGATACTTACTTAAGTTGCGTTGGAGAAAAGTATTGAGTAAATGTAAAATGAACTGCTCTCATTTTGTTTTTATTAGGATTTTTCTTTTCCAGCCCAAAATTACTGAAAGGAGACAACAATGTATGAAGGAGTGTTATCATGGTGCAGGAACTATAAACCATTTTCCCATAGTTCATAACATTAAAAAATTTGTGCAATACCACACCCTCCATGTTAACCTAACCGTACCCAGTGAGTTTTTTTCTGTTCCCCAAAATTAAAATGAAGCCGCAAGGATGGAGATGTGATTACTTTTCCAAGTATGCATAATAATGTGAAGGCAGAACTTGCATATCAGATGGGAGAGATTACTTCATATGCACATGATTCTTTGATGTATTGTAAATTATAACTCTTAGAACTTTCCACATTTACATTACATTTATTAATTTAGCAGACGGTTATAGAAAATACAATTTGCGCATTACATCAGGAGAAAGAGAGATGTAGTTGCAGACATGTGATTTGTTTCTTTCCACCATATGCACCAATGCTCATCACATGAGTAGCTGCATAAAACTCAAAATATCAACAATTCCTGATCACCTTCCTAGTAATTTTTTTGAGATACACAAACATTTACACATTACAGGAGTAGCTGCGTAAAAACTTATCCGGGCTTGATCTTAAAGTTATGGTGCATAAAAATTTACAACTCACATGAATTTAAGGGATCATGGGCAAAGTGAGTCTGGAAGAGGTGATTTTAGACTCTTTTTAACGTGGACAGAGTTTCAGAAGTTCTGGGTGGTGGGGGGGGGGTGTTCCACCACAATGGAGCCAGAATCTAGAACCTCCGTGCTTTACTTTTCGTGTACAGGACCACCAAGCAAGCAGAAGTAGAGAAGCGAAAGGGTTTGGTTGGGGTGTAGCGGTTGATCAAGTCTTGTAAATAGCTGGGAGCAGTTCTATTGATTCATTTGTAGGCTATAACCAGGGTCTTGAATTTGATACGGGCAGCTATAGGAAGCCAGTGCAGAGAAACGAGTAGGGGAGATATATGGAAACGTTTCGGCAAGTCAAACACAACTCGGGCAGCAGGGTTCTGTACCAGCTATAGAGGTCTGATGGCAGTAGCGGGAAGGCCACAAAAGAGAGAGTTGCAGTAGTCCAGATGGGAAGTCACCATGGCCTGGAAAACTAGTTGCACAGAGTCTATTGTGAGATAAGGACGGATCCTGCGGATGTTATGCAGGATGTATCTGCAGGTCTGGGTTGTGGCTTCAATGTGCTGAGAGAAAGAAAGACTTGAGTCAACAATCACTCCCAGACTCTTGGCCAAGGAGGTGGGCAAAATGAGTGAGTTGTCCAGTTTGATCGAAAGTTCATGACAGGAAGACAGGCCAGCTGGCAGGTGTAGGATCTCTGTTTTGGAGAGGTTGAGTTGTAGATGGTGATCAGACATCCATGCAGAGATGTCCGACAGGCAGGTAGCACTGCGCACGGAAATGTCTGATGCTTCAGGTGGAAATGAGAAAAAGAGCTGGGTATTATCAGCGTAGCAGTGGTATTTGAACCCATGGTAGGAGAGGACAAGGTCAAGGCAGGAGGTGTAGATCGAAAAAGCCAGAGGGCCCAGTACTGAGCCATACAGGACACCAGTTGAGAGAGGCAGAGGAGAAGAACGGGAGCTCCGCCAGAGCACTTGATAGGATCTATCAGATAGGTAGGACTCTAATCATTTTAGTTCCATTCCTTTGATCCCCAGCTGACTAAGAGAGGGGAGTAGAATTTAATGGTTGACAGTGTCGAATGTTGCAGACAGGTCAAGGTGGATGAGGACTGAGGAGAGAGAGGCGGCTCTAAACGACTGGAGAGCATCAGACACTGCCAGGAGTGCCGTCTCCGTGGAGTGACCAGCTTTGAATCCAGACTGATATCCATTGAGGAGAGGGTTCCGGGTAAGGAATTCAGATACTTGATCATAAGCCGCCCATTCTAGAGTTTTAAACAGGAAGGTGAAGAGGGAGACTGGCCTGTAATTTTGGACTGAGTTAGGAGCCAGAAAGGGTTTCTTTACCAGAAGTGAAATGAGAGCAGTTTTGAAGGCAGATGGGAAGCTGCCAGAGGAGATGAGGACTTCATGATCTTAGAGATGAAGGTGGAGAGTTGCGAGGAGATGGTCTGTAGGAGTGACAATGGGATTGGATCAAGCTAGCAGGCGGTGGCTCTGTATGATATCAGGAGGTGGGAAATTTCAGATTCTGAGAGTGGCTTGTATTCGGAGAGTGTGACTTCACAGGGAGGTCCAGCGCAATCAGGGCAAGGAGATGACGATTGCATTGACTTTGTCTATGAAAAACAAAGCATAGTCATCAGCAGTGAGAGAAGAAGGAGGAGGGGGTGGTAGAGGACACAGCAGGGGTGAGAAGGTGGCAAAGAGTCTGTGTGGTTTTTTTTTGTTGCAGACTGTATTTTGTTGTGGAAGAAGGTTGTTTTAGCTGAGGAGACACCAGAGTGAAAAGAAGCTAAAAGTTGTTTGTAGACATCCAGGACCGTGCGAGTCTTGGATTTTTGCCATCATCGCTCTGCAGCCCAGAGTTTGGTCCTATTACCACATAATCTATCAGTCAGCCATGGGGTGGCACTGGGGTGCATTGGTCTGGAAGACAGTGGACAGAGAGAGTCAAGAAAGGAAGATAGGGCAGAGGGGAAAATGTCGCATTATCTGTTGATAGATTCAAGAACTGTGCAGCAGAAGAGAGAGCGGATGTGTGACAGAGGCAAGGCAGGAAAGCGAGAGAGATTTTAAGTTTCAGCGGAAGATGACAATAGGTACAGAAGAAGGATAGGGATTAATGGTGAAGCACGGCTGGAAGGAGATGAAGAAGTGATCAGAGACATGCAGCGGGGTAACAAAGAGGACAGGACAGCCAGAGTTATGGGAAAATACAAGATCAAGGCAATTGCCTGCTTTGTGAGTAGCAGGCGACTGGGACAGGGAGAAGTCGAAGGACTGTAGGAGCGACAGAAAGCCTCTTACATGAATGTCATTGACATGCAGGTTGAAATCCCCCAGGAAAATCAACAGAGTGTTATCCACTGGGAGAGAGTTAAACAAGATGTCCAGGTCATCTAGGAAGTAGCCAGGAGGGCGATAAAGAACAACCACAACAACAGTGATTGGGGCAGTGATAGAGACACCATGGAATTCAAAGGAAGACAGGTCATGCAGGTAGAGAGGGAGAACAGAATAATCCCACTAGGGAGAGTTGAGCAGGCCTGTACCTCCATCTCTGCTGGAGGGACGAGAGGTGTGGGAGAAAGAGTAGTTGGTGGAGAGGACTGTGGGTGTGGCCGTGTTATCCAGGGTGACCCAGGTTTTGGTTAGGGTTAGGAGGTCCAGTGAGAGGTGGGAGCTGTAGGCTGGTATGATCAGCCTTCCTCACAGCAGATTGGCAGTTCCAGAGTCCCATGGAGAAACTGAAGCCGGATGGAAGGTTGGACAGACAAGGATAAAACAGTTTACTGTAGCAGCAAGAGTATCCAAGTCTTTGAGAGTGGTGGTGGCGATGGTGTCGCACAGGTCGGCTGGCGTAGACAACTTTGATGTTCGACATGTTTGATACATGATCCCATGTGGAACAGAATGGTGCTTGCTTTACAGTGAGAAGCAGACAGATGCGGAGAGAAAGTGAGAATCCAGTTCTGAAGATCAAGTCTCTACCACCTAAAGGCCTTTATTTTGTCTTTTCCATGCCCCAGTCTCATACTCTTACAAATAAAACCTGCATTTGAATTCAACAAACCTGACTCCAAGGGTCATCTTGGAAGAAGAATCAGGGAGGTGTCATAGTGTGATTACTATGGTGATGTAAGATGAGAATCAAATAAAAGAATAACAATCTGATATATTATTATTATTATTACATTGTTCTTCTCTTAGCATCTAGAAAAAGGAAAAATAATGTGGCTGGAATCTTCTTACATCTATACGAGGTAAAGGATGGTACTTGCCTCCCTTAACTATCCTGAGCCACAAGATGGCGCAACTTGTTAAGAATAATGGCAGGGAGATGACAGTAAGGCAACAAATGGGATATGAATGTAACCAGATGACAGGGGTCAGTGGCTAATTTATGTTACTGATTCCCTACAAAAAGATGAGTGCCATGTGTACAAGATGCAGCATCACATATATGTACATACAGTCCTGCTTGAAAGCATGTGAACCCCTTGCGTTCCATGGTTTTCACACGAAATGGTCATTTAACGGGAAGCAGTCTTTCTCCTTTGATATACTAGGTGTGTAATGACCAATTCCATATGTTGGTGTCAAGGAAATAATGCGTGTAGTAAAAAAGCGGCAGTAGTGCGGGTGCAAAAATATTGTGACGACCCGTGTTAGCGAGAGTGTGGGTGGGAAAACAGATCTACTGTAAATAGTTGGATTGTGGGTAAGATGTGAATAAAGTTTTCAACCATTGGCAGGACTTATGGGGAATATAAGGGGGTGACTGTGTTTGCTAGAAAAAAACAGAAAAAACTTGGGGGTGCTAAGCAGGCTGGGAAGTCTGGCTTGAGGTGCAGGTCCTTGAGGAAAAGGGGTCCTCTGACCAAGAGCATTATTTCCCTGTGTGTTCCAATAAACATTTGTAATTAACACTGCCAGTGCATCCTTCTGCGCCCCATCGGAACCCAGAGCGCAGTGTGCCACAATATGTAAACCCCAAGTTGCATAGCTTAAGCAAAGCAGGTAAGTACAATCAAGTGTATAAATCATAACCATTGATTTGTTTTATACATTTATTTTAAGATTTAACTTTCAGATTTTATATTTTTACTTATATATGCCTTCAGATCATCTAACAATGGAGGGTACCTGCATACCAGGTCCGACGGCAAGCTCTTCAACCTCACACACCTCAAAGCAAAGACCAAAGTTCATCACATCCTCATAAGGGTGATACTTTTTGCTGATGATGTTGCCTTGACATTGCACTCCCAAGCTGATCTTCCAAGGCTAGTCAGTTCATTCGCTCAGGCGAATAAAAAGTTCAGACTTACCATCACTCTGAAGAAGACTGAGATCATGGGCCAGCATTGGCGATTACACCCTGCAAATGATGGACAAGCTCACCTACTTGGGATCAACAGTCTCCAGCAACCTGGCCTTGACCCAGAACTCAACAAGCAGATAGAGAAAGCTGCTGCTGCCATGAATAAGCTGCCCAAGCGAGTGTGGGATAACAGCAAGCTTACCACAGCCACCAAGGTCTCAGTGTACAGAGCATGCATGCTGAGCACCCTCCGCTATGGCAGTGAGAGCTGGATCACCTACGCACGCCAATAGCACTACCTCAAGAGTTTCCACCTCCCCTGTCTGCACTGCATCCAGGAAGGATCCTGCTCCAAACAAAGATCCCCTGGAAGAGGCCGCCATGCCAAGCATGTTTGCCCTCCTCACACAGCGATAGTTACGTTGGCTTGGCCACATTCATTGTATGTAAGATAGCCGAACCCCCAAAGACCTTCGGTACGGAGAGCTTGCCGCGGGGCCCCGGCCTTCAGGGCACCCGGTGCTTTGTTACAAAAAATGTCCACAAATGTGACTTCAGGAAACCAGCATGGACACCTGGGAAGAAACAGCGGACAGTCGGGGTGCCTGGTGATTTGCAGTAAGGGCGAGCATTGCCGCTGCAGAGGATGAAAGAACCCAACAGTGGGCAGAGACGAGAGAGCGGAGGAAAGCGGGAATAGCGGTCCCCCAACCACAGCCATCAGCCTTCACGTGCAGCACCTGTACCAAGGACTGTCTTTCAAAGATTGGCTTATTTAGCCACAGCTGATGCTGGTCCAAACTCAGCTGAGACCCCAATTACACGCATCCATTGCCTACCAGGATAGACGGAGCCAAAGAGAATGACCATTCCTACAGGGTTCACATCTCTTTCAAGCAGTACTGTATGTGTGCATGTAGCCCTGCTAGATACTTTCCAATAGCAATATGTCAATGCATTTATGTGCAGAACCAGCCAGCAGATCTTGAAATTGCTTTCAGCCATAGCTGAACATGGACTCACTCACTCACACACACACACACACACACACACACACACACACACACACTTGCTAAAGCCACTTGTCCCAAGCGGGGTTGCGGCGAACCAGAGCTTAACCCAGCAACACAGGGCGTAAGGCTGGAGGGGACACACCCAGGACAGGATGCCAGTCCATCACAAGGCACCCCAAGCAGGACTCGAACCCCAGACCCCCCAGAGAGCAGGACCCAGCCAAGCCCACTGCGCCACCGCATCCCCCTTTATGGGTTCATAGATGCATGATTCGCCTTGCATATCTACAGTACGTTGCATGTTTCTCCACTCGTGCTCTATGACACGGGCGCAATCCAAACACAGAGATGTCATCTAACACAACCAGTGCCAGCGTAGAATTTATTCTCCAAGGGCTGAAAACACCAGCCTGCTATTTGGCATAATTACAGTTAAAACGTGTGTCCCAGTCCACCCCCACAATGCATGTCACACAGTACAGCAGCTGCTGTCCCTCCTCCCAGGACCTTTGCTTGAAACTCTGGGTATAGATGTTACCACTTCTCCGGGCTGCAGTCCTTGTACGGAATAAAATGAGTCCATGATTTATCTGGATGACTCTCAAGGAGAGAATCTATGCTAAGAATGGAAAGTTATCATCCTCCTGATGGCTATGAAGACATCACATGGACTCTTGCTGACCTCTCTGTCTCCTATAACACTGGGAGTTCCCAGTATGCACAGTTAGATCTAGCTGCAGATGTAGTGCTTGTATTGTGTGAGAGCAGCAGAGCGTGACGTTGTCGTTACGAACTGGAAGCACGGCGGGCAGGTGTTTCCCTCGGTGAGTGTGTGCGTGTGTCTGTGTGTGTGTGTGTCTGCAGCTTATATAAGAGTATTGTTCTAGAAAGCCCTTCACGAAAACGTGCATATGATTGCATATAAAAACACAGCACAACATTTCTGATATGTGCATTTAGACTCTATTACACTAATATCCGGAATAACGGAGAGCAGACTGTGTCTGGAATATGTCTAGCTTTACTTGATTTAGAAGGGACGCTAACCAGAACCAAGTGAGACAAATTGGGTGAGCAAGACTTTCGTAGCTGCCGGTTCGCCTGGTAGTGCTGATGAGTGGAGTTCATGCAGTGTGTTTCTTAATCCCTTCTACCTTTGTCATTTGTTATAGACATCTGGTCATGTAGGCAGCAGGAATTTGCAGAGTTTGATTGAAAGGAGCATAACAGTATGAGCAGAAGACACCTTGACATGAAAAATCATCTCACAGGTGGATAGATGGTGGATAACACATCACCCCGCTGACAGCTTGGAAGACGTGCCTCCGGGGCACCCGCTGTAGGCCATCCTGGGAGATCCTTGTCAGAAACAGCAGTGCAGCACAGGCATCGGGGGCAGAAATGCATCTTGCTGGGCGGTATGACGGACTCAGCAGACTGTGATTTATCTGGGGTGTGAGGTGTCACATGGCCAAAGCCCTACCTCTCACAAGCCAGTCCTGGGATGCGAAGTACAATCTCACTGAGAGCACTGGCCCTGCCGGTGGAGGTAAATGGGGACATTCTACCGCTATCACAGGTTCTCACCATAGTAGCAGCAGCACAATCACGCAACAGACAACAGCACGTAAAAAAGGCAACACGTCATAGTTACTGAGCTGTCGATGACAACCAAAGCACTGAGAATGGTCACATTACACCCCTGCAGAGAGACTGGTATGGGCTTACAATCCTTCATGAACAATAATCAAAGCGGTCGGGATATAACAGAATTTCTATTTTCACACATATTACTGGCTTTCATTTACATTTATTTATTTCACAGACACTTTATTCACAATGATTACTACGTACTACTTAGCTGACACCTTTATCAACAGGGATTTATATTCATTCACTCAGCTGATGCTTTTCTCCAAAGCAACTTACAATGTTAAGGTCACAGTTATTACATGCTTACAATCATTAATCCCTTCATATAGCTGGGTAATTTTCACTAGAGCAATTTAGGGTAGGTACCTTGCTCAAGGATACTACAGCAGGAGGTGAGGATCAAACCTGCAACCTTTGGTCCAAAGGAAGGAGCGCTAACCACTACACTACCAGCTGTCCCTGCAACATATACAGGAGCTTTTCTTCAGATTTACAATGTTAGATATACTACACAGTCCACACTTTCACCAAACGATCCATACAACACAGCGATGTAACACACACCTACACACACACACACACATACACACACATTTAGAGTCACCATTCCACCTCAAACACTTCTATTTGGACTCGGGGAGGAAACCAGAGCACCCAGAGGAACCCCATGCAAACCGCATAGAGACTGAGCAGGGATCAAATCCATGCTCAACTGTGCAGCCCAGGAGCCATAAGGCACCAGCACCACCTGCTGCACCGCTGTGCCCCTCAGCAAGTGTGAAATGTAAATGGCCTTACAGAGGCAGTTACTCACACCTGCAATGTATACAGTAGCTTTTCTTCAGAAGGTCTTCCTCATCTCCTCTTTCCTGTCCCCTTCCTTATTAGGCAGGCAGGCCTTATTTGCACAACGCTGTGTGAATTCCAGCTCGGGCCCCATCTGGCAAAGCCTTTGTCCAGCCCACTTGCTGTAATTATCAAGACTGGAGAGAGAAAAGGAGGCTCAGCATACTCAGAGTATGGCTCACCTTGACAACATCATGCAGACAAATCCCAGAGACTGCAGTGAAAGCATTTGATTTTATAAGAGGCGCGCTCGCCTGTTGCAGCCCTTCTTTACTAAGGTGCATCTGGACTTGTAACATTATGCAACAAGCTGAAGCTGAAGACTCAGGGATGTGTCAGCAGCCAGTAATATAATTCACACATATCACCTCTCCCCTGTCAGAGAGGTCTTCAACTCCCACCTCCGACAGAGCTTCAACCAGGTCCCGAGGGAGGTGGGGGACATTGAGTCTGAATGGACTATGTTCCGCTCCTCCATTGTCGGTGCGGCGGTTCGGAGCTGCGGCCATAAGGTCTCCGGTGCCTGTCGCGGCGGCAACCCCCGAACACGGTGGTGGACACCGGAAGTAAGGGATGCCGTCAAGCTGAAGAAGGAGTTCTATCGGGCCTGGCTGGCTCATGGGACTCCTGAAGCAGCTGACGGGTACCGACGGGCCAAACGGAGCGCGGCTCTGGCAGTCGCCGCGGCAAAAACTCGGGCTTGGGAGGAGTTCGGTGAGGCCATGGAGGAAGACTTTCGGTCGGCCTCAAAGAGATTCTGGCAAACCGTCCGGCGACTCAGAGGGGGGAAGCGGTGTTCCACGAACACTGTTTACAGTGGAAGTGGTGCGCTGCTGACCTCAGCTGAGGATGTTCTCGGGCGGTGGAAGGAGTACTTTGAGGATCTCCTCAACCCCTCCGACACGCCTTCCGTAGAGGAAGCTGAGGCTGGGGACTCGGAGGAGGACTCGTCCATTACCCTGGCTGAAGTTGCCGAGGTAGTCAAAAAACTCCTCGGTGGCAAGGCTCCGGGGGTGGATGAGATCCGCCCCGAGTTTCTCAAGTCTCTGGATGTTGTGGGGCTGTCTTGGCTGACACGCCTCTGCAGCATCGCGTGGAGTTCGGGAACGGTGCCTCTGGACTGGCAGACCGGGGTGGTGGTCCCTCTTTTTAAGAAGGGGGACCGGAGATTGTGTTCCAACTACAGGGGGATCACACTCCTTAGCCTCCCTGGGAAAGTCTATGCCAGGGTACTGGAAAGGAGAATCCGACCGATAGTCGAACCTCGGATCCAGGAGGAGCAATGCGGTTTTCGCCCTGGCCGTGGAACACTGGACCAGCTCTATACCCTCACTAGGGTGCTGGAGGGTTCGTGGGAGTTTGCCCAACCAGTCCATATGTGTTTTGTGGACCTGGAGAAGGCATTCGACCGTGTCCCTCGTGGCATCCTGTGGGGGGTACTTCGGGATTATGGGGTTCGGGGCTCGTTGCTACGGGCTGTTCGTTCCCTGTATGACCGGAGCAGGAGCTTGGTTCGCATTGCCGGCAGTAAGTCAGACTTTTTCCCGGTGCATGTTGGACTCCGCCAGGGCTGCCCTTTGTCACCGATTCTGTTCATTATCTTTATGGACAGAATTTCTAGGCGCAGTCAGGGAACGGAGGGTGTCTGCTTTGGTGGCCGCGAGATCTCGTCTCTGCTTTTTGCGGACGATGTGGTCCTGTTGGCTTCATCAAGTCAAGACTTGCAGCGTGCACTGGGGAGGTTTGCAGCCGAGTGCGAAGCGGCGGGGATGAGAATCAGCACCTCCAAATCCGAGGCCATGGTTCTCAGTCGGAAAAAGGTGGATTGCTCCCTCCGGGTTAGGGGGGAGTTGCTCCCTCAAGTGGAGGAGTTTAAGTATCTCGGGGTCTTGTTCACGAGTGAGGGAAAAATGGAGCGGCAGGTCGACAGACGGATCGGTGCGGCGTCCGCAGTAATGCGGTCATTGTACCGGTCTGTTGTGGTGAAGAGGGAGCTGAGTCGTAAGGCGAAGCTCTCAATTTACCGGTCGATCTACGTTCCTACCCTCACCTATGGTCATGAACTCTGGATCATGACCGAAAGAATGAGATCGCGGATACAAGCGGCAGAAATGAGTTTCCTCCGCAGAGTGGCTGGGCGCACCCTTAGGGATAGGGTGAGGAGCTCAGTCACCCGGGAGGAGCTCGGAGTAGAGCCGCTGCTCCTCCGCATCGAGAGGAGCCAGTTGAGGTGGCTCGGGCATCTGTTCCGGATGCCTCCTGGACGCCTCCCTGGGGAGGTGTTCCGGGCTTGTCCCACTGGGAGGAGGCCTCGGGGCAGACCCAGGACACGTTGGAGAGACTATGTCTCCCGGCTGGCCTGGGAACGCCTTGGGGTTCCCCCAGAGGAACTGGAGGAGGTGTGCGGGGAGAGGGAGGTCTGGAGTACTCTGCTCGGACTGCTGCCCCCGCGACCCGGCCCCGGATAAAAGCGGAGGAAGATGGATGGATGGATGGACATATCACCTCCATCACACCATGGTGCCAGGAACGGACACTGGGGACATTAAAACAGATTCAATCTTACCGTGTTTTCCATGTTTTTTGGTTCCAAATAAAATCTCCTGTCCTACACTATTTGCTCCTTCTGCAGTTGCCCTTCCCATTGCCAGAAAATATTTTTCTCTCCGTTTTGCTTAGGTGTGTAAGTTATTATTGCAGCAACTACGATTCACTGCCTGGGTTTGCATGGCGATCACATTTTTCACTAAACACAACAGTCCCACGGTCACTCAGAAGAAGGCAGCAATCGTCCACGCTTAAGCTGTTTCGCTGAGCGTGGCAAGCAGGCAAGACAGGAAGAGCTCTCTTCACACCTGGGTGTGAGTCACTGAAAAGGCCAGCTGTCAGTTCGCCAAGGTTGAGCACACACCACTGACAGCTGTGTGACAGTGGGACCACATGAGACTTGGGGATGGTGTACTGTAGGTGGGCATCCCTGTCACATGAAACTGTACACACACACATACACACACACACAACATCACATGTGGAGAAGGGGGTTTACATTTATTTAGCAGATGCTTTTCTCCAAAGTGACTTACAATGAACTCTATGTAGTGTTATTGACCCACACACCTTATTCACCAAGGTGACTTACACTGCTAGATACACTACTTACAGTGGGTCACTCATCCATACATCAGTGGATGACACTCTCTCTCTCTGTCGCTCACACACTATAGGAGAACCTGAACAGTGTGTCTCTGGACTATGGGAGGAAACCAGAGCACCCAAAGGAAACTCACCCAGACACGGGGAAAATATGCAAACTCCACACAAACTGAGTGGGGATCAAACCCACATCCTCTCACACCACCCAGGCACTGTGAGACAGCAGCGCTACTCACTGTGCCACCATGCTGCTCAGCTGTGCCAGTACTCTGCGAGACTCTAAAGAAAGGGAATGTGGGAATGAGATAGAGTTTATGCTAGATTCTGATCTCACTGGAATGACCAGCATCATTTCACTCACACACACACACACACACACACACACACACACACACACACACACACACACTGTCTGAACTGTTTGTTTCATATGGGGTAGCGGGGAGCTGGAGCCTAACCCGGTAACACAGGGCAAAAGGCTGGAGGCGGAGGGGATACACCCAGGACAGGACGCCAGCCCATTGCAAGGCACCCCAAGCGGGATTCGAACCCCAGACCCACCAGACAGCAGGACCCAGTCCAATCCACTGTGTCACTGCACCCCGGAGCAGCATCATATCATATGCATAAAATCAAAGTCCTTGTTTCTGCAAAAAATATGTTTTAGTAATGTTTATCATTCATTACGATTTAAACAAATAATGCAAACCTTAAGAGACAAAGGAAACAAGGTAGGTTTTACTTTTTCTTGATGGAGTTTATACTGGGCTCACTCAGGAGGAGTCTTTTCTGAATCTTTACTAGGTATTACGTCCTTAGAATGAAAAAAGAAAGATCAAGGGGTAAATTTGCGAACACCCTGCTTAGGTACTAACAATTAATAGACATTCCCCCTAAAAACGGGGAAGGACTCCATTCAGTTCGCATGGTAAAAATAGAGCTGCCTTGAAATGAAAATAACTTATAAGGATTAGTGGATGTGATCATTGATTTTTTTTCGTTAAGCACCGCCACACCCATTCGCGACTACACAGATTAATCAGATGTGGGTTTGAAAAAACGTTTGCTTCGTATTTGGCTGGAGAAAACTCTTTCATCAGGAGAGCCAAGATCCCAGCACTGTCGAAGGGTGGGCGGACATGCGCTGGCGAGCTGCCTATTAAATCAACATGAGTAAAATACTATGATCGTAAGAAGGGGGCGTGTCCCCACGATCAAGCAAACCCAGCGTGCCCCAATGTTTGTTTATAAATCCACTGAGTACTGTCATTACTACTCCCCGAAACCTGTCAAGTTCTGACAATAACGGGAAAGCGAGGAATCTCAGCACCGACTTCGTGACGTTCGCGTCGCTACGAGCACGTCGTGCTCCTCGTCGTTGACAGCTCGGCTCGTGTTACATCGCACACAACTCGATTTTCCAAGAGGTTTGCATCAGACGCGGCTCTAATCACGGACACGACGGACTGCTGCTGGACTCCGCGGATACGCCGGTCCTTGATGTCGCACTCAGGTGTTAATTCAAGCCTTCCTGCTGCCCGGAATCCCTCGATTCCCTTTTTTCTCGCAGGGAATGTATGACGTCACCTGGGAAGCGCTCGTGGCTCGAGCGCGCTCGGCGGTAAGGTGGGGCGGGGCGGGGCCGGGTTGGACGGGAACGAGGTGCGTGCACCAATAGGGGCTGCGGTTACGAAGACGAGCCGTCGTCCCCATTGGCCGATGGGAGGTGATTCAGCTCATCTCGCCCAGGTCGCCCACTCGCTGGGGCTACAGCTCACAGTCTCTCCGGCGCAGTCCTTGGAGCGGGGAGGTGCGGTTCCTAGTTTCCTCTTAAAGTGAAACTGTCCGGGAAAGGATCCGGGATTTCGCCCTTGTCGGAACAGAGGAGGATTTAAAAAAAAAAAGGAAAAAAACAAACAAGTGGCCGAGCATTTTTTTTCATGAGACACTAAATCACACACTTTCTGTCTGTCAGCGGATTGAGTGTTTTCCACCATGCCGGTGTTCCACACGAAGACCATCGAGAGTATCTTGGAGCCCGTGGCTCAGCAGATCTCCCACTTGGTGATCATGCACGAGGAGGGTGAGGTGGACGGCAAAGCCATTCCCGACCTCATGGCCCCCGTGGCCGCCGTGCAGGCGGCTGTCAGCAACCTCGTCCGGGTGAGCGCGCCGCGGGGAACCGGGACGCGTCGGGGAGCCGCCGGCCGCAACTTTTCGTATGACAAGGAAGCTAGACTAGTGGGCTCTGCCTGCCTCTGTGTGTGGGAAGCGCAGAGCTGAGCGCGGTCGATGTAGAACTGCGTTTTATTTCTGCGGCGCGCGCACGCGCGTGCGCTCTGAGGCGTCCTCCTGGGAAAACACACTTCTCACCTTACGCGGGGCAGTAAACCGCGCTCTGCTCTGGCGGTAGCTGACGCACTGTTCAGTGCGTATCAAGTCCTAACGGCGAAGTAACTTGTGTGTGTGAGAGACTGAGGTGAGCTGTGTCTCAGTTACAGTGAGTGAGTGAGTGTTATCGACAAAAGTAACACTACTACGCCCTGAAAGCAAGCAACACTCGGTACTCTTGAGTTAGTCTGTACCTTTGTGTACCGCACAGAGAAGCACAGCACAGTACAGTAACGAATACTGTTATACAGAAGTACTGCATTGTAGGAGTACTTGTTATATATGAGTGTGGCGCTGTACGTTGCTGACGTCACGGAGGGAGGAAATGCTTCGCTACTGTAGGAACTCTGGCCCGCTGCCAGCTCCTCAGGTACTAGCCTGTTGGGAGTGAGGGGACAGTGGTAAAAAATGTGGTTATATATGTCTCCGTCACACCTGAAATCTGCTGAGGTGGCGTAGTGGTCAAAGCTGCTGAATTTGGGCCTGAAGATACCACGTTCGAATCCCACTTTCAGCTGTAGCACCCTTGAGCAAGGAACTTAGCCTAGATTGTTCTGGAAAAAATTACTCGGAAATATAAATGATTATCGGTAACTTTACGTTGTAAATTGCCTTTGTAGAAAAGCGTCAGCTAAATGAGTAAATTCAGTTATTTTTTTATAGAGCGCTCTTGTAACAGTGACACAGAGTGCTGAAAGGCATAAGGCAAGGAAACAAATACATCAAGCAAAGAAACTAAGAAGCAGGTGACTACAGACTAGTGTAATGCATTATCAATGCATTTATTAAAGCTTTTATTATTCCAACTGGCCACAGAGGAAAGGAACAAAAAAACTCCCAACTTAAAGTCAAAAGTGGGGGAAAAAAAAACCTCTTGGGATCCAAGTGCCAGTGGCTGTCCACCCCTCCTGGGTATTCTAGATTAAACAAGACTTCTAAGTCAATTTACAACTAATAATAATAACATTGTTAATGTATCTTAACTTGATTTCCCAGTTTACCAAGGTACGTCTTGTGAATAAATGAAGGTTACTGCCATTTTTACGCCTACATTGGGTACTCCAGCCCCCTACAGTTCCAGCCTTGGTGAAATCCACCAATCCTGGAAATGGGAGCAGAGTAAAAGTCACTGTAACTGAGTGTGTGCTGAATTTCGTTGCATTATCTTGTTCGCTGTTAATCTTAAAACATGATAGCTGAAGTAAGAGTTTAGCATGGGGGGAACTTTCTTTGAGCACGGTTGAACATTGTCTCCTGTTGAAGGTAAATCTTCAGAGAGGGGCTTCAGCCGCAGTCCTGTGCTACCGGGACTTTAGCTGTCATCCTGCTTTCTCTGTTTTTGGTGTGAATGTTTCTTTGACAAACTGGAATGACGGTAATGGAATAAATGGGAGGATCCTCAACCCCAGTCCCAGCTGGTGAAGTGTATTGAGTCATGGCTGAGTGCTGTTCAGCCTCACCCCTCTCTCAAAAATGTGGCCCTAGGGGTATCTGCAGGTGCCTTTAAGAGAAATTTGCTTCAGGGGGGTTCGCAGCACCCAGGAGCTGGAAGGGAACTCACTTCTTGCTGTTGGTGTGCGAGGTATGTGAGGATACCAGGATCAGATGCTGCAGGGACACCAGGCTCTATGTGGGGGGTCTCTGCTACGTTTGGGTTGCAGGCAGCAAGACGAGACTCTGACTATTTCAGTGCACTGTTGGCTGGGGGTGCCGTAGGTTTCAGGCAGCTGTTTGGTTTAAATCTGGATTGCTGGCAGGAGAATCCCTCTTGAGGGGGGCTGGACACCCCTATCCTTGGAATGGATTTATTGTTTACAGGATTTATTTGTTTTTGCTAGCATTATTGTCACAGAGTTGGCAGTAAAGAGATGCAGCAGGTAGCACTGGCACTTCCCAGATCTTGGGCTTTAGGTTTGAGTTCTGCTGTGGCTCAAGTCTGTGTGGAGTTTGCATGTTATCCCCAAGATTGTGTGTGTTTCCTCCAGGTACACTGGTTTTCACTGAAGGTCCAGTAAGTAGCAGTTTAGATTCATTGGCAACTGCAAACTGCCCTTGGTGTGTGTATGCGCGTGCGTGCATGTGCACACACTCGCATCCTGCAGTGGACTGATTTCCTGCCCAGAGTGCCCCCCACTGTGCTTCCGCCAGATCCCCACATCTCTGCTCAGACAGACTGTCACACTGCAGAAGGCAGCAAATATGAGCCGTTCAATTGAAATGTTTCTGTGATTCTAATGTCCGCATTTCTGCACCTGCTGTAAATTTTCCTTCTGTGCGAGATGCCGTTTACTTCTGGGTCCTGCAGTAGGTGGATCAGGCAGATGCCTGTTACTACTAGACGGAAGTTTGAAGCCATCTGCATATGAAGCGTTTAGCTTTATGAGAAGTAAAAAATATTTGTTAAATACATTTCTCAGGAGTTGTGCACATTTTGTTGTCAGATGGTGTTAAAACAGTTGAGACGTTCATGTAAATGTCGGTCAGACTGGAAGGTCTGTGGGGAATGTGTCCACCTAATGTTCCGGAGTGGCCGCCCTTTGATTTATTTCTTTAGCTAACACTGTTCTCCAATGTGAACTGGACTGTCGTGTTTGTACACTAAGCCACTTACCCATTTATACAGCTGGGCAATTTTGACCGTATTAGTATAGGGTAAGTACAGTACCTTGCTTGAGGGTAATTGAGCAGCAGTTGATATCAGCAGTACTTTCGTACATATATCTCCACTGAGTACTACTGCTAATATTGCTAGTATTTTATTTGGGCTCCCAGAACCTGATGAGTTTCCACGCCCCTGGTCAGGTTACACCGCTGAGGTCATTGCCAGCTCTCTCCCAGGGATGAGTGTCTTAAGTCCTGTTCAGGTTGCCTCAAGAAGAAATTCACAGTGCAATCGCTTCCTGCGGCTTTTAGAAACCCTGTCTTGCCACTGTGATTTCTTGGAAACGAGCCGTATGTATCTTTCAGTTGCTGCTGTTCTGTTTTTTGTTTTTCTTGGAGGGGATGTTAAAACTGAGTGTGCTCCAAAGTCGCTATTATGTGGCTACAATGTGCTGAGGAGAGGATTTCCCCACGTGAATCCTTCTTTTTGTGATCGAGAAGGCCTTGTGGTACCATGCCCTGCGGCCGGGGAATCGCATTAGCTGCTTTCCTTCCAACTCACCAGAGTGAAATTCTGTAATTACATCTGCTCAGCTGCAGTGCTGCACTGCCTGCTACACAGTTTGCTCATCAGGCTGTGTAAAGGGTGCACGTTACATTTTTTTAACCTAGTAAGATATAAGGCAAATGTGAGTCACTGTCTGCTGTCCCACCTGGACAAACTGTCTTGCACATCCCCTTCCTCTGAATCATCATACCTGTTGGGGCACAGACACTCTGACAATAACTGCAAATGATGTAATATTTGCCAGGCCTTCATCAGTCACGGCCTCCTATCATATTGCCTGCTAGAACACACCCTGCCTTCTAAGGAACACTCTGGAGCACACTTTCTAAAAGGCTTTCCTTATACCACTTTACACGGCTGGGATTTACTCAGTGATTCCACATTGTGTTGAGTCACATGAAATGTGCTGCACAGTCACACCCTTCTGTGTGAACACTGGCTGTCTTTCTTTACTGGGGTTCTCACCTTCTCTATGAGCTTCTCAAGTCAGTCCCGCGGGTGGATTACTTTGTGTGACCTTCGGAGCTTTGTAGAGGGTTACCAGTCTTGTCTTTTGTTTAGGCATTTCCAGTGCCCCTCTGTGTGAAATCCTGTGTTAGGAGGAAGTGTGTGGTTGTCAGTATGTGCACTGACAAATAAAGCTATGTTACCTGAAGTTCAGAACTTCCAGAAGGCGCCTGTCACCTTGGTGGAGAATGCGTGTCCACTTGTGACCCCCCCCAACAGTGCAGTGTCTGCCCTGACACTAATGTGTAACTGAGGAGATAGCCCTGCCCCTGTTCTGCATTGGAACACATGGTGTTCTGTTGGTTGATTTGTCAAACATCTCTTCTGGTTTCACTGGTGGCAGGAGCTCTAGTAGGGAAACAGGAGCAAGCGATGTTTGCCAGGTTGTGACTCTTTAAATGATGGTTCTCTAGCTACTCTTAGCAGAGGAGCCTCAACAGAAATTCACACAATATTTTGGTAGTTCTATGGCATTTCTGATGCAGCGTAGTCCACTGCCATGGCCCATAAAAGGTGTTTCTGGAATGTCCGCTTGTTATTGATTTTGCTGCAATGCTCAATCATTTTGCTGTTTGTGTGTCAAGACCGGTGGGCTATTGATTGTCCTTCCGGTACCTGTAACATGTCTAGGTCTGCCGTGAGCAGAATTGAAGAACAAGCCTTCGTAGGGACACCGGAGACATGCTGAGTCTGCTGGTTTGTTACAATGAGGAGTTCACGTATGTTCAGCCGCATGATGGGTAATATGTAAAGCTGCCATTTCCTTTTAGCGCTGTTAGGTACTTTCTGGATTATTCACAGCAGTACCAAAGTCTATGCATGTCTACTTTTTAATTAGACTGAAATCATAGTTATTGTTAATGGCACTTATTTAGTTCTCTGGCATGACACTGTCTGTTTTTAAAAGCTATACTTTTTTTTATTTCATATGAATTCTGGAGTCCAGCCCTTCTGCACAGTGTTTGGTGTTTGTGTAGTTGTTCATACTGTGTTTTGAGAGACCCACCTTACCTGACCTTGGCTGGACTGAGAACAGGTGTGGGGGAAGGTGAATGAAAATGCTTGATTTGCGTGTCTCTGAAGCCGTGCACACATCTCTTTGATTTGCCAGGACTCGGATAGAAGCGCAGATTGCACAAGGAGGATTGCACATCATCTGAGGAGGAGATGTGTAACACCCCTGCGGCTCACAGATGGGTAAAGTGCCGCTTTGTGTTAGCCCTTCAGCCGTACGTGAGGTTCTGTAATCACACAGGTGACAAGAAGTTGCTTTGAGCAGAAGTGTCCGTTAGACTGCTGCAGCTGTTATGAATGATTAATAATGGTGATCATTGAAGGCGTCCTCTCCCACGGTGCATGAGAACATGTATTGTGCAACCCGTGGAACTCTCAGCTGTGTTGTGACATTTTGTGCAAGCAGTAATGCAGTAACTGTCTGAGAAGCGTGAGTACTGAGGACTGTGTTTGCAAGGTATGTGTGTATGCATTTTAAAGAGTTGCGAGGGTTGTGAACGAGTCAGCCTAAGGGGTGAGCGGAGCAGCGAAGAGAGCCAAGGGGAGCCTGCCAGAGGAGTTGCAGAGTGTTTATGAGGTGGCACTGGAGAGGAGCCAGCAGGGGGCTGTTGTGAGGGGCCAGGGGGCCTCTGGGAAGGGCAAGTGAGTCCTGCTTTGGTGGAGAAACTCTGGTGTCAGCATCTTGTGCTTCTAGACCCCCTCTCTGTCTAATTCTCCACCATCCTGCCCTGACCGCAGTGGGACACCTGTTCCCAGTGGGGTGAACCACAGAGCTTGCCAAGTGGACTGTGGGTTGGGGATGGAGGCTGGGAAGAGTGACAGGCCCTTGCTCCACTTTGGGGAGCAAGCATGACCACAGATGACCACACCCATTTGCCCCTCTGCTTTGCTGCTTAAGGCGTCAGAGGGGGAAGGGGAGGACCAGAGAGGGGTACCTGGCATGATTGAAGTCTGCTTGTCCCAACAGTCTGCTTAGCTGAGTGTGATGACGGCATGGAAGGAGAGGCCACATCCCAAGATACGCTTTACATGATGTGTGGGGGGCCTCTGATTTGCTCTGGACATGTGCTACAGTGAATAACTTGATCAACGCTGTTGCTGATGGTTTTTAATCCGTGCTACATGGGGCAGTGTGCCTGTCAACACGCACACTCGGGTGTGTTTACTACTGCATCTCTCCTTTCTTTAGTGCTGCTGAGGTTTACGGAGGAAAGTATTACTAAAAAGCTGCGAATTGGAGTTTCTTCAGTTCCCTTTTTGTTGGGGAATGGGGAAGTCTTGGAAAGCATGTGGACATATGGTCGGTGACAGCACCGCAGCTGTGGAATCTCCCAGACACTAGATTAATGGAGGTGGGTGTGCGCTCACCTCAGCTAACACAGTCCCCGTGGAGCTGGAATTAGGCCCCGAGGTGAAAACATGACATCCACAGCAGCTCTGCCTCACTCCCATCTAGTATCTCCTTTGATTTATTGTTCACAATGCAAAACTCCAGCTCTCTGTTTACAAAGCTATTTAATGTTTCTTCAGGACACAAGTTATGTATTTCACCCAGATTTAGACCCATCTGGACCCAGAGACTCTTGATATTAACTGACTTCTGTCCAATGTAACTTACAATAGTAGGCTTGTACACCAAGCTACCTAAAATACACACACTGTCTGAAACCGCTTGTCCCGAGCAGGGTCGCGGGGAGCTGGAGCATAACCCGGAAACACAGGGCGCAAGGCTGGAGGGGGAAGGGACACACCCGGCACAGGACCCCAGTCTGTCGCAAGGCACCCCTAGCAGGACTCAAACCCCAGACCCACAGGAGAGTGGGACCTGGCCAAGCCCGTTGTGCCACCACGCTCCACTTGCCTAAAATATATTTATGAATTTGTACAGCAGTGTATTCTTGTTCTATCAATGCAGAGTAAGTACTTTGCTCAAAGATACTACAGTTAGAACAGGGATTGGAACCCGGTCCTTTGGATTGCTAGATAATTGCTGTCATTGCTGCTACCCACTACATGGTAGGATGAGGAATGTTTGTCTGAAGAATTGAGCTCTAGGAGGTGGACTCTAACCAGAGAGTGGTGTGCTTTCTGCAGGTGCTCCTTGCAGACCCAGTGACTCAGCCGAGCCCTCAGACATGGAAATGCAGAACTGTAACAAATGGAATTCATGTGCAGGTGGCATGGAGAGTCTGGGAGGTTGTATCTAACAGTACAATGTTCAAGGTCTTGCAAACGGGCTTTCTGCGATTCTGTAATGCTGGTACCAGTAAAAGCCAGGGTTTCCTTGTCTTAGTGAATGTCGTAGTTTTTCTGCCTGCGTGCTGCAGCTTTACGCAGAATCTGCTGTTTCCATCTGAGATATCGGAGCCTATTTTGAAAGGCCGTAGATGAGCCGTGTGGTTCACGCTTGTGGGGTGTGCTGAGAGTCAAGATCATGCTGTTCAAGAAGTCAGTATGTGGTCAAGGTCGAGGCTCAGACTTTCAGCTCATCGAAGAAGGAGGTGACTCGTGACATTTCGTCAGCATGGGTCCGTGGGCTCTGAGCTCAGACTAGAAAAGGCTTCCTATCGCTTGCTGATGAGTTCTCCATCTGCTTGTTTCTTGTGGCTTGCGCTGCAAGGTGGTGATATCACTCTTTCTGAATGTTGTCTGTCTTGTTTTCTCACTCTTTCCCCCGCCCCCATGTATGCAACTTTCATTTTAAGGCAGAATATTTGATACTGTTTGTGGGCAGCTTTGTTAAAATGATAGTGTTTTCTCTTTTTAGCCTCTTTCCCCTGCTGATGTTAGACCGCAGGGCTGAGGCCCTGAAGTTGGCCTGCAGCTGACTTTCACTGCGCTCAGTGCGACACACTCTGTGATTGCTGTGTGTGCACTTGGCCTCTTGCTTGGGAAGCAAAGGAGCCTTTTATAGGCTGACTTGTTCCTGAACCTCGAGTGGCCTCTGGAGTGCCTTCAATGGCCTGCCTTAAAAGGGAGCCCAAACAGGACTGCCTGCTCCCCATCAGCCCTCAGCAATGCCATTGGGCCCTGCTGTAAACAAGCTTCCTGGACTCGGCACAGGGAGGTGAGGACACCCTGTCGTTCAGGCAGGCTGTCGTCAGTGGGAGCCGTGAGTCATCTCTGCCAGACCCCCTTCCTTAGTTTGGTTCCTCTGGAGGAGATCCATAGCAGATCTTTGGCTGCAGAGAGACAGAGATATAGTTAGTCTGTCTTTCCATGAATCAGACCACTTCTCTGTCAAGTGTGCATGTTGTGTAATGGGCTCTGACATGGGTTCCTTCAATAATAGCTTTGTGTTTAGTCCTTTTCTGATCAGTGTTTCTACTGTGACCCTATGTAACACTGGGCAGCGTAACACTCTCTGGCTCTGAGAGACTCCTTCTGTAGAGCCCTGTTCCTGCAAGAGCTCCACAAGGACCAGCCTGTTCCTCTCTCAGAGTCGGATGGTGTCTCCTTATGGCTGCCATGTGGAGGCGGAGAGGAGCCTCGCCAAGGCTGGGGTGGGGAGAGAACACTATGGGCTTCCTGCCAGCCTGTCCCTGGCACTGAGCGCATGTCCAGCAACCCACTTGGTGGCAGTAAGGAGAGCTGCTTTTTAGGGGACCAGAAAAGGTGGTGGGAGAATTGTGGGCTCAGCCTGAGGACTGGGAGAGGGTGCTGGATCGCTGCAGTAGAGATCAATTACACCTGTCTAGGCTTGTAACAGTTCACATGACCCGGTGGTTTGGGACATTTCACAAAACCAAATGACCTTCTGCTATATTTTCTGTCACCCCCAGTCATAGTGATGCTTAGATAGGGCTTTGCTCTGCTTTTGAAAGAGAAGGCTCTGTGCTGGGCCCTCCTCCTGGTGAGACCATCTATGGGAGCTCACCAAACACTCGAGACCCCCCTGCTTTCTGCGCTAGGAGGCCAAGTGGAAGGAGCAGAGGCCAGCTTCCCCCATGGCAGCACGTTTGACAGCACCAATACTGACTTTGGAATGCTCCTGCAGGTGACCCTTTCTGCTGACCCCTGGATCGTTCTGTCCATGGGGAATCCTAGCCAACAGATTCTATATGGCAGCAGAAAAGCAGCAACTTTCATCATGCTTGAGGAGCATGTACAGAGCATGTTGGCAGGGTAGTTTCTGACCAATGATTTGTGCCGTCACTATTCAGCAGAACTGTAGTAGAGCACCTACACCCTCCCCCGGCACATTCTGTGCTTTGATTGGATGGGAGGGATGCTGCATGTTAGGAGTCAAGTTCTCCTGCTGTTTATTTTACTTCTTTCCTGAACCATGGCAGAAGATGGCAGATTCATTCCTCCAAAATCCCTTAAGGGCTGTAGGCCCTTGAAAACCCATTAATCGCAATCCGGAGACACAAATTGAAAAATGCGTTGTAACTGCTTCCGTTGTAATTGCATGTGTGGAAACAGCTGGTGGGGGAAGGCATGTGGTGTGAAGAGATAAGCAGTGTCCACATTGTACAACAGAACCTAAATTCCCTGTGCTCCAGATCTCCAAGGGAGGAAAATTTAGAAATTAGTTTTTTTTTTTTTTTTTTTTTTTTTTTTTTTTTTTTTAAAAGAGTGAGTGATTTGAGGTATCTACAGTCATTTTAGACTGGGCAATTTGAATATTGGTTTTCAGTGGTTCTGTAAGAGGCACTGTCTGTTCATTTAATTTGTACTTCTTTTATGCACCAATTTAGAGTGATGTAAAATGTCACATTTGACCACTGTTTCTGAGTCTTTGGTTTTAAATAGCAATAAATGTTAGCATTCATCATCTGGAAGTTAGTAAGATGTGGGGAAAAAGGCTGTGTGTGTGTGTGTGTGTGTGTGTGTGTGTGTGTGTGTGTGTGTGTGTGTGTGTGTGTGTGTGTGTGTGTGTGTTCAAGCTCCAGAGCCTCAGCCTGCCCTGTTCAGGCTGTGCTGAGAGGATGCACACAGTACCCCATTGTTGTATAAAATGGAGGCCGGCCAGCCCACACCCTCGTTCAGCACTGTCACTTGATCAAGACAGACAGCCGTCCACGTGAGAGTGCTTAACTGAGTCCGAAAGGCATCCGACTTCCGTCGACCACCCTGCTTCTATGTCTTTATGCTGATCAATGCTTCATTCTCTTTTTTCCTCGTTGACCAGGTGGGGAAGGAGACGGTTCAGACGACAGAGGACCAGATCATGAAGCGGGACATGCCCCCAGCCTTCATCAAGTAAGCACACCTGGCTATGCTTGCTTGCTTCTTACCACAGCCTGAGAGCTTGGTTATGTGAGTGATAATAGTTGGTATCCAAACAGATTGCTGCAAAGGTTGTAGTGATTTCAGAGCTAGAGCTGTGCGTGTGTCTGCGTTTTGTATTGTGGGGTTCTGTTGGGATTCTTGGGCAATTGTTGCTTGTTGTTCTGCTCAGAGTGAAGCTGCTTCAGCAGAGCAGCATAATACTGACAGTAGTTTTCCCAAAGGTAATGGGCCATTCTCTCCTGTGCCAAAACCTTAATGTACAACATGATCTGAGTTGCTCCATTTTACATCCATCGTTGCTCTGCTTGGTGTGTGTGTGTGTGTGTGGAGAGGCTTATTGAAGGGTTTTACATTTACATTTATTCATTTAGCAGATGCTTTTGTCCAAAGCGACGTACATCTCGGCGAAAGTACAATTTATGCATTACATTAAGAGAAGGAGACATAGCTTCAGACATGAAAGTCTCAAGCAAAGATATTTGTGTATCTTTGTCTATTAAAGAACACCAGACTCCGGTGTTTTTGCGTGTGTGAAAGGGAAGGGAGCAGCAACACCCAGTGACCAACAAAAACTTATAGTTCAAGTCTGTGAATGAGGTACTCGAGTATTGTTCTCCCACATTAGCCATGTGTAAGTGTAGCAGATGGTCAGACATTGTCAGAAATGTGTTCGGTTTCTTGTTCATAAAAGCATGACCCATTTCAGCTCCTTGTTTGCTCCTTGTCCAAGGACTGAGTTTGTTTATTGTGATTTAAGACACACTTTGTTGCTGTGGTCGGTGTGAGGCCTATGGTGCTTCCCAAAGTGTGAAGTTTGTGCTTTTCTCTGAAGTGTGTGTGTGTGTGTGTGTGTGTGTGTGTGTGTGTGTGTGTGTGTGTGTGTACGCACGCTTTTCTCATTACCAATTCTGGTTCCGAAGCCGTAGGTAGATTGCCCTCCCCTTGCCAACAGTGTTTTCTCACATCTTTCCTCCATCCTGGCAGGGTAGAGAATGCCTGCACCAAGCTGGTCCAGGCATCCCAGATGCTCAGTGCAGACCCCTACTCGGTCCCTGCCCGCGATTATCTCATTGATGGATCGCGGGGGATTCTCTCAGGGACCTCGGACCTGCTTCTCACGTTTGACGAAGCTGAGGTATATTGGATGGATCCTTTGCAGGGAAACAAAAAGCAGATGCTTTTCAGTTCCATTCATTCATACGCTCCTAGGCCATCAACTACAGCAGTTATTAAAGAACCAGTTGTCAGATCAAGTCCGCAGTAGTGACCCTGCAGTTGTATTCCTGAGAAAGGCACTTATTTTAGCCAGCCTTTTCAAATTGGGCACAAGGGTGAAAAGTATGGAATTCAGTTTTTAAAGAGGATTTTCGAAACATGTAAATTACTAATTTAATAAATGTATACCGTTCATAATTTTGCATTTTAGGTTCGCAGAATCATCCGTGTATGCAAAGGAATCCTGGAGTTCCTAACCGTGGCGGAGGTGGTGGAGAGCATGAACGACTTGGTTACTTACACCAAAAACCTTGGACCAGGTGATTCCCTTGCTGCCACTCAGGTCTTGTGACGTGAACATGACCAGCTGCTGCCCTCTGAATTTTTGCAACTGCAAAATGCAGGGGTAAAATGATTGCAGATGGTCTCTGCAGTTGCCTCATCAGCATCGTACCACATTACAGTTAGAAAGTCTGAGGTTTGTCGTCTGCTCGGGGCCCTACAGCTGTAGTCAGCGGAAGGGTTTCAGTTTGCAGACAATGGTTAAAGTCTACTAAACATAAGTCACTATTCTGAAGGTCACCTCATGGTATCTGTCACAGACAGTCACGTATAGCACAAAGCTTGGAATGTCTTATTTGGGGTGAATAAGTGCTGTCCATCTTCATAAGAGTCATGGTGTCCATCATCCCCCAGGCATGACGAAAATGGCCAAGATGATTGACGAGCGGCAGCAGGAACTCACTCACCAGGAACACCGGGCCATGCTGGTGAACTCCATGAAGACTGTTAAGGAGCTGCTCCCTGTTCTCATATCAGGTGACCTTGAGACCTCTTTAATTCCACTAGCGCTGCATGTGGTGAAACTGAGAGCTGCATCTATATATTGATTCTGTTGTTACTTGGGTGTTTTTGTGTTTTAACACAGCATTTGTGCAAGTGTGCGTGCATGCGGGTAAAGTAACTCCTAAGTCGGCTGCATCGTATCTAATAATTAACAATTCCGTTGCTGCTTTTAAGCACAAATCCGTAGAATAGGCTGCAAGAACATTTAAAATCTAAGAACGGTGTAGGTAGGTAAAGGGTACAGATTTCAAGCACTAACAGAACCTGATGTTCTCAGCCATAAAGATCTACGTGACAACAAAGAGTACAAGAGGCCATGGTGTGGAGGAAGCGCTGAAGAACCGCAACTTCACATTTGAAAAGATGAGCTCGGAGATCAACGAGATCATCCGTGTGCTGCAGCTCACCTCCTGGGACGAGGACGCCTGGGCCAACAAGGTGCGCTCCCTCCCTCTCTCTCGGCATATGATAGGTCACAGCCTTCAACTGTTGGACTGTGCATGTAGGCGGTGAAGTGTTTTTGTACTGGACAATGGAAAAGCTTTGGGACAAAAGTTATTTCCAGCATTTGCCTTTTAATATTGACCTACTGTTAATTTTGACACTAGCAGTACTCTAAGTAACAAGTACAGTATGTGACTTTACCTTTTGGTTTTAAAACTTATTTTTAGAATCTTTTTCAGATACATACAGCTATTCTGTGATGATGTGTTACCAAACTACTCTGGCCACTCCTGTTTCACTGTATACTTTTAATACTTAGCATGCTTTCCCAGTATTTACTTTCCCATGTCACTCGACATTTTAAATCCCTGCTAACAGACCTTTTTACTTTACTGCTATTGCTTTTCACTTTTTTTTTTCTTTGTTGTTATAAGTTGTTAAACATTTTGTATTTTTTGTTCTTCTTCCTTTGCCTTTTCTTTTCGCCCTTGTAGAAGGTAAGCCTTCCTCTTTCCCCCCCTCTTGCTGTGCTGGAGCATGTTGCGTTGTTTCAACATACGTGTGCCATGTGCTGACAGTCTTGTGCCATGCCGTTGCTTAGCGTGTTAGACATCGCAGATTCACGGGTGGTCTGTCGGTCACCTCTGACCTGTGGCTGATCAATAGTCCACGGTGTTCGTGCAGCAATGGAATTATTTATTTTTGCTGTGTTTGCAAGTTCAGCAAGTTGGCACAGACATAAAAACGTTTGGTCTTTGTTGGTTTGTTTCTACACATTTTGATTTTTCACCACTAAGAGCATCAGTGCTCCTTTCTCCAGTATAATGCCACAGCTCCAGTTTGCCCATATTGAAGGAGTTGGGCCTCTGACCTTTGACCTGTTCCCTTAGTGCAACCAGTAATCCCAGTGTACAGGTAAAGGGCTTCACCAAAGGCTGACTGCTCCAAGACACCCGTAGTTAAAAATATGCTTAATCAAAGCCAATGTTTCTAAAGCTGTTTGGCAAAGTGGTGACAGAAAACCCATTAAATCTTTTGAGGGACTTCAGAAAACTTCAGCCTCTGCCAGGTACTCCTCTGGGAATTTAGAGCCTCATGTCAATTGTTGATGAAGACAGTAATTTCCCAGGTAGATTGTGTGAGCTTCATCTGACTACTCAACCATGAGGATCCCAACACCAAGGACAATACCCAGTGTAACCAGTTCACATCACCAGTATATAAACTTAGATGGCTTTTGCTGAAACAATGTTACAGAGCAGCCAGCCACTATTACAGCTTCCTTTGTCAAGCTGAAAGAGAGAACGAGGGATTCTGCTGCAGAGAGCAGATAGAGCAGAATGAAAGTGGGTCATCAGCAGGCCAGCTGGCCACCATTAATGTGCACAGCTGATTCGGGGAAACTGTTTTCATTATCCTCCAGTTATTCCAAGTTGGAAACAAAGCGCTCAGTTACACTGTAGGTATTCTTACTATAGACAACATATCCAGAGCACACAAGTTTGGCTCATGGAAAGGTCTGTGGCATTATGCCTCCAGGTGGGAGGAGGGAATGTGTGTTGGAGAAGGGCTATGTGTTCCACTGCTCTGCATTCGGCTGGGCTTTTTCATCCCTTGCTCATTGAAGTGCTGTCCAAAGAGGAGCTCCTCTTTCTGTCTGTGGATGTCCGGCTCCACGAATGCTGTTGTGGGATTTCTGCCAAACCTAACACCTCACCACTAATCCTCACTCAGTGGGGGGAGTAGCGCCAGCTGGTTGATGTGTCTGTGCGCACGCGTATGCGCATCTATGTTTCAGAGAGAGAAAGACGGATGAGTTCATCCCCGAGAGGGGGGCCTTCCTTTCACACATCTGAGCCACCTCTTTTTCATCTCTTCTTGCCATACTTCCATCAAGACAATCACAAGCTCACAGGCATTAATCCCATAGCCTGTCTTTGTTGTCGATGGCTTCCATTGGACATCTCATTTCCCTGAATCACTGTGATTTACACCTTTCTGTTTTCTGGTGAACTTCTTATATCACTACTTAACTGCTCTCCTGTGGTCCTTCTTGCATATGACAGACAGCAAAGGTCAAAACGATGGACATCACAAAGGCATTAGCTCTAGAAGAATCTTCTTAATGGCCATGAATAATGCAGTATGTTAGTCTGGGGAGGTTTTTGGTGTTGTGAATTATTTAAGATGACCTCTTAGTGCCAGATTGAAATGCAGCAGCATGTCTTGATAACTGCCTTTTAAGTGGTTCCAAATTGTTTGCTTTCCTCTGCAAAATGTTTGTTTGTAGTGGGACACGATGGCAGCTGAAGCAGTCTGTGGTTTGTCCCGAAAGGGAGCGTTGATAAAAGCCATTGTGCAGTTGGTGGTCATGGCTCAGAACTGAGCTCCTTTCTCTTTCTCACTTTTATGGCTTGGGACACACCTCTCTGTGCAGTTTTTATTCTACCTCGGCGGAAGACCAAATAGCTGAACTTTACCGAGCGTTGCACCACATTGTTCGCTGTAGGAGCTACCATTGTTCAACGCAGTCCTTCTATTAAGTACGAGCATTTAAATGACAATGTAATTAATATAATTAGTTCCATTATATAATTGCCGGTGTGTCTTGACCCCGGTGGTAATTCAAGAAGCCATAATTTTGCCAGTGCTGAAAAACTCTCTGCAGCACTGTCGGCATGTGTGAAATGTTAGACACCACATTCTGCGCTGCACAGCGAGAGGCTGTCATCCCTCAGGACTCCCACAAAATGCACACTGGAAGGAGGGGGGAATAGTATTTCAGTCTTTTGACTGCAAAAAGTGTTGTGGATCGGTTGCATGTTTATTTTTAATGTCAGTTACCATAATCAGGGAACCAGAAGTCTTTTTTTGGGTGAAAGAGGACAGTGTGTGGCTGAGGGATTGTTTTATGTACAGACTGACCACATGTGCACCGTTGTGTTTTTACAATATTTGATAAATCCTGGTGGGTGGCCTTGACTGAACAGGGTGTAACCCGGATCAAGCTGTGCAGTGCTGCTGCACTCTATTCCTGCAGCGGGTTGAGCACAGGTTTAACTGGAACACATCTGCCATGTCACTTGTCTTACACTTTTGATAGTGAATAATTAATCACGTCCCGGACATCTGAGACAGTTGTGTCTGTGTGGGCTAAGCTCGTTCTGTGACGGAGATGAACAGATGGAGAGCAGCCACAACGGCATGGCCTTGAAGGATCTCAGATATCCCAAAATTCTCTTTGTTACTGTAAGTAGCCGGTTTTGGTGTCGATCAACACAGCTCTGAGGTCTGCATGCGTGTGTGCTGGTGTGCATTCTCAGCTCCCAGATGAGCAACACACTCCACTGCCCACTTCCACCCCCAGAAAGAGGGGTGGGGTACTCCTGCACTTGTGTGAAATGACCCGTGACACAATAATGCAGCCCCTCCCTATGGGGCAGTGGGGTGGGGGGGTTCATTGCCCTTCAGCTTCTGAAGGTCATTTGTGCAGCATTATGGCTGCGGCTTCATGCGGACACATGCAGTAAGCACATCTCCTTGCATACATTCACCAAGGGCAGACATGAGCCGTCACATAAAAAGCAGAATACTTACGGTGTGCCACTTGTGGTTGAGATATGCCTACTTGGAACACGAGGGATGAAAATCTTGATTACTTGGTGTAAGGTGCTCACCACAACCACCACTGAATTGTTTTCTCTACCAAGGACACAGAGGCCATGAAGAGAGCGTTGGGAATCATCGACTCTAAGATGAACCAGGCCAAAAGCTGGCTGCGGGATCCCAATGGCCAACCAGGTATGGTGCAGTCTTGTCTGCCCCATTACATTATGGGACCATTAAATTTCCACTGTCTTTGGAGAAAGATGGTGTGTTGAAGGTGTATTTCACACACATGGCTGTCACCTAAAGCACTGGTTCTCTGTTTGTAAAAGGGTCTTGTCTGTTGTATGACTCAATCATGCAGTAATATGAATCGTGAAATATGGCACAGCTGTGTTTCTGAAATAACTGTGAAGGGAAGTATTGCCATAGCAGAACCAATTTCCCCTTTTTGTGCTGTGTGTCAATTTGCTGCCGCAGGGGATGCGGGGGAGCAGGCAGTGCGGCAGATCCTGGATGAGGCCGGGAAGGTCGGCGAGTTGTGCGCAGGGAAGGAGCGTCGTGATATCCTTGGCACGGCTAAGACGCTGGGCCAGATGACAGACCAGGTGTCAGAACTGAGGGCCAGGTATTGTACACCTCTGACCAGCACCTAACTCTAAATCCAAAGCAGGTCTCCCTTTGCTCTGAACTTTGAGTTGGAGCTTTTGCACCCATAATGCATTAGTTGCATTTTGAGAATCTGGAAATATTTTGCATATACTCCCTGAAGTAGATAAGAAGTGAAACTGCTGTTGGGCAGATTGCACCTACCATGACAGAACAGTCATTGCTGGAATGCAGGTGAACAATTCGCAGCTCCCTAGTTTGAGTACTTTCCAGATCTGGAGGGAAAACGGAGAGTTTGTCACTGAGGAGTGCTGGAGCAGGGGTGAGGCTGATACTTACTGAGGTAGTTTTGGAATGAGATGGTGAGATGAACTTCTGTCAGGTTTGAATGGTGATTGGGGGGGGGGGGGGGGTCTCTATTTGCCTTCTGTAGGGGGCAGGGTGCCACACCTGTGGTCTTGCAGAGGGCCCAGCAGGTAGCCCAGGGGCTGGACATCCTCACAGGCAAGGTGGAGAATGCCACTCGCAAGCTGGAGGCCATGACCAACTCCAAACAGGCCATCGCCAGGAGGGTGGACACTGCTCAGGTTGGGCTGCTGTGGACTGTGTGCTCTGTGCTTACCGAACAGTGAGCCTTGTTCTCTGTGTGTAAACAACCACTTTGCAGGTTTTTGAAAGAGTGAGGAGAGCAGAACATCCCACAGGCTGTTCCACAAACCGCCCACTATACAGAGAGGAAGCTGTGGTTCTGACCTGTTTTTTTTTTTTTTTTTTTTGTGTGTGTGTGTGTAGAGCTGGCTGGCAGACCCTAACGGTGGGCCAGAGGGGGAGGAGAATATCCGGGCCTTACTGGCAGAGGCCAAGCGGATTGCGGACCTGTGCGAGGACCCTAAAGAGAGAGATGACATCCTGCGTTCAGTTGGGGAGATCGCTGCCCTCACTGGAAAGCTCACTGAGCTGCGCAGACTGTATGTGGCCAAGGCCTCGGTTGTTTGCTGCCTGTTCCTGACAGCGATATGCGTTTTTCACAGTAGCGTGCGGGTTGATATGCCAGTGACTACTGTCTGTCTTTTTCTGATACTTGTAGGGGGAAAGGCAGCACACCTGAGGCTAGAGCACTGGCCAGGCAGGTTGGTGCCGCCCTGCAGAACCTGCAGTCCAAAGCAGCCCGCGCTGTGGCTAACAGCCGGCCCGCCAAGGCCGCTGTGCATCTGGAAGGGAAGATGGAGCAAGCCCAGCGCTGGATTGACAACCCCACCCTGGATGACCGCGGAGTGGGTGGGTCATATGATGACACACCTCCTACACCAGGGCTGGCCCGGAGCCCTTCGGAACGTTCCACAAACCAGCCACTGTACAATTATCTCCTTAACAGGGTGATTTCAAAGAAGTTTCTCTGTATAATTTTGGCTTTTCCATTCAGACCACATGTAAAGTCCCAGAAAATTACATTGTACAATTCAGAGTAATTAGTACAAGACACATGTAGTCAAGACAGATTCCTGAGAGAGACCTTACATCTAACTCTACAGTGGTATAAATTTTTCAGCTTTGTTCAGCATTACTTTTGCCTTAAGTGAAAATGCAGGATGTTACATTTTGATGCCGCTATGAAAACATTTTTGGTACTGTTACAGTGAAGTACTTTTCTGTACCTTGCAGCAGCACAAGTTCAAAGTAGATACTTTAAGCAGGCAGCATAGTACAGTTATTCAGGTAAACATCAGAGCTCTGCGTAACAGGCCTTTATGCAGAAGAAAACCCAGGAGCAACATCCCCAGGTGATGTTAATGACACCGTAGTGCTTGGCCAACCTCACCGTAATGAAAAGGAAACTACAGCTCCCTAATTACAGTATGATGGAGGAGATGCCAGGGAATTCAATGACTCGCTATTCTTCTCTCCTCTCCCTAGCTTGGTTGGGTGAGTCCACAACACTCAGTGGTGAAGGCATGTGGAGATGACCTCATGCGCTCATTTCTCCCATCATTTACGCTAAGCACTTTTTATAAATGCCATAGAAGAAACGGCTACTTGGTATGTTCAGCACAGTTCTGCTAGGGGCCAATAAATAGAAACGCATAATGCTGAGCGTGGAATAAACTACCCATAGGCTGCTCTTATTGTTGCCTAGTGGCATGTCCCTAGAAGTCTCACTGTTCCATGATCACTGGTACAATAATGTTTATAATGCATTATTATACAGTTAGTACAGACCAGTTAAAGCAGCAGGAAGTGGAGCTATCAGAGGCATGACTAACAAGCCCCATGCAGAAAATGGTTATGGTTCCTTTTGTCACTTCAACCTCAACTCCTTAAATATAGGTGGGTATAACAGAATAATGGTGTATCCCGTGCAATTCACTATGAACAAAAAGCATTCTGCTGACACCACTGCTTTGGCAGTGGTTTGCTGAAGGCTGTAGGTGCTTTTGTCCGTCTGTGAGGAGCCCATAACACTACTACCGCCCTCCCCATCTGCAGGCCAGGCTGCTATCCGTGGGCTTGTAGCAGAGGGCCGAAGGCTGGCCATCACAACCCCGGGGCCCTGCCGCCAGGAACTGCTGGGCCGTTGCGAGCGTGTGGAGCAGCTTATGGGCCAACTGGCGGAGCTGGCTGCACGAGGTCAAGGTGACGCACCCCCTGCACGGGCTATAGCTGAGCAACTTCAGGAAGCCCTGAAAGTAAGAGCCTAAGAGACATATGCACTTTTTTTTTTTTTTTTTTTTGTTTTTTTGTTTTTTAAAAAAAAAAAAAAAAAAAAACAGCCAAGAGCTCCCCCTGCTGACTTAAAAAGTGTTTCTGGAAATGTTGTCTGCTAATTTTTAGTGAAGTCTAAACACCTGAAATTTTACATTTTTTTTTATGATATTTTAGATTTAGGCGATTCCTCTTTCGCTTAGAGTAGAGATATTAGCTGGATTGAGCTTTTTTGCAAAAGGTGTATAATTCTGTGCTGCTGGCAGATGTGTCTGGTATTTCATTTCAAATTGTTTTGGATATGCTAATAAAATTCTGAATAATGTCCTTCCAGGACCTGAAAGGGAAGATGCAGGAGGCAATGACCCAGGAAGTGTCAGACATCTTCAGTGATACCACCACTCCTATCAAGCTGCTGGCAGTGGCTGCCACTGCTCCCCTAGATGCCCCGAACAGGAACGAGGTCAGGGCTCGGGATCCTTCTGTCATATGCAAGAATAACCACAATTGTATTTGTTTTCTATTAAAGTGTTTTATTTGCTTCACTAATTAGGTATTTGAGGAAAGGGCTGCCAACTTCGAGGGCCATGCCACCAGGCTGGGTGCAACAGCTGAGAAGGCGGCTGCAGTTGGGGCTGCCAATAAGAGCACTGTGGAGGGTATCCAAGCTGCTGTGAAGTCAGCCAGGGAGCTGACGCCACAGGTGTGTGTGCGCATGTATCTGTGTGTACGTTGTGTGTTGGAATACAGACATGCTTCGCTTAACAACAGGGAAACGTTCTGAGAAATGTGTCATTAGGCGATTTCGTCGTTGTGCAAACATCATAGAGTGTACTTGCAGCATACAAACCTAGATGATATAGCCTAGATGCAAGAGATGCGGTAAACAAGATTTATGATGCTGGTGCTGGCGTAACAGAGCATACTGTTTTACGGTAAACTTTTTTTTATAAGTAGAAAGAGTACTTGCTAAAATAACAAATACAGTATAATACATAAACCAGTAACATAGGTGTTTAAGTATTATGTACTGTACATAATTGTATGTGCTATACTTTTTATACAACTGGCAACACAGTAGGTTTGTTTACAGCAGTACCACCATGAACACGTTGTGCTATGGCGTCACTAATCAATAAGTTTTCATCATAATCTTATGGGACCACCGTCGTATATGTGATTGGTCGTTAAGCGGTGCATGACTGTATTCCTGAGGAAAATATCCCCATGAGGATAGTAAAGTCTTGAAAAAGACCATACCAAGACATCCCCATAGAAGTAAATACTTCAGATTACTATAAAGGCATTACCTCTTATATGCCTGCTGTTTTTTGTAATAAACAAGCTCTATATATCTCTGGTACAGTGATGAGAGTGCAGAGTACATTAAGAGGTGGAAACTTGTGCTGCAGTTGCTATGAAGGGAACTTATGTATGGAGGATAGTCTGGGTTTTATACATCTGAAATTACAGCACTAGACTGCGTACTCTTACTGCCTCTGTGCTGCAATTCAGTGTTTGCTCAGAGCTAGAGCGGAAATCTGGGAATGAGGTTTTGCTCCATTGAAAATGCACGCACTGACAGTGTATGGGGTTTGTCAAAGGTCGTGTCAGCTGCACGTATTCTACTGAAGAACCCTGGGAATCAGGCAGCCTATGAGCACTTTGAGACCATGAAGAACCAGTGGATCGACAATGTGGAGAAAATGACAGGTACCCAGTTGTCTTTGCTGTCAATAATATGGGTCCAGAAATGGGGAAGAACAACCCAAAAAAATGGGGGAAATTTGAGCATGTGTGCATGCTTGTCTTCCACAGGTTTGGTGGATGAGGCCATAGACACCAAGTCGTTGCTGGATGCCTCTGAAGAGGCCATCAAGAAGGACATTGACAAGTGTCGCGTGGCAATGGCCAATGTGCAACCTCAGATGTTGGTTGCTGGGGCCACAAGTATTGCTCGACGGGCCAACCGCATCTTGCTGGTGGCCAAACGGGAAGTTGAGAACTCTGAGGACCCCAGGTTTGGCGAGATGGTGAAGGCTGCCTCAGATGAGCTCAGCAGGACCATCTCACCCATGGTTATGGAAGCCAAGGCTGTGGCAGGCAACATTCAGGACCCAAGTATGAAGAACAAATAACTTGAGCTATAGTGGGATATTTGATGGATTAATGGAAGAAGTCTAGATCCTAAGGTCCCTTGACCCTTTTGATTGCAGACCTGCAGAAGGGTTTCCTGGACTCAGGTTATCGGATCCTGGGTGCTGTAGCCAAAGTAAGGGAAGCCTTCCAACCTCAAGAGCCAGATTTTCCACCGCCACCACCAGATCTGGATCAACTGCACGTAAGTGTTCCAGAGTCCTAGAATGTCACACCTATTTGGAACGGTTTCTTGTTGAATCTTGCTTGAAATTTGCAAGGTCAAATTGCCTATGTGATAAAGAAAAAGGAGGTCCTAGTGAGTGAGTCACAAGCCCTTGCCTTTGCACAGGTTCATGATGAAATGGCCCCTCCTAAACCACCCCTCCCAGAGGGTGAGGTACCTCCTCCCAGGCCACCTCCCCCAGAGGAGAAGGATGAGGAGTTCCCTGAGCAGAAGGCTGGAGAGATGGTCAGTGAGCCCATGATGGTGGCTGCCCGGCAGCTTCATGATGAGGCCCGCAAATGGTCCAGCAAGGTGAGCGTTCTTACACCTGAGGTTTCCTGGAGTGGACTGTCCTGGGAGACGCGATCATGTAATAGTGTTTTCAGTAGAGTGCTATGGTTTGTTCTATGACGTCCTACTGTTCTCTTGATGGTTTTTTTCGACAGGAGTGTTCTGTAACAAAAATGCTCTGTTTGGTGCAGAAATTTTCACATCCTTATGTATATGAAAAAGTGCAGATTCTCAAGCTGATTTCCTATTTTAGGCACATAGTAGAAGCTGTCATCTTCAGAGCCCCACTATGGTGGATTTATAACAAACTGATTCACGTCTGACCTGGTTACTTTTTCACTTCTGACTTTTCTTCCCCACACTGAATCAACAGGAGGACTTATTCATATTCACCTCACTGTGAGGTAATATAAACAGTATTTGTCACGTGTGACTATTTCTGCATAGCAGACAAGATTATTTTAAGTCAACAAATTAGTTATTGCAGTCCCAGTGTAATTACAAGGTGCTGTTGTTTTCAGCAATGATTTATGGTTGAATTCCTTAACCAATATTTGTATGTAATTGAATATCTTACTAGTGTGTCTTGTTTTTCTGCTAACCTCCTTCCATTTGTAGCTCTGATTTTTCTGGGCTAATTTTTCTTCCCCCATCTTCCTTAAAGATCTTAATATTACCTTGTCTTGTTCGTGTTTTTTTTTTTTTGTTACCATAAAGTTTGTCTGTCTTAGAAGCAAATCAAAATAACCTCTACTGAATCTTGTGTTCTGGCTCTTACTGCCAGCACTCCCTCCCTTTTGTTATAGACATGTTCATTATCAGAGTGTTTTGAATCAAAACATTTTCTTCCATACTGTAGGTCTTGAACAGGATTGTACAAAGGCAGCTTGGCTATAACATCCATTCTCAGTAGCTGTTAAGGGAGATGGCAGTAATTAAAACTGCCTTATAGTAGATACTTTCACTTAGAGCATATTTCTGAAGTCACCATAAGCTAATAGAAGACTAATACAAATATGATCATTAGCGATATAGTATTTTTTTAAAATTTGTGGTTAGTTGAATTGTTTATAATTTTATACAGTTTTTTGGAATGGATGTTACATCTGTTGACTGAAAGCTTAAATGCAACTTCTCAGCACTGAGTGGTCTGTGTTGGTCTTGAGTTATAGTATCAACACAAATATTTTCTTTTGAGCATGAAAAGCAGCTGGTGGAGAATGGAACTATCCAAAGAAAAACATGGTGTGTATACACACAGATGAGTGAGGTAGGGAGAATGTCTCCAGTCTTCCAAACCCTTGAGAACATAGCAACCTGATGGTTTGTCACCTTGTCGTCTTTGAGGAATTCCCTCTACGGACATGGAGTCTGTGGTGTCTGATTTACTGTCCTTCGTGCTCCAGAGGAACCCCTCCAACAGCTCAAAAACGGCCTTTTTTTTTTTTTTTTTTTTTTAGTTAAATATTGCCTTCCCATGACAGAGTTGCCTCGAGACTAACACATCCCTTTTACCCAAGTGTGTGATGTTTCACACATTTGAAATGGCCAGTCATGGATCATTTGTCATTTTTCAGAGTTGACTATGTGCAAACGTCCTCTGAAAATGAAAATGCTTCTCATGCTCCGACTAAAACTTGGTCTCCTTTGTTCCCTAATAGGTCACTGCACATCTCCCCACTAGTAGGTTCTTGTAGGTCATTTTTCCTGTAGCTCTGTTTCCTGGGTTCTAGATTGCCCACCGTGTAGGTCTTTGGTCTTGTAAACCTTTTTTCTTTAGGTTTTTTCTGCCCTGTAGATCTCCTCCTGTATCTCTGGCCTTCCCTGCACCTCCTGCAAGTCTCTTGTACTGTTCTCCTTCCTGTGTCTTATACTAACAGTCTCCTTGTTTCTCCATGCTACCATCTTCCTCCTCCTACTCCCCCTCTACCTCCCCAGCCTGATGTCCCAGATGAGGGTTTTGAGGCCGCTGAGGCGGATATGTATGTTTATGATGAGGATGAAGCTGATTTCACAGACAATGAAGATGATTATGAGGCAGAGCTTCTCTTAATGCCCACGAACCAACCGGTTAACCAGCCAATGCTGGCTGCTGCTCAGTCTTTACACCGAGAGGCTCGCAAGTGGTCCAGTAAGGTACTCCTATTCTCCCGCTGGCTGTGAGTCCGTCTGCATCATCATTTGAAACCGTAGGCCCCGCTGCTGGGCATCTGTGCGGAATGACGAGTGTGATTTGCACTCCCTGGACAAACTGCTACTGGCTTCACTGGCTTCAGTGTTGATTCACCACCTGAAGGAACCTAGTTTAGTGTTGGAGCCTCTCGGGGCTGTGCTGGTGGGGAGTGGACTTGCTCTCAGTAGCTGTCAGTACCTTCTACAAGCCTGTGAAGCCAAGGATGACAATTTCCCCATGACTTCAGGGTCACACTGGAATTCATGTTGCTTGTATATTTGATGTTATTCATTTCTTTTTCTACCTTTTTGTTTGCTTAAACAATGCTAACTGTTCCCAGTCGTCAGCATTTTCGAGAATAACACTAACAGAGTAAGGTTGTCTGGATGTTATGGTACTGGGATGGATAAGCCTGGTTTTCTGCAGAGTATGCTGGTTTTCCTCTTAATTACTTGACCTTTTATTTTAAGACATTCACATTTCAGGCATGTTAAACTGTAAACTGAGAAATGTTTATCAAACATGGGGTTTAATGTAATTTGAATTGTATGGCAAATCAAATACAGAAACAATGAAGGGTGAATAAATAAGCTCAGCTGGACTATACTGATCCTAGAAGCCTCAGAGGTCTTAGACTATTAACAATGAATTTACAGTCACTGCCTTCTCTGTTAGGCTTCCACTTAAGTCATAGGACTGTCCCAAGTACTGCCCCTAGAGAAAAAAACCCAGCATATCCTGATTTCCCCTGTAATGGCCATATGAACAGAACACCTCTTTCGTACATCCTGCATATTTCTTAAAACAGTCCATGAATAGAACCAGGGGGTCTGTTGGAAATTTTGAATGTGACTAATGGCTACAGCTAAAGTGACTGTCAGTCATGACGACAGTGTTATCTTCACTGGTTTAAAGGTGAAATGTCATTTTTACTTTTACCTCTCATCTTCCCTTGTTATTGGAGCTACCAGACACCTGTGCCTCTGACAGTCTGGCCTTTGCAAGTTTCTAACGGGCACATTTCTTACCATCTGTGGGTCTCTAATAGGTGTATCATACTGCATGTGGAAAACATTCATACAATATGTAACTCTGACCCAGAGTGCCAACTAATAATGTACATGTTTGTTTTTTTTTTTGTTTTGTTTTTTTGCTAGCAAGTAAGAATAACATGCAAGTAAGTATTTAAATAGTGTTGTTTGCTAGTATGTGAAACCTATAGGGATGGACATTATTTTTGTATGAAATATTGAAATGAATTTGTAAAATCTAAACATTAAATCATAATCATGTAATCATTTTAGTGTTAAGGGACACAAGGGGTTCACATACTTTCAAGCAGCACTGTCCTGAATAAGAAAATGTGAACCTCACAACATAATAAACCTTTTTTTGTGGATGAATATGAATGTTTCTTCATCTAATACAATTTATGGATTGGACAAAGATGTATTTACAGCGACTAAGTTTAATACAGATGTGCTTTCTAGATGGAAATACTGGCAGCTTTTTTTAAAATTGTTGCATCCTGTTATGCTGATGTACCTCAGACAATTGGAAAATATCAACAAACATGATCCTTGAATTTAATCCTGTATCTCTCTTTTCCACAATCCCCAGGGTAACGACATCATTGGCGCAGCCAAGCGAATGGCCTTGCTGATGGCCGAGATGTCTCGGCTGGTCCGCGGAGGCAGCGGGAACAAGCGTGCCCTCATCCAGTGTGCCAAAGACATTGCCAAGTCTTCTGATGAGGTCACCCGATTGGCCAAGGAAGTGGCTAAGCAGTGCACAGACAAGCGCATCCGTACCAACCTGCTTCAGGTGAGTTGCCAGCAAATGCTCTGCAGAATGGAGTCTGGTTTTGAATTCAAAAACCAGTCTGGTCTAGGTACCATTGTGCTGCAACCCTTTCGAAGGGTTCAGAGTTGACAAGGGTACACACACACACACACACACACACACACACACACACACAATGACCCACATTTGTGTCAGTTTCGTTCATGCAACAAAGTTGGGCGTGTTGTTCATTTTCCAGTTTGAGTTGGTGTTACAATGTTTCCAGCATGGCTATAAGAGTGTTCCTCTTTCTCATTCTGATCAATATGGAGGCCAGCCCACAGTGACGTTTCCACTTTCTCTCCGTCTTAGGTCTGTGAGAGAATCCCTACCATCAGCACTCAACTGAAGATCCTCTCCACCGTGAAGGCCACCATGCTAGGTCGTACCAATATCAGTGAAGAGGAGTCGGAGCAGGTGAGTTACTGTGGTCTTCCAGAAGCTGGTGGACCAGTCAGTGGGCTGCTTGTCTATTGAGCTAAGCACACATGCATGTGCTTCTATCCAAGGCTACGGAGATGCTGGTCCACAATGCCCAGAACTTGATGCAGTCAGTGAAGGAGACTGTGAGGGAGGCTGAGGCAGCTTCCATCAAGATCCGAACAGATGCGGGGTTCACCCTGCGCTGGGTCAGAAAAACTCCTTGGTATCAGTAAGCAGTGTCCCCTGCCACCTTGCCCTCCCCAAAGACAACAGAACGGTGAGCACATCTAGAACTCTGCACTTCCTGGACACAATCCTCCAGGTTGGGGGCTTCGTTTGGACATCGTTTTTGATGTATTGGATTACTGTTAGGTTAATTACTTTGGGATTGCTTTTGTTCAGTTTGTTTGCAGCTGCTGTTATCGTCACATATGGCAGAAGGCACTGTAGTAAGACCCCTTTAAAATGCACGTTCGTGGTATGTTGGACTGTGAGGAATGTAGTCTGCCCTGAGGTATACGGTTCGCATGGGAAGTTAAGGCTTTGCCTTTGTAGTGTAACAGGAGCTTGATTTGGACTTTCTTGTTCTAACATGGGAATTCTTTTGTGTAAAGTCCATATTTCGATTACCTGCAATTATTTCCTTGTACTTTGAAGTACCACCTTTGGCCATACACAAGGTAACGGTGTTAGATTTGTTATGGCCATTTACAGTAACCACATTTTTTTTTTTCTTCCCCCTTAATAAAAATGTTAGTCTTAATGTGGTATTTATTTAAAGGTAGTACCGGGCTTTTTTTTTTGCCGCAATTAGATATTTAGGTGAGTTTATTTTACATCGGAAATGAAGCCAAAGATTTTCTTTCATGCTTGATTTGTTTCCTTTATATTTAGCCATATCTGAAAGCACTGTTTAACCAAACACTAGATTTTGAATGGGGGATAGAAAAGTGTGATTTGATCTTGGTGTACAATAAGCATTGTAAACACCTGTTTTAATGGAAGTTAAGTTAGCATGCAGTATATTGCTGTACAGTTACTAGTCATTTCCATCTGGAAATAGAGTAACTTGGGCCAATTGCACTGTTTCCCTGTCTACTAAATGCCCCAAAACATAAGTTAATGCTGATGATTTGTATGTTTTCACACTTGTACAAAAGTCACCATTTGCTTTCAAGAACTATTTCTAGTAAGTCCCTGGTGGACTATGTCTGAAACTGAGTAGCTGTGCTTATGTATGTCGTTTTACAGATGTACATGAATGCGTTTCCTTACTTTCAGATACTGCCAGTGCCTCGTCTTTGAAATGATACAGAAGGTAATATTCAAATAGTCAACTGATGGAATGATTTCCTGTTTCTGATAACCTTCTGTTTTTTTTGAATGTAAATATGATACAATCTTGATTTATAGTGCCTCATAAAGCCATCTGATTTATGTGCCTTTGAATAAAGTTTTGTAATTTCTTGCCTTATATTCATTTGCGCTTCACTTTTGTCCAAAGCAACTTTAAAGTATGTTCCTGCACCCCTAAGGTACAATAAAACTCTTCACACAGACTTTGATGGAACACTTCTGAATGAAGCACAAAATTTATTCTATCATGTTCATAAACTTTAGAAAGTATGAATTTATATTTTCATGTACACGTGCTAAACTTTTGTAATATGCTATTGTATCAGATAGCATCTTATTTTTCATACGTGTTAATTTTTATGTCAAACACTATGTAGAACAAGGGTCAACAAAAACAATTTCCAGACACGAAAGAAAACGGCACCATTTTAAAACTTCCATTCTGTTGTAAGACTTTATTTAAATAATAGTTCCTTTTAGCTGCATGCTTTAAAAGTACATGGTTAAGTCTTATTAAAGTATGTACATCGCTTTGGAGAAAAGCATCTGCTAAATTAATAAATTTAAATTTGTTGCTAACCCCTGCAGGTCAACTACATACTTTACTCAAATAAGTTCCAACAGAAAAAGGTTGACCTCTGTTCTCTTTGTGGTCCGGCACTGCAGTATTGTGATTAAGTTAATAGACTGCAGTAATCATCTCAAGCTCCACTGGAGCTGTTTTATACAATTTATCTTGACCCATGTATCCACCCACTGACAGCCATCATGTACATATAGAGCCTCCTACTGCAGTGCTTGGGATGCAGCACAAACTCCTTGTGGCCTTTGTGCAGCAACCCTACCATTTTCGAAGAATAGCTTCCCACTGAACAAGTACATGTGAAAGACAGTCTGTGGCCATACATCCCTGCTAAGGTGTCTGCTGAGCTTATTTCCTTTAATGATGATGAAATTGGCCTAGGAAGCCAGAGTGAAACACAAGAAGGTGCATGTCCCCTTTTATTGTAAAAGGTATGCAACACAACTTTAAAATGTTTCACTACAATCTGGTTTATGGCAAAGGAGGCAGCTAATGATCTGAACATAGTTTAATGTGCATTTTAAAGTTTATATTGGAAAGGCTACACCATTTCATTAAGCTGGTCAGGTAAAGGGGACAGCTTAGTATGAGGCACAGTGAGATTCAACCGCAGGCTAGCTGCAGCACTTAGCCAAATCCCTTATTATATTTGAATGGTGATGCCGAATATTTCCCTTCATCCTATTCGGAAGTGTGGCCAAAACTAAACCACTGAACTGAAGAATTAGGAATAACTAATTTACCTTTTTATGCAAAAAAGGTAAATCCCAGATCTGTACTATTAATTCCCTTTTAAGACATCTGAGGCTTTTGCTTATTTGCAAGTCTGTGAAATACCAGATTCTACTCTCTCTCACATGTTGTGCTAGAGAACGTATTTGCCCAAAAAATCTGTATATTTAATAAGACTGGCCTTGAATGGCACCAGAATGACTTTTTGGCACAATGGTTTTTCTATATATAAAATACATTCAGTAATTCATGTCCTCACTTGGAACTTCCCGGCTTTGGTCACATATTTGACCCCTTTGAATGGCTTATATTTTTCTCCAAACATATTAAGACGGTTCACCTTCAAGCCTATAGGGTATAAAATAAGAAGAAAGTCAAATACAATCAGGAATCCTTGATTAAAGAGAAAATAGACACAGGTGTATATGGAGATGTTATGAAATTTCACATCACCTGAGATGGCGAGTTGCTGAATTCTGAGGTCAATGTTGAGCGTAGGGTTCTCATCAGGCCGAGGAGCGCCAGACTGCAAACTGAGACTCCCCTTCAGATTCGGCACCTTCTGCTGGTTAAGTTTTCCAATGTCCCAAACCAGCACCTGAGGGAAGAAACACAAAAAATATCTTCACATTGTAGTTCAGCTCTAACCTGTTAAATACCATTGAGTCTGTGTTGACTCTTGGCAACTGTATAAACAGAACGCTTCCAGAAACACCTGTCCTCTAAAGTTCATATTTTGATCTTTATTTTCGGAAAAGCAACTAAGGTAGTCAAATTACTGAAAAAAATCTAACCTAAAATAGTTTTACAACACTAAGAGTACTTGGTAAATCAAAGGTAAAGGTGAACCAGAGATGAAGTGTACCTTGGTTACAGGGTCGTAGGTAGAGGTCCCCTGGTTGGTAGTAAGGTTGGCGTTGAGCACCACCTTGGGCATGTGCACTGTTATCACCACATCTTCAATTGTTTTCCCCATCGTTTGTTTGGGCCCCACTGTAATGTCAAGACGGCCCGAAGACCCAGTCTCAAAGAAACTGACGTTCTGCTTCACATACACAGGAATGGCAACCAAGCTGAGAAGGCGCAATGGAAAAAATGGTCAGGATGGTTTTCAACTGCTGGAATCTACACTTCACACATATCACCAAAGAAAATATTTTCAAGTTGAAGAGTACTGGGCTAGGTTTTCTAAAATCATTGTAGAGTTATGAGTTTAAGTGGTGTGAACATTACATGCCGCACAAAGTTACAAAAAATGCTTTTAGGAAATCCAGCCTAAGTTTTGCGAAGAACGTTTAACTTAGTACAGAACTAAAAAGCAAAAGTGTATTACTGAGTTGCAGTGGTTTGTGGTTCTGCAGGGCAGCCTTACTTTTGGGCATTGACGTGATATGACATTAGTCGAAAGTTTCCGTCAGGGGGAATGAAGGAGAGCACCCGCTCTGCTTCCCAGCGCTTGAAGCGTACGCAGGGGTGGAAGCTCACATCATCGAGGAGACGGGGGTTCTATGGCGACAGAGCTCTGCACAAGTTAATACCTTAATAGTGACTGGGCCGGAGTGAGAAGCTTCCAATACACCAAACGTGTCGGTCAAATACAGTAACTATTACTGTCACGTACGCACTACAATAACAAGAGGTATAAACAAAGAGCTGAACCAGTCATGAGTGAGTAACAGTATGCACATCCAATTAGTATTAAAAGCCAGTTGGCTTTATAGCTGATTTTTAAGCACAGCTATGTTTCATCATGATCGCATCAGAAAATACTCAGATTTATACAATGAAGAATCAGGGTGAAGGAATTAATGCCATAAAAGATTCCTTAGGGGGGGAGGAATATTCAAAATATCCAGAACTGAAGTGGAGGAACTTGAAGGATTCTCAGCAATTTAGAAGTCACGTTTGTTTCCATACTAAAACTACACTAGGCAGTGTAGTAATGTACGAATTATATGATGACTTTGTGTTAAGAGGTCAGCGTTTGCTGTTTCAACACTGTTCTGCATTTCTGAAAGCTGCTGGAATGGATGGTCCGAGTCATACCACAAAAGACAGCGTCAGGTCTGGCATCCCAGAGAGCTTCACACAAGCATCGATTACACCCTGGATTTCGGCAAACACGACGGTTCCTGAAAACCCAAAGCAAGACAAAATGTCACAACTGGCAAGATCAGTAGACCGATTTAAAAATAATACATTCTCATTATTCCGATCATTACTGTAATTCATAACTGAAGTTCCTGATTGCATTTCCTGTCATTCATACATTACCTGACTTGTCCAAAATAGCATCTATTTCTTCCACCACATCAAAGTATGCCTCGTTGTTGGTGTACTTCACTCCTGTACGCCGCCAAGGGATGTTCGACAGCTGGCCTGTGGGCAGCGTTCCTCCAACATTACTGCTCCCTGAAAAGAAAAAAAAAAAAAAACGAGAAACACAGCAATGAGCGACACACAATCCCACCCGAACCTTGAGCCACAGACCACGCAAACACGCTCCTCAGCTCTCTGCCACCTGTGATAGTGTTGACCACGGAGCGCAGAATTGTGGGAGGCTTGATCATTTCCTTCAGGATGTTGGCCTCAGTGGCCAGCGGAAAGCCGTTGTCCAGCATCTCCTCGAGCAGCTCGTAGACGATCACCACGTTGTCCTTGATGGAGGCCTCCGAACACTCCCCAAAGTAATCCTGTTTTAAAGAGCCCAAAAGAAACACACCTCACTTTCTTAAGCATCACTTCTCAGTCCGGATCGATGACTCCTTCAGATCCTGAGCTTCCCCGGGCCAAGGGTGGAACCTGTGTGGCCGTGAAGTCCACCGCACGTCACCTGGAAAGTCTCGGCAACCCGGTGCAGGAACTCGATGACGAAGAGCGGCGGCACCTCCGTCTGGATGACGGCCACAAAGAAGATCCTGTCGCGGTAGACGCTGATCAGATAGTGGTGCGGGGTCGCGATCACCGGCGGCACGTTCTCGGGGGCGCTCGCCTTGCCCTGAGCTTCGAACAGGTAGTCGCACACGGAGCGGCTGATGACACTCTTCCAGTGCTTCTCCAGGAAGATGTGGCCCGCCGTGCTCACCAGGAACAGGCTGTGGATCATCCTGCGGGCCGCTGCGGACACACGGACAACGACACGTATTGAGCGCGAGCGCCAGTGCGCGCGCGCTCCGACCACGCGGGCAAGTTAGTTTTTCCCGCGAGAACCGCCCAGCAAACAGCAACCGCCACCCCGTCTTTTTTTTTTTTTTTTTTACTAGGAAAAAGTCAGAATCCGACCGAACGGTGTCTTGCGTTACCATTCAGCACAGAGAATCGAAAGTACACCACTGACTACCACTATTTATAAATTAATATTAGCGAGTGGGCGCATATTTATTGTGAACACAGTGAGTGAGCAAATTACTTCACTTTCACTTTCTCCTGACCCCACAGGCAGCTCAGCTCGGCGCACTCTACGAGTGCAAACTTCTGGAAATGTGTCCCCTTGTCACACACAACCATCGTTCCTATCATGCTATTACACTTCCATCTGCGGTGAGTACTTTTATAAACATTCAATAGTGATTTCACTCACTGAGAAACTTCCTCTCCGAGAGTCACTTTACTTTACTTCTGCAAATCTCAGTGCGTGTTTTGGTAACACGGCGCGAGGACCCAGCTTGAAACAACACCGAATCAATCGTGAATCAAAGAAAGTTTGAAAAATAAACGAACGAAGGTTGTAGCGCGTCTACAGATACCTTGTCAAAACTTGTGTAAAGAATGCGACAAGCGCCTACAGCTCCGCACCACTAAGTATGGCAGCGCTCCGGGTAGCGGTGCGGCGGAGTCTTTCCAGCTTCACACATGTGGCTTCCTGATGCCTCAGAAATAATACAGGTTGCCCGTATCTTAAATTTTTCATTAGACTGCATTTTTTATAATTAAAAATAGGCTCAATGAACTGCAGAACGTATTCACTTGTTCTGACAATAAAACATAGACTGTAGCTATAATTATTTAGCTATTTTGTTCAGGCATTGCGGCGGACAGCTCCGCACTACACCCCGGCACTGCATGCGTGTTTGTTCCCCGCTTGCTCCCACTTCTTTCTTGGCACCATTGCTCAAGGTGGCTCCAGTGTGTTCGGAGGATGGCAACGGGAGAACCCAAAGCAAAGAAACCCAAATTAGAGGAAAAGGTGCTGAGGTAAAATTGTTTTTTTTTTCCCCCCCACCCAAGAAGGCAAGCCGGTTCAGAATGCGGGAAACCAGTGATAAATATCTTGTTTGGGGGATTCTGTCACGTCAGGTCAGGAGCCTGAAGTGAAGGTTCATCTGCACCTCCAGTCTGTCCTCCTGCAGCACTCCTACCTGCAGATAACATGCCTGTTTACCCGGCCTCTTCTCCTGAGGCACAGATATGATATAAATAGCACGTCCTTTATTTGGAAGCGGACAAAATAACAGCCTTGCCGTTTTTGGAACCAAGTTTACCCTCTCCGCCGGGAAATCTAACATTGATTTCTCCGACCAGCTGCCTCGGTTCGGTCGGTATTGAGCGGTATTTTTAATGTTTAATAGTGCAAGGGGTTTCAGTGAATCATCATGTCCTCGAAGCCGCCGCAGCGTGTAAAGTCCGCGGTTCGGACGTCCACGTGTCTTGCTTTGAGCTGCATTTTGAACGTGTGTGCGGGACGTCCCCCCTGGAGCTTTCGGAGAAATACACCGCGGTTAATATATATGTGCCTCTCCCCAGGGTGTCATGTTTCACACACAAGTGTCCCCGTGCCGTGGTGCAGTCAGTTTAAACTGGACTGCCAGCCTAGGCTAACTGCCAGCCAAATAACTAATAATGATAAACGGCGGTGGACGAGAGTCATCGAGGAGTATGAATCAATGTTCAAAAGTTCATTTCAGCCGAGCAAACTGCCACCAGCGAGTAGGTGCACAACCGGCACTTGGAAAAAATATGCCGGCTTACTTGTAGTTTTAATCAGAAGTTAATAAATTACGCGTTTTACGTCTTGCTTGCTAATAAAATCAGTTGCAACACCAAGCAATTTAACTTTAACTGTTTACTGAAAAGCATTTAGCTGTTTGCATGGGGGGACCGGGTGGGTGGCATAACCAATTAGAATTTTCCTACCTAGCTCTTCAACAGTAATGTGCGCTTACGGATTGACTCAATCATGATGTTCGATCTCACTGGAAAAATGCCCAACGTTTGTACGTACGGTACGTTTTCGGGAACGCGAAAATGGATTGTTAGGACCCAAAACAAATAGTGTATGTGTAGCCAATCAGAGGTTCGAGCACGGCGGTGACTCCGCCTTCTCTCGGCCCTGCCCTATCAGCTTGCAGAGCGGCGGGCAGACACGGGGGGGTTCCGGTTTCAGCCGTAATTTGATACGGCGAACATGCGGCCGCGGGCGAGTCGCGCGGATCGGGGCTTGTGAACCGGGCTTTGAAGGATCCGAGGCACAGGGGGATATACAGGAGCTGCAGGATGCCTGCGGTCAGGTGAGCAGACACACGCTGACACTCCTCACGCAGAAATACCAGCAGCAGGATGGAGATGCAGGCTGTGATGGGGGGCGTGGGCGGTGCTTTTAAATCCCGCGGTAACTATTTGGACGGCACACCGTGCATGGATCAGGCAGTGAGTGAGTGAGTGAGTGACGCTCCCTGCTCTTGCTGGTGTGTTGTCCTCCACGCCGTGTGTGATCGAGTCCCCACTCTCCAACCCTCTGGACATATTTTGATGAGGTCCCTTCAACACTCTTCTTTTGGGATTGTGTAAGGACTTTTGTGTACTTTGCTGTCGGTGGTGTCATATTTCCAGGCTATGAAGTTGATGGGTGTGTGTACAGAGTGGCTGCTGCCTTGATCTGGTTCTAATGTTTGCGGCCAACATCTAAACCAACATGTTACAGGTTGAACACGATGGTAAACAGAGGAGGCATAATGGGCTGCTGGTAGTGTAGTAGTTAGAATTGCTGCCTTTGGACCCAAAGGACACAGGTTCAAATCCCACCTCCAGCTGTAGTACCCTTGAACAGGGTACTTCCCCTGAATTGTTCCAGCTGTATAAACGGGTAAATAATTTTCAGTCGTTTTGGATAAAAGCGTCAAGGTCAATGCAAATAATAGCACTCTGAACAGTAGTTAAGTGATACTGCTCCAATCACGTTTAGTTTCAGATCAGTATATGTGTGTTATGCTAGTCTTGCGGTCATAATGAACCATAACACGGTTGATCTTTGTCACTCATTTCTTTAGAATGTGAGTGAAGTACTATTCTACCTTTGTGCCCTGTCTGAATCATAAGTCCGTGTATGGATTTTACATTATACTCACAGATTTCCTACTCATGACCCAAATAAGTCACTAGAATAACTACTATTAGCATGCAGTCCTTTGCCATCTCCTATGCTATCAAAATTTCCTGCAGGAAAAAACATGTCTGCTACTGAAGCTTATCACAAAAGTGGCTGGTTCCTGTTTCTAATCTGCCTGTCCAGCTGGATGTTAATGACATTCGGTTTTTTAGTGAATTTTCTGTGTTTGTGTCCTGAAATGCTGGTACTCGTTAAAATTTTACTGACTGTACTATTGAACTCTACCCTAATCCTTAATTCCGTATACGGAACTGTTGTTACAGTCTCATTACTTTGGCTCTCATCTGTAGCTGTAGGTCAGACTGTAGTGATATACAGTCTGTTTTACTGGCTTGTCCCATTAACATGAATGTCTCTGCTTAAAAATATTGCATTTGCTCGCAATCTCGGTTGCCTATGTTTTTTCATCGCTGGTTATTATGCAGCCTGCAGAAATTCAGGGTAAGTAACTTGCTCAAGGCTACTGCAGTATCTAGCAGCCTTCATGTTACACGTCCCTGTCTTTACCTGCTACGTTTCCTGGAATGACTATATGCACCACAGTAGAGCTGTAATTTTCTGATTTATTTCTTTCCTTTCCTGAAACTGCCCCTTACAGCCAGAATGCCCTTTTTGGCATGGGGAACCCGCTGCTGGACATCTGTGCTGTGGTGGACAAGGATTTCCTGGACAAGTGAGTCATCCTTTTTTCTGTGTTTTGGTGCCTGGTGGTGTGCTCACATGATCAGTGTGCTTGTCTGCTGATGTGGATGGGTGAGAATCTGATACAGGGTGAAGGCAGCCCATTATTCTGCAACTTATGTGCAGACCTGCAGGCCTTGGCTGCAAGCTTTTCAATCCTAGACCTTCCATTTTTTCCACTTGGACAGATGGCAGCAACAGCCTTGAAGAGACTCACATTGTGCTATATTAATCAATACCCATTTATTTTAGTGATTAGTATGCCGTTGTAAGCTAATTGTTTCAATAAATGTTCACACTCACGCTGACAACTTCAAAAAGCACAAAGCAGCTTGAGTTTTAGTACTTGGCTAATTACTTCCCCTCTATGGATTATTTGAAGGAATGATTGAGTATTACATGAAAGTCTCTTAATATTCAGTCCTAAGCTGTCAGATAGATGAACCACCCTTTACCATATTTTAAATTGATTGTTATAACTATTTATACTTTCCTTCCTGCTAATATAGCAGTTTATTAACTGAAAAGCACAATGTGGCAAAGATTAATGGAAATTTAGTACAGGGCATGAAGAGGATTATTTTCTATTAAGAGGAGAATGGATGGTCTCTGCAGCAGTAGAAGTGTCTTTATGAGGCCATTTCTATACAGTGTTTCTGACTGGACAATTCGGTCCCAAAGCATTGTTGCTGAGTAGACGAGAAGATGGAAGGAGCTTGTTTCTTCTGTTTTTTGGTGTAAAGTGGAGTAGAGTGAGCATGGGCTTTAGGAGTAGCTTTCGTCAGCACATGCTTGGCATGTCATGTGACTCCTTATGATTGCAGTGATTCTGGTGGGTGCGGCTCCTTGGCTCAGTGAGCTCTTTGTGGTTTTCTGGCAATATATTTCTTTATCATCCTTTGTGCGCTTTGATAGATTTATTTGTGCGAGGCTTACACTAGGCCGTGGTGCATTTCAAAAATATTTTTTTTTCATTATAAGTCTTGAGCTGTTATTGCTAAACTCTGTGAATTCGCTGACTGGATAACTTATGTAACCCTATCATTTCCTAAGGTTTCTTAAAGTATATAGTTTAAGCATCACCCCAACTGGACTGCTAAAATGCTCCATATCTCCCTGCTTGGTGGTCCCACGCACGAAAGGTACAAAATCAAAAGCACAAAAGGTTTTCGGTTCTGGCTCTGATTTGGTGGAATGACCTCCCCCTCTCACTCAGAACTGTTGAATCGCTCTCTAAATTTAAGAGGAGTCTCGAAACTCATCTCTTTTCGACTCACTTTTCCCCTGATCTTGGAAGTGCATGATGAATGTTCATGTTGAATAATTTAGCAATATCAATTTGTTGAATGGATAAACCTTCATATAGCTCCTCGTGTGATGTACAGGCAGTCCCCGGATTACGAGCGAGTTCCATGTCCTCAGTCCGTCTTTAAGTTGGTTTTTGATATGTCGGAACAGTTAGGTACGGTGGGTATCTAACGTCAGTTTTTCAAATGTTTGTCTCAGTATATCGTATATTGTCTACTCTTCTATGCATAAAAAAACATTAAACAAACACTTCTGTATACACCAGGGGTCGGCAACCCGCGGCTCTTTCATCCCTCTGCCGTGGCTCCCCGCGGCTTTGAAAAAATAATGTGAATAAATGGCTATTTTATTTAAATTATTTTATTTAGTTAGTTTTATCAATGTAATAGTTATTATTTTGGAGATTAAGGTGATCTTGTAACATTAAAATAAAACGTTGTAATATTTTGTCGATCAAAATTTGCGTCCCAGCTCTGTATTGGTTGATACCATTGTATGCGTCACCTGTCGCCGCCTGGCAAGTGACTTGTCTTAAACTTTTGACCCCACGGATGACAGCTTGCAATCCTGCGTGAAGATCAAAGTGACGTCTTACAGCCCTGATATTAATCAGCTGTGCAGTGAGGTTCAGGAGCAGAAGTCACATTAACCAAGTGAACGAAATCATTTAATGAGTTATTATTTTGCAAATATATATTTTTATATTGGACCCTGAACTGATGTAGTTATGTTTTATATTCAGGTTGGCGGTTGACTGCTGTAGCTACGCGACTGAGGAAATCAACCGATGACGGCAACCTTTAGAATTAACTGGCATTTTTTTGTTTGCGCTTTTGATTTCTTTTAAAAAAAAAATCCACAAATAAGGGATAAATAAACTTATATGTGCCCGTGTCTTTTTTTAAGAGTTCAAAAGAATTTGTTGTTTTGGTTGTTACAAATAATTTAGAAATGTCAGTCGTTTTCTCTTTGTAGTTCCTTTGTTTCATAAATGTAACAAATCATAGTCTTTATATACATAGCATAAGTGTAATGAAACTATATATGCTGTGTTTTCTTCATTTTAGGGATCAAACTGGGTTTGAGGCTTCAGATGGGTTTTATTTGGTGGGAAACGGGCCCAAATGGCTCTTTTAATGCGGAAGGTTGCCGACCCCTGGTATACACTAAAGTATCTAATACATTATTATTATTGCATAATTACATTGTAATAATAATAATAATAATAACGATAATAAATGTAACTACATAGAAAGAGAATAATTAGTGTTACTACTGTCATAATGAACAGAGGAGATGGAGGAGGCTGGACCCAAGCGCAGGATCGTTTATTCAGATTTAAAGGATTAGATGTGTTCTCACGGTTGGGGAACAAGGCTAGCGGTCGTTCACCAAAGAGACGTGGAAGAGGACTGGGGAACGTTGAGGGACAGGACTTGGAAGAGCAAAGTGAGGTAGGTTTAAGGACGCAGAGGGGATGGGTGTCGAGTGAGATTCCGCAACTGGGAAGAGGTTGAGAAGTGTCTTTTATAGCCCAGTGCTCTCTCAGAGAGCGAGAGGACATGTGCAAAACATTAAATAAACTTTAATGTTCGCTTTTTCCAACGTTCGTTGGCATTTCACCTTTTGCTTTATTGTTTTCGCTTTATTATTTCCACTTTAGTTTCAGTCGTGACCATTTTCCTTTTCTTGGATTCATCGCTATCACTTGCATCACATTTATCCTTTGGTGCCATGGTTAGGAGGGTAAAAACAAAAAAAATTAAAGCCAAATACAGTAACACACGAGACACTGTTAACAGCAACGTGGTCCGACTGAAAAGAAGGAAGTCTTTGTCCTACCTCGGGCTCATACACCCCGCCAGCGAACCACTGTAGACGCACAATGTTTTTATGCGGGTTTTAAAGTAGCGCCCATTTGTTATTACGAATCATTGTATGTAACTCAGATTTTTAAAGTAATAGGCTTTACAGGGGTGGTTTGTAACTACGGGTTGTATGTAAGTCAGACAGTCGTAACCCGGGGACTGCCTGTATACTGGTTCATATGGTGAAATGTGACAAATTAACTGTGTTTTTATAATCACGCGTCTGCATCCAAATCTCCTATTGATGTAATGCACTCTTTTTATTTTTTTCTCAGAAATGTGTGTTGCTTTGGAGAAAAGTACCTGCTGAATGAACTGAAATGTAAATTTTAGCTCTGTCATCCCCTGAACTTGGAACACAGCATAACCCTGTTATGTAGATGTGATTTCTGCATAAACATTCAAACTGGGTTCAGACTGTGCAAAAACAAAGGCTCGAAGTATCTGTGGCATCTGAGGAGTGATTCACATCTGCACCACTTTGTCTCCTCTCTGCTGACAGATTGAAGATGTTTCATTTAGTTAGAACATGAAATGAGCATCAGATGTGGGCTCTGTGGAAGACCATGTGTGAGGATACAGTACACTTGGCAGCTAGGTTTCGCTAATGCCGCTTGGTGTAAGTTGGAGCAAGTCGCCTCATGGTCCAGTGAGCTTACGGGACACGTAATCCTATTCAGACTGGATCAATTGCTAGCGCTGCATCAGGGGAGAGAGTCATGCGTGCAGCGAGTAGTAGCTTTGGAGGCAGAGCTGGGGTAAGAATGTGTATCCCAGCCTCCCTTAATCGCATTTTCACTGGTCATGTTCAGCTAAAACGCTTTCTGTCACTTTTCCTATGGCTGGTCAGCGAACACTAAGAAGAGACAGTAACACTACCATGTTTTAACTCTTTTCCAAAAGAAACTTCTTTAAAAAATGCACACATGCACACACGCGCACGCACACACACACACACACACACACACACACACTGTCTAAAGCCGTTTGTCCCAAACAAGCTTGCGGCGAACCGGAGCCTAACCCGGCAACACAGGGCGTAAGGCTAGAGGGGGAGGAGACACACTCAGGACAGCATGCCAGTCCGTCACAAGGCACCCCAAGCAGGACTCGAACCCCAGACCTGCCAGAGAGTGGGACCCGGCCAAACCCCCTGTGCCACCGCACCCCCTCTTAAAAAAATGCAAATCTTTAAATGTGTATTTATTTGGAGGGTCTTCCTAGTAATATCTAAAAGACCCAATGAAAACCCAGTGTGTTGCCAGATTGTTCCTCTGACCCATTGTGCTGGAGGTCAGTAGATCAGTTCTTTCAGTCTACAAGTACTTTAAGATACTCCATGACTTGCCGCGTTAAACTGTCCTAAAGTTGCTTACCTGTGATTAAGTGAACACTTATCTTTGTTCTCAGTGCCCCTGTGCTGCACTGATTGTTCATTGATTTTGTGTGTTTTCCAAGAGTAAACATCAGTTAGCCTTGAGTGCAGCAGTTCTCAAAGCAGCCCTTGGCTGTTATTTTAGTCAGCTCTGTACTTATTTAACCTTTCTGCTGCTTTTCTGTAGCATACTTCCAACCCAGAAATGTGGGAAACCCTTGTAAGAAAGTATGTGAACTGATTGTGTTTCTTGTTCTTTCGCAGGTATGGACTGAAGCCCAATGACCAGATACTGGCTGAGGACAAACACAAAGAGCTGTAAGTTTTTGAATGTGCTTTCCTCTACAGGCTGGACTATGAGCACAAATTGTTTTAATTTGTTTGTGTCATCACTGCTCTTAAATGCAGCCTTGCATCTCTTATGCACCCCTTGTCATTACATTAGCCTTGTGTGCCATGAGTGTCCCAGCTGCCTATTTAAATGGGATGAAATGACTTTCAGCCACTCATGATTCCCCTTTCGTGTGGTAACCTCTTGTCTGCCAGGAACCACTCTGTTTCCAGGTGCCACTCCATCATTAAAAGCACACGCCAACAGCTGTACTCAGTTAAATAATTTTCAAAATAATTTTTAATTTGATGGCACCTACAGGTCTTTTTTGTAGTAGCAAACAAATATGTATATAAAAGGCCTCCTCACCATTCAACATTGTCTAAATTTGGCATAGAAGTGAGAACAATGGATTTTTAAAATCACTTCGTATTATATGTTGAACTTTTTTCTTATATCCTAAATTATAAATAAATGCAGAAAGTTAGAAATTGTTGTTTTTATATGGTAATTTTTTTTAAGGTTTTCTGGGTCTAAATGGAAACAGCAAGCGATTTGTGGAAATTTCATTTTAACAAACTGAATGTTGCGGGAAGAATAATTACATGAAATAATTTAAAAAGTGATTTCATAAAGTAGATCTATTGTGATGATGTGTGTGCGGATTGGCTTGTGGAAGTTGTTATATAAGGCACGTTTAAATGAATAATTATAAAATTAAACTACAGTGATTCAAAACAGAGGATATAAGCTTGTGACTATACAGATGAGAAGATAATGAGAGAAGGCAACCAAGAGCGTCGGTGTGCGGTTCCCACCACGCAGTGTGTGTCTTAGTCTTTCTCAGAGCTGCTTAGCGCAATTTTCAAATGAGGTCTCGATTTATCAAGCTGTACAGATTGTCGTGGCCTGAACCAGATCTCCTGGACCAGATCAATGAAAATTGTGACCATTTAAGATTAATTGGTATTAATCTTGGACCTGGATAAGTGAAAAATCAGATACCGGAGGACCAAGTAACAGGGGATATGTTTATGTTACTTTTTTGTTTGGATCAAGAGAGTGAATGTGTTTTCAGTTCTAAACCAAGGAAATGTGTTTAGGTGGAAACCCTTACTGTGTGTGTGTGTGTGTGTGTGTGTGTGTGTGTGTTTGTGTATGGGTGGACACTGTACTTCTAGGGCTTTAACTGTATGTCCTCATGTTTGTCCAAGCACGTTGTTTGTCCAGGGACATGTTCTCGTGAAGATGCGCTCAAGCTTTTCAAACAACATGAAGCAAAGCATATAGTCTTGTTGTTACAGTTCTCATCACATTCAAATGCAGATCTGTGCGTTTTCATTGCTAGAGTCGCGGAGGGTTCCAGCTTTCAATATGCCTGTGTTAGTGGGTGGCATGCAGAGACAGCCGCGTGACTCCGAGGGCCATTGTTAGCTTTGAGCTCTATATGCTTCGTTATCTCCCTCTGGATGCAGGGGGGCGACACCAAGGCCATCAGTGGGCCCTGGGTTTGCAGTTCCATTCTGAATATAGCGCATGTCGCCTGCAGGCCGATGGCCCACGCCTTCTTGGTACACACTGTACCTGTATGTTTCCCCAGTATTTCCCACAGCTTTGGGACACAGCAGGCAGTATTATTAGGAAAATGGGGAGTGGTTGGATGTTGATACTGAGATTAACTATGTTTTTATTCATGTTTGTTCATTCAGTCTGGACTTTTGTTTCCTTGACTATTAGTTATTAAAGTGTAAAATAAAGTAAAATTTCATGGGCGTTTATACATTTGGTCAGTTATTGGTGTTTAAATGAAATCATGGAGTCAAGTGCAGCAAGTGGTAGGTAACAAACTGAGGTGTACGTCGCTTTGGACAAAGCAACTGCTAAATTAATAAATGTAATGTAAATGTAAGTGTTTGTCTGGCATGCTGCAGACCTAAGGGACAAAGAGCATATTAAGGATTCGTGGGGTAGATCTTTCCGGGGAAGGACTTTGAAGTTGGAGAAAAAAGTACGAACATCCCTTCTAACTGAATTGAAATAAAGAATTGCAAATGTGCATATTCCTTACAGTTATGTGGCCACTCACAATACAAAACAGTAGTGTTACTTTAAATATAGCATTAATAAAACACTTTTCAGCTCTGTCTCTGCTCCCATTTCCTGGAATTATTTTCCTTAGGATATATAAAATATCTTTACAAACAAAATCTGCCCTGGAATCAAATGTCATCCATACTGTACACTAGCTGCTTGTTTCCTGAACAGTTGATGTATTAATTTTCCATGAGTATGCCTGTTTTTCTGTTTGATTATTTAATTTTAATGACATATTCTTAATTTAACTGTTCCTCATGTTTAACTTCCAAAGTGGAATGAACATAAACTGTGTTGTTGCTTCCAGCTGTTAGCTGAACACCCAAGAAGAATAGAGGTGTGGATCTAGGCTGACTAAACTCAGTTTCAGTGTTTACAGTTTGTGTTTGGTGTTCTTAAGCGTTGGTGATCAACAACAAGATGAAGAACGTCACACACGTGAACAATTGGTATTGATTAGTAGTTTGTGGAGAGAAGTTTTGAGACATTTAAAGTATAAATTTTATTGTAGGTGGAAGTTAATAAAAACATGAAAGTCTTAGTTTTTTTCATTTTAGCTATATCCAAGGTTTTACCTGGACCTGTAAATCCTGTAAATAAATCATGGGAAATCTGCATTATTATGCCTTTGAGTCTCTCTTTACCAACAAGACTTTTTTTTTTTTTTTTGGTAAATTACTTGACTTATTTTTTTGTTGCTCTGTCCCTTGCAGCAAGCTAGGGGCTCACATCTTTGTTGCATGAATCTACAGAAACAAAATGTATTTGAAATAAGTTCCATTACAAAGCAGTTTGGGGCAATTTTGCTTGATTTGAACATTGGAGGTGTGAAATATCCCAGCCACCTCGTCTCTCCTGCAATTCCCCTGTCCAGTTTTCTATTAGAACACTGTTATTAAATCATTCCTGCAAGTGACATCTTCATACCATGATGAAGACAGATGGAAAAGAAAGGCACGATTCTGTTCTTTTTATTGTCTAGAAGATGCAAGAAAGCAAAACATGCTTATGCAGTAGGACATATTCGCAACGTTGATTTTTTTTAAAAATCTTTTCCTGCACATTTTATGTTACATCATGTATTTATCCTCCAGTGAACCGATTGAGATTGACATGTTTTGAATATTGTCAATTTATAGTCTCTAGAAATGTTACACAGGTTGAGATCTGAATTTCCTAGTAGCGCTGGTTTCCTTGTTCTCTGTGTGTTTGCGTAGTGCAAACATGTCCTGCACAGTGGCTTAAATGTTGGTAAAATTGCATTCGACAAACAGCTCAAGTACTGGAGAGAGAGAGAGAGAGAGGTGACCGAGTTCGACTCTAAAACAACACGGGTTCATCCAGCTGACTGTTCTCTTCTTTTTCAGTGCCCTTTATTAGTGTTTAAGACGGTGGAGTCGCAGCCAAATGGAAAAGCAGCAGAGTGGGCCTGGCACTGGCATACACTTCCCAGGTGGATTCTTAATTATTCTAAATGTGTAACTCATTGTGGAGTTGGGTTCTTCTTCCATTGTCTTGGCCTTGTGTGTTTTACTTCCACATTGATTCTTGAATGAGCCTTTTACAATGAATTACTTTACAGATAGTCATCAATTTATGGTGGGGTTTGGTTCTGACTACCTCATCCTAAGTTGAGTTGGTAAATCACAAATTCCTTTATAGTGAATTACATAAACCATAAGAATATATTGTGTCTGGTTGTGAGTAAAGGCAACCACACGAGTGGGGCGGAGGCTCCGGACGGCAGGTTGAACCAGAAAAATGGCTTTGATACCCAAACCTTCAGGGCAAACTGAAATAGGCACGTAATAAGCCAAAAACACTAAGTGGGCCCTGACCCAGCCCTGTTTCTCCCAGAACCCTTCTCTTCCCAAGCTGTCCAGCAGTAATCAGACCAGCTGTTTAAAGTGTTTCCTGATTGCCTTTAAAGGACAGCAGCTGGTCCTCATCATGCCCATGGGATTTCTATTTTTCCACTGTTTCACAAAGAGTAATGATATAGTAGAGGGCGTGGTGGTGCAGCGGGTTTCGCCAGGGCCTGCTCTCCAGTGGACTGGGACCCACGTTTTAACTGTAATTATGCCAAATAGCAGGCTGGTGTTTTCAGCCCTTGGAGAATAAATTCTATGCTGGCACTGGTTGTGTTAGATGACATCTCTGTGCTTGGATTGCGCCCGTGTCATAGAGCACGAGTGGAGAAACATGCAACGTACCGTAGATATGCAAGGGGAGTCATGCATCTATGAACCCATAAAGAGGGGTGCGGTGGCGCAGCGGGCTTGGCTGGGTCCTGCTCTCTGGTGGGTCTGGGGTTCGAGTCCTGCTTGGGGTGCCTTGTGATGGAGTGGCGTCCCGTCCTGGGTGTGTCCTTTTCCCCTCCAGCCTTGCGCCCTGTGTTGCCGGGTTAGGTTCCGGCTCCCCGCAACCCCGCTTGGGACAAGCAGTTTCAGACAATGCGTATGTGTGTAATAACATAGTAAATACACAACAGTATTATAATGGTAATTTCATGCTGCACTATTATTTCCATGGTGCTACATAAAACAAGAGTTACCTGCACAGACTACATAAAGTACACAGGTGCAAGACTTGTGCAAACAGCACTAGACATTTCAACAATTATTAAACACTTTAAGAATTACTAAAACAGAACAATAGGTACAATGGCAGACAGTTCAGCACTGACTAGTTTGCAGAGTTCCAGTATTAGTCCAGTCCCTGAGTATTGATGAGTCTGATGGCTTGGGGGAAGAAACTGTTACGCATTCTGGCCATGAGGGTCTGAATGCTTTGGTACCTTGTACAAGACGGCAGGAGGGTGAAGAGGCACCGTCAAATCTATTTTCTTCTGCCTTTTTTCAGCAGCATACTTTTTGCTTGCTATCCATTGAAAAAATAAAAGTAACTTGAATGGAACCACTAATGAAATATTATATAAATAAAAAATGTTTCTAAATACAATAATTGTTGACAGACATACTTACTGGATCAATATAGATATGGTTGCTGGTGTTATTGTATCCCAGATCAAGCAGCTGTCGTTTGACAGTACAAGTAACAATATAATAAGGTTGATGGGATAGCTGTTGCAAGTCCAGGTTATTGTAAGGTGTGTATGTTGCCAGTTCAGGCCTACCTGTATTTTGTACTCACTGTGTCCGTTTTGCTGAACGTAGTCTAATATTTAGTAGCGTTCAGGATAGTGTCTGAACAAGGAGTACTTTCCCCAGCAACTTCCCAGTCCTGTTTGTTTTCAGGAATGCATGCTAATTGGATTTGTTTTTTTTACCTCTCTGAACTGTGGGTGGTCACAGTAGGTTCTGCCTTCATCATGTGCCCTTTTTTTTTTTTTTTTTTTTTTTTTTGGCAGCATTTGATGTACTGCATGATTTGGCTTTTGGATTAAGCACGTCTCCAGTAATACGGTGGATTTCAACATTTTAGTTCCACATGTTTCTTTTTCTGTTAGCACAGGTTATCTCTTTATCCAGCTTTATGAACTTGCTCCTGTAGTGATAATTCAGTATGCTACCTGTTTTTTTTTTTTTTTTTTTTTTTTTTTTTTTTTTTTTTTTTTTAAAGTCAGTAAGTCCAAGCGTGTATTAGAGGAAAGGGCATCCATAATAACTAAGTTGTAGAAAAAAAAAAGAAAAAAAAAAAAGCAGTGTAAGCGAAATAGTGCCAACTGGGGCTGTGTGAAGGCCTTGCAGAGGGTGAGCCTCCGCTGTGTTTCCAGACACCCCTGCTGCAAGATGATTTTTTTGCAGATATCTGACAGTGTATGGAATTTGAGATGGTTGCATGCTGGGAACATCCCGATTCAAGCTGTCCGCTGTGACCCATCGGACTCTGCACGCTGCTGGGTGGGAGGGTGTTTATTTACGCACTAAGGCAGAGGGATATGTTGGTTCTTATTGGCCGGTGCCCTCACCGCCCTCGCATCCGACCCCTGCTCTGGATGGGTTTATACAGCTGCACACAGCTTCTCCTTTTCACAGTGATCTCTCGTTCAAAAGCGTCCCAGCCAATCGGCCTTTGTGAGAATGGCCCACGGGAGGCTGATGAGAAGTACGTGTCAATGTGTTTTAATACGTTTGCAAGAATGATAAATAAAACTAAAGACATGTTCTCCTTTCAACACAGATACGAAGATAATCCAGATGTATTATCATTTTGGGAACATGTGATTCTGTACTGTGCAAGGGTTTCGCCTCACTGAGGAATGAACAGCATGGGTCACAGAGACACTCTTGTTTTTGGGACCCTCCGACCACATTTTTCCATTACTTACGCAGAACAACTTGCGTTACATATTTGTACAGTTGGAGTTCTATTTGAACAGTTCAGATTTCATGCTTTTCTCAAGCAGACATCGTTTGCCCTCCTGGGATTTCTACCTGTGATTATCTGGTGGCAAATTGAGTTAATGTTAATCACAGCACTTCCCACCGCCTTGTCACAATGAGTCCATGAAATCTTCTTGGAATGATGGATTTTATGGTGAATTCAGTGGCCCTTGATAAGATGCTGCGGTTTGATATTGTGCTGTTTTGATATTTGATATCATTCCTGTGGGAGACGTTTGTCCAAAACCTTTCGGACAATTATTAAATCTCGTGAATAGCGGCACATGTGAGGGAACGCAGTGTTGTTTTGTTGAACATGACATTTGTGTAATCATTAACAAAAGTGCTGAATGTCCAGTGGGGCAGCAGCTGTGGATCTCTCCAATGTGCCCTTTCTCCTCTGGCTTTCATCTTAGCCGTGGGCGCAGTTTCAGGACAGAAAAGACGTTAAAGTTGAACAAAGCTCCCCCGTAAATCAAGCTTTGTGCTTTTAAATCTGCTCTGATCGCCGAAGAAATTAAAGAGCAAATCAGCTTTTTCACCTGTTTTGTTTAGTTAATTTCATACGCCTGACGTTTCCCACGGCCACACCAGAATCTGCACACATGGAAAATTTCCGTTGACAGTTTCGACTTCTTCCTGCAGTTCAGTTTTCACCACCTGGTGAGATGATTTTAATACTCTCTAAGGTGTTGCCTGTAATCTATAGCCCATGTGCTTGCTTCTGAGTGCACACAGTGGACAGGGTCATTTTTAACTACGCCCACCAGGCATGAGGGGAGGCTGCTTAGTAATGGAACATTTCTGTGCGGAGCATAACCCTGCCCACTTATTTTAAAAAACATTATATATATATATGTGTATATATATATATATGTGTGTGTGTGTGTGTGTATAAACACAGTATAGTACTACAGAAGACAGCAACAAAGAGGAGAACTGTGTAAAGATACTATATAAGAAAGAAAAAAAAAAGCCATAGGAACCAGGGGAACACAGATACAGATTACAGTTAAGATGAAAATGCTGACCAATTTATAGAGTGTAATTGATAAATTGATAAAGTTGAGTAAACTGGTAAATCAATGTGAATCGCTTAACATTATTAGTCACTTTGGAGCAAGCGCTGCTGTCTCACAGCGCCAGGGTGGTGCTAGAGAACGTGGGTTCGATCCCTGCTCAGTCTGTGTGGAGTTTGCATGTTCTCCCCGTGTTTGCGTGGGTTTCCTCCGGTTGCTCTGGTTTCCTCCCACAGTCCAAAGACATGCTGTGCAGGTTCATCCATAGTGTGTGAGTGACAGAGAGAATGTGTTCCACTGATGTACGGATGAGTGACCCAGTGTAAGTAGTGTATCTAGCAGTATAAGTCACCTTGGTGAATAAAGTGTGTGGGCTAGTAACACTACATAGTATCCATTGTAAGTCACTTTAGAGAAAAGTGTCTGCTAAATAAATGAATGTAAATGTAAAAGGTCACTCAAAGAAATGTACCTGTAAAATATAATAATGTGTGCATCAGTAGTACACAATGTCCTGCAGGGGGCAGCCAACACTCGCATAATCCCATTTCAGCCGTTCTTGCCCTCCTGCCCACAGTAAGCAGTGGCAGGATACCTCTTCATATTCCTTACAGTTTCAGAGACAGGTCCTACTAGCAATCAAATTTAAATTACCTGTGCATGCTTTGTGTGGTTTTACTGCTGATATAGCAGATAATATAACTACTTGTGAAATTAAAAAATTTAAGTTCATGAAGTTGCTGGTGATGGTTATAAAAACTTTGGCAAAGCCCTGAACCTTCTAGGGCTACAGGTGAATTCGTTGTCACTAATTGGGAAACATGGCACAACCCAGGTGCTGTGGAGGTCTGGGTGTGTGAGCAAACTGATGGGACGGCTGGGGACGAGCAGGTGTTGTGGAGCGACCACAGCTCCGCTACAACAATGACAGCGATGCAGAGCCCTCGTTGCCAAAATGCCGACTTGCCATGTCCAGGCAGTGGCTGCACAGAAGGCACTTCTGAGAAGGGCCACCATTAAGTCATTACCAGAAGCCCTGTGACAGACCTTGAAATGTTCTGGACAGTGATCTTAAAGTCCAGAGAGCCTAAAGTTGAACCCATCTTACAGGGAGCACCTTGACCACCATCAAGGTCGGTGGTGGAAGGATCCTGTTATGGGGCTGTTTTCGGTGACTGGGAAGCTTGTTGCCATCACTAAGAAGACAAAAGCAAAAAAAAAAGTCCTGCATAAAAACCCTTTTTGCCTGCAAGAGCAACAATTAACATACCCAATGGGTTAACAACCCAAAACATTCAAAATTCTACAAAGGAATGGCTGAAAAAAAGTATTTTACTACTCTTGACTGGTCCAGCCATTAAAAGGGTCTGCGTATCTCCATTAAATATCTAACGTGGAAAACATGAAATAAATGTGTATTAAGGAACGGCAACATTTCTACAATCTCAGTCAAGGTCAAAACTCAGACAGACATGCTCAAGAAGATGTAGGGAAAAGCTATAATTTCTGCCAAAGGTCTACTCTTCTAATTCTTTAATTTTTTTAAAAAAATTAGTTGTGTAAATTATCAATAAGTAAAAGGGAGAAAATCATTATTCCTCTGTATTGAAATGTTCATTTTACAGTAAAATATGAAGCAGTTCAAGCTCTTTAAGGAATTTGAAATGGCCACGATTTATGTCCTCTAACTGCTGTGCCCCCTGCTGGCCATGTGCATTCAGGTTTCCTGCCCTCAGAGCTCAGCTCAGATGGATCTGCAAGCAGGTTCCCCACCTCTATATCCCAGATGTCTGTGCATCGTGAGGAGCGACCTTGTCTCTGTGCTACGGCACTGTTATTGCGCCGGCTGTCTAAGTGTTCAGAGGGTGTGTGTTGCTGTTCTTCTTACTCAGCAGATTTGCTGGCCATGAGTTTTCCTGTTGGCATTCAGAAGACGGAACCACCTGCCTAAAGGGCGGGACCCAGGCGACACACTCAGGTTTCAGAGACTGCGGCGTGTTGCATGTGGATTAGCGGTGTGTGGGGAGCAGAGGAGGGGACACACAGGAGAGGCAGAACTACAGCCCCAGTGTGTAAGACCTCGAAGACAATTTTGATAGTGTGGGATTTAAATGTCGGAGATGTAAAGGTTGTTTGTCAAGCTGGTAACATAATGGTTAGAGCTGCTGCCTTTGGTAGTAGGTTCAAATCCCACCTCCAGCTGTCACCCTTGAGAAAGGTACTTATCCTAAACCACTCCAGTAAAATTACCCAGCTGTGGAAATGGGTAGATAATAGGTAGGTAGTTTAACACTGTAAGTCACTTTGGGGAAAAAGCATCAGATAAAGGTAAATGTAGGACATGAATCTGCAGTGGAAGTGTGTGTGTGTGTGTGTGTGTGTGTGTGTCTTTGTATGAGAGAGAGCATGTGTGCTTTTCCTCCTTGCATATGTGGCCCACCACACTGTTGGTGCACGAGGGCCTTGGTGTCCCATACATGAACCCTCTTGTTTACCGTCTCTCTGTCCCACAGGACGCAGCATCTCCTCCCTCTGCCATTCCTGCCTGTTGTTTTCCCTCTGTTAATCATTTATTTACGTTCGTCTGCATCTTCCCCCCTCTCGACAACATCATCTGTGCCAAGGGGGCTCCTTATCTGTCAGATCATTATGTGACTCGCATTGCTTTGTGATTTATTGCTTTAATGTGAGCTGAATTATTACAGCTGTAGTCGTAAGGCTCCCGAGTTAAGGAAAAACACCACATTCGTTTTTATGGCCGCAGAGGGAATATAGTGGCCAACTATTCCAGCACCCCGGTCACACTTTCCCCAGGGCATTCATGTCTCTGCAGCCTGAAGAAACAAACGGGATATTAATGTCCCTGGCCATTGTTTCTCTTCAGATCAGTGCTAGAAATTCATATATGTGCCTTGTGCTCCGTGTCACATGTTCTCTAATACCCACTCCTGCAGCCCAGATGGACACCATCCAATCTGGCTGTACATTTAGGTTCAAACTGGAAAAAAATGTTTACCTTATGCCGCTTTTTGAGGTTGAATGAGATTGAAAGGGATTTAGAGAGATACACGCTCCATTTTTCTCACATATGCAGCTCAGAAAGCGTGCCTCGATGTGGCTGATGCAATAGCTTCGGAGACCTCAGAGGTTCTGCTCCACCGTCTTTTCTCCAAGTTCACATCCAGCAGGTGGCGCCGGGAACAAGTGGTACCCCAGGGTCATGAGGCGCCCAGGGCTCTCAGTCTTGCTAGTGGCTCATTGTGTTGTGTTTGGCGACAGGTTTCAGTGCTCACTACTGCACTTGTATATGTTTGTGTCACTTCTAGTCTAAGGAATGAACACACAAGCTCTCTTTTATTCTGCAGGACTGTGTATTAGACAGAAAGCAGCGAAACTGGGAAATATATGTTGATTGTTCATTTAGTTAACTCCTTTTTATAAAGTAGGGCGACATGGTGGCACAGCGAGTAGCGCTGCTGTCTCACAGCGCCTGGGTGGTGTGAGGGGACGTGGGTTCGATCCCCGTTCAGTCTGTGTGGAGTTTGCATGTTCTCCCCGTGTCTGTGTGGGTTTCCTCTGGGTGCTCTGGTTTCCTCCCACAGTCCAAAGACATGCTGTTCAGGTTTCCCCCATAGTGTGTGAGTGACACAGAGATTGTATTCCACTGGTGTATGGATGAGTGACCCAGTGTAATTAGTGTATCTAGCAGTGTAAGTCACTGTGGTGAATAAGGTGTGTGGGCTAATAACACTACGTAGAGTTCGTTGGAAATCGCTTTGGAGAAAAGCATCTGCTAAATTAATAAATGTATTGTAAGTGACTAACATTGTTTACAATGATGTACCTGTTTCTAGAGCTCTGTAATTTTTACTGTAGCAGTTCAGAGCAGGTACCTTGCTCAAGGGTATTACAGGAAGAGCCAGTATTCGAACCCGAGTCCTTGGAGTGCAGGCGGAAGCTTGGAAATTGATAAACTGGGAACTTGGCATAAAACATCTTAACGACAGTTTGGGTTCTCATGGCTGTTGTCCACATGGGTCCACATGGCTGCATGTGTTTCAGGGTAGAGCCGTGTGTGTTACACGAATATCGCACATCCCATTGTTGGGCTAAACAATAAAGAGCTACAGGAGCTCACAAATGGAGTTTAATCATTTTCATTTGTAGTTCACAAACAGAGACACAGGTTGGCTTGCCTGGCACAGGACTCGGTCTCCAGGGCTGAAAGGCGGGATGTGTTCAGTGACCGGCTGTCGGAGGAACTTGGGTGCAATGGGGCTATAAGGGGACCTTGCCAGTCCCATCTCAGGAGGCGATGAGAAGATGAGGAGGACTTCCTGGCTCACAGCTCCGTCCATGAGAAAATGCTCTGTGTGATCGTAAGAGCGAGGAGTAATACACACGCCCTGTGATGAGGTCCTGTCGGACCTTGTGGTCCCTGCCCTGGCAGCAGCGGAAAGCACTAGGCAAGTCGACCGCTCAGGTACTTTAAAGACTTGGAGCTGCAAAGCTTAGCCCCAGAGAAGCTGTAAAGCCCCCATTTATAAAGAGGACTTATTATTGACTTTTCTCTTTGAATAAGAAACACTGTGACGTTCAACCTAAGGAAGGGAAGGGGGGGCAACGGTGAGCAAAATAAGTAATGGCTCTGCTTTTGGCCGGGAAGCAGTTTGCTGCGAAATGGGGTATTGATCTTGAACAGATAAACCACATTCTCCACGGCCACAGGCATTTCTGAACAATTTAATTAGGGAAGGATGAACAATATTTATGGCTTCTCTTTGTCACTGGGGCTGATGAACGGCTTTCTCATACACTGCTAGCTGCTGTGGGGACTCGCCGTACACCGTTTACCTCCACACACCTGACAGCTTTACACTTAATGCAGCTTTCTGGATTTACAGAAACTCCTCCAGGGACTTGGGTTGGCAAACTTGTCTTCCTCAATCACTGCGCCACCTACTGCTCATACCAAGACTTCATTTTCTCCTAGTCTTGTGCATCAGCCGCAGTCGTCAAGCAGGTCATGTATGAAACATGTTTATTGCGGTCGCCTGCGTGTAATGAAAGTGGGGAAGTTCGGCTAGTGTCCACAGCAGTTGTGGACAGCCCTCCTGTGTGATCTTCATGCTGTGTGCTTTTAGCTGACTTGACGGGTGACGGTCACCCCAGCAAGGCGAAGGGTGCCGTGGCAGGTGTGTCGGCACAGGCCCTTCGTGGCTGGTTTAACAAGCGCCTAACCACCAGTGACCGTAGTGAAGGCAGTGCCGTTACATCCCGCACAGGTCATGATGAGTTCTCGAGTACATCTGCGGCGCTAATGGACCACGTGCACATCAAAGGAGGACAGCGGGAGTGTTTGGGCTGCCTCTGCCCTCCAAACACAAGAACCATGGAGATGAAGGGTGCACTTTGACACCTTTCATCACACATCCCCACCTGCGCCGGAGGTCCGGGGTCCCGCGGCTAGACCTCCCCCCCGGCCTTATATGTGGGACTCTCAGATGCAGTGAAGTGCTGGTGTACAACAGCAGTTCCATTTCTTCTTGGAAAGGTGTTTTTTTTTTTTTTTTTTTTTTTTTTAACGCTGCGGTTGGACAGCAGGTGTTTTAACACCACTGAGCAGAAGTAGGGAGACTGTAGACACGAGTAACACTATGGATCTCAGAGCAAATTGCGTGTTGTTTTTAGAGGGACACGTGTGACATGATGCGTCCTGTTCTCTAGCGTGCTTCGCACATACCTGTCCTTCCAGTGTGTATTCATTAGCACTGTGATCTGTCTCAAAGGGACACTCTCTGACAGACAGGTTCAACACTGCCTATCGGTTTGCTGAGGGTACAGCCTAGGAGCTGTCTTATGTTTATAGCACTCGTTTAGCTGGCAGTTTTCTCCAAAGCCACCTTATATACCGGAGTACTTTTTACTAGAGCCATTCAGGGCAAGATCCTTGTTCAAGGGAATGAGAGCTGGAAGTGGAATTCAAACCTCGGTCCTTTGGGTGGAAGGCAGCAGCACTAACTGCAATGCCACTTGCTGCCCCTGTTTCTGTTTTCCTCAAAGCCCCTGTGCAAGACTCGGAGCATGAGGTGCAGTGAGGTCACAGTGACAGGGATGCTGGGGACTGCCATACAGTACAGTAAGTGTGTGCTGCCCCTAATGAGTGTGTCATTCATTTTGGTGCTGTGAGCACCTCTATGAGTGGGGTCCATACCCCCGTGCACTTAATGGTCCTTGGACACCTGTGGATGGGATTGTAACTTGTCAGTGGTCACATAAGCTGTCCCAGTGACAACATAGACCTTCATACAAGCTTTCAGAGGATGGATATGATGTCCTGGTTCGAGCAGGTTCTGCTGTAGACAGTCACTCGATCACACACCCTCTCCACAGATAAGTGATCTGTCTTGAAATATTTAGTTTTTAGTGAAAAATGCCACTTTGTGGACTCAGCAGGAGGGGCCTGATTCTGCTGAATAGTGACTGTACGTGTAAATGGGAATTTGGGACAAGGATCCCTCCAGTCTAGTGTTCACCAAGGACATGCTGTGAGCCTTCAAGGTGGGGACTCAAGGTGAGTGCTTTCAGAAGGTGGCACTTAGTGCAGGGACAGCAACTTCTGCAGAGGGGAGACGGTCTTCCGCAACTGGCGTTGAGCAAGTCCACTTGCAGGTGAAAGGGATATGCAGATGAGGGCGCTGGTCAGCAGCGCTGCCTGGACGCCTGTATTTTTAGCAGCTGCCATTTACAGTTGGAACGTTGTGTGCTCCTCGCCTGAGTCATCCAGCAAGACTGGGAACAGAGCTTCTCACGTCTTGGGGACGGCATTTGAGTGCATGAACATGCATGCGTCCACGAGCGTATGCGTGTTTGTTTATGCATGTCTTGTGCGGTCACACACACACAATCTAGACCGTCTGGATAGGACGTAAGGAAATAGCCTGAACCCTAGACGTCCAGCTCGCGAGTCCAGCGTGTTAGAATCGCATCGCAATTGAACATTGTGCAGCTGGTCATAAAACAAACTCTGAGATGGCCTCGACATGTTTAGAAGGATGCCCCCTGAGGTGCGTCTTGTCTTCGGTGCTGTTGTGTGAGGTCTCGGCTCCATCTTGCTGCCTACCTTTCCTTCGGGACGGAGCCTTTGAAGCAGGCGCCCGCTTTGAGGCTTCACTCACAACGTCAGTTGTACATTTCCTCTCTGCTCCAGTGTTTACAGGAGACACATTAATTACTTCCAGCAATTTCCTCCCGAGGTTTGTTCTTTCCAGAATAAAGGTCCCCAGTCCATTTCCTCCTCCCATCTAGGTCCGTGGTAGTTCCCCCAGGGGTACTGGTGTCTCCCATGCCAGCCTTACAGTGTTAATTATTAATCATTTCCTTGATTCTCTTCTCCAAAGTGACTTACAGTGGTGGGTTTGTACGCTAAGCTTCTTACAGTGATTTACCATTATTACTTACATTTATAAAGCAGGGTAATTTTTTACTGCATTAGTTATGGGTGCATAATTTGCTTAGGGGTGTTTGAGCAGGGATTCAAACCTGGGTCCTTATGATTGCAAGGAAACAGCTCTAACCGCTACGCCACCTCCTGCCCCCTGCTGCCCCCTGCATGTTTGCATTGTTCTGTTCTCATTGTTCCCAGCCCTGGTCCTGCTGGATTCCTGTGTCAGTCGTTTCCTGTTTTAGGTGATGTTTTAGTATTTATTTGCGCTGCATTTCTTCATTGAATATGTTAGAAGACACAGATAATGCCAGTACAAATGCATCTGTTGAAATGTCATTGTTATTTTCTGTGTCACTTGTTTTATTGGCACAACACCTGTAATAGTGAAAGACCAGTAAGGATTTTTTCTTGTTTTGCCTTAATAGGAGCGATAATTATTTCAGTTAAACCATCATTATGTAGTTAATTATGTTGTACGTGAGGGACTAATTAAACGGAATGAGGTTCAGCGGAAATTTGTTTATCTTTACTGGTGTTCAAGGAATTTTTTTTTTTTTTTTTATATATAACATCTTTGGACAACTTTGTGCAAGGACCCTTACAATGTTACTTTCAAGTTACAATGGTTTACCCGCTTATACAGCTGAGCAATTTTATTATTTAAGATAAGTATTGTTCTCACCCATGTTACAGCAAGAGTGAGGATTTGATCCTGTGACCTCCTCACAGCAGTCCTACAGCACTTCATTTTCTGTAGCTGCTCAGATTTGGTTGGGTTCTTTATATGTTTGATCCATTCATTTTAACAGGTAAACCCTAACGGCTGAATCATGAGCTCAGCTAAATACGCTAAATTTGCAGAATACAGTTGGAGCAAAGCCCAAAGGGTGAAGCAGACAGCTCAGTGTTCCACACATCCCATGTGTGCAGCTGGGTATCTTACTGGAAATGAGGTGATGTACCTACATCTATGGAAGATGAGAACACTTTGGGATTTGAACCAACAGCCATCCCGGTGGGGGTAAAACAAAGCATCCTCTAAGCTCTGCAGTGAAAACTGAGGCAACATGTTCATGTTTGATATATCGGCCAAGAGGGAAACTTGTGCCTGCAGCAGTGTTATCAGGTGATGGGTAAAGATGCAGGAGAAGTCCCAGATACACCAACTGGAGTGATTCCCTCAGGTGCTCAACTCACTTTCAGCCAAGTGAAATTAAGTTCAGTGCCGCATGAAGTGGGGTTCCTGTCATTAGTGTGAAGTGCGCGGCAGATGGTTTCCTTGCCAGCACGTCTTCGAGCAAGTGCGACGTGTCAGGTCGGCGCGCACGCACCCGTCATCTGGCTGCGTGAGACGCTGTCGTGCTTGTTTTCCATTCCCCGTGTGCGAGGCAGTTGTGACGGGGCTGTGTGCGCCACCGTACTGTACTCCTCGCACTGCAGCAGGCCTTTGCATCACTGTGCTTAATGACATCCCGTTGTGTTTACAGTGGCATCGTGGGGCGGCGGCTGGCCGCGCGGCCTGTGCTCTGGGTCTCCGCTAATGACGCCGTTGTCTTTCAGACTTTTGCACGAGTCTGGCACCTGATGGCATTTCGGCTCCATGGACCGAATTGCGCTTTTTTTGCACGGCGGAGAACTGGAGAAAAGGGCACCGTGGCTCGGCCAAGAGGTTCTTCGTGTTATTTTTTTAATCACTACTTTTCATGTGGACTTGTGGCCCGGGAACGGCCGATGTTTTGACTTGTGATTTTATATGACTTTCTTTTCTCATCTTGATGTAATATAACTTAACTGCAAACACATGTGAGAAACGTTCACTTGGCTTTTATCAAACTGACATTTAAGTGCTTTTTTCAACCGCTGTAACATTTGTGGCGAGGGATTTCAAAGAGATGAATCTAACATTCTTGCCACTTCTTTTCTTTCTCGTAAGTTAACATTTGGTGCTCATACATTTAACCTGGTCTTCATCAGAGCCGCAGAACACATTTATAAGGCATTTCTTTGTGCACATATGCCCAGGAGGTTATCCCAGGAAGATGTGCAAATAGTTCGGATACAGCGCTTAAAGAACGAGGCTTCGTCTTGTGCGCTGAAGTTTTCATTCAAATGGATTTTAAAACGGTCCTTTATCTGAGCAAATAAAAAGGACTGTAAAAGTATGAAAAGTGTTTTTATTATTTCCATGTTGAAATGTATGTAAGGCCTGTGCTAGCCATAAAGGGAGACGCAGAGCACGGGTGATGGATAACGGCGGCGGTTGTGTAGTTGCAGGCATCTAGTGGGTTTATGGTGGTGTATAAGCATCTCAGTTGCGCTCCTTGTCTTTGCAGCTGTGCTCTGAAGGTTAAAGTTTACACAGCCTCTGTGGAGCGGTAGTAGCATCATAAAGGCATCTACAGAACATGACACCTACTGGTTGGCATCTGCACAAGGTCGCAACACTGATGCTGAGAGCTCTCGGGTGATTTTTCCCTCTTGCACACATACACGCAAACACACACAGAGGAGTGCTCTCCTGAATGCGTTCTGAACGGGTGCATGCGCCTGTCTCACACAGATGTGGCTTCAGGAGACCCGCTGGCCCTCAGAAAGGGTAGGTAGTTCCTGGTCAGTTCTGACTTTACCATGATGCTGGACCAGCTTTGGAACTAACGAGCACTTCGGTAAACATGTGGTAGCAGAGCACAAGATTTTCCGTCTTTCTGACAGTCGGTGGACCGGTGTACCATTCCCACCATGTTTCACACCGGCGTAGCAGCACCTTCCCCAGTTCTCAATTGACAAACAGACACTGGCAGTGTGGTGAGCAGCATTTTCAACCAGGCATCCGTACCGCGTGAAAATTTTCACTTCTTTTTTCGTGCCACCGTGCCGCATTGAGTAAAATTGTGATACGGCAAAAAGAAAACAAATTCCCAAGGAGAAAAAAATGCACTGGAAACACTTAGACGGATGTTCCCAACCTGTTATGTACTCCCACGTGAGTCAGCAGATGTACTGAAATTGGCCCTTTCCAAATAACGTTCCGTGTTGGTTTCTTCACGCTTCATATTGTAGCCCGCAGTGCTGTGAGTTTGTATGGGGCAAAGAAGGACACAGAGGCAGCATTCATCTTGAATATTTATTTGAGTACCAGCACGTAGGGAAAGGATGCTCTCAGTCAAGGACCCCATTTCCTCCAAGACCGGCACCTCAAGTCAGCCTTCCCAGCCTGCTTGGCACTTCAGGTTCTCTCCTAGCACACGGGCAAACACGGTCACCCCATCAGTTCCCCCCGAAGTGCCCCCAGTGGTTGCACATGCTATTTACAAGTTACCCACAATGCAACTATTTACATTAATCAAATCTTCTCGCCTAAATACAGTAACGTGGGTCATTACAATATAGATTTTCTTCACATCGCTGAAAGTCCTTGACTTTGTGTTGGACGTCATAGTCTGAACAGTGGGGTCCTGAATGGTCTGAATGAAATTAGGAAAAACTTCAGAATGCTTTTAACAAGTGTCGTGGATTTCATTTTTCCTCCTCCATACCCCGGAACCGACTCAGCTGCTGCCGGGTTCGACAATCTCCTGTAGACTGTGCCCGAGAATGTGCAATATAACCAGCTGCATACAAATCTTTGTGAAGAGTGAAATGATTTAGCATTTTCTGCCTGGTTTTATGAGCTACAGTTGTACTAGAGGCTGTTTATTCCCATGGCTGCACTGGTTTTGTTTCAAGACCACTTAAATCAGTGGGTGTTTTTCACTATTTGTGTTTTTGAGTAAGCACTATTATAATTTTATTATTATAGTATTTGTGTCTAGGCAGAGTGCAGAAAGAGCCCTTTGATGTACTTGGTAGGGCCTCCTTCTGAAACACTACTGGTAATTCAGACATCAAGAGCGCCTGTGGCCACTGAGGAGCGCTTCATTATTTTTATTTATCGTTTTACTTGCAACTGTCCTTCGCAGCGCGGTGTTCTTGCATTTGCGCTGGCGGTGCAGTGACTAGCACACAGGGGGTTGATGAATGTGCCACATCTTCACGTGTGGCTCTGTTGCCCTCCGGCACGCGGACTGGGTCCTGGCGATGGCGCGGACTGTGCGCTCTGCAGTCGGGAGTGCTGGGGGACCGTGGTTTTACTATGGTGCGGTCCCATCCTCTACGGTTACGCTCTGGGTTTGCTCGCTTTAGCAGTTGTACGAAAGAAGTCGCTGCGTGGTTCCCACGCCCCGAGGCCATGCTCTCGCTCTCCAGGAGCTGGTGCTGTGAGCTGTCACTTGTCCCCAGTAGCCTGGTGAGCCCAAGGGCTGTTGATGTTGAAGGGGAACGACTTCAGTGCTGAGTTGCTATGACCTCATTTGTTGATTTGTATAAATGCAGGGCAGAAAACTTGGATAATGTTTGTCTTTTAACATTACAGTAAAAGCTCTCTCACACACACAAGCAGAGCTGATGAAGCGAGAGACAGCACTCAGGTGGAGTCAGTCCTTTCCCCATTGAAGGGCCTAAACAGAAAAACGACCCTATGCTCTTTGGGGAACTTTTCGAAGGTACTCTTCAAACTATTGCGTTTTAGTCATTTCCATTTGGTGTTTATGTGTGTGATCAGAGCAGCCTTTGCATTTCTGCTCAGTTGGCTGGAGAGATCTGATCTCCTCTAACAGAAAGCAGAGTCCAGCAGGTGTTACCCATCAAAAGGTCAAGGGTTTCACTTGACCCATGTGCAGGGTTGCCCTTGCACATCTTTTAGTCCAGGCTCGTTGCCTCTGGTTCCTCGAGACAGGTTCTGCGGTGTCTGCAATGGACCCTCAGAGGACTGCTGGACTGGTGTACAGAGGCATGCTCGTGAGCCACTCTTCATGGTGGAAGCAGCACCTCGATTGTGGTTCAGCCTATTTGCATGCTACAGAGACCCAAGGGTTGAGGTGTGTTGGTGGCGGAAGGCAGGTGGGGGGGGGATTGAGGACCCTGTGTAGTGTACTCATCTGCAAGGGGTAAATATAGATGCTGGGTTGAATGGCCCGACAGCACTGCTTCCTGTCCTGTTTCCTGTTTACAAACACCAAAGCTACTTTTGGCTGGGCCTTATTCTTGACTCCCTTTCCGGCAGCTTCTAACAACACGCCTTCTTGTTGTGTGCCTTTTTATTTTCATAGGTTTGACGAGTTAGTGAAGAAGTTCAAAGTCGAGTACCATGCTGGCGGATCCACTCAGAATTCGATCAAAATTGCCCAGGTTTGCCTCCCCTTCTTTCTCTCTCTCTCTCTGACACACACACACACACAGAAGCCACATACAGGTTGTAAGAGTGACACATAGACAGCTGTTGCGGTCATCTGTGGAGGAATAGGCCTTCTGCTGATCCCTGCCTGTGTGGCCGACTGAAGTGCCTTTTTGGCGGCGCGGTATAAAGCACTGCAGACTTCCAGCACAGCTCAGTGTGTTGTTGCTGTCTCCACCCTACCCCCACCCTGAGGTTTACATTTACATTTATTCATTTAGCAGACACTTTTCTCCAAAGCGACACACATCACAGAGAAAAATTAAATGGGTACATCACATGTTAGCTTAGGGCAGAGGCCTCCAGAACTTTGGATCCCGTTCTGGACCGCAGACGTTCGCCAGTGCCTTCATAAGAGAGACGTCTCACCACGTCTTTTCCATCTTTTATGATGGAACAGCCCAGTGAAGTCTGAGGACTGAGTGCTGCTGCTGCTGCTGTGTGCTGTCTGCCCTGGCACCCTGGTGGGGGTGTTTTGGCCAGACCCTCTTCCAGGTGATGCAGATGGGTATGGGAGCAGTTCCACCGACATCTAAGATCATTATGCAGAGATACTCAGTGATATGAGTTTCTGTCTCTAATGGTTGGAACTTCTTCTGAGGTGAACACCCCCCACCCCCTCCGTTTTCACCACTCTGTGATATGTTCACATATTGGTAATTGGAATATTCCTGATTGTATTTTACGGTCATTATTTCAAGTCTCACTCTGCCTTTCTCCCACCCTGTGTTTACAGTGTGTCGAGTAGTGTTGCTCCAGTTGCCCGAGGTTCTCCCAGCACTGCAGGCTCCCACTACGTCAGCTGTTAATACATTTATTTTCCTGCCACCGAGGTTTTCCTTCTTAAGTGTCGGCTGTCATTTCTGTCACACTGAGGGCTCAGCTTCACATCATCTGAAGGCCCTTTGATGTCAATGGGTCCTGCCGTGGCAGTGGTACTGGGCTTTTCCTGGGTACAGTGGTGTGTCCTGAGGGGGTAGAGCGGTACAGGAGGTAGCATCCCCAGTCGACGCATAACCCCCATCCCTGTACCCAACATCAAAGCCCGGAGCGGAAGGTTCCAGAAGTGCAGGGTCCTCACATCTCCGCCCCTACTCAGACTTGCGCCCTCGTGTTGAAGGCGTTAAACGGATCACGGTGAAGACCAGAAGGAGGAAGCGCAGCAGCCAAAGCCAGGTGTAATTGCCAGATATCTGGAAAGTTCTTTTCTTTTTGATAGAAAGATGTCCTCCTAAAAGTTTCTTGAAAGAATCCCTGCATTGCATGCTCCTCCTGCTGCGATGCCTGTTTCGCCCCCTAAAGTTTCTTTTTGCCTGTCGCTTCCTCTGCTCTGTCTTGTAGGGAGGTCGGGATGGGGCTGGAGGCTACTTTTCGTGCCGAGTTCTGAATACCTCATTGAAAACACATGTGCACCATGTTGCTGGAATGTTTCTCCTGCAGGAAATCACCGCGCTGCCTTTTACATACAAAAGGACTTTTCCCAGCTCATATTTTGTGTGGAAACTTAAACTTGGATTGACGTGTTCTTGTGGGCACAGTCAAATCCCAGAGGCTAACAACTTTCTGTGACCTAATCTTTGGCTTCACCAAGTTCTTTTTTTCTTTTCAGAGCAAAGAAATTTTAGTTTATTTCCATTTGTCCAAGAATTTAACCCCACTGGTGTTTTTCCTGAGTGTCTTTTATGAAGCGTTTTAAGAGAGGAGACAGAAAATTGTCTGGGTAACATTTTAGATGCAAATAAATTTGAGAGAGGGAGAAATGCTTTGGAGATTTCAGCGTAGTTGTCTCACAGGAGCGTTGTATGTAGCGAAGAGGCCTAGCAGGGTGTGTTTAACTTGCAACAGCAAATGGTTCAGACATCTGTATCCTGCGCTCAGGGAAAATTAAATAAGCAAGCGTTTCAACATCACAATGTCTGATTGTGTTTTAGATTATCCTTAATTGAAGGTTTTCATATGTTGCGTATGCAGGAATTTTTTTTCCTTGCGCCGTCGCCTGGGGTTACAGAAACATGAATGAATTCCATTGTGGGCGATCCAAAGTGAGCATACTAAATAATGATTAAACACAGAGCACCTGGTAGGTCTCAAACTTTTGTGCTGCAAGATCTTCAAGTGCAGCTTCATCATCGTGGCAAGGCTCTTGGTTGTTTGGGAAAGGTTAATGAAAATTCTCCATCACGGTGCCGGCCTGTCTGCAGATGACTGGTAGCAGAACCTGCTTCTTCACATCCTGTGCTGAGGTTACGGACCCTCTAAAAATAAGAAATACCGAGGGTTCTTCTCCATTTCTGCACATTACTCATGATTCCTGAGCTTAAGCAAGCTGCTTTGCCACTGGCTGGGGCACCACCCAAGACACTTGTGAAGCTCCTTTCATCTGCTGTGAGATGTGAACAAAGAACAGGAGGCAGCTCAGGGTTTCTGATCAGCGCATGTCCTCTGCTTTACTGCGGGACTTGAAATCATGTCTCATTCACCACATTCCACCTGATCCTGAGAGAAGGCTGGATCTCCTGAATGATGGCATGGTAGTGATATTGGTGTGCAGCTGACTGGTCCCCCACTACTTATCCACTACAGGTACAGTCAGTTATACAACATAGTCAGTTGCCGTTGACAAAGGTGTCTGTTTTTCTTTTTATTTTATTCATTTAGCAATCTGCAAATGGAAAGACAACAACACATCTGTTTTGTAGTAATATCCACTGATCCCTTAAAGGTCAGACCCTACCTAAAAGTTTATTCATCTGTTGCTTTCTTTTGAAGATTTATTAATCAGGATATGTGGTTGTTGAACATCTGAAGGCTCTCTGTAATGTATGTATGATAGTATAAATGGGAACAAGTTGGGTTCCTTTGTGTCCGCAACGTCTGTTAACTTTCAGCGCTAATATATGTTTGGTCTCATGGTTGTCCGCAGCCGTGGGTCAGAGTTCTGCTCTCATATTGGTGTCCTTATTCCCTAAGGCCAGTTGAGAGGTGGCCACAGCAAGCCGGTTGTTAGCCTTGAGTGTGCAGTGAAAGCTTGTTGATAGTGGATCACTGCTACGTTTTATAATAGGGCTTTGTTGCATTTTTCACTAATTTCACACATTGTTTATGTTAAAATACTACTAACATAGAACAGTAATATAAAGTCAGTACAGTATTATATTTTCATGTAGCACTGTTTTCACTTTCATCTCTAAATCGATTTTCTTTAACTTTTTTTTTCTGCAGAATACCCACATTTTTGGTTGCTAGCATTGTAAAAATAACTTGTATGGAATCAAAAAGAAAACATTCTCCAAACAAAAATTTTGTAAGTAAAACATTGCTGAGAGACAGACTGACTGATTCAATGAAAATATGGATGCTAGTGTTTCTGTACAGCAGAGCGGTTGCTGTTATCAGACGTTGGGACTTGAAAATAATATTATGAGGTTGATGAATTGACTGTTGTAAGTCACATATGTCATAAGTCAAGGACTATCTGTAGGCAGTGCTGGTATGGCAAGGCATGTGATGTGTGTGATGGGGTCGATGCCCTGCGTAGTGCCCAAGAATCTCTGTCCGGATGCTGCAAAATGAAGCTGTTCTGTAGAGAACCTGTGCTCCTCCCACCTTAACCAGTTAAGACTACATCACTTCTAAATATTTCCTGTGAGCCTATACATATCACTGGTGAGACAACAGTACTAGTCTTCAAAGAAGAAGATGTGTTTTGGCAGAGATCAAGCCACAAATCAATGTGGCTTGATTTCCTTTTCTTTTTACTTGACCCTAGTTGTGTTTAGTCTTTAAGCTCTGCGACAAATATGTGGGTTGAGCCTTCTGGCTTGGCACCATCAAGGCCTCTCTTAGTTCTGGTTCTGGAGTGGCCACCCAATAGTTCAGGCCTGCTGTCATGTTTACATGTTTTCCTAGCAAGTGCTGAACATAAGCCCATTGATACATCAACAGTAAAACGAAGACAGATGTAACCACAACATAGCTCTTGAATTACATGGCATATTATTCTATACATTGGCCTTTTCTCCAGCCCTGTTATTTTGCTCTTTTGTTTTGCCAAACTTCTTTCTGTCTGTTTTTGCCCCCTCATATTTTATGTTCTAGGCACACACAAGTACTTGTGGTGAAGATGTTGCATAGCAACAGGGAGAAATGGCATCAAGTTAAATATTTGGGTTTGAAGGCCTTCAGTTAAATTGAAAAGTGTCTGCAATTAAAAGATCTTTCTCTAGGTCACAAGTTTAATATACTTCTGAATTAAAATTCAAACCATTGCAGCTAAACAAATACCATCCTACTAGATATTACCAATTGTTAGAGTCATAAAACTTTTTCATCATTAGCATTTAGTGAGAGGTGTCAGTAATTATTGTTCCTTGGATTGAGGGCTGTTGAGGCAGTGCTTGCAGCAATGGGTATTGTGATTCTAGCTCTGCAGTGATGCAGCATGATGTTGCTGGGCCTCAGGTTTGACTCATAGCAGCAGGAGGACGTGCAAATGGAGACGCTGGGCTGTGCAGAAGAGAGCGGGCGGACGACAGCACCATGGTGACGCACGGCAGGTGACAGACAGGCCTGGGCTGTAATGGCCCCCATCAGCGGGCGCTTTCCTCGCTGTTCCTCCTCCGCCACCTCCTTCCCAGCTCAGGTGCTGGCAGGCCTGCCAAACAGGGCTTTTTCCCATATAAATGGCATCATTAGTACAGCCTGGATTACTCCAAGGGCTCCCTGGTGCTTCATGGTGCTGTGACTCGACGCGCCTGCTTCATCCTCCCGCACTGTTTCTGCACCGGGGTCTCCACCCCCACCATGATCCCAGGGAGAGCCCTACCACCCCCTCCCTGCTGCTGCAGGTGGAATTCATCCGTCCTCTGCTCACACTGACGTTCATTTCACACTCAGATTAAGCGACTCATTTATGCCTGCCTCAATGGGTCCTTCAAAAGGACAAATGATTTGATTGCTGAAGCCTAATCTCTGCTAATAATGGCTGCTTAGAAGAGGGGTCTTTATGAAAAATAATCTGTCACATATTGAAATGTAGTACCTGCCTTTGATATGGGGGCGATGGTGGGTTTCATGAACATGAAAGCATTTCAACTTTATATAATCTAAAATGTCTTGACTACTCATGTCTCCCTGTATCTACAACAAGGAGCATTTAAGCCAGCGCTTTCCCCATAGATACTGTATGTATGAATACACATGCTGTATATAATATATTCCGAAGCCATGATTTTGTAGACCTATGTCAAAAATGGGGGGCAAAGTTAATTCTTTGAATGCAGTCATTTTTGGATGATTATCCTCTATGGGCTAAGCCTGTGGAGATGTAGCCCTTACAGACCTTACTGTTATGCACTGAGGAGAGACCATGAGGGAGGGCAGTACATGTGCAGTCTGGTCAGATCAGTCATGATGGGTTTGCCTCTGCACATCTTAATGTCTTTTCAGACCACACAAGGAAGCCAGCATATATGCCGACCAGTGCTGTGGAGTTGGAAGCAATTATTGGGTTTCTGGAGTCAGAGTCGAAGGTTTTGCGTACCGACTCCACAGCCCTGATTCCGACTACTAACCCCCCCCGGTCTTACTTCCTTTACCTTGCCAGAAGGATTGACTAACTTCAGGAAAAGGCTGAAACAGGCGGCTTTCGGTCCGTTGCTGTTTTTAAATTGTGTGGCCCAGCAGTTGCCGAGAGGACCGAGTGAGATGTGTTTTTAGTCTGTTTTTGATCAAGTTAATATTTTTCCTTTAAATAACCGTGTGAAGACTTGAATTTATGATATGCGTGGTTGAAGATATGTTTCAGCATGCCATTAAAAGTACTCAAATTAATCTTTCCCCTTCAGATGATCCAGCCCTGAGAAAACTGCTTATTTGATTCTTCATGGTTTCGCTTCATTTAAATTAAGTTTTGTAATTATAAACTTTTAAATGATTACTGTTACTTCAGGGTTTTTTCTAAGTCTTTTTTTTTACGTTTATGTCATGGTTCAGCACACTCTTGATCCTCAATTCTAGGTGGTGCCTCCCATGGAGGATGATGTGATGCCACCCTGGGTCTTTGGCTTTGGCAATATCTATAAAAGAGTAAAGAGTGAAACACAACCCAGGCTGTCAGTTTGTCATTTTCGGGGACGGACAGAGTTCAGGTCATCCACAGTGTTTGCTTTGGTGATTTCCTGAAATGTAGTCTTTTGGCCACTGTATCGGCCTTTCATTTCACTTATCCAGGGGTGTTTGTGTTTGAAAAAGACACAAGTTAAAATCCATATGTCCAGTGTGCTAAGTTTGACTTCCGCTTAATCTCTTAAATACAAAATTCAATAAATGCTGATTAGACAACTTTGTACCACTTTATTTAAGAGCCATATGTAAGGAGACAGGTCTGCTGAACAGCTAAATAATGATAAATAATCTATGCAGTCCTTGGGTTTCACTCCTCAAGGGCAGCCGCTGTGCCGGCCCGCTTTACCGTAAATGCTAAGCTGAAAACCGTGAAAGCACCGGCAAGGAATTTGCAGTTCCCTATTCACCGGGGTCCGACTATTAAAATGGACTGAAAGAAAAATGGAATGAGGACCAGACTCAAAATCAAGCATAACTGTTTTCGCATATAGGATGTCCCAAGTGTCTCTCTGTTTCATGCGCTCATACCTCCTGTGATGAATGTCCAGTGTCTGGATTGCACCATAAATCGAGCTCCCCGCCTCCACCGTGTTCTGCCACTATAATCCCATCCGTGGACGCTCTCTTCGGATCTATGCAGCATCTGCTTAGGAACAATACATCTTGCCTGTGGCTATGAGGACATGCTTGTGTGCATTTTGGAGTGTAAGGCTGCTTTTTCGACTGCTCTCTTGCCCAGAAGGATTCATGGCTGCAGGTTAATCCGTGGTGCTGTCCTCTTGACACCCACTCGCTTCACTCGCCTCAGAGTGAACTTTGATGTCCTCATCTTCTGGAGTGATCCAACTACACATACAGAGCCTGTACCTGTGCACCCTCTTGCACAGTTTCTCCTAAGTGATCCAAGTAAACGTTATTTTGATTTCTATCATCCTCCGCAATTAAGTTCAAACCCCCCCTATGAGACACACCATGACCTGCTGGGATTTTTAAAATAATTGCTGTCAGTTGTCCCTAGGGTTTTTTTTTTTTTTATTTTTATTTTTTAAAAAAACAGTATTCCCGCTTTTAAATTCATACCCGGTTACTTTGCCGCTAAATGGCGCTTTTTTTTTTTTTTTTTTTTTTTTTTTTTTTGAGGGTTCTGATGTGTTTCCAATCGGAGCCCTTGCTGTATGTGTCTGTCAGACTAATTTGTCCAGTCAAATGCCCACAGGTTGGTCTGTGTTTGGACTGCAGCATTTATCCCCTACCAAATGGGACTCATGCATTTACCTCATGGCCTGGTAAAACCCCCATTGATTTGATGTGCTGCAGAAAGATTCACTTATCTGGGTGATGGGTTCCTTGCCTGCAAAACTGTAAAAGGACTTTGTAAATTACTGTGCTGTCCATTGCGTTGTAAGCCTTTCACCTCAACTGGTAGGATCATGTCCCTGCTAACTGCAGCAAATCAGGGCAAAACTGTGAAAGCTAACGTTCATGTTTGATTTCCTTCATTGTATGGGGAAAAACAGTGTCCAGCTGTTTCCGTGTTGCCAGAACCTCATGCCTGAACTGTGTTATCCTTCACAGACCAAAGGAGGGTCATACTGGGTTCTCAAGACCTCAGAGTGGGATCCTTGCTACCGAGCTGTCAAAATGCATGGCAGATGGGGACGAGGCCCAGGCTACACCCGACATGGAACCACTGCTCTGAAATGACAGCTAATGGGATGTCTGGTGTGGAAGACCCTTCAGCACAGATCTGGAATGGAGACACTGCGCTGCACAGATATTATCGCAGTTAGCACAGCCGTTAACTGTGTCAGCTATTAGGTGCTTCATTTTCTGTTGTGGCTGACAGAACATTTCAAGCTTCATTAAAGAGCGGTGTGTGTAGTAAGGAGGTACAGTACGTCTGGTAGAACCACCTGGTCTCCCAGTAGAGTCTCCAATGGCAATGTTTTCCCCCAGAAGAGTTATTTTTAATTTTTTTTATTCATCTCCTGTGGATGTAGACAGAGAAAGAGCACTTGGAAAGTGCCACTGAAAACCTGTGACCATGAAAAACTCGAAATGTACTTCAGGAAATATTCACAGAGGCCCCAGTTCCTTGACATTTTTTGGCCTGTACTTTTCAAAGCTTACAGGGCTTCAGTTAAACAATCTGTGTTCTTGTCGGCAGCTCTTGGAACGCAAAGCAAAATGTTTGGTGAAATTGTTTACAGCCTGAGCTGAAACGCATTTTAAAAAAGATTTCAGATTAGTGCTGACAAGCATTCAGGTCCATATTCCTACAGTTCTCCATTTAGCAGCACAAAATCATTGCTCTTAGAATACAAATTGAAGTTGAAACTGAGTACAGTATGTTGAGCAGTCCTTTCTGCCCTTTCACTTGGCTTCTGGCAGTAATTTAATGGTGCTTTTTCATTTTGACGTCTGAATACTTGTGGTAGCGAATGCTGCACCGTTGTTTTGGACAGTGCTGCATTGGGAACGTCCCGTTCGCCTTCTCACCAAGGTGGCACATTTCGTTCTGGATGGGTGTGGTTTCCTCCTGTCTGTCACTTCATGCTCATCTCATGTTGCTTAAATTCCTGCCACTCAGAGACTCCTTTTTTATTTATTTATTTATTTTTTTTTTTTCTCCCTCCTCTTTTCTCCCCCTTAAAAGCAGCTTTCAACACAGGTTTGTACCCTGTTACTTACAATTATTTACCCGTTAATACAGCTGGGTAATTTTTAATTTGGAGTAAATACCCATATAAATAGCACAATAGCAGGAGTGGGGATTTCAACTTGTCATTTGGCTGCAAGGCAGCAGCTCTAACTTGTCGTTTTCTGGCTGCCCGATTTGTGCGACCCTCACTGTTGTGCATTTCCCCCAGATGCCACAGTGATTACACAGAAGGTGACCTTGAGGAGCTCACAGACCATAGTATCATGCTTGATGTTGTGCTGTCATAGCCCAAGAGAGTCTACCTGCCTGTCTGGGTCACAGTCAGGTAGTCACTGTCTGCATTGTGCTGCGCTTCCCCCTGCACACACTTTCACGGTGTACATGGAAACCCACACAGATAAGTTATGTATGACTTTTCAGCTCTTTTGGCTGGATGCTGTTACTTGTTGCCAGCTCTGTATCCCCGTCTGGGGCCTCTGGCCTGGGTTCAGGATCGACGGGAAAGAGCACGTATCTGGTGAAGTTTAGTGGTCCGCAGAGCTCTCGGTTACCCTGGGACCAAGCGGCGAGCAGCCACATGGTCGACATGGCACAATAAATCAACAGGGGCCCAAGGCTGCAGATAATTGAATTGTTTTTGCATGGTGACTTCCCTGTGAAATGTGCGCTGCAAACGTTGCTCTCTGGGTGAAATCAGATCCAGCCCTTGGCTGAAGCTAAACCACCTTCTGGCCCACGTTACAGGGACTCTGGGAGCTGTTACAGAGTACAATTCGCATTTTGCACTTCAGATGGATTTAACTGGAGAGCAGTGTCCAAGGGTGACCCTGTTAATGCTCGCCTGTCTGGAAACTTAAGGCACGGCTGTGCATTTACAGGATGCTGGCTCTTCTGGAACAAAAGGTGTTGTATTTGGCAGGCGGAGGAGTTTTGAGGGACGTTTTTATGCAAGCTAAAATCCATCTGCAGCACTCTTTATTCCGGGGCCCATTAATGATGTGTTGAGGAAGCGTTTCCTGACAGCTCTTTGCAGAATGCTTGAAAATTGTAGCAAGCTGCCCCAAACAAGGGCTTTAGAGACCTCACAGCAGTTGGGGGCATTGTTTAGTTTTGCCAAACTTTGTCTTTAGAAATGTAGGCATAAATCCTATGTCATTTTAACAATTCAGTTAGACCTATGGGTCACTCTGTTTCTGTCCCAGTTCATGTGGTATTCTTTGTAGCGACCTTTGGTCTTCATAAGGCTCTTTAGATCCATCTGCCTTCAGAGGAACCTTCAAGTAAATTGTAGAGGGTGGATGGGAATTCCAAAAGACTTTGCTGAGCAGTTAGGCTGGTCAGTAAGGGGTTTTGGTAACCACCTAGTTCTAACCTTTCATGAGTAGAGCTGTTCAGAAGATGATGCTGAGAAGGCATACTTCACACACTTTAGACAGCAGTTCACAGGCCAGAGCCTTTTTGATGGGAACCACAGAAACTATTTCACTAATTACTCTGTTACAGCCAATTAGCTAAACTGTCTACTGCCTCTAGTTGTTCTTCATTATTTTTATTTTTTTTTTCCCTAGCTGTTGTGGTTTGTTTGTTTTTTAAGTGGGTGGCATGTGACAGTGGTTAGAACCACCACATTTGGATCCGATGGTCACAAGTTCAAATCCCACCTAGTGCTGTAGTGCCCTTGAGCCAGGTATTTGCCATGAATTGAGTAAAAAAATTACCCAGCTGTATAAATGGGCAAATCATTAGAAGAACCTTAACAGTGAAAGTTCCTTTGGAGGAAAGCATCAGGTAAATACAAATGTTAAATTTCTAATAATACATGGAAACATCAAGCTGATTTGTTACCATGAAAGCACATAAAATGCTTTAAATGCACATGGTTTTAGCACATACACTATACAACAGAAATGAGTACACCCCTGTGCAATATCACTTAAATGTCAAATGATTCAAAACTGTATCACCTTACAGTAATTGCATTACTTCTAAGTTGAACAGTAAGGCCCCACAGTAGGAACTCAGTGCAACAGAAGTCAGTACACCTTTCATTACTGAGATTATTCTGAGATTCAAATGTTTTATTTTTTCAGTACTTTGTATGTCCAACTTTATTTTTCATGACAGACTCAATCCTCCTCAGCATGGAGGTTACCACTCTTGCACAAATTTCTGGAGAGATGTTCTGCCATTTTTCAGAGAGAATTTTTTTAATCTGCTCTTTGCTGAAGGGGTTGTGTTGCACTACTTTTCTCTTTAAAAGACCCCAGAGGTGTTCTATTGGATTCAAGTCAGGTGACATACTTGGCCAGGTCATAGTTTTCACTTTTTTCTTCTTTAGAAACTCTTGCGTGATTTTGGCAGTGTGCTTTGCATCGTTATCATGCTGGGATATTTCTCTTCTGTCGAGCTTCTGGAGACTGAGAGTCATCTTGTCAGCCAGTATTTTGGTATATCCACACATATTCATGGTACCATCATAAATGTCATCTCCCCAACACCTTTTGCACTCATGCAGCCCCACTCCCACCTCCGTGCTTCACTGTCGGGACAATGCATTCACTGTGGTAGTCCTGGCCAGGGTCACGCCAAACAAGCTGAACCCCATCTGAGCCGAACAAGTTCATCTTGGTCTCATTTGAGCAAAGAATGTGCTCCCAATATTCATCAGCCTTCTCCTCATTTTCTTTAGCAACGTTTAATCTTGCAGTTGCCGAAGAGCAAGCAAAGGTTTTTTTTCTTGGACGCCGTCCATAGAGGTTGACGTTATGCAATGTCCTTCGCACTGTCTGAGCTGTCACAGAAACTCCGATTTCCACTGATAACCCCTGTGCCAAGTCTGAAGCACTTAGCCTTCTGCAAGTAGCGCAATGTCTGTGGCGTCATTTACGAGGACGGCCACTGCGGCTCTGATTAGTGGTACTATGGCTCATTCTGTTTCTTCTGATTACTGCTCCAACTGTGTTCGAACTGATTTGTAGTTGGTCACCGATCTTCCTGTATCCTTTTCCATCTTTGTGAAGTCTCACAATCAAATTTTTCAATTGCTCTGGCAATTCTTTCCATGCGGAGCCATGATGCAGACATGCAGCTAGACATAGCCCATAGAACCAAAACTGAGAAAGTTCTAGTGTTCACAGAAGAGGAGGATTGAGTCTGTCATCAAAAATAAAGGTAAACATACAAAGTACTGAAAAAATAAAAGATTTGAATCTCAGTAATGAAAGGTGTACTGACTTTTGTTGCATTGAGTTCGTACTGTGGGGCCTGTATTTTTAATATAGTACATCTAAACTGTTAATTTTTAATTTTACATAAGAGCAGATACCCTACTTGTTAACTTAGAAATAAAGCAATTATTGTGGAGGTGATACAATTTTGAATCATTTGACATTTAAGTGATATTGCACAGGGGTGTACTCACTTCTGTTGTATCGTGTAAAATAGTTAACTATATAAACATATTTTTTCAGCCCGTTTTACAATGCACGGGGGGCACGGTGGCACAGTGGGTTGGACCGGGTCCTGCTCTCTGGTGGGTCTGGGGTTCAAGTCCTGCTTGGGGTGCCTTGCGGCGGACTGGTGTCCCATCCTGGGTGTGTCCCCTCCCCCTCCGGCCTTACGCCCTGAGTTGCCGGATTAGGCTCCGGCTCCCCGCAAACCTATATGGGACAAGCGGTTCAGAGAGTGTGTGTGTGTGTGTGTGTGTGTGTGTGTGTGTGTGTGTGTGTGTGTGTGTGTGTGTGTGTGTGTGTGTGTGCGCGCGCGCGCGCGCGCACACGTTTTACCATGCATTTAACAAGGAACTATAGTGTAATGTGCTCCACCTGCTCTAATGCATATTTGTTGGGTTGGATAATGGGGGAGTCACATGATGTAGCTGTTCGCAAACTGAAGTTGTGACCTCAAGGTTTTAGGTTCAGATCCCAAAAGGAAAAAAAGTCATACTGTGAATGTATTTAACCTAAATTGTTGTCTGTGAAAATCCAGCTGTGGGTAGGACGATGGAAATTTAAATATACAGTATATGCAAAGATACACTTCTACTGATCCATCTATCCATCTGTATACATCCACTTCAAGAACCTGCCAGAAGAACACAGAGAACAGTATTTAAAAGATGGGAGGACAGTCTACATTATTGGTACCAAACTGAGACACAAGGTTGGTCATCAGAGTGTTAACATCTTTCTCTGGAGCTGAGGGTTTCCAGCCCACCGATTCCAAGCTGTTCCATTTGATGAACACGACCACTCAACAGATAAACAGTGATTCGTGCTAAGCTCAGCTGAGTCATTGTAGAGCATTAACTTATGTTCAAAGCATATGGCTACAGTACATCAAGGCTGTGGCTTTCACAAAAAAGAGGGTACAACTTATTGCTGTGACTGTCAGAAGAACTTGTTGAAGAGGCTGAAATGATACGCTCCGCCCCAAGGCCTGTCTGTCTAGCTGTCTTATCAAGGAGCCGCTTAATCCCCGAAATGGAGCAGGGCACGCTAGGGTACGCACAGGCGGCCCGTACTACTTCCGAACTTTGGGTGGGGTGGCGAAAGGGTCGCTCAAGACTAATGGGACATGGCTGCTTGCAGCCCTCCGTGCTTGGCACCAGCCCACTAGGTCTGGTAGCTTATCAAACCCGTAAATCACCTACTGGGGTGCTTCTGTACAGCTGTCACAGCACACTGCTAAGCCCCCACAGGGACCTCAAAGGGTCATTTCTTTCTTTTAGTTCTTATTACTATCATCTGGGGATTCTGGATGCTCTTTTTTTTAAACCAGTGCTGTCAGTGCTTTGTTTTTTACCATCAGGTTTACCCCTGCAAGCAGCTCATGTCATCACTGCCCTCCTTTTACTTCATTCCCAAACCTGCACGCTGTTTTCCTTTTGAATTTCTGCTCAAAGACCGTGTAGACCAGCATCACAGAAAATGCCTGCCACTCGGCTCTCCTTGCCCAGCCCATGGTCCTGCTGTGTTTTGTTTTGTTAATTTTCCTAATAGTATGAGGTAATGAATGTGCTTGCTGGATTCTGTAGCTCCACCAGTCCGATTCACGTGAAGGGTTCCACAGGACCGCCTGGCCCCTTGTGCCAGGTCCTGCATCCTGCTTCCTGGGGGACTATGGCCTGGCCGGAAGGCTCTTCAGGAACGAACACTGAGCTAGCCCTGAACTCCTGCCAAGAAGCACTCAATGGTGTCCTTGTCTGCCTCATTTAGACTTTAAGAGGGTTTTTTTCATTACCTGTGCAGCAGCCAAAAGATTTCTAGTCAGGCTGCTTTTGCTTTGCATAGCCAGTTTTTGTAGAGAGAGAAGCAGCTCTGCTGATTTACAGTTAGTGCTGTCGGAGGATAGATTTTGTGTGCGTGTGCGAGGGATCACGTATTACTGTCTTTGTTCAACAGTATGTTGAGTGTAGGTGTTCATGCACTGGAGCAGTAGAGCAGTGGTGTGACTGAGTATTTGTTGTTGTCCAGAGGTAGTTCCCATGCCTAGTTTATATTAATTGCTGCTTTTATTGCTTGGCCAGATTCGTACAGATTAGCTATAAGAAGTGTTGTAAGAGGTGTTAACACCATTGTACGATGAGTCTACGGGACTCATTGAGATAGGGTGCGGTTTGACCACCATAGACAGAGGACTCCGTTGTAGGATGGAAAGATGGAATCAGCCAACTCAGCACAGCCTGTCATTGCACCTTGATTCTCACTTCATTTCCTTGAGTGAAATTAGCACAAAAATCATCCACGAGTCGTCATAAGGCACTTCCTCTGAGTACCCATGGTGCCATGGGACACCTAACACAAGGCTTGCCTAAACTGGCAAATTTGGGTTTGATCTGTTACCTTGTGCTTTGCCCCTGAAACTACTCCCACAATGGAGAACCTAGGCTTAGTAACAGCAGGGTGGTATAACTGTGATTGCATGCTCTGTGTCACCCATAAGCACAAAGCCCCTTGTACGGCTTTAATCCTGGGTGTGTCTGACCTGTGGCTGTCACATACAGCTTTATAGAGCTATGCCCAGGTTATCTCAAGTGGTCATCTACAAGACAGAAAATCAACGGCACAACTGTGTGATCATATCACCTTCTTTAAAGACATTTCATTGCCAGCAACCACTGCTGTACACTTGATAAATATACTATTGATGGATTGATACTCCACGGGGAGAGAATGTATCCAAGGGCTACAGGCTGTTGCATAAGACCTGTGCAGACCCTCTTCCACTTAGTGAAAAATTCAGAGGTGGAGAACCATCTGACGCCTCACGGTTAAGGAACTTGGCACCTGGAGGTTTCAGGTGATACCCTTGAAAAGGTACTTAATCTGATCTACATCAAAATAAATTGGCAAATTTTGCAACTCCTAGCCAATATCAGCCAACCTGTGGTATCCTTCCAAGTTTTTCTTTGCACCACCCTACCCCATCTGCAGAGGGGGCCATAAGTTGACATGCTCTGATAGCCCCAAAGTGCTACAACACCAGCTGTGCATGAAATTTAAGTGTTGATAAACCTGGTCAGAAAGGGGTGCCAGCTCATGGTACGTAGAAGAGTGAAAGCTCCCATCATCTTCACCTTCGTTGCTATTCTGACGGCCCCCTGTTCCCCCTTCGCTCCAGCAGTCGCAACAACGATGATGGATGGGGTGGACCTGTCCTCCTCATCCTCAAAGCTGGCTTTCTTCTGAGTGCCTCGGTTTGCATTTTGGGAAAGTCAGGAATGAGGCCTTCAGTTTGCTCTTTTAGCTTTCTAAAAATAGTGCATTGAATCTTACAGGGTTGATAAGCCTGTAATTAGTGTTGCCATCAGCTGCTACAGAGTTTTAATCCACAGACATCTCTGCTGGTTAGAGCAGTTTTTTGGGTTCAGGAGTATTTACAACTGTGTTTAAGGGTAGACCAACTGAGCAAAAGGCTATTAAACAGTAAGTGCATGAAGATGTGAACCGATCTGATTAAGTGTGAGTTCACAAGGGCTCATCTAGTGAAGCCCTAGATTACAAATGGCTTAACGTGTTAACTCAACCGCCTTCCAAGAGTTGTGCATACATGAGCTGCTGTCACTTTGATATAACCCTGAGCAGAGTGGCAACTGCTTTGCCTCTAAAACATTTTTTCACTGCTGTTATTACAGCAATGATGCCACTTTTATTGACCTTGAATGAATTGGAAAAACAGTATGTAACATAATTTTCAGTGTGACCAGTCCAGTTAAATACAGTAATAATGAATTAATCAAAGGGCAAACCATAGTGCCCAGCCTTTATGGGAGGGACTATATAAGGAAGGGGTGTGGTTATACTCAGTGGCCCCACCTCTTGCCCTCAGATAGCCAATCAGCTTTAAGAAGTGATGGCTGGCTTCTTCATAGCCACAACATCTCCAAAATTAGTAACAATCTAGTAGGCTAGGGATTGAGGGTAAAGGGGGAAACAAAAATATACTGTATATAATATATATAATAAGTAGAAAAGTGATTCACCACACTCCCACAATCCACCCCTTTTGTGTTAAGATCTTGAGCAGTGGTTACCAAACTCTGTGGCTTATGATAGTGTTTTGTATAAGGATAATCTTTTCTTGTGTTCATTATTAAGGATGATTATTACATTTTTTTTTTTTTTTTTTTTAATTATTAAAGGAGATTATATTTTGTTCTAAAGATCTGTTTTTAATTTACTGAGTCCTCCTTCTGGGACTTTCTGTACCAGGCTGGGTGTGGTAAGTTCTTCCCGTGGCCATTCCCCAGGCTTGCCCCAGAAATGTAAATAAACAGGTAACCATTAGTGTTAGAGACTCAACACACCGTCTCTCTGCAGATGTGTCATTAGGGCCTGGTGCCCTCCCTCCTCCTCCTCTGTCTCTAGCCCACAGCTTTATTTCAGGCTTCCATTCCACCATAATGATGCGTTGCGATGCCCATTTTCCAATTTCAGCATCTGCCGCTGACAGGTAATTGGGATGTGTCTAACCGTGAGCACCCAACACTGCAGTCGCTCGACCTCTCTGCGACCCCTAGACAGCGGTCCCCGTCCTAATGGAGGTGTTATCTATTCAAATGCATGTGGTTATGAGATTTACCCACAGGGGTCCACGTTTAAAAGGCTTGGATGTGGTTCCATCCCCCTGCGGTCATGGAGGAGCTGCTCAGTGACTGTAAATGGAGGAGTTTATACTGGCACGTACACATTACCTGAGGGCCTGAAAGCTAGTACTCTATACTACTCTATCTATTCAGAACTCTGTGGCCAGTCCTGCATATTTCCCGTTTTACTCTCTTCATTCCATACGAGTTATAGTGGCATTGAATCACTGCTGTCGAGTTCCAGGTTCCACTTTTGCAACCCGAGATTTGACCAGAAGGATCTTCTCTGCTCTCCTCCAGGCTGAGCCATACTGCCAGGGTCTCACTGGGCACATCTCTACCACCCTCTGTGTGTGTGCATGTGGTGCTTGTGTGAGTGAGACTAGTTCCTCCCGCCTCTCTTCTTGTCTCTCCGTCTTTCCCTGTCTGGCTGAAGCGTGTGCTTCAGATTCGTCTGCTGTGCCCATTGGTGAGATCATGGCCAGGCTGTGTTTGTGTGCTTTTATACTGATGTCCTGAATGACCTCTGTCTCTGCAGCCTTAGAAATAGAGACCGCCTTCATCTCTTATTCTCTGCATCTTACTTCTTCTGAAGTGTGCATGAGTGTGTGACTTTTGATAGTACAGGTGGGTGGGACTAACCAATCTCATCAGCATGTCTCTTCAGAAATTGAGACAGTATCTGCTGGAAGCTGTCAGTGAACATGACAGGGGAGGATGATGAACACACACGCAGATTTAATTGGAAGAGGTGTTTTTATGGGGTGATGATCAAAAGGTTTTAAAATCACAGCATGTCAATATTGTTCACATATGTATAAGGGGTTTCTGTGTTACTCCTTTTACCATTACTGTAATGTTAGCAACCAGCAGGGGTGGGCCGCCTGTTGGCCATGGACCTCTGAGTTGTCCCCCCCCCCCCCCCCCCCCCCCCCATTATCAGCCCTGCCTGTTTTGTTTCCTCATACTGTTTGCAATATGCATCTTAGTGCTTTTTTGTCTTTTTCTTTGTTAAGCGCTCTGAGGTAACCTGTTGGGAACAGCTCTATCCAAAAATAAACCGAGTTGAAATGAGTATTAACGTCACTAGTATATGCTGCATCAAATACCCTCTGACAGAAGCCCATTGAAATGTATTTTCAACTTGTATAATGCGTACTAAATACATTGAAATAGGTCTTGCCAGGAGCTCTGGGAATTGGTCCTCTTTTTTTTTTTTCCTTTTTAGGAGGCTACCCACTTTTTCCTGTTTTCAGACTTTGTCCTTAGTTCAGTATGTTCAGACTTTTGCAGTGTAACCTTTCCAGCGTGTTGTTCTTCCAGGAATTGTGAGCTGTGCTCAGAAAGCACAGCCCCTGGCATTTGGGTCTCTGCCGCGTCTGAGCGACTGCCCAGAGGGCTGCTGGGGTTCACATTGCCTCACTTCCTGTCTCTCTCTCTCTCTCTCTCTCTCTCTCTCTCTCTCCCCCCTGGCAGTGGATGATCCAGGAGCCCCACAAGGTAGCCACGTTTTTCGGATGCATCGGCACGGACAAGTTTGGTGAGATCTTGAAGAAGAAGGCAGAGGAGGCACACGTGGATGCCCACTACTACGAGCAGGAGGAAGAGCCCACGGGCACCTGTGCAGCCTGCATCACTGGTGACAACAGGTCAGCGTCGGCCTTCCCGGGCGGGGCTGCCCAATTTCCTCAGGAGGCGCTGGGGGGGCCCTTCTGGTCCGATGCCACCGTTTTCGTCACTCTTATTCGTTTATTTATTTACTTTTTAAATAATCAGTTTTTACACAGCTCCGTTAAATTCTGAAGTCCGTTAGCTGTGATGTGCAGTGCATGACAAAGACTCCATCAGTGTGGCACTGTACTTCATTCAGACACCCCTGTAGTGACACAAAAGCCCTCTTCTGATGGTACAACCTCCCGTGGGTGACATATGAGGCCACGTTCTGGTCTCGGTGGACTGTAGTTGCAGCCGTCCTCTCACGTAGCATAAAGCAAAGCTGTGTTACGCAGGTCGGAAGCTCTGCGTTTGAAGAGGGTCGCTACAATTCCACGTAGGGGATTAGATGCTTCCCTTTTTTTTATTACTTCTTGGCCCATTACCATTAAGTACTCTGCGCACCTTACTACTGATGAAACGCTGGCCCTCTACATTTCAGAGGAGTGCAGCGACTCATCTGCAGGTTTACAACCCAATTATCACTCAGTGCTGTTTTTGATGGATTAACGTATTAAAGGAGAACATTTGATGCAATTTGGCACATTTTTAGAAGCCATTACAGTTCAGCGAGTGCCTTGGTAATATGTGTATATTTGATCTTTAAAAGTTGGAGAACCGCAGAAGGGAGGAAAAGTGAAACTGATGGATTGTTTTTGAAGGAGTGCAAAACTTGTGAAGATTTTTTTTGGGCTTCAGATGTACCTTGACAGGTGAACAACTGCCTGATAATTACTGCTTCCTGGAGCGTGTCTTTGATAGATCTCGGTATGGGCGATGGTTTACAGCTGTTTGTTTCCCTTTTCCCTGTCATTCCCCGGCTACTCAGCACAGAGACTCAAGAGAGTTTGTTTTGCCTATTTATATGTACTTAGCTATGAAACTGCGGAAGAGCTTGGCCACATTAGATGGTTTTGGTAAGAGTTGTTGAAGTTAAAGCCTTCTGTATGGATCATGCACTTGTGCAATGGCTTAAATAGCAAAGATCAAGTAGGAGCTAAGTACGGTTGTCTGTTGTCCACTTACCATTGTGATTCTCTCTTTGGTTGGCACAGTGGTTGAATTGAGCTGTTGTGTTTATGCACAGCTTGCTCTGTATTGCGTCTCTGTGAGAGGGCTGTGTCTGGGGCAACATGAGAGCTTTGTATGAAACGTAATGTTTTGATGGGTTTTCTAACAGCGTGTATGTGTGTGTTAAACCTTTCTGAATGGATTCTTATGGGACATGCTTTCGTGTGTGGTTTTACGGATTGCCCGCGGTCCAGTTAAAACTCCGTTTTTCCATTTATTGCTGTCACTCGATGCTGTCACTTGTGTTTGCCCATTGACTTGCAGCACCAGATAAGTGTCTGTGTTGTACGTGGGTGAAGCGGGGCCCACAGCGAGTGGCTATTATTCCTCCTTGCCTGTCAACAGATGCTTGTAGCCCCCCTGCCAGCATCAGGCCATCAGGCCCTCGAGCTCATCTGCTCACAACTCCCTATCGTTGACAGGGCTGTGTTTGGATCGATAACCCTCCCTCCCCCAAAGGTTTCCCCCACTGTGACCGCTGGAGATGTCGATCGTTCTTTTAAATTGTGAGAGGGGCTGTGAAGAGCGACACCTGATAAGGTCAGCCTTGCCTGATCTGAATGACATGGGGTCGAGGTCTGCTGAGGAGCTGCAGTGATATCCAGGCCAAAACATTTCATGTGCGGGGCCAGGCTGACTTAGTGTACCACATACCTCCGTGGTTCCTCAGAGCAGGGCATTGGTGTGATTTTTTTTTTTTTTTTTTTTTTTTTGGACTGTTCTTTCTCAAGCCCTTTAGTGCCATGTTGTATGTGCTGTAGTGTAAAGAAGTTAGATTATCTGCTTTTAGTTATTGTTTGCGGAAACAAAGAGGATTAGACTGTTTCGAGTGTCAGTAGATAGGGCCTTTTTTGGGATTAACACCAGTTCACTCAACATTGCTTTGAATGTCCTAAGTGCTGTTTTATTTTGTTTTCTCATTTCATTCTGTCTTTTTCAAGTACTCACGTCTCCTTTAAATGAAACATTTCCTCTAGTTTAGTCAACACAGCGAGAGGCTCAGCTTCACATTGGTTGCTCCAGCTGAGCACAGTCTTGAAGGTCGAGCCAGAGAAAGCTCCATCACACTGTTCATGTATGTGGCATGTCGGAGGTGGAAGTGTTTGTCTGTAGTTCTCAGTGTGCAGCATAATGGTGGGAGCAGATTTCCAGAGCTCTCATAGGAAATCCATCCCCAGCGGAGCAGCTATTTCATTTCAGGTAAAGTGACAAACAGCTGCCAGCGTTAGCTGTTTCAACTCACCTGAGAAATGCTTATGAAATGGGATGATGAAAACCCGTTTGCACATATGAGTTAATGCAGTCATCATGAAGTGTTCGTATTCGTATCCTGGTTGTTTCCTTGTCTTCCACTGGGAGCAATTTCCAGCAAAAGTTTGGTGTGAAGGTGTAGGTTGCTGCTTGTATCTCTGATATTATATGTTATATGTTGGTCTAACTCAGCCAGGAGAGGCAAACTTCACAAACAAGCCCAGATACAGTGGAAATATGCTGCTGCTCCCATCACATACTAGTTCAGTGGTAATGTAGTGGTTAGAGCTGCTGCCTTTGGACCCAAAGATTGCAGGTTCGAATCTCACCTCCGGCTGTAGTACCCTTGAGGAAGGTACTTAACCTAAATTGCTTCAGTAGAATTACTTAGCTGTATAAATGAGTAAGTAATTGTTAATAATATTGACATTGTAGGTCACTTTGGAGAAAAGTATCAGCTAAATGAATGAATGCAAATGTAGTGTGCGTGGACTGGCTTTGAAGGAACCAAAGGCTGTATATTGCACTTTAAATAAGTGAATAATTATAAGAAACAGGGGACTCAAATACACATAAGCATGTAAGCAAGACTATAAGTTCCATACTGTAACTGAGAATGTGGGGAAGCCGTTATGACAGTGCAGTGCTTTGGTGCAATTTTCAATTCAGTCTCAATTCATCATGCTGGACCAAATGTCATGATCTGAACTGTATGTTGCAGACCAGACACATGAAAATCCAGACTGGTTAACAATAAGTGTAATTAATAATTTCAGACACAATAAGTGGAAAAAAAAAACTTGATATTGGGAGACCAGATCACTGGGGATGAGTGCACTTTTCCTCGTTTATTATGCTCTTCTTTTCCCCAAACAAGTCATAGTTTTCAAATTAATCCACCATCTTAAGCACTTATTGTAAAGTTGGTATGTGGTAAACTTTGTTTAATGTATACAGTCTTACTCCACCTTATTAATGCAATTTGTTCTTGAAAAACCTTCCATGAGGTGAATTTTCATAAATCTAAAACATAATTACCATTAGTTTGTGGTAAAAATTCTTATGCGTTCCTGAGCCCTAAAATTGACACCCACTTATGATAAATAATTAAAATGAAGCAATTACTTCAGTAGGTAACATTAGTTACCACAACACAACATAAAAAGGCAATTTCCTTTCATTAATTTCTTCATAATACTGCATAGTTGTCTGCCGACATTCAGCTCTTTCATACCTATTACACACTATACACAACAAATGCTTGCAAACAAAAATGCATATTACACTTAACATTTACGTATGTATTCAACTTTTAATGCAGAACAACAGTAAAGACAAAACAAGTGAATGAAAACAAGGTAAATGAATTTACATTCACCAAACAAGATGACATAATTTGCCCAGTCCAAACAGGAGCTGTGATTACAGGTGACAGCAGAAAACCATGGATAAGGAGGCTGAGAATTTAAGGAAGCACCAGCCAAAGTATAACTGCAAAGCAAACCACATAGTGGCTCTTGTGTCGTGCTGTAGGGAGGCATGTGACAAAATATTAGGAGAAAAAAAAAAAACTGTTAATTGAAGTAAGGGATTTCAATGAACCCACTCATAGCCTTGAGTTCTCATTGATTGCTTGCATGTATCTCGGTAGATGACTATATGCTGTTTATAATTTCAGGTCCCTGGTAGCTAACCTGGCTGCAGCTAACTGCTACAAGAAGGAGAAGCACCTGGACCTGGAGGGGAACTGGGCACTAGTGGAAAAAGCAAAAATCTACTACATTGCAGTAAGTGGCTCCAGTTCGCTCGGCTCGCTCCTGCCAAGGTGGTTGGTGAGGCCTGAATATTTCACGGGAGCCGTGAAGAGGCTTGCCTTTGGGATGCTCTGTGCGCACAGCCTGGCCTCTGGTTGCATTCATTTAGCTTGGTGTCCAATGAACAAGGGCAGCGCAACTTGCCAGTGGTGAGAATGGTACCAACTGGTTTGTGTGCTATCCTCAGGATGCCCCTCAATGTGCCGACGGGACTGGGCAGTAACCCTCATGCTGCTTTTCAGACATATTCTTTGGGTGGACTGGCTGTCTTTCTGAACTACGCTGCCTTTGACACTACTCACCAGGACTGTATGTTTCATATGGCTATCCATTCTTCCCCCTCTGCAGACTGCCCCAAAGCAGGGCAGAAGGTCAGCAACCTCTGTGGGTCACACAGTGCACCAGACCCACAGTTTTCTACTTCTGAATGCATGGTAATTCTGTTCTGGCCAAACAAACCCCTATTACATCCCTCTATTACTAGTGAGGAGGAAGGAAGTAAAATGTTAAAAAATAATATGCGGTTGTGTTTAACAACTTCAAGAGGCACAGTTTTAGACCCCGCAGAAGTATGTCTGCCTTGCGAACGTGCTGCTTTTTGTAGAATGTATGTCATGTTTCTGAATACTTTTTAAAATAATGATGTGGGGCATTTTTCAGGTATGTGCCGATTCTTTTTAGCGAGGTATATGTTGTGGAGCCATATGTGGTGTGTGCGTGATAGGATGGACAAATGTATGTTTGAAAGGAACACCGAGTTGCTGCCCAGCATACAGCGCTGGTGTGACTCAGGGGGCAGGAATTTTTTGGATAAATCACATTTTCCTGCTGATGTGGAGCCAGCGAAGAGCAGCGTTCTGCTTCCCATTACTTAGGGTGGTCTTGGTTCACGTTCTGTTTTGCATTAGCCTCTATGGCAGTGGTGCCACAGCCAGGTTGGCCAGTGTCCTTATGCAGAGCACGGAGGCCACAAGTGGGGTCCATTGACAGTACCGGTGGCAGCACTGCACACAGTCTTGACCCCTCTGAAGAACCACTCCTAATGGTCATGGCCCCCAGGTCTCTGACTTTGCTTTCATACTTCGTGCTAGCAAGTGTAGCCTGAGATCGGGCCATGATTAGCGTGGTGTGGTATGCGTCATGTGACTGCATGGAAGTAGCTGTCGCCACGGCAGCAACCACTGCAGAGATATTTTTTGCAAGGAGAATGTCATCCGGCTGCCAAATGTGTGGTGGCAGGCTGTTGCTAGGAAATCAGGGTCCTCAGGCAAAGCGTGAGGCGGAGAGAGCAATAACAACAGGGAGGGGGTAGGGAAACGAGAGGATAGGACAGCATTTTACTGATGCAAATATGCAGTGTTTAACATCATTTTCACACTTCTTTTAACACCAAACGAGTGGACAAGGATAGCATTTTAAATGCTTATAAATCTGCAGACTTTAATTGGGACAGCTATGCCTGTGTGTGTGTGTGTGTGTGTGGGGGGGGGGTGTGCACACACTTTGCTGGCCCAGTTGTCTTCTTTTCCCAACCCACCTCCAAGACACACAGTTACACACACACACACACACACACACAGTCCTCAGTGTGCTGCGGAGCGTGTGTTTCTAGGCACTAACAGGAGTTTGCCCTGTAATTTGATCCTCCCCGACAGATGTGCTTTCTATTATGCCACTTCAGATTAACCCATCGTGCCGCAAACCGCCTTGGCTGTGGCAAATGGACAGCCCCGGACTGTACCCAAGTAGGTCCGATGGGGCGGAAGATTGTCATGTGAAACGTGTGACGCGAGTCACGTTGCGTGGACAGCAAACGAACAAGAGCCGAGCGAGCAAGGAGGAGGAGAGCCGAAGGACCCTAATTATGCTCCCGATGGCTCATTTGCAGATGCATTGTGTGAAGTGGTCCCCATGTCCAACCAGCCCCCGTGCTGTGTCCTCTCTTTGACCTTGAGTGGTCTCCAGCTGCTGACTCCAGGACCTAAAGGCCCCATTGGGATTCAAGGCTGGATTTGCACTGCTCACTCCTTGTTTAGCCAGTAGCTATTGTTTGCTCATGATAGCCATGCTGTGAAACATTGGTTCACCAAAGCTTGCTGAATGACCACACCACTCGGATCGGGATGGGGCATCCCGCCATATATCTGTGCTCTACCATGGAGGTTGCATCTTTTGGGCAGATTTTAATGATACAGAAGTACCTGTTTGACATTTTTTCTGTGCTGTTTCTGTTTGGTATTTACTCTGTTTTGCTAGTGAGGGGTCCTGTCATTAACCCTATCATCTTTGAAAGCAGCCTTCAATTACTGCGCTTGATCAAATGGACATCTTAATTGCGCACCTGCAGCTGGGACTCGGCTTCTGTCCCTCTCATTTCCCCTCCACGCACGGGCAGACAGGTACAGCTAGACAGCGAATAGACATTCTGCTGTATTTCCCTCTTGTCTCCACTTTGACAGAAGAATTTGCAGGGTGCTTGGATCGTAGTAGTCCAGATATCTAGGATCTGTTGGAGACTGCTTTACTAAACTACATATAAATGGGCTTCTGCAGTGTCATGTGACCCAGAATTTCAAAATACTGTAGAAGACAGCCTGTCTGGGGTATACTCTGCCATGTACCCTATGGTTCCAAGATAGGCTCTGGTCCACCACAACCCTGCATCAGACAATTGGTCATTGAAGATGGATGGATGGATGGGTGGATGGAAGGTGCCGCATGTTACTTTCCTGCAATCCTGTGGGGCTGGTCTCCTGGCTGTCTGTGTGATCATCTCACTCCTGCTGGTATGTTGAACCACCATCTGTAGACTATCTATTCTCTTAAAGCTCTCTGTGTGATCTTTGGTGTATAGCAACCAACACCATATTGTAAATACCTAATAGCCAGGGGCTGCAAGAGTTGTACTTATTTCTGTGTCCTATTATACACGGGGTTTGACCCCTCACGAGTCGTTTTCTTTTCCCCTCTTGGGTACAATAATTCGTTGTTATTTTTAAGATTCGAAGACATTGTGTCCTACACGTGAACAGTTCTGCAGCATTAGGTAATTGATTTTATCCAGTGAAACTGAGCAGTTTGCCAGAAGCAAGGTTAAAGTTCTACAGACAAATCCAGTTTTCTATACAAGCCCTCAGAGATGTTCTCTTTTCTGCTGCAGTATTACCTGGCAGCTCACGCTTGTGCCTATGAACAGGCCGTAATCTAGTCATATTTACTCATCCCAGCCTCCTTCACCCTACGGCTTTAGCTGAGTTCCTCGGCTTGGTGCTGTGTCTAGACATCACTGGCCCTGTATATGCTGGGAACCTTTAAAATAACAGCCAAGGGCGATCTCATCAAAAAACGGTAAAATGACGGAGTGGGTGTGGACCAAGTCTTTATCAAGAGGTCGCTTTTCTGCCTTGACTCCCTTTGGAGCCCCTTCCTCAGGAGCTGTAAATGTGAGTCTGACTCCTTGTGTGCAGGACTCCCTGGGTAATTCATGTGCGGTTCCAAAAAATATAATTGTCTTGCTAGGTATGAAAACTGGTTTAATGAACAGCTCAAAAGACAGTTAGTCAGCTTTCATTTTGAGCTGTAGCCTTTAAAATTGATACAACATGATGTTCTTTCTGGCTTCTCAGCATCACTGTCTTATTAAACACGGGGCTGAATGCAGTTTATACTGAATCCTATGTAGACAAGTTGGATTCAGCACTACATGGATAGATTGCAGCTTGGCAGTTATTAGACATCCAGCTACCTCTAAATGGCTAATTTATTCCTGGGTAACACTGTTGTTAAAATGCTGGTTGTTGGGGACAAGAGGTGAAGGTGGTTACACTCTGGCCAGACTGATGTTGTCCAGATGAGTGCTTTCTGGAACCATCTGCCACACAGACCTGGATGGGATGAGAGCGCTTTCACACATCTTGCAGCGACTGCTCGTTTTGCGGTATCACTGGCACGCGCTGATCTCTAACGGCTCGCCCATGTGTATGTCTTGCCTCCCACATCTCCCTGGCAGCGACTGACGCCGAACCGAAGTGTCAGGCTCAACACAGCATGGACTGATCTAGTATGCGATGGCGCAGTATCTCTGCAGGAGTGACACAGGAAAATTCTCTTTTGTTTTATAATAACGCGTGTGATAAACCACAGACTCACTTTAGCTCCTCAGTAGTGCAATTGTTCTCCAGCAGAGTTGTATTCAGATGCCACGGTCTTTGCTGCCAGTGACACATCAGTTGAGTCGTGCACTGTCTTGGCATAGTTAGAATAGCACAGGCTCTTCAGGGTTTCTTTTTTTTTTTTTTTTTTTGTCTACTGCATGTGTGTCACCTTTCTGAGGTTGTGTCACATATGTTCTAACCCAACCCAGGTAAACAGGCAGCAGTACTGGACAAGTGCTGCGGCCCTAAGGAACTCGGCATTTTGGGGAGTATATTAAATCACCCGAGCCCAGATTCCAGCGACACTGAGATTTATTTCCTTTGCGTTGTATTGTAATCTTACATTTTCGGGCTGCATTCCCGTCCACTTGGCTGGAGCCCAGATTCCCCCACCCCCCACCACCATCCTAACCAGGACAAAGAGAGGTAGGAACATATCCCCACAGCTGTGTTTCCTCTAACCCAAAGTCCGTCTACAGCTCCTCAAGCATCAATGTCTGATTAGAATGCATGCTATCTGTACCAGCTCTCAGTGACCCCATGGAGGCTCTCTGGTTTCTTGGGGGTCCAGGCGAATGTGAACGTGGATACAGTAATTAAGGACAAGGCTCAAATCCCAACTGTCTGTCAGTTTTTCTTTGACCATGTGGTTTCATGTGGGGCCGTCAAGTTCACTGGCAGATCGTGTGGCATCATAACAAGAAGGACCAGTCAGAGCACAGCCTGCACCTTCTCCTGATACAGCCCCGGGCTCACAGTTGACTCATACTCTCAGGAGGGATGACTGTCCTCTTCAGCTCTGCAGAATAAAAAAAGAAAATCAAATAAGGAGATAAATTTATAGTTTTTTTTCCTAAACATTTATTGTCCTCCTCTCAGATCAAGGTTTAGCATCATGTCAGGAAGTACACAGCACAGGCTATGTGGGGTGTTTAATGTGATGATGCATTGCTGTCTTTTATTATCATTCTAATGGACTGAGTTAGAGGAAATAATGATGAATGGATTCTTTTGATTTTTCCTCACTAACAAATGAAGAGGCAGGAAGCAAGAAACTGTGTTTATCTGTAGACAAAGGGGGATATCATCTTTGGCAGTCACAGCTCCACAAATGTGCACGTATACAGATCCACACACCGGATCGCACACAAACACACATACACGCTGCATGAATATTCACACTGCTCTGTGACTGAGGGGAAAGCTGGATCAAGACTACAGACATAATTATATGCTGAATGTAAATAGAAATTCTAACAGGCACAGCTGTTGGCTGAGAAGGTGTTGGGCTCCCATGCAAGGTATTATGTGATAACGCTTGCCAGGAAGTATTCGTTACACAAATTAAGAAAGGCAAGCTCAGAAAAAGGGATTGATTTACAGAGACATTGCACATTTATAAACTGTTGGGGAAAAAAGGAATAACAAACTTGATCTATAGCAGAGCAACTGCTTCAGCATGCAGTCTCTTACATATCTTCAGTTAATCCATATCCTATTGCAGCCCTGGATCGTGGCAAAAACGTGAAATCAATATATAAGGGACAAGCATTATCATCATTGTAACATCACATGTAGCAGTTTCTTTAACAAAATGTCTGCTGAGCAACTAACATGGATGTTTTGGTAGTTTAACTGTTAGGTAGGGTAGTGTAAGGTTTTAAAAAAAAAAAAAAAAAAAAATAGGTGGGGTAGAGTCAGTGCCGTAACGACCCTTTTCTATTGTCGTCTTCCACATGTTTTTCAGTAGCACACTTGCAAATTCTGAGCACACTGACTCAGATTTGGACCTACACCCAAACACAGAGCTTGGGCACCAATACTGTCCTTGCACCACCATACCAGCTTAATAATGACATGTTTTAATGTGGACGGTTTTACAGATCTAAGATGTTTTCTAAGTGATTATTACCTTCACGTATGGGGGGCGCGGTGGTGCAACGGGTTTTGGCTGGGTTCTGCTCTCTGGCAGGTCTGGGGTTCGAGTCCCACTTGGGGTACTGACGTCCCGTCCTTGGTGTGTCCCCTCCCTCTCCAGCCTTATGCCCTGTGTTGCCGGGTTAGGCTCCGGTTCGCCGCGATCCTGCTTGGGACATGCAGCTTCTGCTGGTGTGTGTGTGTATATTAACTTGACAAGAATCAGTGGACCAGCTGGCTGGATTCAGACCAGACTCAAAAATGACCATCATCTTATTGTTCTCATAATGAAAGACCAGCGTCCTTACATTGAGCAGGTGGACGAGAGGTTTTTTTTTCCATTATCTGCTGGATGTCGTTGTAGAGGTCTCCAAGAGGACAACGAATCACGGTGCTACAGAACCCAGTGCTTCTGCTGTCTTTCCTTATAAAAGATCTTTCGGTGCAGAGGAGCCGTTGCTACAGATGAATTATTTGAAATCTCAAGCAAAAATAATTTATTCTGGTGTTATCTGGTTCCTTTGAGAAACGGATAAATAATTTTTTTTTCTTATTTTTTTACACTGGAGAACATTAGTATGGGGGGGACTTGCTCTACCTTTTAAAATGGGGAAAATGTCATTTAGTTTTTTTCTCCCCACTGTTCTTATCGCCAAGGTCCAGGAAGTAGTTCTTTTCAAAGATATCGGACATGTCTTGACCCAGAAGTATTTCCTGTTTTGACCTTAATCGAAATCCATAAAAGCAAATTTCTCATCTGCGGTGCAGATAGCGTCAGGAAATCTCTAGACTTTTGGAATTAAGCAACTTAGTTTTGACACCCAGCGTAAATAGATCGTTGCATTTTGTCACCCTCTGAGATTAGTCAAGTGTTCTTTAGCTGGATCAGCTGTGGCCACGAGATATTGTGAGTAATTGCATGTGTGTGTGTGTGTGTGGGTTAAATAGGAAATGTGTTTCATATTTAATCTTTGGTAATGAAACTGATGTTCTTTTTGCTGAGATGATTTTGTTTGGGTAATGAATGTGCTGAAATGTTCATCAGTAATCCCCACATGAACGCATTCTCTCATTCAAGTACAGGCATGGCTGGTACCAGCAGCCTTTTTTATGTCATCTGTAAAGATCCAGTTTTCAATACTTCAGCTTGTTTAGTCGTGAAATCATAAACAAGCAAAGTTACCATGCCTTGGGTTGACTTACTGGGGCCCACGAAAACCACAGCGGCAGTTTCAGTTACGCTGTGCTGCTCGATATCAATCTTGATCTCAACAGGCACTGAAACTTGGTCGCGCAGCGTGCCCCAGTTAAGCCCAACCATGCATGTTTCTTGCACCGCCTCGCAGATGCCCATCGGCACAGTGAAAATGCAGACACGCTTCCGCGTGGCCAGAGTGATGCGCACCAATTGAACGCGATACCTTGCGAAGTGTTAATAATCCTAGCATGGCTTTTCATTGACTCAAGCTGGTTTATTCCTCCTATAGCTAGTCTGGGCTGTGCTCTGCATGTGATCACTAAGCATATGGGGGAATATATAGCTGCTGGGAAATGGTCCTGTATTGCAAGTAAAAAGAACTTCCCGCTGCTGGCAGATTCCGCTGTTAGACTGTTGCAGTCCGCGAAGCCGGGAGCGGAGGAGTAAACGTGTCCAAGTGGAATCCGTCACCGATCGTCAACGGGAAATCAGAACAGTCACGAAACACGAGACAAAGAGATGCAGAAACGGTGGCTGTCCCCTTGTGCCGTTGAAGGACATGTGAGAACTAGATAGCGAGGCTGTTCACAGATACAACCGAGTTAAGACGTAGTGATTATGACGTTGATCCCGTTGGTTAAATTGTAAACTTAATTAAGTAGATTTAATTTTCTGTGTCTCAGATGTCATTGCGTTAATTGTTTTCATAGTGAATGGTCTGGAACAGACTCAATAATGTTTTAACTAGAAGAAACACGAGGGAGATGCAATAGAATACACACTCACAATATTGCAGGTTCACGTTGTTCCAAGCCAAACACTACAAGCGGAATGCTAATTAATGCTCATGTGCGTAGAAGATTGATGATGGGTTTGTGTTGACGTTTCTTTTATGTTGTTGCAGATTCTTTTCCAAGCCTTGGTAATTTCTTACCCTCACAAGTCATATGTTTTTTCTTCTCCTTTTTTTCCACTGAGCTCTTATCTCTTTTACATTCATACTGTAGACCCCCTCAGAGGAATAGAGTTGATATGGTTTGGTTTGCTGTATTGTGTCCTAGTATGTCTCTGCCCTGTTGCGTAATTCCCTTCCTGAACCTGTTGTCAGAGATATTTGATCCAAAGCATATTGAACTCTCCGGTATCTCACACCATTAATTTCTTTTTGTGCTTCACATTGTCATTTTTTTTCAGTTTCTCTTTCATCCCTCTGTTCTTCTGTCTAAATTCTGATCTCTTCCTTACCATGTCGTTCTGGAGTAAACTGGCAGCAGGAATGAAATCAGCCGTCTCTCATTATCCTGCATTGTTCTTGATAACGCTCTTTAGACAATTCTTTCTTCATCTTATTTCTCTAATATTCCTACAGTTCATGCCTCATTAACGCCTTCAGATTCCCTGTCTTTTATCTCTCTCTGATTTCCCCCCCCCCTCCAAAGCTTGGACTGTTCTGCAGCTGTCTCAGAACACGAGCTGTTTCATATTTCCTTTTCATTAATTGAGCTTCCATTTTAATGGGAGTTGTCTACATTTAATCAAATGTTTAATTTAATTTCAGGCCTAGTTTGATTTGTACTGCTTAATTAATGTCATGCATTGTTTCCTTGGATGAAGGTATGTTTATAAACAATAACAACCTTAACTTCTTTATGTGAATTCTTACATTATTATAAATTACAGGTCATCCAACAGCATTATTCTCTATGCCTAAATAACAATCTTTAAATCTAATTAAATCATTAATTTTAGAGTAAAGAAAGCATTTATTTTAATATCATATTGTCATAGCATCTGTTATATGTATGCTTTAGAAAATGATATCAAGGAAGACTAATAAAGAGAAACCAAGTGAGGGAACGACATTCATGACATGTCAACAGTCTGTTTTTTTTTTTTGTCCCCCAAGTTCCATCTCATCCAGGTTGAGGACCAAGGCATGATCTTACATTCCAACTGAAATATTAATTATATGGTTCATTCATCTCCTGCTTTTGAATGTTACTACATTAAATATTACAAAGTTAAATGCCAACTTCTAACCAATAACCAGGCTTTGGCGGTGGCTGGTTTTGTATGAAATTCTCATGCAACTGATGGAGACTCAGCCCATGTGACAGTTTTTTTTTCTCATCTTGCCCTACCTGCTTACAGCAGGATGTAATGCTTCAGTGTCCAGACCAGGGTGTTGGCAAGGAGTGCAAAGTTTTTGGACAAAAAAGGGATTTGTCCTTTTCCTAGCAAAGCCTGGCAATGTTATTATAAATGCTCAGCCTTCACCTGCTCCAAGCCCCTACTCTTGATCACTGTCTCCCTACCCAGTCTGTGTTAAAGAGGATGGGGAACTCAGACTCCTTTAACTTCTCTGTGAAATGATGAAGGATGAATGCCAACTTCTTTAACCGCAGTAATCTGAGAAAACAGTACTTGGATCTGGATTGTTCATGTATGCTATACCATGAACGCTGTCAAATGACCCAAGTCAGGTTTAAAATCATATACTGTCTAGAGTAATGTCAGGATGCTGTGAGTGACCTATGAACTTGTGTGGCCTTCAAGTGTGGGGCGTTTACCAGTAAGAGTCCAGTCCACTTAATATACTGCCAAATGTCCGAGTCCTGGGACCGCAGAAGCTTCAAGCTGATAGCCACATAAGGTTCATCATGCTATCTAACTGAGGTCCATGGTTTAGCCCAACGTATGAGTGGGGTCTTCTTTGCAATGTTTGGCCCACTGTCCAAGTAGGGGTCCAGGCCACCCGGTTTGGCCTGCCACAGTGCCGTCTTTCTGCTCCTTACGGCTTGATAAGGCCAAGTGTCGCAGAGGATTAAATTGGCTCAGGTCTTATCAGTTCCGGAAACCCACTGGCTGCTCGAGCGAGTGAGTCGCAGAAAATCCGGAGGAACGTACTTTCCCCCTCTTTCAAGTTCCTGTCTTCGCTATGAAAGTTATTAATGGATTGAGGACGAGTAATTTTTCTTGCATGCCAGGTTTTCATATTCTCATTTCCCAGGCGTCTGATTTTTTTTCTCCGTTACATGTGGAAGCAGGTGCCGTTCTGAAAGAGCTTCATGGAGCGCCGTGTTCACTCTGAAGTGATGGGAAATATCCGGAGGAAGTGTTTGTTATTCTGAGTGGAGAGAGCCATGGCAACCACTTAGTGCTTCTCCAGCAGCTCATCCTCATCTGTGGGTCCTCAGCCCCGCCCATCTCAATGTGAACTTGCATAGAGTTTGAACCCTTATTAGGGCAGGTGCTGGGGTTTTCAGTATCCCTAAGAATAAATCAATCTGGCACCCCTGAGACTTCTATCAATTAATAAAGGTACACATACATATATAGAACATTTTGTTTTAGATATAGAGGGATACACATCATCAAGAAGGGTGAAAAAGTTGAATTTATGTTATTTTTGTATAATTATTTATAACAAATGTGAAAGTTATATGCATATATATATATATATATATATATATATATATATATATATATATATAGCTATGCGTATATGCGTAGAACACAAATTTATACTTTAACAACTAATAATCTTATTTTCAAGACACAAAGTTTAGGGGGACAAATAGATATAGACTCCTGTTGTAGACGTACAAATTTGTTATCCACAGATTTTCAGTTTTGTAATAGAACTGTGTCTTTGTTTTTAAGTAATTTTTTTTCTAAGATTACAGTTTATTTTTCAGTTTTAGTAGGGAAATCTGGCCCTCCCTACGTTTTGTTCTCGCTACGTGATTGCCTAGGTTCACCTAATTATAAAACCGGCCCTGGTCATGAAGTGCGAACAAGGAGCACAGAATGCCCGACCTTCTGTCCCTCATTCTGTCAGTTTCCATTTAGATCTCATCTCATCTCTATCAATTACCATGAAAGTTTCCTGTATTATTTATTGTGTGTATACAGGATTTGCATTATATACTTAGTTTGCATTTGTGTAATAAAGGTGGATTTTTGTCTAATAAATCTCTACTGACTGTATGAGAAAGTTAAAAGTGAAAATGGTAAAAAAAAAAAAAAAAGGGGGCAAAAATAGCAATTAAATGGCAAATATATATGACTATAATACTGCTTAGAATGGACTTGTATTCATTATTTGGCAGCCTCCATTTCACAGCTTTTCAAACTAAATTGTATTAATTTTGTAAACGCTCAGCCTAAAACCATTTGCCTCATTCACCTTCCTTAATATCCCACCGTTAAAGTAGAATGGAGATGGCAGATCTATAAATGAGGGCATTTGCTGTCTGAATATTTTGACAGGGATTAAGAGGCAATGAAGGAATCCAGACCCACAGCCTGGAACGGCACACAGGGGACCACATGCAGGAAGGCAGACAATTTCAAGGCTTCACTAACTTTAAGCTGCTTCGGCCCTCCACTTTGTTCGCGCAGATTGCTTTAAGTGGCTTATGCGGAATGCAATTGCTACATGGAAGGGGGAAAATGCGGTATCTCCCTGTAGCTGTGGTCACTGAAGTGTGCAATTACTGATAGAAGGTCTTGCCATAGCTTGCTTAGACATATACTGCTCAGCACGGACAGCACAGAGATTTAAGTTTCATTGCCGACACATCGGGCCATAATGTCAAGGGTGGGTCACGAAAGCTTCGGAACCTGCTGCTTCTTCCCGCTTCTTTCGTACCTTAATCGTTTTAAATTTTCATCAAGGAGTCCCTCCCATTCAGAATGGAAGATGTGGAGTGTGATGGTCGAGTTCATACATGTGTCACAGATTCTCTCCCACGTTTGTATGTTCTCCTAATCTTCACAGGGGTTCATTCCACATTCCAACACATGCTGTTCAGGTTAAATGGTAACTCGCAACTGCCCTGTGAGTGGGAGTAAATATCATGGTGTGCGTGAGACTATACTGTCATGCTCTGGTCTCTCATCCAGACACGTACCCCAAATTTGTTTTTACTAATACGGTGGCAGAAGGGGTACGGTGGCGCAGCGGGTTTGGCCGGGTCCTGGTCTCTAGCAGGTCTGGGGTTCAAGTCCTGCTTGGGGTGTCTTGCGATGGACTGGCATCCCATCCGGGGTGTGTCCCCTCCCCCTCCAGCCTTGCACCCTGTGTTGCCGGGTTAAGCTCTAGTTTGCCGCAACCCCATTTGGGACAAGTGGTTTCAGTCAGTGTGTGTAATACAGTGGCTTCTCAACACACATTTTTGAAGGGGCAAACATTTTCTAGATTATTTATTTCTAATTAAATTGTCTTCATTTCTAAAATTTCTGCTTGTTATAGAGCATATTTGACCAGGTTATAGTTGTCAACGAGTGTCACCACGTTAATTCAATTCACTCTCACAGTGTTTATAGCTGGTGTCTAGTGTTTTCTGCACAAAGCATTTATTATTTCTTAGTGATATCCAAAGTTTTTATGGAATGTAATCTATAAACAAATGGATTTCTTTTCCTTTTATTGACTGTGACTTCATTATAAAAGTGCTGGAATTATGACCAGAAGGAATTACAAACGCTTCTAGTTCCGGTTACGCTTATAAGATGAGGAGCCAGTGGATCGTACAATTTTTAGAGGATCTTCCTGTTGTTGAGAGAAATGGCCACACCGTTTGTTCTAAACATATATCTAACTTCCCCGAGTGAACAAACACCAGTGATGAATAATATGAAGCTAAGCACCATTAATTCAGTAATGCCTGCAGATATGCCTAAAATACTACATCTTGAACCTTTTAAGATCTACTATGAAAGTTGTTTAGCCTCTAGCTTTTAAAAAAGAATTATATATCTGTCAGGGAGAGTAGCTGGCTGGTATGCTGACAAGACGGTCCATCTGTTAACCAGGATAGAGAATGTGACACAATCCAGACGTGTTACACCTACACATTTGGCTTTATATAAATCTTCCTCAGTGCTTCCCCCTACATTTTGGAACATTTCACCCAGCACAGATATAATGAGGCCAAACGTTTTTTTTTTTTTTTTCTTTCTTCCTTCCACGGTTGAGTTCACGAGAGCGGTGCAGAACCGCAGTCCGTTTATGCAGCACTGAGGGCTAACATCCAATTGCCTTGAGAGCCATTGTAATTACCGTGGCCCGGGAGATCGATACGTGATCCGCTGCGCCCTGGTGTGTCACCGCCATGGCACAACTCTCACTTGGCCCTTTGGATCTCTTGCAGCTCATGACCACGCCGCTGCTCTGTTTGTTCTTCTTGGCCAAGGGCCGAGGGCTGTCTCTAATATAATCCTCTTCATCGATCACATTCCGTAGACTTACGCTGAGCTTTTTCCAACCAATTAGGACCCCTCTCCACCCTCACATACATACATAGAGATACAAGCACACACAGGAAATCCAAGCTTTCAATGGTCACATGACCTCTGACATTCAGTACGTTATACCTGCATGGCTGTTTTACCCAGAGTGACTTACAGGGATTAAAGTTTTTACACCGTTGAGTCACACTGAAGGGTCAAATCCACAAGTGCGCTGCAAAATAGACATTTTTCTGCAGCTCCTTTCTGCCCTCCTGGTTTACCTTAGAGACTCCAGCATACTGTTCATGGTAGTGTAAGCTGACCACAAAGAAGGCAAATGGCTATGGTTTTTTTTCCTGCTCTTTCCCACAAAGATTAATGCAAGTTGTTTGAAAAGCAGTGGTGATCTGAGCTGCCTGATAGTCATCAGAGTATCACAAAGTGGGTTACAAGCAAACATGCAACCCTGATCTCTGAGATCTGAACTGTGGAATGTGGACATATGGAAATATCACTTATTATGTGAAGGCCACTCACTCAATCATTCCTGCATCTCAGGCACTGCAAGGGAGCATAATGACAGTCAAATGTGTGGAAATTTCTTAACCTTCTACCAGAAAACTGATTTTCTTTTATTTTAAAGTACCACTCCACTCCACTCCCGTATAAATTTATGAGGCTCCTATCGTACAGCCAGCCTACTCTTTTAATTCCATCATTAGACATTGATAAAGAAAATTTGTTGATGTTTCCTTCGGGGACCATCATTATATTTGCACTCAGATGATTTTTTAAACAGGCATGAATCATTAATGCTCTGCTTTGAATGAGTTTTTTAGGTTTTTGGCAAGTCTCGGAGCTGGTTATATTGTGCGGATTCAGAGCACTGGTGGTTCAGTGTTGGGGCTCTGGGAACTTGCATTGAGAGGTTACACTATGTGATGCAGGTTTATTTCATGAATATGGAATAAGACACAATAAAAATGCAGGGAAAGCACTGCCTGATAGTGGGGTACATGTGGCTTTCGAAGCCACCCTGATTTGTGCAGCTGTCCGTATTGATCCCACAGGCATACGATCAGGTTTCGGCGTTTACTTCAGGATATGAGGTCCCCTCCTAGTGGACTTTCTCTGACTCCCTGAGCTCTGGTTTTAAAGCCCTTCAAGCAGGCAGTCACTGTACAACCCTCTGAATGCTGGAGGCCTACAGGAGCATGAATCACAGCCTGTTCTCTTTCTCACTGGTGAAACGTTCCTGTGGCGATCGGTTGCTTCGGCAGGTACCTTCTGTTTGCCCTCCACTGTGGAGCCGTGGGATGCATATGTTCATTCACCGTGTGAGCTATGTTTTCGGTAATGCACTTCTGTAGTGCTGCTGAGATCTTATATGTCTACATATCTTTGTAATTGTGTCTGTTGACATTTTGAGTCGTTAGCCATCACTAATTGGATTGGAGAAAAAAGGGTGAAATTTCAGCTCTGCTGTTCTTACAGCCCCCAGACCGCTGTCAAAGTAGTCAGCAGGCACAGGTAATAGTCTCAAAAAACCCATCTTGTGTTGGAAGTATCATTAAATTCACTCTTGTCGGAGTGCTTCTTTGTGTGTCTTTCTATATTAGTTTGAGGCTGCTTTGTAGCTCCATTCCCAGCCAGACCTTTAGCAGTGGTCTCCATCTCTCTTCCCTAGCAGGGGGTCTAGATTAGTCAAGTACAGGATTTGTCTCCATCCTCCATCTTCAGGTCCTGCCTCACCTATCCCACTGGACTTCCTTCAGCAGTGTCACCACAGCCGTCAGAACAATAATTACCTCCATGGTGGTTCAGTGCGAGAGCTGCTGAAATACTCTGAAAGGTCCTTATTGCTTTGAAGAGGGAAGTCCACTTCTTTTCTAGTGGACTGGCTTGAATCACATCCAGATAAGTGAATGGTGTCTCTTTTCAAAGCCATGAAATCTGCGTTTGCTGTTTGACTTTCTTCGCATGTCTTTGATGCCTGCCAGTGTATGTATTTGTGTGAAATGCATTTCCCATTACAGTGTTTGGTGAACCCAGCATACAGAATGATGAATGTCCATTTCCCCTGAAATACCTCTCTGTAATTTCACTACAGCTAACATATGGTGCCACTTAGCAATCTCAGCCTGAAGAATGTATTGAAATATTATGTGGATTTGTATTGACGATTAAAGACTCCTGACTTTAAACCTTTCGTCTGTATTAAATCCTAAATAAATTCCATACAATGTTGTTTCCTCCTCTCGGCCTGTTTTGTAACCTTATCCAAGACGTTTTTTTGAAAGCTGGAGGAAAAGTGCAGGCTATTGATCCGAGGAGCTGCTGAGGTTCGTCTCACACAGCGAGGCTCTGGCCTGATTGTGCTAACCACTAAAACCTGTCTCGCTAATGGACCAGCTAGAGACCTTCGTGCCATTGCTGTTTTACAGTTAATGCGGCACAGGTTAGAGTAATTATGCTCTCCCTTACTGGTGTGCACATTATTGAGCTGCACGTGTTGAATAACGAAGTGATATCGGTATTAGATGAAGAAGATAAAGATGGCGTCTCTCTGGGTGGAGAAGCTGCCCTGTAAAAAGAAAAACGTAGGCCCCGGATTGTGTTGGAAGTTACGCGGTTCGCTTGCCCAAAGGCTCAGGTATGAGTCCAGCCCAGATCGCCACTGAGTATTTATAAGTAGGGAGTACTGCTTTACTGCCGGCGTTGTTTCTGTATAAATATATAGGTAACATTTCTCTTAGTGTGAGCAATATGGTCTCTTCCTCATCCTGGTCTTAAATGCAGGGAAATGTTTTAACATGTATATTGGATGGTAAGGGGGTGCGGTGGTGCAGTGGGTTGGACCAGGTCCTGTTTTCCGGTGGGTCTGGGGTTCGAGTCTCGCTTGGTGTGTCCCCGCGCCGCCAGGCTAGGCTCCAGCTCACCGCAACCCCGCTTGGGACAAGCGGTTTCAGATAACGTGCGATGTATTAGATGGTATCTATATTATATTGGTTAACCTCTCTAAGTAATGACGCAGTGATTTATTGCTTACCTTACAGTTGGTTTTGCTTTGAATTCAGAATTCTGAAGCAATAACGCTCTTTTATTCTTTATTTCCTTGAGGTTATTCTGTGACCGGCTTTGTGTTAATAATCCTTATTTACAAATTAGGGGCAGTCTTTGGCCTTTTAAGTATTCCCTCTGGTCCCCTTAACTGAGCAGGTGACACTTGGCAGCTCCTGCCCTGCTCCGTTTCAGTGACCTGTGTTTCTGATAAGGACGGCAGTTCCCTCACAGGCTGGAGGAAAGCAACGTGCTCCTGGTGCCGTACCCCTCTACAGCACAGGTCGAAAGCCTCTGCCCTTTCCGCTGCGTTCCCCTCCCCTTAGATTTATGGTCTGTACTGCGGGCCTAATTGAACTTGCGTGTAAGTGAAACCAACTGGCCATTCCTAATGGGGACAATAACACAGGTTTCTCCCTCAGTCGGGTCGATTCCCATTTTGCCATTTTACTGAATAGCGGAACACAAAGGGAAACATGCCCCCCCAACGCGCTGCCCTACAAGCTGAAGTAATTTGACCTGACAGTTTTACTGGTGCACAATATTGTGTTTGTTTTTCCATTGTTGAGACAATGCTCTAGAGTTGCCTTTTAGATGAGAGGGTGAATGAGAGGTGAGGAGTAGAGGTCACCCTGGATCCATGTTATTGCTGAAGGAAATCTACACCGAAGCTGCAGTATCACTCCAGAGATGCCCACCTGGATAGAGTCAGGAGTCGTGCCACGGCAACTGTGTGCCGGGCCCCGCGTATCGATCCCATCAAGACACAGCTTTGCAGGAGCTTTGCGACGGCACCCGAGGGTCTGGTGTACAGTGGGACTGATCACTGACACTTGACCTCTCTCCAAGCCGTGGAGTTGTGCCATTTCAGCTCTGGGTAGGGTTTTGTAGCCAAGAAGAATGAGATGACAGCCGCTTCTTGTCAAGGTCTCTGATATAAGCGCTGGGCATCAGCAGGCCAGAAGGCCCCATCAAGGTAGAACGGATGTCTCCCAGGAAATGGGATTGTGGATTTCACGCAGCGTTTAATACTGCCGGGAAAAGAACCACAAACGCAGTAAATTTGCAAAAAAACAAAACAGATCGAGGCTACAACTAACACGGCAGGATAGCAAGCAGTCCTCGCCCTCTGCAAATCAAGTGTAATTTTAAGTGGTGTGTTGTTATAACATATAGAGGGCAGAAGGGTGTTTGTATTGAAGTGTGAAAATGGTTCTGTAGATCCGGCCATAGCATTTGTTCTTGGTGACTTTTATCCAGAGCCACAGTGTGTCAAGGGCTGATTCGCACGCTCTTTGCATAAAGACGCAGCACATGAAACACTCCAACAAACAGGCCAAAGCACAAAAGTGTTCTTTGAAGAAAATCTGTGTTGCTCCCAATTAGTGCTTGACCGTCATAGTTTATGTCATACAAGTGGCTGAACTGATATATTTCAACTCAAGTGTCCAATTTTTCCATGTGAAGCAGCATCCCGCCTGCTGTGAAAAGCGAGAAGGTCATCGTCTTCACGCGTCCTCCTCCAAAAGCAAGAGCTGGGAACATTCAGAATGGCTGGAGGATGCTTTATTTAAAAAAGACCATCTGTAACACATGGAGTCTGACAGGAAAAACAACACATCCTGACGGCTGATTAGATACCACCACAGTCGGGACAGGCAGAATGCATGGCGCGAATTTTATCCATCTGAGCTCATCTCTGCCAAGCTCCTCGCTTCGGACCTGAAGGAGGGTTGAAATCGCTTCAGTCGCGAGCGGTGCTCAGTCCGCACCGCGGTGCAACGGACCTGATTTCTGTTCAGACTCCCATCAGATGAAGCCCAAAATTGGTCAAGGTATGTCACCCACAAGTCGCTGAGAGCCTGACATCACAGAACGTTCGAAAAGCCACACTGTGCGTGCTTGGAACAGCTGCCCCGGGCACATCTGGAACATCAAACATGTCGGAAGTTCAGCGATGCTGTTTTAAACGATCCCTGCATCAAAGCTCAGGTGTACTAATGAATGGAGCAGTGCAGTGACCCTGGGTAATGTGTGTGTGTACGTGTGCGAAAAGGGTGTATGGCTGGTTGCACATGCCCTCAAAATCAGCGGAGGTGGTAACAAGATAGCCAAGGCACTGACAGGCAAAGAGCTTGGGGGTTTGGGCAGACAGCAGGATGTGTGCTAGAAATTTTAAATATTGCATGTGGTGATAATGAACTCTGACATCACCACGTCAGAGTGGCAGCACAGAAGGCCATTTGCTGTATTATATATAAGCTGCGTGTAGGGAAAGCGAGAGCTGTGCGGTTGCTCTGCAGGCCTTGTCACAACGGCACATAGTGAAATAATGACATTGCTGTGTACAGGCTTTGCAGATGCAGCTTTGTTTTTAACATTTGACACCTCTCTGAATATTTTCCCTGTATACTTCTCTGGAGTTCCTGCCGGAGTATTAAATTGGCTGTTCTGAGTCTTTATTATCGGTCGAAGCAAAGGGTGTTTATGTGCGAAAACAATCTTTCTCCCTGAACCTCGCCAGCCTCTGTGATCCCAGCTTTGGGCTTGATGGTGGACCATTTATTAACACTTATTTGACCAGACCTTTCAAAATGTCCTTGTTCCTTTTTTAAAATTCCTTAAACGCCGCCAATACACCTTGTCTTTGTTCAAAACATGAGGAATAATTATGTAACTAAAAGGGGGGGGGTGTGGTGGCACAGCGGGTTTGGCCTCTGCCTCCTTTCTGGTGGGTCTGGGGTTCGAGTCCCGCTTGGGGTGCCTTGCGGCGGACTGGCATCCCGCCCTGGGTGCGTCCCCCACCCCTCCAGCCCCGCGCCCTGTGTTGCCGGGTTAGGCTCCGGCTCGCCACGAGCCGTTTCGGTGTGTGTATATAACTACCTGTGTTTCATTTCAATGTGTACTTTCTTTTTTTTTTTTTTTTTTGCACCGTGATACAGAAGCTGCCTCCAATCTATGAGCCGTACTTCTACCGCCATAGATGGCCAAAGATTGAATGGATCGAATGAAGCTCACAAAATCTGTAGTGTCACACATCACTGTACTGTTGATATGATGATTTAGAGATGGACAAATAAGCCTGAATGTACATTAGAGGATGTTTATTGGTGTACAATATAGAGTAGATTACAGCAGCATGTAGGTTCAAGTCCCCCTTTGCTGCTCTCCAGAGTCACAGGGACCAAAGAGAGTGGTTTACCTTCCCACAGTGTGCTTTACTGTCTCCTTGAAATGGTCGGTGTGCAGTCTGTGACGTCCTGCTGGTGTGGGATACCGCGTTTTTGTAACAGAGCCAAGGAGATGTGTATCAGAAAAAGGTTTTTGTGAGACTGCCTTCGGGGTGGAGTGCGGGGTTTCCTGTTTCTGGTCTGGCGTTCCCACACGAAGTCCTTCTCTCACTTGGTTTGCGTTCATTCTCGTCGTGCAAAGGGCCACCTCTCCTGCTTCCTGGCGAGAAGAGCCCTGACATGGCTCTGCTTGGTCACAGCAGAGCAGTCGTCCTATCGTGGCCCGGTCTCTTCACAGCTTTGTTTCTGTATTCTGCGTGGATGGATGGTGTTGCATTCACAATTACCTTGTGTATCTTCCAGCTTTAACTAGAGTTGCGTTTTAGGACGACACATCCACCTTCTTAGATTCACAGTGTTCTGTTTTTTTGCTTCAAGACATATTCTTTTATTTCAGTTGAGATAAGAAATGTGAACTTGCTTTAGTGATGGGAGTGAATGCTATTTAAACTCAGCACCGTTTACAGGTACATGCTGTTCATCTTTTTTGGCATCCACCTGTTGACACATCTAATGGTGTGACTTGGCTCTGTCTCACCAGCAGAGGTTATACTAACACCCTCTTTCTCCTGCTCCTCAGGGCTTCTTCCTCACCGTGTCACCGGAGTCCATCCTGAAGGTGGCCAAACACGCCTCGGAGCACAACAAGGTGTTTGCTCTCAACCTGTCTGCTCCTTTTATCAGCCAGTTCTACAAGAAGCCCATGATGGAGGTCATGCCCTACGTGGACATTTTGTTCGGAAACGAGACGGTGAGTTTCCCGTTTCGTTTGTATGTGGACCCCCCATGACAGCCAATTCCACAGTGGTACTATACCATATACTGTCACGTCCACGCCTACAGCACAAGCAACAACACCTGACTCCGCACTAACTCATGAGTAATCACTCACCTTATAAAGACCCTCTTCAGCTCCCGTACCCTTGCGGAATCTCGTCAGGGACAACCGTCCTTTCCCGTGACACTTCGTTCGCAAGCATCGCTAACTCTTCGTTCACGTCCTCCGGTTTTTGACTCTTCGCTTCGTTCCACGTCCACGGATCCTCGTTCCTGTCCTGTTCACCGTTCGACCGACCCTTCACTAAGTCTCCCGACCTCGTCCACGGATCTTCGCTCTGACCCTGACCGCCGATCGACCGACCCTTCGCCTGTCCCCGACACGGAAAACTTGCCTCATCCCTCACCTCCCGACAAACAACGCTGCACTTGGGTTCAGCCATCCCGGCTCCCTGTGTTCCGCGTGACATATACTAAGTTTTTGTATGGGTTGGGTTAGGAATTTTTCGATGTGTGAGTCGACTTGTGTTTGCCTCTGTGCTGTTATTCCCATAATTCGCCAAATTCCTTTTACCATTCCTAATATCTGTTCTCTGTGTTTCTGGGGGTTTGGGAGGGGAGGGGGGTGCCCAGGCTTGTTGGAGCAAGCTTATGAAATAGGTGGGGGGCAGCTTACCAGATAGCTGAAGCGGAAATAAAACGTCTAGTGTGGTGAGGAGAGAAGAGGCAGACGGCACCATCAGGAGTGGAGAGGACCGTCTGTGCCGTTACCGCACCCGCTCCCCAACACGGCGGGAGTCTGGCAGGACGAACGCTTGGTCCACAAACAGGGAAAGAAACTCCACAAACACAACGCTCTCTACTAGGCAGTGAACGGCCATTGGGGCCTGCCCTCCCTCCCCATCTCTCTGTTTTCTGGGAAATTCCTCCGCATATGCTCTCCTCTCTAATGGGCTTTGAGGAGGGTCAAGGCACAATGCTGATTGGGAAAACACGGCATGGTGTGGCTTTCCACAGGGTGGTAGTCTGCCTTTCCTGGCCCAGAATGCTGTATGTAAGCAGTGGGAATTGAGCTCCAACTAGACCAAAGGCCCCTGGCTCCATTATAAGGAGGAAAACTATGGATGTGGTGGTACGGAGCTTTACGTCCCGGATCGGCCGTGGAGGACATCTAACTGCAGAATCGGTTGGTCTTTAAGATGGCATGCACAGTTAAGGACTGGTGTAAATAATAACCACAAAAAACGTTTGTTTACCAGTGCGGTACCTTTCTTCTGTCACCTTCTCATCATCCTGTGTTTCAAAATCAAACACGAGTTGTCATTGCTTTATGATCATATTTGCTTGAAATAATTAAGCGAATGCCTCCTAAACGGAGGAAAAGTGGTGCATTGCGACCGTTGTTGAGCTTGTGAGATAGAGAGAAAAGGAGGGAAACGTGACTCTGATTGGACCTCTCAACGGCCCCCAGTTTTCTGATTTCAATGATTTATCAGCCTTGCTGCCTACCAGGATAGAAAAAGTGTCCTTTTTCAAAACGATCTGAATCACCCCAGAATTAATGGCTGCTTATATTACAGCAGTCATGATGATTCATGCAGTACCATTTAATCTTGCCGTATATATAGATACTGTCTCCGCTCTTCAAATTCAAGAGTAAAAGCCAAGTAATCTTTTCACTCTTCAATATATTTTTTGTGCTTAAATGGCATGGTGGTTTTTTTTTTTTTTTTTTTTTAACCCTTTTCACACTGTCGGATTTCTATAACTTTTGCCATTTTCATTAGATCTATATTTTTGTCATGAGGACTGACTGCAAGAAGGTCTCCCTCATTCCAGGGGTATTCCCAGCATCACCGTATCCTGCATGTCTGTCACTTAGGGAAAAGTCACTTAGGGAAGAGCCAAGGCTTTGAGGGCCTAACCAGTGAAGAAAATTTTGTCATCCGGAGGTGACTGCTGTTCAGCTCAGGTTAGACTCTTTACCATGTGTCATGTAATACTCTTTTTTTCTTTCGCTCATGTGTACTGCAATAGTTAACTGGTGCAGAACATTTAAAAATGTTCAGATTTTTACAGCTCAGTGTATAATTCTTGACAACGTTAAAGTGTTTTCTATGGTATAGCAACAGGTTCTCTTTTCAGACTTTGAACCCCTCAGTTATGGTTTCAACTTCTTAACTACTTACTGTATGTTTAGGTTCTAATGTCATGAGACAAAGAACAAAAACATGACAATGAACGAAAACTCTATTTTAATACCTCGCCTTGAGCGTTCGGATGAAGATAGGCTGAGACTCGGTGCCTCCTGAGTAGTTCAGAAAACCCAATTACATTTGTTTTGATGTTTGATTTACAACAGCAGTACATAGAAATGACTGTTATTGTTGTTGTTTAATTTGCAGCCATTTCAGTTCCCAGGACTGCTTCACCTGTAAGTCTCTCCTTGTCAGACGTGCTAAATGTCTGCCGGTTCCACAGTAAGGTTCTGCAGTTGAACACCTAGGGTGGATGTTACACACACACAGTGTCTGAAACCGCCTGTCCGGGCGAACCGGAGCCTAACCCGGCAACGCATGGTGCAAGGCTGGAGGGGGAGGGGACACACCCAGGACGGGACGCCAATCCATCACAAGGCACCCCAAGTGGGACTCGAACCCCAGACCCACCAGAGAGCAGGCACAGGCCACGCCCCCTGGGTGGATATTAATGGATATTAATTATTAGGTGCGTGGCCGTCTGGAGCATGGACAGGATTTAACTACAGCAGTGCGGCAGTGAGGAGGGAATGCCACGAGCACAGGAGAAGCAGGAGGCTGTAGGAGCAGGAACCCTGCACTTGTGTAGCATAGATTAGTGTGAGGATCCAACGGGGAGTGCTTCAGGTGGCCAAGATTAAAACAGGCTATAAATTCCTCTGTGAAGAAACACAGAGCAGTGTAGATCTTTTTTAACCAAACGCTGGCCTTGGGGAGGGGGTAGATATATGTGGAGTTCAGACTCGCGGGGAGTTTCAGGATATCAGCCCAGGGAGTCCACGGTCTCCACTCTGATAGCTTCCACAGACCTGGGGTCAGCGAGAGACATTGCGCCTCTTATCTGCAGCCTTCTAGCTCGGAATAAATTTGCAGCGCGGTGCTTGCGTCTCCTCCCACAATGCAACGCGCTGACTTCCGTCCCGTGAGCTGTCAGCACAGTGATTTTCCTCAAGACTGCAGAGCGCTCTTAAAGGGAACTAGTGATGAAACATGTCACTCATTACTTATAAAACGATCACTAAACGTAAGACGTTTTGTGGAATGTGTTTAGAGCACGTTGCTAATATTGCTCTACCCTTAAATGAACGCGTTTACGCTGGATTACAGAAGCGCTGCCCGGATGTGCTTAAGGTTCTGTTCGGTGGCTTGCTGCTGTAGTGGAACACCTTGTGGATTTATTGACGGGATGTTACAGCAAGGTACCTGAAATATAAACTCGTCTTTCAAAGTTAAAGGAAAATGACACACCTGCTCAGAACGAGTACTTTTTTCAATCGGTTACGGCACCTGAAGTGGAGTCCACAGAAATTCCCTCTCGATGAACGTATCCACTTTGCACACCAGCGTCGCTGAGGCTCATTAGCGTTAGTTTATTTACCATTCGATGGGCCTAGCGAAAATTTCCATTTGACAAACTGGTTTCCGTGGTAATAAGGCTGTCGTTGAGGAAATGGCTTTGGTTTGTGTAATGGAGAGCAGCCCTTATCTGTGGTGTTAAATTATGTTGTGGGTTTGAGCAGTTCTTCATACAGCGTTGAACAAAGATGCATTTAGAGTGTTCTGCCACTTCTGAGATTGTCCACGAGTGGCTGAAGAATGAAAGGGAATAAATGGAGGAGTCAATTAGAAAGTAGGGGCGGTGGTGGTGCAGCGGGTTTGGCCAGGTCTGGGGCTCAAGCCCTGCTTGAGGTGCCTTGTGATGGACTGGCGTCCTGTCCTGGGTGTGTCCCCTCCTCTTCCAGCCTTGCGCCCTGTGTTGCCGGGTTAGGCTCCGGCTCGCCGCGACCCCGATCGGGACTAGGGTTTCAGACCGTGTGTGTGTGTCAATTAGAAATACCTTCAAGGATATTGTTAACTGCTTAAAGGAAGCTGTTTAGGAGGGCTCCATTTCGAGAAGTTATTATTTTGAACCCTTTTTATCTGCCGCATAGCATGCATCCCATCAGCCACGCAGTCCATAGTCGTTGACTCACATGGCTGCTAATGTGTGACCTCTCAGCTGGCAATCACACCCAGTCGTTTGCAAAGATATCGTCTCCGTTTTTGTATGGCCTCATAAATCAAATCACGATTTTAGCTTCCCGGCACTGATTGTTTAGGTGTTTATGTAAGATCTCCCCCGACCCTGATCAGCTATGACAGCCTGATGCTCACTGCAACTATACACAAGAGCGGCACTAATGCACACGATCAAAAGCTCACGTGCAGTGCGTCTCGTCCTTCCAGCCTGGTGTTTAAGCAAGCCTGCGATGAGCTTAGTCAACTTTTGTTTATAGGAAATATGCTGTTTTATATATTTCTGTAACTGTGCCATATGGATAGAGCTCTATAATTAGTCTGCTCAGAGCCTGTTGTTCATTTAGGGCTTCGGTGGGATTTTCTTCCCTTCATTTAGCAGGGCAGCGGTCTCCTGCCAAAGGGACGTGTTCATGAAATTGTGCTTTTGGGAAGTACTGTGTGCCTCGGGTGGCACTGCTGTGGAGTTAGACCTCTGTGTGTACGATGGGGTCTATGTGCCAGGAGCAGTGTGGGTAGATTGACAGCTACCCAATGGCCTTGCACCATTGCCCCCTCACATGCTGCAGTTAGATGGCCCTCAACTGCTCTGCACCAATGGAGGGCTGTATCGTGCCCCAAAAAACAGTCCCATCAGGCTCTTTTCAGTGACAGTCCAACCTCATTTGCACGCTCCCCAGGAGCTCAGCTCTCCTCACTGCCATGTCCCTTTTGTCGACCTCCTAGCTGGCAGAGGTCACGTGCAGTGGCTTCGCCTCGTTGTCTGTGACCACCCCCACGCTCTGCTGCCCTTGATGACATCCTAGAGCAGGCCTTTCTCCCACCTCACATCATGAACAACGTGTTTCCATCACAAAATGGAAATTTGGGATGTTTCCTCTGCCTTTCTGACTTGAACGCTGTTTAAAATTTGCGGATGGAGCGCATTTAAGTACCGCTGATGCAAGTTTACCATCAAAGGTCTTCATACATAGACACAGAAGGTCCTTATCTTTGCCATTTTATTGTTAGCTTGTCGTTGTTTATTGTTGGGTGGCATGATGGCACAGCAAGTAGCACTGCTGTCTCACAGCGCCTCGGTGGTGTAAGAGGACGTGGGTTCGATTCCCGCTCATTCTGTATGGAGTTTGCATCTTCTGCCCGGGTTTCCTCCGAGTGGTCTGGTTTCCTCCCATAGTCTGAAGACATGCTGTAAGTAGTGTATCTAGCAGTGTAAGTCACCTTGGTGAATAAGGTATGTTGGCTGGTAACACTACATAGAGTTCATTGGAAGTTGCTTTGGAGAAAAGCATCTGCTAAATAAATAAATGTAAATGTTAGCTGTTTTTTCCTTGCAAGATCGTTGTACTGTGCTGGTTTGAAGAGTACAGCCATAACCCTTCCTTACCACAAACAATACCAGATATAAGCTGAGTTGTGTCTGTAGTTACTTCCACTTTGACAAAGCACTTGTCAAATTGGTAAGGTTACAGTAGCTGTAATAGACATTGTGAACTAGAGGGGTTGTTTTATTAGGCATTGCTGTTGTCTGTAATTGGAGTAATTTACCTTGGACATTCAAGCACTTGTTGAACAAATCTGTAATGTGATGTACAGCTTGTGCAGAGTGCAGAGCAGGTGGTTTGGAGGTGTTCAAGTCAGGCTCACAAGCAGGGTTAGGTTTCAATGAGCTCCCTCTGAAAAAGTGTGTTTGCTGAGCTGCTTCATCATATTTTTGGCTGCACGCTGACTGAGACCTCGCTGCAGGCTGTTTATCTCAGTCATGTTCGGTCCTTTAAGCCAAAGACTGGTAGCACACATGATCAGTGCAGTGGTGACCTGCTTTTGATGCCATTGATGGGATGTCTTCATTTCCAGCCCAAAACTGTTCGGCGCCAGCACTCTCTCCACAGCCCTCATGGGGACACACAGGATGTTGTTCAGCCCGAAGGTCATCTTACAAACTCTGGTTGATTGTTGTCATTACTCTTCTGTAGTATTACAGTGGTCAAACTCAGTGTAATACCATATGTTTTGGTTTTTTGTTTGTCTCACTTTCTCTGGCTTATGCCAAACACATTTAAGGTCCGATAACCATCGGTTCCAATACAGTTTTACTCAGAAAAGGGCAGAGCCTACCGATGTCACCCAGCATGTGGAGCAGAGCTGTGGGTAGACTGCATTCAGAGGAGGGAAGACTGACCTCCATATCATGTCCACCTGCTCCTTAATCAGAAGCCACGGAGAGTGGGTTGGCATGTGCCTCACACGGGGAATTTGCACTTAGTCCCCTGTGAAGCCCTCTTCCCCCCACTGCCAACCCCCGCAGGGTGTTTGCATTCACACAAATAGGCAGATACAGGCTGACCCACCGGGAACTCTGGAACTAGATTAGATCCAGTGAATATAGGACAGTGTGCGCTGACCAGTTAGTCTCTCTGGCCCAGTGAGAGCTGTGCCCTCCATCTGCTGTGGAAATGAGATCTGCTGGCTTCACAGATGTCAGGAAGGAAGGAACCTTATGTGACATGAATTAGTTTTTCTGCCTTAATCTGTGCAAATGCACTTACCCTCATCCACAGTCCGAGTCTCTATCAGCGGAGCAAGTCTACGGGAAGGAGACACCTGCATTTTGTTCTGCTACTCAGCTCCAGATTCATCTCCGGCTCCACCTGCTGCTACTGCACTAGCACGTGGCACCCTTCTGCTCACCATGGGCCACCAAGTGAATGTTGTTCATTGGGCGAAAGATCATCCTAGGGAACAGCCCAGGTCATTTGTCTCGTATGTATCACACTTATGCATCCATCCATGCCTAACCACCAAAGAGCAGTAGTACAGGAACTGATTACTCTATGCCATGGTTGCTTTCTCAAAAGAAGAAGCCAAAGACCTGTGATCACTTTATTTTTACAGGCTATTGTACTAGACTCATGGGGGATTTAAACCTATAGTCTACGCACAAGCTCGAAGGTCCTCTGGGTCTGCAGATTTTCTGTATTACCTCTCTGGAGTGCTACCAAGACCCTTTGCGACCTGGTTAGCGTGTCTGCTATTTTCTTGTACTGTGTCTAACCTCTGCTTTGTCCACCTGCTTTCTGGTTCCGTCAGATAACCCTCATTCCAAAGTTTGTTTTCCTCAAGTCCCTGTTATTGCCTTCTGTCTGCTGTGGACTTCCCAGTTTATCACCTCTACTCAAAGCTCTGCTTTTGGCCAGTCTCCATGATATGCTTAACCTCTCTCTTTGCTCCAGTGTCACTTGCTAGTTGTTCATGAGTAAGACTGATGGTACTGTTGTGTTCACAGCACAATCAAGGCAAAATACAAACCAGGAAGTGGAACATCAGACATTTTAGTGATGGTATTTACGTTTACATTTATTCATTTAGCAGATGCTTTTCTCCAAAGCGAGGTACATCTCATAGAAAATACAGTTTCTGGGTTACCTTAGGAGAAAGAGACATAGCTGCAGATGTGTGACTGTTAAGTACAGTTTGTTTCCTTCACCATATGCACTGATGTTTGTTACACAGGTGGGTGGATAAAACTTTACCAGAATATCACAGATTCCTAGTCGCCTTCCTACACACACACTGGCTGAAGCCGCTTGTCCCGAGTGGGGTCGCAGCGAGCCGGAGCCTAACTCGGCAACACAGGGCGCAAGGCTGGAGGGGGAGGGGATGCACCCAGGATGGGACGCCAGTCTGTGATAAGGCACCCCAAGCAGGACTCGAACCCCAGACCTGGCAGAAAGCAGGACCCGGTCAAGCCCGCTGCACAGCCACACCCCCACGTCACCTTCCTAGCTATTTATTTATTTATTTATTTATTTATTTATTTGAGATACATATAAACATTTACGTTACATTGCAGCAATATCTGTGTAAAGGATTGATCCAATGATCATGACCATTTATACCTTACATGAGCTAAGAGATCATGGATGAAGTGAGTCCAGAAGACATGAGTTTTAAGACCTTTTTTAAATGTGGACAGAGATTCAGCAGTTCTGAGTAAGACAGGGAGGTCGTTCCACCACAATGGAGCCAGAACCGAGAACGTCCATGCTTTACCTTTCACGCGTGGGGCCACCAAGCAGGCAGTTGTGGAAGGGCGTAGCGCTCTGGTTGGGGTGTAGCTAATGATCAAGTCTTGTAGATATCTGGAAGCAGTTCTATTGATGCATTTGTAGGCCATAACCAGGGTCTTAAATTTGATCCAGGCAGCTATGGGAAGCCAGTATAGAGGACTGAATAGAGGAGATGCATGCAAACGCTTCGGCAAGTCAAACACAACTTGGGCAGCAGTGTTCTGTGTCAACTGTAGAGGTTTGATGGCAGTAGCAGGAAGAGCAGACAAGAGAGAGTTGCAGTAGTCCAGATGGGATGTCACCATGGCCAGGACGAGTAGTTGTGCAGAGTCTGTCGTGAGGTAAGGACGGATCCTGCGGATGTTATGCAGGATGTATCTGCTGGTCTGGGTTGTGGCTTCGATGTGCTGAGAGAAAGACAGGCTTGAGTCAATCATCACTCCCAGACTCTGAGCCGAGGAGGTAGACAAAATGAGCGAGTTGTCCAGTTTGATCGAGAGTTCACGACAGGAGGACAGGCCAGCTGGGAGGTGTAGGATCTCTGTTTTGGAGAGGTTGAGTTGGAGGTGGAGATCAGACATCCATGCAGGGATGTCCGACAGGCAGGTAGCAATGCACGCGAAAATGTCTGATGCTCCAGGTGGAAAGGAGAGGAAGAGCTGGGTATCATCAGCATTACAATACATTTGCTGTGTGTATCACAACCTGAGTGTACACTATAGTTGTGTCGGTACAGGGGAGCGGTATTCAGTGGGTTCAATAGACAAATTGGTTTAGCCCTGTGCATCCTGCCCCAGCCATTGAGACATGTCAGCAATCATTTCACGATCGATCCTTGAAATCATCCTGCTTAAACATCGGTTTAACCTTGGCCTTCCAAGAGCACCCACTATCAGAGAAGGTGGTGGTAAGCAATGTGGAGAGAATGAAGCGTCTGGTTTTGCTTTCGGTTTCCTGTAGTGCAGTGAAACATAATAGCATACTCCGTCACTTTCAGAGAGTTCTGTTCTGATCTTATGTTAACAAAAACAAAACTCATTATGCCCCCTCACCTTTCTTAAATTGCTGAACCTCTTTAGGATTTTGCCAGTTACTGTTGTATTTGTTTTGCTGTTACAATAAAAGCATCTTTAATCTTTCAGAAGTGAAATTACTTTTATTATCCCCTTGGCTGTGTGAAAATTGCCAGTGAGTAACCAGAGCTGGTAATTTTTTTTCCCTTAAACATTCAGTTTGTGTGACTAGCTTGGTTCGTGCGGAAAGAAATTGCAAGCTCACCTTGCCGGCAGGTTTGGCTGTAGATTATTAGCTTAAGCGCTCTAAAAATAGCACTTTTCCTTGTTCAGCCCCTGACAGTGGTGGCATCTCATCCATTCTGATAGCTTTATATTTAACGTGGGGCTCCCCATCTGCAGAGGTTTGGTATGCAGAGCCCTCCTTGTTATCTTCCTTCTCCTGTGCTGACAAAGGAGACCAGGTAATGAGCAGGGGGAGGAATCAAGCGGCCAGGTTCAAACCCCTTCCCCAACAAGGAGTCAGTGCCTAGAGCACTGTCAAGGAAACATTTAATTATGTGCTTCAAATCGTGTCTGAGCCGTCTTTTAAAATAAATTAGCAGGCGGGATGGTGTATCATCCAGGTGTTCTTCACACGTGCAGTCACACGTTACCTACCTACCTACCTCCCTCCCTCCCCTACCTCCCACTACCGTCTAACTCCCGGCCCCCAATCCTCGTTTTGTGCTGACGGAATTGGGAGGTGACACAAGAAGTCCTTCACAGTGGTTTGTCCCTACCGCTGCACAGGAACAGTTAATGAATCATCTGTCTAATAAGTTCCAGCCGTTATCTGTTGAGCTGCCATCGCCCACTCCTCCTGGCCGCTGTTTCTGTTGAGGAGATGACGGGGGGGGGGCAGGGTGGGCGGTGGTACCAGGGTGGGGGCAATCGCTTGCTGTTTTTAGCGTCAGGTTTCCCAGTATTGTCGTGCTGAAGTTCGACACTTTCCTCCCACTCTCATGGCGATAAGTGACACATATTTCCGTGTCGGAACCTCAGAAGCAGAGCACCCATCATCCGAGTCTTACAATGGAAGCATTAGCGGTGCACATGTTGTTGGTTTACAGCAATTTCTCAGTCCATCTTCCACTTTTACATTTATTCCCAGGTCTTTTGCTCATGCTGTTTATTAATTTAATCTGCCGTAATTTGCATCTCCGGTCAAAGCCTCTGTGAAAATCCATGGATTTAACATGCCTTCATCCTATGATATGACTCACGTTTAACTCCCTGGCGAAGTGAGAGTAGATCCTCCATGGGGGGGCCACCAACTCATGCTGGGTGGGGCCAATCGGAAGGAATGCTAGTGGCATTTTCTAGGATAAAAACCAAACTTCTATGCAGGGTTTTAACAAGCCAAAGCAAAGCTGGATGCCTGGCTGTCAAGGGGGTCCAAATCTGCAGTCGCTCCCTGCATCAAATTTTCCTGATGAAACCTAAATTTGCACCAGAAATTGGGTAGGGTTTCAGGAGCATCAGTAGCCCTGCATTGGTAGCCCTACTTTTCCTATGAATGGTGATTTCCCAGGGCCCCATCCCCATGGGTTCTGCTGACCTTATCACTTTATTCCTCTTCCTTCTGCTTCCTGCCACCTCCTCCTCTTCTTGGCTTTGCCAGACTGTCACGCCAACAGCAGTACCCCTTGAGTCTAATAGGATCATTTAGCTACACAGCATAAACCCATCACTCTGTATCGGTCAGAGAGTAAATATTGAGCAGAATTTTTATAGCCCCACATGATCGTTTGTTCTGAGCTTGGTTAATGTGCCAATCCCTCTTCCTTTTTCATTCAGCGATCTCAAACAGTTGATCACATGTTTTCCGATGTTATTTAATAGGTTAATTTAGACTAGTTCTTGCATCGCTAATGGTAACACACAAACAAACAGGTCAAACTTTAACAGAGCTCAAAGAGTTTGTTGCGACAGTTGTCATATGATTCATTTTAATTTAGCCTCAAGGTCTGTAATTTTTAATTTTGAAAGAGAACATTCTACTAGGAAGGATACAAGGGTGACTGACCTCATAACCCTGATCATGTTGGTGTTGTGCTGGAAAGTGTAACAGCAGGAAGCCTCTCCATCCAACTGCTGTGTACTTGATGAATAGATCTTGTGAGTACATCAGGTGCTGGAATCAGGGGCCCCTATCTGGGGCTCCTGTAAGGGTTAAAAAGCTTCATCTTCATGCCACTTAATTGCCTAAGTGGCACACAGCTTGAACTAAATGATTTAAGAACGGGAGGTGCATCTCTTTCCGAACTGTGTTATATCTTGAGTCCTGCCCTGTCTGTCACTGTAATTAACTGTGTGCCTGCCTGTGTATGTTTTTTGCAGGAAGCCTCCACATTTGCCAGGGAGCAAGGCTTTGAGGTGAGTTTTCTGACAACTGCGCACCATACACATCCTAAAGGATTATTCTTGCTGATAATGAAGTTCTTTTGGACAGTGATTGATGTGCTATTATACTCTCCGGGCCGAGCGGCGGTTGCCATGGAAACCCGGCAGTCGTCATGGTTTCTTTGTTCAGCCAGCACTCTGTTATGACGCACTCCGCTAGGTCTGCACCCAACATCGCCTACAGATGTTATTTATTGAATTTTGAGAAGCCTCTCGGGAAGCGTGGAAGTTGGGCACGGTTTCAAGCTGCCAGCTCTGACACGGGCCCTGTCAGGCTGCTTCGTTAAAAAGCTCTCTCATTAGCTTGAGCGCACTCCGGCGGCCCTCTCCGCGGCAGCCCTGCTCCAGCAGAGCGCTCCACCGCCGAGCGCCGCCTCCTTTCAAAGGCTCAGTCACTTCCACCTGTGCTTTCACTGGGTGTAAATACAAACTAGTTCTTGTTAGTACATAGAATACAGCAAAATGACAAGGGCTGTTTCTGCAAATGAAGGAACACTGGCAATTTTGACATTGTGCCATCAGATTGCGAGAGCACTTTCAAGCCTGCATTCAAAAGGCAAGCAAATGTGAGCTTAAGAATGTTGTGCTTAAATAATTTAAGTGGGTTATCTTTTCAAATGTAGAGCTCTCTGAGTGTGTTTCTTCTTGCCATGAATAATTGTCTTCCAGAATCACTCAAGGTGCGATCAACGTGACCGGAATGTGAAGTGCTCCCCGGCAGCACTGAAGTGCGGGGTGGGTGGGGGTGGCTTGAATCACACAAAGTAGATGTGAAGAGGCAAACACGGGCAGCCGGGGCCTCTGTGCCACGCTCCCCAATAATGGTACACGGGGCGTTGTGTTCCACGGGCATGCGGTCAGTAAGAGTGTTTGTTTTTTCATAAATTGGCTAATTTAGGGAAGTTTGCGCCTATTGATAGGGTCGATTCCCCTGTTGGAAATTAATCCATCTCACTTGGGTCTGGACTTAGAGATTTCCATCAGCAGGATCCGTCTCATTCTGCCTGTTTGAGCCGATTGGCTCAGCGATGCGATGTAATGTGAGGAGGCGCGGTAGAGATGTACTCGTGTTTAATGTCCACTCGCGTTGCACTCACATGGAGCTCAGGGCAAAAAGTGCAGAGTTTGTTTTCAGTCCCTTTTTTGTAGCTCTGGTAAAAAAAAAAAAAACAAAAAAAAGTGGTTTGAGTTTGTGTATTAAGTACCTGTCACCGAATGAGATTGTTGCCTCTAATAGAAATCAAATCCCTTGCTTTGGGCTTTGTACTAGAGGAGTCCCTCTACACTTGACACGAATGTAAATATAAATGTCAAACAAGAAGTTCTGGCTGTGAGATCGCCTGCAGTACATCACTGGCTGTAAACACATCCTGACACATCACATGTGGGCGCTGATAGAAATTGGCCCAACAGCGGAGTGCTTCCACGCTGCCTCCATCCATTTCCCTTGTTCACCAAGGGGCAGCATGTTAATAAATCCATTTATATTTGCAATAAGGAGATAAGATGTCTATTTTTTTCTATCTTTATTAAAGGCTCATCAGATCATGCAAAGCGTGCAAGCCGATTCTCATCGCTTTGCCTTTGTGTTGCCTGGGACGTAGAATCCGCCGTGTATCACTTGTAATTGAATCCTTCCTTGGTGCCGCTGTGAAACTGGACTACAGTGGGAGATCAATCTTTTATTCACTTTAATATAGACATGGAATTTGGCACGTTTGAAGCCCTGGTAAAGCCTTCCTCATTTGCTGTCAGATAGTTACTAAAGAGGAGCATATTCTGGGATAATTATAGAGAGCAGCGCTGACATTAGCATGAGGGAATTGAAGTGGCAGATTTATTTAAAATATCAGCGCTTCACAATCATGTGGTTTACTCAGGATCTTAGCCTATATCTTTCAAGTCACAGTTTGATAATAACGCGCCAAAATAAACCGTATGAAAAGTAACCTTGACGCTAAGAATTCCCAGCAGTTACATTTGCGAAGACTGAGCGCTACGAAGTTCTGATTTGATTGCCATTTGGTGACCGGAAATAGACACGAACTGTTTTGTATTCTGAAAATGCTGTCCCATCCAGCCTGCGGATATCACCAAGAGTCAGAACACTTTTGTCACATTATTATTGACTTAATTCATTTCCAGATTAGACGGATTTATAAACACAGCCCTCATTTATTTTACTAAGCCATTAATAGCATTAGACCTTAATTAGTCATAGGTCACAGTGTCAGAGAACAGAGCTTGTCCTTGTTTCCGATCAGTCAAGCAATCGGATAAAAAGGGGTAAACGTAATTGACGTGCTAATGTTACCGCCTCGGACTTGACTGGCAAAATCAATTATGATTGAAACGTGTGGATCAGATACGGGCTGCGTTGCACCGTGTTGGGGAACACAAAGCGCTGTGGGGGTTCGAGTGGAGAGGGGGACGTGAAAGCATTCTGCGATCCAACAGTACCATGGAAATGAAAAGGCCGAAAGACCTGATTAAGCTGTCTCTGTTCCCTGGTTTTATTGCACCCCTGGGCGGTGGACTTCACTCAGCCTGGTTTCAATTGCATTGCATGGTTTCAGCCGCTGCCAGCTAACCACTGCCGTGTTAACCTTTCCATTAGCACATGCTTGGGCTCACACTGCATTGTTCCTCCCCGGAGAACACTTAAGTTTTTTTAGGGTGATTTGAGGGAATGGGGGGGCCGGTCATCCTGCCATGGATGGAGCTTTCCCGGGCCGTCTCCCCCCCCTCCCCTCTCTCCCATCAGCCGCAACCAAACCCTTTCGTCTAAGCAAGAGATGTGTTGCGTTTGCATTGCGCTGCATTAACTTCTTCCTTCACAGCTCCCTTGCCCATCCGCACTTTGCTCATAGTTTGGACCTGTACCGGCTTATTGTGGAACGCTTTTATTCTGTGGCAGCTTGGTAAATTTACCTGGCTCACAGCCCCAGCAGCCACATTGCCCCGTGGGATTTAGCCCACTAAATTTGTGGTTACCGGTTCAGGTCTCTAGCACCTACTGTAACAGTTGCCCCCGGTAACGGTTGGAGTCTGGTTCCAGCTGCTTGTCACACAGCCCGATGGGCTGATTACTGCACGGTGTTGACGGGGCGCCTGGGATCAAAGCCAACCCCCCGCTCCCCACCCCCTGTCGTCACACATGCATCCACAGTAAGATAACTTCCTGCTCTCCTTCTTCATTAAAGAGTTCCTTCTGGCTTGCTCGACATCACCGCTATCCCATGAGCAACGGTGAACCGCTGGCCTGGTCCACCCCTAAAATCTCACATTCATGGTTGTGTAGTTACACTGAAGCTCTGGTCACAGACATGATCAGCAGGACCAAGATGGTCATACTGGAAATCTTCTGAAGACAGACTGTTGTCCCTTGTCAGTGTATATGTATAAATGCGTAACTTTGGTGAGGAAGTTCGTGGACTTGCCGTTCCATCAGAACATCTGTTTCTGAAAGCAGATTTCTGACACTGTGAATACATATAACAGCCTTCATTTTACAAGCCCTATGTAAATTATAAAGCACTCCAGCCTCCTTTGAGTCTCTTTGTGGCTGTAATGAAACACCTCACTGTTTTCTGCTTCATTGGAAAGAAGTTTGACAGCAACAGTGATCTGGCTGTGTTTTTCCCACTCTAAGAAAGTTGAATGGGTAAGTCGTATCATATCAGTGGTGGAGTAGAAAATGTTTTGACGCTTTAGCGTTGCCAGTAAACCATGCATCTGGCATTGACTTGTAACAGATGGGAAACGCCGTACGAATGAGCCGTCAGCAATTAAAGATTTAATGTTCAGTTGACTAGTGGGTTTCTTCTGTCTGGTTAGATGGCTGATATATTTCTGACACTTATTCTGCTTGTTTACCATAAGGATTGTTCCCGAATTAGACTCTCCAGTCATCTTGAAACGCATGAAATATTACACGTAGTCCCAGTGACTGATTTATTGTGGGTAATAAATGGATGTTGTACAACAGTAAATATTTAGGTAGGCACGGTAGAGCTCAGCAGCTAAAACAACACTTGAAGCCACGAGGAAGTACTGAAACCCATTTTTTGAAGTCTGAGATATAAATTTGTAAGCTGATTGAGTCATGTTGTAAAGGCAACCGGAGAATGAAGCACGGTAATGATGAAAATAACCCAGAGTTCATATGAATGAATACATTTAAGTCTTTTTTAAGCTTTACTAACAGTCTCTTGCCACAGGACCGCTGTGTTTGTTTTAGGCCTTCAGCAACCGCAGACTTTCTCTTAATTGTGACCTGGCAAACGTTTAGCCAGCGTGCACATTATACGCGCACATTTTCTACCCCGACACTGTTTTTCATGTCACCAGGATTTTGACCGCAATGTTTAAAATATGTTTCCCTGGTCCTAATGGGAAGGCTGTGCCAAGCTTCCTGTCTGAAAGCTAGAGTCTGGAAACTGAGCTGCAGAACACTGGGCAGTTCAGGGGACCGGGGATTGGGAAAATTGGAGAACGCTCTGAAATATGGGGTGGATCAGGAATCTTGGGGCAGCTGTTGGGTAGAGGCCTCAAGGCGGGGGGGGCTCCAGTTGGGGTGCAGGCAGGGGAGCTGTCTGGGTCAGTGGGAGCACATGACCACATCCCGCTGTCCAAGACTGTTATGCCAGCCTGTCACATCTCTGCACTCCTCTCTGTACTGGATCCACGCTACTTTTCTCTCTCTTTTTTGTCCCCTCAAACCGCCATGTGCGTATATCAATTGGGAAAAAAAGATGCAGCGATGAGACAAGGTATAGATGGCAGAGGAGGCTTCACGCTGGCCTCGGAGCCTGATTGTTAGAGGTTGAAAGCTGGCCCCAGGGCAGACAGAGATGCGGGCCATCTGGCCTGGTCTGCTTCTAACCTCTCTGTGTTGTACCACTTTCCATTTTGACAGATATCCTTTATTAAAAATGCTCAGCTGTATAAATGTGTGAATAGTTGTAGGTAGCTTGACATTGTAAGTAACTTTGGAGAAAAGCGTCAGTTAAATCAATAAATATAAACGTACCTAGGGTAGGGCATCGGCAATGTACTTTGAAACTGTACGCGGCAGATTTTGTCTCATTTATTAAATCAAAGGATACTAGTGGAGATAAATGATTGTTTCCTGCATTTGTTTGCTTTCTCTCAAACAAAATATTTAAGCAGAATATTTTTTTAAAGAGCAAAGTATTATTTTGCGCCCAGAGTGATGTAATTTTATGGCAATACGAAGGTTCAGCTGCCCTTGGTGGCTGTCATTATCCATCATGTGCGATCAGCCCTGTTTGACCCACAGACAGAAGACATTGAGGAGATAGCGAAGAAGGCCCAGAGCCTATCCAAGGAGAACAAGAAGAGGCAGCGCATTGTGGTCTTCACCCAGGGCAAAGACGGGACAATTGTCACCAAAGGTACCCTCTACCACCTTGCGCCATACCCTAGATACACCGTGTGTTCGGAAACTGGACTCCTTGGGTGCAGCGCTTCCAGAAAGACGAGGAACAAGAGGCGTAAAATCACGTTTCCTAACACAACGGTACTGAACTGTTCATTGAATTTCGCAGCGAATCCACCGGCAAGGTGTTCTACATCTCTACATTTGTCACTTCCAAGAAATTATGAACTGTTACAGTTCACGATACAAACAGATGTACATCCTTTAGTTCTAAATTCTAAAGGAATTTTATTTATTTAATTTTAATTAATGTATGGCTTTAAAATAGCTTCTGAGCAGTGATATATGAATGGCTTTTTCCAGTGAAGCATGTTACTCTGCTTGAAATGATTTCACCCTTTGCTGTGACCTCCTATTTCACAGATCCAGAACCGTATGCAAAAAGCTGTTGCACTCAGAGACATTGCTATGGCAACTGAGTGGAGGTGGTGTGTTCCGTCCAATTGATAAGTGTAACTGAGTAGGAGAAAAATTGTGGCTGTTTCAGGCGATCAGGCCTTGGCAGCTTGAAGCGGACAGAAGGGGTGGGAGGGCCTCTGTGGCATGGGGTTCCTACCATTTTGGGTTGTTAAGAGTGACGGATGTTTTAATCATTGAAATTACAGCCCTTCCTTTCTGCTCGTGGGGGGTCCCTGGGGCTGTACCTGGGCTGTAAATTGTTTTGGAAATAAGACTTGTACTTGCTGTCCACCAGCCACCTCCCACCCTTGTACATCCCAAAGTCCTAACACCCCCCCCCCCAACACACACACACACATGCACACTTTAGAGTTTTACACTGAATACCACCAGCTCCGAGTCATTCGTTTTTACAGTGTCTTTAGTGTAGTTTACAACTTGCTGGTTCTATGTTGGATACATTAGCCACTACTTCACTCTACTGCTTAAGTTCTTCTGTGATATTTTAGCAGAGAGCTATGAAATAAAAGATGGGAACAGCTGTGAAAATCCATGCGACACCAATACGGAGGATTCGGTGAAAACGTCCGATGAGCAGGATATGACAAATACAACGGGAGAGAAAAGTCATTTCTGAAGCTGAGACCACATATGTGTTAAGAGGCACTTGTTCTTGCGCTGCCCCCGGAACATAGCTGTGGTACCTCACCATTCCTAGCCACACACTAGGCATAATACCGCTTTGTCCTGGAAATGATTCTCCAGGATGCCACAAGTCTCCACCAATAATGTGTGAACATGGAGTACGCATGGCTCCCTGACCCATATCTGGGGGGGTGGGGGTAAATGTTATGGCATTCACCCCTACCTTGGGACGCCTGACACTGTGGCAGGCCACGTTGTTATTCACCATAGCCAAATAAATGTCAGCATGAAAGAGAATTAAAGATGCCCCCCTTCCTGCAGGCGGGGCTCTCGCACAGCTTGATCTTCCACTGCGCCTCTAATGTGTCATTTGGTGGGGATGGAACCGCTCATCAGCCGTCGCACCTCCTGTTAATCCATTACATAATTATTAAGGATGTTAATATACATACTGTTATACAGATTACATCTACATTTATTCATTTAGCAGAGGCTTTCGACAAAGCAACTTATGCGTTACAGTAAGTGCATTAGAATAAAATAACAGAAGTTATGAACGTACAAAGCAATACACCACGTTGTGTACCCTGACTGCATATAGTGCATGAGGGACGAAATTGTCATTCGCACACAATCACAGGTGATTATAACGTATAGACCTGAATTACCCTGAGGTTATGTGTATGGCATTAAAGTGGATGCATCGATATGATGAATATGATTTTACTAGATTAGTGAACGAGCATGACTTCAGAATATTGGGGTGAAATGCTTTGTCATGAGAAACATTTTTAGTCTTTCTTATGTGAATTACTCATTAAGTGGTTCCACTTGTTGTCTGTCATTTTTATGTTGTATCCCAAAGCTGTACAAAAGTAACAGTCTCAAATTTTACTGACATTTTCATGAAATTGGTATCAGATGGGACTTTTGGCCTCTGAGCATTGGTGTCGGTGATTTTATTTAGATTGTGAGCGGAGGCTGATCATATCTAAACTGTAGGTATGTTGTGTATGTGGTGAATTCCAGCTTATAGTGTGTTTCAGAGAAACAGCGGGGAAAAGAGCACTGGAATCCTACTCTACATTGCCCCAAATGACATCATCCGCAGTGCTGGCAAGCGTTTTCTGGACAGATCTCCGGCATTGAGGCGGCGTAGCCCAGTTTCGCTGGCAGTCCGTGTCACTGGGAACGCGACCGTCGCTCAGCGCATTCCCGCCGCTCAAAGTCGACAGTTTTTCAGCAGCATGCCTCTTTGTATTACTCTCTCGAAGCTGTGTCATTTAGCGTTTGTGTCATTTCACACACAACCTGTATTTAATTATTTCCACAGAGCTCATGCCTTTTGTTTTGGCGAGTCTTTCTTTGTCCTTTTCTTCTTTCAAAAACGTTTTGTCTGGAATGTCTCCACTCTGGAAGCATGAAATATTGTTCCTCTAGAGCCCACCCTATCAATTGTAAGGTTTAGTGGTGATAAAGTCTGGTTTATTGTGTAATGCTTTACTCAGGCTGGTTAGACTTACATTACTGCATGGCACACTCCGGAAAGCTCCGGAAAGTAGAGCCATTTATTTCTCAAAGCAGCCCGTAATCTGCGTGTGCAGTTTGAAATAATCACTTCCCTGAAGGTGTAGTGGAGAAGCTGGGCATATTCAAATGGTTCTTTTTTCTCACTCTGTAAATAAAGTCAGTTTCAAAACCTTCAATAAAAATGTAAAATAATCGGTGCCGTTTTATGACGACAGCGTTTTAGTGTCTTGTCACCGTTTGCTTAATTTAACCACGCCGTAGATTTGCAACATGGAGGAATGGTAATGAGGTTACAAGCTAGGATGAATGTCACTAATGCTGGTCTCGGAAGGATCGACAGTTCCCAGCCCTTTAGCCCCGAAGCGCTTACATGCCTCTTACTCCTTTCTCTGAACAGATTAGCACTGCAGTGGGACCAAAAGATTAAACCAGCACCTGTTCCCGTTTCACAGTGCTTCTGCAATAAAAGTAACGAAACTATGCTTTTACGGCACATTTCTATTTACGTTTTCCTTCGGTTGCTTAAGAATTCATCCCTTGCTTCGGGGTTTCGCTCCTGTTTGTTTTCTTTGTATTGCACTGGCAGTGTGTAGCGGTGTCCTGTTTTTCAGCCTGACTTGTGTAAGTGGATAGCGGTCACAGTTAGGAAACAGATTGTGTGTTGCGTTACCGCCTCAATTTGTCTGCCAAGTCGGGGGAGGCGGGGGTGGGGGGTCCTCCTTCTTCTTCCCTCTGGGAACCCTGTTTTGGCTCCGAGGCCAGCGGGGAGTGGAGCACAGCAGGTCCTGCTCTGTATGGCCCAGCGGCAGGGAGCACCTCGCCTCTGTCCTTTCCGGCCGATTCTCCCGAAGGTCAGCGGAGGACGAGGACATGGGGCCTTTCCTACGTAGTTGCATTTTGTATTCTGGGTGCTCGTGGCTGTTTACATAAAACGTCCTGTGTCGCTTAGACGTAGGCTGTTATCTGTAGCACACGCAAGAGTTCAAGGCCTCCTTCAGGTGACAGGAGTTAACACTGTGTTCTGGGATTTGTTGAGTAAATCCAGGGATATCTGTAGCATCTTCTGAGAGTTGAAAATGTTCTGCTTGGTTTCTACTGTGGTCTGGAAAATAAAAAAAAAAAAAAAGAAAAGAAAAAATACTTGTAAATCCACGCACAGTTGAAACTCTGCCTGAAGAGCAGAATCTTTGGGGCATTTGCTTTAAGGCATTCTCAAACATAGTTCCGCAGCAAGTTTGAAGAATAATAAAAGAAACTCCTCTTTAGTAATACAGTCCTTTGCAGGTAACATTCAGGTCTCAAGGGCAACCTTCTTTTTTTTCTGAAGCAAGGCCCCGGTTTTAATGGCACGTAGATATGATGGCATAGCAAAGAATGAAAATGTAGGTATAGTATGCCGGAGAAAAGCGTTCACCGGTCGGCACAGAAATACAAATACAACATCAGATGGAAGCGGTGGCACGTTGTCGTGTGGAAATGTCAACGCGGCATAGTGTGGAAAGGGTGCTGCCTCGTGAAGCGAAGCTAGTTCTCGGCGGGCGTACTCAAACTTTTGACTGGAACCGTTAGTGCAACGGCCTCTTGATGAGACAACGGGGAGAAATAGTTTCAGATTGACATGATCGTGCGAAGTACCGCCGGTAAGCGGCGATAACTTCGATACACGTCAACGGCCTTGAGACGGTGTTTACAGACAGGTCTCGGTCCAGTGACAACAGAGCAGCGGAGTCTGGGCACTTAATTGGCTGATTAGCATGCACGTTAAAAAGCCGGTCCAATGGGCCCTTTGTGTTCCCCATTAGCATAAAATGGATCTTGAAATGGTCCGGGGTTTAACTGGGACTGGCGCTGTGGCCAAGTTCAATAATCTGTTTCAGATCAGAAAGCGATGTGAGCTGTCCTGCGTTATAAAAAGCATGGCCAGCTCCATTAACTGGGATTGGAGACGCGGAGAGTTGAGTGCTGGAGTGCTTTTACAGTTTATAGTATAATGGGTTTATTTTGCTCATTTGGAGGGGGAAAAAAAAAAAATCCAGGTCTGCTTTTATTAAAACAGCTTTGCCTAATCTGCTGGATGTCTTAATAAACAGATCTTATTCACATCTGAGTATTTTCCCCTAGGTTTAAAATAAATTAAGTTTTGAAAGTAAACTGTTTTATATTTATTTTGCGTGTGCTGTATTTCTACCCGATTTCAACCCCGAGCTCTTCGCTGTCCTGCACGGCCGGCATCGTTCAGCCTCATGAATTCAGAGGCTTCTGCCGTCAAGCGGAAAGGAAAGCGTCTTCATTGTCCTGTAAATGATTTTTGCATCAGTCATTTCAGAGGCCTGGGGATGTATCATGTTGAATTTAAGCATCTGTTCTTGTCCCATATGTTCTCACCCTGAGCTGCCACTGTCTTTCTTTAGGACAGCGCTTGGCCATGAAGTGGCGAGCCGGCTGGAGAAAGGCGATTGTTCGCGCCCCGCCCGGCCGTTTTCAGGCACCCTCCCGCCATTATCATATCAATTGCCACAGCTTGTCGGGGACAAAGTGAGGTTATGGGAACCAACTGGAGCATCATGCACCATTAAACACCAATGGCATTGACAAGAACATGTGCCAGTTCAGCCTTGTTTACGCAGGTTGAAGTGGGGCTCAGCACTGCTCCCATTCCCATCGATTAAAATGTACACTCTGCATCGTGTACACCAGTGTCAGTGTGTTTGCAGAGCCATACGTTTCACAGCGTGCTTTCTTTTTTCACCACATTTATTAAGTTGTGTTCGCTATTTTTTATGCAAAGAGGGACTCAAATTTTCATGGAGGGTTTTTAGAAATGTCAGCATTATTGAGGGTGAGAAGGTAGGGTTCCAAAGCTATGCGGTTTTGCGTGTTTTTGAAAGGGGCCATCTGCCCCGAGATGTGTTCATCTGACTGTGTTGTTTGTTCATCATCTTGAGCAGCATCGGCAGGTGGTTAGACATTCTGAGCATGACCGCAGGTACAGGTACAGTACACACGGAGCACTGTGTTCCCACAGTCGTCCTATGTGCTAGCAATGAGTCAGAAGCAGAGCCTGGAGCCAGAAAAGCTTGGCCATCGGTTCTGAGATGTGGTCTGGTTGGGGGAGCCAGTCAGAAGGCTTGTGATCTGGTGTTTGCCCACCTAAGTAGGACTTGCAGTAAGGCTCTGGTGGAGAGGATACCTGCTGTGCTACATCAAGGAGACTTCAGCAGCGTGTATTAGTATTTCTTCCATGTCTGCAGTAAAGCTTTAGAACTGTCTTGGGATTACAGAGTAGAGTACTGTAGTATGGCAGCCAAACAGAGTGAGTATGACTTATGACAGTGGGAATCAGGGGTTCTGTGATTGTTGTTACTACATGCATGTAATGCTGTATTCATTTCTGTCCTTGGAGAATCCTGACACTAGTACTGTAAGTCCTGCAAGAGAGGAAGTCTCTACCCTTCCAACCCGTAGACCATCCATCGATTGTCATTCTTGTCCTTTCTGTACGTCAAGACCTGTTTTCTTTAACTTTAGGCTCAGGATGCTCCACTTGAAACTTTTAGCTGTTTTCAGCCAGTTTAATTCCATAGATCCATGGATGATTTTTAAAAAAAAAATATATTGTACATTCACAGCATATAGGCACTGTATATATGTTCAGTAATAAGATTCAAACCAGTTCTGTCATTCTAATTCTTTACCCTTTTAATATTCATTATTCCCTTTCACTACTCCCACGCTGTTTCTCGTTTTATTTATTCACCATAAATACAGTGTTAATCATTCAGTTACAAACGACATCAGCCGTAGAGCAGGTGGCACCCGACTGGCCCTTGTACCACAGACCAGCAGCCTCACCCTCAGCAGCTGAGCTCAGCCCTGAGTTGCCAGATTGGAGGGCCAAGGGGTCACAGTCAGTCTTGTTTGTTTATTTGTTTGTTGGTTCACTTGCTGTTTGAGGAAAAAGTGTACTGTGGGCCTGGCTGAATTGTTTCGTGCTCACAAAAGAAAATAGGAGCAAAACAGACAGTAATTGAACCGTAGAACTCAGCTGGATTTTGTGAAACAAACAAGGGAGGTTGAACAAGAGCTTGAGATGTGATCTGGTATTGTAGAGGTACATGCCACATGCATCATTCCTGTACGTTCTCAGCATGGTCTAAAGTGTCCTGTCAGCTTGTTCCAGATTGTTCATCTTAGTCTTTATTCACATATGGCAGGATGGGTTCATCCAAGGTTTTAACAGGAGCACAACATGCTTTACATCACAATCCAGTTAGTTATTTTAATCTGTAATTGTAGAATAATTAGCGTAACAATCGATTATTGTCAACATCATTTCCATGTAAGAGTTTGGGTTAATCATTTCTAAGGGGGAGGAGGGCTAGCTGACTTCATCAGCAGCATTAATTAGGCCATCATTTGGCTGATAATTAGCTGATTGGAAGGAACCTGGGTAGAATAGGACTAATCAGATGCTTCATTTGTGGGGGGTCATGTTTTCTGATACAAAACATATGTGTGGGACCCACACACATCGTCTGAAACATTTGTCCCATATGGGGTCGCGGGGAGCCGGAGCCTAACCCGTCAACATAGGGCGAAAGGCTGGAGGGGGAGAGGACACACCCAGGACGGGACGCCAGTCCGTCGCAAGGCACCCCAAGCGGGACTCGAACCCCAGACCCACCGGAGAGCAAGACCCGGTCCAACCCACTGCACCACCGCGCCCCCCCATGTGTGGGACCCTTAGACCTTAATTGTTCAGTAATTCCCCACTGCCGTACACTTTCTGAAGATCAGTCTAACTGGTGTGAACTACTGCATTATCAAACACACTGTTTTAGTAGCAAGTCCAGCGGAAGAAGATGTAAACCTGTTGCTTAGTCTCCATTGGAAAGTCAACACTGCGGCGGTGCTAAACCTTTGGCATTCCCTTCATGTAATCGTGATCACGGATGGGTCCCGCTGAAGAGGGAGTCTGCGAGCGTTGTGATAAATCCCATCTCCATCGTGCTTAAGTGGTAACATCCCTCATACACAGCGCTGAGTTTTGATGGGGAAGAACATTGTCGTGTAACTTGATGTCGGAGCGAGCCGGAAACGCGTGCATTTACGAAAACAAAGGCCATCGAGGTTCCACGCAGAACGAAACTGCGGGACCATCTTAGTCACACTGCAGGCATGACTCGTGTGCAGACGTGGCTTCGACGTCCTCAGTAACAGCGGAATTCCTCGACGAGACTTGCTGCCCGTTTGCTTTCTGTTCCATATTATCGTGCTTTCAGCGTATGCGGTCTCGAACACGTTTCGCCAAGTATTTCTCGAGCGCGTATTCACGCAGACACTCCGAACGGCTGTCAACCTGGAAGTCGCTGCAGTTGAGATATGGCACTTCTGTTCTGCCGCTGACTCCCGTTGTTCTACCAGCAGAGTCTGCTTCTGTACAGCATGTCCTGTCATGTGTCATGCCTTGGTAAAATTATATTTACTGCATTTGCATTAATCTTCTGCTGATAATATATTGCTTTTCTTCCTGATTTTGTCTCCCGTCAAATGTATGACGCACACCTTACTCCTCATCCCCTTTGCCGATACGTTTTTTTTTTTTTTTTCCGTAGCACCCGCCATTCTTGAATCACATTCCTGAAATGGCATAAAATGCGACAAACTAACTACGGTTGACTCAGGAACGCTTAGATCTGACTCAGCTCAGACGTAGCTTAACGCGTTTTTCCGCTTCGTGAGCGCGATGAAAGCGTGGCTCAGCTGCAGCAGCGGCAGAGCACGAACCCCACAAGCGGAAAGTAAACTTGTTTCTGAGCCCAGGAGAGCTGTGCGTCCTGTCTCTGTGCTCGTGTTTGATTTCAGCCGCACGTCCTCTGACCCCGTCTTCCTCTCGTTTCCTCCACTCGCAGGTGACAAGGCGATGACGTTTCCAGTTCTGGAAATAGATCAGAGTGAGATTGTGGACACAAACGGGGCTGGCGACGCCTTCGTGGGAGGTACGTGTCTGTAGGCCGCAAGCTGGCACAGTTCTTAAGGACTTGAATGGAAAAGGTTGACAGCTCGAGTCTCAGGAGCTCCCCTGTTCTTGTACCACTGAGCTAAGGGTGCATTAATTACCCCGTTCGCTACCCGGCAGAACAAATGAGCGGAGCCGAAAGGCACCGCTAAGTGTGAGACTTGCGTGTATAATAATCCGACGGCGCTACGTGCTGAAAGGCTGGACAAGTCCTCTAGCACACTGTGGAGTTCTTACGCGCTGAGTTTATAATAGCACGAATGAGAGAAACTTTCTTGAAACATATCAAGGTAGCAGATGATTGTTGTTATATATCTCAAAGCTTTGCAGATCAATCCACACATTGATTTCCAGCGACAATGTGAAGTTCCAGCAGAAAATGGGATAATTGACACATTTGGGCCGTGATGTTTGCTCCAGCTGACAGTCTCCTGCCAGTCATCTTTTCTTGATGGCTCGATCAGTGGGCTTCGCAGAAAGCTCCCTCACTTGACAAATTGTAAGTCGACCTGTACCAGATTCCTGGTGGCTGCCACGGGACAACGGGGACGTCCTAATAAAGCTGCGCGCATGTTTGCTCTAACAGCCTATTGATTTCTTCTCGTTTTGTGTTCCGTGGGAGCTCGGAGCACTGCAATTCGCAGTGGCAGAAAGTGAATTTTTGGCTTTGTCTGAAGGGCAGCGGGACGGTTTCGGAGCACCGCCCCTCCGGTGTTTATCTACTTTTTGGAGGCGGGTTTGGGGGCGAGGATGCTGGGGGGATTTATGTAGGCAATAGAATCTTTGCACTGAAAGGGGAAAACACACACACAGCAAAATCAATAGTTCTGCAAAGCTGAAACCGGAACAGCAGTCCTTGGGCGCAAGTGTGATGCTGCACTCACACCCACAAACACATTACAGTTATTCATTTAGCAGATGCTTTCCTCCAAAGCGACTTCCAGCGAACACCATGTAGTGTTATCAGCCCACACCTTATTCACCAAGGTGACTTACACCGCTAGATGCACTACTTTGAATAAGTCACTCATCTAAGTCACTCGCACTGCGGGCGACATTTAGAGTCACCAATCTACCTGAACAGCATGCGTTTGGACTAGGGGAGGAAACCCACGCAGTCACGGGGAGAACATACAAACTCCACACAGACTGAGCGGGGATCGAACCCACATCCTCTCGCACCACCAAGGTGCTGTGAGACAGCAACGCTGCTAGCTGCGCCACTGTGCCGCGTGCACACGCGCCTACTCACCCGGAGATGTACGTGCGGAGTCCGAGAAACAGACAGACACAGAGGCGTAGACAGGCGTGCACACACACACACACACACACACACACACACAGAGGTACCGTGACTGACGCCTCTCTCCCTCTCCCCAGGCTTTCTGTCACAGCTGGTGCAGGAGCGATCCCTGGAGCAGTGCATCCGTGCAGGGCACTATGCCGCCAACGTGGTCATCCGCCGGGCCGGTTGCACCTTTCCCGAGAAACCGGACTTTCACTGATGTCCAGGAGCCACTCGTCAGACAATGCTTTCTGAGCACACGGCGGGACCGCAGCCCATCCCACCTTTTTAATTGCCTCGTCTCCCCTAGATGCCCCACTCCTCACACCGCCTGCATTGAGACTTGTGTGCCTCAGCCTCCAATGTGTGCCATTTCTGGAGCCTCACGGCAGACATGTGATTTACAGAGACCCACTTCATTTCGTGACCTCCTATTTACACAGATCCTCAATCTGGTTTTTAAGAGTTTTTTTTTTTTTTTTATCCTTTTTTGGTTAATTTAACTAAAGAAGTATTTGCGGGCTGACCTTGCTAGCATACCAGTCCAATTCGTATAACGCACAGTTGTAAAACAGATGGTGGAGGTTGCGGGAGTACGGACCATCCTCTCTGTCACGTGTTCAGGCATGGGTGCCTCCGCGTGCTACTTTCACCATCCTACACAAAGTCAAAATAAAACTTTTAATTAAAATTAAATGAAACATGGTGGATCATTTACTTATTATTTGTATTTATAACAATAAATTGGGGTGACTGGGGGAAAGCGGTCAAAAGGCCGGAAGGATTTGCCAGCACTAACTGGCGGGCCAAATCTGAGCCTTGTCACTCTCCTGTCCTTCGAACCTTGCGAATGGGACTGCTGATCATGGTTCAATACAGAGAACCTGAAGAACAGCCTGCTCTGACAAATATTACATCCAAAAATGGCAAGCAGGAATCACTTCAGGAAACATTATTTGATTCTACTTCAGCGATGATGGCTTTTGATAATATCAAGCTGTTAAAATATCAGCGTAAAATACTGTAGATGTTTTGCATTGGACAAATCATTGGCTGACCTTTCCCTATATTAGCATTGAGCAGCATTAACATTTTTTTTTAACTTGGATGCTAGCGTTCCACCCTCATGTTTGGAAGGGAAGGGATATCGCTGCTGTCTGCAGTGCAAATTATCTGTTTTTAAAGGAAAGCAATTAAGCAGGTTCACCAGGTTTCATCAGGGGTTCGGTGGCAGTTGATTGGGCCCCATTACCAGCTTGGCAGTTTCTGATTGGTCCTGTCATGGGCCTACTGACAGCTGATTAGCCCCATCATGAGAAAAGCAGTAGCTGATCCAGTCCCACCGCAGGCTTGCTGTCAGTTGATTGGACCCCATAAAGGGCTCAGAGGGCGCTGATCGAGCCCCATCGCAGGCTTGCTGTCAGCTGATTGGGCCCCATAAAGGGCTCAGAGGCAGCTGATTGGGCCCCATCACAGGATTGGCAGCAGCTGATTGGATTCCGCCACGGGCTCACAGTCGGCTGATTGGGGCCCATCAGAGGCTCAGCAGCAGCTGGCAGAGCAGTGACTCTGGTTGCCAGATGGCTGAGCGCAAACACACCAAAGGAGACAGAACCATGATTGCATAATGACAATGTTTTCATTTAGGAACCAGCATCCACCCCCGGCACAACTTCATACCCCCACCTACCCAAATTTTTGCATTTATCTCTTAACAGTTAGGAAAGTGGAATTGAGAATGCTTATTTTGTACATTGTATTTTCTGATGAATGGGAGATATTTGCATTTGATGGGTATTGTAATGCCCTGTGCCTTTACCAACCTACAAGAGTGCACAGCAGTGTCCTTCTGATTTATTCTGACTACTGAAAACATGAGGGCAACTTGTCAAATGTTCAACTAATTGGCAGAGATTTGGGGTGGGATATGGTGATGCGGTCGAGGGTTTTGCCTGGACTGAACTTTTCGCTAGTGGGTTGGTAGAGGGATGGCTTTGCAGGGTGGATTTGTGTCTTGAGGTATGGACAAGTTTGGATGGAGGAAATCCTTGTGGTGAGTGGGAGTGTTGGCCACGGCTAAGCAGGGAAACCAAGCGTTTGCTGTTTTAAGGACTTGCAGAGACCCGTGAATGAGAATAGCCGAAATCATCTGGAAAAAGAGACACTGACATTCAGTTCATTGCTGTCGTGCTAGATCACTGGCGCAGTCTGAGATCTCTGTAAGATCCCAGTGCACTCTAAGAAAATAATGGGAGACGATAATTTTAAAGTGTTTTTAGTTGACTAGTTAGCATAGGGCTTTCAGTATCACTAGATGCACATTATGGGATGGAAGTCAGGGAAACCCGCAGAACGCAATGTGTTCGCAATGAAAGCGGGCAGCTTCTTTCCTTGTTGTGTCAAGACAAATTGATCAGCTTGAGTTGGAAGCCACTATTCAGGATCTTGCCAAATGTGGAGGATGGTTGCTTCTTCCTTTCTTCAAGTTTTTTGGCACGCTCTTTTCTCTATATTTTGTACTTTTTGTGTTTTTTTTTCCGTTAGACACAATAAAAGTACAATCAGCCCAAAAGGCTTGGCTTAGACATTTTGAACACCATTGCCTTGCCAACGAGAGGGTTATGTTCATACTGAAGAAAATGGTCATGCTGGAGTGCAGATCAGATTTCGTTCACAGCATGTGGTTTTCGACATATATGCCCACCAGGCTGACCTTTAACTGAGAGCTCAATCCCATGCTTATCGTACTGGCCGTACGGCGATATCGTCCTGAATTGCGCTAATGTTTTTATTGCATAAGTTTCAAGAGAGACTCTGCGTCAATCACGTGAGTATGATAATGAAATTGACTCGGCACATTAATTTTTGACTTGCTACAGGCTCCGACACACTGTGTTGATCTCAATTTTTCACAAACCCAACCCCCAACCGAACGCACTTCTGCACACTTTAGTTCGGCAACATGTATTTTTCAGGTTACGAGAACTTGATTGAATCGTAGCTAATGCTGGAAAATTACACGTGTATTGACTGCCTTGTAATCAAAAGTGAACGATGAGAAGTTAGAGGAATAAACAATGATCCAGCCTTTCTGAAGTAGTGCTGTGAAGTAATTGAATACAAAAGTATTTTTGCATCTTGGTCATTTACCTAATATTGTTTCTTGACCCACTATGATAAAGATAACTCAAATCCATATTTGCATTGTTACTCAATTACAGTTAATAGTATTAGTCATCGGTCTTAAGAAAACCTACTCCAAGGTGCAACAGTGCCAAACACGTTCTCGGATGTACTACGGCCATCAGCGTGGCCTCAAATACACAATAGCCTCTTCTGTTCTGTTCACTACACGTCTAGAAAATAAACTGAATTTGGCAAAGTACATTTTAACCACTTCTTACATTGTTAAAACACACAAGGATACTAAACATGAGTAAATCTTGCTGTTGGAGAACTGTTTTTGATTTAATGTGTCATGCATAGTTCATAATAGACGAGTAGAGCGCAGTAGCTCTCTGGGGAATGAGGACATACTGTACATCCTTCTCTGTCCAGGTACACTGCTGTCCAAATAATTATTGGCCAGAGGGCTAATTAACCCCTATAGATTGTTTTTATTTTGCTTTGATCTATGAGAAATAGTTGCTTGCCACAGGCCAACAAAAGAGGCTGGTAAGTAGATGTTTTGAGGGGAGAAGGCAAATTCCCTGCTTGACTTTTGGATGAAATCAATAACCCTTTTTTGATCTAAATGAGCAGTGACCAGGACTCTCACTGAGCTCTTATGAGTTTCAACTGCAGAAGCCGATTTTCCAGTGAAAGCCTTTTCTGCGGAACCACTTTTGTATACCAATTGATTTCTTCGTGATTACATGACACGTGCAAGGCAAAGTGTTATAGAGCTCACATATTCGGGGGCCCTTAATGGTTTAACCAGGCAGCTTGAGCCGAGTTTCATCCATAAAACCACGAATATTCGCATTTAATTAGTGCTCGGCACTTATTAAAAAAGTCACCAGGGAAACACTTTTCGTCTTGTCAGGAAACAATGAATTCAATCCGCACATTTTTCAGCTCCTCTGCTGTTAATAAACCCCATAGGCACGATCATGTACCCAGAAATATTTAATAAAAGTTACAATCAATGGGAGAATTATTATATGGCAATCGGGGGGGACACGCGTAACCGTTGAATCAAATACTGGAAATGAACACCGAGACAAATCGTATTTTTGTTCTAATCGTCGCTGATCCACTTAAAGCTCTTTAAATCGCCGCGATGAAACTGTATCGCCTGACACTGGATAATAATAATGATAATAATAAGCGTTCACGGTGCCATAACTTTTTGAAGTGTGTTTATGGGTGTTTGTTGTTGTCGATGCTTTTTTTTTTTTTTTTTTTTCCTCCCTAATTAGTCCAGTTTAGATTTGTGTGAAATAAATTTAATTTTGACGAATTAGCGGCTGGATTAAACGTTTTCTTGCATCATCCAGTTAGGAAAGAGATTAATTTTGTTGCCGGTATAAATATTGCAGGTGTTTCCCACGGTGCGGGTCTGGCGAAAACACTCCTCACGCGTTTGCATGGCATGGGTAGTAATATACGTGCGGCAGATTTATGTTGAGAGTGTGTGTGTGTGTTGTACCCCCAGCGGCGTGCTGGTCTTCCCCCATGTGGGAAACCCTAGGGCCCTCGCCCAGTGACTGCTGTACAGACACACACACACACACACACACACACACACAAGCTGCGGAGACAGCACACACACTGATGTATGTGTGTGGTACAAGTGCGGTGGGCACGCCGAGGGAAGGGGAGGGTGTTACTCTCTGACAGGCTGCTGTGTACATTAACCTTTCAATTAGTTGTTATCGCGTCGTGTCTCGAGCTCGGAGGCGTCCTTCGCGCGCTCGTCACGTCATTGTCCCCGTTCTCTAAAATTCACTTCCCAGCGAGTAACGAAGAGGAGCGAGGAGGAGGCCGCCGAGAAAACTTGACAAGGTAACTAGGACATATTGTTAACCAGCCGTAACGTAACGTACGCGTAGCGCGCGGCGGGCGCCGCTGTTTTCGCGCGGTTCTGTGCGTGCGTGCGCGCGCGGCGGTGCTCTCTTTGGAAGAGCCCCCGGCTGCAGGTTCGGAAAGCGCCGAAAACGCAAAGTCCGCGATGATGTTTTGTCGTGTGTGACGAGGGATGAGTCCACAGGACGGGGGATAACGGAGATAACGTGGCGGCGCGAGTGTGTGTGTCGCGGCATCTTCGAACGCCGCAGCGGCGTCGAGGAGCTGCGGCTGCTGCTGCGTTAGGAAGGAAAGTTGAAATAGTGAAGCTTTAATTGGAGACGCGTCTCGCTGACTGAGCTCTGCCTCCGGGGTCTCGCGGATTAATGCGTCGCGCTAACGAGAACCAGTAACAGCGCCGTGCCATCATTGCTCGTGACAGCCACGCGCGTTTACATGTTTACGCGTTCTTTAGCGCACCGACGCGCAGCGCGCGGGAGAACCGCGCTCGCTGCCCGGCGCAAGGTGTCGTTTTAAACTTTCAGCTCAGTTATTTAGCGAGGTCTCTGACTTAAGACTGCCAAATACGGCAGTTTGTAACGAATATCTGAACTGGTACATTATTACACGGGGCAAACTTCACTGACACGTGACGTTAAAGAAATTATGTGGATGTAGTATCATGCAACCAATAATAATAAAAAAATGCCACATCACTTTTAAAATCTATTTAGAGTAGGCGCTCGAGTAAAAGCACACAGCCTCCGTTTTCGCCCGTAACAATTAGCAGCTTTTTATATCCGTTAAATTATGCAATTACTTAGAAAGACATGTTCCTTTATTCTGAAGAGGGGGTGCCCGAGCTTGACTAGCAGCGACCCATCGATTTCCAGCTAATCGTCATCTTTAAAGGAGGGGCGTTTGGCCGTTATTGACAGTTCAAGCAGCCAATAAAATCGCAGAGGGGCTGATCTTATTGTCAGCGACTGACATGTCCTTTATCAAATCAAACTTTGGCTGTGGTCGTTCGTAACCAATATTAAAGTTTGTAGGGCGGGAGTTTCACAGCGAAGGTGAGGTTTAATGAGACTCCATTGGGCTGTAATCAGTGTCATGTCGGATTCATGTAAACTGCAACATTGTTACAAAATGGCGTCTGTTTAGGTAACACCAGGCAGCAGCAACAGCAGCAGCAGCGCCGCCGCCAGTCCACACCACAGCCCCCGCTCCGCAACGCGCACTCAAGGTTTGTGATTTGTCTTTCGCACGATGTTGTCACGGGTTAAGTGGAGCGTTACTCCCTGCCATAATTTATCGATAATCATCTGTCGGAAGTAGTAATAAAATATAGAGCTGAGCGGCGGGATGGTACGAAATCCTTGAGTGAACTTGAGTGAGGATGCGAGCTGCGGAGCGTTGCGTTACTTTTCAACTTCGGGGTGCGTGCGCTAATGGCACGTATTAAATATGCATCACGTGCATATTTTTTTTTTTTTTTTTTTTGCAAGTGCACTGAAACTTTGTGCCTTTAGTTTTATTTAACAGATAAACGTTTTTTTAGAACAACTTAAAATTTAAATTTTGCGAATTGTTCAGGGCTCCACTACTAGTCCCCGCGCTGTCGTATGCTGCAGGTCGCGCGGCGCTCGTGCACTGTGACGTGAAGGTGCTCGTGCAGTAGTGATGCTGCTGGTGACGGTGTCCGCGTGTCGGAGCGCCTCTCAGCACACCTTGATGCCGCAGCAGTGAGGGGCGCGCGCGCGCGCGCGCTGTGTGCACCACTGTTCGCGCTCTCCTGCTCCAGTAAGTGGCCACGAGGACGCCGCGAGAGGAACCGCGCGACGGTGTGTGGCACCTGCTGGATACACTCCCGTTAATGCCTCTTTTCCCTCTTCGTCTCTCCGCAACATATTTTATAATTTCTAACGTTTAAAGGCCTGACTTCATAAGACTGCAGTTCAGTGCTTCCTTCATTTGACGATATTATTATATAGTATGTTGTAGTGTTGCGTGACGTGAGCCACTACAAATCATTTCTTCGTTACACCAGAATATATTTTCTGAATTATTCTTCACCATGTTTTTTTTTTTTTTTTTTTTCCCCCGCAAACTTTTTAAACCAGCTAAAATTCTTTAATTAGTCCAACTTCAAACTGGTTAAAACTAATTATAATTTATAGGATGTCATTTGTGCATGGCAACTCCCAAGAGTGGTATCATAATGATGATAAACTATATGAATATAATTTAAAAAAAAAAAAAATTACTTTGGATATATCACCATGTACTTTACCAGTGAAAATGTTAGTAGTGTCATGGTATATGCGTTATTAGGCTTTTTTTTTTTTTTTTTTTTTTGCAGAAGACCATTCTCTACGTGAATAAAGTGCTTCTGAGTCTCTCGTGCATTTTGCCACACGTCAACCAACACATAAAAAATTTTTTTCCAGGTCTTCTTCATTTGCCCCCAAGGATCCCCATTATTACATAATCGAGTGAGGATAGATAACCTGTAAATATATTTGATGCATGTGTTGCAATATTCTCATGTGTATGCTTGGATATAACTGGTACCAAGAGACAACCTGTTAGTTTTCAGTTGTCTGTGGGGATTTGCGTGGTAACCAAGATGTACTCTTTCATTTAGGTGAGTGGATTGTAAAGGTAAATCCATGAGCCACTTTATTCTATAAGAGTAGTCCATGGTATTTGGGGACTTTAGAAAGATGCCAAAGTTTATAAGCTTTTTGGAGACCCAAGACCATGGTCCTGGAGTGCCTTGAGAATGGAGAAAAACTCTTCTTCTCAGATGCCTTCAGGCACCTGGTCCAGGCATAACAGTGGTGGCTCAGTAAATCCTGGGATACCAGTCCAGGCTCTGTGGTCATGTATTTACTGTGGGTGGGTGTAGCAGTATTTGAGCAGTGCTTCTTGTCTGGTTTGGAGACCAAAAGATGTGTTGTTGAAGGAGTGAACAGAAGTGGGTTGGGTTTGATATTCTGGAACCAGATAAACTGCTGTAGGATCAGAAAGGAAACCTGGTAGTTGTACAGTGTTTACTGTACTATACAGTTTTCTCAGTATTTCTCTGCTGTGTAGGCTTCATTTTAAACTCCAACGCTTTTGTAATGTTTTAGTTTTTCTTTCTGCAAAACTTGCGGTTAAATTGTAAAAAAGAAAAAAACGTGAAAGAAAGGCATCGGTGTCAGCCATGGTTACCTTCCTTGTCTTATTTGTTCTAGGCCTTGGAGGGATTTTCTGAAAGTTTTCCTTCACGAACTGGCGTTTTGATGGTAGAACTGAGGAATTTCCGGCTGCACCATCACATTTCTGCAATTCAGCTGCCAGCTCCCTCTGGGATTTACAGAAATGCCACATGCCGGGCTACATGGTTTATTTTTGGGGTCACTTTCCAAATGTGACTGTGCGTTTAACATGCGATGAAGAAAAGGATGTCTCTGGACTTCACTTCCATGCCAGCCGCTAATCAGCCATGGTGAAGCTGGCCAATCCGCTGTACACGGAGTGGATTCTTGAAGCAATACAGAAGATCAAACGGCAGAAGCAGAGGCCTTCGGAGGAGAGGATCTGCCATGCTGTCTCGGCCTCCCGCAGACTTGACAAGGAGACGGTCCTCCAGCACTTGGAGCTAAGTGTTCGCGATGGCTCCGTCCTTAAGGTTATAAACAAGGGCTGCACGTCTTACAAAGACCCTGAAAATCATGGGCGGATAGCATCTCTCAAATCTGGGTCATTATCCATCTCTGTAATGGGATCTGTGTGGACATCCAGTGACTTGCAGTGTGTCGATTGGAATAAGATTCTAAAGAGGGCTGTTGAAGATCTGGGTAACCCGCAGGGGTCCTCTCTAAAGAATGTTGAGAGGTACCTCAGAAAGCAGGATGATCTGTCCGCAATTGTCAGCAACCCGGCGTTCCAGCAGCGCTTGCGCTTGGCTGTCAAGCGGGCTGTGACCAATGGGAGGCTGCTGAAGGATGGGCCGCTTTACAGGCTGAACTACGGAAGCGGAAGGGGTGGCACCGCTTCTCAAGTTCCTCCATGCCTGATGCAGATGACTCTCCTCCCACACGAGAAAGACCAGGTGCGTTGCCCATTGGCCCGTTACCTCTCACAAAGGTGTCGGGTACCGTTTTGTCGTTGACGTCTCCATCTGTAAATGGCCGAGAGGCTACGCTGCCCTGTGCTTTAAGTGTATTGCCTGCTGCAGGTTCGCACTTTAGCGTATCTTGCCACATAGTTGCTTCGACTGCTGGAGAGCCTACGGCTGTAACTTCGGAACCTCTCGTTCTGCCAACGCCTGCAGGAGTGGGAAGTTACATTTACGCTCTATCGTTTGTTCACGTTTATATCTGAGGCATGGGGAGGCAGCTTTGTGTTTTATGGCTTTCCATTTATATTGTAATCTAACTACATCCCCATACTTTGGACACATTTTTCTGAGCCCTCCTGCACTGTTTTCTTTCCTTATTCTGCAATTGGAGTTGGACCTGCGTCTGGCTTGGATTGGCAGAACGTTGAGGCCAGCTGTACCTTCTCAAGAGTTACTGGCCACCGCAGCGGATAAAATGTGAACATGTTTTGAGCCCTGCGAGATTCCCTGAAATTTAATATAAAGATATATCAAGATGAAATGTAAATGATCTGGGGAAGGACAAATTATTGTACCACCAAGGAAATACATGTCAGTTTGATGTGATTATGAAGAAAGGAGAATGCTTCTTACTCTAAAATAAATCAGATGGATGCAAATTACAATATTGGTCCTGCATGTGCACTATACACTTGCTGTATTTTAATGTGTAGATAACGGTATGGAAACCAATCAGACTCCTCTGTGCTTATCTAAAGTGATTAGTGCTCTACTTCTGCCATCACCATCCCATAATATTCAGTTACAACTTCCTGTCATGGCTAATTGAAGATGTAATGGAAGTCATTACATTTTAGACCTGCGACACTGTTAATATTGTACAGCTGTCTGTCATAAGCATTTGGGTATCCAGTTTGTATGAAGCTGTATTCCGCTCTGTTGTCAGTATGGCAGCTCTGATGGATGTACATATGTTATAGTTGTCAAGTCTCCGAACATCTTCATTGCCCCTGCAACCCCATCTTTCCTTCCGGAGGCTTGAAGGCTTCCTTCCTCCCAGGCCATTCTTCTACTTCTGTTGTCATCTTCCTCTGCTTCCCTCCTGTCTGGTTTTTTTTTTTTTTTTTTTTTTTTTTTTTTTGACATGTGGCTGAGATGCTGGCATCCCTCCAGGTTTGAGCACTCCGAGGCTGCCGCTGTTAGTGATGCCCCCCCCCCCTTCCTGGTAGCATGTGCTACTATCCCATGTAGATTACAGCCAGTGGCACAGTTGCTGTCAGCAGGGTGTTTGGACCAGAACATCCTTGGCACACATGTTTCAAAACCAGCTGGCTGATGTTATTACTTCTAGAATGGAAGAAACTACATCTAAGATATTAATATGCCTGTTTCTTCTTCGTACTGGAGTTTACCTTGATGTCACCCTCTTCCCAATCAGGTGCATTGTGTACAAAGAACAGTTTCCAAACTCCATTGCTGTAGCGTAGTGTCTATAGCCATTTCTAGACCCTCTGTGCAGGGATACGCAGGTTCTCTAGCCTATGCAGTGTCTAGAACTCATTGTAAGTTTATATAATAGACATAAAGTTGATAACCGTGCTTATTTGTGGAACAGTTGAAGATGAAAATTCATTTAATATATATTTCAATTTTATTGTAACTTTTTTTTCCTTCCCCTGCAAAAATTCTGTGGAAAATGTTGCATGGTATTCAATACACCTCATCACTACAGGGATATGAAGATAATGGGTGCACAACAGCCTTACATATCTAGTAGATTTTTAATGTTTTTAAGTTCACCTTGAACCCTTTTGACAAGTCCTCCTCTGCCAAGTATTAATGATATATATGAATATGGTGGAACTTTTTTTTTTTTTTTTTTGAAAATGGATGACATGACACTAAATTTACTGTGTATTTACGGTATGTGCTGTAAGTATTCATTTATTGATCTGCCTCCAAGAAAACTACTTAAACTCTCATTTGTCCAAATAATGTTGTGATGAATCAATATGCACCAATTTATGAGCCTTTTATTTATCTGACTCCATTGTCCAAGACAGTCTGTTAGTCTGTTGAATAATGAACTTCAGTGTCTCACTTATTTATACAGTAGGGCATTCTTAATATATCAGTTCTGGGTCGGTATCTCCATTTAAGGTGCTACAGTAGGAGAGGGATTCAGAGCAGATCTGAGAATGTAAGGTGACAGCCTTTAATCGCTCCACCACCTGCTGGCTGTATCTGGTTACCCTTTTTTTTTTTTTTTTTTTTTTTTTCCTTGGAATTCCGTTTATTATGAGTGGAACAGTCAAATTAATGTAAGAAAAACACCTATTGCACCTTTCTCTGGTCAGCAATTAAAAATATCTGTAGATTTAGACAGTGATTGTTTAATACAAAAGCTAGGTTAGACTTCACAGGCACATTGAGCTCCGTGAGAGCAGTATTCCTGAGAGTAACTGACTGCCTTGCGGACTGGGCTGCCTTAATTTCATTACTTTCACTTTATTTATGAACCTTAAACATCTAAAATTTAATATTCTGAGCTAGAATTTAGCCACCAGCCATTAAAATGTCACCAATCAATATTATCAGACAGTGTGGAAGTAATTTTCTAATAAAATATGCGTGTAATTTAAACGCCTTTCGTTTACACCCAACTGTGTACAATTACAGATGCATTGTCACTGAAAATTGAGTTAGTGAGTGACTTTTTTTTTTTTTATTATTATTATAAACATCTTGTCTAGGGTTTGTTCTCATTGTCCTAAGCAAGCAATTAGAGTGTCACAAGTAGGGCCCCACATGCACTTGTAGTCGTTGGAGGCAGTCAGTTGCGCACCACGCAAATGATGAGCCCCAGCTTCAGCTATGGAGAAGGACACCTCTTTTAGAAAGGTCACAGCTGACCTTTGAGACTCCACTGCCCAAGTTTTGCATGCTGAATAACTACCCATTCATGAGGGCAGTCTTCTGCTTGCATCTGTCTGGGTCCTTTATTATGGGAGGGGTAAACCTTTTAATGTGGCCCCCCCCCCCTTTTTTTTTTTTTTTTTCCCTGGCTATTGACCCTAAATGAACAATTTGTCACTTACAAAGATGTCAGTAACATGCGTCTCATCTGTCTGGTTGGGAAGTGTAATCGCTAAAGATTGTAGTCATAGACAGCCCTGTTGGGTTGCCGTTAGGCCAGAACAATCAAAACCGTACATGTGCCGAATGCGCTGCGTAATCAAACTTCCCCTTCCCATTGATGCTCTCATCTGCCACTGTGTTGGATATTACTTGCGCTCACATCTGTCTACTGCTTCCACAAGCTGATGTTACTTGCTAGTTGAGGTTGATGTTACTTGCTATTTCGGCGCTGATGTGTCCCTATGGGGACAGTTGGACGGATCACCTCGGAAATGGGTTTTCCTCACTTTTCTGCATGTTGGTGTTTGGTTACATTCTCAAGGCAATATTCAGAGTAACATTTGTTTTGGTTTTTTTTTTTCTTTATTTTTTTTTTAACGCACGACTTGGAGCACCCCGCATAAATATTACAAATAACTGCTTATTTGTATGTGTTTGAACACAGCGAGATTTCTGTGCGGAACAGGGGAAAACAAAAAAGAGAGCACCGTGTCAGCACTGCAGGAAAAAAAAAAAGGGTTTAACAGGCAATTGCTTGTGTCAAATTAATAAATGCCTTTTTTTACTCAGCTTTTGGCCCCGAGGGGGGTGTGAGTCAACAGTTTGACTTCCAGTTGTATGCCATTGCCTGAGGTATTTGGGGCGATAGTAAAGGGAAATAATTGTTCGTATTACAAAACTGCATATGAGAGTCTAGTGTTTGAGTGCCAGGATTTTGCCAGAAGACTGATTTTTGTGAATAAACCCATATGATGATGATGATGATGATGATGATGATCATGATGACGTGAAGAGCCATGTGGCTTATAGCCAGTGGCAGGTGATGTTTCAATACATGCGTATATCTGGCAACGGGACTTAACGGTACCTAACAGCTTAGACTCGACTGTGAGGAAATGTCCATGGGTTTCCTCCGCCCTGGACACCTTCTCATCTTGTCTGCCAGGAATGTTCAGGAGCGTCGGTTACCACCAGGCTGATTGCACAGTTGACGTCTTTTTTCTTGTTCGTGGCAATCCGGAACTGCTGTTTCACAGAAATTTTTTAACGTAGGCGGTAATGACCGAGGGTAAACAAATACACTGATTGGGGACAGGAACACGTTACTTTCAAAACTTGCTTTGATTTACTCATGGACTGACTGCAAAGACAAATATTGGATTGTTTTGGGGAAAAACTTAAAATTTTTACACTAGTTGTGCCAAGCCTTCATTTGAGAAACGTGCGAGACATTTTATAGGTGGCCAGCATTTTACCTCCTACACCCCTTTTATTTATTTATTAATTTTTTTTTGCATTTTTGTACCTGACACTTTGCATGTTCTCAGCTTTTTGGGGTGTTTTTTTTTTTTTTTTTTTTTTTTTTTTCCCTTTTTTTTTCATGGCTGATGGCCCTGTTAGTTCCCGCTTTTTTGTGATGAAGTGTGAACAATGGCTGCCATTTGGCAAGTGTGTTTCCCCTCTTTCTCAATGGCTCTGCTTTCCAGGCATGGGGCTCTGCCGTTGCTAGGCGATGCGTCCCATCCGCACGGGGACATGACAGCGCGGTGCCAGCGGGCGCCCAGTCGGAGCGCCGTGCCGCCTCGCAGATGGCCGGCCTGCTGGCGGCAGCGGCGGCGCGCTGATTAGCTCAAATGCATCAAAGGGCCCTTTTGTTGTTGGGCTGCGCGGAGCGGTCAGTGTGCAGCTGCTCCTGCCCTTTGTGTCCCCCTTCAGGGGTTAATTCGCAGAAAGGCCTTGCCCGCGGCTACACCTCATCCCAGTTTCTCGTCAGATTTAAGCAGTGGCGCAGCGTTGGAGGGCGAAGATGATTTCGCAGATTAGACGCAACCCCGCCGCTCGTTTTGATGTTTTGTGAAGTAGCCGCGCGGTAGCGTGTTAGGACGCGCCCGGCTGTTCGGGGCCGTGTCCGAGGGCCGCGCGGCGCCGATTCTCCCACGCAACCCTGGGAGAGCACGACTCCGCCGCTGGTCCGCTGGCAAAGAGCGGCTTTGGGCGGCGTTAGCGGGCCTTGCGCGCATTCGTGGGATGCCTGTGCTCGACGGCAGCTCGTTGTGCCGTAAACGTCTAAGAGGACGTTTGGACGTGCCGTCGCTGTTACGGGTGCACCGCTCTCGTCCGCGGAACTGTTTCTAATGGACACCGCGGGGGTTAAATATAGATTGCAAAAACTCTCTTTAATCAGTTTGGTTAATGGTCTTAGAACAACACCTTGCAACATGCTGTTAATTCAAACTTGTTCTGCGAGCTCTTTGCTGATGAGGCTCTTGGGATACGACGAAAGAGAGGGCAACTCGAGGGTGCCACGTTTATTTAACATGCCATTAAGTTTTTCTGTAACGTGTAATAAATAATGGCTTCTCTTCGGTAAATGTACAAGGGAAAATGACCCCCCCCCCTAAACTTTTGATATGAACTTAAAAAAAGCACCGATTACAACAGGAGAGACCACATTTAGAGTTGGGGTTCCTAACCTAGTGATCATGTTACTGTGTTATTTTGGCATGATTCCACTGAGATGATGGACAGCAGCGTCTCTCCCTTTCATGGTGGGCCTTAATTTAAAAAAAAAAAAAAAAATCTTAGCTGATCACAGTAGCTGCTGCTGCGTATAACTCTGTTTCCACCTACATCTCCATCAGTCTTACCTCCACCACCACGGAGCCTCTATGCGGTCAGGACAGTACCTGGCGGACAGGGACAGAGTCCCACAGATGTTCTATGCTTGAGTAGGTGCAGCTACAAGAGTTGTTTCGAAATTTAAATTGTAATTGGGCACCGGGCCGTTTTCGTTGGAGTAACGTGCTACCTGGATACGTGTTTAATCCAGCCATCGATTGGCCGAGTTTGACTAGCGGAGGCGTCTTCAGACGTCCGCCTCAAGCGAAGCTGTTGCAGGCGACGGAATTGATGACCTAGCAGTGAATGTAAACCATAATAGAATTGAATCTGAGTCAGTGAGAACGTATGTCTACCGCTGTCCTCGACCCTGCGTCTCAAGATGGGAACTCTGCCACGCTTCGTAAAATGAACCTCGTACCCACAACCCCTTCCCTGGCCCCTCTCAGTTCTTAACCAGATCGACTCTCGAAGTGGATCTTGCATTTGGGCCACCAGTACTGCAAGTCTAAAGAACGCTCCTATGCCCTAGAGTCCTCAGTTATTGAACCAGTAAAATTATACTGTTCGGGGGACATAATTTTTAAAAATTTATGTATGTATAAATTTGTTAGTTTTACGCTTTTCTTGTGCACTAAACGAGCTTCCGTACGGCAGCAGAGCCAGCGCTGCAATGACAGGAGTCTCGCCACATACAGCTGAGGTTTATTGCGGAGATTCATAGCTGCTGACTTGGTGCTAAGGGCTCCCTGCAGACACGGCTACGTGAGAAGCGACCCGTTTTCACAGTTGTGTCGGGGGGGGGGGAGCGGAGAGATTAATTTTTATTGTATCCTTAATTAAGTACTAATTTCATGGACCGTACGTTAACTCAATTGCACCCCCCCCCCCATACACACAGTAGTCCAACTTGCCTTGTACAATGTAAACTACTTCTGCCTCATTTACCATCACTGGCACTTCTGAAGTTTCAGCATCCTGCAGCGACAAATGTAGAAGTTTGATTAAAAAGAAGCAGCCGAACTCCCTGTTGCCCCAGTTCTGTTTTCGGTGGCGGGGCATTTACCCTGCTTTTGTTCCTTACAAGGAATTGGTGGTGTTCTGATGATCAGGCCTGTTTGACGTTAGCGGCGTGGGCTTTATTGCCTATCCGAACGCAACAACTTCTGTTCTGTTGTTCGTTGACCCGGCAGAACATCACCAGTTCGTGTGAAAATGCAGAGCGAAGAAAAAACGGGAAATGCCAATGCCGCTGTGTTCGTCCCAGCGACGTCACCCTGGTGTCTGTACACCAAGCAGTTTTGATTCCAGTCGTGATGGTGATGCAGAACAAAACATGGATCCAGACATGCAGGATGCGTTAATCTAAGAAATGATGATAGAATTGGTCAGATCTTTAAAAGCGATCCGGTAACCTGAATGTTGTTGGGTCAGACACCAGAAGGGCCGCTACTTCTGTGTTCCTGAGAAGGGTATTGAATATGAAGTGCTCGTGCTGTCAAAACATGCGGTTGTGTAAATGTGTTTGAGAGTCATATTCGACAAAAGCAACATCAGGAATATTAAAAAAGGTGGTGCCGACAACTACGTACGGAGAACTGTTGAAATTAATGTACTATAATAATTGAGTTTTCCAAAAGCTATTCAATCTCCATAGACTGAACTATAGAGAACAGTTACAGTTTTGGAAACGGAGCACTTAATTTTTCTTTTATTTTAATTTCGGGATTTTTTTGATTGGAAAAAAAACGTGTACTAATTCTTGTCATTGCTGTTTTATAATAATGGAACATTATAAATTTAGTGACTAAATGATTCAAATTCCCAAGCCTTTTTAAGCATGACAATTTAACGTCACCTACGTAGCTGGTGGCGCTGCGCTTGGTCCGCTCTCACCCAAGGGACTTGTTCACAAACTGAGCCCTGGAATCCCTTGGTTCCCCAGTGCTGGAAAGGGCACGCAAGAGTACGTTCTTGAACTAAGGGATTCAAGTCGGCGGCACGGTGGCACAGCGGGTAGCGCTGCTGTGTCTCAGCACCTGGGTGGTGTGAGAGAACGTGCATTCGATCCCTGTTCAGTCTGTGTGGAGTTTGCATGTTCTCCCTGTGTCTGCGTGAGTTTCTTGTGGGTGCTCTGGTTTCCTCCCACAATCCAAAGACATGGTGTTCAGGTTCATCCATAGTGTGTGAGTGACACAGAGAGAGAGAGTGTGTGTGTTCCACTGATGTATGGATGAGTGACCCAGTGTAAGTAGTGTATCTAGCAGTGTAAGTCACCGTGGTGAATAAGGTCTGTGGGCTGATAACACTACACAGAGTTCATTGGAGGTTGCTTTGGAGAAAAGCGTCTAAGCAAATAAATGTAAATGTAAGTCTCTGTTAAAATACCCGAGTCTTTATACTGCATTGTAGTAACATCTGACACATGTCGTAATCGCCACATGCTGTGATCTCCGCTCGACATTAAGTCATGTGTCCCAGATGAACTGATTTCAGAAAAAACTGGGGCACAATTGCTGGGAGCTGTGTTCTTGTCAGCCTTGTGCTCCAACTGGGACATCGGAGTTATGTAAGAGCTAATCGCGCTCACCAAATGTATGCGGGTCTGGAAACGAGCCTCCCCAAGCTAATGTATATTCACGGCAGTGGGAAAAGCATAAGCACATATGCGTAAATCCTCCATAAAATAACTTTTTTAGCTAGGATTTTTTTAGTAAGAATGATTACATAATCGCCGATAAACTGAAATGAACAATGATTCTTTGCAGGTTTCTCAGTACAACATCTGGCAGAGTTATCTGGCAAATCCCTGATGTGCCGCATCGGGTCCTCTTCTCTCTTTGGTCTTTATTTGCTTTCCGCAGTGTCAGTTTGTATTTGTTTTCAGTCTTTATCGCATTCATTTCTTTAGCTGACACTTCTTTTCAAAGTGACTTGCAATGTAGAGGGGGGTGCGGTGGCAGAGCAGGTTTGGCCGGGTCCTGCTCTCCGGCGGGTCTGGGGTTCGAGTCCTGTTTGGGGTGCCTTGCGATGGACTGGCGTCCCGTCCTGGGTGTGTCCCCTCCCCCCTCCAGCCTTGCGCCCTGTGTTGCCGGGTTAGACTCCGATTCACTGCAGCCCCACTCAGGACAAACGGTTTCAGCCAAGGTGTGTGTGTGTGTGTGTGTGTGTGTGTGTGTGTGACTTGCAGTGTTAAACTTCTCGCATTGATGTACAAGTTTAAACAGCTGGTTTTATCAAAGCAGTTCAGGATAAGTACCTTACTCAAGGACACTACAGCAGGAGGCGGGGCTTGAACCTGGCTCCTTCGAGTGCAGGACTGCAGCTCTAAACACTGCATTGCCCGCTGGCCCACATATGTCATCCTGTAGCCCTTCTATAGAAAACAATCTCGCGTCTTCATATATCTTCCGGTCGTCGATAAGGGGTGTCCGCAACGGCGCGAAAAGGGGGGTGCCTCGGACACCCGCGTCCAACTGTGACGGGTCAGGAAGCGACGCACGCAAGGCTTCAGGGTGCACTCGCGTGATCCGCTGTAAAAATGGTTCCCAAATGTCTCTTTGTAGAACCGCAGCCTTTCCGTGCTCGAGTTCTGTTCCAAGACTCACACACCTCGTTCCAGTCGTCATCAAGCTCTCGATTGCGCGGTCCGGTTGTGTTTTTGGAGGGATGGAAGAAATGGATGAATAGCAGACGGTCTCCGAGGAGATTTGCGAACCGCTATTTCGGAACACGAAGGGCTAATGGCTTCGTATCTGACCGCAGGGTGCAAGTCGGGGAACTTGCTCCCGATGACTGCTCGAGGCACGATGCGACAGCGGGTGTCAAGACACCTGGAGGGGAGACCGCAGTAGGTGTTTCCACGTAGAGGAACGTGCACAGCCCTCTAACACCTGGCTGTGAGCACAATCGCGTCCACCATGCCTGTCTAGAAGCCCCCGGTTTAATGGGCAGGCTGAAAGAAAGTGGGGGTCGGCGAGCAGCACAGCTCCGCGTGCTGTACCGAAGGGGGTGGTTTGTTTACTGCAGCCTTGCTTTTCTGAACCCCACCAAGACATCAGCAGCTCATAGACCTCAATCTGTTATCGGTGTGTTTCCTTTGTGGAATTACATATCCTTTTAGATAAACCGGATCCTGCGCAATTTAAATGTAATGAGCTTTCAACACCCTTTCACTTTGAATCATAATACGGCTTTAATGTAACTTGCAGGGCCACCTAAGCCGTTGTACGAATGAAAGCTCGTTCGCTTTCAAATAGAACCTCTTGTTTTCGTAAGCCGTCCCGAATGCTGCTCGGAGCCTAGTTTTGACTGTTTCAGATTGAAATTTCAAATAGGCTGCATCACTTGTGCTTTTTAGTAATTGGCATCATTTTTATACTTGTGGGGTTTGAACTTTTTTTTTTTAAAATGGTTTTGTATGAAATAACATCAGTAAATGCTGACTTGTGGGACATAAGTACCAGACTGTGATTTGTGAATGAAGACGGTCAATCTGTCGGGAGAAAAAGGTGGTCAAAACCGTTCCATTTCGAACCCCCTACCATAACACACCCATATGCTTTTGTGTTTAATACATTAGTTAGCGTGGGGGGGTGCGGTGGCACGGTGGGTTTGGCCGGGCCCCGCTCTCTGGTGGGTCTGGGGTTCGAGTCCCGCTTGGGGCGCCTTGCGATGGACTGGCGTCCCGCCCTGGGTGTGTCCCCTCCCCCTCCGGCCTTGTGCCCTGTGTTGCCGGGTTAGGCTCCGGTTCGGTTCAAGCAGCTTCAGACAGTGTGTGGGTACATTAGATAGCTGATGCTTTTATCCAAAACAACTTACCATGTTAAAATACTTACAATTATTTACCCGTTTGTACAGCTGGGTAACACTGGAGCAATTTAGGATAAGTACCTTGCTCAAGGGTACTGCAGCTGGGGGTGGGATTCAAACCTGCGACCTTTGAGTCCAAAGGCAGTAGCTCTAACCACTACGCTACCAACAGTCCCATATAGAAAACATTTTGCTGCCGTTTTAAATTACCATGGCTTTTCAGTTGACCTAACCGTTTCTAGGGAAGAAGAGAATTTTTTTTTTTTTTTGTCTTTGAACTTATTTTTGACGTGATCACTACCTGAATATGAATTTTAATCTGTGTATTTGTTTCAGTGCAAATGGTGGAGTGACAAACATACAGAATCTCAGCTTGTCAGAGCTCATACGTCTACTAGAGCTAAGTCTGCACCCTGCTGAGAAGCGTGTAGCGCCGCGATTCCTGGTCAGTTTGATCCGTGTTTGTAACCACACTGCTGTCGTGTTGCTCCCCAGCCTCGTGCAGACCCCATCCCAATCTGCAGTTTCTGTTTGGGGAGTAAGGAGACCAACCGGGACAGGAAACCAGAGGAGCTGCTATCCTGTGCAGACTGCGGGAGCAGTGGTGAGTGAAGCTAGCCTCCCAGATCCACCGCCAGTTGTATCCTTGTTAGCTCCATCTCCAACTTTCCATTTAACCTTACCTGTAACCTAGGCCGGTTTCCAAACCTTCCTCCCACCACCACTACGTTTCCCACTCTAGTTCCAAGCTCGGTTTCACACCATCATCGCACCACCTCCAACACTTCCTCCTACCTCACTTCCATACCACCTACACGCCATTGCCACGCTACCTCCGGTACTTCCTGCAAACACTTTTCCACGTTCCACCTCATTTCCCCTTCCCCACTACCTCCAACACCATCATCGCATTAGCTCCATTCCATAATCTGGATGTAGGCTGTAAAGAGGACTCTTGCTCCAGCGGCAAAGCTGCGGAGATAGGTGCGTTGACGGTAAAGTAGTTAAGGGCCTAGCTTTGCAAGCAGCGGTTTTGCAGCATCTGATCTGAGGGTACTGCACTGTGCAACCGTTGAATAATATACTGTACGCAAACCACAAGCGTAAAAAATGTCCAGCTGTATAAATGTGCGTAAACCTGGAAGTGGCTTTGAAGGAGACGTCTGGTAAGTAAATAAACTGTGCAAAGCTTGGAATGTAACTTTATGGCTGCTGCAGCCCGTTGTAGCTCCTGGGTGTCGGCGTCTGCCTGAAATCACAGCGCTCTTATTATTAGTACAGTGCGTTATTTAGCTGACGCCTTTGTCCGAGGACGCTTACGGCGTCAGACAGGCGCTTCTTTTACTGCAGACTGGCTGTATCACCCTGACTTTCAGCGTCTAGAGCTCCTGCCGGAGGCGTTTTTGCTCAGCGGCCAAAGGGATGCGGCTCAGGCTGCCTTCTGCCTGGTTCATCATCGGGGCTTTCTCCAGCCGACTGAGCGGCGTGCCAGGACAGCCATCCCTGCGCTAATTGCTATGAAAGGGTGTGAAGTATGAGAGAAGGGGAACGGCATGCCACAGGGTGCTGCTGTACGTTATAGGGAGCGTGTCAGTTCGGAGGGAGCTTGTCCAGATATGTGTTCGGAGGACTCCGTTTGATTGGCTGCTTTTCCTCCAACTACACACCTCAAATTATCGTAGGTTGTAAACGGTTTGAAATGGCTTCAACTGGCCCCCCTCGAGCATTCATCATGCAGACAGATGGTGGGGCACACCTGCCGCCTTGGTATCGACTGACGAAACCGAAGTATGCATCTCTGTCATCTGCTGCGAACCGATGCCGCGATCCTTCACCCTTCGCTCCTTTTAAGCAAAATTGCCATCCTTCTATTAAATTGCCTCTTTAATGCAGTAATTTGTTTTTGACAATTATTTTAAATGCCAGAAGGAAGGGTTCCCCTGGTGACGTTTTCATTGGCTGAATTTAAGCAGGTTACAACGAGGTGGTTCCTATGAACCATTTACAGTGTAAGGGAAAGGGTCCTTAGTTGAGGAGCGCCGGGAGCGGGTTCCGAGGAAGTCGGTGGCTGCGGAAGGTCGAGGCCAACTCCTACGCAACCTTAATGGATCCACCAGCGCAGCACAAACCCCTGCTATTGTTTCTGCCTCATTAACTTCAAATTATCTTTAATTAGCTGCTTGGATGTTTGATAATAACATGCTTTTAGATGCTGCTCTTGGATGGCGATCCAGCAGGCGCTATGATGTTGGTGCAAATATGTGAATACAGTCCATTGGCCGGTGCTTGGCCTGGAAAAGTCACGAACCTCTAGTCTAAACGGATCCGTTCTGCTTTTGGAAAAACTTGCATTACAGTATTATTTTTGCTAATCCCGGTGGAAATGTTTGTATGATTTACGTTTTTTGCCAACATATTGTAGTAATGGTATCTTGGACAAAGGCATCAACTAAATAATCCTAAAGATAGAGTAATAATGACTTCAGACATGGGTAGGAAGAGTCCCGAGATACGGTGCGATGTAACGGATTGAGTGATGTAAAGGACGTTATTGCTAATCTGTGGCACCCCTCTTCCTAAGGCCACCCATCATGCCTGAAATTCTCCCCTGAGCTGACCTCCAATGTGAAGGCCCTGCGCTGGCAGTGCATCGAGTGCAAGACCTGCAGCTCCTGTCAGATTCAGGGCAAAAATGCAGTGAGTTCATTGTTTGTCTGACAGTGCATCTTCAACTGAATTTTTTTTTGTTTTTTTTTTTTTTTGTGCTCGACTTTTCAGATTATGTAACGATCATGAAAATGTATTTTGTGTACATGCCGTATTGAGTGTGTTCTTAATCTTGTGGTGTACAGTAATACACCTTGCCCTACGTCGTTTCATGTTGCGCCGATTTCGACTTTACGTCGGTTTTTTGTTGAATATATATGGAAAAATACAGTCCGTCTTCAGTCGGATTGCTGATGATCAAATATAAAAAAATTAACTTAGTAAAAATGTAAAATGAAATAAAAATAAACGTTAAAATCTATAAAATCAATTAAAATCTTAAAATAAAAAAAAATTGTCTTATTTACCTGCCGTTGGGTGCTGATAACGTCAATTTTTTTTTTTTTTTATTTTAAAAAAAAAATAAAAATTCTCCTTTACTTTAAATTCAATTGAAGTGTATACACTTAAGGGGAATGCTTATTAGGGGTTTATAGGGGGGTCTAAATCGGGTTTTTAGGGGTTATTTGGTTTTCCGTCGTTTTTCGCCTTAAGTCTCGCCCTTTGGAACCAATCAACGACGTAGGGCGAGGTATTACTGTACTGGAGGTGTGTGTGTATGTTTTGGACTTCTCTTGTGGTTTCATTTACATCTTGCCTGTAAGAAGTTGGAAAGTGATGGAGAAAAGGGCAACAGAATTAGAATGAGGAGTCCTAAAGCACTTAATCTTGCAGGATGAGATGCTGTTCTGCGACTCCTGTGATCGGGGCTTTCACATGGAGTGCTGTGACCCTCCGCTTGCGCGAATGCCAAAAGGTACCATTTTCACATTTCTTTCTCTCCCTGGTCAGCCGAAGGCCTACCGTGGTCCTCGCTCGCTGCAGGGTATTCCAGTTTTCATTCCAGCTGAGCTGTTAATTACCCAGCCTTGACTGGCGTTTCGACTGAATGCATCCACACGCCTGAAAAACAATAGTGCATTCTCAGTTAACATGACTTGAATCATGTAACCCATTAGATCAAAATGCCAATCCGCGCTGAATAATTAACAGCTCAGCAGGAAGGAATGCCGGAATACCCTGTGGAATACCCTGTCGCCAAGCCGAGTCCCTCACGCAAAGGAAGCGTTACTCTCAGTCGACGGGGGAGCGTGCTGTGTGGCTACATAGCTGTATTGTTATTAAAAGTAATCTGCAGTAATGGGAGAGGATTAGATTTTATTCTAGATTGAAATCCGTACCCTTTGCTGCATGGTTACTGTGTTTCATCGGAGGCTCTCAACATCATTTTTCAGAAAACGCCCAAACCATAAATCATTTCTGATGATCAAAGTTTTGGATGTTTAGATCATTGAAATGATTTTTGAAAGAATTTTATGAATGATATTAGTTTAAATTGACCTGTGTGATGTAATACTGACTAATGTTGGTAAGGTGTTTCTTTTATCAAGCCTTTTACTAGGTGTTAATTCCACTGTAGCGGACAGAATGTTTCATCTCAACTATCTGTTTGCAATAACAAGTACTTCACCTGGAGAAGAACTGCAGAAAGAAAGGACCATGCGGTTGGTGCTGAACATGCTTGCAGGCATCAGGCTGTTTTTGGATGCTTCGGACTGACGTGACTGTCTGGGTCCACTTTAGGAATGTGGGTCTGCCAATTGTGCCGGCCCAAGGACCAGGACATGCAGTTCCTGCACCGGCGTGCTGCCCAGATTAAACGGCGCTACGTTCGTCCGGTGGGGCGGCCGAGAAGCAAGCTGACTCTACCATCAGGGTACGTTCAAGTCCATGTGCTATGCTGTAGTGACACGCCAGAGCTGCAACGTACTTTCTCCATGCTGCTCACTCCTCTCATTCTTTTTCATAATGAATACATGTGCATGGCACGCAACAGCGGGACCAGTTTCGTGACTATGTGTATTGATTTTGGAATGCGATGATTCATGAGTATTGATATTTTTATTGAGCGTCTTTCAGTATTCGGTTATTGTTTTCATGTTTAGAGCAATCTTTGTCAGTAACAGCCTTCAATCAATGAAAAAGCCTTCTTTCCTATTTTAACATTTAAATCAGTGATATCACATTTCTGCTTTCTTTAAACCATACGTCTTGTGCTTTGCTGCTTTTTTTAATGTACTGTAATATAAAAAATTTTTTTGTATTTAACACGTAATGGTTATTCATTAAACAAAGGTATTGGGATGGTTAACTATGATAATGTTTGGAAGTTTGGACACCTTTTTTTTTTCCCTCCCCATCCTGTTATTTTTCCCCCAGGTCTCTGGCTTCTGGAGAGGGATCTGTGGTAGCCCTGGCAGGAGGGGGTTCACCTGGTAGGAGTCTAAAGGTCACGGTGTGTTCCACATCCTCATCTGGTCACGTTGGATCTATAAAGAACACCAGGAGTCAACCAGCGCCACCTGAGCCCCATTGGAGCAGTGAACACACTCTATTGTCCAACACCATTGCCAGTACCCCCTCCAAAACTCCACCACTTACACCCCCATCTCCTTGCTCCACGCCTGCCTTGAACAGGAAGGCCAGAGGACTCATTGACGGTCTGTCCAGATTCTTCACGCCTTCGCCTGTTGGACGCAGGCCCCGTAGTGATGTGACTGACCCCTCAAAGCAAGGTTGGCCCAGGGGAGACAGCCCCCAGGGTCGAGCGCTCGCAGATTCCACACAGAGATTGTCCGTGCCCCTCACCCCATCGCCCCTGCCTGGCCGGAGTCCCCCTTGCCAAAAGTCCAGCAGTTCCCCCAAGAGCTCCTCCAGCCAGTCCAGTGCCCCCTCACTGAGTGGCCTTCCCAGCCGCAGCCAGCTGAAAAGCTTGTTCGATGGCCTATCGCACATCTACGCCACGCAAGGCCCAGCACGGAGAAAGGGCCGTCCTAGCTACGCCCCCTCAAGGCGTTCGCTCCTCTCCTCCCCCTCCGCTTCTCCCTCCTCCACCCCCACATGGGGATTACCACGGGGACGCACGTTCAAAACCACCATGCACTTCAGGCAAGGCAGCATCCTCAAAAAGCGCAGGATGCTGGGCAGGTTGTGGTACAAAGCCAATGCTCAGAAGGGCGCCACTTTGCCAGGACCACAGGCCCTGTCAGACAGAGGAATTAAACCCGAACAGCAGCATGGTAAGCACAGGCCTTCCTAGCACTCTAATAAAACTCTCCGGTCCAACAAAGACCCCTCTCATATGCCTCTTTTAGCATCACCGATTTTGTCAATAACTCTGGTTGGTTGTGGTTGCTGCTACGGTTCAATCGCTGTTCATAGCTGTCCTTCCTGTGTGTCCACCCTCTGTACCACCAGTGACCGGGTGACACTTACAAAGGCTTTAAATGCAGTGGTCTCCGCAGGGGTTTGGCCTGCACTCAGTTCCATTGTAACAGACTGTATGTTCCGTTGTCAACCAATCAGGTGGTGGCTGGTTGGACTTGGCGTAAACAAAATTTAGTCAGGTTGACCGTGGATTCCGAGGCCTGAGGGACTCTCAGATGTTGTGATGAAATTGAAGTCGGGTTCATCGGTACACGAAAGCACACGGGTGTGTTTTCTTTTCGAGCGTAACAACCATCACCTTACCATTACCAACGATGAGCCGACTCCTTCAGCCTTATCTGCTCCGGTCTCTTGTTACAGTAATTTAATTAGAATTTTGCTTAAGAAGAAAACAACAGTAATAAATTAAAAAGATTGAACTTTCATGCCAAAATCAGTTTGGATTGGATACACGGTGGCCTTAGCGATAATCAATGAAGACTCTTATTTCAGTGCTGTTTGGGAATTAATTGTATTTTGTTTTTTGTTTTTTTTTTTCCTACTGTCAGGCTTCTTGAATGTTCTAAATAGGAATTGTATTTCACAAATGTTAACAAAAAGAAAAAAACATGCATTGACTCTTAATAGTGCTGGTGTGTTAAACAATGAAGATCTTTCAAGTTTTGGTATACCTTACTCAATTACTCAGCTCAGTTAATCAATACAAAACAAGTCAAGATTGGATTGTCATCTTGTAAAATTAGGTAACTGCTACAAATCCCAAATCTAATTTGAATATTAATTGTAGTCCCAGAAGAATAACTGAGATGGTACATAATTTATGCACAATATGCAGCACTTCCAGATGCGGTGCTAAAATTAGGTGTCCGGCTGTTGAGATGGTTTGTAACCCTGCTGGTGCAGGGCTGTGATGTTCATCCCTATGGAAAGATGGGCTTTAGCCTCAAACTTCTACATCAGGCAGTTTGTGTTTGTGTTTCAGGGGCTCATATGGACTGATCAGAGTCAAACTGTGTGGGCCTAGAAAGACAGCTGTGCTTTTCAGGGCAAATGAACAGTGCGGTGGACTGCCGGGATGAGGACGACAGGCCACGTGGCTTTTTGCTTCACTTCTCGTAAAGGAATCGGCTGCACTTAAGCACATAGCCGTTTGTCTGAAATGAGTCTAAAAGCTTCGGATTTAGCATGAGCGCCGCAACGGTATCATTATGTTCGTGAAAGATTGCAGTGTTTTTGCCAAAGGTAGTTGACACAAAGCTGAATGTGAAATGATTTAATTTTGTTTCTTGTGCAATGTTGCTTCGTCTCTGACGCCGCATGCGATGTTTGTGGATGGGGCAGGCAGCCGACCTTGGAAGCGGCCCAGGCCAGATCCTCCGGAGGTGGGAGCGGCCTCACCGGGGACTTGCGTGGCGGCGGAGGATGTTGACCTGTTCAAGCGTGTGCAAGGGCTTTCCGTGCAGGTGAGCCAGGAGTTGCGAAGACCACTCGGTGTCCAGACTCTTCGCTGTTAGCAAGACCCCTGAAAACATCAGCACTCTGTGTGAGACGCTGCTCCGCTTCACAGCAATTAGAGGAAAGATAGAGATGGAGTACTCTTCTACTGCTTGTGTCTGGCTGGTTTTCAGGGAGCAGATAAGAAATAAGATATTGAAGAATTAGGGGGTGTGGTGGTGCAGTGGGTTTGGCAAATGCCTGCTCTCTGGTGGGTCTGGGGTTCGAGTCCCCGCTTGGGGTGCCTTGTGATGGACTGGCGTCCCGTCCTGGGTGTGTCCCCCTCCCCCTCCAGCCCTGTGTTGCCAGGTTAGGGTCCAGTTTGCCGCGACCCTGCTTGGGACAAGCGGCTTCAGACTGCGTGCGTGCGTGTATTGAAGAATTACATTTTGGTTGTTGACACGAAACTTTTCTTCCTCCCTGCAGACAGCCGTGTCTGAATGTCAGACTTCAGTACCACTGTTAAATCTTTATGTGCTTTCTGACAGACAGACAAGTACACGTGCGGTTAATGAATCTGTTGGTGTACTTTGGTTTCCAAGTTAGAGAGTCTACAACAGTTTGACTCATGTATCCCCTTGTGCTCTGTGTGACCTCCAGAAAGCGGAGAGCGTAAGCAGTGCAGACAATGGGCGTTATCCTGCATACATAGAGTTTGGGAACTATGAAATCCAAACGTGGTACTCCTCGCCTTACCCACCCGAGTATTCCAGGTATGACCCTCTTGTACTCTAGTTTTTCAGTAATTCCAACGATTGTTTGTTTGATATCAGTAGCTCTATAGCTGGGAAAGTATGCTGAGGTCTTGTTAAGCTTAACACAAGGATCACAAGCATTTCCACATTGCCTTTCCTCCTAGCAGAAGCTAGTTTACACACGAATTTATGTTTGCACACATCACTCAGCAGACACCGCTACCTTAAGAGACTCATGAACCTTAAATTGTACAGTTTACCCATTTATACAGTTGGACTTCTTTCCTGAAGCAGTAGATTAAATGCCTAGCTCAAGGGTTTGTGTCTCTTACAAAGCATACCCTTGTGTACCCATGTTCCAGGCTGCAGAGGTTGTACATCTGCGAATTTTGCCTCAAGTATATGAAGAGCAAGAGCATCCTGCAGCAGCACTCGAGCAAGTGTGGCTGGTTCCACCCTCCAGCCAATGAGATCTACAGGAAGGATGATCTCTCTGTCTTTGAGGTCAGTTGGGCTCACGGAGACAAGTGTCCCTGCCACCCCTTGCTTGTCCCCCCCCTCCAAAGCCTTGAGTGCTACCCAGACTGCCCTTCTGGTTTTATTAGATATGAGAGCATGCTCCTCTGGAAGTACCCCTCTGCCTGCAGCCACTTGGAGTACTTGTTTGCTTACATTTTGCTTATGCAAAAAAAAAATAATGTATGCGTGCACATCTTCCCATTTCTCACTTCCTGTAAGATCAGAAATACAACTTTTTTTTCTTGTGAAAACATACTATAAATATTACTGTTAGGTTGAACTGAACAGTTGATAACAGCAGGGTGTACAACCAGCATGGACATTGTGCCCCTGACTGTTTTGTCTGTCTATACCAAAGTAACACAGAAGCCTTGGGTTCTACATTTCCATAAGTCTTTTAGCGCTTTTGAAATGAATTCCCCCCCCTCCATGAGTCATTTCCCTGAGATATCTCCTGCTGACATTTGTGAAAACTGTCATTTCCATTTGTGTGTAAATGCTATACATATTTTTTTTTTTTTTCCTGAAAATGTCTTTGCGCTAAGTTTATGAGATTTGTGACATGATAAAATCTGCCTCCTGCAATATAGGTGGATGGAAATGTCAGCAAAATTTTCTGCCAAAACCTGTGCTTGTTAGCCAAGCTCTTCCTAGAGCACAAGACTCTTTACTACGACGTGGAGCCTTTCCTCTTCTACATCCTGACGAAAAATGATGAGAAGGGCTGCCACCTCGTCGGGTACTTTTCAAAGGTGACAACATTTCAGTCTGGTGTTTACCACTGCGAGCCACAGTCTGAAGCAGCAGCGTATCCTCACGATAAGTCAAATCACAGTACTCCACTGCAGTCTGCAGCAGCTGAACTGTAGTTGATAAGACAAGTATATATGTTTTTTTTTTTGCAATAATTGAAAATGTTTCTTAAGAGAATAATTGAATCATCATCAAAACATGCTTGCTAAGTGTTTGGCTATGATGTGTTGAGGTTTGTGAAGCAGACGGGAGTGTCCTGGTCCAGCAGAGCTCTGATACACCTCTGTCTCCCCCCCCTCGGCTTGTCTCCCTCCTCTTCCTCCTCCTCCCCCCAACAGGAGAAGCTATGCCAGCAGAAGTACAATGTCTCCTGCATAATGATCATGCCTCAGTACCAGAGGCAGGGCTTTGGCAGGTTCCTCATTGACTTCAGTAAGTGTCCTCTACTCCGTGCACTTATCCTACGCCACACCCCACACTCCCTTCACCACTCTCTCTCCTTCTCACCAAACAAACCCAGACCCACTCCACACACTCTACACCCAACACCTGCAGTCATATATGAATGTGAAAATAAAACGATCGTTAGGCGTTCAAGGAGACCCGCTCGACTGTGCACACTTCCGATTATCTCAGTTTGAAGATGGTCCCAGAGGTGAACAAGCAGAACTTAAGTGGTCTTTGGTAGTGGCTGTTTGTCCATTTTGTAATTAACTGAATTGCAGAGCGAACACGTTTCCTTTGTATGAACTTTCTGAATTTGTCGTTCCGTGTGACAGATGGCTTTTCAGAACCGGGCATTTTAAGGATATACCAGCCATCTGAACGAAGCAGTAGATTTCTCCTTACGAAGCTATCGAGGATATTCAGGTTGCGAGATGTTATGGAATGCCAAATAAATAGTCAGAAATGTTTAGGAAGGTTCTCGACAGCTTTCTAAACACGGGTGTTATTTTACCAGTTTATTTTTTATTTAATGTTTTTACTTGTGTTGAAGGAGTTGTTTACTTTTAACAACATTTCATGAGAATTATCCTTGGAGGCATTTTTCAATGAGTCTCTTGTTCTGTTCTCTGTCGTACAGGAACCCGAAAAAAAAAGCAGGAACATACTTGTGTATGTGTATAGATTGATTCTCAGAGTGTACTTAGCTTGTCCTTAGTTGGAAAATTTAATCATGCTCAGAGTGTGCCCCCCTTACACATTTTTACCCTCGAGGCAAGCTAGCACTGTAACAAAAAATATTAATAAAACATAGCAAGCGTCCAACAAGTTAATGTCTCCGGAAAGTTCCTCTTTCTGCCTGAGTGATGAACAAGTGATGCATTTGTTCAAATATGATGTTGATTTCTTTCACTTTTTCATCTCTGTCAGTCTTCCATGGGCTTAATTTTGGTGTTCTTTTTGATAATTATTAATTCTTTCCAGCACTGGTTGTATGTTGCCCATTTTGCATTATTATGTACATTTAGATTTCCTTGGAGTTGTTTGTAATTCCTGGTACTGATTTGCCTTCAAGGTACAATTGATTTGTGTTTGATGCTTGAATTAAGGCTGGCTGAACCTTGATGGGTCTGCTAGGAGTTTTAGTACTGATGAAGCACTGTCTCAGGCTGGTTGCCTTCTCCCCACTGTTGGAGCTGTAGACACCAAGCTGCTGTACTCTATCCGTTCTACCCCTTTTCACCCCAAACTTCTTATCACAGCGTAGTTTGCCTCCTTTTAGGGCGGTGGAAGACTGAAATGGGGACAGGTTCACCCTTTCGTTGAATTCGTTTATTGCAAAAAAGAAATGTTCTCTGTGTAACACCTGTGTCTTTTGTGTGTGTGTTTATTTCCACAAGGTAGACTTAAATAATAGATTTTTGGGTGAATATGGTTGTTCAGTAAAGCTCAGTAAGGCTCTCTTCTGACCGCCCATTCCAGGTTATTTACTCTCCAAGCTCGAGGGTCAGCCGGGCTCCCCAGAGAAGCCATTGTCCGACCTGGGCCGCTTGTCCTACTTGGCATACTGGCGCAGTGTTATCTTGGAGTACCTACAGGAGTATTCAGGCAAGCCACTCAGCATCAGTACCCTGAGCAGGGCAACGGGAATCTGCCCACATGATATCGCCACTACCCTGACACACCTCCACATGGTGGACGTCCGTGATGGCAGGTGGGTCGCTGAAACCCAACCAAGATGACTGAATGAATTGAAAACATTATTGATTTTCTTAGGCATTTGTAGTAAGTTAGCTTTTTTTGGGAGCCTATTTGCCAACAACCACTGCAGTAAACCTGAAGAACTCTGACCGAGTACGCTTGTTGGAATTTGTCCACGGTCATTATTGGACGATTAACCTGAGTTGTGACTAGAAGGTGGGTGAAAAGTGAGGTGTAGGCTGTGACCTAGTCCTATGTCTTTCTCCTCTCAGGTATGTGATTGTTTGGAAGGAGAGGGCCATCCAGGAGCACATGGAGCGACTGAGAGCAAGCCCACTGCGCCACATCCTGCATCCCGAGTGTTTGCGGTGGTTCCCTAGGGGTAGGGGCTCTGAGGATGAGCGTCAGACCCAGCCTCAGGTGGGTTTGCCCAAGTAGCGCAGTCCCACACAGGAGCTGTTCATACCACTGCAGCCTCCTTACCTTGTGCTGCTGAGCGGAGTCATGTTATTAAAGAGCACTAATCAGATGCTGTCCATGGGGAACCAGCCCTCAGGTTTATGGCATGAGACTGTTTACTGTGGCTGACCTCAATGACCACAGGTCAATAACACCTAAGTGCAATGCCTCACTCAGCTGATGTGGTGCATTACTTTCTATTATAGCACATAACAAATTGCCCTGTAATGTATTTCCCTGCCGTGACAGAGCAACTGTTGAGTTCTTTTTTATTAAATTGCATGGCTGTTAAGGTCTCACGATGGATTTTAATGCCAACAAATACGGTGGCTTGTGTGGCCTGGCAGGTAAAAATGGTCACCAGTAAAGCCCCCATTCACCGCTAAAGACATGCTGAAGATGAATGCGAAGGGAATTGTCTCTTCTGGAGTTGTTTAAATGTGATGGATGATACTTCTGCATCTTGTGATAGCACCAGTGGCATGCTCATGAAAACACCATCATGCTTCTTCAGCAGTCTTGAAGATGTATTTGTTTCATTTATCTTAAAAATGAGTTTGGCAAACTGTTGGTGGTTATCCAGAAATGCACAGGTTAGTGCAGGTGGTTTTGGGCGGAGAGTCTGGTGCATTAAGTTGTCAGATAGTCATTTTAATATCTCTCCAAACACATCTTCATTTGCCAGTCTGGCCCGAGTGAGTTAATTAATGGGCTAAACACATCCAGTATCAGCTGATTAGTAATGCAATGGGTAAATGACCTGAATCAATTTGCCACATCATTAATGGCACTAAATATTCCATGAAATGCAGTCGGCTAGACTTGCTGTTCACAGGCATTTCTGTGAGATCAAAAGCTAATCAAGGGACAATATCCCAGTCCAGTGGCCTTTGCTGATTAAAATAATTGTTTAAATACATTAATCTAATTTTTCTTGGCTCTGCTGTATGAGGTCTGCAGGGCTTTTGTTTTGTGTGTATTCATAGGCTGAGCTATTGCTGGAACAAGGCACAAGCTGCAAGAAGGATCAGCAGAATCTCAGCAGCTGGTCTCCGTTCACCAAGGTCCAGTCTAGGAACATTCTGGAAGGCCGATCCCGAAGTGGGCGCAGCTCCTTCCATGCCAGCGCAGGGAGCAGTGCGGACGAGGGGGACCATGACCGCTCACTCCCCATTTCAGAGACTTCGAAGGTCAATTTAGGCCTTACCAGGAAGGTAACCCTGCCCTTTTTTTTTTTTTTTTTTTTTTTTTTTTTTTTTTTTTTAAATTTTTTTGGTCAGCCTGCTTTCCTTTGCCCTTTTGTACTTTGGAAGAAGCAGGGTGTCTTAGAGCTTTTAACTATTTAACTTTAAAAAGGCAAGTACAGATGCTCCTCGACTAACGATGGAGTTACGTTCTGATCGACCCATCGTAAGTGGAAAAGTTGTAAGTTGAAAAAGAACACTACTACACCTACCGAACATCATAGCCTAGCCTACCTTAAATGTGCTCAGAAAACTTATCATAGCCTACAGCTGGGCAAGTTGAAGTAGGAGATAACACACGTGCGGTTAGTAGACATAATGGGATGTGAAAATACAAAAAGCTTCCAACACAGTATCAGTTGTTTACACTCGTTTGCGTAATTGCTACAGAGACTGTGCCCTCATTTTTATTAAATGAAATTAAGAATATAAACATGATTGGCTGTCTGATCAGTAAAACTAAATGTTCTGGAACAAACAGTTTACATACCAGTGGAAGACTACAGCTGTATGTTTTAAAATATTGTTAGATGTTAGCGATTTGCAAGTGTGGGTCATTTGGATGCAAAGTTTGTGGTAATTGGTCTTCTCGGTTTTCAGTGTAGTTTCTGAATTTACGTTACTCAGAGGATATGTAAAGACAGGGAGGCAGCAATGCCATGTCTGAAAGACTGTCTCAATCAGAGCAGTGTTGTCGTGCCACCTTGTGGTCAGGGAGCCCATTGCATGAGATGAGCGTTAATTCTCCGTTAAGCTTTGCCTGCTGCTCCAAAAACAGTGCGAAATTTAATTAAATGTAATTTAATGAAATATGGTGACAATTCCATTCAGTGCTCTAGACAGTCGCTTGACTGCAAACTGTAACACTTAAACCAGAGATCCATATTTCACCAAAAACTGAAAAAGCACAAAGACTTCAACTCTGAACTTGTCTAAAAACAAACAATGCCCAATTTATGTAAAACCAGTGTGTCAATTTTAATAAGCAATAATGTGTGCGTGGGGTCATGGTGAGCCGGACCCTAACCCGGCAACACAGGGGAGGGGACACACGCAGGACTCGGCCAAGCCTGCTGCCCCACCGCACCCCTCACTAGGCAATAATGGCAGAATCTTTTGTTTTGCAGAAAAACGTCATATTCAGACGGAAACAGGGGCGAAAGAGGAAGCGTATCAACAGCAGCGTTACCACAGAGACAATCTCTGAAAGGACAGAGGTGTTGAAAGAGCCCCTGGAGGACACGGATGATGAAGGGTCCGTCCCGTGTGCAGAGCGTGCTTCCAGGATGGGCTCCGATTCGCTAGGAGAACACGTGCAGCAGCGGCGGCCACCTTCAAAAGCTGAAGAGAATAACAATCACAGCTGTACAGCTGAAGAGGCAGACACAGAGGATGTGAAAGGTGAAAGATTTAGTTTGTAGTAACAGTACTTTTTAAAGGAGGGGGATGGTGCATAACGGATATTTTGTATATACGATTCATTTGTATGTGCATGCAGTATTTTTGATTAAAATGCTGTTATGGAGATCAGTGTTTAAGTAGCAAATGGGTATACAGACAAACCTCTACTTGCGTAAATCCAGATTTCCGTAAAAAATTCCCAGCACACACATTATTTACAGATAGTGCTATTAGTTTCCGCAAAACATCTGAAATACGTGACGCGCAAGTCGTTGTAACCAGGAAGAGTCCTCCCAGTTACCGTGTTTTAAGCCATGAACGCATCTCCTCTCCTTGGTGTAGAGCTTTTTTCGCAGATTTTCTACCCTTTTCATTATTTACAATGCCTGGTGGTAAACGTGCGCTTGAAGAAAAACGAGAACCATGTCAAGTGTACATCAGTTGATTTGAAGATGAAATTAAACATAACGAGATATAAGGTGTACAAAGATTATCGTCTATAGCATGGGAATAAGGTTTAGCTGTATTGATTGTGAATAAAATAGTGAAAGATGCCGCATGAAAACAATAATACAGTGCAACAGATGGAAAAATTAAATTATGCAACAGCACCCTCTTGTGTACCAGCATACTACTAGATATAAGGTAAGCACGCACAGTACAATACCGTACATGTACCCTATGCAGTAGTCTAATGAAATTTATGCTTTATAGAAATGTAAGAACTTATTTCATTGACTAGGCCTATCTCTTATTATAGTATTTGTGACATTTCCTGGAGATTATCGTGTAACTTTAATACCCGTGTTTGCAACAAACGTGAAGGGAATGAGAAGGCTTGGCTCTGTAACGGAGGATGAGGGGGAATCCGACATACGCAAATAGACTGTTCTTCAACCCCTTACACAAGTCGAAATTTATGTAAATCGAGGGCTGTCTGTACTTGTCTGGGGGAAAAAGCTGACACCAGTCCTCTTGTAATTCTCCTTGTGACCCCGTCGTTTAGGCTCTGGCTGCCCTGCGGTAACAGTGGACCGTCACAGAGCTGTTAAACGTAAAAAGGGCTGGCCCAAGGGAATGAAGCGTGGACCATCCAAGTGCAGACTCCAGGGCGAGAGGAAGAACGGCTTCAAGCTCAACCTTTACACCCCACCGGAGACTCCCATGGAGGCCGACCACAACACTCTTTTGGAGGAATCGGAGGAACATCAGGCAAAGGCATTTTGTGAGGAGGAGGGACACCCAGGTAGGGGGGTGGATCCAGCGGACGCAGTGATGGCCACGCTGTCATCTGAGTCCATGGAACCACTTAACAAGCTCGATCCGCCTGCGGACGACTCGGGTGTAGTGCGGGATCCTGATCTCTTGGCAGACGACCAGGGCAACCCATCAAGCAAGGAGCAGGTTTTTAATGTTGAAGCAGAAGCATGTGAGGATGAGGATGACGAAGAGCCTGTACCTGTTGAGGATCACGATGCAGATGATGAAGACGACAGTCACGTTGATTCTACAGAGCAAGAGAAGGTAGAGAGACCAGCAGACACCTCAGTGGACCAGCTTGGACATTCTGAAGGTTTTTCAGATGTAGACAAGGCTAGTTATGAAGATCGTGCTCTGGAAGTTCCAGCTGGTATCTGTAGCGAGCAACTTGACCCAGATATTCAGCAGCAGCTTCCAGGTGATGTCTCCCACTTTGATCACACCCCTCCCTCAGGTGATGCTGATCAGTGTAACCCCACATCTCCATCAGAAGACATTGGCCATTGTCAGCACACTCCTCTGACTGGTGACATCATCATTTTTGACCACACACATTCCTCAGGAGATATCATCCACTGTCAGCACATGCCCCCATCTGAGATGGATGGAAAGGATGCTGCAGGGAGTGAAACCTTCAGGACAGTGGCCCTGAAGGAGGATCCAACCGTCAGCAGCGAGATCGACACAGAGACTGCACAGGCGGTGCAATCGCTGACGCAGGAGGCAGAGGAGGAGTGTGGTTTCCAGGACTGTGTGGAGACGCAGGAGGCCTGCCGAAACCTTCAGAGCTACACCCATGTGGATCAGAGTCCCCACATGGCATCTCTGGATGACTGCCCGCATTCGGAGCACAGCAGCCCCCTGTCCTCCATCCAGTCCCATCCCAGCCAGTCTGTCCGCTCAGTTAGCAGCCCCGCCGTGTCCCTGCTGGAGAGTGGCTACGCGCAGATCAGCCCTGAGCAGGGTACCATACAGTCCCTCCAGGGGATAGATACGAGTCCCATAATGGATGTGCCTTCTGTGTCAGACCCCTCGCAGCAGATGGTGGACAGTGGCTTCAGCGACCTGGGCAGCATCGAGAGCAACACAGAGAACTATGAGAACCCCAGCAGCTATGACTCCACGCTGGGCAGCAGCATCTGCGGGGCCAGCTCCACCCAGAGCAGCTGCTCCTACAGCGGCCTGCCATCCGGCGGACTGGGCCAGAGCAGTTGCGCGGTGAGCCAGCAGATGGCCAGCAGCAGCTGTGGACTGGTTCAGCAGAGCAGCATGAACTCCCCACAGAGCTGCAGTGTTAAATCACCACAGGCCTGCGCTCTCGACCGGCCACCCAGCAGCAGCCACCAACCGCTGTCCCACTGTGCGATGCCCTCCCGTTTTGCTCCAGCAATGCAGCTGGCTGACATTCCTGAGTCTGAAAGCTCCAACCTGGGCCTGTACGATCGCCTTGGCCAGGGCGACTATGGTGCAGGGTGCTACACGCAGCCCACGGCCACGTTCAGTCTGGCCAAGCTGCAGCAGCTCACAAATACACTCATGGAGCGGCCTCCCGTGCCCTTCAACCATGCACCTTCGCACCCGCACCCCCCTTATGCAAATGCACCTCTCAGCAGATCAGGCCTCGTGTCTCTGTCACAGTCCCCACATGTACACGGAGGCCCCCAGGTGCAAGCCACCATGACCCCTTCCCCAAACTTGACGCCACCGCCAATCATGCTGCAGCGCACCATCGCTGCGTCCAACGCGAGCATGCAGACGCAAAGGCTAAGGTCGCAGATGATGGCCAAAGGCCACATGGCCATGCGCTCGAAGTCGGCCCCGCTTCCGCACCCTCAGCAGCAGGTGTATGGACGGGGCGCCCAAGCCGTCGCCATGCAGGCGCCTCCCAGGGCTCTGGCAGTGCCTCGGATGAACGTGGGCATGAACATCATGCCCGCCCCGGCCTACGACATCAACTCCATGAACATGACCCCGCTTAACCACACCACAAACAGCTACCAGATGACTCAGCCCATGATGAACAGAGGCTATCACAGCAACCACACCTACATGAACCAGTCCCCGCAGTACTCGATGCAGATGGGTATGATGGGAACACAGCCATACCCACAGCAGTCCATGCAGGCCCCGCCCCACAGCAACATGATGTACAGCCCGCCAAGTCACCACGGCTACATGAACAGTGGCATGTCCAAACAGACCTTGAACGGCCCGTTCATGAGACGATGACCACAAACCCGAGTCCTCACATCTTCTGAAGTTTGTACTGATTCCTAAAGTACACATCTTTTCCTGGATTTTTGATCAGTTTTTTTTTTTTTTAATAAACATTGTCATAGTTTGTTTTATGATAAAACCAGCATTTGATAAGAATGCAAAAAAAAAATCTTTTGTGGTGAAATTGTCACATTTTATTTTCCCTTGACAGGGAAGCCTTACAACACCGCATTTAAATGAGTGTTATTTTGTGACCCGCCTCTGTCAGATGGAGCAGAGGTGGTGTAGTAGCCTGCAAGATGTAACGGATCTCTTTAACGTGCCTGTTACACATGTAATATGGCAAGCAGGCCCCTCTAGGGGCACCTGTTGATCCAGTGCGCCATTTACAGTTATGTTGTATACTCATGCCTTTCCCTATTTAAATTATTCTGTTAATTTTTTTGTATAGTAACACTTAGCATGCTCCGATGTCTTTGTTAGTGACAGTGCATTACAGTAGTACTGTACGAGTGTTGTGATCGGTAGCAAGCCATTTTTGAAATTGCATTGCCTTTATTAAGTCTCCCTGTTAAGGGAGGAAATTAAACTATATTTTTGTTAATTCTAATACTGTACAAATTGTAAAATTTGTTCTTGTTTCAGTTAAGCTTGAAACGTTTTATTGCTTTGTGTATAGTTATACTTTTTTGTAACAAAGTTCTTAAAATGAGGCAGCTTTCCGTTTTATAATGCAAACTAAAGCATATCTCAGTGTTTGTATGCATACATTTTAAAGGAGTCTTGGCATAAGAGACACTCATAACAGACATAAATTTATTTTACAAAAATGCCTTTAACACTTTTTCATTCCATGTGTAGATTTGTTTTCTATCTTTATAAGAATGTCAGATTTATATTTTATGGAAGCGTAGATGAGCCGGCTGTGAATAGACCAAGCTACGATGAGACACGGCATGTAAAATGCAAGTGTTACTTGTGTCTGTTTATATATACAATTTTTTTTGTAGCCTTTGTACCTGTACAGAGTGGCTGGGTGGGTGTGGGGCTGCGGCGTGTACAGAGTGGGACAGAGTAACAGAATGTCTTGTATTTATGATTCACCTTTCTAGTCAGTCACTTAAATGCTGTACATTTTAGCAGAAAATAAATTATGCTGAACCACTGAAGGACTTGTGTGGTTTCTGAGCGCAGGGGCTCACGCGCACCATAAGCCGTGTGTGTGTAAGAGAATGGTGGCCGTGCTTGGAAATGGGCTGGTGTGAGGTGACGCGACCGAGTTCCTCTAACTCTTGTGTCAAGCTGCAGGCTTTCCTTCTCCAGCTATAACTGGAACCATATGACTCTTTGGGGTTTGTAAAGCGTTGTTCCATCTCTGCCCGTCTCTGTCCAAGCACTTAAGTGTGTGTGTCAGAATATATGTACTGGGATGCAGACATGAGATTCTAAAGTACACTTAGTTACTCTCCACCATGTGAACCTTTCTATTGCATTCGTATTTCCCTCAGATTCTCCAGTGTACCTATCACCCCGTTTCCTGCACTTTCGTTTCCCACTCTCCCGCACGGTAAGCACTCACTTTGTTGGGCAAAATGTCCCGGTGCTGCGCAGCGAAGCCATTGCTGCCGATGCTGCTGTCGGTATTTACTGTAAGGGCGCCACATTGCCACAACATCTGTAAGATGAAAAAAGAGCCTGATTGTTACTACCAGTGCGCCGAGCGGTTCGCGGGAACGGTGCCCTTCTGCACCTTGTTACACATACGCCCCATGATCCGAGTTACTGTAAAACTAGTAAGAGGTGGCGATCATCACTGTTAAGGTCATTTTTTTTAAGGTGTGCACAAAAAACTTCTGTGCTATCCAGGCTCATTAAAACAGCACTCAGTAATAGAAAGTGGGCCTAAATATCAAGGTAAAAGAACTGCAGCGTGGACCTGGTGATGAAGGACGTCTCCTCTGTGACCTTGCGGAGCTCCAGCCAACTGAAGAGACGAGGTAAGCATCCCTCCACGCTGAGAGAGGACACACGCACCTGGATCACCCAGAGGCACAGGGAGTCTGGAGGATAAGGACCAGGATGCTTTGGAGAGCTGAAAGTTCTGTCCGGGTCAGTCAGGATGCTACTGCACTCCGGAGAAGGGAAATTGGAAAAAGGACAGTTTGGGGTAATCTTTGTACATCCAGTCATAAAAACAAGCTGTATGATAGGATTTTTTTTAATGCTCTTGTTTTTAGACTCACTGGAAGATGATGTGGCCTCTGGATGTGTAGCCACAGTAATGTGGGACGGACTATTATTGACCGGTCTTGAGGGAGAGACATCATTCCACGAATCTAAGGGGGTCACGGTCACCCCTTGCTGAGTTTTCTGGTCTTTCAGCTCTGGAAGTTAAAGACATTAATAAGACCCCTTAAGGTACACGATTGAGCGCTTACATCTAAAAGCAAAAAAAAAAAAAGACACCATGACCGTAATTTACACGTCTATTTGCAGTAGAGGAGCTCCAACAGTGGCACTGCAACCATACCAACGATGGCATGTTCTTCAGCATGACTCCACTCAAAGCCACAACACAACGGACTCACACATGAAGATGCGAACCAGCGCCAGGCCCAGGGCAGCAATTAGCAGTAGGGGGCAGGAAGCCAGCACAAGAGCGGAGCAGCCGCACCAGGGTTTGCCCACAGGCGTCACCTTGGAAGAGCCAGTGGATGGAAAGTAAGGGCGAATAATAAAGTGCACAACGAGCTGCAGGTCACACACACTTAGTGGTCCAACTCCTATGATTCTGCACTTTATCTCAGATTTACCAAAACAGCTTGTTTCACGGGTTAAAAGACTGACATTTTTTTTTCTAGGAGCAAAAAAGGAAAATCATTAATCCCTTCCTTCATATTTTAATACTATTCCCTCACTCATTTACCTTAACTGCTTCTTCAAGTCAGGAGTTAATCCCAGAATCACTAGGACAGGGTCCACCCTGAACAGAACATCAGTCCATCAAGTCCCTAAATTCACTTATCTCAACATTCGTGGAAAGCGAGAATAGTATTTAGTGTAATGAGTAAGGTATGAAATACTGTGATCAGAGTAAGACTCACTCGCCGGAGGGCTCTGCTTCGACCCCGAGTCTCCAGTTCCGATGACATCCTTGTTGCCCTCCAATTTGTTTTCGGCCTCAAAGGCGGGGTTGCAAAACACCGTTTAGATTACGTTGAATTAAATTAGCCACTTAATTCATGAGAGCAATCTCGTAATTTAAATACGGCGAAATAGAGCTTAAGATTTTGTACTGGAGTAAAAATGTTTCACCTGCAACTTTCACAGTTCAGTGTCGCTCTAAATTGGGATCATCAAATTCTGGACAACTGACACACACACACACACACACACCTTACAGGTGACTGGCGGCAGTGTTTCCACTGTCACCATGGTCTGCTCCCCCATTGCAGAGGTTCGGGCTTCAGCTCAGCATCCGCACTGACACCTTTATTGTAGTTGTCTGCCGTCTGCTCCTCTCGGGGCCAAAAACCTCTTTAGGGCAACTTTCCACATCAACACTGACGACGACAACAATAACAACAACACTGAAAAAGCGTGTTACCGAAAATGGGTCACTTTGTGTTTCCCCCACAAATCCGTTATCAGTAACATACTTGGCATGAAAACCACATTCAGTTCAAACACATGAGCACCGACTAAGTTTCTTAATAATAATAATAATGGGAGGCACCGACCTGTAACTCTTCAAACATTCAGTAAAAGGAATAAAATTAAAGGTACAAAACAAATCCATTTTTGGGGTGAGTTTATTTCCGCCAGAGAAAGGTCTATGGCGTGTTTTACGTTTTCCCCGTGGATTATTATTTCTGCGAAAACAGGTGAAAGGATCAGACCCCATGGCGTGGGCCCCGCAAAGCCAAGTCACCTAAGAGGACCGAGCGGCTCCAAGTCCCGCGATTGGCTCCTAACCCCACACAGCCGCTCAAGATTGCAGCCCCGTTTCCTTCCTCACCACCACTGCTCGGTAAGTTACTGCACTAAACCCCCCCCTCCGCTCAGTGCTGCGCGAAACTTGACAGCGACATGAACTCCGAACGTGAAGAATAAATTAAGCAAAAGGGAGAAAGTAAGTGACTCTTTCCGACAGTTCGGGTCAGTGCGGTTGCTGTGTTATCGGGCAGCGAGAGTCACGTACATATTAGTGCAGAAGCAGGAAAAAAAAGGAAAAGGGGAAAACGCCGATGAACGAGCGGTGAGCAAACACGACCACAATTTCTGTCAGGACACTGAAGGTGCCTCTCAAACTTAACAGGTAATCTGTACTCAAATACCTACTATTGCTGGACACGGACAGCAAACAAACGCGAAGAGCTTGGGTCCGACCTGGAGAAGTGAAGGGCGTAGCGCTTCTGGGCCACCCTAGAGGTTGGTGAGTCAGTGGAGTGCACTCTGACTGTACCCTGCTGCACCCGACTCTACTCCGCTGTACTAACCCAGCAAGGGAAACGCTAGTTTTACTTTCTTTCCTGCCAGAAGCGCTCTGTGCACTTTATCCATACGCTTTCATATTTTTTACAAAAATGAGGAAAAAAATGTTCAGGTGTCATTTTTACAAGTCATTCTTCAGTTTAGCAGAATTCCCCTGTACCCAATTATATGAATAATACCTTAGTTCCATGCAAAGTTTTTAAAGGAATTCAGATTAATTTTGACCTCCTTTCTTGCGAAGTAATTATGAATAGCAGTTATAAGGTTGAAATAAGCTTTTCGAAGTTGATTTGGACTGCTTATGAAGCTGTTTTCCGCTTTTGTTTTATGTTTGAGGCACTAGGCTGTCTTCAATTCGTGTTTGGTAATAACACCAAGTTTCATCTGGAGAATTTTGACAAAGCAATCAAAATATATTTTGAATGTAAAGTATAACATGGCACATCCATGTACATAATGCAGTAAGCAGGAAAACAAAATATAAAAGACAAATTGTAAAATACATTTTTATTGTTTTCTCAAAACTGCTTTCATGCTTTTTATAGTGCTTTTAGGAGATGGTTTTGTTTCTGCTTGCTAAATGCAAACACTAAAAAGAAAATTAAAAAAAAAAAAAAAAAAAACAATCCAGACAGATGAACTGTCTAAAAATGAATTTTTTGCTGGCCAAGCCATAACATGCAAACATGTTATTTATTGCATCTGTAATCTGATGGACCATATTATTCAAACCTTCTGTAATTAATGAAAATAAATTCTATGGCAGCCCTATTAAAAATTCATTACAAACTACGAGTCAAAATCAGAACAAGCATTTCTATTTCAGCGCAAGCCCAGAACACCACCTATGAGTGGTCCGATTACTATGAGTAGCAGCAGAACTGCTCTATGGAGGAAACCATCACAGGAGGATGTGTCCTACTCACTAGGGGGGTGCCCCGAACATGGCCTTAAACAAAATTTCAGGAACAAATTCAACAAGACACAACACGTCATACTCATCACAACAGACAGTACATTTTCCTTACTGTCAGTTTTTTCCTGATTTGCTCTGATAATTCCTGATAATCATTTAGATGTCATAACTGAAAATCAGTCCAAGTTTGGTTTTCTCCATCTTTGCTACAGCCATCAAACTTGTGTAAGAAACCCCTCTACCAAAGAACAGATATGCTCAATATTTCCCGTATTAATTTAATGTCCAGTTTCCATAACTGACGCCTCATATTTGCTCGTTTCCTCTCTTTCTGGATATGCAAGTCATGTTAATATGGGACTCGACCCTAAGAAAGCCTTGGCCAAGATTCGTTCCCTGTTGGACTCCCGTGTAGACAGCCTGGACCACACATCTGAGAACCTCCTTGGTCAGTACTTGTGACCTGGGACTTGGGAAAGGTGTTTGACAGTATGATCAGTGTGTAGCCCTGCTTATATCAGTTCTCAGTTTTGTTATACACACACACCAATCATAGTTTGGAAAACCTTGACACCTTTAAAATTCCTTTTGGCCCTGCACACATACGGTTTTAGTGATATGTAACTTGTGCAGGCAATCACACTTAAAAGAGAGAAGAGGGGAGGGGGGAAAAAAAAAAAAAAGTTCCACTGAAAAATAAGCTTTCCACAAAGTACAATTTATTACACTTTGAAAATGAGTGCACAAATCTGGGGGGGGGGGGAGCAATATAAAGAATATTTCTCTGTTGGTTTCAGCTCCAACATGCCAGTTAAATGACTGAGTGAGTTCCAACCTTAAAACAAGACCATTTGAGCACTTGGTTACATTCATTTAAGGTGACTAATATTTGAAAAGGAAGCTGAATCCCATGAAGATGAGATTTCATAAATATCTTTTGCACAATTACAAATTCATTGTAAATCCTCATGAAGATGAAACGATCAGAAATATAATGCACATTTTTGAAATATACAAAGATTTATATTTCAACTTTTATGAAGACATGTTTTTTCTTCAAGATCGGTATCCCACTGAGGACGAGGGCATTACTTTCTCCTGCTGACATCTTAAGACATGGTATGAAAGCATTTCATTACAGGTTTTCTCCTGGGTTTGCGTCCTAGACTCATGTTGATGCAGCATCACTTCCCCTGTCCTGCGAACTATGCCTCTGCTGCTGCAGCTGGATGTCCAGTAGGCGAAGCTGCTTGAGGAAGCCACGGTTGGGCAGGATGCAGCGACGTTCTTTCACGTGCTCGATGGCCTCCACTACGGTTAGCCCCTTGTGGATCATCAGGTAGGCCAGGAAGAGCGTTGCTGACCGGCTCCTGCCCATGACGCAATGCACCAGCAGCTTGTCTGGAACAAGAGGAGGGGCTGATGTCAATGTCTTCAGACGCATCAAGCTTTCAGGGAGACTTCACTGTTACAAATCATTCCATTTGAAGTATACCTTTTATAACATGTTATAACATGAGCAATGATCGCAGAGCACACTCAAGCTTACCAGAAGTTTTATTTTTCAGGATAGATGCATTTCACCAGGAAACCTTCATCAGCATCACAAAATTTGAGAGATATGAATACAGGTTTTTAGTTCATGTTTTGTTGCATTTTCTCCACCGTTCTGTTTTCTAACAAGTTACAGGTCAAAAATTAATCAAATGTTTCCAGTTTCTGCTGCTAGTCAGTCGTTAAATACACTTTTAGAGAAACGACCCTGACAATAAATGAAGGCTTTTTTAATTAAACTAAAGGTGACCCCAATACTGAAAAACGTGTTTGTGTGTTGAAACGATTGCTTCCTTGGGATCAGTACAATAGTCTCGTTTTTAAGGTGAAAAATTTTAACACTTCTTGCCACTCTCTCCTTTTTCCACTCTGCTGTTTTTCCTCAATACGTAATGGTTTTGCCATATGATAAGTTACTTATGAACCGGCGCAGGCCTGCAAGAGATTCATCTTGTACGGTACCCGATGTCACCAAGGATTGTACTTTAACTTGAAATTTCAGTTGTTTCTCTTTTGAGACAATAGTTCATTAAGTACATTTTATGATCCTAATTACATATGGTGCTAAAACCATAAAAGGCAGGATTGCGTGTTTTATGCTGTCCCTGCTATGTGAATTGCAGTATATTAAGGCAGAAAGATGTGATAAAGACGAGGATTATAGCACACAAGGGCTCTTTAGAAAGGAGGACTCAAAATCTTAGTTTAATGCTGCTGGATATGATATCGGAGCCCTTCGTTTGATCCTGAGAGGCCTGAAATGACCTTAATGAAGAAGTGTCCTTATATGGTTTTTTTTTGTAATCGTATTTTTCTTTAATCCTGTCTCTTGTAATCCTGTTATTTGTTTTTACTCTGTCTCGATCGGGTCGCCTGTCTCGGTAGCTGTATAGGTATTGTATTTTAGCATTTATATTTTCCTTTTGTGTCAGTTGTGGCATCTTTTCTTTTAATCTTATTTTTATTTGTAGTGACCACTTTGTTTTGTTCTATATTAGTATGCCTTTTTAATTTGATTCTCTAGTTTGATGCATTTTTTGTCTTTCTGTATTTAAGTGACATTTTACCCATCCCTGTAATTTCCTATGTAATGATCTTATGCAGTATGTCAACATATAGGTACACTGATGGTTTCCTGCCAAAATGCATCCGTCCAGAAAAATAATTTTTCGTTAAGCCCCAGTGTGCTGTCCCATCATTGACCCAAATGTGCCGTTAACTCCGAATTCCTGTAATATGAGCGTTTATAATGCAAGGTAAGGCTGTATTCTTTAGTGGCTATTCTTCCCAACTTACTCTCTGGTTTACTGAGAGCATGATCAATAAACTCAGCAGCAGGGTAGAAAAATTGGCTGAGGTCGAATGTAGGGATGTCCTCGGCCTCCACCCCGTAATACTCGATGTTCATGTCACTGTAGTAGTTGGGGCCAGTGGCCACATTGTTCCACTTGCCCTCTGCAGCATTCAGGATATGCGTCACACCTATCCTCTCCAGGTGGTGGCACTCCAGGGCTGTCTTCCTGCCAAACAGGGGAACCTGAGCAATTACCATGCTTCCATTTCCGCTGCAGTGTATAACTGACTTGTTAATGAATCACTTGCACTGCTGGAATTGTCCATCTTTCTGCAATTCTAATTGCTGCAGGATTCCACATAATTATTTTAAAGGAAGAAGAGTTAAATTAACTTGGCACTGAATCAGTCATCTGCTGTAAAGTAAAAGTTGACTGAACACCCCAGTGGGCCTCTGCTGGTGCCTTCCAGTCCTGCTTACTCATCTCCAATGAAGACGTTGGGCCAGACTTCGTTGACGTGTGTGTAAGCTGCTCCTGTGCCGCTCCAGAACAGCTTCTCCAGCTCAAAGGCACCGGGAGTGACATAGCTGCTGCCTGGGTGCGCTTGCACTGCTGCATAAGCATTGGCCCTTCTGGGGGCCTTGGCGATGCAGGATGTCATGCTCAGGATTTGCTCTTTTACTGGTCAGCCCTGCAGGTCTGTCGTTCTAAATCAGTACACCTTGGACGTGAATCAACACCTCTGTGTCCTGCAGTATTCTGTTAAAGATAAGCAGGTATATTTCTGAAACTGCCTTGATCTGCAGAAGATGCATGAGTTATGAAAGGCTAAATTATTTCTCTCCCAGACACATAAGGAAGTTATTCAGGGCACTTATCTTTTGGCTTGCAATTAAAACTTTGATTACACTGTTCTGATTACAGTACATTTACCAGTATAACAATATGCCTGCTAGATGATTCAAAGTGCCCCAATGACTGAGCGGTTGTACTGAATAACATTCTGAAGGAAATAGGATCAGTGTGAAAGAGCAGCAAGCAAGACAAGTATATGCCAGTGATAATACAGCAGCCAGATCAGTTCAATTAACTGACAGCTCAAGTGTGTTTTATCTTGCTAAAAACACCCCTAAAGCTTAAGGTCTTCCAGTTACATGAGTCTATAAATTCTGTGAAATCCCAATAACCACTGACTTACCAAATGCTTCTTTTAATGTTCCATCTTCTCCATGCTTGTGGATTGAACTGAGAGCAATGAAGAAACATTTACCTCTGACTGCCCGCAGGGCCTTGTGACAGGTCAGCCCATGCTGATATTTTTATCTGCAAGATTTGACCTTAGCTCTGAGTTACTGTGCCTGCCAGGACCCCCCTCCCCTTACCCACTGTTCATAAACATAGCGCTTGAAACCCTAAACTCACAGAGGTTGCCATGAGCCTGGGATTCTTAGCCAGTGAAATCAGTGTCCTTCTTAGGAACAAGGGGTTAGAAAAAGCTAAACTATAAGAGCCCAAAACAGATTTAAGAGGTCAAGGGTTTCATCTCTTTAGTTTACCATCCCAGGAGCCCTTGGGAGTTTTTCTGAGCTTTGTGGGTATGAGAGCCAGGAGAGCAGGGAGATACTACTGTAGGGTACAGAGTATTTGCCATGTACTGTACACAGTTCCCACCTTGCACCTGTGGCTACGCACTGTCATATACTGTTGGTCCCAAAACAGCTGCCTGGGATTTACAGCCCTTTCCTGACTGTGCCCTGCAGTCAAAAAAAAGAGGAGTGCCTTAAAAGGTCAATGGAGGTGCCTCCCAGCCCATGGGGGACAGTGTTCCTTCTGTGGTTTGCCTGGTGCATTATTCTCTCCCAGTGGTGTTGGCATATGTATATATAGGCAGGGGTTCACTCACAAGCAGCGACAACACACACCCTGGCCCAGAGGAGCTAGCTGAAATTACAACACATCCATATGAACTCTGTGCAAGATTTGGAACTGCTAATGTTGCAATAAAGACAGTCACATCCTGGAGAACTGTCTTAGACAAGTGCATTTTGAAACCCTGTTAATCTTTTATGTCATTCCAAATTAAATGATCCACTAAATTCATTAAAATGAATACGCCTGTGATACTGAAATCATAATGTTGCTCGCTGCTGCCTTATTGTCTGTCATTTCTGTTCTTATGCTGCAAGAAGTTGTACCTATGGATGACTGCTATGATTTCGGTCAGGAATGTTCTGATTTCAAATAAAAAGAGACATTTTCATTTTTTATTTAAAATTTCTGTCACTGTCAATAAGAGAGAGTAGTCTTGTGTTGTCATTTATTAAAGGCAGCTGCAGCGAAGCTCTGATTCTATGGGTCAATAGAGAGTGAAGGTGTCTTTTTTTAGCTTAATGAAACTACGGGTTCATCCTTTCAAAGATCGTGAAGGAATGACTTGAAATGTCCCGCTGTGTAAATGCTTTGGTTGAACACTGCAGCCTACACAAGATTGTCTAGATCTTCTCCTGCACAAACGGGAAAGCCAACATAGGGAATAAAAACACAGAAAAACTTATAGCAGGGAGGAAACCCAGTGAGTGTGAGGATCTGCAGTCCTCTTTGTAATTGCAGTTCACAATGCAGCAGGCAAAGTTTACATTTGCCTATTTGCATTTGTAGCGCCACCCTCTGTCTACCTGCCTATGAGGGTGGTTCCCTGGGTTCTATTCTAACAACTAAAATGTTACAACCCAAGTAGCTCAGTAAAAGAACAAATTTAAATTCTCCAGACACTTTGTAAATAGAAAACACAAAGTAGTATTCAAAGATCGCCCAGTACACAACACAAACCCCAAAATCCCATCAGATAAAAGCAAATGCAAATAACCAGAACATAGAGAAAAACTTCACAACAACCTCACTGTTACACTTCGCAGACTTTAGAAGTTTCATACAGAACCTTCTTTTGTTCGCGCTCAATGATTAGTGCCTCGAATACTCAAGAGTATTTCAAACATACGTAAAACCCCCCCTTGTTGCAGACCTGATCACAGCTTGTGTACATTGGGACCCAAGATAAATGGTCTCGCAGCATGTCTGGAACAGCATCAGTTATCTCCACAAGCTCCACAGCCAACAAGTACTCCTCTGCTCAGAGTATCTAGTGGTCGATCGGAAGGTTTTCCAAGCTCATCGTAGGTAAACTGTACCACTGGTCTTCTCTCCCTTCTTGACTGTTCGGGCAACATGTTGTCCTGCAACACCTCACAACCATCCTTGTCGCCTGCTCTCTTCTAGAGAAGTTTCCACCACTGAACCTGAAGCAGGAGACTCCTCGATCTCAAGAGCGTTTCCTGAACTGGCAGCTTCAATCCCTCCCAACTCAACTTCGGCCCCTGCTAATGAAGAATTGAGACTTTCATTTTCAGAGGGCCCGGCTCACTCCAGATATTCCGGCTAATGGTAACATTCTCCCAGTTCCGTCCATCGAACGTAAGGGGCTGAGTAGCCACCTCAGAATCGGAGTCAGAGAAGGATGATACAGCTGTTCCCCTGAGGGAATCGCTCCACTGACTGCAAACCCATTATTTTGTCATTGAGAGACTGCGCAGCCTAGTTGCTCGTCTCTGCAGAAGATCCGATTCATCCATGTTCCATGGCAGTCTCACTAAGCACCCAATGGAAAGTAGATGATTACAGTGAACTGTCCTGATTGCCCAGAACCACTCAAGCTTGATCTGGTACACTGGCAGATTTTCCATTTTCCCTACCACAATATACGGTGGCAACCTCCACCTATACTGTAACTTATGCTTACCCATGACACCAAAATTCCTCAGTAGTAGTCTCCCTTTTCCAGAGCCATGTCTGGACTAATTTATCATGTGTTCTCTTGTTCCGTTCATAATTCTTTTCAGCAGCTTCTTTAGCTAACCGATAAGCTCTGTTTAAATCTGCTCTCAATTTTGTGGCATACTGTTGATATTGCACTCCCTCACCACACTCCGGTGGCCCACTGAAACAGATCTATAGGCAGACAAGCTTCCCAACCAAACATCAGATAAGGGGAGTAGCCAGTTGCCTCATTTCTTGTGCAGTTATACGTATGTACAAGTTGACTGATCTAACTAGTTCTGCTTCTGCCTTGCATTCAATATTCCCAACATAGACAGCTGAGTCCTGTTGAATCTCGCTGGTTGGGGATCCCCCCTGAGGGTGGTAGGATGCCAGGGTGTCGTGTGAGACACCAAATCAAGTGGCCTTTTACTTGTAATTTTGTTCAATGGAGCAGCTCTCTGAGGAAGAGTCTTGCATGCATCTGCCACAATTCCTAACATACTCCTCAATATCCGCACCCATCTTCAGCCAGTAAAACCGGTCCTTGATGGGTTCTGACTTCTCTGATTCTAAACGGCCACAATCATCAAGAAGAGACTGGAGTACCACTGGAACATATACTCTGGGCAAAACAAGCTGCTGTACCTGAGTATTAGATGGCCTTTGCACTACTCTATAAAGCAGGCTACCAATCATTCTCAGCTTTGGACGCTCTCTCCACAGCGATACTTGCCAATCTTCACCCCGCACATGAGAAGATAAGTGCCCATTCTTGAGACTCCTTTATCGGGGCTATAACTGGGTCAGAGTCTTGAGCCTTTCCCAGCTCGGTGCTGCTTTTAAGTTCCAAACGCCCTACATCAAGACGTATTGGAAAAGCATAACAATCCAGAATGGCTTCAGGCGAAACTCCCAAGAACTCTGCACATGTTGGTGACCTTCCATACTCTTTTCCACAGCAAATTCACTTGCAGAGAGCCTTGATGCTTTCAGAAGAAAACTCTTGCCACTCCTCATTCTCCTTGAAGAACACATTTCGTGACAGTGCATCAGCATCAATGTTATGGCAACCTGGTCAGTACTGAATGGTGAAATTATACGTAGAGAGTGCAGCAAGCCAGCGATAACCTGTTGCATTTAGCTTTGCGGTAGTTAGAACATAGATAATCTTCTCACCTGTTCTTACTGTAAAACTCACTCTGCACAAATAATCAAGAAATTTGTCCACCGCAACCCAGTTCAATGCGAGGAACTCAAGCTGATGGACAGGGTAGTTCTCCTCCGAGGGGCTGAGCTTTCGACTTGCAAATGCCACCGGCCTCAAACCCTCTGGGTACTCTTGGTTTAAGACTGCTCCCAGTCCATGGAAACTGGCATCAATATGCAATATATAGGGCCTAGTCAGCTCAGCAAAAACCAGAACAGGTACATTGGTAAGGCAATGAATGATTTGCCTGAAAGCATTTGTACAAGACTCATCCCAACCTTAGCAGGCTCAATCGCAATGCAATGCCCTGACAATATGTCCCACAAATGTCACCTGTGTGCAGGAGAACTGGCATTTGTCTATGGATAGTTTTAGACCGGTCTCTTCCAATCAGTCTAGAACTTTGAAAAGGCGTTCTTCATGAGGTTCTAACGATTTTCACAAAAAAAAGAATAGATAGTCTAAATACATAACCACTTCCAACAGATGCATGCCCCCCACTGCCTTCTCCATGAGTCTTTCAAATGTTGCTGGAGCCCCTGTGACTCCTTGCAATATTCTCTCAAACTGGTAGAAACCCATTGGGCAGATGAAAGCAGTCTTCTCTTTATGCTCCTCTGCCATTGGAATCTGGTAGCTTCCACTACGTAAATCCAATAGAGAGATCCGCTTGCTTCCATTAAGACAATCAACTGCATCATCAGTGCATGGCACAGCATACTGGTCAGGGATAGTGTGGCGATTCAATGTCCTATAATCCACAAACATGCGCAATTGACTGGATTTCTCTTAGGAAATAACTATGGGGGATGCGTAAGGACTTCTGGATTCCTTGATGATACCTGCTGCTAACAGTCCCTGTAGATGACGCCGCAAATCATCCAGATCAGCAGGTGCCAAAGTCAAAATGGCCTATCATCAGTAAGTGTGATCCTATGTTCCACCCCGTTTGCCAAACCAACATCCCACTCATTCAGTGAAAACACATTGTCTCGTTCAGCCAATTTATGTGATAGCCCCATCTTCTACTCTTCAGAAACAGGGGAATTCCCAAAGTCAAACAAGGCTGGATCAATCCTTGTGGGCTTCTTGGTGTCATTACTCTTTGCGACAGTCACTGTGTTAGCGACATGTAAATGTGCGATAATGGTGCCAGCTGGAATGGAAGCATCTTTACATAGCTCATTGCGCAACGTAACCAGAAAGTTGTCTTTATCGACAGCTGATGGAAATATGGTGGGCTGTACCAGCACACCAAAAGGGAGAGCAAGAGTGGGAGCTCACTAATCAGAATGCTTTTCCCCATAGACCGGGTTTCTTGAACCTTAGACTGCAACATGCTCACCAACAGGATCAATCAAAGGGTCAGGACCCATCCCTCTGACATCAGCCACTGTCTCCAGCATTGGGGGGGAGCACACCCCATCTGGGCTGGTGTCTTTGCTTGAGACTTAAGAGTGTGCACATTCAACTAATAAGATGGATCAGCATTCATATCCTCCTGGGTGCTAAAGACAAAAGGACATACGTACCCTTTGCACATTAGTGTCTGACAAAACAGGAATGCTGTCAGAACAGCATGGATCAGGGCAAACCAAAACAAGAACATTAGTGGGATTCACATCAGTCATCCCTTTTTGCAGAAACCCCAACTCCACCTGCACAATTAGCCTCGATAAGGATAACTATCATCAGAATCACTTAGAGCCCAAATGGATAACCCACTTACCAGACACAATGGTACATATCTCAAGTGCTTATTATACCAGCTGTCAAAAACAACTGTCACCTGGGACCCACTGTCAAGCAGGACTGTGCAGATCTTCCCTTCCACATTGACCTGAACAGTAGAGGGTGGTCCCACCCATCCTTTAGGCAACCAACTAGCTTGGGTACTGGCAAAGCCTCTACTCACATGAATATCTGAGGGACTACCCTCAGCTGAAACACTTGACCCCTTTTCAGGGGCTCTCACTGTGCGTTGTGCACGAATGAACTTTTGGATCACTTTCTCTGTGGGTCCTCTGGTCTGTCGCATTTTGCAACCGTATGCCCGGCATCTTCACCACAGCGAAGACATAAGAACTCAGGGTTAATGGCTTCTCCCCTACACTAACTATGGAGCTGTCATGTCTTAGTTGTGGTCACTGTGCCTTGCTTGATACTAACCTGGGTTTAACAGTAAAACTGCAAGAACTCTAAGGGACCTGTATCAATTGTCACTGATAAACAGTTATGGAACCATCTTAACACACTTTTGTTCCCTCCATAACCTCACACTGCAAAGGTTATATGTCCTGTGGTAGAGTCAATTCAAAGATTTCATTACCTATTTATCCAAAATTAAATTTATTCCAGCAGTGCCTCCAAGTAGCACCACCCTTCACCTACATACGAATGAGGGTGGTGCTCTGGGTTCTATTCCTACAATTAAATTAATGTTATAACCCAACTCAAGTAGCTCAGTAACAGAACATTTATTTAAATTTAAAAAAACACACTCCAACATCTTGTGAACAGAAAACCCAAGTATTCAAAGATTATTTTCCAGTACACAACTAACCTCAAAATCCCATCAGATAAAAAGCAAATTAATGCAAATAACCAGAACATGAAGAAAACAAACTTCACAAGTAGTATAATAAATGTAAAACACCCCCTCGCGGGATGATCGCAGTGTGTGACGTACGTTGAGACCCAGAAGATTAATGGTCGCTTCACTCTCGCGAAAGAGAGAGAAAAAAAACCCAGTTTACCTCGTCAGCTGTCCACTCGCGTACAGCAGGAGAAAACTCCACCGATGCCCGAGGAACTTCGCGCGTTGCCGGTAGCACGAAGCGCTATCGGGTTCTCCTCACTCAGTCCACTGTGCGGCAGCGCGCTTATCCGCCATTTCCTAACGTCTCGTGGACGAGTACACCACGGTCCACGAAAACTTATCTCCAACAGTCAAAGTGAAATGATATTTTTTCTTCTCATGACTGGTTGCTCTCTTCGAACAACCAGAAAATATCACCTACTCGCTCCAGAACACGTCCTTCTCTCACTCTTTCCCGGAACCATCTAGAAAAGTCTCGAAACTTTTCCCATTCGTCCTGTCCCTCTTTCCTCTCGTGATTCTTTCCCAAACCGAACCCCAATTAATTTGCAAAAAAAAAAAAATGCAAAACTGACATGACGTGTAAGTTGCACCTGTTCCAACACGTGTTGGCATGGCTTCAACCGAAGTACGTATCAAATTTATGAAGCTTTATTTAAATTTTCAAAAAGTGAACCCACAAACTAGTAGCGCTACAGGGCTACATTTATTCATTTAGCAGACACTTTTTTCCAAAGCGACGCACATCTCAGAGGAATACAATTTGTGGAAAGGGAAACATAGTTGCACACGTGATTTACTTACAATTATTTACACTACTAGTTTACTTACAATTAGCACAAACTGCAGTTTAAGTCTGAAATCTGTGAAACTTCCAGCTTGTTGACTTCTTGTCCTTCTTAGATTTCTTTAAGCTTTATTACGATTCATAAAGATATACTGTTCAGGTTCCCCACAGTGCGAGAGAGAGAGTGTGTTCCACTGATGTATGTAAGAGTAAAAGTAGTGTATCTAGCAGTGTAAATCACCTTGGTGAATAAGATGCGTGGGCTAGTAACACTACATAGTATCCATTGTAAGTCGCTTTGGAGAAAAGCGTCTGCTAAGTGAATAAATGTAAAATAAATCTTACAGCTTGTTGACTTCAAAGCTTATTTGTTTTAGTTTTTAAGGTTAGCTTTAACTCAGTAAAGCTTATAAAATTTGCGACTTGTTAACTTTGCTGGTATGGAGATAATTCTTCTGCCCGGGGTTCGGGATACGTAGAATTACTTGATAGAACTGTGGAACATGTGAGAAATTATGGCCTACAGCTTTCAGGATAATCTGTGACAAAGTTTTAAGATGCCCGCCAAATTTTAAAGCTTACACAATATGGAAAGTAACCAACCTGTAAAGTTTGCCATTCAAGTTTACAGGATAACAAGTTTGAAAAATGTTGACACTAGAAAATTTACAGACTTGGTTCTCATTTAGAGCTTGTTAACTTTGCTGAGTGTGTCTACAGCTTGCAAAGGTTACACTTCAGGTTTGGGAGCCTCCTCCCGTCGCCTCTTCTCTTGACACAGGGTCATGTCGAGTCGTCGGAGCTGCTCCAGGAAGCCGTAGTTCGGACACACGTCCCTGTGCTGCCGGACGGCCTTGATGGCCTCGACCAGAGTGAGACCCTCAGAGATCATGAGGAAGGCCAGCACCAATGCAGCAGATCGGCTCACTCCCATGGCGCAGTGCACCAGCACCTTCCCTGGGAGACAGCATTTCATTATCAAAACCCGTAGGCTTCCGCGGCTGGTGTCAACTGACTGGAGATTTAACTCTTCTGGATTAGACCTCGTCATGTAGGACACTGGTTCCAATGTTTCGCTTCCATGAGAGGCAGTAGGGTTGTTGCTGGTCTGGCGCGAAGACTCGAAATGTACATAGAAATGAGATAGAGAAGAACCCCGACAACTTCAATTGGGAGGAGGGTTTTAAACTATCAAGAACCTGGACACCTCTCAGTTCAACGAGCCGACCTGTAACACGAAAGCCACAGTGCAAGTGGAAAACACAGCAGGAGCACCACCTATCAGGACCACCCGCTATGACCTCCGATCCCACCCATAAATACACGCACCTTCATTGAACATTCCAGTTCAGAGCCTTTACGAGATGTGGCAGCTCCCTGAAGATGCTTCCAACAGGGGAAGCGAAACGTTTGAAACAGTGTCCTACACGATGTGGTCTAATCCAGAAGAGTTAAATCCCCAGTCAGCATTTCATTAGTTACCTGTATTCTTCTCTCCCATTTCTACATGAGATGAAGAACTGTGACACATAGCATTGATTTTATACTGATAGCATGAACATCACAGTAATAATTTTTCACAATTTTTGGTTCAAAAATTGTACATCTGCTGTACCAGTGCTTTTGATCAAGCCAAAAAATATGCGTGTGGTACGTAGGAAGACAGAGGTCACGTGAATTCAGAATACAGAGCACACCACACACATACACACCAACACTTTGCGTTCCATTTAAATCCATGCCACCTTACCACATATAACCAATTAATGATAAAAAAGCGCAACACCTAGCTGTCATGACTTTCCTATTTAAGCTGCTGCTTGACAGCGAGAATGGACTTGCCCTGGAGCGAGAGCCACTGAAGAAGGAGTTAACAAGACTATTCTGATTCCCTTTTCCCTGACACCTCACCGAGCCAAAGAGTTCCACAATAAAGACTATTAAATCCAATAATCCTCAGTCAATGAGCTCTTGTCATACAAACCAATAGATTTATCACACTGGGGTTATGTTTTCATATGGCATTACAGTTGCAAGAATGTTTTTACAGCTGTGACACTTGGCCATTGAGGCAGTACATGATGGTGACTGAAGCCTCTTTTTTGGATACAGAATGCTGCAGTACAAGGTGTTTTAAATATGGCAAAGTGTTCCCGTGTGTCTCCCCTCCTCTTCTCTCCCTTTCAACTTTGTGTAGCTGCCTCCATCAAGTTCAAAACTTGTAGGGAGATGTATGTTGCTTTGGAGAAGAGTGTTTGTCAAATTAGTAAATATAAATGTAAATGGTGGGGCTTACCAGACATTAAAAGCACTGTCACCCTGATACTTACAGAACCTGGTCAGTGATTCACAGCCTAACAAGAATTCTACACTCTTCTACCTCTGACCAAGTGCTTAGCCGCCTCACAAGACACCGAAAACCTAGAGCCCATCATTTCTCTTGGCTTAAGTTTATTGGACTGTATTCTCTCAGTCCCTCAGAACTGCTGGTTCCCTTCAGCATTCAAGGAGGGTGTCAAAACTCTACTTTTTTGGACTAATTTCCAAGCTCCTGAAAGCTTTGTACGTTAGTCCTTCACAACCTGCTACTGGAATATGTGTGCTGTGATATGGGCTGTACAAAACAAATATGCTGTGCTTCAATAGTCATGTGCATGTAAGTCCATTGTGGAATGTTTTTTTGTTTATTCTGCATTGTACATTGCTTAAGTGAAAAGCATCTGCCAAATAAATTCATGTAAATGTTATTTGTCATGATTCAGATTTTACTAGTATGATGTCCTCATAGAAACACTTGCCTTTCTGACAAAGTGCTGTTTGAATGAACTCCACAGTAGGGTAGAAGAATGGGCTGAGGTCAAAGTCTGGGTGGTCTGCAGCTTCCACCCCACAGTATTTTATGGACATGTCTCTGTAGAAAGATGCACCAGTGCGGATGCGGTGTGGCCCATCAGCAGCATTCACTATGTGGGTGATTCCCAGATTAGACAGAACAGCCTTGTCTCGTGCTGTTGACCTAAAACAGTTAAAAAAGTGACCAAACCCATTAGTTATTATTATACATCACAGTTCTGTCATCCATAATTGAGAGAATAACAACTGTCTACAAAGCTGTAACAGCTCCAACCATTACTGAAGAATCCATGTTAATAAACATACATTTTGACCTTCTCTGATACATTAACTTCAGTCATTAAAGTTTTTAGTCATTGCACTGTTAGCATCAAACTAAGGTGTCAGTGCATGCAGGTCTACTGAATTGATCACCTCCCTTCAGGTACCTGTCCTATTTAGTACCTAACCAAGTAACTTTCAACCCCTGCCTTTTGGTAAAAGGCTTTTCGGTCTTGATCAAACTGGACAACTCGCTCATTTTGCCTACCTCCTCAGCTAAGAGTCTGGGAGTGATAATTGACTCAAATCTGTCTTTCTCTCAGCATATCGAATCCACAACCCGGACACGCAGATATATCCTGCATAACAGCCGCACGATCCGTCCTTTCCTCACAACAGACTCTGCCCAACTAGTTGTCCAGGCCATGGTTACATCCCATCTGGACTATTGCAACACTCTGTTATCTGGCCTTCCTGGTACTGCCATCAACCCTCTACAGCTAATACAGAACGCTGGGGCCCAAGTTGTGTTTAACTTGCCGAAGCGTTCATATGTATCTCCTCTATTCGTTTCTCTGCACTGGCTTCCTATAGCTGCCTGGATCAAATTTAAGACCCTGGTTATGGCCTACAAATGCATCAACAGAACTGCTCCCAGCTATCTGCAAGACTTGATCAACCGCTACACCCCAACCAGACCGCTACGCTCTTCCAAATCTACCCGCTTGGTGGTCCCACGCACGAAAGGTAAAGCACGGAGGTTCTCATTTCTGGCTCCGTTGTGGTGGAACGACCTCCCCCTCTCACTCAGAACTGCTGAATCTTTGTCCACATTTAAAAAGGGTCTTAAAACTCACCTCTTCCAGACTCACTTCACCAACGATGTCTTAAGTTCATGTAAGGTATAAATGTTCATGCACTATAACTTTAAGATCATGCCCGGCTCAATCCTTTACGCAGCTGCTCCTGCAATGTAACGTAAATGTTTATATGCATTTAGAAAAAAAAAGAAAAACTACTAGGAAGGTGATTAGGAATTGTTGATATTCTGCTAAAACTTATGCCACTACATTGTTGCATGTGGTGAAAGTAACTAACTGTATTTAAGAATCACACATCTCCAACTATTTCTCTTTCTCCTAATGTAATGCACAAGTTGTATTTTCTATGAGATGTGCATTGCTTTGGAGAAAAGCATCTGCTGAATGAATAAATGTAAATGATACCCACTCATCTCCAATGTACAGGTCTGGCCAGACTTGATCCACTGGGCCTGTAGACCGTCTGTTCATCCACAGCAGGTGCCGAAGATTCGAAATTGACGGTGTATCATACCCTGGCCAACCTGCAAGCTCCCCTTCCCCCTCTCTCTGAGGTGCTCTAGGACAGAACAGGAGTCAGTGGATTTTAACCATCTCCGTAGCAGTCTTCAGACTGTCATGTCAAAATGCTCCAACTGTACTTAAAGGAAAGCAAAGACCTAGTAACAGTTGCTGTGTTCTTTTTCTTAGAAGTGGCTGTGGATGTATGAGAAAGCATCTAGGACAAACATATCCGTCAAAGATTTTCAGTCCTGCATTCCTAAAAAACCCTTTGTAAGGTGCACTTTATTATCTCAAAGAAATAATTACCATTAGTTTCATTGGCAGAAATTTTTGTGTGTTCTTGAGTCACGAAAACTGATACCCATTTATGCAAAAATATTACCAAATCCCAATAAAACGACTCATTCAGCAGTTAAAAATTATCATAACTCAACAAGGCAGATTCTCTTCATTAATGTAGTATTGTGTGTCTCTCTATTGGCGCTTGTTCAGCTCTTATGTAGCTATTATATACTTCATTCTGAACAAAGTGTGGGATTCCTCCGGGGACCCCAATTTCCTCCACAGTTCAAAAGCATTTGTTTCAGGTGTATTAGTGGCTTTAAATTGCCTGTAGTGTGTGTGTTACATTGTTCTCTTCTATAAGTGGTGAATGACAGTGTAGTGCATCTAACATTGCAGCTCACTTGGGATAAAGGTGTCAGCTAAACACCAGTAAATAATCACTGTAAGTTACTTTGGAGAAAAGTGTTTTTAAATTAATAAATGTAAGCGCAAATTTCTTGTGCCCCTGAACTCTCCGGAGGGACATGAAATCCTGGAAAGAAATGTGAAGAAATGCCTTGTAAGCTAAAGTAAGAATATTAAATGAAACTTCCCATAAAGATGAATTTATGTAGCTTATATAGTGTATCTCAGGGATGATTTTATTTATTGACTAACTGTTTTTCTTACAGGTACTTCAGTTAAAAGGCACAAATAAAATCATTACCAGAAGCATTACCCATAATGTTGCACAGACATTTATCCAAAAGGAAGTGACACATACGGAACATATTTAAGTGTATTGGATCAGCGGAATCTTCCATCCAAAGTAACCTACTTTGCCTGCAGTCATACATTTTTTTCCTGTACCTAAATAAGTTTATTGACTAGCCTAATAAGATACAGTAGTCTTTTTTGTTGTCATCTCAGAGGAACACAATTTGTGTATTACATTAGGCAAAAGAGAAACATATTTGCAGACATGTGGTATTTACTTACAATTATTTACTTACACTTATTTACTTACAATTAGCATAAATTGCACTTTAAGACTGAAATCTATTAAACTTCCAGCTTGTTGACTTGTTGTCTTAGATTTCAGCTTGTTGACTTTAAGGCTTATTTGTTTTAGTTTTTAAGGTTAGCGTTTAACTCAATAAAACTTATAAAATTTGCGACTTGTTAACTTTGCTGGTATGGAGATAATTCTTCTGCCTGGGGTTCGGATACGTAGAATTACTTGATAGAACTGTGGAACATGTGAGAAATTATGGCCTACAGCTTTCAGGATAATCTGTGACAAAGTTTTAAGATCCCCACCAAATTTTAAATTTTACACAAATTGGAAAGTAACCAACCTGTAAAGTTTGCCATTCAAGTTTACAGGATAACAAGTTTGAAAAATGTTGACACTAGAAAATTTACAGACTTGGTTCTCATTTAGAGCTTGTTAACTTTGCTGAGTGTGTCTACAGCTTGCAAAAGTTACACTTTAGGTTTGGAAGCCTCCTCCCGTTGCCTCCTCTCTTGACACAGGGTCATGTCGAGTCGTCGGAGCTGCTCCAGGAAGCCGTAGTTCGGACACACGTCCCTGTGCTGCCGGACGGCCTTGATGGCCTCGACCAGAGTGAGACCCTCAGAGATCATGAGGAAGGCCAGCACCAGTGCAGCAGATCGGCTCACTCCCATGGCGCAGTGCACCAGCACCTTCCCTGGGAAAGCCAACACATACACAATAATAAATAACTAGGCTGTGACCACAGAAACTGCTACTGGCTGCCAGTCCAAGCAGCAGTAATGAGACTTAACTGTGGGAGAAGTTACGAGCAGTATTTTGTAAATGTCATGTAAAGTAATAGGCAGTAAAACTAAATATATGCCCTAGTCTACTATGGCGCAAATTGCATGGAATGCCAAGTCTGTGTTAAACAGAACTCCCAGTACCGTACTGGGACAGTGCCGCTCGAATGAACTTTGCAGTGGGGTAGAAAAATAGGCTGAGGTCAAAATCGTAAGCATCATCTGCCTCCACGCCGTAGTAATCTATGGGCAGGTCTCTGTAGAAGCGGGCTCCTGTGTTGATGTGCAGAGGGCCGTGGGCGGCGTTAACAATATGGGTGATTCCCATTATCCTCAGGGTGTCCTTGTCTCGAGCACTTGCCCTGTGCAACGTGGGAAATAAATATTCATTTAATTTTTTCTGTCTTAACATAATATGCTGAAAATACTGTAACTGCACAATATGGTAAAACTAATGACGATTATTATAATGTGGACCAAAACAGCACAGCAAAGTACCAATAAATGTTTTAATCAAATAATAATGGAAAAATGTAAGCTGCTGAAAATGACCAACTAAGTAAACAAATGATTGATGTTTTTACTTTAACTGAGATGGCAGCACCTCCTTACGGCTATTAGTACTGTATTCATGCTAGGGTGAAACAGTGAACAAGTTCCTACGCATTGCCGATGTACACGCCCGGCCACACTTGGTTGACAGGCCCAGTGGAGTAGCAGCCCCTCATTAGAAGTTCCTGGAGGTCTGAAACCGGTGGAGTCTCATACCTCCCTGAAGATAGCCTGTTCCCCTTGTCCATCCTGCAAACAATGGTGTTAAACCTTGAGGTTGTCACACAAGGATCAGTTGATACAATACTATAGTAATCCTGAAAGTGCTATCTTTCCAGCAAAGCTTCAATGTGAGAAGTGTCCTCCTCTGTTTGGACTCCGACAAACCTGCCTTCCGCGTCATTCTGGAGCTGTCTGTCTAAACTGGTAGTCTCACTTGAACTCTCAGCCCTGCAAACTTACTTCTGCATACCAGGGTTTTCTATCCGTCCTGATTGCTTCTTAGGGTTGGAAGTTTGAACTGTGTGCTTGCAGGTTTGTGTGTGTGTGTGTGTGTGTGGGGGGGGGTGTTTCCCTTTTTAATATGTAACTGTAAACCACCCAGTCAGTAAATTTATTTCCAATCTGATTGGCAGGAGAGCAAAAATAAGCTGCGCTGTAGAAAACAAATTCTCCATTAATCATGTCACTACCTCCAAAACTCTTTTTTCCAGTTTTAGGTACATGCTAGATGTTCTTCTATATACAGTATTATGTTGTCTTCCTTGAAAACATTCCTCAATATTTTTCCTGTACAATATATTGTCATTTATTGTATGTCATGATCTGTTGCTGCATAAGGGTGGTGGTTAAAGACAGAATTAAGAGTTGTAACCTGGAAGATGCTCTTTCAAGTCTGAAGGTGGGAGTACAGGCTTTTTTCAGACCTTAAAGTAACATACTTCACCTGAGATATTATAATAATAATAATAACAACAACATGTTCTAATATGCCAGACATTTCATACTGCAAACTACAATACTGTTTCACCATAGCAATTTTCTAAGAGAAATAAAATTATTTTCGGTAAAATTTTTTAACGTCGATACCATTTATCTTTAACAAATTATACATTGATTAAAAATAAAACTGAAGTGATACAGTATATCTGGTATTGACTTTAAAGTCAGTATTTAAAAAAATAGTATGACAGAATATTCAAGTTCACTTTGAGAAACAAATCAGTATCCAGCAACCAGTATTTTTTATTATGTAAATTACAAAAAGACACAATCGACTTACATATTTACAACTTTAAAATACAAAGTTTCAAAATCTAAAAACATGGGGCATGGAAAGTTCATATATAGAAATCCTTCTTAAAAACTGTCACTGTAATGTCACTGTTCTTTATTAAAATATTACTTTTTACCAAAAAATTGTATGATTATAAAAAAAATGCTTTCCTTCAATCCTTCTGTAAACTGTTGATGGAAATGGATCTCACAAATGGAAACGCCCATTAGAGAAGTGGGCAAATCCTTCGTTTTCTTCTCAAGCGGGTGTCTAAATCCAACAGCAGTGCAAGGAAATTCCTGTTAGGGTAGATGGCTCTTTTCTGGATGACTTTCTCAATGGCATCTGTGAGCGCGAGACGGTGATAGAGCATAAGATACGCGAGCACCAGCGTGGCTGATCGACTCATCCCCATGATGCAGTGGACAAGCACTTTCCCTGTGGACGGAAGTCAGGGTGAGTTAAATTTGTCATATGAATGACAAATGCAGAAACTACATCTTAAAGAATAAACGTTTTCTTTAAGAGTAGACTCTCACCCTCTCTCTTCTTCAAGGCCTTGTCAATAAAACGGGCAGCAGGTCTGAAGTAGGTGCTCAGGTCAAAGTGGGACGAGTCCTCAGCAGGCACCCCATAGTACACAAAGGAACTGCCATAGAACTGCTGGTCCCCCAGGCTGCCTTGCTTCGAATGGGCAGCATTAAGAATGTGAGTGATGCCAAGCTCCTGCAAAGCAGCCCTGTTCTGTGCTATTGCCCTGAAACAGAAGCAAACCTGTTCTGTTAATGACATAATTCTCTGCACTAAAAGTGCTACTACAATAGAAAACTGTTAAATAATAATATCCCAAAGATATGTCAGTTTGGTTTATGAAAAGTTAAGTTTACCAGGAGTTTCATTTAATACCTGTACTACGACCTGTGATGTATTTCTTGGAGTTTGAGAAACAGATTTGGACTTTACGTACCTCCTGCTTCAATGAATATGTAATTCAGTCATTTCTGCTATTATCCTAGTTTTCATAATGCAGATTGGTTCCTATCTTTAATTTGTAACGTAACGCTTCAATTAATTCTGTATTACTGTAAATACTGTCCTGTTTTTATTTCCCTCATTAACGCTCATTCCTGTGATATGTATTTTTCTTAAGCGCAGAGAAACTGTCATCTTGGAAGAAGGGAAGCCGAGGTGTTGTTATAATGAACCAAATTGCAGGTGCGTTTATTCGATTCAGATCCAAAGAGGCAGGCAAAAACTGCTGTCCAGGACAGGCGTAGGTCAGGCAATGTGCAAACGTTGTTCCGTACGATGAGGCAAGAGATGTAGTTGAAAAAGCACAGCGAAGGTCAGAAGCCAGGAAACAAGAACAAAGAAGAGATAGTTGATAAACACTGGAGTTGTGGTTACTTGACACAAGGTTCCGTGAACAAGTGTGCTGGCACAGCCCCTTTATACCCATCCTCTCTGATCGGTGGCAAATGCGGAGACTGTGAGCATGACAGTACGCCCGGTGAACGTCCCCTGGGTCTTGGCGCCGGCTGGTCTGGATGGTCCCTGTGAAAGTCAGAAATCAGCACAGGGTGTAGCACATCCTGAGCAGGGATCCAACATCGCTCCTCTGGGCTGTAGCCCTCCCAATCTACCAGGTACTGCAGATGCCTTCTCCGCCGCCGGGAATCAAGCAGTTCCCAAACGGAAGATGCGGGAGCACCATCTACCTGCACCGATGGGGGTGGTGCAGCATCCCTAGGGGGCTGGAAAAGGGATGTCCGGCATGGTTTGAGGAGGGACACGTGGAAAGTGGGACAGATACGGAGCTGTGGGGGCAGTTGAAGAAGGTAGGTAACTGGATTGATCTGGCGAAGCACCTTGGATGGACCGATGTACCTAGGGCTAAGCTTCTTGGACGGGAGCCTCAGTTTGATGTCTCGGGTGGACGACCACACCCTCTGCCCGGGAAGGAAAGAGAGGGTGTGGTGGTGCCGATTGGCTTGTTGCTTCATCTGGAGTGTGATCTGGTTGAGGTGGTACTTAATCGCGAGCCAAACCTCTTCGCAACCCCGATGCCATGCGTTGACTGCTGGCATGTCGCTTGGCCCTGGATGCTGTGGGAACAAAGGGGGCTGAAACCTTAGAATACACTGGAAGGGAAAGAGGCCTGTGGATGTGTAGGAGAGCGAGTTTTGGGCGTACTCAGCCCAGGGTAGGAACCAGGACCACTGGTGTTCTTTGTAGGTGCAGTAGCTCCGCAGGAACCTGCTGATATCCTGGTTGAGTCTCTCTGCCTGGCCGTTGGCCTGGGGGTGGTACCCAGATGTGAGACTCATCGTCACCCCCAACTTGTGCCAGAATGCCTTCCAAACCCGGGAGGTGAATTAGGGGCCTCTATTGGACACAATGTCTTCAGGGAGGCCGTACAGACGGAAGACGTGCTGGAAAAGTGCCTCCGTGGTTTCCAGTAACGTGGGAAGCCTGGAAAGAGGAATCAGATGGCATGCCTTGGAGAAACAATTGATAAGAGTCAGAATGATGGTATTACCCCAGGAACCGCTGCAAGGCTTTCACTGAAAATGGTGGAGGCCATTCCACAACTGCCTGAACCTCGTGGGGGTCCATAGACACTCTTTCCGCGCTCAAGATGAAGTCGAGGAAAGAGACTTGCGGTTGATGGAACAGGCACTTCTCTCCCTTCATGTAGAGACTGTTGTTAAAGCAGTTGTGGGAAAACTGTCTCACATGTTGGTCCCTTGAGCGGGAGTAGATGAGGATGCCATCCAGGTAGACCAGAACACACTGGTTGACTAGATCCCCCAGCACATGGTCAACGAAAGCTTGGAAAACAGAGGGTGTGTTAGACAGACCGAAAGGCATAACCATGTACTCATAGTGCCTGAGGGAGGTGCTGAATATGGTTTTCCACTCATCCCCCTCTCAGATCCAGATGAGGTTGTATGCACTCCTCAGATTGAGTTTGGTAAATACCTGAGCCCCATGGACCTGCTCCAAGGCCGCAGTGATGAGCAGCAAGGGATGGGGATACTTTACTGTTATCACATTCAACCCTCGATAATCCATGGACAGGCGTAACCCCCTGTCCTTCTTTCCAATAAAGAAAAACCCAGCAGAAGCTGGAGAAGTCGAGGGTTGGAAAATCCCAGAGACCAGAGCCTTGGTCACGTATTCCTGCATCACATGTTGTTCGGGTAAGGAACCTCTTGGAGGTGTAATGTCTGGCAGGAGGTCTATTGCGCAATCCCACGCAATCCCAAGGCCCGAAGGCCTTGCTCTTATTGAAGACCTTGGCGAGATCTTTGTACTCTTCGGGAATCACCAAGGGCTGGGCCATGTCGGGGTTTTCGATGGAGGTGGCCCAACAGAGAAGAGCCAGACAGGTCTTTGAACAATGTTCCCTCCGCACAACCAGTTCGCCCTTGCTCCCCCATGGGTCTTGGCGAAGGTTCAGTCCATGAAACAGCCAGCGGCCCCAGAATCCACCTGCGAGCACGCAGTCACTTGGCTCCCCTCCCAAGACATGACCACTGGGATGTTCGCTGAGTGATGGGGAGGCGCGAACCAGTAACCTTTGGCTCCTGGAGGGGATCTGTCAGCGGTGGTGGTCAGACCGGGCAGGCGGCACGGAAATGTCCGGGGTCCCCGCAGCACAGGCACAGTCAGTCTCGGAGCCGGTGTTGCCTTTCAGCGGAGGACAAGCAGCCTTGTCCAAGCTGCATGGGCTCTGGGGACTCAGGCAGTGCACTGAGTATTGCTGGGCTTCCTGGGCTAGGTTGTCAATAGCCACAGCGGTCTCCATGAACCGGCTGAAGGTCCAGTCCTGTCCCTGATAGGCGAGCTTGGCCTGGATCCGGGGGAGAAGACCATTCCTGAACCTGGCTAGAAGCACTGCCGAGTTCCAACCACTCTGTTCCACGAGGGTTTGAACTCCAAGGTCTACGCCAACACGGAGCACCTGCCTTGCTTCATCTTTATCAGACGATCACAGGCAGCGCAAGCAGGTCAAACACTGTTTCGAATTGTTTTCTGAAACACTCGTATGTGGTTGGAACGTGCTTGCTCCAGATGGCTGTGGCCCATTTAAGCGCTTGACCCATCAGCAAAGAGATCAGGTAAGTGACACAGCTGTTTTTGGTTTGGTATATGTGTGGCAGGCTGGCGAAAATGAGCTCACAATGAAGCAGAAAGGCTTAGCAGGTGTCGGGAGAGCCGTCATACCTTTCAGGCATGGCCAGTCGAGGGTCCGTGGTGGGGATGGGCGGAGGAGCAGCGGTCGGTGTGGCGAGTGGCACCTGCTTCAGTGGTCATCACAATGCTCTTTTCCTGGAAGTCTCCTGTAGGGTCATTGCAATCTGGTGCAGCGTCTGATCATGGGAGCCAAACAAGGCACCCTGCGAGGAGACCGCGGTCTGCAGATGATTTAGCACCGCTGGATCCATCGGTGAAGCAGAACCTTCTGTCATCTCAGAAGAAGGGAAGCCGAGGTGTTGTTATAATGAACCCAATCGCGGATGCGCTTATTCAATTCAGATCCATAGAGGCAGGCAAAAAACTGCTGTCGAGGACAGGCATGGGTCAGGCAATGTACAGATGTTGTTCTGTAGGACAAGGCATGAGATGTAGTCGAGAAAGCACAGCGAAGGTCAGAAGCCAGGAAACAAGAACAAGGGAGAGGGACGAAGGAGAGATAGTCGATAAACACTGGAGTTGCGGTTGCTCAAGACGAGGGTCCACGAGCAGGTGTGACGGCACGGTTCCTTTATACCCGTCCTCTCTTATTGGTGGCAGGTGTAGAGGCAATGGCGTGACAGAACCAAACAAGTGCAGGTAGACAGCCATACAGTATCATAGAGTAATTAACAATCTGACTTGGTACAACAAATGTTATAACTGGTTAAGTAATTGTGTTCATTTTAACAGTATTTGGTGAGGTTTGAGCATAAATATGTGCATCCTTGGCCCACAAAATGGACAAAGTCTCACCATTAAAAGTAATGACATTTATATGGTGAACGTATGAAAATTCACCTCACGAACTGTTTTTTAGAAACTCATTACCTTCGCAAGATGGGGGAAGACTGCGCTATGTACAGGAATTACAGAAACACAGATGAGTAGTAAGGAGTAAGATTTAGACTCATTCTGTTACTCATACTGAAGTAAATTTCTGGAGAAATTGTACTTTTCAGACTAGTTTTTTGGCCTGTACTTTAACTCCATTGCCTTTATTATTCTCTGTTTATTAATTTTGACTTTGATCTACATTTATTCATTTAGCTGATGCTTTTTTCCGAAGTGACTTACAATATTCTGATTTTATCTAACACAATATCTAGTTTCATTAGTACAATATATTAAATTTATTGAAAAAAGTTTTATTTGTAAATGAGTTTAAACTATATTGAAGCTGTTGACATCGCAAATTGTTCAGAACATTAAAAGGACTAGTCTGAATCAAAGCAACTTGACACCTGAGTAGCTGTAGGCATTTTTACTGTTTACTACAATTTTTTTCAAGGAACAGTACTTTTACTTGTTGACCACGGCTTACGAACAAAATTGGAACAGGAAGTGACGTCTGTTGGAGACTCGTTTTGTTTGTAACTGGAAATCAACACAAACTGTTTTACAGACGTCACCTGATATACGTGCTACATATATCAAGCGACGTCATAATCATGATTATGTAGGTTAAGACATGGATGGAAAAACCTTAGAAATACCAGTAAATAAAATTTAAAAAAAAACTTTTAAATGAACTTCGAGCTGTATATTTAAAGTAATTTTAAATGAGTAAAAATGAAAACATGTTGTCTGTTCCAATGTCGAATATCGACCGATTTATCCCATAACGCGCAACGCCTCATTTTGTACTGATAAATCGCACAGCCAGCTAATGAATGTTGTCCACACGAGCTTTACTGCCTCCTGTCGGCTCGGCGGGTAAACGCAGTTTGTGCTCCCTCAAAAAGGAATTTCAGCAAACGAATGAGTTGGAGAAAAACAAGGACCTAGGAAAAATATGCGCATTTTCGGAAATGTGCATCTTGACCGTTCGTAACACGGCCAGTCAGTATTTGCAAAAGCTGCAGACTTGTAAATTATTTCAAAGTTCAACTATTCAGATTACAACCACTAGACTTGATTAGATCCCGGACCGTTTTCTTTTATTCAACATACACATTTTAGAACGGTTTTACTTACACATTTCCTATGTAAAGGTGTGGCCAAACCTCATCAATTGGGGTCAGTTCTAGTTTGCAAGTGTCCAAAATGTTCTCCAGTTTTTTTACGAAGTAGAATCCTGTGTGGGTTGCGTCGGCAGCCGTCATTTTTTGTTTTAGCTTTAATGACCGCTACACAGAAATATCTGGAAACATTTTTTAAAAAAATATAAACGAACAATGGGTAAATAAGACCGCAAAATGCGGTTTTATCCACTCAAAATGAACAGCGTTTCTCCAAGGCTCGCCATGATCCAGCCAGCAGGTGTTTGTTACCCGATTCGGTGTCTGCTGGAGACGTCGGATGGAAACGTCCCCTTCCTGGACCCCTTCTTGAGCCCCCTTCCTGGACCCCCGTCACACGAACACTTCCTGCACCCCCTTCCTTCCTGAACGCCCGTCACACGAACCCTTCCTGGACCCCTTCCTTGTTGTAGCGCCCCAGCCAGAAATAGGACGTTACCGTGACTCGAATGGCTCCAGAGTCGTGGGCTCATAGACCGCCTCGCTGCCCGCGTTTACATTTCCAGCTACTAGTTTCACCTGTGTTGGACATGTCTCATTGTCTGTCCCATAGCTCGAATGTCGCGAACCGAAGGAGTCCTCGCCGGTTCCCCGGAGATTGTTCCAGCAAAACCTGCCTAACAGCGCACCCCTGTCAGAGAGCGTATCGCAGTGTCCTGAATACTTAAGACACTGTGTCAGGATAAAAAGACGACCAAATGGACGTCAAATGCAGGTTCTCCCAGAAAGCAAGCTAAAAAAAAAAAAAACTTGCACAGAGCTTGTTAACCTAGGACTCGGACGACATAACAATCAGATAATGAACCGAGGAAAATGTCCATAAGTAAATCGGGGAAAATATTTCACTCAGTTTATTGCACTGCCATGAATATCTTCCCATAGAATTATGTTATACTTAGTAATATCATGGCAGTATTTTATCTTTAACTTTTTTTTTTCTGTCTTAGCAGCAGGTGGCGTAGTAGCTAGGTCCGTCTCTCCTTATCTGAAGGGTGTTGGTTCAAATCCTGTACTTACCGTAGTACCCTTGATCGAGATACTTATTCTGAACTGATACAGTCGGAACATCCCTCTATTTGAACGGGTAAATCACTGTAAAATTGACGATCTAACGTAACATTGTGATTGTAAATAGCCCTGCACAAACAATGGTGTCAGTTAAGTAAAGGTTATTAACAGAACATGCTTTTGAAAAGAATGAAAACCACAATTCCTTAACACTGGGGTTAAATTAGACAAACTACTTTTTAATATGTTTTCGTTTTTGTAATAAACCAACGGAACTAACAATACAGGAACGCTTTTCTGTAACAACACACATTCCACAAAATTTTTAACACAAAACACAAGTATAGTACGAATGACAAAAAACAAAAAAGAGAATAATACAAAACAGCCAGGAGAATTCTAAACAGATTAAAGTTCAGATATTAAATAACTTCTTTTAGTGTGACGTCATAATTGATTGCTTTTTTTATTAGAGTTTTGAATTTATAGTACAAATGTAGCACTCTCACATGAAATCAAACAGTACAAGTCTGTTTTTTACTAGATAGTTTGCATTTATGGATATTAAATTTTGGCAACAATAAAATTAATCCGATTAAGTAAAATAACATTCCACAAACTTCACCCACAGCTACCGTGGTAGAACTCCATCGGTAATAAACAGCGCGACGGAAGTGCTGCCCAACGCGCCAGATCGCTGACGGGTGATAATTTAGACTCTCTCGGCGTAAACGGTTTGTGTTTCCTCCTGACTATCCTACGTAATTTCTGTTTAAATACCATATTATGTAACTAATAGTATTCACTGACAAAAATATTTCGAATAACACATTTCGGAACCGCTTGTCCCATACGGGGTCACAGCAAGCGTGAATTGTCTTAACATAAGATTTAATGTAATCAGTACAATTTTGATCAGGCAGCGTTACGGATAACTGTTTGCAAGGACCCCTGTCTCACGTGGAATCGCGAGTGCGCTGAACTCTCCGAAATCCAACTTCTTCAGCAAGTGTGGTGAGTCGAGCTGCTACATAAATATGTGATCTTGTACACACACAGTCTACTTATTTTTTTCATCTAGTACTCAAGATGGTTATATTATATGATCATGATGATCATGTCATGATGAGAGAGTCAGAACTAGCCATCGTTTAGACTCCCGATCTCCCTCTGCTGTATAACATTCACATATCTCTAAGACTCACTTTCTCCCTATCAATTCAACATACAGCTATTTGTGCAATGTTACTGTTAGTAGCAAAACAGCGGTGTATTGGACTAATCAACTATGTCTGCATATTGTGTCTCCTCATGATTCATCATGATCATCTCCTCTGTTTTCTTGAGTTCTACGTCGCTTCAGAGAAAAGCATTTTCCAAATGAGTAAATGTGTTGTGCTGACCGAATAATGTTAAAGACATCATATATATTACAGCAGTTCAACTGAATAGGAGAAGCGGAGTGCGGATGATGAAGAACAGAAGTGGCAGCGGAGTTGACAAGAGACTCAGACAGAGGGTTGAGCAGGTAACCATCATCAGTCATCAACATCTCAGTTATGGCCTCTCGGGCCCTGTGGTGTTGTAAGATGTAGTTCCTCATTTTGATCATTATGTATGCTGTGTTTTGATATTATCTGGATCAACAGGCTATGTAGTGTTTAGGGCTGTCATTCTGTAATTTAAAGATTGTTTGTGTCACAATTCCTACTGTAATTGCCTTGACTAAGGTTCTTTGGCTAAATTGATACAGTAAGATACCCTGCTCTATAAATGGATGAAGCTGTGAAATAATTTAAACGTTTTAGTAAAACAGCAGTTATTCAGCGTGTATGAATGGAGGTCGCTGTGACTGATTCGTGTTTAAATTTTGCCCGTTAGTACCTCAGCACACATGACAGCCAGTATGTTGACCTTGTCACAGTTGCAGCAGACCTGCAGAAACTTTACAGGTGAGACTCTGCCTACGTAAACGGTCTCCTTCTCATTTAGGCTGCACACGTATTGTTCACGCCGCACGCTTTCACGTCGGATCTTTATTTTCAGCCGCCGACAATTTTTAATCTTCCCCCCCCCCAGAATGGATTATGGGCGTCGGAATAAAACGGCTTTTAGGATTCAGGTGGAAAAAGGTGTGTTGATCGTTTCATTACAGTTTGTGTCTGTTTGTGTTTTTTACTCGTGCACATACGGCACCCTGTGTACAACTAAAATCTAAGTAGTTCAACTTGTTGGAATAGTGATGACGTTTAATATATTGCATATGCAATGTCATAAATGAATTGGTTGCTGGATGTTCAACTTGTCAGTTATTAACTGAGTGTTTTTGTCATTTTCTATGAAGTGTATGGAGTGATATGTGGTGAGTCAGGCATTGTGGGTCTGGAGAACAAGCACTTGGCCAAAAGAGCCAGGCACAGCCAGGACCCTGAAATGTAAGGCAGAGCCTTCCGCTGTAACATCTTTAATTGTGTGATTGTTGAATGACACGTGACATTTGCGTTTGAATTTAAGGAATCGTACAGTTGCCATGTCAGTAAATTAAAGATGTGTGTGTCTTGCTGCTGAGGAGGGGAACAACAGGTGTAGCGATAGGTTCCTGTGTCTGTTGAATGTTCTCCAAAATGTAATTCAGAAAAGACTCTGACCCCTTACGCCGCTGATCTCTTGTTTTTACACAGGGATGACGACAGTGACACGGACAAAAACTCTTCAGACAGCGAAGCAGACGTTCCTGATAATCCGGTAAATTGTTGAACCAGTGTCGCATACATTCTGATTCTCAGTCTAAAGCGGAGGGAATAGGAATTGCATGGTTGAGTTAGTTTTTTTTCTGTGTTTTTATGTAGAGTTTAAGTGAAACGTGACATTTTAAAAAGGATCTACAAATGGGAAATTCAGCCTTTTTCATTGGAACCTGTGGAGACTAAAGCAGTTCTAAAACTTGGAATTCATGCAGCTTTTAGAGAAACCTGGGAAAAAAAATAAAATCTAGAAATGGAAAGTGTTTACCATGGTTGTGTGTTTGTGTTTTTGTGGTGAAGATAACAGCCAGTGTTTACTTCCTAATAATGACTGACACAGTTGTGGTCATTTGCATTTTATAAATGAATTAAATATCTTTTGCAGTTCACAAATCACATGAACAACTCGCTGATGTCCCTGTACCGGAAAGGGGCCCCAGAGAGCGGTACTCCACAGAGAGAGAAGCCTACGGGTGGTTCTGTTGCAAACAGCACTGCTGTTTCAGCCACCAAAGTGTCCAGTGGAGGCTGGTTCATTGATAAGGGTCGTGGCGCAGAGGACGACAACATCCTCATTGACCTGTGTGAGGAAGATGCCGGAAGCCCTGTGGTAAACTGCCTTATGTCTGCACACTCTTCTGTCTGATGGTTTGCACCCATACCCAATGATAGCAGCAGGTACTTCTTAGGAACGAGTGTCATTTTTCTGACAGATCCTTGGAGCTGATGCACAGTTTTTAATTTATTTGCTCTTTTTCATGTACGGAGTTAATGCCATGCCCTAAAACGAAAATAAAAGCAGTTTATTTTTTGTTAAAGCTTGCCTTTTATTTGTCCCAGTGTAGGATATTTTTGTTTTCACTGACATCCACAGGTTCATACTGAGAAGAAAGTGATCAATCCTATATAAACCAAAGGCCATTTGTTGTTTGTGTTTTGTTGTTTTCAAAGTGCATTTGTTCTTGTGGAGATATTTTGATACATTGCAGTGATGCAACTGGATTTGCTTTTCTCATTACAGCAGAAGCAAACTGATGTGTCGATGCTAGAGGCAGAGAAGAAACCAAAGAAGAACCGAGTGAAAAGAGGAAAAAGGAGGAAGGAGGGAGAGCTGCTGGTTGCTGATGGAGTGATAGAGTCCAGTGTAAAGGATGCAAAAGGTGAGTTATGATCTCCTCTCCTTCTGCCAGGAAATAACATATGTCTGCATATAAAGGGTAGGGCTCTCTTTTCAACTGTTTTACTTAGCAGAGGAGTTCATTCTGCAGGATAGGGGTTTTTTTACGGTAATTAACAAAATTTAGGTTTTCAGTTCTTATCTATTTCCTTTTACGCTTAGTTGATGTTCAGTATTCAAGAATATAACACTTCAGTAAGGGTGTAACTTCTCATGGGTGTAATTTGAATGTCGAAAACGCATTGTGTGTTTTCGTCACAGCGAGAACGAAAGCGCCAGAACTGCAGCATCCCAGTGTGACGTTTGAGGATATTGGTGGAAATGAGGAGATGTTGAAGGTAAACCAAGGGACAACAGGTTGTGCAGTGGTTGGAGAACTGAACATTTCACCAAAACTGGTTACAGATTCTGCAGAATAGAGTGACAGTCCTCTAGCAGGTAGCAGCAAATGGGATTCAGGAAATTAGAGATTCTAGAGATATTCGTCTCAGTAAACTCAGATGAATTTCTGAGGGTTTGCAGTTCAACAGGAGGGTCATGAGCATAAAAACTAATATTACATATATATTTGAAAATGGCAAGTTTTATTTTTTCTGGTTAAAGTTGATTTGTTTCTCAGCCTCGTGCTGAAACACCCATGTTCGGTACGTCACTCCAGAAGGTGAAGCTCTTCCTTTCTGTTACTATCTCTGCTGTCTGACCATCCTGCCGCAGGAAGTGTGCAAGTTGCTCATCCACATGAGGCACCCGGAGGTGTACCAGCAGCTCGGCGTGGTTCCCCCACGTGGGTTCCTCCTGCATGGCCCACCTGGCTGTGGGAAGACTCTGCTTGCCCACGCTGTGGCTGGGGTGAGTAGTGTTAGTGCCATTACTAGGTCTGGAGACCCATGCTTTGCGTATTCCACGTCACTTCTCTCCTAGGGTCTGTGAGGTGACTAAGATTTCTTGCACATGTTTATGCAGGAGATGGCGCTGCCTCTGCTGAAGGTGTCTGCCCCAGAACTGGTGTCAGGGGTGTCTGGGGAGTCAGAGCAGAAGCTGCGGGAGCTTTTTGAACAGGCAGTAGTGAGTGTTTTTCAGAAATGCTGCTAAAGGGTTGCAACTCCATCCAGACTTTTAACCAAGGAGATGATACTGATGCTTCATATGTGTTGATATGTGGAGCCTTTTCACTGGAGCTGTGTTGCAAACTGCACTACAGTAAACCCATCTCTCCTGTCTTAGACCAATGCACCATGCATCTTATTCATCGATGAGATTGATGCTATCACCCCTAAGAGGGAGGTAGCATCCAAGGACATGGAGAGGAGAATTGTGGCTCAACTGCTTACTTGCATGGATGGTGAGACTCACTGTGCAATAATTGGACCTTTGCTGTTTGAGGGCTTTTTTATTCTTCTTGTTATTCACCAGATGTTTTACAATTTATGACCCAAAGCTGTCTTGATAAAATAAGTGACAGTGACCACAGAGTGACTGACTTTGGGAGTTGTGCAGCTAGAGCTAGCCAGGTTGTTTTGGCCACACTGTCTACATTCATTTTTGCAAGGTCCCGTCCGTATGCCGTCTTTGCAGAACACATATAGTGCATCATTAGTGAAGGTTCAGGGGGGGTGCGGTGGCGCAGTGGGTTGGACCACGGTCCTGCTATCCGGTGGGTCTGGGGTTCGAGTCCCGCTTGGGGTGCCTTGCGACGGACTGGCATCCCGTCCTGGGTGTGTCCCCTCCCCCTCTGGCCTTACGCCCTGTGTTACCGGGTAGGCTCCGATTCCCCGTGACCCCGTATGGGACAAGCAGTTCTGAAAGTGTGTGTGTGTGTGTGTGTGTGTGTGTGTGTGTGTGTGTGTGTAGTGAAGGTTCAGCTTCATTCTGGAAAATGTCATTGGGTCACAAGGCAGAGAAAGCAGTGGATGTTTAATACCCACCTGCTGATGTGCTTCACATTCCAACGGTCTCTTTTTGTTCCCCCCAGACCTGAACTCGCTGGCGGTCACTGCACAGGTACTGGTCATAGGTGCCACCAATCGGCCAGACTCCTTGGACCCAGCGCTCCGCAGGGCAGGTCGCTTTGACCGGGAGGTCTGCCTGGGCATCCCCGATGAAGGGGCCCGCCTCAGGTCAGTGCTGGTATGAAACGAGACTCTGAATCACAGATTTAACCCAAAAATCATCTTCCTTCTTATTGTTTGAGCTCTTCTCCCTTACGCAGGATCTTGAAAACTCTTTGCCGCAAGCTCACCCTCCCCACAGACTTTGACTTTCAGCTGCTCGCTCGCCTCACCCCAGGCTACGTGGGGGCTGACCTAATGGCGCTTTGTCGCGAAGCAGCTATGAATGCTGTGAACAGGGCATTATTTCAGCTCAAGCAGAAGGATTTGCAGGTGAACACATCTGAACCCCTGACCCAAAACGGATTGCTCTCACCAGCTCAGGTGGTTGCAGCACAGGACAGTAATACCTCTGCGCCCGAGGCACAGATCCTTCACACTTTGTGTCCAGGATCACATGAGATAACTGACATGAGTCTTCCTGAGGAAGGAGCCCTGCCCACTTTGGCAACCACTCCTGCACAGGTAAGATTCGGCAGAGGCAAGGACAGGGTATAAGGTTTGGTGTTCATAAGGGGCTGTGTGATGGTCAGCAGAAGCAACTGTGGGTGAGACTTATGCTGAGTCCAATGTGTGCTTAGATGAGCTACGGAGACTTGTAACCTGTAATTACTCCTCAACACATTCAGCTTGTGGACGGTCCTGCTGTTTTCAGATCGGCATATTTTGACAGGCAAAGTGACGACTTCTGTCTTCTCCCACAGGATGAGCTGTGCAGCCTTCTGTCTCTCCTGAAGAGCGATACTGCCCTTTCTGGGGAGCAGCTATCAAACCTTTGTATCCTCATGTCGGATTTCCAGGAATCCTTGTCTTGCGTGCAGCCCTCAGCCAAGAGGGAAGGCTTTGCAACCGTGCCTGATGTCACATGGGCCGACATTGGTGCTCTGCAGGACATCCGCGAGGAGCTCACCATGGCCATCCTGGTAGGGCACATCTCGATATAGTGAGTTTATTAGGACAGCTATAACTACATCCAGACCCACACAAACTATATTTTTGCTACTTTTTCAGGCTCCAGTTCGCAGTCCAGAGCAGTTTAAGGCCTTGGGCCTCACTGCTCCTGCAGGGGTACTGCTTGCCGGACCCCCCGGCTGTGGGAAGACCCTGCTTGCTAAGGTAGCCATAGCATTTCTTTCTGCAGATGGCTTTGACCTCTTGCTCACCTCAATTCTTGAAATCATTGAATTGGGTAGATTTTGTTAAACACTCAGAATAGAGTGCTTCCATGAACAGCGTTGTGTCTATGTGATGCAAGTCATTTAGCCATAGGTTGTTAGTGATTTGTAGCTTTTTATGTGCTTTGTGTTTTTGCCATAGGCTGTTGCCAATGAATCGGGTTTGAACTTCATCTCAGTAAAAGGACCAGAGCTGCTGAACATGGTCAGTTAAGAAGCAAGTACTGTGCACGCTGGTATCCACAAATGGCCGCACACCAGGGTGTTTCCAAAGGAAGTCTCGTGTCTTGCCTGTCTTAATCATCTTTACTTATCTAAAGTAACATCACCTGATACAGTTAACATATAAGTGGAAATATTGTGTCATTCTTAATGCTTAATTTTACTAGTTATTAACATTAGTAGTGCATTTGCTTGATGCTCATTTTTCCGTATTGCACAAGATATTTTGCCACACAATTATGGCTCAACTAAGCTTACTTTGAGCACTGTGTGCTGTCTAATGCACAGATTCCAGTTTTGATCGTGTGACAAATTCGTATTCCTTTTCAGTACGTTGGAGAGAGTGAACGGGCTGTCCGGCAAGTATTTCAGAGAGGCCGGAACTCTGCCCCTGTGTCATTTTCTTTGACGAGATTGATGCTCTTTGTCCTCGTCGCTCTGGGCATGAGGTAGGCGCTGCCACTATAATTGGTCTATATTTATTACCAGACTTCTATGTATTCAGCCTTTATGTGGACATTGATACAATTACAGTTTTAGCTTTTTTTTTTATTTTTTTATCTTTTTACTTCCTGCATACATCAACAATCTCTCTGTTCAGTCTGGGGCCAGTGTTCGCGTTGTCAACCAGCTTCTCACAGAGATGGATGGCTTGGAGACTCGTCGGCAGGTCTTCATAATGGCTGCCACTAACAGGCCAGGTTGGGAGCGTCAAGGCTTTAGTCTTTGATTTCCAGTATCTGTGCAATATCACAGACAAAGTCTGGAATGAAGCTGTTTAGTTCAGTCTCATGTGCTGTCTCCCGTTATCTTGCAGATATCATTGACCCTGCAGTGCTCCGACCAGGTCGCCTTGACAAGACCCTGTATGTGGGCCTGCCCCTTCCATCTGACAGGCATGCCATCTTACTTACAGTGACAAAGGTAAAGTTCTCCACTCACCCAGGACAAGCTTAGGGAGAAGCTGAGAATTCTAAATATTCATTAAATTTGCTGTAAGAGTAGTGCAGATTGCGTTGACTTCATTCATTGAAGGTGTTATTGTTCAGTGTTGAAGACTGGAATTTAAACCATTTACAATACAATCGGTAAAAAGTGAGAGACTAGGTTTCTTGATTGAAGGATACCCCTATATTAGAAGGTGTAATGGGGTTGGATGGGGACTGAACTTGAAGTTGGAATGATGACAGGTAGAACAATGACTGGGACTGAAATGGGCTCTGGAAATATGATGATTAACAGATGAATCCCTTGTTTATTAGGGTGGTATGAGGCCTCCGCTGGAGGCAGATGTCAACCTGGAAGAGATTGCCTACGATGAGCGCTGTGACTGTTTCACGTGAGTGTAAAGGGGGGAGTAGGGGTTTCTTCAATAACAGAAGCAGTTGTCAGGTTACTTCCTTTCCCCTGTGAAACAGAAATTGGTTAAATCAATTCTTGTACTGTGAATTCCATGACGAGGGAGTGTTGAGTTTCGCTAGTTTCTGCTTTGGTTCGTACTACATGCGCATGTATATTCATTATTTAATCAATGTACATTAAGAACACGTTGACTGTTTTAATGGTGCGGTGTCCTGCCAATTTATTTCAATCATGAATTAAACCTGTACAGTAGCGGTTAAGCCTGACTGCAATCTCGGTATAGTTGAATATGTTGAATTATCTCTTTGGGTGTTACACAGGGGGGCCGACCTGTCAGCACTAGTGAGAGAGGCCTCTGTAAATGCTCTCAGGGCTCATCTGGACTCCTGCTCCACAGGTGACAATGAAACCCTCTGCTTCATCACCTTTACTTGGTTATGAAAGGTGTTACATGGAGGAGTACCCAGTTTTAGGTCACCGTTTCTGTTTTGGTACGCTGTCAACAGTAGAAGTGTTTAGATTGTCAGATCAACAATTTATGTATAACAATTTCAGTTGGAGAAAAGCATCTACTAAATAAATGTAAATTTTGGTGTAGATTTAGTTTAAGATGTTAAATGATATTATTACATAAACCATTTAATCTTTCTTTGATCCATATCATGTGTTTATGTTCTTTAAACAGATCACACTTTTTCTTCAAACTCTGTGGTGGATATAAGAGTCAGCAGACAGAACTTTGAAGATGCCTTCAAAAAAGTTCGCCCATCTGTATCCAAAAAAGTGAGTTAACTGCAACAGTGAGAATCTGGTGCTGAAGGGATTTCCATGTTTCTCTTTCACGCTGGCAGACTCCACTGCTGTTCTGTTTATACACCTTTCTTGTTTAAAAACCTGAGCTATTTGCTAAGGTGGGAGTATTTTGTATTGTGTAGGGAGAAGAGCTCATGAAACAGTTGATAACCACCCATTTATTCTGGCTAGCCATAATGTTTGTATACCTAGAGTTGAAACTTTTCTGGAGTGTGAAAGGCTACGTTGCAGCTGTGACATGCAAAGCATTTCATAATGGTCTTATTAAGTTGTTAGTCTGCATTCTATCACATGTGCAAGACTCGGTAATGACAGTAATATTTATGAGCCTGAATAGTTGACATCACTCCAGTACAGCAGTTTTATACTTTCTGGATTATTACAGCTTCACAATTTTGGCAAGAGTTAATAGTTAAAGTTTGGTCCAGCTCAAGTTAATAATATTACTACAGAAACACTATGCTATTTTAGTGAGAGTTAACAAAATACTTTTTTTCGTGCAGGACCAGAGAATGTATGAGCAGCTGAAGGACTCACTGATGAGATGAGTCAGTGCTGGTGGGCAGCATACAGTGGGTGCACTCATTCACACCATCCAGAAAATCAGTTCTGCAGGAGTCCTTTGTGTACAAGATGTTTTTTTTTTTTTTTTTTTTTTTTTTAATTCTGCTCCTGATAAAGTGCATTTTCAACTAAATCTGTGGCTAGGAGGACCGTGAGTCAGCTTACCTCCATTATCGTTTTCCTGATGTAGGGGCTGCATGTAGTGTAGTGGTGTGAGCCGTCACCTTGAACTCGAAGGACCCAGGTTCAGATTACTACTCTGCTGTGGTGTTCTTGAGCAAGTTACTTGCCCTGAACTGCTGCAGTAAAAAGTACCCTGCTGTATAAATGGGTAAATAATTGTATATCATTGGTGACAACTTGCAGCTATATGAATAATAGTAATTATACTGTGATGTAAATATGTTTTTGTAAAGATTTATATCCTATGGGAATGTATAGTTTTTTTAATAAGGACTTATTCTGAGCAGACAGACTGTCAATGTGAATAAACTATGTATTTATCTCCCCTTTACCTTGTTTGTACGTCACTAATACTAAGCAAATATAAACACTTATTAAAAGGTAAGTGGCCTGTTGTATGTCTACAGTATTCTACAAGTAGTAATGTGGAGATGGATCTTATCCAAATTTCTTTAAATGCCACACACCTACTTTTATTAGCAGCCTTTTTCTTGTTCCTCTCATAGCCCAAATACAACTGTACACATGTATTAACACTAGTCTTGTTTTTGCAGTTATGGTTTTTAAAGTTACAGGGCACTAACACAGTAATGCAATTCATAGTAGCACCTGTTACTGTCATGGAGTAAGGATGGACCACTGGTGTGTTGGAAAGGAGCACTTTGGAATACAGGTGATTCTTAGCTCTGCTTAACTACCTCAGTTCTAGAAGGTGTCGTTTGCTACAAATGGATTTGATATGCAAAAGCAGTTGCGTGTACAAAGTATACATTTGTTAAAATCTTTTATAGCTGCCGAAGGAAAAATCACAGTAGTTATGGAATATTGTACAGATAACTCCTTAATATTTACATTTGTTAGACGCTTTTCTCCCAAGCAACTTCCAATGAGTGCTATGTAGTGTTATCAGCCCACACCAAGGTGACTTACACTGCAAGATACACTACTTACAATGGGTAGTGATGAGTGCATCCATACATCAGTGGAACACACTCTGTTATTTACACAGTATGAGTAAGCATGTCTTTGGACGGTGGGAGGAAACCAGAGCACCTGGAGAAAACCCATGCAGACAGGAGGAGAACAAGCAAATTCCACACAGACTAAATGGGGATCGAACCCATGCTACCTCACACCACTCATGTGCTATGAAACAGCAGTGCTACTTGCCATGCCACCCTGATATAGATTAAAAAAAAAATGGCTGTGGTCAAAATAACAAATATAAAGGAATTGCAACATGGGGACTGACATAACAGGTAAAGCCATGTCTATAGAAAATACATTATAATTATTCATTAAATAAACTGCAAAAAATATATATACCTGTGTATGAAGTGAGACAGAATTAGATGCTGAGGGTGTACAAGCAGTCCCTGGGTTACGAACACCCGACTTACATACAACCCGTAGTTACGAACCACCCTATTACTTTCCGGAACTTAATTTTTTTTGTCACCTTTAGTAACAATCAACAACTTCATAATTAAGCCTGTTATATTCAAAATTCGAGTTACATAAAAGGGTTTGTAATAACAAACGCGCGCTACTTTGCCACGGCATCAAAACATTGATTGCGCGTCTACAGCAGAGTTTGTCGGCGGGGCTGGTGAGCCCGAGGACAGAAGACTTCCTTCTTTTCAGTAGGACCGGCGTTGCTGTTAACAGTGTCTCGTATGTTACTCTATCGGACTGGTCTCATAATTAACTCCGTAATATATATAGGACAGGCGCATATTTTTTCCTAGATATATTTTTATATATAAATTCCCCACAGAAGCAGCGCGTGTTATGCGGTGCCACCAGAGGACGCTGTCTGTACTCCTGCTCTATCTTCCAAGGAGCGTTCCTCTTCTCCGGGCCTCGAACGCGAGCGCTGGCGAATCCGTGCCTGTAGGATGTTCTTTATTGAACCAGGAAAGAGGGAACATGCCTTGAGCGAGGAGATCCACGAGTGGCCCCGCTGTGGCGCGCCGAGAGTCCGCGTGCACGCACCCCGCGCGAGGACGAGCCCTGAGGCACTGCTGGATGCGTCTATCTACCGGTAAGTAGTAGACTAGTGTTAATAACAACACTTTTTTTTTTGGTCATAATAATAATAATTTATTAATTGTTCTTATAAATAATAATCTTAATTAAAAAAATCTTTGCTATGGGCAAACAGGCAGGTTCGCATTACCACTTTTTTGTGTGTGTGTGCGCGCGCGGTGTTGACAGTTGGCGTTGACTCGTAACAGCTGCTTATGGTTACATGCAGTAATGAAGAGGGTAAGAAGGGGTAAGTTTATCCAGGACCGGCATGACATGAGGGGCTCTCATCATCCATCTGGCATCTCTGCTTTTCGATGCCATGCATGCATGGTGTCCCAGCCGCAGTAACACGCCTGTTGTGTTGTTGTTCATCCATGTTCATATTTATATGATTACTATAAAATTTAGTATAATTACTCTGATTTACGACGTGTTCCATTAGCGATGGCTTGAGGTCATTATTAACAGTATTTAGCTGGCAAACCCGCCGCAAAGGGTTATGTTATGAGTCACATCAGTGGAAAAATCCTAATTACTCACTGGAATCCTAACAGGTATCGGAGGAGGATGAAGGGAGACACTTAAGTTAAGTGTAACACCAATACCGAAACACTGACACTGGTACTCAAATGAACACAAAGACAGTGACAGAAGCACTAAGAAACTAACTCCGAAACTTTTACACAGAAGCTGTGTAACTCTGCACTCTGAAACTTGAACACTGAAACGGTGAGTGTAACTCTGCACTCTGAAACAGACTGAAACACTGACACTGTAACTCGGAAACTGTGTAACTCTGCACTCCAAAACAGACTGAAACACTAACTGAAACTTTAATACTGAAACAGTGTAACTGTGCTCTGTAACACTGACACTGTCACACTGGCAGTCAGATGAACACAAAGACAGTGACAGAAGCACTAAGAAACTAACTCCAAAAATTTTACACTGAAACTGTGTAACTCTGCACTCTGATACTTGAACAATGAAACAGTGTAACACTGCACTCTGAAACAGACTGAAACAATGACACTGTAACTCTGAAACTTGAACACTGAAACAGTGTAACTCTGCACTCTGAAACAGACTGAAACACTGACACTAATTCTGAAAGTTGAACACTGAAACAGTGTAACACTGCACTCTGAAACAGACTGAAACAATGACACTGTAACTCTGAAACTTGAACACTGAAGGTGTGTAACTCTGTACTCTGAAACAGACTGAAACACTGATACCACTAACTGAAACAGTGTAACTCTGCACTCTGAAACAAACTCTGACACACGGACACTGTAACTCTACGCAAGACTGAGACAGTAGCAGTGTGTCGATGATGTGGTGCCCGTGTCATGTGACCTGCGTGCTTGGTGCGGTTTGACTCCCGGGGCCCAGTGTGACAGCGCGGTCCTGTGACCTATGGAGGACAATGCTCTTTCAGCTGCCCTAGGTGTGAGCTTCACCACGCTGGCTTTGTCCAGCGCAGCACAGCTCTGTGCACCACCAGGGACACCACTGGGTTGTTCTGTTATCACTCAAGTATTTCCATATTTGACTTTTTTTCAGGGGAAAAACTGAGATTTATGAAGTGAAAAGGCTTTCCTTTCTCAGCAGTGTCAGTCTCCCCTTTTCTGTCTATATTTAGTTTTGTCCTTTACATCACTTTGAACACAATGACCGCCAGAGTACAATTATGGTTAAAATAATAACCCAAATACTAGTGTAAATAAACTCTTAGTTTCATGAAGATTAACTAACATGTAACATACCGGCTGCCTGCTATGATGGACGAGACGTACCTATATGAACTGGGACATCGTTAACACTCAACTACAATGTTATTATTAGTTGTAAATTGACTTTAGTCTTTTTAAATCTAGAATACCCAGGAGGGGTTGGCAGCCACTGGCACTTGGACCCCCAGAGGTGTTTTTTTTCTCCCTCGACTTTCAGTTGCGAGATTTTTGGTTTCTTTCCTCTGTGGCTAATACTTATAGTTTTATTAACTGTGTGGATAATGTAGTACTCTAGTATATAGTCAGCGGTCTTATTTCTTTCTTGGTCTTATGCCATTGTTCAGCGGTCCGTGTCACTGTGTAAGAAGAGCGCGCTATAAAAATGAACTGAATGGCATTGAATTGAACATGTTTAAGCAACAGAGCGCTTCTAATAGCACAGTATCGGCATGTTTCCAGAGTAAATGACATAGGCAGTGATTTTGTGAACTTTATTTCTTTATATCAGAAACATGTTTGAGCCAAAATGTCTTTACCCTGTCTTGCGCCCTATGCTTCCTGGAAAGACTCTAAACTTAAGTGACCCTGCATTGCACAAGCAGTAGGTAATGGATGAATAAATGAAAATTTTACATAAAAAGTAGCAATAACAATTTTGTTATTATAAAATATGTTGGGGTTGTTATTGTCATGCATAGAAATAGCTTTTATTTTTAATTGTAATTTCATCGTAATGAATTTCAGGAGACTTTTATTGTGGATTCAGTTTTTTTCTTTAAGAAATAATTGTAATGTGCCTCCTCATGAGAATTCATCTCATGGGGGATTTTGCAGATGATAAAATTATTCCTGTTATCTGAAGAGCAGGTTTACAGTAGAAGTTCTGTACATTTGTCTGAATCGTCCAAATCAGATAAAGGGCGATTATTTGTTAAGTGTGCACTGGTAACATTTAGGTCAGAGATTGCATAACCAAGTGTTTGAACAAGCATTGCCACCACCTACATGGAGCTCAAAAGTAAGTCCATTCCTTTTTGTTCCCAAATGGAATGGAATGAAATTCTCCCTAATGCAGAAGTGCCTTCAAATCGCTTGCGATGACTGTTTGCGGAGGTGTGCAGTATGCAGACGAGATAGAGAGGTAGGGGGAGGTGGGGTGGCTCCTGTTGTGCAATCTGTGCTGGTGCTCTTTGTGTCCCGCAGTCTGGCTTATCAGTGAGCAGCTCTTCACCTCCACAAGTGCGTGTTCAGCTGTGGTCTGAGATTACAGCCAGGACTTTGGAGTGGATATGAGGTAGTGGGGCAGCTCTTCAGGCACATTTTCATCCAATGCAAAATATAAACCAAAGCCACAACAATTTTAATATGTTAATTTAACTGATGCTTTATGCCAAAAGTGATTTACAATGTTAAGCCACTTGTAATGACTTGCCAATTTATACATCTGGGTAATTCTTACTGCAGCAATTTAAGGTAAATTCCTTCCCGAAAGCCTCTACAGCAGTAGGCGAGATTTGAACTCTACAATCTTCAGAGCTGAAGGCATCAGCTCTAACCACTGTGCTACCTGTTACCCCGAATTAAAACAAACAGGACAAGATGATGTACTTGCAGGACTAACAAATAAAGCACTAATAGTGTATGGATGAGTGATCCATTGTAAGTAGTGTGTCTAGCAGTGTAAGTCACCTTGGTGAATAAGGTGTGTGGGCTGATAACACTACATTAACAGTTCAGCTTTAAAGAAAAGTGCCTGCTAAATAAATGTAAATGTAGTGAGACTATATAGTAATGTGTACCCGTCTGTACAGTTTATATGATGATATTCAAAGCTCTTGTAATTCATGCTTGTGGGGCCAGCAGATGGTGTAGTGGTTAAAACATTTATTTTCTACTTGGAGGACCTGGGCTTCAGTTATCCTCCTACTGTAGTACCCTTGAGCAAGGCTCTGAATTAATACAGTAATAAAACCTTGCTGTATAAATGGGTATATCATTGTAAGGAGCTTAGTATGAAAACAGTGTAAGTGGCTTTGGAGAAAAGTGTCAGCAAAATGATTAATACTAAGAGGATTAGTTCTGATGCCTTTTTAAAATGATTTGTATTGTTACTTTTTGTAATTCTGTAATAAGAAACTGAAACTATGAAATATATCAAGATCTGATAATAGGGTTTAATTTGTTGTAAATGTTTTGGACCTTGTCAGATTCACTGCAGTAGTGGCATTTGACTTACACATTGTCAGTACTTTGTTAATGCATGTGAAATGATACATTTTTGATTGTAGGGTTAGTCACTGGAAAAGATCTCTTTGGCCTGTGATTGTAGTCCCCTCCTTGGTGGCAGCACACCTTGGAGTGTAATGACCCGCCTTGGCTCTGCAGGTGAACTGTAGTACAAAGAACAGTTCTGTTGTTCAAGCAGGTCTTCACATGTTTGCATTCACAGGATGCTTAGCCACAGTTAGTAACTCTGGGAGAGAAGATCAGCGAGATCTCCTGAAAGCAGATTCATTTGATTCATTTTTAGCAGACACACTTTATGCAGGTTAATTATTCAGACCCAGTCAGTTATTAAAGCTTACTGAAGGGACCTCCCTTTTCTGCCAGCAGGAGGCTTTGAAGTGCCAGACTGGCAGCTCAGATTAGGGCGAGTGGTTGACGCCTGTTTTTTCTCTTCCCTGTGGAGTGAGAGGAGATGGCAGGATCCCAGCTGGCTGTCCACCAGTGGACCACCAAGCACGTGGCCAGGTGGCTGAAGGAAGAGGGCTTCTGCGATTATGTGGAGCTCCTCTGCAACCGGCACAGGCTGGATGGTACCAGTCTTCTAACGCTCAGCGAGTCTGACCTGCGCCAGCCACCCCTGGAGCTGAAGGTGCTGGGGGACATAAAGAGGCTGATGGTGGCATTGCGACGGCTGCAGAGACACAATGCCAGCATGCTGGAGCAGCTGGGCCGAGGTCACGACGGTGAGCGGTCATGCAACGGGGAGCTGGCTGTGGCCAACGGAAAGCACAAGCAGCATGCACGACGCCTCGACCCTGAGTACTGGAAGACTGTCGTTAGCTCTGTCTACGTGATGTTTGTGTTTGGCTTCACCTCCTTTGTCATGGTGATTGTACATGAACGTGTGCCTGACATGCGCACGTACCCACCCTTGCCGGACATATTTCTTGACAGGTGGGTTCTCCCTTCATTGCCACATACAAGACTTGTGTGCAGCAGGAGCCCTGAAACTATAGATTTTTATCTTTTGCAGGGAGATGAGCTTCTGTTGGTGTTGTGTCCTGTTTCTTTGTTGGTACACACAGCCACAGAACTGTGTGCCCACCATACTGTACTTCATAGCCCTGTTGTAAAGTCAAGGCACAGGGAGCTCACAATCTGCTTTACTCTCACTAACATTTAAGATGCTGTACAAGAGAAACAGTTAAATGGACATCTGTCTTAAACCAGCTGGTGGAAGTGCTATTCCTCAGCATCTGAAAGCGAATCGGACTCTCAGCTAAGGGATGACCTTATTGTTAAACGTTGTTAGATGCTTTTGGACATGAGGCTGTGCTCCTCAACACAGTTGCAGCAAAAACAGTTCTAATTCCGTGTGTTATCTTACAGTAGTTCCACAGCATTCGTCTCAAAAGCAAGCAGAGCAATTCTTTTTCTGAATTCCTATATCTCCTCGACATCTTGCAGTGTTCCTAGAATCCCATGGGCTTTTGCAATGGCAGAAGCATGTGGCGTGGTCCTGTGTATATTCTGGCTGCTGGTGCTCCTGCTCCACAAACACAGGTAGTGTGCTTTACCAAAGATGCAGTGATGTACCCAGGCTGAGCCCTTAACTTTCAGTACCTGTCACTGGCAGGTGGTTCAAAACCACACCGCTCTCTTTCTAGGTCTATTCTGCTGCGGCGTCTCTGCAGCCTCATGGGCACCGTGTTCCTGCTTCGCTGTTTTACCATGTTCGTCACCTCCCTGTCTGTACCGGGGCAGCACCTGAAGTGCTCGGGCAAGGTAGGATGCTGCCTTATAGAAACAATGTGTCTGAACAGGATGAACCCACACGTTGCCTGTAGGTTACAGAGACTCCTGTTGCTAGACTGTGAAAGTCTAGTGTCATGTTGGCCTTGTTTTTACCCAGTTAGACATGGTTGTGGGTGATCTTGCATTGTGGACTTTGTCCGTCTGTGACCCTGATTTAAAAGCCATAAGTCTGTTGCATGTTCCACACTCTGCTGAGCCAGCAAAAAGAAAGGTGAAGTTGGGATCTGAGCAGAGGTTTGAGCAACCCCCCCCTTCCTCTCTTTCAGATGTACGGGGATGTGTGGGCCAAGCTCCAGCGTGCACTGGCCATCTGGAGCGGCTTGGGAATGACCCTGACCGGGGTGCAGACCTGCGGAGACTACATGTTCAGCGGGCACACTGTGTGCCTCACCATGCTGAACTTCTTTGTGACTGAATGTAAGTGCAGAATGTGGTGTGTTTACTTAGGGCAGTCAAGTAACTGACCGTTTACTGAAGCAGCCAGGTCAAAGTGTCTCCTGCAGCAAGTTCTGGCTGGTGCATGTCTGTTTTCCCTTTGCTCCTGCATAGAGATAAATCTCTGTGTGCTACATCTTTGCATTGTTCCTCAATGCACACACCACCTCAAGTGGGGCAGCTGGTAACAAAGTGGTTAGAGCTGCTGCCTTTTGACCCACGTCAAAGGTTTGAGTCTGACCTCCAGCTGTGATACCCGTGAGCAATGTATTTATCCTGAATTGCTCTGGGGGGGAAAAGCAATGCCCGGCAGGTATAATTGAGTAACTAATTGTAAGTTAGGCAGAGGTTGTGCCATTCAAAATACATTCTGGTGTTTGATTGTGCCCCTTTGCTGCCACCTCATGGCCTGGTGTGGAGCTGGAAAAATAAGTTGTAGAAGAGCAACCTATTCACAGATAGATGCAGGTGTGCGTACATATGCTGCCATGGTCGCACATGCTTCCCTTATCGCTGTCTCTTATCATCATCCTTGTTTTTATCTCTCACTAGATACTCCAAGGACCTGGAATTTTGTACATACCTTGTCTTGGGTTCTGAACTTGTTTGGTATCTTCTTCATCCTGGCGGCCCATGAGCACTACTCCATCGACGTGTTCATTGCTTTCTACATCACTACCAGACTCTTTCTGTACTATCACACACTGGCTAACACACGGGCCTATCAGCAGAGCCGCCGAGCTCGCATCTGGTTCCCCATGTTCTCTTTCTTTGAGTGCAATGTCAATGGCACCGTGCCCAATGAGTACTGTTGGCCCTTCTCCAGGCCGGTCTTCATTAAAAAGCTGATTGGCTAGATCTGTCGCATGGGCAGGACATTGACTGTTGGAGTGCTCTTGAAGCTGAAGGCTGGGTTCTCCTAGATGCCTCTTTGGCAAAGTTTGAGCTTCCTCTGTCTGGTGTACACATTGTACAAGTCCTAGTTTTCTCACAATTTGTCTCAATTGGGAGTGGTATTTTTGGTCTGTCCTTGGTCGAGTGAAAAGTTTTATGGGGAACGGCTAAATTATGTATTAGTTCTCAATGGTTTAATTACTTTTTGATATTCTAAAGCAATTATTATGGTAATGGTCTTAATATTTTTCTGCTATATTATTGACCTGAGATGATTCCATGTAGTTTTACTTGATGTTTATGAAAAAGATATTTACGAGTGGAGCAATGATTTGGTTACTTGAAAAGATTTGCCAATACAGACATGGAAACAGGTTTACGTTTCTTAAGACACTTTATTTGCCATTGTACTGTACATAAGGTATTATGGGAATATTTTGTTAAGAAGTGAAATTGAAATTGTGCTATAATGCATTGCTTTCTGGGAACACCTTTTCAGTAATGCTACATACAGTATTAGAAAGTTAGCTGTCTTTGAGATACACCACTCACATTCCTTTTAGTGGCTACTTGAACCATTTGAGAAATGGGCATCAGTGTCTGTCTTATTTTTTGTCTTAATTTATTTTTTATGTGTACTTAATTATCTAATTTGTATTTCAAATGCAAATGGCTAGTGTGTCGCTACTGGAAAAGCAATAACTCTTCGTATCCGTGTACTGTCTATATGTTACCATTAAAGTATAAGTTTTTACCTCATAATCCAAATTGTTTGTTTTTTGCACAGTGTCTACACTGAAAATATGGAACACGTTTATATTTTGTTGCCACTTGTACCTGCCATGGTTATTTATTTTTGTAATGCTGTATGAAGCTATGGATGATATAAAAATGATTAGTCTGAGAGAATTTGCTGTTTGTAATGTTTGAAATTTTCTACATGTGGAAAAGACAATGGTGTAATGTCAATGTATGGCAGAAAGAATTAAATTTAATTTTTCAAGAAGTACCTGTGCCCCGCCACTTCCTTCAGCTCAACCCGGCGGATCCCCAGCTGCTCCCAGGCCAACTGGGAGATATAAACTCTCCAGCGGGTCCTGGATTGAAGGGAGGCACCCAGCGGGGATCCTTACCAGATGCCCGAATCACCTCAACTAGCTCCTCTCAATGTGGAGAAGAAGCGGCTCTACTGAGTTCCTCCTGGATGGCCAAACTCCTCACCCTGTCACGGAGTTCCACCACACTGTGGGGAAAAAACTCATTTCAGCTACTTGTATCCGTGATCTCATTCTTTCAAGCTCATGACCATAGATGAGGGTAGAGACGTAGACAAACCGGTAAATAGAGAGGTTTGCCTTATGGTTCAGCTCCCCCTTTACCAGTACAGTCCGGTACAGAGACTGCTTTGCTGTTGCCGCTGCTCCCAGTCTGCAGCTGATCTCACGCTCCCCTCTTCCCTAACTTGTAAATTAGGGCCCAAGATACTTGAACCCCTCCACTTGGGGCAAATTTTCTCCCCTTACCTGAAGGGGACATGCCATCCTTTTTCGTAAAAGAACCATGGACTCAGACTTAGAGGTGCTGATCCTTACACCAACTTGGCTGCAAACCGTTCCAGTGTGTGCTGGAGACACCCGTGTGACTGCCAAAAGGACGACATCATTCACAAAAAAGAGACATCACAACAGAGAGATGACCCTCTCGTCCACCGGGACAAACTCCAACTGTATGGTAGCCAGCCAGGGACTTGTGAGTATCCCCACACCTGCCCGGTGCCTCTCACCCTGTGCAACTCCTGAGTAGGAGAGAGACCACCCCCTATCGAGGAATCTGGTTCCAAGGCTGTGAGTGGAGGTGAGCCCAACTGTATCTAGTTGGTATCTCTCAACCTCCTGCACCAGTTCCGGCTCCTTCCTCCCGGTAAGATTACATTCCATGCGCCAAGAGCCAGTTTCTGCTGCGAGGAGCCATAATGCCATGCACCACCCTGCCCCCTCCTGCTGCCTGAAAGACATTGCACCCAACCCCATGTTGGACCTTGTGGGTGGTGGGCCCACATGGTCCCCCCCGTGTTGCCTTTTCGGGCTGAGCCTGGCCAGGTTATGTGGCTACCTGGCCACCAGGCGCTCGCATAGGAACAGTACCCCCAGGCCTGGCTCCAGCGGTAGGTCCTGGTGACCCTATTCTGGGCAGGGTAAATACTGTTGTTTACTTTTTTCATGCAGGGTTTTGGATCGTGTTAGTCTGGATCTTCACTCCAGACTTGTCGCCATGGGAGACCCTACCAGGAGCATACTGCTCCTGACGATATAGCTCTGGAGATCCCTAGGTCACGCAAGCCCTTCTGCCACGACAAGGCCGTGTTACAGGAAAGGCAGTGTAAGTCACCTTGGGTAAATAAGGTATGAGCAGATAGCACTAAATAGTGTTCACTGGAAGTTGCTTTGGAGAAAAGCATCTGCTAAATGAATAAATGTAAAGAAACTCTAGAGGACAAGGAATGTTGGCAGGTCCAAAGGTTTGTTTAATCACTAGTGTGGTTCTAAATATGTCAACTACCATTGAGAGTGTTGCTTAAGGGACCTCTTACTTGTTTTCTACATGGCACACCTCCTCTTTTTTAATTTGATAGCTACAGACAGTGAGAATATAGTGTTTGAAAAAATATTATATATTGTATAAAATGATATTGATACTGTATATTTTTAAATCTAACAGAATGGAATGATAAGGATCGTTTCCTCTCCTTGCTCCTCTGCAACAGGTCTTACTCAGACTTTGTCCTCTTTTATCCACAAGCCATGGTGCCAGAGTGCCTGAGTGATCTGCTACCAAATTATAAGAAGGGGCAGAATTCAGTAGACTTGTGAATCAGGAAAAAAAATATCTGCAGATTTGTAAACAAGAATCGTCTCTCAATTCCCTCCATCTTTGTGAGATGGCTAGCGGACGATGTTTTTAAAATAAAATGCAAAACTAAAAATAAGCACATCAGGGACTTCGTCAAGGGACGTGGAGAAACGGAGATATCTATGGGAAATACACGAGCATAGGAAGAAGATGTGCAGATGGGGAGTTGCATAAACACAAGATTCACGATCGCAAACTGAGAGAAGCACAAGGTCAGTCAATCACTGCACAGGTTCACACATATGTCACACAGAGAAACTGTTCCTATAGCACTATCAACTGAACCCAGTGCCACTCCCAAGCCTTTCTATTCAAAATGAAAAGGAAAAACACAATGATTGATTGACTGCCATAGTCTTAGAGAAATGTATTCTCTTTCTTTCTAAGGGTGTGGCTAGGTGTGATATGGTACCAATGTTCCTACCCAGAGTGCAGCCTGTCATGATAATATCAGGAATCAAACTCTTTCAATAACAGTAATGCTTTCCTTTAAAATGATTTTACTTGGTCTTTGCTTTGAGGTAGGATATGATACACTACCATTTCTGTAGGGAAAAAACTCCTCAGACCTTTTAACATTTTCACTGCACAATTGTTCGGATTGTCATGGCAATACTAGCATATTCCCTTTTGCTGTTGTCTGTTACATCCCTGTACAGATTTTCAGTCTGTTTTGTGATTCCTTTCTGTGTTTGTGTATTTCTGCTTCCTGTACAGGTCTGTTGTCTATCATTCTTTGGCATCCCTGTCCATCATCATCAGTCCTGCTGTCAGTTCCTCAATTTGACTAATCACTTTCAGACTCTGTCATCTTTAAAACCTCACCATTTCCTATTATCTCGTGGTGCCTGTTTGGCTTGTTGATGCTGTTACTTCGTGTGTTTTAGTCATTGTAAGTAAATCTTTGGTTTATTGTTGGAGGGAAAAAAAAGCAGACAGGTAAGCACATCGTATGACCTACTGTACATATCCAGCACGTAGGTTTCAGCTGCCTGTCTACATTTATTTGGAGAAAAGCATCTGCTAAAGTGACTTCCAATAAACTCTATGTAGTGTTATCAGCCCACACACCTTATACTGCTAGGTACACTACTTACAATGGGTCACTCATCCATACATACATCAGTGAAACACACTCTCTGTGTCACTCACACACTATGGGGAGTCTGAACAGCATGTCTTTGGACTGGTGGAGGAAACCCACATAGACTGAGTGGGGATTGAACCCCTGTCCTTTCACACCAGCCAGGTGCTGTGAAACAGCAGCGCTACTTGTTGTGCCACCATGCCTCCAATTCATAGAGGAAGAGGCGGATGCCACCCCTTTTACTTTCGAGTTTTGGTACATGAAGTAGGTTAGTTAGCGCATCCTAGATGCTAAAGACCCTTTTGTTTCATAGCTATGGTTAATGCACCAAGTTGTTAGATTGTTTTGGTTTTCTTAAGTTCTTTGCTTTGGCACCATATTACTTTTCCCCTGAACGGTGGCTTTGTATTCTGTCAATATGGTAAATGGTCACCTGAATATCTGCGCTTATTTGCACAGTAAACAGAACTTGCACTTCAACACTTCAGTATTGTACATGTGTTCATGTTGGCCCCTTGTTATCGCTCACCTGATATTACGCCCTAGTCATTCCTAGACACCTGGGGTTGTAACAGTCTTATTTGCACGTATTATCTCTTTCCAGAAAGGACTATTTGTTTGAGGGTGAGGAGTCCTTTCCGCAGGATATTTGTTGTCTTTAGCGTGCTTATTCGTGTCTTACAAACTTCGTCTTAAGCTTAAATCTTAAATGGCTAAAATGCCGTTGATGTCGCTGCCTGGGACATGTTGAACAGTTCCAAGTATCTTAGATCTCAACAAAGATTTTCAGTATCATAAGATACTAGATCAGATGGATCTAAAAATTGGACTAGAGTAGTCAAATGCACATTTTATTCTTCACCACAGTCAATTATCGCAATGTACATAGTCTGTCAACCAAAAATTGAATGGAAATGTAAAACCCACACTTGTAAGAAAGTTTCTACATTGCATAACCTAGAACAATTAGGAAAAGCAAATAGTCAAAGGGTGTTGCCTCTAGAAAGCAATAATACGATCTGATCGCACTTGGCCATGTTTAAAAAGCTAGTATTTAATTATGATTAAGTAAAGAGAAGTGTACAGCAAAGAAAAGAGTACTGACAGGACACAAATGAAAATGAGCAGCGAGGATATATATTAAGGTCAACCGACTGCTTGGGGCATATTGAGACGTTCCAGGTCCGTTGCATGTCCACAAAGCCTTGCAGAATGGTAAGTGTTTCACAACTTTGTGTTCAGCAAGGGCCGCTGTTACAGTTCGGTTGAAAGTTTGTAGATTTATGCTAGAACGTACTTAAGCTGCACGTCCTAACAGCTACACTTGTTATTCCCATGCATATTTGTTGGAAGGTTATGGTAATATTAGTAGCTGTTAGCGATGTGAGAGAGTAAGAATGTGAAAAAAAGGGGAGGTTAATTAAAGCTTTTTTTCATATTATATTTTCTGCTGCCATGTACTAACACCGGTTGTATATGTGCAGCTGTATAGCCAATAAGAGCTGAATTACTATGAGCCAAGCATCTGACCCGGTGCATTGTGAAATACAAAGTTCTTTCAGTTTATTTGTGTGTCTGTGCATATAGTATGGTATCTGTGCATGTGTGTCTCTTTGTCATGCTCTCAGGCTCCTGTGTTCCGTATCGCCCTTGCTCTCCTGGCCCTGGCTGTAGCTTGCAGCGCTCAGTGCTTCCTTCAGCCCCTGGAAGTCAAAGACCCAAAAAAGCCACCTGAAGGTGATGTTGTGCTCTTCAGCTGTATCTGTGATATGTCATGTTAAAACCTTTGAGGTGGTGCAGTGGGATTGAGTGGGTCCTGCTCTCTGATGGGTCTGGGGTTCAAGTCCTGCTAGGGGTGCCTTGCAATGGACTGGCGTCCCGTCCTGGGTGTGTCCTCTCCCCCTCCAGCCTTACACCCTGTGTGTTGCCGGGTTAGGCTCCGGCTCCCCACGTGGGACTAGCGGTTTCAGACAGTGTGTGTGTGTGAGTGTGTATGTGTGTGAGTGTGTGTTACTGAAGCATCTCTCAAAGCTTCTTTTACCAACAGCAAGTGAAATGTCCCAGACAAGAGTGCAATCATGACAGCTACCAGCACACTTTCAAAGCGTTTAGTTGTACATGGCTTTTGTGTATTATGGGTTTTGAGATCAATGAATAATTCCCCATTTGTTTATTTTTCATTGCATTTTCTTCACATTTATGTATGTTTAACAGATGAATATTGAGCAGATGCTTTTCTTCCAAGCTATTTACTATAGAAAAATTTTGCCCGTTTCAGTGCTAAAATGATCCATGTTTAATCCTGCTGTCATGGCATGAAAACGCACCCAGATAGAATAGAAAAAATAAAAGCAGTACTTTGGGACTACATTCATTCCACACACTTCTACAGTGTTTATGGTGTTCAAGGCTTGTGTTTGGCATTCATAAGCGCCAATGATCAATGTCAAAATGAGGGACATTGCACATTTGTGGAACGAATCAGTCAACAGTTGGCATTCAATAACGGTTTAATTCAATTTTTAATCATTTCAAATTAGGTGTAATTTTAATGTATCCTAGTAAAGCTTAGTAGCTTAGTATGTTAATAAAATGTTAAAAAGTTTAACAAATTATTTTTATTTAATACAGCTATGTCAAAGATTTTTGCAGAACCTGTTCCACAAACAAGTTGAGGTACATCTGTTTTATTAAGCTCTTATTTGTTGTGTAGATGATAATGTTGAAAGCAACCTAAAGTTGAAGAACTTATTGGATGTACAATATTTATGCCTGGAATCAGTTAGCAGCATTGAATTAGAGGTTGTGGAGATGACTCATTTTTATTTTCAGCAAATTTAAATCCATCCAAATTCAATAACCACTTGGGCAGTTTAGAGACACCCATACAGGTGGAGCAGGGATGAAACCCATGTTCTTTCACATCACCCAGGCACTGTGAGGTCGCGATGCTATTCACTGCACCACCGTGCTCAGCAGCTTCAAATATATTTTAATTTTAATGTAATTTAAAGTTAATAAAAAATGCTAACAAGTGTTATACTGTGATGTAGTGGCTCCACATCCACGTTGCGTCAAATGTATCCAGCCTCTTGCCGTCTGCTCCGATCATGCAATTGACCACTTTGACCCTGTAGTGGATGAGCGGCTATCGGTAATGGATAGATGCAAGTGTTACATTATTACAGCATTTTTATTATAGCTTTGTCTGAGGTTTTTGCAGAACTTAATTGATAAACAGAGGGATGTCCGTATTATTCAGCTTTTGTCGAATACAACATAGTGGAAAACGTGACTTTGGATTTACAGAGTTACAAACAGACTTCCAGTCCCAGTTGTTTGGAAGTTCATGTGAAATCAAGGAATTTATTGGAGCAAAAGCATGCAAAAAACATGTAATGAAAATGGAAATGCAAACAATTGCTTTCTAACAGCGCGGACAGGATATAAAAAAGCAAAACGTGGAAAGTAATTCAAACGAAATGAAAAGTCGATGTATTAATTTATCTCTAACTTTTCTCTAAAGCAGCTTCCAGTGTTAAGCTATTTACAGTGATTTACCCATTCATATGGTGGGGAAATTTTTACTGGAACGATTTAAAGTAGGTATCTTGCCCAAGGGTACTACAGCCGAAGGTGATATTTAAACCTGTGACTCTCACATCCAAAGGCAGTTGCTCTAACCTCTATAACAGCTGAAAAGGGATGCATTAACTCATATTGGAATAGTGTCAAGATTATAATAATATATAGAGCAGTGTATAGTGAAAACTTCCACTGGTGTGTGTTCAGGTTGCCTGGATAGTGAAGGAAAGATGCACAAGTTTGGCTCGCAGTGGGTGACTCCTAACTGCCTTGACTGTTCCTGCTCCACAGAGGCAATGAGCTGCTGTACAATGTAAGTTGCCATGGTTTCACTTTGTTGCCATACTCATATATATGTGATCAAAATTTACAGACATCGTAATGGTTATGTACACATAACCATGGTTTTATAGCTATTCATGGTAAATGACGTTGTTCTTATTAAAATTGCTGTGCTCATTTATACACTTCTGTGATTTTATCACAAACATGTACGATACATTATATACAAATTCAGCTAAATGACTTTTTCCTTATTGTTGTCTTGCTCAATCAAGCAGCCTGCCTTCCTTCTGGAAATCTGCAGAAAATATCAAAGATCAAAACTGGCAATTTAAAGTGTAATTCTGATTTTTGTTGTTTGAAAGTAATAATCGCGGAACTTCTTCTCCCAGGATCCCAACAGTTGTTTCGATGCCACCACGATGCAAGATGCTGGTGAATGAGAAAAGCTGCACATATAAAATGGTAATGAAGGCCAACCTAAATTTGCCATGCGTGCTAAAGGGCAATGAAAGAATTGCACTTGTTAATAAAAAATGATCACAGTGTAATGAATGCAATGTGCTTTCACTCCTGCTTAAATAAGTCAATAAAAAGAAAGCAAGATTCATGGAATGTTTGTTTTCACTTTTTTCCTCTGGTCACAGTATCGGGCATATTGTAGCTACTTTTCCTGTTATATCATTTAAATTGGACACATCATTCACGTATGCTTTCAAGACAGGTACATGAGACACAAAATATTTAAATATGACCATATTTATCCACGGAGAGTGGTTAAGCATAGGACTGACAATAACAAGCACTATAAGAGAAGGAAGCTGATGGCACCAAGATCAGTGAAGCTCTGTAGGACAGAGCTAAATCTTCCCTGGGCCAGATCACAGATCAACTCCAGCAGGGTCAAAAACTGCAGCTCAGCATATGTCTAAAGCATGAACCCAAAAAATTTCAGCAAAAATGTAACATGTGAGATGGCAGGGACAGCCACTGTCCCACTGTCCTGGGTTGCTGCCTTTGGACCCAAAGGGTGCTGGTTTGGATCTCACCTCAAGCTTTAGTACCCTTAAGCAAGGAACTTACCCCGACTTCCTCCAGTAGAGTTGCAATAATGTCAATAATAGTAAGTCGTTTAATATTGTAAGTCACTTTGGAGAAAATCAACAGCTAAATGAATAGATGTAAACTTAAAGTCCGACTGCATTCTGCACAAGAGAAGTGAGTTTGAGCGGCAACATAACTGCAAGGAATGACCATCTGCAAGGTAAGGCAGGTCTGTATTGTCTTATCAAAATACCATGGCAACAAGCTTGTAAAAGCCATATGCAAATGATTTTCTTCCTTGGCAACCATGCCCCACATGCCCCTAACAAGGTATGTCCCACTATTATACTCGTGTTCTCCTTCATAGGGAAGACACCATTACAGTGAATTCATGACTCATTTTTCTTCCCCTCGTTCTCTCCCCTTCTACTCTTGTTTGGCGGTCACTGCCCCACACTATGACAACGCGATGGCATCGCTTCACCCTGAGGGAGACCCGGTGATGCTGACACCGGATCACAGGGACAGTTCGGTAGAACGTCTGTAGGATTCTGCCTCTTCCACAGAGGGGCAGCAGAGCATCAGGTTTCCACGGGCAAACAGGGCTGTGCGGAGCAGTCCCATGGCCCCCCGTATGAGCCCAGCAGACAACAGGAGGAGCTGCACTGCCACCAGCCCTGTGTCTGTCCGCCGTGTGTATGGACACCCAACTCCACGCCTTTCCGCAGCTCCAGTCAGCACACGGGTCACAGGCTGCACCCTGAGGAGACCTGATAGTGAGCACCAGTAAGTGTTGTCTCTCTGCTGCCTCCAGCATCTCTTTCCTGACATAGGTACTGCACGCTTGCATGTGTGCCATTATCCAGTGTCATATGTTGTCTGAGTGCTACACTGAAAATAGTTTGTATTTTTAAGATAGCTGGAATGTATCATTTTCAGGGGTAAGCTGTGTTTTCTGATGGTGCGCAGATGGGTTCCAATGCTATGGTGAACATAGCTGTGTTTCACACATTCTTTACCCCACAGCGTGGTTCTGTTGTGAGGGTTATTTTGGAGGTTATGGGGTTTAATGACACTTTGTTATGTATTATAAAACCAACGCTGTATACTCCTGGTTAAGCAACGTGAACTGTACAGAAAGTGGGATTGACTGGGATTGGCCTGATCCTGTTCTGCGGGCAGCGGAGGATGCCGTTGCTTGGCTTGGTCAATTTGCCCAGCAGAGGACCTTTTCGTTTCTCACGTGAATTAAGTGGTTATGAGGTAGTTTTATCTGATTTACACAGCCTGTAGACTGAGGCTACAGCCAAACATCTGAGACATTTTAGAGGATGGGAAAGAGGATCTGTAATCTTCTGGTCCTTCACCACTGTCCTAACTCCAACCTGGAAGCACCGGTCCAGGCCTGTGCCTCAACTGATGCTCTGGTTCCAGTATACAACCCTGTGCCAGAGGCTACGCCATAGAGGGGGCTTAATGGTTCTACCAAGTAGGGTCAGTGGGTCACCAGGTCAATGGCTGATAGAATTGAATTCAAACCTTAGTAGAGAGAACACCCAATCCCAACCCTCAGCTGGACATGGCCTGCTGGAGCCATCAGTGTGACGTTATGTTCTCGCTATGTTGTGGATACAGTTGTGATCGTGATTGCAGGGTGATGCCTTTCAATGCCTTGGAGACCCATAACACTTTCGTACCTTTCAGAAGTTCGTGACAAATCGTGGTGCAAACGTGACCTAAAGGCAACCGTATTATTCCGTGTATTCTGGCTGCTGGTGCTCCTGCTCCACAAACACAGGTAGTGTGCTTTACCAAAGATGCAGTGATGTACCCAGGCTGAGCCCTTAACTTTCAGTACCTGTCACTGGCAGGCGGTTCAAAACCACATCGCTCTCTTTCTAGGTCTATTCTGCTGCGGAGTCTCTGCAGCCTCATGGGCACCGTGTTCCTGCTTCGCTGTGTTACCATGTTCGTCACCTCCCTGTCTGTACCGGGGCAGCACCTGAAGTGCTCGGGCAAGGTAGGATGCTGCCTTATAGAAACAATGTGTCTGAACAGGATGAACCCACACGTTGCCTGTAGGTTACGGAGACTCCTGTTGCTAGACTGTGAAAGTCTAGTGTCATGTTGGCCTTGTTTTTACCCAGTTAGACATGGTTGTGGGTGATCTTGCATTGTGGTCTTTGTCCGTCTGTGACCCTGATTTAAAAGCCATAAGTCTGTTGCATGTTCCACACTCTCTCTGCTGAGCCAGCAAAAAGAAAGGTGGAGTTGGGATCTGAGCAGAGGTTTGAGCAACCCCCCCCTTCCTCTCTTTCAGATGTACGGGGATGTGTGGGCCAAGCTCCAGCGTGCACTGGCCATCTGGAGCGGCTTGGGAATGACCCTGACCGGGGTGCAGACCTGCGGAGACTACATGTTCAGCGGGCACACTGTGTGCCTCACCATGCTGAACTTCTTTGTGACTGAATGTAAGTGCAGAATGTGGTGTGTTTACTTAGGGCAGTCAAGTAACTGACCGTTTACTGAAGCAGCCAGGTCAAAGTGTCTCCTGCAGCAAGTTCTGGCTGGTGCATGTCTGTTTTCCCTCTGCTCCTGCATAAAGATAAATCTCTGTGTGCTACATCTTTGCATTGTTCCTCAATGCACACACCACCTCAAGTGGGGCAGCTGGTAACAAAGTGGTTAGAGCTGCTGCCTTTTGACCCACACGTCAAAGGTTTGAGTCTGACCTCCAGCTGTGATACCCGTGAGCAATGTATTTATCCTGAATTGCTCTGGGGGGAAAAAGCAATGCCCGGCAGGTATAATTGAGTAACTAATTGTAAGTTAGGCAGAGGTTGTGCCATTCAAAATACATTCTGGTGTTTGATTGTGCCCCTTTGCTGCCACCTCATGGCCTGGTGTGGAGCTGGAAAAATAAGTTGTAGAAGAGCAACCTATTCACAGATAGATGCAGGTGTGCGTACATATGCTGCCATGGTCGCACATGCTTCCCTTATCGCTGTCTCTTATCATCATCCTTGTTTTTATCTCTCACTAGATACTCCAAGGACCTGGAATTTTGTACATACCTTGTCTTGGGTTCTGAACTTGTTTGGTATCTTCTTCATCCTGGCGGCCCATGAGCACTACTCCATTGACGTGTTCATTGCTTTCTACATCACTACCAGACTCTTTCTGTACTATCACACACTGGCTAACACACGGGCCTATCAGCAGAGCCGCCGAGCTCGCATCTGGTTCCCCATGTTCTCTTTCTTTGAGTGCAATGTCAATGGCACCGTGCCCAATGAGTACTGTTGGCCCTTCTCCAGGCCGGTCTTCATTAAAAAGCTGATTGGCTAGATCTGTCGCATGGGCAGGACATTGACTGTTGGAGTGCTCTTGAAGCTGAAGGCTGGGTTCTCCTAGATGCCTCTTTGGCAAAGTTTGAGCTTCCTCTGTCTGGTGTACACATTGTACAAGTCCTAGTTTTCTCACAATTTGTCTCAATTGGGAGTGGTATTTTTGGTCTGTCCTTGGTCGAGTGAAAAGTTTTATGGGGAATGGCTAAATTATGTATTAGTTCTCAATGGTTTAATTACTTTTTGATATTCTAAAGCAATTATTATGGTAATGGTCTTAATATTTTTCTGCTGTATTATTGACCTGAGATGATTCCATGTAGTTTTACTTGATGTTTATGAAAAAGATATTTACGAGTGGAGCAATGATTTGGTTACCTGAAAAGATTTGCCAATACAGACATGGAAACAGGTTTACGTTTCTTAAGACACTTTATTTGCCATTGTACTGTACATAAGGTATTATGGGAATATTTTGTTAAGAAGTGAAATTGAAATTGATGGGGGGTGCGGTGGCGCAGTGGGTTGGACCGCAGTCCTGCTCTCCAGTGGGTCTGGGGTTCGAGTCCCACTTGGGGTACCTTGTGACGGACTGGCGTCCCGTCCTGGGTGTGTCCCCTCCCCCTCCGGCCCTACGCCCAGTGTTACCGGGTAGGCTCCGGTTCCCCGTGACCCCGTATGGGACAAGCGGTTCTGAAAATGTGTGTGTGTGTGTGTGTGAAATTGAAATTGTGCTATAATGCATTGCTTTCTGGGAACACCTTTTCAGTAATTCTACATACAGTATTAGAAAGTTAGCTGTCTTTGAGATACACCACTCACATTCCTTTTAGTGGCTACTTGAACCATTTGAGAAATGGGCATCAGTGTCTGTCTTATTTTTTTGTCTTAATTTATTTTTTATGTGTACTTAATTATCTAATTTGTATTTCAAATGCAAATGGCTAGTGTGTCACTACTGGAAAAGCAATAACTCTTCGTATCCGTGTACTGTCTATATGTTACCATTAAAGTATAAGTTTTTACCTCATAATCCAAATTGTTTGTTTTTTGCACAGTGTCTACACTGAAAATATGGAACACGTTTATTTTTTGTTGCCACTTGTACCTGCCATGGTTATTTATTTTTGTAATGCTGTATGAAGCTATGGATGATATAAAAATGATTAGTCTGAGAGACCCCTCTGCGAACCGCCACCTTACCGAGGTGGAGGGGTTTGAGTGCCTGAATGATCTCAGGAGCTATGTTGCCTGGGGCTATATGCCCCTGGTAGGGTCTCCCAAGGCAAACAGGTCCTGGGTGACAGACGAGACAAAGCGCAGTTCAAAATCCCCTTATGACTATTAAATCAAGGATCTCGTTCACCCCGCCCGGTATGGGGTCACCGGGGCCCCACCCTGGAGCCAGCCCTGGGGGGGCTCGCATGCGAGCGCCTGGTGGCCAGGTCTATACCCACGGGGCCTGGCCGGGCTTAGCCTGAAGCCAAGACGTGGAGCCGCTCTTCGGTGGGCTCACCACCTGCCGGAGAGGACATAAGGGGCCGGTGTGTTGTGATTTGGGCAGTGGTCGGGGCCGAGTGCCCGGCCGACCCAAACCTCGGGCGCCAACTCTGGCTTTTGGGACTTGGAATGTCACCTCACTGGTGGGAAGGAGCCTGAGCTAGTGCAGGAGGTTGAGAGATACTGTCTAGATATAGTCAGGCTCACTTTCCCTCACAGCTTGGGTTCTGGAACCACTCTTCTCGACCAAGGGTGGACTCTCCTGTATTCTGGCGTTGCCCAGGGTGAGAGGCGGCGGGTGGGTGTGGGCTTAGTAATAGCCCCCCAGTTCAGCCACCATGTGTTGGAGTCTTCCCCGGTGAATGAGAGGGTCGTCTCCCTACGCCTTCGGGTCAGGGAACAGTCTCTCACTGTCGTTTGTGCTTATGCGCCTAGCGGCAGTGTAGAGTACCCGGCCTTTTTAGAGTCCCTGGGGGGCGTGCTGGAAAGCGCTCCCACTGGGGACTCTGTCGTTCTACTGGGGGACTTTAACGCCCACGTGGGCAGCGACAGTGATACCTGGAGGGGCATGATTGGGAAGAACGGCCTCCCTGATCTGAACCCGAGTGGTGAGTTGTTATTGGATTTCTGTGCTAGTCACGATTTGTCCATAACAAACACCATGTTCATGCATAAGGGTGTCCATCAGTGCACTTGGCACCAGGACACCCTAGGTTGGAGGTCGATGATCGACTTTGTAGTCGTTTCTTCTGATCTTCGGCCATATGTCTTGGACACTCGGGTGAAGAGAGGGGCTGAGCTGTCAACTGATCACCACCTGGTGGTGAGTTGGATTCGATGGCGGGGGAAAAAGCTGGACAGACCTGGCAGGCCCAAACGCATAGTGAGGGTCTGTTGGGAACGTTTGGCGGAGGCCCCTGTCAGAGAGGTCTTCAACTCCCACCTCCGACAGAGCTTCAGCCAGGTCCCGAGGGAGACTGGGGACATTGAGTCCGAATGGACTATGTTCCACACCTCCACTGTCGAGGCGGCGGTTCGGAGCTGCGGCCATAAAGTCTCCGGCGCCTGTCGCGGCGGCAATCCCCGAACACGGTGGTGGACACCGGAGGTAAGGGATGCCATCAAGCTGAAGAAGGAGTTCTATCGGGCCTGGCTCGCTCATGGGACTCCTGAAGCAGCTGACGGGTACCGGCGGGCCAGACGGAGCGCGGCTCTGGCAGTCGCCGCGGCAAAAACTCGGGCCTGGGAGGAGTTCGGTGAGGCCATGGAGTAAGACTTTCAGTTGGCCTCAAAGAGATTCTGGCAAACCGTCCGGTGACTCAGAGGGGGGAAGCAGTGTTCCGCCAACACTGTTTACAGTGGAAGTGGTGCGCTGCTGACCTCAGCTGAGGATGTCCTCGGGCGGTGGAAGGAGTACTTTGAGGATCTTCTCAATCCCTCCGACACGCCTTCTGTAGAGGAAGCTGAGGCTGGGAACTCGGAGGGGGACTCGTCCATTACCCTGGCTGAAGTTGCTGAGGTAGTCAAAAAACTCCTCGGTGGCAAGGCTCCGGGGGTGGATGAGATCCGCCCCGAGTTCCTCAAGTCTCTGGATGTTGTGGGAATGTCTTGGCTGACACGCCTCTGCAGCATCGTGTGGAGTTCGGGGACGGTGCCTCTGGACTGGCAGACTGGGGTGGTGGTCCCTCTTTTTAAGAAGGGGGACTGGAGATTGTGTTCCAACTATAGGGGGATCACACTCCTTAGCCTCCCTGGGAAAGTCTATGCCAGGGTACTGGAGAGGAGAATCTGACCGATAGTCGAACCTCGGATACAGGAGGAGCAATGCGGTTTTCGCCCTGGCCGTGGAACACTGGACCAGCTCTATACCCTCACAGGGTGTTGGAGGGTTCATGGGAGTTTGCCCAACCAGTCCATATGTGTTTTGTGGACCTGGAGAAGGCATTCGACCGTGTCCCTCGTGACATCCTGTGGGGGGTACTTCGGGATTATGGGCTTCAGGGCTCATTGCTACGGGCTGTTCGTTCCCTGTATGACCGGAGCAGGAGCTTGGTTCGCATTACCGGGAGTAAGTCAGACCTGTTCCCGGTGCATGTTGGACTCCGCCAGGGCTGCCCTTTGTCACCGATTCTGTTCATTATCTTTATGGACAGAATTTCTAGGCGCAGCCAGGGAACGGAGGGTGTCTGTTTTGGTGGCTGCAGGATCTCGTCTCTGCTTTTTGCGGACGATGTGGTCCTGTTGGCTTCATCGAATCAAGACTTACAGCGTGCACTGGAGGGGTTTGCAGCTGAGTGCGAAGCGGCGGGGATGAGAATCAGCACCTCCAAATCCGAGACCATGGTCCTCAGCCGGAAAAAGGTGGATTGCCCCCTCCGGGTTAGGGGGGAGCTCCTCCCTCAAGTGGAGGAGTTTAAGTATCTCGGGGTCTTGTTCACGAGTGAGGGAAAAATGGAGCGGCAGGTTGACAGACAGATCGGTGCGGCGTCCGCAGTAATTGTACCGGTCTGTTGTGGTGAAGAAGGAGCTGAGTCGTAAGGCAAAGCTCTCAATTTACCGGTCGATCTACGTTCCTACCCTCACCTATGGTCATGAACTCTGGATCATGACCGAAAGAATGAGATCGCGGATACAAGCAGCAGAAATGGGTTTCCTCCGCAGAGTGGCTGGGCGCACCCTTAGGGATAGGGTGAGGAGCTCAGTCACCCGGGAGGAGCTCGGAGTAGAGCCGCTGCTCCTCCGCATCGAGAGGAGCCAGTTGAGGTGGCTCGGGCATCTGTTTCGGATACCTCCTGGACGCCTCCCTGGGGAGGTGTTCCGGGCATGTCCCACTGGGAGGAGGCCTCGGGGCAGACCCAGGACACGTTGGAGAGACTACGTCTCCCGGCTGGCCTGGGAACGCCTTGGGGTTCCCCCAGAGGAGCTGGAGGAGGTGTGCGGGGAGAGGGAAGTCTGGGGGGCTCTGCTTGGACTGCTGCCCCCGCGACCCGGTCCCGGATAAGCGGAGGAAGATGGATGGATGGATGGATGGATAGTCTGAGAGAATTTGCTGTTTGTAATGTTTGAAATTTTCTACATGTGGAAAAGACAATGGTGTAATGTCAATGTATGGCAGAAAGAATTAAATTTAATTTTTCAAGAAGTACCTGTGCCCCGCCACTTCCTTCAGCTCAACCCGGCGGATCCCCAGCTGCTCCCAGGCCAACTGGGAGATATAAACTAGGTAGAGAGGGTAGAGACGTAGACAAACCGGTAAATAGAGAGGTTTGCCTTATGGTTTAGCTCCCCCTTTACCACTACAGTCCGGTACAGAGACTGCTTTGCTGTTGCCGCTGCTCCCAGTCTGCAGCTGATCTCACGCTCCCCTCTTCCCTAACTTGTAAATTAGAGCCCAAGATACTTGAACCCCTCCACTTGGGGCAAATTTTCTCCCCTTACCTGAAGGGGACATGCCATCCTTTTTCGTAAAAGAACCATGGACTCAGACTTAGAGGTGCTGATCCTTACACCAACTTGGCTGCAAACCGTTCCAGTGCGTGCTGGAGACACCCGTGTGACAGTGCCAAAAGGACGACATCATTCACAAAAAAGAGACATCACAACAGAGAGATGACCCTCTCGTCCACCGGGACAAACTCCAACTGTATGGTAGCCAGCCAGGGGCTTGTGAGTATCCCCACACCTGCCCGGCGCCTCTCACCCTGTGCAACTCCTGAGTAGGAGAGAGACCACCCCCTATCGAGGAATCTGGTTCCAAGGCTGTGAGTGGAGGTGAGCCCAACTGTATCTAGTTGGTATCTCTCAACCTCCTGCACCAGTTCCGGCTCCTTCCTCCCGGTAAGATTACATTCCATGCGCCAAGAGCCAGTTTCTGCCACGAGGAGCCATAATGCCATGCACCACCCTGCCCCCTCCTGCTGCCTGAAAGACATTGCACCCAACCCCATGTTGGACCTTGTGGGTGGTGGGCCCACATGGTCCCCCCCGTGTTGCCTTTTCGGGCTGAGCCTGGCCAGGTTATGTGGCTACCTGGCCACCAGGCGCTCGCATAGGAACAGTACCCCCAGGCCTGGCTCCAGCGGTAGGTCCTGGTGACCCTATTCTGGGCAGGGTAAATACTGTCTTGTTTACTTTTTTCATGCAGGGTTTTGGATCGTGTTAGTCTGGATCTTCACTCCAGACTTGTCGCCATGGGAGACCCTACCAGGAGCATACTGCTCCTGACGATATAGCTCTGGAGATCCCAAGGTCACGCAAGCCCTTCTGCCACGACAAGGCCGTGTTACAGGAAAGGCAGTGTAAGTCACCTTGGGTAAATAAGGTTTGAGCAAATAGCACTAAATAGTGTTCACTGGAAGTTGCTTTGGAGAAAAGCATCTGCTAAATGAATAAATGTAAAGAAACTCTAGACGACAAGGAATGTTGGCAGGTCCAAAGGTTTGTTTAATGACTAGTGTGGTTCTAAATATGTCAACTACCATTGAGAGTGTTGCTTAAGGGACCTCTTACTTGTTTTCTACATGGCACACCTCCTCTTTTTTAATTTGATAGCTACAGACAGTGAGAATACAGTGGTTGAAAAAATAGTATATATTGTATAAAATGATATTGATATTGTATATTTTTAAATCTAACAGAATGGAATGATAAGGATCGTTTCCTCTCCTTGCTCCTCTGCAACAGGTCTTACTCAGACTTTGTCCTCTTTTATCCACAAGCCATGGTGCCAGAGTGCCTGAGTGATCTGCTTCAGTGTTCTGCTACCAAATTATAAGAAGGGGCAGAATTCAGTAGACTTGTGAATCAGGAAAAAAAATATCTGCAGATTTGTAAACAAGAATCGTCTCTCAATTCCCTCCATCTTTGTGAGATGGCTAGCGGACGATGTTTTTAAAATAAAATGCAAAACTAAAAATAAGCACATCAGGGACTTCGTCAAGGGACGTGGAGAAACGGAGATATCTATGGGAAATACACGAGCATAGGAAGAAGATGTGCAGATGGGGAGTTGCATAAACACAAGATTCACGATCGCAAACTGAGAGAAGCACAAGGTCAGTCAATCACTGCACAGGTTCACACATATGTCACACAGAGAAACTGTTCCTATAACACTATCAACTGAACCCAGTGCCACTCCCAAGCCTTTCTATTCAAAATGAAAAGGAAAAACACAATGATTGATTGACTGCCATAGTCTTAGAGAAATGTATTCTCTTTCTTTCTAAGGGTGTGGCTAGGTGTGATATGGTACCAATGTTCCTACCCAGCGTGCAGCCTGTCATGATAATATCAGGAATCAAACTCTTTCAATAACAGTAATGCTTTCCTTTAAAATGATTTTACTTGGTCTTTGCTTTGAGGTAGGATATGATACACTACCATTTCTGTAGGGAAAAAACTCCTCAGACCTTTTAACATTTTCACTGCACAATTGTTCGGATTGTCATGGCAATACTAGCATATTCCCTTTTGCTGTTGTCTGTTACATCCCTGTACAGATTTTCAGTCTGTTTTGTGATTCCTTTCTGTGTTTGTGTATTTCTGCTTCCTGTACAGGTCTGTTGTCTATCATTCTTTGGCATCCCTGTCCATCATCATCAGTCCTGCTGTCAGTTCCTCAATTTGACTAATCACTTTCAGACTCTGTCATCTTTAAAACCTCACCATTTCCTATTATCTCGTGGTGCCTGTTTGGCTGGTTGCTGTTACTTCGTGTGTTTTAGTCATTGTAAGTAAATCTTTGGTTTATTGTTGGAGGGAAAAAAAAGCAGACAGGTAAGCACATCGTATGACCTACTGTACATATCCAGCACATAGGTTTCAGCTGCCTGTCTACATTTATTTGGAGAAAAGCATCTGCTAAAGTGACTTCCAATAAACTCTATGTAGTGTTATCAGCCCACACACCTTATACTGCTAGGTACACTACTTACAATGGGTCACTCATCCATACATACATCAGTGAAACACACTCTCTGTGTCACTCACACACTATGGGGAGTCTGAACAGCATGTCTTTGGACTGGTGGAGGAAACCCACATAGACTGAGTGGGGATTGAACCCCTGTCCTTTCACACCAGCCAGGTGTTGTGAAACAGCAGCGCTACTTGTTGTGCCACCATGCCTCCAATTCATAGAGGAAGAGGCGGATGCCACCCCTTTTACTTTCGAGTTTTGGTACATGAAGTAGGTTAGTTAGCGCATCCTAGATGCTAAAGACCCTTTTGTTTCATAGCTATGGTTAATGCACCAAGTTGTTAGATTGCTTTAGTTTTCTTAAGTTCTTTGCTTTGGCACCATATTACTTTTCCCCTGAACGGTGGCTTTGTATTCTGTCAATATGGTAAATGGTCACCTGAATATCTGCACTTATTTGCACAGTAAACAGAACTTGCACTTCAACACTTCAGTATTGTACATGTGTTCATGTTGGCCCCTTGTTACCGCTCACCTGATATTACGCCCTAGTCATTCCTAGACACCTGGGGTTGTAACAGTCTTATTTGCACGTATTATCTCTTTCCAGAAAGGACTATTTCAGGGTGAGGAGTCCTTTCCGCAGCATATTTGTTGTCTTTAGCGCGCTTATTCGTGTCTTACAAACTTCGTCTTAAGCTTAAATCTTAAATGGCTAAAATGCCATTGATGTCGCTGCTTGGGACATGTTGAACAGTTCCAAGTATCTTAGATCTCAACAAAGATTTTCAGTATCAAAAGATACTAGATCAGATGGATCTAAAAATTGGACTAGAGCAGTCAAATGCACATTTTATTCTTCACCACAGTCAATTATCGCAATGTACATAGTCTGTCAACCAAAAATTGAATGGAAATGTAAAACCCACACTTGTAAGAAAGTTTCTACATTGCATGACCTAGAACAATTAGGAAAAGCAAATAGTCAAAGGGTGTTGCCTCTAGAAAGCAATAATACGATCTGGTCGCACTTGGCCATGTTTAAAAAGCTAATATTTAATTATGATTAAGTAAAGAGAAGTGTACAGCAAAGAAAAGAGTACTGACAGGACACAAATGAAAATGAGCAGCGAGGATATATATTAAGGTCAACCGACTGCTTGGGGCATATTGAGACGTTCCAGGTCCGTTGCATATCCACAAAGCCTTGCAGAATGGTAAGTGTTTCACAACTTTGTGTTCAGCAAGGGCCGCTGTTACAGTTCGGTTGAAAGTTTGTAGATTTATGCTAGAACGTACTTAAGCTGCACGTCCTAACAGCTACACTTGTTATTCCCATGCATATTTGTTGGAAGGTTATGGTAATATTAGTAGCTGTTAGCGATGTGAGAGAGTAAGAATGTGAAAAAAAGGGGAGGTTAATTAAAGCTTTTTTTCATATTATATTTTCTGCTGCCATGTACTAACACCGGTTGTATATCTGCAGCTGTATAGCCAATAAGAGCTGAATTACTAGGAGCCCAAGCATCTGACCCGGTGCATCATGAAATACAAAGTTCTTTCAGTTTATTTGTGTGTCTGTGCATATAGTATGGTATCTGTGCATGTGTGTCTCTTTGTCATGCTCTCAGGCTCCTGTGTTCCGTATCGCCCTTGCTCTCCTGGCCCTGGCTGTAGCTTGCAGCGCTCAGTGCATCTTTCAGCCCCTGAAAGTCAAAGACCCAAAAAAGCCACCTGAAGGTGATGTTGTGCTCTTCAGCTGTATCTGTGATATGTCATGTTAAAACCTTTGAGGTGGTGCAGTGGGATTGAGTGGGTCCTGCTCTCTGATGGGTCTGGGGTTCAAGTCCTGCTTGGGGTGCCTTGCAATGGACTGGCGTCCCGTCCTGGGTGTGTCCTCTCCCCCTCCAGCCTTACACCCTGTGTGTTGCCGGGTTAGGCTCCGGCTCCCCGCGACCCCACGTGGGACTAGTGGTTTCAGACAGTGTGTGTGTGTGTGTGTGTGTGTGTGTGTGTGTGTGTGTGTGTGTTACTGAAGCATCTCTCAAAGCTTCTTTTACCAACAGCAAATGAAATGTCCCAGACAAGAGTGCAATCCTGACAGCTACCAGCACACTTTCAAAGCGTTTAGTTGTACATGGCTTTTGTGTATTATGGGTTTTGAGATCAATGAATAATTCCCCATTTGTTTATTTTTCATTGCATTTTCTTCACATTTATGTATGTTTAGCAGATGAATATTGAGCAGATGCTTTTCTCCCAAGCTATTTACTATAGAAAAATTTTGCCCGTTTCAGTGCTAAAATGATCCATGTTTAATCCTGCTGTCATGGCATGAAAACGCACCCAGATAGAATAGAAAAAATAAAAGCAGTACTTTGGGACTACATTCATTCCACACACTTCTACAGTGTTTATGGTGTTCAAGGCTTGTGTTTGGCATTCATAAGCGCCAATGATCAATGTCAAAATGAGGGACATTGCACATTTGTGGAACGAATCAGTCAACAGTTGGCATTCAGTAATGGTTTAATTAAATTTTTAATCATTTCAAATTAGGTGTAATTTTAATGTATCCTAGTAAAGCTTAGTAGCTTAGTATGTTAGTAAAATGTTAAAAAGTTTAACAAATTATTTTTATTTAATACAGCTATGTCAAAGATTTTTGCAGAACCTGTTCCACAAACAAGTTGAGGTACATCTGTTTTATTAAGCTCTTATTTGTTGTGTAGATGATAATGTTGAAAGCAACCTAAAGTTGAAGAACTTATTGGATGTACAATATTTATGCCTGGAATCAGTTAGCAGCATTGAATTAGAGGTTGTGGAGATGACTCATTTTTATTTTCAGCAAATTTAAATCCATCCAAATTCAATAACCACTTGGGCAGTTTAGAGACACCCATACAGGTGGAGCAGGGATGAAACCCATGTTCTTTCACATCACCCAGGCACTGTGAGGTCGCGATGCTATTCACTGCACCACCGTGCTCAGCAGCTTCAAATATATTTTAATTTTAATGTAATTTAAAGTTAATAAAAAATGCTAACAAGTGTTATACTGTGATGTAGTGGCTCCACATCCACGTTGCGTCAAATGTATCCAGCCTCTTGCCGTCTGCTCCGATCATGCAATTGACCACTTTGACCCTGTAGTGGATGAGCGGCTATCGGTAATGGATAGATGCAAGTGTTACATTATTACAGCATTTTTATTATAGCTTTGTCTGAGGTTTTTGCAGAACTTAATTGATAAACAGAGGGATGTCCGTATTATTCAGCTTTTGTCGAATACAACATAGTGGAAAACGTGACTTTGGATTTACAGAGTTACAAACAGACTTCCAGTCCCAGTTGTTTGGAAGTTCATGTGAAATCAAGGAATTTATTGGCGCAAAAGTGTGCAAAATAATGAAAATGGAAATACAAACAATTGCTTTCTAACAGTGCGGACAGGATATAAAAAAGCAAAACATGTGGAAAGTAATTCAAACGAAATGAAAAGTCGATGTATTAATTTATCTCTAACTTTTCTCTAAAGCAACTTCCAGTGTTAAGCTATTTACAGTGATTTACCCATTCATATGGCGAGGAAATTTTTACTGGAGCGATTCAAAGTAGGTATCTTGCCCAAGGGTACTACAGCCGAAGGTAATATTTAAACCTGTGACTCTCACATCCAAAGGCAGTTGCTCTAACCTCTATAACAGCTGAAAAGGGATGCATTAACTCATATTGGAATAGTGTCAAGATTATAATAATATATAGAGCAGTGTATAGTGAAAACTCCCACTGGTGTGTGTTCAGGTTGCCTGGATAGTGAAGGAAAGATGCACAAGTTTGGCTCACAGTGGGTGACTCCTAACTGCCTTGACTGTTCCTGCTCCACAGAGGCAATCCGCTGCTGTACAATGTAAGTTGCCATGGTTTCACTTTGTTGCCATACTCATATATATGTGATCAAAATTTACAGACATCGTAATGGTCATGTACACATAACCACGGTTTTATAGATATTCATGGTAAATGACGTTGTTCTTATTAAAATTGCTGTGCTCATTTATACACTTCTGTGATTTTATCACAAACATGTATGATACATTATATACAAACTCAGCTAAATGATTTTTTCCTTATTGTTGTCTTGCTCAATCAAGCAGCCTGCCTTCCGTCTGGAAATCTGCAGAAAATATCAAAGATCAAAACTGGCAATTTAAAGTGTAATTCTGATTTTTGTTGTTTGAAAGTAATAATTGCGGAACTTCTTCTCCCAGGATCCCAACAGTTGTTTCGATGCCACCACGATGCAAGATGCTGGTGAATGAGAAAAGCTGCACATATGAAATAGTAATGAAGGCCAATCCAAATTTGCCATGCGTGCTAAAGGGCAATGGAAGTATTGCACTTGTTAATAAAAAATGATCACAGTGTAATGAATGCAATGTGCTTTCACTCCTGCTTAAATAAGTCAATAAAAGATTCATGGATGTTTGTTTTCACTTTTTTCCTCTGGTCACAGTATTGGGCATATTGTAGTTACTTTTCCTGTTATATCATTTAAATTGGACACATCATTCACGTATGCTTTCAAGACAGGTACATGAGACACAAAATATTTAAATATGACCATATTTATCCACGGAGAGTGGTTAAGCATAGGACTGACAATAACAAGCACTATAAGAGAAGGAAGCTGATGGCACCAAGATCAGTGAAGCTCTGTAGGACAGAGCTAAAATCTTCCCTGGGCCAGATCACAGATCAACTCCAGCAGGGTCAAAAACTGCAGCTCAGCATATGTCTAAAGCATGAACCCAAAAAATTTCAGCAAAAATGTAACATGTGAGATGGCAGGGACAGCCACTGTCCCACTGTCCTGGGTTGCTGCCTTTGGACCCAAAGGGTGCTGGTTTGGATCTCACCTCAAGCTTTAGTACCCTTAAGCAAGGAACTTACCCCGACTTCCTCCAGTAGAGTTGCAATAATGTCAATAATAGTAAGTCGTTTAATATTGTAAGTCACTTTGGAGAAAATCAACAGCTAAATGAATAGATGTAAACTTAAAGTCCGACTGCATTCTGCACAAGAGAAGTGAGTTTGAGCGGCAACATAACTGCAAGGAATGACCATCTGCAAGGTAAGGCAGGTCTGTATTGTCTTATCAAAATACCATGGCAACAAGCTTGTAAAAGCCATATGCAAATGATTTTCTTCCTTGGCAACCATGCCCCACATGCCCCTAACAAGGTATGTCCCACTATTATACTCGTGTTCTCCTTCATAGGGAAGACACCATTACAGTGAATTCATGACTCATTTTTCTTCCCCTCGTTCTCTCCCCTTCTACTCTTGTTTGGCGGTCACTGCCCCACACTATGACAACGCGATGGCATCGCTTCACCCTGAGGGAGACCCGGTGATGCTGACACCGGATCACAGGGACAGTTCGGTAGAACGTCTGTAGGATTCTGCCTCTTCCACAGAGGGGCAGCAGAGCATCAGGTTTCCACGGGCAAACAGGGCTGTGCGGAGCAGTCCCATGGCCCCCCGTATGAGCCCAGCAGACAACAGGAGGAGCTGCACTGCCACCAGCCCTGTGTCTGTCCGCCGTGTGTATGGACACCCAACTCCACGCCTTTCCGCAGCTCCAGTCAGCACACGGGTCACAGGCTGCACCCTGAGGAGACCTGATAGTGAGCACCAGTAAGTGTTGTCTCTCTGCTGCCTCCAGCATCTCTTTCCTGACATAGGTACTGCACGCTTGCATGTGTGCCATTATCCAGTGTCATATGTTGTCTGAGTGCTACACTGAAAATAGTTTGTATTTTTAAGATAGCTGGAATGTATCATTTTCAGGGGTAAGCTGTGTTTTCTGATGGTGCGCAGATGGGTTCCGATGCTATGGTGAACATAGCTGTGTTTCACACATTCTTTACCCCACAGCGTGGTTCTGTTGTGAGGGTTATTTTGGAGGTTATGGGGTTTAATGACACTTTGTTATGTATTATAAAACCAACGCTGTATACTCCTGGTTAAGCAACGTGAACTGTACAGAAAGGTTGATGACGGCAAAGTCAAAGGAAATTTGTAAGCAGCCGAATGCAAATGTGTTTTTATATGAGGACTACAGGTTTTTTTTTCCCAGCATTCTGTTGCAGGAGCACACTCAGTAGCACTATGGTGCCAATGCAGGACTCTCGGGTGTGGGATATGGAGGTGTGATCAGTGGGCGAGAGGAATGCAGGGATGTTTAGCAGGTAAAGGGATGCAGGTGTGATGAGCTGGTGTTGGGGATACAGGAGTGTGTGTGTGTAGGATGCAGGAGTGTGTGTGTGTGTGTGTGTGGGATAGAGGAGTGTGTGTGTGTGTGGATGTATACAGGAGTGTTTAGTGTATGGATGGATATAGGAGTCTTTAGTGGATGGGTGATACAGGAGTCTTTAGTGTGTATGTGTGTGTGTGTGTGTGGGCATGTTGGATTAGAAAATGAGAAATTGTACAGCATGTAATGTCAACTTGAGTGGAATGTGTGCACACTTCTTCTAAATTTCTTACACCCCATGACATTTTAATGTTACAAGCTAAAATTTTCCCAGTGCATGCAATAAACATGATGTTTTGTCATGGAGAAATTATTACAGTTTTAGAAGAGAATCATGAAACCGTCTGATTGAGACGGGATGCAGGTCCGAGCAGTAGCGATGCACTGTGAGTTTTTTAAAAGCCTGCGTCTGATCACCTGTAGCCAGATCAGTTAGGTGAGGCCACTTAATGCCTTGTGTGTGAACGCACAAATGGATTCAATGTCCAAATATGTTCCTCTTACTGCGAGCAGGGATCATTTTAGCCCGCTGGCCTCTGATTAAGCAATGATCCCGATTTTTCAGACATGCAAGGAAAACAGTTCTTTTAGAGTAATGTGTTTCAGATGAAAAGTTACTGGTTCCAGAATGGACTTTATATCCTTTGCTGCAGAGAGGTCATGGATTTATGGGAAACTCTCAAGGGAAATCTTTGACAAATGTTTTAAATGCAGTTTCCTTTAACTGTTTAACATGATCAGCATCAATTTAGGCTGGATACTCAGTGGAATCCTACTGCTCTGTTTTGATATGCACTTCCATCAAAGCTGTTGTCGACTCGTCCAAAGTGAGCAGCTTAAAAGACGAATAAATTAAATGCTGTAAAACTAGGTAGATCCGTTCTTATATACGACTCCGACAATGAGCGCGAGCCTCAGGCTCATGCTGCTCCTGGTGAGGGTGGGGATGGGGGTGGGTTGGTGCCTCGGTGCAGGGCAGAGGTCTGAAAGTGTCCCCTGTGTGTGACCACAATGGGCTTTGACTGAACTACACACAGGAGTCTGTGACCCACATTGTCACCTGAGTCAAAGTGACTGACAAGGATAGGCAGTTCATTGTGAGAGGCGTCTGGAAAAGGAAAAAAACTGATTTATTACCTTCAGTAACACACTTACTGTCACCAAGGGACAATTCATACAGCAAGTGCTCACAGTACAAGTGGACAGTGGGATTGATTGGGATTGGCCTGATCCTGTTCTGCGGGCAGCGGAAGATGCCATTGCTTGGCTTGGTCAATTCGCCCAGCAGAGGACCTTTTCGTTTCTCACGTGAATTAAGTGGTAATGAGGTAGTTTTATCTGATTTACACAGCCTGTAGACTGAGGCTACAGCCAAACATCTGAGACATTTTAGAGGAAGGGAAAGAGGATCTGTAATCTTCTGGTCCTTCACCACTGTCCTAACTCCAACCTGGAAGCACCGGTCCAGGCCTGTGCCTCAACTGATGCTCTGGTTCCAGTATACAACCCTGTGCCAGAGGCTACTCCATAGAGTGGGCTTAATGGTTCTACCAAGTAGGGTCAGTGGGTCACCAGGTCAATGGCTGATAGAATTGAATTCAAACCTTAGTAGAGAGAACACCCATTCCCAACCCTCAGCTGGACATGGCCTGCTGGAGCCATCAGTGTGACGTTATGTTCTCGCTATGTTGTGGATACAGTTGTGATCGTGATTGCAGGGTGATGCCTTTCAATGCCTTGGAGACCCATAACACTTTCGTACCTTTCAGAGGTTCGTGACAAATCATGGTGCAAACGTGACCTAAAGGCAACCGAGAGAGTCAAACGCAAATGCAAATACAAAACCAAACCAAGGCATGATTTTTACAAATTTTTGCACTCCATCCAAACAGAGCCAACTGCAACCAATAATTTCTTACATCTTCACAGAAGGAAAGATCCTACCAGTAAACCAACCTTGCAACCCTCATTTTTCCGGAAAGCGTCCGATCACGTGAAAGATCTTTGTTACACCTTCTGTAGGACTGCACTGGTCTGGTTCTGCACTAATGTCTGCTCCTGTGTGCTTCCTGATGTTCCACATGATCACGTATCTATTAAAACAAGGGGAACTGACTGGCACTTCTGCCTGGGCTACACAGGGGATGAGGAACAACTGCCTTCCATCCACCCACCTACCTTCACACACACGCATGCACAAGACGTGTTTCGTACTCATATTGTAGTGAATGATAAGAGCTTATAAATAACATAATTGAACTCCAATTTCCATGGAAATGAAGAGGCATACATTTATTTTCCCGAAGGAGAGAAGCAGACTCTGCGACATCATTGTTTCCCATTCTTTTAAACAACAGAGCGTCCCTCATTGGGTTTTGCTAGCATTGTTCAGAGTATCTTTGTGTGGTTTGTGTGCCAGTGCTATTGGTGTGATCCATCCAGCCGCAGTACTGTGTAGGTGAAACCTGGTGCTCTTCCTGCTTACCTTCAGGATAGTGCTCATTCAGGCTGTGTGGGCTGCTGCTACTCCAGTGACAGTTCTCTAACAGGAATGGATTTGCTTTACATGTCACGAGGCTGTATCCCTAATCTGTCCTGATTATAAAAAGGCACTTATTGCAGGGCTGCAGTCTGAATGAATCCAGAAGGCAACTGTGCAAATAGTGACACTGGTAAAATAAGATGTGAAATGCAGTGTGTTTGATGAAGTAGTCCCTCTTCGGTTCAGTGCCACAGCTGGTCTGATGATGCTCCCTCTGTCATATGGGTATGCTGAGTAGAATCATGAATGTTCTGCCAGCCATTCAGTAACACAGTAATTGAGTTTTGCCATGGTACACAGTAATTACTAAATCTCTTTAATGATTTGACAACATGATGCATTACCATTTACCCTTGAGAGGTCTTGTTCACGTGCTTATTTCCCCGTTCTTACATGGGAGGTTCATGGTGAACTACGACAAACAAAATCAATCCGCACATTCAACACTGCTGACCAATTAATCACATAAAGATGTCCAATGCTGGTAAGTGTTAGAAATATTCAACTTTCCTTATTCTCTGGACAATCAATACAAGATCATGTTATACAAAATCATAGATATAGCTATAATAAATAAACACATGTTGTAAGACTTTTCATTTCAACATCTTTAAATGAGTGAACACACATTCTCTGCACACTATTCTGTTCAGGCCGATTGCTGACCCGATTCATTGCATAAACATTTACAGCGTTCCTCATCTTGTTATTGATCGATGACACATGCCAGACTCAAGGTATAAACATTGCTGAACTTAATTGAATAAAGGGGGTCCCATACTTGTCCCTGTTTCTATTGTGTGAGTGTGTTTTACTGCCAGCTAAGAGCTGGACGTGGAAATAGAGGTGGGTTTCACTCTTCAACAGGGATTTTTAGAAAACATAGTGGTCAAGAAAATGCCATTAAAAATAAAGTAACTGGAAAATGCTTGCATCTTGGAAAATCTGCAACTTAAAAATGTTTGTAGCACCAGGACCAAACACATGTATTCCACAAAAACTGTCAGTGAATGGGGTTCCATTAAAACCTGCTTGCTCACTTTCACCAGCCAGAACCACTTTGCATGCAGAAAGCAGTTCTAAGGTAATGTGCTCTTCCATTTATTCACTTAGCACACACTTTTCTCCAAAGCAACTTACAATGAATAGTATGTAGTGTTACCAGCCCACACACCTTATTCACTGCAGTGATTTACACTGCTAGATACACTACTAACAATGGGTCACTCATCCATACATCAGTGAAACACACTCTCTCTGTCACTCACACACTATGGGTGAAGCTGAACAGCATGTCTTTGGACTGTGGGAGGAAACCAGAGCACCTGGGGAAAACCCATGCAGACACAGGGAGAACATGCAAACTCCACACAGACTGAATGGGGATCAAACCCATGTTCTCTCATACCACCCAGGTGCTGTGAGACAACAGCACTACTCGCTGTGCCACCATGCTGCTGCTTCTGTGTATATATCCTATATCTCATTACAGTTCCTAGCGGGGAAAAAAAATTTATTCTGTACTATAATCTGTTTATAAACAACAACGTGCATAATCAAATGGAACTGCTAAAAAAGAAGGGGAAAAATAGAAAGTGCAATATTAACTACTGTTATTTTTACATTAAGCTGTTGCTTTAAAACTCTGCAATGCAAACTTAATATCAAACACAAATATTAAAAGATTTGCTAGAGGACAGCGTATGATTTGCAGTTTGTGTCTGCTTTGTTTGGAATGGATGACTCAGAAATTATTGTATCTCAACGAGAATGTAATCTATGGAGTTCAGTAATTTGCTTTCCCTGAGGCTGTCAGAATAAACATTAATGAACATCATAGCAATTGTTCTCTTAAAATGAAAACTCTGGTCACTGTAACCTTCTGGCTTTCTGCTTCACTTTCAGTATGGAATCCCTTCTAACAAACTCCCAGCTGATATCATGCAGTTTATACACCGAAACAGCCTACACACCATTATCAAAAGCTTCCGTAAATAGTTGAAGAATTCTAAAATATTTACCGGATGACTAACAAAGTCACTTTCTTCACTCCTCATTGTCCGATGAGCCCGGCTCCCAGCGGCAGACTCCTTTGGTTTGTGTCTTTGGGATTTGTTGAGTTTAAAGAGGATGATGGTTTTGATATGTCTGGTTTTTGTTTCGTTTCTTTGCAATAGAGTTACACCGAGATGACTTGGAGAATATATATCATATAACCACTGCATGGGGTTCTAGTTGGACGGGGCAGTTCTTTTGAAGCTCGCTTTCTGCTGGACCAGGCTAAACACCAAAGAAACAACAGCGCACAATACAGGTCTGAAGACACAGCTCCTGGGCTTCATCTCAGAAGAGATCCCACTTTGAGTTGTGTGCACAAGAACAGATTTAATAAACTGCTATATTTTGTTCATCTTCAACCAGCATCTGCAGTATCAAATCCTTCAGTGCAGAATTGTGCATTTGTCCTGTTTCAGTGTACACTTTACTGCAGTTCTAAGGTAAATCGGGCTAACGAGTACTAGTGTAACGTGTCCAAATTGTGGTGGTTACATCCGTACTGCACGACACCCAGTCTATCTGGGAAAGCTTGTGCCTATGCTTGACACAGGTGTGGTCCATGCAGGTAATGAGCGAGGATGTCAACAGTGCAAAAGTAACTTTGGCTACATAGTATTTGCCCAGGAAAGATGCCAGTCCTCCCCTAATTGTGAAAAATCCAGCAGGTCATGAAGGAAAACCAGTTACAAAATCATTTTGTCTCAGCTCATGTTTGTGTGTGATTGCAGTGACAAATGTACTGGTTCCTGTCCGTGACCAGATTATTCTTTGTCTTTGTTCCAAATGTCATTACGGACCAGCATGTTTCACGTGGGTAGGGAAGGGTTCTTCTAACAGCCATTTCTCTTTCACATTCTGGCTTCTTGGCAATAACACTTTGGAGTTGTACTTCAGTGCTGAACCTGAAAGAAGACATTATTAACTGTAAGGCTGAAGTGAATAAATCCTTGATTACGTCTGACGCGTTTTGATTTTATTTTAAGGTGCTCGGGAATGTGTTAGAAAGTCTCCACGTTACGAAACCAAATAATGTTGAAATCTGCGCAGAAATACTGAGGGTTCACATTACAGTAATTTGGCAAGAGTAATGTGAAGTCAATTTTTTTTTTCCCCCGATAAAAAATTTCACTTGATGCTGGAATAAAGCTAATGGTTACCGTTTCAGTCTGCACAGTTTCAGCATGAGTTACAGAGATACATCAGAGATTTTACAAACCCTCATTATTAGAAAATAGACAAATAGTAAACACCACAGTGAGAACGCGACTTTATTGCAATGGTAAACCTGTGACAAATTAATGCAAAGACTAAGTGATTTAAAAACTACAGTGCTGGGACAAGAAACGCAGTGTATTGAGGTTAAACTACTCAGATTAAATAATTGCAATAACAAAAACTCATTTGAATTTGAGAGTTAAACAAAAGGCAACAAAGGGAGGTTGAGATGGGTACATTTGCATGTGAATAGTACATAAAATAATTGGCATTAATCGTTAGTTCAAAAAGCCCTCAGGAGCAGAATAAGCCAGCAAACAGGATAAGGTGTGACACAGAACAAAACAAATCAGAAAATATCGTAAAAGAAGCCATGAGTGTTAGGTAAGTGTGCACAGGGACTAAAAACTACCACCCACACACACTGTCTGAAACCGCTTGACCTATACGGGGTCGCGGGGAACTGGAGCCTAACCCAGCAACAGAGGGCGTAAGGCTGGAGGGGGAGGGGGACACACCCAGGACAGGACGCCAGTCCATCGCAAGGCACCCCCAGCGGGACTCAAACCCCAGACCCACCGGAGAGCAGGTCCCAGTCCAACCTAAAAACTACCAGTAATTTATAATATTAATAGAGGCTAATATATATTAGGTTTCTCTAAATAAATATAAAATTAATAATCATTTTTACTGTTTAGTCTCAAAATGTATGGGTGACCTTTGAAGCTCTATTTATATATGCTAATTGAGAACAAAGTCTTTTCTTTTGTATAAATTTTTAAGGAACACACACATAGTCTGAACCTCTTGTCCCATGCGGGGTCGCAGGGAACCGGAGCCTAACCCGGCAACACAGGGCATAAGGCTGGAGGGGGAGGGGACACACCCAGGACGGGACACCAGTCCATCGCAAGGCACCCCAAGCAGGACTCAAACCCCAGACCCACCGGAGAGTAGGACCCGGCCCAACCCACCGCCCCACCGAGCCCCTCCTAAAAACTACCAGTAATTTATAATATTAATACAGGCTAATATATATTAGGTTTCTCTAAATAAATACAAAATTAATCATTTTTACTGTTTAGTCTCAAAATGTATGGGTGACCTTTTAAGCTCTATTTATATATGGTAATTGAGAACAAAGTCTTTTCTTTTGTATAAATTTTTAAGAAACATTGCAAAAAATTCCAAGTTCTTACAGAGCACTTCCCAAAGCACTAATGCTAGTAGATAAAAAAAAAATAGCCTTGGTACTTGCTAATAGCAAGATGAATGAGTCACTAATAGGGTCACAGGCTAACAGATCATGACCGCCTTTTACCTTTCAGCTGATACCTCTCTCACCTCTCTGGCACTTAAAGCCCACCGTTGTTCCGTATAACATTCTTGAGAACATCACTGGCAGGCATGTCTGCGTGGATAGTTACATGTTTTTTTCATGTCCTGTGTCCCTGTGTGTTTCCTCCGGCTGCCCCACAGAGTCTAAATCACCTATAATATGTGTGTGAGACAGAATGTGTGTAGATGACTGTTTTCACTGTAGTAAGTGTTCTGTGGTGTATTTAGCATTGTAAGTCACCTTGGGTGTTTAGGTGCCAGCGAAATACTCTACAGCATTGAGTGAAAGTTGCTTTGGAGAAAATGTAAATGTCAGTGTAAGACGGACAGGGAATGACTCTTAGGGTGAATTAATTGACATTTTATGGATGACTGAAAAACAGTATGGACTGAAGAAAGTAACAAAAAAAAAATACCACTACAGGGACCGCCGTTTGTGAAGGACACAAAGTAATACTCAAAGTACAAAATACACGATAAACATGTTGAACCATGCTGGTATTATTTACATATGCACCCATCTCCTCATACCTAAACCTAATTTGATCCTGAAAGTTCATCCTGAAAGCTGGGGCCTGGATGCCTAAAAGGCTGTTTTCTTTATTTCATATGGAATAATGCTTAACCCATTCCTGGACCAACACAAGTTCACTCAAAAATGACCTAAAGCAAACCTAACAATAACATTATTCTGTCCAGGATAAACCTTTAATTAAAGTGAGTATTTGTTAGTTAAGGAATGTATGTTTATGCTGTAGACAAATTCATTGGAACGTCAAAGCAAACTGTGGGTCTAGTAATATAAGGTCTGACTGTTACAACTTGCATAAAACGATGTAATTTACATTGGTTCTTACCACTTCCCAGATGCCATCTTTTTACAAATATCATACACTTCAGTCCACAAAATACACATGTTTTATGCTGAGGCAATGGGAAGTTTTACTGTGAGCATCCAGGATTTTGTCAGGGCTGAGCCCAAATGACACAGACCAAAAACTGCTTCTGAGCCATTATGGATATTGCTTGTTAGGCTCCTCCTTTGTTTATTTAGCTCTGTTTCACTGTGTATTATGGAAACAGGGAGTTTTAAAACAACCACAATCTCTTCTAATAGATGCTTGTTATTAATGAAGAAGAGAACTCTTCTGCAAACATTACAAGAAGTCTGTATTTGTTCTTCAGTTGCATGTAATAGGAAAAAGTAAACCATCCTAATACACACCTTCATTTATAACACAAATCATGAACCCCAGCAGAAATAGAAACAGGTGCTTTGAATTCAACTATAAATACATAGAAATGCTGCATTTAGTCCACTAATTGACTTACAAGAAGTCTTAAGATTAATGACATAGATCTTCAATATTCACGCAAATGAAAGAAATCCACCCCCACATCTTTTCAAGGAAAATTACAACTGTGAAAAATTTAACTCAAATTATGTGATACGTACACTCTAGTCTAAATCTCTCCTGTTCTGAAAAAAATTACATCACACTTACAGTGCAGCTTAAGTTTGTGAACCCTTTTGAATTTTCTCCATTTCTGTATAAATGACCCAAAACATCAGATTTTCACGCAAGTCCTAAAACTAGATACCCTGACATTTTCCTGTAGAAATTTGCTAGTACCATTCAGATTTCATACTTCCATCAGCAATGGCAAGTCATCCTGGTCCAATGGCAGCAAAGCAGGCCCAACGCATGATACTGCCACCACCACATTTCACAGATCGTATGAGATTCTTGTGCTGGAATGCAACATTTGCTTTTGTCAAACATAAGTGCTTTGCATTCAAGCCAAAAAGTTTAATTTTGGTCTCATCCATCCACAGAAGATTCTTCCAACAGTGTTCTGGCTTATCCATTGTCTTTAGCCAACTGTAGACAGGTATCAGTATTCTTTTTGGATAGTAATGAACTTCTCTTTGCAACCCTGCCTTGTATACCATTGTTGTTCAGTGTTCTACTGATGGTGGACTCATGAACATTGACATTAGCCAATGCAAAGAAAGCCTTTAGTGCCTTAGATATTACCCCAGGTTTCTTTGTGATTTCTTGGACTATTACAGGCCTTTCTCTTGGTGTGATCTTTGTTGGTTGACCACTCCTAGGGACAGTAATGACATTGAATTTCCTCCATTTGTACACAAATCTGCTTGACAGTGGACTGGTGGAATCCAAATTCTTTAGCAATTCTTTTATAATCTTTTGTACTCTAGTGAGCATAAATGGCACTTTCAGAGGTCCTCAGAAATCTTTGTTGAAGGCATACACCACTTCCACAAACCTGTGTTATAAAGCTCAGACTTTGATAGCAAAGCCCTACGTTTCTGTTCTTTAAATAAGGCAGGGGGCTCCCCTCCCCCTTGATTATCAGTCCATTGAATGAACACCTGACTCTAATTTCCCATTAAAATGGACTGATAGCACGAAAGGTTCACAGACTGTTGTCACACACAGATATTTAACGTTGGTTCATTTTCCTTAATAAGTAATTGAACAAGTATAATGTTTTTCTCTAATTTAATTGGGTTCTCTTTATCTAGTTTAGGACTTATATGAAAATCTGATAATGTTTTAGGTCATATTTATGCAGAAATGAAGAAAATTCTAAAGGGTTTACAAGCTTTCAAGCCCCACTGTACTCTGTAGATTAGTTCAGATTTACTGCTGCAGTAAAACATGACAATAATCTGGGATAATGCACAGACCTCCTCTGAAAGCAAGAGAATTAGATGCACTTTGATGTTTTAAATATATGTATATACTTGACAATGGATCAGACGATATGGTGATGATGACGCCGCCGATGTAAGTAATTATAGCCATTATACATAAGTAAAGCATGTTAAAACTACAAGTAAAAAGAAAATAATCACAAGTAATACCCAGGTGGATGTTTTATACATATGTGCTGGGAAGAATGTATTTTCTGGAACTTTACATTATCCAAAAGCTGTTTCTAGTACGATTGCATCACAAAACATATTTCAGTGGAACTAGCAAGGGCAGAAAAAACATCTTGAATCTTTTCATTTAGTTCAATGCATCTGTTCATATAATGCATATTTCAAGCCCAATGGTTTGCTTTAAAGGAATTGTAAACTTCTGTAGGATCCAAGCTACCTAGAAGTGGAGAAAATAGCTTGAACATTTCGATTCAGTTCAGCGCTATACAAGTACAGCGCTTGAGCTCCAGTGAGCAGGAGGCTGACTGGCAAATCCATGGTATTATGACATTCCTCCTGGGACTTGCAGCTGCTATGGTTTCTGGATGTGTTATACATTTACTTTGTGCTCAGGTCCTCACATTTCTGTTTTACTTATGAATGTGAGCTTCCTAATTAGAAATATCTACATTTGTTAGAAGCAGAAATGAGGCTGCAATTAATACACACACACACACACACACACACATTTTCAGAACCGCTTGTCCCTTACGGGGTCACGGGGAACCGGAGCCAACCCGGTAACACAGGGCGTAAGGCCGGAGGGGGAAGGGGACACACCCAGGACGGGACGCCAGTCCATCACAAGGCACCCCAAGCGGGACTCGAACCCCAGACCCACCGGAGAGTAGGACTGCGGTCCAACCCACTGCGCCACCGCACCCCGCAATTAATACAATACTGTATAAATTAATAAAGAGGATAAAAATTTAATTTTTTTTTTCCACATCAGTATTATACAGAGAACACACAGCCATTGTCACCATTCACAGGTTGCCCTGATTGCTGCACTGCTCTGATAAATTTTCATAACTGAGAGTAATCCTAGCCTTGGGAGGCTAATGAGTTCTCTAGCTGAACCATTCCCCATTCCCGTCTTCAGGAAAACAGCAGGCAGCTGTCAGATCTCTCATCTAGCTCGCCTCCTGTCCAACATGCTGTTGGTGCTCACCAGGTGGAACTGCTTGAATATTCAATCAGTCAATCAATCAATCAATCACCCTATCTTTATCTGGAAAAACAGACTCAATATATTCTGTTTGTTGAAGGTGGTGATAAAGCAGCTGGCTGAGGCTGTTGAGAAGGCAAGTTAGTGGTTATAGTTAAGAAGAAAGCAGCGTAGTGGGATTGCAGGTCAGAGGGAGATGTATAGTGGTTGTTAAAATATGTAGCAGCTGGCTGGCAATGGGAGGTGTAGCCTTGTTAATTGGGTTGGTTTGAGCTTGTGGAGGGGTGCATTTGCAGCTTTTGTTGGCAAGTATGAAGGCATTGTGTAGTCTGGGATGGCTTAAGTTTGTGGAGTTGATGTTTTACAGCATTTGTGTGTGTGTGCGTGCGTCTGTCCGTCCCCTCTGTGGCTTCACAGTGAAGTCTGAGATTGGGTCTTTGTGTAAAGCTGTTCCAATATATACATATGGAGTATAACATCTTGTCCTGTAGATATTGAATGACATCTGCACAGAGAATTCCAAAACATTACTAATTTAACTATAAACTTTCTAGGAAAAATTATTCAAAAATCATATATTTCAAAAGGAGTTGAGGGTGATATTTGAAATGAAAGTGCTGGTAACTTTGTTATGGGTTTGTAGCAATAGAGTAGCACTAAAGAGCTACTTGCACTTTTGGAGAAAGTGACACTTGTACTCAACTGTCTACTCTTTTGAGAGTGACTGTGCTTAACAGAACTCTTTATTTAAAAATTACACGTCACCCTTTTGTCTTTAGTAATAAAGATGTACGGATCTGCAACATCACAATGAACCTTTACATGTTTCCATGTTCATAATGATAGTTGACTAGAAATGTTGCATCTATGCTTCTGGGATTAGCGCTGAGCTGTCATGACTTTGCATTGCATCAGAGGAAAATGAGAACATTGTATTTAATGTTAAAGTGACTTACTTTAAAATCCCAGCTGACCATAAGGATGGGAGTGAGTCATCACATATACATGGTTAGCAGCATGGGGTCAGTTTTGCAGTCAAGTACCTATATTCAGTCCATTTTTCCCATAAAAGTCTCAGGTATGGTTGGTCTCAGTAGCTTTATAAAAAAAAAAAAAAAAAAGGCACTGGACAAAATTGCTCTTCCACGGTGTGGTGATGTGGCACCCTCCAGTTTCCTTCCACCATTCTTCTGATCTGTCTTTTTACCATCTAAAGGCAATGAGCAGTAATGCAACTGTTTCACACCACAGGAGAGAAATTTTTAAAAGGAGAAAGGGTAAGATGTAATTAAATAAGTGGGGCTTTTTTTTTTGAAAGTCTGACTGTGCCCTCAGGTTGTCAAAAGCGATGACTAATGCTCAATTTTCAGGAAATGAGGAAAAGCTATTGACAGGGGCTGAAGCACACCAAAAAAACTGAACAAAATTACCAAAAAAAAAAAAAAACTTATGTAGTATGTCACTACCTTCCTAATAAGCACATAACATATATCAAACAAGGGTATGGACTGACCCAAAATCACTTAATTTCCCAAAACATCTTTATGATGATCCTTTTTGCAAAACTAGTCTTATCAAATTTTATTAAGACTTTACTATCTAGCTATGATTGATGTGACTAGTGGATATGTTACAGATAGTCTACCAGCAAAGTTCAAGATCTTCAGTTACATCCAAACAAACTAATTTATTTCAGCTTTTCTGGCTGTTTGAAGAATGCATGTGTGCAGCAGGCAAAATTTAAATGGAATGTCTACATGGAAAATTTGGTGAGAAACATCAACAATGTGAACTAAATGATTCATCTAATGTACTGCAGAGTGAACTGTGTCCATAGTTAAATTGGATTGGGGTCTTTGGCTATTATTTTAGTTATAGTTATGACTATGGTTTTAGTTATTATAGTTATAAGTACAACTTCAGATCCTAACATGGAAACAAAGGCCAAGAAGCAGATCCACCATGGATGAGATGCTGCTCCATTGTAAGACTTTTATTATATTTTTTTAACTTAAAATATGTGCAACATTCATCAGTATCTAGTCAGTTCCAGTTTGCTTTATTATTCATTAATAAAAGCATACTAGAAAAGCAAAGCAGTTACTTTTCCTGGTCAGGGTAAGCACATATGTACACTCACTGTAGTATAATATAATAAAACAATCCTTTTTTTTTTTTTTTTTAAGGTAAGTTCTGCCTTGGTTGTCTTGGATACGCAGTAGCAATAATAATAATAATAATAATAAAAAAAGGTTTAATCCTTTTAACATTTCTATTAATTTCATGCTACATTAAAACTAATATGAAATAACTGAAAATAAAAATCCATTGTCTTCAGAAACATAATTTAATACCAGAGCACTGATTTCTCATATGCATAAACATGCAACTTTTGTCATCTTGTTATTGATCACCAACACTCTCAAACTCCAGACATGAGCTGTAACCACTACGGAAGACACTTGAATTAATCCCATCTAACATTCCTACTCACTGGGTGCATTTCACTTCTGAATAACATCTTTTTACTGCCAAATAATGTGTAAATGCAAGGTGTTTGCTCTGCAGCAATTTTTTTTGAAAAAACACAAGTGAAGAAAGTAAAAATAAACTGTCTGAAAAATTAATAATTGAGACATTTGTTGCATCCCAGTATACCATACAGCTGTTTGAGCCAAATTATAATATTTACACTGGGTATAGTGGAAACCAGGAATGACAGCTCCTGGCCTAACTACAATCTGAACTATGCTGTAAGACTGGACTTGATCATACTGTATGTATAGCATTGTGGACAAACAGCATAGTGAAAGGTGCTATAAAATTGCAAATAACTAAATGGGTCGTAATAATAAGTCTCCTCCTTTCACTTCTCATCAGGCCATTGCACCTGGCACCATGAACAGAAGCCTCGCCACCTTCAGCTTACCCCCGGATGATCCTTGTCACACCTCCAAGGGAATGACTATCTTTCTGATCACGTCCTACTGCCTGGTGATGCTGCTGGGACTCCTAGGCAACGTTGGGCTCATCTGCATCATTGTGCGGCAGAAGGAGAAAGCCAACGTCACCAGCATTCTCATTGCCAACCTCTCTGTCTCAGATATCTTGGTGTGTGCCTTCTGTTTGCCCTTCACTGTGGTTTACACTCTGATGGACCACTGGATCTTTGGTGCTGTCCTGTGCCGCCTGACACCCTTCATCCAGTGCATGTCAGTGACGGTCTCAATCCTATCCCTTGTACTCATTGCCCTTGAGCGCCACCAGCTCATCATCAACCCCAGCGGCTGGAAGCCCACTGTGCCCCAAGCCTACCTTGCAGTGGTGATCATCTGGATGCTTGCCTGCTTCACCTCCCTGCCTTTCCTCGCTTTCCATCTGCTCACCAGCGAGCCGTACAAGGCCCTGCCCCCTCCCCTGCGACAGCCAGAGGGAAAAGAGGCCTGCACAGAGAACTGGCCCTCCCAGCAGCACAAGCTGGCCTACACTACCTGGTTGCTCATCTTCCAGTATTGTGCCCCATTGCTGTTTGTGCTTGTTTGCTACTTGCGCATCTTTATTCGGCTGCGGCGCAGACGCCATATGTTAGACCGTGGCTGTGAGGAGAACCGCTGCATGAGCCACAGTAAGCGCATCAACGCCATGCTGGTGGCGCTGGTCACTGCCTTTGCTGTCTGCTGGTTGCCTCTCAACACCTTCAATGTGGTGGCTGACTGGCACAATGAAGCCATCCCACCGTGCCACCACAACCTGGTGTTCTCGCTATGTCACTTGGTGGCCATGGCTTCCACCTGCGTCAACCCTGTCATTTACGGTTTCCTCAACAGTAACTTCAGGAAGGAAGTAAAGGCTGCAGTGCTGCACTGCGGGTGCCGGCCTGTAGAGGACTATGAGCAATTTCCCCTCTCCACCATGCAAACGGAGGTGTCCCGGACGTCGCTGCGCCTCAGCTGTACGAACACCTCCGCATAAGACGTTGCTTGACCAGTTAAAGCACAGCCAGAACCACCCCAGACTTGGGAAAACATTGGGTCAAAGATGATGATTGCTCAGATGGGGCCATGTTCATTCTTCTACAGGCAGTGGGACCTAGCTTCTGTCTGAAGAATAGCAGTAACACATTGCACCAAAGCTACTGAGCTGCATTCTTGATAAAACCACGTCAAAAAAGTTGGGTACATTACAATATTTAAAAAGGACAATCCAAGTTAGTTTTTGAACATTTTTAAATGTCTGTACAAATGGCAACTGTATTAAAAGGTGGGAGTATGCTATTTGTATTGTTTGTGCTTCTTGCAAGCGCACAGTCTTATTGATTCCCATTTATTTTTAATACTAAATTCAATACGGATATCAAACAATGTTTAATTATTTGCACTTTTCTATAGCATTACACATATTTAAGATCAAAACTGAATGGATGTAAAGAGGATATAAATGCGTATGCGCACACAGTATTTATTGTTTGACGTGTCTTACCTGCTAGTTATTACTACCATTTCAGCATTGAATTGTCACACTTAAAGAGTAGAAATGTACAAAAAAAAAATTACATAAGCAAAGAAAGGTGGTAAGCATTATCCCTGAAGGATATGAGATTTCTTGAGAGATGTTGAGTAAGCTCAGTGATATTGAAACAGACAGAATAATATTCAGTATTTTATTTTCCAACACAACTTTGGTACACAGATCTTAGATTGAAAGACAATCTCCAAAGTATTGCAAGAAGAGCTGAGAAAGGGAAAAGCTTGAACAGAATTTATCTCATACTGGGAAATCCTCCTGTTCTACACATATTATTGCCAATCATGAACATAAAATCTATAGTAAGTTGTATATCTCTCCCAGCATTTTTACACACACACACACACATTTTCAGAACCGCGGGGAACCGGAGCCTAACCCGGCAACTCAGGGCGTAAGGCTGGAGGGGGAGGGGACACACCCAGGACGGGACGCCAGTCCGTCGCAAGGCACCCCAAGCGGGACTCGAACCCCAGACCCACTGGAGAGCAGGACTGTGGTCCAACCCACTGCACCACCGCACCCCCTCAGCATTTTTACATTACAAAGTAAACAATCATTAGTCTGAAGATATAAAGGATGTTGTGTAAAATCTTTCAAAAGAAAATTTGAGGCGCCCTCCGTACTGCATTACCCTCTGCATTTGGATCAGCTTTCCATAATGCATTCTAAGAGTTGGCCTTCCTGGAAAATAGATGGCTTATTTTGTCCTTCAAAAGTTAGATGGGAAACATTTGAGTCTTCAAATGGCTGTCATGGCAAGTCAATTGTAATTTATCGCTAGCTTTCTATCCTAACACGGAACAAAGGAGCCATTAAGTCTCAAAGGTTTTGGAGTAGAAGACCAAGGTGCACGTTGATCCATGGGGCTCCATTGCAAGAGTGACAAACTGCTTCACTCTCCTATATGTTCCCATGTAAGCCCCTATTTATGTGTAGTGTTCATGACAGGTGGTGGAATTGGTGATGGGATTGGTGAAGGATTTTTACCGGAAACCTCATACCAGATGAGGCCCAGTGTAGAACCACCACCATCACCTTTCCTACACCATGTCTTCATGCTCTAGTGCACTTCTCCTCCACAACTTGGCCTCTGTTCTGCATCCTGCTCTATTTATCTGATTGATTTCTTCACATTGCCAGCTTTAGCTGTTCCTGGATTGTTGACCTCTTTGTTCGTTTTATCTATTTGCAAACATTAAGAGATTACTTACTGCAGAGCATCTTTCTTAACGCACCATGTTTCCCTGATTTAGTTGGTTTTTAGATTGTTCATTCATCAACTTCCTATCCCGGTAAAGCCAAGTACTTCATTTTGTTGTTTCCCTGCTTATCCTAAAATGGCATTTACAAGCTAGTTCCTGTATATAATGCACATATGAAAAACAAACATAGCTTCAGTTTTGTAAAATTAGCTAATGCATTACTTTAACCGTTTTGTTTTTGGATCTTTGAATACATGTCAAATTAATGTCTTATATCTGCTGACAAGTTGGATGAATATGATACAAAATAATAAGTACAGGAACAATTTGAGAGGGTTGATGGCTGTGTCTTAGACATTCAGCAGTGTTTTGTACAGATACAGTTGTAAAAATTTAAATATGTGTCATTAAATAGATGTGTGTGCTAACAATTTAATACTAGTGCTGTGTGCTGTAATATTTGTCAGCTACTAAGAAAAATACACTGTTGATGTTTCTTTTAGGTGTTTACAGAAACTTGTTCAATAGTTCTGTGTGAAAGAAAACTTTTGCAAATAAATTCATTCGATTTTAAATCATTAACATAAATCTCACCAATTCTTCCATGTTGTGGCTAATAATGGGATTGGATGAACAGCAATCTTCTGTAAGGATGACTTCTGAATCTCAGTTTAGGAACACCTCTGCAAGCTGTATTAAAGGTGAGAAATGGGGTCTGAAGGGTATACTTTAGTAGTTACAACTCATGGTAATTATAGCTCACAAAATAATAAAGAAATCAAATCACTAAGGCATAAGAACTAGATGAATTAACATTTTGGAGAAAATAAACCAGACTAGCTTTTCTGTAATTTCTCTAAAATTTTCCTAGTAGAGTTCAGGTGTGCCTTCCTCCCGGGGGTGTTTCTAGCACCAAAACACAGACTTACTCGTTAAAAGAAATCGTGTACCGTACTTGTATTGGTTTAGAAGAGCTCCAAACAAAAGTCAGTCACGACTCCCATTCTCCTTCACTAATAGCTCGATAACAATTGATTTTTTAATGTTTTGTGGTGTAATAAAGTGAAAAACGTGTGGTGCAGGTTTATGTTGGTGTGGATTACCAGTTTCTGCTTTTAAATGTTCACATTTTCACAGTTTGCATTTTCTGATTTCTTATTCAATTACAGCAGATATTTTCAGCATGTAAACACTATACAGATGCATTAGTGCAAAAACCTGCTGGTTTTAAAGTTATGTTTAAATTCAACAGAATGAATATTGGTGTAGAACTAGCAGGGATATAAGTTCCATAGTGATAGAGGTTATATTTATTTCTGTAAATCAAGCACAGCACATACTCAAATAATAAAAATATGCCTTATTACAGTGCTGTAATGTTAGTAATGCATACAAGTTTTACCTAGCACCTCACTCACACATAATATGTATTTAAATATTCCTGATAGAAATTCTGGCAAGTTTTATGTCTTCTAGAAAGTCTGTTATGATCATATGACCACCCTTCGTGGATGGAGTTTAGTGTAATTTTAAGCATATATTCAGTGAACTAGGATATATACTGAATCTGTTACTGCTGCCTTGTTATGTTGATGAACTTTATAATTCAATCTGTACCTTTCTTTTACTTTGTGCTAATTACAATAATTACCCATCACTACAATGTCAATTTAAAGGACCAGTCTGAGCTGCCTGTAATTACTGTGAAGGAACATGTTCAAATTATGTTGTTTTGCACATGGAATTAGAATGAACTTTTTATCAGTATAAACAACATTTGCAATTGCTATTAAACATTACATTAGTTCGAATAAAGGCAGCAGCTTTGGCAAAGCAAGAAAATTACATTTTGAATTGAAACATCACTATTGTAAATAATTTATATTTCACATTTAATTATTTAGCTGATGCTTTTCTCTGAAGCAAATTACAATATTAAGATGCTTGCAATGATTCACGCATTTATACAACTTGAACATTTTTACTGAACCAATTAAAGGTAAGTACCTTGCTCAAAGATACTATGGCAGGAGGTAGGATTCCAACCGAGAAGAAGAAAAAGCCAAAAGATCACTTGAATTGGGTTTCTTGTCAACACATTAGAAAACTACAGAATTTTATATTCTTAAACACGCTTGTGCTGAACAAAATAATTTAATCCTGCTCTGTTATAAAAATCTAGTGAAATGCGCATGTGAACATGTGAAGTGAAATTTCTGCTTGGACAACTGATCGCTTGGATGACTGCTCAATTCAACCTCTCTAAAACTGAGATCCTTAACCTCCCAGCAGGTCTATCCACCCGTCAGGATATCTATGAAACTGGACAACTTGCTCATTTCATCTGAGAGCCTGAGGGTAACAACTGGCTTATGTATCTTCTTTAAAAACACCGATGTCATAACCCAGTCCTGCAGGTACTTCCTGCATAACATCTGCGGGATCCATCCTTACCTCACAACACATTCTATGCATCTTCTGGTCTAGGCCATGGTGATTTTCCTCCTGGAGTACTACAACTCCCTCCTGTCTGTTCTTCCAACATCCGTCATCAAGTCTCTCCATTTTCTTCTTTCTCACTAGAATGCTATTGTGTATGCAGAGTTGTGTTTCTCCTACCAAAGGGTTCCTATGTGCAATATATCCCCCTTCCTTGTCTCTCTCTACTGGCTTCCTGTAGCATGTTCAAGACTCTGGCTACAGACTTTAAACTCATCAATGGATTTGCTCCCTGATACCTACAAGAACTGATCACTCACTACACCCAAACCAGACAGTTACGCTGCTCCACCTCTGGCTACTTGGTAGTCCCATGCACAACAGGCTCCCAAAAAAAGCCTAACGTTTCTCAGTTTGGTTCCAGTGTGGTGGAATGATGTCCCTCTCTCACTCAGAACTGCTGAATCCTTCTCATTGTTTAAGAAGGGTCTGAAACCACATGTTTTTCAAACTCAGTTCTCTCCGGATCCCCTGTCTATACGGTTGCATTACATTATCTGTCACAATTACCTTTGTATTTCCAATCAGTTCTTTATGCTGCTGCTCATGTAAGGTTAATATTAATTTCACCTGTTTTAAAAATGTTGTACTCTCTACCAGTTCTATATGCAACTACCTGCGTAATGTAAGTTGCATGTTTAAAATGTGACATCACACGAACTGTCCTTTTTGTTTTCTTTGAGTGTGCTATTTTAAAGAAAAATTGCTAAATGACTGCTAAATGACTAAATGCCTCAATTGTAAACAGACTGAGCCTGTTTGTATGCTTTTGTTAATCCTTCTCCCCTTAGGCAGTAATCTGAAATAAAAAAATAGGTTTTCCAGCAGTTTCAAAGGTAAGACATAATATCTTGTGATTTTTATTTTTTTTTTACTTCTTCAAATAAGTGTCTTTGATGGGTGCATATGAGAATCACTAAGTGCTGAAAGTACCATAACAGCTTGGTGGCTTGAGGGGCCAGGTTAAAATGACATTAATGACCACCAACACCAACAGAGATAAATGGTAAGAAATGGAGTGAGGCTTCAAGAGTGCCTGTCATTATCAGTTGGCAAAATTAGTGCAAAGCATCCATTGACAAGGATCAATTCTTTCCAGACAAACAGTAGAGGGGGGCAGGAAACTTGTGATACCTAGCAAGTCAAAGGAAGGGAAAAAGAAAAAGTATACACCTCAACGACACAAAAATCACACTGCAACAGGGACTGAGAAAAGCACTTGCTGGGACCAGAGATGCAAAAAACAGACCAGAGCTGGAAGCCAGGAAGAGCAGGTGGGGAGTTAAAGTTCATGAGGTCTGCAGACATTTCAAACCTTAGGTCCATCTTTGACTGTACCTGACTGACTGGTCTTCATATAAATGGAGATTATAACTTTGCAAACTTTTAATGATAAAAAGTACACTTGAAGCATCCAGTAAGTTATTGCATCCAGGATATGGTCCACACCCTCAACATTATTTACATGGTACATGGTACACATGGTATATTTTGGTTACAGCGTTCATCATGGATTCAACTGTATATATAAATATCAAAAACTGTAATCAATTTATAAATAAATACCAGATTTTGATCTTAATTTTGCTTTTCAGTATTTATTCTTGTAATAAGGAGCATCTATAATTAATCTTCACAGATTAGTTTTTACCTCAAGAAAATTAATTTAATCTGTTTAAGATATCTGAATACAATACTGGGGAAATTTAGGCTGGAGACCTGGCTCGAGGCTGCTCCCACAAGGACGTCCCGGACTTAAATTGGCAGCCTTCGCTTTACAAGCATATATTCTCAACGGCTGTACCGCCTGGTGTACTTACAGATCTCTTCACATTTGCTCCTCATTAAATGTCCAGCTCCTTAGTGGACAGACAAAAAAGATTAACAAGGGCACCACAAATAAAATCGTACAAAGAATGAGACCCACAGAAATGACGGAAGTGGCGTTAGCTTTTACCTTACCATATCATTTTTGATAGGAACATTTACTTCGTGTAGATTCAATCTGTTCCTCGCTGTTACTTGACGGAAAGCCAGGTTGAGCTTTGCCATTTGTGTGCAGCTAACAGATACTGGAGATCTGTCGGTGAGTCAGGGCCCAGGGGACTGCCTCCTGTGAAGGAGTCACACCCAGAGCATCCCACCCCCTGCTTAGGTTCAATCTTGAACAGTATCCCTGTAAGCAACCCCCACCCCCCGCTAGAGCACTCACCCTGCTGCTCTCCCAGAACAAGCACGTCCTCCCGTCCTCCACCATTGGGGTCGTGCTATAACTAGGATGGATGATTGATTTCAATTTATGACCTGAGCCCCCAAGAGGTGGGAACAGCTGGATGCCTGTCCTTCATGAGCAGTTTCAGCTGTCATCATGCTGCATCATGGAAACGAACACAATAACTTTCTTCAAGGTGATCAGGGCACAGTTTGCCTAAGAGAGCCATTTTAATTGGTGTATATAATCAAAGAATGACTCGGCAAATCATCGGATAGCAATTAGTTTCAGGTATTAAATGAGAGCCGCCGCAATTAGCCACTGTTCAAGCCTCCCCAGGGATGCAAGTTGTTTTCAGGTTCTCACCTAGTATGACATGTCCAGCAGAATTTTACAGGTTTACACATTTATATAATTTGGACTGAACGTTGACTAATTAAGGAGATCGCCATTTACCACTGGAGTATTTATACAGTTGTTAACTAGTTATTTTTCTAAATAATGAGAAAAAAACAAAACTGTTTTTGTATGTAACGGCTCTCAAGTTACCGGAGAAGATCCAGTAATGTCGTCAGTTATCTGAACCTTAAACAGGCAGATTTCATCCTCCGTGTCGACACCAAGTAATTACGCCTAACACATCAGAAACCAAACACTTTAAAAATCTATATGTCATGCCATGTTTTGTCACTGTGCTCTAGCCTATGTGAACTAGGGCTGCCCTTTCGTCGGAAAATTTACTTTGCTGAAACACTGCGGCTGTGACAGGCTTTCTCGCATATATGAGTCCGTGAATGTGTGTCTGCATTTTGGTTTGCGTGTAGTTGTGCGTTGGCTTGCGTGTTCACAGTGAGAGGAAAAAAAAGCAAGAACCAGGCTACTGACGGTTGCATCTGTGTGTGGTGGAGGGTTGGGAGCACAGCTGGGAGCACAGCTGGCTCGATGCTGTCACGGCTGCTACGCTTGAGCAGTGGTCCAAGCACTGAGCCAGAAACACACATTCACACTTATCTATCACCACCCAGAATGGCACCGCTGTGGTGACGGGTTGTGTGCAATATCACTGGAGGCGGCAGCAGAAACAATATTCGGCTCAGAGGTTCATTTTACTCCACGGCTTAGAATCTGAAGGGATCGTTGGGTTTGTCTAAAAAAAAAAAATGCCGAGTTCCATTTGAGCTGCTGTTAAAAAGCTGTAGGGTGATGAGCACACAGTAGTACGAAAGGTACTACTGTCCATTTCAGTGTAAAATTTTTGCTTGTCTCCTGGTACCAGCAGCAATTTACTGTGCTTTCCGTGGATGAGCCTGCAGATGATTGTGCAATTGCCCTGCAAAAAGCACACCCTAGTGACAGGAGGTGTGCAGCTTCTTTTGCCTGTGGAGCTCTGTTAACAACTATTTTGACAAGCACATTAGCTTTTACAGTAATTAAGTCTAATAAAGCATAATAGACATCAGATACTTCATTTTGAAAGATCCATAATAATGCTGAATTTTCATGTGTTTCTTCCCACAGCCAAAAGACGTGAAAAAGCATATCTAAAATGACCTTAGTGCGTTTATGACTGTCTTGCAATGGAATGATGTCCCATAAGGGATACATCACACCCAATGCTTCCAAAGATAGCCTCGGCAACACAGAGACGTGGGAATGGATAGGTGGTTGCAGAACAGATGGAGTTTTATCTGAGAACGTTGGTGCCAGAGACCAAAGTGAAGCAAAAAAAAGTGAGCTGACATCAGTTTTGGGTAGAAGTTGTTGTTCTGTATCAGGCAGGTTCAGGTCTCGTTGTAACACAGCAGTACAGCAACAGAAGAGTCCACAGCAGAGACAGCCATTATACTGCTCAGATGATCAGCAACAGTGCCACTAATGAATCTGCTCTGTCACCTCTTGGCATCAGCAGGAGCAATCAGCCCCTTTTGGAGCTTGTCACTGGAAGTCATTTTCTGTTTGGCTGCAGAGCCCTGCACTGACGCATATGTGTGGAAATCAAGGCACGACAAAGAGCACCATTAAATCAATCAAGGTGGCACAGAGTTGGCATGGCAGGGGGCTTGGCTCAGAACCTGAAACCGCATACAGACTCAAGAATAGGGCAGTGACAAAGAAACAAAGGAAAATTAAACCACCTTTAAAGAATGTGTGGAAAGAGTTGATGAGCAATACTGACTCTCAGGAACTGACTACCCAATTATAAATTTTAACAGATTTAAATTTAATGAGAAAAGACTTGCGAAAGGAACACTAAAATGGCAATAGGGCAAATGTCTGAAGTCTAATACACAGTCAGATTGAAACCAGTGTAGTACTATTGGTAATGGGCAGAATGCACTCACCAGAAAGAACAACAAAATCCAATGAAACCTTTCAGCTCTAGAGATAAACCTATAGGATTGACAGCAAGCTGACCAATTTTTCACAGTAATTGTTTAGGGTAGCCACTATTTATCAATATACTCATATTGCAAACTCATACAAGAGTAGAGACCTTTGATTTTTTCTGTATTAATTATAATCACACATACACACATTTTCTGAACCGCTTGTCCCATACAGGGTCGCGGGGAACCGGAGCCTACCCGGTAACACAGGGCATAAGGCCGGAGGGGGTGGGGACACACCCAGGACGGGACTCCAGTCCGCCGCAAGGCACCCCAAGCAGGACTTGAACCCCAGACCCACCGGAGAGCAGGACCTGGTCCAACCCACTGCACCACTGCACCACCCTAATCATCATATTTACTAAAAACCTTGTTGTGAGACAACAAATTTAGTGTATATTAATACAAAGTAAAGAGTAGTCCCATGTGGCATACCACTAAGTAATGATAATAATAACAAATTTCTTTAAAATTCTCAAAGGACATGTTATAAATTCAGACAAATTCAAAACGATTGTCTTTTTTTTTAATTCCCTTTCATATACGACTCAGCATCAATAGGCAACAGGCCTTTTCCATCCTACTATATGTACACTATCTACATTATGCAGAATGTAAATAAGTTTATTAATGACCAGTATATGACAGTTTAATATTACAATTTGTTAGTAAATAAAAACAAGTAGAACAGTAAACATGGATAAATGTGCACTGATTGTTCTGATCTCAGATATTTCCAGTTGGTGGACAGAAACGCAGACATAAATGCAACAAAACTCAATGTACATTCTAAAGTGCATTTAATGTACAAAAAATGTGAATTGTTTTTAACTACAAATAGCCTTCACACTCTGATAAAACATTTCTAAACACACACCATTTTCGGAACAACATAATTGAATGTTATTTGTTTTCTCAAAAGAGTAATGTGTACATAAGCAATCACACACACACACACACACACACACACACTTTCTGAACCGCTTGTCCCATACAGGGTCGCGGGGAACCAGAGCCTAACCCGGCAACACAGGGCGTAAGGCCGGAGGGGGAGGGGACACACCCAGGACGGGACGCCAGTCCGCCGCAAGGCACCCCAAGCAGGGTTTGAACCCCAGACCCACCGGAGAGCAGGACCCGGTCCAACCCACTGCGCCCATAAGCAATCAGAAGAAATCAATGTTCAGTTATTTTTGGTATGTGAACTTTTGCAGTGAAGAAAAACAAGTATTATCAAGTTAAAGAACAAATCTTCACATTTCTATGGAGGAGAATTATGAAAGCAGACAGGGGAAAAACAGTCTCAAGTGCAGGGAAAATATCTGCAGACTCATGCACAGAATCAGGGCAGACGCTTTGGACTGAATGTGCAAGAAACCTTCAAAGCAGATGAAAGCTATCTTTCAAGTGCACTTTCCTGTGACCATGTTAATGAGAGAGCCGTGACTGACAAAGTGCCCATGTCAATGAGATTCACCCAAACAATGTCACCGAAGTCATTTTATTTAGGCTTTTTTGCAGGGCAGCTTTATTAATATTAAACAATCAGGCTATAAAGTCCACAATGAAGCACTGATACTAGAGCAGACTGATGATTAAGATATAATATGAACATAATTTCCACAGTTCAGTGGGACTGACACAAACTGGCTGAAGCTGCTTGTCCCAAGTAGGGTTGCGATGAGCTGGAGCCTGAGCCGGAGCCTAACCTGGCAACACAGGGCTTAAGGCTGGAGGGCGAGGGGACACACCCAGGATGGGACGCCAGTCTGTCACAAGGCTCCCCAAGTGGGACTCGAACCCTGGACCACCAGAAAGCAGGACCTGGCCAAGCCCACTGCGTCACCACACCCCCTGCATGGCACTGACAAAAACTTGAAAATAATAAAGAGGCATTAGTGTTATGATAACAGTCACTGTTTAGGAGAAACATTCACTCAGTACAGATATGAAGAAGAGACAGAGATAAGCAAGAAATGGGCTTAGATTTAGGTTAAGCTTATGGGTGTAGTTACTGTTTGGGAAGGGCTTCCACTAAAAGTTTATACTGAAGATGGGATTTTGAAGAGACATAGGATTAAACCAAAAAGTCAGGTCTTGGGAGAGGTAAGCTTGGTCGGTGAGCTTGGTGAGTCTGCAAGGGCCATAAATCCAGTGTCTGGGTTGGAGATAGGGCAATGTTGAGCCATAGGCCTGGAGTTAGCTACAGACAAATTGTTAGAATCAGGGCTTGGGAGGGAGTTTGAATCTGTGGCTAACTGACCCTCTGTAATAATGCCAACAGACCAAGGAGAGGGTTCTGACACCCAAGTCACCCCGGTGCCCCATGCTCTAATCTCTAATTGAGGCATCTAAGACCAAGAACAACAAATTCATGATCACATTCCAAACCCTGTATAGAAGCTCTCATCTAGTGTAGACCATTCGTCCCATGGGTGTACCCTGCACTGTCCCTACACCTCCACCACCAGCACTCCTGAAACGTTAAGCATTCAAAGGAGTGCACTACAAAGACACCGATTTACTCCCGAACCCTGGCTCCAATCCGGTGCTGCAAGATTCTTATCATAGCAGTCATATTCAATGAAACCTGGGAACCGTTTCATCTATTTCACTGTTTGATCCTAGAAATGGAAAGGATGGAAGTTTTGAGCAGTCTAATAGCCACAAAAGACAGGAAGCACAGCAGAAAGGGCACTGTGCTATGGTGCGTTTGGTTCCAAAATAGAGAAACTGGTTAAAGCTGCAATACACTTAGTATTTTTAATACACGAAAAATCAGGTGCCACTGTGAAGCCACCTTGAAGCATAGGACATTTGATATTCTATTGGCCATGCACTTGTGGAGATAGGTGAGAAAGGATTAGTTTGCAGCAGATTGTTGGAATGAGCACCATCTGGTTTTGGATGAGACAGTAACACAGGGAAGCATTAACTGCGGTACTCGCTCATATTTCACTCAAGGAATACTCAGAGGCCTTGAAGCAGGGGGTGCAACCTGGTTTTAACAGTTATTATTGTAACAGTGAGTGAAAAAGCAAAACCACACTCTACACACGGCAGAAACCTCATTTCTAATGTCAAAACTGGATGGAACAACTGAAATTCTTAGAGTCCTACGAGAGCTACGGTGAGGTACTTTGCAGAGGCTCACAACTATTAAAGAGAAATATGCTTATAAATCATCTGGTTTGCAATAATAAGAAGCATGTGGAGAAGTTGGAAGCAAGGTTTACCCTAATTCAAGCAGAGCATCAAACAGGATCCACTGAAGATGGGACACTGTGGACCTATGTACTTGATTTAGGTGGGATGGGAAGAAGAGAGTACTTTGCTCCATTCTTGCCAAGCCTTTGGCTGCATTAAGGGAAGAACTTACTGTTATGGGAAGAATATGCCTTCTCCAGGGCTACTGGGCGATTAGAGGGGTATACGTCAGGTTCAGTAAAAAAAAAAATGCTAGACCTGGTGGGATCAAAATTAATGTTGTTTAGCTTCTACCAATTTCACTGTGGACATTTTGCAGACCTCCAAAAATGAAGTCCACCAATAATACACACACAGTCTGAAACCGCTTGTCCCGAGTGGGGTCGCAGCAAACCGGAGCGCAGCCTGGCAACACAGGGTGCAAGGGACACACCCTGGATGGGATGCCAGTCTGCTGCAGTGTACCCCAAGCAAGACTTAAACCCCAGAACTTCCAGAGAGCAGGACCTTGCCAAGCCTGCTGCACCACCACACCCCCACCAAGTCCACCAATAACACACACACAACCACTTGTCCTAAGCGGGGTCACAGCAAACTGGAGCCCAACCCAGTAACACAGGGCACAAGGGGACACACCCAGGATGAGACGCCAGTTCACTGCAAGGCATCCCATCCAGGACTCAAACCCCAGACCCTCCGGAGAGCAGGACCTGGCCAAGCCCACTGCACCACCACACCCTCCAAGTCCACCAATAATAACACGAAAATATTTCAAAAATTGGCCAGCGTTGGACCTGGAAACTGCTAGTCCTTTCTATCCTACCCTAGATTTCACCAAACCTGGAAAAATATGGATGATATATTTGTGAAACCAATGCAAAAAAGGTAGTTTGGCAATGAGTGACAGAACACATAATGATATCATTTTTACCCCTTGTATTCCTCATGACAGGATAGACAAGAGAAGCCACACATATTTCACAATCACTCTGACAACTGACTATGCTTTCTTTATCATTATTATTCTTATCATCACACACACTTACTGATACCGCTTGTCCCAAGCAGGGTCGCAACGAACCAGAGCCTAACTTGGCAATGCAGGGTGTGAGGCTGGGGGATAGGGAACACACTCAGGAGGGGCTGCCAGTCCGTCCCAAGCAGGGCTCAAACCCCAGATCTGCCAGAGAGTGGGACCCAGCCAAACCTGCTGCACCACCATGCCCCCCATTCTTCTTCTTCTTCTTCTTCTTCTTCTTCTTATTATTATTATTATTATTATTATTGGAGGTGGTTGGGAATTTAAGGGATGAATATATAGACCACATTTTGAATACTGATGACACACATGTTAAACTATTTGGAGTTATAATAAATTTTATAGCCTTGATGAGATCTGGAATCATAGAGGTTTTGGAATTTGGTGACTGCCAGCATGTAAGAGTAGTAAATATGTCATTTTACAAGAATAACAATGTTTTGGCTACAGGCAATACTTCCATGATACATTTTTTATATTTACTTTGTAGACTGTACTGTCAGCCCACTATTTATTAATGATTTGACTTTCCAATACTAATACATCAAATCACAGAAATAATTATCTGAAGAGACAGAATTGTTAAATGAATTCTGCCCTCCTGCATTTTCACAAGGCGTTCCAACTGGATTACACTTTTTTGTCCCAAAGCAAAATGAGATGTTTAACAGTGACAGTCCCTGGGGTGGCAATTTATACATTTCTGTGCACCATTCAATGACGAGCAGAATAATATGGCTCTAGGAGAGGTACGCAATACTGGTTAACTCTGAAAATAAGAACTTAACAAATTCACAATGAAATACTTTTATTAAAAAAAATGATTATCCATTAGTCAGTCACTGTTCCAGTCAAATTTAAAACTGGGAGTCCTGGGTACAACGGAAATGAATGAAGACAAACTACAGATGCTTAACAAAAGGTCTGGTTTAACAATAGCAATAAATTACCGTCATGTAATGTTGCAACAAATCTAGCCAAAAATTCAGATATAGTTGCAGCTATTTACAGCTATTTAGCAAAAATTAAATCTATTATATATTTTAAATATACCGTATACTGTATAATTTTATAATTACATAATTTAAATGCACTGAGACTGCATTGGGACAAGCTGTTATTAATAATGAAAAAATAAACAATACACACTGTCATGTAGGGGCGTGTGGTGAAGCAGTGGACTTGGCCAGGTCCCTCTCACTGGTGGGTCTGGGGTTCAAGCCCTGCTTGGGATACCTTGTGACGGACTGGCTTCCCCTCCCCCCTCCAGCCTTGTGCCCTGTGTTGCCGGGTTAGGCTCCAGCTCACTGCGACCCCCACTCGGGACAAGTGTGTGTCTGTCCGTCCGTATTGTCAAGTATAGTTTTAACAGGAAAGTATGTTTGCTGCATAACATTTTACCAGAATATTGCCAATTCCTAATCACCTCCCTAGTAGTTTTTTTTTGAGATACATATAAACATTTACATTACATTGCAAGGGTGGCTCTGTAAAGGATTGATCCGAGATCATGAGCAAAGTGACTCCGGAGATAAGTTTTAAGACCCTTTTTAAATGTGGACAGAGATTCAACAGTTCTGAGCAAGAGGGAGAGGTCGTTCCACCACAACAGAGCCAGAACCGTGAACTTCTGTGCTTTACCTTTTATGCGTGGGATCACCAAGTGGGCAGATGTGGAAGAGTGTAGCGGTCTGGTTAGAGTGTAGCAGTTGATCAAGTCCTGTAGATAGCTGGGAGCAGTTCCATTGATGCATTTGTAGGCCATAAACAGGGTCTTAAATTTGATCCAGGCAGTTATGGGAAGCCAGTATAGAGGAATGAATAGAGGAGATACATGCAAACGCTTCGGAAAGTCAAACACAACTTGGGCAGCAGTGTTCTGTATCAAATGTAGAGGTTTAATGCCAGTAGCAGGAAGAACAGACAAGAGAGAGTTGCTGTAGTCCAGATGGGATGTCACCATGGCCAGGATGAGTAGTTGTGCAGAGTCTGTTGTGAGGTAAGGATGGATACTGGATGTTATGCAGGATGTATGTGCAGGTCCAGGTTGTGCCTTCAATGAGCTGAGAGAAAGATAGACTTAACTCAATCATCACTCCCAGACTCTTAGCTGAGGAAGTAGGCAAAATGAGTGAGTTGTCCAGTTTGATCGAGAGTTCAGGATAGGAAGACAGGCCAGCTGGGAGGTGTAGGATCTCTGTTTTGGAGAGGTTGAGTTGTAGATGGTGATCGGACATCCATGCAGAGATGTCCGACAGACAGGCAGCACTGCGCACGGAAATGTCTGATGCTTCTGGTGGAAATGAGAGGAAGAGCTGGGTATCATCAGCATAGCAGTGATATTTGAATCCATGGGAGGCAATGACAGGGCTGAGGAAGGAGGTGTAGACTGAGAAGAGCAGAGGACCCAGTACTGAGCCATACAGGACACCAGCTGAGAGAGGCAGAAGAGAAGAACGAGAGCCCCGCCAGACCACTTGATAGGATCTGGCAGATAGGTAGGTCTCAAACCATTTTCGTGCTGTTCCTTTCATCTCAAGCTGACTAAGAGAGGAGAGTAGAATCTGGTGATTGACAGTGTCGAATGCTGCAGACAGGTGAAGGAGGATGAGGACTGAGGAGAGAGAGGCTGCTCTGGCTGACTGGAGAGCATCAGACACTGCTGGAAGCGCTGTCTCCGTGGTATCACCAATTCTGAACCCAGACTAATATCCATTGAGGATGTGGTTCCGGGTGAGGAATTCAGAAAGTTGATCACAGGCTTATAGTTTTGGACCGAGTTAGGATCCAGTGAAGGTTTCTTTACCAGAGGTGAAATTAGAGAAGTTTTGAAGGTAGCTGGGAAGCCGCCAGATGAGAGCGAGGAGTTGATGATCAGAATGATGAATGTGGAGAGTTGCAGGGAGATGGTCTATAGCAGTGAGGATGGGATCTGATCTAGCAAGCAGGTGGTAGGTCGAGGTGATATCAGGAGGTCAGAGACTTCAGATTCTGAGAGTGGCTTGAATTCAGAGAGCACATCTTTGCAGTAAAGTCCAGAGCGAGCAGGGCAGGGTGATGCCGAGAACTTGTCCATGGTTGTGTTGACTTTGTCTCTGAAGAGCAAAGCAAAATCATCAGCAGTGAGCAAAGAAGGTGGAGGGGGCAGCCGACAACACAGTAGGGATGAGAAGGTGGCAAAGAGTCTGTGTGGTTTTTTAGTTGCAGACTGTATTTTGTTGTGGTAGAAGGTTGTTTTAGCTGAGGAGACACACACACACACTTTCAGAACCGCTTGTCCCATATGGGGTCACCGGGAACCGGAGCCTACCTGGTAACACAGGGCGCATGGCCAGAAGGGGAGGGGACACACCCAGGACGGGACACCAGTCCGCTGCAAGGCACCCTAAGCAGGACTCGAACCCTAGACCCACCGGAGAGCAGGACCCAGTCCAACCCACTGCGCCACCACACCCAGCTGAGGAGACAGCAGGGTGAAAAGAGGCTAAAAGTTGTTTGTAGACATCCAGGTCTGTGCGAGTTTTGGATTTATGCCATTGTCGCTCTGCAGCCTGGAGTTTGATCCTGTTAGTACATAATGTGTCAGTCAGCCATAGGGTGGTACTGAGGCATGCTGGTCTAGAAGATAGAGGTCAGAAAGAGAAAAAAAAGAAGAAAAAAAGAAGAAGAAGAAAATGTTAGTGGCATTGTCTGCTGATAGATCCGAGAATTCTGCAGCAAAAGGGAGGGCAGATAGCGTAGCAGGGACAAGGCAGGAAGGCGAGAGAAATTTTAAGTTATGGCAGAAGGTAAGAATGGGTGCAGAAGGAGAGGGATTACTGGTGAGGCATGGTTGGAAGGAGACGAAGAAACGATCAGAGGGATGGAGTGGGGTCACAGAGAGGACAGGACAGCCACAGTTACGGGAGAAGACAAGGTCAAGGCAATTGCCAGCTTTGTGAGTAAACTGAAGCAGGATGGCAGGTTTGACAGACAAGGATGAACCAGGTTTCTGTAGCAACGGGAGCGTCTGAGTCTCTGGTCGTGGTGTCATTGCGCAGTTCGGTTGCCATAGACAACTTTGATATTCGACATATCGTTTATCGTTAGTTTCTTGTGACGTGCTAGGGCATATCGGGTTCACAAGTGGATCTGGGGAGCTTGTGGTTGAACTCCCGGATAATTTCATTCAGAGACTCCATACAGACAAACATAAAAAACTTACAGGTCAAACAAACAGAAGCACAAATTGAAACATAACTCCTATCTGCAACACAACATATGATTTTATCTTTTAACAACAGCTCCCTACTTAACGTTTGTTTTCGAATGAGCCTAGCCCACAAAGCAGGCGACAATTTGAGCAGGGTATGGGCATGGCCGGGTTGGAGCCTGCCACATTTCACTTTTTTAAAATTAATTTGTTTGATTTATTTTTTCAGTGTAGTTTTTCTTTTGGAGGGGTGCAGCAGGTTTGATCTGTGCCTGCTCTCTGGGGGGTCTGGGGTTTGAGCCCTGCGTGGGGTGCCTTGCGACGGACTGGCGTCCCGTCCGGGGTGTGTCCCCTCCCCCTCTGGCCCTACGCCCTGCGTTGCCGGGATAAGCTCCGGCTCCCCGGGACCCTGCTCAGGACAAGCGGCTTCAGAGAGTGTGTGTGTGTGTGAGTGAGTTTTTCTTTTTCTATTTGTTTAATGATCACTGAATTACTTATTTGCTTTTTTCGTAATACTTTTTCATAAATCTTAAAAGCTCAACATTTTACATTCTTAAATAAACATTAAGACACTTAAATTACTGAGCATAAACTGAACCGAAGAAATATGTATGTGCTCTCCTACTCTGCAGTCAACGCAGATCTGGAGGTAGTTGTAAATTCCAGTGGCATGACAAAAATCTAAAGTGGCATGTGGAAATGAGTAGGTGCATTATTTAATTTATCTAGATCATACAGCTACTGCTTGATAAGCTAGACGGATGCTTCTGTTAATAATTTATATTCTGGTTGTTTTGCAAAAGAACTAATTCCAACAATTGGAGCAGGTTCTTGCCAGTCATCAGGGACACAAGCCAACAAGAATGTTCATGCTCTATAACTTTGAGATCATAACTGCTGAACAACGGATAAACCTTCACGCAGCCGCTCGTCTAACGTATTAGGAAATTGATTAGGAACCGTGAATATTCGGATGAACTTTTATGCGGCTGCTTGTATGATATACATTGGTTCATATGGTGGAAAGTAACAAACTAACTGTACTTTAGAATCACGCATCTGCATCTAAGTCAATCTTTCTGCTGATGTAACGCACACATTGTATTTTCTATGAGATGTATGTTGCTTTGGAGAAAAGTGTCTGCTAAATGAATAAATGTAATGTAATGTAAATGCAAGCCCAAGCTTCAGCATTGCGCCAGGTTATCGAACACCTTTTCCAGGATATTAGGGTTTAGTGGATTAGGTGGGGAGGCGCGGTGATGCAGCAGGTTTGACTGGGTCCTGCTCTCTGGTGGGTCTGTGGTTCGAGTTCCGCTTGAGGTGTCGTGCGATGGACTGGCGTCCTGTCCTGGGTGTGTCCCCTCCCCCTGCAGCCTTGCGTCCTGTGTTGCCGGGTTAGGCTTCAGCTTGCAGTGACCCCCGCTTGGGACAAGCAGTTTCAGACATTGTGTGTGTGGATTAGGTGGTCCTGTCAGTGACACACAATTTACAGACTCATAGGGAACAGTGCTAATTTTACAGAGATCATTCACCTCAAACTGGAAAACTGTCAGCCATGGTTCACTCATCTGATGCTTCAGCTTTTAAAGATCACATATATACTGTGACCAGTTACAGAATGGAGGCAACCACATAGGCAGGACTGAGCACAGGACAGCAGAATTTTTCCCCAAAACCAGATTTCATTTTAAACCAAACAGAAACCAAAGAACCATTTTTGAACAAACCACAACCAACCTAAAACAAGACACAGTCCCCAAGCACTCCTCTCAAGTCCTCAGACCAGCTGTCCTTGCTGATTACCCCTGAACTTGCATCAGTTGGTCTTCATTAAGCCTCTGAAGTATGGCATGGGTAGGCAGTTGGGGATGCTGTCAATCAGTTCAGCCTCATGCCTACCAGGAGAGCACCTCCCACCAGCTCACAATACAAAACATATCATTTCCAGCAATAATAGTATTATTTCAGTACGAATTCATACATGTGATGGATCTGACCATCTAACCAATCAAAATATGAAGTGTATTTCCTAATAAAATATTTTCCACATTAAAACAGTGGAAGAGGATATTATTATTATTCGTTGTTCAGCCTATGGCTTTGACTAATGTGACTTACAATGTTGGGTTAATAAAAACACGGAAGGGCTTGCAAGACAATCACATGATTATAATCCAGAATGGCAGGTTGAGATGCAACTAAGATCAATCTAGAGCTAAAGTAGATGCCATCATTTAACAAAAAATGTTAAATGATTAACAACATTTTAAAGGCAAAGTGAAACTATTGGCTAAGACATCTAGGGATCTGTAGGCTAGACTGAAGGTTTAAGCTGGACCCTCTCTGTAACATCCAACCAGCAGAGAGACTAGACCTGAATAGTGGTGTGTGTATATATAGCAAAGAAGGTTATGCATTTGATGAGCAGAGGTTTTGAGCCAGGGTGGGTTGCAGATGCCAAAAGACCTGTCAGGAGGAAATTACAATAATCCCCTTGAGGATCAGGAGAGAACAACAGCCAGGACAAGGAGTTCTCAGTGAGGCAGAGGGAGATGTATAGGAATAAGGACTTCTCTGGGGAAGCAGAGTTATGTGATAATTATAGCTGTGTAATTTATCCTGCTTTACATTTATTTATTTAGCACATACTTTTCTCCAAAGCAACTTCTAATGAACTCTATGTAGTGTTATCAGCCCACACACCTTATTCACCCAGGTGACTTACACTGGTGGATACACTACTTACAATGGGTCACTCATCCATACATCAGTGGAAAATACTCACTCTGTCACTCATACACAATGGGACAACCCAAACAGCATGTCTTTGGACTGTGGGAGGAAACCAGAGCACCCAAAGGAAATCCACCCAGACACAGGGAGAACATGCAAACTTCACACAGACTGAGTGAGGATCAAACCCACATCTTTTTGCACCACCCAGATGCTGTAAGACAGCAGCACTACTCACTGTGCCACCGTGCTGCCATGGCCACTGCTCTATGCATTTTATATGAAAAACTTAATGTGCAGAATGAAAAGAATGTCATTTGACGTGGAACCAAACACAGTTCCTTTGTCATTAAAAAGTTACAACTGTCTTAATAAAAAAAAGACTTCAAATTATAATTTATTGATTTATACATTCAAGTATATTTTCTGGGCGGATGGTGATGCAGAAGGTAGTGCTGCAGCCTTACAGTGGGCTGGGCTGCTCAAATCTGGCTCGATCTGTGGAGTTTGCATGTTCTCCCCATGTCTGCATGGGTCTCCTCCCAGGGGAAGTTCAGCTGAGTTGCAGTTCAGGTGAATTTGTGGCTCCAAACTTTCCTGTTGTTTCTGTCTCTGTGTGTGTGTGTGTGGTGGGGGTTGGAGGCTACCCTGTGATGAATTAATATCTCACCCAGGGTGTACCCCCTCTCTTCCTTGCTCCCACTGTTTCCGGGATATGCTCGAAAGCCCTGCAACTGTGAACAAGACATGCAGTTATTGAAAATGGATGAATAGTATGTTTCTTTCTGTAGCAGCTGAAAGGACTACATGGCTGCTCATTCAGATTTTATATATAATGTATACTGAATATAGAGTCTCCAAAACATCATTATACAAAATGTATATTGTAACACTTGCAACATTTGCCATAAGAATTAAGAAAACTGGTCATTTTAATCCCGTCCTGGGTGTGTCCCCTCCCCCTCCGGCCTTACTCCCTGGGTTGCCGGGTAGGCTCCGGTTCCCCGCGACCCCATGTGGGACAAGCGGTTCTGAAAGTGTGTGTGTGTGTGTGTGTGTGTGTGCGTGTGTGTGTGTGTGTGTGTGTGTGTGTGTGTGTGTGTGTGTGTGTGTGGTCATTTTAATGGGGGGCACGGTGGTGCAGCGGGTTTGGCCTGCGCCTGCTCTCTGGTGGGTCTGGGGTTCGACTCCTGCTTGGGGTGCCTTGCAATGGACTGGCATCCCATCCTAGGTGTGTCCCCTCCAGTCTGGTGCCCTGTGTTGCCGGGTTAGGCTCCGGCTCACCGCAACCCTGCTCAGGGCCAGCAATTTCAGTGTATGTGTGTATTTATATATACCTACCTTTTAAAGGTATCTGTTTTATGAAGTATGTACAAATGTTTGTATATCAAGTGTAAATTCCTTTTTTAATAGGTAACTACCAAAGCAAGGAAAAGATTCAGCAAACAAAGATGGATGTGGGAGGAATGGGCAACTGACCAAAAAGCCAGAATGAGTAATAAGACTTAGACAGGCTCTTAAAACTGTGCATTTACTGTATATTGTATATTGCTCCTCATCTGATGCAACACAGCCAGTGTCTCACACATCTATGTGAAGCATTAAAAGGTGGAAGCTGCATTTTTATTATTCACAATTTTGTTGCTTTATGGTGTTCTATCTGTTCTACCCAACCTTTCTATAGTTTGGTTAAGCACAACAGACCACTACAGTTTAAGCCTTGATAAACCAGCAGTAATTTTGCTTTTGCCCTTAGTAAGATGAGATTTTAAGGCAGTCAAATATGTTAAATATGTTCACAGCACAAATTAAAATGATTTTTTTAAACAGCATTTTCTCATTATGAAATAAAACCCCCTTTCACTTGACTCAGATTTTTTCTTTATTACAATTTTTTTTTTGATATCTAATAGCCATTCATGCATATGAAATATACATCCATTCCATCTATCAATCCATTATTGAAAACTGATTTTATAATGCAGGCTCTTGATTGTCCAGAGCCAAGGGCATGAGGCAGTACATATCTAGAGTAGAAGGCACACACACACACATTTTCAGAACCGCTTGTCCCATACGGGGACGCGGGGAACCGGAGCCAACCCGGCAACACAGGGCGTAAGGCCGGAGGGGGAGGGGACACACCCAGGACAGGACGCCAGTCCATCACAAGGCACCCCAAGCAGGACTTGAATCCCAGACCCACTGGAGAGCAGGACTGTGGTTCAACCCACTGCGCCACCGCACCCCCCTGAGTAGAAGGCATATAAATCAGATTTTTTTTGTTGTAACTTGTTCTTTTGTGCATATGTTTTTTAGCTGCTTTAGCTCATTTTAATAAAGTTTTGTGCCATCGTATTGTGCCCTTCTACTTAAACGGTATATCATTATGTTTCCGCATTGTAGTCTAAAGCAGGATAAGCCTGATTGCAGGTCTCTCTCATCCAGCAGGCTGTAAAAAACAATTCTCTAAAAGCATGGAGCACCAGAAACCACCCCACTATATTAACATTTCGTCAAACTGAGGAGTGAGTTGAGTGATTTAATGTACATTTCTTTCAACTTTCCGGTTTGATTTGTTATTCTGAGTTGGGTGAGTGGGTGGTTTTTTGAAATGGGCATGAATTTAGCTTACTCAGTGTGTGCTCTATTTCCTTGAATTACACTAATGATATACTAGTTATGTGTTGGGTTTTTTGGTGCAAAAAAAATATGGAGAACTGTTAAAAAATAATTACACCACTTGTAATTAAAAGTATTAATTCAGGGTTGCTTATGATCTTGGTTGACTAATGTCTATTTCGTCAGGTGGAATTCTTCGGTACAAACTTTACCGCACGCCATGGGGCATGTCAGGAAAAGATGGAATGCAAGTAGGAAAGAAAAGCCAAGGCGACTAGAAGTGGCACGATGTGTGCCTGTGAGGTTGCTGGGACCTTCCTGTTAACACAGCAAATCCTCCATGTCACTGTGTGACTTATGACCTGCTGAGTTGCCACTGTCTGCATGGGTAGAGCTTTTCCTGGCATGTGTTCGCTGGTGCCATGGACAGCTGTGTATGAAAGAAAATGGAATTGACAGAATTGGGGCAAACAAAAAACCTTTAAAGATAGATAACATACAAAAGAACACACTCAACAGTTTCAGTGAAAAAGACAAAAGGCTGTTTTTCCTCCAGACTGCTGGACTGCTGGGGTTGCTTTTGTCTGCTATTTTTACTTTTGGCAAGATTTCAATCACTTAATTAAATCTTCTCCTGAGATATGAACTGCAGCAGTTAATGAGTAGTCATGTGCACAGACGGAGAGGCTGAGATAATAGGCAACATAAAATTGTAAGTAGGGTGTTACATGCTTTTTCAGACTTCTTTGAAGAACATGACTGATTCAGGGTGGTTATAATATTGGCTAGAAAACAAACAGTAATTTAAGAATGGCCTCTACTCAATGAGTTTCTGCAAGTCAACACTGTAGGAATATCTCACTCACTTTCATGAACTACTTGTTCAAGTCAGGGTCCCCGTAGTCCGGCACTCATCCCGCAGGGACAGGATGGGAGGCTAGTCAGTGAACACCTTGGACGAGACACCATTCCATCACACAACTGGGAAAACAATGTAAATTAAAGAACAGACAACCCTCAAACTTCTAAAAACATCATTGATCCATGATATAATAACAATGTTGGGCTTTGAACACAGAGCTATCAAGAAAATGCCAAACAACTTCAGAGAAGAAACTTACAGATATAGTTTTAGAGGTAATAGCCCATCTGTTCTTTTTGAAGAAGGCACATACCATCTGCAGTGTTGGATGAGAACAAGGAACATGGTGTACTGAAAAAGTACATAAAAGACTGATGAGAGAGCACCTCAGCAAAAATAAAGAGTAATTGACATTGCCTCCCTCACCGATTCTAGTTTCAGCGTCAACTTTTCACCAGAGCTTGACAGCACCATTGGTGCCTTTGTGGTTGAAGCTTTGAAGCTGCCAGAAACCTCATCACTGCTACCTGAGTGTCTCCTTCCTCTGCATCTTATGAGCAGAGAGACCTCAGTGCAGGCTAAGGTAACAGAGCTTCCAGAAAGAACAGACAAATTTCTGTGATATTTCAACAAATCACATCTGCTGAACTACAAAAAGCTGAACAGCAAGAAGGCACCTTAGAAGGAAGGGCTTTAAAGAAGATTAAGTCGTAGCCATCTGTGCTCTTATCTCTCCTGGTGTAAACCCTCTACCATGGCAGCAGGTTCATGGCCATTTCAAGGAAAATTTCTCTCTATCCCAGTTAGAAGAAAGGCCACAGGAAGGATGATAAAACTGAATCTGTACTGCGTTAGGTAATTTTTAAAAATGAATAGGTTTTAGTGCCTTTTGTAATGATGCTTTGTATATTGGAAAACGAAAATCTTTGTTTTAGACAAGTAATGGTGTCTTTCAAAATCAGTTTGTTGTAGTAAACAATCTGGTTTTTTTTTGTTTTATTTTTCAACAATGGCATGAATGAAATTAAACAACGAAAAGACAAGATATGTGAATTTCCAGTACATTTTGCAACACGGCAGGTGCCTTTCAGTGGCAGACTTTTAGCGTCCTTTTCGGAAAAGGCAGTTATTGTTTTTGTTAAAGCCCCAAGCATCCCATTCAGTGAGTCTCTTTACTGTGACAGACCAAAAACATAAAATGTAGCAATGCTTTCCCTCTCTGGATTGTCAACAAAAATGTTAAAAGTAACAAGAATATCTGCATTAAAATCAGACTTTTGACAAACAAAAGTAAAAAAATAAACTTCTGTAAAAACAATCCATTCTCTATCTAATCTATTCATTATGTAGAAAAAAACCTTCATTCATAATAGCTATGAAAAAGTGGTTGCAATTCCAGATCTTGTCAACAGCACAATGTCATACGGGGCTGAGAGAACCAGGACGGCAGGACCCAAGTGTAGAGTCATTCGTCTGGTTTCGGGGGATCAAACAAGTTCTCGGTGTCGGGGACAGGCGAATGGTCTGTCGATCAGCGGTTGGAGTCAGAGAGAGGATCCATGGACGAGGTCGGGGGCGAAGCGAAAGGTCGATCGGTCTGTGGTCAGCGTTGGAAAGAAGATCGGTGGACGTGGTCGGGAAACAAAGCGAAGGGACGAAAACCGGAAAACGAGAGAGGAGAACAAGTGTTGAGTGTGCACTGGACATCACGAAGGAGGGCGGTTGTCTCTGACAAGATTCTGCAAAGGTATGGGAGCTGAGGAGGGTCTTTTAAAGGGTGAGCAGTTAGTCAGGTGCTGGACCAGAGTCAGGTGCTGTCAGCTGAGCTGTAGGCGTGGACGTGACACACAAAGCTGCATGTTGCAAAGAGCTGTAGACACAAAAGAGTACAGAATTGAGATTCTGGAGCAAAACAAAAAATAGTAATTAAAGTTATAAAATGTGACTATAATGGCAGCATCTTAAGACTGCTTGTTTAACATCATTTCAAAAGACAGATCTAATCATAGAAAATCATCCTGTGCACAATGAACCAATGCCAGCCAACAGAGGCCGCAGCACACAGTATTACACAATATTTTTACCTCCTAATCCAGAGCACTGGTCCATTGCGAATAGCTAATACAGCCATTCCCCGACAACTGTCCGAGTTCCATTCTGATCAACTGGTCGGATCTCGAAATGGACATAAGTCGGACTTATGTTAGCCTGGCATGTAGAAGTCGTATACCTGTACAACATTATTTTATCCTACTTAATTTCTATCATGATTATCTTGTTTTTTATTAACCAGCTGTATCAATTGACATTTTATATGATTTTGCAGTTTTTTACATTTTATTTAAGATTCTTTAATTCGTATTTCAGCATTTTTATTTTTTACATTATGCAAGTTCTATCGTGATTATCTCATTTTTGTTTAACCAGTTGTATGAATTGACATTTTTTTAAAATCATTCTATGGTTTATTTAAAAAAAAAGATTCTTTGGTTTATTTTTAACTTCTTATCTTAGACTTTTTATGATTTCAGCAAACACAGTACAATAGTATATTTATCATTTTTTAGTTTCTATTTGATCATTTTAAAGTATTTTGTGGAAATATGAAAGAGTAAAGGTGACACTGCATTTGGCTTATTGTGGTAAAGCATACAATTCACAGAAAAATAAAATGCATTGAAAAAATACATCTTATGCAATATAAAAAGAAGTGAAATAGTAAAGAGCAAAAAAATTGAGACATTTAATCAATTTTTTCATCAGGGCTTAGTACTGGGTCCCCTGCTCTTCTCAATCTACACCTCCTCTCTCAGCCCTGTCATTGCTTCCCATGGATTCAAATACCACTGCTACGCTGATAATACCCAGCTCTAACTTTCCTTTCCACCTGGAGCATCAAACATTTCTGCTTGCATCACTGCCTGTCTGTTGGACATCTCTGTATGGATGTCTGATAACCACCTACAACTCAACCTCTCCAAAACAGAGATCCTACACCTCCCAGCTGGCCTGTCTTTCTATCATGATCTCTTGATGAAACTGGACAACTCACTCATTTTACCTACTTCCTCGGCTAAGAGTCTAGGAGCAATGATTGACTCAAGTCTATCTTTCTCTCAGCACATCGAAGGTACAACCTAGACCTGCAGATACATCCTACATAACATCCGCAGGATCCGTCCTTACCTCACAACAGACTCTGCACAACTACTTGTCCAGGCCATGGTGACATCCCGTCTGGACTACTGCAACTCACTGTTGTCTGACCTTCCTGCTGTTGCCATCAGGCTTCTGCAGCTGATACAGAACCCTGCTGCCTGAGTTGTGTTTGACTTGCTGAAACGTTTGCATTTATTTCCTCTACTCGTTTCTCTTCACTGGCTTCCCATAGCTGCCTGGATCAAATTTAAGACCCTGGTTGTAGCCTACAATTGCATCAATGGAACTGCTCCCAGCTTTCTACAGGACTTGATCAACTGTTACACTCTAACCAGACCACTACACTCTTCCACATCTGCCCACTTGGTGATCCCACGCACAAAAGGTAAAGCACAAAAGTTATCGGTTCTGGCTCTGTTGTGGTGGAATGACCTCCCCCTCTTGCTCATAACTATTGAATCTTTGTCCACATTTAAAAAGGTTTTAAAACTCGACTCTTCTGGACTCACTTTGCTCATGAGCTCTTAAGTTCATGTAAGGTATAAATTTTCATGCCCATAAGGTATACATATTCATCATCATGCTCAGATCAATCCTTTATAGAGTCACTCCTGCAATGTAATGTAAATATTTATATGTATCTCAAAAAAAACTACTGGGAAGGTGATTAGGAACTGGCGATATTCTGGTAAAGTTTTATACAGCAACTTGTGTGATGAACGTCGGGGCATATGATAAAGGAAACAAACTGTACTTAAGAATCACACATCTGCAGCAATGTCTCTTTCTCCTAAGGTAATGCACAAATTGTATTTTCTGTGAAATGTGCATCGCTTTGGAGAAAAGCATCTGCTAAATGAATAATGTAATGTAAATGTAATTTTTATATTTACATACAGTATATTTTTATAAATTTATACAGTATTTTTTTTTCCATCATATTTACGGATGGTCGTAAGTTGCGAGTAGCGGAGAGGTTATGTAGATCTCCCTGTTCAGCGTCTCCAACGATAACTGATGGCAGAAGCTCTGAGCCAATCTCCCTACTGTCTGTTGGAATCTTGTTCACACCATAAATTCCCATATTTGCGCTCATTATACAATAAAAATGGATATTACGTTGAATAAGGTTAAATACAAACTTTGAAAAGATCTTTCAAATGAAATATTATGCAACTACAGGGTCCACTAAAAGTGTCCCTTATCTAACATAATGATGCCTCCATAAAGAATACGTACAAACTTGTTCTTCTCTAAGTTACACTATAAAATGAAAGACATGAAAGTAAAACTAATACACATAAGAGAGCAAAAGTTCATTCCCATTAATGTCTTTACATTGGAAAGGAAACATTCTAAAAAATTATCATCAATGAAATTATCTAGGGGCAGACTGCTTCAATCATCTTGAGATGTTTTCTTTTCTCTTACTGATGTCTCACTGCTTTCTTAAGAATATGGCCAGTTTGTGTACTGGTAACGTCAGGGTGATCTCTGATCTTTGTTCCTGTAACTGGGCATCCCTGCATGGTATCATCTGCAAACTGGGCTGTGTCGTTTTGTGTTGAGGCTGAACTTGGTACTTAGTGCACCTCTCTGAGGTTTCTCCTGTTTCTCCTTATGGAAGATCTGCTGGTAGTTTCAACAACATATGACCTTGGATCCGGACATTGAGTTCTGACTTGTCTGGGGTCCAGGTTCTTGTGGAATTGTCTTGGTCCCTCACTTCTTGGCCTTGGTACAGTAGTGGAAGTGGATCTTTCCTAGTATGCGCATCGTACTGGTATTTCATCATCTCACTTCTTTGCATGAGTCTGTTCTTGACATTGTCATCTGCATCTCTTATACGTGATGGGAGAAGTGTAGCAATAATTCTGCCAAACAGCATCTCAGCAGGGGACTGGAGTTTGTTGTCAACTGGAGTAAGACGAATGTTGAGAAGAGCTTGTGATATGCTTTTTCCAGCCTTCATGCAGTTTTTTATGCACAACTTCACAGTTCACATCTTCACTTGGTGCTTGATAAGACCATTGGATTGGGGATAGTGGGGCGATGATGTTGTATGTGTTATAGGCCATTCTTTGCAGAAATAAGTGAATTCTGTTCCTGAATACTGTGGGCCATTGTCAGATCCTATTTGGTCAGGCCTCCCGAGCATGCTACACAATTCTTCGAAGACATTTGTGACAGACTTGGATGTCACTGGACTTTGTAGTTCCTTTATACATGGATACTTTGAGTAGTAATCTGTGATGATAATGAATTGCCTTCCTTTCATCTCAAAACATCTGTCCCAAGCATCTGCCATGTCTTCAATGGCACCTTGTTCGCTATCATTGGCTCTTTCCTATTTTGATCCTGGTCTTCTTGACAGAATTGATATGCCGTTACAATCCTCTCAATATTCTTGCTCATGTTCTGCCAGAAAATAGAATCCCTCGCAAGCAGTCTTGTTTTCTCGATACCGAGATGGCTCCTGTGAAGCTGCGTAATGATGTCATGCCACATCCTTTCCGGAATGATAACTTAATCTTTTGTGATCTGATGTGATAATCCTTTGAAGACAGCACCATTATCAGTGCCGATTGTGTCTCAATATGGCCAAAACATTCTTAGATCATTGGGCAGCTCTGTGAGTTTCTCAGGCTATCCCTGGTACACCACCTCAGCAGGTGCATTGAGGATGGAGCACCGTCAAGTCTCAACCTTCAACACATTCTGTTTCTTGGCACTGAAATTTATGAGGTCAAAGTGACTGCGTGGGCGGTCATTTCCATCTCCACTGCGGTGTTGTCCTCTGGATTTGGCAGTTGCAATAGCGTGTCGGTCAGGACCATCCAATGCCCTAGCTTATATGTGGTGGTGAAGTCATAGTCTTGGATTCACAGGAGCATGTGCTGCAGTCTTGGCGGGGCTGTTATCAGCTTCTTGCAAATCATCTCCAAGGGTTTGTGATCTGTGTTGATGTAGAAATGCTGGCCATAGAGCTAGGTATGGAACCTCTCTATTCCATGCACAAGCGCAAGCATTTCATGTTCGATGTTTTTATAATTTGCTTGGGTAGGTGTTAGAGTCTTTGATGTGAATGGCTGCTGGGTGTCCATTTTGTAAGAGTGCTGCATCCAGTCCTTTCAGTGAGGCGTCAACTGCGAGTGTTACTGGACTCATGGTTATCAAAATATGCCATACTAGAATGCTCTGATATTGCATCCTTGAGCATATCGTAGGCACATTGGTGATCTTCTGACCAGTCATATAGCATTTCCTTTTTCAGTAACTCAACCAGACTCGCAGATTTCTGGCTCAAGTTTGGTATGAAAGAACTCATATACGTCAGTAATCCTAGAAAGCACTGGAGGTCTTCCTTGTCCTGTGGGCTAGGCATGTTTTTTATATCTTTTACTTTGTCTGGGTTTGGTGAGATTCCATTTTCACTGTAAATGTTTCCAAAGAATGCAATTTGTCTCTGCTTTATAAAACATTTGTCCGAGTTGAACACCAGCCCTGTCTCCTTCACCCTTTCAAGGAGTAACAGTAGGTGTTTGTCATGCTCTTCTTCTGTCTTGCCAAATATGCAAATGTCATCTGCAATTCCAATACACACTACCAGGCCTTCCAAGATTTTGTCCATGCGCTGCTGAAATATGTCTTGGCTTATGCTAAGCCCAAAAGGTAGGCGTGTGAAGCAATAATGCCCTAGGTATTTGCAGAATGTTGTAAGCACCTCTGATTATTCATCTAGGACATGCCAATACCCAGCTTTAGCGTCAAGCTTGCTGGACCACCTTGCTCCATGGAATTCTGCATTTATTTCTTATAGTGTAGGGGTTTTGTGGGGACATCTTTTAATCACTTTGTTAAGTCTCTTAGGGTCCAGACAACAAACGAAGGGACCCATCTTTCTTGAGGCTGCATACCATACTGGAACACCAGTCTGTGTGTTCTTTCACTTTCTTGATGACCCCTAGTTTCTTCATGCGACAGAGCTCATCCTTCATTTTTGGTTTAAGATTGATGTTGAATTTTCTTGGGCAAACAACATGTGGCTCTACATCTTCCTTCAAGATGATTCGTGCTGGGCCTTATAATTTACCGATTGTGTCAAACTGTGCTGGGTATAATTCCATGAGATACTCTGTAACACTTATCTTCACTGGGGCCTTTTCTATGGCTTCAAGATGGCAATTGAAAGTGAGCAGATTCAGGACAGTGCACATGGGTAACCCAAGTAACAGTGGGCCATTACCATCCAAGACATGGAATTCTGTGTTTACCCACCAGGACTTATCGTACTTGCATTGCATGGGGAGCTTCCTGAAACATGGTATGGAGTGACCGCTGTAAGACGTCAGCTTCACCATACCCATCGGTCTGAGGACTTATGTTGGTTCAGTGCTGCCATACATCTGTCAGAATGCATATGAGTGGGAGTGCATTCCCTTGTGCACCTACATTTACATTTACATTTATTTATTTAGCAGACGCTTTTCTCCAAAGTGACTTACAACGGATGCTATGTAGTGTTACCAGCCCACACACCTTATTCACCAAGGTGACTTACACTGCTAGATACACTAGCAGAGTGTGTTCCACTAATGTATGGATGAGTGACCCACACTCTCTCTGTGTTACTCACACACCTGGATCTATTTTTATCATCATAAGTTTTGACTTATCGCAGGCAGCATATTTGATTCCAATTGTTGTATAAGCTTTGTCTTGGGTGTCAACCTCTGTGTTGTGTATATCTATGCTGTGAAATTTTTCAACAAATTCATCTTTGGAGCTTTCTGAGCTGTCATCGGTTGCCTTGGAACTATCATTGCTTGCCCTCACAGCATCAACTCCTCTTGTGTCCTTCTTCCTGTCATCTCTCTTCCCAGGCCTGTTTTGTCTCTCATAACTTTCTCTTGCTTTTTCACATTGACACATCTTCTTCCAATGTCCCTTCTTCCCGCAGCCGCTGCAAATGTCCTTATACGCCGGGCATGATCAGGGTTTGTGGTGTAGTCCACATCGGCCACATGGATTTTTCATTCCGATGTGATCAATTTTCTTTTCCTGTGGAGTCTATACCTGGCGGGTGCCGATGAGCACGACTTCGTGTTTTCTGCCTTCCATGAGCCTTTCCTGAAGTGTTAGGCCTTTTTCTTTCCCCAGCAGCTCCCTGCAGAAGTCATCCATTGGCAGACTCATTATGACAAGCTCCACAATTCCTTCTTGCATTTCATCCTCAGAGAATTTAGACAACTGTGCTTGTGCTCGGGCTATCGTGTCAAACATCAAGGATTTAATTTTCCCGCTGTTGATATTGCACTAAGCTTCATCTGTAAATCCTGAAATTCACAGCAACCTTCAACTGCTTTTTGATAACTCCCATAATTTTTCTGCTTGGTCGTTTCTGCTCGTTGTTGGTCAGGACAGATGCGTTCGGTCTCCGTAGGCCTTCATCACTGACTCCTATTTTAATTTTCCTCGCTATATCAGGATCGCTTCCACACCAGTAGCATTTTCTGCTTGAATAGCTTAAATGCTTCTGCGAGATCAGCAGTGCCCCACTGCATAATGGGATATTTCGATGTCATTTGCACGGGTGTTTATTGCTGATCCATGATCGTGTTGTCGAGCGGTTTCAGTTAGAATGTGTCTACAACAGCGGCACGCTTCCACACGGTGAATTCCAATACGGGAAAATGCCATCTGCTGGTACTGTATGTACTGTGATCCTTTCCGTCACTGCCGCCACCATGTAGTGTTCTAGGTGGGTTCAAGACCCTCACGTATAAGCGCCAACCCAAATAGTTCTTTAGGACTGCTTTATTGCGTGGGCGACACCATGTTAGTTTTTATACACTGCACTTAAAATGAGGTGAAACAAAAGAGCGCTTCCCATCGCAATGTTTCTAAGTAAAATTTAGTCTGAAATTAAAGCCTTTTGCCTCCACATTTGCAAAATTTATGTACATTAGATATTTCACTTCCATTTACATCTGACAGGAAAATGTATTATAAAGAGGTTGTCAAAGATGTTTCATGACTTATTTATTTTTGTTTTAACTGTATAACTATTTATATATTTATCAGATAACCTTATCTAGGTCCAAACCAACAGCAAGAAATACATTTAAGCGAAAAGTGAGCATTTATAGTCCTGCGTAGAAAATGTTCAAAGTCCTGCTTTGTTTATTATGGGAACTGTTAGACAACCCTGAAATCATCTGTATACATCTGACCACGATTAGATTTGTAAAAATAACCAACCAATTTCAACAATCGCTTGTCCCAAGTGGGGTTGTGGGAAGCTGGAGCCTGTCCCAGATCCATTGGGCACAAGGCTGAAGGGGTTGGGGGGGCACACCCTGGATGGGACGCCAGTCCATTGCAGGAACACAACCAGTTACCCAGGCACACAGCCGGGCGAAGGTACTGGAGCAATTGTAGGGCAAGCACCTTGCCCAAGGACACCACAGCTGGAGGCAGGGATCAAACCAGCAACCTCGAAAGGCAGCCACTCCAACCATGAAGCTACCGGCTACCCCTTTGTAAAAAGAAATCTCCGCAAATTCTAAAATTTGGTAAAACAGAAATATTGTTTTTGTATTCTTTCTCTCATTTACTCCGATTAAAATAGATATATCATCTTGGATAGCAGCATTTCTTTGACATGTCTGCTTGGATGACTGTTCAAGATGGAAATCCGCCATCTCACTGCTGGGGCCTTCCAGGTAATGTAGCTGGTTGTCAGTCTCACTGAGGTACAACATGTATTAATGATATTAAGACCATGAAAAGGAGTTTATCCTTTCAGTTTATAGTGTCTCATGGTTCTGAGAGTATCTCCTCAGTTACTTCTGAGAAACTGTTGTTCCAGTGTGTTGGCCCAAGACACTGGCACATGGAAAGGGGACGTAATAACCTATGAACTACCTGTGCAGTGTCAAGACCCACAGGGACAATGCCCATATGGGCCAGAGGAGGCACCACTCGGTGCCACTAGTTCAAACCCATGCACCTGTTCACAATCTGGTAGTTGCTGAGATATATTAGGAGCAAGCGGTGGAGGATAGATTGTGGATTCTTAATCAGCGTTTCTAATGTCCTCTCTTAGCGATCATTAGTTGCCCGTTTCTTCAGTTTTCTTCCATAGGTGTTTATGCTCCAGTCCCGAGTGCCCGTCCTTTCTACTCCTGCCTCTTGTTCTCCAGTCCTGGTCCAGCGTTCCCGTCCGGTACTTTGTCACGCCTCCGTGTTCAAGTCCTACTCACAGATTCACGTTTCACTTTTCACCTTTGTGCGAATACACTGTGTCTCCTGGTCCTGCACTCATCGTTTGACCTCTACCCGGTACTTGAGAGTTCGCACTGTGCACTTATAAATGCATTCTGCACGCGAGGTCACTTTACTTTTCGTCCCTTTTCGGACGTAACAGCAACTCCCGTCCGGATGTTAAATGCAGAATGCTGCTGAGGTTACTGCAATAAAAAAACAGCAAATGAAAAATATTCAGGTCCTTCACTGCACAAAGTTTTATGACAAGAGCTAAGGGAATTCTGAGTACTGCCATGGTTTAGTTCAGGCATTCAGAAAGACGTAAAATATGCCATGTTAAATGCAGTAAAATAAACTGTTAAAACTTTTCGATTTTATTTTATATTGAAATGTACTTATCTTCCAACAGTCAATATGTTCCACATGCCCATAGTTAATCCCAGACTTGACCCTTCTCCATCACAACTTCAAACCTGGTCAGACTCAATGACAAGGACATCAGCTGAACAAGTAGGTAAAGAGTAATAATGCCTTATTTTATGTGGTTTGCCAAGTTTCCAGCCGATAAACTTATTTTGAGATTTTATGCAGATTTATGTCGATTTTACATCCTCAAACACCACTGAACAGTGATCATTTTTTTAAACAATTGTGTACTCCTGTAAGTTTAAATACTTTGTTGCTTGTTTTTCCCAGAGGACATGATCACCTCTGGGAAAATAACCGCATGGAATGCTGCCCATTGCATTTTCTTCCTTTAAATGAAAATGCATATAGATAGATTAATGAATGTGTCTTGTGTTTCTTTCAGATTGTTTGCTGAATTATACAATATAAGACCGTGCATGGTGAGTCATTTGCACAGCACTAAGGGCAATGTGTTACCCTTAGAGCAGACAAGGTGTCGCTGTTCATTTATTCTGTTGTTTTTCTGTTGCTCTTTATATTGTGCACTTGTTGCTGCTAAATGTAACTTTGTGTTTTATAATTCAAAAATTTTAACTTTTAATACTCTTTAAAAAAATTGACTAGTTTTCCTGAATATATAGATTTAATATATTCAGATAATATTTAAAAATTAATTTAGATATTAGCATCCGTTGAAAGTCACTTGGGAGAAAAGCGTCTGCTAAATAAATAAATGTAAATGTAATATTATACTTTTATATATACTTACAGAGACAAAACATGCAATACATAAAACAACATATGCAGAAGAGTACACAGCAGAGTGTGTTTTACGTAGCGATTTATTTACTTAACCATTAACTATGCAAGGAGACCAGAACTCTTCAGTCCATCGTATATATGTCCTCTGGAACCTGATTCATAGAGGACAATGTGTGACACATACGTTCTCATCCAGAGGCCCTTCTCTGACATACCATTTTTACACATTAGCAACCAGTTATATGATGTAGTATGTTCCAACGAAGTAGGAAATTTTTACACGCAAACTGCAAGGCTTCTGAATCACCTACAAACTTGTTTTCAAGGGTTAATAAAATGGGGGTGCCGTGGGTTTGAGCGGGTCCTGCTCTCCGGTGGGTCTGGGGTTCGAGTCCCACTTGGGGTGCCCTGTGATGGACTGGCATCCCGTCCTGGGTGTGTCCCCTCCCCCTCCAGTCCTACACCCTGTGTTGCTGGGTTAGGCTCCAGCTCGCCACAACCCTGCTTGGAACAAGAGGTTTCAGACAATGTGTGTGCGGTTAATAAAATGGTCAATAAAATTATTTCCTTGCTGCTTACTTAAGAAGTAAGAAAACTACATCCCCTGCTATTCATTACTCATAGGTGTTGTCACTGGAGTGCATAAAACATGCCAAGTGCTGCAGTGACAGGGATTGTGAAAAGAAATATAAAACTGCACCTTGCCTTCAACCCAGCCAATATCTTCGGAGAAGCCCCGGCTGAAGCTGGGGGCTCCAGAGCCCTGAGGAAGTGAAAGATTCATATGGGGCAATAAAAGTAAAATAAGACATTCCCTAGGAAGGTTCTGTGCATGGTCATGTCATTGACGCATGTACAGCTGGTGTTGAGGTGGCAGAGTGGATTGTTCTGTTACCACTGAGCTCACCATTTCCGCATGGTGGTTCACTTCTCCAACCTGGAGAGACACAAATGGATGCCTTAGGTTCTATACAGATGGAAATGACACCAGTTTTCCCATCTAAACAATGAATTTTTTCTACTGCTTTGTGTCAATGTGTGTGAATTCCTATGCGAAAAAGGTGAATTGGACTGTGTGAGATTTATTCAATTGGAAAAAGCTTTCCACTCGCATCCATTCATGCATTTTGCTGTGAATCACTGCTAGATAACAAGACTCATGAAGGCAATCTCTGGGAATATGGTAGCTATTAATACTGGAAAAGACAGGATGTTTCAAAAACATGGCTTAGAACTAATCTTAACTGGGTAACCAGAAGGTCCATTAAAATTCAGCAACATAAAACATAACTGATATGACCACCTCAACATCATGACCTCAGACACCTACCACGTTGTTTCGTAATTTGTTCACCTGACAAGAAAAGACGCAGAAGTCCTACAAAAAATACCATTCTAATGAGTAAGAGTAATATTATTTAGACCAGACTATTATTCTGCCAGAGGGGGTGCGGTGGCGCAGTGGTGCAGTGGGTTGGACCACAGTCCTGCTCTCCGGTGGGTCTGGGGTTCGAGTCCCGCTTGGGGTGCCTTGCGACGGACTGGTGTCCCGTCCTGGGTGTGTCCCCTCCCCCTCCGGCCTTACGCCCTGTGTTGCCGGGTTAGGCTCCGGTTCCCCGCGACCCTGTATGGGACAAGCGGTTCTGAAAGTGTGTGTGTGTGTGTGTGTGTGTGTGTGTGTGTGTGTGTGTGTGTGTGTGTGTGTGTGTGTGTGTGTATTATTCTGCCCAAATACATCCTCCTTGACCTGCTGCCACAGGTTCAAATCCCAGGCTACAAGCCTGACAGTTAGGTAAATTAGGGGGGTGCAGCGGTGCAGCGGGTTTGGCTAGATCCTGCTCTCTGGTGGGTCTGGGGTTCAAGTCCCACTTGGGGTGCCTTGTGATGGACTGGCATCCCGTCCTGGGTGTGTCCCCTCCCCCACCAGCCTTAATGCCCTGTGCTGCCCGGTTAGGCTCCGGCTCACCGCGACCCTGCTCGGGACAAGCAATTTCAGACAATGTGTGTGTGTAAAGCTTAATTTTTATGTAAAATGTAAATTATGTGACCATTGACCAACTGCGGCAGAGGGTGTTGAGAAAGCTGACAGATAAAAAAAAAAAAAAAACAAACAGCCTGGGATGTAGAAGGAAATATCTCTCATCATCATCCTGCATCATAAAAATTGTGGTCTCACATCTAAATATAACTGTGTAAACTCTTTCCCTGTGTCTCGTCTCTCAAACTCACCCTATGGATAACGTCGTCAACAGCAGCCGACGCAAATAAATGCTCAGAAAAAAGAGCAAAACCACATCGCACTGGTGAAACAATAGATTTGCCTTTCCAGTTGAGCTGCATACCAAAAGACATGCCTTAGAACATGAGAGCCAGCCTGGATTATACACTGTACCACCTTTTCAGCTTTACTTCCCACAGACCTTTCCAGCCAATGCTTTGCACCTAACTCATTCCTCCTGTCTGCTTCGGTGCCTGGGGCTTTGTCTTCATGCAGCGTGATGATCCCTGTTTAAAGGGCAGGCTTTGAAACCTCCACGCTTTTGCTTCTTATATTTATATTCCATTTAAAAAGTGGTTTTGACCTGATCTGTACATTTGTCTTGCAAGGCAACAAAAACGTCCTTCCCATCTGTGTGTTCACACAATAATCTGAAATCTGTAAAGTTGGTAGGACTTCACAGTGGGAACTTCAAGGTATCATTGGAACCTGCGCATTGATTAAAACTGCCAGATTCTTCCCGGTTGCCAAGGGAAACCTCAAACAGCTAGTGGCCTCACTGTTCTGGGCAGAAGAACACACATAAAACAAGAGATTTTCAGCTCACTCCCTGCACTGTGGACGTGACCTTTAGTTTCCCGTTCTTCCATATTCCGCCACTTCCAGCAAACTGTGGGATATTAGCTCAATGTAAATGTGATGCCTTTCATTTATATTGTTTTGCATAATGCCGCTTGACTTACCGAAGCTTGATGTCCATTGAGGATTTCCATTGGCGAGCTCCTTGTTGAGCTGATTTTACCCACACGTTGCTTCTGTATGCATTACTGCTGCACCTGTGCTTTACAGCTGTACTTCACATCACAGAAAAAAATAAATCTATAAGAAGGGGTTAATTTCAGAACATGGCAAATTTGTTTTGTTAATATGACACAAGCAAGCCATTTGCCTTGGTAAAAAAACAAAGCCTTTTGAGACACAGCTGGCGGGTTCACTTCCAATTGAGTTGAAGAGATTAAATTTCATTAGTCACAATGGGCCGAGTGAGTAGTATTATTATTATAATTTTATAATACTGCCGTTGTTTATAGTAACTTAATTGAGCAGAATGCATGATTTCATATTCATTAAATCTTAAAAGAGCATCAGAAATAAAAACGTAAATGCTGTGCACAATTTAACTGTCTATGTTGCACCCTTTTCCAGTGCAGCTTTCACATTCTGTATTTCCCAGCGTTAATTACAGGGATTTCAACTTGCAAGCTATGGGGCACGAAACAAGCCTCAGTTTTTAAAGGAGATTCACAAGGACCTTTGTTAACCTTAGGAATTTTCCTTGTTACAGCATCTGACATGACACTTTGTTACTTTACAGCATTACTGAAACATTTTAATAACCACAGCGAATCCTTCCTATTGCTGTAATGATATGCGCCTCCCTGCACTCTATTTGGAAGTGTACAAAAAATACACACACATAAACACACAGTCTGAAACTGCTTGTTCCATGTGGGGTCACGGCGAACTGGAGCCTAACCCGGAAGCACAGGGTGTAAGGCTGGAGGGGGAGGGGACACACCCAGGACGGGACGCCAGTCCATCACAAGGCACCCCAAGCAGAACTCGAACCCTAGACCCGTCAGAGAGCGAGACCCAGCCAAGCCTGCTGCACCACCGTGCCCCCCAAAACAAAAAATATCTTGTGTGTGTGTATTTATTATATATATTACTATATACGGGGGGCGCGGTGGCGCAGTGGGTTGGACCGGGTCCTGCTCTCCGGTGGGTCTGGGGTTCGAGTCCCGCTTGGGGTGCCTTGCGACAGACTGGTGTCCTGTCCTGGGTGTGTCCCCTCCCCCTCTGGCCTTACGCCCTGTATTGCCGGGTTGGGCTCCGGTTCCCTGCGACCCCGTATGGGACAAGCGGCTCTGTGTGTGTGTGTATTACTATATATGTTTTGACAAATACATCGATATATTTATTAAATTTATATCATTTATACTTCTTCAATATGCTTTAAATACAAGAACTGCAATAGCATTGAGACTTTTAAATTTTTTTCCATTTGGGGCTAATTTCTCTAAGAATGTGGGCGACATTTCTTTTTTAATGACTTCAGACATCAGATGCCAGAGAGTTAGGCCACCTCCTGAAGAGGAGTTAAAAGGAACAGTCACTCACTTCCTGGCTTCTTATATTGTTGCAAGTTTCATTTTATTTCACAAATGTATTACCAGGATATAAAAGCTATTATACAATTAGACAATGCGCTTTTGAGACATGGAGTGTGTTAATTACTGGATGTGATTTGGAAAAAAAAAGCTAAGCCTAGTTGGGTATTTTGACAGTTTCCACTTCCAGATTTATGACCTGTTATTCTGAAGTGTTTTAGCCATTTTAGAAGGTGATTACACCTGGGACTAACACGGAGACAGGCAACTGAGGTGAAATGGCTCAAGCGTGAGCCATGAGACTGTCAAAGCCAATCAGGACATTTCGGCAAAATAGTCAATATTCATTACAGCCTCCCATTGATGTACCTGTAGCTTTTCAAAAGCATTCATATCTCAAAAACAGTCTGAAAACCCTATATACAACACTTCTACATTTTAGTCTTGCTTCTTCATGTGACAGTGCACCAATTACTCAAAAAGTTTGTTCTTTCATAAAAATAATAACATGCTTTGACACAAAAATGAGCCTGGTAAAACTATATAGACAGGCGAGAATGGGGAAACCACTGTGACCAGGTTTATCTGTATGGATTTTTTTCTCTGTCAAATGTGGAGCAAAGTGGCAATGGACAAGTCAGATCTATTTGGGTTCATTGTACTGTGTTCAGCGAAAACTTAGTACATGAAAATCCGTGGTATTGATGGCACAGGATGACCTACTCGGCAATGTGTTTTTTTTTGATCCGTTGGAAAGCACTCGAATCACATTTACATTTGCACATAGAGTACACTTGTGATAAGCACAATTAAGTCACAAATTTTCAAAGATGTATTTTCAGCTTGTGTTGTATTCCATGTTTAAGGGATGAAATTATCAACCTTTGGAATTTAGTAGGGACTTGTGGAGACAAGGTGTTTTAATTTGATTTTATTTTAAATTTCTGACAAAGGTTACACATGCTTAAGGGAGGAATCAACCAGCAGGATTGTTTAGGAGGTTTTGGAAATTATATATGAAGCCCAATGTATGCTTCAAAACAAAGGCTGCCAGTAGAATGAATTTAACATAGGCAACTGAGGCAGTGTATTCCTGCTACATTTCTGACTATGCGGAAAACCAGGAGTAAACCAAGTGTGCATCATACAAAGCAGACATTAGAAAAAGTTAAACTTGAAAAAGTATTTCACACTACAAACATTTGGTTTGTCTACAATAGTTACATTAACAACAGTAAGAGAATCATGTTACTCAAGAGATACTGTCAGGTAGCAAGAAACAATAGGGTATAGTATTTTTTGACAATGTCTCCACCTAGAGTCAAGTTCCTGTATAGCACTAAAGCTTCTGTACTAATCTACACTTGGCTCATATTAATATGACTGTTAGGTAACTTACAGTGCTCAAAAACAAACAGCCAAGCACAAGAACAGTTGCTTTAAAAAAAGAACTACAAGTACTTGTCCAAAAAATCCATTTCAGTCAAAAAAACTACACCAGCTTCGATTTAGAATATGCCTTTTAATATTCTGAACCCTAGCACCGTTAAATAGTTTTAACTCAACAAATACATATAGACACATCTTTCCTATTAATTACATCTAACACACTTAAATGTCAGTAAATAAAAGACCACAATCTGCTAGGTAACCAGCTGGTGGGTCACATTTGCTTTTCACTGTCAAGGCAAGAAAAACTCAGCAGGGAAAGACAAAAAGTTTTTGTTTTAAATATAATTATAACATGAAACCCTTATGTCCCTAGTGGTGGTTTAACTGTTGTGACCATCTCTGGCTTGCAACAGGCTCAGACATGCGTTTTCCAAATTATGTTATTGCTTTAGTTCTTTAACATAAGACGTAGATCCATTCATCCAAAATCCATTAATGGCACACTGTGATGGAAAAGTTTGTGTTGCAGTCTTTATTACTTTTTAAAAACTATAAATGTCCATTTGACAACCTGTCTTCACAGGGAAAAAAAAGCTTCTGTGACAGACTTACAAGAACAAAACATGTTTTACACAAGGACTACAGAAAGATTTAAACTTATGTACGAAGGTAGAGAAAGTGGTTTACTTTCCCTCAAAAGGGAAAAGGCATGTCTACAGCATTACACCGCTTAAAAGAGACTGCATCTGTCAAAATCTACTTTCTGTTTTTCAAACTCAAAGAGAACAAAACATCTGCAGGAGTAATGCACCCCATCTCCAGAACTTATGCAAAAAAATGTAGTTCACATTGGGGAAATAGTGAATGGTGTAACACATTCCTACTGATGACTGAGTTTGTTTATTTCTTGGATAGGTCTTGTAATACAGTGTTTGTCCTACAGGACACTGCCAAAAATGCACAAAGGCATAAAGTGCTTGCATTGCAGCCCCTCAAACCAGGCTGATTTCTGAGGATTCTTTTTCCTGAAGTATTCTGAAGACGCCATCCTTTTCCCGCTTCTTGCGCTTTCTGGTTTGATCTGAAACACAAACACAAATTGTACATAGAATGTTGGTAATGAAGGTAGCACGTAAAGGGGTGATGAAGGAACTTTTTCCTCAAGTCCCACTTTTTTCCCCCCCACTGTACCTCAGAAAAACTAATATTGCAGGATTCACATTAATAAATTACATGTTTTGTACCTATTACAAAGGTATTTTATACAATGGCATTGGAAGTATAGCAGGTAGTTTGTTACTGAACATACGTTGCAGATCACTGCGGTCCAGCAGAAGTTCCAGATCTTTGTCACTGATCACCTTTTCACTGGTACCTTTTACTTCTCTGAAAGAGGACAAGTACCATGATGACTAACAAATCACACAAAATAAAAATTTGACACCAGCTGCTGTTTTATAAAAGGTGCTTTGTTACCTCTGGTAATCTCTGGACTTCATGAGTTCCATCAGCTCGGAAAGATCCAGACAGCTTTTTGACTGTTTAAGCTCAGCTTGGCCACCCTTGAACTTATCTGCAGAGACAAAACCCACAGTGAATAAACTGGATGGGAAGAAATTCACAAACACTTTGACTCAGTGGAATGTATAATGGCATAAACATGATGTGAAATGAGGTACTACCAACTTTTGTGAATAACCATCTTCTCCAATGTTCTCTTGGCAGTTGCCCTCTCAAAGATTTTCTGGTCGATAGTGTTGGCAGTAATAAGGCGGTACACAACTACAGGCTTTGTCTGCCCAATCCTGTGGCATCGATCCTGGGCCTGAAGATCTGCTTGAGGATTCTGAAAAAAACACCTGCTTTAATCACTGAAAATGAGCAAAAACCAACAAGCACAGAAGTTCTGTTAGAAATCTGTGCGTTAAGGGGCATAGTGCTTGGCCTACCCAGTCACTGTCGAAGATAATGACCGTGTCAGCAGCTGTGAGGTTAATGCCCAAGCCACCTGCTCTTGTGCTCAGCAGAAAGAGGAAAACATCTGGATCCGAAGAGAATTTGTTCATCTGAAAAACAGTGTGATGACAAATATTACCATCTCATACACGTAGCAGAAAAATACTGATGTGCGAAAATTAGTAAACGCGTGTCAACAGGATCTAACTCACGTTTTCACGTCTGTCAGCAAAAGACATGCTGCCATCAAGGCGGCTGTACTTAAAGTCTCGCAAGTAACAGTAGTCCATGAGAATGTCCAAGATTGAAGTCATCTGGCTGAAAATAAGAACCTAAAAAGAGAAATAATATGTAACTGAAGTGGAACTTATTTTTCAGAAATAAGCACCTTTTGCTCTCATTCAGAGAGATTATAGGCAGAACCAGTACTATTCATCCCATGTTAAAATTTAGGCCACCACAGATTAGTATTCTGAAAATTCACCCATCTCTCACATCACACTCTACCCAGCTTTTGGACTCAGCCATGGTAACATTGTACCTGGACCACTGTAACTCCCTCAGTATGAAGCCTCTACAACTGATCCAGAACTGACAAGAATTATGTTCAACCTGCCAAAGCATTTCTACATGTCACCTGTCCTTGTCTTGCGGAAGACTCCGGAAAGTTCATCTAAGGGGGAACCCTGGTCATCTTAGCAAAATATTCTCCTTTGAAGAATCTTTACTTGTTCTGTTCAACTAGTTTTGCACCTTGGTTACCTTTGTGGGCAGTGGTGCCAAGACATACATACATACATGCATACATACTCCCACCATGTCAGCTACTGACCTTGTGTCCTCTCTTCTTCAACTCTGGCAGCATCCGGTCCAAAATAAGGAACTTCCCTGAGGTCTCAACTAGCTGTTCATCAATCTAAAAACCAGGGAAACAAACTATGATGAGATGTGACTTTACATATCATGCTTTTATTTAAACTTAAATGCCTGCAATGGTTAAATGGTTAAATAAAGGTTTCCATAACAGATAACTGAATATTTTGACAGTTTAAACCAACAGCCAGTGAGTCTTGATTTGCATTATCTACTACAAAGCCCACTGTATTTTATTACTTTTTAAGCTATACATTATATTTGGTCACAAACTGAAGCTGATATTCACCCTTTAACGGCACTCTCTTTTCTATCAATTCAGTAAAATCAAGTACCGCAATAAATTACTTTCTATGGTTAAATGGGGAGAGGGAGACATTGGGGCACCTTGTAGTCCTGTGTGACAGGGTCCAGTGGGTACTCGATGAGATATGGATGGTTACAGCACCTCTTCAGGAGCATCAGGATGTTCTGGAGCTTCAGGTGGATCTGTGCATCCAGGGGCATCTGCACTTCAATTACAGGATAGCTTCTGTTGGAGGACAACCATCGAAAAAACTCAAAATTTAGCATCTGTCCCCATACATCACCATCTCTGTACCTGCCAGTATTAACAATATTGCTAAGTTTGTAATCTTGCAAATCTACTGATGTAGAAGAAACAACGATCAAGTAAGGTGGGAGCAATACCCTTAGGCACTGAGCAGTTTATTTTAGACATCAGTGTCTAAAAGGAAGAGGCAATACTAACTAATTATGGCCAGGAGATAGGGAGGAAAAGACTATTCACAAGCACAGATTTTTTTCAAACAGGGTAAGGGTAGGCAAAGATAAGCACATGGCACAGACCTCTGCTGAATTTCTGCCTCCTTCTGGAGTTTCTCCAGGTACTTCTCCAGATCATAGGGGGAATCATTTGCCGACTCTGAGTAGTCTACCACTTTTCTGCTTCGGCGCCTTGGCCGGCCAGCGGACGTGACATCGACAGGCAGAGTTTCCTTCTGAAGACCAAGAGTTACACCACAGCCATATTGGTTTATTTTGCCCATGTCACTACTGCCTGTAATTGGCTATGCCCAGATGGTTATTCACATACTCCTAGATGAGAAAACTTTTGAGTACAGAAAGTAACATTTACACCCTGAACCTACTGAATACATGAAGTTATCCATCAAGTTTCAGATTTTTTTAACCTTTGTATTTCTACCAAATTTTAAAAAAACAACAACACAAACAACTGGATGTCCAGTTGAGGCTGGAGAAAGCAGTACCTTCTCCTGGCCTAACATCTTAGCGATGGTCTTGTTGACTATGGCAGTGTAGAGGGACTCCTGCTTGGAGGTAAGTGGGGCATAGACCACCATCTCCTTCTTCGGGGGTACCTCCAAAGCCACATCAGTCTTCAGCCTCCGCAGCAGAAATGGAGTTAGAATCTACAAGCCACAACACTCACATAATTATACATGAAAAAAAGTTTCCAGCTTAGGAAAATCCTTATGGGGGGGAATGCAGTCCTTACCTGGTGAAGCATATGCAAGATATTTTGCTCTCGCTCATTGGTAACAATATTTTCCACATCAGAACTGATTGTACTGATGTCAAACCAAGACTCAAAGCTGTGAAGAAGAAAATGTCAAAAAATTTGACAATGCATTTCCCCCAAGTTACTTAGTATTTAAAATTACTACCGCGTGATCTGCAGAAATAAACTAAACGCTATATTGACAGTTAGGCAAACAAGCTAATGTTGTGTTACAATACCATTTCCCATGCTCGCATCAGTGTCCCCATGCTCCCAACACCCTGCATCCTAGTACCTCTTGAGGTCATCAAAGACATCTGGAAGCAGGAAATTAAGCAGTGACCACAGCTCTGCCAGATTATTCTGCAAAGGTGTGCCAGTGAGCAGTAATTTGTTGTCTGTAGGGAGGGTCTTCAGTTCCCGCACCAGCCTGCAGTTCAAATTCTTTATCCTGTGTCCTTCGTCGACAATTAGATACTTCCACTGGAATCGCTGGTCATTACAGAAAACGAAGGAATGCTGGTTTAGCATCAGACAAAAACTGACAACTGATGACGTATCATAGTAATTACAGCTATTCTGAAATTGAAGGACCTAGATTCAAATCCCACAAAATTTGCCAGCCATACAAATAAATGTAAAACAATGATGCAGATGACTGATTTGTAGACCACTATGAATACCTGCAGGTACTTGCGGTCAATCATGGCCATCTCAAAGGAGGTGACAACTACTGGAAAGATGTTGAGTGGACCCTGGGGTCTACGGATCTTCTTGATAAGGTTAACCCGCTCTTTCTGGGGCCCATGGTAGAGTAGTACAGAAACCTGAAGCACAAACATAGGTCCGGCGAAGGTAAAGGACTACATCCTTAACCCAAGTCAGAACAGCATTACACAAAAGAATTCAGGGAGAGATAAATTGATTGACTGTACTGCACAGTTTCCATGCCAGAAAACTGAATAAAGGCGCTCCATATGTCTGATGGACTTACTTCTGGTGTGAAGCGCTTAAATTCAGAGATCCAATTGGGTAATGTGGACAGTGGTGCCACCACTAGGAAGGGCCCAAGCACCTTCTTCTCAATCATCATGGCAATATGTGCAATACACTGGATGGTTTTTCCAAGGCCCATTTCATCCGCCAGGATGCCGTTGATACCGTTCTCCCATAGCATCTGCATAAAGTGGGAGGGATAAAGTTAGTTTTACCAAATACAGTTTAATTCCTACAGCTCATTAAGGCCACAAACACCTGAAGATTGGCTTTTCTATTGGCAATTTTTGGATAGTAGACACATGCCTTGTGCTTCAGCATATATATTCTCTGAAGTGCAACACAGCAGTTCATGATGACAAATTCAGCAGCACTGATATAACTAGAACTATTCACCTAGACTGACCCACAGCTGCAGCAGGGCACTTTACAGTATGTAAAGAGAACACCTTAAAGTCAGTTTTATGTTGGTCAGTTAAAAAAAAAAAAAAAAAAAAAAAAAACAAAATGACAGCAATAATTTTTTTTTTTTTTTTTTTACATCATACCTTCTACTGCACTGAACCTAGTAATCATGTACATAGGATTTTATTAGGAGACTTGCCATCAGCAAAGCATCAGTGTCCCAAGCTCTGTTACCACACTCACCCTCAGCCACTCAATGCCCTCCACCTGGTACCATCTCATGATGCCCCCTGTGAAGAGGTGAGGTTGTTGCGCGGGCACAGGCTGCCCATTCACGAGGCGTTCTGGATCCAGCATATGCTTTGCACTGTCCCGGACTACCTCTGACAGGCGACTTTTGATTTCTGCATTGGAATCACTCATCTTCTCAATGTCCTCTGCTTCCAGCTTTCTGGGCTTTGGAACTTCCTCCTAAAATGCAACAGAAAGTACCTTAAGCAAGGAAGATAAAGTGAATAAAGTGCAATTTGAATAATTATTTCCCCCCCATCAAGAAACCAACACAGTACTTTACCTCAACTTTAGATCTTTTGGCCTTTGAAATAATTTCCTAAGAGAGAGAAGAGAAGGCGGGGGAGTCACTTGTACATTCATACCGATTTGCTCTTCACAACTCCACATCAGCATATGGAATAAAAACCTACCTCTTTGGACATCACATCTGCAATTCTGTAGTCTTCCTCTCGTTCACGTTTCTTCCTTTCAACTGAAAGATCAAAAACAGTTCCAATTTTTTCCTTAATCGTCTCCTACCATTTCATATCCATCAAAAAAAGTAATACATGGCAAACTGATGGTTTTTAAAAAGTCATACCTTTGTCTTTTGTCTTTTTGACACCCTAATAATAGAGAAGTGGGAAAATAAAATAAGAACAAATCATGCAATTTGTCACACAAGGCTCTAAAGTCTATATTTCAGACTCTCAAACAACCAAAACAAAATCCCATCAAATTCATTCTCTTATGTGCTGTCTGCAGAGCAGCATTTTCAGAAGCTGTAACCTGACACCCAGTAGTCAGTCCCACATAAATAACTGTGTGAAAGGATTCACCTTTTCTTTCTGCACCAGGGCTTTCTTCTCAAGCCTTTCTTTTCTCATTTTCTCCTAAAGCCAAAAACATGGTTTTTATAAAAATAATAAAAAAAAAATGCTGTGATACTTTCACCAACGTGGAAATAAGTTACATACACATAATATGACCTGTAAGTTGTGGTTTTTCTGGATTCCCAAAGGAAATCAGGAAGCCACTACAAGGTAAATACAGTCTGGACATATACAAAAACACAGTTCAAAAACTAAAGTCAACCTATTAACCTTACCTCCTGCTGCTGCTGTTCCATCTTAGTGAGCAGAAATTTAGAGTAAATGTTGCTTTTCTCCAGCAGGTGCTGCAGTCTTCTGAACCGCATTTCATTAGTATCCTTCTCCCATGACTCCCTAGCCTTTGCAAGAAACACAGGAACACATACTGTGATGTCAGCCCCGCTTTTGACAAACAGCAACAAAGCAACAGAATACAAAATCTATAGCTTGCAATGGGTTATAGACTTGTAACACCCAATCCTACTGGACCAGTGCCAGACAAAAACAACTGCTTTACTATGTCATTCAATGACAGAATTCTATATTTTTTAATCAATAAGCTGTGACAATGGTGCCTATAGTTTTCATGGTTAACTGCTATTGTTCCCTGGACAGATTTAAATTAAGTTACCCACCTTTTCCATCATCTCTTTTTCTTTTCGTTCCCCTTCCTCCATTAAATGTTTCTCTTCCTCCTCCATTTCCTTGGTGATTATGATTTCTTCCATCTCCCCATCCGCATTCACGCTTGAACTCTCTGAAATAATGGTGAGAAACGTCTCACTCTCAGAAGGTTTTATTTCATATCGCATCGTAAAAACAGGAGTGTTTGCTCACCGCAGCCGAGCGCCTTACCCTCCATGGCAGTGCCTTGTGGCTCCTCAGGCTCGTTGGGCTTGGGGCAATGGGGTGACACGCTGCGGGTTTCGTTTTTTGTGCTGTAATTAAACCATATCAGTTATGCACGACAGCATCAGCCGCGCATCTTTATCAATTATCCACGTCTGGAAATTATGCAAACTTACACCTCAATCCGCAACATGTCATCAACACTACAAGATGTCACAGCTGTTCCGACAGCTGAGGCAAATATGATTCTCTCATCGGGAATTAATACGACAGCACCGACTCAGGAGAGCGTATGGCTAAAACACGAGAAATAAATGTCACACAAACTTTTCACAGTCTTCTTTACCTCAGAAGAGATGCGAGAATAAGACCTACAGGACAGTGGCCCTCTTGAAGGTAAAAAAATAAATAAATAAACAAATGCACTTGGCTTGCAAGTGATGTAAAAAGTCAAAATTTTGGCAGCCCTCAGGGTGCAGTTTCCACACACACACACACACACAAACACACACTCTCTAAAGCTGAAGGAACAGTTCCAAAGTGTGCCTGAAATGAGCTGAAAGCTGTTTGATAAAACTGCAGACTAATACTAAAAAAGGACATGAAGGATTGTCACTCAGGGCTGCGTTGTGTGTGTCAGCCCGCCTGTTATGTGTCTCCTGTGTGACACTGAAGGTGCGAGAGGAATAACTAAACTTCACATTTATTTTAATTTAGGATTACAAGCCAAGTTTGTCAAAGTCAGAGTTCCACGTCACTTGTGAGTTCTTCTTGTGAATGTAACCCCTCTCCCGCCTGCACCGTGCAGCTGCGCAGCGGGCCCGACGTGCCCACGAGCAGCGGCCTTGCCTCGCGCACTGAGAAGAGCGCGTGCCGGGCGGACATTTACTCCTGAGTCCTGCCCACCTGGAAACGGCGCCGTTTTACTATTATTTGTTATTTCCAAAATTCTGCCGCAACTTGTGATTTGCAGAAAGAACGGATATAATAATCTCCAAGTTACGAAGCCCCCATTTATATTTGGGTTCATGCCAAATTTGAAATTAGTCACCAACACAATCGTAACCGTATTTAAAGTAAAGCAATACAAGTATTTTTAATTTCGTTAAAAAAAAAAAAAAGCACCATACTACTCAGTCAGTGCAAACGCCGGTTCCAATAGAATAGACTGGGAACTAGCTTAGCTAAACAAGAGACTAGCAGAAAGTATCGAGAGGACTGCCTGATTAATCATGTCATGAAGCTGAACGAAAAAAAATGCGACAAAGTCTGTCTAGCAGTCAGTCAGTCACCTGTTCATTGTGGGACTCCGAGGGTCGAGGACAGCAGCACTGCAGTTGGTCTCGCTGGTGAAGCCACGCTTGTCGCTTCCAGTTACTGTAGTTACACGCGGCTAGCTACAACACTATAGACAAACCGCTGCCGATTAAAAGGTTTGTAAAAAATAAAAACATGAACTAAGACCAACCCAAACAAAGTACTGTTGTTGTAACGTGGGGGGAATTGTACTATAGTTCAACACAGACAACACACGTCTCTTTCCACTCCTCGCAAACGCGCGCTCTAAGGAGGACTCTTCCAAGACATTTCGCGCCAAAGGTGGACGAAACCACTGATGTTTTAGGGGTGTTTCGTCCTCGATTTTTCAAAGTGCCGCATGATTAACACAACTAATACAAATCAGTTCGGAAATTTTCAATGTGAAAGACTTTTTGCACATGTCTGTATCTTAGTTTTGTTATTAAATGCCACAGAAATAAAGCCCTTAAAAGACTGAAGATGCTTATCCCCCTTCCTAGTGAACCGCGCAAAATCAAAGTATTAGTATTTCCCGCGAACACTGTGTTATATAAAACCACTTCCTCATGTTTGGAGGAGGAGGCGAGGCTTTGAGGGGGGAGTTGGAGACTGGTGCAGACAGCGCAACTCTGTTTAAAAATTAACGACATAAGTAATCACAGTTAATCCGAATCCTGCAAATGATTTTTGATAAAGTTCCGCATGAAAAGATGTATATCTAGACCTTAATTCTCGTCGCTTACTGCACTTTCTTATGTTGTTGTGTATTGTTTTCTTGCCTGGTAATGCAATTTTTTTGTATTTCAGTACATCCAATATGTAAGTTTGCAGCATGGCTAACGCGAATCCCTTACGGAAAATCTCTAGGGAAAAAAACGTAGTGGAAAATGATTTTCATTAGTTTTGTTATTTTTTTTCCCCCCTACACATTCCAATCGGAGTGGTTCCAAGTCACAAGAGAAAATATTATCGCTGTTTTTATAGTGGATTAATTACATAAACTAAATTGCATTGGATTTTTTTTTCTTACCACAGGGGGCACCACAGGATCATCATAGAGTAAACTGGCGTTAGTCCCATCGAGCCACGTTCACCTCACTGCCACTGGGCTGCTGGGTTGGCTGAAGGGTTCACTTACTGCTATGTACTCCACTGGAAATCTAGAGGAAGAAATTAAGTGGGAAAAAATGGAATCATTTCAGCTAGTCTAACATTAGTAGAAATGTACATGGCTTAGGTGTGGGGAAAACACCACTTGAATGATGAGTTACTTCTATTACTACACTGGGGGTAGGAGGGTATGCGAAGGATTATGGTGATGCTGGGTGATGCTTCTGATGTCTTAGCGCTGTGAATCGAAGGTTGTGCTTCAAAGTTCCGGGGTTAGGAGCTCAAAGCAATTCGTGCTGTACCATCCTTCAGCACAAATGTGAAATTCTAAACTGTTTAGCAAATGGTGTAACAGATTATTATCGACTGTGTAGTTATTAGGTGCCGTATGACAAACTTGGATGCAGCGGTGCAAAAAAATGTTTAACACGAAAGAATTTTACAAAAGCTTCGTACATAAATAAAATTATAGCTTTGTACACTGTAAAAAAAAAAAGTAATCGCCTTACATTTCAACATATTGAAAAGGGTATTAAGAAATTTCTTTTAAGGAAACATCATGTAGAAAAATTAATAATGACAAGAAATTCTGTTCCGGAAAACACTGCACAGCTGACAGACTCTCAAAGATGACAAAACTTTATGTTTAATGCTCCATGTTAAGCTTAGTAAAATGCTTGTTTTCTTACCCGAAGACACCTGTCTTAGAATCTCTGTCCATTTTCTGTCATCCTTATCAGCCTTTTCCTCGGCATGGATTGATGCCTGTGTCTCCTCTACAAATAAACCACACATCTGAACACCAATTGGGACAAACAATTTTGTGCAAAACCCTTTTTCTTCTTGACGGTCAGAGTGATATACTGTCTTCATTCTGGAAATTCTATACCCCTTTGGCATATCAGAATCATTCTGTTTGGTTAATTTTGTAGTTGCTTGAACCATGGCTGCAATGGTGAGATAACTATAAATATAATTTCTTTCATGCACATGAACCACAAATCTGGGTTCTTGAGGCAATCCAGTAATTCCTGGACCCTTTGTCTGTGAAGGAACAACAGCTGTGAAGCAGAATGTACACATGGAATCACAGAGGCGACTTCCTTGTATGTAACCAGGCCTCAGGGGTTAGATTTTATTTGTAATATTCATATTATGACCAATGTTTTATTTTAAAAACGCTACCATGTAACTTATAGGACTTTCCACATACTAATAGCTTCAGAAAACAATTGTCCATAACACGAAAGGTGTTCTGCGACAAAGGGTGTCCCTCATAGAATGTATTACCAATAAAATGCAAAAAAAAAAAAAAACACCGTAGACTTGTACAAATTGGAGGGTTTCAAGCACATTTCCTCCTGACTGCAAAATGGAAAGTATGTGGCAATGGATGATTTTACTGTCACAGTCCAGCCTCACTGGGGACTGTTGCTCCATAGACAAAAGTTGAAGCCCACACAAGCCCTGACATTCCTCGTGGTGGATAAGCAGGGGGATACGTTTACAGAGCAACATTGGGATGGAGGACACGACTCCTTGGGCAAGTGTGCCTTATCTGCCCCCCCCCGAGTTCAGTGTGTGTTTTGTGTCGGGTTTCCATTCAGCATTTCACTGGCTAGAGGGGTATAGCTCTCACTTAAAAGGTGACAACAATGTGAAATCACAGTGGAGGTTATTAAAGAAGTCAACAGGACATGGTAGACATTTTCTTTTTGTACCAGCATTGAGCTAAAAGTTAAGAAAAGCAAGGCTGCTCAGTATAAGTCAGAGCAATATTCACAAAACTTACAACAAAATGATTTAACATTCAGGAGTTTCTAACAAACGAAACTTTGATGTGAATAAAGACCTTATTAGCATTTTTACCAATATTTTCTCTGCAAAATTCTATGTCGTCTCAAAAAATACATACTGGTACAATCAAAGAAATTCTAATCAAATTATGACAAATTTAAAGCTATTAGTTGAATAGTACTATTCACCGTTATCACTAAGTAGGATATGCATATTATTTAAACAAAATAATTTTTTTATCACTTTCCACTAATGAAACAATGATTTGACCTCATCAAAGATTGTAAGTCTTGAAAGATAATAGCATTTAACTATATGAGCACCTTGTGTTGAATAGGTTATTAATTTTTTTATGTGATACAGTATTTTGGCCAATAAGGGATATAAACACAGTTCATATGATTTGAACGGTCCATTTTTACAGAGCATTGCACAGCATTTCCCTACAATACTTCTCTCCAACCTCCTAGTCCTGATCTTTTAGTCCTAGTGAAAAAAAGAAAAACTTCTTCATTTACTTCTATATTTCAAAAATAATTTCAGATACTCATTCTCTATATCTTAAAATCCCTATACCCTAAACTAACCCTGTTGGGTGTTATGTGGTAAGATGATGTTAACAGTAAGATGTAATGAGATACGATGGAATTTACAGCAAAGCCAAATCTTACAAACACAAACAGAGATAGTTTTCAGTAAATGAGAACATTGGCTGCTGCTCATATTGCCTACATTCCTGGGTTTCAAGCACAGGCAGAACTATTTAAAACTGTGAATGTTGTGTGGCTGTGCGGTGAGAGAAGGAATAGGGTCCACAGAAATGCACACAACTGTTTATCTAGCACTGTAGAGCTCGGCAACCTACGCTGTTGCGCAGTCAAAAAGCTGATGGAAAGCCGGAAGAGGTCTCTTTCTGTGATAATTGAAAAGAGATAAACAAATTAACTAAGTAAATATGTAAACAGTAATACTAAACACAAAGTAAATAAAATACATGCCTAGCATGGAAACTAATAAGAGTGGTGTGTATTTTGTGATGGGTCATTGGTGGGTCACAAGGCTTGATTGCCAGCAGTAACATTTACATTTATTTATTTAGCAGATGCTTTTCTCCAAAGCGACTTCCAATGATCTCTATGTAGCGTTATCAGTCCACACATCTTATTCACCAAGGTGACTTACACTGCTAGATGCACAAGGTTAGGCTAGAATAGGGTTTGGTTGGGGTCACGGTGTGGTTATGGTTAGGTTAGGGTAGCATAAACCTTAGGTACAATTAAGTTAAGGTTAACATAGGGTTTGGTTATTGTTAGGGTTAATTTAACGTAACAAAGCTTTAGTTTAGAAGGCAAATATCAGATGAATCCAAGAGAAATACTTTGACACTGAATGGTTTGTTTTCTACAGTGCTCTATCAGCTGCTGGTCTGGTATCTCTAAACCAAACAGAAGTGTGGATCCTGAACTTGGGGAACAACAAACTCCATACAACAAAATTCTGGCGTCAATGAACTATGATTTTTGAACGCTCTGCAAAGGACTGTCAATGTGTTGGTTCAGGGAGCCCAACAACTTATTCAGCATAGGCAGCGTGTGCACATTTCTGGGCTGTACCCAAAGGGATGGAGATGTGGTGGTAGTACACCATGGGTTATCTAGAAGGTTATCGCAAAGGCTCCTCTGGCACTCAACGGGGGAACTGAACCATCAGCCCATTTTCATCATTTCAGCAAATTCGTTATGTGAGTCATGTACTCCTTGGGGCTTTCTTCTCCTTCCACCACAAAGGATATGGCCTCTGAAGGGTCCTATTTCAGGTGATTGCCCCCCTCCTTTATTGCAGTCTGTGAGGGAGCACAAATTACAGTCTGTGCGCCAGGACAGTAACATTTCCGACACTGCTGTAATTCTACAACTGTAGACACACGTGCTTGTTGAAAGGCTGTGTCTAGTCCCGTGTGTCTTTTTGCAGTAAATGCAACCAAAGGGCCTGCTTTTTGTTGTCCACACTGTACGTTTTTTAAAGCAAGTATTGCCGTTTTACTGAAATATTCAACCGAGTATTCTAATAATCACTTTTCCTACTTCTATTTAATTTGTTTAACTGACAAAGAGTCTCTTGTTTACTGAGCCGCAATTAAATATGCATCACATTTCCAAAATTTCAGACTAGTTAGAAACTAATTACAAATGTAGATTCAACCAGAAACAATACAGCTATTTAAGGTATCTTTCTAGACATGACTTGACTTTAAACTAAATTTTCTCTGAAAGGCAACCGACTGTTTAGATCATATAGGTGAACAGATTTATTAATGTATTGCCATAAGATGTGTAGTGACCTTTTTTTTAAAAAAAAGGACCAGCTTCTCCATATAAACTTGTAAAAAAATTTTTATGTGGAGAAGTCCAAGCATATTCAGTATTGCACACATAGAGAAACATATCCTTTTAAAAGTTAATTTCATTATGATTTACAGAAGAACTGAATTATGCTTCGGATATGAGTAAAAATCTCTTTGTCAGGGCTTTAACTGGTCAGCTGTGAAAACAGTCTAGTGGGTCCACCCACCTCTTGTTTATATTTGAAGAGGCACAAATACAGGGAGACATGCAGGCCTGAATGACTGCAAGGCTGGTGATCTGAAGCAAAAAAAAAAAAGTCTCTCTTTTGGCTGTAGAAACTCAGTAGATGCAAATGGTGTAGAAAAAAAGGCTAAAAAGCAGGAACCCAGGTAAAAATGAACTCGATGAATATGGATAAAGGCCTTCTGATCGCACGTATCAGCTAATACAAAAAATATTGTCATAATTGTGAAAGAATGAATTGAATGTATTTTTTAACAGGGATTTCTCTTTTTTATTTCCTCTGGATAGATCATACATATACAATAGGGCATTGTGTTGGGTTATTAGTAAAAACACACTTACATACATTTGATTGATTAACTAATTGAAAAGAAGAAGTGGTGTAAAATATCACGTTGCATGTCATCAGGGGCTTTTCTTTACGCCTCTTCTAAATCCTAAAGCCTATAGTGCAGAGATGTAATTCAGACAGACCTAGAAATATACAGACACTGCAGTCATTGCCTTGGTCTGTAGTGTGAAATAGAATAACGTAGCATGTCTCTTGTCTTCTAATGCTTGTTTTCTGTCTGAAAAACCTGTTACATTGTTGAAATGTTGAGGTAATCTCCAGTGGAGTTGTGTCATTGCTAAAAAATGGCTGTTGCTCCATCTCTGCACTGAGGGGGCCAGTCCAGTCATGTTCAATATTTCTGCTTAGCTCCAATACCCACTGTGACGCACTGGCAGATTTCTTTAAAAACAGCCAGTATGTTTTGTAGTAACAGGGACATAATAAAGTTAGAAGCATCACCTCAGTCATGAAGTAGTCACTCAAGCTTTGAGAAGGTCTTACATAATGAGTTGAACACTTGTGTGCATAAAGCACAAGATCACAATAAGGACTCTTGAGGCATGTTCTATGTGTGGTGCTTTGACCTGTGGTGACAGAATGGCCTGAATGCAGGCAGAACTACTTCATGTATGTCAGGATTCAAATTATAAACACAACTTCACTGGTTAGAAATTTGCAAAGCTTTGTTAACCTGCACCTAAAAACATTTTAGAGTCTCTGCTGCAAAGAGCTGGTAGCAAAATGGTTAAAGCTGTTGCCTTTTGACCCACGTATCACAGGTTCCAATCCATCTACAGCTGCAGTACTCTTGAGCAAGGTACCTATTCTCAACTGCTCCAGTAAACCTGCCCAGCTCTATCAAGGGGTAAAGAATTGTAAGTGGCTTTAGATGAAAGCATCAGCTACATTAATAAACATAATGCTTCAGACTCAGTAGTTACCATGGTCTATACTTCCTGTACAATCCTCCATTGAAACTTCAGCAATAAAAATATGCAAAGCTTTAAATAAAGCATGTGAACGATTTGCAGCTAAAAACATGTTAAATGGCCAAGTTCTCAGATTCTTCAAGAAGCAACAAGCAAATTGCCTTTAATGGGTTAAAGTGCTATTTTTAGGCTAGTCAGCATCCCGTTGCTTTAATGTTGAGCCAGTAATTGTCTTAGAACGATTCCAAGAAAATCAAGCAGATGCATGCTCCGGATACCCTCTTGCATACTATCTGCTGCAGGATCAAAATTAAAGCCCAGAATGAAAATGGTGACAAACAGAGCAGCCCCAGATGTGTTAGGAAGGTGATGTAAGTGGTAGACATCAGGCTGTTAGATGTCAGGCAGCTCAGTGGGGGTTCCATTGATGTCTCTGTTGTGTTTTCCTCAATTGGTGGAAGTGGTGGTGAGGGTTCACATCAGGATAGCACTGCTCTGTCTGTTTGTACTAGACACTACAGGGACCAGGGCAGCCGAGAGGCTGGGGTGGGAAGTTCTGGGGGAATTCAGATCGGTGAATGTTCTGCATCAAACACACATTTATAGTCCATATCTTGACAACCTGTTTTTCGTGTTTGAACAAAAGCGTCTTCAAATAGATGGAAACAATACAAGAGCAGCAGCAATGAACAAGTCACTAAGTCAGATGCTTTGGAAGCAAACACCTTTTTGAGTGCAGAAGGCACCTTAGTGGTTTTTAAAATGAACCAAGTTTATCCAGCAGGTAGGGGCCATTTTCATTTGATAAAGAATTCTTTAATCCACAAGGTCTTTCTATGATTCCATTAGTACAAATAAATCAAAGGGAAGAACAAGAAAACTGGAAGTACACCTGGTTTTATTTACTTTGGGTTTTTCTCCACTACAGCAATTTCAGTAATGGGCCAAGGCACTTGGTGCTGAAGTCTGTTTGAAACATTTCCCCTATCACTAGTGCTGTTTTAGTGCTTTGTCTCCTGAAAGTCTTGGGAACACAGTGGTATCCACTCTATCTGCTCATCTAAACTAGTGCATGCCATCACTTTTGACCCACAAACAGACATCCGATGACCAGTATGACAAGGAACTTGTGGAGCCCTGTAAAGAGTAAGGAAGGGCATCAGAACCAAAACTGGAACTGGGTATAAAACATAAGGTGGAATGATAAATTGGCTGAACTGTTTTTGGAAGTGCAGTGTTTGGGGGGAGTTATAGACACCTTTTCTGTCATCCGTGTTTTCTTTCTTTGAACACCATCTCACACAAAAGCCTGCTATTTTCAAACCAACCTGCAGACCTTTCATGTTCTCCTGGTTTGCCATTTAATTACAGAGTACCGGTACAGGTCTTACAGGCTGAAACTTGTTAAGATAATGATGCCTTTTCCACCTGTTTGCTGAGTGCATTAGCCTTTCCCAACACATGACATAATTCTGATACTACATTCGCAATGCTCAGGATACTATTTCAGTTTTCTTTGCATTATGTGATTATATCTCCTTAACATGGTCCACATGTTAGTTGAGTCATGTCTGCGAAGTGTATGTGATTATCTGTCTTGTCCAGACACTCTGAGATATTACAAATAAAAAGTAAGTGATTGATTATATTGATTCCAAATTATGACATTTCCTAATATTTACATTTACATTTATTTATTTAGCAGATGCTTTTCTCCAAAGCGACGTACATCTGATAATATGGTACTGAAAATTACTAAGCACTTCATTGTTTATAGAGTACAAATGATATCACTAATAGAAACAGTGTAACCCAACACATATTGGTATTTTACAGCAGAGTTTTAGCAAGTGAGGTAAGATTTTAGTGTATGTGTATTTCATCTCCGAAAGCAAAATAAAACATTATGTCCATAAGAAGTCATCTATGAATGTCACTAATGACCTAAAAAGACCTACATTACAAACGGCTGGGCCTTACAGGATAGTCAAATTGGCTAAATCTTGTTTTTTAAATTTAGTTTTCAGTTAGACTAAGTTGTAGTCATCTCAGTAAAGTGGAAGATTAAGAGATATTATTGGATATGCTTATATAATAGTTCAATAGTTTACAAGGAGGACCCCCACATTGCCATTTCAGAAATACAAAACAGGAGAGAAAGACCAGAACAGCATGCTACTTGGTTGCTGCGTCTCTTCAAAGTCAATATTATATAACACTCAGAAATAATCTCTACTGAACCTGCAGAGATGGTGCCCTTAAAGTTCCAAGACCAACAGAATACTTTCAAAACTTCCTGTCCATAGCTTCCAAGCAAACATATTATTTTGCCAGGCTTTCGTTGACATGTACTGATCTCTTCTCTCTCTGGATTCTGTGGATAAGAATGTATTTCTTTTGGCCTACTCTCCTGTGCTCACATTGTACTGGTTTGCTCATGTGACAGTGCAGAAATGTTTTTTTTTTTTGCAATGTCCCAAACTGCGAATGATTTTTTGAAAAATACTTTTTTGTTATTAACCAAGTCAGCGTTATCAAAGATGAAAAAAGCAGCAGAAATTAATAAGAATACATGTCGTTCCTGCAAGAAGACAGTATTTGCTGATGCAAGGGAAGGGTAAATTGTTTTACATCTCACATCACATAACTTTTCTCTCAGAGCACAGGGCACTATAGGTATAGTGCAGCGGTTAATGTTCATAGAAAATGGGTGCTTGCATTGTAACATCAAATAGATGATGAAACATATAAACAGAACAAGTGAGCAGTAAATCTGACAGTTTGATGGAAAAGGAAAACATCTAACAAAGAGACAACAGCTGGCAAAAAAAGGGATTATTGGCTCAGCAAACTGTAAACGGACAGATGACATTTTACATACTAATTAAGGGGGCTGGCCAGGGTAAAAGGTGAGGATAAACATAGAATAATACTTAGTAAAGTACAGCTGCAGCTTCTCAGATTGAGGGCAGGTTAGTGTAGATTATACTGCTGATACACTGAGAGTAAGCCTTTGAAGACAGAACTAAAAATGTACCCCATCAGGCAAGCACACTGCAGGGCTACTCAGATTTCATTTCTTATTCAGATAGATAGAAGAGTTCAAACATTACTCCTTACAATTTCCTTGTTTGGAAGTTGTTGTACAGTGGCATATTGAGTAGGGCTGCTCTCTTACAGTGCTTTCATGGTGCAAGAGGTTGTGGGTTCAATCCCCATTCCATATGTGGACTTCATATGTTCTTCCTTTGTCTGTGGGTTTCCTCCTGCAGTCTGAAAACAAGCTGTTCAGATTCCCCTGTAGCATGTGAGTGACAGAGAGTGTCATCTACTGATGTATGGATGAGTGACCCATTATAAGTAGTATATTTACTTATTTAGCACACACTTTTCTCCAAAGCGACTTACAATGGATTCAATGTAGTGTCATCAGCCCACACACCTTGTTCACCAAGGTGAGTGGGCTGACATAGAGTTCATTGGAAGTTCCTTTGGAGAACGAACACACACACACACACACACACACACACACACACACACACACACACACACACACACACACACACACATTTTCAGAACCGCTTGTCTCATACGGGGTTGCGGGGAACCAGAGCCTACCCGGCAACACGAGGCGTAAGGCCAGAGGGGGAGGGGACACACCCAGGACAGGACGCCAGTCCATCGCAAGGCACCCCAAGCAGGACTCGAACCCCAGGCCCACCGGAGAGCAGGACCCAGTCCAACCCACTGCGCCACTGCGCCACTGCACCCCCTAGGAGAACACTATCTGTTAAATAAATAAATGTAATGCTTGGTTCATCAGTTTGTTAAATAACTGGGAACAGATGAGTTAATCATGAGGTGAAAAGTTCTGCGGCACAGGGAAATGAAGTCACAGTCCCGTGGTCTGATTTATAATCAGGTTTCAGACTGTGAACGCTTGGGTAGTCTGTCTTTTCCGATGTGTGATATGAAACAGTGCTCATATAGATGGAACAGAGCTGGACAGATCTGTGTCTTTCCCTCTTACAGTTCCTCAGCCTACATCCTTTTTCCATCTCCCTGCTGGGAACTCTACAGCAAGGTTATTATTACAGTTTGTTTATCTAATTTACCCCACACCACCCCACCTGTTGCTTTCCAAAATCTACTTCCTGAGCAGAGCTCCATAGTTGTCTACTCAGTGTCTGTGTCCATCTCATTTTTTTCCCAAGGAATTTTTAAATATAGAATTTGCTCCTTTGTCTGATTATCCCTTGGCCTGATTTTTAAGCCAATAATCTGGCAGGCGCTGCTGTGGTGGAGGAAGGAGCATTTTCATGGAAAAAGTGCACAATAAACAATTAGTTGTTCCTCCCACCCTCCCAGGAAGAGAGAGAGTGAGAGGGATTTGAAGGATAGGCCTTAGAATTGTGACCACAGAACATGTGTGGGTGCCTCAAATTCCAGCAGAGGGGAAGAAAACAAAGGCTTGTATTAAAAAAAAAAAGATCAGCTGGGAGAAACCTTACTTACACAAACCAAACAATTTTAAAATCGCATGAAAGTACGTGAATATTTAACATTTCAAATTAACTTTTTCCTCAATAAACAGAATCTCATATAGTTCAAAATAAACATAAAATTTACACTGGGTTTTTATTGGACCTAGAACAATGATCCACAAATTCTAAGACTCGTTGTTTGTTCTACGTCGTGGCAAATAGTCAACAAGTCATCCGTATTTCTTAGATATATATCTTGGCGTTTCACTTGACAGTTTTTACTGCTGAAGTATCCAGAAAGTCACTTACAAGTCAAAAAAAAAAAAAAAAAAACTGCATAAAACAATCTCCCAAAGACAAGTAAAAATTCCATGCTGAGACTTCTGGTTAATTTAGATGAGCTGGTTTGGGCAGATGAATAGCTGAGGCAAAAACAGCAAGAATTGTGCTTTGCTAAATGTCTGGAAGCAACACATTACCACCCCCAATACTCCCCTTTACACATCCATCTCCCCATTCCCTCTGCAGACCGCTCTCAGAGTAATGGGAAAGAATTACACTGCCCTATCCCACCCCAACCCACCCCCCCCCCCCAACTGCTGGGCTGCCACTCCACCCAGCTGTGTGATAGTGCAGTGCTCCAGAATCCAGCCCTCAGTCTCCTCTCAGACAGAGGAGTGTGCACATAGAGCGCCGACAGGGAACAGAGCCGTAAGGTGGGGTGTCCTCAACTTCAGAAACTGCACTCACAGCAGCCACACCACCCGCTGGACACCATGCTGGCAGAGGAGTGACCGCAGCCCAAGGTGGCTTTGATCGGCCGTGAAGCGCAGAGCCAGGATGGGCACCAAGGAGAGGTGCTGAGGACAAACAGGTAACGGATTATAACCATGAGTCAGAAGAGGCGACGAGGCAGCATGGTGTTCAGGTGGCACAAGTCCCTGGCCATCCTTGTCCCCTGGAAGAAAGGTACGCTCCGACCATTCTTTCTTTGTTAGATTTGTATGCCTGACAGCCAACTGCCTCACCTCTTTACATACTTGTTGCTGGTTCAGCCATCGGAGCAGGTTGTGCTTGTGAATCTCGTGGACTTCACAAGTGGCAGTTTAGTGTTTTAGGAGCAGGATGTGCCATGCCGTTAACCTCAGCGAGCCTTTTTACGCACGTTAAGATTTGTGTGTCAGCTCATTATCTCAGCGAGTAGGTGTGTGTCTGGAAACAGATTGCTGCTTTCTTCAAGCAAGCATTCCTGGGGAGAGGAGGGAGGAAGCCATGAAGTAGTGCCATTTCCAGCAATTGTAGGGGTGAGGGAGTCTTGCAGTGGTCTAATGTAAATGCACCCATGGTTATTAGGTCAGAAAAACATTTGTTGAGTCCTCAATTTGACCTTAAATATAACTTTAGGGTTTGCCTTTGCATTCAAAACATTTTGTTTTATTAATGGACGGCAAGTAATTTGAATTTGTCTGCTTTCTGCACTGTACTGAAATGTTGTGTTGTGGGTGTTAGACTACTGAGAAAATTGCTGTTTCAGTAATTACTTTCGAACAGCCGCAACAAGATTTATACGATAAAATATTCATGGGTAGAACAGAGAAAGACGCAATCATTGAGAGCCCAGTAAAACACACCGATATAAGTTTATTTATGTTAAAATGTAGTAAATATAATTTTGAACTTTTTAAATGACGCAAATATTGAAAGAGCATTTAAATGATAAAAGTGACTTCAGGTTGTTATTCACCCAATGATAACGACAGCGATACCCTTAATTACAGAGAAATGGGAAATTAAAAGGTCAAATATATTTTGGATGGAGATAGGGACTGCTGGCCTCAATGTATATCTATGGGACCCCACAGGTGATAGGAAGTGAGGGTTGTTTGTGTCTAACCCCAGTGGGGTCAATGGGTCATCCTGGACAATGCTGTGCCCACTTGCTGATGATCGCACTGTTGTTGGTTCTTATGCATTCCACCAGTTAACTCCAGAGCGGATTGCGGTCTTAGTCTATGTACAGTATACTTTTGCCGCTCTTTTGGTGAACAACTTGCCTCTGACTGTCTGTTTGCCCTTGTAAACAGACTAACCCACCCCCAATTTGTTACGTTTGAGAAAGAACCTAATCCTCTTCATGGCACAATGACATTGTGAACCACCTGAAGTGAGAGAGATGAACAATGTAGCCTTTTGTATGCATTTGTGAGCACACACACCTGAACGCAGTCACCTCCCAAACATAGGTGAGCGACCCGACAGCCAGCAGCAAGAGACGTGTCGCCGTTGTAATTTACCTGTCAACAGAACCCACCCCAGTGCCAGCAATGCTTGTGCTCCAGAGTCTGTGCCAGAAACAGCAAAACCATATGTGCGCTGAGATTGTGTAATCTGAAACTTAGGTCTCAGAAAAAGGTAAATGAAATGCTTGGAAGATTACATTATGACATCCTGTCAAGCAAAGTATCCTTATTTCAACATTCGTTGCTCTGACTCATTAATGAAAACATGCAGAACGGAATACAAATGATCCCTTGCTACCTGAAACATGCTGGAAGAGCTCATTCCTCTTATCTATGTATGACACACTTGTGACCCAGGCAAGAAAGAATTTGAATGCACTTTTCGGAAAGGGAAAAAAAAAACACTGTGCTGTAAATCATTGTGATTCTCAGGATGAAAAGTCTCACGCACACCTTTAAGTGGGATGTAATTGAATCTCCTGTCCAGGTGCCTTGCCTGGGGTCACTCTGTACCAGCACCTCATTCAAAAGGTGTTATGTGTGACTTCTGACGGGCTCTGAACCCCTCTGTTTCTCAACCGACACATTATTTTGGAACAGAAAAAAGGTGGCTTATAAAAAGTATAGTCTTTTTCAAGAGCCAGTCAATGTTTTGCTGGGGTTTTGACACCTTAGCACAAATGTGAAGTATTTCAAACAACTACATCTTTAAAAAATTAAGGGAAAGGGAGCTTAGGGAATAAACATATCAGAGAGATTGACAAAATTTGGAAAAAAGAAACACAGAACTAATGAAACCAATGGACTGCTGGTAGCCTAGGGGTTTGAGACCTTCCCTTTGGTCCCAAAGGTTGCAGGTTTGTGCCTCACCTCCAGCTGTAGGACCCTTGAGTAAGGTACTTACCCTAAAATTTTTCTAGTTAAAAAAAAATTACCCAGCTGTATAAATGGGCAAGTGATTGTAAGTACCTTCTTAACATTGTCACTGACTTGGAGAAAAGCGTTTGCTAAAAAAAATAAATGTAATGACTCTAAAAAGATAAAAGTGAAACAGTACAAAGTATAAATGGAGACTACCTCTGTAACCAACTGTACCCAGTCTACAGCTATGCAGCCCTGGAGAAGGCAACTGAGCTGTCTCAGGAAAACAGCTCAGTGAAGACTTGAGTAGGGTTACCGTTCCTGGACATTCTTGCCTTATCCTGTTGTGATAGATAATGAAGGGGAGGCCCCCCAGGCTGATAGAGTGCACCAGAGAAATCTCGGGTGGACGTCACGGACCAGTGATGAACGCTGGAAGACACCAAAATGAGATTCACTTTCTCCTGTACCAGTCAGAAGAGTGAAACAGAAAGCATATTAAGAAGTGTCACAGCCCATCAGTGGGTGGCATCTTAAAAATATATCCATGTAAGGAGATGGATTCTTAGACTGCATGTGATTTACACATTTTGTCTTTTGCCCTATAGTGTCTTGTGACTTGTGATGTTTTGTGTTTTTCTAAAGAAAAAAACATTAGATACATCTATTTCCCCTACATTTGCTTGGTTTGACTTCACTTTTATTTGAGCCTGTTGTTTCGTTTTCTGTAACCACGTGCCTCCACTGAGCAGTCTTTCCCCAGCTACACTAAGCCCACTTCATTTATGTAAAATTTCCGTTGTTGGTATGATTCACATCTGAATGCAGAAATAAACAGTGATTATGGAACTGCCTCCTCTCACTGCTCTCACACTACAAAGCTCTATTTATGCTTCCGTTGGTCTGCTACACATGCCAGCATTGCTCCATTGAAAGTCACTGGAAATATTGGCATACAAAGTTTTGCCTAAAATTTCTTTCATTTCTTGAAGGTACCTCTGGGGTATATTTGAAAGAGCCATAATCATATGTGGTACAATATTACAGTGACATAATGGACACCCATATAATCTAACATTATTTGACCACCCAAGGAGGAAAACCCACATGTTCCCTGGCCATAAAAATAGCAGTGGCCTGGTCAAGCTTCTCGGTGACCTCCACACTCAAGGTTCCGGAAGAAAAAACAGAGCAAGAAACAAATAAATAGAGATACCTGAGGGTATGCAAACTTACTTTTTCGTTTAGTACAGAGCTATGGGACTGTAGTTCATTTAAGGAACTGTGACGCACACAGAGACCAAATTCTTTTTTGGAAAATGGCCTTGAAAATTACCTTGTCTATTCTTTTATTAGACAAAACTCTACTACTACTAGTATTACTAGTTCCTCACTCTCTCCTGTTGCTGGCTTTCGCAGCAGGTGATACAGTAGTGCATGTGGACTGTTTAATGACAGTGGAAAGATAGTGGAATACCGAGATCACTGTAGGACAAAACACAACTGTCCATCTGCTGGGAGAGCTCAGGCACTGTTGTCATATTTGCCATCTTGTAGCATGCGGTCTCAATTTATAAAGAGACGTCACACCAGTTTTTTTAATATCAGTAACGTTACAATAGAAACATTCTTTCCACCCGTAAAAGTTAATGTGTTGGAAAATCCCAAGGGATCCTTGACTACTGGTTTTGAAAACAGAGTCGGGTTGCTTTTCTAATTGCATGGAGAAGACCGTGACTCAGTTGGGAATATGAGAAAACCCTGCCCAGGTTTAATTATGGGGGACTTTGTGTCTGTTCAGCTCAATGCAGTAAACATCTGCTTTGTGTGCTCCCCAACAGGCAACAGCCATTTTAAATCCAAGCATAGAGAAACACAAACTCACGTACCTGAATACATAAGAAAAAAAAAAAAAAAAAAAAGCGCAGACTTTTCTTCAGAACACTTTCCACCCTACTAAGTGGAATGGGGCAACAAATGTAAAAAGAGAAAAACAGCATATTTTAGGACTCATAGATCAAAAAAACAAAGGACAAAACTGTTCCATTTAATCGTTACAATACAGTCAAGATGTGTTTCATTAGACTGTATTCCCTGAGTGCAGAGCACAGACTGTTCACATTCATTTCCTTTGCCTTATTAAATTCCACATTCTTGTGCAAGGAGATTCATTCCACTTGTATGTAGTCATTGCAAATAGTAATTCGCAGTTAACTCAAGTAATTTACAAAATATGAATTAGTTTAGGAATTCTCAGTGACACTCCTCTGTGACTGTTATAAGTGATTTAGGGATGTACCATACCTTATTTGAATTGAAAGCTTTGAAATATAATTTATATTTTGATATTGAACTTCACCCATTTTACTACTTCTAAATCAATTTCCCATTTGAACATCACTTTCGAGAATGTTTTATAACTTCCTCACTCTAACTTTTTTTTTTCTGCATATAATTTTTGATATTTGCCTAAATTAAATGCTTTTTTTTTTAAGGGGGGTGCGGTGGCGCAGTGGGTTGGACCGAGTCCTGCTCTCCAGTGGGTCTGGGGTTCAAGTCCCGCTGAGGGTGCCTTGCAGCGGACTGGCGTCCCGTCCTGGGTGTGTCCCCTCCCCCTCCGGCCTTACGCCCTGTGTTGCCTGGTAGGCTCCGGTTCCCTGCGACCCCGTATGGGACAAGTGGTTCTGAAAATGTGTGTGTAAATGCTTTCTTTTGTTGAGTGGTACATCATGTGGTGAACACAATATGACTGTACAGACAGAAAGTAAAAGAGAACACAGACAGACACTCATAAATTAGTAAAATTAAAGGGAAACTGTAAGACTAAACAAATTTAATTTTCCAGATGCTTATTCAATTGACTATAGGCTGCTTTGCAACACATTAGATTTAATTTCCATGTTGTGGCCTTTCTGTTAGATAGTCTCATAGGTAGAAAATCTCATCCTTATTTAGAGGGGTGTGGGGGTGCTGACAGGTAGGCTCATATCCTGGCAATGTGGCCCTTGACCTATTTTTTCTGTTTGTATTTTTCATACATACCCCCAATGTGTGCCCACTCTTGGCCCCTGCCACATTGCATTGCTGGCATTCCAGCCTACCAGGAGTTGGCCGCAGGGTTGTTTGATCTTCGTGAACCAGCAGCCTGGCCTTGGGATGCTAATTGAAAGTCCAAAAGGATTTGACTTTTGATTGCATTTTCCTCTCGAGTTGCAGCAAAAATGCTAGCCATCAGCAGTTCTCCAGTGTGCAAAACACATCTTGTACAAACACACGAAGTCTGTCATTAAATAATTTGAAAAAATCAACATGAACTCTAAGATTGTGCTCTTAGCTTGGGATTTATTTTTAAAAATTACTACCAAAGGCAACATCTTGACCCTTATTCCCACATCCAGTACTGACTGAGAGCATTAGATTGTCAAACTTCATTATGAGTTGAGAAAATTCAACAAAATCTTTTCAGTTCCTATTTACGTCTTTTGTTGTAGTATGAAACTCCACAGAACACACAATAGTTATCTGATAGCATTTGTCTGAGCATAGATTATCTTGATAAAGCCAATTTAGGGATTAACACGATAGAGTTGACTTTATCATGAGTCATTGGCAGCTCTTTGTGTCCTCCTGGGTGTTAACTGCCTCAGGGAAGCTTAGGAAGACCTTGTGCCTGCAAAAGGCTTAAATTATGAAGCACTGACGTTCGCAAGTTGGTTTAAGCAGAAGCCCATGACTCTGCACCCAAAAAGGGTGTTGTTGTTGTTGTTGTTGTTGCGATTGGACATCATTGACATGAGCAGTACTGACAGTAGCCTATTACTGTACTGATGTTCACTGTTAGGTAGATGCTTTAAAATCATTTTAGCATAAAAATACATGACCTTAATCATTTAATCTAATTAAATTGACTTTAAGCACTGTTGGCATGGTTCATACTATTTACCTATGATTTTTTCATTTTTGACCTCTAACTCCAGGAATCCAAAAGACAGAACCTGAACTGGCTTAAAATTCTGAGTTCAAAATTGCATAATTAAGAAAATACTGTACATTTACACATGCAGTATGTCAACCAATGCCAAAGAAAACCTTTGAAAGACTGAGACAAGTGGAAAAGTTAAAAAATTGATGGACCTTTTGAGTTTCAGAAAAAAAGGCAAAGAAAAAAAAAGAAAAAAAGGTTCTTGAGACATAATCTTCAGCCATGAATATCCACACAGGACACCAGTGATTGAATTGTTAGTAATAAAATATTATATACTGTTTTGTTTATTTCCACATTGCCTTTCTAAGCCAAAGTTTTTAAGATATAATGTCTTGCTAACTAGAAAATTGTTTTCATAATCACTAAATTCCCGAATTCCAAAAATTAAAAAGGCATTCTGTGATTAACTATTGTCTATTTCTTATAGTGAAATTCTATGATAAACATTCACTGTAAATACTAATGCAAATGAAGGATAACAGAGACAGTTAAATTATAAAATGCACATTAATTAATCTCAAAAGATTTTAATTCAGTAAAACAAGTTTTGTACATTCTCACTTAAAAGTCCAGGATTTTCACTAAAGAAAGGAGAACTATTCACACTACCTACTGTTTTAAATGAGAATGAACTTGGTCACGCTGAAGGCTTGAGTGATATAACAAGACTGAAATGCAATCAGTGTTTTTGCAGAACAGCTGACCATTCCAAAAACACAGCTATCACAATTGGGTTTTCCCAGGAGAAGCATGGGTGCGCCTCCATTTTGGCTGACGCCATCAACATGTTGAAACCTAAACAATCGGTTCAGCTTTCCTCAAAGTGTAGCTGGAGACAGAAAGAGTGAAGTGGTCATATCGTGTTTTGCAAATCCTTTCTGAACAGGAACTCTGATTTAAATTCAATAGCTGCTACAAGCAGTAACAGCATTATATCTATGTGCTTTTATCATGACTTCGGGGTTGTATTGGAAAAACAACAATAAACACTTGTCAGACCCCGATGAAAACAGCATGCACAACCTTTACAGTAAGATCCTGTTTAAAGGTTCACAAAGACGTGAAACGATAATGCTGGAATGCTCTTTGTGGTCTTTCCCATGGACCATCAACAGGACCTGGACTTGCTTTGACAAGATTCATTTTCCATGCTGCCAGAAAATCCTTTTGGAGAATTTATCACAGACTCCTCCTGCTCATCAGCTTTGAAGAATCATCACCTCTGGAAAAAACCAATTACAAAATTTGATTCCCCACATCATGCAGTTTCCTGCCAGTGAGCTTTCGATGAGCTATCGCAGTAATTGCTCTTCCTCTTAATCAGCAACAGTTACTTCACATGTGATATTTAAGCCAAACAATTCTGCAACATTCAGATATCCTAATGAACTGCATACAGTTCGTCAACATGGAGATGAAAGGGATCATATATATACCATACATGGGGCAGCTGATGGCATAGTGGTTAGTACTGCTGCCTTTGCATCTGAAGGTTGCCAGTTTGAATCTTATCTATAGCATGCTTCAGAAAGGTATTAACCCTAAAGTGCTCCTGTAAAACTGCCCAGCTCTATAAATAGGTGTGTGTATCTTAAAATTGTAAGCTGCTTTGGAGAAAAATGTTTTTGTGTGTTTTTTAACTGCCTAATATCACCAGACTTGAAAATATTGATTTCCTAAGCACTATCTGCACCTCATTAAGTCCTTACCCTTTTGTGAAATTAAATCAAACAAAATTGTCTATTTCTGTGATTTCACTATGGTTTGCATCATGAGTCACAATCACAGCTGCAGGTGACCTCCATGGACAAAACTTAGCTCAGTTATTGAAGTCCTAAGCTGAAGGACAAACTATTATGAAGAGTTTAAAAAAAGTCTGGTATAGGATAAAAGGTTGGACAGCATGGTGACACAGTGGGTAGTGCTGTTGTCTCACAGGGCACAACCTGTTTGAGTATAGGCATGAATCCTGTTCAAACAGACTCCAATCTACCCCATCCCTGACCTGGACAAGTGGATATCAAAACTGGTTTAAAGTAAAAGTGTTGACGGGGGGAGTTCAGTGGCACAGTGCGTTTGACCTGTGCCTGCTCTCTGGTGGGTCTGGGATTCAAGTCCCACTTGGAGTGCCTTCTGGTGGACTGGTGTCCCACCCTGGGTGCATTGCCTCACACCCTGTGCTGCTAGGTTAGGCTCCAGCTCACCGTGACACACACACTCCCCCCCCCCCCCCCCCCCCCCCGGTCCAGTGGCTTCAGTCAATGTGTGTGTTGGTAAACTTCATTTTTGCTATGAAACAGTCTGTTAAATGTTTTCTCTCATATGTAAATAGAGACTAGTCATGCTTACTGTAATTCAGCATCCTGTCAGAACAGTCTTCCTGGAAGACACGGATAAAAATTAAATAAATAAACTGATTGCCACTCAGAAGTATCACATTTCATTCGGTGAGAAAGTGGAGCTCTCACAACTGAGCGAGCCCAATAATGACCCTCCCCTAGATCTAGGTTCAAAGCCCAGCTGTCAGAGGTAGGACAGTGGCAGTGCGTGTCCAACTATTTTGTATGTCCCCAGGGCAAAGAAGGCTGGACTGTATAAACCTTGTCTTTATGCTTCAACATTATCTGTATTTCCCCCTTCATATTCATCTTGTTGTCTTTGTAGCAGGAAGTATGTTCTATTCATGCTGAAAGAGCAAAAAAGTATTCACAGGATTCAGAGCCTATGAGCAGAAAATGTGACAAAATATAAAAACATTTGGTTTTCTGAGAAACTTCCCCTTCCCCAGTACATTTCAGGAGAAAGGAAATTAGCTTAATATCAGTGTACATGAATAAGCAACACGGGTCTCTTATATCCATGAGAAAAGTTTGAATCATTGTTTCACTGATTTCAACTCATGAGCAGGCACACTTGCAGATGTTCTTTTTTTCCTAGTAGAACCCTCAAACATTGGCTTTAGTTCAAGAATTTTTTAATCTTTTTCATTTCACCGAATGCTTAAAATGAAAGGGCAAGGAATTTAGCCAAAGGTGCTAGAAAGACAAATAACCAATAGGAATATAGAAAGCCAATTACCATAGTAACGTGTATGCTGGACAAGGCCCAGCGATTGTTGATTCCTGTGTCTGTGTTATGCTATCCATTTACAAATGAAGTTTCTTTTCTTTGTTTCCATCCAGGGAAAGGGGACATGGTGCTGGACAGTGAAGTGGTCCTCACCAAGATGAAGCTCTTTGACAACTTTCATGGGAGACTCTGTGGTGCTGAGGATTCTGTCTCAACCATATCTATATCAGTCTCAGAGCAGGATCTGTCCGAACCTGGCCAAGTTTCAGATGGGGATCCAAACCTTTGCCCTTCTGAACAAGCACCATCCGACCCAAAACCTGACTATCTGTCTGTCTTCTCGGACCCTCAGCTGCCCAGGCTGTACAAGTTTGAGTCTGAGGACTCTGGAGTGGAGATGCCCAGTGGAGCAGACTCCCCATCCACCCCCACAGGCTCAGAGCAGAGCTTTGTCGTTCACAGCCGGGCACCATCCCGTGATTCCCAGGACCTGGGCACCGATGTTGCAGCCCCAGGTCCTATCCTTCAGACTGAAAAGTGTCCTGCAACTGAGGAGACGAAAACACCACTTCACCCAGTAACAAAAGAGGAGGGTAATGACTTTGGCACCCTTGAGACCAAGACAAACTTGGAGGTTATGCAGGTGCACATTTCCCCGATGGAGGAGAACATGACGATGAAAGGACCTCAGGATGGGCTCTTGGAGGACACCTCTGAGGACTGTGAGAACTCTATAGTGATGAAAGTAGCCACAGAGGAGCTGGCTGAGCAGAGCACAACAATAAGGAACTGTAACTCCACTGAGGCTCTCAACATGACAGAGGCAGATCTCCAGCCACAGCCCCTGAGGAAGAGTACAACAAGTGACAGTCTTGATGAGTACATGGAGGAATGCTGCAGATTGAGTGAGGTAAGATCGTCACACTGTTTTTTATTAAGTTTGGTCTTGCCATTTCTGTTATTGTAAAAGATCATATGCAATAATGGATTCTCAGTGAGTGTTAATTGTCAGAATGAAACCACCAATACCAGTGACTGGATGTGATATGCTGATTAAAGTGAAACTTTTTGTTTTTTAAATTTCTCAAAATTTTACCCTATTACCTCAGCATGCAGGAGTGTTTATTGAGTTTTGGAAATGATGTTTGACATGACATGACATGACACGACATGAAAAAGCGCATCTGCCTATTTATTAACAGTGAAGTATGTTTAGTCAGTGGGGCTGGTTTACATTTCTTCCAAACAGATAGGTCCTGTAGGAAAGCCCTTTTGGGTGGTGTACAACAGGCCTGCATTTACTCCCTGTCATTATATTTAATTACCTTGTTTTAACAGCCCTTCTTCAGTGGCTAATTTCTGAATTTAGATGTGCGCTATTGTACAGCAAGAAATAACTGCTCTCTGATTGTAGATGAAACTTTGTTTATTCTAATAACAAATATATTTACATTTACATTTATTCACTTAGCAGATGCTTTTCTCCAAAGCGACTTACAATGGATACTATGTAGTGTTATCAGCCCGCACACCTTATTCATTGCGATGATTTACACTGCTAGATACACTATACTTACAATGGGTCACTCGTCCATACGTCAGCGGAACACACTCTCTCTGTCACTCACACACTATGGAGAACCCGAACAGCATGTCTTTGGACTGTGGGTGGAAACCAGAGCACCTGAAGGAAACCCACACAGACGCGGGGAGAACATGCAAACTCCACACAGTTATATTTAAAGTATAAATTGCGTAATTCAGTGAATCCATGCCTTTATCACATTAGACACATTGCTGGAAGTATGTGCATACTGCATACAGTATAGCATTTATAGGGCATAAGTAAAAAGCCAGAGATTAAATGGAGTAGCACATAAATGTCAGAAATTTAGAGATTCAGGGTTTCCCTCATGATGTCAAAACAGAGTATCTGTTGCACTGACAAGGAGCGAAAAGGAGAAGACTTCATAAGAAAAGATGGCCACTTTCATTCATGTCTCAGAAGGGATTGTTCCTGTGATCCCAGCAAATATACAGGGTGCACCTGACAGCTGTGTGCAATGCCAAGCGCAATAGACCTGTTTGATGTCTGAGTTTAATGCACCGCAGTCTCACTGCCGCCTTTCATGGCAGAGCAGCTCTTCACATGTAAATTGATACTCCGCAAAACCTAAATAATATTAGTCTCAATGGGGGCTGTTTATTCTTTCATCACACAGTCTCTTAACAGGATACGTGTATGCTCATTGAGGTTGACAGCACTTTCCCATGTGCTGTCTGTATCTTCATTCATGGTTCAGACCGCGCTCCTGTCTAGACTGACTGCTGTTGCTGTCAGGAAAGTGCATGTGACATAGATACACAACATTACAAAGACCTTTAAACGCGAACACACTGAAACCACTGCAGGCTGCCCCCGCTGGTTGACAGACCAGAACGACACACCTGATAACCCTGGTTTTTTATTAGAGGTGACTTGCAGCATCAGTGTCCATATTGTAATAATCATAACCATTAATGCAAAAAAAAATAGCAGAATGGTTTGAGAACTTACTGCCAGCTTCAGAATGCAGGACTTGCCACTGACAGTGCTTAATTTTCCTATAACAGTATGCTCTGCAGCACTTGTTCACCTGTACTGGATATCTGGTAAATGAATTCAGCAACTCTGCTGTCGAAGGTCTTGCTGCACTGTAGCTGATATAGAAGGATCCAGGTGTTGGATTGCTCAAATGACTCACATATTTACCCAGATAAAGGGTCTTTGATGGGCCTTGCTATTTGGGGGGTGGCAGGAGCAGCAGTGTTTTGGGGCCCTGTGCCGTACCTCCTCGTAGCGCACAGCGCTGACAGGCAAGCTGGGCGGTGCTTTCGGACCTTATCACCACTTGTCACCACAGCTAATAAGGCTGTTCCCAGACTTCTGTAGTCAGGAGAATGGACCATTGGCAGGCTGCACCACTTCTGCCATCTTCAAACATGGCCAGTTCAAAGGCTTTCTCTAATCTGATTGGTATATGGATTATGAATGAGGATGAACACAAAACTTTGGTCCTGTTGTTATCTCAAAACGTATCAAGGTATGTTCTGTGGGAAAAATTAAGAACGTTCCCCATGTAAAATTACAGGCTCATGTAAAGCTTTTATAGAAATGAATAAATGTAAATGTAATGCAAAGGGGTATAAGTAAATGAAAACAATCTGGTTTGCTATTAAAGACCCATATTGATATTGGATTTAAAACACATTCCCTAATTAATTATAAAAAGACAATATTCAAGCCATAGATTCAGTGAGACAACATGGAAAAACTGACATATCAGACACATGAGAATATAACATGCATGAAATATGTCATAATGCAGACTACCTGTACACATGCTCCTGAAGCTTTTACCCCTTTCTTTCTAAATGATAAAGTGAAATGCATATTCTATGCCAATACGTATCTATAAATATATAGTGAAAGAATTATGGCAGTAAGGAATGAAATTTGGGGAAAAATTTTTGTCCCCCACAGCCAGATCACAGATTTTTCACAAATTTCTCATTTGTACCACATAAACACACATATATAACACAATTTTCAGTTTGGGGAAATACTTTCACATGTTCAGGGCATTTAGACAAGTTAAAAACTGAGGTCTATATGTGGAACTGGTAAAACTGCACTGATTCAAATAGTGTCCCAAACTGAAAACAGAATTCCAACTCTGTCTTATTGCCAGTTTTATATACTCTATAGGTGATATTTATAAAATCATAGTTATTTTGGTATTTCTGAACAGATGCACTTTTCCAGGCTTGAAATCCGCTGCAAAACAAAAATGTCAGTCATGTTTAGATGCAGTAAATAACCATAAGATCGGTTACGGAGCAGTAGAAACCACAACATACAATCTGCATAAATTTGAACAGCAGTATTTTCAACAAATCATGGTGAACAGATTGACTGAGTAGAAAAAGAACACAACTGGCACAGTGAAGCATGAGCTGTGAGGTAGATTCACAGTTAGTGGAAAGGCACAATAAACACTTTAGTAGACAAACAATCCATCAATGGAGAGGCCAAGGGTAGAGAATGTATAGATGTATGGCTAGAACTGGAGACATAGTAAGACACAGCCACAATGTTTCTAACCTCTTGCAGATGTTACAGCTTATTGCATTAAAACAATCAAACGTGGAATTCCATGAAGAAATAAGCTATTGGGGCTTATTGAGTTGCACTTGTTGACAAAACAAAAATTTCAGCCCTTTTTTCAACTCACCCATTGAAGAGACTACCGTAGATCAGCAATGAGCAGCAGATCTTGTTTCTCTCACTGACAATCAATGTGTATAAACAGCAAATTTCAACAGTGACACATATGACTGGTAGGAATTAATGGTAAGCATGCTGGTGTATCTCTCCATTTGCCTCACATCTGGCCTCTCATTCCTTTGGGGTATGGTCATGTTTGGGAAACTATTCCAGTTCAGCAGACACAGCCGAAATGTACAACATCAAGGCTGGACGAAGACTTAAACCTGCTATATTTGACCTTGTAGCGTATCTATGCACATAAATATTTTTTTATTTTTGTTAGTATCTGCACCCGGTTCACAGTAAAACTTTGAAAATTATTTATACACACTGCAAGTATTGAAATATAGTATTGTTAGAGAAGAAAGTGATGAATATATGCAACTTGGTATTTGAGAAGCTATATAAACTAAAAAATATCAAACATGCTCTGTGTGAGAGGTTCGAGATTTTGATTAGGAATATCCTGGATTTCAAGTCCTAATACACCCACATGGACATGCAGGTGCTGACAGCTGGATGGCAAGCTGGTGAGGGGTACAGTGAGTCAACTGAACGTCAGCAATTACTATGTGTAAACACAATCTCCTCTCCTGTGAGCAGCAAAGGAAGTAAGGAGGAAGGGAGTGGGGCGTTTCTGCCCCCAGCCCCCACTACGAGCCACAATCCACCCTTCCTGTCACTGGGGACCTATAGAGCTGGAGGCATGATAAGATCTCCCAGACCCCACATCCATCCAGGAAATGTTCCTTAATGGCCTGGGTTCCCGTGCTTTACCAACAAGTACGTGCCACCTCAGGGATAACCCTAAAGATATCAGCTGACTAGCACATTTCTGAGTAAACTACCTTTCCATGATGTGGGTCAATGGAGTTCCAGTCTGTGGAAGACCATGTTTACAACAGTGATTTCTTATCTCTATTGCTGAAAGTTTCAGGTGAACATTATAAGACAGGAAGTCAAATTAAATGGGATTCTAAACCTAAAGGAACTTAGAATGAATCAATCCAGCGTACCTGTAGCCAGCAGCCAGCACCACCTGATACACACAAAACCCATTTAGTGGAATCCCACAGAGTAGGTTACTTTAACTTTCATGGGTCAGACTCTGCACTGCAAGCTGTAGTTTAAAGACAGCTACACATGGAGCTGTCTTTAAACTACTAATGATGTTAACCCTGGTCAATGAGTTCATTCAAACTCACCCCAGCCGCTGGAGAATAAAGCTTCAATTTCTCCTTGATTCGTTTACACTACATTTTGCTCATTTAGCTGACATTTTACTCTTGAGCGATTTACTCATTTAAACAGCAGTGTAATTTTTACTATATCGATTCAGGGTAGGTACCTTGGTCAAGGGTACTACAGCAGGAACTGGGATCCCAACCTGGCCCTTTTGGACCCAAAGTCAACCTTGCTAACACCTCCCTTTGGTCAGTCAAGAAAACTCACTAACTAACCCTAAACAAATTAATATGATAGAAATCAACCACAAATAGAAAAAGCAAAATAGTCCAACAGCCGGTTGCTATTTAACTGTTGTTTTTATATGAACCTCAGAATGTATTAAATCTTGAAGGTGCCATAAGGCACAGCATGTTCCTTTTAAATAATATAGGCCTTGACCTCTCTATAAAGGGACACAAATTTGTTTTCTCATTTTCTTGTCTTTGACGCCGGAGATCTCAAAGGTAGCAAACTATTGCATGAGTTGCATTCCTTTGCTTCTTTTTATTTACTTTTCAAAGTGATGGGTAAGGCTGAACGGAAGACAGTTTTTTTGGAGTGGAAATAATCAGCAGTGGAAGAATAAGCACACCGCAGAAACAGTAGTTCAGTGATGATAAGTGGCTGCCACTTTCATGGCAGGAGTGAAGTCAAACCCGTGCAATGTTTTACATGTCTGCATGGAGACATAATTTTCCCAACATGGCCAGTGTTAAATTCCCATGCTTCATCAAAGGGAGTGATCTCAGTTCTCAGGTTCCCATTGTTGGACTCAAACTTCCATTAGCTGTGTTCCCTGTTCCGTGATCCGGATGGCTTTCAATGGCAGTACCGCGGAAAAGGCTCCAGGGGAAAATGGGCCCTGAGCTCACTTCCTGCTTTTGTTGAAGAACTTTCTGGAATGCAGTTATTGTATAAATATATATTTTTTCAAAATTTCCTTGTTCTTTTATAAATTGTGAACATCTGCGCCTTCTTGCTAGCATTGTCAACTAAGCAAATAAATAAAAGCTTGCTCTCTTCATGCTCTTAACTAGGAACATAACTGAGTGTTGTCTTATTTTTCCATTGTGAGCCACTGCAGACCATGAGATTTATTCAAGAAATGCCACTGTCACAGGACAGCCCCTTTTTAGTTGCACAGCAACTGAGCCTACTTATTCGATACACTTAAAAAGTATGAACTTGCCAAATCTCAGAAAAGCTAGTCTCAAAATTCCTGTTCCAAATTCCTACCTGTGTTCTAGGGTGAGTTTGAGAAGTGATGCACCCCATCATTTTTAAGGATGAAAAATGGATTCAGCAGTGTGGTGAGGAAGGCTCGCAGATTTATGACATCCTCCATTGAAGAGAAATTTGGCTGTGAGAAAACTGTATTTGTATATTGTCATTATATGGTAACATAGACGTAGCCTTGAATTAGGAGGTTTCCTAAGTAACAGTGAGCCAACAGGCACCAATGGTTGCCACATCTTTATAAATAAAAGCACCAAAATCCTCTGTTAACCCACTGGCCACTACAACTTGTAATGACCAGCCCTTGAGTTCACTCTGATTGTCTCAGATAACCATTTAACACATTAATTATTTGTACCTCAGGTGCACAGAGCAAAGATCAATCCCCTGGGTCCCAGCCTGGGCTACCTGGAACACATCTGCCAGCTCATTGAGAAGATTGGGCAACTGCAGGAACACAACCTAAGGCTCCAGAGGCAGCTCAGCAGCCTTCAGAAGGAAAACAGGACCAAGAACACCAAGGAGGTACATCAACTGTTATCAATGTTACTGTCAGCCAGAAGTCAGTCACACTTTCAATGAAAGTCCAACTTGGCCCATTAATGCTTGTAAGCATGAGGAGCTACAAAGCATGCTCTGAGCACAGGGAGAAATGTTTTTGAGACCTATTGTGTACAAAAAAGCAGCAGAACCCTCTCTACTGTCTGACTGCTGTATTACAGACTTGGTTGAAAACGACCTCTAATCTGGATTCTGTTCCTCTTGTTTGAACAATATACTTTTTGGCTGCAGTATAAGAAATGACATTCCATTTTAGGGTTGTCTACCTTCCCTTTCTTTTAATGCGTTCTTAAGGTCTGGATGGATGACTTTACGTTTCAGTGTTATCTTGCTGAGGCCAGTGAGAAAGAAAACATCAACTGTTATTTTAAAACTTAACTGGGACATTTTCTGGGCTTGACTGTCTGCTAGGAGTATATTATGAGAGCTCTTTCAAACACTTCAAACTACTACAATAGTGACCCAAAACAGCCTGCAGGTGTTTAACTAAAGTGTTGAATTTCTGTAGAAATGTTGGACCACAATACATGTTAACCACACTTTCCCCTCCTGGACCTTTGTTTGCGCTGTGTTTCCATGGGGATTTTGTGGGCAAAAACAAAAAGGCACTATGAAAATAAACAAGCATTTCAGCTGGCCGCTCATAACTGACATTACCCCTCGCAGACTGGACCCTCCCACTCAGCCGCTGCCCCTGTCTCCTTCTTGTGTCATTTGTGTTTGTGTGCGTTGCGGGGTACTCCCATTCCTTTTAGCGCGGAGAAGGCCGACACACTTGGGTCTCTCACAGCACTGCTCAGAATCAACACTGTTAGCACATCCTGCAAACCAGAACAGCCTCGTAGTGAAACAGCAGGCGGGAACAGTGGGACAGCGCACTTAAAATCTTCAAAGGCAGAGATGGAGGGAGGTCAAAAAAAGAGGAAAAAGTGAGGGAGAAGGATAGAAAAGGGGAGAGGGAGAGAATGAGGGGTGAACTGAAAGATTAAGGCCGAGACAGAAGAGGATTCTCGCAAAGGGGCCCTGAGGATGAGCATTTGACCTACTTTTCTTTGGCTATAGTTTGCCTCAAGCTAAGAGAAATATGACCAGGAAATAAACAGAGACGCGTGTCATTATTCTATGCCTTCTCGTATTTCACAAGCGCAGCAAAACTGCAGATCAAAGAAACTTAGCTTGAAGGGTTTTAATTTTTCAAACATAATGGGTACAAAGAATGAGTGAAGATAGAGTGTGGAGGAGCTGGTGCCAAATCTCAACTGTGTAATCTGCCTCACAGTCATAACCAGGGCCACAAGGATGATAATTTCACTTTGCTGTCAGTTTGTTTTTGAAAGATCCTCAAACTATACTTCTAAAATCAGGGTTTCATGGACTGTACTGGTACGTGTTGGAGACCACGGACAGGACCTTCCTCCCTCTGGCATCCCATCTGTCAGCTCTTTCATCTCACCTGCCATATTCCCCAAGGTTGCTATAAAAAGTTGCCCGCAAGACAATAGGCACTTCCAGACCACATAGAGCATCCTGCATCTTTGCTTTGAGGGGCCTCCTAAGTCTGATTGGTCTCTGTTCTACATGATTGTTAAAAATGATTTATCTAAATGAATAACTTCTGAGGCTGTAGCATGGCATCTTTCATTTCTAAAAACTGAAACAGCATTTAGAGAAAAACAAGTTGCAGCCAACTGTTTTTGTGGTATGGTGACCTTTTTCCAGCCTAGCTGTGAGTAATGGCCCCACCTGGCTGGTGATTCAAGGTACCCCAAGACAACTGCCCCGCAGGATAATATCCCACAGAGGGACACCAGGGATCTGGTTCTCCTAGTTGGGTCTGGTGGGAACAAGATAGCCATATGATACACCTTGGTTACAACCTGGAATTCCTGGACCCTCTAATAGGCATTGTTCCTTGGCTTTTCTGTGCTTCTATGACATTTTTATTGTTCTAATGCACTAGACATATGATGACATCTGATAGGAGGATGGGAGGGCTAACATCACTCTGCTTGGCTGGCTGACTTAGCCAAGGTTCTCATCTTTTCTCTTAGAATCATTTGGATCCTATCCCAAGGACAATAGTGTTATCATTTCAGCAAGATTGACGGATTTTTAAGAAAAACAAAAGAAAGGATAAGGTTGTATTAGCAAGTAACCAGTCTAAATAGGTTGATTTATTTCTGAAGTAATCCAAAGACCCAGTGATTATGTAAAATTTATCCCAAAGTTTCATTCTGTAATCCTGTAATGGTTTTAGATGCAAAGTAACCTTATCAGCAAGGAGGAAAGGAAGCTTTGCATAGATCGGAAATTACTTCACTGCGCAGTCTGAACTCCACAATTCAAAGCTTCCTTTGGAATGTTAAAAGGGTTCAGAATGTGGTTCCTGCTTTGGAAGTGACTCATGATCAATGACTCATATGGCTCCTGCCTCCTTATAACAATGAGACAGGAAAAAACACACTTTTGGCTAATTCCCATCACTGCATCCAACCACATCTGTACCACCAACATGAAAAACACAAACCCTATTGGTGTGAAAGTGATGTAGTGAACTCTGGTAGAAAGCATGCAAACCTTCATATTGTGCTTTAAAGCACAAGACATTAGCACCCAATTACTGTCTTGTAACTAATATCTCAGTCCTGAATTTTGAACCTGAACCATACTGTGGTATACAGCATTCTAGATTGGGATGAGGCAAAGAAGGATGCACAAGCAGCATTCCTTTCAAACATTTTACTAGAGCACCAGCACACAGGGAAATAATGTTCTCACTCTAAAAACCATCTTTCCTCAAGGAGCTATACCTCAAACCAGCCTCCCCCACCTACTTAGTAATCCCAGACTTTCTTCTCTCCCACTTGCAACCACAGTTACCCCATAATATTCCCCGTAAGTCACCCTAGTGGTTGAACACCTAAATCACATTTTACCCAGAATGCAACAATTTACAATAGATCCATTTCCTGCCCAAACTCTCAGTAACGCGGGTTATTACATTGCCCCCCTTCAAAAATAAATGGCAGCGTCCCCGCTGCTACCTGCCCAGAAATGTCTCACAGTCCGGCGCTATCTCAGATGTGCCTCCGGTCAGGAGTGCAGGTCCTGGACGCTCAGTGCTGGCCACCGGGGCAGGGACAACTCTAAGAGCCCGCTATGGCGGCGCACTTGGGAGCCGAGGCCGCTATCCTCGTCCCTTGTCCGCCCGGCCTCAGTCCCAGCACAGCGCGTGGCACGTACCAGGCTTAGTGGCACCCACGTGGTTTTCGCTGACTACCTTGTGCTCCCCACAGCTGACCGGCTTCCGTTGGACTGTCGGGTTGACTCTCCACAGCTGCTCTGCACTGTTTCAGCTCCGTCGTCGGGGATGAACATCCCTCTTGCACCCTTGGCTGTCTCGCTGCACCTCTCGTCGCTCGGCCACCTTTCGGCAAAGGACGTGGGCAAGCTGCCCTGCTTGGCGCCTTGCCACATGCCGAGTCCGCTGCTGCACTTGTGAAACCGGCTGCCTCTGTTTGTGCAGCACTCCTGCTTTCGCGGCATTTGCTCCGCTATGCTGCTCTTTCCTTAGAAAGCTTCTTGGGGCTTCAGGCAGGCTGGGCGCTTTCTCCCATCTGGGAGATATCGTTGCCATGAGCTAATTTATATTTGAATATTCACTCACCTCGGCTACATATCCCTGCCTGTCTGTCGTCAAGGTATGCTGTTCCGCATCATCCAGCACGTCGTCCAACCTTTTCGGGAAGGTGTTACCTTCCATGGAGCAACTTTCCCCAGGATCTGCGCTAGGCGGCCGTTCACTGCCTCCACTTGCTGCGTTTACCCTGGACACAGGGAGACCCCACTCATCCTGCTCACCCCTCTTCAGCAGCACCTCACAGTTCTTCTCCGCCATCTTCACCAGAGTGCACGCTTCCTCAGGGTCCCCCTGGACACCCGTACTCCGCAACATCTCCTCTGTCTCGACCCCAACCATCACAGGCACTTCTTTCGCCGGTTGCCGTTCTCTTGTCCCACTGGCTTCTCTCCTCGTGCCATTTTCCCTTTCTTCATCTTCGGTGTGCCACACCTCCCGAATCCAGCTTCTCATTGTCCTGCCTCATCTCACCTCTAACACCAATGTGACGTGCAGCAAAGAAGGACGCACAGGCAGCATTCATGTTGGATGTTTTATTAGAACACAAACGCAGAGAGAAATAATGGTCTCTGTCTAAGGACCCCATGTCCTCAAGGACCTGCACCTCAAGCTAGCCTTTCTAGCCTGCTTAGCAACACCAGGCTTTTTTTCCCCTCTCCCACTCGCAACCACAGTTACCCCATATTTTTCCCCGTAAGTTGCTGTAGCGGTTGAACACCTAAATCGGCACCTAAACACCAAACTCAGGGTAAAGCAGGTTGTTACAATATTATCCAGCCTACACTCTCTTTTGTGGTCTTCAAACTTAAGGGTCCTTCATTTCTGGCAATTATATTTTGACTCCTGAAACTCATTAATATATAAGACTAGGGATCCTATTTCATTTTCGATGAACCTCAGTAATTCTTTCTCTGAAGCATACCTTGGCCACCACTTCAGCAGGTCCTGCCAAACAGTACTTTTGAGTGAGAGCCCTTCCACAGCCCCACTAATGTTAAGCAGATGTTCCAGTTGGGGGACAGGGTCTGTATGCAGCTGGAGCCCATCCCTCAGCACAGCAGAAGGAAGGCCATCCAGATACTTTCTGTAATGCCTGGATAACCACAGCTATTGCTACTTGTACCCTTTCTCCAAGGGCTGTAGGGCATCACTTGTGTCTGATGCTGATATTGGCAAACATATTCATATTTTCCTTGATAAAAACTTCCACATTTATTCGGTTGTCTAGAACGGGAGCACATCACTAGTCTTGTGGCTTATCCACCTGTCTCTGTTGCTAGGAGTTCTTCCTCCAGCAGTGCTGCTGTGGTGCTGCCAGCCTGACTTTCCAGGAGACAAAACTGCACTCCAGGAGTGATTTCAGCAGCTTGACAGCTTCCAACAGTGCCCTGTCCGACTTGTCCACAATCCCAGAAGTCACACAGCAGACTGGAAAGGCAGCCGCAACAGGTCAGTGGGCACAAATCCTACCCAAAAGAACCCCCACTTTTTGTTTCGCTGAATTGCCCAAAATTCTTTACTGGGCAAAGTTCTTTACTGCTCTGATAATATGTTGAACAGTGGAAAAAAAATAAGATACATCATGATTTTTCATGCAAGAACATCACAGTACAGAATTTTTTTCCCTCACCGATTCCTTATAAAGTGAAAGTCAGGAGCTATTATACAGGAGTGGTGTTACCACATACTGTGAATCTCCTCTGCCATTGCAAACGAAATTTGTGCTTATAAAATGAGCAGAGTATGTGTGTGTGTGTGTGTGTGTGTGTGTGTGTGTGTGTGTGTGTGTGTGTGTGTATAGATGGGAATATCTCCTGAATAGCAAGAGATTGCACCTCTGTCTTACATTCCGGATCGCACACCTCCACTTGCCCATGGTCACTGCTTGAGATTTTCCAGGTGTTTTTTTTCAAAGCAAATGATGAACAAGTCTCTGGGGGGCTTAATATATTACTTCAATAATTGAGAAATTCCTGGAATCCTGCTCACCGAAGGTGTGAGCGCGGAAGTCCGGCCAGGAGGAAGCTGGAGTCCGGAGGGCACAGTCTGCCCAGAGGCAGAGGCCTTTCTGAACTACTGATTCCTATCAAACCACATGTTGTATTAGATGTTGCTGAATATGGAGAGATGCACGAGAACAGGCATGTGTTTCTAGTGTGTGTTGATGCCCTGTAGCCAAAAAAGATGGTTTTTTCCCTGTATACAGAGGGCGAAAGTAGATGGTACCCACTAGTATCCTTGAGGAGGAAGGCACTGAACAGGAGGAGCTACACAGAAGGGGAGTCCAGGTACCTATGTGAGAGCAGTGAAGGATTCTCTGCTACCTACAGGCGGGTGAGTAAACATCATCTCAGCTCATTTCTAACAACAATTACTTCGACATCAAAAATGAAACATTTCACTGTTGGTGAGGAGTTTTGATCGTGTTCGGACAAAACAATTAATAGCACAGTGAATACATGTATTTCATGGATTTTTACAGTAGGCGATCACCACAAATCTGTCAATATGCTGTAATTTACACCTTGTTTAGATCTTCAATGATGGCAGAGTACATTTAAAGTGTTCATACTGCTGGTCCCCTGAACCACCCCCACCCACAATGAAAATTAAATGTTACAGAGATCTCAACAATGATTATGTAAATTTACTATGTAATACTGATCCCCCTGTTCCTCCAGCTGAGTGAAATTCAGCACCCATGGGTCAGAATGAAAGAGTTGGTGAAGAAGACTAGGTTGAGGAACCAGAGCTCCTGCTCACTGAAGAGCTCATGCCCACAACTATACCGGTAGGCCCCAGTTCTTCTACCATATTGAGAGCAGAAGAAAAAAAAAATTAAATGGAAACTTTCCTTCTGTAGATCAGATCAGTTTTGCATAATAATATTCAGCAGGGGCAAGTATATTTTCAGGTTTGTGGAGGGGAAAGAGTTGTTTAATGTGGAACAAACAGTGACCTTTCAATAGTTGGTCATCTCAAAGGGAAGTAATAGTTCCCCGAGCTGATCCTCTCCAGTGGCCAGGTGTTCCAGACTTCTGCTGGGCAGAAATGAGCACATGACTGATTGGAACAAACAATGGAAAAAAGCAAAGCACAATGTGGTCTTACCACAAACCACAACAATAAACCCCCCCCCCCATCTGCTGTGCTAGAATTTTCCAACAATTCCACATCAAGAAGGGTAATTCAAGACCAAAGAAGAATTAAGAAGAGGAGTGAGATTTCAACTTTGTAAATTACTGACAAAGTTTTGTGGGCACTGCGCAGGCTGGCATCTCGGTGTGGAAATAGTAGACACAGCCGATCCACTGTGCGACGGCAGGATAGCAAGTTAATTGGTATGAAGGATTGAAACAGCCATCTCTTTCACGCATGGCCCTGAGCTCTCGTGAAAGAGATGGCTGTTTCTTAGCTACAGTGGATGTGGTGTCCTTACCCGGACCAAGAAAGGGGAGTGTAGTTTCAGGTGCTAGGAATGCTGTGGGAGCGCTCTGAGAGTACTCAATGTTTTGCAGCACAGGCAGCAAAGATATGGCAGTTATGTAGAAGGTGTGAGATGAGCATGCTATCCGGGAATGTGCATCATGGAGAAAACCTGGCGGGGGGGACTCGTTGGGGAAGCCATGGAGGGAACACTTGGTGAGCGGGTGGGTGTCATGCTGTAATCTATCCGTCTGGCAGAACTCGGGAGAGGCCTTACAGAATGCTTTACAACCCAGGTTGACTTGGCCGCAGGATGGCTCCTGGTCAGGAATGTAGCTTCAATTTTGGTCCAAAGACTACTGCTGACAAAACTTCCAAGTCAGCAATACCTACACAAATGCAGGTCACATGACAGCATTCTGACTGATAGAGTTCAGTAATGCAGCATTCTTGGGAATATCAGTTATAATTCTCAGGGCGCTGTTTATGGTCCCCCACAGGCCTGACCTGGGACCGGTGGAGCTTCCCAGGAGAGACAGGAATTCAATGATTGCGCTGGGCCATCAAACCAAATTGGATTTCCTCTGGCAGCAGTAGTGTCAAACAGGTAAGCTCTAAGAAAACCACAATTTAATTTTACAATATCAACTTATTACAGATGGCGAGCATCACTTCTTCATGCAGCAGAGTGTGTGCAATTGTACTGACTTGTACCGACTAATTTGTTTTGATTCACACAGTCAGAAGATGTCCCGCGTCGTGACAGGGAAGGTCCTGGAGGAGGAGATAAAGCCAGTGTGCACAGAAAGTGGACCTAAATGTGAGGAAAGGGAAGATGAGGAGAAAACAGCTAAAGTTGGTTAACGCAGAGCCAAACATGACAAGGAAGAAAGTTGTTAAAGAAAGAACATGTAAACTAATGGATTTATTGTTTTGGGTCAACATGGAGATTTTGGTTTGTTCCAAATTTCTGAACAAAATACATTTATAGTTTTTGTACACAGTAGAAATAATTCATCTGTTACACCGGTGTTTAATATAGACTGCAAGTATTTCAGAAACACTCTGGAATCCTGTACAGAGGCCTACAATACTCCGTACCTTCATATGAAATATGAAATGAAATGTATTTCTTTCATTAAGACCACATTTTGCTATTTGCTGCACCAAAGAAAGAGCCATAGACAAGTAACTTTTCTTCTTCTGAGCCATTAACTTTACTTATTTAAAAGTGTATTACAGTACCTTAAATAGACAAAGCCATATAACCAAGTGTATAAGTGAAATCACTCCTTCCAAGTCCGTCCATCATATGGTCCAAATATCAGAAATTTCTTTGGCTAACAGTTTCTGACTGGCATCGCGATACCCCCACCTGTTTTTGGTTAGACATGTGTGCTTCTGATGTAGTCCAGTCCTGCAGTTCTGACACATTTGATGTTTATGTTGCCTCATTTTTCATAAAGACTAACTCTAAAGTATAATAAAAGGGTGCCTGTCGGACATCTCATCTCACCACCTCTGACAGAGCATTAACATAAGTGTTACAAAATGTAAACTGCACAATCTACAATACAAAGGAGGGACAACAGCTGACATACCAGTGTTTGCGCATAACAAGGGATAAAAACGCATCATCGGAAGCCACTTGTCCCATACGGGGTTGCGAGGAGCCGGAGCCTAACCCAGGGCAAAGTGCTGGAGGGGGAGAGGACACACCCAGGATGGGACACCAATCTCTTGTAAGGCACCCCACGTGGGACTCGAACCCCAGACCTACCAGAGAGCAGGCCCTAGTCCAACCCACTGTGCCACTGCACCCCCTGGGATAAAAACACAAAGTATTATATGTGTAAGCATGCAGCACTCGATCTGGAACCTATGCACCTTACGCTCCTGACAGTTCTCACTGTGTATAACTGAACATGTTCAATTCATATCAGCATGGATGTCCAGAAAAACAGGCTAGAGGCATAGGCTAAAGGCATAACAATTTTCTTGAATGGGTTTTATACATGCTGCCTTATCCTACTGTCGTAGCTCCGATTCCATACGGGAGGAAGGTATTTTACACATACTTTCAGTCTAATGATTCGCATGTTACCATTAATGTTATTAAGTGTGTATGTCCAACAGTATACAACCCTGCCAGAAAAAAAAATGTGAAAAATACACATGTAATATATTGTAATAACTATGTGCTTTGGAAATGTGCCATTTGATAAATATCTGCTGAGAGTTTGTTTTCCTTCTTGTTTTGTTTGTGTATTCTGTTAGCCTGTGTATGCAAGGAGGTCTAGACAGCAGCTGGTTCACACAAGACCACAGTGCTCAGAGCAGAGTAATGGCTCAGAAGTGCTGGGAGAGACAACAAACGTACTCCTACTCCTTAAAGTCATGTCAGAGGAGCAATTAAAAGAGAAGGGAATTTTTGAACTGTGTTGCCCAATTCTGGCCTGAAAGCTGCTATTTGGGCTGAGACCACATACGGTAATATTACCTATACATTATAGCCCAAAGTTTTAATATTCACTAGGAAAAGCAACTGCCAAAGGTACTCTGAAGGTACAGTTTTTTTTTTTTTAAATACAAATCAATCTGAGCTGAGATGCAAAGCATTATCAGGTCTGATTCTTCAAAGTAACTGCTGAATGGATTAAAGACATTCCCCCCACCACATTATGGCGTAGGCAGGTGCAAATACAGTGAATAATCAATGATCTACATTGTTGTTTGGAGGGTGAATAAGAAGACAGGCCACCACTCAAGCTATGCACACATAAATGTACCATCAGCTTGCAGGATGGTCCAATTAGTTCAGCGTAATGAAGTGTGCACCACTGGACACTGAGCTTGTGGAAGACTACAGCTGGATTGGTTTTCTAATAAGGCAAGGGCATGGTTACTTCTACGGGCATAGGCTGTGGGGCTGTGAATTGGCCTCCGAGGACAGATATACATGAGTACACCATGGTCCAAAGGGAGGCAAGAGCAACTAAGCCGTTCTCAGTAGAGAGCATAAATCGAGAATTTATGAAAAGATACCTGGGGTGAACATTGTGATGCCTGTTTGAGAGGATCATGTTAAGTTTTGAAAAGCACGCTATACTGTGTAATTTTGTATTCAGTTTGAATTTGTCATGTTTTACTTGTTCAGACACCTGAGGTCTTTTGTATTGAGTGTGTAAAACGGAAAATGTATCTGGCAGTCTGGAAATCTTGGGAAAACATGAAAGTTTGTTTCACCCTCTGAGCTTTTCGTTGAACTGAATACAGAAGAATTTTCCATATACTATAAATGTATGGAATGGTGAATTATACATATTGCATTTTTATTCAAAATTATTTTTCAAATAAAGCCGAGATGTTTCTTAGGTAGCATTTTTTCTTTGTCCTCTTTTCATCCACTTGGTTCAAACATATCAGATATAGCCGTATTATCAGCTGTTCTCTGAAATGTAGACAAAGAAGCAACCAGCAAGTTACAGCTCTCCACACATTTCATCTTGGATTGCCCTCAGATCACATTTTACGTGATTATAACAAGTATTTAAATCAACTGCACAGTTTGATTTCGGACCATGTACGATTCCACATGATTTGACTGGGCATTTCTTCACATAGCACACAGCTGAGGTTCCAAGAGCAGGAACCTCATGTGCAAAACCTCTGTACTATTTTTACAGGACAGGTCTGTCTCAGTTTGGAATGAGAAGAAAAATCCCTTATTCTACAGTTAAACTAACTTTTACTGTGCCATTACTAACTAAGTCTGCCATTAGGGACAGTCCACGTCCACACACCAAAAAGCAAGTGAGATCTTTCCTGGGCTTTATTGGATGTTATTGGCGCTTCATCCCACAGTTTGCTGAGATTACAGCCCCCGTAATTGACCTAACTTTGAAATTTTGCGTTTTGTTTTGCGTTGGCAGTCCGTCGCTGCGGCTTGTGTTTCGGGTAAGTTTATTTGTTAGGGCGCATGTAAAGCGTAACAATTCTGTGTCCCGTACTGTGGAGTGGGTGTGACTCCGCCGATTGATTGGTTGCATTTGTTTGTCTGTTTTGGTTACCATCGTCAGAGTAGTTTCAATTTTCAGTGTTCTGAAGGGCTCAGTACTGGGTCCTCTGTTCTTCTCCATCTACACCTCCATCTCAGCCCTGTCATCGCCTCCCATGGATTCAAATATCACTGCTACACTGATGATACCCAGCTCTTCCTCTCCTTTCCACCTGGAGCATCAGACATTTCCGCGCACATTGCTGCCTACCTGTTGAACATCTCTGATCACCACCTAAAACTCAACCTCCCCAAAACAAAGATCCTACATCTCTAAGATGGCCTGCCTTCCTATCATGAACTCTCTATCAATCTGGACAACTCACTGATTTTTGCCTACCTCCTTGGCTAAGAGTCTGGGAGTGATTATTGACTCAAGTCTATCTTCCTCTCGGCACACTGAAGCCACAACCTGGACCTGCAGATATATCCTACATAACGTCCGCAGGAGCCATCCGTACCTCACAACAGACTCTGCACAACTATTTGTCTAGGCCATGGTGACATCCTATCTGGACTACTGCAACTCTCTGTTCTCTGGCTTTCCTGCTGCTGCCATCAAACCTCTACAGCTGATAAAGAACGCTGCTGCCCAAGTTGTGTTTGACTTGCCAAAGTGTTTGCATGTATCTCTTCTACTTGTTTCTCTGCACTGCCTTTCCATAACTGCTCGGATCAAATTTAAGACCTTGGTTATGGCCTACAGTTGCATCACTGGAACTGCTCCCAACTATCTTAAAGGGTCTTTAAACTCATCTCTTCCAGACTCACTTCTCCCATGATCTCTTTAGCTCATGTAAGGTGTAAATGTTCATGCTCCATACCTTTATGATAATATTTGGATAAGTCTTTACCCAGCCGCTACCCTGTATTGTACGTAAATGTTTCTGTATCAGGGGGTGCAGTGGCGCAGTGGGTTGGACCGCAGTCCTGCTCTCCTGTGGGTCTGGGGTTCAAGTCCCGCTTGGGGTGCCTTGCGGCGGACTGGCGTCCCGTCCTGGGTGTGTCCCCTTCCCCCTCTGGCCTTACGCCCTGTGTTGCCGGGTAGGCTCCGGTTCCCCATGACCCCGTAAGGGACAAGCGGTTCTGAAAATGTGTGTGTGTGTTTCTGTATCTTAAAAAAAAAAAAAAAAAAATTGTCGGAAGCTGATCAGGAATCGTCTATTCTGAGTTTTATGCAACTACTCGTGTGATGAATGTTGGTGCGTATAGTGGAAAGAAACAAACTAACTTTACTGAAGAATCACACGTCTGCAACTATGTCTCTCTTTCTCCTAATGTAATTCACAAATTGCATTCTCTGAGATGTACGTCAATTTCAGGGGCGTAGCCAGAACTGTTTTTCAGGGGTGGCCAGGTAAGACCCAGTGATTTCATTGGGGTGGCCAAAAAAAAAAATCACAACTGACTGACATGCTGTACCAAAAGCAAATTCTACAAACAGAAATTCTATAAATTCTACAGAATTTATTTATTACAAATGTACACAAGAAATTACAGTGGCAGTACTTAGAAATGTCTGTAAAAACATTATAATATCATTTAATACGATCCTTATTCTACATTATTTGTATATTTAGATGCTAATGATGCAAATTGTGTATTGGAAATGACTTTTTTATGTTTGTAGATACAGCTGATGTAACCTAGATACCTGGTGGGCAACGACTGACTGCATGAGTGTTATTGTTCATCTCTGATTTTGGTCTGATGTGTGTTGTGTCTGTAGAGCTTCTCCACAATCTCCTTCTCGGACTGTATCTCTGCTTCCTCCTTGTCTCTCTTAGCAGCACACATTTTCCCTGCTTCTTCCTCTCTCTGTACCATTCATTTCCCTGCCTCTTCCTTTGTCATTTTCAGTTTTACTGCTACTAGTCCTCAGTTTGTAAAAAAATGAAGGTATCTTCCTATCTTCCCCTGCTTTCCTTTTCATGCTCTACAGTTTAGACAAACACACCTATCAAGAAACACTTTTATTATTATTAAATTGAATAGCTACCTACAAAAAAACTGTGACAGACTCATAATGTAAGTGTATTATGATGTGGTAATGTTTATGGGGTAACATTATTTTTAAAACTAAGCTAGCTAGCAGTTGCAGTAACTTTAGCTAACATTAGCTAAGTTATGCGATATTTAATGGTAAATTAACATTTGTTTCTCTTGATGAAACATCGCAGTGCCTCAACTTTAACAAACTTTCACGAAATGGTAGTGAAATGTAGGTAAAAAACACTGATTTTACTCTCCTGATCACCGTATCCTCTTGCGTTGCTCAATTGAGCTGGACTTGGCTGCAGTAATGGTACCGAAACTGAATTTTACTGCTCCTACTTCTCCCTCCTACACACAGAGGTTTGTGGCATGTGGGCGCTTTGCAGCTCTCAGCCTAATAACGCCGCACGGAACACTATGTGTGTCATACAAGTTTGAGCGGCGAAAAAAGTCACCTGTCAGTGTGGTCAGAGTGCTTTGCGCTTCAGGGGTGGCCGGAGGGGTGGCCGAGCTTCAGTCGGGGGTGGCACCGACCACCCACGGCCACCACGTAGCTACGCCCCTGGTCACTTTGGAGAAAAACATCTGCTAAATGAATAAATGTAAATATAAGTCAATCATAAGCCCAGGGCCATGGATCGATCAATGTGAACAGGCTTTTAACAGACTCAAAGAACCTTTGTGTCACCAGTTTTGATTAGCCCTGGTTTTCATAAACTTTTTATAGTCGAGGTGGATGCCTCAATTCTAGGCATTGGAGCAGTTCTTGCATAAGGAGAAGTGGGAGAGGAACGGCCGGTGCTGTTCCCGAGCAGAAAATTGTTTCCTTGAGAGACCATGTATTCAACTGTGTGAAAAGGAAGCACGGGTCATAAAATGGGTTCTGGATGCTTTAGGTATTTTATCTGCAAGGCAGAGATTTCATTTTAGAAACTAACCACTAGGCTTTAACTTGGATTCACACACTGAAAGACCAGAATGCACAGATCACCCACTGCTATCTTGCGCTACAACAATTCCGTTTCAACATCCGTTATAGGTCTGGTTCACGAAATGTCACTGCTGACTACCCTTCCCGTTTTCCCATCATGGAAAAACCAGAAGGGGTCGGGGTAGTGTGACATAGCAGGTCTGCCTCAGTTAGGGATGAGCTGAAAAACAAGGACAGTTGGTAGAGTAGTGGTTAGAGCTATTGCCTTTAGATCCAAAGGTCACAGATTTGATTCCCATCTTTGGCTGTAGTACCCTTGAGCAAGGGACTTAATCTAAGAATTGCTCCAGCAAGACATATGTATATAGTATGCAGCTGTATAAATGGGGAAATAATTGTGAGTTGCTTTAGAGGAAAGTGTCTAACTGAGTACAAGTAAATCATTCATTCATTCTACAATTAAAGTAGCTTATTGGGTGCAGACACTGAGTTGGCAATATCTTTATATCATACATTCAAACTCAGTTCTCCATGTTATGTTTCTATTTCACTAATACATCACTTACCAAACAGTATTGTTTGGAACTTGGTAAAAGACCTCAGTAAGGTTTTAGGTGGCCTTAAATACTGCATGTTTTTGGGATGGCCCATGCCCATGAAAATGAGAAAACCATTTATTATGGAAATTGTCATGAACATACTTTTCATTAATAATTGTATTTTCTGAAAATGAAAAAGGGAAATGTAAGGGAGATTGTATTAGTTGTAACTAGACGTGTAGATTTACTTTTGCTGAATTCATGTCTCTATCATTCATAGCTCCTTTCTTTTGGTGGAAATGGTTCAGTGCTTCCTAAAAGAACCAAAAGAAGGTTATTTATGGGTCTATTTTGCACTCTGGGGGTGAGGGGTAGATATGTATTGTGTGTGCTGCTGGTGGCAAATGGGGGGTATTAGTGATTTTTGTAAATATTATATATAGCTACTGTTTCTCATTTACTTGAGCACTTAATAAACACTTTTGGTACTAAAAAGGTTTGTTGCACCCTACAACTTGTTTGAAGAAAAGAACCAAAGGAAGCACATTCACTCCACACCAAGATATGAGGCATGACAATCACAGATCTATGGCAATCTTGCAATTTATAAGATTATAAATTCATTTGAAAATATTCTCAAATGTATACAAACTTCAGACTATTTGTATTACCTATTCTTTGCTGTGCTGTTTTAGATGTCTGCAGCGTCGAGTATGATTGCGTAATCAAACTTAGCATGAAAGTTTAAAAAATGCTCCAGATCTTAATGGTTTAATGTGATGTGAACGATAACAGGAGGCGACAGCTACAATGCGGTGATGCTCACAGCCTTTTGTGGCCCAGTGTGACCACAAGAACCCCGTTGTCTATTTGACACTTCCATATACGAGGGCATATTTTTCAGCCCAGCGAGCTACCAGCCGCATTCTGGGAAAGCTGCCCAAGAAATTATTGGTGTACATAAAGTGCAACGGAACAAATAATACAAACTTGCAAAAAGTAGTGATTTGCTACAGCGGAAAATGTACAATTGTTCTGGAAGTGAAATTTACCTTACCTATTAGTTTCGCTTAGCCAGGGCTGCCACATCTGTATTGTGCTACATGTAAGTAAGATTAATGCTGCAGCATTACAGTACTGTTGTTCTAAAATTTACATTTATTCAGTCAGCAGATGCTTTTCTCCAAAGCAATCTACACCACTACTACAATACTGCAATTAATACTATACAGTATTCAGCTGACAACTTTCCATCCAAGATGACTTACAATAGATATACTACCTACAGTCACACATCTGTACACTAGAGCAATGTAACACCCCCCCCCCCACACACACACACACACACACACACACACACACACACATACACTGGGCAAATCAGAGTCACCAACTCATCTGAACCACCTGTCTTTGGACTGTGGGAAGAAACCCACACGCAGGGAGAACATGCAAACTCCACACAGACTGAATGGGGATCAAACCCACATCCTTCTGCACGGTCCAGGTGCTGCAAGACAACAGCGCTATTCACTGAACATATGGATGGTACATTTGGTCAGGGCAAAGCTACTGCAAAAAGGTTTGGTGAGTGAGTAATATATGGGTCTCACAAGTGAAGACATGTGACCAAAGCAGTGATAGTTAAAAACTGACTCTGCAGCTCCCTCTACCGAAGTGAACGCAGCACTGATTTGAAATGGAATCTGACCATCTCATTATGTGGTTTGGCCTCGTTTTTAACACAACCCCTGCAGGAAATGTTGTTTTATTTTGGTACTTAGGCAAAGTGTTTTTTTTTGTCTTCAGTTCAGAGTGTTGTACTTTGTTCTGACACGTATACAACCTTTTTTTAATTTAAAATCTGAAACGAATAAAAAGTTAGCGACGACACATTTCGCTGCGCGGGTTGTGCCTCCACTTTTCCTCCTCCTCCCCCAGATGAGCTTGCTGCCATCACATTAGTTTCTTCCAGCAGTGGCAAATGCCTCTGTAACCAGGTTGGAGACGTGTGGCACAAAAGACAGCACCTGACCCTGCATGGGGAGGCTGTCAGAACAGCATGTGCGGGACCAAATAAACAAGACGCAGCGCACATCCCACCGAGACACGCAGTGCTCCCCATCTCCATTTCCCTCCCTCGTGCCCGAAACCACAGTGCCATCCAGTTTCCAAAACTTCAGAGGACGATAAAATGAAAGCAATATGTACTGGATAGAAACAGGTTGTTTGAGCACAAACTGTGGGTTGAGAGGAATGAGGAATGCTCATCCTTGTGGATGCCCAACACTGCTTTTAAGGAGGACACTTTAGCTGGAGCGCAAAAATGGAGGGAAACTGCAGGGTGGACAGTTCTGGCTCCGGCCCATTCGGTCATCGGTGTCAGGGAGAGGAAAAGGCAGACACAAGACCCCAGTGAGAAGTAAAAACTGTTGCTTTTGTTATGTGTTCCTCTCGCGTCCCGCGTGGCCTCAGGACAAGCTCACGGAGACGGAGAAAAAGGACCGCCATGTTTCCGCAGCGGAAGGCGAGCGCAGCACTGAGTCATTTCTGAATTCCTAACGAACAATGAAATTCCGTAATCTCTGAGGTGTTTAGTTTTGACACTTTCGAGGACAAAAACGTGATTTATTTTCACAAAAAAAAAAAAAAAAAAAACAAAAAAAACAAAAAAAGTAGTAGAACACCTTATTGAGATGTGGGGCGTCAAAGACTCTACAGTGACATCTGCTGACGAGAGTTAGTACTGCGCAAACTGCCGGTCCAGTTCAACACGTTCCGTACATTGATACCGCTCTTCATCTTACTCTACATACCCAATAATTACTACGATAATCATTACTGAATCAGTCCTTATTCTAAGCTATTTGTCTGATTTAATAATAAGTAACACTAAGTGTGTTTGGGAAATTTTTAAGGATGATGTATGAACACTGTTAGCACAGTGGAAGCAAACACACACATTTTCAGAACCGCTTGTCCCATACGGGGTCGTGAGGAACTGGAGCCTACCCGGCAACACAGGGCGTAAGGCCGGAGGGGGAGGGGACGCACCCAGGACAGGACACCAGTCCATTACAAGGCACCCCAAGCAGGACTCAAACCCCAGACCCACTGGAGAGCAGGACCTGGTCCAACCCACTGCGCCACCACACCTCCCTAGAAGCAAACATTCTCATTAAAAACACATACAGTACTGTGCTGTAAAAGATAGGGTGATGCGAAAAGGAGCACACCTTCTGTCTCTTCACTATAGTTTTATATTTTAGGGTATGAACCTTCTTCTATCCCTCATCAAGTCCTAACAGCCAATACAGATTTATCCTCATGCCACAAAAACAGTTACATTACATCTCAGCGAAAATACAAATTTGTGCATCACATGAGGAGAAAGAGACATAGTTGCAGTTGTCACATGTCTGCAGTCATGTCTCTTTCTCTTAATGTAATGCATAAATTGTACTTTTGCTGAGATGTACGTCGCTTTGGACAAAAGCGTCTGCTAAATGAATAAATGTAAATGTAAATGTAAGTAAACCTAGTTTGTTACTTTCCACTTGATGCACCGATGTTCATCGCTCGAGTAGGTGCATAAAACGTAGGACAGACAAATCCTGATCACCTTCCTCCAATTTTTTTTATAAGGTACACAAACATTTACATACAAACTTACCAGATTCCACTTTGTCATTATTAGCTAAAGTAACATATCAAAGTCATGTGAAGAAGTTAGATTTATGTTACTACAGTGGTTGTTGGATGCTTCAGACAGATCAGGCTTTTCAATAAAATAAGTTTTTATAACAGGTCAGATTTGTCTGAAAAGGACTGAAATACTCAAATATTGTTTATAGAAACCTTGACTGTAAAACTGTTTAAAACATCGTCCTGGTATGAAACAGTTTTAGCATACTACGGAACTTGTTCAAAATTATTTTCTATCTTTTTCAGAGGAGCAGCACTCTCCGAGTGTGCTTTTCTGCTACTTGGCATTTTTCATGCTCCCTGAAATCCAGGCTGTTTCGATTGTGTGCCTTTAGATAACTGGAATTTGCTCCATTCATTCACACACCTTCAGCACAATGGACTCCTAAAATATGTAACAGAAGCAGGCAGCCTGCATCTGGAGATAAAGCAGCAGGTTACTGTGCTGCCAGGTGATTTACGGCTTTGTGTCCAATGATATACGAGTCTCTTATCTTCGGCGAAGATTTACTGCATGGCGGCACAACCCCGTCCTCTCAAGGAGTGTAATCCAGAAGGTCTCCCAGGTCTTTTAGAAAACCACAAGCAATCTTATAACTCAGACAAGAAGTTAATTGGGTTCACGCTGATGAGAAGCATGAGGAAAGCCAGTTACACAGCTGTTCCTAGAGCTCAGGGCCACGTGGCCTCGACTCACAGCACAGGTCAAACCCGCTCCACCACCGCACCCCCCTACGCAGTATTCACTTCTCTCAAAATTCTCAGTCATCTGTACTCTTGTTGGCCTTGGATGGACCTTGATAAACATCCGTTTCACAAACACACAGCAGGTGTCCGGTAAGTGAATGTGCTTTTCTTTATTTACATGTCCAGTGGGTCAGGGAAGGGGGTGGGGGGGAACTGTGCAGGGGAAGGTGCTCTCGTCCGGCGCTTGGTGGAGGTGCTGCACTGTGCTGTGAAGCTTTGCGGCCGTGGCTCTCTGCGGTCCATCCTCACTCTTGGCCACGGGCTCCGTGTCCCCCTTGCTGTTCTGGAGATGGGGTAAAATACGGTTAGCCATTAACTGCAGGTGTGTTGCAGTCACTTCTCCTCCTCTTCCCCCTCTCCTGCAGCCCAGGCATGCCACAACATCTCTTCCAGCTTCTCCCTCAGGGGCACAGCAGTTTTATGTCGATTCTTATAACTCATGAGGGGAGATGTGGAGTTTTAACCACAATTATGTTCATCCTTACTTTTCCCTCAGAAAGTGCCATGTAAACATCCGCCAAGGCAGAGCAGCTCAAAGCACAGCAAGGTCATCCAACACTGCACCTTCACTCATGTATTCTGCAAAGAGAATGGATTCTGTTGCATACACACACACACACACACTTACCTTTGGTCAGCTCTCTTAGTGAAAAGGTGTCTTCACACTGTGGTTAAATTCATTCATTCTTCTGGATTTATAGTAATGGTACAGTTGTTAGTCCCTCAATCCTGCAGCCTAATCTTCCTCAGCAATGGGAGACCAATTGTCGGCAAACACTGCTGGGTGATCATGGACTGGACGAAACCCTCTGCAGCTCTATAGAGAGAAAAAACACAAGAACAGAAGGATAACAGGGAGAAAAACAGCTGAATGGACCTGATTTCTTTAGCGAAACAGAACTGCAGATCTTACTTAGGAACAGACAACCTAATACAGATGTGTGACAATGCAGCTGTGAGTACTGCTACACCATGGCAATGCATAAAAGACAAAACTGAGGGATCCTGGGGCTGAGGCTTGTCTCATGGTTTCTCCACCTACACACAGAAACACACACAGGTCTTCGTCAGTGTGTTGACCTGATTTACTCTGCTGACTGGAGCTTGGAGACATTCCAGCACACTGCCTTTCTGTTTTTGCTAGGAAGTTCAGGCTCTTCCCATCACTCACAATGAGATTGAAGACAGGGTCTAGAAGATGGGAGGGTGAGTCCTCAGCTCTGAGACGGGAATCACTTCACAGTGTGCTGAAGGCCTGCTTGGAGATTTTCTTCTTGTCCTGTGTGTGTCCTTCAGCGGCTGGTATGGCCTATGGGGAAGAAATCCTTGGAAGAGGCCTCGAAAACAGTTTGTACCACAACGTGGTAGCATTCCCATGGACTCCAGATACGTGTCCAAAACAGTCTCAGTTTCAGTTATACTTCTGCACTTTGAGGCAGTTCAGAAAGAAGTTGTAGGGTGCAGGCTGCATCAAACCCTGTTCATCTCCATGAGCTTCAGGAGGAGCTCTGATTTCTTTTACTGGGTTCTCCTTCCCCAACACATATCACTCCATTGTGTGTTCAGGGAGCGGTGCGCTTGCTGATCCTGAGGATCTCTGTACTGAACAAGCTCTTCCACATGGAGTCTAAGCCCCTCCTTGCTGGTATGGTCCACAGCACCTGAGTTTCTCCCTGGACTGCTATGTGTGCATGCAAGCGCAGAAGACTGAAAAGCTGTGGTCAGGTCAGCCAGTTCACCTCACCATGGGAAAATAAGCTGGGACTTGTGGCCAGAGATGTGCTCATTCTACTACAAAGTTCCTGGAATGCTGGCTTGGATTCCGTCTTACTGTGCAAGTAGGAAAATGAAGATACTGCAAAGCCATTGTGTTGCTGAAGATCTCCACAACTGAGTCATCACCTACAATACGCAAGAAGAACATGTACATTTATTCATTTAGCTCACGGTTTTTTCCAAAGTGAGTTACACTGCTAAGTTACCTCAACTGTTTAAGCATTTATACAGCTGGAGTAATTTAGGTAAAGTAATTTGCTCAAGGGGGGCATGGTGGTGCAGTGGGTTTGGCCCAGTCCTGCTCTCTGGCGGTCTAGGGTTTGAGTCTTGCTTGGGGTGCCTTGTGATGGCCTGGCATCCCATCCTGGGTGTGCCCCCTCCTGCCTTGCACCCTGTGTTGCTGAGTTAGGCTCTGGCTCCTCATGACCCCACTCAGGACAAGCAGTTTCAGACAGTGTGTGTGTGTAATTTTCTCAAGGTTACTATAACTGTAGGGGAGATTCAAACCAGCAACCTTTGGATGCAATGGCAGCATTTGTAATCACTATGCTATCAGCTGCCTCCGACCTATTCCGTCCCAGAACAAGCTTTTTCTAGCATATTTCCACTTGGGAGAAGTGGTCAGAATGTGTACGTTGTCTTTATACTATTAGCACGCTGGTTTATGAATATTCCTGTCTGCTTTTGACGGCCGCTATTAGTTTCCAGTGTTTCGACTGTTCATTAAATTCGCCACCAGAGGGCACTATTGCTGCGTGGAGCTCATTTAAATGCACCAGCAGCCTTATTACTCTACCTGTCTTTGTCTTGACCACAGATGATGGAGTAGAACACAATTTTTGGAAACGTGGAAAACAGAATATACCCTAACCCTAAACACTAAAGCTATGAAAGTAAAGTATCTGCAAACATTTTGTGTACAACAGGGAATGTTGGCCTCAGAGTCATTTTTATGACAGTGTATGATGACATTTTAAAAAAAAAAGGGAAAAAAAACTAGACCAAGGAATAAGAAACTGAAGACACTGGACACAATATATTTTAGATAAAAAACATACAACTGACAGAATATTTTTGTCCACAACTGCAGTGCTTTAAGGCATTTTAATTAATTGCACCACATCTGAGATGCCAAGAAGTCAACCTAAAGTGTCCATCATCTGTGATCATTAGATGTGCTCTGCAGTGTCATCTATTTACAAACACATTTTGATATGAATGGACCGGGATCGCGTGCATACTACCAGTTTCCGGCGACCTATTTATACAACAGTACATTTTCAACAGCGTTATCTGCACGTGGATTTGTACTCACGACACTGCACAGCAGTGCGCAACCCATTTTCCAGACCACTAACTCAGGATGAAGGGGATGTGGTAAAGACCAACAGAGCTTATGGGAAAGGTCAAGGGATTTGGGGAGATTTACAATATCTTTATCCTCACTTAAACCGGGACACATTTGGGCAAAGGTTAGAGAGTTAACAGGGAAATACGGTACAAGCAGTCACTCTCATGTGTGATTCATTTTGGTAGCAAACACTGGTTTTCTGATAAATGAGAGGGGAAAAAACATTCTGGGGTAAAGTTCTCCTAAAGTGAGTAATTCCATTACATATGCATGGTACATCCCAAAAGTATTCAGGCCCCTTCACTTCTTTTTGTTTCAGCCTTACGCTAAACTCGTTTCCATTTTTCCCTCATCAATCTATACTCGATACCCCTTAATGACAAAGCAAAAGTAGGATTTTAGAAATTTTTGCAAATTTATTTAAAATAAAAGAAAGTGCCGCGACCCGGCCCCGGATAAAGCGGAGGAAGATGGATGGATGGATGGATGGATAAAAGAAAGTGAAATATCACATTGACATTAGTACTCAGACCCTTTACTTAGTACTTAGTTGAAGCAGCTTTGGCAGCAATTAGAGCCTTGAGTCTTCTTGAGTATAATGTGACAAGCTTTGAACACACTTTAAACATCAACAAAGAAATGCCAAGGGGAATAATGGGCTACGATGACATCTGAATTGAATGTCTTTCTCTATTTAAAATTTAGACATCTAACTGCAATCTAACTGCCACAAACAGGAGCAGTCAAAAGCACAGGGAGTTGTCCATCTGGGTTGGTCTTTCAGACACCACTGGAGACACTGTTCTTGCAAAGACCACTGTTTCCATAAATAGGTTACCGTCACAAAGAATGAGGCTCAAATCCCGCCACATGGTACTGGTTTTGCGACCATGTGCCTCACATGTGTCCTGCTGGCAGTGTGACAAAGGAGGGGTGGTCTGTAAACAGGGGCTGACTGGTTTGTGGACTGGAATGTGGTCTTCTCATCCAAAGCAAGCTGTGGATTTACACGTTAAGGGTTGCCCCTCCAACGGTCTTGGATCCTGCAAAATGTCCTGGTTGACAGGTTCTTCTGCTGCGTCTCATCCAGCCTAATGCTCGGTGGTCCTTATATGTCGCTATCAACTTCCTCGTTCAGTCAGGATATTGTCAGTGGTGCATTTCCTCTTCAGGCAGCACAGAGAGAACTTGCTTGGACCAATAAATCCAACAAAGAGAGAGGGCCAAAATACCTGACTATTTGCAGCCAACACAAGGCCTCTTTGAAGAAGAACAGGGAAATCAAACCCTGTGGACATATCTGCTCCATTTAGAAGTCTTTATCCCAGCCTGACAACTCATCCAGGGGCTCCTCCATGTCAGGGGGGAAGATATCAAAGTGGCTGTGGTCCAGAGGCCCACTGAGCTGCAAAGGAAGGAAAGAGAGCAGACATGTGAGCAGCACCAACGTAACTCCCCTGCTTCTTTATTCTGATACTCCACATTGCTATGCAATCGGTCTCTAGTCAATGACGAGGTGTTATCTCATTTATCGGTACAAAAACTGAGAAGGAATTATGATTCCTGCTTTAAATCGTTCTCTTCTAAATCCTTAGTAAGCTCATGCTAACAAATTTAAATAGACCTTCAAGCGAACTTCATAACAAAGAACTGGATAAGGGTTCTTGCTTTTACAGTGTAGTAGTGTTACCCAAAGATGAACAGACAAAATTACACAATTTTACATACAGTATCTTCTGCAGTCTGACTGACAAATCTGGTGTCTAACTCCATTCTTAGTCAAACAACCCTGACCCCCCTACCCCCACTCCACCTCTCTCTTCAGTGGTGAAGACAGTTTACGGGTCCTCAGCCCCTCCCAGTTGAACCCCTGGAACCACCTATGGAAAGACATGCATAGCAACATTAGGCACAGACAACAGTGGTACAAGAAACCATCTAATGCCTGGACAAAAAATGTAGAGGACAGAACCGAAATGGAGACAATAATAAGGGCCATCAGAAATACTGAGACAAGCATGGTTTATAGGTTGAAGATTATTATTAAAGAAGCTGTGGAAACCGTACAGCCGATCAAGGACACTAAGGGAAAGAAAATCCCAACCTTCATGAGACTAAGGTACACATGGCCTGAAGAAAAATTATGCCTGATGAGCAGGAAAACATCACAGTGAGACCAAGGTTGTAAAAGTTCTGTACTGCATAAACCACTTTGTTTAATTAAGTTCTTTATTAAAAAGTAGTTATATATTCATACTAGTTCAATGTGTAGGAAATAGAGACATAAAGACATGAAATCCTGACATATGCTTCATAAATGACCAAAGCATAAACCTTTTTTCTTTCTCTTAAAAAAAAAGAAAAACTGAAATTTATATGCCTGAATAATCTTCAGCCAAATACTGAAAATAACAAATCTTTAAATCTGCATTATTTAATTTGACACTGTAAATCTATCCTGGGGTTTAGACACCAACTTCTGCTTCTTGATGTCCATGATGCCATTTTTCTTGTTGCCAAGTCTCTCCGCAGGGTTCAGCCTGAATAAGGGATAGAAACATGAGGAAAAAATGTGTTGTATTTCTTTTTAAAATAAAGCCCTTGTCTGAGAGCATCACTGTAGGACAGAATTAGACATAAAGACCTGCCCGGTACTTCTCATTTCACTAAGCAATTATGAGTTACTTCACAAACAAACAGTATATCCAGCATTATAAAATATCACCGATAGCCTGTACATGTGGTTAATTTCTGGTTTAAAATAAAGATTAAAAGATATTCATAAAGATATTATCTATAACTACCTGAACTTACCAGTAAAAATGTTTCCATGTAATATTCTGAATTACTAAATAACTATATATGGGTCAACACTACAAATCAAACTTTACACACAAAAAATCCATCTCCATTTTAAATTTGGTAATTTGACTAATGTTTCACAAGAAACTTATTTGGAGAGGAAGTATATGACAATAGCACAAGGACTGACACGACATAAAATGAGTGGCACACCTGCAAAGACTTCGTATGAGGTCATCTGGCCTTTTGCTAATCCGCTTAGGAAAGTCCACTTTCTCAATACCGTGGAGAACCATAGTGTAGATTTTAATGGGGTCTGAGCCGGAAAAGGGCGGGCTGTAGGCAAGTTAGGAAGAGATTGACTTGTGAAGATCTGCAACATGCAAAGTCTCAATACCACTGTACTGGAATATCACTACAGTCCGTCCGAACCACTCGCCCCATACGGGGCACGGGAGCCTAACCCAGCACACAGGGCATAAGGCCGGAGGGGGAGGGGACACACCCAGGACAGGACGCAAGTCTGTTGCAAGGCACCCCAAGCGGGACTCGAACCCCAAACCCACCGAAGAGCAGGACCAGGACCAGGACCAACCCACTGTGCCACCACACCCCCTATCACTACAGTACTTGAACACTATTAAATCGCAATGCTACAATACCACTAAACTATAATATTGGAATAAAACTACATTTCAATACCTGAATACCACTACAATAAAATTTATCCATATGCATATAAGGGTTCCTGCAATAAATCTTTCAAAAGTGGTATTCTTGACATAGGAGTTTCTGCCAGATGCACAATCCTGAAAAATTGGGTTTAGCCCTGATCACAAAACAATATAGTGCAGAGCTGGGTGGTAATGAGTTAAATCTACTCTGTTACATATACTTAAAAAAGCTTCTGGAGAACTTTTAACTTTCAGAGCAGTTTTGGGATTGTTACTTTTATTCACATACATTCATAAGGAAAAAAACGTATCAAGTAACAGAGTTAATTTGTTGTGATATCACCATTATGCAAATTCCTATTGTGTGTGACTGAATTAACATTATTTCTTAAGAAAAAAAATATGTTCCTAGACAAAATGTCACAGAAAAATAATTAAAATATAATTTATTCATAAGAATAACACATCTTATTTTTTAACATTTGTAACAAAATTATTACTAGCTTGTCATCTAATATTATATGAATATTTTCATTCATTCGTTTACTATCAATAACCACTTGTCCAATGCAGAGTCAGGGTGGTCCAGAGCCTATCCAGGAAGACAGGGTGCAAGGCACAGATTTGACCCACAGTTGTTTGTGATATAAAATAAAGTTGATAAAGTCACTGCCTATGTCCTTCATTCTGCAAAGATGCAGATACTAAGCTGTTAGAAGTGTTGCATGCCGTTACAAGCAAAAATTTGATCCATGCTCCTGCTGCAGGGCTCTTGAGCAAGGTACTCATCCTAAATTGCGGAAGGTGAGGTTACTCAGCTTTACAAATGAGTAAACAACTGAAGGTGGATGAACATGAGTTGCTTTAGACAAAAGCACCAGCAAAAATTAATAACACTGTTGAATCTTCTTTTTTAGTTGTGATATTACCAGATTTAAATTAATCAATGGTTGTGATTGTTGAGCTCATTAATTTTATAGTAAATGCAAAGTAGTTTTGCCAAGCCCTCAGGATAATTAAGTTTCTGTACATAGTTAAAATGTATTTATTGGGTTCCAGCCTGAATTTGGAGACCAAGCTGCTCACTACAACTTTTTGTAAAGTGGAGCAATATCACAGCAGCTGGGGTTGAGGCAAAGGCCCTCCTCAAACACATGGCCTTCTTCAAGCCCTGATTGCAAGGAAAGGGCTCCAGAAGGACATATGGAGCCAAAGGGTCTGTAACCACCAGCTGCAGAGGCAGTATAGACAGAAGTTGATCAGCCAGACGCTCTGCCAAAAATCTAGTGCGCCAAGAGTAAAACTCTTGCATATGCCTTTTGTGACAGTGAACAGGCGTGGGAGTTCCGAGGTTTGGTTCACTCTGTGGAGGAAGACAGACCTACAGATATACTTGACATACGATAAAGTCTTGAGAGAATGGAACCCAGGTGCCCAAAAGGCCATATCCATCCGAATGTGTCTGGCAATTAGCAAGACCAAACAAATACTTTGGAACACAAGAACTGAGCTCATCCAGAAAGGGATAGACTTAAATGTCAAGGATATACAGTGGTGCTTGAAAGTTTGGAAAACCTTTAGAATTTTCTCTATTTCTGCAAACATATGACCTGGAACGTGATTAGATTTTCATGCAAGTCCTAAAACTAGATAAAGAGAACTCAATTAAACAAATGAGATAAAAACATTATACTTGTTCACTTATTTATTGAGGAAAATGAGCCAATGTTACGTGTGGAAAAGTATGCAAACCTCTGGGACAATCAGTTCATTTGAAGGGGAAATTAGTCAGGCGTTTCAGTCCATAGCATGACAATCATGTGAGATTGATCTTAAACTGCTGCAGTTTAAACAGTCCCACTTTAAAGAATCCCCAGAGTTGGAATTAAACATTCATTTTAGAACTTAGCTCTAGCTTTCGCTTTAGAACTAGAAAGTTTCCAAGTTATGTTAACATTTTTAATATGTTACATAGAACTATATGTAACATGATAACTGAACATGTCTTGTAAACATGAGAGAAATGGTCAGCATATTTTATTTCATTTTGGTGAATTATGCATTTCATTAGCAGAAAGGGTGCACCTACGGTAATTTCATGACAAATGTTCACACATGATGATGTCAAGGTTACAAATGTCTGACTATTGATTATGTGAAATTATTTGGCATTTATACTAGTTGAATGTAACTTTTCACTATTATGAACACATTTTATAGTAAAGCTAGATAGCCTACACTTTAGAAACCTACAGAGTTTTACCTTTCCATGGATTTGGAGTATCTGAACTGATTGGCCTTTTTCATTTGTTAGCTATTTGGACAGCATTAGTATATGCCTGGGTTTTATTACTATGGAACAGTCACTAGTGCAGCAGGCACTTGAAACCTAGAGGTTGTAACTTTAAGTCCCAATCCTGACACTGCTGTATCAGTGCAGAAAGGAGGAATCCCCAGGGCCCAGGTGCTTAGAACATGGTGGTGTGGTGATATAGCTGATTAGAGAGGCATGTGAGAACAGGGGAGCCTTGGCAGTGGTTAGATGTCCCAAATGCCTATGTATAGATATCACACAAGCTGGAGGAGACGTCAGAGCAGTAGCTCATCCTGAGCAAAATCAAAGCCCTCATTCTGGTTTACTATAGTGATTTCAGGAGGAGGGTCACAACGAGAGGAGTACCATCAGAGTGTCATAGGCTGGAGAAGGAGATAATTACAGGCTGTAGTATCTCCATGATCCAATTTGCTCTGGCCATTAAAATAGCCAGTGGTACAGTGTGGGGGTTCCAGCACCTAACCAGGTGTCAGACAATCACACATCAGAACCTTCGTGGATGACTTGACAGTGGAAACAGCATTGGTTCAACAAAATAGATGGATTTTGCAGGGGACTGAAAGACTAACTGTGTTGTCTAGGGTGAATTTCAAGACACCTATGTTCAGGTCTCTGGTGCTGTGTAAAAGAAAGCCTGCTGACAGGAAGTTCTCTGATTTGAACCATTTTGGAGAAGCCAGTGAGAAGGTTAGGTAAGTTCTTTGACAGCAGCTTGAGGGATACAGTAAATACACAGGCAACTTGCGAGAATTTGGAGGCTGACTAGCGGAAGTAATCAAGTCAGGATTTCCAGGTAAGTTTAAACCATTGTTATATAAGCATGACATCCTGCAGCAAATTTTCTGGCCCCTTCTGGTTCACGAAGCCTATACTGTATAAGAACGGTCAAAACACTTGAGAGAAGAATAAGGTGGATTTTTATACCTCAAAACTCAAGGAGCATTGCCTGTAAAGGCAGAGCAGTAAGTGAAAGGTACACATTTGGGGCCTAGAGGAGGAGTTTAGGGTAAAATGGGCGAGGGAAGTGCTGAAAAACTGGAACTTCAGTGGTCCTAGGCTTGCAAGAACTGGCATCGAAGTAAGGAAAGGTAGGAAGTGCACTGCGCTAACTGCAGTTGGACAGACAGAGCCCCAGTTCCAGTAAAGCATGGTGATGTGCTCAAAGGCATCTGCAAAGGGCTGGTTTGGGCAGTGTTCCATCACAGGGGTATGATAAGGCCCTCCTTTTCTGTGCTGATACAGGAGTAGGTGCGCACAGCAATAGAGGAAGAAGGGATGTCAAGGATGTCAAGGAATGCAGCAGCTGAGAGCATGGATTTTGTGGGAACAAGTGTACAAGAGTGCTAAGAGAAGGCGGCAATAGTTGGCGCCATGACCAAGTACTTAAGGGTGTAGCAGAGTCATCACAGGGACAACACATAATAGGATCTACTTGCCAACAAGGGAAGATGAAAGAGTAGAATCAGCACTGAGTGCCAGTCTGTGGCTCCTGATGAAGGCATGAGACTGACAGTTGGCAGTTGACAGTTGACTTAGGAAGGCAACATACATTTCCATTAGGAAAACAGATGCAGTATGAGGAACTGGTAAAGCGGAGCTGCTTGAAAAGCTGGAGGGCAAGGTTTGTGCCCACTGAGGCAGGCTCCAAAGCTTTGGCAGGAAAGTTGTTGTATAGTCTATAGTGTGTTGGGTATTATAGGCATTCAGAGGAGGAAGGGCATCAAAGATGTCACTGACACTGTGGACGGGACATTTGGATGACTGTGAATCAGGAGGGGTGAGATGTGGATATGACGCAGCACTACCTGAACGCAGGCTGGGGTCTGATCAGCCTTGGTTGGGTCATCTTGGTGAGGGTTTCTAATACTTAAAGACCCAGTGACCCCAGGATACATTACTGGTGATACATTCAGGTGCACAAAAAACAGTAGCTTTATTAGAAAAAATACTTTTTGAGTAATTTGCTGCTTTCTGACTGAGCAGCTACTATAAATGATAATGCTGTCACACACTGCATTCACGGGATTTAATTGTTTCAGTTGAATCAGAACCTTATATGAACCATTCTCTCGGGCTGCATGGAGTTTTTTGAATTAATAAAATCATAAGATCTGCAAACATAATAAAAACTCATACCTGCCAGTGAGCAGCTCAAAGATCAGGATGCCCAGCGACCAGCAGTCAGCTCCAAAGTCATGGCCCTTGTTAAGGATCACCTCAGGGGCCACATACTCTGGCGTGCCACAGAATGTCCATGTCTTCTTACCTGGCCCAATCTTCTTGGCAAAGCCAAAGTCAGTCTGGGACAAACGTGGAGAAAGACAGGGTGAAGCTTTTTCCACCTCTCTGTACACTACTGTCCCCTTCCCTGGCCCCTGTTGTCCCACTTCTGACTCAGCAGGACAATATTTGTGCAAGTCTCTCTGTTCTAATTCTAACCCAACAGCAACATTTTCTTACACCCCCAGCAGTACCATTTTCACATAGCCCATACTGTCCAGCAAGAGGTTCTCTGGCTTCAAGTCCCGATACACGATGCCCCGTCGATGCAGGTAGTCGAAGGCCTCTAGGACACAGCCTATGCAGAACCGAGCCATGGATTCATCAAAAGACCCCCTTAAAAGCACAGACAAACAAGTAACTGTCAATGTGCACTACCATATTGGACACGGTAGGGTAAAATAGGTTGTATTGCCTTGTTTGAACATAATATTGAGCAAGCGTTATTACCCATGTGTCATTACTTTCTGTGTTTCGGACACTCTGTACTGTTTCAGAAGTATGTTCACTGTCACTAGAGAGTAAAGTTAACATGGGTCTTGACAGAGCATGTTGGAATGGATAGGGTTGAGCAGGGGCATTGACTTACATGTCTCTCAGGATGCTCCACAGTTCCCCTCCAAGGCAGACCTCCAGCAGCATATAGACATATTTCTCGTCCTTAAAAGTCCGGAACATCCTACAACACAGTCATTGTGTGAGCTACAAGAACTTACATACCTTACAAGACTCAATGATAACAGTTTTGCTGTAAGGAACTTTTTACTGAGAGTCTACATCAAGTGACCTTGTATAAAGTTTATTTGCTTTGGTTTGTTTGCTCCAGCTGGTGCCACCACCATTTAAGGAGACTGAGAGCCAGGACAGATTTTCTGTAGTGTCCCAACTCTGCTAGAGCTACAGCCATCATATTTGCACATGCCTTTGTTCTTGAATGTTGCAGACCGAATAAATCACCCTTCTGACTCCTCAGCATGACCACCGAGAAGCTTAGATGCGTGGGAAGCTTCTTAGCAACATCCATCTGGATGTCGAACATGTATAAAAGACACTATTTAATAGGGAGCTCAGTCAGAGGACTTTTCTCACAGGAGCTAGAAAGCTGCATAAAATTACAGTACGGTTGGGTCTATCTAGCACAAACATCACCTTAAGTTGAGAAGATGAGATTAGTTGTCTTCTCCATACAATTACACCCTTACAGAGCACACACACTCCCTGAAACCACTTGTTCCAAGTGGGGTTGCGGCGAACTGGAGCCTAACCTGGCAACACAGGGTGCAAGACTAGAGAGGGATGGGACACACCCAGGACGGACCTTACATAGTATCTGAACTTAATTTGTTCCTGAAAATCTGTAAGGTGGAAGTTCTGATACCAAAGAAGGTGTATTCATTACTTTTTATGACTTTTAATGGTTTTCCATCCATTTCTCAACTGAGAAAAGTTTAGTCAAAAATCATCCAAAATGCATAACTTAATATTATCCTAAACTTATGATTATTATTGTTCTTGGTATCATATAGACTGTCCTACTTATCAAACTTGTTGGCCCTGTTATGAATTTTCTAATGGCACTACTATCTGTGTAATTTGTTGTCACAGTTGTACAGAAACAGTAGACCTTGAATAACTACTTAAGGAATGTCTATATCTAACACATATAGTTTAAATATAAAAGTGAAAAGTTCTATTGTAAAATGCACCATTCATGCATTTGAATTGTTTACATATCCTTATGAGGGGGGTGTGGTGGCGCAGCGGGCTTTGCCGGGTCCTGCTCTCTGGGATTCGAGTGCCGCTTGGGGTGCCTTGTGACGGACTGGTGTCCCATCCTGGGTGTGTCCCTTCCCCCCTCCAGCCTTACGCCCTGTGTTGCCGGATTCGGCTCCGACTCGCCGCAACCCCGCTTGGGACAAGCAGCTTGAGCCAATGTGTGCGTGTGTGTGTGTATTCTTATGGTTTCTATAATACAGTATAAGGAGGCCTCTGACAACAAAGTCAACTTACGATGAGGTCATCAGAGTGGAACCCTGTCGTAAGTCAAGAACCACATGTACTTCGGTTGGAGAGGTTTCCTTGCCTATTTGGTGCAGTTACAGACCTCAAAGTCTTGCTAACCATAAAATAAATATTTATACAGTGGTGAGTAGTATAAGTGAATATTGGTATAAGAATGTTCTTCTGATGGGGAATGGGTGTACTACAGATAAGTCTACTGCAAGCAAGTCTTCATGCGTCCAAGCCTCATGTCAGGTCTCCACATGTCATTCTGAATGGCTCTTTGGTGCTCAGTCCTCATTAGGAATATGTTTGCATAGGCTTTGGTATCTAGACTGGGAACATCAGTGCATGAGATCAGTGCAGCAGCTTTGTGATACAGGGTCTATTGGTGAAAAATGCAAAAACCAGTTCCAACCATACTTAAGTATTTTAGTCCCCATACATTTTCAGAGGTATAGAGGAGAAGTCCATGAAGACAGTATTCTTCCTGACTGTGAACTTGGAGCATTTGAGCTTTTACATGTAAACCATAAGGACCTGTGTAATTAGCAGAACACCATCAACATTCAACTGCGCTTTAAAAATATACCTCAATTAATTAGTGCCCAAATTATAACCATGAGAATTGAAAGGTATGCAGTTAGCACCACTAGACATCGCCCACTGTGTGCACCAGTTGAGAATCTCAGATTGGTGCAATGTTTTATTCATATGTTTTGACAACACAGCACGTATCAGCTTTCATTATTACCACAACAATTGCTTTAGACTGTACATCCACACAGCAACTGAACAGTCCTTCATTATAATATCCCTTGATCCATTCTCTTGTTTGAAAGACTGATTAAAACACATGAAAAAAAAACTTGAGCATTGCAAATATGTTTTACTGTTTGGATATAAAGAATTCAGAAAATGATACAAAAATTGACAACTTCCTACAGGTCTACATGTGAAAAATGTGAGTAAAGTAGATGCGCCATTTAAATGCCATTTTGATTAAGAAATTGCTCACAACACCACAGAACTTTACTTGAGTGTCTACTGTGCTCTAACTTGCATGTATATACTTATTCTAGTCTTGATGCCAATGATCTGTAAAATTGTGATGACTTTGATCTCTTGATATAACTTTTAAAGACAATAAGGGTAATTTTTTAACAGTAGCAGCTGTTACAGATTTTGAACTGTGCTAATGTGATCTCTCAGAATGTCGGATTGTAAAATGCAGTTTGCCAAAGCACTGGTTTAAAGGGAGACACCGGGGATGATGCCCCAACTAATGGACAGACCTGACAATAAAAGGAGAGTGAGCTTGCTGAAGGATGTTCTTCTCTGAGTAGACATGCTCCTGCTGCCTCGTGTCCACTACATGCTTCTTTTTGATACACTTCAAGGCAAATACTGTGTCCTCATCCTTGAGTTTCACCTGCGCAGCAAAAGCAAATAAAAAGATTCATACGAGAGAAGCAGTTGGAACTGTAGCATGTCTGTTCATTTGCTTTTGCTCCATACCCTCTAGCTGTGGGAAAGAGTTTCTATTTTAATGGTTCCTACTCTCCCAAATGTTCTCTAAAAGTTGCACGATTTGTAAATACAGCAGTGATCAGATTGAGCCATGGAACCAAGCTCACCAGCTCCACCCTGCCAAAGCCCCCCACGCCCAGGGTGGCCACAACCTGTAGGTGTTGCAATGGACCGGTGTCCGGCAGGTGGGCTGCCTTCTCCTGCAATTTCATTAGCTCCCTCTCCTCTGGGGTATCTGCTGTTGGTGACCTGGGTCTTGCAGGCGGCAATGAGGGAATATGGAAATATTAATGGTCATGTGCTGTACCATGGTGACACTGAACATCTTGTTCATGTACCTGAGCACCTGGATCGGGTCACCATCAGTGCAAGTGACACTTACGCTATGTTCCTTCTCTCATCACTGAGTGAGAGTTGCTCCACATATTCCCTCAGGTAGGCCTGCAGCTCCTCATATGTCCCCACCATCTGGTTGAAGTTACTGTGAGTGCAATGTGGCCAGTGTGAGATCCAGTCACCTGAACTCAATATTATTCACACTCTGATAGTACTCAGGCAGCAACATCCTTTCAACGCAACAGTGACGCAGTGAAACAAGTCATGGATGCGATGAGATATGATGATGTTCCTTACTAGTCTTGACTACCTAAACCCCCTTTCTATGAAAATGGATTTCTGCATCTCCTGGGAGATCACAAGTTTGTCTTAGGGCACAGAAGAGATATAATCCTCAAACCCTCTTGGGTTTGTCTCCAAGCCATCTGGATCTGTGCCAGACGTCTTCCAGTGGGGAACACACGATATGGCTCTAGGTACATCACAACTAATTGCTGAAACCACCTCAAGTGACTTCTGCTGATAAGCACTAGCAGCTCTACCTCAAGAGATCAACTATGGCACTACTGCAAGTATCTACACTTGGTTTTACATGGATTCTAAATATTAATATTCTTAATAAATCAACTAAGCCTTTATTTACTGGTTGCAACAGATACTGTTAGTTTTATTTGTTTCATATCACTAAGATTTTAATAACAACCATGTAATGTTATGAATATAAAGTGCATCTGATACACATGGTGAGAAGCAGGGAGATAAACATTGTTAGGGAACTCTAAACTGTTATCTTTCAATGTGGTATATGGACAAGTTGGGCCAACAGGTGGGACAGGAAATGGGACTCACTCTCTGTCCAGCACCAGGCACTCCGTGTCGTTCTCCTTGCAGATGATGTTGGCAGAGCGCACATCTTCACTGCAGCAACACAGCAACAAGGGCGGGGTGACATCAGACAAGCTGAACGTACGATGAGTACGATGTTGATGGAGTCACCTCACCTCACAAGCGCCTTCTCTCCGAAGTAATCACCCACACCCAATGTCTTTATCTCCTGTGGCTCAGGGAATCCCTCCACGGTTTGCGTGACAGAAACCTGTCATAACACCACTTAACATGAATACAATATTGCGCATGTAAGTGAGCATCTCTGTCTTTGTCACATACTCTGAGCCTTCCTTATTAATCAATGAATACTCTCATTAGTGTCACTTCTCTTACCTCTCCTTTTGCTATAATAAAAAAAGTATTTCCCTCCTCTCCTTCGCGGATAATGTAGTCTCCTTTGTCAAAGTAGTCCTGCCAATGAGACAAGGCTGCAATTGTGGTCTGTGGTGCAGGAGAATACAACACACCTACATTCATAAACACTATCAGAAGGTCCCAAAAGACACAAAGATATACTGTTAGACTCATACATACACAGACAGTTTCGCACAAGTATACACACATACACATTAAAAGGAGGGATTGTCATGATTTACGTATACTTAGATAAAGTAAAACAAGAGACAAAAACCATGGATGGAAAGTCTCTGTTGGGAACTTAATTCATTATTTAAAGGCATGAAATGTATATGTAAGTTAGGGACTACACTGAGAGACTTACCACTTCTAGACAGTCAACAATCTTGGCTAGTTTCTCCTCTGGTAGTCCTTTCAGCAAGGACACACTGCGAGGCAGGAAAGGGACAAGCTCTCTTAGACACAGGAAAGGTCAAACACCCCAGACACTGCTCTGCTATCACTTGTTTCCATCACGTAAAAGGGCCTACAGGGGAACTGGAATAAGCATGATTGAAATAACTGAACGTGCAGAGGAGATTCAAGAAAGGGCTATTATAGGCACACTGCATTGTAATCTGATGTAAATTAAAGTTTATTTCCAGTAACTCGATATAAAAGTATCTCTCTTCCACAGCACAGGGGCATTTTAAACGTGCTACCTGCGTAAGAAGCTGAAGTACTTCTCATTCCTGGCCTGTGCTGTAGACATCATGATGCCCTGGAACATCTGTCGTTCCAAGACCCAGATCCGGGATTGGGAAACAGCTGGTCAAACAGCACTTCTTATCAGAGCTCGGCATTTTCAGACCACAAACTGCACTCTCAAAGGCACAGCATAGTAGCATGCATGTGTATGTTCCTATAACTGAAATAACATGATTTGTAGTTTGTAAAAAGAAAAAAAAAAAATATTTCTGCTGCATTTGAGGCTTTCGTAGTGTAAATGTATGTGTATGAAAGCTCTGAAAAAAATCATGTAGGTCCACACACAGCTCTAGTGCCATCTTTGCTACCATGAACCATATGCAATACTGGGAAGCAACAGAACTGAGTTCAATATCCTACAATAGAGAGATTGAATATTCCCTCTATTGCTTTCGGGCCAAAAAATGTGCCAAGGAAATATAGGAGCGTATTAATATTAATTGTTAATATAGGCGCTTGTTCCAGGTTGAACAATTACAGGAAGCCTAAACAGTGTCGTTAATGTGGTGTAAGGGAATTTCAAACATATGGGTTATGGACCTCTAAGTCCTTTTAACCCTTTAATGGGGGTTGTATGAGATTAGACACTGGAAGGCTGCAGGACTGCCTTACCTTTAACTGTTGCAGTCCGCTTGCAGTTGTAGAGTATGGCCAATTCCCCAAATGCTGTCCCAGGACGCATCTGTCCCAGCAGCTTACCGTTCTGTAGGACTTCCAGCAGGCCATCTGAAGAAGTACAAGTCCACAGGAAATTATTGGACCTACTGAAATGCTGCTTTAGTGATTTACTATGTTTTTACTTTTACTTGCAAACTTGATCCAAATCTAAGATTATCTGTAAATGTTCAAATGCACATCTCTGAAAATGGTCAAAATGTAGTTCTAATATGTATAAATTAGAATATTGTCAACCTGTTATATGTCATATTTCTGCTTCCTTGATACAGTTAAAGTTGTAACAAACTCTGCCTAAACTGCAATGGAAGTAACTCTTCATAATAGCATTAAACAGGAAGAAAAACAGACTAATAGTAATGCAGAAAATGGAATGATGCAATGATGCTGTGACCTGCCATCACAGGAACTCTGCGCTACCTGCCAGCACATACAGGTAGTTGCCTGGCTCGCCCTCAGTGATGACCAGGTGACCCTGAGCGTAGCTCCTCTCATACATGCACTCCACCATGTCACGTATGTGCTGCGGATCCAGCTTCTTCAGGAAGTCATTGTTCATGATGGCATTGTTGATCAACCGCTTGGTGCTAGGAGACATCAGATGGATCAGACGCTAGAGAGCCAGAGAGCCATAGCCCATAGGCTTCAAAAAGACATCTTCAGACCTTGCTCCTGTAAGAGATAGCTATACATCTTCTACAAGGGCAACTAGCTCTGGGAAAACCTCAGCAATGTGCAGCTATACAATTGGGTCCAGCTGCTTTGACATGAGCGTCTGCAATACGAAAAAGCACAATTTATACATGCGTTTTTGGCAGTGCATGGAGCAGTATATACAAATCAAACTTCTGTATATACATGGCTGAACATCTTAAAATATATTGAAAATATGATTTAATGGACAAGTATATTGGATTTTTAAACATTTTTACTTTCTGGAATTCTTCTTCTTCAGAAATTTAAAAAATGTTTTTCTTAACTATAAGTTCTGTATTGTAATGGAAAACAGTTGTATTGTAATAGGATGTTTGTTTTAGAAACTGGCATAAAAAAGAGGCTCAGACAAAGCTGCTGGCTGTGCTTAACTTTCCCACCAAGGAGAACAGGGCAGACCTTTGGTGCATTTAAGCCAGGCTGTCTGGCATACATTTCTAGAGAGGTGCTGTGCTTCCCATTTGCACATCTAAGTGAAGGAGGAGCTATCTGTTGTCCTACAATAGACCTTGTGAATGAATTAGTCTACAAGAGCCACATACACACATAGAATGCCTTGTTAATTAAAGCTGCAATTATGTTCCCCATCCATACAGACAGTGTCCTTTGTCTTGGCCTCCATCTTTCCTCTTGCTGTATTATGGTAATGCAGGCTTTCAAGGCACCTTCCTGTTACTAACACCAGCTTCCATTGTATTTTTTTTCCCCAGGGTCTGAAGTTGACCCAGTGTCTACTAGAAATGTACCTCTACTTATTTAGCTGATGCTTTTTCCCCAAAGCAACTTACCCATTTATACTGCTGAGACAATTCTACTAGTTCAGTTCAGGGTAAACACATTGTGCCAGCAATGGGGGATTTGAACCTTCCATCTACAACTGCAGAGGCTGTAGCACTAACCATTACACCAATTCCTGCCCCTTTGAAGGAATGAAGTCTCGGAGGACAAGTGATCAGCTCCTTTTTTGTCATACACATTTACATTTATTCATTCAACTAATATTTTTCGTCAAAGCCATTTACAATGTTTAGCTACTTACGCAGGTCAACGATTGATGTTCACTGAGTCTACTAGACACAGGGGGGCAACGAACGAAGGGGTAGATACTCAAGTGTGAAGTGAGGACAAAGAACAGGAAGAATGTGGATGTAATACAGTATGGTGTGAGAACCCCTGCATTTGGACCCAGCACCCACCTGGAGTCCTTGCGAATATGGGCCCTCTCCAGGCAGGTGGACTGGTTTTGGGGGATGTCCCAATACTCGCCGGATGTGGGCTCTGCTGACACGCCTTCCTTGGCCCGCAGCCGACGATGCACTTCCACGGCCACCCGATGGAAACGTGCAGGACCCTGGTCGATAACACTCAGCAAGCGCCGGGTGGAACCAGGCTTAAGAGATGGTGAGCAGGCAAGGTTGTTGTAGCCAATGGCATCCTGGAGTTTGTGGATCTGGGACAGCTGAGCTTCCAGCTCCTTCTGTAGGGCCTGCAGCTGCTCATCCCGTGCCTGCAACTCTTGCTCCCTGCAACTCAACTCCTCTTCCAGAAAGGCTACACGGGCCCTCAGGGCCTCTGCCGCCTCCCATACAGGGGGCTCCTTGAGACCATGGGCCAGACAGCTCTCCTCCTGTCGGGTGACTTTCATTGAACCATTGCCCATGGCCCACCGCTGGGTTGCCACCATAGGAAATCCCTTCCTCGTACTGGCCCAGTAGAAAACACAACACACACAACGCTACTGAAATGTGTAATGACATTTCAAGTGTAACACAGATGTAGCTGAAGGGCCTTTCCCCAAAAAGTAATAACCAAAGCTCATTAATGAAAGGAAGGTGAAATACAGCACTGGTAAACTCTTGCCACAGCCCTGTTTGTAGGATGTGTCACTTGTGTGTGAGAGTGTGTGAGTGTTTGTTATCCTATCAATACAGGGTTGGCATTCTGGACTGACCCCCCATCCACCATCTGCTGTACTTCATCTCAACACTGTCCACAGTGTGACTAGAACGGTATCATTAACCACACTACTGCACAAAAACTAGCCTGCAGTGCAGAAGAAGTAGAAATAAGAAATAAAGATTGTGCAATTACAGGAATATATTCAGTATATTTTATGCACCTAAGTAGTATGCACCCAACTATTAAAGAATATTTAAACAAATACCCAGAGGTGGGTAGAGTAGCCAAACACAGCCTTGAATAAAAATTACTCAAGTGAAAATATTTACTCTAATGCTATGAACCACATCAACAGTTAGAAAAAAATGGTTTTAACTCAACTTTTCAATACATTAAATCTTTTCTAATAAACGTAAGTACTGTCAATTAGAATAATCAAAAAAATGCAAAAGCAATAAAAGACCACAGTCTGTTAGGAATCAATATAAACCATGATTTAGTCGACTGCCTGATTACATTGTGATTCATGAGTTTTAGGTTTGTATACTAAGTTATTTTCAAAGAATGAAATTTACATAGCATGGTAACTTTCATGGAGCAATTGAGAGTAAATACCTTCATCTAGTGTATAACAGCAGGAGCAGGGATTCAAACTTCTGTCCTTTGACTGGAAGTGACAGCTATATTACTTCACTTACTGCACTAAATGGGATGATATCATTAATTTTCTATCGAGCTGGTACCTTCATCCAAAGTGATTTACAACTGTTTTCCAATTTCAGCTGCAAGATCTGAAGCTAGAAAAGTTCAGAATAAATGCTTCTTTGAAATGCAATGCAGGAATGAGAGCATTGGGATTCAAACAGACAACTTCTAGGCTACAAGGCATTATATCTAACTGCTGCACTACTGACTGAACCATCATTAGAAAACCCAGAAACAAAGCAACACTGTCCAAATACCTAACAAATGAAAAAGGTCAATAGATACAACAGACATATCTACTTGACAATAGCTGGCTAAATGATGTCTACTGGAACTAAGCGATAACACTACCCTACAAATGCAGCCTTTTTAGTAAATGTAAACAGATAATTCACCAAAATGAAACAGTTAACCTGCAAAAAATCTCTGTGTACTGCAATTGTTGACCTTTGAGTTTCTAGTGTAGGAGGGATATTCAATTAGCATATGAATCAACATAGCAACTAACATTCGTTAAACATTTGCCATCTCTGTAGAACGTGGTTCTACCTAGGGGGATCTCATTGACCAAGCGTTCATGACCAAGGCACGATGCCAGTTAACTGCGGCCTACCAGTTATGGTTGGAATAGCGGGGGAAGCAAACCTCTTCAGCTTTTATCAGCAGTGTGCCTAGGAGAGGGAAACTAAGGGGCATGAGGACCTTGTCGTCACCGTCCCAGTTTGCTAGGCCATGGCAATGAACCTCAAGCTTAAAGTGTGGGATCAGTTCCGCACACACTGCATTACATCAAAAACTCCTTTGCGCAAGCTTTAGGATACATCCACGACTCCTTTAAGTCAGGTCCTGTAGCAGTGGGGAAGAGGCGAAAACGGCAGGTGGAAGATGTCACTAGAAGCCGCAGTCTCAATACTGCATACAGGCAGCTCAGGTGTATGGGCCATTTGATGCTGATCCGGGGACGGCATCATCACCCGGCAGCATCCTGAGTGACCAAGCAGCGCTCTCCAGGGACGGCATTGCTTGCTCCACATGGAAACGGACCTAGGAAAGGTGGTCCAAACGAAGTGCAACCAGTGAAGAATGAGCTGGACAAACCACCAACAATGGAAGAGACTGTGAAGGCCATAAAGCAGCTGAAATGTGGTGTGGCCGCAGGAATCGACAGCATTCCACCTGAGGTTTGGAAGGATGGTGGCTCAGTGCTGCGCAATAAACTTCACAAACTTTTCATCCATTGCTGGGAACAGGGAAAACTCCCCCAAGATCTATGAGGCGCAGTCATAATCACCCTGTACAAGAACAAATGGGGGGAAATCAGACTGTTCAAACCATTGTGGAATAACCCTTCTCTCCATTGATGGCAAAATCCTTGCAAGAATACTGCTGAACACGTTGGTACCAACTGTCGCAGAGGAACACCTCCCAGAGAGCCAATGTGGATTTAGATCCAATCGTAGCACAACTGACATAGTGTTTGTTCTGAGACGGATCCAAAAGAAGTGCCAGGAACAAAACAAAGGACTGCACATCACCTTTGTCGACATGACTGAAGCGTTTGACATCGTGAGCAGGAGCGGGCTCTGATCAATCCTGGAAAAGCTGGGCTGATCGTACAACTCCACGAGGGCCAGCTCGGCCAGGTCAGACACGGAAACAACATCTCACAGTCTTTCCAAATCGCAAATGGCATTAAACAAAGTTGCATCCTTGCCCCCATTTTGTTCATCCTGTTCTTCAGTATGATGCTCCAGCAGGCTTTCCAAGACATCAATGACGACGATGGTGTTTACATTCACTTCTGCACTGATGGCAGTCTATTCAACCTGAGGTGACTGCAGGCTCACACCAAAACCAGGAAACATCTAATCTAGGAGTTTTTGTTTGCTGATATTACTGCCCTGGGGGGTGTGGTAGTGCAGTGGGTTGGACTGGGTCCTGCTCTCCAGTGGGTCTGTGGTTCGAGTCCTGCTTGGGGTGCCTTGCGACGGACTGGCGTCCTGTCCCGGGTGTGTCCCCTCCCCCTCTGGCCTTATGCCCTGTGTTACCGGGTAGGCTCTGGTTCTGTGCAACCCTGTATGGGACAAGCAGTTCAGAAAGTGTGTGTGTGTTGCTGCCCTTGTTCCTTGCAGTGAATATCATCCTGCTTTGCAGAGGCTGCCCAGCTCTTTGGACTGGAGGTCAGCCTCAAAAAGACAAAAGTCCTTGATCAACCCAAAGAAGAATATAAACCCCTGAGCATACAAAGCTAAAATCAGCCCAACAGTTCTGCTATCTGGGGTGTCTGATACCCTCTGATGCAAAAATTGACAAAGAGGTAGACAACAGACTGACCAAAGCCAACAGTGCTTTTGGCAGACTTTCCAGGTGTGTCTGGAACAACAAAAACCTGAAACCCAACACAAAAGTCAGGGTGTACAAAGCCATCGTTCTGACCACCCTGTTGTACAGCGCTGAGTCTTAGGTCACCTGCCGTCGCTACTTGCGACTTTTTGAGCACTTTCATCAGCGCTGTCTCCATGCCATTCTCAACATCCATTAGAAGGATCACGTCATTAACACCGAAGTCCTTTAAAGGGCAGAGTGCACCAGCATAGAGGCCATGCTCCTCAGGATACAACTGCGCTGGGCAGGGCATGTTTCTCAGATGGATGACCATCCCCTGCCTAAGATCTTACTCTATGGCAAACTGTCCACAGGCTATCGTGACCATGGGGCACCAAGGAAGCGATTCAACGGCACTCTGAAAAAGTCCCTCCTGTACCGCAGTATAGATCACCGTCAGTGGGCATCCCAGGCCGCCTACAGAGATTTGTAGCGGCAAACTGCAGGGCCAGAATGGAGGAGAAGAGAAGAAAGAGAAAGAACCCTATTCCCTCAGCACCAACCATAAACCAGTTCCTCCCATGCAGCCGCTGTGGCAGACTCTGCCTGTCTCGCACTGGCCTCATCAGTCACCAGTGTGCCTGAAACAGACGTGGATCCTATCCTTCCTAATCTTCATTCACGAAGTCAAGCCAAAAAGAAGAGAACGTGGTTCTGCCGTTAGAAGTTCACTTGCAACTCATTTCAAACAAAGCAAAACACTTCAGACCAGTAATATTAATTCAATTCTCACTATATAAAAAAAATTTAAACTAATTTCTTCCTTAGTTCAAAGCTTTGGAAACAAATCTTTAGTTGTCAATTAAGGCAGTATGAAACAACTTTAGCTCTGATTGGTTAAAACTAACCCCTCAGCAAGGGGACAGTTGGTAGCACAGTGGTTAGACCTGCTTCCTTTGGATCTGAAGGTTGCAAGTTTGATCCCCCCTCTGGCTGTAGTACCCTTAAGCAAGGTACTTACCCTAAATTACTCCAGTAAAAAAAAAAAAAAAACTACCCAGCTGCATAAATGGGTGAACAACTGTAATGTTATAAGTTGCTTTAGAGAAAAGTGTCAGCTAAAGGAACAAAAGCAAAACTAAATTCACTGATAATGAACCTTCCCAATTAAATTAACACATGAAAATTTTCATTTAATGGTTCATCAGCAAAGTGAGCGTGACTGACATTAGACAATATCTAACGAAGTCCCCTCCGAAATATCACTTGATTAGTTTTTAAGCAGAGAAAGTTAAAGTGTTGAAAAATTAAAAAGTAACTAAATGGGGTGACAGAAGTGCAATCAATGTAGAAAAAAAAAATTACAAATCGATATCAAATATGACTATTTTCTTTTCAAAAATTATTCTTTAACTACAATTTCTTAAAAAATCTACTTGAGTAGTCACTCGTTGCTATTCACTTTTGCAAATAAACCTGTTTTGCTTACATTCATTGATTTAGCAAACCGAAGAACAACAAGTGCATCTGTACAGTGCATTGAATTTTCAAATATATTTCAAACATTTTTTCATATTAAAAATTCCACACTATTTTTGTCTGCTTTGTGTGTGTATTTCACATTAGTCTTAACTTAAATCAAATTATGATTAATCAGCCATTTCAACTGAGGAAAAGTAGTTCTGGATTTTAAAATCCATACAAAAATTCTCTTACAAACAGAGAACAACATGGGATATATAGTAATATAACTGTATAATCTGAGCTACTTTTTTCAGTAACGTTGCCTCTGTCTTTGCAAAGTACTGTTTTAGGAGCAAAGTGAACCCAGATAGATATATATACAGTTATAGTAATATAACTGTATAATCTGAGCTACTTTTTTCAGTAACGTTGCCTCTGTCTTTGCAAAGTACTGTTTTAGAAGCAAAGTGAACCCAGATAGAGCCGCGATCGATTACTCATGTCTTTCCACTTCCTCTCTGCTCATGCTGTCAATGCCCGTTACTTACAGGTGTCCGCTGCGCGTCTCCGACTCCCGTCAGTGAGCCCAGCAGTCGGACCCGCCACTCTACGTCAGGAAGCGCGCAGTGACGTAGCCTGAAGAAGCGACTGCTCACGAGCTGTGTGTTGCCATAGAGAACCCCCGACTCCCAGTACCACATCAATCATCCAGTTGGGCCGAACGACCAGTTTCGCCGAAATGGAAACACTGCCACCTAGAGGCGACTCTAGGCGCGGTATTTCACGCACGGTACAATCGCGCACCGCGAACACAGGACTTTACGCGTTAGTTTCAAAAACCGTCCCTCGCAGCCGACGGTATCTAAACACAAGTTCAGCTTTTAAAATGTATTTTCATCTTTTTTATTTTTAAAATTAACAATACAATCTCACTTCTGATTGATTCATTGTTTGAAAATTATTATTACACGGCTGGGTTCAGCTGCCGCGTGCAGTTTAAAAAAAACGAGAAAGAAAATACATTATTATGGAAAAAAAAATCTATACATATATTTACATGCGATTCGTCAAACTAAATTCGGTATGACAGGAACTTTAACGTAATGTGTAGACAATATGACAATCGGTTACGTGCACCATTTTGAAGGATGATACAAAAGTTTTTTGTACATATTCCAATTTTGACGCAATATACAATAAATTGATTTAGTATAGCCTATAGGCAGACAGGGCAAAAAGAAAGAACATAAATGTAATACATTTTAATTTAATTAAAAAATGAACTTGGCAGTGTGTTTTGTACTTGAAATAAATATTGCATATTATTATTCAGTAACATTATTAACATGCAAATAGTTATGAGACTGAGCATTGCATTGCTGTAGGCGAATGCACTGAAATGAATGCCCTCTTATCACTTGCCAGGTAGTTCCTAATACAAAATACCACACATAAATGTAGAATATGGTACATCTCTCGCTACACAATGCATGTGGTGTATTAATTCAGTAATTGAAAAAACTGTTATGTTCATACAATATAAGGCCTGTGGAGTCAAAGTACTTTAAACAGAGAAACTCAGTTGTACAGAAATTAAAAACTTGAATGCAGTGAACATTAAACTCGGCCACAGGTGCATTTGGGTTTCCACTTCTACATTTCATTCGATAATTTCCCTTGTGGGATCTATCTATCTATCTATCTATCTATCTATCTATCTATCTATATTTTTCTTTTTACAGTTTAAAAGCACATTCACTGCATACTATTAATAATTTATGACATTAGAATGGTAACATTATTATTGTACACAGTCAGTGTTGGTAAAAATATCATATGTAGAGGGTACTTTTCCAGAATTAAAATGTTAGCTGATGGCAGTCACTGAAGTCATACTTAAGAATATTTGAGATATTTTAGAACTTCATATTATATAAAAAGCACACTGTACATACAAAAAAAATCATATAAGAAATTAAAAGCATTCAAAATAAACAATCTACATATAATCTGAAAGATGTAGATATAAATCAGAAATTTCAAATACTGCTAATAATATTTTCTTAGAAAAAGACAATAACAGACAAAATTCGTAAAGCAGTTTCTTTGACATTTCTTCTGCAACAACACTGGATTTTTTAGATAAAAGAAAAATGAAAGAGTGAAGTGTGATAACAGATTCGCAAATTAATGGTGTCTATATCTATGCATTTTATTACATAAAAGGGCTATTGGGAGTGCAATACATTTTCATACAGTTGAACAATACGGTCTACAGTGACATCCTTTCTTCATGATTATGTGAAATAATTCAGTCATAAATACAACATTACACAAAATAATTCATGCATAGCACATGCACTTGATGTGGACCAATAGTAATGTTCACTAGCACAAATAATGCAATAGCTCACAGTGCTAAAACATAAACTATTCAAATGAGAGAAAAAAAAAAGTTTTAGAAAACGAGATAACACTTTTTTCATATGCCACTATAATTTTTAGAAATGCGACTTTTCATGTGTTATATGTTCGACTGAAGTTACAATCCATTATTAGCTATTTTAAAAGCAAAGGAAATCTCAGAATGCATTGTTAGTAAAGAACCCTGTACCAAGTGTAATAAAAAAAAAAACAATAATAATAATTATTAAAATAATAATAATAATCATAACAAAAAAGAAACATTGCCCTTGAGGTGACCCAATTAAAAAAAGAAAATAAATGTGCAGTAATATTGAAGAGTGATTGCAAAGATAAGATTTTCAATGTCAAACTGGCAGTATTGGCTGGCCACCCAGCAATGGGTAAAAAAGAATACCCATCACTAAATATGTTGCATTGTGTCTCTTAGCTGCTTTCAATAACTTTATCTGGGTCCCTCTAGTAAAGTAGGAAATACATAATAGTGAACATAATTTCAAACTCAGAACCTTATAAACAGAGCTGCAGTATGAGTCATATGACTATTGTCTGGTGATACACCAGATATATAAACAACAAAGAGATCAAAAAGTAACTGTACCAAATTTTATACCCTCTTATTTGTAAATACAGTATGCTGTCCATGATGCTCAGTTGCATTAAATGTCCAGTTAGTTTAGTTAGGCTAGTTTTCAGTCTGTCTAACTGATTCTGTTTTTGTTCGAAACTGTTTTTTAATATTTTCTCTGCTGAGAAATTCATTGACAAGGAGGACACTTATCAAGGGACACAAGGAACACAGTGTGACAACAGCTGGAACTAGGGCTTGGATCCAGTCCCTCACAAATATCCATAATACACAGACTAGCCGCTGTAGCTCCTGCTCCAGCCATTCTCACTGCACAGGAAATATCATCAGAAAAAAAAATTCTTGCAATATCTGAACCTCCATTTGTACCACTTTCCTTAAAACTCTTCTAAATGAGTATTCTGCTTTGAGTAATATACAGTCATAAGGTAAATACTCTAAGACAATCCCACAGGTACAAAATTATTCATTATAGAAAAAGGGCAACATCAATGCTTTATCAATAATGTTATTACAGTAATGAATTATGTGCACTTTGGCAAGTTATTGAAAGAGGTTCAAAGAACAAGTCACTTAGACTGTAGGAATGCTTCTGTGGAAAAGCCCGTGGTGGGGCTATCCTGACAAAAACTGGCAGTTATTGAGAATCAGATAGTTAAGTGTGGGAGTTATGCACACTGATGTTGAATTTTTAAAATGTAAATGTACTGTACATTGTTCTTTTGCTGCAGAAAAAAATATGGATTTCATAATTTGTACTACTCCACAGAGGAAAATAGCAGGAAGTGAACTAAGAGCAGATGTACTGTTCAACAACGAAATTCAAAGGCTGTCTCATCCTGTTCGAGTAAGGTTCAACACAGGATGGAAGCACATTTTGGTCAAAGCTGCTGAAACGCCTACTCAAGAATCAGTACCTATATATATTTTTTTAAAAGTAATTCCTGGTCTAAAGGCAAAATATTGCTATAATAGAATTTGTGTTCGTGAAAGAATTTAAACTGGGCTTTACATGCTGGTATAGATATGCTTTTCTCAAAATTTCATGCATCAAGAAAATTAAAATCACTCAAATAAACTTGGTATTACAATATTTGGCCGGTTAAAGGCTTTGCTGTTGTGCAATCTGTATGAAGTCAATTTGTAGAAAGGTCTCAGATGTGATGATTTTAATAAATTAAAATTACTACTACAATACATGCTTGAAAAAAATACAGGTTGAGTCATATGACTTATTCGGCTGTAGTCATTATGGTCTGCAAGTGCAGCTGTAGTGTTGTGATTAGTGTTAATGCCTTTAGGCCAAAAGGTTGTCGGTTCAAATCTCCCCTCCAGCTATACTTCTAGTAAGTAAGGTATTAACTCTGAACTACTCTAGTAAAGTTACCCTGATGTATATATGGGTCAATAAGTGTAAGTAGATTAAAGCTCTAAGTTTCCCTGGGGGAAAAGCATCAGCTAAATAAATAAATGTGATGAAACACTACTGCTTCAACAGTGAAGATTCTCTCAAACAACTGATTATCAAATTGCTAAATAAAATGTTTTAGTACTTTACACTTCTTACAGATGGTGATTTTTACTAAAACAATGAATAAGCACCTATTTGGAAATTACCAAATCAGCAACAGTTTGATGTATATGTTACGGTTATACAGTAACTAAGCAGAAATGCACTGTTAAAAGGAGGCGGCAGCAAAAGGTGGCACTTACAAACGGTGTTTGGAAAAAAGCATAGGATAATGAAAAAGAGTTTTTAACAGCTTCTGAAAGTCAGCTATTTCCACCATTTTTAGAATATATTGGACAAATATATATAAATTATGCATATTTTTCATCAAGGGTTTCTAAACACCTATTGCACCTCAGTTGCCTTCACTAATGCGGTTTATTTTAATAGTTTAGTTAAGAAGAAATGCTGGGTCCATTAAAGCAATTCCTACACAGCATAGCTGCCTCATATGAATTTGCAATATATGCTTGTCATAAAGTACACAACATATGTTATTTACAACAGAATAAGGGAACAGTACACTCACTGAATGTTTTTGTGTTCAGCTGTAAAGTGATTTTTCTTTATATGCACTGCAGTGGCTTTATATTTCTTTTATTACATCACAGCTATTTGCTGATCGGGATAATCCACACTATGTAAACAGTCTGCAAGAGTGTGTATGAATGCAATTAACTGAAAAAAAAAGAAAACCCTCACGTATTCATCGCTTGTAAGAGAGTGTCCTAGTGCAGTTTTCAGTATATGGTCTTTTTTCTGTCAGGCAAATGTTCATGTGGGCATTTGATAAAATGATGAAGGACAGCTAGTTGTTCAAGACCAGTGAGAGACGGCAGAAAAAGCATTAGGTCAGGAATCATCAAAACAGTTACCAGGTGAAACTCATGAACATTCAAGGTGACATCTGTTTGTTCTTTGAGCTGCTCTGAACTGTTGGATCACAGTCTTTACTGTTGGACAAAAACAAACAGGAAGTACACTAAAAGTTCATGTTTTTTCACATGGTGAAATAAATAAAAAAATAAAAATCAACCTGTACAAAATTCAATAAATGAATTTTTAACCCGGACCTCTGTCACTGTTCACATGTGAGGTCTTTGAAAAAAAAAAAAAAAAACCGAACAGGAAATAGATAATTTTTCTCCAAGTCTTGCTGAAGTGGATTCGCTCACTTCACTGCTCACTTCCAGTGGTAGCTGTTGCCCCCAATAAGAGCAGCTTGATATTGCTGGCCTGCACAAGGCAAAATCTGTGCAAAGTCAGCAACTGCCTGTTTCCTTCAAGTTTCCTTCTGGAACTGTGTATGAAACATCTTCCACAGAATTTCCTTCCTCTCTTACTTCTTGGCCAGTTGAAAAGGATTCTGACCCTTTTGGTGATAAAAAGAATTTTTTTCAGAGCCACTGCCATTCAGAATCAAATCACGAAGGGAAAAGCTTAGAGACAACCATTTTCTGACTTTTTAGATAAATGTAATGAGCTCACAATACCTCTGAGAGTGTTTTCTCAGTTTCAAATATTAAAAGTTCAGAGGTTATATGAGGTAACAGAGACCAAGAGTGACCAGAAGGTAAGTGTAAATTGTATATGGAAATGTAGGATCGTAAATAAGATTTATGGATCATGAAGAGAAAGAGATGTGTAAACAACGTTCAGTGATACTATTAAGGCGTATATAAATGGTTACCCATGTTTAAGCTGCTTTGCCAAATTGTCATCTTTATGTAAGCTTTCCCCACAGTTTTTATATACAGAACATGCCACTCCACTCAGGTCAATATGAGGCACCACATGCAGTTTAACAAATCAAAACACGAGAAAATATTACATAAGAAAAAACACAAATGTTAGTTGGATAAGGTTTAATTTACTTTTGCTTATGCATACGACAATGTCCATGAAATATCACACTTGTGAACAAGTTGGAATGAGGACTAATGCGTTTGTTCGATTCTGACTTGCATCAAAACATCGATTACATTGACACAAAACTTATTTATACGATTACATCTAAACAAAAATTAGTTTCAGTACTTTATAAAGCAAAATATTTCAGAATGTATAATGGGTACAGCGGAGAGCTGTACTGTTTACAGAAACAGAATAGATTTGCAATGAATTTCATTGGTGGCTAACTAACATTAAAAAGCGAGTGCTCGGTCACACAGTGGTCTTCATTCATTGGAAGAACGGAAAACAACAATAATAAAATTGGTAGGGAAATGGATAGAAGGAAATACTAAAAGATCACTCCAGCACAAGGGTTGCTTTTCAGATGGTGGTGTACAGGACATCTGTGAGTTCTACCTGTCAGAGAGGCTGAGCTCAATATTTACACAGCAGAAACCACAGTGGCCAAGCAAAAGTTTATCCCAACAAGCAGCATCAGTGGGACATTCTGGATCCCAGGAAGGGACCAGAAGCCTAACAAAGACAATGGCACAAAGAAGCATTAGTCAGAAGAATGTAGCTTAATGATGCCCCCATGTATTCTTCTGAATGAGAACTCTGATCTTTTTTTACAAAGTCCATTAGTAGGTTTTTTTTCTATTTTTGATACAGAGAAAGAAATGAGGTAACCTGGACACTAGCAGAAAAACAGCTGTCGCAGTAGCTTGCCTGACAGCGAGCAGCATTTTTAAAGATATTGTATATATTTTGTCCTTTTGAAAGCTCTCTCGTGTTGCATGAGATTAATTTGACAACCAAAAATATCCTATATTATAATAGCAGTGCATGATTGTTAAAAGCAGTAAGTGGCTCTACATATTTGCCAGGAGATGCCATGAAGTATTTACATTTTATCAAAAAATCTCCCCCCCCAGAGGATAATACGTGAAGCTAAAGCATAAAATGAATTGAAAAGTCCAATTTGGCCCTGCCCACCCTTTGTTAATGGAGAAAAATCTCAATTATTATTTGTTTGGACTTTACTGTCCAAGAGAAAGAATGAGACTTTCACTTTGAACTGGGCATTTAAATTATACATTTTTCACTGAAACAGAGACTTAAAAGATCATCTGTGGTATATCTTCTTCATTCAAGAAACGGCAAAGGCTACAACACTGAAGATATGCATGTGCCGTGATAAACATTTAACCGATCAGCTCATTTTCAAGCTGTTCCACACTAGCAGTCCAGCAGGGTCTAGTCAAGAGCCTTCTTGGCCACAGGACATCCTAATATTGCAGCTCACTGGCCAATCCGGAGACTAATTTGGCACTATTCATACCAGCTGGCGAGGGCTACAGTAAAGGGATAATACTTTAAGAAAATCACCATTTCTTTTTTCCCCTGCAGCATAATTAAGTGATTTTGACAAGGATTTAAGTAAAAACGTAAAAATGCCCAAACTCCATCTTCCAGCCCCACAGTTCAGTGCAGCATGGTCCATAGAAAAAAAAAAAAAATTATGATCCAATAAGTTAATGGGCAATGTCCCTTCACAATATGCACAAATATCATGCAAATGCAGTAACAGCACAGTTCTTTTAACAAACATATTGAAATATTGCAGAGACATAAAATCCATTATGCAAACATTATCAGTAATAAAAATAAAGTCTGTACAAAATCCTGCATTTTAATGTTTTCATTTTTAAATCCATTAAAGAGAGCACAGAAAAGTACAAAAATAAATATTCTATGTACAATTACACATGCCAGTCTGGATTTAGAGTCACTGCAAAAGAATGCAAAAACACAAATTAATCACCGCCCTTCACACAGACATTCGGTGAGTAAGATGTTTGTTGAAAATAATAATTCAGCCACAGTTAAGTTATTCTTAGTTTAATAAAACATCATGTAATAATTTAATATGACATTCACCAAAGTGACACAAAATTAAGTGACATTCTCTGCCCCCGGCACACTGTGACATGCTGAGCTTTCAGTTAATTGCCACTAAAACAAATGTACTGTATGCAGACCCACACAAAGAGATGAACAATGCACATGAATGGTCCTTGATTCACTTACTTTATTCCAACATCCTGGAACCGGCAAGCCATCGTCACCCTGGGGAAATAACGCAGCACACAAGTTAGAGAGTGAGACAGCAGGGTGAGGGATGACAGTAAAGTAGAAGGTATTGACAGCATGCAGGTGAAACTAGGACAAAAGCCTGAGTCATTCTGGCAAAACTTCAAGACTGATATTCATGGGGTAACAGTAATCAACTGGTAATAGTCTATGAAATAACTTCAGAAAGACAGATTGCAGCATTTACTATTAAGCTGAAGGACCCCAAACTTCAACATAATTCAGGCCTTCCTGTATAATGAGTGTAATTCGTTCCTGGAGATCTGCTTGACAAGTGAATAGTAGTCCAAAAATGTATTTCAGGCGAAACAGGATTTTATATTGCCCATAGGTGGGGCAGCAGGTGGCATAGTAGTTAGAGCTGATGTCATGCACTTTAAGGACCCATGTTTGATTCCCACATCCACATTATATATCACTTTGGAAAAAAAGCTCAGCTAAAAAATAAATGTGTGTGTTAGACCACCGCAGCCCTATATTGCACAGGCAGTATTAAATTATGGATGGATTCTGTTACTCTTATTTTTTAATTGCTTTAAACACTGATATTGTAAATTGCTTTAGAGCTGTAACCCATATATATTTCTTACTTCTCATAAAGCACTTTCAGAATCTGCTTATGAACTACATAAAATAAATATAATAATAAGAGTAATAACAAGATATTAGAGATGCACAGGAGAAGCCATGCACTATATGGGCGGGCTGCCTGCCTTCTGCAATGCGCAACTTCACCAAAGGACACTTTTTTTAAATAGAAATTTTCATTCTCATAAGGCATTTCTTGCTTGATTTGATTCCTGGGTATAAATAACCTGTCCTTATAAATATGTCAAAACTTCTTAAAAAGATCCTTCATTACATAAGAGAAGTCAGTACTTAAAAATGCATAATTACTAATGTTATTATAATCAGTTTATGTGATTATGAAACATTTTACCAGATTAATCTACAGCATCCTGTAACTGACAACAAGGCACAGGCTCTATATTTTCATACACATCTAGAAACCACTGTGCACTTCAGCTGGGCTTTTGCTGATATCATTAACTATGTTGGTTGGCCTTTTCCAGTGCTCTCTCAATAGACCATCCATTCTAGATAGGAACATGACAGACACACCTGGGGAATCACAGGGCAACACATGCAGTTGTTAAGATGACAATGGAGGTATGAACCATCAGTGGATAAAGTGTGTTATCCACCATACATCCAGGTAGTGCATAGGGATGGTACACGATAATGACAGTCACAAACAAAAATTGTGCAGGATAAATGGATTCTTTCTTTTATAAACGCCGATACTTCTCCGGCGCTAAAATGAAACGTTTTCTTAACAAGGTGAATTTTACTGTGTGGTTAGGTTCAGGTGCTGTATAGCCTGTGAAAGTTAAACATTCAGTAGGGTTAAATTATTTGTTTAATAGTGAAATAAGTCTTAATGACAGATCTAAGAAGTATTTTGAAACTTCTCTTTTTGTATCCCAAGATGCTTTTAGACTTTGTCCATTTTCAAAGCTGTAAAACATATCAGTAAATGTCAGCAACATATTAAGATGAAACACAAAGAACAGAAGCAAACTAAGAGAATTTGAGGAATCATCATTAACTAAACCTGGTGGCTTTCTACAGTCTATTTGCTGATGGCATGTGGTCCCAGTAGAAACAAATAGGGCCAGGGCACACAATAGCACAGCACCAGTGTACCCATATATAACACTGAGCAATGTCTGAATAACTGCACATCAAACCCAAAATAAAGAAAAAACCTCCTATCAAATATGGGGCATAGAAAAATCAGGTAAAACACCATTTAAGGACATGTTTGTAGTGCACACATTTCCGACACTGTAGGCTGTTGATGTTGGCTCCTGTGCTGGGTGGGAGAGTTGAGTTAAGCAGACATGCCATGCCAGAGGGAAGGGAGAGAGCACCGTACCACAGGGCAAGGGGCATCCAGCCCGTCCAGGCCGGGCAGACCCGGTTCACCTTTCTCCCCTTTAAAGCCTCGGAATCCCTGTTTGCAAAATCAATCACTGTCAACATGTGGACATCCACCTGTCACTGGGGGCCCACCTCACCTCCTCCAGGAGCAGGCCTCCACCCCAAACGCATTTGGACATGCAGGATGTTGCCGACTGTCAGGAACAGGCTTACTAGGCCCAGTTTAAAGGCATCCAATCATGGCCTTGAGTGGGGAATAGGAAAATTCCCCATATTGGACTGTTACTGAAAATGGATTCGTGACCACAGTTCCCTGGAAGGGAGCAGCTCTCGAGCCAATTGGCAAAGTACTTACACTTAACTTGTAATATAATCACCTGCACAAGGTATAGAAATTGTTAACTCTGAACAAATCTCTGCAGGGATTTATTTTGAGTTGTCTGACTTGCTGCGCAGTTGGACACAATTTTCTTGTTCCCGTCAGTCCCAGTAGTGACCCTGAAATCGAATCCCCTTGACAGGCTGTGGTCCACAGTCTGGCTATGACCTACATCTTCCTATACCTTAGAAATCAGTTTAAAAGTCCCATCTGCAGCATTCATCTGATGACACTGAAGTGCATATGCCTCAGCCCTGGATTCATGGTGAGGAAGCCAATGAGTCAGCCTCCCAACAAGGGCCTGGGGAAAGGCAGCTGCACAGTGAACAATCAGACCACAACCATTCAAGGAGTTTGATTGGTTAAATGGAGGGAAAACAGGAAGGAGACCTCAGCACAGAGACTGTTTAAAAGACAATATAATCTTATAATACCTTACATTAACCTTGAATTACCTTACAATAAAAGGGAATCAAACATACTCCAGTTTTTCAAATATGTATTTGTAGGAGTGAGAGGCTAGCTGTATTATACATCTGGTCTCTGCTGTATGACAGATCATATCTGGTTTGGTGCTTATTTGTCATTTGATGCCTGACAGCTACCTGCTGCTCCCCTTCCTCTTGCCCCACCAAGTGCACATTGAACGAAGGACATACCAACGGACAGGGGGCATCTAATCCAGGTGCTCCTTGGTCTCCCTTATCCCCTTTGGCCCCCCTGTTGCCTTTCTTGCCCCTCTCTCCCTGCAAATAATAGTGCATTCAAACAGACAGGCTTTAGATCTCCTCGCTCTGCAAGACATAAGCAGATAAACTAAGAAAAGGTACCATGACCAGATAATTTTTTCACTAGAAATGTCTAAGGACATCTTGGGGATTTGAAAGCAAAAAAAAAGAAAATTAAAGTGGGTATGCCTTTATTTTGAACCAAGCGAGAATTTGAGCGAATCATGGCAAGGGACATAATATTTTAGGAGTAAAACTGTAGTAACTGGAGGTCAGTGTAAGGGATGGAAAAGAAGGACAGTCGGAGAAGTACAGTATGAGTAGGGAGACAAACCAGTGCTGGTGGTGAGAGGATGAAAGTCACATTGCTGTAACTACAATTCACATTCCTCTATCGTCTGATTAACATCTACCAGCTGCCCATGGGGACTGTACATTTATGCAACAGTACTTAACAGAAGTTAAAACCATGAAGAAAATGGTGATCAAAGACACAAAAAGATAATTTCATAAACGTCTAGCTACCGACAATATTGATAGAATATAAACCATCCTCCTCTGAGGACAAATTTACAGTCTTACAAATGATATATGAGTGAGCCACAAAAGGCACACCCATTTTCACGAAGCATGCAAAACGACTCCGGGAACTTTTAAATCAGGGCATAAGATCCATGTGTTTAGAATATCTTATACATAACGCTGTTTCTTACTGCCTTTTCCTGTGCCCTTTTTCACGTATCATTTATATTGCTACTGTTTTCTCCTTTTGCTGGTGCAAGGAAGTGCCTCATAGCTGCTGGATCAGTATATGCAGATTTTGAAGGTTCTCTGTTCACTGATTTTTGGAGTCCAAAGACATATGTTTCAGGTAAGCTGATGACTCTAAAGTGCCCTTTTTGAGACTGAATGAGTGCAACATCCCCACATTCCTGTAAAAGGAGCATTTGTTATATGAAGGAAGCCTGTATATACATACATGCATACACAGACACACATAGCTTACTATGTACTCAGTCAGGGTGAATTAAGGCTTTAAATTCAATGGGCAATATAATTTACGAGACACCTCAAGATTAACCTTTGTCATAATTCACTATGGCTTCTATTTTTATCTGGCAAATTGACGCACAGACTGTAATGCTCAGTCTCCGATGATAATTACAGCAATAAACCAACTGAGAGTCCAGTACAGAGATCCAGACAGTTTCAGCCATGGCTTTGGTAAAAAAAAAAAAACAATGCCGTAAAAATGACAGAGTTGGCTTTACATTTTAAACCTAGAACGTCGGAATTACTTCTATAGCTCCTCTCACCAAGAGCAGAGGTTTGATAGGATCAAATTGGGAAATGAACAAATCAAATGTATATAAGTACAGCTAGATCTTGAGAGGAATTGGGATCATAATAAATGCCGGTGATGCACAACATTCTCACAATGCCACTGCAACGTTATGGCAAATCTGCCAGACATGATAGCTTCAGTGCAACAGTGTGTGAACATTGAAAGAGAATTGTGAAAGCGTTGTGCACTGGCTGGGTAAAGGCGGAGGAAGTGGAAGAGATTAAGGGTGTGAGGGGGCAAGAGAGGGAGAGGATTAACCCAGGCTACGCATTAGAATGCAGAGCAGCAGGAGACCAGGGGTGAGAGGGAGAGAGAGGGCAACCCGGTAGGAGCCAGGAGACACAGGTCAGGGTGGAGGGGGGGAAAGGGGAAGAGGAAGACCTGTGGAAACAGAGGAAGACAGGAGAGAGTAAAAAATGCACCACTTCCCCTTCATCCACAGCAGCTTCAACTGGAGGCTCCCTTCATTGCAAATTAAAGGGTGATAGCAGGCAAGAAAATGGTCAAACTGATCTAAATGCAGATCTTGAGAAATTTTCTTATTTTACAAGCTCCTGCCTATAATGGCTTTGCAAAAAGGATATTTCAGTATAAAATGACACGTAGGTCAGATAGTTGATCCCACTGCTTAGAGATGCAGATCATACTTCACTGGTTCTGTTATATTTTATTGCCAGGCTATCAGTATGTTTTTGGAAAAGAGCACAATGGGTAGTCCTGGTACAAACAAAGACAGGTTTTCAAGAGAAACACCAGTTGAAACTGCTGAGGGAAACAATGACATGTCCTGATTTTCAAGGTGGGAGCTAACGAGTTACATTGTGTTAATGGGAAACACAGACATACTGGGGAGATGGGGCAAAGGAACGGACAGAAGACAAACATGGCACTGTACAAAAACCTCACATTGCTCATTTTACAGGACTACTCCACAACATAATGCAAACTGAACAAGCTGTTTTACTGTCACATACTGGCCAATTACATATGGCTCAATTTCATAAATAACCCTTACAGCAAATTTAAATATCTTTACAGTAACTGAATAAAGTTTTCAGATTCTAGATCAACAGAGATTAAAACTCTTGTAAAGTATTTTTGAAAGAGATGCATCCAGTGATTCATAACAGAACATGAAGCCTGTGGACATTAACCAGGGTCCACAGACACTACTGAATTACATAAAGCCTTAGGAATTTGCCCTGGAATCAGCTGATGAAAATTTTCTGTAGTTCATATCCGGATAGGTATGGGCAGTCCACACATTGCCCATGTCTGCTTTTCGCTGAGCATCAGAGAATGGATGTTCTTCAAAGCTTTCTGATGATGCTGTTTTCAGTGAAGTGCACTTTTATTATGCTGGCACATATCCTCTTTTCCAGAGTTTTCTTTAATTACCCTCATTGATTCCTTTCCGAATACTGTTCAAGTCTTTTGACAAATTTAAAGCCCATGCAAAATGAGCAGTTTCATCTTACAGAAAGAAAACAACATAAAATTCCTTAATCTTAAAAGCAAAGTAAAATAAACACTTTGGATAACAAATATTTAATTTTTTTAAACATGCTATTAATGATCAAAGACAACATTTTCACTGGAGTAATACGACAACACTAATGAAAACACAATACTGCACAGTCATACTCGTGAAACAATAATGAATCCACTATGCTCCTTGTATTTACGGCAAAAGTAAAAAACTACGAAACACAAAGGAATCATCAATAAATGAACAAAAAGGGAATACGTATACTGAACAGTTAGCTACCATGACAAAAGTAAGCATATAGAACTGCCAAAATCATGGACAGCCATGATTCACGTGTAATTCTATTTTCATTCAGCTCAATAACACCTTATATTACGATACAGAAATCTAGAAAATACCAGAAAACATGACAGGAGCATAGGGGATCATAAGCAAATTATTATATTTATTTAATTTTTGCCAAATGAAATATAATAAATTTTCTTTAAGAAGTAGAGGTTTTTTCCCCTTTTTTAAAGAAAGTCTTTAAATCAGAACTCCAGGAAAATTGTTTGGATAGAAAAATTATATTAGAAAAATAAAACATTTAATATAGGTTATCTTACCCGGTTCCCTTTTATTCCTTGTGGTCCTACTGAACCCTTGAAGACAACAAACAAGTACAGAAAAACGTTAATGTGTTAAAAGTGAACCACATACTGTATCTTTAACCATTTTAAGATCTATTGCATATTCCCTGAAATTTTCCAAGATGTAGAAATGATGATTCAGGAGTTCAAAGAGAGAGTTACTATGACTCAAGTGATGGAAAACAAATGGAATACTATCTAGAGGCTGCAACTCAGTGATGGAGCTTGCCAGTCACCAGAAGGGAAGGGATCATTTCAGAACCCTACACTAACATTTAGCTAGAAAGTCATGCCGAGGCAGACTGACAAGCCCCTACATGCTTCATGCCACATAGTGGTGGTCCTGACTTACAGGGATGCCTGGTGGGCCGCTTGGTCCTGGTACACCTGGATCTCCTTTGTCACCCTTTGTCGGGAAAAGAGAAAACATGTATTATACAATATAGGCCTTAGTATAGCAAAAACAGCAATTTACATATGTCAGTTATTAAAAAACATACAATACTACCCATTCAAGATAAGCATTAAGTAAAGTCAAAATTAGATTACATGAAAACAACAGGCTGCTGACTTATGTGTGAGCTTACCCTCTCCCCTTTTGGTCCTGCTGGTCCTTGAATACCTACCGGTCCAATTAGACCCTTTTAAGTCAAACAGAAAACAGTTAATTACTTCAAATGTGAAAGACAAAGGTGGCAATGAAAACCTTCCCCAGTGAGAAAGAAGCACATTGGTACCAAATACACTAGATGAACAAGCTCTTTGCATTTCTATAATTGATTGGATTTTGTTGAACCATGAACCCAATGGGACCAGTCAGCAGTTTTAGTTCAAAATCAAAGATCTGCATACTGCATCTGTATAACTGCTTAATTTTATACCAGAGTAAAAACCAGGATTTTTACATTTAGCTTTTTATGCTCGCTAACTTGAATCAATGAACATGTAATATTTTCTGCATTTTAGCTGATATGTTAAAACAAGAAATGTAATCATGTCTTCATTCAAGTCTTACACCTCAGGCAAATTTGTGAAGCACTGGCATATATTAGACGTACAACCATGCAGTCGTATCCCAGCATGCGTCAACGGTGGGTCATCAGCTCAAAGCCATAAACCACTGACACATAACAATGGAAGACAACAAATCTCACCACCATTAGTAATGACAGAGTCCCTTCACGCAAAGGAGTTTCACCTGTTTAAGCCACATGTTTATTTATACCTGCTTCACCAAATTTATCTAAACATTTGTTCAATGACACGGCTCCTAAACATAACTTCCCATAATGCAGCATTGTCCGCTGTCCTGAGCAATATTCAAGCACAGCTGCTGTTTCCTATGGACAGGAGACACGGCTTGAGCCCCGATGATTATCAATACCCTCGGACAGGACCAGCTGTATGGCCACATGTATGGGTGGAAGAAACAGGTGACCTTGGTGTGGGACTCACCTGGACTCCCACACTGCCTGTCCACAACAAGACCCCACATGGGACAGTGAGGCAGACCAAGGCTTCATGCAGGATGAAAGCAGGCAAGCGTGCAGACAGGCAAGCAGACAGGCAGGGCAGGCAGACAGAGTGAGGAGATGAAGATGATCAAGTGAGGTGGGGGAAGCGAGGTGAGGGGTGTACGGGATGTGAGCCACTCACCACTGGACCAGGCTTGCCGTCTAAACCATGAGCTCCCTGGACAGTGTGTAAACAGTTAGAGAGGGGAGATGGTGGGGGCCAAGAGTGAGAGGTGTGTGGGGAGAGGGGAGTGAGTGAAGCAGTGATTGGTGGGACTTACAAACACCACATAACCGGATGGGGAGATGGCAGTTTAACAGTATGGAAACCCAACAGTAACTCCTTTGAACACTTACACAAGATAAAAATGGCTTAGACCCTGAACTAGATGGCATAAAATACATAACATTGGGCCATAAAGGAAAATTAGACAACTTTTTTTTCTCTTTTGAAAATGAGAAATTCCAGCTTTTCAGTTGATCTCTCCGGAAGAAGCAGCACCTTTGCGTCAAATCAGTCTTACAGTCAAATTTACACAACGCCGAAATGTCAAAACTTCAGCAATTCATTTCAAAACATTTCAGGATTCTTGAAAGATTTCTGTCAAAGGCTCGAGCACAAAGATATTTCTTTGTTCGGTTCAAAAGGAGTTACTGTGCCATTGATTACATGTATTTTCAGTTTATCAATGACTTTGACACCACAAAGGTACAAGGTACGTTAGAAAGAGACCCCACCTGGGGTCATACTTACAGAGGTGCATTTGCCCTACTGTATGCTACTACATAAAACCCAAATTGTAGAAGAGAATATGTACACCATATAAATATTTAAAAATAGACATATGGAAATATGGTGCTACATACCAAATCTGTATTTATGTATCCCTATTCAATGATATGATTACTTCACATCTCAATCTGGGTTTCAATGTGTCATGTGAGGTAAAGCACAAAAGACACCACAGGAGGTTGTTAGCTGTGTCTTAGCTCAACAATAAGTGGCACTCGTGTTATCATGGCAAATCTTTAAGCAGCCCAGCAGAAACCATGACACGGGAAGGCTGATACTCACAGGAAGGCCAAGGTGCCCCCTATCCCCTTTCTCCCCCTTCGGCCCAATTCCTCCTTTGTCTCCTTTTATGCCAATGCCAGGCTCCCCCTAAAGGACATTAGAAAATGATTCACCCTTTGATGATTTTGTATTCTTATATAGAATATGTGATAATAAAGTATTAGAAATGCAGTCTAAGCTCTTGCTCCAGATAAGTTATAGCGAGACAGCAGCATGAATTACGAGCACTTACCTTTGGACCTAACTGTCCTGGGGGGCCCTGAAATTCAGAGGAAAAGGCTTTAGATTGCTTATACGTACGGATTTTACTGGAAGACAGGATTGAAGTATTCATAACTGATCCCACAACAATTTGCTATCCCCTGTCTGTAAAAAAAGGGCCAGTGGATCCCTGCAGGTGTGATTGCGAAAAACGATAATCAAAGAAATCAATATTAATGTATCCATGGATGCAGAACCTAAGCTACAAATGACAGTTATGGGATTATCAGGGACCAAAGACTGCCCTAGCATACTAGAGGTTTATGAAAGAATGGGGAATCATTCAGCAGCCATCCAAAAGTTCCCTGGAGAAACATAGTAAAGGCTGCACTTGTCTTTACTCACCATAGGGCCAATGGGCCCTTGTGGTCCTGGAGGTCCAGGTGGCCCTGGAGGTCCATAGACCTGGAAAAAAGCACCAGATCAAGGCTTCAAGAAGCAGTTTTTCAGCAGACTACATCAACTGCCAGTAGGCTTAAACATCAGAACACCAAGACTTAGCACCACTTAGTTTTTTGGTACTCATGAGTGTGTACAAGCTTAGCTTTCCATTTTGAGTTATAACTACAGTTCAAACCCACATTTGTGATCCCTGGGCAGCACAATCATTCTGAAATGAGCAAAATCAATGTCCTGTATTTGTGAACTTAGTATTGTTTTACAGAAACCTTAATAATAATAATAATAATAATAATAATAATAATAATAATAATAATAATAAGGGGGCGCGGTGGTGCAGCAGGTTTGGCCGGGGCCTGCTCTGTGGTGGGTCTGGGGTTCGAGTCCTGCTTGGGGTGCCTTGCAACAGACTGGCGTCCCGTCTGGCGTGTGTCCTCTCCCCCTTCAGCCTTGCGCCATGTGTTGTTTGCTGTGATCCAACTCGGGACAAGCGGTTGTAGGCGTGTGTGTGTGTGTGTGTGTGTGTGTGTGTGTGTGTGTGTGTGTGTGAGAGAGAGAGAGATCTATCAACAGATAATGCTACTATTTTCCTCTCTGCCTTATCTTCCTTTCATGACTCTCTCTGTCCACTAACTTCCAGACCAGCATGCTCCAGTGGCACCCTATGGCTGATTAATACGTGCCAATAGCACAAACCCCTGGGTTTGCAGAGCAGTGATGGCGAAAATCCAAGACTTGCACGGACCTTGATGTCTACAAAGAACTCTTAGCTACCTTTCACTCTGCTGTCTCCTCAGCTAAAACTACCTTCTTCCACAAAAAAATACAGTCTGCAACTAAACCACACAAACTCTTCAGCACCTTCTCATACCTATTCTATCCGCTGCCATTTCCTCCTCCATCCTCTCTCGCTATTGATGACTTTGCTTTGTTTTTCAGAGACAAAGTCAACGCAATCGTCATCTCCCTGCTCTGATCGTGTTGGACCTCCCTGTGAAGTTATGCTCTCCGAATTCAAGCCCGTCAGAAACTAAAATCTCTGACCTCCTGCTGTCACACAGAGCCACCATCCAATCCCATCGACACTCCTAGAGACCATCCCCCCGCAACCCTCCATCTTCATCTCCAAGATTATCAACTCCTCGCTCTCCTCTGGCTGCTTCTCATCTGCCTTTAAAACTGCCCTCATTTCACCTCTGGTAAAGAAACCCTCTCTGGATCCTAACTCAGTCCAAAATTACAGGCCAGTCTCCCTCCTCACTTTTCTGTCTAAAACTCTAGAATGGGCGACCTGTGATCAACTATCTGAATTCCTCACCCAGAACCATCTCCTTGATGGATATCAATCTGGATTCAAAGTTGGTCACCCCATCGAGACAGAGCTCCTGGCAGTCTCTGGTGCTTTCCAATCAATTACAGCGGCCTCCCTCTCCTCGATCCTCATCCTCCTTGACCTGTCTACAGCATTCGAAACTGTCAACCACCAGATTCTACTCTCCTCTCTTGGTCAGCTTGGTATCAAAGGAATAGCACTAAGATCTGAGTCCTACCTATCAGACAGATCCTATCAAGTTGTCCAGCAGGGCTCATGTTCTTCTCCTCTGCCTCTCTCAACTGGGGTCCTGCAGGGCTTGATATTGGGCCCTCTTCTCTTCTCAATCTACACCTCCTCTCTCGGCCTTTTCATTACCTCCCATGGATTCAACTACCACTGTTACACTGATGATACCCAGCTCTTATTCCCATTTCCACCTGGAGCATCAGTCTGGGAGCAATGATTGACTCAACTCTATCTTTTTCTCAGCACACGGAAGCCACCACTCGGACCGGCAGATACATCCTGCATCACATCTGTAGGATCCGTCCTTATCTCACAAAAGACTCTGTGCAACTACTTATCCAGGCAATGGTGATATCCCACCTGGACCACTGCAGCTGTCTTCTGTCTGGCCTTCCTGCAACTGCCATCAAACCTCTACATCTGATACAGAATGCTGCTACCCAAGTTGTGTTTCACTTGCCAAAGAGTTCCCATGTATCTCCCCACCTCCGCTCTCTGCATGGGCTTCCTATAGCTGCCCGGATCAAATTTAAGACCCTGGTTATGGCCTACAAAACCATCAATGGAACTGCTCCCAGCTATTTACTAGACCTAATCATCCGCTACACCCCAACCAGACCGATACGCTCTTCCACATGTGCCTGCTTGGTGGTTCCCGCGCACAAAAGGTAAAGCATGAAAGTTCTCGGTTCTGGCTCGATTGTTGGAACGACATCCCCCTCTCACTCAGAACTGCTGAATCTCTGTCCGCATTTAAAAAGGGTCTTAAAACTCACCTCTTTCGGACTCACTTTGCCCATGATCTCTTAAGTTCATGTAATGTATAAATGTTCATGCACAATAACCTGGAGATCATGCCTGTTAAACAATGGATTAACCTTTCGCAGCTATTCGCTACTCCTGTACTGTAACATAAATGTTTATACATATTTCTAAAAAAAATTACTAGGAAGGTGACTAGAAATCGTCAATATTCGGATAAAGTTTTATGCAGCTACTCGTGTGATGTGCATTGGTTCATATGGTGGAAAGAAACAAACTATCTGTACTTAAAAATCACAGGTCTGCATCTTACTCTCTCTTTCTGATAATGTAATGCACACATTGTGTTTTCTAGAAGATGTACATCGCTTTGGAGAAAGGCATCTGCTAAATGAATAAATGTAAACTTCCACTGATTTAGCTATTTATACTGGAGAAATCTACAGCAAGTACCTTGCTCAACAGTATTACTATGGGAACAGAGATTTAAATCCAGGTAAACCAAGTAGGAGGCACCAGCAGCAATTGTTATGCTACCTAATGTCCCCTAGGACTCAGCCCTAAGGTAAACTACAAAGAGGGCTATGCTAGTTATGGAAAAAAAGCTAAACCAAAAGAAAACCCTTACCTTATCTGAAGCCACTCCTTTCTCCCCAGGTTCACCCTTTTGGCCCTGAAATAAAGAAAACACACACACACACACACATTTTCAGAACCGCTCGTCCCATACGGGGTCACGGGGAACCGGAGCCTACCCGGTAACACAGGGCGTAAGGCCGGAGGGGGGAAGGGACACACCCAGGACGGGACGCCAGTCCGTCGCAAGGCACCCCAAGCGGGACTCGAACCCCAGACCCACCGGAGAGCAGGACTGCGGTCCAACCCACTGCGCCACCGCACCCCCCATTCACACACACACATTTTCCAAACCGCTTGTCCCATACGGGGTCACGGGGAACCGGAGCCTACCCGGCAACACAGGGCGTAAGGCCAGAGGGGGAGGGGACACACCCAGGACGGGACGCCAGTCCGTCGCAGGGCACCCCAAGCGGGACTTGAACCCCAGACCCACCGGAGAGCAGGACTGTGGCCCAACCCACTGCGCCACCGCACATAAAGAAAACAATCCATCAGAAAACAAAAAAAATTAGGGCACACATTATGATGTTACTTGCTCACCCTCCCATTTCATCCAATGCTGATTACAACTTAATCATGAATGAATGGTGTCCATGACTACAGAGTGATGAGATGGTCAAGTGGAACTTTAGTTCTTACCATTAAGCCTGGTATTCCAATAGGACCTGATGGCCCAGCAACCCCCTTTTCACCAGTAGGACCATCCAGACCCTAAAAATGAAGGAAGGGAAAATGTTTAAATCTTCCATTCAGGGGTTTGGTTTATAATTAAAAAACTTTCCTTTGTCATTTAGGTGTCTCAAGGGAAATTTTTCACTTTTTTTTCAAAATTTAATTCCACATTTAGCAGAACAAGCTTTGATAAAATGGAAAAGTTTAACAACTTATGTTTACATAACCAAAAATACTGTATGGTTCTTTTCAAGATTATTGCCAAAAAGGCTCAAAAGCTGTCTAAATACGTGAGCAAAGATCAAAGTTGGGTTCAGACCAAGTACCAAAAACATATGGATTCTTCTTTGTACCACTACAGGCCACTACAGCTAACTGTGACTCAAAAGGTGTTTAACTTGCCAAACTGTCCTCATACATCTCATCTCCTTGTATCTCCACTGTGGTATATCCCTGTGGCCATCAGCATTAAGTTCAAAACTTTGGTTATGGCCTGCAAGATGGTCAAAAGATCTCCATCCAAAACCTACAGGACCTGATCACTTAATATACCCCAACAAAAGCACAATGCTGTTCCACCTTCAGCCCCTTCATGGGTCCACTCACGAGAGGTTCAAAATCTGAAGTCTGCAGGTTCTCAGGTTAGACTAATGTAATAGAATAAACATACTCTCTTTCTCAGAACTCCTTCAGAATCCCTTTCAGCATTAAAGAAGGGCCACAAATCTCTTTCAAACCCACTTCTCTTCACATCTCCAAACTGCTCTATAAACTTGAATTGTCTGTCATGATCACCTTTGCATTCTCTAATATCAGTGATATTGGCAGCTACTTGTGTAATGTGTAGCTGTCAAAAATATGGTATGGGACAAACAAGAATCTGGATAACAGGGATCGAACGTCAGCATCTGTAACTCTGTCTCTTGTGAAATCCATTTACTCTGAGTTGTACATGGCTTTGGAGAAAAGTGTCTACTAAATGAATAAATGTTAATGTAATGTTGACCAATATTCCAGAAAAGATAAGGCATCTGTGGACAATAGGCTATAAATTCAGAGCGGTCAAACTCCTAGTTTCTTGACAATTTTTGGGATAAAACTAAGAGAAAAGGTTGGCCAAATTGTATGTTGATATGTTCAGTTCTTTAGCTACTCACAGGGGATCCAGCAGGACCTATGTCCCCTTTTTCACCTTTCTGCCCAGAAAAGCCCACAAGACCATTCTCCCCTCTAGGCCCTTCGGGCCCTGGAGGTCCCATTGGCCCTGTGTCTCCTGGCTTCCCCCTTGGTCCCTGGGACAGGAAAATTATCAATCATCACCATTTTCATGGCTTTATACCACGTTTATCAAAATCACACCTGAAAGGATCCACTGCAAATCTGAAGTATTGGATAGGTACTGGATCAGGCAGTTATAAAAAATGTGAGACAATCTCAGATGCTTACCTACAACAAGCTGGGACAAGAAAAGCAACCATTACCTTTTCCCCATCAAGTCCTGGAGGACCTGGTAATCCAACTTCTCCCTGAAATAAAGAACGTTTAAACCAGATGACAGCTGGTTTTCAACACAATCCAGCTACATTTTTAATTTTTTAACTAAGTACTATGGCTAAAAAAAGACTATTTATATTTGGGGGAAAGTTACAACATTTCCAGTCCTGTATAGGCTGTTGCTAATAGAGTGGTCACTTATGTCTTTGTTGTGCTACGTTATTTTAATGCACAGGATGAGAGGAGATATATCATCACAACAGTAAACTGTAGAAAAAAATCAATTTTCTCTATTTCCACAAATAAAAAATACTGATAATCCCTCATAGTATGCTAGCAATGAATGAGCAACTAAATAGAACAAGGTGGTGAGAAAACCTGCAAAAGAGTCATGATCAAGGGGCTCAAACCTTTGAACCTGGTGCTCCAGGAAGTCCAGGGGGGCCTGGGGGTCCTGGAGGGCCCTAAATGAAATAATTCATATTCTTTCATTCTGAAACTATAATTCAGAAGTTGTACAATTTTAGACAGTTTAAGATATGTTAGAAACAAGCATTTTACAGTTGAGTTGAGATAGTTGTGATATATTTATATTTTCACAAAGCATTGTTCCAATTTGAATGTAAAAATGTAAATTAATGGAAATTCTTACCATCAAAGGTAGGTTCAGACTATCCTGATATAAAAAAGATAAAACAGGTTAACAGACAAAATTTATCACCACATTACAAATTATCCCCTCATAATAATCACAACTCTTTATCAAGCCAAACAAACCATGAGTTTTTTGTTGAAGGTGCCATTGTAGTCGATGATTTCTGATTTTCCTGGCTCACCAGCTGGACCTGGAGGACCCTGGAATGAGATGAAGAGGAATAATGTTGACACGTAATATTTGCGTGCAGTAATGTTGAACTCATGTTCCTCCTATTTTATTTGAACTTTGATGACTTCCTGCTTTTCAAAAACATAATTTTCACTTATTGATCTAGTAAATTTAACTGTAAATGAGGACTTAACAGACAGCTAAAGCTCATGAACATGCACTGTAAATGCAGAGGCCTCATGATGAGGTGGTCAGAAAACATGTTAAAGAGAAGACTTTACTCACTCTTGGCCCAGATGGCCCCTCAGGTCCAGTCTCACCCTTCCAGAAAAAGAAAAGACAGTAAGCCATTCCTCTTCAACCTTACTAGTGCCTTGAGGGGGTTGCACAGACTAGTCAATCTGTCGACTTTACTGCTCTCCAATGACGCTTTAAGCTTGACGTCGTATAGTCGTTGATCACGTGATCATGACACTAACAACATGGATGCCTCCGCGAAGACAACAGCTGAGAACCCTGGTGGGTCATTGCAGCAAACCAGCAGCAGTTCATCAAGTGTGTGGAAATATTTCACTAAAGATGAAGCCTTTGCTACTATCACTTGCAAAATAGTACAAGTACAACGCACATGCATCTGAAAAGGCATCTGCAAGCACTAGCACAGGAACGATCCAAATCGGTCCGTGTATGTTGCGTTCATTCGTTTTTTGATTCGAAATTGAAAGACAAAATGCAAATTACGACGCCTTCATTCATTGTTTGTTTTAAAAAGAAAAAAACAAATTGTTTTTTAGATTGTCGGTTCTTGCAAATGATTCTTTTATCTTGTGTTTTTATTCATGACTTCATCATATAACTGTCGATTTTAAAAAATCTGAAGTTGTTCAACCCCTAGTGCCACAAAGGAATTAAGGACAATAACTATTGCTTCGAACAATAATGTATTCAAGAAGGAATAGAAGTGTTTCATTTTAAATTAAAATGGTAGATGAACAGTATTTCAACTGTAATAAAACCAGAAATCAGCTGCTCACCTTTGACCCTGGCTCTCCTTTATTGCCCTGTAAGCAAGGTATAACATTACTGCAGGGCAGCATATTGCAGTAGTATCATAACAGATGTTGAAGTGGACTCACCAAAAGTTAAATTATCAACTGGTTGAACTAAACAACAAAGACGTGGACAGTAACAAAAAAAAAAAAGTACTTTGTTACTTGTACTTATGTACATTTTTGGAGATATCAAATTTGCCAGAATTCTTCTTAGCATCAGTACTTTTTACTTATGTATATTTGTAAAGAGAAAAACACTTTTCTCTTGCCCTATTCTCGTGACTTTTGAATTTTAATGTTTAAACTTTTTCTCCTTAAAACCAATCAAGTTACATTCATTGTGAAGTATTAGGTACAACACTTCACTGTCTGCTGATATCTTCTGTGGCTTTCAATGACCATTTTGAGTTGCCAGTCAAAGTCACTGTTACTGTAAACCATTATCAACTACAAGTCATTATACTGTGGCATACAATGTGTGGGTAACAACATGTGAGCAGTGTATTAAAACCATAAAGGGCTAACCCTGTAGGGTTTTACCTTACTTTGGATTCTGAGCATTTGAGCTGACTGACTTTTTTCATATCGTTAGCTTTCTGGGTCGTGCTATTTTGTATCTGGGTTTTGTTATTATTGGAAAGTTGAGAGGGCAGAGGTTAGGAACAATAACTTGTAATCTAAATGTCGAAATCTGACACTGTCAGAAGTACATGAATCTGGATAAAGGTATAAGCTAAAAGTCAAAATAATAACTGTTTGTTTGGGGCAGCAGTTAGCCTTGCAATAAAAGGACATGAGTACCTCTGATACAGAAGCAGAACTCATGTCAGTCCTGTCTATCTGGACTAAGTCTATGCGCACCTGATTCTGCTCTGTACTCAGCACCCTGGTACACACCTGTGGTCCTGCGGGTCCGACAGGTCCTGGGGATCCTGGCATCCCTGGTTCTCCTTTAATCCCGATGCCTGCCGTGCTGGGCTCCCCCTTTTCCCCCTGTCATAAAGATGGTCAGAAAGAACGATTCCCCTTTTTGTCACATCCTAGTACTCCCAACACTTGACATATTGCCGAGACATCTTCAGAGCTATAAATTCATTCACACACAGTGTTAGCATCAGCTCCAGAGTTACTGTAGACTGCCTGATGTGGCTTACATGGCTGTCCAGAACTGGAAAATGGAGAAGTAATGTTGGTGTAAATTACGCCATGCTGGTATATAGCTTCACAAAAAGGCTGTAAACTACAGTATCAAGCCAGTATCAGTGTAATTAACAGTGCACGCTCTTCTGATCAACTGCATGAACAATGGCTAAGTAGCTGGAAGTAGTATACTTACTGTAAACAATCGCATCTGTGTATCAATAACACTTTGTAACTTATCAAAAGCCTGTAATAAGCAGGCAAAGCTACGAGCAGATTTTGCATGCTTAATTTTATTACAGACAGACATACTTTGGAAACATCATTATATAATGAATGAATATTACACAAAGTAATAACACGATACACCCAACGACGTAGTCACAACGTGAAATCCAAGACAGCAATAAGGTGACAAAAAAAATAACTCTTCTGTATGGCTTAAACTGCCGCACATTTTAGCATGTAGTCAAAGCATCAAAGAGTTATTCTAGTTCACAAATATATCACATTAACTACTCCTGAGCAGACTATTTCTGGAACGATCCCTGGAACCAAAACGAAGCAAGAAAGAAACTAGACAGAGTCTCAGCATCATGGGTTGGAAGAGTGGGGAGAAAAAGACATGGAATTTCCTGCCTGAAATCACTCTCTGGACTGCAAGTAGAAATAGGAGCACATTTCAGGACAACAAAGGCAAAGCAATGAAACGCCTTAAATGTTCAGGTATTTAACGGTTTCCTGTTCCACACAAGTACTGCACACATGCTGTTCTACAAGCATATGCATGTCATGCAAACTATAAATAACAAACACTATCACCAAGCCAGACCAGTCCTACCCTGTAGCCCTTCTTGCCAGGAATACCAGGGATCCCAGACTGACCCTTCACATAAAAGGAGGAAAAGTTCAGAGGTCAAACTGGTAAACAAAGAGTTATTACAGTGCCACTAAATTTGAACACGGGCTGCCCTGGGGACACCACTCTTTACCTTCTGTCCAGGAATACCTGGGAAACCTGGTTCCCCCTATGGTGAATGAGGAAAAGAAAGAAGAAGACAGACACGAGAATAAAGAATTAGAATGGAAAATCTTGAAGAGGCACCCACCATAACCTGGCCGTATATATCATGAAGAAACATACGCAGAGTGTACAAAGAATCACAATAACAGTTATGCGTTCTTGCCTTTCAAAGTTTTTAATATTTAATTAAACAGAACAAGTAAGATTATACTGTGTCTTGTTCATTGTGTTATGTCTAGAGGTAACATGGATACACGTGTGTTGCTGTGCATCCAAATGTGGGCGAAAAGGGCTATGTCAAAAGCAGAGTGAATGTGAATATATCTTTGTGCGCTGTGCAAACAAGGAAAGAAAGTGGCGCAGTGAGACGAGGAACACAGAGCGACGAGAGATGCGCTGAGCGTTCTCGCAAGGGAAACTGACTGAGTAGACAGAAATGCGACAGAAACGGGCAGGGACACAGGATCAGGACACGAGCAAAGAGGACAGACGTAGATGGGACTGGAGCTCTGGACTAGAACAAAGACAAAATGTGAACAGGACTTTAGAAGCATGTGAGTAAACATGGAAGGAGAATCGCTAAGAAATGTATTAGAGAGCTGATCAAAAATCAAAAATCCACAACTAGTTGTTTCCCCCTCACTCTTTTTACGGTGCTGGGGATTTGGTGTTTACTGGGTTAAGGTGTGCTTGAAGTGTCTGAGTGGCATTGCCCTGTGTTCTCCTTGAGCCTGGTTGTCAGGGATCCTGACACGTAGACGACATGATTGATAATTAAAAAGAAAAACATTGCAGCACATCCTCATTAGAAGAACAGTTTTCATCCATCTGGGACATGTTTAGCAGTAAGAAAAGTTGCTTCTAGCAACCATACAAGAAGATACAGAAAACTGGGAAATGGGGGGAAGGGGGGTGCTCTTTAGGGCAGTTGGTCAGTGACACTCAGTGTTAATATTTCATGCTTGAAGTTTGTATTTTGTGAATGTTTTGCATCTCGTCCTGACGGTGCCTATATAAATGTATTTTTATGCTACATAACACAAAGTTTATTCAAATGTTTTTGGTACTGTAAACATGACTCAAAACAGACAGATTATGTTAAATCCACAATTACAGGCATCAAGTAATGATGACCTAAAAAGAGAATTTTTAATTCTATTTTCTGATTTTCTGAGACTCAGATGTTATTCAGTGGATCTGCACTGAGCAGCATTAGTGCTTCCTGGGGACTGGGAGATCCAGTGTGTGCAATGTATATTATAATAAGCTCCGGGGTATAAATAACGGAAAGGGCTGGGTGGGGTCAGAGTGCTGGGGGTTCACTACCTTCACTCTTTGTTTCTCAAGCATTCCTAGTATTCCCAGTTCCCTTTAAAGAAGGCAGTATCATCAAAAATAGCAGCAGCAAAATATGCTTAAAGTTCCCTCAACAGAAATAATCAAATATGGAACAGCTCAAGCTGTCTGTTACAGCCAGCACTTACTTAACACCCCAAAGTGATTTCACAGCTAATAACAACGTTACACCAAATTCCTTATTCCAACAGAGAACCTGTCCAGCTACAGGATCAAATTCAAGTGCAAATTTCTGTCACTATTCCATCACACTGGCGGGACAAAGTTAAGACTGGATAATATGGGTGCATGTAGTTGAACACGATGTCATCTGAAAAGAAGTGAGCAGCTATGAAAAGGAAAGGGTCACAACCAAGGGCAGTACATGGTTTGTCTGGCCTCCAAACCCAAGTGAGGGTGGCGTCGGCTGACTGGCACTCATGATGGCTACCACGATCCGATGCTCAGCAAGTGGATTTCTGGGAAGACTGTGACAGGTGCCTCAGTTCACCCCAGGGGGTGGTTTTTATGGGGGGCACTGTCAAGTGAGCCAGGTCCTTGACTGGGCATGCTGCCATGCTGCACTTATTCCTAGCTGCTACCACCACCCCCTCCACCCCCTGTCCCATCGCTGTCACGCCAACCTTCCAAACCCAGATCAAGTGTGTGAGCCAGAACACGATCAAAGCGGAGACCGAAGAGGGAGCCGCAACACACTGGGGGGTTGCTAGACCAAAGCTGTAGACAGGAAGCTGGAACCTTGAGCTGAACTCTCCAACTCCTAGCCAGCTCGAACCTCCACGCTGATCTACCTTGGCCATCTCCCGGTTCTGTTATAACAATCCATTCCCATTAAGCCATCCAAAGCACCATACTTCTAATATAGCATTTAACCAAGGTCTTAAAAGCACTTCTGAGGTTAAAGGCTCTCCTTAACCCACGGAATATGAGAGCATAGGGTGGGAAACACCATAATGTCCCTGAATGTCTATGGCAGAAGGTTCTCCTGCGCTATCCTGCTGCCTCAGATTCTAGCATAAAGGAAGCACACAGCGTGCACCTGTAATGAAAAAAAGGTAGGTGGATACAACAGTCGCTCTCCTCAGTTTAAGGTGCAAGCACAGTCACTCTGAGGTGATCACTACCAGGACCTGGAAATGGTCTGGCACGGGTTCTTCTAAGTAATGGTCCACTTCCTAATAGCAGCCATGCAAAGTAAATACCTTTCCAACTGTGTCTGAGTGTGTGCTTTGGCTCTCAAGTTTGATGGCTAAGAGCAATAATTACATGACAACTAGCCAAACCAATGGAGTCACACACTAAGAAAAGCTATAACTTGTCAACGAACATTATATCAACACATGGGAGCAATGCACAGGGGTTAATGCAAAATGGCCTGTTTCAGCTCTGCGCCGGTGGTACTTAGTCACAATAGATCTCGCGGTGCCACTGCTGTTTCCTTTCACCACTTGAGCTTCAAAGCCCTAAGTCTGCAGAAACAGTTGTTCTTTATTAAACGCAGTGAACGTCGCTCATCTGGCAAAGCCAGGGCTGCTGTGGGCACGGTTGTGGGCTGTGTGTTTCCTGATGGGAAAACCATGTGACTGCTCTAGCACAAAGGATGTGGACCCCTGGGCTGAGTGTAGAGTTGGTGGAAAAAAATCAGCGAATTTCCAGGGCTGTCATTCAGACTCACGGTGGCCAACTGTCTAGAGTTTGACTGGTTTTTCATTAATCAAAATACTAACAGTAGTACTACTATGAATACAGCCTGGAAAAACACTGTGCAGTGTTAGGTAAAATCTTAATCGTGCAGCATTGTGAAAGATGTTACACGCATAAAACCTTTCATTTCCTAGCAACCAATCACAACCATGCTAGCACAGAGACACAAAGACTTAACACAAAATCACAGCAAAGTGCTTGCTGCAAAGCTCCAGGCGTGGTACCTTCTCGCCTCTCTCGCCTCGGAGGCCGGCCTTCCCTTCATTGCCCTATAGGACAAACACACAGAGACGCCCTGAGCAGGGCTCACGCACAAACCGGGAGCTATTTCCATCCCAGGAACCAGACACAATCATTTCCCTCTCTAGGGCCAACTTGCACCGGGGGCTAACTGGCCAGGTGGTCGAAGGACACAAAGGAAATGAGTATTCCATCTCAATGTATTAAAGTAGGGTGAGGGGAGGGACATATGGTGATATTTGGCTCTTCTCTGTACTAAAGGCAAGGCATCTGGGTTTTCTCAACATATCGTGCACAACATGGATCAAAGGCAGTAGCTTCTGAAGAGGTGCTGTAGCTGGTAGATTTAAAAACCACAAGTTTACAAGGACTTCACTGAGCGGGTTTGTGTTCTACAGCAAGTGTAAACTTTATGGAGAACTGTCACATTGCTAAAATAATGTTTTTAAGAGGGAGTGCGGCTATTTTCTTTCCTTTTTAATCAAATTAATTTATCACCTGTGTTAACTGACCTGGCAAATTAAGGTATCAAGCCCTAACAGGTGCCTCTTATGCAAGAGACAAAAGGTCAAGGGCTTCACCACACACATTATATTCATGAGGTAAAACAGATAATGCCCTTTTATGAAGAAAACTTTAAAGAGAAGAAGGAACCTGTGTTTCCACTGCAAGTACATCAGCCTGGGTTATGTTTTTCTACACTTTCAACCTCAAGGGAGAACAGAAGGGAAACAGAGGATTTCAGTCTTACGCACACACCACGCTAAGCTCCAACGAAACACTTTCAGAAGGGCAAACCCAAACTCACACCTCGCAGTCGAACCCGAACACAAGCCACCACTTGCACCCAAACTTAATGGCACTCTCACCTTGACCCCTGGATCCCCCTTTGGCCCCTGTCCAAGGGAAAGAGGGAAACACAGGCTGTTGGTCAAGGGATAATTATGATATTATGATCACAGCCGAGCTGAATGTAGTGCGTTTATTTTATCGCCACGGCCAAGACATTAAAGGAAAAAGGAACACAAAAAAGCATTCATATATACATGAATACATACTGTATATGTGCACGTACACACACACACACACATATACACACACACAGCATTTGGCTTTTAGTTTATATTTCTAACTTGTCACTAGTTTTCACTTAAACTTGATTCAAAAATTATAAATTCAACAAGAAGCCAGGAGAGATCTTTACGTGTAAACTGTTTGAAAACCGGCCGCAATCAATCAGAAGGGAGCTGTTTTGTACGCTACTGCTAGGCGGCACTGCAAATATTGTTCACCACATGGTTACCTGATTAAAAAAATTAGAAGCAACTCAAACCATATATTTTTCTTAATCTTCTGAGGGTTTTTTTAAAAAGTGATACATAAAGGTAAATGTAGGGAGAGAACTATTGTTAATTTTCAGATCTTTGCTCCAGTTCCTGTATATTTCAGAGCCCTTTCTCTCTAAAACAAACTCTGGCGGAGTGAAACAACAATCAGGATGGTTCACAAAACCAGCCCACTTCTTAGTGTCTGTCTTGCCTGTAATGAGCAAGTTTACATTTATGGGAAACTTGTATGGAAAGAATTGAGAGGCAGAAAAAAAAGGTTCAAAAGTTCAGATTCTGGTGAGATTAAGTACTGAAAGAGAGACTTGTTCAGGGAAAAATAAACCTTGAAAATGAGTCTTGAGAGGATCTAGATGAAACAAAATCTGAAAATCTCATTTTCAAATTAAAAAAAAAAAACGCTCGCTGAGAAAGTGGAGAAAGACAAACATGCATTCATCACTAAACATGACAAATGTTGGCTTCAGCTCTACAATAAGGTCTTACAGCATGCTTGGGATTGGGCTGTGCTTGAGTAAAAATGCATTTCAAGTTAAGTGTAATTTTCATGGCTTGAAATATATATTCCACTAATAGAGCTGTACATCTAAAAAAAAAAAAAAATACAAAAACCCTAAATCACCTTCTGTTTACTTAAATGCTTCTTCACTGGGTATATGTAAGAAAGCAGAAGAAATGCTAATGTAATACTAAATGCCTACATTTGTGACTCCAGCAAGTCAAGGTATCAGAACTCACCAAACCGGTACTGCCTTGCTGATTGACAAATGCACAATGGTACCTAATTATCCATCTTTTGGTCATACTCGAGTCCAAAGGCAGGGAAGGAGACCGCACATTTTTGTCAACAGCAACAAAATAATACAAAGCTTACAACCTCCCTGGCATGAAAGAACGCTGAATTCTGGTGAAAACAACGCAACAGAAGTTACAAGGCAAACACAACATGCCAGCACACTTATATTTAAGCAAATACACATTACCTGGGGACCATGGGGTCCTTGAGGACCAGCATCACCGCGATCTCCCTGAGACAGACAAACAGAAACAAAAACAAGGGAACGTGACACATTTTGAGAAAACTATGTGCTATGCTCCCCTCTTTAATGCCCCAGACATGGAGGGGCTTGCAAAACCTCATACATAGACAAACTGCAGTGTAAATCCATATTTCCTAGATCTGGCTCCCAGTAAACAGCAAAGGCACAGTGTATTACTATTATGATTGTTATTAATCTTTATCTGACTCATTTGTCCAAGGCATTTACAATAGTAGATAAGCGATCTTACAATCATTTACTCCTTTAAACAGCTGGGTATTAAGGGTAAGTTCCTTGCTCAGGAGTACTACAGGAGGAACAGGGGTTCAAATTAGGGACTCATATAACAAGGTGAAAGCTTTAAACCACCCTGCTGGTTGCAGCCCCCATACACACACACATTTTCTGAACCGCTTGTCCCATACGGGGTCGCGGCAAACCGGAGCCTACCCGGGGCGTAAGGCCGGAGGGGGAGGGGACACACCCAGGACGGGGCGCCAGTCCATCACAAGGCACCCCAAGCGGGACTCAAACCCCAGACCCACTGGAGAGCAGGACCCGGTCCAACCCACTGCGCCACCGCGCCCCCTGCAGCCCCCATACTTATCTGTTATTATTCTGGGTAGTTCCAATGGACATTGCTATATGGTTCATACAGTACAGCAAATTAATGTATGCCATAAATAAATAGCTTAAGGTTTGCAATTAGCATTTCAGAGCAGAGAATTCATCATTTCATCCCCCTTTTCCTTTGGAATTTAGGCCTGTAGCAGAAGTGAATTGCCTTTCAGCACACATTATACAGATGTGAAATGATAAATGAGACACAGACAGCTGAGCCAGCTGGACTGAATAAAACAGTACCTTTGCATTAACGCTCACTAATGGCAGCATTATAAATAAGAACAATTACTGTTTTGGTGAAACTAAGCAATTTTCCCAGAGGAGATAGAATTTATGGAAAGCGGTTCTGTACATTCTTGATTGTTAGCCAGTCAGAGCTCACCTTCTGTCCAGGTGTCCCAGGCTCACCCTGAACAGAGGATTCAGAGAACACAAAGTCAGATACAAAGAGCCCACGGTCACACAGCTGACCGAGTCAAGCTCATCAATATCACTCACAGAACTTATCAATATCACCGCCAATTACTTGCTTAAATACAGATATATACAGTACGTCAGAGTAGAGCACAGTACAACAGAAATTTGCCGTGTTCAACTGACAAAACTGCAAACGCCTGTGACAGCATTCTGTGCCTTTGTCACATGTAGCACTTCTCATGTTTTTGGGAAATAGTTGTGTCAATAGATGATCATCAGACATGATTGTGTTCAATAAGATTTAAAATTATACACTTAAAAATGAGTTTCCATTTGATTTAGAGATCAGATGCAACGTTCAGGATTGCAGCCATATCCTGACACAGCCTGTCTGAAGTATTCTTATTTCTTCTGCAAATGGCTGAACAGACTCCAAGGCTCCTGCTGTGGTATGAACTTGTTTTCCTGTTGCACGGGGCCAGGGTGTGCAAAATTATGGGACCTTTGTGTTTTATGCAGGACGATTAAAATTCCCCATGCTAAATAATCCATTGTAATTAGTGCATCAAGGGAAAAACACTTCGGTCCAAAGTCAGCATGAAAAATAAACACAGAGTGACTCCTTGTGTGTTCTGGGGTGGGGGGAGATGAGAGACATGCAGCTTCCAGGTTATACTTATTTTTGTTATCCTTTTAATTTATTTCTTTGCATACTACACGGATACGCCAGATGAGATTCATACACTTGCCATACACCCCATTTCAACATGCTATTAAAGAAAATTTGAATTCAAAACAAACAATTGCTGACTGAATAAAATTTTTCATATTAATGAGTTTGAAACCCTGATGTGCAACTGTTGTTAAAATAATAGCAATGCTGTAAAATGTTAACATAACATGCTTACCTTCATTCCAGGCAGTGTCTGCAAACAAAAATTATTAAAAAAAGTTTAAATATCCTCTAAGTATTGTACGTACTTAATATGTCACATATGCAAAAAGAAGTAAGCTTTTAAAATGGGTGACATCCAGCTGTGAATTACAGAGACAGGAACTGAATCAGGTCAGACACTGGAAATCAACAACAGACAGAGTGTGAGCATCACGTTCCACTCACCCGTGGGTCTTTTCCTGGTTTCCCTGGCTCGCCTGGCTTCCCCTAAAAAAGTATTATCTTAGCAGTGATTCTTCATACAAATGGCCAATTTTGTGTCAAAAATCCTTTCCTTGAAGAATGTCTTTGTGGAGATTTTCATGAAAATTACTGAAGACATTGGTATTTTCACACGGATTGCAGTCTAGGCCTAAAATGTCAAGACGCTGGGTTTTTGTACTCAGAAGCTAATATAAAAAGAAGAGACGTGAGTAAACTGCAAGCATGGCGATCAAGAATGGAGTCGGGGTTCTACTCAGTGCGGACAGCGGTGATGTGAATTCCTTGTGTCCATTAATTTTACCACAAAATGGCTATTTAATGAGAACCACTTTTTCCTCATGTGACGAAATAGGTGTGTAATGACCAATTCCATATGTTGGTTTAGATGAAATCATGTGTAGTAGAAAAACGGGAGTAGTGCAGGTGCAAAAATAAATGAACCCCAAGTTGCATTGGTTAAACCAAGTAGGCAAGTAGAATTAGGTGTGTAAAACATAATCATGTTTTCACGTACAAGTTTATTTTAATATTTTGTACAAGAATACTGACCGTCCCTGTAGTTCATATACTTTCAAGCAGTACTGTATGCGTGTATTCGGCAAGCATGTCATCGGTAAAAGACTGACTTCAGTGGGATGGCCTGTTTGGGGGTCATGTAGCCCTGTAGAGTGCCAGACTGCACCATGCATCTATCTGGACATACCGGGGCACCATTGACGCCAGCCACTCCTGGGCTCCCAGGCAGACCAGGGGGTCCAGGAGGTCCTGGAGGTCCAGGAGGGCCCTGGGCTCCAGGTTCACCCTGCTGAGAGATGACAAATTACCAAGTGCCCTCATCTGCACACCCCACACACATCCAAATCATCTGTTATGTGAGTTAAAAGCTGCACAGACATTTTGTATTAGCAGGAGTTAGCTCACAGGGTTATGAGATTAGGTCTGCTGATGCTTCAGGAGTACCATGTTTGGAGAAAAGAGTGCCATACCATTCCCTCTGCACAGCAACATGTAACAACAAGGGATTCCAAAAGTGTTCTACACATTGCGATCAGGGTTCAAGTCATTAGTTCAACTGCCAATTCTCAGTGTCAGAGCTGTTTCTAAAAAATACAGCAACAGCAGTTTTATTTCCACAATAAAATGGTTCTCTTCTGCTCAGGGACAATGAATCACACAGACATTAGTCTAAGGTTCAATGTCACAGTATTAAACATGCAAAACCAGAAAGGAGACCATAGCAAACAAATTCAAATAAGATTAAAATATGGAGGACACTAAACATACAGTTTTCCTTATAACTTCTCAGCCAAAGACCCACATAAAATTAAAAACAAAAAAGGTGACTGAATGAGAATATATACAAGATGACTTTTGGCTAAATGAATGACCTCTAATGCTTTTTTAGTCTGTGTCATAATTGAAAAGCAGAATGAGTTGGTGTTTTTTTTTCAGTCTTCTCCATGTCCCAGTTTTACTGAAGAATGTATCCTTGCCTCCAAACATGGTATTCTACTCTTGCAACATGGCCAGCATACCTGTGAAAACGAGAATGGCAAGGATGCCAGCAGAGTCCACCTGTGACAGAAGTCTTTCTCCTGAGCACACAGGGAGTGATCTGTGCCCCAAAGACACTGAGAACCTCTGAGGGGCTGAGGCTGAGAGGTCGCAGGGTGGATGGATACTGTCCAATCCCGCCAAAACAGTGCTCCATTGAGCCTTCATTTCATAGACACTATGTGCATTTTGGATTACAGCTGTTTCTGAGTAGCAGCACTTTTTGGCGTTCTGCTGGGCTGAACAATGGGTCGCTCCAGTGGTGTCGGGCAGGGAAATCGAAAGCCTTGGGCCGAGAACAACTACCCTCAACCAGCTCTTGCCCAGAAAGCAACACCTTTCCAGGAGTGGCTTCTATCCTTTTCAACATTTAACAGCATTAATGTTAATCAGCCAACATGGGGCTAGATTCATAGTCAGAACTTTTCAATGTTGGAAAATTTCCCCAGAAGTCATAAAAATATGGGTCAGTCTGGCAAGAATTAGCATCAGTTATTTAAATGAAATACTTGGCGCTTGCGTAACCCTTTTCCCAAGAAATGCCGATGCCCTTTTAAAGTTCAGCATTAAAAAATATCTCGCAACCCTTCACTTTTAGACAAAGCTTGTATGTAGGCATCCTGCGTCAGAACATGTTCAAGAGAATACACATCAGTGCTCTTCCCTCCTTCACACAACCGTGAAAAAAACTGCTTACCCACAGGGAAAATGCAGAATTGCCTGTAACCTGACAAAGTGGTGTGTTCAGTGAGCTGCACCCTATCCAAGGATGTCCTGACTGTAGTGTGAGCTGCCCACCCTCCCCATCAGTGACTCAGAGGTGTAAATACAGAGGACAGTGTGAACCAGCAGCTGACATCCACAAAGGCAAGCAGGACAAAGGAAGATGTACCTTGAGGCGCTTTAGGTTTAGAGGACTTATTTGGTGCATTGTTCGCACGCCGATGGGCAGTATCTGCTGAGGTCACAAAGCACAGGTGGCCAGCAGGGAGGGCAGCAAGGTCACCGCAAAGGTCAGGAGAGGGTAGGGGTTTGGAGGTCGTGGCAGGACGTAGGGAAAAGGAAAGGAAAACAGGAAGGTGTGGACAGAAGACAAGAAAGGGAGAAAGAGAAAGAGAAACAGTATAGGTGAGGGCATCCAGCAGGGAAATGGCGAGGCAGGTGGACAGAGGCATTGGCACTGCAGGCAGGGCCCTGGGAGCAAGTTCGAGCAGGAAAACAAACGGAAGTGACGCGGCAAACCTTCACACTGCTACTTCTAGGCACTGCATTTTACGGTCGACGCATTGCGTGAAGAAAACGGATGTCTGACAGCCAGCTGTGATTTGGCTCACGGTGTAAAATTTTTAACGAAATAACTTTTCCCCAATGTATACAATTTAATTCAGAGGCTCAGAAGAAAAAGCCTGCTCTTAACGCTAACTGATCATAAAGGTCCGAGCAGCGGAGATACGATCCCCTGTACACACATACCTTTCGTTCATATACATTTCAAATTTTCAAGTCGTGTGAAGGATTTGTTGTAAGCCGCATTTCTTTATGGCGATTTCTCCCAGGCAAACATGCTCCCATCGCCAGACAAGCTTGTCCAGAGACTGAGCTGTGTTCAGTCGTGCCACAAAGAGAATGCACGTCGACTTACTGTGGCCAATCCTCCAACACAGGTCTGTACAATGCGCCGTTTCTGTTGAAATCACCATCATTGTCAGATACAGCTGTATGGATGCTCAAACCCATGTTCAATAGTTTGTATCAAATATATCATTTCTATTTGCATTACTGCACATTTTGTGGTGAACAGACCTTCCTTCACGTTGCACTTCTTTTTCTAACGAAAACAGGTCGATGACACTGTGTCAGCAAACCATCCTAATTATTAGAAATACCAGACATGATGTTTTCTTTTAGTTGTCGTTTTGTTAACCAGTGAGCATTTAAAAGCAACATAACCTTGAGGAAGTCAGTTCGCAGCCTACAGATAAACACTGGACAGTGGCTCACGGATGGCAGCGTCAGAAAATTCCAGTTCTGTCAGCGGGATCAAGCTTTTCCATTTGTCAGATTCTGAGGATGGAATATGAGTGTCCGGGTCAGCGCAGCACAGCTCAAATTGGAGGGGAGCCGCGGCTCTGAACAGCGTTTCTCGCTTTGCGGCACGACTGGGGAGGGGCAAGATAAGGTGGGAGCACCTACAAACCTTCAGCATCATGACCTGACTGGAACGCAGTGCTGCCAGTGTTTTCCTCCTTGGGAGGTCCTGCACAGATCAGGCCGACACATGCGTGTGCGCACACACGCACACACACATACACACAAAACAGCCGGTGACTCCTTGTCTGGCATCCCCAAGCAATAAAGGTGCCTCAACCTGCTTAAAACCTCCATGAACAGTTTCTTGCCCCTAGTACCCCTTCAAGTCAGGGTGGCTGAGATTTAACCTCCCACTGGCACAGACCCCCCACACTCTCCACTGAGGGAATTGAAATGTATAAGAAAACAGTTCAGAACACCCACAGATCCTTAATGGGTCTATCACTGCCTGGAATGAATAATAGATCAGGAGATGAGGCAAGCTCGTTCCTACAGTCCTCAAACAATCATCTCATCTTTTCTCTTTTTACCATCTCCATGGTTTGTAGCATATTTTTACAGTCAAATGTAAATCTCAGTGCGCATTTTTCTTCCTTTCTTCTTCAGCTTCCAATAAGATTTGTGATACGGACAGACAGCGTTTACTGGAATGGATAGGACACAGCGACTTTTAAAATCTATTTAACTTTCCAAAAATATTTTATTGAGGGATTATGAGGAAGTGGTTGCTGTTCCACCGAAATTCTGTAAAACCCACCAAACCTCAGCCTGGCCAGAAATCACTCCAGCAGGCTACCAGCCTTTGTCTTGCTTCCACTTAAACAGTGAGGCCCCTGGGAAAGCACTTATTTGCAATAGGAACTGCTTCCCACACATGCAACTAATCAGTGATTAATTTGTCTCGCAAACGGTTCCTTCTGTCTTACCTTTTCGCTATTTGATGTCTAATGGAAATAAGCATGTGGCTCTGTGCCAAGTAGTTTCATAAAGGACAAATGTATTAAATCAAGCATTCAATCTGTGCAGTGACTTTACACACAGCATGACTATGAAAAATACTGGATATATTTTGTTCTACATTTTGTCTTTGCAAATTAACGTTAATTTTGTCTTCAAATACCCCGAAATAATGATAACTATGAGCATACTTTTAATTTATACTATAATAAAATTTACTTGAAAATTTCTTCACTTTTATAATATCCCCATTTAATGATAAAATATAGGTGAAATACAAATCCTGAATTTTGGCCTTACGTTTTTCTTACCCCATGCATTAGTGGATAGTTTGCAAGTTTTTCTATGGGAAGTATTTAAATATTTATAGTAGATTCTACAATTTCAGTGTAGAAAATGGTGAAGAACCGAAGAAACGCTGACTCACCCTATGAGAGTACTCTCCACATACGCCCTGGAAACAGAAACAGAGGCACTGTAATAAGTGCAATACTAAAAGGAAGTCATTGAGATTCAAAACTCTAACTAGTGCTGTGTTGACAAAGTTAAGAGATACCATACAAAATAGAACATAAGATCTTCCAGAGTGAATGGGACAGACTGATCACTTTTGTGTGTCATGTGCATTATATGCTACTGTTAATTAGGAAAAAATCACAACCTTTTTCAAACACTAGATAACTGTGATGCCACTACAACCAAAAAAGCAACTGAAGGTGGCTGAAAGCAGCAAGAATCAAGTGTTGCTTTTCACCATTACTGGGATGATGATTTGCTAAGGTTGCTGGAATTAAAAAATCTCTGCAGAAAGATTTAAAGAATATTATATTTGTTGGCTAAGGAGCAATTGGCTCTCACCTTTTCCCCCTTGGGCCCTGGTTCACCCTGTAATGCAGACAACACATACTAATTATAATGGTATCAAGAGCCACGGTGTCAGTGCTCTCAGCAAGCTACAGGTGCAAACAACACAGTAATGGCAGAAATAAAAAACTTACAGGCATTCCTTTTGGACCTCTGGGACCCTTTAAAATAATAAGGAACAAACATTAAATAGGTGACTGATTAAACAGAAGACAGAACATTAAGCACACTGATGAAAGTAAAAAACACAACTTATTACACTAAACTATAAAAAAACACATATTTCAGACTTCATTGCTTGGTGGGCTTTTACAGACTTTTTTTACTATTAACATTAATTACAGCAGTTCTGTTCTTCGATTTAAATTTACTTAAAATACTTTGGAGTTTTCGCAGGTGGGAAAAAGTGAGCATGACTCATTAAATACACATCCACCTGTACTGAACAATAGTGGAGCCATGTCCAACTCATTCTGTCCTAAACACCCTGGTTATTCAGAATCCAGGCTGCCTTTGCGTGAGCTTCTGTAACAGGCTGAGTGCCAAATATATCCAGCCATGTGCTTTAAAACAGGACACGATGCAAACCGCAATGTGAAACACATCCAGCATGATAACTTGCAGGAGTAAAACAAAGAACAATGTGTTTTCAAAAAGTCTCAATGAAGGCCTCTGAAATCAGCAGCTGAACCGATAAAATCCAGACTGTACGAGGTGGACATGCTCACTGCTGGATCAGCTTTCCACAGACCTCTTCCAAAGTGTAAAAATGTGCATTCCCTCTTGATCACAGGTAGAAGAAAGACATGGCTCGCAATGGGAAGGAAGCAAATCAATAAAAAGAGTGACTGGGACATGGTTTTCCACTGGCAGCTGGACTGTAGGGCTCTTCTCAGACGGAGGCCCATGAGAAGGAAGCTTGTGATTGATATGGACCCATAAATATGTCACAGTGATTAATGAAATCCGGCCTGCTTCAACCTCACGTCCTGTATGAAAGGTGCAGAAGCCTCTCTGCATCAGTAACATCATTTCAGTACTACTATTGCTCCTGAAAGAATAACCAGGGTACACCAGAGCCATTAACTACTGAATTTAACCTTAAACGTTAAAAAGATGCAGAGAACAGTGGATGTGAAATAACTGAAGTAATTGCTATTTTGAAAGACCTCATGCCATTTAGAATTTAATAGTTCTGTTTTTCTTACCATGTCTCCTTTCATTCCATTTTGTCCCTGCAAGGAAACAAGGTGAAGAATGATGAAAAGTAGCACCAAACTCAGACAGTTCTAATAATGTTTCTTGCACCAGCACCATTTGTACTGCTCCAATAACAATAACAATGAAGCTTTAATTTAAAAAACATAACTCCTCAAAACATCCATGGCAACCCCATTAGAACCGTGTAATAACAACAGTAATAGTGTCTTTATTACTTTAATTACAGTAATTATTGCAATCATCCTCATCTCCATCATCGTGAGTATCCTCAAATTATAGCTCAATAACGTAACCAACTGTTGAAGAGCTGGGTCTGAAGACCCAAAATTACACAATTAAACAACATTTGTCACGGCCCATAACTTACTGGTTTTCCATCCAATCCAATTGGACCCTAGAGCAATAAAAGGAAGCAATGATTAAACACAAGTTCGGAGGTACCCGTATTGTCTTACTGACAGAATTGGAATGGCAAGAAAGGATAAACAGGACTTCTTGAAGAGGCTAAACTGAGCTTTTCTCATGTCACATAAACATCAGGATACTGAGAAAACCTACCGTTTTCAGCAGGAAGTCTAATTTATTTGAGGACTGACTAGGGCCAGAGAGTCATGTTCACACATGGTGTGATGCATGGGGAACCTTAAGACAGGAGTATCTAAAATCTGAAAAGTTGTAGAGGCCTGTACATCAGGAACAGGGCCACAGGAACATGAGACTAGATGCAAATGCAAAGTAGGAAGTATAAGATTTTGCTTAAGTCTAGGAGGACACAATACAAAACAATTTTATTTATTTACATAGTGGACGGGGGGGGGGCGGTGGTGCAGCGGTCTTGGCCAGGGCCTATTCTCTGGTGGGTCTGGGTTTCGAGTCCTGCTTGAGGTGCCTTGCGACAGACTGGTATCACGTCCTGGGTGTCCCCCCTCCTTTTCCAGCCTTGCGCCCTGTGTTGCTGGGTTAGGCTCCGGTTTGCCGCGACCCCGCTTGGGACAGGCGGCTTCAGACAGTGTGTGTATGTGTGTGTGTGTGTGTGGTGCATGGTTGATATAGAAGTATGAAGATATTAAACCTTGCAATTTTGTGAAGGTGTGCCCTGAACTTGTCAGATGGAATATGGATGGACTGATTTTGCCCGAATATTAAACATGTATTCACAAATCCGAAACTTGCATTATTTAGAAACAGTCTATTGACTTACTGGAAATCCTGGAAATCCTCTGGTTCCAGGCTGTCCCTATGATGAGGCCAAGACAGAAAAGGTTAAGCTTTATACAAGTTTGTATGTATACTAATACAAACCTTCCAAACCTAAGATCATAGGTTAAAAGAGGAAAAAGTGGCTAATATTTAGTAATATCTTTAAAACTTACTGTAAAAAAAGAAAGTATACAAAACAAAAATCAAAATTTGGAACTGTAGTCATAAGTCATTACTGCAGTAACTTAATGGAAAAAGTGTATTTCCTTTTTGCACAGTAAATTACACAATCTTGGTCTACAGAACGTTTTCATGCCCTATGAAACACTGAAGCCACAGAAACTAAGACAAATCAGAAGAAAAATATATAGAGGAAGAAGCAAATACCAATTGCTAAAGACATAGTACTGCCCATCTGAATCATCAGCACTTGTTTTCGGAAGAAGCAAAACAGCACCAATTCATAAAATACAGAAATGCAGAGAATACAGAAGATAAACATATCACAGGAATATTAAATACACATAGTGTATAATACAAGAGAAGCTACAATACATGCTGAAAATGTGAAGCATGGGAAGGTGAAACACTGAAATACCTTATAGTAAACCTGATTAATTTCACAAAAAAACATACTGGCTTTTTGTCTGTGTATTGAACAAACACAAAATCTCCATAGTGCTACTTCACTCTCAGCCAAGGAGCTTCTGAGACTGTAGCGTAAAGTGGTCATGTGTGATAAAGCGGAAACGTCCACCACGCAAACCTGAGATGTGATTTCCACCTGCTTTTTCACACCTCTTCTTCAGTCCAACCCGCTACAAACTCGATTCCTACCCCTGATAAGGTCAAAGCAAAGCTGGAGCCTGTCATCTTCACCTGACACAAGACATCACTTGAGTGTGCCCTCACGCTGTCTGCTCTTCACACATCGCTCTCCAACAGAGTGCCGCATCTTCTCCAGTCTGCAGCCCATTAGCAATGCCTTATTAAGAGAGCAATTTACAAAACCATCAATCCGAAATCTCAAACCGATGTCAGGTGAGCTCCCGCAGTTTGCTGCCTTTGTCATCAAATAACCTCGACTAACCAAAAAACTACCATGCAAACAGCCCAAAACCAAACACAACTGTTTCTTCCCAGAGTAATCAGACAGGAAATTGTACTTCTGAGAAGGGAAACATTATACCTTTATATTTCAGGAAAAAAGAACCTTAAGGTCATTTGGAGGGTTGCTTTATGATTGTTCGTTTCTGAATACTGCAGAGTGAATAACCTAAGTCAGTAATCATAGCCTTTGTTATTCCCAGACAGAGATCAGCTGCCAGTCTTATTGAAATCAATATACTAGATGATTGTCATTACAACCAAATTAAATCTTCCCCAGTCTCATCAGTACTAAATTATAAATACAGACATTGTCACTTTTTCAGTCAGCAAAATAGCTGATAAGAGGCTGAGTCAAACCATGGGCCCAAGCTATACTCCAAAGGAAGCCATTTGGGTGCCTGACATGATGGTGGACTGGGAATTAGGCAGGATCTCTGATTAAATTTGATTAAACTTCCTCTCAGTCATTGTCAGAACTTTTGAAATCCAGAATGTATGCAATAACACGATATCTGGGAAGACTTCTGTCATCTGTCAGGTAGGTGGACACACTTACCGGGGGACCGCGTGGACCAATAATGGACAATCCTGGCTCGCCTGGTGCCCCCTGCAGACAGTGAGGAGAGTGAGAGGAGCAAAAGGAGTAGAGACAAAAATGACCCAGAAGAATCCCCAAGCTACAGAAAAAAACTATCTACGCATACTCATATTTAGGGTATGCAACTATATTTACTGGAAAGAAGAGAAAGCCACTTTAGTTGTGTTTTGTTCAGAATATTATAGTAAAAAAGGAATTATTGTGCAGCCCACAATCTGGTTTCCATTATACTTGTTACTGAGTTCACTGGGGTCAAATTGAAGGCCTCTGGCACTGACTGAATGAGCATAAATGTTCTGCTGAGAAAAATGTGCACCCGAGCATACTGAAGCAGGTCCCGTTTCAAGTGTGAGCTTAAACTTGACAGAAACACTCAGGAGGTTAAGAGCACTGCTGTGTAAACAGTGAAAGGCCCCTAAGACTTCATCTCTGGCACAAAGTGGGTGATTTGCACGGTGTCAGGCTGTCCATGAAGTAAATTGGCCCTCGACAGAGCCTCTCAGTACAATCACCACAGTAGCCAGACAGACCAGTATCACGTTTCTGGCACTTTAACTTGTTAGCCTCAGACCCAGTAACACTATATCACTGCAACGTCTTTGACAGCTGGCAATCCATCAAAACTCATGTGATTATAAGGAACAAACAAGGATATGTGCCACTGTAGGGTCGGCTGTGTTGGCCTGTCAGATGACAAAAAAATGAGGCCTGGCACCCGATGGCTGAAGGGTTACAACAGCAAAGGTGATGTGGTTCACTACAGAGAGGGATCTGTGATTACCTTCATGTCACTACTACATGTTGGATCCCAGAAGTAAGACAACTGAAGATCTGCTGATATTCTCAGTATAAGGTTGGATTACCAAAACACTGAGACGCCTCAAACAATCTGGCAAAACTAAACCCCACACTCACACAGAGAATGAACGAAAGGAACAAAAAAAAAGCAGTGTGTAAAATTCAGGGATATGAAACACGTGAGCGATGAGGTTTGCAGATCTCATTTCCTCCTGACAAAGACCCTCAACCCCCCCCCCAACAGAGCTGGTAGACTTGTCCTGCACAGCCCATCCATCACCAGTGCACCCGCTTCTCCTTGCCAGCTGTAGTAAAAGTTGGAAAAGCGAACCTGCCCTTCACAATGTCCTGGACCTCGTTGGCTCTGGTACTTCAATGGAAGCCCCAAACTAGTTCAGCACACCCTTGCTGGAAATGAACACTGACTGGGTGATGGGAAATTAGATAAGGTCCAGAATGATGTTGCTACAACAATAGGCAGTGCAACCCAAGAAGAAATCCACCTGATCTTGAAAAAGATCCACCAGATACTCCCTAGGTGCTTGTCTGACCTGCTTGGCTGTGAGTTGTTCAGTCTCCTGTAACCACCAGTCACGTTATGATAGCTTTCATCCATCACAAGTTCCTCATAATTCCTAATGTGGACTGACCATTCATTGGCACCCTTGAGCAGTCTGAAGAACTTATGTTGCTTCTGCTCAATTCAGTAAAGGCAGTGAGGAATGTTTCTCATCTGTTTAAAGTTCAACTTCTTGAGTGATGCCAGCAAAGTCGTGCAAAAATTGAGGATAGTTTTTGGGACAAAGCAACAGAGAAACATAATTGCTTTCTCAAATGCTGACATTCAGCCCAGTTGTCATAGCATAAGGCTAAGCCAGAAAGAAATTATGTCCAGAGATACAGTACTTTATGTAGTTATGATGCTTGGGCAAAGAAGCCAAACCACCGAAGTATAGCATGTAAATACAGTATTATTTAAAATGCCATAAGGGAATCCCTAAAGAGTTCTTAGGCAGTCTGAAACCACAAAATGAACAACTAAGTCAAATAAATGAAATCTGTTTATTTCAAATGGCACATCTTAAAATATCACTGTCACAAACATGAAACTCTAAAAGCCTATAAAAACTTGAATTTCTAAATTCAATTCCTTGTCTGCACTCTTTCTGTGTCATTTCATTGGGATGCTGAAATAGAGAAATAGATCATGTAAGTCTACTGTTTGAGGCCCAGTGTCTCCCTCAACACCCAAACACTTACCTTCTCCCCAGCGGCACCCTTTAACCCCTGGTCAGTCACAGCAGACACAGTCGCATGCAAAGCGTGAAGAAAAGAGACACAGAGAGGAAAGGGGTTAGATAAGCAAGAGAAAGGAGATGCTGCATGCACTGTGGGCAGGATGGGGTAATGCGAGGTGGGGCAGAACTGGGGCCCAGCAGCTGGGAGTGTGGGAACACCCTGTGGCTGACGCTCAACGTGAGGTTCTCACAGCCCAACTGGCGAGCGCCATGGACAGGACCTGGGGTGGGGGAGAGGATGAGCCACAGCTTCCTGTGAGGGCCCAGCCCAGGGCAACATTGCAGCTGAACTCCCTGACACTCTGTAGACTGCGAAGCCCTGGACAAACTTTGCAACAACAACTGTGAGATGCATTATTCTTCAGACAAAAAGCAGAACACTCTACTGTCCAAAAAACTGGGTGGGACTGGATAAAGTAAAATCTTATAAGAGAAAAATGGAAAAAAAAATGAATCTGTAGGAGACACTTTGGAATTCATCACTAAGACAAGCAAAGACGACTACATAATATGGAGTTAAATTTTGCAGGGTTGAAGTACTGTATATAGCATTTTCATTACCAAGAGAAGCAGCTGTATATATTTACACTGTATATCTTTGCCTGTACATTAAACTCCAGAAAATGGACAAGCAGCTACTGTTTAGAAGCCTCTCTTACCTGGACTTTGAAAGGAAGATACAAAGCTTGGTCTAGTTTTGGTATAGTTGATGTTATCATTCATATACAGGAGTTATCGGATCATTGACCAACATACAGTTACGTGAACCAATTTATTATAATATTATAAAAATACTTTTGCAGACTTTTCTTTTTTCAAAAACAATTTTGGCAAGGTAGCATCTGGTTCAGTCTTGTCAAAGAAACATGAGTAGCTGTAATGAGAAACTTAAAAACAATAAATGATATTCACAAGATTTATAAACTGCAGAGAAAGGAAGTAACAGTTTCACAACTTGACTTCAAAATGCTATGAAAATAGAGCCAAGAAAAAGTGGCAAAATTAAGCAATAAAACTGAATCAGGTCTAGGCTAAACATAATTCTGGAACATTAATAAATTAGCTAAATTCACGTTTCGGCTCGCGAGTCTGAAGTTCTGGCACTGAATAGAGGCCCATTTCATGACATCACCGCTGCCACAAGAAATGCGTTTGTTGGGCCACTAATATCTAATTACATCTGTAACCTTTTGCCCCTACCCTGGGTGAAGGACCAATTCTTGACCAGTTGGTGTCAACCAGTTTCTAAACACTACAGTAGGTTGTATGCATACAACCAGGTCACTCACCAGTCTTCCAGGTATTCCCATTGCTCCTTTGTCACCCTGATGGTCAATGTAAAGTCAAGAGCAAGGTGGTAAGCAATAGTATTAAACAGAAGGTATTTCTCAAACTAGGACAATACCCACAGCTTAACTTTACTAACATGAGTTGCACTTGTCTCTTTTTGTGGTTATCCAAATCAATACAGGCACCCCTCCCATAAATTTGGTTTATTAATTTATGCACAGTTTTTGGCAAAGACGAAGGTCCAGCCAAAGTTGGTAAAGTTAAGCTGACCGCTACATGGCTAGTGGAAACTAGCAAGCACCAACTACTGCCTTCCAAGCATTCTGTCGATGCAAGCATGCTAAACATATGGATGCCTCAAGGCCAACTAGCAGCTACAAAAGACCTTACTGGTGCTGGGAAATGAGAACCACCTCTCATTAGTGTGGTATGTGCATTAACCACTGATAACACCTTTATGATAGAGAAAAGCGTCTAGTTTCTACAGCAGCTCAAACTATTTTCTTGTGCTGGTTTATAATTTTAGAAGTAGAAATCCAAAAATGTATGCACATGGTTGCACATACAAACATGAGTGATGAGAATAACTTTCTGCCCCTGGATACAGTAAAGACTTGGACATAGTACATACCTCCATCTGATATTTTGCACTAGGTTTAGATAACAGTGAGCTAGTGGTTTGCAAAGAGAAGATATTTTGTGATGGAAAGGCACTTATTCCCAGGCTCTTTTTCATTTTAAATACCTTGCTCGCTCTTGGTCTCACCACATGCTGTGTGAGCACATTGGGTGGGCCAGTGATGACAGATTTTTGACACCTCAATCCATGCTCCCTTCAGGAAATGGGAAGGGCCTCCATAAGTCATTGTAGCACTGCCGCTATACAGTACAATAGTTTGAGACTGGGCCCAGAATGGGATAGTGGCTCAGTGAAAATGGACGTGACTCAAAGAAGAATAGTGTGACATTTGCTCTGTAGACCCAGATGGACTGTGAATTCAATCACAGAGAAATGTGTTTGCAGCAGCAATGCAGTCACAGGGCTGCTGGCATGTACATGTGAACATAACTTCTATTCTCAGCATGACATTAAATATAGGAAATAATCCTCTTGGCAAACCTCAATCTAAGGGGTTTAAGAGGTCCAAAAAAGCATAGGCCAACAGGCCTTCAGGGTATCACTGAGCTGCTTCTACTCCCACTCCCACTCATAATACTAGGTCTCTAGAGTTGCCTGATTCTGTTAAACTGCTGATAAGCCCTGTCCAAGGTGCTGATTCCAAGCCAAATGAAGTTCTTCACCACATGAAGCTTGAATATATATTTAGCCTTCCCTTTTTCTGTACGATATGATGGCACAAACCCATCCAAGTGTTGCAGTGATTGTGAGCCATCATGTCACTGGCTGCATTACATCATATATTCATAGTGTGAATGTCATCTCCAGTTCTGCCAGGGACCTTGACCCAGTCAAGCACTTTCCAGGTCCGTTTTTATGCTCCTCCTTTTATTTCGAAATACAGTGAGAAATGGAGTATCTGATGGCTGACACCTGAAGTATGGTCTTGATTGCATGGGTAGAATTTGGTAGTCTCCAATTCACTCACGCATGACCTCTGAGTTCCACCTAAAAGTGTGGGGCAGAGTTTTGTCCATTTGGACAGACTTGGACAGTGAATTTCCTCAAGTGTCTCAGGTGAATATATAAGTCTATCAAAACTTCGTAGACCCTGAACGGACATCTTCCTCAACCAGACCACCATTACAGACCACGTCTCTCTACATGCACTGTATTTAAAAACACACAGATAACACATGGATAACATCCTTCCATGTTAATAATCTGTGACAAGCAGTGAAACTGGCTTTCATCTTCCATACTATCATCGTGTGTGGAAAGCTGAAAGCTCAAAGTAAGGTGACTAACAATGGCAATCATAATTAAATGAATGAATGTTTTATCTTGATGGACACTGACTGTTGTAGCCAAAAAAGACTGCAAAGGGACAATGTCTTAGTCACAGTAACAAAATGAAAAATGGTGGCAAAATATATCAACTTTCTGTCTAAACAGAAAGACAACAATTCTGAATAATGTAATCATTTTGATACTCTTTGATATTTTAAACCAGCGTAAACACTGACTGAGACATTAAAGCTGCTGTAACAGGATCGGGGAGAATTTTATCAAAGAAGGGGCACTTCACTTTCATGTCAGACCTAACCAAGTTAAAAAATACATATGCCATCAAAATAATTAACAGAGAGAAACGGTGTATAATGCCAGTGTATAGGTAAATGTAGGTAGGTCTTTCTTGAACTGACAGCTGAAGTGTCAAATGTGGGTGGTCACATCATTTCAACATAATGAGAACATGCAAGAGGTACATTCACTGCCTATAACAACGTCCTTCTGCCGCTCAGATGCATTTCCTTCTGCAACAATATTTGTAAATCTGCAGTGACAGCACTTGTTTCCCAGGCTTTTTAAACGTACGTAGTCTCAGATCAGGACAATAAATAAAACACCTTATTACATGATAGAAGGCTTTGGCTCTATTTTTGGGATGCAAGCAGCCATGAGCCAGGAGTTTTTAGAATGGTGGCTGGGTTAAAGGTCAAACAGTGGATGGCTTCTCAGCGTACTATGTAAGAAGTCCCAGTTAAAGTTTTAGTTAGTAATATTAGCAAATGAAAAGCCTAGGCCAACACAGATAACTGTGAATTTGTCCAACTGAGACAGGTGGCAAGGGTACTTCTCCACGACTTATAATATTGCAGATCAGATGTTACATAAAATACATATGTAATTAATCATACTAGTAATGCAATGTACACATATGAATAGATGAGATAATTATAAGACTTCTGTTACATTACAAATAACCAAAGTGGTGTACCTTTTTAACCTGTATTTTCCATCCCTCTGTTGAACAGTCACCTCTATCGTTTCTTTCCTTTAAGAAGCTGTTAGTTTTGCATCAAACAGATGCGCTGAGAATAAGTCGAGTTGTAACTATACATGAGTAACAACTGGCCCTGACAATCCAGGTTGAACTAATGATACAGCTTCTTAGTGGAAAGGGCCACAGGGTTATGAGAGCTACAGCACCACCAAACAAAGCAGGGCACAAGTTAAAGGACAGTTACCGGAAAGCCAGCTCGTCCAGGAGGACCCTGAAAAAAGGGCGAAAACAGTGGGTACAAGGTAGAGAAACAAACACAAAGGCAAAGAAAATAATGTGAAAGAGAGAGAGTAACCCAGAGAGTCTGGCCATAAGACCAAGCCCAGAAATCTTCCACAGCCAGCAGACTTTTTCCACTTCTTTGGAGAAACTTCACAACTGTGCTATTATCTGATTTTACTGCATTATCTAAAGTATTACTTGCAAAGTATTATTATTTCACTTACTTTGTACATGTTTATGTTTACACTGATTACAATTTAAACCCTTCGTAGTGGTTTATGGTTTAAATTTGGCCAAAAACATCTGAAAACTTTCATTTTAATTTCAAGGACGAACCATCTGAGACCCTCCTGGGACATAAAGATTTTAAGATTTTAAGTCACAATGTCCACTCCTGTGCAGTCTGTTGGCCTATCATCTTGCATGGCTGGTATTATGGCAAGAGTTTCCTTGACAATTAGAGAAGTACACATGTAGAAGAAAGAGATACGGTCTAAGAAATGCATACCTCTTCTTGCTTACATTTAATGCTTTTGAGATCTAAGTTCTGTGAACTGTTTTTCATTGAAACTATACTTTGCATTTTCACTCTGTGTTCCAGGTGACAGAGTCAAACTTCATGTAATAAACAATTAACACAGTACACTGGCATTGACACCTGCAGTGCTTAGCAGGTGTACTTACTGTTTGTTACTGAGCTGGTATGTTATTACAACAGAGTAACTAAAGCAAACTATGGCAGTCAGATACTCCACAAACCAAGGAATCTGAAAAAATTAAAACAACTGATCACTCTAAAACAATCATTTAGTGGACTGGGTGACTTGTTATCCCTTCAATGCACAGACTACAGGGATTATTCTATTATGAATTAACTAAAGTCATAAAGAAAGGATATTCTAACATGGCAGTAGGAATCTTTCTTGTTGAGGTTAGACTGTGGAAAAAAAGGGCATGTAAACCAGTCTCTGAATGTCCACAAATTTTTCTTCCACAGGGACATGGTGGTGGAGCCAGAGTGAATAGATCTTTGTACATGGCCTGCCCTAGGAGCAATGCGCTAATTGTTAGTTACAATCAAACACGAACACTTCATGTGGTCAAAGCTGTGAGCTATTGTTTGACCACATAACAGTATGTCTTGTCACCGTTTGAGTTGACAAGCAAATCGAAACTGTTGAAGCCTCTGCTGTGCAGGAGTTACTTCTGAGTGCACGAGCTGGTCTTGGTGACAACTGCTAACAGATCATCTTTCCTTGTGAGAATACTAAAAAGAACTTAACCAAACATACACAGATATTCAGTGTTTTAAAAAAATCTTTTCAAAATGCTTTTAATTAGAACATGCTGATTTCTGTAATTATTTGGTGTAATGCAGCTTATGAAAAAGAAAATGCGATGCATGTCAAGTTTGTAGTCTATTAAGAAGAAAGGGCTAAAGCACAGTCTAAAAGTAACCTTTAAAAACAAGATATAATAATGAACTTTATAACAATAAATTAATCAAGACATATATGGTAATGCATTAAATGGTAATGACCACATTCAGCCCACAGTGCAGCTGTGGGTTTGTGGCCTGGACCATGGCTGTGAAAGCAGGCTGACCACACACTGTGGATGAACATAGTCAAGAGCACTGCTCCCCAACATCTGGGCCAGTAAGAGCACCCCTGGGGCACTGCAATCGGTGGCGCTCTAGCCAGGTGTTGAGTGGGAACAAGCAGCAGTGTCTGCAGTGGCTCTTTCAGTTCCCTGACTCTGGGACTGTCAAGAAAGGTCACAGGGTCTGGTCCCGGACACCTCCGGCGGAGACGGAATCCTTGGCGCCCGTCGGAACTGTGTGGGAGGAGCAGCTTTGGCTCAACACATATGGGTTCCATTTGGTCCTGAATTTATGTGATGGTTTCCTCAGAAGAACTAGCTTCCCTAGCTCTGGCGCCTTAGTCTGAGGAGTGGGGGGGGCAAGTAGGCTTGTGCTCACAAACTAGACTTGGGTCCTAGTACTAAGCAGCACCTCAATACTGATAAGTCAACCTCCTGTAGCCAAATAGTCTCAGAAATACTGGGTACCTTGTTCCGATACAAGGGGCAGCTGTCCTAACGGAACATTCCAATACAATAAAAACACATGAAATGGCTTGTCTATGTTGGAGGAAAAACAGACGACGGGCTTCTTTATATGAGGTGTGCTGCTGCTGTTCAGGTTCTTCACACAGTTCCCAACTGTGAGAAATCAGGGCAAGTCTTCAAGTGAAAGGTGCTTCCATTTGTTATTGACTGTCATGTTGAAATTGCGAGGGAAATCAAGTGGGCAGATGGCTGTGAATGGGCAGACTTTCAAGAAATGTCACACTGTGAAGCAATCTGGGTTTCTCTCAGTTTCGCATAACTTCCCTATTGCTGTTCCATGTTTAATCTCGTTAGTTCACCGTGTTCATCTAATTACAACCAAAGAATAAATAATGCAAATCACTTCAGTCCTTTTCCTGTTCCTGCAGGAAAGGTCATTTACTGATGATACTATATTTTACTGTCACTATTAAAACAAACTTGGGTAAATGGCAATATTTAAATATCAAATCTAGGTGTATATGCAAGGGGGTGCGGTGGCGCAGTGGGTTGGACCACAGTCCTGCATTCTGATGGGTCTGGGGTTCGAGTCCCGCTTGGGATGCCTTGTGATGGACTGGCATCCTGTCCTGGGTGTGTCCCCTCCCCCTCTGGCCTTCCGCCCTGTGTTGCCGGGTAGGCTCCAGTTCCCCGCGACCCCGTATAGGACAAGCGGTTCTGAAAATGTGTGCATGTGTATGTGTGTTACATATATTTGCATGCAGAACCTCTAAACATAGTAAAACTGTTCCTTTGATTCTGCTAGGCACAGCCCATCAGCACTGTGCACAGACTTACATTAAGCCAGGAGGTAAGCATTAGAAAACCTCAAATGTCAGAATTTCTGATGAAGCCATTACCCAGTCAACAGAATACAAGCCAACAGAAGCATACAGAACACGGGAAAACATGAAGCGTAATCTTTAAGCCATTTACCAATATTTTGTAGTGCCAGGCAGAAACTGGGTGTGTTTGTCAAATGTGAAGATATAGTTGATGGAACGCCTTACACATGGGGGCGCCTAAAAATGCTGGACTGGCAGTAAAACCCCAGATTTAGTCATTTAGCAGACGTCCTTCACTGAAATAATGCACGACGCTTTTAATTTGACATCTGCGTCCCATTTGTGCAGCTGAACAACAGACGTATGGGGGCTCGTTCTGGGGTGCTGTGTACCATGCTGCTCTATTCTGATGGGAAAAGGGGGGGGGGGGGGGCGCGCAGCTATTCTTGTGCCTGGGTTTCAGTCAGTCACACACTCTTGTGATGCAGCCTTCAAAAAACATCACTGTCAACAGATGGTAACTTACCCAAGACACCGAGAGGCAGTCACAGACCTGGATGACCACTCATTGTCAAAAGTAAAACCGAATGGTGGAGAACAGTACCCGGAATGTATAAAAAGCAAAAAAAAAACAGAAAGACAAGAACCCTCACAGAGATGTCTGACCCTGGAACTCTGGTTGCTTTCAGCACCTTCATAGGTGCCTCTGTGAATGGAGGCATTGAGGAGGATTTGTCCCTAGTGAAGCATAGGGCAGGTGTCAGACAGTGTCCATGTGCTGTATTTGGACAGCAGAACAAAGCACATCCTTGAAGCCTGAACCCTCAGGCAAACCTGCCTGCTCAGTAATACTGGGCTAGAACCTGTCTGGAGTCTCTTAAGTACTTGTGAGTGGGACCACATCAAGCAATCGTATCATTTTACTGATATAGATGACAAAAACATTTTCTTCAGGCCAGAGTACACATGTAATAGGATTCTGAGATAAATGTTTTTGTTTCATTTCCATATACAAAAGACACACAAAGAACACATATCTGAGTTACTTTACCACAACTCGGTCACAAAGGGCATCACGTCTACTTACAGCAGGTCCTGAAAAAAGAAAAAGATAGAGGGCATTAAAATCAATTCCAAATGCTGATTGCACAATGCAGGGGGGAGGTAAGGATGTTTCTGGTGAACAACACAAGCTGCAGACTGCGGTCTTGATCCCGTTTCTGGAACTGAGGACTACAGTCATATAGGTGTTAAATCTCCTCCTTCTTACAGCGAGGAAAACATTTGTCCTCGTCCCTGGTTTCTGGTCTTAAATAGAAATCATCACTAAACCTGGAAATTACTTTACTAAAGAAATTAACAAAATATACAGAAAAAGGCTTCAACTGTTCAACAGAAAAACTTGAAACTGTTTAACAGAAGTTTAATGTTCTTGACTTTGGGAAAAAGAACATGAAATAGACCAGTCATATGCAGTCAAAATTAAAAATAAAAATAATTTTAAAAAACATCATCTGTAAAAACATTTATTCTCGGCATTAAATAGTCCAAGCCAAGCAACAGAATGAAATGCAGATTTTTTTCTAACCTTTGGATTTAACGGAGACATAAGAAACTGCCCAATACAGATAGTCAATGAGTTGTAGTAAATCTAGTATTCAGCATATACTGTAAATCAAGGCACTGAGTACTAATTGAAGTAACACCTTCCAGCCAGCAGGGGGCGGTGTGATGTTTGCCCTACCACTATTTTTCATCCCAAATGGCGGAAAATAAACCAAAATCACACAGCCAGAAAGTCCACATGGACAAATGTGTCCGACCCATCTTTATTAGTTTTAGGAGGGATGTGAGACAGACTAGTGGTTTGCATGGCATTCCTGTTTATTCTAAGCAATCTCACATCATCAGTGCATTTCTTCCAGCTCTTCAAATAGCTGCAACAAATCTGGAAAATATCGGAAGAGAAGTAACTTCAAATCTTCCCAGCGGTTCCTTTGCTTATGGCAAAATATAACTGATGCGATGCTGGGACCCAGACTGAAAATGACCTCCAGCTTTCTCATTTTCCAAAATCCCAGTGACAAAAGGTTTGCATTGCCCATTAATTATGATTGGTCAGGCTACAATAAATCACCCATACTAACAGATTTCCACCATCCTCTCCCCATGACTAGTAAGTTTGCAGTAAAACAGATGGCAGAACTGGGCAAAACATGACATACAGTTAACATGATTATGCTTCTGAACAAAGACATGAAATATCATTTCTGTCATTAACTACATTTGTCATATCAACCCTGGACAGAATCTAAAAGATTCCAGCAGTTTATTAGGCCAAAATGAGGCAGACCTTTGTGAACAAAGCACATTTCTCTCAGAGTTGCAGCATGCTGTCTATTGCAGCATGTGCTCAAGGCTCAAATATGTAACTGGCTGCAAAGTGCTCTGAGAGTATCATCTTCAAAGCTATGGCAAGGCATGCTAGGGAGGGACAGTGCCCAAGTAATACCCAGCAGGGTCTGTGATTAAAGCAGACTGCCCGTACGCTGCTTTGACCTTCCGGGCCACGAATCCGAGAGGACTATGCCAGCGACCAGCTATAGTGCAGCAAATTCAGGAGCAGAGCAGAAACCATTACATTTATTCATTTAGCTGATGCGTTTCACCAAAGCAACTTAAAATGTTAAGGTCACAGTAAGCTACCCATTTGGGCAGCTGGGTAATTTTACTGGAGCAATTTCAGGATAGGTACCTCATTCAAGGGTACTATAGCCAGAGGTGGGGATCAAACCTATAACCTTTGGATCCAGAGGTAGTAGAACTAACCACGACACCATCAGCTAACCCCCTGCACAAAATGTGCACCTTTCTCAGGTATTTCTTTATTCTGGTGTCCAGCACAGGCCAAGACAGCTGCAAGCAAGGCCAGAGTGAGAATAAAGGGCTCTGGAGTCGAAAGTCAGCACCCAAAATCCTCTTCTTAACCCCCTTCAGCTTATGTAGGGGTATAAGAAGAGCATGTCCCAGATCCAGCCTGGATGAAATAAAAAAGCACGAAACCCTGGAGTTCTGCATGTGACTGCTATCCTGTTAAGCACTCTGAAGCTGGACAAGTAAAAGTCTTTGACAAGCGTGAAGAAAGGGAAAAACTGGTACTACTATATGAATCCGCAGTGTTAAAAGAGTGCCAAGATGCGCCGGGAGACGTGAATTTGGAGGAAACAGGCCCTCTTCTAACATCAGTTTCATAACTGAAAACATACAAATGAAGAGGAAGGGAACGCCCAAGCTGTCCTTGGACCAGTACAGCTGGCTTATCACTTTCACTTGTGAATCAAAGTTCAGCATCACTTATTACTGGGAGACATTGCGCGACTTCTCCTGAGCGGATCACTCCACTTCTTTCTTGTTATCACAGGCTGTTTTGCGGCGATTACAGGAAGTATATTTCACGGTCCTTGCTGACTCTGCAGGTATTATTTATGGGCTTCCTTCCCTATGGACCTGGGTGCATGTAAATGTCACAGCTTAGCCTGCGGACAATGCGAAACCACTGCGCCGTTGCTCCGCAGAGACCTGTGACAATTCCTGCAGAGTAAATTGTTGAGCCACACATTTCTCCATGCACATCTTGGCTTCTTATCAATGAGATAAAGGATATATACAATACATTCAATTTTTTTTTAAGAAATTATCTACAACAATGTGTGTCATACATAACAGAACATGGCAGCAAACAACCTGCACAGGATGCAAAATAAAAGGTATAAAATGCACATATTGCAACTCTGTCCCTGTATATAAGTGTTCAGAAAATGCCAATCCAAAGGTGGAAGTTGACAGTAAAATAATATGAAGACAGGTTTTTTTTTTTCTCGTTTTAAAAAATACCTTTTAATTTCTATTACTGCACAGCTCTTGGGAACAAGACCTGTACTGCCATGCAATAGAGAATCACCACTTTTAAAGAGCACTGCTGAAATGGAGACCTGGGCCGTAGTTACAAGACCTTGATTTTATGAGTCATTTCTAATTCAGCTGACATACAACACCACTGATCATTGAAAGCACAGCAGTCTTGTCTGCAGTCCTACAGGGATGGCCACAGGTGGTAAATGTGCTATAGCAGGGCCGGGGAACCTACCTGGATCGCCATCGCGACCTTTCTTTCCCTTCAACCCAGGAGGCCCTAGTCCAAGACACAAGCAGCAGTTAAGAAGGGCTTACATCTCACTCCTTTCTGAGGCAATATCCCTTTACCCAAACTAGTGTGGCTTCCCCACGTCCAAGAAGTGTAAGAACGAGGAGGAATAAATCTGCATTGAGATGGAATTTTAAGAGATGGATTTCTCTGAAACGTGTGCATTGGCAAAGATATCTGAGAGTACACCACAGTGATTTTACAACAGCATAACTCTTTCTGATGGCAAACAGATGGTACCAGTTGTTTTTCAGTAAATCTGGCACTTATATGACAATTGTAACATTACAGGCTAATTCTGAAATTGCACAAGGTGGACTGAAAGACGAGTCGCTTAGTGAAATCCCTTTTCGAATAAATCTATTCACTAAACTATTCACCGGTCATTTGGGCATTATTTATAAAACCGGTAGCGTCGTTTTACTAATTGCATTCAAAAGTTGGTGAATTTTGCATGTTTCTAGCAGAAAACTGAAATTTAAATCATGACCATAAGGAAACGATGCGCATGCACCCTACAAGGAATTTCACTGGAACTCCATGTCCAATAAACAGAAATATTTGTGCAATTGTATCCATTTACATTGGAAAAGTATGCAGCCTTAACTGCTTAACCAATCCACACATGGCTATGCTTCAGAAAGACCTGGAAAAGGGATACTGCCAAAACTTTGCTTCAGGAAAGTCACCTGTCTATAGTACATGCAGCAGCAAGACATTGCCAAGGTGCTTACACTCTCGTGCAAATCAGGCAGTGAGGGTACAAGAACCGTATCCGTCCCATCACCCTAGTCACAGAGGCCAGGCAAGGGGGAGGGGAGAGAAATTTTGGGGGACTCCACTAAGCCCTTGGCTGTGTTGGTTCAAAAGGAAAGACTAAACCCCCGCATGCAAGCATGTGGAAGTGTACTCAGATTCCAGCCGCATGCTGACCCCACCATCACATCCTGTTCCCCAGCCCGCCGGGACATCTATAGACAACCTTCATCCAAAGGCACAACATAAGGCAGGCTTCAAATATAGTCCAAGGGACGACGCCCAGATGACTCCAGTTGCACCCTGGTTGAAGGTCCCTGGAGGTGCGCAAGCAAACTGCCGTGTGGTCAGGACCGCGGTATAAAAAAGACAGTGTGCGTTACGTTGTTTAAATGTGGCAAAACAGGTGCACTCTGTCCACGGACTCAAACCTGCATCTTTCGAAACCACAGCATGCGCAGGCCTTCAGTCGGGGATCCGGCTACCGCACAGGGCTAAGCGCAATAAGGATGTCAATGGGATCAAGGCCTTCATTGCAGAGGTGATGTCACCCTACAGACTCTGCGTGCTGCGCTACATTAATAACGTACATGCAAAGCATTCCGCTGGACAGTCTGACATCTTGTCACATGCAAAGAATAAGATTCGCGAAATATTCAGAAGTCCTTTTTTTGCAGTTTATCTAAATTGAATGACTCTGGTAAAATCTGTGAAACACGGTACAATTGAAAGTTACTTCTGGTAGTTGCCTTGCATATAGACACACAGTTGACCAACCTGTTTGGAACTATTCTGTTTCCCGTAAATACAGAATACTATTCACAGTGGAAATAAGATGTAAACTAAAAGTGTGAAATATGGTGATGCTGACAGTCATGGACAGTGGTGTGCTGTCATTTTCAGATGTGGAACAAAGAGGAGGTTTTCTACTAATGCAGGTAATGCATTCGGGCTTAACAAACTAGAAAGTTTAAAAAGCCGTTATTTCCACCCTTACTATACTGACATGACCTTTAATGAGTTTGCAGTCCTACAGGGCAGATGGGAATCCATCTTGAGATGGTCAGTGATCTGGAGTATAGATCCAGGAATAACCCTCAGAATTCCGGTGCTGAAAATACCCCCTCTTTCTCAGGTTCCCTGCTCCTCTGATTCCGCGGCCCCCATAAACACAGTAGTACTGTGCAAAAATGTGAGAACGTACAGGCTTCCTTACTGTATATTTGGGAGAGGCATATTAGCTGCACAGCTAGAGTGGACCCAGGTGGAGTGATGTGGGAGTCACAGGCCACTACCCAGCTGGAGGTCACCTTTTCCGGCGTTACTTAACTCAGTTTCACTCATGTGATCTGGGGTTAGAGGTCTATAGCAGCAACTCAATGAGAACACCTTGCCAAACGAACGTCACACAAATAACTCATTGGTTTGATGAACATCGCATCCTACTGTACATTGATGGAGTGCTTTCAAAAATTCAGACTAAACCATGTGGAGGAAGGTAAAAACTTCATAAAAATACACAAAGAAGCTAGTATATCAAAAAAAAAAAAAAGAGTATAAAGAAAGATGTAAGGGATACGTTTGCAGTGACTCCAGGAGGTATTTCCATACAGGAATTCACATTGATCACATAACCTGAGGGACGTGCACTGAAAGCAAGGGAAGCAATGTTGAGCTTACTGGTCTGTCTTCATTGTTACTGCTCCATATTTTGTCTCCAAATTCCTGCCGCTGAGCAGTTAACACTTCCGAAGATGTTGAAGATGTTCAAACAAAGGCTACTTTCTTTTTCTGTAACGGCACAATTTACGAAACAGATTTTGCTTTTATACTGCTGTCAAACTTTAAGGTGTGGCTAAGACAACTAAATGACAGTTGTGCAAAGTGTGGGCTGAAGTTGCTTGGGCGGCTCTGCCAGGGAGTGACGGCATACTGGACTTTTCCCATTCCCAGTGTCTAAAATCTCAATACATTCTGATCTGGAAAAATCATCAAGCAAATTTCACAACCACAGTAAATAACATTTCTGCATATAAATTTGCTCAGTTCCCAGATAAATGTGGGAATGCTTGGGTCCTCCAGAATAAAAAGCAGATTATATGCTTTTTTAAAAACCTGATCTCCATCCCTGCTCACTTCAGCAATCTGCAGGGAATCAATAAAAATTAACAAAGACCTCTCCTATTCCAAGTGCTCCACAAAAACATCATGTCTAGACAAGTGAACAATTCATCACACGCATCTCTAGTGTTCCATTGATCCGGTGCTGAAGGACATGAGCGGGGAAGACTGATTTCTTTCACTACCTTTGAAAACATAAGTCCAAGACTGTATTCATTTCGAGCATCAAGGTACCTTTAGCTTTGATGATCGTATCACAGGTTAGTGAATCACAATGCAGGGAGTGTCTGGTCTCCATCTGTGCATTACGGAAAAAGATCAGGAAACCAGAAACCTAACAATGTCTTTTTGCAAATACATTTCAATCAAATCAGTTCATCACCATCTATTTAATTTTCCAGTTATGTATTCACACCCAATGAACAAGTAGCTTTCCATGCCCGAAGCCCTCTTGCCAAGTAAGCTGTGCCTGACTCAAGATGTTATGTTCGGTATTGCTTGTCAGTGGTAGTACTACTCCATGAGCATGCATGGCTTAGCAGGATTTCAGGGCAACCATCTCACATGTAGACTTTTTGACAGGATATGAAATCAGATACTGAATAACATCCCCAACCCAGACAATCACACAGGAGGAAGTAAACCAAAAAGTGAAGCTCTTTTTAAACATACTATCCTGAATTATGATCGTTATCCTCCCTTTGGATGACAGAGGAAGGTGGGCCCGCTCCTTCAGTTTCCCTCTCCCTGGTTATTTATATCCACGGGCTGAGCCCACAGACACTTCCTGGAAAAAGTGCTCCTCTTTCCACCCTAATTCCCTCCCTGTGTCCTTGTGCCTTTACTTTCCTAGTCTTTCTTTTACTTTCCCAGCCTTGATGTGTTTGGTGCAGGTGACTCCGGAACGGAGAGAAAGAGTTGTTGGCTGCTTTGCTAATCCGTTTCCTAGCATTTCGTTAGTGAAAGCATAAAAGTGAAAAACACAGGGGTAGTATCTACGGATCATTCTGAAAAATAACCCTTGGGTTAACATGCTTTAAACAAATGTATGGTGTTCTATGACATTTCAGTGAGGTTAAAAAAAGCTTTCTGAATCGGAACACTTTCTGATTACCCCAGATCTAATACCAATAGACCATCAATTATTAAAAAAAAGATGGAACATCTGTGCAGGACATTTATTTCTTAATTCAACAGAAGAGAACCCATTTTAGCACCACCCATCACATTCCACATGGTGTTCCACTTCTCCCACAATGGTGGAGAGTTCTGGAATGTCTGGGCCAGGCCAATCAGCATTTACCTATTATGTGTATGATGCCAAATAATGGCTTGGTGGAGACTGAATATTTTCCCAAACAGACGTGGAGCAAAAAATAAGTACCAGGTCCCAGATTAAATAATTACTCCGTGCTTCATACAGGAGATCATAACAAAGACTGCATTGTCTTTGTGCCAGAAAAGCCACCATTAACTTGACTTTACCATTATTCTCCCAAATTGCGCTTGGAGTGCAGGCTTGCATTAAGAATTCGAGCTGATTCTCCATTCTGTGAAGAAGAAAGGTCTCCAACCTCAGTACACCAAGCCTCTCTCCTCAGGAGAAGTGCATAAATCTTGGTTTTGTTTTCTACACTGTCCTTGTCCTATTTAAATTACGCACTTGAAAGAGAAACAACTGAAGTGTAGCTCCTGAGGAATTTCGTCAAAATTACACATTTGGACGCCATCCACATCATGTTGCAGACAAAGCAAAGGACTTGTCTACAGCTGGTTATCTTTGCTGGTAACATAGTCACTTGGCTCACTCATAAACAACATTATGCACATCTTTTTCTGAACTGCATAGTAAAAACTGGTATCTAAGAGAAACAAGCTAGAAATGTAATAAAAACATTAGATTGTGTTAAGTTTTTAATAATTTATAAGGGCATCCATTTCACACCCGCATTGCAAACTGTCTCTTGATTGGGAGTGAAACCTGAGTTCTATACACTCTATTGTTCTAACAGGGTTTAAAATGACCAGTGAAGGCCCTACAAGAAAAAATGGAAATTACCCCAGATGTATCTGCATTTTGATTGGCAATTTACATTTATTAATCTTGTTCACACTTTTCTTCAAAGCATCTTACAATGTTAAGCTATTTACAATTATTTACACATTCATACCACTGGGTAATTTTACTGGAGCAATTTAGGGTAAGTACCTTGCTGAAGGGTACTACAGCTGGAGGTAAGACTTAAACCTGCAACCTTTTGAGCCAAAGGCAGCAGCTCTAACTCCTATACTAGCAGTAAGTTTTACTGCTTTATAGCTCTTATTACCTGTTCCACAACATCTACAACATTTTAGTACAGCAAACAGCAGCACTCGAAGAGCAGGGCCACTGCTGAATCTCTAAATTCAAACAGACCATTATTTGGCTGGCTTGGACTTTGCAAAGGGGGCGCGGTGGCGCAGTGGGTTGGACCACGGTCCTGCTCTCCGGTGGGTCTGGGGTTCAAGTCCCGCTTGGGGTGCCCTGCGATGGACTGGCGTCCCGTCCTGGGTGTGTCCCCTCCCCCTCCGGCCTTATGCCCTGTGTTGCCGGGTAGGCTCCGGTTCCCCCGTGACCCCGTATGGGACAAGCGGTTCTGGAAATGTGTGTGTGTGTGTGGACTTTGCATCAGCTTCTCTTTAGCCACTCTCTCTTACTGAGTTAACAGTGAGCCAGATGGGAAGGGTTCACCAGGCTCTGCTCATCAGGCAGGTTTGGGTTAACTTGTCCTGGTCATGGATTAGAAATACAAAGAAAGCAGAAAATCATTTGGACACATTAGTAGAGAGGATTGCCATTGAAGTCAGACAAATATCAGTGGAGAAATGCCACCAGTGGCTTAACTGCCCTGTTCTTAAAAACCTTCAGCTCTACTGCCTAACAGGCAGCTTATCTCCAGTAAATAATATGTATGCTTAAAGGAGGAAACTCACACACACCTTATCTGAAACCGCTTGTCCCAAGCGGAGTCGTGGTGAACCGAAGCCTAATCCGGCAACACAGGGTACAAGGCTGGACGGGGAGGGGACACACCCAGGACAGGACGCTAGTCCATCACAAGGCACCCCAAGCAGGACTGGAACCCCAGACCCACCGCAGAGCATGACCCAGTCAAACCCACTGCGCCACTGCATCCCCCCGCACAAGGAAGGAACTGCTACACCTAAAAAAATCTGGCAGAAGCTAAAGCAATTGCACCATGGTTCTGGTAGTGTCTTCCTTTCCCTGGGAAATGAGAAGAGTAAAGAACGATGATCCCTTCCCCCATGCGGAACTCAGTTTAAACAGCAAACACCCCAACTGACCCTAAAGTGCTCCCTGAGGATCTTCCACAGGCAATCAGAAGAGGCCAAAGGTGGGCGCTGAACAGCCTTCAAAAAGTGTGACCTTGTGAGATGAAAAATAAAACCATGCGCTTCCTATGCACACTATCCCTGCTGCTCTCAGATCAAAGGGTAGTTACTCCACCAAACAAAAAGATGTATTAAACAGTTACTTGGGCGAGGTGTGTTCTCTTTGCCTGAATCCACTAAAAAGTTATGTAAAAATGTGCTGTGATTTTTGGCTTCCATCACACGGATGGAACTGTTACATAAGGTAGGTTGAGAGGCCCGAGGAGTGGACACTGAGGGCATTTTTCTCTCCTTCCTGTTTTGAATCTTTGTGTGCAAGTTTGAATTTCAAGATTACGAATGCGTTTCATCCTAACATGGCTTTATGTAAGCACAGGAAATAACAGTGATATACATATCAGGCTTTAACAGTTGGGGAAGTGTGAAAAGCTGTGCTCTTTCAGTGTCTCTACACTGAGGAGAAGCCTTCCTTTACATGTATTTTGATGCTATGTCCTGTTCATGCTTTTGACCTGGCATCTATACCAACTTTTCCAGCAGAAACTATGGTAAGGATGAACTTGCATAAATCTATTGATGATAATATGTGAGAATTCAATTAATAACAGTCTGGTTCGCAGGTTACTTCATGAGTACTTGGACGGGGGGATGAACGAGATTATGGAAGGGAAATCGGTTGCTTTAGAATAACAGGTAAAGGGAAACCACCCCCAGGCCTTCCACAAATTCACAGAGACAAAGAGACATTAAGAAGGAAAGTCCACACTGACTCGTGACGCACAAACAGCTATTTATACAGACAAATGGCAACATGCATGGGGTTAACATAACTTATGTACTTGAAATGTTCAGAACAGACATTCAAGGAGAAACAAATACAACAATGAGCTTTTTTCAGTGTCATAAAACACTTCACGGAGTACTCATGGAAAATGCCAAGTTCAGTACACAAAGAGCATAACGAATCTCGGGACATACAGGACATCCAACAGAAGAGCAGCAAAAAAAGGGTTTCCATGGTTTGGGCCTTAATTCCATGCTTTTGAGTTTGCTGGGACTGCGGCGCTTTAGCTGGTGAAGCACAAGTCCAGACTCTGCTACTCTGTTCAAGCACTGGAGGAAGACCTTCACTTTTTCCATGAGCGGAACTTGAGCTGGCAAGTCTGCAGCTGAGCCGACTGTATCCAATATTCCCCAATTCTGAGTGTTATGTCATTTGGAAAATGGAATACAGCAAGAAAAAGGTTGTGTGTTACGAAGATTTTGAGCACAACACAGAATTTCCAGACTGAAAAATACAGTGTTTGACCTCTTTCTTTAGATGCCGAAGTTATATTCCATTTTCCTGCTCAAGACTCATGATTCAACCAAAATGAGGGGCTGAGCCCTTGAAGCATTCTGGTAACCCTGGCAGAAAGAGGAGGTAAAGGGTCTGACAGGACACCACAGGAACACTAAAGTCTCAGATATGCTTCAACCCTCTTCAACAACAACCTCATCCCAATCAGTCTAAATTTAAAATAGCAGAACAGATCATTTTGAATCTGAGAGACACACTGGACTGAAAAGCCCACAGCGACATGGACATTTTATTCAAAAAGAAAATACAAATGACAATGTTTACATGTGTAATTTCCAAACATTTCTTGTACCTAGTGGGCTTTAAGTTCAAACTCCCACCTGCATTATTGTTATGCTGTGGACTGATCAAAGGTATGTGTGGATGGACTGAAGATACAACTGCTGTCTGAAGAAATGGTGCAAGAGCACCTAAGAGCCGTTCCTGGGGTGAAAGGTGGGAAAGGTGGGATGCTGTGCTGCTGACTCCTTATATAAGAATTGTACATAGTTCAAACTGTATGGTTCCTACAGCCTGGTTCGTCATGTTACAAACTTTAGAGCTATAAATTTTTGAAGATACAAAAATTTTCTATATTATTTATTGCTATTATTATAATTGTATTTTCTTCACTAACCCGTTGTCTCAAATTTCTGTCCATTGCCCAGCAGCAGTGGCCTGCATTACTGCGCCGAGCCATTAGTTAGCAGTAAGAAGAGTGAAAGCAGCATAGGTTGGGACTGCTTTCATTTAGCTCACTTCCATGGTGTTAACAGCTCATGGCTGGTACTTATGATTGTCAATGATTAATAACAAGATGGCAAACACTGCAAGTTTATGGGACAAATCAGTCAGCAATCAGAATTAAACAGGAGTTTGTGAAAGCAGATTTTTATTTCAGTCTGCTCCCAGTTGTGTTTATAAGTTGAGGAACCAGTGTAGACAAGAGATTATGGAAACAGAATCAGGGATCGTTTCTAAAAATAAAAGGTATTGAAATGATGGTTTATTAGCTCATGCAGTAAGCCCCTAGACTCTTTGCACAAACCTATAGTTTAAAGTTACCATTATTTCAATTAACCTTCAATGATGCTTACTTGCTGTGAATAACAGGTTTCTGTACATGCTAAAAAAAATTGTATCTGTTGTGCCCTTAACATGCTTTCACTATTATTACTAGTAACTACTATTGCATTACAGGGGGGATCGTGGTGCAGCAGGTTTGGCTGGGGCCTGGTCTCTGGTGGGTCTGGGGTTCCAGTCCCGCTTGGGGTGCCTTGCAGTAGACTGGCGTCCCATCCTGGGTGCGTTCCCTTCCCCTCCAGCCTTGCGCCCGGTGTTGCCGAGCTAGGATCCGGTTTGCCGCGACCCCTCTCCAGACAAGCTGTTTCAGACGTTGTGTGTGTACCAGTGCATTGCTTTACTGAAAAATTTGTGCAAAGAGCAATACAGCTTAACACATTGCCTCAACTGGATGTTTTGAAGGAGCAATTATCGTAAATATTTTGATAAAGCTCGCTAAAAAAGTTTGCCCCCTGGGACTCAGAAAACAGGTTAGGTCTATGTCCTTAGGTATAAAAAAAGATATCACCGTGAATTTCAGACTGCAAGCTGTGCGTTATTCCTTGGGGTACAGCTGCTGCTGTGTGACTAAGCCACTTCCTCGCCCAGATCCAGACCATTTGCCCACCAGGGGTATAACTCATCCTGACCACATGATTCACACAGCATCAAGCTCAATGCCAAAAATGCACAAACAAAATAAAGCTATCAGAATAGCAGGGTTTATTTCAGAGTTACACTGCAGCTGTTGTGCAGCCTGTGGATTAACCGCAAAGAAAATAAAACACGAAAAAAAGACAATTTAACATTTGTGATACTGCTTCAGATCGAGTGTTTCCACATACATTCAGTTATATGTTCCAGTTTGTTCTTATGAATTCTTCTATAAAAGGCAACATTTGGAGGACATGGACTCAAATGTTTGAAGTAAAGATAAGCAAAGACTGGAATATGTCTAGCAAACACAGCTGAAGTGTTTAGCTTTGGGGAGAAAATAAGTAAATTGTTTTCCCATTAAGAAAGTTACCTTAGCTATTCAAAGAAAAAAATGGGTATTCCCACAAATGTGTTGCTTCTAAGGAATTACTTTTTACCATGATTTTTCGTGCTAATGTAATTTCCATGTGCACTTTTCAGGAAGGCGGATATATTTTAAGGTGTTAAATATAAACTCAAAAGTATACATGGCAAACATATTATATGGTAATGGCATAACAAACAATGATAATGTGCTCTCCCTCTTGTCCCAGAGGTCAAAGCGACCAACTCAATGAGCAGAATATCAAAACAAAAGCAAGCTTGATGAAGGACGACAAGCGTTCATAAAAGACAAAGGCAAAAACGCTGGGGGAGAAAGAAATAATAAAAATCAGATGAAAGTATTGAATTTCTTGCAGAAGGTAGATGTCTAGATGTGAAAAGCAGACTAGGACAGCAACACGGGGACCAGGTCAGATGAGTGTGATTATGACTGACACGTGCTCAGTCAGAACCCCAAGCACCCACGTAGGGGCTCAAGGAAGCTCTGTTATTCTACAACAAAAATTAACAGAAAAAATATATGCATAATCAATATCTCATATAGTCTGAGTAGACTGTTGCTACTGTTGACCAGAATGGCTCATTCAGGGGAGATGGTTGCTGAGGGCTTCATCTCTATTACAACCCTAAATACTTTCCCGCGCTACCAAACTGGAATCGCAGATCAACAGAGCCTCACTGGAGTTGTATTACAGTAAACAAAATTAATAAAATAATATGACAAATATGGAAATACTTCTCAATTACACTCCTCAAGACCTACTGTTTGATCAGACTAGTATTTAATACCATGCAGAAACTGTACGTTTGCAGTCTAACTAGCATATATAAAGAGATACAAGATGTGCTGTATAATGCTGCGCAAAAACCCATCCCACATATGCCTATGGAAGAACAACATGGTCGATGATCAAAGGCTGCCTTGCATTTTACGACTGTGGAAGCAGAACTGCGGGACCTGCCAACAGCAGAGTTGGAAGACGCCTGGAGTAATTTCCCAGAACACATCACTGGTAATATGGGAGCACACCTCTCCGCTTCCCAGATGTCAGCTCACAGAGGTCTGCTGAATATTCAGGATTTTTCCTGCATGTCTACCCCTGGAGGTACTCTAGCAGCATAGGCTGAATCAAGCCCCTTATTCTTACTTTTGTCATCCAGAACCGTGGAACAGCCTGGGGAACTCGCACAACTTTGACATACTGCACCCCTCTGGAATAAGACTCCCACTACTCCAGACGTTTAGCTGATGGAAGTGGACAACAGTGAATCCAGCTCTGCAGCTCTACCGGTTCCATGCCTCCCGCAAAGACACTATAAAGCTATTCTGACACAGGCACATTCTACGGCACCTCATTTTGTTGCTTCGACGAGAAACATGCAAGGGAATGTGCATTTTGAGTTGAAAGTTCATCAGCTGTAAAACAGCTGTTAATATTAGTTTAAGAGCAAAGCTTTGCTAGTGTTTCAAAGATCCGTATGTGTGAGGCAAAAACAGATGGGAAGAGAACGCATAGCTGGAAGGTCCCAAGGTCCTAATTAAAAAAACTATCCAACCTGTTGCAAAATAGCAACTCAAAACCCGAATGTACACACAAACAAAGTAAAAAGACCACACCAAATTAAACACATTATTTCATTCTTCTTCACTCTTTTCTTGGTGAGCAATTTGATAATTTCACCTAAAGGAAAGGGTTTAGGGACATCTCACCAACACTGAATCTAAAGCACCAAATCAATTTGAATTTGACAGGAAGCAAGTGCTTCCAGTTCTTCACAGTCAGCCCTAAGCCCACCCTGAATCCCCCATCCCCCTTTGCACTACAGTGAAAGCAACCATTAAAAACCCCAAGATCCTGGACATCAAACTTTAAGATGGTATGCCTTTAGGCTGTTCTTTTGCCATCATGGAAATCTCTCCTCAGCTGAAAAGAGAATAAGGGGGTCCAATCTGAAATGCCAGGTTTATGATTTTAAAATAAGAATGTAGCATTTCAAAGGGATGATGAATGTTATTCGGTAATAAGTAACAGCACTTCTAACACTTCCAGACACATTTGAACTGAGTTTCAGACTGCAGAAATGATGTAATAAACAGTTTTTTTTTTTTAATTGCCAGTGAATTTAATAAATTTGCTTTTCATCCAACTACATCTGATGAAAATATTAATGTATTGTATAATTTGAGCGAAATTTGCTTAAACTGAAAACATGAGTCTTGCTGTCTTCTACAGCTTGAATAATTTATTGAGAAGGTCTGTTTACGGTCTGACCTTCATTGCAACAATAGGCAACCCCCTGCAGCCCCCTTTCATGAGGAGATTGTAGCCATTCATGATTTCAAAACTGGCCGACATTCAGGGCACTCACTGTGTAATGGCTGAGGGAGGGGGGCAACTCTACTGGTCGTGCGTCTCCCAGAATGATGGACTTCAAAGCTCAAGAGCTCCATGAGGCATGACACAGAGTCCAATACAAACAGTGTTCCCACCACAAAGACACCGTTGGCTGATAATTAAAACTCTGAGGCTCCTCACAATGGAAGCTCCAACAGACAAAATGGGCATGGAGGAGGTGGGGTCTGGAAGGGGTCCAGGACCCCATGGGTTCAAAACTCATCTGCCATCTGTGTGTTCTGGAATTTCCACAAATGCAAAAAGTGCATGTGAGGGGGACAACATTGTTTTATCTGATCAGTCAAGCGGACTCTTCTCAAACAACAGTGGCTCCTGGGCTCCACCCAAGTTGACCAATACCGGCGGGTCAACATGTCATGTAGTGCTGGGCTCTGCACGGGCCATGTTACACAGTGAATGGCTTGATTGCTCAGCCACAAGTAGTCCATATAATGATGTCCTACCCTACACAAATGATAAACGATGTTCTGTACAGACATGCCCCACCGAGCGTACATTGAGGCCAGACTCTCTAAGCAGCTTCAGAACCAACCACCTAATGGCACTTCAGTGAATCTGATTTCCATCTCCATCACCCAACACCTTCTTTTCAGGAGTTCTACAAATAGAAAAACAAAACAAACCATTATCAGCAAGAAGCTTCTTCAGGCTCTCATGCAGCAATCACAGCCACACACTCACACTAACAATTCACTGTTCCTAATTTTAGCTTTTTAATTGACTGGGGAGGACCTTGGGGAAAGTTAGGCAAGGAGTGGAGACAGCCATCTGCCATAACTCAGTCACTATGTCAGAACTGGCACAGCAGAACCGTTTGAAAAAAGTGAACTTGCCGCTCAGAGCAGGTGCCTGCCCGTCTCTCGAATCTCTCCAACTCATTCCCATGGTGTGGGGAGCAGCCAAGCATTTCAAGGAGCCGCAAATTCTCAAAGTGCCAGAGGGCAAAGGCAACTACCAACAGCGAACCCAACACTGATGGATCCCTATTCAACACAGCTGAAAAAATGTATCTTCACCAGCATGGACTAACAGCTATTTTTTTTTGTAATGCACTAAGGAAGAAAATGGCACTATTGTCAAGAGTTAAGATTATTTCTTGACAATCAGGCAGATCAGCATTACTCATAGCCTTGTTCTTATGCCTAGATTATAAGACAACCACCTTTAACATCCTCTATTTAAACAACAGGAAATGTCATTAAACAACTGAGGCAAACTCATTTAGACGTTTCCCAAATGCACCTCTTCAATGACCTAAGACAGCTAGTCTGCTGCCCCCATATATGCCCATTTCCCCTGATTCAGCTACACAATCGCCTCAATAGCACACATTTCCACAGCGGTAGTTTGTCATTAAAGCCAGATCCACCCCACACTCTGCCTCATATGAAGCATCACCTCTGCTACTGCAGTGTGTGAAACAGGATTGGATTCCTCCTAAAGATCAGCACCCCCTCACTGCCAGAGCTTGACTGGTCTCATTCATCAGGATCTACAGCAGCTGGACGGGTGTGGGGGATCTGACACAGTGTACACTGGTCTAATCCTGGATTACCACGGAGGGCACCAGGGAGCCGGAACTGCCCCCTAACCCACCCTGCCTGTTATGTACAGTACATTATGCTATCAAATGTCTTAGAAGGTTGTCACATTTCACCTGGGTTGGGTGTGGATGGAGGCTCTTGGAATCCAAGCAAAGTCGGCTGCTTAGTTGGAAATGCATCTTGTGCAGATTCCAGTTTGCAAAGCCAATATTTCAGTTATCAATATCTAAAGGTAACATACTGATAAATGTTTCATTTTGAAAGTCTCTTGCCAAAAGACAGAGCTGTTTTAAACCATGTTGCCACATGAATTTGAAATAATGGTGTGATGGTTTGGGAACAGGCAAACAGCTTACTTGGTACAGTGGAACGTCAGGATTGGGGTCAAGAGGGCAGGCTGGGACAATAGTGTTCTGTGCCACACTGATGAGTGCATGTATCATTTCAGAATTGCCACCTACAGCAGCACTGTATTCGTACAAACTTAATGTACATCTGCCTAACAACTGGCCGTGGGTCTTGCCTTAAGAGGTTACCGCTGCTTGGTCACAGGCCCTCAGCACAGTAAATAACCCTGTTTATCTTGGGGACATCAAATGAACGCCATGAGAGCCAAATGAGCAAACCACCTGTCTGCCGTGACAACCTCCCCGGTCTCCCCAGGAATGGTGTGCACACTCTCTCTCCCGTCACCAGCCCCTTACACCAACTCTCCCATTTCACAGCTGGGAAAGTAATTTTCGTCGAGTTCATCAGCTCTTACCCATCTCATCTGATGACATACCAACTTTTGACCTGCAAGAGTGCCAGTGCAAAACAGTGCTGACATAACAGCAACAATGTACTTGAGTATTACATCTTTATTTTGCTCAAGGATAAAACAGTGTAGTTACTTCCTGGTAGTAGAATCTGCAGCCTTTGGATCAAAAGAGAGCTTCTACCAGAGAGCTGGAAGACAATGGGCTCCAGGAAGAAGGGTGCATGAGTGTAGATTGTGGAGAAGCACCTTTTCCACTTGCCACCCAGGCACCAGCAGGTTCATAAAACACTCAGGCTGAGAAATTAAGTGACCTGTGAAAGTCTTAACATTGTTCTACAAAGAGGGACCCGAAAGACTGTTACGCCAATACAAATGCTGAAGTCAACATTTCCATTGTGTAAGGGGCATATGAACTGTTTCGGACAAGGCTGAAGTTTTACCTCAATGAAGTTCAGGCCTACATGAGATACAAGGTTGAAGTCGTGTCTAGAAGAGAGACGAAGCTGAAATGGTACATTAGTAAGAGGCTGAAATGTTGTCTATAGGAAGAGGATGTTGGACCCTCCAAAGGGTGTCAGGTGCAGTATGGTCCTCACACAATGGACAGTGTTGAGAGGATGACTGCAGATTTATCAGAAGGGCATAAGGTACTTCAAATAGGGAGGAATGGCAGCTGTTAAACCAACAAAGCAGCCAAATACCCCCTGAGAAGCAAGACTGACACTACAGCCACATTTAGGCTGAACTACATAGTTTGTGGAATGCTTGTCACTGAATGAAAAATACTACACTGAAATGAATTCACATTGCTTCCAAAGAAGGTGTAGCTCACCATCATTTGTGTTTATTATTTTTTGATGATGAACAGGAAACCTTTGCGATTTTAATAATAGCCTGGCGATAATAAATACAAAAGGTTATGACAGAGGGAGAATTGGTGACACAACAAAGCGGAAGAGCGGCACTATAAATTAGGATGCGGGGTATGCTTACTATTCCCACATATCCAGAAAGGAAACATTCCCCATTTCCTTCTAGAAGAAAGGCATGTCGAATTTAATGAGATTACATATCATTAACAGAACAGAATAGGACTGAAAGGGCAACACAGACACACACAGTCCGAACCACTTGTCCCATACAGGGTCACAGAGCCTAACCCAGCAACACAGGGCATAAGGCTGGAGGGGGAGGGGACACACCAAGGATGGGACATCAGTCCATCACAAGGCACCCCAAACAGGACTTGAACCCCTGACCCACCAGAGAGTAGGACCCAGGCCAACCCACTGTGCCACCCTGCAACCACACCCCTATGCCTCCTGAAAGGGCAACTGAACACAGTTATTCTTCTTAATTTGTAACTTCAAGAACAGACATGTATTTTAAAATATTAACTTAGGTAAATAAAATCACTGATGTTTTCCTCAACTAAAGCCTGCATTAGCCATCACTCCCAATCAAAACAAGCAAAGTAAATAAATTAATATCCCAAGATGATTAATTCAGTTTTTTTTCTAAATCTTTGTAATAGCTTTTACCAGAATATACAAAAGCATTTCAGTGAAACACTTTCAAAACTCCATAATGTTCTAATGCAGAAGACTACACAATGGACTCACCCAGAACAGTTTTTCTTGGTCTAATCATGTGAAATGTACATCAAAAATATTTGATTCTCCTTTTCGCAATACGCTCTTTTCCATTTTGGAAACGTGTTAAAAATAAATGCATACAGTTTTAAGTATATCCACAGCAAAGAGCAGAATGAGGAGGATATAAGAGAAGGTAGAAGTGTCAGGGGACATTCAACCAGCAGGCCAAGGTAAACAAAGAGGAGGAAATGTGGGCCTATCTATTTAACTGGCCTAATTAGCTCTTAAGGGCTTCGGAGAAAGATGGGGATCAGCGGGGAATGGGGGAGGCTGTGAACCGAAGTGTAAAGTACCACTGGGTGGGGTGCGGTGGGGTGGGGGAGCAAAGCACATGCTTCTTAACAGCACGGGAACCTGACCCTTTGTTGTTGGGGGAGGGGCCAACAAGCCCCATGGGGCTAGATGTGACAGATCAGACAATCTTCTGTTCTCCAAACAAACAAAAACACTGGATCTCATCCATTCATCCACCTGGCAGATGTGCTGTCCAAGCATCTGCAACACTACATTTTGAAGGAGAAAATCCACCTTTAACTGCATTTTTTAAACCTTTTTTTTTTACTCATTAACAGCAACTCCCTTGTCGCTAGAAGGCCCCTGTCAGTAAATGAGGCCTAATGAGGAAAGATTATGGAAGCTCATCTGTACATCAGTGATGGTAGTGGAGATAGGCCTCATCAAGAGTGTGTATGTTACATTGATTGTGCGTGTACATGTAAAAAATGTGTGATTGCAACGTTTATGACAGTATGCACAGTGAGAGTGTGCGAGTAAGTGTGTATGTGTGCACAGACTGTGTATCAGACAGATTGCGCATCTGTGTCTGGTTATGTCTGACATAATACGTGTGAGGAATTGCACCAGTCGGTATGTGTAAATACATGCATGTGTGTGTATTTGCTCAGCTTGTCAAGGAGTCACTCAAACTCTGTTTCCCTCTCTCTGTCTCTCTCTTACACACATACAGACGCAAGGGGTCTGTAAAAAAATATGAGCGTGTGAATGTGTATGTGTGTGTCAGAGTGAGTCTTTGTGCCTTCTACGCACAAGGCCAACGCATTACTCCACAGAGTAGAAAACACTGTGTGATCAGAAATGTGGACTACTGATCCTGTCAAAGGACTCACACTGCTTATGGCTAGAGTGAGGGTGAGGATCACATTAGATTCCTAACTCTGGAGCTTCTTCTGTCCCTGAGAAATACACTTGATGGGTATCAGCATGTTGCCAGTGAGGAGAAAGGTTGCAGCATTTAAATTTACAAACCAGCATGACAAACAGCAATGTAACACTTGCGGTTGATTTATTTTGTGGTATTATTTAACAGCTTTATTTTGCAGAATACTAAAATTATACTGAAATGCAAAAATTACTGGTGGATGAGCAAGGATCCAAAACTAAAAGGTGCAAAGGTACAGAATGCAGGTGAGAATGGCCAAGCCCATTGCTATAATGAATATGGTAAAGGAGCACTGAAATTTTTGCATTGTTAGGTGCATCAGAACAATCCAGCTTCTAATTATGTAATAAATGTGCCGAAAGAAGTCACAATGCATTTCCAACAGCAGAAAAACAACACTGAAATGTACAACAGGGACTTGTGCATTTCAAACACAGCTTTCATGCTCCACAGTCACTAACCGATGATATATTATGGGAATAACAAAGAAACTTACAGCCATTTATAACAACTTATTTCAAGGAGCTGTGTATGTCAGTACTATAAGTCATAAAGGTTTAAACAATGGGTCAATGTCAGCGGGCTCTCAAAAGCATGACAAAAAAAAACCACAACCACAAATAACACTAAAACATTTTGTTTAGCCATGTTATAAACCAAGTGTTGTTAATACAATGCAAAACAACAAATGATGCGGTGACCTAGGCAACAACAAAAATGCTTAATATCATACAAACAATTTTTTTTTTTGATGTGACATCAATCCATCATCTAGAAATTCACCCAAATTAATTTACCTATACAGTAATACTTATATTCCATCCAACAGGACGCAGTGCAACAGCAATCGCTTTGTATCCCACAGAACTGATGACCAATACTATGATTTCCAAGAACAAAAAATATCAGTGGGAAACAAAATAGCTTATGTTGAACTGAAATGAATACCCTTACAAAAAATCTTACAATCCATTGCGGCTGTAGAAAAAGAAAGAAAGAAAGAAAGAAAGAAAAAGAAAGAAAGAAAGCTCCACTAACAAAGCATCTACACAGCTGTTAAAACTATATCCCTTCAGTTGGATTCAATGCACCAAAATGTAAACTTTAAGAGGCGAAATGTGTTACAACACAAAGTTCCGTGGGTACAGCAAGCTTTCACCTCTCACGTAGAGAGATGGGTACTATTAATGAATAGTTACAGAATGGCTGTTTTTTAAACAACTTGAGAAGCTGGCCAGTGTGTCACTAAGAACGGATGAGCAGTTATACGTATTCATTTAGCTGATGCTTTTCGCCAAAGAAAAGTACAATTACTTACCTTCTTATACAGCTGGATAGTTCTTACTAGAGCAACTTTAGAGGAAATACCTTGCTCAAGGGTACTACGGCCAGAAAAGGGAAACAAACCTGCAACCTGTGGATACAAAGGCAGGAGCACTAACCACTACGCTACCAGCTGTCCTTTTTTGTTGCCTCTTTTCATAACAAACACATCCGTTTGCTTTGTCAGCTGGGTTACGTTAGTAAACCGCTTATCAAGAGTTATAACTGCTAACTAGTTATTTGATAACATACAATTTAATACCCAACAAGATTTTCTACTTCATAATGTTTAAGTCTGAGAACATAAATGATAAATCTTGACTCCTTTAGTTATTTCTCTAGAACATTTTCTTTAAACAGGAAGCCAAGACACATCTCCTCCAGCGACACTCCTGTGCCACTGCCTAGAAGATATGAACAGTCAATTAAAATTTTGTAGCAGTTAAGAGCCTACAGAACCAGCCAGGAATGACCAAATTTAATATTACACACGTCATCGAAAGAAGCCGCAAGAAATAATCATTTGTAACACTGTATTAACATTGGCAATAGTCTGTCAGTTTCAAAGGAAATGTAAAATTGCTGCATGCTATTTAAAAAAAAAAAAACTGCATTTCAGCAGCACAGCATCAGCAACATCAACCAATAAAATGGTTCTGAACATTATTATTCCTCTAGCAATGGCTCCATATAAAAGGGCAGTCTAAAATAATAGGATACAGTGAAAGCTAAGTCAATTTATGAACCATTACCATCTGAGACTAATAAGATCATTTAAGTAATCCTGCTTTGTATTAGAGGTCTGCAAAACTCCTTACCATCATGAAAACTACAGGGATGCAAAACTGTTATTATGACAGACTTTGTTCATTAATTTCCACAGTGATGTGGCCTTGCTATCAAAGGGAGAACATTCAAAAGTATAGTATTCACTTTGTTCTGTTTTTCACTATGCATACTTCTGCCATTTACTGTTTGACTCAGATAGTATTTCCTCTTACAAATCTACAAAATGGAATGAGCAGCACAGTGTAATGTTCATTAAGCAGATTAATAAGTTACAGTTTTGGAGAACTAGTTCATTATCATCTGTCTGGCTAGTTTGCCTTCAAAACCACCATGTACTGATTTCGGTAATCAATCATTTTAATTTTGCGTGCTGCGGGACTACAGTGCTCTCACAACCAACTTCAGGTCATCATTAATCGGCCTTTGCCATATCTGGTTTGACAGGAGGAGCAAATAGAAAAAGACCCCCCACGGCCACTAGAATCACCAACCCAAATCCCGACAGTTTTCTTAGACCCCACTGTCTGGAGAGCAGGGTCTGCAGACAGAGTGTAACACAATCACTCCTGCCACATGATGATCCTGCCAAGTGGGTGCTTTGGGACTATTCAGAGGAAGCCTGGGAAGAGGTGCACAGCTGGGGTTTGATGTATGGGGGAGTCTGGGATCTCAATCCTACTGGGTGCTTGATTTTTGCATGAAGCCAAGGTCTGTCAGACAATGTTAGCCTTTCTCTTATTGTAGAGAAAACAACAAACAGTGAGTTTGATATGTAAAATGAGTCAAGGTTTGCCGAAAGACCCTCCTTTGCGCTTCAAACCCAAAGGTCTTTTTAACATTCTGGAATCTTCCCTAAATTCCACATTTTGTAGGTTTTATAGAGCTATCTGCCTTTCATATGAGTATTTCAAAGAGAAATCTCCTTCAAAATGACATTTATACGGTAAAACATATTACACTACCCTGACTAGATAGACTTGCTAATGCTTATTTTATGTGCATTTTTATCATTTTAAACTGTGTAGACTTTAGAGCAGAAATTTCACATTGAAATTTAGAGATACTAATTTTAGTTCCAATGGAGCACTTCTATTTGGAATAGTTTGAGATGAAAGACCTACCACCATACCTATCGATTCTTTAGGACAGCACTGCATGCAGTTCAAAAAACAAATGCCCTGACATACAGTATGGTTATAAATTGTTTATAAATTAACCTTTGAGAATTTCTTTGACGTAAAGGAGATTAACGATACAGCTCATCTCATAGGGTGTTTAAGGGCTCTATCATCAACAAAATAACTGTGTACCTACATAACTACTGTCAGATATACAGATTATGGAAATACTCCAATCATAAAATAAAAAAAAAATAAAATAAATAATAAGACAAAAGTTGACCTTAAAATCCTTGACTGTGGGTCACTTTCTCCCACTATGTAATATGTGTTATTCCAGCAGGGGGGAAGGCTGGGCTGAGGATGTGGACCAGGCCTTCCTCCAGAAGAACATTCTGAAGGTTCTGCTTGCTTTCCCAACCTGATGCAAAGCAGATGGCCCACTTCTTTAGCACCATGGCCAAAAAGCACATGGAGCATGCCCTTTTTAAAACATTTTCATAAGTGTTTCCAACTGCGGTGAATGAATTTTCCTTAGAATGCATGAATATGCTGTATATATTTGAACAATGTGCTTGCGAATACGAGATGCCAGCTAATGACAAGCATAATTTGGGGGGCACGGTGTCATTTCTTCAACAGCAGTCTCTGCCTCTGGCCAGTACTTTCTGCTCCTTAATTAGGCTAAACTCAAAAAGTGATACATGACCCTTGGAAATAAGCTACTGCAATTTCAACTACTGGTGCTTCCACTTGGCCTGTGAAAGTAAAAAAAGCACGTTTTTCCCCTTTCTATTTCAATAAAACGTGTTGTGATTGGCAACAGTCCCAGATCTGTTAACATTAGACTCCCTTCCAGCGGGTTGCTCAATAGGGCACGCTCTGATGCCCACAGGAAGTCTGGAGAAAGCAGGGACCGCAGACAACGCTGGGACTAAGCCCAAGGGCCTCTGGGGCCACATGCTCACATTACACCTCATGTCAGACGGCCTGAGGTGCTAGAGAACACCTACTACTTGCCGTGATGACTACTGACTACGTGTCTATACATTTGTCAACCACCAGTTAGACAGCTATGTGAAACATTTCTGGCCCCCAAAGCCCTCTTCTATAGAACTTTTTCAAAAGACAATAGGTGAAAAAAAGCCAAAGAAACCCCAGTTTGAGTGCTGAAATCAGCATACATTGCAGGACCAAAAAGTGCTGCTTACTTCACAAAATGCAAAATGTGTGTCAAAGAACACATCATATTCTTACTGAAGAAAAAGCATTATTACAGAAAAAACTTTGCTTGAAACACTTAAACATTATTAACATTAACGAAGAATGTACAACGTATTAAGTATTAAAAAAATCGTTGATTAATGGATAAACCCATGCAGCTACTTATGTGATGTGCATTGGTTCATATGGTGGAATGTAACAAATTAACTGTGCTTTAAAATCATGCGTCTGCATCTCGTTCTCTCTTTCTATTGATGTGATGCCCTCATTGTATTTTTCTGTAAGATGTACATCGCTCCGGAGGAAAGTGTCTGCTAAATGAAAAAATGCAATACTGTAATGACCCGCGTTTCCGAAGGCCGCCCCCTTTGAGCAGGAATCGAAAGTGACTGTAAATAGTTGATGTGAACAAGGGTAGCTGGGAAATGTAAAATAGTTGTTCAACTGCAGAGGAAACTGTGAGGAACCATATGGGGGTGAGCACGTGTTCGCTTGCGTATAAGTCTGGCTTGAAGTACAGCTCCTTCAGAAAGGAGAATTCTTGGACTGAGAGCTATCTCTCCTAGCGTACTTGCTGATACGTCTCGCTCCGTGCTGCTGTTCCAATAAATGTTCTCTAAGTTACAGCTTCCGTGTATAATTCTTTGCTGCATTTCAGTTTAAACCTGGGCTCTCTGAAATATTTATGTTGACATTATATACTATATTCAAATTAAGAGTTTAACAAACCTGGTTTTGGTGCTTAGTGTTGCACTCCATAATATAAACCACTGTGACCACTGCTGTATATTGTGGCTTACTGCTTAAATTATGATTTCTTATAAAAAAATAATAAATAACTTTTCAATGATGAGAAAGTACACACACATTGTCTGAAACCACTTGTCCAATGCAGGTTTGCGGGGAACAGGAGCCTAACCCAGCAACACAGGACATAAGGCTGGAGGGGACACACCCAAGACAGGACACAAGGCCATCACAAGGCACCCCAAGGGGGACTCGAACCCCAAACCCACCAGAGAGGAGGACCCAGTCAAACCCACTGCACCGCCAAGCCCTCGTGATGAGAAAGTACAGAAATAGAAACTACCGGGATTAATACCGGTTAAAAAGGTAAACAAATAGAGGCTACCAACACTGCTGCCATCTCAACAGCTGCTAGAGCAGTGCTTAGAACTGTTCCCTTTAGACCCAAAGGTTGCAGGTTTGATCCCTACCTCTGCCTGTAGTACCCTTGAACAAGGTACTTACCATGAAGTTGATCCAGTAACATTACCCAGCTGTACAAATGGGTAAATAATTGTAGGTAGATGAACATTGTAAGTTCCTTCTAAGAAAAGGATCAGCAAAATGAAAAAATGTGATGTTGGTCCATATTGTCTGCCCCACCCCATCAGCAGAGCCTGTTGTTTTCTAATCAGATTCAGATAATTCTGCTGGGTGAAGCCACTGTTTTTCATGCTTCCAGTTATGAAAAATTTACCTTGTGCAGCTGAAGTACAGCAGAAAGAACAGAAAAATACTTAGACATGGCCAAGGGGGAAAATCAGAGTCTTTTTCATGCCATTATTTCCAGCACATTTTTAGCATGTCTTGCTCTGATGTTCCCACACAGAGTGTTGTAGAGGTTTAGAATCACTGCATGCTGGCTGCAATCACTGCAGTGCACAATCTCTCCATAGCAGGCCTGGCTGGGTAGGAGGCAGGCCACCAGCACTGGCTCTAGAACCATGTGCTATAGCCTTACTACTGGCACGTCAAACAAGAAATAACATTTTAGGGGGAAAAATCCTATTTGGTCAACCATCCATGAAAAACATTCCTTTTTTCTTCAGTACTTTTTTGTTTCACTTCATTTTTTACTCCATGTGTAAATAATTCCCACAGAAACAGCAAGCATCTAGAACACTCCAGGCAAGAGTTTGTGAAACACTGCATTCATAAGTTCGGCCCTAAACTCCACAGTTCACATTGCAAACAGAAATAATTTATGGATGTTTATTTGGAACAAGAATAAATGTTAAGTGTATTTACTACTTCCTCTTTGATTGTCGTTAAGTTTATTTATCACTTCCTCTGTCATGCAATAAAAATATCAGAGCGATATGTGAAAATCAACTGATGTTTGCCTGGTGACTGGCCGTGCAGATTCAAAAAAAAAAAAAAAAAAAAAACACATGTACGCGTACAGTTAAGAAATAAGCTTGAGTCTCACATTGTGTGGGGGGTGCGGTGGCGCAGTGGGTTGGACCGGGGCCTGCTCTCTGGTGGGTCTGGGGTTCGAGTCCTGCTTGGGGTGCCTTGCGATGGACTGGCGTCCCGTCCTAGGTGTGTCCCCTCCCCCTCCAGCCTTGCGCCCTGTGTTGCTGGCTTAGGCTCCAGTTCCCCGCAACCCCACATGGTACAAGCAGTTCAGAGAATGTGTCTGTGTCTGTCTCATGTTGTGTACACCAAACACATATGCTTTTGGTTCAAAACTGCTTCAAAAAAATTCCCCGAATTTCCACTGACATATAACTCTTTCTTCCGGAAAACAAGTACAATAGGGACTGACCACTTAGAAAAAAGTCTGCATCTCCGATTTATTTATATAAGCGTTAAATGATATATATATTTTTTTTAAGTAAATCAGCTTGTGGTACCATCTGGAGAAGTACTCTTCCCGCATTTAAACATGAACAGCTAACTTGGACATTTGTGTTTATTGGTATGTGTCCAAAGAAAATGGCAGGTTATTAGATTTGTACATAAAAGTGTAAATGTTCAGGGATCACATTCTCATAATGCAGCGCAGGATGTTGAAACAGACCGGGAGGAAACAATGCAACCCACTGGGAGACCCGCTTCAGTGACACTTTGGCAGGAAGCACTGGTGAGGAGCAAGCCATGTTCACATTCATCAGCAACAACAACACACAAGGAAATGCACTTCAATCTGTTGTATCTTGTGTCCTCTATAGTCTGTGGAGAAGCATTCAAGCAAGAATTTCATAGTGCTTTGTACACGGCGCTTGTGCTTACGACAACAAACCTTGAACCCTGAACCTTCAATACATAAGTCTTGTGTGGCTGCATACCCCTTCATTGTCATGGAGCCGAACAGTGAAACAGCAATCCTTAAGACCATCAGGATTTCAGAAGTACCCTCTCCCAACGAGGAGAGACCTGCCCAATATACATTAAATTTTACATTTACTATTTGAGATCAAAATGTGTTTGCAACATCATACTACCCTTAAAGTTAAGATAAAATAATAACTAAAACACTACTTAAAACCAAGCAAGTTCTCTGCATGTTCCACAGTTCTGCTGCCTGAGTTGGAACTAAATGGCTAAATATGGTATATTTTTCTTTCTACCTTCATGTTATATGGATTTTCATACTCTGAGGAAGCCTATTATCAACAAACATGCACGCAACATCAGCAGCGTAAGACTAAATAGCTTCAATGAACCAAATCAGCAGAAATAGTCCATTTGCCAGGCAGCCGTTTCGCTTGCCTGCATAAAAAATAATGTGCTGGTCAATATTTCTCCCCACTGCATACAGTGGGAAAATTGAATAAGAATCCCAGATTCCCACCTCCAGCTGTAATACCCTCGAGCAAGGTACTTACTCCAAATTGCTCCAGTAACATTACCCAGTTGTATAAATGGGTAAAATAACTGTCAGCACCTTAACACCGTAAGCCGTTTTGGAGGAGCGCATCAACTAAACAAATAAATGTAAATGAATAAATATAAGTGCACTGAAGCTGTCCTTGGTATCGCAGCAAAAAAGTTTCCCTAAGATTACAGACACTGCGACAACCATTGTTAAAACTACCAAAAGCCAGCATAAATGTCAACGTACTCTATGGATTGAATGCAGTGGTGCTCAAAGGGTTACATACTCATTGTAACACTAAATTAAATGTAAGAAATACACTCTCGGTCATAACTGAAATATTCCTGTATGTCCTGTGCTGGTTCTCACATATGCACTGCTGCCATCCTTGGTGATCTGCTGCAGCGAAAGCAGCCCCCGTAAGGCGCCACATCCGGACAGCTACACCCTCGGCCAGCAGAGCTTCGCAAACAAGTTGCTAACAAGTTTCGGATATGAGCGCTCCTCTGAGGCTCAGTCAGGGAGGACGCGGCTGGGAAGCAGCTTGCCCTTTGAGCAAAATGAGCTCTTACGCATATACCAGGTGGCTCCCTCCCACTGTACATGTCACTTGCGCCCCACCTGCCTCCATCTCCTTCCTCCCATCTCATCCGCTTCCCAATACTTTCTTGATCTGCTCTCTTTTCTTCATAGCTTCATTTCATTTCCCTGATGGGCTCTGGCTGCTCATGTGTTCAATTTTCACTCTAGATTGCCAGACTGCACTCTCAGGCCAACAGGCCTCTGCCCGCTGCACCAGGCCACAGCGCCCCAAGTAAGGCCACACGTCGGCAGCTGTACTGAAAACTAATCACGGGTGAAGAAAGGGGATATGACAGGCCCTCTTCCTGTCAGCAGAGATGTCAAGGTGAACTTGGGACTCCTTAAATAACCACCCCCGCAACTCCTTACCCCACCCCCACAATGAAGACGAGAAGAAGCTTCTTGTTTACAGGGCCAATAGGGTCTTTTTAACTGCATTAACATCTGCAGGGTGCACTTCTAAATAAATAAATAAATAAGCACCTAGATTAACAGGCGTTACTGCAGTTGGTTAATTTGGGTGACCCCCCCCCCCCCCATGTCAAAAACCCTTTCACCCTTCCCTGGGTGCGGGCGGCTTTGCTCTGTCATCAAGGCCTGTGTGGGACATACTCTGCATGGCCAGCGTGCCGGGGGTCTGACTTACACGCCGTAGCTCCAAGAAGTGTGGCTTACGCAACAGAAAAGACACCACGGTTGCGATACAGGTGCCCGCGGAAGGCTTTCCTCCTTGGGGACCAAAAAGCAGATGAAGCCAACCACCAGTGAAGACAGGTGATCAGAAGGACACTACTGTATCTATCAGTACCACATGTAATTACTACCGAGCATTCCCACCGCCTGCCCAGCGTATTTCAAGGAACAGCCGAGACTCCGCTGGTTATAATCTGCGGCTGGAAAAAGCAAAGCCGCGATAAAGCCGATTTAAATGGTAACAGCATATTGCTCTTTTCATCTAATGGAAGAATGCATTTCACCATCTATTATCTGAGTTGACCTTTGCTGCCAAAAGGACTGCATATTGTTAATAGAGTACCAACTATGTGTTTCTCTTAGTAGACCCCCCAACAGTGCGAGACTCTGCAGGATATCATTGTCCCCTGTCACTACACTGAACTGCTCCTTGTCCACTGGTAGAACAGGAGACAAAGGCAGTCAGTACCAGCAAAGGGGGCATGGAGCAGTATTTCTGTCACCGTTGCTAAGAGCACCAGTGGACAAGCAAGCCAGGCCAAAAAGGAACTCTGCCAATGATAAGTTTGTAATAGTTGGGAAGATCATTCTTCTACTTAGCACATCTTTGCTCTGTTGCAAAAGGCTAGGGGGTATAACGAGAGAAGAACAACAGCAAAGTCAGTTTATGCCAACAGTTTGATATATAGCACTACACAGTGCACACAATTAAGAACACAGACATTCCTGGACGTTATACCATAAATATACTTGTTTTGTAATTCATGAGCCAATATCGGAATAGTGTCAACATTTCATAGTGTCAAAGAACTGGTCCTTGCATCTTAAAAATGCTTCACCTTTTGGTCATACATTCTCACACCAACCAACCTTGTTGTCTTAGCTCAGGTTTTGTATTTTGACTTTGCCGAGTTGAAAATGATTGCGCAATACCTCCCGCCTACAGCCATCCGCAACAGTCTAGAACAATCTAAACTGAAGCGAACGCTTGATATTTTACATCGACTAACTCATTTTGGACAAAAAAGAGAACGCAAAGTCGCCATGTGAGTCTAATGAATGTTGAATATCAGCACCCTTTGTAATTCACCTTTGTAAGAACTGAATAGAATAACATTGTGGAGAGGTTACTGTAGATACCATCGTTGTATGTTTGCTTAAGATGGCAACATCTGAAAAGTCCTTCATTAATCATCTCATCACATATCCTCTTATGATAGCCCACCTTACTACTTCTGCATGTGTGGTATCGCTGTTGAAGGAGAGCCCATCTAACACAACTGTTCACATCCACCTCGCAGACAACCTCCCGGAGACATAGCCATGAATCAGCACGTGCAAGTATGTTATCCCTTTGCTACCTCTGTGGCTATAGTCAGAGACAGCAAGCAGGATGGGGGGGCACAACGAAAGCTGTCTGTCTTCTCCTGTGCCCCTCACCCCATTAAAGCTATGAGAGCTATGCCAGGCTGCCAGACCTTGCCACCAGCTACGGTTACATACACTCCAGCAGTGGCTTCCTGTCGGACCATGTCCAGGTAAACTGTCAAATCCAACTTCCCCCATTCCCAGCCATGCGCTTTGAAGGTCTTTATCCCTTGCCTTCTGCAATCCCGTATGACCCTCCCCTCAGATCAGTACCCAGAAAGGGGATGTGAGCATCCATCACACTCTATTCTAGAAAGTTATAGAAGCCAAGGTGGACACAGCCATTCCGGATGTTCCAGAAAGCTGCTGAGTCAGTGGAAATGACACACTTCCTAAGATAGCACCATCAGACCATTTTAATTTCAAGCAAACATATCTGAAAGTAAAACAAAGCTTGAAGACAATTTTATTTGTCTACATTAGTGATATTCCAGGAAAGCGTATCATCATTTAGCTCAATGTTATTATTTTCTGGAATTTACCCTTGACAGACTTTTTGTACTCAATAAGACATTCTCTACATCCTTACAGTCACTTGTCCCTACATTCCTTTATCACATGTTATTTTCTTAATAACAAATACATATAAATTCTCTTAACAGGGCTGTTTAATTGGACAGACGAACAGATGCAATAAAGAATCAATGCATAGTTAATTCTCAAGTAAATTACCTTATATAATACTGCATTAAAAAACAGACCTCTTTCTATTTTGAGTGAACTGACCTTGTGTCTTATTGTCCCTGAACTAATAAATTCGATCTTGTATTTTAAAACTTCTCACAGCATCGGAATTTAGAACTGATCAGTTTTGTTTTATTATATACAACTGTAAAACTTTTTTTATTATATGCAACTATAGCTACTTTCAATACTACTTACACAAACATTAAAAATACATACATTAGATTCACTCGTAAGTTGTTTTGGCAGCAATCTAATGATATCTGTTTAGCTGCTGTTTAAAAGTATATGCTCATACATGGGTAGTTGAGGGCTAAGCTCCAAGCTGGGGGGGTAAACTGGATATATTGGTTAGCATTACATATACATAAAATAAAATGTGAATAATATGCAGGTTCTACACAAATCTATCATAGAGTGCCTTAAATTTTTAATTTTATTGACAATTTATCTACAGTCGTTGTGCTTTTGCCATTTAGTAATAGTGTAGCCATGGCTGTAACCGCTGGCCTTATAAATGTACACATAAATTGCTACAATACGACAATAAGTCAACTAAATAACTAAAAAAACAAAGCAAATTTAGAAAGCATAAATACTGATATTTACCCTTCACATAACTAGTTATGGTTTTTCTGTATAGCTGATTTTAGCCATATTTTATTCAGTTTTTCAGAACAATTAAATAATATTATGAATAATTTCAGAGAGGAGCTGGTGGACAGGTTTTTAACAACTTCTCTAATGTTTTTTTTACATTTATTTATTTAGAAGACGCTTTTCCCCAAAGCGACTTCCAATAAATCCTATGTAGTGTTATCAGCCCACACACCGTATTCACCAAGGTGACTTACACTGCTAGATACACTGCTTACAATGGGTTATTCATCCGTACATCAGTGGAACACTCTCTCTCTGTGTCACTCACACACTATGGGTGAACCTCAGAAGCATGTCTTTGGACTGTGGGAGGAAACCCACGCAGACACGGGGAGAAGATATAATCTCCACACAGACTGAGCGGGGATCGAACCCATGTCCTCTCGCGCCACCCAGGCACCGTGAGACAGCAGTGCTACTAGTATATGAAATAAATAATTTAAATGATGCTTCTGCTGGAAATAAAAAATAAACAGAATACCTTGATGCCATCCAGGCTGTGCAAAGCTAGATTGTTCACAAATACTACAGATACCTATTTCACAAATTTTTTATCAAAAAGTTAGTTTAGTCTGAGAAAAAGTATTCAGTTGGACTACAACAACTGTTTCGATCTTAAGTTTTATGCTCAGTATTTAAGAACAAATTATTTCATTAAAAATTATTTACAGACAGTCCCTGGGTTACGAACGTCCGACTTAAGTACAACCCATAGTTACGATCCACCCCCCATTTAAAAAATATATGTATATTACTAGGAAGGTGATCAGGAATCGTGAATATTGTGATACAGTTTTATGCAGCCACCTGTGCGACGAACATTGGTTCATATGGTGGAAAGCAACAAACTACCTGCAATTAAGAATCACATGTCTGCATCTACGTCTCTCTTTCTGCTAATGTAATGCACGCATTGTATTTTCTATTTGGAGAAAAGCATCTGCTAAATGAATAAATCTAAATGTACATGTAAATATAAAACCTATTATATTAAAAATTTTAATTACATACAATGGTGCGTAATAACAAATGGGCACTACTTTGCAACGTGGATCAAAACACTGCGAGCCTATAGCAGTTTGATGGCTCGTGGGTGCATGAACCCAAGGTAGGACTAAGACTTCATTCCTTTCAGTTGGACTGTCACGCTCACGACCTCGTCCCAAACGTCCGTGCCTACCCGAAATCAGAGGAGCAGGGTATTAAGAAGCCGCACCTGCACAGCCTGGTTGCGGAATCTCATTTGAGAAACCTACCTCTCCAGCGCTCTCAAGTGAATCCATAACAACCTACCCGTCCTTCCAAGTCCCTCGTTCTCCTCAATCCCTCGATCCCACTCCTGATGTCCACTGCTCCCGACATTTGCACTGCCTCCTCGACTACGACATCGGATTCTCCCCAACTTTTGGGGCCCGAGATCTACATTTCTGCATTGACCGACCCACGCCTGTTCCCGACCACGAATCTCGCCTGCTCCCTTGCGTACCGACAATAAAGATCCCGCGACTGGGTCCACACACCTCCCTCAGTCTCTTGATAACAGTGTCTCATGTGTTATCGTATTTGGTTTTAACCAAACCTGTCAATCAATGTAAATGTGATCCAAGTAACGGTGATGCATCAAAGAAAAGGAAAACGATCACGACTAAAACTAAAGTGGAAAAAAAAGCGATAGGAAAAAGGTGAAACACCAACTAACATTGGAAAAGCAGACATGAAAGTTTCTTTAATGTTTTTTATACCTACACACACTTACACACACATTCTCTCTCCTCCTCCTCTCTATTATAAACACTGTAGTACCATTTATTATTATTATTATTATTATTATCATTATTCTCATTACATTGTATTATTATTACTGTATTATGTTAAAGATGTTTTAGTGTATCTGGAAGTGTTTAATGTTTTTTATGTGTACAAATGTATACGATATACTATATACTAAGACAAACATTTGACTCACTGACATTAGACACGAACTGTACCTAACTGTTCCGACTTCCGTGCAAATCCGACTTAAAGGCACACTTAGGAACGGAACCCGTTCATAATCCAGGTGTTACATCTGTTCTTGTAAGGTCCTGGAAAGTGATTACTATATATTGTTCATCAGTTTGAGTCCAGTTTAGGCTATTAAAATACATTTACATTACAGTAGATTAACTTCATTTAGCAGACGCTTTCCTCCAAAGCGACGTACATCTAAGCGAAAACACAATTTGTGCGTTAAATTAGGAGAAAAAGACATAGTTGCAGACATGTGACTCTTAAGTAAACCTAGTTTGTTGCTTTCCACTTGATGCACCGATGTTCATCGCTCAAGTAGGTGCATCAAACGCAGCACAGATGAATCCTGATAACCTTCCTACATTTTCTTAAATTAAATTTGTTACATACATTCTAAAATTGCAGTGCAAAAGTGTTGCAAACATTGCGTGAATACAGTAGGTAACATGAATAACGTGACGTGAGGTCATGGCAAAGGGATCACCCACCGAGAGTCCAAATCATGTTCGTCACTTCAGACATCTGCACAGGCACTTCTGCTCACCCTCTTTCGCATACTTCAGCTACTCTTGCGTAGAACTCAGCAGACAAAAATACCATTGAGTTGGATATCTCGTACATGCACACTTTTTATTATTTACGTCTTTACATAAAGGTGCCGTAGAGTAAAAACCACTTATTACTGCTATGACTTCTGAAATTTGATGTGGAACACTTATTTTCTACTGTACAACTGATATGACTAAATGAGTGCCCTAAATGTGTGTACTAACATTCTACCGGCTCCAGAATTCTACGGACATAGGATGCTGTACAGAAAGATGATTATGAGAAGGGCAAAAAATTCAAGTCCCATTATCTGCTTCAATGAACAAAGTGTCCATCATTACTCTAAGGGTAATTCCCAATTGTTTGATATCTCTTAAAAGATTTTAAGGTCTCCGGAGCGCATTATTCAAGTGCACTTTCTAATGTAGCAATGAAACCATGTAATTTTTTCATTGCCTCAGAATAATAATGCAATAATCTTGTTTATCACCTATGGAACTTAAGCCCACTTCATGTATGTAATCACTGAATTAATTACTCAGAATGTTGGCAAGAACTAAATTATTTACGGCATGTCACCCGACACCCTTCCAGAAATTTCAGCCAACGAGCAAGAGCTCGCAGCCAATTACAACCAGCTCAGACCCAGAATAAATCTTTGTCCTTGAAGCCAAATGTGTGCCGCCAGTGAAACCTGTAGCACCTGCACCGCTGCAGAGGAATAAGATCTGACTTTACAGTATGTAAGTAAACTTACAGCAGTCAAATGTTGTGTCAAAAATAACATGCAGGTAGTTTATCAACAGATCCAAAATAATCCTGTGCTGTTTGCCGAAGGGGGCGAAACAGCTTGGAAGGCCTGTGTCCTTGTCATCATCTGAACGGGAACAAACCATAATTTCACCCATGTGCGTGTCCCATGCTTTTGAATGTCACCAAACAATAGCTCTTGGATCCACTTCCTGCGCATAGTCCCGAAAGGGGAGACAGGGAGATGGGGTGTATACACGGGGCTCAGCTATGCCTCGACTGGCACTGAAAATAAACAAAGGAATGAAAGCCATTCGCACTCTGTGTGCTGGGATGATTGACGGGAGACAGGTGGACATGGAGCAGAGCACATTGCCCGGATTCTGCCCCACCCTGCTCCTCCCACCTCCACCCAGTCTCTGCTGCTGGAGAGTGGACTCTAGTGACACAAAGCCGCAGCACGCCATTGTTCAACCATATTTATAGTAAAATCTATGACGATCAGACAGCTTCGGGCAGGCGGCAGAAAAGCGTCACTCACACAGGCGAAAGAACACTGACCGTCTGCGGCGTGATCAAAGGGCGAGCCGCCATGGGGCGGAAAACATAACCACGTGATACGTAACCAGAGCGGTAAAGATGCAAATTCTGTGGCATAATTTTGTTTGAAGACCCTGACTGTAAAGTGCGAGGCAGTGAAAAGATAGCACCGCAGAGGAAACGCAAGGACGGGCTGTAGTGAGAATGCTGCACATGCACTCATTTCCGTGGAACATACACACTGCCGTTCTGAGGGACTGATGTACGTGGAACGGGACCTGCGGAGAGGGACGTGGCAGGGCGACACGTTAAAACTTCCACTGCCAAAGTGAATGCAAGTTTTTTTTTTTTTTTTTTTTTCCTAAATAAAAGAGTCAGAGCAGCGTGACTTGAAGAATCCAAGCAACCTACCCAGGCTGTTTTTTTTTTTTTTTTAAATCACAGCACCATTTGGGATACTCCTTTTGAAGGGTTCTAACACCCACCAGCAAAGAGAAACTCAACAAGACAAAGTGCACCCAGCTCACCTTAACCGGCTACCGCAGATGTGCGTAGACACCGAGCAGCCAGTTAACACCCAGCTGCCCACTGACACTTCCGATTAGCACAGAGGTGTGTCAGCTTCCGATTCCCTGGTTCCCACACTAGAAATACACAGACACACAAGCATGCGCATATACAATCACCTGCTTGTTTAACCACTAACACCAGTTGGTGGGCAAAATGGTGGGCGCAGTTAGACGAAGGGTAGGAAGCTCCGTCCCACAGCACCATATATGTGACTTACCCCAGAAATAAGTAATTAAAAAATATAAATAAACATTCCTTTTGTACGATTTGTTTATTTTGATAAGGTGTCTTATTTGAAAGTATACTGCGCAGACTCCCTCCCCATCCCCTGTAAAACAGGTAGGGAAGGACACATTATGGGACGGCTACAAAGCCAGTACCCTCTGTGTCCAAAAATACCTGATGACAGCACCACAGCCCACAGGTCACTCCGACAACGCAGCTCTTAAATACATCCGCACCTGTCATGGCCTGAGGGCACCATCCCCTTGGCCAGCAAAGAAACCCATACCGCTCAGAGAGAAAACAATACAAACAATACACTGTCAGGACACTACCATGAAGTCTGCAAGAAATTCTGGACACGTTACACCGCAGGTGCCATGTTTATTTGTCTTAGTTGTCTTCCTGGCATATGGGGGTGCGGTGGCGCAGTGGCGCAGTGGGTTGGACCGCAGTCCTGCTCTCCGGTGGGTCTGGGGTTCGAGTCCCGCTTGGGGTGCCTTGCGATGGACTGGCATCCCGTCCTGGGTGTGTCCCCTCCCCCTCCGGCCTTATGCCCTCTGTTACCGGGTTGGCTCCGTGACCCCGTATGGGATAAGCGGTTCTGAAAATGTGTGTGTGTGTCTTCCTGGCCTCCTTTATTACTAATGCTCACGCACAGTTGCTTAAATGCAGGCAGCTGCTGAATAAACGCTTGATAAACATTTTCATCAAGATAATCAACAGCTGAATTCATGACTGAAGCAATCAGCTCCACGGAGGTTTATGTGAAATCAACAATACTCAGCTCTTCTTATCTTTTCCTCCCGGAGCTTTTTCCTTGCACGTCGCTGTCCGCCTCTCGGATATCTTTGCCTGGATGTCTGATCACCACCTACAATTTAACCTCTCCAAAACAGAGGCCCTTCACCTCTCAGCTGGTCCGTCCTCCTGTCGAAAGCTCTCTATCAAACTGGAGGAGGCACTCATTTTGTCTGCCTCGTTGCGGCCCTGCAAAAGTGATCAGTGCTTAGAAGCACACGGTAAATCAGGAGTCAGCGAGAAAGTCTCCTTTGCCGGAGGCCCAACACAGTGAGAGGTACATGAATAACTTAGGAAAGCCTGGAAGTCTCAGAGTAATGATTGATTTAAGTCTGTCTTTTTCTTAACATATTGAAACCACAACCTGGTCCTGCTGATACATCCTGCATAACATAAGCAGGATCTGCCCAAATCTCACAACAAACTCTATGCAACTCCTGCTCCAGCCATGGTGCTATCCTGCCAGGATTACTGCAACTCTCTCCTGTTTGGCCTTCTTGCCATCAAACCTCTCCAGCTGATACAGAACACTGCTGTACGAGTCATGTTTGACCTGCCAAAGCGTTCCCATGTGTCACAACTCCTCATCTCTCTGCATTGGCTTCTATAGCTGCCCAGATCAAATTCAAGACACTAGTTAAGGCCTACAAAACCATCAATGGATCGTCTCCCGATATCTACAGGACCTGATCCCTCGTTACACCGCAACCAGACTACCATGCTTCTCCTTCTGTTGATGTAATGCACTCACTGTATATTTCTGAGATGTACGTCTACTAAATGAATAAATGCAAACATCTTAGAAACAATGCAATAATAATTACTTATTGCAATAATGCTTGTTTAACTTGTATGAGTAGGTGAAAAAGGAACTGGGAAAAAAATAATAAAATCATTTCTATAGTGACAAAAATACAGTAGAAAGTTAAGTCAATAAGATCAGATACATATAAAGTTTCGACTCAAAGAAAGGCACTAAAGGGCTTTTAATTCAGACGCGCTGTAACACCTAACAAACAGCAATGACCCAAAAACCATCGCCTGAAGCCAACTACCTACATCATCTTCTTAGCAACATTGTGTTGAATCATAAAAGATGAACATGAGTCTCAGCAGGAAATGAACTTATCCAGTTACTGTGTTATTCAGTATAACACATGTCCGGTGTAATCCCCAGCATAGACGCATCTTCATGTTGAGTACTTGGCTGAACTTAATTTAAATTTAACTTACTTGCACTTAATTAACTTAATTACTTTTCACTACTTGCACTGCGGCTGCTAGCCATTTTAATGAGAGATTTCAAACCTGTGCTCACGCAAACCGGACCAGTATGAGATACAGCGGCCCCAACTTAAAACTGAAGTACGGAAGCATCATAGATTAGTGGTCATGCCTGTAAGTAGCAAAAGAGATAACAGACAGTGCATAGTGGGCATTATAAAAGGACCTACCTGGTGGGCAGATGCAGCTGTGAGGGGCTTCTCTGGCTTCTCGTGTCCTGGGCAACCTCGCTGCCAGCTTCTGCAGGGAGAAGATAAGATGAAAGTAAATTTACTGGCAGATCGAGTGATTTTTACAAGGACTGCCAACCGTAAATGTTCTGAAAATTTTAAGAAAGAGCTGAATGTTATAACCTGATTGTAACTGTATCGTTAGACATTCTTGAAAACTTTTTAACACATTCTACAGTATAATGCACATGGCCTAATTTACCATCAAAATAGTTCCTTAAATATTAAAGTTTTGTTTATGAATGATTTTTTTCTTGAGTATTATCACCATACTGTAACTATTTTCATGTTATAAAGTCAGTGAAGTACACTCAAGAGTGGCTTCACAGGGGCTGAGCCGTGCAGGTGTCCTGCAAAAGCGATCAGTACTTAGAAGCATGCGGTAAAGCAGGAGTCAGCGAGAAAGTCTCCTTTGCTGGAGGCCCAACACAGCGAGAGGTACATGGATAGCTTCGGAAAGGCAGATGAAACTGTAACCACACAGATCACATACACCTGGGTCTCCCAGCATCAAACAGTAAGATCCAAGGATACTTTCCATCCACAGCAGTACATTCAGTTCATAGTACACACACAGAGTCCACAACCACTTGTGGGGTTGCGGTGAACCAGGGCTTAATCCAGCAGCACAGTGCATGAGGGTGGAGGGAGAGGGGCACATCCAGGATGGGATGCCAGTCCATCGCAAGGCACCCCAAGGATGACTCGAACCCCAGACCCGAACCCCAGACCCACCAGAGAGCGGAACCTGGCCAGACCCGTTGTGTCACCGTACCCCCCGTACATAGTAGTATATCGCCATTCTTTCTGAAGAGAATGTACCACTATGAACTGAATGTACTAGTGCATACCAGTGGATGGCGATAACAGCAGCATACAACTTCTCATCCGTTTTGGACTTGATTTTTTATGTTTTTGTTTTGGAAAACCTTTTAATAATACAGGATGTCCCCACCCATTAATCTAAAACAGTTGAGCTAATTTAATACATTGTAATTGTTCTTAGTTTTTTCCCCTTCTTGGAAAGTTTAGACTTACCGTGCATGAAGAGTTCGCCATCATTTTGTTTACACTAGCCAGTCTTCAACTGAGCTGGAGATGTTTTTATATATATATATATATATACGTATATATCAGGCATGGGCAGCTACAGCATCTCATCCATTATTATTCCTCTCCGAAAAGTTCAAGCTGTGGACATGGACTGGAGTTCAGTACTATATTTGGGTAGAGTAACAACTGTCAACATCCCAGGACTGTGGATTAATATGAGTTTGGAAATAGGAGATAAACTGTCGCCAGTTTAAAAATACCTCAAAAAACTCACAGCAGTTAAAAAATTTTCAAAAAGAATTTGTGAAACAAATTTGGTAGAAAACAGCCAACCTTTTAATTGAAAGAATTTAATTCAAATTATATCTTTTTAAATGCAGCACAGTCAGTGTCATCTGGTGCAGAAGGTTCTGAAAATGTGATATACTCTGCTGTTACAAATATATCTGAATCAAAAGAATTTTTAACGTGTCCATACGTAATATGCATGTACTGAAGGTACCTGCATCAAATGTGTGGTTTTTCAGTTAATTTCCTTTTTATTTAAACATTGTTTCAATACAAACAGCGCAGCCTTTGAGATGAATCTAACATTAGAAAGAGAAATAAAGAAAAAATAAGTTCATAACCACAGTCTGATATATGAAGAACATAAGAGCTTAAGTATTCCAACATGCTGAAAATTTTGTGTTGTTGACTGCAGTATGCTGATATATGGCATATTTATTTTATTTCTTTCTATCCAGATAGCTAATTAATAGATGACTGTTGCCAGAAAAACATGATGACAGGCAATGACAGAATACTGTGATGACATAAACTGTGAAGTTACTGGAAATCAGCAGCTAAAGCAGTCTCTGCTTTTTGGGACAGGGTTCATTGGGGTGGGGGGGAACATTCCCCGCCTCTCTGCCTCCTCTCTTTAATGGTAACTTGATGCCCAAGGTTTTGATCTGGTTTTAACATCCTATTTTAAAAGGATGACAAAACATTTTACAATTCTGAGGTCAGATTATAACTAAGACCCCTAGTCTCTGCTGTTGGAGCTTCTCAATAGTACAGAGACAAGTTCAATCTCCCTTTTTGGGTGCCCCCCATTAATAGGAGGTTACACTCATCTAGAATATTCTACAACCTATGGTGAAAAAGGAACATTATGAACAAGAACTTGCAGTAGCTCAAAACAGTTGTAGTTACATATAGAGTCAGAAGTGTAAGGATTAGGGGAAATATAACCACAAAACATTTCAGTTAGATGTTTTAAAGCCCGGACCTTTTTCCCAAAGAATCATTTTCACATCTGTGCTGTGACTGATTATTGCCAATATCCGATACACATATACATTACAGCCGGTATAGATGCTGTACATAGGTCACAAGTTATGTGCTGATCAGTTCTGGCATAGGTTCCCTGTGAGCAATTGTTCATGCAATTTACAAATTATGCTTTACAGCTTGTAGCCTGCAAGTTATGCTGGTGCACACTCAGAAACCAACATGAGCTTCCCTTCAGATATGTGAATATCGCTGTGGATGGAGCAACATGGATGGAAAAGAAACAACTTCGACCATAAAGATGCACAGTGTTGGGGAACTATATCTGTGCTTTACCATAAACGTAGAGTTGTGTTCCCTCTTCTGGTTGAAGGAGCATTGCTGCTGGTCTAATTATCCCGAATGGGAAAACAGTAAGAAAACATAAGACATAACATTCAAATGATGAAGTGTCTATTATTATTAGTGTAAGCAATTACGTATCCGCTAAATCCCTGCTTACAATGTAGTCATACTGTTGGGTGTCGGTTATATGCATTACTTCACGTCTACTTTTAGTGCTAGAACACAGCTGGCTGTTTACGCTTTATGGCCAGTGCACAAGCTGAGTAACATCATGTTCATTGAGTCACTTCCACTGATTTCCTGCCAAGCTCTTATTTTCTTACTGTTTTTCCATTCTGGACAATTAGACCAGCAACAATGCTCCTTCAACCAGAAGAGGGATTTTGTGCTGATCTTACTAAAGTATAATTGAAGCACAGGAAAGACTAAATTGAAGACTGAAGCAATATCCAGAGGACCTTTTCTGCTGAAAAAAAAAAAGTCCCCCTCTGTATATCAAAATTCACCTTATCAGGGATGGAAAAAATCCAACACAGATGTGTGATCCTTAAAACTCAGTAGCAAAGAATACTGCTGCACAGGTCAGTCAACCTTAGACAAAAACCCACAAATAGCTTGGGGAAAAAAAAATCTCTGACGTTGCGTCAGTTAACCACCACACAGTGGGTATTCTGAGCAGAGCCAGGCGTAGATGCATTGTGATGCAGCCCAAGGTGGATCTGGCTCCCATCCCAGAGTGTGTTTTAATAACCTTCCACTTATTAGCACACAAAGCATTTACCCCTACCATGCAGCCCCGCTGCACTGCACCCTGCCAGCAACAGTGAACCCCAGAAGAAAGAAGGCCCAGGACTGACCCTAGCGACAGCCTGGCCACCTGAGACAGTTCAGCACTCTAAACAGTTTAAACACTGACGCTAAGAAACCAGCAGGGATCCACATCAGGAGGTCTGATCTCCAGTTCTCCCCCTCTCGTGTCCCTGGAGCTCAAGCTGAATCTAATATGAAGCTGAAGCTGAGGAAATGAGCTGCAAGGCGGTTTTTTGGGACAGAAGGGACCACTTCCCAGCTAACTGCTGACATGAAACAGGCCTTTGTGATGGTGACATGAGGACATATCCATGCAACCCTAATGTTTGAGGGGGTGACTTTAATGTTGCGCAACTTTTACCGCAAAAATCTTTGCATTTCAATTCTAGGACAGCAGGTGGCATAACAGTTAGTGCTGGCGTTTTCCACCCAAGAGACTTATGTTTGAATCCCACCCCCTACTGTCGTACCCTTAAGCTAAGCACTCACCCTAAAACGGTTTCCCTAAAAGTTACCCTGCTGTATAAATAGGTTAATCAATGTAAACAGCTTAACACAGTAGGTCACTTTGGAGAAAACTGTCAACTAAATAAATGGAAATGCTGTTTTTTTTTTTAAATGTTTAGATTCCAGAGAACCTGAGTCTATAAAAACTACCTACACTGTTGCACCAGAGTTTAGATGCTAAAAATCAGCTTCAATCTGAACTTTTGAACCTTAATCACTGTTGCAGAAACAGGAGAAGAAAACAGATCACATTTGTGATGCAATACCCCCAGAAGTGGGAGAGCTTCAGTTTACTTGGAGCGAAATATGTGGCATCCACAACACTTGATTGTGTGGGACTTTTTCCTTTCTAGGCAGGCGAGAGGGTCAACACACATGCCATGTCTCAAATGAGCTTTTTCACAGAGAGCAAGCACAGAATTCTCAGCTCACGTTACCTTTCCAAGTTTGCACCGCAGCTGTGTGCAGTCACTCACTTCCCTTTTACTCACCATACATTACCACCTCGTTACATCGATTACATCCTTATAGGTTTATTCATTTCAAAATGAAACCGTTAGGACAGAAATTACTGTGAAGAAATTAATCGTATATACGATCACATATATTCTTATTTTTTAAAACTATTCAAATAAGATGGATACTGAAAGAGACTGCCGGGGGGGGGGGGGGCTTAGTGTGGACCATCGATGACCATCTGATGTAAAGAGCAACATCTGTTATTGCTTCACATTAAAAATGGTATTTATATAAACAGTCCCAAACAAATGGATGAATCACAGTGTCCCACAGCCACATCTAGATGAAACAAGGTTAACACTCTTTTGGCAGTGGACACACACTGCGCTGAAACAGCAGTGGCTGAGAGGAGCACACTAAGGAATCGGAGGTGCCCGCAGCTTTCCAAATGGTTTCGAGCTGCCCTGCTGATGCTTTCAAAGATGAAGATTATGCAGCTGACATATTCGACTTAAATATTACTCCTTAAGAATTTCAGGAAATGACTGATAAATAGTACAGCGGTGAGGGGGGCGTGGTGGTGCAGCGGGTTCGAACGGGTCCTGCTCTCTGGTGGGTCTGGGGTTCGAGACCTGCTTGGGATGCCTTGTGATGGACTGGTGTCCTGTCCTGGGTGTGTCCCCTCGCCCTCCAGGGTTAGGCTCCAGTTTGCCGCGATCCCACTTGAGACAAGCGGTTTCAATCAATGTGTGTGTGTGTGTGTGTGTGTGTGTGTGTGTAGTACAGTGTTTGGGGTCATTGTTTAGTAATCTTAAGTTTGTGTGTTTTCATCCTGCCCCTGTAGACCCCTTGATCAGAGCACTTTCCCTGAACTGACAAAGAATACCCTGCTGTAGAAATGGGTGAATCATTGCCTAAGTTTATTATCGGACAGTGTAAGCGGCCTTGAAAAGGTGTAAATAAAGATTAATAAACAGAATGTGTGAAATCATCAGATGATCCTGCAAACAGCCTGGATGAGATTTAAATTACAACATTTGAATTATTTAATTTACTTACTTAGCAAACTACCAACCTACAGCATCCGTTTTGTTTTTTGTGGTCAAACCAACATATCTCGAACTCGGAGGGCGGGTGGGCAGACAGGCCAGGAGAAGGTTACGGGTCGTAGGTGCGAGTCATGGCGGCCGCCAGCCCGCTGGTTCGTTCGGGAAGGTTCCATTAGGAACGGTACGCTACGCTACGTAACGGTGGTGAAGGCCGGGTCGCGCGGCGCGTCAGGAGCTCACCGTCTCGCGCCGTTTGTTATCCTCACTGAGCACAACCGAGCAGAAACGCTTAAACACAGCTGCTCTCAACGGGATGTTTTTGCAAAAGACCAATTATCCTTGCGTAAACAATTTGAATTTAACCCCACACTTATTTTGCAAAATGGGGCAGTGCGGAAATGCTATTACCTGGATTTTACCTGGCTTTAATCGAAAGCGACGAGACAACGAATTTATCACGTGACTGAAAATTATTTGACGAGCTCCAGTGTTACACTTACTGCTACTTACTAAATCAATGGGGATGAGGTGATCTTAACAGCTGTTTAGGTTACAGTTTTCATTTGAATTACCTTCTCCATCCCTGTCAATGTCATCCCATCAACATCATGGCCAAAACTGCGTTTTTCAATCCTCTGCTTAAAAAATGTGCAAAATTAAAAAAAAAAGAAAAAAAAAAAAACTGCAACAAATTTTAGTACTTAATCAGCGCATTCTCTTCTATTCAATTTCTCAAATTTTAAATCGTAGGTGTCTGTAAAAAGTTTGCAAAAAGTCCAACATTAATAACACACGAAGCACATCTTTGCCGCAAGGCTCCTCAGACAAAGTAAAGAATTGTCATGTCTATCAATGCGCTGTGTTCAGTATTTTCCTGACCGTTGCTCACCATCAGCACTGTATAATTTTTCGACTATTATATCAAATGAAATGCTCTAAATCATTTCAAGCAAATCGATTTTTGTGCCAAACCTACATTTAACACTAATGTTAGCTGGCACAAATCTAATACACGCATATTATTATATAGAGTATTAGTCTATTAGAGTAATCATTGCAAATTATCAGTGATATCATAGTTTCTGCTGAAGCGTCTATACATGTATCTGCAGTATATACATACAAATGTAAATAAAATAGGTTAATAACAGCAAAAATAAACAGGTGCCATTCGGGGAAAAAAAAAAAAATAAAGAAAAAAAAACAAAGCAACTTAAGCCTGCAAATTACAGAGGAATTGGATTTACTAGGAGCTTCTGAAAATGCGAGTTATCTTTGGTCCTGTGATTAAGATAATTACAGCTGTGTCGAGAGTCTACTTGATGATAGCCTGCCATGTGCCCCCAAAGCCCGCGCATGGGACACCTCTCTCTCCCCCCCCCCAGCCTTACCTCTTCCAGCATTTGGTCGAGTCTCCCCAGAATGACCGGCTCTACCTGGTGGTCGGGCGAGAACCACGCGGACAGCCTGGTGTCCCGCTCCCGCTCCAGATTCAAAACCCTGGACTGCAGCTCCGACGTCCTCAGGTGCACGAGAAAGCAAACCCCCAAGGAGAGCAGCGAGAGCGCGCAGCACGCCGCCACGCCAATCAGCTCCCTGGAGCTTCCCCGGGACGCTTTTCTGCAGGGATGCTCTCCGCATGTCCTCCCCACTCGTGCTTTGGAAGCGGCTACCAGCTTCTGGTTGTCTTCCATTTCTTCCCCACTGCAGTGATTTAATATTTTATCCGCCACGAAATCCCAACGCTCATCTGGAGCACTGAGAGATGTGAATACTGTGAAGTTGCGAACTTAGACAAAGATCACTTCAGTGTCCGGCTCCTCTCTACTTTAATCTCTTCAGATGAATATTAATAGAAATGGACAGTGCATGATGATTCTGTCGATCAGGTCCGGTCAGTTTTTGTCCGCTGTGAGTGGCGTGTTTATTCATCCGCAGGTGAGCAGCGGTCTGCCGTTCGACGCGGCGCTCGGAGGGAGTCTGCAGTGGCAGGAGATCTGCGCGATCTGCACTCCTGTCTTTACGGAAACCCGAAACATTGGCCTCAGAAGTGCGGCGGTTACCATGGTCTTCTACTGAACCGGAGGCGCTGGCTCCTCCCTCTCCTTTACTTAGGCTAAACAAGGGGGCGGGGTTCGCGCCGGAGCCGCTCTCCGCCTTTGATCCACTGCGCTGGCGGGGGGTATTTTTAGGAGGAAGGGCAAATCCTAGGCTAAGGTGGTCTCTTTACTTGGCCACGTCGAGAACGTAGCGGGGTCCTTAACTTAAATCAATAAATATGATGCCCCTTCCCTTCTACAAAAAACAAGTATAAGCATAAAGTCTGCAGTGTTATCAACTGCAAATTTTTTTTTATGAATGTTTCGCAGAAGCGGTTTAATTTACATATTGGGATGCAGTATAAATTAAAGATATTGTTCGTAGGATACTTCTGTTTAAGAAATTTTGATTTCATTTCAAGTTATTGCAATTATTAAATGCAAGTTATGGCTGTCACCTTGTAATCTGACTATTCCTGGTTGGAACCGGGAATTACCCTTGGACAACATACTTACCTGAACAACCAGCAAAAATTGTCTAGGTACAGAATGTTAAGTGACTTAGTATACAAGCCTAATTACTTAATTGACTTTTACAAAGGAGTCAGCTGTATGAATGTGGTTTTCAGAGTAATCTTGTACTATGCAAAAAGAATTTCTGTAGGTTTGCATAGTACATTCTGTCATGTTCGCGTCAGAGGGAGGCGGCGGACCCAAGTGCAGAGCGATGATCGTGGTGTCTTCGGGGAAATCCAAGAGCGGAGGTCAGAGGACGGGCAAAAGGTCTTCGAGGTGCGAACGTCGTAACAGGGAGGATCCAAAAGGCGAGGTCAGTGTTCAGGCAAGAGGTCGATAATCCAAAGGAGGCAGTAGATCGGGGGAACGAGGTACGGGTTTGGGGAAGGCGTTCAGGAACAGGTAAAGGGCTGGAGAAGGTCGCTAACTAAGAGGCAGATCAAGGTTCCGCATCAGCTGGCTGTCCGACGCAGCCTTTTATGCTGCGATCTGCGTTGAGTCACAGGTGTTCCGTGTTGGTCTGAAGGTGTGGGCGTGGCACATTCGATGCACTTGGATTGTTGTTCCATCGTGCTGTCACTGTCCCTCTCTAGCACCACTTGTCCCTCTCACCTGGTTACAGTCTGTTTATTTAATGCATGCTAGTGTTATTGTAAGTGGATCGAAACCCTCCAGCAGAGAAGACAAAATAAGTCCAGTGATAACTGATTGAGGAATACGGGTGGCTAAACTAAACTTATTTTCTGCACATTTTAATTCCTCTACTTCATGGCAACATTAATGCTCTTGACTGAAACCGCTTCAACCAAGCAGAGGTTGCGACAAACCGGAGCCTAATCCAGCAACACAGGATGCAAGGCTGGAGGGGGGAGGGGACACACCCAGGGTGGGACGCCAGTCCATCACAAGGCACCCCAAGTAGGACCCAAACCCCAGACCCGCCACAGAGCAGGACCCAACCAAGCCCACTGCGTCACCGCAACCCCCTCCAGGTCTCAGAGGTATAGCTAAATCTTGTGTTTCAATAAAATTTCTTATAGCATGTTTAATTTACTAAACAGTTTATACAATGGTATGTTATTGTACAATATGTTGTGGGGGGTGCGGTAGCGCAGTGGGTTGGACCACGGTCTTGCTCTCCAGTAGGTCTGGGGTTCGAGTCCCGCTTGGGGTGCCTTGCGACGGACTGGCGTCCCGTCCTGGGTGTGTCCCCTCCCCCTCCGGCCTTACGCCCTCTGTTGCCGGGTGGGCTCCGGTGACCCCGTATGGGACAAGCGGTTCTGAAAATGTGTGTGTGTGTGTACAATATGTCATCATTTTAGAGAATATTTAGAATATATGTGCAGAATATGTTATGTAACTATTTAGATTATGGACATTAAGGCAAGAATAAAATATAAAACAAAAAAATGTAACTGTTAGCTCTCAGAGCATGTTGGCTTCTCTCTGGGGCTGTGTGGCTCAGCACACACAACCATTGTTGCATGGCTGCCAGTCGCTCGCGGAGAGATTTAGCCAGGCAGGTGCATGTTGCTACATCAGCAAAACAGTTCAAGAACTCACTGTCCAGGGCTTATGGGAGACACAGATGATGGATTCACTCTCCTAAAACCTGAGAAGGACCTGTACTGTACCCTGTCTACCATCAGGGAGGAGGTGGGTGCTTAATTGTAGACTAAAGCATTGAACATTAATTTACTTAATTTACCCCACGTTATAGTTTTGACCCATGCATATTCATTTAAATGATTATAGATGTATGCTTGCTTGCTTGTTAGATTATGGAAGGAAAATTTTGGAAATTTAGCAGGAAGTGTATTTATATTATAACTTATTGAGTCTACATAATTGTATGCTGCAGCAAGTACCTGTCCAGGACAAACACAAGGGACCCTGAAATCTTTTCTTATTTTAAGTTCATTTCTATACTTTGTCAGTTACATGTTAAAGCCTGAAATACGTAACATATCATAAAGCAATTTTTGCGGTAAGTGATGGTGAATTTCCACAGTTCAGCTCTGAGAAGATACCTTTTAACTTATTAGCTAATAGTACCAGGCTGAACTTGAGCTGCAGAAAACACTTGGTGTGACTTAAAATGACAGCAGTCTGTAGTTTTATATAAATAATAACAACTAAAGGTTGTTTACTGTCTCGTTACCACCTCTTAAGGAGGTCTATCATGTAATGTCGGATGTGTTTCGATAAAAGAGATATCTGTACGCTTGTTTTGAAATTAACCCGTTCCCCTGAACATACGTAGTTTCAACAAACCAGTGTTAACAACCACTTGTCCCGAGCAGGGTTGCAACGAGCCGGAGCATAACTCGGCAACACCCAGGACGGGACGCCAGTCCATTGCAAGACACCCCAATAAGTACTTTCATTAATGGCTAAAGTTTCTTTATTATTTATAGCTGCACACCCATAAAATGTTGTAGTGAAATACAACATTTAAAGAGTAAAAGTAATGTCTCTCTTTCGATATACATATTGTTTGCAAATAAATAATTTGTTAATGAGATTTTGATATCAAAACAAAATTCAGTGTAAGTGTATTAGTTAAGGATGTTGCATTCAGAATCCAGAAACGAATTTATTCCGTCAGATATCAATGAAGCACTGAACTCAGTTTTTTTCTGGTTCCATCCTTTTTCCCAAACCAAACCAAAACCTTTTTATTTGTCAGCATTCTCCTTTTTGTCACATTACTTCTGATTTTCCCCTTTTCTATGCAATATGAAGATGGGGCAACTGCTGCACCAAAACCCATTGATCTTGTGGCTCCGGTGTATATGTTTAGGTGTAGGTTTTTCACATCCATTGTGTTTTTGCTGAGGTCAGCTTTCTGGTCTGGCACTCTGCATAGAGCTGAAAGAGGTGCAGATGAATTTCGGAAAGAAAATGGTAGCAATGTGGACACCCATAAATAATATCTCACCAGAAAAAGATTTTTTTTTTCTTTAAATGAAAAAATACTAAAAATGAAATGAATTAACACTGGTATCAGAAGCTGAGATGCCATACAGAATAACTCACATGGATATTTGTTCATGCTTTTTTTCCCAAACGGACTTATAGTGTTAAGGTTACAGTTATATATCCATTTATACAAGCAGGTCATTTTACAGGAGCAATTTATGATAAGTACCTTGCTCAGAGTACTACAGCCAGAGGTGGAGATCAAACCTGCAACCTTCAGCTATAGAGGCAATTCCTAACCCCTATGTTACCAGCTGTCCCTATAGATGTACATGTAACACAACTGGCGTTTAACCATTCTAATGGCATGCTACCTTACTCTTACACAAATATATTAGCAAGAAAGAAAAATTAATTTTTTTTTGCTGCAATTCACCAGTTTTTTAATTCTTCCTCAGAAAAAATAATGCAATTTTTAAATGCTGACTGCTTCTAGAGCCAGACTATGCACAAAGAAGAGAGTGCTGAAGAACAATAGACATATAGTGAGATACTGACATAACACATTTATCTGATATTTTTCTCCAAAGTGACATACAATGTTAAGTTACTTACAATCATTTACCTGGGTAATTTCACTGATACAGTTTAGTGCAGCTACCTTGCTCAAGGATACTACAGCTAGAGGTGGGACTACCCACTATGCTACTGGCTGACTATAAATTACTACTACTACTACTACTACTAATAATAATAATAATAATAATAATAAGAAGAAGAAGAAGAAGAAGAAGAAGAAGAAGAAGAATTGGCTGCAGGGCAATGGCTACAAATCCAAAACAGGGTAACAAAATGATTTCAGCATTTAATTTCAGAATTTTATTTCCTTTAACTAAGGTAAAAAATTTGTCATTTTCAGATTTAGTAGATATAAATGAATGCAAATGAATAAATTTGCATCAGGGCTTTCTCAGAGTCAATCCTGAAACAAATAAATAAGAAATAAAATTGTTTTAATGATATTATTATTGTGTTTATTATTTATTTTTATTTATATTGCATAAAAATACGTTTAAAAATTCCTGCTTTGTCATGGATTTTTTTTTTTACAGGTGAGCAGGTGTGCTGCAGACTTTTGGTTGTTCTGATGGAGGAGGGCACAGCCAGGTCAGGAGAAAGGAGCAAATGTTACCCCAAGATGGGTTGACTTCTCCTTTCAGCCACAGCCAAAGTACACTGGCTTGCTCGCTGGTTTCCTTTGATGTCCACTTCCCCAAACCATTAAAATAAATAGCTAGCCAGCGGGATTACAGCTGTTGACTGTGATTTGTTTGTGCCAGAGAGCTGGTAGGACTGTCCACAGCTTATCACACAACCTGTGTGCACTCTGTAAACATGCCCCTGGGTTACCATAGTAAAACCCAGTAAACAGGGCAGGAAAGTGGCTATCAACCTCAGAATCAAATGTGGAGGGAGGAGAAGTTACAGCTACATGTCCTGTTTAAAAGCAAAAACCTGGTTACTTATTCGCACTGTATATCTTTTCATTCACAGCCATCTTTTATATACATTTTACATTAACTTTGTTTGTGGTCTAATACAGACCAAATGTATTCAGGATACAAATATTACGGTTATAATGTAACACAGTTTTCAAATAAAGATTAGGAAAAAAAAGGTAAATAAATACATTTTTAGTTTTAAAGTGATCACACAGTCTGAAACTGCTTCTCGCGGTGAACCGGAGCCTAATCCGGCAACACAGGGCGCAAGGCCGGAGGGGGAAGGGACACACCCAGGACGGGACCCCACTCCATTGCAAGGTACCCCAAGTGGAACTCGAACCCCAGCCCCACCAGCGAGCAGGACCCAGTCAAACCTGCTGCACCACTGTGCCCCTTCTCTTAAAGTCATGAATAAAAAGAAAATAAATAGTATTACCACACTTGTTTTACCATTTTCAGTGAAATAATAATATTTAAAATAAATTTAAATTTAAATAATATGTGTTCTTACATGGGCATAAATGTATGTGAAAGTGAACATTCACAGGGACACAATATGCTGAGTAATATGCTGCCCTCTCTTGAAAATGAAGTGTTGTGTCGTTGTCTCTGTGTCCTCATGTCTGTAGAATCCCAGAGATCCTAGTTGGGCTGCTTGGAAAAAAAGCACACTTGCACATGGAGCAGCTGGCATGGGTACCAGAGAATGGTAGGGAGGGCACAGCGGATAGTATGGCATCCCATTTGGCCCCTCTTAAATTAAGGGGATAGGCTGTCAACATGTTGACCCTGCAGGGGGTCTGTGACAAGGAGAGAAAGGAGAGGACGATGGGGAGATTTTGCAGCCTTCTTGGTGTGTTTATGACACGTGTGAAAGGAAGCCGATGTGATGTGCACATTTTTCGTGTTACTTGAGACTCCGCTGAAGGGGTATATTTGAAAGATAGTTCCTAAATCACATCTCAATCTCCTGTGATTATTTAGATTTACAATGCATTTTATTTCTAATGATAAACAATACCTACATCATAAGCAACTTATATCTTATGTTTCTTCAAAGAGGCCATGCATGTTCCTTAGGCATTTGCAAACTATATAATTTTCCAAGATTACAATTAATCCCTCAAATAGCAGGTCTTGTCGGTATTAATAACTATGGCGTTTGTTTGCTGTTGTGCTGTGTCTGTAGCAACTACAATTTGCGGCTTTCGGGGCTACAAGTTGCCAGGCCTCAGATCAAGACGGCTGACTAAGTGGCAGCTGTTTAATTGCACAGCAAACCACGGGGTGGTTTAAATTACGGCTGGATTTCTACAGGGAGCAGAAAGCTTTAAAAAAGGTAATGGTGAATTTCCTGGTTTGCTGCTTTAACTGTGATTGTTGTCAGACAGGGAGATGTCCCCTCTCTGTTGACCACATCTAAAAAGCTGATGGTCCTATAATGGCAAACCAGAGAGGATTATTACCAGATGATCATTACTAGCCCATCCACCATATTTAATGGGACCATGCCATAACCCTTTCTAATTATGGTCAGAATAACTGCTTTTATGATTAAAAAATAGATTTCGGAACCAGGGGGTACCTTCTGGGAGAAGTTTGGACATACAGTACATAGTTTCCTGTAACTTTCATTAGAAACACATTTTTTTTTTTTTTTTTAAATTTATTTAATGCAGCCTTCATTGTAAAGTTTTCCACATAAAAGATTTTTCGCGTTTTGTTATCGTTTGTGTCTGACTTATGAAAACATTCAACAGCATACTATACCTATGGTTTTTCTTAAAATTCATAGTTATTAGCAGGGTTCTGTTGAAAATTTTTCAGATTTTGTTAGTTCAATTTATAAATTTGACTAGAACTGGAAGTCGGTTTCAGACTCCAAACTCTAAGTCTACCCACTACATCATAATCAATAAATTCTTAATAATGCGGCTTAGTCCCTCGATTTATGCATGGATTATTTTCTTTTAAAACATCAGATACAGCTAAAATGAATTGAAAATTTGTTATAAAACATCATGAACATCTCATGCAGTGCTGAATCTTGGTGTTCCTCTACATGTCATGGATACACCATGGATGGGATATCAGTTTATTTTGCTACCTTTGACTACCTTTTATTAACATGAAGCAACATCAAGGTCTGCTATAAAATGACAGAAAATGAAAAAAAAAACAACTAATCTCCTTGTTCTTTATCTGTGTTTTCTGCATTACACGTGAGACAGTGCAGTGTTCGTCGATCAGGTGCCACAGCGGGAAAAGAAATGAAGGTAAAGTCCAGTGTAACGGAGGATCAGGTGAGAAAAACAAATTAAAAAGTGTTTCAGATTAAATGCCGACCACGTGTCTCATGGTAAACTTTGCAAAACTGGCAAAAAGGAAGCCACCAGTAAAGTACATAATCTTGTTTGTCAGTAATGGGGTGGGGTGGGCCAAGTCTGAGGTTCAAGTCCTACTTGGGGTGCCTTGTGGTGGACTGGTGTCCCCTCCCCAGCCTTGTGCCCTTTGTTGCTGAGTTAAGCTCCAGCTCCCTTTGACCCCCACTGGGGACAGGCAGTTGCACACATTGTGTGTGTGTGTGTGTGTGTGGTTTATTCAAGTTTGCACTCAAAACTGAGTAATAATAGAAATGTATATCTGTTTATTTGTTGGGTAGTTGCTAGACAGAACAATAATAAATTTTAAAAATGCACCAACAAATTGGTCAGCCTTCCACAGCTTTACTTTCTTTTCTATCTCAGTGCATTTTGCTGCCCCTGATGGTAGAAAATGGAAATGCAAATAATTTTTCACTCCACAGAGACATTTTAAGAAATACACTGGTTAAGAAAACGCAATTAAATATTACTAAATTTTCTAAATGTTATGTCCCTGAAAATACTTAATGCAGATGTTCATAAAATGAGGAAAAAGTGCACGTGTTTAGCCAGCTGTTTTTTACACACATATTCTTGCTCCACACAGACACAATGTATGATCTGTCATTTCTCTGTCCTTCTTAAAGGTATTCACAAAGTGTGATAATTATCCACTACCCCATTTATCCTGAAAATATACACATACTTTATATACCTCAATTCTTCTCATCACAAGATTAATTTGTTCCATGAAATCAATACGTGCGATCAATTTCTGTTGCAAGAGGGTCAGACTGCTACTTTTTACTTCAAAGTACTACTTCTGCAACTTAAAAAAAAATTACAAAAACTGAAAATGAATTAAAATATAAAAATATTTATTTTTCTTAATAAAAAAAAAAGAAAAAATTTCTACTTCTTTCAAAAATGATAACTTCTAGCCTGCCTTTTGACAAATTTTCATTCAGCCATCCATTATCAATAACTCCTTGCACAGTGCAGCATCTCAGAGGTCCAGAGACTACCCAAGATTTTGATTTGCCTCGCAGATGTCTGTGACGTAATAAAAAATATTCTAAAAACTCTGCCAATGTCTTTCACTCTACAAAGCATGCAGATAGTATCCTGATAGAGACATTGTCTTTTTTTGCTAACAAATGTTTGATAAAACCTTAATACCCTGATATTCATTCAGTTGAGAGATTTAGAAGGTATTTAAGACAATGTAAGGACATTCATGCAATTAAAGCTGTTTGTAAAGTTATCCTGCTGTAGAAATCGGTAAATAAATGTACATAGTTGTTTCACTTTAAAGAAAAGTCAACTAAATTAATAAGAAACACTGCTGAATATGCTATTCCAGTTATGTGCATACTTACATTCTGAAACATATACATGTACCCGTGCTTAAAAGTACTATGAAGGATATTATGATAATAAAGCTGAAGGCTTGTTTTGCATGGTAACTTTGACCCATGGAAAACCCCAAACAAGACTCCTCCACATTTGGACAACCTGAAAAGCACAGGATATATTAAAATTAACTGATGGCAAGTTTTACCAAGCGGGATTAATTGCAAACTGGCAGTTTATTACTCACAGGAACAGCTCTAGAACAACCTCTAATAAATGTGTGGGATAAACTCTAAATTAACTATCTTAATATATAAGCACGTCTTGTGGTCATTTACACTTGGCCTTGAGATGAGGTTATTCCTGAATCATGCCTGCTCTGATAGAGGATCAAAATGATTTTAGCTGGTGCACCAAAAATCCAGGGCATATGGATGCAATTTCAACATGACAATTTTCTGGTCAGCTACTCAGTAATTATTCTGTGAGCTCAATGTCCCAGCATGTGCAACGACAGTGAAAAATCTGTGTGGCTTTCAGTGCATGCTCTCTAAAATTAGTGTGCAGTTCACTTAAGGAATTAATTGCTGTGAGTGGCTGACGTGGAGAGCAGAGCGGTTGTTTCTGTTGACCGACAGTGAGGATTGTGTTTTAAACTTATTTACATGCACCTGGCAGATTAGTATGGTAATAAAGCTATTTTCCCCATGTGCTTTTATGTCCTAGCTTCAAACAATGAGATCTGCAAGCTTAACTGCAAGTACTTAAACAAAACATCCAAAATATGAACTGCTGACTAAGTCCTTTAAAAGCCGTATTGATGTGTTACTGTTTCAGGTTAAAATGTAAATGTATTTCCACGTCCTTGGTGGGAAGCATTTCTTTGTGACATGCAATGCCACTGTAATGTAGAGGTATGGGTAACACTGACAAAAAGAAGCAGTGTCTGTAACTGAAAGGTAGTGGGTGACTGTAAAAAGTTCATATTAATTGATTAAAATAGCTCAGGCAAAAATGATCTTTCAAGATTGCAAGTTTGTTTTGGTTTTAACTTGGGCAATTGGTAAGTGGGCAACATGCCATACAGGGAAATTGTGGGCTGGAGAAGCACGATGGTTGAAAATGGAAATATGTAAATAGACTGTGGTCATTTTCAATTGTAAAACTGAAGAATGCTTCTTCTGAATATGAACAACCCAAGAGTTTGTATTCATATAGAAGGCAGTTAAATATAGAGAAATGCACATCACACACACAGATCATCTGAAACCGCTTGTCCCATACAGGGTCATGGGGAGCTGGAGACTAACCCGGCAACACAGGGCAGGAGGCTGGAGGGGGAGGGGACACACCCAGGACAGGACGCCAGTCCATCACAAGGCACTCCAAGCAGGACTTGAACCCCAGACCCACCAGAGGGCAGGACCCGGTCAACCCACTGTACCACTGCACCTCTCCCCGTATAGAGAAATACCAAATTGGAAAGATGGCTCTCATAATGTAATTTTCTTCCTAAAAAGATTTACATGCTATTTTGGTTCTGGGTACTGCTGGGAAAAATTACATAGCTTTCTTATTATCTCAGAATCTACAGGCTCTAATGTACATGTGTAACAATGGATGCAGCAAATCACAACTGAATCAAACAATTTCAAAGTTTCGCAGAGTGACTGGAGTAGGTAGCCTCAGACCCTGTCTGTATGACCATTTATCAAGCTTTAATTAGATGTCATTAACCTTTCCAGCATGGTGTTTGGCAGCCACCTCCATGCTTTGTCTGTCTAAATGACAATGTCCCTGCCCTTACCACTGGGTCACCGCCAAAGGCTTCAGGGGATGGTCTTTGCAATGTAAGTGTCTGTAAGACAGATGACAGTGATGGCACATAAAGAATGCAGAGGGGTATACATAGCTCAAAACAAAACTATAACAAACAGAGCTATAAAGAAAGAATATTGTGTTTATTAAGAGGTTTTTTAGTGGAAAAGTCTCTCTCATGCTATATTTTGACTAGAACACCAAACAGAGGGTGACAAGAAACTAGATACAGGATCCATGTGCAGATTTCAGAACTATTAGTCATTGTGCCTGGGGGGTGCAGTGGGTTTGACTGGGTCCTGCTCTCTGGTGGGTCGAGGGTTCGAATCTCGCTTGGGGTGCCTTTCGACAGACTGGTGTCCCATCCTGGGTGTGTCCCCTCCCCCTCCAGCCTTTTGCCCTGTGTTGGCAGGTTAGGCTCCAGCTCCCTGTAACCCTGCAACCCTGCATGGGACAAGTGGTTTCAGACAATGTGTGCGTGTGGTCATTGTGCAACTAAACCTTAAATGGACCGCATAAGGTTTCTTCTCAAAAATGTTGTCAGGAAGTTTGGCATATACATAGAAAAATAGCCCTCTTGAAAATTACAATTTTCTTTCAGTAAAATGGAATTTTTTTATAGAAACACATTCTGTAAAATTAAATGTTTCTGAACTGCCGTCCAAGTTCCTACACAAATGCCTTTGATGAATAAGAGCCACAGCTAGACTACTCTTCTCTGAAAATTACTCATCTCTACAAAAGATAACGTGTTTGTTTTACTCAGTTGCACACATTAGATTGGCTTAGAACCACAACTGCTGAAGTCCAAAGTTTCTTGTTAGCCCATTAAATCAATGATCCGCAGCCTGTACCTGTGCTGAACAGCTGCCCCGTCTTTGCTTTTTGTTGAGCATCACAGTACATTATAGGTTGTATGATCACGTGGTTCTGTCCTTTTATCATCAAAGACCCGCCTGAGGTAAGGGATGCTGATAATATACGGTCTTGGTGCTTCCGTTGGGTGCCAGGCATTGAGCCACGAGGGTAGTCCCCTATACAAATTCCCTCTTCTGCAACAAAGAAAGAAACCATATTTTCCAGATATTCCAGTCATTTCTGCCAAATGCAGAATCACATAAGCTTCTGCACACCATTGAGTACCCAGATCCTCCAGTGACAGGAAATGACCGCTCCGCTGCTCACAAGGGCGTATTCTCATGGTCCCATCGGCAGTATGCTGTGCTCTCACAATGCTTAATCCTCTGCCACACAGTGGGAGTCAAGTGAATGAATATGAAGCACATCTTTACTCTACAGTGGTGCATTTTTCAGCTCTCATTTTGAGTGTTTACTCATACCTATTATTGTGTAAAAAATACGAAGCACTCAGCTGTTTTTTCTTCATTCCCTCAGACTGGCCATTTAAGCAATGAAGTGGACGGAAAATGGTGTCAGCAGAATGTAGTTACTTTTAAAATTTACCAGCATTTTGACAATCAAACCTATTAATCATTTGTAACAAAAAGTGGTCCTGAATGGCCACAGTTGTGCACTATATATAATTTGATTACATAGTGGTTTGCAACTGAAACACAAGGAGATGTGCCTTATCATCCCAATAATTACATCAGTTAACCAAACAATTCATATTAAAAACAAGAAAAGCCATTGTAACTGCTTTTTTTTTTACATACAGTGCACACATGTATACTGGTTATGCTTCTCCTTAGTATTTATACATAACATTCAATATGAGATGAAACACAACACTAAACTTTGATTGGTCCGCATTAAAGAGACTGGTCTCACTGTGCAGGAAACTGTGACTAAGAGCCAATTATGACTAACAAAAATGACAAAAAAATTTTCTGACTGGGTAAAGATTAGGCTCATGTAAAAGTAACTGTGACAGCTGACAATGGACAATGAAATTTGCTGACTTCATGTTTGCAGTAACAGACTTAGTTATTTTTGAGGAAAGATAAAACATTATATTTCAAAAGTAACAAAAAGAGGGAGCAATGTAAAACAGTGTAAATTATTCTTCAGAAAAGCACTCAAGTTAAAAAGTATCAATCCCTAAAAATACTCTGAAAAATACAATTTCTCCAGAAATTTACTAATAACAAAGCCAGCATAACTGGGTTAAACCCACATCTGCTAATCATCCAGGATTTTTACCTGTACAGCTATACCTTAAGGTACAGCCATTGTAAATAATTCTTCAAAAGGATCCTTCATTCAGTACCCCTGCTTTGGCTCAGGAGGCCTTTCTTTGCATTAATGAGGACAGAATATGGATTTTACAACCTCCCAAGAGCTGGGCAGTGTTCATTTATTACATATTTTCTCCAAAGCTGCTTTCAGTGGTTATTAAAATAATAATATATAAACAATAAGCAATACATAAAACTGTCCCAAAGAGTGGACTGGAGACCCAGGTGTGGACTCAACTGCGGGATCGTTTATTGCAAAGACACAAAGAGGAAAGCAATACTCGTGGTTGGGGACAAGCGTGGTTAAATCCAACGTGCAAATCGTGGTTCAAGAAGGGAATCTGAAGACGTGGTCGATGAAACGAAGCGAGGTCCGATGCTGCAGAAGACAGGAACAGGGCCAAGAAGATGGGCGAGGAAATAAGGAGGGAGATACACGGAGAAGGACGGTTAAGGTGCTATGGAAGTGTTTTGAATGGAGGAGGGACGGTTGTCTCAAAAGAGATTCTGCAAGCGGGGAGCAGTGGACTGGTGCTATTTATACCCAGTTGCATTGACTGTGACCAGCTGCTTGTGGTTGTGCTGGTGGCGTGGGCGTGACAAAATCAATTGACCCGAAAAACACGTTTTTCGACCACAGGAGGAAACCTACAGGAAGACAGGGAGAACATGCAAACTCCAAACAGGCAGAGAAGGGGTCAGATTGCACAGGCCAGGTGTTGTCAAACATCATGTCAACTTGTTAGATGAGTGTGAATTTGTTTGTATTGTCTTCATTGATTTCTTTTGTCTTTATTGTGCTGTTTGCAGTATAAATGTTGGATTAATTAAAAAATACTGAGTATAACATGCACATATGTTTTGTTTGTGAGCATTTTTTAAGTGTACATTCACATAATAGCTACAAAACAGCTGAACAAATGTTTGTAGGCAGCCATACAGTGTTATAGAGTAATTAATGTATGGAAACTGTCCTGTTATGTTGTGTTGTGATAACTAGTGTCAACTACTGAAGTAGATGTCATTTTTAAGAGGATTTGATGATATTTTAGCATAAATGGGTGTCAATTTTGCAGCTCAAGAACACATAAAATTCTTCCAATTGAAACTAATGATAATGATCACTTTGAGTAATGACAGTTCACCTTACAAAGGGTTTTTTAGGAATATATTATGTTTGTGAGATGGGGGATGACTGTGTACAGCTGAAGTTTCTTTTTTTTTTTTTTTTGCTGTTATGTGTGAATTTGTTTTGTCTATTGCAATTTCATCATATTTTGGTTTAACTAGCAATTCTAAATTCATTTTTTGTTTCATCTTAAATTCTGCTAGTTAGTGAGGTTGCAGAAAGGGTATGTATATTGCTGTGATCAGAAAAGGTGAGCTATGGGTTCAAGGTAGCACTACTTTGACACAGTGTGGGGATCTGATCAGCCCTGGTCAGGTTGTCTCGGTGAGGGCGTCTGATGCTGAAAGATCCAAAACACCCAGTGACCACAGATGATGTGTCCAGGTGCATCACAAGATGTGTGATATAAATGTTTGAAGAGCAATTCATTCTAAACTCCTTTGTGTTTAATTGTGACCACTTCTGCTCACCAGTGACTTAATATGGAAAAATTAAGATTTACACAAAATGCATTTTGACTGGGACTCTTTATGTGCTGCTCATATCTGTAGATCAGATTCTGGCTAACTGAAGCTTGAGAGAAAAAATTGTGCATTTGCTTAATGTCTGTGAGGTAACTGCTTGTGCTGGTGAATATTTGGTAATCATTATAAATTTTCACAAAACATTTACATCACATTTATTTATTTAGCAGATGCTTTTCTTCAAAGCAACTTTCAATGAACTCTATGTAGTGTTATCAGCCCACACACCTTATTCACCAAGGTGACTTACACTGCTAGATACACTACTTACACTGGGTCACTCATACATATATCAGTGGAATACACTCTCTCTGTCACTCACACACTGTGGGGGAACCTGAACAATATGTTTTTGGACTATGGGAGGAAACCAGAGCACCCGGAAGAAACCCACACAGACACGGGGAGAACATGCAAACTCCTCACAGACTGAGTGGTGATTGAATCCATGTCCTCTCACACCACCCAGACGCTGTGAAACATAAACCAATACTACAATGCTATACATACCCTATGCAGCACAGGGGAAAACCTCAGTCAAGCTGACACATTGAAATCCTGCAAAAACAAATGGGAGGATTATATCTGAAAACCACTTGTTTGTTGAATTTTGCCAATGAAAAATGGTGCAATCGGGTAGAAAGATGGAGAAAAACACATCCTGTGCTAGGGCTTCGCTGTGATCTGACTCAACCCCTCTCGCTTCCCTTTTACTTCCCCCTTGTGGGATGGTGAAGGGGAACATCTTGAAAAATGCAGGGTGCTGTTCCCATCCTTGTGGCTAATCACTGCAAATCACTTGCAGGTGTTCTGCAGGAAGCAGACAGCCCTTGTCACATTCGGGTGTATGCCTGAAAATTTCCCACAGCGATCCATTAAAGCCAGGTATGAGTTATTTCTCTTTAAAAGTCACATTACTTGACCATTTCAATGGACTCTGGCCCTGTTGTCTTTACAGTAACACTAATTCAATAGGCATTTGTAAAGTGAAGTGTGGAAAAAGGCAAAACTGCAGGAATTAAGTGTTACATGAAGTGGGGACACTCTCGGTGAAAATGTGTTGCATTCTCCAAAGTTTTGCAACAGGGATGGCAATCTGTACTCCTCTGCAGGTCCAAGTCCATCTTCAAACAAGAGAGGGAAGTTGCATTTGCTGTCAGCTGCAGCCACTAAGCATGGAATGCAAAAATCGTACTAACAAAAGAGTTTCTATTTGCCATCAAACAGCAGTCTCAGGCCTGATCATTGACTGTGTGACTGTACGATGGAGTTCATGAGGAAACAACATGGCCAATGAAAGTGTTTTTTAAACTATAATCAAATTTACTTTTGGTGTATGCATCCATTGGGGGTGCGGTGGTGCAGTGGGTTGGACCAGGTCCTGCTCTCCGGTGGGTCTGGGGTTCGAGTCCCGCTTGGGGTGCCTTGCGACGGACTGGCGTCCCGTCCTGGGTGTGTTCCCTCCCTCTCCGGCCTTACGCCCTGAGTTGCCGGGTTAGGCTCTGGCTCCCCGCGACCCCGTATGGGACAAGTGGTTCAGAAAATGTGTGTGTATGCATCCATTACCGAGATTCTGCAGTCTTTCAGTACAAAATTACAACTTGCACCATGTCTCTTGGATTCTGTATTTTGATACAGTAGGACAGTCGGGGGGCTGTGCTCATACCAAGAGACCCATAGGTTATTCAGTTAAACCAGAACTTTGCTAGAAGCTTCAGCCTGTGCAGTAGAATGGGAGAATGGAGCTAGCGTCTGAGAGTGGGTTTCGGCACGAAGTCTCAGCGGTTAGCCGCTGCCTCGGGCCCTGTGGCTCATGTGGTTCTTCTCGCTCTACTATAATTAGCCATGCACTCCACCCAAAACGTACTTAGTAGCTCTAAATATTAAAGAATTGCTGACAGTTTATGTGGAGTAAATTACAGGGTCCACCCCACTTATGATCAGGTGACTTAACCTCAGCGCAACTCTATCACCGTCAGCTATTTATCCCCCATTGGAGGTACCTGTCATCTCAGTGCAGGGGATTTTCTCAAATCCATGTCTCCTTTTTTTCTATGCAATGTAGGCTGCTCCATTTTAAAAACTCAAAACACACAATTTCAGTCACTTTGCCTGATTATATGCTGATTGCATGGCCATGCAACCATAAGAAAATATCACTGCATGTGCTGATTATGAAACAGTCTTGGGAAATCAATTACCTTACATTATTCAATTACCATGCTGAAGGATTCTTGGTGCAGCAGCCCAATAATCCATCCAGCTAATGACCCACCTGTAAGAAGCTGGATACATAGTGTAAGGCAGGGGTGGTAAGCCTACATGCAGACCAGCGCCCTGTTTTGCTCAGAAAATGAGGCATTGCACACATGGTTCAGGACAGGGCCGAGGCTGTTCCCTTTTGCTGAGCACTCATTATGTCTCTGGGGTCTCATCTTCAGTCCCGTACCAGGCCTGGATCCCATTATGGGTATGGACCGCTAATTAGAAACAGGTACCCCGAGGCGTTTTTAGTGTCCACTTGTAAAATGGGGCTTGTCTTAAAGGAAGCATGGGACACTGAAGGAGATGCCATGGGCAGTTCTTGAGTAATTTAAAAGTTCAAATTTCACTTAGCAGTGAACCCTAATTGTGTACTGTATATTATCACATGTCGTTAAATTTAAAATGTTTATTTGCTTCAGTACATTTCATATATTATTCACTTCTTCTCACTGCCCAAAATTACAAGACTTCCAAAGTTTACACTGTGTTATCGCTACTTCTACACTTCCTCTGTGTGTATAGTTCATATCTACACAACGTAAATGGATAAGATTCAAAATACAGAAAACACTGTAGAATGCAATACTTTCAGTGAAGAGAACTATTAAATCAAATGACTTTCATTAAAGTTAAATTGCTCCTTAATTGTCATGCCGAACAGAAGACACGGGGGAGTTTGGACCCAATTGCAGATGAGTTTATTTAAAGTTGGAGGACAAGGCTGGAAGTCGTAGTCGGGGATGGATGAGGGGTCAGGCAGTTGGCAATCGGAGTGTGGTCAAGGATCCGGAGATGTAGTCAAGTGACGAGGCAAGGGGTCAGGAACCAGGAGATGTGGATGAGGTTGTGATGGCGAAGGGGAGCTGGACATTGAACGCCGGATGCACAAAGGGGACGGTAGTCTCTGATGAGATTCCGCGGGGAAACGGTGGTGGACCGGCTCCCGTTAGACCTGATCTGGTCAATCAGGATCAAGTGCCTGGGGCGTGGTGCTGAGTGTGACATTAATAAAGGTCGTTTAATGGCCTTTGCTTATAGAAAAGAAGCCGCTTGGCCCAAGCAGGGTCGTGGTGAACTGGAGCCTAACCCAGCAACACAGGGCACAAGGCTGGAGGGGGAGGGGACACACCCCAGATGGGATGCCTGAGCAGGACTTGAACCCCAAACCCACCAGAGAGCAGAAGCTGGCCAAGCCCGCTGTCCCACCACACCCCCCTCGCTGCTAAACAAATAAATGCAAATGTAAATGTTGGTACAGCATGTTAATTATACTGTACTGAACAAATTTTTAAGAAAGATGCTATTTTCAATAGCTTAAAAATAATTACTAATATGTTCTTTCAAAGGGATTGGTTGGTTTAGGCCTAATTCTAGGTCAAATTGTACTGTTTAGTTACTGCAGTCTAGTGCTTGATTACTATTTATGTTGCAAATTATTGGCAGCAAAAACACATGAAATACATCCCATCCTTACATTATCTTGCTACCACAAAAACACACCACTAGTATTCATAAGAAGAAAAAATAGTGTATAAAATATATATATTCCTAGTGTTACAAGCATGTTAGACAGCTTTGGTCTTTCCTTGTTTTTTTAATCCAGTGGTACATATAAACATCAGCTTTTCCATTACAGTAAATCTAATTGTAAACATTTTTGCAAGCTGAATTAGTTCCTAGTGCCCAAAGGCAAGTGAGATCATTGGATGAGATGCTTTTTTTTGGTTTGTTACAAAGAACAAACTCATTGCCTATGCCCATGACAGTGACTGATCAGCATGAAGCCCAATTTTTCATAAACCGAATGTTTTTTATGTTTGCTAAATTCCGCTTTGTGGGTATACACAGACTTTTGCCAAATCACTGTGCAGATGTGCACAGTCTTGAGGAACTTGACCTCAGCAAATTAAAAATTAGAGTTAAGACTGTATTAAAGTTTGTGATGTAAAAAATACAACGCACAGCACCAAACAGACTTTTTCAATATACAGGATTGGTTTTCATTAAATTCTTTGCATTTGTTTTTGATTTTGTATCTTGGATTTATTTTTTCTTCCTTTTTCTATACTGTTTGGTTTGCATATCACGTAGTAGTACACTATGGTTTATGGATACATGTAGAAAGCTTCTTCTATTTAAATTTCTGCCATGAAACATCAGGTTTCAACAATGCCTTCTCTGAAAGTGCAAGACCAAATAAGACCATACATTTTTGTTTTATAATATATTTCTGCAATGGATCATGATCACACTTTCCTTACTCATCTGTAAAAGACATGAATTCTATATTCCAGTTCAAGTCAAGTGTGACAGGACAGCCGAGTAAGAAAAGTATCATCAGGTGGGAAAGATCATCTGAGAAGCAAAGACTGAGGTTTCAGCCGCACCTTCCTATGTACCTTGGCTCCCCACTTGCACGCCTTAGATGACACCGTGGCCTGTGAGCCAACATGTGCTGATGATCAGCAGCTTGTCATACTATGACTCAGACAGCTCTGGGATTTCGTGGGAGTAGTTGAGCAGGCAGGGCCTGGTGCCCACTTACTCCATTACGTTCTACTGCTCACAGACGCTATGGAACTGTCCGAGACTTTGCCAGTTCTGTCTTGCGGAGCGTGTGGGGTATCACGCTCACATTGGTGAGCAGGGGTTCTTCACAGCACTGTCTTTGGCTCATTTCAGTTTGTGCACAGTTGTATAGTGTGGTTACAATACGCAATAACTTTTGTAACTTGGTAAGCTGTGAGGGTTGACAGTTAACCGGTGTGACTTTTTGCACACCAGGCAATGCTTGCAGCTGTGTCTGGACGGAGTTCAGTCAGACCACGGACACAAGAGTAGAGGAACACTATGCCTGCTTGAGGGAGAGCCAAAGGACATAACACCGCTTTGCCCCTCAGCCATGCCACCTCCCACCTGCTCTGCCCTGCACTGTGGGCATCTGAAATATGAAACTGTAGCTAGGCCTGTGTGGAGGTAGGGTAGCTCAGTAGTATAAAAGTATAAATCCCATGATGTGGCATAGTTTATGGTGTATTTCACAATATTTGGTAAGAGGACATGGATAGTCCCAACAGGAGTGCTCTCCTTTATACGTTCTTCTCCTCTGTCTGGAATGGGTTCCTACTTAGGCAGGCTGTGAAAGTAATTTGGGACACTGATACCCTGGCGAGGGTAAAGAACGCTTGGAATCTAGGGAAGGGCCTTTTTTTGTAGGAATTACCACAAATTCCTTTGGATTAACTGTATTTGGGCTGTATTTGGTGTTGTTAAGGTTAGGTTTAGTAATCAGTACTGGATTAGTAGTCGATCCACTGATTACTTCCACCAATAAGGCTTTGTTTTGCCTAATTAGTCCAAGCGATCAATAGTCAATATTGGATAGTATTTTTACCAAAATTTCAGAGCATGTCAAAAACCGTCTCTGCTTCACTGAACATATGTTAGACATTTTACCTCTATTATCTTGCAAAAATTCAAGTCAGGATCTACAAGCTCATGATGTTATGCTATATTAGGGTTTCCAAGTGTGATGAGCCAATAGAGCTCTATGTTGGCTCATCACATCATTCTGTGTATGAACAAGCTGAGCTATGTGTTCAGCTGTATTTTTGCATTTTTGCATTTTTTGGTTTGTCAACATTTCTAAGGTTTCCAGAGCTTCATCCTCAACACTGAAAGCAGTTAGCTTTGCATAAGAGAAATTGTACAGAGGGAAAATCCATTTCTATGAACTTGAAATCTTAACTATTTCTAATAAATACTTTGAATGAAAAATAAAAGATCCAGCTGCATCAGTGTGTGGCTGTAAAATTCACATGAAGCAAAAGGAATCAATCTTATCCTTGTTGCCCGATTTTCTCACCCTCTTGGAATGAATTTATTTTGTGTAAAGTTTTGGCAAGTTTACCAAAGTCTCAGGGATAAAGGCCTCGCTTATGAAGTCCAAGCAAAACAAGGGCTTCACCGCAGTGCAGTGGGGTATGTCAGATGGTATGCCCATGAGCGCTGGAGCCATTGTGACGATTTTACTTGCTCTCATTGAATTCCCTGAATGTGTACCATCCTGAATGTTCTTACAGCAGTCATTGCTGCCAACAGATAAAGCGTGCGCCACTCCCTGGGGCGCTGCATGAAAGCACTGCAATACGCGTGAAACACAAGACTCACACACGCCACTCTGTGCTGCTCCTGCTAAAATGCGAACGGTGCCTAATTGCTGGCCCGGAGCTAGATTTGGTACACTGTCAGCTGAGAAAACACTGGTGCACTGTTCCTAATCACAGCAATTCAGACACTAATCACACACTGGAGACACAAATTTAACTGGCAGGGATCACAGAAATGTCGAACCTCCATGCTAAATGCCTTCAGCATGTTCTCCGTCCAAAAAATCCTTTCGGTCACTGTCTGTCTGGCTAAGCGTGCCTGTCCACGGCAGCCCAATTTCACATCACACCTGTGCCGTGTGAAGGTCAGGTACGGTCCTACGGCAAAGCTGAGACATATTCGCGAAACCCATGACCTGCACTACGTAGAGTAACGCAGGCAATCGTTGCAAGCAAGAACTTAGAAGACGTGCTAAATAATAACAACTTGACAAACAGATGTAAAGCAGGCCAGGACAGTTCCTCTGTAAATACAATCAGTGTTCACCATGGTCCTATAAAAATGCCAGAATAAACATCTGCTCTCTAAATCTTTATTGCTGTCCTAGAGCCAGACAAAGTCTTTATTTGCCATACCTTAATGTAAATCTAAATTTCAGTTTACCTACAGGAAACATTTGATCCAGCTCATCTTCAGCTGTCAATGTTTATATTTAAAGTGGCCCAAGTGTAAGCAATGCAATAAATTGCAGAGAAATACAATCTGCACTACATTTGAATGTTCAATCAACCAGGCTGTACCTGATTTTCTTTACCAGTTTACCCCTTTTATGCCCATAACATTTCATAACCCAGAAACCATGCAAGGTCATTGCCTGGATGATATCATATTGTCAGTTCCTCGTACTGGTACTCATCTCACAAGGCTCAAGTTAAACAGGTAACAGGTTCTATAGTGTTAATGTCTTACTTTCTGACCAAAATGGTTGTGGGTTCAGAACAATATAGAGACTCTGCTATAATGCTGAGGCATTCTTGTTTTTAACCTGAGTTTATTCAGCAAAGTCCAGCTTTATGCAACTAGATCACTCAGCTGGAAGCCGCAACAGAATATGTTGCATGTTGTTTAAATGCTTACGTCCATAAGAATGCTCACACATCATAGAATGGTGAAATTGGTCGTATCCAGTGGCACTTTTTCTTTACTATTTTAGACAGTGTTTTTCTGTAGAACTTTTAATATTAATTTGTTTTTTAAATAAATTATATGTAAAACCTATTATAAATAAGCATGTATTATAGATATAGAGGAATAGGAGTGCAGTGGTGCAGTGAGAAACACTATTGTCTCACAGATCCTGAGCTGTTGGTTCTCATTTTCTCCAGGGGTTCATAGTTTCCTCCCACAGTCCAAATAGACATGTGGATGAATGCAACCATAAAGTACTTTTGTACCGTTCCCCCTCTTGAACACCACACAATCATTTGACAAGATTTAGCTTACACTTAAGGGCATTTATCCTGCTCTCTAGAGGAATTTGACAAAACAAAGGAAAACTTAACAAAATAATGATGTACTGGGGCATCATGTGCTGCCAGAAAAGCCACAGTGTGCAGAGATATACATTCTACATATCTGGAAGTACAACTATATTTTTTATATGTCTAAAAAGATTAATGAAAAGGGGGACAGGAAACCACCACAGTTACCTTGATCAGCTGCTCGACACATACATACCTGAAAGTGGTTAAATAATGAGTGGTAATAAACTGCAACGTTAAATGGAATAAAACTGCTCTGGTCACAGAAAATTAATATGCAGTACATGAGTGTGACACACCCACAGAGGGGCTGAAGCCGCTTGTCCCAAGCGAGATCGTGGCAAGTTGGAGCCTAACCCAGCAACACAGGGCGCAAGGCTGGAGGGGAAGGGGACACACCCAGGATGGGACGTCAGTCCATCACAAGGAACCCCAAGCAGGACTCAAACCCCAAACCCACCCGAGAGCAGGTCTCAGCCAAGCCCGCTGTGCCACCTCACTCCCCGCAAGCGTAACATTTATTTTTAAATATGTTTGATGACCACATGACTGAACAGGTCATTGTTTTCAAGGCAATGAACTGGGAATTTACACTTCTTTCAGCACAAGGTGTGGCTGTTGCCTTGAGCTCCGGTATAGACTGCAACGTGAAAAAGCTTGGTCAGTAGACTTGTGCACACCAGAGGTCCATGAACAGGTATGCTGAAGAAATATTGTACTCTGCCCCTCCTTCCCAGCATTACACCTATACTCCAGACACTTAGGATCAAAAGCTGCATATTTGCATGTATTTTATGACAGATGCATATATTTAGGTTCTTATTTAAAGAAATAACAATCAAACATAAGATTCTACAGATGGAATTTGCTCGTCAACTTATGCCTAAATTACATCTGAACTGGTACTGCTCGCATGCTTTTTTGCATTAATTGGTTTTGTCAGCTTCCATATGAATGAAAGTGAAATAAAACAGTCAGAAAAATAGAAAAACTTAACAATCTAGTCTGTTAGGAGACCAGACACAGGTTTAAACTTATTCTTGTTGGTGCTCTTAGTAGTTTTTCAAAAATAATTAATGATCAACTTAGAAGACACCTTGCCCGAAGTTGTGCACTACTCTTGCAAAGGCAGAGGTCAAGACAAAACTAGCTCACAAGGGGTGGTTATAATTTTACATGCAAAAACAGTCATAGAGTAAAACACAGTTAACATTGAACTGCAATCAGTTGTAGCTCTCATGAATATTGGCAGTTAACTGGCTTTTGATTGATGCACAGAATTGTATGTGCCGTTCGGTGTATTTAAATCCACAAAGTTACCTCAAAGATGATTATTTCCCATAAGAAAATAGTTAAAAAAACAATCTGGGAGTGATTATGAAAAGGAAAATTATTTAGTTTAATTATTTTCACTTTAGTGAGGGGGTGTGGTGGCATAGGGGGTTTGGCCTGTGTCTGTTCTCGGGTGGGTCTGGGGTTCGAGTCCCGCTTGGGGTGTCTTGCAATGGACTGGCGTCCCGTCCTGGGTGTGTCCCCTCCAGCCTTGCACCCTGTGTTGTCAGGTTAGGCTCTGGCTCCCTGCAACCCCATTTGGGATAAGCAGTTTCAGTCAGTGTGTGTGTATTTTCACCCTATTTTATTGACAGAAACACAAGCACTGTATGTGAAAGTAAAAAAGTAAAAGGTACCCTTTGTTTCATAACTTCGATGTCCAGCTCAATATTGACAAGTCTCAGTTACAGAATTCTGCTTGGAGATGACAAAACCATTATCGTGGCCCTGCTGCCCTAGTTGCTGGAAGACATTTTCCCTGAGACACACACACACACACACACACACACACACACACACACACACACACACACACACACACTTTCTGTGGGGAGCAGACTGTTCCACTAAATGAATGTCAAGAGCAGGTAATTGTAGCTGTGCTGCACATGACCGGGAGCTAAATGAATTACACCCGGTCTGTTGATTCAGGTGCTGGTCCTCTGGCCAGATGGGCAGCATTCAGGTATGAGTTCTGCCATAGTGCCCCTCAGTTTTCAGACCTATTATTCTTCTTCTTCTTATTATTATTATTATTATTATTATTATTATTTATTTAGATCACACCTTTTCCAAGACAATTTACAGTGCTTGCTTAGCATAAATGAGTTCCTGTGAGTTATGTTGGCCTGTAATTTGGAATTTAACAATCTGTCAACAAATTAGTGAGGCTTTTGATTAACTGAAGTTTTGCCCTCCCCTTGTTATTTTGTCAACATTTTAAAGGAGTCATTTGATTTGTTGTGAAATGTCCTGGTTGTTGTTACGATAGCCTTATCTCCCATGAAGCACGCATAGCAGCAGCATGAGAAATTCAGCTTGAGTCTTTCGGGAAGACGTAACTGGTCCAATTCTTTATACGCATATGCTTGAAAGCAAATCACCTACGCTTCATTTCCACATGACCACTGAACACATCAATCTTGCAGCACTATTTTAACCAGGAGAACGATGCAAGATAGATGCATCCTCTGAAAAAATTATTAGCGGTCTTTTTCCCATGAAAAACCGTGCCTTGTAAGTTGCTATTTAAGAGCAAAAATTGTGGCCTAAATGGGAGAAGGCAGAGGGACAGTGATATTCTTGGATTCGTGAAGAACATAGACATGTTCGCGATTATATTTCTTGAGCTCTTGACCATGACCGAAGCCACTTTTGTGTTTTGTAAACGTTACACATACAGCTTAATGAAATAATTGCATTTTTCTTTGCTCTCTATTTTGTTGATGCTTTTGCTCAAGGTGACTTAGAAGGATAGGTTTCTGCAAGTCGAAATAAGTTGCAAGAGAATGAACTGATGATTGAAATAGTGTTGCAGCCAGCAGCCAATCAGCACAGAACAGCGCAGAAATAAACAGTCAATTAGAAATTTTATACAGACAGCACAGTGATAGAAGGCAGAGGGAAAAAAACAAAGGCATCTGCTAATGAATTTCCCTAAAGTAAGCCATCTTTTTACAGTTTTTCACCCAGACAACAGATTTACAAAGCAGTACCACCAAAAGGGGTATCATACAAATCAGCAAAAAATACCTGTACGTACCTGTGGATGGCTTAGCGAATGGTGAGAAAAGCTCAGTATAATCTGTTGGGCTGCATTGCACAGCACTGGGAACTGAAAAAGCAAAGCCAAGCCTATCTGTTATAGGTTAAATGTTCATTCTAACAGCAGGTGGCAATCCACAGGCAGCACAGAATGTCTGAAATTTTGTTCTTTTATTGTATTTCAAGCACTTGAGTAGCACAGATAAAGGTAAACACTCCTCTATTACAATTCGGTTTAATTTCTGAAAGTCTTCAGGCACAGTATGTCCCATTAAGTGTTTAAGATGATGAAAGGGAAGCCCTGGGAAACATCCATCATAGTTCGTCAGTTTAGGTTCAAGGTTTGTTTTTGTTCTTTTCCAGCACTGTAGCCCGAGGGTTGTGTGTACATAAACCTAACTGTGGGTTGTGATCCCTGCGTTTAAGCTGCAAACCTGCATACGCAGGATGTAAATTCATTCGTCCTGCATTCGTTTTTATTTCAAATGTTCATTTGTCATTATAGCTTTCGTACGAAATATGAACACTTTTAGAGTCTGGCAAATTTAAAAAAGGAGTTAATGTTTTATTGAAATAATAAATGATTGATATCAGATACATAGGGGAGAGGGTAGTGCAGTGGGTTGGACTGGGTCCTGCTTTGCAGTGGGTCTGGGGTTCGAGTCCCACTTGGGGTGCCCTGCAATGGATTGGTGTCCCACCCTGGGTGTGTCCCCTCCCCCACCAGCCTTACACCCCGTGTTGCCGGGTTAGGCTCTGGCTCCCTGCATGAGACAAGTGGTTCAGACAGTGTGTGTGTGTGTGAGATGTTGGTTGTGTTTCTGTAAATTATTTTGGTCTTTTCCTGCAGTTGTGAGAACCTGGGAAACATTAGCCAGCTCACATGACAGGAAAGACTTTGTGCTCAAATGGTACAGTCAAGGTAATGACCTGTAGGGAGGAAGTTCACATCTTGTGTCTTGTTCAAACTGTTATTAAGCTTTCTCCATTTAGGTCCTTAAATAGGAAAAGGAGTTCCACCCTAACCAGTTCAAAGTAAATATAAAAATGTTATCAAAGTGCATGAGTAGGGAGTGCAGAACAGCATCCTTTAAGAGGTCACAGCGATGCGATGATGGGCCAGTCACAGAGCCGCAGATGACGCACACTGTACAATGCAACCATCAGCTGTACACGGACAGTTCAACAAACAATGGTGTTTCCTTAGCGCTCGTGTTGATATCAGGGAAATCCTGCTGATAGAAAAACCCCAAACTGCTCAGAAAATGTCATCTTTTTGTTTAAACAAATGACAGTCTATCTCAAACAATTTTATTTATGAAGCATAAATTGTGAATACTTATTTATTTCTCATTTTTCCGATATCGCACGGTCTATCTCAGAAACGTTTGATAACGTTAACCATGGAAAAACACTTTGATATACAGTATATTTGGCAAGTATATAGTTTAGTCATTCAATACTGAATCCACGGCAATAATATCGCCTTTTAATATATGTGGCATGTCACTGAGATCACATTAAAACACCGCAAAAAGTTAAAACACTGGAATTATGGACAACAGCTGGCTTTTAGAAAGTGGTTCTCCTATTTTGCTCTTTGACTCTACAATTAGCCCCAAGCATCTGGGAAAGCAAGTGCCCAAATGCAGTCTTTAATGCATTTCTGCTTTAGCCATTTTCCCACAGTTCCCAGTCCCTTTTCTTCCAGTGCACCCATTACAGGGTACCATTCACAGGACGGGACATGAAAGCCAGAGCACTGCTAATCACTAGTGATGAGCATGCTGAAGAGGGAACCAAATGTTGTGTCCTAAGTGAGGCAGTGAGGATGGCCAAGCCACATTCCATGCACACTGATAACTTACAATTACAATTAACACACACACACATTGTCTGAACCGCTTGTCCCACTCGGGGTCGGGGGGAGCCAGAGCCTAACCCGGCAACACAGGATATGAGGCTGGAGGGGGAGGGGACACACCTAAGACAGGACGCCAGTCTGTGGCAAGGCACCCCAAGCGGGACTCGAACCCCAGACCCACTGGAGAGCAGGACCCTGTCCAACCCAAGTACAATTAACTTGCGTCTTAGAACTCATGTTAAAAAGAAAGGAAGGAAACGGAGCAAATCACAAATAAAATTTTTTGCCCTATCAAATGGGGAGCACTGGTGTAGCGGGTTCGGGAGGGTCCTACTCTCTGGTGGGTCTGGGGTTCGAGTCCTGCTTGGGGTGCCTTGCAATGGACTGCCATCTCATCCTGGGTGTGTCCCCTCCCCCTCCAGCCTTGTGCCCTGTGTTGCTGGGTTAGACTCCCATTCACCTCAACCCTGCTTAGGACAAGCAGTTTCAGACAGTGTGTGTGTGTGTGTGTGTGTGAGAGAGTATCAAATTCATTCAAAGTGAACGGAATATGCAGTTGGGAACTGAACCAACATCCTTTGCAGTGTGGTATCCCCACCAAATTAATTTTAAATAATTTGTACCACATAATTCTTGAGCTAGCTTTATTTGCAGCCCACCTAACAAAGTGCTATTTCATCTCAATATGAAGAATTTTGCCCTTTTTGTCACACCTACAACTGACGCTTCAGGCTTCTGTGAGCCAGACACGTTTAACATGATTGTCTACATTCTGAGCCCGGTGAAAAAGAACAGCACTGTATGCAGATAGCAAGGAAAAGGTCATAAAATCAGCAAAGATCAGCCTCATCTGCCATCGAAGAAAGCCCTCTATGGGAATTAGTACTGTTCCTATGTGGACAGTTGACACAGCACAGGACTAGTTAATGAGATCTTATCGACCTATTCGTCTTAATGTTTGGTCTGGGTGGCCAGACTTAGCCGAAGGGTTCATGCGAAACAATTAAGGTTTTCTGTCATCCCTTCTGGCAAGAAATGCTGTGAATGTACTGTTAGATAAGGTATCACTATGTCATTATCACTCCATGAACATTAAGCTTTACAAGGGTTTTTCTGCTCTACTTTAAGAAGAACAGTCAAGACAGTGAAGAGTTGGGTGGCTCTTCGGTATATTAGAGGTGCTTTAAGAGCCAGTTAGTTATAGCATGGCAAAAACCATGCAGGTGTATCAAGGAGAACTGATAATGTTCAAGAACATGTCAGATACCAAATTTTTCCACATTGCAAATTGTTTGAGAAAATTCCATTACCATTGCTTTGTGGTTTGCATTCCTAACAGCGCATTTTTCAAGAGCAAAATACTATAACACCCTGAAGTCAAATGTTCCATCATTACAACATAACAGACCCAGTTTATATACAGTGAAACCATATAATGGATACATTATATAGTCATGGACTATTTGTATATTGGATTTAATGAAGATATCAAAAGAAAAGCCACCACTCCCTGTCGGTTTTTGACATTGTATAAAGAAAATTGCAAAACTAGGGGGTGCAGTGGTGCAGTGGGTTGGACTGGGTCCTCCTTTCCGGAGGGTCTGGGGTTCAAGTCCCGCTTGGGGTGCCTTGCAATGGGCTGGTGTCCCATCCTGGGTGTGTCCCCTTACCCCTCCAGTCTTATGCCCTGTGTTGCTGGGTTAGGCTCTGGCTCCCTGCAACCCTGTATGGGAAAAGTGGTTCAGACAATGTGTGAGTTGTAAAACTGACACAGAAAAATTGTGTAAGCTATACACTATTAACAGAGGTTTTTGGAAAGCAAAATTTACCTGACCCAAGAAGAGCAGAGAGTAAAGCAAAGGCAACCTGCTGTCTTGTCAACCTCAGCAAAATAGTTTATTTGCATAGTTATATGTTCAATATTTGGTTCTAGATGTTCTCTAGTATGGTTTTGGAAAAATGGTATGGTATAGAGGGCGTGGTGGTGCAGTGGGCTTTGCTGGGTCTGGGGTTCAAGTCCCGCTTGGGGTGCCTTGCAGCGGACTGGCGTACCACCCAGGATGTGTTCCCTCCAGCATTGCGCCCTGTGTTAGGCTCCGGTTTGCCATGACCCTGCTTGGAACAAGCATTTTCAGACAGTGTGTGTATAGTATGAAAAAATTAGTATAAACTGGGAACAAGTCATTAATCTGACTCCTTTCTCCAAAGCAACTGGCTAATTTTATCGGAATAATTCAGGGCAAGTACCGTGCTCACAGGTATTATAGCTAGAAGTGAGATTAAAACCTGCAACCTTTTGGTACAAAGCAAGCAGCTGTAACCACTACGCTACCAGTTGTCCCCTATCTAGCTTGATTACTGGGCAAATAGGCAATATACGGGATAGCCATGAAGGTGCCAGGGTTGAATCCCCCTACCTGCTGTAGTATCACTGAGCAAGGTAGTGACCAAAGTTACTCCTGTAAAAGTTATCCAGCAATATAAATGGGCAAATTGTTCTAAGGAACTTTGGAGTTAATTAATATTTAATTAATGGACTTTTTTCTGACCTTGGGAAAGCATGTAGGACATGATGTTTGTGTGTTTTGAGTAACTCTTTCCTACTGTGAAGTTACAGGTCTACATGCTACATAGCCAAGAAGAGGGACATTCTGCCTGTGGAGCTGTTGTGTGAGCTGTTTCACAACCAAACAGGGTATCTTAATGACCTGTGCAGATGTTACATATCAGTACCATGAGGAATGGAACAGGCATAAATTATGAACACTGAATCCTGGATGGAGCACTTCTGTCCCATTATAACTTGCATGAAAATAAAGACTTTGTTCCCCTAACAGGCTGTAGTGTTCTCAAATTATTGTGTTATACTTTATCTAGCTTAACAGGAAAATGGCAAAAAAATTTTTTTAAATAATAGCGACAAGTAATAATGTGGAATTATATTCAGTGCGGGGGGTGTGGTGGCACAGTGGGTTGGACTGGGTCCTGCTCTCTGGTGGGTCTGGGGTTCGAGTCCCGCTTGGGGTGCCTTGCGACGGACTGGCATCCCATCCTGGGTGTGTCCCCTCCCCCTCCAGCCTTATGCCCTGTGTTGCTGGGTTAGGCTCCAGTTCCCTGTGACCCCGTATGGGACCAGTGGTTCAGAAGACGTGTGTGTGTATATTTAGTGTAGGGGGTGCAGTGGTGCTGCGGGTTTGACTGGGTCCTGCTCTCTGTTGGATTGGGGGTTCAAGTCCCACTTTGGGTACCTTGTGATGGATTAGTGTCCTGTCCTGGGTGTGTCCCCTCCTCCAGCCTTTCACCCTGTGTTGCTGAGTTAGGCTCCGGTTCATTGTGACCCCACTTGGGACAAGTGGTTTCAGTCAGTGTGTGTGTACACACACACTTTCTGAACCGCTTGCCCCATACGGGGTCGCGGGGAACCGGAGCCTACCCGGCAACACAGGGCGTAAGGCCAGAGGGGGAGGGGACACACCCAGGATGGGACGCCAGTTCATTGCAAGGCACCCCAAGCGGGACTTGAACCCCAGACCCACTGGAGAGCAGGACCCAGTCCAACCCACTGCACCACCGTGCCCCCATCTGTGTGTATACATTCAATGTGAAATGCCTTTCACAGAGAATTAACCTTCTCTTTTCTACATAGTAGCAATATCTGATGTTTTAGATGTGGCCTTAAGGGACAGGTGCATCAGAGAGAGAGGACTCCAATAACCCCTACAACAGGACATGAACAGTCGCAATCCTTCTCTGGTAAACTACTCCTTGCCTGGCCAAATCTGGCCTCTGCACAGTCGTTGTTTACCATCTGGCAGTTATCAAGGGCAATTAGAAGGATTCATGAACCGAGGACTGAGCGCCATCTCAGACCCCGGTTCAGGAGGTGAAACAAAGGAAGCGGCAGTAGCAGTTGGCAAGGGAGTAGATGACCTTCCCCCCTGGGAATACTGAAATACCAAAGGTAAAGGCCAGTGGCCACACACGAACAGACCTTTTTTTTACCTGACCTAAATGAGAGCTCGAAAAACAGTTTTAGGCGGAAGAAGTCGTTAGGTTTAAAATTATGTTTACAAAGACAACTGACAATACATTAAGCAAATGGTTCAGGACCTGAAACAATTTATTTCCACCATAGATTCTTGTCATGTATTTCACGTGAAGATGGTCACACCAATGTTTCTTGTGACACTCAACGCCTGTTTAACGGAAAAATCCCCAATAACCTTTAGGTGTACGTTGATTACTTGAAGTAGGTAGAAGGTATGACAGAACTTCCAGTGAGAAATGAGGAGTCTGCTCATGCAGTTCTTAGCTTTTCTAAATACAGTCTGATGACTCTGACACTCACATAAATCAAATGTTTCTAGCTGTATGTGTCACATCCACGCCCACAACACAAGCGACAACACCTGACTTTGCACTAGGTCCTGAGTAATCGCTCATCCTATAAAGACCCTCTTCAGCTCCCGTACCGTTGCGGAATCTCGTTTGGGACAACCGCCCTTCCTAGCATTACTACACACACACTAACTCTATTCACGATCTCCGGCTTTTTGACTCCTTGCTTCGTTCTCCGACCACGTGCATGGACCCTCGTTCCTGTCCCGTTTGCTGATCGACCGACTGTTTGCCTGTCCCTGGTTTTGAAAACTTGCCTTTTCTCTCAACTTCAGACGAACAACACTGCACTTGGGTTCAGCTGTCCCGGCTCCCTGTGTTCCGCGTGACAGAATGATACATGTTTGGTATACTGTTTAATTCCAACTTCCTGTTTAATTTCCTACTTTAATACTTCAGGTGCCTTGTGATGGACTGGCGTCCCGTCCTGGGTGTGTCCCCTCCTCCTCCAACCTTTCGCCCTGTGTTGCCGAGTTAGACTCCAGTTCACCGTGATCCATCTTGGGACAAGCGGTTTCAGTCTGTGTGTGTCTGTGTGTGTGTGTGTATACATTCAATGTGAAATTGCAGAATTAACCTGAATTAATCTGAACTCCTTGAAAACTAAACATATTTTAAAAAGCAGGTTCATCAGCTACATAATTGCTGCCACACGATTGCATGAATCTGTAGAAATCTTACATGGCAGCGAAAAGAAAAGCGAGGGTGATGCAAGGGATTGGCATGAAATAGGATGATGGGTTGGAGCTGTACAGTGACCCATCTGGACCTCTTCCTGCACCCTCTAACCCATGGGGCTTTTATATCCCCCTCTATAGCGTCACGCTCCCAACAATCACATATCCCGTTGTACTCCCTCACAGTAACTGGAGAAAGTAGCTGTTATGAGACTCCTACGGTGTAGGGGGACATAGTCGCTTCCCATACTGGTGTGAATTCTGATTTCTTTGTGTTTTGATCTCTGGCAGAGAGTGGTGTGGATGAGTAGAGCCATGGCTGACACAAAGATACAGTGAGAGCGTGGCACTTTGTCAAGGGAAGGCCGATCAATAACATGCCCTATCCGGTGTCACCCTGAAAGCTTTCCCAGTCCAGCTCTATGCACCCCCAGCATTCACTTGATTCTCAGACCTGCAAACCCCATCACAATAACGCCGCCCACATTCCTGCTCCAACCTTTCTGCCTCTGACAAAAGTAGGACAGCTGGTCAGAAAGGAGGGACGATCCCTCAAAAGACATTGAGAAGTTCGCTCTCGCACTGCTTCCGCTCCTTCCCGAGCAACAACCTAATGGCGATCAGGCCCCCCTGCTGATTAACAGCGCACAGGAAGGGGGAACATCCGGCTGATTCCTCAAACTAGCTGTTAGACAGCTCCGAAACGAAAGCAAAAACACAATTACTTACACATCCTTAAGTAAATAGATGTGGTTGCTATTTGAAAGCAAAATGTTTTGTTTGTGAATCTGGAGTTTGAACGGTAAAGGGTTCACAATCATATATGCAGGCATTGTTTGTAGTTTTTAAAACACATAAATATGAAATAGTATGATGAAAAAGAACTCATATGTTATTCATACGAGTGTCGTTTCTTGGAATATGTTTGCATTTTTGCAGCATTGCATGCTCTCTTAGCGCATCTACTTTTTTCCTGAAAATGTGTTAAACACATCAGAGATTTCAATAGCAGAAATCTTTTAGATGGACTATAGAGGTAAGCACAGCAGTCATGGCCACAGATTAATCACAGTCTAGATCAGGCTTTGTCAGCACCGCTCCTGCTACCGCACTGTCAGCTGCTGTATATCTAGCATAGTTTTATTTAAATAGGCTTCACTGGCCAAATATGAACTACGCTCCAATTATACCTTAAGAGGAAAATATTTTTAAAAATTCTTACTTTGTTTTCACTATTACAGCTTTTCCTCAACCGGCACAATTTTTCTTTCGCGTAATTAAAATAACGTACCGAGCCCTTGCATTAGCGCGTGATCTATTTGAAAGCCACTTAATCTAAGCACAACGAGTACGCAAATTTGTCGACGTTCATCGAGGAAGTACCCAGCGAATCCGAAAGCATAAGAGAGGTTAAAAGCCTTCCACGGTGTGAAACATCAAGGTCTTCGACTGAAGCTTTTTCCAGATGTTTTCAAAAAGACAGCTCTGTTGATGGCCCAAACTATTTCAGCTGCTATAGGAAGATGGTTTACAGGCTCTTCTTCAATCTGACAAATGACATTCTGAACGTGATCAAACCATGGCTATCAAAATGCACGTTTCTCTGTGATTTCCGAGGTATCTCCGTCTGACAGCCAACGTGCAGTTTTCCCTGAACTTGAAATTTTACAGTTGTGTCTGCTTGTGTGCTACTCAAAATTTTCAGGTGACTGGCAGAAAGACAAGGTCTGCCCCAGGGCCCATAAAACACATGCAGAGAGTCTACTTCCTCCAAACATGGATGACTGGTGTGTGAGAAATGCTGATTTCTTTCTCAGCAACCCCATGACTGGGCACGCACTCGTAGGCCGTGGCTCAGATCTAATATCGTGAGTCTGTGACTTGAGGCGAGCAGGGTGCAATCGTTGGTGTGCATTTGGCAGGCACTTCAGTGACCCTCCCCGAGAGCCCCACTCCCTGAATTCCACACACCCCCGTGTGCCTTGTTCCTACAGTAAACGTGTTGGCGGCCCTGGCTGTAGTAGCGCAAGGAATATTTTCCAAACATGGCTGATTTCCAGTCATTCCATTAAGAGGCAGATTTAATGCAGTGTGATACATTATTGTCCAGAATAATCATTAGTCCCATGATGTTCTGTGCTTCTGTTGGTGCTTCTGTTTTTGGGGCCAGTCTGACTGCTACCAGTACTGTAGAACCAAGTTGTGTGGCTTCTCCGTAACTAAAGTACTAATTATTATTATTATTATTATTATTATTATTATTATTATTATTATTAAGAAGAAGGAGAAGAAGGAGAAGAAGAAGAATACTCACTTTCAATTGCTTGCCCTGGCCAGGTTCAGAGCCTATCCCAGAATCACTAGGCATAAGGTCAGGGTAGAATATAATAATAATGTTATACAGTATAATAACATTGTAATAATAATAGGGTTATTGCATGTTATGGTCTTATGGCATTCTGTAACCTAAGTGGTGATGAATGGAAAGCTTTTAAAAAACAGGTTGCTCTGCCATAACTTTTATCAGATGGGGCCACATAGTCATAGAGAGACATGCTCCTATTGCAGCAACCATGTGATGTATTTTATGCATAGTCTTGCTATCATTTACCCAAAAAATCCCAAACCTGAAAGCTGTGGTATCAAAATAACAGCAATATGCTTGATGAAAAGTGAATACAGCTCTTAAAACACAGGTCTGCATGAGAGAGTATGCCTAAGGGCTACCGTTTAAAGACGTGAAAGTAACTGGTTTGTATGAACAGGTCACTTGTAAAGGGCTGCAAAAGGCATGTTTTGACCAAACTATAAATACATATTTGCATGCTAAGTTGTTTGCATTGAAAACTACACATATTTTAATAATTTCCTTATGGATGGGTGATTGGATGCTTCTGACTTTCATAAAAGACACTATTGAGTATATGTGAACATGAAGACATTAAGTCATTATAATTTTTCTTCCTAAGGTTCACATCTCTGCTAGACCACCAAAAATGCAAGAGCTGTACGCAGACTCTGATCGCTGCCGTTTCAGAAACTTCAGAGGAGATCAAGATAGGCAGGGCTGTATGTGAGGTCTATTTCTTCATTTTCTTACGTGTCAGTCATGCATCAAGAGGGACGGATGGGGTAATGGCCCTCCACATGTTCACTAACTGAGAAATGACGGTTGTGAAGATCTGTTTGACCATTTGCACTGTTTTCAAATCTTCCTAGTCACACTCATGGAATCACACGCTCGTAACGTTTTCCAAAATTGTATGTCCGAGCATGAAAAAACAGGAGTGTGTATTCATAGCGTCGTTATGTTTTCCCAGCAGTTGTACGTGTCACGTTTAACATAAATGTGAATTAACTGAAAATGGCTTTTTTAAAAAAATTAATAAAACTTGTCATTAAAGTGCTTGAGTTCTTGTTATACTTAAAAATTAGTAAGGAACTGCATATATTAGACCTTTGAAACATGTCTTTATTATAAACATGACTAAATTGGATTAGTGTAAACTTGCATGTACAAAATTGTATTATCAAGTTTAAATAATAAAACACAAATCAAAACTATAATGACAGTATTATGAAGAAAGCAAAACAGCAAACTCATAGTAAAAACAGTACCTCTTCTTCTGTCACTATCCCTGCAGTACCAGTCAAAAGTTTCAGTACACTTGTTGAAAAGTAGTTTTTTCATTAGGCACTTGGGTAACAAGCTCAGCCGACATGTTAACTATTCTGCAGTAATCAGAGATATTTGACATTTCAGGGTTGCTTTGCGGGGGTGCGGTGACGCAGTGGGTTGGACCGGGGCCTGCTCTCCGGTGGGTCTGGGGTTCGAGTCCCGCTTGGGGTGCCTTGTGATGGACTGGCGTCCCGTCCTGGGTGTGTCCCCTCCCCCTCTAGTCTTACGCCCTGTGTTGCTGGGTTAGGCTCTGGCTTACCACGACCCCAAATGGGGCAAGCATTTCAGAGAGTGAGTGTGGGTTACTTTGCTTTGACTCTTGTCCAGTTAATCCCATAGAAGAACTCCCCATGTTGCCTGCATGCACTCAAACTTTTGACTGGCGCTGTAAATTAAAATTAGAAATGTAAGTACATATCTTGTCCTTATTGAGAGTGCTCTCTGTGGTTTTATTGCCAGAATATCTATTCTAAAAAAATTATACTTACCCACATAAAGCAATACTGTGTATTATGCCATAGTAATATAGTAGTATACAATTACAAATATAAATATACAGTGAGACCTTACAGGCATTAACTAAACAAGGCATGTCTAGAATGAATAATGTGGTTTTAAACGTTAATATTGAATTCAGTTTTTTTAAGAAGGGTGGTGGGTTGTGTCACTTTAATACATTATTTTGAAAGAGACAGTCACAGTGTAGTTTTTTAAACCGTATATCACAAAGGCCAGATCATTGCCAGTCCTTGTTAGAAGCGTGTTGTTTTATGGCCTGCGTGGAGATATTAAGATATGAAGTTTATGCAGTGACATGTCTCACACCTGTGCAATTTTTGTTCCTTACCTTCACATGGAGGACAGATGTGGGATAGGTTTTACGATGGAATTGCATTTGTATTGAATGGCTACATTAACCCTGTGGTTTTATGGGCCTGAGTGGGTCTGGTTCTCACCCTCGCTTCTATGCATCCCCCATCCTGCAGTAGCCACAGCACCTGGGCTGGAGGAAATGAAGACCACTCTAGCTTCAAAGGCTCCAAGAGAGACGGTCCATTTTGGCCCCGGTACCTGCTGAGCCACTTGGCATTGAGGATGGGTATCGGGTACACTCCCTGAATATTTTTGTGAAACTCAGACCCTTTGTGTTCACATCATACACATTTGTCGCTCAGGAAGTGTTCCGCTCGTTGGCAGTTTTTTCTTTCCTTTTCAATAATCTTGACTAGGGAAATTTAGCTGAAGAAAAACATTCTCTGACACTCAAACTGTTTTCGTAATAGAAAGCTTCATCGTCGAAAAGTGTGTGTCGTTAAAGTCGTGGCAGGCCTTTTATTTAAAATATGTAAATAAAATTCTTATTTTTTTTAAGTTCAAGAAAAAGTATGTATTTAAAAAAGTAAAAAATCTTTTTCACTGTTGGTTGGTGTTGGTTTTTCTTTTAGGGAACAAAAGCACTTATGAAAAGAGGCACAGAAACAGATGTGGCCTGGTGGGCTGGCTGAGGCCAGATCAACCTCCCAAAACAGAGGTTCTAGAACCTGACAAGGTAGGGAACGCTGCGTAGCCCTGAAGACAAGTGCAGACGCTCTGCATGCGTGGCCAGGGGGGAATGCCGCAATGCTGCTGGGACCCTGGAAATGTGCTTGTTTCAGGTGTTTCTGCACCGCTTGCCCCATCCATCACAACCCGACTTCTGGAGCAGAGCACATCACAGCGTCTTTCATTTACCCAGTTTGCTTCTCTCCATGAACCTCGATAAAACATTGCTTCAACCACTGGTAAATTACATAAGGTATCTGCAGGATTTCAGTTATATTCAGATGCTGTGAACACAATAATTTGCTTTTATTTTTTAAACAAGTTCCTGTGCATCGTTCTTTATATGCATAGGGCGGTTTTCATGACTTTTCAGCCCCAAAAGAGGGCAAGTTTGTTTCTTTTAATATAAACTTACACTCAGGAATCATTGTGTCTGAGGACACTGAGTTTGATTTGTTCATCCTCTCAAATATTCAAATATAGATTACAGTTTAGTTGCATTCCCTGAAGCTGAGATGACGACAACGAATATGTATGGATCGTACGACGCCCAAAGGTTGTGTGGCTGTGATCAGAGTTCTTAATCTGCACATTTACCAGTGAGGAATGGCTACACAGAGGACAACAGTGCGGGAACTGAATTCTCAGAGCGATAAATCCAACAGCGACAGCAAACATTACACAGTGTTCCCACTCCAAAGTGGATGCTCAGCGGACAGCAAGCGTAAGATTTACGGCAGGTAGTAAGGACTCTACCTGCTGATGTGTGTTATTACAGGGTGATTTAACCCCCACCCCCCAACATCGTCTGATGGCTTTAGCAGTCACCCTGGCCTCACCAAGGCCACCCCCGATAAGTCACTCATGGGGGGACGATGTAACATATTGTGCAGCATATAGACACTAGTGGTTTACCCTGGTGGTTCAATAATGTCTGCTTACGTGAAAGCATCAACACAGTAACCTGTTTAAATATTCATTTGGTACCGTTCCCTCAATCTGCTCAAGATATATGGTAAAGTTTGGAGGTACAACTCTTTTTCAGTGTATGTTTACCAAGTTATTCCTCTGCTAACAAGGGGTTTGGCCAATGAAGTTGCTCATGTGCGGGAACATTTATCTGTCTGTAAAAGGCTAGACAATTTTTACGTAAAAAAGGAAAATTAGATTCAATTTATTTTCAATTCAATTTATTTTTATAGCGCAGTCTTCTCACGCAGTGACACAGAGTGCTTTAACAGAGGCATAAGGCAAATAAAAAAAACAAATAGATCATATAAGAAACAAAGAACACAGCTGACTAATGACTACCATAATCCAGTACCTTTATAGAGCTATAAGTATGCCTACTGGCCAAAAATCTCTGGGGGTCCAAGAGCCAGTGGTTGCCTACCCCCCTTGGCATTATAGATTTAGTAACAATTCTAAGCCGGTTAACAAGTAATAATGATATTATTGCTATAAGGTATCTTGAATCCCCAGCTCTAGAGAAATTAAGCATTCACACACCTTTTGAAATGTACAGATTTGTGAAACATGACTTCAGACATCACAACTAACAGCGATTACTGGAATTGAGGATTTAATGGGTTTTTACAAACAGGGAAGTGGTAAAAATTCTATGCATCTGTAACACAATTTGCATTATTAGTGGTGCAAGGCTTGGGACTTCCAGTAGCGCTACGTGCAGACAGAAACTTTTGGTTCCCACAGGTGAGCCTTAAGATACTGTCACGACAACACCCGCACCACAATCAGCAGCACCCGATTCCGATTAGGCACCTGATGGTAATCGGAGCACTCTGCTTTATAAGACACTCCTTAGCCCTTTCTCAGCTGCACAATCTCATTGAGACAACCGTCCCCTCTGTGCTACAGAACTCTCCAAATTCCATGTCCTTTTTCCCTTCATCCTTGTATCGTGTACCTTGTACCTTGTACGTTCCCTGGTTCCTGAACATTTGCTTCACTTCCCAATTTTGCCCACGGATCTTTGCTTTCACCCTGACCGCCGATCAACCGACCATTTCCCCGACAACAAGAACAAGTCTATCCCCTTGGCCCTGAATGAACAATCCTGCACTTGGGTCTGGCCTCCCCTGCATCCTCTGCTACATATGACAGATACTGCACCTACAACGTCTTGGGTTGAACATTTCCTATCCCGTGTGGAGAATGACAGCATTCTTTGTGGTTCAGAGCAAACGGTTGGCCAAGGAACATTCTTTTACTTTCCACATAATTTTCTATATAATGGCCTTGTTGCTCTGAATTTTTACATAAGAAAGGGAAACAGTTTGGTTCACTTTACAAAACATGAAGGCAAGCAGGAAATGCCAAGACACGCATGCAGAGATTGGAAGATTTATTTCCCAATATCTGTTTTGGGTATCAAATCTAGGGTACAGCAAGGGCTAAATCAAGTCTGGCTCACAGGACCTGTTTTTCCAGTCACTCCTGAAAAAGCTTTCTGTCAAAGGGCTCAGAAAGAACTCCATGTTGGTTTCCACATACTTTTTCCTGGTGGTTTTTCTTGGAACATTTCGGGAAACGTATATGCCATCTTGCCAAAATCAAAGCGCTTCATGTTCCCTCTGTAGCCATTTGCAGATGTAATAGCAAATAATGAAGATGAATGAAATCACTGAGCGAAGTGTGTTTTGCATTGAGTTATATATGCACCATAATATATAGTCATCATTATTCTGTGCACATAACTTGGGACCACAGGGTTAAGGGTGACCTTACCACAGGGGTGGTCAACTTTTTTGCTCCTTTGTGGAGAGGGTTTTATCACCAGACCTCGAAGTTAGGGATCAATTCAGTCACAGTGAAAAACGTTCACCGTTCAATGGGGAATTGTCTGTTTTCTTCCTGTCAGCCTGGACCCCAAAGTCATGACATGTAATACATGCAGACTCTACACATTTCATTTCCCTGTGACTTGCCAGATGCTCTAAGAAGCTATTCAGGCTCAAAGCTAAAGGTAAAGCTCTTGCATTGGCTTTCTTTTAAAACAAATTAAATACAACCTACTGATTACGAGAATCATCCAAGAAAGAAACTGTGATCTGATTTGACAAAAAATGGAAGACTTTAACTCCCATATTTGTTCATCATCAGAACGTAAATAAGAGTAGGATGTCTTCTGCAAATATTTCATTCTGTCTGATTCACTTACATTCAGCTAAAAGTGATTATTTAGTCAACCAATCACAAAATCAGCTCCTGGTAAGTTTTATTTATTTGAAAATCTTCCTCTTGCTTTCCTGAAAACACTGTTTGGATCTGGTCATTAAATAGGGGCAGCAAGTATCATAGAACAATCCAAGGACCCTCTCTCATCTCTTCATTACCACTGTAGTACCCTTGAGCAAGGTAATTACCCTGAACTGACACAGGACCTGTATTTCCACATACATATTTCTGTGTAAATGAGTAATTGTAAACAGCACAGTGAAAAACCATACAGTATACTTTAAAGGTGCCTTGCAAAAAGGTGTCAGCTAAAAAAAAATTGTCCATGTAATTTATCACAACCTTTGAAGTGGCAAACTGTAGCCAAATACCATGGTCAAGGTTACTGCAGTGGGAGTGGGGATTTAATTCACAATAAATAATGAATAAAGATCATCAATACTTAAAGATCATCAATAACTTATAATGAATTTTTGGTAACCCAGGGGGGTATGGGGGTGCAGTGGTGCAGTGGGTTTGGCCAGGTCCTCCTTTCTGATGGGTGTGGGGTTCAAGCCCTGCTTGGGGTGCCTTGAGATGGGCTCATGCCCCATCCTGGGTGCATCCCAGTGCCCTGTGTTGCCGGGTTAGGCTGTGGTTTGCTGTGGCCCTGCTCCAGACAAGCAGTTTCAGCCTGTGTGTTTGTTGATAATCTTGCATCTCTGTCTCTAGAGCCCCACAATTGAAAACCACAAAAGTTGTCTTAAAATATGATTTGCACCTTTGGAGGGTATCATAATGTAAATCAGACAAGGAAGACTTGAACGTATGTTCTTTTTGGTCAATGACATTATACATTAATGACTCCTAGGTACAGGTAGTACTTTTTCAATTTGGTAAAGGAAATCAAAATAAGAATTAAAGCCACTGTGTATCATCCATATGTTTCTATTTGGGCAGGTCTGAAAATAAAAAAATAATCAACTTACAGTTGATTTAAAATTATTGAAAGAACAAAATTCCATTTAATTTAGGATCTCAAGTAAATGACTCGAGGCGGGTGTGGTGGCACAGTGGGTTGGACCAAGTCCTTCTCTTTGGTGGGTCTGGGGTTCGCGTCCCACTTGGGGTGCCTTGCGGCGGACTGGCGTCCCGTCCTGGGTGTGTCCCCTCCCCCTCCGGCCTTACGCCTTGTGTTGCCGGGTAGGCTCTGGTTCCCCGCGACCCTGTATGGGACAAGCGGTTCGGAAAGTGTGTGTGTGTAAATGACTCAAACTTCAGAAACAATCACGTTGCAGGTAAATAATATATGATACAAATTTCTTCCTATGTCATGGCTTTTACAATGAATCTCAATTATAAAAACAGTCAAACGTAACAGTGCAGAACACTGATGCAGCCTTGTGCATTATTTATCCGAATGAAAGTGTTTCTGATTTGAATCCCTCCTTTGATATATGTTAAACAGGTGTTTTATTTGTCTTCTTCATATGAATTTTTAAAGTGAAATGATTTTGAGTCTCCAAGATAAAGAATGAAGCTACTTATCAAAACCCGTAGGCTTCCACGGTTGATGTCAACTGACTGGGAGTTTTGTACTTCTGATTAAATCGCATCGTGTGGGACATTGGTTCCAACGTTTCTCTTCTCATGTTGGAAGCATTGTCAGGGAGCTGCGACATCTTGTAAAGGTTAGATCGCATCTCCCTGACGATGCTTCCAACATGAGAAGCGAAACGTTGGAACCAATGTCCCACACGACACGGTTTAATCCAGAAGTACAAAACTCCCAAAATCAATAAAGCTCCTTGTAGACAGCGAGACAGTCCATGTTCTGTTTGTGGTAGAGCTCGTCCTTAGCCTCTTTCTGGGACCCCAGCCTAAAGTAAAACAGTCTGACTGTAAGAAAACAGCTCCTAATTTTTTCACCACCTCCTTTTGTGTAATAAAACCTTGAAAACAGGCCACCCTAATTACCAATAATTGCCTATAAAAGCCCTGCATGGGCTAATTCCTTCACATCTGAGCAAATGTTTAGGTACATACACACCTGGATGGCTGTAGTGAATACAGGATACAGGTGCCTTGAAATACAGGAAAATTGCAGAGACAAGCATGGGATTTAGTTTAGCTTCAGAGTCCCAAAGCTGAGTTTCTTTCCCACTCAGGGGAAACAAGCTACATCCGTCCAGGCCTTCAGCCACGACCTGAAGAGTTTAACTTAAAGCACTATATCTCATCTTTCTCTTGAATTGACTCTTTATTTTGCCCACTTGGGTCAGTCCTAACAAGAGTGTGTGCTCTTGGTAGTCTGATACATCTACATTTCATATGTGTCAACTGCCACAAATAACCTATTTAAAACACTTTATCTGATTTCTAGTACTACAAAAAATTTAATTATTGGTACATTATGGACCTCCATAATGGCTTTTATAATTATTACAATAGCTGCCTGCCATTAGAAGCTATTAATGTTTTCTCTTTGCGTTCTCTCTATCTTGAATTGCCACTATCTTTCTCATTTTGCAAATGTATCGACACCAGTCAAATACCCTATACATCACACACACACACACACACACACACATTTTCTGAACCGCTTGTCCCATACTGAGTTGCAGGGAACCAGAGCCTACCCAGCAACACAGGGCGTAGGGCCGGAAGGGGAGGGGACACATCCAGGACGGGATGCCAGCCCGTCGCAAGGCACCCCAAGCAGGACTCGAACCCCAGACCCACTGGAGAGCAGGACCTAGTCCAACCCACTGTGCCCCCCCATACATCAGTTTGCACGTAATTAATATAGTAATACTTGCATAATGATATTATCCGCAGTCTGTATTTTTTCTGAGTAGTTTTGCATGATTATTTGCTTGATGTTATATAGACCACAAGCACTGTAAACATAAATAATACTGAATACACTGGAGATTATTGATGAACACAAAATATGGATGTTGCCTTTTACATACACTTGTGTGCCAGTGACATATAAAAGAAACCATTTTTTATTCTGCCTGCATCAAAATAAAAAAATCATTAAATATAGGGTTAAGAGTAATTACTTGGCAATAGGAGGGGGGAATGGTGGAGCAGCAGGTTTGGCTGGGTCCTGCTCTCTGGTGTGTCTGGGGTTTGAGTCCCGCTTGGGGTGCCTTGTGACGGGCTGGTGTCCCATCCTGGGTGTGTCCCTTGGGCCCTGTGTTGCCAGGTCAGGCTCCGGTTTGCCATGACCCCTCTTGGGACAAGTGGCTTCACTCTGTGTGTGCTTGGTAATATCAATGTTATTTTCCCATGGCAACTTCCAAGATAATATGTCATTAGTTCAAAAAGTTTTATTAAAGAGCGTCTTACAAGTTAAACCCCGGATATGTTATCAAAAGTACAATGAAAGTGTATTTTACTGGTTTGGAAGATGAAGAAATTACCTCCCATGAAATGCAGACTGCTGATGCTTTGGATGATGTCACAGGCTTCAGACCACCACCATGGGTTTCTGTCAGAAATCCATTCTTGGCATCAACCTTTCATCTCCCTTTTAGTTCTATGGGCCACAAGACAGGCAGTATATCATTTCAAAAGGACATACAAGCTTTCAAGTAAGCATGTCCCCTGAAATGTTACCCTGGCCATAATTATAGCACAGGGAAGATGGGTCGCTTTTAATCCAGCAGCAGGTCAGCTGTGTGGTGCACTATACAAAACTCCATATGCAAAAAGCCATAAGTACATATCTTTCATGGAGTTTTGACTGAAGTGCTCTTTCCTTCATGGAGAGCAGATCAAAAGGCCTCACATTGAGAAAGTGCCTGGGTGCCTTTCTGGGCCACCACAACTGTAGATCACAGATACCAATGTGAATTACATGGAGACGTGAGCCCAGTTTTCCTCGTAAGAAATCTGGGAAAGTCTTCCATGGATGTGCGACAATCATAATCCGAAACAGAAAAATGAGAATAATTCCAGAGAAGTAAATCAGAAATGTGTTGATTTCTGAACTGTGACATTAGCTTTAACAGTACAATTAAGCCAAGCAGAAAAACCTGCACAAAATGATTTAGCCAAAATTTGGCATGTGTAATTCGAAGAGAACTTGAGGACGTGGCTGTAGAAAGATTTAAAGATCCCCGTCTTGTTTGAAAGCAGCGGGCCAAATTAGTCATACATGGGCTTGACTCCGAAACCTTTTTAACATCTGTGACCAAATTACTTTTTAAGACACACTGTTTTCAAATCCCAAGTCTCTGACATAGTCATTTCAAAGAGTAAAAGAGGACACATATTAGAGCAATTAGACCGGAATCTTTTTTTTTTTTAAATTTAATTATTTTGACCATTTGAGGACCAGAAATACTTTGAGTTTATATATGTCAAAAAATTTTTTTAAAACTAAAGCAATTTAAAAAATATGTATTTCTTGATCTCTGGACTGATAGTTCTGAGTAGTAAAGCCATTCCTTTATGTAGATGAAGACATCTGTTTTGTGCTGTTGTTTTTTTTCAGATTCTTTCCAGAGCGATCGTTTGTATGCTCAAATATCACGGCAGGTTCAATGTGGTTCTTCACACTGGGGCTCTCAAAAGCTGAAACTGACGGAGACTATGACCCCTGTAAGAGGGGCAGGTAAACCACAATGGAGCTCCACGTGCCTCCGTACACAGACACACAGTTGGAAGTCTGCCCTTCACTGCTGACCTAGCACAGGAACTTAAAGACTCAGAAATCAGAATTCAGTAGGTGGGAGACAAGAAAGAAAATCCTGAAGCAAAAAAATACCTTCAAATGCAAAATTAAAAATTCATACACACACACACACACACACACACACACACACACACACACTTTCAGAACCGCTCGTCCCATACGGGGTCACGGGGAACCGGAGCCTACCCAGCAACACAGGGCGTAAGGCCAGAGGGGGAGGGGACACACCCAGGACGGGACGCCAGTCCGTCGCAAGGCACCCCAAGCGAGACTCGAACCCCAGACCCACCGGACAGCAGGACCGTGGTCCAACCCACTGCGCCACCGCACCCCCTTAAAAATTCATACATCAAACCAATATTAATTTCAAAGTGTTTTAAGTTATGCGTTCAACTTGCTTTTGCTCCAAAGAGGTGGTTACCAGACACAATGCAGTGTGAAAAAAACACATGATAAATATATGTAAAGCAAGATTTTGATTTATTATTCTACATTTTTATGGAACATTAAATAGCTTCATTTGCATGTTGATTTGAGGCCACTTCAAATAATTTTCAACAAAGTCTTTAATTTAACCACACACACACACACACATTATCAGAACCGCTTGTCCCTTACGGGGTCACAGGGAACCGGAGCCTACCCGGCAACACAGGGCGTAAGGCCGGAGGGGGAGGGGACACACCCAGGACGGGACGCCAGTCCGCCGCAAGGCACCCCAAGCGGGATTCGAACCCCAGACCCACTGGAGAGTAGGACTGCGGTCCAACCCACTGCGCCACCGCACCCCCCTTAATTTAACCAACCATACACAAACTGTAAACTCAAACCGTTTCAAGTTTGGTATTCAGAGGGATTTCATAACTGAAGCAATTCACACACACATTGTCTTAAGCCAGTTGTCCTGAGTGGGTCACGGTGACCCAGAGGCTAACCTGGCAATAGAGGGCACAGGGGGACACACCCAGGACGGGACGCCAGTCCATCGCAAGGCACCCCAAGCAGGACTCAAACCCCAGACCCACCAGAGAGTAGGCAGCCAAACCTGCTGTGCTGCTGTGCCACTCCACCCCCTTTGAAGCAGGTCAGCATTATATTAATGAAACCCTGCATTCACATTCTGAAAATGCTACACTTTTCATGGTGGTATAGCCTAGAGTCAGGTTCCAGAGGCAGTTTTGTATTTCACCTAGATGGTGAAGTGTTAGAAGATTTGAAGCATGACTGTGTTGAAATAAACAATGAGCCATATTTAATGTATATTTTGACTACATATGTAGAGGAGTGTATCATTTACACTGCCTACAACGATACATAAAATCTTACTGCGTTGGAGTCCTCCTTAAACTTCTTTCCCTGTGCATTAAAAATGGTCCAATGAAAATTAATCAAAATAAGGTGGCTTTAATCATAGTACAATTTTTCAGCACAGAGTACAGGACTTGTGTCCAATGAGTGTAAAAGAGAACAGAATATGGATGTAGTTGTGGAGTAGTAAAATCAGGTTGACCCAGGAGGCTGTCAATGAGACATGTGCCTTTTGACCTCCAGGTCGCCAGGGCCAAATTCCAGCCCAGGTTAGAACAGGGATTGTCGATATGGGAACATGTGATGATGGAAAGGTGGCCAGGTGTCTTTATCAGTGATCTGCAGCTGTATTCATAAATCACTGACAGTGGGCTTTGACACTAGTAAGTACAAGGGATGTTGTAAGGAAGCAACGATCGGAGCTGGAAAGTTTATGACGTATTACCTTGTGATAAGCAGAACCATATCTCCCAGTCGCAGCTCTGTCCTGTGTTTGTGTCTGTTATGTCTTCATTCCAAAGGATGAAACACAAGGACTTTCAGGGGACTAGAAGGATGGACAGTGGTTCATGACTGAGCAAACAATACATGTTCTACAAGCCCTGTTTTTTATTTTTGGTAGATATGTGTCTGGTTCCCTTTGGGGGAATTTTGGTTATAAGTCACTGAAAAACGACCCTATAAACAGAAACCAAAAGAACCCTAAAAACAGTCACCAGGAAAGAAAGGGCATCAATAAGGAGTGCTAAAGCTGTAACGACTTACCATGAGTCAGAACACATAAAGAACTAAAAGCTGAAAATTCATACTTCAGAAGACAGATATTGAAAAAAACACATATTGTATTGACTAAGAGAGTTTTCAGGGTTTACCACTGTAAAAATGACAACCTTACATTAGTATGAATACACCTTCTAGTCTACAACTGTAAAAAAATTATGACCCTGGATTTTTCCACATGCTTTTTCTGCTACACTCACGCAATGTGCAGTATGATGCTCACAACATATGACAACTTCAAAAGCTCTTTGAAAAAGTGACACTTTGTTGATCCTTTCATAGGGCTGGTGACCGTCTCAAAGAACAGCATTGGTGACGCCACCTCCCCGTCCATATAAAATCACAAACAGCCATTTTTGACACAGGTCTAATAGTTTCAGCAGCTAAAAGGTTTCCTATCAATCATGAGTTAGCCCATAATCCACCTCCAAGAGAAGCAATAATTTAAATATTAAATGATAATAATTTTCTTACATGTCCAGTTCTCTTAAAGTGCTTTATTTTAGGATGATGCTGTACATTTAAATATGATTAATTACATTTTACCTAGAGAGAAATGTGCTGTTTACAGAGGAAACATCTTTTCCACAATTTGACTTACGTGATGTACAAGGGAAGGAGTTGTAATGGAAAACCTATAGTCCCTCACGTGGAAGTGAGCGATGATTACAGCAACCGCTTTAGCTTAATATCTGATCCTGGGCTCTCTATTTTTACCTGGTATTGTTTATGTCCGATATTAGACGTGCGTTTCAGAGGGATGTACACAGGAGGATCTTGTGTGCCGCCCTGCCTTTGAAATCCAACACTGTTATGTGATGTTGTTGGGGTGACTGCCCATCAGAATGACTAGCCAATAAACATGAACCCTAAATAAGGTTATCTAGACCTGTCAAAAGACCCTTAGCAAGTGTATCTGAGCATGAATAAAAACATGAACACAATGAAAAGTGTATGATGCCATAAATAACCAAAGGAAGCGTTGGATTTTGAAGAGAGTTAGGTTATTTATACACAAATCTATTTACATTGTATATAATTAAACAATTAATTTTCATGTGTTCCGGAATCATGAGAATGACGGCTTGTGATTTTGACACTGAGCGTGGTAATAAACATGATGGATGGCAAATCTGATGCTCACAATTTCTTTGGGGAAAGGAAATGAAAAGGTGAGGTTGTCCAAATTCGAAAGATTCACAAAAGAACCGTAAAAGCCCTCACCTGTGAAAGACCCAGGCTTCAGAAACTCAGGGCACAGTTTATATTTATCATTTTTTCACTCATGTATGGTCACCTAAGTCATTGGGTGAAGAAACTAAATTGCAGTTTGTCCCACAAGATACATAAATATTCCTCAACAATAATCTGAAAGCCTCAAAAATATCCTGAAACGTAACCTACGAATATTCAGTTTATTCATTCATTCGGAAAATTCAAATATTAAGAACATTTTTAAAGCCATCATTCTCGATTCTAACGAGATATTCTATGATCTGAGAGAAAATTCATAATTTACAAATTACAAAAATGGTAATATTAGCATTAATGAAAACTTTAAAATAGTAGATTAAACGGCACCTTAAAAAAACTGGTTATTTGATTGCATACATTCTTAAAAATAGAGTAATTTCAGAAAATGAGAAGTTATACAGCTCTGTCAGGCCTTTGACACCTAGCAGGAAATAAGACTACTGTACAAAGTTTTGGAAATAACGCTAAAATGAAAAGGCCCGATCCTTTCCTCAGCCGATCTCCGCCGAAACTCAAAAAGTATATATTTTAAAACATATATTGCACCAATTTCTGTCAGTGCAGGGCTTCACTTGCGCAACGATGACATGTCGTGGGCTTTAGGAAGAGAGAACGGAGCATGAGAAGAGTTGACAACACTGTATTTTTAGCTGAGGCCTGGGCTGGTGCTGCTGTCCACAGGAACAGGAAATGCTGCAGATTGCCTGAGAGCTGTCCTCCAGCCAACTTTAAATGCCACCTCTAAAAATAACCAGCAGGAATGCAGCCTTGGCTCATGGGCAGGCCGGTGGCCCGGGCCACATCATCGTGGCAAAGGCCCGATTCCACGCAGAAGCGCTACTGGACTGTAGCTCGAGTCCGTGTCGCAGTTCTGTCTCTTGCACGTTAATGCATTACTCTGTTTTGGGCCGCCTCAGACCGACTTTCACGGTATCCAGAGGGTTATTCTCAGGCGGACAAGGATATTTGCTGTTTTTAGGGACCATGAGAAGCAGACTAAGGCTGTAGTGAGTTCACTGACCCACAGGACAAACAGGGCTTACGTTGAAGACCCATCCCAAAGCCATACTGGTCAATGCAGTCTCTTCAGCTGCCTCACTGAGTCATGAGCTCTTGGTTTGAGGGGGCAAACTCACCATTTTGTTAGGTGAAAGCGAATAGAAGTAAAATCCCGCACTTTTCCCCAGCTATCTGCCTTATTTTGATATTTAGGCGATGTCACCAAGTCTCCACAAACCTCCTATGAAATTATAGCTCCGACCGAATTCATTTTTAACACACACACAGTCTGAAACCGCTTGTCCCGAGAAGGGTCGCGGCAAACCAGAGCCTAACCCGGCAACACGGGGCATGGTGCTGGAGGGGACACACGCAGGACGGGATGCCAGTCCCTCACGGGGCACTCCAAGCGGGACTCGAACCCGAGACCCACCAGAGAGCAGGTACAGGCCAAACCCGCTGCACCACCATGCCCCCCCATCAATTTTTAAGTTAAAGTTAATTTACAACCTTAATTCAACAGTCCCTTGATGCATTCCAGTAGTGAGCCTGTGCATCTTTGATGTCAGCTGTGGCTTCAATGAACATGAAAGTATTGGCAATATTATTATTTCTATAGAGCAATATTATATTACATCATGCAATATTATATTAGCATACAGCAATATTATAAGAGAATATAGGTATTATGGAGCAATCTGACGGCATTGAAAGGCTGCAGTGTGACATCCCTTTAAAATCTTACTTACAGGAACTATCTGAACATGTCTGTAAAATTCTGTCGCACTGCTCTTCCCCATTTTCCTGCATTATTGAACACTTTGGCTCTTTGACTACAAATATAGTACAATATTCAGCATAGCTATTACTGCATTTAATGTTGTTCTGTAACATGTATTTACATGATGTTCATGCTTTAATGCAATATATTTTGCTGTAAAATGGCCATGGCCTTAGTCTAATTTATAATCTCTATTTGCCTTCAACCTGCAAACCACACAACTGCTGGGTTATATCACCCAACTTAAACAAAACTGCACAGTAGCCTCTTAAAGATGTAAATGCTTCGTAAATCTTTTTCTGTCATCATTTTGAGCTATGGAAACATGAAAAGCCTATATCTGAGAATTAAAAAATTACTTTTCAGGTTTCAGAAATATACCAGTATTGCAATGTATTGCAATGTATTGCAAACCAGTATAGCTGCCTGAATCAAATTCAAAACCCTGGTTACTGTATACAAATGCAACAATAGAACCGCTCCCAGCTACTTACAAGACTTAATCAACCGCTACACTCCAGCCAGGCCCCTTCGCTCGTCTACTTCTGCTCGGTTGGTTGTCCCGCACACGAAAGGTAAAGCTGGGAGGTTCTCGGTTCTTGGTCCGTTGTGGTGGAATGACCTTCTCTGGTCACTCAGAACTGCGGAAGCTCTGTCTGCATTCAAGAAGGGTCTGAAAACTCACCTTTTCCAGATCCGCTTCACCCAAGATCTCTCCAGCTCATTTATGGCGTAACTGTTCACGCATCATAACTCCATAAGCATCCCCAGATACAACCTTTATTCAGCCACTAGTCTGGCATTGTACTTGCTCATTTGTGTATCTTCTATTATTTAAAATAAATAAAAAAATAAATAAATAAATAAATAAATAAATTGGTGGGAGGGTATCGGGATTTGTCTATCCTGTGTTTTATGCACCTACTTGAACAATAAACCTCGTGCAGCAAGTGGTAGGGAACAAACTAGGTTTACTTGAGACTTTCATGTCTCCTTCTCTTAATGTAATGCATAAATTGTACTTTTGCTGAGATGTACGTCGCTTTGGACAAAAGCGTCTGCTAAATGAATAAATGTAAATGTAAATGTCATGAATGTACTGTCATACCCTGAGATACATGACTTTAAGAGGTATTTCATTGAATACCCTTTATCTGACTTATGAAGCTTTTCCTTGCATACAGTAGGAGTGAGACATTTACATTTACACGTCGTCCTTGACTTAGACACAGCTGCATTTATATAACAACATTTGCGATTTATGACAAACCAGACTTAAGATGACTGCCCATCAACTTTATTACTATTAACTTTATTTATTATTATTTTAAATTATTTTGTTTTGGAGTCCTGACATTTGGTCTTAACATGTAACGGCCTCTGCTCCACCTGCTGTATGATAACATCAGATGATCACACTGCTGATAAACACTAATATTCCTTATTGACCCAGTCAGTGTGTCCATGAGCGATTGCATTTAATTTACAAAACATTGATTTATTTATTTACAAAATGTTTCATTTGTCATTCCATTCAAGTCACTTTTTCTTTAGAATTATAATTATAATATTGTATTGTAATTATATTGTTATTCTGTGTTAATTGTTAGATAATGTTTACATATACTTATGGTTTATATAATATTGTACTGTATATTGTGACTTACTATACGACTTGCGACAAGGTTGTTGGAACAAAACTCCATCATAAGTCATGGACTACCTGTATTTATTTAGCAGAAGCTTTTCTCTAAAGCAGCTTATAGTAATCATTAAATAGTAGTTAATTGACAGCTTTATCTCAGGTGACCTACAATGTTAAATGCACTGCATTGAACTCCCTACAATCGTTCACCGTTTATACAGTAGAGCAATGTAACTCACACACACACACACACACACACACACACACATACACTACAGGCAATTTAATGTTATGAATATGCCTGAAATGTGTATGGACTACAAGAGGAAATCCAAATGACTACAGAGAGAACATGCAAACTGCAAGTACACTGAGAAGAGATTGAACCTACGTTGAATCACAGAGCTTGGGCATTCTGGAGGCACCATGTCATCTTGTTCCCCGATTGAAAATTTGTTGGCATGTTTTTATTGATTTCTTTTGTCGTTACTGTTCTGATTTTCTTTTTGTTTTTTGGGCATTAAAATTTGAGGGGTGACATGGTGATACTCAACACCTGGTCTGTCTGATCGCCGGTTCGAATCCCGCTCAGTCTGTGTGGAGTTTGTTTCCTCCAGGTACTCTGGCTTCCTCGTATAGTCCAAAGACAAGGATTTAAAATGAACTGGCAAAATTAAATTTCCTTTAGTATATGAGTGAGGTGTGCAGAAACCCTGCAATGGACTGACATCTTTTTCAGGGTGTACCCCCAGCCTAGTGACTCCAAATCATTTCTGGACCACAGTGACCCCAACCAGGACGGTAAATGTGAATGGATGGAAATGGATGGAAACTGGCTTGTTATGATAACTTTTAAATATTGACTTAGTTGTGTCCATTTTTGGGGGATTTGTTGATTTTTAGCATACATGGTTTAGTATGAATGGATATGCCAATTTTGAGGTTCAGGAACACATAGGTTTTTTTTTAACTATTGAAGCTAATTGGAATAAGGCCTTTGAGTTCTGAGAATTCACCTTACAATGGATTTTTCAGGAATACATTACCTTCATATGATGAAAAATACTGGACATGTAAAAAGTTGAGATAACTGACAAGTTTCAGTGTGCCCCTTTTTCTGAATCAGGCATGGTCCAATATTTATATATTAATACCCTTTAGCAGGTTCTGCAATCACAACAATTCTGTGCAAAAAAAAAAAAACTGTACACAACCCTTGTAAAATGCCTAACAATGCCTTTTTACGTTGTCATTCTGAAACATATATGACTCATAAACTTATACAGGAAAGCAGTGCAGCATAGCCCTGAGTAAACAGATGTTAAAAGATTTTCCATCTGGCTTTTTATAGGAGTCACCTGAGTGAGCTCTTATAACCCACAGGCACTAAGAGCCGAAAAACTGTAGAACGGCTGAACATACGTAGTAAATTTGCTGAAGGACTGAATCACTTTACACCAGTATTTGATGTCATTAGTGCAAAAACAACAAAGATCAAGTGTTGTGTGTTAGCAACCACTATTTAAATACTTCTCATAATAGCTATTATTAATTTTTATTTAGCAGACACACCTTTTTCAGGGCTTTCAATGTTAGATAAGCAACTTCACAATGATTTACCCATGTGTCAGGCAGGGTGGGTGTTTCTTTGTATTTCTACTTATTTTCTGACTTTCAGATGTATTCCAAATGCTTTAAGTACTGTTGTAAAGGGTTTTTGTCACTATCTGTGGGTTTTTCAGGTTCAAGTCTGCTGGAAAAATACTAGAGTGCCTGATAACATACAGTTAGATATTGACTTTCTGGTCTTTATGCAGGACATTTCAACTTGAATATCATTAATAACAGTTAGTTTGCATTTGAAGGGTCTGTGCTCTTTTATGCCAACAGTTGCACTCTCAGGACATTTTTTAAAATAAAAAACAATAGTATAATCCAAAATAATACAAATATTTTAAAATGATATATTTCACATACATGCACAGCTGCTGTCTTACCCTGTGTATTATTATTGTATGTAAAACTATAACATAGAAATGAAATAATAGATTGCATTGTTATTTTCCTGACAGAATAACTCACAGTAAAGGCAAGTAATTTTCTGAGACATCATTTAATATAGCTGCTAGTCGGCAAATGTGTCTGGACAGTCAGTTGCCTTTACCACAAGTTATTGCTATATGACAACAACGATTGTTTAAAAGAGCTGTCAGCAGAACGAGAGAACTAAGTAGTTGACAGCTCTTTTAAAGCTTTTGTTTATCTCATTGTTATAATATATGAGAGAAGAATGTTGCAACCACAAGTACTGATTTTTATTGCTTATAGCTGGGGTTGAGTCAGACTGTATGGGTTCAGTTTAGATTGTGACATTGACTATTAATACATTTTATATCTTATCTGAAGTGAGTACAGAGAACCTATCTGAAGTAGATCTGTACCTAAAGCCAGCTGAGAAGTCAAGACGCCCATGTAAGTTCAAAGCATGAGAGTATCGGGATGGCATCTCGCCACAAGTCCTCTGGGCCTCTGCAGGTGGCAAGGTGCACCTCAAGATATGCGCAATAGGTGGTACAAACAGCAATAGAGGAAGAACAGAAACCACAATGTTAGGGATGCAGCAGCAGGAAGCATGGAATAAGAAGGAAAAGGGACTTGACATGAGGTCAGGATTGTGACATAAGAGCAGTGCACCACTGTATTAAGTTCTTGGTCCAGACAGACTATGATGTGCTGTGTAGTCCATCCAACCTGCAGAGCTGGGAAAAAGTTGATTCTTTATTATGCCAAGGAAGAGAGCATCACTAGAACATGTCTGCAGTCACTGCCCGAGAGGAGAGGCTGGAGTGCCCATCAAAGTAGGCTGAAAGAGTTTTGCAGGAAAGCCTTTGTACAGAACTTATATTATGTTGAGTATCACAGGCAGTCTGAGAAGGAAGGCTATGAAAGCTGTTATTAAGGCTCTCAAAAGAATATCTAGATGGCTGTGGATCAGGAGAAGTGAGCCATTGGTTCAAAACAGAGCCATCTGGAGGCAGGCTGGGGTTTCATCAGTCCTGGTTGGTTTGCCTGGTAAGGGTGAGGGTGGCATGTTAAAAGACCCAAAACACCCAGTGACAAAAGTCCTCATGAATAATGATCTTTCTACATGTATCTTAAGGTATATGATATAAGTGAGTATCTCTCAGACAGAGAATGTTACTGATTCTTAAGAAAAGATGTAACAAGTCTCCTTAAAAGACAGAAGGAACAGCTCTAATGTAAAGGTACATCTATGTGCAACTATTAAATCTATGTGCTTGCTGTTGCCTTCGTAAATCTTCCTCAACCTTAATTTTTTTTGTAAATTCTCTCCATTTGGTGTTTACCTCCTACTCTGGGATGTACATGCTGTTCCAAAAGTAATTGTTTGGAAGACAATAAGTTTGGTTCCTTAGAAACCTCTTGACATCTACCTGTATAACCTTGACAAACACGCTTTTGTACTCTTCCTGTTCTTTGCAGAACATACCAAACACAATACAGACTGGGTAAACAGTCCACCACTTCACCCTCACAATACACATGATTAATACTGACAAATGACAGGAGAGGAAACCCTGGGTTTTTCCATCTAAATTACACTGGAAGACAAGGTGACGTGGAGGAAAGCTCCACCCTAGTTGCCATCAAGAAATGGTTCACTTTTCCAGAGTGACTACAGCTCCAGCGGGCTAAGAAGCATTTCACTGACTCTCCTCTTCTAGACTAAGTGGTCTTTCTTCACTTGAAAGTTACATCATCAGAAGAATTCTGACACCTCCTCAGTGAACCCCCAATGAATCCCATGCTGCTAGAGGTGCAGGAAGCCACTGTCACCAATACCAATAGACAACTGAATCAAACATTTAAACATTTACAGATTCAAAAGAAATTTCAATAATTGTCACTTGATTAAGCAAGCAAATTTGGTTCCTAAACAAGTATATTATTTTTCTTTAATGAGTGAAACTGAATTTTTTAGTAGTTAACAGAAAAACTGTCTCCAACTAATTTACACTCAGAAAGAGTAAATCACAAAATTACAAAAGTTGTAATTTTAGCAACTGCATAGTAAACAGGACACCACTGGTAGTACAGTGGTTTGTGCTGCTACTTTCAGCTCCAAGGGTAACCAGTTTGATTCCCCACCTGTAGCTGTACTGCCCTTGAGCAACATACCCACTCTGAAGTGCTCTAGTAAAATTACCCAGCTGTGTAAAGGGGTAAATAATTGTAACCTTAACATTATAAGTTGCTTTGGAGAAAAGCATCAGCTAAATAAATCAATGGAACAAGCACCTTGTCCACCAAACCCTTTACCGGGGACAATTGGTAGTGTAGTGGTTAGAGCTGCTGTCTTTGGCCCCAAAGGTTGCAGGCTCAATCCCTACCTCCAGCTGTAGTACCCTTGAGCAAGGTACCCTCCCTAAATTGCTCCAGTAAAATTACCCAGCTGTATAAATGGGCAAATGATAGTAAGCATGTAATAAGTGTGACCTTAACATCCTAAGTCACTTTTGGAGAAAAGCATCAGCTAAATGAATAAGTGTAAACTTTCTGCATTTTTAATGATAGAACTGTATCTAGATGTGGGGGGAAGAAACATGCAATATATTAATTTTGATATACCTGTCTTAACATTATTGTCTGAACTCTTATCCGCAGGTGCAGATTCAGTGTCAAAATGAAATTATGGCAGAGGCACTAACAAGTCAGCTAAAAGGATCATTACCAAGTCACTCTTCTCGATCCCAACGTATGCGCTGTTGAAGCTTTCCATGTTGATATTGCAGAACCAGCTGTTTTGACAATTCGACAACTGGGACACGACCACTGACAAAGAAAAGCGCGCCCCTTCCCAAAATATGATGGGGATTCTTTCAAGGAAGAGTGCTTCTTTCCCTTCTATGCCCCTAACTCAGGAAAAGACTGGGGAAACCATTTGTTGTCCTCTAGAGGGGCTAATGGTGTCTGGCACATTATACTTACTGCAGATGTAAGAAGGCATTGAGCTCCTGCAAATTTTCAATTATCAGGCCGGATCTAGCGTCTTCAATGACCAAAGCCAACATATGTCCACAAAGTGTCTGCGTCTTCTCCAATTTAATTTTTATTGCTGCCATCTGTTCTTGTTTTATTCAGACAGGAAAGAGCCCTCTTTTACTGTCTGATGAGTCTTTTGTCTGTCTAGATGATATGAAAGCAACAGGCCAAATGAGACTTTCTTTGGCATAGCCAGTAATTCAGTGGTTTCATAACGTCACGCTATTTCAGTGCTTGATGGTGCAATGTGTTAGTGTTGGTAAAGGACAATGTGGATCATTTTTACTGATTTGAACGCTGGTGCACGATCTGTTGCAGTGTGGTCTTACTGTCAGCCAGCAAAGTCCAGTTGTTCTACAGTCATCTGTCCTGCACCTTTAATATCAGTAAATATCACTTATGTGTTTCTAAACAGGGTATATACAGTATTTAGTTCACGAGTCAAAATGCCACAAACTGTACATGAAGAAATTTAATACTGCTAAACGTGCAATTTTGAACCTCAGCTTCAATTTAATATATAGGAATAGCGTTTCACAGGGGGGCGTGGTGGCGCAGTGGGTTGACGTTACATTTACCTTTACATTTATTCATTTAGCGGACGCTTTTCTCCAAAGTGACGTGCATCTCAGAGAAAATACAATTTGTGCGTTACATTGGGAGAAAGAGAGAAATAGTTGGAGACGTGTGATTCTTGACATATGTAAAGAAATCATAATCAGAGACTTAATTCAGTTGTATGATGCATAGATTTAAAAAGTACCTTAACTTGGACTCAAGACGAACATTCTAGAACATTCTAGACATTCAAGACAACAGTATTTGAATTGTCCTTTCACACTCCGAATTTATTGGTTACACTGTGCCATAATTTGAAGAATTTCAGAAATTCAATGAAAGCTCTGTTTCTCTTGTGCTTTACAGCTGACTCATTATAAATGTTTTGTACCTGACATTATTTTTAAGGAACTTCACAATAAATGAATGTGATCATTTACTGCCCTCTGCTGTATCATTTCAGCCAACAGTACTTTTCATCAAAGATGTTTCAAATTTGCTAATACAGTATACATGGTCCCTGCTATACAAAATCCCAGCAGAAGCTGTTTGGCAGTGACTTTATTTATCTGTGACATATAAACTCATCACCTATTATCTATCTAATATCCAGATATTCAGTCTCCAAGTAACAGTTTTTTCACATTTCTGGTCCATAATTATTAAAATCTCGAGCATGGACTTCCTTCAATGGTTAAAAAAAAGGCTGAAGGGTGGCTCAAAATGTCAATACTGGCAGGGTATGCAGTGTGCATCATATTCCTTGCATCCTGTCCAGATACTCAATTCACACACACTGTCTGAAACCGCTTGTCCCGGGCAGGGTTCCGGCAAACCAGAGCCTAACCCGGCAACACAGAGAGCACGGCTGAAGGGGACACACCCTGGATGGGATGCCAGTCCATTGCAAGGCACCCTAATCAGATCTCGAACTCCAGACCCACCAGAGAGCAGGCCATGGCTAAGCCCACTGCACCACTGTGTCCCCCAGGCCCAGTTTATCTTTAACAAATTTAAAAGTACCTCTCCGGGCAACAAACTGTCCCAGTAAAGTTCCTATTGCCTTAGTTGAAAAGAAGGGATCCTGCACATGTACAGTAATAACTCAAAAGTTCCACATCCACAGACCACATTCATTATGGGGGACAGCACAGGGTTTCTGTGTTTCCAAAATTCCTTCCTTGTTCCCTATTAATCACTCTACTTAGCAAGAGTCACATCAAAGCAGGATTGCTGTCCATTTCTTGGGGCACAAATTACCTTCTGCACTGCAACAGACTGAGCTGGATTCGAACCTTCGTCCAAAGAGCCCAGGTGCTGTAAGGCACTACTGTGCTACTCCATTGTCATAAGCATCCAAGAACAAAGTTATGAAAATGTTTCTTACAAAGCAGCAGGTCGTGTAATGGTTAGAGCCCCAGCATCTGGACTGAGAGGTTACAGCTCTGAATCCCACCTCCTGCTGTATTACCTTCTAGAAAGTAAATTTTAAAAAAATTTACAAAAAAAAAAAAAATACTGACACATTGGCTTGTTTTACAGGTGGTGCCCAGGAAGATACTGATACAAATATCTTTCTAATGCATGTGCAAAGATAAAAATCATACTGTGGGTTGCCAGAGATGTTTCATATGTCTAACAACTAAGAAAATTTGAAAATTGTATATAGGTGAAAAAAATATCCTTAGTATATTTTATATAGGCAAAAATTGTGTGCATAAGTATTGTATTATTTCTTTGCCAAAATGTAGCATTTATATAACTTTAATTGGTGTAAACAGTTCTAGACAATAAAAATTTGTGTCCATGAATCAAAATAAAACCACTTGGAACCCTTCTGACTCTTTATAGTTTGGGGTAATAATGGTTATTACATCATAATTGCTTGTTAGTAATAATGCTAATTATTATATTAATCAACAATTATTAGCAATTATTAGCTCTTTAGCATATATAATTGATGGGATTACTTCAAAGCTGGAATCAATCAGTTTTTCACACTTTCAATGCTCTGGAGATGGTCCTACAAAACATTACCACCTGAGTGAGTGGTAGTTCTGCATCATCTCTCTCAAACACTAGGTTAATTTGCATGGTTCTAGCATTGAGTAGATATGGCAAAGACCACTCCGTTAAGGACATGGAAAGTCAAAGAAGAGTGGCAGTAAAAGACACCATCCATGTCACATCAGGCACCCAAAAGGTACCAGTTTAAGACAGTTAATGAAAAGCAATGGTAACAAGGCTGTCCTTGGAGTGTTTGTAAGCCACTCTTGCCACTGGAGCTCCCATGAGAATAGAGGAGGGTGTCTCCATCATTCTGGCTGGAGGCTTTAAGTCAGGAGAAACAGTTCAACTAATTCAGAAATGATGCCTATACCAAAACTCACTCCTACATCATTGTTCAATGTGATGACACAGATTTATTAGTTGTCTACTATGCAAGCGAGAGTTTGTTAGGGGTCAATGCATTCATGCTATCTGGGTACGGCAGCAATCAGAGGTACATTCCTGTAAGCTGCATTGCTGAAAAGCTTGGAGCTTTGTGCCAGAGTTTTCCGGCCTCTCATGTGTTAACTAGATGCGATTCCACTAGTAGTCTGTATAAAATTAGATAGAATGCAGAATTCCCTGTGGCCAGGAAATTCGCTCTTCTCTTGTATGGGGACAAGAGAAGAGATATTGAAACGCTAGATGAACTCGGGTATGTCCTTGCATCAACAACAGATGCTTCTGCACCCATTCAGCCACCAGTAGAAGATGCCTTTGCAGAGCATGTTCAGCGAGTCGTGTACCAAACTGCAGTGCAGTGTCAATCTTGTAAATCCTCTTCTGTGTGATCCAACTGGAGAAGGGTGGAAACTGAATAATGTGTGGAGCCTCTGATGTACTGCAAGGATGCAGCAGCCCTAGAAGTCAGAGACCCAATACACATGCAATGCAAGGAAAGTAGGAAGTGTCAGTATATGTTGGAAAGAATGCAATGTACAAAGTTTTTGTGTGGGTGACTTTCTAAACTGTACAAATGTATCACATCCTACAGCAGAGGAAAACGGATGAGTGAATATCCAACCAGCATACTAAACATTTCCCACAACTCAAGTTTGACAGTTCCCTGGGCTGAAGACTTTTTTGTAGCGTTGCACTATTTTCAAGCATTTTGCAATGAATTATGGTTTGCGCTTATGCCAAAGGAGTCTTTATAGCATGAAACAAATTAACTGTGCATTAGAGTCACACATCTGCATCTAAGCTTTTTCTGTTGCTCTAATGCACATAACCGTATTTTTCTGTGAGATGTACGTAGTTTTGGAGAAAAGCATCTGAAATAAATGTAGAAGTAAAATGTAACTGCTACAGATCAATCAAAAAAGGAAACAGAACCATAGAATTGGTAATAAAATAGCTCTCAAATGTGTATCTTCTGTGTTTATGGCTTTCAGATTAAACAAAATTAACAAAAAATTGAGCTGTACATCTTTAACCAGGTGTTTTAGATGAAATTCAATAAAAAGCAATTTTATAACCAATAATTAAAACATTTTGTTTTGCCAACAGATATATCTGTGAATCTTAAGTAGAAAGCAGTTAATAGCAGTGTGTTAGGTAATACTGATATAAAAACAAGCTGCTGTGGCTGCCCCAGCCTGTCTGAGGATAGGTGTCAAAAAGAAGCTCCCCCCCACTTTTGCATAAAATTTGTTTTACACCCTCCAATCTATTAATAACCAAATCCATTAAAGATCAAAGATATGAAAAATAATGCTTGTGCTTTTGTCCTACCTTGAGGAAGGGTATAGCCCAAGTCAATTTCTGGTCTTGGCCACAGGACTAAAAGCATTAGAAGTCCAGATAGAAATCATCACATCCTAATATTAAAAATATAATTGTATTTTAATTAATTTTAGGTGACCCACTTCTCATTTGGGGTGGTGGTGAAGCGAGTTTCGCCTGTGTCTGCTCTCTGGTGGTTCTGGGGTTCGAGTCCTGCTTGCGGTGCCTTGCGATGGACTGGCGTCCCGTCCGGGGTGTGTCCACTCCCCTTCCAGCCTTACGCCCTGTGTTGCCGTGTTAGGCTCCGGCTTGTCGCGACCACACCCGGGATAAGCGGTTTCCGACGGTGTGTATTTGTTATTTGGGAACCAAGTTCTCTTTTCCGTAACTTTGCCTGTGGGCGATTTAGTGAAGGAAATGAATCCTCTCAGGCGCGGAGCGGGTTTATGCGGCGTGTCCCTGCGTACACACCGTTAGACCGACAGGGGGCGCTCGAAGTAGAAAATAATATGCGTTGTAACGGTAAACGGAATTCTGCTGAAAGTGCAGCCAGCAGTTGCTTCCACAAAATCTGTGCCTGACAACACAACAGGTGTCATCCGAGCGATTTTATTACGGTAGCAGCCCGTCACTGGAATTAACCCTTTGTGTTTCACTCCGAGTTTCAGTTTAGCGACGTTCCTTAGCTGTTTTTTGTAATTATAGGGTAGCACTCGGGACTTCTTTAAATTAGGTTAGTTTAGTGAAAACAAATATTTTCCTTGTTTTTCATTAATCCTTTTGATATTCTGTTTTATATCTACATGATATACTCCCCCGAAGCGCTTTTAGTGTGAAAGTTTACTACCTTGCTGTGTCCTCTTATTTCCAATACCTTTCTGAAACTGTTATACGTTGTGATATGCACTGTGTACCGCTATAAAAATAAAGCTTATATAAACCAGGCATTTCTGCCTTTCACATGGTTAAAGTACAATACAGACCTTTATTGTTTTGTTGTTCACAAAGTTTCCATTTGGCAAAAACTTTTTTTCCCCCGTCCTACTGTGCTGCAATCTGTTCCAGACACAAAGCTGTCACGTTTGCAACACAATTCAGTTCTTTAAGGTAATTGATGTCACAGTACATAAGTACTGTTTCATATGCTTGTTTAATTATTTCGAACGAATGAAAAACTATAAGTTATAACGAGTGAAATATTTAAAGCGATTTTTGTGGTTTCGTATCACACATTGAATTATTGACCTTTTTCCAGACCGCGGCGATTCTTTTGTGGTTATTTATTTGTCGTTAATTTTCTCCTTTTCAAGCCATATTTGTGTGATGTTCTCATGTAGTACAATAAATTAAATGGGCCGAAAACTTTGCATGTACACTGAAATCCACTGGATACCGATCGTCACCAACAATGACTCGGAGTGATATAAATTTGGCGCTGAGCAGAAACGAAATATTGCATCCGAGAACCCGACATGTACGTAGTAGCCTGCGGTAGTAGGGCAGATACATCAAGCAGGGGTGGTGAAAATGAACTGTCTCGTTCAGTTCCCATGTTTCAGGACGTGCTTATAGCGCTTGCTTTAATCATGTGGCGGGTTTTAACTTCTTTCAGCCCAGGTTGTTCGCGTTTTCCGCTCGCCGTCGGCTCGGGGGGCGTTTTCACTCCGTTTTCCTGCGGACTGAATTTTTGCCCTCCGCAGCATCAGTAGCACAGCGCGGCGCAGCGGATCTGGGCTGAACGCGAACGTGCGCTGCTCGAGCTGCACGAGCCGTCTGAGCTTCTGGTCCCTCAGCTCGTTCAAACGTCAGAAGACACACAAGGACAAAATAAGAACAATAAACACTTCGCTGCAGCTGCTAGGGGACTGTCACGGGGAAACGCGGGCCCGCCTTTCACTCGGTACAGGAGCACGAACAGGTCAGGTACAAAAGGAGAAGCGCGCAGACGGTGTGTGTGGCTCTGCTCGTGCCGAGTCCGTGTCCGTGTCCGCGAGCCGAGTGGCCGAGCGGGTGGAAAACAAAATGGGCGCTGCGCTGCCGTTACGGCCCCGAGCTTCACACCCTTTCCCCGTCTTCACACACGTTTATTCGCACAATACGGCCGTGCTTTGGCTCGCATACCTTGAATTTGTCATTAGTCTGGAGTGGTTTGTGCGTATGTGCGTGTGTTGTTTTTTTTTCTCTTCAGGGGTGCGTTCAGCGAAGCTAGCCAGCCAGCAGTACTACTAGAAATGAGCTTCTTCAAGGTTTATTTTCATAATGAATCGTCACGTTTGTATAAGTGTGTGTATTTACTGGCTTGTTCCCGGTAGTTTGTCTGTGCGTGTGCGTTTTCCACGCTGTGAGCCGTGTTGTCGTCTCTAAACTAGTCAGGTTAGCTAATTCCGTCAGACGGGGACTCGTTTACAGTCAGTGGTAACACGGAGCGAGGCGCAGCGCGGGAGACGACTCGCGAGGCGCTGCTGGTGATCCCACAAAGGTGGCGGTCGTGAACGCGCACGCAGGTAGAGGCCTCGCTCTTTTCCCTCCGAGTGGCGCGTCCGAGGCCTTCGCGATGCCTGGGGGTCTCCGGGCTCGCAGTGTGTGTGTGCGCCTGGGCGCGTGTAACCGCAGAACTTTTCTCTCTGTTATCATGATGACAGTAATACTTTTTAAAAAAAAAAAAAAAACACGAACAACATCATCGAGACTCTTTGACTTCCTTCTGTTTTCGGCTGATTGATTAATTTGTCTTTTAATCTGCCATGATTGACGTTCTTCTTGTTGCCGCAAATACAGTTGTGACAGCGCGTTTATCCGCTTGTTGTGGGAGTTATGTCACATTAGCGGTTCTCCTGCCCGGGTGATGATGATGATGATGATGATGATGGCGGCAGTGGTGTATCCTGTGTTGTTCTCGTACCCCGAAACCCGCCCCCTCAGAACGTGTTTACAAATAGGAGCTCCTGCATCGCTCGGATTCTCAGCTCTAAACACACTTTCTACTCGCGCGCTGTAAACATCCCTCTTTTAAACCTGCACACGTGCAAGAGGTTGTCTGATGACCTTATGCATTAAATCACACACTATGAGCTGCTTGTTCCGTGTTAAAGTAACAGCAATGAAACATCTCCAGGTCCGAATGTAACAAATGTCAGCTGGGCTGTATGGTCCAGGCTAGCTGCAGTTGCCATTTATTTATTACAGATTTATTTATGACCCAGGCTGATTTAGCCAGCAATAAGATTTATCATGTAGGACTTATGGTCAAACCTTAGACTAGTGCTGTGGAAGAACAACACAGCCATTTATTTCTAAATAAACTAGCTCTGTTCAGACGTATCAGTATTGGAAAGCTAATATAAAATCTAAATAAATTCTACTTTATTACATTTATTCATTTAGCTGACACTTTTCTCCATAGTGACTTACAATTTGTAGTAAAGAAAAATGCATTTCACCAACTGATTGCGATACAGACATGCAGTTCTCAAAGTGCAGTTACATAGTCCAATGCTGCTATTTTTTTTTCAACAGACATTACATGAATAGCTGCATATAGAATTGAGTGACTGGGTTTTAAAAAAAGAAAAAACTTATAGTGTGGATTTAGAGAACAGGAGAGGAGTGGGTGTGAAAGATGTCTTGAAATTGTTCTTTATTAAGAGGGATTCAGCAGTTTTGAGTGAGACATTCTAGTATTATGCTCTACTGGAGTGAGAACTGAGAACATTAACTTTTAATTTAGCATCAAGAGGTGGAGGAGAATAACAGTCTGGTTAGGGAGTGATGGGTGATCAGGTTCTGCAGGTATCAGGGAGTAGATCTGTTGATAGTCTTGAAGGCCATAACTAGAGCTATGAACTTGATACAGGCAGCTGCAGAAAGTCTATGAAGAGAATTGAGGAGTGGAGATACATGGAAAAGTTTTGGCATACATGTTTTTCTTATTTCTATAGTTGGTCGTTATTTCTAAATTAGCTTTTTTTTTTTTGTTTTAGGAGTTGCTTTTCCATGCAGGGATTTGGATTCTACCCTGTGACACAATTCAGATGTTATTTCTCATACTTTTCCCAGCATATACCAGAAAATATTATGAAGAAAACTATTAATGCAGAAGGAAACTGCTCAAAGCTGCACATTATAAACAATTAATTATATATAATTGTTATATATAATTATATATAATTAATTATATATAATTATAAACTTAAAAAGTAATCATTTAAAAAAGCTGTCATGCAGTTTTCAGCATAATTTTTGACTATGGCAGTATGCAGTATTTCTCAATTTACATTTTTCTTGTTTCACCTAGAAAGAGGAGTTTATTTTATCAATTCTCCTTGAGTATGAGATTTATTATGCTATTTTCTGTTTTTTGTTTGTATACTCTAGCATAGTCTAAGACTGATAATCTCAGTGTAGGAAAACTTTAGATTTAGAAACCAGATTTCTTTAATCAACTTTGGGACTTCATGATATTCTTGTGTTATGTTTATACAATTTGAGTGCTTGTAAGTATTTTTCTTGTAAATATCTTACAACATTTTAGTTACCCTTTGGTTGTTTTTAATGGGCTTTGATAACTGAGTTTGTTTACAAAAGCAGACATCAGTGTAAGGCTGTGTTGAGTATTGCATCTGAGTGAAGTACCAACTTGGAAAAGCAGTGTGATATGGAAATTAATATAGGTGTTTCATGTTCAAGCATTATAATCTTACAAACACAAAATGAAATGTGTGAAGTTAAAATTTGTAACACTTTTTTTTTATTGTAATGTTCACTGTATTCTCAGTTAGTACTTTTTTTTTTTAAAAATCTGCATCTATGGCTAATGTGTGCAGCAGTAAATCTTTGCACAGTCAGGTAATTTACAGCTGTTGTTTTGCATTTATCGCTTTCCAAAAAAAAGAGTACAAGTTTAACATTTACAATGGCAGTTAATGTTGAGAATTTAACACTTTATTTTGTAATTGGGTGGAATTAAATTTTCAATGCTTGACTTTCCTAAAAATGAAGAAACTGTTACTGTATACAGTTCTGCTTGAAAGTGTGGTCCTGTTGTGTTCCTTACTTTTACCACGAAATAATTATTTAAGGAGAACCAGTCTTTCTCCTCTGACATAATAGGTGTGTAATTATTAATCCCATATGTTGGTTTAGACGAAATCATGTGAGGAGTAGAAAAACAGAAGTACTGCAGGTGCAAAAATAAGTGAACCCCAGGTTGCATAGGTTAAACCATTTAGGTAAGTAGAATCAAGTGTGTACATCATAATCATCTATTCATTTTATACATTTACTCTAAGATTTAGATTTTATAACTTTAATATTTTATACAACAATAATGATCATCTATGTAGGATTCACACAGCAAGTGGTAGGTAACAAACTAGGTTTACTTGAGATTTACATGTCTGCAGCTATGTCTCTTTCTCTTAAGGTAATGCATAAATTATACTTTTGCTGAGAAGTACGTTGCTTTGGGCAAAAGTATCTGCTGAATGAATAAATGTAAATGTACTTTCAAGCAGCCCTGTAGCTGCTCTGCAGAATTAGATGGTAAATACAGGCACCCTCTGTGTACAACTTTGTCATACAGTATATGTAACATTGTGTAATATTTTCTGTGTTATGTTAGCAGACTGAAACCTGACATTCACCTGTGAAAGCATAAATTGTTGTAAAATGTCAGCTTAAACACCTTTCTTTCTTTTAGCAATGTCTCATCATCAATGGGTTGAATTAGCAGCTAAGAGCACATATTGAGCTTGGGCATCAAGCAGCTACTGCCTATGGCTAGAGAATGACATTTAAAACTGCTGCCTGCATCACTGAACACATTCATTATATTTACATTAGGACTATTCTAGGACACATCAATAAAATTTAACAAGCAGATAATTCAGCTGTTGAATGGGAAATAAAAATTGCACATGCTGTTGCCTTTTATTAAAGGCTGACTGTGACTTGTTAAATATTTAACAGCTAACATTTACTTCTTTGGGTCACATGTTAACATCACAATCCTGATATCATTAAACTTTGATCAATAACATGCGTGTTTTGTTATGTAATACATACCGTGTTGCATACATAGTACCACATCTTATCCAGTCACGCAAAGAGGCTGTTTCTTGACAGATTCACAGTTAAGCTACTTGTGTAGTGGGGGACATGCACTCTGGTTATACATGAGATCCATTCTGTTTGCTGGACTGTACAGAGAAATAATGGTGGGCAGGTTTGTCAGCATGTAACTCCAGAATAGATTGAGCAAGAGAGGTTGACCTCAAATCTGCAGAGGCTCATTAAAAAATCACCACTAGAGGAGCTGAGGTCTTTGAAGCAAACAGAAAGATTCTGCTTAGTAAGACCCTCTGAATTTTTGAAGTGCAGTGGCAAAAAAATTGAGACTTTAGAGATAACTGAACAAAGAGGGAATTGCAGGGATAAGGAACCAGCCAGAGTGTCCTTCAGGTTACAGCATACAGTGTGCTAGAATAATGGAACAGCGCAGCTTGAGGAAGAAAAGCAGCATTTGTGAAGGCATTTAAAATAAGATTAAGGTTTGTGAAGTTTTGGATATATTTGGTTTACAAAACCAAAAAATAGTAGTCCTGAAATTAATTATTAAATATGTCACCTTTGCCAATGTTGCAGTGCGATGTCTGCCAGAGGAGGGAAGAAGAAAACCACCAAATTGTCCCGCTCAGCCAGAGCAGGGGTCATCTTTCCTGTGGGGAGGATGATGAGATATCTTCGCACTGGGACCCACAAGTATCGCATCGGCATGGGTGCCCCCGTCTACATGGCAGCCGTCATCGAGTACCTTGCAGGTGAGCGCCCACATGCTTGCTTCAGTGGGACAAGAGGGCAGTATTCTCTGCACTGCTTTTGAGCTCTTAAGCAGGACAGTTATTAGTATTTATGAATAAAATAAACAAATTCATAATCCTTTTTTTGTGTACCAGCATAATTTTAGGCCATACAGCAGGTACTGTGGTTTTGCTAGCCTCAGTGATGACTTTGCTCCATATGATTTTTATACACACACACACACACACACACACACACACACACACATTTTCTGAACCGCTCGTCCCATATGGGGTCACGGGGAACCGGAGCCTATCCGGCAACACAGGGCGTAAGGCCAGAGGGGGAGGGGACACACCCAGGACGGGACGCCAGTCCGTCGCAAGACACCCCAAGCGGGACTCGAACCCCAGACCCACGGGAGAGCAGGACCCGGTCCAGCCCACTGTGCCACCGCCCCCCCCCTTTGATTTTTATATTTTCATCAAAATAGGGTTATTTCTTTTTTTGCCACTGCTATAATACTGTTTTTGTGTAACTGGACAGCATATCAGAAAACCTATTTACGTTGCCTGCTAAGTGAATAAATGTAATGCACTTTCCCCAAAGCAATATACAACTCAGATTTATTTATTTATTTAACTTTGTCTTGCAGCTGAGATTCTGGAGTTGGCAGGTAACGCAGCGAGAGACAATAAGAAAGGTCGGATCACCCCACGGCACATCAAACTGGCTGTGGCCAACGATGAGGAGCTCAACCAGGTATGTGTTGGTCCGTTTCAGAAAGCTTCTCGAGGGATGCACAATTCATCATTGGGGAGAACAATAGCTTGTGTTATGTACATTTTTTGGCATTTTAGTCATATTGTTAAATGAACTGATATTTATTGGCTTTTAGCATTGGCACTGTCCACTAAGTTTCAGTTTTTCAGGGAAAGTGGAACTGAAAAAAGTTTTTCATGCCTTTTTAAAAGTAATACCACCTCGCTTACACGTTTTTTTTGTTGAGCCTAGTTATAGCATCAGTTGTGCTTTAGCTGCACCAGTAGTTTTGGCTGTTCCAGTTGCGAAGTCTTCAAGGCTAATTTGTGTGGGTGGACTTTTTGTACCTCATTTTTTGTTCACACATAGTGTAATGCTTCATGTTCCCCTTTAAGTCCTCATGAACAGTAAGAGCTGAATAAACACTGCAATTAGAAATGTGAGCAACTTGGTCCAAACATCTTTTCCAGTGTTATTTCTTATCAAAATCCCAAACTAATTTAGCAGTCAAGGTTTTTGTCTAAAATGAGCAGTTTGGTTTCAGATGTCATCCTGTTGCATGTATTATGTCAAGGTTCTTAACAGATTTAAGCTTCCATGCTGTTAACCCCAAATACAGAACAGTTAAGAATATTATGCATTTTATCCTAGACAGGTATTTAAAAATGTGTTCTTCATATTTTATAAAATGCATCAGGTTATAAATTCTTTTTTAAATTCAGATTTTAACACACAATGTTAAAGTAATGATTACTCAAAGCTGAAACTATGATTTTAATGTTTTGTTATTACCACAAACAAATTTAAAAGCATTGTTATTATATATTTTTTGAATTAGTCTAGTCTATACTGAAGTAAACTTTTTGACCATTTATATAAATGGGTATTATTCTGGAATAATCTGGGGCTAAGTACTTTGATCAAGGGAAATGACTTGCAGGAGTACAGTAATATTAGTGAGCACTGAACCAGCAGGTTCAAAATCTGTGTGAGGGTAGCTTATGTATTACTTTAAGCAACTTTAGTTAGAAATGAACAACCCTTACTGCTCTGCAAGGGCTACAAATCAAAGAAATTTGGAAAAAGTAGGTCTCTTTGAAATTCATTATTTTCACACTTCTTCAGAGGTATCATAAATCCGTACCAAATTGAAAAAACAGCCCCCAAGCTAACTAAACGTAGCTATAAAAAGAACCTCCAAATGATAAAACCTTTGGCTGACTTCAGGCGGAAGTGGTATGTTTGTATTGGGCAGATGAACATGTTTTAGTCTCATCTCTCAGGGCAAAAGAGGGAGCCCACTGAAAATGTATAAATGTTTACTAAAACTCTTTCATCATACAGCTGAAAACAGCACTGATGATGGTCATATAAAACACTTTTGAATCACCACCCCCTGATTTCATCAGTTCCTAGGTCACAACTATTTTGAAAGAAGGGGCAGGCAAAAATGACATACCTATGCTAATTGTTTTTATTTGAGCTTCCACTTCACTGAATGAAAAACCCAGAAACTTCTGTAGGCATAAAAGTGTTTCATGCTCTTGTGTGGACATTGTATTGAGGACTGTAGCCTTTGACCTCCAGCTTCTTCGGTGTGTAACCATATCAAATGGAGGAGTCCTGCCTCGGATCCATCCTGAGCTTCTCTCCAAGAAGAGGGGAAACAGAGTCAAAGTGGACACCCAGGTAACAGTACCAGAGAAACGGGACAACCATGTGAAGGCCATCAAGAAGCCTTCAGCGAAAAAGGGCAAAGGAAGACCAGGCCGGAAACCAAGGGTAAGCTCTTGAAAGACTTTGGTTTATATGCTGGTCATGAACAAAAATGCAGTCACAGCAGTAGTTATGTAAAGTATTTGAAGTTCACCATGTTAATTACTGTAGCTATGCTGAGAGGTCATGTGTCTCTTTGCCCTATTTTTTCACAACAGAAGAATGCAGAAACCAACAAAGAAGGGGCCTCCAACTCTACAGCAGATGACGGTCCAGGGGACGGCTTCACTGTCCTCTCAGCTAAGAGCTTGTTCCTGGGACAGAAGGTGTGTGTTAGCATGAGGTTGTGTTTCTGCTATTTGAGCCAAATCAGTGATTAAAATATGATGCACAATGTGGGTTGTAGTTCAGTACATTTGTCACATTAAATGTTTTATTAGTGCTGTTGGTAACATTTAGGTGAAACATTCATGGTTATATTTGGCACAGATGGGGTTTGAGTACTCTTACTGTAAAACAGATGACTTATCAATTAATTTGCTTTGTTTACTGTCAGCTTTCACTAACAGAGACTGAATTAAGCAAAATTGGATCCATCAAAGCAGAGGGAATTATCAATCCGACTAACGCTGAGATTGACCTGAAAGAAGGCATTGGTGAGTGTATGATGAATGTTCATGAAGAAGTGTTGGTAATTTATAAAACTTGATTTATTTATCAGCTCTAGAAGGGTTGTAATTCATTTTCTTGGCTTTGTTTTAATTTAAAAGTCATGCACCCCCTTTCACTTGTATTTCTCTGTACTTTGACAATCTCTTCAGTTCGTCCAGTGGACGTGCAGGTTCCTACAGGACAATAGTCCTGTTAGTTAATACATTTTAATTATTACCTGACACTTGAAGAACTGGGTGTGCTGAGCACTACACAGGAAAATACACCCATCCTCGTACAGTGGGTTTAATTTGTTACGTGAAGTCAGCCTTTAGGCAAATTCCCTTTGTGAGAGGGTCAAAATGCCATAAATTTTTATGGGGGGGGGGGGAATGGTTCTTGGATGAATAATTAAAACACCAAAGAAAAAGGCACATTTATGCATGACAGTAATAACACCCACATATTGCATAATATTTGTAACAAAAATGGCCATTTCTAGCTTGTCTGGTAATGTTATATTTGGATTCGGTATCAGTAACTGCTTGTCTAGTGCAAGGTTGAGGAAGTCCATAGTTTACCCAGGAGGCATAAAGCATGATTGGTACCCTTGTGGTTATTGAAAAATAACTCATTTATTCTAAAAAATGTTTTATCGTCACGCATACGTTCAAGACACCCATTCCCAGAGGCAGTAAAGCAACCCCAAAATATCATTGAACTTCCTTCATGTTTTGCCATAGAGAAGATGTTCTTTTCTTTATAAGGTAGGAGACCCAGGAGGACCCTACTGCTGAGAAAGCAACATAAGAAAGCCTGACTGGAGTTTGCTGAGAAACACCTAAATGTCAAAATGCCCCGGGATCATTTTCTGTGGAAATATGAGACCAAATGAAAGTTTTATTTTGGTAAAGCACACCAGCTTAACGATTACAGAAAACAAAATGAAATATTCAAAGAAAACATACACTGATGTTTTAAGGTTGCTTTGCTGTGCCTGGCACTGGATGCCTTGAACGTGTGTTTGGCATCTTGAAAACGTTCCATACTTAGTACGAAGTGCAGTGAAATGCAGAAGTTCAGCAACAAGGTTCTGGGAACATTCCATATGGTTCTTGATCCATGCTGGCTTAACAGCTTCATAATTTCTGCAAATTTTTTGACACATTGAGATGTGGGGACTGTACAGTCCCAATCTACTGAAATACAGAAAAGTCACTGCCATGTTTGTGTAACTGTTGTGAGGTAATGTATGCTTTGTAACATGGCACATTATCCTGCTGGAAGCATCAGTTCAGGAAATTCTAGACTGGCCCTGAGTACATACATCTGATCAGCAAAAATATTGTGGTACATTTTGGCACTTAATCCATTCTGAGTTAGTCCTGAAAAACCAATTGTGCACCAAGAAGATACTCCCCACCCTATTACACCACCGCCGTCACCAGTCTGTTATATCATTATGCCAGCATACACGCCAGGATGGGTTTGTGGATTCATTTTTTGCCAACAATTTCCGGCTTTGACATAAGCATGTAACAGAAACTGGGATTTGGCGAAGCATCGTTTTTCCACTCTTCTGGTGACTGCATGTCCATCATAATCGCATTGTCGTCTTGTACGGAGCTCGCAGGAGATTAATTTGGCATGGACTTCTGCTGCTGCAGCATGCCTTATTCTAGCCTCAACAAGCTGTGCATTCAGAGATGCTTTTCTGCACTGGGCTATTATTTTTGCACTCAGATTATGCCCCAGAAGGCCCAAAATACCCCAAAAAAGGTTAATTAAGAAGTGTTTTGTGAAAAGGCAGCCCAGGTACTGGGTGAGCCTTTTCTTTTCCATTTCTTCCTAGACTTCTTCTGATTGGCTATGGTTTCAGGCAATGCCCTAGAGAAGGCTGGCGGAAGAGAATTCCTGGAAGGAGTCAAAGAGCTGCGAAAATCACAAGGACCTCTAGAAGTCACTGCAGGTGAGGGAATGAACCCTGGACACACCAAAACATAAGCAAGAATAACAAATTTACTGATACAGATGGTGAAGATGAAGGCATGCTGTTGGAATTAGGTCATTCCCAGTAAGTTCTTGAATAGAGATAATTCTGCCATTGGAAAGACTAAAACATACCATTAGCATTTTTTGCATTTTACAAAACTTTTAGGAAGTTTCACAAACTCCGCAGTCCTTTCAGTATTTTCATGTGCTTTGTTTGCTATAGACTGTTTTAATAGGACTTCCAATGTAATTTTGGGTGTGCCATGATCTTTTAGTAGGTCATGATTACTGCATTAACGCAACTTACATTATAGCAGAACTGAGTGTAGTACTCTTATATGTAGATATAGAACGGACCGACTGATTTTCGTAAATGGAATAATGCAGCATTTTCAGGTCTGCTGCAATGAGGGTGTTTTAAGTGTGGTACAATAGCCCTGTCTCCGGATAGGTGAAATAGTGAGCTTTTTATTTGCCCCACAGTCGCAGTGAGTCAGGCCAGTGGCCTGGCAGCCCGGTTCGTGATCCACTGCAATATCCCACAGTGGGGCTCGGAGAAGTGCGAGGACCAGCTGGAGAAGACTGTGAAGAACTGCCTCTCTGCTGCCGAGGAGAAGAAGCTCACATCTGTGGCATTTCCCTCCCTCCCAGCTGGCCGGTGAGACTCATTGTCAAACCTTGGTACATTTGACTAGCTACTGCTTTTGTAAAGAGATGTAGTTAGAGGTACTACATTCCCAGTCTAGATACTGAGAGAACAGCTTTCTTGTGTATACTTAGGTTTTTTCAGAACTCAGACAGTAGTGTACCTTACTTGCAAAAATAGGATCGTTAAGGCTTCTCTTGCTTGGACAGGTGATGTAGCCAGGAAGTGTTTGAGGGAAGAAAGTCTCTGACGGTGTCCCCTTAAGCTTATAATGGAATGAAAACTTGACTAGTGACGTTGTAGTGGAACGTGTTACGCATTTGTGGTGCTGCTAGTCATATAAAAGTATTGCACATAATACTTGATAAACAACCATGTTACTGGTTTATGTATTATACTGTACTTTTGTGTACTCTTTCTACTTATAAAAATTTACTGTAAAACAGTATGCGGTGTTATGCCGGCACCAGCGTCATAAATCTTGTTTACCACGTCTGACTGCATCAAGGCTATACCATCTAGGTTTGTATACTGTAAGTACACCGTGTGCACGACAATCGCCTAACGACACATTTCTCAGAACGTATCCCCACTAAACGATGCATGTCTACTATGTCCATCCAGAAACTGCAGTAATGTAGAACACAACAAGACATAGGACATATGCAAGCGCACGTGGAAGTTTTGTCCTAATTTCTTACGGCCTTTACCCGTCACATTAAGTTGCAGAGTGTGGACATTGGAGGAAAGTCTGGAGAAGACTGTAGTTTGGCCCAGGATTTTAAAAATTGTGTATGCAATTCTGAACAAGATATGTATTTCTGTTTTAGGAATGGTTTCCCAAAGCAGACTGCAGCACAGCTGATTCTTAAGGCCATCTCAAACCACTTTGTTTCTGCCACAACATCCTCCCTGAAAAACATCTACTTTGTACTCTTTGACAGCGAGACTATTGGCATTTACCTTCAGGAAATGGCCAAGATGGATGCAAAGTGAAGAATTTATTTTGTATGGTTGTGGTAATGTTTCAGGTGGATCTTTTTTTTTTAAAAAAAAAAAAAAACAGCTGATATAGTATGAGTCAGAAGATGCTGTAAGTAGAAGTTTTTAAACAAAATAGGTAGTTTTTGTGAAGGACAGAAAATGGATGTGAGTGAAGTACTGTATAAATTTACATCCCACTTTTTCTCCTTTTAAAAGATTGCATTCATTTAGGGTAGAAAATCTCATTGCCTCTTTTTTTTTTTTTTAAACATTTAACTATGTTTCTACATTCCATGTTACAAGATCTTTTTTCCTTGCAATTTTCTTGTGTAGTTTAAGATATTGTTAGTTTAGTTAGAAAGTGTATATCCTGCTTTCAAATAAAACCCAGATGTTTTGATCTGTTAAGACTACTTAGGATTACACTCCCTTCTTGTAACTAAATATGCTAATTGCAGTGTCAATTGTGGACTCTTTATGAAACGGGTATACTTACAGGTTTCCTTGAGAAACGGACCATGGCCCAAAACCTGCTGGTAGGCATGTGAATTTGCACAATCCAGTGTGTTCATAAACAAGGCAACTAGAGGCAAATCCCTCATTTTACAGATTTATTACACTGTAAAAATTACATTACCATTTACTTATATACAGTATTTTCATGTCCTTTTGTTACTCCAGAATATATTCCCAGTAATGCAGTATGGAATACAAACTCATTACACCCATCAGAGTGTAGCCACTTTGACTTGCATCAGTACACAAATGTGATTCACCTTCTGTTGTAATGTAAGGCAGTGGCTAATGAGCTCTAACTTTGTAGATGTCATGTGCAGTTAAAGGACAGTAATTTTATACTCAGAATATGCATTTTTTGGAGTGACTAACCATGTTTCACAACTAGTCATACCAGAGTTTCTTCCTGAAGCAGCATTTGTAGTGGTTGAAACCATTTTAAAACAAAACTAATAATTGCTGTTAGCATTTTAGTGATGCTTTAGGTTTCTGGCCTAAATGCATCTTTTTGTATATTACTTCCTTTACTACATTCATGATTACATATGACTGGAGCTCAGAGTATTCTGGGCACTTAGAAGACCCAACAGCAATGCAAAATAAATACACAATTTTCTTTAAGTGGTCTTGGGCAACTGCAGCTTGATCAAAATCATGAACATAGACAACCACCCGGAACAGTTGGTTGTAGTGTTGTATTTGGAATGTTACAGGTGTCACTAATAGTGGCAGCATCACTCCTTGCAAATGCAAGACTAGCCAATTGAGTGTGGGTCACGTAGGTAGAAGTGTACTATATCTTCCAGTAATCATCTTGTACTTCCAGAATGGTCAACCTTTCGATTGCTAAAACCATCCTAGAGCTGCACTGAAGGACAAAGTTACACTGAATTCAGACTGCAAGTAAATTAAATTTTTAGTCTTTCAATACATTGTTTATATAATTCCATTTCAAAAGTCTTAAGAAACCAAATTGTCTATCCAAAATATATAAATTACCAATGCATTACTTTCTGTACATTTAAATTGTGATCTAAGTCCTGTAACCAAAAACAGTTTTAATACACAGATTAGTCTGCATTTTAGAGTCACTGTGCCCTGGTACTAAATTCAAACGGGTTTGTTCCTGTATATTCTGTACAATAACCAGCATGCAGTATTGAATAAGTTAGATGTCCCCCACTGTCCAGAAAACTCACAATGGAATTTGCATGTAGATCAGGCATACTAATGAAATGTTTGATTTACCATTTTCATAGAGTAAAATCTGTTCCATTACCTTACCTTCTTGTTTTTAATTGTCCTCCTTTAAAATACTTTGCGTAAAGAAGCCTTCTACAATCCAATGACCACGACTACTGAATTCTGCCTTTAGACTAGAACTGGTTGAGCACACATGGCAGGATGGAGACATTCAAACTGTCCATTTTTCTCATAGCAACCAGGAACTGTCAAGGCCTTACTTCCTATAATGGCTGTGTCATGTCTTTCCCACGAGGCACTGGAGAACAGGTGTATTATTTTACCTCAGGGGTGTCGCCAGAATCAGTGGCCCGGGGACCAGGTAGAAGAGGTACGGGGGAAGTCGCTTCAATGAGAGCAGGGTTGAGTATGATGGGCAGAGACATTGGTGGAACCCCCACCTGCAGTGGAGAGGCTAAGGGCTGCAGGATGAGAGGGGACTGGGTGATTGTGGCTGGAACCTCACTGGGGTTCATCTTCATCGGGACAGGAATTGGCGGGGTGGTGTGCGGCACTGGAGAAGACCTCTCTGTTCCTGTGGGAACACAGAAAGGGGACATCTTAACACTGGGCAAGGAACTAAAAAATATCATTGTGGAATTTGTCCGAAAGGTAAGGTTTGTGCATTTCCATGACAGACTTCATTTACAAGCATGGAACATTGTTCCCATACTTCTTAGGAACGCAACCCCTAAGCTAAGCGCACATGAATACAAATGAGTGCTGCCTACCCACTCCCAGAGAGATAAATGGCCTGTTTTAAAGTAGTTTGAATAAAAGGATCAGCTACATTAAAATACTTTGCCAGATAACATGAATAACTCCAAGAAACTCTGTAAATGTAAACTACAAACTAGAACCAAGAGACTCCTGCTGGAGACAGACATAAAAACGGTTGTATTGTTGAATAGTAAGGACAAAGTGTTACTGATTATTTAATTGCTAATTAACATCTATAATTATATTTGTGATGTGCTTCTGTGGAACTCACCATTGGCACTGGGAGTGTGGGGCTCTTGCGGTGACTCTGGCCTGCTGGGACACATGGACTCGGTGGGAACAACTGGTGCTGGGGTGGCAGGGCAGGGAGCTGGAGGTGCGACACTCTCCACTGGCACACTGGAAACAGGTTCTACGCAGCAGAGGAAACCACTCATTAAGCTGGAACTGAGGACACATATGGGCACAAAGACTTGCCCCATGCATACAGTTTCCTTTCAGCTTTGATAAACTTGAACAAAGTGTTGCACTGTAGTGACAATTTACTTTATTGCTTGCTTGACAACTAATTCAGTATATCCAATAACAAAAAACAGCAAATACTTAAACTGAGTAAATTATCTGCTCAATAGTTACCATTTATTTCAAGATTGCCCATTTTTCCAATATGCTGGAGTGCGATGGTTTGATGCTGCACTAGAGTTATAAGTTGTACAAACAATGGAAGTCAGCCCACTAACACACTAATAGGCTCTGGGACATATCTGCCCTGCCGCACCTGGCATCGCTGCCTGCTTGAAAAGCTCCTCGCGAAGTCTTGGCAGGAAACAGTCAATCCTTTCCCAGGTGATCTCCCACAGGTCAGAGTAGCCAGTGCGCGAGTCTGCGCTGTGGAAGATGCCAGCTGTGTCCATCACCAGGAGCATGTTCTTCAGGGACTCTGGGATGGCCTCCAGCTGGGGACCACAGCTCAACATGTCAGTCTGGCTGTTCAGTCCAGTGAAAACATTAGACTGTTTCACATCAGTAAATGTACATGTATTTATGTCGCAGACTTCTCCAAATCGACGTACATCTCGTAGAAAATACAATGTGTGCATTACATTAGCAGAAAGAGACTTAGATGCAGACACATGATTCTTAAGGGAAGTTAGTTTCTTTCCACCATATTGGTTCACATGGTGGAAAGAAACTAACTGCATTTAATACCAACCAGCAATATCGAGTATGTGAACAAGTTCTCTTACCAGTAGGTCACTCGATCCCGCATGCATGTACTTGTCCATGAAGTCCAGAATGGTAAGCCAGAGGGCAGCAAATGTTGGCAATGACAACAAAGGTGAGAGGTGTTGTAGAAAAACCTGCAAAACATCCACTGCGGTTAACAAATGTAATGCTTCAAAAAACAAAGATGTGTTATACACAGAGCAAGAAAAGTCAATACCGAAATGGAGAAGTTTTCTATAGGGGACAACACATTTAGTTCATTCAAGATAGTCTGGACTGTTGCTGCTGTACTAGGTAGAGCCTCCTGGAGATCACCTGCTTTATCACACTGCAGTCAGTTGCTAGGGGACTGACCTTCGAGAGCAGGGTGCAGGCCCTCATCCGAGTCTCTTCCATGCCACCCACATCTGCAGGGCTTATGTTTTCCAGCAGTTTTGTTAGCAGAGGGAACAGCACCTAGAAGAAGCCAAAAGAACATGCATGATTCAAACAAAACGTCATTCAGGCAGCTGCACCACTGAAATGTAAATGAGAGAAAATTACTGAACCCACACAGATCTCTGCCCCACCTTATTAAAGCAGGATTCCCACTCCACAGCGTCTAGTGTCTGCAAGTCGTGCACCAATAACGCCCTCTGCAGGTAAGTGAGGGCCTGCATGCGCACTTGCCTCCGTGCATCGCAGCACAGCCAGGCGATCCCTGTAACAAAGATGATGTGCTCCTTTATTCACGTTGCACGATCTAAACTGAACCCCATTCGCACCCACTTTTCAAAACTGCAAAAACGCATTTTAGTGTAATCAAACCACAACTTTCACAAAGTCATTGTGATGGACTGGGATGAATGAAACTATAATTTTTAAAAAAATATTTTAACAAGCATGGGTTGATCTGTTTTGCTACCTGGCATTTTTCTTTAGCATAAACATGGCATTTACTGCTGTAAACTTTCACCTCTGCTCACGTGCCATTGTCATGTGTTTCATTCTACATTTTCAAGAATAAAACTGAGAAAATAAGAAATGAGAACTCAATATAAAAATGTGCTGTGCACATCGCCAACAAATATTAAAATAATTAGAAAAGTGCTATATTTACGGGGATTAGATAACACCTTGTTTAAGTCAATCTATACAGCTCAACACAAGCTTTCATGAGACGTTAACTATGACAGAAATATCTGGCTAAAAATTCACACGTGACTGACCGTTTTTCAGTCCTGAATCAACCATTGTCCCTATCGTTACTTCCGGAACATCTCTGACCTTGTAGCAGTGGACACCAGCAGCTGGACCACAGCGCTTGAGAGTTTGCCTCAATCTTCCTGCCTGCAGCCTCGAGATGGCGCTGCTCCTCTGCCCAAGAGCTGTAGATGCTGGCTGCCCGCGTGTGTAGCGTGTGCATAAGGTCCAGCAGCTGTGAGGCCGGTGGATTACCAGTGTTAATGTTACTAACATGCAGACAAGTCAAACGTAGAGACATGAGTATGAAAGGTAATGTGCGCTACATCCAATGAGGGTGAAGGGCAACTGAAATGGCATTAAAAAGGGACAAAGGATCTCCCTGCTCACTATACTTTAATTCACTTTAGTCCTTGTGCGGGATAAATCTGGACCTTTACCCGATAACTCGTGGTTAACGTATGTATCCAAGTATACGTTCCTCTCTGAATATACATATATTAGAAATACATCTGTATTTCTAACAGGCAAAGCCGGTATCGTAGTGGTTACAGCTGTTGCCTTTGGACCCGAAGGTCGCGGGTTCAATCGCCACCTTCGGCTGTAGTACCCCTGAGCAAGGTAATTACCCTAAAATTGTTTCAGTAACATTACCCAGCTGTACAACTGGGTAAATAATTGTAGGTAGACCAACATTGTAAGTCGCTTTGGAGAAAAGTGTCAGCTAAATGTAAATATATATTTAATAGGTCTTTGCATCTTCTCACCAAGTGGTACAATGGCAGTTACTTGGACACAAAAAATTACAGGGGGGGGGGGAATCTATGCTAGTATCCTACTACTTTCCTTAAGCTAATTGGCCCTCAGTTAAAAAGGGAGGATCTGTAGAATAATATGAAACATGAGCTGCAGAACAGGATGCATTTTCACATTTCCACAGCTCATTTTACAGGCATCAGAAAAAATAAAAATAAAAGGTTGATTGTACTGAATGGGATTAACAGCTCTAGAGAACAAGTGCTACTGGCAACTTAAAAAAGCCCACATTTTAACTGCTTTAAATGCACAGACCCAGTGCCATACAACTGAGCTGTAAACTAAGTTGATTAGAATTTACACTTCAAATGTAATTTACTACAGTACAGAGTAAGTAGAAGGCTGCCGGTTACAGGTGAAGTTATGGGCCTGGCGCTGTGATGTGAAGAGGCAGCCACTGGGCACAGACGAGGCAAGAAGGGAAAGGGCTGCTGTACTTACGTCCTGACTAACCTGTAATGACACCGTGTGGTAGCTGGCAGGCACCCCCTCATCCTCCTCATCATCACTGTGGGGCCGCGAGGCTCTCTGGTTGGATGCCTTGACCCGCCGTGACAGCCCGTCCTTTTCCCGTGGCTTTTTGCGCAAACGACTAGACTTGGCATCATACTTATGGCTCTTCTTCTTTTCGTGGGTCCTGTAGCCTGTAAAGACAGAGCTGAGGATCAGGTGAAAAGCACTTCTCTATGGCTAGAACTGAGGGAACAAAAGTCAGGGAGGTGATGGTTCGCATTAAAAACACGTATCCTAGGAGAAGTGGTACAATATTTGTATTAACTTTATTCAGCACGCATTACTTTACAGTAATTTTATCGAATATGGTTTCATTTCAAAGGAAAGCTGCCAAAGAAGCATTTCTTCGGCTCATTTTCCTGACACTCTTGAATCCTGAGTGACAAACGCAAAGGTCCGTTATACAAATCCAATACGCTCTAAATAATAAAAATACATTAGTCTGAAATATTATTTACTGCTCAGTCACAATAAATAAAAGCATAAGAGGTCCCTTATTTTTTGTGGATTAGCTTCAGTAAAAACCTTGGATATAGTCATAAGTCAAGAAAATAAAAATTCTGGAAAATAAACCATTACTTTTATTAAGTTCGAGCTAAATTTTTTTTTTTTTATTTATTTTCGAATAATAAATGGAAAATTGCTGAAAAAATTTAAACATATCATTTGTATAAATACATTCAACAACTCTTTTTGACTAATTAAACCATAGGGATGCGAAATATTTATCTATTTCAACTTCATTTTAACCAGTTGAGATTCTACGGTAACAGTACTTCCCTTCTTACAAGCGCTACTAGAATCGGACACAAGATGTACACACTGGAAGCAGGGTCAATTACAGCAGTTCTACACTCCTGTTTGGGGTACGTTACTGACCATCTGCTCAGCACATAAAACACAGGTCACGTTTGGTCTGCTATGTGTTCATTTATTCATTTAGCTGACGCTTTTCCCCTAAGCAGCTTACAGTGTTAAGCTCCGTACAATTATTTACCCATTTATACAGCTAGGTAATTTTACCGAAGGGTACTATAGCAGTACGTGGGATTTGAACATACAACATTCCAAAGGCAACAGCTGTAAAACCACTACACTACTAGTTGCCCCCAAACAAATTTAGGACACATGTAGTGGGGGGGGGGGGATACACAAGTCAACTGCAAAATTTATCTTCAATAATTCATCATCCGTTTCTTACTTATACGGCCTTATTTCTTATTTGTAGGAATTCATTATTCCTAAATACAGTCTCAGCTAGGAAGTAGTGACATCATGGCATGGGGTGGGGATGAACGCAAGTGACAACTTTCATAAGTTCACAACCATCTTTTACTTTTATGTAGACATCTATTCTTATGTCACTTCCAGAACATAAGGGTTGATGTAAACTGACCTCCATTCAGGCTTGCCTCCACAAACACCCGGATAGTCTTGACACACAGCTCAAAGTTCTCAGGCGTCACATGTGCAGCATCACGTACAATGAAGGACAGTGACTCCACACACTTAATAAGAGATTTGGTGTCATGCAGGCCCATGTCCTGGCCTACAGTGAGGCTGTACTGGTTTACAAGAGGGGGGGTTGGGGGTTTAGGATTGGTGACTACTGGTTTGCTGACATCCAGGTCATCTTTTCCAACCTGAAATAAAACACCAGCAAACAATCAACTAAAACACTGAATGACCCTATCCAACTTGAACATACACATACAGTGCTGCTTCAAAGTATTTAAAGCCCGTGTGTCCCTTAGTTTTACTACAAAATGTTTATTTAACGGGAGCCAGTTTTTCCTCATCTGACATAACAGGTGTCTAATGACCAATTTCATATGTTGGTTTATAGGAAATTGTATGTAGCAGAAAAACAGAAGTAGTGAAGGTGCATTAAGCAAACCCAAAGCTGCACTGGTTAAACCGTGTCGGCAAGTAGAATCGGGTGTGTAACTTTATTTTAATATTTTATATAACAATGACCATCTCTATAGGGTTCACATACTTTCAAGCAGTACTGTATAATCAAAACTTGGTAAGAAATAAACTAAATTTTCAGTGTCTAGATCCAAACAAATTACCCTAGTAAAGAGTTTGTAATGTAATGCAAACGTAGTTTGTATTTTGTTTTTAAAAACTGTATTTACCAACACTCGGTGTGATGAACTTACAGAAATTAAGCTGGCAGTACAAGGTACCCTGTGGAAACTCTGCCCTATCACACCTACTGCAAACACTCACCACAAGCCAGCCACTGTTGGCCACATCCACATCTGTGATGGAGCGTGGCATTCTGGACTTGCCATGCTCTGTGTAGACCTCAGAGTCAGAGGTATAGCCACGATCCACATTAACCTCACTTGTGTGGTAGGATGGCAGTTCACTGTCTGACTGGGCACCTAGAATGAAAAAACAGGAAGACATGCTAAACCTGTAAGGACGTTTGAAAAACGATAGGATTTTAAAATAACAAGACTAACTTTGACTACGGGTTAGAATGTGAACCAAACTTTTAGGTCTACATGCTGCTTTGCGCTGGTCAACTTACCCGTGTCATTATCAGGCCCAGTGGTGACCTGCAGAGAGGCCGGGGGCTTGACACCAGCCCCAATGCATTCAAGCAGGGAGAAAAGGGTGAACCAGTCGTCACTGCAATGAATGTTAGCAGCATTGGTCTTTAGCAGCTCGTGCAAACCATAGGCTACCTCCCGGCTGACCCGTGACAATACGTGGGGCTTCATCATCAGCAGGAGACGTAGGGACAGCAGCACCTGCCAGTGGGAAGTGGGGCGCTGACGTTACACAGGGATTAGAGAGTCGGCATAAAGCCAAAAATCACATACAATCAATTCATCACATGAACAATCAATTTTTACATATTTTTTTCTCCCGTGACTAAAAAATTTGTGAAATTACGGCTTTAGCCGAGTGGTGCTGCCGCCCTGCTTGTTAAAGTTTTTTCTTCAAAGATATCTGGTACGTTTAAAAAATGAAGACACATTTGATGTTTGCCACTGTCTTTGTCCATCAAATCTGGAGCTGTCAACATGTCAACGGTTAACATTTCAACACTTGACCTACTTCGGTCCGTGCCACAGACCCTTCTTTCTTTGTACACCCAATATCTACTTCCACAGATTGCATAAACAACATTTTTGTACATAAATGTGTGCATACATTTTGTGAAACACCCTGTATATTGGTAAATATGGCGGGGGGGGGGGGGGGGGGGGGGGGGGGGAGATCAGTTTTTTTGCTAAACCATTTTTTGTTAGAGTATAGATTATCTTGCACCCCATGCTTCCAGGACAGGCTCCAGACCATTGTAACCCTACACTGGACAAGTGGTTATAAGTAATAACTGGATTCTGCTGTTTTCATTATAAATTTTATTTATTTTTTAACTCTCTGTGGTCTATGTTGCATTTTAATGGTGTTTATTTTTACACTGATTTTTATTGTAAATACTTTTGGTGTTTTAGCTCATATCTTTGTTTATTGTAAAGCACTTTTTCTGAACAAGCTTTCAAATGCCTTGTAAATGCAAAATCATCATTATACAATGTAACAAGGCAGTTCTCAGTGTAATTACTGTCAGCATTCACCATAATGCTCGTTACCCTGCTCTTCGGAGTTCGCAATAAATTAATAGTAAATCATGTTACACAAACAAGGTTATGTGTAATGGTGCTGACTTCCAAGAGAATTCTGTGTGTTTCATCATTTTGATTTTTAAGTAAGTTATAAGTGAGGCTTTCCTTTGCCTCTTCAACTTTTAGCACTTTTGTGAAATTTTTTTTTTTTTTTAAACGGATCTTATTACTATACACGATCAAGAAATTTCAGACACCAGCAATTGGACACAGCTTTAAAAAAACAAAAAAAAAAAACAAATGAGATGTATAAGAAGCCACACCACGCATGGAGTGTAAGACTGCTCTGTATTTTGCAGTGTGACCTCAACAACAATACTATTTTAAATTGAAATTATGTTCTTGTATGGTGTTTCTTGAGAAAGATAACACATTATGTGAATTTTAAGGTACAAATGGCATTTGCTTGCAAGCCCGAATTCTTCTACAAGGAAGTTTCATTGAGTGAAGTCTTTCTTATCCAATAGAGAAAGTACAGACACATTGTGGTGTAAAACCACTTAAAACTGAAAATCTCTTGGGAATATGTTTTACATGTTTTAAACAGTCTGTCTCAACACTAGCAAATTCAGCCTATTTCACAAACCCTTTTTTCAATAACAGCTATAGCTCTACAAGTTACTCAAGCAGTCGTCAACCTACAGCAGCGCAGGCTATGACAGTTTCATTCAGAGGTACCTGGGAGCTGATGTCCTCACGTCGAAGCAGTCGGATGGCCAAACGTAGGAGCCCCACAACAGCCCTCTCCACCAGGAAACAGCTCTCCGTTTCATGCACACACAGGTGGTACAGGTATTCACGCACAGTTTGCCATACACACGACACACGATCCCTGCAGGGAGGCAAGCAGCACATCCTCTGTATCTCCAGCCACTATCAGGTGAAGGAAGGCAAGCACTATACTCAAATGTCAACAACCATGCAGTTTGACAATCTATGAAATGCTGGTTTATAAGAAGGTACTGTTTTAGACTGGACACAGCAACAGAGCATGAATCACTTCCGCTCTTCACACCTGTTTTCCAGCACAATGCGTAGCAGCATCTCCAAGCAGAATGCAGCATCCTCTTCATCATAGGTCTCCTCATCTGGAGTCACTGAGATGAGAGCCTGTCCATGAGAGACTTCAAATGTTTATTCCACTCATTGCTGAGCAATACAATGTCACAGTTTAACTGACGAGCACAAGACTGTGTGTGTATGCACGTGCACGCACATGCACTGCATGTAAGGACACATCCATCCACAGAATACAGATGAGCTTCCTTACTTTCATCAACTCTTGCAGAGACTCTAGCTGTAGGAACTTGCTCTCTGTGATCAGTTTCTCAGGGTCACATTGCTGGACAGGAGAAGTAATGCATGTATTATTTACAGTGCAAGTTAAAACGTTTACATGATGTGCAGACCCGTCAAGCTCCTGTGTACTGGTCCATTATTACAGAGAAATGAATGACTGCCATTTAAACCTCAGAAATCCTTATCTGGGCAGTTCAATAAAGTTACTGTTATCTCTTCAGTATATGCGGCAACTTTTTTCTTTTAAATTTTCACAGTGAAAAAGCATAAATGAACACAGGAAATGGCAGAGTGATGTAAAAGTGCATCATCACACAACCCATAAAAATTGTAAAGCACCAGAGCTTTATTTTAGACAAGGAAACAACCTGGTCATTTTCACATAACTAACTTCAAATCATTAAGTCAGAAACTGGGTAGTGGCTGTCATCTTGTAAGGATGCAGAGGGATGAAGGAAGTCAGCACCTTGATGCAGAGAATGGCTGCTTGCTTAGCCTCTTGGCTCTCAGTGGAAGGTCCTCTAAGTCCAGACTGCTCTGCTCCACTCAAAGTGAGCCAGTTCACAAAGCTGAGCACTGCAGACTCACCCCTGCAACACAGGAAGTACTACATTCTTTAACACGTTTTGTTTTAGAGACCTTATCAACACAGTTAAAGCAGCACATTTGCTGACAAAAATCCAACATTATTATGTGCTGTTTGATAATCCACACCGAACACACTAGGTATAGGAGTCATTACCGGTTTGATGGAGTCTCTTCCCTCTGGAGGGATATTTTTCCGCTTGGTTCAACAAAGTCCTCAACCTGAAACGGAAAACATATATTGTCTCTGAAAATCAGAAGGGGTGACATAACCACAGAGTAACAGCAGAGGGCAGTATAATGATACATGACACTACCACTCTTGTCAGATTGATGCTGACTGGGGTAATTAGGTCACTTCAATAGACTGACATCCTGGCAAATTGTTTCTGCGGTAACTGCCACCATCTTTCAACCAGCTGTAGCTGTAATGCTTCTCTGTGAGTTAATCATCCAAGGTTTTATCTTAGGCTGGAGTATAATACTGGTTACGATTATTTTATTGTTTATTCATTTAGCTTACACTTTCCTAGAAAGCAAATCACAATGTTAGGTTTGTATACTAACTACTTACAATTATTTCTCCATTTATGCAGCTAACTTTTTTTTTTACTGGAGCAATTAAGGGATAGAACATGGCTCAAGGATATTATAGCTGGTATGGGATTTAAATCTAGTGTCTTCCACTTTCAAGGAGACAACTCAAGCCACTACAGTGCTGCCACGAGTTACCACTGCTCACCTCCACCATGACCTTGGGCAGGAGCTCTGCCCTGAATAGCTGCAACATAGAGTCCATGATGTTCTTCCAGCCCTCCCTGAGAATGTCCCCATGCCGGTGGGAAAGGCTGAACACTGTCTTTGCAGCCACCTGGGCTTTGCTGTTGCTGCCAAACACAGTTGGCAGGTTCTCGATCGACTGCAAGTGAAAGAACACAATGGTGTCGAGTGACACTACACACTCAAATTAAACAGGTTTCATGACACCAAAAAAGCAACAGAATCAGTGCTATATACAACATGAACATCTGTAGATCAGGAGTCCACAAAAACTATTGCTTAAGCTCATCACTGCTCAAGACTCAGATTCTGACTGAATACATTTCACCAAAAACACATTTAAGCTGAAAATTCCCCATAACTTATGTTAAAACAAACTAAATTAGCTTATTAAATAAGTAGTTTGTAAGTAGTGTGTCTAGCAGTGTAAGTCACCTTGCTGAATAAGGTGTGTGGGCCGATAACATTAAATAGGAGTTCATTGGACGTCGCTTTGGAGAAGAGCATCTGATAGATAAATAAATGTAAAGTTAGTTAGGTTTGTTTAAATACTAGAGTTGTCTTGAATTCTGATCCAGGAGTTTCATTGTATACTTGCATCTTGTCTTATTGACATTCAAGTTCTGTATTTTCAAAGATACAAACACTTTCTGGGTTATTCATCTTTAATTGCATATTCTTAACTTTTTTACAGTATTTTCCGAAATTTCTATGTGCTTCATAGTGAAAGCAACCTTTATTTCCTCCTTAACTGTTAGCAGTAAAATGCACTTAAAACCATAGCAGTGTAAGACTGCCGTCATTCAACTTGTTTCCAATGTTTATAGCCTGGGTCTGGTACTAGTGAGTGTCAGTGATTAAGATGCTTAGCACTGCACATGAATATGGGGATAGACTGGTCAACAATCTTCACTGAATAAGAGTTTGTGCAGAGAATGTGATCAGAATGACTAAAAACAAAAATACATTCCTCAAAATCTTAGTTAATGAAGATTCCATGCAACACATTCAATTAAAATCCCAGTAAAGGTAAGGTAGTTAAGAGTGCAGCTGGAAAAACTGCATTATTCTGCAACCCAAGATGACCCGAGTTTCGCCAGCCTAGATGGATACAAAGCTAATATTCATGGTTGATTATACATATTAATCTAGGAAAACACACACTTATGAAGTCTAAACATTAATGCAGCTGAGCAAAATGGGAAAAGTATTGGGAGCCGTATATATTCATAGTGGAAATACCAATGAATAACCACTTTCCTGACATGTAACTCAGTACATTTCCACTGCTTACCTCACTGCTTAGTGTTGTAAACTTGCAGAGAGAGATGATCAAGTTATCAAACACATCACTGAATCCGTAATGAGCAGCTATCATGGCACATTTCCTGCACAATAGTTAAAAATGAAAGAATGAATAATAAATAAATAAAAAAATTTAGAGGTTTTGCAATATCTCAATTGTTCAGTTCATTTGACACACACTACCAGTCCAAATACAGACACCTCAACATAAGAAGCTGAAATACTATTATACTTCAGCTCACTTGATACTGTAAATTAATTACATAACTTGCATTGGAATACTGTCACATTGGTCTTGACACACTGTCAAAGAGATCCCTTTACCCTACATTACTTTGCTGGGGACAGATTGCCAGACACATTCTAACTAAAATCTAAATTGAATCGAATCTAAAAAAGAACTTCTTGCTCCTCCTACCTGAAGCCTGCAATGGCCTTCTGGATAATGGTGTCATCTAGGCTCTTGTCAAATACATAGGAAAGGGCAGCAATGGTGGGACCCCATGTCATGGTGAAGAGGTCATGGTCATAACTACCAGCAGGCACATGCAGGAAGATTCCCTCTGGCGAGGCCCCCCGATGCAGCAGCACACTCCAAATGTAGTTCTCCTTCACCAGTCCTGTCTGCTCTTCAGGCATCACTATCTCCTCATTCCTACCATGACGTATATGGTAACATAAGCACAGTGCTTCAAACAATACTAAGGACATAATATGTTACAGAATCATTTTGATTCACTGCTTAATAAACTGGTCAACTAGGCAAACTTGCATTTCGTGTTGCTGGTCTATGCAAAACATGTCAAGACTGGTATCACTACATCAAGAGATCGATACAGAGCTTGCAGAAAAGTTTAGTTCAGTTTTGCTAAATTCATCTAAAATTATTTGTAGAGCACTGCTCCCTAAACATGCTGTTTGTTGATCACAGAATCTGATTGTACAGCTTCTATCACTGCTCTTTACAGGATTTTTGTCAGACTAAAGGCATTTTTCATCATAATTAAGAGGTAATGTATATTTGTCTTGTAAAAGAGAACAGCTATTTCATTATTCTTTCACAAGCCCTTTCGTGTAGATCTTGCAGCCTCCTTTAAGTCGGCTCATGGTATGACAAATGCCACTGGGTCTGCTTTTAGTGCTTACTGAGACCAGTGGCCTCACCAAAACCTGGTATTAAGGCTTTTAATGACGGTCTTGCAACTCCTCTCAAACATCTCACACGATGATTCAAAAAGACTAAAGGCAGCAAAAATTCTTTATACTGGTCCAAAGCAAAGAGTCATATAATTTTGTTGTGGTGTTATAGAAATTAGAGAGCACTCACAAATTAAACATTCGGCAAAAAACAGGTTTACTGAAAGAACAGAGGATATCGCAATACTCCAAAATCATGATGGGAAAGCCCCAGTCAATTTAGTTGAATATTTATTCAGAGGATATGAATATGAGTGCATCAGCGGATAGCTTACTTAATTGCATTGTAGATGTCCTCCAACATGTCCTGATCAAAGTCTTTTGAACCATTCACCCCTTTCAGGTTTTTCTTAAATTGCTGGAAAGAAGAAAAATGTTGAAAGGATCTGCACATTCATGAAAATAAGAACTCAACAATGCAACAACAAACTCAGCAGTCTAGAAGCCTAATGTAGCTGTCATGTTTGTAATGCAGGATTCTTGTGGGAAGCCCTACAAACAAGTCAAGCTTTTTACTGCCTGGCGATCAAATAAACTGATTAGCAGGTGGGTTACCTAATGATGAGTAAAAGGGAAACGTGAGCTGCTCCAAAGAGCAGGATGAAGCCCGGAGAAATAAACAGGCCGATGATTTGGGATCTTCTCTTCCCAGTGTTTTCATACCACCACAGCAGACATGAACACCACCAGCAAAGAGACAAAGCAGCTGGCCTGCACCAGGAGCACTTCCACTGTGTCATGCCACAGCTCGTTCCCAGCAGGTCCTGTGAAGCAGGATGCTGTGTGCCACCGGGATCTCTGCGTTCACGGCTACTGGCAGTTGGCCACAAGCATCTGCTATTTACAATACCGTTCAGTGCCAAAGAAGCCATTCACAATGGGAACAGTGGCGCTTTAGGCAAGGCACACTGACGGTACTGACAGTGATTAAAGTGATGGTCCTCATATAATGCAGATCAGTGTGTATGTGTACATTTTGGCTCTTCCATCATTTGGTCTAAGATACGTAGATTGATTGACAGGAAACTAATCTGAACATGCCATTCCAAAAATCACCTGCTTTAAGCCTCTTCAGAAAGAACTGTATTTTTCCTTAAGTTTATCTTGTTCCCAAAAAAAAAAAAAAAGAAATTATACAGGCAGACAAGGTCCAACTTTACTGCTAAACTAATCCATTAAGCAACCAGTTTTTAAACCTCACCTCTGGAATGGAAAATGTGCACCTTTCATTTTTCAGATATCAGCTTGTGTGATTAACAGGCATGTGCCAGGTAGCTTTGAAACATTTTTGCTTTATGTTTTGAGCTTCCCTATATATGGGTGGGTGTGCAGTGGAAGTAGCAATTTATAGCACCCTTGCCTTGGTCTCATACACCTTCAAGTCGAGCGTTATACAATGCCAGCCTTTAACATGTTAGTCTGCAAGGACGGACTTTGCTGCTGCTGTCACTCACATTTTGACTGACTACAGTAAACACACCACCATGCTTGAAAAGAAGCGAGTGAAAGCAGAGTGATCCACTGTGAGTTGCAGCTGACCACACAAATGAAACAGAAAAGACTGAAGTGGAGCGAGCATGGGATTTTATAGGTTGAAAGCCAAAAGTTTTACTAAGACACACTCAAGAACTTCATTCAATGAATTCAGCATACTTAGGATAACACACAGATGACCACTAGACAGTTTTTGACTAGACCTTAAAGTACAACATCACATGTTAAAAGTAGGACATATGGTTATGGGTTCATTCCTAAAAAGAAAACAAAAAAATGCAGGCTCACTGTCAAAGAGGAGGGAGATGTGTGAAAAACAGTCACTCACCTCCACTGTCATTGGGATGTTCTGTTTGCGGACATTATGATTGTGCTGATCAGTGTTGAGCATAATGATAGCGTAGGCCAGGGCAAAGCCAGCATCATCTGTCATGAAGGGGGAGCCGTTCACTTTCTACACACACACACATGCACGCGAACACACACACAAAGATCACAGTCAAAACATCTGATAGTAAGACGGCTTACAGTGGCATAATACAAAATTAGAACATGTCAAACATGATATAACTAGAACTCATTCTGTTTTTCCCTGATTTTGTTGCATGGTAAATAGGTCTTGCACATTTATGCAACCAGCTTGTGTAACACCAATCTTTGCCATAATACCTGTCCTTACTTCCTTATTTGATATTATCTGGGTAAATGTTCCACTACCTTCCATTACCTAAATTAAAAGTATAGCTTGGTGACCAAACAGCCCTTAATGTAACAAATGTTTGTGTGAGTGTGCTGCCTGCACATGTGTATATGAGGGTACACAAGAGAGGAGAACAGAGATCAAAGGCAACAGTGTGAGAAAGAGAGTAAAATGCACAAGGGGAGAAACAGACAGACAGAGAGAGACATGTTTCTCAACCTCCTCCGCCCCCCCCCGGAAACCAGTGTCTCACTCACATGCCAGTTATTGGTAAAGGTCTCAAGGAGCCTCTGGATGACAGGTGCCTCCCCAGGTAAGCGGAAGGCCTCTAAATACAGACGCAATGCTTCATCAATCCGAAGGCCCTGAAAGGTAAAAGTGCTGGGGGGCACAGGTAAATAAGTCATCATAGTTCAGATTTAAATGAATTTCATTACCGGGGCACAGGTAAATAGAATAAGTCATCATAATTCAGATTTAAATTAATTTTATTACCATGTTTAACAAAACAAAAAAGGAAAAAATGTTGGGATTTTGAATGAGGTAAGGAACAAAAATAAAGTTTTGTCAAAAAATTTTAGTTTTTTCCAAACATAACTATGAAGATAAATCAATAGCAGAAGTAACAAATGGTAGTGTAGTAGCTAGAGCTGTTGCCTTTGGACCCAAAGGTCACAGGTTTAAACCCCACCTCCAGCAAGTATGTACCCTAATTTACTCCAGTAAAATTGCCTAGATGTATAAAATGGGAAACTAATTGTAAGTATCTTAACTTTGTAATGAATAAATGTACAGGCAGTCCCCGGATTACATACGAGTTCCGTTCTTAAGTCTGCCTTTAAGTTGGATTTGTACGTAAGTCATAACAGTTAGGTACAGTTCATGTCTAACGTCACTTAGTCAAATGTTTGTCTTAGTATATCTTATATCACGTATGCTTCTATGCATAAAAAATAAAACATTAAAGAAACACTTCGGATATACTAAAACATCTTTAATATAACAATACAGTAAGAATAATAATGTAATGATATAACAATAAATGTAACCATGTACAGTATATATAAGAGACAAAGATAAACATTACTACAATATTTATAATAGAGAGAGCGCAAAAGGAGGAGGAGGAGGAGAGGGAATGTGTGTGTGTGGGTATAAAAAAAAAAAAAAAACATTAAAGAAACTTTAATGTCTGCTTTTCCAATGCTTGTTGGAATTTCACCTTTTTCCGATTGCTTTATTATTGTCACTTTAGCTTCAATCGTGATCGTTTTCCTTTTCTCTGATGCACCACCATTACTTGCATCACATTTACAGAGGTTTTTCTTCTGCCTCCACTTTCAGTTGGGAGTTTTTTTTAATTCCTTTCCTTCGTGGCAAGAAGGTATACTTACAGCGTTATAAAAGCACTTGTATTACGCTAGTCTGTAGTAAACTGTCTTCTTTCTTTCTTTGATGTGTTTGTTTCTTGCCTTACGCTTGTGTTCAAGCACTCTGTGTCACTGTATGAGAAGAGTGAGCTATAAAAATGAACTGAATTAAATGTACACTTTGGTGCCATGGTTAGGAAGGGGGGAAAAAAAATTAAAGCCAAATACAGTAACACACGAGACACTTAACAGCAACGTGGTCCGACTGAAAAAGAAAGTCTTTGTCCTACCTCGGGCCCACGCACCCACAAGCCGACGAACCACTGTAGACGTGCAATGTTTTGATGCGAGTTGCAAAGCCTGTTTGTTATTATGAATCATCGTACATAAGTCGAATTTTTAATATAATAGGCTTTACGAGGGGTGGTTCATAACGAACGCAAGTTTGACGTTCGTAACCTGGAGACTGCCTGTAACAGTAGCTTGTCCCACCTGTAAGCTATTAAAAAACACAATTCTACAGCATAGAATTTATGCTGTACAATAGGCACCAGAAGAGTACAATTAAAGACCACAACTCTTACTTGACAAAGCTGTCCAAGAGCTCCATGTTTTTACGATCACTGACGAACTCCCCAATCATCTTCTTGTCGAGGCGAGGGTTCTCCCGAAGCCACTGGGCTACCTCATTGTTGTCCATGGGGCTGCTGAGCAGGCCCTTCTCTTGCAGGAACTGAATGCCTTTTTTAGGCTTCTGGTTGAACTGCTCTGTCCCTGTGATCAGCAGCTTCAAGGTCACAGGGGGTCAGGAAATTACACAATTAGGGTCTGTACCTTGCTCAAGGGTACTCTACAGCTGTAGATGAGAGTCAAAACCTGCAACCTTTGTACCTGAAGGAAACCACTACACTATCAGTAGCCCTTATGCCCTCAGTAATACAGAAAGAAGCTGTCAATTTATATGACTTCTTTACTATTATAAGACAATGGATAATACAATTTTTGACTTCATGCATCATAATCTTTAGGCATAAGAATTTTATTTTAATGTATCTAGTTACACAATTACTCATATTGGGGTGAATATGTATGTTATCAGTACTTATAGATGCAGGTGGGATTTTAACTGGAAGATTTTTTTAATACCTTCTTTTTGTTCTTGATTTCTATGAGTTCCTGAGAGTCTGGCAGACAGCAGGAGAACCGCTGTGGTTTCTTGGGTGCTTTTTTGTCAGCTAGAGATAAACAGACTAGCCTGTAACTGGTTTTTAAGCAAAAGGCAATTCTGTTAAGAACAAAGAGGTTGATATTGTTCATCCACATTAAGCAACATTCTTACCAAAAAACTTAGTATAAGACAAATGTCAAACAAATATGACGAGAGAGAAGTAAGGGTAAAGGCAAAGGCAAATTTGATTGAGATTATCAGCAGACACAAGTGTTGTACTTGGCACTGAAGAGGCAGTACCGAGCTCTATTTCCTCCTGGTCCTGCCTCCCCAAACTCATCCTCTCCGCCATCAGGTGTCCACTGGTGGGGAGGCACGCAGGCTTTTCCTCAACCTCTGGGCCATTCTTCACAGTGGAGGTGGTGTTAGCAAGTCTCTCTCCTAATGAAGTGAGACCAGTTACAACATGCTGCTCCATACTGTTTGCAGAGCAAAAAACACACTGCTCCTGTGCGTACATTTCTACATTTGCACAACCCTCCTACAGAGGACATACAAGTTCAATTTACCCCATGCTGAGTAAACACACTGCTCAGTCCTATTATGATAACCTCAGGATGGCATGACCCTAACCTTACCTATGACGGTGTCAGTGCCCCTGCTGCCTGTGCCCTCTACCTCGGGTGTGACCGCATCTGACTGGTCAGCACTGTTGAGCACTTTGGCCTGGCAGTGAGCCTCTATGCTGTCAATCACAGTGAGCAGGGCCTCCAGAGAGAGGAGATGGGTGGTGTACAGCTGCCCTGACACAGGAAAGGCATTCTGCAACACAGCATAACACAAGCCATGAGCTGGCCATTAGTGGTCCATTTTCAAGTGCACTATGCATTGTTATGACTCCTAACATCCCGGTCAAATAACTGCATGTGCTCTGGAGCTAAATGGGTGGTCTTTTTAAGTTTTAAAGACAGCTGCTCTGCAATACATTTACGTTAATTATTCTTCCAAAGGAGGCACATCTACTGTGTGATTTCACTGACCTTTCTGGTCTCCATTATGTACTGATCACATGCAAAAAAAATTTAAAAAAAAAAAAAAAAACAACAACATTTAATGAGGTAAATATGTTATTTTCTCAGCTATGGACTCTGCCTCTGGGTCACTATCCAGTGCTTTCACCTGGTATGTTCATGTCTAGGCTGGCTACTACCTTGGAGAGCAGTTTGGTGAGGTCTTCAAACAGGTTGGAGCAGTAGTAATCACAGTCATAGTTGATGTAGAGCTCCGTGACAAAGCTGGGGATCCTCCACAGCTGCACGATTGCCTCAAGGGCCATCTCCTTCATCTCATAGGGCATTTTGGCATTTTCAGAGGTAATGATGTCCATAAGTTTCTTCAAATACATCTGCAGGGAGACAAATATTTTATGGGTTATTCTCTTTTTAATTTGAATTCCTCTTAAGCTTTTTTGTTCTGCTTCCTGTTAACATTTGGCAGGTTTACATTTAATTCCTGCAAGATACATGAAAAAATAATGTAGCATTGAAGAAGCAAAGCTTCTAAGATATCAGAAACTGGGGAACTTCCATTTCATACATACCTCAAGCTGAAACTTGAGATGTCCTCTCATACTTTCAAAAAGCAAGAAGCACACTCGTATCGAACTAGCATATAAATTTATACGATCCACACTCAGCAACTGCAGGAGAAAGCAGAGATTTCAAAAAGAAAGATGACTTTCTATGCCTGGTTGCTCTCAGTACACCCTGACAAGGCCTGACCCCTGCAGTCATTCACTCTCAATAACAGCCTCAATTGCAGACTTCACCTCACCACCAAGCATGCAGAAAACTCATGCTCTAACATGATTTCACACATAAATGTCCAGCAAGTAATACTATTTTTAAAAAAAAAAAAAAAAAAATAAAAAAATAAAAATCTATTTTCAACCTTGTATAAAATTAATAAAATATACACTCCAGGTGACATTAGGAGAGGTCCCAGAGGGTGGTACCTGGAAGAGGTGCCTGCAGAGTTCGTCTTTGACCAGGCACAACAGGGACTGGTACGGGGCAATGTGCGCTGCCTCCAGGGCCACAGTCAGCAGCTGCAGTCCCATGTGCAGCATAACATCTGAGTTGTGGCGATCATGTGGATTGGTGAGGGAGATGAGAAAGCGGAAGAGTTCTCGGAGGCAAGGCAGGCCATAAGGGATCAGGGCTGCACCTGTGAAAGTGGGCATGCATTCTGAGGTTGTTAATGGCCAACCAACAAGAAAGGGCTCCTCGATTTGTTTTATTTAGTGTTGTTTGTTATCTGTGATTTATACATTACTGCATCACATTCTTCACTTTTTGTCTGGGAAACATCATATTACTGAGTTAAATTTAAAAGTTCCAATAGCAAATATAAACCACAAACGAATGACCACGTCCCAGTTCTGCTCACCATCTTTGTGGGTGGACTGTGTGAAGCGAACACCACGGGGGTTAACATAGTCCATGTCATGCACAGAGGCCGTGTCTGACTGTTCCGCCAATGAGTCTCTGTCCTCCAGAACCTCAGGGATGGACTCCACTGAAGCTGACTGGGTACGCTCAACCTGCACTGCTTCACCCTGTTGGGACAAAGTACAAATACAACACTTCATATATGAAACAAAAACCAAGGTGAACACCAATTTACACTGCAGATCTCATGTTTGACCTCGTGACTTAAAAATACAAATAAAATGAGCAGTGGCATGCAAAGCAATCAGTGTTAAGTATGGAAATGCTTCAAAAACACTTCCACATGCAAGGAAGAAAGGCCTCTGATTACTGACCAGCCTGTCACCCCACATAGGCAAGAGTGAAAGGGGAGGAAAGCCACACCTGTGTTTCAAGTCGACCAGGCTCGGAGGAGGGCGTGGTGGCAGTGGAGCTGCTCTGCTCCAGGTCTGTCAGATCCTCCCTAGATGTGGCTTTGGAGGAGGCATCGAGACCACTGTCAGCAGCAGGGCTGGAGATGGAGGAGGCCACGCTGTCAGACAGAGGGAGACCAGGTGGCTGCTCCTCCATGAAGGGAACTCCACCTATAAGCATGACCCACAAACATAGTAAACTACTCATTTATTTACATTTACATTTATTCATTTAGCAGATGCTTTTGTCCAAAGTGACATACATCTCATCAAAAGCACAATTTATGCATTACATTAAGAGAAAGAGACATAGCTGCAGACATGCAAGTCTCAAGTAAACCTAGTCTGTTACCTACCACTTGCTGCACCATGGTTCATCGTTCAATCAACACTCATATTGATCATGGTATTCTTTGTTGTTTATCAAACATTATTCAAACTTTGCCCATGAAAATATATATTCAGACAACAACAAATAGAATCTATTGTGGGACTTGAACCGGCAACCAACATACCACCTACTGTTCAAAGAAGTGACGATGCAGCCATGGAAGGAGACAAAGAGTGAGGTTATAAGAAATAATAAGCCTTACCTGAAAGGTTATTACTAAGAGTGGGTGGCTGGGAGGTGTCAGTCAAACCAGAGGCACTGCGCACCATGTGTCGGGGTGGCCGTGGAGAACGCTTCTGCTTCTTCCATTTGGAAGACTCACTCATCCCTCCTGCACGCATCTTGAGCTGCAACAGAAAGTACAGGCATTGACTCAAAGGCCTGGATCTACAGCTGCTGATTCAACAAAATGGAGGCACAGGCACAGCAATCTGATAGCACTGCTAGTTGCCAGGAAAACCATCTTTTTTTTTTTTTTTTTTAACCAAGCTGGCAGGCTTGCTGACTGTACAGCTGCAGAGAAAACCACATCAACAAAATACTTTTAATACTGTGACGTGTTATTTTTCTTTGAACCTAACAACAGTTTTGTTCAAAGAGAAAAATGAAAAATATTGTTGGTTTTAACACTGTATTACATTGATGTGGTTTCTAACAATATGCAACCCAAATATAAAGGTTAAGTCATTAGCTGAATTACAAACAGAAAAACACAGAATAGAAGGCAATGTCCAACTGAGCTGAAGATCCAAACTAGTCACATTAAAATGTTTAAGTATTCTTAGTAGCCTTATATTTAAAATTTAATTTTTTAAATTATGTTTTTCACCAGTAATTATTGTTGTGGTATTCAATTTCAATCTCTACACATTTGCTTAATACATGTACGGGAAGCATTTTATATGCTTAAACTGACTGTGTACATACTATGTATGTATTATATACTGTATATACTGGTGTGTATCAGGTAGCAGGGAACCACTACCTAACCAGCTGGTAGGAAATATAAAAGACAGTTCGACTAATCTCTATAAGAGGCACTGGCCTTCTTCACATTAATGGTATCTGACAAGCAGCTGGTCCCCATCCTGGAGGGCTACCATCTAGAAGCATACTCTCCATATTGTGGTCCTCCATACATTCAGTAATTTAACCAAGCTAAGGAAAAAGCAAAAAGAGCAAGTTTTCAGCAAGCAGGAGGTCCATTTTCAGCTACAGCAGTCCAGCTGCAACCTCTCTTCCAGTTTAAAGTGAGCTGCAAGGATGTGCTTGCTAGTGGACCTCCAGGATGCAGGTCAAAGACAGGGCTCAGAGAGCCTGGCCAGGGAAGCGTCCATGACCCCGTTGGAAGAAACCCCAAACAGCCAGTGGCTTTCCTTACCTGCACACGTTTGTTTTTCCACAAGATATTGTAAGCCTCAAGAGAAAAGGGCAGGTGCCAGTGATTAGTGAGGGGGAACATGTCAGCAGCACATGCACGCGCACACACACACGTCGCACAAGCGTTGTCATCCTGTGAGGCATAGGGGGTACACTCCCATATCCCATACCAAACCCCATGCACAACTCTTTAGAGTTCAGGCAACTAGAAGGGGATCTGAGACCATAACTCCAACACAAACACTCACCATGAACAAACAAAAAAAAAAAAAAATGAAGGAGATGCAGGCAATGGGGTATAAGGGTGAGGGGCACAATGCACATGGCTTATAACTGGCAATCTTCAAACAAACATTTCTGGGACCTCCACAGCAGCGAGTAAAACTGCTGCATTCGTTCAGTGTGAGAGCTAGACCAGGCAACACTTCATCAAGGAATAATCTACAAGCAGATTTGCCGGAATAAAAAGATCTCTATGTCTGCTATCTTAGGGCAAAATTACGAAGTATATTAGTCAAGACTCAAAACAGATCCTCACTTTGTGTTACTCTGTGAGTGGAAATGCCAGAAAAGTCCCCTGAAGAAACTGTACTACAACCCAAGCTAGATCCATCAAAAGAAAGAAAACAATCCAAATTAAACTAGGTCCTAAACTTTTTTCATTATATTAATGCAAAAAAAAATATTAAATTTGACTGTTTTGTAGATTTCACATCTTTTTCTGAAAGTAACAGACTGAAAAATGCATCCCTTACCTCTCCAAATCAAATAGCATGTGTTAAAGCCATAAAATGTTTCATGTGAGCCAACTTTAAAAACTCAAACATTAACATGATTATGGCAATTAAAGAATGAAAATCCTTGCATTATATAAACAAATTACAGGACCAACAGTTTTAGTGGCACTCAGAAAATTAAGAAAATGAAAAATAATAATAATAAAAAAACATCATAGGCAAAATACTGCTGGGTACATGTTTATGGTAAGTGGAGGCATCAGTACTGAGTAAATGCAGAGTTGCCCATAGTCAGCATTTATGTGGTACAACACACCCACATGCACTCACTCAGAGAAGCCATGCTACACTGTATATTTAAGAATGCATTAACAGAGGCCTATCTGCACACTACTGTTTTAATGACCATGTCCAGCAGTACCCTCTCTAAGCCCCTCTGACTGGTGTTTATAGGCTGCTCTGCACAAATAAGACCGTGTTTGTCCAGGACACAAGATGGGATCTGTGGAAAACAGGCAAATGTGCAGTTTATAGGGGGACAACAAGGAGAAAACAGGAATGCAGCAGACATTGCAAACAAGAAACAACTAGTAGGTGAAAAAAGCACAATCAGGAGGACGGGAGACCATCCACTCCATACACAACACTAGAGACTGCATATCTCCATCCATCTACAGCAGGGATGCTCGAGCCTACTTCTTGTGGGCTGCAAGGCTGCAGCTGAGCTCTTCGTAACTAAGCTTTATTTCATTTTCACTGCGTAACAAGACTCAAATATCAAACCAAATGTCCAACTACTATCTGAGTAGTTGTTCATTTTCATAAAAACATGTTAACATTTTCACCATTACGATAGTTACAGGTCTATTAATGCCAGTTCAGTTTAACAATTGAAAAACAAGTTCTCCATTTGTTCTCAACAGTAACTGTCAAAATCCCAATCAGGGCCGAGTAAGAGCTCAGATGCAACAAAAACCAGGGCTGTCAAAACCTAATTCTACAAACCTGTGCTGAAAGACTTCTGCTTGTACAGGGCTTCCAGCAGTAATACTAAGCTGGCGAGTTACATTTATTAATAACAGAAAAAGCAATACTAACTCAATAGCAATCTTATAAATAGAAAAGTGGCTAGATAACAGAACAAATTCAACGACAATAGATGGAACAAATTCAAGAGTGATCCAAATAAAACCGCAAGATCACCATTTAAGTTTTTTAAAACTCTACAGGTTAAAATGTGTGCAAGCAGATGTTTTGCAGTATACAGTAAAAAGTTTTGAGAAGTGGTGCAAATTTAAACAAGCCCTGTAATGCAAACTAAGTGACAGCAGTTGAAATGAAATAGAAAGAAAAGAGGGAGAGGTGGGGGGGCTGCAGGCAAACGTAGCCCCACCAGTTGGGACTGAAGTCAAACCATCAGTATATCAGACAGCTAAACTTACCTTTTTCATGTTGGCACCCACAAAGCTTTTGGCTTCCTCTTTAAACTGGGGCAGTCTGGAGAGGGGGAGAAAAAAAAAAAAAAAAAACCACAACAAAAAAAAGAGACAAAATGTGGCTGTAACTTGACTGCATCCAGCACTGCAAAACCACTAGAGCTGTAGATCCTATAAAAATACATGAAAACTACTAATAAAGGCAGGTGTTTTTCCCATTAATATATTTGTTGTGAACCATTTCTGAGTGTGACGCAATGGCAATACCAGTAATTTACTCTAATTTAAGATGGAGAGAAAACAAATGACGAAGCAAACATTCCTCCTCTAAAAGAGAATGACTCTCTTGGAAAAATGGCTTACATCCACATTAAGGGAGTATTGGGGCTTCTGTGGACTCTCCAGCTTTGCGGAAAATGAGATGTCAAAGGGTGAGCTTGACGTTAACTATCCGATAATCATGTCATCCCACTGGCTTGGCCATGGGATGATCTCTGGGCCCACCAGATTAACATCCGTAATACCTTTGCAGGCTATTGAAGCCCTCTTTGAAGCACTTGATTGAATTCACCACTCATTATTCCCAACCTGTGACTGACACAAGCTAAAGACCCTACTAATGAGGGTGCTGTGAACGAGACAGGCTGAGCAAAGAACTCAGACAAAGGGAATGGCATGCTCTCTGTGCTTGTATGTGTCTGGGTGTGTCTGCGTGAGAGAAAGAGAGTTTAAAACACTGATGGTGGTCAGGCCTGCTGCTTAATTGTGTGGAGTTGGATAACAGAGGCACCATGTGTTGGAGAGGAGGTTTAGTACTAAACCCTAAAGTAAGACTCAAGAATGACCTGAGGGTTATAAGTATAACCTACTGAAAGAACAAAACTACCCCAGACTTTAATTCAGACAGCCCTTATCTCCTTAACAGGTGCTGTTTCCGACTTTATGACTGCTCTAAGACTTTCAATTAATTTTAGAAAAAAATTGAATGCCACATATCACCAATAACTTAAAAAACCTATTATTGTGACAAATGCATTACTAGTGCAAAGCTCATTTGGTTTCTAATTTTGCACACATTAAAGGAGATTCTCCTGTCATGTTATGTGCTTCACTGGGTGGTGGAAGGGCTGTGTGTGTGTGCCCGTGTATATATTATATATATAAAATATGATATCTAAATTCTGCTTGATTGTGTCGGGGTTCAGCTGGGGCTATTTGCCATGCTAATTCCCTCCACTGTTTATACGAGCACTGCTGACCTTCGTCAGGAATTGTTGTTCATCTATATGCAGAACAAACAATGTGGTATTCTGTGGGTTCAACTCTGTCTACAACAGTATGTGACATGCAGTTGAATGCAAAATTGGTGCCACTGGTGCAGGCTGGGAAATTCCATCAGGGCTTGGTTAGTGTTTTAGAGAACAATCAACCTTTGACCCATAAACAGCAGCCACTACATGATTTCCAACAGGTTAATACTATATTGCATAGGTGAACTGTATGCAAGGACCACAATCTCATGTACTACAGGAAAAAAAGTGCATAGGCTAGTGTACCACATAGGAAGTATAGCAAGTAACTCAAATACTAGATGCCTTACAGTCTGCTAAGCATTACTGTAAATACCCTAAACCATCACTCAGCTCTTATTACATATGAAGTTTACAGGCCTTCCAAGGAATGAGGAATCATTTTTCTTTGTATTTACTTGCTCAGTGTAGTCAATGAAGTCAGTGCAATGCAGTCAGTGAAGGCACTGCAGAAAATATTATATTCTTCCTTTTCAGTATTTACAGATGCATAACATTCTCTTGGATAATACTCCCTCCAAGACATTTCCACAAAAACTGCACGTTACTTTTGTGACTTCTACGAGACTCAAAAAAGTAGCTTGAGCATGACAGAAAAAAATTAATATTTCTGACTTTTCACCTGCAAACATTTCAGGCCTCTTGCTATAAAATTCCCAATGTTTTGAAAATTCACATGGACTAGATTGACATCTGACTTTTCAAATGTTTAAACACACGTTTTTAAAGCATACAATGTCACCTAAATCGATCTTAAAAATACATCTCTGAAACATTCAACAAAAATCCTTCATCTCCGTGCCATCTCTGCTGCAGGCTGAACCAACTCTTGAAACTGAAACTGGTGGCAAGGACACAGAAGCTAATTAAAGGCAACCAATTTCCTGTTGAGTCTTCAGGTGGTGGGTTAAGCTTGTCATTTACCACCGGATGGTATGGGATGGTTCAGGTGGGTGATGGGTGGGAAGGGGGGTTAACTGTGACATGTCCCTACCTGGAGAACAGCAGCTGCACCATGTCCACCAGAGTGTGCTCGGCTGACTTCCTCAGTAGCTCTGGGTGAGTAAGAGGGAAAAAACAAACAGCATGGGCCCCATTAGAGGCAGCCACCATCACCCGCTCCCCACCGGGTGTTTGCTCAGGATTAGGTGGAGTTTTATTAAAGCGCTGTCAAGGGGAGAGCCAGGGCCTTCACGCATGTGAACAGACGACCGGGGGTGGGCAATCACAGCCACGGAAAGAGCTGGAACTTGCAAACAGAAGTAGTGCAAGACGTTCACTGTCACTGGCTCAACAGAAACGATTAAAGAGAACCTCAAATGTCTCCCATAAAGAGCTTATCTTTAATTCTAATTGAGCATGTAAGGACATTGATGCCCTCGGTAACAAGTCGCCGTTACCAATTTCGAGATCAGCCAAGTAACTTGTTGAGAATCCAACTGGATAATATGTATGTTTCTGGCTGCTCGGTCACACAACATGGCTCGGGATCTCCATGGCATATATAGCCAAGAAGTCCTGGTGGCAAACTTACCACTTAGTCTCATCTCAAAGCAGATGCGGAAGCAGGACTGCATGATCTCACACACAGACTCATTGGTCAAGTGAGCTCCCACAGGCGTGAGCAGAAGGGTCCTCAGAACCTGGCAGGTGAAATGCACACAACTCTTTAAACCATTGTCAGAAGGAACCCATTTAAGGCCTGGGTAAGAAAGGTGCAGCTCTGCATAAAGGAGCCTGATTCACCATATCCCGAGACAGTTAAGCAACAACATTCACAGTCGGAATACAGCTGCACTTGTTTTCTGTTACTTCTGTCTCAAAAAGAATAGCTTATGGCACCTGTAGGATTTTCATGAGCACTACTTCATCACTGGCAGGGTCTGTTCCCACAAATCGTGCATGTGTCACAGCATCGGCCATGTTCTCAATACTCTCAGCTGCTCCTTCATGGTTGGCATCTGCAAGGGGGGGGGAACAAATTGCAATGACTCTCTGGTCAGCTCAAGGCACACCTTTTATCTTGAACTCCGTTTTGAGTTGACACCACCAAATGTGCAGTGTTCTCAAAATAACTGCAAAAACAGAAAGGCTGGTTATGGAAGGGAATGTGAGTTATTAAATCACCACTGTACCAATATGAGCCCTTGCTATGAATGTTTAAACAGACATATCGTACACATGCTGAATACAGACAGGGATCCTCAAGAGACGGACGGCTGAAACATGAGGAAAAGAAAAACAGTTTTGTAAACACGATGTACAGATTTTTACATAAAGGTTAAATCCATGTCTTCTGTTACATTCAATTTAAACAATAAAAAGGGGTCTGATAGGGACTAATTAAGTCTTCATCACATCATTTCAACCCATTAAACAATAACTTTGCTGTCAAAGGAAGAAAAAAAGCTATTTTTAACTGACAGCTACAGCTCCATGGTAAAACACATTATGACAGTGTTCCCTATAATCACATTTAGCTTCACTAAATGACTTGTGACTAAGAGGCAATGTAACAAAGAAAAATGATTTCAAACAGATTCAAACAAAAATTTCATTGGTTAAGCTAAACCACCTGACATAGAGATACTAACATCAAGCATCCAGACCTTAGGCCTGATAAACCATTTATATGAAATCCATCAGCTCCCAAGGTAAACAGAAACAATGAGTTATGCAATACTTTATGTAACACGCAGAGCTATTTATTCAAAACGACATGTCCTCCGCATACAGAGAAGCTGCACATGGCACATTGTTGGGACTTCATTTTCACCAATTTCTGGTTCATAGTGGCAAGTAAGGCTTGGGATGCACTGAGCAGCTATGACATCCTCCAGCCCTCAAAGATCCAACAGTACACCATGCATCAGATTTATCTGTATTGTCTATTTGCTTATCAGGCCACAAAGAGGTAAGCACATGGCCTCCACCACCACCACCACCACCACCACCCCCCCCTCCGCTTCCTCCTCCCCTTCCATCCTGCTGGCTTGCCACCACTCCCCAGACCATGCAGAAGGTCCTCAAAGACCTGAGATCTAATCACCAGATGTAGCCTTTTGTGGGAAGACTTGCAAACTGGCTGCCTAGGCAACCAGGCCCATGTTTTGAAACCAGAACCAGAGCAGACAGTGGCAGAGAGCTAGTCACTTTTCCAACAGCCACTTCCAAGGGACATTTTATTAACCTGGTCCAACTTGGCTCATCAAAGGAAGGAAAAGGGATGCAGAGCTTGCAGGGGGCAGCTATCAGAGGTCATGCATAGGGGAAATCTCACTGTGGCTTGGCAGATAGTTAGGACCCAGTTAAGTGTAATAAGGCAAAGGCACCACAGCTCCACACTGTACGAAAAATATGGGAGCAGAGAGGACTGACCACCATGGCTCTACACACATCAGCTCCAATATGTGTTGATGACTCATTGTGACCACACAGGTATGTATGTGGTTGCAATGACACATCAGTCTTTCCTGAGATTTTCTGTTTGTGATGGATGAATGCCAGGTGACTAGGTAGAATGTCCTAAAATGGGCATTGCATAGCAACTTGGTGGTTTTCAGCAGACTTCTCCATAGCAAAACTGTACTTGAACTATGGAAAAAATGTTTTTAGGTCATGCACTGAAACGTGATTCCAATATAAATGTTAACATCAATACTGATTACACAAACTACAACACAAAATATAAGGGAACTTCAGCAGTGAAGCATACTAAAGGCACCAGGGGTTTGTCAAGGAATCCTCTTCTTCATAAGACAACGATCATTTGAACGCAACATGAAAATACGAAATAACTTGAAAAAAGTATTTGCAACTTCCTGACTTTGTTCAACTTTTACTTTTAAAACTTTAAATAAATCTCAACTTTAAATTACTTTCTTTTCAACAATCATTGAGTGCCTTTCTTACCAAGACTGGGGTCTTTCAGACACTGTCTTAATTCAGTAAACACACAGAAGACTGCTAGCCTAATGAAACCAAGGTCAAATCACAACAACCATGTTGCAGCTCATCTAGGAAAGCTGGCAAATATCTAGAATGATGCAAGTAAACTTACAACCATCACTTGGTACACAACACTGGAAGTTAAAAATTGAGCAGTAGTAATTGATGGATATTAACCAATTTGTGAAAATTTGATATTCTAGCTAAGTGCTTAGCCTCCCATTCTATGGCACACTTTGTGAGTGCGCCATATCCAAGTACGAGGCTGCCAGTCCTGGGAGACATCAAGAAGGAATTTGTAAAAGGGGGGGGAAATTTGTAAAAGGTGGGAGGGAGAGATTCATATCCCCAGAGAAACTGGAGCCATGGGGTATTCAGCAGAATGTCAGGACTGATATAAAACACCAATCCCCTGTTGGCAGAATCCATGGGGGTGAGACTCGGCACCATTGTTAAAATAACACCAGAGGAGAAGGGGGGCATGATGGGGAAAGGGGGGAAACAGCTGTCCCATAGTAAGAGGTCAAAAAAGAGCATTCAGAAAATGTCTGGCAATCAAAATGGCAGTCACATTCATGGATAAGGGGGAAAATCTGGCAAAGGGATGGAGACCAAAATCACTTTCAGGAACTGAAGAACACTGGCCCAGGAAGTGTGTCTATTTGTACGCTACATGATGCCTGCTCAGGACACTACAACACAACACTAAACAAAACTGCTCACGCTTAAATCTGGTACACTAGGCTACATTTTCTGACCAATTAGTGTGGTATTGACACACACAAAAAAAAACATTTAATTAATGATTATTTCTTCTTTGTTTAGAAAGTTTCAGGTAACACCGCAGCTCCATGAATGACAGCTGGTGGACCTGTGGGCTGGGGGGGGTGGTGGTATCTGTGTGAGATAGTGATATCTGTCAGTGGAGAGGCTCAAAGAAGTAATCCCTGTGCCAGCAGAGCCTGGGCAGCGAATGGAGGGAGGAATTAACCCTCACTAAATGAACTGGGGATTTCCCTTCGCACTAGGACCCCTGGCAAGCCGGGGGTCAGGCCTGTAACAAACACAGGGTCGAGTCTGATTTTTGTGGAGACAGGCAGAAAAAGAGGTCATATTAAGAACATGCTGCGTGTGACACATGGGAGATCACTGCATGCTGCGGCTCATTGTGGACATGCATGTTAGTAATTAGAAGTCATTTCTTTTTCTTTTCAAGCCCGTGTAATTACACAAATGTGAACAATCTGAAAATACTCAAGCAAACACCACAGCAATAAATCCATGCTTTTAACTAAATTATGCAGTTCTGCCTAAGTTTTGATTTTCTATACCACAGATTTCTCCTCCATGCACACCTGGTTGCCATATTTTGGTGATACACATTAAGATAAAATCTAAGGCAAATTATGAATTATGACCTTGTGGTCTGTTAATACAGAACAATTAGTCTTTATTGTACAAAAACCACTGAAAAGGCACTTAAAACTCCTCATCTGGATCCAACAATGATGGTAATCAAAAGTTACACTCTGGAAAAAGAAAAAAAAAAAAAAAAGTACAACATAATCAACAAAAACGTACAAGCCACGCTGCAAATGTCAAGCGCTGCCTGCTATTGATCTTGAGATGAAAGCAGGTATTCTATCTGCTTATCTGATGTGATCATTCTCCTCGACTGGCTGAAATAAATATAGCCTGGGTGACATCAATTACCTTAAATTTAGTCAGAGCCCTTTGGAAAATGTCAGACTGTTCATTCCTGCTACCGGTATGTTCAGGAAAGCTTCTTTATCCAGGTGTTGAACATCTGACACAGAGCTCAATACAGTAACTTTAAATTTAAAAATAAAAAAAAAAAATAAAATAAATAAACAATCATTTTCAGTCAAGTTCTGGACCTCATCAGAAGCGAGGTCTATCAAAAAACCTTCCCATACCTTCCATGAATGGGCTGCAATCTATTACAGCAAGTAATAATCGTTTTTAGCCACCTATAGCAGAGCACTGTCTAAATTCAGTTTTGTAATCGTGCCTCTTCCAACAGAAGGGAAAAGTAATTTCAGAGCTCCATTTTTCCCTCTGACTAACGCTGGAAAATTTGACACTCAAACAAGAATTACTTTTAATATTTTGTTCAAGGCTATTCCATAATTATGTGCACATTATAAACTAATCATTGTAAAACTGCAATGGAGAAAAAAAAAAAAAAAAAAAAAAAAAAAAAAAAACCTTGTTCCACTACATTTTCCAAAATTGACATTTTTATGTCATTAAGTTCTGCAACTGGTTTTCCCCTTTTAGTCAGGAGGTGGCAGTATTTGACAGCATCATTACATTTTTATGATCCCAATTCAACAACAGGGTGACTGAATAAATGAGTTCAAGGAATCCTAAGAAACAAAAATTACATAGAAACTTCCTTATTGGTGCGCACTTACTGTAGCAGCGTCATTTGAAATGACCGACTGGCTGCAAATACACTTGTTAAAACTGTAAGAGATAAGACAAGCAAAACTGACAGCAGGCAGAAATTGGAACATCAAGTTCAGAGAGCTGAGTTCCTTTTTGTACCTGGTAACTAGGATGAGTGTCTGCCCTTCAATGTCCATGACTCTGGTTTCAAAAGGGGATAAACAGAAGCCCGAGTGCTGTATTACACTAACATGAGAAAAATTAGTAAAAAGGCATACAGTGTAACACTAGGGTGCAGGGATGACCACACAAAAAAAGGTAACTCTGGATCATGTAAAGGAGCCCAGTCTCCTCTCATGTTTGACCACTGAGCTTCACTGGAAGGTACACCTGGAATAACTGTCCTGACATGCAGTACCTGTCAAAAGACTTGATGAAAACATATCCAAAACTGTATTTTACTTGCTTCAGTATTTTTTCAGGCATATAAACTCATGTCAGCTATGGTGCTTTAAATACTGTAGCATATAAACAGAAATACAGAAATTTGTACATCTCTCAAAGTGGTAACCTGAAGATAAATTTGGAAAAGTGTCCATAATAGTGTTTGTTATAACAGTGACAAATCTTATCCGGATCATTTACAGTATTTCAGTTCGACATTGCTCCATCTCCAAATTCTACTTCTGAAAAGTATCTGCAATTACAAACTAAATTTTTACACTATAAATGGTTCAGTTTCAATTTTATTCTCACAAAAGATGTGCAGACAGAAGGTCAATGAGAAAAGGAGCTGCTCAAGCAAAGCTGAGAAGCTCATTCTTCCTGTAGTTTGAGGCAGAACCGGTAACTATATGCACACCTGCTGGTGAAGCACCTGCACCTTGAAAAATTACACAGTGTGTCACCCAATTGGTGTGGCTCAATCAGTTGTGAATGACCAATATTCCAACAAAAGTAAAAACAAGATTTAGCAGACACACCCCTGTCCAAAAATGCAAATACATACTACAAAATCTCAATTAACAAGGAGGCTGATACCTCACTCCAAATATTATTATTATTATAATAAATCTCACAGTGTATTTTTTTCCCCTTTGATGCTGCTGTTGTCTTTCTCCTCATTCTGTAAGAGCGCCACAGTCATGTAGGCTGCCAAGCCTGTTTCCATGGAAACCCCTCCCTTTGAACCCTGCTGATGAGATACAGAGGGGTTATGGGATTAGTAAGCAGACGCTTGGTTTGTAGAGGAACTGTGGACCTGGGAGAAAGCCCTGATGAAGGCTGTGTGTAACCTGCAACAGTGTAAAGCATTTTCAGCAGGTTTACAAACAGTGACTGAGCAGCTAGTAATAAGTACATGTATTCCACTGTTCAGTCACACTGTACAAACACAACATGCCTTGACATATGGAAAAGAGGACATTTACATTGTTGTTGAAAGCGGTCTTGTTGTTGCATACAGCACCATGTTTGGGGTGTTTCCTTGAAGGAATCTCAAAACCAGCAGACATCATTCCGATGTGGTCAGGCAACTAACTGTCCGCAAGTTGAAGAATTAAGGAGGACTTCAGTGGTCGAAAAGCACACTGTATGGCAGTGAGCACCATTAGCCAATGAACAATTTGCAGTGTACGGTAATTCATAAAAAGTTTAAAGAAAATTTCAAATATGACTTTGGTACATTTCCATTTTTCTGTTGTAAAAGAAGAACTTCAGGAAAATTAAAAAGGAAAGTAGTAATATTACAGTAAAAGTGCAATAAGTAATCAGACCTACACTAATATTTTTGCAAAAACATACAACAGAAAATCAGTCTTCTGAATTATATTGAATATAGTTATACTGTTATTGATGTAATTGGGTGAACCAAATATGTAAACGCATGATTGCAATGAAGCAGCATGTTTTTTTTTTTTTTTTTTTTTGCATTTTACCTACCTATAATAAAACACCCATTTGTTCCTGTTGAACAACTTTGTCCAGCCTGGAGTAATCCTATAATGCAGCACAGATTGCATTTTAGGTTCACAAGTCAAATTGCTGTTGTCACTTAAGAGATTATTGTCAAGTAAACTTCATGATGTACAGTAAAATAAACACAATATTTTACTTCCCTTTTGACATTCTTTCCAAGGGGGTGGAGCTGGTCATTTGAGATTACTAAAATATTTGTTTCCTAGAATGCAGATGGCCCATAAGTTTGGACCCACACAGTAAAGAAGAACTCAGGAGATAACTCAAACTTGAATGTAGCAGACTCACAATACTATGTCCTACTGGGGCTGTCCTTAAAGTGTGCAATATGACATTCCAGAGTGTCTTTCAAACACATCACAATAAACAGTAAATATAACATGGCGTGTCACAATCAAAGATTATTTCAGCAAAAATACAAGGTGTTATCTAAAAGTCCACAAGGTCTTCTTGTGCAATTAAATCTACAGTCCTTCAGTCGTGGCTGTGAGCATAACCGACTTGACTTAAAATACCAGATTCACAATAGAAACACAAAAAAAATTTTTTAAAAATGTACAGTTCACAGATATATTTCAACGCCCTATTTGAAATAGCTTCAACCCGATTACTGCTAGAGGCTCCTTGTTACAACCAACAAGTTTGAAAATGTCAGCAGTTAAAACAACCCATGGAAACGAACGCCTGCTTTCTCTTATTTCCTCAAACACCCACACACTCCATGAGCCTCATCTCTCAATAAAGATGACTTTGCAGTTCATACTTCACAGACAATGCTACCACCACCACCAGCTGGCTCTCAGAACATCCATTCCAAATGACTCCCTTACTTTCTCAAGAAGCTTGTTTTTGTCCTTCACTCTCTTCATCGAGATACAAAAACACTGAAGCTCTTTCATCCCACAGACCAAATGAGAGGACAGAACAACCTACCCACTCATTCCATACCCTCTGTACTAATGCAAACCATTGCAGTCTCTTTCCCTACATAAACTCTGTGCTCAATCCCCACTCATCACTGCATTCAACGGGTATACATCAATCAAGCCAAAGCATGAAAACCACCTGCCTAATATTGTGTAGGTCCCCCCTCGTACCACCAAAACGGCATGGACTCCACAAGACCTCTGAAGGTGTCCTGTGATATCTGGCAGCAAGACGTTAGCAGTAGATCCTTTAAGTCCTGTAAGTTGCGAGGTGGGGCCTCCATGGATCGGACTTGTTTTTCCAGCACATCCCGCAGATGCTCAATCAGATTAAGATCTGCAGACTTTGAAGGCCAAGTCAACACCTTGAACTCTTTGTAATGTTCCTCAAACCATTCCTCAACAATTTTTGCCGCGTGGCAGGGCACATTAGCCATGAAAGGGCGTACGTGGTCTGCAACAATCTTTAGGTAGGTGGTACGTGTCAAAGTAACATCCACATGAATGCCAGGACCCAAGATTTCCCAGCAGAACATTGCCCAGAGCATCACACTGCCTCCGCCAGCTTGCCTTCTTCTCATAGTGCATCCTGCTGCCATCTCTTCAAGCCCAAGTAAACGACGCACACGCATCCAGCCATGCACATGATCTAAAAGAAAACATGATTCATCAGACCAGGCCACCTTCTTCCATTGCTCCATGGTCCTGTTATGATGCTCACGTGCCCATTGTAGGTGCTTTCGGTGGTGGACAGGGGTCAGCATGGGCAATCTGACCGTTTGCGGCTACGCAGCTCCATACACAGCAAGTTGCGATGCACTGTGCTGAAAACCTTAATGCCGGCCATGACAGAAAGGTGTCAGAACACAATTTGTGCTACAGTAGCTCTTCTGTGGGATCAGACCAGACGGGCTAGCCCTCGCTCCCCACATGCATCAATGAGACTTGGACGCCCATGACCCTGTTGCCGGTTCACCGGTTGTCCTTCCTCGGACCACCTTTAGTAGGTACTAACCACTGCATACCAGGAACATCCCACCCCATTTTTCCTGTTTCCAACACATCAGATTCAAGAACTGACTGTTCACTTGCTGCCTAATATATCCCATCCCTTGACAGATGCAATTGTACGAAGGTAATCAATGTTATTCATTTCACCCATCAGTGATTTTAATGTTTTGGCTGATCAGCATATGTAACACCTGTGCTCAAATAATGGCTCGGGACCCCAGCACTGTTCATTATATACAGCAATTGCTCTTCTTCTACTCTATTTTGAGACATTACATGACACTGTTGCTAACCAGCTATATAATTCTCCTTCCCAGAGTGATTTCCTAAACTAAGGCCAGACGCTCACTTTATTGAAACACTATTCCTCGCAGCCTCAGAAGCCCTCCAGTATGCTAAAGCAGTCCCTTCCTCCATCCCCACACTTCTAGATCTGTCAGCAACAACTGACACTTAGCCATCAGTTCCTTCTATCACCGATAACTAAGCTTGGCATTACAGGAACTGTCTCAGTTGGTTTGTATCATTTATCTCTGGCATGTTCTACATATTGTTCTAGCAAAGCTCTCTCATCAAGGCGCATATCCACAGGAGTCCCACAGAGACTCAAGTCTCAGTTCTCTGGTCTTCTTACATGGCTTTTCACATCATTATACCATAGATATTGGGCTGTGCACTGAGCTTTGTGCCATTTTATTGCCATCATATTAAGACCAACTTAATAAAAATGACTAACAAGCAATACTTTTGTAGATCAGACACTTCCAGCATTATGAATTGTAAAATAATTTCAGCCCTTGGAATTCCGTACCCCCTTGCCAGTTTCTGCAATATATCTCAGAGCTTCATAAGCACATGCTTTTAGGTATCTGTCCCAAACCATTTGGAGCACTTATTGCTGTTACTGGTTATCTGATCATCATTATCATGTAACTGATAATTTTAAAAAAAAAAAAAAAAAACCTGTTGGCCATTTTGGTGTTATTGTCTATATGATGGCAGGAAGGTTTTCTACTGCAAAAGCTGCAAAACTCATTACAGACTACATATATAATGACAGCAATGCTGAATTTGATCACAGTATATGTAACTTCCATCTGGAGCTCTGGATGACACAGTGGCATAGTGAGTAGCAATGTTATCTCCCAGCGCCTGGGTGGTACGAGAGAACGTGGGTTTGATCCCCACTCAGCTTGTGTGAAGTTTACATATTCTCTCCATGTCTATATAGGTTGCCTCCCATAGTCGAAAGACATGCTGTTCAGTGGATTGGTGACACTAAAGTGTGACTCCACAGTCTGTGTGTGAGTGACAGGGAAAGTGTGTTTCACTGGTGTATGGATGACTGACTCTGTAAGTAGTGTATACAGGAGTATAAGTCACCTCGGGTGAATAAGGTCTGATAACACTACATAGTGTTCATTGGAAGTCACTTTGGAGAAAAGCATCTGTTGAATAAACGTAAAACTCAGTGGGGTGAGAAATTCACCAAGGCTAACTAGTACATGATTTCTCAAGGGGTTAGCCTCAAAGGGGCAGGCTGTGTTTTATGAAAACACACACAAGTTGATTGGAATAAGATTATAGCACACACTTAACTGTTATTGCCTAATATAGAACCAAAAAGATATGTTTGTGATACATTGTTTCTGGAATCCTAAATGTCCATAATTACATTTGCTGTATTAACAGTAAGGGAACTGAATATGGATGAAGCAAGAGGAAGAATGAAAACAATAAATTATCTTTAATTACATATATCTAGGGAGGACGCGGTGGCGCAGCGGGCTTGGCCAGGTCCTGCACTCTGGTAGGTCTGGGGTTTGAGTCCTGATTGGGGTGCCTTGTGATGGACTGGCGTCCTGTCCTGGGTGTGTCCCCTCCCCCTCCAGCCTTGCGCCCTGCGTTGTCAGGTTGGGCTCCGGTTCACCGAGACCCCGCTTGGGACAAGCAACTTCAGACAGTGTGTGCGTGTGTGTGTACACATATATCTAGTTAACACAAGTGAGAAAAACAATTCTCTTTAGTTTTCTATGTTGCCCCTGCATCACACATAAGTATGCATATCCCTTATATTCAGTATGGTACAGCCCTTAAATGTCCTACATAAGTACAGAGGTTTAATAAAAGAATAAAACTTGTTAAAAACAAGAATTTTGTAAATTCAAGAAAACCTCAGAACACAACAAGCCATGCTTGCAGATAAAGGGAATGAAACAATATATTACCTATGAGCCCATAGGACAGGAACTTATTGACAGACGTGAGCGCCAGGCCCGTGATAGGTCCCGTGGTGTCCTCAGACCGCACCACCTCCAGGAAAGGCCGTAGGAACACATTCGGCTCCACATCTGATAGCTCTGTGAAACAAAATTACTTTGTTAATGCTTCTTTCTTGTACAGTGCAACCTTCACCAGGATGTATTTTATGTTAAAGGAGACAAACATTCATGTTCTAATGTCACAAATATTACATTCTTCTGACCAGATGGTATGCATACTGTTGTGTTGAGCTATACATCAGTGCCAAAAAACAAGCATGTACAGACAGAAAAAGAATGAATTTAAAAGTCCCCACAAGTACTGATAATCACTATGATAAAACAAAAGAAGCAATTTCAATTAGTATTGAAGGAGGGCTCAAAGAAGTTTGAGTCAAAATGAAAAAATAACATTTGTAAAAACCCCACTGTTTTAATGTTCTCCTGGATAAAAATGCTAATGCACCTCCTTGTCCTGCAAGAACACAACTCCAAATATCTCATCTTCTGACGGTAAACAATGAAAACCCAACAGCAAGTGCAGGCACTCAACTTAAATCACAGGCAAACTTGCAAATAAGGCAGTAAACAGCAGGGTCTAACCAGCTGTTTTTAAATATGCTTTTCATCAGCCTATAACTGCTGTGTAAACAGGCCTGTGCCTCTGGGCAGATCAGCAGGAGAATTAGCTGCTGGTGGGAGGACTGTAACCTTTCGCTAGGCAGCACAGCAAGCAGGGAAAAGTGGAGAGCAGACACTTTGGGAACAGCCTCTAGTTCACCTTGGCAGCCTGCAGTGTCTTATTACAACTCAATCTCTGAAAGCTCCTTTTAAAAGGCACAGCACAGGACCAAGGATTTGCTGTTAATGAAAAGGACTGGGGTCGGGAGAGGAACGCAATCTCACACTGAGGTCACAGGGAAGGCAGCCCAGGTTATGGCTGCTGTTGAGTTTACATTTACACTCCATACAGTTAGATTAGAAAATCACAAGTAAATACACATGTAGGGAGTTATTCAGCTCTGCATAGGTGGAGGTAAGATTACTAGTTACTATATAGATAAATAAAGCAGGCTTAAGATTTTCTGTGCTGTTATGGGATCTAAGGCCCATGTCCCAGGAATGCAGCAAAATGTCAAAAATTAAAAGCAGATATATTTTACAGGCTAAATAAATGTAACACGTCCATATGGAAATTATAGACAACTGCTTTTTACATCCACATATTACCGAAAAAGTCATCAGAATACATTAAATCAAATATATTGCATAGTAAGTACCAGACAAAAGTAAACAACAAAACCTAGGAAACTCCAGGGAAGCAGTCCACCACTACAGATTAGATTTTGGGGAGGGGGGGTGAAAAAAAAAAAAAAAATGTGCAGTAACAACTAATCCTTCAAAAACATAGCCGACAAAAAGGGAAAAAAAAAAAATTCAGATGAGAACTCAACAGCTTTTTCCCCCTTCCCTGTTCATTTCATAGTTTTGATTTATCTTGGGCTGAGAACCCCGCAGGCCAGTCCACTGAGCCTTGTGTAACGAGTGTCTGAAAGCAGCGGTCGGGGGGGGAGGGCAACACTGGGTTGTGGGAGAATACAAACCAGGTAAAACAACAATGGGGGGGGGGGGGGGGATCAGCAGTCACAAACCCGTTTCTAATGCTGTGAGGAAACACAGCCTGCCACAGTAATACAACTGCATTAAGCCCCTAAACTGCACCTTTAATACAAATAAAACAACTTTTGAAACTTCAAAGGCCTGAAAAGGATACACCAGTTTCCAAAATTCACACGTTACCTGCTGATTCTACATGTCTATCTCCGGTACCATGCGGCTTGTTTGGATATAAAACAACTGAAAACTCAGAAATTTCCACTCTTCACACCAACTACCAAGTTACCTTTATAACTGGATATTTTTAGCACATTTACAGATATTTTCTATTCAGCGCAGGCAGCCCTAGGGAAAAATCCTCATACAGTCCTCATTTCCAGCACAGGCACCGTCTGAACCAAACCATGGCCCGTTTTCAAAATCATATTTCCAACAAACTTTGAGGACACCAGAAAGGGTCAGAAGCATCGCATGCAAGCAGATGGTAAAACTTCCAACACGCTCAGCATCCTTTGTGTACCAGGTTATGGAGCAAAGGTGTAGGTGCTCAAATGAATCTGTCAATAGCATCTAATGGAGACCTCATCAGGTGGCATCAGGCTGTAAGTGGCAGCACTGTGCTCCCAGCCAACTGCTGCAGAACACAATTGAATTCTATTGATCGACCGGCCATCGGCGGCAAAGCCTCCCATCAACAGGCCTCTCTCCCCATAGCCTTAAATAAAGGCTAAACACGCCTCGTTATTCCAGCTCAATCTTCTATACTACAATGAAATTAAAAAGGACTGGACAGCCACAGCAAAATGATCATGGTATAACCAGCATGACCTTTGACTGACATTGTGGGGGAGGGGACATCTTCATACTTACACTTTGCCCATGTGCACTGGGTCTAAACCATCATCTCTGAGTACAGGTTCAGGCTCAACAGAAACTCCAAGCATGGATACACCATAGTCTGCTTCAGGTAGGACAGTGGTTACATTGCTGAACATAGTTAAAAAGAAGATACAAATGTGTTTCATTTTTATAAAAAGCAATAGAAAAGTATTCCTGTGTGAATTCCTGCAAAAACTAGCCATCAGAGTGAAAAACCCTAAAAAATATCAGAGTCAAGATGAAGAGGCCAAGTTAAAGGAAACCAGCTTAGGTGAGTTGAGAGGATGTTTTCCAGTCTCTTGTTGAGACCATTCTTTCCAGCACATACCATAGTACATTTTGCTGTGGCTCATGAAAGTCTAATTTATGAAGCCAGTTCAGTTCCACAAAGCATACTACAGCAGTCATCATGCAACTCACCTTTTCCTGAACCAAAAAGTACTAAACATCTACCCCTGCAGAGGACCCAAGGTAGGATGCAGTTCATATGTAGTGAACAGATACACTTTCTAGGATAAAAATCACCACCACCACCAAAACTTTAAAATCCAACTTACAATTCAGATAATTGCAATAATGCAGAAAAACATGGATGAAATTGAAGAATGTTTTTTCCTATGTTTGTGAATTGAAAAAAAGACATTTGACAAGAGTTTCACATCACAATTATCTTCAACATCATAAATTCCGTTTCTGTGGGCTTTTTCTTAGAGTCACGATATGGATGATAAAAAGCAAACATACAAAAAGTAGAGGGGAGAAAATTTACATAAACTGTCATCACTATGCAAGTTCAAATCCATTTTTAAATCTGACAAATTTAGAACATTTATGAAAAATGCAACTTCACAGAATTTAAAGAAAATCATTCAAAACTCTGTAGACTAGAGATAAACACTGTAGAATATCAAATATTCTAGTATGAAATGCCAGTTTTCAATCTCCATGTGACTAGAAGGGAATGTTACTGCATATATCATGCTTTATAATTCACCAGAATGAGCAGCACTTTATTTTGTATACTTGATTGTACCACTAGCAATTTTCTTTCATACCCACATACATTCACAAAAAAAAAAAAAAGCCAAAAAGTGTGACGAAGAAAAATTAACTGACAGAACTAACAATCTTCATACACCATGTAAATTTCATAGAAATCTGATTTCATGGGGCAAGAATTTAAAATAATAATTAAAAGCTTCATTATTAAAGGTATGCCTGAGGGGATCACTCCTGGTTTTGAATAACTTGCAGCACTGCCCTAGTTGCAAGGGCCCTCATAAAGGTAGCAGGACAAGGGGGGGGGGGGGGGGGGAGAGAAAGGAGGAGGAAAAAAAAAAAAAAAAAAAATATAATCTTTGCACCATGAAAACAAGACCATACACTCTGCAGAAAGGGAGCTGATTTTGCACCCAGTTCAGTGATGCTGGGGGGAACAAAGCCATTCAACACAGCACATGATTACAACACCAGAAATACAAACAGTGCTGCACTGCGAGCAGTGGGGCTGGCCACCTTTTGTATTTGCCTAATTTAATTACAAAAGAATGAATAACTTAATTTGCTAGACTGCTGTGTCACATATTTCACACACTCATAGAGACAGAACACCCTATGGCAGGTCACACAAAAAAGTCCTTCCAACAGCCTTCTGTCAAACTATTCTGTGGTGTTATTTTACTAACCACTGGTAGCACATAATCCCTTGCAACTACTAATTACTTCAAGAATGAAATGCTAACCATTAAGAAAAGTTGAACTTAAGGGGTGGACAATTTCTCCTTTAAAAACTTGAATGGACACAAGCAAAAAAAAAAAAAAAAAAAAAAAAACACCCACTCCTGTTTATGAACCCCAACCATTCCTGGAGATGATTAATACCAGCGACATATAAACACTGGACTGCTGGGTGCAAATGGGTTTGCAAAAATGAAAATCTGAAATTAATTTCCAGATCAAGGAATGGGTGTACTTTCAATTAATAAAAAGTTTTACACAAATTCCCCCGACTGAAGGATGAGCTGTCCCTGCCTCCGTCACTTGCTTACAAAGTTATACTTGGAGTCAGAAAGTAAAGACACTGATTTGTGGGCGCTTTGTGACTATGACATTGCACCTATTCAGGGGCTCTAGGCGTGTCCTTATCTATTCTTGGCTCCACAGCTACTACGTCTACGTAACGTAACAGCTTTTACGAGTTGAATGGCGACCGAGTCCCCGTGTACGTGTATGCATTTGTACACGCACGTGTATGAAAAACTGTTCTACCTCTAAGTCAGATGCATAATAAAACTGTAAATTCACTTCCTAACACTTAAGGAAGGCACTCTGTGGCAATGATCCAACGCTAGCAGGAGAGGTACATGCTCCAACCATCAGACTCCTGACAGCCAACCGAGACCCTTCCTGTGAGCTCAGAGCAAAATTACTTCAAACAAACGACGCCCAAAAAAGGCAGTCACCCCGTGACCGAAGCAGCCGCCCAAAACCAAACACTGATGGTTATTGATCTGGACCCCTCACTTGGAATTAAAGCCAGGCTCTTGGAGTGCCTCAGCCCTAATGCTGGGGAAAGGGGACATTTTAACAAGGCCAGCAAGGCTAAATGAAATCCAGGGAGAATTTTCATTTCACACTGGCAAGCCCTGGGCGGCAGTCTGATCCATCTGTTGGGAGGAGTCTGATGCATGTCAGCCGTGAGCCCTCCCTCTCTCTCCCTCTCGTGAAGGGAAATTGGCACTTGTCGAAGGGGGCAATTAGGATGTAACAGTGTTATGGAAGTCCATATGGTCGTTTTGTACAAGCCGCAGTGGTATTTTATAGATGCTTTGAACAATGCACTCGGCACTACCTAAACAGGCAATTTGAAAGCCCCTGAGAAATTAAAACTTTTCCAAGTGCTTCAAAGTAACTCAGTGTAGCCTTTTGCAGTGCAATCACAGCATAAAATGTTTTCCCAAAGTGAAAAAATGTTTGCATTTTTTTCTGTCTTTTTTAAAGCACATCCTCTCCTACTCGTGTGGACCTACAGAAACAATGCAGATGGTTTGTGACACTGTGAAGCTGAAAAGAACAAAGATATTCACTGAATATTTACTTGAACTGTGTAAAAATGAACCATTACAGTGACATTTATCTATTGGCCATTATATTGATCCTGAAACATTTTAAAGTAAATGTTTTGACAATGTCTGCAAGTTAACTTCTAAGCAGCATATTCATTTTGTAAACACAAATGCAGCTGCCTTTTATGATAATTTACTGTACTTGAAACCATGGATTTTCTGCAAAAACTCCAAAGAACTGACTATGCAGATCTAAAAAGGCAACCTTTGTAAAATTATACATTTAAAATATATTATTTACCATCTGCAGCTCAAGCCTACATTTATCAAAAAAAGTTCTGAATGGATTTTTTCTTCTCCTCTTTCTTTTTCTTTAATTAATAACCAATCTCTTAAATTCTTGGGTTCACATGAAACACACTTAGTTGAGTTTCTCCAAATAAATATCACCCAGACATGAAGAATTGCTACCTAACACAATATATGGACATCCTCAGTTACCTGGACTTTTTGGGCCACAAGTGCCGTAAAATCCACAGGGAACATTTTAATCACTGAGAAACACAGAGGATGACGGGACCTTCTGCCACAGGAGTTGTCAGAGGTCAACATTCAGTTGTGTACTTGCGCAATCTTAATTTTTTTTTCCCATTTATTTTAATTTGTTCGTTTTTGAAAGCACACTAGCTCCTCAACTTACAAAACCATTATTAAACTCTTAATACAAACACTAATGACTCTCTCAAGTCTGTGCTTCTCCCAGTACCGTGAAGTGATAGCCATACCTTGCAGACACCTTATTTGCAACATTTACAGAATTTGCTTGCCACCAAACCACCCAGCTCCTGGTCCAGGCAATGATATATTTTACCTGAACTATGGCAACTCCCTCCTATCTGTTTTTTCAACCATTGACATGAAGCCTCTACAACTGACAGTGTGACACAATATGACTTCTGCTCTACCTTCCAATGCACTCCTATGTATAGTAGTTGCCTGTACAAAGTACAAGAGTTTAGGGCCTACAAGACAAAAGTATGAGTACTAATAGCTGTTCAATGCTTTTGAGAAAAGCACTTGCCAAATGCATAAATGTAATAACCAATTTACACCAATATTTGCACTCTTTTGCTATTTTCAACATTTATCATTATCTCCATTTTTACATCCATTGTAATAGCATGCCTCTAATTGGCATTATCAGAATAAGTGACCGTGATAAACACCAGACATGGTGTAAATTAGACAAATAAAAATTGATCATTTAAGGAAAGAATCAATTTTCTGGGGGGAAAAAGGGGAGGGGGGAAAAAAAAAAAAAAAAAAAACCACCTGAATACATTTGAACATTCTGAACTCAACAGATACTAAATTCAGGAGAAAGAGTACACTGGGTTCTAGGGATTCAAATGTTTGAGTTATAACCACCTTTTTTGATTTATTTAAAAATAGAATTGGATTTAATTGTCTACTTTTAAAAATCTGTTATCAAGCAAAGGTCACCAGCATTTGCACTTCCACTCATTAGCTGGAGTGAAATGCGCTGAGTAGGTACATGGGACCATATTAACTCCCAATACGTTTACAGATTCTGTGTGGTGTTTATGATTGTTAGTAATCAATAATAAGACAACCAACACCACATATTCATGAGATACATCAGCTATTAAATGGGAAACACTGACATTAAATAGGTATTTACAGAAGCAGCATGTTTGACATTTTAAATTAGTTTTAAATTTGGCATAAGATTAAAATGAGTCCTACAGCACATTTTTATTTAAGGCTATATCCAAGACTTTTACAGAAGCTACCCAGTGAATTACAGATACACCGATGTTATATTTTTAGACTGCACATTGTTCTAAGTAAACATAAGACAAAAGTCCTGCAAGAGGATTGGCAGTCTGCTCTGAAATAAAGCAACATTGCATAGAGTGAGCAGTTGATGAAAATGGAATATATAAAAAAAAAAAAAAAAAAAAAAAAGTCTTTACAGCAAACTTTAAATTCATAATATCTTTATCCAAGAGCAGATGATCGCATAGTATTTAGAGTTGCTGCCATCAGATGCAAAAGTTGCTGGTTCAGATCTCATCTACTGCTGTAATATGCTTGAGCAAAGTATGTACCCTAAACTGCTCCAGTCAAAATTACCCAGTGGTAAAAAACAGTTTCAAGTAGCTTAACATTCTAAGTTGCTTTGGAGAAAAGCTTCAGGTAAACATAAGGCTTTTACAGAACGTAGCCAATGAATAAATTGAGGAATATCTGCATTATTATGCTTTTACTGATTGTAATGTTGTTGGATGTACTAATAAATGGAGCTTCAAACAGATTTCAGGTTCCAGTGACATTCGTAAGATGAAGACCACTATATTTAAATTGAAAGTATTTTTGGTTGCATTGCAAATCCCAATTAAGTAAAGGAAATGGGAAAGAAAAAAAACGAGTGAAAAGTTTGAACAGAAGTTGGATAAAGCAGAAATAAAGAAATGTAGTCAGAAAGTGTTAGATCTAAAATGGTTGTATATCATGCTGGTCCCCCACCAACAAATAATGGGAATAGTCTGTTCTTTATCCGACTCCCCACCTTATGGGGAGACATTTAGGAAAAAAGTCACATCCATTATATCGTGGTCTGGGAGTACCTTAAGTTAAAATCTTTTCTAAGGTGTGAACAGCCATAAGATAGTTGTTCTGGTATGACCCAACTGGAACACAGATTGCAAGACTTTTCTCAGTCCTATTCCAAGTATGGTGAGATGTTCCTGGACCCCTCTGTGGCAGACAGGGTGACCCTGCATCCTGTCTCTACCATTGGTCTCAGGGAACAGAGGCAGATGCAATCAGTCCCAGAGGAGAAGGGGGTGGAGGTGGGGGTGAAAGTGACAGCACAGCACAAACTTTAATTCACACGGATAAACAAGGGGGCTGTTTGGCCAGGCCTTCACCTAATCCACACAGTCCTTTATGTGCTTCTCCACCTCATAATCAGTCCATCAGTCTCTTACCAGGTCACTGAATGGCAGCGCTTGTTTTGTTTGCAACACCTTGGCTGGATATTAAAAAAGCAGCGCCAAGACCAACAAACAAACATCGCATGCTGCTCACCTCTGACCCCTGTGGCTTTGTTCAAATTGCCCTTTGGACCATATTGACCAGCAATTCAAACGGAAGCTGATTTTTGCTGAGGGAAGAAAGCTTGGTTATGAGGAGCTGTTATTATTTGGCAGCAAAGACTGGATGGTTGACACGCAAGACCGGAACAAATTACAAGTATTGCTAGCAAAAAGGGGAGGAGAACATAAAATTCACGCAGCCCTTCATTGCACTGCTGCTAAGACTTTCAAAGCTTACGGGATGAGAGGCCACAAAGAGGAGAGATTTTAAGAATGTAAGGGTATGCAAATGTTCATTTAATCAGGATAAAATATGAGAGGCTCCATTTTCCAGCAAATTAAGCTGTCATTGGTCAAAGAGGGTGTCACAAACTAAGATCAGATATTTTAAAACTTTACACAAGCTGTTAATTTTTGCATTAAATTCACTAGTTTCCACAGACATTCACTTCTAGTTTGGACTTCAGGCTGTAAACAATTTTTTCTAAATTACAAATAATGGACTAATAAAGACACACATAAAAAATGTAGTTTTGAATATTTCCAACGTGCTTCCTTACTTTAGATCTGATAAATGTCAGCTTTAGTTGTTACCTTGTTAAAGTTTTTTTGGGGGGGGGAGCGGCCATAACTTTAAAATCAAAATCTGCATTCATGCTACTGTGTTACTTTAAAAAGGAATGAATAAAAACAACAGAAATCAAATGACTATACAGCAAGGTAAAATGTAAAGACAAACAGAACACTTCCACTTGCACTGTTGTGGACATAGTTTAAAACCTTAAGCTGTACTATGATTAAAGAGACATTAAAAAAAGTTGTTTGATTAATAAAATAAAGAATGACTTCATTACTTGACTTCCAGATTTCTGTCCCACACCTGTTATCCTGTACATAACATTTATTTTTTATGCCACATACTTTGCACAGAAGCTGCTTTAGTCTCGCAGATTGCTGGCAAGCCCAGAGCAACATACACTTAATGTTTTTCGCAGCCTCCAGTCACTCTGTGATAGATGGCCATTTTTTGTTGTAATGAAATACTTTACGGTCAATCAACTTACAAATAACGGATGTTTTATCATGCTGAATTAAAACATTTGAGACCGAGTACAGTCAGGCCAGTTCCGGCCAACATGCATGTTTAACCGTTTCCTTGCTTCCTTCTGTTTGTGGAACACTGCATGGTAGTAGTTGTTCTTTAAATGACGGGTAGCTCAGATTTTCGATTTACATGTACACATATTAAAGAATCTATTCAGTACAAAAATGCTCACCAAAAGCAGATTTGCCACTTTTGAGAGAATCAGTGTTATTGCAGCTACTATGAAAAAAACACAGATGGTCAAAATGATGAGCCTAAATGTTCACACAACCTTTCTAACAGCCACCTTCTGGATCTTTCTGTGGGTCTTATGTGCAGGAGAAAACCTGCGGGTACAGCAAAGGGTTAAGCCACAGGTGGTGGTCAGTTCGCCAGAATAAATCGACACACATGCTCGCGCTCTGACTGAATTTCACACTCCTCCCAATGAGCATGGTCGTCCACAACTGCACGGAAAGAATGAGGGGCAGGGGGAAGGGGGGAAAAAAATCCCGCCTATTTGTTTCACCTGCTGCGTTCCTTCAGCCCCAGCTAATGGCAGTCCCTGGGGCATGAGAGAATCCTGCAACCCAACCATGCAGTGCAGATCCAGACAACCAGGCTGGCTTCTGTGCTAACCAGTCTCCGTTCCCTGCTGGCACATACTAACACAACCTGAACGAGGATGGTTAAGGACATACAAGCGACTTACTTATCCACCAAATAACCAGGCAGAAAAATGGAATGAAGAGATATTTAGTATTGCTATATTTTTCCAACTGTGACTGCAAAGACCTATGGAACCAATACTACATTGTAGTGTTATCGTCAAGAGAGCATGAGAAGAATTTACTACAATGCCCCATACATTCATGGCAAGGGACAAGACAACCAGCTCGACCTCAGAAAGGCTGACACCAAAGGGACATTTTACTGCATCCAAAACAACAATTACCCCATTAAAGCCTGGTAAAGTTCAGAAGACATGATACACATTTAATCCTACAGCAAGGTGAGAAAATCCATAACCTCTTTCAGTGAGGACCACAGTATCTCCTGCTCATAGCTACAGGCAGAAATAGTTGGCTGTCCAGTAACATGGGCAGGTTGGACAGGTGGGTTAATGGGGATGATCTCAGAACACTCAAGAGCACCGTGCCGAAGTACCAATCAGTCAGGGTGAATTAACTCCGTTTGAGCGCTGGCCTTAATGCAGAAGGAATACCCAAAAAGAACGGTCTGAATTCATCAAAACACCACCATTCTGTTCCTAATACAGTGTGTGTGTCTACAATACTTTTTTTTTTTTTAAATTAGAAAGGCGCTGACAACACTAAGCAACTTATAAAGTGGAAGCACTACAATATCAAAAATTTTCTGTATCTTGAAAAAAGTTATACACAGTTGTGCATTTTTTGTGAGAAATCATTTTTAAAAAGTTGTCAAACATTTCTGTACAACAGACAAATTACCAAGCATTCCAGACCACTCTCAAATGTCTCAAAACTCTCCCTCTTAAAATTGCACAACTTCCAACACTTTCTCCACTGCACACATTTCACCAGGTTCCCCATCATAAATGCAGACTGCAAAAACTGTGTGCATTCACATATACATGGGATGGGGAGGTGCTACCGCTATATATCAGAGGCTGCCTCCCCAATGAGATGGAAAGAATCTCTAATGCAAGGTGCTTTTAAAAGGCTGGAATCTTCCCGAGTGAGAGATATGCAAGCTGAGGTCTGGCAGCAGCCATACATCCTCAGGCTCGCCTCTTCACAGACCTCAAAGCCCTCATTTAAACATACAATTCAGGAGCAGCCTCATCAGCATTAATGCTCTGATACCACTGCATTTGTATCCAATGCAGTCTTACACCCGTGCAGCATTCACAGCAAATCCTCCATGTGTGTTTAATAAATCACAGCACTTAGGTGGGCCGGATTAGTCTCAAGTCACCTAATGACTATATTATGAGCTGCAGCATTAAAGGGATTAATATTAATCTCGGCCATTTCAGTGTACAGCGGGTGAGAGGACAGTGGGCCAGCAGGCCGAGTGAGAAAATCCTGAACGGAGCAGAGAACATTAATGAGTGTGCTTGGAAGAGCTATGACGCAGACCCTGGGGTGCCCTGGGCTCTTCACTAGCACACAAGGAAGTAGTGAGAGGAGTAAACACCTAAACAAACACAGTAAGGCCAAGTCAGGTGTAGACATCATGTCATCTCTACCCAGGGGCTGTAACAGAACCCAGTAAAATCTCAGCTCCCTACCTCCATGTCAGCTTGCCTGCCTGTGATATGGTAAGTGCTGCACACCAACTTATTATTCCATAACTTCAGATTTGCTGATTAAACTGTAGTCTACATCTATCCGTCCTTAGCAGTGTGCTACAATACTTTCCACTGAAACTGTATTCCCCTGACCAGGAGGAAATCCTTACATAAGCAAAACACAACGTTGCTTAAAAATGTATCAAAGCACATAGCCATAATTTACACAAATTTAAAAGGGGCTAAGGTCCTTCAATAAATCTTGACCAAGGGCAATACAGCTTCCAAAAGCTTTGACCTCCACAGCATAACACGCACTGTTCATTTTTCTCTCCATGGTAACCACCAGACACTTGTGACAACAGGAGCCAGGACAAAATTTCTATCCTGTGATGGCATAAGACTGTGCGACAAGCAAGCACCAGTGTCAGTGGGACTGAAACACCTCCTCACGAGTGACCAACGGCATCTAGCGCAGCTTAGCAGACATGGCGACAAATGGCTCAAATGGCTCCCCTGGGGTACCACAGTCTGAAGGGCACAAGGCCCCAGTGTTCACAGTGGCTGGGAATGGACCCCTGTTTCTGCCAGCTCCAGAGTACAGAGCTTGCAGATATGTTCAGTTCCTCTCCATTTGAGAACCTGCAATCCCTCAGCCTCCTGACAAGGAAAACAAGACCAGGGAGCAAATAGGAAAGTCCTTTTAAAGTGGTCATATTAAAACTATAAATAAAAAGTCCTTTTTTTGGTATGCACCAAGTGCATGTTCCAAGAGCTTGTTGTTTGTCATGAACTGTTTCTAAGCACATAATTTAAATCTGAACAGAACCAAAAAGTAACACAAACACTATGTTCCAAAGCAACTTTTGAACTGGATGCAGGATTGCTTGCCAGGGCTGCAGTAATCTTAGACTCAAGGCAGGGTCTAAGTGGCCTAGCAATGCAGCAGGGTAATATCAGACAGCTGAACAAATGGGAAACACTCCAGGAAGTGCATTATCTTCATGAAGTCATGTTAAAATTCAGTAGAGATAGAGTCAATGCGATAGGTGTTTGTAAACACTGCAATGTGCTTTCACACGAGAATGCTGCATGCGCCAAGGGCTTTCTACCACATTGCTCTATTTACATTCATTCAGTTTGAGTTATTCTGCAACCCCCCCACCCCACAGTTCCCCTCTATAGCTGCAGGAAGAACAGAAGCATTTGCCGAACCAAAGCATTTAGGTACATGGGCTTGGAGGTATCCACGATATTTTGTGCCCAGCTCACTTTGAAGATCTCTGGTTTTACAGGTTTTAAGTGTCACCAACTACTGTGTAGCTCATTTAAAGAACTAGGAGCCAATCACAACCCCCAAAGTTTTAACTCCAAAGCACCTGCCTTTCTCTAACTCCATCAGTTTGGTGTACATCTACAGTTGGTGTCTATATTGAGGGGCTACATATGTCCCTCTATCCTCTTGCATACACTCAAACACACACACAAACACACAGTACATCTCCCAGGAACCACAGATATGTACATATTCACAGATGCCTGTGGTACATGAAAAATTCCTCACAATACAAAATGTCACAGATGTTTATTAAAAAAAATGGATAAATTAAAAAAACATGAGCTTTTACCACACTGAACCAAAACACTTAAGGGAGTAACTGCACGACAAGAGTTAATGTTTGTAAATGCTTAAAAAAAAAAGTAAAAAATAAATAGTGCCTCCCACACAGTCTAAAACAGCCTTTATAAATGGGTACATAAAATAAATTTGATTCAAGAATTGAGTTTGACTGAAAAAAAGTACTGTATTGACTTTTTAGTTCACTGTTGCTGTGACATTTCAGTTGCTTCCATTCCAACCAATTTAGCAATGCTACAGCTACTAAATAATTACTTCAGAACTACAATATTTATCATTTTCCTTCTACAAACATCAGTTTAAGTAATCTGTTGGGCATTTTTTATGAAAAATAGAAGGTAGAAAATACTCTCCAATGTTGTTGTTTTTTTTTTTTTTTCCCCTCTCTTTTAAACACGCAGCAGAATTCTTTCCCATAAAGTGAGTTTTGCAGGCCGTTGTGTCTCCAGGCCTGTTATGCACACGCAAGGCTGAGCCTATCCGACTGGACTGCATCACTGCCATGGAATGCTGAACTCCACATTTTTCCCCATTCAGCAAGGAAAAACGGCCTTTCAGATTCAATCATCTAGAAATGTTGCTTTGTTTTTATTTTTGACTGAACTTCCTGGAAGCCATTATGGAGCTGTCAGGGATGTATATTTAGCTGTGGCAACACGGGCCTCCGTGGCCCACTGCTCATGTCACCTCTGATAAACAGAAAAACAATTGGCAATCCTTTGTCACCTTTAAAGAAAATGGCCACATGCAAGGGACTGGGCAACAGTCTGACAGCCACAAAGAGGAGGAACATTAGCTGAGTGGGGCAGCAGGCCCTCCGGCTGCAGTGGATCCTGTCATCTCCATCTCCCACAGTCCAGTACCCCGTGACAAAAAACACTCATCTGTGTGATATAAAATGAAGTACATTTTTTTAAAAATGTTTGGTTAAGGACCAGTTTGCAGTCCTCTGTTTAACTAAACTGTAATGACTACCAATTTCCACAATGGGCATACACAGTCCAATTAAATAACCTTGTGATCAGGGTTAGGAATTCAGTATTTTTTAAATCACAATCAATATACAAGTAATATACATAAGCATCAAAAGACATTAAGCATCAAAATCAAAAAACAAAAAGAGTCCAGAACCCTTAAACTGGAACATCTGCACATCACTCATTCAGCAATAAGGAACATCCAACACAAGGAATGACATTCATTAACAAGCAAATTCAAAAAACAATAATTACACAGACCTTGAGCGTAACACACCAGAGAACAACAGATTGTGTGGGAATGGATTGCTTACACCTCCACTAGAAACTTGTGAAATGGCAAAGAATAGCTGGAGAGGCTTGTCTTACCTGTACAGAAGCAAACAAATCGAAAGTGAAAGTACAATGTTGGCTATAAGGAGCTGCTATGCCAACAACACAACCTGTAATATTAAGCGGAAGTAGGCGCTTGGTTTGTAGCTTTTGTGTATTTGAATTTAACCCAATGGAAGTGTACAATCTGCCTATACAGTAAAAGTACACAACTTTCTGATAAATAAAACCACAAAAACATGCAGACAGTACATCTTTTGCTTTTCGTGTCTGCTGACCTATAAAAATAGACACATCCACTGCAACACAAGAAATAAACCATCAAAAATCATTGCACTTTGTCCCATTTTCAGCCTATACGTTCTTCGAAAACCCAGCACCCATGACTATATAAAAAGCAGACCCACACATCTGTGCTGTTGAGTGGACTGTGCTGAGCCCTGGATTAGAATGACCTATGGTTGGCTCAAAGGGTCAGTGTGGTTCATGACTTCAGATGAAGAGACCCAGCAAGCACCGCTGAAGAGTATATAGCCCAGCAGGACATGGGCAACCCAGCTACAGCATTCCTGGGCCGTAAATTTAGGGGCAGCTTTTCATCACTCATAACTGATTTGCCCCTGCCAATTTAGCCAGAATATTGTAGCTTAAGAAAGAGGAGCTTTGCACATCATCAGAAAGTCTTGAATCTCCTTGAGAACAGAGCTACTACTTGTAACGCTTCAGATCCATCATAAACGGGTGGAGTTAATGAGTTGTCCATTCATACATACCATACTCACAACTGAAGTGAGGTCACAGAACAAGAACACAGTATATGAATAAAGCTATGGTAACTTGTACCATAAGAACTGAGGAGAAAGGGATTAGTTGGGCCTTTGAGAATAATTTTTCCATGGTTTTTGAGAGTCAGACAACAAGTGCCATATTGAAACAGCAGATCACTGTTGAAGTCACATTTTACTGAATGTGGTGGTTTGTTGAAAACTGAAAACTTCAGGAAACAATCACATGTGCAAATATGCCAAAAAAATACTTTCACTGAATCTGCTAATTGGAGAAACTGAATAATTACATTATTCCTATTACTCATTTTTACAAGACCGAGAAACTTTAATGTATTCATGTAAATAATCACTACCATTCATTACAAGTAATGAAAGCACAAACATTCAGAAAGATCCTTGCACACCATCAGAGCTATATATAAATAAGTTGAACAAAAACAATGACATTAATGGAGGAATAAAAATCAAAAGCCCAAGGGGAGTATCGGGATCAGGTTTTCCAGTCCTGTTAGTATGTATTATACTACATCTCTCTGTTAGCCTTGCTAGGCACAAAATCTCAAAGTCAGTCAAGGAATCTAATAGGAGATACCTGAAAACAAAACATCAAAATGAAATATATCATACAAACATACAAGAACACAAAAAGTTGGTAGCGACTGCCTGTGGACCCAAAGGTTGCAGGTTCGAGCCTCACCTCTGGCTGTAGTACCCTTGAGCAAGGTACTTACCCTAAATTGCTCCAGTAAAATTAACCAGCTGTATAAATAGGTAAATAATTGTAACCTTAACATTGTAAGTCGCTTTGGAGAAAAGCATCAGCTAAATGAATAAATGTAAGATGAATGCAGTACATCAAAATCTTCCCTGACTGGTAAATAAAATTACACATCACACCTTACCTATGAACTAACTGGGAAATTACTTAAAGTTTTAACGACTACAGAAAGACAAGAATTTTGTGGGTTTTTCTTATATCAAAGGGATTTCAAATCAAAAAAGTAGATTTATTGTAGGTCCATGAAGCCAGGGGAAAGGCAGCGCCATGCTCTATGCAGGGACAGTGCAAATATAGCACAGGCAGCAATATACCTCTCACAGTTTATTTTGAGGTTAAGACCAGCTTGCAATGTTGTAAATGTCCCCATTCAGTACTCGGACAAAAAAACATGACAGGAACGACTGCAGAGTATATATAAAACTAGATAGATTTCCATTATCTCCCCTGAATGTATTACACTTCAGTAAAATAAAGAGCCCCCCTCTCCCCCCAACCCCACCCCATCAATTCCCACTCCATTCTCCCATGTGAGGAGCTGAACCCTTCAGCTTGCTGAGCCCCTGTACAGGCAATAAAAAACACTGGCAGGACATAGGAGGGCACTGGGCTTTCAGGCCAGTCAACACCTCCTTGTTTTCCTGGCTGTTAGCATGTCTCCAAGTCAGCTGCACAGACGGCAGGTCTGCTGTCTGCCTTCCCTGTCACCAAACGGACTTTCACTGCAATTTGTATCAGGAGCACTGATCTGATTCTATATAAAAAGAACATGTCAACAGGCTAAAACTCACCCACACAAGTCATTTCTCCCATACAGTATGTATTCCCTGAGCCCTCAAAATTGTTTAATCATCCTCCCAACCCCCTAACACTGCCATGACTCGGCCTTCAACAAAAGTTCAGACATATTTCATATTTTTCAAAAACAAACTGTGTTCCAAATACAAGAACACATTTTTAAACCTAGACTTGTACTAAAATAATGATTGCTTTGGAACACATTTAGTCCAAGGTGAGATCCAACTGTCTCCTTTCAGTACGGAAAGGAGCACAGCCACATGCCAGTACACCCCGTGTTAAATGCTCTCATTATTGATGCTCACTTCTGGCATCCAGTACTGAAGATGCAGGCCATTTGACACATTATGGTACTAAAGACTCTGAAAACCACATCATGATGAAAATCTGGAGTTCTGCGGCTTTTTATTTAAAACAGCATTATAACAACTGTTCTCAATAAAGAACAGTTTTCAAGTTGTAAAAGCCATAAACCAAGCGCTATAGGAGTTTTCAAAAGATTTGTGTTGTGCTGAATGGCATGATTACACTGTTTACCTCTACAGACAGTTCTTAGACAACAGAGCTAAACTTGCTGTACTCAAATAAAAGAATGCAATGGGAAGAAACAAACTATTTAGCAGTAAAGATTGAGCATATATATACACACACTCAGTGAACAATAATGGCCCGCAACCAAAGATGACATTCTTGGGTCATGACATTCCATTGTTTCACAACATGTAACTGCACACAAGTTAGCATATAGCACCGTTCAATCGGCTTTGCGCTACTCATCCTACTGGATACGATATGGGGTGGCATGGGGGGGTGAAGGTGGTACAGCAAGTAGGACAGCAGGTAGCACTGGCACATCACAGCTCCTGGGTATAGATGTAGATTTCAGTCCAGCTCAGTAAGCATGGAGTTCACATGTTAACTTATGTTCAAACTGGTGAATTGATTACTCTAAATTGCCCATTGTGTGACTACAAGCAAATGAGTTTGTGTGATTTTCCTGTAATGGACTGGCATCCTTTCCAGGATGTACCCTCTCTCGTGTCCTCTTCCTGAGATAGGCTCCAGATGACCATTACTGTAGACTGAACAAGTGCTTGTTGAAACTGGATGGACATGATATGATATGAAATTGGAGAAAAAGGTAAAACCTCTGCATGCTTAGTTGAAGGTTTTACAAGAAAACAAAAGCACAGCTACACAGTTGTCCAATTAACAGTAACAGCTAAAATCTTGGTGTTCTAAGATACTTTCTCATTGGCATGAGAGCAATAAAATGATATGACCTGTTATTAAGTGTCAATGCATGTTTTGTGGAGAAGGGCCTGCAAGCGAGGAACAGTCACACATAATTCATTGGCTATGTGAAGTAAATTGGTTTCCTACAGCATGACGAAAAAAAAACAGCTTTTAGAAATATATTCTTCCACCGCTGATAACAAAATTCTGCAACCATCAAAAACACATGCCAAACTCAAAAGAATTTTAGAAAATACATCTGACAAAAATAAGCTCATTTTGAAGGAGAATTCATAACTTATTTATAATCAGAAGACACAATTCATTCCCTAAACTGAAACCCAAACTAGCCTTATGATATAGGTTAGCATTTTGTATTTGTCGAGTCCTAGAAGTGACTGGACATGGGGACGAGCACATCCAGCAATGCCTATCAAATCAGATATGTGTATTAGGGTGCTGGTGGTTGCAAGGCCCTGATGGGGCATGAAATAACAAGCAGCTGGTGTGTAGGTGTGGGTTTATTAGACCAGTCTGTCAAAGCTATCAGGGGGATGCTCTGGGAAGACAAGGCTTAGGCTAACAGTGCACAGGCAGGCACAACCTCCCGCAATACTAATATCCCCTTATTTGAGCATCCCCATACAGCCTCCCTAGGCCGCAGGCAGCCGAGCATGAGGTTCACTCCACCGCCCCTACACCAACCTGGGGCCTCTGGAGATCAAAGCATCAGCTGACCTAGTGGACAGCAATGGCTTACTTCACTGAAACTCTAAAAGGATTTTTTAAAGACAAAATCCCTCTTTGCAAATATCTTCATTATCTTTATAAAAAAAAAAAAAAAAAAAAAAAAAAAAAATTCTCTGAGCACGTTTATTAAATTAAAATAATAAAAGCTGACATTTTGTACTACATCATCCAACTTCATTTGCATCTCAGTGGTTATCAACCACAACATCGTGTTCCCTAACCTACAGTGAATCTGACTTTCACGTTCCAGTCACCTAGGTTTAGTCACACACTTTTGCCTGTACAAACTGAATACCTGGCTACTTCAAGACTGCCAACAGATGCCCAGTACCCAGTGTTTTTGTTTATCCTGGAAGCATGACCGACAGTGCCAAATATCGCCTAACTTGCAGTTTTTAGAAAGCCACTACTTCAGACCTGAGCAGAATGACCAGCTACAGAAACCTACAAAAGATCCACCACTTCAATCTGGTGCTCAGGTTGTGAAGCTGTAGCTTACCTCCTGAATTCACAGTGAAAGGGACACAGACACAACTATCACTTCATAAGAATATGCCTGTGTAAACAAAGGAAACAAATTTCACCTTACTTTCATGCCTCTTGACAAAACAAATGGGAATAGGAATCTAATGTTTTACATTTTAATTTCCCTGTCTTTCATCAGATCAAAGCAGCACACAGCCATTTTTAATAGTCACCTTCACAAGAACTTCAAGTGAAAGCATTCATTTTGAAACCAACCAGCATTAAGACTTTAGCGCTATCAATGATTAAATGATATATTCAGCCTAGCAAAAAATCGTGATGGACAGTTGTATCAGACATTTAGAAAATTGCTGGATAACTCCAGTAATTTGACTATACAGTAAACTGAATTTTTGTCCTCTAATAGAAAATTTTATTGTCCATCAAGAGCTCTGGCGCTAACTACCTTATCTGAGGGTGAACACACCCACTGTTGCCCTCTCCCAGACAGAGGAGTGACCCTTCACAGCAGAGAGCTCTCGAGAAGGTCTTAGAGAGTGTGTTCTTTTTTGTGCCCATGCTAAGTTCCATGTTGGCTTGTGGGAGATCATTTATTTTGCTCCCCTCTTGTCCTCTGTTCCTGTCAGCACATCCGGATAGACCCCCCCAACCTCCACCCACCGACCAACCAAACTTCTGACTCTGGTCTTTGATTAATAGTCCTCTGCTGGAACTCTCCATCCACTCAGCACATTGTTGAGAGGCTCTGAAACAGGACAACAGTTGCATCCAGCTTCACACTGGACCTAAGCCTAGCCTGTCAGTTCCCGGTTAGAGGACTATTAACTGGGCAGATTTACAGCTACTAACCAGTGCTTGGTGGCAGCTTGTCTAAAACAACTCCAATAGATCACAGTGGCTGACAGACAGTTTTACTATGACATCCCATAACATGGCAAATGTTCTTAGTTCTGACCCCAAACTCAGCCAAGAAATTTTTATTTGTTAGGTTTAAAGAAAGAGGGGATAGCCTAAGCAATCTTTTAAATTTTCATCTAACTCAAGCAGGATATCTGTAAACCTAATTTTCATCATGGTGAGAAGCTATAAAACGTTTAGGTTTAATAATGTTACAAAAAACGCACTAATTCATCAAATGCATATTACAAATGATTATACTGTACCCTTGTATGATTACAAAGATCACTTTTTTCTTCAGACAGCCCAGCACTTAAACTTCTGCAGATAATGCACTGATTAGCATTTCTAATGAAACTTGATTTGGTACACATTTACAGGGACCTCTGATTGAGCAAAAACATAAATGTCCAAAAGTGATTTCAACCTAAATTGACTAGTATGGAATCACATGGAAATACTATATAAGTAGTAACTTTTCTGTGTCATATTTTCCCAAAACACAAACTGCAACTGAATTTCCTTACCAATCTCAGAATGATACTAAGAAAGCAAATCCTTGAAATAAAAAATAACCAGTGCAGGTTGGGGAGTGGCTTGATCCTTTGGCTCAGAGAGGAAAGATGAAAAGGAGCAGATAAAGCATGTCTAAGGGAGGTATGGTCTGTAATGGAAACCCAAGGCTCAGGTTTGCTGCAATGGAAAGGAACCCTCAGTCCTCCACCACCCCACCCACTCCCCCGGGGGACAGCAGTTGTAAATTCCTACCAGGGCCAGCCACTCACTCACTGTACTTCAGGCCCCCACTTACACTGGGCGCCTGACATTTATTACACAGGGCTTAAACAACAAATACCTTCATACAGTGAGTATTTTCTAATTCTGGAACACTCTAGCATATTCTGATTATTGTATATTTTTAAAATGAACACATTCCATTTAGAATGCAAACATACATACATACACACACACACACACACTATAGTCTGCTAGTTATTCTGTAACAGAGCATGTAAAACTGATCGCGCTCACTCCAATTCCACCGCAGCACATTACTACCGAGTTTGCCCTTCATAGTAAAGTTCACACAAGGGCAACTGCCCAGACCAGATCCTATGAGTAAACGTATTAGTATAAGTGGCTGAATGAGATGAGTTAAGGCTCTGGGCTGCACTTGGCATTTGCCAGCTACATTCTTGCGGCTCAGTTTGGCATGCCAAGCACGCAGGTATTGAGTGGCAAAGGGAAGGCAAGCGTCGAAATGTAGGGTCCATTCCATCGTGCAGCCGCCTATGGCCTGATCACAGCTGTTCGCCCCAGACAGGGCACAGGTCACCCTGACCTCCAAGTGCCCGTATCTCAGCAGGGAGCAAATTACAACCTTAGCAGGTCTGCATCAACATTACTGTTCCAAAAGGAAAACAAAAATGATTGATGCAAATTCATGAATTGTACAGAACAGATTTGAAGGACCAAAAAAAAAAAAAAAAAAAAAAAAAAAAAACATGGGAGAACTCAAAGTTTTCTAAAATTTTTTTAAAAATGACTATAGAACATGTTTATAAATGCAAAGCTTACAACGAGGTAACATTCTTCACACGTGCGGTAACACTAAAAGTGAGCTTGCTAAGAAGCCAAAGGATCACATGCGGTTCACCATGGCGCAAAAAAAAAAAAAAACTATTCCTAATCTGTAAACAGGGCAGCCTGTTACACTGCCAAGCTGCACTTAGTCTACTAAGCAAAAAATTTTAATGTTTCCATAATTTTTGTTACTTTGCAGCACCATCACATGTATGGTCTGTTACAGCATAATCAACCTTTTATTGATCAACGGCACTGTATGACCAGATGCTTACAGACACAAAGCGACAGCAAAGACTGCATTGCATAAACCCCAGTGAACTGTTGCCTTCATATAAAAAGTACCTCAAACAGAACCATACTCACAAAGTAACTTAAAAGCACATGGTTTTTGTACATAAATATGACTAAAAATAGCATTTTATTAGGTTAGGGTGAGGAATATCCAGTGATCAAATCTCCTACACTAGTCATTCTGCAAATATTCTTGCTGTGCCCCTAATGTGAACTATGGATGCTATTCAGATGACTCCATTCAATTACAAGTGTGCTTGTGAATTTTGTTAGTGTTAAAAAGCTTGTAGCTGAACTGTCACTCACAGACAGCTCTGTCTTTGGATCTTCTGGGTGTCGGAATGGCTAAACCTGTATTTGTATGAATAAAAATGAAGGGATTTAGCCAGACAGCTTTCTCTGCAGACCTGTCAAAAATCTGACCTTCACAGAAGGATGGGGTGGGGGGGAGATTTAAAGATTTAAAAAGCAAAGGCTGGGACTGACTTGTGCATAACAAAGCCAGGCAAAGACACAAAAAAGAAAAAAAAAAAGTCACTGCAAAAAGGCTAGCAATAGCATTCAGTCTCATCCTTTCCCATTCTTCAAACAGTAGTATATTCCATTGTACACTCAGTAAAATAAATCCAGGGGAATTTTTTGAGTGGAGACTGAAAGATTTGTCTGTCTGATGTTTGAACACAATGCTGCAGCTTGCAGGAATAGTCCCTTATCAATAAGGCAATCCACAGCTTTACATGAAACTCATGTAACTTTCTGCCAACCTATAAGTCACGAAACGAACATCTGATTCCCTAGGCAGGCAAAAAAAAAGCACTTTATGAATTTCAAAAAAAAAAAAAAAAATGTATACATCTAGACCTTTCAAGAAGAGTCATCTGTTAAGAAGACTCCAAAAAAGTCAGTACCTTAATAAAAATAATTCCCTGTGACAGTACTTTTTTTATTCACAATTCACTTACATATTTATACCTAAAACTAATGGACCACTGGGGAAAAAAAAACTTCCTTGCTTTAATTTTGCACAGTTCCCTGTGACCTCTTTGTGTAAAAGACTTACACTCAGGTATTGATGTGAACAGGCAGAGCAACACAACCTTGTGCCTTCAACATTTCCAACCAAGCACAAGTTCCATGGCTGGCAAGAGTTTCTAAAAGTAAACACCCAGCCTGACCATAATACAAAGGAATCACCGCACAAGAACCAAACCACGTGTACAGCATCAGATCATACTTACATGATATGAAATAACAGCGTATTTATTTAACAGAAATCCACCACATCTCTAAAGGTTTATCACTTTCAGCGCTACCCAAATTACACAGGAGGAGGTTATCCTCATGTTATTCTCCATTTTGCTGGGTGGGGGCCAGGAGGGGGCTCGACAAATGTTCCTTCCTTGCCCATTTCTTCCACTGTATGTTCTTTGTTCGAAAGAAAAGAAAATCCATGTCCCAGAAGTGTTGGAAATTATTTTTCGAATGAGAGACAACACTTCCTTTCCCAGAACAATTTATCTCCCAGGCTGACAAGACGCCCTGCTATATTTACCCAACTAAATTTGCAGATGATATACCTCCAGCTGCACTCTATACACATGTTCCTGTCAATCACTGATACACACAAGGAAGAAAACGGAACCCTTCACAACATCAGTCTGCTGAGAAATACTTGGGAGCTAATCCACATTTCCTTTGCAGTGTACTTCTGTTGTTAGGGAAGATAAAACACTCAGTGTGGAGGGAATTACAGTGCTTTCATTAGCTGACAGCTGGGCTGCCAGGGCCAAAGAGCATCATAGCCCACCATGTAAACTTCAGATAGAGATATCAGGGAGAAAAGGCTAAGCTTTTGTTTATGTTGTCGAAAAAACAGAGGAGGAAAAAAAGGGATTGATCTGTCAAGAGTCCACATTCCAGTTTGGCCTTGTTATTTGATATGCTTTTTGAGATTTTGTCTTTCACCAAGACACGAACATACTGAGCTAGTTACCCGCTTGCAACAAGCTGGGGGTCTACTACCACAGAATCTCACACCCAGCCGTGAGGCACCAGAATGCCATTACGTTCACGTGCATTTCTGGCAAAAAGAGATAAAGGACTGAACACATTCTTCTCAGGTGCCGAGAGGGGAGGAAAGAGGGGGGGAAAAAAAAAATCAATTTTTCCATCTGCAGATTGACTCCTTCAGCATGTTGAAATGTGCTTTTTTCCCCCCCCTACATAAAAGTAGTTACAACTTGTAGGAAATCTTTATACTTGAACTGCTAAACTTCAATCTCTATAGTAAGGTGGTAAAGGACAGGGGAACAGAATTGTTCCTGAGGCCTGAAACCACAGTATTAATGAGAGTGGGGGAAAAAGCGGCAAAGCACGGTGGATTCCTTCTCAGCCAGGGCCAGCCGTGCCTGTCTGTCTCAAGGGTGTTCCCTGGAGAGCGGCACCAGGCCTGGGAGGGGGCAGGAGCCCAGAACAGCTTCCATGTGCCCCAGGACCCACTGCTGAGCAGCCCATCATCCCATGACCACAACACATCCTCCTCTATGGTCATCCAGCAGCTGCCATCAATAACCTCAAAATCAAAAGCACAAAGGTTTTCGATTTTGGCTCCAATATGATAGAATGCTTTCCCTCTCTCACTCAGAACTGCTGAATCTCTCTCGACATTTAAGAAGAGTTTCAAAACTCACCTCATTCAGACTCTCATCCCCTCTGATTTCCCAAGTGCATGATAAAAGTGTAGGTTTGTTTTCTGTTTAATAATTTGTAATTATTTGTTTGATAATTGAAAAGCCCACATGCAGCAAGTTGTGTAATTTATACTGGTTCATATGCCAGTACGTGATAAATTGACTGTACTCAAGCATCACCTGTCTGCATCCAAATCTCCCCTTCTAGAGGTGTAATGCGCTTTTTGTACTGTTCTATAAGAAGAACAGTACTGTGCCAAAGTCTTAGGCACTTAGATGTTTCACAAAAACCTTTGTTTTAGACAGTTATTTCATGTCTTCTGCATTAGTGTCAATGGGAAAGAGCATATTTTAGATTTCCAAGCATTCCTTTGCAAAAAGTTACACTATTACAGTAAGTTGTATGTCAAACAACACACACACACACACACACACAATCTGAGAGCACTTGTCCCGAGCGGGGTTGCGGCAAACCACAGCCTAATCTAGCAACACAGGGTGCAAGGCTGGAGGGGGAGGGGACACACCCAGGACAGGATGCCAGTATATCGCAAGGCACCCCAAGCGGGACTCTACCCCAAGATCCACCAGAGAGCAGGGACCCGGCCAAGCCTGCCACCCCCCCTCGGGACAAGCGGATGTTGACAATGGATGAAGCTTTGTAGGAAGTTTATTAATAAAGAGCATTATTTTTCGAAGAGTTCTCACTTTACAGCTTTTTGTCCCAAAAAAGTGCCTAAAACTTTTGCACAGTACTGTATGTCACTTTGGAGAAAAGTGTCTGCTAAATGAATAAATGTACCAATGGGTTACTCTACTTTCATCTGTGACTGAAACTTCTGCAAAGGCACCAGCCAATGTTAGATCAGACACCTGCACAATACTTACTTTATATGCATTTAAGGTTTAAAGGGTACTGAAACTTTGTGTTTTACTTTAAATTTTGGAATTAAATCACCCCTCAAGGTCATTATCTCATGCAAGCCTGTGAAATGTACTAAAATGAATTCACAAATTGGCAGTTCCTTGGTAATTAGATTTATGAAGATATTTAATGCATAGAATCAAGCTAACCCATTATGAACATATTTACAAACATCATCCATGCCACAACATTTTTCAGGAAACTGAATATATTTGTAACCTTCTGCATCCTTGTGCAAAACAAAACATAGCCATCGCATCACAGAATGCCTTACTAAAGATGGGTAGACCCAACACCTTTGTGCATCTGTCTTCACTCACTGCATAAAAGGTTCTCACAAGTGTGTTTTCACATAGCGTGTATAACAATGGACTTTAGGGTGAATATCTAAAGCAACCCATTTAATTCTCCTCTGACAAAATGTACAACAGTTCGGACTCAAGTACACTAACTGGTATTGGTTTTATAGTTTGCTTACAAGAAGTCAGAAAACTGCAGCACTGAGAATGTCAACCTGAATTTCTGGAAAATTTAAGACACAAATTCCTTAGATTTTTGTAAATGTGTTTTAAATCAACCTGCCAACCCTTCTTGCTGACACACAATAATAAAAAAAATGAGTAATTATAATGTGTCACAAAAGAATATGGCACAAGCTGCAGGTATCAGAAGTTTAGATGTTCAGAGTAATTTGGTCACGATCACTAGTGTCATTTTTAAGTGCAGCCCAAACATAAGCATGTCAACGAACAACGGATACATTTGAGCGACTTGACAGTCTTCAAACCTCATGTGCTTAAACACCAGAGAACACTAGCACAACAAAGACCAACATTTACCTTAGGTTCCTGGTTCATTACAAGGCATTTGTTCAAATGAAGAACAAATGATGATATAGTTTCCAAGGGACTTGAAATGATAAACTGAATAACCCAAACAATAAGACACCGGAAAAATAATGTTGGCTAATGCAAAAGGCCATCCTTTCTCTGTGGAAATCTCTCACACACCTGATTAAATATGCTCTTGCTCTACAGGCAGAAAAGGAGCACTGAACTGACAGCCTACATGTACCCAGCCCAGCTCCCACTGACGTACTGAGATACATGCTCCTTTCAGGTCAAAACTCCTTTCAATATTATAAAAGCATGATAAACTAAAGATTTCTCAGATTTATTGATATTTGATTGTACAATGAGGGTACAACTGAAAACAGAAAAACCAACAAAGTCAGTTTTTTTTTCACCATCGCAATAGCAAAACAAATGTTTAAATCCTTAAATTGTTGTAATTTTTGAAGTTCACCAGTCTATCTGTCAGAAAGTAAAAAAACCAAACTGTGATGTGTTTAAATATAGGAAGGGATTCACTTTAGCCCAAGTTAACAAACTGAACAATTATATCTGAGATGTCAACTGAATATTCCACTTTCTCATTCATTCATATATTTTTACAAACCAGTTGTATATTTCTAAAAATGATAAAGGACTTCTGTTCAATAACACTATATACACGTGGTCCCCGATTTACGATAGGGTTAATTCCGCAAAACCCATTGTAAATTGAAATTATCGTTAAGTCGAAAATGCATTTAATACACCTAACCTACCAAACATCATAACCTAGCATACGTGCGATGGCCATTATGGGCTTGCCGCCTTCATGCTGGGTAGTTATCCTAGAGTTTCTCCTCAAGATGAAGTGCCCTCCTCTTCTTCTCACTAGTAGTAGGAGACATAGATGTCTGTGACATTACAGATGCACAAAACACAGCTGCGTGGCAGACTGGGAGATGTGGATCGCTGCCGCTGCTCAGCATCACAAGAGAGTATCGCACCGCACCTCGCTTGCCCGGAGGAAAGAAAAAAACACCTAAATTCGAAGTATGGTTTCTACTGAATGTCAATCACCAGCTCACCATCGTAAAGTCGAACCATCGTAACTCAGGGACCACCAGTACAAGCTTTGATGCCCTGTGTTGGTCCTGTGGTCTTTTAAACGTACTGTGATTAGTTGCCATCAAGGAAGTGAAACTGAAGTGAAACATGTGAGGACTTACCTTTAATATTGTTGAGTGTCTCCTTCAAGTGGCAAAAACTGTTGAGTAGAGGGTCTTGCTCTTCATCCTATTGAAAGATTATTAAAAAAAACTTGGAAAATATTCCTTTACAAGATATGAAAAGCCATATGAACCTTTAAAAATGAAGTGAAACCAATATACTCGTTACTAAATTTACAAAAATTTGTCACCTCAATAAAAAAACTGTCATGTATGCTTAAAGGAAACATCAAGAGACAAGAGCAACATCTTACAAATCCACAAACAAGGATGCAATTAAATCTGCTGTAATATTCTCAGAGCAATACCTGCCTTCCCTAAAACCAATGAAAAAGACCTTGAAAACACAAGAATCGCCTTAAATTAGTTGCGAACATCAATAAGGATGAAACCAGAAGTACACTGTTACAGTCAACAATCTTTTTGTTTCACATTTCCTTTGTGGTGAACACTTTCTAACAACAATTTGACTTACCAAGGGAGTGTGGGTACTCCATCTTGAATTCCGCTTAATTGCGCCAACCACAGCACATATCTCACCTTGAACAATGTATATATTCTTGTCCACCATGGTGAAATCTACAAAGTTTGACATAAAAGACAAATCAAGACATAAAAACACGTGTGTTCTCGCTAAATACAGGACTGGCCTTCAAAATGCAAACACTGCCCGAGCTATGAATTCAAGCACATGCCCGAATCCAAGTCAGGGCGTGCGGAGTTTGCACGTCGTCCAAGCGTCCACAGTCGAAAGACACGAGCGGGAGGAGGCAATGGTAAACCTCACCAGTGACGACTCTAATAGACACCACTACCCATCTCAAATTATGCCTGGCATTAAACCTGTCAAGTGAAATGGCACAAGACAATTTAATTAGCAGAAATAAGGTTGTAATAATGCGGTACTCATAATATACTGAGCAATGCAACAAAAAGTTCACACTTGCTTTGTTTTGGCAGTACTGGGCTAAAGATCCCAACACCCCCCCCTCCAGATCTTTCAGAACAAAACCATTAGACTACAAGAATCATTTATCAAAAAACCTTGAAAATTCTAAGTATATTCTAGACTTTTTTTTTTTTTTAAACCTACAAACAAGTAGGAATCCTGAGATGGTGGGAGTCCCATCAACGCAGTCCAATGTTCAAGCTCAGCAGTCAATGACACATCACATGTCATCATGACAACAGCTTATAGTGATGCAGGTGTAGCCCAATGACTGAATTACTTACAATTACAAAGTCTGGCCTGAAATCAAAGAGTCGAATAATTATGATATACACACAGGAAGAGTGGCACTGATGCAGAAGAGGCCTCACACACTGCAACGAGTCGACATAACTTGTCAGAGAGCACAGCAGCAGCTATAATTCTGCTTATTTTAATTAGTAATTTGTGATATTTTGCGCCTGATTTCCAGGTTCCTTTTCCATTCAACTTGCTGACGCGACGCGGGTTCGGCTACAACATCAAGAAACCTGCCTGGGCACGAAGAGTCATAAAACAACGTTCGGCCTGGAAACAGACACTTCAACTTGTTCAAGTTCAAAGTAAAATGTATTATTCTGTGTGTCATTAACAATATTGACTGTAAAATGGACAGCTGAGTGAGCAGAAACAAACAGAAATAAATAAATCGTCGGCCTGAGGGGCTGAATGAATCGCCTGACAGAACTCCCCCGGCTGAGGCCTGTGCACAGTTACAGTATCGTTTACGATTTGCCCAGCGAAACACAACGATGTTATTCTCGAATAAAGTCAGTATCGACCGAAAAAACAGTACCGCTCGCAGTGTCACTTGATGTAGCGACAATAAAATGTACAGAACCGCACGAATAACTATGTGTTGCCCTACCTGTGATGCTGCGAATCCAAGATGGCGTCGTGTCCACTTTCAACTGACTGAACTGAAGCTAAGTAGCTACTAGCACAAATCAAGAAAAATAAATAATTTTAACACATACGGGCAAACGGAGCTGTTAAACACGTCAGCAGCTGTAAAGCTTAGCTACATTTCAAGACAGCGAAGTCGCCAAAAACCACATGAACCTAGGAGTGAAACTTCAACAGCTTAAGTTAAGGTACTGAAAATGAACCCTAAAAAAAACCGGCTCTCAGTTCGTAAACTCACTGACGTGGAAAAGCCCATGAGGTGCAACCAAACTACGCTGCGACCTTTGATTGACAGCTCCTTTAGCCAATCGCTTTACAATATCTCTTCCTACAGCTCACGAAGCAAAATAAAGTATTGCATATTTAAAAAAAGCTTAGTCGCACGATGAAGCAGAGTCTACGTTTTTATATTTAGAAAAAAAAGATCGACGTTAAAAATTAGTTTGAATGCTTTCGGAAGTTGCGATGCTGAAGTCAATAGGCGGTGACAGCAGCAGCCGGTATGGTTGAACATCATCTACAACGAGTCAGACTGGCCATGTAAGACATGGGGGGAACCGTAGCAGTGACGTCACATCGCCAGCTTACTTCAAGATGTAAATACCTGCGTACATATTCATGGAAGTGACGTCACTCCTATTTGACATTAGGCCGGAAGTTATTTTTGAAAGGTCCCCTGCAACCGCACCGGTATGGGTGTAAGACACTTGTTTCACGCTTACAGAGACACTGTGCAGAATTTATTATTTAATTATTCTATAAAAACTGCTACAGCTTGTACATCTACTGCAATCAGTGCACTAATTGTAGAAATAATACTCGATTAAGATTTAACAGTATTGGATTGATGATATCTGCTACACTACAGTAACCAGCTTAGTTAACATTTATACTTCTGTTAATCTTTATTACTTTCCTGGTTCAGATACATTCAGATGACATACTTTGCACGTAATATTAAACTCTATTTATATATTCTGGAAATTTCTGTCTACTGTACTGGGACAATGCAAATTTTTGCCTGCTTGAAGATTACATAACATAAGTTAGAAACTCACATGCTGCCTTGTACACTGGTCCGTATAGTGTGGAAATCACATTTTTTTGTAATCACGTAAGTGTCAAAGTTCAAAGACATTTTCTAGAGCTATTGTATTTATGGGCCTTTATCAGTTTGCGTAATATCAGCAACAGATTATTTTCATCCTCAGACTATAAAAGGTATTGCATTTAGTTTAAAAGCCACAGTAGTAATTCATTCCAATCAAAGCTCTCTATTTGCATTTCTGGAAAGTGTTTGATCACCTGCTGGTTTTGTAATTGCAACATTTCATTTGCAAATAAAGGTATGTCACTAGCAGGCAGGATGAATGTTATTGCACACATGTTCAGTGACAAGAACAAGGAAAAAATGAAGTAAACCTTGCTATATCAGTCAATGCATGGTACACTTCATACTGTACTACACCAAAATAGATGAGTTTTCTTCTCTGGGCAACATATATAAATATATAAATCTGATGTTAAGTACACTAAATCAACATTATACAACTTAGCAGCAGTTAGGTATACAGAGAAAAAAACAGTCTTATGACTGAAATTAATATAGTGATACATTTATGATTATAGATACAGAAAGTTAATTTTGATTTTGCGTTAAATGCTGTAACTTGGAGTCATCGTAATTTTGTTCAGCTAACAAATTCTCCTTTTTCGCTGATGTTACATATATGGTTTGTATATTTTCCAGTACAGTTTTCAGCAAACCGAGCACTTACGGGCTCAAATTTTCATGAGGCGTTTACAGACGTTTTACATTTACACAGGTTGTCTCCTCATATTTGCTCAAATAACTTAACCAGACTTCAATTTTGAGGAAAACAGGGCCACGTTTGATGATTTTACTGAAATCTGCTGGAACAGAGTTCCTTAACATATCTTCATTGCTTGCCATTTCAAATATTACAGTGAACAGTGTAAACAAGTTTAATGTAATCAATTTTAAGAAATTGTCTTTTGCCATTTTTGAGATCATTATTTGTTTCAAACTGAAACTTGTTTCTATCAAAGCAACAGATGTCAGAGAATATACAAATATAACAAATTTTGAGAAGACCCATTGGTTTTAAACTAAATGAACTGTACATTTCGTCGTCCACCTGCTTGCATGTTAGAAATATTTCTGTTTTCCACGTGGAAAATGTTGTTTACATAATACGATGCTCAATACAGACATTTCATCTGTGCTGTGGTTGGTTTTACTCAGTACATTTGGCCTAAATTATGAATTATGTTCTGGGCAAGAACAAAGACCTTGTCAGAATTTTGTTCATTCCCTCTGTTAATCTTCAGAAATTTTAGACATCTGGAATTCTGTTGATTACATTTACTTCATTCTAATGGAAAATATTTACTTTGAATATATGAGAAGTATGTCTATTTATTAAACTTCGGTTACTGCACAGTTTTCTCCAGATCCAGTTCCACAGTAACTTTGAATACAACACTGCAGTGCTTTATTCACTGCATCACAGACATAATAGGAGACATTGACTCAAACAGCCAAATACTGAGACATGTGGTTTCAGTGAAAAAAATATATGAGTGCTTCTCTGTGCTTCATAACATACAGATAAATTTGGTTAGCAATAATTCACAAGATTACATAACAGGCCTTGCAGCTGGATTATACAAAAAGCCTCCATATAGAAACTGCTGTAAAAATGCAGAGTAACTTATCAAAGAACATGAGCTAAAATTATGATATGATGACAGCAGCTCACATAACTTACCAATGAGATTCAGCTATCAGTTTCACCCAGCTGGAAATAATTCATAAAACTATTCATCTGAATGTAGACAATATGATATGACTTCAAATCTACATATCACGTAAAACTCTGAATGCTCTTTGGTATGACTTCTGAAATAAAAATGTGAGTAATTTATACAGTCCTTGTTACCCTGTTCTTGCTGAGTTTGTAATCAAGGAAAACAGAAACCAGTCACTTTGCAGGTACTCGTGGTTTCTTGTGAAAGATCAATATTGTTCCACTGATTCAACAGTCTCCAGTATAGCAATATTTGTTGTATTGGTCTGTCACACTGCCACACCTGCACAATGATACTCTTCTGTTCAGAAGTCCTACTGCATTTCAGAGTTTAATATTCATTTCACTAGAAATCGTCACAACGAACAACAGGGAGGTATGGCAATACAATAGACACAGTGCATGAAATCACTAAAATGCTAGAAAGGTACAAAGCAATGCCAGCAAGTAAAGTATTCCACATCACCTTGGCCCTAATTCTTTAGTGTGTGTGTTTAAGAGCAGTAAGTTACAGTACAAATGTTGTACCATCCCATAGCATGCTTCTCACACAGAGAGAGATAGCAAAAAAAAACGCAGGACCTCTTTTTAAATCTGTTTACACATTCAATTTATATGTTTTTTTTTTTAAAGTCAGCAGAGATACAGGCAAATGGAGAACTTGTAAAAGTAAATGGGGTAAAACCGTACAGAGAAAAAGAAATGTTTCACCTGGGAGACTTCTGTGATCCAGCTCATACTGACTAAGGTACCGCCGGTGTTTACCATCTGTCACAACATCTCATAATCCCAGTTACATGTGATACTGCAAATACACCAAAAAACACATAATTCTGTGACTTGTGAAAACTGGAGACCGCTGCAGTGTACGGCACGTCTCCTAAATACATTTCACAGCAGTGGAGCCTCAGTTGTCCAGGTACAGGAGAGCAGGGCCCTTTGCGGGGCCGCCGCTGCCCTGTATGTGCGTGCACTTGGCCCTCGATGGGCACTGGATGGGCACTGGCTGGGCACTGGCTGGGCAGCACTGCAGTGCTGCTTCCTCTCTCTGCTCTGAGCCTTTGGAAAGAACGAGAAAGAAGAGAGCCATTGCGGCAATGATTGCCTCCGGTTCTTTTCCCGGCTCGTCTTTGGCCAGTTTTTTAAAAGTGTCATTAGGCTGTAGCGCGTGATCCTAAAGCGTACTGAGGCGCTCGGGAGATCAGCTGCAGCATGTCAGTCTTCACCCCTTCGCTTGGCGAAGGACGCCGCGGCGGTGCCGAGCGCGAGCGCGAGCGCGAGCGCAGGTGACGGCGTCCGTGTCGGGGAGGCGGCGACTGCGCGCCCCCGCTAGGGTCAGCGCGCGCCGGGAGGGGGCTGTCCTTCTCTCGCACCGACCTGTCGCGCTGCATGCTTAGCATAAAGTCAGTCCCCCACCGCGTGGGCATCTCTTAAGCTCTCACTCTTGCGCTGCCTTGATGTCAGACGCTCCCCGAAAGGAGGAAACTGCCCGCCTTGTTCTGCTGTTCTTTGGTACCGAAGGAACTTTTTTTTTTTTTATCTGACAGGAAGGCAAATCACAGAGGACAGCCATAAATCCGACAGACTCGTCTCGTGTCTTTTCGGGGATTAATCTGACTGGGACTGGACGTAAGTGAGCATCCTGCTGTCGCGCTTTACAAAAACCTCGCTTTTCACACACACGTACTCGCTAGAGGAGCTGCGAAAGGGCACACGCGCGGCACGGTGCGCTAATTCTGCCCGAGCTTCGTCTTCGACTCGAATCGACTCGAGTGTGGTCTTGTGTGACGAGCTGTGTTATTACCGACCGACCGACCGACCGACCGACCATTGTGTGTTCGCGATCCTCTCACGGCAGCAGCAGGGAGCACCGCTCCACTAACTCGTTCGTCGCGCGAATTGACTAAAACTGTCATTAAATGTTTCCTTCAGCCATGCAACTCCTTTCAGTTTATGATCTGTGCGTGTCGTGTGTGTGTGTGTGTGTGTGTGTGTGTGGCGGGGGGAGAGTGTGATCATGTGGAGCTACGTTGTTCTTTTCTAAGTGGAACTTTTGCGCATACAGTAGTGTATTATAGTTCTATCAGTATCGGTGGTAGAAATAAAAAGTAACGCTGTATTAATACTATATACAGTATCTGTTACTGAAACCGTAGGGGAGCACGGCGTTTTTTAATTACATTATATTTGTAGCCACTGTATATACGTAAGAGAACAGAATAAACACAATCATTCACTTAGGTTATCAATAAATGTGTATAAAACAGTCGTGCACTATTATAACATATTATATTTTGCTCCAGACTGGTGGAAATAAATTATGCACGTGTTTTGTGGGGGTGCTTTACGCCCGGCCATGATTGTTATAAAACCGTTTTCATTTCGGATATGATTATCAAAATGAACAGGAGATGTACTTTATGGAGCAATTGCATTTTAATTTTACACACTGAATTGGTTTGATTGTCATAACTGTCTCAGTCCGAACCCAATTTGTCATTTCTGCTAAGGTCCCCGAAAAAAAAGTTGACTGTAATATCCATCAATATGATATGTATTTTTTCAACATTTAGTGTGGATTCCTAAAATACTGCAGATTTATTTGAGTCTGCTACGTTTTTTGGGCTTGCGACTCTCAACCTGAACCTTCATATAACGATTATGATGAATTACTAGAACAGGAGAACTCGAGCTATTCTAGTTAGTCGTAGTTAAGATGGTTGTACCTACTTTTACAAAATCTAGGTTTTTAATTTCTTGTATCACGGACAAGTTATCACATATGGCATTTGTAATATTAAACAAGATGCAGTGAACTGCAGCCGTTCGCCTGAACCTTCCTCTATATTTAATATACAAAGTTTATTGCTATATTTACATTCCCCTTTTTTTTCTTTCTGCTGTTTAATTCGTTTTATTTATTTAAGAGATAGCCTGAGATGTTGGAATGTATAGCGTGTAAGCTATTGCCGTGAACGCTTTGACAAAGGCAATATTTGAGAGGTCAGCGTGCGGGATGCATTTGAAAATTGATAGGTGGCAGGTGCTGCCCAACCACCAGAGACTTGGGTATGAAAAACAGGCCTATTCGCCCTCTGCTCTCTCTCTCCCCGCTCCTTCCCTCTCGCTGCTTTGATTTCTCTAAAGACTGCGCACATTTTCTAGTCATATTTCCAAGCAAGCGAGTACAGTTAAAGGAGGATTACATTACGTTGCAAAGCTCGGCGGACGCGCCCGCTGTCTGTTCGGCGTATTGCGCAACTGAACTTGGACGTGCGCTACAAAGCGCGAATGTAAATGTGTGTCGGAGTGAAAAAACAATCCTAAATACATTAAGATGAATATTATATCACCGAAGAGATTATACGCAGCGCTCCTCAAATTATTAATTTAAAATTATACAAAAACTCTACATTAAGATACACCTGCAGTCGCCCTGTATGAAATATGAATGTTCGTCAAATAATTTAACATTGATATAATAATAATAATAATAATAATAATAATAATAAAGCAAAATATTATTTTTGTACCTTTCACAGCGGAAAAAAACCAACCGAAATGAATCAGACTGGGAGAAATACTGGGTACAACACATGTGTTTTACAACTTTTGAAGCTGAGAATTACATTACAGAAAATGCACAGAATCGGGAAATACTACTGTGATTTCTAAAATCAACAACACGAGGAAATGACATGATAGATAGATAGATAGATAGATAGATAATGGAGTCCAACCTCGCTGCATCACAACTGCTTATTATATTCTTTGTCCCACATCGACAGGTCACTGTTCCACTTTTAACTTTGCATTTTTACAGCGCATCGTTCACCTTTTACTGTGAAAAATATGTCGTTTTTCGTGATCCTTAATGAGACTTTATATTTTGAGTTCAAAATAAATTTAGATTTTCAGTTTAACATCTTTCAGTGCGATTCGGACATTTTATTTGTATAACGAAACGATAAGACTCGGAAACATTATTATAAGGGTCATCTTGAAGGTAACTAATATCTATCGTGGAAACGCATCCTTGGGTGATGGATAAATTAAATGTGCCATCTGTTTTTACCTGTGCACAGGTAAATTGCATATTTTATTTAAAATACGGAAAAGTACATAAAAATGATGCACTTATGCTGTTCTAACGTGGGTATCCCAAAACCACAGAGAATTAGAACGGGCGCGATAGCCGATGTTTTCCCAATTGTCAGCGTTATAAAAATATTGCTCTCAGTGTTTATTTTAAGACTGTGAAGCCGATGGGAAAGTGATAACAACAGGATAATGTTAAAAAGTTCTTATCCCATGTAAATGTTTAGGGATCGAAATTGGGCAAAGGTACGGACGCAAACTCTGTTTGCTAAATTATACAATATTTTGACATATAATAATACTCCCAAAAAATAGCTGGAGTAATCATGTAAGAGAAAACGTCGATATTATTAGTTTTAATCGGGATTCCGGAACAAATCGCTTTTCGTTGGTAATGGGAAATTCCGGAATAACATGATTTTATTACTGTTCCAACCCGCACAGAGTTGTGTTTGTGTTTAATCGTATGTCAAATGCATGCCTTTTGTCAAATGAACGTAGACAGTTTACACCCCCCTTGAAAGCACATCCATGAATCAGCACACTGTGTTTATTTGACAGAAACACTTGGGCTGGAATACAACCCGATCCGTGCTTTGGCCAAAATATGAGTAACGCAGTCACAGTTGAAGGAATTTGTAAATCTAAAGTGAACACACTAAAAAGATATGGTAGGCAGGCTAGTATTCGCAGTGAAGGACGTGATGAAGCAGAATCGCGAAAAAAAAGGGAAGTAACGCCTCCAACGAGCTGCTGTGAATCATTTATCTCCGCCTAAGTCTTTTAAAATATGGAATGATCGCAACCTATATTATAGCACCTTATAAAGTCCTCATTGTCCGCGTCGTGTTCAATTCAGGCTCACGATGTCGCTCGGAGACGGCAATGACCTCTTCGTATTACCGGCACCGCGCTGGATTGCGTAACTATGTGAGCGGGAATGAAATTAAGGCTTTTATTTCCAGAGCGTTCATTTAAATTTATTTAAAGTGGAATATTACAAATTCTGCAGCCGGCAACAGGGGAATTGGTCGTATCCTCGCTATTTTAGTAATGTAGCACAGGCTATACTGCCGAGTGAACCTAAAGCCTCTCTCTCTATATATATCTATATACACAGTATATATCTATGTTTATATATCTATACAGACACACACAATTATATGTACTGTTACATTTTATGTCCCAAAACCCGTTCAACCACAGCGAAAACAATATATTCAGCAGGCATAATAGATGTATGTACATTTATTGCAATATCTGTACGTTATTTATTAAGTAAAAACATTTTTTAATCAGAAAATGAGTTTCATAATCATGCATTATTCATTATTTGAGTGAAATATCACATTTAAATCTCTTAATCTTACTCAGTTCAAAAACATTTTGTAGTGGTTTTTTTGTAGATGACGGATTGTATGTCAATTTCTTAACGAAATCAGAACATCTTTTAAATGAAAGCTTGTATTACGCAGTGTATAGAAACTAACTAGTCTCATTGCTTTTAGTTGTTGTAGCCAAACCAACACGAAGGACGTCTGAAAATATTTTAAGGAATTTAGTTATTTTATAAATTTCTTGGAATTCGGAAAAAAAAAAAAAAAAAAGGGAAAACATGATTAACGAAAAATTGAAACATAAGAGATACCAGCAGCAGGAAGACGGAATAACCAGTTTGGTGACTGAAGTGAAAATATTTTTCGCCAAAAAATGTTTCTTTTCGTCCGCACGATGGGCGTCTCGTGCTCAGGGAGCAGAAGAGCAAAACCCGACGTCATGTTCGTGTTCGTATGGAGATCATTCATTCGCCTTGGGGCCGAAAAGCGAGGTGTGTGGAGCCTTTAAAACGTTAAAAACGCGTTTCTGCAGCTCGGTGAAAGTCGGTGTGTGACACACAATCATATGCAAATGGGTGTAAGAAGAAGGGAAATTAACATGTACAAACACTGGGCAGAAATTCCATCTGCCGCCTTCTCGAGGAGGCCCTTAATAAGTTCTCAGACAGCAAAGTGACACACATCTTAATCAACTCTTAATCCGACGAATTAATTCTCGACGAGTTTATGAATAATTCCAGGCCTAATGTTCGAATCCAAGTATACCTAAGCAGTATGCTTCATCATCCCAGACAGCAGATGGATTCCTCCCCTATTCTTGTGCGTCTGTCTGTGTGTGAGTATTAAAATATTAAAGTAATACTAGTCATTAAAAGTAAAACTTAAAAAAATAAGCAGGTTATAAACTTTCGCGGGGGGAAAAAAAAAATACTTGCAGGAATTAACTGCATATGTCGCATATTTCGAGTGTTTTCTGTCTGAAAGCCCACCCTCACCACATATATAATAATATCTGAACTCAAACTGACAGTCGCGATGGCTCTTCCATTCTAAGACGACTAATAATAAATATTATTTATGGTAACAATTCTGGAAAGTGTGGCGCGTAATTTACTGACGTTATGTAACGATAAATGGTTACATTTACGTTGAAACGGTAAATACCTCAAAGGAGCGCCGACCAAAAGTGACATTCTGATCCATTTCCAAGTTTGAGGAAAATGATACATAGCATCTTGTCTGTAGAAAGAAAAATAAAACGGTGTCATTTTCATCAACGTCACTGCCATCTCGCACATAGTAATTTTGATGGAAAGTTTTTTTTTTTTTTTGTGTAATATGTGATGAAACCCTTCATTGCAGGTGACTGTAACGGTTCACAAAACATTTACTCTAATGGCCACCCAAGTGAATGTGCTAAATCTCCAGTAAATTATAATGGAAAATAATATCTTTACGGATCTTTGTTCTGATGAGGCTACAACCCTAATAAAGAATAACCCTAATAAGCAAAAAAGTGATAAAGGGTTACATGTGGCCAACCTTCTTTTCACATGTGGGCTAAATGTATAACCTATAATCAATTTCAAATATTCCCAACTGGCTTTCTCACAATTTAACATTTTTAAAATAAGAACATTTTAAGGTCATGATAATTAGCCTAAATTCTGAATTTCACCCAGTTTTCAGTAGGAATTACATATCTGCAGATTTAAAGGAAAAGTTTCACCTGGTTAAAATGCGTTTTCCAGACATCATCTCATACAAGATAGATAGATGAAATCAGGATGGCCTCAAATCAAGATCCTCATACGCGATGTAGGTGAAAAGACACTCGAGGTGAAGCTGCAGCTGAAATAAAGTGAAGTTGACAAAATGCTCGCAGAATTAAACTGAAGATGAAACAGAAGGCTTGTGGAACTAAACTGCTGAAGAAACTATGATGCTTGCAGACTTAAACTGCAGGTGAAACTTGAATAGCCAGCAAAATTTAAGTGCAAGTGAAATGAGTAGCCTGTAGAGAATAAACAGCATGCCCTTGCCGGGTAGGCTCCGGTTCCCCGTGACCCCATATGGGACAAGCGGTTCTGAAAATGTGTGTCCTTTCCCTTTAGGTTTTCACATAGCTGGTTATCAGTGTTAACAGCTGCATCACCAGGTAAGAACAGGGCGGTTTGAGTGCCCATTTGTTCTGTACTCAGTTTGGAGCATGATGTACTGATGCTCCTGCTTCGCTCCCATCATCGCCCTGACACCTCCATGACCTTACTTGAAAGCCCCCCCCCACTATTACTGCCAGACTGAATGTGTACAAACATCTTGGTACTTAATTTTCTCAGTGTAAGACTAAGGGTTCGATCAGACTGCAAACCACAAGGTGTTCTCTTGTTAAACTCTATGATATTGATTCATCCAATATGCAGAGATTTGCAATGACAAAAATAAAAGTAATTACTAAGAATTACTAAAGTACAAGAACAAGATGCTCCCTGAATGGAATTAGGCTCGGCACTTTCAGTGCTTTCCACCAGGAAGTTTTTCTAAAAGACAAAGGCACTCTGTAAATCAAATGCCATCCTACTTCTTATTGTTTATCATACCACAAGGCATTAAAATGTTAGACCCGCTTCAAGTTATCAAACAAATAATACTATAATCAAACCATTTCATCTGTGGAATATCATTTTTTTAAACTTGTTTTTGAAACATCATTTAAACTTTCTTTAGTTTATCTCCAGTTAGCACATGATGTATGATACAGGGTTTACTTACTGCAGGAACAAAGTCCCGTGGTTCTTATTTAATACAGAACTAGACATCACTCTGCCTTTCAGGTTCTTCTTTTGTATATTTTTATAGTAACTTTCAATTTTCATTTTCTTGTTGGAAATTTTAGAATTGGGTTTCTAGACCCACATCTTTAACTGTTCACCATAAACCATCGAAGAAACCAAATGATTGAGGAACGGAATTCAGTCCTTTTTGCATATTTATTTCCAGTGCCTGCGTTTCAGCGAATGTGCTGAAAATTTGGACTTATAGCGAAACTTATTTTGTTATTGCGTAAATGGCATGAAATAAATACATACGTGTGGTTAGAGTTTTACCTTTTGGGCCCAAAGGATGCGGGTTTCATTCAAATCTCCAGCTGTAGTACAGCAAGGTACTTACTGTAAACTGGTACACTAAAATTACCCAGCTGTATAAATGGGTGAATAATTGTAAGTTGCTTTGGGGAAAATCATCAGCTAAATGAATAAATGTAAGAAAAAGGAGGAATTATTACAGTTAACTTCTGCATTATTTCTTGTTTCCCAAATGTACATCGCTTTGGAGAAAAGCATCTGATAAATGAATAAATATAAACGATCACATCAAAACAAACACTACACTGGAAGGGTTTTGTCAAAATGACATGTTATATTTTATAAACGGATTATCATCACAGCTAACAGAGTCTGATCAGCAGCAAGCCAGCTGATTGTTTCAACTCTTCATATGTTGTTTTCACTTCTAACATAGGTGGGAATCTTATATTAAAATTGTTTTCAGACAAGCTACTGACCTAGTCACTCATGATGACAAGCACTTCTGCAAAAGCATTCCAGAGTCATGTTTCATAATTAGTGTTTCATAATAGTAATTGGTGTTTGCAGTCCTTGTTCTTGCTAAATAAATGGCCAGGGATAAAGTTAGGTATCTGGGCTTGGAAGGGGGAACTTTGTGGTCAGAAGACCAAAGCCCAGTGCCTGTGACAGATGTTTGTTTACTACCCTTGTTGGCTAAATACAAAACTTAAACATGTGCCACAAAGTCAGCCTGCAGGCCTGAGAAGATTTTGCTCCTGTTGTGATGATGATCCTCAGACATGTGAAACATGAATTTGCAGTAAATACACAGAAAATTATACTTTTTAGTGTTATCATTTTAGTCTGCAAAATGAATATAAATGTAATCACAAGATACACATTGAAACATTTATTTCCCCAGAATAACAGCATTCTAAATCTCATTTCAACACAGCAATCAATGTGCTCTAAATAATGAACAGGTTACTGCTGCATACAGATAAGTCTATATTTTTTCACATTAAGACAGATAAGTCTGTATTTTGTCACATTAAATTCCAGACCTTCGAGAAAACCACGTAATGAATTTATAGTTCGGGAAAAAGGTGTAAACAGTAAGCGGAGAGGAGAACAACTAGCACCGTTAGCTCTGCAAATTACGCCGTGTTTTTTACAGTGTCTTTCACTGGCACATTTGTCACGTAATAAATGCGATGAACTGAAAATCCGTTTGAATGCTTTTACCATTTTCATCAGTCTCATTGGTCCATCGATCTCACTAAAGCATAAACTATATTTCTAAGTGGTCAGTTCAAGTATAACGGGGTGTTTTAATTAACTGATTCATATCCAATTAGCCAGTCCATCAGCAATGCATACATTTTACATAACGCAAACTTTAACGAGTGCGTTTTCGAAGTAACGTGATCCATTCGAGAATACTGGGGCCGAAGATGCGCATCTGAGGCCTGCAATGCTCAGTCATGTGCTTGTTTTAATCAGGGGTTGTTTGACACACTACACCTTTTTGCATATGGCGTTTCCTTTTCATCTACTGTATTACTGTTAAACACAGTTGGCCAAGGTGATATGACTGTTAAGAAGCCTGAACGCCACCAAAGAACGGTTATAATGCAAGAAGAGAGGATGTTCATGAGGTGCTTGTGAATAAATGAAAGAACGCTGCACTGTGCATGAAACGGGCATCAGTGAATCAAAGACGTGGTATTGTCAAAAAAACACACAGCTGTATTTCAGAAACAAACTTGCGTATTCTTTTAGCATTTTCATGGGGCTTATGGTTGTTGCAGTAGACTCTTTTGGTTGGATTTACACTGTCCTCAGAATTAATTTTGGATATCCTATGAGTTTTTCTGTAGACTTTGAAACAGATACTTTTATTATGCAAATCAGCATAACAATGTCTGGTAGCACAGCCATCATTTTATAGTACAACTGACTATTTGTAATTTACACACACACACACACACCATCTGAACCGCTTGTCCCATACGGGCTCGCGGGGAGCCGGAGCCTAACCCAGCAACAAGGGCATAAAGCTGGAGGGGGAGGGGACACACCCAGGACGGGACGCCAGTCCATCGCAAGGCACCCCAAGCGGGACTTGAACCCCAGACCCACCCAAGAGCAGGACCCAGTCCAACCCACTGCGCCACTGCGCCTCCTATTTGTAATTTAGTGTTCAGTTATTATAACTGGGGGAATGCTGATAACAGCATCTTGAAGTACGTGTTTGAAAATCAATAGCAACAAATAAGATAATGTGCTAGAGATTCAGTCAGACTTTACACAAATGTTTCAACCAGTCAAATGAAAACTGGTGTTTATAAGAGTACCTGAAAATTTATATGATTTGTTGATTTATAAAAAAATACAGTAACACGAAAAAAAGTTATCACTTAATTCCGATCGAAGTACATTGTCGGTTTCCATCGAGCTACCGGTCCGTGAAAACACCGCATGTAGTACACTGTTTCCGTTCTTTAGTTATTGGTAATTGTTGACATTTTCAAAAAAAAAAAATTCCAAGTGATGATGTGGGCTAGTATCTTTGAGCGTGAAAGGATGATTGAAAGAACCCCCTAATCTTTTATTAAAAAAATAATGCGCGGCAGCAGCTGCTGACCTACTGTTCCTGGTGACCGTGTGTCTTACACTATGCAGGAGACACAAAAAATGTCCCACGCCTTAGTGTGTTTTCTTATGCAAATGGATTTACAGTGCACATTGATATATTTACACACCGGGGCTATTATACACATGGGATTTTTTAGTTCAGAAGACTGAAACTAAAGGTTTTCCTCGAGTTCCTGTGGGCACCATCACCACTTTGACTACTAGAATTATGTACCTCAAGCTATTGGAAGAGAAATCACTGTGTTGCATGAAGTCAAACTTCACCAAAGAATCATGATGTGGTTCAAGGCTTGGCATATAAAGCATATTTATGTATCCATTTTAACTTTAAAATTATCTTTTTGCTAATTGGATTTTAAAAAAATTAAATCAATTTTTAAAATTTGTCTTTTATCGGGATTCATAATAGAAATAGCAGGTTAAGAAGGAAACCGGTTCTTTGTGAGTGACTCAATTCTTAGAATTTTCTTGTTGAATTTAAAAAAAAAAAGATCATGTGGAGTGTGAAAATTGTGTTGCTGCTATCAAATTGTGGTTCACAAATTTCCATGGATTAGGTTGCCTATATTACATCACCCATAGCTATAATTAAAACCTTTTATTTTTTCTTTTAGGTGTATAGATTTTTCTGATATTACTCTTTAAATACAAGATAAAAGTTAAATACATTTTAGATGACCATATGAGCATATGCTAGCGTAAATGGAGAAGAAAAATGTCTTTTACAGGAGTTCAGAGGCACTTCAGTGGGCACAGAACCCAACGTTCGGGAACGAAGCATCGACTGGTGAAGGCATCATAAATCTGCATAAGTTCTGAGAGTGACTGTGTGCTCATATTTGAAAGGTGTTAACTGCGGCTGTATAAATAAACGAGCTGTTATTTTAGGCTCCATTACGTGTCGGGCCCCCTCACGAGGACGCTATTTCTGACCACCCTGTCACCAATATGTCACCGCTGTCACACTGAAATAGAGCACGCTCTTCGAAATTAATACAAGGAGCCAGTTCGCGGTTATTATTAGTAATCTTTGTTTAGCAGATACCTTTGCCTAAGGCACCCAACAATGTTAAATAATCAATTTTACCATGACTTACCAGTTCATCCTACAGGGTATTCCGACAGTGTCAATTCAGGGTAAATACTTTAATGAAAGGTTCCAGAGCACTGATGAGATTCTAACCAGCAACCTTCAGATCAATACTATTTCTGAATTAAAATTATCTTCACTAAATACTCACACACACACATTCAGAACCGCTTGTCCCTTACGGGGTCACGGGGAACCGGAGCCTACCCGGCAACACAGGGCGTAAGGCCGGAGGGGGAAGGGAACACACCCAGGACGGGACGCCAGTCCGCCGCAAGGCACCCCAAGCGGGACTCGAACCCCAGACCCACCGGAGAGCAGGACTGCGGTCCAACCCACTGCGCCACCGCACCCCCTACTAAATACTCAGTTAAGGTTAAATGTTTTCAGCCTGATCTTCTCTATATATATTACCGTGCTTACCGCTGAGATGTGCCATATAGGTTTTGTCATTTTCTGGCACTTTAAAATGTATTAAATACAAACACACTGTAAATACAAACAGCATTCGAGTGTAACTGCGCCTTCACTGCACAAGATCAATATGGGAAAAACCACCAAGGAGCGGAAATCTCCCACTTGACTTTAGGTTTAAAAAGATGACCTGCAGGCCACAGTTTCTTCTAGCTGCTTAAATGAACATAGCTGATTCATGCGCTCCCTAATCCCGCAAATGGAATGTGAGAGCAGTAGTCTGTCAGCCGTTTGCACTTCTTTCTCCACTGACACGGAGTTTAAAGAAAAAGCGGCAAGGCGATGGCAATTTGCGTTTTCTAGGACCGGTTGTTCTTAACGCCAGCCGGAATTCGTACAGAATAAAACAAAAACGCGGGTTTTCCAAAACAGAGGTTTTTCTTTAATTGCGTTTCCGAAAGAATACACTAACAGTCATTCTCCAAAGCATATTAAATACATTTTTAAGTTTCTCTCAACTGTAGTGCGGAAGGCCCCAGTGTCTGAATTTCATAACACTCTATGACAGTGTAATGACCATAAGCACAAGTGAGACCCTATCAGTTAAAAAAGTGTCAGTTGTCTTCATCACCCGACCATAATGATGGCACCAACATGAAGTCTTACCTTTTCCTTAAGAGACAAGCAACTTCCCCCTTTGTTCTGTACTTGCAAAACAGTTTCTGCATTTTTCCTTTAGGAGGCCAGCATATGAATACTAATTCCGGTGAATAATGAAAACTATGTCTCAGCTCAATTTCAAGGAAAAGGAAGTTTAAATACCGCAGCCATTCAAAGTGCAAATGCCAAAACAACTTTTATGTATTACGCTTAAACATTTCTTTGTTTTGTCTTTTTAAAGCGAAACATTTATATTTAGTGGGCTAGTCAACATTTCTGTTTACCTTCAATTTAAACTGTCTTTTTCAAGTGTGTGTGTCTTCAATACATTTAAATTACTTTACATGTATTCAGCACACACAAACTGTTTGTTTTAATTTGTCGGCGCTGAGGACACGTCTGATTTAATCAAGCAAGTATTAACAACGATGACCATTTTTCGAGTCTTTTGTACTATCTACTGATAGCATTACTGCGTGTAATACTGTTGTACTGCAGGTCTTCTGCATGGATTACCACTATGCATACCTTTTCTTTGTAGTCAGAGAAGTGCTTATGTTTTTTTTTCATCATAAACAGGTCATGCACAACACGATAAAACCAGATACACTGAGAAAACAATAACTTTGCAAGGAAATCCCTATGGGCGTATATAAAATCTTAACACTTAAGCGTTGGAAGTCAAGATGTGTGCAGACAAGAAGAAGGTGCGTCACTCAGCTCAGCGGCAGATTATGGGCTTCTGGGGCCAGTAAAACCCTTAAGTCAGTCCACTGATAAACCACACGGAGCTGTTGAAAGCGGCAGCTAGTGGTAATGTATTTGATAAAAACGCTTGCGCTATGGAATACGAAGCGGTTTAGTTTGTCATTTTTTTCAGTTTATATTTTTATTTTGTGATATAGCCTATGGTTTGTACAACACAGAATATAGTGTATGTTTTGTTTTAAATACGTTTTACACACTTGTACTCGGTGTACACAAACACAGGTGTCACCAGTATCAGTACCGCGACATTTTCCTCGAACGGCGCGTACGTCAGTATGACTCCAAATACAGAATGGCCGTTAACAAGAATTAGAATGGAAGACTATTGAGGAAACCTCGCCTGAATTATACACTGTGCAGCTGCACGGTGAAGTCATCAAAGATAGATCAACTCTGGAACACTTCATTTGATCACATAGCTCCTCTCAGAATAGGCCTAGGGCTAGCTGTGAGTTTCCACAGCTAATCTAACGCTGGCAGTACTACTGTGAGCCCTTCTAGTGTTGTGTGAGCCTACATTCTGCCGCCCTGTATGTGTTGGAGAGACTGACGCATGCTGCTTTGCTGTTCACAGAGCCTGGTGGCCGGGGGTATGGATTTTAACCTGCTGAATGACAGCGAAGCCCGCAGCCCAGCGCTGTCACTCTCTGACTCCGGGACCCCCCAGCATGACCAGGGATGCAAGGGCCAGGAGAACAGCGGTTAGTTGACGTGCCTGCCCGTTTGAAACCACTTTCAAAGAACAGCCCCCTCGAACACCATTGCCTAATGACAGTGCCACACAGCACTACATGCTGCTTTTTTGGAACAGCCTATAGCCTGCAGAGACTAGATTTGCAACCACCAGTGGGGAAGAGATTACCCGGATGACATAACTTTTTGAACATCCTGCCATGTAATAATGATACATTAATTTCACTTTTCATCCTTGTTTTGTTCATGTTGTTTTTGCCCATTTTAGTGAAAATGCCTTTGGTTTACAATAGATGCAATATTGCAATAACAAAGAGAAAATACAAAGTCACGAGGCTAAAAATATTACTAATAATACAAAAATTATTTGATAAAATGCACAGTATTGAGGAGTTAACAGTTCATTTAAACAGGTGTGTCGATAGGGTACGAGAGATTCAGAAATTGACAAAGAAGAAAATTTTTCATGGTTACAGCAAGTGTAGTCTGTCAGCTCTGGTTTGGATAAACATATTAAATATTTGAGTACTTACTGAATATTTGCATAGAAACCAGCTCCTGTTCTCCATACACTTCTGCATTCATTCAAGAGACTCTAAATCTCATGGTCAATAAATGACACGAAATTGTTGACACTCTTAACACTCTACACTTTGTCAAAAAATAATGAAATAAAATGAAAAAAAATAAAAAAAAACTTCTACTTCTAAGTATGTATATCGGACAAAATCTGATGACACTTTATATGCAGGATTCCACCAAAATCCTGGCGGAGACGGACAGGGTTTTATAGCAGTTTCACTGAAAACAGGGTATATTCGCTACGCCCCCCCATGATGTTAATAGTCTTTAAATCTTCACTGCCAAATCTTAATCACAGCCTGAAGAGCAGCTTCTGTATATTTAGAAAGTTATGAACATGCTAATATTAAAGAACTTCTACAACAGGAATGCTGTTACAGTTGCATATTATGTAAACGCTTTTATGCTCTACTGCCTATTAAAAATTTATCCACAGGTCAGTCATGGCACATTGTTATCATCTTTTACAGTGAGATCTGCTGTCAGTGTCAAGTTTGTGTAATACTGCAGTAAAGGCCGACCCTCAGTCTGATATGGACAAGTGAGCCTTGGGTTTTATTTTGGGTGCCTAAAACATTTTATTCCAGGAGTTGCAGGCATGTTGGGGGGAAGGTAAACAAGACAAGAATAAAGTGAAGGTAAACCAAGGATATTGCGGGTGCGTTTTGGGCGCGAGGAGGAGACGCTCGCGTGGTCTGACGTCCCTGCGACGCGCTCCTCTCCTGCGTCTTGGCAAGATCCCCCCCCCCTGTAGCCAGGCTAGTGCGGTTTGCTGTGTCTCAGCCTCTCTCTCTCTGTGTATATATATATAATATGTGTATATATAAACACGTGTATCATGTTTTTGCTATGTTTTCGCGTGTAGAGACAGAACGGTTATGGATTTTGCGCCTCGAACTGACTGTCTTCTCCTCGTCCCACTGCCAAATCGAATCCCCTTCCGTCTGTAAAACCGTCTGTCTACAAGACAAATGGAGTCGAAGGGGAAAAAGCAAACATTCAGAATGTTCGTGCGAACTAATTGATGACATTTCATAGAATCAAACGACTCCATCAGACCTTGGACGTGTGACTAATGTAAACCGAGCGCAAAAAGTACAGTTATAAATGTGCTCGCCAGCTTTATGGGGACGAGGGAATGCGGACGAGGGATTAGATATAAGCGACTGGGAATGATAACGAGGTGCAGAAGCAAAATATTATGGGGCAATAAAAAGGTTTCCAAGGTAGTTAAGATATTTTCTCTGTTTGCCCTGCTTCAGTGTTATAAGCTTAAAAGTCACGTGGGGCATTTTAATGCAGTGATTTAAAGTTGGATCTGCACACATTCATTCTATTCTATATGAATGTCGGTGCCTGGAAATTTAACCCTCATTCACCAAAAGATAAACACTTATTTTAAGTTAAGTCCCATTACACTCACTCTTATCGGTCGGTCCTTAAAAAAAAAAACACTGATATTTGATTAATCATTCACTTTATTGCATGATTTAGTCCCTTATAAAGAAAATATTTCGAAGCCCAGAGCTCAGAATAAAGACATGTAACTTAAGAAGAAGATGTGAAAATTAAGCCTCGAGTCAACGTACCTATGTCAAAAAACTCTGACTTTGGTTATTTCTTTCAATCACAAATAGCACCGCTGTTCTAAGATAATAAACTTAAGGCCACTTTCTAAATGTATTTGCAAACAGGTAATAATAAACAAAACTCCCATCGATAACCGTGTAGCTGTTTTGAATGACAGTCTTTCATTAAAACGAACGTTTACTAACAAGTTTAAATTACTTCATTAAAATGAGCAGCCAAATGAAAGCTGCATCACCTTGGTATGAAATTTTATCTTCATTTGATTTGTGACACGTCAAATTATTACGCGGCAGAGTTAAATCCAGTTTAGTTACGTACGATGTGTAAAATGCTCTAAAATCACGCTCTAAAATCTACAGAAGATGAACGTAAGACTTAAAGAGTGGGATTCTGTGTCGCTCGGGTCACGAAACGCTGTCCCAGAAGGGGTGCAAAGCCGCGCGCGCGCGGGCGCGCTGATAAATTGGGATTTAATTACAGCAACTGCCTTTGGCCGCGTGGCCGCGCTCGTAAATCCACCCCTAACAAGCTTTCACACACCCTACGGCCGAGAATATACGAGCATGACACTCATTCCACGTTACGATAAACTGCATAATAAAGAGAAGGTCAGTTATTAACAGGATCATCCACGTTTAGTAACGCTGGCCAAATTAATTACTGGTTTTATTCACAATTTACTATTCTTAGGGACGTCCACGCGTCCACCACAGGTACCGTGGGTCAAATACCGCATATCGCGATGGATAAAACAAAGGGTGAACCAAGCAAAGAATTAATCATTTATTGCTGATAAAGTAATCTGTGCAGTCATAACATAAATAAACCGTTGAGTCTCAGATGGTTATTTCCTTCAGTCGGCGAATGTTTTACACACAGATGTAACCTGTGCGCTAAACCCTGCAGTTTAACAAACGAGGAAGCAATTTCGCAACATTAAATGCCCACTTGTGTCAACTGACCTGTCTTAGCTTGATACGAAAGTGTTTATCAAAAGGTTGTCAATTTCTATGAGCTATTATCAAATATATTCACTTAAGATCAATAGTCTTAAATTGTTTGTCATTAATAAAACGCGCCTGATATTTACTTTTATTTGTAATTTATCATTGCTATATCTTTCCAACTTAAGAGTGCGATTTTCTGAAATCTCGCGAGAAAATTATTCCAATCTGTGTTCATGTTATAATTCGCTTCAGGCAATGGCTCATTTTCATTTACTCACCGAAACAAAACCTTTAGCTACTATCAGAACATTTCCTCGACATTTCAAATAATTCTTATCCCGAATGCGCCGGGATCCGACGGGAGTTTCTCGTCCCACATTGAACTCCTCACTGAGAACTAACTGCGCTTCACACCGTTACACATTGCGTGCTTCGCTCTGAAAACGTACGCAGCGTCCAAATACCACATCAATTTAATCAGTTACATGCTCGTGAGGGATTTTTTCTCTTACGATTTTTGTCTCTTTAGAGGAACCTGTAAAAACAGCAGAATCGTACGAAAAAGGCGAAAAAGAAAGATGACACGCGACGACAATAGTGTTTTTATGAAGGACATTTATTCGCATCTACTTAGAAATAATCGTACCAATACAGGCGGACGGTGCATAATAATTTTTTTAAAAATCTTTAAAATAATATACAAAATCGGAAAATGTGCCTAAATCTTTTTAAACGTCAACAGCACTTCTGTAAACTTGCAGCATTATTGTTTTATTCTGATTAAAATCCGGTTTTAAATGGAGAAAAAAGTTTTACATTCATATAATTTATATGCATTTTAACTCGACTGAAGACATCGAAATACTTGATTACTACATTATTTAACTCGTAGAGCCGATAGAGCGAAACAGTGTTAATATTACTAGTAGTCTGTTAGAGGAATGCCGGTGACGTGGAGTGGAGTGGAGTGGAGTGGAGTGACGAGCAATTTGCCGAATGGTAAAGAGGTCGGCGGCCCGCGGACCGCGGACGACTGTATGGTCGTGGGTCACTGCGGCCCCGCAGAGTCATCCAAAGGCCCGGATCATTTGTAACTCCTCCAGAAAGGCTAAGCCTTTGCCAAACAGTCCCGAACCCGCGCTGTCACACAGGCCTGATCCCCAGGATTAGGTGCCCAGCTAATTTAGTTCTGTCTGTGCGGTCTTCAATTTGCACGGCCCGGATCGGCACTGATAGTGCTTCGACAGACATAACATTTACCGTTTGGCCCAGGTGTTTACTCCAGCCTCGTGTGCTCCTCTGCGACTATTGATTATTTTCGCCCCTCTTATGGGAGAAATATGCCAGTGTTCCGTTTCAAAGGTATTTGTTTGTGTTCGTCCGACAAGTCACATATGTCGTTCACGTTAAAACACGTGTGTTTCCACGCAGTGTTCAGCTCAGCGAGGGCGCGACTGAAACTCCCCGTTTTGTACCGCTAAGTAAAATCTGTCAATTAAATCAGAAAAGGCTTTTTAATTCTTGTCAAGCACTTTCAAAAGTAATCTGAAAAAAAAAATATATATTTCAAATTAATTGGGAAGTATTCTCCGATGAAACACAAAACGTACGTAGAGAGAGCAAGTTTTTGTGATCTGGTTTCCCACTAAATCAAAGTCTATGAAAACATAACACGTAAGATACAATTATCATGTGCTGCGTATCGCGATCTACGCTGACCGACGGTAAAAAAGGGGCACCGCAGACTTGGACTCTTTGACGTTTAACTTTTTTTTTTTTTTTTTTTTTTTAAATTTTATTTTTACTTCATGCCTTCACCCTGGGAAGACAATGAGAAGTCCCATCAGAACCAGACGGACGAATCGAACCCGGAGGACGGCTCGCTGAAGAAGAAGCAGCGCAGGCAGCGGACGCACTTCACGAGCCAGCAGCTCCAGGAGCTCGAGGCCACGTTCCAGAGGAACCGCTACCCGGACATGAGCACGCGCGAGGAGATCGCGGTGTGGACGAACCTGACGGAGGCGCGAGTCCGGGTCAGTGGATCGGCGCCTTAACAAACCGCTACCTGAAAACACACATTCGACGATTGAGCGAGTCAGAGAGCGCGGCAGAGATGAGTCAACATGAGCCAGATTAAAATTTAAATGGCGGGTTATGCGGTGAAGCGTCTGCTACGTTGGTTGGTTGGTTGGTTGGTTTCTCCGAGAAGCAGGGCAAACGAAACGCACAGCATTTCCGCAGTTATTATTGCCGGATCTTAACTGGGGCTAAATTAATCACAGGAGACATTGGACGTACGTATCTTAAACTTAAAGTGCATTTTCCTAATTGCCGCTGCTGCACCTTGACTGTCGGAGGATTACAGGGGTGTCGGATTGGGTTACTGCGGCCCGAGGAGGGTCCGATTACCTCGTGGAAAAGTGTGAGAGCACAAAGCGCAGTGACAGCCAATTAAGTGTGTTGGAGACCACCCGTCACTTTTAGCCCAGCAGCTCCGCTTTACACAAATTAAAATCATCATTCCGTCTGTGCGCTCAGATCCACCTTGACTGCACACTCTGGACGCACCTATTGTCCCTCAAACGCAAACTGAAAAACAACGAATGCGATTAAAATGATGTATTTCTATTTTTAAATTGTGCCCATGAAAATACAAAGCTGATGGATTTGTATCCAGACAAAAAAAAAAAAAGAGAAAAAAAACAAACTCCGAAAATTTGTTTCACGTATTTATCTGCGCTACACTACTATAGCAACATTTATGGCAATGATAAACGTGCATGTTCGCTATGCTGTGACCTCAGGAACTGGGAAAATGTGTTGGAAAGCAGGTAATGATGAAAACTGTTGAACTGCCTAGTGATACTGGCAACGCTGTGGAAACACCAGGGTGGTGTCTGCAGCTCCCATTTTCTCACAAGCACACTGGGATTTGCTAGGAGCCAGCCTGGTCTTACCATAGTTTTTACACTCAACACTATGTTTAAGCATCCTTAGCTAAGTTGCAACCCATTTCTTAACTAAAGTTTGCTACGTAACTTTAAAATGGAAAATTAAACTGACGTTGATTATTTTGTGCAATTTAAAATGATATTACTGTTTCGACCTTACATTTGGAGAGCTCTTTGGAGCCGAAACTGGCACACAAATAATTTGCGCACATCGAAGATATAACATACAATTTGCACGGTATAATATTTTGACGACCAGCCTCCCTGTTTCACGGCTGTGAGACCAGGCGGTGAACGTTTGTTATACGCTCATGATTTGGAGAGATGTTAGCAGGCCTTTGTGGTGACCTGAAAATGTTCCCTTCGGCTCCGAGGTCACGGCACACCTGCCCCATGCAGTATGGGAAAATATTGTGGTGGGGGACATCTCAGTCGCTGCCAGCTTGACAACTAATGGATCAGATTCATGTTGGCCAGATTAAAGGTCACATAGCATGAAGTCCCAGTTGTTATTTTGAAAGGACGACACAATAGAGGCTTCTGAAGTCCTATTGTCTATGGAGTGGGCTGTCGAGATCTTTCATAGTATCCCGCATTAACTCTGGCTGGACGCACCTTTGTCGTATGCCAGAAATGCACTTCCCTCATGCTAAATTGTGTAATTAAAATAGGTGCATTCTTATTTTGCTTTCCAAATCAGGATGTCAAAATGTTTACTGTTACTTGCTGCTTAACATACACTTTAATATCCCAGGTGGATAGTTTGACCCTTTAATAGAGCCTGATATTTCACAGGAGCTGTTCAGATGAAGTGCCTTTATAAGCTGTGGAACAGAGTACCTTTTCCGTTAGGAGTCAGAGTCTTTAGAAACGACACGCCATTAGCATCTTAACCTGGACGACAATGTAGTTATATTTTTTAAAGAGAACTTGCATGCTTTGAAGAGCACTGTACTTTTACCCCATAACAAGGAAGAGTTTAGTAAAAGGTTAGTTGAAGATTCATGTGCGTTCAGTTTGGCGTGGGCTACATTGTGGTTATTTTGGAACTGTTGTGAGGTTTTGACCAGGTGATACATTTTGGTAGATATAACAATGTGTTCAAACAGACAAAAGAGGTAATAAATAGCTCTCACGACAGTGCTCTGGAGTCCAGGTGAGAATGTTTTTAAACATGCTTTGAGCAAAGTTATTGTTCTGAGAATGTTACATATGTAGTTTGATAAGGAAGAGAGATCCATCGTCTGTCAGTCCTTCACTAACAGATTTTTTTAAGTTGCTGAGTGGAGATCTGAATCTTGCATACTTAAAAAAATTCAAAGTACGACGTCAACAAAACGAAGCAAAATCTGTATGTGCACTGTACACTCGGCGCTCACATGAGGTCCCGTACGTCAAAAAACCACTATGAAGACGTATAAAAAAGTAGGGCCCTTTTTCGAAGAACAGGTTTATTATTTTTACTTGTAAATTGGATTGATGCTTTTTTCAAAGCCGTTTACAGTGTTAAATTACTTGAAGTTATTTAACCATTTATATCGCTGGGCAGTTTTTACTAGAGTAAGTCAGGGTAACTACCTTGCAAAAGAGTACTACAGCAAGAACAGGGATCAAACATTTGTTAGTAATGCCTTCATTCAACTCAAAAACATTACAATGAAGAGTCTTTCAAAATATCTTTATCTACTCTAGCTATATAACAGATTTTTACATAACATTACATAAATACAATGAGGGATATCTGATTTACTAAACTTTTGTTGATTGTATAGGTTATAAAGTTGAAAGTGGTCCAAAGCCGATAAACACTGAACAAGATGTTATGGAGATGAGAAATGTTTCATTTAATTGTACACAAGTTTTAATTTTAATGTTGTTTAAAGTTAATAGAAACTAATAAAAAAGTGTTATGTGGTGTGTGTAACATTAAAAGATAATCCAGACATAATAGTTTTTGTTACAAAGAATGTAAAATATATTGACGCTATCATTGTCATGCACAAAATAACTTTTATTTTGATATTTTTATTCATTTTAGGTGACATGTGTTTCATCCAGGAAGTGATTATTTTTTCCATAGGAAATAATTCAACCCCCTCACAACAGGAATTTGCTTAAAGATGTGATTTCAAGGAACAAATTAGCCGTTATGTCTGGAATGGATGTGTTTTATATTAGGAATTTATATCAAAGCATAAGTAACCAAGGTTTATAGACTGAAATGCCTTCAAAATGTATTTTCTTGTTGCTGGAGTCGGTGATGCAGTGCCTTGTGCTGGTGTATTATGGTGCCCTGATGGTGCAACTGAACATGGGTTTGAGCCCTGTTCGCTCTGTGTGGAGGTTGCATGTTCTCCGCCTGTTTGCTTGCCTTGAGTTCTTACGGGTGCATTCCCACAGTCCAAAGACATTTGTTTCAGATGAGCTGATGTCCCTGAATTGCCAGTTGTGTGTGTATTACGCTGCCCTGGCATATAAATGGATAAATGATTGCAGGGAGTTTAGTGTTTCTAATGCTATCTTGGATAAATGTGTCAACTAAATACTACACAGTGATAACCGTATTTATGCTAAATGAATAAATGTAACTGTAACATCAGTTAAATGTGCTGGCATTTCATCAGTAGTCACATTAATCAATCTTCTTTTTAAGTTATTTGTTCCTGAAAAATGTAAAACGTGGAATTTTTATTTTAATAATTTTCACTCTTATTAAATTAGCTAATGATCTCTGAACATGGAAAGCAAACCTAAATGAAAAAGCCTAGCCTATAGTTTATATAGCTTTGAAATACTGTACATACATATTTCACATAAGAAAAATACATTTAAAATATACCGTGTAAGACAGAAACCTTATATTATGCTTATATTATGCTTATTTTAATTTGAATACTCTATTTGAAGAAGTATAAAGTTAATCTTGGTTATGTATTCTTTCATTTTGATATATTTTACTAATTGAAGACACCTGGTTTCAGTGGAGACAAAATCATCAAAAATTACATTATTTTTATCTTTTTAAAAATTACATATCATAGTTATTTACTTAATAAAATTAGATTATAATCAGGTCTTATAATTGAAGCTGCCAAATACAGTAACTAAAGAAATAATCATGCATGATTTAATCTTTACAGAAAGTGCTTCAAGGGCTACACCTTGTGGCAGAAATTAATATTGCTACATATTTTATTTTAAAATTGCCATCGACACTTATCAACGTTAATGCAGTAAAATTTCTTAAAAATAAATATTGCCACTGCCTATATTCAACATGTAATTTGTTTGTGGCACAAAATTAGTTATAAAGTGTGCTATGTTAGGGGGGAGTGGTGGTGCAGGGTTTTTGGCCGGGTCCCACTGGGGTGCCTTGCGGTGGACTGGCATCCCGTCCTGGGTTAGGCTCTGGCTCACCGCGATCCTGTGTAGGACAAGCGGTTTGTGACTCTGTGTGTGCGCTATGTTTTAAATGTAAAAGCAGGAGGAGAAGAAGCTGACTAATAACCATATTCTTGGACTGTTGCTACTCAGGATATGCTCTCATCCAAAGGAACTAAGCTGTACAATTACCTGCCTGCATATGTTTATTATTATGAAGCTACTATGATGATATTTATATTTGAAAGACTCACAATATGAATCTACACAGGTGCATTTTCACTTAAGCATGCCAGAATATTATAGCAGTAACAAAGTGTTATTAAGGTAATTGTTTCTGAAGAAGTTCAGTTTAGCACCTTCCTAGAGGCTTAAGGTACCTAGTCTCATTCTCACAATTACACAGCAAAATAACTCATATTATGTCAAAGTACTGTATATTAATTGCTTGCAATTAATCTTATCTATACATTAAATAATTTTGTTTATAAAAACATGACAAAATTTATGAAGAGATTTTGGATGTCAAGAATTACCACTGCGTATTATACATTACATTATATATATATTATACATGCTACCACCAAATTTATACTATATATAGATGGTTCCTGCTATACTGCGCCCTATTATAAATTGTTTAGCAGATGCATCACTCTTATTTGTGACTATTTCTGGTTACAAAAGCCTTTATCCTTGCAGATCAGTTGCAAGACTCCCACTGGGATAAATTTTAACTCAAAAATGTTGGAAAACAAAAAAGCGTTTGTTTTTTTTAAAAAAAAAAATTGTTAATATTTCATTATTGTAAAAGGTGTTTTTCAATAAAATGCTTTTCAGATATACAAACTAGCAGAAGTTGTGCCTTCCCACTGGGTGTTAGAGAGTGTGGGTACTGTGTGTCTTTGAATTTAAGGTTGCTGGTTCAAATTTCACTTACTGCTGTAGTACCCTTGAGCATGGTACTACCGTAATTGCTCCAGTAAAAAATACCCAGTTGTTTAAATGGGCAAATAGTTGTAGATGGCTTAACATTTGTAAGTTGCTTTGGAGAAAAGCTTCAGGTTAATGTGAAATAAAACACTGCTCAAAGTACTCAACACTGTTTCCAAAGATGGTGGGGAGTTACAGGATCATCTTTAAATTTAGCCTTATATTTAAGTCGTATATTTTCTACTGCAGTAAGACTGTGTTTAACTTGCTGGTTTATCATATCACCTCAAATTTGAAATTTGTACAATGGAGTGATTTCATGGAATGAATTAACTTTGATATATGAGGAATGGATATATTTTAATTTAATTTGGTTCACTTTCCACTTTAACAGTCATGTCTTGGGAAAGAGGAGACCGACGTTTTTCCTGGATTTTACAAAAGTGAAAACACACCACCTTCTCCTAAAATATGCGCTCAACAAATTATGTCACACATCACCCCCTTTGGTGAACTGAATTAAATATCTTCATTTTAAAATTGTCATCATAACTTTAATCTCCTTTATATCCTCTAAAAATAGTATCTTAAAATTGATAAGATGTGAATTGTTCGAACTTGACATTTCTTTCAGAGGGGAACTCAATTTAAAGGACTGTATTAATAATAATAATTTTCAAGAACTCAGTCTAATAATGCAGTTTTACTTGTCTAATAATACATTTTTACTGTTGCCTCTCAGTTTTTTCCTCTCAGAGTTTTAACGACATTTTTTTTTACAAGTTGCATTCATGCTGTAAATAGCAAATCTATCTGAAGGATGTATTCAAAAATCATCTGCCATTTATTATAGACTGTTCTGTGGATTGCTGGTGAGTGGAAAACACAAAGGATGAATGGAAGAGACACCATATTAGTAATTAATTTGGCAGCAATATTTATTCCTATCAATATTTAGTTATTTTGGCATTCTTCTTCTTATTATTATTATTGTTGTTATTATTATCATCATCAACAACAATAATAACAGAAAAAGCTTGAAAAGAAGTGCACAAAAAGTGCTGAACAGGTAAGTGGTAGTTAAAAGCTAACGTTGAAACATCAATACATTTGCACGTTTGACGAAAAGTGCTTTTTCATTAAACAACTTAGAAAAATGTTTCTTATAGTTATGTATGTTTATGGTGATTCCGAGTGAACTTGGAATGGTCCTGTATGAAGCGATGAGGATACGATGGTTGTTATTTGGAATCCAGCCTTAAGGATGGATGGATATTCAGGAATAAATCGTGTGTAAACATGAGGGTCTAGGGGTAGTAGTTTCTTCATGAAGGCTAAATGTGCTACTAACTCACAACCTGTGGTCCCCACCTCTGAATTTACTGTGAATTTGGTCCAGCATTAAGAGGGTTTGTAGACCTCTTGTTGCTCATTTATGCCCTTTGTCAATAACACAAAGTGGCTCAGGCTCCAGCACCAGCCCAGGCTCATCACAAAGTACTCTGGCTCAGGTGGATCCAGGAATGGAGCAAGTGTGCAACAGAATGGTATTAACATTGTTTACTCCCAGGAACAATGCACTGCTGTATAAGGTACCATGCCATTTTACAAGATGCACAATATGCTCAAGCAAAACTGTGAGTCTTGTGGCTCATAGTTTCTTCCTTCAGAGCTTTGAGTCTCAGCTGATGCCGTGTTTTAGTGATCATGGAAAACGTGTATCTGGCACGAGCTAACCGCCATTTGAGGACGAGACTCCCTCCGCAAGACAGAATTTGTTTGCTAGGCTCACAGAATGCAGGACCGAAGTGGTCGTTCTTGTATCATGGCCTCCTCATAGATTCTGAACTTCATGCAATTTTGTATAATTGGGCTTTAATATTAATACTAATGTAAGTGCTATTTCCAACAACCCATAACGTTAAAAGGAGAAACACAGCTCAGGAAGTTCAGATGACAACTTTCAGTTATAAGTCTTCAGAATTGCCAGTTTTCTAATATTAAATTAAATCACTCAGATTTAAGATTTATTAAAACAATGCTTATATTTTGTTCTGTATGTTCAGAAGAGAGTGGCACAATAAAAGGTGATGAACAACATAGCTTTAGTATGATACAGAATCTGTTTACTAATCAGTGTTGTAGAAAATACAGTTGTTATGTTCCAGTGTGAACTGGAGGGAGAGACAGATGCAATGAAAAATTACTGAAAGCCTACATTTGAGTCTTCTGTCCACTCTAGGCATAATGCCAAATAGACCATCAAACGTGTGTAAGCTGAAAGAAAAGTGAGGCAATAAGGTGCTGTTAATTTAGAGCAGTCTATGACAAAGCCTCCCTGAAGGAGCCTTAATGGCACTTCATATCACTCATTTTGGGGGTTTCTCCAGTACTCTTGTAGCGGCATTCTTGTAGTGGCAGTTAATGCTTTTATATGACTGTCTCATGTTCTCCTCCAACCCGTGCCTCCTCCAGGTGTGGTTCAAGAACCGGCGTGCCAAGTGGAGGAAGAGAGAGAGGAACCAGCAGGCTGAGCTGTGCAAGAATGGTTTTGGCACGCAGTTCAATGGACTCATGCAGCCCTATGATGACGTGTACTCAGGCTACTCTTACAACAACTGGGCCACCAAGGGCCTAGCCAGCAGCCCACTGTCAGCCAAGAGCTTCCCCTTCTTCAATTCCATGAACGTCAGCCCCCTGTCCTCACAGCCCATGTTTTCCCCACCCAGCTCCATCTCCTCCATGAACATGGCCCCTTCTATGGTTCCCTCAGCTGTGACCGGTGTGCCCGGCTCTGGCCTCAACAACCTGGGCAACCTCAACAACCTGAGCAGTCCCGCGCTGAACTCAGCCGTGTCCGCTAGTGCCTGCCCCTACGCAGGCGCGGCTGCTCCCTACGTGTACCGGGACACATGCAACTCCAGCCTGGCCAGTCTTCGGCTCAAGGCCAAGCAACATGCCAACTTTGCCTACCCAGCGGTGCAGAACCCTGTGTCCAACCTCAGCCCCTGCCAATACGCAGTGGACCGACCGGTATGAAGACCCCTTCCAACCCAGCCCCATCTGCGTTCACTGACTTTGAGCAACCGCACAAGATGGACTAGTTGATAACACGTTTTTTTAGGACAACGTGAACAACAAGAATAAGTTCCTCCACAAGATCCATGTTACACTGGCCCATACAGTGCTTCAAAGGAATTCTAAAAATTCATGGAGGCTTTGTTGATGACCCGACCAACTTTTACAAAGGATTTCTAAACCGTATCCATTATTTTAGACTGCATGAGTAGAGTAAGCTGATAAAATTCATTGAACATTTAAAACAATACTGGTGGCCAACAGTGGCATACATTAAATCATTAGTGCCACTAAAACCATTGAAAAGGGGACCTATGGTTACACAATAGGCTACAGGATGTATATAATTGACTTTTTTGTTTTGTATGTGAAAAAATATCTATAAATTGTAGTACTTTGAAGATGAAAAGCATGTTCTTCAAGAGCAGGACCTAGACTGATGTACTATGAGTACATCCTTTAGGAATTTTGATCCTTGTTATGAATTCCATTCACCCAGGCAGGTCAAAGGTTGCTGTCGGGCAGAAGAGGAATGCTGGCTGTGAGCAGTCTCACAAACAAAAGACATGAAAAGAAACAAACACTTTCCACATTCAACCTTTAAAAGAAGAAACTAAAAGCCATTGAATACATAGATTTGTGTGGTGTTACAAAAAAGGGAGTCCATGACTGTAAAAAAATGTATGTAAGAGTGCAGTTGTTATAAAATAAGCTTTTCCTGGTGTAGCCTGCTTTGTCTCATTAAAAAGAATGTTTTATGAATAGCACCTGTATTTGAATAGCGCTCAAGAAGCTGCCAGGCTTCCTGATGCCTTTATATGTGGTTCACCACAATAGCAGTCCATATCTGTAAAAATAATGTAGTAGTGCCCCGTTGCAGGACCACTGCCCATGGCCAAGGAGATAAGGTACAGACACAATGATACATCCGATCTACACTCTATGAGAATCTGTTCTGCAAGCCTTCCGACTGCAGCGAGGCATGTGTTGTGCAGTGTTTGGCACGGTGGCACAATTGGTTGGTGCCTTACAGTGCCTGGACTGTGGGTTCAGATGTGGATTCAAAGCTGGATGAGTCTGTGTGGACTTTGCATGTTCGCCCCTTGTTTATTTGGGTTTCCTCCCACAGTCAAAAGACGTGTTTCATCTGAGATGGTTACTCTAAACTGCCTACAGTGTGTGAGCACGTGTTACATTGGTCAGTAAATAGGTGAATGATTGTAGGGAGTTTAGTGTAGCGTATATAGCATTCAGAGGGGGTGCAGTGGTGCAGTGGGTTGGACCGCAGTCCTACTCTCCGGTGGGTCTGGGATTCGAGTCCCGCTTGGGGTGCCTTGCGACGGACTGGCGTCCCGTCCTGGGTGTGTCCCCTCCCCCTCCGGCCTTCCGCCCTGTGTTACCGGGTAGGCTCCGGTTCCCCGTGACCCCGTATGGGACAAGCGGTTCTGAAAATGTGTGTGTGTGTGTGTATATAGCATTCAATTCACCTTGGACAAAGGCATCACAAATATACTAGTTACTAACAGTTGTACATCTCAGAGAAAATAGTCTGCTAAGTGAATAAATGTAAGTGCACAAATCTAGATTGTTCTGGACTGTGCTGATACAGTATAAGTACACACTGCTGTGTCCCTAGGAGATAAAAGCCAGGCTATCTGTTCAGGTTCAGGAGGCACACAGTCATGGTCCTGTCACACTGGCTGGCTAAACACTCAGTGTAATGGGTGCTCAACATGTTGTCCAGTTCCATGCAATAAAAAGCCAATGTGTTTCAGCTTGTGGAGCTTGTTGACTAGTAAAATGGAGCAATTCTATATAGTTTTATTATACCTTAGAGTGACAAAGTGACGCAATACAAAGAGACAGCACTTATGTGTATGAAATTAAATCCATGAGGTAGGTAAAGTTATGTTTTATTACAATAGAATTCCATGAAACTGTCTAATTCCGCTAGTATACATAAATATTCATATCATATTTTCTGTAGTATGTTATCAGTTCTTTAAAGGAAAACCACCTCATGGGCTCAGTTCAGCCTATGAATTTTCTGAAGAAGAAAGTACTAAATGAGCTATGAATTTGCAGTGGCATTTGAGAAAGATCAATCCCTCATCTCTTCAAAAAAGGAAACAAATGGAAAATTAAATGTCTACAGCAGACCGAGCTTTCAATAAATGTCACTATTGCTGTATTTGTATAAACCTCAGCTTCTAATGCTGTACAGCATGTGTGCTGTGCTTGTTTCCATTCTGCCATTGAGATTACGATCCATATCACAGCCTTGCTGTGAGCTACTATACAAGTGTGCAAGTGTTGTTATTTGTAAACAGTGAGTGATAAAGGCACAGAAATTGAACAGGTAGTTAGTCTGAAGTATGATACGAAATTACGACAGAGAACTAATGTAGCTGTTAAAGCAATTTCTGTATGGTTTTTTCTTCCCTCAGTCTATATTTGTAACCCAAATAATCAACATGTTTCTAAAACATACAAAATCAAAGTTTACTGTGCACAATATCATACAAATTCAAAATAAAATTTGTGAAAATGAATTTCAACAGGTTAATGGTAAATAACTGTCAATGGCAAAATGAATTCAACTAAATAAAATAAAGTTAGTTTAACAAGTTTGTGTTTAGCACATTTTAACGCAATCCAACTTTACGTCTGATTGTGTCAGTTTTGGTTATTTAAGTTGAGCACCCCGTACATGGCTGTGGCATTAGCTCGCTTGTCCGGAGAAAACAGTTGCTTAAGCTTGTGATAATTTAGGCTGTTGTTGTAAACCTCCTTGGGACCAAACAGCACTTTATTTAAAGTTAACAACAGATTAGCATTTAGGCAACAAGTGCCCTCATCTCCCGTTACATGCTATAAATACCCAGGAGTGCACTCGCTCCGTCCGGACCACGGTCCTCACAGTACCTCGGCGGAAGAGAAGTGCTCACTGAAGCCCCAGTCAATCCTGCAGTGCTAGAGCCACGGAGTTCAGTGGCCCGTCAATATTGCAGTAATTACTGGTTCACACTGAGCAAATGAAATGCTTTTCTTAATCCAGGCTACAGCATCAGGTGTTGCACACACTTGAGCTGCTGCTGACTGGCATCATGCCTAAGGCAAAAAGGCAATGGGAGACCCTGCTGGGCACCTCCTGGCTCACTCCGATGCCTTCTTCACCATCTCCGGCTACTGCCACAGCAAGACAAACACACCCCAGGTCCGGGGAATGCAGGTATCCCGCAACCGCTCTTTTGGAATTGGTCTCTAGGTAGAGCAGAAACAAACACCTGAGTACACACAAAGAGAAGCTAAGCCCGAGTGCACACACAGCAAGTAACTGCTGTCAGACTTGCTGAAACCACGCTACATGATGAAGACCGAACACAGAAGCACTTTCAATGACTGAAGCCAGGAAAAAAAATCAGCAACAAAAGTGTAGGAGGAGTTTGAGTAAAGAAAAAAAAGATTGGATGAGTAGTAGCTGCAACACAGACAACAGGTATGCGACTGCTAGGAAACACTATCAATCAACATATCCTCAAGTCAGCAAGAGCTGGAAGGTCACCAGTTAGTTAAATCACGGCTCCGGTGTCAAATGATCGGAGGAGGCAGAGACGGTGAACTGTTCCAAAGTGACTTCTTTATGTAGTTGAACACACCTTTTCTTGTAGGTTTCACATACTTACTGGTATTACAGCACTGGACTTGGTGCAACGATTTTAAACAAAGTGAATATTTGTCTAACGGGGCTGGACAAAGTCATGGCAAAAGGTTTATGCTGAGGGAATCTAAAGGATCATGTGTGTTCTCATTGCTTCTTTTCCCTTGACAGATGGCCGACTATAGTCACGCATTATTACGCCCCCTAATCAAAGAACCGCAGGCAACTTTTGGTTAAGATACAGTTTCACAGTCCAGGAGCACAACTGCCAGTTACCATGAGCAACAGAGGGTACAAAAGACACTGGGCTGCTGGGAATCCCACCCAGAGCATTAGAAAGAGTCTATTATTGGTAGTGTGATGTCAGCCCTAAGGACATCTGTTATTATTGCTCAAGAACACTGACAAAACACTGCATTTAATCTGCATTCCCACCTGCCATTTTTATTTATTTTTTAAAAATCTTTTCTTCTTAACTTCAACAATACATTAATAAATTAGCATGAAACTTCACACAAATTTTAACGATGACATAATGACAAGCACTCGTTACATAACGGTTTTTTATGACTGTCACAACCATCTGCAACAACATGTTAATACGGTAATGGAGCTACATATACTGCTTGGAAAAGTGATTAATATTCGTTTTTTTTCCCTTCAATTTTATGTATTATTGTACTGCAAAAAAGTGCAAATTTAAACTTTGAGAATTTCATAAATCTAACCAGTGCTTCAGCAGAAAGCCAGAACATGATCATTAGTAATAAAAATATAAACTGATCAGGAGAACTGAGAGACTGTTGAGTTTTTTGCAATATGCTCTAAAAGAGGATTAAAGAAATTGAAGTCTGAAACAAAGACTTTCAGAACTTATTAACAACACAAATTAATAAGAGAGCTCAAAGAAATGTCTTAATATATTGCCTATTCATGAGCTATTTGCACGACCTGCCAAAACCTTGAATAAATTTAAAATAGAATTAATTTTTTTGGTTTCATTACGGGGACAGAGAAGTTGACTTTTGAAGCTGAGTACAGCCAACTCATTGCAAATCTTTCATTTTGTCATCGCTCCCGTAGGTCACTGCTTTGTGTGTGGCTCTTGTTCTGACCGCCGATTAGCAGGGGTCTGGCAGTCAGCACTCAGCCCAAAATACTTGCCCTCCAGCTCAGGTGTAAACACAGAGACTTCCTTATCCCGCTGAAGTAAGCTTGCAGACAAGCCAGCCTCACATCTTTGTAAACACAAAAGGTTTTTCCTTTAACCCTGCCCAGACACCTCGTCCTGTCTTAACAACATGCACAGCCAGGCCTCAAAGGCAGAAGTTCAGAGAACTTAGTAATGAGAGGGGTACTGTGGAAAAGGAGACTGGGTTGTAACTTGACTCGGCGGAGCAGCAGAGACGCAACACATCAAGCAGCTCCAGGATAAAATACAGGTGATGATGCAAGCATTTTTATTTTAATCTCTGCTATTGGGAGCTGTACATGGCATTTACAGTGTTTTTTTTTTATGGGGGAGGCTCATGTTTGAGGGATGTGACAAGGAGCATAGCCAAAGAAAGCGCAATGTAAGCAAGCTGGGTTTCATAAAAAGAGGGCCTGGACAAAGAGGGGTTGTATCAAGCTGTCAGGTTGTGTTACGGCTGGATGGGCGGGGGTATCCTAGTCAAAACTTGGAAAGCACTTGCACCCTTTCTGGACGTCTAGCTGCTCTAGTCACAGTAGCCAGTACAAAATCTCTCAGTCGGAGTCTGCGAAGTTGTGTTCAGCCTGACCACTGCTGTACTTCCTTTCTCTGGTTCAGCAACATCAGTCAAGAAGATAGCTCCTTAAAACTTCCATTCTTTCGAAAGCTTAGTAATACTGAATAACACAGTTTGTCTGATGTTAATTCAGTACAACTTAAAGAAGGCAATGACTCAGCAGACCACACAGCTACTTGGAGACGAAAGGGAAAGTTAATGCACATGATTAACAAAGATTTTGCCTGCTATTTACAGGGCGCATCCATGTGTCAACAACTCAGACACTGCAATGCCTTTCAATTAGGCAGACCTGTCTAAACATCAGCCTTTTACAATTTTGATCTTCTGAGAAGACAGGACTATTGTTCTAAAATTCTAGCAACACAAGCATTGTTCTCCTTAGGAATCCCTAAATTGCACACTGAAGTTCCTGCACATTATTCTCAATGTGGAATGAAAGCCTCACTGTCACTCACTCTGGACGCCCTACTACTGCCCTCCAGGCCCAAGCTAACCCTAACCTTCCACTCCAACTGTAATACATTAGTGGGATTAACATTCCGCCAGTAAGCCTGCCTCCAGAAGAGCCGGCTGGTTCCACCCCTTCCACACCCCGCCTCGGTCTTCCTCAGCTCCCTTTACTTGCTCCATCTTGCACTTGCTTTCCTCTGCCCTGCTTCTGTACGTGTGGAAGCAAAAATGCATACCCATATACACCTATACACACAAATGTCCCAGATACTAAGGAAGTGAACCTAACCCTAACCATGAGGAAGGGAAAACAAAAGATGGGGGCTATACAGGCTACAACCTCTCAAACAGTTCAACAGCTCTGGAAGGAGAACTCAATGCATACATAGAGTACAAAGAGATCTGTTTACCACTGTATGGTTATGCTGGAAATGTAAATCCAGTTAAAAACTATCCTAAAGATGGACTTGATCTGCATCATATGCCATTGAGAGCTGGTGAGCAATAATCGTTAGATTAGCAACAACTCCTGACTGCTGTTATTAATTTATTTACTGCATGCTGATAGGGAATGGGATACGTGAGGATTTCACACAAGACAGCCCCATACCTGCTCAAACCAAGACCTCCAGTACCAAATAAGATGTATTTAACTGTGGTGATTAATGTTTTCTTTTCATTGTGTAAGGAGGTGCAGACATTTTCCCTAACCCCCCCCCCCAGCCCTCACCCAGACACTTTTAATTCATCTCTATTTGTATAAGAGTTTAAAGGAAAGAAGAGCACCTGGGGGATATTTTCAAACAGGATTATCGTAGTCCTCAAAGCAGTCGACTCCACGATTACACTTTAAATGTTTTCTCAAGAGCAATGCCGTGTCTGGCAAAGATTTACCCACACTGGTGTATTTCTGGTTTCAGACATCAAAATGGGAACAACATTCCCAGAGACAATGTTGGCCAGCTTGCCATCATACTTTTCTTCCATTTTCTGAACTCACAATCACAAAGGACTCTAAGAAATATGCAACTTTTAAGCAACTAGTTCTAAAATAATTTAAAACAACAGTGCTAAAGGGAATGAATATCTGATTGTGTATTGTTGTTACTTGTTCAGAATGGTCAGGATTGCTTATCACCATTTCTATGCCCATTAGCAAATGTATTCCAAATAGACTTCAGAGTGTCTAAATATAGCATAGCGTAAAGCACCAGCTGCTCCTTTGCACCCTCTATTGGAACCTTTGCTCACCACAGGAGCTGAGCAACAAAAACACACACACACACATTTTCAGAACCGCTTGTCCCTTACGGGGTCACGGGGAACCGGAGCCTACCCGGCAACACAGGGCGTAAGGCCGGAGGGGGAAGGGGACGCACCCAGGACGGGACGCCAGTCCGCCGCAAGGCACCCCAAGCGGGACTCGAACCCCAGACTCACCGGAGAGCAGGACTGCGGTCCAACCCACTGCACCACCGCACCCCTGCAACAAAAACGATATCTTAAAAAATTGAAATTTTAAAACAATTTAGTCAGTATGGGTGTTGTACTGTGCATAAAAACTGGGTAGCTGGCTACACCTGAACTGAGAGGTAAAATGCAAAGAAGACACACTGGAAATATCTGGGTATGGACATCAAACTCTGGGTTTGGACAACCAGCACTGTGGATGACTCCGTGCACCTCTCATACAAACTCTTCGCCCTCCTGCCGCCTGGCAAAAGGTACCGAAGCATTCGGGCCCTCATAGCCACACTGTGTAACAGTTTCTTCCCCCAAGCCATCAGACTCCTCAATACTCAGGACTGACACTGTTGTAATGTTTAGCACTGTTGAGCAAGTCTTGCACACGTGCACTTTACGTAGTCTGTGTTGCTAACTGTGTTTTATGTAGCACCATGGTCCTCGAGCAAACGTTTCGTTTCACTGTGTACTGTTGTATATGGTTGAAATGACAATAAAGCCTCTCTTGACTTGACTGTTGACTTGAAAAGCTCTTGGAGACGGTATTACGAAATATCTCAAATTTTTTATCCTTTCAAATTTGTTTTAAATGATAGAAATTCAGAAAACTTGTTTTGTATTTCTCGTAAGTACAGTGACTGTTAAAAGACATGAGCATTAGGTGGTGTGTGTGCGTTGAGAGGGTATGTTCTAGGGGTAGGGTCCAGGAGTCCAATGTGAGAGGCTTTAACAGTGGGTGAGGCAGAGGCATGACACTACTATATCACTCTAGGGGGAAGGTTAAGTCATTACAGTGCTTATCAGCAATTTTGTTTTCCCTTTGAACATTCTCTTTTTCCATCTTTTTTTCCCAGGAGGCGGGGGGTGTCTCATAACCAAAATAAACCAACTGATAAAGAAGTGACACTTTTTTGTTTTTGCGGAAGTATCTTATCAGTACCTTGCTGCAGCTTGCCAAATGAATGCAACAGCATCAATATGCAGTTGCACTAAAGAGCAGCTCTCAAAACTACAAGGCAGAGTCTGATGTGAAAAAAGGCCAGTTTCCCTGCTGTCACCTTCCAGCTGCCACACTCTGGCTCGGGAACCTTATACAACAGCAGGCTTGTGTGGCATGCTGGCACCGTGCTTGTCCATATCAAGGTTAGCTACCCAGCCAGCATGTTTGGTAGACCTTGCAGGTGACTATATCACCTCACCTGTTCATTTCCCAGCAAGACAAGAACCCAAGGGGCTATAAAACGGGCATGACCACATCTGCAAATAAGAATCAGCAAGGTGAGTGCTGTGTCCATTACAATGTGTGCTTACAGTTTCAGTAAAAGCATCTGCTGTAGAATTTATACTTTCCATTTGTCCTAATGTGTTTCAGATGCTGCTGGTGTGGACTGTGTGCATTTTCCTTGTTGGCTTTGCTCAAGGTAAAAAAAAAACTGATCTTCTTTCCTTTCAGTTAGAGTCAGCAGCAGAACATTTCTTATTAAAAGGGGTAACGTTATTGTATAAAAACATGAAGCACGGCTTTTTTTGATTTGTTGTTCTGCTGAAGTGAATCCATGTGGACCTCCTCTTTCGTGGAATTTCAGGGTTGCTTTCCCAGAACAGTTCAAAGCAGAGGGCAAACTAAAGGTGGATCAATCCAATGTGGTTCTTTAATTTCCTGTGTTCGTTTCGTTGTTTTCTCCAAGTACCTGTTGCCCTTGCGGTGTATGAGGCTTCTTCTCCATTTGGGTCAGAGGCTGATTCTTCATTCCGAGTTTGTCTTGAGCTTGCCTCTGGGCATCCTTTACCTTTCACCATTCCGCTGCAGTGTCGTCACACCTGCATCATGTAGTTACCAAGAGCAGGACTATAGCTCTGCACACTTTTCTATTCCTCCTGCTGGATTGTTGCATTTGCTTTAGTCATTGACATGTTGAACACTGTTTCTTGCTTTAACATTTTCATAATTTATAAAGATTTAATTTTGAATTATTACTTTTTTGTATACAATCCTGGCTAAATCAAGGTTCTACATATTGCTGTTTTTTTTTTTTAAATCCTCTACACAACTACCCAACACAACCTGGTTTAAATACAGGTTTCCTACTGACAAGTGTAGCATCCGGACGGGAGTCTGACACGGACGCGCGTTGCTATTACGTCCGAACACGGACGAAGCGTAAAATGACCTCACGTGCAAGGTGATGTCAAAAGTGCACTGTGCGTACTGTAAGACACTCGGTGGAAGTGAAACAGGAAACACGAGACGAGGAAACACACACCGTGTTTGAACTACGGTGAACAGTGAAACGCTACTCTGTAAGTATGACCACCACCCCGAGACGTGACGAAATACCGGACTGGAACGCTGGACCAGGACTGGAGAACAAGAGGAAGGAACTGACAGGACGGGCACTCGGAACTGGAACATGAACACCTAGGAAACAGACTGAGGGAACAAGAGACTACTAATCGCCAAGAGAGCACAAGAGAACCGCTGATTAAGAATCCGCAAGTGGTTCTGCTCCGCTGGCTCCTTTTATACCTCCGTGTCCTATGAGACCGTGAGGTGATACGTGAGTGTTACCTAGAGGCACTGAGTGGCGCCGCCTCTGACCAGGAAGGGCAGTGACCCCGTGGGACGTGACAACAAGGATGTTTCAATGCCTAATTTACAAAATGAGTAGTTTCCAAACTTTCAAGAATTATAGTAGAAAGTGCATTGATATTATCAAACTTGGCTGAAATCATCACGGCTCTGAAATTTGAAGAGTTTGTATAAATGCATAAAACATTATAAGTATCAGGATATTTAACAGTAAGTCACTTTGGAGAAAATCGTCAACTAAAATAATAAACGTAAATATCCCAGCCAACATTAGACAACTATTGTTTCCAAAAAAACTGCTTTTGGTGTGGAACATTTGTCTTTGATAACAAAACTGGAGTAAAAATCATGAACTGCACACTTAGTCTAAGCGATGCAACAGCAATCATGGTTCATATAGTCCAGCACTAATTATAGCTTGCTACCTGAACTTTTCTGTGCAGGTGCAGAGGTTTGCTATGAGAACCTAGGCTGCTTCACAGATGACATGCCATGGTCAGGCACAGCTGAGAGGCCCATTGCCCGCCTCCCCTGGAGTCCAGAGAAGATTGGAACCAAGTTCTTACTTTTCACCAGGAAGAATATAGACAACTTTCAGGCAAATAGGCACAGTTTATCTGCTATTTCTTGAGCATCAGATCCCTGGGATCCAGTATGAAAGGGGATTCAGCAGAGCAGAAAGCACTATACTTCACAGCTAATTCCACTGGTGCATTTACTTGTAATACTTCTACTGACGTCCGGTGTTCTTTCTATGGATCACCAAATATGCATTGTTCTTGACTAAAACTAGGCTACTCCATAGTCGGGGGGGTATGGTGGCGCAGTGGGTTGGGCCAGGTCCTGCTCTCCAGTGGGTCTGGGGTTCTAGTCCGCTTGGGGTGCCTTGCGACAGACTAGCGTCCTGTCCTGGGTGTGTCCCCTCCCCCTCCGGCCTTATGCCCTGTGTTGTCGGGTAGGCTCCAGTTACCTCCGACCCTGTATAGGACGAGCGGTTCAGAAAATGTGTGTGTGTGTATGTGTGTGTGTGTATTCCATAGTTGAGACCATTCAAAAAGTTTTATTACAGAGGCCTCTTGTAAACCCGTTCAAATGAAGTTTTGTTTGAAACCTTTCATTGCTTTTAAATTTTGCCTAAAAGCAGTGCATTTCCTGTCTCCAACTGAAAATCCACACTGTGACTTATTTTTATTCACATCTACAGGAAATAGCCACAGACAAAGACATCCTCCAGGCATCGAATTATGATGGAAGCAAGATGACCCGTTTTATCACCCACGGTTTCATTGACCAAGGAGACGAAAACTGGCTTCTGGACATGTGTAGGGTATGGTGGTTATTAAACTATTCAGACCACATACTGAGGTACATGCCACGCCACACATTACCATGTGTTCTTGTTTGGTAAAACTTCTGCATTAACACTAAATAACTAGAGCATTTTCAAATGGTGAGTAAAGGTATCGGGGGCATGGTGGCACAGTGGGTTGGGCCAGGTCCTGCTCTCCAGTGGGTCTGGGGTTCGAGTCCCGCTTGGGGTGCCTTGCGACGGACTGGCGTCCCGTCCTGGGTGTGTCCCCTCCGGCCTTACGCCCTGTGTGCTGGGTTAGGCTCCTGTGACCCCGTATGGGGCAAGCGGTTTAGAAAATGTGTGTGTGAGTAAAAGTATCACATCTTCTTTTAAAAAAAAAAAACAAACTTCAGCACTCAGATCATTATTAATATTTCCTACAATTTTGTACACTAAGTTAAAAACTCAATCAGTGGATGTCATTCTGGCCATAACATCTGTACATCCATATGAGAAGTAACCATTAACAACGGAGGTGACAAGCCAAAAGAGGCTGTGTGACTGCTGGACATGTTGACCAGTTTGAGTTGATCACATGCATATTCAACCATCAGTTGTGCTCTTAGATCTTTCTCCAGGTGGAAGACATCAACTGTATCTGTGTGGACTGGAAGAGGGGTGGAAGAACCAGCTACACTCAGTCTGCCAACAACATCCGCGTGATTGGAGCACAGCTAGCCTACATGATCGAACTCTTCCAAGTAAGCATGATTTCAGGCAAAGACAGCATGAAAATTTCTTCCACTGAATCAAAGTTTTTAGACAAGGAGCAACTGGGATCTGCATTTGATCATAGTTACTATGGTTTTTAGTTACAGAGGAGGAAATACACTTCATGCACCAAATATCGGTTAAAACGGGTAAACAAAGCAACGCAGATGCAAACAGCTGCTAACATAGTGGTGCGAGCTGCTGCCTTCCTAAAGGCTACAGGTTTGAATGCTACCTCCAACTGAACTGCCCATGAGTAAGGTACTTACCTTAAAATTGCTACAGTGACAAATTACTGGATGAATAAATGGCTAAATAATTGTAAATTGCTTAACATTGTAAGTTGCTTTGGAGAAAAGCATCAGCTAAATGAGTGAATGTAAAAGAAACTGTCATAAGTGTCTTAGCATATACAAACATTCATCAGGCATTTGTTTGTATTACACGATAAACAATGGGTTATTCATCTTTCCAGCTTGTAATGTACATACTTGGGCAACAACTATTACAGTGTTTCAATGTACAAAAAAAACCATTTTGTGTCTGTGTTACATATGTAACTTTGTTTTTGAGTAAAACCAACTTTAGCCAACTATATTACTGCACAATCAAATATTTCTTACTACTACTAATGCTACCATTTTTGCTGTTGTGCTGCATGGGAAATATGTCTGTTGTGAGGAAAATTGCTGTGGACATTGAAATTTTATGGCATATGGCAGCACAGGGGCTTTTCAACCATGTCCCTTACCCTCCTGGCCACTTTCCCGGTCAGCACATGGTGCTCTTCCCAGGCTAGAACAACTGGCCATGGGGGGGGGTTTGGAATTTGCAGAACTAGGCAGATCAAACAAACAGGCTGTTACTGAAGGACACAACTGTGACTGTACTTGGATAACCCTGGTGTCTGTTTACCCTCACACAGACAATCTACCAACAAAAACCCAACACGATCCACATCATTGGCCACAGCCTGGGTGCTCACCTCGCTGGGGAGACCGGGCGCAGGATTCCCAACCTGGCTCGTATCACTGGTAAGGAACAGCCACCAGACATGGTATGACCAACATCAGAACCTTGAGTAAAACGTACCATTACCATTGAGTAGACTGTCAGAGACCTGCTCAAAATTAAACAGCTATGTTAGCTTTTTTATCATATATAAATTTCACTCAATGTGGTTCTCAACTACTAATTTTTCTGCAGCTTTTTATATTTCCTTTGTATCTATGGGCAAATGGTTGAGCCTTTATAAAACACAGAATGAAAGCCTCAGGAGACACCATGCCAGACATTTCTTTGTTTCAGGACTGGACCCAGCTGAGCCATACTTCCAGGGATGCCCCATTCTAGTACGTCTGGACCCCAGTGATGCAAACTTTGTGGACGTCATTCACACCGACTCACTGCCAGTAATCCCCTATATGGGTGGGTTTTGACTTTGAATCAATACATTGATGGAACTCTGATTGCAACACATACTGTAACTTAAAGCAATGAAAAATATCACCATCTGCGTAGGTTTCTTCATTTTGCAAATAAAATTTCTTGCATAGGAGCACAAGGAAACAAGAAACCAATCCCCTTTTTGTAAATTAAATTACATATGGAAATTTATATAAATTTAATTTTTTATTAAAATGTAAGAAAAAATTATGTAAAATAACCAGCTATTTTCATTACTTACTTGCCTGAAAATGGTTGGCTCTTTTGCCACATAGAGGTTGTGTTGGGTAATTATACTGAGGATGAAAACATGATATGAAACCACCATATTTTTTTTAATGTGCATGTGGAAAGGATGAGTTTGAATGGTCATGTCCTGAAGGCATGTCTACGTTTGCATCCAGGATTTGGTATGTCCCAAGCAATTGGTCATCTTGACTTCTACCCCAACCGTGGAGAGCACATGCCTGGCTGTGACAAGAACGTCATTTCTCAGATTGTGGACATCGATGGTATATGGGAAGGTTAGTGTCCAAATGAGAAAAGTATTGTGTACCATACAGAGAGAGTCATAGTGATTGTAAAAGCTCTTAATTTGTACTTCTTAACTGTAAATCAAAAAGTCTTTAAATTTTTCCTGCAAAATATAAAATTACAAATCACATGATTCACAGTCCCATTTTGTGTACAGCCCTCAAAAACAATGACCGTTACAAATGGAACGATTCAATAAAGGCTCTTTTTCAAGCCCACTGGGAATAAAACGCAAGAGCGACCATTCCCTTTGAAGTTGCCAGCCGGATGGCAAGATTCAAGCAGCAGCATTCATGATATGCTGAGAGGGAGAACAGCTGAATTTGCCTCTTTCCATTGTAGAAAGTAGATGGGGTGGGGGAGCAAAAAGCTGGAATTCTTGAAGGGCAGTGTACAAAACTTGCAGCAGTCCCTCACATACATACAGTAAATCTGCAGCAGTACTCCACACAAAAAACATACAACTTCAACCTGAGAAATTTTCAGTTGCTGCTTTTTCCTTTAACAGGTACACGAGATTTTGTGGCCTGCAACCACCTGAGATCCTACAAATACTACAATGGCAGCATCCTGAATCCTGAGGGTTTTCTTGGGTACCCCTGCTCCAATGGGGATGTCTTTGATGAGTTTGTAAGTGTCCCAGCTCTACAAATCTTTCCAAAACCACCAAGCCAAGATCAATCTCCCTGCAAGGGAGATTGCACAATATGAGAGCACTCCTCATCCTCAAGGTGAAGGACAAGTAGGATATGTTGGCATGACACTAATATGTCTGCCAAACTTCTCTACGGCTTTTAAAAATTCTTCATGGTGGATGGGGGTATGAGTGGTGTTGGGGGGTTTAGTTAGGCCAGTCCTCACATTTAGGCTTCACTCAAATTTACTGGGGAAGGCTGATGAACCACAGCTGTCCCTGCTAATAACAACATGTCCATTTTGGATAGCTTCCCATTGAAATAATAGCAGCTCTGCAGCATAGCCTCTATCAGTGATGTTTCAGGGAGTTCTGTGTCCTCAATGTTAAAACTGCAGCCTTAAATGTTTCCCTAAGCTAAGAGTTACGGACACTGCTACGCCCACACCACAAACTCTTAAAACTATTGCCACCGTGTCCTCCATGTCTGTAAGGCAGCAGGCCAAGCTTTGAGGAAGTTTATGGATAACATTAAAGCCTTTAAACAATCTGTTGCCTGGGGACACTTGTGGACAATGAGAGGCAATACAGGGAAAAGGTAAGATTTGATGATGTTTCAGGTGGAGAAGCACTTAGCAGTAAGAAGCTCATAAATCCATCATCACAGTTTATTTCAAGTCCAAGGACCCTGATAGGTTAAAATGAATGTGACTGCTATCTACCTGTATAAATTGGCCAAGTGTAAACATGTAAGCTGTGCAAGTTTTCTGGGGTAAAAGTACTTGATGAATTACCAAATAACCAGGCCCAGTTTGTATCACACAGGGCCGATGCTTCCCCTGCGCAGATGGGGCATGCCCTTTCATGGGTCACCATGCTGACAAGTTTCACGTGCCCAATGGACAGGAAAAGCTGAAGTTCTATCTGAACACTGGGGATGCCAGGCCCTTCGGACGTATGATTTTTTTTTTGTTCTAATTGTGCTTAGATCTTCCTCGGATGCCAAGAGTCTTATTAAATGTTTCTGCTTTGAGACAAAGGTTGATGATTTTCAATGAACAAGTGAATTCTTAATGAAAAAACTTTCAATGCACTTTGTAAGCCAGACCATTTGAATACTGGAGAAAAAGATCAACCACTTTATGCTATGCTACTTCGGAAGTAGGACACTCTTGCTTAAATGTCTCAACACTACCTGATTCCAGGGTATCGCTATCTACTGACCGTCACTATCGCTGGAGATAGGACAGTCACAGGCACCATGAAAGTAGCCCTGTATGGGACCAATGGCAACACCAGACAACATGAGATTCACAAGTAAGTACAATTAGACTGCAAGAGACAAAGATGAATGATCATCCAGATGCTTTACTTTCAGAAAATATTAAATTCTACTAAATGTTTTAAATTTCCATGGGGGCGTGGTGGCGCAGTGGGTTGGACCACAGTCCTGCTCTCCGGTGGGTCTGCGGTTTGAGTCCCGCTTGGGGTGCCTTGTGATGGACTGGCGTCCTGTCCTGGGTGTGTCCCCTCCCCCTCTGGCCTTATGCCCTGTGTTGCTGGGTAGGCTCTGGCTCCCCCGTGACCCCATATGGGACAAGCGGTTCTGAAGGTGTGTGTGTGTTTGTTTGTTTGTTTTAAACTTCCCTTAGTTGGAAAAACCTTGTAATAAGTTCTCTTTGAATCACTTGCAGTTGCACATTGTAAACCGGGAAACTGTCAAGTGCAATTTACACTGTGCTCAAATTTATTCCTGTGCTTCTGCAGCGGCCTACTTAGTCCTGGCAAAACCTATGAGGCGTATATTGATGCCGAATCAGACATGGATGAAGTGACAAGGATGAAATTCATCTGGAGCAACAAGGTTATTAACCCGCTATTGCCCAAGTTTGGAGCCACGAAGATGGTGCTGCAGCGTGGAAAGGACAGGCGAACGTATGTGTAACTCACACTCTTGAACACACACTGTTGCTACACACCTTGTACACATCCCTATGGCAGTGACACACACCCAGCCGCATGCTATAAAAACAGACTGACTTCAGCATTTTTTTTTTAATAACCAAAGATAAGGACCAAATATCTTGTTGGGTTTAAACTCATTGCTCACATAACAGGGTCTCGAAACAATGAAAAATCGCTACAGCGGCTTATCAAAGTATATACCATTTTCTCACACAACAGGCCAACAATTGAATACAATGACATTTCTGTTCCTTACATCATAATTCTCTGTCCATACGTATCCTTCATATGATCCTTGACAAAGACACGACAGACAGCCAACCCCATAAAAGTAATTCCAGACAACACAACTTCTGCCCCCAGTTATTGGTCCAGAGCAGTTACTCATGTCAACAAGAAAATAAAGAGGAAGTAAACATTAATGGGAACATTTAGAAAAATACATAGCACAGAACTAGAATTACATGTAGGCTGAGGTAACATGGGAAAGTAACGTATTATTGCAACTAATCACAACCATCACTTACTGTCAATCTAATATCATGACAGACACTGCAGTTTCAATATTATTATTTCATATAGTTTCTGCTCTTCAGCAAAGAAACTTACAGTACTAAGCTATTCATTACTTGCCTATTTAAACAACAATATACATTTTACTGGAACAGTTCAGCATAAATATTTTGATCAAGTTTAATACAGCAGAAGGTGTGTTTCAAACCTGGTTAGAAATGGTGAGATATTATGGTGTGGTATATGACAGAGATCTCTGGGAGGGATGTGCCCTCTGCTCTCCTTCCTAGAAGTGTGCATCTTCCTCCTGCCAGGGAAGGTTTGAATAAAGGGTGATGAGGACATAACGCCACCCTCCCTCCACTGTGCTGCAATGGTCACTCATGCCACAACCACATAAACAGCTTTAATAACATCAATACCCTTACAATGTTATAAATAAAGCCTTAGTCTTGCAGTAAAATTAATATCTAACATCAAACATTTGTTTGTAATACTACACAGCACCTCAGTGTCTTGTATACTTCTTATTTTGGGTTTCAAATTAATTTTACGTGACATTTTTTTCATTAAAAAAATAATGTTCATTTGATCCCCTGACAGCACGAATTCACCCAACTGGGTGTTTTCATGGTACACATGAACCCTGCCTGGCAAGGAGTGGATGTGTATACAAGCATGCCTGCAAATAAATCATCTTTATGATGCAGTGAGCTACCATGCACAGCAGAGGGCAGCGTTTCTCTACCACTTCTTCAATATCGAGCGTACTGTGCTAATTTTTCTTTTCTCCGGCATCTCTCCGTTACAGTTTCCTGTTTTGCGGCAAGGAACAAGTGAGAGAAGATGTACTTCAGACCCTTGAACCATGCAACTGAGTGACAAAAATGCTTCACAATAAAAATTCAACTGCCTAAATAAAGGGGAAAGAAAAGATTTCCATGTTGTTTAAGGCTGTAAGACCATCTTCAACACACACACACACACTTTCTGAACCACTTGTCCCATACGGGGTCAGGGGGAACTGGAGCCTACCTGGCAACTGAGGGCATAAGGCTGGAGGGGGAGGGGACACACCCAGGACAGAACACTAGTCTGTCACAAGGCACCCCAAGCGGGAATTGAACCCCAGACCCACTGGAGAGGAGGACCCGGTCCAACTCACTGCGCCACCGCACCCCCATCCATCTTCAACAATCTTCAGTATATTATACCGAACTGACATTTTTTCCTGCAGCAGCTTAAAGCTTCTAAATTACAGTTAAGGAAGTGTATGAGAACTGAGATTGTGCTGATCTCTATACAGTGTCAGGGAAACATTGTAAAACTTGACATAAAAATAGTACTCTGTAAAGCAGAAGAATATCCAGAGGCTGGAACAGACCACAAATCTGTATTTAAAAAAGTGAGCTAATGCACATCCAGAGAGTATATCTGTATATGTCCTTGAGACCCTAAATTTGTTTAGGGGTAGATGCTCAGGTGAGATACTGTCATATCCTGACATTTTCTCCAAAAAAGTATGATGCATACTACTGTAGTAATACTGATATAACAGCACTACTAAAAGAACAAGATATGGGGCAGTGGTTAGCGCTCCTGCCTTTGGAAGGTCGCACATTCAAATCCCACATACTGCTATAGTACCCTTCAGTAAAATACTAACCCTCAATTGTTGCAGTAAAATTACCCAGCTTTATAAACGGGCACTCGAATCCCACCTCCAGCAGCAGTACCCTTGAGTAAGGTACTTACCCTAAATTACTCCAGTAAAAATTGTCCAGTTGCATAAATGGGAAAATAATTGTAGCTACCTTAACATTGTAAGTTGCTTCGGGAGAAAAGCATCAGCTAAATGAATAAATAGAAGATAACACTATTATTCACTGTAACTAGTGCTGTATAGTCATCTAAATGCTTCAAGCTGATTGGCAGAACAACAACTGGCAGTACCTGAAGTACTCCGAGCTGACTGGCAGAACACTATGGAGCAATATATGTTTAAGAAGGCCTGAATATTACTGACCATTTAGGTGAAAGTAATAAAGTGAACAGGTAAAAGTGCAAGGGAGCTAAGAATTAAATTAACAACGGTCTTAAATACACAAATGCTGTACATCAAAAGGTGGCACGCATGTGTTCTCTACCACTTTTTCATCAGGAATGGAATGCCATTGTTTACAGAATGTAACACAGCAATTCTTTATCAAAATTAACCAAAGTCAAAACCCGAAACACAAATGACCTCTTCTTCCTTGTAAAACTTTCCATCAACATGTAAACTCTGAATAGGATGATTTTTTTCATTCAGCGAATAAGTTGTGTTTAAAAACGCATACTGCAAGCACATGTGTCAGTACACCCACCCCCCACTTTCCTCATTACCATAGCAATTTCTTTTATCACTTAAAACTGGGCAGAAAGAGCAGGAGACTGATAAATGTTACGTATTATTAATGATGTTGAGAGACTGAGTGTCGCATTTGCACAAACATAAATCAGCACCAAATTACATGTTAAGATTATTTCTCTTCCTTTTTCATTTAGACACAATTCCCAGCCACCAAATTCGGCTCAGATGTGTCATATATATATATATATATATATAAAATATATATATATAATATATATATATATATATATATATATATATATATATAAATATTTCAATGGGCCACATATGTATGCAGTATTCATTTATCTGTCCGCAGCCTTTTCACACACTCAGGCGGCCCTGATTGCGTGTCATTGTTTTGCGCTCATTTGTTTGAATGCCCACCCTGTAATCAATGTTGTAAAATAAGGCATTAAAGAGCGAGCTGCCATTTCCATCATAATGTTAACAAAGCGCATTTACATTCATGTTGACTTTTCCCGGCCAAGCCATCATCATGCACAATAACAATCAGAACAATCACTGCTACAGAGCTTGTAGAGTACGAGCAGGACTACATTATAGTATTAAATAGTGAATTAAATGTTGGGGGTTGTCTATTCCCCCACTCCCCACACCCCACCCCCAAATCTCGAGTAGACAGCCATCATTTTCTTTATTTATCTTTTTCTATTGCTGCCTTCAATAAGGAGGCTAATGACAAAATATCTCGCTAATTCTAGTAATTACAATCGTTTGTCTGAGGGAATTTGAGGGTGACAGCTTTTCATTTTGATACACTCGACATGACTTCAGCAGTGGGGGGTGTGTGCGGGTGATGGGGTTGAAACAAAGTACAGATGGGTCAAAAATTACTACGATATGTTTAAACAGAAAATCCATGTTTGAACATAAGCAAAGTAGTTCCAAATACACAGCAGGGACAGAGAAAGATAGCTTCTCTATGCAAATGTGCATATCAGTCAAATGAATGCCACCTCCTCTCTATATCTTTAACTGTATAATGAAGATAATATGAGCATTATGTCGCATAGACTGTTTACAGTAACTATCACGAACATACATTAAACAGACAATTTAAAAAGCAAATGACTGATATGCAGAGACAAAAGTAAATTATTACAGAAGTGACTATGACTAGGTGATTAATCCTAATTAATCCAAGCTTAATGCTTACTGGAAAAATTGAGTAAAGTTTTAGTGTTGAGCCAAGAAAGGTTTAATGGATCCTTGATGTTATTTTGCTTTTATACAACTCTTCTTTAAAAAGCAGTAGTTTCATAGGCAAAACAATGTCTATTACCCCGCACAAAAATGTTTTAAACATGTTTAAGTTTAGATTAATTATAATTAAATTTATATTAGAGTGCAGCCAAACCTGGATTGAAATGTTTGACCCCACAAAACATGAAAAAACCACCATAGGTAGTGCTGTATATTGCTCCATTGAAACCATGATTTGCAGAACTGCACAGGCCTCAAAAAGGTTTGCCTACATCCTGCCTTTCATTGATTACCAGAGGTTACACAAACACAACACTCATCAGCGTCAAGCGGGCCTCATTACCTGGCTGAAGGGGTCTGTTAAGCGGATGAATAATAATACAATTAAACAAAGCAGACATTGCGACACGGCCCCACAGTGGGGAGAATGCAGAGCCGGAGAGTGATCATGTGCTACAAACACCAGAGAATGTGTTGTGCTCCCACTTTCTCGTGCATGATTTTATTGGTGGATGAAGCTGAGTACTGCTGTTTTCCCATGGTACCCAAGGGCACATGCGTGGGAGGCTCTGTCCAAGAACTGCCCCCCACCAGACACTGCCTCTGTTCCAGTGATGCCCAGCGTGTCGTCTATTTAAACACTTTCCACCCCCTCACCAACCCTATCTCCCTGCCGACAAAGGAAAACAAGAGGCCTGACTTGTAGAGGTTAACAGACCCTCTCCATCAAAACCTCTGTTAAAATAACACACTCACATCTAAAATGTGCACAGTTATTGAATCACAAGTGGCCCTGTTTAGTTTCATATTCAGATTGCTCCATCCTGAGTGAGTGAGCTCTAGGCTAACTGCAATGAGGCTATATGTTTGAATTATGTAAACTACAGATGTTTGTTAGGCGAACTCAATCAAATAAAATATGGGACAGAAAAATCTTCAATTCAATTCAATTCATAAAATAACCCCAAAAGTTGCACACTGCAGAAACAGACGAAAAGTAGTTTTGTACATTGTTTTCTTCCAGTTAACTTCATAATATGTACATATATTTATTTATAGATAACTGCCTATAAATATTTAACTAAGAACAGCCCAGCAAACATTAAAATCCAACCTGTTCAATCAACATATCTGCAAGGATATCTACAAAACTCAGTTTTCAACAGTTCTGTTCATGGGCTTTGGAAGTCATCAATTTTCCAACTGGGCTTTTAGCGTGCCAATATTAACTCCACTTCATATTCAAACTGCCCATGTTGGAGGGCCATTCATTCTCTCTCCAGCTGAATTATCAGAGACTCTAAATGTAGTGACAGTGGCCGATACCAGAGGGCGACTGCGGCTCCACAATGAAGGGCTGTCAATGCACTTGTGCTTTTTGTTTGTCTCTTTCCATCACTGGATTGCGGTGTGACCTGCTGTTCCCGCCAGCAGACAGGCACACTTGTGCCCTAAATTTTGGTAAGAAGCAATGGCGTCTGGCATGGAGATGGCACTCCTTAAGCTCTCTGGCATGGTGCGACTTTCTTACAGTGGTGGCAGCAGTCTCATATGTAGATGATATGTGAACAATCTGGATGTAGGTAGTGTAAAGCACACAAACATTTTCTCATGGTGGTCTTCCATATAATATACAATGTTAGAGACCATAACAGTTCTGTATATAGACCTATCATACACAGGTCAAAACTGGCGTACATTTACAACTTTGTAGATAACTGATAAAACCTTCCATGACATATGTTACAATCCATAGTAAAACATCAAGCAGGTCCACAGGGAACCAACCACTCACTTTGAAGCCAATGTTATTATATTGTACTTGCACACACACACACACACACACACACACACACATTTTCAGAACCGCTTGTCCCATACGGGGTCACGGAGCCTACTCGGCAACACAGGGTGTAAGGCCAGAGGGGGAAGGGGACACACCCAGGACAGGACACCAGTCCGCCACAAGGCACCCCAAGCGGGACTCGAACCCCAGACCCACCGGAGAGCAAGACTGTGGTCCAACCCACTGCGCCACCGCACCCCCTGTATTGTATTTGCATTGTTTTAAAAATCTATAGACGGAAGTTTTTTCATGTTTAACTTTGTATTTTTCTTTTCAACCACTCTTTACTTGCTCAATGAAATGCTACTGTTGCCCATAAAGTGTAATGTAAGTAGCTATTATTATTTATTATAATCTGCATAATAGTTGTCTTTAATTTCCATCTTGGCATCACCTTCAGCCATCATTTCATAAGAGAATACAGCAAGAAGCAAAGTAATCACAAAATGGTGAAAGTCAGATTCCAACTGGACTCAAAGCACACAAAACCCTTAGTGTGTATCATTAGCACAACCGCAACAAAAAAAAAAAAAAACCTTAGATTAACTATCAAGTGAATTACAAGATCAGAAGCAAAGCAAAAATAATGTCCCGAAAATACAGTGCAACGACCTTTAAGGGCAACATGACGAAAGATAAAGCTGGAGGAGGCAAAGCAGAGAACTGGATGAACCAGAGGTGGAGGACTGGATAACAGTTGAACTTTCTGTAGATAGGCCTAAAGCAGCAAGTCAGAGGCTCCATTACTTCCTCTGAGGAGAGAAGGTTTCCTTTAGCACTAACATTGCTAATCACAGGGCACATAGTGTGAGGTGCTGCAAAAATTCTTGACCAGGTTTTTCTACAAGCACTCTCATGGAATTCCACTAGGCATCTCCATAGTAACAAGAGTTGTAATGACAAGTAACAATTAAACCACAGAACATATTATGGAGAAGTTGGAGGATGAGGCTAATGTTGAGATCTATGTATGGCATGTTTCTTAGCCACCCCACAGACATAATACCCAACAACAAACACGCCCTTTGCAAAGTGTAATGGTCCGCATTTCGCCAGTTTCAGCGTGGACTGAAAATGGTTGTAAATACTTCCAAATCCTGCAATGATAACAAAAATGTGCACTTGGGGGCAGTATTGTCTTAAAAATGCATGTGCAGCATTTAAATTCGTCTCAGCATGACAGTTTCTTCTATACAGTATTGCCTCTTCAAATTTTCATAGCAAAAACTGAAAACAGTACAAGATTTTTACTTTCAAAAAATCCATATCCAAAAGAATATGCACAAGTCACCTGAACATAGCACGTGCCACTCAGTACAAAGCACGTTACTTCAAGCAAAGTAACACATTATGCAAATAACTGTATCCGCCGCACCCCCAAAAAACTACTCAAACTGTTATAATGTCAGGGCACACAATGTCCCCATATTTTACTTATTGGTGCTCCTATAGCTCACGCTATTGTCTTTAGAATCTAGTGTTTTACTGTCTATAATGCTACAGTGTATGTTACAAATCCTGTACAGTTTTCTTTTCTGTATTGTGTATGAAAAATTTTTTTAAGTATTTTGTGTATTGTCTTTGGATATTGTGGCCAAACTCTGGCCTGTGTACTGCACTGTCTTGTATTTGCACTCATCTGTTTATAACACACTGCACTACATGTTGTATGTGGCATGGAGGTCCAAAGAAAATCAAAATTTTGCTCTCCTGTATGTGTAACTCACCAATATATGAAATGACAATAAAGCTGACTTTGACTTTTGTGATGTGCAGCTATCCCACATAAATAAAGAGAACTGCAAATGTTTGGAGGTTAATCATTTCACTTGCCTTCATTTTCCTTCGTAGCACCACAACCTGAAGCATTTATTTTGCTTGCTGTGCTTCGTGTTACCAGCCTCGTCCAGTTTAATGCAGAGGTCACCAAAGGATATTGGTCCAACGCAGGCTGGCATAGAAAAAAGCCTTTAGTTTTGATTTCCTTAATAAAATTAGACAACTTGAATGACTAATGGCAATTTGCAAAAAAATACATTATATCAGAGACAAGGAACTGGAGCTGTTACAAGTGTTTGAAATGCTTTATTTTATATCAGTTTCAGTGGATACTCTTGATGTTTAGACAAATACATCGGTGACACTGTATTCTCAAATTGAGCAAATAGCCAAAGAATGACATTAGTGCATGCGCAGTCATAAATTCGATATTCTGTGACAACAATTTTACCAAAAAGTGAGTGACCGATTCACTTCAAGCGTGCTACAAGTGCGGAATTCAATGCATCCATCCCCTGTCAAACGGATTCTTTCTTATATGGATATTCACTTATCCAGACTCCAAGAATGTGTACTATTCACTTGGTACAGAGACTTTTTGACCAGTTTGGCCCTGCTCAAATTTTCTACTGGTGCCAGCAGACGAACACACAAACAGCTGCGCATGCATCCTTATTTTCTACGATTCATGGCACTTTGTAATTCTGGCATCATCGGGGCTCAAAGAAAATATTAAAAAGGACTGGCAAAAATTAAATCCAAAAAGAAAGACAACTGCTCAAAAACCAGTAGGTGGTGTCTTGATCGGAGCGGTTTCCTTACAGTCTGTGGACTCCTGGATCAGCTTCTACTCCTACTGCAGTACATACCCTACATTGCTCCAGTAACAATACTCGGCGGTACACATGGGTACATCATTTTGCTTTGTACAAAATGAACATTATGCATTGCCTTAAGCAAAGGCATAAGGGAAATGATTTAAATGGAAATGTTTAAGTACTGAAGCAAACAGGCTGTACTGAGAGAAACAGTGGCCTAAACTTGTACAAAGTTGACCGCTGTCTCACTTGTTTTATGACGTCATTCCTCACTCTGGCCATTGATATATCTACAGTTTCCCTCTTTGCTTTTCCACTTTTCTTCTCTGACCTTTCATGTAAGTTATGCTTTAAAACAGTCTAAAAAATAAGACCTTTAAAAAAAAATTTGTAGTTTTCCGTTTCCTTCTTCCCTGCCCGAAAACCTGTAACTCACTTGTTTTGGAGAAACACCAGTACTAGTAGTATTAGCACTTCAGGAAACTCGGTAAATAATGGAAAGTACGTTTGACAAGGAGAAGAATATTTATAATAGATTAAAGATTAAAATACGGTATTAATTCCTGTTTGTGTTTTGGGTCATTTTTTTTATTGGTATTTCAAGGAACTTTTTCTTAAATGAAATGACTGAACTTCTCTTACTGATATCCGGACTGGTGTTTTAAGGATAAATTTTGAGCAATAAATAAATTTTGCGTGGACAGCAGCAGGGGGGAGAGTACAGTGCAGTACACCACAGTACACTTTACTATTACTATTATTTGTGTTTTAGTGCTTCAGGCTTCCATTAACGTTGCCGCAGGGGTAATTAATTATTACCTCTGACAAGCCTGTGTGTGCAAATACTGAATTTACTCAATTCACAGTATGTTTTTTTAAGAAAGCTCATGTGCAGGCAGAACAACGGAATGTGAAGGGAATTAACTTTATAGGTGAGTTCTGAAAAGTTTAACGGTGTCATTCAAAGAATATTTTCCGTTCATCTTTTGCGAATCATCGACATCACCATTATGTAGTACTCACCGCTGGCAGTAGATTAGTCCGCAAAGACCTGGGCTGGTCAGGTCTACCGAACTTATTCTGAATTTGTGCGTACTGCTCAGCTGAACTAAAACTGCAATTCCTCCTGGTGTGAGGCTTCCACTCGCGCAAAAAAAAAAAAAAAAAAATTACAAATAGCTTACAATAAGCAGGAATACCCCAAAATGACAAACGCTAAAACGCCACAACTCGCCAGAGCAAGTGTGACGGTTGAGCGAGCGCGCGACAGCGCCGCAGAACCACCCCTGTCTCGAGACGCCTCCGCCATTCTGCCAGTACAGAGTACAGTAAAAAAGCTTCACGTACTGTCTGCTGTGAACGATTAACAGCTTCCCAACGAAAAAATGTTTAATGGCCAGTCATTTTACACACACGGAGGATATTTAAATGATAAAAAAAAACGCCCCTAATATCTGGTTGCTAATTATTTCCTCCCAGAATACCTAATAATTTACTATACTACTGAAACCGTGAATTCTTGGTTAAATTTGGTTTTTTAAGCCCTTGTCTGGAAGTGTTAAAGGTGACTGATGTGAAAAACATGTCCAGTCAGATGAAAAATTAAGGCATTAATTACTGGACCCTTATTAAGAACTACTGTTACACGCTGGGGGTGGAAGCGAGAAAGATGAGTCAGTGGGCCTGTGTGTTGGGTATTAAACTCAGTGTTTGACCACACAGTGTTATTCTGATCTAATACAATTTAAAAAAAAAAAAAAGTTTGGGAGAGAAGCATCAGACCACTGTTTATCCACAAGAACAACTTGTCTATCACAAGTACTATTTTAACTCCCACAAACCTCTCATGCCATGCTTATGGTGCTCACAGGAGCGCAACACCCCATCATCTCCTGCCTTTGGTCAATGACATGCAACTGGGGTGCTCAACAACCTACAGAGCATCAGGTGTGAGGCCTCCAGCAGGCGCGAGGCCTCCAGCAGGTGCGCACACACACACACTCACACACACACACACACACAAACACACACACACATTTTCTGAAACGCTTGTCCCAAGTGGGGTCGCAGCAAACCGGAGCCCAACCCGGCAACACAGGGTGCAAGGCTGGAGGGGGAGGGGACACACCCAGGACAGGACGCCAGTCCATCGCAAGGCACCCCAAACGGGACTCGAACCCCAGACCCACCGGAGAGCAGGCAGAGGCCAAACCCGCCACTATGCACTATGCACTATGCCCCTTGCCTCCAGCAGACTCCAAGCCAAAACAGAAGCACACCAAGCATTCCACTACAGCCACAACCACAGTCTAATGCTCACCACCACTGAAATAAAACTAAAGGGCGAGAAAGCTGTAAAAAATGACCAGCTTCCCAAAACATACTTTTCCTGGCTAGTCTCTCTCATTATGACCTTCATTTAAAGAGGATGTTTGAACAAGCATCATTAAGAGATCTGGCAAAGATGCAAATTGTTCAGAACAACTGCATAAGAACCAGTTCTGGAAGAACATGCACAGTACATTCTAGTGACTGTTTTATCCTCAGAAAGGCTGTTCTCTGATGAACTCGATGTGATTGTGGTCCAGGCATTAATGATTGTTGTACAAGGTTTTATATTAAGAAAATCATACCTCACTGAGTATAGATCATTAGAAGTCTCAAATGAGTAAGCAATTATTTGATTAATTATTTTTAATTTTTTATTAATATCTGAGCAGTTCATAACTATATAGGAGCAGTTTGTATTGTAACGGTAGCAGAAATTAAGCATATTTATGTCAATATGTCATTAGAGGAGGATTAGGGGGTTGGGGGGAGTTGGAGTGGGAAAAATTAAAAATTTTTACGATCAAAACGCATCAAGACAACGTTCCAAAAACACCAAGAAACATTTAAGAACACAAAGCCCTTACTCTCTAAAGCTTGTTTTGTGAGAAAAAAAAAAGACAGGAGGTTCCAATCAGGGAGTATAAATGGAAGTGTCTGATGTATCAGATAAACAAAACATATGCATTCTTTCTTACTCCTGAGAATGAATACTCACATTGTGTATTAAATAAAAATGATCACCGTAAGGGCAACATATCCACAAAAAAAAAAAAAAACACACTGAACACATCTGCTACAACTATAGAGGAACAAATTTCTTCATGTTCTGATATGAGCGAAAAGGCTGATTGAAAACAAGTTTGAGCATCTGATATGGTTTTAGTATGTATCAAACCACATCCTCAATACTATCTGCTGTACATCTTGGCAAGAAACATCTACTTGCTGACCTAAAGATACTTGCCTCAAGCAAAAGAAATTTTTGCATTGACTGCACCAGGTGAAATACTGTTCCAGTACTTGCTGAAATTTCCATGAGTTCTGCTACACATGGACACACATTTCTCAATATCATATATGTAATCTCTCAGTCAGGCTGTTTTATTAGCTTCTTCATCTCTCAGGTTACATTACACTAAAAATGTCAATGTATTCAATATACAGAAAATAAAAAGTCATACTTCTGTCAATTCCTTGGTGGTCCCAAGCAGTTTAGTCTGCATCATTACAAGCTACTGTATATTTACTGCATTTGTGCTACTTGTAAGGATTACACTGAAAAACTGAGTACTTAATATTGAATTACAACAATATTGCTATGTTAATAGTGTTAGGATTTGCAGAGGATTTAAATTTTATTCATTTTATATGTCCAGTACTTGATATTCAGCAGAGGTTATGCTATCTTTGGCTGTTAAGCTTTGCAAATCTATGTGTAGCATTCACTGAATTCATAAAAAGTACAGACAGAAACATCTCTGTACATCAACCATGTTCTCCACATTCATCCCCTTTCAGAAAATAAAAAGTATTTCCAGATTAAGTTCAGTTATGTACTGTATGCGTGAGTAATAACAGGATAACACAATGTTAACTCTCTTTTCTTTCAATCAGATCAGTTTTCACCATGAGCATATAGCTTTTTATTTTATAGACTTGGGTGGTGAGGATTATGAAGCAAAAAGTGTCCACAAATAGCAGGCATACTTTTCATTCTGAAGCCACTAAAGTAACAAGGCTAAAAAAAAAAAAAAAAAAACTGTACAATGTTTTAAATATTGTATTTACAGAAATAAACATTTCTATATTTTTTATCATGAATCCCAAAGATGCTTACTTTGGTTTTCACGGTGCTGTTTTCTACTTCTTGAACCCAAACAGTGAAGAAGTGGCTTCTTTCCCCTTTTGGGTAGCAAGTGAAGCAAAAGAAAGGCAACAAGCATATTGCTATGGTTCTACTGAAGTTATTTTGCAGGAATAGCTTGCAGTCTTTTATACATAACAATTTTAATGTAATATTTCCTAGGAAACATTTCACATTCTAGGATTTGACTGTATGTTTTTTCAGCGCAATGTGCATACAAGGACACAAGTTGTTACTGGAGGTCTGTGAGAAAAGGCAACAGGCTGATGGTCAAGCCGGTCGTCCTGATAATAGATTAGTCCTTCACTTATTCTATCAGAGGTTTATTTTCAGTGTACACAATGTCAAGTTTAGCAGCCAGTGAATGTCCTGAAGAGGTGATCTCTTTTGAGTTTCCCCAAAATAATAATAAAAAAAAAATCACACTAATACATTTAATAAGACAGCAAAAGTTAAGTTGACTGTCACTGTTCTGAAAATGTATAATTCATGTCTAAAATATCCCTTTATTAAATAAATAAAAATGGAAACAATGACCAACTGGATTCACACAGAGATTTTTAAATGCTAGTGTATAAATGTTTTTGTTCTGGTAATGAGAAAGATAGCTACAAAGAACTAACAGCTTCTAGGTTCATTTAAATGTTAATGTTCAGACTCAGAAATATGTTGAGAGCTGAGAGGTGTGTGGATGTCATCCTACATTGATATGCTTTCTCTATGAGGATGGCAGCCAAGTAAGCTTATCTGATCACAGGGACGGAGGTTGGTGATAAGTTAGAAAGTGGACCAGTGAAAGTTCTGCCACTGACACTACATCAGACTGAATGTTATCTTAGTAGAGAGCCACACCCAAACCTGTTCCTCTTGTTCCCATTCTATCAAACCCTCTCCAATCCTGGTTCAGAAATGTCAGTAACCTTTTTAATTTATTATGGGTCTGCTGACTGCCGATGCCTATTTACTTATTCACATTTAATTTGCCAAATTCAGTGACAGTAAAATCCTGAGGCCCATGACTGATTTTATGCACATAAATTACCAGAATCACTTGCTTCAATGATCAGACTTTCCGAATCTTAGACCCAAACCTTAAAATGCCTTTTCGTAGCATCTATGCAACCAATATAGGAACCAGGGTTAGAGAAGAACTCTGGTCTTTTCCCAGAGCCATTAAGGGTTTGTCAAGGAGAATGACACGTAACCAAAGTGAAGGTGCAACCTTCCATGAACTCACAATGATGACTGTGTGGCGGCAAAACAGTCAGTGTACACTGCAAGAACATTGCGTGCCAGCCTGACTTGACCTATTGGCTGAGAAAGTCAATGGTGGCTTTCACACTGCGGGAGGTGGCCACATCGATGGCCATGGCACGGATCTCCGTGTCCCCAAACTGCATGACTGTCTGAATCTCCCGTCGGGCAGCTGGGCTCTCGGTTCCACCCACATCTAGTCGCAGCGTTCCACACTTGCGAACCCCTGGGTCGCTGATGAACCTCACCTCTTCACGCTCTGAGCAGTAGATGTGGATGACAATGACCTGCTGAGAGGGCTTGGCTGGCGTGTAGCTGCGTTTCACAGCCTCACCCAGCGCCACTGACTGGTCAGCAGAGATGAAGGTGTCAAAGACATCAGTGCACCAGCGGGTTCCATCCTTAACTAGCATCTTGTCAGGGGGGTGCTTGCCTTCCACATAGCGGTTGAGGACACCCACCCCATAGGTGAGTGGTGAGCGGCGAATCTTGATGACCCCAGGATCAAGACCAAAAAGCACTGCTCCTTTGAGAATGGTGAGTCCCACATCATGTGGGATGATAATTCGGCAGCGGCCCTGCAACATGTTTTGAACTGCATGCTGCAGCAGAGGTGACTCTGCAAAGCCACCAACCAGAAACAGGAATTTGATTTTGGACACCTCAGGCTTCTCAAAGAGTTCACCTAAGAAAGGGAAGAGAAAATAAATCACCCCATTTGGAGACCTTGTTTTAAAATGACCTCAGAGAATACATCTGTCTTCAACAGAAAAAGGCTCCAGAAAAGTTTAATCAAAGGCCAATCACTAAAGGCTATTCTTAGGGGGTACATATATCAAATCACATTTTCCTATCGTAGTCCTTTGAGATCATCCAGTTTCAAATTCAGCAGAACTTAACTTGGCAGTAAGTCACCGTTTTCATGCCAGTTTACGTTTATTCAATTAGCAGATGCTTTTCTCCAAAGCGATGTACATCTCATAGAAAATACTATTTGTGCATTACATAGACGAGAGAGACACATTTTCAGACATGTGATTCCTAAGTAGTTACTTTGTTTCTTTCCACCATATGCACCGATGTTCATCACACAAGTAGCTGCATAAAATTCAGAAAATCGACGATCTTGATCACATTCCTACTTTTTTTTTAGAGATACACAAACATTTATGTACATTAGAGGGGTAACTCTGTAAAATCAGTTTAATTTTTTCCATGCCAGTTTATTTCCGCATCTCTATCAAACCATATTCTCTGCACACCCATCATATTCCAAATTAAACTGTTCAGTTTAAAACTTGCACTCACAAAGACTAGATTAACCAAGGTGTTCCTGAAGATATCAGTTACATATGATGTCATACTCATTATTACTGTTATTATTATATCCTTAACCAAACCAGGAAAAGGCAGTACATGATTTCTAAACATGTAAGACTTCACATATGTAATATACTATTTAATTCACAAAATTGTTTACCTCTCCTTTTACCTAAAATAATAGTTGTATCTGAAGCTATGATTTATCATACATTTTTTCAATGGGAAGACCCGGTGCAAAATCATTGTACTTTGAGCAGACCATACTAAAACTGCAGTTTTTCTCTGCCCAAAAGATGCATGAATAATGGAGCATGTTGATTCTCGGTCAAATGGCCAAACTCTGTCCTGATGGTGAAGTTTGTGGCTGGAATGTATGCAGATCTGTCTTTTCTCCACCCAGTCCATCTTAGGACCACCTAAACCACCCAAGAATTACATTTCCATTCTGCACCTGAAAAATGAACTTAAGTGAAATACATTTTAATGCTGCCCCAGATCAGTTTTGCCCTTGACCAGGATATGTCCAAGTTTAATAAGCTTTAATGTATTTAATGAGAACAGTGCAATTTGATGTAGTTCCTTCACAGTGCTTTGCAGTTTGGGAAGATATACACTGTAGTGTAGTGTAGTGGCATAAATGTAGAGGACAGGTGACACAAGGACAAAATGAAAACTGATTCCAGTTTTATACAGTATCCATATTTATTAAATGGACTCCAGAACCTTGCTCTGGAAAATAGCAGGGCTATTATATAGTGCTAACCTGCAAACTATTGTTTAGATCATCAACTCAGCATTGCCAGCCGTGTTCTCATTCTATGCAATACCATGTTAATGATTCAGGGCATACAGTACATGAATGTTACTGAATCAGTGACATTGTAATTGGTCCTTTAGAACAAGCCACTTTAGGTGATCAGGTTCAAGCTACACAGTTTCCAGTTTTAAATTGCAGTGTATTCCTTTACTATACTTGACAAAGAAGCTGGAAACTGCTGAGCTGGGTTCCCTTGCTACCAAGGTCACCTAGTCTGTGTGCAGCTGGAGGCTGCTTAATAAGGAATAGAACCATGTAACTGTCATGCTGGTCTTCCATAAGGATGTTGACAGGTATGTTCTAAACACATTTGGAAGTGCAAAGGAAAATACTGGAATACGTATGAGGATAAACCTTATTGAGAGACAAATCAAAGGATGAAGACGATACTCACTAAGGTGCTGTATGATGCGGTCAATTGTGGGCTTGAACAAGGCATTCATGGCATCTGGGTTCATCCGCAGCATGCCCTGGGAGGACCACTTCACGAAGTCAACACTGAAGAAACAAGGTTTGAGAATATGAGCTCACAGTGCTGTGTCACCTGTGCAGCAGACTGTGTTTGACAAACGTCAGTGACTCCTCCCTTTTTTCAACTTCCAAGTATTCACCCTGCCACATCACACATCTGTCTATAGTAAAGGGGCCTAGGGAACACAAACTAGACCCTTTCCCGTAGATAAGTGAGATAGGTGCAGTTCTTTGCCAACACTGTTTGCCATACCTAGTATCAGTTAGGTGTCAATTTGGCTGTATGTGGAACCAGGTGAATGGCACTGGACTCCAAATTACATATATACAGATGCTCCTCGACTTATGATGGTTTGACTTTACGATGGTGAGCTGGTGACAGACATTCAGTAGAGACCGCACTTCAAATTTAGATTTTTTTCCCCAGGCAAGCAATATGCAGTGCGATATCGCAATGCTGGGCAGCAGGGGTAAGCCCCTTATGCCATCGTACGTATGCTAGGCTATGAAGTTCAGTACGTAGGTGTATTTTCGACTTACGATGGGTTTCGCGGAACGTAACCCCATTGTAAGTCAGGGACCACCTTTTTGCAGGGACCACCTGCAAAAAGAAGAGGGTGCCTCGCAGCACAAGCATCAAGTGAGACCGGTGCAAAATTAAAGTTTTCAAATCATCAGCATGAAAATCTTACCTGTGTTGACTGACATTTTCTTAAATGTAATAGTCAATAACCATTACCATTAACATCTAAACTTACAACACAGCTATCAGTAAAAGCATGATTCTCCTGACACTACAATCAAGATCTCTTCAGGCAGTTTTTACAAGAATCACCCTGTCTCCCATACACTAAAGATCCTGGGACATTTGTGTTATTTCTAGAAGGTTCTGTATTCTCTAAGGGCCCTGAATTTCCAGCTCACGGCCATATGGGTTCTTAATGAAGGTCCCACTGTGGTCCTGACAGCACTCACAAGCCAGACTTCCTGACACCCCACGGGATATATATTAAGCAGGCTTTTCAAAACATCACATCACTAGTAACAATGTACCAAGTGGAGACATATGTGGAAATCTATGTCAGTGCATCACTTTCAGTCAGACTGAACAGTACTGACTTCCATGGCCTTAAAAGTTCCCTCTATAATTTTCCTTTCTATAATCACACAGGGAAACTAACACAGGTACAAAACTTTTTCATTCAGCACTTGTAAATACGAATACAAAATCAAATATTCAATGAGATGCATGACAAAAGCGTCTGCTACATGAATAAATGTAAATGTAATGTAAAATGTAAATATGTGCAATAAGGTGTTTTTAGAGTTTATGGGTTCTGGTGAAAACTGGTTATTTTATGCATAAATCAGTCCATTCCTGTTTTGCTCCCTTGTCCCCCACATACCCGCTTCCCCGGTTTTTGATCTTTTGCTTCGCCTTGCTGACTACGATTCTTGTAACTCTCCTTTTGACGACGTTTGCTCATCTCTCGACCCTCACCTGTTCCCTGACTACTCTTTTGCCTGCTCCTCACTCTTCATTGAAAGGAATTCCGAGCATCGCACTTGATTCTGTCGCTTTATTACCTCCGCCGTCGTGACACAGATGTTGTTCCCGGAATCTGCTGGCGCCACTCTCCCACTTTGGGGGTCACAGCCCCGAGTGCTCCTATTACCACTGGAACCACTCTGGATTTCATCTTCCACATCTGTTCCAATTCTTCCTTCAGCCCTTGGTACTTCTTATCTTCTCATGCTCCCTCTTTTTGATATTGCTCTCACTTGGGATTGCCAAATCTATCACATGTGCCCTCTTTTCCTCCTTGTCAACCACCACTATGTTTCGTCGACTGGCCAGCAACTGCTTGTCAGTCTGGAACTTGAAGTCTCACAGGACCTTAGCTCTGCTATTTTCAACCACCTTTGGCGGTGTCTCCCATTTAAATTTGGGTCCTTCCAGTCTGTATTCTGCACAGATGTTCCTGTACAGTATCCCAGCCACTTGGTTATGCCTCTCAGTGTACGCTGTCCCAGCTTGCATCTTACACCTTGCTACTATGTGCTGGACTGTTTCAGAGGCATCTTTGCACAGCTTGCACCTTGGGTCCTGTCTACTATGGTAGACCCCCGTACTTAGAGCCTGTTCTTGTGCTGCCATGATCAGAGCCTCTGTGCTGTCCTTCAGACTGGCCTTTTGCAGTCACTGGTAGGATTTCTTGATGTCAGCTACTCCCTCTATCTGTCGATGATAGAACCCATGGAGGGGCTTGGTTTTCCAAGATGTTTCCTCTTCTTTCTCATCACCTTCTGTCTTCTGCTGCCTGAGGTACTTAGCGGTTTGTCCTGGAGGGCCATCTTCCTGATGTCCTCTTGGATGCTCCTTGTTTCATCCTGGATAGTGGCTCTGACACTCATTAACCCTCAGCCCCTCCTCTTTTCGCTTATCGTACAGTCTTAGGGTGCTGGACTTCAGGTGGCACCCTCCGTACAATGTGAGGAGCTTTCGTGTCTTGACATCTGTGGCATCTATCTCCTCCTGTGGCCAACACATTATTCCAGCTAGGTATCTGATGACTGGTATGGCATACATATTGATGGCTTGGATCTTATTACTACCATTGAGCTGGCTTCTCAGGACCTGCATTACTCTCTGGAGGCATTTGGTTGTGGCTGATTTCCTCCTCCTGTGACGATGACTGTTCTTGCTCTGGGAGGTTGCTGTGGTCTGCTCTCAGGTCCACCAGCTAATGGGCACTGATGTTGTGTGATGCCTCCTTATCCCATTTATATATATTTAAGATAATCTGATATTATATTATTAAAATTATATATATATATATATATATATACACATTTTCATTTTCAGAACCGCTTGTCCCATACGGGGTCACGGGGAACCGGAGCCTACCCGGCAACACAGGGCGTAAGGCCGGAGGGGGAGGGGACACACCCAGGACAGGACGCCAGTCCATCACAAGGCACCCCAAGCGGGACTCGAACCCCAGACCCACCGGAGAGCAGGACTGTGGTCCAACCCACTGCGCCACATATATGTATTCCTCCCCAAGAGTTGAAACTGTATACTGGAGCTATTAACATGGCTAGTAGTTCAGAAAATTAAAAAGCCTAATTTGAATTATAGCAACTTGATACTGGAGTACTTTTAAACCTGATACTTTCATACTTTACTCAAATAAATTTTTGGACAAGTACCAAGTAACAGTACTTCAGTATTATTTATGAGTACTATTCTCACCTTCAATGCTCAGCTTTTTCTGAATCCATCTGTGATTTGCTGTGCTCTCATCCTCCTCTTGGACTTGCACATGTGCTCACACTTTAACATTGTTCTCATGTGATTGCTTCCTATGTACTCTTAAAATTATTTTAAATTAACAACTGCATTCTACTGTATTGTTTTAATCCAGATATTGTAAGATACACTAAAAAAAAATGTATATAGCATATAAATAAATAAGAAATTGAAAGTAATTCCTGGAAATGTGGAAGCTTTTTATAAACATGTGGTTTTACTTTTCAACAGGGAGAAAGTATCAAATCATAAAATATTAAAATATGCTTGAGTATGGGTATCATACAGGTTTTCCCTCACAGGTTAGACAACAGAAAAGCACAAAAACTCCTTGAAAACACTAGCACATGAATAAATGAATGAATTAATGAACCCTCAGGCTTCATTTGTGACTCACTTGCTCTTGCGAAGTGCATGTTCCACACTGTGGCCGCGGAACTTCTTATAGTAGTCAATGAAGGAGAAGGGCAGGTTAATGTTGAGAGGGTTGCTCCTATCAGGAGCAGCAGCTCGCTTTCGGGACTCAAACGCAATCATTAGGTCTACCCAGGCTGCTGGTCGCTTAATCTTGAACTGATCAATGAAGTCTGGACCAAAGATCTGGCAGAGAAGCTTCTCAAACTCATAGTCGACACCTATAGAGCCATAGGGTCCACCTGAGAAAGGTAAAAATGAAACAAATCCATACTGTTAAGATATTTATTTTATCCACATGGTAAAACAAAGTGAGAGAGCAAGCAAGCAAACAAACGAACCAAACAAAACTCCCCAAAACAAAAAATATAGAAAAACAAACTCAACGCTGTTGATCTTTCACACTGAAAAACCACTGCAATGGCATAAGAGTGAAATCCCAAAGCAAGTAGTTAGGGTCATGTGCCTAATTCTGTGGGTCAGCAGCTTTCCATCTATCTTTGTTATGTTACCGTGGAAACGTGTTAAAATGTTGGATATTGGTATACTCACTTAAATATTTTGCCAAATAAAACTACCCCCAGCTCATAACTCACTCATGATCATTAACTGCTTGACCAAGTCTGACTCACAGAGGTCTGTAGTCTATCCTGGAAGCACAAGACTAAGTAGAGTAGCCACACACACACACACACACACAAAGTAAGGGCTATTTATAGTCACCAATTCACATGAAACAAATGTCTTGGAACTGTGGGAGGAAAGTCGCACTTTAATGGGGAAAAAAAAAGTGTGCCAGAGTCAAACCTAAATACATACAGCTCAGTTGTTGTGACACAACAGCTCTGCCTACTATGCCACCAATGCTGCCCACTTCATAAGTCTCCCTTAAAAAATTATGAAAATATCAAAGTGCTGTGACCTAGGAGAAGGTCTCCAAATCCTTGTGAGTAGGATGAGCACTGTAGCATGGTTGTAAAATACAGGGTGGATTTACCTGAGGCTTTATAGAGCTCCTTCAAGTGCCCCTCTGGGAGGCGGATCTGGTGAACTGTCAGATCCACAGTGCCCCCTCCACAGTCCACCACCACATAACGGTCACCTGGGAACGCAGGCCGAATGCATCAACAAGAGGAAATGGTGAGTCATGTGGCATTTAACAAGCTACATGCTGTCCTCCGTGGAACTGCCCTCATCCCCGAAACAGGATCCCATTCAGGATGCAATCTGGGGACACGCACTGTCAAGCAGAACCGCAGGACCATGCCTTGCTAATGCACTTCAGCCCAAGTGGGAGTCTGTGACCCAGATTCCCAAATTGACGAAAGCACCATCACCACATAATGGAGTCAGAACTGAGGACATTAGTCGGAATGATTAGCCAATTCCCAGACTGTACCTCCAACAGGATTGTATTTCAGGTTTTAAGACTTGATTGCATTGACAGGGATAGAAAAAGTTATTGTTTTTTTTTTTCTGATCTGTATAGTGCAATGCAACAGCAGTGAAATGCTGTATTTGGACAATGACGTGATACTTCCAATTTGTTTTCCTTCTCGCCTGTGTAATATATGACAGAGGCTTTGCCAGATGTCTAAGTGACATCATAGAAACCTAGAGACATCATCATTAAGATCCCTAGGACTGTTATGCTCCTGTATATTAAATGTTTTTAACCCTTTCTGGTCAAAATTTTACTCCCCAAAAAAGTGACTTTATGAAAATCTAAACAAACAGTGATCAAATTATATGGAAAAAATTTTCTGTCTTTCTACCAGCTACCATCAAGTAGCAGAATACTATAGCCACCAACTGAATGCATAAGAGATTGTGACTATGGGTAACCTGAGGGATACCGCCAGCAGTGTTAGAAACAGCAAGAGCAAATACTGTTGGGAAGCAAAGGGAAAAGAAGAAAAGAGAGAAACTCTACCTTCTTCCAGCTCCGACCAAAGCTCTCCTATGACATTTTCCACCAAAAAGGTACGGCTCTGCCGGTTGCGCCGGACATGTTCCTTGGCTGGTTATTAACAGAGAAAGAATGACCGAATATGAGGAGGCGAAAGCGCTCGGTGAGGCTGTGTAACATACTGTAAGGCAAGCGAGAGAACGTCAGGGCAATGTGAGAGTGCATGTGAGAGCTCCTTGGCCCAGTTAACCGGCCACTTTCAGTGATCCTGTTATAGGACCTAGGGACTAACATCTGTGAGAGTCATACCTCAGCTTGGGGGGGGGGGGTGTCACAATATATTAAAGATCAGTGGCACCAGTTTAAAATGGCCTTTAATTTTTAATCAAGTGAAAACTAGGAAAAAATACCTCACTATCCTGAGCCGGCCATATATAAACATGAAGAATCACCTGCAACAATAATTTTTACTGACCCGTATCATATGATTTAATTATAAATAAAAATATTAAAACTCCCTTACAAAGACAGGTTGTCTTAACTGGAGGAACCTGAGTACAGAAAGGGAGCGTCCAGGAGACACAAGAGCTTTCTGCCCCACCCTCTCAGCTTCAGATAAAAACAACACCAAACTGTTCAATTTCAAAATAACCTCTTCTCAGTCTGACCTGAACACTAGAATATAACTCACTGTGTCCAAGAAGAAAGAAAGCATCTCTGTGGATGTGCAATCAGAAAAAGTCCATAAACACAATCTCAAACAGCTGGTTGTCACTTTTTACTTCAATATAAGCAAATGAGACATCTTTTTCTGTCTTTATCATATGGAGAACAACAGCTCCATTGATTAAGAACTCTGCCAATCAAAACACACACTTTGCAAAAATTTAATCAAAAGCCCTAATAGAAGGAAAAGTGTCCATTGTTTGCACAGCACCAGGATTAAAGTCAATCATTAATGAGCTCCACATTCTCGGTGAAATCCATGGATACCGAAGCTATTCTGGGAAACACTGGCTACCAAATAGGGCAACCAGAGCTATGGAAGCTTCTGGCTGATCTGATGCAACAAACCAGGCACGTTACTGGAAAGACAAGAGCACCATGCTCCTGTAGAAAAGGTTATAAAATGTCTATGCCTTAAATATTACACTTCAGCAAAAGAGAAACCTTTCTTTGCTTTAAAATAGCTTTGCAACAGCAAGAAATTCTGCTACTCAACAATAACGGCACCGTGCTCATGCACATTTCCGAAAGGATATGCTTGCAGCAGGAAGGACACATTGATCACAATGGTCACATTTTCAGCACAAAACCAGATTACATAAATGTGACCCTGACATTGTCAGAACGTTGCCATTATGCAGACATCCCCACATATGGGAGCTCAAACATTATGCTGCAGGCTGTGAGGATGCTGAGGGTGAGCAGGGTGGGGCTGAGAGACTGGAAGCCTAAAGTGTGAGGAAAGACAGGGAGGAAAAGGCAATGTGAGCTGGGTGGGGGGAAGGGGGGTGGCTGTGCTGTACTACAACACTTTCCTGGAAAAAGAAAGAAAAATAAAAATAAAAATAAAAAACTAGTGCTTTGAAAAGTTCTCTAACTTCACCACTCAGATTTTTACATCTCAAAATGAAACTGTCACTGTAGTCTCAGTTTTCTGGACATCATGTCTTAACTACAATGCCCAGCAGCATCACAGAAAACTTGTCATTGTATGTCTGAAAACCATACTTCTACTGACTTAGGACAAATGTAGAACTGTCCCACTAGCTTACCCAAAGTTGCAAATTTAGAGAGAGTTCTTTGTCGTTTGTAGTGAAAGAAAACCTTTTAATTGTAAGTTTTAATCCAATTTGGATTTTCTAACAACAAATCAGAACATCTATTTCAGTCTTCAAGGTCTTGAAGACTTGAATCAATCTTCTGAATAAAGCATCATAAATTGGTTCTTCCTGAAAGTCATTTAATCTTTTCAATCATTTAATGGGGAAAGCATTAAGAATGTGTGACATTTAGTTCTGAATTCTGCATCACAAAGGACACGGCCACAGCTGTTCATGCTTGTCATAAAGACAGAAAGTGACAGTTTGGCCAAGGCAAAGATGTCAAATCACATTGTAAAGACACAATTATGTCTTTTCTTAACACAAGTTCAAAGAAAGTAAGGACTATGATTGCCTTTATTTTGAACACTAATGTAAAATATAATTCTTTTAAAGTGTTTAGCTGTACTATCCTTCCTACACTACCAGTAACGGTGGCAGAGGCACAAGTGTTCACAACTTTTATATTTATGCCTGCTTTTTTTCTGTGAATGCCCCTGAAAAACAGTTACAGTCTACAATATTACAATCTGTTAGGAAAAAACTAAAAAGTGGTTCAAAACAGTCAAAATAAAAGAGGTATAAGAACAACTTTTTTTTAAAATTACATATTCTGTCATAAAAGTTACCTAGACCACAAGAATTGTTTGAAAACAGCATGAAACCACAATTATTAGACTTTTTCAAGTTCAATTCAACTTCTGTTACAAAGAAAAGTATCTTATCAGCATTTTGGAATTCTCTGGACAGTAGAGTAAAAATAAATTTCACCGTAGAGCTATAATCCTACCACTTTTCAGTATGAGGGCATTTTTATTAGAGAAGTAAAAAATGTAAATCATTAAGTGCTATGCTGTCACTTTTTACAGCAGTAAGTTAAGCACACTTTGTCATCACTTTTGTTATCGTATTCAATAGCCGCAAGGCCCAAAAAGTAAACAGGCTATAACATGCATTACAAAAATGTAGAATAGCAGCTAGTGTAAAAGTAGTTAGAAGTTACTGAGAGAAGAAAAAAGCAAAGGCGTGAAGCATTGGGCACCGAGCTTGATAAAATGAAGTAATTTTCTCACACCAAGTGACAAAATCACAGTATTTTTCCCATATTTGTCTTTATGCAAAATCTATCTTGCCCGTATCTGAAAATAGTCCTAGTTTATGGAATTTAAGGACATTTATTCAGGGGTATTAATTCTGACACAGACAACTGCAATGATGCCCACATTGTTTTGATAATACTTTCACAGTTTCTAAAACCCTATTTCCATTGGTGTTATTTTACAGATCTACCAACAGTTTAATGCCCAATGAAGGTTTACATCCAACGAGAGGAGCTCCTAAAATTACCAAATAAAGATCCTTCTGTATAATTTTTTTTTCAGGATTAGGTTGAATCTGTGCCCACAAACTAGCACGTGTTATAGTATCACTTTTGTTTTAGAATACACTTCTTAAAAACACAAAATCTTCAGCTTTGCTTCAGATAAATAACAGCCCAATGTCCAGCGCATTTCTCTTACAGTTTGACAATTATTTTCTGAGTAATGAAGGAAATGCTTTACTGGTGAAATAGCATAAGACAGTTCCAGTACATGAATATACATATGGCTGACAGTATGTGGATTTACCATCTAGCTTCCATGTGTCGAGCATGTGGAGAATGTCAGTTAGTGATGCATTAAATGGTTTCATTGTCTATGCTCTGTAAAAGAGCCTGTATTTCATACAAAAGGCACCCTATTGGCAATGGAGGACATCACATCTAATTTGCCACACCTCGGTCATTAAACTAAGGACTACAGAACATCAAATTAGCATAAGCTTACATCTAAATAGATCAAAATTCACTGGTTAGAAACCATCATATTCGAATGATTTAGTTGACCGATGGCTTAGATGCCGCAAGAACGGTGGAACTGGAAAGCTTTGAAGAAAAAAAAAAAACTAAATAAAACTAAATAAAATAAATAGCATGTGACCAGGTGTGCTATTCAGTCCCATACCAAGGCATCACCAGCTTTGTGAAATGAAACTGAAGTGCTGGACCTTTTCAAACCTGCCTGACGAGCTCATCAGTGGGAACCAAAAGAGCCTTTTCAAGATGTAAGAATGACATGTGAGGAAGGGAAGAAAAGGTCTCTGTGTGTGGAGAAGCAAGAGGGCATGCAAGGAAAAAAGGTGGGTGGTGCACATTTTACCCCTGATTTGCTGTTGCTGCTTCACAGGCTGGCAAATTGGAACTGGATGTCATTGTGGTGCAGGATGGGCTACATCTCAAAGTAATGCATTGAAAAGCATGTCCAGATTTTTTTTTATAATACACTCGAAAATACTAAGAAGTGTGTACTGATCATGTTTCTTGTATTTATTGTTGCATATATGCAATCAATAAGTAGCAGGAGCAAGCAGGAGAAACAGATGATGTGGGATGTACAGGACTTGAAAGACAAGTGTAACTTCATGCATTTCTACAGGAAGTGATTACACAAACGAACAAGGAATTCAGAGTTCAAAACAAAAAGTACGGTTTACATGGAGTATGATATAGTAACGGACACTGTGTATACTCTAAGAGATCTGACAACTGTTCTGGCAAAGTAACTACAGTGTCAGTCTCCAGAAATATACACACGCATCTTTATAATTGCCTTGTAAATGCAAGATCAACACAGTTACATAGAAACAGGTGTATGTTTCACCTGGAAATAAATGAGTATCAATATGAATTGAAAATGCAACTGAAAGTATTGCTCACTTTACAATGCAGTCTACCCAGCCCTCTACGGTAATTTGGTCCCCACATCGCCATTGCCAAATGTTCTGTGCACCGATACCTCCATTACCTTTTTGAAGGAATGATGGTTCTTGGTCTATAAAAGTGACTCCACACCACCTCTGAATGAATCTCACAACAGATTACATGAGACACTCAGATTTGCATCAGTTTTAATCAAAAGGCCAAATGAGTGCTACAATTTTTAGTCCTCCTCCTTAAACCAATTCCAGGGTGGCTGCAGCCTTATTATTAACAGTACATTCAAATGGGGCATGTGTGGCACAGTGGTTTACAGCAGCCACCTTGCCTTGCGCACACACACACACACACATTTATCTGAACCACTTGTCCCATACGGGGTCGCGGGGAGCTGGAGCCTAACCCGGCAACACAGGGCGTAAGGCTGGAGGGGGAGGGGACACACTCAGGACGGGACGCCCGTCCACCACAAGGCACCCCAAGCGGGACTCGAACCCCAGACCCACCAGAGAGCAGGACCCGGTCCAACCCACTGCACCACCACGCCCCCTGCCTTGCAATGAAATCCTATTATTATTTAATGTAAGAGTAGAGGGGATTGAGAAAGAGGAACACCAAAAATGTACTGATGCAAAACCAGCACAAAGCGTTTTCAGTCTAAACACATCACCGCATGAGGGTTGTGGAGGTTGTGATGCTGGAGGATGATCAGATGATCAGACTGAAATTGTGTTATTGTCACTTCTTTTCAGAATGCTACGATTTTAAAATAATCAACAGTGTCTGCCAAAGCAAAAATTAAAGTGTTTAAAAATTTAGGCGTGCACTGCACCGGAGGGGTTTACCCTGTGTCATCCCTGCTCCCACATTTTCCGTGGGGCTGTAGCCATTCATAGCAGTTTTGGAGCTCAGGTCAATCATCTGGTGGAGGCGGAGCTTGCGGCAGTAGATAGAGGCAGCCTCTGGCTCCAAGGCAATGATGAGCTGGTCGGGATTGTCACGAGAAACCAGACCACACTAAAAAGGAAGATGGGGGCACAGCACAGACAGGAAGTGCAGAAGTTAGGCCACTTTATGGAATGTGGACAAAAGAACCGCAAAGCAAACTATTAAAGGAAAGCAATTCTAACTTCCTTCTGCTTTAATTGTAACTTGCTATGTCTCAGAAACCCTGGGGGAACTTTAGTTTGCATATGTTCAATGTACTCTTACTGGCACAGCTTTGTTTGTACTGTTACCGACCTTTGTAACAATAAACAGCAGTCACAAAGAATATGAAAATCATCCGAAAACGACACATACAGCAACAGTTTTGAAGTGAGTGAGAATTCAGACGTGAAAAAATAAAAGGGCAACCTGATCATTAAGACAGCTGAAATGCATACTTTATAAATACATTTATAAGAAAAGACCTCCCCATCTCCTAGTGCAGACTGCTCCACTACTGCAGTGAGAAAGAACAGAGGTACGCAAGACCGGGGTTGTAGGGGGAGTCTCTGCTCTTGTTTCCTCGGAAGAATTAGTAATGATCCAAGGATGAACGAGGATGCTGAGTCACTGCTGATGCGCTACACCCCCTCCCTAACTCCTGCACATGCTCTCCTCCCACTGCAGATATCAGGTGATGCAACTAGTCTGCAGCACCTCTTGCTCTCCTCAGCACCATACCTCACCCCACCCCTCACCAAAGCTCCCCCCACTGCAGACAAAAACCAACTTGCCAGTACCCACCACTAGCCTGCACTACACCTCCTTTTCGGTATCCCACGCTCTCTGCTGCCACTCCTCAGTGCCGCCCTACCATGTGTCATCTGTCTCAAGCAGGGAAATGACTGCAGTACCACAGAGCACAGGAGGGGGGTGGGCAGAAGGCCTGGCACTGCCACACCCAGGTTGCTGCTGATCAGCACCAGCACAGTGCCGGCGATGTGCGTGCAATGCATTATTAATAGGCTCTTTGCAGGGTTGCTGAGGTAATGCACACTCATCACGACATCCACGGACCTACAGTGGCATGAAACTGTCACCAGAGGGAGTCTGTCCTTGTACAGGTAAAACTTTAACGCTTTCCGGGAAGTGAAAACATGTCAATTCTACAGGCTGATTTAACTGTAACGTGGCCAGCTGGAAGATGTTATTTTAACCCTTTTCTGTGACTGATGATACTTTGCAAATTTCGTTGCTCTAAGATAGTTAAAAGGTGTGCAATTTTACCAAGACAGTTTCCTACCATTCCAGAGAAACAGTAACAGACTCAAATTATTGAGGTAAGGAAGCTCCTTGTCTTGCATTACTGCATAGATTAACATTTAAAGTTCTGCTCAACGTATAATTTGTTCAAATTCAAGAGTGCCACACCGCAGACTGCAACTGCAAAAGGAGGTCTCTGGATAGGAAAGCTGTCTGGAAAACGTGTACTATGGTCTCTTGCAGTCATTTTACACCAGCGGTTTGTACACAATAGTATCTCAAAAGATTTTTTGTAATCTGAAGGATTCTCTATGGCTCCATTATAGACTGCACAAAATCACTATCTGAAATTATGATAAGGCTTTTTGACCCACCACTATCACCACACCCAAATACTATGTTGCCCCTGGGACAAAGCTCTAAAACCTTTAGCTCACCTTGTATGCTGCTTCTCTCATGAACTGCTTGGCTGGCTGCTTCCAGATGGCCGGGACAGTGATCACCCACCTCACATCTTCATTTCTGAACTCTGTGCCCGCCTGGTCACTCAGCTCCTGCAGTGAGACAGGGTCCAATGAGTGGGTTATTACTATAGTAGTCACTTACAGTCCATCTTGACTCATTTACATGTATTCATTTAGCAGATGCCCTTCTCCAAAGTGATGTACATCTCAGAGAAAATGCAATTTGTGCATTACATAAGGAGAAAGAGACATAGTTGCAGAGATGTGATTCTTAAGTAAACCTAGTTTGTTGCTTTCCACTTGAGCATTCCACTTGAAACAATTCTCTGTCGATACTGATGCATGATAACATCAGAAAAGCTATTTTCAACAATTTCTTCCTAAAATCTATTTGAAAAGTGAATTTTTGCAGAGCAAACCAACCCAAACCTTATTTATCTTTATTTTAAATGGGAAAAATAATGTACAGGCATGCTCTGGTATACAGACTACCAGTTAACAGACTTTCAGTATAATGGCCCTAGAAAAGCCGTACCCATGTCTGGTATACAGACCGACTGCTCCCAGTATTACGGATTTTTTTGCGTGTTTGAATCAGAAGTCATGAATCAATCAGGCATAGATTTATCACCAATGATGCTGAAGTCATGAGCCAATCAGGCACAGACTTTTCAACAATGCATGATAACCTCTTCTTAATTTTGCATTGTTTTTCAAGTTTAGTTTTGAGAAATTTTTCTTTTTAGTTTTTGAATGTTTTTCCTTCATGTACATTTACATTACATTTATTCATTTAGCAGATGCTTTTGTCCAAAGCGACGTACATCTCAGAAAAAGTACAATTTATGCATTACGCAATGCATGTACCTCTATACATTTAAGTGAGGTTTTAAAACTCACTTCTTTCTGACTCAATTCCCCCAATCTCGTAAGTGCTCGATAAACGTGCACATGTTTATGTTGAACAATTTTTAATAGCAATTTAATATATGCAGTCTATATGCAGCTACTCATGTAATGTATACTGGTTTATCCGGTTGTACGTGACAAATTGACTGTTCTCAAAAATCATGTGTCTGCACCCAAATCTCTTGTTCTTTTGATGTAATGCACCTTTTGAATTGTTCTCTGAGATGTACATCACTTTGGAGAAAAGCACGTTAAATCAATAAATGCAAATATATTTGTCTTTCATATGTTTGTCTATTTACTATACAGTAGTCTAGTAAACAATAAAACTTCCAAATACAGTCTGTTAATTTCCTTGATTGTTTTTATCTTTCTTGAAACTGTGTTTGGAGGGTATTAGTGGAAATATTCTGGCATGTGCGTAAAGTCCAGGAACACATAATTTCTTTCCCATTTAAAATAATGAGAAAGGACCTCCCAGGTTACAGGCTTTTGGTATAAGGATCATTTCCAGAAACAAATTAGGCTCATATAACGAGGATGCCTTTAATCCTGAGCCACAAAAAGGCTCCCCTTTTTTACACCAAACATTCAAATTTCCTGCCTTATTTTTTCAAATGGTGATCGTGCACTGGACAAGTGGTTACTTAAAATGGATGGATTCTGTTGTTCTTTTGCTGTTTTTTTTTCAAATGCTGTTATATTTTAATTAATTATATTAAAGAACTCAATAAAAGCTGAGGTACAGTCCAGGGAAGGAAAAGAAAGAGGTTTGATTTGAAGGCTCTGGTGGAAAATATTGTGGTGGCAGACATGTATGGGTGCTGGCTACTTGCCTTGTGCAGTAGATGATATGTATAAAACCTGTAGTTTGATTTGAAATTTCTGATCTTGTAAGGTATTTCTTGCAAGTGTGAGTTGAAACCTTGTTATGCAAATTTTAGGTTATAAATGACATGTGCAATGAAATCTAAATTCTTATAAAATGACTGCATTCTGTGGGGGAGGCCTGTATAAATGCCTAAATTGCCAACAGTTTATCAAACTTTGCAGCAATTCTTCCAGATTGTGGCTGACGGGATACCTTCAGAGCTTGATCCTTGAAGAAGGCAAGAGCATATGCAAATATGTCCAGTGCTTTCACTCGCTTCCCATTGGCTGCATGGAGGTCTGTCTCAATTGAGAGGTTCTGTAGAAAAATACGACTCAGCTGAGGATATATCCATAGGACAAGTCATTTATGCTTGTGTGCTTCAAGTAAAAATAACAAATTTCATGTAAAAAAAGACATTATGATTTTGTGATATGTTTATGCACCTCCGTTATATGTTCGTTATTTAAAGCACCGATGGAGAACTACGAATGATAGGGATTTTTAAGCGTGTTTACCGCTGTGGTGTGAAGCTTCATCTTGAACTTCTCCAAGTAGAGCCAGTGCTTGGACTCACTAGGGTCCAGATCATGATAGAAGTCCCGAGCAGCATAGCCAAAACTGTGGAACTTCCGGTCAGGGGTCAAGAGAATGGTTGTAGGTGTCTTCTGATTGGACACTCCTGGGTCTCCTCCTTCCCACCGCCTGATAAGAGGAGGAAGTGGCACATCTATGAATTACAGAACCTACTATGACCTCAACAGAAAGCAATCCTGATGTCAATCAGGTTAGATTTAAACACTGTCTTAACCCTCTAAAATACTTATTTAAACTTATTTTAGTAAAAGTGACAAAATAAACTGGCCAACTGTGAAGTGCTTTATCCTTGCTTTCTTCCTGCTGCCCTACTGGGCAAATTTGAACAACGGCTGACTTCTGTCAGGGAAAAAGCAAAGATTTGGCAATTAGAGGAAGTATAATTAGCTTCTTTACCACAGAGCTCAGCATATGTTTGCTCACCACCTGATAAGATTATCAGATGCTTCATTCAGCTCAACATGGGTAATTACATGACTCATGGGAAGACCACCCTTAGCCACACGGTGACACAAATAAGCTGACATTCTGACAAATATCTTGTCAGAATGTTCACAATAAGTGGTATGTAGTTAGCTTTTGGTGCTCAGTGTTTAAAGAACTGGACAGGATTCAATTATTTTGAATTATATTTATCAGCTAACGTACAGCAACTTGACAAGGACTGTAACTGATACCAGCTGTGTTTTTTTTAAGAATTCATCTTGGGCAATTAAAACTGTTGTTATTTTTATTAATTTAGCTGACACATTTCTCCAAAGTAACTTGACAAGGCTGAACTACCAATAAATATTCACCCATTTGTACAGGTGGGTCATTTTTACTGCAGCAATTTAAGTACCTTAGTCAAGGGTACTACTGCTGGAGGTAGGACTAGAACCTGCAACTTTTGGATGTAAAGGCAGCAGATGTAACCACTACACTACCAGTGACACACACAACTTCAGGACACTTTTGCACAGTTGTAGAAAAATATGATAAATGCTGCAACAAAAACTTGCTTTTTTGCATTATGTTATATAACAGACACAACTGTCACTTTGGAAATCGAACTAGCACAGGTACACTTTGAAACCAAGCAAATATAAGGGATGTTGACTTTAATAGGTGGGATTATCTTCACTGCTTGCTCTAGTGGGCTGTGAGCTAAATGCCTAATAATAATCCCTGTAAATCATTCAACCTCCATAGGCTGAGGGGTCTAGTTCAGCTGGTGCAAATCAAACAAATCAGTTGTGCTGAGCAGTTTGGAGAAAAACAAGCACTTATCACCAGCTGTCAAGAGCTTCATATGGTATCCATGTTGTAAAAATATAAACATCCTGTTTGGGGAGCTTGGTAGTGGTATGTGGTGTGCATAGCATGAAACTGCAACATCTTAAAAGGGTTTCAACAGATAGCAGATTTAATGGCAAGAGCAGTGGTCTGTTGGCTGCAGTGCTGTGTGTTCAAGTCCCAGACTTGAACACTAGTCTCTAGTCCTTAGTAGTGCAACTCCCCATGGAGGAAACCACTCCAGAGTAACGGGTAACGTCCACCATGCAGGATAAGTGACGGAAGCACAGCTCCGGCAAACCGGCTTGGGGTGCGAGCCTCTGGCCCTGCATTCTGCCCTGGGTACTGTCAGCACTAAATCTATCCAAAGAATTTTACGTCAACCGAGCTCTGCAAGTTCATCCTCCGTCCGTTTCAGGGATGAACAGAGAAACATCCCAGTGAAGAGATACAGCAGGCAAACAAAACAGTGTGTCCTACTTTCCTTATGTTGATGTCCATGGTGATGTTTGTCATATTTATCTACACCTCCTGATAAAGCCAGGACCAGGACATTTTACCCTAATGGTATAGTTTTATCATGCCCAGTAGCAATGGGCAGCCAGTTAGACTTGGATCCCCAGAGTTTTATCTCTTATAGTTGCCTTAGGAATTTTGTTTCCTCTCTGTTGTCCTCTGGCTTTTTTCTGTCACACTTACCTTAAAATGTGTACCTTGATTGCTATTATACTAATTGCTGCACATCTCTCTGTGCTATTTCTGTTTGTTTTGTTAGCTTGTTAGCCCTAAGGAAACATGTCGCAAATCAAAAATAAAAATAACAGACTTTAATTATATAAAATCAATACCATATACAGGCAAATCACATAACAAAATACAGTAATATTTTTAATCCAGTAATAAAACATAGAGTAATTGTAAAGCCCTTTCTGGTCTGAAACCACAATAACAATTACAATCACAATTTTGCCCTGTTATTTGTGATATGGAAAGCACATTTCTTATATGAATACAGTATACTGCTTAGAATGGGAACTGCAACGTAATATACTTTGTGAAGGATTATTATCTGTTTGTCCTTACATATGTTTTGTGATGTTGGCGTTTGCAAGAAGCTTCCAGATGGCTTGGGTGTGACTGGCTGAGATCTTTGTGTGTCCCTTCCCCCATTCTGTCCTTTCTCTACAGCGACGGTGGCAGAACAGGCTCACCTCATGATGTGGATACACTCGGGCTCCTTGGTGAAGCTGTACGCGTAGCCGCTGGATGTGGTGCCAAAGTCAATGGCCACAACCACCGTAAAAGAGGGCTTTGACTGCTCATTTTGGTCTGGGTCCTTCTGAAAAAAAGAAGAAAGTTCACAAAGAGGTGGTGGTGGGTGGGAGAAAAGGTTGCCAACTTTAATGAGGCTGCAGGTTGTCTCAGCAAACTGCCTAAACCTGAATCATATGTAACACAAAGGTTTAATCATACAGACCCGAAGTGCAGAAATGAATCACTAATGATGTGTCTACATCATGAATTCATACGTAATGAAATAAAAGCACCAATATTTCATTTTTTATCATACATCTTTAACGTGGGTGGGCAACCATTTTTCCATGGACATTTCTGCAGCCGGTCAACCACAGATATGATCCTACAGGGGTAGCTGGTAGTATAGTATTTAGAGCTGCTGCTTTTGTCCGTAAAAGCTGCAAGTTTGAATCCCACCTGCAACTTTACCCTTGAGCAAGGTATTTACCCTACCGTGCACCACCTCTATAAATAGGTAAATAATTGTGAGTTACTTTGGACAAAAGCGCAATACAAATGTAAATATACAATTACAAAGAATTAGCTAAATAAATTAATTTCAGAACTCTAATGAATGACAAAGCCAAACATAATGCACAAATCCTGAAGTTGACAGAAAACAGCTAATATTTGCTAAATGTTAATCAGTGAGAGATTTGGCCATTTTCAAGAATATTTGGTTCAAAATTCTTACACAGTACAATTCTTAATTCACCTACTAGATTTATATCATTAAGATGAGGTCGATTGTTTGATTTGTAACTCAATAATTTAGTTCATCTTAATCGAGTTGGACAGACCATCTTGGGCAATGGGTTGCCCACTGATGATCTATAAGGAATGAAATGGAACTGAGCATGGCCATAAGAGGAGGACCAAAATGGCACTCCCCAGAAGCACATTGTCTGACAAATTGCCACTTGCCCTAGCCATCAAGTGGTGAGGAGGCCAGGGGAAGACAAAATGCCCTGTGTCCTCCCCAACTTTTTTTTAACGGTAAAAACGGCGAGCTAGGGTGTAGCTGGGCAAAATGTGCTCTTCTCCAAAGTGGTTATTTCACCGAATGAAGTCTGTGGGTCAAAATAGTATACAAAGGCAGGCAACTGTAGATACTTGTGTTTGCCTTCCTTAGATTGTATGACTAATGAGCTTTGAAGGGGACCAAAATAGGGAATTGGTTAAAACTGAAACCCAAAAAATGGTAAAAAGCAAAAAAAAAAAAAAAAAAAAATTGAAAAGAAAGCAGTAATTTAGTTGAGTTCTTACCAGAGAGTGGGAAGGAGACAGTGGGGTGATGCCGGGATCCCCCAGACTTTTTGCCGGTGATGCAGTAGATGCTGCATCTGAGAAAAAGCACAGAAAGAACATGTGAGCTGACTCCTTGGAGTGAAAAGCTGCTCTGTTGTTTTAAAAGCTGCATAAAGATCACCACGAGACATCTTTGTCTCAAAATTTCTGTGAAAGCTGGATAAATAAAATGTACACTGGCACATTAAATATAGCATTTCCCTCACAATGTTTTGTGTAAATGACTTGTGTGACGTGTAATTTTTAATTTGCTTTTTGACGCTAGGATCCAAAAGATGCAACCCAGATCTTCTATAATCAGCAAACCACAGATAGAGTCTTTCAAAGTGAAATAGAAGCTGGAGTGCTGTGATTGTGCTGTCATTATAAATCACACAAAGGAGCAAGGCATTCCTTTCTCAAAGCCAACAGACTTGCTTTGTTCTCTGAAAATAACATAAATCATGTATCAGTGCACAGAACCAACAGATTATTCATTCTGAGAAGTTCATAGCCCATACTGAGAAGGGGACACACATTACACTAATTATTTTCCAAAATTAACATTTGGACTGTCTCAATGAGATTCTTGCCAGGCTGCGAATGCTACACATGGCATGACTGGATAGTAAAGGAAACCCAACAGCTCAAAAAACCTGCAGACTAAACCATACCGAACGTAGGAATGAAGCACACTTTCCATCTAACATGAACTGAGCTACTAAGGCTGACTTATCCCTATCAAGTATTCTAACTATTCTGCAAAGACCCACACACACACACACACATTTTCAGAACCGCTTGTCCCTTACGGGGTCACGGGGAACCGGAGCCTACCCAGCAACACAGGGCGTAAGGCCGGAGGGGGAAGGGGACGCACCCAGGACGGGACGCCAGTCCGTCACAAGGCACCCCAAGCGGGACTCGAACCCCAGACCCACCGGAGAGTAGGACTGCGGTCCAACCCACTGCGCCACCGCACCCCCCTGCAAAGACCCAATAAACCTCTATTTTTTTTTGTATTTGGTTTCAGGAAAGGCTAATAATAAGTATGATAGATCAAAGAATATCTAGTTACGTAAGTTGACGCAAGCATAATTAAAAGCAGCTACAAAAATATAACATAGTGATGTTTGGTTTCAGTTACAGATGAGAAGAGAAGATGATCAAAATTATTTCTAATAAATTTTACATGGTCTGGTATTTGGTATCTCAAAATCAGAATCTATTATGAAGTTTTGAGAAATTACATTACTCCTTTTTGAATAAACATTCAGATTATCATCAAGAAGCAGAACATATTTATTTACATTATCAACTAACGACTGATGCACATTTAGCTTGTGGCACTAATAACAATAACAAATTTGGATTTAAACCAGTTGGGCCTTATTTAATGTTACCTTCATAATAATTTCAAATTATGTAAAACCTGGAGATACTGCACTGCATTTGAACAAAGTGACATTTGAAAGGTATTAGAGAGAGTATTTGTCCAACGCCACAATCTTCATTAACGTCACCTAATAGCACTTCACGAGAGGCCTTAAAAATGGGCAATAATGGCTGTCCGTGTATATTTAAAGTGGTTTAAGATTGTCTCTCCACGGGATGCTGAGTTATTTGTCCGATTTCCAGACTGCTCGCCTCCTTCCTACTGTGCGACTGAGTGGTCAGAATCAACACAATGCACTTTACTGGGCAATTACAGGTCTGAATTAGGGACCACCTGTAGATCCCCTTCCCCGCCCTAGCAAATCTCTGTAACCTTGGGTTTTTATTTAAAAAGACAAACAACAAAAGTAAAATCAATACTGGAGATACCAAATGACTGGTCCATAATGGTAAATGTGTTTGAGAGCACCATTATTCAAAGAATTGCTCAATCCGCTGCGCTTTTTACAGTTTCTTTTCTTCTTTGCTCACCGGTTAAAGGAACTTAAGATTGTTTACACAGCAACAATGAATACTTGATGGGAGATTTCATTATGGCACAACCAGCGCAGCGCAGCAACGGCGCAAAATCGATACAAACAAGTTGTCGACAGAAATCATCACGCAGCTGACAATTAACCGCATGGTGATTTGGCTCTGATTCCCCAAAGCTTGTTTGTATGCTTTCAATGTACCATGTTTGGGTTTACTCTAAGAGCACAAAAAGAAAATACTGTAACTTGTAAAATGCACCTCAGCAAATGAACCATAACCAGGTGATGAAAACAAGGGATAGAAATTTAAATTGTAAATGTTAAATATATGCATATATTCTGAGAGATAAGGATTTGACTTAAGTCAATATCTTCATATGTATTTGTAAAAAACGAGCACCCTTGATATTGGATAGTATGTAAGAAAAATCCAATCGGCAGGAACATTAATTCTTTGATTTTTCATTGCTTACCGTCTGACAGTAGAAATTATTACCTGTGTATAAGTAGAAAACTGTTCAAGTTATTAATTATGAACACAAAATTTTTTTACACACTAACAAATTTCCACAGCAGGACAACAACAGCAAAAATAATGAAATTGTAGATGCTGATGTGGTAAGAAAAAACAAAAGCCATATTTTTAGAACTTAGGTCTAAACGAAACAGACTTTTTATTTCAGTAAGAACACAAGAAATAAACAGCGAGTGGCTGCGAATGGGCCCAGCGATGGAGCAGGAAGATAGTGCACAGCGTATCCTGCTTCGCCCCTCGCCTGGAATGTTACACACATTGACAGGAAGCAGGACGGGTCAAAGAGGGGAGGATCCCTTAGTGAATTTTTACAACACTCAAGCACAATAAAAAAAAACAAATTTCTGTTTCCCCTCTGCAGTGAGAAAGTCGCTTTATTTCAACAAATAATAACTGATCAACTTTAAAGACAAACTCGCTATGTAATTTATAAATTATATATTAGATATGATTTTCTCCATTATTTATAAATTATCATTTGTAATAAGAAAATTCCAAACAAGTATACTTTAATAGCACTGCTAAAAGCTCATCCTGGATTTTAGGTGAACCACTCAAATGCTTTTTCTTATAACAGCTTTTCTTCTCTCTGTTGGAATGAATGCTTTCAATGCTGTCTCTCACCCTCGTTGCTGCTCCTCCTCACACAGGAGACCTTCCCCATACCTGTATTTGCAATGAGGAAGACTGGGAGTTGAGTCAGTTCTGCACAAAAGAATTCCTAACAGCAGAAGAGTGTACTAATTCCCAAGACAATTCAATTCCGGTCCACTTCTTTAAATAAAAAAAATATATAAAAACTCTGAGCTTTCATGACTAGGAAAGGCTGGGCAACTTATCCAGGAAAAAACCTCAGGTCTTTAGCATTGGCTTTTAGGGTATGGCCAAAAATCAACTGCTTTAATATTCACTAATCTAATGCGCTACTTAAAAATCTTTGCAAGGCATGTGTCAATACCTTAGATGAGGTGGTATATCGGTTACTTATGCATACCTTTTGCTGGAATACCTTTGAGCAAGGTATTTACATGAAATTTCTCCAACTAAGAAAAAAACCTTCAGAAATGAGTAAGCTGTATAAATGAGTAAATCAATGTAAATTGCTTTGAAGAACACCATAAGTTAAGTGAAAAAATGTTTAAATTTCATTGTATTTTTCATGAAAAACGCAGGTTTTTGAAAGGCCCTAAATTCTGAAAATGTATGTAATTAACAGAGATAAAAGCATTCAGTTTTCAAAAAATTTTTTTTTGATATCAACAAAAAAAAAAAAAAAAACAGTACAAGAATATTGAGTTTTTTTAACATCATTCGTAAAGCTGCCATAGGTAGGTCATTTCCAAGCTAGGTAACTTTCTGTCATGTAATTAGGTAAATTTGACAGTACGTCATTCCTGCAAATGTCCCACGACAGAGATTCTGCACATTTTCCCCTTTCTGTGATTTATCATTATGTCAGACATCACGCCACAATCACAATACTACTTCCTGTATTTAAGTACTGAAATTGTGGTACAGTGTCAGTAACATGGTATCTTTATAGAGCAACTAGAAGAATAATGAACTATGGATTTAAGAAATTACCTGATACAATAATATAAACCAGGGCTGAAGCTACAAAGAGCACAGATCTATGGAAAAAAAGGTAAACACCCCTTTAATAACTCCTATGGTTCTACTGACTGAGACATTGTACATACAGTATGTATACAGGGCTGGAGCAGAGCTCACTTTCAGCCCAGGAATTAAATGTTGCAATCTGGCCCTTAGGACTACTTGCAAATGAACAATGGAGCAATACAACATACTGTATCTAGCTGCCATACCACCATACGCCAACCAAATAGACTATTCCATGTGGCAAGCTAAACACACTGGCTGAAACCGCTTGTCCCAAATGCGGTCGCGGCGAATCGGAGCCTAACCCGGCAACACAGGGCGTAAGGCCGGAGGGGAAGGGGACACGACCAGGACGGGACGCCAGTCCGCCGCAAGGCAGCCCAAGCGGGATTCGAACCCCAGACCCACCAGACAGCAGGACCCAGCTAAGCCCGCCGCACCACCGTGCCCCTCACAAGCTAAACAATGATGCATAAAAAGAAGACAAATCGTCACATCTGGAGGTCACACAGACACGGACATGTATTACTGTAACGTCCCTATATGGACGGAGGGGTGTGAAACTCATGTTCAGAGAGAAAATATGGGCTTATGGAGTAAATTAGAAGTCAAAGTATAGGTGTGATAGGAGAAACAGAGCAAAGTGAAGCACACACCGTGAGTGGAAGAGGACACCAAAATGACAGCACAGAAACTCAGGATTGGAAGAGAAATGCACTGTGACATCAACTTTGGAAACCAGAATGTAAACAGGTAACAAGGACAGTTAGAGAATCACAGACAAAAGCAGTGGGTAGCTGATCAAGCATCCAGAACTCTGCAGGGCTCTTGTTTGCCTTTTATTGCTTCTTCTCCAATTGCATCATCTGGAACTGCTCATGGCAGACATGACATTAAAATGTACTGTAACTGTCACCAGGTGAAGCAGAAGGACACCGATGGCTATCTATGCAATTTGCTAGTTTACTGTTTTTTGGGGAAAAGAAATCCATTGGTCATTTTCATTTTAGCAATAGGGGTACAATGGTGTAGCGGGTAACGTCTGGGTCTCACGGGTCCTGAGCTGCTCAGTCAGGAAGATACCTGAATCCAGCTCAGGGGGTGTGAAGTTGAGATGTTCTCATAGCATTCACAACCCAAAGACATGCTTAGAAGAAAGAAATGGTGAAATGCCTCTGAATACATCGGTTACTGTGAAAACGATGCAAGCAGCTACTATGAATGGAGTCCTGCTCCAGGGCATTACCAGCCAGTTTACTTGTATATTTATTTAGTTGACACTTTTCTTCAAAGTGAATTACAATGACGTACCCATTTATAAAACTGGACAATATTTACTGGAGTAAATACCTTGCTCAATGGTAATATAATGGGAGGTAGGATTCATACCTGGGCCCTTTTAGTCCAAAGGCAGTCACTCTCATCACCATCATATTGCCAACAAAGACAAAGGATGCTATTGTTTGGTACATTGCTATCTGAAAGCTGTGGTATTACAGAATTACACTGCAGAAAATGACAGCTGTGAACAGCGTTAATAAAAGTGCACATAGAAATACGCGGTAAAATACTGACGACAACTTGCACTCACTGATGAAATTATTTTCTTTCAGCTACTGCATCCTTGAACAGTACAACCAAAGTGAACGAAAGTTGTCCTCAGTATTTTAGGGCACATACATGCTGTGTCTCCCCTGCCTTTAGATCAGAATATGCCTGTTATTTTGGAGCACTTTAGTACATCTTCCTCCAATGCTTTTTTCTTTAATGCGGTTTTTCCAGCAGCACCAGTGTCACCTTTTCTATTCATTCCGTCTTTTCCTATTTAGCCTCCGAGTCGAAAGCGTGTTCTCAAAACATGTTCTCGAAACCTGACAGCGTGCAGACATATGATCGGTAACTGACGAACCGCGATTCAGCGTGGGCCGTACTAATATGGGGAAGGCAATCCTCTGTCCCCTAAACTACTGCAGATATTAGCTAGCTGCACCTCGTGTTCCCATGTTTGTGTGTATGTGTGTCAGCTCCAGAGCCTGTAAAGGGTTAGAGAAAACGGATGACTCCGTCGCGCAGGCTGGCCATTGGAGTGGGCTGGCAACTTCAGCCCGCTGGGAAAAAGCCAGATTACCACTCCAGGATTGCATACATGAACACTTGGGCTTATCAAAGAAAACGCCATTCTCAAGGGCAAAACAGCTGAGCTTCTTACAGAAAGCTGCAATCTATGAGATTACAGTGTTGGGTTTTATTATGATCACAGTCAATTTCTAACCTGCAACTGTCATTTCAATACAGCATCATCCAGCACTAACCGTCCTGAAGCCAAAGCCTGGCAATACTGTTTCTACGCTCCTTTCCATGACTCCCAAACAAAACATGACCTGTGTTGTAACAAATGAGACCGTTCATAAACCTAAACAGGCTCTAAATATTTAAACAAATAAAAAGCCAGACAAAACAATAATGTAGACATCAGCATAACACATTATACTCACTTCTTGCTACATATCAGTGACTCAGAAATAAAACAATAATGCAAAACATGTAATGAGAAACTGGTGATTTCTGATAAGATGAACAAAAAGTGGAATAATTTTGGAATATTTCAGAATTCCCAGACTACACAATGTCTTTGTGCAAATCTTGAGTGATTTACCCAAATCCAGGTCTAATATCCACTGGCTCCTTGGGTTGCAAAGCAGTTACAAATGTTCAAGGATATGAACATTTTTTTTTCCCAGTTTTTCCTTTTTAAACTGCTTTCTTCACTGTTTCCCAGAATTTCTGTTTCTGCAATAAATGGCAATAAATAAATTAAAAATATCAAGGCACCAAGCCGAAACGCATCCATGTTCTGTACTAATTACATTTTTTTGTTCTACTAAGTTTGAGAGTGCTCCCTCCCCCCTTTTTTATCTTAAATAAATAAATCAACAAATATAAGCATTGACTGGGTCACAAGATTCTCCTGCCAGGGAAGTGCTAGCAATAAATAATGAAAAAGGGGATAATGCATCCCAAGCTTTTAAACCCTGAACTCCTGCAGCAAGCATGAAGATGACACCCAGTTATGTTTGAACCACTCAGTCAGCTCGGTCTTTGTGCATTATATCAGTTTCAAGTGCATGGGAGACCAGAAGGTGACCTTTGCAAAAGCTTTGTGGTCTTCTGTCCCTTTGTGAATCATATCTTATACTTTTAAAGCAACGATGTGACAACAGAAACACCGGAAAACATCTACGTGCTGCAGGTGTGGCTGAATGAGTTCAGACCATGGTGGGTGTTTGATTTTTTTTTTGTATATATACATATATCAAAAAAAAACTGATTTTTTTTTTTTTTGTTTAAATCTTGAGCATTCTCCATAACACTAAATGTATATTTTAACAGGTGTTACCAAACTATTTGTTTTCTTCCTGAAAGTGCTGTAAATTGCTTAAAATTGCTAAATTTTAATTGTTAAAAGTGATGTTATTGATGCAGAACCAATGGTTGCTGCCAACCAGCTTCTTTCTGCCACTGCATCCCCTGCAAGCATAGGGCTTGTCTTCAGCAGATATGGAATATCCATAGGAACAAGTTGAGCACAGCAATTGCAGAAAAACTTGTGTTTCTCTTCAAGGCCTTGAACAAGAACATTGTGCTGAGTTAGCCCTAAGAAACCCATACTTTTAGGAAAACTGTGGGTGTCTGTGAATGAAGGACTATAGTATCATCCAAAAGTTGTGGTGTAATTTAATTTGACATGTTTTGATGTGTTATAAGTTATTTAAAGCTGACTTGCGTATTAATCACCGTGGTTTAATTATCAAGAGTCCTTGACGTTATTCATTTAATTCATTCATTTTATTAAAAATAAGTATTTATTGTTGATAGTTTCCTGTAATTTAAAGCTGTTTTCAAGTGCTTCTAAATATGTTACCAAATAATCCTTCTAATATTTGATGAAAGAAAAATATATTGACAAAATCAGTAGACTTGATTTAATAGATCATTTAAATCAGCGTTATTTAAATTGGTCACCCCTGGATCCTTGAAACTTTGATAAACAATCCAAGTTGTCATTTATTCAGTCATTGTCAATAACTACTTGTCCAATGCAGGGACGTGGTGGTCTGGAGCTTATCCCAGAATCATACGACATGAGGCAGGGTAAATCCTGAACTGGATGGCAGCCCCTTCACTCGCACTCTTCACTCTAACATTCACACATTAAGTGCAACTTAGGTTCCCCAGACTGACCTGAGAAAAACTGACCTTTTGGAAAAAAACCAGAGAACCCTAAAAGTTATCATAAATTGGTTAAATGCTTTTATTAACATTGAACGATTTCTGACAAAGTCCTGCCAAGCACAGAGAATTGCAGGACACAGTACAGCACGAAAACATAAATCAATTAAATTCAATGTCACTGTAAAAGAAGAAATCCCTTCAAAGAGCTGCATTCACAGCAATGTATGAGTGCTCTGTTCTCCTTCTGAGAGAGCATTGCAGTTCTCCTGCCATCTGAACAGTCATTTATATGGCAGTACAGCAAGTATCCACCTGACCCCCCTCCAGGGACCACAGATTGGAGGGAAGTGCCTTAGAACAGCTGAGGTCCAAGATCCCAGCCCCCACACAAGGACTGTAACAGTTGCTTTCGCACAACTGAGCGGACAAAGATATGCCTCAAAACTAGGGAACTGTCACGACCCCTGAATATCGGACTCTAGATGAATGTAGGGGGCGTTGCTCCCGGAGCCACTCAGACACATCAGGGACAACCGAACCCAATAAACACCAAATTCCCAGCACCATAAAAAGAATGAGGGACAAACATCTAGTTGTGGATTTTTGATGAGCTCTTTACTGCATTTCTTAGCAATTACTTAGCAATTCTCGTTCCACATTTACTCACATACTCACAAAGTCCGGTTCACAGTCTGTCTTTGTTGTAGTCCAGAGCTCCAGTCCTATCTGCATCTGTCCTCCTTGCTCTTGTCCTGATCCTGTGTCCCTGCCCATTTCTCTCACATTTCTGTCTATTCAGCTTCCCTTATGAGAACACTCTGAGTGCTCATGTATATTCATATTCACTCTGCTGTTGCCATAACCCTTTCATCCACATTTGGACGAAATTATTATAGTACACACACACACACACACACACACACACACACACACACACACACACACACACACACTTTCAGAACCGCTTGTCCCATACGGGGTCACGGGGAACCGGAGCCAACCCGGTAACACAGGGCGTAAGGCCGGAGGGGGAGGGGACACACCCAGGACGGGACGCCAGTCCGTCGCAAGGCACCCCAAGCGGGACTCAAACCACAGACCCACGGAAGAGCAGGACCCGGTCCAACCCACTGCGCCACCGCGCCCCCAATTATTATAGTAAGTGATCCAAAAAAAAAACCATTTACCAAAAACATGGAAAGAGTAAAGCATACTTGGTTACTAAATTTATGGTAGTTAAAAGGGTTCAAACTTTGCAGGTAACAGTGAGCTATTCTAATACCCTGCCTCAGTACTGGTTGTTTATCACCACATAAACAGACAGGAAGCGATCAAGTTTTCCTTCTTGTTGTCAGTGGCGTGTCGTTCTGCTGTGGATCGAGGTGAAACCCAGAGAGGTCCTACAAAAGCAGGCCCCCAATCGCCGAGCTTTGTCTCTCAATGGGCACAGACTCAGCCTGTTTCATTCATTTCTGTGGAACATACTGGACATTCGCTGATCCACAGCGAAATCAAAACACCATATAGGGGCCAGCTGGACAGGTCCTTAAAGACCAGTCCAGGAAGAAGAGCGACGCAAAGTGCGACGGCACTTTGACATTTCTCCGTCTGAAGAAGTCCAAAGTAGGTACAGTGCAGACTACAATCTGTCAGAGCAGCTCAGGAACTGCAGCGTCTTGCACTTTTCAGTGCCTCACAAAGGAAGCCAGGCTCTTGGGGCCAAACTCCCTGAGATGTGGCTGAACCAAAACGCAAAGCCTCTGACACAGTGCCGTGCATCCTGGAGTCACCTCATTAATAAAGCTGCTGAATTAAAATGAAATTTGCATGTTCTCTTGTGGTGTTATGTGTGATTCATCCCACAACAAAAGGCAGCGTTAGGAAAGACTGCAGTAGGGCTTAGTGCCAATTTTGAGGCTATACCGGCTTGAAAAGTCTTTTCATCCAGCTGCACAATTCAGGTCTCATATCTCTGACAAATCCGTTAAAAATATTTATAGTATGGGATGGATCAATGCTTGATTCTGAATGTTTAAGAGTGTGTTGATTTATTCCTTATATTCAGTTCAGTTCAGCTTCCTTCTGATTGAAGGGAAAGGTTGCAGTTACATCTCATTTTATTAAACATTAGTTATCTGTCATTAGTTATCTTTGTCAAAGGCATCTAACAATATCAGATTTGTATAGTAAGCAACTTAAAATAAGAGTCATATATGCAGTCAATGACTTAATAACCGTGCCATTTTCTAACCATGTTCACCAACATTCACTGTAATGTATGAACTGTATGAACTACCAATATTTGCCTCGGATAGGGGTGCGGTGGTGCAGTGGGTTGGACCACAGTCCTGTTGTCCAGTGGGTCTGGGGTTCGAGTCCCGCTTGGGGTACCTTGTGACGGACTGGCGTCCCGTCCTGGGTGTGTCCCCTCCCCCTCCGGCCTTACGCCCTGTGTTGCCGGGTAGGCTCCGGTTCCCCGTGACCCCGTATGGGACAAGCGGCTCTGAAGATGTGTGTGTGTGTGTGTATTTGCCTCGGTGGAGGTGGCGCAGCTCACAAATGCGCATTACTTATAGCTGAACAGTGAATAAATATCAGTATTCATTAACTATTTGCAAATAAAGTCCTAAAACAAGGATTAAACAAGGCCAAGACTTTGTGTACGTGTAGTAACATTGTCTCCTGCGCATCTGACAGCAGTCCTTTTATTCTGCACAGTCTGCAGGGGGGACGTCTTACAGTTGGATCCAAATGCTTAAGCAGCGTGGTAAGCATCCTTTCCAATAGCTGCTGCCTGCAGCCTTGGGTCCACAGTAGGAGGAAGGAGCAGGCTGGGTCCACTCCACACAAATGGTTTAGCTCCCCAAAAGAACAATGGGCTTCCTTCCTGTCCTAGCTGCTCAGCGACAATGGAAAAAGGAAAAAAAAAAGAGTTGGAGAGGATGGGGTCCTCTCATCACAGTCATGAGCCATGACATGAAATGAGTCAAAAATCACACAGCTGTTCCAAATCTGCAGTAGCTATCCACCCAAGCATACACTGAAGACAGGCCCTGAAGGGGCTGCATACCTGACACACTTTACAAAAACGTATAACCTCCTCCACAACAACCCTTTCTATGGAAGCCCTTTGCTGGGCTATGACACCAGTGGAGCACATCCACTGTACGTGTAGTACCCACCACAGCAGAACCAACTGCCATCTTGCCGTGCTCAGGAGAAGATAAAGTTAACTTCAAGATTCATAGGTATGAGTAAACTAAAGGTCGTTTCTCCGTTTTAAGAGTATTTCTCCGATCTTACAATAATACAAAGTGAATGAACAGCTGGCTTTCGTTGAAGAGCGAAGAAAACAAAAACAGCAGACTTACTACATTCACACTAATCCAACCACACCTACCCATCGATCGATATATTGTCAGAAACTGATATCCAACACATGATCATGGTGTTTTGGAGCCCATGTTGAAAGTGCAAGGTGTGAGGGAGTCACATCTTTACAGGAAACCAGTCGATTCCAGGGAAAAGCCATGTTCATTCATTTCCACGTGTGCACAGTACAGACAATTCAATCACCACTTCACCTGAAAAACATCTTTGGATGCGGGAGACAACCTGACCATCAAGAGAAAATGCACTTAAACACAGGAAGAACATACACAAACTCCACACATACTGAGCTGGATTAGTCAAACCCACAACAGATGAGCTCTCAGGTACAGGGAACAATTGCACCACTGCAATACCCTCAGCTTTAACTAACATTTCCAAATAATATAGTAGCAAAGTTTAAATGAGGGACATTCCTCCTATCCTTGTACACTCAAAATCAAACCTCTGCAGCTGATACAAAACGCTGCTGCACGAGTTGTGTTTGACTTGCCAAAGAGTTCTTATGTATCTCCCCTACTCATTTCTCTGCACTGACTTCCTATAGCTGCCCAGATCAAATTCAAGACCCTGGTTATTGCCTAGAAATGCCATCAATAGAACTGCTCCTAGCTATTTACAAGACTTGATCAACCGCTACACCCCAACCAGACCACTTCGCTCTTCCACATCTGCCCGCTTGGTGGTCCCACACATGAAAGGTAAAGCATGGAGGTTCTCGGTTCTGGCTCCACAGTGGTGGAATGACCTCCCCCCTCTCATTCAGAACTGCTGAAACTCTGTCTACATTCAAGAAGGGTCTGAAAACTCCGCTTTTCCAGACTCACTTCGCCCATGATCTCTCAAGTTCACGTACGCTGTAAATTCATGGTGTAAGTTCATGTACCGTAACTTTATAATCATTCCCAGATAAGGCTTTACACAGCCACTACTCCTATATTATATGTAAATGTTTGTGTACCTTTAAAAAAAAAAAGAAAATTATATTATATATATATATACATACACACACACACACACACACACATTTTCAGAACCGCTTGTCCCTTACGGGGTCACGGGGAACCGGAGCCTACCCGGCAACACAGGGCGTAAGGCCAGAGGGGGAGGGGACACACCCAGGACGGGACGCCAGTCCGTCGCAAGGCACCCCAAGCGGGACTCGAACCCCAGACCCACCGGACAGCAGGACCGTGGTCCAACCCACTGCGCCACCGCACCCCCTTTATATATATATATATATATATATATAAATAAAAAAGTAAATAAATAAATAAATAAATTTGTATGAAGGCGATCAGGATTAGTCTATCCTGAGTTTTATGCACCTACTCCTGCGATGAATATCGGTGCTTAAAGTGGAAAGAAACAAACTAGGTTTACTTAAGAATCACATGTGTGCAACTATGTCACTCTTTCTCCTAATGTAATGCAGAAATTGAATTTTCTCTGAGATGTACATCGCTTTGGAGAAAAGCATCTGCTAAATGAATAAATGTAAATGTAAAATGCAAACGCAAAAAGCAAAGCAGTGAAAAATGTGGTTCTCCCACACGAATATTCATACCATACACAGAAACTTTACTGTTTCCTTCCTTTTATATCCAAATTAAAAAACAGAGCTTTTATTATAATTAAAATTTTATTCTGAGACAAACAAATAATTTTGAGAAAAACACACTAAGAAAAATATATGCTATACCACATCTCTTGTTCCAGTTAACCAGGGCAGAGTAGTTTGTAAAAGTAATGTGAAACACCAAACTTCATATTTGTCATAAAAACAAACCCAAGAATTATTCCACTGTATATTCCTGATTATGGACATTTGCATAAAAAATTGAATGAAGAATGTTTAAAGGAATCACGTTTTCATAGCACATTATGGAGGACCATAAAATGTAGCCTTTTACAAAGTATTTGTAAAAAAAAAATAAAAAAAAAATAAAAAAAATCAGATAGATTAAAGAATTGCTGCTCAAGCCACACAAAAATTCAGGTCATTTTTCTGTTCCACATCTGTTAAAGATAGAAACAGACTGAATTATTTAAGAGTATGGAATAATTCAAAGGTTACTCAGTAAACCATCACCATGGTCTGCTGTACGATTTTAGCCTGTGGTTCGGATTATTCTTCCATTGGTCCTGCTTCTGCTCATCAGGTCTGATACCCTATATTTGAAGAGAGCAACCAAAACGTATAAAATACCGTTGATTTCATGAAAGGTGAATCCTGCATGGTTGAATACCCGAAACTCCTGACGACAATCAGCGTTAAGGAGCAAAATCAAACCGTTAAACCCAAGGTCACCCAAATAACCACGAATGTAAGCAGTGTGTTGCACCATTTCCACCTTGTAACGAGAGGAGACATATCAGTGCATTTAAAAAAACCACCTACCAAGTAACAGTGATGCAGTGATGAAGGGCCAACCCCAGGAAGCACACTGTAAAAGGGAGGTTTAGAGCACAGATATCTCCTATAGATATACTGTGCATTTTTGACGATCAGAAAGCAGCAAATGCATAGCCAAGGTCCATAGCTACTAATATTTTTGAACTATGAATAACACTATAGATACCAATGATCTCAAAATCCTGGATTCCCTGTGAAATCATTTCCTTTTACATCATTGCTTAAACCTGAATTACAGCCATGAAACTGGAAAACTGCATGAGGCCTGGGGACATGCATCAATAGCTGTGGAATATCAACGTATGACTATGGCTCTGGATGCACTGATGGTACCTCATGACACACAACACTGCATTTTGAAAGAAACACTCAGTGTATCCCGCATCTGACAATTTAATTAACAGAAGGATGAATTTGACAGATATGATGGAGGGAATTTAATAGATCTGCATTCTTTCTCAGTAGTATTCTTTTCAAAACCATAGTTTCCATTATTTCAAATAGTCACCACATCCTTCCATCACAGGATATAGATACAAAGCATATGGAAGCTTTTTGAATCCGTAACAGAAAACAGAAAGTGGATCAAAAAGAGATATCCCATTTAGAAATAAACAAAGACTTAAATACAGTGAGTCCTTGTGTTATGAATGTTCAAATTACTCATTTTCAGACACAAAAGTTCTTCATTTTTAACAGTATTTTATTCACTTATTTTCTAAATTTTCTTTTTCTCGTAGAGCAAACATGACCTGTGTTTCCATCATTAGTTGCCAGTAAATGCATTCCTAAAGAAAAGAAACGGGTGTATTCATTCAATTCACTTTCAGTTTTTACAGCTCATGTTCAATATTACTGAGCAAAGCTGATCAACATTTACATTACATTACATTTATTCATTTAGCAAATGCTTTTCCACAAAAGCGACGTACATCCAATGTACATCTCAACAGCAATAACATTACAGCTATATCCAGGACTTCCACAGAACTTACCCAGTGAATAAATCTATGTACAACTCTGTTATTATGCTTTCATTGACTGTATTGATAATGAAGCAAACGTGGTTATGGACATTGCACATGCTGGTTATGCAAGGTTATGGACACTGCAGATACTTATAACGGATCAGATAGGAGGTTTTGAAAATAAGGTATTTTTGTTACATGCAGTATTTTTGAAGTGGACTTAATTTAAAATATCACGCTAATCTTAATGTTATGGCAAGTTACACACACACACACACACACACACATTGGCTGAAGCCACTCGTCCCGAGCGGGGTTGCGGCGAGCCGGAGCCTAACCCGGCAACACAGGGCGCAAGGCTGGAGGGGGAGGGGAAACACCCAGAACGGGATGCCAGTTTGTCACAAGGCACCCCAAGCGGGACTCAAACCCTACAGCCACCATAGAGCAGGACCCGGTCAAACCAGCTGCGCCACCGCGCACCCTCTATAGTGCGTTAAAGAAAAATAAATAAAAGCCCTGCAATGGACTTGCTTCCTCTCCATGATGTGCCCTGGATCGTGCTCTATGTTTTCATGATAAGACTCTGGAACACAGCAACCCTGCATAGGATAAGCAGGTAATGGAACTGAGCAAAAAAAAACAGAAGCCTTGGAGATAATTTTCTATTGACCGTAGTTTTATGAGAGGTTTTTACAGCACTTAACCTATAAACAAATAGAGGGACATCTACGGTTAAACTTTCAATGATTGTTATGAAGTGATAAAGGTGGTTTTTGGATTTATCAACAAATCAAAACACAGATTTTTTTGTCCTGACAGTGTTTATAATTTGAGGACCCAGTATTTTGAAGAAAGGAGTCTCAAAAAAAGAATCACTGTAAAGAAAAAAGCATGCTGTATGAAAACTGCTTCAGGAAAGAAAACACTGAAACAATTCATCTGCATGTTCCATTCACAAGCAGAGTCATGACAAATGGTGTTAACACAAGGCTGCTGGAGTGTTTCTTTTAGGAAAGGCACCATGGCTGATGGGAAACAGCTGGACATCGTCTACTACTCTCGGGAGTACCTGGATTCCTCTCATCATACAGGCAACCCGTGATTCCCATGGGAGACGGCCTCTGCTTCCTCTGCATTCCAGAGCAACCCCTTCCTACAAGATGCCAAGCAACTTGAGGCTGCCATTTTTGACCAGACCGTTATTTTATACTCTCTCATTGGCCTCATTTTTCAGACCAAAAATGTAGCATGACCTTGAACTGCTAAGAGGTTTCCAAAAGAAACATACATTTTGAGAAAAAACTAGAATTAATACCTATTACCACAAAACATGCTAGATAATAGAGACTATTTCCCTTGTTGAAAAGCAGTCATATTCTTTCCTGATTTAGAGGAATGAAAACAGTTTCTGGTAGGGTCGGTGTCCTAGTAGGCACTATTCACTACACAAAGACACTAAACATAGAAGGAAATGCTGCCTTTATCAAGGGAAAAGCACTGACCTTTTTTGGGAATCAGAAGAAAGTCTTTGGGAGGGCACTCTGGGCCAGAAGATAAAATAAATCAGACTTAACTGGAATAGAAACCACATAAATCTCAAGAACTGAATAACATAAGCAGCCATTTCCTTTTCTCCAGCCATTAACAACATTGTGTATAACAGTATGTGACATATTTCTAACTCACTAAGTGTATTCCATTCCTTGCCAGAAAGTCCACATGAAGTCCAGGTTAAAAATAGCAACTCCTTGCATTATTTTCCTCTTTAAATTAACATCTAATGTGAAGTCAGTTCATTCTGTCAGCCTACATATGAATGTTGTTGTGCTCTTGTTTTCAGTGTTCCGTGAAACAAGGGAAATGTGCACATTTTAGAGAGCCAAAGCAGTTTTGAAGGATCGCTAGGTGCTACATTTTTGAATCTACACAACATCTGACACCACCAAGTCCTTGGTTCCATTGTAGCCAAAAACCTGGTGCTGTGAGTGATGCAGAAGGTGTGGACAGATGCCTCTCAACGTTCTGTTCTGACTTTCATGCTTATGCTCTGTTGCTCTACAGCTCGTGGCCACCCAGTCCAATTGTCACCCAGATTACCACGAATGACCAAGTCCTCTAGGCAATATTGTCAACAAAGTGTTTCCCATTCAACTTACTGTCACTATGGAACAGCTAAACCTGAGATGTAACTAGCAGTTTGCCATCATTCCTTGAGCTTTCAAGGGTGTGCTCGGAATCATTCCAAACTCTCATTCGAAGGATTTTCTAAAATGCCATCAGAGTGACCTTGAATTGAGTGTCAGAGCCGCAGGAGCTTCTTAGACCATTCCTAACAATTTTCTCAAGGGTGTGAAGCAGATGACACGAATGTAATGTGGGCACCTCCTCCTTTACACATTCCACAACTACCGCCATTCAGAACTGGGGCTGGAAGACTGTAAAACCCTGCCAAGTGTCAGACAGCCCATCAAGGGCCTAATAAAAACCTGGATTGCAAGCAGTCAGACAACAGACATAAGAGCAGGAACCTGTAATGTAAAATCTGTGAAATCTGGCATAACGAAAGCTGTTTAATGAGGGATTGTGAAACACTATCCAAAACACACCTCTGCATCCAGAATCAGAGACATGTAGTGCCATGGGACCAAAGCAAGAACATTATATTCTCATCTAACAGCTACAGCTTGACAAAATAAAAACAGATTCCGGACCATGCGTAGCTGTCTCTTGCAGTACGCTGCAGTGACTATTTTAGCAAAAAAGTGGGCATGTCAATTCGGAAGCATCATGCATTCCAAAAGTGCCTCATTGATTTTGCCTTTACCGATGAACTGGCATTAAAGAGTTACAGAAAACAAGTTTAATAATGCGTGATAATAACTAGAACCATAAAATAATAACCGTAACCTACACCAAGGGTGGTGCAGTGGGTTTGGCCAGGTCCTACTCTCTGGCACGTCTGGGGTTTGAGTCCCGCTTAGGGTGCCTTGTGACAGACTGGTGTCCCGTCCTGGGTGTGTCCCCTCGCCCTCCAGCCTTACATCCTGTGTTGCCGGGTTAGGCTCCGGCTTGCCGTGACCCCGTACAGGACAAGTGGCTTCAGCCAGTGTGTTTGTGTGTGTGTGTGTGTGTGTGTGTGTGTGTCTCTCTGTAAAACACACCATAAGAACCAGGGGTGTCACAAATGTCCTTCAATTCTATTACTGTGTCACATTACACATGTATCTATGTAACATTATATAGTTAAATCACGTGTTCACTAACCAAAATGAACACCATGACAGAGTTTTAAGCACAGGTACTCGAACTGCCTAACATCCAGACATTTTGAGTTTACACCTGTCTCTGCCAACATCGCAACTGTTTACTCGGAGGAAGGCAACTTTCTGAAATGTTTGATGAGAATCATGAGTTAGTTGTCGAGAGAGAAAAGAACTTTTCAGACATCACCCTCTGACTGATTTATTCAATAACCGCCTTAACACGTTTCAGGTGGGGACCTAACATTGGTGAATATCCATTTTTTTCATTACGAAAATCCATAATAGTACTGCATATACAATTTTTTTAAAAAAGAACTGACACAAACAATGCTTAATGCCAGTATACAGAAATACCTGGGGCAGCTGTTTTTTTTTTAGTGTGCAAACTTTTTTGTGCAGCTTTATGAACATGGAGATCACCCCAGGATGCACTGGAAGCAAGCACCTTCACTCTCCTGGAGACCAGATCAACTGTGTAGAGAACATGGGGGGGGGGGGGGGGTTCTCTGGTGGTGGCTCCACATGTCTGAATCATCGCCAACCTCACTCTGCACTGCACAGCATTCCTGTCATCTTCTGCAGAGAGCTTGTTGAACTCATCAACACCCACAGCCACCGAGGCGAGAAGATTGTACGACCCACCCACGTCTCCTGCAAGGCCATGGGGACCATATTGACAGGCCAACACCCAGAAAACCGTGGCTCTTTCTGCAAATCTGTACTTACGCTTTGCTGAGTGCACAGTGAAGACACGCTATTTAATGATTAAAAGTATTAGGAATATTCATTTTCTGAACATGTAATGAATATCCACATAAATGATACGGCAAAAGACACCTGGGTATAGAAATAATCTTAAATATTACAATCATCACTCCAAACATTTAAATTACTTTCACTCCGACAAATCTACATTGGTTGATATGTTGTGATCACACACATTTCAGAACCGCTTGCCCCATACGGGGTCACGGGGAACCGGATCCTACCCGGCAACACAGGGCGGAAGGCCGGAGGGGGAGGGGACACACCCAGGATGGGACGCCAGTCCGTCGCAAGGCACCCCAAGCGGGACTCGAACCCCAGACCCACCGGAGAGCAGGACCCGGTCCAACCCACTGCGCCACCGTGCCCCACTCATGTTGTGATCATTCAGGTCATAAAAGGCCAAGCCTCAAGCAAGCTTGATGGTCATAGAGAGTCTTGTGTCCATGTGACCTTCAGTAATAAACAAAAAAAAAAAAAAAAAAAAAGCCTAGGGGGACCTCTGAAGCTGCCTGACCAGGGTGTTAACCTCTTCTTTCTCATGGCAATAAATTAGTTCCCCCATGTCTCAGTCAGGGCAGAGGGACAGTCCATCATGGCGGGCTATGCCTGAGAATAAACAACAACTTCACAAGTGCCACCCCAAGAATGCGAGTCAAGCAAGTGTGTGTTCACTGAGGAATGGCTGCCATGTGCAGTCCTCTGTCCATCTGAGTCCAGCAATTTCTCAGCAATTTTCCCCCTTTTCTCAGGGGTAATTCCCTCGATGTAAACAAAACGGGATGGCCTGTCACACAGGAAGGCGTATAAAACGATTAAGTGAGCAGGCGGCTATTAGCACAGCTAAGTCTAAACACCCCTGCTTTCGGTTACTTGACGCAACCGGTTAACGAAAACCAGACCAGAGATGTCGAAGTCCCTAAAATTCACAGCTAACACCTACACGGGGAACTTCGGCAGTACCGGCCATGAAAGTTACAGTGTTTATCAAACGCGAGGCAAAAAAAATGCAAAATGTGAAGTAGGCTTCATGGGTTCTAAGGCTGGACAAACAAGAAGCAATAATATAGAGGAGATTAAACGTGATAATGAAGGAAATTGCGTCGTTGCTAATGTGGTCCGCAGGCTCATCGCACCGCAGAGAGGGAAGGGCACCAGACGTTTTTGGCATGGAGTTAGGATTTATGGTCTACCGCAGCACATCACGCCCTCAGCAGAGAGGTTTCTCCGCATCCGAGGTGGTCGGCAGCCGACGGTCTTTCGGCCGTCTGAGCGTCCAGCAACTTTCGACCGCGCGCAGACGCCGCACCGTTAGCGTGTCACCGCTCATGCTCTCCCGTGTGCTACACACAGGCCCTGTGTGGCACGTCTAATGTTCACCTGACTGCCACCGGCTCATCAGATGGGTGATGCATTCTGTATGAACAAACAACGGTGCTCCACTCTCTCCTGATAAATCATTCTCACTTAATATAATTTCAAGAAATTTCCATTTAAAAATTAAAACAATTTCAAAGAGGCACGAGATCCTTTCCTGTGTTAGACTGCTCTTGGTGTTGGCACCTGTTTTTTTACACTGTTTATTCGGATTGCTCTAAGTGAATTGTCGTTGCCCGGGTGTCTGGTCCCAAGGCTTGGCTGCCGCAGTCTCCAGCATAACCCCTCCCGCATGACATCACGACAGCTGAGGAACCATCATAATTCCGTGTCCTTGCAAAAGGACGGCATCGCGCCTTTGCCCTTTCTCTCTCCGCAGTCGTTACTCATCACTTTTTAACATCGCTGCGAACGAGCCTTTCTGTTACCGTCCCAGCGCTTCTTCCCGCGCACTTATCAAGCTATGCAAATAAAATTATAAGGCTGCTATCTTTAAATTAATCTTCCGTAAACATCGCAAAAACATCGAGCTGAGCGCTAACAGTACGCGGAGATAAAGCCTTAAAACACAATGTCACAACGCCGTATTAACGCGCCGGAAACGCGCGCATTCCAGACGAGATTTTTAATGTGTGAAACTGCTGCGCGCCCACCTGCACGAGATCCGCGCGCGAGCTTTGCTGCAGTGAGGAGGATTCCCAAGGGGGGGGGGGGCGTCACGTGACCAGACCCTGCAACGCCACGAGCCTGCAAGTCTGGCTCGTCCGCGTCTCGTCGAGCGCTGAACACTTCATCATACGTGCATTGAATCACTCGGCTCTCTCAGTCTCGCAGAGTATTCGGGCCAAATAAAAACGTAAATAAGCAATCAGAACGTAACAAGCTGCAGAAAAGTGCTACGTGTATAATAATTATATTGCGAGGTCACGAAGAAACCCTACCGCCTTCGTAATGTATCCGCGGAAATGCTAATAAATTTTACTGAATGGTATTTAGCAAACGTAATATAATAAACATCGTAAATATAGTTATTCGCTATCTTACTGTAATACTATTACTAATATTAATATTATTACTAATAGCATCTTCGCTCCGTCTACAACTCGCATAAAACGTCCGAGATCTAGGGACAGCGGCACAAACTGCTTGTGAAACCGCTTTCAGTACCATGATACGCAGCCTACACTGCGGGAAAAAAGGAAAGAACACCAAAAACTAAGAGGTTACGCATCATATATGCGGTTTAGTTTTATGCTCGGGAAGCGATTACTTCAGATCAAAGATTACCTGCAGTTATGTTGTCTATGGCTGGCTCCTTCTCAGTCATCGTGTCCCGCTGTATTCTCTTGCCCCGATGCGTCCCAGAACTGTTAGACCATGTAGTCTGCAAAATCACTTCCTGCTTACTTCGCAGTCCGGACCATTGGCTGTTTTTAAAACGGTTATTTCTCCGCCTCACGGGATTTCCTCTCCCTGTCTCCTGTCCCCTATTTCCTTTTCACCTTGACTACAAATTGAAACGTCCTCCTTCGGAAGATGTCATAGATTACATTAAAACGATGCTATGCGGATTTTTGTCGTCTAGCGGAAAGCCTCTTGTTGAATGCGGCTCATACACCACCCGAAAAAAGGAAGTGGGATGGAGCGCTACTTTCGGATAGCCCCCCTTGTCCCGCCCCTCCCGTCTTGCTCGGACGGCTGCTCCACTGCGCAGTGACCGTACTGCGTCCCGCACGCGGACGAGTTGCGACGCAGATGCCCCGTAGCGCGTGCCGCAGGAAGGCGCTCCTTACGCGAGAATCTCTGCTCTCCTCACGCGCGGCGTGTGTCGAGGAATCACTCCCACTGTCATCTTTTCGCGCTGTTACGTTTCTGTGCTCACCGAGAGCATGGGGTAATAAATACATCACCTAGAAAAATGACATACATGCTGCTTGCAGCCTATGTATGTTGCAAACAGTTGCCTCTACAGTCACGGGACATTTCAAGTATTAGACAAATCTATACTAGTGGGAACACAGTGTAAACAATGAATATGTGTGTGTGTGTGTGTGTGTGTGTGTGTGTGTGTGTGTGTGTGCGCGCGCGCGTTATAAGCTATGCTGTTTAAAGAAAAGAGGCTGATGAATATTAGACACAGGACCACTGCTAATGGGGTGAATGTGGATGATGATTTCAGGGTCCCACACCGAGAGGGCCCAAACTTATGTTATTTAGGGAAGTGGGGGCCAGAGCAATATTTTTCATGAGGCCCAGAATTCACAGCTACACCCCTGTTAGACATAAGTATACACACACACACACACACACACACACAGTCTGAAACCACTTGTCCTGAGCAGGGTCGCGGGTGAGCCGGAGCCCAATCCGGCAACACAGGGCGCAAGGCAGGAGGGGGAGGGGACACACCCAGGATGGGACAGCAGTCCGTCGCAGGGCACCCCAAGCAGGACTCAAACCCCAGGCCAAACCTGTTCCACCACCGCACCCCCTAGATATAAATAATGCATAATAAAAATGCCATCCTGCCATTTTTTGTCATTATTGCTAAATGAATCCACTAGTGATATAAACAGAAATACAATAACCTGCATATACAGCAAGAAGATTAGTAGCTAGTGCCTTGCAATCTCAAAGTGTTCATTTTAAGACCAACTTCTATTGCATTGCCTTTGCTCAAAACACACACACACACACACACACACACACACACACACACACATTGGCTGAAGCCACTTGTCCCAAGCGGGGCTGTGGCAAGCTGGAGCCCAACTCGGCAACACAGGGTGCAAAGCTGGAGAAGGAGAGAACACACCCAGGACGAGGCGCCAGTCCATCACAAGGCACCGTAAGCAGGGCTTGAGCCCTAGATCTACCAGAGAGCAGGACTCGGCCGAACCCGCCACACCACTGCGCCGCCACTGTGGTGGCGCGGCAGATCTGGGGTTCAAGTCCTTCTTGGGGTGCCTTGCGACGAACTGGTGTCCTGTCCTGGGTGTGTCCCCACCCCCTCCAGCCTTGCGCCCTGTATTGCCGGGTTAGGCTCCGGTTCGCTCCGGAACAAGTGGTTTCAGACAGTGCGTGTGTAAGTAAAATGAGTGCAAGCTGAAGTGGTCAGCAATATGGCAGACCTGAGCTGGTCTTCATGCTATTGCCTTGACTGAAGGCTGCACCAAAAGGGAACCGAGTAACAGAACCAGCAGAAGGTGTGGCCCAGTTAAAGAATTTCTAAAAAACAAGACTGAGGTGTGAATTTACACAGGGGAGTGGAACTTGATTTTGAGAGAAACTTTGAGGTATTTGATTGGAAAGGCTACATTTTGAGCTAAGAATGAAGAATACTGATGTTCCAAGTTCTGATTTTCCTTGCGCTTAACTTTTTGATTTTTGCTAATTCTTGTGAGTTTTGTTTTCTTGTTTTTGACCAAAGAAGCCCTTTTCTTTCACATATGCATTTATTTGAAATGGGTGTTTTTTTGGTTTGGTTTTAATTTTGTTACTGTAGTCAGAAGTAATGAAATAACCATTACTCTACCCTTGGATGCCTCATGCCTGGTCACTTGCCAGATCAGAAAGTCCGTGTGTGTTACGTTTGAAAATGTGAAAGACCAGGAGTTTGTGTTCCTCAGATATAAAACATGTGCACAGCATGTATAACACTGAGAGAAGTACAAAGTGGTTTCATACACATTCATCAGTCTAATCAAGAGCAACAGATGTGCAACATTATCTCAAAGTTTTGCATAAGACTGTAAAAAAATTCAGTGCACAGCATAACTGAAGGCAATGATTTCTTTGAAAAGCTTGAGGAACACCTTTAATTAGTCCTACTACTGTGTTACCTCAGATTGCTTATTAATAGAAGTCATGAATTTGTTGCAAGAAAAGCAAATCAACTATCAAGCTTCTACTCTGACATTTTATTTTTTGCTTCAGCTAAGGCTTTTAGCCAATGTGATATGAGCATAATGATTGCATGGGGAGAACATACTAAAAATGTGTTTCACGTTAAAAGCCGGCGACGTGTCTTGTGGAAACAAACAAAACTAGCCACAAGGTAGAAAAAGATTCAACACATGAACATGTTTGTTAGCATTTGGTTAATTTAAGTTTACTGTCAAAATTGTGTAATAATAGAACATACCTGTGTTATTGTCACGACCACACCCGCACCCCAACCAGCAGCACCGGACTCTGATTAAGCACCTGAGGGCAATCTCAACATTCAGCTATAAAAACCATCCCGAACTCCTTTCCATTCATGGAATAATCTTTGAGACAGCCATCCCTCCTGCGATTACAGCTCTTGCACAGCGCCCTTTCCACCTCCCTCCTAGTTCCCTCGCCTGTCTCCTTGTCCCTCTTCCTATCTCTTAGGGCATCGACCTTCACAATGTCCTTGTCGACCACATCCTCGGATTCTCCCCACGTACAACGTTTGCACCTCAGATTCACCACGACTGTCCCTCACTACGAGTACTGCCTTGTCCTAAGAACCTTAGCAGTAAACAATCCCCGACTGGGTCCACACCCAGGTCCCTGGTCTGCTCTGAATGACAGTTTATTTGCTGGGTAGTTTCTGTACACGCTGATATATCAAATTAAAAAATAAAAAAATTCTGACTTGGTGATGCTGTCCATGGTGATGCTGCCTCTTCTCCCTCCCTCCACAACTTGATTTTCTGTTCCGAGTGCATTTTACTGCACTCGGATGATTTCTGTTCTGCCACAGAGTTTTACTAAATAAGTGGGTGAATAAAGTACTTTTATAAATAAATACTCAAAAGAGGCAATATTTGTATGTTTGAAAAATTGTAAGTTGGATGTTCATAGGTCCAAGCATACTCAAGTAAGATAAGTCCCCCAAGAGTGTCAACCTGAATAAAGGTAAGATTTGAGGTTTAAAAATGATCCCTGAGATTGATCCCTGATCCCCGTGATCCCTGAGAATCAGATTCAAGATGAACATAGGGGGCATCACCCCCGGAGCAACTCAGCTACATAAAAATACCTGAACTCAATGAACACCGGATCCCTAGCGCTATAAACTGAGTAAAGTACAAACACCTAGTGCAGATTCTTGATCAGCTCTTCATAGTGTTTCTTGACAATCTCACAGTGATTCTCATTCCGTGCCTATTCACCTGCTTCCAAAGTCCTATCCACAGTGTGCTTGTGTACTAGTCCAAAATTCCACTCTTATCTGCATCTGTCCTCCTCCGGTTTTTTGCTCCATGTTCCACGTATCACACTGGCACTTCCGTTCTTACTATTCGTGGTGCACATATACCGTGTATATATATATATATATATATATATTCGATCTGCACTTGAGGACAGTACCCTTTTCATCCGCATTTGGACGTACAGCAACACACATTAGTGTTTGTGTTACCTCCAGACGTAACAGAAGAATCCACCTAGGAACAATGAATTAAACGCACTCCAGCAGGTGGTAGCTGCAAGAGAGTGCGCCTAGATTCCCATCGCCTGAAACTTGAACATCTCTCAGAATCAATGGCAACGATAAGCTGGCTTCTCTGAAGTGCATTCCTATGCAATGCCCTCAGGTCACCTGGATCAGAATTGTCGTTGGAAGCAACCATCTGAGACTGAGGAGGGAAAGCCAAAAGCAACTCGGAAACCTGCATCTCATAAGATGAAAGTGAGATGCTGTGAAACAAAGAGGGACAACAGGCCCTGACAGACAGACAACGCCGCTTCCAGGAGGAGTCATGTTTTTACTGTGGCTCTCCGTAACATTTCCTCACAACGTCTGGTTCGGCAACCCTGGGAATTGGCACCAGCGCCTCTAGTGAGCGGTAGCATAGCCAACCGTGCCTCCAAATTCATTTTACCTATCAAATTTTCAGAGTGAGAAAATGAAAAGGAAACTGAAGCCCCTGTGGATTCTGGAGCTGCGAGAAACTTCACAGCTGTTTCTGGGGGGGGGGGGGGGGGGGTTCCTTTTGTAACCAAGAGAGTTTAAGAATTAATTTTCTGGATGGAGTGCCTGTAGGTTCAAGGGATAGATAGGTGATAGGTGGACAGTGCCCCTTTCACTCCAGGTGGGATCATATCATACAGAAACAGATTCTTTTTGATTCAGCCCCCTTACAACCTCATCATATTAGGCCATCCTTGGTTAGTTGCCCATGACCCTGTGCTGTCATGGAACACAGGGGACTTGCTTTCATGGGACAAACAGTGTATTGAGAGACGCCTAACCCTCGAATACAAAGCCATGGAAATAGAAAGCCCTAACGGGTCTTTGCCTTTGCAAATTCCTAGTGAATTTCAGGACCTAGCACCAATGTTCAACAAGGTTCAGCCATCTGACCTCAGACTGCATTGGTCTCAACACCACATAATAGATCTGCTGCCAGCACCACACTCTCTGGAGAAAGAGTGTACCCTCTTTCCAAACCTGAACAAGAAGCTACGGCAGCTTATGTGGCTGAAGTCTTAGACCTGGAAATTATTTGGACATCCGCTTTACCAGATTCTGCTGGTTTCTTTTTCATAAAGAATAAAGACAGGGAGCAAAGAGGTTAAATTCCAGGCAAGGCCTTGCATTGATTACCGGAGTTTAAATGCGAATACTAGTAAGTATCCACTTCCCATCCTGCTGATCTCCTTGGCCCGTAAACAGGTTAATAGAGCAAACATATTTACAAAGCTAGATGTAGGAATACCTATAACCTGATCTGAATTAGGGAAGCTGATGTGGAAGACCACCTTTAGCACCACCCTGGGGCATTATAAATATCTTGTTATGCCTTTTGGTTTGTCTAATGTGCCTTCTATAGTTCAGGCTTTTGTGAATGAAGTACTTAGGGACATGATCAATAGATACATATCAGTGTACCTAGATGGCATTCTTGTCTTCTCCAGCTCCTTTGAGGAGCATGTGCTCATGTTAGGGAAGTCCTAAAAAGGTTACTGGATAATTGCTTTTTGTCAAAGAGAAGTACTAATTTCATCAGAACAGGGTGGAGTTCCTGGCTTTTGTGCTGGGCCCCAAGAGGGTTGAGATAGACCCAAAAAAGGTGTCAGCTGTAGTTTCTCGGTATCAACCAAAAACAGTGAAAGAAATGCAGAGAGGTTGGGTTTTGGCAGCCTCTATAGATGTTTCATCAGCGGTTTTCACAACATTGTGGCACTGTTATCCAGATTGAGTTGAGGGGCCCCCAAGAAATCTTATATGGAACCCAAAAGCTTTGCAAACATTTGAGGAGCTGAAACAGCACTTCACCAGAGCCTCTATTCTTAGATATCCACATGTCTTTTGTGGTTTAGATGGGTGCATTAGAGTTTGGGGTGGGGGCTGTGTTATCACAAAGGTAAGGAAATCCCCTTAAAATGTATCCCTGTGCATTCTTTTTTGTGCAAGCTGTCTGCCTCAGGAAGTAACAATGATGTCGGTAATAGGGAACTATTAACAATTAAATTGACCTTCAAGGAATGGAGGCATTGGTTAGATGGCACTAGTCACCAATTTGTAGTTGGGACTGATGACTGCAATTTGGAATACCTAAAATGAGCAAAAGGAAGATTAAATTCCAGGCAAATGTGATGGACCTCGTTCTTCATCCACTTTAATTTCACAGTCACATATCATCCAGGGGCCAAAAATGGTAAGACAGATGCTCTTTCCTAGCCGTACATGGTGGTCCCAAGTCTAAAGCCTGCAGAGCCCTTATTTTCTGCCACACATTTTGTTGTCCTAATCAGGTGAGCTATTTTGGACGACATCAGAGCAACCCCCAAAAAAAAGAACTGGGTCCCAGTGATAAAACACAAGACAAAGACTATATTCCTTCAACAGTTCACTTGCAGCTCCTGCACTGGCTACATGACTCCCCAAGTGCAGGACATTCTGGAAATTGCAGGAACACTGAACCTGGTCTCTGTGAGACTGTGGTGGCCCACCATCAAGTTAAGCTGATAAAGACTTTGTTCTAGCATGTACAATGTGTGCTCAAGCAAAGGTCCAACGGCAGTTGCTAGCTGGGTTCCTTGAACCCCTATCAGTCCCTAATAGACACGGTCTCATATCGCTGTGGACTTAATTACAGATTTGCCTAGTTCAGAGAGAGAGACACAGCTATACTAGTGTCATGACAGAAAGACGGAATGGGGGACACTGGACATGAGTGCAGGATCTTTCGTTAGGCTCAAACAGGCTACGCAGGTTCTTGTGGTCAGGGACGGGTGTATGGTCGATCAATGGACGAATTGGATTGTAGCGAGGATCCAAACGCGTGGCTGTGGGACAAATCAAGCGGTCATATCCAGGGGAACATGGAACAGGCTAAAGGGGAAAGGATGCAAAGGGCATTGGAGCATGAATAACAAGAAAGAACTCGAGAGCACAGAGGGGACTGTTGTCTCAGGGTGAGCAAGATTCCGCGACTAGAGGGCAGTGGTTCAGTGCGTTAAATCGTGCTGGTTTTGATTGGCTTCAAGTGTCCTTGTTAGGGGAGTGATTAGCCTAAGGTGTCCTCGTAAGGGGAACGATGGAGGGCATGACAACTATTGGCTGAGTGACCAATTCTCTAAAGCCTGTTGTCTTATCCCACAAAGGAAAGTGAATTCTTAGTTCAACCACTCCACCTGACAATTCGCCTGTGGGTGATAGCCAGACACTAAGATCACCAAAACCCCTAGCTTGTCCCAGAAGGCCTTCCAGACCTGGGAAGTAAACTGAGGTACCCTGTTTGAAAGCCATATAATTCAAACATCTGGTGGGAACAAGAGCTTTGTAGTCTGAAGTGCTGATGGCAACTGGGGCAAGGGGACCAGACGTTAGGGCTTTTGAGAAATAGTCGATGGCGATAAGGATGGTAGCGTAACCATCAGATTTCAGTAAGTCTGTAAGAAAATGAATCACCACATGGAACCATGGATGGGAGGGAATGGAGAGGAGGTTGAGCAGCCCTGCTGGTTTCAATTGAGGAGTTTTTTACTGTGTGGATACCCCTGCAGGTAGGCACACAGGCCTTGACATCTGCCCTTAGAATCAGCCACCAGAATTGCTAACTAATGAGCCAGACAGTCCTGTCACCCCCAGAGCTAGGGGAGTCATGGGTCCAATGGAGAAGTTGCAACCGCAAACAAACTAGGATGTACTCCTTGCCCCTGCCACAGTCAGCCAGTCCAGGGTCTTGAGCTTGAGCTGTCTTAAGTTCCTCCAGAAATCCCCATCGGATGGGAGCTACAAAAGAAGAAGCTGGGAGGATCAGTTCATGAAGAGCTAGGGAAAGGTCCCTGTCATAGCTCCTGGAAAGAGCATCCACTTTGCCATTCCAGGAACCAGGTCAGGAAGAAGCTGAGAAGCAAAATCTAGTAAAGAACAAAGCCCATCTTGCCTGTCAGGGGTTGAGGCGCTGGGCATTCTACAAGTATTCAAAGTTTATGTGATCGCTGAAAAAGGGTGTGGGCCCTCTAGCCAATGTCTCCTCTCCTTGAGTGCTAGCTTGATGGCTACTAATTCCCAGTTCCATAAATCATAATTGCACTCCACTGGGTACGCATGGATGTAACTTAGGGGATGCCCTGATGCTGAGATAAAACAGCCCCCACCTTCAGCATGGATTCATCAACCTCCAACACAAACAGTAGGGTGCGGTTTGGGTGTCTCAAGGCTGGGGCGGTGCTGAATCAATCCTTTAAACAGTGGAACTCCGTGAATGCCTCTGAGATCTAAGTCAGCCACTTAGGGGCACTGCACAGTAAGGCCATCAATGGGGCTGGCACTAAGCTGAAGTTACAGTATGTATAAATCAACTGTAGAAATGAGCAAATTCCAGTAAAAACTGCAAATCTTTCACTGTCTGGGGTTGTGGCTAATTAACAACAGCTTGTTCCTTCTTTGTGTCCATGACCACCCCCTGCTGGTTCAGGATGAAGCCCAGGAAGGAAACCATTGTTTGGTGAAACTGAAATTTCTCTCCTTCGACATAAAAGCTGCTATCAAGCAAACATTGGAGAACCTGACAGACATGGGTTACATGTTCTTCCACTGATGCAGAAAAGATCATGATATCATCTTAATAAATCTGTACAAAAAGAAGCCTCTAGAGCATTATTCACAAATGCCTGGAGCATGGTGGGTACATTCACTAAAGCAGAAGGCATCAAGAGCTACTCCTACATTTATTTATTTAGCAGATGCTTTTCTCCAAAGTGACTTCCAATGAATTCTATGTAGAGTTATCAGCCCACACACCTTACTCACCAAGGTGACTTACACTGCTAGATACACTACTTACACTGGGTCACTCATCCATACATCAGTGGAACACACTCTCTCTGTCACTCACACAAAGTGGGAGAACCTGAACAGCATGTCTTTGGACTATGGGAAGAAACCAGAGCACACCCACCCAGACACAATAACATGCAAACTCCACACAGACTGAGCAGGGATCAAACCCCCATCCTATCACACCACCCAGGCACTGTGAGACAGCAGCATTACTCACTGTGCCACCATGCTGCCCACAGAGGAAGAGTAAGACAACAACAAAAAGAAGTAACCTCAGATGAAATCTGTGTCACTCTAGCTCATCATGTGCTGATATATGGGAAGACCACAAGAGAAGCTGACAGCTAGTGCAACCCAACCTAAGCCGTTAGTTACATGGTTCCATCCATTGTCCATACTTTTTGAAGGGAAAACAGGTAATTTGCCTTGTTCTTAGTGTAGTACATGTATGTTGTTATGCATATAAACTGAATCTGCTCTTTGTTCTCAGTGTAGTTTTTACCACAGTGCTATAATGGATGACCATAGGTCAGTGATGGTCAAAATTCATTTTCTGTGGAACTGAGAAACGGCCATTTATCGGCGATAGGCGGAGACTTCTTGCAGCCGAGCAGAAGACTGCCCTGGTGAATATGGTGATTGGCAACAGTGCCATCTGTTTGGGGGAAATTCTAATTCAAACCTGAATAGTTGAAGACCAGGTAGTTTTCCAAGAAACTGACAGCATCAGCATTTCCACCATTGACCAGATCCTTCAGAAGAACCACATAAGGACAAAGCAGCTGTACCGTGTGCCTTTTGAAAGGAATTCAAACAGTTAAGAAGCAACAATTCCAATATGTGCAGGTAATTGGTATACTGTACAGAATGTTTACAGTATGTACAGTATGGCACATCTCTCTAGCATATCAATACAGTACTGTATAGTAATGTGTTACAGTAATGGCATTTTGGTGCTTTACATTACAGCACAGAATCTTTCATTCCAGAACAGTAGTACACGACAGTACTATATTTGTAGTAAAATGTGTTTTTTTTTTTTAAACTTTTGTAGAAAATCTTTGAGCTAGTTGCCATGGATGACTCACATGACCCTTCATGGCAGGCTTCAACCTTACAAAAAGGGGTACAACATCATTAGTCACTGTGCCATCATACAAGTTCATGGTCAGAGGGAAGGCAACGTCACTCTATGTGTAGCCACCAGCAATCGTGGCATCCTCTAGTGCCATGTAAAAGAAGGTCTGTATAACACAGTACAACTTTAAATTTTGTAGATCAGCTGCACAATAACATTCTTCAACAGGAAGGAGAGCCAGGGCAACCAGAGCAAGACCGATATGCTGTCATTTTGGACAACACGAGTTTCCATCAGGCTGCTCTGGTTCATGCCTGGTTCAATGACCACCCCAGATTCACCATTCTTTATTTGCCAGCATGTTCCCCATTTCTGAATCCAATTCGGGAATTTTTGTCCCCAGACAGTGTATGACCGCAACCCCTACACACAGCAAAACATTCTGGAAGCAATGGAGGACCCCTCCGGTAATGTGTCTGTGGCGTCGATCCAGGCTTGGATAAGGCACACAAGAGCATTTTTCCCATGCAACCTGGCAAGACCAAACATTATGTGATGTTGAGATATTATGGCCTGACCCAGACCCGAGATGAGATGATGAGAACACTGATGCTGAGTAACCTCTACATTTACTGCATTTGGAAATAAGGCTTTTGGAAAGGGGGTATTTTACTGTGCACGGTTTCTTTCATGTTTTGCCAGTGTGACATTGCAAAGGTCGGGTTTTTGACCAAAACAGCATATAGTCACATTCCCGATCCACTAATGTTATTTTCTGTTTCACAGTACTATTTTGAATTTCTCAGTGTGTTCTTGAAAAAGTTATCTGGATAGTCAGTGCTGACACTTCACAATGTTCAAAATTTTTTCTCTGAACACATATTTTAAACATTTTGGCAGCAGTGTTTCGAATGAATCCCTCCAGTGTGTAAAAAACAGTCATCTACTCTTTGAATAAATAAATGAAACAAAGTACAAGACTGGTTTTACTACCGTACATCCAGCAACAGTACCTACGGAGCGTAGTCGGCAGGACTCGAACCTGCGCGGGGAGACCCCAATGGATTTCTAGTCCATCGCCTTAACCACTCGGCCACGACTACTTGAGGAAAAAGAGACTCCCTCCTCGTGGTCCAACCCGTTTGACTTTGCCTGTGATGCCAGAGAGAAGCCGATGAGCTTGCAGAAAAGTACACCAGTAGAAGACCTTAAAGAGCTGTCAGAAGTGGGATTCGAACCCACGCCTCCAGAGGAGACTGCGACCTGAACGCAGCGCCTTAGACCGCTCGGCCATCCTGACCCTGCAGAAAAGCCACCTAATTCCTTGGTGTTCACCTGGAGGAGAACCTTACCTGGTCCCTCAAACACACTACATACTCAAGAAAGCCCAGTGGTGTGTCTACTTTCAGCGAAGATTGAAAAAGGCCCATTTCCCACCACCCATCCTCACCACATTCTATGGAGGGACTATCGAAAGCATCCTGTGCAGCTTCACCACTGCCTGGTTGGTAATTGCACCATTCTGGCTCGCAACACCTTGCAGCTGAGAACATCATCGGGGTCTTTCTGCTCTCCGTCACAGACATTTACACGGCACGCTGCATCCGCAAGGCCACCAGCATTGCGGATGACCCCACACGCCCCTCACACAAACTCTTCACCCTCCTGCCGTCTGGCAAAAGGTACCGAGCATTCAGACGCTCACGGCCAGACTCCGTAACAGTTGTTTCCCCTAAGCCATCAGACTCCTAAATGTTCAGGACTGACACTGGAACTATTGTCCTTTTTTGGTAATTGTTGTAATGTCTTGCACACGTGCACTTTATGTAGTCTGTGTCACTAACTGTGTTGTTTTATGTAGCACCATGGTTCTGGAAGAATGTTCTTTTTTTTCCCACCATGTGCTGCTGTATATGGTTGAAATGACGATAAAGTTTCTCTTGACACCAGCGCTCGTCACGGAGTTTGGGGAGGCAGGCTAACGTGGTGCCAAGGCCAGCTTTCCAGTGGTACCGAGAGAAGGAAGCCCTTGCTGCAGCGAGCTCCTCGTTAATATAGTGGTGTGTATCCCTGCCTGTTATGCGGGAGACTGGGGTTTGATTCCCTGACGGGGAGCACCCGCAACCCTTTTGAGCTGCGTGGGCAACGTGGCCATTACACCTTTAGCAGCGCTTTGTAGCGAAAAGTAAAAGGCTGCGCCCTGCCGTCTCGTCTCGGCAGCACCGCAGCCACTGCTTACAGGGGCAACCCAGAGATCACTCAGCATGGAGGCTTTCGCTGGCCTGGGTTGTTTCACCACTCCTTAGGTGACCTGGTGCGCCAAGGCTCCCCACGGAGCACCATGTCGATGCGGACCGTCACCAGGACTCCCGTTTGCTACAGCGCGCCGCAGTACCAGAATCCCTGACTCAAGCAGTCTAGCAGCCTCGGTCTCCCGGACGCAAGGATTACAGACGCATGTCGCCACATCCAACTGGTAGCCTGGCCTCGGCCTGGAGGGTTGCACATCGCCCCCCCCCCAGGTATTGTGCAAGGAAAAAGGTCAACAGCACAATCCCATTCCCGCTGGGGTCATACAATCTACCATGCCATTCCTGAGAAGTTGGCCGTCCAATGCGCTAAGATGGGGGGGTGGGGTGGAGTACAGTGCTTAATAGATATACCATGTGCAACTGCATAAGTTATATCCATGAAGTTGTTAGATGCCCTGGAGTCCATAAAAGCTTGGGCATTTAAGTCTTGAGGTCCCCATGAAATATCCACCAGTAATGATAACTAAAAACTTGGTTCGAGGGGGTCACTCACCTGATTGGCTAGTCAGTGTCTGCCTGTGTTGGGACGCACTGAAGAGAAGGCACGGAAGTGGTCTTTGCTCGCACAGTAGAGACACAGTCCCCCCTGTAGTCTCCATACCCTCTCTGCAGGGGTCAACTGTCCTCTTCACGGTTGGATAGGTTCAAGGGTATCCACAGTGGGTCCAAACGGGGTTGGTGCAGGTGGATAATGTTGGGTACGTTCCCTCACAAGGTTATCAACCAGGATGACATTGTCCACAAACTGATTAAAAGTCCAATCTTCTCTTTTACATGTTCAGGTGGTGCTGGGGCTCGGGGGTGGGGACCAAAACCTCCAGTGGCTGCACACAGTTCCTAGGGTTGCTGCCAGGTGGTTCTCCACCAGTCGGATGGCCTCTATAAGACTCTGGGCAGTGGTATTGCAGCCAATCAGCAGTTGTGGGAAGCACCACGGCTGGGCCAGTTGCAGCCACCGCTGGGTGGAGTCAAAGATGCACTGGGCAAAGAGAAAGGGCCAGGCAGACTCATCAAACTTCAGGCCTCACAACCTTTTCCAATGTCCCTCCAGGGTAAGCCTGACCTGCTCCATGGTGGCCTCCTGGAGGACGCCATAATCTGCAGTGGGAACCTGGTATGCCATCGTAAGGTCTCCCCCCATGACAAGTGGTGTGAGTCAAGGGGTCCACTCCTCGGAGACCACGTGCAAGATCAAGCAGTTTACTTGAAAACCTCCAGGAAGTTATCCGGGTCATCCGTGGGGGCCATTTTCAAGAGATGGACCGGAAAAGGCGGAGACTGGGTGACATGCTCGGCAACAATCGCCAGGGCTTTGACCAAGGTCCTCCGTTCGGCCATCTTGGCCACCAATAGCACGTCCATCGACCCCTGTTGCTGGTCCTGTAGCCACTGATCCACTCACCTACTAACTTAATTCCTGTCCAGTGTGCTCTAGGGTACCAGCTACCTGTCTTGCCCTGGACAGTCAAATCTAGCGATTTACTGGGACTAGATGAGTGGTACAAACAGACGCGGTTTGGGAGACCACCCATATTCAACTCCAGCAAGCCAGGGTCGGAGTCCAGAAGGGGGTAGTCGTGGACCACGGAGGAAGGTCATCATAGCATCGAGGGAGAAGGATGTGGCTTAAACTCCTGTGTACCACCTACACTGGTCACATATTTATCATTTTAGGTGACTTCCTAGGTACATGCTTTTCATTTTACTGAGATAAATGTCATAAGTTTATGGATTTTGAATGTGCTAAAACAACAGTTAAGGTGACCTAATCAGAGATTAGTACAATTAAACATGTATTGGCAGCCTCCAGGACCATGACTGAAAAGTGACTGTACTCGAGTTGTCAGAAACTCGAGATAGTCTGGAAAAAGTTGTACTCCAGGTATTTACCTGAGTAAAAGAAGGTTTAAAAAAACCTGCTACTCAGTTGTCAGGTTACCTTTTTGTAACAGGATGTTGGACCCAAATGTAGAATCGTTTATTATAACACTGAAGGGGCAAAGAAGGCCCAGCAGAGGTTGTACTTCCTTCACCAGCTGAGGAAGTTCAACCTGCCACAGGAGCTACTGATGCAATTCTACTCCGCAGTCATCCAGTCTGTCCTCTGTGCCTCTATAGCTGTCTGGTTCAGCTCAGCTATTAAATCAGACATCAGAAGATTACAGCAGATAGTTCGGACTGCTGGAAGAATCATCAGCACATCCCCCCCAGCTCCCCAAAAACTGTACTCGTCCAGAGCCAGTAAAAGGGCTAACAAAATCATTCTAGACCCCTCACATCCAGGCCACTTCCTCTTCGAACCTTTGCCATCTGGTCGGCGCTACAGAGCACTGAGCACCAGGACAGCCAGGCACAAGAAAAGTTTCTTTCCTCAGGCCATCTACCTCATGAACAGCGAAATCCCCCCTAGAGAGTAAACCAGTGCAATACACAACGCTATTGATATTTATATCTATTTATCACATCATATGTCTTACTCACATTCCCTTGCATTTGTATAGAAAATACCTGTACATACATATAATGTCTAGTGACTATTTTTTGTATATTCTGTACTTTATTTTTTTTATCCTTTATTCACATATTCTATCTTCTCATCTATGTCTTGTCACTGTCATTCTGTCTGTGCTGTGGAAGTTTCTGTCACCAAGGCAAATTCCTTGTATGTGTGAACACACTTGGCAATAAAGCTCATTCTGATTCTGATTCAAAGTAGGGCTCGTGGTCGAGGGCAGGCGAGGGTCCAAACTAAATCAGTGAATGTCGTGGCAAGGACGATCCAGAGATGTGGTCAGAAGGACAAAGCAAAAGGTCATAGTCATGGCAGACAAGGAGTCGGGCCGGGGAGCGAGGACAAGAGGAAAGTTTGAGATTGCAGGGGGACGGTTGCCTCTAAGAGAGTCCACTCCCTGGGAGCAGCAGTGTGGTGCCCTTTATACCCCGCTGTGCTGATTACTGTCAGGTGCTCACATCTGGGGTGTGATCGTGGGCATGACACTTTTAAAATTATACTTTTTAATGTTCTTAGCCACCAATTCATGCTTTTTTATTTTCTAAACTTACCATTTTAACAACAAATAAACAATTTTGTCTTTTGGAAAAAAAGTATGTTTCCGTTTATTTTTAACCCCCTTTAGGATTACGGTGGTTGTGCAGCCAGTTTACCCTGGACAACCAGCATGGCATCACATTGCCGGTTTCAGAGGGAGACAGTGATGGGTCAAGCGAAGAATAGGATTAAAGTTGAAAAAATAGCTGACATTACAATAAAATTTCGAAAATACGTTTATGGTATTCAGAAGTTAAATGTGACAATTTGAACATTAATTAACTAGAGGTGTCTGGGCTCACTAATGGAAGGGGCTGTCTGCCAGCCTGGTTTCCACAAGCTGTTCAGTGGGAGAGAAAGGGAGTCAGCTGTGTGGCTCTGTTCCTGTCTGAAAAACTATGTTGTTGCCTGTCTCCACACAAAGCTGTCCAAGTTCCAAACATTTACATTACACACACAATGTCTACACCCGCTTGTCCCAAGCAGGGTCGTGGCAAGCCAGAGCCAAACCTGGCAACACAGGGCACAAGGCTGAGGGGAAACACCCCGGACGGGACACCAACGCACTGCAAGGTACCCCAAGCAGGACTCGAACCCCACATCCACCAGAGAGCAGGCCCTGGCCAAATCTACTGTGCCACCACACCCCCCACGAACAGTTACATTACATTTATTAATTTAGCAGATGATTTTTCTGAAGCAACTCAGTAAACAACTGATCACCACCTACAACTCGACCTCTCCAAAACACAGATCCTAAACCTCTCAGTTGGCCTGTCTTCCTGTCATAAACATTCGATCAAACTGGACAACTCACTCATTTTGCCTACCTCCTTGGCTAAGAGTCTGGGAGTGATGACTGACTCAAGTCTATCTTTCTCTCAGCACGTTGAAGCCACAACCCGGACCTGAAGATACATCCTGCATAACAGCCGCAGGATCTGTCCTTTCCTCACAAGAGACTCTGCTCAACTAGTTGTTCAGGCCATGGTGACATCCCATCTGGACTACTGCAACTCTCTCTTGCCTGGCCTTCCTGCTACTGCCATCAACCCTCTACAGCTGATACAGAACGCTGGGGCCCAAGTTGTGTTTAACTTGCCGAAGCATTTGCACGTATTTCCTCTATTCATTTCTCTGCACTGGCTTCCTATAGCTGCCCAGATCAAATGTAAGACCCTGGTTGTAGCCTACAAATGCATCAGTAGAACTGCTCCCAGCTATTTAAAAGACTTGATCATTCGCTACACCCCAACCAGACCGCTATGCTCTGTCACATCTGCCCTCTTGGTGGTCCCATGCATGAAAGGTAAAGTGGAGAGGTTCTCGGTTCTGGCTCCATTATGGTTGAGCAACCTCCCCCTCTCGCTCAGAACTGCTGAATCTTTGTCCACATTTAAAAAGGGTCTTAAAACTTATCTCTTCTGGACTCACCTCATCCATGAACTCTCAAGGTATAAGTGTTCATGATCATGCTTGGATCAATCCTTTACACAGCTACTGCTGCAATGCAACGTAAATGTTTATATGTATCTCAAAAAAAAAAAACTACTAGGAAGGTGATTAGGAATTGTTGATATTCTGATGAAGTTTCACGCAGCAACTTGTGTGATGAGCATCAGTGCATATGGTGAAGGAAACTAACCGTACTTAAGAATCACACATCTGCAGCTATGTCTGTTTCTCTTAATGTAATGCACAAATTGTACTTTCTATGAGATATATGTCATTTTGGAGAAAAGCATCTGCTAAATGAATAAATGTAAACAAGTCCATTTCACAACAGACAGAAGGATACAGATGCAGACATGTGGTTTTGAGGTACACCCACTTAGTCCAATACTCTTGTTTCTGTCAGCATACACTACAAGAGTAGATGCGTATAGAATTGATATGAAGCTCCTGGCCCACTTTGTGCTACATTTAACCAGCAAATTTTTCTATTAACATACCAAATCTCTGTCCCAATTAAGTCTTAAGTAGAGGACTGACTGTACTGTCCTTGTTGACATTATACTTGTTTAGGGGGCATGTGCAATTAACACATTCATTTACATTAACAGTAATTAACAGAGGGCAGCACGGTGACACGACTGCCTTACAGTACCAAGGGAACGTGGGTTTGATCCCTGTTCAGTCTGTGTGAGGTTTGCATGTTCTCCTGTGTCCGTGTGGGTTTCTTCCAGATGCTCCAGTTTCCTTTCAAAGCTCAAACACATGCAGTTCCAGAAAACTGGTGATGCTAAATTGCCCTTAGTGTGTGTGTGTGTGTGTGTGTGTGTGTGTGTGTGTGTGTGTGTGTGTGCGCGCGCGCATGGCTACCCTGCAATGGACTGGCGTCTCTTCTGGGGTGTACAAGCAGTTACTGAAATTGGACAGATTAATTAACATACCTTTATACACTTTATAGACTTTCTAGAACTAAACACAGTAACAAAATAAATATAACTTGTTACTCACCTCTGCTTGTAATACATTTTCAATTTCAATATTTCAATCAAGTGAGGTGGCCAGAAAAAGCAGACTACAAAATTGTCATTTTATATCACTGTCACATCAGGATGTTGTCATTGTTTTTTCAGTAGCTGAGGCTTTCCCCTAAGGTAAATTAAAAAAGTAAAGGTTTGTATAGCCATTGATCCAGATGCGTTGTTGTGAGGGCTGTAACCACTACGCCACCTGCAGCACAGGAAACAGGTGTAGTAACTGTATTTAGTGTATTGAGCTAAAAGTGACAAATTATTTCTGTAAGAAGGGGACATCAGTGCTGTCTAGGTACAAAGAATAAAATTGCTAACTAAAACATTTTCACTGGCTATGTTATCTCAGAAAAAGTCTAATTATCAGGATGCAGCCACAAACAGCATGCATTTCATTCTGCGACAGTAAATGAGTTGTTTCTTGCGCCATCTAGTGGTCATTTCAGCATGACTTCCAACCCGACGCCCAGTAGGACGAGGACAGGATTCGTTCCTTAGTTCAAACCCAACAGGCCATTCTGTACTGAACAGTCGAGCAGATCAGTGTGTTAAATGTTGTGGCCATAACTGATGTACACCAAAATGAGAATCAGCACGTTAGTAATAATGCGTTTCTCACACTTCAAATGCAAAATGTTAGTATTCGTCTATTAGTAGCCTATATTACTAATTCAATTCATTGATTGATTAAGCTTGAAATATGTACTATGCTAACTTAATATGCTGTAGCTCTAGGGAGATGTAGTACATGTGAGGCTGTACACAATACAGGGAAAAAAAAAAGTTGTTTTTTTTTTTTTTTCATACCATGCTGCACTGCTCTGTCAAGAGGCTGCTAATAAAAGGATACATTTTAAAACAAGTGTCACTTTAAATGTTCAAGTGCCCAATTAAATTAATTTGTTTGAAAGTCTTACCAGGAAAACCTATAATTTTATAAAATTCTAGCAGCCTCAGCTATTACAATATTGAAAATGTTAGTTGAAAGATGAACACTTATGCAGAAGTAAATGAAGTCATCAATATTAGCAATACTTACAAGTCAGCAGGTACTGCTCACTGCCAACAAAGCCTGCGTGCAGCGATACTGCAAGAATGTAATTTATTCATATAGACACCATCTCATTAAAAAGCTAATGCAAAGAAGACTGGGGTTTGCGCCACAAAGAGCTATTAAATTTATCCACAAATGATTTCATCTGCTGATATGACATTTCTCTTACCAGGACAGAAATGGCACTTTGCACAGCACTGGACTTTCAGAATTTCTATTTGTCATAAATAACAGCATGCTGCACATAGGTCAGCCAGTAGTACATAATCAATGCTCCCTTCCCACTGTCAGAGAACAGCACAGAAGTCTGCACAGAGAGTAATACATACACTTGAGCAAAAATTGCAGAACTCAAAAAGTACTTCTAGGGCATTTCAGTGTGCTTTCCATCAGTGTGAACTGAGGCCACGGACTGTTAGTAAACAATCAATCGATCGATTAATTAATCAACTGAATGTGCTTCATTTTAACAACTGAGCTCAGAGCAAGGTGATATAAAAATTAAAAGTGAGGTAAAAGTAAGTCTCAGTGATTTAAAAAAAAATCCATTTCTATTACATGCAGTAAAACTACAATTTCAAGTTATCATTATCTTTTCAAGAGTAGTGAAGTTTATCCCTTCACTACAAGTGACCATTGACAGCAATAAATGGTAGGAAATGCACAGAATCAAATCTTTTCTCAAAACAAGCTATTTCTTCCTGTTGAATCACTGTACCACTAAGATTACCTTATAGCATCTGTCCTTGGGAGTTTAAGACCAAATACATCAACAATTGTCACATCCAGTGGAGCCAAGTCTTATGATTCTAGTCCACCAGAAATGTTCTTTGTCCTGGTTTTTGAGCTATCCATGGAACTCAAAGTCAATCAGACAGCTATTTAATGGGAAAACTCTAGACCATATTTTCTAGGTGGTGCCATCTACAGAAGTTTTATAAATTCAACAGAAATGTATGTATTCACCATGAAATAAGAGAAGTTTGAAATATAAAGACCTTGAGAAAAAAGAACTTGGTGTATGCAGCTATAACCGCATTCTTCTCGCTTGAGATAATTTTTTCAGAATCACAATGGACAATAGTCAATTTCCGAAGCAATGAAAAGAATAATGTAATCTGTCCTTCACTTTCTGGGCAACATATTTAAAATGATACTTTATACAAAATGACTTAATGACTTCATTACTTTATGACAACAAACCACACAGTTTTCTTAAATAAATTGCTCAGTCATGGTAATATACAAAGCATAAAGTACAATGTAAATCACTGTATTTCCAAACAGAAAGCAGTGTTCACTTTCATATATGGTCATATGTCATATCTCAGCTTTTGTTTTATGTACTGTTAGCTTTAAATGCAGGTGAATAGGACGAATGAAACATATATACATATATATATATATATGAAAAGAATTTTAATAACAGCGGAAAGCCCTGAAAAATATAGAAATACCACAAAAAGGCACAGCAGTCTGCATGGCTTTATGGTTATGTTGTATTTCCGTTGTTTCTTCGACTTTCAGAAGATATGCTTAGATCAAAATAGCTGTTTTATATCTGTAAAAGCTTCTGGAAGGAGAATGGCACCGACTTAATTTTGTAATATTCTGACATCTCCTCTGCGAAGCACTTCACATGGATGTAATTTGTTTATGAATGCAAAAATAATCAGCATTGTCTCTCTCTGTACTAGCAGTGGAACCGAGGCCTGTTGTCATCTTCTACTAATGACTTGTTTCCTTCAGTGAAGTAAATTACTTCACAAATTAGTTGTAATGATGCATACAAAGAGCAAGAATTAAAATCCAGACACCAAAGCCAGCAAGGAAATCAGAGAACTACTTCATGCCTTGATCACATGGGTTTATGTGGATGAGATTTTATTTTTAAAAAGTAAAGAAGCATTTATATGTTGGAGGAAAAAGCTTTGGAATAACCATGCCAATATGAAGCTATAAGAACTGTCAGTTGAATGTCTGTACCCCCTTTTTTAAGCTAATAATAATACCATGTTTCCACACCAAAGTATTGTCTGAGGCTTGGAAAAGTGGCTGCAAACACCAGTGTAATCATCTTTTTATATAAAAAGAAGGAAAAAAGAGCCATTAATGATGCATATCCTGGAATAAACACACTGATGGCACTTAAGAGCCTTAAAACGTCTATATTTGTTGTGAGGACAAGAGCTGTTCTCTCCTTTCAAACAGGGAATAAAGGACTGGATGAATCAGGCTCTTTTTTAAGTAGTTTGATTCATTTTCCCCGCTAATGATGTTACCAGGCTAGTTTCTTAGTGCAATCTTGTAGCATTACTATTATCAATTTTTATTAGCCGAACAGAAAAATATTTTATAAATTCCACACAGCACAGCACATTGTCCCGGTGGCAAACACTAAAAGTGCTGCTAATTACCCAGAGGTAGAGAGAGCAGGCCACTCCAGCTTGCTGATCCCTGGAAATACGACTGCATTCACTCACTGCTAGCCTGCCCTTTTGCTTTTAAGGTTGGTCATCAGCATATTGGTTTCATTTTAACTTTTAAATTGCACTGGCAAGTAACAATTAAAAATATTTACAATAAAGGCATTTGAGTTTGATTTGAAAAGTGAAAAACAGTACTCATTACATGAACGCTGAAGAATTCAAGAAGTAACACTAGCTTTTATTTCAGCCTAGTTGAACACCGTTCCTGCCCTCTGAGTAAAATAATGGTGGTACACAGAAATGAAAAGTAGCTAGAATTTTCATACTTTCCAAAAACGTTACCATACTGTACATATTGAGAATTTTATAATACCTTTAAGCGGCACAAGCATGTACGTACATTTCAAGGATGCACCAACACCCTTGTCAAAATCACGGCGGAAATCCACTGCCGGTATACTACAGCAGTTGCAATAGTTTCAGCTGATCTTGTAAAACCTTAAAAATATCAAAGACTTACCCATTTCAGAGCTGCAGAGTTGCCCCGGCCTAGGATTTCAGGCTTGATGGCAGTGGATACACTGGATGACGGGCAGTACCAGGTATCCATTTTCAAATGGACTCTGAAAAGGCAGAAGTCCAGCTGGAAGTGAGGGCACGGGTGAGAAGTTACATTGCTACTCCATTAGTGTGACACAGAGAAGGCCTCAGCGATGAGACACACTCGTACACTTTCCATTTTCCTCCTTCCTCCAGCACAGTCCTCCAGTGTCAGGTCTTCAAATTCACAGACACTTTTTTTTTGAGATCACCGCTAGAGGTCCTCTTGACCCACGCCTTTCTAACATAAAAGAACCGGCTTTCCCATGGGACTCATTATCCTTGCATGAAATACTAAGCAGCAATGTAAAACTGTAATAATATTTCCATATATTACATTAATACCATATTCTTCTATTTATAGTTATGGTAAATTTACACTATTTAATTGTACTGTGCACTAACTTTGTTAACTGTTTTATTACATAATTGTTTCCCTGTGAGAAACACCCAAGGTGCATATTGCCTAGCCTCGCGCCCCCTGCTTCCATGATAAGCTCCGGACCACCATGACTGTGCTGTGGGAAAATTGATCAATGGTGAGCAAGTGAGTGAATGATAATTGTTTGCTACGGTCATACAAAGTTAGGTATTTTAAGGCCAAAGCAAACATGTTGGTAGCCTAACCTTGTTGCATGCAGCATCTAAGACACATCAGAAACTTTGAAGTAACAAACTTTACTAACGTGATAAAATCAAGCCTTAATGAAGCAGTCTTCCCCGGTTTTTTTTTTCCCCTGGTGTGCTGTGGGTGCCACGTCATCAGAGCGCCAAAGCCCATCTTCTGAGAAACAAGCCATCTGGTTGCCAACAGACAGGCAGCTTCCCAGACAGGTGGTCGTGGAGAGACTGAAACGTCTTTCTGCTTCCTTTCTGGAAACTAAACACAATGAGTCTGAAAAGCACTGGTCAAGGTGGCAGAATAGTAAGGTAGTTTTACCCTATTGCATGCAAAAATGCCATAGTACCAACACTAGTTTTTGTTTAAAAGTATGCTGCAGGCCATGAACTGACAAAGAACCAATACCTAATGGATATTAGTCTATACTTAAGGTGAATTTCACCTGTGAGATTCTGACAGTTTTGAAATGAGAAAAAAATTCGGCAAACCAACACGACTGCGATGTAGTTATATTAGAGCAAGACAAGAAGTTGCAAAATATTTAAGGAAGTTGCCCTGTGATCAAGATTGCCTGTTCAGGTCTTAGGAGAGGTCTTGCTGTTGTATCCTAGAAACAAGACACTTCACTTGAAAGCCTCATTAAAAATAAGTAGTTATATATGTGCACGTTCAAATTGACCAGTCAGATTTGATAAAATCAGACACTGTTGACTTCAAAGTGACGCAAATGTGTTTGTTTCTCTAGGGGCATTCGTGCCATTTTGTTCTACATAACGTGATTCACAAAAAATATGAATTACAAAACTATGCATTACAAAACTATGCAGGCAAGATGAACATTGATGAACAATGATGAAGCTAATCAACTGAAAATTCTTTTTACACCTCTGCAAGGTAGGAAAAACTTTAAAACAAAGGTCAGTGCCTAGCAACAAAACACAAACTGTCTAACGAGCTTTTTAATATCAATAGAAGATAATTTGTTTCACTTAGTAAATATAAGTGCAGTTGAATATAATATTATTACGAAAAGATTGTTAAGGTTGAGTCCGGGGGGGGGGATTTATCCTGCTAAAATCCCAGCTCATTATTTTCAGAATGATTATTACAACTGCAACTACATATTTTAAAAATGAATTCATAGTTAAAATGTTTAACAACTAACAATTACAGGAAAATATTATTATTCCAAAAATGCTTTAACAATACTACTTCATAATTTTGGTGATAATTCACTGGCACAATTGATTTAAAAAAAAAAAAAAATTCACTATTTAAGGCTTTCTGCTATACCATATTTAAAGAAATTATTTGGTCATTGATTCATCAGATCACATAAAAATTCTGATCCAATTAAACTGGTGATAAATTCCATTTAAATGATAAACAATATGAGAGATAAACCACAAATACAAAATATAAACTATTTCCTAGCAGCACCGTAATGGATAAGGTCCGATACTACTATTTGTCATAACACATCACAGGATTACAGTGGATAATGATAGCTGTCACTGTAGTGATTATAATAATTCACAGTTACAACTAATAATGCTGATTTGCCTTCACCTGAACCTAAGCAAATGACAGCACTGTCTAAACTAAAGGCCCCCTGTCTCATTATATTCATTTAGATTGAATATCTGATATAAGCACTGACACAAGCAAAATGCCATGCTGCATGCTGATGGCAATGACTACAATAAATTACACTTTTCAATAAAAGATGTTTCTTATTTGTTGCATTGATTGGCTGGGAGGAAAAAAAATTGCATTTATTCTGTAAATTGATGGAAAATACTGTGATAATCTGAAGGAGCTGAGGCCTTAATGTCCAGTAATGTGGATCATCCCTGTTCTTCAGAACTCGGCCTAAGTGGTTCTATAGTTGGTCATATGTATTTGCTTATTTACTTAAAATCAAAACTAACGCATTATGCTTTACAGGTATTTTGCACAACAGCACATGTGTAAATCTTGACATTTTTGAGTTTTAAATTATTTTTGTAGTTCCAAACATGCATCAGTAGATTTGTGCATTACTTGATTGACTCAATCAATATTCAAATGACTGCTTAAAAATCTTGAAACTTCACTGGAATTATACATTTGAGAGAGATGATTTTAATCTTCTGATGCGTAGAGGTATGCCATTGAGCAGGTCCTTATGGTTCTGTCCTGCTTTAGTCCTCCCAAACAAGATACTTAACCTAAATTGATTCTGTAAGAATAACCCTGCTGCATAAATATGCAAAACATCCCAAAGTCGGTTACTTCTCATAAGTAACTGTGGACATCAGCTAAGTAAACCTTAATGATAATTAAATTCCTCTGTCTTCAACCACTGGGATGGACTGGCGTCTTGTCCAGTTTGGACTCTTCTCCTCCAGCCTTGCACCCAGTAATTCTGGGATAGGCTCCAGACTGCCATGACCCTTACAAGTGGTTAGTGAAAAGTGAGTGACTGAAAATGTGTTCAACGAGTATATTTACATTTATCTGACACTTCACTCCAAAGCAGCTGGAACCGTTAAGGTTACAATAAGTACAAGCATACAATTATTAACCCATTTATACAGTTGGGTCATTTCACTGGAGCAAATTAGGGTAAGTACCTTGCTCAAAGGTACTAGAGCCAGAGGTAGGGATCAAACCTGCAACCTGTGGATCCAAAGGCAGTAACAGCAACCATTACTCTACCAGCATATATTGATCTGAATTACTGATCAATATACCAGATTAATATATTCTTGATAATATATTGATCTGATGTGATTTAAAAACAACCCAGACTGCACCCTCATATTAACTTTAAATTGGTCTTATTTGAAATTGTGTTAAGTGAAAAAAAATATATAATACAGTACTTAGAAACGAAGTATATATACACACACACACCCGTCCACAGGCCCTCGGAATGGGAGGGGATCTAGCAGGAGTCGAACCTACAACCCATCGCACAGTCCGGCCGCTGAGAGGCGCGAGCGCAACCAATGTCTAAACATAGCGCTCCTTAAAGCCTGCGAACTGCTTGTGTCCCTTAGTTTTACCACGAAATGGTTATTTAATAGAAAGCAGTTTTTCTCTTCTGAGAAACCGATAATAATAGATGTATATGTTGCTTTACAGGAAATCGTGTGTAGTTTAAAAAAAAAAAAAAAAAAAAACCTGAAGTTGTCGTAGCGTAGGTAGGTGCAAAAATCACGTGAACCCCAACTGAACAAGTTGCATTTGTTAAACCAAGGAGGCAAAGTAGAATCATCAAGTATAGAAATATTTAAGATTTAACATTTATATTTTATACAGCAGTAATGACCATACCTGTAGGGTTCACACACTTTCAAGCAGCAGTTAGTTTCGCCGCTTAGCGTGGAACAAAGTCGAAATGGTGGGACTTAGTAACGTGTGTGTACGGACTGAGGGAAACGCAACTTGTGTGGAGCTCTTGGATGCACTAGCGCCGGGACAGCCTCATAGCTTCAGAAAAGCGTGTTGGGTGGCGATTCTGAGAACCGCCATGAGGGAGAACGGTGAAAAGTGCGACGAAAATGCAGCGCCGCCGTAATAATGAAGGACAGAGGCCGTGGCGGCAGGCGGTTTCGCGGTACAGGCGGGCAGTTTGCTGTCTCGAGCTTGCTTACAGTCTCGAGCTCACTGCTGCCCTCGAGCTTGCTTACTGTCTCGAGCTTGCTCACTTACTTCATGAGGCAGCATGAGTGTGTCCGCCCGCGACTGTCCACTCAAACACACACTCACACTGACCGCGAGGTCCCCTTTCTCACACACTTTTTGTTTTGACCATGGCCACCGGGTGCACCTCCCTTTCGGCCGGCCGTAACAGCTTGGCGGCCATTTGCGGACCAGAAACACTACACCAACGCGTCTCCCACTTGTTACGCCCTGACTCTTACCTCTGCGTAACCAGTAATTCTTCTTCTTGGGAGTTGACAACTTCAGCCGTGTCCCAAGAACTCTATTGGCTTCTGTTGGTAGTTCTAATGTTCTGATATGAATTTAGGCGTTGGTTTCTCCGTCATTTAAGTTAAAAGTTATAAACAGCATTTCGTATGTGAGTGCCAAGTCAGTGTGGCGGGTTTCCGACCACAGCAGCCGCTTTGGCTCGGAGAACTACAGGAGGAGAGGGTCGAACGCTTCACACTGTCCACAGTTCACACAAAGTGCAACGAGTGTCCACGCAGCATCCTCACACAGTACACGCAGTGTCCACGGAGTGTCCTCACAGCGCCTGTGGGCAGCGCCGCACTCAGGGCCTCATCTGTACCGTGACTTGCGAAGAAGAGGCATCAGAATCGCGGCTGTGGAACGAGGGAATAATTATATTTTCACCATTATACAAACCTATGGACATGATGAGGATCGCCCACGTCAGAGAGCTAAAGTTTATATCCAAACTAGTCCGTTTCAAGTTTAGTTGACTGTATCAACAAGTATATTTTTTAAAGTTGCCCACGGAACACTAACTATCCACAGTCGTCACTTGTAGTTGTACTAAATAACACAACGATTTAGTTACAGCACGCGTTAACAAAGCAAAAAAGTTATTGGGACAGTTTAAACTAGCAATCTGTTTATTTTTGTGGGTATGTAATTTATAGTTTGTCTTAACGAAACAAAATACAGAGCTAACGTAATAAGCAAAACGGAACATAAACATTACTATTTGCTATTATAAATAAATAAATAATGCATCCTTCCAACATTTACTGATTAATACGCAGCATCATATCCTAATGTATTCGGGGTTAGGCTGTATTGGGCTGTAAGGAAAACACATATAGACACATTTGCGCATTTAATTTTTAGCAATCTTTGTGACTTTAAGGCATATTTATATCCATGGTGTATTTAATCTCACTTATTATAATGAAATGCGACATTACAAGGAATATTAATACATTTAAATAAAATTGTTTAATTTCTGCATCAAAGGAAGAATGTTAACTGCAAAATAGATATTGGGTAATATTAGAATATTTATGTCTTTCAAATAGTTTGTAATAAATAATGCGTAATTTATACTAAATGTGTTCATTGTCAGTTATCACATTCTGATATGAAGCGCTTTATCTCTGTAAATATGTGAGGAATGTACTGCAACACTCACAAATCATTCTTGTTAAAATTTAAAATCTTGCACTAACATGTTGCCCTATTTGTCGTCTGTTTTAAAAGATTTGCATTCGAAGACACCATGCACTGACAAAAATATTTGCTTGTTACATAAAATCTGCAACATGATTGTTATAATTCAATAAATTGCATCGGATATTAACCACTTTGGACCTTTATGATTTCGGTTCCTTCTGCACTTTTACCTAAACAGTTTGAAAGAATTATTACGAACAACATTTTACGTTTACTTTTTGACATGTGGCAAATGTACACAGCGGCATATTTCTGTTTTTCTGCTTCAGAAGGAAATAACGGGTCAATTGCGCAACACTGTGACGTAAACGTAATTAAGAAGTAAGTAAAGACTAATTAGACAAAATTCCAAAATGCAAAATACAACAATTTTACGAATTTATAGAAATGCTATTCTTGTTGTGTTGATGCAAAAGAACTGTTTACTGGAATAAATTATTCCAGAGAAGACCCCATGTGGGCTTTGGAGAAAGCGGGGAGTTTCTGATTTAACACTCACGTCCTTGTTGTTGCAGTTTTGTATTTGCTTGCCCTGTAACAATCCACAATTACAAACAGCGAGATTAGAGGTTTTGTGTAAAGAACACTCGTAAGACGCATCTTAATGAGTCCAAAAGATTTGGTTTAAGTCACTTTCTTAATCCACTGAAAGAGTTCACAGGCAGGTCGAGCGATCCTGGAAGTTGAAGTAAGGGAACCTGAGCGTTACCTGCGCCTTGTTCATATTTACCTCGAACTCAACTGGGCGCGTCTCTACTACCGCGCCACCATCTGGAGACAATCGGACAATTCATATGGAGAGTTATTACGCGCGTGAATTATTAATACTGACGTGCTGCACCAAGGACTTGTGTACACGCGCTCATACACTGAAAGGCTTTTAAAAGTGTTAGTGACACTTAGCTCTAAGGCAAAGGTGAGCCAGTCGAAAACGTAAGAAAAAAAAAATAAAAGCTTCGAGAAAAAAAGTATAAGTAGTACTGAAAATGATCATCGGACAGCAGCAATTTCTCTTCTGTTGTTATGCTCCTCTTTTTTTAGTTTTCACGTTGGTTTTGTTATTGTTTATGAAGACCCGTGTGTGTATACATAAAGGACACACACATAGAATACAATTTTAAAACATTCCCTAAAGAAACTCTGGCTACTAAGAACACAATTTTTGATGTTACGTGAACATTTCTGCGAACAGTGCAACATATCAATTGCGACCAGCCTTAAAATCGTATTCAAAAATACCTACGAATTAAAATACTTCCCTCCCTTCTTCGCACGTACATTGTATAGAAATGTAAAAACTACTGCGAGCTGGAATTTGGAATTCAGTAACAAAACGAGGGAAAAAAGATGACTTGTTAGCCCTCGACGCGCATCATCACTTTGGTTTTTTTTTTTATTGTCTGAGAATGAACACGTCAGTAATAATTAAAGACTTACTGCTGCTATAAAGAACAACTGAACCAAATATGTCATTAAGTTTTTAACAGTGTGAATCGGATCACTTTATTGTGCGTGCGTACGTGTGACCGCGCGCGCCGAGAGCCACACACACACACACAATTAATAATACCCTTAAAAACCTAATGACCTATTTGGGTCCGTTTTTCCAGTTGTCGGTGGCGTTGATAAATACCAAGAAGTTAACCACCCTTCCGTACCGGTAAAGATATTAATTTACAAAGACGCCAAGTATTATCAAAAATGCCGGGGACCCGCAATGACCCATTCAGCAAACACCTGGCCAAGTTTGAAAACATGACCGGCCCGGCGTTCCCGTTCGCTGCCAATTAAAGGTGACAACCTCCGGCTCGCTGGGCTCTGCATCTGGCGGCTCAGGGGCTTGGAAAAGACGCGCTAATTAGGTAGAAATGGCGCTCCTCCATGTGACCCACCGAGACCCCCTTGGCAAGCTGTTTAACATCATTAGTTAAACAATTAAGACGTGTGAATGCAAATGAACGACCCTGGCGCGTCTTAAGAAAGGCCTGACGGACACACAGAAACCCCATTATCTTGCCGTATTTGTTATGATCCCCTTTGGAGCGACCCGTAACCATGGTTAAGACGTACAACAGAAACAACCGTAACGAATGCGCAAACCGGTGGAATACGAGCGCGCGTTTACTTTTGTCGCCGCGCGCTCCGTCCACAACGAACGCGCCGTTTATTGTTGGCACTCATCATGGGGACTTTATATTATAATAATCTTCCACGAGCACTACTTGCAGGAGAAAATTAATATTTCTTTGAAACAAACCACTGAAAGCGAGCATGCCGTGTTATAGGCATATTGCACTTTTATGAGGGAAAGCTGGTGAAGAACCCTGGGGGAAACAGGAGCAATGGAGCCACCCCCCCCACACAAAAAAAAAAAAACAAAAAAAAATTCCCCTGTGCCCAGGCCCAATAGTTGTAAGTTGTCAGGAGGAGAAAAGCATGTACAGCTCTGAAACTTAATGGGAGGCGGCTGCTCTGACCTTTGCCAGTCACATGTCTCGGCCCGGTGTGGTTGTTTGGTATTACTTCTCCTTCCAGCTGGTCTGGGTAGTGCAGCCGCAGTGACAATGAGGGAGATGAGGGAGGTGAGGCCTATTAACCGCAACTGGCCAAAGAGGACTATTGTTTTTACACTAACTGCATTATAGTGGAGCTATGCACTGCTCTGCATATCCACTTAATGAGATGAGTCTTTTTTTTTTTTTTTTCTCTTCTCTTTTCTAGAAGCTTTGACTTGATCGCTGCTTTGGTCACTGCATGTGCTTTGTAGATCATATTATAATTACCTGTAGAGCTGCAGAGCAATGACTGGCCAGCAGCCCCGCTTGAAAATGTCACTGCAATTGAAAAGCACTTACAGATTTTTTTTTTTGATTTTTTTTTTATTTATAAGGAAGCTGCCAAAGAAGTACTCTTTCTAATATGTAAGTGCATTTATTTCTCTCTGTCATGTGCAATGATTGAGTACGTATATATCAATTTTTTTTTTTTTTTGTCGAATACGCCTAGCTGCATTGTGCGAGTAACTTTGTAAGGACATTTTAAACGAGTTCTGTTTTAATTCGGTCTTGACTATTTACACGTATGCATTTTCATCAGCTTGACTGCTAAATAATTAATTTAAGGATTTCGAAGCTGATGTCTTTTTTTTTTTCTTTTCGCAAAGCGAAGTCTGCAGACGAAGCCTTAAAATTGAGCGCTGCGAAGAGCCTCGTCAGTTTCCAAATGTGCCCAGATGGTGGCAGTCTTCACATATAATCTCATGAAAGAGTTTGAACTCTGAGAAGACCTTGCGGTGTTGCGTATATAAATACTTTATCGCCCTAATATCTGTTTGTCGAGTAAAATATGCAATCGCATCGTGGGGATTTTGAAGCGAAATTAATTCCATAAATAGATGTGATGAAATGTAGGTCAGGTGGCTCGTGCATGCCTGATCTCGGTGAAGACGACACTGGTAATTAAAGAGATGCTGTTCACTGCAGATGTGTATCATTGTCCTGTCAGAAGCTCTTGCCCGTGATGGCACCGTTTCCAAGAAGAAAAGTACAGGACTTCCCGATGTGATATTATCAAGTTCAGGAAAAAGGGGGAAAAAAAAAAAAAGGGTGAGTGTACACAAGTACATTTTTGGAGGCTTTTGATAAATCATAAATGCATTTCTTTGCCAATGTTACACGGTCGCCCGGGCTTGCATTTTTAGGCGACACATCTCGTTGTGTCAGATATGATTTGCCACTAGCATCTGAACAGCAGCGAACGCTTGGAGGAGGGCCAATGAGCGCGCTCGCTGCGGTGACGTAGCCGACGCTCGTGCCCTCTCGGTGACTTCGTGTCCTGGAGCAAACTGCCCTTTGAGTGAACCCTGGTTTACAGGCTCGAGCTCGCGCACGAGCCTCATGGCCCGCGTTCATCCAGCGGTGAACTCTCTGTGCTGCTTAGTTTAGGCCATCGTATTAATTTGGATAAAAGGAGGGGTGGACCGATGGTAGAATAATTTTTAAAGTAGGCAGAATTTTTTTTTTTCCTTTTTTTTTTGTAGGCTTACGAGCCTCTAAGGCTTACGAACCTCGTAAGGTTATAGGCAGCTTGGAGAACGTCATCGGTTTCTTCGATAATTAAAAAATATTCAAGCACAGATATTGAAATGCATGTAATAATATGCATACTGTCAAATGTGCAAATGCTTCTGCTGTGCATTGCGTTGTTGGGCATTCATTACATTGATGATCGTTCCACAGAAAGTCGGTGACCATCGGGATTTTGGGAAACGACTCTCGTCTCGTAAATTCAAGATGGGCGATTTAATGCAAGGAAAAGAAGTTACCGTGACAATATCCTAATTCATAATGTAAAACAGTGGCATTGATGTAAACTGGTAATGTCACGGGAAGACCTAAAAACGTTTAGTCAAATTAAATATTTCACGTAACCCGGATGATAATTAATTATTCCAGCATATGAAACTGATAAATATATATTACTAATAATTAAATGCATTTCGATGCTCATATGACGGACTTAATGCAGCCATAATGGTTCTGCTTTTCTATTTTTTCCTTTTCATCCTGTGTCTGTGCACGAAATTGCTCACGAAAAATGAGCACGGAATTCCACTTCGCTCCTTAATCGAATTTTCTCAGCGTGCGACTTCAAAATGTTTTAATTTCTCCCTTCTGTTTGCTGCTAAATAAATGTGATGACGCCTTCGAACGCATTCGGGTTAGATTGTAACGGCAGGCACGTGCGCGAAGGCATCGCCATTGATTGACGGCATAAAACAGTTGCAGAAGTAAAGATTCCTTAACACTACTTTTCCTGACAGCGATTAACTTCTCAAAGCCATCAGAAGTAAGCGGGCTACACGGCCGGTGCTAATACGGAGAAGGAGAACGGCTCTCCTGCTCTTAATCTCACCTCTGCCCCCTGTTCGACCCCGGCGGGGCAGATTGGAGCGCGGCTGCGCCCGCGCGCGCGCGCTCGCTCGCCCGGCAAAGCCGCGCGTTATTATTAGACACGGCAGCGCACTGCGTAAAGACGCCGACACAGAAATAAACTCCCCTCTTTCCAATTAGTCTACACAACATGCCTTCACACCTAACGCGCGTACGCAGGCTTTTGAGCGGCAGAGTGAAAGAGGGTGAAGAAGGGAGGAAAAGAGTTTCGCAGCGGATGCGCCGCTGCGCGAACCCCCGCGAAATGCGCAGATGCAGCGGTCCCGTCTGCGTTGCCGCAATGGTGTTTGTGACATCAGCGGGGGACCGCGTTACACTCGTGTACCGGAGAGGATTGTCCACCGTTACTGAACACCACCTCAAATAGGTCACGACTCCAGTGGGCACCCCAAAGTGATTACAGTCCTAAACTGCGGATTAACATTTGTGAGGGGGGGTGGGGGGAGAAGGAAGGAATGCGCAGCACGCGTTCCCGCTTTAAAGAAGCTCACGTGAAAAGAGATTTCTTGTGGACGTTATAGTGTGGAAGGATTAGCGGTTACCCTGCGATCGGTAATCCAAAATGCATGAGATCTGATGGGATCACGAACATTTATTTACCGAACCTCCTCAAAAAACATTTCCACGACGAGGGCATCGCGAAAGGCACGGTTGCGTGTGCCGGGGGTTTTTTTTTTTTTTTTTTTAAACATCACTCGCGGGCAACAAAAACAGCTTTAAACGCTGCGAGGGAAGTATTCCAAATTAAATAAGTATGTACTTAGTTTGCCTCAAAAAACGAGAGTCTCATCATCCATCGAACGCCACGTTTAAAATTCCCGAACTGGGCAGTTAATGTATTAAAAACATAGTAAGTTTGGTCGCTTTAAGGAATTTGGACGAAGCCCGCTAATATTATATTTATCCAGTGTTCATAAAAATCCATGCAGATTAATCACTGTAGACGCAATTCACGGAGGTACATAAAGATCGTTGTGAAAATAAAGGGACATTTAAACATGACACAGAAATATAACGAGGTCGGTCGATGATTGATATGGATGCGCTCCCTGAGTTGTCATGTCGATATTACTGTCATTAATTAGTCCAATTGCCTTCAGTTCGCATGTGTTACACTTCCAATATAACCGGGCGCGCGAGCCCTGCACCAAAACGCTCTGAGAGGTCAGTAAAAGTGAAAGTTTTACTTACGAACAGCAGTGAATGGGTAATAAATAAACGCAAAGCCGCAGTGAAACGCGTGCTGTCGTCTGTCTCGCGACTCCTGACTGTCACGAGAAGTACCGCAATTTTACCACACCAGTCGCCGGCGGGACTGCGTGTGTTCACGTTTCATTGCGTCTTTCCGCAGAAATTAGCTGCATTTGGATACACAACAGGTATGAACGTAAAACATAATGTGTGGTGTGATACAAAAGTACCGGCAGCATGATCATCATCTATGTGGCACGCGGCAGAACACGCGCGTGGCGTGGGCGCGGTGTCCGTCTGCTTCCAGCCGCGACTGCCGTGTCACTGTGGCGTGGAGGAGCCGCGCGCGACCGGCGGAGGATTGCGCTCTGAACAAGGTCAAGGTCAGACCTTTACACCACAATCGCGATCTTTAGTTTGCGTCGAATAAAAATAACATTTTTTGCACGCATTTGTTGGTATTAAATGCTGTATATTTTTTAATTTTTAAAAAAAAATTCCATTTGTTTTCATACATTTTTAGAATATCCCTCCCGCTACATTAGTCTTATATTTTATTCTTTCGGTACAATAATTTACAGAACGCATACTGTAGAGTATAAATGAAAGTATGCAAACAATATTCACCTATATGCGTATAATTATTCTGACTGTAATAAAGTCAGTCACGAACACGTGCATCTTGGGGACGTTTATTTGTTGACTCTAGCCTATTTTTATTTGCTAACTAATTGTATTTTATAGAGCCCAAGCTCTAATTCCACTTTCAGGTGTATTGATTGAATGTGCGCCGCGTTTGGGAGAAAGTAAAATGCGCGTCATAACGCAAATTCAGATCCCTCAAATCTGTCAATACTTGGTCCATCTGGGTATTCCGAAAAAACAGGAAAAATGATGGAAATTGCTTGAGAAAATCTCAAAAATATTTTATTAGTGACTTTCATTTAAAAAAAAAAAAAATCAGTGACATTTCAGATCTTTTGGAAGTAAATGTTACGAATAAAATCCAATGTCACATCACAACTATAAGTGCAACAGTTGTGCTCTTCTGTGCCTTGAAAGCACGGCACTGATTTATTTGATCTCCTTTACAGTTATATTTATTTATTCAGCAGACGCTTTTCTCCAAAGCGACTTCCAATGAACTCTAGTGTTTATAACATTCGTAAAGAGTTTCACCGCGGGTCTCCATTTCTTTAAACAATTTAAACAAATTTTCGTGCTTGAACTGAGCTCATAAATTTGAGATTGGAAATGTTCACGCCTTTTTAAGTGTTTAGTGTAAAGTAAGGACAAGATTGGTGAATCGGAGGTAGCCGTGCAGTCGGAGGGAACTTGAACTTCAACACTTTCCATGTATTTTATTTATTTATTTATTTATTTTATTTGCCACTCACGCGTGAGCCACGCGCTCCACACAGATGAAAAGTAGGGGCATAAGAGGACAATCTGTAGCAACGCCTGCATTAACGACACAGGAAACAGATCATGTTGTGTGGTTCCAAGAATTTTTATGCAGACTAACCAGTGATCGCGATGTATTTATAGTCTGTAGGTTCGTGGCAAATAAACTTTGAGTTATTTATAGCCCATCCTCTTACCTATATAATAATTAAGAAAAATCAGTCACTTGCTGTCTGTATGTATTTGATTTAAATACACGATTTTATCCCTTTATCCTAAATAGCCTTCTTTGAGTAAAAATAACTTTCCAGAACTACTGAGAAAATATTTTAAAAGTTAATTGGACAAGTACCTAGGATGGGGTAGGGGGTGGGGTCAACATAACCTTTCCTACGACTATTTCTTGGTATAATAATGCAGGTTTGTTTCAGACAGCAAAGCAACAGCATAAAGAGCCGGTTTATTTCCGTGCCCCGACATAGCTGTGACTTTCCTTAAAATGCACTTGACTTTGAACACTCTGTTCTTCATAGTTTTGCCGATGACAAGACATTCTTGCTGTATTATATTCATACATGTTAACCAAGGAATGCGAAGTTCGCATGCAAATTAGGGCACAGGGGACCTGCGAGTGCTTCTACAGTAACCATCCCTTGGGTCCCACTGTCCTGTCTCCAAACAGTGGCCTTGGCAAATGTCACAACTGCTTCTTCCAGTGAAAGATCAGCAATCTCACTTCATTCAGTTCTCCCACCAACATCTTCATTATCAGACACCCAAGTGTGTGTATATATAATATAAAACCACCTTTTGTCTGTAACCCACACATTACAGCCAATTCCTTCACAAGCCTCTGTTTTGACCGCACAAATATCCGAACCATGGTCTTGCACCATAGGAAATAAGGATAAGACAGATGTTCTGACAGCTGGACACATTTGCTGTTTCTCAGGTGGCAAAATAACTGAGTGGGAACAAAAGGACACGTCAGGCGTTTTGCACAAGTATTTTTCATTCGTAGCTGAAATTTGGATAAAACTCACGACTGTCACTTCAAGGGGGGAAAAAAAAAAAAAAAAAAAAGAATAAAATAAAATAAGCTGTTACGTCCATATTCAGTAGGTTGAGTAAAATGACAAGGAAGATATTTTAATGAAAAAGAGTTCATACTCTCCTCCTGCGCCTCGCGGACGATGATCATGTAGCTGTAAAACGAGGTGCGGCCACAGTCGCGCTCCCCCACGCCACGCCACGCCACGCAGCGCCCGTACGGTACCGGGGGTGCGCACAGCTCCAGCGCAGCCACGCGTGCCAGAAAGTGGCGAGCTGTTGTGTGCTTGCTTTTTCCACTCAGTGCAACTCAGCGTTATTTAACTGGATCTTATTTAAAACAATGTATCATGAATAAAAAAAAAAAAACTCATGTCATTTTTAACATCGACTCATCATTACTGTTACAGAAGCGATAGCGCATCTCCGGATATAACCTTCAATGGCCTCTTATTATCGAGTGTTAAAATCCTTCCAGAAATATCCGGATTAAAAAAAAAAAAAAAAAAAACCCATAGAGCAGAGATAAAATGTATAATAAATTGATATGGCGGACTACTGTGGTTCGGTCGTCTCGCGATGTTACGGTTTGTTAGCGCGTTGCCCAGCAACCAGGACTCACGCCAACACGCGCTGTTGACGGAATCTGAGAAAGCTCACAGTTTGGATCCGGTAGTACCGCTCTGAAAACAGCTTTTTTTTTTTTTTTTTTTTTAAAGAGACCCACAGAGTAGAAATCAGTTTCTCTACAGTCCAAACATGTCTTACCATCGACCTACAAAGGAAGAGCGAGAATTTAACGAGCTGAAAAAAAGAGCCGCTGAGTATTACATGTGCAATGGAGTTGTGCAGAAGTTGGAGGACGCCCTCAACATCATGTTCATGGACAACCCGCCGGATATTTACGGCTATTTGGTATGGAGAAGAAGGAAAAAAAAAAAAAAAACTTTTTCAGTTAATCTTTTATGAATAGCAATAAGATGATTTCTGAGGAAACTGATTGGTTTAGTAGAAGATCAGATGCATCTTGTCAACATGATAAAAGCCGCGATGTTGTTACTGGTTAAATTATTATGGAACAAATAAATTGCAGGGATATGGGGACAAACTCCAGTGTCCGCTTTTTTTTTTTTTTTTTTGTCAGGTTTTGTCTCATATTATCATTTGCAATATCATTAAAATGTAACTTTTTATCCTGACGAAAAGGATTTCCTTTCTTTACTGATGAGGACCGATGACAATGATTCGACCCTCATCAACTTAACACGTGTCATTTCAACATAAATGTGCAACGTCTCAGTCATGTGTCATTTAAATGTCTGAAAGTTATTGCAAATTTGAGCAGCTCTTTTAACCATCGGTATAATTGTGGTAGCCTTGCATTTTTTGCTGTTGAAATTGATCATTATGTTTTTTTTATTTTTTCCCTCCAGTCCAACTACTTTTCACAGATTGCAACTCCACCAGTTGTGAGCAGACTGTTGGGAAGAGAACTGTATGATGGAAAAGGCCAGTTGACAGTTGAGGCACATGTCCTTTGCATCATTAGAAATGAAGAAAAGGTAATAATCCAGCGCCTTTGCAGCGTCTACCCACTGATATATATGTATAATTCATTTTGTGGCAAGCATTAGATACTAAACAACACTGTTTATAATTTACAGGAAAGCGGCTGCAGTGCAATTATTAATTTGCTAGTACAGCATCAAAACCTTGTAAATATTTCAAATTATTCAGAAGAATCCGAGATTATTAATTTTGTTCAAATTTTATATCTAGTAAATTTACATTCATGTAATATATAGTGAATAACTTAGCATTCTTTTTTGAAAATAAGGCTTTGATTTCAGCCTCTGAACTGAAGTCTTTAATTCAGATCATTAACCGAACTGAAAGGGTAATTAGTTTTGGCTTTTGAGAAGCTTTGTGGACACAAGTAAAAATAAGGATTTGGAAGCTCTGGAGAGCTCTGAAGAAATTATACCAAAGCGCACGCTGGACAGAAAGTAACTGTAATACAGGAGATGGCACGATTCCAGGTGAAATGATTTTGAATAAAACCCACAGAAATTAAAACTGTTCAGATGAGGATTATTTTATGTAAAAAGTGGGCTAATTTTTCAAGACATTGAAAAGTGTGATAAATTAGTTGGCTTTGGGAATATGAGATAAAACGGCGCTCGGCTGCTCTGCTGTATGGAACTCCAATAAATCAGGACCTGAAAAATCACTGAGGGGGGAAAGGCAATTGTCAGAAATGCTGGTCGTAGCTCTGGTAATGTAGGTTTTCATCAAAATCAGAACATATTAACTACCACAGTGTAATCAAGTGACTTCAGATATAAATGATTGTCTGTAATTTCACACTAAGTACGGCTCCATATTTACAAACACTATGTCCGTCACGTGATTCCGCAGGGCCTGGAACAATGCGACGTTTCAGTACTAAGATTCACTATGAAATCTAAGAAAAGCGACAGCAAGACGCTCGTACGCAGTCCCGGTTTTAGCGGGATTTGCAGTAGAACGATGCTCTCGGATTATTACCGCTCCTATTTGGCAAATACTATGAGATGTCTGATGGTAATCCACTGTGACAGAGAACAGCGAAGCCAGTGATGAACCTAAAGGGAGAGAGAAGAGTGGATATTAACTCAGATACTCCACCTTCCAACCATGCTGCTGGCTTCAGGTCAGCAAGAGGTGACTGTGTCATCGCTGCCTGCGTCTGTAATCATCATTGTCAGCGGAAAAGCCTTTTGGAAGCTCTGCCAAAGCAAGGAGAGACACAGCCCAAACAAATCCTTATATCAATGTCCTGCCTCAGTACAATTAATTGGACCGCATCAGAGGTTGTGCGGTGTCACGTCAGAGCAGGCTGAACACATCGCTGCTCAGTAGTCTGCAACCTGTGGTTATTACATTAATTTTCATTTTCTGTATAAGTAATATTTAAGGACTTGCATGTCCAAATGTTGGCTATCTCAAGTACATTCGCAGGTGATTTGGGCATAATATTTGCTTGGTGTACCGTATTTAAGAAATGGCTTCAAAAAGCTCAGACAAGAAAACGTGGTAAATTCGATTCTTGTTTCACTCTCAAGTTTAAGACGGCCTTGGGCGGATAGAATGTCCGTAATATTTCAAGAACCATCTTTCGTCAGATGAAAGGAAGGAACGTGAGAGGTGAAAATATAATTTAGTTGCATTTATTGATTTTGTGTCTCTAGTTCCTGCTCGGTCTTTGAACACCGTGAGACAGGGATCTATTATTGTAGTTGGGTGCAAATGCCATCTTTAAGTGTTGTTGATTTTTTTTGGTGTAAAAAGCAGTGGAAATAGACATTAGTAGCTGTTCAATTATTGTAAGGCAGCTTAAAAGAAATGAAGTAGATCTCCTGTCAATCCATCTCATGGTTCTAATATGTGATTTGCTTGTCTTGCCCTAGAACGTATGCTCCGCAGTGATATCCAGTCACCGTGAACCCAGAGATGACAGCGTTGGTGACCTTGCTATCAATGGAAATGATAGAAGAAATCATTCTGTGCAGATGGCACTTGATTGGATCACTGAACCACTGTCCATGATGCTAAAGGGCTTTGAACCTGCTGACCAAGCAGGCGTGGATAAAGTATTAAGGTATGTACTTATAGATGTTTTCTGCTTCGCTACAGAATTGCAAAAGTATATTATAACATTAACTTTGTGGCTATTAGGTGTATGGTATAATGTGTGGGGGGATGTGGTGGCACAGCAGACTTGGCCTGTGCCTGCTCTCTGGTGGGTCCGGGGTTCAAGGTCCACTTGGGGTGCTTTGTGACGGACTGGCATCCCGTCCTGGGTGTGTCCCTTGCGCCCTGTGTCGCTGGGTTAGGCTCCAGTTTGCCGCGACCCCACTTGGGACAAGCAGTTTCAGTTAACGTATGTGTGTGTATAATATGTGTATAAACAATGTGAGACAAAAAGCTTTATGAATGAAGACCATACAAAAAATTTTGTCAGTTAAGTAGAACAGACCTTAGACATAGCATCTGAGCCTATTTCAGCCATTTAAGAAAGAAAAAAACCAAAAATCCATAATTTCTGGTGTTGCTTTGATTGACTAGGCCAAAAGCTAGCAACTGACAACAGAAATGTGTCCACAATTAAAGGTCATGAGGGAGTAAGTGGAAATATTGGCCTTTGGAAGATAAAAATGAACACTGAATTAAATTGGGGCAAAACAAAGAACTAAAGGTGTGTGACACCAAAAGAAAAGGCTAGAGAAGGTTTTTTTTTAGGGACGGTTGATAGCATAGTGCTTCGACCTGCCACCTTACGCTCAGAAGGATCCAGGTTCGGCAGTACCCTTGAGCAAGGTACCACAAACTGCTCCAATGAAAATTCTCCTGCTGCATGAGTAGGCGAATCATTGCAAGTAACTTACATTTTACAGTACAATTCTATTTACAATTATTTACCCATTTATACAGTTGGGTAGCTTAACATTCTAAGCTGCTTTGAAAAAAATTGTTAGCTCTATGAGTAAATGTAAGCTTAAAAATGGCAAAATAAAGTCAAAAGTGAGAGATTTAACATCTCTGTAACGATAAAGCTGAAATGTTGCAGATAGAAGACCGGATTGAACTAAATGTTCGCACGTGTTTCTTTGTACTCAGCGTACGCCCTTAGAGACGTCGTATGTTGCCTACATTTGTTTACAGTTGCTACAGTCGGTCATAAAATACCTCCCTGCTGGTATTTACACAGTATTCTAAAGCTAGCCTGCTACCTGGTTTTTATGATTTTCTCGTTGGTTTTGGTTTTTTAAAATTGCGATTTTCTTGAGAATGTATGGCAAAGTTAATAGACTACCAGAAAGAAACAAATATGTGATTATGGAGCGTAGGACACTATGGCCATGACTTTCTGATCGCGGTTGTACTGTCATGTTTCGCCAGCGTTAAGGGAAACGCTGGTCCGGCAGCAGAGCCGTTTCCCTCGTATCCGAAGGCCGGTTAATGAGCCAATCAGTGACACAGTGGGCCTGGGCTTCCCAGCTGTCAGGGCCCATTATTAGGAGATGGAGTCCCGATACATTGACTCACATGAAGTTATGGAGAACCTCAAAAGACTAACTGCTGGCATTATGGTTATGGGAAAAAGCCACTAGTCTCTTTTTGCTGTTTAAGTAGTAAATTGTAGTAGTTTCATTAAATGCCTTATTGACCTCAGCTTCAGAAAGCTGGCCTACATCCCTTATTTATCTAATGGTACAGGCTTAGAGCTGTTAAAAGAGCATGGCACAGTTACTCCTAAGAGAACTGTGCTTTTGCACATTTTTTGAAGGTTTGCATCAATGTACGATAAATTTTCCTCTTATCAACTAGCCAAACCAGCTAATGTATTTTCCAACTTAGAATATTCATATTATTACAGTTTTAATATTAGAGCTGCGCACACTTTGCATGAGCACTTGTACTCAAATCAGCAATAATGAAGTGTTTTTCATACACATTAGTAGACACATTAAGTCTGCTTTTGCGGTCTGTCTGCAGTTCATTTTTGTCCGTACCAAGCAAACATGTCCACATGGGACCCGCACACAACACATGGGCAGCCCAGCTGGGGTCTACAAACTTTTCCACATGGGGCCGCGTGTGTATGATGAGCGAGTTAGGCAAGATGGGATGAACGTAAATGCCTTGTGGGAAAACAGTAGGTCCCACTTCAGTAATGTGAGGGTTCCTTTTGGATGTATGGCAGCTGCAGAGTAATGTTCATGTACTGACGTTTATTCGTTGATGACACAGTACACATGTGAAAATGAAATTAATGCTATTCATTACTGTACTTTGAATATTATTCAGTCGGTCCTGGTAACAATTGTGCGGTTTCTGAAAAAAGAAAAATGTTTGTGTGCCACAGTGACTTTTTCATGGCACGTTTCTTGGAGCGTCAGGACAGGACGCGTAAAGAGCAGGAGAAGGAGCAAGAGCAGGCCACCGAACCTGTACGTGATCCTACACCACCCCCTCCTGCTCCCGCTAACAAAAAAGGTGGCGGTAAAGGTAAACCTCGAACATCGACAGTAGGCCACTGTTCGTGAGCAGCCAAATCTGAACAGCACACTTTGTTTGATCAAAAATAATAACTGGCTTCATCAAGCCTCACAGTGACTGAAGCAGAGGTAAAATTGTAAATAAAACAACAAAAGTATATGTCCAAAATTTTTAATTTATTTGTATTTATTGACTAATGGCATAAATTTGTATTATTTTTTTGTATTTATTGACTGACACAAATTGTTGCTTCTAAAGTCTTTAAATCTGAAATAGATGCCCACAGTGTGTCAATATTTAGGAAACAATTAATATAACTCATGAGAAAATCGTCAGTTCTCAAAAGACTATTTTGCTTTTCCATGGTAGCTCACCAGGTAGCCCTGGTGCCTCACAGTGCTTGGGATATGGTTGGATGAGGATGCTTGCAAACCACTTCTGTTCCTCCCTTGCTTTGAAAGCTAGGGGTTGCTATGAGTTGACTTCAAGTTGATGGCACTTCGATCCATTGAAGAGTTTATCTACACCGTGTTTCGTGGGCATAATCTCACTTCCACAGCGGGCACAGGGAAGAAGAGCAACGTTGCAGAGAAGCCCCTTCCGTCGCCTGAGCCTCCAGCGATTGTGGTACCAGGAAGCATGGCCATTGGCAGCGTGTCCTTGGTGGTGGCCAAGGCCGCGGCTCTGTTAAAGACAGTCCCCCTCTACGAACACATCCGATCTCTCGGTAGCCACCAGGTCTGTGTGTGCACGTCACCTCACCCTCACCGAGGGACATAAGACTTCCTTTGCGTGGTAGGCCTTTCAAGTAGCTTCTGCAGTACATCCAGAGGTACAATAATAGCTTTTCATTTTTTTTTTCATTTAAAATAGACTGGGTCTTCATGTTACAAACATTTGGGTTGTGAATTTTTCAAGATACAAAGCTTTTCTTCCAATTTAAATGCATTTTCCTTTCTATTTTCAAAAATTGTTGTAGACCTGAATCCAGTCCATGTTTCCACAGACAGTCCTTACTTGGTAGTAAAATATACCCAAAAAGTAATAGGACTGGAGTATTTCACCTCAATTCCACAGTGTTTACCTTTATTCATTTAGCTGATGCTTTTCAAAGCAACTTACAGTGTTGAAGTTACAATTATGTACCCATTTATACAGCAAGGTAACTTTACTGGAGCAATTTAGGGTAAGAACCTTAACAAGCAACTTAACATTGTAAGGTACAATTATTTATTTATATACACAGTGGGGCAATTTTAACTGGAGCTGTGTAGAATATGTACTTAGCTCAAGGTGTGTACTGCAGCCAGAGGTGAGGCTCAAACCTGCAACCTTTGGGTCCAAAGATGATAGCTCTAACCATCACGCTACCACCTGCTCGGTTTACAGCTTGTGTTTGGTGTTTGTCAATGTCGGTGATAAACAACAAGATAGCAAACATTTTCCATGATATGGGCAAACGATGGAAATTTGTAGAGGCAGTGCATTGTTATTTTCAGTCATTTTAAATTAGTTTTAATTTAATTTGGCTCCAAGTTAATATATTGTCTCAATTTTAATAACTATCTCATTATCAAAGACTTTTACAGAACCTACCCAGCAAATAAATCGAGGTATCTGTCGATCATTGCACTTTTCTTGACTGCAGAGATAGCAAACTGAAAGTGATTGAATTGGCATTTCATCCACAGTGTTCCCTCTGTCTCGCCCTGTGTTTCTGGCATAGTCTCTGGAGCACAGTGACTCTGTGTATAATGAGTGGTGGATCATAAGGGAATAAATTAAATTTAATTTTTAATTTTGCATTATCTGAAGCAGCCGGTGGCGTAGTGGTTCGACCTACTGCCTTTAGACCCAAAGGTTGCAGGTCCCATGTCCACCTCTGGCTATAGTATCGTGGGCAAAGTACTTACCCTAAAATGGCTCCGTTAAAATTACCCAGCTGTATAAATGGGTAAATAATTGTAAATACCTTAACGTTGTAAGTCGCTTTGGAGGAAAGCATCAGCTAATGCATAATTGTAAAGCTGAAGGTTTTTACAGAACCTAGCTCCTGAATAATGTGAGCGACATCTGTATTATTAAGATTTTATCGATTGTGATGTAACGGATGGATTTACAAACAAACTGAAATGCAAATATCCTTTTGATACCTACTGTTTGTAAGTTGAGGACCTAGTGTGTTTTTAAAATTAATAATACATTAAGAAAAGTATATCAGAGCAATGTGAAACAACTAATAATTAATTTAGTACGTTAAAATGTACTTGCACTCAGTCTGTGTCGCAGTTATATTTGAATGTGACCTGTTGTGGATATAGAAGTAATTTTCACTGTACTACAGCCAATAAGTAATTTACAAATGAAACTAGAAATAAGCAATTTTTTAATACTCCTTGTGCTATGAAAATGATAGTGATTAATACGTATGTGCATTCTATTGAATTAGTTATGTGAAGACTGACCTCATCCACAGAGTCTAAAAAATGTGGAGATGCCAATTCCCATGGTTACACTGCTGAACTGTGGCAAAACCTCCCCAGGAAAGCTCAATCTTGTGGAGGAAGTCATTGTCATACCCGTGGCAGGACAACGTGTCAGACAAGTATAGTCGCTTATATTTGATTCTTTTTCTGTTCAGCTTCCATTCTTCAAAGACACTTTCCACAAAGTTGTGAAAACCATTATTCCATATGATTCATAAAAACTGAAGCACAAAACCCCTACTTGACAGTATAATAAAACATACATCTACACAGCATAACGATACACTTCTCTAACTTGATAAATGACCTGTTTAACAGATTGTCGAAATGGTCCTTGAGCTTCAAAAAGAGATTGCAAAGATACTGAATGCCACCTCAAAAACTGGGGTAAGAGAAAATGTAGACAGCTGTACGAACATGTAGGCACTCTTTTGTGTTTATCCATGTAAGCATTCAATTTTCTGTAGCAGTACCTATAGGCCTAACAGTTCGGTGTTGTGGAAATTATAAGTCCTAGTGTCATTACTTGCATGATTTTGCTTTTGAAAATCAAAAAAATTAGTCATTACAATTAAATGTATGCACACAATTCTTATGTTTAAATATATTTTATTCTCAGCGCTACGTGATCTGCCTCAAAAGCTGTACGTATTTTTAACCGCGGCGGCAGTTTTACACAATTGGTTCCCTGATTGTAATTTATTGCTCTGTGTTACGCTCTCAAGAGTAATACTCTTAATAGTGTTGTCAATCTGTTTTTAACCACTGCTACAGACCTAAAAAAGAAGGTAAGGTGGCTAATAGAAAAGTATTCCTTGTTTCATTACACAAAAGAAGTGTAGTATTTCCTTCTTTACAAAGATACTGAACATGAGTGGTCAGTGTCGGTGCGCTGCGGTCAGAGGTGAATGTCTTTTGTAGTGCAGAGTAAATCGCGCTGACCTTAATCAACACTCATCGGAAGAAAACCCGCAATGAACAACAGGCCTTCAATAATGCATGTTTTGGAAGGAACAGTTTTGTCTTGGTAACCCCAACCTGTTATGATTCCTTCTTTCCTAGCATGCTTTCAATACGACCTCAGACTCTGGAGGGCTGGTGATGGGATGTGACCGACCTGAACAGGTTTTAGACCTAATTACGGAGGCATGCAGTAACCTTCGCCTTGAACTTGGGAACAAGATATGTTTGGCAATAAACTGCAGCGCTCATGAGTTAATGGACTACGTAAGTGACAGTTCAGGGGATCGTGAAGAGTTAACTCCTAACACTGTAGTGGTTCTAAGCACACACCGTAGTGAACAGCTATCCCAGACAAAACAGCCCATGTAAAAAGGTTAAGAAAAAAGTGGAAACCCAAAAAAATGAAGGTAGAAAACCTGCTTGTTACGAACAGAATTTATAGTGGTGCTGCCCATGCAGACCACAGATGATGTGCTGAAGAGCAAATATGAACACGACATAAAAAGAACGAACTATTGTGTTGCTATGGCAGTTTGAATTTAATATTAAAGAATGTAAAACATCTATATTTCAAATTGTGGAAAAATGCAAAAGGAAAAAAATCTACTTTTGTTTGGTAGTGGAAAATAATTGATTTGTTTTGTCTTCAACCACAGCCAAAAGGCAAGTATGGAATCATCAGCGGAAACCCAAAGTCTCCTGATGAATTAGTGGACATCTACGAAGACCTGACAAGCAAATATCCTGCGATTACAGCTCTGATAGATCCATTTCGAAAAGAGGTAAATTTATAACTCCTATCTAACCATGATTTTCTTGCATTTGTGAAATATTTCTTTCTACAAAACCTTCATCATATTGTAGATTATGCATGCATTTTTATTTATTTATTTTTTTTTTTTTAGCTTTAGTTCCTCCTTAATTTAGTTTGCATTGGTGTAGAATTGTTTCAAATTGCTTTGGCGGTCTGAGGCAAACCTGGATTTGCTGTGGGAAAGGTTCATTTTACAAAAAACCAAGCAAAATAAATCATACTGCTAACAAAAAAGGCGTGTCAAGTGAAATAAAATGGGTCACTAACCTGATAGCCACAAATGTGGGGTCTGACCCAGATAAGAGAAAGATTTAAAAGCCTAAATTGGTGTGTGCTAAAAGGGCACAGAAAAGCAGGATGTTCTCACCAGATAAGATCATGTTACCAAAAGGCAACGCAGCGTCTCCTAATAACTTTTAAACATTTTTAATAACGGTCACCACTTCTCATGTTACTTTCGATACAATTGAATATTGGGAGAAATGCAGATTCAATGTTTGTGCTCCAGTTCTCTAAAGTACTTAACAGCACATGGCAAAACAGTCACTATAAATATGAAGCCAGCATTTCTAGCTTTGATCTGACTTGCCATATAGTTCATGCATGTGGTTTCCATGGATAGAAAGTGTTCTTGCTTTAATTTCCAAGCATAGTCTCTTGGATATAGGCCTTCATCCCCCTATGTGCTCCCTAATGCCCTTTCCAACTCTTAGCGACAAATAACTGGCTACATTTTGTTTTTGCAGCGTCCTTTTATTATGATATAACTGGCAGTATGAGAAGTGTGAAGATGCATTCTTGTTAAGCTCTACATTACCTATCATGCTGGGTTCGCTTCTGTATCTGACTATTACTCCTTGTACCACTTAACACTTGTACTAACAAAACTTGTACACCTTCTTTAATATTTACATTACTTGGACTTCTGTTATTTGTAAGTGCCATGTATGCTTATGAACCTGACCTCAAGCATACTCTTCCCCTAGTTTATTTTTCATTAATTTAGCTCACACTTTTCTCCAAAGAGATTAGTTTTGTACACTAAATTATTACCATTTACACAGCTTGGCAATTGTTATGGTATCAATTCAGGTTAACTATCTTACTCACGGAAACTATAGCAGAAGGTGGCATTCAAACCTTGGTTCTTCACTTGTAAAGCAGCTGTACTAATCAGTATAGTACCGAGTGCCCCGTAGTTTGGCAGATAGTATAACCCAAGTTTTAAACTCTGTAATCAAAACTAATAAACACATCTACAAGTAGGGTCTGACTACTGTTTTTATAAATGGATGGAGATAATGTTTTAAGCAATGTTATCGACTCAACCACACTTTCATTTCCCAAACCAGATATCTATCCCCAACATCCTACTTTCCCTCTCTCACTTTAACTGTTTTAACCAAGCACAACCATGGGTCTGTTAACAGCACCGTGATTTAACGTATCAGCTAATAAGACTAATATATATCGACAATTAGTTTAATTTTTCAACCCACCTAGTGTCTGTTGGAATGGAAGAGACCTAATTAAATATGAATGCCACACAAATGTGTAATTTTTCACATTAATGCCCCATTTTACTTTTTAAATTGCATTCTTATATATAATATATATATAAATAATGAATTTAAGATATATAGGATAAATATCTGAATGGAAACTAAAGTTTTAGAGAAATTACTACCCTAGTCAATATTTTGATGAAAGTAATAATGATTACTGAAATGACAATGAAAACTAGGATGAAAGCTGTTTTGCCATTATTTTATGACAACTTTACTATAGTTCTGTCCTTTTGCTTTGAATGTACATACTTCACTATTCATTTGTTCTGAATATCTGTTGATTCATTTTCTTCGAGTGTGGAAAAATGCCAACTTCAAAGAAGTCACAAAAGTTTTTAAAAAAAAAAAAAAAAAAGTGACCCAACATCCTATTTATAGGATAACCAGTATTAATAGAAATGCCATCGTATAAAATAAATTCGTTTCAATAGACACGGTTCTAAGAAATAAACATAAAAGAAAAATAAATTTACCCAAATTTTTTTGAATACTGTAGAAAAATGTGCAACAGAGACAAAAAACTTGCGGAACTTTAAACACTGAAAACTAAGCTAAAACTGTCACTCTAAAGACAGCGCTGAAAGCATGTCCCAACATGACTTCTTAATGATCAACAAAAGTTATCTTTACCTCTTCCCCAAGGTCATGTTGGAAAATTTAAAGGCATTGTTCTATAACTATGACGCTGGGTGCTCATAATAAGGCAGCAGGTAGTGCAGTGATTAGTGCTGCCACCTTGTACTCAAAGGTCAGAGGTTTAAATCCCACTCCTGCTGCAGTACTCTTGTACAAAGTACTTACTACAAATAGGTCTAGACAGTTGTATGGATGGCCTAAAACACTCCAAGTAAGCAAACATTGCAAGTTGCTTTGGAGAAAAATATGAGCCAAATGTATGCAGACAGTAGTCTCCAAGTCTGTGCTTTCAGATCTATTGGTGTCCATGTGCTAAACGCAGAAACACATTGTGCCACATAGTCAAGCTCATACTGTTAATGACTGCTAAGTATATGAGAATTTAGTAATTCATTTTGTTAATATTATTATTGACAAAATATAATATTGTCATTATAAGAACTCTGCTGGGATATGCCAAAGGGAGCAATCTTATCTGCATTACATATCATATTATATATTAGATGCACATACACACACATTGTCTGAACCGCTTGTCCCATACGGGATCGCGGGGAGCCGGAGCCTAACCCGGCAACATGCTTTTGTGCTTTTTCTTTTCAGCACCACCAGAAAGTTAGCGGTTTTAAATAAAAAAGCAACTTGAAGTGGAACAAAAATGAAAAGTTGCACAATTGCTAGACATCCAAACATTGACAGACTCGAAACAATTAATAAATACGGCTGTGTTGTTGCAGTTACACAGGACATGGATTGGTCATCGTTAGATATTAAGACCTAACGTTGGGACTCGAACAATAATGTTAATGGGACGACCGCCGTAAATCCAGGTGGTCGTAAATTGCATATGTTGTAACCCAAGGACCACCTGTACTAGATTTTAAAAGGAGCTTTAAAATTCTACAAAATATTTGCTTTATAATTACGTTGCTTGTTTTTAATTCACTGTTGTGTGAAATCCTCTATAGGACCAGGAACAATGGGAGAAGCTGAATAGTGTTCTAAGGCCCACATGCTCTCTCTACTGTGATGGGACATATGCTCCCACAGACCCCTATTCACTGGAAAGGATGCCATCCCCTGCTTGGGCCAGAGGGTTTGTTCTGAAACAAACCAACCAAACCACAGTCACTGACCTAATCCGCATCACTCAACAGCTAGAAGGTATGAAGCGCATTGCTTGGTCTTGAAACTGCTTGTATTACATTAATTTGTGATTTTTCTAATACCATTCAAAATGTTCTTGGAAACAGATGTACTACGTAGTGCACTGTAGTATATTAGAGGTGATGTATATGTTTTATTCTTTGTGTTCATCATCACTTCCTGCCTATAAATATTTTGTGATCAACAGAGCAGTTCATTTATAAATTAAATCAATCCGTTTTGCCTTGCTTTCTCCAAGGATTTTTAGAAGTTATGAAAATTGTCAAAAGTAATGTCATTTAAATGTTGTTATATCTAAGTATTGTGATAACTGAGGCAAAAGGCACTGTTTAACTTAAATATGATCAGACAGGAGGATAAGACTAAGTACATTTTGTAGATCTTTTATTTTAGGTACCAATGAGTGACGTTTGTTCTTCTTTGTGTCCAGTGATACCTATCGGGTCAGTGATCACCAACAGCATTCTCAATTTTCATTTCTCATTAGGTATAGTGACCATACTTGGAACAACAAGTGGAGAGCCCTGCTGTGACACTCTCTCAGACCTGGTAACAAATGTTCATGTACAGTAGACTGTTGTTCCATCATGTTAGAGCTTCCTTTTCGAACAAATAGAGAGAACACAGCCGTGACACCTGGGCCTGTATCTCCAGTTCGGATTAAATTGGAAATTCATTCAGTTTTTTTTTTAAAACAGACACACACTTGAAGTAAGCTTCTGAATGCACATCAATTTTAAGCGATGCAGAAAAGGTCACCAGACATCCTTGAAAAATTTAAAGTCCAGAACTAATCTGAGTCAAAGTCAAATACATATGTAACAACGTATTTAATGAGCTCCTGGTATAAAAACAAGACTAACTGGTACATGATACCACAACATTAGCATTTACTGCAATTACCATGGGACTTTTGGTTCAAATTCCAGTTAGCCAAATGGTGAATTTATAAGAAAAGCACAGATGTCTGTCAGCCTTTATCAGATCAGTACTTCTGACGTGGCACTGTTGCTTGTGACCACACAAAATGAATTGGGCGCCACACCTGTTCAATGTTTCACAAAGCTCAAGAACTGTTGGGATACCACTGGCCCATGTGCCATATGGCATATTCACGAGTAAAAGAAATAAGGTTGCTTTTCCCCTTGCTGGTGTGCTGTGGACCCACCTTGATTTTCTGTAGCAGTAAAACCCCTGTATTGTGTGTCTGTCCCTTCAGGCTGTAGGACTGGGTGTTAATTTTGTCAAACTGGGAGGTCTGAATCATGGAGAGCGGCTGACTAAATACAACCGTCTGATTTCTATAGAGGAGGAATTGTCCCAGCGGGGAATCCTGGGTATGGCTTTTTCTCTGTCTATCCTTTCAACTGGCAGAAAAAGGGTTTGACAAAGCCCAGGGAGGAGGGACAGGAATCGCCTAGCTGTGGAAAACACATCTCTTTCGATGTATGAAAGGAACCCTGTGTCAGGAATCACGAGGAAAGGATCTGGCAAAATGCGCCTTGGCTCTCTTAATTGGCCACCTAATTACACCTAAAAGGGCAGAGACACTGCACCGGTACTGAAAAGGAAGTTCATCTTTATATAAAATAAAGGATGGACCTTTGCACCGCAGCCATGGTGCACACAAGGCCTTTCCTGTACTGTACAAACCTTGCTGCAGGACATGTGCAAATGTGGGATTTTGCAGGCAAGATGTCATCTTCGGGGAACGCTCACTTGAGAGAGATGTTACAATTTTGAGACCAGCTGCTTTCAAACATTACGCTCGTGATAGGAAATTGTGTGAAAGCACCTCTTGGGCTTGTTGTGAATTCTATTCACTCTAAGATCTGTGTTTTGTTTTCTTTTGTAGGTTCAAAAGAGGAGCCTGAATCTTCCCATCCACTGGCAGCAGCAGACTAGCACATCTCAGTCTCACGTTATTAGCAGAAACGGGGTGAAAACGCAAAACCGCTGGCTCCCGTTGGCTACGTTTATTGGTTTAATCCGTTTTAAACTTTTTTTTCTTAACAACTAGTGGTTTATTAGACATGTTCTCTCATGCTGTATTTTTTGTTTCAATATTTAATGCAAATTAGTGAAGTTTTTAAAATGCCAATTACTGCTTATTACCATGACTAGATTTTACTCCAAATGAGCATCTTACAGCATACAACCAATCTTACATCAGTACTTAAAATATTCATTAATGTTATCAAAGAATACAACCAAAAAAAAAAACTTTCAAAATAGCAGAGATCTTTATTTTGCTGTTACTAGTCTTATGATGGCTATATTTCACAATTACAGGTTTAACAACTGGAACTGGTAAATTTGGCCAGTTTAAGCTTGATCATTTACATTTATTCATTTAGCTGACGCTTTTCTCCAAAGCGACTTATAATGTTAAGGTTACAGTTTACTCCTTACTTGTCCATATTCACATTTCATATTTGTGAATAAAAATCTGAAACATTCTGTATTTGGCTTTGTTAACCATGAGGAGATATTTTGGAGTTCTTTCCCCACCAAATTAAATCTCATCTACGACCTTAAGAAAGGAAGTTCATGCATTAATTTTGGCTGACACCAAATTGGCACATTTTGTAAACTGTTGCTAGTTTTATATTCATCATAATGCACAGTCTGCCATAGACTTAAATCTAAACGGGTGCATATTACCTGAATTTGTTCAATTAAACATCACCTACTGCACTGTAAATGGTGCGCAGAAGTTAATTGAAAACATTAACACTGAAAAGTGTGAGTCTGTATCTGTGGCCTTTGCAGCATCATTTATATGCTGTGTTTCACCTGACTCTGAAGTGTGGTGGTAATCCCTTTCGCCTCAGGCCAGGGTTGTTTTACCACTATCCAGTGTCTCCGTTTTCACTTGGTCCTTCTCCAACTCATCTGACTTCTGCTGTGACAGATGCGAGTCTGGCTCTGTTAAACAAAGCAAAAAAATGCTTCATTTAAATAATTTTTTTTCACTCACAGAAAAGAAGGTTTTCATTTGTTATGTACACGTAAAGCTATAAAACAAAGTGAAATGTTGGTAGTGGATTCATGTTAATTAGATAATGTACCGACAATCTGTCATTCACACTTGGAATGAGAGCTTTGAATATTAACTCATTAATAAATGCTACTCTAATTACAAAAATGGCCATTAGAGAATGAGATTACTTGTCCCTTTCTTATTACTGCTGAAAGTATCCTATAAATATGTACTAAAGAAAATTAGAATAAAATAAGACAACTGCCGACAAACTGAATATAAGAAGCATAGTCTGAATTCTTACAAGTACTTATTTCATTGATTCACAGATGAAAATTGTTTTCTCTGTACCCAAGGCCTTCTTTTTGCAATTTTCAATAATGCCACAAAAATAAAAGTTGTCCTTGGGTTTACTGTTCTGCTTTCTCTATTAAATTACTGAAAGAGCTAACACTGCCTTAAGCAAGAACCATGCAACATAACTCTTTATATTATAGTGTAATTTCAGTTGGTTCACATTAAAGATTTAGTTCTTAATTGTCATGAAAGAATACTATATTTAAATTATTTATCTGACACTGCAACTGTGTTATGCAACAGCACATTGTTTAAGGAGAATTTGACAGTAATATTTACATTTTACTGTTACATTATGGTTATGCCAACTAATGTGCATCAAGAGAACAAATTCTTAAACTATGTATAAGGTAATCATCATACCGTAATTACATGGAGAGCCATCTTAACAATACGTTATTTTAATCACTTAATAATTAAACATATACCTGACTTGCACTTTTTTTTTATAAATACAGATTCACATACTCAACTGCTAAGATGCTTTTAAGGAGACAAGAATATTTCAGAATTGATTATATAACCAAAGAAGAATACTGTCTCAAAAGCAATACGACTACAAAAAATGAACAGGAGGAGCAAAGTGTCAGTAGTGTGTATGAAGTGGGGCAATGCGTGAGGTATGGAGACCATTAATCTGTCCGTGTCAGCTGGTGAGATTTTTTTTCCCCCATAATGGAATGTCTCAGGAATTCGATCACCTACTAGAATAAAATTCCACTACTCAAAAAGAGGAATTCCTTATTAACTGACGTTCATTTAAAAAAGGCTGCATACTACTTTACACTTCAGTTCGTTCAAAAAAAAAGAAAACATTTGTTGTCTCCATTCTGCCATGTGATTATAACTGCCATCCTACCACTATTCGCAAAACATAACGTCAACATCACAACTAAGGATGATGATGTTAGCAATAATGGTAAGACTACATAGCTCTAATAGCAGCATGGCACCAATACCTGAACCGCTCTGATGCTCCTTTCCTAGCACAAATACCCTTCTAATTGCTCCCATATGAAACGCCTGCTTGGCATTAGCTTGACGATCAGTGGTCTTGGCACACCTGTCGAAAAGACCTTCATGTCATACACAGGTCTCTGCTCTGTGTCACACCACTGTACTGTCTCTCTCTGTGCTGCACTAGGCAGCCCGGAGAGAGTAGAAAAGCAGAAATTCTCTAATCAGTGTATGCGATGGAGTGAGGCCCATTCCGGAGCCTAGCGGCTCAGGCTCCCCACTAGGCAATCACTCTGTTTGGAAAATAAACGGAATGACTGACAAAATACACCAAATTAAGTGTTTCCTCTCCTCAAAAATGGTACTTCCTAATTGCCAGCCCTTAAAAATACATTGTATTGGTTAATGGAAATGCAGCTGCTCCTTGGCAAAAGAGGAGAAGTAGGAGTGACAAATGACCCAAAAAAAAAAGAACCAAGACTCTGTGGTCCCATCCTCCTGGTCTGGATTGACAAAATGTTTATGGCTTGTCAATCAACACCACCTATTGCTCCCATCTGCAACACAGTGAGAATCAAGAATTGAACGTATAATTTATTCAGTTTCACCCCAGGCACTTAAGTGCTCAGTCACTAGAATGTGTGTGGCTCACAAGACACTCAGAACTGTGGTCACGCAAGCACACACTATAGGGAATAGTGGGTTTTTTTTTTTTTATAAAAAAAAAAAAAGAAAAAAAAAACTTATTACAGTCCTCTGCTAATATATCGATACATTCAGCATTACAGTTTTATGTTTTCCTTACAATCAAATAATTGCAGTGATAAAACAGCGAACTGAACAGTGGAACTTAGGAATATAATATAAACTACATATATGTTATACTACATGTGTATATTATAAAATAAGTAAAATATAAAAACGTTATGTTGAATTAAGCTCTAAACTAAAAGGAAACGCTCCAACAAGATCGCCTGCCAGCTGCCAGCCTAGTGGATGAGGAAGTATGCCTTCCACTGAATGTTAATGTCCATCTGCACAAAGGTCTTTCTCTCTCGGACTCACAGAAGAGTTGCATCTCACTGACCCTTCGTCTTCATCAGTCATTGTCAAGTTAATTTTGAATGAACCCCATCTTGCAGCACTATGATAAAATAGTGTCAAATAAAAGTTTAGGCCTGTACACAATTAGTGACTTCCGAGTTCTTAGTCCATGGAAATCCCTCCTCTTTTACCAGCCTCTGTCCACAAGGCCATTGTAGAAGCCAAATTGGCTGTAAAATGAAGTTAGTTAGAGAAGAAAGACTGAACTTCAATGGGTCTTCCTACATTGTCATGTTAAGGCTTCCCTTTTTTTCAGCCAAGCAAGAGGAAGGCCATGGTTTTTGGAAACGACCTTGGAAAAGAAGGACAAATAATACGATACACAATGTACCACTACCCCTACAACTTCTTTTTTTTAACATCGTCTGATTTCCAGCACATGTCTTCACTGGGACACCATTCTACAAAATCTCTACACAAGACTGGTTACATGGCATGTAAAGAGAATTGAATTTCCTTCATGATTTTCTAGGATTTAACCTCTTGCCCTTAATGGAGCCCGGGCTGGAAATTGCACCTTCACTGCAACAAATGAAGCACAAAGCTTTAATTAGCACCCCTCACAATGCCACCCTGAGTCAGTTCCTCCACCCAGCCCTTCTGCTCACCTTTGGCTGGAAACAAAGTTATCACGCAATTTATGCAGGCGAAACCAAAAACCAAGCAGCCAACTCATGCAGACAGTGTGGCATTGTGTGGACACGGGCTGATCCTGAATCCAATTCCTCTGTAACAAACTCCCGGAAGAACGGCTTAACCCCTGGCTGACAGGAGAAGTATTTTAAACCATTTTAAACCACCAATGATACCCCTCCGCTCCCAGTGTGCTAAGCGGATACTAAGTTCTAAAGATGCAATAACAGATGGGGGATATTCCTAGACAGCAGATGGGAAGTGTCACCTGGCCAAATACCATGCTTCCATTCAGACAACAACAGTGTACTCCACGTGCCCTGTACCAGGCAGCCACTCCATTGTGGGAAACATCATCTAACTTAATTTTCACAGTATCAACACAGTCTGGGCACGAAGTGCAGCATGGTAGTCAGGGAGTCTCAATTGGGAGGTGGAGAGTATGGGGATGGGGGAAGGGAGCAGAGGCTTGGAAGGTATGTAGGGGCACTGTCAAAATGTTTCCACTGAGTGCTTAGGACGTAAAGGTCACTGCTAAAAGATCTTGGTTCACCGAGCACTGCCTGCAGGTGGCTTACCAGTGCTCCTTGTCACTGATACAAAATTATGAATTAATTCTGATCTTGATCCTGATTTAACTATACATATAACATGTATGGTATGCTGGGAATAGTGCTTATATCTGGAGAGTTCACACATTCTGTGAACCACTTTCAAAGCTAGGTGCACGGAGGATCAGTGTAGTTAAAAAAAAAAAAAAAAAAAAAAAAAAAAGAGTCATCTCTTTAGGATACAATGGCAGTGTAACTCGTTGAAACAGTCTACTGAAAACACTATTCCTTACAGTTCTGGACATTCTTCGGGTAGGTTTAAACTGGCGAAACAAATCAACACATCAGAGGTGAACGTGTTAAAATCATTTAAAAAACCGAGCTGGAGTTCAACGGAACTGTGGAAGTTATTTGGTCAAAATAGTTGCATCCTTACTTACTGCTATGTCCAGCACCTTCCCGAAACAGCTCTTTTGTCACTCAAGTGTACCCCACAATATCATGGCAAACAAGAAAGAAAATAACAGTAAGAAAAGGAAACCCATTGTTGTAAATCTGAACACTGAGCAAGTTGCGTTGGATAAAAATGTCCCTATTGCAACTAAATAACATGTTGTTGCGCTGTGACAGGGTGAAGAGGAAGTTAAAAACCATCTGAGCTAAAATGTAAAACACTTCCAAAGAAGAGCATTCCAGACAACTCGGTTCAACAGGTAAGTTTTACCAGATGTAGGAAGTGGTAGAGGTTAGATTTAGATCGATAATCCTGACTCATCTGCATTCGTTCCACGCCATGAAAGGGCTCCTACAGGTGTGCTTTCATTCACTACTGAGAGAACAAAAAGAATTTATTCTGTATTAACATATCTTAGGAACACTGAATCCACATTAACAAAAAGCCATTTTAAAGCAATTTTTCTTAAAAGGATCAAAACATTTACATATCCCTGGAAATAAGGCCTTAATCCACACGTCGCTTAGACTACAAACTCACACTCTACTTGCGTTTCACACAAACACCCACGTTTGACACCCCAAGGCCTCCACATTTGTGCTCTGGATGACCGTTCTTCCCCTGTATGGCATTGTTAATGGGCTATGGTATTTCCTGGTAAACATGTTGCTAGAAATGGAAGGGCTCTGAATGAGAATCACATATGAGAATGAGAATATTATGCATTGTCAGGATAGCACTTTGTGGTAAAAGGTACAAGTACATATTTTCAAAATATTAAAATATATTTTGTGCCATCATTTTATATTTTTTGAGAAACAGAAGCTTACATCTGCTGAACATACACAAATATTTGTTACATTTCGAACTCATGAACAAAAGGTGCAAGAGCAGCCTTGTGCACATAGCTAAAACAACCTTGCAGACACAGTTATAATCTTGTCATCAGCAGAGCAAGGGTAAATTCAAATAGGTAAAACATCATGTGCTCATGAACCATTATGCCAACAGGATCTTAATTTACACACATAATAAATGAATGATTGTCAGTAATTAAATTACGATGGGCTGTTGCAAATTGCAACAAAGAGCAGGATGTCTCCATTGCAGAATATTTTACTTTGATGAATGAGGGATAAAAAAAAACTGTTGCCAATGGCACATGAAGCCCTCAATTGCCCGATAGCTGCATGTGTAGTTTGAGAGTTTGTTGGTTTTTTATTTGCTTTACTAGTCAAGTGAAATGTTTTCTGCAAAGGGGGTGGGGGTGGGGATCCCCAAATTTTGTAACCCACAGCAGGTGGCAGTAATGCTCCTTAATTAGGTGCCTTTTTGGGTCAGTTCTGCATAAGGTGTAATATTCCATAGCAAAAGAAATAAAGCTGTTAAAAGCAGTTTATATAAAAGCTTATATAACCATCCATCCATCTGTCCATCCATCCATCCAAGTCGCTGGAGCAACGAAAGGAAAAGAATTCCATCTAATTCTAATTCCATCCATCCATCCATCCGTCCATCCGTCCATCCATCCATCCATCCATCCGTCCATCCATCCATCCGTCCAACCGTCCGGAACTACAAATTGCCAAGCCACACAAGCCATTTCTGGGTGAGACTACTGAGCATTCTCTTCCTTTCACTGCTCCAGCGACATTACTGGTCAGCCAGGCGCCTATAGGGCAGCAGGTGGAGCTGGGTGAATAATGCTCTCCTCCAAGTGTATCACATCGCCCAGTGAAGCCTGCAGCCCAAAGAGAGAAAGTAACTGGGCGGCCCACAGCCTGTACACTGGATGAGGAGTATGTTTGCATTCGACCATCCAAAGAAGGCAAGAAGTTCCTGAAGAGGCATAAGAGCTTGGTATTTGATTAATACTGAAGTGGGAAAAAATGGATAAAATCCCAAAGAACAAAATAAGGAAAGCTAATTTTTTAAAAATAGTTCAATTAAATTTTGTCTGTGATAAATATTTTAGTATTTTATAAGAATATACTGTATAAAATAGGAAACAAGCTTTAATCATAAAGCAGCAAATAACCCTAACCCTCAGAACAATTAGTATGAAAGTACAGTTTTTTTTTTTTTTTTTTAAAGCACATGGTCAATTATGGTTCTGGAGTCTTCAAGCTTTTAGAGTAATTTTTTTCACACTGGAAATAGAAGAAACATCTTAAGCAACAATTTTAAAAAAAGCAACAAGGATGAGTAAAAACCAGCACACTGTGAGGACTAAAGGTAATTAGCTCTCCTTTTGTAGAATCCATTATTACTTTTTCCTAAACAGAGTGATACCATATGAACCTGATCATGGGTACTCACGGGTCTGTACTTTGGTTTCGACTATGCAACGTCGTCTGTGTAGTGCCTTTTCCAGTTCTGTCTGTGTGGGCCCTGCACGTTCTTGCTCTCTAGATTGCATGGGCAACCCCCGCCTGAAAGTATCCTGCATAAATTGCACATGGGTGCAACAAGACTTTACTTTCCTACAACAGCATATTATCATCTCATAACTGTCCTCAGCTGCTCTATGTCTGATAGCCTTGTGTAGTCAAACTGAAGCAAAAATATTTCTGGCTTGTTAAATGAATAGATGAGTAGACACTGAAAGCTCACCAGTATTCCTTTCAGCTCCTGAACGGCAGAATCAGGAGGCATCTTCCCATCCTATAAAACAGATTTAACATATATTACATCCTAGATATTATATCTTAGATATATACACTATGATCCACAATATATGTCTGTGGGCACTGTGGGATCCCTGCATTTAGCACTGGATCAATGCTTACTCTACACACACCTTCCCTGAGTCATTGGTACAGTAAGTAGGTTACATTTCTATTCAGTGCAGCCAAACTTATCTAATTACTTTGGTTTCTGCTGTTACTCAAATGTATTCAAAGTAGGATTAAACATGAGACAGCCACAGAGCCGTGCACTGAGGAAGGGCAGGACTGGTGGGCAGACCTGTGGCAGGGTAGTGCTCTTTGAAGGCTGCCGGACAGGTCGCAGATTGACCCCTTTTTTGATCCGCTGCATCATCTCATCCACTGCCTGCTGCCGGATGTCTGATACTTTCTTCTCTCCTAAGTCAGGTAAAGAAGAGAGCAAGTCACTAAATCCAACATCAACAACAATGCCATTATTGCTGCAATACACACACACAGACACTGTCAAACCGCTTGTTCCAAGTGGGGTCGCAGTGAGCCAGAGCCTAACCCGGCAACGGAGGGCGCAAGGCTGGAGGGGGAGGGCACACACCCAGGACGGGACGTCAGTCCTTCACTTCACAAGGCACCCCAAGCGGGACTCAAACTCACCAGAGAGCAGGCCTCGGCCAAACCCGCTGCGCCACCACGCCCCCCCTTCCAATATACAAAAGTTTCCAATTTAAGAAGCCAGGTGAGGTGGCTGCAAATTCAAATGATCACTCAGAGTGAGAACACACTCTGGTCCCAATGACCAACTTATGGTACCTGCACTAAAAAAATAAAATTTACAGCCACTGCAACACTAAGATTTTTAAAATATACTAAAAAAAAAAAAGCCCATAGAAAAGACTACTTAAAAACTATATCAAGAATTACATAAACATCAAGCCAAGGCTCAGTCATTACTGACTCATGTGTGCAAAATGAGCGCTGGCTTTGTTGAGGAAGTGTGTTATTGAAAGTCATTACCAGGCTCTGTCCCTGAGGAGTCCTGGACAACGAGAGGAATGTCCTCACTTGTCTGCTTCTTTTTACGAAGAATGGACAGAAGGGAGCTTTAAAAAAAAGCAAAAGAGACAAGGTTAACTGGAAAGGTGGGCCCAGCTTTTGAGCAAGTTGATCACAAGGGAGTACAACATGTTGGTAAGTGGTCCCCTTAAACAAAAGCCCACCTGAGAGGGTTGGTTGATGGAGGTGCTGGTGGTGGAGGTGGGGGTGGGGGAGGAGGTGGAGGTGGAGGAGGACCAGGAATAGGGTTAACTGCTGATTGTAGCTTCTTTTGGAGCTCCTCCACTGCAAAATGAAGAATTATAACAGCAGCAAATGAAAGATGATTTCTCATCATACTTAGTGTCCCATACCTATATACTTGTGCCACAATGTTCGGTGAGCATATCTATCAATTAGTTCAATCAGTACATTTCTTTACGTTTCTGAATTAAAGCAAGAGATCATCCCCAGGCCCCCCACCTCTGAACCGCAGATCCTTGACCTGCACCTCTGACTTCATGCATCTTTCTTCCATCCCCCTCTTCTCTTCCTCCAACAGCTGCATCTGCCGCCTCAAAGACAAGACTTCCTTCTGGAGCTCCGAGCCCTGAAGCTGTTCTTGGATCGCTTTCATCTGACCAAACAACACACACACACACAAAAATACAGAAGCAGTTCTCACTGGCCAACATAAGGCACACACACGAAAACATGGTCCTCGGCGACCGAAACATGGGACACCTACAAGTAATATACTGCAGACCTGACATATGAACAATGGCATCGACATACACACCAAACAATACAGTGTTCAGTACAGCAGAACATTAAATTGTCAAAAAAATAATTCAATAAACATTTTTTCGGCACCACAACTTCATTAAAACTGACACATAACACTGAAAATGAGAAACACTTCAAGTGTAATGTGAAGATTTTGACTATTTTAATCTAAACGTAAACTGTCGGAAAATATTATGTTAAAAGAAGTTATGGTAATGAGTCTGATTGCTTTTCTGCGTGAGCAGGAAGTGTGTATAACAGGAGTACAAACAAAAAAGCTCACAGGGTGATAATTGCCACTAAGTAGCTTCGGAAGGATGCCAGTCTGGTATCTTCTCACCTCAAATAATGCGTTAATTGTTCTTTAAATGGAGGGCAGGACTCGGCTCATTCTCCAGGCTAGGAAGGATCGACGATCCCACTTTCTTACAATTGATTAAAATCAATTTAAAAAGCAGCTAAACGCCTGAAGGACCAACACAGCCGAATGACTCTATTCCTATAAACGCTGCCCAGGACTATCCAAAAGATCACTGATGCAGTTTTTGCTGAGAAGAGCACTCAACTAAAAATAGCTTGAATGAACAACTGATTTCTATTGTTTCAGATATTTACATAAAGAAAGCTCATGCTACAGGACAATCCTTTTCTACTGCGTATGGAGTTACCATCAATTATTTTTTGTTCTTCAGTGTGAAAAGAAAATGTATGCATCTCTGAGGAAAAGTTGGTATGCCTTTTGCAATTACCCAAAATTTGTTTTTTTTTTTCCCCCCAAGAAAGACTGAAAACGTGACATGAACTTCGTCAAAATCTCGGTAATAAAGTCTTTCCAGGAGTTATAGCTCTTTATTTGTTATTCAGCTTCAGATAACATTTTAGTACCCATTTTTTCAGAAATCCAAATAATTCCAAAGGGTTCTCAAACTTTCTCAGAACTATACAAATGGGAAAAGCGAGGTGGAATGGCTTTATTGATTCATATGCAATATGCGAAATAACGTTATCACCGCCACACTGAACATCAATGATGATCACTGAAGTATTACCAGTATGACCATGTTTAGAGTACTAATGTACTTGTGTCCTTTAGCTGCATGAGTCTCACTTGAATCATCTCACTGTAAATGGCAATTAATTATTAGAAATTATTAAAACCTTTGTTGTTCATGCTATTTTGCATGGAAAAAATAAAACTGACTTTATTTTCTATAATGTGACACTAGAATGTTTTATAAATAATTTGTTGGATAGCTGACAGTTTTATGCCAACTTATAGAGTTTCACTCATTCATACATCAGAGTATGACATTTTGCTTTTACAAAACAAGGAGTTTTTGTAAAAGCAAAGCACAAAAACGCCATTTCCTACATATTAAAATCCCAGAGATAACAGCGCATACACAATTAGAGAAAACGTATAGTATCACCTGTTTCTGATGATCCAGATTCTGTACCTCCAGGGCTCGGCTAAGCTTAGACACCTGGTCCAGGGCCTCTTGCAGAGCCTGACTGGGTGATACACTCTTCAGCAGGATCTGGCTCTGTCTATTCAGCTTCTTTTGCTCCACTAGCAGCTGCAGTACATGCATCATAATGATGAGAACAATGTAGTTTGGTGAGAACAAAATGGGGTCTAGAGCAGTCCATGAGTTGTCTCCTCTTGAACTGGACATTTTTCCAGTCTCATAATAAATGGTTTCATAATAAATGCACTTGTTTTCATTGAGTTGTACATCAATTTGGAGAAAAGCATCTGCTAAATGTATAAATGTCAATGGTCTCCTATTAAACCTACTGCATCAGGAACCTATGTGTACTGATAATATAGTCAAAAGAGCGGAAGAATTGTTATCCTCCACCTCTCCCATGTCATACCCTTTCACACAGAAAGTGAGCAGCTTTAAATGTGGCTTAGAGGATTAACAAAGTGCTGATCACATGTAATATTCCTGCTTTAACAAGCACCACAAGTAGTCTTACAGTTATACAAAGTGTGGTGACAGAACTTCTACAGCACATGATAACAGAATGTCAGTAGTGGGACAGACTGTTCCTCCCAGGCCCTCCCAACTGGTACAAGTATTGGAATTATGTCAAAAAGTATATACTCTGGGGCACATGCAAAGGCAACGGTAGTGTCCTCTGGAGGAGGCTGCTTTGGATAAAATGGGTTCAGCTCAGTGCACAACACTGCAGCAATAATTTTAAAAACATGTTGGTGAAATCTGAATATTTTGTGGAAATTGCTCGAAAAACTACCTCCCGTGCAAAGTTCTCAGCCTCCTTCCTTAGGTCCTTCTCCAGTTCCAGGCTCCCCTGCATCACCTCATACTCCTCTACTGCCAGCAGAGACACTGTCGGATGAAAGGGAAGTAACTTAGGGGAGGAAGCACTCCAGGGGGACAACACAATTTGTATTATTCCCATGTGAATCATGACAGGGGCAGGCAGTATGTTATCTGAATCAATAACATGGAGGCATGAATGTGGTGAACAAATTTTGAATGTGATTTTCAAGGAGGCCAGGTCAAATAAAGCACACCAGCAAGGTCATTCCTTTCCCGATGTGGGTTAGCTGAACAATATTCTCTGTAGACTTAGTGAGGGGAGTTTTTTAAATTCATTTATATTAACCTACTTTGGCCTTTGGGTCACAAATAGATTTAAACCAGGGTCACACATCACAGGGGATGGGCTAGAAATTCTGAGGACATGATTAAAAAAGTGAGAGTCTTTCCAATGTCAAATAAATATAAAATACATGAACAAAACATTAGGTGCAACTAGACTTCAAAAACAGGTAAATTTATAGCCTTTACATCCATGTGTTACAACCACACTTATTGTGTGTCAATGCTGTCATGTGCAGTGATAAAAAAAAGATTAAGAATTTTAAAATAGTTATTCCACATAAAAGCTAAGCTACATCAGTTACCCTTCAGAGAATTGTAAATAACCGTGTTACCAGCTGCACAGCAGAAGTAGCCTGCTGCATTTGAACCACTTGTCCTTCCCTTTATGTTTTTGCATGGAGAATTTTTAATTCCCTAATCCTATATGCTTCTGGTATTTGTAGCATTCCTGGGACCAGCATGACATGAAGGCAAGTAGGGCAAGTAATATACACCCATTCCTCACTTAACAGGGTTAATTCTGTGAAATCAACCTGACCGTTGAATTCCCATTGTGGCATGATGGAATTACCATTATTTGTTATGGGGAGAAAAATTTGGTTTCTGGGTGAAAAACATGACACCCAAAAGTCATTTAAAAAGCAAAATGAATGGTATTGTTATGTAAATAACACCCCCAATCTATTTCATAACATTAGTTACAAAATTATTATTTCAAGCTTCAATGTCATTCATTCATTACCAATAACTACCTGTCCAGCACAGATTTGCAGTCTCATAGCCTACCTCTCAAGCACTGGGTGTGAAACACCTTACATGGTGCATTGGATGGAGACATTTTGATAATTTGGCTCACAAATGTTTATGATACAAAAGAAATAAAGTTTTCAAGAACACTGTCTATGTCACTCTGCAAAGCACACAGACACTCAGCTGTTGTAGATACTGTTTAGTGTCACAAACAAGTGTTTGATGTTAAGATGATCTTCATCAGATTGCAAAATTGAAGTTTTATTTATGCTAGTGTAAGGGTATTCATGTTAAGTCAGTTTATATAAGCGTGGAGCATGTGTGCATGGCCATGTGCACGGCAGCATAAAGCTATGAGGAAAGAGGGACAATGTGCTCATCCCCACATATTTAAACCTTCCCAGACAGTAGCAGAGCACACGACCCTAATAAGGAGACCAGAGAGCACATCCCTGTCAGAGAATATTCACTTCCCAGACCTTCCCAGTGCCAAGTTCTGCATTGTTATCCCTTACCGGTTACCATTTCTGTAAATAGTGCAAATAAAACAAAAGTTTGAAATGAACCTTAAGTCACCCCTCAGTAAGACTTCACCAAAAAAGCTGTGTGTCACTAGGATTTAAGTAATTTTGTTAATAGTTACATGTTTGTATCTTATTTTTATAATGACTGAAAGGACCGAGTTATGCATTTCACCTTCTGCTGTAGTACCCTAGAGCAAGGTTTTTACTGTCAATTCATACCGCAAAAATACAGGCTCCATAAATTGGAAGATAACTGTAAGTAGTTTAACACTATAAAGTGCTTTGGAGAAGCAGTGCACTTTAGAAAAGTCAACTAAATGAATTAATAATACATATAAATATGTTCTTTCTTGTTGTGATATTAGATGAACCTTAAATGATGGATGTGATTGGTTGAAATGTGACACTATTCTCCCATGTTGCCTTATGCTTTTGCCTTAAGCATAATGGAGTTTCTATATGCAGTTAAATAAACTTACTGTATTCTGAAATTTTCTTAAATGTTCCTGTTACTATTCATTTCACGTTTATTTTGTTGGGGTTACACTGAATGACTGCTCTCAACCAATAACCTGGGATGGGAGTTGTGTTGTATAACCGGGAATGGGAGTTACACAGGGATGTAGTCAACCTCACACAATTGTACTACCTCTTCCATCTTCTTCACGATTATACAACTTAATTTAAGAATAGCTTTGTCACCAAATATGGTACTTGAATTTAGTAAAACCTTTATGACTACCATGTTACTCGGAAACAGCCAAACTAGCAGCTTTGCTATTCTTGACAACAGGGTTGTAAACACTGAATTAGAACATATACTGCATCTGTGTATGTGGAGGACAAAATACAAGTGCCAGGTTACTGTACATGTAGAACAATTAAATACACAGGAAGAACAGGACAGAACTAAGTGACGGCACAACATTTTGTAGATACATAGAACAATTGTGCCTCTTTAAGATCTATTCTTCTTTAACATTTCCATTTTGTTAGCTGGGAGTAATTACCATACACCTTCATACTTCTGAGTGGCACAGCGTTGACCTCTGTGGAGGGTTACTCATTCAATGCACGGCTGGATTGTTCTCTAAGATGTGGACTTTTCACTCTGTCACCTTGTATCTTGAGAATGTTCAATAATGCATGTATAATAATAGGGAGAGGGGCAGTGTCATGCAGAACATGGATTGCCATGGTGCTGAAACCCAAAAAAGCAATTTTCGCTGTCACAATAAAAATGCATTTCAAAAGCCATCCTTTGGCAAAATAATGAATATGAATTTGCAATTTGGCATTAGTGCCAGAGACACGCATCTGGTTTAGACCTGGTCCATACTGGAAGCGTTCAAGCTTCCTACTTCTCTTGACTCGTGCTGTTGAAAATGGAACACCATTCAAGGCTGGTGAACAGAAAGACCTGTGGACGGAGATACTTTAATTGCACCATGGAGCACCATGCCAGGGCATCAACATGTCCTCCTGATCTCTCGGATGGTGCGAGGAGGAAGCAAATTGCAACAGTTAAGACAGACTCTGACCTCTGTTGTATTTTGCCAATAGCTCCTTTTGTTGAATCGTCTTGGCAATCAAAACGGTATTATCATGTTTTTCTTTCAGCAGCTGAAAGAGAAAGAGGGTATTATATTTTGTTTTTAATTGGTTCATTACCAGGACTCCAGTGTCTGCATTGTATCCTTGGCAGATGGATATCAATTTGTTCTAAGCCATTCACTACTAAAACAAATGAAAATTAAATAACTATGGCTCAACATGCAATTTAAAACTATAAACAAACAAAACACAGCAGTTTCAGTGGATGAAAAGACCATTAAGGTGTTTCTAATTTTATCATCTTTTACAGAAGTTTATAAAGCAATTGGACAAAACATTGCACATATGCATATCCCTTCTCATAAAAAGTTCTATGCATTAAATTTTGTACTTGCTATGATTTACAATGACAAAATACCTTATTTAAAGTGTACAGAGCATGGACACCACTATCTATGATACACTGAAACAGATGGACAAAGATGGAATATGGTGGTCCAAATTCTGAACAGTCTGGTAGAGGCATCGCCACTCACCTCCTCTCTAGCCTCCCGCAGTCTTTCTCTGGTTTCTTCAAGGTCAATGGCCACTTGTGCCTTTGCCTCCAACATCAATGTCAGCTTGTTCCTGAGTTCTATCCACATGTATCCATCAACCACAGAAATGACATATAGAAAGAATCAAATCCATTAGTAGGAAAGAAGACACAAAACAAAAAGTCAACCTTGTGGATTGAAAGGGACTGTGTTTCAACAGAAACTGATACATTCACGTACAAACATGGACCAGCAAGAAATGCTGGTGGGTTGGAGTATGCACTTGGAGTGGTTTGTTCCAGTACAATGAGATAAGCCAAGCGTGAAACAACACTAGTTCTAACAAGCTTGGCAGGCTGCACTGAGACTTCAAGGACTTGTTGCTAGTCTTACTTCACCTTTAAATGACTGAAGATAAAGGCTAAAGGCAATATTCACCTGTGATGATCTTATGGCAGTGGCCAGAGGAACATGGCACATCGTCTTGGCCACCCTCAGGCTGCCTGCCAGAGTCCTCCTCCTCATCGTCCTTCAGACTGATCTTGGCAATGACATCTGGCTCAAGGTGAGCCAAGAGCTGCATGCTCTTCCTCTTTAAGGAGCGGTTTTGTCGATTCAGCTAGGGGATTGCATCAAGACACCGGAAACTGGGATTCATTACAGAGCTCTTTTACCCCTGAGAGCATATTTACTGCTGGGCCCCTTTGTAGAATATGCCCAGTAAAGTTGAGGTTATACACACACTAATTTATGGAAGATTTCTAAAAGGTTGTTTTGACATCTAATTTCTTCACGCTACAAAAAATGTCATCTAGTGAAAACGAATTAGATTTCTGTACAGTGCAAAGCAATTCAGCAGAATATATTCTTTGCAAAATTCCTGTCAAATGCTCTAGCAAAATACATTCTAGAAATATATATGGAGCAATACGTGTTGAACATAGTCACATCTATCACGTTTGTGAAGGTCAAGAAGAAACAACATGCAATGAATTGCACTGAGTGAAAAAAATTAAATCAACTGATAAGTGACTGGAAGTGTCTCTCACCTTGCGCACTTCTGTCAACCAGACAACAAGGCAATCGCAACAAGCATTGCAATGCTAGTCTACCGAATTAAACTGTGGATCAACCCAATGTACTTCAACTGAATGGTGACTGAGAGCACATGGCCACAAGACACTTCCTAGAAGCAGCAGCAGCAATAATTAGGCAGAAAAAACCATAAGTCTTCATCTGGGGGACAGTGCAAATGTGCTTTTCCACATAATTATGGTACTTTGGGCAAAATGTATCTATTTTTAATACCATCTGCAAAAGGCAATTTACATGTGTATCTACCTGTATATTCCTGTCTTTTTCAAGGCAAGATATGCAATTTGATCTGCTTGAAATGCACAGTCCCCTGTAGCAAATCAATGAAAGATGGCTTCCTTATTGCCAATTTAAGGTGGCCATATATATATTAATTAAGGACACCATTAAGTAGGGACTAATACAGTCGATTGCTGGTGATGTGAATTAAGCATATTTCTTGATGTCACTTTGGCAGTATAGGAACAAAATGTGCTTTGAAAAAGCAGCTTATAAAAGAAGCATTTATTAATGACATCCAGTCTGGCAAATTGCAGCCACCCATTTTCTGATGAAGCCTTCCAGAATGCATTTCATATGCAATCAACAATAAATAATACAGAGATAAAAAACACTCTTTAATAATAATCTACTATTGATGAGACAAAATATACAAAATTACACACTCAGAGAAATCAGCAGCGAGCAGGCAAGCAACTCTGTGTTCCAGAGGTCACCATTATAAAGTCAAGGCCTTCATCTTCTTTTATCAAACATCAACACAAAATGTCATGTTTTGGATTACGCTTTGATTTGACTTGTGGGAACGGGGCCTTCTATTACCACTTTTTAATTCAGACGCTACAGAGTTTAAAAAATTGATTACAATTTTCAGTGTCCTTGGCACTGGCTGCAAAATTACCAGCATTGAATTGGCAGCACTAAATTAATAAGACATGAAGGTCATCTTCCATCTTATTTCTCTTGCTTATTTTTTTACTCTACCAAAATATTTCCGATTTATTTAAATGTAAATTAGCAATAAACCTATACTATTATTTAGAAAAAAAAACACTCAAGATTTGACAGAAGAAGAATAAATAGTTTGAAAATATTTGTATAGATCTACATGTTACTTTGCCCCGCTTAGTCATCCATCAAATCCAATTTCAGGTCAGCCAACTGTCTGAACCAGCTTGTAAGAAAAGGTCTTAACAAAAGCTGCAAGGCTAGTAAGACAATGAAACAAAGTGAAATTTTAAATGTATTTTTCAGTAATACAGTCCAGCTCAGTTTCAGTGTACTGTATCTGCATTAAATAGTGGACCTGGTGGTGGTAAAGCCAATGTCCACAATAAGCTGAAGCCATCCACCAGAAGCAGATAAACATCGTGTACCGATATGATACCTATGCATGGTGATTTTATGTGATAATCAGATGAAACACATAAAAAACAAATACATTTCAGTATGTTCAGAGATTACACACCTTTAAGAACAAAGCAAAACAGTTTTTGGTGGAAAACAGAAGTTTTCACAATGCTGGATAAATGGAAAACAGTACAGACTTTGGTTTCCCGTTCCTCAGAATTTGTTTGTGCTAGTATATGATTCTACAGTATTTCAGAGGAGGAATGGGTAGAAAGGGTAAAGTGGCTAGAAAAATAGAACAAATTTGTAATAAAAATGGATGTTAACACATTAAAAACACCTGTAAAGACAAACACTATTACTTTTTAAACCATAATATGTTCTAATCTAGTGCAGTCTGAAGTGTGGGCATGATTCTCTAAAATAAATGCCTGGAATTTATTTGAACTTCTTTGTGACTGTACGTGAAGACTTTAAGTTCTATGAAACATGATGGATAGTGTACAGAGGTAGTTCTAAGTACCAAAAATGTGATACAGACACCTGGCATTTTACTGTCAGATAACAACTGGATGCAGAAACACAGGTTATTTTCACCAAACAGAAGGCAGAGATTTTAGACAACAGAAGAGTGAAGAAAGTGCAGTTAAAAAGAGATAAACCAAAAAATGTTTTTACTTCGAAACCTGAATATTCGTAACATGACAAACCAGAGTAAATCTTAAAAATATCTGCAGTAGATGCTGACATATTTACAGCATTTTACCTCAGTGCACTTGGGATTTAAACATCAGAGTGAGTAGCTCCAACAGAAACAATTGTGCATCACAGTTAACACTGCAATCTCCGAGTGGTAGTCAAATTGTCCTGTGTCATGTGGATCCACTGGAGCTATTATAATAGGAAATATTATAGCATGAATTTTTCAAAGGAAAAACTGTTCTATCATAAAATCACTGAAGTTCATAAAATATCAACAAAGCAATGGAAAAAGTAATGTGGTCTAATGAGTCATCTTTGACCCTATTTCCTACATTTACATTTGGAGAAAGCCAAAAGATGCCTTTAACCAACAATGTCTATTGCCAACTATTACAGCAGGTAGCTGGTAGTGCAGAGGTTAGAGCTGGTACCTTTGGATCTAAAGGTTTCAGATTCAAATCCCCCTCCACCTGTAGTACCCTTGAGCAAGGTACTTACACTAAATTGCTCCAGTAATATTGTCCAGCTGTATAAAGGAGTAAATAGTTGCGGAACCCATAACACTAAGTTGCTTTGGAGAAAAGCATCAGGTAAACGTAAGACATGGTGCAAGATTTGCAATGGTATCAGCAGGTATCTTCTGGGAGTCATTAGGTCACATGATCACTCTGCTTGGTTGTATAACGGCCAAGGAACGCGTGGCCAATTTACAGGGCCAGATGTGCCATAAGGTGCAAACAGTATAAACTCAATGTTCCAGTGTTCAATACACACTGCTAAACAAATCTGAGTAGCTTCACAGACACAGAATATAGTCAAACACTTTCCATTGCCTCCTCAATCACGAGAACTAAACATCATAGAACTTAAACTTTCCAATATTTGGGCTTGTTTTTACTGTAATGCATGACAAGGCATCTCCTTATGCATCTGATCTTGATGGACCAAGTGACAGTTAAGTTGTATAAAATCTGTATGTTGTAGAGTCTACTTACTTCTCAGCTTTGCTGTGGTGCTGCATCATAGCTACATCACTGTAAGATCAGTCATGCAAAGTGTATTTCTGAAAGGTTTCTCCCCCCTTCCTACTAACTATAATCTTACTCCACTGAGGACAAAAAGGAATGGATGCTGTACAAGCCTGCTTTGTTGTTGTCCTTCAGACGCATTGGAGGTCCATAGTTAAAGGTGTTAACTGCAGTGGCCTAACCTTCAGAGCAACATCACCTTGTACTCTAGAGCTCAGTGATTTTCAGCTGTGCCACTATCATTTCATAGACTGACCGGGAATTAAAAATGACTTCTACATGTGTAATCAAAAAGCAATGTGCAGTCAAGATAAACAGTGACCAGAGTGGACATCATTTTAATGAAGCCCAACAGAGGACTACAATACAGGAACGGACTCTAAATGAAGACTACTCTTTAAAGAACATGCTCTGTATTGCCAAAATTGAAGAAGATAACCAATTAGTGAGATTAAAGTACCAAATAACATTGACGAGTTAACAACAGCTTTTCGGCCATAAGTAACTTGTATAATTATTTAAAGTAAAAATGTATCAGTTTATTTAGTTGTTGCTTCTCTCCAAAGCAAGTTACAATGTTAAGCTACTTTCAGTGTTTTACCAATTTCCACAGCAGGATCATTTTTACTTTAGCAAATTCTGGTTAAGTACCTTCACAAGGGTGCTACAGCAGGAGGTGGGATTCAAAGCTGGATATGTTCAAGTGCAAGGCAGCAGCTGTACCCAGTATGGTGTCTGGTATCCACTAAAACTACTGGAACTTAATACTGAAAGAGGGTGCAGGGAACATAATACTACTACTAAAAATTCATAACGCAATATGAGAATAAAATGTAGCAAGAACAACAACATATTTTGACTACATACTGAATTCACAGTTAAAACTAAGTAAGATTATTTAAAGCTAAAAATAGCACAAAATCATAAAAATAGGCCCATGGCTTAGAGTCTCATTTCTACTGGCTCACATCAAATAACTATTTTGAATTACAGGCTATTATAATACCAGAAATATCTATAAACCTAATCTATACTTAATTAGCAACATTGTTTAATACATGAATAAATGTAAATAGTTGTTTACCTGTAATTTTCTCTTAAATCCAAATATACTCAATGGCCACTTTATTAGGAACACCTGTACACCTACTTGTTCATGCAATTATCCAATCGGTGGCTGCAGTTCAATGCATAAAATCATGTAGACATGGGTTAAGAGCTTTAGTCAATGATCAAATAAAAGAGCTGAAAGGGGCGAAATTGTAATCCAAGTGACTTGGTTGTTGGTGACAGAGGGGGTGGTTGGAGCATTTCAGAAGCTGAATTTCCTACGAGGTTCAGGCATAACGGTCTTTAAAGTTTTCACAACATGGTACAAAAAACAAAAAATATCAAGGGAACTTCAGTTTTGTGGGCAGAAACACCTTGTTGATAAGAGAGGTCAGAGGAGAATGGCCAGACTAGTTCGAGCTGACAGAAAGGCAAGAGTTACTCAAATAACCACTCTTAACAACAGCAGTGAGCAAAAAGCATCTCTGAATGCACAACATGTTAAACCTTGAGGTGGATAGGCTACAGCACCAGAAGACCACATCAAATTCCACTCCTGTCAGCTAAGAACAAGAATCTGAGGCTACAGCAAACACAGGCTCACCTAAAACGGACAGCTAAAGATTGCAAAATGGTATCCTGGTCTAGTGAATCTCCATTTCTGCAGTGACAAACAGATTTTACAATCAGAATTTGCCATAAACTGCATGAATCCAACCTGCCTTGTGTCAATAGTTTAGACTGCGGGTGGTGGTGTAATGATTTGGCGAATATTTCCTTGCCACACCTTCGGCCCCCTAATACTAACTGAGCAGTGTTTGAATGCCACAGCCTATCTGCATCCCTTTACCGCCACAATTTACCCATCTTCTAATGGTTACTTCCAGCAGGATAATGGGTTATGTCACAAAGAACAAGTTATCTGAAACTGGTTCCAAGAACATGACAACGGGTTCAGTGTACTTCAGTGGCCTTCTCAGTTACCAGATCTGAATCAAATAGAACACCTTTAGCATGCGGTAGTACAGGAGAGTTAGAGCACCAGAGAAGTTAACAAAGGTACAGAAATTACATGATGAAGTCATGTTGTCATGGACCAGAATCTCTAAGGAATGTTTCCAACACCTTGTTGAATCAATGCCACAGAGAATTTAGGCTTTTCTGAGAGTAAGGGGAAGGTCCAACCCAGAATGATATTCTTAATAAAGTGGCTAGTGACTGTAGATAGCCACCTCCTCCAAATCAGTTTTTTTTTTTATGTGTCACGGCATAAATTATGACTTTCTGGTTCTCACCAACTTCTATAATTACACAAACCTAGTCTCAGATAACAGACAACATAAAATATTCTACTGTGTCATTATTTACTCAACAAAGATTAAGACATAATCCCATAACCCATGTGGGGAAAATTAAGTAACTTCATTGCTTCCATGGGAAATAAGAAGGTAATTAGCATGACTTGATTAGTTGATCATAAGGATATATGACCACCCCTATACAAGAACTGTTGGCAGTTTGGTGGTCTGGAGCACTCAGGTGTGTGTTAACACCATGCCAAGGAGAAAAGACATCAGCAATGACCTCAGAGAAGCAACTGCTGCTGCTCATCTAACTGAAAAGGCTTAAAGTAATTTCCAAAAAAATTGAAATCCATCGTTCTACAATGAGAAGGAATTTCTACAAATGAAGAACATTTAAGACAGTTGCCAATTCAAAAGTTTCCAGCAAATTCAAAACAAAATCAGGCCATATAACACCCAGAAAAACCACAAAGAACCCAAGAGCTACCTCTAGAGATCAAAAAGCCTCTCTTAAAATGCTAAATGCATGGCTTAATTTCGGGCAAGCATAAATGGACAGCTAAGGCTTGCCCAAAATTAAGGCATGCAACAAGACAATGACCGTGTGACAGACTGGCATTCCATCCAAGATGTACCCGCCCCCTCCACAGCCTTGCCCCCACTGCTTCCGGGATAGCCTCCAGTTCACCGCTAACCTGCTTGAGGCAAGCGGCTATTGAAATGGGATGGATGGATGAAACAGGACAATGATCCAAAGCACACCAGGAAATCTACAGCTGAATGGCTGAAAAAGAAAAGAATTAAGGTGCTGGAGTGGCCAAGTAAAGTCCAGACTTAAACCCCACTGAGATGCTGTGGTAGGACCTTGAGTGGGCTGTGCATAAACAAATTCCTTGAAACATCAATGAACTGTAGAAATGTAAAGTAGAATGATCAAAATTGTTCCAAAACAATATGACAGACTGATTAAACCACGTAGAAGACAATTACTTACTGCTAGAGGTGCTTCTACAAGCTTCTGGATAATGGGGTGTACTTAGTTTTTCATACATGGCTTCTGCATGTTGACTTTTTATTAAATAAATTATGACATAGTGTAATGTGTTAGGCATTGTCTGTCACCTGAGGTTAGAGTTACAACCTGGTAAGGCCCAAATGATTTCCCATTATGTTCTGATATATAAAACAATAGAACTGAAAGAGGGTGTACTATGTTTTTCACATGCACTGTACATTTACCTTCTAAACAACACAGGCGATTTTGAGGAGACTTAGTTTAATGGTTACTATAATGACAACAGAAAATGGATTATATTTTTTAATTCCTAGATGTAGAAAAATTTTGATAGAATGGATTGAAAGAATTTCTATAAGAGCAGAGAGTGTTTGAAGAGTGAAACAAAGTGATAGTGTTTAGAAGTGACAACAAAATATTTAGAATAGGGAACTATACATTTAATGTGTTGCACTCCCATCACATACTTAGATACTGATGGAGAGAATCAGGAGCATGTTGTGGGAAGTGCAGCCTGTGAAAACCAAATCATTTATTCAGCTCTGTGAACTGGTCACCTGTAGATCACTAGACAAGTCTCCGATTTAAAATCCAGCTTACCTTGGAGGCCAGGGCTTCAGCACTCTGCCGGCATGATTTCTCAATCTCCAAGTTATCCTGAATGATGCTGACCTCTTCAATCACCATGTGGGAAACTGAACAAAATAAAAGGAGAATCCTCAGAAAATATCTTCCTCAGTGTTTGCACAGGTAAATTTCCATCCTGAATTACTGAAAGCACTCACATGTGCTGTTTTGCCATCCAGTACAAGCAAACTCCAAGTACTGTTCCGTTTGGGTCTGTTAGGTCCTGAGTAACTTTTACCATTTACAACTAAATACACTAAGTGATGGGACTTTCAGTCTATACAACAATTCAATAAACAATCACTCTTGAGATAAAATGAAGACCGGCACACAAAGAGTTTCATCAACAATGCAAAATTTCCAAAAAAGTCAAATTCAGAGAAACTGATATAGAGCAAGAAAACCTCAATATCATTTGTGGCCATCATAGAAAACACAGCTGAGAAATACTTTTCTGCCACTTAACTATTTAATTACCTGGCTGAAGTCAACTGGGACAAACAGGAATTAACATCACTAGACCAAGCTTATCCCACCAAATGTCAACAAACAGAAATCTGGGGAGCGCTAAAGAAAAAAAAAAAAAAAAACAACAGTATTAAAGTTCCTCTTGAACACTTTCCGTCAATCCTTAAAGAGCATTTAACTACCAAAGTCACCCCTTGTGCCTCCCAAGCCAATTTAATAATGCCCACTATGCTCCAACAGCACAGGCTTTCTTGAATTAAATGACATGTTAATTGTAATAGCCAACGAGCACGGTAAATAAACAGAGCTGGAAGTGAATAGCATACAGACAGAGGAAACCATGGCTGACACGTCAGAGCTGGCATGCTTAATTGTAAGTTTTGGCCTCCCCATAGCTCCATCCAGAGATGATTTTTATTTTTTTCCCCCTCTTTTCCCCGGGAAGACAGTGATTACCCCTGCGCCGACGTGTCACATAATGGTATCAGCGCTGCCGACAGTGCGATGAATTCAATTGTATCTGCCGCAGTACTGAAGCCTTGATAAGGGGGGCTTATGCCTTTGTGGTGTTATCATTATAACACAATGGTCATGTTGTCATCAACCTTGCCATCGCCAATTGAAAAGACGTGATTGTGTGTTGAGGCTTTTTTTCCCCCCGTCGTTTGCTGTGAATAGAAGCAATTTTCCAAGAGCTATGAAATCACGTAATAGGTCCTAATATGCAGCTGCTTGGCATAGCGCGGCGGCTCCCATTAAAGTGGAAGTCTCACACAATATGTGTTTATGGCTGAAGAACAAATGGGAGCTGAGCAAAGGCCAAGTTTATTCAGACACAAATCCTGCGTTCCTCTTCATCAAATAATTGCCTTTTTAAAACTGTATTTTGACTAAATCCAGGCTTTGTTGTACTTCTGAAATTTGAAGTTTAAATATTCAAATGATAAGATAATTTGGCCAGACCACGAGAAGCCACAAATCAAACTTTTTTTTTTTTTTTTTCCTCCAGGAAAATGAGTCACTGGCAATTTCTGTGCGAGAAATGGACACATAGTGGATTGGCACAGAAGCGAGCTGTTTGCAAGCAAGGCGTGACCGTGTAAACACACATGCTGTGGGTGGGATTTTCCGCCAGGCTTGGTGGTGTGTACTCATGGCTACAATGAGAGTGGTGGCACAGCCATGCCACACAAGCGTAGAGCAATGTGAATAAATTTAATCTGTGCCTATTGTTAAGACATTTGCAGCAACTGCCATTTTGGAGATACATGCATAGTTGTGAGATTCTGCTGCAATCAGGTGTGCAGTTTTTAGCACCTGGACAGAGCATTCTGACATTATTATTATTATTAATAATAACTGTTATGACGGTTATTGTTATTACTGTCATTGCTTTTTCCCCAGCTAAAAACAAGAGTTCATTTAATGTGTTTTATGACATGAATTCCTTGCAATAGCAATGCAGCTGTGATCAACAGATGCAAGCTCTTCTTGTGTCACTAACTACACATCAAGTGAATATACAGAAGGATGGTCTACAGTCTATAAGATGAGCTGAAATGTGGGATGTTCTATAGTACAATGTTTACGTAGCTTTGGCTTTTTGAAGGAACGCCACCATCTTTACCTTTCCAAGGTCAGTTAACGAGGCTTCACATAGCACGTTCGTAGGCAGCACGTGCTGTGCGTAGTAAGACAGGTTAGGAAGGGGAATACTAACTGGTACAAACGAGATTGTGCGACTGCTACAGATGGGCAAATTCTATCAGCAAACACAAATTTTCCTTTTTGTTACCAAAAAAAAAAAAACTTTTGAAACTTATTTTTGTGAGCCACATGGACAAGACAAGCAGAAGTTGCCCATGGCATCCCATTCTCAGATTTTACCGGGAAATTACAAGGAACTGGTTGGCAAACTGTTTGGCGAAAAATGTATAAGGGATGGCAATATATTATTTACAGGCTTTGGTGTAATATAGATCTGAAACTATATCACAAACATTATCAGTTAGAAGATACTAGGAAATTTTAATAAATAAAAAATAATGTGATTCAATATGATACTTATGGAAAAGACCTGTGGGACCCATTACTGTGACAGCTGCAACAGATTCTTCAAATATTCAGTATAAATTTCTGTCACAAACTCAGCTCAATGACATTTTCCCGATTTGTAAGATTTGTAAGAAATTAGGGTGAACACTGTGAAAAAATAAAAGCAGCACTAAGGGACATAAAATCCCAAACTCACCTGTCTGAAATTCCTTCAGTTTCTTCATTGCCTCATCTCGTTCTTTTTTTATTCTCTCACACTAAAAAATAAAAGTAAGCATGAAATGTTTTTCACTTCATATTTAACAATAAACCTGTAATGTTAATACAGAAGCGCTGGCAGCTGAAAAGCCCAGCTAGATGAGGGGTCAACCAGATTTCAAGTCCAAGCATAGACGCATCCATACTGCCTTCATACAAGTCCTTTACAAAAGAAAACAAACCATTACATGCATCCATTGCATAACAAACATTTATATTATGAGAATCTGAAGCCATGAACACGTTATTTGTACCACAACATTCTCACAACGATCTATAAGAACAGTTTTACAACAATAGACATTTAAATTAAAAATATGGACCTTGGTGACACTGTGGTACACATACAAATGGTATGTATGACTTCTATAGTTCTGTTGTCTCATGGCCGTGCAACCGATCACCAGCATCTCTCACGAATTTTGTGACTTTTTATCATTAAGGCTCGGTACCGAACCCCCACACTTCCATCATGCATACCTCTTCCCTCGGCCTGTCATGGATCTCCCATAGATTCTCCTGCCACTGCTACGCTTATGGTACCCAGCTCTTCCTCTCTTTTCCCCTGGAGGTACAGACATTTCCTCACGTTTCTCCCCATCGTAAGTCACTCCGAATAAAAGTTGTCAGTTAATACTGGCAAAATGTAAGTTGCTTCGAAGAGAAGCATTTACAAAACGAAAAAATGTAAATGTATTGCATTACTCAGCTGTCAGGATGAATGGAAAATTCAAATCTGGTCATTGTAAATGTGAAGAAATGTCTCGTAGACCAAAGCAGGGCAATTAAATGAAACTCCACGTAAAGTCAAATTCTTGTAATTCAAATGGGCATATCTCGGAGTGTGACTGTACAACAAAAAGAGCAATAGAATTCGTTATCATCAACTACTTTTCCAGTGCAGGGTACCTGTGTTAACGGAAGTACACACACACACACACACACACACACACACACACACACACACACACACACACACACACACACAGAGGCAATCTACAGCCACCAGTCCACCTGAAACAGGTGCCAGGATTGTGGGAGGTAATTCCCTTCACAAGCAAATTGTTAATACTGTACATTGTGCTTGTTATGAAAGCAAAGCTCGTCTGTTCTACTAAATAGACACCCGGCTTTCTCAAGAGGCTGCAGAATGTCCACGTTGTTCTCCAGCACTGACAGCACAAGAACATCTAGTTACGGAGCTAACTTGTCGCTTTAGACCAGGTTTCAGTCTGTCATATGGGAGCAAACATGATTCTTACAGCAATGTCTTTGAGGAATAATTTTTCACTTCTTTTAAGAACCCAACATAAGCCACTGTGTTTGTTAAATCACAACAGGAAACTTTAACCTTGTTGTTAACAACTTGTCTTATTCATACAATTTACTATATGACATTTCTTACAGATGCAAAAAGAATTTCCCTATGACACTGCTGCAAGAACCAAGTCTGGCAGCCTTTTCTGTACAAGTGAAGGCAACACAACACTATCAAAGTCACAGAGTAACTATCAATAACCTTTTACCCTAGTAGGTTCAAGACAATCCAGGGCCTGTCCCAGAACCACAGGGCAGGGTGCAACCCAGATGAGATTATACATTGTGATGGCTCAACTAGAACCTGTCTTGTATGGGAAAAAATATATACATACTGTATATACAGTTTTTAATTCCAAAAACATTGTTTCAGCAAAAACATGTACCTGGTTTTATGTGATGTCCATTTACTGACAAGTTAAAAGAAAACAAATAAAGGAAAACTAATTTTTCAAAAAAACTGATCATTTTGTTTTCTCCAAGTACACCATGGATCTATCTGCATGGTAAAACGACAAAATAAAATTCATACTATGAATTTTCAGCATTTTCCTTTAGACTTTAATGAAAACACCATTCTTCAATATAATCATTTCTAATACCAAATATAATTACATTTAAACAATTTGATGAACTACTGAAAGTGATGAAAGGTTAAAAAAAAAGTGATTTAATAAATAATAAACGAAAGCATTTTTTGAACTACTCATTAACAGTAACTACGTGATGCTTTTTCCAAAACCTATTCAAAAATTCTAAATGAACTGATTATTTTGATCATCAACAGAAATATGCTTTCAAGAAAGAAAGGCATTTAATGCACATAAAAAATAACTAAATGATGCCTCCACTGTAGTGACAAATACTTTTCAGATCACAAAGTGTTCACTACTACTAAGACAAGATGAAGGCCGATCAAAACAAGGATGTTTTCACACCGACAGTTAAATTAAACGATGAATAAAAATAAATTAGGTTGTATCAAATATATTAACTGTTCTCTTTAGACTCAAAAATACATACACCCATCCTCATACAATAGGGTCCTATAAATCCAAAGAACTCCATTGATTACAAAAATACATACCATTTTTCAAACAACTAGCTTATTATTCAGTACGGGGCACTTTGCCCAGTCAAGAAATGATTTTTAGTTCCACAACAGATATTTTATTCACTGCCTACCCTCACCACCCTCAGTCACAGAAAATATAAGTCATAACTCAAACAGCAGATTCAATACAAATTATAAGAATGAATTTAGGTGACCCAAAGTAACTTTTAAGCTAGTTATTTATTTTAACTGAAATACACAGTCAAACCATTTAGCCTGAAAGAAACCCCCATGAATATGGGGAGAACATGCAAACTGACCAGGGACCGAGCAGGGATCAAACCCATGTCTAACAGCACCGCCCAGGCACTAAGAGACACCACGTCAACTTGTTCCATGAATACTAATTCTTTTGTAATTATCATTATTAAATTCTTCCGTTTTTACAAGGTTAAATTAATACAGAAACATTAAGTTTCATACGTGTTTTTTGTGAGCACCTGTTCATAACGGTACACGTACAATACATAACTATGAGCGAACTGAAGGAGTGCAAGTAGACAGCAATGCAGTATTATAGAGTAAATAATAAAGGGAAGCTGAATATTATGTTGTGTTACAATAACTAATGTCAACTAGTAAAGTAATTGTGCATATTTTAGTGAGATTTCCTGATATTTCGGCAAAAACGGGTGTAAACTTTGGGGTTTGGAATACTTAAAAATTTGTACCCTTAAAACAAATGGGGAAATACATTTTAAAGTTATGGCAATTCACCTTATGATTCGTTTTCCAGGAACAAAGCATCTTTGTACGGTGGGGAATGGGTGTAGTCCACAACCAAGGGGTGTACTTTTGAGTTGGATTAAAAAACAAAAACTAAGATCAAAACTATAGGAACAATGAAAAATGACTGCATTTATTTCTGGTTTAAGAAATACTGCCTAAAGTTATCAGAGAAATGCTCCTAGCACTTTCCATCCATTGATTCCTCAACAAAATCAGCCAGTGTATAATAAGTTCATGACTGCTTTTTGAACTTCCCATGAGTTTCAAAGCTGAGAAAAAGTTTTTGCAAACATCACAATATTCCTCAGTGAAATTATTTCACATACTGGAAGACTGTCTGTGGTGTCAACTGTCAAGCTGTTTCCGTTTGTCTGGGAAGGAAAGAAGTGACTGTGAGACTCACCGATACCAAAATTCTTTAACTTCAGGTGGCGCATTGTGATTGGAGATAGTTCCTTTAGAAAATCATCAGAAAATTACCAGAAACCAAAAAATAACACAAAATGGTTTAAAAGGCTCAAAATAACTTCACAATATTCCCAGCTTCATTCTATGAAAATCCCACTTAGAAAGGACACAGACGTACTTTACGTGACGAAGTTCTCATAAAACCTAACCTTAAAGTGAAAACTCTGCAGGAAGTTTAATTATGAAAACACCAGTGAATTATCAGTAACACGAAAAAAAGATATACTTTTATATTGCATATTCTTTTAAAAGATGACTCCAAATTCTCTCTTCCGTACACTTATAAGCAAGCAAAAAAACTCTGTATAAATTTAGTTCACATTTTATCAGTTTTCAAGATACAATATTATAAAATTAAACCTAAAGTGCTGACATTGATTCCTGAGCAGATTATTTCAAAAGCTTTTTGTATCTAGGAAATTAATTTTGGTGTCATCGGGAAATTTTATTTCTTAGACAGGATTGTGGGAAGACGCATTCTGCTGCAGGTGGATCTTGTTGCCTTGTCCCAAAACGGGCCACTTGAAGAAGGAAGAGAGGTCAAAACGGTAGACGAAACAGATCAATCATAAGGGTGGTGCTACGTTCAGGGTAGCACTCAGAGATAAAGGGAAGTGTTTCTCAGGTCGATTTGTGAACATCTAATCCTTTCACCAGACAGATCATCCTTTTCCTGCTGTTCTCTGTCTCCCTGCAACCCTTAGTTACAGTTCTTTTTCATTGCAGTACTTCATGACTAGTGAATTAGTCTTCCTTTGGAAAAATACGTCTCAAAAATCATCACTCACGTTAAACTCCATAAAGGAAGATATTGAGGTTTAAAAGAATATTACCAGAAGTACAAATGAATATCAAGGGAATACGTTACATATTCGGCTTTGGCATCAATCATCGAAAACCTATTGGGAAGAAACTTACGCACAGGATGTACAAGAAATGCAGAAGCAAGCACAGTTTTTGGAAAAATGACCATGCTCAAATGAAAAGGCAGCGCGACACAAAATAAATGAACACAAACAAATGAAAAAAAAAAACAAATTGTACATCCTTTCTGTGTAGACAATGAGGTAAACATTAAACAGCAAATACATAATTGAGTGAAACGTGACATTAAAATAACAGGAGTTTCAGAGATCCAAATACACCTTATCACAGGTGCCAGAGCTGAGCTGTCCCTGGTATGGCTTATTTACAACTTTCATTTTTTGTTTCACATAAATCATGTTTGACAGCTGACAGATTTCCTCTAAAATATATAGAACTATCAATTTCAGTGTTTCATAAAGAAAAAAATGTTTACAAATCATACATTGTACTATGATTTTTTTTTTGATAAACACCTTCTTGTTTTCCATCCTGAAAACATTATGGTTAAATACGGGATTCTTCTGAACTCTGTATGGAAGAACATGTTCAACCCAACGTTCATAGTCAAGGCCCCTCAATCTCTCAGCCCCACAAGAAAGACACCATCTGAGCAATGAGCTGCTTTCACAAGTAACAATGGAGAACAACTGCCTACATGTAGCTCTTATTATATAAATGAATCAGAGGCAACTAGTCATGCTTCATTCTGGAGTATCAAAGGAGAGCCTCAGTTAGAACTGAACATCTTCAAAATAAAAAAAAACTGCACTTTCTAAAGAAAGAAAACCCAACTGAAATAATGAAAAACGGCACTAACCTCCATCTTGTATGTCTCACACTCTTGTTGGAGTCCTTCATACTCATGGATTGCTGTTGGGACACAAATCAGTCACGTTTTACACTTCATCTTCCAAAAGTGAAGACACACACACACACACACACACACACACACACACACACACTAAAAATCCCCACTTTCTTGGGGGTGGTGTTTCCAACGTCTGTATTTTTAAATCCAGGAAATCTGTGTGGAAATGTACTGCACATCAAATGAATAATAACCAAAAGTGTGGCTCAGCAGCTGAAATGCAAAGCCTTGTGACAGTTTTTTCCACTGTCAAGGTTAAGAATAACTACCTACAAAAGAAGAGTCACAAAGGAAGAGTAGATAAATAGTCAGTGGTGTCCATGACTAAGTGGAATTTGATTCCAAGTTTCCTCTCACCAGGTGATCATCATCATCATCATCATCATCATATTCATAATTGGGAGGTTTCTGTTGTTAATGCATGGAGTATTATAACTGTGCTATTTAAGAAAAAAGGTCATCTGCATGATTACATAAAAGCTCTTTAAATTAGCAGGGCAGGTAACCCTCTGTGAATTGTGTCATACATCAAAAATGGTGCCATAACAGCTCTTTTTCCAACAGAAAACAAACAGCAGTCAACAGCTTATAACCAAAAAAGAAACAAAGACCTTCACACTCAGATGTATTTTCAGTGGAGCAACAATGTGTCAGGTGTTGGGACGACCAAAAGACATCGGCAACAGCACTAACTGGACTGGACTGACACCATTCCACACACCCATACTCAGCTGAACACCATTCCATGATACTGTACTAAGAAACGGTTTTTTTTTTGCTGCTAATTAGTATATTTGTATCTATAGTATTTATTATACACACACACGTTGGCTGAAGCCGCTTGTCCCGAGCGGAGTCGCGGGGAGCCGGAGCCTAACCCGGCAGCACAGGGCGCAAGGCTGGAGGGGGAGGGGACACACCCAGGATGGGACGCCAGTCCATCACAAGGCACCCCAAACGGGACTCGAACCCCAGACCCACCGGAGAGCAGGATCCGGTCAAACCCGCTGCGCCACTGCAGCCCCTCTAGTATTTCTTATTATTATATTGCAATATCTGCTGTTTTTTTACTGTGCTTATTGTTTTGTTTATTACTGTACTGTATTGTGCTGTCTGCACACGTCTTGCACACGTGCACTTTATGTAGTCCTGCGTAGCTAGATTTGTGTTGGTTTATGCAGCACCACGGTCCGGGAGGAACGTCGTTTCGTTTCACTGCATACCGTAACCAGCTGTATTCAGTTGACATGACAATAAAGCCTCTTAACTTGAACTGAAGTAATGGGCAGGGCACCCAAAAATAACACACATCACACTGGAGTTTCTTAAGGTTTTCCACAGGGTGCATGAAGCAGGATACACATGGGATGGAACACCACTGGGTCCTCTCACACACGCTACGTTTACGTTACTTCATTCAGCAGACGCTTTTCTCCAAAGCGACCACCAACGAACTCTATGTAGTGTTATTTACCACGGTGACGTACACTGCTAGATACACTACTTACACTGGGTCACTCATCCATACATCAGTGGAACACACACACTCTCTCTGTCACTCACACACTATGGGTGAACCTGAGCAGCATGTCTTTGAAGTGTGGGAGGAAACCAGAGCACCCGGAAGAAACCTGCAAACGTCACACAGGCTGCTGAGCAGGAATCGAACCCACGCATTTATTTACGGTGACTTAACATGTTTAGGTTTGTACACTCAGATACTTACGCTGATTTACCCACTTTTATACAGCAGGGTAATTTTTACTGTGACAGATCTACACAGTTAGATCCCTCCCGAATGGAGATCTCCAGACAGTCAGTCACTGAGCGGGGATCGAACCCATGCCCTCTCGCACCAATCAGGGCGCTGTTTTGTGACCAAATCCAGTGGCTACATACGGGTCTTTGGACTGTAGGAAAAAACTACACACCGAGCTGCAGGGACCCAACTCACGTCCCTTCGAGAACAGACGAGCTGAGGTACAGGTACCGCACACGAAGAGTAGTTGCACAACATTCGCTGTGTGTGTTTTTCCACACACACACACTTTGCCGCGTGCGCGCTGCACATGTTATTGTGAGAAAGGGCGGGAATTAACTGTTTGCAGGAACGCTGCCGGACAAGGAAGATGGAGGCCTCCTCCTCAGGGCTCCGGTCCAAGCGCGGCAAACACGTCACGTGACTCGAGCGGAAGCTTCAACGCAAACGTGTGGACGGAGTCGGTGCGCGTTCGCGAGGGACTCCGCAGGGGCGTTGCGGTGCAGAGGCGCGAGAGCCCGAGTGACGACCTCGACGACGATATTGCTTCATACTGGCTGCGCGGTCCGGCCGGAATAATAACGTTCTTCTTGTCGACGGACAGACGCATGAACAGGACAGTAAAGTTCCCGAGACATGCTTACCTCGACTGGACAGTTCGGAAATCACGTCCATTCGGCCCCTCTCCGCCGAGGTATCCATTTTTGAAGGCACGACTTTGTGGTGGACTTGTGAAAGGCAGGACGCAGGTATGAACAGGAAGTTCAACGGGCAAGCGCTGATCTAGATCTGAGAGTAGATCTACTCCCACCTTAACGCAGCTCTGCACACACCTGAGAGTAGATCTACACACATCTTGAGAGTAGAGCTATGCCCTCCTCAACACAGAACTATGCACACCTGAGAGTAGATCTACTCCCTTCTGAACAGAGATCTCAAGACACCCGAGGCAGATCCACACCCACCTGAGCACAGAATTAAGCACACTTGAGTAGATATACTCTTCTGAATGCAGATCTGCACACACCTGAAAGCAGACCTACAGGCTCCTTAGTATTGATGCAGTACACTAAAATACAGTACTTTCACTAAGGATTCTTCTCTTTTGAAATGTCACTGGCTTCTGCTTTTATTATACAGATTTCACCAAATGTAGCTACGTAAGAAACCCCACCAAACACCTTGAAATGTCTGAGAGCCAGTAAAATTTCATGTTACCCTTCTCTGAACTAGCACTTAGACTCCTTCTACACGTAGTGAATACATGAAAGGCAGAATATTTGAATAATTTATTTAATTAGTGGAGAGTTAATTTCTTAATCATTTGAAATTTGAATTTGTACAGACAAATAAGGGAACCACACATGAAAGACAAATGTTATGCAGCACGATCACAACACAAAACCACATATTGCAGGACAGATACAGACTAATTTCTTGAAGTTTCCAGCATCAGAGCAAACTAAAGACCAAGTTAAATGTAAGTTTACAGCCAAAAACAGCAAACAATATTAAGACTGCTACAATACTGACAACATTGATTTGTAATGTAAATCAAAAATGTTATCTATGCAGTCATCTTAATTTATCCAAATTATATTCAGTGTAGGGTGGAGATCAATGTAATTTACCATCTGGTACTTTGGGGTTTACACAAATAGTCAAAGCAAACATTCCATGTTCCTGTCTGACACAGACATGTCTTCAATATCAGGACACAGGAGATTTTACAGTATTTACTGGAATTTCACTAACATTTTTTCTGCTGTTTCCCCCCCCCAATGCTTTACATAAAACAAATATTGAAATTATGAATTATGGGCTGTTCAATGGACAGCAAATATTTGTACATTAATACATTATTAAATTGCAGGGGGAAATGGTTTAGGTTGAAAAACAAAACATTTTTGCATACAAAAAAGTTGCAAAAAACAACCACAGTAGACATGAGATAATGTGTAAATTCCCTTTGAGACAATCTTTCACTAGGAACAGGGCAAGTCAACATACCACACAGACATTTCAACACCTCTGTAAATATCTTGATCATCCTATGGGTTTCAAGTCAGGTTTACAGCTTGGAATGTAACAAGTATTGCTACCCACACAAGACACTGAACTGCACAGCTACAGGGTAAACTTGCACAAATTATTGCTCTGTTCCCTGGGAGAGTGATGCAGGGTCTGGTCCTCAGTGGCGGGCTGCTGACTCCCTTGGGTAGAATTCAGCCAGCGTACTCTGCGGGATCCTCTTCAGCATCTCCTTGGGGAAAATTCGGAGCAGCTGCCATCCGATATCCAAGGTCTCATACACGGTTCTGTTGTCATACGGACCTGGGAAAGCAAGGCATAGGAAATATTTAAAAGGCTACTGTTTCACAAAAACAATGTTCTACAGTCATTTATCTTGTTTGGGTCCACAGGAAATTATTGTAGTAATAGGCATATCAATGAGTAAAGATGTGTAGTGTCTTCCAGTTTCAATTCCATACCCTTGCAAATGCACCTGCAGAGGTACCAGTATTTGTCATGTACGTACTCAGTAATTCTTTTAAGAGTTCCAGCACCCTTTTTTAAGTCCACTTCAATAACAGACTATAGGCCATATTCCAACAATTTCAGTTACGCATTTGCAATGCATATTATTTTAGTTCAGATACACTGATTACTAAAAATAAGCAACAATGCAAAATGTCACTAAAGGCCCTCAATTTACATTTCTAATGAAAAGTGGAAAGACACCAGGATTGGTGGCACAAAAGTTATCTGGGGAAAAAAAAAAAAAATAGAATTTTATTTGATTAAGCACATTCACACCCTGATGTGATTGTTAACTAAATAATCCCATTATCCTTTCACTTGTGCAAAAACAAAGGTTACGTCTAATATATAGATGCTATGGGAAAGCTGACAGAGGAAATTACTGCTGTGCTATTTCATCATTTCAAGGACACCCATGGGCTTAGTCTTACAAATGCTACAAAAACAGATGCAGCAAATGACTCAATGACCACACAATACTTAAATGTATAATATAAATCTGAAATGAAGGGTTTCTGAAGTGTAAAAATGTATAATAAAGTCAAAATACAATTCTTTTATATAATAAAACAGGTTAAGCACATACTTTTCAGCCATTAAACACTGGTAGTATTGCAGTGTTTCAATGATGTGGTGTTCACCAATACACAGACACATACATGCACAAAATATTTCCTCATAGACTGCCTCATTTTCCCCATGTTGCAAGGTCACATTAACATGTACAATGCATGTGACTTTTTTTTTTTTTTTTTTAGTCAAGTGAATTTTCTTGGTGGAAAATAAAGTATTTAAAATTTTTTGGAATTGCATTTAAAATAAAAAGTAACATCATTCATCCAGATGTATTCAACAAGAGTTCACAAAATATAAACTATGGCAATCTATGGTCATTGACAACCCTGGTTCAATTACATGCATGATATACATTGGCAAGGAACTGGCTTTAGAACTTCAAAATGATCAAAAAATCTGAAGGTTAGAAATGCTTTGAACCTTCTCAGCAGTATAGTTATATTCATGGGTACGAAACAAAAGGAAAAAAAAAAAAAGCAACCCAGGTACTCCCAATATCAACAAAGAGAGCAACTGGATGAGAAGTGCAGTCATCAGTGAAGTGAGCAAGTTGTCAACTGCAAACTTGTTGCAGAACTAACTGCCCAGAGAGTATTCACCACTACAGATTTGGCTTCTTTGGGGGAGTGGCTATAGACAAATGCCCCTTCTGGAGAACCAAAATTAAGTGAGGTCAGAAGATTGCAAAAAGATCTGTGGCAGAACCTGACATCATCTTGGAAAACATTTTGTGGTGTTTTCAGACCGATACTGAGTTTTGGCCTCAATGTGAAGTGCTGTCATTCGGCACAACCAAAGCACATCACCATAGGTATCAGAACCCCTGCTGTCAAGCATAGTGGTGACAGAACCTGGTTATGGTTTTTCACCATGAGAAACTGGGAAGTTTGTTGCTATCAAGGGCAGGATTGACAGAGCCACAGACAGCTAAATTATAGAAATTGTTTCAGTCAGCAAAACATTTTGGACCCAGCTCATACCACATAGTCAGTAAGACAATGATTCAGAACACATGAAGTAACGAAAAAAAAGTTTTAAAACACCATCAGGGCTCTGCAATGCAAGCCTGGACTTGAATCACACTGAGAACTCTCGTGTCTGTCCTGTCCACCAATGGTCATCATCTCACATAGCAGAGTTGGAACAAGCTTATACAGAAGTATGAGCAATCCAAAATATTTTGGGCATTTCTGCTGTAGATCTGTAAAAATGTTTTGGATCACAGATGTGCTGAAACTGATGAAATAAAATTATTTTGATTGAAACTAACTTTTAAAACAAAATATGAAAAAGTACATTCAAATCTACTTTCTGAAGGCACTAAAATACAAGATTAGTAGCAAGTACTACTCAAGATGGTAACAGCTCTTACCCTGAGCAATGAAGTTCTTTTCAAATTTCTGTAGAAACTCTAGGTAGAGCAGATCATCTGAGGTTAAGGCTTCCTCTCCCACCACAGCCTTCATGGCTTGGACATCCTTGCCAATGGCATAGCAAGCATACTACAGAGGCAAGTTGAACAGGACAATGTAGTTCTGTTAGTTGGCAGCAAAAGCCTAGATTTGAACACCATTCAAAGATGTTTGACTAGCTTCCCTGATCTTCTACAGTTTTTTTCCCACTGATCCCAATAGGAATCCTTGAAAACTTAACTTACAGGGAATGCAAATATTCATACACCATTACCAGCTGAATGTTAATATAAAACTTGCTCAATGACATTTTGTCCTCTCAATATTTTAAGAGGAAATGCTATGTAGTCAACATCAGGCCTGCATGACAAAGATGGAAAATTTACCAGCTGGTTAGAGACATCAGCATGGTCTTTACGAGTCATTCCTTCTCCAATGGCTGACTTCATAAGTCGAGAAAGAGAAGGCAAGACGTTTATTGGAGGGTAGATCTGCAAAAAAAAAGATTTGGGTTCAGTTTAAACTGCTGCATTTTTTGGTTTGTAGTGTGCAAGCGCTTGTTTCGCTCTACAAATTCTTATAAGGTAGTGGCTTCCATCAAACTCCATAGGGAGATTTATACCTGTCTGTTGTGTAGCTGTCTATCAACATAGACCTGGCCCTCAGTGATGTACCCTGTCAAGTCAGGGATGGGGTGGGTGATATCTGTGAAACATGACAAAATGATCAGCTTGAAAAGCAAAATATTTCCGTGCATTATAGTTCCATGAAGAAGGTTCCATTTACTTGAAAACTGTCAAGATATGGACCTCCCTTGGTCTGAATGTCTGTTGGCAAAAGTACAAGCTGTTAAATTTTATTCCTGAAATTAAACTATGCTGTGGTGTTTAAACCAGCCTAATTACCTTAAAATAACCATATATTTCTCAAGAACATAACAGAAAAGAACCAAGGATTTAAAATAGCCACAAATAATATAACCTATAACTAAATACATTAAAGCATACATTAAAGTTTTTTATTTTTCTTCCTTCCCAAGAAAATAAGTTAGCGAACAGCTATTTACGATTTATTTATTTATTTTTTTTTTTAAACAATTTCTCTAGTCATACAGAATCGTTTCAGTGAAATTTTATTGAACCATTTAGCATGCAAGACCATTTTCATTTCAAATGTCAAAGCTGGAAAATAATTTTAATAAGTTGGGAAAAAAAGGATAAAACAGTATAAATATTCAGAGCTATGGGGGAGCGGTGGTGCAGTGGGTTGGACCGGGTCTTGCTCTCCAGTGGGTCTGGGGTTCGAGTCCCGCTTGGGGTGCCTTGCGGCGGACTGGCGTCCCGTCCTGGGTGTCCCCCCTCCCCCTCCGGCCTTACGCCCTGTGTTGCCGGGTAGGCTCCGGTTTCCCACGACCCCGTATGGGACAAGCGGTTTAGAAAATGTATGTGTGTGTGTATATTCAGAGCTAAAAAGTAACAGTGGAGTAGTGTATGGATTATTGGAAATGTGATGCAGAAACACAAACCATGTACAATTTACAAACTTACCAACTGAAAGGAAAATGATATCATAAGCCTGTCTTCACACAATTAAATATATACTTTTAGTCAATAAACATAAGACATAACATCAGACTTATTTAACCCCTTGCTGCATGTTGAAGAGAAGTGTTTGGCTTTACCATCATTGGGCATGGTGAGGATGGGGATCTGCGTGATGGAGCCATTCCTCCCTTCTATCCGACCAGCGCGCTCGTAGATGGTGGCCAGGTCAGTGTACATGTATCCTGGGAAGCCTCGACGCCCAGGGACTTCTTCCCTGGCAGCAGACACCTGAAAGTAAACCACACACATCGATCTGCAGGCACCCAAAGATGACACAGTTACTGCAGCTTTTAATATCCAGATACATGTATTCAAAAACATTCAAAAAAAGCATAGACTACAGCAACACTTATCCCATCCCCAGTGAGTTACATAAATCTCCTTTGACGTTATCATTAGATAATAAAACTACATCAGGCTTAAATTTTTTTTCTCCCCCCCCCCCAAAGCCACTTTGGGTCACATGACTCATTTGGCACAGCTCACTTGATCTCACACTCAAGTGTCTTCATAGCCAATTTGCTCTGCAATCCCACAGGGTCCATGTCATTTTAACATGACATCACACCTAAATCAATGTTCCCTGATCTAAGTTGAGGGTCTCCAAAGCTAATTTCTGTTTTGGCAGAGACCTTGACATCTATGAATGGTCATACTTTACATCAGGAATGATGCTCAAGTGGCTATTTTTCAAATGAAAGGAAGGAATACGTCAACTTCAATTATTTTGTTCTGGCATTATGTGTTCATTTTCAATGTGTTCCCTCCTAGAGTGAAATTTGCAAGACAATAAGCTAAGGTGAGTCTAAAAAAGAAAATACAAAACCAAGGTCATATGTTCAGGTGCTGAGCTAACAAAAATCAGCAACTTTTTTAAAAGCGCTCTGCTGACCCTGATTTTTACCTTTAAATCTGCTTTTCTATTCCTCTGTCAATCATGTACAAAGATCCAGCAGGTGGGAGGGGGTCCTTACAGGTTAACCTGTATCTCTGGAGACTGAGCTCACACTGATCTCAAGTTCTCAGATCAGAGGATACAAATTGAAAAGCTGCTGCTGCTGCTGCTGCACCACCACCTTCTATTTTGAATGACCCATCTGTACTCCAGAACAAACACTTTTACCCCTCACATCCATAATTTCCTGCTGTCAGTATACAGGACACAATCCTATGTAGCTCCCAGCAAGGAAGAAGTCTTTGTATACTCTATATTAAATTCAAAAGGCATTCCTCAAGCATGTGACTGAGAAAAGAAGTTAAACGTTAATGCCCCAACCGTTCTTTGTGAGTGGTTAAATGCCAAAAAATCTATTGCCTTAGAAGGGCTTTATAAATATGGCGCCTGTGTACCAAGGTTACAGACAGACAATGAGAGCAGCAGCCACGCTTTCAGACGTACATAACTATTTAAAACACGTATTGTGTAGCAGGCACATTGAAACATCAAAACATGTTTGGACCACAAAAGGATTATTGCAGGCATAAAGGTAGAGGCGACAAGGTCTGACTTGATGCCAGAAAATCTGAAAGGCAGTTTGATAAAAGGCTTTTCTTCTGCACAGAACTTGTGAAAATAAGGAAGTTCAGGCATTCCCAAAGCAGTGAAAAACACTTATTATCCTCCCTTTCACAGATGGCACAAGTGATATCAGTAAGTTTACGAATTCAGCCATTACCTTGTGAGATTTTAGGGAAGTTTTGTTTTTTAAATGAAACAAAATAGTATTATGGGGATTTCTGTTTTTAAAGGCTGTCATTCTGAGATACTTGTAACTAGATGTATAGAATAGTTTAAAGCCATTAAAACAGTAACAGCATAAAAAGTCTTAGTTATAACTCCTTGAAATAGTTTCTTTTTTGTTCCATACCTTCCCTAAGGCTTGAAAAGCCATGAAATAATCATTCAGAAACATGCTGAAACAGGTCAAAATGAAACTATGTTGAAAGTCACAAAGGAATGCAGAGTTTTTTCACCACATACTTCCGTTTTTTTTTTTTTTTTTTTTTTTTTTAGTAAATGCAGTAATGATTGATTCACGGATCTTTTTGAAATTGCTCAACATCAAAATATTATTTTATACTGAAAACTCAGTTCATTTATTTTGCTGCTTTTTGAAAAGTTCCCCTCTTGCTGAATCGCTAATATATTTATGAGACTGTTCCAAACATGCTCAAGATAGTCCAGAGGAAAACCAACTGAACAGGATTACTTTCAAGACATAAATGTATGAAGGTTGCAGAAAAATTAACAGCGCCAAGTCATCTTTATGCATTACAGCAATTAAGAGAAACAAATGGTAGAAATGCACACCACGACTGACAGAATTGTGCAGCCTCACCACATCAAAATAAATCATACAAAATTTATAAATACTATATGCATACTTTAGCTGACCTGCCGCCCAGGCTTGTTCAACATATTGTGCATATTAGCATTGCAGCTGATTTTAAACAATAAAGTATTTACGTTTACAATACTTATTACTCAATCACTGTTAGCAAGTGTTCGTCCAAAGCAGGATTGTGGTGGTCCAGAGCCAAACCCAGAAACACGGGGCACAAGGCTAGCCAGGGTACAATGTGGACAAGATTCCAAGCAATCATAAGGTAGCTGTACACATACTCATTCACACACACAAAAGGGCAATTAAAAGTCTGAAACATCTCTTTGGACTGTGGGAGGAAACTGGAGCACCTGGAAAAAACAAACATGAGAACATACAAATGCCACACAGACCTAACACCAACAGCCCAGTCAGCATGAGACCGTAGTACTACTCATTGTACCACTGTACTGCCTACTGACTCATCAATATGATCGGACAAAAACATGTTTTTCCTTCAGGGAAACTGCATGGTTGCTTACCTCTCGAAGGGCCTCAGCATAAGAGCTCATATCAGTAAGGATGACCAGCACATGCTTCTCACACTGGTAGGCCAGGTATTCAGCAGTGGTGAGTGCCAGTCGTGGGGTGATGATGCGTTCAATGCTGCAGTGGTAGAGGAGACCAGCAGGTCAGAATGAACAAACACAGGCATTGTGTCCCAGGCAGCTCAAGGTAAGCCCAAACAGGAGGTCCTACCGTGACCTCGGCTGCCTCACGTTTCAAGAGATACTGCTGGGGACAAATTAATTGAAGAGGGCATAACACAAAACCCTCAGAGCCTGGGCATAAGGCAAGTCCCAATATTTCACAAACATTTTCACTGAAGAGGAACGGTGCCCATTGTTACCTCCCTCAAAAGGTTTATTTCTGTAGCAATGTTGAATGCAAGTAACATGCCATGCCCTGTTAAATCATTTAGCTGAATGGCAAACGCAAGTGCTGTAGGGTAATACCCATAGATAGTGGGACCGAGAGGAACAATATAACAGATCTTTTATAATAAATAAAAAAAAAAAAGAAAAAAAAACAAGGTTATTTGTGGGCTTGAAATGTGTACAATAAAATTATGGACCTGCAATGTAATGCTAAAAATAAAAAGTATATTAGAAAGATTAAGCAATTCTGCATCCAAGGATAAACTTTGCCAAAAGGTTTTTATTAGACAAAAAATGTGACAAGCTCAGAAACACCAAAAGTGACTAATTCAATCTAATGTGACAGCTCCCAAAAGCTGTAAAAAGGGCCCAGAAGCTAATGGGATGCATGTACAGAACAAAATTTGTATCAAATTAATATTCACATTTGGCACTATGAGTTCACCAAGTATCTTTCTCAGGTAGAAAAAATTTAAACAAAGCAGTACATTGTCCCATTAATAAAAAAAAAAATCATGGTAAATATATGATTGGTCACATTGCTATGTGTCATATTAACATTTTACAGAGACTGATTTTAAGATGGTTACAGAAGATGCTATATAGGCAAAAGGTAAGGCATCTTATTAATCCAAACTCGGTGGCCTGACTCACTACCTAGCAATGCTGCTCATCAGGTGTTAGTACAGTTTTCCAATCTATTTTAGATATCAACCAAAACTGCCTTTGTTTTTGTATAGCTAACATATTTAACACTTTGATGGGCCATAATTACTTTTATTCTAAAAGTAAGTAAAAAGCACAAAATTTAAAAATCCAGCTTAGAAAGGTACAGGCAGTCCCTGGGTTATGAACGTCCGACTTACGTACAACCCATAGTTACAAACCACCACCTTAGTGACCGGAAGTTAATGTTGTCACCCTTAGGTAGCAATCAAATAAAAACTTCATAATTAAGCCTATTATATTCAAAATTTGAGTTACATACAATGATTTGTAATAAAACGGGTGCTACTTTGCGATGCGCATCAAAACATTGCGCGTCTACAGCTGTTTGGCGGCTCATGGACAGGGTGCGTGAGCCCAAAGTAGGACAGACTTCTTTCTTTTCAGTTGGACCACGTTGCTATTAAAAGTGACTCTTACTTTTCGCTTTAATTTTTTTGTTTATACCCTCCTAACCAAGGCACCAAAGCGTAAATGTGATGCAAGTGATGGTGATCCATCCAAGAAAAGGAAAATGATCACGACTGAAACTAAAGCAGAAATAATAAAGTGATTGGAAAAAGGTTTATCGCACTTTTTAAAACTTGGACTAGTTCAAAAGGAAACGAAAAAGTCAACTTACGTAGGATCGTTGGCAAGGTTCAGGAAAAGGCAAACATTGTCCATAGAGCCATTCTCTTCAAAGTCAGACTTAAAGAAGCGGGCAGTCTCCATGTTCACCTGAGGGACAGTACTTGAATCAGGAACAGAAGACTTGCACTTGAGGAAGGAAAATCTAGTCATGGTGTTAAGTAGGGAGTCATCTTTGCCCTTATTCACAGAAATATCAGATTAGTAGTGCACATGGGATGGCCGCTAAAACCTAATGCTGAGTTTCTCAATCTTATCTCCAAGACATGCAAGCTTGTTCACCATTTTTAAAAACTGTACCCCTCTGAAATACTCAGTTGAATTAGCTCCAATGTCATGTCTCTTTGCTGACCACCTGCTGAAGAAACTCGACTAAACACATATGTGCCTTCCGATGCCAAATATCTAAAGCCTTAAAAAGTATTCCAATAAGGAAAAACATGCAGACAACACAAACTCATTTACACTGTGTTTCCTAAGAGATAAGACCTGCTAAATGTTTAAGGCAGACATGCCCAATCTTGGACTTTGGGCATTGCACTTCTGTTTCACATTAAACATTTTAGGGGGTAACATTTACACCTATACCATATAACTTGAATTACTATTAATAAAATTATTCAGTAAAGAGTAGAGATAAAGCAAAAACCAGACAAATAAGGGCCTTAAAGACTACAGATGACTAAAAATTACCAAAACCCACAAAAAATCCACTCAAAAATTACTGTTATCTGCCGAAATTATGTCAATATATTTAGGGAAAAAAGGGAAAGGAAGGAAGGAAGGAAGGAAGGAAGGAACGAACAAGCTATCAGTAAATTAGTGAATAGACAGGACCTTTGATAGGGGAAAAAAATGGGTTTCAGTGCATGGGGGGAGAAAAAAAAAAAAAAAAAAAAACACTATTAAACTAAGATGAACTTGTAACTCACAATGAGCTAAGAAGGTATTTGAACCTGACTTTCAACACCTAAGTACAATAATGTATCATTGATTATTAATTCAAATGTAAAATGCTCAAGGACAGAACCTGAAAACCTTTTCAGTTAATGTGCACTCAACAGCTATCCCATAAATCTAACAAGCCAGATTAAAAAACTGTTTTTTAGACAATTTACAAAACACAGTTTTAAAATAAAAAGCCAACACTTCCCATTGAATATGTATGCCTAAAGAAAAAAAGGGGGAGGGGGGGGGAAGCCACAGTGAGTAGAATATTCAATATATGTACTCAAGTGTTGAGTGTTTGCTATCCAGTTACAAAGCCCTCATTTGGTTCTGAAACGGTTATCAGCCCCTTGGGGAAAGCGGTAACTGTAGTTCTGGCAAAAATACAGGTCGTCCACCACCTGCACTGGATAAAGCAAGGCAAAACATCTACGGTGGCAGAAGCTCATCCTGGCTCATTAAGCACAGCGAGCTGTTGAACGAGTGCAGAGCAGGGCGTGTTCACAACGGCGTAGATAACATGGGATTAAAATTTTAAACTGTTCAGAAAATGAGTGATGAGAGGGAAGTCACCTTTTTAAACAAGATGAGACAAATGAACAATTGTACACATGCAGTGACACACAGACATTTACATTTATCCACTAGACGCTTTTCTCCAAAGTGACGTACATCTCAGAGAAAATACAATTTGTGCTTTACATTAGTAGAAAGACAGTTGCAGACGTGTGATTAAGTACAATCAGTTTGTTTCTTCCCACCATATGCAGCAATGTTCATCACACGAGTAGCTGCATAAAACTAACAGAGTATCAATGATTCCTGATCACTTTCATATTAATTTTTTTGCGATAAATATAAACATTTACGTACATTACATGATAAGGTAGTGCGGTGGGCTTGGCTGGGTCCCGCTCTCTGGCAGGTCTGGGGTTTGAGTCCTGTTTGGGGTGCCTTGTGACTGACTGGCATCCTGTCCTGGGTTTGTCCCCACCCCCTCCAGCCTTGCACCCTGCGTTGCTGAGTTAGGCTCCAGTTTGCCATGACCCCAGTGGGGACAAGCGGTTTCAGAGAGTGTGTGTGTGTGTGTGTGTGTGTGTGTGTGTGTGTGTGTGTGTGTGTGTGTGTGTGTGTGCGCGCACGTTACAGGAGTAGCTGCGTAAAGGCTTATCTGGGCATGATCTTAAAGTTGTGGTGCATGAACATTTACCCCTTACATGAACTAAAAAGATCATGGGCAAAGTCAGTCTGGAAAAGGTGAGTTTTCAGACCCTTTTTAAATGTGGACAGAGTTTCAGTGGTTGTGAGTGAGAGGGGGAGGTCGTTCCACCAATGGAGTTAGAACCAAGAACTTTTCGTGCATGGGACCACCAAGCGGGCAGATGTGAAAGAGCATAGCGGTTGATCAAGTCTTGCAGATAGCTGGAAGCAGTTCTACTGATGCATTTCTAGGCCATAACCAGGGTCATAAATTTGATCCAGGCAGCTATAGGAAGCCAATGCACAAAGACAAGGAGGGGAGATACATGGGAATGCTTCAGCAAGTCAACTCGGGAAGCAGCGTTCTGTATCAGCTGTAGAGGTTTGATGGCAGTAGCAGGAAGGCCAGACAAGAGAGAGCTGCAGTAGTCCAGATGGGATGTCACCATGGCCTGGAGAAGTAATTGGGCAGAGTCTGTTGTGAGATAAAGATAGATCCTGTGGATGTTATGCAGGATGTATCTACAGGTCCCGGTTGTGGCTTTGATGTGCTGAGAGATACACAGACTTGAGCTGACCATGACTCTCAGACTCTTAGCTGAGGAGATAGGCAAAATGAGTGAGTTGTCCAGTTTGATCTCCATTTTAGAGAGATTGAGTTGTAGGTGGTGATCAGACATATGGATCTGATCACCACCTACAACTGATGTCCAAAAGGCAGGAAGCAATGCGCACAGAAATGTCTGATGCTCCAGGTGGAAAGGAGAGGAAGAGCTGACTATCAGTATAGGAGTGGTTTTTGAATCCACTGGAGGCAATGACGGGGCTGAGGAAGGCGGTTTAGATCGAGAAGAGCGGAGGACCCAGTATCGAGCCCTGCGGGACACCAGTTGAGAGAGGCAGAGGAGAAGAACAGGAGCCCTGACAGACCACCTAATAGGATTTGTCAGATAGGTAGGGCTCGAATCATCTTAGTACAGTTCCTTTTATCCCAAGCTGACTAAGAGAGGAAATGGAATCTGATGGTTGACTCATTTACCCAACTATGAGAACTTAATATTAAAACTTTAATCAATAATTCCTAACCAGACCATACAAAAACTAGAAATTACTATACAGTTGATGAGACAAAGTTTGGTCCCTTAGTCTCTTTTAAAAATGAACTAAATTTAAGAAGACAAAGTAACTTGCAGGGTTTGTTATGCTTCTAGGGACAATCTCCTCAAATGTACTCACTCACAGTATTAAGGAAGACATGAACACATTAACTCCCAACAAAAATCTTCACACTGACCCCCATAGCTGCAAAGACGATGGCAAAGTTTTCTGCATTGTAGTCCATCACGTCCTTGGACTTCTGAACAAGTCCAGCCTGGCGACAGATCTGTGCCGCAATCTGGGGTGGGAGGAGGAAGGAGAAGGGAAGAGAGAGAAAAAAAAAAAAAAAAACTAATTTGAGTTCAAACACAAGGAATTCAGGCAGCTCATCCTCAAATGCAGGCACTACAGTTAAGAAACTTGTTACCAGCAAGACAAGCAAAAGCATGTGAGATACAGGAGGAACTAGATCCTGAACCTCGAGCGCCATCCTTAAGTGATGCACGTGAAAATCAAAACGCAACATTTACAGTATGCATATCACTTAGGACAAGAAAATTCATTTATCTTCGATATTATAAACTTACCTGGGGCAAACATAATGAAATTAAATTTAATGAATTAGATTGAAAATCTATAAATTAATATAGGTTTTACAATTAAATTATTAAAAACCACCTAGGCAAAAAAAAAAAAATCTGTGTTGGTACTGAGGCTAAGTATTCGAAAATGTATCCTCTCCTCATGAAAGCAACAAAAAAAAAAAAAAAAAAAAACACTTTAGGACTCTGGATTCCATTGTCATGCCTGTAGATTCTAATGATGGAATTTGCAAATGGTGATGGGCAATTAGTGGACGGCCACCTCATGTACTAATTTCACGACTAGATAGCCACGGCACTGATTCGTATAAGATTGCTGAGGGACTTAGGCAACTGACTTACTAGTTTAATACACTAACCAGTTCAACCACTGGTCTCGCTGCCATCAGTCTCTCTCTCTTTCACTTACACACACACCATACTAAATATAGTTTGACACATGCCCTTAATTCTGTGTGAAGCACCCTTTGTTTGGTTGGTCTGCTGCCAGTTAAGTCACATGATGCTCACAGGAGATAAGCTCACAGGTCATGGCAGTCTCACAGAGGGTGACTAACCACCGACACATGCAGCTCTTTTCCAACATAAATGAGAACAGACATGTGTTGTGTGCATCTCCATCTAAACCACAACACATGATGTCTTAAAGATACCTCTTGGAACTTTCTGGTCTGCAGATTGACTTGGTACTGTCAAAATGATGTCAAGATGTCACAATGAAAACAGATGATTGTTATTAAGAGAGTGCCAGTAAAGACGATGGCACAAAGAAAAGCTAAATTTTGCTTCACTTGAATGAAATTACCATTAAAATTGTAGAGGTACAAATAAGGTAGCTGCTAAGCCATTTAAAAAAAAAAAAAAAAAAAAAAGAAGTAGCCTTGAATGGTTGTATTTAGAAGGAAACGACAAATGAATCATTTTGCAGCATTGACACCAAACTCATCTTCACATAGAGCCCTCAAAAAAAAAAAAAAAAAAAAAAAACACTTCAGATCATCTATGCCTTGTCAACCTCTGTTTTACAGACCCCCCCACAAAGGAATGATGATTCAAAGCAGACTAATTCAAAACGCCATCCTTTTTAAAAAAAAGGCAATGTGAGAGAATTCATTGTTGTTGAATCAAAAAGTAAAAACAAAAACAAAAATATACTTCTCTAACACTACATGATTGCAAACTGTTGTTATGGAAAAGTATCCAAAAGCTTCATAACACATTCATGTGCCAAGAGTTATTAAACTGAATCAGTTTAGCAGGTCAGTGTTCATACACTTAAGAAAAATCAATCAAAACCTAAAACATATATTACTCAAACACAAATAAAAATGTGCTGAGCTAGACCAGTCCAAAGTCAAATGCAATTCATTATTTAAGCAACCCATCTAATTCAACTTAGTTACAGCATACAGTTTTGTTTTGCTGCCATTTTTTGTGTAAACACATATATGGAATGACCAAAAGGTTTGAAATCATCATTAGTGGATATGTAGAAATAACTAACATCTACTATGTCGGCCCTTTCATTGTCAAGAGGAATCAGTATAAGTCCCAAAAATATTCTTCTCCCCTTAAACATCACTACTCATTCTCCAAAGTCACCATCCAGATGAATTGCTTCTGGCTGTAACAAAGTCAAAGCTCCTTCACTGGTTACAAAGGACAGCTTCTGAATCTACAACCAGGACAATGACCCCTCGGGACTGAAATATGTTTGCATACCAACCCAATCCTTCCTACCCACCCTCCCCAACCAAAGCAATCCCCATGGCATCGAACCTCATTGTGGGGCAAACCAGCAGCCGAGAAAATTGGAATCTTCTGTCCACGGGCAATGCTGTTCATGCCATCGATGGCCGAGATTCCTGTCTGGATCATCTCCTCTGGGTAAATACGGCACTGCGGGTTGATTGGCTGACCTGGGTTAAGGGTGAGAGGGACAGACTGGTTTGGTTCCAAGGAAAAGACTCTGTTTATCCAAAAAGCAAAGCAATGTATGGGATGTGGAATACCCTGAAAAGATATAAATTTCCTCAATTCCCCATTAAAGCCATCTTAGAATTAACTACAGAAGATGAAAATAAGTTATTAGCGTGAAATGATTTAGAAAAATGTTTGTCTGCATTCACACAAATAGTTGAAACAGAAAATCATTCACTAGAGATTCTTCCACTATTTACACTTCCACACTTACATATGTACATACAGAATGTTTGTATGTCTGCATAGCAACAGTAATTTATATAACCATAAAGTTTTCTTGCCAGAATCAGATTGGCGCTCCATTTAGAGATCATGCAATAACAAACAGACTGATAGGGTAATACAGTGTATGTTTACAGCATTTATCTTACCCATAATGTCCAGATAATCCTCAGCCAGAACAATGGGGCCTCTGTCAATTGGCTTTCCAGAACCATTAAAAACACGGCCTAAAATGAAGAGCATCTTGATAGTCAGTACACATTGGATAGCTGGGAAATACGTCCCATACCTTCTGGAATGCAATACCAAGACCAGGTCATGCAGGCAGTTTAAAAACTGTACATCTGCTCCACAGGTCAAGACTAAATATTGCTAAGGTTTGGCTATGTAAAATACAAAATAATGTTTAATATGGTAAATAACCAGAGATGACAAATCAAAATATGAATCATATTTGAATAGGGAAAGAATTGTTCCTATTGAGCATCACACTGGCTAATGCAGATGCCCAAATCTACAAGTCTGAGGTGTGACACAGAACTTGTGAGTTCTCAATCCAGCTAGCCTTTTGAACCCAGCTTAGTTAACATAAGCCTTTAGTCAGCCATTCCTTGTGTTAATAACAAAGGGATTTTTTTCTAAGTGTCCTCAAACCAGTTTAGGAAGAAAAAAGAAGGAAAAAAAAAAAAAAAAAAAAATTTAGACCCAGGGGTAGGTCAGAAGATGAAAGCAGAGTGTAAATTTAAAGTCCCACAACCACTTGCATCAAAACTGTGTCAACACTCATTTTAATTTAGGTTTCAGCTTTTACATTTAGAATGACTGCCATTTCATTCACAACAAATTATTTTTCAAAAAGAAGAAATAACTAAAAAGGTCACCTCTGTTACACTGATAATTTTATTTAAGTGCTACTTTAGCATCTGGTTACAACAGCATGGTTACCACACATCACTGTAACCATTGCATTTAACACCATTTAAAGAGTAGGGATTAAACTTTTCATTGTTCAAGGAGATGAATTAAAGAAAAAAGAAACTTCCTTCTCAGCCTTCATTGTAATCCTAAAGCATACAAAGGTTACACAGGAAGGTCTGAATTGGTTTTCATCATTTCTGGATTTCACGGCTGCTTCTGAGGAGGGTCATCTTACCCAACATGTCCTCAGACACAGGTGTACGCAGGATGTCCCCTGTGAACTCACAGGCTGTTTTCTTTGCGTCAATCCCTGAGGTTCCCTCAAACACCTGAGAGCAGAAAGGAGACAGACACAGGATGCACTCTACCAGCAACCATCGTCTCAAAACATTTCGTTTTTTTTATTAACACTTCGAAAAACCCTTAATATATACAAAATGAAATATGATTTGCAGTAATAGAATAACATACAATATCAAACTCAAATACTTTAATGTACACATGAAAAGCCACAAGCTGTACTTATTTGGTTTACAGAACTGGGGATGTGGAGAAATAAGCATCCATAACTAAATGTGATTTGAAACTGTGCAGAGGAACACACTACTTACAGTAGACTGTTGTTGTGACAGAGGGGTTTAACAACAAGCTTTGACCTGACATCTACTGATACAAAATCCATTCAGTACTCATATTTTTTCAGGGAAATGCAAAACATTATTTGTCCCATTCACAACAAAATAAGCCCTTTCCATAAACTGGCTGAAATGTACATGACGACAGCCTTTATTTTCCAATCAAAGCCTTACCTGTACAACCGCCTTGCTGCCGATCACCTCCAGCACCTGGCCGCTTCGCTTGGTGCCATCGGGGAGGGTCAGGTGCACAATCTCCGCATACCTGGGGAACTGGCCAAAAACATCACATTCAGCACAATATGACGACGATACAGAGCACTGCAGAAGAACAAAGTATAAAAATGTTTAGCAAATAAACATCTCTGGAGTAAGTAATTACATTACCTGACCACGTAAAGAAAATACATTCAATTTAACCTAGAGGCCATATGTTTTTGAGTCACCTTTCCAAAATTTATCTCTCAACATTGCAAGAAATTTTCATTTTATAACCACTATTACTGCATACACCCAACTTTAATAAACCACTTCCCCTGAAACCTTCTCTCAGTCTGCATAAGCAGTAGCAATTTCCCTTCTAGTCTAAGCTTCACTGTAACCTTAATGGTAGCTCAGCATTCCCAGAGTATCTGCCTTGTTGGTGAAGGAAACCCAAGTCATAACTTCCACATGTGGCCTTTTAAAGCCAGGATAAACTGAACTGCATTTTGGCTGAGACAACAGTGACTCGAAGGGGTGCAGAAAACACTGCATACAAAATTCAACCCACTGTGTCGTGTAAAGGTCAGGGCTGGATTATCCATCCAACAGGGGTGGAGGGGGGGAAATACACCCAACAAATGCTGACATAGATCTGCCTCTGCAATGGCAGATGGCAGTCATGTGCCACTTCCATAATGGGACACACAACTGCACATATGTTATGTTCAACATAGAAGAGTAACACTGTAAAATAAGCTTATGGAAGCTATCTGCTTCACACCACAAATTCTGAATGCTGTGATAAAGGAAAAATGTAGGAGACCAACAGTCTTAATTCAGTTATTTAAAATTATTACACAATTGTGTAGAAATAAAAGGCTGTTTTCCTCCAGCATTCATCTGAAAATTGTCAAATTCTTCTTTTGTTTGAGATTCACTCAAAAAAAAAAAAAAAAAAAAAAAAAAAAAAAAAGTGAATTGGTAACAACAAACATTACAGACATATGTTAATCTGTATCTTATTTCCTGTCACCAAGGTACAAATGTACAAATCTCTTGCAGTTTAAGTGGCCTGCTTGCTTTTTAACAGTCAGTTACTTACGCATCGCATGCTGACCAGAGACCTTCAAGATGATACCGTGAAAAAGTGACACTAAAATGCCCTGGTAAAAAGGTAATCCATTTCAAACTGTCTTATAATTACGCCAAAACACCCACGTCCACAAATGCACTTTCGCACATACCTTGACATTATCCAGAATCACCAGGGGTCCATTTACGCCTGAGACTGTGGAATACGCTAGAAAAGAGAAGAAGAGGATGCGTTATCCTTCAAACACAGCCCAGCCTACACATCAGACATCGAAGCAAAAAACTGGACGTCCTGAGGTGTTGTGCCCACATCCTTTTTGCTTTCTCTCACAGAGCAGTCACAGAAGAAAATCTGTGTAGCATGTGTGGAAGGCTCTGGAAAGTTCATCCTAGGTAAAACTAGGATGTGAAACATCTTCTAGAATCCTCTTCTTTTAAGAATCCTTACTTGTTCTGTATAATTAGTCTTGCACCCAGTTTATCTTTGTGGGCAGCAGTGCCAAGGTGCCCTTGGGTTCAACTCCCCAAATCACTCCTTTATGTTTCTTTGTTTGGGCTGATACTGCATCTTATAGTTCTCATATTTTATTGAAGTGTTTTTCTTTCGTCTGAAACCTGATTGATTCATGATCCTCAACCATGAGGTAGACATGGGCCCCTCTGGATGTAAATATCTATCGTCTTTGGGGGGGGGGGGGGTACCCTCAAAGCACTTTGTGACTTCCTATTTCTGCCAGTATACTGAGTAGGGCTTTGGCCAAATCGCGATCGCTTTAAAATATTTCACTTTAGTGGTCGGAACAGTCCTTGCTATTTTTCCACACGTGAACTGAACTTATGATACTGCGTTGCTGAGAGAACAACTATTTCTTGCACCTCCAAAATTTGCATGTCAAGACACCATTAATGCAGCAGGTAAAATACACCATAGCTCTCATTCCAGCAGGTTGCAGTATGTGCGGCTTTTATGTTTTCATCTTCAACTTATGTCAGTTTTTCCTGTAGTGAAATTGCCAAGAAGGATTTAATAAGGTTCAAGTTTAAGAAAAACAAGAAAAGTCTTATCATACAAGCTGCCAGGATAGGGTTACAGAACATGACTGTATAAAAAGATATATAGTATATCTGGAGGAGGTAGAGAGGGATGTGGTATAGCAGGTTATTTCAGTAGTAAGCATTTGTTCAATAAAGCTTTGTTACTGAGATGCTGCAGGGGTTTGTCTCCCTACCCGTCACCAGAGAAAAGCTCATAATATTAAGGTCTTTTCTAAACTACAGAAGAGTTCTCTCCTAACTGGCTGACTGCAAAGGAACCCACAATGCCCTCAAATGGCCAGAGATGAAGAAATATATAATAAACAAAAGGTAAACTGCACCCATTTATTTAAAAGCATCAGCATTTGGCAAATGGCTGCTGAGTGGTATTAGCCTCCATCCCCCATGCTCACACAGGCCATACAAACTCTGAACTTCATCTGACAGGCTATCATTGGTGAATAATAATGATCCCAACCTTCTGTGAAAGTAAAAGACCACTTGCAATAATTCATTTCAGTTATGTAAAATTATTCTCCATTAGCATTCAAGCCAAAAATTCCACATGGACTTCACGGGAGGGGGAAGAAAAGCAAAAAAAAAAAAAAAAAAAAAAAAGAATTTTAAATGTTTGAAGAGTAGGGGTGTGATGAGGGCACCCAGAGAGGCAGGAGGGCCATGGGTGTGGTCCTCAACTTTGGCCTCTTACTTTCTTTGGGAAAACATTGGCGCCTCTGACATTGGAGCCAATTTGGCTGAGTCTGCCCTACTGGCGCGGGTCTGCTGTTGCCTGCACATCTGTGACACGGAGAGGCGAGAAGAAGCCATTGTCTACCGCAGGCCTCCATCACGCCCTTGCTTTTTTTGTGCGAACCGTCAATCTCTTGACCAATATCAAAGCTGCAAGGAAATTAGAACAGACTGGCTTTAATGCAGAGCTCTAAAGCTTAGCAGGGTGCATCCACTATGCCACTAATTAGGTAGCGGCCAACAAAATAACCTGTCAATGTACAATTGCCATTTCCCACACACACACCTGCATTTCATTCCCTATTAGGAGGCAGGCGGGAATGGAAAGAGTGTGCGCTGGAGTGTAATAAATGGACCAAGCACAACAGAGGAACTATTCGCCCTCCGCAAAGCTCATTCTCGCTGGTCTATCGGCCCCCGTTCCGGACAAGAAACAAAGCGAAAGAGAAAAGACCATTAGACACAAATCAACAGGCAACTCCAGAGCCCGGACATTCAGCCTACAACACTTACCAGCCAACGACCAGGCAGTGTCTCAAAGGGAGGAGAGACCTGCCCAAAGTAATGATTAAATCACAGAAGGGGGAAAAGAAGGGGAAAGGGAGGAGGAAAAAAAAAAAAAAAAAAAAAAAAGAAATCCCACATTATTCTCCCCCCCCCACCCTAGAAATTACTTTCTTCTAAAGGAAAAATAACATGTCCAAACACATGGGTCTATTAGTTCTATAATTCTGATTCCGATAACCCTTAAAAGGAGACTACAGCCAGCCCACACAACAGTACGTCCTTCCATAGCACCTGTCCATCAGTGCCTCTATAACATCACTATTTTCAGTTTGCCCAACTCTGGTACCAGTAATAAATGTAAGTTAATCGGTCCGCTATGATTTAATGCTGCACCAGCCTACTGAACATTGTCTTTACAGTTCCCATCCAGGAGTTCATTAGTTAGGTTTCCCTTGCAAATTCCACTCTGCTCCCAAGTCTGGTGGTCAACACAGAAGATCTTCAGGCAATGGAGCATTGGGGACCACGTGGATGTCACGCTCAGGAACAGCTTGTCACTCACATTCAGAGAACCACAATGAATCCTTCTCCTTTCGCAATTATGCTGAGGGGGACTAAGAAGTAAAGAAACAATGAAAGAACTCATTTCACTTGCTTGAATTAAGGACAAACAGAAAATTTGTACCATTACACATCTTGGCAACTATTCAGCATAGCTTTTCTTGAAAGCCATTTCTGTTTCCCACTTATTTCTTTACATAACCTGGCATTACAAAACATTCTTTTTACTTCTGTTACCACTAGTCAGTGAGATACAGTTCCTTCATTTAGCACCTTATTTTCCCTTCTTGTTAACCAAGTAAGATGCATGTAATACTGATGTAAATGAAACCATTCTACACAAGGTACAAAAGGCTCTGAAAACTTTAGCGGTCACATTCAATTCAATACTAGCAGTCAAATCCTAATGCTAACAGTTAATGAAGGTTTTACTTCTACTAGCTGCCATATACTCAAACCTACAAATGTTAAGAGATGCAAAATTCTCTTACTGAGCCAGCCTTGATAATTTAGTGACAACTAAATGACACAGAAGTGCATGCATCCCATGTGTGCTTTTCTTTACAGAAGTATCTTGTTTATTTACCGTCCACGTCAAAATGCGACACCCCTGTCCTTTGGCGTAACAAATGCTTGTAAAAATTTGTTGTTTAGACATATTTAATAAAAAGAAAAAAAATCCATCAAAATTTTCAGGAAGTAATGCAGCTTTCCCCCATATTCCCTTTTTTTTCCCCATTTGCAGAATTATCTTTGGTTGGCTTTGTTTATAAATGGGCTTAATAGCCACACTTACCCCACAAATTGCCCATATGTTTCAAAAGAGATACATATGGCAATTTACTGAAGGGTGATAATAACAATGATGCAAGTAAATAGCAGCAATAACTGTGGAGCAACCTTTGAAAATAAATAACTGAAAAGCACATGAAGCTTTCATGGAAAATATTTGAAAATTGAAATCTTAATGGAACACTAAGATATTCAAACATCACATGAATTTGTAGATACTTTATTCTTCATTCGATTCAGACTAAGAAGAGCCTGGGGTGGCCTTTGCATATCTCTCAGTGACCCATCAAAGTGAGTGACAACCTGGTTCACGGTGTCCCTAGAGATGGAGGTGGGTGGACGGTTTCAAATCTCCGATTAAAAAACATAAAATTGGAAGAAGGAAAAAAAAAAAAAAAAAAATAGGGGAAAATGCAGACAAATGAATCTACGGCAGTGAAAAATATTTACAAAGATCCATATCAACATTCATGCATCCACAAAATGGTACACAGTAAACCAAAACAGTACACACATCACAACAAAGCTGAACCAAAAGGGGGGAGAGCTCTCTCTCTCTCTCTCTCTCTCTCACATACACACACACAGATCAACAGGCACCCCTTTTGGGCATCTTCAAAAGTATACTGCAGAAAGGTTCGGCAAAATAAAATAAAAAAAAAAAAAAAAAAAAAAAAAAAAACTGTTATACTTTCACATGGTGTGAAGTAGCAACATTTTCCACTTGGGTTGAAAAACTTTCCCCGCCCACCCTTTGCTACTTGAGCTCAAGTACACAGTCCCCGGGCCCGGCATGCACCGGCGAAGCGGGTCACCGTCCGGCCTGCTCAGCTGCCAGAGGCCTTTGTGTACAAAGATGTTAATTGGTCCTAATCCGCCACTAGAAGCTGTTTTGGTAGCCTGACCTCGCACCCTGAAGGACACCTTGGTGTGAAATACTAAAGAGCCCATTGAAGTGCCTGTGAAAAGAAGCATGGAGCATTCCAACACATTTTAATTTCCCAGCTGAAAAGTGTAGGGGTGGCAAGGGGGGAGCATCAGCATTCTAACACTGAATAAACGACACAAAGCAGTAGTAACAGTGAAGCATGGCGCACATTCACACGTTTACTTCATACAGTGCAGAGGGGGCTTTTCACGAGAGGCCGAGGCTGGGAATGCTAATTGCCCAGGCTCGAACCCCGGCCTGGGTGAACCCTCCCTCCACCACAGCATGAAGAGGCCGCAGCCCCCCCGAGCCCACTCATTCAGGCCAGTGCACGGGCTTCTCTGCCAAAAACAATGCGTGTTCATGCGAGACCACAGCAAAGTTTTACATATTAGTGTTTGTTGCTCAAAAGTAATTTTTCCCCCCCCCTTCTGCTATCTTAGCATGCCTTGCGATTTAATCCTCTCATAGCAACAGGCATACATGCAAAGCTAAGAAGAGGGGATTAGCCGTCTACTGGCACAAAGTGCACAGGCCTCCCCGATCACAAGGCAGTCCTGGGTGGGTGTGTGTGTGTGTGTGTGTGTGTGGGGGGGTGGTCAGCGCTGGGTAATTCCCTTGCCGAAAAACTCAACCCAAAGCGGCAACACAATAAAAACTTGGGAGAGTGGCAGGATTACCAAGATTAGCAAGGAAAACAATTATAATGCCCGAGCTCTAGCTTTTCTTATGGTGGCTTTATATGAATAATAAAGACTGAAGTACAGTATCTTAAGCAATCTCAAAAGGTTATTTTCTGTATTTCAAAGCTCTTCAAAGTTTCCACTTCAGATCATTACTGTAGCATATCCGCATTCAAAAGTCACAGTGTATACATTTGAGAGTCAGAGCCGATACAACAGGTACATTTTGCGCCCAGCATATTAGTAACACTCGATAAGTTAGTTATGTGGGACTGTACCAACACTTTTGAAAATTAAAACTATTTATTTAATATACCATTAAGGTAAAAATGATGTTAAGAAAATGAACATTCCTATGTAATGCTCAGCTCTAATAAAATAGATTCCACATTCCATAATGAACAATTATTCAAGCTTTCTGATGCATGAATGGTTGTGTATTTGTACAGAAGGCACTGAAGATACTAGAATGCATTATACTATTTCCAATACTGCTTTCACCAACACTGCAGCTGTTAACAAGGTATAAATGATGCCAATGTATTGCATGTCAGAGGATAAAAATGTCAATTAGCTAGGTGCTGGGGAATAATTTTCCAAGCTCTTTTGTATTATCCCCACTAAGGGAAACAGGGCACTCAAACTGAAAGCTAAATCAGGAAATCACCATTAGATTGGATTAATACTGTTCACAGACCAATCATGTTTACTGCTGCCATAATTTCCTCACACAGAATGTTGAATTGAGAGTTCAGTGTCATTCACATGTACAGTTCATCTTGGCTTATTTCATAATGACTTTCATCACCTACAATGTGCACCCACTGTGCTGCAACTACAGCAGCTAACAAATAAGCTATTTGTCAAACATTTGCAGCTGTGTTCCTGGAGTTTCAGTGTTCCAGGTGCATAGAATTGGATGGATTCAAGAGACAATGACTCCCATGTTCCTTAAATAATGGATGGCTGCATAAGTTGTTGAATCAACTCGAGAGCATTTTAGTAACACTTGGCAAGCGTAAACTTACCTTGCCATAGACATAGGCAATGGCATATGGCCAGGTTAAAGTTATCACGACTTTCCACCTATGCACTAGTAGCTAACCTTGCAGCCAACAGTGCCACAACAGACTAGAACAATGTCTGAAAAAATCTGAACTGATGTAGTGGAATAGGAGCTTATTTGTAAAAACACAGAATGAATAGCTCTGGTATCTGAAGTGCATTAGAAACATACTGACAGCAGCTGATAACCCTGAGGTGGACTTTCAAATACATAACCCTTATAAAGTATTAATGGTCTTTTTCTTCTTTAGCAAGGGCAAATACACAATCATTTAAAAATTATCTTTTTACAATGTTATTTTCTCCTCATATGCTTAACCAGTTATTTCAATTTTTTCAGTTGATTGCTTCTCTGCACTGCTGAAGAGAAATTTGTCTCAACCCCAATCCAATCCTATTAATAAAACTATTTTTACTTCATTCCACAAATTCCAAACTTAATTAAAATGTTCTCGATATATGGTTATGATAGACTCCTAATAAATAAGTCAACCATTAGTGTCCTCAGCAATTTCATCCAGTTGCATAGGTAAGAGGTCCTTTTTGTTTTGTGTACATTAAAGAAGCTCTCTGCACAGACAGGCATGTTGAGCAGGTGCATACTGATACAATATGGTAGTCAACCACAGCAAAGACTATTATGAAGGAGAAATCATTATATTCCATGGAAGAAAACAAGTCCTGTTTCTATACTGAAGAGCGATGATCAAGGCCAACTGTTCTTGGGAAAATAATTCAGATTTAGACCAAAGTGGTGCGTAGTTTTAGTTTTTAATATTTAAATAAAAATCAAGTGTTCCTTCAGACACCAAAAGGGCAAAGGAAAAACTTCACATCAGCAAAAATGGTGTCTACGTGATGGTGCAAAAAACATGGGAACTGGTTAAAGAAACCTTTTTTGCAAAAACTTACAAAGAGTTCCTGGCACAGGATGTGTTGTCCTTTTGTCAACAGCAAGGTTTCGATGCTTGTTCTGACAAAATACCACCTGGTAACCTGAGTTATTACCTGTTTTTCTGAACGGTGCTGTTCAGATCTAAACACAAGGCAGGTTAATCCTTTACTTCTTTTCAACAAGACCAAAAAAAGAGAACTTATTTACTGTTTATTATTAGACAAAGCAAAAAGATACAATTCACAAAATTTCAATCATGACTACTAATATACTCAATTTTTTTTTACTTATTTTAAATGTTATATGATGCAATTCTTATAAGATAATCCACTTTTGCAAAACACTGAAAAACAAATTTAGTAAAAATTGAAGGGGGGGAAAAGGGGGGGAAAAAAAAAAAAAAAAAAAAAAAAAAAAAAAAAAAAAACACACCTCAGAAAGACCTTGCCAAACTGAATCAAAACTAACCTTCAGCAGATGTGTGTGTGATTTAAAACTAGAAGGGGGAAAAAAAAAAAAAAAAAAAAAAGACCACAGAGGAAAGCAATTACAAAGATTTACTCTACAGCACAAGGACAATTCTGTATCTTCAGTTTGTAAATATACCATTGAAATAAAAGCTGATACAATGTTCAGTTTAATATGACTAATACAGTGAGAAAACATTGGTGAAAATTTGCATTTCTTTTTAATTTTACTAATTCTGAAAAGTATTAATACAATGGAATGTTAATTCTTGGAAAATAAGGAGTCAAAAAATTAGCTGAAATAATTTTATGAAGGAAAAACTAAATTAAACATAAGGGGGTTAGCAGCATGTTTCACCGAGTCAGAGATAAAACGGAAATGGATGAGAATGGATAACCCGGCTGTGATGCAGCGGCCATGAAAAAACAGGAGGTTGATCGCCGGATGGCACAACCCGTAGTCCCTCCACCCATCCATTGTCTTCACACCTCCTCACAGCACTTTTAACAGTGGCAATACCCCACAGAAGGGAGCCTACCCAGCCATCAGGATGCTTTTATCCCTGCGGGTATATAGGCGCTGTAGGCAAAGGGTCTCCCACCTGACTGCACCGATTGCCAGGCACAAAATCAGACCAGTAGGGCAACAGCACTCAGATGCTCATCATCTGGCCATGACAGACAGCAGTACCTGAACAGGAAAAGGGTTAAACACGAGACTCTCCACCAAGCAGGCCTGGGAGACCACACTGCTGCATGAACTCAGGGCCTGATCCTACATATTCTGTGCAGTCATGTGGTCTTTCAGGGATATAATCAGATAAAAGAACCTTCATTAAGATTTTTTTTAAAAATTACCACAAAAAAAATGAGAAATTAGAACAACATTTCAATAGCATAGTATCAGAATATGTAATGTGTTTTTTCCCTATACGAATTAAAAAACTTTTTACATCATCTGATATCATTTGCTTTGGCAAAAAGTAATGTTAAGCTACTTACCCATTCGTACAGCTAGGTAATTTTACTGGAGCAATTTAGGTTAAGTACCTTGCTCAAGGGTGCTACAGCTGGAGATGGGATTCGAACCTGTGACCTTTAGGTCCAAAGGCAGTAGCTCTAACCAGTACATCACCAGCTGCCCTTGGTAGAAGCCCTGCAGGATCACCAACCATTCCTCAATATAAATATTCACAGAACTAGTAGCACATCTTTCCACATCACTGGACACAAAAAACATGAACAGGGTGGAAAATGTTCATTCCTCTTACACATTTTGAAATTTCCCATGACAGAATAATGGTAATGCCTGCCCAAAAGAAGCATCAAGCTTCAAACTACCACGGTGTCACTCTGAATCGGACCCAAGTCATATGTTCTGCACCTATAATATCTTCACAGAAGAATGGGCTAGACAGTCTGCTCTGATGTACAAAGTGTGCTTTTTTAAACAAAGAATCTGAAATATGCAGTCACTTCATTCATTAAACAACTGATACAGGTAGGAGAGTTGGTGACATAGTGGTCAGAGCTAATGCCTTTAGACCCAAAGGTCGCAGGTTTGATTCCCACCTCCACCAGTAGTACCCTTAAAGCAAGCCACTTACCCAAAACTGCTCCAGTAAAAATTAAACAGCTGTATAAATGGGCAAATAAATGTAAGTTGCTTTGGAGAAAAGCATCAGTGAAAAGAATAAATGTAAAATGCTGCAAAAGCAAATGAGGTATATTTATTGGACTAGTTCATTTGCTACCTACCTTCGATACCAATCTGACCCTATACAGTAATCCTTTTTAAATCAAGCATCTCTCGTATGACAGACTCTTTTCTCAGGCAGGTGACCACATGGTGTACAGTGACAGCAAGACTAAATTCTGTACTGCAACATAGCGATGAGCTGAGTCTGTAATTCAGTCTCCGACAATGCTATGAGAGTGGGGGCCTTTCCACACATTAATTTTTGCCCAGGCTGTTCTAGTAAAACTCTGCTGCAGTACAGACTAAAGTACATCAACGTGTCCCTCAAAAATGACATATACATGTTAAGTCTGCTAAAGAGGTTGGTTTGCACTCATATCCTTCTCATCGCTTTCACAACAAATTGCTGACGTGGGAATGTGACTTTTGCTCACAAATAAATCAGCTTAAACGTGTTAACTTGGTAAATTTAGTAACTTTGGGTCTAGTATAAAACCTGCACAAAAGTTTTGTACATAGTCTTCATTTCAGTTCTATATCTTAAATCACAATATTAATTATTAATGACTAAGGACAATTATGCTATCCTGTGTGTGATTCTAAGAAATGTTTAAATTTTGATGTACTCATTTCATCATTAGTTTAATGGCACTTCACACTAAAGAAAACAAACATTTAATTAAAACAAAAACTTTCAAGAACTACACCACAGATGGACAGAAAGACATTTACATTAGACGTACTGATTCAGCTCACGCTTTTCTCCAAAACAACTTATTATTTATCCATTTATACAGTTGGGTAAGTTTTCATGGAGAAATGCAGGGTAAGTACCTTGCTGAAGGGTACTAGAGCTGGAGGTAGAATCTAAACCTGTGACCTTTGGGTCCAATGGCAGCGGCTCTAACCACTATGCAACCAACATAGAGAGTCCTCTGAATAAGTAGAAACCATATTACCAACTATGAATCCCAAAATCAAAGAAAAGAAGGAAGCTCACATTACCTTTGGCTGAAGGACTATTAAAATATTTTCAGATGAGCAGTAATTCATTACTGACTGGCAGCCTAAGAATCATTATGGTGAAAGGGTTAATAAATTAGATAAATGAGAAATTCATCAAACATTTCCCATTGACATCGAATGACTGTTTATTACAGCAGCATCATTGTGATTCATTGTTTCTTCACAAAATGTGTTGCTTTGCTGAATATCCTTCCATCAAGTTTTAACATCTGGTTTGCGAATAAAACAATGAGTTGCCTTCAAGTGGGTTAATTGTCATTGTCGCACATGACATAAAGAAGACAAAGCGTCAACGACAGAGCGGAAGCCCTGTATTGTATTTACACTGAAATTCGCTATTCAGTTTCCCCCCCTCTTCTATCAAACAGAAAAACTTTCCACTATTACCATAGCATGTTGATGCTTCACAGTGGCAAAAGCAACTTGATGCAAAAGCAAGTGATCTTGACGTGTGTGGTTTCTGGCTTTGTTATGGGTTTTTGAAAGAAAGCTGCTTCAAACTGAGTGTTTACTTGATGTTTTTAAACCTTCATTACCAACAGATTTTGCTCTTCTCCCCTCTGGATTACGCTTATGGAACCCATTCTTCCAGTTGTGGTATGACTGTGCCTCCCTCTCAAAGATTCCTCGGGACTGCTGAAAATCTGCACGTAGCATAAGGCATCTCAGAATAATCACACGGCTCAACTCCAAAGAGCAGACATTTCACCAAAACACATCATCATGCCGGAAATAATTATCTTGAGGCCAAGAGAATTATTTCTGTAGAACCTCCATAAGTGGCAAAAAGCACCCCTAGCAGAAGTGATAGTGAAGAATTGATGGATGTTACCAATCATCATCATCCAGTGTACATATCACACTTTGACAGTCATTTCCAGAATGAAAAGCTGTGTAACTGCAAAAGGCTGAAGTTACATAGGAAGAAGACAAAAGTGACTCCTCCAATGGGTTCTGACATGGTTTCACTTCTGGTTCATTTCCATCTTTTTAGCTGTGTCAACATAATTCTGGATTTGAATTTTGATCAAACACAAAATCCAAACCATATTACAACAGACTCCCAAGGCACTGTGACATGGGGAACCAAGACCAGTTCCTTTCTCCAGAAAGGTTCACCATGCAACCCTAAGCACATATGGACCAAAATACTGTTGCAAACAATGAATGATGAAAATGGCACAATCAAACTACATTTGAAAAGGATTTGAAAGCACCCCACAAGATTTTATAGAATGAGGTTATAATACCTGCTGTATCTTCCCTTTCTCAAGAGGGTCCAACTCCTCCATTTAGTAATTTTTCCAGTTTGCGAAGAGGCTTTTAGCCCATACTTTAGCAGCACTTTCAAGGAAAAACACTGGCTTCCCATCTCCTTACACTCTATTTCAGGTCCACACTAATGAGATGGACAGTAAGTAACAGCAATCAGATACGGATAAGAAAAACAGAAATGTGTTGTCGTAATATAGACCATGCTCACCCCACAACCACCAACCCTATCCTTTAAACTCAAGGAAACTGTACAGTGAATCTATTACTAAATTGGTGAACTTGTTTCTTAGCACTCAAGAAACACCAGACAAAATCCAGAATCTGGAAAACATGGCATCAGAAAAAGACCTCTCTCTGATGGAGAGAACCACCATAAACTCTTTATATATACGGATATAGCAACCACTAGATTTATATCATTCCAAAGAGATGACCTGTATTTATAGCCATGCATCTGTGCAAACAAGCTTTTTCATTTAGTTAGAGAGGACCATTTGTAGTACACTGCCTAGTATTTTTCATACTTTACATCAATGTGGAATATGTACGTGTACTTTGGTGTCCATTGTCCTCCTAGATATATATACTTCTTATTTTAATAACATACACAGGCATACAAAATCTGTATATCTTGTTTCCTCATGCTGCTGTTAAGCACCAGACTGGCTGGCACTTATCCTCTGCTGAGCCGATGGGGTCTGCTATGTGGAGGAGTCAAGTGATGAGTCATGAGTCATCACCACATCCCTAGTCTCCTCCTCACACTCAAGTCAAAGGCCATTCATAAAATTACAGGGTTGCTTGAATCTGGCCGTTGATCAAAACATTAAGCAGTCCAGTTGATTTTAAATCCAGCCTACTTACCGGCTTTCAGCTTCTCACCTTGCTTCAATAAATGTAATTTACAAAATTAGTGTTCTTTTCATGAAAAACATAACAACCTTGAACTTCAAAATGCCTAAAAAATTGATGTGAGTCAGAGTTTAGGTAAAGTATACAAGTTTTAACTGTAATTTGTTTTATGTTTTCAATAACATGTATCGTTTGACAATTTAAATATCAATACATTCCATTACTTAAATTTTATCAGCTATTGCAGAGACTATAGAAAATTCCTTGATTAATGTATCTGAGCACAAATTACTTTAAACCAACAGGTTAACCAAAGGTGGCACAACATCCTAATTTCTTGCCATATCTCACTGCCTGGAAGATCACCCTACTCAACAGAAATTGGCTTTTAACTGGCAAGTTTGGATCTCCCAGTGTTGTGTATTCTAAAACCTTTAGATTACATTTATTTAGCAGATGTTTCTGTTCAAAGCGACTTCCAACAAACTATGTAGTGTTATCAGCCCACACACCTTGTTCGCCAAGGTGACTTGTACTGCTAGATACACCACTTACACTGGGTCACTCATCCATACATCAGTAGAACGAACACACACACACACACACACACACACACACACACACACACACACACACACACACTATGGGTGAACCTGAACAGCATGTCTTTGGACTGCGGGAGGAAATCCACGCAGACACAGGGAGAACATGCAAACTCCACACAGACTGAGCGGGGATCAAACCCATGTCCTCTTGCACCACCCAGGCACTGTGAGACAGCAGTGCTACTTGCTGTGCCACCATGCCACCCACCATTACAGGCCTTGTGAGCAAGAAGCTACTTTCTACCAAAACCTAAAACTCATACTGTTATTGTGAGAACAACATTTTCCATAAACATTTTAAAACACTGGGTGCAACCTATAGCTAATCATGACGGGTGGAATATTGGTGCAGCACACAATTCTGGTGTCTCACAGCACCTGAGCTGTGAGATTGGACGTGGGTTCCATCCCTGCCCAGCCTGTATGGAGCTTGCATGTCCTTTCTGTGTTCATGTAGGTTTCCTAGAGGTACATTCCTGCCAAAGTTTTCAGGTGAATTAAAGACTCCATATTGCCCTTAGTATGCGTTTCATATTGCTCTGATATACAGACTGAGGGAAGGATTGTATGGATTTTAGCGCAATGTATCCAACGTTGTAAGTCACCTTGGACAAGCCTGGTAAATACTTCACAATAACCACTGTACTACATAGTAACCAATGTAAATTACCTGGAGAGAAGTATGTGCTAAATGTAAATTACACATATGTGTAATTACATTCTTTGCAACTGCAAACAAGAGACACAAATTACCTCCTAAACATATGCCATGCAAATAAACAAGATACTCAAGATTGAAACAACAGAACAATGATTATATTCCTCTGGAGATGGTATAGAAACAAAAGGTTGACCTACTGAAAGACTGCTTTACATCACAGTCCTTGGCACAGACCTAACACAGGGTTCATGTGTTCTTTGCTTACACCTGTCATAAGCTTCATTTCCACTCAGTATCTAACACACAATATACATTTTATGGCATTTAAATGACAGCGAACTCCAGGGTTAGGGCTAAGATTGGGCATAAAATAGTAATAAGTCATGAGATCTCAGCCAAACTGTCACATGCCAAATTAGGGAAGTCTGACAAATTCTGAAAAAAGAAGCACTGGAAATTATTGTTAGCTGTTAATATTAGCAGCGCTGCTCTTACAAGAGTCATGCAGGGACCAGAACTGTCTGGTATTGTGACTATAGATTCAGAAGGACTGGAGGCAAGGAGGTGAAACACTTCAGCTCACCACTACAGCAAATCTAGACTCTGTAAATTGTCTTTTTTTGGAGATCTGTTAAGCCACATCATGGGCCATGTGTATTGTCCATCTTCCCTAACCATTGTGTCAAAAGCTGCACATACATAAGCACTGCTGGGACAAACACCCCTATGAATTATATGTCAAAGGAAAAAACACCGCTTCCTATGAGTATGAATTTAAAAAAATAAATAAATAAAATCTCATATCCATTTTATTCATTTTAACCAATGAGATCCTTTTAGATGTGAAAAGCTCTTTCAAACAAGAACAAAAGCCTTCTATTAGAAGCTTCTTTCTCGATTTACATTTTAACCACATCCTCCTTAAAATTACAGCAGTCTTTACAGTGGCAAGACAGACTTAATACCGGTAACAAAACTATGAAAATCGACACGTGAAGGAGGTCTGACTGATCGATCCACCGGTGTCGAGTCCTTGGCGTCACGTGACGCTGTCACACGGAGATCATCCGGCACCATTTGATCACGTCTCATCACGCAACATTTTTAAATAAAAACGACACACTGCCAAAAAAATAAGACTTTTAGTTTTAAACAACGTCACGTGCCGAGAGTCTGTAGACGTTATTAATGAATACGTAACTGTTACAAACCAATAGACCACACACAACAGCTAAATAACCACATGCCGAGGTTAATTAGTTATGCACCTGATATACGAACCGAAGTCAACTTAAGGAGTGAGGTAAACAGGCGGCTGTGTGTGTGGAAGCTGACGTGCTAACGACGACGTTACACGACAAGTCAAGTGGTTCATCTGCTCTGGAGTTGCAGAGTAGTACACTTGAAACATCCCACCGAAAAACCCTAATTAATGGAGCAAAGAAAAACATTAAATATAATACACAGCAGCACACCCCCAAGGCAAGGACGACATCACGGTCCAGCAGCAGCTTAGCGCCTGAAGTTACATACTTAGCCTCGGCTGCGAGATGTAGTTTCTCGTCACAGCCTGTGTGTGCATCCTGGCTGCAGCTTCGGGTCCATTCAGGTCCACTGCTCGACTCTGTAGGAGCGTCGCCATTGCTAAATGCTACAAAATAAACGAGGTTTGCGAAGAAGACGCTGCCAAGGCTCTGGAAAGCAGCTTTTAGTCACACAGTCATATGACACAGGCAGTAGGAAGCCGGAACGAACCGGAAATTGTCCAGCTTTGACGTCACTGTTACTGCGAGCTCTCCGTCATGCTTTTGAGGGAGCCGGAAGTTGAACCTCGAGCGAACCGGAAACAGCCGGGTAATGAGATCAACGTCTCTGCGTGCCCTCCACACAGCTTATGGAAGGACTGATGTGATGATTGTAAAATGTTTCTGCTGTGTCTGTTTTTTAATCTGTGTTTGTGTAAATAATAATAACTGAAACGTACTTTTGTGAAAGTATGAAGTTTGTTTTTATTTACTTGATCATATAGTTGATAAATAATAGTATTCCTGGTTTGGGGCCTATGTCTGACTTTTTTCAGCAAACCTAGTGAGATTTTTATGTAAATAAAACCCTTAAGTTAAACGGCTGAGCACATTTTTAATGATATTTCTGTTACTGTAAAAGTTCTGCCAGTATATTCTATACTATTAAAATATTAAAATGCATTTTAGATTAAAGTCGTGATGCTAAGAGAGGTAATTGTTGTTCTGTTAGTTTGGAAAAAAAAATGGTAAGAAATGGTTATGAAATAAAGTGAGAATGTTGGCGTTGGTTTTTCAGTCTTGAAAAACTTACACCAAACTTGACAAAAGGAGTTGTATGGTTGCACAAATGTTTAAGTGAATTAAATAATGTAAATCCACTCTTAAATTTCTGTAAAAATCACCCAGAGTGTAAGTATTGATACATGCTCCATTTTTTTTGTAGTGCGCAATAATGCAGTTCTCTTTTTGTATATCTTCTTAAAATTAGTGTTAGCTTCAATTACTGTACATTGTGGGAAAGAAAATAATTTTTCTCGATAGAAAGTCTGTAGCTTTAAATATATTTCAAGTTGGTTAAACTGGAATAATATTATCGGTAGCATCAGAACATAGCCTCAAATCAGTTTACTCAAAGAGCCCATTACGTGAATGAAAGATATGTACAGTGCAATGATAAGTACATTAATGAGTGATGCATTTTATTTTGTGGCTTGTATTTACATTTATATTTAGCAAACGCTTTTCTCCAAAGTGATGTACAGCTTAGTGAAAACAAAAGTGCATTTCACCAACAGATGGAGAGACACGGATTCAGAGATGATTCTCAAAGTCAGTTTCTCTAATGTCCCTATTTAAATATTCAGTATACATTACAAGACTAGCTGCATACACAGTTGGTAGAGAATACAGTTTTAAAATAGAAATGATTTGATGATTTTTTTTTTTTTTTTTAGTTTGAACATGAACAATACCACTTCATGGATAACACCATATAGAATTATTGAGAAATATAGGTATTTATGATAAATGATGTATAAATTTATGAAGCAAACAGCAGATTTGGACAGAAGTGTGTCTAAAAGACATGTGTTTTGAGATGTTTTTTGCACTGAAGTAAATTCTTGACTTTGTGTGAAACTATTTCACTTGAAACCATTACCACTATGTGGTTAAAACTTCTTGAAGTGGCATCTTGAAATTCAGCAGTTGGGTTATTTGATTTTTTTTTTTTTTTTGGTCTGCATTTTAAATTTTAAGCAAAATTAAAACCCATGAATATGAAGACATCAAGATCCAAAGACCAGTAGAATGAGAAGGTGAATACCTCTCAAGGCAATGGTGCTAAATTTCATTTTTTTTGGCAACCTGTAATCTTGTGTGTTACAGTGACAAAGTATTTACTACTTTTGGATAGCTCTCCCAGTCAGCTTGGTCATTTTGTTCTGACAGGCACACAATGGCCATTGCCCACAGCATTGCCTGACCTTGAGAGAAGCTAGTGCTGTAATGGTTTGGAATGTTGAATCCACATCAAGACTGCATAGCACTCATTTCCAAGTGAGTACATTGCCACGTCTGTTGAGTGACTTGGAAAACGGCCTGATTGTACCACATAGTTAAAAAAAAAAAAAAAAAACACTCCATTGCTGTTTTCTCCATTTTGATTCTCTGCCTCGCTTGCCACGGTATGCCTGACAATGGGTGGCGAATGAAGAACCAAGGGGTGTTTTTTTTTTGAACCCCTACACACTGACTCTTCAGTGTAAATGCTACTGCAGGGAAAGCACTCCAGGTTGGAGTGGGCGGATCTGCTGCGGAAGGGCGGGTGGTATAGCCGTTTCCCGCTCTCCCTGAAGGGCCCATTCAGGTGTTTCGGGCCTCATGCAAAAATAGCAAATTAATGCCACTCAAGAGTTCCCAGCGACAGGAGTGATGCCCTCGTTGTAAAAATATCTGCCTTTTTTAAGTGTCTTTTACACTGAGTTAAAAAGATATCAAGTAATTCCTCCCACCACTAACACATGTGCTACTCTTATGTGTGAGCAGTGGGTGTGCGATTGGGGATGTTCACTGGCTACCAAATGCATTTTTTATATTCTACAAAATTATAGGAATGTTGCAAGTTTTCTTTTACAAGTTTACTGCAGGAGTCATAGTGGCTTAGTGGGTGTTGAAATATCACACCTCCATTGTTGTGGGTTTAACTCCAACTTCATCTGATCAGTGGTGTATTTCACCTTTTGTCCACCGGGTTTTGAGAATAGCAGCAGACATTAGTTTTGTTGTTTTGAAAATTTTTAATGTAGAACATGCCAGGACTCTATTCATATCCATTCAGAACAAATGAAGAGAGTGGCTGACGTAAACTACGATGAGGTTCAAAGACTTTAGTCACCATCTGGCATCACTGATTGAGAAAGAGAAAGCTTTTCTACTACATTTCCCTTGCTTCATGGCTCACGGTTTACAAATTCCCTGATCGTTTTAAATCATTGTTTAGCAAGGAGACCGGCACGTAAGAAAGCAGCGAGCTTGTTTTGCCGTGCTTTTTTGTATAACAAGATTTTGTTTGGATTTTAAGGTAACCCAAGTTAAGTGCCTTGTTTTCTAGGCCCCTTTACGGAAATTAGCAGTGCTGCTCCTGAGATTTGCCCAGGTACCTTCTGATTGTGAGAACAAGTCCTCTTATGACTTCACTGTTTGCGGCTGTCTTGTTCCTGTAACAGTCTTATACAGAAATGCCAACTCACTATGTCAGCTCACGAAATTGTTAAACACTTCGGCAAATGATGTGAGAAAATAGCTGTCTGCCCTGCTGTAAACAAAGAAAGGGCAAAGCCCACATGTCTGTTAACTAGATGAATAGTCCCGGAGTGTTCCTTTAAACACACGTGAAGCTTTTTATGCAGACAAACAATACAAGGACAGTATAGGCATGCGAGATCAACGGTATTTGTTTGCTGACATACGTGCAAAGGCTCACCGTGATCAATTCCTTCAGTTCCGGTAGCGGATTTAAATCACGACAGTTTCAGCTGGCCTGAAAAAAGCATGTACATGTGGCTCGTCTTTGAGATGAGATACAGCAGCTCTTGCTGTACTCTATGACTAAGTCTTTGACACTGCTCAAATTAATGGCCACAATAACAGGCCTGTCAAGCAGCAATACCATTAAGCACAGTATCTAGTGCCTTCTTACATTTTAATTTCCACTTCCACAGAGGTAAGCTCCTAGAGAGTAGGAGATAAGTCAAGCTATTGCTCAATATTATCGTTGTGACAGTTACAACAGGCCTAATTAATTTTTGTTTAAACGAATCCGTAATGACATGCCTCCGAAGTTGACAGCTGTTGGTAGATTCGAAAGGCCTTGAAACTTTTTTTTTTTTTTTTTTTTTTTTTTTAATAACTGCGGCAATCCACGGACATTCCAGAGACACATGTTGCTGCCTGGGAACATGGAGGGTACTTGTTTTGTCCCTGACCTATTCTTTTCTAATTGTCAGTTATAGGTATGACATGGAGAGGATGCAAAAAGAATGAAACTAAGACAGCAGAGACACAGTCTTTCTTTTTTTTGGTTAGAGGCCTGTTGTGTGACAGGGAGACATTTGTTGGTGGTCTCAAGGTGCTTTAGGATCCCCTCCCCCATGAGACCCCACCTCAATCCCCCGATTACCAGCACCACTTACCAAACCTCAACGCTCATTGTAATCGGCCTTCTGTAGTGATGACAGAAGGAAAATGTGACCGTTTTCTTTTTCAGTAGATGGACAAGACCCGGTGGGGAGGATGAGAATCTCTACAGAGTCAAGAGAAACAAAAGAACCCAGTTTCCAGTTCAGAGAGGGCCTTCTGCTACTACCCATACCAGATCACTGCAAAAGAAAAGACAAATTAGCACAAACTCTACCAATACATAACTGAAATATGTCATTTATGTTGTGCGTTGGATCATAAAAACAATAAATTTAAAGATGGACGGACAGGGCAGAGTACTTGCTGATGCTAACAAACTTTAATAGTCACTAGTAATATTTTTTATGCATCTTCTATTCATGCAGATGAAACTCCTTTGAGATTACAGTATTTTATTCAAAGGAGTCCTGGTCAAGATATTACACCTTTAAATTAAGCTTTTCTGCACTGTTTCCTCTGAAATTGTTGTAATGTTGTATTGTGACTTCCAAAACAGGACCTATAGTGTGACCACGTAAAGTCCGATGGGCAGAAGTGACAACTGGAAGATAAAGCAAGACATTATTAAGCATAGGTCAGTAAATACTTTGTGATGAGACAGGAGTTTTAGATGGCTGACTATAATACTTCACAAGATCAGGCCTAAAATGTAGCTAATTTTGATTTTTTTTTTTTTGGTAAAGTTTGTGAGGCAGATAATTTAAATAATGCAATTACCATAGAATCAAATTATTTGAAAGTAAAACGTTCAAAATAAAAGCATCGTCTAATAACATAATTAATTTTTAAGTTCAACATTTTTTCGAATTAGGTCAAATGCTGGGTATTCTTCAAGGACACAGTAAGCCACGGAGGTAACATTACATTTCAATAAATATTGTTGAATTATCACAGTTCTGACAGTACATTTGAAAGAATTAAACATGTCAAATATGTATGTCAAAAATGTCAAGCCAGTTTTCAGCTCCTTTCAGTCTATAGGTTTGTTTCTACCTGTGTTGAAAGGTTGCTTATTTTTAAATGGACGTAACATTCAGTCATTCTCTCAATTTATGTCATTCTTTGGATTTCAGTGCTGTAGATGTTGATAAGGTTTTGCCATATTTTCTCAGCGGGATACACATACGGTCTATAGCTGCGTACATATGCGCTTGTACATTTTTATATTATATATTTTCTTTTCACTAACTTTAAAAGTTATAAGGCCATAGCACTAAGTCCTTTGAACAACCTAATTTTACTAAATTATATTTTGTAAATTTGTCAAAAATTGTCTAAGTATGCAAGAATCTTTATAATAGAAATATGAGCAGCAGTACTGACAAGAGGCCAAACTATTATTATTATTATTATTATTATTATTTATTATTTTCCTAACTTGTAACATCCTGTAAGTGTTTTTTTTTTTTTGTATTTTTCATGGTTCAGTTCTTTTCATGGGGCAGAGAGGGATTTTCTTAGCCTGTAGAAAATATAACAATTGAAAAAAACCTGTAAGTGTTCTTGAAGACAGCATTGGCCCATTGCGTAGGCTGTCCTTCACAGCACTGTACATTTCTGGCATCCATTTTCACAGTTTAATAATACTCTTGCAGGTTACTACCTTTCAACTATGCCTATCTAGCTAGTTGAGTCATAGATTCCAACTTTTCTCATCTCCCAACTTTGCACCGAAAAGATGTTTCACATTTTTACAGTCGATCTGATGTCCAATAACAGTTATCTAAAAAATTTATTTCACCACAGCCTAGAAAGTATTCTGAGTTTTCTTTTTTTGGCAAAACAAACTCCAGCTCTGAACTATTCAATTTATGATTGACATTAAGTCCATATGTTTAATCTAATTTTAATCAGTAAAATAAGACATGAACATTTTGATTTTACTGTATATTTTGCCTTCTTTTTTTGTTTTTTTTCTTTTTGCACCACAGTGGAAAAAGTTTGCAACAGTATCTAAAACTAATTAAATACATAATGGTGTACGTATTTATTTTACACCAGACCAAGCCATTTTAGACCTGTTAAACAGTTAAAATGATCTGTTTATATGGACATTTTTTTATTTTCATGGTTTTTCATGTATGTTTTTTTGTTACAAATAAATGTACATAACAATAGTCATTATGAAAGGAGAGCTGTGTTCTTCAAAAAATTTTGTTCTGTTTCATTTCAATATGTTATATAGCATACCGCTTATTACTAAATGACAAGGCTGTCAAACTGATTAAACCAATAATTACAAAAATTCTTATTTGTAATGAAACAAAGTTTGGAGACTTTTGAGAACTCCTTGGATTCTTACTTTGTGTCAAAACATTATCTGTCCCTAGTATTCACTCACATGCTTTTGAAATTGCCAGTTTTCAATACAGATATGATTTTTATGATTTGTTGAAGCAAGCAACATTTGAATAATTTGTAAAAGCACAAACATTACGGGAACGTAGACTGAGAAGTCTCACAAATACCATATATTATTTTAAGGGAATTTAAAGTCTCCCCAATACCATATATTGTTTTAAGCTAATTTACAGAACACACACACACATCATTAACAATTTCCAGAGAATTTTTTTTTGTATAAAATCAGGAAATGTGAACGTATTTTGGAATTAAACTGTTGCAAACAGAATCAAATTCAATCATTTGTGTAACGGTACTATTTTTACCATGCTTATTGTCATGGATTCTGAAGTGCAACATCAACTACAACTTCTTAATGTTTTCTCTGTATGATATGAAGAGGGCCTTACTATGACAAGCAGATACAGTTCCTTTGCATTTAAATGCAAACCCAAATGCCAGTTTTGAAAAGGATGTTTTGAAATATTTTTTCAGACCATAGAATAAAGTTTTATTTTGATGTTTGGTTTTATATTTAACTGCAGATTCTGTGTTACTCCTCCGAGTTGGCAGAATTCAGAACTGTGAGTACCACGTAGATTTTCAACAACATTTACTTATCACTCTTCACTGTGACCACAATTTTGTTGTACATGTTGTCATAATAATTCAGCAACAGCTAACCATTTTCAAAATCTGTCTTCAACGCATGAAATATATACAGATGCTGTTGTTGTGGCACAGTCTCAAAATATCATTATCAAAAATTCATCTCCATTTAAAAAAAAAAATCCATTGTTTCTTAATTATTCTGAGAAAATAATACATCCTGGGAAAAATAAAGGACAGAACAAGGTTATATTATGGATTCTAAGGCGCTACATTAAGATCTTAAAACACAATGTACTTCCAGTTTGAAATTAAAGTAACATCTTGGGGAAAATGTCTTTAGTAATAATGAGGCAGCTTTCCCCTTTTTAAATATCATATAGCAAATTACCACAATACTTGGAATGTGGTTTAGCTTTCATTCTGTGGTAAAAGGTTACAAGTTACAAAAAAGACACACTTGGTTGTTTTTCATCATATATAATATATATATCCACACTCGCACCACATTATCACAATGTTCAAGATATTTAACAACGACAGCACCAAGAGTTTTGTTTGATGTATGACTCACCTTCACATTCATTCTTTCATCATTTCCAGATATACTAATCATCTATTAATTACAGACATGAATAATTTACAATAAAATAACAATTTTAGTTACAATTCTCATTTTTCTTTCCATTATACTACAATAATTTTATTATGCAACTCTCGTCCTTAATCTTCCTGACTTATAACTGATGGTACAGTTTTAAGGAACTTTACATCTTGTAAAAGGATCATATCTTCTAGAATTCTCCAGACCTTGCATCTTGTTACACTTGTGCTCTCAAAAGTCTCCTTTTGCAGCAAGTAACATTATTTTCAAGGTTGCGAGCAGCTTGCAAAAGTTCAAAAGTTTTAAGACAACCACATGCCATCTCCGTTCCCTATTTCTTAACTTTCGAGTCTTGAAATGGACTTTAGCTTACCTCTACATGGCAGTCAGGACTACAATGCTAATACATTAATTACAGACAAAAAAGTGAAATACTGCATGTTTGAGACATAAAAGTCACAGATTTAGACCGTGTTCAAATAATGTTGGGAGAATCCTCACAAAACCATTATGAAAACAACACGCAAAAAAGTTGAACATGAATCATGTATTGAATCATGTGTTTTTCATTGTTTTGGTCAAATAATTGGTAAAATGAGGATCTTAATTTAACAATATACTGCAGGAAACTAAACGTACGTATACCTTATAAAGTTCTTTCGCAAATATTTAAAGATCTAGTTTTCTTGAATTTTGAAGATTATTAAGGGCTTTGCGATTTTTCCAATCTACAATGTTATCCTTTTATTTCACAAGCTTTCCAGTTTGAAAATGTGCTACCTCTACATACATGTGTGCTGTTAGTGTATTAAAAAGAGAAAAACACACAAACACAGAAAACGGTGCTGTATCATGACACTCACCCAAACTGCTCATATGTCGATTAACTACGTATTTCCGTAGAAGCTTAACGTTATGGTGTATAAACAAAACTGAAACAGGTTTATTTTCTAAGCTTTTTTGCTGTAATACAAACTTGGACCATCCTTTTCAAACAATGAAAAATCTAGCTACAAAAGCTACAGTTTACTGAAAATATAATTTCATTGATATTTTCAATACTTTCATAATCTCTTGGTAGACTGCCCCTTCAAGCATTTTGTATTTATAACTTTGAGTTAAGACTTTGATTTAGTGCAAAAGCTTTGAAAATCACCCTGTTTTGTGGAGAATAAACAAGTGTGTGTCTATATATGTATTCACTGAGGCATCAGTGTGTGTGGTTGAATATCTGAACAACAGTAAATGATAACCAGCCCACGAACATAAAAAGAAGGCAAGAGAGATAACAAACATAAAGAAAGAAGTTTTTAAAGGATCATTCCAGGACTTTTTTATCCATGGTCTCCTTGCTGTTGGTCCGGGAGTAAGGTTCAAATGCGGAAGAGCTCAGGTAGCGGGCGGATAGTTCCTGCAGGTTCCCAGCCAGAGAGCCAGCCATGGACAGGGGGTTTGAAGAGATCCGAGTAGCCACGGTCCCCAAGAGGGAGGGCATGGAGAAGCTGAAGAGGCCATGGGCAGAAGGGGAGCCCTGGATGCCAGTAGCTCCCCCAGCGCTGGTCACGGCTGGCAGGGGTGGGCTCCCTGCTGTCCCTGAACTGCTGCTGCTGCTCCCATTGCTACTGTTGGCAATGCCCATAGAAGGACCACGGAGTGTGGAGCCCAGGGCACTGCTACCACAGTGCGGCAGGAGGCCTGGCAGCCCAGGTGGGGTGAGCAGACGGCCCTGTTCCAGGAGCCTCAGCACACTGCAGGTGGCTGCTGTCTCTGAGACCACGGACCGCAGCTCAGAATCCTTGCCTTGATCCTTTTTCTGCTTTGTCCGACGGTTCTGGAACCAAACCTTTACCTTCAAGAAAAAAAGAAAAAAACAATCAATCAATCAATCAATGATGAATGAAAAAAATACATAAACATGGAAACACACAGCTACTAATTTGCCCCTAAACCTAACATCTGACCTTCTAAATATTTAAAAAAAAAAAAAAAAAAAATTTCTGTGTGCCAGTTCTAATTTACTTTTTTCTCTGTTAAGGGTTTGGTTGCCTATAAACAAAATTGATTGGTGTGTCAGCTGAAAGTTGAAATAGACTACATTACAACAATGTGACCTTGCACAATGAGGAAAACAAAACAACTGGCAGCCATGATTGTGAGCCATGAAAAACAGAAATGTGCAAGAAAAAAATAGAGCACTCACATAACCGATATTGGTAATGTGTACACAGTTAAAACCAGTTCAGTTACACAAAGAAAACTGCCAAAACTGTGCTGTTACAGTACAAAAGATAGATGTGAATTAATTGGATAAACAATAATATGCGCTGTTGAAAAGATTACAAAGGCTTAGAAAATGTTGGCATTCAAAATTTCTCTCTCCATTGTATTGTAGAAGTTCTCTGTGTTTGATACCATACACGGGGATCACAAAGTGCCTTTGTCATGATCAGAAATGTAAAACGATCAGAGATGCTATTGAGTGTGACCGAAACAGATCTAGGCCTGAACAGGAGTTTGATCTTTGTGCTGTCAAATTTCTAAATTTATTATCCACCAGCACCTCCTGAAAGCAGTTCTGTATAGTGATACTTTGTATTGCAGCTTTGAACAATGAGCAATCTAAACACCAATTCACAAATTCTGCACTTTGTGTATTTTAAACGTACTTTAAACGGATTATGATTTTTTCATGATATTAACCTTACACGCATCTTCAGAGAAAGGGGAATTTTCTTACATTTACACGATTGGATTCTAATCATTACAGCCAATGGAATCCATTAAGACAAGGACCAATACAATGCAATAACTATGAATGGCTTTCTAGCGATAACGCATAATTATGAACTAATAAAGAAAAAAATAAATTTAAAATCAAGGATCTGTGGTGTTAGTGTCTTTGTGTCGTACTTCTATTCTGTCAAAAGGCCATAAAAATTATGAGCTGAAATCCCTGTAAACAAAGCACAGAAATGTATATGCGCAGAATAAGGTAAAACAGCTTATTCACAGAACGATTACTGAAGCATTACATTCTTCAAGGACAAAACTGAGTGATTGTGCTACTGAAAAAGGCACGGTTCCCACAATGGTTTAGACAATATTTTACTTTGTTAATTTTGTTTATACAACATGCTCCTTAAAGCACATTTTATCTTAAATCTCTCATTGCCTCGGTTAATTTTTTTCTTCTGTAAAAATGTCCTACACAGAAAAATGTTTAATGAATGTAAAAGGACTGCAATGAATGTATAATTTCTGGCAGTCTGTCTGTAAAGAAACAGTCTTAAAGTGAAAATACTGAAGGAAACCCCTTTTTCCCCTCAGGCATTTATAGTCTATACATTTATTGGAATCCATGTATCTGATGCATTTTGAAACCACAATTACAATGATCTTTCAAGTTTTAGTTTTCGGATATTGTTCGACACGTTTTAACGGACGCAGATGCACTGACGGGAAACAAAAGGTCTGAGTTTCAAGACATTCTGAAAACCTCGTCATCTTTAAAAGGCCCTTAAAGTCACATGAAACAAATTTAACTTCTCCCATGACAAAAAAAAACACTATTTTGGTCCTTGAAGCCACAACTGTTGTACAGTATTATTAACTGCTACCCAAGTGTTGCTTTGGGGCCTTCACTAGATGATAGTTTTCCCGTTTAATTACCGTTTAATTTTCAATTATACTATAATTTAAACACGAATGCTAAAGTGTCTTTTCTCGTCACGGAATGCAGAAGGTCTGTCTCTGAAAAATAAATCGACCTGTAGACTAAACAAACAACGAATAAGCGTCATTAGCCATCTTACAAAAACCTTAACAACGTAGCCTGAACTCTAAAGCCCCGAGCTCCGTCACACCGCAGTAAAAATGTAATATTTAGTGATTTCTAAATGTGTTTTTCTTTTTTTTTTTTTTCCCCTCGCCCTAACAGTGCGACCGCGCGCCGTGACCTCTGCATGACCCCGGCGCTCCGCTCGCGCGACGCAAACTTTCTCTTGCGCCGCTTTGGATAAGAGACCCGGCGGGGATTCGATCACAGGGGACCATGCACCGAATATATACAACAACAAAAAAACATTAGGTTAGCAATAATAAATAAAATCCTGGAATGTAAGAAACAAACCATAATGGGGAGAACTGGCGGTGCCTCAAATTGCGCATGTGCGTGTCACAGATCGTTCCTGAATGGCTGTAGTGCAGTATTTGTATACGAAACTGTGAATAAAAGGTGTGAACTGAATCCTTACGATCAGATCGCTGTAGCTAAACGTTAAAAGGGCGGAACGAATGAAAATTATATGTAGATGTCAAAACCGAGAAAAAGCTCGAACCGACAGCGATCAGCATTAAAATGACATTACCACGTTCATGCAACAGAGAAATGGGAAAACAGTTTTAATTGAAACCCTGGTTTGTTTCCAAATTAGTATCGCTTCATTAAAAATGAGGCGCGCGTAAAACACATGAACGTCTGCTGGAATATCAATACGTGTGCGAACTTTCAACTTTTTCATTTCCCAGTAACATGATTAAAATGATAACTAGTAGTAACAAAAACGGCGGGGGGATTCTCTTCGTACGACTTCAATGTGCTGTTTTGCCGCAGCAGAAGAAGGGAAGGAAGGATGATACGTTCAAGGACAGGCTGCGAGACGCGCCTTCTCGGGTGATCGCGCGCCCTCACGTTGCTTTGTTCGCGCTTGGGGGCCGCGTGGGGCCCCTTACCTGAGTTTCGGAGAGGTTGAGCTGGCGCGCGAGCTCCGTGCGCTCCCGGCCCACCACGTACTGACATCTCTGGAACTCCATCTCCAGGCGGTAGAGCTGCTCCGCCGTGAAGGAGGTCCTGGTGCGCTTGGGTCTGTCTAGATCCAGGCCCTTGGGCAGGATGATCTCTCTGATGGACCCTTTGGCGTCTGCAACGCGAACAACGCACTCGCCGGTCAGTTTCATCACCTCTCCGAAGATGATAACCTTTAAAAATTTACAGTTACAACCCTAACCGGCATTTTTCTTCAGAACTTCTAATCGTTAATTGATGCCCATACTCCTAGATCTTTTTTTTTTCTACACAGAAAACCATATTATACCATATATAAATATACATTCCATTCGTTTATCAAAATATCACATAAAACGTGTACTGATTTTATATATTATACATATAAAATAATGATGGAGATACGATATATACCATACTGGTACATAGTACATCATAAATACCATACTGGTTAATACGGCATAGGTCCCATTTAAAACGTAGTTGGTATTTAACAGTACTGTGCAAAATTTGTGTTATGGCATTTTTAAGAATAGCAAAACAGACAGAGATAACGTAGATAACAGTAACGGTTGCACTTTTTATATAGAAGATGAGCAATACTTATGAACATGTCCTATGCCATTCATCAAAAATATGACATTATGCAGAGTTCAAATATATAGAAATTAAACAGGATAACAACAAAATCCGAGTCCTGAGTTTCAGTTCTATACTCTACACTGGAAGCATGTGGCTACCTTCACTTTTTACTAAATTTAAGAAGCCAAAAAGCTACAATTTGCATATTTAAAACATTTTATGTAATTAAGTGCGTGGATAATTTTATGTAATTTGGTTTGCAGGTAAAATCTGTTTCAGTTATGTATATATACGTTGCCTCACCAAGTTTAAAGATATTGTGCGGATTATTTTTTTTTTCTCTAATATAAAATGTCTTTGTTATTGGTGTTATTTCACTGGACAACATAGTTCCCAACTAATCCAATTATAAGTTCTGCATCTAATTTTCGCCAGTTTGAGAATTTATAGTACAGATCCTCCCAAATTTTACAGGGTCCTGTCCTATTGCCTGGTTCAGCACTGTAATCCCATCTGACATTGTATGGGAATAAATCATTGTAAATAGTCTCCGTAAAAAAATGACAGTTCAAGTTCTGTTCAAAAATTTTAGGTGTCTCTTTATACTTCACATACTTTAGATTTTCAGAAGGAATCTGCTTTGTAAGAGAGTTGTTACTTTTTCATGTTGATAACCAAGGGTACACTGAAATAAACCTCCAAATTTTTTTTAACCGTTTTCTCAAGTAGTACCAGTAGATTTAGAACCTTTACAGTATAATTATTACTCATATGTGATGGTTTGCAGTTGCCGTCATAGTAAATGAACGTACTCATTTAAAAATCCTGTAACAGGGCTGAAAAATGATACATTATATCACCCATAGTGAAAATATAATTAGCAATATAATATACATAGTCGTAATCACACTAACTTGGATATTCATACGTTCGCATAATTTTTTTAAAATAAAATACATAATAATAAATAGAAATAAATAAAACGATGCTCTACGCAATTAAAAAAAAAGCTGGCCGTGATTCATCTATGTGAAATTATTTGGCTTTCAATCTGATCGAAAAAAAAAAAAAAAAAAAAAAAACACCGTTCCTTTCCAGCGCAGAGCAACAACACACAAAATGCGCAAAAAAAAAAAAAAAAAAAGGTACAAATTCAGTTTCCTACTTATTCCACGGGAAGAACATTCATTGCAAACCATCACATGGAGGGGGAAAAAAAGAATTAAGTTTTTAAACAATTATTTAAAAAAAAAAAATAAAAAAAACTGGACGTGTACAACAGTAAAGTAAGGCGCACTGATTTATTTCTGGTGATCCGACGTTGCTGTTATGTGCTCGGCTCAGGAAGACGCCTCTATAGCAATTTCTGCTCTCAATTTCTGCTTCTATCCGGTGTCTTTAACCGAGAAATTGCAACCCGGAAGCAGAGTGGAGATGGGGGGGAAAAAATGAACGTTTTATGCGCTGCTTTGGCACCAGTCAGGGTACATTTCCAAACGTTTCCTAGACGCAGGAGACAGCAGAGTGGTCCTGCACACAGAATGGAGCTAAATGACATTTAAAGACAGGTGACAGAGCAGCTCAGCTCAATATTCCGCCATTAGGCTTTGTGTACTCGTGGTGTAATTCATTTTTCCAAAGATATCACACACACACGCACTCACACACACGTACACCCGGACGGAGCGAGGGAAAGTACGCAGCTGGAGGCGTCCTTTCCTGTATTCGTGCTCGGTGTGTTCAAGGTTTAAAACGTTAAGCGTTCCACCATTACGCCTCGTCCGGTAGGTGTGCGGAACTGAGAAGGACGGTCTAAGCAGTGCTTCGTTAGGCGTTTCGCTCCGCTCCATACAGTGAGAAAAAGAGAGTGAAGTGAGCAGGACAGCGCTGGAAGCTGGAATAAGAAACCTCTCACCTCGCACCAGGATCCGCCTGCAATAGTCCGGGTCTGCCGAGTTCCCCCGGTTCTTCTCGCAGTTTTCCGCTGTCCCAGAAGCAGGGAAGGTCTCCTGCTGCTCCTTGAGAAATGATTTGGAAAGGTTTCCCTGGGAATCCTTGCCCTCTTTCCCATCCTTAAGTCCGTTCTTCAGCACCATTCCTGACTCGTTCTCTTGATTGTATCTGACCTCCATGCTCACTTACCTCTCAAGTGATTTTTTTTTTTTTCCCCCCAGTTAAAAAAGAAAAACGGACCGTGGAGGGTATTGGTTGTTGTGTTGCCTCGATGATGTAGCTGTTCCTTTTAAACAGAACCCTATAGAAGCAAAGTCAGCTACCTAATGCGAGGGGGGATCTTTTCCTCATCCGCGTCGATTCTCAGTTATTATTGTCCAAACTCACTTGCCCAATGATCATGGACTTGCCACTGCAACTCAACGGTGATTTAATGCCCTTGGCTTATTACATGCACATCTACTTGATAGATGATCTCCAAATAATCAGACTCACAGGCAGAGCCACACTTGCTGTTTCAATTGATTACGGTAATTTTGCAGCCTCCACATTTGCGTAACCTCATGAATACACTAAATTGTTTGGGTAATATATCAGGTCCTAATGGAGGGGCTTGAGCGCTCCGTCCCCCCAGTCAGACAGCATTCAGCCAGGAGGATCAAGTGAAATGATTGGTCTTGGTCTGCGAAAGCCTCTTGCAGCACACAATCACCCAGTGCGACTTCCAGAAAAGTTCCCGGTCGCTTCACTCTGCCGTTCCAGGTGCACGGCCAGCCATTTTCCACTTTTCAACTGGAGTCGGTTGCTTGGCCGCACTCATACACAGAATTCTCCTCCACGGTGTCTTTCGCCAATCAACGGCCCCCCGTGCCCAGGAGCTTGCCGGTGTGGGGCTATCAGAGAGCGCAGAAGAGGGAGAGAGGGAGAGAGAGAGAGAGAGAGAGAGAGAGAGAGAGAGAGAGGGAGGGAGGGGGGGTGGGAAGGGGGGAGAGAGGGAGAGAGAGAGAAACAGAGCAGATGATGAAAAAAAGTTACAAAAAAAAAAATTGAATCCTCTTCCGTTGAAACGTTCAGTGGGAAAAGATGCAGATTTATAAAACAGCCCTGCTCACGCGCTGGCTGTGTCAAAGTGTCCCGTGTTGTCCCATACGCTGCTCGAGGAACGGCTACGGCGGGAGACACAATGTGGACCAAGTCATTAAGAGCGAGTCCCCCTTTTCATATATACATGCACAAGGGGAGCAGGCTGTGCATATAATCTTAACTAAAGGTCCACACGATACAAAAAGGAGGACAAAAAGTGTCTTAACTCCCCACACACCCATGAAAACCTGCCCCCCCCCCCTCCTGCTACCCACCCACACTTAGTTATTTCATTGTCAGCTCAACAATATCTACGGGAACAGCAGTGGCCAGTAATCCAATAAGACCATTGATTAGGCCACAATGATTCAATTCAAGGAAACAGCCTTGTGCAAGGAACATGCTTCAGCCCTTCTCGTCACCTTGCAGGCCAGAAGCCCTCTTCACCCTCCTCTCCTCATTCATTCCTTTATGGGAAACGGAGAGGAAAAGGAGCGAAAGATGGCAATTATCTAATTGGACTATTAACAAACAATTCCCTGAGTGTGGCTGCCAGGGAGTAGTCTTTGGGTGGGTTGAAAGGTCACATGTTGCGCTAACCTTCTTCACCGAGTGTTTGGGAACGGCGGGCTGGAGTGGAGAGAGAGGGCTGAGGAAGGCAAAGTGGGGCAAACAAAGAGTTTCTCTGGCAGAGCACTCCTCTAAAAGCGCACGTGAGTCTCACCTTGAGCGCTGTGAACTTGCCACACTGGTGAGTTCGCACTTCTTCTACGCTCCGTAAGCGAGCATGTTTCTGGGTGCACTTTTTTTTTCTTTTTTTTTTTTTTGCCAAAGTTGTGTGTAAAGTAGGTTGTCACAGCAATAATAATTTTAAAAGATGGAAGTGTTAAGGGCGGGATTGTATTTATTACACATCGCGCGTTGTCCGAAACCGCTTGCCCCAAGCTGGGTCGCGGTGAGCCGGAGCCTAACCCGGCAACACGGGGCGTAAGGCTGGAGTGGGAGGGGACAAACCCAGGATGGGACGCCAGTCTGTCGCAAGGCACCCCAAACAGGACTCGAACCCCAGACCCACCGGAGAGCAGGCACAGGCCGAACCCGCTGCACCACCGCACCCCCCATACAATATTATCGTATTTGTTATTAGAACAATTGTCTTTATTTACATTATTTATTAGAGCATTGTATTTATTATTAGAACAATAATAAAAAAAACTTAACGATTAGTTATTATAGCCGTCCTTATTCGTGTGACATGTGAAACACGTACGTGTGTAGAGCCGAGTATTCGTTTTCTGCCACGACTCCTCTAAATGAAGAGCGAGTTTACTTTGGATCCAACAAACCGGGATCATGCCGAATAACCGCTGGGCTGTTTTCTTTGGCTGGTCTCCCACAACCAGGACACCCCTGGAGCCGACGTAAAAACAAAGCGAATGCACCCAGACGCTGCGCCCTGCACTGTGGGCGGCTCCTCAACTCCCGCTCGGTCCAGGCGTTGACTTTAGCTTAACCGGCACATGGCGGCACGCTGCACCTCAGGGAGCGTACGAAAGCTCACCGGGAACCCTTACAGTGACCATTCCGTCCGGGCAGAGCCTTCTCGACACAAGCAGCAGGCAGCGTGTCGAAAAGAGCGACCGAAGTCATGTAGAAGTGAACAAATTGCTCCGACGATTTTCAAGCAGCTCGGTGAAGTGCATTAATATATCCTCGAAAAGCTGTTATAAAAACGTTACCAGAGGCGGAAGAGACAAAAACATCAAGGTCCGTCGACGCGCAAATTGCGTTTTATGTGCTAATGTTGCCTTAACACATCCCGACAAATTAGCTTCTAATTGCCATTGCAAACCCGTAACAAAACTAAATGGCAAACGGCAAGTGTGATAAAGCCACGTCACGCGCATTCGTTTTTGGTGTTTTCATCTGGGTTCCTATTTTCAAATATTACCTTTTCATTAATAACTTCAAATAGACATGTAGGTTAGCCCCTGGTGCATGATTTGGAAGATTTATCATCCTTATTTTGAATCAAGCCTCTCTGCTTCATCAATACTTCTTTACTTACTGTAAAAAAAAAAAAAGGAATTTACCAGAGTTTCCCGCAATACTCATAACTCAATTCTTTATATTCTGTAGCTGAAACAAGGTTGCCCATGAAGAAAACCGCCAGCACCTCCGTTCTGGGTGCCTGTATTGAAATTCTAAAAGCCGCAGCTGCAAAAATTTTCATGGAAAACAATAATTTTAGTTTGATATTTCAAAGTACGTATTCAAATTGATAATTCCTTTAAGACTAATCAACTGTTCGTCTTTTGAGTTTGTATCATTAAGAACATATTCCACTGCTAAAATCTACACGCATTAGGAGGTATATTGAAAAATCCCAACACATTAATATAACTAACTCAAAAAGTAAAGCAGTAAAAGCAGAATCACCAAAACAGTAACAATTAGAGCGTCTATGTGACTATTATAAATGGGAAACGCTGTAAAATGTGTTTTGATGATTGTGTGGTTTATGACGGCTGCAATATGTTATGAGCAAAAAAAAATCTACTGGTACCATGTACATACTTTTTTGGTAGAAATGTGAGAACTTGGCATATAAAAATAAGAATTGGGCAAAACAATATTGTACTTTAGCTCTGTACAGCCTGTCTTGTTTGGCTCATATATTTGTGCCTATAATAAAATGTTTAGGACCTTTTTACAAAGCAATTTAACTTCTGTAGTACAGTGTATTTACAGCCTAAAAACTAATTGTGTGTTTTACTTCAGCAAGTGACCAAATCATAATGCGCGGAGAGAGGCGCCAGTTAAATGGAGCCATTATTGTCAAAACCAAAATTATATTGCTTCAGAAAGTGGTGGTGGCTGTTTGGGCAATACAATAAGGAGCTTGTTACTTCGAGAAACTGGTTTGAATTGGCAGCTGAAATTGTCTGCCTCGGACGAAATAACACATCTGAACGTATGCTGGAATTTTCATCCTTGTTTGACATCGGTTTGAAGTTAAACCTCTGAACCTATAATGGCGTGTTTTGCCGTCCCAACAGATACCGCAGATGTGAAATATCAGCGTTGTGAAATGCAACTTCTTTTAATGGTCGGCAGGGTTTTACATCTAACGCGGAGTGTTTAACGCCACCGTTGTTGAAATTTGCCAAAGAATTTGCTTTAAAGATTCAGTGGAAAACATGGTAAAGTGGTCTTTTGTTGCTCTGTCAAAAGATTTCAACTTTGAAACTTTCAAGTAACAACCATGGGAGTATTCAAACCCATACTGTTAATGAGAAATATGAGGAGTCCGTGATAACGTTTATCACCTTTACATTTAACTCTCAAATGTAAGTCTTGCTTTGCGCGTTGTAATGTCCTTAAGAACGGTCTTAAAATCTGTGATAACGCAGGCAAGTCGGCGCTTTTTATCGAGGAACCGCTCTCCCAAAATCTTGGCTGTCATACAGTACCGTACTTAGAGAAAACAGAAGTTTTGCAAGAACACAACATAGTGAAATAAAAAAAAAAATCTGCCTCATCTGGATACAACAATGAACTCTTTAAATATAGAAATTTGAAAGACATATCAGATACATTTTTTCTCTCCCTTGCTTAAATGAATGTATCACCCCTACAATGTATGATTTTGATAGTTTTGTGTATTCAGTATACTGCTATTGAAATTCAAGGCTATTGTGAACATCCTAGAGAACATCATGCTGATATATATATATATATTTTTTTTTTAAATCTATGAACAGTTCAGTTTTCATATTAAATTTGAAGTTTTCTGAAATAGACAGAAGAGTGACCCTACCACAAATTCATTATTGTTTTCTCTGGTATCGCTTTTTTCTAACTTTTAAATAGTCAGTCACTTAAGTGGATAGTTTAATTTTAAAAGTTTTTCCACAATTTACCTGTCCTTGTCTTTTGCCCCATTGAAAACTTCCACATAACAAAGGGAGGGAACATTTTACAAGGAAAAAGCCTTCATGCACCGGGCCTGTGCTTTTGTAAGATCTACAGCTCTCAGCAGGAGTAATCCGCTGTAATTCTCAATCAAGCAATACAGTTAAGACAAGGTTAAACAGCGAGCGCTCCAGCCACTGCACTTTCTACCTTTCAGAGTGTTTGAAAAAATCTGTCCTTATAATCATTTTGGTCCCATGGATTTCACTGCTCATTCCTTAATATAAAGTGAGAATGACAATATCCATTGTTTTAAAAAAAAAAAGCCAGTATGTCGTTATACATTTTTCACATCATACCACTGTTTACAATAGAACAAATGTATTCAACAATAATACTTTTTAAAACACATATGTTTTCTGCAGCTCCTGTGCAAGAGAGACAATTCTTTCACAAAGACACCTGTTGTTAATATATAGGTGGCCAAATAATACAATGGCACTGCAGATAGAAATGGAAACTGAACTGATTTAAATGTTTGTAATACAATATGTTGGGGGGTAAGTGTCAGCAAAGCATATAGAATATAACTTCTTCTGTGTCAAAATATGATATGAAAGCATGTCATAACATTTTTACCTGATATATGACTGTTGCAACAGGCTTTGAAACTCATCAGTTTCAACAGCCATGTGGAACTTTCTGATTTCCTGTAAATATGGGCTCTGGAACCTGCTTCATGCCATAAATACTGAGCATGTACACTATATTAGCAACTTTTTTCGAATTTTTGCATGCTTGCTCGAATAAATAAAATAAGTGTTTACACCTTTAGCGGCTTCAGCAGCTGACACCCATATAACCTGACTTATTGGAAAATGTGGAAAGTTAATGTGACGCATTTGTCTCCTATGATCACAGAGTACAGCCACTATAAAGAACTGGGTGTCGGTTAAGTTCCTTAACATTTTGTGGCATACGATTTGGCCGTAATTGTATTAAATGCACGTTTGAGAGGTGCTACTATCACAAATGTGGGGGACAGACAATACGGGTAATAATAACACAGTAAAGCTGCGCCACCATTGTGTACTTGCCTTTATAGGCGTATCTTAAATATCTTAATGGAGGCTACAATGGGGTTTCTCTTGGCAAACATCCGAACACACCGCCTCAGAGCTATTACTCTGGAGCCAAATCGGCCACTTGGCAATAATGACTCAGAGGCTGAAATTTGAGGAGGGCGTGACCATAGTTCCCCACAATGGGTACTGTCGGGACCCCTGAGAGCTGCTGTGGCGTGACCTTCCTCTAAGCCAGCGTTTTCGGGGTGAACTAAACAGCAAGTGTGATGAAACGGTGCGGGAGGTAAAGTATGGCCGCGGGCTGATTGAACCGGTACGCTCAAGGTGGAAAAGACCTGAGCTATAGTGATATTAAGTACTCGCATTAATTATGTCATTGTGGAGATCGTGTATCTGCATAGCCTGAGAAAGGAAAGGTCTGACGTGATGGCGCAAGGTGAGTTCAACCATGTACCTTCGGTATATGCAACAAGGAAAGGAAAATTTCTAAAGAATCATGTTCGTAGCAATCCTGCCCTCGACCATTGAGAGGAATTCCAGTATGAAGGCCAACAAACGACACTGTTGGGATCCCAGGAGCCTTTCGTCACATCAGGTCATGCTCTGGTCAAGTGCTGGCCGTTCTCTACAAAAAGCATATGTAACAGATCCGGAGTGATCATTTAAGATAATCTAGTACTTGTAAACCCAGGGTATGTATATTTATTTCGGAGCACACAGGAAAGGGGCCTGAGGAACCAATCAAAACGCCACTTCTGTAACTATATTCCATGTAGTCACTACATCAAATATTACTCTTGCTTTAACTTCAGGCTTGTCTTGAAATGCTCAAGTGCAGGATGTAACTCTAATTTTTTAAAATAACATGTATAAAATATTTACTAATTTGGTATTGCTTATATTTTTTTAATCAAATTTGTGACATCTCATCTATGTAATTATTAATCCATCCATAATCTCCTGAAAACTGCTTATGCAGCATCAGGTTATAGTGGTCTGGAGTATGCCCCGGGAAGCAGAGTGCAGAAGGCAAGGAGCACACTTGATGGGATACCAGGCTTTCACAGGATGCTCACACATTCCCCCCCCCCCCCCCACACACACACACACACACACACACACACTCAGACACACACACTGAAGGCAGAGATTTACAAGTTCTGTGGAAAAATGCCTTTGGACTGAAGGGGGGTAAAGTTGGAACAGCCGGAAGAAATGCGCATTTTTGATGTTCACCGGAAAGATTTGGGAAGAGCTCTGAATAAATACATAGAAAATCACAAAAGCAAAACGGGGGCAAAGAACATGGGGGGAAAAAAATGGAAAACCATGGAGTTTAGCTGCATTTTTACTTATGGTCCAAGAGCATCATCTATAGGCCATTTCTACTCCCTACATCCCGCAGGTGGTTATGAAAAAATGTAGGATGGTATACGCAAAAATTATTTGGACAAGAAAAAGTTATCTAGCTGTGGTTTAAGTGAAACAGTGATCGTAACATTAATCTCTCACATGACTATTAGGATAAAACAATTAATGCATATCTATTTTGTAATCAAACCCTACAGCTTAATTTTTATAGATGCAAGTGTTTTAGCAGGGTTCTAGCTCTAGATGAACTGACAAGTTTGGTGTGAGAATACAGATCCTTCTTGAAAGACCGCTTCACTTCTTTTCCGGCCACCATTTACGCCAATGTTTCACGGACCCTTTCTTCCTGAGTAGCAATGTAAGTATCAAGGGGGATGCGATTACAGTACCACTGAGTTGAAGTAAAAAGAGTCAAATAAATCTTCTGTAAACAATCACCCCATCTTCATAAATGAAAGCCTGAAAAAGAAGAATGCAGATTAAGCTATTTTGTCAGGTGATACTCGGTGTGATGGGGGCATGGTGGTGCAGCGGGTTGGACTGGATCCTGCTTTCTGGCGGGTTTGGGGTTCAAGTCCCGCTTGGGGTGCCTTGTGATGGACTGACGTCCCGTCCTGGGTGCATCCCCTCCCTCTCCGGCCTTACACCCTGTGTTGCCAGGTTAGGCTGTGGTTTGCAGCGACCCCACTGGGGAAAGCGGTTTCGGTCAATGTGTGGGTACTCAGTGTGACCTGTTACCTCTAGTCAAAAACCTCTGAACTTCGTGTGACTCAAAGCCTAAGAGGTACATGAAAGTGAAAAATCATTAAAAAAGTGAGCATGTTGCTTTTGCAAAATACTAATAATATACTAATAAATTTTGTTTATTAAAATATAAAATTTTAAAAAACCCTAGTTAAAATATTATAAAGTGATTCTGCATATGCTGGGAGATAGCACAGTGGTAGGAGCTGTTGCCTTCCACCTGGGTTCAAATCCTGATGTAGTACCCTTGAGCAGAGTCCTTAATCTGAAATGTTCCAGTAAGAACAACCCAGCTGTATAAGTATGCAGATAATTGTAAATAATTCAGTATGTACGGCTAACATTGTAAGTTGCTTTGCAGCAAAATATCAACTAATACAGAAACTAACAATACTACTACTACTAATAATAGCCTAGTGGGATATTGCAAAGGAAGGTGTTTGGGTATAGGTTTAAATCCAACTCAGGATCTGTGGAGCTTGCATAGTCTTGTTGTGTCTGCATGGATTTCCTGGGTGTGCTCTGGTTCCCTCCCACAGTCCACAGACAGATACACACACACACATTTTCTGAACCGCTTGTCCCATACGGGGTCGCAGAGAATCGGAGCCTACCCTGCAGCTCAGGGCGTAAGACCGGAAGGGGAAGGGACACGCCCAGGACGGGACACCAGTCCGCCGCAAGGCACCCCAAGCGGGACTCAAACCCCAAACCCACCAGAGAGGAGGACACGGTCCAACCCACTGCGCCACCGTGCCCCCCATTCCACAGACAAGTAGTGCAGGTGAATTAGTGGTGCTATATCTCATATAGTGTGTCAATGAGTGAGTGTGTGCATGTGTAGCTACCCTGCAAGAAAATGACAATCTGTCCAGGATGTTACTGCCCCAAGCTTTCTGTCCAGTGATTCTGGGATAGGCTCCAGACTTCCGTGATCATGATAAGGACTGACGGTTAGTGGAAGCGAGTAAGTGAGCTCAACAAGATCTATCAGATTCCCAAATGCACTGAAATACTGTTTTAAAATGCTTAGTCATGTCACTAAAACATAATGGGTTCTTTAAAACTCTTACTAAGATTTTACACTATTCTAAATCATCTGACTAAGATCTTATAGGATTGTTCATAGGTTTTACATGATCCTTAAGAGTCTTACTAAGCTCTTATAAGATCTCTATGGATCTTGCTAAGATCTTATTGGATACTTGTAGGATTCTTAAGGAATTCCTTAGGATCTTATAGGATCTAGGATTTTACATTTTCTAACACCAGTGATTTAACAAAGGGATACCAATATTAATAAATGTTGCTAAACATGGCTATATTAACCCTAACCTTCCAGAAACAAATCTCAGATTTATTGCTCAGATACAAGACCCAAAAGTAGCCCTTTAAGAAGAACATATTTTTATACAATTCAGCATATTTTAAAATCAGAACTTTCAGAATAATGATTTCTAGATTATCCAAATTTAGTAGTATATGCAATCAGGGTATTTGAAAAATCGACTGGGGAAAAGAAGCCCTTTCCTGGAAGAAGAATTCAGGTTTCAAAAATCTAAGTCTTTCACTTTGACATTCAGTTCAAGCAAGGTTGCAACACTTTGTCAGGTTTTGGGAGAGACCGCATAATAATTCTACACAGAAGTGTTATGTATAAAGACTCCTAAACACCACACTAATCACTACGAACCTACATGGAAGAAGGTGCAAGAGGTGGTAAGGAAGCAAACAATAAGCTCAGCCACAAGTGGAACACCCTACGAGGTCTATAATCTGTTAAATAGGCTCTGGATGATCCTGAAGGTCATCTGCTGAAGAAGTACAGGTGCATAGAGGTGAAAGAAGGAGTATTAGTTCTTAAAGACCTGAATTCTATCAGGATTTATCAGCTCAGAATGATCTGTCTACTTAGTGCAGGAGGTAATTCTTTGGGATTGTCAGTATTTGACATCACTTCTCTGGAAGAATGCATATATTGACATGTACATGCAGAAAGGAGGAAGGGCCCAGGTGCTTAGAGCATGGTGGTGTAGCAATATAGCTGATTAGAGAGGCATGTGAGAACAGGGGAGCCTTGGCAGTGGTTAGATGTCCCAAATGCCTATGTCTAGATATCACACAAGCTGGAGGAGACGTCAGAGCAGTAGCTCATCCTGAGCAAAATCAAAGCCCTCATTCTGGTTTACTATAGTGATTTCAGGAGGAGGGTCACAACGAGAGGAGTACCATCAGAGTGTCATAGGCTGGAGAAGGAGATAATTACAGGCTGTAGTATCTCCATGATCCAATTTGCTCTGGCCATTAAAATAGCCAGTGGTACAGTGTGGGGGTTCCAGCACCTAACCAGGTGTCAGACAATCACACATCAGAACCTTTGTGGATGACTTGACAGTGGAAACACCATTGGTTCAACAAAATAAATGGATTTTGCAGGGGACTGAAAGACTAACTGTGTTGTCTAGGGTGAATTTCAAGACACCTATGTTCAGGTCTCTGGTGCTGTTTAAAAGAAAGCCTACTGATAAGTTTCACTTCAGCATAGAAAGTTTGGGGCTTGAGTGATCAATAGAGTCACAGGAGCTGCCATCAAGGTGACAAGTGAGAAGTACAGTGCAGTACACTGACTGCAATTGGGCAGGCAGAGTCCTGGCTCCAGCACAGCATGGTAATGAGTAGAATGGTATTTGGAAAGGCTGGTTTGTGCAGTGTTCTATCACAGGGGTATGATAAGACCCAGGGAAGGAGAAGCAGAAGCTGACGGTTGTGATGCAGCAGCAGAGAGCGTGAACTAGCTGGGAACAAGTGCTAGAAGAGCTGAGCCTGTTCAGCTGGGTAAAAGTTGATTCTCCATCATGCTCATTATGTTCAAAGAGAGCGGGGCTGGAGCACATCCTCAGCAGCTTTACGAGAGTGTTAAGTGAGGGCCACTATCATTGATGACATGAACAGAAGCTCAAGACCGTGCACAGAGACAAATATGGGAATAGCGCACAGTACAACCAGTTGACCAGACTCTAAGAAAGGACATTACCCACCTGTTTGAAGTTTCTAGATAAGTCAAGGTTGGAGATCACAGTCCAATGGGAAGAATGCATGAAGGAGGTCAGTGCGAGGAAGATGATACAGATGATATGAGGAACCGGTGGAGCAGTCCCACTCAATAGACTTGAGGATAAGGTGTGTTTGTCCATTGAAGCAGGCAGCAAGAGCTTTGCAGGGAAGTCTTCGTCCAGAGTCTAGCTTATGCTGGGAATCTCAGGTAGCCAAAAGGAAAGGGTTAGAGTTTACAATATAATGCTGTTACTGAGACTGTGGAGTGGGTATCTAGACTGCCATGTGCTGACCCCACATAATATATTACCAGGAGAATTAAAAAGAGACAAGTAACTAAGGCAGTAATAATGAAACACATCAATAAATGTTACAGTTCAGATAGTATTTATAAACTGGTTTAAACATAGTTATGAAAAGGAACTCTGTGGCGAATTATCCACAGGTTATCGCGACCATGGGGCACGGAAAAATTCCCGCATGTTCTGCAGTATGGACCACTGCTCAGTTCCTCCTCCCACTGTTGATCCTTTTGGACTCCGTTCTCTCCTCTTCTAACCACGGCACACATTTTTGTCACCCAGCCGTGATTATCTCTGGGCAGCTACTCGAGTCATGTGTGCGATGATAATCCTGTCTTTATGTTCATCCAATCGTTTGGAGAAACGCACCTGCCAGGCGAGTAAATGGAGCTGTGAGTAAAAAAAAAAAAAAAAGTGCGCTCCAAACCAGCTGTCACAGTAAACATCTGGTGTTAGCCATGATTTTAAATAAGTTCACTGAAGTTTGAATCTTGGGTCATCCAGCCTTTTAGAATTCAGGCCAATGAGAATTAGTGCGAATAGCTGATTATGACCTTATGATTCACATCTCCTCTTACCAAAAAGCCACTTATTGTTTTTGTTTAAAATGCATTCTGCCAATCCAATGTGAACTGGGACATCAAGTTAAAACTCATCCACAATGTTATCTCACACACACACACACACACACACACACACACACACACACACACACACACACACACACACACACACACACACACACACACATATTGTCTGAAGCCACTTGTCCCAGACGGGGTCGCGATGAACCGGAGCCTAACCCGGCAACACAGGGCGTAAGGCTGGAGGGGGAGGGGACACACCCAGGACGGGACGCCAGTCCGTCACAAGGCACTCCAAGCGGGACTCGAACCCTAGACCCACCGGACAGCAGGACCCAGTCAAACCCGCTGCACCACCGTGCACCCCCCTACAATATTATTATTAGTTGTAAATTGATTTAAAAGTAATTTTTAATGTAGAATTCCCAGCCACTGGCACTCGGACCCCAAGAGGTTTTTTTCTCTCATGGGAGTTTTTGTTCCATTCCTCTGTGGTCAGTAGGCATACTTATAGCTTTAATAATTACATGGATAATGTAGTAATTTTGTATATAGCTAACTATCACTTTGCTCAGCGCTCTGTCACTGTGTGAGAAGAGCGCACTATAAAAATAAATTGAATTTATTTGCAGCCAGTTAATTCTTATGTCATCCTTATCAAGTATGACACCAGTTCCATGCCACGATGGGTGATCACAGGCACACACCTTCCCTCTTGTTTGTGTTGTGAGAAATTACCTTGTGTAACTTTATAGCACCCTGAAGCCTTGGGAAGTAATGTGGCACTCTTGAAGGAAACTTCTAGTTTCTTGATTCCTCGCAAATCCTATAAGCAAAGAAGTCACCCACCCAAGGGAATGGCATCCACCGATAGCTACCTGAACCCACGTTTTCACCATAGGACATACAGTAATATGCTATGCACTGGAGAAGTCTGTCCGACTCTTACCGTTTTTGAGAACCTTTTAAAACCGCAGCTTGAAAAACTTGAGATTGTAACGATAAGCAAGAACAGAGAAGTGAGAAAAGCCACAAAACTTGTCAGTTCTTCAAATGGAAAAACTGATCTTTATTTTCCCATGATCTTTGAGTTCTGTATTAAAGCATACCTGTAGAGGCCTTATGTATTGTATCTCTGTGGGCAAAAGTGAGGCAGGATTAAGAGTCGAAGACCTTTCTAAGGAAACGTGCCAAAGTTAGTAGAACATTCTGGTAATAAGTCATCCGTGCCGGATTCAGGTGAGTGGTTCACGCCTGAGTGAGGATTGCGTGTACTGTGTGGGGCACCGTAACCACCACCTCATGCATCTGCACCAAGTCTGCACAGGACAACACTGCCTCTACCGTGCTTGCCATGGCTCGCAAACACACAGGGAATGCAGATGCAACTGCATCAAACCGTTTGGAATTGTATGCAGAAGGACGCTGTTTTCCCCTGTTTTACTCAGGGTTCATGTCTACTGTCTTGACCCATTCTTTTCGTCCATGAACAACACAAACAGTTTGGTGTAATCTGGAATTTCCAGCACAGGGGCAACTCTTAGGGCCTGCATAAACTCAATCAGAGCAGCTTCTACTTTGTCTCTCCATGTCAGTCCGTCTGTCAAAGAAAGGCCTTTACCATGTATCATGTTCAACAATGGTCGAACTCTTTGCGCATAGTCCTGAATCCACAGGCGACAATAACCATTCATTTCCAGGACGGATAGCATCTGTGATTTTTGTTTTGGATTTTGGCATATCCAATATTGCTTGTATTCGTTTAATCCCCAAAGAACAATCTGATGTGGTCGGGACACGTCCAGTTGGAACTTTTTCCTGAACACAAGAAAAGATCATCCACTGTACCAAACACACTTCCACCAGGGGGGACAAACCCCTCTAGGTATTTTGACAGTTCTTGAACATATTCGCTGGGCGCTTCGGTGTACCCTTGTGGCATCACTAGCCACATCCGGTGCTTCCTCCTGAAAGTAAAGGCAAACCAGTACTGTGAGTCTGGGTGCACTGGAATTGAGAAAAAAGCGTTTGGTAGATCCACAACAGAAAACCAATTAGCATTATGAGGAATGGAGGACAAAATGATAGCAGAGTTTGGAATAATGGTTGTCCTTGGGTGTATTGCATCATTCAACCCCCTTAGGTCCTGCACAAACCTCCAGGACGCATCTTCCTTCCTAACTGGTAGAATGGGTTAGATTATTCTGCTGTAAATTATCTTCAGTACAGCCCCACTTCTTACTTGGTCTTTGTGCACCTGCTCAATACCTTCTTCTGCTTCTTTTGACAGTGCTTATTGTGCCCCGTGTGGTTGGAAACTGGACTTTGGATGTACTCCTGGTGGAGCTGCGGTCTTTATTTTCCCATAGTCATTTTTCCTTTGCAACCGCACGACATCTGGGATATCTTTCAACCATTCAGGCTCACTTTCAGCATTCCCTAAGCCTTCCTCAACTTCCTCTAATCCTATTATTGTCCTACTTGCCCTGGCCTCAATCTGAACCTTATACTTCTGGACTTCCCCATCCTGTGAAGCTCATCTATTCTCTTCCACCTGAATCAAATCTTTCCTTTCACATGACAGTTGGACCCATGACCCTAAGTTTTTCCACTCTACATTTTCCATTTTTCTCAAGGAGACATGTGGAACTGAATCCCCCTTGTATCACCTACTTTTGGTGGGAGTCAGGACAACATATGCTGCAGCAATGTCTTTTGCTGTGAACAGATCAGACAGAATGATTGTCTCTTTCTCCAGTTTGATTGCTATAAAGTCTTCTTGTCCTTCTTGATCCTCTGCAGTTTCCTCAGCAAAGAAGTGTGTTGTGCAGTGCAACCATGTGGGCTATGTCAGGCTGGGAGGTACTTTACTTTGCAACAGTGTGTCATCGTCCAGCAACCAGGCGGTGTAACGTGACAGTGTCTGTTGAGAAAACAATCCCAAAACTGGAAATGTGACATCCGTGCTTTTCTTGGTTATGGAGACAGTCACCGCCAACTTTGCAAGCAGGTCCCGGCCCAGTAGCATCACCAAGCAGTGTTTGTTGAGAAGAAAAGAATGGTTAGTTACAGCAATGTCTTTTGTCATTCCCACCAGCAGTGGGGTCGATTTCTTTGAGGTTCTGGGTAACCCCCAACACTCCCATGATTTGAATCTGGTTTCCATTTGTGGGGACCCCTGGCACCGCCTGCATCCTGATGGTGGATCTCATCACCTCCATGTGCACCAGGAAGGAAATGGGTTGATGTGAGACCATCAGCTGTATCATCTAGTCTGATGTGAGGCATCAGGTTTGGGTGGTGAACTGACCCGTTTCTTTGTCGTCCATCCCTGCCTCATCCTCCTTATCCTGTGGTCAATTGCCGTCACTGCCTTCAGCAGGGGCGCCGGTCAGGAGCGATTCTGAGCTCTCTGCTGCCTTTTGGGACATTCTCCTCTCCAGTGACCCACCTTGCTGCAGGTGAAGCATAGGCCGGGTCCACCACTGGTTCGGGGTTCTTCTGACCACCCTCTGCCTCATCCAGGGTGTCCATGCCCTGGGCCTTGGCTTTGTCCATGATCTTGGCCCTGGGCAGTGCTGCGGTTTCCCCCACCATAGAAGTTTAGCTGTGCTGACATCAGCTTGGCAGCCTTCTTCTCCCTCTGCTCTCTCCGGTTTCTTTCAGTGTGCACAGTGTGCACAACCAATGCAGGACGTTTTCCCTTCCTTCTGTAAGTCAGATCCCAGCCCTTTCACAAACAGGAAGGTCATTGCAGTGTTGGGTTCCTGCACATTCTGTATACCCAAATGATCGACCATCATTTTCTGAAATGATGTTCCCACTCACTGACATTTTTTCCATCTTTCTGTCTGGCCTGGCTCAGCTTTGCCCACTCTGTGCCTTGCTTGTACTTAGTTAAAATCTGATCATGGAAGCCCTGCCACTCATCACTGAAACCATTTGTGTCTTGGTTCAGACCAGTCTATCCTTCTCACACGCTGTTCCAGTCACTCCGGAGCTTACGTCTCAGAACCTGAGACCACTCACCACCACTGGGTTGATAGACGTCATCCAGATCTTTAATGGCTTCCCAGAAATGTTACCCTCCTACTTTGCTTATTTCAATAATTTCCACTTCTTCCCGTACCTTCCTCCCATGAATCCTTCCACTATTTGCACTGGAGTCAACTTTGGTGTTCCCTTGCCTGTTCCAGCTCAGACCTTTGCCTCATGTCCATCCATTTTCCTCATTCGTTTCTCAAATTGTCATTCCGTCTGGATCATATGCCAGATCTGGGTGGGGTGGTTTGGAATAATCCTGGACCATTCCAAACCTTTGCTCAGCTAGCACCCTGCTACAATACTGGTTTTCTTAATACACACTCACACACAGCAAAGCAAGTTCTTCATTGCGGTTAGGAGCAAGCAGAAGCCATTTCTTCATTGCAAAGCAATCAATCACACCAGTTTACTTGGCCTGGGTGATCTACACCACTGACCCACAAAATGTAACTATTTGAACACTATACACACCTTGACTTGGCAGAGGGGATTCGTTCCGCCAGGAACCACACCCTTCCTCTTGATACTTCTTACACACCACTTTACGAATTACTAAACCCCCCTAAATAGTGTGACTCCTTTCTTTTAACACCATGGGCTTCATTCATTCATTCATTCATCTATCCGCACATTTGGATGTCAACAATACCACAAACCCTGCCAATACAATTTCTATCACTGTATGGCACCTGCGCTGTTCCTTACAATGCCAAATTCCTTTTTCCCTTTATATGGGCTTGGCATCCACTAACGCTTTATGATGCCGTACTTAACCTTATGTTTTCTTATCTCTGTTCCATATGAGGTTTCATAACACAGTTTTCAAGGAAACAGCCCAAATAGGCATTTTGTTTTTTTGCTCAAATTTCTTTTGCTTAGGACGCATAGTTTCACACCTTCTTTCCCAAAACCTCAGGCCTCTCTTGACACAAAGAAAACATACAACCACGTAACCTAGCTCCCCTTACTCCAGAGTTTACCGAGGACTAAAATCTCAGCCGAGGGAGCAACCCCCATTTCAAACAGTGGAGCCTGTCTTACGCTAGGGATCTGCCCTGGGTTGAACTCTTTTACTCTTGTAAGACAAGAAAAGGCATCCTACCAGCTGATGGGTTCTTATGATGGTGTATTCTGCCCGTGTGGCCTGCATGCCGAGGAACAAGCCATCCTTAACTTTGTCTCAGGTTTGGTCTCTCTGGTTCTCCTAGGACACCAGCTCCTCCTTGGGACTCCTCCAGCAGCAGGTCACTAGCAGTAGAGCATAACCATCCCGGACGAGCCCCCAGGGTAATGGAAGAAATTTTCCTCTTTCCCGACTAGTCCGTAGGAGAGCCAGAGAGAATACACTCAGACACAATACTTTTCACAATAACATCGGCCAGTGGGAGAGCCCCAGAAGTTGGGTTTCTCCCCGATCGTTCTTCTTTATTTTGCAAAGCTCATACATAATGCATTTGTAGGTGCTACAACAGGTGCGTCAATACTTTTCCAAGAAGTTCTCCACTTCTTTGTTCTCAAAACCCTTTGCCCTCAGGCAGAAACCTCCAACACCCACCGTCCAGTTTTTTTTTTAAGCTGGCCTTGCTCGCAGGTAGGGCAGGAACATCTGCCCGTCATGACATGTTCTTGGTATGCAAGCAAGACCACATCCTGCCTTTAGCAGGTCACCTTGACCTGGTGCTTGTTACGGCCTGTTCCACAGTGATCTTCCCCTTTTATAGTGCGGTGCACAGTCTTAAACACATTACAGAGAAATATTACCAGCTACCATGTTTAATAATTACTCACACACATCATCTGAAACTGCTTGTCCCAAGCGGGGGGGTCGCCGCGAGCCAGAGCCCAGCAACACAGGGCGCAGGGGACACACCCTCCAGTTCGTCACAAGGCACCCCAAGCAGGACTCGAATCCCAGACCCACCAGAGAGCAGGACCAAGCCAAACCCACTGCACCACTGTGCCACCACACCCCCTTTAACAATTACTGTGATGAATAAATCTGAACACCACAGATCTCAGCTGAATTCACTGATGGACTGTATTGTTTGTTTTACCATATTCTGCATTTTTGTTTTGTGAAACAAAAGTCTAAACTGCATATTTTTATTAATATTTTTTTATTTAGGACATTGTGTTATTTAATTGAAATATTTTCTTGAAAGAATCACAAATGGGGTTCACAAGTATAGCAGAACAACTTAGAGTGAAGGATTGGCAATACTAACATCAATGTGTAATTAATCAATCAAATATATAATCACTAGTGTGACCCTGAACTGGACATGTGATTACTGGCAATGGATGCTTGGATGACAAATCAGCAAATACACACACACACATACACACACATTTTCAGAACCGCTTTTCCCATACGGGGTCGCGGGGAACCGGAGCCTACCCAGCAACACAGGGCGTAAGGCCGGAGGGGGAGGGGACACACCCATGACAGGATGCCAGGCCGTCGCAAGGCACCCCAAGCGGGACTCGAACCCCAGATCCACTGGAGAGCAGGACCGGGTCCAACCCACTGCGCCACCACGCCCCCGAAAATCAGCAAATATAATGAATTAATTGATTAAGCACTTTTAAAGTGCATGATACCCCTATATATCATGAAAAAGTCAGTACTGTGGATTATCTAAGAGCAAACTGGGTTTTATTTTTTATTTTATTTCACATTTTTTATGCAGCAAAATATTATGACCTGTTGTGCATGCGTGAACATGCATGTGACTTGACTGCCCGCCTTAAAACTGGTTTCTCCAGTCTTATTCATCCTGTCCTGACTTGCACATATATAAGCAAAACCTTGCCCTTCACATTCAGAGTTTATTTGCTCTTCGTGCAGAGCTGTCCTCCACACAGATACAACAGCCCAGCAATAACACTGCGAATATAACAAACCGCGATGTTGAAGGTAACATTTCAATATCTTCATGAAGAGTTTGCACAATAAATAAGTACATGATATATAGGTTTAAGAACTCCAAGACAGTTTACAAGTTGAAATAAATTTTAGCTAATGCTTGTATATATAAATTGTAAGTGCTAAATTTAATGACATATTGCAGCAGAAAATGACACACATCATTGAACTAAAAACAACTAATAATAAAACTTAAGTTTTTAAGAGGAAGTAAATATGCAGAACCCTTAGATTGCAGAAATGAAAAATTTGGTTCAAGCTTCTGTTCTGAACATTAATTGCTATCATTTGAGGTGCCAATTTTTTCCGTGTGCAAGTTAGTTTTTCTAATGAATGCATAACATGGTATTAATGGAGTATCTGGAACCACTCTCTCTTGTTTTCTTTTCTCAGAGCGAAGTTACTCCATACTGGAATTTGTCGGTCACGGTTCTTCGTGCCAAAAATACCTATTCACATGACATGTGTAAGTTCCTACAGTCATATTTCTAGGAAGATTAAAGGTATCTAAATGGATTGCCTGAGCTTGCAATGAAAAAAGACCGACTCATACAATTAGTCATGTTAAAGAGTTTATACTTTGCGGAGTACTTGATATTTGGTGCTATAATCACTGCTATATGGTTTTATTCACTTTTACTTTGCTGATGTACTGTCAAATGACAAAAAGGAGCAATTACACCAAAAAAACCAAGTATAAAGAAAAAACGTTTTTTTTCTGCACTAATGACTGCTGCATTATTTTTATTCAACATATCACCGAATTGTCAAATAACAAATTTTATGGGGCAGATATAGCAGAAAATATCAAGTAGTTTTTTGAATTACAAAGAAACAAGTCTGACTAGTATTGACTAGTATAACTACTCACTTCATACTTGGAATACTTGGAAGGCTACTTGGTGTTTTCTGCTCTAACGATGTCAGTTTTGTTTTTTACTGAGTGTGACATGAAGGGGCGTAGAAGTGCAATGGGTTTGGCCAGAGCCTGCTCTCTGGTTGGTGTGGGGTTCGAGTCCTGCTTGGGGTGCCTTGAAACAAACTGGCATCTCATCCTGGGTGTGTCCCCTCTCCCTCCAGCCTTGTACCCGGTGTTGCCAGGTTAGGTTCCAGTTCGCTGCAACCCTGCTCAGGACAAGCAGTTTTAGACAATGTGTGAGTGTGACATTGTCATAGTGCTGTCAAATAACAATCAGTAGCAGTTACTGGAATGAAATTTAAATAATAAAACAGGCTTCCCAAGCAACATGTCAGTACACTGTTATATTTGGGATCTGTGTTTGAAACTCCATTGTGCAACACTTGCCATCTGTGGTAAAGGAACATAATCTGGCCTATTTTTGGGCGGTTATGATGATCAGAGAAATGTCAGCCAGAAGTTTAGAGGGTTGTGGGTGCTAATGGCTGAATAACACTCTTGCCCTGTTGCTGTGTGACCTAGTGAAGCCTACACCTGTACAATGTAAAGTATGGGTAGGTCCACCATGCACCAAAAGCAAGCGTGCGTGTTCACATTTTTGAAACAGGTGTAGGTGTTGTGCTTTTAGAGGGAGTATGAGTAGTATGAGTTATTGCTCTCAACTGAAATTGCTGAAAAAAAGTAGTACAAAGTAAACAAAAAGTATAAAATTTTGGAAAACTTTTCCTAGTGTTTTCTGTAGAACAGAGAAAAAAAAAAAATCCAAATTAAAATATTTTCCAGAATTCCAAACTCATTTTTAGATGAATTGGCTTTTCCACAGTACAGTATAGCAGCAGCAGGGTTAGATATGCAGTGTTAAAGCTTTCCTTCCACTGACAGCCAGTCCTGGTCTTTCCCCCACTTGCAGTTTCCCAGTCGGACCTGTTTGTCACCCTGCACCTCCCCACAGCCTCGGCCAGGACCCATCGCACAAAGACTGTGAATGAAAACTTGAACCCGGAGTGGAATGAGACCTTCCACTTCAGAATTCAGAAAAATGTTAAGGTCTTTGTTTTTTTTTACTTCTGCTTATTACAAAGAAAACCTGTTTGGAAGAGATGAAAAAGAGCTCTTAAAATAGCAATGACAGAATAGGCGTGTTTCATTCTGAGCTTCTATTCCCTGGTAAATTCAAGTTCATGGTAACCCACAGAACCACACGTTATGGAACCATGGCAATTCACTAGTTATCTTTAACGATACACTTCACTTAAAGAATGGGTGTCAGTTACAGCAAGAAACACAAGGGTTGTTATCTTAACTGGAACATTTCACAGTCAAATTTCACACTAGTATAGTGGTTGTAGGTACTTAAACTGAAACACACACATTTTCAGAACCGCTTGTCCCATGCGGGGTCGCGGAGAACCGGAGCCTACCCAGTAACACAGGGCGAAGGCCAGAGGGGACACACCCAGGACGGGACGCCAGTCCGCTGCAAGGTACCCCAAGTAGGACTCGAACCCCAGACCCACCGTGGTCCAACCCACTGCGCCCCCTCTTAAACTGAAACATTTATGTGAAATTATTTTAAGACTGGGGGGGGGGGGGGCATGGTGGTGCAGTGGGTTGGACTGAGTCCTGCTCTCCAGTGGGTCTGGGGTTCGAGTCCTGCTTAGGGTGCCTTGTGATGGACTGGCGTCCCGTCCTGGGTGTGTCCCCTCCCCCTCCAGCCTTGCGCCCTGTGTTGCCAGGTTAGGCTCCAGCTCCCCATGACCCTGTAGGGGACAAGCAGTTTCAGACTGTGTGTGTATTTTAAGACCATACTGAAGACAACAGAAAATCAAAAATTCTGCGACCTTGTCACACGGTAAACTACTCTTTGTAACAGCAATACACATTAATAGCCATTAATGCTGGACTTAAGTACTTAAACTGGCTGCAAATAAATTCAATTTATTTTTACAGTGCGCTCTTCTCACACAGTGACAGAGCGCTGAGCAAAGTGATAAATAGTTAGCTATATACAAAATTACTACATTATCCATGTAATTATTAAAGCTATAAGTATGCCTACTGACCACAGAGGAATGGAACAAAAACTCCCATGAGAGAAAAAAAACCTCTTGGGGTCCGAGTGCCAGTGGCTGGGAATTCTACATTAAAAATTACTTTTAAATCAATTTACAACTAATAATAATATTGTAGGGGGGTGCACGGTGGTGCAGCGGGTTTGACTGGGTCCTGCTGTCCGGTGGGTCTAGGGTTCGAGTCCCGCTTGGGGTGCCTTGTGACGGACTGGCGTCCCGTCCTGGGTGTGTCCCCTCCCCCTCCAGCCTTACGCCCTGTGTTACCGGGTAGGCTCCGGTTCCCCGTGACCCCGTATGGGACAAGCGGTTCTGAAAACGTGTGTGTGTGTGTGTGTGTGTGTGTGCGTGTTGAGCTTGTTGTGGCTTCTTTCAGCATCTTTTCATGATTTCCCCAGAATGTTCTAGAGATCTCCATGTACGATGAAGATCTGCTTTCTAATGAGCTGTGCTACACGGTGCTGTTTGACATCCAGAAACTTTCCCCTGGGAAGGAGACAAAATGTTTCACACAGGTAAGATAGGCAACTGAAATGAAACACACCTAAAGTCCTGCCCTCCTTTAGCTTTACATTGTTTTTTTTTCTTGCATTTGCTAGATGACATATGTTTGAGGAAAAAAATCAGCTTCCACATTTGGGAAAGTGTCACACATGTCTATGGCCTGTGGGTCTTTACTGTATCTTTGAGAAAAAATATGGTGAAAAGATAGTTCATAGCTAAGAATCACATTTAGGCAAACAAATACAATTCATTAATTTCTTGACATAACCTTTTGTGTTGCAGTTCTGATAAGGATTATTCTGTCTTTCAGAAGGACAGTGAGCTGTGGGTTGAATTTGAGCTGACAAAGAGGTGAGTGTGTGGTAGACCAGGCAGAAAATGTTAACACTATGACGACAGTATGAACACATACTTTTTATGGTGTTCAAGGGGTAAAAATGTGTTAAAAACTGTTTCAAACACTGCAATAAATGAATGATCTCAACGCAAATGCATTTATATTAGTTCCTCTCTTGTAGCTGAAGGAAACACAGTGTTTGTGCATGTTGCTGTTTCCAGTAAAACTGTTCTTAAAATATTGCTTCCATTCAGAGGAATCCAGTTTCCACGTTGTTGAACCCTGCATTTACATAAATAAATGATTTTGAACGTGCGGATCTTAAGTCTGGATTTAAAGGGGTCAAGAATTAGTTGAGAATTTTTGAACATATTAAATATTTTTTATCACAGAAATCCTTATTTTCTGTTTAGAGTACAGTACCTTAATCAGATACTGTAATACTGTCAGGTCTGTTGATTCTTACTGTGCATGTCTCTCTTTACAGTAAAGATCCCCCTGTGGAATACTTCTCTAATGGAGTCTTAGTGGTGAGAGCTCAGTGATCCAGTCTTCCATTCTAACAACTTAGCTGATGAGACCTACACTACTTCCTAAGTGCTGCAGGGCAGTTTGCTTAATAATGATCAAAACAGCTTATTTTTAAACTGTCCACAGCATATGTCCATAGCATACAGTGCACACATTTCTAATGCATCAATACAGCATGCATTGGAACGTCTGTGTATAACTCGCCTTGCTTTTGCATATTAGGCAAGTTCACAACTAAGACTGTCTAGCATTTCAAACAGGATCTAAATACTAATTATGAATGGTATATAATAAGATCATTGCACATATAGAAGACTTGTCATATATGTACCCAATTGTGTTAACTACATCTTGTATTTAAAAAATCTGATGACTTGACTTGAGTCATACTTTTGTGTGTTATACTTTTGTGTTGTTAACAAGTATGAAGTGTAAGAGAAAGAGCTTCCATTCGTAGCTGTTGGTGCAAAAGAGAACTCAGAACTCAAGCAAAGTTTAATTAAAAGCCTTCTAATAAATGGTAAACAGAGTAAAGAATTATGGAATTGTACATGGCTGATCTTCAGTGGCAACCAGAGTCTTTGTGCCTACAGGCGTCTCCACTTTCTTATCTGGAGGTTAATGTAAAGAAGTTTCGGCATGCAACTGGTGAGTATGTAAGAAACTGCTTTCCCGGGTGATTTTTACACACCTAAAAATAACTGTTTTCTAAAGATTATAAAAAAATACCTCCACTGAACAGGGTCATACAACAACTGGTGTATAATATATGCATGTTGGAATAAAAAAAAACCTTACAGAGATTATTCCACTCAAAGCAGTAATATGTGTAATAAGTGACATTTATTCTTATGAGAAATTTGAGGAATATGTGAGTAATATGAATCCACTACTGTTTTCCGGTTGGCACATTTGTGGAATAGAGAACCTCATACTGAAGCTGATTGGAGCATACCAGGAGGAGAAGCTGGTCATGGGTACTGAGCTGGCCTCCAAAAATGCACAGCCACTCGGGTTCTACATCAACAGGAATCTGGAGACAGAGCTCAAGGTCCATCTCAGTAATAATACAGTACGTATCAACATGCCCCAAGGCACTGTTCATTAAAAGTTTAACGCTTCGTTCAACGACCCAGATCCCAGGTGCATCCTCATTCAAGGCTCCATTATTTTAAACTTCTTAGAATATTTAGCTTAATAAATGCACAATATGTATGTAAAATCAATGAGATAAACAATCCTTTCCTCTTTGCTCCCTGGTTCTGAGAGAAGATACCCAGACCGCAAAACAAAGTTGTTACTGACCAAAACAAGATCGGCAACACCAGTGGATATGCGCACATAATCAGTGCATAGAACCATGCAGTCCAGTATGAAGCATCTCCTCTGTGTGTCGCTAGAATTCTGCAGGTGCTGATCAAACAGATGGAAGAAATGTTCAAGCACAGGATGCATCTCTGCTCTCTGCTCTTCCTCTGAAGCTACAAGCTGCCAGGCAGGAAGTAAAACTCTCTGTACCAGTAGGACAGGTATGTTGTTTGCAGTTGAAGCCATTTACCTGCTTGCATTATAATGGTGTAAAACACACACAGTCTGAAACTGCTTGTCCCAAGGGGGGGTCATGGCAAGCCAGAGCCTAACCCAGCAACACAAGGCATAAGGGGGAGGGGACACACCCAAGACAGGACGCCAGTCTATCACAAGGCACCCCAAGCGGGACTCAAACCCCAAACCCCCCGGAGAGCAAGACCCGCTTAAACCCACTGTGCCACCACACCTCCCTCTGCTATGAAGCAGAATTTTATTATTGTTAAGAATTTAAATCTGCTCTGTCTAAAGGGGTAGCTCAGTTGCAAATGGTGTCCCAAACCAATAGGTGCTGCATACAAAACTCTAAACAAAAAATAATGTGGTTCAGTTTTGTATTTTTTATAGCGATTCTCTTTGCAACAACACAGAAATTTTACATTTGTATCAACATCCCACAAGAGTGATGGTGTCCAAAGTATGACTCCTCAGACTCGTTCTGAAATTAATTTTTTGCCACTGGTTTTTGTGGCATTTAGACGAATAAGAATTTCAGTGATTTTAACTATTTTAAGCTTGTGATTACTGAGTATGAACCGTGTAATTTCTCAGGAAGTACTTGACCTACAGCTGAAAAGTAAGGACAGGTAAGTCAATTTCCCTTTTAAAACTCAAGTGGGGATCTATCTATGAAATATTAGAGCTCCAAGGCCATACCTCCAGTATCTCTCAGAATGTCTAATCACAAAGAAAAGGGTATACATTGAATCACTAATCATTTTTAAAGGACTCCAGCTTGTCCTGTGAGAGCGGAAGCTGAATTTGGAAATATGACAAAGATTCATCAGTGGCTACCAATGTAAAATGCTTTTCTATAGGTGAGACATGAATGTATTACAACGTTCATCATAACTTGTACAAGCAGTACTTTTTCTAATTTCTCTAATTTCTTTCCACCTCATTGTCCGCTGTGCTTCTTCATAATGAATCTGGTACTTATAACCCATTTGTTACTACAGCCAAGACAAAGGTCTAGAAGTACGGTTAGGTTTTGACATACCAGAGGCAGAAAAGAATTTCCTCGAGAAGCGGAAGTTACTTGCAGGAAAAGCTATAAAGAAAGCGCTGAAGCTCACCTATTCTCCAGAGCAAAGTAAGGTATGCTGATATTTTCTCTAAGCTGTCCCAATAGCCTTCCTCTTCCAATGCAGTATTCACTGTTGTTACTGGATGATGTATTTAACAGCATAACTTCTGTTCGAATTCCACAAAGACCTGCTAGTTTACACTGAGCTTTTGGTACGAGTCATGACACAGACACAACGTTACTTCGACGTCATGACATAGCTCCTTATTCCAAAACAAAAAAATCCCGGTCCTCAAGGATCTTGGATGAGCTGGATTTTAGTTTATCTTTCAAATAGCAGCTTATTCACACCTGCACCAGCAGTGAAGCAATAAACATATATCCATGTCATAAACATATTAGCATATATTAAACCTAACTCTCCATTTCATTTTCAAAGCAGTGTTTTACCTAACCCTTCAATCTTGGTTGGAGAATATTGTTTAGGCTAAATGTGCAGTGAATTTTGTGGATCTTTACCTGGTCATGTGCATCTCTCGTCTCAGGTGCCAGTGTTGGCTATAGCAGGCTCTGGTGGTGGGACCAGAGCAATGACCGCACTGTATGGAAGTTTAAAGGGACTCCAGACCCTGGGCCTTCTGGATGCTGTAAGCTACATCAGTGGTGTCTCTGGATCCACATGGTGGGTACAAGCTTACTTCCAATATCCTTTCACTGAACACCCCCCATACAAGTGAAAAGCTCATTCACTCTTCTCTCTGCTCAAGCAGCTTCATATTTAGAAGCTGCTGGTTTGATAGACAAAAATTCATTCAAAGGCTCTTGGATCTATAATGTAACACCAACAGTCTGCTACATGTTTGCAGTATCAGAATATTAAATATTATAGGAGGCTACAGGTGAAAAGCAGGCTATCCGTAGCCTCTGTTATCATTCTATTTTCTTTGAACAGGACCATTTCCAAGCTCTATGGGGATCCTGACTGGTCCCAGCGCGATATGCAGCAACACGTCTCGGCTATGGAAGCGGCGATGTCAAGGAGCTTCTACTGGGCCTTCTCCAGCAGCCAGCGGCAATACTACGCAGAGGAGCTGAAAAAAAGACAAGAAGAAGGGCATGTGATCACCTTCATAGATGTCTGGGGTCTGGCCCTCGAGTACCTTCTCTATGGAGAGGTATCATCACTGCGATGAACAAACACGCAAACAGACACATAAACATATAATCAGACTAGACACTTCACCATCAGTTTGATAAATTAGTTAAACACATGCTGGTCTTTGCTTTCTAAATGGAAATTTATCTTTTCCTTTAAAATCCTGTAATTAGAAAAGGGAAGGGACCCTTTCTGAGCAGCAGAGGGCAGTACAAGAAGGACAGAACCCTTATCCCATCTATAATGCTGTCAACATGAAAGATGGAACCACAACTGAAGCCGGTAAAATTAGTTGGATTGCTTGTATTCTTTACGTTGGAAGTGTCAGTAAGGTAAAGGGGTTTAATCTACATATCTGATTATTCAGTCACAACAGCTCAACACTTTTCCTAAAGGATCTAAAAGTGCAAAGCATGCAGAGATGCAAACAGATGAGTATGTGAAAGTAGCGTCTTGCCTTGTGAGTCAATATGTACTTCCACAGAATGGTGTGAGTTCTCCCCGTACGAAGTGAGCCTTCCAAAATATGGAGCCTCTGTCCCCACCGAAGCCTTTGGGAGCGAGTTCTACCTGGGACGCCTTATCAAGAAACTCCCCGAGAGCCGCCTTTCCTTCTTGCTGGGTAAGAGGCAGCATGAGGAAGTCAGCAAAACCATTTTTCCTCTTGCTTTATCTGCCAGGCATGATTTTATTTAAACGTATGGATAGGGATGTCCGCAAAAGAGCGAGAAACTGTGTTACTGCTACGAGCCCAACCTGACATGCGCTCACACTCCGCTGCATCTGGAGGTTACTGAAAGAGGTACAGCGGGATGCCAGTAGCCACTAGCAGGCCAGAGTGAACCTTGCAGCCAGGATTATAACGTGGTGACACTTCTTGCTGTCACAGGGCTCAATTTGTCTGCTTGTGGTCTTAGTGCCAGTGTTACATCCCATGAGGTGGTCCGCTGGCTGATGTTCGGATGCTCCCCTTCTCCTTTATTCCATGGCTGTGCCTGCAGGCCTGTGGAGCAGCATCTTCTCCTGTAACCTGGCGCAGCTGTGGGGGCTCATCACGGGTTCTGAGCAGGCCTCAGACCAGCAGAAGGAACAGGGAAGGAGCGGTAAAGGTTCAACTCAACTCAACATTTCCTGCAATTTTAAGATTTACAGTTTTATTTATCAAAGCAATCTCCAGATTTGCTGTGCTTAGATGCAAGTATTTAATGGGAATAAAGCACTAAACAGATCACACTGAATTTTCCTTCAGTGCCTCTCCACCCTCCAGGCTGACTTTATAGTGCCAGCATCTCCTTTTCCTAGGCATCCTGGATTCCCCTGAGCCATCTATATTGGACACCTACTTCTTCACCCCACTTAGCAGCATAACCAACATGCTGACCAGCCTCCTGAATGGCCGTCCAATTATAAATCAGACGTATAACTTCTTGCGTGGATTCAACATGCATTCTGACTACAGTGAGAATAAGGCTTTCAAAGCTTGGGAAGGTACTCTTCAGGATGTTTCCTGTCATTCAAGTGTTTCTTCCCTTAATTAATTGAAAATCTATGTTAAATTGGTACCTAATTACTTTACATTCTCTTTCCTCTCTTTGAATTCCAATGTGAGCTGATGTTACACTTGTTAATTAAATGTATTCCCAGTTTTATAACATCTACATGATCTGTAACACAGAAATCCTATGTAAAATTGAACCATCATATATAAATGTGGCAAAACTGAAGCTGGCTATGTCCAGTTTTGAAAATCACTATAAAGCCAAAAGTTGCCATGTAATGGACTCCAGTGGGGTGAATCAGTGAATATGACTTGTCAATCGTATTTGCTCATATTGTTCAGGTACCCATCCTGATGCCTTTCCAAACAAGATGACACCCAACGACAGCAAACTGCGCCTAGTGGACTGTGGTTTTGTCAACAACATCGGCCTGGCCCCGCTGTTAAGGCCCCAGAGGGGAGCGAATGTCATCTTTTCTTTCAACTACTCTTGGGACGTGGACCAGCTCAGGGTAAATATTGGAAGAGAATATTTTTTGGAGAGGTTCTCCCAGCAGAGAATAATTAACCAAAAGATTTTTACATTTTACTATGTTCTACCTGAACATTTGGAAGCATAAGAAAAAAAATCAGTGCAGTATACAATAAATACAACATCCGCCGCCTTCAAAAAGAGGCTGAAAGCTGTGAAAGTTGCAGAACTCTCAACACCCCGCCTCGACTCCTTCCTGTCTCCACAGGCAGCAATCCAGAATTGCAGTCAGTTAGTATGTGGTACTTATGCAGCAGTATGATACAGTCTAATAGACTTAGAGAAAGACCTAGGGGCTGCACTTGGATATGAAGCAGCATCCTATTGCAGGAATTGCGATGACCCAGCATCTCCATAAGCCATTTGAGTTTGAGAGCCATTTCTTAGCATCTCAGCAAATGCATGGGGATTGCCCAGGGGAGCCAGAGATGAGATGGAAGCAGCCTGAAAGCACTTCCTGTTGTCCGCCACCCCAAAGGGTGCTGTACGAGAGGACTCTGAAGATCCTGCCACACTCTCACATGCCGCAGACAGCAGGCGTCACCAACAAAAAGACTCAATAAAACCAAAACAGGGAGGTGGCCCCTTTCAGATCCAAAGAGAAAAGCAGTAAATCAGGCATGAAAACAGGTAAAAAGCAACACAAACAACCAAATACATAAACCCTTGGCCTTCTCCAGGGAACCCTACTGCTCCCTCTCTTCCTCTCCATTGGCTTCTCTCAGTCCTCAGACCAGCTAATTAATAAATCTTTGGTGATGAGGCCATAATCACCAGTAGCTGATCATCATTATTCTGGCAAGACAGGGTGGGCAATGGAGAGCTGTCAGTCTAGGTGAACCCCCTCTTCCATGACTGCAAAACCCACCAGCTCACAAAGCCTTGAGTAAGATGCTTGTTCCAGTGCAATTACCCTGCCATATAAATGAGTATATCATGTAATTACCTTTTCAGAAAAGCATCTGGTCAGGTAAACAAATGAAATGTTTTTGCTGTGTTACCATTAATTGACTCTGGAATCCTCTCATGTATCTTACATGTGTCATCTCGCAGGTTCTGAAGATAACTCAGGAATATTGCACTGAGCGTGGTCTGCCCTTTCCCAGCATTGACTTCAGCAAAATAGATGGCCAAACCCCGAAAGAGATATACGTCTTTGAGGATGAAAAGAACCCACAGGCTCCTATAGTGCTTCACTTCCCACTTGTCAATGTCACCTTCAAGGAATTCCGGGTCCCTGGTGAGCCTCTGTTATTTAACTGTTTTTATTTATTTATTTTTTTTTTTTTCCAGCAATGTTATTAAAATTATATAAGAATTATATATTATAAGAATCCATAAAGTGAAAAATTTGCTGTATGGTGGCACAGTGGGAAATGCAGTGATTTCTGTATTAGATATATTGCACCCTGTTCGGTCTGTGTAGTTAGCGCGTTTCTGTTTGGATAGATTTATTTCAACAGTTTTCCTCCAACAGTCCAAAAACCTGGCAGACTTGAGACGCTAACTTTTGTAGTGTGAGAATGTATGTGTCTGTGTGTGATGGGCAACCATGTGATGGACTGATCTTATCCAGTGTGGGACTGTAGTTTAAAAGGACTAAAAATATCTGTCCCTGCTCATCACCTGTGCATTTATTGACCTCAATCAGGCAATCTTCCATTATCATAAAGCTCTATGTTTCTCATGTTTTATTCACAAAGTAATATGCATACAATTTCAGGTATCGTTCGCACTCACTGCCTCTATACTATTGTAAATGCATCTGGCCCTTTAAATCCATTCTACAATATGTCATTGCACACAATTCATATAATAATTACCTTTTGCCTCTACTACAGAAACCATAATTTATAATACCAGAGAGCAATGTATAATATGTGTCAATGCAGTGCATTGTGTTCTGAAAGGTATCAAGCGTAAAGGAGCGGAGGAACTGAAGGCGGGGGACGTTGATGTGAGCAGCAGTAATTCCCCGTATACAACAACAACCATGACATACAGCGCAGAGGACTTTCGCAGGCTGGTGGAGCTCACCTCATACAATGTGGTCAACAACAAGGAGGTCATCTATCAGGCTCTACAGCGGGCCATAGACAGGAGGAGGCTTGGAAGAAATCCAGTTCGCTCCTAGTCATACTCATGCAGTACAGCTATGTACTTGGTCTGCAAGGCTCATTAGAAGATCATTTTTTCTTTTCAAAGTTCACCTCCTTCATCCTTTTAATGCTATAGTTTTATGGAATGTGATCAGTTAGATTCGTATTTACATTTATTCATTTAGCAGATGTGTTTCTCTAAAGCAACGTACATCTCAGAGAAAAATACTATGAATGCGTTACATCAACATTAAAATATTTTGTGTGAATTATGCACTTAAGATTGCATGTATCTTCTTTTTTACAGTATCTATTCAAATATTTTATGAATAGTGATTCTGTGTATAAATATGCAGCAGCGACTTGTTTTTCATTTTGAAACATCTTAATTTTGTTTTTCGACAAATGCAATGTAGACCTCCTTATATTTTATTATTATTATTAATATTATTATTATTATTAATGCTGTTTTTCAACGTTACTATTTCATGTCTTATCTGATGCCTTTATGAAAGATACCTTATAACCTCTGTGTTAAAATATTACAGCAAAACAGTTTACAGGACAGTGTCCATTCTTGAACAATGGAAGTACAGATATTATTCTAGGAAGAAATTACCCTAAGCACAGATCATAAGCAAAATATTGACTGAAAATACTATCATATCTATCAAAGACTTGTCTACTGTTAAACTAAAAGTATAGACTCAATGGGCATGTGGATAAAGGTTGTCTATCAGTAACGGTGTTTCTGGTACCTCACATTTTCCAAATGTTGTCTTAATATAAGAACTCGTGCATTGTTACCCGTTTCCTTCATTGGACCAGCAGGGAATGGGTTCTGAAAGCTAATATACTGGCAGAATGAACTTGTGAACCTTGTTTGTAATATGTATTCTTAGATCTCATTGCCACTGTTCATGAATTTCTAATTTTTCCGCACCTCTGAATATGGCAAAGAGCCTTAAATGCTTAGAAAACCATTTGGTCTCATAAATATTCTTATCGGCAAGTGGAATCAAGTTGTACGATACAACACACATTTTCTCATTATTGAGTCTGGTCCTTTGTTTACATTTTCAGCATGAGAGCAGGGTTAATTTTAAGAAAATTCTCCTTCGAAGCCTACGTTTACCTTCTTGAGCACTGACACCTCTTGACCTACAACTTGGAATTTAACGTAAAATAATTTCGTGATATACACAGGGACTTGCTTATGTTAAATAGGTCTGTGTCACAAAACAAATGCAAGAGGATCCAAGGTTAACATTCAAATTTGAAATATAATGCAGTACTAAATAAACAATCTGCCCTCTTGGGTTGTTGCAGCTCTTTCTTTCAGGAGTAAGTGGAAACTGATTTTTTTCTACTGTGAAAAACTGGACCTTCAAACTATCCTTACGAATTAAAAATGAGTGACTGTTCAATCAATGTAGTGGTTAATCAAACTGTTCAAAAACATTCCACAGAAAAATATTGCATATATTTTTGCCTTTCAGTTTACACAGTGGAAAGTGCTACACGTGCCTTTATTCTTAAAAGAGTGTCCAATCCCTTTGAGATACTTCCGCATGATGGGTTAGCAGCTTTCAATAGCCGTTTTAATTAAAGTACCTGCCACTTCAGACCAGATAATATTTCTGGACTCAGAATAAAACCTAGTTTTCTATTACACTGGATCTTGCGGTAACACAATGTAAATTGTGTCAGATCAGAGCAGTTGCTTATCATTCATGGTGAAAGGACAGCCAAGCAGAAGGTTGAATAATCCTCATATTGAATTGATTTGTATGAGTTTTAAAAATGACTGTTTTTTGCCTACTTATTTGTTTTCTTTTTTTTACTTTTTAATCACACTGAGAGAACTGAAAATTAATTCAAATGTTATCAGCCAGGATGGCAGGACACCTGAGGTGCCACTGAGAGATGCAATAATTTTACATTTACATTTACATTTATTCATTTAGTAGATGCTTTTGTCCAAAGCAACGCACATCTCGGCAAGAAGATAGCAGGAGAAGGAGACGTAGCTGCAGACATGAAAGTCTCAAGCAAACCTAGTTCATTACCTACCACTTGCTGCACCGAAGTTCATCGATTGAGTAGGTGCATAAAACAAAGGATAGACAAAATTTTCTTGAATAGATGTTCTTTCTTTTATACTGGTACTCATACATGACTAATGAGTAAGCTAATGCAAACTTAATGTAACAGCCACTGTCTGCTTTACATCAGCTTCTTCAGTAGTTGCTCGCTGTCCAAAATGGGATCAGTTTTCATCAGCTGATGTGTTGACTTTTCTGAGAGACGTAGAGTTGCTTCATTACTCATTAATACAGAAGATGTTACAATTAGCAAGTTTTTCTTCAAGAAGAAAAAATGGGGTGAGGAAGAAGAGCGAGACAGTGGTGAAAAAACAAGCTTAAAAGAAATAAGTTCCCACAACATGTAGAACTGAAGAAATCCAATGCCAAACCAATTGTTTGAGGTAATAAACTGGCCAATGAAGAAATGGTGCATGGCAAACTAAAGAGACATTTCTCTCTCAAACATGGTCATCTTGTTAACAAGCCTCAGCCGTACTTGAGACCGAGACTTCAGACTTTTCAATGAGTGAAAACGAGAGTCTGATATTTTCCAGTACAACATTTCCAACAAAGCTTAAGAGGCCAGCTACTTGACATAATTAATTGCTAAAAATATGAAGATTCATACGGTAGCAGAGACACTGATTCTCCCTGCTTGCAGTGCCATGGTATTGTCTTAGCCGGGGAGGTAGATAAAATGAGTGAGTTGTCCAGTTTGATCAAGAGATCGTGACAGGAAGACAGGCCACCTGGGAGGTGCACGATCTCAGTTTTGGAGAGGTTGAGCTGTATGTGGTGATCAGACATCCATGCAGAGATGTCTGACAGACAGGCAGTGATGTGCGTGGAAATGTCTGATGCTCCAGATGGAAAGGAGAAGAAGAGCTGGGTATCATCAGCATAGCAGTGGTATTTTAATCCATGGGAGGCAAAGACAGAGGTGAGGGAGGAGGTGTAGGTCGAGAAGAGAAGAGGACCCAGTACTGAGCCCTGCGGAACACCAGTTGAGAGAGGTTTAACACAGAGAGGCAGAGGAGAAGGACGGGAGCCCCACCAGACCACTTGATAGGATCTGTCAGATAGGTAGGACTCAAGAGAGTGGCTTGAATTCAGAGAGCATGTCTTCGCAGGGAAGTCCAGTGCGAACAGGGCAAGGTGATGGCAAAAACTTGTCCGTGACTGCGTTGACTTTTTCTCTGAAAAACAAAACAAAGTCATCAACAGTAAGAGCAGAAGGAGGAGGGAATGGCAGAGGACACCGTATGGATGAGAAGGTGGCAAAGAGTCTGTGTGGTTTTTAATTGCAGACTGTATTTTGTTGTGGAAGAAGGTTGTTTTAGCTCAAGGTGACCAGTGGAAATATTCTGTAAAGCACAATAGCTAAAACGCCATTATATATTAATCAGACCAGAAAAACAGAACCGTTAACTACGAAAATAAAATATTATTAATTTTTCGAAAATCAGATGTACGCACCCTTTCGGTTAGGATTTCCCCAGATGTGGAAAGGCTAGAAAGAAGCTATGTTAGCACAAAAACAAGATCCTAGTTGGTAAGCAATAAACAGCTCGATGTGTAATTGTCTCCAAAATGTTCTTTTTTGTAATTACATAGAGTTTGTGTAAGAGTTACTAGTGAGTTTTCTTTTTATTACAGATTTTTGTTACGTCATGTGTAGTGCTTGTTAAATGGAGCTACAGGTATCATTACTCATTCCTCTGCCACAAAGCTGCAAACATGTGTTAAACCATAATTAATTGCTCATTGTTAAGCTTAATATTACATGCACATTGTGTCTGTATCACTTTTTTTGCCACGTCATGCGAGGCATTGGTGTGAGGTGAGGTTGTGGCTGGGCAACTTCCTCTTGGAACATAATGGTGTACATGTGGGCCTGAAAAAAATTCTGAAATCTTCTGAAATGGCGAGTTGGCATAAAATGAACAGACGTGTGTGCTTCTACAATAGTATGTTAATATCAACCAATAAGGTTATTCAGAAGCAGACGTAAAAGAGCAGCATCCAACTTTTGTTCCTTTTATTAAACAGACACTTCAATTTCGAAACTCTGCGCAGAACTGCCAGCTCATCATCCATTACAGGCCACATTAAAAAAAAAAAAAGCTAAACATCTGCAATTATTTACCATTTATTTTGACAGAAACATAACCAGTATTTAAACTGCTTTTTGCTTAGGAAAAACTGCCAGCAAAGATATTTCCCAATGAGGATCTCACACAGAAATGTGTTTACATGTTTTCACCGGTACAACAAAGCATTTCAAGTGATGGAGAATTTGGCACTCGTCCCAGAAAAAAACCAAACAATCCAGCAACTACACACTCTAAACTTATTGCCATGAGTGGTAATGTAGGTACCCTTGGAAACTGTTACTGTCCAAGCTGCTTCTTGAGACTATCATTATAGGAATTACATTCATATAATGCTATCAAGCTGGACATGGCAGGGACACTTTCTACTGGAAAGTATCATATAGCTTTGTATTATATTAAGGCATTGCGCCATAATAAAGCAGCGGACATCACCATATTGCCATACATTGCTCATTGTATGGATGTGCAATACATATTATATGTACAGTATGTATATTTTAATCTAAATTTGTTTTATTGATTGATTGATTGATTTTAAGTGTTCTTTCCACTGCTGTTTTCTGAGGGTTGCCACACAAAATTTAATTACATTGTATACAATGACAATAAAGTATCTTACCTATCCATCTATATTTTTACCATATCGCTTTTCTCTTCTTTATTTGCTAAAGCAAAGCCATTTTAACTGAATACAATATCTGCTTTTGTTCAAAATTTGTTACGAATAGAGATTCCTTACAACTTTTAAAATAACCGATAAAGACACATTTTAAAATATCTGGAATTGCCTGAAACAAACCAGGAGCTCGGAAGTGAGGCACATGCACGTAGTGTTTGGAGGACCAAAAGACATCGGTTTATTGCAGCACGCATTAAACCATTGTCACCTGTCAGCTCGGCAGGTCTGGACAGCATTTTCCTTTTCTTCAGACGGGCCTGAATTTTCAGAACTTCCCTTTGTTCCTCTTCTCTGCCAGTAAATGTATGTGAGGTGCAATGTGGCAGAGAGGCAAATCAGTTATGTGAATCATTTGCCAAAGGGGTCATTTTAAAAAGTCCAGGATCTGCCAGATGACCTTTACCTCGGCATACACACGTTGTCTGAAACCGCTTGTCCCACGCAGGGTCGTGGGGAGCCGGGGCCTAACCCGGCAACACAGAGCAGAAGGCTGGAGGGGACACACCCAGGACGGGACGCCAGTCCATCACAAGGGACTCCAAACAGGACTCGAACCCCAGACCCACCAGAGAGCGGGACCCGGTCAAACCCACTGCACAGAAAACAGATAATCCAGCTCACAAACTGCTAATGACTGAAAAGAAAGAAAGGAAGCAGCAATCTGCTGCTGTTGGAAGAGAGGACCATGCTATCAGCTCGTGTACAGAGGTGGCCGGTGTCAGAGTACTGTTTCAAAAGAACCACTCTGATTGCTCGGAGTGAAAGAGGAAGCCAGCTTTTCTTCTCTTAACCCGATAAAGGACCCGTAATGATGTAAATGAGTTGGCAGCTTCCCACAAGCAAATTCTAAAGCCATCAGCATCAAATCAATAAAACGAGGAGGATCAGCTTCTGGCCAGAACCTGACATGCAGCTCGAGAAAGAAAGGCAGAGAAATGTATTTTCTGTACATTTTTGGCACCTTTATTTCTCTAAAAAATATAAAGGGAATAGATAATATGAAAGTTTCACGACAAAAAATTCAACAAAATGGCAGTTATTTCATTGACTAACTTCATACCGTATATTCAGAGTGTGAATGTATAAATGAGAGAGCGCGTGTGATCATCCAACAATGGACTGGTATCACATCCAGGTTGCATCCCGCCTTATATAAGAGCCTACGCTTTCTGAAAAAGGACGAATGGATTTTTTAGATTTTAAAGCTTTCTTCCTTAACACTTTGCGGTCTCATTAACCTGGGAAGTTACTGGTAATATTCAGTCATTTCGAAAATGCGGACAGTTGGAATATGGTATATAAAATCATATAATCATTAGTGTAACTTGCAGAGGTCAAGCAACTTGATATATGCTCATAGCTCACATCCCGAAGAAGCTGCTCTTACGTTTTAAAACCATAGTATTATGAGGTAAAATACTGGTCTCCTTACTTGATGTGTTTTGATTTATAACCAGTTTCCTATGAATGATAGTTGTTATTAAAGTGAAAACCACAACACAGAGGCATTGTAGTTAACAGCATTAAGGTCAAAATGTCCAGCATGGTGTTTCCATGATGATTCCATCAGAATGACTTGCAGAAACTCCAAGGGTTGACCCTTTATACAGAAATCAAGACCAGTCCTGGAGTAAAAAGGGTTATAAACAGAAAATCTCTAACGAAATTTGGTCAAAGACTGCGCCTAATGTGGCCACTCGGAAAGTCTTGATTTTCATTGCAAACTACATGAAAGTGCTTAATATGTTATATAATAAATAAAAACCCTCAGAATTGACCAAAGCTTCACATCCATAGATTTGCTTCTTTCACATTCATAAAGACTATGACAAATTTCAGCAACTGAACTAGGCTCCAGTGATGAAACTTTCATTTTTATTGGTACAATTTATGAATATAAAACAAACACCAAGAATCAGGTGCCAGGCCCTCTGGTGACTCAATATTCTGCTATGGTTGATGTAATAAATAAAGTCTGTGAGTTTGAATTGTCTTCCAAATACTTGTACCGGAGTGAGACCACTGGATCATGTTATATGTTAGTAAAACCTGGTAAATATTTGCCCCTTTAACATTAACCAGACGTGCTTTAGCTCTCTTGGCTGCAGAACTCCAAGACAAAGGGAGCGAGGCAAGTGCAATGGTCGTATATAGGCATGCCGAGCTTTTTCACTCCCGCAAATGTGGTGTGTGCTGGAGCGAAATCGTAGACTGGGCTGGCTACCAAAGTGAAGATTTAATGATTTTCGAAGGCAAAAACTGGTAATGAGGTAACATAAATGTGGCAGTGAAGCAGAGCAAAATACAGGGGGTGCGGTGGGTTTGGCCGGGTCCTGCTCGCCGGCGGGTCTGGGGTTCGAGTCCCACGGGGGGTGCCTTGCGATGGACCGGCGTTCCGTCCTGGGTGTGTCCCCTCCCCCTCCAGCTTTATGCCCTTGTTGCCGGGTTAGGCTCCGGAACGCTGCAAACCCACTTGGGACAAGCGGCTTCGGCCAACGTGTGTGTGTGCAGAGCAAAATCGAAGAACGTAAAGGTCCACACTGAAGTCACGCGACAGGAGCCGCTCCAGAACCTCCGAGGAAGGGCACCAGAGATGAACTGGCTCAGGACCTGATAAAGCACACACTCATAAATCTGAACGCAAATATCTATAACCTGCTGCTCCGTGCTACTTTTGAACCATGATCTCACGTCTGAATTGTCTCAAATAAAAGTTCTGCAGCTGCCGGCCTCTGAGATTGGAGCACACAGGGCCGCTTCTTGAACCCCGACTTCGCCGGAAGTCGGAGCGAACCAGATTTTTCCAGAGTGCGCAGGATGTTGGGATTCTCCTAAAAAGCCCACGCATGAACTGAATGGATTTTGTGAAGAACACTCGGTTGGTAACACAACACTCTTGAATTAGAAACACATCAGAGGGCTGCTGTAACTATGCTAGGAGAGAACTGCGGGTCCACAGCTGTCACTGGCATGTGAGCAGATAAATATAGGAGCACATCTGCACCTGTCCTTTCGCGGCAAAAACACACGGAACTCGTGTCACGCCGGTTTTCTTCAGCTCATAAAATAAAAAAATCCCTAAGTTCTGCGCTCGGAACGCGTGGAGACATGTCTGTCTCGGGAAGACGGGATAGCGTCCATCATTCTCACTCGCGCATCCGAGTATCCATCACCACTCACGCGGGCAAATGTCATTTCCAAGAAACTGGAGCATCGATCTCTCGTGCCCGACCCCCCTCCACGGGCGTGGCGCGTGTCCTGGGAGGTGTAATTCATTTCGATAGATGGCAGCTGTCTCCCCGGGGACGCGTCGGTGGTTTACTTTAATGTGAAGCGATGCGTGGCTCCCGCTCGCCACGCGCTCCCCTGCCCAGTGGCATGGGCACGCGCTCGCGCTCGCGCTCCGACTCCTGATTCCCGCGCTGCGAAAAAAAAAAAGATGTCGACGACGGCGGGAGCGGAAGGAGGGCGCCGCGCGACGACGGAGAGGCGCCGCCGCTGCTGCCGCTCGCTGTGGACGGTGCTGCCGCACGTCAGCCTCATCGCGTCGCTCGTGGTGTACGGCTGCTTCGGGGCCCTCGTGTTCTCGCACGTGGAGAACCAGGGCACGTTCAACATCACGGACGGCGAGTACGGCGAATTTCTGCTCCACCTGGTCGACGTGGTTCGCGTTCGGACAGGTGAGGCGACTCACTCCCCCGCGCGCCAACTTCTTGCACTGTCGCCGGCTTTGTCGTGTGTTTATTCATTTTTTTTTTTTTTTTAAAAGTAAGAAATCGTCTGTGTAGAGTTTTTTTTCGATATCGGTAAATTATATTTTTATTGACATTAGAGCGCGTGTGTGTTTTAAACGTTGCTCTTTTAGATAACTGCTCCGACGAGTGTTTGATGATGGTGGATGCCCACATCACGGCCAAATTCAAATCGATATGGCTTCAGCGTCCGCAGAGGTGGAACTTCTTCAGCTCCCTTTTCTTCTGCTGTACCGTGTTCACAACAGTGGGTGAGTCGTACGACAGTAATAATAATGTTGAATACTGCCTGTGCCGCTAGTTGTTATAAAACATTCTGTTGGTTCTACAAGTTAAAAAAATTCGCATTAGCCTTTTTATATCTCGACTTGTTTGAGCTCCTGCTTCAGAGACAGCGAATCATGTGAAACTGACTTAAGTTAGTCTCAGTTGTTGGAGCCAATAAATGTAGTGTTATGAAGGACACACCTCGTTCCATTAGATGAAAGTTTGACAAGAATAATAATAATAATAAGAAGAAGAAGAAGAAGAAGAAGAAGAAGAAATACAAACTCCGGATAAATGTATTTGGACTGTGAAATCAAAACTTCCCCACTCCTCCGTGATATATTAACGCAGTTATAATCTAATGCATTATTAATTTTTGCCTCAGACCACCAGTTCCGCTATAATTTTCCGGAAAACTTTTTCCACGATCAAGCATTCATATCGAATATTAATTGTGTGACATGTGGCCCGTTCCGTGATAGGGCTTAAAATGCTTTTCGTTGTTCGTTACTTTATGTCTGAGTTTATTTGTGGTGCAGTTAGTTACAGAGGACACCCTGCATAAAACTTGACCTCCAGTACGTTTCGGTGGATGCCGGTCCGCTTTTGTCAAACTGTTATGAAAATAGCTTCTTGTAGGATTGTTGCTGTGGAGACCGGTTCAGCGTTATGGATTTTGCTCAAATGGTCGCACGATTCGGTTTGTTCGCCTGTGATGCGGACAGCTGGAACACACCAACCCGGCCAAGAAGACGACTGATGACAGCTGAAGACAACGGCGGAAAAACAATGTCCCAAGTGTGGGGCTTAAAATAACCCTAACAAAGACACTTACCGTGTTTTGGCCCGGCTCTGACTAATGGCAGGGCACGTGTTTTGTACCGGGTCACCGTTCATGCTGTCCGTCACGAAATGTCCTGTAGAGCGGTGCTGTACACCCCACTGCAAGTACTGTATATCTGCTTCACCATTTATGTCGGGGTGGATCTGAGGGAGTAAACATTAATTAAACTGTGGCGTGCAGCGCTCTACATTTGGATGGAGCAAAGAGGGATGCACAGGCAGTTCGTGGCAAACATTTACACACACACATTGACTGAAACCGCTTGTCTCAAGCAGGGTCGCAGCGAGCCAGAGCCCAACCTGGCAATAGAGGGCTGGAGGGCTTGAGGGAGAGGGGACACACCCAGGACAGGACGCAACACCACACCCTCACAAGGCACCCCAAGTAGGACTTGAACCCCAGACCCCCCAGAGAGCAGGCACAGGCCAAACCCACTATGCCACTGCATCACCACACCCACCTCTGACAAACATTTATTAGAACACTAATAAACAGGAAAATAATGCTTTTAGTCCAAGGACCCCATTTCTACAGAAATCCGTAACTCAAATCAACTTTCCACATCTGTTTAAATAGCCGCTGGTTTTCTCCCTTTTCCACTGGCAAACATAGTCACCCTCTTATTTTCCCCGTAAGTCCCCCCAGTGGTTGCCCACTTACTTACATTTTTCCCATAATCCAACTGTTTCCAATAAACAGGTTTCCTGCTCAAACTCACGGTAATGCCTGTCTTTACAATACTGTTACGAAGAGTTTATGTTGTAGCTCCTCTGATCTATTACGATTTCTGTTAGAAAAGTACAGTATGCTGTTGGAAAGGTCCCACACACAGAGAGTTTGTCTCCTGTAGCACGGGGAGGTGGAAGATGGGGCTGTAAACTAGGTTACGGTTTGTGTCACAACATTAATCGATTCGTATTAAATTCAGATTCATCACAATTTGTGGTTTTGTATTTTCGGGAGTTACGTGGCACGATGGCACAGCGTGCACTGAGACCTTATACATTCGGTGTGAGTTTGAATTGGGCTCAGTCTGTGTAGAGTTACCATGTTCTGCCCATGTTTGAGTGGGATTCCAGAGACGTGTGTTTCACATGAATTGGTAACCACGCTGTGTGTTAGACTGCGTGTTCATAACTGTAGGTGAATTGCTGGAATATGTATTTGACAGAGATGTCAGCTACATGCCAACCAACACTATATAACCTTTTACATTAGCTTCAGGTATAGACCATAACAATGTCATGAATTCGCTGACCAGATGTTATGAACCTACATTCCCATGCTTAAGCAAAAAACAGAATTAGGGTTGTGCTTTAAACAAGAATAACAGACAATTTTATAGAGATCTTTTGAATAGTTGAATGAATACTGTTCCAGTAAGGGTGTTTCATATCATATTCCCAGAGTAATTCAATAAAATTGCTAAGAGCGCTGTGACATTTAAATCACAGCTGAGGTGGCCCCGGAGTTTTCCTGTAAAGACATACTGGCGTAAGACAAACTCATTGAATGAAGTTGAAGTTTTTTCCTGGATGCTGAGAGAGGTGTGGACGGGGAGGAATTTGGCACATGCATAAAATCATTAGTCCTCACTGAAAGATAAGTGAAGGTCATACTCTCTTGCTTCCTTAAGAGCATCAAAAGAACAGGTATCATTGCTTGTTAAAACTTGATGCATATTATCTATATGAAATCTGTATGCATAAAGTGCATATAATGCCATTAAACATGAACTTTTTTTCCACTTTAGCGAACTGACTGGTCACAGTTTAGCACAGTTTCATCTGTAAGTAAATATGATGTGTAATTTTTAATGAGATTGTCCCCCACCCCCTCGAGCATCAATCCCCAGAGCCCAATGTATGTAAATATCCAGAGAAGGTCTCTCTTAATTGCCATAACAGACTATAACTATTGTCTGGTTGAGATCACTAGAAATCTCCTAACGTCTCTCCAGGCTAGAAGAGCACTGGATACCTCAATAAGTTTTATAAATTCACAATGTGTTTCTTTTGGACTTAGATTACATCACAGCTTATTGTTACAGAACAAACTGCTTGTTGTACACAAACAGCTCCAGTAAAATGTGAATAAGCAGAGAATTGCAAATGGGTCAGTGGTTAATGCTTTAATACGGTTTAAGTTGTCTGAGTTTAAGCTGGCTGGGACCTATCCAAAATTACCCTCACAGACAGCCTGCAACTGAACAGCAACTGAAATGACTTACGTATCTCAGTGATTCCTCGGATGCCATTAGCACGACTGGTCCGAAGAATGAAACCTAATTTGTTTAAATGTTAGCTTTTTCTGTGTTTATCAAACCAGATAGTAACATCTACTCAAATATATCACCAACCAAACCAAATTATGATGGTAGCCCATTCCATTTGACAGAAACACTGATGAGTCCTGTTGTCCTTTGAATAAGTCAAATACACTACTGAAGTTGAATATATAGTATGTATGTGTATGTGGCAAAGACTATTAAAATAAATCTTTTATAATGTGGTATCACAGTAATATTTAATTTTTTTTTTTAAATTAAAAACTTGTTCTGAAAATAATTTTAACAGAAAACTGTAAATTTTTTCTTTACAAAGTCAACTTTTACTTATAGTTTTAAGCCTAAGTTTAAGCCTAATTGCTATAATGCCTCTGTGTTTCCCAGAAACTTACATTTCCTTAAACTAATTTCCTTAACTACATCATCTCTAGAGGAAGACAGTGGGATCTGAGTAGGACTTATGAGTAGGACTCATGTTCATATACAACTAATTGTATTTGTTTTATTTCATATGGGAGTATCAAATATAAGATGATCCTTAATGAAGAAATGCACTAAAATTATTAATCAGAATAATTAAATGAAAATAAGTCTGTTTCCCTCTTTATACAGCACAGTGCTTTATAATTACACATGGCCATTCAGTGTAGGTACTGTATTGTATTGTATTTGCTTTAGTGTCTAGTCACATTAAACAATAGAGGTTTTGCAATTAGCTCTCACCTTTTGTGCTTCTGTAGGAAAATAATTACTTCTGATAGTTCTGAAATAACAGTGACCCTCACCAGGAACAGCAGGCTGAAACTGACTTCACTTGATTTCCGGAATATATGTTCAAGCGGACAATGAGACAAAACTGCTGTTATAGCTTTGCGTTTATGCACCCTTAGCTTTATGGCTCTTCTGTCATAAATTTAATTAACTTTAAAGGTGACTGAGTTTGGAATGTTATCTACATCTCATGATGAAACAGTCTTGGAAACCACACTATAATGCAGAGTTTCCTCTGATTTAAAATGGTTGGATGTATAATCTAATTTATAATCCATCATTATCAAATGATGGCATGACGTGGATTGCCAGGGGCTGCAAGACAGTGGCTTTCTGGGGACTATGATGGCTCTGGCCCTGTTCCTACAGCACAGAAGGAAAGCAGAGGCTCTTTCACAAAGATGGCTGTTGAGCCCGCTGAATCCAATTCACATTTCCCACTACACCACGTGCACGTCTTGCTAACCATCAGTGGAGACTGCACTGATTCTGTAATGCTGTAAGGAGCTTGGTATGATTGGTGATGTAATCCTTTCTCTGAAATCCATTCTCCCTTGCAGAGAATTTGGCTCTCGGTTCATATGAGACTGAGTCTTTCAGGCTGAGTCGGCATAAAGGGAAGGCAGCACACAGACAGGGGAACGTTACTGGCCATTCTTTGCCTTTTCAAACATCAATTACAATCTGTACAAGGACGCTTAATATAGGTGAAACAGGATATTGTCAAAATAAATATGTGAATATTATTTTACAAGAGGCCATTGTCTACCAAGTTTTAAAAACCACCTCACCCAACAATCATATTTGAGGTTTATTATATTCATTTATCCATTCATTATCAGCAATGTGCAGGTTTGCAGTGGACTAGAACTTATCCCAGGAAGCATAGCATTATTCAGGATACGCTCTGGAAAGGATGCCCGTTAATTACAGGGCCTTTTGGACACTCCTTCTCTCACACATACACACACACTACAGGCCAGTTAGAGATACCAGTTCACATAAAACATATGCCATTGCACTGTGGTAGGAAACCAGAGCACCTGGAGGAAATGCAGAGGGGAAGAACATGCACAGTCCATACAGACCAAACTAAATTCAATCCCATGTCCAAGTATGCAACACAGGAGCTGAGAGCCATTCGCACTAACTGCTGCACCACCGTGCAACAAGGTTTATTGAAAGATTTTTTTAATGAAATGAAGTCCATCTAAAGTTTAGAACAATGGATTTGTCCGGAGTGGCTTCTTTTTGTTTTCTCTGAGCTGCATGTCGATCTGGAGAAAAGCATCTGCTAAATGAATAAATGTAAATTACAAATGGTTTAGCAAGCAATGTTTGCCTTTGATCTCTGAGCCACGCAGAGTGGACCAGGGCTGGATTGGACTCCGAGGCTGATAACATTCACTGACATGCATGCAAAGCATGCAGACTTTGCTTTAGATATTTGTAGCACACATAGCATTCATTAACTTGCATACATTATTTAGAAAGGAGAGCCCATATGTTATATCAACTGCAGAAGCGTGCCGAGAGACAGACCATAGTACAGATAACTGAATGAGAAGAAAAAGAAAAAAACAATGCCAATGGATCCCCAGGGACATGGAGATTGCTTGGTTTGGAAGTATAGAGCGAACTGAACAGCCAGATGTATAGGCATGGCTCTCTCAATAACTGGATGAAGACAAACAGTGGTTTCTAAGATGATGCTGCAGACGGGAATGAAGTTTAAAAAGAAATTAGCCGTTTGGTAGGTGCTGGGCTGGCAAGCAGCGCAGAGGAAAGAGGTGGTCCCTAAGGAGCCGGCAGCACCCTTTATTTCTCCGCTCTTCTGACAGCTGCTGTTCCTCTCGCTATAGAGTGCCGAGCTGCCTCATTAGACCCAAACAGCAAAGGCCAGCTGGAAGCCGCACTTGAGGACAGCAGACTGGAGAGGAGCTTGGCCTCGCTGAAGCCTGTTCAAACACCAGACTCTTGCTGATGAGAAAAACTGGATCCTGGAAGTCTCTGATGCCATCCAGTTAGGAACTGATTAGGACCAGGAATAACTCCAAAGAATGATATCATTGAGATAATTTGGATCTAAGGTGGAACAGGGAACAGGCACACCTCTGGCATCCACAGTCTGGAAATAGATAACCTGTCTTTACTGGGAAGTAGAAACTTGATTTGGTGTAATGAAGGGGTGTCAAACTGAATCCTGTCTTGGGTCAGATTTTTCACTTCTAACATCTTGCCTGAATTAATTTTTTAGTTGACACTTTGGTATTTCTTACATTCTTAAAAACGGATGTCAAGGCTGCTGTCGTAAACTGAGAAAAAAGTTTTACATTTTTGGGAAAACACATCAATAAAAATAGGCAATTACGTACCAGTTGTGTCCTGGACCGTGAAAAGCTCATTCTATACATGACTGTAAGATTTGGGCTTCATACTTGGTGTAATGAAAAGAGTCATTCTATGAAAAGTATCTGATTTTTTATTCAAATGATAATATATCCTGTATAATGATAAAAATAAACATCCAAAAATGTTATGTATAGAAACACACAGTGGCTGAAACCATTTGTCCTGAGTGAGGAGCCTAACACGGCAACACAGGATGCAAGGCAGAAGGGGGAGGGGACACACCCAGGATAGGATACCAGTCCGCCACAAGGCACCCCAAGCGGGATTTGAACCCTAGACCCACCAGAGAGCAGGACCTGGCCAAACCCACTGCACCATCACACCCCCTGCTGAGATAAGGATAATTCTGATATAAACAGGAAACAGAAGTAAATTATATATTAAGCTGTGCCAAAATAAAAAAGAGATCTTTGAGTCTCAAAGTCACATTTATTATTATTCTTATTCTTCTTCTTCTTATTATTATTCTTCTTATTATTATTATTATTATTATTAACTCCCTACATTTGCAAAAAAAATGTAACTAGGAAGACAGTTTGTGGAATTAGGTGACTAAGGCCATCAGGGAGGACAGTATGTACCTACTGCAGCTCATCATGGTGTATTTTAGGAGCCACAAAATCCAAATTGACTGGCTTTTTAAAAACCATAACCTGATCATTACTGCTCTCTAACCACTTTACCTGGTGTATACAGGGCTGCCATTCCTGCAGGTGCCTTTACTGTCAGGTAGGGAAATTCATTTACAGCAACATGGCCCCTTGGAAATAGTCTCTGTTTCAGCTTCTGAGCTGGATATCGATAAATAGATGCATTTCTTGAAAATAATAATGTTTTAACGTATATGTGCAACGATTCAATTGGCAAAAAGACACACCAGTTTTACAAGCGAGTACTAGACTTATATTTGGGGTGGCTTATAAATAAAATGAAGTGAGTGCAGGAAATTCGACAGAGACAAGTGGTTGATGTGCATGAAAAATATATGTGGAGTGCTTGCAGTTTAAATGGGCAGAGATGTTTGTTGCGCCAAAGTGTTACTAGTTCTGTGCCTTATGTAAACATGCATTTGTAACAATTTCAAGGAAGATATAAATCAAATAAAGAGAGATGTCATTTCTCTCCTTTTCCTGTTGATACATGGTCCTAGAGGTGGAGGCCCTTAATTGTCTGTAAATGCGTTAAGAAGTCTTTTGAGGTCAGATACAAGCGATCACAGTCAAATGCAACAGGGTAATTGCACCGCTTGGTCTGCACACAGAAAGGCCGTAAATCACCGATGCTTTTGGATGAAATCTCATTTCAAAACCATCCAAAAGCAAATTGTAATTCAGGTCAGCACAATCCGAGTCACAGTTTGCAGTCAGCTTTCAGCTCAGTTACTTCAATTTACCTAATTTAGGGGGCATTACACACCATTACGATAAACTGGGATCAAATCCACAACCAACTGCGTAGCTCACACTCATTCACTCACGACCCACAATGTACTTTGTCTCATTACAAATACATCATGCGCAGTGCCTATGTTATTTTATTTATTTACTTGCTGTTATGTTACCTTTGTGAGCTGGTAGGGAGAGTTGGTGGCATAGTGGTTAAGAGCTACTGCCTTTGGTTCCAAAAGGTTGCAGGTTTGTTATCCCACCCTCTGGCTGTAGTACCCTTGAACAAGGTACTTACCCTGAATTACTCCGGTAAAATTACCCAGCTGTGTAAATTGGTAAATGATTGTAACCTTGGCACTGTAAGTTGCTTTGGAGAAAAGCACCAGCTAAATGAATAAATGTTACGGTGCTAAATAAACACTTAACAACAACATATGTAAACCTGGGCACTTGTGTATCAGAGGAGAGGTGTTTGCTGTGTAGTTTCTTGTAGAACATGGAAAAGCATCTGTTCACTGCAGGATTCATTTGAGAGAGATGCAAGGTGAAGTGTGTTTGAGGCACAGTGACTGACTGTAGTTGTAGACCTTTGTCGTCTGAAAAAAATGCAACATGATTATCTTAAATAACAGAAAAAAGTTAGTAGTGGAACGTAAGTAGTGAAAAAGCAATAGCCCATTGGGAATCACTTGGTTGAACTATGCTGAGATGATTGAAGGCAAAATGAATGCGAACATGGGTTAACAGGCAGAGGCTTTAGAAAGCTGACAGATACCAGCAGGGGAGAGCATTACATCACCCACAATGCACTTGGCTGCAGTCATTTTCTATAGTAGTATTACCTCATGCATTCCTTTCTCTTCTAACACACTGCCACTAATGAGTTTTTTAAAGACACCTTTACCCCTTGTGAAGTACAGATGCTTCCAAAGTGCTAAATATTTGTTCTCTCCACAGATTAAATCAGAACTATCATGCAAGCTGGGGTTAACTTTTATTGCTGAAAATTTCACATTAGCTTGTCAAATGAGAGCATACACACACACACACACACACACACACTTTGACTGAAACCACTCATCTCAAGCGGGGTTGTAGCGAACCAGAGCCAAACCCAGCAACACAGGGCATAGGGCCGGAGGGAGAGGGGACACACCCAGGACGGGATGCCAGTCCGTCGCAAGGCACCCCAAACTGAGTATTTTCACTAATATTATTGACAGAAACTAAGACAGAAAGTACATCACGCAAAGCAAAATATCAACCATCATTTTTAAATACAGCAGAAAGGAATGGTTCTTGTTTCTTGGAGTCTAATAGAATGCATTACTCAAAAATCACCAGCAGATGGCAGCACATCCTCTTCTTTCGGCAATAGACGGGCAATCCCTGTGCAGTTAGTCCTCGACTTATGACATGTGTCGTTTACGACAACACGGACTTACGATGACCGTGCCAACAACCTTATTATATTACTTTTGAATATAGATGTTTGGTCATAACATCTAATGAGACCACTCATTACGACAGCGCTGTACGTTTTCATTTGTGATTCCACTTAAGTTACTTTTTAGTTAAAATGCCTAGTAGGGGGAAAGTGAGTATTCTGGTGGTGGGGGAAAAAATCAGGTTTGGAAACGAAAGTGAAAATAATTAATGTATGAAAAAATGGGACAAAGCTCTCCTCATACGATGTGTAATTCATGCATGTTGATTGTTTATATATCTTTATGGTTCATATGATACAGCATAAGGTGTTTGAGACTTATTATGATGTCATCGGAAGGGAACCTCCTCTTATGTCTTGGTTCAGTGTGCAACAAGTTTTTGTCAGTTCACTCTACCGTAAAAATAGGAAGAAGAGTATTTTACTCAAACCACTTAGTCAAAATGAACATGGCAGCTCACAGTAGTCAAAACCTTATCAATACTGTCAATATCTTATCAATATCTGACCATTAAAATGTGGTGAGAAAGAAAGAAAGAAAATCACGAAAGATTTCCGTAGCTCACGCAGACTGACCCAGGTGTTCTTCCTTTTTAACTCTTTCAGGTTATGGAGAAATGTTCCCTGTCACTTTACCTGGGAAGTTGTTCTGTATCGTTTATGCCATGGTTGGCATTCCCCTAATGCTCCTGGTGATCACCGATGTAGGTGACATTCTAGCTATCCTCCTGTCCAAGGCCTACATCCGTCTACACAAGTTATACAAGACTTCTGTGTCCTGCTGGTCGTTTAGAAGGGACAGGGGAAAACAGGTGGAGGAGGCCATGGTCCATGACAGGACCTACACTTTCAAGAAGGACGTCCTTATCCGAAAGCCCATGGACATCAGCCAGGTACTGCACCAGCAGGCATCTATAAGGAGCAAGTCCAACCAGCTGCAAAACGCGACCATATTCAATCACATCATTGCTCGGGAGAACCTCGGCCAGGGCCTGCTCCAACCCAGCCGCTCTTGTCCCGAACTCCACCAAATGCCACTGAACAAGGACACCAGCCTTTGGAACTACCCTGAGATTGGGGAGGAACTGGATAAACTAGATGTGCCCATGACGGTCATTTTGTTGGTGGTCTTTGCCTACATTCTTTTAATGGGGCTGATACTACCCCTGTGGGAAGACAGCATTACTCACTTTGACGCCTTCTATTTCTGCTTCATCACCCTCACCACCATTGGCTTTGGAGACATTGTGCCCCAGCACCCCAAGTTCTTCATGCTCACCTCCCTGTTCATCATCAGTGGCATGGCCATCATGTCCATGGCCTTTAAGCTGAGCCAGTCACGCATTGTCAGCGGCTACCGCAAATGCATGCACTGCATCAGCGGGGGCAAGGTGAAAAAGTACAACGACTCCGAGCATGAACAACTTGTGACCATAACCAGTAAGCTCAAGTAACGTGACTAGTTCTACGTTACATGAAAGGCCCACAGTTCCGATTCCTGCATGTTCTGCAATGCTTTGTGTAAATATCGTAATGATCAAGGTTAGCTCTGGTTCTTAGAAGCTCAGCTAATTCAGTTGTGCCAAAGAGGGCCCTATAGTCAGGATTATTTCAGAGGCAACACTCTTGTGCATGGGAATTTGCACTTTGCATGTTATCCATTTATGAGGACAAATATTTACCAAAGAAATGCTGGTTCCAGGTTTTGCGTATTGATTCACAATAGAAATGATTACCAAAAATTGTCAGTCTGGTTGCATAAGCACTATCCCACTTTGCTGCAGGTAACTGACACAGGCCATGGCAGTGCAGAACCAGCACTTGGCCAAGATAACTGGTGCTTGTACCTACAGTCCAGATGCACACACACACGCGCACACTGTCTGAAGCCACTAGTCCCATGTGGGCTCGCGGGGAACCGGAGCCTGATCCGGCAACACAGGGCGTAAGGCTGGAGGGGGAGGGGACACACCCAGGATGGGACACCAGTCCGTCACAAGGCACCCTAAACGGGACTTGAACCCCAGACTCCGTGCCACCGCACCACCCTCAGTCCAGATCAGTGCACGATAATGCTTGACATATTGTATTTTTTTCTACTGCACAAATGATGTTTCCTCTTCAGGATAAAAATGCATGTGATAGTTCATTATCGTAAAAGCTGCAGTCTCTGTAAGGATTCAGAGTTTGTGTGTAATTAAAAAAACTCTTGAAATTGTATGAAATCCACAGTTCTGTCAAAAGAAATCTAGGCTTTCAGAACGTAGGTTTTAAAGATATTACCAACTGTACCAATTTAATGTAACTAAATGGATATTAAGGTAAAAATGCACATTTCTGAAGGTTACACAGTGTATGATATATTTTATTGTTTTGATTACCTTGCATTTGTGCTTATGCTGTCATTTGTCGAACTGTGCCTTTTATTGTCAGAATGACATTAAAATATCTCCAACCATTGTAGTAGTGTGTAAATATTTTATCAAACGTTGAGTGAAACCTGTTCTTTCAACATACACATGTTAACAATGAGGATGTCGCTGACAGAGGCCCGGAGGTTTTCTTCTTTCGGGAAGAGGTGGAGGTACATACACCAATAGTCAAACTTAAAGGAACAAACTAAATGTTACAATTTATAAATGTGATTGAAAAAATTATAGTTCTCTTCTATGATATGTAGAATACACAGGCAGCTTGTGGAAAGAAAACCTAGAGAAATATTCCATGGAAATTTTAGAGAAACAGAACTTTGAGAAGAGACTGAGCTAAAACCAAGATTGTTTTCCTGCTGAACGCTTTATCGTCAAACTATTACTGTCCAAAAGTCGCATACAATTTATATAACTGATATCAGATATCGTGTCTAAAAGGAAAACACATCTGTAAGATATTTGCTCAAATTAATTAATTGTGAAATCGTGGTGATTCTCAGTTAGGAAATTAATGACACTTAATGACACATATGCCTATATGAGATAAAATTATATATTAACTGTTTCACTTCTGGTGTGCTGTGGTTTGTATATTCACATGCAACAACAGCTGCATAAGTTAGAGTGTAAGATACAATATGTCATCTCACATCTTCTGAACCGCTTGTCCCATACGGAGCCTACCCGGTGACACAGGGCGTAAGGCCAGAGGGGGAGGGGACGCACCCAGGACGGGACGCCAGTCCATCACAAGGCACCCCAAGCGGGACCTGAACCCCAGACCCACTGGAGAGCAGGACTTGGTCCAACCCACTGCGCCACCGATACAATATGTCATATTAATTATATTCCATTTAACACAGATTGCTGCCAAACACTACTATACTTGTTCTTTCCAACAAAAGAAATTCAACTGCATTTTTTTGTTTTACATTTACATTTACATTTATTTATTTACATTTATGATTTAGGATTCAACCTGTTATTGATTGACCACTAGATGTCAGCAAAAACAGAAGCATGGTGACACAGTATCAATGGGGGTAATAACAATAATAATAATAATAATAATAATAATAATAATTTGAAATACCTCACATGTGTCACAACAAATTGCTATAAAACAATCTGTTTTACAGGGCTCCCCTGTACCCTAATGCCTCAACTTGTTTGAACTCCTATTTCAGACAGTGAATCTGAAGCTGACTTTAGTGCCAGTTGTTGCAGGCAGTATTAGCGTTCTAATGGACACCCCGTTCCATCAGATGATAAAAATGACAAAGACTTAACATCCATTTTGGTTTACAAAAGGTATCGACTGATGCATTACGCAGAAGAATTGCATTGCTTTTCACATCTTACACACTTGTCTGAACCACTTGTCCCATTCGGGGTTGCAGGGAGCCAGAGCCAAACTCAGCAACACAGGGCGTAAGGCTGGAGGGGGAGAGGACACACCCAGGACGGGACAACAGTCCATCACAAGGCACCCCAAGCAGGACTCAAACCCCAGACCCACCGGAAAGTAGGACCCGGTCCAACCCACTGTGCCACCACACCACTGCGCCCCCCCCCCCCCCCACACACAATTGCAAATCTAAAATTGAATGTAGGTAATACTACACTCACTACTGCTCCCTTCCCCAGCCTATGTGCACAAACGGAAACGAAGATCCTCAAAATAATGAGAATTTATTCGGAAGATAAAGCTTTGCATTGGTTGCACAGCATGGTGCCCATTTATGAAGGCTGCTCCAGTAGAAAATTTTCAGATCTCCTCTGAAGATGTGTTTGCATTCCAGGGGAAATTAAATCCACGTCATCTTCGAGTCCCAGAAGTGACTATCGGCCGAAACCTCTGCCGCTGCAAAAGACACTATGGAATTATTGTGCAGAACTGATACAACAAAAACAGGTTTAATTATGTGATCTACTGTTGCTCCTGTTACCCAGCAAAACAACAGAGTTAGCCCTCGCGTGATGGGGTCCCGACAATTAAAACTGCTACGATAGCTTGTAAAATATACGAAAATATATTACTTTTTTATAGAACAGGCATGTTATTCAGCATATCAGCATGACTGCCTGTGTCTGGAAAATTGATATTTAGTGTGACGTTCGGCTACTAAGAGCATCATCGGTATTTTATTTCTGTGCACGAGTGTGGGGATTTCAGAAGACAAAACACAGTTATTGTTCTATTGCCGTGTCTAGGACACTTTTCGGCAGCATTCCATGCGTTAATCCCTCCCTGAAGCTTATAATTTTTATTAGCTTTTAATAATAATAATAATAATAATACATGTTATTGCAGCATTTATAATAGAGGGAGGAGGAGGGCGAGAGAAAGAATGTGTGTGTGTGTGTGTGTAATGTTCACTTTTCCAGTGTTTGTTGGTGTTTCACCTTTTTCCAGTCACTTTATTTTTTCCACTTTAGTTTCAATCAGGATCATTCTCCTTTCCTTTGATGTATCACCATCATTTGCATCACACTTACGCTTTTTTACCATGGTCACGAGGGTAAAAAATTTTTTCCAAATACAGTAACACACGAGACACTGTTAACAGCAATGTGTTTGTTATTACGAACCATTGTATGTGCAATAACTCAAATTTTTAATATAATAGGCTTAATTATTGAGTTTTCATTTGATTGTTACTAAGGGTGTTAAGAAATCAACTTCCAGTCAGTAAGGGGGTTGTTTGTAAGTATGGGTTGTACATAAGTCAGACGTTCGTAATCGGGGACTGCCTGCATTTAAATGTACTTTATACACCTCTTATGTGATCATTATACACGCATGCTCTTCATGCCAGCCGCACCAGACAGAGCATGTGGTCTTTCTGACATACATGAGTCCTGACGGCAGGACATCTGTGCTCAGTAAAGGTGCTATTTGGTAGTAGGTTGGAATCTTGCTCAGTCCGTGTGAAATTTTAATTGTAGCAATATTGGAAATTGTATTTTTCATATTAAAACATGCAAATTATGAGTCAAATGATGAGCCAGTTCCCTTTCCTTTGTGGAGCAGCTCTGGACATTCACAACCCTGTATTGGACAAGTGCTTATTGACGAATAATAAATCATGGAAACGATAAAAGACGAGGCAGAAATAAATTTCATAACAAAAAAAAATGTTGGTGTTTTCATTGTCTTGCATAAAAATACAATTTATTTTGATATTTTTTTTAATTTTGCAAGTGTTTTTTTCATAACAAATCAAGGTACTTTGAATCCCACACAATGGGAAATTGGTAAATGAGGGGAATTTAAAGAACAAATCAACCCTACTTTGTGAGGAATGGATGTACAGTATACATAAGTGAATGAAACGATAAAAGACATTTATACATACAGTACATACGGGGGGGTGTGGTGGCACAGTGGGTTGGACCGGGTCCTGCTCTCTAGTGGGTCTGGGGTTCGAATCCTGCTTGGGGTGCCTTGTGACAGAGTAGCATCCTGTCCTGGGTGTGTCCCCTCCCTCTCCAGCCTTATGCCCTCCGTTGCCAGGTTAGGCTCCCTGTGACTCCAAATGGGACAGATGGTGTATGTGTACATACTGTACTTAAATACATTTATAACATATTGGGTTTATTTCTAGGATTTCTATGAATCTGACCAGTTGCTCAAACCCCACCCCAAACATATGGAGTCATTTAAAACATATAATGGCCTCTTCAAGTTGAATTAGGACTCAGTTTTGTAGTATAGTAGTTTTGAGTAGTTAATATTTAAAAAGATGTATCCTGTACAGTGAAACAGCTGGTTCACAGGAATATAAGGAGAACAGACTGTCTTCACTCACTGTGCAAAACTGTGCTGTTCATTGATATTGCTACTACTGTTTTATGGACGGGTGTCCTATCCGGGGTGTAACCTGACAAACCTTGTGCACTGTGTTTCTGGGATAGGCTCCAGACCAACTATACTTGAAGAAATAGTTAAAGAGTGAGCAACCTCTATCCACCAACAATATTGTCTATATTGATTTTTTTGATTGATCATTAGTTTCAAGTTTTTTAATTAATATTATTTCAACATCAAAATTAATACAGTATTTTTACAAATATCATGTAAAAATATAATATGACAAACTTTGAACAATCAATTACTGTCTCTTTTCAGCCTCACTGTAGTGCAGACCTTTCTTATGTATTTTACATGTGAAATCACAGAGCACTCCACAGGTTTTCCTTTAGTCTCCCATTCTGGGTGCACCAATTCCAGGCATCTTTGGCAAGTCAGCTTCAAGTGTCTGCATCACTTCTATCTGTTCTGAAACGCTGTCGCTGTGTGTTGGGTTCAACTTCATATTTAACTCAAATTACAATCTATGACAACTGCCTTCAAATCTATAATGTAAACTGTGTAGTAGCAGAATAGATGGGGGCATCAGGAAGATTTGAGAGAGTCGTAATACATAACCAGAAAATGAATTTACTCTAGTTCTATGAAATGCAGTAACAGGCTATAGAATAATTGAATAAATTGATGGCCCAGTCAAATAGGGCTTATGTTCTGAGTGTGTTTTACAAAGGAAAACACTGCTGATATCGAGGAGTGATAATCATTGATTTTCCAGGAAACAGACCACATAATGCACTACTAGTAACAAATCTAAACATGCTGTAACCTACAAAACTTGCCTCACCTAATCCCTCTGAATCAACTGCAAATATGAAAATCTATCACATAAAATGTATCCTTGTGCAAATTTAATTTCATGACAAAGAAATCTGTAGTCACTGTGTAATATAAAATTTACTAATGATATTATTTGCCATTCTCCTTCCCTAAAGAAACTTGTCTGTGACTTTAGCAGCTTGGTCTCATCCACAGATGGTTGAAGGAATCTAATGAAAAAGTGGAAACATTTCAAAAAGGCAAACATACAGTGCTGACAGGAAGATCAATTTGCACAGCTGACAGCTCACTTTTAGTTTTTTTTGGGGTTGACTGAAATCTACCAAGGCAGACCCAAGACTCCACTGAGGGGAGCCGTGTGATGCACTTTCAAGCTAAATATTAGTTTTTTTTTTTCATTGGATTTTAGGTGACTATAGTCTATGGTGAGCACTCTTAAAATAATGTTTGGTATACTATACCTCCTACTTATCTCAATATCAAATGCAATCAGATATGATTTTCCTCATTAACATTTGCACATCTCAAAATGAGATTAAATAAGGAGAAATTTAATAAAGAAAAAAATTCTAATAAAAAAATTTGTTCTTATCAAACACAGCTCATGCAACATTTTAAATGAAGTTCAATAACCAGAAGTGCCTGTGGCTGTTTTAGATTATAATGGAAACGCATCAGCCAGTGAGGGGTTTTAGAGCCTGTGGTTTGATACTGTACCGTACTGTATATTATACATTTCCATCGCTGAAGAGGCGCTGCAATAACGTGCCGTTGACAGTTCTTTGAAACATCGGTGAAAAGCAGCGTGGAGTGACGTTGCGCGCAGTAGGGTGGGGTCTCCGAGATTATTTAAACTCTCTTCTTACATTGCATCTGTGCCTAATTACGGTTATTTAACGTTGGGGTCACGGTCTTTTTCAGAAACGGGAAGACTGTCTAATTAGCGTTTAACACAGCGCTGAACTACTCTGGTTTCGCACAAAACTGATATTTGACAAGACAAGTCCAAATGGTTTATGCTGGCGCGCCGCTCCGAGCGCACCAGATTTCACGCGCTGTGCGCTAGCGCGCGCCGGACCGCACCGTTCTGACCGCTCGTCCGCACCCGCGCGCCGGGGCTGCGGCGCGAGCTCCGGCGGCGACGCTCGCAGTGATGCTCGTGACTGATAAGCGTTTTGCGTGACGTCAAGCGCGAGCCAAGTAACTAAAGCTGCCCGCGTTGAGCTCGCGCTCTGTTCAGCAAGACTGAAATAGCCAAGGAAATTTTTCCCTGCCCCCCCCAAATGCGCATTTAAGGTGAGATTTCTTTCTGCATTTCAACTTGCGGCGTCTCAGCTGGTGTTTCCTCTGCTCTGCTGTTCAGAACAGCACTTCATTAATAACCACTTTTTATTTCCGTATTTTCGTCTCTCTGAGGTAACACTTTTCTGTCGCGGAATACGTTACATGTCGGGGGACCAAATTCGTCAAGGTACCAGTTAGCCCGACTCCTTTGCCTAGAAAAAGCTCGCGTGCCAACTTCTCCAGCGGTACTTGAGTGGTTATTTGCCCGTATAATACGTATTGCTGCTCACTCACTGAGGCGAAAATCAGGTGCCTTTTGCTTCTTCTTTCCAGGGCGAACCTGCCGTGTGCGGACCGAGCCATGGGGGCTGCGCTCGACAAACTGCGGGACTTCAGTCCGCTGCGGTGGTTGAGGGAGGAGAGGCAGTCCAGGCGACTCATTCTGCTCATCGTTTTCATCGCCCTGCTGCTCGACAATATGCTTCTCACGGTGGTGGGTGAGTGGAGCGCAGCGACACCCCGCGCGCAGACAAACAGCCCGTGCGCAAAAACAGCCCGCGCGCAAACACCCCGCGCTGCCTGCCGCTCACACCTGTTACGCGCCGCGTCTCTCTCATATAATAACCTGCCTCGAATCGTAACATCTGGAACGCAGAGTCTTTTGCGGTTGTGGGGGAGTAATGGAGCATTTCTGCGGTGTAAAAAAAGTTTTTTTTGGTCCCTTTAACTTAATTTTCATTTATAACCTAAATCATTGCAGTGTAAGTCACCTTGGCTTGGTGAAGTGTGGGCTGATAACACTGTGTGGAGTTCATTGGAAGTCGATTTGGAGAAAAGCATCTGCTAAATAAAAATATAAATGTAAATATATGTAAATGTTTAATTTCTCATCTAGGGTAGTAAACATGTCGATGGAAGACGTTAGATCCGAATGATTTACAGCCGTTTTATCCTTGGAAAATTGTGGAGTTTCTCTTCCCTTTTATAAAAAAAAAAAAAAAAGTCTCGTGATAAGAGAGTAACACAGGAAGGAAGGTGACTGGAATTTATCAAAATAATGTTGTTATACTAACTGACACAAAGTAATTGGATTCGATCTGATCAGCAAATTGCTAGTTATACGCGAAACTGAAACTCTCGGACAGCGCGTTTCCTTATATTTATAGAGTCCAGACCTGTTAACCGTTATTATGATTATTATGTATCTTATTTGTTCTCCTATGGTGCATGTTTGCCCGATTGTTACCACCCTGTTGTTATACTGGGCTTGATCGTAACATAATCAACCTAACAAGGACAAATATAGAGGAGTGTGCTTTTATGCACTTGTTCTTTAAACATTTTTTAAATGCTAATGTTTACTGTGATAAAACATTAAACAGCAACTTCAGGTCTTTAGTGACCTTATGAAGGTGGATTCGTTTTTAAAGAAAGTTCCTAGACATAGACAAGTGTAGATATTCTAAAATTAGATTTCACACATGATGCTGTATTTCTCTCGGGAGTTTTGCATTGCATCAAGGTTTCAGCCCACTTTGCATAGTAATACAGCTTCCCACAATTTCCTTGGCACCACCAACACTCGCATCTCTCTGATTCTTTGAGACCAGAATTTGTGTTTACCTGACTGTCTTTGTGTAGTGATTTTGTCCTGAGTGTGAAGTACAAAAATATCAATTACAAAGGTTAAAACCTTCCTCTTATCTTCTTTTGGTCTCAGAAACCATCACTGGTGCCGGGATATCACAAGATTTCTGTATACTGTACTTGTACATCTAAATGTGTACTTTACCTCAGTACAAAATGTGTTGCACTGCTATTCCCATATGAATGACTGAAAAAATGCAAATCTGCCACTGCTGAAGGGTTGCAAAGGTTTTGAAACCATAGTTAAAGTACTGTTAGAAAGAGAAAAAGGGTAGAGTATCTTTTACCATTTGCAATGTTAACTTAATGCATAAAATTCACTAAAGTAAAAAACAGAAAATATGAGAGAGTTCTCACTGACTCAGTCTGCTGCTGTACTAATGGAGAAATAATTCTCCTAGTATTTGCAAAGGTTATGGTTTAAATATAACTATATTCTGCTTACAAATATGTTGAAAGCAGCAGAAATGTATTTTATTTTTTCAAATATTGTGGTAATTTAAAATTCTAATGTTATGTCTAAAACCTAAGGGTGGAATATAAAAGCAAACCATGTGTCTGCTACACAATGGTACTGATACAAAAAATCTCTTATTAACTGTTAGTATAGATATTTCCTTAGGGTTTGGCTAATTATTGAAATAAAACAGATTCATGAACAGAGCATGATTTTTCTCAGAATTACTTTTGCCTTGTTAGCTTGATAAAAACATAATAATCAATAATGCACTGTAGCAAAATACTGTTATAATTGTAAAATAAAACAAGCTTAATGTTTAACGATTATTCTTTAGTTTTTTAAGCGTACCACTGGGTCAGGAAGTATGTACTGGCATGAAGACCAAGTACTTCTCTTTATTTTGTAGACGTAAGCATCATATAGTCAATGCCATATAACAAAATGTTACTATAATTAAAAACCTGTTGGGTAACATACAGTATATAATTTTTGAAAATGTACACATTTGTGGTGGTGGTATATTCAGCAGTAACATACATTTAGTAGTATATTAAAATGGCATATAACTATCTCTCTAATCTATACTTCAGCTAACACAGGATAAACCTATTTGACATGAACAATAATAACTGAAAAGATTAAACAAATTGAAGTCATTAAATTACAATGTTGTGGACCTCTTTGGCACAATAAGAACCACTGTTTGTGTTAGACTGAGGGGCGCGGTAATGCAGCGGGTTTGGCCAGGTCCTGCTCTCTGGCGGGTTTGAGGTTCGAGTCCTGCTTGGGGTGCCTTGTGATGGACTGGTGTCCTGTCCTGGGTGTGTCCCCTCCCCCTCAAGCCTTACGGTCTCTGGTTCGCTGCAACTCCCTGCTTAGGACAAGCGGTTTCAGCCTCTGTGTGTGTGTTTATCTTACATGTACCTAGCATTTCAGAGTCTAAAATTAGCCATGTAGTAAAACTGATTAAAAGTTTCTCAGGATGGCTGATTTAAAAAAAGAATGGTAAGCAAACTACTAAAGTGAAATTGACAAAACTGTTTTCCAGGATAAATAGCAATAATGTGTTGTGATATGTGAAAAATTAAACCATTCACAAGGACATATCAGAATCTATTTTGAATATTAGGGGGGTGTGGTGGCACAGTGGGTTGGACCACAGTCCTGCTCTCTGGTGGGTCTGGGGTTCGAGTCCCGCTTGGGGTGCCTTGCGACGGACTGGCGTCCCATCCTGGGTGTGTCCCCTCCCCCTCCGGCCTTACGCCCTCTGTTGCCGGGTAGGCTCCGGTTCCCTGCGACCCCGTATAGGACAAGCGGTTCTGTGTGTGTGTGTGTGTGTGTGTGTTTTCTGTTTCATGTTCTCTGTTGTTTATAAATAAGATACTCAACACAGCCCACTGTGATATCTGCGCATAACATATCTATCTTGCAAGTTTGTCTATAGAGTAAACAGATCATTATTAAACCGTGTGCAGCTTGAAAAACTTGAAATTTAGTATATAATCTAGTAAAAGATAAAAATGACTGGTCATTGTTCACTTTTCTTCTGTTCCCTCTACACTCCTCAGTCCCCATCATCCCTAGCTACCTGTACATGACAGCAGAAGAAGACGTTGCTGTGAGGAACCAGACGCCTTCCCCATACCAATCCACCAGCAACTTTCAAACAATCCTATCCCTCTATGACAACTCCACCAGGGTGATTGAAAGTATAGCCCAGTTGACCACACGGATGCCCACACAGAAGCCAATGGTTCAAGAGGCCTTCAGCACATCCATCACACCAACCAATGCTACTGATTTAAACTGCCCAAAAGAGGATGATAAACTCCTAAATGAAAATGTGAAGGTTGGATTGCTTTTTGCCTCCAAGGCAACTGTGCAGCTGATCACCAACCCGTTTATTGGACCTCTGACTAACAGGTGGGTTACTAACCTTGTGTTCAACAGTAATCCACATGTTGAAGGAGTGTAGGAATTTAAGTTTATTTATGCCACCAAAAATGCAACAAACAATAGGGGTTTCTTATTGAAATATTTCTGGGAAAAAAATGCTGAAATTATTAGCATGTATATCAATTGATGGGATTGTAAGTAAAAAATTGTTGAATTTAGTCTAGTGGTGCCAACATAGCTGTTTTTTAAATTAATTTTAATCTTGAAGAAATGTAGATAAAATCTACTATTGTTAGCTGCTTGTACAAGCTTGCAACAGTCCAGAGCCTATCATGGAAGCACACAGTATTACCCCAGCCAGGGCACACTCCTGATGCAACGCCAGTCCTTTACAGCATAGTCACATGTTTGTATTTATTCACATAGCCAACGCTTTTCTCCAAAGCAACCTACGATGTTAAGGTTACAATTATTTACCCATTTATACATGCATAGTTTTACCAAAGTGAGTTAGGGTAAGTATCTTGAGGATCAAACATGTGACTTTTGGACCCCAAGGCAATAGCTGTAACCACTATGCTACCAGCTGTCACACAAAGGGCACTTTGAAGTTACTGCTTGTTCTGAAACACATGCCACCATGTCACCCTGGATAAGATTACACACACACACCGTCTGTACCGCTTGTCCCATACGGGGTTGCAGGAAGCCGGAGCCTAACCCAGCAACACAGGGCGTAAGGCTGGAGGGGGAGGGGACACACCCAGGACAGGACGCCAGTCTGTCGCAAGGCACCCCAAGCGGGACTTGACCCACCGGAGAGCAGGATGAGGTCCAACCAACTGCGCCACCGCACCCCCCCAATAAGATTTCTATTTTCTTAAAATAAGAAAATAGAAATTTAGGTAGTGTGGTGGTTGCCCAATAGAACCTGGGTTGTACGTTGGGACATGGGATGAAATCTGATTCAGCCTATGTGGAGACTGAATGTTCTCCCTATGTATATGTGGACGACTTCTGAATGTTCCGGTTTCTTTCTGCAGTCCAAAGACATAATTCAGATGAATTACGGAATTTAAAATGCCCCTAATGTGTATATGTGTCAGTGTGTTAAACTGCTCTTTTGAATAAATGAGCAAATGATTGTAGGGAGTTTAGTATAATGTGCCTAGCCTTTGTTAGTTGCCTTGGACAAAGGTGTCAGCTAAGCACTAGTAATCACTGTACATCACTTTGGAGAAAAGCAGCTGAAGGAGGAGCTGTAAATGTCATAAATTTTGTAAATATATTTCCACTGACAGTTACTACATATTTTTCCTCCTGTTTCTTAGAGTGTGGAAGGGAAGGATTAAATGATAAACTTACTTTACATTTTTTTAAAAAAACAAGCCTTGAATACCCTGCGCAAAAAATGAAAACAGACTCATCTATAAGACTCATACACTTCACCAGTGAATTTTGATTCAGCAACAATCTGTGTTCATTGATAGCACTTCTTATTGTGGTGTTCAGGGGCTGTTTTCTGACAAGCTTTCTGGTTTGAATGGTATTCCTGTTATAGTTCTCATGATCAAGATTCTTGCCTGAAATGGATACAGAAAGAAGACGCTGCTGTAAAAATGGGTACACCAGCACAAACTTGATTATCTAGCACTGTACATCCCCTTGGAAAAAGGTGGCATCCAAATAAAAGTTTAAGGGTTGAATTTGTGAAAGTGGGTTTTGTCTGTATCCGAAACATCACATAAAATCTGTGAATACCGTGGCTGGTTGAGATAAATTAGTGTTAACTTCCGGTATGCTAATGAAAATGGTACTTTAGGATTTTTGCCCTTTATTGACATTAATAACAGAGTAATTACAGTTCGGATTTCAGGAGAGTAAGCACTAATGAAACCTGGATTATTCTTAACCTAATTCACTACTTTCCCAGGAGATGAGTACTCAATTATTTCAATTAAAGCACACATTACTATGAACATGTCTGGAAAGTGGGGGATAAGGGTGCAAATATTAAAAGTACTTAAAGGAGTTATACACAAAGCAGCAGCACTGTGACAGCGAATGTGATGCTGATATGTAGGGAACAAGTGTGTCCTCGGTCTTCTTGACTTTGTTCGCCCAAGTTCTAGTTGTTATAATATACTACACTGTATTTAGTGTGTTACTGCACACCTGTTAATGCAGCATTCCGAAAACAATCGGCACTCAGTGAGGATCTGTCATTCACGCTTGGTTCAGCCATCATCACCTGAGTGCCACCGTTCACGAACTTTCCCTGTTGAGTGGTGCAGACAGACAGCAGGATTAGTAATCTGAGTAGTCTAAGTAGCCCCTTGCTGCGAAACTTTGAAAATGGTGCTCAAATGCCTGCTTAACTGTCCGATTTCCTCACCCGGAACCATCTCCTCGATGGATATCCATCTTGTTTAACAGTTGGTCACTCCACTGAGATGGCGTTTCTGGCCCTTCTGCTGCATTCAGCACTGTCAACCAGCGGATTTTACTCTTCCCCTCTTAGTCAGCTTTGCATCAACCACTACACCACAACCAGACCCCTTTGCTCGTCTATTTCTCCTAGCTTGGTGGTCCCACACACGAAAAGTAAAGCACAGAGGTGCTCAGTTCTGGCTCCATTGTGGTAGAATGACCTCCCCCTCTCACTCAGAACTACAGAAACTCTGTTACATTCAAGAAGGGTCTGAAAATTCACTTTGCCCATGATCTCTCCAGCTCATGTATGGTGTAAATGTTCATGCATCGTAACTTTATGATCATCCCCAGATGAGACTTTACACAGCTGCTACTCCTGCATTGTATGTGAATGTTTGTGTACCTTAAAAAAAATGTAGGAAGGTTATCAGGATTCATCTATCCTGTCTTTTATTCAACTACTTGAGGGATGAACATCGGTGCATCTAGGGGAAAGTAACAAACTAGGTTTACTTAATCACATGTCTGCAGCTATGTCTCTTTCTCTTAATATAATGCACAAATTGTATTTTCGCTGAGATGTACATCGCTTGGGAGAAAAGCGTCTGCTAAATAAATAAAAGTAAATGCGCACACAGAAACACATACATACTTGCTAACTTGAATGTAGAGTGGGGTTTCCCATTAAAAGCAAGAGCTGTGACCAGAGTTATTTCTAGTCATGTGAACCTTTTTGTTAGGAACTGGTGGTTTCAAAGGCAGGCCAGCTGCAAACATTTGGAAAGAGTAGTTAAATGAAATTATTAAACACAGAGTAAAGTGTTTCCATACTCTGTGGCTTCTGCGTTTGTTGTTTTTTTTTTTATTATGTTTAATTTCTAAAAACTTGTACACCTTTCATACGCAAAACCTCTATTTATATTTATACTGCAAACCACCATTTGGAAGAGGGTTGAAATTAGTTATTTTTCACAACTTGGTTTATGGGAATATTAATTCAAGTACAGTAAGATGAATATGTTTTGTGCAGTAAAACAACTGGAAAGTCTCCAAGAATTTGTTTTGATATGACGGGTGTGACTTAGATGACTTATGGTGACTTATGTTAATCAAGCGTTACGACCAAAGAGTTCTGTACTTCTTGTCTGTCCATGCAGAATAGGATACCAGATCCCTTTGTTTGCCGGGTTCTGCATCATGTTCGTCTCTACCATTAGTAAGTACTGAGTTTATAGTTTTATAGTTCTGACTTTATTAGTTCAGTGGTTTACACAATTTTGCCCTAACTGCATCATTTCCTTTCTCTTGCTTATCTCTGTATGAAGTGTTTGCTTTCTCGAAAAGCTACACACTGCTGTTTCTGGCTCGATCTCTACAAGGGGTTGGATCATCCTGCTCCTCGGTTGCTGGTAGGAGAATTAAAGTTTTTCTGAATCAGTACAATTAAAGGTACACTGTCAGATATTACCGGACATTAAAATATGTACTGTACCCCCAGAACTGAAAGCAATTAAGGGAAGAGAACATGCATCAGTGATACAAAGTGACTTAAATATACCCCCTGCGATGTGAGGAAAACTCAGCTGTGGCCTTTTGCTTTGAAAGACTGTAAATCTCAGCTGTGAAAATGAAAGCCCCTGTAAATATGTGAAGTATGGTTCCAGCAAGGTGACATATGACATGAAAAACCAAAACAATCTTAACCAAAGGGGGGTTCTTTGAGCATTTAGCCTTCCTGTCACACTAAGTTTCAAATTATTGAAGAAATTTGTCTTACTTATAGTGACTGCGGTAATAGCAAGTTCAGTGATGGGTGTAACTGTCAGTTTTTCTGCGGGTTGATTTATATGGATTGCTTAAATTGTCAATTGGAAGGATCCCAGGTTTTTTAGTGTATTTGTAAATGATACAATTATTGCTGTCAGAGTATGGATTAGATCTAAGTAAACTGTAGCCCAAAGGCTATAGACATGTGTAGAGTACAGGAGTCTTGAGGTTGGGTTTTTAAAATTACCTCAGCAACATGCATGAAGTGCTTAGATATGTGGAATAATGCTACATCTTTCATCCTTCTTATAGTGAAAGTCTAAAGATGGGCATGCTTTTGTGTTTGTGAGGGATGGGGATGCTGGCCAGTGTCTACACCAATGATGAAGAGCGAGGAAATGCCATTGGGATAGCTTTGGGTGGACTCGCCATGGGAGTTTTAGGTCTGTATGCAAAGGCAAACAGAAACTTACAAACAGTAAATGCTACTTTGTTATAATGCTGTTGCTCTACACTCCTGAATTCAAGTAGGCTTTTTACTCACAGGATTGTGCATGCAGGCTTTTCCACCAAAGATTTTTTAAATGTGTACAATGTGTATAAAGGAATTTTTAAATTATTATCTAAGAGAGACACTCAAAACAGACCTCCAAATTCTTTAGCCACAAGTATGCCACAGAAACAGAACTAAACTTTTTTAAATGCAATTTGGGTATTTTGCTGCTTGTATGGTGAAAACGTAAGATGTTTCAGTTCTCTGTGTTATTAGTTATCATAAGTGATTATTAATTCAATCTTACCAGACCAGATGATGGATAGCTGACAGAGACTGTTTGCTCATCAGAATTGTGCTTGTGCATCTGATTGGTTTAAACATGTTGTGGGTGTATCCAGTTACTGGAATTGTTTGATTAAATAAACTACAGTTTCTGGAAGATTTGAGAGCATATGCAAAGGTTTTTGGTGATTGTTTAATGGTGGGTCACTTCTGTTTTCGCAGTTGGTCCTCCATTCGGCAGCGTGATGTATGAATTTGTGGGCAGAGCAACTCCTTTTCTCGTATTGGCGGTTCTGGCTATGCTGGATGGGGGTAAGATAATTGTGTGTATTGACACATCTAAAAGTGTGTTGAGCAGCCTGTGTTACAAGGACTTTTTTCCCAGTTATTTTTACAGTTTCTCCTTCCCCTGTCCATAGCTTTGCAACTGTTTGTCCTTCAGCCATCGAAAGTGGCACCAGAGGTGAGTAATTGACTAGGATTAGTACTCATTTGTAATATGTATGCCAGTCAAGACCAGTAAAACTCCTGAGTGGGTGTGTGTTGCACACATCATCTTTAACCAATATAAGAAAAATCAATAATTTAAGCAGCTATGAAGAGCAGCCTCGTGGCTCAGCTAGTAGTGCTGCTGTCTCACAGTGCCTGGGGGTGTGAGAAGATGTGGATTTGATCCCCACTCAGTCTGTGTGAAGTTTGCGTGTTCTCAACGTGTCTGTGTGGGATTCCTCTGGGTGCTCTGGTTTCCTCCAACAGTCCGAAGACATGCTTTTCAGGTTCAAGCCTAGTGTGTGAGTGACAGAGGGAATGTGTTCCACTGATGTATGGATGAGTTACCTATTGTAAGTAGTGTATCTAGCAGTATAAGTCACCTTAGTGAATAAGGTGTGTGGGCTGATGTAACACTACATAGAGTTCATTCAGAGTTGCTTTGGAGAAAAGCATCTGGTAAATAAATAAATGTAATGTAGCTAATGTAAGAAACAAATGGTTGTGTTGGCCTGAACATAACTAACTGATGGGTAGGCACTTCTAAGAAGACATTTGAAGTCTGGCAGTGGTCTTGAACTCCACTACTTAAGAAATAGATTGGTTTATTTCTTAAATGTTCTGTAATTATTTTGTGTCAGTCAGCTGACATAGTGCTTGAAATATAAATTTGCTTTGAAATGAGAGGCAACAGTGGTAACATTCATCTCAGGGTAATATGAAGTAAGTGTTATTGTAGGAGGGCAGAATTGTTTTTTTATAGTGTGCCAGGCTACTAACATCTACTTTATAGCTAAGATTGGAATTTGCAGCATTTTTAGCCTAATTCAGTTGGTTTTGACTCCATGGCCAAAGTTGAATTCTTAAAGAACTGCACTAATTAATTGTCAGCCTGTCATTTTCAAATATCTTTCTGCCACCTTGCACAAAGAATCAAGTTTATTTCAAGCTGCCCAGGATGTTTTGTTGTTAAACTTTTTGTGAGGTAATATCGTCCCTAGCAGTATAAACCCTCAGAACCTGTGCCAGTAGAGGGTCTTGCAGAGGGATTTTCATGTAATCCAAAGAGAGTGTAGAATAGTGCAGAATTTATTCATATATCAATTTATCACACAATTGGCTTTTGCCAGGGATGGTGATTTTCTATCAAGTTAATTCACGGACATATCACGGTTGAAGAACAAGCTCTGTGCAGTAACAGAGAGGAACAATGAACTGTTGCTCGATATCCCCTGGGCTTTCTCTTAAAGCTGTGTCACAGGTCCTGGTTTTTTGTTGAAATGGATTTGTCACAGCTGCAAAAGCTGTAGAATGAGAAGATGTTTATCTAAGATTGCTTTAATGACACCCGACTTTGAAAGAAAGCGATGCCTATCAGTTTTTTATACAAAGAAAGGGTGAGCAAGTGACTAAAACTGAATGAGTGCAGGTGCTTGAAAAGCAGTCCATAATATTATACCGCTAGGATCTCATTGTTTTTCATTTAGGATGGCACTCGTCACTGTTGGACCTTATGACCACACACAACCGTTTAAAATGTGTCAGAATCCACAAACTGACATCTTAACATTCTTATGATTTGTTTCAAATATTGGCACCAGTTTTACTCGCATGCATTACCAAATTTCAGATATAAAAATTATAGTAGTTTTTTTCCACAAGGTAATTCAGTTTGTGTATCCATACCTTTGGGTTAATAAAGGAATAACGTAATTGTTTGCCCTTGTGCTTTCAGTAATCAGCAAATGTAATTGAATTTCATAGTGCACAAGCACAAGGTATGGTTTTCTCATTTCTTTTTAATTTTTATCTCTTACAGAGCCAAAAGGGAACACCACTTGTGACACTCATGCGAGATCCTTACATACTCATTGCTGCAGGTAAGACAAAAAGAAGAGTGGAAAACTGATTAGAGATTGATGGAAAGTTTTATAGGCAATGGTCTCAAAAATATGGGCAAGTCAACATCAGAATGGCTTTAAAAAAACTAAATTAAAGTTATAGAATGGCCTAGTCAAAGAGGAATGGCCAGAATTCCTTTACAGTGATGTGAGAGCCTGGTCAAGTTAAAGTTATAGCAGCTAAATGTGGCGGCAACCTGGAATCCCTGATCCAGTGGAGAGACAAAAGAGTGAATTTTACAAAACAGAGCGACAGAAAATGTTCTCTGATAATCATCTTGGTTTATTTCCCAGGGTCCATTTGCTTTGCAAACATGGGAATTGCCATGATGGAGCCTGCACTGCCAATCTGGATGATGCAGACCATGTGTTCGCGGAAATGGCAGCTAGGTAATTCAAAGTATTCCTAGGAATCCTTTACTCTTGTTATTGCTTTATGATTTATTATTAGTAAAAGTGTGTTTTTACCAACAAATGTCTTTTTTAGAAGTTTTGTCTTTTTCCTCACAAAGGTTTTTGGAATGTCCAAGGAAATGAAACATTATAATGGACATTATCAGTTCAGAGTCTATCTTCTGTTTCAACTCAAAATTCAGATTTTTGCCAAAGTTAGTTGGCTTATGAGTCAGTTGTGCGTAGTAATTGTTTCTTAATTTTACTTAATATTAATGAACCATTAAGAATTGTATTACTTGTGTACATATTGATTGCAGAGGAAGAATTCTTTGTGCATTGCTGTTGTTTGTGTTCCATGGGTGTCGTTCCCCCCAGACTTCAGGAGATAATGGAGAGGAGTGTATATACTGGGATAGGTGGTGAGAAGCTAATTAGAAGGGAGAGGGGGAATCAGGAGCAGGCAGGATATGAGGGTGTCATTCACAACTGAAAGCAGAGCGTCTTGTCTGAGGGGCTTCATTACTGTCTCTCGCAGGCGCCAGCGACTCTCTGATGGAAGCTGATAAAACACGCTTATCTCCTCCTTTCTCTGCCTCTTTTTTCCATCAGGCATGGCGTTTTTGCCTGCCAGTGTCTCCTACCTTATTGGAACCAACATCTTCGCTGTTCTTGCACACAAAATGGGAAGGTAGGGGGGAAATTACTCTTATCACCCTCAGACTGTGCGTTTCCGTCAATGCTCACGTTAAATGAGATTTCAGTGTCGCGCCTGTATGATTATTGGCTCCTTATTGAAAACGCAGTCCAAAATCCAAAATACTGAAGATATTTGTCCATATATTCCTGCTGTTTTAGAGGGTGATAGTTTTCTCTACTTTTGTTGTTCTGTTTAAATAGACCCATGTTATGGACATTCTGTCGGAACTTCATTCCTCATGCCTTCATTTTATTTCCTTTATAAAATGTACAAAATATGTGGGGTTAATCACTTCATTCTTTAGCTGATGTCTGGCCAACATATGGAAGACTGGAAGATATCTGCAGTTAGTATAAATAGTATGGAATGGAATGGATGAAATGAATCCTTAAGAATTCCACAGGACCATATAATCAATCAAGGATTTATCTTTAACTAAGAAGGAGTCCTTCTTTGTACGGTGAGAGTTACATAAGGCAGCTAATAGTGTAGTGATTAGAGCTGCTACCTTTGTACCCCAAGGTCCCAGGTGTGAAACCTACCTCCGGCTATAACGCTCTTGTGCAAGGTACTTACCCTAAAATCCACTCCAGTAAAAAAAAAAACTCTGTCAATAGCTGTAGATAACTCAACATTGTAAGTTGCTTTAGAGAAAAATGTCTGCTGAAAGAATAATTGTAAATTTGTCTTGCTAATGGGATTTATTATTCTTGTAATACCCTTTCTGGGTAAATTTCTTGGTTTAACAACATCTTTGGTTTATTATTTGGTTCGTGTTGTTTCCTTTCAAGGTGCATTCCATTTTAGTTATCTTCCGTTTAAATAGTGGTTTCTTTTGTGAGACTGTCAGCCTGGCCCATGTCAAGCTTCAAGGAACACAACACCAGTAGCCGCCCTTCATTTCCTCTACCTTATTGTCTATTGTCTGCTCTACCCCAGATGGCTGTGCTCTCTCATCGGAATGCTGTTGGTGGGGGTCAGCATTCTCTGTGTAAGTGTTCGCAGCATATATGGGACCACACCTGTGTGAAAAGGCAGACCCAAACTCCCATGCTTTTGTGGGGTGCGTGTCTGTGAGCATTCTCAAGCGCGAAGGGGCTAATCTCAATACAGACTGAGAGAGACACCCCCCACATCCTCTGCACAAGGAAACAGACATGTTTTCTTTTTGTCTTTTATCCACTTTTTGTCATTAAAACAATGAGCACTTAGCAGGCATTCAAGTGCACTGCATGAAACAGTGTGTTTCCAGTGACTTTTATAATTGTGGAATATCTTCAAATTGTTATGATAACTATGACAATTATAAATACATTTGTAATATTACCATGTAGAAATGACGGCACAGCAGGTAGCATTGCCTCCTCACAGCACCTGGGTAGGGTGAGAGGATGTGGGTTTGATTCCCCCTCAGTCTGTGCGGAGTTTGCATGTTCTCCCTGTCTCTGTGTGGGTTTCTTCCTACAGTCCAAAGACATGCATTTCAGGGTAAATTGGTGATTCTGAAACTCCCCTTAGTGTGTGTTCAGCTACTCTGCAATAGACTTTTGTCCCAACCAGGGTGGGCCTCACCAGTGGGCCCCTGCTCAGCCATGCACCCAGTGCTTCTGGGATATGCTCTGGATCACAGCAACCCTGATCAGGACAAGGAGTTATTGAAATTGGATGGATGATTATGATGAAATATTGTTTGTTTATTCAGCCACTGTAGTTCTAAATGGAGAAAAGCTCATACTCTGTCATGGTTTTTGTCCCGGAAGGAAGGGGCGGACTCAAGTGCAGGATGCACAGGAGTTTATTCAGACGCTAGACAGGAACCGTAGTCGGGGACAGGCAAGGGTCTTCGGACTGCAAACGAGGTACACCAGGAAATCCAGTATCGGAGTTGGAGAAACAGGCAGTAGGTCGGAGGTCGGAGCAGGGAGCAGGGAGCAGGGACACTCATTGTTCGCTTCTGCCTTTTAACCTGTCGAGCCCCAGGTGTATCCAGTTATGCTGATGACGTGGGCGTGGCATACTCAGCCTGGAAAGAGATAAAAGATCCAATTCTAACCTTCAAAATGTTCAGTATCTTGTGTCCACCTCTGTGGTTTCAAATTTCAAGCATTACTTCCTGTCTTGACTAGGTGCCATTTGCTAAAAGCATCTATGGTCTCATCGTGCCAAATTTCGGTGTGGGCTTTGCAATTGGTGAGTTGACATTTATAGCTTCTGAAATACAATTCCACTTCCACAGAAAAAAGCAACAATTTTTTTAGCTTGCCAATACATTTGTTTACATTTCTTCATTTAGCAGAAGCTTCTCTCCAAAGTGATGTACATGTCATAGAAAATACAGTACAATGTGTACATTACATTAGTAGGAAGAGAGACTTAGATGCAGATGTGTGATTCTTAAGTGCAGTTTTTCTTTCCACCGTATGAACCAATGTTCATCACACGAGTAGCTGCATAAAACTTTATCCTAATATCGACGATTCCTAATCACCTTCCTAGTATTTTTTTATATATTTAAACATTTACATTACAATATACATTTTTCTTTTGATATTTCTTCCCATCGTAACATGTATGTATCAAAATGGTTTGCTTGAATTTGAAAACACTGTTTATCTTCTGCTTTGTTGCAGGCATGGTAGATTCCTCCATGATGCCAATAATGGGCTACCTGGTGGACCTGCGGCACGTGTCTGTGTATGGCAGCGTGTATGCCATTGCTGACGTGGCCTTCTGTATGGGCTTTGCTTTAGGTTAGCAAAACGCCTCCCGGTATAGCGAGAGACCTATTAAAACTTTTTTTAAAGCATGTTGTTTTATGCTTCTGTGTACAGGAATTTAATCATTGCCTGCAAAAAGCACCTATATCAGTGTCACAAAATCTGTTGAAGGGTATTTGGTGTAAATAGCTGTTGTGAAAAGATGTACACATCTTTTCAAGATGTGTATTAAAGCTTTTCAGTGATACTTAAAATCTAGAGGTGCATATCTCAGCATTGATACAATGGTGTATATCTGGGCCTTATGTTTAGCTTATTATGGAAAAAAATTTCTAAGAAATCACAATACTGGTACCAGCAAAACAGCAAAAAATGAACACACAAATATAGCTGCAAGACATTGCCCCAGCATGCAGAGTCTGTAGCTGCTCCAAATGGGCCAGGAGAGCCACAGATGGTAACTGAGGCACTGGGGCAGGGGGGCATCACACAGCTTTCCTCAGTGGGGACGCTGCTTTACCCTTGACACGGCCCCTCCCTGTCTTCCACAGGTCCATCGGTTGGTGGTGCTATCGCCAGGAGCATTGGTTTCCCTTGGCTTATGACCATTATTGGCGTGGTGGACATCCTGTTTGCACCGTTCTGCTTCTTCCTCAGGAATCCACCTGCTAAGGAAGAGAAAATGGTGAGGAAAGTTCTCTTTTCGCTTAGTGGTTTCAACCTCAGATGTATCAGTTTGACGCTAAAGTGAGCTTAACTCTTAGTCAATATGTAGCAAACGTTAACATGAAGCAAGATATATTCCTTTGTGACTGTAAATGTGTTTTGCATGCTCTTCATTAAATTGAAGGAACTGGTTTCTTGACTGCGAATCCTGACCTGTATGAGCATTTCTTTGCGTCTTCTGCGCCATATTACTGTTCCAACATTTCTTGGCACTACAGCGGTGTCGTTTTTGCACTGTAAAATTGCCCCATAAGCATCTTCATTTTAACGTAGAACAATAAGAGGTATAGGATTACTCACTGTTTCAAATTACTGTAAAGGCAGTGTATATAAATAAATTTAATGATGAACAATGTGTTTTATTTTGTTTTTGCGTGTTTTCTGTTCATTGTCCCCTTCCGCTGTGATGACGACACGCTTCCTTTCAGGCCATCTTGATGGATCACGACTGTCCGATGAAGACCCGAATGTACACAACACAAGACACGCAGCACTACCAGATGGGAGATGAGATGGAGACAGAGAGTGACGAGTAGCTGCTTGAGCCAGACATGTATGTGACCTTTCAGAATATCTACTTTGCTTTAGAAAAAAAGAGTGAAAAAGAAGGCAGTGTTCGTGTGACTGTCCTAAGTGTGTTTTCCCACTGAATCTTGTCAGGATGTTGTACTACTGAAACAAACCAAAGTGGTTCTCGTTGCCTGTAGTGACAAACCGCTTTAGAAGAGTTACCAGCCACAAGCCTTACCCGGTGGAGCAGATACAGAAGAGGATACGTTTGATTCCATGATTGTTGTATGGCCTAGTATTGTAGGGTACATTCACTGCTCTTGCTCTCATGGGCAAGCTAATAGTCACACGTTGGTCAAACACTGAAATTCGTAGTATTGAAAAGAACAAAGTGTACTTACCTGTGTCCTGCGTTTATATTTTCAAAGGGGTAATGATTGAATGTGGCACTTTAATCTCATTGAGCGATGGCACTATGTGGATACATGTCATGTTGCTGGTGAATTATTATTTCAGTTGTACTGTAATTTAGAGCTGTTTGTGTTACTTGGTTTCCTGCTATGTTGGTCTAGAGCTTTATGAATTTTTTAACTAAATCAACAAGATATTGTGTAAATGTAATATATCGGGTAATAGCATTTAACATGGTTATCTTTCGGTTATTATTAAATTGGTGGAAACCTACCTTGAAATGGGCCTTAAAGAATTATTTACATAATCAGGGTAGATTTTTGAAAAAAGATTTATTTTTCATTGTGCAATAGGATATATATCTATTTTGTTGGGAGAAATATTTTGGTCAAACTAAGACAGTGTTACATTTGCAGCTTTTGTACGGTCTGGTCTTCTCTTCACCTCGAACGATGCGAACGCCGCTTCGATGACTGTTGTCTTTCCGTGAGGGCTTTTGCATGTTTGGTGTTCAAGCGATTTTAGTGCTTTGTGTACATGTATTGAGTTTGAAGGTATCTACTTTACCATCATAAAGTACAGTACATTTATCCATTTGCTGATAATGTGCTCCCATACTTTTAAAGTCAAAATTTGAAATTCTCCATTCATTTTAAGATGCATCTTGCTTTCCTGGTGGAAAAGCAGTTGAGTTCCACTGCCTGAATGTGGCGTAACCCTTTGCAAAAGAAGCCCTTTCTTTGGCACAAGGGCGTAACTGGTCTCACACTGATAAACAGCAACAGACTGTAGGCATCGTAAAAGCATTTCCACGGTGGACAGATTTTGGTGTGGGTGCAGTGTACATTGTTACAGGCTGAGAAGAACTGATTTAAAGGCCAAGGCCACCACCTCAAGGAGGTCTGATAAAGAAAACAGCTGGTAAAAAGTGATTTCACCACAATATGTTTCATTTTATAGCAAAGTGGCTGAAATATAAGAGGTCTTTGTGTGCTATTAGCTAGGTTTTTACTATGTAAATTCTGATGTTTGTAATCTCATGGTTCCAGTCGGGTGTGTAATGCATTTGTGGTTTCTACCAGGTCCTTACATGTATTGATACCTTGGATGAGTTTTTTTTTTTTTTAAAGGCCAGTTGTTAAATTTGCATTTCTGCACTCCTTTATTTTTACTGTGACTTTGACATTGACATATGAGCTTTTTACGATGATACGGAGCTGCCTGGAACTCATCCGCAGCACCAGCGTTGCTGTTGCCTGAATGTGCGTGTTCAAGAAATGTTATTTGCTTAAATCTTTGCTGATGACTGTGCCCACATTTTATTCTTAAAGGCTGCAGGCCTTCTGCTCTTAAATAAACTTAAAAGCACCTCCAGCTGTTACTTAAAGGCACAGCTTAACACACAGGCTGTTTCTGACCGTCTTGATAAATTCTGAGGGCTCCTTTATAACCATCAGTTTATTGCTGCATGTTCAGTGAGCCAGTTGTAGGTGATTGATTAAAATTTCAGAATGCAAAGCAGCTCTAGCGACTGTTAGTAGCCGACCCCTGACCCCTGACTTGTATTTGCATACTCGGCACATGTAACGCTGTCCCTCGGCGACTTATAGACTCACGGGGATTTGAGCCACAAAGCTGTTCACACCACACAGCCACACTGATGGTATTCTAGAGCACACATATGCCCCAGACATCAAGTGGCCCTTTCTTGTCCAGTACCCCTGAGGCAGAAATAAAAATATTGACTCGCCCTTGGTGAAGAGCACTGAGATATCACAGGAGCAGCTAGGCATACAGAGAGGCAGTTAATAACAGTCGGTGCTCATTTCTCTCTATGGGTGGCTGCACCTGGGTAATGGCAGACCTGGGGATGCAATGTGCAAGCACATGTCAAAAAGAAAAAAAAATATTAAGTGTGCTGCTGCAGGGGTTGTAACATTAATTTTTCAGAACTGGGAATTAGGGATAGACCACGCAATGACTCATAAAGCTCTTAACTATCCACCTGTTAAAGTGCTTAATTCATAATTACTAACAAATTTATAATTTGCAGTAAGGGTTGTTGTAGTGTGTACGGTGACAGTCATGGTCCCCGGAGGCTTGGGGATGGGAAATTGTTTTCTGTAAAAAATACATTATATGTACAAAAACTAATATGGTTTTGCATATTTGTGTGTGTCTTTAACCTCTCATTTATTTGTCTCAGTTGGATTTTGGGACTTTATGGTCTTGCTCGCATTCTCACGTGATGGTTTTTGGGTCCTTTTTCAACTGTTGTGCTTTGATTTTCTAATTATCCATTTAGATGGGTCACATAGCCCCTATCTTCGTCAAGCCAGTCCATACACGCTATCCCGGTAAGCTTATAAAATAGTTATTTTTTTAAAATTTATTTTATATACATAAAATATTTCTGCAATAGCTTGCTGTCCTAGTAAGTCTTGGCTAATTTAAGTTCTGTATTTATTTATAGAAAATTAATTTCCCCTCCAATTTCAAAGATAGATTAAAAAAAAAAAACCTCAAATGTAGAATGGTAAACCTTTCTTTAAAGGTCCCTGTCTGCAAGTACACAACTCGAAAAGGGTTAGCAGACAAGATCAAACAAAAATGTTATTCGTTCTAGTTTAATGTGTTACATAACTTTCTCCTTATGACACATCTTTTAGGGTGATTTTGAGGTGAACTTGTGATTGGCTTGGAATGAATTGAAATTTTTTCCCCATACAAAGTGATGGATTAAGTATTAGATTTCAGTACCCTGTTATTCAATATTTGGTCGATTCGCAGGAGCAAATTAGGATCAGTTAACAGGACACTAGCGTACCTGTAAATGTTTGTGCACGTTAGGTATTTTTGTATTTTTACATTATATAAATTATAAACAGTAATTTACATAATTCTGTTGGATGAAACTGCTGAGGAAAGGTTGTGTAAGGGTGTTAAACGGTGTAAGTGTACTTTGAGGCAAATGGATTTAGTGGCAGGGAGCCATCACACACATACCACAAAGTGTCATACCTGCAGATTTGTGGTCCTAATTCTGTTTAAAAAAGTTGTTTGTAGCTTAAGGTATAACTAGACCTCAGCTGGTGGTCCCTAATAAATCAAATTTGTTACGCAGATTTGATCAGGTACATTGACACAAACAAATGTTTTCAGTCAGGCCTCAGGTCATGGTTCTGCTGTCAAGCCTCAGATCTGGTTAATACATCAAAACCTCAATAGCTGTTCTTCCACAGACCCTAAAGTGATGTATTTCTGTGCTCAAAGACAAGGGAGCATGCGATGACTGACTGGCAAGGCCTTGGTAATGAGAGAGATGTAATAGGAGACTCAGACACGTGCGAGCAACCATGTTGTAATCATCCTGTCGGTCTCGACTCGGAGTCCTCATTATTTGCCAGATGTACAATAATGATTTCCTCCTCGAACTGGGAAATTTTACATGTTATGCAGTGCATGTGTGTATAGTGTAAAATACCCAAAATGTTAGAAAGTGGAAGAAAAGAGGATTACTTGCAGGCTTCAGGTGAGGTTGTTTATTTAGGCTATGTACAATAGCGCTTGATAACACCATCCATGTTACTGTTACATCTTTCTTGCAAAAATGCTCAGCTGCAGATAGCATTGCCAGACAAATGTTAAGATACCATAGGACCATGACAAGGAGAAAGACAGACCTGGAGCAAGTAACGCTGGGTTCAAGTAATGCTGGATTCAAGGAACGCAAATTACAGCAGCACAAGACACAAAGAACTACTTTGCACAACACTGGTTCCAAGCCTGTGCACCCCCACAGCGGGAGCATATTCGCTTCGAGGAAAAGACACTGATGGGCACGGAGATCGGCGGCCGAACTGATTCCTATATCACCTTTCATTTCCTACAAAAATATTGCACAAAAAATCTGAATATACAACAATTGCAGATAGTAAAGTAGCAGCCAAGTATCTACAGAACATCACGTCTGTTGCACAAAACGCTTCATCGGTCCCGCCAGATTCCCCCAGTCCGGTTTGCGTGTCGTTGGCCCGACGAGATCCAGGCTCGGGCTGCGCCTCGGACCCGGTTCCAGCAGCAACTTCCAACCTTGTGGAGTTAAGGACATTTTGTCAGCTGGTGTCAGTAGATTATCGTGGTGACTGTGTCTGAATGTTCCCACAAGCTCACTGTCCAGCTGCTTGTTTGGGCCTTGCTGTGATTGAGCGAAAAGTCCATACAGAACGTCGGCATTGGTCTCGTTCACATAACGGGGGACGTCATGCATTCTTTGCGCTGTGTATATTCAGTGGCATACATTCATTTGTACAGGAGGACAACGTTGAAAGGCGCGGCATACAGAGAATCGCTAAGTTTCTGTCGGGTTAAAATGTGTTTTCTGACCCTACCCCTCCACACCATCCCTGCTTTGCCCAGAGAAAATGAAGTACATATCCTAAGAACATCACCCAACTTTGTCAACAGTGATATGAGGATTTGTTTTTCTTCAGTACACAAGTATGTTTTAGTGCGACGCTGAACATCAGAAGCACCTGACCGTAAGTAACAGGATGTCATATAAACGGATATGATTATGTAATGGTTTCATTGGGAGGAGGGAAGACATTTACTTGTATCTTAACGTATTTTACTCTGTCAGTATTGTTTACTGCTATGTGTTCTACATTTCACCCTCTAAGTTGGCCTGGAAGATGAAATCATTCAAATAGAAGCACCAATATATACAGACACTCTGGCAAAATGATAATTTTAATAATGATAATACACACATACATAATTTCAGTCTGGATATAAATAATCCACACATAAAAACAAAACGTAGATTCTGCAACCATAATCCCTTGTGCCTTTACCAAGTTAACGTCTTCATGCAAATTCCTCATAGCTTTGCAGTTAACGCAACAGTTAAATAATAAAGAACCACCATTTCTAAAACCAGACAAAGCAATACAGTAAAAGTGCTTACAGACAGGTGACAACAACATAAAGATAGTGGGGAGGAGGAAATGTTCTGCAGTTGGTACAATTTTGTTTTGTTTGCTCCACTTTTGCCACTAGTTTTGCGGTGTACAGTGTTCATGGGCAAGAGGCTTGTTACTGGTAACAACAAAAACTTAAGTCACTTTGCAAAACTCCCCAAATCTTTCCCCAAAGACCATGTAGGTTGCCTAATACCACCAAACTAAAAACTAAACGATACCGACACAAGCGTATGTAAGTATTACATCCCACAGGGTAAATTTAACCAAAGTGCAGATCATTGAAAAGGGGAATGATAGAGCAATCTCCACACGTTTTAATGGAATACATCGAATTACAGTATTTAAAGTGCAGCAACAGGCTGAATACAACTTTCCGGAAACATGTTTTAGTGATGATTCTTTGCTTTCCATATGTGCTGTTGAGTCATTGCATAAATATAAGCCATGAGCAGCAAAGGGAACAGAATCGAGCGGGTAATGAGGTTTTAGGAAACATTGCATCGATGGCTTGATTTCTGCTCCTATTGCCAGAGTATGAAGTTCTGCAGTGTTCTAATCTTTAGTGTGGATGTATCATAAAATTGGGTTTTAATGCTTCCTGGAGCAGGTCTGTTTCCCAAAACTGCTGCAGGGAAGTCACGTAAATGTGTCACTGTGAATGCGTCACTGCGAGCGCCCCTCTCTGGTCACAGCCCCGTCCTACCCATCTCCCACAAAAAGGTTAAAATATTTGCTGTTCGTTACAAGCCTCATGCCCTCACTTGTCTATGGCAATGCTTCTACGCAGATCTGCTCTTCTGTAATATCATCCAGCAGGGGAACCTCCACAGGACTGCATGTGTCACTTTCAAAAGCCTCTGGCCCTGTGAGGGTTTCCTCTGAACCACCCTTACTCTTGAAGCCCTGCTGCTCGGATGGGGAGGTGCTTTCGACAGACTCCAGGTCCTCGATGCCCGCCCGGTAGTGGATCATGAGCAGTGTGAGTGCCTGGAGTCGCTCGCCGGACTTGGATAGGGCGGTGGAGATGAGGGCCTTCTTGCGCGCGTCCGCCGTTTCCCTCTCCTCGAGCAACAAGGCGTTGTTGTGCTCCAGCTCCAGGTCGATCTCCTGCTGCAGTTTGTCCAGCATGAACTCCAGCTTCTGCGAGCGCTCGTCTGTGGGCAAGCCCCGGTATAAGTCCCGCCCGATCTCCTTGACAGCAATGAAGACGCTGTCATCTAAGCCTCCCTCCTTGCGCACCAGTTTACTGGTTCCTCCGCTCGTGGGTGCGGCCTTCTTGGAGGGACTGGCCCCCGTGTACGTCTCTGTGTCGCTGCTCTCGTTGTCTGAGGTGTTGGGGGTGTGTTTTGGCGAGGGCTCCACAGTCGTGTCGGCTACCTGCTCAGCCATTCTGGCCTTGGGCACCTGGCGCAGATTAAGCAGCCGGGAGCTGGTGTTGATAATGTGCCTGGTGAGCCCCGTCGTGGCCCTGTTGATGGTCGACTTGGCCTCGGGGTCGGTTACCCTTCGGTCGGTAGCCATGCAGAAAGGATGCTCGCTGAGACACTTTTCCTGGCACTTCTTGTGGCACACGTAGGCACAGATCATGCATTGGGAGGCTGCCTTGGTCCACACCTTCTTCTTGCAGTAGTCGCACCAGGTGGGATTCTGGAACTGGGTATCCTGGAAGTTGTGCTTGAACTCAGCAGTTTGCAGAGAGCTGTAGCTGGATTCCTCCCGGAGAAACAGTGCCTGCTGCTGCTGCTGCTGCTGCTGCTGCTCCTCCTCCTGCACACTGCCCTCCCGCTCCCTTTCGCGCTCCACCACACCGCTGGAGTGCTCCGACTCGCCTTCGCCCAAGTACGTGAAGTTGAGTGTCACATCGCCATAGCAGAGCTTCTCATTGAAGCCCTTGTGTGTGCTGAGGCTGCGCAGTGCCGTGCGGCTCACGCTTGCCCTCGGCTCCGGCGCACACAGCCTGAAAGTGCTCTGGAACTCCACGGAGGATGTGGACAGGCACTCCAAGGCGATATGTTCAAGTTTCAGACTGACGTGCCCCAAGCACAAGAGACTGCCTAGCTTGAAAGGATCCTTACACCAAAGAGCTACATTAAGGTACCTGTGGTTGCTTTCTACTTCAAACACCACAGAAGCCTTGGTCCACTTAGCTGTCTGGTTACGGAACAGGGTCTCTGAGGATTCCCAAGTAGGATGATCCTCAACACTCTCTTTTGTGCTGCAGGAGCTCTCCGATACCTTGTCCTTGTTCGGATCTACCTTGCTAAGATTAGAAGGGGGCGGCTCCTCGGTGCTGTCAGACTGTTTGACAGCTGGCTTTTGCTCCATTGCTTTTGCGGTCACTTTCTCAGCTGTCGGAGGTTTGTCTCCATTGTTGGCAGGGGGCAGAGGCCTCTCTGGTTTCTCTGGAGGCACTTCCCCTCCATCCAACACACTTTGGGTTTCAGCAGAAGCTGATGTAAGTTTTATTTGAGGTCTGGGGGGTACTGGGGGTCGGCCTGGAGGGGGTGGTGGAGGAATGTTGGGACGTTGAGGTGCTTCGCATGGATCGGTGCCTTTGGGTGCCGAGGGCTTGGCTGACTCCTTTGCCTGTGGCTTGAGTGGCGACTGAAGCCCTGCTAGATTCAGTTTGCGGTTTAAAATGGGTGAAATGCTACCCAGAGGTTTAGAGGCAAGATTAGCCACAGTTCTTTTGGGGCTTTGGTTTACAGTCAGCAAGGAATCTTCCTTCCCCTCACTGCTAGTAGGTTTGGGGTCCACTGCGAGTTCCTCAAATTCAGAGTCCACGTCTCTGCTGTCAGATGTGTCCAGGGTGGTGATGGGGACTGGGTCCTCCTCATAAATGGGCTGAGGCAGAAAGTTCTGCTCTTCCAGCTGCCCCATCCCCTCATGTAGGTTTCCTACAGTCGGAATCTGGTGACGCATGGGTCTTTCATAAAGTACCAGCACCTTATCTCCAGCCTGCTTGAGGAGCTTCGGCACTTGGACAGAGGATGTAACCTTAACACCTGCACAGAAGTAAAGACTTAATGAGACTTTAAGAAATACAATACTGAGGGCTACAGTTATATTTAGTATTACCTTATAGGAATGTATATTGTGATGTAAAAAGCCTATTCAAGGGACAAGAACTGTGGATATCAGGTCATATCTCTCACCCCCAATAGCAATGAGGCGGTCGCCTTTCTGCAAGTCCGCCAGGGCAGCGGGTGAGTTGGGGGTGACTGTCTCGATGCTGACATGCACAACGTCACCCTCGCTGGCTGGAACATGCCGGAACGTCATGCCAACACTCTGGGAAGCGCCTTTGATCAACTCGGTCTGAGGGAAAAAAAAAAAAAAAAAACAAATTACAAGATATTATTGCCAGCTACCGCCAAAAAGCAGGCCTCACACTGCCAATTCTTGTACATGATTGTGGAAGAGCTTCGTCACCCGCAACAAAAGTTCTGGCCAAAAAAAAAACCCCCCCCTTCATTCAAACTTGAGCAAAGAGTGCTTTATTTCAAATATGTGTTCTAGATCAAACTCATTCACCATCCATTACCAATTGCAGCTTGTCCAGTTCAGGGTTACGGTGACCAGAACCCCATCCCGGGCATGACGCATCACACGCACCCATTCACTCACATAAACACACACGAAGGGCAAATCAGAATCACCAATACTCCTGAAACACCTGTCTTTGAGCTATGAGAGGAAACTGGAGCACCCAGAGGTGTGAGCATGGGGAGAACACACAAGCTCCAGAGAGACTAAATGGGATTGAAACCCATATCTGATCCCACACCCAGGGAGCTATGTGGCACTAGTGCTCTACACCCCCATGCTGCCTGAACACAAACTGATTCAGTATAAATACGCGATTACCCAGAATCTTTGTACAGACTTTGAACATAATTTTAGCTGTCAATCGATAAAGCATAACATTCTAAATGTAAGTTAGATGTTAGTCAATTATATTTAAATACTATTTATAACTTATGCAACAGTTGCCCTTTTCCCCCTACAAACAACCTTTTATGTAATCATTAGTTCTTACAATGCCAAGGTGATCCTAAAATTTGAACGTGTATGGAAATACATTTCACAAAAAAAAAAACTGTCAGTCTGAGCTTTTAGAATGATTTATACCCATATTTTTATGAAATTACTTGTGGACCAACGTTCATGCTTTTCTACACTTAAATACAGTTTTTAATTAGCACTACAAGGGGAATTTTTATTTTAAAAAAAAAAAAAAAAAAAAAAAAAAAAAAAAAAAAAAAAAATATTTCTGCAGCCTTTGGTAAAGATGGAGGTGAGGATCTGCTATAGCACAGACCAGACCTGGAGATCAGGGTATAGAGGAGGCTCATCCACTCTCCCAACATGCTGCTGAACTCCATGGGTCTAAGCCAGTGCAGGCTTAAATTATGGTGAAACAGGATGAAGAAAGAGGCTGTTTGGCTTTCTTTTACTTTCACCTGCATACTTTCACCACGAAGTGTTATTGCAGAGAAGGTTCAGGCTACAGTGTCCCCCTTCCTCTGCCTGATGGCCTCTCCATCCCTCCAATCCACTCCAGAACATTTCATCATTCTGACAGCATGTTTCTGAAAAGGCACACGGTACAAAGAAATCCTACAATGTGCGTCAGATTAAGGCTTGTGAGAGAAAACCTTGAATAAATGGTTGAGGGGATCGCTCCATAACAGGTGTGCAAATGCAACAAGAGCACTGCTGTCATAACGTCCATGATACATCTGATCCAACCGTCATTTAAAAAAAGAAAAGTTACATCTTAAAGGCACAAATCAGCCTCATTCGTGAATATCTCCCATCACCAGAGGTGTAAGAGCAAAGATCTATTCAGAAGGTACTGTACACAGAGGACTTCAAATAAAAAAAAAACTTAATGAGACTTCATTTGGTGTTTTGACCACATAAATCTATTAAATTATACTAATCGTCTTGAGGGTAGATTACAGTTTACTGGGAGCTAGAGCCATTTTTGTGTTGTTTTCTTCAATAACCCATTTTGACAACTTGCTAAAGGTGAAAATTCTCACTACATGCCTACATGTATGAGAAACTCTTACTTGGTTCCTCTCAATCACACCATTTCCTCTAAATGAAATAATTTCATCTTTGCCCACCCCACAGGGGTCACCCAGTTTCACAGGTGACCGAACTGTGGAACACAGCCATCCTAAAACCAGACTCATAACCTTTAACATGTCAGATGCTTTTAAAGAGGATTAACATTTGTTTGACCGCTTAAGAACATTCTCATACCCCTGGCTGTTCTCTGGCTTGCAAACGCAGTAAAAATAAAGATGCAGAAATTAAAGCCGAAAACCAGACACAGTAACTTAGTAAATAAAATCTATCCAGGCTACAGAAAAGTCTAGGCACTGCTTTAGAGTTAGTTATAATGTTCATGAAAACGTGAGATTTCGTGAAGTCTGAGCACAGCAAAAGGTTTCTTTAAGAGCAGTATGAAGAAGGGAGAGGAAGAAAAAAAAAAAAAAAAAAAAACTGAGGCATTGCATGCCAGGCTTAGATGATGACAAAAGGATGTGGTAATTACTGAACCTGAGGAGGCCTGTAATTACAGTTAATTTCCACCCTGCCGTATGCTTGCAGTCACAATCACTGTCGTCGTATACTATGCTCAAGTCACATATCCCATCATACACCTGTTTGATTGCCAGTCACCTGTCTTCCATCTCAGCAGACCACCATAAATCTTTTTTTGGGGGCCTGAATTAGTGTAATTACTTCCAATCCCATGTTGTGTCAGCAAGGTGAACTGGCGAGTTCTTGTATGAACTGTCCATCAAAGTTTAAAATATCCACAGGTCCAACTTTTGGACAAAACACAGACCGCAAGGGCTTCAGCGGAGAACACAAGACAAAAAAGTCCCAGAATCCTGCTGGAGACAAATAACTGTAATAACGCTACCGTCATTCACGGCAATCCTTGGAGAGGGCACCCATTTTATTAAGAGGGCATTGAAAGAGGAGACAATGCATACAAAGTGGCAAGGAGAGAGTTGCTTTCAAACTCTGAGTGCTATTAAGTAAACATAAGGTCTTGGGAACACGAAGGAGTGATAAACACCAAACTAAGCATAATGTGACTGCAGAGAATGAAAGAAATGGCGACATTCAAGGCACACAAACCAAAGGAAGCAGGAAGAACAGCGATGACCGTTCAAACGGTAATGGCGAAACATGTTTCGGAGGATGCGGTAATGACCGCAGTGATGACCAAGGTATTACCAGACAGTAATGAAAATGGCGTGACATTTGTATCAACATACTATGAGTGACAGAATCTTTCAATTAGTAAATACACTCAATCGTATAACAGTGTCACGTACAACAGCAACTACTGCAAGAGCTTACGAAAATATAGACCCTTTTTTCGCAGGATTAGTAGAGTGTTCAGTGCATCGGCATTTTCTCCATATTAAATTTATTATTTTGTTCCATTGTTTCATATCATATGCTTGTATCAGACACTTTGGGACATGGACACAGAGATATTGGTGTGTCAAACACAAAATATTTTCTCCCCCGGTGGTGTCAATCTGGCTATTTCCTGGCGAAAACTAGTAAATTAACTTTATTACCTTGAAAGCAATAACTGCAAACACGAAGAAAGCCTTAACCCTGTGATCAAATGAAAATCATTTAACGTCAAACATTTATTTGTAATGTCTCCTGAAAAGGTTTAAAAGTATAAAAGACATTAAGAAAAGAGGAAATGATAAAGAAATGTTAGACGTTACAAATAATTTTTCATCCATTTCAACCAATTATTTTCCCCCGTAAGAAATAACGGCAGCTCAACCTCCACACAACAGGAATTTGTCTGAAGGGGTGATTATGTTGCACAAATGAACCTTGTTGCATGAGACCGATGTACTTCAACGTTATACAGCATACGTACACCGCATATAACTGGAATACCGAAATAAACATCCTGAACTGATATCCGTACAGTGGTAATTTTATTATTTACAAAATGTTTATAAAAAGGCTACAGACGGAAGTGGTGAAAAAAGGCGGCTCAATTTAGAGGACATGTCACCAAGACCAGTTTGGTGCAGAGCCACAGAAACCGAAGACGGGCGAAGGGCAGTAAACCCGTATTCTTCCAGGGACAGTCCCTCGGAGGACAACAGCTTCTGGGTTATTGGAGATCAAATCCAGCAAAATGACCAAACATTCGGCCACCGACGGCCCCCACAATGTTCTTTATGTCCAATAGAGAGTGCACGGCCCTTTCTATTTACGACATTAAAGTCCCATTTCACTGAGGATGCTGCTGCAGGGCTGGAGTCTGCCATCAGCACCGTGCGCCGAGAACACGGTGAAAACTCGGGCCAGGGGCTGGGTGTGGGGGCAGATGTGGCTTGCATCCCTTCACACGTACGACCTATACGAACCCTTCCAGTTAGCGCGTGTTTAGAGCGTACCGGCCTTATGGTCGTTTCCAGAACATCGGTTGTAGCACGTATCGTGGGGGGTGAAGTTAATGTGAAACACAGGGGACAGAAGCCGTTTTGCAGAACGGGGGACAGTCTCCAAGCAGCAGAGTCATCCTCCAGCTCAACACACTCTGGGTGACTCCCGGTAAACAACTCATGACGCACATGCAAATAAATAGGCAAGTAAAATACGGCAATCGGGCGTCAGTAAGAACGCGTGTTGGCCGAATCAGACACGCAGCCACAATTACGACCGCAATGCTCCTTTGAGCTGGGCAGCTGGGGGCAGCGGATGGAAGAGGAAAAGAACACTGTGATCTGAACTTTGCTTTCATCTCAGGTTCTCAGCCTCTAATAAGCACAGAGGGACTTCGCCGAATCGCTCGGGGTACGAGTGTACAAGTGAATCCTCAAATATAAGCAAAAGCTTGTGAAACCAGTCACTCCTGTATCTGCCCAGTTAAGAAGAGCACAAAAAAAAAAAGAATACTCTGAAGCAGAAGCCTTCTGGTGGGTAGAGATCAAATCATTCCCTTTCCTTAGTCTGCCACAATTACCATGAGCAACTACACATTTCCTTCAGGGCACAGTGGTGCAGCAGGTACCAAACCTGGAGATCAATTCCCACTCAGCCTGTGTGGAGTTTGCATGTTCTCCTTGAGTTCACATAGATTTCCCCTTACAGCCCAAAGATATGTGGAAGAAGGTGGCGGTACATCACTTCCGTACCCTCGCTGAACTTGGAAAACGCAAGTGGTCGCCATGACTCGACATCGATGACACCAACCCTAACCCCCTACACATTTGACATAGGAACAATCTGGGTGTCAAAACATTAAACAGAACTTAATGTGAAGGTGACAAATCCAGATGGTGTTTAAATAAATGATACTCTCAACATCAGCATCCGATTTATTGCTTTAATAGAGAAATAAACGCAGTAAAGGGAAAACATGGAGAAGCGGTCACTCGCATCAAAAATCACTTGGCGCTTTCTCACTGCTGCTGGAGAGCTGAGCTCCTGCACCTCCCCAACAACCCTTCAGAGGGCTGTTCGCACACCCGGGCCCGAGAGTACACGACACAACCAGATCGGGGGTCCGAGACCACGACGCACAGCTACACACCCCCTGGAGCCACACCCATCTCCTGGTGGCACTGCACGGCTGTCCGTGCGGAGAGAGACGGACCTTCTTGGCATTTTTGAAGGCAAGCAACAGGCCATGATTATAGCCCATTTGCAAGCATGAACGATGACTAAAGGGCAATTACGGAAATGGGAGCGCTGCATTTATCGAAGCCAATAATGCCGGGGAGCAGGTAAACGGAAGCTCTCGGCTCGGACCCGTGGTTCAGCCCGAAACAATTTACACCAGCACTGTTTTCCTTCACGCGACTTTCAGCGGCAATGGCAGCCCATTGTTCTCAATCCTCCAGCGCCGCACACCAACCCCTGCCCACAGCTCCCCAGAGGAATATTCAGGGTATTGATCAGATTACTCCGACTTAACTCTATTTGGCCAGCATGGAGCAATCGCCATTTCAGAAGCAAACGGGGTGCTGTAACGGACCAGGTCACGGGGATGTTTTCTTCAACCTATTACGACTGAAATGGAGACAACAAAACAACAAAATTAGAACCCACAGGGCCCTGGGGCACGTTGCTGCTTTTGACAAAACGTAAATGTCTACATGTTAATGTTAAACGATGCCTTTGAACAAGTGAAAATCTGGGGGGGGGCTAAAAATTTTTGGGTACAAATATACAAAAAAAATGGACATTAATAAAGCGCCAAAGCACACAGGCGGACCCACCCACAACCTTCCCTCGTCATTCTGTGCTTTATTACTTCCACGGCTGCACAAGAAGGGAGGTGACGGAACAGGAGCCCGCCTGACAACGCTTTGACAAATGGCGCTATTACAGCTCGATTCCACATCGCTCAAATACGATCGCAAGCCAAAGCGACATCAAGTCCTTTATTTCAAGCAACACAATCGTGATGCTTCTTCTCCCCTCGCCTCCCCCACCCCAGCGCCACTGTGCGCTCTGCTAAGCTAACAATGCCTTTGAACAAAATGCGCGGACATATCCGATCGTGCCGGACAATCGAAGAGACAGACTGCCGTGACGGACAAGGCCGCTTCGGTGGGAGCGAATCGGCCGTACAGCAAAAGGAAGAACAGCAAGAGAACGTGGCGAGTGATACGGAAGGCTGGTCGACGTGACGATCTCAATTTAGGGCTACGCACGATCCCATGTGCGAGTGCGTGTTGAAAGAAGCCCATTGAAGGCATTGTGTCGTGAGGACAGCTGCACCGTGTATACACCTGTTACCGAAGAGAATCTGACGCGCTCTGCCTTACCCGGATGTGGCTTTATTTGCATATCATGCACGTGAAGACCATCCCCCACACAGCACGACCTCGGACGCAAGCGGTCACGAGCACGTAGTTACTGCAGCAGACGCTCCTTGCGCTGGAGGAGCACTGGACGCATCAGGCCAGCAAAATGAAAAGAGCAGAACGACGTCCAAGTCGGTCCAGTGGTTCGGTCACGTTAATGCACTGGCGCGTGAAAGTATGCGAATCCCTTGTGTCCCTTAGTTTTACCACAAGATGGTTATTTCATGAGAAGCAGTCATTCTCCTCTGATCTGATAGATGTAGTAGAAAAACTGAAAAATATGCAAAAAATAAGTGAATCCCAAGTTGCATTGGTTAAACCAAGTAGGTAAGTAGAATCGGGTAACTATTCATAAGTTTATTTTAATATTTTATACAAGAATAATGACCATCCCTGTATACTTTACATACTTTCAAGCACTACTATATACACCCGAAAGCTGAATTGTGTCCGTATCCTGAGATATTGAATACTATAATGGCTTTCTCGTGCACTTCTCTGTCCTTATGCTTGCTCACTTTGCTGAACAAAACATTGCAATGGTCAGTTAAATTATACGAACTTGTCACCTTCGAGCATTTGAATGCCTATTTATCCAATAAATGTTTTGTATTGATAAGACCAGACAGTTTCCTCCAGTGATATTAGTGCTGAAAACCTTAGTATATACTAAGACATGCCTTGAATGGCGGACAATCAGTTAGCGGAACAAGATTAAATGGGGAAAGAAAGTGAGAGGGCATGCGGTAAACACGGTGCAAAAATGCGTACAGGATATCAAGTAAAACCCCTGTATAACTTAAACCTTAATACATCACATGCAGACAATGACATCCGGACGTCATTAATCACAAGACTAATTGGGATTTCTTAGTCTAAGAAGGGCTGTTTTTAAAACCGCCCCTAATATGCCTGACAATCAAAAGACCACAACCAATCGTCTTAAAACCGTAAAATTGGTCAACAATATCAAGAAACCGTTTATTTTCCCCTATATTTTGGAGCCCTTGTTACTCAAAAATTACCCTGGACGTAAGAGCTCACCTCATTCCATACGATACCGGAACGGACGACCCAGGGAGCACAGGCTAATATGTGTTCAAAGCAGGCAGCTGGTGTGGCGAGGGTGGGACTCGAACCCAGGTCAACACGGGGAACACGAAAAATGATCAATGATCAGTGGAGGCCTATGCAAGAAGACATTATTAGGTCTTAAGCGTTGTTGTGGCACCATTCCCCTTTCACAACATTTGATAACATTATTTTCATGTTAAACCCGTTTCAGAGCAGACGTTGAACTACTCCCTAATCTCGTTAACATCGACCATGAAAGCAGGCAACGTCCTCGCCTGGGAAAACCAGAAGCGTGCACAGCTATAGAGGGAAATGTCCAGATCAAAGCCATACAGCTTTTCTTTTATTTTCCCCCATCACTGGACAGTGAAATGAAAGAAAAATCGGTGTGCAGAAACAAAGAGAAGGCATAAGTGCTACACAAGTGGGACTACAATCTAGCACAGCGTTACATTACTTAATTCCCTACAAGCTTCGAGGACGGACTTACTCATCTGCAGTTCAGTTACAGTTCATTTCTACAGTTTGATGTTTCATCTGAGGTTAATCTTGGGTTAAGTGTCGAGCTCACAGCTATAAACAGCACATTGTCTTTCGGGATTTGAATGTGTAACCTTTCAATTTAAACTGCCCAAGGGGGAGGAAGGTCCGCAAGCATCGCGACCGGAGACAGCAACGAGGAGCGATCGCCTGCTGGAATATATTTTGTTGTACATTTCAATTAAACACAGATAATCGCAACTCTAAAGGTGACTTAAAGCGAAGGTGCAATAACATCAGTGTTCACTTGTTCCTCACCTTATTTTGTGGAGCAAAAATACAAATGATCCAGGCTATACGAAACGATGCCACCGTTTGAGACGAGCAGGACATTTGCAAAACGCAGGAAAAGATCTCCATGCTCAAACAATTTTATGGAGAGTAACAAACAATGTTATTGGAATATTTACATTAATCCAAAATGTTTAACTGTGAAACACCGCCAAATATTTCTCATTTGAAAGCACCAGATATTCAGTGATCCGATTCGAGTGGAGACTTTGCCAGCGGTTCATTAATAAGACTGCTTGAGCAACACAGATTTTCCAAAATTAAAGAAAAAGAAACCCAAAAAAGACAAAATACCTTAATAACTACCACTCCCCCACGTACCCCACCACGCTACCATCTGAACGGCCCTCTGTCATCGGTGGCCCTGACCCCAGCGGGCCGGATCGGGCCATGCTTTGCAGGGCGCGTGCTGGTCCTGGCCCGAGGAGTCAGCGCCCTGTCACTGCCTGCCCAGTAATCGAATCTAATACCACATGTCAGATCCATTTGTGTGCAGTTATAGGGCACGAGTCCCTGCCAGGCTACCAGACTGCAGCTTGCTGCCATCTCCAATTAGTTGCAGCCTGGTGCTGGGCGCCCAGAGGCGAGCGGTTCTGTACGGCCCACTTCCAGGCTGATCGCCATGATTGCAAATGTAAGCGAATTAGGTCCGAACGAAACGTGTCGCTCTGAGTGATGGGACGGCTCGGCTTTAGTCTACGACCACATTCATCTCCTTCGTTGTTCTGAGCCGAGCAAAAATCTTGCAGTGATTCTGACTGTACAGGATTATTCTTACAAGTCATTTATTCCACACGTTTTATTGGTACAATTACTGGAACATTTGTAAAACAACAGTCCAGTGAATGCAGGATGGATCTTCAAAACACTACAACCTGTTTTAACACTAAAACCTTGTTGAAGTTGAAGTCAAAGTAACGTGGACGATTATACCTGAAAAAAGTTGGGACGTTTCACAGCAAGTTAGAATTTAAGAACACTTAACATTCCATCAAAATCTCTATGATCCAGGTTTAATTTTGCTGAAAATGTATTTTAATCCGAGAGAAAACTTGACGACAGTCTTCCAATAACCCAGATGTGTCCTATTCTTTTTTGCAGTTGTCCAACGATAATTAATAAACCTCACAACAGCAGCGCCATCCATTCTGACATTTCCGTATTAACATATTAAGATTACAACAAATCGTAACAGTGGGAAATGGCAACAGAAATTAAAATTGATTTCAATTCAACACCTGCGGTGACTCAAGACTCTAAATTGTGTTGACCTATTAAAGCGCAATTACCTTCTTGTAAATCATATTTCTGAAGGCTTACTGCATGCGGAAAAAAGAAAACAAGCACAGAGTGATATATTTTCAGCTTTATGCCCAGTGAAATCTAACAGTTGGATCAACAAGTCTTCTGTTGTTTTTCCATAAAAAAAAAAAAAATCCCCATTGAAGTCTAAATTAGAGCTTTCTTTCCATCTACAGTCACATGAATTTTCATGTCGGCAATTGCTTATGATGGAGGACATTTGAAAACGGAGCACAAAGAAGTTGTTATGGAGACCTGGAGAATAAAAAGGTGCTCTTGTCCTTTCTAATTTGCACTTGCACACACACGGCTCTCGTTCTTTAAAGCACCCATGTCACGCTCAGACCTTTATTCCTCCTTCATTGTTATTCACCTCAAAGTATTAGGCCTCATTTCCATTACGTTTGCTCAGTTTTCAACAAACAAGATAAACGTTTAAAAAAAAAAAAAACTTCCATATTGCCGTTTAAAAGCAATGGCACATTTCCCCTTATCAGGTTGATATTTGATTTTTTTTTTTTTTTTTTTATAAATCCAAACCTGAGGACTGTCAGTTATACTGGGGTGGGAATGAGTCTTTTTTTTTTTGTATGCCAGGTCAAGGAGAAGGGGGGAGGAAAAAAAAAAAAAAAAAAAAAAAAGCACAACTTCCATGTGAATGCAAGCCTTGGACATGTATTCATTTGACTGGTGGGAAAAGCCACAGGTTTTGTCAATAATGAGGCAGCGCGCAGTGGCCCTGTAAAGCAATCTTTCATAGCAGTTTTTGTCAACCCATTTCTAGAGCCAAAAGGTTCATCTGTGCATAGTGAAAACATAAGTAATAGAAATGGCAAGCGGCACATTGTACTGATTACAGCTGTAGTCCTTCAACTGAAGGACCTGTGTTCAAATCTCACCAGCTCTTGTATATGTGCCTGAATCGATCTGGTGAAAATGACCCATTTACATAGCCGGACAAACCAGGTTGTATGCAGGTTAGTACAGAAACCCAACGTTGTCAGTGGCTTTTGAGAAAATACTCAAATAAATAAATACACAAGCTGAATTCAGGTTGGGGTGCGGTGGCGCAGCGGGTTTGGCCGGGTCCTGCTCTCTGGTGGGTCTGGGGTTTGAGTCCCGCTTGGGGTTCCCTGCAGTGGACTGGCATCCTTTCCTGGGTGTGTCCCCTCCCCCTCCAGCCTTGCGCCCTGTGTTGCCGGGTTAGGCTCCGGCTTGCCGCGACCCCGCTTGGGACAAGTGGTTGCAGACTGTGTGTGTGAGTTTAGGTCAATCTGTTTTACAGCAAATTTATAGACTACTTAGAGTGTCTATGAAGGAACTGTGACTATATATATATATATATATATATATATATATATATATATATATTTATTACTCATAAATGAAGAGTGACCGTATAGGAAGGAATTGTTTGGAACCCTCACATGGTACAAAGAAACCATGAAAACAGCTACAGAGATCAGTTAGACTCTCTACACGGTTGGGGCTAGAAATGTTAGCTCAAGTAAAATTAATATCCTCAGAAAATTCTGAAATGTATACAGGGTATCTAAAATCACCTTCCTCTCTCATTCCACACCCATAAGGTTTTGCATTTAAGATCAACCATCAACCATCATACCAAAACAGCTTTTTTCTCTGATATTCCTCCCCCCCCCCGCAATACAAGCCCCTGTGACATGCAGAACAATTTGGACCGGCAGCAGGGAGTGATGGGAAGTAATTGGGCTTTAATGAGCAGCCCAGGCAGTGGCATCTGGGAGACGCTCCTGAGAAATGGCAGGAAGTCAGTAATGTGGTGGGCGCTGCTGTCCGTCACGCGCTGTGAAGTCCGGCAAATCAGTCCGAGGCGCGATTCCTTCAAAACCATCTATCGCCAATACAGAAATGTGCACAAACAAAAAAAGTCTGGGCCTCTTATGCTCAATCTGCAATTTCCACAAATCACTAAATGGAATCTGAGTAGCATATTATTTCTTCACATAAAGCGGGGGGGGGAGGGAGAACACCAGCTAAGTGATGCATACTTTAGTCAGTATTTTTTGTGTTGCTTTAAAAGCTGCTTTGAAAATCTGTTTTTAGGGGATTATACTAAAGACCTAATATTATTTCTCAGATATAATGTGGTTAATCACTAATGCATCCATATAACTGAAACTTCAAGAGCCACTCAGAGGCATCTGAAGATCCTTAACTTGTGTTGGAGGCTGAAACCATGAATAAGACATGAATAAAGGATGAAGTTTTATTAAGATCAGTTTGTTTCTGTCTAAAATTCCAGGCCCTCACATCCAGAGTTTCATATGTGCTTCTCTTTAAATAAGAAATCAAGCCGGAGTACTCTGCTCAGCAGCTGATAGAGAAAAGCTGGGAAAGAATGAAAAATAAAATAGAGCGACAATAAACGAAGATTTATGAGAGCAAGTCCCCCCCCCCCTTTCAGAAAATATCATTGAAAATCCAAGTGCACTCCAAGAACAACAAAAATATACTGGAATATACTAACTCATACCAGGAGACAGTGAACACTACTGGTGTGGAACAGGGACCCGTAGATTGTGAAACAGAATGAAGAGTGTGTGTCAGAGTGAAGTCAGAAAAGTACTGTGCCTTTACGTAAACAAACAAATTTATTTATGCGAGGGCTCCATTACAGTTTAAATGCCCGTTAGCAAACTAATCTTGTTGTACCTACCATTTCTACTCCATCACAACTGTTAGCAGAACACCAGCTCGCTGTGGTATGGAGAGCGAATAACAAAAGCAGAAAGGCTCGGTAAACATGGTCGGGAACATCAAACACCCACGGCTGTGGTGCCGAGCGCAGCACCGAGCCTGTCGCATTGTGTCGTATGTGCCGAGAGCCGGCAGAAAAGGTGAGGAAAAACAAAACGGAGGGGGGAGCCGGAAGAGCAGCTGAACAATACGAGTCCTCTGGTCTTAGGAGAGAAGATACGCAACAGGCCTGTCGAAGTACACCTCCTCACCTTCGTGTGGAAAAGAGGCAGCGAATGTGACGTCCTACTTTATCAAAAGTTGAAGAAACCTGAGAAGGCAACAAGCAAAAGTCATGAAAATAAATGAAATGAAATGATCAAATATATCCTTACGCATTACACAATGCTTTGTGTTGCTGAAATATCTATCTATAGGAGTGGCCGTGAGTGTCACTGTGCATGTGTGCGCATACACGTTGTGTATTTTTGTCTGCAAATCATTGTGTGTCCATATGTGCAAGTCATTGTGCATCTTTGAGTGAGTGAGTGAGTGTGTGCACACCTGTGTGTGTGTGCGCACGTGCTCTTGTGTGGCACAGCAGGCAGGGGAGCACAGGGATACAGCAACCAGGCCAAAAATTACACGTTCACCAAGATGGGAGACCTTTCCCTCGGGGCCCAAATGCTCCAAGATGCACGAGGCAGAGCCTCTCCTCCCTGTCATCGAGCACAAGGGGCCACACTGTGGAGAACACCAAAAGACAGCACTGACCCCTGAACTGCTGAATGCAAGGGCCTTAGGTTTTAGCACCTGACCTCGATGCGAAATCCTCCTTTCCAGCGTTCTAATGGCCTGAGGAGGGACGCAACGATCAAGACTGCTGCCGTGGGACAGCTGTTTATTTGTGAACGCCTCTTTTTTTAACTACTCATGAGACAAAACACTAAAGTACAACACGCTGAAATTGCCACTAATGCGGGGGAAAGTCCCATCTGATGTTTTTGGACCACGCAAAGAGTACAAAATATCTGCAGCCGCCGGCCCGACTGTCCCCAAGCATCCACCAGATTCACATAAATTCAATTTATTGGTACCTCACATCATTAATCAAGTTACGTAAAGCAGTCTCCGTCACAAGAAACAGGTTTAAGTTCAAATTTTTGAAGAAATAGTCTCAGATGATGGGTGGGTATCGGGATTTGTCTATCCTGTGTTTTATGCACCTACTCGATCGATGAACCTCGGTGCAGCAAGCAGTAGGTAACAAACTAGCTTTGCTTCAGACTTTCAGGTCTGCAGCTATGTCTCCTTCTCTTAATCTAATGCATAAATTGTACTTCTGCTGAGATGCATGTCGCTTTGGACAAAAGTGTCTGCTAAATGAATAAATGTAAATGTAGATGGCTTCTCAACTTAAACAGTGGCCAGATGTCTGTTCATAACTCGATTTGTTCTTAACTCAAAGTCACTTTCACCATTAAGTCATAATAAGGAAGAGTTACATAGTACAGATGTCCCTACATTTATTCACAGAATAGGGTATTTTAAAAAACCTTGGATAAAGCTATGAAGCAAGGCAATTTTACTTATACAGCACATGTATCATACAGAGATCAATCGAAATGATTTAGAGTCAAAGAAAGAAATAAAACAGATGAGAAGCTAAATTCAAAAAGTTAGGCAAATATAGAGGAAAATACATAAAATAATACATCTTAAAAACCTTAAATTTAAAAATACCCGCACCGGTAAACAAATTGCAGCGTTGTTCACACAGCCCTGTTGGCACACAGTGTTTTCCCCAGGTAACACGCAGCTACCTACCACCATTAAACGAAATGTAGATAAATGAAAAAATACTACATAACACTTTCACATATTATCAGCACCCATTTGTCCAGCAGGCACTGGGAACACAGCAGGGTATACCCAGGATGGGCCACCATCCCTTCTCATGGAAATGCCTCAATTTTTTACTACCTTCAAACTACATTGAAATTAAAACACAAAAGTACCAAAAATAACAAATGTCACCATCAACCTCCAATTCCGATTGTTGACCGTTTCATCACGTAAGCATATGCAATGTTAGTCCGGCCACTTTGAACTTTCTTTGGGCAGCTCTTGGCCCAGTGGAGTGTAAATAAGTGGAAGCAGTTAATTCCAGGGCTGGATTAATCTACCTGAATTCACTCAACCTGGGCAAAACTAAGATGAACAGAATATTTGAGAGCCTGTCATAGGAATCCTGTAACCAGCACACTGATTTGCTTCTCCAATACACACCAGCAGAGCTCTCTGTTGTGGTCCAACAACCCAACTGAAGAAGACTGCCTGCTGTCAAGAAGCATTAAGTTGGAAACAAATAATGGAATCAGAAAGGCAGATGTGCAAACAGGACTGGAGGGCAAAGCAGACAATACACCCCCATATCCGGTAATAAAAATCACTTTGCTCTTCTCATGGAAAAGGGCTAAATATACCACACCGGTAGGTTTCTTCCTGATCTCTAGCTCTGCACGCATGCATGAAGGTGTACAAAGTCTTTGGAGCAGAGACTAGACGCATGGAATAGACAACCAGGATAGAAGAAAAGCTGCTCTTGACGAGCAGTATCACTAAGAAAGAGAAACAGAAACATAACAGAAGACTTCTAAATTACTTAATATAAAAGTCACCTGTAAAGAACCATCTTTGTGCCTTACTTTATTTGGCAACTGATGTGATTTACACTAACTGTATAATATGCAAACTTTGAATTCACTGTGGTGGTACATGTATGCACAAGTGAAGTAATGCAACTTGCGCAAGTTGGCAAACAGACATTTAAAAACAATTCGGTTTGCTATTTTAATGGAATGAATGTAAAGGGAAGTGAATTTGCAGTTAAAATGCTGAAGAAAACCAACTGAAGGAACAGATAAACTGCTATACATCTGTATCAAGTGTCACCTAACAAGATAAATTCCAAGTAGCTTAATGTTAACCATTGTCGCTGCACTCTTCCCGTAAAAGTATAAATAACGCAGCGTGCCAAAGGGTGCTAATTATCAAAAAAAAATTACTGCTAATCTTTTCTACATGTCTAAATGTAGAAACATCAACGCATTGTTGGGTGTTGCAACAAATTAAAAGGATTTAGCTTCATGCCACATTACTCCATGGCGTTTTAAGACTCCAACAAGCGACATGTTCCATCCTACATGTTTAAGGCAACATACAGTTTACTATACCGTACCATCGGCACAACACACAGCTAGTCCGAACAGAAGAGTGGAGACCACATTAACACCGTGAAATAAGCCAAGGGGTCCAAAGAAGACAGCCCGAAACAAGCGATCACATGCAGTTTGTCCACATGCAAAGGGTGAACGGAGCACGATAGGAGCAGGCCTATTTTAAAGTGCCGCAATTAACCCCAGCAGAGAGATTTCCGCCTAGGGTGCTGATGTATGCGGGCTGATCAAAACAACGCCACACAAAAGCACTGTCAGAGTGCACAAAGAGGTGAGCACCCATCTCGTCTGCACGCTGTTCTTGCACTGAATGAGTCTGAGCCTGACAGACAAACATCTGCAGTTTGCAATAACTAGAAAGCAATAAAAGTCGCATCATTAGGCATCGGTGGACGGGAGACAAACTATATCAAAGTATTTATTTCTCCAACCTTAAAGAAGGCAGAAATGGGCTACCATAACATTGTGGCCCGTAAGTTAATAATAATGTTCACCAACCAAGAACTTTTCCTTCATCGCTTAAAACACAATTAACACTCCGAAGTACTGTGTCACACTTTCGTTTGCCTACATGTGTAAATAGTAAGAAATTTCCCCACCTCCATACAACAGATTAGTAGTGGTTTCCGAACGAAGGTCTCATTATTGACTGATTCTCCAGCCCTAGGAAGTGCTGAGCAGTGTTGAGTGGTCCGTTTGTGATTAGGGAGCAGGTCTCAGTTTTAATACCGCGCCCTCAAATGGCATGACAGCCATTAACGCGCGAGTGTGCCGGGAGCCTGCGGTTGGCTTAAGTGCGGAGCGAGTGTAGATGCTGCAGCACTGTGGAATAAAGGGAGAGAGTGACCTTTTCGAGATGGTATCAACTCTAATCCTTGCTCAGAAGTCCTGCTGGGGCCCAGACTGAAAAAGGCTGATAAAACAGCCCAAATGCCAGTAGGGAATTGTTTAGCCCACCAAAGTCTCTGAATATTAATACAATCAAGAGCGCGGGCTCAAGGACCCCCCTCTTCTGCCATCCGTACACATCATCAACACACTCATCGGGTGCTACCTGTGTCAAAGTTGCACACTCCAAGCCAAAAACGGTTCCCGAATTTGGCACCACTGGACATGTTACATACAGCACTCGGTGCTTTTAAAACTGGTGGTGAAGACCAGGAAATAACACACCAGACAGTTAGGTGTTGTGTCACTTGCAATGCTGAGACGATTATACATTTTAAAAAAAAAAAAAAAAAAAAAAAAAAAAAAAAAAAAAAAAATTTTCTTCATTTTCCACCACAGACAAAAGGAAGTCTGGAAAGAGGTGCCTTTAAATTTTTAAAAGCTTGCTATTCACCTCTAGTTCCCTTGAGATCATCTCATGAGGTCTATTCAGAAATTGAGTAGGTGTTTCAGCTGCCTTCAGAAAGTTTGGGTGGTACAGCAATACTTCGGGCAGCCTCTGCTTTTTGAAGAAAGAGACAGTGAAGGAGAAATGGCAGTAAAATGAGTGTAAATGCACCACAGCGGCACGCGCAGACGCTTCACGTTTCAACTCAACTCTGCCTCTATCCTACAAGGTCAAAAATGTCAGTGGGATTCACTCCACTGAAACAAGGAACAGTCACAATACTACAGTACGCAACCCGCAGCAAGGTTCTGGGATAACCTTTTAGCAAAACTCTTGGTTGGGCTGTAATCCACGGTAACATGTCCAAGTATGGAGAGGGGAGCAGGATTGTGAGACAGTGCCAACCCTAAGAAGATCCCTCGTCATGTCTGGGTGTCTTCTTAATTTAGCAATCTGCCCCACGAACCAGTTGTGCTCTGCGGATGTCCACCTGGCTGAAGTAACAGGGACAGATGCACCTGTAGATGTACCAGTTAACACGCATAATGAGAAGACACGCCTCACAATCCTGTTGATGGAGTTATTCCCCAGAGATATTTCTTGATAAAGATATTGTATTTGAATTAAATATGAAGTGATGAACATGTCATTGTGTTCTGAGAGTAACAGATCTGTTTCCTAGGCTACAATGCTCTCCCATTGGCTCACTGCCCTCCAGTGGAAAAAGAAAGCAGCAGCAGCAAACACAGTTGAGAGAAAGTGAGGAAAAAAAAAAAAAAAAAAAAAAAAAAAAAAAGACTGATCACACATCAAAATGCTTAATGCCGAGAAAATGGCATTTCTTTATGAAGCTGGAAAAATATTAGGATTATAAAATGGTGAAAGTCACAAAGTAAAAGCAATTAGACGTGACATTTTAGACGATGGCAGAGTCGCTAATTTTTCCTTATAGGCTGTTGTAAAATGTTAATAATTTCAAAATTACTGCAATTACAAGAGTGCTTCACTGTGGTCTACTACGTCCTTCAAGTCTCAAAATGCCACTGACATGTCAACATGTGTAATAATCCACTTCCTACTGATTTTTCACTTTGCTACACAGCACATTAACTCATGTAATTAGACAAATCAAGAACAAAGAACAGTACATTTATTTTGAAAATTCCACATTAATGAAACATATAACCTTACCACAAGGTCATGGCAGCTATCATTCGAGCTAAATGGTATTTTACAGGCATGGAGAAATGTGATAAAATTTTGGAAACTCATTAAGCACCTTCAGCAGAAGCTAGATGAGCTCAGACATCTGAAGCAATGACGCCCCCAACAGGACACTGACCATAATTCCATTACTGCCAGTAATGAAGCACTAAGAGCACTTTGCCACCCGGGCACTGTTTTGAAGCAGGCCCGGTGCCGCTCCGGTCACGGCTCCCCCCGCCCCGCCAAGAAACTGACCGACTTGATGGAGCTCCGTGTCTTCTCCTTCCACTCCTGGCTGCTCAGCTCCAGGGTGCAGTGGACGTAGGTCTCCATCTCGTACGAGCCCAGGATGAAGAGCCTGCCGGCGGGAAAGAGAGCGGCACTTAGCGCAGGACAAGCGATGCTGGTGGAAAAACACTACAGATCTTAACTACATGTAGAAACAATTCTAGGAGGCCTGGTCTTGTTTAGACAAATTAATTGAAAAAATTTTTTTAGAAGCCCAACACCACAAATAGAACACCCACATCAGCTGTCGGAAAGATATTTTAAACAAGGAACTTTGACTCTGCCTATCTCAGTGTTTCTCACCTACGTTTCAATTTACTTATTTGGCAGACGCTTTTCTCCGAAGCAACTCCCAATAAACTCTATGTAGTGTTATTTACCACGGTGACATACACTGCTAGATACACTACTTACACGGCCACTCATCCATACATCAGCGGAACACACTCTGTGTCACTCACACACTATGGGGGACCTGAACAGCATGTCTTTGGACTGGGGGAGGAAACCAGAGCACCCGGAGGAAACCCACGCAGACACAGGGAGAACATGCGAACTCCACACAGACTGAGCAGAGATCAAACCCACGTCCTCTCGCACCACCCAGGCGCTGAGACAGCAGCACTAATCCGCTGTGACACCATGCCGCCTGCCCCGCATCACTTCCTTCCGGAACCAAACATGTCTGGAAAGTTACCTTGTCCCATATAACGAGTGTGACCTGTTCTGGAAGATGTGCTTGGAAATTCTTGTAAAATGAACTCTTAATTTTACTAATCGAATACATTTCTGAGCCACAAAAGGTTCACAAATTTTTCCAGTATCAAACACGCTAAAGTCATATCTTTAAACACTGAGGAAATCTAATTCTCTACATGGACATCTAGGCTTGGTACAGGTGCTCCAGTTTCCTCCCACAGTCCAGTAATAATATAACTGGTTATCTAATTATAAATAAGACTGATTCAGTTATTTATTTTTTTTTGTTTAATTGTGTTTTTATTCTGTTATTCCTTTTCTTGTAATCTCTTAAAATTCTGATATGTACTGTAAATTGTTTTGGAATTGTAACCCTAACCCTTTGTGCAAAGTGTTTTAAGAAGCTGCTTCTAAATGCATTAAGTAACACTTTCCTTTGGTTGGTCAAATTTTAGCACTTAATTTAAAACTTTTAGACTTAGAATTATTGGAGGATAAAAAGTCAAGATTTTTAAGAGATGCTTGAAAACCAGTGCACGGCAACAAGACAGCTGAGATGCTTGGGAAAAGCCAGGCCCCATATGGGGGGGGCGGGGTGAAGGGCTTTCCTCATGTGAAATCTGACGTCACCAACACTTGTATTTTGAATTGCAATGTGCGTTCTCATAAGGTGTTCCTCATGTGAGGCCGCAGCATTTCCCACCCACACTGCAGCGCAAGTAGACCATTGTCTCCACCTGGTGGCACAAAATTTTTCCAAAAGACGACAGATTCCTCTCTACTAAAAACAAATACAGCCTTTAATCACCTTAAGCAAGTCATGCCCTCCTGAAAAACCCAAGACATAATTATTACATTGTTTTAATGCTGCAACTTGTGTTCCTAAGCCCCTAACGTGACACATTTATGCTAAAATTTCACCAAATCCCATTAAAATAACTATTGAAGTAACTGCTTCCAACATTAGCCAATGCAGCTTAACATGGTAGCTTCCCTTGACTAATAACTATAATACTTTATAGCTTTTTTATTAATACTACTACTGCTGTATATGTGTCTACCTGCGTTTGTTCAACTTTGAGTTCCTACAAACCTTACACACTCACAAACATGACATACACACACGATACTGTGTATGTATGAATTACTTCAGCCTTTAATGCAAAAAAAGAAAAAGACGAAAACGTATAAAAACAACGAGCAATCACCACAAACTGAACTGGTGTCTCACAGCACCACAGGTTCAACCCCCCAGCAGGGGTTTCCTCCCAGAGACATAGCTCAGATCAACTGGTGAGCCTAAACTGCCTGTAGAGAGTGTGTGTGTGTGTGCGCGCGCGCGCGCACGTGCTACATGTCCCTTCTGTACAGGATGGTGATTAACCGTAGCTGCAGAGTCTCTCGTACTGTAGGTCACTTTGCGTAAAGGTGTCGGCTAAATAACAGTTGATAATCACCGCATGTGGCTTTGGGGAGAAGGGACTGCTAATGTGTCCCGCTGCTCAGCTGTCAGTACACACACACACACACACACACACACACACACACACACACACACACACACAGTCTGAAACTGCTTATCCCAAGCGGGGTCGCGACGAACCGGAGCCTAACCTGGCAACACAGGGCACAAGGCTGGAGGGGACGCACCCAGGATGGGACGCCAGTCCATCGCAAGGCGCCCCAAGAAGGTCTCGAACCCCAGACCCACCGGAGAGCAGGACCTGGTCAAACCCGTTGCGCCGCCGCGCCCCCCGTGCAGCTGTCAGCAAGTGCATGAAATCCAAGCTTGGTCCCGGTAAACTCAAAAAGAAATGTCTTAAACGGCAGTAGGGCTTTTTAAAGAAACTGCTCAAAATCGAATTCGAAAGGACGTATCTCAGGGGATGGCTGCTACATTCGTGCTGTCATTTGGTGTCAAAGTCATTTATCGCATGTATCATCTTCCTTTTTAAGCATGGAAACATGTTTCTCCTGTACATGTATCACCACTTCCTGATTGCAATATAAATCGCAAAGTTTGTCGATATCACTTTGGCATAAATTCCATCGAAATGGACAGCAGCGCTAAGGGGGGAAGGCACGCAGGAGCTGGCAATGAGGAACAGGAAGAGGGCAGGAAGCCAAGAAGTGACTTCACTTTCTTCACCATTCTTGCCCTTCCACTAGTTCATGGGCATAAAACTGCATTGTTAAGCATCTATTTAAAATTGAACCTGCTGTTCCTGCTAAGGGGGATGAAGATTTAAATAACTACTAGGACTAAAAAGGACAGACCAAGCAGAACTGAGGGTTATCTTTGTCTCCTTTGAAAAGGATTTCCCATCTCCCTCATTGTAAAAGGATTTTTTTTTTAGCATACAGCTACTGAAATGTGCATGTTGCTGTGGGCACGCACAACCTCCGCTTCCTCCGCCCTGCCCGGGCATCTGCAGCGTGTCAGTTGCACCACCGGTGTGTTGGTCCCTCTGTCAGAGCGGCACGGGGTACCTTACAACTGGTTTCGTGTCTGGATGTCCTTCCGGCCACATAGGTAAACCGAGTATTTAAAATTTAATTCCATCAAAAGCAGCCAGAGTGGAGGATAGGTTGAGGCACAACAGCTGGTAGAAAAGGGATACGCCGCCAAGGACAAAAGGCCCTCTTCGCAGCCAGTATTGCCACGGTACAGATTTGGTTACCAGGGTTTGTAATGAAATCGGCCGACGAGAGCGCGCCCTTTTGTTTCAGTGTTGGTGACTTGGGACTCCAGGGTCGAATGCGCGGCCTGCAGTCGATTACACCTAAACACGCCAAGGACTGTGGCCTAGACACAGGTCAAACCCATCACTCTACATTCACGTGCATGCATGCCCACGCGCACACACGCACACACACACACAGAACTGAGAGGTTACCACAAAGACAGGGCATGAATGCTCTGACATTGCTATTAATTACAGGAGATTAAAAATCACTGAATTGGTAAGGGGAGGAAAATAAAAACCTTCAGGTAACATAACCACTGAGAACAAAGTGGTTTAAATTAGGATCTATGATGAGATGGTGTTTTTGGAGAGCATCTTGGTTGTGTCATACACTGCGTGCCTTTTTTTCTTTTTTAAAGACTAATACATACATAACCCTGATAACACTGTAGCTGCACTGCATACACAAGATGACTGGTTAATAAAACACCTGAAGTTTGAATGAACCCTTGAAATGAACAACTTATGTGATGGAAAGGATTAACAGGGAAAAACTTTGTCAAAAAATTTAATTAAATTCCTAATAACTAGCTAATTATGCAGCACAAACGGGGAAAAAAATTAAAAACCCTTTGGAGGTAAAGAATACGGAAGATATAAATATTCTGGGTGAGACGGATTCTCATTTCACACTCTCCTGCACAGAGCCCTTGGCTACAGCAGGACTACGGGTGGAAGCAATAAATGACTCCCGTGTTCCCATTAGCCGGTAATTTTGCCAGCCCACCTGAAGACATCCATTACCGCAATACACTTGCTGTCACAGAAGGTCATCGCAACAGGGACTACGGAAACTGCTTATCAGAAAACCACACATCCAGTCATCTTAGGCTAAGGAACCATCCCCTTGAGTCTCTGTGCAGAGGCCTTCAAAGTTCTGTGTGCAGCCCAGGGTCTGCAATGTCACACAGGACGGTCATCTGAAAAGCCTGCAGAATTATTTTCGGAGCTCCTTCTGCTCCGGGTGACCGATGAGCCATGGAGCTCGTTGCTGGGAAACGAGAAGAACAACTTCTGCAGGTGCAGCGCTTGGGTTGCAGTTTGGACTGTGATGACTGCAGTTTGTGCAGTCACATGTGGGAGGGCCAGGGGATATGGGCTGACAGACACAGTAGAGTGCAAGCACATTCACATTCTCTCTCTCTCTCTCACACACACACACACACACACACACACACACACACAGCTAACTGCTCAGGACACACTGATAATTTGTACACATACATACGCAGACAGACAGACACATATTTTACATCTCCCTTCTGAGGCTGGTATTCCACCTATTTCCACCTTTGAGCTTCGGTTCAGATGTTTAAAGCACTAGGGAATGATCCACACATTATAGTCACTGTTATTACTGTTAGCTTTATTATTTTTACTGAGCCAATGCTATTATGAAAAGCTACTTATAATTGAAGAGACTTATAAAGTGGGATTTTTGTCCCGGCTCAGTTCAGTTTAAGTGCCTTACTCTGGCAGAGTCTCTCCTGGGATTTGAGCCTTCAAGTTAAACCTTCATGTTGTTAACCATGGCACTACCTGGAGCCCTTGGCAGCATCCATTAACTAGCACATTTAGGATGAGAAAATAAAACGCCCACCTGCTACATTCAACAAGGGACACCCTTAGCCGACCCTCCACCAGTCGCGTGTCCTGAATGGAGAGGTCCAGTTCGCATGTCATGGCCAAAGGTGGCTGCACTTGAAATGGGAAAAATGGCTTGTATCTAGAGAGTAAAGAAAAAGGGGGGGGGGAAAAAAAGAAAAAAAAAAAAAAACAGGAAGAGGGAGCCGTCAGATTACAGAAAGCTACAGCACATCCTGTGTGAAGCTGTGCACACATTTCCCAGGCATACACAATTTAAATTTAGAGACAAGATCAAGGTTTACCAACACAGGATTTTACTGACCTAAACACCAAAGCATTCGTGAATTTCCCAAAATTACATAGCGACAGAAAAAAAAACAGTAAAAGGGACAGCAGAAAAGTAAGCCACAATTTGTAAAACGTGAGGGCACAAGCATTTAACGACTGAAAGAAAGATTTTTAACTTAATTCCATTCAAAGACAAGAAAACTGTTCTTCCTAGCTGACATACCAAAAGTGACAAATAATTTGAAGAAACAATTGTTTCGATGATGCATTAGGAAAAGAGCCTGCTGGTCATTATTAGCTACTTGGCTGATTCTACTACACACAATTCAATAGCAGCAATGACATTTAAGACAGCTCTTAGTCAGTTACAGGAAGGCCAAATTGAAGGAAAAACATCCCACTCACTCCCGAATGTATTTAGTTTCAGCTCACTGTTTGTTGTCTTGCCAAAGTGCATACCCAGCTGTAAGCACACCACCGTTCTCCTTAAGGATTCAGTTTTGTCAGGGATTACAGTCTGAAATATCCAACTGTCCATGATGTACATACATAATGCAAAAAGAAATGTTACCAGACATCAATATTCATTTATCTATTAGCTATAAATAGCTACATATTTACATACATTTAAATTTATTAATTTAGCTGATGCTTTTCTCCAAAGCAACTTACAATGTTAAGCTGTTTACAACAGTTCATCCATTTATACCACTGGGCAATTTTACTGGAACACTTTAGGGTAAGTACCTTGCTCAAGGGTACTACAGCTGGAGATGGGATTCGAACCTGTGACCTCGAAAGGCAGTAGCTCTAACCACTATGCTACCAGCTGTCTGTATAAATATAGTAAGACATATAAAAGGCAATCAGAGGAAAACTTGAGCAAAGGATGAACAGAAGTCAGAGTTCAATTAGCGATGGATCATGCATGATCCAAGGCCACTCAACCTTAGTCCCCAGCAGTTGCAAGGTATACAGGCTTTTACAAGCAAAATGTGTCTCTTCAATATACACTATATTCAGTATTTCAACCCAAGCACTTCAAATTTAAAAATAATTAAGAAAAAGAACACTGTAAAGCCCCTTTAAAAAAAGGGAAATGCGGAAGTAACCCAGACTCCCCGTGGCATCAATTATGGTACCCCCATTCCTGGACAAAAAAAAAAAAAAAAAAAAAAATCTTGCCTAAAATTTTAAAAAACTAAAATAAAAGGTAGTTGTATGCATAACAATGGTAAAAAAAAAAAAAAAAAAACATTTTATACTATTCTTTTTAAACAAAAGTATTTCTACCTTGTCTTTTTCAATCATCATTTCATTCATTATCAGAAACCTCTTATCCAAAGCAGGTTCACAGTGGTCCAGAGCCTGTCCAGGAACCAAAGGGCATCAAGTTGAATACATCCTTGATGGAGAGGTTCTTGAAAATTCCACTCACTGATGTCACATTAAAAACAAAGTTCACAAGATCACTGCCTATGTCTTTCACTTGGCAAAAAAAATGGCTCTGTACAGCACTACTAAACAATGTTTGATGCTACATCATTTGATTGCGAGATCAAGGTTTTACTCATGCTAGTGTAAAACTAGTGTAAGACTTGGTTAATGCCATTTACATTTCTTTAATAATTAGGTTAATAATCACATGACTTATTTCCATCACGACCCAAGTTCAAATCCCATCTCCTGCTATAGTAACTTGCTAGAGCACAGATACTCAGCTGTATAAATGGGTAAGTACCTACAAGTAGTTTAACGCTGCAAGTCGTTTTGAAGAAAAACATTACCTAAATAATTAAATAATAAAACTAAGTCTGCTGCTTCAGGTCTGCTTTATACTTACCTTGTGATTAGGACTGTTAATGTGACAGGACGTATGCAACTGGTTTTCTTATGAAAGATGCTTGTGTTAAACTGTCTACATCTAGCGACTACATTAAAAGAGAGGATTCCAAACCATCACCTTTCGAACCCTACTCGTACTCTTATCATTCACTGTTTCCCGGGTAACACAGAGATTAATACAGCAGATTTAGCCATAAAATAGCCACACTGACCACTGAAGAGATAAAAACATGTTGGGTTTGAGAGATCAAGTGGGTGTGTGTTCCAAAACATCTGACTCAAGCCAATGGACAGAATAAAATTGCCAATGTGGAAGTTAAATGACAATGTAACGGGCAAAAATAATGTTTTATTGAATAATAAATGATTGTTTATAAAAAAAAGGTATTTTCATAAGCCATTGTATGAACCCCAGAAAGTACTATGAAAACCAGCCTCTGCACACACTATTCTGTTGCAGCTGTTCTGAACTACATTTCACTTTATGTTTTACTTTGCAGTCTCAAATGTGCAGCTGTCTGAAATGGAAAAATCCTTTCGTGGTCAGGGGGGGTAGGGGCTCAAAATCAAGCAGATAAAATTAGATCCAGCCTCAATGAAACTAACAAAATTTATCCCTGTGCTCAAAAGGGAAGAAGAAAAAAAAAATTCAACACCTGAGAATCAAGTGACGAGACAGATCCATTAATAATAAATGCTTGACAAGCTTAAAGAGAAGAAAAAAAAAAAAAAAAAAAATCCTGTATACTGCAGTAAATTATGAATTGCTACCGTAATAGAAATTTCCAGGACAATCCTAGAGAAATAACTAGATAATCTTGGCAACAGCAAATTGTTTATATTTAATAATTATTATTCCTCATTTCACTGACACCTTTGTCGAAAGCAAATTACAGGAAGTCCAAACGGCATTCACAGCGGTCAGAGTGAGGAGTCCTCAGTGTCGCTGTCTCGTCTTGTCTACAGAATGACTCATGTCACGCCACCCAATCTAGCATCAGAGAGGGGAAATGACCTCACTGACCAGACATGGTGCAAGAGCCCAGGCAATGAAGTACTGGGCCTCGTGTTACATCATTTCTTCAGGACAGAGAGAACATGGCAAGCTCATCACTTACACTGCAGAGTAGGGCAGCTCAACCCAATTCTACCACCAATATTTTTTTTTTTTTTTTCAGTTTGACAGGAAGAAAAATAGCTGCATAACAGGAAAAGGCTGAATTAAGATAGCGATTCAGATAAATGCGATGCATAAAGCCAGGCCAGGAGTCCCCAACACTTCTCCATTATGAAGTCAGCTTGATTGGACAACACGGCAGTATTTTGTTCCTCTGCTAATTCAGACTAAAGGTGACACCTACTGCTTTCATTAGATGCCAGCAAGTCTATCGAGTTGTAGCGTAGCTATTAAAAATGCATCACGCAAAACCTTAGTTGTGCACAGACATTGTAATCAGCAATCCACTGGCATCCACTTGGAGAAAACATATGAAAAAGGTTTCTGTCCAAGTAGCGTAGCAAAGACTGGACTGCTATTTATCAACTGACTATTTTTTGGCTCTCTCTCGCCTCTATTTATTACTCAGCTGTTTTGTGAGCTCCGCTGTATATCCAAACTTACACCTACAAATGCAGTAAAATGCTTTGGAGGAAAAACAAGTGTATTCAAGACACTGTCAGTCTACTCACTGTAATATACTGTTTACATATAGAAGACTCATTTCACAAATATATCTATCAATACATCATATATGCTAGTGATTGCTGAGTTGACCAACATTTTTCTTAAAAAAATGTATCTTTTCCTCACAAAAGCTAATGCACTGTTCATCTGTGCGCACTCTGTCCTGTATACCCTGCAGGGTAGGGTAAAGTGTAGTGCCGCAATCCAATAAGTGAGATCTGTTGCAGTACCCTTGAGGTGGATATCAAGACCAAACAGTGCTTTGGCACCATCACTGACACCACACTGTACATCAAAAAACAAAATGCACAGTAATTTTCCTTTACTCATACAAGCACTTCTACTAAAGGATTTGGCAGGCAGCTAGCTACTACTGGTCATTTTAACAGATGTGGCTAATTTAGAATCACTAACACACCTAGTCTTAGTAACAGGGCCAGGGGCTTTATGGTGGGACATCAATCAAGGTACATGAAGTGTTATTAACAACATTAACTGTGCCTGTGCTTTGCCAACAATTTCAGTGGCTGTGTTTACAGTTGTAATTTTATTTCTATACTGTATTTGATACGGAGGTTGCTATATTATAATTGAATTTTAGACAAGGCTCTCAAAAAATTCTCAATATACTAAGGTACAAGTAAACCAATGAGCACAACTGGTTGAATTAAATTGTTTGCCTTTTTTTATTAAGGTACGTTTGCTAGGCACTGAAGTGACAATTTATGAAGGGCAACTACTTGATCAAAATCCAACAGGATTCTAATCTTAACTATTCCATCAAGTATTCTGTCTGCACACTTTATTAGCTTTACACTTTATATAATGGTAAATTAAAATGATGAGAGATGTCCATGAACACCACTTCCTAGAAGACACAGATGTCATTGACCTGTTAGACTTGTGGAAAGACGACAGATTTTTTAGACGTATCCTAAAGCGTGAAATGATGCCATTATTTAAAATGAATAGCACAGTTTCCAACTGCGTTATTTTAAACTAAGCAGGGCTTTGAAAGAGCCGAAAAGCCCAAAATAGATGAATGAAGACTTGCGGGACTTGACTGTGGATTGCATCATCCATCTGGATCATCTGCTGGCGTTCTGCACTTTGACTTGGCCAGCTTTCTCCCGGTCACAGTCAATGTGATTATGACAGCCGAGCTGGTTGGGACTCGTAGACTTGGCAGAAACCACACTGGCCGGGCACAGTTCTTCTTAGCATGGAAACTTGACTTGTTAATCTCAAAGCTCTTTACAGATTAGCCTGCTGCAATGGAAAGAAAATCTCCCTGTGCTTCGAAAGACAAATGCATGCAAACTTTTTAGTGAGGGAGACAAGGGAAAAGATTACGATATTTTTATAAAAAGTCTAAAATAGTAACAAAGAGAGCTACATTCAGATAATGGAACCCTGATTAAGTGCAATAAGCTAATGAAACTTGATGAAACTTCAAATCTATAAGCAAGTGCGCTCATTAGAAAACCAGATCTATATGACACACGCACTGGTAAGAGCCATTCTGGTTTTCCAAAAAAAAAAAAAAAAAGGCAGCATCACACACCACCTAATGTCATAAATGCCTAGTGATTCACTTTAAATACAGAGGAGATGTCAAAGAGACACTCATGGTTCCCATCACCAACTGACTAGGTCAACCAGGCGCAAATAGCAGTTCTCTTTAGGGTTATGGATGCTATGACTGCGTCTCTTGCAAGATACAGCCATAGCAGCTAACGCTTCCAGTTAAATGTTTTACAGACATTTGTGAAGACAATATGGGTAAGAATATAGGAGCAAATAATCACTGATCTGACTCTCCCACTGGAAAACTAACCACTAATCTGGGTTTACGCTGTAAGAATGTTATTATGATTATGAAAACTAATGACAAAACAGCGGTGAAATCGTATCGGACTTATTCAGAGTACGCCCAGCTTTACTTGTGCTCAGTGTCTAGAGGTCCCTTCTGCTCACTGCAGAAGACCCAAATCAGAATGGCTGCCAAACAAAGTAAAACCATACAGCCAGCCTTTTACATGAGCTTGTGGAAGACATGCTGTGAATGATACATGCATTACGGAGACAGCGGTTACTGATCACAGCTTAGGTAGGAGGCAAGAGATACTTAAAAATGGAAAAATCAAACCTGAATGAACTACACTGCATTATACTGAGGTCCACTGGCAGAATCAACATGGTTCATCTCCCAAGCATGAAAGGCAAGTTTTCAATAAGTATTTTTGTAATTCAGTCATCTGTTGTGAAAAGCCTTTTGTTTAATCTGAGCTGTAAATCGGGGGGGCGCAGTGGGTTTGGCCTGTGCCTGCTCTCTGGTGGGTCTGGGGTTCGAGTCCTGCTTGGGGTGCCTTGCGATGGACTGGCATCCCGTCCTGGGTGTCAGACAATGTGTGTGTGTAACATAAATAAGGATCCTGTGCAACTCAAATTTAGCTGTTTGACCGCTTAACTTCATAAATATTATTTCACAACTGCTGACACCGAACGGCTGACCATGAAATCTGCAGTTACCAGACACATTCAGTACATGGAATTCCCAGTGGATGGCCTTCTGAAGTATTTAAGAGGAATCAAAGAAACCGAAGCGGTGGGCAACACCATACAGGAAACAGTGCTGCCCGATTTCAGCGCTAGCCATGCTCTAAGAATGTACTTCACCTCTGCTGGCCTCCAGTGTCACTTTCAGTGCAGAAGTAACCCAGCACACCCATTCTGAAGCCATACTGAGCTATATATCCTTGTCCCAGGCCATTCCACAACACCAGCTGTGCCCACAATTCTTAGTATTACAATTCAGGTCATCTGCGAAAGACCCGCCACCTAGACAGAGCCAAAACCTGGACGCCGATTAAAGTGAATCTTAAGCTGCAATAATGAAATGAACACTCACCACCCAGACAGCTACCACAACATGACCACTGAGGAGGACTGACCTCACGCAAGGTGAGAGGATTATAAAAGGACACAGTGATCTGGAAATAAAAGCTGATTTTCAGAGGACTTCAGTGTTAGATAACTAATCGCTCATCTTCCATAACCCAGAAAAATACATGCCTGCATATAAAATCACCACCGGAACTGTAAAGGAGGGATAAATCTTATTAAAAAATTCTGAACATTAAGTGGACAAACATCCTGTGTGTTTATGGGGGGGAACACTGGTGCAGAAGTGTAAATATTCACTCCACATTTTTTGTTTAAATAAACGCCCAGCAAGGCACCTCCAAAAATAAAAGCAATTCTTCTGGTTGAACGGCCTGAGTGTATTTAGTGTTACATAAGGACCAGCGAGTAGGCTCCTCACCACCTGCGCAACGCCACAGTGTCCATGTGCCAGCTGGATTTTGCCATCTCCGGCACGCACCCGTGCACTTGACCCCTTGCTGTCTTATACAACGTACAACAGAACAACTGCCATGCCCCGAGTATGTTATGTGCTTGTCCTGTGATGGAGTGGCGTTCCATCCAGTGTGCATGTTGCCTCACCCCTATGCAAAGATAGGCTCCGAACCACCACAACCATCTAGATTTGGCTGCGATATTCACCTCCTTTGATACAACAGCAGGGCGTTTTGATCCTTGCTCACAAATGTGCGATTTTACTCTTTAGAAAAAAAAAGTGACAAAGGTCAAGCCTGGTGGTATCAGAGCTCAAGCACAAAGAGTTGGATCATGCACAGTAAACACAGCTGACTGAACACGTACAGTAGGCTTCATGCTGTGCCCAAGGGAACGTCGAATCACCCCGCCACAACAATCCAAATCCAACCTTCTTCTGGGTCTCCTCAGTGGAGCTTGGAGGACTGAAACAGCCCATTAAAGCTGCACTGAAATTCCACTTAGAAGCACGGACCGTTTACCCTTCAGCCTCGAAAGTGCCGTTTTCCCAGGACAATCACAAACAGGACACACCCATAGAGGAAAGGGGGGTGCTATGCCTCTGCTGCAGCTCTCCACACGCAAATGGGAACGCAGTCCAGAGATGCAGTCTCAGAAGAAAACGGCAAGTAAGCGGTTCATTTCAAAATATGATCTGCTGAGGTGGAACTCCACAAAGGGAGGCCCTTGTGGGCCAACAGCAGCAAGTCTGTCATGGTGGCGTAGCTGAAACGTAAGAAAGACCGGGGTGCTTGTTCAAATACAGTGGGACTCGGCAAAGAGGTTTTCAAAGCCGCGTGAAAATGCCAGCTGATTAGTGGTCTGGCCTTCTCCTTTGTTCATGCACCGTTCATTTAATGCCATGGCTTTCAAAGCAGATGAAACAGGCTGGCCCTGCAGCTGCGATGCTTAGCATCGTTCAGCTAAAACGTATCAGAGCATGTTCTGTGAACAGTTTGTGAAAGAGGAGTGGTCTCTGAAAGCCCGCAGAGCTGGAAGTGCACTCAGCTCAAGACAGACAGACAGCTAACAGCTCCGGAACACACTGGATCCACTCCCCAGGGTCTGGTGGGTACAGCAGGCCTTGAGGCCTCCCTTACCCAATTCATCCCTTAGCTGAACAATTTCCATTAAGTTATTTAGCTGACACTTTTCTCCAAAACAGCTTAGAATGATAAGCTATCTGGAGTGATTTACCTATTTATACAGCTGGGTTATTTTCACCGAAGCAATTCAGGGTAAGTACTGTGGTAAAGAGTCCTTCAAGTGGATGGCGGCAGTTCTGACCACCAAGTCACCTGCCGTCGCCGGAACTACTCCCTTTACTCCCTTAGGGGTTGTTGACCTTCAGGCAGATCAGTAACAAAAGCCTGGAGAGTAGTTACACAATAGCCAGGCCGTGGAGAGAGGTGAGGTTGTACCGATAGGGCACTGGGTTCATCAAGATCAGATTAGCATCTCCCATCAGTGGAAACACTTTTCCAGGACAGGATGCCTTAAAGGTAGATCACCAATGATGCTGACGACGGACAAATGTTCAGAGCCCCTTAACTCTGAACATTCACGTGTAACACTCATTGCTCTTACCATTTCTGTCTTTCAATCTAATAATATGTCACCGATACCATGAAGTGCCCTTAGGCACAACAGGATGCTACTATGTATGAAATACAAACTTGAACGACATTCTGAATGAGAACCTGAAGTCCTTTTTTTTTAAAAACGTTTCTGAAAGATGCAAGCAATCCACAAAAATCTGTGTGCGAACCGCAAGGCAATGACATACATGGGACATGGTGGGCTCTCCCTTCTTTTACGATGGAATTTCAAGACTTCCACTCTTTCACAGCTGTATCTAAAAAAAAAAAAAAAAAAGAAAAAAAAAGTTTCATCTCTGACCTGTGGGTCAGACATGAGAAGGTACTTTAAAATCACGACTATGAAGAACACATCGTGTTGAGGCTGGTTGTGCGACGACACTTGTGTACCCCTTGACAGGAGACGCATTTTGCATGCATGTCATTTCAGTCTCACCAATCTGCAAAATTCTATTACTTCTCACAGTGGCTTCCCAACTACAATTTTGGGGCTTCAAATTTATGTTCACACAAACACCATCTGAAACCGCTTGTCCCATGCGGGGTCACGGGGAGCTGGAGCCTAACCTGGCAACACAGGGTGAAAGGCTGGAGGGTGAGGGGACACACCCAGGACGGGACGCCAGTCCGTCGCAAGGCACCCCAAGCAGGACTCAAACCCCAGACCCACCGGAGAGCAGGACCCAGTCCAACCCACTGCACCCCCTCTACTTTATGTTCACGAAAGATCCAAATTTGTGCCAATAAAACTGATTAAGCACTATGTCCTAAACTGCTACAGGGCAGAATTGTGCAGTTTTACATATTCCATCAAAGCATGTCGTCTTCTGTCTCACTGACACAATCTAACTCTGTGACAAGCCATGATATCTCAGGGCTGCTGTAGTTATGTTTATATCATATTTAAAATGATAGGTGACACTGCCCACAGTGAGAACTTCTTGCTGCCTCAGTAAGTTAGGATGCTGCATTATGATGTCTGGATTGTCTGCCTCTGGGATCGGGAAATTGGGAACTGAATCTTACGAACATCACCAAGTACATTTATGTACTCTAGGGCCAGCAAGTCACACAGTGCATAGAGTCATTGCTTTGAAATCACAGGAACAGCGTTTGAGCCAACACTCCTGCCGCAGCACCCCTTGCATGAGCAAGTTTACATGTATTCATTTAGCAGAAGCTTTTCTCCAAAGCGACGTACATCTCATAGAAAATACAATGTGTGCATTACATTAGCGGGAAGAGACACTTAGAAGACGACACGCGATTAAGAGCAGTTTGTTTCTTTCCACAATATAAACCAACGTTCATCACACGAGTAGCTGCATAAAACTTTATCCAAAATACAGCAGAAATTACACGGCTGGATAAATGAGTACATCATCGCATATAGCTTAATGTACAAACAACATTTTTCCACTTTCGGAAAAGCATCAGCTAAATGAATAAATATTGAAATATTAATGGCATATCTTGTGTGACAAGAGTGAACTGGTTATTTTTTTCCCCCTCATACCACTAACAGCTGCACAGAAGGTAAAGGTTGGTGTACAAGGCATTACTGAGTGACTTTAAATGTACTGGACTTTGCTAAATAAGACCATAAGAATCTTACAATGGATTATTCATTCCAGTCTAGCGTGCTTTGGCATTACATTACAAAAACATTACATTTTGTTCTTCCAGCAGGCCTCTCCTGCCATTCAGGTCCAACACTCCCTCGGGACTGGGCTGGTACACTACATAACAGTTGTCTTGTCAACAGTTCACACCCCATTCCTTTTTATTTACATGCTCAATATATAGTAATTCATAATGATGTCCATTTTATAAATCAAGTTTGAAAATTAATGAAAGACCAATGAATTTTAAAATGTATAGTCCTGCTTTTTTTTTTTTTTTTTTTTAAAAAAAAAAAAAAAAAAGTCAACAGGAATTTAATCAAACAGTTCTGTTGTGTTAATTCTTCAATCAATTTAGTAACTTTTGGAAACAGCTGCAACTATACCATGCTAACAATGCAGAAACTCAATCTTTGCAAGTGAGCTCAAGCAAGTAATCAACACTACACGTGTCCAAATTCCTTCAGAGATCTAGGAATGAGTCTCCACCCAGAGCTCAAACCTTTTTCAGGAAGGTGTGACTTGATGGCTATGAGGTATAGCAACCCACTCAAGGGACTGGAACAACATTTACGAAAGTAGGGTGCTAGAGAAACCAAAAAAAAAAAAAAGGGGGGGGTGGGGATGTGGATCATCTGTAGTGAAGCTGTTAATGCATCATGTTCGTGATCTTCCTGATGTCCTGCTTTTTCAGCTTGTGCTGTTTATTACAACTATACAGCCTCATCACTGTCAGAAACAAAAATTCACACACCACGTACAGCTTTTGTTGTCTAAAGTCAAGCCTTTTAGTGGAGACAGTGAGCTAAGAATACCTTCCGAGCAGCTAGTGCCACAAGACCAGACACTAAACTCCTGCTTAGGTGCCGTTTTGCACCACTGCTGTCTGAGAACATAAAAATTCCCCCACGGCCTGCAGGTATCTTAAGTCCAAACGTGACCCGTAATGGCACATTCCGCTACAGCAAGGTGTTCAGAGATGTCCACACGATGCTAATGGACACACACTTCATCAACAAGGACCACTCAAGCTCAGCCAATTTCAACATGGGATACACTGTACAAAAATTTGCATAAATCAAGATCATTGTTTGCCCATTTTCACATCTCGCTGTAATTTTATCATCTCATTCTACCTTTTCGCATCCCGTTTTGAGCACCATATTTAACTTTGGTTGAAGTAAAGGTACAGTATTCCAGCATAATTATTTTAAGCCTTTAGGTATAATCTGCTAGACAGAATAATAAAAATTATACCTGAAGGGGCATGTTTTTGTGAGGCCTTTCAGGTAAAGTACAGTACAGTACACAGAAAGGGGTCTGAAAAGTTTAACTTGAAATGTAGTGAACCAGGACATCTCATAAACGACATGTGATCCAAAGTGCTCGGGCAGGTGGACTGCACCATAACATATGAGTGATCAGCGAGTGCTGGGAAGCAGCTTTCTCTTAACTGCGGGCAATAAAAGGCACGGTGATGAATCCCATCACACAGATTTGCGAAGCGGAAGTACCGACTAGCACAGCGTGCTGCTTGAACGCCGCCAGACTTAAAAGTGGATATCACACATGTCAAATCTCACTTTGCCAACAAAGACATAAGAGGAAATGGGGACCAGCGAGGATGAAGCTGTCAAAGCCCGTGAGAGTTCAGAGATGTGCAGTGGCCTCAATAAAAGAGAAATGTCCCACTAAAGTGCAGATGCCTTCCATACAGCTACAGGGAAGTTTGTACGAGCCAAAGCAGGGCAGGCCTGCGGGGTTATAATGTTCCCAAAGGCTAATAATCTTCATTTCTCTTTGTGCAAAAAAAAAAAAAAAAGTCATTCACCATAATATAACATGAGATGGATCTTCAGTGGATCTCCACAGGTCAAACCCTGTCCATACAGATAGTTCTGTCAGTATGGCCTTTGTTGAAACCCTGAGAACAGGCTCATTGGGATTATGAGCAGCCCCTCCCTCTGCTTCTGTACACCCACCCCCATCCCAAGACATGCCATCTGCCCCACTCGGCATGATCCTGCGCTCTGCAGCATGCCTTTCTCAGGCTACTCAGTAGCGCTCCTCCCATCATCAGCACACTTTGCACCAATAAAATTTTTTTTTTTAAAAAACTGCAGACTACAGCCACCTCAACAGAAATGCTTGCTGACCAGTCCACAAAAGTATCCTGTGCAGTAAGGTTTTAAACTGTTCCTTTATGCAGACTGCAAGCACACATTTTGCAAACCTTTTCCCTATATTGACCATCATGTCAAGTGCTCACCCAGTCTATACCAATCCATCATCTTACTCCATCACAGCACACACAACTTCGCAACAAACCATGACATTCTGTTACACACCACTTCCATTGGGTGCTCGTTGTTCTACAAAGCAAATATCCATTGTTGCATTTTTGCTCCAAGCTACACAGGCTATCACATAATCTGATAAACAAGCAAGACAGGAAATGTTTTAAGAAGGTGTGTCCTTAAAAGCACTGCAATGTTCACAGTCCACACAGAGTCACTTTAACATGTAAAAAAATTACAGCAAGTTTTACATTTACAGCATTTCACACTCTTAGACTGACTGGGAAACAGCACCATTAAGGATTCCATATTTCTATGGTGCCTATAAACACTTTAAAAACCAAAGCAGCTTCTATACAAAAAAAATTCAATACCTGGCTGTTAAGGGCACAGAAACACATGAACTGAAATTTGGCAAACAGAGGTTTTTTTATATAAAAAAAAACAAACAAGAAAGAGTATTGCTGAGCAACAGAGCCATTCCTTCAACTTGCAATTACATCTCACTGAAGTTTTATTTATACTGGAGCCATGTGAGCAAGTACAAAGGAGAATTATAAATAGGAGTTTTGTCCTTTAGGCTTTGGTGTTTTCAGGTTATTTTCGCATTCAAAAGTGCCAGTGTGTCCTTGAGAATGTTTGAAAAATAATCAGCAACAAACCAGAGATGGACTCAGCATCCAGCCACGGATAAGCGCTTTGCTTGTAGCGCCATATGGTGCCTATCATACCGTACTTCCCCTTGGCTGAGCTTCACCGTGGGACAAACGCAAGACCAAAAGTGAAACGGTCCATGAGGGAAGTGACCTGACAGTAAAAGTTTGACAGGGATGACAAACATCACTGTGGCAGATGCCACAGTTCGAATGATCAGTGAACAGCATTAAAAAAATAAAAAAAATAATCCACAACAGTAAGACTCCACCAAAAAATAAAACTAAACCCAGGTAACAATCAGCTCAGCCAGACTATGGGATTAAGCATTTTCAAAGTTAAAAAAAAAAAAAAAGGAGGGGGTAGTTTAATGTTTACATAGTTGATGAAAAATGCCATAAAATTGTTTCAAAATGCAATGATCATAAATGGCATTTTCAGTCCTATATGCACTTGCCTCTATTTATTCTGGAGATCAAGCTTTACATCAGATAAAACTACATATTTTAGAATCCAAACCATAACATACAGGTTGTCCCCGATTTACAAAGGAGTTACGTTCCGCGAAACCCATCGTAAGTCGAAATTGCATTTAATACACTAACCTACCAAACATCATAGCCTTCATAGCATATGTGCAATGGCCATTACAGGCTTGACGCCTTCATGCTGGGCAATTATCTTGAGTTTCTCCTCAAAGGTAATTGCCCTCCTCTCCTTCTTCCCACCAGTAGCAGGATACACAGATGGGCGTTTCTGCGATATTATGGATGCACAAAACACAACGTAGATACATGGGGGTATCTGTATAGCGACCGCGTGGCAGACTGGGAGATTCGGATCGTTGCCGCTGTTCAACATCGCGAGAGAGTATCGCACGCATATCGCTCGCCCGGGGGGAATCAAACTTCAAAACTCAAAGTACAGTATCTGCTAGATGTCTATTGTCAGCTCATCATCGTAAAGTCGAAAAATCATAAGTTGATCCATTGTAAGTCGAGAACCATCTGTACTAAACATATGTAAAGCACTACTCAGCATCAACAGTTCTTACTGTCCTCCCTCTCATATAGCAAATTCTTTTCAGAAAGTAAAGACTGTGTAAAGCCAAAATACCACAAGCACCCACAATGAAACTGCAATGAAAAAAATATTTGCAGAAACCAGACAAAAACTATAAATATTTAAGTCACAAGGTGTAATAAGTTGGTACAGAGCAGCTGAAAATGACTGCTGGTAACACAGAAGCTAACACACGCAATCTATAGATCTGTATCATAAAAGCAGAACACAAAGCATGAATGTGCGTGTGGTTTGTATCTTTCAAAACATAAACTTGATCGAGATAAGAACAGCCCCAAAGAGCGGAGTAAAAGTTATGGAAAGTTAGTTACAGAAGCATGACGGAATTCCCACTGTTTGGCATGACCTCTGTCACGATAAACACAAAATCTTAACACGCCCACAGTAACTTCTCATGTCGCACAACAAATAGATTGTTGCATACGACAAGTGTGCATCTCTCAAAGCCCAAACAGGAATTACACAGACACATTAACTAAAATTAACAGTCATTTTTTTCATATACATATTATGAAATTTTGACCTGCGTACAGGGATCTGTGTTAGTCACGAATGTGTATTGGCATCAAAGGTTTTAAAGAATGCGACAATACAACTTTATAGTGAATTCAAACTGTACAAACTGTAGGGCTGCGAGTACCAACACAGTTGTTAAAAGTTTTTTTTTTTTTTTTAAAAAACAGCTATAACCCAGGAAGATGTGTCCCATTGCTGTCAGCAGACTACTTTTCCTGGATGTCACATGTTAAAATGTGTGGTCCCAAACAACATAAAAACATGCTAGATATTTTATTTACTATGTATCCCTTTCATATATAAAGGATCAAACTAATGGAAACAAAATCAAACTGTAGTCACCTTAAATTTGTGATTTTGACAGCTGTCCATTGTTAAAACTGTCACAAAACTTTAAAAAGATATAACCACATCTTGTGAAGAATACATATAAATGAAAGATTGGTACTTTTTCACTGACCTACCACTACTGTACCTGTAATTTACAAGTATGCCCTGCTGTGTCTGTAGTAGAGGTGTGTAAAGAGCGAGCAACAGCAGACGTGAAAATATAGGAAATGCAGACATACCTCGAAAAGCCCCAGATTATCATATATCTGAATACACTACTTCCACAGTATGAAAAGAACATTATAATATTTCTAGGGAAAACTTTTACATGACACAAAGAGCTTTCACGTAAAGCGGCAACTAGTCTCACGACTTGGTTGGCTGGTTGGTCAGAAGACAAATATTAAATGCAGTTAAGCAAACTACGGATTACAACATACAAACTCATATGCTACTTTAAAGAAGTGTCTGCTCAATGAATAAACGTAAATTCATAGATGGTATAGTCCGATAAAGTTTTATGCGGCTACTCGTGTGATGTACATCGATTCATATGGTGGTAAGAAACTGACTGCATTTAATTACACGTCTGCATCTTTGTCCCTTTCTGTAATGTAATGCACACGTTGTATTTTCCATGAGATGTATGTCGCTTTGGGGAAAAGCGTCTGCTAAATGCATACGCAAAATGTTCACAGTGGACATTAAATGTATTCCGAGGTAGATGATGCTGCTCTACATATCAACAGAAAATAAAGCATTGGTGAATGAAATTGATACGTTGTCTTAGACTGCTGTTGATGCGCCAGTAACCTACAAGCTAGGATGTAATGTGTGTGACAGGGTTAGATGCAGTCAAACATCCTCTGTTTAGAAATAAGAGCACAAAGGAATTGCACCACCCGCCTCTCAGACACCCCTGCTCTCGGCAGCTGAATGAGATGGCACTCCCAGTGACAGGGTGACACGTCCCACCGCTCCCAGAAGAGGTGGCTGGCTGGTCCCCAGTGGAGACGAGCAAATGGGACGTGTAGTCATCCTGTCCCAGGAGAGTCACGACAGCAGAGCATCTCCTCCTTCCTTCACTGGAACCTCAGTCACCCACCTGTGTGCAGCTCCACGCCGATCTGATCCATCTCCTACACAAACAAGGGAGGGCACTGCCTCTGGTGACAGCACATGCTCTAGCGCTCGGGCCTGTCGCCCTGCAATCTGAAGTTTGTTGGTTCAAAACCCACTCCTGCTGCAGTACTCTGGATCGAGGCGCTTACCCCCTGGGCGCAATAAGAGTAAATACTCTGGTGTATAATGGGTAAATCAGTGCGGGTTCACACCAAGTGGCCTCGGTCAAGGCATGATCTGAAGGGAACAGTAACAAAAATCATCATCATCATCATCATCATGTCACCTGATCTTGTAGTTGGGCAGCGTGTGCTTCTTCTTGACCACCCTCTTGAGCTGGTTCACGATGATGGAGGTGAGCTGCGGCAGCGGACGCCCCTCGAACTGCGACTTCACCTCGAAGTCGATGAGCGGCTCCTCGAGGAACGCGAAGGACCAGTGCGTGAAGGGCGAGCGCGTGAACTGGAGGCGCACGCGGCCCGCCACGCGCCGCATCTTCACGAACAGGTAGGCGGACTTGCCGAACACCAGGTCCACGTCCACGGCCAGGTGGAAGCCGCCCTTGTACTCGATCTCCAGCTCGAAGTTGAGCTCGTCGGGCAGGCCGTCCTCGTCGCGCTCCACGGGCGTCACCAGCCGCGCCGCGCGGACCACGGGCAGCGAGTCGCCCAGGGACACGTCCCGCAGACTGAGCCCCTCCAGGAGGCGCCCGGCCGTCTTGGTCTGCAGCAGCTCCTCGAACTCCACCTTGATCTTCTTGATGACCCAGTGGCGGACCACGGGAGTGTCCCTCAGCTCGCGGAAAAGGAACAGAAAGATGGCATTGAGAAAGTGGCACGTCTCCGGCTTCGACGAGGTGGGCAGCGGCTCGGCGTGGGCAGCAGGAGGAGGAGGAGCAGGAGGAGCAGCGGCCGCCGCTGCCGCCGCCGCCGCCGGCTGTTTGGGGCTGCTAGTACCGGGGACAGCCGAGTCCTGCTGCTGCTTATGAGAGCTGGCCCCCTCCGCCTGCCTGGAGGCCGCGGTGTCCTGCGGCGGCTGCGGCTGCTGCTGCTGCTGTGTCCACTCGGCGGACTGGTTGTTGAAGTAGTCCCTCAGCGAGGGGTCTGGCACCGCTCGCACATACTGCACTGTCCTGGGGACGGGCTGCGGGGCTCTCCGGTACAGCAGCAGGAACTGCAGCAGCAGAGTGACGAGCGCCCCGCATAGCGCCGAGGCCACTATTAAGTAAAGCATATTAAAACGGTTTGCGGCGAAGCCGTTTTTCGTGTTATAACATGGTCGCGTTGCTCTTTCGAAGCGGTTAACAAAAGCGAGTTCCACCTGGTCGCTCACAAAGCTGCCATATCATCTGCTTCTTTCCTGAGGCTGGGGGGATCCGGCGCTGATTGGCTGGACGTGTCCTACGTCATCGCCGAAGAGGCGCGTAAGGACGCTGCGTGACGGAGCGCGAGGGCGTCCGTTGAGACTACAGCGAATTCTGGTCAGGGTGGATGTGCCTGTGGCATTATTAGTTAGAGGTTAGCGGCGTTCCTACAAGTTCACCTTCAGATGTACCAATGAGCTTCTGAAGAACTTGTTAAAAAATATAATCCTTTTTTTAAAAAAAAAAAATAAAAAGAGTCAAAGTAAAGGACTGGTTCCTTGAAATATTTTCAGAGTAACGGTGCACTGTCACTGTATCGCGAGGCTAGGTTTGCTTTACACACATTAAATTAAAAATGTATTAATTAATTCATTACTATTAGTGGTTGCGGGCAAAATTAATTTTCCCCACAACCATTTTTTTCACCTGAAATATCACAACTTAAAGTGGTTCAGAATATTTTCTGTCAGATATTTTTTTGCACAGACGTATCCGCACACGTTTAACGTAGTACCTGTCTTCGCAACGTTCCTTGTCGAAATATACTGTATTAAAAGGATTTGGAAAGTTTGTGTAAGTGTCTGAATACACACCTTTGTGGGGTTATTTCATTCTTTTTTGAAAAGCGCTTATGTTGGACCCATGTCCCAGTGTGTGGCTTGGAGCTCTAAATGAAGATTTTCACAAATATAAAAGTGTCAGCTGTTCACATTAGTCACAGTGAAAATGCTTTAGTCTTCAAAACAGAGCTCTTATTTATACAATGCTGTCATGTACACTAAAGTAATTTTCTATGTGTTTCTTGGCTTATTATGAAATGAATTCCATAAGAATTGTTTTCCAGGTCTGCCAGATGGCTTGTTTACAGATTGTTACTTTTTTGCAGAGTTTTGCATGAAGAGGAGAACAGGGTGCTTCGAAACAGAGCGATTCTCCAAATGGCTCCAGACAGCAGAATTAAGTCAAGCATAGCATGGCCTAATGATAAGGTAAATTAAATTTAAAACACACATACACTTACTGAAACCACTTATCCCAAGCGGGGTCGCAGCAAACCAGAGCCTAACCCAGCAACGCGGGGCGTAGGGCTGGAGGGGGTGGGGACACACCCAGGGCAGGATGCCAGTCCATCACAAGGCACCCCAAGCAGGACTCAAACCCGAGACCCACCAGAGAGCAGGCACAGGCCAAACCGGCTGTGCCACCACACCCCCACATAGCCAAAAAACTGATTTAGGTTATACAGTGTAACTGGAAGTTACACATATCTCACCCATTTGATTATTTAATGCACATGGGTGGAATGTCCACTGGCTTAGAAGAACTCCTAGTTCATACGGATGATGGAACAAAACTGAAAATCCCTGGTACTTATAGATCAGATCATTAAATGAAATCAATAAGTGTCTCAGTTACAGCTCAGGAGCAGACTGGGGGCCTTTAGATTCTAGATCCTTGTTCCTAGGACCGGAGGGATGTCATTGTTTTCATCCCGCATGACCAACAAAGCACTTTATCAAGCTAATTATTTACCTAATTGAACTAATTCCATTCTGTTTTTTTATTGAAATGTTTTCCAAAAGATGGCTGGAAAACCTTCACACAATGTAGCCCTCCAGGATCAGTAGTGTGGATCAATGCCCTGGGCTGTTAGATATACAGTCAGCACACTGGGTTCTCATCTGTGCAAACTTGTATTTTGTTTGCCATTAAGTGAGCACAAATCAGAGCTCTTTCCAGCCAGTGAACCTGGATTCCATTATTTTGCCAGATTACTGTCTGCAATCCTGGAAATTACACAGGAGTGACTGTTAGGCATTTGATCTCAACATATACATTTACATTTATACATTTGGCAGACGCTTACTCTAAATTGATACATTTACACGTATTCGTTTAGCAGAAGCTTTTCTCCAAAGCGACGTACATCTCGTAAAAAATACAATGTGTGCATTACATTAGCAGAAAGAGACAATTAGAAAACGTGTGATTCTTAAGTGCAGTTAGTTTCTTTCCATCATATGAACCAATGTTCATCGCACGAGTAGCTGCATAAAACTTTCTCAGAATGTCCATGATTCCTGATCACCTTCCTTGTAATGTTTTTTTTTTGGGGGGGGACATAAACATTTACGTTACATTACAGGAGTAGCTGTGTAAAGGATTGTCTGGGAATGATCTTAAAGTGTGGTACATGAACATTTACACCTTACATGAACTTAACAGATCATGGGTGAAGTGAGTCTGGAAAAGGTGAGTTTTAAGACAAGGTAAGTTTTACATGTGGACAGAGATTCAGCAGTTCTGAGTGATGGGGGAGTTCATTCCACCGCAACAGAGCCAGAACCGAGAACTTTTGTGCTTTACTTTTTGTGCGTGGGACTACCAAGCGGGCAGATGTGGAAAAGCGTAGCAGTCTGGGGTGTAGCAGATGATCAAGTCTTTTAGATAGCTGGGAGCAGTTCTATTGATGCATTTGTAGGCCATATGATATTGTAACGTATGCTCTTAACAAACATTTTGAAACAAAGACTTCAGGATCGCTTGATTTCAATAGCTATCATTCAAGCTGCAGTAATTTCTCCCAGTTTCACAGTTCATTGTGTTTTTTTTTAATTCCTTAGATACACTATTTACAATGGATAATAAATGTAACATTAAATTCATCAGATTTTTTGAATATATACTTTTCAGTATCTTATGCAGGTGAAATTTTACCTTTTTAATTGCTGCTCCCAAGTCAAAAAACAGAGATGTTGCTTTTCTTGACAGTTGAGTTGAGGGCATTAATAAAATCCATTCTTAAAAAGCACAGACAGATTTTGTTTATTGCTGTACATCTTAGTGACCCAAACCTGTGCGTTCCATTTTGGTCATATAAGAGCTCAGTGTAATTAATATGATTTTAAAAACCTATATATTTTCCTTCTTACAGTGTACTAATTATTTTTCAGCAGAAAGTAAAAAAAAATGTTCATTCATTGTTTCATACCCTATGGGTCTTCATGTATGTGTATGTATCAATATTTACTGTGTCTAAGTTTTTTACCCATCTGACTGAATTTTATCAGTGGTAACTACAGTATGTACTTACTACCTTAGTTAAAGATCCAGTTTTTGTCTTTAACATTAAAAATATGGTCAGTCAATTGATTTTGTGGGCAGCACAGTGACACAGGGAGTAGCGCTGCTGTCTAACAGCGCCTGGGTGGTGTGACAGGATGTCAGTTCGATCCCCGCTCAGCCTGTGTGGAGTTTGCATGTTCTCGCCGTGTCTGCGTGGGTTTCCCCTGAGTGCTCTGGTTTCCTCCCACAGTCCAAAGACATGCTGTTCACCCATAGCGTGTGAGAGAGAGAGCGTGTTCCACTGATGTATGAATGACTGACCCATTGTAAGTAGTGTATCTAGCAGTGTAAGTCATCTTGGTGAATAAGGTGAGTGGGCTCATAACACTACGGAGAGTTCATTGGAAGTCACTTTGGAGAAAAGCATCTGCTAAATAAATGTTATTAATTTCTGTTATTAATAAAATGTTTATTACTTGATTTTATCAGCATATACTGTTTAGGGAAAAATACGAAGGACAATTACGGCTCGTACACAGTTTATGAAGAAATCCCTGTAATGACTGCACGGGTGCTTCTGTTGCACAGTGAAAAAACGGCGTCGAATGGCTACACCACTTGTGACCAGTAGATGGCAGTGTTCTCTTTTGTGTGTCACCCGCAGTAACCCGATCGAAATTAATTGTAATTTAATTGCTACCTTTAGCTGAGGTCTTTCTGCAAGCCCATTTGCAGTGTTAGGTTTGTAAACTAAGCTACTTATAATTACTCACCCAGGTATGTAGCTGGGTTTTACTGGATCAGTTCAGTTCACTGGGGGCCACTAGAGGAGGATGGGGAATTTGAACCTGAAACCTTCTGAGTTCAAGACAGCAATCCTAGAGACTATACCACCCCCTGCTATAAAGAATACGTATATACACAGACATTGTGCCATTTTATTAATTTTTTTAGCATTTTATCATTGTTTTCACTATCTTTCAATTAGATATTCACATTTATTCGTCTAGCTGAAGTTTTCCTCCAAAGCGACTGACAGTGTAAAAGCGACTGTATTTTCATGACTTGCTCATGATTTGTAAATAATTTCATCCTGGACATTCCAAGGTTGCACTTTTAGTAAGGGTCAGGTTTCCACACGCTTTCGTGGGAAATTAAAATGCTCATGACATGTGCAACCAAATTTGGAAACATTAAAAAAAAAATGGTAAAGGTCCAGGTCTTGGTGGTGCTCAGGGTTGCATGCCCATGGCTACATGTGATTCTGGATTTCCATCACCTACCACAATGACATGAAAGAGAGCTTAAGAAGGAGCTGAGCATTCGTGTGGTTACCTCAGCATGTGCTACAGTGCGGCCCCTGACTTTAGACTTCCTTGCCTTCATGTACTGCATCAGTGGTATCGTCTCTGTTATTGAACAGAACTGAAAGAAAATTTATATGGCTGTGTTTCCATACTAATGCAAACCTGCGGATTCCACGGGGAGGGGAGTTCTGGACAGGAAATGTGGGCTGATCACTCTGACGACACAGTTTTCAGTTGCTGGGGTTGTGGGCAGGAACAAGTAGGCTTATCATTCTCAAGCCCAACAACACCACACTAAGCTCTGGCCTTCCCCATTTTGGCAAGAATTTTTTTGCCTTTTCCATCTACATATTTCCCTCCCATTTCCTTCCAGAGTAAAAAAAAAAGAAAAAAAAAACACCAGGCTTCTGATGTTAAAGATATCTCACTAAAGCTAATACGTTCTTACACTCCTTCCAGGGTTTCCCCTACACCTTTCAGTCATGGCAGCCTCCGTGCTTGTAATTTACACCAATCCACTGAGTTATTTAGTGAATTAGCATTGTTTGAATAGTCAATGAGAGTAATGCCAACATGCTAAGAATAGTTGTTTAAAATGTTTCCCTTCCCACCCGAAATTACTTGTTTTTATAGCAGGTGAAGTGGTAACAGCGGGGGGTGTGGTGGCGCAGTGGGTTGGACCAGGTCCTGCTCTCCAGAGGGTCTGGGGTTCGAGTCCCACTTGGGGTGCCTTGCCGGCTAGGCTCCGGTTCCCCGCGACCCCGTATGGAACAAGCAGTTCTGAAAATGTGTGTGTGTGTGAAGTGGTAACGTTACTATGGGAAACCCTGTCCTCAGAGGTTTATCATATGCTTACCAAGGTAACCTGTCCAAACTGACTTACATATGTGTACACCCATCTCTCCCATTATGGGGCTTAACCTGTATCAACTTTCAGATCACCCTGTAAGGTGAAATCCTGTGTAAGGGTGATGATCTACCATCATTTCTTATTGAATGAACAATGGGTTCCCTGGAGAAAAATATGATTTTTAACTTATCTTTAACATTTCTTTTCGAATTTATACTTTTCTGCCTTTGCTGCTTTTTTCGTTGCCTTTTGCACTTTTCCAGATCTTCATTTGATTGAGAAACAAAAGCTTTATCAATACTTGCAGGTGTTGTTTCGAGGGTTATTTAGAGGGTAATACAGTAGATTTAACCATACACATCCAGATCGATGTCACTGAAAGACACCGAGTGCATTTCTGTCCTAAATGAATGTTGACTGTAAATAACAGACTCTGCCCAACTACTTGTCCAGGCCATGGTGACGTCCCGTCTGGACTACTGCAACTCTCTCTTGTGTGGCCTTCCTGCTGCTGCCATCAAACCTCTGCAGCTGATACAGAATGCTGCTGCCTGAGTTGTTTGACTTGCTGAAGCGTTCCCATGTATCTCCTCTAGTCATTTCTCTCCACTGGCTTCCTATAGATGCCCGGTTAAAATTTAAGACTGTGATTATTGCCTAGGGGGTGCAGAGGCATGAGGGTGTGGTGGCACAGCAGGTTTGGCCAGGTCCTGCTCTTTGCTGGGTCTGGGGTTCGAGTCCCACTTTGGGTCCCTTGTGACGGACTGGCATCCTGTCCTAGGTGTGTCCCCTCCAGCCTTATGCCCTGTGTTGCTGGGTTAGGCTCTGGCTTGCCATGACCCTGCTTGGGACAAGCAGTTTCAGAAAGTGTGTGTGTGTGTGTGTGTGTGTGTGTGTGAGATTATTGCCTACAAATGCATCAATAGAACTGCTCCCAGCTATTTACAAGACTTGATCAACTGCTACACCCCAAGCAGATTGCTATGCTCTTCCACATCTGCCTGCTGGGTGGTCCCACACATGAAAGGTAAAGCATGGCGGTTCTTGGTACTGGCTCCCTGGTGGTGAAATGACCTCCCCCTCTCACTCAGAACTGCTGAAACCCTGTCCATGTTTGAAAAGGGTCTGAAAACTCACCTTTTCCGGACTCACTTCACCTGGGATCTCTCTAGCTCATATATGGTGTAAATGTTCCTGCACCATAACTTTATGATCATCCCCAGATAAGCCTTTACACAGCTGCTACTCCTACATTGTATGTAAATGTTTCTGTACCCTTTTTAAAAAAAAAAATTGTAGGATGATTATGATTCATCTGTTTGAGTTTTATGCACCTACTCGTGTGATGAACATCAGTGCATGAAGTGGAAAGAGACAAACTTAAGTTTACTTAAGAATCACATTTCTGCAATTATGTTTCTTTCTCCTAATGTAATGCACAACTTGTATTTTCTCTGAGATGTACATCTCTTTGGAGAAAAGCATCTGCTAAATGAATACATGTAAATTGTGTGAAATTTATTTTTCATACTGGTCTCATTCTAAGTTATTGTATTATCTATTATATATGTATCGTATATACATGATACATACATACGACACACCCACCCTATATATGAGCAAACCACCAAAAGCTGAGGGACTTTGGCCTTTGAATAGGGGAATTGCCACTGCTCGCTGGAGACACGTCTGACTGTGACGTCATGATGTGCTCTGATGGAAATTCCATTGGTGACCTTAAGTATCCATTGATGCATATTTTTTTGTGATCAACGATCTCTCAGCTTTCACCACTATGCTTAAATTAAGGTTATGGTGAACTTGGCGGGGGGGCTTCCTTTCCTCTAGCTTTCGCAATTACCTGCCCTCATGGGTTTTTAAATATTGCTGGAAGCCGAATAGTGTCTTCAGTGAATAGAGAGAACATGATGATTTTGGCGATTTGGTGCAATCAATGCGATGGAGGCTCAATCGATGAGCCGAACGTGAGGCGTGGCAGTGCTGCGATCCTCATCCACTCATTTCGTGAAATGCTGCTGGGTGGTCTCACACCTCGCCGTCCCGCAAGTCGAAGTAAATGTTTACCACGCACGATTCCCGCAAGAGTGGCGCCAAAGACTTTATACCAACACTGCCAGTGCTGTTTGACTCATCATGTAAATCACAGGTGAAATTTCTTTTCGCCTCCTAACTGATACTCGACTCATTTTTCGTGGTGAACAATGAAGCTTTATTTCAGATTAAGAGTATTATCTTGGTATATTAATTAATAAACGGTATGTCATGTATTAGGCGTTCACGAAAGACGCAGCCATACATAAAATTTCTCGAAGCCCATATCGGGGCAGCACGCGGCGTTGGACTTTTTTGCACTCTGCGCCACCAGAGCGTCTTCCTGCTGGACGTGAACGCGAACGTGAACGCTAACGTGAGGGAGCGCGCGCCGCCGCAGCTCACCTCAACTTCCGCACTTGAGGGATTGTGACGACGAAACGGAGCGCTGTGGGCAGGTGCGCTGCTCAGACCGCGGCAGCACGAGAAGCATTAGCAAGAGGCACAGCGCGAGAGGCAGCAGCGGCACCCGTCGTCGTTATAGCTGTTTCTCTCAGTAGCGGGTTAACGATTAACTAGCGGTTCTAACTAGCAGGGAGGGAGCCGGCAGAGGAAAAAAAGCCATTTGAACATGGCGAGTCTGAAGGCGTCTCGGGAGCAGCCTGGTGAGTGATTCCCGCGTGCACTTTTATTCATCGTCGTCGCGCTCTCACTTACGCACTATCATGATCATGTTTACCTTTTTTGGTGAGTAATCTTAAGAAAGAGTTTTGCTGGAAATGTGTTAGCAGAAGTAGAGGAATTCTCGTACTTCAATCAAAGACTAAAAAGATGTACAGATGACACAGATCATTATTTCCACCACCACCAGTCCAGTTTTCTCGCATCATGATGATGATGATGATGATGATAATCATAATGATGAAGTACTTTTTCTTGAAGCGTTTCTTTGTCACGTTTGTGTATGAAAAAAAAGAGCAACACTAAAGTTTAGAGTAACGTTTCAAATTCAGGATGGGACAGAAAATAATAATCTAGTAACGGCAACTGATAACTCGTTTGTGCCGTATTTCTTAAATATAGAGCGAGAACTGAATTTTCCGACCAAAAACTCAACTTCCCACGACGTCTGCGTGAATTTGGCTTGTCAGTTAATATTAACAGTGATGCACAAGATTCTCCCTTCTGCTCCGTCACCTTCATTGAGTGTATTTTTTAACTAACTGGCGTGACGCGCTTTGTCCTGCCTCGGAACGGACCCGCCTTATATTATTTAAGTTTTGTAGTTATTATTTGTGGCGCTCCACAGAGAGGGTTAGAGCGCTCACGAATATAGTCAAGTGGACAGAGTTAATATATATGAGCCGTTTGCCGCTCGGCTCTGCATTTTTTTTTTGCTTTCTGGAGGACTTCTCAGTTTTCGCACCCAAAACAAGAGGCAAAACTTTCTTTGCGCGCGGGCTCCGCTCGCCCTTGATTTGAGCGCGAGCCACGTTTTCCAGCATCCCGCGGGTAACTGTAAATGTCATGACGCTTTTCTGCTGAAATATTAGAAAAGCCACTTCAAAGTGGTGCAAGTGAGGACGTGCCGCCGAGTCTGAGGAGCTCAGGGCTCCCTTTAAGTTTAGAAGCTCCTTTCAGTGGACATGTCTGCAAAGCTCTCTTTCTGTGTGTGTGTGTGGGGTGGGGGGTATTCCTTATACCTTTGTCCTTGATCCAGTTTAGCCTGTAACCTGTAAGGGTTTCTCATAACTACACTTTCAGAATCTCTCTCTGAATCAGAGAATTGTGTTTTGTTTGTCAAGGCAGCTTCTCCCCATTAGCTGCCTTGAAATGACTGTGTGATGGGGCGCATACAGCGGGCAGTGCTTTACACCATTGATGGGTGTGTGTTTTGCGCTCTCCCATGCCATGGGGTCCTTCATGATCGGTTTCTGACATCCGGATTCACTGCTCATCTCGCTGTGACTCTGCAAAAAGTGTCCTTATCTGGACAGCGCCGCAGGGCCCCTTGAACGCCAGCCTTTATGTGACTTGTGGTAAGGTATCATACCTAAGATGAATGTTGCCTAAGGACACCCTTGATCGCAATTGTTTCTCTAAGTTAAGAAAAAAAATATTACAAAGTCAGGTGAAAGGCTGACCTGTGTTGTCACTACACAATGGTGTAACTCCTCTAGCCTGGCGTTAAATACTGAAAACAGCCTCTTGTTGTGTTGTGTTCCTAGCTGTTCCTTGGTCGTGTGTGCTGTGTCTGCAGATATACCCTATATTAATCATAGAAATATTGCATTGCAACTGAATAATATAAGAATTCCAAGGCTGACACGCTTATCATGCACAACATTAAGCATCCATTGGTCCACAACTGTCTCTGCATTCATTAAGTATTCCCCAGTATAAGTTTTGAACAAGGTATTTCCTTTCAACTTAGAGTAGTTTAATTATACACATTTTAAAACAAAACAGCCTGCAGAAAGACACTTTTTAATACACCTTAATAAAACTACCCTTGCAGAAACATTTATTTAAGGAAATGTTAAAAAGTAAATCATGTTGCGCTGCATAGCTCAGTTGTATTCAATTTATAATCATACCAGCTTTTCACCAAATTATAGTCTCTGTATAGACTATAAAAGAGAGGAAGAGAGAGGTTATGTCTCTAAATGTTGTTGGAATCTCACTGAAAAACCTTTTCTCTTGTTCTTTTAATGAGTTTGATTCTAAATAGTCTTCCCCCATATTAAGAAAGTTCCAGAAGAAGCAGAAATTGGCACTGATTACATTAAAGTACGGGGGTGCGGTGGCGCAGTGGGTTGGACCACGGTCCTACTTTCCGGTGGGTCTGGGGTTCGAGTCCCGCTTGGGGTGCCTTGCGACGGACTGGCGTCCCGTTCTGGGTGTGTCCCCTCCCCCTCCGGCCTTACGCCCTGTGTTACCGGGTAGGCTCCGGTTCCCCGCGACCCCCTATGGGACGAGCGGTTCTGAAAATGTTTGTGTGTGTACATTAAAGTACCACCAGATGCACTCAAAATGGACACAATTATTTCAATAGTTGGCATTAGTTGTCATAACAAGACTTGTTTAACTTCATTGATTACTCTGGAATACTGTATAGCTGTCTTCCTAGGCTCATTTAGCTCTTTGGGAGTTATGTGTCGTAACAGTGTGGGTTTCCTGCTGGTGCTCTTGTTTACCCCCAGAGTCCAAAGATGTGTTTCAGGTGAACTGGTGTCTCCAAATTGCCTGCTGTGTGTGGGTGTTTTAAATCATTTTGCCGCTGATACTGATTGTGTGTCTAAACCTTACATGATATGCTATAATAAACTCGCATAAATAAATATATAGCACAAAACATGTTTAAAATATATTGTGGTTACTTACAAACTGTATACACAGGTAAATTCCCCTCCCCAAGAATAAATCTCCCCTTGTCTGCTCATGTTCACATGAGTTTGCTCCAACAGTCTAAAGACAGATTTCAGATCAACTGGTGACTCTAATTGCTATTTGTGTGTCTGTGTGTGTGTGGTTTACATTTCTCTGCTGTATAGAACGATGATTGTAGGTAATGGAGTGTATCTAACATTATAAGTCTCCTTGGACACATTTGTCAGCTAAGTACTAGTTCAAATAATCATTGTAAGTCACTTTGGGGAAAAGCATCTGCTAAATAAATAAATGTAAACAAGTCATTTTAATTGGAGTATCTTGAGGGATGAATGTATGAAGTGTGCTTTTCCTGTTTATTTTTATGTGCATGTGTTAGAGAGCAGTATCCAATGCTTCACCTCTTGCTCACTTGAGACCCATCCTTGATAATGTTGATCACGCATATGAGTCTAGTAAACGAGTACCAGTAAACTACACTTTATTTTTAACCTTCTAAAAGACGTTTCCTCTTTGTTGCTCCTCAGAAGATATTTTTAGCCATAGTTACAAATACTTTATAAATACCGACAACCAAGACTCAACTTACCCTTTTAACTCTTGACTTACAAGCTCTGATCTTGTATTTCTTATTTTGTACATTTTCCTGGTGAAATCCTGTATTGTTTCTCATTGGCCTTTACCAGGTAGGCTTCCAAGGCTTGGTGATTTAGCAAACCTGTGCACTGTCATCTTTTACTGCTGGTTTGCTGCTTGCACGTTGTACGTAGAACAGAGACTTTAGTTCCCCTCAAAGGGCTCATCCCTGTCCCTGCTGGTGTAATCTTTCAGTTGTTAGATGCTGAGACTCTAAACTGGTTTCATTTATGGAGGACAGCCGTGTGCTGATGAATTTAATGGAAACTGTTGATGTCAATATTAAAGGGATATGAGTAGGTGTTGTGAAACTGGACGTGACATGAACTTCCCTTGACATCTGCTTCATTCTAGTTATAATTAACATGCAGGCCAGGAGCTGTCAGAATTATCAATTAAATCAGCAAGAAGTAACAACAAATAACTATGAAACAGTGATTGTCAACAAGGTACGAGGAAGGTAACTTAAGTTACAGAGTAATTAAATCATATTTATTTTTTGTGTGTGCAATATGGAATTTGCATATGTTTGTTTCACTTTTATAATTTATGTCATGGAATTTACTGGAGTCTAACATTTTATTAAAATTTATTTTAGTACATACAGATAAAGTCAAATGGTGTGTTTTCTACATGAGTCTTTTCATGATTGTATGAATTTTCATAGTGTTTTCAAGTTCTCATTCAACTTTGAATCATTTTATTTATGGGTGGTCAAATAGAAACCTGGGCTCAACTTTGTGGAGATATGACCTGCAGGTATATATTACCAAATGTTTCATGTTTCATCTCTGAATGCTGTCCAAGGCAAGTACCTACATGTTACCACATTCCCAGAAAGGGGAAAAACAATAGCAGCATAACTGGGCTCTGTTTAGAGCTAATGAATTTGAGAATGAGGGAGAGGCATAATTTTACGTTTATTTTTTGAAACCGTAAGAATAGGTAAATGCCACAACATACACTGCCCACCTATGTGTTCCTTCTATGTCATAAATACCTTGTCATTACATTCTTCCTTAACTGTCATACACCCTGTTTAACGTGACTGCAGTACACCGCTCCTGTTCAAGACCTTCCCTCAGCCCAACCTCATGTGATCAGCCCACATTTCCGGATTTAAGATCCTCTTTGCTGTGTGATTCCCATCTTCTGATATTTTTAAGAGCATTGGGAAAATGAAAACTATTCATCTGAGAAACTGACGCAGTACTCATGTCATTAGAAACGGATAAGTGTATATATAATATATATACACACTAGTTCCACAATTCACGGATGCAGTTGTGGCAGGAAGTCTGTTCATCACTCATTCTGTTCATAATCCAAAGTCACATTTACTGCTGATTTGCAAATAAAAGTTTGGTAATACTGATGTTCCTCAATTTATTCACTGGATATGCTATGCAAGAATGTATCTTAAATTAGCTTAGATTTAAAAATGGGTGTCTTAAAAGCCTGACACAAACAACCTTGTTGTACAGCTGCAGACTCCTCAAACTTCTATTTATTGTCAGGTATTGACCAACTCAGCCTATAAACAGGTCCAGCATTTATCTTTTTTTGATCACTGACTCTCAAATATCATACATAAGTTGTAAACACCCAAAAAAAGTTAAAAGAAGATGGTGTCCCGGTCCTGTACTGTTCTGGAGCATTTTATTACCAACTAATGGCCAAGTTCAGAAAAAGAGGTCACTTTTTTGCTCTGCAAGAGACAAGAATAGTAGCAAATGGATAAATGAAGAAAATGCTATTAAAAAAAAAAAAATCTGGAAAATATTTGTGTCTGGAAAATCGTAACTTGAATGTAACACTTTGGGGTAGCGTATTAACTTTCCATGAACCACTCTGTTAAGGACATTAAAGTGTTGAAAGCAGGACGTGTGCCTAATTTTCTGTTCGTAAAAATTGAGTAGGAGAAGCATGGTGGCACAGCAAGTAGCCCAACTGGCATGCTGTTCCTGGACTGTGCTGTCAGGCATAGCTTAACTCCTCATTTCGTCTGTGCACATCTTGCATCTTCTTTCCTTGCTAGTGTGAGCTTGATGTGGGTACTCAGGTTTCCCCCCCACAGTCCAAAGAGACATGTTTCAGGTGATTGGGTGACTATAAATTGCCATTAGTCTGTGAATGTGGGTGGCTGGCCTGCAAAGGACTGACATCCCATCCAAGGAGTGCCCTACCTAGCCTAACGTCCTCTGCTTCCGTGTTGAGTTCCATACTGCTGTGTCCCTGCAGTAAGACGAGCATTTTTTTAGGGAGCGTGTAAGCTGAGTATGTAGAAATGGATAAATATGTGAAGAGAAGAAGACTATGAGAATGAGTATGTGGGGGTCTAACTGAGCCAGTGGATGGACCCTTTCACAGCTCTGTGAAGAGTCCTATACTCAAGACCATGGTTTGAATCTGAGATATGTCATCCTCCGCCTCATTTTTCTGCAGGAGGTAAGGCTTGGAGCCAACTGCAGCTCTCAGCTAAAGAACCCAACACACTTTAGTTTGTAGGAAACAGAGAGTAGTCCTGTAACTAAAACCTCACAGGTGGTCCTCAATTTTCAATGTATGTAATTTACAATCACCCGAACTTACAGCAGTCATCTAATTAACCTTATTATGTTATGTAACATTATTATGTTATTTATTGGGGACACACCCAATAAATGAACCCATAATTGTTAATTAGTGATGGCTGCTCAGGCCACTGGGATATATTATTTCTCTTGAATTTCATCTTGGGGTGCCTTGCGGTGGACTGGCATCCTGTCCGGGGTGTGTCCCCTCCCCCTTCATCTTTGCGCCTGTGTTGCCGGGTAAGGCCCCGGCTTGCTGCGATCCCGCTCGGGACAGGCGGTTGTAGACGTTGGTTGGTTGATTTTTAAACTGATGTCATTAAGAAGCGTATTTTTTGTAAAGCTGTATTCTAAAAGTATGTTTCACACATCAGAAGCAGAAATATTCTGTGTTTGTCCAGAAAATGCTGTGCTGGCAGTGAAAAGCTGATTGCTTGGGAGGATGGTTGCTTTACAGTTGTTTTAGTTAATCTGGCTCTCGAGGAGGGCAGCACCTTGGCCTGACTGAAGTGTACTTCAAGCTGTCAGAGCATCTTCAATAACTGCACTGTCTGTGGCTCATCTAGTACTGCTCTGCATGTGTGAACAGTTTAACTTTTGGTTTACCTCAGAAAGAAGTGAAATGAGTAGCAGATGTCTCCTGGTGGCTTTGAAGGCATGTCGCAAATGTAGGATTTTAGTGATGTCAAGGAATTGTGGCAATTTAATTTCTTGATAATTGGTAAGAAAGATGTGGTTTGAAATTCAGTAAAACAAGTCACTACATCATTGCGGTTTTGGTTACCCAGCAACCGAAACCATTTCTGTCAGTACCAGGGAAACGACGGTGATGTTGCCTATTGTTCTTTTGATTTCTGCATTTCCTAACACAAGCAAACTGCAGGCACACATTTTCTGCTATTCCTTTCTGAAGGATAAAATATACTGGGGTGACTTCTGATGGCGCTTAAAGCGTTTGTTCTTATTGTAACGAGTCAGTGTTCAGCTACATGAGGTCTGTCATGAGTGTGTGGCTGTGTAAGGTTACAGTGTGTTCTAGTGTGCTCGTCTGCTACTGCACAGCATGATGTATGTCCCTGTGTAGTTGTTCTAGAATGTAAGCGCAAATCATCCTGCAGCTGAGTAAAAACTCTGTGCGTCTTGAGGCATTATTGGGTAAGGATGTCGTGTTTGTTACCCTGTAGCTCTACAACAAGGCTGTTTGTGTCAGGCTTTTAAGATGTCTGTTTTTAAATTTAGGCCAATGAATTATAACCTGTAGGAAAGTGCCCCGTCATACAAGTCACGGTGCTAGAGGGGAATACGTAGAGTGAATTTGCAGCAATATTAGTCAGCAGGAACCTGCACATGTTGATGAATGTAAGGGTTTAGCATTCTGGCAGTGTTATGCTCCAAGAAATGCACAAAGGGGTGTTACAGAGAAAGTGGGGAGCATTTATGAGTGCCTCAGGTGTCTCACCTGTGGAAACCTAAACAGATGTGAAATCTGGGGGAAGACCTGACCATATTTCTAAATTAGCCATCCTCTGCATGCCCCTCCTTTTCCCCAGAACCTGTCTTCCAGAGTAACATGAGCAGGATGGGTGGAAGGAACATGCTTTGTGATGGTCTTTGTTGGCACACGTATGTGCTGCAGATAATTAAAGGTGTTTTTGTGTATGCTTTCCCGTAGGTTTATGGCTGTGGTTGGAATCTGTGTATGGTCTAATCCTCCCACACCGGAGCGTGTACAGGCGTATGCATGAGTCCTCAAGCAGTTCTGGGCCATCAAGGCTAAAACAATTTGTGCGTATCTTACACTGTTTTAATATCCTTGCAGGATTTATATTCACTGTCTTCTGGTTTCCCAATGGGAAAGGGTGCAGAACAGGCCAGTCTGATGTGAGTTTTATTTTTGTGATGGCCCAACACCCTGCAGTCATTCATACCATGGATGTGTGCGTAATGTGAAAGGGGTATTCCACTGATAGAACATGAGTTTCATAATAAGTTGTCAAAATTCGCTATTGCCTACAGAGGCCTCATTTTCCTATCAATGGGAACCACGGCGCCAGAGTCTTTTCGGACAGCTTGTTTGACAGAAAATATATAGTTAGGTAGCAAGTGATAGTGTATAGTACAAGTTGGTCTAACATCATGTTAATACTGTAGATTGTACAGTAATACACAAGGTGAGATGTTAAAACCCTTGTGCTAAAGTTTGATAAACGTTATAATATACATCCATCCGTTGTCAACAACTGCTTGTCCCGAGCAGGCTCGCGGGGAGCCAGAGTCTAACCCGGCAACACAGGGCGCAAGGGTGAGGGGACACACCCTGGACGGGACGCCAGTCCATCACAAGGCACTCCAAGCAGGGCTCGAACCCAAGACCTGCTACACAGCGGGCACTGGCTGAACCCGCCGCACCACCACGCCCCTGCATTGTAACAAGTTTATCAAATTTAGAACAAAGATAAAATGTTTTTGCAGAAGGATTTTTCATTTACATTGCAGAGTGACTGCAATGTACATTAATATTTATATGTATCTCAGGAAAAAAACTGCTAGGAAGGTGATTAGGAATAGGCAAAGTTCTGGTAAAGTTTTATGCAGCTACTGGTGTGATGAACATCGGTGCATATGGTGAAGGAAACTAGCTGTACTTAAGTCACACATCTGCAGTTATGTCTCTCCTAATGTAATGCACAAATTGTATTTTTCTATAAGATGTACGTCGCTTTGGAGAAAAGCATCTGCTGAATGAATGAATGTAAATGTAATGTGTTAAAGCTTTCTGTTTAAATTCAGGCTGCCTGTTTGCAGTCACGATAAATTATATGGATAAAGAAAATATTTTTTCATCACCAGTACAGGGACAATGACAGTTTACAGCAAAGCCTATGGTGTACTTTTAAATCAGGTTGTGACTCATAATGCTGTTTAAAAGCATAGACATTGAGGAAAGGTTTCAGATTTTGCTTCTAAACAAAAAAAAAAAAGTTGTAAATCCCCCTGCATTCCAGGTGATCAGAAGGCCTCCCATTACCTGCAATGCTGAATGTAGAACTGATGCCTTTTAGGCAGGCTGAAAGAGTGACTGTCTCCCAGACTGTAACTTTAGAAAGGTCAGAGTAGATCCCTGAGCACCAGGTACTAAGGGGTTCCGCATGGTGACGACAGAGAGGAGCAGCTTTGTACTGGTGCACAGCTGGTGCACAGAATGTGGTGGAAGGGTCGCCAGCAATACTCCACAGGTTATCCAAATGTCATTAATTTTGTCTGTCTAAAATATTGTATGTAAACACTGTGAAATGTGAAAACATACAGAATGTTTTTCAGAACAATTAATTGTACCTCTAGAATTATTTCAGCAGCCCCATAAAAATCCTTTTAAGTTTCATGGCTTGGGCACTGATGGATATCAGTGGACAATATGACCACTGATCTGCACGTTTACAGGCAATAGTTGCATGTTCAGATGCTCTTAATGTTCATGAATGTGTGATGTCCATCTAATTTTTTCCCCAAAATCTGCTCAGTATGTGCTACTTCATCTGTGATGTATTCACTACAAAGAATCCTTTTTAACCTGATATGTTTGATATGTATAATTATTGAGTTCCTTTTCTATTAAATTCCTTCTTTGAGTGTCACACTTGTTTTGAGAAACATCTAATAGGCTGGGTTTCAAAGCTGCCTTACATTAAAGCTTACTAATTCTGATTGTATTCTGTGCATGTCCACATTATCTTCTGAAGGCATTGTTGACACGTGTAATACTGAGAGATTGAATTGATGTATTCCGTGCCAGTTATGATAGTACCATGGAGTCTTAAATTTAGTCGTTGACTTACTCACTAGATTCTCTTCCAAGTTTACATGCACTCAGTCATATTCAAAATAAAAATGTGATTCACTCTTTCACTGTCATTGAAAACTTCGAATGAGCAATCGTTCAGTGATTCTTGTTTGCTCCTTTAAAAACTTAATTCTGCAGATGTTACTGGAAAGAGGAAATAGACCATATATGAAGTTGGCAGTTATATTACAGTCTTCCAGATATTGCAAGCCTTCCAGTTTTGTGCCATTTTTTCAGTTTGATTCCTTACTTCTACAGATACAGCCATGATGTCTTCTGTGAAGCCTGAGAGGACTTGTCCGTAGTATTGGTTGTCATCCCGATTCACTCATGGAAATGAGACACGAGGCTCCACCAAACCCCAGAAACTGTAGTTGATTAGGTGTGCAGTTGAAAGCGATGCACAGGGGAGTTATCTACCAGCTCTAAAAAGTCTAGGAGATTTCTGAAATAAAGAAGCATTAGCAGCCACTTCCTGTTTACTGTGTTATTTCTCAGACGTTTTTCACACCTCTCTCTTTCTCACAGATCAGATCGTCTCTGAGCCTGTGGAAGACACTGATCCTAGCTGCTTTGTGTCAGAAATGGTATGTACTTTTCACTGGGTCTCTTGAGTACCAGGCCTCTTTACAAAACACTGAAATGTAGTCTTCAGTGTTGTCTGCATGCCTGCCTTTGAGTGTCAGTGCTGTACTACACGACGCCTGGGAACATAAATCAGCCGTGACTACGGTGTGATTTTTAGAAGTAAGATGGAGTTCTTAACCATTCCTTAATTTATTTATTTATTTTTTTTTTAAACTTGTTTGGATGAAGTGAAACCGTAGCAACTTTAAATACACTTAATTCAATAACTAATTCCGAGTATGATTCTAAAGAATTTTCATATGTTTATGATGTGAATTCTCCCAGGTTGTAGGAAAATAACTGTTAATTTCTGTTCCATATATTGTTACAAAACTCATTTTTGTGTTAACTGTGGCAGCTGACAAGAGTTTAGACAAGTTTAATTTTGTTCTGTTTTCATCATGCTACTAGTTGGACAACATAATCTCCTTTGTCTGCAGCAGTGCATACCTTTATCACCTTAACGTTTTGACTTCACCAGTGGTCTCATGCTTGAATGTGAATCGTAGCTGTTTATCTGAAAAGACTACCTAGAAGTAAAAAGCATGAGAAATTATAATTACGTTTAAAATGGGCATTTTACTGTACAGAATACATAAAGCTGCTCTCTTTTTGCAGTCATTACAATCCAACCATCCAGTGCAAGTCACAGATCCCCAAGGTATGGGAACCTTGTTCCTATGTTGCACTCTTCATGGTTAATGTTTTTCAAGACGATGTACAAAAACATTTTGAATTGTTTGTAGAAAGACAGTTTTGCAGATCAGTTAGATAAATGACTGAAGTGTATTTTAAAGGTGGAGTTCCCCTTCATTTGGTTTATTAGCAGCAAAGTAGGCAGCAAATGGAATTTGACTGAGATTTCTGACATAGGGTACATGCTGGGGTCAAACGAAGGAAACTAGAGACAGACTTTCCCCCATGTTGACTTACAAAGTATTTTGTTGGCACAGTTTCTCTCAGCACAGTGGACAAATAAATAGACAGACACTTTCTGTTTTCAGAAGAAATTTCTGATTTCCAGTCCAACCCAAAATGAACATAAGTAATAAATGGAATGTCACAGAATAAGGTTGCAGTCCTGCAAAGAGTAAAAAAAATTATGTAAATATTCAACACCTTGCAAAGTCTTGTAAACTTAACGCGATCTCTGGTGTGTCGTTTTGTGAAATAACACTTTAAATTTGTTTTAACAAAGAAAATGTGTGTGCAAAATAAAGGTTTCTTGGTTTTTACTTCTGCTATAACATAATACTTTAAATGATTAATAGTCCATATTCCTATTGATTGCTTACAAAATAAGTATTTTGTAGATAATCTGGCAGTAGTTATCAGATCACCTTCATCATATCATCCTTTGCATTCTTAAACCACTGAGTCACCTTGAGGATTGATATAAATAACACAGACTTCTGTATATCAGGACTTGATATGCTGGACTTTGCAAAGCTGCCCTTGGCAATTATGCAATGTGTATTTCTTCTGTTTTAAATATTTTTGTTCCATTTGGCTAGATCAAGTGACTCTTCAGTTGAAGTCTCTGCCCCCTAGTCACAAGAGTCTTTCCTCTGACAGGATAAGGCAGGTAAGCAAAGTGTATATTCAGACTAAAAATAATTTTCTCAGAACATTGCTGATAGTGAGCAGGAAGAGATGGTGTTATACCATAAGTCAGATCTTTATAAACCTTTATTACTTTCCAGAGTGTCTGGTACAACATATCGGGTATGCAGCCTGTCAGTGTGCTCTGGTATCTTAGATTTAATACATGTACATTTATTTATTTAGCAGATGCTTTTCTCCAAAGTGACGTACATGTCAGAGAATGATACAATGAGTGCATTGCATCAACAGAAAGAAGCTTAGATGCAGATGCGTGATTCAAAGCACAGTTAATTTGTCACATTCAACCATATGAACCAAAGTACATCACACAAGTAGCTGCATAATGGCTTAATATTTGTCTTTGTGCTGTTACTTTTGTACCCCTGTAGATGTTTTGTTGCACTGTAATTTAATACAGGCTTCTCTTGTTATTAAATAACTTCTCTCCTGATCTCCTATCTGAGCCATAAATTTGCACTACATCTCCTGTTTTCTTTTTTTTTTTTTTTTTTTTAAAAAAAAATATCATTACTACAGCCTGTTGACAACGGCAACAAGTACGTCTATACGGGAACGATTTCAGCAGGTATGTATTGCTTTATGCTTGTCGCACTTGTCCATAGAAAGACTAATCATTCTCAGTATTCTTCAGAGACTTCGAATGCTGCAGTAATGTAACATTTGCTAGTATGTGGCAGGGGTTGCACAGACTAGTCGATTTGTCAACTTTACTGCTCTGCGATGGTGCTTTAAGCTTGACGTCGACTAGTCGCTGATCGCGTGATTATGACAGTAACAACATGAATGCCTCCGAGAAGACATCAGCTGAGGAGCCTGGTGGGTCATTGCTGCAAACCAGCAGCGGTTCATCAAGTGTGTGGAAATACTTCACTAAATATGAAGCCTGTGCTACTATCACTTGCGAAATATGCAAGTCTGTCCTGAAGTACGACGAAAGTACAAGTGCAATGCACACTCATCTGAAAAGGCATCCGCTAACACTAACATAGGAATGATCCAAATCAGTCCGTGTACATTGCGTTCATTCATTTTTTTGATTCAAAATTGAAAAACAAAATGGGAATTACAATGCCTTCATTCGTTTTTTTAAGAATGAAAAACAAATTTTGAATTAAGGAGCAGAAAAATGGCTTTTGTTTTTGAGCACACACACAAAAAGAAAAGGACTTGCTTATTTTCTTTTTGTTTAATCATAGAAAGTATAGAAATCAAAATTTCACAATACCAAATATGATGAATGCCTTGAAGCGCGCAGTATTTCTAATATAACGGCACAGTGGCACAGTGAGTAACGCTACGGTCTCACAGTGCCTGGCTGGTGCGAGGGGCTGTGGGTTCGATTCCCACTCAGTCTGTGTGGAGTTTGCATGTTCTCCCTGTGTATGCATTGGTTTTCTCCGGGTGCTCCGGTTTCCTTCCACAGTCAAAAGACAAGCTTCTCAGGTTCACCCATAGTATGTGAGTGACACAGAGAGAGTGTGTTCCACTGCTGTATGGATGAGTGACCCAGTGTAAGTGGTGTATCTAGCAGTGTAAGTCACCTTGGTGAATAAGGTATTTGGGCTGATAACACTACACAGAGTTCATTGGAGGTTGCTTTGGAGAAAAGCGTCTGCTAAAAAAATAAATGTAAATGTCTAAGTAGCCTAACCTGGATGTAAAAGTGAGCTTTGTTGGTGGTCTTTTCTTCGGGGAAAAATGTCCACTCTGGAGCGCAGATGATAAATAATATTAACTAGAGCAACATATTCAGAGATCGCAGACAATCAAGTACAATATGGTGCTGCGTGGGTTTGTTCTACAATGAGTGTCCAAAGATTTTGTGCTCGCACAACATTGTAAGAGGACACTCTCGTGCTGCTTTTGAAAAGCACCTAGTGATCCATATTAACTTATGATCAATAACTCAGAGCGAAGCCAGCATGTTCAATGAAGCCACTGATGGATTATGCAAAGTTTCAGTTCGTTTACATGCGGGTTGTTCAAGAATACAGCAAAATGAAATAACTCGGTCAATAAACAAAATGGCAGGAAACTATAAATGAGGCATATTTTACATTTTGAGCAAAAAATAGTTTTTAAACAGTTAATTCATAATTAGTTTTCATTTTTAAAACAAAAAAATGAACTTATTTTTTTCCCCCCTGGCTATGATGTCCCATCTTATCTGTTATACATACATAGCCTATGTATGAGCTGTCTGTTGTGAGCATATGCATTCAGTTTGAGAATAGATTGTCGATTTGTTGCAAAGCATTCCTTTCTCCTGTGTTTTATTGATGAAGTCATCAGCGAGTAGTCAACGTCGACTCGGCTTTCATCACATAACTGTTGACTTTAAAAAAAATCTGAAGTCGTGCAACCCCTAGTATGTGGAGCGTGCCACAGATCAGCATATTTTTAACTTTCAACCCAACCCACCTCAGACTTCTTCAAAGACCTGCAATACTCAGACAGCCCATGTGAGAAGTGCTACTGTTCTGCTCCACCTCCCAAGATAAGTGACCTCATGAATGATGAGGATCTGCTCTACATATTGCGCCTCAAGCTAGACCCCAGCCACTGCACCATCAAGAACTGGAAAAACTTTGCTAGCCGATGGGGCATGACCTACGATGAGCTGGTGCTGCTGGAGCACAGGACCCAGGGCTCTGCCCACAGCCCTACCCAGGAATTTTTGCGGCGCTACAATGAGAAAAGTGTCACTGAGCTTACCGAGCTGTGCCGGATCTACCAGCGCATTGACGTGCTTCGTGTGCTGCAGCAGTGGGTGGAGAAGGACTGGCCATCACGCTGGCAGAAAGCACATTAATCACTATGCGAGGGGCCTCCTCACCTTCCTCCCTGTTCGGTTTCTCTTCACCATTTCTGTTTAACTGGAGGAGGTGTAACATTCACAGCAGCGATGGTCCCTCTTGTGAGATTCACAGTAGCTCTCTGGATAGACTGACTAGGACAAACGCACATTCTGAAGAGTTTTATTTCACGTCAGGTGAATAGATAAACTCCTGAGATGGTTACCTTCTTTTGACTTGCTTTTTTGTATTCCGTCATGCTTTTTATCTGTGTTTGTCAGTTTTTACTTTTTAAAGTCTTCCTCTGTGCACCTGCTCCTCTTTGGATCATATTGATGAAACAAGTGGACAAGAAACTGCTCCTTCCCAAGAAATAGGCTGGTGACTTGTTCAGTTTCGAAATTCTAGGGCCGCATTTGCCAAGCTGTTGAACTGGTGCAACATTTGAACTTATTGTCGGTCAAAGCAATGAGCAACAAAACTCTGTAACTGGTGACCTTTTTTTTTTATCTCCACCTTGACTGTATAGTTTAATCAGTGACTTTGGTTTTACATTCAAACTGTTTTTATTAATTGATGTGATTTTGAGAGAAACTTCTAAAAATCTTTCAGTAGTGAAAAAGCTTGGTAAATATAGACCCTAAAAGTTCTTTGTGCATGTTTTCCTGTTTTATGTACTGCCACAGGCAAATCACATGACATCTCTGTGAGGGGTAACTTTATAGTGTTCAAGCTTAACTGATACATTTTGGTTGAAGCTCTGTTGATAGTGATAAATCAATACATTTTTTAAAATCAGATATGCCGTACAAATTAAGGGGTTAGAGAATTGATTAGTACATGCAGATGCCAGTTTGATTAAGGTGCACAGTAGCCTATAATTCATGGACTATTGAAAAGTGCTCAAGTTACCTTGAAAAAGATTTCCCAAATATTTAAATTGATTTATCTTTTTTTTTTTTTTTTTTTCTTCCTTTCTTTCATCTGAAAATGCAGATATGCTTAGTACAAAGCACTAAATGACTTAAAATTGTAAGGGAGAGTTTCTTTGACAGCTGAAACAAGTAATATTTAAAAAATAAAATATCAGAGGGTGTATATTCCTGGTCACACCTATGGATTTAGACTTCTCTTACAACTTTCCATATTTTTAAATTATGATTTGACATTGTGCAACTTTTTAAAACCAGTAATATTGTGTAACAGAATTGTGGTTCATATCTTAATCTCAAACAGTGTAAGATGTACAGTAAATGAAAGTTCTCATTATTGGTAATAAGAAATAAATGCAGAATGCTGCTTTTATGTATAGATAGACATGTTGTCCTGGGAACTTAGGTGTGTTGTGATTTTGATTATTTTAATCTTGAATCTGATTTAATTAGATATGCATGGCAACCTGTTCATTCCCAGAAGGGGAAAAAAAAACTCAAAATGTTAGCTCAAGGTCTTTTTAAAAGTCCCCCCCCCCCCCCCCCCCCCATTTTTCTTCATATTGTTAATTTTGCTGACATGATCATGTTTTGTTTAAATATCTGAACAGGCATTGGGTCTGGATTTTAGATTTCTTGTTTCACTTTTCCTGTATGTTCTCACTCAGAACAATGTCACTAGAAAATTTGTTGTCTTTTCCCATCTTTTATTTATTATATTTTTACCATCTGTTTTAACTATGATCATGACTTTATGGCATATTGTATAGTGTGAGCACATTTTCAAAATGCCGTTGAAAATTAAATAAAAATGAATTCATTAAGTTGCCTTAAAATTTTGCTACTCTAAAACTTGCTTTGCATTTTTTTTACATGGGTGTTTCAATACCGAGACATTATTGTATATTGTGACTTTTCAGATACAGTGGCAGGAAAGAGTATGTGAACCCTCTGAAAATTATTGCACTCATTTGTAAATTTGTCTTAAAATCTGGTTTGATGTTCATTTAAGTTACAGTAATCAACATACACAATCTGTAACTAATAACAAGTTATTGTATCATTCTTGTAAATATTGAAGTCATTCAAATGTTCACAGCATAGGTTGGAAAAAGTATGTGAAACCCTATGCTAATGACTTCAACAAAAGCTACTTAGAGCTGGAAATTGGCTAACCTGGTGTCCAGTTAATGAAATGAAATTGGAGGTGTGGTTTAGAGCTACTTGACTAATAAAAAGCATTCAAACAGTTTGAGTATGCTATTCACAAAAAGTGTCTTGATGTAAACCATGCCTCACAAAAAAGAGCTCCTGGAAGACCTGTGAGCAAGAACTGTTGCGTTGCATAAAAATGGAAAGGGTTACAAAGTTATCTCAGAGAGCTTAGATATTCATCTGTCCACTGTTAGACAGATTGTCTATAAATGGAAACGATTTAGTACTGTGGCTACTCCCCCTGGAAGTGGCCGTCCAGCCAAGATGGCTCAAAGGGCACACCGTACAATTTTCAGTGAGGTAAAAAAAAAAAGAACCCTAGAGTGACAGCTAAAGACTTGAAGAAATTGTTGGAACTGGATAACATCTCTTTTCATGAGTCTACTATACAGAAAACATTGTACAGGCATGGTGTCCATGGCAGGACACCACGAAGAAAGCCGCCGCTTTCCAAAAAAAACACTGCTGCATGCCTAACGTTTGCAAAAGACTGCCTTGACACTCCACAACGCAACTGGGAAAATGTTTTGTGGACTGATGAAACTAAGGCTGAGTTGTTCGGGAAGAACATGCAGCACTATGTATGGCATAAAAAGGGCATCATATGCCAACATGAAAACATTATCCCAACGGTTAAGTACGGTGGAGGGAGCATCATGATTTGGGGCTGCTTTGCTGCTTCGGGGCCTGGACCACTTGACATCATTGAGGGAAAAATGAATTCTGAAGTTTATGAACAGGATAATATCAGGGTGGATATGTGCCAGATGAAGCAGAGTAGGAATTGGATGATGCAGCAGGACAATGATCCTAAACATCGAAGTAAATCCACTACAGATTGGCTTCAACAAAAGAAAATCCGCCTTTTGGAGTGACCCAGTCAGAGCCCCCACTTTAACCCCATAGAGATGCTGTGGAACGCCTTCAGGAGAGCTATACACACCAGACATCCTAAGAATATGGCTGAGCTGAAGCAGTTCTGTAAGGAAGAGCGGTCCAGAATTCCTCCTGAACATTGTACAGGTCTAATCCGCAGCTACCGGAAACGCTTGGTTGAGGTTGTTGCTGCCAAAGGAGGATCGACTAGCTACTAAATCCAAGTGTTCACATTTTTTCTACAGCACTATGAATGTTTAATGGGGTGTGTTCAATAAAGCCGTGAAAGATTGCTATTGTGTTTTGTTAGCTTAAGCACATTGTGTTTGTCTATACTTGTGACTTTGATGAAGATGAGATGATATTTTATGACAATGCAGAAAACCCAACTTATTCCAAAGGGTTCACATACTTTTTCTTGCCACTGTAGAAGGTAAACTTGTACTGAGTAAAACAGTCCTGGTCAGATGACATTTTATGAATCTCAGTTCAATTCACCTTTAATGAGTGATTGTACAAATTATAGTTACACAAGTTCATAATGAAATTCAGTGTCTCCAGTTCCCCATGTGTGACACAGAATACAGAAGATACAGTACAGCAAAATACAAAAGAAAAAGGAGTAGGATAAATATAGAATAGACAGTAGCAGCAGATGTGCAGTACTGTCATGCGAGTCTGCAAGAGTTCATTTGAAAACAAGGACAACAGAATACAGAAACAGCAGTGAAACCAAAGGATTGGAGCAATGAGCAAAAACTACAATAAATCAGTGAATAAGTAATTAGAGGTATTGCACATGCAGCCAGTATTCCTGGGCGAATGCAGAGCAGCGGGGGAAACGGTGTAGACTGTGGCCGACTGTATATGGATGAGAACCCTAGGGAAGACGCTGTTCTCGAGGCTGGCTGTGCTGACATGTTAGCGTCTGTACCTACTGCTGCACAGAACGGTCTGAAACAAACTGCTCAGGATGGATCAAGTCCTTAACATTGTTGGCTGCTCTATGTAAGCAGCATCTGAGATGAACATTCTTTCTGGCATGTAGTTCCACGTTGATGACGTGCTGTGCTTTCCCAACAACACATTGCATGGCAGCGCTGTGTGAGCTGCAGCAACTATACCATCCTGTAATACAGTAGGTCATGATGCTCTTGTGCAGCAGTAGGACTTTGACAGCAGCTTCGAAAACAGTTTGGCTATCTTCAGCTAAAAGGAAAAAACAGACACTGCTGGACTTTATCACTGCCAAGGTGTTAAGGGACCACATGAGGTCCTCTGTGATGTGGACACCAAAGAACTTAAAACTACTGACTCCTTCTCCACCACTGATGTGGATAGGATTGTGCTCGTTGGTTGATTTTCCTGAAATTGATCATTAGCTCCTAGGTTTCTCAATGAGTTTTCGTGAGCCAGATTGTTCATAGTACTCCACCACACCAAGTTCTGCACTTCCTCCCTAGTGATCTCATTGTTGTCTTTGATCAGGACTACCATTGTTGCATCATCTCATCAACGTCATAATGTGGGTGTTGTTATATGCAGGGTCAGTGTCATGGGTGAGCGGAGAGTTCAGGAGGGGACGGAACTCACATTTTTGTGGTATATCAGTGTCCAGAGTCAATGTGGAGGAAGTGCCATGACCATGATTTAGAGGAGATCTACAGTTCAATTGCAGAGGGACACTTTAAGGCCTTGCTCTTAGAGTTTTGAGGGGAATGTATTGAAAGCTGAGCTGTAGCTGAGCAACATTCTAACATTTTTATCTTGCAACTGAGTCAAAACAGTATGAAGTACAGCAGCAGTAACATCCTTTGTTGACCTGTTAGCACGGTATGCAAGATGGTGTTGATCTGAAGTGCCAGGAATACAAACCATAACTAATCTTGTGCCTATGTGAGCCATATCTAGTCTTTCAAAACTTTTCATGACTGTTGGAATGGGTGCAACCAGGCAATAGGCATTCACAGCTATCACTGCCTATTGTTTTTGTACTGGAACAATTGTTGCTGATATAAAGCCTGAAGGGACCACTGTCTGGGTAGGAGAAGTTGAATATGTTAGCAAAAACCTCCGCCCTTTAGTCGGCACCAGCCACCTTCTAATGGTATTTTTACTGATGGTCATTATTCCTCATAGCCAGTTCCAGAACCATTCCAGAAAATCTGAATTCCATCTGATTTTGAAGTTTTTTGGTATATTTTTACTTAGATATTGTAGTGTGAGCTGGTCAACAACACATTGTGTGAAAAAAGGGTGGCAGATGGTCGGTCAGTTTTAGCTGAAGGCTTTAAAGATGGAGATAAAAACGGGAACATCACTCATTAACAGAGGACATGGTAAATGTGTTTGGTAAATGTGAATTATGGAAGGACCACAGCCTGTTAGACGCGTCTCCTGAAAGATACCACAGCTGGTTGGGAAAAAGCGTAAGTCAGAAATTGTTGCTGTCCCACATTCACCCATTATCATATTGGGATTTTTTTGATCAGACCAGCACCCCTCCACACAAGTTCTCTCTACTGGTTGTCCATCCAAACAGTGTCATCAAATATAAAGTTTTCAGATTTGCTTAATTAATACGGTGGTCATCTTTGTCTGGTCCAATATATAAAAATGCATTGCACAAAACTGCAGTTAAACCATGGTTTATTGCAACATGTCCTCCTGTGCCATGTACTGTACACCCACCTGTTTAATATCAAAAAATAGCACTGTCGGTATTGTAAATTAAATATTGGTTATTTTGGCAGCAGAACAGAGTCATGCTGGTAAGTACGTTAACAATGTTTCTGATTATGTCACACATTCAGTTGCTTGTCTTTTGTACAACTGTTTATTTCTAGATTGCTTTAGTGTTGTCTGGTAAAATAAAATTTTAAACAAACTTGAAAACAGTAGCACATGGTGGAACATACAGTAAGTTTATTGTATTTTACAAGTCCTTTAAATTAAATGATTCATTGAATGTATTTTTATTGGATGAGTTTATTACACATTACATTAAATATCTGAAATCCCATCTGTCATTAATAAGAAAAGTTCTTTTATTCCATAGCATTTTTATGATAAAACATAGCGCTGTGTTTAAAGAGTTTAAAACATTTTTATGAAAAATACTGGCTTGGAGACTATGGATAGGAAAACAAAAAGTAAAAAAAAAGGAGTACATTTGGCATAAATAGGATTAGTAATTAGCTATATAATCCTCTTAATCACAAATTTGACATTATTTTGTTTCTAACATCCAAAAACTTGCAGTAGTAAACATACATTCTATATTTACAATGGAACAATCAATTTCCTTAATGGTTGCCCATTTTAACATGATTACAAACCACATACTGTACCATGATGGTTTATTAATATGTTTTTGCTTGTACCTATTTTGAACTTCTGTGAATTAGTCTTAGAAAACAGGTCTCTCCACATGCCCATCCTGTTATTGTTTGTAGTGTTCATAAACTATCATGGTGATAATGGCCTAACTTAGCTCTTGCTGCTGTTGTGCTTGCCATGTGCTCTCAGTACCAGGTAGCCTCCATTGCCTTAGCTATCATCAGATTTTACTACTTTGAAGGTTCCCCTGTTGATTTTAGAGGAACTGCCAGTACTGACTCCTGGGACAGTTGTTTCTCCCTTTAAACCTGAATCAGTATTGTGAGATGAAGATTTCACTGATTGAGAGTCTTTAAACATTTGTAACCTTTCTGCAACATCTATAGGTGATGACGATGTCTGTTTACCCCCTTTCAGGTGTTGGAAATCAGGTTCATAGCCTCTTCTAGATAGAGAATTGATCTTGGGCAAAGAGACAGTGCCACTGGGAAGCTTAGTTTTAGGAATCTTTGCATCTGGAGAAGCAGTATAAGTGTTGCCTTTTTGGAGGTCAAGGCTTTCAGGATTTCCGTGGAGTTTACTAGCAGCAAGTAGTCTGTGAGTTTTAAAAACTGGCACCTCCACTTCATCATCAATTACTGCTTCAGGTAGCATTTTCTTGCTATGCTCTGGGCTGATGTCTGTGTTTTCAGTATCTATCTCAGTATCTTTTGGCCATTTAATTTTGCTCTTTGAAGGACTTACATTAGTCTCAAGTATTGGGACCTGTACTCTGTCACTTTTAAATTGTATCCCTGGGTTGTTTTCCTTTGTCTTGAGAGTTGAGAGCCCTTGATCCACAGTAATATCAGCATTTTTGTCTATATCTGATCTTTTCAGTTTTGGTCCTGAGGAACTGAATTTGGATGTTGGTACTTTAAGTGTACCAGATGGAGCATCACTGTCAAGATTTGGAGACTTTAGATGAAGATCTTGACTTTTTAGGTCAGATCTAGGTACATCCGCATTCAAGTCTGCAGTATGTATTTTGCTTTCAACTCTAGGGGCAGAGATACTTAAGTCAGGCATGTCAAATCTCCCATTCAGATCAGATTCTGGTCCTTCTATATTTGACCCAGACAAACCAAACTTGGGCATCTTAAAATGAGGGTTTTTGAATTTTGGAGAATCAATGTCTATTTCTGGAACATGGAGATCTAGTTCTGGGCTTGAAATTCCAGCTGTGGGTAAATTTGCATCTATTTGTGGTGTATTGAGACCTCCTTTTATCTTGGTGTTTGTAACGTGTGGTGTCCTTAAACCAACATCTGTGTTAAAGCTTGGACCTGTTGCTGTTATAGGAGACATGCTAAGTGTAGGCATTTTTAACTCTCCTGATTTTGTCCCAGTTGGGGATTTCATGTTAAGTTTGGGGCCTTCAATGTCAGGCTTTGGTAGTTTTATTTCAGAATCTACACCTGCTTCAGTCTTGGGGATTGGGATATCTAAATTGTGTGTCTTTAGATCTGTGTCAATATCAAGGTCAAGGGGAGTTTTTGTTTTTGGACTTGATAAGCTGAGTTTGGGCATCTTGAAGTTTGACATTTTTAATTTACTTGAAGGAATATCAGTGTCAAAATCTGGAGCTTCTACATCTAGGCCAGAGCCAGATGCTTTAGTGTTAGGTAAATTTAAGTTTGGCATTTTGAGGTTTCCTGAAGGACCATCAATATCAAGGTCTGAAGATTTTACATGTAGATCAGGACTTGTCAGCTGAGCTTTGGGTAAGTTCATATCCAAATCTGGAGTGTTAATGTCACCCTTGATTTTGGGGACAGAGAGGTTCAGAGTTGGTTTCTTAAAATCTCCATCAATATGTCGTTCTTTTGTTTTTGGCCCAGAAAATCCCAAATTAGACATCTTCAAAGAGGGTATTTTGAATTTCCTTGAAGGAGCATCAAGACCTGGAGTATCTAGTTCTAGGTCAGGACCAGCTAGGTTAGCTTTTGGTAAATTGACATTAAGATCAGGAGTGTTCACCTCTCCCTCAAGTTTGGGGGCAGAACGATTCAGATCTGGTTTTTTAACACTGACGTCAAATTCTGGGTCTTTCACTTTTGGTCCTGAAATCCCAAATTTGGGCATGTTCAAGGTTGGCGTTTTAAACTTTCCTGAAGGACCATCAATATCAAGATCGGGACCAGTCAGTTTGGTTTTGGGTAAGTTCATGTCCAAATCTGGAGTGTTGATGTCTCCCTCAAGTCTGGGGGCCGAAAGATTTAGATTTGGCTTCTTAAAATCTGCATCAATTTCGGGTTTTTTTCCTTTTGGTCCTGAAATCCCAAATTTGGGCATGTTCAAGGTTGGCGTTTTAAACTTTCCTGAAGGACCATCAATATCAAGATCTGGAGTTTTTACATCTAGATCAGGACCAGTCAGCTTAGCTGTGGGTAAGTTCATATCCAAATCTGGAGTGTTGATGTCTCCTTCAAATTTAGGGGCTGAAAGATTCAGATTTGGCTTCTTAAAATTTGCATCAATTTCGGGTTTTTTTCCTTTTGGTCCTGAAATCCCAAATTTGGGCATGTTCAAGGTTGGCGTTTTAAACTTTCCTGAAGGACCATCAATATCAAGATCGGGACCAGTCAGTTTGGCTTCGGGTAAGTTCATGTCCAAATCTGGAGTGTTGATGTCTCCCTCAAGTCTGGGGGCCGAAAGATTTAGATTTGGCTTCTTAAAATCTGCATCAATTTCGGGTTTTTTTCCTTTTGGTCCTGAAATCCCAAATTTGGGCATGTTCAAGGTTGGCGTTTTAAACTTTCCTGAAGGACCATCAATATCAAGATCGGGACCAGTCATCTTAGCTTTGGGTAAGTTCATGTCCAAATCTGGAGTGTTGATGTCTCCCTCAAGTCTGGGGGCTGAAAGATTCAGATTTGGCTTCTTAAAATCTGCATCAATTTCAGGTTTTTTTCCTTTTGGTCCTGAAATCCCAAATTTGGGCATCTTGAAGGTTGGCTTTTTAAACTTTCCTGAAGGACCATCAATATCAAGATCGGGACCAGTCAGTTTGGCTTTGGGTAAGTTCATGTCCAAATCTGGAGTGTTGATGTCTCCCTCAAGTCTGGGGGCTGAAAGATTTAGATTTGGCTTCTTAAAATCTGCATCAATTTCGGGTTTTTTTCCTTTTGGTCCTGAAATCCCAAATTTGGGCATGTTCAAGGTTGGCGTTTTAAACTTTCCTGAAGGACCATCAATATCAAGATCGGGACCAGTCATCTTAGCTTTGGGTAAGTTCATGTCCAAATCTGGAGTGTTGATGTCTCCCTCAAGTCTGGGGGCTGAAAGATTTAGATTTGGCTTCTTAAAATCTGCATCAATTTCGGGTTTTTTTCCTTTTGGTCCTGAAATCCCAAATTTGGGCATCTTGAAGGTTGGCTTTTTAAACTTTCCTGAAGGACCATCAATATCAAGATCTGGTGTATTTACATCTAGATCAGGACCAGTCAGTTTGGCTTTGGGTAAGTTCATGTCCAAATCTGGAGTGTTGATGTCTCCCTCAAGTCTGGGGGCTGAAAGATTCAGATTTGGCTTCTTAAAATCTGCATCAATTTCGGGTTTTTTTCCTTTTGGTCCTGAAATCCCAAATTTGGGCATCTTGAAGGTTGGCGTTTTAAACTTTCCTGAAGGACCATCAATATCAAGATTTGGAGTTTTTACACCTAGATCAGGACCAGTCAGCTTAGCCTTGGGTAAATTCATGTCCAAATCTGGAGTGTTGATGTCTCCCTCAAGTCTGGGGGCTGAAAGATTCAGATTTGGCTTCTTAAAATCTGCATCAATTTCAGGTCTTTTTCCTTTTGGTCCTGAAATCCCAAATTTGGGCATGTTCAAGGTTGGCGTTTTAAACTTTCCTGAAGGACCATCAATATCAAGATCGGGACCAGTCAGTTTGGCTTCGGGTAAGTTCATGTCCAAATCTGGAGTGTTGATGTCTCCCTCAAGTCTGGGGGCCGAAAGATTTAGATTTGGCTTCTTAAAATCTGCATCAATTTCGGGTTTTTTTCCTTTTGGTCCTGAAATCCCAAATTTGGGCATGTTCAAGGTTGGCGTTTTAAACTTTCCTGAAGGACCATCAATATCAAGATCTGGAGTTTTTACATCTAGATCAGGACCAGTCAGCTTAGCTGTGGGTAAGTTCATATCCAAATCTGGAGTGTTGATGTCTCCTTCAAATTTAGGGGCTGAAAGATTCAGATTTGGCTTCTTAAAATTTGCATCAATTTCGGGTTTTTTTCCTTTTGGTCCTGAAATCCCAAATTTGGGCATGTTCAAGGTTGGCGTTTTAAACTTTCCTGAAGGACCATCAATATCAAGATCGGGACCAGTCAGTTTGGCTTCGGGTAAGTTCATGTCCAAATCTGGAGTGTTGATGTCTCCCTCAAGTCTGGGGGCCGAAAGATTTAGATTTGGCTTCTTAAAATCTGCATCAATTTCGGGTTTTTTTCCTTTTGGTCCTGAAATCCCAAATTTGGGCATGTTCAAGGTTGGCGTTTTAAACTTTCCTGAAGGACCATCAATATCAAGATCTGGTGTATTTACATCTAGATCAGGACCAGTCAGCTTAGCTGTGGGTAAGTTCATATCCAAATCTGGAGTGTTGATGTCTCCTTCAAATTTAGGGGCTGAAAGATTCAGATTTGGCTTCTTAAAATTTGCATCAATTTCGGGTTTTCTTCCTTTTGGTCCTGAAATCCCAAATTTGGGCATCTTGAAGGTTGGCGTTTTAAACTTTCCTGAAGGACCATCAATATCAAGATTTGGAGTTTTTACACCTAGATCAGGACCAGTCAGCTTAGCCTTGGGTAAGTTCATGTCCAAATCTGGAGTGTTGATGTCTCCCTCAAGTCTGGGGGCTGAAAGATTTAGATTTGGCTTCTTAAAATCTGCATCAATTTCAGGTCTTTTTCCTTTTGGTCCTGAAATCCCAAATTTGGGCATGTTCAAGGTTGGCGTTTTAAACTTTCCTGAAGGACCATCAATATCAAGATTTGGAGTTTTTACACCTAGATCAGGACCAGTCAGCTTAGCCTTGGGTAAGTTCATGTCCAAATCTGGAGTGTTGATGTCTCCCTCAAGTCTGGGGGCCGAAAGATTCAGATTTGGCTTCTTAAAATTTGCATCAATTTCGGGTTTTTTTCCTTTTGGTCCTGAAATCCCAAATTTGGGCATCTTGAAGGTTGGCTTTTTAAACTTTCCCGAAGGACCATCAATATCAAGATCCGGAGTTTTTACACCTAGATCAGGACCAGTCAGCTTAGCCTTGGGTAAGTTCATGTCCAAATCTGGAGTGTTGATGTCTCCCTCAAGTTTGGGGGCCGAAAGATTTAGATTTGGCTTCTTAAAATCTGCATCAATTTCGGGTTTTTTTCCTTTTGGTCCTGAAATCCCAAATTTGGGCATCTTGAAGGTTGGCTTTTTAAACTTTCCTGAAGGACCATCAATATCAAGATTTGGAGTTTTTACACCTAGATCAGGACCAGTCAGCTTAGCCTTGGGTAAATTCATGTCCAAATCTGGAGTGTTGATGTCTCCCTCAAGTCTGGGGGCTGAAAGATTCAGATTTGGCTTCTTAAAATCTGCATCAATTTCAGGTCTTTTTCCTTTTGGTCCTGAAATCCCAAATTTGGGCATGTTCAAGGTTGGCGTTTTAAACTTTCCTGAAGGACCATCAATATCAAGATCGGGACCAGTCAGTTTGGCTTTGGGTAAGTTCATGTCCAAATCTGGAGTGTTGATGTCTCCCTCAAGTCTGGGGGCCGAAAGATTTAGATTTGGCTTCTTAAAATCTGCATCAATTTCAGGTCTTTTTCCTTTTGGTCCTGAAATCCCAAATTTGGGCATGTTCAAGGTTGGCGTTTTAAACTTTCCTGAAGGACCATCAATATCAAGATCTGGAGTTTTTACATCTAGATCAGGACCAGTCAGCTTAGCTGTGGGTAAGTTCATGTCCAAATCTGGAGTGTTGATGTCCCCCTCAAGTTTGGGGGCCGAAAGATTCAGATCTGGCTTTTTAACACTGGCATCAATTTCGGGTTTTTTTCCTTTTGGTCCTGAAATCCCAAATTTGGGCATCTTGAAGTTTGGCGATTTAAAGTTTCCTGAAGGACCATCAATATCAAGATCGGGACCAGTCACTTTGGCTTTGGGTAAGTTCATGTCCAAATCTGGAGTGTTGATGTCTCCCTCAAGTCTGGGGGCCGAAAGATTTAGATTTGGCTTCTTAAAATCTGCATCAATTTCAGGTCTTTTTCCTTTTGGTCCTGAAATCCCAAATTTGGGCATCTTGAAGTTTGGCGATTTAAAGTTTCCTGAAGGACCATCAATATCAAGATCGGGACCAGTCACTTTGGCTTTGGGTAAGTTCATGTCCAAATCTGGAGTGTTGATGTCTCTCTCAAGTTTGGGGGCAGAAAGATTCAGATCAGGCTTTTGAACACCAACATCAATTTCTCCTTTATGGTTTTCTGGATTCAAACTGGATAGATTTGCCCTTAGACTTGGAGCAGACACGTTACTGCTCCAGCTTTGTCCTTCCATGTCCAGTTTGACATTTGGGTCTGCAAGCGGTCCATTTATACCACTGACTTCAGCATCTGGTGTTCCAGAACGAACAGATGAAGATGAATCCTGCTTCAGAAACTTCCTGACCTTGCCATTGAAGAGTCTGTTGTATGAATTCTGCAGCAGCTAAAAGAAAACATAAAATGCTAAGAAAATCACAAAAGACAAAGACATTTGCATTCTCTCAGTAATTAATGTCAGCCCCACTTACATCTTCTGGAGCTCTGTTTCCTGAACTTAGATTCAGGTTGGCCCTCATATCCTGCTTCTTCAGAACTGTCATTTTAGTGTCAAAAGGCTCTATGAGTTTCAGCAAGTTTTCCACATCATCTTTCTTAAGGTTGTCAAAACGAATGGTAGCTCCAACGATTTCATCACCTGTGAAGAAAGGTTGGTATGAAATATAACAATAGAAAATGGTTTATTTTTGCCTTCTTAAATTAAAGAGTATAGACAGACAGTAGTGCAACACTTTTAAGCGGAAGGCTACAAGTTCAAGACCAGTAAGAGGCGCTGCTTATGTGTCTTTTTCAAGAGTATTTAACTTGAGTTTCCCAGGTAAAATATTTATCTGTATAAATGTGTAAAACTTGAAATGACTTTAAAGCATTTTTATGAGCCAGAAAATTAATGTAGTTTATATTTTTAAAAAAACACTTAATATTTATTAAAATTTTAAATTGTTTTTAAACTTATTTTCATAATTTGTTTTTACTCTCACCCTTTCTAAGCCCAGCAAGGTCAGCAAAGGTGTCATCTTTGATGCCAGAGATGACCACTCCTCCTTTCTCTGTCTCGTCTAGAATGAGGCTGTCAGAAAACGTCCTGCGACGCATGTGACCATTCTGTAAAAAATACGTGAACCAGGTAAGATAATCGGGTTAGTTAGCAAGGTAGGTTAACATGTTTGTTTTCACACCATGTCCACAGAACTTTTTCACTCACCATGATGTTAGACATGATGTGTGATTTATTCACGGTCTCATATCATAAACATTGTCTGCCTTGAAACCTGTAAAAAAAAAAACAAGTTTATCAAAAAGAGTTGATCAAAATCACTAATGTATAGATTAATTTAATACTGGCTGAATTGATTAAATCGTAATGTACGTGAAAGATGACGGAACAAAGGGACATAGAGAACTGCCAAGAAAAAAAAAACTAACTTAAGAGGAATGCAATGAGAAAGGAAAGGAACAAGTGGCCAAAGGAATTTAGTGACTTTATATTAACATCTGGTGGAGGAAGCCCTTATACATGATAGTTTTATTGTAACATACTCCTAGTGTTACTGAAGGATGAACTTTAATACGTCAAAGAAACCACAACCTCTTAAAAAAACGCAACCAGGAAGAGAGCAGTGTTGTATATATATATGGTCGCACGAAAACAGTAGTAACACAATACCCTGGGCATCAGAAATCTCTGTCTCAGTAATTCTTAGACCTTGCCTGTCCTCCCTAATGTGGGCTTGCAACCATCTAGAGTGAAGAGACTCGTACATCATCACCATGTGCATTCAGCACATCATCTCCGCAAGCAGCTTGTGATATGTGAAATAATGTATGTAGCTTTGTTCTCGGTGCTTCGTGCATTTAGAACATCACATGAACCACCATGAAGGAGGCAACTGTTCTTGATACATTCCCTCTCTCTAAGCCTTTGTGTACTGCGGGAAGGCTGAAATAGCATCCCTCTTTGGCAAGGTAAATATTGCTTATAAGTCTGAGATACAGCTTCCCACCCTACACATTTGTCAGACTCTACCAGCTATCCATCACAGTTTCATTCTCACCCGTCCCCAGTAAATGCTTACATTACATGTACTGGGGCCTGAGTTGCCATCAAATCTCCATCACCCTCTTCATTCCTTCTACTTTTGTCCTGCCAGCAGGAATTCAAGGGTGGTACTAGTTTCACCACCAAAAGTAAAAAGCTATCAAACAGCAAAATCCGCAGTAGATCACGGTTACTGAAAATTTGACCTGTGAACAGGTGACGGTGCCCTAGCAAGTAAAAGATGCCGTGTTTTTCATTTGTAAATAAAGTGAGAGGAATCTGCATAGCCACACTGCCGAAGTGTGCAGCACATGGCCCCAAGCTGTGGGTTAAATGAAAGCTGGGAACTGGTTTGTCTGCTGCTTAGATGATTAGTAAGGGCTTATGTGATCGGGGAGGGTCTAAATACACCCAGCAACTCTGCATACCTTTCTCTACCGCACCCACTGCTTTCAGTTCCCTCCTAAAGCGGTAATGAGGCACCCTTGCACGACCGCTGGAAGTCAGCCAAGTCATCTATACACAACACATTTCTCTGGCTCTGGCAAAGCTGCAAACGTTGCTGGAAACATCAACTCAGAGTCCAAACAGAGTCCTTGTCACCTCACATTGGTACAAATTTCCTCTGCCCACAAATCAGCCATAGAAAAAGAAGAAATTCTTTTTTATGGTATTGGGAAACTGTTTAACATGTTGTCATCCTACATATTGGTTTCAGTACACATAATGTAACATTAGAAAATAAACCTTCATTTTCATGTGTTTTCCTGCAGTCTTTTTCAGTTACCTCTTATTCTAATGCAAGGTTGTTGTGGTCCAGAGCCTTTCTCGGAGGGCTATCGCTACTGTTTCTCAGAGTGCACAGAGAGTAAGGCACACGCTAGACCCTGGATAGGACACCGGTCTAAGGCCATCACACATACATACTTGTTAGCTCAAGAATTTGGAGTTAGCAGTTCACAGGTCTTTGGACGGTGCGAGGAATCCGCAGCATCCAGAAGAAACCCAAGCAAACTCCTCACATACTGAGCTGGATTCTTTGCCAGGACTGAACCCAGAATCCAGGAACTGTAAGGCATCAGCAGAACCCTTTGTGCCAGCCCCTACATGTATACCTAGTCCTTCTCACAGGTACAGGTAAGCAGGGATGAGTACACTATGGATGGGGTACCAGTCCACCAAAGGGAAGCCACATGCAACAGGCAATTTAGAGTCACCAGTTAACCTGAAACTCATGTCTTTGAACTATGGGAGGAAACCCACACTCACGCAAACTCCACACAGTTTGAGCTAGATTCAAACCAGTGCCTGAGCAACCTGGGCACTGGGAGGCAGCAGCAGCACGATCCACTTTGCCACCCCATGTAGAAAACACATGCATTGTCTACAATCGCTTGTCCCAAGCGGGGTCACCGCAAACCAGAGCCTAACCCAGCAAGACAGGGCACAAGGCTGGAGGGGACACACCCAGGATGGGATGCCAGTCCGACACAAGGCACCCCAAGAAGGACTCGAACCCTAGACCTGCCACACAGCGGCACCACCGGCACCCCCCCGTTTGAAACAGAATTACAAAATTAGCAGTAAACATTTATAGAAACCTCACATATTCCAGTAAGTGTGTTTGTGTATAACAGCTTTGGTTTGTTAAACAGATGATCACTACCACAGTACAATATTCTAACAGCCCTGAAAAATTTTGCGGTTGAACGTTTAACAATAGCAGGAACTTGGCATTTGTTTCAGTTTCTCTAAAACCAAAAAAGTTCTTGAATTTTAGGAGTATTGTTTAGGGGGGGGGGGTGCGGTGGCGCAGTGGGTTGGACCGCAGTCCTACTCTCCGGTGGGTCTGGGGTTCGAGTCCCGCTTGGGGTGCCTTGCGGCGGACTGGCGTCCCGTCCTGGGTGCGTCCCCTTCCCCCTCTGGCCTTACGCCCTGTGTTGCCGGGTAGGCTCCGGTTCCCCGTGACCCCGTAAGGGACAAGCGGTTCTGAAAATGTGTGTGTGTGTGTGTTTAGGGGGATATGGTGACACGTTTTTCCGTGCAAAATGATTTGATGTAAGTTTTGTATTTGCAGATTGTCATTACTCTGTGTTAAAGGTTTACTAAATTATCCTGTAGCATTTCCTTACTACAAAGTGTGAAATTTTAAAATCATGCAAATTTGCAGCTGAATTTTGCGTTAAGATTGTGCAGTCAGTTTAAGAAAACAACTTAAGAGGATGATGTCATTGTTATTCCTCTGTTAAACAAAGACATTTTGCATAAATTGTAAGCATAATACAGAGAGCAGGTGTTTAAAAGAAGTTTGGCATGGTGAGTTGAAATGTTCACATTTGTCTCAATTGCACATTTTTATATACATATTGCATGTATGGATAAAAAACTGACTATGAAGAGATACATCTAATCCAAGCGGAAATGTAAATATACTTTGAATATCCTGGTTCACCTTCTGTGCTAGAGTCACATCAACACTATTATTTCTGTGATGTTCCTGCAATTGCCAAGCTGTGTTTTCAAGAACACAATAAATTTGTACACGATCTGCGAATATATCAATTGAATAACCCCCACACACATCGTCTGAAACTGTCTGTCCCATACGGGGTCGCGGGGAGCCGGAGCCTAACCCAGCAACACAGAGCATAAGGGACACACCCAGGACGGGACGCCAGTCCATCGCAAGGCACCCCAAGCGGGACTCGAAGCCCAGACCCACCGGAGAACAGGACCTGGCCAAACCCACTGTGCCACCGCACCCTCCTCAATTGAATAACCTTTGTGCAGTATTTGCAGTCCATCACTGTGATGCCAACAGAGCAATGCTTAATTCAGACAAATAGCTTGAACAAATACAAAGTGCAATTAGAAGCAGCATAGCTGGATATATGGCTGAATCCACGCAGCTCCTGATAATGACAACCCACATACCCTAAGCTTGGTGTGCACGAACAAGGAGCCCCTACCAGAAGATGAGGTGCAATGCGTCCTGCACTGTCCTGATTCTGCTGTCGTCTCCTCTGTACTCTGACTTCTCTGTCAACATTACCAATGCTGTCAGTTAAATGTGTTTCCTCCTGAGCTACCCAACAGGTTCATCTTCTGATCAGCCATCCAGTCCACACCCCCCTCTGACACATCAGGGAGAGGGACAAACACATAGTCCTGCCCCGTGACAGTCGAAACTCAAGAGATGCAGAGCACTCCCTACCAACAGGCCAAACCAGGTCTGCTGAACAGTACTGCCCCGCAGGTGTTGCAACACCTCAAACTAGAGACAAAAGTTTATAGCCAGAGCGCAACACACACCATGCAAGGCCATGAGGCAGCGCTGTGGAATCCGGAGAATTTACCTGCGTGCTTCTGTGCCTGTGCCGTTGATGCTACCCAACGTGTCAAACTGCTGCTGCTGCTGCTGCTGCAGATAGTAGGTGCGGCAGAGAATAAGATGAAGTACAAAGAACAGAATGGATCGGATTTGTAAACACATAGGATGCACTCCTTAGTGACAAGCCTGAAGACTGCCATATTGGTCTCCTACCATTGGGAACATGCTTCAGGCTCACACGAAGTATTACTGAATGTGAAAGTGGCATCTTCTGATGGACGTTAGTTCAGATGATTGTGCAGGGAATTAGAATGAACTACTAATGTTACTGGTGTGCTTGCTCATGATCGTCTTGTACACATGTGTGAGCCATATATGGATCAGAAATCCTTATTGTAGTTTATTAAGTGTTATTGTTCAGTAGAGAGAGGGGTGTGGTGGTGCAGTGGGTTTAAGCAGGTCCCACTCTCTAGTGGGTGTGGGGTTTGAGTCCTGCTTGAGGTGCTTTGCAATAGACTGGCGTCCTATCCTGGGTGTATTGCCAGGTTAGGCTCTGGTTTGTCGCGACCCCGCTTGGGGCAAGCAGCTTCAGCCAGTGTGTGTGTTCTACAGAAAGCACAACCCCATTGACTTAGCTGATTTCTATTATTTAAAAAGATACTGGTATAGGTGAAAATTCCAGTTAGCTGCAAACCTTTCCTGGACATGCTAACACTATCCAAATAGACTTAGTGCTTTGTAAGTATATGAAGCAGCCAGCGATCATCCAGACTCTGACCAGCTGGTCACCAGGGGATATTTAATGGGTTAAGTAGTGAAAAGAAGGAGGGTTTGCAGACCTTAACTAGACAAAGTTCACCACAGGCAGGGCAGTGCTTAGGGAAACTGAATGGGCTAAGGAGATAATAAGATTAAGTCAAATTATGAGAGACAACAATATTAATAGCACTATCAACAGCTCTACTGAAAGTTTTCTGAAGAAAGTTGTGGACCTTAAGATCTGAATGTCCTGAATGAAGGGTCATCCATTGTCTCTTATGCAAACAGTGTAAAACCCTGTTTTTATCAAGGTATTTGCACAGTGTTGTAGTAACCTACCTACAGTAGCTGTCACACCAACCTGGCCTGGCGAAGGTAATAGTAAAGGTCTGTGCTCCTTCAGAAAACCACAATAGCTTGCAAAATTGCCCGATGATGATCTCAAGGATCTCTCTTTCCTCAGCACGATCACGTGGAAATCAGGTCTATATGCTTTCTCTGCCCTCTGCGGGGATGATCCCTCTCTGCATATCACCACAGGGTGTGCGAAACAGCACTGAACTGGATCTGCGTCTCTCAGCTGGAGAAACAAATGCGACGGAAAAACACGCTGTATGAAACCACGCACCTCCCTTTGCTTTGTTTTGAAGCCATCAAAACACAAATGGTTTCTCCTGCTTGCTGTACATCATGAAACTCATGCGGAAGCAGACTAGTACTGAGAGCTCTTGGCTGTGGAAGAGACCTTAGATAGCTGTTGTATATGAAATGTAAATGTAAATGTAAATTGGAGTCTCCTCTTGACCTTTCACCATTACGGTTGGGTTACCACGGTGGCCCGCTTAAGAACTTCTAACGTAACAAGGGAGTCTTAAGGGGAGCTCAAACTGGATATTGTGAAAGATGAAGAACCGGCATTTATTCCAATGCTTACACCTTAAATTATTTTCATTTATACAAACATGAGCTACTGCTTCAGTAGCATTATCATGCACAGGAGTATCAGTACTAGAATGAATGGTTGTGATGAGTCTAGGTCTTTACCAGGAGAGGGGCAACTAAGACTCTACTCAATTGGTAGCATAGTGGTTAGTGCTGCTACCTTTTGTTCTAAAGATTGTAGGTTTGATCCTTACCTTGAGCAACATACTTACCTTCTACACACACATCATCTGAAACTGCTTGTCCCAAGTGGGGTTGTGGGGAGCTAGAGCCTAACCCAGCAAAACAGGGTAAAAGCCTGGAGGGGGAGGAGACACACCCAGGATGGGACACCAGTCTGTCACAAGACACCCCAAGTGGGACTCGAACCCCAGACCCATGGGACAGCAGGACCTGGTCCAACCCTCCACTTACCCTCTATTGCCGCAGTAAAAATAATTACCCAGTGGTATAAATGGGTAAATAATTGCAACCTTAATACTGTAAGTTACTTTGGAGAAAAGTGTCAGGAAAGTGAATTTTTTAGTTGTAACTCATTTTACTGTTTCAGTGGATGCAGAATTCCTAGTTGTGACTCACAAATGGAAGGAAGGAAGGAAGGAAGGAAGGAAGGAAGGGTCATCAAGTCCAACCCCTAGCAACCACTCACATAGTTCCCATGGATTGGTTTGCTATAGCACCTTCTTCCATGCGTGTGTGTGACGGGCTGTAAACACGGGACGAAACACACGATCCACACACCCTGAGCTGGACTCGCCCACTAACCAGCTCAGAAGGTGTGAAGCGCTGGCTTTACCTGCTCCACCCTTGTGTCCCAGAAATACGCTAATATTAAGAGAAAAACTTGAGGAGGTCATTAAAGCTCCAAAGCTGCCTTCTGGGTTTTTTGGACATAGAGAAATTGTGGGGTTGCCTTTGCCACCATTCAGGATTTCAGATTTTTGGAGGGAAAAACGTAATTCATTTGTTGGGTACTGCAAACTCGTTGTGAATTGTTACAAAAGTGAAGTGGGGAGAAAATCTTAAATATTCCTCTGATGACGCATTGACCAGAGATTTTTTTTTTAAATGTTTTCCTGGTTTCTACTGTTTCAGTGTTTAAGTCTGCAGCTGTTAATCAAAGGTGCAGCAAACAAGACTCTTAATCACTTTCCCAGGTTGGTAGCATTAATTGTCACAAAAATGGAGAACATATTATACAGTATATTATAATTTTCTGAACTGAATAACAGTGATTTTTTTTTCTATTTTACACAATGGATTTTTTTAAAATATGTTTCTCTAGGGCATAGGTAAGACGTGGTGGGAGAGCGATGTCAAGAAGTGTTTAAGGTTTGGGGTTTTGGGAGATGTTTTTGGTTCAGAAGGTTGTGCAGTTATAGATGTGTGTAGTCATACCTTTGCAATTAGATGGTATTTAATGTTTGCTTCCAAGCAAACTATGGCATGAAACTGGTTTACCTTTAGAAACAAAGACCCCCACAGCAGAGGATTGTGCCACATGTGCTCTTTTGAGACGTAGAACAGGCTACGGGCCGGGAGGAACATAAATGTGTTGATACATGTCGATGGCAGTGTGCAGAAAGATTTGCCCAAGGGAGGATTCTGGAGTCAAAAGTACAAAAAGTATGTGCGCTCGATTCATGTTTCACTTCAGTGTCCCAGTCTCTTCATCAAGCTCCAACACGCCTCCTTCAGCCTCTCTTCGGGAATGGAGTGTCTGAGACATCGGTTCTGCCACCGATTAAACTCACCACCCAGCGGAGAAGATCAGCAACATAATTTTTCATTAAGTGGTCTTAGTTGATACCACTGTACACTCTGTGGTCAATAGACTGGACAAAATAGCTTGATGATCCATAGAAGGGACAAGTGAATGGTAATTAAAACGTTTTGGCCTGAACATCACACGGTTTAACGCTGCCAAGAAAGCTGCCCATATATAGATGGAATGAATGTGACAATAAAGCTTTATGTCATACATCACGCTGCACTCAACATTCCACAAATACTTCACCCGCCACTAAATCTTAGAATCTGATTCTTCATCCTCTCAAAGTATGCTGTCACTTAACATGGGCATCCTGGCCAGCATACCTCCCAGAAATGTCTCCCGGCAATCTATTCGTGCAGATCTCGGACAGCTGAGGAAGAGTGATTGAGAACGGATGTGTAGACCTTGCAGATCCGTCGTAGGAAACGTTACGTGGGCGTGAACTGACTGAAGTCAAAATGAATATGAAATTCCATAAGGACAGGGATAAGCGACCGTAGTCTAAGAAATATCGTCTATGTCCAAATATGTTTCAAATGACTTTCTATGCCAAGTTCTTGTTCATCATATTAGCTATGTAAAGTGAAAAACAAACAAAAATGCAAAAGCCCTCTTGTACCAGGCCTTTTATAGAGCAGATATAATTCAGTTTTGATTAAGATTTGTTGTCAGCAAAGTCAACATGGGGCGGTCATAATATAGTGTTGCTTAAAAGTATGCGAACCCTATAAGGATGATCATTATTCTTGCATAAAATATCATAATAAACTTATGAAATGAATGAATGATTGTTATTTGCACACCTGATTTTACTAGTCTACTTGGTTTACATTTACATGACTTTTTTTATTCATTTATCAGACGCTTTTCTCCGAAGCAGCGCACATCTCACAGAAAAATACGAGTGCGTTACACTGGAGATGCGTGAGTCTAAGCAGCTACCTTGTTACATTCCGCATCACACGAGTAGCCGCTTAAAGGTTTATCCATTATTCAGCTGTTACGATCAAAAGGTTATTGAGCATAAACAATTACGCATTAACATGCACTTGAGAGATCGTGGAAGAAGTAGGTTTTAAGACCCTTCTGAAATGTCGAGAGACATTCAGCAGTTCCGAGGGAGAGGGGGGAGGACATTCCACCACACTGGAGCCAGAACCGAGAACCTTTGTGCTTTTGATCTTGGACCTTTTAACCAATGCAACTTGAGGTTTGTTTATTTTTATAACTGCACTACTTCTGTTTTTCTACTACACGCATGATTGCCTCTATATCAACATATGTAATTGGTAATTACACACCTATTATGTCAGAGGAGAAAGACTGCTTCCGAGTGAATAACAATGTAGTGGTAAAACTAAGAGACATGGGGGTTAGGGTTACTCTCAAGTAATATCATATGGGACTAGTGAACTATATAAACTAGTAATATGTAAATTATAAAAGTCTAAAAGTGGCTTGTAGTACAGCAGTTAAAGCACCTGCTTTTCAATCCAAAGGTCATAGGTTTGAATCCCAGCTGCAGTACCCTTGAGTGAGGTTCTTACCCTAAATTACTCCAGTAAAAATCATCCATGTGTAAGTAAATTAGTTGCTTTGGAGAAAAGCAGCAGCTAAATGTTTAATGCCTTATAAGATTTATTTTGAATATCAAAATAAAGTGACAATGATTGTAGAAAGAGGTTCTTTTAAGTCCACCGGAAAACTTGCGCTTAAAGGTGTGGTGGTCGAATAGAATGCCGTCGCATCAGCTACGGTCTCTGAGCAGTCTATGGCCCGTTGGTCAATGCGGTAAAAATGTACGGGCTCACCAGAGCGCAGCACTCCTGTTTAACTCAAAGTGAGCAAGATGTTCATCTATGAATTTCAATGCCAGATGATACACACACACACATTGGCTGAAGCCACTTGTCCCAAGTGGAGGTGACGGCACGTTGGAGCTTAACCCGGCAACACAGGGTGCAAGGCTGGAGGGGGAGAGGACACACCCAGGACGGGACGCCAGTCCATCGCAAGGCACCCCAAGCGGGACTCGAACCCCAGACCCGCTGGAGAGGACCAGGCCAAACCCGCTGCACCACCACACCCCCCTAATCATTAATAGTGCTGTCAAATTTTATTTTTCTCTGCATGCTGCTCCAAATGTGTTTCTGATGCCAATGTTAATTAAAGCCATTCATGTCACTCTGCTGAAACACTCATCTAAAAAATATTCCGCACACAAAGCATTTCACATCCACGTGAACTTTTATAGTTCTGGCTGAACTTCAAAAGTTCCTACACTTGGTGGATGCGAGGTTACGATTTGTCCAAAGTCACGGTCATTTCCCCCTTTTCAGCAAACCACTTAAACCACACAGATAATACCGATGTCAGGTGCCATATGGTTTGCATACAGTAACAATAACAATACAGAATCTGCAGCACCTGCCACACAAAACAGAACAAAATCTAAAAGATAAAATATAGAGAACTGTACAGATCTGGTTCATTTCTCCACTAGTGGTAATTTTCACTTTATACTAAGGAAGTACAAAATAAGGCATTCTTATGGTTTTAAAAGCAGGAAAAGTAAAACGACTGATTCTACAGTTGACTCGTCAGAAAACACGAAGACTGGGTCTTACCGACTTTAAAAGTTCGGTCTCGTAGGTTCGTAAATAGTTGTACGTTAGGAAGTTTACGAAGAATTTATGTATTCAGACAAAGGTATCTAAGGAGCTGTTTTAAGAACAAACTACGCATATAATCTTTACGTCGCAAAACTCCCTTCATTCCTTTGAAGGGTGTTTGAAAGCGGAGCTTATTAATGCATCAGCCAAGTGATTCATTTAACTGAGATGCTCATTTGGCTCTTTGTCAACATATACCCAGCGCAAGCGAAGAACGACTAATAATGATCTATTGATGAAAATCTTCACCTAGCACTAATAGTCAGTAATCGGTCACTAATCATTGTCATCGATGGTAAAATGTTTAGGATACAAAGATATTAACTTTAACTGTCCTCAGCTGAGCGATGTTTCTGGGCAGCATAGGGGCACAGCGCCTGGGATGTTCGAACGTAATCTGGCTGAGTCTGTTTGGAGTTTGCATGTTCTCCCCTTGTCTGTATGGTTTTCCTCCGGGTGCTCTGGTTTCCACCCACCGTCCAAAGAGACAGTTCAGGTGAATTGCTCGTAGTGTGTGCGCGCGCAATCCCCTGAATTGTATATCCCCATTGAGGATATAACCCCCCCAGCCTCATGCCCAGTGATTCCAGGATAACCTCTACTGTGACCCTGACCAGGATAAGTGATTAGCAAGAGTGAATGAGCAATGTTTTTGATACAAAGTGTATCACTTATTGAACAGATTCTTTTTGGAGAAATGAAAAAGTTCATATAGAAGATACACTTTCCCTATCCTCGAACAGAAATTTGGAGGAGCAGAAAGCCAAAGTATTAATTTCCGAAGCCCTTTTGGTTGCATTGGGAACCACGAGTACGACGAGACATTATTATGAGCGATGCTGTTGCAGCAGTTGTGTCGGAGTCCTTAGTTTACGGTTCCGTTCCCTTTCGAACAAAACCCATTATTTCAGCAGGATGTTCTGCAGAATGATTTCTGGCTGAGAACCTGCCTGTGGCGGCACAAGAGCAGGGCCCTCATGGGACATGAGCTGGCAGCCTATTGTTGCCACCTGGGGTCATTAGCCACTACCTTACCTGTCGTGTTGCGCCTACATGCTTTTCCACCCATGGGCCTTCTTTGGGTGGAGTATTTTCAGGCTTTCAACGTGACCACTTATCCCTAGAGAATGCCACCTGGCAGCATTCTGTGGTGACTGCTGTAGAAATCTTCGTGGAGCAGCTGAAGAGTGAGCGTACGTACAGGGCTGGTGTACTGTTCACCGCGCTGTGGATACATCTACTGCATTATCAAATGTGAGAAGTAATTACTTACAGTCCCGTTGGAAAAGAAAAACCCAACGAGTTTGATCTTGCTGCATGACAACTAAATTATGAATGGGACTCTGTGAACACAATTAGGTCCTATTGAATGCACAAAGTTGGTGCACAAATGTACAGGCTGCGCTATGTATTAAATCTGTTCAAAAAGTAACGCACCTAATCGGTCTTGCAGGTATGGGTGTGTGTGTGTATTACTGTTGGTACATGAATTACTTTTAATAAGCGGGTAACAAAAGAATCACGGCATTCGTGCGTTAACGTGGCGGACATGAGCACATTTGCCTGCATTTCATAAAAGGATTCTTGACAAACAGGCTTCATTCTGTGCGCTGCACTTGGACAACCGCACAATGCCAGCAAAAACCGCAATACCTGCCCAGCATGAGACTCGGCCCAAACTTTGTCTAACGAAATGATCGACTTCCTTTGGTGCAGCGTTCAAATTTTTCTGGAGGTGAGATCACTAGTGTATGACCAAAGCAGTAAACTGAGACTCAAAAAATTCCAAACATCTGTGGCTTTTTCCCCCCCCCCGAACACAGACTATGTGTATTAAATTCTTCAGATAAACATCTGAAGCAGTATTGCAGCTTTACAGGGGGGAATATGTAGAATATGTACAAGAAAAATGTTCCTCCCCCTTGACTTGTTTTTGACAGCGCCTTCCGTAAAACAGTACAAGCTCAAATAGAATCCTTACGTAAAAGTCTGATAAACTACGATCTTCTGATTGTTACTTACCTTCGTGACAGTAACAGATGACCCAGTTGACTCCCAAAAGAATGGGCAGCAAGGAGAAAATGTGTCAGGGGAAATGCACCGGACAGTTTTTGGACCCACCCGTTTGCTCTTTGTGTATTTACATTTTCTTTCTTTCTGAATTTTTTTGTTGTGTTCAGAAACAAAGCACAAGGTCCGAATTGTTTGATAGACCTGTGTCTCCTGTAAATAAAACGTTCCTTTTCCCAGCCAGCCAGTGCTCTCAATTCCCAAATGTGATCGTCTGTCTCACCACACCCATTTTTCATTCTTTTAGTGCCTCGATACAACCCCGAACAACTGAACAATCAGGTTTCTACAGCTGCGAGAGGAAAAAGTCGGTTGTGTTCTCAAATACTGCAGTATCTTGTCGTTGAACCCTTATGGTTATGATATTATGCTATGATGGTATTATGATATGATAGCTCCTCCAGTACAAACACCCCTTACAAGCATCCACAGAGAATTAATTTGCATACTAAGGTCTAGCAAAAAAGTGTTTATTCATAACAAATCTGATCATTTCACCAAGTCAATAAAGCCGAATCACACATACACAGTATGTGCATAATGCTGGGGTTCTCCTGGAATGTGTGCGCAAAAAATTTCAGTAAAAGCTATTAAAAGCAAATGTTTTTTGAAACAGATTTCTCCTCAGAGATTAAATACACATCTTTGTTCATTTCTGAAGTCATCGCCAGGATGTTGTCTCTTACTGGAGACATGGGCTCAACTGTGTTACATCTGGTCACTTTGGGATTGTCTCTGTAACACATACCGGAAGACAGCATCACGTTTAAAAACTTAACTGCACCAACATCTATACATGTGTGTACTCATTTAAACAATTTCTCTTTCTCAACCTGCCAAACATTTAAATCTTGAGCAAATTCATTCCAAAAGAGCCGATTGCGTGAACAATGTATTTTAGGACGCTCTCTACTGGTTACCAAGGGTACTGACATGTTTCCCTGTGTCTGGCATTAGCATGTGCTCATGGTGAATTTTCCATATCTCAATGACATTAAATCTCTACAATGAGAAGAGGCTTTTCCTGAAAGGCTGCATAAACACATACCTCCTGAAGCCAAAGTTCCTCCACAGACCACTGATAGTAGCCTGGAGACCTGGTTGATTCTCATTGCTGGGGCTTCTTGTCTTGGTGATGGGCTTCTTGCGGAGGCCACTGGCTCTGGCAGGTGCAGAGGGTCGAATTTTAGCCCCCTTTCCCAAGTCAGCCGACCGTACCCTTGGCAGCCCTGACACCTGCAAGTGGACAGAGAACCGCAGTGACTCATGACAGATGTCAGAAAAGCGCTGTCGTCTACATTAGAGGTCCACCGCAAGGAGTGTCTACGGTTCGATGCAACGCAAACCAACAAAGCTTGCGTATTGTGCTGAAGCTGAACAGTGAGAAATGTGCACACAAGATGAACCTTTGCTCCAATGGCTGTCAACTTCCTCTCCTCTGTGTCACTGATGTTTGAACCCCGACTTGTATCGAGACCCTGGAATGAATTGATCAAAACCTGGTTACCCTGACATAGGTCAGCACGAGGCCAACAGAGAGGTTTGTCCAGTCGTTCTCGCCAAGTACCTGACTGGGGCTGTGCTCTTTTCCGGAGCTTGACTGGCTTGGCTGGGAGAAATAGCCACTGTCTTCAGAGGGTGGCGAGCTACTGGGCGACTCCTCATCCTGTCCTTTCTGGCATGTGGATGAGGTGGGAGGAGAGGACGGATGGGAAGAGGGGATGTCCCAAACCGTGTTCTCCTTCTTGTGCTGAAACTGCTGCAGCTGTGAGAGGCTGAAGGTTGAAGATGGTGTTCCAGGTTTCTCTGGGCAGGTGTCAGACCAGTGGAAGACGCCTGTCCTACGACAAGCTGGCCTGGGTTCTGGTGAGTCAGGCAGGCTGTACTTCTGCACTTCTGCTTCACTCTGACGCCCCTCAACTGGTGGCCCATGATCTCCTAAGTCCTCCCCCTTGGATTGCTCCTTCTCTGGAGCCTTTAGCTCATTAGAGCTGCTGCTGCAGAAGAAGCTGGAAAAGAATTTGTTCCAACAATGAATACAGATCCCTTTACAGAGAATACATATACATTTTCAGCCAGGAATGCAACAAAGTATACCTTTGGTCCAGCTGGCTAAACCATGGGTATTCATAACTGCTTCATGGAAAGTCTTGAGTTTGACTGTCTCGTATGCTAGCCAGGAGTAGTGGAATCACTAGTATCTCACGAGTCATTATTCCAGACAATTGTGTAAATATAAATGAGATACAAAAATGTTCCTTCGGAAGAGATAGAAATTAATGGGTGACTGAAGGTAAGGACTAGTGGCAAACTGGGAGATGTAAGTACCGGCTACGAGTTCCCTGCTCATCACCAGAGCCGTCATCTTGATTCCTCTTCTGCAGGAGGGTCGCAAAGCGGTTGCGTGGCCTGGACTGGGCAGCAGGTTGGGGCTGGGACTGGCTGCCCACACATCTTTGTTTCTTTGGGCTGGGGAAGGAATATTGCTGTAGCATGTCCTCATCCGACACGCCTGACTCTGCTCCACCGCAAGAAAAATTGGATCAGAAAAGATCAGAAAGATTAAAAAAAAAGTAAGCTTATTTACCTGAATTTCCATGTGAGAACTTGTCCTTTTTAAATGTTAGAATGAGAGAGAGAAAGAAAGAAAAAAAGCCTAGGCTGTTCAGACATGCTTTTGAATCCAGCTCAGTTTGTATGAAGTTTCCATGTTCTACAAGTGTCTGCGTGGGTTTTGTCTGAGTATTCCGGTTTCCCCCAGTGTCCAAAGACACATGTTTGAGTTTGATTGGTAACTAAATTGCACATGAAGCGTGTCAGTGAGTATGTGCACGTGTGTGGCTACCCTGCGATGGACTGACATCCCAGACAGGGTGTACCCCCCGAGCCTTGAGCCCAGTGATCAAGACTGCCACGAAACTAACGAAGGCAAGCTATTAATAAGAGTGAGTGACTGAAAAAATTCAAATGAACATACATCTGGGTGAAAATTTGTGCAGATGGAAGCTCTCATACTTCAGGTAAAGGATGTAAGACACACACGCATTTGTATCTCACATTTTTTTCTCCTTCATTCCTATCTGAACACAGATAACGCTGCAGGCCTAACAGATACAGATTACGACTTCCCGCTACATGCTACGTAAAGGTAAATGACACAGGACTTCTTCCAAATGACTCGGTCTGTACACAAGAATTATGCAACTGCTCAGGTGTATTCATTTGTCTTACTGGACCTTTCACACGCATCGAGAGATGGCGCTCGTACCTTGCCTGGCCCTCTTGACCTGCACATCTCGCTGGAGTAGCCTCTGTGCCTTTGCAATGATTGACTTCTCCTTTACTCTAGTGGAAGATTTGTTTGGTGAACTGGAAATGGTTTGCTGGGAGGGCAAGGCTCCTCCAGGGGTATAGCCCCTGCTCCAGATGCTGGTGCTCATGGAGGAGCCCCTTTCTCTGCTGTCATTCCAGCTTTGGGTGCGGGACTGTGGCAACTGTGAGACATAGAATAAGGAGAAGTCAGCTGAGCCATTATTAATCTGTCCAAGTTGAGAAACAGAGATAAAACACATTTCTAAAATGCTCGCAAAAGCAAGACATCGCAGCACTTTTAGCATTGAATACAGATTTAAACACATAAGGAGCTCAGTGGCACAACTTTCAGCAAAATAATGCAAGCATTATAATCATGTTAGACAGCTATCATTTAAATGTTTTCTTCAGGAAATACCGATGTGCAGCAGCTAAGAATTTACTCAATGACAACATAATAGTAAAACACTCATTCCAGCCACAGACAGACAAATTTGGTAGCATATCTTCAGGATCTACATTTAAGAAGGGTTACAAAACTCACCTCTCCACTGACATCTTAAGTGCATGATAAACATGTAAATGTTTAATAATCACATGTCTGCATCCAAATCTCTCCTTCTGTTGGTGTTATGCACTCACTGTATTTTTCTCTGAAATGTACGTTGGAGAAAATAGTCTGCTAAACTAATAAATGTAATCAGAGAAAAGTACACTAAAGATATGACACAGCAGACCCAAAACAATTATTAGCTGTACCAATGTGTTTGCTAGGTTAAATTACCACCATAACAGGCCTACTGCCATGGGCTGTACCTTTGCTGTGTCTGGGTTAAAGTCATCAATGATCTTCATGGTGTGGATGTCCAGGTTTCCAAGGGCCATCTGGAAGCCTGTCTTATCTCCAGTATTGCTAGTGATGTGGGATTAAGGACATTTCCAACTCCAGATTTTACACGCTTCCAGTAAACCACACAGGACAATGTCAGTTACATGTAAAGGGGAAAGGATACTGCCCTGCATAGCTGAGGGTCGCTGGATCAATGTGGTCTGGGTATGGGTTGAGAGGCTCCACCTTCCTGCTAAGGGGATTGAAGACCAGCTGGTAGAGGAAGGTGTTATTGGCCCTGACAAAGCCTTCAAGATACTCATCAGGCACAGTGACGTTCATTTTCAGGTACTGTCCCATTTTCCTGATCACCTGTTGACACAGGACAGTACAGCTTCAGGAAATGGAACACAACTACATTCAATGTAGATCAGTCATTACTGTACATTTTCTGTTACTAGTTTAAGGACAAAAGCGGTGTAGAAGGTGTAAAAGCTGCTTGAAGAAGAGAAACACAGCACCTACCACTCAGTGTGTACAAATTGCTGAATTCATGTCAGGAGATTCCACACACAAGCATAGTAGTGGTCCTGTTGACCGATAGCATGCAAAAAAATTAATGTAGCTTGTTTAAGTAAGCAGTGTAACACAAATGCACACCTTCAGGATGTCAGGGTTGTTAGCCATCTTTAATAGCTTGCAGGCTTTGCCAAGACCAATCCCATAAAGGGAGGCCAAGTAGTCGCAGCCCGACAGGATGCACATGTAGCGGAACTTGTCCTCTGTGAACGCATCTCCCAACGAGCGGCAGCGACCCAGGTGCTTCTGGTCGATCTCCAGCCCATTCCCCAACTTGTCCATCTTAAGGATCACCTGCAATATCACACACATATGCAGCGTTGCTATAATTCTTTACTTGGAGTATTGTAATACTGGGACGGCTGGTAGCGTAGTGGTTAGAGCTTCTGGCCTTGGCCCCAGAAGTCGCAGGTTTGATTCCCGCATCTGGCTGCAATACCCTTGAGCAAGGTAACACGTGCTGGGAGTCACTATCCACATCCCCAGTACAACAACCAAATTATTTTAGACAGATGATAAAGCAACAGTAGTTTTAACATTTATTGCTAGAGGAAAACCAATGACTGCTGTTCAGACACCCACCAAGTGAACATGCCAGGTTCCTATTAAATAAAAGGAAAAAACAAGAGGCGCCTTGCACCTTTTTACAGCCAAATGCCAGCAGATCGGAGTCCTCTGTGATGATGGCTTGTGCGATCCCTGCCTTGTTAAGGAAAGCCAACTGAGCATCCGCCTCGTATGGGGCCACCAGGCAGTCCACGCCCCGGGCCCTGGCAGCCTGTCCGAGTAAGGAAATAGGGGGTCATCCTGGGACACACCAACAGCCAGAAAACATACTGAATATATGCTGACCTCTTGAGGAATATGTTATTGATACCGTAAAGACTGTCCCCTTCTCAGTGTGTTGAACACCATGTTAAAGGAATATCCTCATTAAATTTGAAGATCAACAAAAACACTTCAAGAGGTGAATAAAGAACTGGACTGAACTGGAACTTGCGCACTGGTTGGTGCTGAACTGTTCATATTGTGCCTATTGTCCCGTTTTAGAAATTGTTGACACGTCTAGCGCTGTTTGCACACGTGCACTTTATGTAGTCTGTGTAGGTAACTCTGTTGTTTTATGTAGCACCGTGGACCTGGAGGATTGTTGTTTCGTTTCACCGTGTACTGTACCAGCTGTGAACGGTTGGAAAAAAAAAAAATCAAGCCCCTCATCTTGTCTGGAAAGACAGAGTTGCAAAATGGGCACAAGAAGTCCCGCACACGTACTCCTGGCTGCAGATGCATGACTAGCGTAAATATCAAACTTGAATGGTCATCGTTAGTTTAGATTAAATGTTAGGGATCTTTGATCACACAACAGAGGTTTAGGATAACTTCTTCAACTTGCAACATACCGATTCCATACTCCCAAAAGCCTTCTTCCTGAATAGTTATGATTAATGTTTTGGTGCACTTGCCTTGATGACCTCATGGGCCATGGCAGGGGTGACGTTGACGCATCGGGCGAAGCAATCTCGTGCCTGCGAGAGCTTGCCCTCCCGCAGAAGCTGTTTTCCCCTCTGCAAGTTAACCTGACGGCGTCTGGTCGAACGGATACAAAACAAGTTTTCGAATTACTTCGCCAGCCCTCAAACACGTCGCCGGGTTTTCTCAACGGGCCAGACCGTATCCGTGAAGCACTTACTCCTTCCGTGCCTTCTCCACCTCCTCCTTCGAGGGCAAATTGCGCCCATCAAACACCAGCACCGGCTTGACACCAAAGGTCAGCAGCATGTCGACAAATTTCATGCAGTACGTCACGTATCTGAAGGCGACAAAAAAGGAAAAAGTGTAAGGGTAAACTTCTCGGCAAAGGGTAAACATTTGTGTTTGTGTCAGCCGAAACGGTAAAGGGTACACTTTTTGGCAAAAGCCGATTTCGTCGAGGGGATGACATCAGAATGTGGGTTTTCAAGATGGGCGGAATCGCTTTTCAAATTGCGGAAACGTACTGGTCGGTGGGTTCACCCTTGGCCAGCTTCTCCGCGCACGAGAAAGCGCCTTTGTGAATCCAGCAGTAGGTATCAACAGCCACGGTCTGTCCTTTGTACTTCTTCACGCTGATGGGCTCCGACGCCTCCCTGAGGAACTGGAGGAGGCCCGAAATCCCCATTGTGGCACGAGAAGGCCTTCGAGCCAAAACAAAACAAAACAAAAACAAACGCAAACAAAAAACACCAAATGCAAATTGATCTACGCAACAATTTAGAACTTATCCACCGAGACTGAACTCAGCAATGTAAAGAAACTCAATATTTAAGCAACTCTATAAATTGAGAAGTGACTTGTCACGACTTATCAATTTATAGAGTTGCTGAAATATTGAATTTGAACTAAATATTGAGTTTGGAAGTGAAACGACACACTCAGGGGTGGGGGGGCATTATAATATTAATAAAATAAAAGTAGCTGTGAACAGGAGATGGACTGAAGACATGTCATGATTTGCCAAGAACTACACAGCAGTTTTAGTTTTATATAAATCTACTTCAAGGTACCAACACTATTTATAGAGCGACTAGTGTAAGAGCGACTCGTATTATATTAAGAAATCGACAGGTCATCATGTGTAGAAAAACTAAAAGGTTTGAAAACGGAGCCAGATTCGCGCTTTGTTTCCTCGTCACCACTTAATGCGAGTTTCTCGAAAGAAAAGGAGCCCGCTATTGTTTCATTTTATTTAAGTGAGGGACATTTTTTTTTAATTTGGTGCACACATAATTATTTAAAACATTTCCGCTGACTGCAATTCGAGGTTTCACGTCACAAAACAACACACTTGTGTTACAACCGGGCGGTTCGCAGCGCGAAGCTGGAAGACGTCGTGTAACACGGACGAAAGTTCCAGAATTAACGGTAAAATCGGGAAGCACGTGAATCGCGACCACACACACAGAGCATAGATAGGCTTGCCTTGCGCAGCACTAAGTGGGGAAAAAAACCACTGATAAAAGCAAATCGAATGAAACGACAACGCGACTTTCGATGATTCACACAACCTTTCCACAAAAAAGCACTGATACAATGTATAAAAGACGAATCTATATACAAAACAGGCCATAATTGTCCTACCTTTTTCCTATCAGCAACACCTAGCTCATCTACCGACGCTAACCGCGTTTAACTTTAGCGGTAAAAACTGCATCAACAGGCAGACATCGCTCCCATTGGTCAGTTTCTACAACTGAACCAATCATAGCCCAGCAAAGGGGTGGATCTTCCTGCGCTCTAAACATCCGGTTTCTCCTCGATGAAACGTACTTTAAATTTAGCGGTAAAAGTTGCGATGTATGTAAGGAGACCGCAAGCGTGGGTCAGTTTTAGACAATCACAGGTCGAGGAACGGGCTGAAACTTCTTTCAGCATGAATAGAAATAGTGCGTTCAGTGATGTACTGCTAAGAAACACAGCCTTACGTGAAAATGATGGAAAAATCTTTATCTTCTTTGGTTTGGCTACTATTTTAGTGCGACACTAGCATGCTAGAAACGGCTCAATTTTTACAGAGAATGAATGGCTGAGAGTGTTATTCTATATTGACACTAAACAAGCCCCGACTTTGTTGCTCTCTGCGCATTTTAAATTGCGAAATTGACCGTTTAGTGTCGCTTAGATCAAAACAAAAAAAAAATAAATAAATAAACGGCCAAAACCTGCAGCGAGGGAAACGCGGTTGGGCCGACACTTTACACTGTAAAAAGTATCCAAGGAATTTTAAGCAAAATGAGTAACTACAATGTGATCGTATACGTGTCAGCAAGGTTTAATGTAACTGCTAATTTTTGTATTTCTCAACTGGAGCGGGCAAATGTCGACAGCAAAGGCGGATACTGTATCTTTTACGCCCGAACTCAATTGGGTTTTAATGCGTTACACTTTATTACTTTTATAAGTAAATGGAGATACTGTATGCTTCAGAGTATCTTTGGCATCGATACACTTCAGTTTTTGAGGAAAACTTAATTTTACTTGAGTACTGTGTTTTAGGACTGCAGCCGCCCTCGCTCACACTTCACCAGGAGATAATAAGGGTCGCGCCGCAGTTGCGTGGTGCTGGCGCTAGAGGGCAGGGGTCCCGGATGCCGTGTCTTGCTTGACGTGTCGTCTTTCCCAGCATGCCTTGCACACGTCAACTTCCGCTTTCTTTCCTGCTTCATGGGCTGTTTTGGGACGCCCTTCGGGCGAGGCGACGACTTGTCCGAAAAATCATGGAATAATTTCCATTCAGGCCTCGACAGACGTTCGGTGAAGGAAGCGGTATCGTTCGCTTTGTGTAAAAGTGCTGGAAGAGAGTGAGTAGATGTCACGCTGATTTCGAGGCGAGTGTTTTTTGCGGAACGGGAACGAGTACGACGACGACGACGACGATGCAGACGTTCTCTCCCACAAACGGAGATTTCACGTTCGTTTCCTCGACCGACGCTGAAGGTACCGCAGGCCTGACACTCGCATGTCCTTTCTCCTCTGGTTCCGTTGCCCTGTGTTTACAGAAGCGTTCCGTTTTCTTCATTCTAATTTCTACGCGGTGGTAATAGCGTGTAAACAACTCGAATTACTTGGCATTTCGTCAGCAAAAACATCAAGTACCTTATATATACACGCGGGGGGTTGAGTGCCTATTCATTACTTGTATCCAGTATTTTACTCTTAATTTCAGTCAAGCTTCGATGGAATCTTTATGATCTTTACATCTTGATCTTCTCAGCTTGATTCGGAATTACACTGCAGTTTAAATGGTCTAAGAACAAGACTACTCTTTGCGAAAGTATTCATGTCCTTATGGTTTCTGATTGGTGCTAAGTTTGAGTGCTACTTAAGGGCAGGGGACCGCTCACTTGTTCATATTTATATTTATTCATTTCTCCAAAGCAATTTACATCATGTTAAGGTCACAATTATGACATGCATACAATCAGTTACCCATTTATATAGCTGGGTAATTTTACTGGAGCAATTTAGGGTAAGTACCTTGCTCAAGGTGGGGATCGAACCTGCGACCTTTGGGTCCAAAGGCAGTGGCTCTAACCACGACACTACCTGCCATCCTCATACGCTGTCAAGCCATTTGCCCTTTTTCTTTGCACGCTGTCTTTTTCAGAGCTCAGCGGTTCAATTGATGCCCCGGATGTCAAACTGAACATGGGCAGCGGCGACACTTCGAAGGATGCCTACGCGACCACGTTCCTGAGGCAGCGCGGATATGGCTGGCTGCTCGAGGTTGAGGAAGATGATCCTGAGGACAGCAAACCTCTCCTGTAGGCCAAACAAATAATAAAATAAAAGTTGCTGTGAACAGAACAGATGCATTTGCAGATTTGGTTAAAAACAGATGAAACGGTACCCACTACATGCAGTGTAACCGCTTATTGTGATGTTATCTTTATTTGTAAACAGTGAGGAGCTGGACATCGACCTAAAAGACATTTACTACAAGATCCGTTGTGTGCTAATGCCAATGCCGTCACTTGGCTTTAACCGTCAAGTGGTGCGGGATAACCCTGACTTCTGGGGACCTCTGGCCATTGTGCTTATGTTCTCCATGATCTCCATCTATGGTCAATTCAGGGTGAGTTGCATTCTCTGTATCCACATTACATATAGAACATCAACTTTCCTCATAGCATAGATAAATATGTTTATGATGCATTTCTCCATGAAACATTTCTCGTTTCTATAGCCTACAAATTGTATTAGAAATTGTTTAAATAGGAGTATTCTAGCACGAGTTCTAGATATTTGCAGAGGACTTGCACTAACAATATGAAAAAATGTGTATGTATTTTATTATTTGTCCCGACTTGTTCTATCACAGCCTCGCTTTTTCTTTCCTCAGTTTTGGTACCGTTCATAGTCAGATACTGCGGTCATCGTCTATGCAAGAGAAAAATCAGAAAAATTGTATTACAACATCATGTTGTTGTGTATAAACCCAATTCCATGTTGCCTGTATAATAATGACTGTTCTTCAAGAGCACTTAAGTCATTTTCTTAATGTGAAGGTGGTGTCCTGGATTATTACTATTTGGATATTTGGATCTCTGACAATCTTTCTGCTGGCACGAGTCCTTGGCGGAGAGGTAAGTCTAATCACAGTATTAATAACGTTAGGAATTTGCAAGATTATATATATATTTTTTTTTTAACTGTCATGTTTTTAATCGAGTAAAAATCAGCTGTGGATTGTTCCGTTTGGTTTCTCGTAGGTTTCTTATGGACAAGTCCTTGGAGTGATTGGATATTCTTTGCTTCCACTCATTGTCATTGCCCCTTTGCTCTTGGTTATTGGGGTCTTTGATGTTGTTGCTACACTAATAAAGGTAAGATGGCAATATTGTTAATCTGACAAGGTTTTTAACTTCGTAAAGACATTGACTTAGTATTTGACACGCTACATTTTTAAAGAATATTTGTATCAGTGTCCTGAAATTAACTTTCTGTTTTTGTTTATGTGCAGCTCTTTGGTGTTTTCTGGGCTGCGTACAGTGCTGCTTCACTGCTTGTGGGGGATGAGTTTAAAACAAAGAAGCCTCTTCTCATATACCCTATTTTCCTTTTATATATCTACTTCCTGTCTCTGTACACCGGAGTCTAATTGGACTGGTTTGGACCCCTGTGATTGAACAGTGAAGTACTGGACTGTGTTTAAAAAAAAAAAAAAAAAGGGCACGGAAGAGGACGAAACTCACATCTGTAAATCAAGGCTCCTGGGTGTTTTATTTTTTTGATACCTGGATTGTAGGCATGGTCAATAATTCATCTAAAGTATATGTAAAGTCATTGTATATAAATGTAGCTATGACACTTGTACTTAATAAATCAATCTAGGGCTTATTTAACAAAGTGTTCAACTTTTTTTTTTTTTTTTCTTTTTCCAAATGGTTGAAATATGTCTTTGCAGTTGATTAACTGGAGTAGTAGCTTGTTTGTGTTTAACACATTGTTTTCCTGAACTCTGGTACATCTACACAAATCCACTTCCCTGTAATGTTCCATTGATTGATTTTATGTGGGAATTAGTGCCATTTTTTGTTTCTTCTTTCAAAATGCCACAGACAAACTGGTGGTTGTCAGAGGGGGGGCATTTGCGTGGAACCTTGTTTGGATGGGATTGTAGGTAGGATTTTATTATCTGTTCTATTTCCTATCCATCTCCATTCTATGATTTTAGTCTTAATTTATAAATTAGATGCTAGGTGGTCCAAACAAAATAAAACCATGTCTACTAAATTCTGGTGCCTTGCTGTTACTTTACATAGCTGTTGTGGAACTGGCCATTACTGTAGATTTATTTTAAAAAAAAAAAAAAAGGTTCAGAGAAAATTCTGTATCGCATATATCGATGTATATTTTAATCTTAATTGTTCAACTAATAAGGCATGTGAGAATTTGTAATCAGTTTTGACATTTTTGTGATGAGTCAATTATGCATCAACTGTAACTCAATCTTCCTCATGAGATCACAATATAAGAAACATTTAAAATACATTTTCTATAATATTCCAAGAGTGCTTTGTGTTTTATTGGAAGAACAAAACCACCGTTCATTTGGAAAGGCAAAAAAAAAGGGCACAACTGCTCCATGCTTGTGGATGATCCACATTGAATGGCAGTCAATACATTTCACTTATTATTTATTTTTTTTTTTTTAAAAAAAACTTCGAGCTTCCTTACAGTTTTAAGTAGGAATTACCAAGTTAAAACATTGTTGTTTTTTTTTTTTTTAAAAAGAAAAAAAAAAAAGCTCACCACAGAACGACAAAAGCTTCGTGGCGGTAAAAAAAAAAAAAAAAAAAAAAATTGCTTTTCTGTGCGCAACAACTTGCTCATTTTTCTACTGCATACAATATAACAGTATTTTCCAGAATCCACTGCACGGTTTTCTTTAGTTCTTCAAACGTTTCCGTTTCAGCCAAATCAACAGAACGCTTGAGCGAAGCAGCGACAATGGCGTTGCGGGGACTTCCTGAACTCTCACGCAAACTGCGCAGCGCCCCTAGTGGCGTGGAGTGAGAAAGGGTTGGTTGGCGGCGGGGGGGGTCGCCGCCGCGTTACGCTAGTTCCGTTTGCCTGACATCCATCTGCCAGAGAGCGGAGCCCTGAGCTTCCTCAACATCGATGGTGAATAGCTGCTACGGCGACGGGAGGAGGAGCAGCCGCCGCAGGAAGAGAGCGAACGGTGCTGGTAGAGCGGTAGTTCGAGGATCCAATTTTCTGTCTTTTTACACTCACTCGTAATATCGGAGAGCCATAAAAACACGGAGAGAGGGAGAGCGGTGAAGGGGAAATAGAGAAAGATGGCGGCCGCGGCCTCGCCGGGCTCCTGCTCGTCCGCCTCCTCGGACTGGGTTGTCCTGAGAGACGGCTGCCTGCGCTGCGACGAGGAGGGCCTGTGCAGCCTGTCGTACCACCCGGCCCTCAACGCCATCCTGGCCGTCACCAGCCGCGGCAGTATCAAAGTCATAGACGGCACGTCGGGAGCGGTGCTCCAGGCTTCGTCGTTGCACGGTGAGTGTGAGTCGGTCGCCGCGGTGTCGCCGGCCCCCGAGCCTCGGACGTGTCGTGTGTCCCGCGGCACTGACTGAGTGTCAGCGCGGGCCGCTGGACTGGAGACCGGACGCCGGTGGACACCACCAGGCAGGCGGGTTATGTGGGCCGAGCTCTGCCAGTGCTGTTCGCTCGCTGCCTTATCTTGTCGCACTGCTGGTTGTCAGCTTGGAACAACCGTCCGCTTCACCCCGTCAACTGGGGCGCAGACAGAGAGAGCCGGAGCCCCGGTTCCAAACCAACCATACCCGCTCGGAGAGCTGAGCCTACGGGTACCGTCCCTCTGCCTCTCCCGGTCCCGCGTCCCGGTCCCGCTGGCAGTGCCGTCCTCTGTCGTGTTCGTCGTGTCCACGGTTGGGGTGCCGTGGCAGTGCCGCGGAACGCCGTTTAAGCGGTTGGTTAGCTCCGGGACGGGAGCCGGGCCTCGGAGAACAACAGCAGGCCGGGAGGCCTCCGATATACCGGCAGCGGTGTGGCGCCCCCGGGTCGGCGGAGAGAGTGTCCCCGCTGGAGAGCTTCGCCTTCGGGAGCCTCGCAGCACCCTCACCCTGCCTGTGTCCGTTTCGAGTAGGGAAGCCGGCAGGACCGGCACGACCCAGTGTGTCCCATCAGGAATGTTTACTAATCATTCATTGTTATTGTTACCATTGTTGATGTTGTTGAGCTCCGTGCAAAAGAAAAGGCTGCTTTTTGCGGCAGCCGCGCGCTGCGCGCCGCCGGTTCACGCGCCTCTTCTCGGCCGTTGTGTTCAGGTGTGTCTGCAGAACATGTGCGCGCTGACCGTGCAATCGCGTAACTTTTAGGGGAGTGTAATTTAGACAGAAGAAGGTGTGTGTGTGTGTAAGAGAGAGAGAGCGCAGAGAGTAGAGCAGCAAGTGAGTATTGGACACCATGCGGCACAGCTGCACAGCGCTGTTCTCAGTGATCGATGAACTGCTGCACCACAGGGACTGTGTGTGTGTGTGTGTGTGTGTGTGTGTGTGTGTGAGAGAAAGGGAAAGGGAAAGCAGGGTGTGCTGCATCTCTCTGCTAGGTGCCCTGGTGTAGTTGTCTTTCCGGCAAGTAGCCACATGACACACATCTTTGCCAGGTTGGTACTCCAGTCATCATAACTTTCTGAACCATAGCTTGTATTTAAAAAGCTTTTCACAATGCACGGTATTAGAATTGCCATGTTTTCTTTCCACTGAATATTGTCATCATTCACCTTTAATTTCCAATATGGCTTTTATCCAAGGCAGCTTACAGTAATCGACTTTTTGCTGATTCATCAATTTATGCAGCATGGTATTTTTACTGTATCGATTCAGGGTGAGTACCTTGACGAAGGGTGTTGCAGCAGGAGTGAGAGATGAACCTGGAAACTTCAGATTGTCAGCTGACAGTCTAAAGCACTGCACTAGAGCAGCAGTGCTGTTATTTGCCGCTGTTTGCCTGCATGTGACGACAAATATAGTCATTAAGGCCGCTGCTGGCTTGTTTAATCAGAAAATGACAGTTTTTGATTTGTGCAGGTGCTGCAGTGACATTTCACTTGTTTGGCTTCGCTTATACTTCCGTCACACACCATGTGCAGGATAAAAGTGTCGAAGAAACCAGTGCTGTAACTACGGCTAGTCCTGGTGCTCGCCGGGGGGCGATGACCACTTTTACCGCTGACTGTGTTGATCATAAGTGTACGGTACAGAACGCGGTTCTTTGGACCACATCGTCCCGTAGAGTTATCACATGAGACTGATTCTTAAAAGCTGATTTTAGACCCACTTGCAGTTGTATTATACTTTCAATTCTTTATGTAAAACCTGACATTTTAATGGGTTGTTCATTTAACTGCAAGTAACCCTCGCCTGCGAATTTACCAAGGCCTGATGTGAAATGATTGTTACGTTCATGTCACGTCTATCAGAACACTCCCCAGGCATTAACCGTACGTTGTGCAAGCAGTGTACAACATAGCAGATCAACACGTTTATGTCTTTGCAGTCGTACGTTTTAGTTGGTAGTATTGAAACACGGGCCAGCTGCAAAACATCAGTTTTTTTTTTTTTTTTTTAAAAAGCATGTTAGTAGTATAAATGTCAGTGACACGGGTAGCTCTTTATAATGCTGTATTTTCTGACCTTCTCCCTGCTTTATTTTACTCCTTTCTCTGCTGCAGGACTTCTTGGATAGAGCTCTGTCCATACCCGAACTTGTTAGCGCCAGGCTGTTGAGGAGTGGGAAAACGTGCTAGTTAAAATACAAACGGAATGGAAAAGATGTGTGGTGCGAAGGTACAGAAATCGTAAAATTTAGTTTTTCATATGTTAAAGAACAGTTTTAGATGCAGGGCGAAAAGTTCAGGAACAATTCTTCCATCTTACCATAGCTGATTGTTGGTATAGTGTAATTAAAGATTTTGCATTGTTTTTTTTTTTTTTTTTGTTGTCGTCCCCCCCCCCCTTGCTTATACAGCTGACGAAATACCTTGCTCAAGGGTATTGCAGCAGGGCCTTACGCTTGAACACCATGCTCCACATGTATAAATGCACAAGCGCGCACGTGCGATGGCTGAGGTCCCGGGGTTGCTTGTCTCTTCGCTGGTGCGTGGCCCTGTGCATGGCTGCCTTCATTGGGATAACCACAGCGAGACTTGGCCTGGGTTGGTGCCGGTCCCGTGCCAGATCCCCCGGGGATGCTCTAAAGCCGTCTTTGTGAGGGTGCCTACATTTCTGAGTACAGCCTATGTCCTCCTCTGTTATTTATGTAGTAATTTATTTTTTTTAAAAAAAAAGTTTGTCACTGTATAGCTGAAGTTAGTCAAGGTTTGCCTGATGCATCAGGGGTCATTTGTTAGAACAGTAATGCTCAGCGCCCGGACCGTAGCGTGACGTCAGCGGCTGGAGCTGGGCTGGCGCTACTCCACGTGCCGTGTCAGCCGGGCCCTGCCCCTGCAGCCCGCTGCTGCTCTCCCATGTGGAATGTACTATGAAATGACTTCGACAGAAGAAGCAGAAACCTCCTGCTCAAGGACAAGCTGCTTACACTTCCTTGCATTTTCTCAGCGTGTGGTTGTGTGCATCTGTCTGCGTCAAAATGTAGTCGAAGGAGATGCCGGCGCAAGTCTGGGGAATAGCCTTTACCGAAAGGTTGAAAGGAAACGGGAACTTTGCTTCGGGACTCTGCATTTCGCTTAGTCATACGTGTTCGGAGAAGTGTAACTGGAGAGTGAAAGAGACATTGTGTTGCTTATTTTTGCTCAAGCGGACTTGAGATTTTCCAGAATTTCAGGCTCATTGTGTGTTCCTGCTCAGGTCAGTAAATACAACGATGCCAGCATAAGCCTTCTTACAGCCAGGTCATCTATGCACGAGGTGGGAGGAGCTTGAGTGACCATTATTGATGCGTCAGGCCAGATCAACATCTGACAGAGGTACAGGAGGCTTGCATAAAGTCTAACCAGCATGCTTATTGGAGCTACATTGAAATAGGTGTATGTCGACAGTAAACGTGGCCCAAAGATCAGACTGCATGGGCTGTACGTCAGCCTCTGTGCATTTATTTCATGCTAAACTAAAAGCTTTCTTGGTATTTTGAAATCTTTTTCACTTGGTTAGGTCAGTGTTGAAATGCTTTTTTTTTTTTTTTTGCTGAGCTGACAAAAATGTGTATTAAATGACAGCTGAGGATGTTATCTTTAGGAAGCTGTCAGTGGAAGTTGATAGCTTTACTTACCCTGTGCCCCAGCACTGTCGTCTCTTTCGCCTTGAAAGTTTTGTTCGCTGTCCTGTAGCTTGTAATCAATCGAGGGAGTTCTGGGATTCTCATTGTCGGGCAGCAGCGTGTCTGTTATGTAGAACTGACTTGAATTCCAAAATCTGCTGTTCTCATTCCTGATGATATTAATGCAGGTAAATAATTGAAAAAGTTACATTTGTGTATATATAAACAAGACATTGGGTTGCTGCAAAGTTGCTCTCGCAGAATTCCTCCAGACAGTTTGTTTATAATAACGTTTACTTCACAGCATCCCTTCGCTCTTTCTCAACGCACACATTTGTAATTCATATGATGGGGGCTCATTGACTTCCACCGATAGGACCACTTGGGTCCAGGTGTGTTCTCTGTTTCCCCTTATAGTAAAGCTTCCCATATCTATGTTCCATGAAGTTGATGGATCAGGTTGGGGAATAGAAGTTGAAAGTAAAACTATACTGTCATTGTTTACCTCAGTGTAAAAATAAACTGTAATAATTATCAACTTTGTCCTTGAATGTGATCTTTACTGGAAGATCTACCTTGTGTATATGTTTACGTTGACTTCTCGCATTACAAACACTGAAATCACGAATTTTCAAAGATAGTGCTTTTCAGTTTATTAATTTCGTTTTCTTAAAATTTTTTTAATGTCTACATGAGTGGATTACGCCTATGTTTACCCACCTAGTCTTGCTGATTTTTTTTTTAAATTTTTTTAAATCATAGCTGCATTCAAGGTTTTTATAGTGCTTAACCAATGAATATATTGAGGGGGGTGTGTGTGTACTAAGCTTTTATTGAATGTGACTTAAAATTAATTTTGTCGATCCAAAACAAAACTAGTTACGAACAACCCTCTAGTCCCAGTTGTTTTCCCAAGACATTGTCCACAAGTGCTAATAATTTTATGTTTCTGGAAATCAGCACAGATTTGTTACTCTCAGTGGCTACTGAAGCTGTTTGTAGAATGTCTTTGAAAAGGAGACTTTCTGAACATAAAAAGTCATCATAAAGGTAATGAGGCTACCTTATTTTGAATTTCCTTCAGATTTAAAATATCAAAGGTGCAGGTCGGCTACCTCCTCTGCGGCAGACTGTCGATCCGTGTGTGTGTGTGTGTGTGTGTGTGTGTGTGTGTGTGTGTGTGTGTGTGTGTGTTATGAATAATGGGTCAGTGTGTTTGTTTTCCCCAATGTTAATTTGCTTGCTCTTTTGCAGAAAAACCCGGGGGCCACGTGAGGTGCCAGTACTTCCCAGCAGTAGACAAGGTCCTGTTTGTGGATGACTACGCAGTGGGCTGCAGGAAGGACCTCAATGGGATCCTGCTACTGGACACAGCCCTTCAGGCACCCGTCACCAAACCAGAGGACGTCGTCCAACTCGAACTGCCCGTCACAGAGGTGGGACGACTACGCGTGTCCGCAAACGCACATTTGCATTTTGCGGTCCCTGTTTAGTTACCGTTATTGAAAATGATTCATTTTCCTGTTACAAGTGTTTTTTTTGACACGCTACGTTGCATTCATATTTACAGTATTCATTCAGCCAAAGCTTTTCTCCAAAGTGACTTACAATGAATCTACCTACAACAATTTACCCATTTAAACGTACACGTTGTGTTTATGTTGTGTACGTGTGTTTCTTTTCAGCTTCAGTCCGCAGTCATTCCAGATGTTTTTCTTAAGTTTTTTTGCTTTTTATAACCAGAGTGGTATTTATGTATTTCTTTACTTTTTTTGTTGTAAATTAAACATGTTTTCCACACAAGGATGTGGCTTTTCAAAACAGTCCACATCGATAGAAGAGTAAGAAAATCTTTGCTGGTGCTATTATAGTCCTTCATGAGTTCATTGCATAGCCAGCGGGTCCTGTGAGTGTGAATTTAACCAGTCGCTGTTCTGCGCAGTACTCACTCCCCTCTGCTGCCGAGCAATTGACCGTGGTGTCCCGTTCCACTGGTGTGTCCAATGTCCCAGGAGATGCCAGTCACTGCTTTCCTGCAGTGCTGCAGTGGGAAGCCTTCCTTTTGTTGTTTTTCCAGAAACAATGTCATTAATTAAAATTACTGTCCTCACGTGTCAGTTCTCTAATGTCGATATACTGGATAACAGAATGGCAGTGACTAATGTTTGTGTGTTTTTGTTAATGTGTGCATTCCATTCCTGGTTTTTTAGTGCTAGAAGGTGGATTACTTTTAAAAATATTGACACACTGCTTCCCAGATGGAGAAGAACCTGATCTCAGGATCATTTGTGCAGCTTGTCTGCGTGGCATCTCCTAAGCATTGTTTCCTTCTGTAGCACAAGAGCAGCTTAGGAGTGCTGTGACATCACTCTAAAGCTACTCTGTGGACAGACAACAACATGCATCTGACCACTTGACGCCCATCAGCCTTTGACTGGTGCTAAATGGGACCTTGAAAGAAGTGTAATGTAGGGCTCTCTCCTGCCGGACATAGTTTAATGATAAAAAGGAACCAGTTTCCATTTGGCGCATGCACAATTACAGTTGAGCAGTGTCTGGTTGTCCTCACCAAAGCTCAGTGTGATAATACTCAATTAAAAAAATGAGTAAGTTTCCATAATAAGGCCCTTCAGGCCTGAGGCAGATGTGAAATGCAGACAGATAGTCAATGTGTTCATTATGGGTTCTCTGAAACTAACTGTACATTTTTTCTAAAAAACAAAAAAAAATAAAAATTTGCTCTGTCACCATTTCCCAGTCATTCTGCTGACTCCACCTTTTAACTCTAACTACACAGCAGTATTGGACCTCTAATGTACATGTCATTAGTATTTATGGGTTTTCCCAGTGTTTCTACCTTTTAGCATAAGCGATCTTCATTAATTTCTTTTGCACGCTGTAGAATTGATTTCTGGCAGAGCTCTTGGCAAGGGGCAGCTGGAAAACTAAGAAGTGGAAAAATTTTTCCGCTATATATGTCTGTATATACCTGCATGTTTGTGTATGTCTGTTTCTTGAGTAGAATGCTGCCGTTATTACTGACCAGCATCGGAAAGTTAATTTCCTATGTATTTTTTTCTGTTAATTTCTCATAAATATTTTCTGACGCTTTAATGCTGTTCAAGTTTTATTTTTTCTGTCTTGACCAGGTAAAGGGTGTGTTCATGGACATAAAACATTTAAAATGAAAGTGATTGATGTAATCAAGATAATGTACCTTTTAAGAAGCTTTTTTTACGGTTTTATTTTTTTTAAATGAGTAAAAATTAAATTAATTCTCTCATACCTTTTCTTGATTTGGAGAGTATGTAACCAGTATTCTGTTCCGCTGTGATTCTTTGTTTTTTCCTCTGTCTGAATATTCTTTTGTCTTGTTGTCTTGCGTTCCTAGGCTCAGCAGCTGCTCTCGGCCTGCCTAGAGAAAGTGGACGTGTCTGGTGCTGAGGGATATGACCTGTTCATCACACAGCTGAAAGATGGCTTAAAAAATACCTCACATGAGACGGCAGCCAATCACAAAGTGGCCAAGGTTAGTAATGACGGAGAGCAGGTAGTGTAGTAGTTGGCTTGGAATCTGAAAGCTGGCCTGGAGCAAAGATACTTACCCTGCATAGCTACAACAAGAACATTCTTTTGTATAAATGGATAAACTAATGTAAGTTGCATTTAAAAGAGGAATTGGCTGAATCAATCACTCTCACTCACTCACCCACCCACCCTTTTCAGGGTTGCAGCAGTCCAGAGCCTGTCCAAGAATCACAGGGTGCCAAGGCTAGGAGGGTGCACCCTGGAGGTGATGCCAGTCCATCACAGGGTCGCACATACACAGTTGCTCAGACATTCACATACTATGGGCATTTTAGAGTCACAAACTCACCTAAAATAGATATCTTTGGCCTGCAGGAAGAAATGCACTAACGCAGGGAGAAAACCCAAGCTCCATGCAGGCTGCACTCGATTTAAGCCCAGGCACTGTGAAGCAGCAGCGCTAACCACTACATCACTGTGCTGTCCTTAGCTAAATGAATTACACAGTAATCATTCAGTACTAGAAAGTAATTGCCTTTGGGTTTACCTGTCCCGTGAGGACAAGCCTCGTTTTGTAATTCGTTTCCAGAAATGTGAATATTGTACATCGGTATGTTGGAAGATGCCATGCATGTTTTTTGTCGTAACTATCTAAGAGTTGGCAGTAAGCACCTCGCCTTTACTGACACCCTCTTCAGACAGTTGACCAGCTGGGTCAGATCAGAACCTTTGTGGAGGTATCAGAGTCTTTAGTCAGTTTTATATCTGGCTCTTGGCTTGTAGAGACAGCTCATTTTAAAGAATATGTGTGGTACCTAAGGTTTTGTGCATGCAAACTGAGGCCTCGGGTGTGTTGTGTTGTCCTGCAGCCATACATCCCTGAAGCATTCCTAAATTCGGAGCCATTGGGTTCTTTTGAGTACAGTATGTTTGCGGTTTGTTGTCTCAAAATATTTACGTGAATTCTTCTGTTTTTAAATGGCTTTTATCATTACTATAATGCAGTATTTTTTGTTCTGTTATCTCAGTTTGACTGGCAAGGGATTATTTGTTTTCTATCTGTCATTAGTGAATTTCCATGTGAAAAATTAAGTTATGTGTTAACACAGTGACTTGTTATAATTGATTTGTTATGGACTTAGAGAGAACCTGGAGGCAATGTAATGAAAATTTAAGCTGTTTCTGTGATTTCTGTGGGAAGTGTTTTATATTTTTTAATGACGCACAAATTTCCTGTAGGAGGGTCCCATAGAGCCTGAGTCAGAGTCATTAACCTTCCCATCAGTGTTGAGTATGAGAAACATGCCACACAACCAGTCGATCCAGGCTGGAGGAATGCCGTTTCTTTCAAAAGATTTGCAGCGGCTATGAGTGTCTTCAGGTCACAGAGCTAGATCTTCTCCCAGAGGCATTCAGTGTAGTGAGAACAGTGTAGTTTTCTGCAGGAAACTGTCGTGGTGTGGAGTGGGACCATGGAAAGCCCCTGTCACTGCGTTTCTTCCTCCAGCGAGGAAGAGTTTGGGTGATGCTTAAACTTTTGGAAAAACCTCCAGCGCAGAACCTTCTCGGTCAGGTTGACTGTCATCGTACTCGGACCAGAATCCCCCTTACGTGCTCTGTACAGGACTAATTTTTAATCTCCCCTTCTACAGAATTGCAGAGGATGTCCTCTTCTAGTCCATTTATAGGTTGTCCGCTACACAGGTTTTACAACTAATGGCAAAAAGTCATTCATCTAGTGCGGGAGCTTAATATTTCACTGCTATTTTCCTGTCCACTTTCCAGATAGTATCATTGCAATTCTTCCGATCTTTTGTTTTTAACTGTGGCATTATGAAAAATCGTATCCTTTTTAAGCCAATATTCTTATTCAGACTGCCTACTGCCTGACATTAGACACCCCTCAACTTGCGTAAATACACCGTTCTTCAACCTCCTACGTAAGTCAGAAGTTACGTATGTCAGATTCCCCCTCCTCCCGCACCATTCATCCTAATAATTTTTCCATCTTAGTTATTGCACCTTGACGTTTCTTCATTATTGTTTTCACGTTAGCTGCTCCTTTCACGTACTCCTTTATACGTGCAGCATCCTTCACTATTGTATTCACAGTCGATACGGCTAAACCTAGTTCCCATGCTATAGATGATAATTTTTGTCCACCTTCGTACTTTGTCATCATTTTTAATTTCATCTCCAAATCTGTTGGTGTACGCTTGCAAGACTGTTTTCATTTTCCTTCACGTTTACCACCAGCCATTGTGAATAATGAAATAGATAAAAAATATGCAAAAAAAAAAAATCACTACACTAACAAAAGGAGATGCGCTCGCGGCTCAAAACACGCAGGAACTGGGAAGATGCAGCTTTCTGCTTTGTCTGGCTACACCGACTTGCACTTAACGTATTTCAGGTGTTTTACGTAAGCTCTATCTGTAAATAATGTGTATGCCTGGAATGTTTTGTGTAAATCCAGATTTATGTAAGCCAAATTTACGTTAAGTAGAGGGGTGTCTAATTGTATTTCACTGTTTATTGGTTATTCTTGCTCAAGGGTGCTGTAGTAGGTGTGGGTTTTTTTTTTTTCTTTTTTTTTGACATATCCAGCTTATCCCCTGGAAGCATAGAATATATGCACAGTTTATGATGCCATTTGTGTCATGTGTTGTTTGAAAATCTTTTTTCTCTTGCTTTTTATAGTGGGCAACAGTTACTTTCCATCTTCCGCACCATGTGCTAAAATTGGTTGCCGGTGCCATTGTGAACGAGCTGAAGAAGATAAACCAGAACGTTGCTGCCTTGTCTGTGGCCTCGTCCATCATGGACAGGCTCTCCTACCTCTTACCAAGTGCACGGCCCGAGCTGGGCGTTGGCCCTGGGCGCTCTGTAGATAGGTGAGGACCTAAGCTCCTTGATTTTTTTTTTTTTCTTTGGGGTGGGTTAGTAGCTTTAAAACCTGGGTAAGGATAACACTTTTGGATATAATACAGTTAGTTGGAATCATCTTGAATTTACAGCAACTTCTGAATGTATGATTGTTGATCAGTTACAGAATTTTGTGATACAATCGGTGAAACCAATCTAACAGCTTAGGATTCAGAAATTGTCAGACGTGAGCTGCCCTTACAATATATAAACTAAATCTTCACTCAGAGTCTTTGCTGTTACACTGCTGAACCTGTCAGTAGCGCACACACACACTGACTGAAGCCGCTTGTCCCAAGTGGGGTCACGGCGACCCGGAGCCTCACCCGGCAACACAGGGTGTAAAGCTGGAGGGGGGAGGGGTCACACCCAGGACAGGATGCCAGTCCATCACAAGGCACCCCAAGCGGGACTCAAACGTTGCAAATTTCATATATATGAATGAACTCGGACCACCAGGAAGTCAAAGAACAGCAATGGTATCAAAAAGTATGCCTCGCACACATTTGCCCATCGGTACTGATAAAGACTAACTCTTGTGTTTTTTTCCAGATCATTAATGTACAGTGAGGCAAACAGGAGAGAAACGTTTACATCATGGCCCCATGCAGGCTACAGGTGGGCACAACCTGACCCTATGGCTCAAGCAGGATTTTACCACCAGGTAGGCAGTGTAAGGACCCCTATTTTACTAGTACCTTTGTTTCCTAAACAACAAACTAAATCACTTGATTGCTTGCATCAGAGGCACAAAAATTTTTGTAGATTGTCAGTTACAGAGATGAACCACATTGTCTCACTCCACTCATACTGAAAGGTAACACTAATGCGTGTTTTCACTACTGCGACCAAGTAGGTGAATGGCTGATTGTAAGCATGGAAATTACAGTGCTTTTCTGGACTTCTATGCACGGTTGGTATGCCAGCAGCACAAAGTGAAACAATGGTGCATTTGGAAATGAGGAGGAATTTCCCAACGCTGAAATGATGTGTGTCATAAGAGCTTTAAGAGAAGGAGGCCTTTTGTTGGGAAACCAAGTGGCAGCAAAATACTGATTTCAATTCCATTGATGAGCTTAATTTGCAAGGAAATGGGTATTCTGTCTTCTGTCAAATTGTGTGGTCTCTCTCATTGTATATACATATTTATTAAAGCAGGCCCAGAATAAGACACACACTGGTCTGTGCTGCAGCATGAGAAAATGGTTCCACCGTTCCGTTTACAGCGTTTTAAAATTGCGGAAAAGAGTTCCTGAACATCATCAGATGACCAATAGTTATCAAATTATTGTTCACAACAAATTAGTTTCGGTGCCAGCCTTCCAGAATGGTTAAGAGGTAGGAGTCGAGTTGATTCCGGGCAAATGTGTCAGCTTTGATGTTTTCCTTAACTCCTTCCCAGAATGTTTATCACATCCTGAGCCAAAATACTTTGAGCGATACAAAAGGGATCCATGCTTGGAAACAGTTTGTCTGCTTTCATATTATCTCTTTAGCCTGCTCCCTGTAAACTCATCACAAACTCACTATACTGTTGTGTGTGTTGAGCCATGCTTTCAGTCCATCGTAATTTCAGCAGTTTTTCTAATAGTATAAATGAGTCCTTGTGATTATTTTAGCCCACATTGGATTAAAATAATACCTGGATAATAAATAAATCAGGCAGCCATCTAAAATAATATCTAAGTGTTATAAATATTGTTTACTAATGGGTGGAATAATAGGCGCTCACCCTAGGTCTACTGCAGCATCCAACATCTTGAATAGGTGTTATTTAAAAAAAGATTGTTGTCTTATTTATGACCTGTTGATGTATGTTTGTAGTCATTGCATGTTGTCCATGTAAAATTGCAGCATGGACCAAACTCCCAGCTTGTTCACCTTTGTGACTATGGTTCTCAATTTGACTGGTGCTCATTGCTCTATGTTCATCTTCGACTGTAGCCGGCATCCACTGGTGACGACCGGGCCATGTGCTTCACTTGCAGTGTGTGCCTGGTATGCTGGGAGCCTACAGATGAGCCCTGGTGGGTCACTTGTTTTACCTGCATCTGGCACAGCAGCCACTGTAGTGTGACACTGATAATTTCTGTATTGTGTGGGATGCTTTATACTGTATATAGTATGTCATACATACCAATCTGTTGTGGTCTTTAGTACTCTGTTGATATGACATTGACTTCATACCTTTTCTTTCTGAGTAAGGCAGCAACATACCTGATCTGCCTTAGACCGTTCTGCTACTTGCGGAGAGTACAGCATCACGCACGGCTCACATGGGATTTTTTGTAATTCACTAATACTCTGGCAAACTCCTTTCACAAACCTTTTCCCAACCTCAACTAAAGGTCTGAACATGAGCGACATTCCCCCAACTGCCCCTTTGTGAAGGGCGAGCACACCCAGAATGTGCCGCTGTCAGTTACCCTGGCCACCAGCCCCGCGCAGTTCCCCAGTGTGGATGGCTCCGACAAGATTGCCTGCTATGGCTTCGGCAGCTGTCCGCACTTCCTGGCAGCCGCAACCAAGCGGGGAAAGATCTGTGTGTGGGATGTGTCCAAGCTCATGAAGGTAAGCAGCACTGTTGAGCTGGCTTAAGTCCAACTTATTGTGATCAACACTGCTCTTTGAAATTGACAGTGGGATAAGTTATTAATAAAATAATGTTGGAAATATAAGCAAGTTATGCATTGATATATTTGTAATTGTCTACCTGTTATTTCTTCATGTTTTACATATTTTCTTCTTTTCTGTATGCATAGGTCCTAGTGTTAGTCCATAGTGTCATGAGCCATGATGAAATGAATATCCTTTTGTGATGCTGTCGGTTCAGGTGCACTTGAAGTTTGAGATCAACCCATATGACCCGGTGATTCTGCGGCAGCTGATTCTGTCAGAGAACGTGCAAGGCCCGGTTACGGATTCCGCACGACCCACGTTAGCCTGGCTGGAAGATTCTTCAAGCTGCTCTGATATACCAAAACTAGAGGGAGACAGGTGAGCCTTTGGGCAATAGAGTCTAGTTTTCCTTTTAATTTGTATGTAAAAAAATACCTAAATACTTTAATTCTTTAAAAATCGACAATCATTTGACTTCTTGCAATGCTCACTGGAAGAATATTGCATTGCAGTAGTCCTCGACTTACCACATATTCAACTTAACAGCTGTCCCATGAACCTTATCTTATTTTCAAGTTCTGAAGTTTGCTTGTAACATCTAACGACAACTGCTTCATCTGCTGTACGTTGCTGTTGGCTGGCCATATTTGTTATTGACACTATGTCAATAACAAGCAATTATAGTTTTTTACAGAAAATTAGTTTGATTCCCTTCAGGTTATTTAGCAAGCAAAAATTTTTTTTTTTTCATGAATATTCCAATGGCGCAGAAATGAAGAGGCAAAAGAAAAGACTTGGAAATGAATATGAAAATAGTGCAGCGTGGGAATATGATGTATTTGTATTAATATTCTCTATTGCATTTTTACATTTGGCAGATGCTTTTCTTCAAAGCCACTTAGTGATTTCTGTATAATATGTAGCTAACAGCTTTTTCATCCACGGTGACTTTCAATGCTAGATATATGACAAACTGCCTACAATCAATAATTCAACTGTACACTAGTGCAACATGCACTCACACAGATGTTATGGGTAATTTAGAGTGACCCGTTAACTTGAAGCGCATGTCTCTGGGAGGAAGCCAGAACACCTGTATGAAATACATGTGAACCCTGGGAGAACATGCAATATCCAGACAGACAGACTGATCGACCCCACATCCTCTAATACTGTCCAGGTGCTGTGAAACAACAGCAGTACTTCCTGCACCACTGTGAGAGAAAATCCTGAAAAAACACAAAGCCCTATTATACCATGTACCATTCATGCATGTTAATTGTTTACTATATAAGCCATTAGAATATATATAGTATAACGGGGGACAAGGTCTTTGGAACAGAACCCTGTAGTAAGTTGAGGACTACCTGTAATTAAGTATTTTCAACTATGCTTTTGGACCTGTATTCCACAGGATGTGTGTTGAAGCTGTTTTTGATTTTCACAACAACAGGACTGAACTATGTGTCTTTTTTTTTTTTTTTTTTTTTTTCCTTTTTCCCCCCCCCCCCTTTGCTGTTCAGTGATGACCAGTTGGATGACTCGGACAGTGAAGAGCATTCCAGATCAGAGTCTGTCACAGGTACGACCCTAATTCTTTTCTTTTTTTTTTTTTTTTGCATTTCGAGTTGAGTGGATTACCGTTTGTTTGATTTCTGTCTAGCAACAGTTCTCCCAATGTCGTCATCATCCCAGCATGTTAACTAATTGCAGAAGATTTTTCTTTACTACTAGTCTTTTTCACAGTAAAATTTATTTTTTTGTGTGTATCTGCTAGTTTCTGCCAAGTGCCCCTAATTGCGCTTCCCCCTACCCAGGGCACCCATCGCAAAAGGAGAGTATGGAGGTGAACCTGAGTGTGACAGCTCTCAGCGTTCTACAGCAGCCAGAGAAACTACAATGGGAGGTGGTGGCCAGTGTGCTGGAGGACACTGTCAAGGACCTTGAGGAGCTGGGTGCCAACCCCTCACTGGCCCAAGCCAAGGCTGACAAGGCCAAGGAGAAGCCAGCAGAGCACCACAACATTCCCTTTCCCTGCCTGGTGGCTGGTGGGCTGCTGAGCTATCGCTCAGTTGCTGCCTCTCCCATTAATGGCCCACCACCAATGCGCCGCACTTTGGATGGCCTGGCTAGGACTCAGGGTTCAGAGGCCTCGTCTGACCAGGGCCCCATGGAGATTGAGGCATGTGGTGGTACAGAGCTGGGTGGCCCAGCCGCTGTACGCAGGACTATGCCTGTGCTGTTGCTCTACAGTGTCAAAGAGTCAGATGAGAAATCTGGCAAGGTGTTTGCCCAGATGAACAATTTAATGAGCAAGAGCCTGCATGAGGAGGGCTTCACAGTGCCACAAATCATTGAGATGGAGTTTGACACCCACGAGCAGCTGCTCTTGCAGGACCCACCCATCACCTATATTCAACAGTTTGCTGATGCCGCCGCAAATCTTGCGCCCCTGGATGCTGACAAATGGAGCTCCATGGTGCCCAAGCCGGGGACCCTGGTTCAGTGTTTGCGGCTGCCTAAGCTACTTGAGGAAGAGAATCTCTACGTGGATACCATCACGCCTTGCACAGATGGGCTTCATCTGCTTGTAAGTCTGCAGTCCTGCTCTGTGGAGTCACTCAGTGCTATCAACCAAGTGGAGGCCCTCAACAACCTCAACAAGCTCCACTCAGCCCTCTGCAACCAGCGCAAGGGTGACCTACAACCTTTACCCACCCTCACCAATGGAACAGGCTTGGGTGGGAAGTCCCATGAGGCACACCCCAGTGGATCTCCCCAGACACCACTTATCCTGCCCCCTGAGCAGCAGCGGGCAGTGGGAGGTGGCTACCTTGTTCTCTACAAACTGAACTACTCTACTCGAATTGTCACCTTGGAGGAGGAGCCTGTGAAGGTTCAGCGTATCCGTGACCCCAAGGATGCCATCACTTCACTTGTGCTGCTCCCTCCTGACATCCTAGACAGCCGGGAGGATGACTCAGAGGAGGGTCCAGAGGAGACATCTCCTGGCCTCAAGAATGGCAATGGTACCCTTGCCTCCAAGGAGAAGCGGGCTGATGTGGCGGGCCTCGGTCACCTTGTAGTGACCACTCAGGGGGGGAGCATCATGATCCTGGACCTGTCCAGTCTAGAAGTGCTGGCCAAAGTGGAACCGCCCAAGAAGGAGTTAAATGATGAGCCTGATCCATTTGTCTCAGTCACTTACTGTTCCGGCACTGACCGGCTCTGCGCTTGCACTAAAGGTAGTACTCAAGGGTTTGCCCCCAGGGGTCTCTAGTATTTAAATTATGTCATTGCTCCAAGATGTACGTTTGCGTCTAAGTATTGGAACATTTTCTTTCTTTTTTTAAGCTAAATTTCAACACATTTTGCAGGAAATCAGCTGACATTGAGAATTTGATCCATATTTGAGATGGTCTTCATATTTTGGTTCGTCTGAAATGTTTACTTACCTGTTTAAGTTGCTTGTGTGGTACTAAATATGCCTACTGGCCATGGAGGAAAGGAACAAAAAATCCCAACTGAAAGGGAAAAGGACAAAAACCAAACCTCTGGGGTTCTGAGTGCCATTGGCTGCCCACCCCTGCTGGGGATTCTAGTTTTAAAAAGACTTAAGTCAGTTTACAACTAATAATGACGTTGTAGATGAGTGTTAACTTGACATCCCAGTTCACATAGGCATGTCTTGTCCATCACAGCAGGCAGTTAGCTTCAGTCAGCATGGGGTGCTGGTATCATGGCCAGCTGGCTTCCTCAGATCTTATCATAGGACAACGATGCTCAACAAAAAAAATTGTTAGTAACTGATGACTTAATGAGATTATAGAGTGTTTTACAGAAGGAAAAAACACACCAAACAGGAATTACACTAGTTATTGATATGCCAGAGTGAACATGTAAGTCTTAAACCCAGATTTAAAGGTTGAAACAAACAGGGCGTTGCTGACAGTAACAAGGAGACTATTCTACAGTTTAAGCACTCTATAGCTGAAGGCATGCCCTCGTACTGAGATCTTATTGATCACAGGTTCTTTAAGGTAATCCGCGTCCAATGAACGAAGACATCATTTTGGAATAAAAGAATTGATAATCTCACAAAGGTAAACCAGAGCAATGCCATTTATTGCCTTATAGATCAGAAGTAAAATTTTATTAGAAACTCTAAACGTGACCGGAAGTCAGTGCAGTGATTTAAGTACTGGTGTTATATGATCATATTTCCTAGATCTTATAACAGTTCTCGCAGCAGCATTTTGTTCCAACTGGAGCCTGGGTACAGTCTGGTATGGACAGCCCGATAATAGAGCGTTATAATAGTCCAACAATCTTGATAGAAAAGCATGAAATAATTTCCTAGTATCCTGCCTACATAGAAATTTTCTTAATTTAGCCATATTTCTCAGCTGAAGGAAGCATGACCTAGTGGATGTAACAATGTGAGACACAAATGACAATGAAGCTTTGAGAATGTGGGCACTACAACTTTTTTTCTTTCTATAGTGTGTATGTACTGAACGTTTTATTTTTGTTTAATATATTCTATAATTAATGGTAAACATATACTTCCATTAAAAAATTTTTACTTGACATCATAAATTACAAAACAGCGTGCCATCCAGCCAACAGAGTAACATTAAATTTACCAAGGGCCCGTCATGCATCGTGTTGCATCTTTTACCCAACAGCCATAATACAGCAGTCTGAAGATGTAGAGGGTTTACATTAGGATCCAAACAGGGGACCAGTATGACTTCAGAGTCATGTTCTTTTAGAGATGTTACCAGTGCTAAATGGTGTTTTTGTATCTGTCATTCAAAGGGTGCTTTTCTTTCATACAAGTACACTGCTGGTGAGTGTGAGTTTGCAAGCTGTATCTTAAGAAGGAAACGATGTACTGTAAATGTAAGCCAAAAGTATGATTAAGTTGTCACCATTTAATTTTTAATAGTTTTGATTAATGTTGTGTGTGTTTTTTTGCACTGTTGTTCACCCTTAGACTGAGGGTTGGTAATGTGGTTGGAAATATGTGGTAAATTGTGTTTGTGTGACATTGATAGAGAAACAAAACTACTTTGCTCTTTCGATGTTGTATTTAGAGTTGTGAAACTGAAATAACAGTACATTTTTGAGGGAGCGCATAAACTTGGACCACTTTTGGGCTGACAACTCACTTTTCCTCCCATATTGTTCAAGATACCTAAGGAAGATTGTCCTTGGAATATTTTCAGTTTTTGGTGTACCATGTCTCTGCAGTTTTTTTTTTTCTTTTTTTTTCTTTTTTGAAGATGTCCAGTTCCAAATACAAAGTTAGATGCATAGCTGTAAAATGGATTGAATTTAGGTATTCTATCATTTGGATTTAGTCTTTCATTCTTTGTTCACAGTAAGTGTAGACAGACTCAAAATCCTGTAACAAAGCCATAGACAATTTGAAATGCATTGCTGGTACTTGAAGATGCAACTAAGTATTCAGTTTATATGCCCTTACCCTGTGACCTCTTTTCCTCTAAGGTGGAGAACTTCATTTCCTTCAAATTGGAGGTGTATGTGATGATATTGATGACTCGGACATCTTTGTTGATGGGCCCCTTTCTAAGGGGGCAGAACAGTTGTCTGAAGGGGCTAAGCCGTCCTCGAATCCATCTAGTCCAGGGATTACAGGTGAGGTTCCCATCACAGGCTATTGTCTTACACCACGTATACAGGTGTTGAAACAAGCACCAGTTGCTGATCACTGTGCACTCTCTCATGTTAGTACTCACAAAGGCTTGAATAGTAGTGTCAAGCAAACTGATACTACAGCATTTAAAATCGATTTGTTGTACAGTACAGCTATGGGCATGATTACAATCTTTTGCTTGGCTGTGTGTCAGTGTAAAAACCCAATTTTGAGCTCAAGTTGATGCTCGGATATGCATGTTGTATAATCCAGGTTTGACATGAACACTTGTTAGCAAGGCACTACTTCATGTGCATCTGTGTCCGTGTATGTTTGCATGCACGCTCTAGGAGTTGACCTTCTGGTGGACCAAGCATTGAGTGTGGAGAGCCTGACGTCCCTGGTGGAGCTCACACGATTTGAGACGTTGACGCCACGCTTCTCAGCCACTGTGCCACCCTGCTGGGTAGAGGTCCAGCAGGAGCAGCAGCAGCGGCGCCACCCGCAGCACTTACACCAGCAGCATCATGGGGATGCAGCACAACACACTCGCACCTGGAAGCTGCAGAGCGACAGGTGTGAACCGAGTCATGGTTCGGCTACACAGCCGTGTCAATTGACATTTCTCACTTTCTAGAACTAGTTAGTTTGGTACATGATTTTGTGAAGAGGTACGTTGCTTTCTTTGTGTGAAGTAGTTAGAGTTACAGGTGGTTCTTTTAGAAGAGTGAGCTTGTCAATTTAAAATGTTCTACAGTTTACACTTTTTCTGAAACCCTCTTTTATACCAGTTAAGCTTCTGAATCTGTCCAGTGGACTTTGGAATGTATTTCATTGCATAAATAGCGCCTTAGATTCAATGGCTCATCAAGGAAATAGGTTACAGCTGTTCACTTCAAAGTGCTTGTTGGTGTAACGCACTCATTGTATTTTTCTCTGAGATGTACGTTGCTTTAGAGAAAAGCGCTTGCCAAATGATTAAATGTACTTTGTGATCTGCCTTTTCTCAGTTCTAGTTGGGATGAGCACGTTTTTGAGCTGGTCCTGCCCAAAGCTTGCATGGTGGGACATGTGGACTTCAAATTTGTCCTGAATGCCAACATCACCAACATTCCCCAGATCCAGGTCACCCTGTTGAAAAACAAGGCCCCAGGACTTGGCAAGGTTAACGGTGAGCTTGTAAAACTTCTCATAACTAGAACAAAATACATGCAGCCTTGTTTAAGAATGGAAATTGTCTCAAATTATTATAATTACAATTATCAGATGTGTGCCTAAGCCTGTACTTTTGCGAGCGGTGTGTAAGTCTTGCTTTCACTGATTTCCTATGAATTTGTGTGTCTTGCAGAAGCGGCGGTAGACAGACCGATCTGCTTCCCCTTGTCCCATGTCCTGCATGCCAATGGAGAGCGGAATGGACAGGCGTTGCTTCAGGATTTCGCTGAGGACATTCAGTTTATGGATGTTGAGGAGACTTTAGGTGTGGTGTCAGCAGGACTAATTCTTGGTTAATGAAAAGATCCAACTCTACCTCGGCATTTAACATTTTGCCCTTGTTAATCTCATAGGATCCCGTCTCTGCTCATTTTTGGAGGACCACAAGGAGGACATCCTCTGTGGGCCAGTGTGGCTGGCCAGCGGCTTGGATCTTTCTGGTCATGCGGGAATGTTAAGTCTGACAAGTCCTAAGTTGGTCAAAGGTAAAGCAAACCTTTATCTTATCTCTTTTTGACAGTGTGACTTCTCAAATCCTGTGCACCAGGAAAGAATATTTTGTTTGTTTCTTAAATTTGTAACAAAGGTGTTTATTGACAGGGCTGATGGAAGAGTCTCAGTCCTTGGATGGAGGTTTTTCTTTTTAATTTTATTTTTGCAGGCATGGCTGGGGGGAAATATCGCTCCTTCTTGGTGCACATCAAAGCAGTGAGTGAAAAGGGCATGGAGGAGAGTCCCAGGCCTGTCGTTAGGATGGCTGCCGTCAAGCCCCCAAGCAGTAAGGCGCACACACTCTCCTCTCTGCTGCAAAGAGCCCAGGCCACTAAGGTATCACCCTGATGGATGTGAACGTTTGGGTTTACTGGTATCAATGTAGTCAAAATAGTGTAATTTGGAAGCTAACAGTCAAATTCATAGAGAGAATTTTGGAGGCTGAATATGAAAACTTTTTTTCGCTGCCACCTGCTGTTGGGACAGAGACATGACCATACCAACAATATTAATTCAATGTGTCCTCTCACGGTGGGTTCAGGAGAAGGCCTCCACCTCCAAAGCGGAACCTCCAGCTGCCTTGAAAAAGCCTGACAACCTCCGTGGGTGTGACTTGCTTCAGGAGGTTTCCATCACCATCCGGAGGTTCAAGAAAACTTCCATACCCAAAGAAAGGTGGGCTCCTTTAGCTCTGGTAGTGTGGTGTCTTCTGCACATGGCTAAGAATCATAGTCTTTTTCACAGAAATGTCCCTGACTAAGTAGAATCTTTCTCTCTCCTCTTTTAGGGTTCAGCGCTGTGCCATGCTGCAGTTCCCAGAGTTCCATGAAAAGCTGCTGGCCAGCCTGTGCAAGAAGCCTGAGGAGGGCCCAGTGACTGAGCATGCCCAGAGTCTGGTGCTAGACATCTTGTGCTGGCTGGCAGGAGTCTACTCCAGTGGACCATGCAGGTGGGACCCTGGAATAAAAACTTTGTATGTTGATGGCCCTTGTCTGTTGCCACACTGTGTGTGTATTTATGGGCTTATTCAGAGGACTGCAAGTGTGTTGCTCTGAGCCTGTTCGGTAGCTTTGTGGTCACCATTTGTGACTGCACATAGGTAGGTTGTGAGGAAGCTCAGCCTCCAGACATTGTAGTAATGAGTTTTGATAATGGCTTCTGGGTGACTGGGCAGGTACAATCTGGATGTCCTGGTAGTACTTTCTCTGGTTTCTTGATACCATTGTACCTTAAATCATGCCACTCTCTTGAAGTTATTAAATGTTATATGTGTACTTTACAGCTTTCCCCACCTTGGGATATTTTGATAGTTACTGTAAAACATTTCTGCTTTTGTGCTATTTTCTTCAGCCTCAGAGAAGGCAAGGAAGGCCTGCTGGTGAAAACGAGGAAACTACTCACAGATATTGTCCGAGTTTGCTTTTTCCAGGCTGGTCGCAGTATAGCCCACAAGTGTGCTCGTTTTCTTGCCCTTTGCATTAGGTGAGAATTTGGTCTTATAACAGCAACAACAATGAACTGTTTATTCAGTAACCTACATAGACTTACACACTGCATACTACAGTAGTTACAGTAGCTTTATCCTCTATGTGCATCGTACGACATCTTGATATGCATAGTTTGATGTGATTGTGTTTGGAGGATTACAGAACTTGTCTCCTTAATGTAAGCTTTGTCACGTGGCTATTCTCTGTGACAGCAATGGAAAAGGTGACCCCAGCCAGCAGGGGTTTGGGTCTTCTCTGCTAAAGGCTTTGCTGGACAATATGCCTTACTTACCGGCAGCAGCTACAGGAGGTACGTACACTTGAAGTTCTGTGCTGTTCAGGTTTTTCCTAACTTCAGTAGTTTGTTGCCTTGTGCTTCCACTGGGAAGATTCAACAGAATGAAGCTATAACTTAAAATAACTTCATTACCTTACACACTGGCTCCTCATCTTAACGCAGCTAGGACTGGAGTTGTTTGTAAAGTCAGATTTACCACTATGTCTTAATCTATAAAAACCTTATAATAGAATTGTCTCTAAATTTACCAATTTGGTTCTATGAAATCTTGAATATAGCCATAATAATAAATAAAAATTAAAATGTCTTCTCCACAGTTGCCAATTCAGGCAGTGTTAATTGTGACTGATTAATTTCAGTGGCACTCCAACACACTAGACTTGAACTGTTAACGCTTTGGAAGTGAGATGAAGTGTGTCTCTCAATCCTGTTCAATTTGGGAGCATTCTGCCAACATCTATCTGGAAACATTCAGACATTTTAGGAAGAAAATACAGTTGAGAATAAACTACAACATTTTCATATCTTATTTCATTAACGTGGTTAAGTAAGCATCACAGTACTAAAACATCTGTGCTACATGGAGGAAAAGCACTTATCAAAACATCTTTGGCTTTTCATGTTGCAGATTCCCTAGCAAATCTCAATTGCTGTGAGCTGAGCAATCAAACTTAATTTAAAAGTTTTAAAATATTTAAAATGGTGTGTTGAGGTTCAAGTTTGACTTCACTGCATACAGCTGAGAAGTGTTTTTCATCTGAAGCAGTAAACCGAGTAAATTGACTAGTATATTTATTCATCACAATTTTGTGTCACATGGCCAAACAAAATAACCCAAGGCCAGTATGACTGACGCTGCTCTCGCTCTTCTCCAGGATCTGTATTCTGGTACTTTGTGCTACTGAACTATGTGAAAGATGAGGACCTGGCAGGCTGCAGCACAGCATGTGCTGCCCTTCTCACTGCCGTGTCCCGCCAACTGCAGGACAGGCTCACGCCCCTGGAGGCTCTGCTGCAGACGAGGTAAAAATACCTGTATTCACTCCTTATTAATGTCTATTGTAGTTCTGGCTACAAATTCCTATTCTGTAAAAATGTATGGATTTCTCATACATGTGCAAACACATGTTATGCATAACTTGAAGTTTAAGTTCATTTGAAAAAGAAATCAAGGCTTTATGCATTCACTGAGTTCAGGTATCCCTTTTTAAATGTAAACTTTGGTCAGGTAAACATCCAGTGTATTCATTTTTTTCAACATCTGCTTTGTTTCAGATATGGTCTGTATAGTTCCCCCTTTGATCCCATCCTGTTTGACCTGGAGGTCAGTGGCTCTTCCTGCAAGAATGCCTTCAACAGCAGTATTGGCATGCAGTCTGATGAGATAGACCTTTCTGACATTCTCTCAGGTGAGTGGCATATACTTGTTTGTCTTCCTCAATGGCCTCTGAGGCTCATGACTGAGCTAAAGTAGCTTGATTTATATTTGGCACTTGGCAATTGCTTGGGCCAGTGCTAGTCAGTCCAGAGCACTCACTCCAGTTTGGTGTAGTCTGCTGGCTTGGAGTTGGTGTCATTTGATTTATGTGGAGCTGTAGTGTTGTTCACATCAGTTTTTATGTAATTTCAGAAGTGTTACTATCTTCATGACATATTTCATGTGGTTAAGTACTGGGGGGGAAAGTTGTCTGCATGCCTGTGATATGGCTTAGTGCTGTGCACGGAGTTATCAGCCTGTCTGTGAGGGGTGACATGGTTATGGCGTGACAAGAAGGGTTTCAAGATGTTTATAATGTAGTTAAGAACTTGCAGGAGAGGTGACAGCAGTTGTATGTCTCATATCCTAACAGGGAACGGTAAGGTAAGCAGCTGTGCGGCAGCTGAGGGGAGCTTCACAGCTCTCACTGGGCTCCTGGAGGTTGAGCCACTTCACTTTGCTTGCGTCTCCACTAGTGATGGCACTAGGGTGGAGAGGGATGATGCAAGTATGTTCACCGGTATATACCCTTTTTATTACTTTTTTAAATACATTGTTTTACTCACGTTGGGCATTATGCGTTAGATGAGAAGACTTCTTCCCTAAAGTTAAGCTGTTTAATTCCTCAGGCTGTCTCCAATACAACTTCAGTATTAGTAAATGTGGGTTTCTTTCTCTCTTAATAGTTACTTTTTTTTTTTTTGAATGTTGTCACACTTTCCCTCTGACCTCCACTTACCACTGTATTATCCCTGCAGTGAGCACTTTTGGGGTGACCCCTGCAGTCGGAACTTTGCCTGCAGGCACGGTTGGTGAGGCTTCGACGGCGCTCAGCTCAGCTGCGCAGGTGGCGCTGCAGTCCCTGTCCCATGCCATGGTATCTGCAGAGCAGCAGCTGCAAGTGCTGCAGGAGAAGCAGCAGCAGCTGCTCAAACTACAGCAGCAGGTCGGTGAGCTAGTGGATACACAATGTGTTTAAATGTGCGCCAACTCCCTCAAAGGATAAACAGGCCAGGGTTTATGGAAGCTTATATGAATTAACACAGGTACTGCTTCTTTCATAGTTATCTTGTTTATAGTTACAAATGTTACCAGAAGCAAGTAAAGAATGATGGTAGAATAGGAAAATACACTATTAATCCCTGCAGGGAAAATAGAACACTACAGCTCAACATGATGCATAACAGGAAGTGTGATTATACCAACAAAATAACGAATAACAAATGGAAAGAAAATAAAAATAAATGTACTCATAATCTTCACTTAAATCTGAATTATTAAATGTGAAAACAGTGTTTATAGAAGTATAGCTTGATTTTAAATTTCAATTTAACTTTTTCACCCTTAGCATAAGCTTTAGTCCTATAGTTTCTTCCCAGTTTGTCATCCACTGAGGTCACATTTTTGTCCTTTGGTATTTGAATTATGGTGTGATGCTCTCCTGTCCCAAACAGAAGGCCAAGTTGGAGGCTAAGTTACACCAGACCACCTCAGCAGCTGGAATGGGGCCTATTCACAACTCTGTGCCTTCAAACACCTCCACTGCCCCAGGCTTCTTCATCCATCCTTCAGATGTCATCCCGCCAACACCCAAGACCACGCCCTTGTTCATGACCCCACCCCTCACACCACCAAATGAAGCAGTATCTGCTGCCATCAGTGTGGAGCTGGCCCAGCTCTTCCCCTGCTCTGTCATTGACCCCCCACCTGTCAGCTTGGCTGCACACAACAAGAGTGCCCAAAAGGCCAAGCCGGTGTGTGTCTGTGATCTACACCCACTTGTTCGATATACTGGTAGTGAGAACTGATGTTAGACTTGTAATGTAAAACTAACACTTAAGAATAAATTGTGACCATTTACGTTGATACTGTCATTATACTTCTCATAACCTAAGTTTACCTGCACGACCGCTGTTTCCATGATTTCAATTTTGTGTGATCCTAATGGTGCCCTAAGTATGCACTGCTCTCCAACAGAGCTCCATGGGCAGTGGTCTGGTACTGGCCATGTCCCAGGCCTCTCACTTCCTGCAGCCACCTCCGCATCAGTCCATCATCATCGAACGCATGCACTCTGGTGAGCTCAAAACATAGGACTGCAGTAACATGATGATCAAACTGTCCATCTAGTATAAAAGTATGCTTATAGCCATAGTGCTTTCAGGATTCACATAAAGGCAAACCAAAACTCTTCACATAGAAAGAGGCTGTGAATACAATAATGGCTTAGGGCTTTCCTCTTCTGTAGATACTTAATTACCATGTTATATTTGTATAGTGAGTGAGAAGATGACTTCCTGTGTATATGTAAAGTGTAAGATGCTGGTTAGAAAAGGAGAGTAAACTTGTGTAGTGATGTTAGAAGTGATTGAAAAATGTTGCTGTTTGCTGCAGGGGCCCGCCGCTTTGTGACCCTGGACTTTGGCCGACCCATCCTGCTGACAGATGTGTTGATCCCCACCTGTGGGGACCTGGCTTCACTGTCCATTGACATTTGGACACTAGGGGAGGAGGTAGATGGACGACGGCTAGTGGTAGCTACAGACATCAGCACACACTCCCTTATCCTCCATGACCTCCTCCCGCCCCCCGTCTGCCGCTTCATGAAGGTGAGTATGCCTCATCCCAGTTTCATATCTACTTGACACCTTGTGTTAACTGTGAATTTCATCTTGTTTAAAAAGTTGACTGGTATTTACTTCTCTTAGCTTCTTGTGTTACAATATGCTTCCTTGGTCAGGCTGAATGTAACACAATAAAGCTAGTTTTTCACACTCTGCCAGTGAAGGTTTTGAAATTGGCATTTATTAAGCAGCAGAATGATGAAGCTTATGCTTCTTGGTGAGGTATGTGCTGAACTACACTCATATTTACTTTAACCTACCACCCCACCCACTTTCCAGATCACTGTGATCGGGCGATATGGCAGTACCAATGCACGGGCCAAGATCCCGCTGGGATACTATTATGGCCATACGTACATCCTGCCGTGGGAGACTGAGCTCAAGCTGATGCACGACCCCCTTCGTGGTGAGAGTGAGGCTGCCAGCCAGCCAGATGTGGACCAGCATCTGGCCATGATGGCTGCACTGCAGGAGGACATTCAGTGCAGGTGGGCAAGAGGAAGAGAAGCACCTTCAGTATCTGTGGGGAACATGTTGTTCTTCTTGAATTTTTCTTTACTATAATTAAAATTATGTTGTTCAATATAAGCTGATAGTGTTTGAGTTTGTTCAGTTTTATCCACTAGTGTAACTTATACTGTATTTTGTACAACCTTGCTGACCTGTGAGCCTATTCTGGATGTCACTGTTAATGTTTGGTGACACACTTGCCTTGGCACAGCACCATTGAGTTCCCCCTGACTGGTCCTCTTCTTCCTACTCAGGTATAACCTGGCCTGCCACCGACTGGAGACCCTGCTGCAGAGCATCGACTTGCCACCACTAAACAGTGCCAATAATGCACAGTACTTTCTACGCAAGCCGGACAAGGCAGTGGAGGAGGATGCCCGTGTTTTTTCCGCCTATCAGGACTGCATCCAGTTGCAGCTGCAGCTAAACCTGGCGCACCACGCAGTACAGCGATTACGTGTCTCCCTGGGAGCCAGCCGCAAACTACTGCCTGATTCAGTGGAACCCCAGGAACTCGTGCAGAACTCTTCCACAGAACAGCTGCGCACCATAATTCGCTATCTGCTAGACACACTGCTTAGCCTCCTCCACTCCTCCAACGGTAGGGCTCCACAAAAAAATACACCTGCTTTCTTCTGCATTTTCCACTTTTTAGGAATGTTATTTCAGTTTTGAAGCACACAAAGAATACATTGCTTATGTACTTACTTTTGATATTTAGAAAAGACTAGTTGTTAATTGGAATAGACAATATATTATTTTACCGCTGATTGTATCAACAGATTGAGGATAGTTTTGAATGTACACATATTGCAGAAGTGCCATGTAATTCCCTATTGTATCAGTGTTTTGGACAACATGCTCTTGAAAGCATCTACATCGACGTGTCACAACCACTCCTCCCTATCACTTTCTTTGCAGGCCACTCGGTCCCCTCTGTGCTGCAGAGTACCTTTCATGCACAGGCCTGCGAGGAGCTTTTCAAGCACCTGTGCATTAGTGGTACACCTAAGATCCGCCTGCATGCAGGCTTGCTGCTGGTGCAGCTGTGTGGAGCTGAGCGCTGGTGGGGCCAGTTCCTTTCCAATGTGCTACAGGAGCTGTACAACTCGGAGCAGATGCTCATCTTCCCCCAGGACAGGTTGCGTCTTCTTCCGGTTACATAAATGTTTGGTGTCAACCTAAATTAAGATCAAGGCTAAAGGCCTTAAAGGTCCGGTTGTTTTTGTGAAGAGCTAAAACTGAAAATTGACTGAGCTTCACAACTGTCTGCTATTTCAGTTAAAACTGTGAAATATCCAGGAATCCCTATATAAAGATTGCTTGTTTGAGCAAAAAAATCTGTGTCTACTAAAGGTAGTATAAAGGCTGAAATTATTTAACTTTTTCTGTGAGATTATGGATCAGTAGTTCAAATTGGCTGCAAAGGCTCTGCCCATGGAGTCCTTGTCTGCCTGTAGCCTGGATCCAGTACTAACTGTGGCCGTTGTCACATCACCTACTGTCTGCTGTGGCTCCTTTCTAAATCTTTTGTGCTTTCCACTCTGCAGGGTCTTCATGCTCCTGTCCTGCATAGGCCAAAGATCCTTGAGCAACAGTGGAGTATTGGAGGGCTTGCTCAACCTCCTGGATAGCCTGCTTTCCCCACTGCAGCAGTCAGCAGCCACAGCCCAGCGCAGGACAGAAGGTGGTTGATTGGTAGAGCTGGTTTCCTATACTGCTTTTGCATGTGGCTGTGTAGCTAGTCATCACCTGTGCCTGTGTGTGATAGGTGTATTGGACATCCCTATGATCAGCTGGGTGGTGATGCTGGTGTCACGGCTGCTGGACTACGTGGCCAGTGTGGAGGATGAGGCCGCAGCAGCCAAGAAGCACCTCGGTGGAAAGGAGCGAGACCGTATGGTCACAGGTGTGCTGCCATTCCCAACACCCATTCAAGATCTATTGCTATAATCTCCTATTGACTCAGTGTTTTATTTCCATACTGAGTTGTACTATAATGGTATAGTAGAGAAATTCATATCAGTATAGTATTCCATCTTATTCTTGTTTTTCTCCAAAAAAGGGAATCAGTGGAGCTTTATAAATAACAACCTTCAGTCTCAGAGCCTCAACAGATCAACCAAAGGCAACAGCAGCTTAGATCGCTTGTATTCGAGAAAGATCCGCAAGCAGCTGGTCCACCATAAACAGGTAATCAAGCCATTCCCCTTATTGCCCTTATTTCAGTAGCATACGGTGCTCAATAAAAACTGTAGCCCTATTGCTGGATTTTACAAGCATCTTAATTTTCTGATCTTGGACAACATTGTGTGTGTCTGTGAAGTGTGATGAACATAAAACTTCTCTGTATATTTATAAGTGTTCTTTTCATTACAGCAGTTGAATTTATTAAAAGCAAAACAGAAGGCTTTGGTTGAACAGATTGAGAAGGAGAAAATCCAGAGCAACAAAGGCTCCTCTTATAAGCTGCTGGTGGAGCAGGCCAAGCTGAAACAGGCCACATCCAAGGTAAGCCTCTGCTACATTCCAGATAAGGTGCCGCCTCTTAAAAGATATATCTTCATCTTGTCTGCTTTTGGATTGATGCTACTAGTGGGATTAGAGACTGACTGTTAGGATAGTTTTTCCTATTTTGTACTCATTCACCTTTTAGATGCAGCAGCCAGGATGCAGTTAGCATGACCTCTGATTTCTTAACCTGCAGCACTTTAAAGACCTTATTCGGCTGCGGCGCACAGCAGAATGGCCACGCTCCACACTGGAAGCTGAAGCGTCAGCAACTAAGGAGACCCCAGAAGTGGAGCCATTACCCTTCACACTGGCACACGAGCGCTGCATTGCTGTGGTGCAGAAGCTTGCCCTCTTCCTGCTCTCCATGGACTTCACCTGCCATGCTGACCTGCTACTCTTTGTGTGCAAGGTTGGTGTGAGGGTGGAGTACTGGTGTGCCTTAGGCACCTATCACTGAACACTCGGCATGACAGCTGAACTTTAGTCTCCATGTCCAGTATAACTGTGTCACTTTCTGGTCAGTTAAGTACATTGCAATAAGTATATTGTTGAGCTTTTCTTTTCAGTAGGAAAATATTTACATAAACTGACTGTGCTTGGCCTAGTGCTGGTTAATTCTCATAAGTGTTTGCAGAGCATTAGGAACATTGGTCAGTTTCTCTATGCAGACCCCCAGTGTCTTTGGGAGTCTTGGACCCTATGGCTCCAGCAATTCCCCATACAGGCACAACTCCCATCTCCCACAGCTGGGTATTCCGTATGTGTCTTGAATGTCATGTGTCGTGTTGGTGGTGTTGCGTGCACCAAGCTGGGTTTGCTTGCCTACCTAACCACTGACTGACTGGTTGTGTTCCATTTGTGTGAGCTCAGGTCCTGGCCAGGATAGCCAATGCCACCAGGCCCACGATCCACCTGTGTGAGGTGGTGAATGAGCAGCAGCTAGAGAGGCTGTTGCTGCTATTAGTGGGGACAGACTTCAACCGTGGAGACATTTCCTGGGGGGGTGCCTGGGCCCAGTACTCCCTTACCTGCATGGTGCAGGACATCCTGGCAGGTAATAGCCTCTCTTAAAATTGTTGCTGCAGTGATGAGTATGACTGCTGGAACACCAGTTCGGCTTGAGGGTCTTTCTGCGCTCAGAGTTGTTCCTGTCTGACTATGAGTCTTCCATTACTGACTGTTGTTTCCATGTAATGGCTGAATTGTATTGAGCAATACTCCCCATCACTTGCAAGACCCCAGTACTTACACCTTAGGTCCCTACCTTGCAGGTGAGCTGCTGTCCCCAGGCACACTGGAGGGGATGGAGGAGGGGGCAGTGGGTGAGGAGGCAGGGGCGTCAGCTGTGGATTCGGACGACTCCCTCGCTCAGCCCACCCCCATCCCCCTGGTGGAGAGCATTGACGAGGCATTGGCTCCAGATATCATCGCAGGTACACCTGGGACCCACTCTGTTTTCCAAAGTGCGTTGGTAGGCCTTACTCTGCTTTGTTTTCATCTGGAAAGTTTCTTTTCACATACATCCTGCATGCTCTTGTTCTGGATCAGTTGGTACAATATGATTTTGTGTTTTTGTGTGTTAATGCTGCCTTTCGTAGTTATCACTTTATCATATATATCATAATAAATTCTAGAACATTTGGCAGGTGAAATGTTTCCCTGCCAGAGAGTATATTTGCTTTGTTTGCAAATGAGAATGGCTTGATGATTCAGAAGCCTTTTATAGGACATTGGCTTGGTTACTGTGCTACATGAATTCAGGAATAGATCAGGACAACAAAAACAGCTTAAACTGACCAGGACTTGTTCTTTCTTAGAACTGCTTTGTAATTTCATAAATGGCTTCAGTGAATACACTACCTTAATGTCCTTGCTTGGCAATATTACAGCTGTTTTCATTGTCCAAAGGTGCCCCACCTCTGACATCTTTGGATAAAGATAAAGACATAGACTTTGACTTGCTGCAAGACCTCATGGATGTTGATATTGATCCTTTAGATATTGATTTGGAAAAAGATCCCCTCGCTGCCAAAGTTTTTAAGGTATGTATAGTTTTTTTTTTTTTTTTTGTGTTTGTCTAATGCATGAGCTGTATATCTATGAGACCGAGTAGTACATATGAGTAGTTTATTTTTGCAGGAATGTTTTTGTTCTTGCTCCCCTTTTCCAAATGGTATTTGGCAGGTTAATTAGAACAGTATTTAGATGTGCTGGTATGTAAAATGACAACCCAAAACAAGTTCAGTAAATTAATTATTGTTTATGGGGAAAGTGATGTGCTATTGTGGTTTTTGGGCTTCATCATTTTAGTATAACATAATAGAACTACCATTTGCACCTCCTCAACACCACCTGCTCTAGTGCCTCTTCCATTTATTCAATAAGATGTGCAATTCAAAGTGCTCCTTTTCCCACCTCACCGCAAATGATAGCTTATTTCTTTAACAATCGCATGCCCGTTGAAGATGACTAGAAAGCTCTTGACCGTAATTTCAAAGTACTAGTAAGGCAGCAGTCACAATGTTCGGGTTGCCAAAGAATGCATTTTTTTTTTTTTTTTAATACAATAAATATAACCTGTGGGTAAATCTGCGTTACTGTGGTGTGGGTTCTCCCAAGCAGCACAAACCTACTCAGTTGTGGATACACTTCAAAACTGGTCTTGGCTTTCAAAAGTACATCAAACTTTTTGCTGCCATAAGGGCAACCTTTTCCATACAGTGCATTTCACTGCACAAACATGTAAAAGGCTTCTGAGGAATATCTGTTTGTCTAAACTTTCTAAATCTTTTTTATGGATGGAAACAACAAAGCAGAGATGTACTATGAAAGCATTCTCCCAGTGAACTTAAGTAACTTAAAGGTCTCGATTCCCTTCGGTGCCTGTTATTTGTAAATTGTTGCAAGACTGATGAGAACATGGAAGCATGAGTAATCCTTGTTTCAATTTCTCCCCTTTCTGAAGCCCATAAGCAGCACCTGGTATGACTACTGGGGTGCTGACTATGGCACTTACAGTTATAACCCCTACATTGGGGGCGTGGGGGTCCCTGTGTCTAAACCCCCTGCTGGCACCGAGAAGCCTGGTTCACAAAGTCTGTCCGTCTCTGTGTCCCAAGGTTAGTTTTTGGCTGTTGGCTGTACAGTCCTGTAGGGATTTTAATGAAGCTATTAATTTGCTACAATAATAACTTCATGGACATTCCACTGGATTCCACATTGTCCTAGTGCTTGGATCTCTACGTATGCAAACTTTTCTTTAGTGCAAGTGTTGAGTGTTTAATTTGGTTTTCTAATGTTTTTTTTGCTTTGGCTGTCCTGTATCTTACATCTGTACTCTGCTCCTCTGCCAGCACTGGATGCCCGCCTTGAGGTGGGGCTGGAACAACAGGCTGAACTCATGCTCAAGATGATGGCCACGTTGGAAGCTGACTCCATCCTACAGGCTCTCACATCCAACTCCCCAACAGGTCTTTGCCACAACCACCTCTGTGCTCCTGTTTGTATTTGCATTTATGTACATGTATACTGATAGGCAGCTCCAAAGCCTTACTCATAAGTCTGACTTTGCAACACTTAAATATGATTTCCTCCTTCCTCCCCAGGGTCCCAGACCTCGAATGGTACAGATGATTCCCTGCTCAGGGGCCTCCACACTTCTCCCCAAGGCAGCAGCCTAATGGTGCAGTCCTCTTCAATCCCCATGCTGAGTGCCTGCTTCAACAAGCTCTTCTCTATGCTACAGGTGCATCATGTCCAGGTAGGCCCCCTTTCCCTATTTCTACTGTTCACTGGTGCTCGAGAATGTGGCAGGATGAGGGCAGCGCTAGCCTGCTTTCATATGGAACTATTGGTTTGTAGCTATTGGTAAGTCCTAAAAAATTGTTCCTTGCGGGTAGCACTGAGATGCATTTGTGCCTTTGTAGTTGGTCCTGGTGGCTCAACTTGATTGCATTTTTCCCTAACCCTAAGAACAAATTTAATTTGTAAGGAATTGTTTCTCTATGAAATATAGCACAGCAACAGCCATGTAGGACAGCTCACATCACCGATAGATTTAGGTAACAGAAGCCAAGTGATTGTGTGCTGAGCAGAATAGACCCTTACTACTGGTGAGCTCCGTCATGGTCACTTTCTGCAATAAGAAGTCACGTGCCCTTGCATTCATAAAATGTGCGTTCCTTCTCCAGCTGGAGTCTTTGCTGCAGCTGTGGCTCACCCTCAGCCTCAACTCCTCCTCTGGTGGCAGTGAGGAGAGTGGCTCCGACGTCTTCTTGTTCAACGCCAGCCGGGTTCCCACCATCCCACTGAACCAAGGTGAGACACCACTGCAAATGTGTCTTCTCTGCTCTGTTAGTTTTTGTCTTTCACAAGCACTTTTCCTGCACCAGTAGTTTCCTTCTTTTTCTGTGTTGCTCAGATTCTTACGCTCCACGAAATGACTGCATTATCTTGCAACTTTGCACGTGTGATATTATAGCCTTTAGAGAGTCGCCCATTCTTTGGCAGCAACCAAAACTACAAATGACAACTTTGGACCAAGATCAAAACATACTGAGTGCGAGCCAGAGGCTACAGTTAATTTCAGTTGTGTGCTGTGGGCTTCAGGACATCACGCCATTTGTCTGTAATTTGATACCACAGTGGCCATATTGAGGTGGCACTTCATATCTGCCATCAATTAACAGTGACGTTTCTTTACTGCACAGTACTTTCAAGATTGCTGAATATATTACTTTGGTTTCATGACTTATACTCAACTTCTCTGTGTTGCTGTTTTTAATATCCTTAAATACACTTATCTACAGCGCATACCATCTATCTTCTGTTCATGGGTTGTTACCATAGTGACTGGTTCCCTCTGCATTTCCTTCATCTTATTCTTTGTTACAGCTTCCGTCAGCAGTTTTTTGACAGTTCTGGCCTGGTACCCAAGCACTTCTCTACGGACCTGGTGTCTCGTGCTTCACAGCCTCACGCTCATGACCAACATGCCACCTGGTGAGTCCCACCATAGCACTTTTTCCTTAGCCTGGTCTTGTGCCTCCAAACCAGTCCTTTCATACAGTCTTCTGTATGTCAAGGCTACTATTATTGCTGTTTGTGGTCAGACTACAGATTTCCTCATAACACAAATTGTAATAGAGGTTGTACTGCCAAACTTGCATTAGAACTGAATGGGTTTGACTGTGTGTTTGTGTGTGCGTGCGCTCATGTTTTTGGCATTCAGCCTCCTCCAGCAGCACCATGGGGGCCCATGAAAGCACAGCACAGCAGATGGTGTCAGATCCTGCACTGGTCCATGTCCTCGTGCGCTTTCTGTCCGGCAGCAGCTCCTACGGCACCAGCCAGCACAGCTCACAGGTCCATCCTCACTTCTTTCCATATCTGACCAGAATGTAGAATCAGGGCGCACTCATCCTCGGATTGTCATATAAATGTAATCATTGAAATCACAAAGTGAAGCCTGAATGTGAATTTACAACTTTTTGCTTTCAGAAAGTAGTTTTTTATACTTTAAGGTTAAAACTGTTCTGTTTGTCTTGTCTTATGCTAACATTTTTGTAGTATTTAAAATAAGTGCAAAACTCTTAAGTTTGTGAATTCCACAGAAAGGTTGGTACTATACTCGGTTTTCCAAAAGAAGACTTGAGATTTATGAAGTGCTGCAGATTTAAGATACTAGTTAGAAATTTGAAGCAGGGTAGTCTCACGAGGTCAAATATGGCTTGGGTTCTGACAGAAGTTTCAAAAGCTTTTTGTGACATTTGCAGTGCATTTGTTCTGAACCAGCCTTGGAAAGACTGATCTGTAGGGATGGTTTCATTTGTGGTGCCAGGTTGGTCCCACAGCAACACAAGCTATGCAAGAGTTCCTCACCAGACTGCAAGTGCACCTTTCCTCCACTTGTCCTCAGATGTTCAGTGAATTCCTCCTCAAACTCATCCACATACTGTCCACAGAGAGGTATTCAAAGTTTTGCATAAAATGTGTCGTCTTTGTTGCCTATATGGTAACTTTTATTCCTTATTTAGCTATGTTTCACAATGTTGTTCTAATGTTAAGAACTGCAGTTATGATTTTCTGTTGCTACATTTTGACAACTTGCTGTTCTGAGTAGTGGTAAATGTCTTTTCAATCAGTGTCGCTCACTTTTGAGTCTTTTGTTGTTTGGCATTTTTCCTCTGCCTTCCACTAGGGGGCCCTTCCAGTCAGGACAGGGTCCACTTGATGCACAGGTGAAATTGCTGGAGTTCACCTTGGAGCAGAACTTTGAGGTAGTGTCAGTGAGCGCCATCTCGGCTGTCATTGAGTCCATCACTTTCCTGGTGCACCACTACATTACCTGCTCGGACAAGGTGGTCTCACGCAGCGGCTCAGACAGCTCAGTGGGCGCACGTGCCTGTTTCGGTGGCCTTTTTGCCAATATAATCCGGCCGGGTGACGCCAAGGCCGTGTGTGGCGAGATGACCCGTGACCAACTCATGTTCGACCTGTTGAAGTTGGTCAATACCCTGGTTCAGCTGCCTCTCTCTGGGGACCGTGAATTCAGTGGGCGCCTCCCACCATCTGGCAGTGGCGCCTCTGACAGCGTCTCAGATGAGGAGAAGGTGTGCGGCAGCAAGGAAGGATCGAATGGAAGCACTGCTCCCCACCAAGGACCTGCAGCAGGCGTGGCTGATTTGGTGTTGGCAAACCAGCAGGTCATGAGCCAGATTCTTTCTGCGCTTGGTCAGTGCAATAGCAGCGCCATGGCCATGATCATAGGTGGGTGGAATGCTGCTTGACAGCATTAACATTACTACTGATTGAGCCTCCAGCATGTGGATATAATCAGTGCTGTGAGCTGGGCTACACCTTTACATTTGATCAGGCTGGATGTGTATCTTTGTAAGGGTGGAATCTCATCGACACAAAGGTTTTGGTTTCATAAGAGATTTTCTTTAAACAGTTAGTGAGTTGTAACTTTAGGTCAGCTGCTCAGTCAAGTTGTTTTCTACGGGACTGACACTTAATGGAAAAGGGCATTAGAGAAGTATAAAAATAAGAACTTGCTATGTTTTCTATGCTTTCATTTCAGTCAGTTTTCCTTACAGTAGTTCTAATGTTAGTGTCTTGGCTTTAAAGAGTAATATTTTGATTTCCAGAGCTGAATTTTTATTTATTGTCCACATTCTAGGGGCTAGTGGTCTTCATCTCACCAAGCATGAGAACTTCCACGGAGGTCTAGACGCCATCTCAGTTGGGGATGGCCTCTTCACCATCCTGACCACACTGAGCAAGCGGGCCACCTCAGTGCAGGTCATGTTGCAACCCATTCTTACCTACATGGCCTGTGGGTACATGGGCAGACAGGTGAGGATGTCAAGGGTTTCCAGCGCAAATACTTGATATGTATATCCAACAGTTTGGTAACTGCTGCAGTGATCTTGAGACAAATTTGAAACACAAAACTAGGTTTCTCAATAGTATTCGTCCCCTGTGGCTCCAGGGCTCGCTGTCCACCTGCCAGCTGTCAGAGCCCCTGCTTTGGTTCATCCTGAGGGTGCTGGACACCAGCGAAGCTCTTAAGGCCTTCCATGACATGGGTATGTCTTCACCTACACCACCTCCCCAACCTGGATGTTTGTTTGTCAGCATCTGACACCACTCTTGTCATATGGCCTTTTATGTCTGTCAGTGTCTTTGACTCTTTGTCTGTGTTCATGTCCACAGGTGGCGTGCAGCTGATCTGCAACAACATGGTCACCAGCACACGGGCCATTGTCAACACAGCACGCAGCATGGTGTCCACCATCATGAAGTTTCTGGACTCTGGGCCTGGCAAAGCAGCAGACGGCAGCCTGAAAGCCAGGGTGCTGGCCTCGGAGCCAGACAACGCAGAAGGACTACACAACTTTGCCCCACTCGGTATGTGACGGAGCCATTAAAACCTTTCTTTCACAGACCAAGGGTTTTATACGCTGCCGTGAACTAAGCACACTGTCTGCAAAAAAACTTTGCTGAATTCAGATTTGAACTCTGTACTCATACATTTCAGACAAATAAAATGCATCCATATGTATACGGTGCATAATGTATCCAACATAATATGTACACTGGCCTAAATTGATCTGTACTTTGCACCTCATTTACCTGAAAAGTGCAGCCACATGAGTTGATTGATTTACATTTTGGATTCCCACTACAGGCACAATCACCTCCAGCAGCCCCACAGCTCAGCCAGCAGAGGTCCTGCTACAGGCTACGCCCCCTCACCGCCGTGCTCGGTCAGCCGCTTGGTCCTACATTTTCCTGCCAGAGGAAGCATGGTGTGACCTCACTGTACATCTGCCTGCTGCTGTGCTACTGAAAGAGATTCACATTCAGCCTCACCTGGCCTCACTAGCTAGTAAGTCACTGCCCCAGGGTCACTGGACAGTTAATGTTACCCTACTGATGATGTGTTGCCCCAATAGTAATCTTGCTGGTAATTTAGGTTAAAACTAACTGTCCCCCAAGAATCATTGTCCCTCTATCACTCGTGATCCCCACTCTGAGGGAGACGACCATTTTTCGTACGCATTCGTACTATTCCCATTATTTTCTCCATATTAAATTTTATTGTGAATGATCACTCCACTCAAGGGGCTCATAATGAATAGAGATTTAATTTGCCAAATCATCAGATTTCATCAGCCAAAATGATCCATTTCACGTGGTATGTCAGCTTCATGCATTTTACCTGTTTCCATGACATAATTTAAGTGGGTATGAAGCTAACAATAAAATGTCGAGGGACATTGACACTATATAGCTCACACTTTGCTCATTGCTTGAGGCAGTCCAAGTTAAGCACCAGTTTAAGATGGATTTTGAGATTTGAGCCTATCATGTCATGGGTCGTTCATTTTAGAGCTCCGCCCAAATGCCCCAGGAACCACACTAGCTAAGATGCATGCATTCGTATACAAAAGGGTGACTATCACAAGGTGACCGTTTCTTCCTTTGCCTGCACACTGTGCCCCTCCAGCATGCCCTTCTTCCGTGTCGGTGGAAATCAGCGCCGATGGCGTGAACATGCTGCCCCTGTCCACTCCCGTCATCACCAGTGGCCTCACTTATATCAAGATCCAGCTAGTGAAGGCAGAGGTGGCATCAGCTGTGTGTCTCCGGCTGCACCGCCCTCGTGATGCCAGCACGTTGGGCCTCTCCCAGATCAAGCTTCTCGGCCTGACGGCCTTTGGCAACACCTCCTCAGCGACTGTCAACAACCCTTTTTTGCCCTCTGAAGACCAGGTGTCCAAGACCAGGTAAGAACCTTCCTCTTCCTAACAAAACTCTCGGTGTGCTTATAGAATCACAAAATGACACGTGTTGTCTTTTGTATGGTGACTAACTACTGAATTCTTCTACTCATAAATTATTTATGAATCATTTGTTTTAGATATGCATGTGCATACTTTTGCGTTTGCAAGTAATGCTGGCCATCATATGTAAGATAATATATGTAAACATGGAAGCACACAACTTTTGCAGTCATAGAATGAAGTTTGTCATGAATACTCTCCAATCAAAATGTTAACTGGCTGAATTAATTTATTTCTAATTTTTGTTCAAGTGTTTGATTATACTTCAAGAACTAGTTGCTCAAAGCAAAAGATGTTTTTTGAAAGTCTCCTGGAATATGCTGAAATTCAATCTATCACTGTCAACATAAACTCTGGGACTAAAGGGATTAATTATAGGACTAATTACTCTGGCAGAATTTAAAAAAAAAAGTTCAGATTTAAAAAGCAGAATTTTTAAGGTAGAAGAATTTCCACATGCTGATTTATGTGCCTGATGTTATTTGTAAAGCGTTAGCTGCACTATGATACTTGGACTTCACTCTCATCCCTGCTGTGCTTCCCCTCACCCCCCTCTCTCACATACAGTATTGGCTGGCTGCGCCTGCTACACCATTGCCTCACCCATGTCAGTGACCTGGAGGCCACAATGGCTGCCGCTGCTGCCCCTACAGCCAACCTGCTGCAGACATGCGCCGCCCTGCTCATGTCACCTTACTGTGGCATGCATTCACCCAACATCGAGGCTGTGCTGGTCAAGATTGGCCTGCAGTCCACTCGCATCGGCCTCAAGCTCATCGACATCCTGCTGCGCAACTGTGCTGCTTCGGGCACTGATCCTGCCAGTGCGTGCCATTGTAGTTTCATACTGGGGGGAAGTTGGGGCTTTAGGATTTGTGGCATTCATGTAAGGAAACTTTTTTTTTTTTTTTTTTTGGTCAGTCTGACTTTACCAACTATAAGTTTTATACCCTCTGTACTATAGGGGCATCTGGTAGCATAGCGGTTAGAGCTGCTGCCTTTGAGCCCAGGTTCGAATCCCGCTTCCAGCTGTAGTACCCTTGAGCAATGTACTTTACCCTGAAATTGCTCCAGTAAAACTAGCCAAGCGTATACATGGGTAAATAATTAGGTAGGTAACTTAACATTGTAAGTTGCTTTGGAAAAAAGTGTCAGCTAAATGGGGAAAAAATGTAAATATGTAGCTCTTATGGGAATCTGAGCAGGACTTTGTCCATAGTTAGCAACCTCTTGGTTATACCCTGTAATGTGCTATAAACTGACTGTCTCTTTTGTCATGTAGATCTGAATAGCCCTCTTCTCTTTGGGAGGCTGAACGGTCTTTCATCAGACTCCACAATTGATATTCTCTATCAGCTCGGAACCACACAGGACCCTGGAACAAAAGACAGGTATGGCACAAGTTTCTGTAACCAACAAAAGAACTCTGTCTTGGAAGGTAGAAAATGTGCTGTTAGATTACTAAATAGACTGATTTTTGTAGATGTGGCATGTGGTGATATCCATTGGGGGTTTTTTTTTTTTTTTTTTTTTTTTTCTTTTTTTTTTTTTAAAAAAAATATGCATTTTGTGTCTTGTCTGCTTTCAGAATCCAGGCCCTGCTGCAATGGGTGCATGACTCGTCCCGCGTGGCAGCGTTAAAAAGGAGTGGTCATATGGGCTATGTGAGCCCCAGCAGCTCCTCACGGGAGTATGGCCTGCTCATGCCCTCACCCTCCCACCTGCACTGTGTTGCAGCCATCCTTTGGCATAGCTATGAGCTCCCGGTTGAGTACGATCTACCTGCGCTGCTCAACCGCCAACTCTTCGAGTAAGTTGTCTGCATCCTGCCGACTGATCAGGTCTCCTGTCAATATTGTTACAGCCACTGTAGCGCAACATGTCCTCTATCTCTGCAGGCTGCTTTACAGCTGGTCAATGTCACTCCCTTGTAACACGGTCTTGAAGAAGGCCCTGGACAGTCTGCTGTGCGCCATGTGCCATGTTCATCCCAGCTACTTCTCCCTCCTCATGGCTTGGATGGGAATCGTGGCTCCTCCTGCTGCCCAGTCCCCTGCCCAGCACCGCCTCTCTATGACTGATGATGGAAAGAAGCAGCATGACCTGAATACAGCTGGTCTGACGGACGACTCGAAGCATGCTCAGGCACCCATTGCCCTGTCCGAGTCCCAGCTGGCCACGCTAGCAGCTGCCTCCCAGTCTCCGGAGGCCATTGAGCAGCTGCTGGCATCAGGCCTGCCCTCTCTTCTAGTGCGTAGTCTGGCCAGCTTTTGCTATGGCCTCCTCTCCAGTACTGACCTGCCCATGACGGCTGAGCGGCGGCCCCACACCTCCCCTGGCCACACACAACAGCCTCCAGCTGCTAGCAGAGTGTCCCTGACACCAGATTTGGTAGCACCTGTGCTGCGCTTCCTGACTGAGGTGGGCAGCAGCCACACCATGAAGGACTGGCTGGGTGGACCAGAGGTGAATCCATTGTGGACTGCATTGCTCTTCCTCCTGTGCCACTCCAGCGCCAGTGGTAGCACTGGGACAGGCCACGCCGCACAGGGGCCCTCCCACCCACCCTCTAGTTCCCGCTATTCGCTCAGTTCCTCCGGGAAGGGGGGAGGGCTCACAACCCAGCAGAGGACAGCCATCGAGAATGCCACCGTGGCCTTTTTCCTCCAGTGCATCTCCTGCCACCCTAACAACCAGCGGCTTATGGCACAGGTGCGAGATGCTCTATGCTTTCAGAATGGATTAAACTTTTGATTCCCCAGCTCTTTTCTTTTGTGTCCACATACCGTTGTCTCAGCTGTGTTTTCAGATAAAGGGGGTAATATGTTCTTTAGCCTGTAGACGTGAGAAACTGGTGATCCGAAGCTGGAGCTATTCTGACATGGCTCCGTTTGCTCTCGCTTTAGGTGCTGTGTGAGCTCTTCCAGTCAGCACCACAGCGGGGCAACATGCCCGTCTCAGGGAATATCTCCGGTTTCATCCGACGACTTTTCCTACAGCTCATGCTGGAGGATGAGAAGGTCACAGTCTTCCTGCAGTCCCCCTGCCCGGTGGGTAATTACCACTGTCTATAAACAAGTAATGTCCGTAAGGAAGCATTGTATTTGTCATTTTCTTTAATGGCCACTAGAGGACAATCCTGTTGTAGAGTTATTTTTAAATATCACGTAGTGCAAAGATACAGTACCGTGTTGTAAAATTTCTCTTGCTTCCATTTATTTCAACGATTAGTTGTTTTAGATGAAAACTGCAGGTAGTCATGGTTCCGGTAGCAGCATCTTTTAATTATGTAAAAGTCAGTACAACAAATTTGTTTATTTTTGTTATTTAAAGTAATTCATGCTAGCCAGCAGTAAGTTTTCACTCATCTCTGTAATTAACAATGTAAACTGAGGAGACACTTCAGGTCTGTTTAGTTCTAGAGGCTGTCTTTCAAAGTGAGTTAATGTCACTTTGTCCCTGAACCGAGGAACACTCAGCAATTTTGGTTGCCATTCATTATGTCGATCAAAGTATCGTTAATGGGATTGGCATCATAATCGTATGTTCAAATGTGACAGCTCATTTTGTAAAGTGATATATAAACTTTATGTAGTCACGGTGCTATTGCAGGGTGGTTCAGCGCTGCAGAGAGTAGCGCTGCTGTCGCACATCACCCGGGTGGTGCAAGAGGACATTAGTTCAATCCCCACTCAGTCTGCGTGGGTTTCCTCTGGTTGCTCTGGTTTCCTCCCACAGTCCAAAGACATGCTGTTCAGGTGGATTGGTGGCTCTAAAAGTCACCCGTTTTGTGTGTGTGTGTGTGTGTGTATAGCAGTGTAACTAACTTCGGGTGAATAAGGTGTGGGCTGATGACAATACATAGCATTGACTTCAAGTCGCTTTGGAGAAAAGCGCTTGCTAAATGAATAAACGTAAGCGTATTGCTGTTTTCCTTGTTCCAAAGTTAGACTTGTGGAGTTGAGTCTGAGGTTAGCTTTTGGGCACTGGGACCACCTTGGTTGACCCAATACAGATAACTTTTGATTCTGCATAATATTGACATGCCTTATTTTTTTTTTTTTTTTTTATAGCCAAAAGGCATTTGCACCCTCTGCAGAATGGAATTGACTGATCATTTCACACTTCAGACATTTCTCTCTGAAAGCTGAACTGGTATTGACTGACAGGTTGACTATATTGTGATGGCATCACTCTTTGACTGGTAGCCTTGAAGTGGAATTAAAAATGCGATTAATTATTAATTGTGCTTGAGCTTTGTTGCTTTCCTACAGCACCAAAGAATAGCCAGGTATTTCATCAAATTTACACTGAATTTCATCAGTCTTATTGGTTAGCTTTCCCTTATGTCATTTTAGTTCATCTGTTGGCAACGAAAGAATGGAGCGAGAGATCTTTGTTCAGGTTTGTTTCTCCTAGCTGCATGGAGGCAGCTTTGGTTGGCACATGTGGTATGAAGGGGTTCAGCTGTTTTCCAGTGTCGTGCCAGTTGCTCACAAGCAGGAGGGAACCATAGATGTTTCTCAGAATTAAGCTAGATTGACCAACTGTTGAAACGTCAGTTGAAATCCACCTTGAGCATCTACAAAGACAAAGCAAAATATCCGCACTTTATTCTGCTTGTCAGACGTGATTAAAACAATCTTTTGGATACTGTGAATTACATAGTTATGAAGCTACCATGAATGGATAACTTGTGATGAAGGGTGTATATATTCTCCACTGTTTTGTGTTAAATACATCTTTGCTTTGCTCCAGCTGTACAAGGGCCGTATAAACGCCACCAGTCACGTGATCCAGCATCCCATGTACGGCGCAGGGCACAAGTTTCGCACCCTTCACCTACCCATCTCCACCACCTTGGCAGAAGTTCTGGACCGGGTTTCAGGTATGTGTGACCAGTGCACAAGGGAATGCTCACCAGAGCAGAGGAGTTACTGTCGATTTGCTTTTTCTCTTTTTTCTCCACACTTTAATTTTCATGTTGACTGTTGGCATTTAACACACAAAGTTTTCCCGTCACCTTCACCAGACTTGTGTCTGGCATGCTGACCTTTCTACGAGGAGGCTGAAGGGTCTGATATTGTCTCCGTATTAGAATGACAGCAAAAATGGCCTGTCGCTGCAGATGTCCATTGCGTGGAGGTTCTCTGCTAATTAACTAGCCAAAATCAGAGTGCTGGCCAAAATTCTTTACCGTGTTTTGAGGGTGGGGGGCTTGTTTCCCCAGTGTGAGCTGCAACGGGCTATACACAAGGCCAGCTCTGTGAATGAAGAAATGGCCCGCTAGCAGCTCTGATTGATCCACGTTGTGCACTGACACTGCTTTGTTTATCCCTGCTGGTGCCAGCTGTCCACCAAGGCACCTGTCAGCATCTAATTAAATGGTACTATTCATTCCTGCCATTGAAAAGCCCCCCCACCATCCAGCTGAAGGAGAGGCATAATAGCTAGTTATTCTTCTGGCCCTACACCCAAGTACTTTGGTTTTATTTTCCTAAAATAGTTTGCAGCCAAGTTATCCTCCATTTAAATTGATGTTCTTCCTTCTCATCTGAGGTGGAAGGGCTTTGTAATTTAAGTAGGCCATGGCAGCCAGGTTGGATGGCGAAGTGCTCCATCACATGGCAGCCCTGAGAAGGTGGGGTTGGCGAGCAGAGACAGACTCTCTACACCCAAGGGGAAGGGGGGGTTTCAGGCACTTGGTCCAGCAGCCAAGGTCGTAAGACTGGATGTAGCTGGCGGTGCAGACTCATGATGGATGGCTCTCCTCCGGAGACCTTGAGAAGGCTCCGCCCCACTCTTTACTGGCATGGCGAAGGACACAGGTGTCAGGCAGCTGTAAAGCAGCTCAGAATACTGTCTCTTTTCTGTTAGCCTCTTTTGCACTTTTGACATTGACGTTGTCTCTGTTCAACCTTCTCAAACTCTACACTAAGCAACAGTGATCTAGAAGAAAAACCACTGTTTTTGGATTAAATGTTTTTTTTTGGTTTTGTTCTTGTACTCCTGAGCAAGTACTGTATTTGCATAATGATAAAATCAAATTAGTAGGTGATCCCATAAAGGTAACAATAACAATAGAACTGAGCTGTTCAGAATAAACCAGATTGTTGCTGGGATTTCCATTCTGTGGATTTGCAAACTTCCTTTCTCATGTAAAAACATCCCACTGCCTGCAGACACCCCCAGCATCACAGCCAAGCTGATCAACGAGCAGAAGGAGGACAAGGAGAAGAAAAATCATGAGGAGAAGGAAAAGATGAAGGCTGACAGCGGCTTTCAGGATAACTACAGTGTAGTTGTGGCCTCAGGTACTTTCAACCCTCCCCCCCTTCGCTGCCCTGGTTCTCAAGTACAGCTATAGTGTTGCTGGCTCTAGGGTGCCAAACGTAAAGCAGATTAGAGGCCCTAGGCATGTGGGAGCAGGGTTTGCTTCAGTGGTATTCCCAGTCATTGAGGTTACATTTATTTGATGACTCACAACAGTAAAACATCACATTTTGCCATTAGCTCATTAGGTTTGCCGTCAGTTTTTTTTTTTTTTTTTTTTTAAAGGCTGTTGTGTGCACTCGTTTCCGTTTTTAAATGTCACTGGAATGCTAACTAGGCTTGGCCTCATTAGGTGTCTTGCTGTTTCTGCTGAGGAAGTCAACCTTTGGTATTAGCGAAAGGTACCCTTTGATAATGAACTGACACTAGGCACACAAACAAAGTCCAAATCAGCTGCTTAGTTTGCCCTGAACCCGTAGTTCAGTTCATACGTAGTCTGGGTTATACGGTAGGATGTAGCTCTGTCTGTATGTGTCCATGCATGCAAAACAAATTTATTTTTTGTTTGAAAACTGCAAATGCATTGTAGCATTTTTTTGCGTGCTGTAGGAGTGCATAGCTGTTACTGTTATGTACACATTCAGCACAAAAAGCTGGACTCTTAAAAGGATGTCATCAGTCTTTTTAATGCTTCACTTTTGGGTTTTTAAGTTGTAAACCTCCCAGCACACTGTACCGCAGTCACAGCTAATATTTGATTGACTCCTCTGTCTTCCTTTAGGCCTTAAGTCACAGTCAAAAAGGGCAGTTTCCACTCCACCCCGCCCTCCTTCAAGGCGGGGTCGTGTGATGAGCGACAAACTCAGTGCTACATCTGGAGTGGATTCCTCCTCCAAAACCATCAGCGTGCCTGTCTTTCACCTCTACCATAAGCTGCTGCAAGGTTTGTGAAGCTCCCACCCCGAACTCTAGGGACTCCTTCCCGCTGTCATTCCAGTTACTGAAGGTTTCGCTTGCTACTTCACTCAGTTAACGAACCCCAAGTCCTATGATTCAACTGATCTCAGTTTAGGGTTGTGAGAGCAGTTTGTTTCTTAGGAATCAGAGGCTGTTAAATACGCACACAGTACCTTTCATGCATTGACCTTGTTTTCTTTGTGTATCCCTATCCAAATGTACTAACATTGTTCCTAGGAATACATGGTGTCTGTCTTTTGTCACAATGGTGGACTGAAAATATATGGAGGAAATAGTTGCAGGCTGATGTTTGTCTTCCTTTAGTATCGCTGCAGGTGACTCTTAAAAGACCATAAAGAGCTTACCCACCTATATTTGTAACCCCCCCCTTCCCCTAGGTCAGCCTCTTCCTGCAGAGATGACCTTGGCTCAACTGCTGACCCTCCTATATGACCGAAAGCTGCCCCAGGGCTACTGCTCTATTGACCTGACTGTCAAACTTGGGTCAAAGGTCATTTCAGACCCAGGCCTTTCTAAGACGGATTCCTTCAAGCGCCTGCGTACAGAGAAAGGTAACCACTACCAACTGCTGTGCAACTAATGCAGTCTAATGCATCTAACATTCTGCCCATTATACTCATGCAGGGCAGCCATCCCTTTATCGGTCTCAGAATTACAGAGTCATGTTCTGACAAGGCACACATCGGACCATCTGTCATTCTTAGAATCAAAATATACTCTCTCTTCAGAAGGGTTTGGATCAGTCTACTTTGAAAGCTGTTTAGCACATGGACTAAAATTTGTACATTTTTAAGGCTTTTAAAAATTGATTGGCTTGAAGTAGTTATGGTATTTTTTTGCCTTAATTTACTTGGTTTGTGTTAATCTGTTCTTTGCATTTCTCCGGTTGTGCTACTGATTTGACCGTGGATTTAAGTAGGCCAGGACTTGCCAGTGCATAACAGCTATGGCTTACCTTTCCTGGGGCCTACAGCTGTGTTGTTGTTGTTGTGCCTTCCAGCCCTCTTGGTGCATAGGCTGCTGTAAATACTACAGGTGAATCATCTAAGCCATGATCCTGCTTCTCCCTTAATGAAATTTACCTCTAAGGAGTCTCCCAGGTTCTGTCCCGGGTGGTGCTGATATTTTACGCTTATGCAGAAATCCTCAGCGTCAAATCCCAACAATCAGTCCATAACATTGATTGTAGCTCCAGATTGGGGAAGGACAGATGAATGTGTATTTTGCATATTTTAAGGGAATCTTTTGTTTCCGCGCGAGTGATTTTTAGGCTGAACCACATTATCAACTTTTTTCTCAGCATGAATGTTGTAGGCACTTTCAGTGGGGATTAATTACAGACACCGATGTCAGATACCATTTTTAACAGCTTCACAGTTTAACGTGGTATAACAAGCTAAAGTTTACTTTTATTGTTTTAGGTGTTGTTCTGGCATTTGCCCAAGAATGTGGATGATAACTACGAACAACAACACGTTTAAATGAGTAATTTCAGTGATCCACATTAACTTTGAAGCAGTGTTAGCGATTTACTGTTATCAAATCTTAGAGCACATATGTGCAGTCTAGCGTAGGCTAACTAACCCTTCCGTAGCTTTGCTCACGCTGGGAATATGGATGTTGCACAAACCTGAAACTTTTTCTGACTAGTAGGAAACTTTGACAGTTGAATAAACACATTACCAAAGAACTACAAAGCTTTTTAATGTGGGGTAAACTATAGCTCTCTTCACATCACTTCTTATTCACACTCCTGTTCTCTTTGGGTGCTGTGATGGACTTGACCCCAGAAAAGCATTGTTTAGTAGGTAAGTGTAAAAAACTGATTATGATAGGAGAGGATAATACTGTATTATTCCCTACAGGGAAATGCCACGAATACCGCTGCTCAACAGGATTCATAGTATAGTGCAGTTGTATCGACAAAATAATAAATGAGGAACAAATAAAAAAAAAAAAAAAAAAAAATCAACATTTACAAATGAGTTGTAATAGGCAATAAATAAATGAAAAAAGTACAATGACTCAAGTCATTCAATACACCTCCTTGCTTCACCATGTTCAGAAAGTAACAGGCACCTGACTGGAGGTAGAGTGATCACTTCTTGGAGGGTTTGTGAGCTATTGTCCATAATGATCTCTGCTAATAAATTTGAAGACAGATTAAGCATGGTAGCACAGAGATTTTCTAGTTGTTTTTCCACACCATAAATACGTTTAAAATTCTCACTGCTATTAAATCATTCTTCACTTAGCGGGGCGTGTTGCTGCTGGGAGAAGTTATACAGGCTATCAGTACAGCGCTAAGTGGGAGTGAGTCATCCTGAGAAGTGAGCCTCACTCTGAAGCTTTGACCTTGTCTCTCTCTTCTGTCTCCACCAGCCTCACGCACTATTGGCTCATGTCCCAATCGGACCGAACGTCACTATCCACGTCCCCTCTATTTCCCAAATCAGCCTTAGGAGAAAAGGGGATTTTGTCGCCGTCTATACTTGGTGGGACTGCAGTAATGTAACCCACCATCAATATCAGTGTAAAACTTTACTGTGGCCGCAGAACAGGGCCATGGTACATTCTTGTGTCCTGCTAATGGTAATTCTCATGCTCTCTGCTGTGTTCATCAGTCATTTAGATAGTGTAGGCAAACTCATGTGGCTACAAGCATCACAGGCTCCTTTGGCACCCCATAAAGCAGTTTGGGCTTTTAAGTCACAAGTGGTTTTTAACTTTTCTGTTCTTACCAACCAAGTTTATGTTGAATTGCATGCTGTCAATGAAAGGTAAAATGATTCAAAGTTTCCATTAATAGCTTTGGTTCTCTGAGTTACCCGGCAGTCCTAGTTTTGAGCAGCACTGTTCCAGAGTGCCTCATAGTGCCTAAGCTCTATGTCTGAGTATAGTTCTGCAGCTCAGGATATGCAGCGTTTCCATATTCTCCCCAATTTTGCAATCCAGACACATGTCCAGAAGTCGGCAAATTTACATTTATTCATTTAGCAGATGTTTTCTCCAAAGCGACCATATATCGCGGAGAAAAATAATATGAGTACGTTACACCAAAAAACTGCTTGTGGTTGCCATTAATAAAATTTCAGTTGATGGCACTTACCTTTACCCCTAACCTACTTCTTTTTGAGCCCTCTCTTGCTACTTCAAAGGTAATGTTTCTGGATTCTGTATTTGGACGCACTGATGCTGTGAATACGAAGGGAGCATAGGAAGGTGTCGGCAAACCAGCTTAATTCAGTTGGTCCGGAGGGAGTTTTCAGAATGGTTGTAAGGAAGTAGCCAGAGGAAACACACTAAAATCCTCCATTTATTCCCTTCTGTCTGCAGTTCTGTCCCTATGGAAAAGAGGGGTCAGCAAAGAGCCACTATGTTGGGTGTCCCTAAAAGCCTTTTAACTCTTGCAAATGGACCAGCTCTTTTGTAGCAAAACATTTTTCTGTGCATGTCTATGTAAGATTTTTAAAGTGCTTTTTCTTTATATTTCACCAGAAGCAAGAGCACAACATGCTTCCTCATCGTTTTTCAGTATATTAGTATAGTATTTTTTTCAGTATAGTATAGATGACCAGGAAATTTAATCATTGACTTTGTGCTTGGTAATTGTTCGTTGACCATTGTTATAAACTGAACAAAGCTGTCAACAGTTGGTGGTTATCTACACTCTTGGAACAAAACTATAATTTTGTCGTCTTTTCTGCCCAAGCTGACTTACTGTTGCTGAATAATTTTGTTGCTTATTGTAGCAGGTGGGATTTGAAGTGACATCCCTCTGGGTTGGAGGCCTCTTAGGTATTTGACAGTGTTTGATAGTATTAGACATTCTGCCTAAGTGTTGTGCTTTCCTCCCAAGCTCACAGCAGAGGTCTTTGCATGCGAAGAGGCTTTGTGCCTCTCTTGTCTGTTCTGATCCAGTTTGGAGTGCTGGACTGGATGAGCCTGATACAAACTCTATTAATACAGAATTTAATTTGCCATAATTTTTTATTTTTTTTTGAAGGAATGGTGGATCTTATTTTCTTCTGCAACCTATTTTGGGGGAAATGCAACGAGTGCATTCTTGTTTTATGTTGCCATTATACAGTGGATGCGGTTTGCTTTTGATGTCATGTTTACAGACATTGCAAGTTTTGCCAAAGTGCAGATACCACATTGTATTATACTGTATATTGTACTTGATTTGTATTGATTGACACATTTGCCTCCTAGTTGCATTTTAATACTACACATTTTTTGTGATTTTTGTTAATTTTTTAGTACTAGTCCTTTTCCTATACATTTCTACACTGTGCAAAAGCTGCTTTTTATTTTGTCATCTGTCTTTTCTCTAATTTTTAAATGCCCTTCAACTTTCAATGAGGAGACCATCACTGTGATTTGTGCATAAGCATGTATGTGCTAAACAGTGTGGTGAGTTCAGTCACCCATCTTCTGTTCCATTGCTCATATATGGTGGATTGCGCTGCTGGAAGTTGATTTTTGTTTGCTCTTCTGTAACCATCTTTCATCCCACAGAGCATGGTGAGGTGCTGAGCAGCTTTCCTGAGGATGAGCCCATGACCCCAGGGGAGGAGTGTCTGGAGGCTGCGATTGACGAGTCATTATTGGAGACCAGTCCCATCCAGTCCCCCCTACAGGTTTTCGCTGGCATGGGTGGTCTGGCGCTCATTGCTGAGAGGCTGCCTATGCTCTACCCTGATGTCATTCAACAGGCAAGGACGTGATGTGCTATAATGACACATTCTCATGGAATCTGTTTTTGTCATGCCTCAAGTTCATTTACATTTGATTGTTCTTTTCGCATACTGCTGTTGCCAAGTTTCTAGCTAGCAATCAAAACCGTCTCCACCAAGTCCCGTTGAATTGTTCTCTGCCAGGTACATTAAGACCTGCCGCTAATTTTAATCAATAATGGACTTGGTGCCTCCTTACGTAGAAGGCTCCTTATACGTACATCGCTCACTCAGTAAATTCTAAGCTGTTTGTGGATACAAGTTGGGTGGTTTTTTTTTTTTTTTTTTTTTTTTTTTTTTTATTTGTACCATGCCACCATACACACTTGCATCCACTGGCTCCAGCTCATAAGTTAATTTCTATAGTTTTTATATGGGATACAGCTTTGTGTGGTGGCACTTGCTGACCTTACACTGGTCACTGATGCTCTTTTGTGTGTGTTACACAGGTGAGCGCCCCTGTGGTACCTTCCACTACCCAGGAGAAGCCAAAAGACAGTGACCAGTTTGAGTGGGTGACAATTGAGCAGTCAGGTGAACTGGTGTATGAGGCACCCGAGGCCATTGCTGCAGAGCCACCACCCATCAAGTCCTCAGTGCAGCCCATGTCGCCCATCCCTGCTCACTCGCTGGCTGCCTTTGGGTTGTTCCTGCGGCTGCCAGGCTATGCAGAAGTGCTGCTGAAGGAGCGCAAGCATGCCCAGTGCCTCCTCCGATTGGTCCTGGGGGTTACTGACGATGGAGAGGGCAGTAAGTTACCCTCCTTTCCCATAGCATACCTGCCACTTCATGCACTGCAACCCATACTTTACACTTTTCTCCATCTTGAAATGACTGTTACTAGATGCACTGTTCATCAATGGGTTTATAAACTTCTGAACTTCTTTGAAATGCCTGTGCTATGGAAGACACCTTCTACCATGTATTAAGACTTTTTTTTTTTTTTTTTTTTTTTAATAAATGCGGTCATTGAACCTACCTTTTAAATCACCTTCTCTTATTTCCAATGCTAATGTTCTTTGACACCACCTTTTATCATAAACCCATCATAATCCTTGGCTGATTTTCAAAGTTTGGCAGTTAAATGTATTATTTTGGGGGGTGCGGTGGCGCAGTGGGTTGGACCACAGTCCTGCTGTCCGGTGGGTCTGGGGTTCGAGTCCCGCTTGGGGTGCCTTGCGACGGACTGGCGTCCCGTCCTGGGTGTGTTCCCTCCCCCTCTGGCCTTACGCCCCTGTGTTCCCGGGTAGGCTCCGGTTCCCCGTGACCCCGTATGGGACAAGCGGTTCTGAAAATGTGTGTGTGTGTGTGTGTGTGTGTGTGTGTGTGTGTGTGTGTGTGTGTGTGTGTGTGTGTGTGTGTGTGTGTGTGTGTGTGTATTATTTTGCAGTGGTTACCATAAACCTTCATCCTGCTTATGTCCAAAAAAAAGTACAAAACAATGGAGTTAGATTACAAGACAAGCAGATTAATAATGTTCATCTAAAACTCTACAATACTTTACTGCCAGTGGTATTATGCTGCTGATATAAACACACTCCACCTGTAGCAGCATGAGTGTGATTAGATGTTTTAATCTCCCCATTTACAGTTGAAGCACGTTTTCCAGTGTTTCTAGTCCTCTTTAGTCCTTGAGAATATACTTGTCTTTGAATTCATGGATAATTTAGCTAAATGACTCACATTAGCTTGTTCGATATTGACAAGTCCTACCCTTTCCTATATTACTCTCCACCTTAGTCGACCCTGTGTACTTGTTCTTCCCTCTAATAAATGCCTGTTTAGCTCATGTCTACTGCAGAAGGGGGAAAAACAAGCAAAATTTTAGTCCTTGAAATAAAGGCAACTTCATTACTGATGGATAAAAGCCATTTGCTGTTGGCAGCTTCTGTTTTATTGCCAGATGCCCTGCCTTGTGATGAGCCCTTTCCATTAATATGGCTTGAAATAGATGCTCTGTCTCCTATTGGTGCGCTCTTTATCTGCTTCTCGAGCAGCCTGATCCAGTTGGTTCTCCACCTGACTCCTTCCCACCCTCAGGCCATATTCTGCAGTCTCCATCAGCCAATGTATTGCCCACCTTGCCCTTCCACGTGCTGCGCGCCCTCTTCAGCTCCACCCCTCTCACCACGGATGACGGTGTGCTGCTGCGCCGAATGGCGCTGGAGATTGGAGCTGTCCACCTTATCCTGGCATGCTTGTCAGCCCTGAGCCACCACGCCCCCCGCGTGCCCAGCGCCGGTGCCAACCAGGCTGAGGTGAGCCCTCTGCCCATTAAGCTGCAGTGACATTGGATATCTGTACCCCAGTGCCAGGCTGTTGTCTTTTACATGACATTAAGGTTTTAATTCATTTCTGTCTTCGGCTATGTATATGCGGCCTCATGTTTAATTGCCAGTTTATGGCTATGTTCATATTAATTCATGACACGGCAAAAGCTGCTTTAATTTCTTTTCCGGTGGTGGTGGTTCCTCACTACCTGGGAGGGGTATATTTGTTGCTTTGGTGGTATTTATAAACAAAAATGCAACAAAGATATATTTGGCTTAAAATGTTCTTCTGGATAGAATAGTCTGGGTAGGTAGGTTGCTTTGCCTGTTGTATTGTTTTAAACTTCATATTTTAGCATATTTGACATACTAGCAGAGCTGAGGTGTTTTGAATGGCCTTGCGATAAATACAAATAAAAATTTCACACACAACAGAAAATGCATGAAATACATAGTTAATGTCTAAGTCTTGCGATTTCTTCCATGAACAAATCAGTAGTGGAGACTTAACAGCTCAAACAAAAACCAGTATATGCAGGTATCTTTTATACCTCACATCATTTTTAGTGATAACATTCAGAATTAGTCTAAAGATGTTATGTAAATGGACGCGCGCACTTAGTGCAGACTTTCCAAGTACCAAATATTTATAAGCTTAATAGTGTTTAAATGCTTTTTTTTTTTTTAATAATAATGTGCTAATAATTAGCACATTAAGGGTTTTTTTTTTTTATCAACACTATCATGCGGAAGACAATTTCAGTAGCAACCATGTTTGAATTATTGTTTTCAGAATGAATTGTTTTTAAAGGAATTTCTGTTCAAAAGTGTTGTAATCTTTTAAATTTTTGTAATACATGCTCCCTGCAGTGTCATCAGCACAGTTCATCCCATCCACACTTGAGTTGGTGCATGATGCAGGACTCATCCCCTTTGTTCACGTAAGGCTTTTTGCATGTCCTTTCCTTTTGGCAGCCTCAGGTGTCCAGTGGGCATGCAGGTGGCACCAGCGAGGAGCAGCAGCTCTACTGGGCCAAGGGCACGGGTTTCGGCACGGGCTCTACTGCTTCAGGCTGGGATGTGGAACAGGCCCTCACCAAGCAGCGACTCGAGGAGGAACACGTTACGTGCCTGCTGCAGGTTAGTGTGTGCCCACAGCGAATACACTAGCAGTATGTGCTGCTGATCAGTGTCAGTGAAGCAGCCATTGTAAACAAAGTATCTACTGTTCATGTGTGTTTTTAGAATGTCGCTGCTGGTGTGAAAGAAGGCAAAATAACTCTGTAGATGTACTTTGTAGTTTTTGACACGGCTTGTGCTCTTATCCTAGGTTCTAGCTAGTTACATCAATCCAGCAGGCTGCGTTGGATCAGGTGAAGCTCCCTCTGGCGAGAGCCGGGGCCATAGCAACACTGCCCTCCCCTCCGTCCTGCAGGAGCTGCTCAGCCAGTCCTGCCTCATCCCAGCCATGTCCTCTTACCTGCGCAATGACTCTGGTAAGTGGCTTCAGTTTCTTGGTTTGGTTTGTTCAGTCTCTGCCAGACTGAAGTGCAGCTGTGGTGCCGTCTCATCTGTGGCGCATGTCTCACCCAGTGAGTGGCTCATGTTGCTGAGGTGACTGTTGCCTTGGTGACACCAGGTGGAGCTGCAGCATCTTGATCAGGTCCTCTTCTGGAAGGCAGTTCTCATATGGCCAGTTCATAGCAGTGGGCTAAAATTTCAGTTGGATGCATCTGCACTTTGACAGAACCCTTTCAGTTGGTGCGTTTTTGATTAGCTTTTTTTTTTTTTCTTCTTAGTTTGGCGTAATTATTGTAAAGTAAATTATTCCTGAGAAGAAACTCCAATACAAAGTTAATACTAAGAGCTCTGTTGCTGAATGAGTTCATCAGAGATTCAGGATATGGAAATTAATTTTTGATGCTGGACTGGATGGAAGTATTTTGATGATATAAAGACATTTGGACAATGATATGGTATAGTGATGTAAAATTTAACACCATTCTCCTTTTTAAATTTTGATTTATAGTAGTACATGGTCTGTGAGCATTGTGTAGATTGATTTTCTAGTTACTAGCCAGATAGCACTCTATTAATTCAGTCTGTCTCTAACAGCTCTGCCTACTCAGACTTCTTGGATATGCTGACTGAAGGTGTGTGCGTGGATGTGCAGAGCACTGCAGCCCGTCCTTGTTGTGCAAAAGTCCATTGTCTATGGTATATGACGTATCGATTCACTTTGTTAGTGAAAATCTACCTTGTTCCGCAACAGTATTGAATTCCGTCTGTTCTTTTCAAGCGCGGTCTGCGACTTCAAGTGGCAGCTGACACGGCGTGTTTTCTCATTTGTCTCTTATACGCTATGGTGGTTTCTGTTGGATTTACTTCACTTGGGATATCCCACATTTAGCTGGAACGTGAGCCACTTTTTTCTTTTTTTTTAATATTTGATCTATAATATAAATCATTGCGTATCATGTGCGAGAAGTATCGTGTCAGTGATAGAAGGAAAGAAAACTCAGATGCGTTTCTGCAGCGTGTTTAATAAGTTCTTGCGGAATGTGGAGGAGGTAATTGCCTCTGTAAGGCATTTGAGGGCCTGGAGGCGGACACTTAGGGGCCGTTATGATGCCTAGGATGTGTGCGCAGCCTCACCATTGTGCTACATGGCATCATCCTCCCCCTACATCATCCTCCCCACCCGCCCACTGCTCGCCTGAGCATGGAAGCCTCTGTGGAAGAGTCTGCCAGAAGGGGTGATCGAAGAGAAGTGCATTATGTTGCACTGTGTTGAGTCACTGCTTCGGGGCGTGCTTTGTCTCATTTTCTCACTGTATCGATGCACTTGTTCCACACACACAGGTGAGTCTAGCATGCGTGGCAGGATTGTGTTTACAGTGCAGTTTTCTCATGACTGATGTCACCAACTGACCAAATAAAATTTCTTTGTTACACAGAAGATGTTGCCGCTAATTCAGAAATAACTGTATCTGCTGAAGTAGAGCAAGATGCGTTTAAAACAATCATGCTCAACTTTGTATTTTCCACAAATAGATTTTTCTTCCCCCCCCCCCCCCCCCCCACAATAATGGAAACGCTAGCTAGACGTGTACAAGCAGAATTTAAAATGCGTTCTTGTTCCATCCGGTCACTCATTGTGTGGTAGCGCTCTGTTACTTCCACTGGATATAAACCTCTGGCATAAGGCAGGGTTTAGCACCACATGAGTGATTTCTCATGAGTAACACAGCGAGTAGCGCTGCTCTCTCTCAGCGCATGTGTTGTGAGAGGGCGTGGGTTCGGTTCCCGCTCGGCCTGTGTGAAGTTCGTGCGTTCTCGCGGTGCCTGCATGCGTTTTCCTCTGGGTACTCTGGTTTTCTCCCACAGTTAGATGTGCTGTGAGAGAGTGTGAAACATGGAGAAAATGTGTTTCACTTGTGTAGGGATGAGTGACCCATTGTAAGTAGTGTATATAACAGTGTAAGTTACTTTGGTGAATAAGGTGTGTGGGCTCATAACACTACATAGTGCCAGTTGGAAGTTAGTTTAGAGAAACGCATCTGTTAAATGATTGAACGTAACATGGAAATAGTCAGTGAAACAGGTGAGTGGTTGCAAATGCGTGATTGAGACTCAGTTCCAGCACTAGTTCAATTGCTTTGTCAGGGCAGGAAAAGGACCCATGTGCATCAAATCTCAGGTGTAATCAAATTGCTGTTTGGGGGCAGAATAAGGGTATATTAATGTCAGGCTTTCCTCTTTCAGTTTCCTATTCCAGAAGATTTTTTTCGTTGAAGATCAGTCTTCCTTTAACATCCGTACTGTGTTGCCAGGAATTTTTGATTTGGAATGACATCATCTTACTTTCTGCTGTCTTTGTTTACATTTCTGAGTGAAAACTCATTTACAGGAACCAATAGACTAATATACGTACATAACGTGTATTTCTCGTTTCTCTAGAACATCTTAGTAAAGGGGAAAACATCCTGCAAATGTTCACTGTTGTTGAAGAGGACTGATTGCATTGTCTTCCCCCCCCCCCCCCCCCCCCCAGTAAATGCGTTAACATTTAAATATGTCAGTATTCGAAATTATTTGTAATAAATCTCCATGCTATGCAGTGCCAGCCAAATGCAGCCACATACTTGAAGTGGAATGTCCTGTGAAGTAGGCTATTTTGGATCTGCCTTACCCCACGGTGTGAGCACAGCCCTGATAGGAAAGCCTCCTTGGGGCATATAGGAGGCTATTTCCCCAGCAGCATCCAACATTGTCTGCCCTCCTTCCTTCCTTCCTTCCTTCCCAGGTGGCTGGCAACTCGGAGCACTGACCAGGCCTAGCCCACTGCTCTTTTTCCATATCCCTTTTCATTTCTCTCCTTAATCTCCAGACTGTTAAACGGCGCAGGGTATTGTTCCGCATTAGTCATCGGTGTCTCTGCAATCCTTTTGGGACGCATTACGACGCCACAGCGCACTCCATCATTCCAAGTTAAGCCATTAGTGAGAGGTAATGCCTTTTAATGTCACCGCAAAACTCATTTATTTTAATTGAAATTTTCATCTCCATTCGTTCGTTCCCCCCCACCCTCCCCTTTCTTCTCCCCCTCCCTGTGTGTGAAATCAGAGCGCAGCAGCTTGTAAAACAGGGATTTGATTAGCCACTGCATTTCTGACACAATCTCCAAAAAAAAAAAAAAAAAATGGAGTGGGCCCTTATTTGTATACGGTGTCATGGAGGTAGTGCCCACAATCAAGATAGCAAATATTTTGCCCTGTGAAATGACTTCATTGCACCTCCTTTCTCTTTCCTGCCACAGCAAATGGATATGATTTAGGAATATTTGTAGATTAAACAGCTAGGGATTCAAAGAATGGCACTTTTTATCATTTGCTTCAGTGACAGTGTAGGTCATTGTTTCCTAGAAGAGAGCTCTTAAATCCACGTGTGCTGCCCATCCATTGTTACTCACTCTTCTCTCTGGCTACTCGCACAAATACCCTGGGTGTGGATTCCTATCTCCTTGCAGAAGATTTAGCGTGAACATTAACTCAGTACAGATTCTTTGTAGCCATGCAAAGACCTTTGCTGTTTGTGGTTTGATGTAGTTTTCCAAGTTCTGCATTGTGAGTTATTGTTTGAATTCTCTTCCTGTCCTTGTACTTTGCATGCAGAATGAGTCCACTTTACTCCTGCCATTGTACTTTCTCATCTGCTGGCTGATTCTCCTGGCCCCAGGGCATGATTAGAGACAAGGAGCACATGGAATGATTGATAGCGCTGTAAAATCTCTGACAAGTACCCCCCTAGCCCTTCCCACCTGCACATGTGCGCACACAGATGCACTCGTGTGTAGAGTACAGATTTGCTCTCAGATGTCTTATTCCTGGTCACATCAATGCAGAACCCCATGATGTCTATTTTTTTCACATTCCAGTATGTAATTCACTGTTCGGCATAATTGAATAAAAATATTTTGGGTACAAATGTTGAATGCATCGTACAACCTCTTCTCTGTTGTTTGTCTGAAGGCTTAAGGAGTGCTGCCTGGTCCAACAGTACTTCAACAACGTACTTCTTCTTTGTTCTTCTGCCCAGGTGTGGCGTTGTGCGCTAGTTGTCATTAACACATCCCCATAACACACTACTACTGACTCCAGCTGAGCCTGACCTTTCAGGGCACCATGGGGCTCAGAACAGATCCACCTAGTTAACCCCACCCCAGTGGGAATTGGTGGGAGCCCAGAGTTTCAAACACCGACAGCTCATACAAGTTTTACTTTGTTGCGTACTGATCACTTAATCTTCATCAGCAAATTGTAAAAGTCACTGTTTGTTAATATCTGCAAATAGCATCTTAAAATTGCAACAGGGATTGTCGGTGTATGCACCTCACGCATGTTGATGTCACAACAGAAGGTCGTCTGCGTGCACGCTCCACGCATGCTAAAATCACCACCGTGCTTGTCCGCATACACATGCTGCGCATGCTAATGTGCCTACAGTGGCCGTCCAGACATAAACTACTTGCATGCTAATGTTACTACAGTGGATGTCATGTACACACTTCGCGCATGCAAATCCACGGTTGTCTACCCCTTTTTACACCCCTATTAAGTGTAGACTTGATTCATTGATATGGTCGCATTTTATTGTTGAAATTATCTATGGCACAGTACATCTATAGTTTAGTCATGTATTTATAAAAGCCTTCTCATACAGAAACAGAGCGCTGACACAGCACTTAAATGCCTCAGGTGAAATAAATATATACAGTAAAAGGCTCCTTTTTTCCCTCAACCAAACAGATCTCAGGAAAAGCAAATAGTACAGATGTTAGCAGGGTCATCTCTGTTAGTAATTGCGGGGGTGGGGTACCATGTTTGGGACACACAGGGCGACTTGGGTCCGGTGTGGTTGTGTCATTGTTGTGGCCAGCATCGTCGCAGCAGTCTCAATTTATAAAAATATTGTTTCCGTCTGCGCCCCTGTTATTGCGGTTCCTCTTCGCCTCTGAGCTCCCGACTTGCAGATCAGAAAAGGCATTAATCATTGTCGGCGCCGGCTCCTTGGCTCTGCTTCCATTGCCCTGGATGGTCTCTGTCAATGGGAGGGTTATTGTCACTGATGAAATGTCTCTGATTGCAGAAATATAGGTGTAGGTGGGTGTGTGTGAGAGGCCTTGCTGCCCCCTCCCGCGAAGCCAGTCCGGTAGCCCCGTGCAACACTGGTGCACTTTCGACTGGACCTCTTTTGTCTTTTTCAAATGCGCTCGTTCCCAATCCGAGGTTTTGAATTTTCGATTTGTAATCCACTCGAAACGCATCTTCGGTGTCTCTGGAAGTCATCAGGAGCCAGGCACTTGTCCCACACTGTGTGTCTCTAATGCACGGTCTCTGGCTGGTTTGTGGGGTCTGGCCAAGCCACGGTGCATCCTAACCTGCGATTGTGGTTCCTTCTCCCTGCGCAGACCTCTGAATGGCCACAGGGTGCCAAGAGCCAGGTGTTATCTCCTGTCTGCTCGGTGGAGCCACGTCTTAGGTGCCTTCTCCGTGACACCAGGCATGGTTGCTCTCTGCGGGGAGCTGACAGTCATGCCTCCTGGTTTCCCCCTACTCTCTCGGTCCCTTCTCGTCCCTTTTCTCTTCCCGTTGGGTGCAACTGAAGAACTGTGAGCTGGGGGGGGGGTACCACTCACAATGTAGTGTATATGTAAACAAACACAATAACAAAGAGGTTGAGGAAAGTTCCGATGATGCCCAGCATAGCCAGAATAGATTCTTCTCGTTCCTCCTTGCCCTCCAACGCACGCACCTCCTCGATGGTGATCACGGTTGTGCCCATAGCTGCAGCAGAAAGCCTCTCCAGGATGCTGGCCGTTATCTGTGAAAAGTCAGAGCAGAGAAGCAGGGTCAGGAGCGCTGGTGCTGCTTCAGGTGCTGTTGGACAACTAACCCAGCCTGGTTAGCATGAGCACTAGAACTAAAGGTCTTGCATACTGTGCGTGCAGCTCACTTTACTAATATCTCCGATACAGCAGCGGCTCTCTGCGCCTATAAAACATTTTAATTTTTATTTTTAAAAACCATACCTGTCTGTGGTATTACAGGGAAAAGGAGGAATACGCGTTTATTCATTTATGTCATGGATTTCACAGAAGGCGAAAATTAATCTCCTTGAATGCAAATTCGAAATATATTTACAATCAGAACGTAATCCAGTAGGTATTTGGCAGGCAGGAAAGTGCCCTTCAGCATGCCCTCTCAGTGGGTGAAGGGAGCAGAGTGTGGTTTGCAACCTTGGGGGAGATGTGGTGATAGGCATCTGGAGCTTAGCTGTGTGCGGGCGAGAGCCAAGCAAAGCGGCGGCTTACCCTACAGCTTGTGAAGAGCGGAGTGACATCCAGCATGCTTTTATGTCTTCGGCGGAGAGGCACGGCTGCGCCCAGGACTGCATGGGGAGCGCCGCTGCTGGAGAGGGCAGGACCGCTGTGGGCCACGGCCACTCCCGCTCCCAGGATCGCTAGCTCAGCTGATATCGGTATTCTAGTTGTCTTATTTCTTGATGAATCGGTCACTGTCGTGGTTGAAGTTGTTTATTTCCCCACCACTACAGAAACTGATCTGCTAGCTGCTTCCATTCAGGGGCAGCAAGAACTCCTCTCGCCCTCGTGCTCCCCCTCCCTTTGCGCTAAGTTCTCCATGTTCCCTCCTCCACCCTCAGCGACACCGTCCCCCCTCCTGCTTTTGCCTCTTTGACCCTCCGAGCAGCTCCAGTCGAGCTCAGCGGCTTCTCCTTGACACGCGTCCACACCTCTTTGCCCCCCCCACCCGGCCCTTCCGCCCGTTTCCCGGTTGCAGAGTCGGAGTCTTCCCTGGAGCGCCGGCTTTGCGCTGAGCCCCAGAGGCGTGAAGAGGCAGGCGGCACCGTGCCGCAGGGGGGGCCCGTGGCGCAGCGTGCAAGCCCCGTCGGCCAGCCAGGCGGACAGCCCCTGCGCCCGGTGGCGGCTGTGTGGCTGGTCCCCTTCGAGCCCGCAGAGCTTGGTGCCACGCATAACCCGCCGGCTTGGCCGGCTTCGCGCTGTCACAGACGCTCAATGAGCAATGACCAAAATAGAGCGTGGAGTGAAACGGGAGCGATACGAGACAACCCTTCCTCCACTGTGCAATGCAGGAGAATGCAAGTGTGCGCTGCCTCTCTCTTTGTCAGGCACGGTGGACTCCCAGACCTGAGGAGGAGGAGACAGAGGGGGAGGTGGCTTAGCAGTGAGAGGGTGGGAGGGGGGCAGAATGATCTGGTCTTCGGGGGCCTCGGTAAGCGGCTCTGAAAATCGCTGTTGTCAAAGCAGCCTTTTCTGTCCCCTCAAACCCCCCTCCAACGGCGTCGCTAATCCTTCCCAGACAGGGCTTTTGTGAGAGCTTTCTGCATGCAGCGTTCTGTTCTCTGAGAGCTGCGAAGCGCGGTGGAAGTGCCGCCGCGCCTCCTCCTTACGGCGCCACGCTGCCACCTCTCGTCACTGTCCACTTCACTGGATTTGTCTTGTGTACGCGCGTGCTTGTAATTGAACCCTCCTTTCTTCCTCGGTCGTGCACACGTACACACACACAAGGGTGCATGCCATCAGGTTCTTTCCTCTGTCTATAGGAGGAGTGAGTCATACCTGCCTTAAGCCATTGGCATTGCGTGGTACTTGCGTTGTTACTCGGAGGGCTGTGTGGAGTTACTGGCTGTATCTTTTATTTGCTTTTTACTTTTTTGTCAGTGATCCCGATTAACGTGAAAATTAAATGCGGTTGTTTACATGTAAATTAGTCGTAAAACATATTCTTTCTACCCTGATAGGTAGGAAAGACCCTTTTTTTTTTTTTTTTTTTAAAGAAAAAAAAATCTCCATTTACTGACATTTTTGATTTTATATATACTTGTGCTGAAGTTTGGATAGAGGTAGTGATTTGTTTTTATGTCCAGGCTGTTTAAAAGCTATCGGATGAAGCCTAAAACTGATTCTGCTCCTTTATGATATCTGCACATTGCTGGTAAAAGTAATTAAGTGCTGTACTTTGATACAAGAGCAGGATGCTTCTGGGACAAGTCATTTCACCTCTTTGATTGCAAATCTGCTGTCTGATTTGCCGACTAATAAGTCTGCGCTGGATGTGCAGCGTAATAACCCAGGATACGGGAGTGGACCATGATTACGAAAGTAAAAAAAAAAAAAAAAAAATCCAGACCTTTCCGTTTCTTTTCCGTGGACAGATGAAGGCTCTTTAGCCTCCCATTGAACACCGTAATTGGTTTAAAGTTTCCAAGTCCACCAGGCTTTCTGTTCACTGCTGTTTGCCTGCTCATTGTTAATTGTAGTTGTGAAAGATACCATGTCTCATAGGCACAGACCTATTGTAATCCATTTTTCAAAAAGATGTTACAGAACAAAACGGGAGAAATCTGGCAGTACTTCAGATAAATTCTGGCAGCACTTGTGGGCAACTTGTAATTTGGCAGAAAAAATTAGGCATCATATGCTAATGAAACATGCAGTTTGTTTGCCCTTTGTCTCGTCTTATCTTTCAAAGAGCAGAATGCTTGCGCATTTAAATATTCCTACAGGGAAACTAAACTTTGCTGTAGTTTGAAATGTCCTTATAAATTGAGTCAGCGCGAAACCCGATTTTAATCTGGTGAATTGAACGAAAACACTGAATTGAATCTCATTAACAAAATGTGCAGTGAGTTTCTGAGATTTGAGGACTTGGCACTGGGGAACACCCATGGGTTTTTTTTTTTTTTTTTTTTCTCAGCCTCATATCCTTTATAAAGTGTGTGACAGGTGGAGGACCTTGTGACCCCGATGGTTGCAAGGTCAAATATTTAGAGATTATGATGATGTAAGGCATTTTATCTGTGTAACCTGAGTAAATAACCATCTAGGGTTCATAAATGGGTCGAAGTGTGAAGTTGACAGCACCTCTGCCAAATAGGGATTTTTTGCTTTCTGAAGTTAATTGCTTGAAAAATGGATGCGTTCCATCTTTGTTACTGATGGGACTCAGCCACAGACTTACGTGGATGTTCTGAGTCCAAAACGGAATTTTGTCCTCAGGCTCTGTGTCTGTGTACTGCAGACAGACGAAAACTTCTGATGTAAGAGCACATAACCTCTCTCCTCCTTTGCGGTGGATCTATAACTGGAGGTGCAGTCAAAATATCAGTAGTGCACGGAGGCAGCGGCGTACTGTGCTCTTCGGCCACCAGTTTAACACAAATAGAATCGAAGCAGTGAAATGGTAGCGGTGGTGTAGATTAGGAGCATCAGAACCCCAAGGCTTTGTAAGAACTCCGGGAGTAATCTCGCGCTCACAGCGCCACGCCGTAACCTTTCACTCGTGATATTTTCTCAGCATGAATTAAGGAATCATCATGGCGTGGAGGAAAAAATGCAATTGCGCGTTATTGGCATTTCCAGAACTTTGAGTGCCAAGCACAGTAATCACTCTTGCTAGCCCTTTGTGGGTGACACACAGGGCTCGAGTGGGTCTCCGCTTGCTTTTACACCTTCTGAGTTGCCAGGTTAATGAATTACAGGCTTATATTGCTGCTTAATTACCCAGATTGATATTTGTGAAGAGCAAGGGAAAAGTTTCTAGGTTAAAGAAATGTTTGTATACAGCAGCTGAAGTAACACAATCAATTATGAGTTTGGTTAGGCATAAATCAATATGATTGTCTGGTGTATTTCTTTTTAAATGTCAAGGAATCTTTCTCTTAGGAACAAGAGGAGTGATTTTTGTCTGAATGTTCTGGTGATCCCATGAATATAGTTCAACAGCGAAACACTGAATGGAAGAACTAACTTGTTTTTCAATAGAAATTGTTTGGATTTTTTTTTTTTTTTTTTTTGTGCAGCCTCTGTATTTTACCTTTTTTACCTTACCAGTCTGTAGCTCTTCTCTCCCGTTGTGTGTTCTGTTGTCTAAGTTGGACCCACCTCAGCCAGCCCAGTGGAAACAGTGTGCACTGTGCGCTCCTGTAGCCCAGTGGGGAAAGGACATTTCCATAACCAGAAGGCATTAGTCAGAAGCTTCTCAACCCATTCACTCTTTGGTCTCACTGATCAAGGTGCTGTTGTGTGTACTTTTGTCACCTGTACTCACTGCAAACTTAGCGTCCAATCTAAAGCTAGCCTTTGTGTGTCTCTGAAATTATAACAATGGCTTTCTTTTTTTCTCTCCACTGCAGTCTCTCAATGCACCCACAGCTTTTGTGTATGCGGCAGCTTTAGGTGGAAGTGGTGGGGAGGTCTCCCCTTTATGGTTTCAAAAAGAAATCCAACGTGACAGCAACTGAGGTCAGCCTCTCGCTCAGCCTGATTCTGCCGGCATCTTTGAGCTGGTCAGCTTTATTGCTCTGGGTCAGCGGTGTGCTTATGTTGGCTCCCAGAGGTGAACTCATGCAGAAGCTCTGCACTGTACCATCAGTAACACCAAGTGAACGATGTCGCAACGTTCTCCGTATGTGTGGCTGAGAGGCAGCCTGAAAGTTTCAGATGGCCCAGGTGTTGCTGGGTTAGGCGTGCCGCTGGCTGATCGTGGTCTCCTCTGATGGCTTGTTTCACCGCTGACAGATGCTGATGGGCTCATCTCAGACAACTGGTGTCACATAACGTGAAGGCGGGTGTCCTCCTCTGCTCCGGGGACAAGTGCCCCCCTCGCGCTCGTCAGTCCGCTCAACCCCTCTGCCACCTCTATCTTCATCAGCTTGGGTTATCTCAGTGCACAATGATAGACAGGCAAATTGTCCCAAATCAACAGATTACTCTGGCCAAACAGGCCTACAGTTTGGTGCACAGCGTTTTACGGGTATATTGATCTTTGCTTAGATGAACCTTACAAATGTTGTGGCATCCATCCAGATTTACTCCAGACAAGTGCAGTGGTTCTGAAAGGACATTCTTTTCGCGTGATGGCGCATTAACGTTATTTTCAGTTGTAAAGTTGCTGCTAAAGTTCAGACACTTAAAAATCAAATATCAGAAATCAAAATCCATGAACGCTAGTTGGATCATCCTCAATATCTTGCACTCACTCACATTTACATTTATCCAGTCAATAGATGCTTTTCTGCAAAGATGATGCAATACAATAATTGCCGTTCAGGTGACACCTTTGTCAAAGGTGATGTGCAATGCTAGGTACACGACACTAAACTTCCTGCCATTGTTCACCCAGTTATACAGCAGTGCAGTGTAACACAACACACACTGCAGAGAAAACACAGGGAAAACATGGAAATTCCTTACAGAATGAACAGGATTCGTAGACATGTCCAAATGCACAGCCCGAGTGCTGTGAGCCACCAGTGCAACAGACTAAGCCACCATTCCGCTCAGATTTACGGGCAGCATTTGGGCTCACATACACATTATGTATAGCATCATGGTATGTGCTGATTTTCCTACCGCAATTTGAGTAATAGGGTGAGGTGCTCCTTAACAGGTGCCCTTTTTAAATCCCATAAAAAGCATTTCTGTGGCTCTCGGTGCTGTGAAATGCCAAATGTCAGCCATAGAGCTGTCGGGTTTAATAAGCGACCTGGCAGAACTGAGAGAGACCTCTCGAGCTCTAGAGCCCAATGGTCTGCAGGGCCTAAATCGGCCACTGCGTGGTACGGGCAACAGTGGGTGACAGGATGGCTGCTGATTAAAAACCAGGCTCACAAATGTTAGAGGTCAGGCTTGTGGTGAGGAGTTGTGATCTGCAGCCCCGCTGCTTTGTGAGACTGTGTTACTACATTGCGTTTCCCTTTTGTCCGAGTCCTGATCCATTTTTTAATAGAATTTTTGGTTTGTAATATTTTCAAAATGTTTAGCATCCCCTGTTTCAGCACTGACTTAAAAGATAGAATGTGAATTCCCCCCCCCCCCCCCCCTTTTTTTTTTTTGCTTGAATTTTCTCCTCCTCATTAACCAAGGTGCACCCTTGCTGTGTTTGTAAGGTTATCCAAAGCATTCATTAAGTAAAAGATTCAATGCAGTACTTTTCGCCAGGCGACTTTTCAGTTTGATGTGAATAAGAGTGTCTGACGTGTCGAAATTGCATAAGTCTGTTCTGCTGTGGCCGTTTTCGACCTGGCCACGGTGACTTTTGGATGGGTACCTGTCAGAGCAGTACTGTTCTGCTTTCAGCTGCTTAAACGAGCAGTAACAGCAGGCATGTCCACAAGCTAGCAGGGTATGCTGTGTCTGACAGACTAGTACACCCGTTCTTCACATAACACTTCTTTTGTTCTGTGAAATCACTTTTGTGCAAATTCCCGTTGCGAGATTGTGGAATTATCATTTTTACACACATACACACACAAACCGCTTGTCCTGAGCAGAGTCGCGGTGAACCGGAGCCTAACCCGGCAACACAAGGCGTAAGACGTAAGGAGGGGCAGGGGACACACCCAGGTCAGGACGCCAGTCCGTCACACGGCACTCCAAGCAGGACTCGAACCCCAGACCAGCCAGGGAGAGGGACCTGGCCAAACCTGCTGTGCCACTGCACCCCCACCCCTTAAAAACAGTATATACATATACAAATATACCCCAGTATATGGACTCCTGGTTCACAGAGTTTCGGTATAACGGCCATAGAAAAGTTCTACCCATGTTCGATATATGGATGTACTGCTCCCAGCATTACGGACTTTTTTCTGGTATTTGAGACAGACTTTTTTTCCCCTGATGACGTAGAAGTCATGAGCCAATCAGGCCCAGACTTGACAGCAATGAATAATAACTTTTTCTTAATGTTGCATTGTTTTTACAGTTATTACAGTTTTGAGAAACGGTTACCTTTTTTTGCACCCCCCCATTACCTCTCTATTTAAGAGGTGTCTCAAAACTCACCTCATTCTGACTCACTTCTTCCCTGATCTTGTAAGTGCTTGATGAATTTTTAATTATTTGTTTGATAATGGAAAAGCTGATATGCCACTACTCATGTATACTGGTTTATGCGGTGGAAAATGACAAATTGTACTCAATCACGTGTCTGCATCCAAATCTCCTCCTGTTGATTTGTAGCGTTCTCCCAGAATATATGTCGCTTTGGAGAAAAGCACCTGGTAAATGAATAAATGCAAATGTATATTGATGTGTCCTTTCTGTACAGTAGTTTAGTAAACGGTAAAATTTCTGCCCTAATGTAGTCTTTAATTTTCTTGATTGTTTTTAATATCTTATGTTTTGACTATTTTCTCAGACTGTTTTTAAGGGTTTTATATGTTTGGAGGGTGTTTGTAGAAATATTTGGGCATGTCTGTAAAGTCCAGTAACGTTTTTTTTTTTCCACCGTTTAAAATAATGGAAAAGGACCTCCTGGTTATCAGACTCCAAATAGTCCTTTACCTATGATCTTTATTTTTGATTTATTCACAGTAAGGAAAATTTAAAGCCAAGGGTTTTGAACAGGTCACTCAGCTCCTCTGGTCTACTGTTATTCTTTTGGCGATATTCCAAAGGTGAATGGCAACGCATAACCTGCTGTCAGCTTAGAACCGGAAAGTAGGTTTGGGTTCCATCCAGGCTCCTATTAACCCTCAAAGAGATGCAAACTGATCAGGTCTTTTTGACTTCAGCATTTTTGCCCTACTGGGGCCCCTGCCTTGTGTTTTTTTTCTCCTGGTCTTTCTCCCTCTTCCCAGTTATCTGCTACCACTCCCTTTCTTCCGAAGTCCCAGTTTGAAATATGACAAATTTAGTTTCTGTTCCTCCTGATGGAATGAGAGGGGTAGCTTGGGGATTGCTGACTGCTTCATGTTGCCCTTCTGGCAATAGGCAAGGAGCTGCACATTACCTGGCATTTGAAAACAAGGCCTAGAATTCTACCTTGTTCATTCTCCAGTTGTATTTTGGGGGTTATCGACAAATGTTAACTGAATGGAGAACAGACACCAGGCGTTTACTCTGTTTCATTTAAGGGCATTTGGAAACATGGAGCATTGTTGTTGCCCATATGCTGGAGGCTTATTGCAGCTGGTCAATTAGCTGGCAGTGTTCAAGCTATTGGTGATCTCTCCGTTTTGGTGGTCACACTTGTTGTGAGGGAGTGAGGTGGCATTGATGACGATATCACCAGTATTGACTAGGGGTTGCACGAGTTCAGATTTTTTAAAGTCAACACTTATGTGATGAGAGTCGATGTTGACTAAATGCTGATGACATCATTAATAAAAATGCAGGAGAAGGAAATGCTTTCCAACAGCCGACAATCTGTATTCTCAAACTGAATGCATTTGCTGACAAGACAGCTCATACATAGGCTATATATATAAAATAACAGATTGCATCTCAGCAGCAACATTAACACTTCTATGCTTATGCTACAAATCCCATTGAAGTGCAAAAAAAAATGACTGACGCAAAATAAATAACGGTATTAAACTTTGGGAGGAAAACAATACTCAAGCACGATCTAGCCTATAAGCCTACTCGCTGTCATAGTCCTGCTCGGTCACATTTTTTCCTTTTCGATTCTGGATGCGTGTAAGAAGATGAGAGCATCAACGTGGGCTGGATGAAGGCACGCCCACTGTTGTGTAATGGTATTTCTGGTCAGAAAAAAAAATGACTGTGCTTTTGTTGTACTTCAGGACGAACTTGCATATTTTGCAAGTGATAGTAGGACAGGCTTCGTCTTTAGTGAAGCATTTCCACACACTTTATGAACCGCTGCTGGTTTGTTGCAACGACCCACCAGGCTCCTCACCTGTTGTCTTCTCGGAGGTGTCCATGTTGTCAGTGTCGTAATCGCGCGATCGGCGACTAGTCGTGTCAAGCTTAAAGTGTCATCGCAGACCGGTAAAGTCGAAAAATTGACTAGCCGACTAGTCTGTGCAACCCCTGGTGTTGACACACGTACAATAGTTGTAGTTGAAGCTGAACATTTCCAGTCATGATCGCTGTACTTAATACGGTAAATTACTCCAGTTATTTTCGGTTTACATTAAATAATGGCACGTATATCCTCAAGCTCTACTGTGTTATCACAGCAACCTGATTGTTTTTCTTTTCTATAAGTTGCTTAGTTATCAAACACTGCCAGCTGACATGCCAGCACGGGCAGGAGAAGAGCTTAAGAGTTCGTACCAAGGGAGTTTTGCTTGTACACCTCTGATGAAGACAGTAATTCGGGTCTTCGGTAATGTGTCAGACGTTTCTGGGTATTGTCATTCTTATCCAATTTATACATGCCGAGAAAGTTAAATGACATGGAAAAGAAATGTGGTGCTGCTCAATATTTTCTATTTAATGGGCCATTAAGTTCTGGCTATTCTGGGATTGAGCTTTTTAGGATATTAGGACAATGGCGGGATCAGCCGAATGTTGCTAATGATTCAGTCCCCTTCCTGTAAAGAGCAGGGTAGTTAGCTAGTAGCGGCTGCTGTTCATTTCCTGTGTTTTGGCAACAGTATGTTATCTAAACATGACACTTTCCTCCCCCCCCCTTTCTCTACCCCTGGTAGCTTTTACAGAGTTGACTGTGGATGCTGCTGCTTATGGAATTATTGGTGGAATGGATGGGATGAGAAGTTCTGTCATCAGCTCAGTATAATTGACTTCATCTAAAGAGACAATGACATGCTGTGGTTTTCAGCCAGGAAGATAGGTTTTTATTACAACAGGAATTTACATTTCTGTCCAGTCTGACATTCTGTTTTAGATTATTTCCAAAGTTGACAAGTGGCTGTCAGTCATGGCCTTTTTGAACTTTCTTGACCCAGGTTCCAGGCATGACAGTCCCATAGCCAGGAGAACTGCAGCTGCCCTGCATATCTACCCAGTCCCTTCCACCTTTAAAAGTACATGTCAGAAGCAGTTTTGCACCCTGTAAATAAACAGATTAAACTTTAACCAGCCTAGAAGGCAGAATGACTGTGTGTATGCCTGTGCGTTTGTGTACGTGCATGAGGTTGTCCATCTCGGCACCATTGTGACCTGTTTTAGCCGTCTATTGTCCTTATTGTGATGGTGTGTTAGGAGTAGCGTGTTGCCACAGTAATAGGTTTTTAGTAGGCTGTTTTGTTACCCTTTTTCCTATCCTTGAAGACAGGCAGGACTTTTCCTGCTTTCTGCTGGAAAATTTTGAGCTTTGCAGAAAGGGACCCCCTGACTGCATAGCCCAGCAATACTGAGGCAGAATGAGGGGGGTGGCTTCCTACAGCTCTTTGTTACATCCCCGAATGGTTCTCCGGCAGCAAGGCACGAATCCGTGGAATCTGCAATCAAAGGGTGTAAGAACAGTCAGAGATCAGCAGCATCATGGTTTTCGGGTCGAAAAAGTGCTGGAGTCAGTCGACCCTAGAGCTACTGTCAAATCTGAAGGAAGTTTCATAGTTCTCCAAATTTAAAAAAAAAAAATAAATAAATAAATGTTTTATTAAACACTCCAGAGGAACAGACTCTTTGCAAAAGAAAGGTACGTTTGTGTAGCTGCTGTCAGAGGTACTGATGGTATGCCAAAACACACCTTTGTTATGTGCTTCTGGTACTGGCATTGACTGCACAGGAGGAAGCATCAACCCATCCCCAAGCCAAGCCTGTGCCTGCACCCCCTAGCACTGCACCGCTCCTGCTGCTTTATTGCATTGTTTTAGTCGCAGGATTGATTGCTTGCTGGTTGCGTCACAGGCGGCGCATTCAATCTGTGCTGTGCAGTCACCCTGTAGCCATTTCCACTCACATGATTCCATCCCATGGCCACCCCCTCCTCCATCCGTGTGCCTTTGTGGCACTCCCCCAGTCCCCCTGCCCACGTTTGCCATTCCACACAGCGTTCTGTGATCATTAAAGCCCCAACCCTTATGCTGAGTTTCAGGCAGTGGTCCTCTGCAGGACATGCTGAAGAGCTGCATGTGTCGAGGCGTGGCTCACTGGGGCTGTTTGTTTCACGTGCATCCCAGACATATAGCCTTTTCATGCGTCAACACTGTATTTTCCAGTAAGTATAAGGTCTGTCCGTCTGGATTATTAAAGGAAGGAGAACTGGGCTTTATTGGGGTGAGTCAGTATCAGGTCAGAATAGCTGTGTGAGTCATCGCCACCAGCCACTCTCTCTAAATGTGTGTAGACTGCAGTTTGAACTCTCTCCACCATAAGGCTCTGTCATGCTCAGGGACGCGCATGGGCTCGGGTCCTACTCTTGGACATGCTGTCCCAGGCCCACATGAGCCTGTATTTTGCAAACCTTATTTACTGTGGAGGCTAAGTCTTTGTCTTTGTTGGGTTTGTGCTGTCTGAGACCAAATAAACCTGCAGTGGTATAGCAGATAACATTGAGATGAGCACACTGGTCAACAGATACGGTAACACATCAATCCCCCTGGCTCCAGTGTGCTTCCCCAGATGTATCCATCATGCATTTCACTGTCTCTGTACTGCTGTAATTATGTTTCACACTTTAACCTTTAATCACTGGGTTGTGCATCTTTGGCAGGCAAATCTAAATGAGATTGCTGCTTGCAGTTCAGCTGAACTGGTAAGTGATCTTGTTCCAGGAAAGCAAGATGTGAGTGGGCAGTGCTGTGGTGGGAGTAGAGCCTCAGTAGAGTACAGGTCTTATGTAGTCTCATTAAAAAGTATGCATATTAAAGAAACTCCAATTACCAGATTATAAACAGCAGCAGCTTCTTCCCACTAATCGCATTTTTTCCTCACACCGTTATTGTATGGGTCACAGGGAATGGAAGCATCTCAGTCTATCAAGATAAAGGCACCTGAAAGAACAAACATTTTAGAATAGAAATGTATTATTGTCATCATTATTATTATTATTGATATTAATTAGTATCTAATACTTACTAACTGTGGATGAGTGAGCCATTGTAAGTAGTGTATCTAGCCGTGTAAGTCACCTTGGTGGAAAAAGGTATGTGGGTTGATAACACTATGTAGAGTTCATTGGAAGTCGCTTTGGAGAAAAGTGCCTGCTAAGTAAATAAATGTAAATGTAACAACATACAAAGTTGTACCCGTTTATATAGCAAGGCCTTGGAATTCAGAACATGAAGAGGGAATTACTCTGTCAGCTCAGGATAAGTACATTGATCAGGGCTTCTACAACAGGAGTGGGATTCAAGCTTGAAGTGGTAACTTCAGATTGCAAGGAAGGTCTAACCACTGCCTGGTGTCCTTCAAAGAAGTTGGTGATTTGGCACAGTTGTTGCCATTGATAATTAAGTAATTAACTCCTCTTCATGCTTTAGGATCATGTATTCAGAGCATACCAGTCAATTCAGAGCATACCAGTTTTACTTTAGGTTGACTACAGTGACTTGACCTTTTTAAAAGTCCATGTATTCTCATCTAATTGATGCAAGAACTTAAGTGATGCGTACTGAACCACATGTACCACAGTGCATGATGTCACCATTGAAGTCACAAGGAAAGAAATCCGCTAGTGGCAACAACACATTTAAATACAGGATCTTTGACCCTCATCTTTGAGATTGATTTGAGTTCAGGGAAAAGAAAGAGAAGCAACTCAGTCATTTGACTGCAAAGGTAAGTGTAAGGGGGGGCACAAAGTTTCCAAAACAAGAACATCGCTAGGAGAGATGCTATGGTTGGTGTAATGAGTAGTGGTCTACAGGACATTGGAGAAAAGTCTTGTGGTCAAATGAGTTATCTTTCACCTTGTTCTGAACAAGCAAAGAAGTTTCTGTATGGCATATACCCAAAAAAGTGTAGAGATTTGAATGGTTGTTTCCAGCATTAATGGAATCTGTTGACTGTTATGGTATGTGTACATTTTCCTGACTTGGGTCAACTCATTCAGAATCAGAATGAGTTTTATTGGCCAAGTCTGTTGATGCACACAAGGGAGTTAGCTATGGTTCTAGAGTCTTCCAGTAGTTACAGACAACAAACAGCTGACTCAAAATTACAGAATAAGTAGCATATTTACCAGAGTATATAAACACAAGATAATAAATAGTAGTATAAATACAAAAAATGTAAATAAGAAGTAAATTACAAAAAGTGATTGGATACTGTTGCACTGTCAGGATACCTATAAGAGAGTGTTAACCGTTCACGAGCGTAATGGCCAGAGGGGGAAAACTGTTCTTTTATCTGGTTGTTCTGGTGGACATTGCTCTCTAACGCCTGCCAGAGGGGAGAAGTGTAGAGAGTTTGTGCCTGGGATGTGTGGGATCAATGACAATTTTGTCCGCCTGCTTCCTCATTCTGGACTTCTTGTACAAGACCTGACGGGTAGGCAGGGGTGCACCAATGATCCTCTCAGCCGTCTTGTCCTTTGTGGCCTGTTTCTATTTGATTTGGTAGCCAAGCCAAACCAGACAGTTATAGCAGTGCATAGGACAGACTCAATGACACCTGACTAGAACTGGTTCAGCAGTTCTTGTAGCAGGTTGAACTTCTTCAGTTGGCAAAGGAAGTACATCTGCTGTTGGGCCTTTTTTATGATGGATTCAATACAGCTGTCCAACTTCAGGTCCTGGGAGACTGTAGAACCCAGGAACCTGAAGGACTCCACAGCTGACACGGTGCTGTTGAGAATGGTGAGGAGGGTGGAAGTGCTGGGGGGTTCCTCCTGAAGTCCACAATCTTCTCCACTGTTTTGAGCGTGTTCAGCTCCAGGTTGTTTTGACCTCACCGTCGAGTCAGATGTTCAACCTCTCTCCTGTATGCAGACTCCTCACCGTCCTGGATAAGGCCGGTAACTGTAGTGTCGTCTACAAACTTCAGAAGCTTCACAGAGGGGTCTTGGGAGGTTTGATCTGAAGGAGGTCTGGGATGATGGTGTTAAACGCCAAACTGAAGTCCACAAATAGGACCCTTGGATGAGTCCATGGTTTATCAAGGTGTTGCAGGATGAAATGCAGTCCTGTGTTGACTGCGTCATCCACTCGTTTGCTCTGTAGACAAACTTAAGGGGATCCAGCAGGGGTCCGGTGATGTCCTTCACGTAGGCCAACACCAGTCTCTCGAATGGCTTCATGACTACAGATGTCAAAGCAGCAGATCTGTAGTCATTTAGCCCTGTGATCTTGGGTTTTTTTTGGGCCTGGGATGATGGTGGAGCATTTCAAGCAGGAGGGGACTTTGCGCTGCTCCAGTGATCTGCTGAAGATCTGGGTGAAAATGGGTGACGGCTAGTCAGCACAGATTTTCGAGTCCCGCTGTCTGGCGGGTCTGGGGTTCAAGTTCCGTTTGGGGTGCCTTGCGATGGACTGGCGTCCTGTCCTGGGTGTGTCCCCTCCCCCTCCAGCCTTACGCCTTGTGTTGCCGGGTTAGGCTCCGGTTTGCTGCGACCCCGCTCAGGACAAGCGATTTCAGCCTGTGTGTGTGTACTGGAGAGCACCACACTAAAGGCAGCCGTTTATGGAACCATCTCAGATTTTCCCTTAAGGGAGCAGTTGAGTGATTATGTTCATCCTGTGGTGAAGCCTTTCCATACTGATAGATGGTACAGGTAGATGAGTTTTCCAGGATAAAAATGCCTTCATCCACATGACATGAGTGTTTTATAGAATATTACCATTTAAGCCACATGCTCAATCTTCAACTTAACAAAAGTGCCACAGATCGGAATACTGTTTGAAACTCCAGGGTAATTTTACCCCTATTTCCGTACATAAAAAGTTGGTTGAAGATTAAGCCTTTAAGGTAAATTCTCTTACATCAGATGTGATTACTGTTAGTTTTAGTGGTAATTTTTTTTTTTTTTAATTATTTTTCTGAGTGCCAAAATTGCTTTGGAGAAAACCATCTTCTAAATTAATAAATATAAACGTCTGGTACTTCTCGGCTCTCAGAAGGTGCACAAAATCCAAAATTAGTCCTTGTAAATGTGAAAATGCCTTGTAAGCTGAAGTAGAGGTGTTAGATGAAATTCCGTGTGAAGTCAAATTCTTGTAACTCGAAAGGACTTCAGTGTATTATGTGCAACATTCCTCATCTTGGTATTGATCACCAACTCTCTTGAACACAAGACACGAGCTATAAACACTGGAATTAGTTTATCCAGGCCAACACTCATGTTCTGTTTCCATTACTTTTTCCATTTACCTCTAGCAGTGGGCACAAGGCTGGTGAACACACATATACGAGGTTATTAATTAGTTACCACAATTAAGAAATACTCCAAAACATACAATAATACAGCATACAAATATATTTACTACTCATCTAAATAATGTGCGACCACCTCCACTACACCCCTCAAGGGTGTTTTAAGAGTCCAGTATTCCTTCAGAGAGCAAGTACCGCAGTTTACTTTAATATGCCCTCATTATTATGGTAACTGTCAAGGCATACACCAGTTTTTAGTTTTTATTTATCTACCATTGCATTTTCCATAACTGTAAGAAGGTATGTCTTTAGGCCAAAAACATGAATTAACATCTTTAAGATATCTGAGTATGAAAGTTATAGAAATGAACATTTTTAAGATCTGGGAAAACCTTTATTAAACAAGAAATGGAAATGGTAAGCAAGAGATGGTGTTTAAATCCAACTGGAACACTTTGCTTATCTTCAGTAAATCGAGTATTGCTTTAAGACCACTGAAATTGAAGCAATTAATGAATGCAATTAATCAACAGCTCAATCAACACTAATTATTTTAATGAAAGCCACCGTGTAGTGGGTCAAAAACCAGCGAGCTAGATAATTTGCTATAGGATCATTCAGATGATTTAATCCAGTGTTGCTCAAAGTTATTACTAATGGTAATGCATTGGGTTTTATAGGAAATGTGTGTAATTAAGTTATCACATAAATATTTAGAATTGGTAAATATTTAATATACGAATATGAAAAGTGTTCAGGATGAAAGGAAATTCCACAATAAACTTTCCCCTAAAAACAACTAAAACCACTGTAGTATGTCATCTAGAATGCTAAAATGTTAATTTATTAATAGTTAGCACTACTCATTCATTTAATTTCTGGGGAGAAGTGATTTTTTTTTTTTTCTTTTTGGTCAGAATTACACCGTTGTAATGCAATCAGTTTTGGACCACATTATAAGTGGCTTCGTGTTGTATCGAATTTACCTGTATTAATGTACATTTCATGTTGACAGAAAACACCAACCAAAAGGATGTAACTAAAAATAATGGTCATGACTGAAAAAGATGAACATATAGTAATCATAGTTTTTGCTGGAAATGAATATTTCACTCAGTTTTTTGGTGTTTCATTGCTAAGAGCAGCATTTCAAATATGCAAAGTTTAAAAAAAAAAAAAAAAACACTGCCATTACCAGTTTAAGAAATAATTACCCAAAGATTGAGGAAATAACATGCATTTTACATTTGCATAACAGTCAACATAGTGCATGTCTGATTACATGGTGGTTTTCTGAATAACTGAGCCTGCCTTTTTATTATCCCGTTTCTTATTTTGCAGTTTCAGTAACTGATTTCAAATTCAGGAAGGGAATTCTGTTTGCAAAATGTAGAAATCACTCCATGAATAACGTGAAAAATCAACAACTGTAATAGTCTACCAAACTAGGAAACGCACTGGAACAAATCACAAATCGATTGAAGCCCCCGGAAAAAAGAAGGGGCAGAATTACAGTCCAGCTTTTGACTGTGTTGCACCGATTCTGCAAAGTATCAGTCTGCCTCCTATCAGGCAGATATTTTATCAGTATATGAATAAGTTAACCTCAAAAATATTGCAAACATATATCTTCTTTTTTTATATTTGGTGGGAGACCTATTAAAAACAGTTTAGTTCAGGTGTCAAGTAACTTCACCAACAGTAAACTGCTAAGAAGGGGAATTTGTAATGAGTCAATTGCTAGCTAGATTGTGACGGTGAGCTGTAATTTTGCTGGCTGCTGGACCAAAACGAGTGCAGGTACTCTCAATGCCTTTCTCCCAGTTACCCTTTGCTTGGTGTTTGATATTCTGCTTGCTGCATCCATTGGGTTTAAAGCTCTTTGTGCTGCTTTCATTACTCAGGTCTACCACTGAATGAAGTGGCCTTGGGAAGTTAAGTTTCTGATCATGCCAGCACATGTCCCATCATCTACCAGATGAGCACAGGGGTATTCTTTCCTACAATCCACAGGCACAAAGCTGCAGATGCTCTGCGAGAAGTGACCTAATTAAGTGCATCACCAATGATGGATTCACAAGCCCTTCTCTGATTTGATGGTTTTCAAGAACACTGGGAGAACGTGACAGATAATTTGAATGGGGTTTGTGGGTCAGCTGAGTGTGCCTTTGCTCAAGCTAAACCCCCCTGGGGCCGGCTTGGTGAGAGCACAGTTATTTAAACTTCCATTATGGCCGTAAAGCGACCTGTCAGCTGCTCATTGAGATGAAGGGCTGTATAGAATCACAGCACAAAGGGGCTTGAGGACAATGGCTAGAGCTCGGCAGCTTGTCGTCGTTTGCTTGTGATTGTTCCTGTAAGTCTAGTCTGTCTCTCTCCCTTTTTCCTTTTGCGCTCTCTTTTTCTCACTTTCACTCCTCACCCCACTTGCCTTGACCGCGACAAGCCGATTCCAACGTGTCACCCTGTCGCCCGTCCTACTTTCCTGAAATAACATCGCTTTGTTGCAATTGATACCATCAGGTATTTGGGAGGCCAGGTGTCTGGAGTGTCTTAACAGCCACTGGTGTGAAGGACTTGCCCTCGTTTGTGGCCCGGAATGAGACTTAAAGGGATGTAGGCCATGCTTTTGTTTTGCTGCAGTCTCCCCGTGCCATAATCTCTCTTTACACAGACAATATATTTGTGGGGTGTGCTTGGATTGTTCATATAATTTTGTCAGTCATAACAGGGTATCTTGATTGTTTGCTTCAGTCATGGATCAGTGTTCTGTGGCTGTGGAAGATACAGCAAGAATGTGTTCAGGAACATTTTCAGGGTGAATAAACTGATATTTGCAACAGGGATTTAAATTTCAGAGTGAATTGCATGTACGTGATGAAGATGAAGACACTGGCGAATCTCAAGCAATTGAATAGCATCCTATCTTCTACACATTTTTCTCAAACGACATTGTTTTTGTGTAGCTCCTCGCGTAATGTATACATTTCTCATTTGGAATGGCTTGAAATGGTTCTGTGATGTAAGCACAGTGTTCCCTGATTAACTGATGTCTCTTTCCTTCATCCCCCAGTGCTGGACATGGCACGACATGTACCGCTGTACCGTGCACTGCTGGAGCTCCTCAGGGCCATCTCAACAAGTACTGCCCTGGTGCCCCTGCTGTTGCCACTGTCAGGTGACCCCGCTGATGTTGCTGAGGAAGAGGAGGAGGCGGCAGCGGAGGAACGTTCAGAGTGCCAGACCTCTGTGGGTCTCCTGTTGGCCAAAATGAAGACATGCGTGGACACCTACACCAACCGCCTCAGGTGAGCTGAATCCCATCCCATCCCATCCCATCCCATCGCTTCGCTTCGCGCGCGGGGATGCATCAAGACAGCTGAAGGTACGGAACTGCTGAGGGGAATGAGCTCTTGCCCCTGCAAGAAGACCACATCCCAGCAGTGGTCACAGCCTCTCACATCAACAACCAGAAAGCCTTACTCTGCAGAGACTGGCCTTGCACTTAGATATTTCTGTGTTGGTATAATACTTAACAGAGCTCCTCTCAGCACATGAAGATTGCTCTGGGGAAAGGATTTTGTGTCGTCGATTGTTTGGCCTGTTCAATTCTTGCGGTGTTGGATGCTCTAGATGTCAGTCTTGCTTTTGATGTCTGTGCAGACATCAAAAGTTAAGCTGTCCAAAGAGGAATAAAAATAGTAAGGGCATTTGTAGCTGAGTGTCACACGTATGTAAACAGGGTTGATCTCCAAAGTAAGGAATGGGGGGGGGGTTGTCCTCTCCCCTCCAAAGCGCCGTTGTTGTTCAGATGTTCGGTGTCCAGCATGATCCAGTTCTGGGCAGCCCATCCCCAGAGCCAGAACGAGCAGGCTGGAAGTGTACATGCGCAGGGGTGCATCGCCATGCATTATTAATGTGCCCGAGCACGGGAGTCCGTGATGTCTGACTGCACCGGCAGAATTAACAGTTTGTGTTATCGGCTCACGGCCGTGGATCATGTTCACACAACAGCAGGGCAGAGGCTGGGCATCATGTGGCTCTGTTTTGGCCCATCTTCTGAGTCTCTTTGGACAAAACAGGCACTCTCACCCTCATGAAAATCATCCGAGTAGTCCATCTGCAGTCTAGTTGCTGAATGGTTGCTAAGTCCCAAGTGAGGAGCACTTAAAAACAATATAATGAATAATGCAATGAACGCTGTCCTTTTGGGCAGGTCACTGTCACAACTGAGTGCTTCATGCATAAGTGTTCTGTAAACACCTGTTATTGACTTTTCCCCAGGAGCACATCATCAGTCCAAAGGACTGACTGGTTTAAATTTCATATAAAACCAATTTATATACACCAAGGGTCAGTAAAATGCACCTTGCTAGCAAAAACACATACTTGCAAATATTTTATGCTCGTCATGATCCAGCTGTTTTACAGTGTTTTTTCTTTTCGCAAAACTACTATGCTAGCAAAGAACTATGCATCTTGTATGCTTAAGCAGTCTTGAAGTAAATAAGATATGCACAGCATGTTTTTTTTGCAGATCACTGTGGCATAGTTGGAAGCATGCAGTATCACAGCCAAGCCCTCACTGGGGGATTCCAGGCTTACTGGCTGTGGGTATCAATGCTTATCACCAGCACAATTAGGATTATGGGGATAGAGTCCCTTGTTCTATACACAGCCTGATACCAGCCATACTGATAACAAATTCATAAGAGTTGCATCCATACCAATCGCATCATCACAGCCTAAACGCCAAACTGAAGCACAGGACGCCTCTAATGAAGTCAGCCTGAGGGGCAGTGGGTGGTTCAGTCCGATCTCTGTCCTCGTATTTTGCTGTCGTTTTCGATCAGCATCCAGACGCACCGTGTGTGGCGGTCCGGAATATCGGATGAGGACGGAGTCGTGGGCAGCAACGGACCTCACTGACACCACCCTCTTTGGCCCTGTGGGAGGGCTGTTTGTGTGAGAGGGGGTGGGATTTGGCTGCTGTTCAGCATCACAGAAGGTCACACAAACTTACTTTTTCCGAGACCCTCACTTCTAATGCAGTTCTCATATGGTCTGTAGCTTTTTTCAGCAGCACTGTTTCACAGGCTCCAGCGTTGTCTCAGAAAAACACGAGTTGTTTTGCTTTTTATCAAGTTACAATGGGCATCTGTCTTTAGCAAGTTTTCGTCATTTAAAGAATTTAATTTGGTCTTATTGGTTGGTGTTCATATTTTTAATGCTAAGAAAACAGAAAAGCGCTGGAGGGCAGTAGACCAAAGCCACGTGTAAAATGAGGTTCAGCTCAAATGCGTAAGCTCTCATTAAAGAAATAGTGGTGAGTAAAGACGATGATGACTGCTTTGCCATCACATCGGACTGTTAATTGGGAAACGGTGTCAGAAGCTACTGACGTGCAAGATGTCCAGCGTCAGCCTGGTCCCTGCACAGCCATTCAGAGATGTCCTGGTATTTCAGTGTTCATATGTACCTCATGCAGTTTGAAAACCTATTGTGAGAATTGCCAAAAACATTGCACGGGCTGAAAAATGGTTGTTTGTGCTGGTTTATCTCAAAGTAATTCACCGTTTTCTCTGTGTGTAACAAAGTGCACTTGAGGGTGGTAAGCAGATGAAAGGCTGCTGTCTCTGTGCGCGCACACTTTTAAATATACACACATCTCAGGTCTGTGTTCTTTCAAAAAAGAAAAACCAAGCCATTTTGGGCTACGTCTGCTACTGGTTACTGCAACCAAGAAATGAACCAACCCAAATGTCAGAAACCAAACAAAAAATAGTTTTTCCTAGTCCACGGACAGTAGGAGGTAACCAGCCTTCAGATTTCATATTCAATAGACTGAACAATAGAGTACTAGATACATTCAGATGTAGAGAATTTTTTAATTCCTTCTGTATTCATTGAGTAACATTGTTTGTTCCAAATTGAGCCCAGACACAGCTACTTGTTCCAGACTATAAATGTTCTTTGCATATGCTGAATACAGCCAAGTACCTTTAAATATGTGCATAATGAAATGTTGTGTTGGCGTATGCGGTGTGTTAGTTGGGAAACGTTAGATTTGTAAATGTAGTGTTATGAGCATGTATGAACATGTTACCTGGAGACAACTACCAAGTATTCAGATTTTTTGTAATAGGTATTTATTAATTTTGCTTATAGTCATTGACAAGCCTTTGTGTCTCAGTTGTGCTTTAACTCTCCATATCCATCATTTGGTGTCTCAAAGGTCAAAGAAAGACAAGAGCAAAGGGGTGGTGAAGGCAGAGACCTCTGACCCGGAGCCAGAAGGCCTGACGCTGCTGGTACCGGACATTCAGAGGACAGCAGAAATTGTACATGCTGCAACCACCAGCCTGCGCCAGGCCAACCAAGGTAATGCCTAATTTGAGATGCAGACCCCTGCCTTAGGCCAGTATTCTGTCGCTGTCTCATCTTTTGAACTGAGCTTTATATGCCCAGTTTGCACGCAAAACCCCCGTTTAAACTGGCAGCATACAGCCAGACCCAAAAAGGGCCATTTCCTACAGGCCCGTGCACTCAGAACAGGATGAGGCCGTGGAGCCTGGAGATTAGGCCATAAAACTTGCCATCCAGCACTCTACAGCCCAGTGTTATTTAGCGTCAATAAAAAGTACCATGTCGATAAGCCTTTAATGTATGATGATCATGTCCATCACTCCTCCCTCTCCAGGCTTTTCAGTGTTAATTAGTTCCCGATGCGCTCTGCCCATCAATGGCCCAGTTAGTAAATGTTAAGCAGGCAGCTTGACATAAAGCAGCAAATCAATATGCTGTCACTTCATGCTTGGAAATGCCTATCTTAACAGCTTCTTTGGTCATGGGTACCTAAACCAGTGCTCCAGTCATCCATCTATTCTGAGTGTAATTACGGTTTCCTCCTCAAAATGTAAAAATGGGCTAATGAGGGTCACGGCGAACAAGCCCTTGTGTGTTGTCCCATATTGATTTGAGTGCTTGGGTCTGTCGATACCCAACGCATGTTTTCAGCTGGCAACAAAAAAGAAATTGATATGCATCAATGTCCCAGCTTTATGAGTTCCCCACCCAACAAGCACCTGTAATAGGTTTGTTAAATGCACCGGTAATTTAATGGAGTGTACATCTGTTCAGGAAACAATATGTAAAGAGCTGAAAAGAGTAGCGCAGTCCCAATGCAATAAGTGTGCAATATAGATGGTTAATTATGTTGATATATTACCTGCGTGCGATTTTCAAATGTGTTTTTAATATTTCCCTGTTTTGTTGGGGATTGGGTGGCATGTTTAACAGTCAATGGAACTTAATTCCTGAAGAACGTCCTATGGTAAAAGTATTGTGGCAGCGGTGTGAATTCTGCTGTTAATGGGTGTAGATGCAGATGCGAGGGTTAATTGGATCTCTACTGAGTCACAACGGCCTTTGGCACTGGAAGGAGCGAGCAATGCTTGAGCATACAGGCCAGTTGTTGGGTATTAATGGGAGCTGTTTGTAGAGGGTTTAAAGATGTTGCACTCCACAGTGAGGCTGTCTCTGGGGAGCCCAGGGCAATGGCATTTTATCTGTCTGTGAGAATGAAACAAGTATGGCTGCCAGGCCCTTGGCAGTTGCTCTAACAGTCATAAGGAAATGAGTTCTCTGAGAAATAGCTATGCAGGAAACATGCTTGTTGAATGTGAATGAATGTTCTGTTGTTCTCCCACGCCCCTATCCCCATGCAGAGAGGAAGCTGGCCGAGTCTTCCAGAAAAGCGGCCGCTCGGCCTAAGCCCCTGTCCGTGCTCCGGTCGCTCGAGGAGAAATATGTTGCTGCCATGAAGAAGCTGCAGTTTGGTGAGTTGTCTTGGGGTGACTGTCATCATTCTGTAACATTTGGGCGTGGAGACCTTTTAAAGTTATTCAAAATAGTGTGTACATCACCTGGTCTACTGGACAAGGGAAGGCTATCCTATCACTTCTCACCACAGCATACCATGCTGATTGTGTGAGCATGGTCTGCTCCAGTTCATATTGCAAGGAGGAATCGTGGGGAATAATGGCTTAGAGATTTTATGTGAACAGGTTTTTCTTTGGCTGTAGTTGACCGGAGTACCCGTGCCTGCACGTTTCAAATGAGCAGCTTGAAGATGAGTCATATTTTGCGGCAACAAGCTTCTTATACTTCGCCATTAATCTGACCCACAGACACGTTTGAGATGGTGTCTGAAGACGAGGATGGCAAGCTGGTCTTCAAGGTGAACTACCACTACATGTCTCAGGTGAAGAATGCCAGTGATGCAGACAGCGCGGCTCGCGCACGTCGCCTGGCCCAGGAGGCTGTTACACTGTCCACCTCCTTGCCCCTGTCATCTTCTTCCAGCGTCTTTGTGCGCTGCGATGAGGAGCGCCTTGACATAATGAAGGTATTGCCTTTTCTCTGGCACCTTTGGTTTCATCTTCTAAACCTGTGGTCTATCTCTAAACCGTAGCATAGTAATTTGATTTCCTTTAGTGTGAAAACCCAAAGCAGTTATTGATGTCACACTGGTCTATGCTGTCCTGGATGGTGTTATGTCATGCTGTATTATAGCTGTGAAACTCGTTTGAGAGTTCAACATGAAAGCAGATCTGTGGTTATCTCATTAGTGCGTGGCAAGGCAGAATGTACTTACTGCATTGTATCAGCCACTTAGTGTTGATTTTAAACGCTTGGTATTCAGCCTTACGTTTTTAAATGCATGTCTTTGACAGTCACAGTCATTTTAATTGACATTTAGATGGGTTTGACCCCAAATCTGATTAATGGCAAAGTCTTACTCGATAAATGTCAAAGCCCCTGATCTATTTTAGCCTGCTCGTTTGAGGCCTCTGTTAAATGTGTACAGTAAAAAGGGCTTGGGAAGATGCACACTAAACCAAGGGCACATGCTAAAGTTGACAGGATCTAAATGTCTCTTGAGATTTGAGACCTTTGCCCCCTGCTGAGGAACGGGTGTGCAGTCAGGCCTTTGAAGTCCATGAATGATCATGCAATGTTAATGGCAGTTAATAGAACAAGGATCTGCTATGGGCTCGCCTTTCCTTGCAAGAACATTAAAAGTGTTGGGTCCGAATGTCAAAATATGCTTATCACTTGAGTGACACCGGTGCCCCAGAGCATTCAGCGAATGAACTCCCCGGCCCAACTGTGGTTTCGTCTCAGCCCTGGTTTCTCTCTGCTGGTGGTGTGGGGTTTTCTGCTCCCCTGCCGCCTCGATCAGTGCATGCAGCATTATAGTTATACATCTCGCAAAACTTGAGTTTTTGCCCTCTGAATAAGTAAGATTGTATTTCCCTGTTGTGGCACATTTCTTCCCTTGTCTGACCCCACCATCAGGCCATTCCTTAGAAGTGCTCTCAATCACTGCCTCAATTTCCCACCACTTTCATCAGCATGGCTTGTTTTTTTTTTTTTTTTTTAAAGACAAGCACAGCTCTTTTTCCTCAAGATCCTTCATTTCAGCCTCGAAGTCTGAACTACTGCCTCCTCAGAGCTACATTTGAAGTCATGAAACCGAAGTCTTGAATCCTGGCCTTAGTGGCAAGGTGAAAGGCATGGCATGGAAATGCTGCCAAAAGTTCTGAATAGATATAAGCATAACTTACGAAAAGTATAAATAAAACCAAGAAACTTTGTAAATCAACCAATTTAGAATTGAAATAATTTTTTTTTTTTTTTTTTTTAAATCCTTAAAAATTACTCTTCTTTTTGCAAGTTTTTATTTAGTTTAATAATTGTGTGATTACAAATTATTGAATAAGGGATAAACCTTTATGCAGCTACTCGTGTGGAATGTGACACATTAACTGTACTTCAGAATCACATGTCTGCATCCAAGTCTCATGTATGTAGCTTTGGAGAAAAGCATCTGCTGAATGAATTAATGTAAATGTAGTTTAAAGCTTTCATTTTCACTTTTTGGTAGCATTTTAATGTCAGAAGAACCTTGAGCAACTCTCAGGTTTATGGCTTAAAGGTCTGAATTCAACCTCAATAGAAGGTTGGCTGTTCTTTGGCATGACAGTTTCTCTTTTTAAGCTCAGATGCCTCCCAACATTTATTCTGAGGCTTTTTGTGTATACCCTATAATACCTCTTACAAAATATATTTCTTTACTGAAGGAGGCTGTACTCAAGGGGACGTTGACCACACTTGGGACTATGCCTTTTAAATGACCCTCTTAGCCCTGTGTTACCTTCCTTTCAGGTTCTTATCACAGGGCCTGCTGACACCCCATATGCAAATGGCTGCTTTGAGTTTGATGTGTACTTCCCACAAGACTACCCGAACTCACCTCCACTCGTCAACCTGGAGACCACCGGTGGACACAGCGTGCGCTTCAACCCAAACCTTTACAATGATGGAAAGGTGAGTCGCTTTGCAGCAAGAGCCATCGCCTACTTTTGGTTTTTGTGTTGATCATGTTGAACATATGATCCCACTTTTGGATGGTAATACCACTAGTATTGATGATAGTATTGAAGTTTAAAAGCTATAGTTGATGCATCTGTGGCATTTGGATGGGCCTCTGGTGTGATGTTTTGCTCCAAAAGCATTCTGGATAGAGAGAGCAACATGGTTATGTCAGACTCCAAAAGGTGGACTGCTGCATTCTACCTTTTATATTTGGGTATATAGATAAGTGAAGAGAAAAGAGCTTTCTCCCGTTGAAGGCGGCGAAGGTGCTTGAGCATGCCACATCTGCTTTTCTTCATTAGTAAGGCTCTGACAGGGAACATCTATTTTCATAATGGAAGGAGACAGCTGCTATAAGAATTACTGTGTGTTTTATAGATCCGAGCCACACTTCTGATGCTAGGTAAAACCTGCCTTTGCATTACTCAAAGAAAATAGCATTCACTGCTCGTGGTTGTTTGCCTGACACCAGCTACTTTTTTCGTTTTTCATTTCTGTGCATCTTCAGCTGTTATGAAATCTTTTTTTCAGGTGTGTTTAAGCATTCTCAATACTTGGCATGGGAGACCAGAGGAGAAGTGGAACCCTCAAACTTCTAGCTTTCTACAAGTAAGAATATAAGTAACAGAAATTTAAATAATGGATTTCGGGGCTCAGAAGATGCTTTCATCTACAAGTTTTTGTTTTAATTTTTTTTTTATGTAGCTTTCATGCTTTGTGGGCTCAGTTTTTTTTCTCTGAAGTTCTATGTTCTATATAACAAGCTCGCTGCCAACTTATAAAGCAGACATGCTCCAACATTGAATGAGCTCTGTGAAACTGGTACATGAAAGTGTATAGTAGTGTAATGTTTCTGACAGCAGCCAGCATAATAGATACGAGCTAGACTGTGCTAGCATGGGTACAGTGGTCAGAACTCGTGCAGCAGCACTTCACAGCCTTTGCCCTGGAGGGCATAATTACAGGTTCTTTTTGGACAACACAGAGTGCCAGTCTGTAGCTGCACCTCTGTTGGGAGACTTATCCGAGTGATGTCCTCCCACCTTATTTGCTGTTACTTTTGAATGGGTCTATTATTCTGTAGAACATAGCTGAAATATGCTGACAGAAGCTGGAGACCAAGCCTGCTATCTGGGCTTGCTGGGCCTCAGCCGCTACCTGGACAACCTGATTGAATCAGGCCTCTGTCTCCAAGGCCCATAGTTGTTGGTGTATGTATCAAGGTAATAAAGCTGTAAATCTCTGTCTAGAGGAGGGCTGAGAAGCCATGGGTCCCACAGGGGCAAGTGCAGGCTGCAGCGGCCCCCATCATTCCTGCTGCGCTTTGTCAACGGGTATTCCTCTGTTCAGTGCTGCTACTTAGTGTACAGCGCCCCCATTATATTTTAATTAAGGTCGCGTCCTCCTGCCCTTCTCAGAACATCTCCATTTCCCGCACTGCTGGCTGCCCATCCTGGCCCAGAGACTCAAAGCAGACTTGTGCACTGTGTGTATTGATCACCTTTGGAAATGGCCCTCTTTCAATTGCTTCACCGGGTTGTGGAGAGTTCATTGAGATGTTTCCCATTGATTATCATTCTAGTTAGCAAGTAAGATCGATAATGGAAATTGGGCCCAGAATGAAGGTGAAGCCTGATTCGGAGTAGAGTGCAAAAGGAGGCGGTGAACACGGCATCGGCATGTGCTGTGTCTGTCTGAAAGTTAATTGGCCTTCTCGGCAAAGTTAGGTGTTAAGTGTATATATAGATGGATTTCCTGTAGCCAGCGAGCAGATGTATTGAGCATGAAATTTAGATTGATCGCTTACATTTATTCTTGGAGATTTATTCAGGAGTAGGCTCCACCCCTCCTGTACCATGCGCCTTTTAATATTTGAAGCAATGCCAGTGTGAAGGTGAACTGCGTCCCAGGAACAGTGCCAGAATGTGACTGCTCTGTGTCGGCATACCTTTCCAGGTGCTGGTGTCGGTGCAGTCACTCATACTGGTGGCAGAGCCCTACTTCAATGAGCCTGGGTACGAGAGGTCGCGAGGCACACCCAGCGGCACGCAGAGCTCCCGGGAGTACGATGGTAACATTCGGCAAGCCACCGTTAAGTGGGCCATGCTGGAACAGATGAGAAATCCTTCAGCCTGCTTCAAAGAGGTAGGTTTTGTTGCCAGGAACGGTAACTTAGAATTTAGGCCTTTTTCAGTCGTTATGCAAAGAAAAACGTAGCGCAAAGAAATATATTTCCCCAACTTTTTTTTTTTTTTTTTTCCTGAGATGCTGTGTTTTGTTGAATAACCACTAACATTAATGTGAACTTAAATGTCAGTGATAGCACAGTGTTGTTGTGATTCATTCCTGTTAACATTTTGATTAATACCTTTGTGATTCAGGGCCATGTGTTAATCGTTATTTTTAAATAAGTGACATTTTTTGGTGCTCCTTTATTTCTGGCTATATGGGTGAATAAGATTCTGTCTCGGAAAGCCTTGCAGCCCTTCTGGAGTGCTGTACTTCTGCTTTTGATCACGGGGGGCAATTCTGTCCAGGGGCCTCTGATTAGATGTCATGTTTGTTTCGTTCATCTGTGTCATCGCTTTCTCTGGTAATGTGCAGCAGCACAGGCTGTTTCAGCTTGAGCAGCTGTCTGGGGAATGTAAAGGCCCCCTTGCCCGTAAACTATAGGGGCACAGGTTATTAAACAATCATCCAGTGTAGGAGAATATTAAACAGCTACAGGCAATAAATTCAGTGTTTATTAATATCCAGGTAGGTAATAAGTTCAGATTGCATCCGCGCTAGCCCCACAAGGTTGCAAATTCCCAGTGCCCTTGACGGGCGCCGGTACTGCCAACAGCAAGCGATCTGTCATGGGCACAGCCTGCAGAGCTGGCCAGATGGGCGGCAGGCTCAAATGTCCCATCCACAGTGCCCCTGTGGCGTGAGCCCTGATAAAGTCCCCAATTAATACAGTTAAAACTATTAAACTCCTTTTTTTTTGACAGGTCAGAGCGTTTATGCCTCTGTTTGTTAAATAATGTAAAATACATGCAGCAACAATTTTTTTTTTTTTTTCTTTCCTTAAAACCACTGCAGGATTTTTAGATTTCAAACATTTTCTGTTATCTGATTGGTATGGTATGTTAGTAGTTTTTCTGGAGATTGTAGTCTAATTGATTTTTTGGGTTTTTTTTTTTTTTTTTTTTTTTTTTTTTTTTTTTTTTTTTGCATGATATTGTGAAGTATAATCCAGATATTTTGTGTTTTGGCTAGGTACTGAATAATGTGTCAGTGTATTTCACATACAAACCCAAAGGGAAAGTCGGCATTGATTAAAATATTGTACTTGGGACTGAAATCCTGGATGAAAATACTGAATTCAATTAGATTCCCAGATGTTTGCTGTGTGCCAAGTCTCTTGGCTCTGCTGAATAATAATTCATTTTCCAGTCCTACCTGTAATCCCCACAGTAATCACTGCACTTCGGCTGGAGGCTTCACGCAAAGGCTTCTCTGCGAGGCGGTTTCAGTAGAGCCCCAGACGCCGCTGGCTCAGCAGAGCATTTCCCGTGGGCCCTCATGCTGGATCTCTTGAGTGGTACTACTGGCCACTAGTCAAAATGAAAGTCATTCAGATACCACGCAATAGTGTAAACCTGTCTCCACGTATGCAGTCTCACCCATGCCAAATGGCTTTGAACGTTGTCAGGTGTGGTCGCCACCTGATAACTTCCAGATGCATTTCTCCAGATCCTCAACCACAAAGGAGACACAGTTCTGCGCTGAGCCAATAGTCATCCTATCTTGCCTATAGTCACTATACATGTACATTACGTTACATTTATTCATTTGGCAGACGTACATCTCATAGAAAATTCAAATTGTGCATTACATTAGGAGAAAGAGGCATAGCTGCAGAGGTGTGATCCTTAAGCACAGTTAGTTTCCTTCACCACATGCAGCGACGTTCATCGCACAAGTAGCTGCATAAAACTTTACCAGACTCACAAAAACTACTTACTCACAAAACTCTGCTTGCCTTCGTAACATTCTCAGTCTCCGTTGGCACCCTCCGTAAGATCATGTTTAGTTTTTCCTCAGATCTTGAATAAGGAGTCCACAGAGCAGGTGCTTTGACTCGGGTATTGTGCGTGTGTTTGAATGTAAGCCTATTCATGTGACGATGGCTGGCATAGTGCTATGAGAATAGTGATCAGGCCCAATTCTCCACTGGAATTAGCATTTGATGTTCATCTGGACCATAGAAGGTAGCTAGCAGTGTGTTACAGGCAAGTCCTGGAAATGACATTGTGGGATACTCCTATCGAACTCTGCTTCTGAACCAGATCACTGCACCTGAACTAGAAACAGCAAGTACTCATGAGTGCCTCCCAAATACTGCCTGAATGCTTTCTGAAATTCATTTAGGTTCCTGTAACATTCTTGTCAGGGCCAGGAGGCGCACAAGTGAAAAGACAATGGCATGAAATTGATGGAGTAGGTCCCTGCCGTCTCAGTGTATCTTATGTGAGACTAACAGGGCCAAGGGGCACTTTCTCCACATTCCCTCCAGCTTTGTTAGATTTAAAAAAAAAAAAAAAAAAGATTCATATCTATTTTTTTACTATTAAAAACTTGAATAATATGAGGGAGATTCCAAGTGAGCTGACAACAAACAAGCTAGTCACTGAAATAGATGCTGGCACATGGGAGCGGGAAGAGTGTGCCAGTGCTCTTGCTTCTGCAGCCAGATTGTCCTGTAACTTGATCTTGATGCTGTTCAAAGTTGCACTTCACGTTGGGTTGAGAACTTTTATGTCTCCAGAGTGTTGTAGGAAGACTGCAGGTTGAGCTTTCCTTTCTTCATGTTGGTCTTATCAAGACTCTGTTGACTGCATCCACTATTAGGCCTCTCTGTTATACCACGCCTAATACACCATATGCGCTTTTAAATTAAGGCAAGTCAGGTATAAAGACCGTTATAACAGCCACACAGCTCTTTCCTTGAATGAACCACTACATGCATTTTGTTGCATTATTCTGTATTTATTTGTTAAGCAGATATGGTCAAGAAAGACCTTTTAGGTCTACAATGACTCATATTGCACGTTATATAAGTTGTTAAGGCAGCTGTACCCGTTAGAGCATGCAGCAGCAGGGTCTGAGGAACCAGGGCTGTGACCAGGGCCTCAAAGAGGAGGCATTGACTCTTGTTTCCATGGCAACAGTCGCAGGGAAATTGATAGCGTTTCCCTCTTGCTCCCTCCCCACACCAAGCTGGGTGACTGTTACCCCTGCCTTTTGCAGAGAGGCGCTAACGTGTCATTCAGAATTACGCACCAGTGCTTTGAAATTTCTTGCCAGAGATGTAGAGTACAGGAGATGGCCCATGGACTGAAGGTGGTGGTGTGTGAAGGGTCCTTCACAGTTTACAGGCTGTGTTGGAGACCTGCAGTGGAAGGCTGATTTGTGCCTCACCCCCCTCAACAGTCATCACTCTGTTGCTTCATGCAAAAATCAGCCAGTGATTTACCTGTGATCCTTATGGTCTTTGTTTCCAGAGACCAGACAATGCCATCTGTGCAACAAGCCCATGCAGCTCAAGGCAAGAAAGTTCTCTCTGCATCAGGGAGGCCTTCTCAGCTAGGACTGTACTCAACTCCCTGTACCTAACCATGCCTATCTCTGAACAGTGGTTTGATCTTTTTACCATTCCTCTTAAACTGTTTTTCCCCCAATGGTTGTGAGCGCACTGACATTTTAATATGATTTTAAAGTGCCTCTCTTAGTGGGTAGTGTAAATTACTCAGTGTCTGGAATTTGGGTTTGGATGTGAGGTCAAATCCAGCTGAGTCTGTCTGGAGTATGCATGTTCTCCCAGTGTTCGTATGGATTTCCTCCCACAATCTAAAGAGAAGTTTCAGCTAAACTGAAGACTGTAAACTGCCCTTAATGTGTGTAACCGTGACTCAGTGAGTGTCTGTAATTGCCCTGCGATGGACTAGCATCCTGTCCAGGACTCTTCCTTAGCTTCCACAGTAGGCTCTGGACCACCACAAACCTGCACTAGAAGAGTGGTTATTGCTTATGGATGGGTAGAGTTGTGTATGTCTAAAATAATGATTTTTTTTTTTTTTTTTTCCTTCTTTTGTATTTGGCAGCTGATTTTTTTCCTCTTCCTAGGGAAGGGGTTTCCATGCTTTGCGACCATTGATTTGTCTACCTGGCAGTTGGGTTGAGTCACACCCTGTCTCAATTCTGGACTGAGAACACGTGACTCAGACTTTGCGAGCACGTGTTCACATCGCGTATTACTTGAATGCTGCGTTCCCAACTCTCAAGTTCAATTTAGACATCACTGCAGTTCAGAGTTATGTTTTAAGGTCAGAAGAAATGAGTGTTCAGCATCAAATTCCATCTCCTAACTGGCAGCAGGGCCACGTAGGCTTATAATGCAGCTCAGATGGCTGAAGGAGTAGTGAAGGACAGAGGGAGGAGGAACTCTTTAATAGCAGGCCAAATGATTCCTACCTGTCCTTGGCTTCTTATGCCTCCGGAATATTGAGGAGTGGGGATTGTTCAGCAACTGTCTGGACGTGCATTTAATTCCATCCAGAGAAGACTGTCGTGAGGCTCCTGTATAACTCAGCCTGTAAAGACGCTGCTCGACCAGTGTGTCCCATTGCAGGTTACATTTCTGTTATGGGATGGGAAAGTTATACATCTCTATGACAGGTCGAAGTTATGCTTGTTTTTGGTCACACGCTTTTAATATTCTTGTTCTGTTATAGCAGTACTAGCACATCACATTTTGGTGTACATAAGTAACTGTGCCAAAGCTCGTGATTGTAAAAACCTGGTAAAAGAGAACATTAATCTCTCACATCGTGACCTTGAAATGTTTTTAGTAATCGGCACAGGAAAATTGGGTACCTCATCAGAAATGACTGAAGCATCTTAAATGAGCACAAGTTTAATTTTAAAGATTGATCTCAGTAATAATAACAAATGGCCAAAGTTAGTAATAACTAATCCAGAAACAGTGGGTGTGAATTGGGACATGGCAAGCAGTTGCTGCATCCCAAATCAACTGCCTGGAGACTGTTGCTAGGAAGCAAAAAGGAATCAACATCGCTCACTGAGTCTCATTTGGGCCGCAAGTCTGCAGCAGTAAGACGGGGTACGTGTGGCAGCCGATGGCCCCGTTGGGCGTGGCCCCTCGTGACTCCGTCGAAGTTTTGAGCTGGTGATTGACGTGCGGTCTCCAGGGGAAGGGGCTAAACGGCGTGCCTGCCTCTCGGGTACCCCAGTTGGAAGGCAGGTGTCCCAGTTCCTGAAGTGCCGCAGTAGTGCAGAGTCACCAGCAGTAAGGAGCAAGCAGACAGGTTCCTGTAGGGCTGCAGGCCCCGTGCCTCCTATTCCACCCGCAGTCTCAGACATCTCCCTAAGCTGACAGGAACAGCTCTGCTTGGACACAGTTATGATGCCAATAAAACATTCTTCTGCATACCTTTTAAGTCTCATGGTTCAGCTCCTTGTTTTGTGTGTTTTAGTGGATACAGTGAATTTATCGCTTTCGTAATTAAGGCACTGTGAGAAAGAGTAGTTTGTCCCGGACTCAGGTGGATTGTAGAACCAGTCCACAAACTAAAGAGGAAGTCTTGGTTTACTGGAGTGCTCTGCACTTCAAAGAAGCTTGTTTAAAATCCACATAGAAATGGTCAGTTCTGCAACTTGGAAGATGTAAGACGAGCTCCCTCTCTAGCTGTGGCTGTAGGAACGTGGAGGTGCGTTTTCCTTTTGAAAGCGCCATGTTCTCTGTGGTTTAAGGTTGCCCATTGGCCTCTCTCTTCTGCCGAACTAATAGTAGCAATGAGGTTTTGCGCACAGCTTGTTGTGGTTGCTCTTGTCTGAAATGGTACCTTTTGATTGGTAAGAACTACTTGTGTTGAAGGGTATGGTGCAGTGTGGCCCCACCGAAGCTTCGGCTGGCTGAGATTTGCAAACGTGTGCATTGCGTTGTTGCTGGGGTCTAACTGCCCTTCGTTCTCTTCACTCCTTCCCGCCACCAGGTAATCCATAAGCACTTCTACCTGAAGCGGGCTGAAATCATGGCGCAGTGCGAGGAGTGGATCGCAGACATCCAGCAGTACAGCAGCGACAAGAGGGTGGGCCGCACTATGTCCCACCACGCAGCAGCACTAAAAGTAGGTCCTTACCTCTACACGTCACATCCGCTGTCCGGCACTGAGGTTGCACTTTTTCTCTTCCGTCTTGATTCTTTCATAGCTGCCAGTGTCATAAGGCGGCACCATTCTTTTAACACAAACACGATAAACACCAGTGATTTCTTGGTAAATCCATTTGTTAAAATTTGCTTTTAAACAATCAACACGTATTGTGTGGTAGGGCGGTAGTAATCGTTCCGGCAACCAGGAGATTCGTGTCAGACGCAATGTGACAATGGCATTGTTTTCCTCTTAAGAGTTTTTTTTTTTTTTTTTAACTTTAATTTCTGCTTTTCCTTTCATAATTGTGTCCATTTTACTAGTTGACATTTTCAGTTTTTCTTTTGGGTTGGTAAACAGAATGGCACAAAAGAAACACCATAATGAAACATGAGATCGCCGCAGAAATAGTAACAGCTTTGCTGGGGAACTCCATCTCTAGCGACATTGCCGAACGCAGGATACACGTGAACTTAGAACTCACTCGATGTAGATGCCAAGCTTTACATCCAGTGTGTGTTTGTCCGAAAGTGTTTAAATTGAGCTCTCGATGTATAATTGTCATTAGCGTTATGTTCTAAGCGTGTGTATTTATCCAAAGCGAATCGCTTGTGGTCCCAACAGCCTTGTAGCAGTAGTTTAGTCTGTCGGCTGAAAACGCTCTAAGGAGCCCTAGATCCCCGATGCACACTTCTTCAGTACGAGTGCTTCTGGAAGGTATTGGGTGGAAACCAGAGCCTCGTGAGCCTAGGCCTGAAGCAATGGATTAGGCTCTACTGACCAGGGCGTACCCAGCAGCTGATGCCTCCAGCGTGGGACAGGGCTGTGGAGGATCTCTCAGTAGTTTGCTCCAGGCGATGCCCTGGACCCTCTTTTAGGCTCACGGCCAGTTTGCTCCACAACCCCCTTTCAGTACAGAATCCCTCAGCAGCAGCAGCAGCGGCAGCTCACCCGGCTCATTCAAATGGCCAAGCAGCACCGTGTGCAACCCCCATCCAGTCTGCCGTAGAGCTCTCTTAAACTGTGTCTGAATCAGCCACTCAGGATGCATCCCTTCCACTTACATAACCTGACAGTTTTGATCCATGTAGCCGTCTTGCTTTTTTCAGACTCTGGGGTGAAAGGAAGGGGTGGTGTGGGGAGAAGGTGTGTGCATGTGGGAGGGACAAGATGAGGTGGTTTGTAAAGATTATATCCCAACATCTAATTTGCTCAACAAAAAAGGGTACGATCAACATATAATTTGCAGCAAAGCTCCTGAGTTGTAAATAATGGCATATAAATTATTTTTAATCAAATTATTTTTTATTTTTTTTAAACATCTTTCACGCAGCAGGTGTAGTAAATGGCAGGAGTAGCCTTTTATTACCGTGCTCTTCTAGGTGTTTGTCGCCTTATGATTTGCCAGATTTGTTTACGGAGACCAAGGTTCGTCTCAGTATTAAAAGTTGAACGGTCAAGTATTGATCACCTGTGAACTGACGAAATGCACATCGTTAACAAATGAGACAAGGACCGAAGTAATTTTACTGCTGGTTTATGGGTCAGGGTTAGTATGCAAAAGGAAACTAGATGGAATTGCCCTGAAATGCTTCATATGCAGGACATGTTTTAAGAAAAGGTTTTGTTTAATGGCGGCAATAATGCTCTACCATAGCAGACACTGTTAAAAGCTGTAATTAAACACTGTGTATCAAGGGCTTTGGCCCTCAGCTGCAGGAGTTGACCCCAGTGTTGTGCCCTCCCTCGTCCTCTGCAGAGGCACACAGCACAGCTGCGTGAGGAGCTGCTCAAGCTGCCCTGTCCCGATGGCCTGGAGCCCGACGGGGAGGAGTTCTCAGAGAAAAGCTCTGCCCTCATGGTTAAGGAGTCGCCCAACCAGGACACGGAGAAGCCGAGCAGCAGCCAGGACGCGCACTGCAGCGACAGCCAGCTTTGAGCTCCGTGCACTCCCCTCATGACTATCATGATTATTAAATAGACTTGACGGCTTTGAAGCACAAGCCAACATTTTGTCAATATTTGTATGTAAGAATCTAATGTAATAGCCTAAAATAGAGAAGAAAGAAAATGAAGACAAACCGCTAAAAAAAACAAAAAAAAAAAAACCCCTGAAACTATGCTATGCCCTTAAGGAAATACCAACGACAACCAACCAACCTTTTATTTACCTGTAAAAGAGTGTAAACTTTTTTGTGCTTTTATTTTTCAATTGTGAAATAACCACTGATTGGTATGTTATTAAACTTGTTTATGTATACATGACAGGAAATCACAATATATAAGGGAACTACCTTTAGAAAAGAATGTTTACTGAATGTTAATTTCCATTTTGACTGTTAGCGCAAGAACAGTTGTAACCAAGAATATACTGGTCATTCTTTAAGAATACTATTTAAAAGAGAACCACACATACACTTTCTTCGATTTGGAAAACTTCTGGTTTGCCCATTTACATTGCATTTTTGATTTCTACAGAATTCTGTAAACTTCAATAAAGGCTTAAATGGACATTCTTTATTGCTATGATTACTTGTTACCTCTCACAGGCTGGAGTAGATGTCTAATGAAATGCATACTAATTTTTTTTTTTCTTCACTAATTTGAAATGCAACTTGAATAAATGCAACCTGTTTTTCTTTGCTTGGACGTATGGATCCTGGTACTCGGGTGTAGGCATGGTGCGTGTGGCTGCCGGTGAGGACGAAGCGTGTGGGGAAAGCCTGTGGCTATGCTTTTCGGTTCGCTTCGCGAAGCCCCTTGCAGTTGCCGCCCACCAGCAGGGCTGCACGCAGCACTGGCTATAGCCACTCTTCCTTTTGACAGATTGTCAGCTCTTCCTGTGCATTGATCATTTTGCCCCCCTTTTGCCAGAAACTTGTATTGTGGGAGCTTTTTTTATTTTTGGAGTGCGCACATGGGGCAGAGATGCATGTTGGCAGGACGTGACATGAAATTTTAAATGGAATTGAATGGAAACGAATATTTCTGAACCGTTTGGACTTTGGCCTCTCATGACAGATTCAGTACTAATCCATAGGGAAGATTGCTTGAAACAACTTGAAAAAGGGTGGTTTTTACGTTTTTGCACAGCTGCTGAATGCAAGTCAGCTTTCTGTGGAGAAGTACTATGGTAACGATCTGACTGTGGGGTCTGAACACATCTTTAGCAGTGGACTATGTGTTCTGCATTATTTAATCCCTCCCCTGTTTTGTTATACCACCTTTACATGTGTAAGAGTGTAATAAAATGTATTTTATTAAATGGATGCTTTTCACAATACAGAGCATAAGAACTGGCAGTCCATTTCTTTTTTCACAATGATTCTCTATGCTCACATTAATGCAAGGTGCCAGTAGGTCTCGGAGGATGCTAGTTGATGGTACGATCGCATCGTGCTAGCGGTTCACATTACACATCCGCAGACGCTTCACATTCGTAATAGTTTATATTCGTCTTGAAAAACTGAGCGACTGCAAAATTAGAACGATGGCTTCCAAAGGTCACATCACATGGCCATCAGCTTCAGTCCTATGCCGTTTCTTCTCTCTGAACTCACGAAGGCGCTCGGCAATGCGTGTCGTATGCTGCCCCATCCTGTGAAATTACTTCCCTTAAGCTGAAAACTCGTGTTAATACATTAGTTATGGACTTATATATCGTAACACTAGCGAAGTCCTTGAAAATAATGTTGCGAGCTCTGATGTCTAACACGAGATCCATGTTCCGTCAATGTAGCCATGAATGATTTAGCTTACACTGTACATCTTTAAAAAGTACAGTATAGTTCCTTCTTCCGGTTAGTTTTGTGCTGTAACGAAATCCAGCTCAAAGAGTCTTTCTCCAATCTACCTGCAAGACGTTAGCCCGTCGGCTTCTCACTGCGGCATTTTTTTTTTTAAACGGCTCCCTGGTTACTTTCTCGTGGTCGTGCATTAATATGCAGCCACAGTGGGCATTGTGCTCTTTGTGGAGCTGCCTCCGAAATCCATACGATAGTAACACGCCTTGACGCGTTACTCGAAACGGGGCCGTTTCGTTGAACAGCCGAAACAACTGCCTGCTTTCTTCAATCACAAGGTGACTCGCACTGCGCTGCCACTTCTCAGACTCCTCTGCTCCCGTCGAGGAGGGAGTCACTTTGAGAATCTGTGACAGCGCTGGTTCGGCGAGCTCAGATACGTAGGGATTACCCCCCGCACACACGATACAGTGTAGATACACATCTGCGGTTTATCCTAGACCTCTGCATTATTCATCCCTTTTTTTTTTTTTTTTAAGACTCCCTGACAAACTTGAAGAAGAAAGGGAAGCGGTGGAAGATGCTTCTGTAGCGGCGAAGGCCACATCTACACGAGCTGGAGCTGTAACGTTCAGCTTCATTCTTAAGGGACTAAGAAGATGCAATAAACACAGGACTATGTTCATCGTGCTCTTCCAAGTAAGACAGATTATTTCTCTGCAATACTCCACGGCATTATTTTCAGAATGCCTGGGACAGCACATGAAATTAAATGTAGGAAATTCTAGATTACAGGTGGTCCCCGACTTACGATGGGGTTACGTTCCGCGAAACCCACTGTAAGTCGAAAATATCGTAAGTCGAAAATTTTTTTAATACGCACCTCTGTGACAGACTGGAAGATGTGGATCGCTGCATCGCGAGAGAGTATCGCACCACATATCGCTTGCTTGGGGAAAAAAAATCAAAATTCGAAGTACGGTTACTGCTGAATGCCTATCGCCAGCTCACCATCATAAAGTCAAAAAAAATCGTTAGTCGAACCATCGTAAATCGGGGACCACCTCTATAAATCGATTTTCTGAGTTGCAAAAGAAGCTGATTCTTTACGGCAGTCATTCTATATATTATGTAATTCATAAATACGGAATTCATGTTCGCCTACGTGGTCCTGTTAGTTAACCTCACACACCGATCACTGTTTTCCTATCGCACGTTTAAAGAATCGATATGTGCTCCCTGCATCATACGGTCGAGTACGATCCAGTGCTTGTCAGTGCATTGACTGAGATTTCCTGTCATCAGGGAAGCACAACCATGTCCCAGGAGTTACCTTTAGCTCAGGCAAGACTGTGCAACCCACCGGGACATGTGCCTACAGAAAAACAAATCAGACGGAGACGGATAAAGGAGGTTTTCGGTGTAGGCGCGATCTTTGCGAACACACACCACGAAGAGGAAAGAGTCTCGTGAGAAATCTTTTCCATCCGTAGTTTTCCTGGAGGACAGCCGTGGAGTGACATGCAAAGGCGATTCAACACGTCCCTTATCGTCACAGCAGGTGTTTTTCCGAAGGGAAACGTTGGAATATGTATCCTTGTAGGATGGCCTAAAGTCACGGCTTTAATTTTATTTCCTGTAACACGTTAATTATCTTTTGAGAATGAACGGCGTATTGTTTGGATGATCTGCAAATGGGTTTTTAATCGCTCATTTTCAATGATTAGTACGATTAGCACGAAATCTACTGATAATTTGTAGGACAGAATGCAGAATATATGTTTTAATTGCTGCAATTTCATTTCTTTATAGAAACAGGGACCCTTCCCTGTAATTATCACACGACTAAGTGAATAATTACATTTCAATGCGTTCCAAAGTCTGACTAAAGCTATCGTTACTGTTAATGTCGGTCGTAGTCACTAAAAAAATTGTAACGTCCCTGTCTCTGCCCTATTATTTACCATAATGATATTGTATTTACGCTTATTTACATTTACATTTATTCATTTAGCAGACGCTTTTCTCCAAAGCGGCGTACATTTCATAGAATTTTTTTTTTGTTTTCGAAAAAAAAACTAAAAGACAACTGTTTTCCAAACTTTTTTTTTTTCTTCATTTTGCTATTTTTTCAGAAAGGTAACCAGCTGAAACAGAAGTTAAAGTCTTAATCTGTTCATGCTCTGCATGCTGTTGAAGCTTCTGTCTGGAAAATTTACATTACATACTTTTTCTCCAAAGCTACTTACAATGTTAAGGTCACAATTATTACATGCTTATAATCATTTACCCATTTGTACAGCTGGCTAATTTTACTGGAGGAATTTAGGGTAAGTCCTATGCTCAAGGGTACTACAGCCAGAGGTGGGGATCAAACCTGCGACCTCTGGGTCCAAAGGCATTAGCTCCAATCACTGCACTACCAGTCCCTGTTAAGATTAATAAATTTATCACAGCAACTCAGCATACACACATAATGTTTCTCAGATCTGCTTTGTCCGACAAAGTACAGTTCGGACATGGAATATACTCATATCACAAAATGAAAGACACTTCAACAGCTCATGAAAATATGCATAATTTGTTCCTACATCAGGCTTCTTGTTCAGCACCACAGCATTGTTGCAGGTTACGTGGTCCTTTTCTTCCACAGCAGGTATTTTATTGAGCATTGCAGCTTGTATCAGACATTTTGGTACACAGATACACACTTTGTGCCTCGAACCCAACAGGTTTTCGTTCTCTCAGTGATGTCAGTGTGGCTATTTTCTGACAAAATCTACTGTATTAATCTCTGCTTAACCCATAACCTTATTTAGACGGGTATGTGCCTTTCCAAGTCTTGTTCGGTCCGTTGAATTTACCACGGGTAGATGCCAAACTGGATGTACAAACATCTCAAAAATGATCAATAAATGAGATGCCCCTGGGGTACATTTCAAGTGTCATAGCAAAGGGTTTGAATAATTATATCAATGAGATATTTCAGTTTTTCATTTTTAGTAAATTAGCAAACATTTCTTTAAAATCCTCTTTTTGGTTTGTCATTACGGGGTACAGGCAGACCCGGAGTTACGAACGTCCGACTTACGTACAACCTATAGTTACAAACCGTCCCGCCGTAAAGCCTACTATAGTAAAAATTTGAGTTGCATACAATGATTCGTAATAATAAACGGGCACTACTTTGCGACGCCCATCAAAACACGCATCTACAGCGGTTCGTCGCTCGTGGGTGGGGCGCGTGAGCCCGAGGTAGGACAAAGAATTCCTTCTTTTCAGTTGGACCACGTTGCTGTTAAATGTCTCGTATGTTACTGTATTTGCCTTTAATTTTTTTGTTGTTTTTACCCTCCTAACCATGGCACCAAAGCGCAAATGTGACGCAAGTTATAGCGATGCATCAAAGAAAAGGAAAATGATCACGACTGAAACTAAAATGGAAAAAATAAAGCAATCGGAAAAAAGTGAAACGCCAGCAAACATTGCAAAAGCGAACATTAAAGTTTCTTTAATGTTCTTTATACCCACACACACACATTCTCTCTCTCCTCCTCCTCTCTCTATTATAAATACTGTAGTAATATTTATAATTATTATGATTATTATTATTATTATTACATCTTTACATTGTATTATTATTATTACTCTATTGATATATTAAAGATGTTTTAGCGTATCTGGAAGTGTTTCCTCAGTGTTTTTTATGCATAGAAACGTACACGATATAAGATATACTAAGACAAACATTTGACTAAGTGACGTTAGACATGAACTGTACCTAACTGTTATGACTTGCGTACAAATCCGACTTAAAGACAGACTTAGGAACGGAACTCGTTCGTAATCCGAGGACTGCCTGTATTAAGTGTTCATTGAAGAGGCGGTAAAAAATAAATTTAACATAAGGCTGCAACATAAAAATGTGAAAATAGTGAAGGTGTCACGTCCACGCCCACAACTCAATCGACAGCACCTGACTCCAGTTCAGCACCTACCCTTTAAAAGACGCTCCGCGACTCCCAGACCTTTGCGGAATCTCGTCAGGGACAACCGTCCCCTGTGACACTTCGTTCACAAGCATCGCTAGCTCTTCGTTCACGTCCTCCGGTTTCTGACTCTTCGCTTCATTTCCCGACCACGTCCACGGATCCTCCTTCCTGTCCTGTTCGCCGTTCGACCGACCCTTCGCTAAGTCGCCTGACCTCGTCCATGGATCTTCGCTCTGACCCTGACGGCCAATCGACTGACCCTTCGCCTGTCCCCGACACCGAGAACTCGCCTCGTCCCTCGTCTCCGGACGGACGACGCTGCACTTGGGTCCAGTCGTCCCAAGCCCCTATGTTTCTCGTGACAGAAGGGGTCTGAATACTTTCTGACGGCACTGTGTATTACAGCTTGAAATAATGGTTTCTGTACTTAATTATTTGTGAATGAAATTTTTTTTTTTTTGTTTAGCTGATGCTTTTCTCCAAAGCAACTCGCAATGTTTTACCCATTTATACAGAAGGCTTCTTTTTACTGGAGTACTGCGGTAACGCAATCCATTCTTTATTCACCTGAGGCCTTTGATACAGTCGGCAATTCGACCAAGCAATTTTACATAGAGCAATACACACCATAACAATAGATACCCAGGAACTTCTACACACTGAAATAAATGACAAGCGACATGAAGCTTCAGCAAACTACAATAACATTAAAGCTGCTCTACAAAAATATATGTTTAACTACAGAAAAGTTCAGGAAAAAAATTAAAGGCAATTGAATTGCAGTTCATTTGCCTCAACCCAGCATCTGAACAATGGAAGAGCGATCCAAACGGTAATCATAAAATGTGATATTTTCAGTGATATCTAAGCAGAAAATAACGAAGCAATTATAACATTATGCTTGAACTGATAATGGAATAAGGATCATTTTCCTTTAGTTCACTCTCCAATTAAAAATACAATTACGGCAAGCCTCTGAAGGTCAATACATTAGTCAAATTATATCCAGACAGGGATTTATATCTGATCTGTTACTGTTCAGGGAGATAGTATAGGAAAAATTATTTCTGTGGATTACATCCTGCAAATGTGTCTTAGAAGACAATTTGTTTAGTGGCAAAACTCATGGGAAAGGGCCAGCTTGCATGCTGTCTGTAGTGAGGATTATTCCTATTTTGAGGACACGGTCACACCAAATGAAACATTTAGACGCAGTGGTCACTGGTGCAGTTTACTCTTGCGGGAAAGCATTGTTTGGCTGGGAGGTCCATAGTTCCCGGGGGGTTGCGGTGGCACGGCGGGGTGCCTTGCGATGGAGTGGCGTCCCGTCCGGGGTGTGTCCCCTCCCCCTCCAGCCCCGCGCCCTGTGTTGCTGGGTTAGGCTCTGGCTCGCCACGACCCCGCTTGGGATAAGTGGTTTCGGCGTGTGTCTGTCCGTGCTTTTTCACATCTGAGAAGTGCCTGGGCTCCTTGGCCTGTCCGATGAGGGGACCCGCCGCTATATGCGCCAAAGGAGAGTACAGTTGCCAAGGAAGCCACATTCAGCTGTTCCTCCTGGATATAGAGGGATTTAATAAGAAGCCCGGAAGCTGAACACCCACGACAACAGCAGTCCAAACACATGTAATTTAGTGTGCACTATGTTGTCATCTCCCTCAGCAAAAACCTTCCTTTTCTCAGCGCAACTTTTGTTGCCGCCGCTTTGCAGGAGCTGAACACATAGCAGAAGGGAGGTAGGGGTTTCATGCGTTTTTAATGCTCCTTTGTTCAGCTACAAAGCACCGAGCTCCAGCTCTCAGTGGCGAATTACACGGCCTTGCATGCTCCTTGGACATTGAAATCACCTCCTCCACGAGCATGAAATACGGTTTGCGAAAGTGTTTCCGAGCAAAGAAAAAAAAAAGTTACCGAAGAAACATTTCCCGAGCAGAACACGGAAACACTTTTAATCATTTGTGTGCTTGACAGTAAATCAGAGATCAACCCTGAGGGAAAAACACCCGATGCTATTTGAAAAGCGTGTACTTTTTTCGAACTCTGAACATTTGGAAATAGCCCCCTGAAGATCCTTCAGCTTGCTAGGGACGACCGCAACGTACACAAGCCCTCCTTTTAAATGTCACGCTTGAATGGGAGGCGAGAACGGTAAAGGAAGACAATAAGTAAGAGAGAGAGGGTCTGAGGAGGAGAAAAGAACAGGATAAATTCTCTGCACATTCAAAGATAATAAAAAAAAAAACCCAGCAACGAGCTCTATTGATGCACCATCCTGCTTCTAGGGTTTTGAATCATTTAGATGTTTTTGTCTCATGTCAAATCTCAGCCTTAATCACTGATGCTGTCTCCTGCAGATGTGTACGATACACTCTCCGTGGAGTAAACCAATAACTGGGGAACGGCGAGAAGGTCAGAGCGGAGATCATTTTCATTAAACTCAAGTGCAGCGTGAAGTCTTTTCTCTACGGGGGAGCTCTCTTTAAGACCTCTCCTTCAGTTTTGCTGCACTCCTGCTGAGAACGGCAGCCGAACAGGTGGGGGAATCGATGTGCACGGTTACGTTCTCCATTGCTGCTCTGATTCCATGAAAACCTGCAGCCCACGCAGAGTATTTATGGACGTGCTCAACAATGTGAGTAGCAGACAGGTGTGCTGGACATACGTATCCCTTTGTCCTCTGGGAAATATCATGTAGCCTCCTAGGGCAGGAAAGAAAGAAAGAAGACAGCAAACAGAAACAGCTACCAATGAAAAAAGTTCTTTTAAAGCACGTTTTTTGATTTTATTAAGAAGGTTCTATGAATGGAGGGTGCAGTGGGTTTGGCTGGGGCCTGCTTTGTGGTGGGTCTGGGGTTCGACTCCTGCTTGCGGTGGACTGGAGTCACGTCCGGGGTGTGTCCTCTCCCCCTCCAGCCTTGCTCCAGTTTGCCAGGACAAGCGGTTGTAGACATTGTGAGTGCATGTGAGTGATTTTATGAATGTGTAGAACGCACCATTATGGCATTTGCTACATTTCCTCAGTCACCTTTAATAAAATCAATCACTATTTCATGGAAAGAAAGAACCGATTCCACATAAGCCAAATCGTGAAACAATCAACCTATATAACCTTGTACGCAGATCCGGAGACCCATCAATCATCAGTAACGTTAATAATCAATATACTGGTAAAACTCTACATTTATCACATTATTTCTCAAACCGTTATAGTGTTAAGCAGTTAATAAAGTCATTGTAAAACACTAAGACGGGATTATACAATGAGTTTCTTTAGAGGAAAGTTCTGAGTTTTAATTTCTAAATGGATGACAAGGGAAAGTACAAATCCAGTATGACTTCAATTATCAGATATGAATGTTTCAATTCGTCACTTCCAATGATTGTAAAATGGGTTTTATCAAGGAGATATGCAGCACCTCTTGATGTCAAACGTTGCACACACATTCACATTTTTAAAGACCATGAGCTTTTGCCACTGTATATTATATGACATGGACATTTATGTACCATTTTTTCTAGTATATATCATATACACTTTATTCCATATCTCCTATTTGTATTTGGACAAACTGAAGGATTGCAGTGGACCAGTATCTACAAAAAAGAGAGCATTTTCAGGATTTTCTTGCTTTCGCCACATCCCAACTTATAGTATTTTTCCTAATTTGTAAGACCTTTTATAAATGATCATAATGATATATGCAATTCATAGATGAAATCCACAATATAGCTTTTATTTTTCTATTGCTAAAATGTTTCTGTTGTATTAATTAAAATAAGTGTTTATTTAACGGAATATATATATTATGGTTGGTTGCTATTAAGTTTTTCACCCCAGTGAAATGTGTGATTAATTTGGTTTTTCAAGGATGGAATCAACTAAGAAATAATTTCACAATAATCTCTTTAATGTCTTACAGGTGCGTTTCTTCCTGTACCCAAAGTATGATAACTGTGGCATGCGGAGAGGATGTGAGAAAAAAGTGGTTTGCCTGAATTGCTTAAAACATATGAGCATCCTAAAAGTGAACTGAGTCGTTTTCATGCAGACAGATTGTGTTGTAGAATTTAAATGAATAATAAAGTCATTCAGTTTAGTTACATCCCCCAGTCTAAACCATAAATCATGCATCAATAAATCTATTCTTCTACAACATAATTTTTTATAAGCGTTATTTGAATTAATAAAATCCACTTCACATTTACTCATGACCAATTTACATTTATATTTATTCATTTAAGAGATACTTTTCTACAAAGCAATGTAGAAAGAGCTCTGAAAACTGTACAAAAGTGCATTACACCGACAGATGGAGAGATCTAGAAGCAGTCCTGTGATTCTTGACTACAGTCAATTTGTATCATACCACCATATAAACCCGTATACATTGCACAAGTAGCTGCATGTAGGGTTTTTTCATTATTAAACAGGTAACATAGTCTACGTTTATCAAGTGCATAGGAGATCAGGGGAGAAGTGAACCCAAAACAAATGTGTTTTGAGACCCTACTTGAATGTAGACAGAAATTCAGCAGGTCACAGTGAGAGAGGGAAGTCATTCCCTCACTTTGGAGTCAGAACCTAAAACTTTCATTATTCATTTTGGACCTTTTGTGCATGGGACCACCAAGCAGGTACAGGTGACTGGATTAGAGCCCATGACCAGGTTTTGTAGGTACTGGGATGCAGATCCATTGAGAGCCTTGCAGGCCATAACCGGAACCTTGAACTTGATGCGAGCGGCTACAGGAAACCAACTGAAAGCGACGAGAACTGGGAATGAACGGGAACTGAGGGTCACTGTAGCCAACTGGAGAGCATCTGATTTAATTTAGTGAGGACTGGCATTAATTTTATTCAGAAGCAGTTCCCAAGAGCTAATTTCTCTTGAAACAGTTACTTTTTAAAATCAAGTTAAGAAGGTATCAGCTTATATTCCCTGGTCAAAGTTGTTTCTTTATTCAACAAATCAAAGTGTCTGCAGGTCCACTTTGTATTGGATGATGGCTAATAAAGAATGGGCAGATATCTCTCTTTAATTTATATTAAATAAAGATTACTTTGCGGAGTGTATGTGAACACCTACAACTCCTGAGTTTTGCCATAAACATGCAATGTCACGACACGTAGGTAGGTACAGGTGTACAGGTCTTTGGCAGAGGAAGAAATGGTATCATAGGAGCATCAATAAAAGCAATTACTGAAATTTATTATTATTTTCTGTCTCAGTTATAAGAATTTGTTGATGCATCCTAACATATGTAATTAAAGAACTAAATATATTCTTGTTGAATGTTTTATCTCCAAGCATGATGTGAATTTTCCCAGTGTATGACTTTGTATTCAGACTTAATAACACTTATTACCTCCTTTACGGGTCCTGCAAAAAATTGAAAAATGGCCCATTCACTAAGTCATTAAGAGCAACTCTTAGGGTTTTACATAAATTATATTATCTCAACAGGAGCATTTCACTTTTTCTTTGCAGCTCTTGGTCAATATAATTTTCAACCAGTCTATAAAAAAGAATGGAACTATGCATTAGTAATGGTTGAAACAACAGCATATCTTTTATCTAAATATTTGAAGATTAAGTGGACATGTTTAGGGTTGAAGAAACCTTATTACGGTAATATTTATGTATGCACATTACACACACACTGTCTGAGACCACTCGTCCCAAGCCGGGTCGCGGCAAACCGGAACCAAACCCGGCAACACAGGGTGCAAGGCCGGAGGGGGAGGGGACACACCCGAGACGAGACGCCAGTCCATCGCAAGGCACCCCAAGCGGGACTCGAACCCCAGACCCACCAAAGAGCAGGACCTGGTCAAACCCGCTGTGAGTATGTACGTTAATGTAGATAAATTTCACATATACTGTGATGTAAATAAGATTTGCAAGAAAAGGCTTTGTAACATAAAATAGTGCATGTAATAAACTTTTACTTAATCAGTCAAATTGTTCCGTATATACGGTAACTCTGTCTGACTGAAATTAATTGCGTGCAATTTTTGAAAACCTGTAGTAATACCAACAACATTAGTACAAATTATTAATAAATGTACAGCCATAACCAAAACATATTTCAGTATAAACAGAAACATATAGGGCCCCTGGATTCACACGGAGCCCTATACTCCTCAGTGACTCCTGCTCTCTACTGCCCATTCTTTGTCCAAGAAGCCCGAAACCCGAAAACCCCCACCTCCAGACCCCACAAAGAGTCTGAGACCAAAATCAGGAAAATTCAGTGAATTTTCATGATGACCGGGGATGCAGTTATGAAATCTGGGCTCAATAAAGCATATTAACTCACCCACCAGATCCGAATATGGCTCAGGCCCCCTTTGAAGGAAATTGCTGATACGGTTGCTCATAAATTCACTGAACTTTCACTAATGGGAAAATGGGAAAAATTTGCATACTGGGAGGCCGTTGAAAAATAGGGTGCTATGTAATTAAATAATTGGCTTGTCCTCCCTATGGTGGCACGGCGGGTTTGGCCAGGTGCTGTGGTCTGGCGGGTCTGGGGTTTGAGTCCCGCTTGGGGTGCCTTGCGATGGACTGGCGTCCCGTCCTGGGTGTGTCCCCTCCAGCCTTACGCCCTGTGTTGCCGGGTTAGGCTCTGGTTGCCATGACCCCCCACTCGGGACAAGCGGTTTCAGATAGTGTGTGTGTGTGTGTGTGTGCTTGTCCCCCCTTGCCTACAGGTGTGGACCTCTACAGTCATCAGCTCCGTTTACCCCTCTTGTGACGTTCCTGATGAAGGGGTCGCTATCTAAGAGCAGGTGAGGTCACAGTGAGACTGGACCCCATACTGCAGGTTTGGGGGCTAAATCACTGACTCCAGACATAGCTTCAGGTTAAATATATTGTAACAACCCGCCTTCGTTAGTTTATCGTGTGTGTATTGCATCATTCACCTGTTTTGCTAAAATGTGAATAGGGGAGACGTATTGTGAAAAGGAAAAGACCCAAGAAAGGTAGGTAAGGTGTACGGTAACGCCCTGGGAACAGGCCAGGGGACCGCCCTTCCTGAGCAGTGGAGTTGCCAAGTAAGTTCCTTTTAATCATTTATGGTTTTCAGCCTTGAGGTATGTCTTTTAGTGTTTTAAAGGTCCTGTCATGCAGTTTTCATATTAGTTGGTTTTATTGACTTTATTGGTTTTATTTTTGATTTTATCGTTGGCATTTAGGATTTAGTTATCGAATAAAGATTTTAACCCTCGGAAAGGATGAATGGAGAGGTTTTTGCCTCTCGAGTTGGACAGTCAGTGTGTGAAGCCAGACACCTGGTGGACTGGTAATCCATTCTGATACTTGGTTGAGAGGGAAATACTGTAACGACGTTACTGGGAGTTTGAGCGGGAAAATCGGTTTATTGTAAACAGCTGAATTGTGGGTAAAATGGAATTGTGTTCAACCGCTGTGGGAATTCACGAGAAATATAACGGAGTCAGTGTGTTGGCCAGTGAAAAGGAAAGGGAAAAAAAAGCCTGAGGGATGTTTAAGCAGGCTAGTTTGAGGTCTTCGAGGAAAAAAGGGTCCTCGGGCCGAAAGTATTATTTCCTTGAATTCGCGGCGATACTTCAGTCTCGCTGTGTGCCGCTGTTCCAGTACGTTTGTAATAAATGCTGTTCGCCTCATCCGAACCTAAAGCACAGCACGCGGTAATATGCAGTAACAAAGTAAGCATATAAAGTATATTGCAAAAGCACGATTTGATTATCAAAGTGTGATTCTTGTGCCTAGATGTTATGAGCAGAATTGATGTTTAGGAGCATTTTAAGGCAATTTTCTGTTCAGTAGTGACGCAAAACTTCAGGTACTCTGTTGTTTCACGCAAAGCTCACTTATGTTGTGAGGCACCTTGGCGAAATATCACCTAAATAAATGTAAAGATATTACCAGATGATAAAGAAAATAACAAAATTAAAAACTGAAAGATGTTTTTTGCAAATAACTTAAAATCAGTCACAACACAGCTATTCTGAGAGAAAGAGCTCCGTCGTGTTTTCTGGACATACTTAGTGGTTTATTTACGGCTTATAAAATATAAATGTATTTTTTAGTAAAGATACATTTCTGTAAAGGCATTCTTATTAAAGCTTACATGTTTTCCAGGTACGTCACCGAATGTGAGCTGTTGCTTCATATGTTAATTTATTTGCCATAGAGGTGTTTATGACAGGATTTTTTTCTCAACAATCCGCTTTGAAAAATATTTTTTTTCACGTGTTACTGTTTATTTTCCTGTACAGTGTAAAAATATATAATGTGTCACAATACATATGAAATTGAATTTACACTGTTCAAATGTGCAGCGCTGGTCCTGCCCACGCCAGTTAAAACAGGAAGGGCCCCTTAATGAGGCGCCATGATGGAGTTTCCCCCATAATGCATCGCGGTGCTGTCATGGCCGCTCACTGAAGCCTTCCGCAGCACATGGGCACGGCTGAACACCGGGCTGGACGGGCACGATCACGATCACACGCGCAGCATCGGCAACTGGGGGGTGTAATCAGGAATAAGAATCACATCTGAGAGCGATCTGCGGAGAGCTGCGCGAGCCGCCCCTCGGAGAGATGGCGCGAGATGTGGAGGTGGCCGTTCTGCGGGGTTTCCTCACTGCAGGAGGAGGAGAGCCGGCGGAGCGGCAGCGGGAGCAGCGCGAACCCGGAGCCGCAGGTGAGCGGCCAGGTGTCAGTCTTCACACGGCTCACAGGAGATCGTGTTGTATCGGTCCCGTGTCCGTGTGTGTGGTGGCGCCGCCGGGACCGCGTGCGCTGAGTGACTGACTCTGTGTGAGTGCGTGACTGTGTGTGTATTCTCTGGCTGGATTATACACGCCGTGACACGGTCCGCAGTGTGAACCGGAGACTCCGCTCATCGCCCCACGAACCGGAGGGTTCGCGCTTCTGCTCGCAGTCCGTTTCTCATCGTCATCATGCCATGGCGAACACACACCGTGTCGCACGGACTGTGTGTGTGTTTATGTGCACGACTCGTGTAGGATTTTGATCGTGTGAATATAAACAGTCCCGTGCCCCTGTTATCTAATCTTGCCGCTGAGCAAGTTATGACGTTTTGACACATTGGGGGAAACCGATCTGCACATTTCTTTGCACGCGTACACACACGGGACGCTGATGTCGCTGTACGCTTGAATACACTTGATTGAAATGCTGATTCAGCGAGGGGAATGCCGGGAATCTCCTGTTAATTACATGCTAATTGCATGTTAATTACATGCTGTGCATGGATATGGTGTACCTGTGTCTGTGGCTCCTTCCCACTGACCCTTAAGAGGAGATGATCGTGATCAGCCTTGACATTAACTCTTAACAGCATCCCTATGCTATGCAGTTGCACTGTTTTTGCACTATCCCAAACGCTAACGCCTTTCCTGACACACCATCAACACACTGCCACTGAGCTATGCTGGTTGTCTGCAGCCTTCCCCTCCTCCTGAGCTTACTGTCCAAATGCCTTTGTTGCTGACACAGACCCACTCTGTTATGGTGGTATGACTCGATATGCGCTGAGCTTTTGGCTGAAACGGGTGATCCAAGAGATGCGTCTGAGCCGGAGACGTCTTTGTCAACGGCAAAGGGTGGAGCGACATCACCGGTGAACGGTTGTCTGGTCCAATAGTGTGAGACGGGACACAAAGTGGACCATCCTGCCGGGAATTACGACTTTCCTTGTGGCCTTCGTTTATGTCACCTGGCACACCGCAGAGCAGCTTCTTTTGTCCTTAGTATATGCAACATATGCATGATCTCATCTTTAAAAATCAAGTTCACAATGTTGTTAATGTTCATATGGGTAATAGAGTTGAGGTCTCTAATTCAAGAGGGACAGCTGGTAGTGTTGTGGTTAGAGCTACTTCTTTTGGCCCTAAAAGTCTCAGGTTTGATTCCCACCTCCGCCTGTAGTATCCTTCAGTGTGGTACTTACCCTAATTTGCTCCAGTAAAATGGCCCAGCTGTATAATTGTAAGTCAATTTAGAGAAATACTTTTTTTTTTTTTTTAAATGTATAAATACAAATATAAGTCATCACTGGCGATAGGATGGGATAGCAGTCTTGGATGCTGTGTTAATGATGGCTGTGTTAGAGCAGTGACCGGGTGTGTAATTCAGCTGTCAGTAAACACACTGCAAGAACACACACAGCAGAAGGGCAGATGGATGTATGTTGAAAAGAATCTGTGTAAAGATGATGCATGTGACATTGGTTATGATGTAGGGTTGACTTTGAATGGTCAGTGCACCATGTTGCATGTTAGGGAGTTCAAGCTTTTATTACACACATGACGTACTTTACACATATTCATTAAGCAGACAATTTTCTCCAAAGCAGTGTACAAACAAAAGTGCGCTTCATCAGCAGATGGAGACATGCGATCCTTGAAGAACCCCTGTTTTTGCCAGAATACATTTACAGTACCTGTAAATAGAACTGATAGGCAGTAATTCTTAATGTACAGAGAGATTTTGGAGTAACAGTGGAGATTCAGAGGGAAGTGAGCCTGATAGATATGTGTTTTGAGATCCTTATTGAAAGTTAAACTCCTGGGATTCAGCAGTTCTGAGTGAAAGAGGAAAGCTCATTGTACCACATTAGAGCCAGAACCGAGAACCTTTGGGTTTTTGATTTTGGACCACTCGTGTGTGTGTGTGTGTGTGTGTGTGTGTGTGTGTGTGTGTGAGAGACCACCAGGCAGCTGGAGGAGAGCAGCAGTCAGGCTGGAGCATAGCAAGTGATCAGGTTTTGTAGGTCTCGGGGAGAAGATCCATTGATGGTTTTGTAGTTCCTAACCAAGTCTGGAACTTGATGCAGGCAGCTACAGGAAGCCAGTAGAGAGATGGGGGGGGTACACAGGAATGCTTTGGTAGGTCAAACACAACTCATTCATCAGCATTCTTTATCAGCCTCAGAAGCTTGATGGCAGATGCAGGGAGACCAGACAGGATTATCACCATGACCTAAATCAGAAGATGGTACAGTATGTTGTGTGATAAGGGCAGATCCCTTACTTTGCATCATAACCCTCAAGAGGTGCTGCAATGAGTTTATACAGATATATATATATACACACACACACACAGTATATTGTTAAATTTAACTGTTTTAATGTTTTCATGCCTTTTCTGTCTAGTTACCTGCTTAATGCAGGGATCCCTAAATCATTGAGAGCGCTGTTCATTTTCTCTGTCCCTCAGAGAGCAAGAGCTGCCTCTCCTCACAATGTTCTTCACACTTGTACAACTGCCTCTGGCTTTTGCTGGGTGTGCAGGGAGCTAAAAACCCTGCAGCCTCAGGGGTCCTTAATGTCGGTCTGGCTGTGGAACTGTAAGCTGGGGTCTTCAGGCAGGTCGATAAAATGTACCCAGGTGTACAGTCAGTACTCTGTGCAGCACGCTGCTCTCCTTGCCTTAAGTGTGTTGCCTCTCCTACATGTTTGATGTGTTTAAAAAAAAAAAAAAAAAAAAAAAACCCCACCATATATTTGGATTCTTCTGTGTTTGCAGCCTTCAGGTTGTGTTGGACATGGTTGACCACTCCTGCTGCACGCGGGGGGGCGTTGTAGATGGATTTTGTTGCTGGGTACATATGCGTACAGTTGGAGGCAAAGAAGCTGCTGTTTAATGTCAGTAACCTCATTTCATGGCCCGGCTGTCAGTGTGGCTCTGAGGAAGTGCCGAGAGGGATCATCTAAGTCTTCGCCTTTCCAGCAGAGCTGTCGGGATCCAGCAGCATCCAGATATTCCTGTAGGTTCCCACAGCATGCCGTCCTCTCACCAGAAGAGAATGGTGCAATCAGTGTTAATGAGTGCGCCTGCCTCCCTCTTCAAATAAAGAACTAATGAAGGCTGGGCTCACTAAATCTTCACGCTCGCAGAATGCAATTACGCAGAGGCGCCTCGGCTCGGTGGCTACTGCGTCGGCACGCAGCAACTTTTTCAATAATGCCCCTGATTGCAGACCCTTGCGCAACATGCCTGCTAATCTGTGGGGAATTGTTAAATATGCTCAGCTGCCTAATGAGAAGATAGGGTTTGAATAATAATCTGGAAATGGTAACCAGGGAAAGAAAGCAGAAGGTTTGGGATGTGCACAAGTTCATGGATGCATATTGGTTTTAAGGATGCAGCTCTTCTCCCCTCCCGTCATTTTAATGGCTTGTCAGCTCCTGCTGGTAACTGAATCCCCACATTTTCTTGGATCACAATGGGAGGAGACCAGTAGCATATGGTATGCTTTTTGAATGTGAAATGGCTGGGAATGGGAGCCCCCTCAGTGTCTGGTGTAGACAGGTAGGCTTACAGAAACGCAGTAAACATCGTTAAACCATTCAAATCATATTTGGGATAAATGTAGTTTTTCTCAGATGTTGGTTTTTTTTTTTTTATTTTTTTATTAAATGGTCAGCCTGTCCAGTTTAAAGCATGTTTTGATCACTGAGTTTATTCTTCATTAGAATTGATTCACATGGCAGATATGATATACTTTCTTGATATTCTTTTTTTTTTTTTTTTCTTTTCTTTTTTTTGCTGTTGACTTCCTGTTGCATCATATCCTGTTCCCATGATACAGAGAGCAGCCAGCTTCTCCGGTGTCTAATGGATGGTGATTTCGAGGGAGTGCTCTTGAGTCCCATCGTGTTGGACATCTTTGGTGGGGACAGCAGTGGCGAGGAGACAATCGAAGCCTACCTGGAGAGATGCGTATTGAGTTACCTGAGCGGCTCCAATGATGATGACAACCAGGCAGAGAGGTACGAAACATTTACGAAAACGAACCAAATGTATCACCTGCTTGATTTAAAAGGCGATTCCCAATTCAATAGCGATAGTAATTCAGGTGAGCTGTGACGATGAGCCATTCCTCTACTGGTGCCAGTCCACTGTGTTGTTTGGATTTGACGGTGATAGTTCTGCTATTGCTGTGGGCTGTGTTCAGATTTATTCATTTAACAAACCCTTTTCTTCAAAGTGATGTGCAGTGATTACTGTGTACTATTTAGCTGACACCTTTATCCAAGGTGATTCACTGTATTAGTTGCACTACGGTGAACTCCTTAGTCATTCACAGCTGAACAGCAGAGCAGTTTAGCATGCGCGTGCACACACACAATGGACTGTTTAGAGTCACCAATCCACCTGCAGCACATGTCTTTTGAATTGTGGGAGGAAATTGGAGCACCTGTAGGAAACCCACACAAACAAAGGAAGAACATGCAAACCCCGCACAAGGTGGGGATGGAACCCACGCCCAGTTGTACCATGCTGGTGCTGAGAGACACCAGCGCTATCCGCTGCACCACTGTGCTGCCCACCCAGTCTACTACTGGCACTGCCCTTAATCTGTTCCAGCCAGGCACATTGCTGCCATGAATTATTAATTTCTAATAAGCACAGTTTAACATCTTTTTCCCTCCTTTGGGCATCTGTGTGAGACAATGTCAATTTTACCATCAGTCTCCTGTCTGTCCGCTTCATCTTTTCACTGTTGTTCTCCCTTCCAGCTGCATTAGCAGCTCTGTGCACTCAGTTTTTGCTTTCTGATTGCTTTTAGGGACTGAAGAGTAGTAGAATCATTCAATGCCAGTAGCGGAATCCATGGTTTTCTGACCACATGCAGTTCCTTCAGCCCGACCGCTTTGTCCAGAGTGATGGCATTAACTGTCTCCTGTGCTGGGTGTAACGACTCTGACCATTAGAGATCATGCTGAAGAAAATAATACTTGGCGTTTACTGTTGCCTTGCTTGCATCTCTAGCACAGGACAGCGGGACGCTTTGAAAGCTGGGAATCCAGACACAGAGTTGGAGATGCAGGGCAGTGCTGTTGGTTTGATACCAGTGTGGTGTCTGTTTTGGAGACGAGAGTACTCCCTTTCCGCTTCCACTTGCCAGACCAAATAATGCTGGCATGGTCTGTCAACATTTTCTTAATCTTAGAAGCATACAGGGTCAAATCACCCTGGCCTGAGGTCTCAGACTTTGCCAGATTATTACCGCACTGGGGGGGGTGGGGGGTATATTATTGGCGACATTGAGATGTCACCCGCTTTCTGTTTGTTCATGGCTACGCGACTAAAATTTTTAAACGGAATGCCGCAGAAATTTCCATCAGCAAAGCAGAGGTGCCGTTAAAAAGAAAAAACAAGAATATCATGCGTTTATGTTAAATATAAGGGCTGTTGCTTTTATGCAAAGGCTGCTGTATGCTTCTGAACAGAACAAGCAGGCCTTGGCTGCATTCACTTCTGAGTTGGAGAGACCTTGAAACTGGGAAATTAAAAATAAATTATAACTCTGCAACTGTGAGCTGTACACAATTCGCATTTAAAAATGTAAACGTTAAGCATTTTTAATATTCTGCTTTCTGTCTGCTAGTCTTAGTTGCGCTATAGAGGCTATGTCAGCAGGTTAGCTCCTGTTGGCTCTGTTACCTTAGTTAACATGCAGAATATTTACAGCACAGGAAGGTAAACATTCGCTAAATTTGTGTTATGTATTTATAGATATATGACAGGTAATGTCATTGTAAATATTTACTGATTTATTTTTATTGCAGTGAGGTGAATGTGCTTTATAGGCACCAGACAAAACTGCAATTAGGGTAAAATTATGATGCTTATAACCTAAAACACTCCACTATACCAATACAAGTTGTAAAAAGCAATTATATCAGCATAGCAGAAGTGCCAATTTGTAAACAAAAATTAAAGCCAAATTAAAATAAATGATGTATTCTTTGGTTTTCGTCGGTCTGCAACAAATATTTTAATGATAATTTTTTGGTAGCTTTGTGGCCTTGTGCGGGAAGCCGCATAGTGCTGCAGACGAAAAGTAAAGAAAAGGTTTAAAAAAAAAAAAAAAAAAAGTTTAGTAAGTCATAAATACATAAAATGTATATTTTGTTGTTTCATCTCACAAATATACACTTTTTTTTTTAAAGTAAAATTTTGTAAAAAGTTAGACTTCATCTCGTCTCAGTGACACATGTACAACATCTCCTCCCGCATAATGATCTTGTGTCCTGCGTTTATCTCGCAAACTTCACAAACGTTTTTTTTATTGTTATTAAGGTAGGCTAGGCTATGATGGTAGGTATGGTTCAGTTTGATGTAGGCTAGTGTAGGTACAGTATTGTAGATTCTTAATTACAGGTATTCTGACATCAATGGAAATTTTAATATTTGTCGTGATGTTTATCTTTAGGGGGGCGCGGTGGCGCAGTGGGTTGGACCACAGTCCTGCTCTCCGGTGGGTCTGGGGTTCAAGTCCCGCTTGGGGTGCCTTGCGACGGACTGGCGTCCCGTCCTGGGTGTGTCCCCTCTCCCTCTGGCCTTACGCCCTGTGTTACCGGGTAGGCTTCGGTTCCCCGTGACCCCATATGGGACAAGCGGTTCTGAAAGTGTGTGTGTGTGTGTGTGTGTGTGTGTGTGTTTTTTTTTTTTTTTTTTTTTTTTTTTCTCCCTTCATATTTTTCCTTAACACTGACTTTAATGTATGACCAAATACCCATCCCAAATAGCTGAAAAACCTCTCGGAACTAGTCAAATGTCAAAAATTTTTTTCGGGGGCAGGGGGGCACTGAGAGCCCCCCAGCTGGAGATGCTTGTTTCATTTCGCTGTGCTTGCTTTGTTTGCCTAGGGAGGGCTGAAAATTTTATGCGGTTTTTTTTTCCACATCGCGGCAAGGCTGAGTCCCTAACCCCTGTGATGTGGAAGGGTCAACTGCACTCTGTTTATGCTGTGGTATGTGAGAAATTGACTGTACTCCAGAATCACGTGTCTACATCCAAATCTCTCCTTCTGTTGATCTAATACCCTTGTTGTATTATTCTCCTGGAGTGTATGTCACTTTGGGGGAATAGCATCTGCCATATGGATAAATGTACTGTATGTACATAAGTTTATGCGTACTTACTCTACAGTAGTAAATTTCTGCCTCAATTTATTCTGTAATTTACTTCCTCTTTACGTTTAATATCTTGTCATCCAAATGTTTTGATCACTATGTCTTGAGACTGTTTTTAAGTGTCTGTGGGATATTTGTGGAAATATTTGGCCATGTGTGTAAAGTCCAGGGATGCATAATTCCCCCCCCCCCCCTTTTTTAAAGTAATGGGAAAGAACCTCCCACTTTACAGACTCTTGGTATATTAACTGTTAGGTCTGTATAACAGGGGATATCTGCACCTTTTTTTTTTTTTTTTTTTTTTTTTTAAACTTTGTTCATGGTTACCTAAAATATCAGAATTATTACAATACAATGCATCACTGTCATTCTGTCTGTGCTGTGGTAGTTCCTGTCACCAAGACAAATTCCTTGTATGTGTGAACATACTTGGCAATAAAGCTCGTTCTGATTCTGATTATAAAAAAATAAACAAACTTCGTTCAGCCCCACCTCCTCCTGCAGTCTTCCCAGGTTGTTTCTGTTAGTACAAATGCGGGTTAAGCCGTAACAATAAACAAGGCTTCTGTGGTACTACCCAGCTCAGCCCAGGTGTAATGGAAATAAGGTAAAAAGTAGGGGTAGGGTTGCTTGACCAGCTCTTAAACCACTGGCAGTTTTCAGGATGTTTGCATTTAACCCATTGATTGCTGTAAATTCTCTGTCTGTCTGTCTCTGTCCTTCTCTCATAGGGAGACTGTTTTGTTCCTCCTGTCCGTGGCCTGCCTGAACCTCTTTGCCCAGAGCAACTGGACTGGTCCCTCCATCAGCATTCACATCCATGACTTTCTGCCTGCCACCCTGCTGCGTGTCTACTCTGAGGTAGCGGTGACTCCCATGCCTGGGTGTTGTCGTGACCACGGTGCCCTTGGAGGTGTTCAGCTTGTGAGATGGGCCACTCTTACCACATCAGTGTTGCGACAGCACTCTTTAAATAGTTAATTCTTGGGTTTCTGTCCCCCCAGCTAACTCAGTTTACTCCTTAGTTACCTTTACTCATGCTGTCAGCCTGTAAGGTTGGCTTAGAGGTGCACTGTGAGCATACTCCTTCCACACACTTATGGGAAGTGGTGCTTTAGAAGCCCTACGGTCTGCTGCTGTGCATAATGAAGAAGTGTGTGTGTGTATGGGGTTGGTGGACAAGGGGTCAAGTCAAATAATGAACTCTCTGCAGGGTCCTGATTATGCAGGGTGAGGGCTGCACTCTTCACTGGCGTCCTTTGGAATACCCTTATTGGCTGCCGTAATCTGCCATTACACCAGAGATCAGAATGTTTCTGCTGTCTAAGAATTTTCCAGTGGCTTTGATTTACTTGCTCTGTTAAGAGAGGAAATGTTTCAGTGTAATTTGTGGTAATGGGAGTAGTGGTGTTGAGTCTCCCTAAAGGTACTGCTAGGTGCGATATAAATATATGCCCTTGTAATGAAGGTGAAAAAATGCTGAGAAATGTTTAATTAGGTGTTGTGCTCTGACAGGTAACTACTGTGAGACGCTATTGAAATTGGTCCTGCTGAAAGTATGAAACAGCTACAGTCCCCATTTCTTAATGCTCTGTCCTCATTTTCTCACTTTAATTTAGAATTTTTCCAGTATTTGCTACCATTCCCACTTTGTCAAATTATTTATTTTGCACTCAAATGGTTCACTGGGTAGTGTATGCTGGTCACATAGTGATTAGAGCTGTTGCCTTTGGTTCCAAAGACCGCAAGTTCAAACCCTACCTCCAGCTGCAGTACCTTTTGAGCAAGGTACTTACCTGAAATTGCTCCAGTAAAAAAAAAAAAAAAAACATTATCCATCTGTGTAAATGGGTAAATAATTGTAAGTATCTTGACATTATAATTTACTTTGGAGAGACGCATCAGCTAAATGAATAAATTATCAGCGTAGCAGTCACGGCTTTGCCTGTCAACTGAAGATCCTGGGCTCAAATCCCTGGTCTTGTTCTGGTCCTGGTTCATTGCAGGACAGTTGCATGCACACTTATTCACTCCAGAGCAGTAGGCGAAAACCCATGTGAACACGGGGAGAACATGCAAACTCCACGCAGAGTTGTGCTGTGAAAAAAATGTATGTAATAAGACCACGTGGCTTTAATTCATAAAGCAACAGGATTAAAGTCATAACTTCGGAGCAGTCTGTATCATCTCAGAAATCGTGTAGTGGTGAAATATACATTCTCCCACACGGATGCCCAAAGGAGAAATATTCATTATACAGTGTACGGTGAAAATGATACTTTTCTAAAAAGAAGTATGCTGGAAAGAAGTGAGGCGTATTCAAAAAGAAATATTTTACATGGAACCCTGAGCAACGTGTGGGCACTGCAGAGATGTACCGACAAGCTTTTGCTAATGTTCCGTTCACTAAATTGGCCCTGTGTGTACTGGACAGCTCCCTCGCAACTGGAAGGCTCTTTCCAGCCGTTTCCAGGCAAAATTCAGAGTGCAGGCTCTCCTGTGTCTTCTTAATCCCTTCATGCATTTCAAAGAACTGTGGGAGAGCAAGAAGGTCATCTTTTAAAGCAAATGCACAGCAGCATAAATTGCTTTTAAAAAGAAGTCATGCAGAGCTTTTCTGGGGAATTTTCAGGAGGGCTCTGTTGCTTGGATCGAGGAAATTCCTGAGTATGGAAGTGAATTTCTTGTGTTGGACTGCAGCCATCTGTTCATACTGTTGGCATTTCTGTGATCTGAGGTGCCTGTTAGCCCAGATTTAGTGTAGTGCCCATCTGGATCTGCCTGGTAGAGCTGGCAGGCATCGTGGCTTGGTTATGGGACAGTCTCCTGTGAGCCTGTGTGCTGTTGCTTTGTGAAGTGTCTTCAGGCGCCATTTCTTTCTCTCCATCCTCTGTCTCCTGCCCAGCCCCAAGAGCTCACTGCAGCCATTGTGAGCAGCCTAATTCTGGACGGCGAGAGTGTCTACTCCTTGGTCTGCAACCCGTTCCTGTTGCTACTTGTCAGGGTCCTCTTGGTCAACTGTGGGCACAAGTTGGAAAGTTTTCAGGTGAGGCTCCATTGTTTCCAATGAAGACCCTGCCTTGTGAGGGATGTCAGGTTATATCACTCCTCTACGTTTGTAACGTTACGTCCCTGAAACTCTGCATGGATCCACTTTGTACCCCTGTTCCAGCATTCAGCTTTGTCGCTCTAGAGTGTCATTGTCTCCCAGCAACTCTACCGCCAGGCTCCTACAGACTATTCTGAAGAACCCAGGACCCCCTGATGCAGCTTGGGTGTAAGGGTTTCCCTTGCTGCTGCATCAAGCCTGGAAGGTGTTCCTCGCAACCATGCTAATATATCTTCCCATTGCACCCTCTCTCCATGCGGGCTCCTGCATATCTCAGGGACATTAATTCACTTGTGAGGAATCGTGCTGTAATAAAACAAGGGAGAAGTAATGAATCATTGTGTCTATTTGGGGATTTTGGACACATTCTCACGTCTCCGTAATGCAAACGTTTTATGGCCAGTATTGGTTGCGTGGGGAGGTGGTGGGGAATTAACATTACATAACCATATATTGTAATTTCTGCAGCTGGAACCCCGCCTCATGCTCATTCCATAGAATTTGAGTGTTGTCTCCCCCGCCCACATAATAAGATTCTGCTATTGTGTACCGTGGGGTTGATTGTTTTGCAAAGTGCGGGAGGTGCAGTTCCATCCTTTGAATGTTTTTAAAGCTTCGCACATACATTCTGTCCATGTGCATTCAGTGCTGTTCACTGGGTTTAATTTGCTGGAGCTGGAGATTAGATTCCTTTAAAGGGTGGTAAAGCAGGGCTCTCTGCTCAGTCTTTCATATGCAGATATGGAGTCAGGGAATTGTTATGGTCACCAGTGCAGGGAGCTCCAGGGAGAGTGGTTCGATTTTGCTGACCGCCTTACTCCCACGTAAACAGTCCGCTAACCCTCCCGTGGGAGAGAACTACACCTGATTTTCATGCACTTTAGTCACTCTGCACATGCTGTTGAATGCTAATTCTGCTTAGATGGGTTCTTCTCTCATCCTGTTCTTTAAATGCAAAACGGTAAGACCTCTTTTTATTCAAATGAGAAACCTGTTAAAGGTGGGATAGCACCACCATGATTGGACTTCAGCCAACGCTTGGTGGTGGTCTGTATGGAAGGGATCGGTCCTGGGGCCTTTGCTCATCTGTTGATGCCCTCCCGTCCCCCAGCTTCTACCGTGGTGGACCTTGAGGTACGTTGGCCTGCATCAGCAGCTCCTGGAGGAGCGTTCCCCTCAGCTTCTGGCCCTGTCGCGCAGCAGCATGGACAAAGGTAAAGGGACATGTTTTAATCTTATGTTTATCTGCGTCTGTATGCTACCTGCCTCTGGAGTCAGTTGGTATTAGAAGGTTGATGTGTTCTACCCAGTGAAAGGAAGAGGCTAAATGACTGGTTGGATCTTGGGTGAATTTCAATAACTACTTCTGCACTTGTTAACAGAACATGTCTTCTTTCAAAAGCAGCAAACCTTCCAAATGTTGGACTATGGCCTATATTAATTCCCTTCATACACTGAAAAACCGTACCTTCAGGCTGTTCTGCTGGCTGTTTATTGCTTTTCTTTCAATAATAATGTTTTTGCTTTTAATATTTAAAATCATTGAAGGATGTATGCCTGAGTCATCTTGACCGCAGGGAAAAGGATTGCACCAGTTGGTTTCCTGTGCCACTACTCCAGTGTCTTTCTGCATCGAAGGTACAGGCACATGTGCAACGCTGTCAGAGGTTCTTTCCCTCGGTACCCATCTGTAGAGCAGAGGATGGGGTTGACAAGGGGGCCATGGCAGGGCCGGCACAATCTATCAGGCGCTTGAGCTTGATGTCAGAGAAGTTGCGACTAACAGGCCGTGGTATGACTCTCTTTTCTTTTTTGGAAAGACCTCTGCCATGGTGACTATTGTTCTTCAGATCTGGGAGAATGTGATTGCCTGATGTGTTGTGTATGCGTGTGTGTGCGCTTGAGAGAGAGAGGGAGAGGGAGAATGGAGGGTGGGAGAGCAAGTGTGGGACAGTTGAGCCCTTAACCTGCATGTTGCCGACTCTGCATGCACTAGAGGGCAAACATTAGTGGTCTGAACTGAGGTCCCCCCCATTGCCTAGCTTTGTAGGGTTGGACCAGCAGGACTTCTCAAATCTGTCAGCGGTGAGCCTGTTTGCAGACCAGAAAGCTGTTTGCAGATGCCTTCACCTAGAAGAGTGCCACAGAGCCTTTCTGTGAGGAATATTTCTCATACTGGGTCTTTGCAGTGGGAAGGTGGGTCAGGACACAGCGGAGTTCTCTCCACATTTGGCTGAGCATCTCACTCAGGCTTTGACAGACTATTAGTTGCTTTGCAAATGTTTGTGTTCATTCAGTTTTATCCTTTTTACATTTGGGAATTCGACTTATTTAGCTTACCTCACTTCAAGGGGTGCTGAGTGTGTCTCAGATGGGAGTGAGTTCGGCCACGAGTGGTACGACACAAACTGTGTCCTTGGAAAACGAGGGAAAGACAGGCTGCTCTGGCAGGTCCGTTTCACCATACACTGTCTGGACTTTCAGGCTTCCTTCCTTTGACACGCCACCATGCCCCCGTTAGTGTGTTCGCCTTACTCAATGAATGCATATTTTGTCCCACAGCACTCTTAATTACTTTAGGGGGAAGTCGCATTCAGTGTGATCCTGCTCTGCAGCTCATGTCAGATTGGACTTGTTCTCTTTGCTCCAAATGCTTCTTGACAGATGACATCCCTTCCCCAAGCTGATGCCCTCCCATCACTGACTATTGCCTTTGTTGAGGAATCCATGTGAGTTTGTAGATTTCCTAAGAGGATTTGCAGTCAAGGCCCAGCCTTTCGCTGTCACATCTTTATGTGCTTGTCCTCGGGACTCATTAAAGCCACCCTTCGCTTTGCGAAGTTAGCAGCTGTCATCCGCTGCAAGACTCTGATCTGTCTGGGTTACAGCTACTTTGGAATAGCTGAAATCTCTTGCACTATGAGTTGATATGCTGAAGGTGAGTTTAAGATCTTCATTGGAACGATGGTATTAAACTTAAGGAGGGTTAAATCTTCTCATAATTTAGTTAGTGTGATCAGCTTCCAATACATGTTGGTGACTTCAGTTTATAATATTTATAAATTCTATATTGTAAAAATTATAATTTGTAATATTAAATTTATCATAAACACTATCACAGGGCTGATTGTAGGTGTTTCCAGGAGACTGCTCACCATCCAGTGTCAGAAGCTCTTCAGTCTGCTAAAGCTGATGACTTCTCCTCAGTCATCAACCACCACATCCTTACCTCACTAGAATGGCTTGGCATCAAGGGGTCTTCATTGAAATAGTGCAGATCTTACCTATCAGGTAAATCTTATTGGGTGCTTTGGCAGGGCTCCCTTTCTGGCCCTTAGTTTTTCTAAACAGGTGTTCTATAGAGCTTATTATTTTACCCCTGTAGTGCTTCTCTTAGCTCACTGTCTCTTGGGGCTTTTCCTACCACTGTTGTGCAGCTGATGTACAGCTCTTCCTCTCATTTTCCCCTGCTGACGTAGATATATCATCATGCATTGCAGCTTTTCTCGCTGAAATCTCTGCCTGGGTGACCGATCACAATCTACAACTCAGACTTTCTGAGACTGAGATTCTCCATCTCCCTGCTGGCTCATCCACCTGTCTTAAACTCTATCAAACTGGACAATTTGCTGATCTCCTCGACTTTGTCTGTCAAGAGTTTAGGACTAACAATTCACTTAAATCTCTGCTTCTCCCAGCACATTGAATCCATAATCCAATTTTGTCAGCACCTCTTCTAAGACATTTATTAACTCCGCCCATTTCTCACAATACTCTCTACCCAAATCCTTGCCTCGGTCTTGGTGATATTTCCCATAGACTACTTCATTGCCTGCCTGTCTGGTCTTCCAGCCTCTGCCATAAAGCTTCTCCAGCTGATCCAAAATGCTATGGAACAAGTTGTTTGGCCTGCCATAGCATTCTTATGTATCTCACCTCATCTCTCTCCTTGTACTTCCTGTGTCTGACTGCATCAAGTATAAGATGATCTGCAAGATGGTCAAAAGATCAGCACCCTGATGCCTACAAGGCTGATCACTTCTTGCATTCCAGCAAGAATGCTCCTCCACCCCTAGCTGATTTCTGTTCCCATGCATGAGAGGTCCAAAATGAAGTCTTGAAGTCTTTAGATTTTCTGTTCTGCATCCTGTGTGGTGGAATTACCTCCCTCTGCCCCTCATAACTACTGAGTTCTGCCTAGCATTTATGAAAGGTCACAAAGCCCTCTCAGACCATTTTACTTTTGTAGACAGCTACATGAGTGAGGTGTGCCAGCAAAATGATATTGCACAAACCTACTGTACCAGCTGTATCTCTAATTGTGTGAAAGAGCTTAGTAACTTGATAACTGTGTCTAGTCTCTGTAGTGACACCCCTTCACAGGTGGGTCATTATTGTAACTTCCCTCAACTGCTGTGTGTTTTGTGGTCATGGTGCCTGGGAGTTGTTCTGCCAGGCTTGGGGAATTGGGCAGTGCTGATGGCAGTTCCTGGGTGGGCCCTGTCTGTCTTTAGAGCTGTAACTTACTGTCAAACTCTGATGGGTAAGGGACATCTGTCAGTGTTCTTCTTTTCTCAAAAAAATGTTACCAGCACAGACATGCGCTATTCTTATATGATACACACTGAAATGAAGGATGTGAGTTGAACACATCTTGGAGAGTTTATTCATTACATTTAGGAGGGAACCAGAAGCATTCTGTTGGATGTGAGCATAATGAGCATGAAATTGCATACAGTCATATAGCAGCATCAAAGGCCATGGACAGCTGAGGCAGGACTCTCCCCGATGCAGTGTTACCATGAACTGCTGTAATCCGGAAATGATCAGGTCCATGCAATATGGCACCTGGTGGTGAATCAAAGGTGGAATGATGGGAGTTTGGAGCTTTGGAGTCCTATCTGACACTCAATTCCAGTGGAAGCACCCTTGAGCACGGGTTACTTGAGGTTAAGCCCACACAAAAACCGTAGACATCGCACACACTTTCTAAATCCACACTTTTTTTGAGATTTAAGCGGGCATCCTGAGTTTAACACTATGCGCCATAGACAAGTGATTTATATCCTTATTTATGTGTTTGGTGGATGCCCTTATCCAAGGAGATTTAGATACCGCTTTTCTTATCCAGGGAGATTTAGATCCTATGTATCCGTTCAGGCAGCTGGGATTTTTCTCCTTTGCCTGAAGGATTAGAATAAAGTGCTGTGTTTGACGGATCAAAACCATCAGAACTCTGCAGGTCTCAAACTTACAGTGGTCAAGTCTTTGCTCAGGGTCCTCATGTCAACCTCAGGTTTTTTTCCAATTCAATTTATTTTATTGCGCGCTCCTCTCTCCGGAGTGATTGAGTGCTGAACATGAGTGCTGTAATGTAGTATTATAGTAGTAACGGATATAATTAACAGAGTAAGCCAACTTGCAGTTAAGGAGAGGAAAACAAAAAAACTCCCAATCACAAACAATGGGAGAAGAAAAACCTCTGGGGGCTCCCAACCCCCTGGCATTATACTATGGAGATAGGGAACCACTGTGGTTGTGTCTGATACAGAATAGGGCTATACTAATGCCAAGACTGAAGTACACCCTATGAAAACTAAAATTTCTTGTCCAGAACAGAGGTTTCTGATCCCTTTGGTTGTGGGACACAGTTGTTGGCTCCCAGCACAATGTACATCAGGCCTCGATGTGATAGAACTGCAGGATCAATGTATCTGTGAAAGTATGGTTCTCCTCCTCATGCAGAACCGTTGGTCTCTCTCTCGCTCTCTCTCCTGCCTCTGTCCTCCCAGCCTTTTACACATCTCTTTATCCTCCATTGCATGCGTGATGGACTAAGTGATGTTTGAGCTGCATGAGGGCAGAGGGGATGGAAATTTATTCTGGCATGGAGCCGAATGTGTTCGCGGAGATGTTGTTGGTTCAGCAGAGGAAACCTTAAAGCAGTCTTGTGTTATTTTGTGAGATGGAAGCGGAACGCAACTGACTGCAGGGAGCTTGGGCTCACCATCTGTGCAGACGTCTGCTGTGAGCTGTTCTGCCGAAATTCAACGGTGATGTTCTGTTGTTGAGGATAAGGAGGTGCAAGCAATGGAAACAACAAATGGCCAGGACATTTTCTTGATCAATGTACTCAACATGGATCTCTCTAAGTGGTCTCTCAAGTTAAATCGACCTTTTCTTAAATTTGTGGCAGGGAGAAAATGTGTTAATGTAGAAAGTGTGCTAACTGGAGTAACTTGGGACTTCAAGCTGATCCAGTTTCTGTTTTAATGTCCTTAAATACTTAATCATGTTTTGCACATTAGATGACATGCTTGGACTTGGGTACGCAGCTGTGGCAAAAGCACTGTTAAGGATATCCCCTGTGTCCAGGAGTGACTGAACCTTACAGAAGGAGCAGGCGGGGAAAGGCAGCGTGGGCATAAATATGATGAATTTGAGAGAGAGCGAGTCCTGCAGACATACAGTGGAAGTGAAATACTGAGTGCTGATTTGGTTCTGTGGAAGAAAAGTTTAAAGCTCTTGCAGCATGGTGGCCCGCTTCCTCATTTGTGATCAGTCAGACCCACTTTTGGGTGCCTCTCATTGTCATGTTGGCTGAGTAAGACCAGTCAGACACCTCAGCTGGTGTTTCTGTGCACTCCCTGCTTCACCCTTGGAGTGGCGTCTGAAAGTCACACAGAGGACCAGAGCGAACTCGCGTCACAGCGCGGCCTGGCCGACTCATAAAAGTTGGATTACAAGCGTATGCTGCTTTATAAATCATGGATGTCCTTGCGTAAGTCCTGCCACATGCTGCAGCCTTGGAGAAACGCAACGGATATAATGGCATCAGAAAAATGCTAAGGTTGGCTGTGGCTGGGAAAGGCGTGTCCGGCACGTTGTCTTGGTGCGTCAGCACTCCGGGAATGAGGAGAAGGCCACAGTACTGGCTTGGCCTTCAATTTGTTCCATGCTGCTCTTGGGGGACGGTGGGTATGGAGATGCTGAGCTGTACTCTTATTTAGGCATTCGCTGGGGGTAAATTGAGGTGGTTCCCTAGTAAATATTAATTTACCTCCAACTGTCAGTGGTTTTGGAATGGGTTCAACAAGCATTTTTTTGGCTTGGTGCTAGTAAATATTGTACTAGTATTATTTTTTAAACACTTTATTTAAAATTTTCATACACAGGACACCTATATGGATTATAATAAAGATCCAGCCTTGAATGCTGAAAATGAAAACTATGAACATAGCCATGTTCCGGTATTAAAAGTTAATATTTGAATGTATGAAGACCAATAATGTACTTTAAAAAAAGATAGCAACATAAACAGAAATGTATTTAAAAACACCAATATCTATGATATGTTTAACATTTGTCCACAATTTACAATATTCAGAAAGGCTTAAAAAAAAAAAAAAAAAAAAAAAAATACTCTGGATGTCTGTCAAAACTGATTAAATGTGCAATACCAATATTGATACTGTTGTCAGGTTACAGCCCCACAGTCATCATTCTGAATGTTCTTTTTTTTAAAAAAGAAAAAAAAAAGAACATTCACGTTGTACTGGTCAGGTTTGACCAAATCTTTCCATGTACCCCATGCTGAAGTGATGAAGTCAGAAGCTGTCCTTGCCGACGACGCCCACCGTAACCTCGCCATCCAGCTCCATCTGGAGTGCGGCTACAACTGCCTGACATACTATGAGTACCATGCAGCCAAGGAGCACTTCCAGAAGGCTCGAGAGCTGTCCCGCCTGGACATCAACTTGACAGGTGCGTCGCTGCTCTTGGTCTGCACCGTGACACCAGCACCACCGCCCCCCTTGCTCTTCAGCTAAGTGGAACCCTCGCCACTTGTTAAAAGTTTTCCCCCACTCTCTCTCAAACACACCACTTATTCATACAGCTGTTACCACCTACTTTTAATATGTGCTATGATGTATACTAGATATTATAGCATCTCCTTGAAAGGTTGCAGATAAGTCAATTTTTTGATACTACAGTCCCAGAGGACCGTTGATGTGTGTTTGATGTTGCCAAGCCTCTCTGAAGGACAGCTGTCTGTGTCATCAGTTATGAACATAAGAGGATTCTTGATGGTCTTCTGTCTACATGTGGTCTATATCTGTGCACTAGCATATTTACCAAACATAGCATGTCTCTCCTATATGTGATTAATGGCATCGCCTATGGTGCGGGTCCCTGCACAAAATTCACGTTGTGTGAAACTGCAAATGCCTTGGAGCAGTGCCTCGGCTTGCTCAGACCAGTAGTCCATGCTTGGGATGGCCTCGGATGAGGAAATGCAGATAAAGGAGGATGGTGCAGGCCCAGGGTTCGAGCCAGAGTGTGGCTGCTGCTAAAGGAAAAATTTAGGAGGCTTTGTGCCCAGGTCTATCACAGACTGGAGTGCTGGGAGGGTTATTATATGTCACCATCCTTAGATTTAAGTTATTTGGTCTCTTCAAAGACTTCATTGTCCCACCAGCTTACATAGCTTATAATACTACACTTTGCCTAGTTATTACAGATGGCTATTGTACTAAAATTAGCTGGGTAACGTGATGAGTTTAAAGGCACAGCAGTACCCCCCCCGCTTCATCCAGGGTCGTCTTGTCATTTGTCTAGTTCTGTCCAGATCACACTCGGTCTATCTGGTAGCTTCCCCCACATCAGGAACAGTGGAGAGGGTGTGTATATTTACCACGTGAATTTCACTGGATAGCTTTCCATGAGTGCTGATATTTTATGGTAGATGTAGTATTCTGACAGTTACAGGGGGCAAGAGCAGTGTTTGTGTGCTGTGCAGTGTCATTAGTTTTCTTTGCTTGGGATCAGCACTGTATATTGCACGCTACTTACGGTCCAACAACCTCTCTGGTCATGGCAAGCTAGTGGGTATGCATCTTCTGGTTCTATACAGGTGCCCTTGGTAAGCGGACCCACTTCCAGGAGAACTTCCTGGCCCAGCTCATCTTGGACGTCCAGCGGAAGGATGATATGCCCCTTCCAGGAACGCCATGTACCCCTTCACCCACTCCAAAGGAAGGCCTGCCCAAGGTGAGCATGTTCTGTTGCTTCCTCTTTACCTGCTCCGCTGTTGGGGTAAAACCTATGTAATACCTGTGTTGACCACCAGAGGGTGAACTCCGCTTTTTGTCCAGCAGTGTCGTTAGGAGCCTTGTAGCCATGTCAAAACTCTGTATAACTCTACCTGCTCAACTGTGAGAGGTACAGGGTAGCAGTTTGCAAAGCGTTCTGGTACTGCTACTTCCCATTCATCACACTGGGGCATCCAGTGCCCGTGCCATGTGTGCCTCCTGGAGGCACCGAGCGATGTGCTGAGAAAGACCCAACAGTGATGTTCTCACTGCTGTGGCTTTGAGCCAAATGAAAGCTGTGTGCTCAGTTTGTGTCAGGTGGCAATAATACGGGGTGGCACTTGCACACTTTTACGTACTTCACACTACGGAACTGTGAAATAGGGCACGGATTGGTGGTAGTGCTGCATACATTTGGCCGCCAGCTCTACACACACTTCTCTGCTGTGTGTGGGGAGCACACTGGAGTTTGACCTGCAATGACCCCCTCTTGAGTGCAAAAGCCCAGGGTTGTGGGGTGGAAGGTGTGAGGTTCCCTTAGGGTACATGCATGCGCATTGCAGCTGCTCAAGGCTGTTGGGTTTCATTCTCCTCGTGTGTTTGAGCTTGGTAGCAACCTCCAAAGAAGCAGGCCATCCAAGCACGGTCGAGATGGCAAACTGTTTCCTGCTGGGACTGTGTTTCAATTCTTGTCCTGGAACAGAGCAGCTATTAGACTGGACTCGACATTAGAGTTTGGGCTTTTGGAAAGCTTCTTGAGGTGTATGCTCTTTTATAAGGCTGGGGTTTATGTTATTAAATTACAGAGAAGAGCAAGAACTTGAGATGGGGAAAGTTATGATCTGGGGTTTGGAATGAGATACAGGGATTCTGTGAGCTTTATTAACAATGCTAACATTATGCATTGCCATTTCCTGACCTAAAAGGTCAAGGATATGTTGATGGTTGGCTAGGAGGATTATTTGACACTCAGTTAAGTTTTGAGGTTTCATCTATGTTGGCATCTTGGTTGTGGGGCCAATTTGGCTGCAAAATCGGGGGGGGGTTTAAATTTTTTCAACCGCATTTGTAGCTGTGGTTTACTTTTTTATTTTTGGATGGACTATTTAAACCACACAAGGCAACACAGAAGGTTTTCATTGTTGTCTGGACTGTCTAGTTGTTACATCTGTTCCCTTGCAATCTGAAGGTTCTTTGTTAATATAACTGTCCTGTTGTAGTACCCCTGATAAACATGCTTACCCTGAATTGATACAGTACAGCATACCCTGCTGTACAACTGGGTAAAGAATTGTACAGTCGATTAACATGCACAGCAAGTCTCCTTTGGCAAAACTGTTGGCTAACGGACAGTTAGTAATACCGGTAATATTTACATTTATTTATTTAGCGGATGCTTTTCTCCAAAGCGACTTACAATGAACTCTATGTAGTGGTATGAGCCCACACACCTTATTCACCGTGGTGACTTACACTGCTAGATACACTACTTACAATGGGTCACTCATCCATACATCAGTGGAACACACTCCCGCTGTCACTCACACACGAGGGGGGGAGCCTGAACAGCATCTCTTTGGACTGTGGGAGGAAACCCATGCAGCCACGGGGAGAACGTACAAACTTCACACAGACTAAGCGGGAATCGAACCCATGTTCTCTCACACCACCTAGGCGCTGTGAGACAGCAGCGCTACTTGCTGTGCCACCGTGCCACCAATATATTATATTGTTATATATTATTATATTGTGTAATATATAATTTTTGAACATATCAAATAGGTGTATTAGTGTGGTGGTGCTACTGGTGATGGCTTGGTGCTCAGGTATAAAGATTCAGTCCCATGTAGGTCCCTCGGAGTTCAGCAATAGATGTATTGAATGCTACAGTCAGTAACTGTTGTTCTCGGTGTGTTTTGCCGCACCTCAAGAATGAGGAAATGCTGACGTGTCGCTAAGCATGCTGGTCAACAAAGAACTGAGCGGAGCTGTGGTCTCTGTGATCCAGTGCTTTCCCATGAGGGAGGTGGTAGTGGGAGGGGCTATGCGGCATGGCACTAAGGGCACTGACGGGTCACCCTGACAAATCCTGGGGCCCGCCAAGGATAAGGTGTTGCTGAGTACCGCTTATGCTCTCAGCCCCCCAGCCAGGCCGTCTGCACTGAGGAGCTGATCTGGCTCTTTTGCTTGTTGCTCTGCCGGATCAGGCCTGTTTCACCTGCCACAATCTGTACCCTGTGGTCCTCAGTGCTGATTATTCTGTCTCTGAATGATGTGCTGGGCATCTAGCAGCCCGCATGGACTTAATACCCTTAGGACACCGAGCAGCATGAACACACAAATGGTTGACCTGTGGCCATGAGGCTTGCTCTGCTCTCCCAGCCAGAGCCAGCACTGTGCTTTCTGTGTCCACCTAGATCATGACATCCTGACAGGCTCTCCACACCTTCCCCCGTGAGCTGCAAACAGCGGTTTTCAGGTGTAACTTTTATTGTTTGTTGAGTCTAGGACTAACGGTTTCCTCAGTGTTTTAAGGAACATTGCCTTGGCCTTTGGCCCAGCAACTTTTTCAGCTTTGATGGCGAAACTAACAGCATTGCCCCAGATGACCTCTCCAGTATGCTGACCTTTGCCCTGCGTGGTGTTTCTTAGCATCTGCTGCTCATTACCTCCTGCAGGCTGTCATTTAGTCCTCAGGCAGCTGATCGTGAACCTTCCTTTCATAGTTGTTTGACGGGGTGGCCCTTTCTGTCTCACCTGCCCTTTATGGAACCATGCTTTACCAGTAGATGCACCACACACGTGCTTCTGCAAGCACATGCAAATATTCATAGGCACACCCAGCAAGGAAAACTAATGTCCTGTGTGTTTACATATGTCCTGAGGCTTGCTGTGCTGCTGATAAAATAATGAGCTGCTGCACATGTTTGACATGGAACATTGAAATATTTCATTTAGGCTCAAATTTTTCCTTTGGAAGAAGAAATGGCTTGGTCACATTCCAGTTATGTAAGTGTGGGGGGTCTGCTCGTGGGGGGGCCAAGATTTGGGTCCAATGTTACGACTGAACTGAGAGAAGGGAAAGAAGCCATTTGACCTCTAGTACTGAAAAGGTAAGAAGTGAAGTGCCATCTTGTACAAGGAGCCCAGCCATCACTTCATTCGTCCCCCAGTGCTCTCTGGCCTCCTGGAGTCACACACCTTGGGGATGTCTCTTGAGGTCCTTTTGGCATCATACAGTCAGCAAGGGTCTCATTTGATCTCCTACGCTCTTGGCTCTACAGAACCATGACCTGGACGATGACACAGTCCTGAACAAGATGAACCTGGCAGAGCCGGGGAAGCACAAGTTACCGGACCTGACCGCTGAGGAGCAAGCAGTCATCCTGGCAGTGTGGTAAGAGAACGTTCCTGGAGACCTGTCGGCATGTAGCAGTGGTTTTAGCACAAAGAAGAGAGGGTCCTGACACAGCAGAAAGCTCTACTAATTCTAGCAATCCTCTATTCTTCAAAGAGCGTAACTATACCGTATAAAGGGTTAACGTTAAAAAAAAAAAAAAAAAGTGCAAATGCATCAAACTAACATCTATTGCAAACGCTTGCAGGGTGAGGTGTTCCAGACAGGTGAAAGAGTCAACTGTAAGCCAGCAGTTGAGGTCATACACCGCAGAAATGACTTGTGGGAGTTGGGCTGGTGGTCTCTTGTGTTCTCCTTTACATTGAGCTCAGCGTGAGCCTCAACGTGTGTCTGGAGCTCACTGGCTCTTTTTACCCTCTTCATCATAACCTGCCTTCAGAATCCTCTGTGACCAGAGTGCTCGGTTTTTCCTTCTGCTTATCTTGTGAGGATGGGTGTAGCAGCTCTTCTGGAATGTACTCTTGTTAACAAGATGAGATCTCACCAGTAACCCATCTGTCTTTATTTACAAGTAAAGGGCAGCTGGTCGCATAGTGGTTTGTCCAGTCAAAGGATTCAGCTTTGAGTCCCACCTTCTTCTGTAGTACTCTTGATCAAGGTACTTGCCCAGAATTACACCAGTGAAAATTACCCTACTGTATAAACTGGTAAATTATTGTAAGTATCTTAATATAAAAAGTGAATGTTGTAAGTTGCTTTGGAAAAATAAGCAAGTCAGTGAATAAATGTAGTTTTATCTGTCATGGACAAGTGGTGAAAAATAGTGAGTTAGTGAGTCACATCATTGCAGCGACAAACAGTAGAGATAAATATTAACATTTATTCATTTTTCTGAATAATCTCCATGTATTCATTTAGCTGATGATTTTTCCAAAGCAACTTACAACTTTAAGGTCACAATTATTACAAGCTTACAGTTATTTACCTGTTTATGAAGCTGAGTAATTTTTACTGGAGCAGTTTAGGGTAAGTACCTGACTCAAGGGTACCACAGCTGGAGGTGGGGATCAAACCTACAACCTTTAGATCCAACGGTAGCAGCGCTAACCACTACGCTCCCAGCGTTCCCTGTTCTTTTGCCAAAGCAACTTTCACTGTTAAGGTACTTAGAGTGATTTATACACTTGTACAGAAGAGTAATTTTCACTGGAGGAATTCAGGGTGAGGGTACATCAGAAGGAGGTGGGATTCTATTTCTGTTGTCATCAGTATACAGTAGGTGGTCTTTGGTGTCTGCAGAGTTGCTCTTTATTTCTTTTCTCCACAGTTAATTTAACTAATCCTTTCTCCCCAAGGGGTGGCGCGGTCTAGCTGTGGTCTGGTAACTGGCTCTTGTGTTCTGACACAGTGCAAACATAAGGCCGCCCCACCTCCTCACTTGTTTGGAGTCTTCCACATTGAGCCTCTCCAAATCAGAGCCTTTGATTGAGAGGAGAGATTGAGTTACATTGAACTGATAAACTCCTGTTAAAAGTCCCTGCGACCGTGAAATCAGGTCTGTCCATCCTACTTCACAGCCTTAGAGCCGGCACTCACGTGGAAATGTTGTGCTGTGTTACTACCGGTTCGCCGAGTTTTATCTAAAGGGCGGCATTTGAAAGGTGTTACGGCTGACTTTTTTTTTTTTTTTTCCCCCTCTTTCTCCCTCTCTCCCCCTTTCTGCTCATAACCAGTACAACACACCAAGTAATTGCTTACTGACCTGATGGAACAGTTAATGTATCCACTCTTGTCTGTTTGCTGAACCTAGTCGCAGAGGTGGTTATTTCCTTTTTTTTTTTCTTAAAAAACATTATCTTCCCTTAGGGCTGCTGCTAAGGTTGTCTATGTGCCTCAGGGTGCTGAAGACCACTGCATGTGTGCAATAGTTAGCAAACACAATTACTCTGGCCAGCATATAATTGAATTGACTTATGAGTCAAGATGGATTAACTGTCGTCCCATGAGACACACTCTCCTTATCTCAAAGTACAGTAAAGCCCATCTTCTGTTGTCATGGCAAACGACCTCCTGCGTCATTTGTGCAGGGAAGGGGGGGGGGACATCAGCTTTTCTGCTGAGAAGACTAAACACGGGTTGCTAAGGCCAGAAACAGAGAGGACAGTTATTAATGTCTGAGGCACACGTTTGTACTGTGTGGCCAACTGCAAGGAAGCGTGAAGATGACAATCCTCAGCGCAGTTTGTACCTCAGTCTGCATCGGTTCGAGGGTCCCTCTCAGATATGCCCTGTTTTACACCCTAGGCACTTTTTTAAGGGAAAGCGGAGGGAAACCGGCACTGAGAGCACTGCTGAATGTCCACCTTGCACATCATTCTGATTTGGAGATGATTTAGTAGCAGCTGCTCAAACATTCAGTTTCTATGTCTGGTTCCCAGTCTACTTGAGAGAGAGCTTTTTTTTTTTTTTTGTTGTTGTTGAAAAGGCATGTCCTTTATTTAGTACAAAATAGCAGGGACCCCCTTGGCCATGCGAGCAGTGTAGTCCAACATCTCCCCTTTGATTGAAGGCTCCCTTGGGCCCAGATTTCTCGTCCCATTTTGCTTGGTGAGAGTTGGCGCTTTGAACTGTTAATGAGCATAACGTGTGTTTATGTTCGGTCTGAGTCACCGGTTTGTCCGGCCAGGATCAAACGGAACAGTGGCTTCGCCTGTTATAGCCCTGACGTGCTGCCTTTACAAGCCACAGCAGGGGTTGTCTCCGGATATGAGCCTCTTACTGCCCTGCAGTATCTGCCTTTCTCCCTGTTCAATGCTCCATCTGCACATAATGTACCGCAGTGTAAAACTTCTGTGGTTAGAGACACAGGGCAGAATCGCTGCAATGATCTATTTGTGAGCAAGAGCTACCGATGACTGCCTTCTTGTTTAGCACTTGAATATATGCTGGTTTACAAGAATCAGTTCATAACTGCATGCAGTGTATGCGGAGCGTGCATTTGCATTGAGGAAAACCATAGAGTTCTCATCGTGTGCTTCCTGCACTTGTGGGGCAGGACTTCTGTGTCAGTCCATCAGGCTGAGCCCAGATGTTTGTCTCACAACAAGTTGTGTTGGATAAAAGGAAGAGTAATTGCGGGGGACCTATACATTTACATTTATTCTTTTACCTGATGCTTATCTCTGAAGCCACTTACAATGTTAAGCTACTTATAATTATGTACGTATTTATACAGCTAGGTAACTTTCACTGGTGGCTCGCTGTGTAGTGGGGCTGGGGTTTGATTTCTGCTTGGGCTGCCATGTGGCTCCGTCCTTCTCCCCGCGTTTGCCTTCCCCACCATGCAGAGGAAGGACCTGGCCACCCACCACTGTTCCTCCCTTGACATGCCTTGAAAACCACGCGAGCTGTCAGTCTGGGTCAGGTTTGACTCGGCACCTTGCATGCATGCAATTTTACTGGAGCGATTTGGAAAAAGTGCCTTGCTTAAGGGTAGTTCAGCTGGAGGGGGGGATTTGAACCAGGAACCTTTGGGTCCAAAAGTAACAGCTCCAAGCGCTTTGCTGCCACCAGCCTCACACCCCTTTGTTTCTCGGAGCTGTGATGGTGTGTAATGGTCAGCATGGCAGTGGTCTTTCACCAACAGATGTGATGCAGCCTCATTGTTAAGTCAACGATGAGGCTAAAGGAATGTCTTCCTTCAGCTGGGTAATTTTTGGGGGCTGAGCACTCAGCTGAGACTCCTTTAGGTTGTTTTTGGTGACCTGTGGAGTGGAAGAGGTGCTAATCTCCGTGTGCTTCATCAGAACTAGTTGTTCTCTCTGTCCTCAGCACGGATCTCCAGAAAACCAACCCTGTCCACAAGCTGACTGACGAGGAGATCCTTGCCTTCATGTCGGTAAGTTTCTCTCCAGCCTCCCCCATCCGCATCTGCGAGGTCGATCTCCTCCATGAGCTCTGATGGATCCTTCCCTTTAACAGTGTGGCTGTTTTTATTTCAGGCTGTTCTTTGGGGACACGGTCCCGACTTCCAGAATTATTGGAATCTGAAGAATGCGACAGTGTCCGTGCCTTAGCCGCTATCCCCCATCCCTCCCTTACTCATATCTGACCGGGGCTCCTTTCCACAGGAAACAAAGTACTGTGAGAGAGACAGTAGATATTATCGCTTCTTAGCAGTGCAAATTCCCATAATGCACTAGAAAGTACATGTAACTATTGCTTTTGCCTCAGCCGGATAAAGGAAGGTTAAAAATGTAAATGTAAGCAGCAGTTTCTTAAGGGAGCCCAACTCAATGTAATAGTTGGTGCTCCCACTCTGATTTGTGTTTGAGAGAAATGTTCTGACACACGAATATAGTGTCAGACCCATCAAAGTGCAACATGTGTAGAGGTCCATACCTGCTTCAGCAAGATGTTGCAGAGATGGTGTCCTTTCTGGACCAAACGATGGAAGCATGAACTTTATCGTAAGAAGAATTAGGTCCACTCTTTGTCCTCAGAATAGCTTCAGTCCTCTTTGCAGTCCTGCCCTTCATACTCTCCACTGTACGTAGTGGGATGTGGGACTGCTGCTAAACAAGTACTCTCTGCTCAGGAAATTCCCATAAAAGTGCTTCCACCTGCTCTAACTGGGGAGGGCATGAAAGGTAAAGAGTGAAAAGGGTTGTCCCCCCCCTTCCCCTCCCTCCTGGGTTTGTGTTTTGTACTCTACTTCATATTATGTGTTTTTACACATTGGTCTCGGGCACAAATGACTTCCACATTTTAGTCCTATGATAAATACCAGCTTCCTGAGGCTCATTACCTACGATTTTTGACAAGACCAAATAGCAGAGGTGTTATTTGTTCTGTAATGTGTCAGGCAATTTTGTGGTTTTCCCGCAGCTTCCCTGTTAATTCACCATCTCTCCGGTCCGGTGAACTTTGACTTGTGAACTCTGTTTCTCTTTTCCCCACACACATTGTCCTCCAGAGACATATGCTGCCATGATCTTGGACCCTGTTCTCACATTAAATAGTTCTGCAGCTCTGTGACTGATATAGCTGTGATTGGGATGCTAACTAGCCTCTCTGTCTCTCTTGCTGTCTGTTGTTGCTATGTAGCTGTCTTTGTAATGATTAATTGCAGTACTTAAAGGATCAAGTCCTTTTGTGTTTCCTGGGGTCCTGGGTTACCGGTTGACTGCAACACTGCTGTGAAGCAGAAGCATTGTTGGATAGCTTGGTGTTTTTGCATTTCCTTGGAAGCCTGACAATCACTGTTTCCTGTACTGGAGTTTTGAGTAAATATCTACCCTTCATATACAGCTTTATCAGCTTTTGCCCTTTCATGATCGACAATGTAGTTGCCACAGTGTTAACATTGCTAATGATTGAATGAATGAATGTATGTATGTATGTAATTTATGTGGAAATGTGTTTGTGCTTACAGATAGTAGTATCATTCAGGTACAGGTACCCTTCCCTGTATGTATACCTGTATGTATCGTGTTCTACTAGCTGAACTGCCCTGTTTTTATGGTAACAGAAAGGGAGCAGTAACTTGCAGTATAAGAAACAGGCTCTTCTAGTTTACTGCCCCTGGAACACTCACCTTAGTTTTCTGTTTTCTTTGTCAATAAGAGCATCAGATTCATTCGTTTGCTTTAGCGGTGCTTGATAAATGGTGCCTCGCCCCGATGGTGAGGACAGATGTGCCGTGACTGAAACATGATCTTTTGGTTTTGTGACATCTGGGAGGACTGACTGAATCTGCACTGCATGCATCAGGGTGGGAAAGTGATCTCTTTTTTGTGTGTGTGTGTGTGTGTGTGTGTGTGTGTGTGTGTGTGAGAGAGAGAGAGAGAGACAGAGAGGAAAAACTCAGGTGGTTCTTGGCCTCAGGCTGTTCTATGTTTAATGAAAGTACAAATTCTCGCCACATTAAGTAACAAGATGGCATAAAACTTGCCTCCCCTCTTACATGGAATGCAACGTAAATGACGAACATTTTGGCAACAGAGCAGAATGCCTCAGCACTCTGGCAACACCCTTGTGCTTGTTGAGTTCTTAATGAGACACCACATCAAGTAATGCAATACTCCAGCTGACAGTCTCCCATGGGCTATTCTTCAGACTGTGTTCTGGAGTGCAGCGCAAGTCTAAGGCACGTTGGTCTAGGCGGCGGCGATGAGATGGGAGGGACATGAACTGAACTGGGGGTTGTGACCCAGACTTGCACAGCACTAGCAGAACCCTTTAGTCGCGAAAACCCAGTCCCTCGGGCCGTATAATTGTCCATTTCTCAAAGGATCTCTGAAGTAAACAGTTGTTCCCTGAGTGTGTGAGCTCATTCGCCCCAGTGGCAGTGTGTATCAGCTCTGTAGCACTCATTTCGGGTCTTTAAACACCAGGTGGATCCTATTTGGCCTCATCTGACGCAGCTTGTGTACCTGTTTCACCATCACCAGAATGCTCCAGCAAAACGCCACGCTACACGTTCACGTGAGGAATAAACTGGTACCAGACCACATCAACAGTTACATTGTGCCCATTGTGTACCTGGTATCGTTTTGGTGTGCAAACACCATATTTTACAGGCCTGAGGAAGTACAAGACTGACATTTGCACTGGTCCTAAGTGGAGGAGAGAGCAGTAATTGGAAAGGAGAAGCCACTTTTCCGTTTCTCATTCTGAGGGCACTGGTGAGGCAGGACGAGGAAATGGCGGACGGAAGTGATTGCTGAGCAAGCACTTCTGTGGGAACTGAACGCCCAAAATTTCACTGCCTTGTAACTTAGTCCATTGAATGCTTTATTATGTGATCGGTGTGGTGTGCGAGAAACAAATTGGATGTCTTAATTTATTTCACAAATGTGATGAGGATATGTTCTTATTGTTTGCGTGGGGCCTGCGGAAAGCGAATTTATGAGCTCACTGGTGCTCCATGAAAGGCCCTTAAGGAACAAAGATCAGCAAAATGCTTGTTACGAGTGCTTTTATTGTGGGGTCTGCAGAAATGTTTGCCTTTCCAAATTGCGTCTTTGGGAATTTTCCTCGTCATTCTGAATGCCTGGCTTGAGGTTTTTTCCTTTTTTTCTTTTTTTTAATATTCCTTTTTTAACCTGCTTCTTTTGAATTCTTCAGAAGATGCTTAGCACCTTGACTGGAGCCACAGAGTAAATCGTTTGAAGATGCAAAAATAACTGTTTTGAATCCATCACACCTTACTGAAGAATACATGGTGAACAGATTGCTTTTTACCCCTTCCTTACCCTATTAAAAAAAACACTGTGCTGTGAAATTGGCTTTTCATCTGATGTGATGTAATTGAGTCGACAGTTTGCACCGTGAGATAGCTCAGCCTGTCTCTGTCCTCATCGTGCACACAAATGAGAAGGTGTTCAGTGCAGCCCTGCTAATTCCATTACGTTTTCCAAGGCTGCTTCATCACACATGAAGAAAACCTGGAACAGAAACATCGGTTTGTTTAACACATTGAGCTGCACGGCCCAGCTCTCCTGGTCAGTAGAGTTTTGCTGTGGCAGAGCTACCCTCTTTTTCCTAGTGAAACTGGGGAAGTATGGGGTTTGCAGTCAGCATCTTGTCCATGAAGGGAGCAGGATATGCTCTGGAGATGCCATCCTGGGCAAAAATCACCTCTCGTGGGCACTTGAGGACCCCGGTTACAGTGTCAGAGCCTCGTTTCTTTTCATTATCCTGCCAGGGACTTGCCTCATACACTCAGTGTTTTCCCATGGCGAGAACAGTGGTGACATCAGTGGTAGCTTCATGTGGCCCTGGATCACTTCTGATCTGTAATGTTGCCAGCAGTTGTTCAGGGGCTGTCAGTTTTGAGACAGATAGTTTTAATACCCTACATTAAACAGCCTGGATTAAAAATTGACTGCAGTTTGCAGTCTGACACATCTTAGAGGGGTTTCTACAGTGTTTGTACACTAAAAAAAAAAAAAAAATGTCAGGAGGATACAGATTTGATTGGCATTAAAAAAAGAAAAAAGAAAAAAAAAAAGAAGACTGCTTGAGAGTCTTTTGCTAACGGTATTTGCTAGTGAAGCAAGTCTGTACCTGTATGTTCAGAACTGGGGTTTTGCCGAATAGCAGTGTGGTATTAGGAACTCTCCTGCACTACACAATGTACGGTATATGGCTGTGCTGTTTGCTCAAAGCCCACAGGAGGTGTTCAGCAGTGGAGCTTTGTTAATGTCATTAATCAAATGGGGTTAATTGGTTCCTGGCACCCTGCAAATATGTAACCAGAATCTCAGACAAACAAGGCTAGCAGTTTTTCATTTAGGAAAAGTGGTATGGCCATGACAGATATAGATGTATTTTTTTTTTTTTCCCCTCCATCTGTTTTATTTATTTAAGTAATAGAATTTGCTTGAGTTGTTCAATTTAACAAGATGGGCCATAGAGTACATACATTAAATTCCCAATTTAGTTTTTTTTTTTCCTAACTCATTTTCAGTGTGGTTGTGTTGGTTCGAGGGCTGTTGTTTAGCTTTATGTTTGCATTAGTAGACAGAGAACAGAAGGAAACCGGTAGTCAGAGCCTTTGTTCAAGTTGACCAGGGTGTCTCTTGGTGCAGAAGGATGGTGTCTAAAATCCACAGACTGGTGGTAAGTTATGTAAGAGCTTCACATAAATTAGTTACCCTCTCAATAATTTAGTCTTTCTGATTTTTAAAAAACCGCTGTCCTAAGTAATTAAGTACAAACTCTCATTGAGTTGCATCAGAGTATTTGTAATTATTTTTTAAATGGCTGACAATGACGGCATTTCTCTTGGCAGATTGTTTAGATATGTAAGGGATCGATTTGGGCCCACATAATTGGATTGCACTCAGCAGTGCTTCCTGGTAAATGGGGTTTGCAGTGTTCCATTATGTAAGTGTATGGTGTACTCGATGTGACAGGTCCAAACTTGGGTGGGAACAGGACAATCTGGAGGCTGCAAGTGGGCGAGTGAGCAGAGGAGAGGTTGCAGGCCTGGGTACTGTTCCTATTTCTGAGACTTTGCAGTTTCATGGTAGCTGGTGTGAGCTCATGACCTCCTAGTGTCAGCAGGCGTGGGCCGGATGGGCGTATATTTGGTGGATTGGTGTTCACTCTGAGGAAGACGCACCTGAACACATGTCCTTGCCACTTCCTCTTACCGCTCAGTCTTGATTGATGTGTCCCATTTGTTCCATAGAGGGATTCTCGCTTCCCCTTTAAAGGCTGTAGTATAATCCAGATGCTGGTGTTTTTACTTTCCATAGTCTTAGTTTGATGTAAACAGCTTCAGACAATGCTGAAACAACACTGACTATATCTTCACTGCACACGTAATTGTTCTCATATCATTGGGCAGTTATAGATGCTTCCTCTTTTATGCGAAATTAATTTTTTAAATTTTAGAATAATTTTTGCTTTAAAACACTATCTTGCATTGTGACTGCCTGAATTTCAGGGTGCCCATTTTACCTCCTCAGCATTTTAGCAAACCTTTGTGTTTTTGCTTTTCTCCCCTTTTCTGAAACAAGTAGCTTAAAATTGCCTGATGCAGCTCCGATGCTTCAGATTGAGAATTCTACACACGTGCCTCGGTGGCTCACAAAGCACATTCCTGGAGACTCCAGGTTTTCATTTTTTCCAGCGCTCCCAACGCCCCCAGTAAAACAAGCGTTTCAGCCGCTTGGATCACGTTAATTCAATTTTTTTTCCAGCTCTTCTCATTATCTGTTTATGTATGTTATTCATTATAAATTCCTGTTTTGAAATGTAAGAATGTGCAGTAGCATAAACCTAGCTTTTATGCAAATAAATGACTACTGGATATGCACAGCACACAGATTCTTTTTAAATTTAATTTACACATGCTGTTTAGCTCAGCATTTTATTGAAAACAAAAAATTAATAAATGGGGCAATCCATTTAAATCAGAACAGCAAGTAATTGTGTATATTTTAGACTGTTTGGAGTCACAGGCGCTGCATGGTTTCAGTTTGAGTGCCTATTAGTTCCAATAAGATTGGAGCCTCCAGGAAATGGTCCCCTGCGACAGCGCTGGAGAGCTCACCCCCCGCCCCCAGCCAGGTGCAGATCTTTCCTTTATTTTTTTCCACAGGATGTCCCTGCCCGCTTTACAAGCATCCCCAGAGAGGAAGTGGCACAGAGAAATATGTTTAACCAAGTGCCGGCAACACTGGAAAGCCAGGAAATGGCTCATCCTAATTTCTGCAGTTTCTTTAGGTGGGAGGGTATTTTACTCTGTAGGAAGACCTCCTGGCTGTTTTACAGGGAATATCCTATGATGGCTTTGCATTGTGTAATAATTACAATCAGGTCTGATTTTTGTAATTATTTCATTCCTGTGTATGTGTTACATTATCACCATGGATGTGAAACCGCCAGCGTCTCTTTGCGTCCATGTGTGTGTTCATGTGCATACACTCACTACAGAAATGGTGTTCTGAACATGGAGGATTGCTCATACATTTAGACAAAGTGCCTGTTTGGATCAAGAACAATTTCATGGTAGACCGTAGCAAATCATGCAGTGTTTCCAACAGTTCAGAGCTGTGCAATGGTCTCCACTGTTACACAGCCACAGATTTGTTCCCTTTCAGTAGAAAGGCATTTTCAGGAGACTGTAGTTAAATTCAGTCCAATTCCAGTGTAATAACACAAGGAAATAAATGTTTAGTTAACTAAGGAAATGTGTTCTACTGCAACCCCTCCCACCCCGTCACCAAGCCATGCTACTCAGTTTACCTCAGTTCTTAGAAAAGCTTTATATGGACACACTGTGATGTTGCAGTGTCACTTTTGATTATGAGACAATGAGTGAAGTTTTGTTGGTCTCCATTGGGACAGAATGACATGCTTTAGAGCAATGGTGGGTGAGCTGTGCAGAGGCGACCACATGCTGGCTGCATGAGCAGGCATCTTTCCAGCCTACATGTGGATCCAGGAATCTGCAGGCTGGTTAGATGGTTGTCAAGCATCTGGCCAAGCCCTCGATCGCCGGGCCTTCTCCGGGGTGTTCGAAACGGCCCCTTAGTCTCTCCTCACCCTGGAGCTGCCTCGTTTCACAAATCACTCAGTGTGTATTCGTTTCACTCTTCAAACGCCTCCTCTTGTTCTCTAAATGGAACATGACCATTGACATTTTCTGCTGGTTTTTTTTCTCTGTGTCTTCAAAGTACTGTTCGGTCAGGCTTCGTCATCAGAAGTGGGCTCCGTAGGGGGAACTCCCTGGCTGAATTACCTTTTGCTTTTTTCTTTCCTGGCAGTGTGCATGAAGACCTTGCTCGCTCGTTCATATGGATCTGACAGTTCATTACCAGCGAATAAAATTAACATTCCTTTAATAAGACTAATTAAGGGTGAACTCTAGCCGAATCATTCGATCCTGCTGAATTGTCAGTTCAGCACAATAACTCAGGAGATTGATGGTGCTCGAGTTATTCTTTTTTTAATGAGAAAAAAGATGGATCATCTTTAGAGGGGCTGTCCCCACATTTGAGTTAACTTTTTTTGGACACCACATTTTACGCATTCATCTGTTACTGTCTGTAAAAGAACACTTACTTTCCCTTCTCTTATGGAGTAATCAGGGCTGTACATCAACCCCTTTGCAGCTCTGGTTACTGCTGTTCTAGTGTTGCCACTCTGATTAAAACCATCCAGCTGTTTTCCTGGTGTAGCGGGAGGTTTCTCCTTTCCTCTCTCCTACATTCACACGGAGGAAACTCTGAGGATTTGTGTCGGATTTAGTTCATATTTGTTCTGGACAATTTCTCTGTGTCACCTGGAAAATCTGCCAGACCCGTGTTGTGTCGTGTCGTCAAACCATCAAGGGCAAATTAACAATGTGGCAGTTTTCCATAAAATAGAGAATTTTTAAAAAAAAAAAAAAAAAAAAAAAAGAGGGAGGTTTATTTTCTGGGATCAGGTGAACTGAAATTCTTACCAGGTCGCTGCCTGGCAGGGATGTTTTTAAATTCTTTGCTGCAAAAAGACCAGCTAATTTGATGACCACAAAGCTCTAAGGTTAGCTTTTCAAATACGGGTATTTCTTGGTCATCAGGCATTGGCTCCAGAAGGTTTAAGGCAAAATCCTCATTGACACAGACATCTCCAGGTCTCTGGATGTTTGCTCACAACAGCCCTCCTCTTCCACTATGAACACACGGTCTCCTGAACATTGATATTGAAATACGGCCTATTATAAGTACCCTTAATGTACTTGCCGTGAGTTTTTCCATTAAATATCAGAATGTAAATGAGTGAAGTGTGCTATTAACCAAAACTGGCTAAGATGGCTTCTCAGCGCATTTGATTAGCATTTGCAGTATGATATGAGAGGTGTTTGTGGAGTGTAGCACTCTGACTGGAGACAGGGGATAGAGAAGCTGGAGATAACTGGTCTCAGTTGGAGTTTGCGCCTGCAGTGATCTCAGTGGAGCAGTTCTTGGAGAGTTAGGCTTGGGCCCTGCTGATGGTGGGGTGCAGTTCCTTCTCAAAGGAAAGCAAAACAGCCACGACAGCTAATTTATTGCTGGAGTGTTTATGTGACCATATTGCCATAAATCTTAGGATTCCACCAGAGGCTGATGTCTTAACCAGAGTTTGCTTTCATGTTTTACTTATTTATTTTTGAGTTTTTAAATACTTCTCAAGATGCGATTTTATTAGGAGATTAAGTCTTCAGTATATTATGAGGAATCAGGCAGGGGATTGTATTTGCATGCTACATTCTCATGTCCAGATATACTCCAAAGTATTTAACATTGTGGGGGGAAAAAACTGACACTTGCTGAAAGGATTATTCATTTCATTAGTTACCTTAGTCGCTTTAACAAATTATAATATGTTGATCTTTTTGAATAGAGACCTCTCTAATAATTGAGCTGTGCTGTAGAATTACCTTTCTGCCATGCTTATATTCAGTGTAATATATGTGTGCAGAAGGTTCAGAAGGGCTTCAGAGATCTAGTGTCTTCCACAAGGTGTTTAGACAATGTACCACAAATGTTGGTCTCGTTCCACATACTGGTTCTATTGCAATTATTTAATTTTTTAACCCCTCACATGTCAGCCTGATATTGATCTCAAGGCTCGGGATCTCACAGTGTATTACATTCTTGCTAGAAGCCCTTTTACAGCTGCTGAAAATCTTTGGTGCATCAAAACCAAGGAAAGCAAATTCTCTCATTGTCTGTGTTGTAGGGAAGCAGGGTGCAAACTGGTGCCCTCCCTTTCTCCAGATTAATGGTGAAGGCTGTAGTTATGCATGGATGAATCCCAGTGTAGAGAAATTTTGCTGTCCTCAGTGAAAAACAATTGTATCGCCTGTTACGGCCGTATCGTGTCATTTTACAACCATTCATCAGAACTGGAAAAGAACAGCAGCATTGCTGTTTTAATTTGTTTTTCTACTTTTAATTGGATAATCAAACAGCCAGTTCCCTTGAGCATCCCCAACCACACCTTCCACACGTATAGGCACTTTTGAAATGGCATCCATACTAAGGCTGGTCTCGGTGCTATTGGACTAGAGTTTTAGGTCTCGCTGGGGATGGTAATAGAATCAGCAGAGACATCTGGTTCATGCATTGTCTAGCAGGGAACCCTGGCCTGAGGGACTGTGCTCTGCTGGTTTATCTTACCCACCCCTAAACCCCCAACATCACTGCTAGGTGCTTACCTCCCCTCTGCAGACCTGTTGAGTGCAGAACCAAAAGTGCAAGGCTCATAGTGGCTGTCATCACCTCTTAACATTCCACTAGGATAATGTACATCGGAGACGGGCAGGATCAGTGGTAGCCTCACTTGCCCTTGTTGTGTTTAGCCAACGATGGCCTCTCCTGAGGTTCATTTTGCTACATGGTTGGCCTGAAAATGAAAGTTATGATGTTAGGAACAGAAATATATAAATATTCATAAATGATATTAAGACTAGCAGAAATTGTTTAAAGGGTGGCATATGATGTTCTGAATTTGCAAAAGCCTGTGGCTGAGATAAAAATGGACCATCACTCTACCGTTCTGTTGTTTGGTTATACCAGGTACATCTTACCAAGTCAGTGTGGCCTTACACGTTTATATTTTAATTGTCAATACAGTTAAGTGTAGCTTTTGGAATGTTAAACATGTGACAAGGAATGTACTATCAAGTTGAAGTCAACTCTTGGTTGACCACTGACGTGACTTTGAAGGACTTAGAGAGGCTACAGAAATGGTTTTCTATTGGCTTCTTCCGCAGGTTTTAGCAACGTGGAAGGGAAAACTGGGCGCGCACATCCTACACAGACTGAGCCGGATTCAATCCCACACCTGAAAACACAGCCCAGAAGCTTTGAAGCACCAACACTATCCACTGTGCCATGGTCACCCCCACTCTTAAATATACACTCTGAATTTACAGTGCTTCTTATTGCAGAACTGTCTCTCAGGAAGTGCGTATGTGACTGGTTACAAGAAAATCCACTTCTTGGAACTGCTTTCAGTCCTAGAAGCTCAGTACATCTTGCGTCATGAGGTCCTGGAGGATTTTGAAGGAAAACTGAAAGGTCATCTTGTGAAGTTTTCAGTTATGCATTATTATGTCATTTGGCCTGTGTAGCAAAGGTTTCCTAGAAAAGTTCTTTCAGTATGCTCGCAGTCATGAATAATGGGAAATCCAACACAATAAATAACTCCTCTGTTGTGGAGTGTGTGGTCTGAGCAAATAGCAAAATGTTGATGAAGGTTTCAGTAATATGAGCTAATGTTTGATTCCATTTTTATACTTCCTTAATTCACTCCAAACTCTTGAGACTATAGAAAGATAGCTATTTGGAAGTGCACCAGTACAGTTATGAACGGTTTCATGTGCCAGTGTCAAAGATATAGTTTAAGTGCTGTCTGAAGCTGTAGAACCAGTATACTTGTTCAAGATATCAATGCTTTGGTTGGGAAAGTTCATAATGATCTATAACTTTACATACATTCGCTTTTGTATTTGTTTAGCAGACACTTTTATTCAAATCTCAGGCAGTAATCTTAGAGTGCAGACAGAAATCTCCACCATAAAATTGCAGAAAGTTAGTTTCTAATGAAGGAGTGAAAGTTTCGATGTCTCTGTTGACCAAATGTGACTGAATCAGTGTGTAATGTCGCATTGACTGCAGGTTGTGCAGGGCCATGGTGATTACTCTCTGTAACTCGGTGAGCAGTCTGCACCTTTTCATGTTTCCTTCAGCAGGTAACAATTTCGACGATAATTAGCCGAGTTCAGTGCTGAGATGGGCCCGATTGCTGTGTGCTACCCCCCAGCGTGTGTTTTTCAGACCACTAAAGCAGGAGATTTGGTGTCGCTTCTCACTATTTAATTAACATCTGTTTGGTCAGGTAGTGGGGATCATGACTTATTGGCTGTTTCGATGATTGGTGGTTAGTTTTGTCTTGGCAGGAGTGTCTCCACTGAGGTCCAGGCGGTTTGCTACTCTGGCTCTGCATGCAGCTTTCATTGGTGGGGTCCGTTAATGTCGCCAAAACATCATGTCTCTCGAGTGGAACCTGGGGAAAAAAAAAAGTGCAGACTTTTCACTGTCAGTCACATCAGTGTCGCACATCTCTTATGCAAAGCAGTAAAAAAACAGATTTTCTTCCTCGCTGTCAGTCATGTCGACATTCTGACACACTTATCGAGTGAGAATTGGACAATGCCTGTGGTCTCTGATTGATTAGAGATGAGTGGTAGAAAACGGGATTCTGTTTGCTCATAAGTGTCCTAGGCTGCGGAGCTTGTTGGAGTGACCTGTCACGAGGCACTACTGCATGTTTTCATCTTTTCTGAGAACACCTGTTAGGTACGTGCTGAGAGTTGCCTTTCAATTAAGCCTTATAAAACTGGGTTTTAAATATGAGAGTAACATAATCCAGTGGTGCCTATAAAAATGATCCTTTATTCTCCTTTCTGCTCTCACATCAGTGTAATTGACTGTGACATTACAGAAAGAGAGAGAGATAAGGGTGTTGTTTGGGTTGAGGTGTTCACTGTGTCCCCTCTGTGCAGTCGGGTCTCTGCCAAGCTGCTGGGACCGGGTCCAGCCAGACGCTTCACCCAAACTGCTTTAATGAAGGTAATAAAGGACAGGATGAGGGCCACGAATCAGGACTGCTCCCTTTACTCTAGTTCGTTGTGTCCTGTGTGCCATGCTTCACAAAGAGGTTGGCCTGTCTGCAGGTGTAATTGCCTAGTGACAGGTGGAGGTTCCTCTCTGTCTCTGAGCACAGGAGGGGCTGCTGAAGGGTCCAGTCTCTCCAATTCTAGGTTTGCACTTCAAGGCTCGGTGGTATTATCTTCACATACACCCCTGCACATGGTGGTTCACTACAGTGCATGAGTTTGCTGCCTGAATGCAGAATGAGAAGGAAAGGAAAAGACTTTGTTGCTTTCTCTTGAAATGTTTCCCCTGAATGTACTTACTTTTAACAGATTGCATAATCTGCACCTGGTAAAATGAATTCTGTCAAGAATTCTGCTTTCAAGTAGTTCTACTTTTCACCAGATGCAAATGAGAAATGCTTTTTATGCTTATATTTCTGGAGTGGAACAAGATGTTATGGGCATCTAGTTGAGTCAGCAGTTTGGGGAGCTTTCATTTTTTGTGACTAACTCAGATTATGCATATTTGTAACTGATTTTCATCCTGTTCCATTATTAATAGATTTGGTAATATATATTTTTGTTTCTGGCTCTTTTGAGAAGAAAATATTAATTTAGTCTTTTCCTGAAAATCCCATTTAAACTGTCCTATTTTTGTGGTTGTCACACTCCAGGTCAGGTTCCAGGAATGATGACTGCAGAGGCAAAGCTTTAAATTATAGAGTATGCTATATTGTTTCTAATTAAGACATACAAACAATGATTCAACGGCTGAAGAAAGAAAGCCTATTGTGTCAGTAAAACCAGAAGAAACACAATTGCCTAAAACTTTCAACTCTCAAATCAACCATCCACCATCCTTCAGAACCCCTCCATCTCTGTCCAGAAATTTGTTAATGGTGAACCTCCACAAGGGTTAAATGGCACCATTCCTTCTGAACAAACCCTCCCTAAGGAGACTCATCAGTTCAGGACATGGGGTGTGTGCTGAGCTACTGCATGTCCCAGTAGGTTCTGAAGAATGTTGTGATTTTCTTATATTTTAGTTAAGAGGAACCTGAATTGCTGAAAGCAGTTCTCCTTTCCCTTTAGCTCTTAACTTCACAAATGAATAGTCCATTTAGATGCATTCTTGTGTGAAGGTAGCTTCCCTAGATCAAATCTTTTGTTGAATTCTGACTTTTTTTTTTTTTTTTTTTTTTAGTACACAGCACAATTTTTGCATGCATTTGTACTTCTGTTTGTCATCATATTGATATAATATTGTCTCTTGGGCTGTTAGTCCCTCAGTTAAGGCATTCGCTGAGCTGAGACAAAACGACAGAGGTTGCTAAAGACACCACATTTAAAGTAGTATTGGACAGTTTGGATTTAAAACTGTTTGTTTTAAACAATGTTTCTGTTCAGGTAGTCACATCTAAAAAAAACTCAATGAATATATTTACTGTTCAAAATGTTCTCTTTTTAGCATTCTTTTACTGTATTCTGGTTCCTCTTAAGATGTTATTTTGACTTAAATGCTCTTTTCTTTCTAAGAAGTAAGGTATTCAACAGTTTTCCGGTGTCTTATAGGTATCACATTTACAGATGTGTGTTCAGGCATAGTCACCACTATCTGAGATGACTTTCTTCACCTTGGACATTGTTGCTGACCATGTCCTTCATTCTCATCCCACGTCTGGTGGTTGTCATCCCATTGACAGATGTGGAGTCTGGGAGAGACACCAAGGACAGAGGTGGAATTGGGCAGATTTGGCGTATTGCCGTTCACATTTGCTAGACGTGTAGTATCAGTGCAGGTATACACATGTGAAGGGCTGCAGGTTGGAGAACAGCTGCTTGGTTGAATAAAAAAAATTATAATACATACCCAGGTTGACCAGTCAATCTCAGTCCAGCTATTACAGTGTGTAACTGTCATTTGCCATCTGTGGAACCAAAATTGGAAGACAAGCTTTGCCTCGGAGGCCTAATTCTCATGTTTAATAAATATCTTTGTAAAACAATACAAGCATCTGTTATGACGGGAAGGCCTTCTGTCAGGGATGAAAAAAATCATCTTTGACAGTGCAATGAAACAAAATCTTATTCTTACTTTGCCTGAGCTAACATCACACACTCTGATAAAGCGCAGTGAGAATGGGGTAAAAAGCAGTGGCTTTGTCTAACTGTATGTGTGCCTGGGGGTAATATTAGTGCACGCTTGGTAGTTGTGCCCTTTTGACCTTGTGAATTGTAGAAGGTTAGGGATAGCCTACTGGCTAGAGCTGTCCACTATAATACAGAATAGTACAAATTAGAGGCCACAGTAGCCATGCTAGGTATTGTCTCCTAGCATGCATCATCAACAAGCTTTTCTCGTGAACGTGAAACTTGTCGTATACCTCTGTTTAGACAGCATCTTGTCCAAGTGATCATTCGAGCCATGCTCCCACAGAATTATCATAGTAGCCGAAGTATGGATTCACCAGCAACTGCAATAGGAGCTATTATAGTGACGGGTCCAAGCATTTTATCTGTGCAAACATGACAACCAGACCAGTTGACTTAAATGCAGAGACCCTCTTTACCTCCCTAATCCTAGCCAGAGAGCTACGTCTCGGTACAGAGAGCTGGTTCTTGTCTCTCCAAAGAGTCACCGCCTTCACAGTAGGTGGTGGGGTGTCGGGTGTCTCCTATTTGTCTTGGGGAGGGCGGAGAGGAAGTTTCTTTGTGATAACAATCCATCCACTTGACATAGAGGCACAAGAGTAAAACTAACCTGAAATTACTTTTTTCCCCCTCCCCCAGTGCAAGCCCCTCTGGCTTTATTCACGCTCATGTTTGGTTTATTTTCCTAGCTTTGTGAAGTATATCTCACCCGGCACCTGTGCATTTGGCTGTTTTTATCTTCCTCTAAATCATGGGTTTTGCTTACGTGTATGGATTCTGGTGAAAGGTGACGTGTCACCTCGGGCTAGTATTAGTGCACAGGTGTCAGTTAGCTCTTAATTTGTCTGATTTAAATCAAGATGGTCAGACAGGGGTTTTATTGCAAATGGAACGTGTTGATGGAGCTTAGAGGAAGAGACCAAGAGTGTCTGTGGACTGATGTTAAAGTTGCTATAGAAACCTTGTGTTTCTCTGAAAAGGGCTATCACATGATTGGCTGAATAACGAAGTTCAGTCTCTCCGGTTGAACCCTCGCATAAGTTTCATATTACTACATTTTTCCACTACACATTCATAAGTTGCCTGGATCTACATCTAAAAAGTTTTGTCTGCTTTCTGGGGTCTGACAGAGGTCACACCTGCTACCATCTATGCAGTGTTTCTGCACATGGCAGCCAATCACAGCTATGCTCTTGGCTAGGAGGGTTCCAGGAGATTGTGGTTGGTTCTTTGCCAAAATTATAGACCACCATGGATTCAGATGTTCACCGGCTCTGTCATCTGAGGAGTGGACTGGATTACTGTTGGTCTAAAACATCTCCCATTTATGACCTCAGCTGCTGCTCAGCTTGTCTGGGTGTGGGCCTTGGAAAGCTCTCCTAAATATAAATGCCTCAAAAACCCAAAGGAAGCTGTGGGTCGGTGTGAGGGAATTCCTTCAGATTAAGTTATTGTGTGCTGAGTGGGAAATCCGTTTGTTAAGCCGTCTCAGATGATAAATTGATGCCAACAAGTGAAGTCATCGTTTTGCCCTCTTTAAAACCCTGGTGGGTGGAGGAAGGAGAGATACGGGTCCGCTTTAGCTTTTCTTATTTTATAATGGTGTGGCTGTGACAGTCCGTGGCTGTGATCCATGGTTTCCATGTTTTGAACCTAGAAATGGCACCATTACTCGGGCGAACCAGCATCTGGTGGTCCAGTCTGTGGGGTTGAAGGAGCCTACTATGTTTATACATAATATGCCCCCCCTTAATGCTGATCTTCCTTCTTCACTGTTGTGTCAAGAGTGGCCCACCTTTTGTACAGTGAGCCTACATAGCAGCCTCACTCAAGAAGTCATCCTGTTTCAAGCCACTGGGTGGTTCTGCCTTCTGTGCACATTACATCAGCTCTTATATGGCTCAGAAGATTTATTTTTAGTGCATTTGGACTTTAAACAATTTGCAGTCTTCCAGACTCTCCAGGAAAATGAGAATGTCTTAAAGTCTAGCTCCTTAGCCATTACAAATGCCCCAATGCACCAGAAGACTCATTGCAGTGTTTTCCAAAGTGTTTCTGGCTTTTTAAGTGAGAATTATTTTTGTTTTTCAAGTTCAGCTTTTCATGTTGCTTAGTTTTTTAAAAGCATTATGGTCTAACTCCTGATTTATATGGAAGGGAATTGTCATGAAATTCCAAAAACTACATAAACCATAGTTCACGTGTGAGCTAAACTCCACTGGCTTGAAGACTTTGGATTGGCCTAATGACTACTTTGGGGTTCCTCATGGGCTCATTGGCAGAGTTGATCTGAGTGTGTTGAGTGAAAGGCCCAGTGTCTTTCTCTGTCTCCATCACTGGCGGGGTGTGAACAGGTGTGACATCAGCCCTGCGAGATGTGCTATTCTTTTCACAAGGAGGTTCTGCAGGCCTCTGTAAGTAACATGTTCCTGCTGCTGACAGGAAGTGCAGCCAACATCTCTCACTCTCCCACATGGAGTTTCTGTGCAAAAGGCTTTTGTGGCGCCCTCCTTTAGGTTATGAATACCTGCTCCTCAGGCCACCAAAAGTCAGTCATAGGGGGATATCTTTGTATAGAATCAATGTTGGTGACATCGTCAGTTTAGAGTTTTATTTTGTAACAAGTGCATTAATGGTATACGTGTTCTGTTTTTGTTTTGAGATCGTTGATTAAGTGTAGCATTTTTCTGTTTAATCCACATAATCTTCTTTTTAAAATGTTTGACCTCATATAACTTCTGACATTTATTTTATTCAACAGTCTTTTTTTTGGTGTAGTCTTTCTGCATAGATTTTCTTTTTTTCCCCCCTCCGACATTTTTACAATCTCCATATTTGAGCCAAAGCAAAATGTCAGTAAACTGATCCTCCCAACACAGCCTCACCAAGTACTGGAGCCATCTGCAACAGGCTACAGTAATTACTTAGAGGAAACAAGAAAAAAATCTTGTTTTCTCAGCTTAACAGACTAATTTACCCACCAAGTGAATCCAGAATCCAAATATTCACGTTGTTGAGTTGATATCCCAAAGTAAGACTGTAAACAATGACTCTCTTCTATTTTGGCAGGTTATAAGAAAACTCATTCCTGAGATATACGATAGCTGATGGATGAACAATTTTTTTTTGTTTTTTTTTTTTTGGTAACTTTTATAAGGCTCTATATTTTAACACTGCTGCATATTGGGCTTTTGGTGCAGAGGTAAATCAGCTTGACTACAGAGAACAGCTCTTTCAGCATTTTGCTTTCACCAACAGTTTCCTTTCAGTTGTGACTGCTGGCATTGTGTCAGTTCATAACTGAGCAACAGGAACCAATATTGTTGGTTGGGTGGCAAACAGTGGGCAGTAAGAGCTTGAGGAATGACTGTTGATTGAAGGTACATTGACTCCCATCTGTGACTGTTGGAAAGCCTGCAGTGCATGTTTTGTTTTTATACAATATCTACTTGTTTGTTTCTGCATTTGTTTGAAATGGTGAAGCAGGATTCTGACAGACCCTCTGTCCCTAGTGCCTGCTGTCTCAGCCCAAGTTCTGGGCTGTGGAGGTGACTGCCCTGAGCATGCGGACCAAACTGGAGCGTGGCAGTGCTCGGCGGGTGGAGAGGGCCATGAAGCAGACGCAGGTACAGTAATCTCAGTTCATTGGAAGCTCCACTGACTGCTGTCATTTTCCATTGTTCCGTCTCACTCCCTTATCCACGTTCCTCACACCTTCCTGCTTTCTGCTAACTCACTCTCCTTGCTCCATCTCACATACCTGGGAGTAATTTATACCTTTGGGTAGATTCCCAGCTCAGGCGTGACATCATTTTGTCTGCATGTTTTCTGTCACCATAGCACATTTCTCCAGGTGTTCATTGAGTTGTCATAGTGATGACAGGTGAGGCCAATATTGGGGTGGGGGCAGTGCAACAGTGTTGAAGACTGGAGATGTTAGACCTGGACGGGCTTTGTGAAGCTGTCAGACTTACAGCAAAAAATGGCACACAGCAAGTCTGGTTTCAATTTTGGAGATTTCCACAAAAGCATCTGCCAGAGAGCAGCGGTCAATCACAGTCCAATATAAGAGGGCTCAACTGGGGTAGATGAAGGAGCCCTTGGGGAACCCAAAAGACTGGTTCAGAGAGAGCAGCAACCATTCTGTCTGTGCTGAAGGAAGAACTGACATCCACTCATCCCACGGCTTCAGCCATCACCATCACCTCCTGCTCCCAGTCCCCTTGGACTCCCTATCAGTCAGCTCTTCAGAGTTCAGAACCAGGAGGCACTGCTATACCGCAGAAGTATTCTGACAACCGATAGGAAAAAAGAGTAAAAAAGGAGGGGGGGGGGGAAAAAAAACTTGCCTTGTTTTGTTTAATTTCTGTCTCCCGTGTGATGTATTTCTACTTATCTCCATGGCTGCTGAAAGCAGGGGATAAAATAAAATGGCAAGGAAATCTGTCATGGGGCTGGGCTCTTTTATGCCACAGCAGGAACAGGAATGAGCCAGTCTCCATTCTGTCCCACAAACAACCTTCATGAGGATGCTGCTGTGGGCCTCCTTAGGACCTGTCTGGTTTACACTCACTCAGAAGGACATATTTGTCTCTGTTTACCATCTCGATCAAGCCCCAGATTGCAGGGAATAAGTAGCTGTGACCCGGAGGTTCCTCCACATAGTCCACAGGATTAGAATAAGCCATGCTGACTCCTCCTTTCTCCCTATGCACCCATTTGACAGTTGACACTCTTGGTCACGGATTATGAGCAGAATGGTAAAATAACATTTTCTTCCGTGCTCGAGTCAAGATGTGATGATGAGAAGTGACAGTCATTCTCTGCAAGGGCTGATGTGATGCTCACTTGTCAGGCTCACGTCCTTTTCCACCAGTTCTGGTCATGTCTCCCAACAGTCCTGACTTATCTTGCTTCCACAAATGTAAATATTAGCTAGCATTTCTGTTCTGTGCTTTCCATTTCTGGTCCTTTACTCTGGGTACCCTTCCATCTGCACAGCTGTCGTGTTTGTTGTCAGCCAGCTACAATAAATGCTGAGTTGATACAGTGAGCTCCCAGCTGGAGGGCAATTAGTGTTGCCTTTTTTCTCACCTTCTTTTGTGCAGCAGAGGATCCATGCTGTCTCCTTTTAGACCACATATCTCTTCCACATGCAGTGGATGTGGATTGCATGTATATTCTCCTGTCCCCCTCCAGGAGTTCCTCACCAGCCAAGTGTTGATGCCAGTTCTGATTAGAGGGACACATTTATGGTAACTTCTTCACATTGTAGTACTGAATTTTAAACTGGACAATATAAATTCCCCGCAGTTGAGGAGGACTCTGCAGTGAATGGAAATGGAAGCGGAAGTACACCTGTGTACACAATGGGGGTGCATCTTCTCTAGATACGTGTGCTTTAATTGTCACTACCTTCCAGATCACAGTGGAGTGGTTTTGAAGCAACTTGCCAACCTCTTCGTGAGTGACAGACAGCTGATGTAGGGATGGATGTCTTGCTATAGTCATTTCAGACTAACATCTCGTAGCAGCTTTTTCTTGTACCTGCAAGCCCTGTTCCCAATACCTGGTTTGCTGTTAATGTGCTTGTGAGGCTGCCTCCAGGCTGTGCCGCCAGGACGTTAGGAATAGTAGAAGGGGACATTTGCCTGGCAGCTGGAGCCCTTTCTCTTGTTTGCTGTCTCCTGACAGCGCTGGGTTCTTTAATTGAGGTGTCATGGGGTAACTGTCCGCCCACAAAGACACCCGAGTGATTGCACACTTTTTTTGTGCAGCTCCACCCCACACCCACTTTTGTCTTCATATTTGAGGTTAAGGGTGTTATTTCTCATGAAAGGAAACATTACACCTAGCGAATCATTAATTCCAGAATTTTTTCGGTTGACATTGGAGGCGGATATTCTTGCTGACTAATGTACATTGCCAGCAGTCGGTAGAGATGTCACATACAGTAAGGGGCTTGGGAAGGGGGGAAAGAAACACAAATACACACCCTCCCATGGCAAATTAGGCACAGCAGTAGTTGAGGAGCTCTGTTTGCTTCGACAAGTTACTTTGCGCTTTCATTAAAACCCAGAATGCGTTGTGGACAAAGCAGATTTGTTCTGCATTAAATTGAATTTGTGAGTAGATCGATAACGCCCCTCAAACTGAGTAGGCGTTCTCGCTGCGGTTTTGAACATCAGAGGGCCGTCAATTTAAAAGTTGGGGAAACAGGTGAGCTGGCAGTCTGGCTTTCTCCATTGTTGTTTTTCAAAGCCACTACACCAGGGGAATATTTTAGAAGGTAATTTAATGAAAACATTTCAAGACAAGTTATAAATGCTCTAACATAGTGGATATTGGCTGACAAAGAAGTACATGTTGTGCCCCCCCCCCCCCTTGGTAAGCTATAATTAGGTATTTGTATTCATAAAGGTCACAGAGTGTAATTCTGACTGAGCTGTTACTGTTGATTAATGGTTCTCACATAACCAGTTGATGTATTTTACTTCACTTTACTGTATACTCTTGATGTAGCCATTTATGTTCCTTTCTCATTCAGGTATGGGCAGTGCATATTTCAAATATGTCAATTTTTATGAGGTATTTTTTCTAGGTTTTTGTGAGATGTATTTCCTGTTGTCTTCTGTTTAGGTCTGTAGTGCATCTTGGTTATATAAAGTTCCAGTCACTGCACATCTGTTGTGAATATCTAATTGTACAAAGTGCACCCATTTTTAGTGTATGAATGGTATTTCCTCATTCAAAAAGAGTTTTTTACTGGAATGATCATTTTTAAATTGTTATAACTAACATTTGTCATAGTTGAAAGGTGACCACTGACTGACTGTTTTTGATGAGGCGACAAGTTGTCTCTTCCTGAATCCTCTAAAGTAGTTTCCTACCCGCCACCATTTGTTGGGTTTTCCACTTTTTACTGTAGCAACAATTCCCAGAAACATGTGACATATTTATCATCTAGAACTATCTGCAGTCATTAAATAGGCAGTTACATTGCATTCATTTTCCAATGCATTGACCTTATCTGGTCTGATTTATAAGAGTTACATTTCTGCAGCTGGAACAATACGCATCACTGGAGTCACTTTCAGGCAGAAGGACTATAAGTCTGCATGGGTGAATCACTGAGCTTTATCCCATCAATAGACATTAACTGTACAAGATGTTCATGTCAGAACATCTAATGACCTATTCCAAGGGGCACTTTCTGCTATGTGGTAGCTCACTTTTGCTGGAACCACTGCAGAGTTTCATTGGATGTTCTAGGCAAACAAAACTCCAGTTTCTGCTTGAACTTAACAAACGTTATTTGTCAGAACTTTTGGAAAAGCAATATCTCTTGTGGCAAAGATTCAGCCATGTCCTGGCCTCGTTGTAGTAAACTATTCTTGGCTAGTTTCTCAATGTCATTAGAATTCACTGAAGGCAAAATTTCAGGTACTATTAATCCACTGCATAAACATTTTGAAGCAGTTTTGGCTGACCCAAGATTAGAAGGAATGCAGACTTCACTTTATGCATCTTGTAGCACTTTGCCTTATGATTTTTTTTTTTTTTTTTTTGAAAGGTACAGGATTTTATTTAAAGCCACCTTAATTACACCTTACTGCACTCATTCAAGTAATTACTGCTCAGCGCTTTGACCAGAGCTGTTCTGATCTGAGCCCTTGTTGAATATGTTTAATAATAGTCATCTAAAATTTGGAAGAGCAACAGGGAACTGGTGGTGTTAACCCATTGTTTCTTTTGGACATTGGTGCCTGAAAACCAAGGGATATGTTTTAATGACAACCAAAGAATCAGGCTGTGACAATTTGACAGCTGCTTGCCTAGCTGAGTTATAATAAGCATTTTGTGGAGATGAGCACTTTCTCTCTGATGTGCGTATTAACTTGAACACATCACTTGTAAAGATGAAAGTACCCAGAATGCTTCAAGTTGCTTATATTTATTTAGCTGATGCTTTTCTCCAAAGCAGCTTACAATGATACTTACCCATTTATACAGCTGAGTAACTTTACTGGAGAAATTTAGGGTAAGTATGTTGGGTACTATACTATAGCTGGAGGGGAGACTGGAACCTGTGACCTTTGGATCCAAAGGCATCAGCTCTAACCACTACACTACCAGTTGTCTTGTTTTGATACCATTTATTTACAGATGAAATGCACATTTTAATGAGGTGCTTTTTTTTTTTTTGCTTGCTTTTTAATGTTACTGCAGTTTGTCTGCTGCTTAGTGTGCCTAAACAGAATTTTTGGTGGTCTTCACCCTTAAGTGCCCTGTGTTTCAAAAGAGTGCGATACTGAGTAAATTCTTTCTGTTGTTAAGTAGCAAACACTTCTAATAATCCCTAGGCTCAATAAATTCCCCCCGTGAGGGACTTGGATATGGTGTACATGGGTAACCTGTGTGGGAATTTAGAAGATGCACATGTACCTTAAGTGTTTGAAGGTATCCACTGGCTGTGGCAGCGCGAAATTAGTTACCCACAGTCTCTTGCTAATAAACTGCGCTGGTTGTTAAAGAAACTGATTGCAGCAACTCAACCGGAAATTTAATTTCCAGACAGTCGGGTTCCGGCACCCATCCCCCCCACCTTGGATGAAGTAGCTGACTTGGAGGCAATGTAGTGTCTCTCATCAAACATGGGTGATAAGTAATGTAGGATTTCCCTGGGCTCCAGTGGACCAGGGTCTGGCCTGAGATAATGGTTTCTGTTCACCTTGTCCTCCCCCATGCAAAATGTACTTCCTCAAACTTGTGAGATACTACCAAGAGAGGTGTCTTTGACTGTCTATTTTGTAGATGGACATGTAGTGTGGGAGTACCAGGGGCTAAGAGCCCTTGCTAAAGAGGATAGTTGTGCTTTAAATCCTCACCTTGTTAAGATTTCAAGGTGGAGGACAACTGATAGGGTTGCTGAAGCAGGAGGACTGTGAGCACAGACATGAAGTTTTTCCATGGGTTTCGTGACTGAAACCCTTCCAGCTCCATGCTACAGAACTGTGGTGACATCACCCCTTTATGCAACAAGAATTCATATCAGATTTTAGATGTGGTTGCTCTGTGTAGTGATGACTGCCTGCATAAAACAGGTTTTGGGTAATATTAGCCATTTTTGGACAGAAACTAGAAAAAGAAAACAAAGAGATGAACACGATTGTTTGTTTATTTCAGAATAACAAAAGAGCCTAAAGAAGCATATCTTGGCAAGGCTGTCACACGTCTGAAATGCAGCATATTGTTAGGCAATCAGAGTACCTCTTCAAGGGTAAGCACCTCTCTCTGTAAGCTGTCAACACATCACCAGTGCATGAAGGCATCTGTTGGATGGCATGTGGTAGGTAGACCTTTGAAGGCTGACAGATTACCACGCAACAATGCTTTGGTTATTTTTTGAGCAAAGGGAAGATAGCACTACATTAACAGAGACCTTTACCTCATTTACACAGTTATTTGGCAGTTTTTGTTTTTATTGGTGGACAGTAGATTTTGCACAGTGGCACCATGTTTTGTGCATAATTCTGCAGTCTAAATATGTTGCCTTCTAAGCATGGCTTTACCTTCACCCTTATCTTCTCCTTCAGCTCCAGCAGCATACCTGGCTGCTCTTCACACACTCGTAGCCGGAGCTGGAAACCGGGCTTCTGAGTTACGCTTCGCTCATTGGCAGGAGTTTCAGATTTCATGGGTGCTGAGGCCATCCACCCTACAGCATCATCAGAAAGGGACAGCTGGTAACCAACAGTGCTACGGGCGCTGCTCTGGTGCCATGAAGAAATGTGTTAAAAGGCTTGGCACTGCTGGAACTCATCTGTTCTTTTGTGGAGAACTCGTCCTTCCTCCCGACAGCTCAGACGGTCTTCCAAGGCACGCTTGCATAGTGGCCAGCCTTGATGGCAGGAACGCAACATAAAACCCACATTTTACTCCTTTGCAAAGTTAGGCCTTGGACTGAGAAGGCCCCCCTCATTCCAGGAGAAGCGCTCTCTGCAGGATGTGGGGGCAGAGTGCTCTGATTTTGACAGGAGCCCTGGCTTACTTTCCTGGATCTCATCAGCTGAAGAACTTCTGTCAGGCTTTAGTCCAATATTCTCCTTGCTTCCTGACAACAACATCCAATCACACCTGCGCACATCACCCTTGTCACATAGTGTTAATTAAACACTTGATCCTACATAATCCCCCCCCCCCCCAAATCTTATTGTTGGAGGCTCCATCTTTTCACACTCTGGCATTCTGATCTGAAGAGCTGCTCGATTACAAACCGGGGGCTAGGGTGTGGGGGATGATGAGCTGTTTCAAGGCTTTTATACATCGCAGACTCCCAATTCAGAATGGAGTCGAAAGACGGCATTGCTTCATCCAGTAAAAAGTTATTCACTGAAAATTGTGCTCAGACTGCAGATCTTAGAAACTGCTTTGCAATATAGAGTTCTGATGGAATTACTCCCTGTGGGGTAAGGTGGTTAAGGTGCCTTTGAGACCTCGTTGTTCACCTTTGTGTAACAGTTGAGCCACAGCTAAGCCCTGCTTCCATTTCAGACACTGGTGGACCACTTTGAAGAGAAGAGCTCCCCAGTGGCTGAGCGTCTGAAAGTGTTCTACAGTTGCCAGGTGCCTCCGCGATGGACCCTTCAGGTAAAGTCCCTCCCTCCTGTTGCCTTCTGACACTGCCTACATGTTTCAGAATGAGGTAGCTATTGCCAAAACTTACTTTTACTGCCTAATTTGTCACCGGCTGTGATCTTACATGATTTATGTTTTCACTGCTAATAGGACTTTCTTTAAAACTCTGTTTCTAGCTCTGTCCTAATGAGATTGTGTCAAATAGTACAGTAATTGTTTTATGTGATTACTTTCGTGAGGCTGGTGTTTGTGACTTTGCAGCACTATGGACGGTAAAGGACATTTTTATTTGTGTCTTATGGTCACATGTGTGGAACACTCATCAGCCAATCGGAGTGCAGTGGAAACCTGCCCTCGTGATGGAGTTAAAACGCCAGTATTAACGGAGGAGTTTGGGCAGAGAGATAGAGGCTCCCTTGTTCCCTGTGTTCCAACCCCATCCATCACTAGGGGGACTGTTGTTTGTAATTAGCCAGCATGTCAGTGTACTGATGTAATCCTGTCCCCGGCTCTCCACGAGAGTATTGCTCTGAGGACAGAGGACAAACCTGTACTAATCCCATTGTCCCAGGATCCCGCTGAGCAGCCCTCCATGTGCTGGTGTGGGCGGAGGGTTAAATATAACGTCTGCAAATGGGTTGAGTAAGTAATGTTGCGGCACAGAGGTCGTAATGTAGCAGCAGCTGTAATTTCCCCATTATTGCAGCCACGGCCCCCAAGTCCCATTCTACCTCCCACATCACTGAAACCGGCAACACGAGCACAGCAGCAGCTCCATTTCTCACACTCGGGTTGCTCGCCAGCTTGTTAAGGAGGGGGTAACGTGCAGAGGCATCACCTGGTCTGTGGTGCCTCTGCATTCTCTCCTTGGTCAGACGAAACGTTGCAATCTGTATGTCCTATAGAAGAGTTTTCTCCGGCTCTGCTCCTGCGCTTCACTGTTGGCTTGCGTGGTTAGTTTATCAGAAATGTTAGGCACTCAGGTTATGCTCGCTAAATCAAGATTTTCAGGTTTCACTGGTTCTCCAGCTTTTATTCAGACACTACTTTGATATTATGTATGAGCTTGCGGTCATGCTGTTCTGCAGACCCCTTGGGTAAGCCACCGATGCACTACATCCCCTTGTTTGGGAACTGTAAAAACATAGAAATGTGGGAGACCAAGGAAAGGATCGTAGGGGTTCTGTATCTGCCATCAGCTTTAATGTAGGAGTGAGGGCCCTACTGCTGCCAGGGGAGCCACACATCACCGTGGCATACCTCACGGGCGCACAGCGGGCTTCTTTGCGCAGGCACAGAGCGGTGTAGGGAACCTCTGCTGCTTTTGTGTAGTCCTTTACAGCATTCTCATCAAAATGGCTGACTTGAATGAGGCTATTCACCATGTCTGTCACGTCCCACTTTCGCAGCACACTCTTACACGTGACCCGAAGCCAGTGACGACGGGAAATAAAATCTTATTTATTGCCTCCATCGCCTTTGTGGGACGTGATAGGCCATGCGAAAAGGGGTAGGGATAGGGGAGGATTTAGTGAACGACTCCTGGGTCTGCTTTGTGACATTTCGAGCTGGGATTTAGAATTTTCTGGATCTAAAGGAGAAAGGGTTCCACACAAGGTGGCATTTCTCATTGAGGCGCCAAGGTAGTACATACAGTCCCCGGATTACGACCGTCCAACTTATACAAAACCCATAATTACGATCCACTCCCCCGTAAAGCCTACTATATTAAAAATTTGAGTTATGTACAATGATTCGTAATAACAGATGGGTGCTACTTTGCGACGCGCATCAAAACGTTGCGCATCTACAGTGGTTCATTGGCTCGTGGGTGAGGACCGTGAGCCCGAGGTAGGATATACTTCATTCTTTTCAGTCGGGCCACGTTGCTTTTAACAGTGACTCGTGTGTTACTGTATTTGGCTTTGGTTTTTACCCTCCCACCCATGGCACCAAAGCATAAATGTGATGCAAGTGATGGTGATGCATCAGAGAAATGGAAAACAGTTACGATTGAAACTAAAATGGAAATAATAAAGCGATCGGAAAAAGGATGAAACACCAGCGAGCATTGGAAAAATGAACATTAAAGTTTTTGTTTTTTTATACACACACTCTCTCTCCTGCTCCTGTCTTTCTCTCGCTCTCTCTGTTATAAATACTGCAGGAACATTTATCTCTTTCTATGTCTCTCTATTATAAATACTGTAGTTAGATTTATTATTATTACATTTATTATTATTATTATTATTATGGTATTACACTAAAACATTTTTAATATATCTGGAAGTGTTTCTTTAATGTTTTTTATCCATAGAAAGGTATACGATATACTAAGACAAACATTTCACTGACATTAGACACGAACCATATCCAACTGTTCCGACTTAGACTTAGGAAGGGAACTTGCTCATAATCCGGGGACTGCCTGTAATGAGATTTAGCACTTTCTTCGGAAGTGAAGTCACATCTCAGGGAGAGTCATCTCCCTGCAAGCCTAGGTTCCCTGTGGCAGGAGACACAGGAGCCTACCTCCAAGCTGGTGCTCTGCCTGCTGGGAATTGAGTATTTGCTACATCTCCTGCAAACAGCATGTGTGGTAGAGAAGCGCACAAGTGCTTTCTCTCAAAACACGGACGGTAGGGAGCTCGGTGTGGGCCTGTTAATTACTTGAGCTGCCTTCAGGTTTCCAGCTGATAAACAAACCCTCCCATGTCCCTTCCCACCAATTCTGTCTTCCCACTGGTACAGAATCAGAAGAGCTGCATGATATTGTTAAACTGTGATCTGCCATGCAATGAAGCACCGAAAACAACTCTTCCGTATTTAAAACCAAGTTAAAATTAGGTGTCATTGGTTCAATTTGTAGGTTACATGTGCACTTTTTGATAATTTTGGAGCTTACATGACATTTCCGTGGCGATAAACCCCCAGATTTAGCCCAGAGGAGACTGTGTTAATCCACAGACAGCTAAAGGTTCATTAACTGACCCTTCCCCAATTGATGTAGTCTGTGTGTGGATGGGATATATGATTCAGGTGTGTGGAAGGCTAGGAGACCACTGCCTAAAATCCACCAGAGAAGAGGTGCTGAGACCAGGCACATATGGGGTTGTACTGGGATGAGATTTGCCACATGTGCCTCACCCTGCCTTGGAGCAGAGCCTTTGCGTTTTGTGCAACCGTTCAAACTGCTTGCAAACATCAGAACCTTTTGTCAATATCTTTCCATCTAGGTATGCTAGTGAGCTCCACATGGCAAGTCTTACCCTTTAACTGTGCAAACAGACTTCACTTGTATGTCATCTGTGTGAGTCACTTTCCGCCGTGCCTCCCCACAGCGTCAGCTTGCTAGTTTACTGATGGACCTCGGCTGCACCAACTCCGCACTGCTCCTGTACGAGAGTCTAGAGTTGTGGGAGGATACGGTCATCTGCTACGAGAGGATTGGCCAACACGGAAAGGTAGGCAAGACCCCAGCCTAGCTCACACCATTAACCATTCAGCACCAGAATATCCTCACCTCTAGTAGCAGACAGCAGGCAACATAAGGGTTTGAGCCATCACCTTACAATTAAAAGACCAAAGTTAAAATTCCACTCTTGCTGTAGAACCCTAAGAAGGTGTTTACCCTGAATTGCTGAAGGAAAAAGTTCTGTGCTATATAAGTAGGTAGGTAAATGCAACCAGCTTAGTATAAAAAAAAAAAAAAAAAACTTTACATTGAAAGATACTTTGGAGAGAAGTGTCAGCTAAATTAATAATATTTATTTCCTCCCTTGAGCAGCAGAGGTCAGTCCCATACACACCTCTAATCCAGAACACATGTGAGTGGGAGAGTTTGAGTTTTGGCAGCTGTAGCCAATCCTTTCCTCTGTGACCAAAAGTGCACTGCCAGCCACTCCATTTGACCATAAGCCACAATGAAGCCAGGAGAAGTGGGCTTTTCATAGTCATACCTTTACTGGCTTCCTCTCCAGAACCGTGGCCTCCTTAGGAAAGTTAGTTATGCTCCGATGACAAATCAATAGGAATGAATTTGGAAAAAATTGCTGAAGTATGGAGTTGGTCTGTCCTCTTTCAGGTTCTAATTTCTGTCAGTTTGCTATTTAAGTAACACAGCGAGTGATCAGCAGTGATATTTTGATAATTGTTGTTCTCAAGAGATATGAGAAATTTTATCTCAGTGCCATATTTTAATAACAGTGAAGAATACTCCAAAACACCAGCATGTCGTACATCTGTTGGGTTTCAGCTCACTCTGACTCTAAAAGATCCCTTCTTTCATTTGAGATAAATTGCTAAGATGAATAGATTTTGCTTTTAAGTCTCATTGACCAATCTATGGTCACACTATCTGTTGAAATGCATACAGTGATGCACAAACACATTCCGCTGAGATCCTCTGACTCTTATGGAATGAAACATGTACCGGAAACATTCAGTCGTCCAACTGGTACCCTTAAACAGCAATTCCCATAGGCAGTGGAGGCTGGTCTTAAGTAAGCTGTCATAGAGCCTCAGAACCTTGAATTAGATTTCATTGCACTTTTGTGTGGCCTGTTAAATTGTTTTGTCTCCCAGTTTGATTACCATGGTGCATTCTTGTCAATAAAAGGAAACAACCCCCCCTTTCTTGCTTGGCCCAGAGCAGCGTGTAACTTGTAAAAATGCTATGCAATCCATTTGTCTGGAGTCCTTTCTGCTGCAGCTGGCAGATGCTTGAACAAGACGTGCTGTTCTGTCTGCTCTGAAAGCGTACTTATGTGAATGAAGCAGGCTGGGGCGCACCCAGAGACGCAGACTGCCTTTGAAAAAGGACACTTTTTATGATGCTCTCTCCCTGCACGATGTAGCACTGCATCACTGTCATAAATTGGAGCCAAATGTACGTGTGTCTTTTTTTTTTTTTTTTAAAATATGTCATATATATATCATGCTATAGCGAGATTCTGGCTTTTGGAGGTAGGTGAAGGAAAACCATCTGTCTCGTGTGCTTGTGCATCATTTGACTGCAGGGCTACAGAGGCCACAGTGGCTCGATCCGCAACTCTGCTTTGACCAGGAGACGGACAAGCTCAAGCTCAGCATGGTCGATTCCTCGCTGTAATTAAGTTGCTTTGCAGTAGCGGAAAGAGAAAAGATTGGGTTCTATCAAAGGAGACATTGAATTCATTGAGAAACCATTAGCCTTCCGGTTCCTTTTCTCACCCGCATTATTTGAAGATGAAGTGGCCCTGAGCTTCCCATCAATTAATATGGTTAATTATTGTGAATTGTTTAATTCTTTTCCTCCACTGATTTAAACGATTTGATTGACATACATTGTATTCTCTAGGGGACATGTCTTGGAGTAAAAGTCAAATACCTCACAGAAAATAATGGACAGCATTGTTAATGATACTCTTAAGCCAAACCTTGCATTGCCCTTGATTGATTTTTCTTTTTCCTTTTAAAAAACACTTCTACCAGTTGTAGTGTTGGAGGATTCTGTGAAATGGTTGGCTACATACAATGTCTGCATTTCGAGGAATTCTAAAACTTCCACTTGTTCTAATGGGAAACGACTCTGGGGTGCTGACTGGTGGCTCCCCTCCAAGGCTGTAAAACTGGATCCTCAATCAGACCCTTAAAAACGGACTGAGTTGTCAATGTCTTCTGCCAAATCGCTACAGTTTTGGTAGAGAACATTGTCTGGGTGATTTTTAGCCATCTCATACTGTACCTAGGAAGTATATTTTAATCACAGCCATGCCCTTGTATCATGCCAGTGGCAAGAGCGTGTCAAGGATAATTGGGAAGCTTGTGCTGCGTACATAAGAGATGGCTTAATTGAATAATTTCTTGGCTTTTGCTGTATTAATGAGTGGATGTTACTTGTTAACCTGCTTTTGTCATTGGCGGTAGGCTACCCCCACACACATGTTATCAGATGTCAGAAGCTTACTCTTCCTCTCCTATATACAGTTGTTTATGTCTAAATCACTGCCACGTGGTTGCACCCCACATTAGCCCTTTGTCACTCTGCTCAGAATGGCACAGCTCAGCACTCGTGGGAAGATTTTGCTGTGATGCTGTGGCACAGTTCAAGGCTCCCTAGCAACAGCGGGGCAGGGTTTCCACTCTTGGGGTAGAGGTAATCCATGCTCCCCTTAGTGTCAGAGCAGCAGCTGAGGACGAGAATACCCTCTCGCCTCGCTTCAGTGCCGTGGCCTACTTTGCTGTAAAGAATATGAGATGAAGACAAATACTCCGAATGCAAACTTGCTTGTGGTCTGGCAACAGCCATGAGGTAGTCTGTGATTATCTGAGGCTGTGGTGATATTTGAGAGATTAATAGTCTCCGACGATGACATCTTGTGATTAAAAGTTTGACTCAATGTTGTTGAAGAATTTATAATACGAACATGTCATTTAAAGCTTAGTAGGTAGTCTTGCCACACAGAGAAAGTTAATTGCGTATAAGTAACTGTTCCTTCAAAGTATGTGGAGTATTTATTTTTTTAATTAGAATGAATCATGGATGTGTGCAGAGCTTTTCTGTAAAAGCCATAGTTTTAACGACAAATTCCGCCATGTTGTAGAGAAGGTCTGCTCAGATCACCATGAAAACATAGCTTCACAGTGACATGTGGTTACAGCTACTGGGATACACTTTGTGAGGCCCCTCAATATACCCTGGTCAAGTGCGCTTTAACGGTCTCAGTACATCACTGGTTAGGTTCTAAGTTTGCTGTCTTCACTACAGCTTTTCCCTGATCGGATGCCTCCATTGGTGCTTGATCCTGATTGGATGTATCTGGTACAGCTTACTTTCTCGATGATGCTTATTCCCTAATTGGCTGTCTTGGCTAAGGGTTGTCCAATCAATCCCCTGATTGGCTATTTGCTGAGCAGCTTGTGCAATGATTCGTCATCTCCATGGTCGCCTGCTCTCCTAATTGTTACCAGGGCAGTTCGGTCCATTTTATCTTCTCCTCCGTGGCTTGCCCCATCCTTCTGTTTTTCCTGTTTTTAATTGGGTGCTACCCCCGATTGGCCATCTGTGGTGTGCTTAGTACCACCAAGTGGCTTTATCCTCTGTGGCTTCCTTAACCTATTGGCTGTCGCCATTACAGTTTGTTTCACTAGTTGGGGGTCTCCGTTTTACCTGCTCCATTGATTGCCCAGTGTCTTTGTGACTAGGTCTGCTTTTATTTCTCCAGAATTTAATGTGAGGCACAATGTCTCATATGTACATCTCTGAATGTACATACAGTATACACATTTAATTTAATAATTATACTGGCTTAGAATGAACTGAAGATTTTTGTTACATGATCTCAGGATTGTCTCATCCTTGTTTTGTTAGTCACTGGATGAGCAGCAGTATCGTACACATTCCTTTATCGCTGTCTGAAGTACATGTTTTCAAAGAAGACCCCTTCTGGGAAACTGGGGCAGACCAGTGGCAGAAATGCAGTGACACAAAAAAAAACTCTAATGCTTCCAGCTGTAATCTGATTAATCTTCTTTCCTGGACCCTTTCTGTTTTTGTTAAAGCTGATGAGATTATTTCAAATTGAATAAAAAGACACGAGTCTTTATGAGCCAACCCATTCCTGTAAGTCATTCTATGTGCATGCTTGTATTTCTGTCTGTCTGTCTTTCAGAACCCAGCTTGCACTTGAATTTCCCCAAGCATTCTTGCAGGAAAATACCTCTAAATTCACTGAACAATTCTGAATTCATTGTGTCGTGCCTCCTATAGAAAAAGGTCACTTTTCTATGCAATTGTGTTTCAGGCTATTTTTGTTGCAAACAATCATATGTCTGCTTTTGCGTTTAGCTGTTTATTATCTTGTAGGGCTGCTGTCCAGTCACTTATTGCCATCACAGCATGATTTTTTTTTTTTTTTTTTTTAAAAGCACAAATTAAAATGTTTGCCATGTGAAAATAACATTGGTTTTTTGCCGTTTTGTAGCTATCGGCAGAGAATATTGGCAATAATAGTATGAGATTACAACAGGGCAACAAATTTACATTGATTCATTTAGCTGCCACTTTTCCTCAAGACAACTTAGTATTCAGCTACTTAAAATTATTTATCAATTTTGCAATTTTACTGGGGCAATTTTAGGGTAAAGTGGGATACAAATCTTTGGGTGCAAAGGTAGCAGCTCTAACCACTATGCTCCAGCTGTCCAGCTAATTTTAATAGTGAAGGGACTGGCATTTAAGTAAAATATTGTATATGCAACTTTTTTATTACCAATTGATTCATTTTCCCCAGCAGGAATTTTTGTAAGCAGTAGGTAAAACAATGGCTGCTGTTCTGGTGCAATACAGTTTTTGTGCTTGTGTGTTTTTTTTTTTTTTTTTTTTTTTTTTGGTTTGATGAGACTATAATGGAACAATCCCCCGCAGGCAGAGGAGATCCTGCGACGTGAGCTGAAGAAAAGGGAGACCCCCTCACTATACTGTCTGCTGGGTGATGTACTGCGAGATGCACAGTACTATGAACGTGCCTGGGAGCTTTCAGGTCATCGCAGTGCGCGAGCACAACGCTCCATGGCTCTGCTGCACCTTAGCAATAAGGAGTTCCAGAAGTGTGTGGAGTGCTTTGAGCGCTCGTTGCGTATCAACGCCATACAGGTGGGCCACCTTGCCACTGAATCCCATCTTCTCATTGCTTTTTCACATAAACCCTCATGAGGTCACTTGTTTGCCCACCTCAAGGCAATGAAGGTAGCGCAAAGGTATGTGCAGGTCATGAGTCATTGTCTTCCTTGTTGTGATTGAGGGGTTTGTCACACTGGTTGCCTGACTATAAAGGAAGATTGACACATCTACTGATTTGCTTGACCCTCCACTATGCTTTCCATTCACATTTACCACCCAGTACATCACCTGCCACTCATGATGCCTGACAGGATGACTCATGCCCAACCTAATCAGACTTTCCGGAGTGTAGCATGGGCTGTTTGCTTTTAGAAGGAAGCACAGTGTTTCTTTAGGTAGAATGCAATGTGCCTCTGGGATTGGTGTTGGGTCCTAAGAAAAAAATGCACCAATTATAGTGAGCAGTGCTGGTTTGTGGGGTAAGGGAGGTACACTTGTACTGTCGGGCTCATGTCCTGTTCTCTTTTTCTCTTTGTCTCCTTAAAGTTGGGAGTGTGGTTCTCCCTGGGCTGCGCTTACTTTGCTTTGGAGAGCTACGAGGGTGCTGCCAGGGCCTTTCAGAGATGTGTGACCCTGGAACCAGATGTAAGTTTCATGCTCCTTCTAGTGTCCTCTTTCTCGTTTTCACTGTGTTTGAAAGGTTTAGGTCAGTTTGGTTTATATATGTGACATGAAGACGAACCAAAATGCAGTCTACCTTGCATTTTAGATAATGGATATACTACATCTCAGCTGTGTTTAATCAGTGTGTGTTTTTGGGTTTTCCACCTCCAGAATCCAGAAGCCTGGAACAATCTCTCCACAGCTTACATTCGACTCAGACAGAAGTAAGTGGTCAGCATGTCAATCCTTGCTCCTCTGTTGCTATGGCAACTACTTAATAGCTTTCCCTCAGCCCTGTCCAAAGAAGTGGGATCCATTGTTACATTGCTATACTATTATTTAATTTTTTGATGAATGATAATGGTTTTCTATACCTGTGATGTGGTCTTGCAGTCTTTCCATCAAAACTTCAGTCCTTTAACAACACTCAATGAGCTTCACACGGTAGCACTGGACAGCATTTTTCCATACCTGAACTGTACAAAGGAGCTTGGAAGAAGCAAAGATGCAGGGTTTCTCTGAAGCACGCTAGCAGTTTTAGGCTTTAGATTAAAACATGTGTGGGCTGAGATAGCACTGGTCAGCTGGGGTCCTAGCAACTCTAATTGGAAAAGTTAACCTGGCAGCACCCACCTGGTATGGCCTATGGTGCCCGTGCTGGGCAGACCTTCTGGGTCCCAGCCAAAGGAGTGCATCACAGCAAAAGCCTGCGCTTGCCAGATCTGCTTATTTCCCCTGAAAACGGGCATCCTGGCGGAGACATTCTCTCCCACTCCTGGGATCCTGCCCCCGGCCTGCTCAAATCAACTTGGTGCTTTCAGGCCTGAAATTAAACCACAAGCTCCTATTAAAATCTGGTTAGTGCTGTTAATTCGGCTGAAGCCTGTTTGAGAAAGCAGCGCATATGTACAATTGAGCAGACACACAGAGTGCCATGGGGGGGGGGGGGGTGAATCTCACAATAGCATGTTCATTTTGATCCTGTTTATCTTTCACTCCCTTTGCAGAAACAAGGCCTTTCGTGCACTACAGGAGGCATTGAAGTGCAATTATGAACACTGGCAGATCTGGGAGAACTTCATCGCTGTGTGCATCGACGTGGGCGAGTTCGGTGAGGCCATCCATGCCTATCACCGCCTCATGGACCTGCGGGACAAGTACAAGGACCTGCAGGTTATTGTCTCTTGTTCCAACATGTTTCCATAAGCCTAGTTTTTCAGTTGACATTGGCCTTTGGTGTAGAAAGCAGTTACTCCTTGGCAGGCTTTGTAAATCCTGTTGGTTGGCAACACTTACGTGGTCAGTGTAGTTTGGTGATTTAGACCTCTGGTCTCCCTCCCCACTCAGCTGCATTCTGTGCTCTTTAGCATAGACAACTCTGCTTTCTCTGCCTATTTGTTCTTGGTGTTAGCTGGCAACTGCAAGATATTCATTTCCAGTGTCAGCTGGTTGGTCAGTTTGTGCTTCTGTGAGATCCTCACATCTTGTCAGTTAGAATGTAAAACCATATGCTGAAAAGTTAATTTTGTAGTGATACATCCGTTATCTTAAATAGGATTTCAAATCATGAAATCCTCACTTGGCTCTCTGCACCTTCTCACCCTCACATGCTCATTTGCATGTTTGAGGGGAACTTTTAGGCAAGTACTTTATCACATTAGAGGGTAATTTTATCCCCCTGACAACACTTTAAAAAGTAACCACTATTTCGGAAAGTCAGTGGGATTTTCGTCCTATTTTAGGTTTTTTTTGAATAAACATCTCTGTCTTGTACTTTAAGGGGTTGTTAAATGGATGTATGTCATACCCCTTAGTTTTGTCTCAGCAGATGTTTGTCGTACCTTATGTATTCTACTTTTGCGAGGGCTTTTATTTTTTTATATTGTGCTTTTTCAGGCTGTGTTTGTGGAGAATGTCTCCTACTATGCCCTGGTCTCGGTGGCTGAGAAAATGAAAAGGTTTTGAAATGAGATTTGATTAATTGGAGGTCTATCACTTACTCTTCAGATTCCCACAATCTTCTGCTGCTTAAGAAGTCAAGAGCTTCAGATCACAGGATAGAGAAAATGGCAAAATGTGCCCAAGGCCCTGCACTTTCACATGCGTTAAATGTCTTTTACACGGTACTGCTTCTTCAGTTTTTATCAGCGCTTTACTCCATTTCCGATCTTCTGTCCCCTTCATAAGGATATTACTTCTCTTCTTAATTTCATGCTATAATCGGATGCAAGGGGGAGTGTTGCAGAGAGATCCATACAGTTTCCTTAACTTGTCACTCTCTATCCTGAATATCTTTCATCTGAAGCTTCCATTGAAACATTTAATTTGCTTTTACCCTCCTCATCATCCGTGGTCAAAGTGTATGCATCATGGCATCTCCTGCTGAGCACAAATCACTGTAAGCTCTTGAGATTCTTGCCTTGAAGAGAGCTTTGCAGCTAATGTTAAAGGCAATAGGAATTAATAGTACCCCCCAAGACTCTTATGTCACACCAAAACTCCCCATCCTCCACCTGAGATGAGTCATATTGGCTTTCTAAAACCCTGGAGGAGGAAGACTGAGCATTCGCAGCCCTCCCCCATGTCTACACTGGGATGTGATAAATTGGCCACTGGATTTTTCTTTTTGATAATACGCATGTTTTGCTTTATGAGGTATGGAAAATGAGATGTTCTGGTGCAGACCACACACAGCTTGAAGGTCAGAGAGACCATGTAGAGGGGAGTATTCTCAGGTTGATTCCGTATTTAAGCCCTTGCCATGCTTTTGTATTCTGGGTGGCTTTTTCCCTCCCTGTAAAAATGAAAAAAGAGAAAACTACACAATGTTTTCATCTAACTGTTAAAGTTACCTATTTACTGTATTGTCCTAAGGAACTAAGCTTTTAAGGTGTTGCCCTATGGGGACCCAGGTGGTAGTCAGTAGCTCAGGTTTTGCCCTCTTGGTATGTGTTGGTTTGTTTCATCCTCTTGGTTTGTAGCTGAGTCTTGGGATTTGTGGTAGGGTAGTGGTGGGGATGCCACCTGGGAAGAAAGCAGGGGGATTTGAATATATTTCCTGCTACTGGAGAAACAAGCTGATTGGTGGTGGCCAATTCCCAAAAGAAGGAGATGTTTTAGCACATTGATGGGACAGCAAGCAAAGTTGGCTTTAGGAGGGGAGGCACCACTCCTTGTCTGCAAAGACAGACCTCTTCCAGTTAGTCTCATTCTTCCTCCCACTGTGTCTCAGTCTCACAGTTAAGCAGTTGTCTCTCTTGTGAAAATTTTAAAGAAATTAAAGTAGAAAAACCCATTTTTCTTAAAAAAAAAAAAAAAAAACCTTGTAGCACTGGTGTGAGCCTCCAGCAGAAATAAGGGTTCATTATACTGAATAGTTTGAGCAAGATTTTTGTCACATTGCCATGGTATAATTTGAACAGTATATACATATATTTGGAGGAAGTAATTTTCAATGCATTAACCTGCTGGTTTCTATGGTCCTTTGTGTGTGAATTAACACATATTTTAAAGCTGTTTGAGAGCCTTCCTTGATTCTTGATCTGCTAAAGATTCACTAAATGAGACTGATCTTTTATGTTATGGCGCTATTAAAATTTCCCAGTACGAAGGGGGCTTTTTCGGACACTTCCGGAACACCAATTATGGCTTAGCAAAAGTGGAAAAATCCTTTATGGAACATAGGCTGTATAGTATTCTAGCTGTATGGAAAACAGACAGGTGTTTATACACATCTTCTTCTACATGACCTATATGCCTGAGCCAGTATTAACCATACATCCTTTGCAGAACACAAGTGAGCAAATTCGTCTGTGCTGGGTAAGCCACAGCCTGGTTTATTACACTGGGCTTGAGCAATTCTTTCTCACTTCAGCTGAAGTTATGTCTGACTCTGCCACCCTGCTTCCTTTCCCTGTTCCCAGCTCTCAAATCCGTGCTTCCAGCAGAGTATTTCCTGTAAACATTAAATCCTATAGAAAAGGCACTGCCTGGGCACCTGGGAGAGAAGCTGCTTGTTAATCGCTCTCACACTTGTTAGACGAGTTCTTCAAAGGAGCCAAGCCTGGTGTTACTTCTGAGAGTCGGCCCCATCCGTACATCCCACCCATTCAACACACACCGAGAGATGCAGAGATTTGCAATCCAGGACCCCATTCCCCAGCCCATGGCTTCTCCCAGCCTCCCTGCTTCAAGTTTTGAGTGCCATTAGTATTCCATGGAGCTGGCAAATGATTCATAAATAACCTTCCCTGCACAGACAGGATGAAGCTCTGCATATTGCGGCGCTTCCTGGGTTTTAGTGTGCAGTGCGGCCTGGCCCAACTCAGTCCCACTGAGATGCTTCCTTCTGATACCATCTCCACCCACCTGACCTTGCTCATTTATGAAACACATATGTGCATGCCATGGCTGTGTTCCTGTGTTGAGATTGAGCCAAATATTGTGTGTGTGTGTGTGTGTGTGTGTGTGTGTGTGTGTGTGTGTGTGTGTGTGTGTGTGTGAGAGACAGTTTATTTATTGCCAGGGTAAAAATGACAAGATACAAAAAGTATCTGTGTTTTTGATTGTCACCTCCCAATAGAGGGCATTTTGACAGTTGCATAGCATTTGCTATAAGGTGTTGTGTGAAACTGAAACAGCAAGAAGACTGAGAGGAGTCCAAGACAGCTGTCATCTGGGAGTCCAGCTGTGAGACTGGACTGATGAGCTGGTCAGACTGAGGAGAGGACCGGTGGAGACACGAATCTGTGGGACCAATGGGAGTGTTTCTCTGGGTGGCAGGTGCTGGAGATCTTGGTGCGGGCCGTGGTGGAGGAGTTAACGGACAGCCGAGGAGAACAAGCCACTTCCCTGAGAGCTAAGGTGCAGGAGCTGTTTGGTAGGGTCACGTCCAGGACAACCACTGATGCTGCTATCTGGAGGAGCTATGCTCGGCTGTATGGGGATGGGCACAGCCAGAACCCAGAGGACAACGAAAAGGTGAGTGCAAGAACCACCTTGTCTGCTTTATTGTGCAAATACAGTATGCATGGTGAAAAATACCAGTTGTAATAGACTCTGGTGACATTAATAAGATGCTTGTAAGATCATTAACGGATTGGACTCTTTAATGAGGATTTGATGAAGCTGTTCCTTAATCATGCCACTAGTGTACATTGCAAACTCTGAACCCCAGGGGTGTTAGCAAACAGTATTCACTTGCATCCATGAAGAGTGAATGTTTTCCCAAGCCTGGGTCTCCAGGCTGCACACATGTTGGACGTTCCTCGCTTTGCAAGGCTGTGTGTGGACCTTACGTGGTATTACAATGTGTTCCTGAAACAGCGGAATATACTTATGACCTTTTAAAAATGTAATAGGCAGGCTTTTATGATGTGATCGCTCTGTGAGTAATTTGTGACCTTTATACGTGTGTACACTTGTATGTGTGTGTACATCTGTTTCTGTGTCTCCTCTAGGCCCTGCAGTTCCTGTCTAAGGCTCACCGCTGTGACATACAAGTTAGCGGCTGGGAGAAAGATCCAGAGAGCTTTGGGCTTCTGATCAGGAGAGCCACGGAGCTGGCCAAGCGTGAGTTCTTGTCCCACGCTTGGCGGGAGTGTGAGAGCGGGGCCAAATGCAGCCACCACATCTGACCACAGCAAATTCGTGGTCAATTTCCACTATGGAGTGGCTCCACATGTCTGGTCACGCTAAATGGAAGTCTTAAAATCCTGAACAAGGACAAAGGAGCCTGGTACACTCTGCGGCAGTCCTCTAAAGAGCAAGTTCAAAATAGATAGTAACTTAGCATATGTCTGGGGCAGGGTCTGTCCAATAGGAGAGCCAGAAAGTTGTTCATCTTGTGAATGGCCAACTATTTCATTACTGGAGGCAGCAGGTTGAATTAAACATGAGAGGAACTCTAGGGCTGTGGCCCTAGAATAGTAATATGGCCACTGAGCTCTCTTCAGTAGCATCGTCTGAGCAACGCCTCAATTTGGAACCAGGTCATACATACCATTGTCCCTTCCCTCACATATATGCATCCATACACCCAGCTACCGGCGATCTGGAATGAGCCCCTCCACCACAGATCATCCTCCTCCAAAACACCACAGTGTTGTTGATCTTAATGATCTATTAAGAGGGTGAGACTAGCTAATGTATCGGAACATACCTCCTCACCTCCCTCTCAATTCTGCTGTAATCCTTTTGATGTGCCTGGGAGCTGAATCCACGGTGGGGGGAGGGGGCTGTAGAGGAAGAGCACGTTCATAAATCATATGGGCCTGACCTTTCCTATTGGCAAGGTAGGTAAACCCAACATGCTAGTTGTGAGCATGAAGAGAGCAAGAAGCACCACCGCTGGTTCTCTCCACAGTCACACAGAGTTAGAAATTATTTTAATATGGCACATCCACAACCATTTTCTCTTTGATGGTTACTGTGGGTCACGTGAGCTACTATATCTAATTTTTTTTTTTTTTATCCAGTACGTAATAATACTAGGTGGTAGTATTATACTCCCAGAAATTTTGAGAGAAAGAATACTTCTTTGACAGTGATTGTTCCTAAATGTCCTTGCTTATCACACTGCTGCCACTGTACATGCCAAATTAGGACAAAATAAGATGGTTGCGATGGAGAGGAAGAGGGCGCAGTGGCGCAACGGGTTTGGCCGGGGCCTGCTGTGTGGTGGGTCTGGGGTTCGAGTCCTGTTTGAGGTGCCTTGCGGCAGACTGGCATCCCATCCTGGGTGTGTCCCTTTCCCCTCCAGCCTTACGCCCTGTGGTGCCAGGTTAGGCTCCGGTTCGCTGTGACCCCGGTCAGGACGTGTGTGTGTGTGTGTGTGTGTGTGTGTGTGTGTGTGTGAGAGAGAGAGATGCAGAGGATTTTATTTTATTTTTTTATTGTAATCAGTTTTACTAAATCACATAAAATCTGGAGCTTATTCATGATAGTCATACATTTTTTGTCAGAAACAAGAACTATCAAAAGGTGTAATATAAAGTGTTTGCTTTCCTATTATAGCCTTACTTTTCTGTTCATAATTAGAAATAATTTAATTTATACCAATACATGTCAGGGATGCCCTAAATTAAACACCGTGTGGAATTCTTTGTGTAGTGATTTTCGAAGAATGTTTGTAGAAAATGAGTGACTTGTCATGCCAACAGACTACGAACATTATACGAGTGCATTCAAAGAACCTTGCAGCCTAAAACAAGAGTGAGGGTTAATTTTTCAAAGTCAACTTGTCAGTCCACACGGAAATTGTCATACACAAGGGAACAAAATTTAATTTCTCTTTGGACATATAGTGCAAATGCAGGACAGTGCAGTGCACAGGCCAGAGTTGGGCAACAATATATAATATAGACAGACAACATAAATAATATAAAAAATATTTACCTATACAGTACAAAGAAACTATAAAGGATATAATTTTCTCCACTTTTTTACTTTCTCAACTGAAAAATGACAAGTTACGCTTCTGTTTTAGGGTTAGGTTCATAGCTGAATTCCAAACTGTAACACTTGTTATGAAACAGCTAGCTATCACTAAGATTAAGACAAGTGTCATCATAAAAGTGTAATTAAAATTTTAATTAACATTGCTCAGCTGACAAATATTTAATAGGTTGGCTATTTTATCTCAAACCTCCTTGCAGCCACAAATTGTAATTCTGATCCTATCAGATTGGTTCAGTGCAGATATTGAATGAATAGAGGGGACAAAATTCAGCAAGTCAAGTTCAAATCAAAGTGGTGATAGAGAAATTCTGTGGTGGATCATGGGAACTGTGATTTAAGGTGAAATCCCGCTGTTTGAAATACAGTCCTACCCCATGGTGGTTTTTTATTTTTGGGGGACCCTGTGTCCATTAGGAGGTTCTTGCTCCATGTCATACAAATGTGCTAATGGACCACCTACCCCCTGAGGGTGTGGATAACAAGCTTTATTGTTGAGAATAACCTGACATGTCACATTTTTTTTACAGTTTTAGTTATGATTAGCATCTTAGCTGAATATGAACATCTGATGACTTATTTTAATATTTGCTTACTTTTTTTTAGTTTTTCAATTTTTATATTTTTTCACAGAGCAAAATTGTCTAGACAAGTTTAGTATAGGTGGTCCCTGACTTACGATGGTTCGACTTACGATTTTTTTGACTTTACGATGGTGATCTGGCAACAGACATTCACCAGAAACCGTACTTTGAATTTTGATTGTTTTCCCGGGAATGTGTGGAGCGATACTCGCGATGCTGGGCAGCGGCAGCAAGCCACATCTCCCAGTCTGCCACGCAGAGGTGTGTATTAGGTATATTAAATGCATTTTCAACTTGTGATATTTTCGACTTGGAATGGGTTTCACAGAATGTAACCCCATTGTAATTCAGTGGCCACCTGTAAAGGAAATTTTCAGAAAGGAAATAGACATGGGGGATTTTTACTTTTTTTTTTGTTTTGTTTTGTTTTGTTTTTTTTAAATAAACATACCACTGTCACCATGCTTAAACTGGTGGAAGAAGCCCTGCTGTGTTTATCATTCCCTCCACTGTTGAATTGACACAGCGTTTATGATTAAATCCATGGGGTTTGAGTTGACATTTGACCTGGTTTACCTTATTCTTCCAGTTTCCTTTTGGATCCCCTCCGTGCAATGTGGTAATATCTGTCCCTTTTCCCTGTCTCCCCCTTTAGTTTCAATCAACTGCAGCAGGACAAAGAGCAACCCCCAGGAGGCACTGCAGATGCTGTCATCTGCTCGTCTCACCCTGGGTAGCCTAACCACCAAGGCCAAGGTCTGAGTCTTTCACTGTCCATATAGCCGCTCGTACACTGCACAAATTTTTTTTTTTTTTTTTTAGTAAGCCGCTTTGGATATTTGACTCTGAAGCAGGGGTTCCTAGCAGTGAAAGCTTTAAAGTGCTGCTATTCAGCATTAAATTGCTATATTGACTTTGTTAATTGGATAATGACTCTTGCTCACTTTTTCAAGTGCAAATTGGGCAACAGTTAAATTGGTTCTCCAAATCTGTATAAGTCCATTGATTGAAGACCAGGGATTGGAAACCCCTGATGTAAAGTTGTTTTTATGTAAACAAAACTTTTTTTTCTGGTGTATATCAGTTTGAATGATTGAATGTATTTCTGTTCTGACATGTATAGCTTGATGTCCCCCACAGCAAATGCACACAGATGTTGCCACGGGTGAGCTCCATCCTGTCTTGGCTGATGAGGTCGGAGCCATGGAGAATTTGGTCAAAGAGCTGCAAGAACTATCTGCCCAGCTACGCAACCAATGAAGATCGAACCTCCGACTCTGACACTTTTTTTTTTTTTTTTTTATCCATTTTTAACTGTGTATGTATAATGATTTAAATGTAGAATTGCCATGGGTCTTCATGTTGATGAAGGCAGTAAAGCGTTACACAGTGAAGGCATGAGTGTTTCTTGACTGAATTTTGCCACAATTTATAAGGTATCACCAAAGTTATGTTTATATTTTTATTCAACAAAGTAAAAGTGGGAATTATATTTCAGGTAAAACCACTTTAAAACAATGTTTTTGTATAGGGAAAAAGTACATTGATCACAGAAGAAGGAAGAGAAAAGGGAGGGTTCCCACACTAACACCTGACCAGAATGGTTACTTTCGACTGAAACACAATTAGCAACTGGTCTTAAAATGAAGATAACAAAGCTGTGAGATAGATACAATATCTACTTTTTAAAAATGTATTTTGTTAAAACGGATACAAATATGCCCTTCATTAATTGCTGTGACAGCAAGAAAGGCACTGGTGGGCAGCAGCATAAGACTAGTCTTGAGAAACAGTCCTCTCTCACACTTACACAATCTCTCTGAAGGACAGGTCACCTTGGACAAGCTGAAGCAATGATAGTCCTAGCTTCCAAGTTCATATAAAGAGTCCATGGGAAGAATGATCGGAGTCTCAATTTGGAAAAAAATGTCATTATCCGCTTACCCTATAGATCATTGTTGCTGGATTCTTCCTAAAATGCTCTCCAGATAAAAAATGTTCATAGTCGCATGTGGTGAAGGAGAAGAGGGGGAAAAAAGTCTCCTTCGAAAGAACACTCATAGTCCAATTCTCCCTAATGAAAAACGATCGAGGTCCGAGTTGTCACCTGATCAAGCTCATCATCGCATGACATCAGCTGATGAATTGTTCTGTTGCATTTTCACTTGTCCAAAATGGCAGAACCCGAGAGCGAACCCGAGCTCACGGACAAACTGAAGAAGTGGAAATTTAAAGGAAGACAATGCAAATTAGACAAAATTCATAAGCTTTCAGAACATTCTGTTGGTGAAGACTCCAAATGCACAAGACTTCAGTGTTTTTCTTTGACCTCAGAAGAAGAAAGAGCAGCGTTCGTGAAGCGCCTCAACAAGATGAAGACAAAAGATGAACGAGACTCATTGACGTTTGTCTTTTTCAAGAATGTTGGTAGATGTTGCCCAAATGCAGAATCCCAGGTTTTTGTGCAAAATGGTGTTGTGACTATCAAGTTTACGCAAAGAGAAATGAACAGTGCGCAGTATGTGCAAAAGCATTCATCTCCATCTTTGGGATCATCAGTTGGAGATTGTTGACAGCCATAACTATTGAATTTTTAAAGCACAATATTTTAATTTTTGTCAATTTTTAATTTTTCAGTTTGCCTGCACTAAAACTTTACTTTAAAAGTTTAAAGAACACAGATAAATGTTGGCTTTTTGTTGGAAGTAATTTCTTGCATTGCATTTTTGTATTGACGTACCGATATCAAGCTGAAATTGTGCCTTAAATTTTGCACAAATGAACAACTCTGTCGGTTTTTTAATGTTCTGTTTCATAAAATTTCCTATTTACTGTTGTTTTTCCAATGTAATTGCATGTAAATAACAAAGGGCAGGCTTTGAAGAAGCCCATTTTTCATTCACACAGAAAAAGGGAAAAAAATGATCATAGTCCAGGTTGCATAACAAGTTTTAAAATGATCTCCAATACCACAATTATTGACTAAAATGCACCAAAATGGATTCTACTGCCAAATACCATGTGTTTGTGCTGTCTGAATTTTATGCATGGCAATTACAGATGTGGAATAAAATATTTACATTTATTCATTTAGCTGATGCTTTTCTCCAAAGCACCTTATAATGTTAAAGTTACATTTATTACATGTTTACAATCATTTACCCATTTATACAGCTGGGTAATTTTACTGGAGCAATTTTAGGGTAAGTATCTTGCTCAAGGGTACTACAGCCAGAGGTGGGGATCAAACCTGTGATCTTTCAGTCCAAAGGCAGTCTCTCTAACCACTATAGTGCCAGCTGTCCCAACAAATATAGTTTCAAAGTTAAAAATTCAGTTTTCTCCACTTTGACATTTTGTGACGTTAATTGTTCTTCCTATTGATTCTTCATATGGAAGTAGGTTTTGATCATGTCCCGATCACCATAGGGCTAGTGACACGTGGCCACACCTCTGGCACCTGTATTGCCGTGTTGTCTGCTCAGAGAATGAAGACATAACCAGTGAGTGAACTAATATGACTCCAGAGTATTTTACCTAAAACAGCCTTTTCAGGGTAAAATTAACCTCTGTGTTCTGCTTTTTTCTCTAGTTAGTTCTCTCCCCAACTTATTCAGTGGTCTTGGATCATCTTTCACATGAGGGTGGCAGCAAAGAGAGAGAAGTGCCCTGTAATTTGTGAAAGGTAATTTTTGTTTAGTATCTCTTACAAAAAAAATAAACATTATTATGAAGCTGCTAAGGTACGAGCTTCTATAAACACTTTAAAGTGCCTCTACCTTTTACAGGCACACAATTTACCTAACAAAGATTACCTAACTAGAATTTGCTCATGTCATGGACTTTAAGAGTAAAGAGCTTGGGAGAATCCACTGACTCAAGTCTCTTTCTCTCTACACATGGAGTCTATAACTCCATCTGACAGATGCAACCTTTACGACGCTTGCAGAATCCTTGCATATTTCCCATCATACTCTGTGCGACTCCTGGTCTAGTCTATGGTGATGTCTTACCTGGATTACTCTTTCCTGTCTGTCCTGCTTCTGCCACTAACTTTTCGCACAGGGATGTCCAGCACACATCCACAGGCCACATGTGATCCTTCATTTTGCATAATGCAGGTGTTAGAAACATTTGTAATTTAATATAACCTATACCTACCTTAGGGGGGTGTGGCGGGTTTGACCAGTGCCTCACTGTGTGGTGGGTCTGGGGTTCAAGAACTGCTTGGGGTGTGCAGTGGCTCCCTGCTTCTCCCTGCATATGCCTCCCCCAACATGTATAGGAAGGACCTGGCAGCCTACCTCTGTTCCTCCCTAGACATGCCCTGAAAACCATGCAAGTGGTCACTATTGGTCAGGTTTGACTCGGCACCTTTCATGCAGACCTACCATAAATACTACAAATTGTATTGAATCATGTGGTAGAACAGTTATAGTGAGATGTACACAATATGCTGTGGCTGGTAACAATTGAGTAAATTGGTAACAGTTGATAGTAGAGCTGCTGTCCCCAGTTGGAGCTCCACTGGAATCTGAGTTCAAGTCCAGCTCCATCATGTTTGCTGTCCTCCTGTTAAGCGCAGCTGGTGTTAATCTGTTCTCAGTTTGTCACCGGTTACTCTTTTACAGTGAGTTAGTTACTGTTTGATTATATTTACCAGAATTTTAATGTTGAACATGGATTCTCAATCAAGCAAGAACAGAACATTTTGACAAATACAGGACATTTCAAGCAAGATAAACGTCTATATCTTAAAGGAAAAACAAGGCTGTCTGATATGCATTTCTTAATAAAACTGCCAAAATACAGTGACACAAAACATGGATTTATGACATATGACAGAATCACTGGCCACACTAAGCTGTGCAACAGCTGAAATTTTTGCCAAGAAATAGAAGCCAGTTTCTGACAGCGAATTTGTAAAGAATGTTGTGAGCATGCTGCTGATATGACAAGCCCTGAGGAAAAAACTGTTTGTTAAATTAACCCTTTTACAACAGACTGTGGTTCACCACAGTGACGAATTGCCCACTAGTGTTAACCAACCGACCAACCAACGTCAACAACCGTTTTTCCCCGAGCGGGGCCGCGGTGAGCCGAAGCCTATCCCGGAAACACAGGGCGCAAGGCTGAAGGGGGAGGGGAAACACCCTGGACGAGACACCAGTCCATCGCAAGGCACCCCAAGCAGGACTTGAACCCCGGACCCGCCATACAACAGGCACTGGCCAAACCCACTGTGCCTATTTTAAAAACAAAAGATATAAGTTTTTATCTTTATTGGACTCAGTCACTAACCTTAGCTCATTGACCAAGTCAGGGTTGCGGCAGTCCAGAGTTTATCCTACAAACACGAGGCACTACGGGCAAAACAGGGTGCACCCTGGACAAGAAGCCAATCCATGACAGTGCTATTATTGGTGTGTTTATTTTCAGCATGTGTCCAGCTTGAAGTTCAGATTTAACAATTTCTGTGTGTTGGACTTTTACAAGATTTTCTCTAAAAAAAAAAAAAAAAAAAAAAAAATCCTGTATCTGTAAAATATTGTAATACTGTTACATTTACATTTATTTATTTAACAGATGCTTTTTTCCAAAACAGCTTGCAATGAACTCTATGTAGTGTTATCAGCCCACACACATTCTTTACTAAGGTGACTGTTATACAATAAAAGGTATTTTTCAGTGTTGGTATTTAAGATTCAATATGTCACTTGCTGTGATTTTTGCACATGCAGCTTTTGAACCAGTTCACGGTAATGATTGTAGTCCTTGGCCAGAACAAATTGGACACCTTGTCTATAACAATCGGTAGCATTTGTGTTCACCTTTCCAAAGTGTCTGCTCTTCATCTCTGTTGACTTCCTGTTGCTCCACGTATCAAGTTCAAGACTTTTGTTACAACCTACAGGACAGTCAAAGGATGAGCAGTTCATTGTATAAATGAACTAAATCAATTCCAGTGCCCCAGAAAGAATGCTGTGTTTGCCCACTCTGGCTGTTTCCATGTCAAACTTACAAGAGATCCAGAAATCAAAGGCCATCAGTTCTGCCTAGACCCCTATGTGGTGGAATGAGCTCCTCCCTTCTCTCAGAACACCTGGTTCCATCTTTGGACTCCTTTTTGTCCTGATCTCCTTACAGCTCTATAAATTTGTCCAACACTTCCAGTTACAATAATCTATGCATCCATTAATTGTCACGCCCTCTACCTCAGGGCAATGACGGACACCTGCAACTGATCAGGGGACGAATGTATAAAAGGAAAGCGCAGAACGCACACTAATGCGGAACCTTGTTCAGCCTCGCTATTCACTCGCGCTTCTTGCAGTAGATCTCCTGACCTCCCTGATTCCCAGTACCTGCTCCTCGTCCACAACTTCCCGGTTTACCACGACTTTTCGCCTGTCTACTGGATTACGGTTCTCGGATTTGACCATCGGATTTCGTTCACCCATCGGTGACCATTTGGCCTGTTTCCCTGACCACGTCTCTTGGATTGCCCCATGAGTATTCTTCCTGTGCTCCGCACTTGGGTCCGACGGGTCCGATGCATCCGCCCTAGGGAAACACCGTGACATTAATCAAAAACTCTTAGTTAAAACTCTTACTTGTTGGGTGCAACTTTGTATACTCAGAATTGTACTTCACTGTGGAACAATGAGTATGCTAAATTAATACATTTAAATACAATAGTACAGCAGTACCACATGCAAAACCAGAGAGTAAAATACAAAAACTATAAATCCAAAAGTGCAGTAAACTAAATCAAACTCATTCACCATTAACAACTAGAAAATCTCTAAGGAGCAACGTTATAACTCATCTCTTGTCCCTTTAGTTTGTCTTTTACGGGACTATTTAACTAGATTAACTGACTATGCCCAGTGCTCGTTTCCTCATAGCAAGCCTTCCCCAGGTATGGCCATCAGTCTGAGAGATGGGGGTGTGGCCTAAGCTTCACCTTTCCCTATAATGTTTCAACATTTTCTATTTTTAAACGCAGTACATTTCGATCCTGTAGTGGACTGGCATCCTGTCTAGTGTGTACCCAGACTAGCCAAGCACACTGTTTCCAGGATAGGCTCTGGACCATTTTGACTGACTTAGGCAAGTGGTTAATGACAGTGGATGAGTATTTTGGCAACGTGGTAGAAAGATTATATTGTCTAGCTTTATTGTTTATTAGACTGAAGTCTCTTTGTTGAGAAGGAAAACAGTTCTAGAAGCTAGTATGATGAGGGACTATCAAAATCTCATTTGTTTAACCTCACTTGTTCCCCCATCCCTGATTCATAGCATTCTAGCACCACTGGTCCACAGCAATTGTTTTTAAAATTGTTTTGCTAAATAAGCAAATAATAAATAAATCTGGGCGCTTGTATTGATTTAACTTACAAATTTTCAAATGCAGCTCAATTTCATTAGGATGCAATTACGTTATCACAAAGAACGTCAGGAATGTCAATGGGAATGAGCAAAACGTCCGTGTCAACAGACGAGCTCTGTTTCGGCTTCTTTGGTACATACTTGAGGGCTCTCGGGGGAGTGATGATCATAGATGATTTTGCTTCTTTTTTTTTTTCCTTTTAATGTTTTTTAATGGGTGCTTACTCAAGCTTTACCCACGTGACCTTTTTGAATGGTTCTTCAGAGGAGCCCATCAGGTACTGGTTAGCCTTGCTGAAAGCAGCTCCAGGAAATGGATGTCTCCAGACCAGAACGCTAACAGATGCAAAGCCTTGACACGTGGGGTTCCCCTGTTCACATGCCCCAGCACTCGGGCTCCTAGAACACATGGCTCATGTACGTTTCGAGTGAAAAGTGTCTGGACCAAACTGATGTTCCCTGGGGGTACTGTCTGTTCAGAGTTTCAGTGGTGATGTGAAACTCAAGTCTGTGTGTGACCCCCTCACATTGCTGCTTGGCCACATTCAGACCCTGATGTTCTGCAGGTCTTGTTCTGGTGCCCCTTGCAGACATGTGAACGGTAGACAAAACAACTCCACATGCTGACATATTTTACCATAGCCACTCACACCTGCCCCTCCCCCACTACTGGACCTATTTGCTCTGCATGTTTGAATTAAGCAGTCCCAACATTCCTGAGGACAATCACTCCAGTAAATCTTGAAAGTGCTCAGTGGTGGAACTGAAACGGTCCAGACAACAGAGCAGGTGGTTATCACAGATTTGCACTTCTGTGCTCTTGCACTTATTGTTCGCTATCACCTCTTCAAAGAGGCAGTGTGCACTAAGATCAGCTACCTCTGCTCAGGTTTCCTTTGTGGGGCCCACATTCCAGCTCCTGCACCATTGCGACCTCAGAACTTGAAGCTCTACGTTTAAAATACAGCAGTATGGTATAAAGCCTAAATAAGCTCTGGCAAAAAAGTGGTTTTCTCTTCAAAGTATGAGGCAATCGCTTCTGTTCTCTTCTCTGTAAACCTGTTGGAATTTTTTGCAGAGGTGTCCATTGAGCTCTTGCATTGATTTCCATCCACCTGGGTGTTTGGTAAATTCTGTATTTCATTTCCAAGATGTAGCAGGCAGCACTTGCTGAACAACTAACCACAGTCTGCTTCTCAGAAACAGGAACTGAGTGTCATGGGCGGCCGAGAGAACCGGGATGGCAGGACCCAAGTGCGGAGTCGTTCATTTGGATTCAGGGGATCAGGCAAGTTCTCGGTGTCGGGGACAGGCGAATGCTCGGTCGATCCGCGGTCGAGGTCAGAGCGGGGATCCATGGGCGAGGTCAGGAGACGAAGCGAAGAGTCAGTCGATTGGCGTTGAAACGATGATCCGTGGATGTGGTCGGGAAACAAGGCGAAGGGACAAAAACTGGAGGACGAGACCTGAGAACAAGGGTTGAGTGTGCACTGGACGTCATAAAGGAGGGCGGTTGTCTCTGACAAGATTCCGCAAAGGTATGGGAGCTGAGGAGGGTCTTTTAAAGGGTGAGCAGTTAATCGGGTGCTGTTGGTTGAGTTGTGGGCATGGACGTGACACTGAGGGACCGGAGCCCTCCACATCGCCACTGAATCATTTTACTGTTTATCTGAAACATTCATCCAAGGCTGTTCACAATGATAATCAACTTTGCAGTGATTTACCGATTTATACGGCAGGGTATTGTTGCTATATCAGTAAGTACCTTTATTAAGGGGGTTACAGCAGAGATTTGAACCCGTAACCTTCATATTACAAAGCTACATGCCCAAACATTCTCTACCCCATAACTGATTTCCTCACAGTTTTCCAGATCTTCACAATCTTTATTATTCCCCTACTCTCCTACCAATTTGTTTTTCCCATTTTATGTTGGTGGTGCGGTTACCACTACCTTTTGTGTCAAATTTCAGGACCTACCTTACTTGTCAGTATTGATATTTGGATGAGCAATGAACGAGGGAGACCTGTTGTCAAATGTGTAAATAAGCCACTGACATCACGGTATAGACATCTCAAAGTGGAAGAAGGTCCTTGGAAGGTAATCCTTAACTGTGCTGAAAAGACCCCAGTGACTTTTGTGCACTTGTCACATGCTCGTTGACTGATGGCGAAGCTGAGATGTGACTAGTGTGTTCTTTTTCGATGTTAGGAGACGGTCTCCTCTTTAACTGAACAATGAGTCACTGCTAAGCAATTTTCACAGAATCCACTGGTAACTCTACACGGCACGTACGGCGCGTGTGATTCAAGAATAAACCGAAGCAGTATTAGAAATGCAGCGGGACTCATGCTGTAAATACTTCGCTCATACTGTTGAATGGCCTGCTATATGGAGGTGAATGGACAAACAAACAGTACATAATGATAAATATCAGTTTTAGTAACAGTTGTTGTATTTTACATTCACGCGGCCAGAAATATGCCGCAGTAGCTTTCAAAATAATTCGACATAATGCTTAGAATCATAATTTCACATGTACTTAGAATAAGGAGAACATCATGTAATTCATATCATCAGGTGACAAACGGAAATGTTACTTTAACCTTCTCGTGCTTAGCTGTTTGTGCAGCTTAGTTTATTAAGAGAGACACCTTAGAAAAGTGTTTCATGCGAGTTGTGACCCGTTACTAAAACAATATCTAGCGGTACGGTAATGAAAATATAACAAATGAAACAGAAATGACCTGAGGCGTAAGGAATGTGCCCAGTAACTTTCACACGCACTCGCACCAAAAAATGAAACTTCAGGGTCAAGCGCGGCGCGAGCGCTCGGGCGAGAGCCCTCCGTGACGTCACGTCTCGCGGAGGTTGGCCGCTCGCGTCCCGGTCTCGCTCCTGCTGCTGCCCTCACACACATTCGTATACACGTTAAAGTCTCTCTCTCTCTCTTTCTCTCACACACACACACACGGTTGGAGAAACTTTTAAAACACTTCTCAGTCTCTCCTGTACGCTAAAGTGTGACACAGCCGCAGCCGAAACAGCTGAGGCACCCGCTGCCGTCCTCCCCCTCTTCTTCTGATCCGTTTTTTATAACTCTTAACTTTTTTTTTTTTTTTCTCCGTGTATCTGTGTATGTTATATGAAACTAAAGTTCGGTTAGGTTTAATAACTTGATTTTCTTTATTTTAAGGGCACGGGATAAATGTATACGCTCAGGGACGTGGTGATAAAGCACTTTTTACTCGCGACCGAGTAGTTTTTCTTCTTTTTTTTGTTTTTTGGTCACTTTTTTTGTTTTTCGGAGGGTGAAGTCCGACATCTGCACATTCGTGACGGGATTCCCTCCAGAGGCTGCCTCAGCGGACGCTCAATGGATATGGCTTGGCTGCGGTGGAACATTTTCCTTTCCATTGGCCTTTTTGTTTCTCCGGCGTTCGCGTCCACAGAGCTCAGTGGCTTCAGGACACTGTACGTGCTGCAGCCTGGCGCGAGCGCCGGAGACGCGCTGCGCATGAGCGCCATCTCGTCCCGCGCCGGGTCGCGGGAAAAGCCTCGCGCCATCACCGCGGAGCTCGGCGACGCGGGTGGCCAGGTGCGGACGCGCAGGATGGGGAGTCACCCGAACCCGAGCGCACCGCTCCGCCACGAAAGCACGTCCACGCACCAGCAGCAGCAGCAGGTTCGGCGCGCGGGCCATACTAGCAGCAGCGGCGCGCATCACAGCCAGATGACAATCTCTGGGTAAGGACACCGATCACGCGTTTGGAGTGATGTCACAGCGGAGTATCAAACCCCAAGTGTCACCTAAGTGATCATACATACAAAACGGCCTTACCTACACAGGTGTCACCTATTGATTAGCTCTGTCTTCACTCCACTTCCTTCTATGTGCTGACACTTGCTGCAGAGTCTTCATACATAGGCCAGGTGGCCACGAGGGTAGTTATCACAGTGTCCAGGTGGATGCTCTGCACTCACAGTGGGGACAGTAACTTCAGGACTTTGTTTGCTGACTGTGAAATAGTTTGTTGTTCTGACAGATGTTGAACGGCTTAATAACAAACACTCCTTGTATTCCCATCCAGACAAAAAGCTGTCCGCCTTCTAAATCTAATGGCTTATGTTTACAAAAAAGTGCATTTGTGTAGCGTTTCATGCAGTTTCATCTCTGCTGAGTTAAAGGAGCAGATATTTTCCCAGGATTCATGTAGCCCAAGGTTTGGGAGCACAGCCCCGAAGGGCCCCATCTGCGAGAGGCTTAGAAGTGTAATTATGAGCACCCACACTGCCACTCACAAGCAGGATCCTCTTGCCAGTCCCACAAGGGAGGGGGGTCTTAGGCTTCTTTTGGCTGGTGAGGATGGGGTGGCCGCCCAGGAAGGAGGGCCGTGACTCAAGCCCCTTCGTGCCTTTGCATCCAGGCCCTGACTGTCGTTTCTGGGTGCTGTTGCAGGATTAACGTCTGTGGAGGGCAGTGCTGTCAAGGATGGAGCAGGGCTCCCGGATCCCAGAGGTGCACCAAACGTGAGTATACAGCTGTGTGGATCGGTGGGGCCTTGGTAGGTAACTCTGTTTGGAGGTCGCCGCAAGGGGCCGGGTTCGGGTACCGGGTAGGCCGACCTATATCATCTTTTTGAGCGAAATGCTTAAACAGAATGTTTGGGTAGCTCTTGTTTCAGCACATTCTAGAATGTCGTAGAATGCAGGAGAGACATTTCTTGCCAACAATACACTTTGTAAACTTAAGAATTCTGATGTGTTGTGATTATAAGGTGCCGTGGGTGTGATTCACACGAATGTGCTCATGCATGTGCTTTCTCTTGGGCTTCCTAGCAGTACTTCACAATGGTCCCCCGTGTCACATTTCATCACGTGCCTTTAGAATTGCTTGCAGTTAAGACATGTTTTAACTACAGCATGCATGGCTAGGTTTGTGTTTTCTTTTCCATTGGTGTCATTATATAAAATGGGCATTCTGTGTGATGTATGGCTTTCTCAGTGAAGACAGGCATAAGCTGTAGAACTGGATTCTAAGAGACACTTTTATAATTTGTCTTAATGTAACCTGAAGAGAGCAGAGTTAAGAATTGATTTACATTAATAACAGAGTTTTGTCATTCTGAGGTGTAATTCATTTTGAATATCGAGGTTTCTTTTTTCATACGAAACCCAACCCTTACGTACACAAACTCTATGGGGGGTTTGAAAAAGCAGCTCTAAAATATGAGAACTGACGGGTATGAGAACAGCACGTTTTTATGCTGGCTTTATAAATAACGGAGGCCCGGCGGTTCTGCCGCCCACCTGCGAACAATGACGGGTCTGTCACTGGCACATACAGCATGCACGGCATCTCCTGGTTATGTTCTTATTTCAGATCAGAAAGGGGACTGAGTGTGTAACTTTCCGCTCACCCAGGGGACCGCTTTCTTTTTCAGTGGCAGGCTCACCAGGTCCATTTTTATCCAAGAGGCAGAGTTTTCTGCGTCGAATCTGATTGACCCCCTGGCGACTGATGAGTTACTTTTTGTCTGAGCTCTAGATCATATATTTAATAGGCAAACCCCAGCCCCACTGCTGCTGCTTAGAGAGCCACTTTCACGTTTTCTTTTCGCTGTGTTACTGCCATTCAGCGTGCATGTCATTTGACCTTCTTCTCACTCATGCATGGCTGAGGCTGTGGACAATCAGGGCAGCCTTTGAAATCCATATTTTCCGGAAGACCTCTTCCCCATTGTCTTGGCTCGTTTTCCCAGCACCTCGGCTTCTGAATTACTCCCCCCTTGCTGTGCTGGGGAAACTGACTGAGGGCTGGGTCAGCTGAGTTATATTGTGGTGTGCTGTGCTCTGTTTTCAGATGGGGCAAAGAACGATGTACGGGCACTGTTCATTATAAACGTTTATTGAAACACCGGCACACAGCGAGAGGTATTGGCATGAACGCAAGGAAGTAATGCTTTCGGTCCCAGGACCCCTTTCCTTAAGGACCTGTACCTCAAGCCAGCCTTCCCAGCCTACTTAGCGCCTCTCAGGCTTTCCCTCCTCTTCTTCTGCCTCTCACTGTCGAACAGACACTCACGCCCTTATATTCCCCGAGAGTCTCCACAGCCGTTGAACCACTAATTCAAATTTTACCCACAATTCTCAACTATTTACAATATACCCAGCACTCCCCAATAATGCGGGTCATTACAATATGTATGTAAATACCAAGTACCTTTTTTCAACATAACTGGATGTCATTATTAATTTCTTTCTAAGTTGACTCTCTTATCCAAAGCAACTTACTATTTGGTGTGACTCATTTGTGCGAATAAGACATTTTACTGGAGCAGTGCAGAGTATGTGCCCTGATGAAGAGTAGCACAGCTAGAGCGTTAGATTTGAACTGGGACGCTTCAGGTTACCTTCACTTTTCCTTGGTTCCTACATTGTTTGCCATATTTTGAAAATAAAGGCACTAAGATGAGAAAATATGTAGTTTTATGCATTTTGCTTTAAAAAAAAAAAGGCAGAAAAATGGCTGCTTTATGACAGCTTGAAAATTGTATGTATCCAGTGCTTTATGAACTTTGAGTTCTACACACAAGAACAATACTTTTTTTTTGTGGTTTGCAGTACATTTTTAATAGAAAAAATATTATCACTCAGACCTCACTGTGATTCATTGCTCTTCATCTGCCTGTAGATCGTTGGCTCATTTAATTTAAGATTAGCACTTTGCTTTCTGCAATGTTCTGTTCATGGAAGACAGACTGGGTTGTAATTCATTTGTTCCGTGTTTAATGGATCTTGATATCTACAACCCCCTACTCCTTAAAGACACACACACTGTGCCCACCCCCTGATATACTAATAAATTGGTCCCTAATAGGAATAGATTCTGTTTGTTTTGGCCTTGCCCTGCAGGTTGCCAGCTAATGCTATGCATGTCAAGTGTGCTATTTCATTCTTCTGGTTCTGAAGACAGCAAGGCCTTCCCCTCTCTCGCAGGAGGAGGGCCGTCTTGGACTCGTTCCACAACAAGCAGAGCTCCGTATGTGGTGTGACCGCAGGGAGTCTGTGCTCTATTAAGTCCATATCGTATGGGCTAATCAAACAGCAGTACAAGACAAACCCCTGAAAAGAACCAGAATTCCTCATAATGACAGGTTTCTCAGATTCTGCAGACACACCTTACTGGGATCAGATAATGCTCTGTCTTGTATATATAAAAAAAATATGTATTTGTACACGTGGGGGCAGAGAGCAAGAAATGAAGGTCTTCTGGGTGAGGAGTATTATGGGAACACATCTTATAAATTTATTATGCACAGTCAACTGTTTTCTGTAAAGTTCAGTGTCAGAGGTTCCCGTTTCTAGTTTTGATGTACTTTTGTCTGTTATTTTTGTTTGAAACTATGAAGTAGTTTAATTAGCATTGACTTTGTTCTTTATTCATTGTGTGTCATGGCAGGGCACTGGTGAGTAAGACCCAATAATGGGTTCTTTTATTATCAGTGAAACAAAAGGAGCAGGTGAAAAACAGTGGTCGGGGACAGGTGTGGGTCAGGCGATGAATGATCAGGGTTTCATAGGAGGGACGAGGGACGTAGGCGTGAAGACACAGCAAAGATCGGAAGCCGGAGAACAAGGAACAGAAAATAGCCAGAGGTGCGAAGCACACGGGAGTTGCAGTTGCTTGAAATGAAGTTCCACAAAGCAGGTCTGGGATCCCGGCCCCTTTATCCTGTGCCGTCCTGATGAGAGCCAGGTGCAGGTGTCGTGCATGTGACAGTGTGGTGCTGTTAGGGTTTCTGTATATATAATTTGTATTACAAAATATGTGCTATGACACAGATATTAGAAAACTGTCGAATGCTGTTGTTATGACTAATAAGATATTTAATATGTATTTGATCATTTGGGAAATATATAATTAATATTGAATTTAAAGAATTGATACATTTAAATTATTTAAATGATCAGGAAGTACAGAATGAGTATTTCCTGTAATTACTGATTAGTTGGAATAATGAATAATCTTGCATTTAACGTTTTTCAGTACAAAAAGCATATTGATAGTGATTTATTTTTTTAAGCAGTGCATGTACTTCTCATGTAATAGAAATTTTGATGGGATGGGATAATTCTTTATTAATTCTTGTGAGGAAGTTCACATACATAGCAACTGAACTACACACACATATTGTCTGAAACCGTTTGTCCCGGGCGGTGTCGCGGCAAACTGGAGCCTAACCCGGCAACAGGCGTGGGGCTGGAGGGGGAGGGGACACACCCAGGACAGGATGCCAGTCCATCCCCAGACACCCCAAGTGGGACTCGAACCCCAGACCCATCAGAGAGCAAGAACAGGCCAAACCCACTGTGCCACCACACACACCCCCCCCCCCTGCAACTGAGTTATTACCACCTAAATAATAAATGAGAACTGCTAACGAATAAATAAAACAAATAACAAATTACTGTGAAACTGTAATTTGATTACAGCAGCAAAATAACTCAAGGTGTTCAATACGCAACCCTGCTACTCTCTGTTTAGGGGCTAACAGGCCTGTGACTGGCATTATGGCTGCTGAACCTACAGATTTGTGCACCGGAGTTGAATAATTTAGTAGCTAAAAGAGCTCATGGAGGGGACGAGAAACTAAATTCTTCCTCATCATTTTTCCTCTAATTCCAAAGCTAACACTTCTAGTTTAATACACTTTATGGCTTGAATGCAAGTTTCATTCAGTGAATGACTCCATCAAGGCTTATAAGCATTTTACAGTTTACCTTTGTTAACCCAGGTGAAATAAAAGAAGTACTGTATACATAAGGGTCCATTAGGACTTGGAAGTACTATTTGACAGGAAAAGCATTTACATTTACATCACAACAATTTCTTCCACAGATTTCTGAAGAACACAAGTAAGATGCACTAATCAAATGTAGTAGCATAACATTGTCATTGAGGTCATTCTCCAGCACACTGAAGGCTGCAGAATGTTGCTGAATCCTAGCCCGAAAGTGATTTTTCTGACTGTCTGGGCCATTGCACAACTTGAAAAATCCAGCTGGGCCCTTGCTTACTTGTGGGCTGCAAGCCCAGGTGAAGGGGGGGCTTGCAAAACGGAACATGAAGAACCTCCCTGGCTTTCAAGTTGGAAGGCACATAGATGATCAGATTCAAGTCACAAAGACACTTTGACTTCAACGGATCTGTCACAGCTTGGTATAGAGGAGGATATGTAGCAGTCTGAGACCATCCCAGGGCTCAGATCTGTATATAGGAAGCTTTGAAAGAATCCCCCGAAATCTGCTGACCCTGTGTTCTTAAAGTGATTGTGTGACTCCACATTATGAATCCATAGACCAAATGAGTGGAGTAATCCTTAGAGAATACAATGTAAGGGTGTCTTTCAATCGCATGCCACCGTCTGTAATTGCCCACACTTTTCTGGTTCTACTTCGTCATTTAAGAACATTAGCCCTATTCCCAGTGGCTGCCTGCATATTCATGCTCTGTCTTCCAGATTTCCTTTTTTTCCTTCAGTAACTCCGGCAATGTGTTTAGTCTCTTGGTCTTTTTTCTGATCCTGCATACCGTGCATTTCTCAGTGAATGCTGAGCCTCGCCAAGAGCTTAGGAGCACGCCTGAGTGGCCATCGTCTTTTCAGGGTAGGAGAGGAGGTGCAGAAGAGAAACCAAATAGAGGTGCGCGTTTATTTGGCTTGAGAGCGAGGTTATGTTCTCAAGAGTGGCCCGTTGACCTAAAGATATAAAGCTGGGAAATAGGGGGAATTTTAGTCGGTGACTTTTTTCCTCATAGCAGCAAAAAAACATTTGTGTCTCTCTGCCTACATGAATAGTCCAGAACGGCCAAGTTCAAATGAGGATTTAGAAAACTTCTAACATTTTATTATCTTTTTAATGGAAACACCATCACGTAGAATGCTTATATGAGACTGCTATTCCTTTTAGTGTGGTGCCTTTTGAACAATATCCCTAGTGAAGCGACCTTTTTCAGGATTTTCCCAATTATTATTCATCAAGTTCAACAGTGGTTAGGGACCAAATTATTGGAATTCAGGTCTCAGCTGGGAGTAGGGCTTTTGCAGTTGTACCCTTGAACAAAACCGTTAACCTAAATTTGCAGTTGATGCCAGTAAGCTCATAACTAATGGCCAAAAGGTTTCCACTCAAGTCCAAGGAAAACTTGTTCTTTCTTGCTCTAAAGTGGATATCTTAATATAATAATGGGTGAAATCCATTATATAGGCTCCAAATCTATACATAAATCTATTAAAAAATTCTGTATAAGTTGTGTTTATCATTAATTAACAATAGAACAGAAGTGGGTCACAGCAACATAGAGGCAGACTCAGTATATTCAGAAATTGCTAAAAGATGCATAAAATCCACAGAGCTACATAATGCAACTCCAAAACAAAGGGTTACAATATTTAGCAGGTCTATCAGTTATTTATACTATCAGTTTATTTTTAAGTGGCCAGACATTCCAGAGATTCTTTGAATTATTGTCGAGTTCAAATTTTAACTTTTCTAGTGGAAGAAAGACACTTGAATCAGCCACATTTTTATAGAAGGAACCTCAAGTACAGACCATCACGTTAAAATACATTTCCTTGCCAGAGTGTAAAACTGATCAACCTATGTTCTATAAATTTATCAAAAAGTAGAAGGTGGGTTGTCATTTAAAAAGAATGTAGACAGGGACAAATCAGACTTTTTGATAGAAATCTTTTGAATAGTTGAATGAATACTGTTCCAGTAAGCTTGTTTCATGTCATATTCCTGGAGTAAATGAATAAAGTTCCCAGGAGCGCTGTGACATTTAGAACACAGATGAGATGGCCCCGGAGTTATCCTACAAAGACATACTGGCGTAAGACAAATTCATTGAATGAAGTCTTTTTTTTTCTTTTTCCTGGGTGCTGCAGGAGGTGCAAACAGGGAAAAATTTGGCACATACAGAAAATCACTAATTGTCACTGAAAGATAAGTGAAGGTCATGCTCTCTTGTCTTCCTCCGAGCATCAAAATAACGGGTATCATTGCTTGTTGAAACATCATATGTTGTATATAATCTACATGAAATCTATATGCATGTAGTGTATATAATGTCAGGAGACATGAGCTGTTTTTCCATTCAGCAAACTGAATACTCTTTCCTTTTTGTAGAGCTACTGTAAAATGTCTCAGTTGTTGGCATCAGAACTGTCTCAGTTCTCAGAAACCAGTGGTGATGTACCAAAGTTTTTTTTTTTTTTTTTTTTTTTTTTATTATAGGTTTTCCTTTTCTACCACTATTTCATCTGCAGCTAAATATGATATGCCCACCATCTATACCCAGAGATCTGGGTTAGCTGTTGAGATTGAATATTATGCAGTGTCTCAGTAAAAGGTAAGAATCTTAATTGTGTTAGGTAACATGAAAATAGTTCCATTCCAACCATAAGTTATGCTTTATAGAAGCAATATAGTGGAGGCCCAGTCACCTGGATACATTGTGTGGAGCAGTATGTCTTAGTGAATGTGAGTCTCCAGTATTTCACACAGGGCAGGAAATGTGAGAATGAAGGCAAGCTCCAAAGGGCATCTCATTACTTGGGATGGGTGAGTGCCCAGGAATTGGTGGACAGGCCTAATAAGCCCAACTAATAACTCTGTTATCATAAGACAGTCTGCAGTGTGGAGATGATAAAGCTAACAGCGCATTCCCTAATGTCTTGTTTTTGCCTCATTTGCAGTCCACCTTTCAGTGACAGAAACATCTGCCCTGGCCGTATGCTGGGATGGCATCTGTCTTCTTTCCCGACCCCTTCCATGGTGGACTTAGAGACACCAAAGGGCATGTAGACAGCAGTAATCGACATTCAGCACATTTGCACGGGTACACACACACATGTACACACTCTCATTTCCTCTGTCCTGCATCACTACTTGAGGACCTTGCTTGTGAGTAATCTGGAGCAATCTCAGCAAATGGACTTAAGGCTGAGTGATTTATTCCCCTCCTCAAACAGCCCTTAAGCTCACATTATTTCAGCTGTGCCCTTGTCACAGAGCGGCGTTGGCCTGTCGTGCCATGTCAAGGTGCTGGCGGGGTTTTCATCAAACCTACGGCATGCATGCAGCCAGGACAGGCAAGGTGCACAAACCTGTTTATTGTACAGGGAGGAGAAAGTGACACCAGCCTCCTGGGTGGAAATTAATAGTACAAAAATAGAGAAACAAAAACATAAGTCAGCAGAAGCAAAGACTACGGAGTGATGTAATCTTTGATGTAATTGGCCTCTGTGCAGGACATGGGTGTCACGCCTGCCAGTTCCAGCGCTGCCCAGACTAAGGTGTGCCGGACTACTCTGAATAGTGTTAGGGGTTAGGGAGTGAGTTATGGGCCTTACTATTTGTTCACACTGGACTTTGCATCCATGTATGGATCCAAAGAGTACTAATAGGTGCTTGGTCTTCATGGACTTCCTCTGAGGGGTTTGTGAACATGGCCCAGTGTGGCAGCTATTTCTGTTCACAAACAGAGGTCACTGTGGAAAAGGGACAGAGTAATGTATGAAACACGGAGAGGAGATGATGAACAAAGAATGGATGAAATGTGTATAGTAGAGAAGGTGCGCGTGTGTGAATATGGTGTAGATCTTGGCAGTATGCACTGAAAGTCTCCTACAGTAATTCAGTACTTCTGGCTTGCTTCCAGTCACCTGTGAAGGCCAAAAATCTAGGGTTGTTCTTTAATGCACTAACCTACCACCCGTGAGGTCATTGCTTTCAGCACCACCATAACTAATTGCAGGGCCTGTTGGAGGAACTGTCCTCTTGGGCTCTGGGTTTTGATGAGGGAGTCGTTTGCTGTTCAAGGAAGCATGGAGGAGTTGTTGTTTATGTTGGTCATTGTTGATATCCAAGGGAAGAAACTGGGATTTGTATGGTACTACAGTTCAGGGATATCCACTGGATATGGTATTAATCCATTTGTCCTAAGAGGACTAAATACACTGCTGTTTTCAGTCTGACTTGCAAGGCAAGTTAATTGTGATGCTGTATGTACCATGTCTTGCATATGGTATAACACATCATATGGACTTCAGACCTATTAGTTAATTTAGCATGTAAAACTTGAGCTGTTGCATTGCTACGCATGTTGAAATGACAGCTGTGTGAGAGCTGCTTTGGGTCATTTGCTGTATAACCTGCGTTGTTACAATCTAATGTCTGGCTTGAAGTTACTGTTATTGCAGCACTGACAAAGCTCCGGTGTTGTCTAACAAAAGGTGTAGGGTAATACTTTCAATTGTTGCAGACAGGAAGAAATGGCCTTGCTGTTTATTTGGGTATCTCAACACAAGAAACATGACATACTGTACAGTCATGTGGAAAAAAAGTACACCCTCTTTAAATTCTATGGTTTTACGTATCAGGACATCTTGATCAGGTAAATACAACCTCAGATGAACAACAACACACGACATATTTCACCGTAGACATAACACTTCAGTGCTAAATGTAAGGATGATACCACTTCCCTTACGAAGAAGATGCAATAACACCTAGTTTGATATATGCAAATCCAACCAGAAATGTTTTCAGTTTTCTGGTTGGTTTGACAGTTTACCTTAACAAATTTCTAAATTTGCTGCCTACTGGAGTCTTTTGGTTGGCTTTATGTTGATGTACACGTCTTTTGAATTACCAGTGAGACAGTTGAAATGACAAGGACAAAGTTTAATATTAAATCCAAGGACACAGGAATAGTCATTAATTTATAATCAAAACCATAAACCAGACATCAGTTGAGATAAACAAAAGTATCTGTTGTTTTGTGACCACAGCAGCCTTACCTGTTCTTTGCTCTGTGTTCCAGCAAACTGCCAGCCACAGTGCCAGAATGGAGGGATGTGTCTGCGGCCCCAGCTCTGTATCTGCAAGCCAGGCTCCAAGGGCAAAGCCTGTGAGCAGAAGACTCTACCCCCATCCAATCCACCTACAGCAGGCCACACCCCTGGCCGTACACCAAGTCACACCAATGGACACACCACTGGACACACCAATGGACATACCAACGGAGCCATCCCTGGGCAGGGCGTTGTGCCACAGCGACCCATCCCCCAGCAGGCATCCCCACTGATCCACACCCAGGGCCACGTCTCTGGCCCCCACACCAGCATGGCTCAAATGACCCTGACTGTGAAACAGTCACCCCAACTCCTCCGACCCCAGTCTGCAACACAACTGTAAGTTGCAGCCGGTTAGAATCCCGAGTTACACCAGACCCTTCAAAGAGCAAATGTGTTTGACTTGCCTGTATCTTTCTTCTGTAAATCTTTTTTCTGTCAAGATTCAAACCTTTTGCCGGAAACAAATGTTTTGAAGGGAGTGTTCTTCTATTGGAAGCGTAGACTAAGTAACACAAAATTCCATATTCCGTATTGATTAGTTTTCCCTCAGAATTAGCTCATGCATGGTCTGGTTTTCCTAAAATTTTAAAGCACACAGTTGTGGAAACACTGATTTCATCAGCCCTGTGCCAGGCCCTTGTTCCATGAAGGATTAGAGCAAGTGCTCCTAGCTATTAGGCAAGGCACACCCAGTCTCATGGTGACACTCTGATTTAGCAGAAAGGTGATGGGCTATTACCAGCATCAGATCAGCAAGCAAAGCAAGGCCCAATGTGATCTGCTGTTTTTTTCTGACTAGCTTTTTGGGCTGATTTTAAATTGTTGGTTTGTCTTTTTCTGTTTACTATCCTATCCCACTCAGATCATTTTTAGTGCTTTCATTCTTCAGTATCTTACCCCCTGAAGGCATTCCTTTTGCTGTCACCCAAGGTGATAAGTATAACATCTCTCTGAGCATTTTAACAAACCATGCAAGCACTGGATTTAATGTAGCTGGCTATGAGTTTGTTTGGCCTGTCATTATGCTGAAGTGATGAAAATTCACAATCGCAATCATTTGGGTGTACCGAAAGACCCTTTCCTTGTCAAGATTAATTGAATTGAAGGAAGGCTTAGAATAAATGTTTTGCCTTAGTTTGGGACAGCGTGTTGATGGAAATGTTCAAAATCAGCTTGCTTTCATCTCAGAAAATTTGGACCTGGGTACACATTCTTTATATTGACTAATGGTATTTGAAATGTTTGTGGATATGTTCACCACTTGTGAATTCACTTTAAAATCTCCTAGTTTTCTAACTTGTTCAGGCAGCATAATTGCTTCCAGATTTGAAGTTAATTTTTTGTTAAGGGGAATCCTCTCCTTTTATCAGTTCATTTGTCAGAAATATTGTTGAGTATGTTATTAGGTGTTTCCTTGAAAATAGACTATCCATTGGCATTTGATCAGTTAGTTAAATGCCTAGTGTCACTCCGTACACTTCTGATGGTCTGGTGGAAACATGGCTTCCTTGTGTCAATGGGCTACTCCAGTCTTTGGTGTGGCTAACTTCTTGGCCTTATTAGGTCTGTCAAACCTCATACCCTGCAGTGACTTCAGTCTTCCTGAACGGTCTTTTCAAGAAGTTCCTTTTTGAATTTCTGGGGCACTGGGCCTCCCACCTTTGACCTCTTGTTTCAGTATCTTTGCATGGCTCCAGTCTCAGCAGGAGCTGCCATAGAATAAGCACATTTAGAGGAAAAAGAACCACAGTGTGACACAGTTGACTGGAGGCTATTATGGGGTCGAAGCTGAGTGACCGGACGTCTGCTGTGACAGTGTGGTGCGCAAATGGCCCTTGTTGGGAGATCGCTTTATAGTATCGGCACACACCGAGGGTGCTCGCATGGAAAGGCTAGGTACACATATATCACTGAACTGAGGTGCTTCTCTCCATCACTCTGACTTGATGCATAAATTACAGGGGACAGGTTAATGCTACTGTAATGGATGTCAGCACGGTTCAGTTGGTGGGTCAAATGAGATGAGTTATTTTCTGTGAATATTACTGAACATAACAGAGATGGAAGGTGTAAGTTGTAGTTATCACTCTGGTATAGGTTTTGGTTTTTGCTTATTTATGAAAGAGAAAACGGGGCGAAAAATGGCATTCTTGGCGTATTTTAATTAAGGCCCAGACTGATATCAGCCCTACTTAGGCATTCATGCTTTTTTAGGGTTGAGGTGTAATTATGCAGTTAACTTGAAGGACCAGAGAGGTGGGGCTGGGGGAGTGGGATTTGCACCATTTCATTTATTATAGCTGATGGGAGATTGTGAAAATAACGGAGAGTGGAAGTCACTCACAAACCTGCCTTGTGCTATTTTTACTGCTTTGTTTCTCTTTGTGTCCAGAAGACTAAAAAAATTTAATCGGATGACTTGATAATTTCAGAACTTCTGCTGTTTCCTTAACCACAGTTTTGTACACACAAACTGCACAAACATTCAGTAGCGATAGAGCAAGCATTGTCTGACATGGTGTAAGTCAGTTTTGTACATTTTTGTTTTTACTAGCAGCCTGTGGAAGTGAGGTTTCTATGAACGGGGTCCTTCAAATCAAGTCCTCGCATAGGGCAGAGCACAGTCCTTTGGTCCCCGTGGTCACACCTTGTCACAGGGAAATCCAGGAATAATCTTTTAGTGGAGCGGTCATATTATCGTTTCTGTGTCTATTTATTTGTGTTTATGTGTAATGGTACCCAAACTTATGACTGAAAACAGATGCGTACATGGAGATTGCCAGAGAAAACTTTATACAGGTTGACAAGACTGTGCAAGGAAACCTGTTGCTGAACTACCAGCCAGCCAACCAACCAATGTCTACAACTGCTCGTCCCAAGCGGGGTCGCGGTGAGCCGGAACCTACCCGGCAACACGACGCAAGGCTGAGGGGGGAGGGAGCACACCATGGATGGAACACCAGTCACTTCAAGGCACTCCAAGCAGGGCTCGAACCTGGCACACAGAGGGCACTGGTCAAACCCACCATGCCCCCCGTTGCTGAACTAGTTGGACATATTTTATTAATTAACACTTATGTTTTTTGCTGGTTATATGAAAAATGTATGGGCTCAGTGTTTGCTATTTTAACACATTTTTCTTTAGGAATTTTAATGCCGTCAGATGATTGCTTCTGCACTCTGTCTCCAGATATCTTCTCAAGTTAAGTTGGTCCTTACCATCTAAAGTAGGTGGATATGGAATGAGATAGTGGGGTTTCCCTGGCAAACAGTGTCCCACCCTATCAACTCCTCACCAGCTTTCCCGGCACTGGGGGTCCTTTGAAGACCTGGTATTTTAGAGACTGCCATGTCCTGTTTGTCTGATTCTCTCTGTGGTTTTTGTGATCTGATCCTGTAATGGGCTGAGAGAACCATCCAGGAGCCAGATGTGTGTGAAGTGCGTGGGTAGGAAAATTGTGCTGGTTAAGTGTGTGTATTCCTGTATCTGTGTGTGGTCAGTCGATGAGCTGTCTCTGACAGGAAACTCTTGTAGAGATGTGAGTCAAACTCCCACACAGCTGCAAATTTCACCATCCTGTGACTCAGTGCTTGCCTCATACCCTCAGCTGTTGAGGCTCTGCCAGCTTTCTGGGATATCCCAAGGACCTGCTGATCGGCTACAAGGAGTCCATGACTGGGAGGTGCTTCTTGTTCCTCAGACGTAGGGACAGCAACTTCCTTTAGCCACTTCAGGTGAAATGCAAGCCACAGGTTAAAGAGTTGGTGTTCCTACTTGGTTTTGTAACCAGTCTGAGATCCTTTCCCAATGTGAGGAAGCTCTTGTGATGCTGATGTGACTTGGCTATACTGGGGACTCACTTCCCACTTCAGATACTTTGTTCTGTTTTGCAGGAAAGCCATTCAGCCATGAAGTGGCAAGGGTTTAAACCGCGATATGCTTAGTCTGTTCAGTATCAGGCTATCCCAGGATGTCGGGATGCTCAAATTTTTAAAAAAAATTTCCCCTCGCTCTTAGTTTGTTATTGTCTGAGGCAGATCTGCAAGCATTGCCAATAATTTACTCAGTTTTTGAAAGGGAATCTTGAGATTCCTCTTGAGGTCCTTTAGCCAAAGCAAAGGGTGGGAGGACTGGGGCTGTTTCTTTAAGGACATGTGAGAACCATCAGGCAAGCCATGTGGAGCAGTGACAAACATGGAGATCCCTCCCAACATATACAGTAGTGCTATAAAAAATATTGAGGCCTCTGTTTTAGTTCATTGGGTTCATTATAGTTGAATTAAGTGTGTCAGTTCCCTGGAGGAGGGTATGAAGGGGTTTGGATGGAGGGGTGCAAACAAACTGACGTGTCAAGAGAAGCTCGAGGCTCAACAGGTTCACCCGTCAATGATCTGTTTATATGATCGTAAGCAAGAGTCTGTTCAGATATTTTGCGCTACCAGGGTCTCTTAACCACTCCTTGGAAACCGCAAAATCTTTTTTTTGCTCTCTTTAATTACATGTCTTTTGCCAGCACACATGGCCTTGCCAGATATTTTGTTAAGACTGGAACTGGATCTTATGTTTATAACTTCTTTGTCTCTTCCAAATGCAGCCTAAGCCCTAGCTGCTAGAGTCACGTTTTATTTTGTTTTTTGAGATAACCATCACACATTTCAATAGGGTTGTTGGAATGAAAACAGTTCCACATTGGGACTGGACTCTACCTTGTCAAAATGTTAACCAGGTCCCATTGTTTTCCTGTAAGATGGGACACTTAAGGAACAACTGTCTACACCCATCCTACAGCTATCATTGGTGAATTGATCCTGACATCTATTTAATAATCTACTTCCTTCTGAATATGTTTAATGCTATGAGGCCATAAATCTTCCTGGTGTGTGCCGATGTTAAGGTTGATATTGCTGGGCCACTGCCTGGTCCTTCTGAAGATAAATTCGCTTTGGCACCCTGCAGCTTGGTCCAGCTTTGCCCCAACAGCATACCAATAAATTGTTTGGATGATAGGGGCAGCTATGGGACTTGGTGTGCCTCTTGCTACAGTAAAACCAGATATTTTCCAAACGGTTCATGCCAACTGGGAAGAAAGGGAGAAGTACAGCATCCCCGCTAATCTGCTGACTTATTCTTTTCAGCATGCCACTTTCAGAGATATTAGTATAAACACAGCCAGCCAGTTCCCAGCTTCCAGCTGCAGGTTGTAGTCCTCGAGAGCAGAGACCTGATTTTCTATGCTTTTCCTTGCCAGGCAGTGAAGTGCAGGATTCCTCACATCCTAAGGACTCTCTTTGAATTCCTAGCTTATTGAAACCACAACCTTCCACTGAAGCTCCATTTACAACCAGTGACCTGTAGCCAAATGCCTACAAAAAGGAAGAGGAGTGACCTGCAGCTAAATGAGTGAAAGGGGATTGGGTGTGTCTCGTAGCTGAATGTATTCCTTGCAGAACTTACTTAAGCCTGCAGTGGGGAAAGTGTCATGATTTTGCATGGGGTACTGACAACGCAAGTGGAGAACTGAATTGGTAATATTAGTGTGACATGCAGACGAAGGTTAGCAAAGAGGCACAGCAACTTGAGCGCGTTGTGGTCCGTTTTTTGTAAAGGTTGAATTCTTAAGATCCAGTTTAAGTCCAGTGATTGTGATCCGAAAGGATCGGGTTGTGGTTTGAGAAGTGATAGTCGAGATACGAAAGGTCCATGTCGTGAGGGGTTTGATCCAGAAGGCTGTGGAACAAGGTTCTAAATCCAAAAGGTCTTTATCCAAACAGCCAGAGGCTTGATCCAAATGTTGTGATCCAAAGAGCGAGGGTCTTAATCTGAAAAGCAAGGAGTGATGAAGCGTGAGGAAGGGGGGTGTGGTCTCAAAGAGATTCTGCAGTTTGTTGTGGTCAGAGCTCATGTTTTTATATTGTTTTTAAATGTGGCACAGGTGTGTGTAATGAGCTTACGTGTGGTCAGAGGTGGTCTTCCAGGCTATTGCCCCTGGAGGTCATGACAGAAAGGTATGTTCTGTAAGTGATGCCTACAGTTTGGGGAGCTCTTGTAGTATGATAGTATAACAGGGTACAACGTGTCTTATCGTCAAATATCTACAACACGTAGAGAAGCAGCCTTTACCTGACTCTCCAGAGCAGAGAGGTTTCTCTGGTTTAATATTAATGGGTAAATGATGCCTGGAAAAGAAGCCATTCCTCCTTCAGGCACATCCCTTGAAAGTAATTTTTTGTGTTACTTGATGGTTCTTTTGGCTGGTCAGCTTTGTCCTTAGCCTCTGGTCCTAGCAAAAGCATACCATGCTCTATTTTAGGACCAACACTGGGGGTGGTGCTACAGATTCTCATGAACATCCAGCTATTTAAAAATCAGTGAAGTTGAGCTATGTTCAAGAGTATCACATTCTGTTTATTTATGCAGTGCCAAGGCCAGCTGCAGCAGCATCAAGATGACTGTGTGGAGCAACCACTCCTCCACCCAATCAAATTCCTGCACTCTGTCAGGCTGGTTGTATTCATACTCATCCTAAGGGCATCTTCCGAAGTTCACTGTGGAAACATCTCATCTGAACTTTGTATGTCAACCATTAGACCTATGCCTTTAGACATCTGAGTCTGGATCAAAGAGTATACCTTTTAAAAAGTGCTGGATGTACCCTTCTCGAGTGAGTACCTTGGAGATGGCACCAAGCCTTTCCCTCTTGTGTACTGTGCCAGTCATAGTAAAGCCACCAGGCATATACTGTACATACATTATGTACTAGCCACAGAAACACTCTTATATTGCTTCTTAGACTTTGCTTCCTATTGGAAAAGCAGCCACAGGATAGGTCTGCAATTTTGGCTTTCACAGTACACAAGTTTTTGGAGGTACTTAATCTGTCCTGGTATTCCAGTCCTAATTGCTCCTGCTGGGGACCTCCTTTAAGGCCTTTGAAATTTTGTGCTTTTTACAATAGAAATTCTCTTCTTTGATTTATGAACTTTGTTACAGGCTATCTGGTCTTTCCTTGCCAGGTTTCCTTTCAAAATAACTACTGCAGTTGATGCTAACTGTAAAGTAAACACTTTTGACTTGGCTGAAGAATGTTTGTTTTTATGCTTAAAGCCATACTGGAGAAGGAAATCATCAGCAACCTTGTCCTCTGCTGAGCACTTGCTCCATATTGCTGAAGGTTACATCATCTTCCTTGTGCTCAGGTAAAAGGGGGTTGTTGATGTTTCCCAGAAGGCATATGAACATCCATATCTAGTGTAATTTACAGCACTTCTTTTGTTCTGCTTCATCTATACAGTCTGTTAGTATTTTGAGTTTTAAACACCTGCTTATGATTGCTAATTGATATGCTTGAATTTCAGTCATGTTGCTAACCCAGTGCTGTTTTTTGCTCTTATTTTTGATTCATGTCTAGTTTAAGAACTCAGATAAGTGACACATCATCATAGGGTTCTCCTGGATCAGTGAAGTTCAACACTTGCCCGTGATGCAAGCTGTTCATTGGTGGCATTTATAGCAGACTAACAGTGCAGACCTCTGCCTTGGATGACACAACTGATGTCAGTTGTATTTTAAGTGAGCCACTGAGGCTCTGGTGTTTCAAATGCAATTGGGAAATAAGAACTAGTACCCTGCTGCTATGATAAGCACTGGGCAAGCCTAGAAGTGCATACAAGGTCGTCGTCATGAGAGCTCGAACCCAGACCAGGTCTGCGAGTCCACCGGGCCTCTAATCCCCCTTTCCTGACAGGAAGGAAGCTTGCTGTCTGAGGGAGGCGGCTGTGAAATGGGGCATCAGCCACGATGACGTTCCTGTCTGGGGTCGGCGTGGGGTAATGTCTCGCATGCAGATACATTTGGCCGTCCAGTGCGGTGAGTCTGCCAACTGCAGGCCTCTATGCGGTCAGTACAGGCCACGAGGGGCCTCACGGCATAACACAGTCTGTGGCAGGGCCCAGTAAAAAAAAAATGGAGCCTGTGGAGTTACACTGCTTTGGAGAGGCGGCTGCTAAATGAATAATGTAAATGTTTCACTTTTCTTTCATTGCTCTGATGGTTTCTGTCCATAGAGTCTTAGTAACAAACTGGGACATGAATGCAGTAAGTCTTTAGGATTACTGAGGTTGGGCTGCATAGATTGATACATCAATCTTTTCTATGTAATTTAAGCAGTCACCACACTTTGGACCCACTGGGGAATGTTTTAAACCTTTTCGTGTTACCTTTGTTCAATACTTGACAGGATTTAGCGTTCTAGTCCCAATCTTCCCTGATTACAAGTTTGTCCATGAAGTCCAGTCAAGAAAAATTTTCTCTGAATGGTAACAGACATGTTTGATGTGTTACTCATGAGCTATTTGAGAGCAAGTCAATGAGAGTTCCATAATGTCATCTCCAGAGGTTAAGTACAATGCCACATTCTCCCCTGCACCGACTCAGGAGAATGTGTTGCAAAATCTTTGGCACTCCTTTCTCTTTTAGTAGTGTGGTTGTTTAGGGGAAGAGAGTCGGGGTGGGGAGCGGCACTGTCTGGGGCCACTGGCACACTGAGGCGCCGGTGTGGGGGAAAACACACCGCAGCCTGTTGGCCCTCAAGGGCAATGTACACTGAGGAAGATTAGCTTACACTCAGTCCCGTCTGTGTGGATACCCGGGTACCGATATCACGTTTCTGCAGTTGGCGTAGTGAACTTGCTGTGAAGTCAGTTGCTCTATGGCAGTCATTTGCTCCGTATCACTCTTGACCGGTGCATCTCTGCTCTGGGGCCGTTACCACTGTGTTGCCATGTCCATATATAAAAGGATGAGTGGCCACCTGTTTACTTTGCTGGTTTACCAGAAACAGCCTTGTGTAACGGTCCTTCAAATGGTCTCTTACCAGTGAGTGCTCTTTTTGATACCAGACTAATGTGGGAGACAATTCCATCAAGACATTGTTGAATTGCTAGGAATACTGTAGAAAATACAAAATAGCTTCTGATGGTCAGATAAACTAGACAGATAGCCAGCCCGCTGAAACAGAGGCTGATAATCTGTGATTCTTCGCCTTCCTCACTCCAGTATATTCCACACAGGCTCTTTTTGGAAAAGAAGCTAATCTTCTCAACAGCATGCTTAGCACACGCATAACTTAAAATGACACCTTAATGTAATGTGACCTTAATAGTGAACTAATATGTATTTGTTTTAAAAAAAAAAAAAAAAAATTGTTTCAACTTTTGAGAAAGTATACAGTCAACACAACAAATTAAATTTTGGACAAAGTTGCAAAAGATAGATATAGTTCCATCAACCCTTCTGGTGTTGTATTAGCAGAAAACTCCTTGGGTTGAAGAGTTTGTATCTGTTGTCTTACAGACACCCAGTAGCTGACCTTGTGAAAAGGCCAGCAGGTAAAGAAGGGGAAAAAAAAAGAGTTGTTGGACTGCTTGACCAGCTGGTCTCCCTTGTCCAGAACTCAGCTGGCAACCTATACAAGTCTACTGTCGCCATTTCTACTGGTCTCATTTAATCTGTGTGTTTGGAGAGACTTTTAGAGCATTAGCGCTTTACCTTAATAATGAATAAAACACCCCATGCCCCACATCTGCCTATTGGATCCATTGTTGCAATGTTGCAAAAAACATTCCCCAGCATCTGGACCTTCTGACAGTTACCTGTCCTCCTCCTGTCTCTTAACTGTGATTTTCCTACAGATGGATCAAAAAGAGAGTGTCTATTTTAGTGTCACATTGGCATTCTTGTCTAGTGTCACATTGTCATTTACAACCTCTTTCTAGTGACATCTTCTGTTGGGTAGCTAGCCACTCAGAGGGTGTGAAGGCAGAAATGGGAAACTGCCTATTCCATATATCCAGTTTGTTCAGTACTTCCCAAACTCTTCTTGATGTTTTTTTCATACTTTTAGTGTTTTCTCAGTTGTTTTCCTCTCACTTCAGCTGTACAGGGGATTGGCAATCTCTTCATAAAATTTCAGTTTTCTTAACATGAAACCAAACATTTTCATTGATCTTTTTAACCTCTCCCTTTCAATAATACTTTTTTTAGTATGTACAAGACACTCTGCCTCAACCTCAGAATGCTTCGATTGTACAACCCCAATTCCTAAAAAATTGGAACAATATGGAAAATGCCAATAAAAAGAAAAAGGACTTAGAAATCACTTTGTAAATTTACTTTGGCTTATATTCAAACACAGACAGTATAAAGACAAGGTATTTAAGGTTTTACTGAATCAGCTGCATTGTTTTTTGAAGATACGTTTATTCTGACATTGATGCCTGCAACATGTTCCAAAAAAGTTGAGACAGGGTAGTCTAGAACTAATAACGATGTGACCAGTTAAAATAACATGGTGATGTGAAACAGGTGATGTTAAACAGATGTGGTAATCGTGATACAGTATATAAGGAGCCTCCAAAAAAGGCCTAGTCCTTCAAGAGCAAGGATGGGTTGAGGCTTGCCAACTTGCCAACAGATATTTCAGCAAATAATCCAGCACTTTGAGAACAACTTTCCTCAAAGACAAACCGGTAGGATTTTGGGCATTTCACCCTCTACAGTGCACAATATAATGAAAAGATTCAAGGAATCCGGTCAAATTTCAGTGCGTAAAGGGCAAGGCCAAGAACCACTTCTGAATGTACATGATTTCCAATCTCTCAGATGCCACTGTCTGAAAAACTGTCATGGGTCTGTAATGGATATCGTGACACGGGAGTTCCTTGGTAAACCTTTGTCAGTCACCACCGTTTGCCGCTGCATCCACAGATGCAAGTTAAGGCTTTACTATGCAAAGCAGAAGCCATACATCGACACTGTTGAGAAGCATCACCAACTTCTGTCGGCTTGGTCTCATCTGAGATGGGCGGTAGCACAGTGGAATCCTGTTTTGTGGTCCGACGAGTCAACATTTCAAATAGTTTTTGAAAAAAACAGCCGTCGTGTTCTCCGGATCAAAGAGGAGAAGGACCATCCAAGCTGTTAATGGCATCGGGTCCAAAAGCCAGTTTTTGTCATGTTATGGGGTGTATCAGTGCCCCTGGCATGGGTAACTTTCACTTCTGTGAGGGCATTATCAGTGCGGATAGATACATGCAAATTTTGGAGCAACATCTGCTGCCACCCAGATGCCCCCTCTTCCAGGGATGACACCAAACTACATTCTGCAGAGATTATAAATGCATGGCTGCGTAAGCAGAGATTGCGGGTACTAGTCTGGCCTGCCTGCAGTCCTAACCTGTGTCCTATTATGAATGTGTGGCGCATTATGAAGCACAAAATACTGCAACGAAGGCCCTGTACAACTGCACAGCTGAAAACCTGCACATTGAATGAATGGGGGAAAATTCCACTGTCTTCAGTGCCCAAACGCTTAATAGGTGTTATTAAAAGACATGGTTTTGTTACACAGTGGTAAACACTTGACTCTCCCAAGTTATTGGAACATGTTGCAGGCATAAATTTCAGATTAATCGTATATCTTCAAAAAACAATGCATCTGATTAGGTAAAACATGAAATACCTCGTCTTTATATTGTTTTTGTTTGAATACAACTCAAAGCACATGTATAAATAACTCCATTAGCATTTTCCATACTGTCCCAACATTTTTGGAAATGGGGTTGTATGTCCATCTTGTTGTTGTCATTTCAGGCAGTGAGAAATCACGATTGTCCGTTTTCCAGAGCAGGGAGATCAAATTCATCCTAATGTTGTCTACAGGAGTACTATTTTCACCTCTGGTGGATATAAATTGAATTGATTTTGGGGTGCCTTGTGACAGACTGGCGTCCCGTCCAGGGCATGTCCCTGTGTTGCCGCAACCCTGCTCGGGACAAGGGGTTGTTGACAATGGTTGTTGTCACCAATGATTTTGTTCATTTTAGGTCTCTCTCTTCCTGGAACTGGACTAATTTATAAATGTAAATATATATGAATAAATTTACATTTATTCATTTAGCAGATGCTTTTCTTTAAAGCAGCATACATCTCACAGAAAAATACAGTGAGTGCATTACATCAGCAGAAAGGGTTGGATGCAGACGTGATTCAAAGCACAGATAATTTGTTACATTCCACCATATGAACCAATGTACATCACAGGCGTGGCCACCTAAAGGTTTATCGATTACTCAACAAGTTCTAATCACAAAATTGTAACATTTACATCACATGAGTAGCTGCATTAAAGTGTATCTGTTATTCAACAGTTATGATCACAAAGTTATTGAGGATAAACATTTATACATTAACATGCACTTAAGAGATCATGGAAGAAGTGAGTCTGATTCAACAGTTCTATTAAGGCCCTACACTGCTTCAGCTCCTGGTCTTTGGTAGAAACACTGTAACTGTAACTGATTAGAGTTAGTTTTTAATCTCCTACTTGAAACAGAGCAGTCGCCATTTGTCCTTCTGCCAAACAGCTGTTTACTGGACCCAATGGGATTTGCTACAAGTTTCCTGCTTTCTGGCCTACTCTTTTCTACTTCTCCTATACCACTCTGTCCTCCGTAAAGGCATGTCGCTGCCATTCAATGCACCTGAACTCCGCCAGTGCCACCACTCTTTCTTCATTGTGTGCTACCTTAAACTGATGCCATAATTTCCTCAGTTCCTGCCTTACAGCCTGGGGCCCCCATGTCTGGTTTTTTTTGGTGTCCCTTCTTGGCTGCTTTTTCTTCTGTACCAAACCTCTCTACTGTTCAGCTAACAGCAGTGGTTGTAATAGTATGAAGCCTTCTGTCAACGTCATCTTTTTCGGTTGCCTCCAGACTAATGCCAGCAGAAGCAGAGCTTCAGTTCATCAAGTAACTGGGAAACATGCATATTCAGAAACAAAAGTGCAGTATTTTTTGTATATAATTTAAACAAAACAACCATGTGTCCTCTTATGAACATGTTTGCCATCATGTAGCCATGGAGGAAATACAGTTACAGGGAATAGAACACCATTGTATGCAGTTGGGTAAAAGGCACACAGTGAAGTATGGGTATGGCACTCTGGTTTACTGGCTGAACAAAGTCTTTGTCACCTAACCTGATCCGATGATAGACTGATGGATGTGTCTTCTGTAAAATCTTCTTTCCTTTTTCACTTGTTTGTGGGATTCAGGGGCACTTCAGAAGGACTCTTGGACTGCAAAGAATATTTCGGACCCCCACACCACTCAAAGAGAGCCCCTTATCTGCAGAATATCTGCCAAATTGCCCATTTCCTTGCCAAAAAAGGACCACTTGACTATAGGTGATCCAGACACCATTTCAAAAGACTGCTTGTCTTGAAAAAGGACCACAGAGATGAGGTAACCGCCTCCTCCAAAGAATCAGTTGAATCCAGGAGATAAGCCAGACTGATCCACCACCACCCCAAAAAATGGACTGCTGGACTCTAAGGATAACCTAAATGTTTCTCGAAAAGATGGATACATTATAGGAGATGAGAGAACTCACCCAAAGGGCTAGTGAAATACAGGGGATGAGATAAACCTCCTGAAAGAACTGCTTGACTTCAGGAGTTGAGACAAAACCACCCACATAGGGGCTTGAGGTGGAGCTAAATCAGTGGCCCAGCTGAAATGGTGACGCTTGAGTAGTTTTGATTCAGTTCACTGCTATGCCATGTAGTGCTTTGTTTTTTTCTTGCAAGGTTAAAAAATGATGGGGAATGTTCAATCGGTTTCTTGATGTTTTTCTAGGATGGAGAGCAGCAAGCTAAAGAGGTACCTTGTGAGGGTGGGTGGACTCAAATTGACGTGGGTGGCATGGGGGGTCGTTAGCAAACCCACTGTGCTGTGAAAAAGCCCAGAAGATGAATTACATCCTGCTTATCGTTGTGGACTTGGGGGCTAATTAGAGCGGCGAGTCTGAGCAGGACTTGTGGAGATGCAGTCAAAGGAAAGGGACTTGGTGGTGGCAGTGAAGGTCAGGCGCACAGCTGGTGCAGTTTGCTGGAGGGAGGGAGGGCTGAAGGGGGCTCTCTTAATGGCCTGTTTTCCTGGGAAAGTGTGGAGGGTTTGGGCACTCTGAAGCGGTGGGGGAGGGGGTTCTCTATCACCATGCGTGTGTGTGTGTGTGTGTGTGTGTGTGTGTGTGTGTATATTATACACACTGGAACATAACTTTAAGTAGCATTAGTCGTACCTGTCTGAGTTAAGTTACTGTCCATTGCTGCTATAGATTTAGATATTCTGAAGTGTTATTTTTTTTGTTGGGGGAACATAAGTTACAGGTCCTATAGAAGTGTGTCAAATTGTTTACATTCTTCTGTAAATTGTAAAGGATATCAAACTGATTCCCCCCCTCCCCGGTGTTGATATTGTTTATAAATATGTGTTTTATGGAAAGGCATTCAAACCCTCCAAGACTAAGCCTTTTTTTTTTTTTTTTTTTTTTTTTTTTTAACTGAAAGCATATTTTATTTCTTTGCCTTTTGAAGCACTGTATTTGTAAAATAGAAATAGCTCAAAATTCAATAGCTGTATATTGTCACATGCCACCTTTAAGCCTGTTACATTGTGGAGGTGGGGTTGTTTTGACTTTGACCACGTAGAGTGCTTGAACAAACTATCCCCACCTCCATCCTGCTTTGGAACATTTCTGTAATCTTTTTATCTTTGGATATGGTTCTGATCATAATTAAATGTTGAAATTAGTTGCTTCTAGATTCTTTCTCTGAATCCTCTACGTTGAGCCATCGGTTTAATATGTAACATATTCATCAGCAGGCAAGGGCCAGGCATGACCAGTAGGGCTCTCCAAGTGTGAAGAACCTCTCCACAGGCCTGCGGCATTACATGATATGGGGACCCTGCTCCTGGGTCCTGTTGATCTGTTGCCCAGCTGAGGGGAATGTACCATAATTCCCTCCACATGAATCATGTGATGACCTGCTACTATGAAAACTGAAAATTGGCTCTCTTACCACTGAGCCTCACACAATGACTGCTCAGTATTTTGTTTCTAGGAAGAAAAAATTTTTTTATACCATATATTTCATTTATGATTCAGTTTTATTAGAGCATAAATAGAAATAATACGTGTTGGATTTACCGAAGGATTATGTTTTAGTATTTTAACACCTTTCATGAGTGTTTCTCAAATCTCAGTTCCTCAGTCCTTTTTTGACTTTTTTCTTTTTCCAGTCTGTATGTGAGTTACTTATAAATGTAAGTTGAGTTAACAGTAAAATCAAACTCTTGTTGTTATATGCCGCAGAGGTGTGAAGTGTCAGATTTTCTCCTTCCTTCCCAACAGAGTCCAACCACCTCTCTCCAGGACCTTCCATCAGACCCAGCACTTTGTCATCAAGCCCAAGTACTACCACCCACCCGTCCAATCAGGGGACCGTGCTATCCCCTTGACTGGGGGCCACAGCAATGTCAATGGTCAGTACCCATCCTTCTCATGGCTCACAGTGTGCTGTGGGAGTTCAGATGATGATCCTAGAGAGTTGCTTTGTACATGGCTGTATTTATGGTTAATGGTTTAATTTTGTGGTCTGTTTCTTTTGGACATCTGCTTCAGTTTTATGTTTGGTAATCACTAATTGGTCAGAGTGAGATCTGTCTCAACAGATCACCCGGCTGCTGACAGAGCCCTTAGAAATCAGTGAACTGTTAACATGTTTGAATTTAGTTTTTCATTAAAGTGTCGGTGTCCCCCTGGGTCAAGGCTGGCCTGTTCAGAGCCGTGTTCAGAAAGTTCTGCTCCAATTATGCCTACTGGCAGACTTCATCTGAAACCAAGACCCATTATTGTTTCTGTCTGGTGCACCGATGCATTTTGCAATGCATTCTGTTGTCTCACTTTAAAGCTCTGCTTCATGATTAGTTAGTGTTAAAGTGGGCAGCCTTGCTTATCTCTTTCTTGAATTTCTTTCATTAAGATCCCCAGTATCCTACAGTGTCCTGCTTACCTGTTGCAAAAAACTGATGAGCTCACAACCTCAGCCTTATGCTCCCCCGGGGCCCTGTTTGACATTTGCCAGGGTGACGCTGGGGTTTACCTTGGTGTCTGATGTGGTATTTACGCTGTGGATCACTGTTGTTTCAGAGGAGAGTAGTTGTTTGGCCAAGAGTGTGCGTGCCTGAGCGGTACTGAGTGAGAGGGAGATTGCAGGGAGACAGAATATCAAAGCAGGGAAGGATTTCCGGTGTGGACATTTGTCTCAGCTGAGGCCCTCCTTCCTTTGTTCACAACTGGACTTAAGACCCTTCAGTGGCACTCCCCAGTTCTCACAAGTGTCGGCACATCACTCGCTTGTGGCATGAAGATACAAACCTTTCTGTCATTGTAGAGTGGAAGAAACATGGCGGGCGAGAGAATCATTTTTTGCTCTTAGGGCCTCGTTTGAGAACACAAGCAGGGTCTTCCTCTGAGAGAGAAGCCCCTTGCAGAAGTTCAGTATGTCGCAATTGAGGTCAGCAACTGTATTTTATAATGACAGCCCTGACAGTAATGGAGTAAAGACTTAAATAGTGCCTGCTGCACTCCGCTGTCCAAAAAGAATTATTAGCCTCATTTTCACTGGGCAATTTCAGATAAAGGCATGGCGCGAGATAAAATGAAATGATAGTGCATGTGGTAAACTGTGTCATTGAGCCAGAGCACTCTTCAATTGCAGAACAATGGTGCTACAGAAATGTTTGAATAGAGAAGGTCAACCACAGTGGTTACGGACATAGTTATGGGAGTAGACAAAGCTGTGTTTAAATGTGAGCCTCCCTCAAAAGCATTGCTATTGTGAAAAATCTTCCTGCTTGCTCTAGAAAGGAAAAATAAAGCCAGGATCTTAGTGAATGTTGTCAGATTAAATACTTATCTCATCATTTGTCCCACAGGGTTGTGCAGTATTAATTGCTCATAAATGTATGTATCCCAAGAGGAACAAGTGTTAAGAACTGTTACGTATGTTCTGTAAAGTCAGTTGACTCAGTCAGTTAGGCTGACTTCACAAGTGTGCAGATGATGATAATAAGATGATATCATTCATTCACATACTTATTTGTTATTATATGTGACATTTTAGCCCATGTGTTTCCAGATAGCCTGTCGTGCTGGTTAAAAATGCACACAACAAGATTGGTTTATTCTAGCCTTTCTATAAATGGACGTTTCTGTAGACACAACATTGCCCACAGACTGTCTCCAAGATTGGACACTCTGCATCACAGATGCAGTGGGGATGTCCCTGGGGGAAAAGGAGCTCCAGCTGCAGGGCCTTTACTTTGCCTTCTTTGGTGGTTTTGTGATAGAGCCCTGGGAACTTGTATAGGCCCTGACAACATCATTACAGCAACCTTTGTCCAAACTGAATCTGGAGTAGTATCGGTGTAGCTCCAGTCAGCGCACCTGGAGCCTGTTTGGTGCTATCTGGGAAGTCGCCTCCCTCAGCAGTACCTGCTCCCTCTCATGGAGGTGCTTGTTACCTCCAGCTTTGTTGCTGACACTAGAGTTTGAGGTGTCTTGTGGGTTGTTTTCTGAAACTCCTGTGTTTAGATCCCGGCATAAGTTACAACTGCCCATAGTTCCCAGTGTGAACAGTGCGAGCTGTGATGGATGATCTGGAGAACAGAGTAGTCATAAGTGAGTTTGGGTGAAGATCAATGGATGGCTTGACATAAGGAAGCCAACCCAGTAGCAAGGTAAGTAGAAACGAGAGGTGATGCTGAAAAGGACTGTTCTGAAGGTGGCTATTCATGAAGCAATATATGAAAAGTTCTACTGTTACCTCAAAGAACTATGGGTAAAGAATGTGGCACATTTCAAGAGTTTGGTGACAGGATTTCTGACCGACTGACAGGATTTTCATAAATTGGGTCTGAATATTCTCTGGAGACCTGTAGCTGAGCATAGCTTGAGCCCTTTATGATGCTTAGAGGTGTGGGCCAGTTTTTTCCCCCAAGAGGGATCACAGCTGTCTTTGTTTTACTCACTCACCCACTCACTTTCATTAACCACTTGTCCAAGTCGGGGGGTGGTGGTCTGGAGCCTATCATAGAAACACAGGGTACGAGGCAAGTGAGGATATACCCTGGACAGGATGCCTGTCCATGAAATGTGATTTTGTTTAAACTACGTTTAATTTCTTCTGCTGATGTAAAGCACTCATTGTGTTTTTCTCTGAGATGTACATCGCTTTGGAGAAAAGTGTCTACTGAATGGATAAATGTAAATTTGGTTTGGGGAAACCCATACACTTCTTTTTTTTAAATGAAAGAAAGTGTCAGTTAGGGTCCAGCTCCCAGGAGGATCTTAATTTGTCAGGCATCCGAGTGCAACGGTGAAAAAGTCTGCCGGAAATTTTGGAAACCCCTCAAAGATGCAGTTACGCTGTCATATCTTCTTCTATATGGATGGATGAACCAAAGCAAGGAGGCATCGTGCGCTGTACAGCCGCTTAAGATCCTGATAGAGTACTCAACACTCATTACCGATATAGGTCTTTACTTTTCTGGCTTTTTTTTTCACTGTACTATTGTTGAAAGTACTTTGTGATCCAGTACTTTTGTATTTTTGAGATTTTGTTCAAAATGTATCTGAAGGCAGTGTAACCCAGCTTCCTTAATTTATTTCTTTAAAAAGTCACATCTTTTCAGTAATTACTTAGAAGCGAAACTGTTTGATCTTTAATAATTCTTTCCTTGATATTGTTTAAATTCTTGCCAGTTTAACTGTTTCACTGTTTGTTGTTTGCCACAGCTGGTTTGGTCTCCTCAAGAAACCCCATTCTGAGTCTTGCATACTCCTGGTTTAATGAGCGGTTGGCAGAGATTCTTGCTCTTTCTCTGCCATCTGGTCCAAACAGCTGACGGCCATAACCTGCAACTTGGGAAAGTGTCTCTTGGGATAGGGTTGGTCAGCCAGGATGGTGGGGTACAAGAGGCTCTGAAAAACTGTGGAAAGCGAGTAAGTGAGAGGGGGAAAAAAAGAGTGAAGGAAAAAAGTGAAAGAGAACTATGATGGGGGAGAGGAGGGGAGTGTGGGCGAGAGAAGAGAAGCTGTCTGCAGCTGCTTGCGTCACCGGAGGCAAAAACAGACAAGGGAAGGGAAGGAGTTGGAGCACGCTGGTGTGGTGTGGGCTGCAGGCATCCTGGGGCAGATGTTAGAAGAATGGCACTCTGGAGCCCATGCGACAGCTCGGTCTGGGCTGAAAGGAGGGAGGGCAGGCGTGAGGGAGGAGGCAGTGGGGATCTTCAGGCTATGCGGACATGAGTGACTTCATCTCGGCAGGGTGTATCGAAGAGACTGTCTCAAGGAGAGTGGAGATGCCAGGCTGTGGTGGGGGAGTTTGTGAGGCCTAGGGGTGGAGCGGCGAAGGGGGGGGTCTCCACGACACACGTCAGCCAGGTGGCAGGGAGGGGTGGGAGGCCAGTTCAGCTGCTTTGCCCACTCTTTGTGTGTCTGAGAATAAAGCGGTGCATTGTGAGCAGCTAATACGCACTTCGAGTAACTTGACTTTTCGACGAGGAACTGGAGCACATCCCAGAGTTTTGTTTGCTGAGAATTTTTTTCCTCTCCCTATTTCCCTGCTCTTGTTTCAGAGACGCCACAGGATTTAGGAACAGGGAGAAGAAGGCGGGGAGAGAGAGAGTGAGAGAGGGAGGAGGTGAAAAGAGAGAGAAAGAGAGGCAGAAAAGGAGTGTTGGTGAAGAGGAGGGAGAGACAGCCTTCTTTTTTCACTCTTCTCCTGAGGTTTTTCTGGAAAGGGGCGGTGCCGATGGAGACTAAACTAACGTCTGTCTTCCTTCTCTCCTGCACGTTCTGGTTGGCAGGAGGCAACCACACGGGACGCATCCGCGTGGTTTTCACCCCCAGCATCTGCAAAATGACCTGCAGTGGGGGTAAATGCCAGAACAGCTGTGAGATGGGCAACACCACTACGATCATCAGCGAGAACGGTCACGCCACCGATACCCTCACCGCCTCCAACTTCCGAGTGGGTATGTGCGGACGTCATGCTGTTCCCAGGAACCCAGAGCATCATGGGACATGGGTCCATATTTCTGCCTAAGGATGTAGCTCATAGTTTTATCATGTGAAGTAGACTGTTGGCGTAACATTTAACCGTTGTGTCTACCTGTTTAAGTTTCTTGATATTTTAAGAAAGACAGTAATACAGGACAAAATTCATTCATTATATGTTCACTTCAGATGTTTCTCCTGCCTAACCTGCTGTTTCACGCCACCTATTATTTTGAACTTCCACATTAATTTCAGCCTTAGGTGGCCATAGAAAATAACACGTGTTCACCAGACAGGTATAAATTTCAGTTGTTTTACTGATACTGCCTTGTGTTATTTCAGCACTTTTTATGAACTGATATTACTATGTATTTTATAGCATGTTATGCAGGGCTTGTTTGCTTTATTTCATTTAAAGGCAAGGTGGTCCTAAGTTTCCAATCAAATGCAATGCTTGCACATCTCTTTGATGGGCTTCCTCTGAGTGTGTTGTTATGCAGACCCTAACCTGTTCCAGGTAGCCTTATATGACACTGAGTACTTTTTCTTCTTGAGCTGACACAGTTTTGCGGACGGAGAAAAACATGGCACATTCCGCCCCAGCAAAGTACTATGGTCCATGCTGTCACCCATGTACAGCTTGTGTGTGTCTGTGTGCCTTAATGGGGGGATTGCTGAGGGATGGGGCGGAGCTGGGGGTGTGCTTGGGAAACATGTTCAGGCCTTTCCCTTGATTTAACCCAGGCTTCTCCACTGTTCACCTTAACATTTGCAGAATGGACACGATTTGTTTTTGAGCTATGTGGTTACATGTCAAAGCAGTGTTTACTAAGGGAGTTATGATTCATTTCTTTCTGCTGTGTTGACAGTAATTCCCAGTAAATCCTCTCTCTCCCAAAGGTATTTTTCCCTAAAAGGAATTGTTGTTTTATCATCTCACCTTGGAAGGATTTTAATTTGTCCTTTATGAACCTTTTTTAGGATTACAGTCATGGGGGGAAAAAAAAATACTGAGCAACAAAACTATCCATCTCCTAACTGATACACACAGGCTGATAATGTTGCGAAATGTGTTTTGAGTATTGTCATTTTTAAAAAAAATGTATTTATCTCCTGTCATTACTCAGGGTAGCTTACAAATTATGTGTTGGAACAAGTAACAAGGAAGTTATAAGAGCTCAGTGTATGAAGAACAGTTGCAGTTTGGATAATGCATAAAAAATCCATACATTCGTATAAATCTGAAACTTCCCACTGATTTAATGTAAACATAATAAAACGGTAATACTTGGATTTAGTGTATCTCCTTGTTAACTTCTTAAGTAAGAATTACTATTCGAGGTAGCCATCTGTACTGTTTAAATGGTTTTGGTGGGCTTACCTAGAGTGAGAATTGTTTTAATCTGGAATGAGCCTTCATTTTTTTGTGAAATAAATTAAATCTGTTTTGCCCTAAGTTCACCTCGTGGTTTAGGGGAAATTATACATTTCCCTCTCAGAGAGAACACAAAGCGAGGTACGTGTGTCTTGTCACTTTGTTCGGGGTGTCTCCAAATCCTGCTTGTACACCGCTGTTTTAAGAGGGAGCTTCCAGGTTCACATGGGTTTCCTCAGGGTGCTCCGGTTTTCTCACGCCATCCGAAGACATGTGTTTCAGGTGAACACAAGGCTCTAAATTGCCTATAGTTTGTGTGTGTGGTTGAGTGAGAGAGAGTGTTGTTCTGGTGTATAGACAAGTGACTGATTACAGTGTGGCATTGCAGTTCACCTTGGATGAAAAGGTCTCAGCTAAATACTGTACTGTGTTCATTGTAAGTCACTTTGGAAAGAAGCAACTGCTAAATGACTAAATGTAAATATTTCTTTGTATCATTTTAAATGCCACCGTTTGTAGGGATATAGTGAGTTTATCGATTTGCTGCATGCAGATTGCTCTATAAGTGGTTGTGGTTTGAGTTTAGTTGGAAATTCTTAGGACTGAGTTCCTTTTCCAAAGTACTTCTGACTTGCCATCGGTTGCTTCTGTTTTACAAATTTGTCTCAACCTTTTTGTTTTTGAGTCCAGCTGCACCTGCCTCTTGCATATAGTGGGGCTATTGTACCTCTCATCTGTCTGGATTGTGCTACTGCTCCTTTAATTGCCTAAAGACGCAAGTTACTGGCAGGCAGAAAGCACAGAATACCTGTAGACACACGCAAGGTGCGTGAATCCAGAACGCTACTGGGAGGCTGACAGCAGGAGTGCATAGTGCATGGGTTCAGGGGACTGGATTTGTGATGTGAGACTCTCGTTATTTACTGTCTCTCTTATCCTGGAGACCTATCCTCCTATCCAGGGAGGAGCTGTAAATTATGTGTTTGTTTATTGTCTTCAAGGGATGACTTATGACGTTGAGGTTACCAAGTTGCTTAACAATGCAGTTTGAGAAAGATATCCTTACCAGTAGTATGCAACTGGTAAATTAAAAGGCATCAATAATTTTTGTGTCTTTTTTTTTTTTTTTTTTTTTTTTTTTAACAGTTGAAGGCACAATTACTTCCACTGTCTTACCGTGTCAAGTGTTTTTCTTTTAATTCCAGGAGGAAATGGGTGGATAGGAAATGTGGTAGGGGGAAGCAAGCAGGATTAGTGGGTAGGTTTAATCTTTCACCACAATTTTTTGCAATTAAAGTGCGATTTATACGCAGAAAATATGATACGAATAATTTGATGCTGGAAAGCAGGCCCAGTTGTGGTATTTTTCATCTCGGACTCCAGTAACAAAATAGAATAATGGGGCAAATTCCAACATGCACTTGATTTACAAGCTGCAGCTCCGTTTTTTCAGAAATTCCTCCAGCCGATATCCTGCAGAGTCAGCGGTCCGGCAGGAGCACCGGCGGTTTGGGCCCCTGCTCTGCTCTCCATTGCTGCCGGAGATGCCCCCCTCTCTTCCTGAAGCCCCTGTTGGGTGTGCTATGTCTGGGTTGGTGGCTTCTGCGCCTTGTGCTTTGTGTCAGCTTTGGTTTGCCGTACCACCCCGGTCAATACACCGAGAGCAGTTTCCTTAACACCCCTTTTTGTTTTTCGCTTCCACACACAATGTAGTTTGTATTAGTGTAGTATTTGTGCAGCAGTGTTTTCCATGTCCCTTTTGCAGCGTCAGGGCAGTGTGGTCTGCCCTCCCCAGGTGTTAGCAGCCTTAAATGGGTTGCTTGGTAGATTGTGCCAAGGTTTCTTATTCAAGTGCTGCTCCGTTGCCAGCTCACTTGTGTGTCACTTTTGGTCCAGACAGTACCACTGCGTTTTAAGCAGGATTACTCAAAATTGAAGGTTTTGGGGAGAAACTGTCAAGGAATTTTGATTGCTCTCCAGATTTTTTTTCCCTCCTTTTCCCTTGCCTGTTGGATTTGGTGCTTGTCTGTGGTGAGAGGACCAGGGCTATGAGAAAATGTGCACAAAGGTGACCATCACACCTATTCTCCTGTTCCAGCACCTGTCTTCCCATTTTCCTTCTTTAGTGTCTTGTTCACTGCACTTTGGGCACAAGGGAATTGGTTTTCCAGTCAGTTTACCTTTTTGCTTTATTTTTCAGGTCTGTGGGAGGCCTGATATGCAAGAACTGCCAAGTGAAAATCCCGTCAGAGGTTCAGTCGGGTGTGACACGAGTTCCATTGCGGGAATGTGACTCCGGGTCCTGCTGAACCCCATCTGTCAGTGGTTTATGTTGAAAGTAGCTGTCGCGCCTCTGATTCTGCTAGAGCCCTCTGCTTGCCCCTAGTTTTGCTGGCCTTGGTCCTCAGGATTTGGTACAAGTGGGCCCTGTGACAAGGTTTTCAGGACATGGGTCCGGTTGTTTCCAGTGGCGCAGTGTGCTGAAGAGTTTATGAAGTGTGCAGTGCAGACCTTATACGGTGCTGGAGATGGGCCTGGACTGGACTGCTCCTCTGGTAGCTGTCATTTCCTTCCTGTCAGATTTCATTAGTTTACAGTCGCCACTCTGTCATTTTTTCCTTCCAAGTTTTTTCTCTTTTAAAGATTACTTTGAGTTTTTTTTTTTTTTTGATTCTTCTCTTTTTTCACCTGGCAGCAGAGGAAGTGACTCTTTACAGTCGTTCAGCCCAGCTAGATGCAGCGGGGCAGGGGTGTGATCAGTGCAGTGGTTTGGATAGAGGGTGTCCTGTTGCCAGGGACCATGCCCATAGCATATGTTGAATCGCAATCACTATGTCCCATTGCTGTGGCCCCGGCCAAAATGCCCAGATCAGCCCCAGGAAACTGAGCTTCTCATTTGTTGAAGATGTGAATCTTGAATAGTCATTAGGTGGTGGTGTGGGTCCTGCCTGGTGCGTAGGGGCTACTGGCCCCTGGGGCGCAGCGCGATAATTGCCAGGCGCCTGGCCTTAGGCTGCGGCTCTCTCCGTACTCTCGTCCCTTTGCGGCACATATGAAGTAGTTACCCCATTAAACCTTTATATTTTGGATCAGGAGAACATCTGGAAAGTATAAGACTGGCCTCTTGCACTGAAGCGATTGGGTGGATTAAGGTATTCTGTGTGGTATTTTTTTTAGCAGTGGAGATTATGGGGTTCTACAGATTACATGCAGAGTGTTCAACCCAAATAGTGTGTGTCTTGCATTTCACCAGAATATTCTGCCAGAAGCTGTCAAACTAGCAGTTCAATGACATTAAAGCTCTGAGATGATTGAGATATGATATACTTTGTTTCAAAGAAGAATTTTATTTTCTATACGTCTAGATTTCAGAACATGCACCTGAGCGTTTGCTGATACCTCTGACCCTTTTTAAAATCTTTGTTAATCACATGAAAAGATATAGGATAATAAACTTGTACTACTTGAACTTCCCACTGTACTGCTTTTCACAGCTGCTATAGTTTCTCTAATGACATTCTTGGTGAAATTTCCCAGATAAATTTGATGAGTAGTTCAGTTTATAGTTCTAAAGCTGAACTCCTCTTCTATGTGTTACACTTAAGAAATTTCGTTACGTCCAGAAGATGAGTAATAAAAGACCCTGTTTGGACATGGCTTCTGTCAGTGTTAAACAGAAATGAGTAGAAAACCTTGGATTAGCTAGAGATGGGCATTTCTTAGGTTTTGAGATTTAAAATTGTGTGCTGAGTTTACGTCTTAATTTTGCCGTTGAAGATTTAGAGAATTTTAGGTAAGAATTTTTCATAATAAATAGAAGAGTTCTCATCCACCTTGGGGAAGTACTGATGCCAGCTATGTTTGTAGGAAAGTCAGGTGAATGCTGGCGAAAGAATGGGACTTGGACTTTCCTGTCAAGAGAAGACAACCCATCTCCCCACCCATTTCTCACACAGAGCTCCCTTCCAGTGTTTTGTGTGTTGCCCGATGACGCAAAAAAAATTTTAACATCAATGATTAGGGTTTCCGGGTAGGCTCCGGTTCCCCGCGACCCCGTATGGGACAAGCGATTCCGAAAATGTGTGTCTGTGAGATTATGCTGCATGGTTATAATGACCTATGAGCAATCGGAGGCCCAGCTCTCATTGTAACACACTCCATAGTCTTCATTACATAAAAGACTTTAGATAGGACATGTTGTGTTGCACGCACTCAAAGAAGGGATGTTAAAGAGCTGGAGAAAAAGAAAATAACCATTGTAATTGCATTTTGAAAATGAAACCAAGTGTATCTGTCGTAATTATGTCCTTGCTTGAAGCGGGAAATGGAAAAACAGTGCAACTGAGGTGTGAATGAATGAAATGGATGTGTCTTTTTGTTGCGATCTTCAGTTTGCATTTGGTTGTTCTGGCTTAGGCAGTCAAAGTGTTGTGATTAAGGAATTGGATGTAGGCTCAAGTCCCCAGAGGATCCTGCTGGTGGACTGTTATCACCACTGCACTTGTAACCTACCTGCCTATTTGAATGGGTCATTGGTAACCCAAGAAGTGGTTCGGGGAATAAGCTGCTATGAAATCCTTGATTCTGTGGTCACCTGCTGGCCCTGATTACAGAGCTCAGTCCTCATACGGGGCTGGGGCAGACAGGCAAGGAAGGGGGAGGACAATTTCATGATGAAGCCCTGGGAAGGCCAGAACACTGTTTTACCGCCGTAATGACGGGTTGGAGGGAACCAGATTTATTATACTGCCGGTTAACTGTTACCACAGCAACTCTTGCCCCATGGCAACCCCCTACCTTCCTGTGAAAACCACAGTAAGGGAACCTCTCTCCACACAAGCAGCTTTTTACAGAAACATTATCTGTTCTGGGTGTTTGTGGGTGTCCTGTATCAGTTTTGTGTTTGGATTCCACAGTCTCTTGAGACTGCTTATGCTGCTGGGGGTGTTATCTGTGGCATAAGAACATGATCTCGTAGTTTTGATTTGTGGAATTATAATCAACAATCAGCTAATGCCTCTTGTCAGCATGTTTGCAATCAGAAAAAATGGCATGTTCTGCAATGTTGAGCAGCTGTGTCCAAAATAGAGCATTAAGTCTTTTTTTTTTTTCAGGCACTCAGGAAAGTCCCCCAGGTTCTGTTTCTGACTTCTGTTCCTGGTCCACCTTTACTGGGATGAGCAGCAAACACAGATGTACAGATCAAGACAATATCAGTTCTTTTTATTCCTGCTGTATTATCAAAATCTTCTGTTTGTAGCTAAAGATGGTATGGTATGGTGTGATGGTATGGTGAACTGTAATTCTACATCTTGATTAAATCAAATATGTGTTGTATTCAGAACAAGTGCATAGAAAATGTTCATGAGGGCCACACTGGACTGTCATTTTTCTAAATGCCACAGCTGAACATATTATGCAAATAAGATATTCCACTCCATACCTTCTAGGATTTGTTTGCATACTATTCTTGTCTGGCATTCTTCTCTGGAGCATGTAATAAGATGTCACAAGACAACGATTGCTGATTCTCCTTGGCTCAGCTGAACAGCTCACTTGTGGTTTTTGAGGGACTCCTATGGTTACAGACACTTGGCTTCTGCAGAGCACCCAGGCTGCACTTCAACTCCAGGCCTCAGGGGTTCCTGCTGTGGTGCTGATGTAGGCTAAAGTGCTTGTGTGTCTTTCAGCACAGGCACAGACAATGCATAGTGGGGGAACTGCTGTCTGCACCCATGTTGTACTGGCACGTATTCCAGAGGCCTGTGGTTGTCTCCATCCCATGGCTATTTCCATAGATATTTTAATGTATATTTTCTTTAAATCACTGTTTTGTCCAATAACATGGCACAGAATCACAAAATGTTCCTGTTGCTTGACTATCAAGAAATACTATTGTAATTAAGCTGTTAATGTTGTAATGATGAATGTTTTGCTGCCTTTCCTTTGTTGTGATAAGTATGGCTCCCTCCCGGCATGAGGAGAGCGTGGCACAGTGCGCGTGTGGAGACTAGCTGAGGCGGTGGAGGAAATTCCTTTGTGGATGGATAAGCTTTGGGTGACTGACAATTCTCAGAGAGGAAAGGAGAAGCAAAGAGAGTGAGAGAGAGAGAGAGGGGAGGGTGAAATCTTTACCGAGGCTGCAGGCCCAGGGCTGCTGTCAAGCACTCCTTGAAGTTACAGCAATTTCGCCTGGGGATGCTGTTGAATCACTAGCCTTTCGGCACGTGCGTGGGTCAGGGCTCTCCTCCTCTGTTTGCCGGGAACGTTTGGAGCTCCACACATGGTCAGAGGACTTCTTCAAGGTAGAAACTTTGCATTGTTGTCGGAATGGGGAAACAGATAGAGGACGCTTGGAAAAATATTTGAGCCTTGTCTTAATTTAAAAAGGCAGTATATTGATGAGGGGTGATGGATCATTTGGTATCATTCTTTGAGTCTGACTTGTGTCTAGCCTGAATTCCCAGTTTTGGGAGGCTGTTGTGAGTGTGCTATGATGCAGAACCTCTCATGGTCATGATAGTGTTTCCTTTCATGCGTAAGTCATGACGTTCCTCCCATTTTTTTTGGCTTGCCCTCAAACCGCTGTTTTTAACCTGTGTGTGTTCTTCACAGCTGTGTCCTTCTTCCCTAGTGGTCTGCCACCTGCCCTGCATGAATGGGGGGAGGTGCAGCAACAGAGACCGATGCCAGTGCCCACCTAACTTCACGGGCAAGTTCTGCCAGGTACCTGTGCAGGGCAGTGCACAACAGCAGCTCTCTATCAGCCACAGCCAGGGTACACAGGTCCACTCTACACACACACTGCCACTCACCTTCGGAGGAGGTCAAAACCAAGGTAGGAGCGTTCCTGAGCCTCCATCTGTGTATGTGTGTCTGTGTTTTACAAGAACATATGGAGGGTTTTAGTTGAGAGTCCATAACTGTACCGTGCTTTCAAAACAATGGTCTAAAAATATTTAAACAAAACAGCGATCAGACATCTATTTTCTAATGGGTTTCGGATGTGAAATTCACAGTTATTTAACCTAGGTGTAAAGACCTCTTAATGATGTGATTCCTTTATTGGTCTAACCCAAGTCTGCATTGCTGTTCTTTGGAACTCATTTCTTTTTCTCCAGCAACATAGTGATGTTATGTACCAAGTATATTTTGCCCCAGCTAATGGCTTTGTTCTCCAGGTTGCAGTTTATACAATTTTAAGCAAGCCTAGCATTGATTGTCAGTAGTGGTAATAGCTCTTTATTAAGTAGCTAAAGTTAAACATTTAAAGATAAGAGTCCAAGAGATGGAATAATTTGTTCTTGGGGCACATTTCCATTGAATTTAACATCATCTCTGTCATTCTCTCACACCCTTCCACCCCCTTATTCATCCTGGCATCTCCTCACAGTGAAGTTTTCCCCCAACATCGTGAACATTCACGTGAAGCATCCTCCGGAGGCAACTGTGCAGGTGCACCAGGTCTCACAGCTGGACGGTGGCGATCAGCAAGTGAAGGGTTCTCAGTCAGGCCACTACTCCTACCACCAGAGAGAGACCAGCCAGAAGAGCCAGCAGAGCCAGCACACGTACTCCAACCAGCGGACCATCATCCATCACTACCCTGTGACCTCTAACAGTATGCTTGGACGTTGCTTCCAGGAAACCACTGGAATGCAGGTGAGCAGAAAGCCTGTGGATTTAGTTTTTGCATGTTGCATATCACACGTCTTGCTTGGAGTTCACAGTAAACACCAGACACCGGCTTCGGAGTGTCTGTTTACATGTGCCAGCTTCTGAAAGATGTATGCACTTTACATATCAGTTAGAAGTTTCAGGAATCTGTATTCACTGTAAACGTTAAGTACTAGTTTTGAAGCAGAGTGGTGCCAAATGAGGTTACATCATTTTCACATTTGGATAGATCCATTTTTTTTTTTTTTTGTTTGGCTGCCCTCCATTTTTGCTTGAAAATAACAGTTCAGAATGTACAACCCCAATTCCAAAAAAGTTGGGACAGTATGGAAAATGCTAATAAAAACAAAAATGAGTTATTTGTAAATTTACTTTTTGTATGAAAACAAAAACAGTATAAAGACAAGGTATTTCATGTTTTACCTAAGGAGCTGCATTGTTTTTTTTGAAGATGTACGTTTATTTTGAAATTGATGTCTGCAACACATTTCAAAAAAGTTGAGACCGGGGTAGTTTAGGCTAATAATGTAACAAGGTGATGTGAAATGGGTGATGTTAAACAGATGAGGTAATCATCTTAAAGGATACAAGGAGCCACCAAAAAAGGGCTAGTCCTCCAAGAGCAAGGATGGGTCGAGGCTCACCAACTTACCAACAGATCTGTCAGCAAATAATCCAGCACTTTGAGAACAAAGACAAAACGGTACGATTTTGGGCATTTCACCCTCTACAGTGCACGATATAATGAAAAGATTCAAGGAATCTGGTCAGATCTCAGTGCGTAAAGGGGAAGGCCAGAAACCACTTCCGAATGCACGTGATTTCCGATCCTTTAGACGTCACTAATTTAAAAACCCTCATGCGTCTGTAATGGATATCATGACAAGGGAGTTCTTCGGTTAACCTTTGTCAGTCACCACCATTTGCTGCTGCATCCACAGATGCAGTCTAACTATGCAAAGCAGAAGTCATACATCAACACTGTCTAGAAGCATCACCGACTTTTGTGGGCTTGGTCTCACCTGAGATGGACGGTAGCACAGTGGAATCCTGTTTTATGGTCTGACAAGTCAATATTTCAAACAGTTTTTGGGAAAAACAGCCGTCGTGTTCTCCGGGTCAAAGAGGAAAAGGACCATCCAAGCCGTTAACAGCATCAGGTCCAAAAGCCAGTTTCTGTCATGTTATGGGGTGTGTCAGTGCCCCTGGCATGGGTAACTTGACACTTCTGTGAGAACATCATTAATGTAGAAAGATCTGTACAAATTTTGGAGCAACATCTGCTGTCATCCAGATGCCATCTTTTCCAGGAACGTCCCTGTATTTTCCAGCAGGATGACGCCAAACCGCATTCTGCCTTGATTACAAATGCATGGCTGCGGAAGCAAGGATTGCGGGTACTAGACTGGCCTGCCTGCAGTCCTGACCTGTCTCCGATTGAGAATGTGTGCGCTTTATGAAGTGTAAAATACGGCAGTGAAGGCCTTGTACAATTGCACAGCTGAAAACCTGTATTATGGATGAATGGTGGAAAATTCTGCTTGCTAAACTTGACCAACTGATGTCTTTAGGCCCAAACACTTAAGTGTTATTACAAGACATGTTGATGTTACAAAGAGGTGAACACTTGACTGTTCCAACTTTTTTGGAATGTGTTGCAGACATCAATTTCAGAATAAATGTATACAGTATCTTCAAAAAACAATGCAGCTGATTAGGTAAAACCTTATCTTTAAACTGTTTTTGTTCTTATTAGCATTTTCCATATTGTTCCAACTTTTTTGGAATTGCGCTTGTAGCTCCCTTGTACAGTGGAAACAGGATTGAAGGATTTTCAAAGCCATAAATGTAATCTCTTCAGAAAACTCATTTTCTGTTGATTGATTTTTTTTTTCCCCCCTCCTCCCAACCTTTTTGTTTCAATCTGACAATAATTCCCATCAACACTTGGTCATGGGGAGCCGTGCCACATTCTCTGTGATGGCTCTTTGCCCCATTCCCATCAGAGAGGTTCTCCTGTAATGGCAGCAGCTGGCAGCAGGAGTGCCCAGAGCAGAGATGCACAGAAATCCTCCTGTTGATGATTACAGGCAAATGAGTCTCCTGGAGAGAGGCCAGACTCTCCCAGGGAGTCGGTTCAGTGAACATACGCAGGGCTGTGATTTTGGCATCCTATTCATCTCTCTAGAAGAGGGTGGTCCCCCCAGGGATGCCGCTTACATTGTTGAAACGGGGCTTGCCTCCTTGTTTCAGTGTCTTATCCCCACCCCACCACCCTCCCCATGAGACCCATAGGATTGCATTCCTTGCTGAATATGCTTCACAGTGCTCAGAGTCCGATGAAAAGCCGCCTTTTCTGTTGTTGCTTTTGTTTTGTTTTGCACCTTGCAAGCAATTGGCCATATTCTCCATTTATGAATGCTGTCATTCAATAGTCTCTGTGTGTACTCCATCAAGTCGTAATTAAGTTATCAATCTAATCCTTCTGCACTGCGGAAGAAAATTATTCTGACTCGTGAGTTCAGTTTATATTTGTTCGGAAAACCAACTCGGGTCATTTCATGTCCAGGGAATACAGCTGGAATTAAACAGATTAGATTCTCTCTTAGAGATTGCCTGATTTTCCATTAGTGTCAGTGTTGGTGTTTTAACACATTCTCCCAGTTGTGGAGTTTCTGAAATTGTTTGCCACGTGGCTGTTTAGTGCACACAGTAGTGCTGTCTTATCTTCCTGATTATCCTTCAATTAACTTTGTACATCTGCAAAGAAATTTAAATCTGCATGATAAGCTATGTCGTCTCACTTATGTGCCTCTTTATCGTTTTGTCATTTTGAGAAAGCGGGAGTGGGTGTGTTCTCAAATTGATGGGAGGTGATTTGTTAGGGTCACATAAGTGTTCTATATGGTGAGTAGCTATACATAAAGGAAAAACATTAGGGAAATTATGGACAAACTTCTCAGGTAATGGAAAGCACTGTTCCAGATTTCTACAGTAAGTGATGCAGTCAGTAAGGTCTGTGAGGTGATGTCACAGGAGGGGTGTCTTTCATAAAGACACTCTCATAGGAGGCATTCTATTTAAACATCCTGCTGTGTCTAATAGTCAACTGAAAAGGGAAACTGTGAAATATAAAACTGTATATGTTACTTAGTGTAATGGTACCTGCTAAACAAATGAATAGTATGACTGAATGTCATTGATATCTTGCACATCTCACACTTGGCTTACATCTCCTGCTTCTGTGCCATCCTTGACTGTGCTAATATCCCTGACTTTTAGAAAGGCTGTGATTTGTGTAATATTTCCCAAATTGAGTCACTGTTTGAATTCTGTGACACTCCTGGCTTCTTAATTCAGCAGTGTTCTTGACTTCTATAAAGTCTGACTTCTGAAGTGTTACTAGCTGCATTAATGTCTTTGACAACACTGACTGCATACATTAACTACATTCATACCTCTGTCTGCTGTGAATCACAGTGCGGAAAGGCCCTTCCAGGCCTCTCCAAGCAAGAAGATTGCTGCAATTCTGTTGGCACCTCTTGGGGATTCCACAAGTGCCAAAAATGTCCGAAGAAAACTTGTAAGTATCTCTTTTTACATTTTTTACACATGCTCAAATTAAATTGGTGTAAATGTATCTAAAAAAAAAAAATAAAAAGATCAACTGAACTTGGTTTGTTAATAATGCTGTGTTCTGAGAATCTGTATTGTTATCAGATTATTAGAGACTGCCCTAACCTTGGCCACCACCATGGACACTGAATATGGCAATGGCACTTTGACTGTGTACACAGACAGCTAGCCTCTTCCGTATCCAACCTTTCCAAGGCTCGACCAAGTGAACTACAGTAGCCCCCCCTTATCCGTGAGGGTATGTTCCAAGACCCGCAGCGGATGCCTGAAACCACGGATAGTACCAAACCCTATATATACTATGTTTTTTCCTATACAGAAGAAGAAGAAAGAAAGCTAAGGACCAATGCTCAGGTCCTCATAAGTATTGATTTTTTAAATAAAGTTCTTTCATCAAAAAAAAAAAAAAAATGTTACTTGAACACAAGCACTGCGATACCGAGACAGTCCATCTGATAACCGAGACGGCTACTAACTGTCAGCGGGCGGATAGCATATACAGCGTGGATACGCTGGACATACGGATGATTCACCGGAACGGCGCAAGATTTCGTCGTGCTACTCAGAACGGCGCACAATTTAAAACTTATGAATTGTTTATTTCTGGAATTTTCCATTTATTATTTTCAGACCGCGGGTAACTGAAACCGTGGAAAGCGAACCCGCGAATAAAGAGGAACTACTGTAGTTATGTTTTGAGAGGAGCAACACATTTGTACCGCCAAATGCATACAGGAAATGTCAGATGGTTTTTACAGTTTGAAACAGAAAGGAGAGCAGGGCTGTGAGGCAGGGGTAGAATGGAGAGGGGAATAATGTGACTCTACAATTCCACAGAAGTCTAATTGTGCTGATTCACATGGCCTTTGCTGGTATGAAGCCTGATGCTCCAAAACAGGATCTGGACTCCAGACCGAGCTGCTGACTCATTTCATAGCATTATCCTGAACAATTTGGCCTTAAGTGTCACAAGGACTTGCAGCATTCTTACAGCATTTTGTTAATGTTTTACCCATATATGGAAATTGCCCTCAATGTGCACATTCTGAAAAATGTATCTTTATCTCCTTTTTTGTTGAGAAAATCAGATAAATAGTGCTGTCTGTTTTGTGTTTGCAAGGAACTTTGCGGGTTCCTTTTAAACATTTCCCTGAAGGACCGTATGCTAAAAAGAAAATAGTGAACACAAGCATCGCTTGTTCTTCCCATACGGTTCTCATTTTGATTTTGATCGCAGCACACCAGTCTATCCCTGATCAAATTAATTTGCCATCAGAGATGATGCAGCTGCTTCTGCCCTGAGCCAAACAGTGTGCCCATTAAACTCTTCATTATAATCGGCCTGGTCTGCAGTGACCCTCAGTCCAAATAACGTATCCCAAAACTCAAATGCATGTAAATCTCCTCTTGTCTACAGAATTGTCTCAAATTGTTTCCGAAGCAAGGTTTGCACTGTTAAGCTTCGGCACTTTTTTGCCTGCAGTATGTGTCTACTGTCAGGAGATACAAGCAGTTTAGTGTATTGGGAACTGTGTTTGGCCCCTTATTTACCCATGGAATGAGGCGGGCCTAATGGACCCTGTTTATTTTCAGAACAGAAACGTGTGGAAACCCCGCACGCCCTCGGTTCTGTTAGGATCCCATGTGGCCGGTTCTCTTCCTGTGCTATTTTTATCTTTTGTTGCCCAGCGGAGATGAGGAAAGTTAGACTAGCAGGGTAAGCACTGTAGTCAGTTAGAGAGATGATGGATGGAGCAGAATCTACAGGTTCCAGAAGAGAGGCACTGGAATGTGCACAGCGGAGGGCTTTCCCTCCCTAGAAATAGTGTTTGTTTGCCTTCTTCCAAAAACAGAGCCCCCTGCTTTTGGAGCAACAACAAAAGCCCTGTGTAAACCTTTGCTCGCTCCCAAGTCAGGAATCGCCGGGGCGTGAGGTTGGCCAGCATGAAAGCCACGTGAACTGCCTCATTGTGTGATGGAGACGGTTGGACATGGTAAATAAATTAGCTTAGCTGCAAACAAATGTGCTCTTGTTTCCCCATTTTGCAAGCAATTCCCTAGCTGGTATTTGTGTGCCACCCAGATACAGGTTCTCAAGAGTAGCCTAGTCTGTGGCACCCGGCACCCCCTCTAGCACAGACTGGTGTTTTGCTGTAGCTCGATAATACCTCTCAGCCTCCCCCATGCCACACAGCCCTGTTTTTACAGGATTAGGATGGGGACAGCACAGGTCGGGGGGACTTAACAGCTTTCCTCCCAGATACTCGTGTTCTCAACCCCCATACCCACAATGAAATGAAAAGGTAAAGACAGGCGTCACTTAGAATCTAACTGGGGATGTTTCTCTGAACAGATATGTCCCCTAGGAGATATCCTGTTTTGTAGAATATGTGCCAGCCCAATGAATAAGAGAGAGAGAGAGAGTGTGTGTGTGTGTGTGTGTGTGTGTGTGTGTGTGTGTGTGTGTGTGTGTGTGTGTTTTATCAGTTGGTTTGCAAAGGAACTTCATGTGGAAAGTTCATTTTTGTTTCATCAGCTTGCATGCATAAATATTGGAACCAGATATAACCGGGCACATTTCCGTTGCCCCAGTCAATGCAATTAGAGCAGAGCCTGTGCGAAACTCGCTGGGTGTGGATGTGCAATGATGGGAAATTAGTCCAATTTTCAAAAATGGTCTGTGGAAATATTTTGTATGGTTCTTGTTTATAGGTGAATGTTGTTAAGACCAATGCATGCCAAAGAATTGCAATTAGCTTTCAGAAAAGCCTTAAGGCTTGTACATTGTCCAGGAGAGGTGTATGCTATATTAGACTGGCAAGGCACCTACATTTTCTTAAATCCATTACAGATGAGACACACGTCTGAAAGTCTACAGGCCTGATTAAACTGACAGTTTTGCAGTCATGACATATTCTATAGAAGAAGCTCAAGTTGGATAAGGTGATGAACTGTTTTACCAAAAGCCATGAGAGACCCATCTAACAACATAAAGGCAGCAACTAATAATTAGAGGACAGTTTTACATGGCATGCTGAAGCAGAGCGTAAGGCAAAGTGTAGGCAAACTAATGGTTTGGAATAAACAGCTCTTTTATTCATCATTGTGTAGTCATTTTTATTAATCTTTTCAGGCAAATATCTGGAGCAGGAATGAAGTCTCCTTTTGGCTAATGACACAAATAGTTAGGATTTGGACATCCCAAAAAGTAAATGCCAATTCTAGTACAGGATATACTGTGCATTCAGTTTTGTCCAGGTTGACATTCATCTTCTCTGAGCTTTAAATCTGAAAAGGTGAGACACCTAAACTTAGCAGAAGCCAAATCTCTGAGTGATTCACAGAACTAGCACCCCATTTTATTATACATTAATAAAAGAGCATTCTGTGCTTGAAAGCCATATGAAGTCCATCTGCATATCCTTTACTGAATAAAAGCACCAGATTATATTTTTTTCTCTCTTTCCCTTTCTAGCCATTCCTTTGACAGACTTGAGACATGCAATGGACTGTCCCCAGGGGTACAAGAGAATCAACAACTCCTACTGCCAAGGTAGGAGCTCCAGCAAGCCTCTTGTTAAATATGTCTGTGGCTGCATGGCTTGGCTTTTGTTTCACACAGCGCAAGGAGAATTCCATTGTTTTCTCAGTACGGCGGATGGCTTTGCCAAAAGAAATGAGCCTTAAAAGAAGTGATTTTTTGCCAGCAGTGTAAAACTGCAAGACTAGTGGGCTGCAGAGTAAAAAAAAAAAAATCACTATACTTTTTTGATGAAAAGGTGATTCTCTTCTCTTGTTCCTGCTTCTGCTGTGCTTTTTGTCACACTCTACTGCAAACACCCCCTATTGGTGAGCAAGAAAACATGTTCTATACACACTGTCACCCTGCCAAAACCTGCCAGCCACAGAGAAGGGCATTTGATTTTTCATGTCCACTTTTGCATGCCACATGCCTTTTGTATACTAAAATCCATCAAATAACAATATTTTTTTCTCTCTTTGTTTATTTCTGTCCATTTCTTTGTGAATGGTCAGTCCTTTTTTAGTTGGACCTAAACACTAAACAGTAAGTATGTGTTGGGTTGGGGGTGGAGAGCAGGTGCCATATTTAATAGATTCCTCTAATTTGTGTTGTTTGGACATGATAGCAAGTGATGACTACAATACATGAGGGTGTAATGCCAGGGTGCTTGCCTTGGAGGCCCACAATTAAATAAACAGCTTCATGAAGCTGCCCTTAACTCTCTGGAATCTGTTCTCTTGGCTTTGAGCCTCAAAAACAACTTCCCCAGCAACTGTTAATGCTATGGTGTTCCAGTTTCCGCTCTCTGAATATGATAAAAGGGCTAAGTGCTCTTTCGGTAGTATTGCTACAAAGAAAAGATAGCTACTTCTGGGCAGAGGGACAGCCATTGATTCTGTGAATGCTTCTGGTCACAATTAAGAAAGAAAGATGGCAGTATTGACTGACATATTCTAGCAAAAATCTCATTCACTGGCTGTGAAAAAAGCATTAGGCACCAGCCATTAAAGATTATTTGAATCAGTGGTATCATTGATCAGTGCTGTTGTCCATTCAGGGCTTTTACTCCTGTTTTGGAAATGGCAAAGAATAGAAATATTACACATTTCACATGCGATTACTTGAGGTTGTGGTTGCTGTAGCATATTTACTTTTTTGCATCTTGATGCCGGTGCAGCTGTAAAATGTATATGATATACCCTCTGCCCTCTGGAATAGTGTGAGAGGAAAGTGTTTGCTTTAATCCTCCTTCCCATGAAAAAGGGGAAGAACACAGGGCTGTCGGACTCCATTTTCATAGATGCTGTCAGGATGGGACTGAGGAAGCTCATCAGGTTAGGGGTGTCCAGTTTCAACAAAGACTGGGAGTTGATCTTCCAGCGGTTTTGTGGGCTAAGCCACTTTCCGGAGGACAGTACTCTTGGTATTGATTTTCTTTCCTTGTATTTTCTCCCATTAGTGGCTACCATTTGCCTGGAAAGCAGTGTTGCTTTCTTACCACAGCTCTGCATTATGTGCACATGGTGTACGCTTAGAAAACTCAACACGCTTTCCCTACATCTTTGTGAACTTTTTGGGAATCGTCACACATGCTTCCTACCATTTTCCATCTGTCTCTTGTTTTTTGGTGGTTGCAGATGTGAATGAGTGTTTACTGCAGGGTGTATGCCCCAACGGACACTGTCTGAACACCCCTGGCAGCTACATGTGCATGTGCAAGCCGGGCTACTTTCTCGATCCTACCCGGACCACGTGTATACGTAAGTTCCACTCCCAAGGTCATGGTTCCATATCAGATGTGGTTTTTGTATCTGCTCGGCTAAGGTCAGTTCTGCAGTGTAAGTTTCAGTTTCAGATGTTATTCTTCAGCCCTTTAAAATAGGTTATTTTATTTATAATAGCCAAATTTTGCCAGCATTTTGATTTCATTAGCATGGAAAAAAGTTAAAGAAATTGAGTCAAATCTGAAGTTTTGTTAGTTCAGTGGATGGAGCAGCTGATAGCATAGTGGTTTGAGCTACTACCCTCAGATCCAAAGATTGTTGGTTCAAATCTCCCTATCTCTCCTACTTCTGAGTACCCTTGAGCAAGATGCTTACCCTAAACTGCTCCAGTAATAGAATCACGCAGCTGTATATATCGGTAAATAGCTGTAGGTCATTTAATAAGATCCTTCGGAGAAAAGTTTCAGCTAAATGAATAAATGTATGTATATGCATCCTTTATACATTGCGTTAAGCAGAGAGAATGAAAACATCTGATGTAATGACAGCAAAGGTCAGGCAAACCAATGTGAAGATATTCTGCTCTTTCAGCAGAATTAGAAGAGTAAGACCCAGTTGAAAAAGTGTTGTCTGAAAGTCAGAATGATGCCAATAACTCCCCTTAAGCAGCAAAACGTCATGTGGTTCCCAGGGTTTACTATACTTCCACTGAAACAGTTACTAAAATATACCCTTGTGGTCAGGTGACTGCCTTAAAAAGTCCTCATGTGTTTATGAATTTTGGACTAATAATCCCCTGTTTCCTTGCATGCAACTCTGCAGTGGCTGATGATGTTGGCCTTAGTGCTGGCCTTCACTTCTCTTGTTTTACGTGTTAAAACCTTGGATTGGTTGTTTTGGGAGTTGAGGTGGTGCTCTTATACAACTTCTTGGGAGTTCTGTTTAGAAGGGCAAGCACAGTCCCACTTTGTTAAGGAAATTAACGGTAGAAACAACGCAAGCCGTTAGAGCAGATTCTCATCTCCTCTGAAGAGCCAACCAGCTTCAAGAGTAGAACAGCATAACTCAAAACCATAGTAATGTTGTGACTTTCTTACTATGCTAGCACCACTTCTCAGAGAGGCACAAAAGAAACACTCCGTACTGAAACAAATGCCGGAGTGCAACCCCAACAACTGCATCAGTTTAGCTTACAATGCAAGGATTACTGTGAATGCTGACTAGTGCCATCTGTAATTAAGATGGGAAATTTACATGTATCACTCAAGAGATGACAGCCAAGTTTGCTCGTGATCTGAATGTTAATAACTTAAGGAATTCCTGTGCATATAAAACTGTGCACAGAAGCAGTAAATCTGCCCTTACCTATTTTGGCGATTACAGAAAACTGGAAGTTTTTTTTTTTTTTTTTTTTTTTTTAAATCAAGTCCAGCGTCAGAAATCCAAACTAATTTACACACGCCTGTGAGTTCATGATGAGCCGCTATACAGCAGTAAGGAGGTGGGGCAAGGGTTTTGGCGAGAAAAGCTCTGGCCGCTGTCCTGCACTGTTTCTGCACTGTATCCAAGCTGTAAAGTGATGAGATAATAATGGCGAGTAACCTGAGAATGCATGCAGTATCTGCTTTTGCACAATGCAAAACTGCCTGAAGGAAAATGTTTTCCAAATTGGAATTTTTCTTTGGCTTACATTGTACATGAATATATTTCTCTGTGCCGTCCAGCATGGTAAAAGATGATAGAAAACTATGGGATATTTTCTCCAATGGCTTTTGTTAGATTTTAAAAGAGGATTGTTCCAAATATATACTTACTAATATTGTTTATTGACTTCAGAGGGTAATGAATAGGACCAAGCAGCTTTCAAAAACTGCCAAATGCTTGAACATACAGAATAACACCTGTTCCCTGTCCCCTGCCCCTCCAGGCAACTGCTTTTATGTGTTTAGCTGCTTCTGGGCTGCTCTGGCTTGCTATATAAACATGAAGCCCTGCTCATATTGCCCGGTCACCCCTGCTGAGGAACTAGAGTGCAATCTTCATGTTTATATGAGCTGTCTGTCTGCTTGACTGCCTGTGCTATCATGGTCCCCTGCATGGACAGGGAATGGTGGCCTGCTCTGACCTCGTCACCAGCTCTGCCACATTGCCAGCAGGCCATCAGCTCACTTCAGCATGCATTAGTATAGCTTCACCCTGGGTTGTCACAAGGAACCTCTCTGACGTGTTTTTTTTTTTTATTTTACCTCACGGTTCAAAAATACATTGAAGACAACGTGAGCCCTCAGGAGTGGTCTGTCAGGCCTCTTCAGATGGTTTCCGTTTCTCCAGGCATTTTTGACAGGAATCTTGTAGAAGTGTGTAGATTTTTTTCCATATTTGAAGGGGATTCTGGTGAAGGGAAATTCTTTGTCTTTTTCTCTCTCTTTTCTTTTCCATGTGTTTCACTGTACCATAACCCCCTCAGCTGACACTCCTGCGGTCCTTGAAGAGAAGGGGGCTTGTTTCCGCTTTGTGGGCTCAGGGAAGCAATGCTTACACCCGGTCTCGGTGCAGCTGAGCAGGCAGCTCTGCTGCTGCAGCGTGGGCAAGGCCTGGGGGCCGCACTGCGACAAATGCCCTAGCCCAGGAACAGGTAAGCCTCAGCGTAGCCCAGCCTGATCTAGCCCAACAGGGGAGTGGGCCCAGTGCGATCGGTCAAGCCCGTCTCTCTCTCTCTCTCTCTCTCTCTCTCTCTCTCTCTCCTCGTCCTCCATCAGCATGTCTGTCTTGCTCCAGTAGTTGCTTTTCACCACGCGCAAGTTTCATCCTCCTATTCCGTCATATTAATCCTTTCAGTTTAATGCTGCCCGGTATGCTAGGAAGCCTTAGTTTGAAAATGGTTGTTTAGTGGAAAGGTGTTTGACGTGTGATTTCTGAAGCTAAAGAAACTTTTTTGGTAAACTTTTTCAGTGCTGATAACTGTATGATATGTTTGTGATAATCAGGAGTTGGGGTGGATATACTGTATCCTACAGTCACAGTGAAGTATTTGGGAGCAATTTTTCTAGCTCCCAACCGTCCATCAGTTGTGAGACTGTGAAACTCTGAATTCTCGAAGGATGGTCATGAAGAGGGTATGGTAAAGGAGATGATAAAAAGAGCAATCGGAGTTCATAAAGATTGACTAAATGCCTTTAAAATGGCTAGAGTAACAGCATCTGGAAAATGGATTGAGTCACAGCAACGTTGATGAAATATTTTAACAACATGAAAAAGGAGCACCGAACAAGCAACAGCGCAAGAACTATATTCTGTATGCATTGCTGGATTACATAGTATGAACTCTTGATTCTCACGGGTTAAGGCCACCCGTAAAATGGGTCTGTTTGCCAGACTTAGAGGAAGTGTAGTTGACATTTGTCAGCTGCTCAGGTTTTCCTTTTTGGGCAACTCCAGGCATGGGCCTGGGTAGATTAGCAGTCATAACAATGGTAAGTAAAAGGCATGTGCTCCTTTAGTGTGGAAATAATTCCAGTAGAATTAGAATGGGCGTGCCATGGCCAAAATCACACAGAAGGACTGGCTCTTCCATGAAATCCCCATGCTTGTTGGGATGTTTAGTTAGGTGAAAGAAATTCTCAGCCTTGTTGTGACTGTCACTGCTGGTATTTGAGAAGTCACTCTAACTGAGGTACTGAGGTTGTTGAATTATTTTAAGATACTTTGGGAGACTGAACAAGAAATCCATTTATGGTAAAATGTTTTTAATGCTTCCTTCTTATAGGAAGTCAGAGGCAGAAACTGAATTTTGCAGCTTTTTGTTTCTGAACATTTATTTAAAAAAAAAAGCCATGACATTCTGGAGCTCCTGACCACAAGCTTGATGTTTTGGTGGGAGGGTGTGTGCCCCAAGGGTCTAGGTTTTTCTGTACGGTAAGAGATTGATTGTAATCGTTTAGTGAGATGCTTTATCCTTGTTATCCTCCATGTTACTGAGTTTTTGAGTCAAGGGTCCCAAAAGGGTCATAGCCAATAATCTCAACCTATTTGTAACACAGCAAATTTACTTAATGGGCATCATGTGGTGTAATATTTAAGTAAAGCAACAGTAAATGCATTTTTTGTATAACTAAGTTAGCAAAATGTGATTTACATTACCTTTAAGTAGCACCAGACCACCCACTTTGGAAGTGTGCCAATATTTATCTTTGGGATTGCATTGTTGTGCTTGGAGAGTCCAACAGGAGATTCGGCAGTCATTGGGATCGCCTGTCTGGGCCAGTACTGGGATGAAGTAATGCATTTTCTTCTATGGCATAATCAAAGATAGCGCTTGATTCACAGCAGCCGGCATCACCTTGCAGGCAATCATTTTGAACACCAACTTCTGACTTAGCCAGTCATTTTTACTGCATGGACTTAGACAGCCCTAATCTGAGTGATACCTTGATATTTTGAGTTGAATTGGAAAGCTTTATATCTGTTTTTTTAATTTATGTTTTGATTTCACATGTGTATTCAGTAAGACGTGTATGAATTTAACAAAGATGGCAAAATTTACAACCATCTTAACTGTTTTTGTAGAAATTGCCTCTTTTTTCTGATTATGTAGCTGCCTTCAAAGACATCTGCCCTGGGGGAATGGGCTACACTGTCTCTGGAACCTACAGGCCCAAGCCCATCAACCGGAACCAGCCAGAAGAAATCCACAGACCTAAAGTTGTGCATCAGGAGCCCCAGCTACCTCCAGTCCCCTTGCCCACTGTCCAACGGCCCATTGAGGCCCTGAGTGTCACTGAGAGGCAAATCCCAGCTGTCCCAGGTGAGCAGTCAACAGGCACTCCGTCATCAGCGTAGAGAGATCCAGTTTAGAGCATACAGCAGCAACAGAGACCCAGTCCAGACTCTTCTTGCTTTCAAATGATAACTGTTGATTCAGTAACTGAGTTATCTAAGTGACCAGCATAGGTCATTACACATTTGACTAACTATGCATCTCCAAATTTTTTGTGTATTACTAAACCAGTGTGGGCCAAATAGCCATGCACAGGATCACATCAGCAGGATACTGCCTAGAACCTGATAGTGCAAACTCTTGGTAAAACTATGTGCTTAATGACTTTACCTTTTTGCATTCCCTAGTGTCACACTGTCCTCTGCTACCATTAATTCATATATTACCATGAATAACATACCAGTAGTGGTATACCAGAAATTTATTTCCTGCTGATGCCAGCCACTGGACCTCAAGGCCAGCTCTTAAACAATCATTACAACAACCCTCCTAGGGTTCACCCATTGCCCAATACTTCACTTTTTCCTAAGAATGAACCAGAGAATGAAAAAGCTTTGATATCTTACAGATATGTGTTTTGTAAATGTTTATCGTTGACATCTATTCAATTCCAACCACAAGGAAGGGTCACATGATTCGGTTGAGAATGCCTTCCAAATCCTGAGTGTGGAATGAAATGGAGCTCCTCCGTTTTGTTATTCTGTACATGTTTGGCACTCACCGAGAAAAAGAAAACTTGGTTACCCTGGGCAAACAGGCTTCTTCACATTGTTGCTAAGCTCTTCTCAAAGAGGGAACACAGTGCAGGGAACAGAGAAGATCAGTTTCTCGACATTTACAAGGGGAAATAGCCCAATCAAACACCCCAATACAAAAGGATTGTTATAAAGGAGCTGAAGTGGGTATGAGTCTTCTCAGTGCCAAAGTCCATGTGTTACCTTGATAGATAACTGTGTTGAAGTTGAGTACAATGAGGAAAATGGTGGAGAGTACAGCAGTAGCGAGTAAAGGGGCAATTTACAGTGGTCCTACTAGTACTGTATCGGAATGAGGAGATTGATAAAAGAAAGACTCTCATCTTTTAAGAATCTGAGATCATTTGTTGTTTTTTTTTCTCTGGACTACAGTAGTCACTGCAGCCCCGGAGCAGGTAGGTTACATCACTTGTGCGCCAAAGAGCAGCACGTAGCGAAGCTTCTGCATGTGACAGCGGTCGTTCAGAACTTGCAGAGCTCACCACAAAGTTTTCATTTGCATGCAATGGTAGTGTCATCTCTGCATGACTCGATTCTCTCTCAGCTCTAACTGAACAGCAGCCTGTGAGGAACAAAGTGTAGCCTTCTCCCATACATACTAAGTTCATCAAGAGTTCCGACACCATGCTTCATTGCCTCACATCAATGTTCCTCTTTGAAAACCATAGTTTTCAGATTCTCTACCAAAAGCCCCAGCTCCTCTGGTACATTACAGTGGAAATTCACCTCAAATTGAAAGCAAGCTCAGCTGTCACTTTTTTCAGTTTCCCAAGAAGTTGGATGAATTTAATTCAGATTTAACATTAACAGGTGGAAGATGGAAAAAACAGTAGAAAAAACTTTTGATTTGCAAAAGGAGGAAATCTTTTGTTTTTTTGTCATGTCCTTTACAGAAAGAAAGTTAAACACTGTATTAACATTATTTTAGCAACAGTATGTGTTTTCCATGACATCATTTCCTGCAAAACAGGTCATCTGCTCGCTTTAGACACTCGAGGGGATTGTCCAACAATTGATACGCATGTAGAAAAATCTGTTGTTTGTGTCAAAGGAGGCCGCTGAGATACTGCAATCACTTCAGTAACTGACCTGTAGAAAGTACATCATTCTCCCCCACAGTCCTGTACATATTCACTGTTGTTTGTACCATCTGATGAGTTGTTGAGTCAGAGCTGTAATGAGCTAGAGCCTTAAGCTAAAAGCCTTTCTGCTGAGATTTCTCCAAGGGATTTCCAGAGATAAGTATTAAAAGTTTGGTCTCAACAGTGAAAGCAATGCACAGAGCTGGAAATCTCCCAAGGTGTACAGGGAGCATATGTTGATTCCTAGTCTCTGTACCAACAGAGAGCAATGTATATGTCAACAGAAAGAGTCGAGCCATCAATGGTCCATGAATCCTAAATTAAAGAGGGTGAGGGCCAAGGAGGAATGAGGCAAACTGGTGAAAGAGTCACACACTTTAAACACCCCAAGGCTTTCAAAAGAAAGGCTTTCTGCCTACATGTTCCTCACTCATAAGTGCCCAAGCAGGAAAAGTTGCCCTCTTTATGCCTTGCTTAAAGCCCAGCTGGCACCATTGGTTGCCTCACTAGTTCATTGGATTTGAGCCTTGATCCTGGTAGACCCTTACCTATACTTGTTTGCGGTCCAGCAGAGCTCTTAATTAATTGTGCTAAATTGAGTTTTTAATTGAATTAATTACACATTTCAGGCAATGTTAAACCGAAAACATTAGCTAAGGACTCGGTAACCTTTTTAATGGTGTTTAAACAAACATTATATGACGAATACCTGTAACAGAGCAAAGATAAGTATTACTTTGCTGCTTTAAATAAAGTTATTTACATATGATTGTGTTCCCTTAAAAGGATATTCATTCCAAATGAGCTATTACAGTGTTTACTAACTTGATTGTCTTGATTTACAGCAATTACTGTAACTAAGTTAATATTTAATGTAATTAGCTTTATAGCATATGTATTCAGTTTTAATTAAATTTCAGCAATGATCAAATAGATCAAGCTTATTTCATTGGTTCACACTCACGTATAGGTGTTCTTTGGCAACACAAGTTCAGGTGTGCACAACTGAAAAAGTACTTTGAGAACTAAGTATACTAGTTGAGTGTGATTTGATTTCATTTAACTTGTTCAATCAATAGTTAAATCACAGCAAATTAAGAGCTTAACTAGAATAAAAACATACCCTGTACTCTGCCAGGACCAGGGGTTGAAAACCAGTGCATTAGTTCAGCTCTTTTTTTCTCTGTTTCATTTAAGTAAACAGTCACTGGCTTGATGGCCACACTATGGCAGTGCAACTAGCATGTGCGCATTGCATGGGCATCTGGGGGGTGGGGGTTGGGGGTTGGGGGTTGCTGCTACACCCGCCATTGCTTTGGTCATAAACTGATGATCCACACCTAGGCAGGTCCAGGCTCGCTCTGGCTTGGACTGGTTCAGCCTAGCCTTGCAATGACTTCTCCCACTTTGAATCCAACCTCTCTGTTTGTCTTGTCTTTGTCATTCAGGAGCTCATTATTCTTGGTGCTAATAATAGGTCAGGGGTTGAGCCTGGCCAGCCACAGCTTTCCCCTGGCGTCTCGACCATACGGATGGAGCCCATCTATCCAGGTGTCAAAACACCGCTCCCACCCGTATCCCATCTCTTACATTGGTTGCGTTGCTTCACTCACTGAGTGTATTTCCCTCTGTCTGTCCTAATGACTGTTCTTGTAGATGAGACCACACTGTGGGCCTGGTGTTTTAAACTATATACATAATGCTGTGTGGAGATTTCTTTTTGGCCATGAAAAAACTGACCGCTGAATACTAAAGTGAGTTGTGATTGTTTCACTACTTAGTACTGAGTACTGCTGTGGACAGATTCAATCAAGAAGGAACTCTGTTAAGTACTTTTTGGCTTTGTATGCCCCAGCCAAGGCAAACAGCTTCTAATTGCACATTTCAACTGTACATTTTAATTTGTGTTTAGAAGATGAATTTGTCTGATTGAATTCCAGCTTTTGTACATTCTCAAAGCACCAATTACTGTGGGTTTCACCTCAGAGCGTTTTATGGGACACTAAATCTGTTTTTATCTACAAACAGCCTGATCCACCCAGTGTCCAACTGTGACTTGAATTTTTTTCACTGAGGGATTTGCTTTATTTTTTTGTTGTTGGACTGGTCAATGGGGAGAGTGGTTATTATGCTACCATCAGGCCTATGCTGTGTGAGGCATATGACAATTGTGCTTGATGGTGGAAGACAGTAGGAGAACAAAAAAGGTGTGCTGGACAACTTTCATATGTTGTGGCTGTATGTGATGAAAAATTGATTGTTAGTTGCTTGAAAAGAAATATCACATCAGGTTCACCACTGGTGACTCATACATATGCATTTGGTGTGAAGTACACTTTGTTTGGCTCTTTTCTAGTGATGATTGTTTGGGTAACGCAGTGCAGCTTGTTGTTTAAATGCTGTTGAGGAGGATGAAATAGCTTGCAGATGTAAACGGACTTTTCTGAATTTTGCTTTACAGAATTGTAATTCCAGGTTCTTCATTCCTGAACATTTACATTTATTCATTTAGCAGATGTTTTCTCCAAAATACTGTACATCAACAGACGAAGAGAACTGGGTGGAGACGTGATTCTTGAGTACAGCCAGTTTGTCACAGTCCACCACCATTATTAAACAAGTTATTAAAAATTATTAAACATAGCACATTTACCATGCACTTATGAGATTAGGGGAGAAGTGAGTCAGAAAGAGATGAATTTTGAGACCCTTCTTAAATCTAGAGAGCAAATCAGCAGTTCTGTGTGAGTCGGAGAAGTCCTTCCACCACATTCAGCCAGAAAACCAAGCCGGCAGAGGTGGAAGAGTGTACCAGTCTGGGTGGGGTGTTGCGAAGTCTCGTAGATATCGGGAAGTAGATTCATTGATGGTTTTGTATACCATAACCAGAGTCTGGAATTTGATCCAGGCAGCTATAGAGAGCCAATTAACAGAGACAAGGACGGGGGATACATTGGAGCATTTCAACAGGTCAAACACAAGTAGAGCATTCTGTATCAGCTGGAGAGATTGAACGGCAGAGACCAGAAGGCCAGGCAGGAGAGAGTTATAGTAATCAATTCAGGATATCTCCATGGTTTGGACCAGGAGTTGCGTATAGTTTGTTGTGAGATGAGAGTGGTTGCTCCGTATGTTATGCATGATGTGTACAGTATCTGCAGGACCAGGTTGTGGCTTCGATATGTTGAGAGAAAGACAGACTTTAGTCAATTATTACTCCCAGACTCTTTGCCGGTGAGATAGGCAGAATGAGGGATTTGTCCAGTTTGATAGAGAGTTCTTGACAGAAAGATGAACCAACTGGGAGGTGAAGGTTGAGTTGTAGCTGGTAATTAGACATCCAGACAGAGATGTCCAAGAGGCAGGCCGCAATGTGTGAGAAAGTATATGAATCTTCGGGCAGGGAAAGGTAAGGAAGAACTCGGTATCATCGGCACAGCAGTGGTAGGAGAATCTGAGGTGATGACAGTCCCGAGGGAAAAGGTGTAGATTGAAAACAGTAGAGGGCCCAATACCGAGGTCTGTGGGATGCCAGTTGAGAGAAGCAGAGGGGATGATCAGGAGCCCTGCCAGACCATTTGGTAGGATCTACCTGATAAGTATGTCTCAGACCATTTCAGTACAGTTCCTTTGATTTCAAGATGTCCAAGAGAGGAGAATCCAATGGTTCACTGTGTCACAGCTGCAGATAGGTTAAGGAGGATGAGGACCAAAGAGAGGGAGGCCGCTCTAGTCAATCGAAAAGCATCTGATACTGCAGGGAGAGTTGTTATGTTGGAATATCCAATTCTGAATCCAGAGTACACACGTTGAAGATCTAAAAATGTGGTATAAGGATGCATTGCTGAGCTTAACGCTGAACTGACTTTCTGATCTCTCTCTCCCCCTTGATGAATGAACAGAGGTGGTGGAGAAAACATCGCCCCCTGCCCCAGTGGCCATCTTGCCCTCCAGCGCGAGCCAGGGCATTGCCCCAACCCAGTTGGCAGGTAAGGGCTCTTGACAAGCAGTGCTCAGCCATTTTAATGACCACTTCCGCTAGATTTGACATTGTCAGGTGCCAGGCATTTTTTCTCTTTCATCTGTATTTCCAAAGCAACTGCATCATTTCTCTGAAGCAGGAATCATGTGAGCAGGTAAAATTACTTGATCAAGGGGAAACTACCACTGGCTGTCATGGATGAATAGATGTTCAATTCCTCATCAAAAAAAAAAAAATAAATAAAATCAGCTGCTAAAATAGAAAGCATGTCCGGACTAGTTGCTCCAGAATAGAAACTGTTATATTTCTGACTCCTCTGTCAAGGATAGGATTATTTTTGAGCAAGGTACTTACCCTGAATTGCTCCAGTAAAATTACCCAGTTGTATAAATGGGTAAATAATTGTAAGTAACTTAACATTGTAAGTCTCTTTGGAGAAAAGCATCAACTAAATGGATAAATGTAAATGTAATTTGTATTTAATGCATGTGAATTCTTTACAGGTCAGTGTAAAAATAGATGGATTATAGTAATTTGCTTTCACTGGGAGCCTGACATTTACCCTTGCATACCCCCAAGCTCTAAATTTTTCCTTGGAGTTCACTCTTGCTGACACTCCTGTTGACACTATTTTGGGCTCTTCTATGGTTAGGCTGTTCACAGAGAAGTAATGAAATTGTTGATATATTGTCATATATTGCATAAACGTCAAAACAATGTAAATTCAGGACAACCTTAACAATTTCACCATCATCTCTGCCACAGAAATATTCTCTGTTTGCAATGGGGTTAGCTTTAGGGAGTCTGTGGAAAATGGCACAGCCTCAGCACATTGTTTCTGTCATGGGGCTGGGGATGCCAAATCACTAACTGGGGGAGGGGTGGTTAAACAACTGTGTTCTGTGATGGACACCTGTTTTTATGTGAGTGTTGTGGACATGGGTGCCAAAATTGGAGGTTGGAGAGGAGAGAGGTAGAAAAGGGTCCAGGCTACCAAGGCAAAAAATCAACCAGTCAAAAGACAGTGGGTATACACTGATCAGACAAAACATTCAAACCACTGAATAACAAGTGAAGTGAAGTGAATAACATTGATTATCTCCTTACAATGACACTTGTCAAGGGGTGGGATATATTAGGCACCAAGTGAACAGTCAGTTCGTGAATTTCATTTGTTGGAAGCAGGAAAGATAGGCAAGCGCAAGGATCTAAGCGACTTTGATGAGGGCCAAATTGTGATGGCTAAGCGACTGGGTCACTGAAGCTTCTCCAAAACGGCAGGTTTTGTGGGATGTTCCTGGTATGCAGTGGTTAGTACCTACAAAAGGTGGTCCAAGGAAGGACAACCGGTTAACCGGCGACAGGGTCATGTGCACTCAAGTCTCATTGATGCACGTGGGGAGCGAAGGCTAGCCCGTCTGGTCCAGTCCCACAGAAGAGCTACTGTAGCACAAATTGCTGAAAACCTTTATGCTGGCCATGACAGAAAGGTGTCAGAACACACAGTGCATCGCAGCTTGCTGCGTAGCAACAGACCGGTCAGAGTGCCCATGCTGACCCCTGTCCACCGCTGAAAGCTAATACAATGGGCATGTGAGCATAAGAACTGGACATGGAGCAATGGAAGAAGGTGGCCTTGTCTGATGAATCATGTTTTCTTTTAGATCATGTGCATGGCTGGGTGCGTGTGCGTCGTTTACCTGGGGAAGAGTTGGCAGGAGGATGCACTATGGGAAAAAGACAAGCTGGCGGAGGCAGTGTGATGCTCTGGGCAATGTTCTGCTGGGAAACCTTGGGTCCTGGTATTCATGTGGCTGTTACTTTGACACCTACCTAGATTGTTATAGACCATGTACACCCCTTCGTGGCAACGGTATTCTCTGGTGGCAGTGGCCCTGCCACACCGCAAAAATTGTTCAGGAATGGTTTGAGGAACATGATAAAAACTTCAAGGTGTTGACTTGGCCTCCAAATTACCTAGATCTCAATCCAGTCGAGCATCTGTGGGATGTGCTAGAAAAACAAGTCTGATCCATGGAGGCCCTGCCTTGCAACTTACAGGGCTTAAAGGATCTGCTGCTAACGTCTTGCTGCCAGATATCACAGGACACCTTCAGAGGTCTTGTGGAGTCCATGCCTCGGCGGATCAGAGCTGTTTTGGTGCCATGAGGGGGACCTACTCAATATTAAGCAGGTGGTTTTAATGTTGTGGCTGATCGGTGTTTGTTTTTAGTCCACTAGAAGGAAATCCGAAAAGCCAGACCTCCCTCACTGTGTGTTTGACTTTGCGTACAAGGAAGATGACACCGCTTTAAGTACGCACAGAAATGTTATGAGGATTCTTGATTGTTCATTAACGATGGTCTGTAAGCCGAGATACATAATTGTCTCTACTGTGTTTTATGTAATTATGGACCATAATTAGAAATTAATTCGTGCTCTGCATCAGTGTAGAACATCGATTCAGAATGTATAGTAGGCAGACTCATTCATTGTGAAACATCTCATTTGAAAACGGCACCAGTTAAATTTATTTTGCTGTTGAAATGAGTCATTTATAAGCAGAGATACTGAAATATTTTGGGTCGGCCAGCCATTCTACTGCATGTCCCTCATGGTGCTTGAACCAGAAGTCTTCTGGTCACATTTTTTGCTAAACTGCTGTGGCTCCCTGCTTTGGTGTCCTGAAGCATGAACCGCTGCTATAATTCATCCATCCATCCATCGTCAATAACCGCTTGTCCCGGGCGGGGTTGCAGCGAACCGGAGCCTTCCCAGCAACGTTGGGGGCAAGGCTGAAGGGGTGGGGGGGTACACCCTGGATGAGATGCCAGTCCATCGCAAGGCACCAAGCAGGACTCGAACCCCAGACCCCCCAAACAGCGAGGTGTTACACAAACCCACTGCGCCACCATGCTTCTATAATTGACACTGGCTATCCTACATGGTGTGTGTTTTTATTAGCATTTCTGAATTTTTTTTTTTTTATTATTACGTATAGAAGACTTCTTACAAAATTAACAGTACTTCACTGTAACACAATGCAGGTCTGAAAAGCTTATGTTTAACTCCTAAAGTGCTAACACTTAGTTTCATTTCATCACTTGAAAACCAGGATTTCCTCACTCACCGAGACCAATGTATCACACGTAATTTTAATACTGTTATAGAAAAACAAACCACTGTCCAAGTACTGAAAGTTGTTCCCTGTTGAAGGACTTTTTTGAGCAGCTGATGACAGTTGTGCAGTTCTGTGCCTTTTGGACAGCACCCATAATGCATAAGAAAAAGGAACAGGAGCCGCATTGTTTGCTTGTGACAGAACTCATTTGATCAGCATTGGTTAGGACACTGTACAGCGGTGATTCTCTACCTGGATCTGTAAGTCAGTTGAGCAAGACACAGGGCTTCCATATGTGCAAGACATCAGGTTGAAAGTCACCTGGGTCAGGTTCAAGCCTTGCGTGGGGTTTCCAGATCAGCCTGCTACAAGGGTACAGATCACCAGAACTCTTGATTGCTCACTTGGATGACATTTGTGAACAGTTTGGAATACAATCTTTCCCTTTTTCACATTCTGTCTCACCCTGTCTCCACAGAGGTAAATGAGTGCCATGTGAGCCCTGATATCTGTGGACCAGGCATCTGCTACAACACAGCAGAGGGTTACACCTGCATATGCCACAGTGGCTACCAGCTGGATGAAGAGAGGATCACATGTAGAGGTACAAACCTTTTCTTTGATCCTGGCTTGGAGCTTAGGGCGGCCAAGTCATATGGTCCTTATTCATCTTGGCTATGAGTGGACTTGTTTCTTCAGTGGTGACCATGTAGGAGTCGTCTGGTCTGGTCTTGTTCTAATGTGTAACCATAGAATAGGCTTTCAGTTTCCAAGTCTGAAGTTGACAGTCAAGCTTTGCTCTTCAGACTCTGATGTCTCGTTCCTGAGGCCTTCATTTTTTACATGGAATGATCACCTCACTTTATGGTTCTTCAGTCATGTCTTCTGATCTGACATGGCTAGCAATTCTGTGCTGTCCAGGATGAAGTGGGGGAAGTGAGGCAAGCAGACCCACCTCTAATGAGGAAGTGGTTGGCTGCCTGACCAAGGGAAAAGTCAGGTTTCTTCACGCGGCTATTTCTGCATCGAGATGTCGCGGGCAGCATGTTTTACCAGAATGAGACACATTTGGGATTGCCATTAGGCTTTTTTTCAGTGTTGCTCTGCAATTTCCTCACTGGTTGAGCATGACTTTGAAGCCATGTCCCAGGAGAAGAGGCTGTTTCTGGAAAAAGCCACAATGCAGAACATTAACAGGCATCCAAATAATCATCTTTCCCCAACCACGATATAAATTTTTGCAAAAGCTATGATTAGGTGGTTTTTGCCATTTCTCCGCAAGCAGAAAGTGGGGTTCCTAGGCCAGAGTGATTGCTGATGAGCCCCTCCAGTGTGCTGCAGTTTGCATACGGCTCAGAAAGAGATGGATTTGCTGCTTTCTGGAGCGCAGCTAGAAAATCTGTTTCATTCATTAGGCCAGGAGATGATGCAAGAAGGGACATTACACTGATATTGCAATGATACAGAGTGGCTGGGTGGTTTAAATAGGTTAAATGCCAGATGAAATGGTAGGCTGGTTACTCAGGTAGATAATTCTTTGACTTAGGTCCTGCAGTGCCAGGCTTTGGTCCAACACTGGATGGAGTTGCACAAAGTTGCATCGTTTAGGGGCATTCAACATTACTGGTGGTAACTTTAAAAAGTCCTGTAGTTTATATAAGTACAGAGATTTCACTGGACTAATTAAGTGTATGGAGGGGAGAAGGAACTAATTTTCTGTGCCGGATCTATGCAAATGTCGAAACAATGGCAAAAAATAAACAGGTACTAATATAAACAGACACATCAATTCCAAAACGAGCCTTATGCGAAGCCTTTAATGGTGTAGGCTGTCGACTTGTCCAAAAACAGCGACTCTCTTGACGTCATCACCGCCCTCCCCGCACCAGCGGCTGACTACCAAATCCGTTCACCTGCTGAGGGTGATTCAGACTGATGAGTCTTCCAGTAAGGCTGTTGTCTCTCCAGGGAGTATTTCCCCTGCCCTCCTTCACTGTTCAATCTGAGATTTTAGTTATGCTGTAAGCTAGACACAAAACTAAAATATAGTAATGAAAAATGTGTTGCCTTTTAAAGAACATGTTCTGTTATGTAAAAGTACTCACTAAGCTGTTCAACCCGTCAGTCATTCGGTCTCTGGCCCTCGGTGCTGTCCTGGGGTTCAGGCTTGAATAAGCCTATTTGCTGGAAACTCACATGGGCTGTACTGCTGAATCACTGTCCAGTCATTTTCCTGTTCTGCTCTGGCTTCCAGATGCATTTTTAATGAGCAGGAATTGTATCCCTGGGTTTAACTTCTCCTGTAATTAGCGTCCCTTAAATGTGAAAGCCTGCCACGCATTTTGAGGAACAGAATTAGTTTTGTCTGCTTGCAGATTACCAAATTATGTTTTTCTTTCCTAAACTGCTCCAGCTCAAATAACTACAGCCTTCACCCAATTTGTGATGTGTGAGGTACAGACACAAGGTGCTGCTTTGTGCCTCCAGGCACATGCTTCACATTAATTTGTCAATTAATAGCCCAAAGAACTTGGTGTACAAACTGAACACAAGCGTGCTGATGCTGTGTTCTTTACAACAGGCCCCAAGAAATGCTTATGAGGGAAAAGATTAACGTCCTACTAGACATAGCATTTAAGGCCAGCTCTGGCCAATAGGCTGTTGGTCAGCAGGCTTTGTAATAAACCTCCCGAAGATTAATACTCTCAATTAGTCTCTTAGGTGTGATGTCATGATTTTTTTTTCATTTCAGATGATGCCTTTCTCCATTGCATCGTACATTATGATGTTTGGACACATGACTTAAAATTATTTCACAATTTATTTAGCAAAATTACAACGCAAAGGTTTTAAACACTGCACCGTGTGATGTCTCCCAAATATTCAACTGGGCATAGGGGATGGAGAGCATGGGGGTCGTAAAGGCTGAATAGCCCTGAACATTCTCTCTTGTGTCTGGCAGATGTGAACGAGTGTCAGGACCCTGACGTCTGTGGCCAGGATGGTGTCTGCATCAACACAGCAGGTTCTTTCACCTGCCGCCACTGTCAGAGTGGCTACAGGATGAGTGAGACAGGCAACTGCGAAGGTACAGAGACTTAAATGTCTTGATATGTGCAGAAACTAAATGCATGGAGGTTGTGAGGCTGGAGACTTTAGAGTTTGTTCGAAGTATATTATGGCGTATAATATTAGGAGTATAGAAGATGGTTGAACATGCTTTGGTTTATAGAAACAACTGACACCTTAGGAACTGCATGAGGGATGGATTGTATCATAACAACTGTTATACTTTTATGTAATATTTACGTTTTTTATTTAGCAGATGCTTTTCTCCAAAGCGTCTTCCAATGAGCTCTATGTAGTGTTATGAGCCTACACACCTCCAAGGTGACTTACACTGCTAGATACACTACTTACAATGGGTGGTTGGTTGGTCCATCCATACATCAGTGGAACACACTCTCTCTGTCACTCATACCATAAACAAAGATGCTTTGTCATGGTTATGTCCTCATTTTTTTGGATCTAGAGAAAAGTTCACAAGTGAGAACAAGATCTCATTTCAAGCAACAGGGATTAATAACTTTGTTAAATGGACCTTTGCTGGAGCTGTACTTTGTCATCCTTATTTTTCCTACCAGGACTGTTCTCATTTTTCATTTAGATATTAACGAATGCCTGGACCCTGGCGCCTGTCCTGCTGGGCTGTGCACCAACACGTGGGGGTCTTACGTGTGTGACCCCTGTCCTGAAGGCTTTGAGGTTCACAATGGCAAGTGCTTTGGTATGTGAACAAGCACAGTTACTTCCTCCTAAAACCTGACTTGTCTGATTTTACAAAACTAATCGCTATTTGCACAAAAGGAAAATCCAGTTAAATAGGTGTTTTTCTGCAAGTTGAAAAAAATTAGAAACAATACAGGACACTAAATTGATGTTTTTTCCATATATATTGGGATAAGCAGAAGCGGAAGGCAATGTGTATTCCTTTTCCTGGTATATTGAGAAAAGATGAATGTAAAAAAGATTACATAGGCATGACTTCCTTGGAACAGAGCTATAGACATGGACTCACTGATGCATGAAACTGTCCCGTCAGCTCCAGAAGGCCTGGAACATGGCAGTGTCCTTTGAAATGACACAGACAGACACACACTCTTTCTAGTCCACACTCTGATTCGATGGACTGCCTTTCAATGTTTAAACACCTGATGGGCTGTGGATATATTTGTGTGTTCTGCATGTCTTTATTTGTAAATGTTTCTGTGTTCCTCTGCTCTCAGTGAAAACCTTTTATAAAAAAACAAAGAGAGTGAGGGTGAATTTGTGTTACTTTTACATTTAAGTTTGACTTGAAATTCTGCATTTTGTACTGAACAGAGAGAAATTCTCTGGAATTCCCTGGACATGTTTCTTGACATGGTATATTTGTCCCCAGCAGATTTGTGTGTAAAGATTTCAACATTGAACTTGGCACATTAAGAAAGGGTTAATCCTGTGTAGAATTCCAATGTGTTTTTTATGTTGAGTGTAAAAGCAGATGAATTTTTAAATTGGTCCAGTGCTGTACTGGAGCTATTGTCCACTGCAGCGAGTGCAAGGACAGAAAGTCTTTGGGTTTCTATTGAGATGAGTGCCCCAGGATGGGCAGGTGATGCAGAATGTTGAACCAGCTCTGTTTTTGATGGCTTCCCTCCACAGGGCCTGACAGAGGGCTGGAAGGTGGTGTGGGGGTTTGTTCATATCTGAAGATCACCCCTTTCTTCTCCAGATGCAAAATCTGTATACAGCTTTGGTTATGCTTGTGTTCAGTTAGGTATCAAGGAGCATGATGTATTTATTAGAATTGCTTTTAACAGTTTGCTCCAAATTTTTGTGCAGTAGTATCACATGTTTTGGATGGACAGAAAAATGAAGACAGTATATCTGTCGTTCTGTGCTCTGTACTGCACGTTTTAAACTTTAACCATTTTCAGTGTGTGGCCCTCAGACCCCTTCCTGAATAGCAGCCCAAATCTCAAGGCTCCATGTCAAAAGTCTTCCAAAATGGCCCTGTTTCAGCCCAGATTGCACCTTCATGCCATTACTCTCATCAGTCCCAATGGTATACACACACACACACACACACACACACACAGACAGCATCTGAAACCGCTTGTCCCAGACGGGGTCGTGGGGAGCCGGAGCCTAATCCGGCAACACAGGGTGTCGGGCTGGAGGGGGAGGGGACACACCCAGGATGGGACGCCAGTCCGTCGCAAGGCACCCCAAGCGGGACTCGAACAACCCCAGACCCACTGGAAAGCAGGACCCGGTCAAACCCACTGTGCCACAGCGGCCCCAGTTCCAATGGTAGCTTGTCAGAAAGAGTCCCTGCTGAAACACTAGCTGATTGCTAACCCCGATAGAGAAGTATAAATCCAGCTTGCAGTCAGTTGATGACAACAAGGTGTTCAGTATTTACGCACAGTCCAAAACAAGCCATGCTGTATTCGGTGAGTATCTATGATCTGGGAAGCTGAAAATAATTAGGCACAGGTCCTCTTAGTGTAGTCCAGATAACCTTCTGTAGCAACGGACAACAGAGCCAACAGTGTTGAGCCAGAAAGTCGTATGTCAAGCTGGAATGACATAGAGCACATCATCTTTAAATTACCTTGTGCTTTGACACGTAGCTCCTACATTTCAGTTAAATATGAATACGTGCACTTTGTGAGCAAAAGTACATCCTCAGTCTCCTGAAACTCAGTGGTTTGTTACGGCTGATAAGCTAACTGTTTTCCTGACCAGATGTCGATGAGTGCCAGGACAGCTCAATATGTGCCAATGGTGACTGCTCCAACCTGGAGGGCAATTTTCTCTGCACCTGCCATGATGGATATCAACTCAGCCCTGATGGCAGAATGTGCACAGGTAAATGACACTTGCCTATGATACTTTTGGGCACCTTCTTTTGCATATTTACAGCTCCTGCTGCAGAGTCATTTACTGCAGGGCTTGTTAATCCAACAGCCAAGCACCAACTGTGCTGTGCCCTTGAACAAGGAAGGGGCGTCAGTTTGTGGGCAGGATTTTAAATAGGGCCGCTCTGTCCTTGGAATCAATGGCTTGCTTGCTCTCATGCATTCAGAATAAAAGCCCTGGTACTCAGCATACTTCCACTTATCCATAAAGGTGGATGAAAGAAAGATATTGCAATAGATTTTAAAAATATTATTTTGTGTGCAGTGAAGTTATTAGAATGCTACATAATTCATAGCCATTACATCAAAGCCTATAAGTTTAACACAACATGATGAATTCTGCAGCATACGAAGTCTCTCCATTGCCAGTCAGGGAGCTGTACTTAAGATGGATACCTTTGCATTTATATAAATCATTCAAAGTTGCGTAGCAGGGTTCTGACCTTTTAAGAACTGCAGACTGCAGCAAGCCACCAGCAGTAGTGGTAAGAAAGACATTAGGTTTCAATACCTGCCAAGGGAATTCTCCCCAAAAAAAGACACCTGGGCAATAATTCAGTGCACAGCACCCACATCAGCATTATGGTCCCTCAGCTGTCATCTAACCCTTGCCCTTTGGGAGCTCCGGTTCTGAAGACAATGATGCAGTATGGAACACAGAGAAGATGATGACTGCAAAAAACAACAAGCGCACACAATTGTGCTTATTTAAGTAGTCCTACAAATTATGTTGGTTAGGTATTTTTTTGTCAGTTAAGGGGTGTGTACTGTCTCCCCCCAGCATGCTCCAGCTGCTTGTAGTCTATGACCAGGTTCCATTGGCCTTTTGTTTTTTTCACCCAGACATTGACGAGTGCCAGGATGAGCGGGTGTGTGCTAGCGGGCACTGCCAGAACACGGATGGGTCGTTCGTATGTAACTGCGAAGCCGGGTTTAAGCTTTCATCTGCTCGTGACCAGTGTGATGGTGAGGAGCTGGATCGGACCTCCGCTGTCCCTCTGTAGGCCTTTAGAAGTGTGTCATGCCTGTTACATCATGTCCTGTTGCTGCTTCCTCTGCACAAATATGGCAGATGTAGTTGATAAGGTTATTATAATGTGAGTTTGACTTCTAGCCTCTCTGTGAGGGTAGCCTCTTGAGAGTGGGTAGACGCGCTAACCTCTGGGTGTAATTGCAGATGTGGACGAGTGCAAGGAGACACCGGAGGTCTGTGGCAGTGGGGGAGTATGCATCAACATCCTGGGCTCCTACCGATGCGTCTGTTCCCCTGGGTTCCACACAGGCAACAACTCCCACTGCGAGGGTGTGGAACCATTCATACACATGTGTACATATACTGTAGTTATGCAGAAACACACCTAGGCAGCCAAGTATTTTTTGAGCACACACAATTCCTGCTGGTTTATCAGCCTTCCTGTCCCTCTAAACCAGATGTGGATGAGTGCCTGGAGGACCCTGAGCTGTGTGGCCCCCATGGCATCTGCCAGAACACACAAGGCTCCTTCTCCTGTGTCTGTGCCCAAGGCTTCATAGCCCATGAAGATTACCATACCTGTGAAGGTAAGCATACCACGTTTGTGTAACAGAACACCTGCAGATTCATGTTCCCACGTGGTGGACTGTGACTGGGTCATTAGCAGTGTTTGTGATGCCTTTGTTGCAGTTGACCAGGTCTTTTTTAAAACCCATGTATTTGTGAAGATTGGGTCCCTAAATGACATAAGAAAGAGCTTTTCAACATGGAAGAGATGTGATTTAGGCAAATTGTTGTCTAAAGATGTGAAGACTTTGCTTACTGTATGTTGTCAGTCTTTCATAGCACACTTAAAAGATTGTGACAAAAACTGTGACAATTCTAAATACATTAACACTGCACATCATTATTGATATCCTTTCTGTAAAATGTGGTGGTTAGACAAACTTACCATGCTATTTTTTCTACTTTAAGCCATTTTAAATTAATAAAATGGCTTGAAGTAGAACTTCTTACTAACAGCTTTTGTTAGTGCCATATACCTTTTTCAACTGTTCCTATCACTGAAGATGTACTTTTCTTTCACATTACCAAGACTGAAGTCAAAATAAGTAAAATATGAAAATGATGGCATACTAACTATGCTTTAGCTCTGTGCTTAGTACCTCAAAGTTAAAACAAAATAGTAATGTGATCAACCATGTCCAAACATTAAAAATTGATTATTCTAAATTAAAATAATGTGCACATGACTAGTTGTCTCACTGGTTCATTAAGGAATAAGCTGTGTTGTGTGTTGGGAAGGATCTGGAGAGTGATATGGAGTAGGGCACAGTAGCTTCTGTGTCACTCTTGGGCAACAGATAGACTTCATTCTGAGAAGATAACAGATTTTAGCATGCACTTTTTTGGGAGAGAAACTTTTTTATCTTTCTAAAAAGAAGTCCATCTGAGAAAGTGTCACATCACTGTCTTCTTCATCCATGTCCCCAGGGATTGTCACACTTCTGACACCTGACACAAGATCCACAGTTAAGCTGCACTGCTGTTAATGGAGACATTCTCCCTCCCCAAGTTCATCGGGACAGGGTGGGGGTGGCAAGTGGTGGTGGGGGGTTGTGAATAGTGGGGGTAGTAGGGATGGGGGGGGTTAATGATTTTTCCATCTGCTGCTCCTGTTTTTCCAACAGACGTGCTGCCAGGCAGCCCTGCCAGGTACCAGGGCTTCTCGAAATGCCTGCTCCTGCCATAAAGAAAACGGCAGGAGGAAGCATTTGGTCTGACTGTCTAGACCGAGAGGAGTTCTGTCTGCACTGCTCTGTGGTTCAATCTCCCAGGGACTAGGGTGAGATGGGGTGCAGAGAGCCCGCCACCACTGCACCATGGCAAACCCAGATGCCCACTTCAGCAAAATTTGCTAGTTTTAGGAGTTGGGAGAGATGTAGGGTACATGATTCTTGGTACTTTGAGCATTGATTCTCAGTTCCTTTCAGTTTGTCTTGAATTCAAGTTGATTTTCATCATGGTCATCTTTTTAATGGCAGTATTATCATTCACCTATAATTCTTGGATTCACTGGTTTCATTTTGGGGGGGGGCGTGGTGGTGGAGTGGGTTGGACCAGGTCCTGCTCTCCAGTGGGTCTGGGGTTCGAGTCCCGCTTGGGGTGCCTTGCGACGGACTGGCATCCTGTCCTGGGTGTGTCCCCTCCAGCCTTACGCCCTGAGTTGCCGGATTAGGCTCCGGCTCCCTGCGACCCTGTATGGGACAAGCGGTTCAGAAAGTGTGTGTGTGTGTGTGTGGGGGGGTTTCATTTTTTCATTCCTTCCATCAGTGGAAACAGCTACCGCTCACTCGGTCACTTGCAGTCATTTACCACTTGTAGTGGTCGAGACTCTATCTCGGCAGCTGGTCAGTGTTTTTGGCTGGAGGAGAACTAGGGACCTTTACATGCAAGATTGGGCTACACTGGACTGGACCATCTGGATAAACTATGGGCTTGATTGCCAAGTGGCCTTTGGCCCCTGACCCACAACTGAGTACCTGAAGGGCAGAAATTCAAAATGGATTTTATCTGTTGACCTTCCCAAATTAGGCATTTTTTTTCAGTTGTACTGCTGAACTAAAAATGTCTGTCACACATCTGTCACTTTGTGTAAACTTACCAGTTAGATTGCCATTTGTAGAGGGATTGGATTGGATCCAACTTTGCTGGTTGTTATGACTTATGAAATATGAATCAGTGTTCTCATCTTCACAAAGCCTTCCCCGTAGTTACATCATTCACTGATTATCAGTTTTCAGGTCAGATCCCATCTGATGGATCAAGGGAACTCAAAGTTCTATTTTCTGGAGTGTAGTAAGGAAGGCAGCAATGTTTGCAAAAGTGCCTCTCTCTGCAGGGAACCCATCCTTCTAGGGACTCTATCCTTTGTAAGTGCTGTTTAATGTAACTGATGAAAGGTTATCTCTTGCTATCTTTTTTCCCAATCAGCTTTGGCATCTCATGAAATAAAGGGGCTTTAGGTTTTTAGGACTAGGGTAAGGTAAGTGCTGTTGAGTTGAATTTGACTCATGGTGACCACTCACATGGTTTTCATTGTAAGGGAAGTGGTTTACCATTGCTTTCTTCCATGTGTACCTTTGGGTTACGTTCTCATTCAGGGAGAGCATGCAAACTGTGCACACCCCGAGTCAGATTTGAACCTTTGCTTAAATGCACAGCTCAGGGACTGTGAGATTCTAGCCTAACTTGCTGTACCACTTATTACAAAACATTAAAAACTTAGTTTCCACCATCAGTTCAGAAAACTTGCTAAAACTTCAGGCAAGAAAAGGTGTGAAATGAATGTTCTGTTTAGCACTTTTAATTTTTTCATGTCATTTTCATTTTTGCCATTCACGTTGCTGCTGGTTTTTGATGATTCTCTGATCTTTTGGCCTCTGCTCAGGCAATTGGCGTCTGTTGCTTCCTCCACTTGGTTCAAAGACGACAGTAATTGTCTATATACTCAAATGAATTTGTTTATAGTTGTCATATTTGCTAAAGTCATCTTGTGTTCCAAAAGAAAATAAGGATCCAAATCTGTTTCCACACTGCAGATTGATGCTAGGCACACTGGGGCAATTAGGGCTGCGTGGAGGAGCTACTGGCGGTACTTTGAGTTTGGATTGGTCACCAAGGAAGAGAAGGGGGAACCAGAGCAGGGAGGCTCCTGATGGGCTGTAGATTTTCAGACTTGCTGGGGAGGAGTCTTCATGGAGGGAGTTATATTGCTGACTAACTGCCCTGTACAGAACTCACGTTCTCCAAACTAACACTGAACTTAAAGTCGGCTGTTGTTAGAGGCATTATTTAGTATTTTCAGTTAGAATTCTTCCATTGTGTTTTATCTCGGGGGGATGCGGTGGCACAGCAGGTTTCTCCCGAGCCTGCTCTTCGGGGGGTCTGGGGCTCAAGTCCTGCTTGGGGTGCCTTCCGATGGACTGGCGTCTTATCCTGGGTGTGTCCCCTCCCCTTCCAGCCTTGCGCCCCGGGACGAGCGGTTTCAGACAATGTGTGTGTGTGTGTGTGTGTGTGTGTGTGTGTGTGTGTGTGTGTTTTATGTCTGAGCTGGGGCATGATATGTTAGAGGCCGTCGCATTCTTGTTATGAATTAATTTACAAACACAAATCAGATGGCAACACAAAGGTGTGGTGGGGTTCCATGGACCTGTTAACTACCCTTGATTCTAATTTTAACACAAAATCCACAGTCCTTTCTTATGTATGTCTACAGGTGCTCAAAAGCTACACCTAACATTCCTATGGTGCTTTAGCTCTGATGTTGCAGACAGTGTGTGCACCTGTCTTTGTGTTGAGCTGTGTATTTTTTGGCTACTTAGTAACAAAAGCCACCCATGGGACTGCACAGGAGCAACCGCTCAATTTTCTCCAAGGAGACGATATGTCGTTCATTTGTCTGGTGTATCCTTGTCCCGAGGTCCGAGTTTGTGACCACCGTGTGACCTGTCCCAAACCCCAACAGGTGTGTGTCTCTTGCAGATGTGGATGAGTGCTCAGAGGGCAATCGGTGCAGAAGCGGCTCCTGCATAAACACCGATGGCTCCTTCCACTGCCGGTGTGATCGGGGCTACCGCCTACAAGCAGACAATGAGACTTGCCTGGGTAAACTCTAATTTCCAGCATGCTGTGCTCTACATATGTCTTGACATGGTTTAACTATGCCTGTTGGAGCCCCCAACAGCTCTGAGAACCATTTTGGATCATCAGTGCTGTATTTAGGTTCAAATAAGTTCCCAGAAGTATGTGGACGTCGATGTTTTTCCACCAGTAACCTTATTTGTTCCTCAACCTATCACTTAAATATTTTGATGTTTTGTCTTGTATCAAGTATCTACAGCTAATAAACTAATAATTGGATTAATGAGGTCAGAAAAAAGGCAGACGACACTAGACCACCTGACGTTTTCACATGTCTTGTATAGTAAATACATTTGAGTCATTGCAGTAACTGAAAATGACCATACAGTATTAATCTAAACTATTTTGCTTGCGATATCCTGCCCCTGAACTTTGCCTGACCATTGTGCGCTCATGCAGATGTGGACGAATGTGAGATGTTTGGGCAGAGTATCTGTGGAGCGTGGCGCTGTGAGAACACAATAGGCTCCTACAGATGCATTGTGGAATGCCCACCTGGACACATTCTGGGGCCGGATGGCATCTGTGTGGGTGAGTTGTCCCAGAGGCCACAGCCCTGGAAAGCACCAACTGGCCTGATGACCTAAAATATACCTACTCTCACTACTGGCGTTGAACCTAACCATTCCCTGCTAATATTGGCTGTAATACCTGCACACACCATAGCTACTCCTTCTGTAAATTGAATCCAGGATTAATTGTATAGTTCTAAAGTAAAATCAAAAGCTCATCAGCCATGTGATGAATCAAAACTGGAGTTGCATGGGAAAATTGGTGTGGGCTCAAATGACACTGACAGGCTGGATTGGGAGGATTGGAAAAATAATGGATTTTGCCCTCTGACACCAGCTGGCTGTCGTTTTTCATGAGCCCTTCTTTGAGAACAATTAAAGCCATTACGGTCTATTGACTGGGAATGAAAATACCCCAGCTTGTGATCATTGCTGCCCTCAGTGAGAGCTGTGCACAAATGTTACTCATGATCCTTTTGGACTCTTGGTCTGGGAGAAGTGAGGGGCCCATCTCAGAATGTTGGCAGCCAGACCCTTGTTGCCACTGCTGACTGTATTCTCTGTAAATCCCGATCCCAAAGCTACAGCTGTTCTGACCTGTGGAGCTGGCTGCTTCTTCTTTGTCAGTTTATTAAAAATTCCATTTTAACTGAAAATTTAAATATGAGGTATCATTGATCTGAATCATAATTTGAACATTGAACTGTGCAGATTATTCTCCTTGTCTGTGTGTCACATAAAGATCAAAGAGTTTGTAAGAAGATTGTTGATATGTTCTCTGCCATGCCAAATTAGAGGTCTCTGAACCATTTCCTGTCAATCAAATTTGCAATCTTCTATGGCAGCAGTGGCGCCATCGTGGAACCCAACCGCAAAAGATTTTCCTTTCTAGCTAGCGGCAGGCAGTTCTCTTACAGATGGTAGCAGAACTTTCATTTAAACACTGAACAATTTTAAATATTCAGCATAGCATTTGCCCTGAGGCTTAGTGTAAGTCAGACAACCGTTAACCCTCAGTGAGAAATTTCTAGTCTACAGCATAGTAAGGCTAAGGACTTTAATGGAACCATAACCACCATAATGTGTGGAAACAAGAAGAAAAAATTTAACCGTTCTGATTCTGTGAACCTGTCCCAATGACATACTTTTTTAAAAACGTATTTTCTCATAAAATAAGATAATGAAGTAATTTTGCGATAATGTCGCAAAGGGTGACTTTAGAGGATTTTCAGTTAGCACACTACGCTACACTGGAGGGTGTTGGGGGGCTGAGCCTCCTGCTGACACCTGTTGCTATCTTGTTCTGCAGATGTGAACGAGTGCGCACTCAACGAAACGGTGTGCGGCCCTCATGGCTTCTGTGAGAACACGGTGGGTTCTTTCCGCTGCCTGTGTCATCAGGGCTTCCAGGAAACCCCAGATGGCCAGGGCTGTGTGGGTGAGTGGAGGACTGCAGTGGCCAAGTGCAACTGGGGTGTGGGATTCGGAGCATGTAATATGTGCCACCTTCAGATAGCTCTAGAATATGGGGGAGCGGGAATGCAACATCTACATACATGTGTATTTACATTTATTCACTTAGCAGATGCTTTTCTCCAAAGCGACTTACAATGGATTCTATGTAGTGTTATCAGCCCACACACCTTATTCACCAAGGTGACTTACACTACTAGATATACTACTTACAGTGGGTCACTCATCCATGCATCAGTGAAACACTCTCTCTCTGTCACTCACACACTATGGGTGAACCTGAGCAGCATGTCTTTGAAGTGTGGGAGGAAACCGGAGCACCCGGAGGAAACCCACCCAGACACGGGGAGAACATGCAGACTCCACACAGACTGAGCAGGGATCGAACCCACGTTCTCTCGCACCACCCTGGCGCTGTAAGGCAGCAGCGCTACTCACTGTGCCATTGTGCTGCCATAGGTTTACTGTCATACATACAAGTACCGTGTACAACGTACTATGAAATTCTTGTCTGAGGGCTTCTCCACAGACTATGGACAAAAACAATAGATAGTACTGCACAAAAACAAAACAATAAATAATGCCAGTTACAATAACAATAAATAACAATAGATAGCCGGAATTCTTAAAAGTGAGAATACTTAAAGTGACAATGCAAGTAATGTGCCAGTGTGCTTGGAGGGGTCAGTGCAATTCTAGCTGCAAAAAGGTGGCACACTGGTGAGTGTTGTATGCTCTTACAGTAGTGGGGTAAGAGCTGTTCCTGTACCTAGCAGTGCGGGTTCGAATAGAAGTGAGCCTTTCTGTGCAGAAAAGGCCAGAGAGAGAATATGTAAGGAAGCCTAGGAAAAGAAAGAGATTAACTTGTAAAACCCCAGAAAGATAAGGACTTGTGGATGGTAGTGTGCTGCTGTTGGGATGCGCTAGTCCCCACTTAACCAAGCATGGACAGGAGCACCTTCCCACCCCACCCCCCCACACACACGCCTCCTGCCTGCCCTACTTCCACCCCACTTCTCTTTCCAATCTTGGGCTCCTACCGCAGCAAACGGCAGAAGCCAGCACATGGACTTTGATTGATGCCATCGTTTATTTTCATTCCATCTAAGGTCTGTTCACAGGAGTGATGTTTTAAACATATCCCTGGTGTTCACATCAATACGATGTGTAGCCACATGATTGGAAGGCTATAGATGCATTGTCCTACACAACGAAATACAAAAAAAAAAAAAAAAAAAGGTCCGTGGGCTCTTGTACTCTTTGAGACTCTCACTTGGGAGTACATCTCTACTGGCTTTTTTTCAAAGTAAGCAGGATTAAATACCTATACGATTTGGTATATTTGCAAGGATACTTTCTTTGCAACAAATAGCATGCAGCTGAAATCTCATCAATCCATTTATAGGGCATTCTGGAGGGGAGTGTCAGTCTCCACAAAGAAGGCATCTAAAACTACCCAAGAAAATGGGCTGCTTGCCATGTCCAATTTACTAGCCCACAGTCCTGCTTGTTTGCAAAGGAGACACAACAGAGAAAATGTGGTTGCATTTATATATTTTAATTACACATTTCAAACTAGGAGAAGGGTGGAAGTGGTGGTTGAAAAAAATGCTTTTAAAAGTTTGTAAATCTGCCTGAGGACTTGGCGCTCGTTTGTTATGGTGGTTTCCTCTGACTGGACCCATGTGCTTTCCATTTATTCTAGTTTCCTCCAACAGGAAGGACTGTCACAATTCTGCTCTCCCTACATCCACTCTGCAGCTCAGTGACATGCTCACCTATTTCACCAAACCCTGCCTAATCTGTACAAACTCACCTCAGTTTAATGTGACATAATGTAGCCTTCTTAGTTACATAATCCCTACCAAGATCACTTAGCTCTGTCTTACCTCATCCAACGTTATTCAGCCCAGCCTAGCCGTACAAACTCGGTCAGGTTCAGTCTGCCTGGCCCTCATGGCTTCCCACGCCTCTATACCCCTCAGTTTCGGATCACCTTCTTTGTACCTTGTAGATCACCTTCTTTGTTCTTTGTGTCCACCTTCTTCACTGTTTTTGTACCTTTGTACCTTGTGGCATATGGGGTGGCACAGCGAGGAGTGCCGCTGTTTCACAACGCCTGGGTGGTGTGAGAGGACGTGAGTTTGATCCCCGCTCAGTCTGTGTGGAGTTTACATGTTCTCCCCATGGGTTTCCTCTCACAGTCCAAAGACATCCTGTTCAAGTGGATTGGCGACTCTAAGTCATTCATAGTTTGCAAGCGACAGAGTATGTTCCACTGATGTACAGATGAGTAACTCATTGTAAGTAGTATATATAGCACTGTAAGTCACCTTAGTGAATAAGGTGTGGGCCGATAACACTACATGGTTTTCATTGGAAGTTGCTTTGGAGAAAAGCATCTGCTAAAAGAAGTAACATAACGTTACAGAAATGTACTTCTTCTTTAACTCAATTTTTGAACGTGACACAGCTCTGCGAATATCCCAAATCACAGTTGCACCTGTCCTGACTAATAGCATTTGGACAACTGTGTCGAATACAGACGAGATGAAACAGCCTGTTTTGGTGTCTGTATTTGATATATTTGGCACACTGTGCTGCACTGGAGGGTGTTGGGGGGCTGAGCCTCCTGCTGACACCTGTTGCTGTCTTGTTCTGCAGATGTGAACGAGTGCGCACTCAACGAAACGGTGTGCGGCCCTCATGGATTCTGTGAGAACACGGTGGGTTCTTTCCGCTGCCTGTGTGATCGGGGCTTCCAGGAGACCCCAGATGGCCAGGGCTGTGTGGGTGAGTGGAGGACTGCAGTGGCCAAGTGCAACTGGGGTGTGGGATTCGGAGCATGTAATATGTGCCACCTTCAGATAGCTCTAAAATTTTGTGGCTGGGGGAATGCAACACCTGTATATTTGCAATTTCTTGACATTTCTTGACAGTTGTCGTATGATGTGTTGATACAAGCATAGGAAAATAGCCTCAGTTTATGTGAAAGCGAGAGAGAGAGAGAGAGAGAAAATGTGTAAGGAAGCCCAGGAAAAGAGAGAAAAGAACATGTAAAAAACCAAGGGCTTGTGGATGCTAGTACAGATGCACTCCACACCTGTTTGAGACCTAGAAAATGGCATCGGTTTAATGTCACCCCACTTTTTTTTTTCCAAAGGTGTCCTGAACAAATTGTCAGCATCGCATTTCAGATCTCAGTTTGTGACCTGTATATCTACATGTTAATAATATGAGGATGGACAAAAGCAAAAACCTGCTCAGTGATTACTGAGAGATTCAGAGTTTTTCAGGTTCTAGTGCGGAATGTCATCCAGTTAGAAGTGTTCAATAATAATCTCTTGGTCTGCCTTTGTTCCTGTAGATGTAAATGAGTGTGAGCTGCTAAGTGGGGTGTGCGGGGAGGCACTTTGTGACAATGTGGAGGGATCGTTTCTCTGCTTGTGTCCTGAGAAAAACCAGGAGTTCAACCATATGACAGCGAAGTGCAGCCCAGCTCCTACAGGTGACTCCATTCAGTCTGATTCTCTCTGTGCAGATGTCTTCCGTGTATTAAAATCATGACATTCTATCACTTGGCTGTGTCACTGTTGGGACATTTACTCTGTAAAGACACTCTGTAGTCTTTGAGGTTCACATAGCCAACAGATGTAAGGGCAAACTCAACATGTCATAGAAGTGATTTACCAGACGTTGTACATAAGGTTTCTGTATAAATATAATATATATATAGAAAACCTTTATTCTATATAGGTTTCTATTTCCTTGTCACAGGGAACTGACATAAAACAAAGTCCTTCTTGTCCTGCGGTGATGAGAATTAATTTTCTTCACTGCTGCGTAAGGGTTGTTCAGTGCCAATGCTGCCGCCGATCAAAAGTCCTGGTCGTTCGACTTAATAGAGAAGCACGTCCAAATTCTGCTGTTTAGAAATGAAAATATGTGTGGTTTTGTTTCAGTTTTTTTCTGTGGCACAAGAAATCATCCGCTAATGCACCTGGTAATGTCCAGAGCCTCTGGCTGCACAGATCTGTGAGCTGTCCTGCCCATGTAAACATGCTATATTCATCATAGCAGTAATGACAGCAGGAATTACACGGGAAACCAGTCATGCTCATTCTGGTCCATGGGAAAGGCCTCTTCCATGTGTTAGCAATAAAAATGCAGTGCTTGTCTGAAAGGGGCAATTGCAGACTAATTGTGGTTGATCTGTAATTACCTGTAAAGCTTTCGGTGCCGAAAAGCAGAGCATCAACCCCTGACAGTTCTCCTTCTAAGAGGGGTCTACAGTCTTCAGGTGTGTCATTAGGCAGATGTTTGTTCTCGAGCCTCTGGCTCAACACATTTATCTTGCAGTGCTTCTCCTTTAGTCCCTCATCCCTTTAGTTGTGCATCTGCATGGGAAGTGTCACGTTAATCAGTGAAAGAAAGGACTTTAGTACAAGTGATTGTACAAATTATCCAGTGCCACACGTTTCCTCAAAGCACTTAATAAAGACATAAATGACCTAAAACTGGGACTTTTGTGAATGAAGCTCATGGTGCGCAATAGTAACATTACATGTTATTGATGTTATCACTGTATAGATAGCCCGTAACTGGCTCTGATTGATGGCTGAAGTTCTAGTGATTGTGTAGCGCATCAGGAGACCTGACTAGCTCAAAGGACATCCTTGCTCCATGGTGGTGCAGAACACCTTCTAGGCTTGTTGCCTGAGTGGCTCTCTCCCACTACCACCCTGCAGCCTCCTCAGTGGAACGGAAGGAGTGTTACTACAACCTGAACGACGAGAACCTGTGCGACAACGTGCTCACCAGCAGCGTGACCATCGAGGAGTGCTGCTGCACGCTGGGGGCCGGCTGGGGGGACAATTGCGAGGTTCACCCCTGCCCCGTTGAGGGTACAGGTAAGAGCCCGTGAGCCATACCCTCATATATCTGCATCTGTTGACCATGACACTTCATATGAACAACTGTTAAAACGGTTTAAAAAGTTTCCCTCAAGAACGTCTTGCTGTTTCACTGTCCAGTTCCTCTGCTCCCAGGACAACATTGTCAAAGGTGGATAGCACTTATGCATTACATTTATGTTTGCATTTTATACAAAGCTAAATTAATGTTGTTTTTTTTCTTTTAGTTGCTTTTAATCTTTCTGGAATTGTAACTGTACAGTTTGTTAGTGTTTCAGAGAAAGTGTAGCGAAGATTAACTGGTTGTCTGTACATCAAGAATATTTTTTCATCAGCTATGTACTCAGTCCTTGCTTTTCTCACCCATCAGATCAGTTTCACCAGATGTGCCCTGCTGGGAAAGGTAGTATACCAAATGGAGACTCAGTCTTTGAGGTGGCATCTGCTAATGGATACAAAGGTAACTGGAATGCAGCTTCAGTCTTTCTAAAATGTATGAATCTGCATGACATCTTCTTATTTAGGATGGAAACATTATGCATAGAGCTATGTTTGCTATGTTGCTCTCTGTTTCCAATTAAAAAAGAAAAAGCAGAAGTGCTTTTATATGCTACAGTTAAACCAGTTCGGAGAGCAACTCTCAGGAGTGTTTCTTGTGCTTTTGTGGTCTTTTGCTTTGCAGTTGTTTATGAGGCTTATGTGTTCCATCTCAGATTAGATGCACCAGCTGAAAAACAGACTTTGAGAAATGTAACTCTCTTGTACAGTTAGATGTTGTGAACTGGCAGAAGAAGCAACTATGGCATGAGGAATGGCATCCTTGGATGACACCTCCCAGGTGCCTGCCTCATACCAATTTGTAGATGGTGATGATAAACAGCTGCCTCTAATGAGATAACTCAGACTTTATTTAAGGAAGGCCATCTGACACTGTAGGCGACAGGGGAATGGAATTGTGCGGAGGATGTTTTGTCCACTGCTTGCGCAAGTATTGTCGGTATTTTAGCATTCTTGCTGGCTTTTATTTTATTATTTCAGTTGAAGGGGCCACATTCCTGTGTTTTTATGAGATAATAAAAGCTGTAGTTTTTGGGGGAAAAGCTGCTTTAGTGGCTTTTAACCCATCACTGTGACTACCTCAACCCCACTAACTTCCAAGACATTGTAAAGCTGTTGAGATGGCCAAATCCTAGGAGGGATATTGTAACGGCTCTGAGGGGGACTGATGTAAACTAAATAGTTGGGGTTAGTGTCCTTTCTTGTACATAGTCCTGTGTTCTGTTCTGATTGGTTGTCATCTTTCTGATGCTCTGTATGTCACTGTGGAATTCTGGGGGATCAGTGGGTGACCCCTTAACCTTTATGGGAAGCAGGGAGGGTCAGAATGACTTGGGTTTAACTCTCTGGTGTTCAGCATGCTGTCTCGTACTGTTTGTGGCAGCTTTGTCAAGGCTGCTATTGTAAGACATTCACACGTGTAATAAAGAGCACTTTTCCAGAACCCTGCCTCCTGAACTTGTCTAGAGTAGCTCCAGGGGGGGCGGGGGCGCTACAATATTTTAATACCCTGTTTTGGTGCACTCGTTGCAGCTCTTACTTGAATCCCTTCTTTTCTATGTGCTGTTGCATTGCATCATCATCTTTTTCACATGGTTTTTGCAATAGGGTTCATTTTGATGTTGCCTGTCAGTAAACATAATGGAAACATTTTGCACACAATTTTGTCTGGCAGATGCCGATGAATGTGTCCTGTTCGGCGATGAGATATGCAAGGATGGCTTCTGCCTGAACACGCCTATGTCATACGAGTGCTACTGCAAACAAGGCCTGTACTATGATGATATCAAGCTGCAGTGTCTCGGTGAGTAGCCATACACTTCTTTTGGGCTTTCCTCTGGGAGTCTGTCAGGGCTATACCTGAGATTTGTGCCCTAGACCATGTAGCTGAAAACTTTGTGTTTTCTAATCATTCGCATAACCACTGAAACTCATTGCTTAACCTTTCCACTATGAATACAAGGGCTTTCAGGCTACAAGGCTCAAGCCAGGACCTGTCTCTCTCTGGTCAGTGTGGTTTAGGCAGGCCATTTCTGGGTCGTGGGTGGGTAAGTGGCAGGGCGGGGTGTGTCTGAGGCTGGGGCGGTCTATGAGACGTAGGGCCTGGCTATGTGCCCCCAACCGCAGCATGGCGTGCAACCGCAGGGCCTTGAGCCAGGGAAAGTAGCTCGCCCTGTCCTTCACCACCTTGGGGATGAGGACGGATGCCTGCAGGAGTAGACCATCAGCCTGGGATTACTCTCGACAGGATGTGCTGGGTGGAGAGGCTGTTGGAGGTTTGACTCTAGTCCATGTGTTTACGTCCGTTTACACAAATTCTATGGACTTGGAATACTCTAAACCACATGCTGTGGCAGTGTATCCTTGGTGGTGCATGTTTTTAAATGCATGGCTTGATATTTTAAAGAAATACAGAAAATTAAACAGGTTTCAGATTGACGCAACACAGTGGAAAATGGTATTGTATGCATTTGCTTACCACTTATGTGGTTTTGGCTGTAACTAAGTGTCCTGTGGAGTTCATAAAATTTTTGGTTGTGGATAAATGACACAAATTATATATGAATATAAAAATTCCATTCATGGTTAGCCGATTCAAATCTGGTATCTGTAGTCTGTAGTTTATGTTTTTGTGTCCTGGGACTTGAGTCCAATGTGTGGTGAAGTTCAGTTTGACACTGATTTCTGCTCAGTGTGTACTTAAATGCTGTTAGCCTTAAGTAAAGAAATAAAAGCCTGTAAAGAAAATAAAGCCTGCAACAGATAAATGTACTTACAATTAGGTCTGCTGCATTTCTTGAAAAATTACTGTGCGGTTTCACGAAGGACCTAACTTCACCAACAGCATCTCTGCCTTCGTGACAGATATCGATGAGTGCATGGACAAAACCACCTGTCTGGGGGGTCAGTGCATTAACACGCTGGGGTCTTACATGTGCTTCTGCTCCCCTCCAATGGTGCTGGACCCCAGTGGCATGCACTGTGTGACCCAACCTCCTCTTGCAGGTAAGCCTTCTCAATACTGTTCCTAACCAATACATTTATTCATTTACCTAACGCTTTTCTCCGTAACAACTTACAGTGTTAACCTACCTGCAATTAGTTACCCATTTATACAGCTGGGTAATTTTTACTGGAGCAATTTAGGGTAAATGCCTTGCTCAAGGGTACTACAGCCGAAGTTGGTATTTGAATCTGCGCTCTTTGTGTTCAAAGGCAGCAGCTGTAACCACTACACCACCAACTGTCCAGCTATAATCAATGTGGCCCATTTACTTAATTTATTCATTCAGTAGATGGTTTTCTCCAACGCAGTATATAAGTATGACTAGTATTTAGCTGACGCCCTTTGTCTAAGACAACGTGTGATATCAGATATACTGTGCTAACCTACCTACATTCATTCACTTGGTTATACAGCAGAGTAATGTAACACACGCAATGACGCGCACATACACACTAATAAGATTCCTCAGTTCATCTGAAACAAGTCACAGGACTGTGGGAGGAATCTGGAGCTCCCACACAAAATCAACACAGAGACAGGGGGAACACACAAACTCCACACACAGTGGACCAGATTCAAACCCATGTCTAAACACAGCCCAGAAGCTGTGAGACACTAGTTCAACCTGCTGCACCACCGTACCCTTATTGCGCTTATAATACAGTATTATTTACACTATGGTTTGCAGGACATCAAAACACTCAGTGCTACACTATGCATGAGGCTGGGATAAAAAGTAGATGATATGCTGCTGTTTTCTCTGTCTAGAGCAAGACGGCTTCTACCAGGACATATGTTGGCAGACTGTCACAGACACCATGACCTGCGCCCACCCCCTTGCAGACCGGAAGACCACCTACATGGAGTGCTGCTGCACGTATGGGGAGGCTTGGGGCATGAACTGTGCCCTATGCCCGTGGAAAGACAGAGGTATGCTGATGGCACACCACCCCTCAACATAGCCTCATAGAGGAGCTGATGAAGGACGAAGTGTAGGTTTCTCCTGAGCCCTGTCAGAGGACCGTGGGTTTTGAGACAAGTTGCCCTGTGTCCACACTCGACTGAGTGTTCTGTTGGGCTGTGGTCTACATTGCTGAACAAGGGGAGGCGAGGAGCAAATTACTGTAAAACATTCAGGACAATGTTCCACTGACAGAGACCAGTAATGAAGACATACTGCACTGCTAGAGATGGCTCTTTGTGGAGATAGATGCCGACACTTTCCTTACAAATGTTCACTCGGCTTGAGACGTCGGTGATAGATAATAGAAAACAGTCATGATTTCAGCCAGCCTGTCTTATTAAAAAAGTTTACATTGCACTCTGTGATACAAGTGCTGGTTGAAAAAAGGCAGGAGGACTGAGGATTTTTATTTTTTCCTGATAACCTGCAGAACTCATTTTTTCATGCAAGGTGTTTGTGACAGTGGGTGATTTTTAAAAGGAAGCCATAACGTCTTCATTCAGCCTTGCACACAAAGTTCCTGGTGTAAGTGCAGATTGATGTAAAGCTTGGTTCTTCTATACATGTTTTCGTGTTGCCATGTCACTTGAACTCAGCGCTCTAGTGCAGGAGTATGAGATCACTGGTCTTGTGCTCACTCCTTGTATCGCACCAGTCCATATCGCCAGATGCCATCACCCACTTCCTGTGTGAATGATCTTCTAGGAGCAGTTGGAGAGTGACTGGCCTTTGCAGTGATTAGTTTTTATATTTGGAAGATGATTCTGGAAAGGATGCTACCAGTCCTCATCTTTGAGTATCATAGAACTGCCAAGTTCTTTACTTTTTCAGACTGTGAAGTTTCATTTGCCACCCGATCTTTTGCTGAAATATATTTCAGAGGTCAAATTGTGTAGTTATAATCTAAGCATATAAGTTAAAGTTCCAAATTTGTGACCTCAGTGTATCTAAATGCAATATACCATGTGCTATTATAAAGTATTTTAACTTTTTTTTTTTTTCTTTTTCCCCCCTCAGGTAACATTATGCAAACTTGTAGTTTAGATGCTCTAGGTGCATCTGGATCATTGTCCTTAAGTGCAATGGCCTGACTTCCTGACCTCCGGTGAATGACTTTACATTCCTCCCCTCCTATTCTCTCTTCCAGAGGACTTCATTGCCATGTGCAATGTTCCCGAGTGGGGGCGACGACCGTATGGCAGAGATGCCCTCACAGCCCCTGGAGTCCACTACCATGAAGCTGATCCGGAGATCCAGCAGAGCTCCTTCAAACCCCCAGTCCTGCCTCTTTACAAGGAAGAAGAAAGTGAGTGAGCATATCATAGCACATCCCTTTCAGTGCAATAAAGGCAGCAAGGACCCACCTTGGGCCAGAGCAAAGAATGATGAACTGACTGAGCTCTGAAAGAGAGATTGTTGCTGCCATCTGGCGGTCGCAGTTTTAAGAACAATAAATAAGAGCAAACCATCTATTTCAGGGTTGTCCCCAGTTTCTCTCTGGGTGAGAGGAACCTCATTCTTGAAATCAGCAGGACCTTTGCACAATCAGAGTACATGCTTCTGCTTCTGTTCTCTCCTGTTCTTGCACTGTTACTGTGAATTAAAGGCTTGGCCATTTTTGATTAATCTATTATTATGTCATGGTATCCAGCAGTCTTATGTGTCTTGGAAAATGAGAGTTACATAAAGTCATAACTAATAAATAAACATGTTATTGGGTGTTCTCTGCATAGAATTTACTTGTGCACTCTAGGATAAATATCCTTTAGGGCACAAAAAAGCATATTGTCGTAAGGATCCTTACAAATGCGAATGGCTGTTGTTTCGGTGCCATTGTGAACAGTCACTTCGACGTTGCTCATTGTGATGGGCTTTGTTCAGTGGCACCGTCATGTCTGACTTAGCTCATAGCCAGGGCTCGCCTCTTTGCAGTCTCGGGCCTGGGGTGCTAGGCATTGAAACGGTGACATCCCTTTTAATCAGCTGCTCTCTTTCCCCTTGCTCAGACCCTATCACTGCTTTGATCGCACAGATAACTGACCATATGGACAACAGTAAGATGGAGTTGTTCAGGCAGTCTGTGGCAGCATGATATCATGTCTGGTGCTTTTCATTTTGGATTTGAAAACATGTACATGTACCACTTATTTGTAGTCATCGATAACTCAGCAGGTAGACGTTACACCAGGTAAACAAAAAGGGAAAACATGTGGATTGTTGAGTTTTCATGCTTCCCTCTTCCACTTCCTTCCCTAACTCCCAACACTCATGTCCATCAGACCCCTATGATGCCTTTGAAGGCCTACGAGCGGAGGAGTGTGGGGTCCTGAATGGCTGTGAGAATGGTCGCTGTGTGCGGGTGCAGGAGGGCTACACCTGTGACTGCTTCGATGGGTACACTCTGGACATGTCTCGCATGGCCTGCATCGGTAAGGTTGACTGTTGAGGGGGGTCAGAAGTTTATTTTTAACGTACATTTATAGTCAAAAGTCATAACTTTTTATGTAAGCAGTAAAATACATATTTCATTCTACAGTAAGCAAGTATTTTGTTATAAGTTTTAAGATATCAGTCCCCCCCCCCCCCCACCCACCCTTGTGACTCTGTTTCACACTTATCCTGTTTTAGCCTTGAGCAGTGAGCCCCCCGATATTTATGATGATTCTGACAGTTTCACACAGGCTTTGATTACTTCATTTATGCTTAACATGAGTTTTCATCAATAGTTTACCACCCCTCCACAGTTTTTGCGGCGGAAATGTGACATTTTTCTATGGAGACATAGGAGTGTGAGATGTAAATTAAATGCGTACCTTATACCTAATGTGTGAGGCTGTGGCTGGAGCCTGGTGGTGAAGGTTTGGGAAAGAGGCTCTGGAGAGAGCACTGTTTTTTAGTGAATACTGTTAAGGCAGACACAGTCTAGGAAATGTGGTGACTGCATGGCTCGTTTAAAGTCTCTACCATCATCCTAACCATGTGAATCCCTGATAATCTTTCCAGTCCAACTCCATGTAACTGTATGTTTGTGATACACCCCAACTGATATTGTGAAATTGGTTTTCTTCATTTTGTGTTTTTCAGCAAAGCGGTTTTTCTTGAAAGCCACTGAGAGTACACACACACACACACACACACACACACACACTTTCTGAACCGCTTGTCCCATACGGGGTCGTGGGGAACTAGAGCCTAACCCGGCAACACAGGGCGCAAGGCTGGAGGGGGGAGGGGACACACCCAGGACAGGACACCAGTCTGTCGCAAGGCACCCCAAGTGGGACTTGAACCCCAGATCCACCGGAGGGCAGTACCCAGTTCAACCCACTGCGCCACCGCACCCCCTGCCCATTGAGAGTATTATCTATTAATATAAAGTTCTTACTTGGTTTTGTTTAATATACTTGTTGTTGTTAAACTCCACATTATGCTGATGTACTGTGCAGCATCTGGAGCATGTAACTGTGGGGCATAACTTCTTTTTTGTCTTTTTTAATTTTTTTTTTTTTGTCTCCATCCTCCACATATCTCAATTCATATACACAGAGCAAATTTCTTTCAATGGTTCCAGTTTAACCACAGTTGTGATTTAGGCATCACACTATTTTTCATGTAAAAATGTCAGTTAAAGGCAAAAAAGGTCATGTTTTATTTTTCTAGTTAATGTTTTGTTTCAAGTATTTTCTTAATGTTAAATATTTTAAACTGCCCTAAGAAATAAGGGTATGGTGACATGTCAGGTAGCGCTGCTGCATCACAGCACCTGGGTTGTTTGAGCACAGGTTCAAATCCAGCAGAACTTGTATGGAATTTGAATATGCATTTGAAGTTTGTTCTCCCTGTGTCCACGTGTATTTTCGCTGCATGCTCCGATTTCCTCCCACAGTCGAAAGCTGTGGGGTTTATGTGAATTGGTACCGCTAAATTGCCTATTGAGGGTGATGATTTGAATGTGCGTGTGTGGCTACCCTGTGACTGACTAGCCTCTAGTCTGGAATGTACCCCCCAAGCTGTCTGTCCAGTGAGTCAGTGATAGGCTCCAGTGCACCGTGACCCTGATCAAGTCAGGTGGTTAATGGAAGTGAGTGTATGAGAAAAGAAAGTAAAGAATTGTTCATATGCTACAACTACAACAGATCAGAAACTGCAGCGGTCTTTTGCTGTCGGGCTGGCCTTTTATAGGTTCACAGTGTTGCTATTTTTGTGGGTGATCAGTGAGAAAGACACTGCTCCTGTAACTTGCACTACATTCTCACCGGAACGAAGATATGTGGCACGATTATTGTTGAACCGCACCTGGCAGCTCTGAGGTCATTTGACTTCTGTCTCCCGCAGATGTGAACGAGTGCTCCGAGCTCAACAACCGAATGGTGCTCTGCAAGAACGGGAAGTGCATCAACACACAAGGGTCATACAAGTGCGTATGCCTGCCGGGCTTTGTGCGCTCTGAGCGCCCCAACTACTGCGTGCCTGGCAGAAAGGAGGCAGGTGCCAGTGACACGGAGTGAGCCTGAATGTTCACCAGGGGGAAACTCGAACATTAAAACCTTATTTAACCCAAGCCCATATACTCTGCACTGTATAAAACAAACTAAATGAAACAAAAAAGAAATTATTGTTACTTGAGATGAAGATAAAGTTTAACCTACTATGTGGTGTCTGTATGGAGAAGTGAAACACAAAATTGTATAAATATGTTAGTTTTTTAATTAAAAGTTTTAAGCGTGCGAGGGGAAAACTTCTACTCCTGACACATCGACAAACCCTATGGACTCCTGCTGGGGGATATCAGTTTTTTTTTTTTTTTTTTTTTTTGTTTCCACCCAGTCAAAACGCCTTTCGTGTGGATATTTTATTAAGTGAAGAGGCCAGCCGACCAGCCCCCTTTCTATCTTCCTTTTCCGTTCACTTCCTCCCCCTATTGTTGCCATATAGGGTGGCTGACTTGTGAATGGGACTACTCAAGTGTTAACTTTGCGGCTTCACTAAAACACACACAGTATGTACAGTACTGTAAAAGAATGTTGTTGATGTAAATTCTTTGGAATAAGCTTCTTTTTCAAGGCATTTTTTGTATTCATGAAAATAAAAACACAAAACTACTTTACTGTGTCTGGGACATTGGACAATGGCAGGTTCTCTGTTTGTTCTGTTTTTTTTTTTTCTTCTGCCCTGTGGAGCAGCTGATTTTGATATCATTTAACCCTTTAATTTTTTTTCAATTTTTAATTCATTTTCTGCATTTAACTGCTATGTCAGAAGGTCTTGCCAGGTTGCAAAGCTGCTAAAAGTACACACGTAAGTTTTGTACATTTCAACTTAAGAGAACAAAAAAACCAATTTATGTGTTGTAATTTGTACATGGAAAACAGCTCTGTATGAATATCATTTAATAACACTATGTATATTAAACCCTTCCAATAAATCACTATTAGTGATATTTTAATGACCCTGTGTGTCATGAAATGTTCAATTTGGAAATTTCCAGAGGAGAGTTGGCAGAAAAGGTAAGAGATTCTACACGTATATTCAAATGTAAATTGTCCTGCATACATATTTTATGGCCACTGGGGGGCGGTAACCTTATTCTTGGTTAACTTTTTCAGTTGTGCAGTTTTACCCCTCAGAGAGAAGACAAAGCAGATCCATGTGCAGCAGATTTTTTTTTTTGGACACAAGTGCATGGCTTACTGTAACAATGCATCTGCTTTCCTACCGACTAGGGGCAAGTATAATGTTGGTGCGTCTCGCCACTGTCTGTTGCAGCTCGGTAAAAGCGGCGTCATTTCTGACCATCGCCTTTGACAGGTGATTCAGCCAGAGTTAAGTCCTGCTTAGCGCCGCTGCTTAGGGCCTGTTTGCATAACAGGATGCACTTGTGATGAATGATAAACTTTTGCATTAATATACCTGTACGTTTGGCCAACGTGAGAACTATGGCCTGTAGATCCATTCTACCAGGTCAGCCCTTCAACTATTATTACAATTTAATTGTTTATCTTTTCCAGAAGAGATTTAAAGCTTTACTACTTCGCTGCGAAGGATACTGAGAAAGTCAATTGAGAAGTGGAGCCTTTAAGCTTCTGGTGATGGACTGTTTCCAGCCTTTTAACGACTATACTGCTTATTATAATATATTAAAAACTCAGCAGGCAGCCCTGTATCTGATATAAGGTCTGCAGCTTTTGTTTTGGCGACTTTAATTTCCAGTTTCTTCATTTCTGGAGCTTGTGTGTACTGTTAATTCCTTCTGCATTAGGGTGTCTGTATTTGATGGGCTTTTTGGCATAACAAGCCTGTCATTCAGCATTTTGAGATCTGCTTGGTGCAGCAGACTGAATAGAGATCAGGCTCAGTGCACTGACTAATCCCACAGTGAGTGAGATGTGAATCATTGTCCCATTCCAGGCAGAGCAGACTTTGCTGACCCCAAAACATGTTGAGGTGAGCATGCAGCTGGGGGTGTAGTGGTGGTGGAGTTTCTGGCAGTCTGCATGTCCTGTAAGGGTCCTGAATTTCTCGAATAACATATCCCACTGGGCAAATTTTGAATATCCATAATGCACTGAAGCAGTAAATAAATACTGGGCATACTGATGTTAGAAGCTATATATTTTCGCTGTATATGCCTAACCCTATAAATTTGACGTCTAAGGCGCAACAAATGTCCTACCCTCATCCTTCACTGATGGCTCTGTGCTAGGTGGACCTGTATGATCTTCAAGATTCAGCTTATAGTGATTACCATACATTGTGACTGCATGTGAATCACGTGTTTACATAGGTTAGAACCCTTTATTTTGAAATACACTTTTGTTTATTCTGAGTTGTATATTGGTTTGCAGAAAAGCGTCTTCTAAATGAATAAACGTGAACTTAAATGTCACACAACCTGGACGGCTTAGTGGGATAGAAGACGACAACAGAGTTTTTGGATGGGAACAATAGTGGACTGTCTCGCTCTCCCATTGAGCAGAGTGCAGACGGCCCTGGGGCAGACAGCCTACACCTCCTGGTGAGCCGGGACGCCTCATGCGCATTCCTGGGCATTCCAAGTCCTCTGGCAGGAATATTTACGACATGGTGTAAATTGAAAAAAAAACCCCAATAAAGAATCCAGCCCGGAGTTAGAGTAGGTTGTTGGACTTCACCGGCAGCTCCTCGATCCCTTCTTTTATTCCACATATTGAGGGTGACTGAGAGGTAGCACTTCACTGAAGGGCTCAAATAGCAGATACAGAGGCCATATGCTCATCCATAGCTTGTTCTACTGTGTGCTCCTTTTCCACTTTCTCTGCTCTTTTGAAAAACAGGAGGCAGCGCTTACTGTTTGCAGTCGCTATCTGTTGGTGCACTGGAATGTAATTTGAATTAAGATGCTGCTTTCTTTTTCTGGAAAAATAAGTACTGATGAAAAAAATTTGTATTGGTAAAAAGTTCATTACTTGGAAGTCCTTAAGCCAAGGAATAACTGCAAGGAAATTTTGAAATGCATTGTCTCCGCCTGCTCCGTGGCTGCTTCTCCTGGACTTCAGCATCACATTTACATTCAAATTTATTCATTTAGCTGACGCTTTTCTCCAAAGCGACTTATGTCACGCAAGAAAGGACTCAAGGGTATAACACGTCTGGTTCCTACGATGTTTAACATTGTATCTTCTATTCCGTGTAAATGTTTTTCCTCTGTTCCAATGATGGAGGATGAAACGAGGTAAGAGGTGGGTGAGTTTGACTGGCTTTGGGATTAGTGTGCGTGTATGTGCATTGGTGGCTATTTGCTAGTGACTGACTTGACTTTTGCTAGACCAGTGGCTAGACACATTGCACAAAGTTGTGAGCGTCACGTTCTGGCTGTGGATCGGACCGCCTCTGTCCAGCTTCACCGCACTCGAGCAGAGAGGGAGGGTGTGTGGCACGCAGAGAGAGAGTGAATACCTAGATAGAAGGTCAAAATCACATGCTCTGTGGTGCTGCTGTCGTGATTCTGATTGTTCACTTCTGCACTGGCCAGCAGGCGTGGGGCACCAACCCGGTGCCTGTTAGGAACTCAGCAAGGACAGAGCCGATGTACCACGGCTGCGCTGAGCTCAGACAACCGGCTACAGCACACAGGTAAAACTAGGTCAACAGCTCCATATTCAGGCCACGCAAGCTTTTTTTTTTTAATTCCGTAAACATGTAGACTTTTTAGCCAAGCGGAAAATTAGTGCAGATCGTGTTTGGAAAGTCTTTCCGTCTGATGGTTTCATGTCACCGATTTTTCTGCGGCGGCCCTGAATTTAGCGGAAGATGCATTTTGGAAGGGTGAACGGTCACCAAGTTGTCAAGCGCCGAGGAATGAGGGACCCGTTGAAATCCACCGATCCGTTCTTCTTTTTCATGGTGTTGGTAAGTTTTGGTTCAGGTTTTGTTTTCGATAACTTCGGTTTTGAAACATCGAAAGCTGCTGGAAAAAGTAAATATGCAAAAACCCTATTGCCACCGGTGCAATATTCGGCAGGTGTATTGGCAGAAATGTGCTTAAACGCCGTACAGCTAAGAGCGATAGAAAGAGAAAGCGGGAAGAGAAACATTTGTGTTTGTCAGAGTTGATGCGGGTGCGATGGACTCGTGTAATGCACGTTGACTGTGTGTGGCAGCACACCTGTACGTGGTGTGCACCAAATGGAGAGCTCAGAACCTGAGTTCCGTAGCACAGCACAGGTGCTCCTCACGTACTGCAGTATTTACTTTGCTTTTTTCCCTTGTATTCACCGTGGCCGTTTGGGTTCAGTTGCTGTGCCGATGTAATGTAATCCCACCTGCTTTATCACTGCTGCTTTTTTTCCATTCCTCTTGTCTTTCTGTAATACACAGAAGTAGCTTCTCTAAAAGCAGCAGATCGCATCACACACGAAAGTGGCAGTGTGGCAAAAACGTTATTCATGGACTTTGTCAGTTTTTGCTATTCCATTGACCTGTGTTGCATCCAAAAGTGCTTTTTGCACCCCAAACCTCCAGCGGGTTGCTGACATCCCTTGCGCTGACCGTTGCGGCAGCCGTCATGCTGGTTCCCGGTTAAGCCGAAATGATTTTTTTTTTATTCAAGTTAAGCTGGAAAATACGGGCTTCATCTTTGCCTTTTTTTTACACCTAGTAGAACAGCTCATGGACAGTAGGGACCTTGATAGCTGTTAAATTAGTGTTGAAACTGTCATGATATTCGAGCCTGGCAACTGAGTTGGTTGTGCGGGTTCGGCCTCCCGTGCACCACCTCCGTCTGACCCGAGATCGTTGGTGGTTATCGGGCTGACGCGGTCTCCCAGAATAATGATTAACTTTTAGCAAGTTAGACCCGTTGATGCAAACTAAGCTGCCTTGAACAGCAGCTGAGATATCACCCACCTGAGCTTGCGAACCCCTATTAATTACTGCTAACAGGCAGCGGAAAAGCATGTGTCTCCCAGATGGGACGATTTCTCCGAAATCCACCTCATCTCCCTCCAACCCTGTCACCTGCACAACTAAATCGATTGTTTGCCAAGGGCATCAGTGCCAGGCACTTGTTTCCAGTAAACTCGAGTGGCTATTTTTAGTTGGCAGATTGGCCACTCTTACACAGCTGTGCTCAGTGGGCTTTGCTGTGGGCACCGATCACGGCGAGGTGGCAGGGGGGGGCATCTGTTACATGTAGGAGTAAATAGCAAGTTATGCGTTGGGAGGGGGCTTGGGGGGCAAATGGTGCTACAGTGCTCAGCTGCAGAATGAGTCTTAGACTACAGTTCTCATTCTTTAAATGAAACACATTTTTTCTGGAGAAAGAAGTCAGCTCTTCGCTAGATAAAGGTACGCGGACACCTGTGCCGATACGCTGTCGTGTCGGGGTGCGGAGCGAGTGACGGACACGAGCGCGGGCTCGGAGGTTTTGTTACAGGACTGGACTTAAGGAAGGTCTGAATTCAGGCAAAGGTCCGGCGATCGGCAAACGTCGGTCAGGGGGTGCGGCGATACTCGTGGTCCAAAGACGATCCAAGAAACGGGGCCAGAAAACGCAGACGGGACGCGTGGAAGAAGAGCGCTGCGGTTTCTCGTGGGAGTTCTGCGTCTGCGTTGAGGTGTTTCCGGGGCGCCCTTTTATGCTGTGCTCTCTGGGACAGCCACAGGTGTCGTCGACTGGCTGCTGGATGAGAGCGTGACATATGGTGTTCATTAATACACACACCTACGCACAGATGTACACTAATGCTCAGGAAGAGGTAGGAAGTTTCTGATGATGAGGTAACAATTCTACTATATTTTGATCTTCAGTACGTGATCTTTTAGTTAAAAGATAACATTTGTTTTCATTTCTCTCATATCCAGTTTATTTAAACACTTTTTACTGATAGCGTCATTTTGTAATGCTGCAAAGTGTGCATTTTTCCTGCAAATTTGTGATGAAGCATGCAGAAGACTGGTTTATGAATGCAATGTGGTGCTTGTGACATCTTACTAAGGGCAAGGACATTTGCCCCTTGCACAGATTGTCATGGATTAATTCTGGCTCAGGCAGAAGAACCCCTGGGTATGTTACAATATGTCCTCTTTGTCCAAGGGCAAAAGAAAAATAAAACAAAAAAAAAATCATAAAACACTAAATTAAAGTCAAAATGCAATTTTCGGTATACCTGCATTCTTATGTTTCTTTGCACACGGAACATGTTATTTGTCATAAAATATCCACAAAGAAAACATGAGTTTAAAGGTGAAATATCAATGGATTGCTGTGACTTCTCTATTTTTAATCTTTTTCTGTGGGCATAATTCCTGGAAAAGATCTAGGGGGTGGAGAATGTCCCCTACCACCTTTTTTCCAAAAACAGAGTTATAAATTTCATCACATTAATCTCAGCGTTATCAAAACACCCCTATTTGCACACTCCTAGTGTTAATTATTTTAAAGAGGACAAAGGGTAGAAAATAAATATGTAAATTATTTTAAAATCCATATCTTTTACTGTTACTTTTTTGGGAAGGTCCATCATCAACATGCATCAAACCACACAATGATAATATTGGGTCAACGGGGACAGGAGAAAGCATTGAAATGTCCTCAGACGATAGGGACAAGATTTGATTAAAAAAAAATTCTAAGACTTTTATTTCAAAGAATTCTGCACATATACCAGTATTCTGTTCTGTCACCTTTAAAGTAAACTCCCCCAGATGATATGCATTTGTCCCAACACTACTGCCACTTTCAGAAGTCTGGCTGGAAGTCTTCAGCTGTTATGTTGTACTGGCTGTTATGAACTTATGCTAAGTTCTACATTAAAATTAGTTTGGATTTAGATTTTTGGGGAAAGAAAAAAATAACAGGGAGTGAGACTGGATAAATACAGAGGGTGTGATACCACAGGATTGTTTTTTTTTCTTCCAAAAATTCTTGGAGACAATAGTGTTTGATGGACCATTGTCATAGTGCAATAAGCGATTAGCATTTTCCCATAGCTTGCAGTGATTCCACCTGACATGTTCCTTCAAACAATCCAAAACATCTTTATTAAAGCCTTGACTCACTGACCACTAGGTACTAATTACTATTGCAAAGTACCTTGACCATTAAAAAATCCAGTGATTGTTTTCACGTGACCAGCAATGTCACACCTTCTTCACACGTGGTGATGATGGTGACTTCCACTAAGATGGAATTTTGTTTCAGGGTCGTACCTGTACGCCCATGACCCATCACCAGTTGTAACGCAGATGATGAAATTAAGATTAATTTTTGCCCTTCTTTTTTCACAACCTCGCACACTTCTTGGTGGTGAAACTTTTGAACATCAGTCAACTATCCTCGAACAAACTTTGCAGATAAGAAAGTTGCTCAAAATTTTGCTCAATGCATGCCAAGGTTTTGAGTCCAGATCGCCCGTCATGATTCGAAAGAAATTTCCAGTTCTTCAGCAATTCCCCGATGGTAACCTTGCATAATTTCCAATTTTTTTCATTCACTTTTGTCATCGTTTCACCAGTGCACAATGTCCAAGCTCATCCTGAAGGTGGGTCAACTTTGAATCCTTCTTGTCCATCCTTTATTCACTAACTAATGATAGATTTGCTCAAGCAGTCACCACTGAAGGCAGGTCTTAACATTGGAGTATTTTGGTTCCACTTTTGACATTTTACATGCAAAACTTGGTGCAGACATCTTGCTCATCTTTTCTGTCCCTTTTTTGATAGGGGTAACCAATACATCTATCTTTGACCATGTCCTTCTCAACACGAGTATATGGCATGGAGTAATGATGGGTTCCTGGGATAGGTTAATACTCCTTCTTCGAACACACCTTATTGCAGCTCAAAAACACAGAAAGAGTCTTTGGTCAGACCTCATATGCCTGAACATGGGAGGCCCTGTCCTGTCCAACTGTGACCCACAGATCCGTGCCAGTACTGTGCGTGGTTGATTGCCCACGGAGAGCCTTCCTTACTGAACGGACTTTTTTCTGAAACATTTCACCCATTTAAGCAACTGCAGATTTGCGAAAGAAATCTGTACAGAAGCAGATTCTCTAGAGTTTAAAAGTTTGCTCCTAGATGGGAATTTAACCCTTCAAGGCTACTTTATAAGGCCCTTCTCTGCATTATAAAGAGGTTATGGATAGTAAAGCTGGAAGATACTTTTAACCTGAAAGCCACTCATATGGAGAAATGGACGCCTCATGTTTTTTAATCTACAGTTCACACCTTTTGCTGTCATTTCTTTGGGCAAAATGCATTGTTAAAATGTATTGATTGCTGCTGACATGTTCACCCACAGGAGGCTGGAATGGTGAACTTTATTGTTAGCTGCTACCAGCTGAATGCAAACGTTACTTTAACTGAAATCTTCTAGGAAAAGAGGTATTGTTCGGTAAACCATGGTACCGGTTCGGATCACTGTCAGGCATAGGTCTCTGCACCTTTGACGTCTTAGCTATTTGTTCAGTGTTTGGCCGGTGCAGTTAACCCAAAAATGTAACATTGCATCACACAGAAAGGACATGGAAGGAAAGAGGGTCTCCTATTTGACTACAGACAATTCTGTATTATGGCCCATTATTCTGTGAATGTGGTCTACACATGTACCTGCAGGATTGAATGTGTTGCACTGCTCGGATTTCCTTGGTAAATCAGACAGATGAGCCACGCGCACCTTAGCAGTACCACTCATGTATTCCAGCAAGAGCATCATGAATAGCAGATATAGTGCAAAAGCACATGTGTATAGTGCACTCTTTTCTCTGAGAGGACTGGAGCTCCTTGGAGGCAGTGTTGAAGGTTGATGTCCACTTCCTGCCCAGCGACATTCTGGTGCAGCACCTCGCTTCTGGGCTGCCAGGGAGCTGATGAGCAGCAGGATATAATGTCATTGTTATTGTTTTGCAGATATTTTTGGGTTTTGCCGACTTTTATACAGACAAAACAATGTATTTGGTGTTCGAGAGACAGCAGCAGAAACAGGGTGGGCTTGCAGCTGTAGGTTTAGCTGAGCAATGAATTGAAGTGCGGCTGCCCGACTATGAGGTCTGCTGAAGGCGCAATGTATTGCATCAAGAAGAGTCATAGTTATTAATGAAGCGAGACTTTTCCTCATAATTTTGTTCGGTTGCAGCTGTTGCACAGGATTGCCCACAACCACGGACTCGCTCATAACGCCGATCAAAATTCTGTCGTTACCCACAGAACTGACCATGGTCCATAGTTTGAAGTCACTGAAGTGAGAACCATGCCGTTTTCGTCATTCTGCGTCTGATCTTTGTTCAGATTTTCTACTTTTGTGCGAAACGTCCGCTCCTGTTGAATCGCGGGTCCCGTGCACCGTTTCAGCGGAAGGTACGGATTGGATTCGCTGTGTGTACGCAAAAGCCAACGTACTGGGAAGGTTTGTTACAAGGAAGTAGACTGGTTTCTTCACCTCCTGCCTCTTCATTTGTTAACGTGTTTTACTCTGTCGTGAAATTAGTCCGAGGGGGTGCGGTGGCGCAGTGGGTTGGACCGGGTCCTGCTCTCCGGTGGGTCTGGGGTTCGAGTCCCGCTTGGGGTGCCTTGCGATGGACTGGCGTCCCATCCGGGGTGCGTCCCCTCCCCCTCCAGCTTTACGCCCTGTGTTGCTGGGTTAGGCTCTGGTGGTTTCAGATGGTGTGTGTGTGTGACAAATTAGTCCTGCCAACATTTGAAAAGAAGTGGAAGAGTCTTGGGATTTGTAATATGTTCTTGGTTTCTAAAAGGTCCAGTTCTTTTTCGGCCTAGAACGGCGGTGGGTATGACAAGTATTAGTCTTCTCTTTATCGACTAAGAAACCGATTCATAGCGCTTGTCACAGCGAAACCAGCTCCCCACCCAAGCCCCCCCCCCCCCCCCCCCCCCCCAGTCTTTCTCTTATTGTGACACATTTCCTGTCCGTTCTTTTCCAGTTTACCTTGTGTAGAACCTATTTTTAGCCGGCAAAGAAAAACAGTTTGATGCAGGCAGGAAAACTATGTTGGGAAAGAATAGGAGGAAGTCTGCCTGCCATTTAGACAAACAATCCGGAGCGGGGAGAGCGAGTTCTCGCTCGGAGAGTGTCTGCAGCGAGGCACGAGCGCATGGGCTACACAATTGAACTGGGTCAGACACCTACAGCGGCTAGAAGCGACGCAGACAGAGCCCCGCGGTCTCTTGCGAGAGTACTCTGTGCTTGTTCTCGGTGTTTATGGGCCTGATCTTGCTCACCTGCACCACAGGTTCCTGTAAGAGAGGGCACCTGGACACAGACCTGTGCTGCCTGGGGAATGATGGCTCCATGAGGATTGGCAGCCCTGGACCATTCATCAAGGTAGGTCTTGGATGTTGGAGGACACGAGCTTAACATGGTTCAGTGATAAATTTCCCAAATTTCCCCAAATGCCGTAAACCGTAATCTTGGTCACGCTTCCCTTTCTTCGTAACTTTTCGCAGTGCTGGAGGCAAGGCCTCGACTGCTCTTCGTGACGCTGCAGAATTTCACGTGCTGCTCGCTGCCGTGTTTCCTTATAAATGTGCCGTTATGTTTTTTGTGAATGCCGGTATTTATGCGGGCGTGTTGAAGGGGAGGTTCCCACGGGCTTGCGAGGTAAGATTTGGATCTAAACGTGTCACACTTTTCCATTTCCGCGCGTGTTGGCCTTTACGATCTCTGGAGGAACGTGCTGTTAGTTGGAAGCCGGGGAGAGAATATTCCCAACGCCAAGTTTGGCAAAAGGGGGACTACTTTGCTGAAATCCCCGTGCAGATACCATTTCCATACTCTGATTGAAAGGTTAATCGATTCCACACTGCACAACTGCTCCACTCGTGGGCTTGGCAAAATGAGAAGAGCATTTCGCTTAACTGTCCTGCCTCTCTACTTCTCAGCCTCATTTGCATGACAGTAATATCAGAACATTTAGTGAGCTTTTAAAACTGAAAACCGTTCAGGTGCTCCCCAGCCTGATTTCTGCTGCCGATAGATTGGAGGTGCATTGATCTGGCAGGATTTGCATTTGCCCATTTTGCTGCCGTGCTGGGTGACGGTACTGGTCCTGTGGCTGCAGGCCTTCGGTGGATTGAAAGCCGGCTCACATGGATTACGTCTCCAGGAAAATGTGCCGCGGTAACAAAGGTGTCACCGACTGACCTGTAAAGGGGATTTCAGAGCCCTAAATTCCCCAACATCTGCCCATCCTGTCCATCACAGGGTGCGCGGGGGGGGGATTGTTTGCTGTGATGCTAGCTGTCTTTCTGTACAGCAGCGCTACCTCCTGTTGAACGCTGCTGATATCTCATTCATCCTGGACAGCGAGTTGTTCGGTTGGCCTGACTAGTTGAGGCCCAGAATTCTCACTGGAGCTTTCTTTGTGACTGCTGAGAGAGGCACAGCTGCGCAGAGCTGCGGACGTGTTGATGCCCGGGGATAGATGCACCTGGCGGGCACATCTGTTAAGGTCCATTCTGGGGGGGAGGAGCCACGCCGGGTGATCGAAAAGAACGATGGTTTTTCGTCCTTTGCTAGTCTTTTTCCCCAAACGTGTCCTCTGGCGGCGTACAGCTACCGCGACAGAGCCTCACAGCATCCACAACCCAATGTATGGATGCCACAGAGGCGGTGATGCATTCGTTATGAGGGATTTTGCTCAAAACTGCTTCTTCCTGTCTAGCAGATGCACTGGTGCTCATCTCTTAAACTGGTTTACTCCAGGGTGGCCATACTGATTTATGCAACCTGCGTGTGCACGGTTTGAGAAGCTTATTTTTCGGGTTGGTTTGATGGTGAAGGGTTCATTTCGGGAAAGGACCCTGAATGGAATGCAGGGGTGGGAATAAGGGCCCAAATTGTGGAATCGGGTCATTTAAAGAGGAGTGAGTGAAACTGATTCGTGGAAGTCATTCACAGTGTCTGCGGAGGAGCAGGACGTGATGTAAAAACATCTGGGTTGTTTTAAAGCGCAAAAGCTAACTGAAGCAAACATCCCGACTGTTTGTTTATTTTTTCTGATGCTCATTCTTCCGTGTCCTTATCCCAAAATATTTTAAAATATTCAGAATCTGCGTAAGAAACCAGTGGAACGTGACAATCAAATTTAAAACATCGTCTCATCAATTATACACGAGTTCTAACCCTCGCGCAGTATTTGTGGAAGAGATTTTCTCCCCCCATCAGCCCTAACAAAACTAAATTCTGTAAAGCAGGAAAGTCTGAAAAGGGTAGGTTTTATTTTCGTGTCGATTTTTATATGACGCATTAACATTAGTCAGTGTGAATTTCATTTCATTTCTCTGTTCTTACGGTGCCAGTTTTACTTAAGGGCAGATCATTTCAGTTTAATTAACGAAATGGTAATGCATTACTTAATTGTGCAGCCCAGAGCATTACAGTTCCAGTCTTTCACACGAGGCAGGTGCATGTGGTTTGCAGTTCCTTTTTGGACATTTATATTTTTTTCTACCATGGATGGTGTTGCTGCAGACAGAGGATAAAAGCATGTATACACAATATGCCATACACACATACACATTTTCAGAACCGCATGTCCCATATGGGGTCGCGGGGAGCCGGAGCCTATCCGGCAACACAGGGCGTAAGGCCGGAGGGGGAGGGGACACACCCAGGACGGGACGCCAGTCCGTCGCAAGGCACCCCAAGCGGGACTCGAACCGCAGACCCACTGGAGAGCAGGACCCGGTCCAACCCACCGCGCCCCCGCGCCCCCCTACATGAAGATAAATTGGTATTTTTTAGCACAGAGTTGACAGGTAAGAATGGAAAAACTGATGAAACGTGAGTACGGTGCTTTTCATGAATGAAGGTTAACAATATTATAAAAACACCATTATCAGCATCATATAAAGTGCAAATTATCATCGCTTTCAGAAAATAGCAGTCGTACACCGAAACAAAAGTCAGGAATGTTCTGCTGCAAACGATGCATAGTTCCACTACGTTTTAATGACACTTCTGCGGACATACCTGAAGCATTTTTATTTAGATATCTTTGAAAAATGAGAAGGTCGCGTTGTTGTTTTAACACCACCCCGGCGATGGCGCTCTGGACCACGCGTTGCATAGATTTGGCCGAGGCGTTTTGTTTCCCAACCCCTCCCTCCTTCGTAAAGCACGACACTATCTTCTGTGATTGATCGTTTGGGAAGGGCAGCGAGTTCCATTTCCTGAGTTGTGATCAAACCAAAACAAAATGTAACGTCATAAAAATGGAGTGGGGGGGGGGGGGGTCACACTGTTTTGTAGGTGGAAGTGTGATATAAATATTGTGTCATGCATGTGGAGTTTTTAGGCCTAGAACATATGACAACAAAGACCGCTGGCCTGGAATGTTAACTATATACTTGTGACACTGTTTCGTACACAGATATAATAAAGGATGGATGGCAGAGTATGAATAAGTAATAAATGCTTTGTAAAATAATTTTGATGAGCTGCGTTAGATGGAAACGTGAAAACAACGCGCGTAAAAACTTTGCGTCGGCATGTAGTTTTCCTGTGGTTGCATGATGGTTCCAGCTGTCCCAGCTGGAGCTTCTGATTTACTGAATGGTGCCCAGACTTCCAGCAGGAATCTCCAGTGCTGTGCCTTTGACAAAGACCGTTTCAGTGCCCCATTCAGTTCCGTTCTGCCTCTCTTTCATCGTCAAAGGGAGGACGTGAGTGTGCATGAGCAATAGAGGACATGGGAGAGAGGCTTGGCAGCGGAGGGATCGGAGGAGGCACATGTGACTGGCGGAGACATGCAAGCGCATGCACACACACACACACACACACACACACACGGGCGCCCTTATGCACTCCGAGCTCAGGGCTACAGTAGACAGCTGCTGCTCTGTCCTCCCTGGCCCTTCATGAACTCCGCACACAGATTTATGCCTGTATGCTCTGCTCCCACTGTCTGTCTGAATCCCTGGTTTGGAAACTGTCTACCGTTTCCTCTACGGGGGGCTTGGACTGGCGTCTCCTCGGGGTCTTCGCAGGTTATTGTGCCGGCTGCTTCCGCGCCGCTTCCTGCAAGAGCACAGCGCGCTCACCGAATCACATGGTCTCCACAGAGCGAGCAGCCCAGCCCATCCGTGGACTGTCACCGTGTTTACAAACAGGCGGGTGTTTGTGACACCGCTGCTCCACGGACAGCGCCACTCCGCACCTGCCCCTGCAGCAGATCTCGCGGCTCTGGAATACTGCTGCAGTCCTGCTGGGCTGTGAGAACAGAGCGCTGTGCCAGGTAAGATTGACAGGGACGTTCAACATTTGTATTCCCCCCGTGTATTTAAAAATTCTCTCGATGTTGCCACGTAGTGGCGGCATTGTGACTTTGTTAAAGCAAATTTTAAGGAAACTAATGAATCCAAGCGTTTGTTTTTATCGAACCTTATGTCACGTTGCCTCCTAAGTTTCTCTCCTTCTCGTATTGCACTGAAGCTGCTCTGTGCTTTGGCCTCAGTCCATCGGTCCGTCAGCGTCACTCGTGGCGGTTCGCGCACGGAGGCTCGCTCAACAAAACTGTGCTCCGATGGTGCAGAAAGGTTCAGGTGCCGCGAACTTTGCGTGCCGCGGGAGTCCGCATGGGCTGAATAGTACTGTTGCTAGAAAAGAGGAGCTTTTGGTCATTTTCTGGTTTCAGTGGAAGCACTTTCAACACTGGTTCAGAAAATCTGCAAGGCTGCGTCGTGAGGGTTGGTGTCCTTATCCTTGTTCATTGAGCCGGTTGGGTGCCGAAGGGAAGGGTGCAGTTCAGTGCGACTCGTTTCTTTTTTCCTCGTCCGTCTCCTGCTTTTATTCACAAGCTGAGAATCTTCCTTGTCTGCAAAACATCATTTGTTAATACTAATAATAAGATTTTTATGCATCTGGGCCCCGGCGCACAACTTAAGATCAGCTATTTATTGTCATGCAGATAGTCCGTGTGTTGCACGGACAGAAAAACCTCTACTCTCTTAAAATACTAAAGATGTAACGATTAAACGCTAAAAGAGTATATATTTGCACCCTAGAAACATGACATCATAAAGATGACCGCATAGGCGTTTGGCGCTTCCAAATATAAGAACCGTCATTTGTTGCATGCAGTCCTGAATTAAATAATGCCTTTTATTTTAGGAAATGTGTGTGAACATTATTTGTACAAACTGTGTGAAAGATGAATAGAAAGGGACCCTTGAGCCTCATAATGTATGGGAAGTAGGAGAGTGTTTTGTTTGGAACAGATCATCTTTTTCCTTCATAGTGTTCAGAAGAGGGCAGCTGGTAGCATGGTAGTTGCTGCCTTTGGACCCAAAGGTCGGAGGTTGAGATCCAACCTTCCACTGTAGTATCCTTGAGCAAGGTACTTACCCTAAATTGTTCCAGTAAAATTACCCAGCTGTGTAAATGGGTATATAATTGTACGTTGCTTTAGAGAAAAGCATCATGTGGATGCAAGTTTATATTCTTATACTGTTGGGGAATCTTACCTCTTAATGGATTGTATGCTTCAAAAAAAAATCAGAATGGTCCTTATCTTTAAACAGTAACACCCATTGTGGAAGAACGCTGAGTTTGTTCATTGCAATGAACAGTGAAGAGCTTCCATGAATGTGGAATATGATGGATAGTCAGGTGTGGCACGGTGGTGCAGCGGGTAGAGTTGAAGGCTCACAACACCTATACTATTGGGTGTGAGTTTGATTGTTTCTCAGTCTGTGCGGAGTTTTCATGTTTTCCTTCTGCTCAACTGGGTTTCCTCCCACAGTCCAAAGAAATGTTTTGGGTCAACTGGAGACTCTAAATTAGCCTTACTGTGTACAGGCGGTCCCCTACTTACGATGGGGTTACGTTCCGCGAAACCCATCATAAGTCGAAAATATCGTAAGTCAAAAATGCGTTTAATACACCTAACCTACCGAACATCGTAGCCTAGCATACCTGCGATGGAAATTACGGGCTTGCCGCCTTCATGCTGGACAGTTATCTTGAGCTTCTCCTTAAGAGTAATTGCCTTCCTCTTCTTCTCCCCACCAGTAGCAGGAGGCATAGATGGGTGTGTCTGTGACATTATGGATGCACAAAACACAATGTAGATACATGGGGGTATCTGTATAGCGACCACGTGGCAGACTGGGAGGTGCGGATCGCTGCGGCTGCTCAGCATCGTGAGAGAGTATTGCACATATATTGCTTGTCCTGGGAAAAAAAAAAAATCAAAGTTCAAAATTCGAAGTGCAGTTCCTACTGATGTCAATGTCATCATTGTAAAGTGGGAAAAATCGTAAGTCGAGGAGTAAGTCGAGTCTGTGTTACATTGCTGTATTTTTTAAATGATTATATGTCGTTGAGTATAGTGTAGGGCATCGATAGTCACCTACTACATTTAAAAAAAAAAATTGTATGTTGCTCTGGAGAAAAATGTCCTACTGAACTTAAACTTAATAAATGTAAACATAGTAGTTTCCATGAGTCTGAGATGGACAGAGAGTTTTGGGCACTCCAGGAAGCTCCTGCCCCTTAAGGCTCTTTTACAGTGAAAGTAACAAAGGTACAGAAGAGCCACTCCTATTGTCAGCTAGTCACTGATCCCTTCAGATCTTTTTTGTTTCTTTCAAATCATCAGTTTTCATCTGAGGGTTACTGTTATATGACCATCTGTTGTTTGTTTTGTTTACTTTTGCTTTGTTCCTTCTAAAGGCAAACCATGTAATGTAATGAAGAAAGTCAGAAGTTAGCATGTGGGGAAGTAGTTTTTGGTGCTAAACTGCTTCTGTCACCAGTCAGTGTGTGTTTTGTTGAATGTGTGTGTGAACATGCCCAGGACTCGTTGACACGCAGAGACAAGAGCATCTGCTGCATGCACATGTTTTTTGTTTTGAAGCATCTGCCCTTCTGGAGAAGCGAGTCCACATCTGCTCCAGGCTCCGCTGGGCCTCCAGGCTGCAGCTGCCGCCCTGCTGTTCAGAGATATTTGCTGGTCCGGTGAAAACGGGGCATCGCGGTTTGAAACTACTCTTACCGCATTACCCCTGAATTAACGCAGTCAAAATGGATGGATGGAAGTGCCAACAAGTCAAGCTTGGCTCATAGTGACCACTGGCATGGTTTCCAAGGCAAGGAAGGAATGGAAGTGGTTTATCAGCGCCTTCTTCTGTGAATGTATAGGGAGGTGGAAACACAAGAAAAAACAGGCAAACTCTGCGCACCCGGAGCTGGATTTGAACCCCGTACCCAGCAAGCGGCTCAGCAGCCGTGAGGCACCAGCTTCACCCACCTTGGTCGTTTGCCTTGACTTATAAAATAGAGTGCATAGAGGACCTGGGTTTATGCTGCCATAGTACATGTCGGTACATTTGAACACTGACTGTTTAAACTCTTATTTGATGTATTTTATATGACTGCTATATTTTATCAACTCATGATTCTTAAATCTGTGTAACTGTGTAAATCTGTAGTAAGGCTTATACCTGTAGCAAGGCTTATATCATCTTTGCTGCTGTGATGCTTTATTGCATTTGGCAGGGATGCATCTAAAAACAGGTTCATGGCCAAAGGGAAAGTGAACCTTTTTGAACCTGAACCGTGTTATTCTGCGGCATTAAAGCTGTAGTCATTGTTACTTGCATCATGTATGCTGTACAGTTTACAACAGAATCTTTTATTTAACAATTCTGGCTAAATGCCACACTCCCTGTATTTTTCCGAACCGATTTTGTTCAGACATCCATCTTTTCATGGTTTTCAAATGCTAACGGAGGGCAGCAGCGCTGTTCCTCTCTGCTCGGTGACCACTCGCTTTAGTCTCCTGGTGATCCTGGGAAGGTCTGTTTTCCAAAGATCCTCTGATTTACTACAGGAGAACTGGTGATGCTTTCAAAAGGTAGGAAGGAGGGCCTTATTTCAGCATGTTAGAAACCACATATAGTCAGGGCTAAAAGGGAACGTGGCCTCAGAGTCTCAGGATCTCACCGTCAACAATCAGTTGCCTCCAGGGTAACACCCAGTATTGACGTAAACATCATGCAATCACTTCTGTCCCCTGGGGAGGGGACTGTGTGCCTGCTTCGAGAAGGTGACCATTTGTGCCATACGATTAACACCTCCCTCTCACTCAGAACTAGATTTCCTTGCATTTGTGCTCATGTATAATTCTCAGACTGTTGAGGAGATAAGGAGATGCCTATCACCGGAGCTGAGGTTCTGAACATTACCAGCATTCTGAATGGCCACATGGATGAGCTGAATTATATCAAAACGTGACGGAGCCGCGCAGCCTGCCAATGGGAGGTGCTGCCCATATCCGCGATACAACTTAGATGATCCCTATAAAGCTCTCTGCTGTGGTTTGACCTTGATATTCATTTGGAATTATAGTTTGTTAACAGTTTAGAACAACTGATCTCTGTGAGAGAGAAGCTTTTCAGTTTCATAATAGGCTCCTGTCAAAGAATTTACAGCCGAGATAAGGGTGCGGTCAATAGCAATTAAAAGAGTGCGATAAGGAGCACAGAAAATGCATGGGCGTTAGGAAATTTCCCCAGCCTTTCCCGGGTGACACACGACGCGTTAGGGACGGTTTTTTTTCCAACCGACAGGATTGTTTAAATGCCATATGTAGTATAATTTAACCAGATACCGAAGCTTGTAATGCATAAAGTTATAAAAAAGAGCAACAGGGTGTTGAGCGGAATTGGGGAGGAGTACGTCTTATCATAGCGCCCAGGTACGCTAACTACAAGGGACACAAAGCCCAGAAGAGACGGTGTGTGGACTATTGTTGATATGCATACGTGACAAAATAAAAACTTTTCTTTTAAATCCCCACCAGTTCATTTACTGGTTTTCTTTAAAGCATAGTATTTTCATGAGCAGCCTTCCAGAAGGGGCCTTTAGTAGATAGAGGTAGGGGACGTGCTGTCGAGTCAAATTCAACTCGACAACCAACTTTCAAATTCAACTCTTAGGGTTTTCGTGGTAAGGAAGGGTATGGAAGCGGTTTACTGCTGTCGTGGAATGGAACGGAGTCGTATGCTTTAACAGAGACATTATCTGAGCAACTGCAAGGGTGAGAGTTGGGAAAATTTTGGAACACTCAGACCACTCCCTTCAAGTTGTCTTATATAGGAGTTAGATAGCATCGTTCAGAAGAAATCACGTCACGGGAAATCATCGTTATTTTTCACATAAGTAAATATAGGATGGCGCTTTAACTATAACTTTTATCAGTTTTCCATTTTCCTGATGTTAAGCTGACCATTACATATACACAGATATCTTGTTATATAAAATATAATTTTTTCTTAAATCACTGCATCAGACCATGAAGTCAAGTTAGGCCAACTATGGAATTTGTCTTCCACTCCATCACCTTTGACTTCAGGCTTTGGGAGGAAGACACAAGGAGTACATGCAAAATCCACACATGTAAATTCAAACCCAAAGCTGAAGAGCTCTGAGACCTGAACGTGACCTGCATCACCACTGTGCAGCTCAACCATACCTTTCTTCACTGCATTTTCGTTTCCTTCTTTAGTGATGGGTCTGTGTGAAGTTGGCGTGTTTACTGAGACTTCTCTTGTAAGACAGTTGTAGTAACTGTGAGCTATGAATTGAAGACCAGTCAATGTGCTTTTTCCATTATCCTGCTTTCGTTTCACGGATTCAGGTTTTACCTTCCTCATTCCTGCCACTGATCGAGATCCTGGTGGTTTTAATGAACTGAATTAGTTGCCCAAAACACTCTACGAAACTTATCAACCGACTCGACCGACTAGCTGCCTTTGACTGGTATGCCAAGAATCCGTTGTTACGAGGACTTGAGCTGAAGGATGTTTTGCGATACGTGCACGGATGTGCACATCTGAAGATCATTTATAATTGATGGGGGTGGATAGAGTTGTCCGAAAGTGCTTGATGGGAACATCTGCTGAAGATGGAGCGTTGACAAAAAAGTAAGGGGGTCGGAAACTGGAAGAAAAAGTGCTCTTGGGGCAAGAGAATACAATGTCATCATGCTGCTGGAGACTTACTCAAATCAAGTTATGCAGTGCTAGGTGGACAGTTTCTGTCTCCAAAGTGTGATAGTTTTAGTGTACTCGCTGCAGTGACCTCGCTGGTGACCAGGAGTAATGGTACGATTTTCGTGTCAACTTTTGCATTGTTCCACCGATGTCTCTGAACTCTGGGTCTCTTCGGCCGACGTTCTTGGAACCAAAGAAAATAATTTTCCAGGTTTGCATGTAGTGTGGCGACATCTCTAAACTGTCTTATCTGCATATTATGTGCACTAACATGACTGACATTAATTAAGCTGCATCATTTGATCCTGATCGTAATATTGGCTATGCCTTCGTTCAGTCTAGTTTGTGTCCACATGCAGTGTTTCTGTGAAGTACAGGATCCTGACTAAAAGCTCCTCTTCTCTGTGTGTCTACATAGCGAGGGCCTCAGAGGCTAGGGTTACACCTGACCTCCTCGCTGGAAGGATATCCATTTTTCCACCCCGGGATGATGAGTCTCTCCGTGCTGTGACAGTCTCGCTGTGCACCATGGGGTCTCCAACACTGGGGAAGGCAGCCTCCCTTGACAGGCTTCTGGAAGCATGCGTGCAGGCGTTCGGTGAGTGGTGATGGGTGAGGCATGACTGTCGAGTGAGCTCCGTATCGCAATACTTCACAGTCCTGTTTGCATTTTGATACATAACAAACAAAACATCAGAGAAGAATCTTTACCTTAACTTTATGGCACGGTGGCACAGCGAGTAGCGCTGCTGTCTCACAGCATCTGGTACGACAGGACGTGGGTTCGATCCCCACTCAGTCTGTGTGGAGTTTGCATGTTCTCCCCGTGCCTGTGTGGGTTTCCTCCGGGTGCTCTGGTTTCCTCCCACAGTCCAAAGACATCCTGTTCAGGTTCCCCCATTGTGTGTGAGTGACAGTGTGTGTGTGTTCCACTGATGTATGGATGAGTGACCCAGTGTAGGTAGTGTGTCCAGCAGTGTGAGTCACCACGGTGAATAAGGTGTGTGGGCTCATAACACTACATAGAGTTCATTGGAAGTCGCTTTGGAGAAAAGCGTCTGCTAAATAACTAAATGTAAATGTTTACTGTAACAGTAGTGATGATGAAGTGTGTGAATGCTGAGTTGAAATTACCAAAAACGCAACACAATCGTGGTCTGGGTGCGATTCGACACAAAGTGAAGTAAGAAACAAGTAGGAATTTCTCTGTGTGCCCTGTTACTTAAGTCAGTGAGGAGTGTTTGCTGCTGACTGTATGAAGGAGCTGTCACAGACTTAAGGGGGCTTTCAGGGTTTCACTGAACCAGCTGCACTCACGTAGATTTCTGTGTTCAGCTTGTAATTGCACTTCAGCTAGTCAAAGCAGATGCACCAAGGATGGGAGCCTGTGCGCATTACCCAGGTATTGTGTCGAAGGGGTTTTGCACGGGACGCGCCAGGGCCGGACCGCTGCCGTGTTACACGTTCTCTTTCTCTCGATGCAGATGACAACGGGGACCTGGGAGGCAGTCAGCTGCCCCGCATGGTGTTGCTGATGCACCGTTGGTACATCACGTCCACTGAGCTTGCTGGGAAGCTTCTTGTGATATATCCTTTGCACATTTGGGGGGCAGGAAGAGGAGAAGGGGTCTCACTACAAAACCATGCAATTCAGATCGGAGGTCACTGTAGAGTGTACAGCCAAGGTGTTTTCCTCCTGTGTCCAGTTAGAAATCATCTCACACTTCTGGATAACCAGGTTGCTTTGGAAAGTTGTGTGCGCTACAGCCGACGGAATTAAACGAAATGGCGGGAAATTGCAACGAGGATTTCCGCCACGAACCATCCGTGTGACTAACGTGTACGCTTTCCCTCTACTGGAGTGTGCTGTTTGCTTCCAAGAAAAGAAAGTTCTATAGGTTTCCATGAAATGTCTCTTTTGATCTCTTCCTTCTCATTAGGTTAAAAAGACACTTCCATGCTCCTAGTGTGTGCAAAACCTCCAACGACCACATGGCTCTTGTGGCCTCCCCCAGCCTCCGGTATTGTAGGCTGTGTTAGACAGCCCTAAGGGGCCTGTCTGAGCTGAGCTATCTTCATGTGACAGCAAACAAAGACACCATTCTGCTCCTGCTGTTCCACATTGCGTCAACCAAGTTCAACAGAGATGTTCTTTTTCCTGATATCAAGCGCAGGACTGTGGTGCTCACTCACTCAAATGTTTGTATTTATGGGTGTCTGGGGTTGGTCCTTTTCCATCCCTGTTCCACATTTTCAAGAAATACCAAGCAGCGAAGTGATTGTGGCAGCTCGTGGGCAAAAAAAAACTGTTCGGGACACACACACGCTGCCTGAAACCGCTTGTCCCGAGCGGGGTCGCAGCAAACCGCAGCCTAACCCGGCAACATAGGGCACATGGCTGGAGGGGACACACTCAGGATGGGACGCCAGTCCATCGCAAGGCACCCCAAGCAGGACTCGAACCCCAGTCCCGCAGAGAGCGGGACCTGGCCAAACCCACCGCACCACCGCGCCACCCTGTTCAGGACACTCAGACCATAAATAGACCACATTCCGAGCGCTCCATAACGGAGGTCTTTGTAAAATATCTTTCATTATAAAGTGAGAGGCATTGCCCTTGGTGCGATTACTCCATGCGTGTGGCTTTTGTTACATTCAGGAGCTGGTCACATGGTTAGCCTCCCACTGGTTGTGTCATCCCAGATCCTTTGCATTCCTCTGTAGACCTCTCCCCAGACATGCATCACATTGACACCTCTGTTTTTTTTATCCCAGCGTATGTATTTACTTCTCGTGTATTCATTCCAAAAACCCTCTGGACTTTGCCGATACAACCTGAGCATCACCAACTCCTTAACACGTAACACGTACCGTGACTGTCAGAGTGACGACTGCCAAACAACCAGACTGAAGATCTGTTACTTAATGAGGTAAGGACTTTACTCTCTGCCCCTAGGCCTAAAAACCTGGGCACTGACTGATTTTGAAATTATAGATGATGTCACTTGAAGTGTCAGCCAGTGGCCATCTGTGTGAGCTATGGGTTGCCTGCAGCCATCTGAAGTGGATGTGTTGTTTGCTTTAAATTGCCTAGCGAATCGGTTGTTGTGTGGTCCATCATTTACAAAGAAAACACCTTTGGCATCCTCGTTAGTTTCAAACCACACTTATGGCTGTACATGTCCTCGCTCCCTACTCTACTGAGCCTTTGTTTTGTTCCCTTCTCTTAGTGTTGACTTTTAAAGGTACATGGATCTGAGCTTGTATGTCTGTGGCCTGTACTTGTTAATGTTGCTTTTGCAAGTTGATTTTGTTGTCATTGTATATGAAATCCCAGTCCGAAAATACTTTCTCGTAACCAGCGGAAACAATTCCAAGAAGAATTCGCTTGCTCGGTTCAGGGTCTATCCCGGATTCGCTGGATGCCGGACAAGATATGGGTACACACCCTAAATGAGACGAGACTTGACCCAGTATATCAATACTTCTGTTATTTTATAAATTTATAGAGGGAGTGCCATGGCACAGCGGGTTTGGCCTCTGCCTGCTCTCTGGTGGGTCTGGGATTCGAGTCCCGTTTGGGGTGCCCTGCGATGGACTGGCATCCCGTCCTGGGTGTGTCCCCTCCCCCTCCAGCCTTTCGCCGTGTGTTGCAGGGTTAGGCTCCAGCTCGCCGCAACCCCTCTCGGGACAAGCGGTTTCAGTCAATCTGTGTGTGTAAATTCATATTTCTGCTATTTTCTAATTCATGACCTTAGTCTGTTGTGCAGAGCATGGACAGGTTTTAGGATTTGTACTGAAACCAGATAATTACACATCAGGCATTTATTAATAGAGTCAAAATGCTAATCATATTAATTCCAATATTTAACCCTAAAACCTGGCATTTCATGTGTACTGCGTGTGCCGGGGTCCCTGTGACTATCAGCACATCCCCCGCCATCCTGCATCACTCCTCACATCACGAGTGGCCGGATACAGGCTCTGGAAGAGCCTCCGGTGCTGCATTTCCTCTGCTTCTGTTTGTGATCCAGCCATGAATCATTCAGCCTCCTAAGCACAATGGGCCGCAACAAGAACAGCAGCCATCCTTCCTGCCCAGCATGTGTCTATAAAAAAGACTCGAACCTTTGGAAGGGTGAAACGTTGTACCTCCCTGGTACGGTCAGAGATTAAGAGAATATATTTAATTTGTAATGGCACACTGTGATTATTTATTGATTCATACATGCCGTTATGCACTGCTCAGTTTTGCAGTGGGATTTCATGTAGCTTCAGATGGATGCAGCTGCAGATCAAGGTGTGCATTATATATGAGACAAGGCCACTTCTCTTCAGGTGACAGGCACGCAGCTAAAGTGTTGGAACCATGTCACATGCTAAAAATGTCAGTTGAAGGCTGTTTTTTTCACCCATGCTCCAACATGTGTCTGGCCCCCAGGTACTGGACCGTCGAATTCCCTGCGGAGTTTAACCTGGACTTGGGCCTGATCCGAATGACGGAGGAGTTCCGTGATGCGGCTGCCCAGCTGGGCTTTGAGGAGCACTTCAAACTCATTGACATCTCTACCATGTATGGGGGTTCACGGATCGTGCTTTAAACACCGACCCCTACGGTGCACTCCACACATGTAGACTCCATTCCCCCTTATACAAATGCCTGTTGGAAAGACAGTCAGTTATTCAGACTTGACTCACTCGGGCTTGAAGACCAAATACCAATTTTCCAGACATTTTTGTCAGCTCTGTCCTGCTCAGATTAGTACAAGCAGGTGAGCAAACACCTGTGCATAGGCCGAAGGTGCTGGGCACAGATGCCATCTCAGTTCACATTTCCATGAAACGTTGTGTTTCGTTCTCCTGTGCACAGCCTTAATTTCAGTGTTGAAGCCCACTGGGTGATGCGATGAGCAGCAAAGCTGTGATGGTAAATATAACGTACTGTCCAAAGTAGTTTACAACCCAGTTTCCAATTTGTTTCTGAACAGGTTACATCAGTGTCCTCACTCCAGCCATCGACGATCCGTTGTTTTCCATAACACTATATTTGACAGACAGATTTTAAGACTTTTATGAGATCCCATCAAGAAGTGTACACGTCTCTATAAATGTTTAAAAAATTACTGTAAATAATTTCTTAATAAACACACCGATTGCTTTATAAATAATAACTTGATCAGCACAATGGAGAGGAATGTAATTTTCTGCTAGCCGGACATGAAGACGTAGAAAAAAACAACTATATTTTAAGTCCTTCAGTGCGTTCATAGTAAGGGGACTTCCATGTAAGCTCTGTTGGAATTCCAGTCCAACAGAGCTTACATGGAAGTCCCCTTTCTATGAATGCACTGAAGGACTTAAAATGTAGTTGTTTTTTCTATGTATTAATAGAAAACTGGCCTTTCACACTGCCATGGTTTTGGCAAAAACATTCACGTTTATTCATTGAGCTGGCGCTTTTCTCCAAGGCAGCTTGCGATGTTGAGACGCTTGCAGCTAACTACACAGTTACAAGGGAAATGGGATCTCTGACCATGTTCTCCGACAGCCCATCTTACGACTGGATGAGGAAGCTGACCCAGAGGAAGAAGCAGCTGAAGAAAGGCAAGGCATCACTGCTGTTTGACCACCTGGAACCCATGGAGCTAGCAGAACATCTAACCTTCCTGGAGTACAAGTCCTTCAGAAGGATTTCTGTAGGTCTCCAAGATGTTTCTACCTGGGAACTGTCCATCTGTCCCTGGCCCCTGCTCAATTTCTGGAATGTTCTCGTTCACACTCATTTTCCACTTACTTAGGCACAACTTATCTTTTGCTGGCTATTTGTCCTTGTCCAAAGATAATGTTTTTTTTTTTTTACATCTCCCATTCTGCTAAACAAATGTTGATGAGGGTGCATAAACAATTTATCAGCTGGGCTGTTTCTGTTGAGAACATTTTCCTGCAATGTTTTCCTGTTTTTTTTGTCTGAATTGCAATATTGTGTTTCTCTATTCAATGAGATTGGAGCTTTGGCATGGTGCCTTCTTCCTATCTTTTTGACGGTTGTTTGCACATGATGCCCACTGCCTCGGGGCAACGTGAGGTCCAAGACAAAGCTTCTGATGGCTCTCACAGTTGTGTTGTCCCTTCAGTTCACAGACTACCAGAGCTACGTTACACAAGGATGCTTGGTGGACAATCCCACCCTGGAGAGGTCTATCGCTCTCTTCAATGGAGTTTCACAGTGGGTACAGCTGATGGTCCTGAGCAAGCTGACACCCCAGCACCGTGCTGAGGTCATCACCAAGTTCATCCACGTAGCTCAGGTATGCAGTCCAATTCTCGCTAGGTTTTGTCTTTAAGACACTGGCCATGGGCAATGAATAAAGGCCTGTGAAACGGCCAATATATGAGTTTATTTGCTACATTTTTCTAACTTGCCCATAATTAATACAGCTGTTGTCCATGTCAGCCATGTATTTCACATTTACATGTATTCATTTAGCAGACACTTGTCATCTCATAGAAAATACAGTGTGTTTTTTGCTATAAAAAGCATTGTAGAAATGCAACAGGTACGACTGAGTGTCCCCAACGGCCAAGCCAAGCTTCTGGGAATCGGTGCCATGTGAAAAGGAAAAGCAGGGCTTGTCATCTCTAATCCTGTCCTCTGCTTGTCCTGTTGATGCAGAAACTGCTTCAGCTGCAAAACTTCAACACGCTGATGGCCGTGGTGGGGGGGCTCAGCCACAGTTCAATCTCCCGCCTCAAGGAGACCCACTTGCACCTCGCCCCTGAGGTCACCAAGGTCAGGATTTGGACTGAGATACCGCCTGCTTCATCAATCACGTTGCCGTTCATTTACAGTTCAGGTCTTCTTTCGCTTTAACCCAGTATTTATGTTTCAAGATTCATGTAATATGATGATTCTTGGTAGGATTTCCAGGCATTTCAGTGTTTACAGACTTAAAACCTTTGCTAATGCTGAAAATATGTATATTAAATTTATTCATTAAGCTGACACTTTTCTCAAAAGCAATTTTACAGAGTTAATGTACCTAACATTACTTACCCATCTCTGCAGCTGGGTATTTTTTACTGGAGCAATGCAGCACAAGTAACCTTGCTCAAGGGTACTACAGCAGGAGGTGGGATTTGAACTTATGCCCTCTGAGTCCAATACACTAATAAACAATAACTACCTGCAGCCCCTTTATGAATATTATGTTCATATATTCATGTATTACTTAAAATATTTAATGGTATTTTTCTCCAAAGCTACTTCTCAAAGATAATATGTACCTGAGCCCGAACTTACAAAATTATGATCAAAGTGCATTTAATTGACCGTGACAGGACATTGCTTCCTACATTCCTTCACCCTTTTGTATTTTTTGCCTGGCCAACTGAAGCTGTTTTGTTGATCATTCCATTTTTTTCTTTCCCCTATTTCCACTCCAGATTTGGAATGAAATGACAGAGCTGGTTTCCTCAAATGGGAACTACTGTGCTTATCGTAAGGCCTTCACCGACTGCGAAGGCTTCAAGATCCCCATCCTGGGTGTGCACCTAAAGGACCTTATTGCAGTGCATGTGGTCTTCCCCGACTGGCTGGATGAGGGCAAGATCAACCTGGTGAAGATGCAACAGCTCTATGTGACCTTCAATGAGCTGGTGTCCCTGCAGAGCGCCACCGCTCAAGTGGAGCCCAACATGGACCTTATCTATCTGCTAGCAGTGAGTTTCCACTGATGCTCTGCTGGGTTTGAGTTCGAGCAGCGCAAAACTCAAAATATCCTGCGATTTCATACTGAGCTTGAGTATCACACACACACACACACACACACACACACACACACACATATCGTCTGAAGCCGCTTGTCCCAAGCGAGGTCGCGGTGAGCCTGAGCCGGAGCCTAACCCGGCAACACAGGGCGTAAGGCCGGAAGGGGAGGGGACACACCCAGAATGGGACGCCAGTCCATCACAAGGCACCCCAAGCGGGACTCGAACCCCAGACTGACCGGAGAGCGGGCACAGGCCAAACCCACTGCAACACTGCACCCCCCCCCGCTTGAGTGTTATTCATTGCCTTATTGCAATAAAGCTGTAGAAGTGGTTCCACATATGAATATTCATCACTGATTTTAGATTTGAACTTGAATTGTGCTGGTTTGGCTGTTTAAAAGATTTTTTAGTTGATGTGAAAAAGAAACTTCATCATTCCTTCTTTACATGGCATAGTTGCGCCACTAAATTGTGGATATATTTTCACATGGAGGAAATGACCAATTTGATGAAATAGAGGAAACAAAAGGCCATCTTACTGAGACTGTTTGATTACAAGTTGTTCTCTCCATCCCTGCTGTTTTAGAATCAATCGCCACCATTATGGGAAGCAGTTACTGACCCCTATTGTGAATTAATTAGTCCAGACAGCTACCAGATTCATTGTTTGAAAGCTCTCCTTTTTCATACAAACTGATGAGAGTTTCCTCGTCAAGTCATTTCTTCAGCAAAATAATGTTGTTCTTTATTCTCCATAAGATTCACCTGAACAGCAGCACGGTGAAACGGTTACATAGAGACGCTGTTCAGGAATTAAATGATATTTGTAATCGGACAGAGTGCCCTGAGAGAATGCTTTAACCATAGCGTGTGCGATTTCTCCAGCTCTCCCTTGATTTATACTACACGGAAGATGAGATTTATGAACTCTCCTTACTCAGAGAGCCCCGGAACCCAAAGTCTCTGGTGAGTATCCAGTACCGTGCTGTAGTAAAATTTAGATCTTTGGCGGTCAAAACTATGTTTATTTTTTAATTGAATGGTTGGTTGTCATATTTCGCAAGATCAAAGTAAATACCAAAATAATTTTGTGCTTCATTAAACGATTCTCAGGGTTTATTAAACCATGGTAAGACTGCAGTTCTTTTGACAGTGGTTTATTCGTTTGATTCAGAGGACCAAGGCCTGGATATGTTTCCAAAGAAAGCTGTGTCCAGCAGACTAAATTACACCGCAGTATGGAAATGGAAAGGCATATGTTCTGGGCATGCAGTGATGCGATCTGAGAGCTCCACGTGGCCCTCCACTTCACTTGAAGTGACCCACAAGGACAATTATACATTTTTCTTATATACTACACCTATCATAAATACTATGAATTCTGTTTAATCACATAATAATAGTTATCATTAGATATATACTTGACTGCACCCCTCACCTACAAAAGATAGAATTGTAAAAAATCCTGATTTAGACATTTAAGACTCAATGTGTCACTTGCTATGATTTTTACATGCTTGGCCCTCTGACCAGTTCATAATAATGGTTGTGGCCCTTGGCCAAAGAAGTTTGGACACTCCTGACATATGTATTTAAAGGTCCGTTTTTCCTCTTTTCTTTCTGATGAGTGACGCACCTGACATCTAACCTGTGAAGCAAGTGCCTCTGGCCATTCAAAAGCCAGTGAGCAGGAATTTTCTGACATCTCTGCTTATGCTTCCCAGCCCACCTCCCCCACTACGCCCAACAAGCCGCTGGCCCCGCTAGACTGGGCATCAGGAGTGCCCACCAAACCTGACCCCTCAGTTGTCAACAAACACATAAGGAAGGTGGTGGAGGTTAGTCCTCGAGATCACTGAGTTCAACAAATCTGCTGGTGTTATGCTCTCCGTTGCATCATCATATGATTGACCGAAACAGCCACCAGCTTAATTTTCATCATGAAATCAAATCACATTTGTCATCTTTCAATCAGCAAGTATGTAAAAACTTTTTAAAATTATTCTCAAGTTTTCTTTGGGTTTTAAGGACTATGTTGGTAACTCACTTCTGATTCGTATAATATGTTACACGAAACTGAGGAATTTACAGATATTTGAATGCAGTCAACTATGAGGAAAAAACAATTTTATATACAGTGGTACTTATAACGTCAGTTCATTAGTTGCACTTGTGTGTGTATAACGTGATGACTGAGCAGTGTTTTCTTCTGTTTATTCTGTTGTTTGATAGGACGTGAATCACGTTAATCTACCTTTCATTAGCACTTACTACGGTCACTTGTGTCTTTCTGTTGTTCTTACCAGTCTGTGTTCAGGAATTATGACCATGACCACGATGGCTACATCTCTCAGGAGGATTTTGAGAGCATTGCTGCCAACTTCCCTTTTCTCGACTCTTTCTGCGTCCTGGACAAGGACCAGTAAGTTGGCCGGACCTCGCCAACATCACACCGCGCGTGAACACGCACAAGGAAAAATTCAGTCCTATCATTGAGTGAACAGGCCAGGGTCGTTCCCCAAGCTTGTGTATGTTAAGTCACCACTATAACAGAGCAAAAAAAAAAAAATTCAGCAAAGTAAAATCTCATCTATAAATCAGCAAGAGTAGTAGAAGCCTACGTGACTTGATAAGAGTAGTAGTTGCAGTATTTCTGTGAGTGTTGACTTGGGACGGCTCCTTTTCCCTTGTTTACCACCCCGGTGGACAGAGCACAGAGGGTCAGGTTGGGTGAGCATCGCAGAGAATGAAGATCACAGTGCAATGGGACGAGCGGAGAGATTCAGTGGCTCATACCGTCTTTCGCTGCGACAGGGCTGTCAGAACCACCTTGTTCGCCCTGGCGGAAGAACTCCACTGTAGAACACACCTAAGAACACCAGCTGTCATGCTCTGAAGACCTGTGCTTAGGCGTTGCTGCAGAAAGTGCGATCAAACCTCATTCTTTGTCAGTTTAAAGGATCGTTTCAAATACAGTCCAGGCTGGGGAGGGATCGCCTAAGAATGGTACAATCCACCGTATGGAAGGCTAATTTAAAGGCCTTCTGTTACGTGATTATATTTTATTCTCATGACTGGCAGCATAGGGCAAAGAGAAGGTGAAGGTTGTGGCAAATCACGAAGGACACGCAGGATGGAGCGACGTCCCAGCGGGTTCTCCGTGCACTGAAGTGTTAGAATTGCATTCCCCGCGCCTCAGCGGGTTCATATCTGTGTTCTGGAAGCTTTGGAGAGAGAAGGAGGAGAGCGCAGCGGCGAGTGGGGGAAGGGCAGCCTTTAAAACCTGATGTTTTGGAGTGTCAGGCCCTCTAGGTCAACCGGCGGCAGTAAGGGACAGCCATTTTGACACCTACAGGGTCAAAAGCTTCATGTCCATTGTCTTGATAGAGAAAAGAGCATGAGCACCCAAAATATATAACTGTGTTAACAGATACAAATTCCTTTGATACCTGTACTGAAATTATTTAGTCTTGTAACATATAGCACAACATTGTCTGAGAGTTTTTCTGACAAATAATCAATGTCTTGATAACTCTCGTTGGACGCATCGCTCACATCCGAGAGGGCAGAAGATAAAGAAAATTGATCTCTTTTACAGGGATGTCTTCCCATAGACAGAGGGATGTGCCCTGTCCTGGATGCAGTAAATTCTGGCACACTGTGCTTTTTTCAGGCTGTCGTGAGCGAGGCCTGGCATTGCTCATGTACGGTCAGCTCGTTCATGTGCAGTCCCTCCAGCCCTCTGTGTCTCCTTCGAATCCTGGCCTAATTTTTGAAGAAGGCATCATCCCCTACTCGCAGACAGGGAGACGAGTGCACTGCACCCTGTGATCGGCACGTGCGCCGATACATATATCTGTGTTCTGAGATCCACCTCTCTCTCTTTGCTCTCCGTCTGCATCCAGGGATGGTCTGATCAGCAAGGATGAAATGATGGCCTACTTCCTGAGGGCCAACTCCCTGCTGCAGTATAAAATGGGCCCTGGGTTTGTCCACAACTTTCAAGAGATGACATACCTGAAACCCACCTTCTGCGAGCACTGTGCTGGATTCGTGTGTATCTCTCATTCTCTGTTCCTCCCGGTGTTCACATTCACGTACAGCCTCATTCAGTTCCATTTACTGTTTAAAGTCTTTAGTCACAAAGCTCTGCAAAACAGATACCCACCTTCATTGATTGCAATGCCAAACAGGTCAAAGGTCGACTCCAAAGAAGCACAGTGTATATCTCTGTTGGTATCATTCACACTTCAGCTAAAGGGAAATATTGAGTGATGATTTTATACTGACAGATGGAGAACCACTATTATGACATATCATATTGGTATGTACACACACACACACGTTGATTGAAACCGCTTGTCCCAAGCTGGGTCACGGTGAGCCGGAGCCTAACCCGGCAACACACAGGGCGTAAGGCTGGAGGGGGAGGGGACACGCCCAGGACGGGACGCCGGTCCGTCGCAAGGCACCCCAAATGGGACTCGAACCCCATACCCACCATAGAGCAGGACCCAGCCAAACCCGCTGCGCCACCGCGCCCCCCGGCATCTGTACGCATACATTTAAATCATTCATATGCAATAGCTTCGTAGTGAACGTGAGATTATGCGGCCTGAACAATGATGTCTCGCTCACCCAGCCCTTTCGCTGGTAACGTTGTTTTTCCACATATGAATCTTCTGCACTCGAGACTTGTGAGGGTCCAGCCCGGTAGCGGTGCGTGGGCAAACACTGAAACGCAAGCGCATGCAGACATATACACATACCTCCAGACCCAGTTGTACGGAGCCCTACAGGAAGGGTGTTGTGAGAGGCTGTTTCCTGTTTATGATGCTGTGCCCACTGTTTCTCTTGCGCACAGCATCACTTTCCTTTTTTTGGCAACATATTTGCTAACTTTTTCTCCTCTACCCTGCTCCGCCTCAAACTCCTCCCTCTACGGCATTTCTCTCTCACAGCTCTGGGGCATAATTAAACAAGGATACAAGTGCAAAGGTGCGTGCCATTTTTTTTTTTTTTTCCCTGTCCTCGTGTCTCTGCTCTCTTTGCTCTCTTATTGAAGTGACCTGAATACCATTTTCCAGCTGCAATGTCAAACTTGTCAAACTTACGAGCGGTGCCACACGCGCTGGAATAAGACTCCGTGCCTTGATGCGGATTCTCCGTGGATGTTCTTCTCTCTGGGGACAAATTGCAAAGTTGCTTTAACTTCTGTCTCCGTACGAATGGAACTTAATGAACAACGCGAGGACTGTTGGGCACTAAACACCCTTGTGTTACATGGCTGCCCCATTACTTGGGATGTTAAATCAGTCTGGCCTAGCCAAGCATATTAGCACTGGTTAAACTAGTCAACAGTCACACTTTTGTACGAAACGTCATTTGCTACAGATTGTTGCGTGTGGATGCAGATTCCTGTCCGTTTTTCACATTTCTGGGCGCGTCGGCAGATGATCGTGCTGTTTGTCACATCGCTGGGAGTTAAACGTGATGTCCGTGCTCTGTTTCAGACTGTGGTGTGAATTGCCACAAACAGTGCCGGGAGCTGTTGGTCCTGGCTTGCCGGAAGGTACCGCGAGCCAAATCCTTGGGCGGCGTGTCGCCCAGCGTTCCTGCCCACAGCTCCCTGCCTAGCAGCCCCACCCTTCCCGCATGTGCAGGTCCATCCTACGTCATACGACTTCTCGCATACCTGATAACACACTGGAAGCTACGCACAGTTAAATTTAGCCTGTATTAACTTGCTTAGCAAAGGATTTTAAATCATTTTGGCCAGAGCAGCTACACGGCAACAGCGAGCCGTCAGAACGTAAACATTTTTCCTCTTATGTCCTTGTCGCTCAACCATAAAGTTACTTGCTTTGCATACTTTCCAACCATCCCAGCCAATTTCAAAGTTCCTTTCTGTTAAGGATAAATTTGAGTGCTCCATTTTTGAGAACATCCTTGAACTTAGTGCGCACAGGAATGGAGCTAAATGGATAACTGGATATGTCCTTGCAGATGAGGACGAGGTGTTTGAATTCCCCAAGGTGGCAGCAGGGAGTCAGAACCTAGAGGGTCAGTCAATTACCCTGATGACAGGCTCAGCCCAGAAGATCTCGGTGCGGCTGCAGAGGGCCACCACCAGTCAGGCCACGCAGACGGAGCCGTTGTGGCCTGAGCACGGCTGGGCAGCCACTGATGGCGGCTCGCACACCTTCCCCAAGATGAGGTACCGGCTGCATCGCAAGGGCTCCAAGGCCAAGGGCTTTGCTCGTTGGGAGAACGAGGCTCATGGTCTGCAGAGGGACCGGCAAGACTCCCAGGAGCAAACAGAAGGACCAGGGCAGCCTGTGTTAAATGGCTTCGCTTCCCAGCAGGACAAGAGGGAGGGCTTTGAGGTACTCGTGACGCTGCATTTACTTTTGGATGCTAGTGTCGGGCTTGATGCTAGAGTAAAGCTTAGTGGGATAAATGAAATGGTTGCCCTTTTACCTTAAGGCACCTCATTGCTCTAGTAGGGCTAATACACAAAAGCCATGTCGCCTACCTCGGGGCTGGTACTCGGCTCATTACTAGTGTATCCGGTATGGTTTATAGCAACATCCCAAGAAGCTAAAACTAAACACATAATGTAAAACCCTCCTGACATAAAAGTACATGTAGTATGGGACAGCGAGTATCAAAGTGGTTGAAGCTGCTGTCTTTGGATCCAAAGGTTGCAGGTTTGAATCCCACCTCCGGCTGTAGTATCCTTGAGCAGGGTACTTACCCTAAACTACTCCAGTAAAATTACCCAGCTGTATAAATGGGTAATAAATGTATGTAACTTAACGTTGATAGTTGCTTTGGAGAAAAGCATCAGCTAAATGAGTAACTGTAATAAACAATGCAGCCCCACAAAAAACTGCACCCATAAAAATTTATTTAGACAAGTATTTCCCCAGCAATCAGATACAGTTCCTCTAATCTATGAAAATTAAAGCCATCAAAGTATCTACAGTTCAGTTCCTTGTCAAGTGAAACCTCTCCTAAAAACTTGAACGACACATAGAGAATTTGGTGAAATGGGGGAAAAGCAAAAAGCCAACAGGGTTCGTCGGAAAAGTACACTTAGTTTAAAAGCCATGGAGACAGCTCCTAAATAAATAGCTCCTACTAGGCTTCTGAGATCTAAGTCCTTTCCTCCTCCCATGTCCTCAGATTTCACACTCAAAGCTCTAGCCACACAAAGATGGTATTAATCATGTTATTAAAGCTTTCCTTATTGCCACCACTCTGGCACAAGGGCTTTCCGTAACCAAAGAACATTGCGCAGTGGGGTATTGCTCTTAAAAGTTCATCTACATCAAGTACAGCAGCCAAAAAAACACTATAGAGGATAGTGGTTAAACTAAGTACCCATTAGAAAAGCATTGTAATTTAGGAAATAAAGTGACAGCGTTACACTCCGTGCTTTTAAAATGGGGCTCCATTCAATAAGCGTCCTATGCTTCGCCCTAATTAACGTCCTATCCAATGGCGCGGGTAAATTATTAAAAATTTTTTTTTTTTTTTTTAAATTATGGGCATATAATAGAGACCAACGGTACTTTGGCAATATACCTAGACATTGTACTTCCACACGTTACTTTTGTGCGATGCAGAGATACAGCAGAGAGCACAACCAACCCTCATGTTCTCAACCCCACGTTGGTGATTCTTGGAAAAACAACTCCTGTCCCAGTTATCACTTCAGAGCAGTCATTTAACACAACACCAACAGAGTAAACATGGAATAAACACTCATGGGAACATTTAAGAAAACTGCAGAATACCACACATTCAATTAACGATGCACAAAAATTGAATTATGCTTAAAACAATCCAACATACGAGAACGCCCTATCACACTAACAGTCTCTACCAACGACAACCATCGACCAATGCTGATCTAATATCGAGACTGAAACTGCTCTTCCAATACTATTATTAATTAAATTAGATGATTCTTTTCTCTGAATTGACATAATCATAAATACATATGCAGATAGGTGTATTTCGAGCTGAGCAATACCTGTAGCACTTACAGCTGTTTAACAGTTTATACAATGATTTACCAGTTACGACAGGTATAAATTAACTACAACAGTGATCAAGGGTATTACAGAAGAAGGTGGGATTTGAACATGGGTACTTTCAGTCAAACTTTTAACATATTAAATCAGTTACTTAAATAATTGTAACACATTTGTCAAGACTGAGCACCAACTCAAGGTGCATGTGAAACTCAAACTTCTGTTCATGCTTTTTCAGAGAAATGAAAAGTGGTGCACATTGTCTTTCCTTCTATTGTGCTTTCTCGGTCACCCGGATGCAGCCACAGTCATATGAACATCTTTCATAACACGAATACCCTTGACTGTCCTAATGGGGTGATTTCTTCAAACCTACTAACGCTGCGGAGAGGACAATGGGTGTATATCCAAAAGGAAGGATTTAAAAAAATTAATCCCTGGTTAAAAAAAAAAAAAAAAAAAAAAAAAAAAAATTATATATTGCATTGGTTTGGGTATGGATTAATTGAGTACATGTCTCTGGGCTGTGTCCACAGGATAGCTGACTTGATGCCCCCGCTGTCCGGACCTCGTGCCCCCGGCCCAGGAAGCTGTCTTCACTTGGGGAGGTGTTGGCCTGCCTGTGGCCCCCTGCTCAGTGATTCAAAAAAAAAATACACAGTAGCCTGAATAGGGGAATGGGGTCTTCCTGACCTGAGAACACCTGTCTGCCTGAGTTCTGACTGACAGAACTGAATGCAGGGAATCATTTTCACCGGATATGCGGGTAGGCCACACACTGGGTTTGCTTTGTAGACCTTTACTTGAACCATGGAACTTGCTGACTTACAGGGAGAAACAGCCTCCCCAAGGATTCGTACCAACGCAGACCAAGAGTCCAGCCTCTTCTCACCAGCAGGTGCTCATGGGACACCTCCTCGTTTCTTCATGAAGAGTTTTTGAAGACAAGTGAGGAGGCAAGGAGCATGTGGACTAAGTTATGTATAAGCTCTTGTGTATGTGTGGGAGTGTGTGCGTGCAGTACTACTGCTGTTCAGTGTTACTGCTGACATTGCAACAAAGACCCCCATGACCAATTTAAGGTGGTCGACAAGTCTGTCGAAATTTGACTGCAGTTGGAATAACAGTGGCAGAGTTAGACTAGAGAGAGGGCAGCGAAAGCCACGGGGTGTTATGCGTAGCAGAAATAAAGCATGTATAGGAAGGTAGGTGTAAGTGACAGGTAGGAAGTGCAGATTGCAACCTCTAGGTTTATTGGCGTTGCGAATTGCGTACCTAAATATCATAGTTTGTATATGTTGACTATTAGCCCCTGAAATCTGGAGAAGAAGTTCTCTCAAATGAGATAACCAGTATTCCCCACATTGAGGTAGTCTATGTGCTGAGCACAGTTTTGTCTTTAGGATGAGGGAGTATGGCAAGTTTGACCTTAAAAAGCTTAATTTTAGAGGGATTTTTCGTTGGACAAGGGGTCCTTGGCTGTCATTTTACTGAGCTACTTCAACTGCAGTGTTGCTCCAGTTTTCTTTGTTTGATGATTTTTAATACGGGGATGAAAAAATTATTTACTGGTTTTGACATGCAAATTAGGTACTCAGCCAAGAAAAATGGAATGCATGGTATCTTATGATGCAACGTGTACTAAAATGGGCTGTTTACCTGTTTTGTGTGTGTGTGTGTGTGTGTGTGTGTGTGTGTGTGTGTGTATGTTTGTGTGTTTGTGAGCGCGTGCATGTGACCTTCAGACACTAACATCATCCAGAATATGAGGCCATACAAGCTACTGGATCACTGCAGCTACCTTGATAAACGAAGCTCTTTCCTGTTATGTAGCCTCACATCTTTGACAAGGCCAGCTAATTGCACTTTTAAAGATCAGTCTGGAAAGTGGAACACTTTGTCCTTCACCAAGGAAACCAGGATTACACAGCAGGACATGCTGGCCTGAAAGTCAGATGGCCATTGATGCATCCAGTACGGCGATTTAAAATGTTGCAGTTCAGTTTGACCTCATGGCTGAAATCTCGAAGCACCTTCAGCGTAAACTTAATGTAAAAGGACAGTAGGCACAACCAAAGGGATTAAATGATAAAAAAAAAAAGTCTACTAAAATCTATGCTTCTAAAGAAATTGTTGCATTGTGAGGCATACCTACAACTGAACCTTCCTCTAATCTGCCAAAGCTCTGTGGGTGACTATCAGATACCATCTATCAAGGAAAATCACTATTTCTAAGTGTTTACTCTGAGTGCATCACTAGAGTTAGGCTTGTATCTTCATCACTAGAGTTAGGCTTGTATCTTCTAACCTTCTTACTGTAGAGAGGAAAATAGCTTAAGCGCCTTTACTTGGCGCTAAATTGGTTAGTCCCAGGGATGGCCATGGATGGTGTTTGTTTGTCCATCAATTACTCAGAAACCTAAGTAACTCTAAATTCAAAGAGCTCCTGATGGACCTCACCGTTTGGAACACAACCAGTTGCTCCAGTCAGATAGTGGGCAGTAGTGAGTTTATTGATCTGTCTGAAGACGCCCCCAACACATTCTCTGCGGATGTTGACCCTATGTAGGTTTCAAAATGGCAATGTACTTGGGACCGACCAACTTTTTTCCCCAGTTCTACATGGACATGTCCAGTCACCTTCCCTGAGGTCACTTTCCCTCTCAATGTGCCACCTCCGGGTATGTCATCTACTCCTTGGGTTAGATGAATCTGTTAATGAGGGATGCAGAAACAAAAGGAGTCATCCAGCAGATGGTCTGGGCTGTCTGGGTCTGGAACACATTTTTTAAAAACTTTATTTAACTATTGTTTGTTGTTTACTGGTGTTATCATTCAGGCTGTTATCACTACTGATGCTATTTTTATGGTTGTCATTTTGTTGTTTACTTGAAGAAAATCTTTTCAGTATGTTACGTTGATTCGTGTTTCAGTGAAATTGATTTCATTGTTTTTAAAAGTTAATTATTGTAAGAAAAATCTTTATTATAATTGTAAAAATCCTGATGAATATTTTTATTTTATTACGGACAAATGGTTAATTCAAAAATCAGAAATGTGTATCGCTGTATTTGTGAACGTTCAGTGTGTGATGAAGTTAAATCCGAAGCATGGACGTCAAGAAAAGTGAATTTCAAACCAGTGAGCTGCGTTCCTGTCTTATCTGTCTGGTTTCACTGCAATATACAGAAGCTGTATCTGACAGGTGATTTGTTTTCACCAACTTCATTCATTGCTGATTTGGCCCAGTGCTCAAATCCTACAGTATGATTTGCCGTGATGTATTGCAGCCCTGGTGCACATAGATGGAAAATAGGCCAAAGTGCCATAGGTGAGCCCACCATCCAAACCCACCCATCTCCGCAAAAGCTGTGTTGCTGTGGAATCTTAGATTACGTAGATCAAGTCTCACAGTCTCAAGTAACAGGTCGCACATCTTTAGCACTGCTTCTCTCACACACACACCATCTGACACCACTCATCCCATGCGGGGTCACGGGGAGCCGGAACCTAACCTGGCAGCACAGGGTGTGAGGCTGGAGGGGGAGGGGGCACATCCAGGACGGGATGCCAGTCTGTCGCAAGGCGCCCCCATCAGGGCTCGAACCCCAGACCCACTAGAAAGCAAGACCCGGTCAAACCCGCTGTGCAACCGCGCTCCCCTCACCTTACTTCAGACTTATTATTTGTACAGATATCACCGTCCTTAAGATGTCCTCTGACCCTGCAGGACTGGGTTGGAAAACCTTGCTGAAAAGGAAAACAATTTAATATTCAAACAGATATTCAGTATAAGGTAATTAATACGGCACATTAAAGAGTATGGCGCTATCACCTGCTTCAGATGTGTTGCTTTTCTACGGCCGGTGTAAGCTTCACGATCAACGGATTGTTTTGGACTTGGATTATTTATGAAAGTAATATTTTTTTAGAAAAAGGTTTGAAATATTAATAAAACATACCTTCCTTCTTGTACGGCATTGGTGGGCTCCTGTCTATGTATTTATACGTAATGACTTTGTTGAAATGCGGTCATCTTAATTCACTTTTTGATCATGTTTTGTAAATTATGTCCTCCATAGAATGTTGTACACAATACACTATTTGTTGTATTAGATTATGTTGTAACACAATCTAAAGAGTGGGGAAAAAAAAAAAACATTAGTGTGCTGGTACACATTTTTTCTTTATCATCTCTCTTTCCAGTGTTTAAACGTATGTATTGCCAAATAAAAGTAATTCTCAGATTTTCCGTGTTCGTGAGCAAAACTGTATGTTTAAGCAGACCTGCAGCAATCAAAATATGTCTCAGCTGAAGCGGATAAAATAAACAAAAATGATGTGTAATCAGTGGTTATGATTTCCTCTCATAGAGTACTCCTCATAAACATTTTAGATTTACATTTACATTTATTCGTTTAGCAGACGCTTTTCTGCAAAGCAACGTACATCTCATTTCAAAAGCCCAGATGAAAAAAGAAAAAAGTAAAAGTAAAGGCATGTCTAAGAGTAATGGGTCTCTTCATCCTTTTTAAGTGCCAAACATTATAGGTGGGGAATTTCTACATATATCCTTCGGTCAGTTTCAGTCTGTAAATCTACTTCAGAAAATCTGTAGATTCTAAGCCAACAAGCTTTTTTAACAGAATAAATCTTGTAATTATCATCTGTACAGAAACTCACTGAATACTTATAAATTAAAAAAGCATGTTTTTTCTACAAACCGCGATTAAATTTATGCATGAAACCAATAACTGAGATACCTGACCCTCTTGCTAACACATTTTTGCACTGCGTTAATCTTTTTGATTGTATGGGTTAATTGCAATTTAAAATAACGCATCGCAAAAACATGTCATGGGCTGTCAGTATTGCGCAGTGTAAAGGACATATTTATTTTAGCTCTTATCGAAGTCTTCCAAGAACTGTCTCTATTTTGACGACAAAGAAACCGAGTGAGCGAGTTTGATAGCAGTTCTTTTGACACATTCAGCAGCTTGAAATTCCCACGTGTAGCTGAAATTGGTGTAAACATTGAAGGTGGTTATGACTCCCAATATTATTACATACCTGAGCTTTCATTCATATCTAGTAGTCTATCTTAAAGTAAGGGGGGCGCAGTGGGTTGGCCCGGGTCCTGCTCTCCGGTGGGTCTGGGGTTCGAGTCCCGCTTGGGGTGCCTTGCGATGGACTGGCGTCCCGTCCTGGGTGTGTCCCCTCCCCCTCCAGCCTTGCGCCCTGTGTTGCCGGTTAGGCTCCAGCTCCCCACAACCCCGTATGGGACAAGCAGTTCAGACAATGTGTGTGTATCTTAAAGTATAATTTAATTAGTGAAAGAGAACTGACATGAAGGGGTTGTTTAATAGTCATTGGAAATCTACAGATATGTGATTATAACTTTGGCTGATGAATATGTGCATATTTTCAGACATTAATACTTGTCGCGAGTCTGAATGTGTTGAATGGGATTGTATTATTCCCAAACTGGGCATGTGCTTGAACTTTGTTTCCATCTGCTGGTTGGCGGATCATCCGTCAAGTCCATTTTCTTCAGCACAGCTAAACGCGGTCTTCGACACAGTGCGGTATGTACTTCTCAGATTTCCATTTCAGAGCAAACAAAGCTTGATTTCTCTAGGCTCACCTCAGAGAGAATGAAGGATTTTTCAATTCGGCTACTGAACTATTGCGACACCTGCTACTCAATGGCTCCCCCAACAGGAAGGAGCCGGAACTGGAATGTAATTAGTCGTGATTAATTTGCATAGCAAAGTAGTATCGGCTGTAGTGTCTTGAGTAAGGTACTTACCCTAAAATTGCTCCGGCAAAATTACTCAGCTGTATAAATAGGTAAATAATTGTAAAATTACTTAACACTGTAAGTCGCTTCGGAGAAAAGCGGCAACTAAATGAATAAATGTAAATGTAAGGAATTAACGTGTTTTTCTGTACCATTCACTGAGTGCTGTGAACATGAGCGTGGAAAGAGGCCGCCCTTTTCCTCACCCCACCGTCACCCTGCAAATGTTTTTTTGTTGACCGCCTGTTTTTGCATTACTATATCGAGTGCTCACTTTGTTTTTTTGTCTTTGCACTGTAATGCAATTCTAACCGATGCCCACCTTATTTTTCGTCTTTGTTCAGGCGGTCCCCGACTTAGGATGGAGTCACGTTCCGCGAAACCCATCGTAAGTCGAAAATATCGTAAGTCGGAAATGCGTTTAATACACCTAACCTACCGAACATCGTAGCCTGCGATGGCCATTACGGGCTTACCGCCTTCATTCTGGGCAGTTATCTTGAATTTCTCCTCAAAAGTAACTGCCTTCCTCCTCTTCTTCCCACCAGTAGCAGGAGACACAGATGGGCATTTCTGTGACATTATGGATGCACAAAACATAGCCCCGTGGCAGACTGGAAGATGCGGATCGCTGCCGCAGCCCAGTATTGCAAGGAAGTATCGCACCACATATTTCTTGCCTGGGAACAAAATCAAAGTACAGTTTCTACTGAATGTCTATCGCCGACTCACCATCGTAAAGTCGAAAAATCCTAAGCCGAGGAGCATCTGTATTGTTATGCAATTCATTGTTCATTTCTAATGCTGATGACCATTGCATGTCAGGTAGGGCATCATAGCTGTAGTGGGTGAGTGGGAGCACCTTTGCAAGAATAAAAAAATTGTGCCGTGCAACGTCTACCCTCTTTTTTGCAGTCTCCTTTGTGAGTTTTGTGAAAAGGAAATTTCGGAAGTGAAGACGTAGACCGAACACCACCTAAATCCACACGTAGGCTGTCATAAAATGGAGATTTGAAAACCCCACTAACTGCACACTCACTGTGACCAGTTGATCTGACTGGGAATTGATTCATGCTTTTAAAAAACTATTACTGTCCCCAGAGTTTCCGTTTCGGATCGACTGCCCGGGCATCACAAAACCGGGCTTGAAATTGGGGTCCATCCGAAAGTATAGCTGCTGTATTTTAGCGCGTTCCATATCGACCTACAACTTATAGCGGAGGAAAGCAAACCTTAAGCAGGCTCATTAGGGTGATGGGGGGTATAGCCGGTGAGTCCTGCCCCAAGATGACTGCAGGGCTGACCTTCAAGAACCAATCCATGCTCCGTACACTCGCTCAGCAAGAATTGTAACTTCACAATTACAGTTTTCTTAAACTGATTAATCCAATTCCTGAAACAGTGTACACATTCTCAGAATTAATACAACCCGCAAAACAATCACAGTTGCCAAACTACCCTACTTAAGTACCTTGGAGAAAAGCCTCTGCTAAATGAAATAACGTAACATACCCATCTTACCCGCAAAATGTTTTACATCATCCTGTGAAGCAAATATTTTATCAAATTCAGTTCTGTAAAATAAAACTCCCTCAGTTTCATGAACCATTTATTTATTTAGCGGATGCTTTTTTCCAAAGCGACTTCCAATGAACTCTATGTAGCGTTATGAGCCCACACACATTATTTACCATGGTGACTTACACTGCTAGATACACTACTTATACTGGGTCACTCATCCATATATCAGTGGATCACACTCTCCCTGCCACTCACACACTATGGGGGAACCTGAACAGCATGTCTTTGGAGTGTGGGAAGAAACCAGAGCACCCAGAGGAAATCCACACACACCGAGAGGGGATCGAACCCACGTCCTCTCGCACCACCCAGCGCTACTTGAGGGTTGCAGCAGTCCAGAGCCTATCCCGGAACCACTGGCTGGTTGGCTAGGAGGGGCACACCCTGGACAGGGCACCGGTCCATCGCAGGACAGCCACACACACACTGCTGGCGGTGAACATGCAAACTCTACGGAGAGAGAGCTGGATTCAAACCCACGCCCAAACAGCCCGGGTGCTGCACCGCAATGCCACCCAGAAGAAAAACTACTATATGTCATCAGTATCTGATACACTTGACCATCAACCAATGAACACAAGTAGGACTGGAACAATACAGCGTGTCCAGTGGGTAGGATGGTAGTGGGTAGAGCAGACTGTAGTGCTGGGGTAAAGATGAGTGGCAGATATCACTGAGGTGACTGGAAGATGGTAAAGACATCGGACAAGCACATTTAAAAAATGTAGCATTAGAACATGGGTGATTTTGATGAAAAATAAACAGGAGTGTAATATAGAAACGACAAACGTCATTGATTGTCATTGTGTGTCAAGAGTCAGATTTGAAACTGAGAGGGAGGGTGACATTCTCTTACTCCAGCCATTTTAATTTACCTAAAGCGTTTAAAAAAGTGCATCTCCAAACGTTTATTGTATCCACATGTTAACGTTTTAACATTTTAGCAACTTGCAACGTTTCGGCTAAACAGCGGTTTAGACCCGAGGACTTTTTTTTGCATCTAATATGGCAACCCATGGCATGCGAGACTCGACGGACTTTTCATGCGCCTTATTTTTAAATGACACGTTTCTTTTCTATTTCACTGTAAAAATGCTTGCCGGTACAGTAATTTAAATACATGTTAATGTATGCGCATTCTTACTTTATTAGTATATTAATGATGCTGACAACGGTAATATCACAGTGGGAAATTTACACAGGCATAGTGTTGGTCAGCCCTCGCTTCAGCCGACAGGTCCGGGACGGACCCCGGCATGCCAACTTAGCACTGCTGTTAAGTTGGCAACTTGGATTTACGTATTAATTTGTTTTATTTAATGGTATGTCAGCACTTTAAGATAAAATGGAAAACGACATCCTCGACTCTCTGGAGGACCTAGGGTAAGTGGGAAAACTTCTCCACTCCTGGCGTGCATTGACTCAGCCTGTCGTCGTCAGTGTCTGCAGAACAGAACAGAACAGCTCAGCTCAGCTGTTCTTCCACCTCACCAACATTTTCAAACTGTTTTCTTCTCACTCGCGTCCTGTGTTCGTGTTTAAAACACTTAATGGTTTGTGGCTGGTCACCTGTCAAAAACCAGACAGGGAAGGTCAATCTTTTAGTTGTCCTACGTGCTGAGAGAAGTGCAATAATTATGCCATGGCTGGGTTTCATGGGTGTGTTCCCCTACGTGTCAAAAAATGGGGATTGACTGCTGATCTCAGACATTTTTTTTCCACTGTAAAAAAAAAAAAAAGATTGTTAGCCTTTTTTTTGTTTCTTTCCCCGATAGCACTCTTCTTCTAGGTAACTTTCAATAATGTGTTCATGTGTGGTGTTTTACAACGTATTTACTGTATCCATTCAAGGTAAGTCCACTGATCATTGTGCCACAGCAGGAATGGGATTTGAACAACCAACCTTCCGATCACAAGGCAGCTCTCCCAAACACTGCGTCGCCTGCTATCCACAGTGGTGATGCTGATCGTTCTGGTTAACGGCCACTTTCCCTAAGCTTTCTGAACTCGCTTTACGTCTTGTGGTTCTGGTGTTCCCCAGTATGTGGTGCAGGTAGTGGTCCTGAAGGTAGTGGGCATTAGTCATTCTCTGTGTTTCAGGTATAATGGACCCATCCTCGAGGAAGGAGCCCTGGACAAGGCTATGGCAGCTGGGGCTGCTTCCCCGGAGTTCACAAAGCTGTGTTCCTGGATCGTCTCTGAGCTGAAGCTCTACTGTAAATTGGAAGAGAACGTACACCCCACGAACAGTGAGTGCTATGGTTATTTGTAATGATATCCTGTCTCGAGAATCTCATCTTTGCTGTCCGCTAATTCTGTAGTTATGTATAAATAGAAGGAACAGATGTCATTTGGTGTTGTGAAATGTGTTTTACTATTTTTGCTAAAAAAAAAAAAAAAAAAGTACACAGTTTATTAAATTTACTTCTCATTATGAAATCATTTTAATGGGCAAAATGCACAAACACGCATTGACTGAAACTGCTAGTCCCAAGCGGGGTCGTGCGAACCAGAACCTAACCCGGCAACACAGGGCGTAAGGCTGGAGGGGGAGGGGACACACCCAGGACGGGACGCCAGTCCATCACAAGGCACCCCAAGCGGGACTTGAACCCTAGACCCACTAGAGAGCAGGACCCAGTCAAAATGGGCAAAAATCAGTCTTGGTAAAATTAAGCTTGTTAAAGTGACTTAAAGCTACATTCTGCGTAATGTCTTTTATCAGATTTAAGCCCAGAACTGTACATCCAAACTACTGTACATAAAAATAGAACCAGTTGTCTTGCTGTTGCCTGCAGTGATTCCCCTCCGTTTGATTGCATTTACTTACTGCTGATTCTTTGTTTATTTCTCCAGGTCCCACTGAGGCTGAGGAGTTTCAGCTGGAGATGAGTGGTTTGCTGACAGAGATGATGTGCCCTTACTCAGTGCTCACCACAGGCGATGTTACCCGGCGACTCCTTAACAAGAACAACTCTCTGCTTCTCCTTAGTATGTGAAGAGTACTGCTCTTTGGTCTTTTTTTTTTTTTTTTTTTTTACAGGCCATCAATTATTTGAGTCTTGCGCACCATTACTGCAGCATTTAAACACATTTCTCAATACAAGCAATGTGATAAAGCAGTGATTTTATTGTCTGTCAATTGGTGGTTGTCCAAGATGATGCAAAAGTGAAGATGATTTTGTTGATGCTGTATTGAAAGCAAAACTGGAATGGGTACCTGCTTCAGTTTATGAATTTATTTCAATGTTTGTTGCATGTAGAACAGCTTCAAGGTATGTGTAAAAATTGTGGAGTTTCATTAGTGCTATTTACAAAAAAAAGTAACTGGTGAGGGGGAATGGCTGTGTAGGACATGATACTCGGAGGAGCAAGAGCACAGGTTCAGCTAGGAAGGGTCATGCTTCTTTGATTTCCTTCTCCTTGCCAGGGAAGGTTTCAATGGGCAAATAGTTGTGAGGACATTGTTTACAAGTGTCTCCAGATTGTCCCTCCTCCATCCATCCATCCTTCTTTGCTGCTGCTGCTGCCATGCCTGCTACAACATGCTTGCGCTGCTATAACAGAAATCCCGGTCTTCTGCTTTAGCTTTCTTGATCTCTGAGTTGGAGGCATCGAAGATGATCCTGGTGAGTCGGCCTCAGAAGAAAGTCCGAGAAGATGAAGGAAGTGAAGTGTTCTTGGAGCTGAAGGGTATCTGTGTTGCCTTGGGGATGTCAAAACCACCTGCCAACATAACAATGTTTCAGTTTTTCAGTGGAATAGAGAAGAAGGTAGGAGACGAACTTTCGCAAGTATTTTTCATCTCAATTATATGTCTGAGTATTAGGTGCTGCCAGTAATGGACCCCCAGAAAGTCATTGTACCTTGACAGAATGTGGCTTGTGTAGCAGCACTATATATGAACGATATATTTGAACAAGTATTCTCTCCATTAACACTTAGTTTTCTGTGTTATTGTCCTGGTCATTATTAAATAATTAATAGCAGTTTTCAAATACAAATGAATGAAATTACAAATACAAATGAAATATAATTGCTTTAAAAGAATGGAATGTTTGATGGAATTTTTATGTAATTAATCAGCATTCCCAAAGTGCTTATGATGTACTTAAATGGAATTTCCAGAATGCAGTCTATAATTAAGCAAATGTATGAGTGTTTGTTTATAATTTCCTCAGCTGAAAGAAGCATTGTCGAAAGTGCCACCCACTCACGTAGGAGGACCACTACTGAAAAAGCCACTTGGACCTGTTCACTTGGTAATGACCTAATGTAGCTTTCCCTTACAGTTCAAACAACGTTTGTGTTGCAGCTTCAGAAGTAAGTAAAACAGATCTAATTAAAATTTAGGCTTGATGTTGACTTTATCATATTTTTTTAGAGCTACATTTTTGTAGCTGTCAGGATGATTTTGTTATATTGATGATATATGCAAATAATACATTTATTCATTTCGCACACAGTTTTCTCAGCAAAAACAAAAATACATTTCGCCAACAGAAAGAGATGGATGCAGATATGATTTTTCAAAGTTCAGTCTGTTTGTTTGATGCTATCATTTAAACACAGAGCATACATTACATGGTAGCTACATATGGAATTGGTAAAGAATACAAAATTTTAACACGGATAACTTTAGCAGTAACATTATGTTAATAGCAGCAGATTGATAGGAAATATAAAGATATATGTAACAAATGATTTGTAAATTTTAAGTAGGAGATCCAAAGAGAAGTGAGTCTGAAAGGTGTATTTATGCTCAAACAGGAAAAGCTGGAAGCTATCAATCAAGCACTAGTGAATGAATATGACGTAAGAAGAAAAATGTTATTGAAACGTCTTGATGTGACAGTCCAGTCTTTTGACTGGTCAGAGAGAGCCAAGGTAAGACATCTTGTACAAATCTGATTGTGTGCAGTTGAAATGCCACCAGGCAAGATTTTTTTTTTTTTTTTTTTTTTTTTCTTCTAATAATTTGGGCAGCATTGAAACAAAACATATTTGCAACATTTTACAGTAAAGGTATACCAGTTCAATTTTGTTCACCAGAGTAACAGTCAATAAAATGAATATTGTGTAAAAATTATTGTTGCACACAACAAAAGGCTAGGCCTGCGAGGTGAACAGGCGGAGAATAAGGATTGGTAGATTTAAATAAAATGGGTGTTCCGCTGTCATGAAAAACCGACAAAATTAGTAAGAATTGACAAGTAGGGAAAAATGAAGGTTTCTGGGCAGGGAGTGGGTATGGGAAGGCTCCCATGTTCAGAGTTGTATAACACAAAATTAAGCATTATTTATGTTATATGAATGTGTCCAACATGCTACAATATGCTTGGCACGACACTGAGCTTAAAATAATGGCAATCACCAAAACTATACGTGTTTGTACATGGTGAGCCAAAACATTAAAATACAGGCATCCCATCATTTATAAAATTAATCCGTTCTTGAAAACAGTGCAGGTATCAATTTCCGATACCTAAAGCCCATTTGCTGTTATTTTATGTAGCGATAAAATAATAGTGTGTTCCCAGCCTATCTAAAAACCCTAAACAAATGTTTGCAAACATCACTAGAACACTATAAAACACGTAGATAACCATCAACCCATAATTTCAGCACAATATGAAACACATTTACACTGCTCCGTGGCATTTCCTGCTTTTAATTTATCAGGTTTTCACAGGATGAGCAGTCAACCAAGCAGAGATCCTCTGAGCACATTGTGTTCACTGGGAGCAACTTCCTAAAACTGTGCACTTATGCTAAAATGTGGAATATAGTATCCCAGAAAACCATCAGCTAATCTTTTCCTGTTAGTTGCTCTGAGGTCATTCAGTAAAATGACTTGCCCATTATGGCCAACAGACACTTCCATAAGCAACGCACACACACAAGTGGAAAGATCTGAATGCAGACACACCAGCGACGGTACACGATGAGCATACAATCGCAGCACTTCTGAATCACTTATGTGATGCGCAGCTTTCTTTTGTCTTCAGATATATTTCATTATACTGATTTTATGTTAAATTTTCTACTGTAAATTGAAAATATTTTGGGTATTTAAAGCCAAGAGCTGTTATAAATTTCGGATAAGGAGCGTTTGTGAATCAAGTGATTCCTGTATTGGTTGCATCTGAGATTAAATTTAACCCTGCAGTATAGTTTTTGTGGAAAACTTGTAAGAAGCTTAAATGTCTTCTGACCGTTTGTCAACACCTAGATAATAGGAATAAGACATGTTTTAATATGTGTGTGTTCAGAACCATGCTGAGAAGCTGGTCAAAGTCTACCCTCCCAAGCGTGCGGCTTTGGCCAGCAAGAGCAGTGTGTCTGTGGCCCATCTCTTGGCCGCACGAGACGACCTGTCCAAAATCCTTCGCACAAGCAGTGGAAAAATTCGTGAGAAGACAGCCTGTGCCATCAACAAGGTTCATTATATATTCATGTTCATTATAACATTTGGTCACTTAGTTGAATCAATAATTTCTGGCTCTATTTTTTGACTGTCTATTCCTTTAAATAACTTTTATAAAATGACGTTAATGGCAACATTTAAATGTGGTTAATAGCTTTCTTTTTTTCCCCCCTGTAAATTTATTTTTCAAATTTATTTATTTATTTTTTTTTAAATATGCAAGGTTCTCATGGGCCGTGTGCCTGACCGGGGTGGAAGACCCAACGAGATTGAGCCACCCCCACCAGAGATGCCCACCTGGCAAAAGCGACAGGATGGACCCCAAGGAGGGGGTGGGCAGCAGTACGGAGGGGGTGGGCAGCAGTATGGCGGAGGTGGACAACAGTATGGAGGTGGTGGACAGCAATATGGTAGAGGAGGGGGCAGAGGGGGCTTTGACCAGAACTCTCATGGAGGGCGAGGCGGTTATGAACGGGGAAGTGGGAGAAGTGGTGGTGGTGGTGGTGGTGGTGGTGGTCGTGGTGGCAAGGTACAGGGAGGTTGGTCTGATGGAGGAGGTGGAGGAACTGGCAACTTCCAGGATGGAGGGGGGCATCAAGGGGGAGGGGGCAGAGGAGGCTATGGAGGTGGGAATTACCATGGTGGATTTCAGGGTCCTGGATACCCTGGAAGTGGGTATCAGGGAGGAGGAAGTGGGGCTTATCATGGTGGGGTTAGTGGGGTAGGTGGGACATACCAGAGTGGGTACCAGCAGGAAGGCAATTTTCAAGACACTGGTCACTACCAGGAGAGGGGTGGGCGTGGTGGGCGAGGTGGGCGAGGGGGCCGGGGTAGGGGAGGTAGAGGGGGCCAGGGAGGAGGATGGGGAGGGCGAGGAGGGCAGAATTTAAACCAAGGAGGGCAGTTTGAACAGTTCTTCCAACAAGGAGGATATCAATACAGTCAGGCAGGCTTTGCCCAGGGTAGACACTACACCAGTTGAAACCATCTTATGAGTCATTACAGCAGAGCTCAAAAAGACTAACCCAAAGGAGGAGTAGGAATGGTCTGTTACTTTTTGCCTCTTAAGCCAGGTAAAGGAATGTCTTAGAGAGCACTTTTAATAGAGGTTACCTTGCAGGAGAAATGTGCGGACTTTTCTGCACCATGTTGACAGTGTTACATAATGTTAAGTGGAGCAGGTTTAACCAGTCCTATGCAATCTTAAAAGAGTAAATGCTGCTAGCATCTGTTTGAGAATTCTTGATCATTTGTCAATATAAGCAAATGGACCCAAAAGTCGAGCTGCCTAGCTTCACCACATTTATGTTCCCAATTGGAACTTCCCTTTCTCTGCTGTGATGTCTCTGTATAATAGATGCAAGGCTTATCTTGGATAATATTTGAAAAACAGTGCAACCTGAAGCCAGTGGGGCTTGGTTTCGCACGTATGCCCTTTTTTCTGAAAATGCCACATGCTCTTATGAGAACGAAGGCTGACAAAATATAGTCTTGTGAAATTTTTGCAGTCCATCCTGTTGTTTAATTCAAAAAGAAGAATACTTGAAAAGGCGTGTTTTATTTTTCCTTAAGGTATTTGCTTTGTGTGAAGTTACATTGTTGGATTTGGACATAATGGATTAGATCAGAAAACCTTCTGCCATGAAGATGGTACTGCTTTTCTTTTAAAAACTGCCACGACTCACTTAACTGACATTATTTCAAAGATGATGTGTACTGCTGCTTGTTGGCAACGCTGTGTACATATGTTACAAGACTGCTTGACTTTGGGAGTTAGTCATAAGGTGAGCAATTAAAAAAAAAAAAAAAAAAAAAAATTGTCTTCGGTTGGGCTTGGAGAATTGTTTTCACAATGCATGAGAACATCTAAAGTATATTCTTCCATGACTGACCTCCTTAACTACATTAAAAATGCTGTAAGATTGTAAAAATTCTGTCTTTTTTTTTTTTTTTTATTTTACATTCCAGGGCTTCATGTAGCAGATTTCAAATAATGCTGATGATGGGAATACACTCACCATGAGAGCTTCTATGACATAGAGGTCTTTACATTTTATTCATTTAGCAGACACTTTCCTCCAAAGCAGTTTACAGCTCTGAGAAGATAAATGTAAATTTCACAATTAGAAAAGAACTTTAAATGTGTTCTAGAAGCACAGTAGTTTGACATTACAGTTTTTGCGGGCACATGGTACAAACGATGCCGGTATGGGACCACCTAGGGAAGGGGTTAAAGAAGGCTGTTGGTTTTTCAACGGCATGATGACACCTGAAGGTATTGTATCAAAAACTAAAGCACATTCCTTTGGCATAACAGAGGTGTCTCTTGTATTTAGTCAGGAATTCATCATAGTGCATTAGATGTTCTCTAGAATTAAAGAGCTGTTTTATCAGTAAAATGTTGTTTTTAACCCACCTTTCAAGACACAAAGACTTGTGTATATGTAGAATTATATAATCTGCATTATTATTGATAGCTATCAATTCATATTTGTTGAGGTTTAAAGAGAGTCGTGATGTTTTAGAAAAATTCTTCAATAAGAGCAATAGCTACTGATACTTGGGAGGGGTCCCTGAGAAAGACTGTTGTGTTATCTGCCAATTGATTCGTGAGGATTTGTTGGGCAGCAGTCAAAACACCCTTTAACTTATTTTTGAACAAGTGGGTTGAAAGAGGTTGCGAGGCAATGAGAAAGAGATATGGGGTGACTGGACAGCCCTGTCTAATAACATGAGATAAACAATCTTGAAGATATACCATATTTCCGCTAAATACAACTATTGCTACTCTTGTACAGTGTTGATGGCATTACAGAAAAAAGTGACAGTCAAAATTGACAGCTTTCAAAATGAATTTGTTCCAATGAATCAAAGGCTTATGAAACTAAAAAAGTACAGTATGTAGCTTTCAGTATGTATATATTCATTATAGCCCAATAAATCCAATAATAACCGAATATTAATAGCAAAGTGTCGCTTTCTCAAGCTGTTTTGTGTTTTGTCTATAATACTGTCTAATACATTTTTGGTCCTTATGGCAAATATGGAGGCAAATATTTTATAATCATTACTGGGTAGACTTATAGGGCGTCAGTTCTCTAAAGAAGCCAAATCCTTCTTAGGTGTGAGGATTAATGTAATAATAATTCCCCGAGTCACAGTTGGTGGTAGGGCCCCATTATTTGTACTTTCAAGGAAAGCTTGGAGCAAGAAGGGAGCAAATTGCTCAGAGAACATTTTCTAGAATTCAGTTGCGATTCCAACATCACCAGATGACTCATTGTTCTTGAAGCACATAATACATTTGGTTACCTCCTCTACAGTAACAACACCATCAAAAGCCTTGTCGTATTCCTAAATAACTTTGCAATGGGCTAGAATAGAGCTGTTGAATATTTAGAACAGCTGCTATCTAGATCTGGGAAGATCACTGTAGGATTCAGCACAGAACAAAGGTATCTTTGCAGGGTTATCAGTTATTTACATTTGTTAATTGAGCTGACACTTTTCTCCAAAGCAACTTATAATGTTAAGATTACAATTATTTATCCAATTATTAACAGCTGGGTAATTTTACTGGAACAATTCAGGGTACCTTTCTCAAGGGTACTACAGCCAGGTGAGGCTTGAACCTGCAACCCTGGGGTCCAAAGGCAGTTATTCTAACCACTATGCTAGTAGTTGTCCTATCAGTTACCCTCAGTGCTCAGTTGTTCAATGCTAGAGTTTCTACAATTATATTTTTCTAATCTGAAGAAATAAGATCAATTTTGCTCCCCCACTCATCCATTGCTTTCCAGATCTGACAAAAGCTCCTTCGGCTTTAAGTGAGGAGTCCAAACTATTCCTTCCTCCCAAGGTCTCCCTGACGTACACGTACAACGTCACAGTGCAGCTGAATGATTGGTTCACTAGCTGCCTTCCGTACGACGTGAAATTTCATTGGCTGAGCGAGGGTAATTTGAAAGTTGCGGCTTCCGAGCTGGTGGAGGCCGGAAAATACTGATAGACTTAAGGTATTGTTTAAAAGATACACGGGAATTGTAGCTTAATAATTGTTGTGAAAAGTAATGTATTATAGTGAGAAACGTCATGACAAACGTTAACGAAATGGCTGCTGGGACGTCTTTACAGTAAGTTTCGAGCTGTCCGCTTATTTATTACAACGTAATTACGTGCTCTGACTGACAGAAACAGGGCGTAATTTATAATTATGTCGTTAGTAAGGAACTTAGATGTCCTCTCTTTTGGGTCCCAAAGTATTCATGAAATGCTTCATTACCTTTTCCTACAGTCTTTTTACTTCTGTTACACTCGTTTTACTCCCTTTTTTTTTTCCAGGACTAGCATCGCGGACAGTCGAGTGACGTTCGTTGTTGCTCATGATGACAGAGTTATTTATGGCCTAACTCAGTTCATAACTTAGCTACTACTAGTCTGTTGTTGTTGTCTTGACTTTTTCTGCTGGCTGTCGGTGAAAAACTACAGTTAGATTTGTTGGACCGAGTTAGCGTTTGTTTCACGGTATTCGTGTCAGTATCAACAACAAGCAAAAAAACAGCTTTGTTTGTTTGTCAGACAGTAGTACTTTTAAAAAACAAAAAAAAAAAAGCTTCCTGATAAATTCGTATAATTAATTGTCAGCAGTAGGGAGCCCTAGCCTAGGCTATCCTAGAGCAAATCTGTTTAAAATAGTAGTTTGGACTGTTAATGCCATGCCATGCCATGGCAGCTTACTTACTCGTCTTATGATCTCTTCTCTTCTGTATGAATATGTCTCCTAACAATTTACATTAGTCACATTTAGCTGATTCTTTTCTCCAAAGTGACTTACAAGGTTAATGTACCTACAGTTATTTACCCATCTATACAGCTGGGTAATTTTACGGTAAGTACCTGCTCAAGGGGGGCGTGGTGGCGCAGCTGGTTGGACCAGGTCCTGCTCTCCAGTGGATCTGGGGTTCGAGTCCCGCTTGGGGTGCCTTTCGATGGACTGGCGTCCCGTCCTGGGTGTGTCCCCTCCCTCTCCGGCCTTGCGCCCTGAGTTGCCGGGTTAGGCTCCGGTTCCCCGCGACCCCGTATGGGACAAGCGGTTCAGAAAGTGTGTGTGTGTGTGTGTGTGTGTGTGTGTGTGTGTACACCTTGCTCAAGGGTACTACAGCCGGAGGTGGGGATTGAACCTGCGACCTTGGGTCCAAAGGCAGAAGCCCTAATACTGTTATTTTGATGCTGCCCTTCAAATCTGGCTGTAGTTTCTTAAACTTTAGATACTTTTGTTCTAATAAATCTAATAATCTCAGTGCTTAGAGAAGACTGAATTCATTCAGGACAGTTTGTGTCACCAAATTCTTGTTAAAACCTGGAACTATCATGGCCTGCCACAGTCGTGGGAGAAATTCTCAGGGATTGTTTTGGACCTAGGATCCAAGGACATTATAGGGGTATATGACATGCATTTTCTGGCGTAATACATATTCTGCACCAAAGCAAGGTTTCAAAACAAAGAGATGGAAGGCAGTGAGACCAAGGGATATACCTCTCCAGAGAGATTCAGAAACACTGCTGCAGAGAAGGCAACTGGGGACCTGGAAGCTTTACTGTCTTACTCACTCATACACTGTCACCAGCATATGAAGCTGCATGGGTTGTTTTTCCCCATCATAATTATATTTATGCCTTGCAGGAAGTTTGAGATGAGTTTGAGTACCTACACTGGAGATGATCCACTTGACTTATGGGAAAGGTAAATGAACAAATCTCACAGTTTAAAACCTTATGCAGTTTTATAAAGCACAACATTTACTTTATTTTCATTTTAGGTATGTTGAGCATCTTGAGAAGGAGCAGAATAGTTGTATTTCCAGTGTGCTGAACCGTTTGGTTCAAACATTTCTTCCACAAAAGCGCTACTGCAATGACATTAGATACATCAACCTCTGCATCAAATGTGTAAGTAGAATTTGCAGTTTATTATTATTATAGAATATACACTGAGTGCCAGCAAAAATAGTCACTAAATTGCTGTATGATATTTCTTTTCAATGCTTTTTCATTAGTGCCAGATTTTCTGTCGGCTATTGTGTAAAAAGCCTCAGTAAGATATAATAATAATAAAAAAAAAAAAAAAAATTCAAGCTGTTTCATGGGGTCTAGTATTTGACTTGGAGCGAAATTAAAATTTACATAAATTACAAATTGCTCTTTGCCTCTAATTTTCCCTTTTTGTTTTGTTGACAGGCAAGTTATTACAGTGACCCAATTAATCTGTACAGCTACATACATGGCGAGGGCATAGGTGCCAGAACGTCTCCCCTTTACGTTGCTTGGGCCCAGGAGTTCGAAAAGCGAGGCCTGTTTCCACAGGCTGATGCGGTCTACCAGAGAGCCTTAGAGAACCAGGCAGAGCCATCTGAAATGATTCTTCAACAGTACCGGTGAGAGTTTCTGCAAGCCTCTTTGTCACCTCTGGTGTTTTACTGGTGGTAGTTGCTTGTATGCAAGTCCCCCCCCCCCCCACCGCAGTGCCAGGGAAATTTTTTTTTATATATATTAAAAAAGAAATCCTATTTATAAGTAGTACTTTAATTTTAATGTACTTTTTTTTTTACATAGTGTGGGTTATGCATATTCCTAAGCAAGTAAGACACAAAAATAGCTGAATGTTGTGGTTATAGCTGTTGCTTTGCAGGTCTGAATCACCACTTTCTCTGTTCTGCCCTTGATCAAAGTGCTGATCATAGATCAATACAGTTTATACAGCGCGGAATATTTTTTTTAAAAGTTGCCTTGTACGAAGGCGTCGGCTAAAAACTGTTTCTAATAATTTTAATGCGTACTCTGAAGCAAAGCCTATGTATACGAATATAATTCTTTTTTTTTTTAAATACAGGCTTTTTAAAGCCAGACCTTCAGAGCATCAGAATGTAGCACCTGGTAAGGATTTTTTTTTTTTTTTTTTAATTTTTATTACTGCTTAATCTCTTAATTTATTTAAGGCTTTAAATGATGCAGAGTTACAGGAACTTATTGAATGTGCTGTTCAATATTAGGTGCTGTTCGGAATCCTCTACAGAACTCCCAAGTGACCAACCAAATGGAGCAACAGAGAGAGAGACTTTTTCCACAGTTCAAGGTGCTGCAGACAAGTTTTAATTGATAATGATATATGGGAGGTTTAAATTATATACTTCTTATGCAGTTAATTTAGACCTGTTTGAAACAGTTGTTGACAGAAGTCATTCTCGGAATGTGAGGAATTTTGGAGAAAAAACTGCAGCTGTTCACTCTTGTAATACAACGTAAAAGGTTGTATTTGTTGCAGGACCCTGAAGGTTGGGCCCAGGTTCCCACTGACCGGACCCTTCGCATGTAAGACTCATAATTTTGCCTGTCGCCTTTAGGAAGTGCTTCTTTGTATAAACATCTATATTAGGTCACGGTGTGAACAGAATTGTTTTTTTGCAATCCACAGAATCTCCAGGTCTGAGAACACACCAGTAACCCAACCTGGTCAGGCCTCATCAGTAACCTTACAGTCGGTCTCCATGTACTGTGTGAATGACCTGGTCTGTGAAGGCTCTGAGATGTGTTTTGAGGAACTCAGAGCACAGCGCTACTTTGAGAAGTGCAGGCAGCAGAAGACACTGAGAGAGTGGGGTAAGTCTCCATTTACCTAACACTATTCAATGGTTGTCACCGACCCTTCTCCAAGCTGAGTTTTTACCTAAGGCTCAGTGTTGATCACTTGGGGCCTGTAATGCTCGTGTTAATGTCTTTCAGTGTTTGCAAGTGGTCTGTAAATTTAAAAGTTTTGAAGTTCATGTTGGTTCATAGTAGATTTGTGGTGGTGTGCTGTGTCTTTTTAGTACTACAGTGCTTAACTTTTGGTCCTGGATTTTTCTCCTCCCTTTTTACTGGTTTGTCCTGGAGAAGTAATGAGAAATTCTGGAATTTGAAAATTACTGAAACATACGGACCCTGACAAGGGTATATATTTTCCTAAGGGGTTATCATGCACCCCCATTGTATAGGACTCCATAATATAAGGGCTATGTGTAATATTACAGGCTCAGTGCTTTCTTGTTAATTGTCTTTATGGAGGGCTGTGTATTGTCCCAGCATGATATTGGTAATTTAAAGGGGTTTCCATGGCAGAAGAGAAACAGAGATGCCTGAAGGAAGAAGAAGAAGAAGTGAGGCAACTGAAGAGTTGCTTGGTAGAGCTGGAGAGCATCCTGAATGCTAACAAAACAGAAGAACAGCAGGTAACTCTTGTGGTTATATTGTTTGCTAAGTCAATATGATGTCTCATTCAGTCATGTTTTTTGGTCACCAGAACCGCATGCATCCACAACAACTGATACTTGCATGACTTGGCATCATTGAGTTGAATTATTTTTAATAGCATTGTTTAGTATTGTCACACATCAGTGGAAATTTTGCTTTTACTGAATTGTCAACACTTATTTAAAAGGATTTGTGGACTCATACTGTGTAGCCTACTCGTATCTGGTTTAATAAATGGGAGAGGGCTACAAAGACGTGGAAAACATGGAAAAGAGAACATATACTTTATTGTACCATAATTAAAAAAACTAAAATTTTCAACCATTCAAACATCTGTTTACAGAAGTATCTGATTTTTCTTGTTACAGAATTCCTGATAGAAAAATCCACTTCATTAGGAAATGTAACTTCAATTATATTTTATTCAAAATCCTGCTAACTCATTTACTTTTTTCTTTAACTGAAGCTTTAGTTTTAGAAGTTTTGTCTTTTTCTTTTTTTTCTTTCTTCTTTTCTTTTCTTTTTAAAAAGCTTTCTAATTGTTGGCCATTTTATGGGGTGAAATTATGTTCAGTGAAAATTTGTGCTCTTAAATAATGAACACTACTGTAGCTAGAGATAGACTGAGCACATAGTGGCAATGTATTCACAGGCTATCCACAAATGCATATGAACAATCCTGAATGATATATTAAGATGTATGTAGGTACTCTTGATGCATGGCCACAAAATGTTGTTTCCCACTTCATTAGCCATTGTCTAACAATTTTTGATTGTGCATGGGTAGTCTACAAACCAGATAATCGGCACATGAAGAGTCAGCTGCATGTATTTGGTACATTTGTACATCTAAGTATTTATAACTTCTTTATAGGGAAACGTCTTTATGTTCTAAAGCTATTATTTCTGTTTTGCAGGATGCCTGTACTTTGAAAGACGGTTCCCTTAACAAATCTAGTTCTCGTCTACACCCAGAACCTTACCAGCAGCCGAACGGGCATCGTAGTGTATCCAGTGGGGGGTCGACACTTGTGCAAAATTTGAATGCTGGCCTGCCACCTGGGTCATTGCCAAGGGCACATCTGCTACCCCATGGGCAGTCCTTCCAGTGTTCTACTTTGGATACCCTGGGTCCCCACACCCTGGTACAGCCTGTGTTGGCAGGCTCTGAGAAAGACGAAGCTGCGGCTGTGTTTGGCCACTGCTTATCCCAGCCGTCACAGCTGAGCAAGATGATGCCTTCCCTGCAAGGCCCACCTGTGACTCTCTCTGGCCCTGTATTAGGCTCCTTTACATCTGCATCCCTGGTGGATCAGAGCACCAACATTTCCTGTTGTTCAACAGCCTCTCTTGAGATAACTGGTTTGAAAAGGGCAGCTTGTGCAGTTCAAAGTGAGAGTGGTGGTTTCCACACAACCAACATCAATAACCATTCCACCAGCAAGTTTGATCAACAGAGCTTCAGAGGGGAGCTGTGAGTTCAAGAAATTTGTGTGGAAGTCCTGCCTTTTTTTTTTTTTTTTTTTTTTTTTTTTTTTTTTTTTTTTAAAAAAGTGGTAGACTTGAGCTGAATTTATTTAATTTTTGTATTGACAGAGATCCTTCTGGCAACACTGTGATGGAAATCAATGGCACACAAGATGGTGAGTTTCATTACACATTCATGTCAGACTTTACTCTATTACTTATTACTATGGTAGTTTCTTTATTGTGCTTGTGTGTCTCCTTTACTAAAGTGTCAGAAGGGGGGACTGAGAATCTGTCCCACATCACCCCGAACACATCCCTGGGCCTGGTCCAGGCAACCCCTTGCAGAGTGCAGCCATCTCCCACTGTGAACACCCGGGAGGCTCTTGGTGAGCTACAAGTTTTGTCAAAGCATTTAGTGAAGTATTCTCAGTCAGACACCCATATAAAGAACTGGGGTAGCAGAAACATGAAGGAATGTGGAATCTGCTTCAACATGGCTGAACTCAACTTCTTTGCCTTCAGATGTAATCATGGACATGTTTCAAGCTCCGACCTTAATTCAGGATGAGTCACTCAGATGCATGTCTCGGAAATTACCAGACAACACTTCGGACATCACTTATCAGCACACTGGTGATGTACAATTTTAAGACAGCAATGTATATGTAGGATATGGTATTTGGGGGGGGGAGTTTGGTATGTTATGATCTCAAGGGGTTAAAATGTTATTCTTTTTTCCCCTAGTTATTCAACCTTCTGGAACAGGAAGGGCCCCTACTGCAGTTCCCTTCTCCATATTCCAGGATGAAAATGAAAAAGAAAATGCAGGGTGAAGCCAGAATTCTTGATGTTTTTAGAGCATGTATTTCTTTTTATCTTTTGGTCAAAGTGAAATCGTCTGCTGTTTTGTATTCTCCCCAGAGTGAACCCTAGGTTGGGAGCGACTCGGCCAGCGCGCATTTTGGCAGACCTCCCTGTATCCAAGCAAGTGAAACAAAATGTAAATCCATGCAAGACATTAATAATGTTAGCACTTTGTTCTATTCTATAAATTACAAATCTGGACTACTTGGGCTGAGCTGAATTGCTTAGGAGTTGTGATATCACTAGCAGATGAATTTAAATTTTGCTGGATGTTTTAACCAATTAGTAGTTTAACAGTTAATTGTTTGCTAGGACACATCTGCAAGTGTGAAGTCCTCTACAGATGACAGCACAGTGTGGGGTCCACACTGCAACAACAACCTGGCCACCTGTCCCAACAACACTGGAGACTTTGCAGTTGCTGCCTGTCTAGTCTCAACACCCTTCCATGCTACCACAACACAACCTTGGAAACTGGATGAGGACCAGGGTAAACTCTAAACCGTAGTAAATGATTTGCTATGTTTTGATTACTGTACTGATTAATATTGAGAAAGTAATTTTATGAATTTTGTCATTTTAAGAAAACCATCTACAAAGAGTGTTCAGTGACTCGAAGACTTTTCAGCACCAGTCCACCAAATTGAGGTACTGGAGTTTTTTAATTAAAGTTGCTTGTGCATGCATCTAGAATGTTCAGGTTCAGTTAATCAATAGAATTTCAGTTGTACTGCCTCTTGTGCTTGTAAATTTATATGGATGAGTGTTGATTCTCCTGTTAATGTTCTCCTTAGCCCGATTCTGGAACAAAGCTCATTTGAAGAGAAGGGACCGCTGTCCAGTACAGCCATGTGCAGTGACCAAGGGACTATCTTTGACCATCACATGTTGCCAGCATCTTCCATCTCTGAGCAGTCGGAGCGGTCAAAGACACTTTCATTCCCAGAGCAAATGCTGAGCCCAGACAATTCTGCTTCTTCCGGGATCCTTGCTCAGAAGTGTCAGAAAGACTGGGATGTTGGCGTGAGCCCAGACCTAGCACCTAAGCTAGACATTTTCCATGTGAAAAGCCCAGAGCATGACGCTGAGCCAGACTGGGTCTCTCTGAAAAGTGTGGAACATGAAATTATGTCAGATGTGTCCCCACCTAAAAGTCCAGGTGATGCACCAAAGTCAAACTGGTTCCTGTCCAAAAGTCCAGAACAAGTGTCCATATCAGATTTTGTCCTGCCAAAAAGCCCAGAACAAGCAACAAGACCAGATTTTGACATTCCAATGAGTCCAGATCCAGAAGCTCGGCCAGTTCAGGATGTTCCATCACTTAAAAGTACCTAAATTTTTGTCCGTTTTTTTTTTTTTTTTTTTTTTCCCCCCCATTCCCATTGTGTCATAAAGCCAGCGCAAATGATATGTTCTTCCTCTTTCTGCCATAGCTATGATGCTGATTTCTGATCCATGGGATGAAGATCTAATTTCCAGGTTGCTGGCTAGACTGCCTACTCCACTCAGCTGTACCCCAAACTTCAGCACTTGGAACTGCAAAGTCCCTTCCATTGTGCCAAAAACAACTGTAACTATAGGTGAAAAATGTGTTTCCTGCATAATAATGTTCCCAGTGGCAAAAGTTGTGTATAATTGCAAAATAAAGATGTTTAAAATCATTCTGCAGCACAGTTTTAGCATTTAATAGCCAGAGAAGCATTTTAACTTGAACATATAATGCTTGTGTCTTTCATCTTGGCTTTCAGTGTGTTTTATGTCCATTCTTACTCCCCTCTTCCAATATTTCCTTGTTTTCACATGTCGTAGGTACGGAATCCTTTCGGGTAGACTGTGTGCTTGGGGAGGGAGCATTTGCAACTGTTTACCAAGCAAGGTGCCTTGCAACCTCGGAAAAACTAATTTTCAAGGTGTGTGACCTAAAGTCTTATTTCCCTCTGCCCAACCTTTGTTGTTCTGGGAAGGCTCATTTATGTGCACTCCTTTTAACTCTTATTCCCATTAGGTTCAAAAACCACCCAACCCCTGGGAGTTCTATATCAACAGCCAGCTAAACCAGAGGCTCCCATCCAGTTTGCGCCACCTCTTCAACAACCTTTACTCTGCTCACCTCTTCCAGAATGGCAGTGTGCTCCTGGGCGAGCTCCACAACTGTGGCACACTACTAGTTAGTTCCTTTTATTATTCTGCTTGGAACAATTAAATAAGAGCATAGTCACTTGGGTCCCAACATAAATTTTCAATTTTTTTTTTTTTTTTTCTCTCCCCAGAAAAAGCTTTTTTGTGAGCTCAGAAGTCAACTTTGACTAAACTGTTCAATTTTAACCATTTAATTTTGTATCTTAAACCTAACGTTTGACAATTTCCTGAATATAGCCAATGGAAAGAATCTGTCCAACTAACGCCGGATCCTCTGTAGTACATTTATCTTATGGTTAACCTTCTAATGGAGATACTGACTGCAGCTTGGTTTGGCTGCTGCTCTCCACAGAATGTGGTGAATCTGTACAAGAACACGTGCGAGAAGGTGATGGCCCCACCACTTGCCATGTACTTTGCTGTCTGCATTCTTCAGATGGTAGAGCATCTCCACAGTTCCCAAATCATCCATGCTGACATCAAGCCTGATAATTTCATATTTGGGGAGAGGTGGGTAGGAAATTTATACTTCACATTTTAGCCTCAAGCCCTCACTGAATTAAACTGGGGCTAGACACAGCTAGACAAAATGATTAATATGTACTTTCTAAAGTAATTCAGGCCCCCTTTGTTTCTTGCTGCTGTGAGTGTAGGTTCCTTGAGAATGAATGTTTTGACCCGGACCATCTGGACCATGGACTGGCACTAATTGACCTAGGACAGAGCATTGACATGACCCTTTTCCCAGAAGGCACAGCCTTCACAGCCAAGTGCATGACATCTGGTTTCCAGTGTACAGAAATGTTGAGTGGCAGACCATGGAACTACCAGGTAAAAAAAAAAAAAAAAAAATAAAAAGTCCCCTGGACTTTGATGCTATGTTGAACTGAATCTAAGGCTAAGCCATGTGTGCTGCTTCTGAAACAGCTCTACTGCGGGCAGCGGCACTGAATGTCCAGTTTAGTTTGACATGTTTTCTTCACAATGTAACTTGTTGTTTCAGACTGACTACTTTGGTATCGCAGGCACCGTTTACTGCATGATTTTTGGAACATACATGAAAGTCAAAAATGAAGATGGTGTTTGGAAGACAAATGCTGTTTTTAAGAGGTATACCGTTTCCTCACTTTAATATGAACTTTTACATCACCTCCAGAGATGGAAAAGAAAAAGGTTTTGTTTCTGTCACTCAGGAACCCCCATGCTGAACTGTGGATGGAATTCTTTCACACCCTGCTGAATGTGCCTGACTGTACCTCCCTGCCTTGCCTGCGCATACTGCGCAGCCGCTTGAGTGCTGAACTGCAGCAAAACTACGGCACCAAGCTGCGCATGCTTAAAAAGCGCCTCGTGGGACAGCTTCTGGAGAGCAAGCGCTCCTGCAAATGAACCTTTTCTGCCCAATCTAGCTGGTGATTCCTTTTAATGTTGGCATTGTAAATAGGTTTTACTCCAACTTTACTCATTTTTTTATAATCGTGAAACAAAACAGTGTATCTGCAAATGCAATAAAGTACTGTATAGACATGAGGTTTTTGCTATCAGCATATGGTATCATGCTCTGCTTGTCTTATGGATCACTTGTATTACAGTATTTTCTAGAGCAGTTAAGACCTTGAGTAAGGGTACGATAGCAGGAAGCAGGCTTAAAACCAACAACCTTAAGTCAACAGTCCTATCCTGCTCAAACATTAATACGTACACTCCCTTATAACTTAACCAAAACTACACATTTCATGTATATTGACTAGGGGGTAAGTGAAATGATACATTTACATAAATATGTGCAGAGTCTCCATCCTGGCAATGGAGGAAAAAAAAAAAAACAATATGACATAGTGTGTACTCCCAGCTCAACTACCCAGTGTATGAGCTCTGAATATGTGCCTACTACTTGAGATAAAAATACGTAACACAATACTGTATTATAAATAGGAAATTTAAGAAACTACACATTTTTGTATGACAATTTGGTAGGGAAAATTGCACCTTCTTAACCGACTAGGTCGAAAACTGAGCAGCCGCTGTAAAAACCTTCTCTTACAAAACGTTGGACAGCAGCATAGTTGCTGCGCCGCTTGTCGCCCGTGAACACGACCCATTTCCGCAGGATCCTTTCCGGTTCGCGTCGTAAACGCAACCGTGCAACAATTTCTTCCTTACATTTCTGTTCCTGGGTCCGTCCCCTAGCTCAGACAATGCTGAACGGTGTGCATTTCCAGACACGAATAGCCTCTATTATGGATATTTTCGCTAAAGCTGCTGTGACAGAAATAAGCAGACTTTTGAAGGAGGGGACCGCAGCAGCCTCCTCCGGCGAGCTGCGTTTGGAGCTCGCCCTGAGCGCGAGCGGTGAGCTCGAGACGCCGGCGGCCGCCGACGGGAGAACGGTCAGTTACTCTGTTCAGTGCTGAAGAGCTGAATGAGTGTCCGAATAAACTTAACTGTCTAAAACTGTTAGAAACTACGGCGTATGTTCTAATTAAGTGATGGTTATTATTACTTAGGATTGCAAGAGCATGTCTGGTATTATATAGTTCTCCCACTGGGATTAATATTACTCACTGTCACAGCTGCATGGCTGCTCTGCTTGGTCGGACCGCAGGCCTATAAATTATATAATTTATAAATAAGTAAAATTGTGTCTTCTTTCGGGGTTTACTGTTCTGTCACGAAAAAAAGATGCCGTGCTCCGTGTTTGCACTCTCCACCTGCCTGTCCCCAACACACAGGTTTCCTTCTCTTCCATTTATTTATTTCTCAGACACTTTTTCCTCCAAAGCAACTTTGAATGAACTCTGTAGTGTTATATCAGTCCACACACTTTACCACGGTGACATACACTGCTAGATACGCTGTTTACACCGGGTCACTCATCCATACATCAGTGGAACACACACACTCTCTCTGTCCCTCACACACTATGGGTGAACCTGAACAGCTTGCCTTTGGAGTGTGGGAGGAAACCAGAGCACCCCAAGAACATGCAAACTCCACACAGACTGAGCAGATATTGAACCCACCTCCTCTCGCGCCACCCAGGCGCTGTGAGGCAGCAGCGCTATCAGCTGTGCCACCGTGCCGCCCCTTCTCTTCACACTACCCACACTGATACTTTACATTTATTAATGTAAATGTACTTCACATGAGAACATTGGGAAAAGTGATCAGAAGGAGCGATCTGCAACACTTGATTCTTGAGTGCATTCGGTTTGTTGCCTTCCACAGTATAACGCGCACATGCATCACATTCTAGTAATTCGAAAGCCTGGATGTTACCGTGGTATCCTGTATAACCACGCCCACAGACCATAGTACCCTGTGAGTAACCTAGTGTCTATCGCAGGTTTTAGGGGATCAGAATCTGAACTTCGATAATTCTGTACATTGCACACTGTAAAACTAGCGACGTCGGCTTGATGCTGAGGTTTACATTTACGTTTTCATGTATTCATTTAGCAGATGCTTTTCTCCAAAGTGACTTACATCTCATAGAAAATACAATGTATACGTTACATTAGCAGGAAGAGAGACATAGCTGCAGACGCGTGATTCTTAAGTACAGTTAGTCACACTTGTAGCTGCATAAAACTCAGAATACTGACGATTTCACGCGCTTCTCTTGCAGACACAGCTAGCCTCCATCATGGACACCTTGTCGAAAGAAGCTGCTGATAAGATTATCAGACTTGTTAACGAGGACTTTGCGCTGATGCGCTTGGAGATATCCCAGAGGCAGAATGAGAATGACTCCCTGAAGAGGAGGCTTCGGCTGATGGAGAGCGAGCGCGTGGCGAAGCAGGGCCTCCGAAGGAGAGGGCCGCGGAAGAGTTCCGCAAAGAAACCCCAACATGTCGTCGCACTTCCGGTGGACGGCCAGCGCGGAGGAGCCATCAGAGGTGGGTTGCTGTGGTGTCTCCTTTTCCGTCGCTGCTCAGTGATTGAGCTCCCTTTCAGTCTAAATGCGCTGTCTCCTCGCTTTATGAACACATTTGGTACTGGAAGTCTGTTTGTAAGTTGCTTTGTTCGTAAGTCCAAAGTCACTTTCAGTAGAAAGTCATAATTGGCACGGTGGACAGAGCCGGTTCCTCTCAGCTCCTGGGCTGTACCTTCAAATGTGAGTTTCGGACTCATTCAGTCTGTTTGGATTTTGCATGTTCTGCCTGTCTTGGGGCTGGAGATTGCCCGAGAACCTGTGTGTATGGGTTTCGTCCCGGTGCTCTGGTTTGCTCCCAAAGTCCAAAGATGTGCATTTTAGGTGGGCTGGTGACTCTAAACATCTCTTGAAAAATTTATAGTAGTAGTAGTCGTAGTAGTAGTAATAATAATAATAATAATAATGATGCAACTTCACTTGATGTATATAGGTTAGGCTCTGCAAAAATCCGAGACATAATTATTACAACTAATTCAAATTTAAACTAGGAACTTTAAAATTAATTGTTTTAAATGGCTTCAAAATTTCTGGAAAAAAATATGTCTACTAGTTTGCTCTATAAATACTTGACAGAATGATACAAATATGATGCAAACTCTCTCTGCAACAAACTGTGCAAATTTAAGGGAATGGATGAGGAGAAAATGCAAATTAAAGTTATTAAATATACCGGGAAAGGTTTATAGCTTCCAAAATTCGTAACTTGACCGTTCATAACACTGAGGGCCAATGTAAACACTGAGTTGTGGTCTGACCAAGTGTGGTCTGATGAGCACTTGGAATGTGCCGGTATCTTACAGGCAGCAGAAGAAGGTGTTACAGGAACAGCCGGGTTTATCGTATGCTCTGTTCCTGCTTTTTCTTTTCATATTTAATTTTTCAGCACAGTGTTATTTTTGCTCTTTTCCGGTGATTTTGCTGCTGAGAGCCATGGTGCATTTTCACCTGTTTTAGTGGCAATGTGAAGCCTGCCACACTTAATTGTGTGTCCTCTATCTCTGAATTTGCTCCCTTGGACCTGTTTATTTGTCCCCCTCCTTGTTTAGAAGAGGATCGGTCTGTTCTTTTAGACCGGCAGAATGAAGGAGAATTTCCAGCTGAGGACTCTGTTGCCGTGATCAACAAGGTCAGTTGATGTACTAGTCATCATTCAGGAATTTAGGCTGTGGGGCTGTAAAAAAAGATATCTTTGTTAAGATGCTATCTTTGCGACTGCTGGAGCTGTTTATTCCGAGTAATGCTTTCGGTCCCATGTTGCAGCTTGTAGTTGAGGAGGATGATGGCCAGGGCCGGACTGAGTCCATCCTGAACAATGAAGGACTTGAAGCTGACAGTGATCCACTAGGATGGCTGAAGACTAAAGAAGAGAGTGAGTTCAGAGGTTAAAATGCTGGACACCAGCCTGTCTGTACAGATTTTCTGTACTAGCGGCTTATTTTGCCACACTGCATTTGGGATGATCAGAAGATATTGGGGGAAATATAATTTTGAAGATGTTATTTTTTTTTTAAATCTTATTTTTGGAGCCATTTTTTTTTCCAGTGTAACCCAACTTCTTATTACTTTTTTGTTTTATAGATGCATTCACCGTAGCGAAGACTTGTTTAGATTTTCTTACAGGGAAAAGCATTTGTTTGAACAACATGGTAGCTGGTTTTATGATTGTATCATCTGAGAGTTGTGTAGTCATTATTTTTGTCCTTTCAGACTCTGTAGGGCCTGAAGATGATTCTGCTGGAAACCGAAATATTGACCTTCAGCTCTGTGATGAGTTAGATGCACAAGGTGCTCCTTCGGATCAAGAGGAAGGGGACGCTCCGCCCGCAAAAGCAAATTCAAACCCGCATGAAAATAAAAACGGCGCAAGACTTCGTCCGCTGAAGAACGCAAGAACCCTAGTAGATGCTGAAAAAGGAGACAAACAGTTCATTTGCACGCAGTGTGGGAAGAGTTTTGGTAGGTTAAGTAATCTGAAGGCACATCAAGTTGTACACACTGGGGAGAAACCTTATAGTTGCACGCAGTGTGGGAAACGCTTCACGGCAAAGTGTAGTTTAAATGTACATCAGTTAATAGTGCACAAAGGAGAGAAGCGATTCAGTTGCACGTACTGCGAGAAGATTTTTGGCACACAGAGTCATCTTAAAGAACACCAAATTATTTCCAAAGGGGGGAGACCACTAACTTGCACACAGTGCGGGAAGAGCTTTCCGGTGAAATGCAGTCTGAAAGTGCACTGGTTGAATGTGCACAAAGGGGAGAAGCGGTTCAGCTGCTCCCAATGTGGGAAAATCTTTGCGAGACAAAGAGACCTTAAAGCTCACCACGTTGTTCACACAGGGGAGAAACCATTTCACTGCACACAGTGTGGAAAGTGTTTCACAGCCAAACGTAGTCTCAACGTACACCGGTTGACGGTACACAAAGGCGAGAAACCGTACAGCTGCGATGTATGCGGGAAAAGGTGCAGTCAGAAAAGCGGACTTAAAATGCACCAGAGGATTCACACGGGAGAGAAACCATACAGCTGTGTCAAGTGTGGCAAGAACTTTGGCAACAAAAGTGCTCTTAATATCCATCACAGAGTTCACACGGGCGAGAAAGCATTTGCCTGTGACGTATGCGGGAAGTGTTTCAGCCTCGCGCCGAACCTCAGCAGGCATCAGCGTATCCACACGGGAGAGAAAGCGTTCAGCTGTGTGACGTGCGACAAAACTTTTACTCAAGCCAGCCATCTCAAGGTGCATCAACGCATTCATACTGGAGAAAAAGCGTTCATTTGTGACACTTGCGGAAAGAGTTTTAATCAAAAAAGTGCCCTTAAAACGCACCAGAGAGTTCACACTGGCGAGAAACCATACAGCTGCGGTGAGTGTGGTAAGACCTTCCGTTCTGCAAATTATTTGAAAAAACATCAACAGATTCACACCGGAGAGAAATCTTACAGCTGTTTCGAGTGCGGAAAGCTTTTCCGTACGGCCAACAATCTCAAGACGCACCAGCAAATACATTCAGGAGAGAAGCCATACAGCTGCAGTATATGTGGACAAAGTTACAGCTCTGCAAGCTATTTTAACACACACCTGCTGATTCACACGGGAGAGAAACCGTACAGCTGTGCGCAGTGTGGTAGGAGCTTCACCAAGCAAAGTAGCCTTAATTTACACCAGCGCACTCACACAGGAGAGAAACCGTTCGGTTGTCAAGTGTGCGGGAAGAGCTTTAGCGTCGCACAGAATCTCACTCGGCACCAGCGTATTCACACCGGAGAGAAACCGTTCAGTTGCGCTACGTGTGGCAAGAGCTTCAGCCAAGCAAATAACCTGAAGGCGCACCAGCAAATCCACACTGGAGAGAAGTCTTTCATCTGCGATAGGTGTGGAAAGTGTTTCTCTTACTTGAGAAATCTTAAGGAACACAAGTGTATTTATGGTTAAGATAAATGTGTTTTGTCAGCTGTTACGTATACACTCAACGTTTTTATAGCGAGCCTTTCGGCTTCTTTTCAAGGTCAGAAAAGCACTTTAAAATGTCTTACCATGATGATAAGATTTTGGTAAATCCAGTTTTCTCTGTCACCAGATCTATGTTACTGGGATTACAGACAGATTTTGACTTTTTTTTTGCTCTAGATAAACGGACAGTTCTAGATAGCAATTACACTTTCTTATAAAAAGGCCCATAATGGAAGTGTTTCCTTTCTTTTGAGGATTAAAAAACAATTTTTTTAAAATCGTGCTTAATTTAATTTTTGTATAGGGCAATATAGGACCTAATATGTTTTGGGGTTGTTTTTTCAGCGGAGTAACATTTTGGACATTTTTTATATAAGGTTTGAGCTGTGAAAGGGAGATGGTGATATTTTTTTCTGAAGGGTGTAGTTCATAAGATATTTTATTCATTACCTTTTATTACCAGCACACAGTTGCGATGGAAAAGATTAAAGGCTTTATTTGTGGTGGGTAATAACAAAAGGCATATCAACACAGTGGTAAAAATAGCTGAATCCCACAAATTTGAATTATATTTGAATTAAAAATTGTTTTATCTTTGGTTTGTCTTTTAAAATGATAAATGGGTTCATGCTATTCTTTAATACTGTATATTCAGCTGTTCAGATTGGGCATTTTGTTAATAGTAGTAAAAGCATGGTTAGGAGATCTATTTTTAGGTTGAAGACGCTGCTATCTTTGGTGTTTCGGTGTTTGCTGACTAGACACATTTTTAGTCCTGAATGAGTCATGATGTTCTCTTTAAGGATGAACGACGCACACTGGCTCTTGACCTTACAAATACAACTGTGACTGGAGGGATGTTTTTAACTTCACAGTTGATAAAAGCCAAATAAAGACATCCCTTGAGTTATTTACGGTTAGGTTCACTAAAATCCTTGAAATAGTTATAATGAATTTTAAAAAATACACTTTGATTTTTTTATTACTTTATTTTTAGAACTTCTATAAAATAAAAGACATTACTGAAAATATATATAGTTTACACAAAGTAACTTGAATAATTCATCCCATAAGGATGTACAGTTTGACTGCTTTTGTGCTGGTTTTCAACTTTCTTTATTGCCTTTATTCTGGACCCCATGCAGTACTTTGCCTCCTCTTTCTGACTCTATGACAATCAGCTGCTCTCACGGACACCAGACATGAGTCTTAAGCCCTGGAAGCACACACGCACACACACACGCACGCACATTTTCAGAACCGCTTGTCCCATATGGGGTCACGGGGAACCGGAGCCTACCCGGTAACACAGGGCATAAGGCCGAAGGGGGAGGGGGACATACCCAGGACGGGACGCCAGTCCGCTGCAAGGCACCCCAAGCAGGACTCGAACCCCAGACCCACCGGAGAGCAGGACTGTGGTCCAACCCACCGCGCCCCCGCCCCCGCCCCCGCCCCCGCCCCCACCCCCACCCCCACCCCCACCCCCATCCCCGAAGCATGTTGAGTGAAGTTCGTCCTGTATGAATCTTTCTTTAAGGTGCCCCTTACCACCATTTATGGGCTTGTGGGGTAAACACGGGTTTGTTTGCTCCACTATAGGTAGACATTTTAAAATAAAGAAAATGCTATTTCAACGTAACTGGTTGAACGTTCGTAACTTTGATATTTTGTAAGTCGGAACAACCGATTACAGTTTTGACCAGCAGATGGTGCTGTAGTAACAGTACAGTAGACGTCACGTGGGGTCCTCGTGAAACCTCAAGTTTAGGGGGATTTAAAAAAAGTGAACGTTGAACTTTTAATGTGTTTCATCTGAGTTATGAATAGGCGAAATAAGCGATTATGGAGTCAGTTACGAACAAGATGAGTTACAAAAGTAAGGCAACATGGCCATGTAGATGCCGCCAACTACAACTGTATAGACTAGGAACTGGACCGACACAGAAACACAGTACGTACCCAGGTATTTTACCCGAGTTGTTGGGTTGTTCGGGACTGTTTCAGTTATCCCGAGTGCAGAATTACGTATTATTAAATATCTCATATTATTGATCCCGAATGAAACTACACAGTTATGTATACGTTACATTTATATGTATTCATTTAGCTGATGCTTTTCTCTAAAAGTATTTACAATTATTTACCCCTTTATACAGCTGGGTGATTTTTTACTGGAGCAATTTAGGGTAAGTACCTTGCTCAAGGGTACTACACTTGGAGGTGGGGATCGAACCTGCGACCTTCGAATATTTATTTTGGTTATGACCAAAAAAAAAAAACTTTTTGGATTGAACTGCAAACATTTAGAGGCAAACATTGATATTAACTTTTAAAAACTTGATGTGATCAACTTTAATCCCATTGAAAATAATTTTAAAATATCTTTTGTTGATTACAGTTATATTGCCGCGTTATATACACGCCATAGTAAAAGAGTTAGAAAAGAGTCCTACATTTAAATACTGTAAAAAAAGATGCAAAGACTTATTTGCAAGCTATTTCAGGATGTAATAGCGATGCGCACTTTATCTTTGTTCGCTTTTCGGAGTCTTTTTCTTCTTCCATAATGAGCATTTGTATTGTAGCAAGTGCCCCTGATGATGTTTTTGATACTGTAACGACACGTTACATTACATTTACATGTATTCATTTAGCAGACGCTTTTCTCCAAAGCGACGTACATCTCAGAGAAAATACAATTTGTGCATTACATTAGGAGAAAGAGACATACTCGCAGACGTGTGATTCTTAAGTAAAGTTATTTTATTTTGCAGACGCGTTGCTGGGGAGCGTCATGTTCGAGCGGGAAATGGGTTTGTTATAAATTGCTAAGAATTGTGGGTAAAATGTGAATCGTCAACCGCTGTGGGGGCTCACGGGGAATATAAGGGGTGAGCACGGTTGGATAGTAAAGTGGAATAGATACGAGTGCAAAGCCAGCTGGGAAACCTCAGATGAGGTGCAGGTCTATGAGGAAAAAGGGGTTTTCAAACTGAAAGCATTTTCTCCTCGTGTTTGCGCCCATGATTTTCGCTGCGTAGCGGTGTTCTAATAGGTTCTTCAATAACAAAGACGGAAAAGCGTCCACGCGCTTCGCCTTAACCAAACCCCCGCAATACCTTTCCGGAAATGCTCTCTACTCCAGTTTCCGTCGTGCGAGTGTTAGTCCTCCGAACACTAGGGGGCAGCGTAGGTCTCTATGCGTCTCTGTTCTAGTCAAACATTACGAGGAGCGCGCGTGCGGTGCTCGGCCGTTACAAGGCTGCGCTGTGTGACAGGGAACGGTCGAGAGGCTCGTGCGGTGACCTGCGGCGCTCAGCCCGACTCCCTCCCGCTCCGCTCCACTCGGCCGCATGTAGCTAGCCTCTGACACCCGGGCGCTCGCCGAGGACTTGTCCGCTGCAGGAATCATGAACGAGAACGACGGACTGCGCTTCAGGAGGCTCAACAACAGACCGCAGGTCATCACGGACGAGTCGCAGGAGCGCCGCCGCGGCAAAGGCTCCAGGTGCGTCCGCTCCGCCATCAACTCACACAGTCGCAGTCAGTCACATCTCGTCAGCTTTTTCGTCCACTGGGAGCAGCTCTTCTGTGGGGTGAGCCCTGCCTTCAAAGTAATGTTACAGTAAAATACAGCTGAGGCAATTAAAAAAAGTAGTTTTTGAGGCTCATTTGTGTGTTATTTTTTAACTTCACCCCCCCCCCCCCCCCCCCCACACACACACACACACACACACAGACAGTCAAGCAGGTATCACCAGTGAAACCAGCAGCAGTGCACTGTATCATGTATGAAACAGGCAGTGTGTGAATATGCAGTCAGGGATTGCCTTATTTTTCTTTTGCTCTGTTCCTGTCTAGTGCAGAGTGGACAGTGGATATCACACCCCGGGGACTACAGTCTGTCATAAACTCTAATATAGACTCTATGTTGTCCGCCATGCACCTGTGTGTCCCGTGCGCTGCCCCCATGCTCCTGGCATGGAGATCACTGAACTTTTCTTTTCTCCCTCCCCAGCACGTACAGTGGCCGGGTTTTCCGGATAACCCTTTTATCACTGGGAGCCTTCCTCCTGCTTCCTGTGCTGGGCATCATCTTCCTGCTGGAGTCGCCCATCCAGCCGGAGGTGTTCAGGTGAGCTGCCCCCGCCTTTGTCCTCCCTTGCTTAATCTGCCCCGTCAGAGCTGGCGCGGCTTCTCTGCCCTCCTGCCCCGCTGAATTGCACCACTAGATTTGAGCTGAGTAATAGCCCAACGCCCAGTGTTTGTTTTTTTTTTGTTGCATTCCACTGGCTTTTACTGCTTGTTTTTAAATTGACCAATTTGATATGTGCAAGGACTGCTGCTGTTGCAATGGGACAGCTGCGCTCTCCGTTGCAACCGTAATCTCCAGCTGTGCTTTTCGCTGCGTTTCTTCCGCAACTTGGAGCCGGTGTGGTGGAGCCATGCATGGAAGGTTGAGGCTGATGCTCCTTGTTGCGAAGAATGACAGTGGCAAGGTGTTGCAGTTATTCCTGTGATTGGACAGGCCGCACGCCGCGTTTCGCTGTATTATGCGCGTTAAACAGTATTTGTCAAATGCAACAGCTGCTCTGTGAGCCCAGGTGACCCGTGTCCTACTTGGAGCTTGTCATTCGGTCGCTGTCCTTGTGGCGTCTGCTCTTGCGCCACGTACCGATAACGCTGTTTGTATTTGGCATCATGTTGGACTGGAGCCGCAAGCGCTGCAGAGTTTGCTCTGAGCTGGGCTCTAGTCCAGCTCTACCACCTGCGCCTCCATGTTAAAATTCATGACGTGGCTTCGGTTCAAGTGTTAATCATTGTTTTTTGTAGTCTGAAGCAGGAATATTAATTTGTCTTCTTTGCGATTGCCTTTTGGACTTACTGTTTGGTATGACATTTACTTTTATTCGCTTAGCGGATGCTTTTCTCCAAAGCGACTGACAATGGATATTATGTAGCGTTACCAGCCCACACACCTTATTCACTGCAGTGACTTACACTGCTAGATACACTACTCACCCATACATCAGGGAAACACACTCTCTCTGTCACTCACACACTATGGGGGAACCTAAACAGCATGTCTTTGGACTGTGGAAGGAAACCAGAGCACCCAGAGGAAACCCACGCAGACACACGGAGAACATGCAAACTCCACACAGACTGAGCGGGGATCGATCCCACGTTCTCTCTCACCACCCAGACGCTGTGAGACAGCGGCGCTACTCGCTGTGCCACCGTGCAGCCACAAGAGTGGCTGGACTCAGAGGTACTTGCAATGTAGATTTACCCCTCCTTTGTAATTCCAGCCTTGGTGAACCGCCTCTCATGTCAGGCTGCTTTGAGCCCAACTTCAAGCTGAGGCAAGCCGAAAGACTGTTCGAAGACCAGCTACTGGGACCGGAGTCCATCGCCAACATCGGAGGTCAGTAGGACTGGAAGAGTGTGTTGCAAGCACAGGCACCTCCTCTCCCCATGTGAGTTAACAATGATAAAGGCCTGGAGGCACTGTGTTACACAGTGGTTTTTGATACTGAATTCCTAGCATACAATTGTATTGACCTGTAATACTAAGTCCTCCCCCCGGTTAGTCAGAGCTGTGTTTTAAGGTTCCCCCCCCTTCTTTTTTCCCTCTTCGTTCAGACTAATTGACAGTCGGGTCACTGTTTGCCTCAGTTACGCTGATTTGATATTACGAAAACTGATTGTTGTGGTACATCGGAGAAATACTTTCAACATGTTATATACATACTTGAGCTAAGCTTGACTTCTTCGTGCATTTCTTGCTATGCAGATGTGTTCTATACAGGCACAGCCGATGGCAAGGTAGTGAAGATTCAGGACAGGAGGATTCATGTCCTGGCTACCCTGGGAAAGCCACCCTGTGGTAAGACTGCACCCAGTCATTTCCTGTCAAACAGGTCTGTTAATTAGTCGCTGCTTAGTGTTTCACAACTGACTGAATGTATTGCAGCAGAAAGTGATTTTTTTTTCTTTCTTTCTTTCAACATAACCTTTTCAAACAGTTTTCGTGTCTACAGTCATGTGCCACTTAACGACCGACCGCATATACGACAGTGGTTCCCTAAGATTATAAAGGAGCTGAAAAACCAGTAGTGATGTCGCAGCCATCATAACATCGTAGGGCAATGTGTTAATCGCGTGTTCATGGTGTTGCTGGTGTGAGGAGACCTACTGCGTTGCTAGTTGTATAAAAGTATAACACAGTTATGTACAGTACATAATACTTGATGATAAACATCTATGTTACTGCCTATTAAAAATCAGTTACTGTATATACAATGGTTGTAATAACAAACGGGCGCTACTTTGCAACGTAGATCAAAACATTGGTCGTCTCCAGCAGTTTGTCGGCTCGTAGGTGGGGCGCATGAGCCTGAGGTGGGGTGGACTTCCTTCTTTTCCTGTTGAGTGTCTCGTGTGTTACTGTATTTGGCTTTAATTTTTTTGTTTTTACCCTCCCAACTATCCAACCATGGCACCAAAGTGTAACTGTGATGCCAGTGATGGTAATGCATCCAAGAAAAGGGAAACGATCGCAATTGAAACTAAAGAGGAAATAATAAAGCGAAGGGTGAAATGCCAATGAACAATAGAAAAGCGAACATTAAAGTTTCTTCACTGTTTCGTGCTCACACACGCTCTCTCTCACTCATCTACAAAAGACAATTCTTCCTAGTGCAGAATCTCACTCCAGACAACCCCCCCGCCCCCGCGTTCTCAAACCTACCTCGCTTTATGCTCTTCAAGTCCTGTCCCTCATCATTCCCCAGTTCTGTTCCACGTCTCTTTGATAATGACCGCCGACCTTGTCCTTCAACCACAATTTTGGATCCTCGCCTCTGTTCACTGCACCGATCGACCGACCATTCGCCCGTCCCCGACCACAAGATCACGTCTATTCCTTTGATTCTGAATAAATGATCCTGCACTTGGGTCCAGCCTCCTCCGTGCCGTCTGTTCATCATGACAGTAGTAACACTAATTCTCTTTCTACATTTCTATTATAAATACGGTAGTTACATTTCTTATTGCATTATTATTACTGTATTGTTATATTAAAGATGTTTTAGTGTATCCGAAGTTTATTTTTTATGCACAGAAAGGTACATGATATATTAAGACAAACAGCTGACATTTGATACCCACCATACCTAACTGTTCCAACTTGCGTCAAAATCCAACTTAAAGACAGACGGAAGACACCGAACTCGTTCGTAATTCGGGGACTGCCTGTAACAGTTAATAGTGTATGTTCAGCATTATCTGAGGCAATTCTGATGCTTCTTCATCAGTCTAGCAGCTCATCAGGGTTCATGTTTTCAGGTTCCTATGATGAGGAGCCAACCTGTGGCCGCCCCCTTGGGATCCGCGTGGGAACTAATGGCACCCTGTTTGTAGCAGACGCCTACCTCGGCCTTTTTGAAGTTAATCCAATCACAGGTCAGGCCAGGGTCAAACTCTCACTACAGTCCAGCCATGTACTATTATGTAATATGCTGTAAGGCCCTTTGTCATTGCAGCAAAAGAAAGAACCTTATGGCAGAAGTGTTTTAAATACCAGTAAATAGGAATTCTGTTTTTGGGAAATAAGTTACTTTATTTGAAGTTGTCAAGTTTCAATCATAACTTCTGATTTTCCTCATGAGTACGGTCGATTGTCCTTACACTACTTCAGATGTTCTCACATGTTCATGCTTCTGTATCAGGTCTCATCAGCCTGAAGTTCTATGTTTCCAAGTCAAGGAAGCATTGTATCCACTGGTTCTCTCTCTGTACATCAGGGGAGGTGAATACCTTGGTATCAACTGGGCAGGTGGTGGAGGGCCGAAAACTGTCCTTCGTGAACGACCTGGATGTGACGCAGGATGGCAAGAAGGTGTACTTCACCGACTCCAGCAGCAAGTGGCAGCGGCGGGACTTCCTTCACCTTGTTATGGAGGCCACTGCAGACGGACGGTAATTGCTGGCATGCAGCATTAGGGCCAGTAGCTCTCTCAGGCATCAGGACTCAGCCATGTGGCATTTCCATTCTAGCGGTACTGTCATGCAACAGTAATGTTATCAGCTTCAGGCCTCTCTCATGTTGGGAAAGGGTTCATCTGAAACAGCTGCTTTTGTTGGTTCACCAGCTAAAAGCTCCGTCAGGCTGTGGTTCATAGCCGTAAAGCACTAGCTGGGGGTTGAATGGTTTAAGGAACGTACTGAAAATAAGATTATGTTCACATCTCTAGCTTTCCCAGCCAAGGTCTCACTAGATTCCTGTGCTCACAGTGTCTTGGAATATGACACGGTGACCAGGGAGGTGACTGTCCTGATGGATGGATTGCGCTTTCCCAATGGGATTCAGCTGTGCCCTGATGAGGAGTCTGTTCTAGTGGCAGAGACCACCATGGCCAGGATACGGAGGTAGGGTCCTGTGTGTGCCAGTGCATGCAGCATCTGATTTAGGGATACAAACATTACTATTTCAGTTCCATCCTTCTGTTTGTTGCACAGCTCTTTCCCTTTGTCCCACATGTGAAATCTGTCCGGACTATCCCGATAATGTAATTGTTACAAACGTTAGTGTTCTTCAAGGGCAGCTGTGTTGCAATGATTTCATTTTTAAGGAACATCTTATCTTGTGCACAGCCCGTTTCATAACCTTCTGTCAGCATAACTGTTGCACCACTCGTGGTCAGAATGTTAAATGGTTTCCCAAGCAGCCAGAGCACCACCCCTCCCATCTTTTACTAGTTTTCATGAATAAATTTTTGCCACCATGTGAGGTGGTTCGTACAATCAGCAAGAAGCTCGGGGAGCCTTCAGAAAGCATCACCTGAATAAGTGATACAGGCGTGAAGTTGCCTAGGCAACAAAGTCTTCATTAGGCTGCCTGGATAGAAGACAAATGGCGGGTCCTTTCTAAAGCTAGCAGAGGTGTGGGCAGAGCTTCCCACAGCTTTGCCATTTTCATGGTTGGGGAGGCACACTTCTATTTCAAGTCTGTTTCCTGTCAACTGCAGTGCCAACATCATATCAAAACTACCCTGCTGTATAAGAGTGGGTAAATAATTGTAGGTAGCTTAACATTTTAAGTTACATTGGAGAAAAGCATCATCTAAATGTAAATGTAAGATCTTTTTCTCTCGACATCGGATCATGACTCTCATGGTATAAAAGTTCACTTTTATCAGTATCGGCTGTAGGTAGCATGACTGGTGACATGGATGTGGCTGTTCTCTGGGAGGAGCCCTGCTATTGTGCTACTGAGATAGGTGTTTAATTTTTATCATGGTAAAATGTCCAGCTATATAAAGTGTTGAATTTTAAGTCAATTTGGATAATTGCCTCAGCCAAGCAAAAGTAATGGATTTCTCAATGAAAAATGCTTGGTTCCCCCATAATAGAAGTTACATTGTTTTGGCAAGCGCTTGTTTTGTCAGTCCGGAAGAGTTCCTGCCTTTTTGTTATTAAAACCCATAATTACTCATTGGTACAGAACTTATCTATTACCTGGGAGCTTGGTGATTTATTTAGAGGGAAGTATGACTTGAGAAGTATGAACTATGACACTGCAGTTCATTGTGGCGTTTTCTATCTATCAGCAGTTTTATCAACAGCTAGTACCTATTTGTACTTCTCTACTAGCTGCAGTTTATCATGGTCTGTTATGTCAGTTATTCCACACTGAGCCATTCACAGCTATCCACTGCTGTGTAATTCCTACTAGAGCCTCAGAACCCTTATATATGTTGTGGACCGCTTATAGTAGGAATCTGTGTGTTGCATGCAAAATGCTAGCTGTCTTTCTCTGGGGTTATTTGTGTCCTTCAATTAGGGTCCATGTGTCAGGTCTCAACAAAGGAGGCATGGAAACTTTTGTGGACAACCTTCCCGGTTTCCCTGACAACATCCGCCGCAGCAGCTCAGGTGGTTATTGGTTGGCCATGTCAGCTGTACGTCCCAACCCAGGCTTCTCGATGCTGGACTTCCTGTCACAGAAGCCCTGGATCAAGAAGCTGATCTTCAAGGTAGGGATGGAGGATGGGGCCCTTGCAAATGCAAACAGGAAAGCTCACGGAGCTGTCTTGGTACTGAATAAGTCTTAATTTTCAATGATTATTAAAAGTCATTTAGCGGTTTCCTTTGTCCAGGACAAAATACAATGGCAAATACATTGCGTTTAGCTGCTCATAATTACCCACTCATCCATAAAACGGAGCAATCTGACGCAAACATGTTCACACCACAGGAAATTTAGCTTCGCCACTTCACCTGAAGCACATGACTGTGGGAAGAAAATGTACCTCCCACAGCATGGTAAACATAGCATAATTTGTTTTAAAAATCTCAGTGAAATGTTCATATTTTGAGAAGATCAGAATAATGGTTACTGTGCCATTGCTTAAGCTTTGTGAGACATTTCAGAAGCTCCCAAAGTCTTTTCAACAGTCAGTATTACTAGGGAATAATTTTAAATCTATTCCCAAGCAACAAAAAAAACTGTGAAATTGCAGATGTATAAAAAGTCTTCAAACATTACATAAAGAAGGAACCAAATAATCTCTTAAAATCATAATATTCAGGGCAGCACAGTGGTACATTGGTGCAGCTGCTGCCGCCTCAGAGCCCAGGCTATTTGAGCATAGGTTCAAATCGTCCCTAGTCTGTGTGTAGTTTGAATGTTCTCCCTTGTTTGTTTTATGCCCCAGCCAGATAACATGTTTCAGGTTAATGGGAGGTTTAAAAATTGCTTATAGCTGTGTGTGTGTGTGGGGCTATCTTTTGATGGACTGGCATTCCATCTAGGGTGTAGCCTGCATAGCCTTGCACCCTGTGCTCTTGGGACTGGCTCCAGACTGATTTGACTGTCACAAGCAGTTGAAAGTCAGTGAGCAGTATTCACGTAGTATTTGTTTGATTGTCATGTTGACTGATATTAGGGGGCTTGCTTAGCTTAGTTTACTTTAAACATTTGCTCAGATACCTGTAGACAGATACTAAATAGATCTATAGTGGATGGTTTGTTGCCATATGGCAGATAGTAATAGCCCACTGAAGGTTCACTCCACATATCCTGGCTCTCTAGCTCTTCAGCCAGGATGTCCTGCTGAAGCTGGTGCCCCGCTATAGCCTGGTGTTGGAGCTCTCTGAGGGAGGGGCCTGTCAGCGGAGCTTGCATGACCCTCATGGGGCTGTGGCTGCCTACGTCAGTGAAGCCCATGAGTACGATGGACACCTCTACCTGGGCTCCTTCCGTTCCCCCTACCTGTGTAAACTGGACCTCAGTAAAGTGTGAGTCATGTCACCCATACCCCAGTCCTCTAGGCCTGTTACCCCCCAGTAACCAACCCCAATGCAGAATGTTGGGTCTTGACCCTCCCAACACCGCCCCGTGATGAGCTTTCATTCCCTGCGGATTGACTTTAGCTGGTAGCGCTTCCTTTTCCATGTGGTGTGAGGTGACTCAGCCAAGGCTACAGCAAGTGTTTCAGCTTGAATATCATTTTCATCTTACCACACACCACTTATTTTTCTTCCATCTGTAAAACTTGGCCCTTGTTTTTCCATTAGTTACAGATCTTTCCACCCTCTGTTTGTGGGTCACACCTTCTTATATTGAACCAAAAAAAAAGTCAAGCATTGCCTGCTGTACCATTCACTTAAACTGTCACCATTTTTTGTCAAATAAGTTGTATTGAATTGTTAATTTGAATTACAGATGTATTTTATAAACTGTCCTTTGACTGGTTGTCTGCTTTTTCACTTTATCTAAACACTGATCAATTTGTTCCTTACACTATTGTGGCATGTCAATGGTTCCACATGAATTAGTGTAGTTTCCCATTGTAGCTTAAAAAAAAAAAAAAAAATGAAGTGGTTAAAAGCTTCAGCCCTGTATTAAACTTCCAAACTTATTTCTTAATGTTAAATGTAGCAGTACTAATGTAGGGTGAAATCTCTATATGTTGAATACATACAACTTAAGGCAGAAATGAATATAGTTCACATTAACAGAAATAAGATTTTGGGTTGTACTGTTGAATGGAGTGGTCAGGTTACACTATGACTGGAAGGTGGTGCTTCCGCTTACTACCTGCCAAGCCCGTGGAATGTTCAACTTTCAAACCACCAAAATTAATGGTACTAATATAAGCAGGGTTGACAAAGCTATAGTGTAGCGGTGACTTTTATTTCAGGTAGGTGCTGTTTTCATTGCTTTACGTACCACACACACACACACACATTTTCAGAACCGCCTGTCCCACACGGGGTCACGGGGAACCGGAGCCCACCCCGCAACACAGGGCGCAAGGCCGGAGGGGGAGGGAACACACCCAGGACGGGACGCCAGTCCGTCGCAAGGCACCCCAAGCGGGACTCGAACCCCAGACCCACCCGAGAGCAGGACTGTGGTCCAACCCACTGCACCACCGCACCCCCCCACATGGGGTGGCGTGTGTCTTCCTCAAGCTTGGGTCCTCTACCAGAGGCCTTGGAGTTTGAGGGTTCTGCGCAGTATCTGAACTGTTCCTAGGACTGCACTCTTCTGGAGAGAGACTTCAAATGTTGTTCCTGGAATCTGCTGGAGCCATTCTCCCAGTTTAAGGGTGCTTTACGTACCACTTTTAGTAAAAGATTCATTTGCTTTAGGATACCAGTACAAGTCAAGGCAAGACATGTGGTCAGTGTTTTCTCCCGAGGAATGAGTATGAAATGGTCATGTGCATTACTGTGCAAAATCATATACACCATGCTTAGTATAAAGTATAAAAATTAAATTGCATAAGTTTGTTCAACAGCAAATTAGCTAAAGAGAAAGGCAATGCAAGTATTAGTTTCACTCGAGGTGGTGGAGTGGAAGAGTGGTATACAAAACTCTCCAAGCAGCACCTTTCCCTTTTTGGTGGTAAACTGTCAAGCTCAGGGGTGGCACATAAAGAAGATGTTCTTCATCCAGTGTTTCCATGGTATGGCCCACACTTCAAAGTGACAGTTAAAGATCTGAAAGATAATGGAGCCACCAGCTATGCTTATCAGTTCATGTAAAAGTATAGTCACTAGTCTTGTACAGATGCTCATTACACATGATGCAAACAGACTGCACAATAGCTCTTCCATAATGATAAGCAGTTTGGCACCAAAGCCATGTTCTAATGGGTGATTGATACACCTCACCTTATGCAGTTTTCCTAGAGGCTGGAAATTGCATTTATCCAGGTCAGGGCTCGGCTCACGCTTTAGGCAGACGGTGCGAGAGATATTTGCCTCCAACAGAAATTTTATTCCCTTCACAATCTGCAATCAGGGACATCAAATTAAAGACAAGTTTATCCTCAACTGTGCAATTAGAGGAAGAACAGTGTTCAACAGGATTTCATAGCTTAAAAGGTATCTGGAACAATTAATGAGACATAGGTTCTGCTTGCATTCATAGACCTACAGAATCCACAGCTTTTGTGATTCAGGTATATACCATGATAACCATACCTGTATATGAGCATCTTTGATGTGGGACACCTTGAACAGGAACTTGTCATTGGACTGGTTGTTGAACGCATAGATTCCAATCAGCATCGCATTCCGAACCCTGGGGTCATTATTGCTGACTTTTGAGGTGAGCCAGGAATGGGACCCTTACTAGTGGCATTTTCTTTTTTTTGAAAAAAAGGAAAAAAAAAAAGGGGGGGGGGGGATTTAAAATAAAACCCTTGTGGTACGTCACTTATGGTCCCACTAGCAGCTAGTACAAAACACACACACTATATCTCGTTCCATTTTGCAGGAATATGGAAGTGAGGCTGTTATACTACAGAATAGTTGACTGAAGATCAGCCAAAGAAAGCTCAGAACTGATCTCAACTTCAATAGGACATACAGCACTTTGCATCATTTTGCAAATATCACTGCGTACACTCAATACAACAGTATACACAAAGTGTGTTTTTAATAAGCTGGGTATAATATATATATATATATATATATATATATATATCAGAACTCGCTGCAGGTTTGTGGCATTTTCGCCATTGAAGAGGAAAGACTTGGTGAGCTCAGGCTAGTTAGCTATGATTATAGTGACCAGGAACCTGGGAATACTAGCGTTTGAGAAACAACATGAAGAATGGGTAATGAAATCCGGTTGTTTCCGTTGCATGCAACTTATTGTTGTGGCTAGATTTTTTTTTTTTTTTTTTTTAAAAGCAGAAAAATGCAAACAAGCAGCATTGAAGACATCCCACTGAGAAGAGACCAAAGACACAAATGTGGCTATTCCACTGCAAGCCTTCAGCGTTCATTTGAGCAATCAACTCACCCTGCACAGAGAGAACTGCAAGCACGACGAGAAGAGTTTCCACCGCCCTCATGTCACAGAGCACTTTTCACCACCACCACTTGACTTCCTGGAAGGCAGCTCTTAACCACACTCAATGCAAGTTTGCAACATCACAGTTCTCTTTAAAAAAAAAAAAAAAAAAACAGCCAATTAGCTTGTAGACCTGGCAGGTGCTTAATTACAAATTATGAAATACACTTTAATTTCCCTCATTTCAGAATGTTGGCATTTAAACACTTGCACCTTAACCATTAGTCACAGTCTCTTGTACAAATCTGTTTATGCTGCAGTCAAATTCAGAATCTCGTCATGTCAGTCATTATGATTGTGGGGTTTTTTTTGTTAACTTTGTCAATGCATTTATTTTTCTGATGGTATATGCACAACATTGTCAAAATTACTACCAAGTGTCTGATACTGCATAGAAAGTACTAGGAGACTTCCCGCCCCCCCAAGTTTTATGAAAAAATGGGACTGTTGTACATGCTTTGGTGTACATGAAAGCCAGAAGCAGCAGAGAAAGATCCAGAAGATCATAAACAGGCTGCCTATAAATGACCCCTCTACAGATAAAGGGGCTTTGAAGGGAAGGGGGTGGGGGTTTCTACCACATCCTGTCTGTGGCGAGTTGTCAAACCGCCATCAGTACAGCTCGATCAGTCTTGCTCTCGAGTTGCCACTAGGCCTCTGGAGGTCTCTCTGCCGGACCTTTCCAGCTCTTGTCAAACATACATTCCTCAAATAGAACATCGCTAACAAGTAAAACTGAAACTTCACGATTTGTTGTTCATTTAGTCAATTTAATCTTTCCTGGATAGCACTGCAATTCAAGTTAAATTAATATTTCAGAGCAAAATGTGTGCAACATTCAACGTCTGTGCAACACGCAGGCTTTTTATTTGACGATCCTGGAAGGAAAGTGCTGAAGGATGGTGATTAAAAATGCAGGCTTCTGATGTCCTTGGGAAAAGTACTTCATGTGCTTGAATCTTTTCATTTAACACCTTTCAATATAAAAGACAAATGAACACAGCAAACAAGTAGTAGAAGTACTAGGGGGAACAAGTGGAGGGGGGCTGGTAGCATAGTGGTTAGAGCTGCTGCCTTTGGCCCTAAAAGTCACAGGTTTAAATCCCGCACCTGTGGCTTTAGTACCCTTGACCAAGGTACCTACTCTGAATTACCCCTGTAAAATTAGCCAGCACCATAACTGGGTAAATAATTGTAAGTTGCTTTGGAGAAAAGTGTCAGATAAATATGTACTTTATTGGAAACAACCTTTAAAGGTCCAGTATGGTTTACCTCAGGTGCTCCTCCTCTCGAGGACAGTCCAATGGCTGCAGTCTCCTTCCGAAGGTGTGCGCGCGGGCGGGCGCGCTCATGGAATCCACCCGTGCAGTTGCGCCGAGATGGAGCGCTGCAGTACCACAAGTGACCTGCAGGCGGCAGGAGAGCCCAGCCCTCGCGCCGCTGGAGGCGAGCCAAATCGACCGAGACTTGCGTCAGATTCGCAAATGAATCATTATTAATAATTATTTCATGAAGCGAAGATGGACAAGAGCAAAACACTATGAAATTTTCGCGTCAACGCGACTCTCCTGTCGTGTAGGGTCATTCGTGCACCACTAAGCACAATAAAAAAAACCTCCTACACTTTGTACCGAGCTCTTAGTACCTCAGGGTTGACGTATTTATTCCATCTTCACCACTTAATTTACTTTCTGACATCTTGTTCCACCTTCCAAAAGCTAAATGTCACCTGTAATTTAACCGATTTAAATTGGCCTAACTGAACAGCCCGCGTTAATTCCGCGTCAGACTGACTTCCGTCTCTTCTCACCTAATCCATTAATTTACTTTAATTAATCTAAATGACACACTTCTCCGGGCAATTTGTGAAACATCAAAAGGGCCTTTCAGTTTGGTGAGAAGCTCAGGAAAGTAATGTCTTTTTTTTAAAAAAAAAAAAAAAAAAAAAAAACACATCATATTTACCTATATAAAAATATTCTGCCCCCTCGGAGTTTAGGTTTTCTAAAAAATAATTTTTTTTGTTTTGTTTTATTAAATATAGATTAATATAAAGGTTTCTATAAATTGTTTCAGTCCTGTTTTCAAGTAAATCTTGACAGTTTTAGGCAAGACAATGAGGCAGAACCGTGACGCTCGGCCTTACCTTATACCGCACAGTTTGTTTGCAAAATGTCATAGTTAGCTGGACTCTAAAGTGTAAAACGCTGTTTCTTTCTCAGTGTTTGTTCCAAGCTGTGCCCCGCTTTAGAAGGAAGCATCTGTTAAATGACTAAATCAGTCAATGTAAATGGTGGAAATTGAAAACAAAGTGGTTGCGTTCCTCTTTTTAGAAGACGTAGCTTGGTCCAGGATATGAGCCTCCATTGCGGTGGTCTGTTGGACTCTTGGACCGATGCAACGCACTGGGAATATGACAGATCCAGGCGTGGACCCCATCCAGGCCTGGCAGATGCTGACATCTGGTCCTGACACGACTGTAAGTAGTATTAGTCTTACATTGAGCCACTTTAAGCCCCACCCCAACCAGGTCATATCTGCTTAAATTTGTTGATTTGTTGCCTCCCTGGCAGTGGTCTCTGTTCTAATTTTGGAGTCCGTGGGCAGGGTGAAGCTGTTATTCAACGTCTTCTCCCCGCCTGACCCGCGTTAAAATATAGCGCTTTTACCAAACCACTTCTCTAAAACTAGGAGCCTGCACGTACCGCTTCTGGTGTTCCCGTGTCGAGCGTGACTGGCGTGCAGTACACCATGACCAGTGTCAACGCCAGGTTTTCTCAGAGTGATCGCACCTTGGCTCATTCTTGTACAGCCAAGAGCTATCTGTGCTCACAAGCCAAAAGCATTCATATGTACCTAGGTGTTTGTCATTCCATGTGATGCACACTCCCGTACTGAGCATCCTAAGAGTAGTACTGATGTTCGCTTGGGAGCTCATGGACAGTCAGAATACCAGAGCACTTGGTGCAGGGAGATGGGTCATCTTTGAAAGGCATGTCCTTCCCTGGTTAGCTGAGAGTAATGGCTTCAGATACGGGACTGAGTGTGCCAGATAAGCAGCATGTGGATCGTGGGGCTCGCGTGAATAGCAAAAACAAGAAGAAGCTACAGCGCATGATGGGGACAGCTGGTAGCGTAGCAATTATTGCTGCTGCTGCTGCCGCCTTTGGACCCAAAGGGTGCAGCTTCCAGTTGCACCTCCAGCTGTAGCACCCTTGAGCAAGGTACTAACCCTAAATTGCTCCAGTAAAGTTACCCAGCTGTAAAATTACCCAACCGCAAGTAACTGTCTATCGGGCATGATAGTTACTTCTATGGAAGTGTAGAACAGTCCACATTCTGTTTTCATCCCTCCTCCCAGTGTCACAGCAGTGGACACATGTATTGTAATTGGAATGTAAGACCAAATTATTCTGAGTTGTCTATGGCTGGAAATGTCTACATGTCAGCAGGGGACTTTATTTCAACTGCATCTGTGGAAGATATCAAATATTCAGGATAAAGCAGAAGGTTTGGTACATGGAGTCTTTGTTCATGTAGAATATGTGGGACAACTGGTTCTGTTGTGGTAAGAGCTACTGCCTTCAGACCCAAAGATAGCAGGTTTGATTCCCACCTCTGGTTGTAGCACCCTTGAGTGTGGTATTTGCCAAAATTGTTCCAGTTTTTAAAAAAAAAAAAAAAAATCCAGCTGTATAAATGGGTAAATAATTGTAAGTACCTTAACAGTGTAAGTCACTTTGGAGAAAAGCGTCAGCTAAATGAATGAATGTTACTGATGTCAGCTTTACATACTGATTATCTTTCTGCCAAAGGAAGGGGCCTGTAGGACCTGTTTCCAAGTACCTTCACATGCACATTCTCTTAATTATAATAAAGATTTTCAACTGAAAGGTAAGCTACAGCATTTAAGTGAGCAGAATTCTGCAACCTGGTCAAGGAAACACTACAGTTTGTGTGGGTTGGGTGATGCCCATGATTCTCACCTCATCATTGGTGAGAACAGCAGAGGTTAGAGAGATCCTGCCTAGGCTCACGACTCATATTTATGTGTTCTGTAACCTCAACCTGAGATCTCCATTTTTGTAATGGTTGTCTGCTCCCTGTCTGACTCTGCCTACAAGGAAGGGGGTCAACCATCAGGTACAGGGATTATGTTCCTTTGTTGGCATCTGAATGGCCTGCCTTACTGCAATCAAAAAAATTGAAACTGAGATCAGTTCGGTGTTGCAATCAACTGGTATATTCCCCCAACTGAATCATATATGAAAGACCTATATGTTGTAGTTTACATGAAGGTTGCAGGTATTAAAAAGTAAAAATGCAAAGATGATTCCAGACAGCTTCACTGATTTCATTTTAGCAGGCATGGTACCTCATACCTATCATTCTGTGATGCTAAATTTGATCCTCTGTCTGTATTTCTAGAATATTCCATGTGTCATTCCAGCAGCACGGAGGGTAGATGTTAAATTTATTTTAGAGCAACGTCATAATCCATGATGTAAAGGGCAAGGACCACATAGTGCTGAATGGCGATTCCAAGGTTGGAAAGGCAAAGACCAAATAGTCAAATTACAGTCCCGATCACAAGTCCTGTGTAGTTAGAAAGCGTGAGTACACAGATTATGTTTTTTGTAAACACCCAAAATGAGCATACTCTGAAAGCAGAGAATGAATGAAGTCTTTGGAATTATTTTTGTTTCAATGAAAATCACTTTAATTGTTGCTTCTTGGTGGGGGTGCGGTGGCCCAGTGGGTTGACCCGGGTCCTGCTCTCCGGTAGGTCTGGGGTTCGAGGCCTGCCTGGGGTGCCTTGCGATGGACTGGTGTCCTGTCCTGGGTGTGTCCCCCCTCTCCCTCCAGCCTTATGCCCTGAGTTGCTGGGTTAGAATCTGGTTCCCTGTGACCCTGTATGGGACAAGCGGTTCAGAAAGTGTGTGTGTGTGTGTGTGTGTGGGGGGGGGGGCTTCTTGGTTTAGTTACCTGTTTTTTTTCCCCCTTAAACAGTTGCTTTGCCACCAAGAAAATGTACATTCATCTCTGTAAGGGATGTTGTAACATACTACTATATACAGTACCTTTGTAAAAGTTGTTCCTGTCCTTATTTTGATGCAAATCAGTGAATCTTTCTGTACTCTGGTGACTGGTTTTAATAATTTTAACAAATATTTCATCCTAAAGAACAAAAATACACGCAATCAATATCTCAAAATGTCATTTAAAACACAGCTCTGCTTGAGTACATGAATAATTCTTCTTTAGTGTTTAATAATTCTTGGGCCACAAGCATTGAAATGGCATTTTTAATCATTCAGCATTTGTGCAAGGGACCATAGTGTAATTTAACTTTCAGCTAATGAATCATAAAATAGCAGTCAGATGAATGCTGTTATCACTTTTTCTCCTTCTGTCCAGATAATTCAATGTCATTGCTAGTTCCGTGGATTGTATTGCATTTTATATATTTAGTGGGATATCAGGGCCATTGAACCCCCCCACCTCCATCCTCAGGCCTTTAGGGCATTTGTATTCCCGGCATGGAGCCAGTTTAATAAACTGGCAATATTAAAGTCGTGATCCACAGTCTCGTGTCCACAATTAATCAACCCCTCAAGAATACACATAGGGAAGTGCTTCTTTTGTGGGGGGGGGACACATGGTGCATCAAATTTCAGTCAAATGAACACTCAGCTGTTTTCCCCAGCAACCCTGTGGGCTTTGCAGAACCATGCATGTAAAAGTGGAAGGTCTTGCATGGTACTGTTTTCTTAAACATATATTATGGATTTTTCTTTTTTTTTTTTTCTCCCCCTGAGAAAGTGTTGTTTGCTTTGAAATACTGTGTATGCAGCCTCAAAGACTACAATCTCACCCTTTGTTTCTGAGTCATGACTGACACTGTTAATATTATTTTAAGTACATTTGCCATTTGAAATGGGTTGGTTCTGTTTTATTGGGACAGGATTATGATAATATTTCTAAATAAGAACACAGTAATATGACATTTACTGCTCTGCTACAGTTAATTTTATCTTTAAGCTAAAAATATAATGGTGGGGAAAAAATCTCCTTTGTTTGGTTACTCTTTGGCTGTCTGTGTTTTCAAGAAATGTCAAGAAAGAAAGTAGCATGATGTTCGGCACTACGGGAGGTAAACTGCACCGGCGCATTGTGGGTGGCATCTTGGAACAGTGCACCATAGAAATTGTATGACCATAACTTTTCTTCCTCTCAAATTAAATCAATGAAACTGAGGGCAGGAGGTCAGTGGACAATTTCATTTTCATCCAGTAGCCCAAGCCCACAATCAGATGCATGTGCACACAAACAGAAAACTGTAGTCTATTTAATACAGACGGACTTCTAAGGCCGTGTCTTATATATTATTGCCCTTAAATGCACTAACAGGTGGCAGGATTCTTTTTCTTTTATACATGAACATGTAGTATTGAGACTCTCTTACAAGTTAAAAAGCCAGTCAAAATAAATTGGACAAATTTTGGGAGGAGCTCTACGGATGAGTAATACAAATGGTAATTTTTACAGGCACAGAAGAGCAAAGCCCTGTGATGGACAAGTTATACATAATAGGAAAACAATCATCGTTTTTTTTTTTTTTTAAAGTATCTATCTTATAGCAGCGACAGGGTGGACAGAAATTGATCGTGCAAGTTTTTATGCTAATCTGCATAGGGGATTAATCACGCCACCTAACCATGATTAATGTTGTAAAATATGTGTTTGATACAGACAAAGCATATCCCCCTATGCACAGATGGGTTGCGTTTGACATCGGAGTCTCCAGGAGACGCTTTGCAATCTCGCATCTGACATCACAAGAGATTCCTTGGAGATGCCCAATATCATTACTTCCTTAGAATACTGTTCATGTCTGATATCACTAGTTGCTTAGTATAAATGTTTCTGTTTGCCCTGCTTCAGTACCTCGCTCCTCTCTTGCTTAGCTCTGACATTCACAAGCAGTCTTTCAGTGTATTCATTAAACTCTGCAGCTGAGTTCACTGTCAATCCTTGCTTTAGAATAACGTATCACCCAGGAAGCAATCTTGGTAACAGCTTAACAACAATGTGCCTAGTGTCACTGTACCCCCGGTATCTTCCGGTGCTGTGCTACGTCCCAATAAGCAACTCCTGGTCTGGAATGCTGCGAGGTCCTGTTGCCACTGATGCTGTCAGCAGCATATGTTCCCCAAAGTGATTCTGTGAATGGCAAATGAATTGGAGGCTGTCTGGGTTGCTCAGTCTCACCGAAGGTTGTATGGGGCGCTCTGCCAGGCTCAGCTTCACTTCTAATTGCTTGTCCGTTACAAATCATCTGGGAGCTGTGCGCACACAGAAAGAGGGTATTCCAAGCAGAGCGCTCAATATGTCGGTAAACCTATTGTAATTACACTAAAGTATACTTTATCTTAGTATTAATGAATTTTAGCAAGTTTTTTTTTTCTGTTAAATATATGTATTTCTAATCTGTTTTGAAACCAAAGTCAGTGTGACTCAAAGGGAGATATGTGCAGAGCTCCTCATTATGAAATTTTGTTTTTATTTTTCTGGTATAAATAATTGGCATAGTTTGGCTCTTTGGAGGAACCCAGTTGCCAAACAGATGTTGTCTTTCAGTTGTCATTTTGCATTAATTTCTTCACACTTCCCACTTCTAAAGCTTTGGGAAAGCTTCCGAGACTGTAGGATTATGGTCATCGATTGCTTCATGAAACCGCTCAGCGCATGGCTGAACTGCACTTCTTTAAAATAAAGAAGTTTGCTTCAAGCTGTGATAACCTGCCAGATTTGCACTCTTTGGGTGGCATAAGCCATTTCCCGCAGTGGGGACAGTGGCTTTTCTTGAACTGGCTAACATTAATGGATTTACCTGTCTTTGGGGATCTGAGCAACCAATCTTCTTTGCACTTTCTAACTTGATTGGTTGTGTGAAGGATCAGCGTGTAGGTGGCCAGCTGAGGCTTGTGTGGTGACGCTCACTGTGGCTTGACAGAGGTCCTGGGATGTGTCACTGGGAGGATGTTGGTTTGAATCCAGCACACGGCTTTCTCCCGCTGGAGGACAGTGGACCGACGCCTACAACGTGAAGTGATTAAATTTACAAAGATTACGGTGGTGTTTGGAACCTTTTCTCCCTACTGCTGGAAGGGGAAAACTATATTAAGTCATGAAAACTCCTGCCAAGAATATCTGGCATATCACCACCGTGCCTTCAGCTGTACATGATACTAATGCTGAATATGTAGAAAACGATCAATTTTATATTTACGTAACTAATATTACGTAACTTCCATGCTGTATACTACTGCATAAAATTTTTCCCTTCTCCTCTACAGATCTCAAAGCAGCTGTTGCCTTTACTAAACAGAAGAGATACATTTTGTCCATATTCCACTGCATTGTTCTCTTCTCATGGGAGGTGTTTTCTATTTTATTGCCCTTCTCAAGGGCATAACTCAGTCACACTTGTACTGTAGTAATACTCATTCTGACTGCTGTCTTGCCGCATTGTGTCGCTTGCTGCTTTCAATGTTAGGTTTGCGTACTAAGCGGTTTACATCTATTTACCATTTTTGCAACTGTGTAATTTTATTAGTTTTTTTTTTTTTTTTTTTTTTACAGAAGCAATTCAGTGTAAGTACTTCGCTGTAGGGTACTGCATCAGGAGCAGGGATTCAAACCTGGGTCCTTCCATGGAAAGGTGACAGTCTAACCCTGTGGTACCTGCTGCTTGCTATGCAGTATCCTGTACATGCTCCTGTGATTTTTTTTTTTTTTTTTGTGTAAGGGTGGTTCTGTGCTGCTGTGGGCTTGTGAACAGTGGCACAGTAATCAGTTACAGAACTGTACACTGTTGGATTAGTGTGCAGTGGCCTTTTCCAGAGACCAGATTGGGTACGGTGAGCCACAGAGGGGATTTCCAGGTAATCATCTAATCATAAACCCATCAAATAATCACAGATTGACTCATTAGATACTGCAGGCCAGGTCCTGGGATACCTAAAAAAGATGGCAGTTCAGATTAACCACTTGACAGAAACAGACTGATAGAAATCAGTGGCCAGAAGTTAAGCAAATGAACTGTGACACCTCCAGCCTCGTCAGGCCTTCATGATTTTAGTCTAATTTTAGAAACTACACTTTCCTCTAGCTGCAAAGCTTGAGGAACCCAGCTTTTTCAAATGGGGTGTAAACACAGTACAAATTTAAACATGGGACATATTACAAGGGACTGATCCAGCGCAACCCCCTTGAGTCCCACACATTTAAGACAGTTTTATAAAAAATGAGAAATATCTAGCTGTGTTGCAGGTACTGTTCTCCTATTAGCTTTTATATTGCAGTGAAGAAAAGCCATTTTGTGCAGCGCTCTGTCACTTTGGGCATACATTTAGTATGATGTAATGATGGTGAGCTCCAAGTATTTTTAATATGAGCTTCAGAGGGAGTATTATAGATCATTCAAAGGTGGGAAAAATAGCAATTTTAGACAATGATAGATTTATAACCTTCTACTCTAGAGTCAGAACACACACACACACACTTTCAGAACCGCTTGTCCCATACGGGGTCACGGGGAACCAGAGCCTACCCGGTAACACAGGGCATAAGGCCAGAGGGGGAGGGGACACACCCAGGACGGGACGCCAGTCCGTCGCAAGGCACCCCAAGCGGGACTCGAACCCCAGATCCACCAGAGAGCAGGACTGTGGTCCAACCCACTGCGCCACCACACCCCTGGTGAGTCAAAACAAAAAAAAAGGAAAATAGAAATTGTAAAAAATTAAAGGATCCACAAAGGGATCAAGGTTTTTTGGGAAAACTCAGGCAATAGGAAATTAAATGAGAGCGGAAAAAGCTAGTAGCAGCAGCACCGGCATCCAAGAACACAGTACCACTTTTTTTTTCCTCTTTTAGAACACACACACACATTTTCAGAACCGCTTGTCCCTTACGGGGTCACAGGGAACCGGAGCCTACCCGGCAACACAGGGCGTAAGGCCGGAGGGGGAAGGGGAGACACCCAGGACGGGACACCAGTCCGCCGCAAGGCACCCCAAGCGGGACTTGAACCCCAGACCCACCGGAGAGCAGGACTGCGGTCCAACCCACTGCGCCACCGCACCCCCGATTCTTTTAGAACATGGAGCATTAACAAACTTGGTTACATGGAATTTGAGTGAGAGGGTTCCAATGACTGGGAAGCAGGCTAATATTTACTGTATGTTTATATTTAAGACCAAGGTCAGCAGCATGTTTATCAATCATCACATGTGGATATTTGGAATTATACCAAATTTTCTAGTTATGCGGTATTCAGTGTAAAATCATTTTGCCACAAAAGTTTCATCTACGCTCTTGAGAAACAAAAAAAAGTATTGGTAAGACACAGATATTTCCAGCCTGTTATGAAAGCACAGAAGGGTTCTCACATGTCCCTTAAAGACCTATGGAAATGGGCAGTTGATTCAACCGATACTTATGTACTTGCTTGTTTACTTATTTGCATAATTTAATTTCATTTGATTTCTCCTTAATTTCTCAATGGAGTGATTATCTGGCAGAAAACTGTTCATGTCTTGAAAAATGCCATCAACTTCATTGTAGCTGAAATGCAGAATACTAATATAAAATTGTACTATCCAGCTATTATTCCTTGTGTGAAGAAATGCATGCCCTTTTCATTGGACTTGAAAACATGCAGACATAATTAAGACAGAATCTGAAAATTTTTTATCCTAATGTAAATATGCTAAAAAAAGTCAGCTAAACAATATGAGGGATATGGGGACAGCTGGTACTGTAGTGTTTAGAGCTACTGCCTGTGGGTCCAAAGGTTGTAGGTTCAATCCCCACCTCTGGCTGTAGTACCCTTTAGGTACTTACCCTAAATTGCTCTAGTAAAATTACCCAGCTGTATAAATTGGTATGTAATTGTAACCCTCACACTGTAAGTAGCTTTGGAGAAAAGTGTCAGCTAAATGAATAATTGTGAAAGTAAACAGCTTCACTGAGGAAAATATCTTTAAGAACTCAGTGTAGTTGAACCTTTAACTGATACCTCTGGCTTCAATAAAAATTAAGGTCTGTGTGTGAAATTCAGATTCTTTATCTTAAATCCTTTACATGTATTTACCACAGTCTATTTTTTGTAATAACAAAACAGTCATGTTAATTCCCCCCAGCTGAAGGAATTCTCAGATGTTTTTGGGTTTCATTTTGTTGTACCAAGATTATGTAACAAGATGGATAAAGAGAATACAGAACTTGAATCTGAATAAGAAACTGTCAAATGGGAAATCAAGATATGTGCATTGAAGATGTCTTTGCTGAAGTTGGTTTCTGTGTAAAATGCACTGAAACACCATGTGCAAGACAAACCCTTCAATTCCTCTGAAGTCTTGTATTTTTTCAAACACAGAAATCCTGCTGAGCATTTCACTGACCACACCTGTCACAATAGCTCCAGGACAAGGCTGTTTTTCCAGCATAAACTTAATTAGGAAAAAAGACTATTTGAAGAAATGTCACAGAGTTAGTCTTCAATCACAACTATTTTGGACTGTACACATTTGACTGAAGGTCCAGAAAGATGCATTTCAGGCATTTTTTTTTTACTTATTCTTTTAGGTACTAGTTTACTTTGGACAGCTGATTTCATAGTTTTAGTGCTGCTGTCTTTGGACCAAAAGGTTGAAATCCTACCTCTTAGCTGGGGTACCCTTGAGCAAGATTCTTACCCTAAATTGCTCCAGTGAAATTACCCAGATGTGTAAATTGGCAAATAATTGTAAATATCTTAACATTGTAAGGGGAGGGTGCTGTGGTGCAGCTGGTTTGGCCAGGTCCCGCTCTCTGGCAGGTCTGGGGTTCGAGTCCTGCTTGGGATGCATTGCAGTGGACTGGCATTCCATCCTGGGTGTGTCCCCTCCCCTTCCAGTCTTGCGCCCTGTGTTGCCAGCTTAGGCTCTGGCTCACCGTGGCCCTGCTCGGGACAAGCAGTTTTAGACTCTGTCTGTGTGTCCTTTGTTGCATTATACTATCATTGACTGGTGTCATTTAATATTTTTAAGCAGATGCTAATTCCACTATATTATAATGTGTTTACATGCTAACATTTATGTAAACCGCACTTAATCATGAAATGCTCATTTCAACTGTTGTGCTTTTTTGGAATTCCTTATTTAGCAATGACATCCATCCTTAGATGTCTATGTAAAGTACTAATCTCTGTGGTACTTGAAACAGACAACAGTATATTTCTATTTGATTCCGTCTTATTTAGACTTCAGATGCTGTCCTGGTATATGATGAGCACCAGGTAATCAGATGAACACTGTGCATGTGGGCTTAATTAATTTGTTGCTGCAGAACATGCCTCCACATCTGCTCAATGAACTCGGTGTAACCATTTTAAAAGAGTCACCCATGCATCTCTTGCCAGCTGAAACAATTGTGCTTCTCCTTTTTCCTAATCTAAATGTAACCTAGCAACAACTCGCCACCCAGATGCCATGCAGGATGAATTTGTAAACCTTTTTCCATCATTGTAGGTGCACAAACTCAAGCTAAGCTCGCCAGCGTTATATTTCTTGATGTGCCTGATGAGTTCTAATGCTCTTGCAGCATTATGACAACTAGGCATTTGGATATTTTTGGCTTTTTGTTAACTTCTTTAAATGGGAAAAAAACTTATTTAATACCAACAGCTGCCAGAAAGATGGAAAAATAAATCAGATTGTCTGGAGGTTGCTAAATGCCTAATGCAATTCAATTTGGTGTAGATTAGGTGGATTTTCCATTTTACATCTAAAATAGCCAGTCCCAATGTGCCCAAGGAAGATAAGCTTGCAGTGATATTTATCCAGAGTCACAGGGGCTTCTGGGTGAAAATACTTAATGTTACACTATATCAAGCATTATATTATACTGCCAATTTCCCCTTAGAGAAAATTGACACTTGTGATGAATTCTGAAGAAGAATATAGCTTCAACAGGATATTCATCACTGCACCTGCAGTTTTTCTCTCTTAAAGGTCTCATTTAGCAGGTTCATATTGATAAAAGCTGGGGGGATCTGGTAGCCTAGTGGTTTGAGCTGTTGCTTTACAACCTGAAGGTCCTGCATTCAAATCCTGCTTCTGTTGTGGTACCCTGGAGCATGGTACTTACCGCAATTACTCCAGAAACTTTTCCCTAATGTGTTTTTAAGTAATTTGTTCTGTAAAGCCCTAACATTGTGAGTCACCTAGGGGAAAAACATCAGCTAAATAATGTTTATTTACTTGTAGTCGGTGTGTTTGTACTTGACATGGTCATGTTTAGCGCCCCAGAGCCAACTTGTTCCCAGTTTTCGTTTATTGCTTTCTCTTTTTCCATTAAGGTTGTTTTTTTTTTTTTTTTTTTTTTTTTTTGGTCCTGAATCTCAAGTATATTATGCTGTTGGTATCAGCCTTAAAATATGAATAACAATGAGTAGTGTTGCCATTGAATGGGTTAGGTGCCATGGTTTCCATTCTGAGAATGGGAGTGGTGTGGAACTGACTGATCTAATGCAGAAAGTGTGAGATTTTGAGGTTCTCTCCCCCACTATGTAAAACATCCTGCAAGTACTTAGATGAGCAGTTTTCCTAGACATGTTAAAATGGGTATAGACATAATGTTTCAGACGTGGGTGTGTCATGGATTTTTTTTTTCTCTCTCTCTGATGGCAGTGAGGGGATGCGGTGGCGCAGTGGGTTGGACCGCAGTCCTGCTCTTTGGTGGGTCTGGGGTTCGAGTCCCGCTTGGGGTGCCTTGCGACGGACTGGCGTCCCGTCCTGGGTGTGTCCCCTTCCCCCTCCGGCCTTACGCCCTGTGTTGCCGGGTAGGCTCCGGTTTCCCGTGACCCCGTGAGGGACAAGTGGTTCTGAAAATGTGTGTGTGATGGCAGTGAACAATTTTCATTATTATGTTCTTCCCCTGCCTGTAGAATGAGAACAGTTGTGCAATTAATTGCTACTGCTACCTGTTTTCTTCATGTGTTTTTCTGTTGAATAGGGTTCTATTTTATTAGTGGTTTTCCATACAGTTTGTTAAATTATTATTTTTAAATCCTCTCAAGTTGAGGTCAACTCTTGGCGAATACATAGAGTGCTTCCAGAAATGTCTGTCCTCCTCTTGTGTTCGTAGTAAGGAATGTGTTCATTGTTGCTCCTTTTCTTGTTCTTCCTACTTTCCCGCCATTATAGTTTTTTAAGTGAAGCCCATCATCATATGATGTGTCCAAAGTATCACAACCTCAGTCTCAAATTTTTTGTTTCTACTGACATTTCTGGCCTGACTTAATCCAATGTCCATCAGTTAGCTTTTTCTGTTTGTTTTCCTGGTTGTTTGTGGTATCCTTAATCCTTATCCTTTATCCCTTTTTTTTCCCAGTTTTCACATCCATATAGTGTTACAAACAATACGAATAAGCAAACAACTCTGAACTTCATTTTTGTGGATGCATATATACATTTGAGGACCTTTTCTAGATCTTTGATTGCACCTCTGCAAACTGCTCTTCTTTGGCACATCTCTGGGCTGCTTTATCACTTGTTGATTATTGATTGCAAGATACAGAAGTTTTCAATGCCTTTTATATATTAACTATCAAAAAAAGGTTTTATGCAGTTCCAGTCACCTTAAAATCAGTCGTTGGCTATAATTCAGATGTTGAATAACTGTCAACGAATCCAAATTACTGTCGCTTATTGCGTTGTACCTAGATGCATATATTTTTACAATGAAGTCTACTCTATTGTGGTTTTTTTTTTTTTTTTATTGATGTAAGAGACTGACCGCTGAAAATATCCAACAGCAACCCATTTAAATGAGGTCTTGTCCAAAATGATAATTTTTCATTCTTTTTATGTCAAACTTCACTTGGTTCACAGATTTCATCTTTCGACCATTATATTTTCTTTGCGTATTATCTTTTCAGTATCTGAATGTCTAAGAGGTCTTAATCCAGCCATATCATAAACACCAGTAGTATTTGGAATGATCCTTGACTCTTCCTCAATAATGTTTTCAGAACCTTTTGGCCTGATGTTCTGAACTGTTTGCAGTATATCAGTATATGTATATGGGTGGCATGGTGGCACAGCGAGTAGCGCTGCTGTCTCGCAGCACCTCGGGGGTGTGAGAGAATGTGGGTTTGATCCCCGCTCAGTCTGTGTGGAGTCTGCATGTTCTCCCTGTGTCTGTGTGGGTTTCCTCTGGGTGCTCTGGTTTCCTTCCATAGTCCAAAGACAGGCTGTTCAGGTTCCCCCCACAATGTATGAGTGTCACAGAGTGAGTGTGTTTCACTGATGCATGGATGAGTAACCCCTTGTAAGTAGTGTATCTAGTAGTGTAAGTCACCTTGGTGAATAAGGGGTGTGGGCTAGTAACACTACATAGTATCTTTGTAAGTTGCTTTAGACAGAAGCGTCTGCTAAGTGAATAAATGTAAATATGTTCTAGTATGTTGTGATTTTCTCGGTAAAGTACAGAAGTGTTTGTACTTGTGATGGTTTCATGGATTTGTTCTCAGCCTGATTTTGCACCACACTATACATATTTCTACACTAATTTTAAAAGTTACACTTTACAGAAACCATCATGTCTTGTTTCAAGGACAAGAAATATTCTGTTTTTTCCACATCACACTCTCAGGAAGGAGTAAAAGTTAAGGAAAACTCAGTGGTGGAAAAAAATCTGCCCAGTGCAGATGGTTGTTATGGATGTACTTGAAGCTTTTGATGGATAATAATAAATCAGTATTCTGAGCTCCCATTTCATTGTCAACCATGCAAAATCTGCCTTCAGATAAAGATTTTTGTATAGTGGTTGAAATGGATATCTAACCAAAAGATAGCTGGTCATATGAGCTTTGTGAAAGACCAGTGTAAATGAAGGAGCAGTATGGAAGTTGTCATATTAAACAAACTCTTTTTTTTATTTTGCAGCTGTGGAAACAAAACTTAGCGAATCACCTAGCTGCAGTTTTTAAAACTGGACTCTCAGGCCCAAATAGAAGATCTTGGCTTTTGACACACTGAATTAATAGCTACCCTGCAGTAAAAAGTTAAGCTGTTCCAAGTGAAAATGACTTTAGTAGGATAAATTACATTACATGAATTTATATTTATTCATTCAGATACTTTTCTCCAAAGCAACTTCCAATGAACATTGTAGTAGCATCAGTGCACACCTTATTCAGCCAAGGTGACTTACAATGAGTCACTCACCCATACACCAGTGAAACACACTTTCTGTCATTCACATGCACACTATGGGTGATTTTTAGAGTCACCAGTCCACCTGAGCAGCATGTCTTTGAACTGTGGGAGGAAAGCTGGGAGGCGCGGTCGCACAGTGAGTAACGCTGTGAGATCAGCCACTTTATCAATTTACCATCCATCCATCGTCAACAACCTATTATCCCGAGTGAGGTCACGGCAAGCCGGAGCCTTACCTGGCAACACAGGGTGCAATCTCCACCAATGGACACCTGCAGGAAGGCTCCCTTGTCTTTACCCCAGTTTCCTTTGCCAGCTTGTTTTATTGTTGTGTTATTGATTGTTTTGCTTCCCTGTTGCTGTAATTGACCGAGGCAAAGTTAGTAATCCATCCAGATCCAGAGATAGGTGTTGTGTTGCCTATGACAGTAAATGCAGAAGGCTAAGGGTGATGCAGAAAATAAATCTCAGAAGACCTGAGCTTCTTAGATGCAATGCGAGCAATGAAGAGGCTGTTTCTGTATGTTGATTTTATTCTTAATTCACGTGACACAAAGGAGCAAGCACCTCTTCTGGCCTCTAGAATCTATGTTTCTCAGGTTATAGCCTATAGGGAAGAGAAAATTGCATGCAAAATTATGGAATTAATCTTAATTCATGGAGGTTAGGGTACAAATGGAATTTTTTAAGATCCAAGCCTGGTTTCACAGTTTTTTTTAAAAAACAACAATTTAAACTTTTACAGAAAAAAGACAAACAGGATTTTGGAGAAATAAATGTTAAGTACAGAGCTGTGAATAATTATTTTTTTTAGCAAAGTTTTACATAGTTTATATTGAATGGGGCTGGAAAAGGGTGGCGCAGTGGGTTGGACTGGGTCCTGCTCTTCAGTGGGTCTGGGGTTCGAGTCCCGCTTGGGGTGCCTTGCGATGGACTGGCGTCCTGTCCTGGGTGTGTCCCCTCCCCCTCCGGCCTTACACCCGGTGTTGCCAGGTAGGCTCCGGTTCTCTGCGACCCCGTATGGGACAAGTGGTTCAGAAAATGTGTGAGTGAGTGGGTGAGTGGGGCTGGCTAAATTCAGGCCTGATTTTATAAAAAAAAAAAAAAAAAACTGAGTAATTACCCCTTAATTAGTTTGATTACAGTTTTTCACGTGTATGAGTTCATTTTCTTCCTCATAGAGACAATGGCATAAAAGCTATACTTCTGTACTATTTTTTTGTTCTCCTAGGCTGCGTTCATGTACTGCTAAAATGGACAAAAATATATGATCAATTTATCCTCAAAAAGCAGCAAAAAAAGAAAGAAAATTGAAAAAGAGGCAAATTCTTTTTCACAGCCGTGTAATTACTTGACCTAAGTTTTTCTGCATTAATTTTTCTTGTAGAGATTTCTGGCATTTACTTGGTTTATTTACAGTATTCAGGTACTGTCTGCTGACACTTTTACTGTGAACTGAAACAAAGGCAATGCACTTGTTGACAATGCGCTGAAATTCGGACAGTCAGGAGCCTGTAGATTGGCAGAGAAGCCTGTCCTGAATATGATTTATTGGTGTTGTGCGGGGAGGCCCAATACTCCGAGGCCCATAAATCAAGGAGACTTGCAGCTGGGGTGAAAGAAGTGCATGGCCTGCTGATTTGGAATGAACTTTCTGTCTCTCCTTCCAGCTGGCTGCAGGCTCTGAGTGATGATTCTCCAAAACATTAAGTAAAACATTTGGAACACCTCCCTGCTTAATCCTGCACCTGCTACAACGCGCATATGGACCATGCAGCACATATCATTTAGACTTACGACGCAAGTCTAAATGATACGGTCATGCAATGAGGAGAATGTGAGGTTGGGGGTGTGTACACAAAGGCTTTATGTCCTTTGGTAGCTGTCCCAGTGCTCTGTTTACAGGCATAACCAACCAAGTGACTATATACAAACTTAAAACTTCTCTTAGTGAATAACAGCAAGTCTTAACAACAGTACTGTACTTCTCTGAAATTTTTTCTTTCTCTCTGCTTTGGAAGCAACTTCATACAATAGGCTCCTCCTTTATCTATTCAATGGTCTAGTTAACATTAAAAATATCCACTTTACCATTAAAGTAAAAACAAAATAGCAAACCAGTAGCATAACATTTCACAAACACATTATTTCATACATCTACAACTTGGCTCAGGTACCATAAGCAATGTATCCATTTCCACAATCTCTTCTCAAATGCACTCTGCCTGAGGGTTTTATGAACTCCAACTTCCAAAATTCCCTCTCTGCCACCTTCAAGGTTCCATTTTTTACCAAGGTAAGGATGTTTGTCACTGTAAAAACAGATTTCTAACCATTTTCACTGTTATTACATTATATTATAACATTACATATCTTCCATGCCATGTTCTTATAAATAACAATCTTTATTCCATGTTGAAGCAACTGCTCCATCATAAGGTCCAAAACTAAGTTACTTTGCACCTTCAATTTCAAAGCAGAACTGTGATTACCTTAACTCGTGCTGATTTTCACCATGCATGCAAATGTGATGAATGCTGCAAATGCTAGAAAGAGATTTTCTTTACCTTAACTAGCAATGACATTGCATTAACTGTGATTTGGACTGCGTATGTACTCCGACATTTAACTTCTTTTTTCTGAAACCGCCTTTTTTAAGCCACTTGTGTGGCTCTGCAAGTAGCTGTATTCCGCATTTTTTATTGTATCAGCAGGCTAAAAGAAATATCTTATGTAGTTTTCTCAATAGAAGATGATATTTGATTGATATGTTATGAAAAGATTAAATAATTGGTGTTTAAATATGCATTTAAACTGGTAGCATACTGGTTAGAGTTGCTGCCTTTGGACACAAAGGTTGCAGGTATGAATCTCTCCTCTGGCTGTAGTACCCTTGAGCAAGGTACTTACCCTAAATTGCTCCAGTAAAAACCACCCAGCTGAACAAATGGGTAGTAAGTAATTGTAGGCAGATTAACATTCTAAGTTGCTTTACAGAAAAGCATTAGCCAAAATGAATAAATGTAAATATGTCTCTGTCCTTAGTATAATGAATGTGAGGTGTTGCATTCCTGATGTTACGCGTAGTGAAATTTAACATTTACTCTTGTCACGTCAGGGTCCTAAGCACATGAAGCAGGTCAGAACATTGAAGGAAAGTATCACACTGCCTTCATCACTATATCAGAACAACAGTATGTTGAAATGTCTAGGGAAATCACAGTGCTGTCTGCCTGGGCCCTGTTGAAGATTATGCCTCTTTAAACTCATTTTCTCAGGGTGGCAAGAGGTGTTCCCCAGGGCTGCATCCACACATCGCTCATCCTTGCATGTGGGTCAGCTGCTCCAGCGCAGACTCAGTATGTTTCCATGCTCCCTAGAGCCTCAGCACACCCCCTTGCTCAGGCCTGAATTTGCTGCATCCTTGCCCTGCTTTCTGGCGGGTCCCTTCAGGGGTCTTATTTGAGCATGCATGTGTTTGTGTGTGTATAAATACATGCATTTCTCAATGTAGTGGGACATGCTGAAAAAAGGAAGGATCATCTTCTCAAGTTTTTCAAAATTGTGCCTGTGTGCTAGAACATGTTCTAATCATGATTTCATTTTCACCCGTACAGCGCACATCTCAAGGAAAGGCTTTCAATTGAGACCTATAATTTACTAACGTATATGCTACGTAAACTGTATCAATCTGTATTGCAGCGATGGAAAAGAAGGGAATGATAAAATCCCGAATATTTTTAAAGTAAAAAACATTTCAGTGGCAAATCAAACAGCATTGTCCTACTGTGTGGTGTATCATTTGTTAAAACCCACATTTTGACTTGTGTTGAATCATATGTTTGACTCACATATCAATCTGTATTCCAAAATGTGAGGTCTTTTCGTTTATGACATGAAACTCCCTTTGTCATGCATGCTTACCTAAATGAACAAAGTGATCTCTACCCTTCAACCTTTGGAGAATGTTTTCAGTATTTCCAGAATTTGTCAGAAAATACACATATGCTGCAGTCCCTTGTTACAATGAAGTGTTGTTTTTCATTGAACTACTATTACACAGTTGTCTGTCATATGTTGTACACTTCGGTTGTCTTGCCAGCACATTCAATTTTTACCATTTTTTTAAACTTTATTCCTCTCCAGTGTCCTCTAAGTCTTATTCCACAGTGAATTCTTCTCAGGATGAACATCTGCTCACCAAGCAATTGAAATATAATCAAAAATATGACTGCTGCAAGGGCTTGTGCTCAAAACTCATTTTGACAAAATGAAGTAGAAATCCATTTGGTTAAGTACTAGGTACACAAAGGTTGTGTGGGTGTTATCTGGGCAACATGACATTTCTTAACTGTTTAACCAGTCAAGGTTGGATGGACACATGAATATTGTGCAAGAAGTAGCTAAATCTGTCCTTCAATGCACCAATCAAAATGGTAGCAGCATTGCTCATAGTATAAAAAAGGGAATTTTCACACTTAGTTTGAAGCTGCTTAATCCATTCTTTTGGAGTGAATAAAACCCAGCTGTGCCAAGTTGCTAGAGTACAACATACTTTTGTCAATATCTGACAGAGCCCAAGTAAAGACTCTCTTGGAAACTGCCACTCCACTGCTAGGGGCCTGTGGTCTGACCTTGAATAAGGGATGCTTCTGTGGTGATCATCTTGATGGATAATGGTCCTGAATCACAGGAATTAGCTGCTACATTTTATGACAACACAAGAAAATTGTACTTTGATATGAAGTCATACATTTTATTTCTTCTTAGGAAATAGCCTGATAAAATAAGCTTCCTATGTTTTGGTGGCATGGGGGGGAAGCAACAGTGTACCCGAAACTGTTTACACTACTCAGAAAGGCCATCAATGACAGGTTTACATGTGCAACTGAGGACAAAAGGCATCTGCTTGGAATGAGGAAGGACACTTGCATCTGGTTCCCATAGTGACTTAGCCTTGTGGTGCACCCAACATTTGCATAGTAATTAAAAACCCAACAGCTGGTAAAAGGAAATGAGCAAATGATTTCCATTCAACAGGTTTAAAAGCTGAGTGATTCCATTTTCTTTGCTTTAATGAGTCTCTGTCTGTCCCTCGTCTTTCCACCATAGAACTGATGCATGGTGGCTTTGGCTTCACAACTTTGAGAAATTAAAGAATCATTGAAAAAGAGAAGTGGATCATTTTTTTTCAAGGTCCGGTGGCTGAGTTTTCACACTGGAATGGAGTCCTAAATGTATTTAACTTTACACATCAGGGGGTTTTCAAGTCCCAAGCCCTAACCATAACATGAAGCTACAACAGAACTATGGTTGTCCAAGAAAGAAAATCCTGATACAATACCAAAAAGACATAGTCACCAGATGATAAAAAAAGAGACAGATTCTACTGGAGATATACAATTTTCATAGTGAAATGTGATGTTTAGTATTTTTGCTAATTTGATGTATTATTAAAATGTATAGATATATTTTGTTCATAGTTGTCATGGGATTGGAGAAAATGTAAAACATCATCCATCCATCCATCCATCTTCCTCCACTTTTATCCGTGGCCGGGTCGCGGGGGCAGCAGTCCGAGCAGAGTACTCCAGACCTCCCTCTCCCCGCACACCTCCTCCAGTTCCTCTGGGGGAACCCCAAGGCGTTCCCAGGCCAGCCGGGAGACATAGTCTCTCCAACGTGTCCTGGGTCTGCCCCGAGGCCTCCTCCCAGTGGGACAAGCCCGGAGCACCTCCCCAGGGAGGCGTCCAGGAGGCATCCGGAACAGATGCCCGAGCCACCTCAACTGGCTCCTCTCGATGCGGAGGAGCAGCGGCTCTACTCCGAGCTCCTCCCGGGTGACTGCGCTCCTCACCCTATCCCTAAGGGTGCGCCCAGCCACTCCGCGGAGGAAACTCATTTCTGCCGCTTGTATCCGCGATCTCATTCTTTCGGTCATGATCCAGAGTTCATGACCATAGGTGAGGGTAGGAACGTAGATCGACCGGTAAATTGAGAGCTTCGCCTTACGACTCAGCTCCCTCTTCACCACAACAGACCGGTACAATGACCGCATTACTGCGGACGCCGCACCGATCCGCCTGTCAACCTGCCGCTCCATTTTTCCCTCACTCGTGAACAAGACCCCGAGATACTTAAACTCTTCCACTTGAGGGAGCAACTCCCCCCTAACCCGGAGGGAGCAATCCACCTTTTTCCGACTGAGAACCATGGCCTCGGATTTGGAGGTGCTGATTCTCATCCCCGCCGCTTCGCACTCGGCTGCAAACCTCCCCAGTGCACGCTGCAAGTCTTGATTCGATGAAGCCAACAGGACCACATCGTCCGCAAAAAGCAGAGACGAGATCTCGCGGCCACCAAAGCAGACACCCTCCGTTCCCTGACTGCGCCTAGAAATTCTGTCCATAAAGATAATGAACAGAATCGGTGACAAAGGGCAGCCCTGGCGGAGTCCAACATGCACCGGGAAAAGGTCTGACTTACTGCCGGCAATGCGAACCAAGCTCCTGCTCCGGTCATACAGGGAACGAACAGCCCGTAGCAACGAGCCCCGAACCCCATAATCCCGAAGTACCCCCCACAGGATGCCACGAGGGACACGGTCGAATGCCTTCTCCAGGTCCACAAAACACATATGGACTGGTTGGGCAAACTCCCACGAACCCTCCAGCACCCTAGTGAGGGTATAGAGCTGGTCCAGTGTTCCACGGCCAGGGCGAAAACCGCATTGCTCCTCCTGGATCCGAGGTTCGACTATCGGTCGGATTCTCCTTTCCAGTACCCTGGCATAGACTTTCCCAGGGAGGCTAAGGAGTGTGATCCCCCTGTAGTTGGAACACAATCTCCGGTCCCCCTTCTTAAAAAGAGGGACCACCACCCCGGTCTGCCAGTCCAGAGGCACCGTTCCCGAACTCCACGCGATGCTGCAGAGGCGTGTCAGCCAAGACAGCCCCACAACATCCAGAGACTTGAGAAACTCGGGGCGGATCTCATCCACCCCCGGAGCCTTGCCACCGAGGAGTTTTTTGACTACCTCAGCAACTTCAGCCAGGGTAATGGACGAGTCCCCCTCCGAGTCCCCAGCCTCAGCTTCCTCTACGGAAGGCGTGTCGGAGGGATTGAGGAGATCCTCAAAGTACTCCTTCCACCGCCCGAGAACATCCTCAGCTGAGGTCAGCAGCGCACCACTTCCACTGTAAACAGTGTTCGTGGAACACCGCTTCCCCCCTCTGAGTCGCCGGACGGTTTGCCAGAATCTCTTTGAGGCCGACCGAAAGTCTTCCTCCATGGCCTCGCCGAACTCCTCCCAAGCCCGAGTTTTTGCCGCGGCGACTGCCAGAGCCGCGCTCCGTTTGGCCCGTCGGTACCTGTCAGCTGCTTCAGGAGTCCCATGAGCCAGCCAGGCCCGATAGAACTCCTTCTTCAGCTTGACGGCATCCCTTACTTCCGGTGTCCACCACCGTGTTCGGGGATTGCCGCCGCGACAGGCACCGGAGACCTTATGGCCGCAGCTCCGAACAGCCGCACCGACAATGGAGGAGCGGAACATAGTCCATTCAGACTCAATGTCCCCCACCTCCCTCGGGACCTGGTTGAAACTCTGTCGGAGGTGGGAGTTGAAGACCTCTCTGACAGGGGCCTCCGCCAAACGTTCCCAACAGACCCTCACTATGCGTTTGGGCCTGCCAGGTCTGTCCAGCTTTTTCCCCTGCCATCGAATCCAACTCACCACCAGGTGGTGATCAGTTGACAGCTCAGCCCCTCTCTTCACCCGAGTGTCCAAGACATATGGCCGAAGGTCAGAAGAAACGACTACAAAGTCGATCATCGACCTCCGACCCAGGGTGTCCTGGTGCCAAGTGCACTGGTGGACACCCTTATGCATGAACATGGTGTTCGTTATGGATAAACCGCGACTAGCACAGAAATCCAATAACAACTCACCGCTCGGGTTCAGATCAGGGAGGCCGTTCCTCCCAATCACGCCCCTCCAGGTATCACTGTCGCTGCCCACGTGGGCGTTAAAGTCCCCCAGTAGAACGACAGAGTCCCCAGTGGGAGCGCTTTCCAGCACGCCCCCCAGGGACTCTAAAAAGGCCGGGTACTCTACACTGCCGCTAGGCGCATAAGCACAAACGACAGTGAGAGACCGTTCCCTGACCCGAAGGCGTAGGGAGATGACCCTCTCATTCACCGGGGTAGACTCCAACACATGGCGGCTGAACTGGGGGGCTATTAATAAGCCCACACCAGCCCGCCGCCTCTCACCTTGGGCAACGCCAGAATAGTGGAGAGTCCACCCTCGATCGAGTAGAGTGGTTCCAGAACCCAAGCTGTGAGTGGAAGTGAGCCCGACTATATCTAGACGGTATCTCTCAACTTCCCGCACCAGCTCAGGCTCCTTCCCCGCCAGTGAGGTGACATTCCAAGTCCCAAAAACCAGAGTTGGCGCCCGAGGTTTGGGTCGGCCGGGCACTCGGCCCCGACCACCGCCCAAATCACAACGCACCGGCCCCTTATGGTTTCTCCGGCAGGTGGTGAGCCCACCGAAGAGCGGCTCCACGTTGTGGCTTCGGGCTGAGCCCGGCCAGGCCCCGTGGGCATAGACCTGGCCACCAGGCGCTCGCATGCGAGCCCCCCCCCCAGGCCTGGCTCCAGGGTGGGGCCCCGGTGACCCCATACCGGGCGGGGTAAACGGACGCCTTGATTTTTTCGTCATAAGGGGTTTTTGAACCGCGCTTTGTCTCGTCTGTCATCCTTCACTCCTCCGTGAACCGCCACCTTATCGTGGTGGAGGGGTTTGAGTGCCTGAATGAGTCCAGGAGCTATGTTGTCTGGGGCTACATGCCCCTGGTAGGGTCTCCCATGGCAGACAGGTCCTGGATAAAACATCATTTTGAATGTAAATAATTATAAATCAATCATTTTGTGTAATGGATTGTGAAAGAGAGTCAGCTGGCTGAGGTAGAAGCCTAATTGACCCCCCTCTGATTCATTGTAGGGAGGTTGATGAAGGACAGACATTTTCCAAGAAGGAGCATCTTACAAGTTCCAGACATTTTTTTGGGATGATTGAGTACTTTGTAGGTAAGTAAATTTGTGGTGTACACATTTTAATTTGGTCATTTCTTGATATAGAAAGATCAAGGTCACCTGATGAAATAGGCCGAGGTTGCAATAACCGAAAACTGGGGATGCCTTTAAGGTTTAACACATGGTGTCACCAGAAGTCATGGATCTGTCTCAGAAAATCATAGGCTGCATCACATTTGTATTCCTGCAAAGGTGCATTATTCACTGCCATTTTTTTCTTGAACCTTTTATGTCCTTTCACCTGATTTATTGTGCATTTCATCTGAAAAATCTGTTATTGCTTTTCATAAAGGAAGAGTAATATATTTTGACTCCCTATAGCAATGCCATGGCCTGACATTCAGTGGCAAGAGACTATTCATTCGTTTTCATTGTTAATTAATGGCTCAAGGGAAGACAAAGGCAATGAATCATTGGCTGGCTTTTCTGCTGCTAGACTGAGGTTCTTGTGACAAATGTTTGTTTTGGTTGCTGCATGAGATTTACTGTTTGCACTGCACTAGATGACTCATTTGATCTTAAGAGTACCTGAAATGTATTCAAAAATGGCAGCTATGTCTATATACATGAGGGGATACATGTAGTGTCCCCAACATTAAGCCATGTGTTCCAGCAAAGGGAACATTTTTAAGAAGGAACAGTGAACTAGCTGCAGATCTACATAAAGGCCTACATTAGTTTGATGTGAAGCATATTGCTTGTGGGATTATTTCTGGAAATATTCAGCAAGAGCAGCTTGAGGTAAGACTGCAGAACACTAGCAAGCTACTTGGTTCATAAATTATGTAATGCCTTTGTTGCAAAAGGCAAAAATGTGAACAGAAGATTGAGGCATATTCTAATGCTGGTTTACCAAATCATGTCTGATTAGATCAATTAGTAATTGCACTGGGCAATGAGCAACATTACTTCTTTTAATGATTGTTCCAAAAATACCTAATTGCCAGGAGTGCAATCTTGAACCATTAGAGCACAATAGTACTTGTCTCTGGTCTGTGTTGTTGAAGGGTATTTGTCCAAACCAGGCAGAGAGATGCACAATGAATGCAAATAGCCTCTACTGCTAATTCTATCCAGCCCCACATAGCTCGTCCCAGCAAGCATTCATAAACATGGTAATGACTCTCCATTAAGCTAATTGCACAGCTGCCCTCTCTGTGGTGCAACCTTTAGCAGAGGGGTTTGCACTTGGTGCACATTGTTCCTGTATTGTACTGCTTGTGTACTGAGTGGTTTCCAGTAAATCGTTCTGTTCTCTCTGAGCTTGGAGCGGCCAAAATGGCACAGGCACGGGCTGCTGTTGTCGCACACCACCTCGGCGTTGCACACCCCATACTTAGCAGGCTCACGGGGAGTGCTGGAGAAGGGTTACATTCAGTGAGGCTGATGTTGCTCAGCATCTGCATAGTTTCCTTCTCTAGATGCTGGATTGGGTCATACAGCTGTGGATCTAGCAGCCAGTGAGTCTAAAACAGGCCCATTCAGCTTTCTGTGACTCATTGTGATTTGTGAATCTCCACTTCAGATGTTGTACCCTTAAACATGGTACCTATTCTGAATGGCTCCTGTAAAAAAAAATACCTTGTTGTGTTTAAAAGGATAAATTATTGTAAAATTATTTATCTAATATTGTAAGTTGCCTTGTACAAAGGCCTCAACTCAATATAACATAATAATAAAGAGAGGAAGGAGTTTACTGGATCCCTAATTTTGGAACAATGAGGAGGCATTTAGAAATTTAATTTAAAATTATTTTATTATTGAAGTAATATTTGCTATAGAGGAAACTGTAATTTAGATTATGAGTTTTTTTAATAGTTTTCACTTTGATTTTAAATATCTTGCACAGTATGCACTTTTGGGGAGCTTTTATGCAGATTAAGTACATTGTTTGGGAGATTATCAGAAGTTAAACTTTACTTGCAGCGATTATTCTTAAATCCAGTTGCTTGCCACACAAACAGAAGAATGAATGTTTCCAGAATATTGGCTATTCAACTTGTCTCAGTCCTTCCTTTCTTTGCAAATTAACTCCCTGCCATATTTGCTTAATTAGAGACCTTCTCTTTCCAGACATATCTGTAGGTTTTCGCTAAAGGTTGAAGGCTGACTCTAATTCTGTTGTCAGCACTAGCATGACACATTATACACACTGTAACTCAGCCCTGAGTACCTCTGGGCAAATTGTTCTGACAGGTGGCCAGCAGTTCTTTTTTTAAACTCATGAAATGTAAGGTACTGGGCAGTGCACACACATGATTGACCATTCAATGCAGAAATGCACGTGGAAGGAGGGGGCGATTCTTGCATCCATGTTAAGGAACTTTGTTTCCGCAGTATTCGGTTAGAGTTCCCATGACATTTCAGTAACATTGTCATAACATTTATAAAACACATCTTGTCAGGATGTATGTCCACAAAACAGAAGAATTCAAGGTGACGCCAGTGATTCTCAAATGGGTTTTCCAAGAAAGGTCTTTTTTCACTTATTGCTTTCTTGCTTTCATTCTATGAGTATTATACTTTTAATCTGCACTTCAAAATATGTTTCTTAAGAACAAAGTTAATGCCCCACATGCTGTTTAATTAATTCATCAAGTAATCCAGGTAATAAACAGGTTTTAACAACTGGTGAACAACTCATTATAACAGGAGTCCAGGTTTAGCATCACATGAGCGATAACTGGATTACTATTTACTGACTGCTGGTATTTCAGTAGCTCTCAGTAACAGCCTTCAATGTTGATAGCAAACTGTGCTTCTTTCAATGAAATGCTGACACCTTTTTCATGGCAAAAGGTTTTATTGAACAGAATAACAATGCACTCAAATGGCACGTTGCGCTAGCTGGTGGATGATGGCACATGTTGGCAAAACTGGCCAGGGTTATGCCAGTCCACTTGCTTCGATGAGCACCTCTGGACTGAGGCAAATTTCCATTTTCTTATTTTCACTCAACTGTTTTAGCTCAGGAATGTAGATGGGTATCTTTTAATTAAAGCTGTAGAAATTCTCTCTCTTCTGAGAATAACAATGGGTGCCAGCGAGAGCATGGCTCACAGGCGTCTAGTCCAGCACACAATGCATTGCACCCCTCTGAGAACAAATCCATATTAATGAGAGGTATCCTCCTTTTCTTATGAAGCAGTGTACTTCTTTTCTCCAGATGATCGCCATAACAGGGTCATGGAATGGAAATGACAGTGATACAATGAAATAGATGTATCTTAAGTACCTGATGCTGGTTCCCTAGCATTTAGGAGCCAAAATGGTAGGCCGGTACGTTATTCTACCAAACCGTTGTTGCCGAATTCTGTGAAGTCACCTCTGCTGTGTTTAAATAATTCACTTTCTTGAAATGTTGGGACAAATGCATGTGATTACAGGATTCCTAGATGACTATCTTGTCATCCTGATATGATGGAATTCAAACATGAGAAAGGCTGACTGCTCTACTAAGTGCCTGTACAGAGAACAACAACAGGAGATAATGGAGCTGCTGAGTTATCAGGACCTTGATCGTACAGAAATGACGTTGACTGCTGCTGAAAAGACATGAGGTATTGAGTGCACTGGGGGAGGGTGGGGTCGGTTGTTCCCATGACGACAAGAGAATAGACAGGGCTGTCCATGTGCACTAAGGCTGTTGCTTTAAATCATCAGCAAACATGACTCTCTACAAAGATGACAAACTAGTTAGAGTAACAGTGGAGACAACCAAAAAGTTTGTGGTTGAGCTACAGAAAAAAAAAATGAAATGGAAGTAACATGTAGCCTTGGTGAAAACCACATTTTGGATGTACAACCTTTGGTGGCACTGAAACACAGAAGAAGGAAGAAGTACTGCTTTCTGAAGCAGTAAGGGGAAATTGGATATCAGTGATATACCTGGTCTTTATCATCCATCATCCCATAGACTGGTACAGAAACCATTCCTCTCACATCTGTTATGGCAGCATAAAGGTGACTGAAGCATAATTTGCCTCTGGATGCCAGCACTTTATCTATTAGGTCCAATTCATTGCCTGTCAAGACAGTATTATGGGAAATAAGCTGCGTATGCATTCCGAGGTCCATGGCTTGCTGCCAAGGAAGCCTCAGGATGCCTAAAAGCATGCCGTTCTGGCATCTCAGGAAAATTATGAATTGTATTAAAAAATGGATTCATTATAAGCCTTTTGGTTAATTTTAAGGCTAAAACTTGCCGTCCACGGCTGGGTCTTCACACAGACCACCTGCTTTCATTGACGGCTTCTAAAAGATGATGATCCTTTTTCAAAGGATTAGCAGATCCTCTGCTATCCCTGAGTTTGTGGTGAGCCTGGCTTGATTGCATTTCATCACAAGTGCCTGAAAACAATGTATGATTATATGAAGAAATCAATTGTGCTAGCTCTATGGACAGAAAAATTTTTCAGTGAATGAAATTAGTTACGTTAGTGACATTAACGATTGGTAATTTTTAAAGGGAGGGTGATGATGAAATGGAAGATACTTGGTCAATCTGAGGATGTCTTTAAATAGTTACAGAAGAAAAATACGTTTGACAGACAACCCAGAATGTCCACATATGTACATAACTACAGGCTCGATTGTGTGTGTATATATACAGTACAGCCTTGCACTCCTAAATAAGAGTTTGTTAAACTGCTTGATGTGCTTGCTGCTGGGCAACTGTGATTTACCAGGATTAGCTGGTAGCATAGTGGTTGCAGGTTTGAATCCCACCTCCAGCCTTAGTATTCTTTAGCATGGTACTTATCATAAATTGCTCCAGTAAAATTACCCAGCTGTATAAATGGGTAAATAATTGTAGATACCTTAACACTGTAAGTCGCGTTGGAGAAAAGCATCAACTAAATCAATAAATGTAAATGTACTCATCCAGATCAGGGTGTCTGCTGGTGGGCAGAAAGGTAAATGCACAGCCCTTCTCAGGAAGAAAAAATACACATGGATCCGATATGAGTCGCAGGAGTTGTCTGATCCGGTTCTGTGGTGGAAATGGATCTGTTTTTACCCGACAAGGGTTGCAGTGGTACAGTTGGTTGCTCAGCATGATCTGCATCCAAGATGGAGGTTTCTGGTCTAAGTTCCACGGCCCTTTGAAGGTTCTCGTATACATTCAGTACTACCATTGTAGTCCGCCTCTTCTAGAGTCTTACATAACAGCCAAAAATGAATTATTTGCAATTAAAACTGAAGAACCTCAAAAAATACACCCTCTGCAGCCTTTCTTGTTTCAGTGACTGAAAAAGAATATAACAAACACCGCCTTCCTTCTTGTACGAACTAGAAAGAAGGTGGTGGGGTCTGCAACGTGGTGTGGACTTATTTTTGTTCTGGCACAGTGGGGTCTTGGTGGAGCCATGACATGTTATGTTTCTTTATGCATATGGTAAGCAACAAGAACAACAAAATAAAATACAAACAAAAGGGTTATCCTGTCAGCTTCCTTCTCTGACAAAGAAAATGCATGAAAGGGGATTTGATCATCCTGTCTTGAATCCTTGAGATCCTTTATTTTTTCCAACACGCCAAGCCCTCACATCCAACGTCAGCCAACTCAGAACAGTAGCGCTCTACTGCAGGGGGAGGCTAGAAGAGACTGGAAAATTACAAATGGTTGTTCTTTGAGAGGTATGCAATAAGCGCTACAGCCACGCCCACGTAGATGCCCGTGCCGATGGTAATGGACAGCACAGCAAGGAAAAGTGCACGCCTGGAGCTGGAGCTGGCCAGGTGGAAGTCTCCCTTGGCCACGGCTTTGTTGGTCTGCAAGAACAGAGATGGAGAGAGAAGGAGCCAATGAGAGAGCCGTAGCGCAATAAGATAAAAAAGCCGGAGATGCAAGGAGAGAGACACGCACACTGTTGCTTATTCTGTTTACTTCCTTCCTTCTGCGCAACAAGAGAGTCAGTGGGAGAGAGGGAGCAAGCCAATGACAGTACAGCCTTATTCACCCTCTCCTCCCCAGCAAGCTGCCGCAGAGAAGGATTAGTAGCTGGGACACTGAGCAACCCAGCGAAACAGAGCTGCCGCCACATAAATATTGAAGCCTTGATGACTCAGTTCCCCAACTGGGCTCCAGAGCCTTTGATGTCCTGCATGTGCAGCCAAGATTAAGGGCAAATATTATGGTTAATTCGTTTACATCTCAGCACCCTTGAGGAATTTTTTTTAGTTTCAGTTTTTTCAACATGCCCAGCAGGAATTTCCACACACCCTCCCTTCCAACACCATCTTACCTATTTAACAATAATGGGGGATTCTGGGGGCCAGACCACTGAGGAGTCCATGTTGCCTAGCATGCTAGTGGCAAGAGAACATCAAGCAGAGTGCTGCATAGCAATAAAGTGCTGATGTTAATTTATTTACTTATTTGTTCTTAATTTGGCCGTGCAGACCCCTTCTAATTGAAGCTAGCCGGGAGCGGTGGGTTGGGCAGGGGATTATCTACTTGCTCTCCAATGTTCCGACTAATTCGGCCCTGCTTTGCCTTCTGGGAGTGAGAGGGGAAGAAAGAGCAGCGACGCGGCTTCCTAATGGGGCTGACAAATGGAGAGCGTTTCCCCCTTGGCTGGCCAGGGTGGCAGTGGCTGGCTCCTCCTGCGCCATTTATGACCTTGGCATGCTGTTCCCCCCCAGCACTGCCCAGCACATCTCCCTGCCAGCCAGCCAGTGAAGGGAACTCTGCATTGTGCTGAGCAAGACCTGCTGCTTTAGATTGCCTCATTCTGTTTGCAGAACCAAATTCCTAGGGCTTCATACATAAAAAGGACACCCAGATACACATGCTTAGAGTGTTTTAGGAAGACTCCTCATCCAAGGCTCTTCTCTTTCTCCTGCTCCTCCTCCTTGTCCTCTGTTGCACACACCAGAGGACAGGTTGACGCAGTTTCATTGCAGTTTGCTTGGCTGTGTGAGCTCAGCATAGTGAAAATCTGACCCACCAAGTGCTGACATCTCTGTAAGGGTGACATCTTAGAAGCACGGATTACCTTAGAGCGTTTCAAATCCTAAATGTTAGCTGTGCTTTTGACGTCTTCTATAAATATGCGTTACTTAAATATGCATGACTATTACCTACTGCTCTGCTGACAGATGTTTCAGACTATCAGGCTGAAGGTTACCTTTCACATTTCCTTCACTCTCAGTTGGGGGACATTAACAGCATTAATGGAATGAATTGTTGAACTGAATCCATATGAGATGCGGGGAAACAAATCGTCATGTAAATTGTGATGAACATCCTGCAGGTATAAATACATTAATATGGTTTTGTAAACCTTGATAACCTCAGATTGCTCTGAAATTGCATTGTAGTTATTAGCTGTGGGTGTACACTGATAAGCTGTCCAGCTGGTGGGGACCAGGAACTGGGTTAATCTGTTTTTGTGAAGAACTTGACTGTCCATACAGGTGTACTAACTTGGTTTGACATTGAGCTGCTGGCAATGCAGCAGGACAGGCCTTAACAGCTTTACTGTGGTAGTCATAAGTGAAGTTGGAAGTATGAAGCATATTTTCGGTGCAACTGATAATACTGGTTACCCATTTAGTATTTTTACAGTAAATAAAAAATGTCCTCTATCAAACTTTTTCCCTCTTATTTCAGATAAGTTCACGATAGGCTGAAATAGCCAAACCTATTAATTAGAAGGGGTGTCCACATACTTTTGGCCATGTAGTTTACTCCATGGCAGACAAAGTGACGTGAAAATAATTCCACTCTGGCTAACATTTGGAGTGCACAGGATTTGGAAAAAAATTGCAAAAACTGACTTCTGTTATTATTACTTTAAAAAAGCAGTGCTGTTTTTAATCTAGATGTGATGGGAATTTGAGCTTGTTTAACCCAGTACAGTTTTGTTCGGGTCAAAGGCGATTCTGTAATTTCAAGGAAGCCTGCACACGTCAGTGAATAATAATAGGTTTTTTTACTGAATATTTCTTAAGGAAAGTAAACATTTCTCCGAACTGCCACTTGGGAGAATGTCCTGTCTAATTGAAACAGCCACTTTGGGTGCTGATGACTGGAAGTAAAGGTTTATGTAATGCTTAAAATCTCAGTTCACCTGACACATCATCCCACTGCAGGTCAAAAAGCAATTCCACCCCTACAGATATTGCATGAACAATTTTTTTTTTTATGTCCCCTGCTGTTTGTGGCATATTTTTCTCATGAGGGAGTGGGCAAGTGGGCCTGCTGAAATTGCCCCAGGAAGGGGCATGGGGTGGAGATGTATAGATGGAGCACAGCATGCTCTTTCTTCCATAACATTGCAGCTAAAGCAGATGAACATATAGCAGATGGGTGGGGGGCACAGGATCTTGGAGGAACCTGGATAATGCATTTGGTGGTGGGGGTTGCAGCAATACTGTCACGTCTATCTGCTAGAAAATACTACTGTTATATAGAAAAGAGGTATGCCACCTGATTACCCCCCCACATGAGTTTTACCTTTTTCCTTGTTCTTTTCACTCTTTATTTCTTGGTTGACCAGTTAACATGACCATCAGAAGGGGGATTGACATATTAACATGTGTGGCTGCCTGGTTGTGGCAGGGACTGGGGGGCTTGGCGGGGAGGTTGTCATTCTACTGAACACAACAAGATAGCAAATGTGTGCAGTCATTTAAAGGACAGCAACTTACAGCCATATAAGGGCTTCTCCTTGACTGAAGAAGCTTACATGATATATGCCGGGGGTCCCTTTTCACATGCCTGTTTAAAGCGTACGCTTGTATTCTAATTCTCACATATTAGACAGTGAGCATAGATTAATCCTGGTTTCTATATGCTTTTTGCATTTGTGTGTTTTTGCAATTAAATGTTTTTGGAAAGCAGTCAAGTCACCATATGTCTAGGGAGTGACACATAATTAACATGTATGTTGTGGGATCATGGTGTCAAACAGGCCAAGGATGCAGTGCAAAGCAAACAAAAGCAGAGACACAAGCAAACAAGGTCCTATAGTGAAGGCTAAGTGCTGTCTTGCTGCAGGGTCACACTTTTATTGTGGCCTTTTCCTTGTCAACAAAGTAGGGAGCAGACGTCCGAGTGTAAGACAAGTGACGAAGTACCTTTAACTCTCTCTTGTTCTCCTTTTCAGTTGCAGGACATTATTATGTATGTATGTAAGTTTTTTGGCGACTTCAGATTTTATGTTTTAAACATGTAGGTATTTTCAGTTTATTTGAAATGAACACTGAGTGTCATTTCCATGGCAGCAGCTTTTGAAACATTTAGTCAAGGTATGTAAGAAAGTGCATGGATGATTCCCCCCCCCCTCCCCAATACACTTTGTTCATTGAATAAGAACAGGAGATTTTTTTCTATTGAAATAATACCATGGAGAAAAAAAAAAATATTTTTGCCAGAGTTTGTATACAGAGTATGTTGTAAATTAACAGAATTCAGCATATGATACCATGTAAGCCTCATCTTGTGTAAACAAACCCACAGAAAACACACTGTGGATCTGTACTACTACAACTAATGTGGACCATGCTCAGGGCCAAAAACAGATAAATTCATGTAATCCTGCTCTTTTAAAGCCACTTCTATTGCACACATGCCATATGGTTTCTAGTTCATATTGCTGGGCCTGTGTTGAATAAAATATGAATGAACCCATTGAGGATTTTGGAGGGAAAGATGTACTTTTGACATTGTCTGCTGGTTTAGTCACAAAATGATGGCCTTTCGGTATTTTGTTTTGGAACTGAATAAAATGGTAGCTGTCAAAACGCAGCCCTTTAATGAATCGGCTTTTTAATATGTCACCAGTTTGCTTGTGTGCACAGAGGCTCCGTAGTAAAGCCTGTTCCCCTGGAGTTCTCCTGTGGGCCGAAATACAAATATGACGCAAATGGATTTGCACAAGGCCCTTAGGCCCTACTTATGTGTCTTCAGATTCTCCATTGCTTTTATGTAGCATTGTCAATTAGCCTGTTTTTAAACTAATTTTAATATAATTGTTTTTATTGTCAGAACCGCTCGTCCCATACGGGGTCACGGGGGAACCGGAGCCTACCCAGCAACACAGGGTGTAAGGCCGGAGGGGGAGAGGACACACCCAGGACGGGACGCCAGTCCGTCGCAAGGCACCCCAAGCGGGACTCGAACCCCAGGCCTACTGGAGAGCAGGACTGTGGTCCAACCCACCGCACCCCCTTTGTAGCAATCACTGTATATAAATATATCCAAGACACCTAATTTTAATGCCACTGCTTGTCAGTGTCATGGCTGTTTACAGTTTGTGTGTCAAGCGCTCCGAGGCAAGAAAAGTTGTCTGGCTGTGAAGTCTGTGTTCTCAGAACAGGCGCTTTGTTTGAGGCCTCTTTCCATCCGGCTCTGGAGAATGGCAATGATCGCAAACTTCCCTGTAGTTTGCATAAGAGGCAGAAAGCTAAACATGCTTGAGAAGCCAACGACCGAGGGACTGAAAATCTACTCCCTGCTGCAGCTTGTTCCCTCCATTCAAACAGAGCCATTGATTTCTCTTGAGTTCACTTACTTTTTCACAGTTGCTTTATTCGTTATTTTTTCTTTTCATTATGAATTACTTTGTTTTTTACTTTGTAATTGTATTCCTTACTATTTCAGTCTTTTTTGTCTTATGTTTACTACATCATATTTTACCAGTGGGGGGGGTGCGGTGGTGCAGCGGGTTTGGCCAGGGCCTGCTCTCTGGTGGGTCTGGGGTTCGAGTCCTACTCGGGGTGCCATGCGACGGACTGGTGTTCCGTCCTGGGTGTGTCCCTTCAGCCTTCCGCCCTGTGTTGCCGCGACCCGGCTTGGGAGAAGCGGTTTCAGACAGTGTGTGTGTGCGCGCGCGCATGTGCATTTCCATTTCTTTGACTGTCTTTATATTTCTGTAATACCAGACTCCTCTGTTCAGGGGGCTTGGGTGGCCTGTTTTATGGATGTCAATGGATGAGAGAGTATGGGAGTAGATGAGGGGAAGGGGGAGACTGTAGGCACAGCCATCTGTGATGAGATAACACCTGGGGAGTCTCTGCAGACTGTAATTAACCATATTTTTAGCTTATTAGTACCTCATTATTGAAACTCATAAGAGTTGGAGGACACCTGGAACTGTCTGAAAATTATTGATTCCAACAATTCAGGAACCTCTCCAGTCTAACAAGAGGGTCTTAAAGTAGCACTTTAGTGTTTCCCCAATCATCTTTACATTTTTAAAGTTGTTTATACATACAAATACTCAAAGATTATTGTTTTGAAGCCCGAATCTGAGAGGTTTCGCATATCTGGCATGTACTATTTCTTAATGGGCCTCTCTGTAACCACCATCATTGATCTAAGCTCCATGAGAACCCCATCCCTCATTTCTCCTGTGGGCAGAAGAGGAGAAGGACCCTTATGTGAGAATCCCACTTCAGCTCCCAAAGATATGATGTGGTTCCATGTTCCTGTGCACTTCTACAACCCCAGGCACCAGTGCCGCCTGGGGTAAACAGGATGTCACTTACTAACAAGCACTTCCTTAATGCCCTTTCTGCTGATTTCATCAAATACATTCTACTTTAGCAAATTAAAAATTGGTTCTGCATCTTTAGAATGGGCTTGGGCTAATTTTTCAGGAGGGAAAATGTAAAAGGCCATAATCTTCTTAAAATGGAGTAAAGAAGATTTGACTAATATGTAAAAAGCATAATTCTTGTTGGAAGCCACAAATCAAGATAAAAAGAACTAATTTTGACAATCATTTCGTGTTGTTACGGCATAGAATTGCGTATGGATTGTATTGATATTATCGCGCCATAAATGACAACATTTTGTGAAGGGAAATTATGGTTGTTCAGCCATTATACTAAAAATTGGGATGCTGAGATTAATGTTTATACATGATTATTGTGGATTTAGTAGAGAACATATTGATCAATAGTAGAGAGGCACAGGCAGCCAACTTCCATTGCAAGACTGTCTCTCTGTCCAGTTCCTGTTGTCCTACATGCTGATTAAGGCAGAATGCAATATCAAAGTGCAGTAGTTATAAGTTGTAGTTATAGTAATAAGTAGTAGTTGTAACTGTAAGTTGTAGCTATTAAAAACAAATATATAATGTAAGGCCAGTACACAGTGTTAATTTTACCAAGGCAATGGTCATCTTTTGAGAAAGTTTTAGAAAGCTTTGTCATTTGCCTTCGCTTGAATACAGAACATGTAGTTGCTCCCTTCTTGTTTCCTAGCAGCAAAGATATCACATTCTTGACTCCCTGTTTTGAATAATTTGATTTTCTTTACATCTGAGGATGTCTTGAAGCCCAGCATGATGTCTCCTTACAGATTTGTACTAGGTCAAGTTTTTATTGGCCAGTGTTCTTGTTATGACTTCCACAGACAACCCTAGACTACGTCCCTGCACTGAGGAAGACCATTCACTTTTCACACAACCAGGACAGCTTAACCGCAAGTAATCGTCTATCGGGCATGATAGTTACTTCTATGAAGTGTAGAACAGTCCACATTCTGTTTTCATCCCTCTTCCCAGTGTCACAGCAATGGACACATGTATTGTAATTGGAATGTAGAACCAAATTATTCTGAGTTGTCTATGGCTGGAAATGTCTACATGTCAGCAGGGGACTTTATTTCAACTGCATGTTTGGAAGATATCAAATATTCAGAATAAAGCAGAAGGTTCGGTACACGGAGTCTTTGTTCATCTAGAATACGTGGGACAGCTGGTTCCGTTGTGGTAAGAGCTACTGCCTTCAGACCCAAAGGTAGCAGGTTTGATTCCCACCTCTGGCTGTAGTACCCCTGAGCGTGGTAGTTGCCAAAATTGCTCCAGTTTAAAAAAGAAAATACCTAGCTGTATAAATGGGTAAATAATTGTAAGTACCTTAACAATGTAAGTTGCTTTGGAGAGAAGTGTCAGCTAAATGAATAAATGTGTATTGTGTATAAGAAACACGTGATGAACCTACATATGGATGGGTTTTCAGCTGGCATCCAAATTCTTGCTTTGCTGTAAATAAAGTAGAGGTCTTCTGTTATACCTAGGATGTGTGGAAAACATGTCTTCATAAGATAGTGCTAGTGTTCTCTGTTAAGGCTGATGTTCATCAAGTGAGTGACAGTGTTTTTCTTCTTCTGAGGTCCCCATCAGAAGAGTTAATTGCTTGTGAATCTCTATTCATTTCTAGAGAAGTCTGGGCTTTTATAATAGGATATGAAGTCTTTAAAAAAGCAAAATACTGAAATACATAAATTCTTCATAAAGTGAATTGCTTTTGTTCATGCCATATATAATTGTAGTTCTGAAGGTTATATTATAATCTACATTTATTCATTTAGCTTTTCTCCAAAGCAACGTACATCTCATACAAAATACAGTTTTTGCATTACCTTAGAAAAAAGAGACATAGCTGCAGACATGTGATTCTTAAGTATAGTTAGTTTTTCCTTCACCATATGCACCAATGTTCATAAGTAGCTGCATAAAACTTTACCACAATATCGCCGAGTCCTAGTCACCTTCCTAGTAGCTTTTTTTTTTTTTTGAGATACATTATAAACATTTGTTACATTGCAGGAGTGGTTCTATATAAAGGATTGATCTGAGCATGATCATGAGGATGAACTTAAGAGATCATGGGTGAAGTGAGTCCGGAAGACAGGAGTTTTAAGACCCTTTTTAAACATGGAGAAAGATTCAGCAGTTCTGAGTGAGAGGGGGAGGTCGTTCCACCGCAACGGAGCCAGAACCGAGAACCTCCACGCTTTACCTTTCACACGTGGGACCACCAAGCGGGCAGATGTGGAAGAGTGTAGCGGTCTGGTTGGGGTGTAGTGAATGATCAAGTCTTGTAAATAGCTGGGAGCAGTTCTGTTGATGCATTTGTAGGCAATAACCAGGGTCTTTTTCTTTTCTGAACCGCTTGTCCCAAACGGGGTCGCGGGGAACCGGAGCCTAACCCGGCAACTCAGGGCGTAAGGCTGGAGGGGGAGGGGACACACCCAGGACGGGACGCCAGTCCATCACAAGGCACCCCAAGCGGGACTCGAACCCCAGACCCACTGGAGAACAGGACCTCGTCCAACCCACTGCACCACCGCGCCCCCAACCAGGGTTTTATATCTGTTCTAAATGTTTTGAAAATTTGCTTCATGTACAACAATTTTTCATACTGTATATCAAAATGGTTGAATTTTGTAGATCCCTCATTATATCCAGACAGATTAATTTTTGCTAAATGAATCTCTTTGTAAGATGATAGTATACATTCGTTAATACACTATACATGGAGGGATACCCCCTTCTGTACTAAAAGACTTCAAGACAAAATATATACAATGAAAACCTCATATCTTTATGGCGCTTTTAAAGTTGCATTCTAAATGTTTTTCTATAATTTCACTTATAACACAAATTTTTAATTGAAATTAGATTTTTTTTCCGGGAGAAGCTGATAATATATGGTTCTGTCCTAGAACACATTGAATATTCTGTTGGCCCAGAAGTGCTATTACTCAGCAAACTATAGCTGCAGTTACCATTCCCTCATATAACAGGGTCGATGAAAATCCCTAACAGAAAATGTATACCTTTTTTCATTCAACTGGCCAATTATTCAACAGCATTTATACCTGCTTATGCAATCATGCTACTTCTGCCACAGTTATTCTATTCACTGCCTACTATGTCTTTCACTATGTAAAGCATGTGGATTCTTTACAAAAGAACTGTACATAAAGTACTTCCTGCTTCCTACTTTGAGTCACAGCTCAGTAAATGTAAAATATATCACAACTGAAATGGCAGATTCAATGCTACCTTTTAAAAATAAACAGTATAAACATGTACAGATTTCAACTAGTTGTTTTATTACATGGATACTCTTACACTATTGTAATTAAAGCCTTTATTTAGTGACTAAAGGAAAACTGAGTGTTTAAATTACGCAGAGGTTCTCATCCGTGCAGTGAAAGACAATTAGTGATCTTATCATAAACATCCATGAGTGAAACTATACAATGTCTTCTTAAAAGGATTCAAAGGCAACCAACCAACCAATTTCAAGAACCGTTTGTCCCGAGCGGGGTCACGGCAGGCCGGATCCTATCCCGGAGACATTGGGAGCAAGGCTGAAAAAGTGGAGGGGGTTCGCCATGGACGGGATGCCAGTCCATCGCAGGGATGCAAAGGCAGAGAAGGGATAATTGGAAAGAAAAAATAAAACATTAAAAGCGCATGCACTGCATCGCTTGTCTCACAGAACCTGGGTGGTGCGAGAGGACGTGGGTTCGATCCCCGCTCAGTCTGTGTGGACTTTGCATGTTCTTCCCATGTCTTGTGTGGGTTTCCTCTGGGTGCTCTGGTCTCCTCCCACAGTGCAAAGACATGGTGTTTATTTTCACCCATAGTGTGTGAGTGACAGAGAGAGTGTGTTCCACTGATGTATGGATGAGTGACCCAGTGTAAGTAGTGTATCTAGCAGTGTAAGTCACCACGGTGAATAAGGTGTGTGGGCCGATAACACTACGTAGAGTTCATTGGAAGTCGCTTTGGAAAGAAGCGTCTGCTAAATAAATGTAAATGACATTTGACAACATAGAAATTAATAAGCATGTTAAAGATGGTGAGAAATGGAAAGATCAGAAAGATTAATGCAAAGACCAGTTTAACAGTTTCTATTTATGCAATTTTTCAAAATAAAGTACAAAAAAATTAACTGGTGGTGACAAAATTGTTGAAAATGTCTCATTCTCAGCATGAATAGATAAATAAAGGGAAAAAAAAAGAAAGTGGAGGAAGAAAAGCAAAAGGAAAAGCTCTGATACTGACCCTGGGGTGATTCCAGAGAACGAATTCACCATGTTAGGCGAGGGCAAGTCGTATGACTTTATGAAACAGGGGAAGGACAAAAATACCCATATTTCTCACCACTAATGCTGGTGTTCGCTCTTAAAGCCAATATTCCTAGTTAATGCTCCCTCTGTGCTCACAGCATTTGTTTTGCTCACCTTAAATGAGGGGCTTTTGCTCATTTTGATAGTTTGTGATTATATTTTTGAGTAACTTGTATGTGTATGTGCATATTTAATAAAGGCAGTATTCATTCAGGTCTATGGGGAAAATCTTTGCCATCAAGAGGTATACACTATGGATACTATATACAGTAGTTACTGTGACTAACTATAGCTTTCCTTCGAAGATCATCAATTGTTTAAAATCTATTTTTATTATGCAGTACTAGTGCATCCTTTTTTTTTTTTTTTTACTCCATATGAACTTTAGAATCCTATTTTCTGAGATTACTATGACGAGCAAATTCATCTTTTTATAGTAAGCAACTTTTTTGTCTGCGGTCCTTGCTACCTGCGTGCATGTCAGCTGACATCGGGATCTAGTGCACCAACAAAGATCTGCACTTCAGTACCTGAAAGGGCCCCAGAAGGCCCGAGAGCTGCTTCAGATGTTGACGTGCTGAGTCACCTGACATCACCAGCATCTGTCACGACACACATCGGTTTAACTCGGTGCCACATGGAGAGCAACTTCCCGCATCCTGCAAGAGCCTGCACCAGCATGTATGTAATGCAGTCATTTCCACACGGAGACCCTTCCTGCATCATTCTGCAGTGTGCAAAGATACTCACCAGACACTCCAGACCCTGTGCGGAACAGACTAGACAGGATCAAAACGACAGGAGGTCCTTTCATGTGGGAACACAGAGAGCTGCTTCCATAGATGCAAACCCTCAGTTTCAATGAGGGACACTACAGAGAGGCGAAGTGCATGTGTACGTCATTACTTTAGTGTCTGTGCAGAGCACTGCTGTAATTCACTTTTACCCAGGATGAACTCAAATATTCTGAGAGCAGCGTGCTGTTCCCGCTGTATTGTGCAACCCTGAGGCTCCATCGTTTGAGAGGAAACATTACATTATATTAGAGATTATCTAAGTCTTGGATGTAAAAATGAATTGTGGTGGTCTCCTCCAATTTCAAACCCAGGTCTAGAAAAAAGATATATATAATTTTTTAAAATACTCAGTGTTTATACGTCTTATTTATTTCACATATAGGAAATGAACAGAGTAGCAAATGGAAGACAATCTGATTCACATTGCAAATTCTGAACAGCGCCCCCAAGCCAATCCGCCCCGAAGTAAACTGAGTCATTGCAGAGATTACTTTAACACTGTCTTAAGATCTTGGAAGTTTTTACGTTCAGACTTTCATGCAGGATTTTTTCCACTTACCGAGACATCATATGTCAAATGGGATCTTATTTTTTAAGAAAATTGTTTATAATTAATATGCAATAAGGCTGAAGGATTGAAGGTATAACAGCCTTAAAAAGTGTGTGTGGGTGTATATATGTTAAAAGTACACCCTTGAGCAAGGTACTTACCCTACATTGCTCCAGCAAAATTACCAAGCTGTTCAAATGGGTAAATAATTGTAAACTGAATTTGAGAAAAGCAGCAGCTAAATTAATTAATGTAAATTTTGGCTGAATACTACATAATAATCATTTTATGTCAATATGGAGAAAAGGGTCTGCAACCAAATGAATGTAAATGCTATAAATGGCCTTCCAAAATCCAAATGCGGTCCTCTTAAATTTCCAAAAAAATGCTTTGTAAGCCAAAATTGGGGTATTGAATGAAACTCATTGTGAAGTGAAACTTTTGTGACTTGAATGGCCATATCTGTGGGTATAATTATGTATGCTCCTAAATATTCTTATTTGCCATCTTGGCATTCTTAAAACATGTTACAAAGTCTGTTTCAGAAAATCTATTCCCTTGTGCTGTCTGAACTGTGAATAGATTCATTTAGTATGCAAACATGATTGCCGTCAAATTGTTCCGTACAGATGAGAAACTTCTTTGTGTAATTACAGCTTTAATATATGTCTGCCTAATTAATTACTATCAGACGAAACTAACTAATCATAGCAAAGGGCTGTAAATCAGAAAAAAAAAAGTTATTTCAGTTTTCAAAGGCCAAACATTTACTAAGAACACATTAGACTGAGTCAGTGAAGGTTCTTCTGTATATATGACTGCGAGTTTCTCTCCACCCTAGTGGTGCAATAGTGTTCCTCCTTTCAATCACACTTCACTTCTAAATCTGATTTACTCATGAATAAGTAAAGTGTAAAGTCTGAGTCTTTCGTCGAAAGCAGAGTCCATAAATTAATCCACTTTCATACAATGAAACATTTTAATCAAAGATGAGGTTTTTTTAAATTAATATCGCTTTTTAATGTTCATGTTATCGTTCCTAATTATATCTCTAATGCCAGAATGAGCCTTTTGCTGTTCTGCCTGTGGCTCTTCTGCTTATTTCACAGTTTGCGATGAGGGATTGCACAATTTTCTGTCGCTATAGCTAGCAATGAACACACACTGTAATAAAACGTGATTAAGAATCCAGTTGTACTGCTGAACAAGAAGTGTTTCTGTGCAATTATTGCTTTAATCAAGTTTGGTCTTATTAATTACATCACAGTGAAACTAATTAACTGTTGCACATCAGACAGAAAAAGTAATTTGCAAAGTAAAATGAAAAAAAAAAAAAAAAAACCTTATAAAGCCTTTACAGAAATTTAAAATGTATGGGCTATCTCAAACTATGAAGTTTCCAGAACAATGTTTTCTGCCTCTGACACAAACGGTAACATGCCCTATGCTCTCGAGCCGCGCAAGAAAAGAAAAGCATAAAAAGCCGCCCATGCTAAACGGATGAATAAATACAATCTGTGCTTTGTGGAACCTGTCCATGGCCGAGGGAAGGCGTTTGCTGACAGCTTATACAGAAGCCCACGCTTCCTCTTCCCAGCCAAAATACTGTGTAAAGAGCTTACTCCATGTGTTAGAGTGGGCTCTAAAAGCAGCGAATCAGATTATACACACAGGCTTAGCACAAAAAAAAAAAAAAAAAAATCCTGGACGTTAAGTTTTGGGACGCTGGAGAAATAGCCTAAGGGTTGTTTTTTCCCCTCTTGCTACGACACAGAATGCACTACAAAAGTCTCCTCCCAGAGATATTTGGGTATTATTTTGCCAAAGTTTATGTGGTTTCTTTTTTTCTTTTATTGTTTCCAAACTTACGTAGACCCGCTTTAACCAGCATGTCTACTATTTTACATTTCGATCGATAACTAAGCCGGTTTTATATATGCCACTGAGTCTCAATCGTGATAAATGCCATATAAATGCAGGTAGTGCTAAACTAAAATCAAAAATGACAATACTATTTTAAAAGGCTTTTGGTTTGTTAACCAGGCAAGGCATCATTTCTAATAAATTATAGATAAAATCTGCAAGCCCTACAAATTGCTTGCACTGAGATGAAAGAGGTCCTTTTAGACAGGGATGTTTTCCTGGTCAGTAAAATGTTTATGTACTAACATATGGTTTGATGTGTTTGACAACAGGCAGGGAAACTGTAGACACAAGCTGTTCACTCTTGCTGGGTGTGAAATAAGATTAACGGGCAAGCATATTGTTTCAGCAGAATACCGAATCAGTAAATATCCTCCATGAATGCCACGCATGAATGACTTTTTCAAAGAGTGTGGAAGTCTCATCATATTGTTTTTTTGGGATCACGCACCTTGTTACAGAACCAGTTGATGCAGTAAAAAGAAAACGTCTGCCACCGAATGCGAAGTAGGATGATTTAGAAGGGATGAGGTGTCTTCCATGCCAGGCACCAAAAAAAAATAATTTAAACGGACGCTGTTGCAGGACGTTGTGGCACTAACTATAAGCGGGACACGGTCGCCTTGAGTGAAGCGTCGCACCCGAATCTCTTCAATTAACAGTAAACCGGTATGAATATGTCACACAATCATGTCCAGACTCTGTATCTGCACAAACTTGCCTTGGATACAGCAGCAAAGGAGTGAAAAAGTAAACCGAGAGGGGCTGCCTTGTACCACAAAGAGCTGTTTATATTCTGAGCAGAGCATGCCTTTCAAAAAGGCTGTCTGAGAGAGGTCTCTGTCCTCCAGCTCTCTCCGATAAAACTGACAAATTGTTCCGGGTAATGAGACAAAAGCTGTAATCGCAGGTTTTGGGGAAAAGCGCCCATCCTTTTTTGTGAAGTATGCGTGTAAATTAGGGCAGAAAGAAGCAAGCCTATTCTGGGACTACAGGGGCGCTGCAGTTCTTTCACACATCTTTAAATAGTGAAGCAGAGGTTGCCCCGGGACATGTGGTCTCCTGCATCCACATTGAGGCCATTTAAGCCAGGAGACACATGACTAAAACAAAACCAGAATGTATCCAACTCCCGTGCACGGTGACGTACCTTTCTATCCATAGCTTAGCTCGATTTAAAATTTGTAGACATAACCCCGTCGGCCAAGTGACCAGATGGACTTGTCAAGGGATTTGAGTCTTCAACCTTTTGGTCACAAGTCTATCTCAAAAGCAATTAGCGTACCCGAAAGGGGGTTGCCGTCTAATCATATATGAGCCGTTTAGGCAGCCTGCAGGATCGTGGTTCTCGGAACCAACAGAAAGGTTGTCCACACCTTCTTCCCACTAATCCAGGCTGGCATATAGAGCAGAAAGAGAAGCAGCTCTTTCAAACCCCCTTGCTTTCATAGGCACCATCGCTTTAGAGCGGATTCCAGTGTTCTCGCGCGGAAGTTCATTTGCGGAGAGGCAGATAAATTGTTCTCATAAGATCACGTTGGCCTCGCCACAATTCTTAGTCGGTGGAGCTGTTAGAACAGCTCGTTCCAGCACATGGAGTTCGTAGACCAGGAGCTAATGAATAGACTTCAGCGCGAGAGATTTTCTCTTCCCTGAAGGGATGTCAGTTCAGCCGAGCCAAGAAAACTTCAGCTGGCCCTTGGATTCACAGAATGCTTTATCTGTTACCTTGACGGCGTCTGGAGCAGACTGTCTGTATCATGCATCGCAATTAGCCCCTTTCTGCTAGACCAGATTCACTACAGGTCCTGGTGGACATAAAACATTTATGGGCTGTTCCAAAATCCTAAAAGTGACTCTGACTATATTTCTCCTATGACTTCAGGAGTAGCACGGCTAATTATTTCCCATGGCACTGCAGCCACTCCCCTTCCCAACCAGTTCATTTCTGGCTACATTACGTTGACTAGCATTTAAAAAACATAAATTTTTAACAGGCCTGTTAATTAACCCACGGTGAGCGCGTGGCCTGGTGGCTGGATTCATGGGGCTGCTATTAAAAGTTGACCAGGCAAGCAAGGTGCTACTCTAATTATCAAGGAGGTCAGGGGCACTCCATCCGTGAAACGTGGACACCTCACGTATAAAGTGTTTTTTACAGCTGATTGCCACGGTGTGCAGCGTATTGATTTCTGCACGCCACCTCAAAGGAGAGATTTAATTGGAGTCCTGCTCCGGACAGAAAAAAAAGGCATAAGAACCAATTAAAATCTGCACGACCTTTCAAGTCATGATTAGTATGCGGAGACCCAGCTAAAAGCTTGAAATGAATCTCAGGTAGGAGCCTGAGCCTTAACTTTGCTGCAGAATCAGTTTTTGATGCGATTTTGTGTCCACAAAGCACAGTAAGCACCGGTCCTTACAAGAGCAGGGTGCACTGAACCAACCCTGATAAAGTGTTTATTCGGAAGTTTATTTTGGAAAGTCAGACACCTGTGTCATTTCATTTTAATACTGGTTTTATGTAGCACATCATGATATTAAGGAAGAAATGATGTGTTATCGACACCTTATGCAGGAGACAGCTGATAAAGGTGAAATCCTGTCTAAATTTTAGAATATCCGTTGTCCTCGGTCCGGGTCATTTGGATGTTATATAACATTTATCAAGGTCTTATTGCAGTTGCCTTTAACACTCATGCTTTAATGATAGTGCTTCGTTTCCCTTATACAGTTTCGGCACAGGTGAGTACATTATAATGACAGATGTGTCCGAGCTTGTAAAGTTAAAAGTGTGTTTGGAAACTTCATTAAGCAGTACATTGCTATGGGAATTTCAGAAGGGAGGGAATCATCTGTGGGATGCACGACACTGACCGCAGTCATCACACATCAGATTCACTGGTTATTCGTGTTACGCATATTCGAGTTACAATTTTTTTTGAAGGTACTGCCATTTTCCAGTTTATTTTTCCTAACTGTTCTATTTTCAAATATTTCTGTGTGGTACAAGGAGAAAATGACCTCTTATACAAGATGCTCCAAAGATCATGAGCACAATCTATAAACAGATTTATGCTTATTTGCAATATAGGTCCAGACCTCAGTATTTTTTTCAGTTGCTTATTTTGTTTCACAAATAATAATGTATTATAGTTAGGAGCAAAACAGTCTGGGGAAAATGAAACTCACAAAAAAATCTGACCCGGTTTATAACCCTGATTAACATATAAAGTTAAGATAGAAGATACCTTCATGACCTGAGTTGGAAAAAATTTAGTTCCGTTTTAATTTTGCTTCCATACTGTCAGTGTAATTCATTCGTACGAATCCTTTTCTGTTCAAGAAAAGACTCTGAAAGAATTCTAGCTAGTAGAAGCTATATGCAGTGTGAGAGATTTAATGAATAATCATTTAATGAAATTTAATTATCTAGGCCTATTCGTGGGTATTGTAAATAAGCACTATGAATGGAAGTGTATTGCTAGGGCAAAAAGTGCATATTTCATACTTTCTCTCCATTCCAAGACTGGTCTTGTTGTATTAAAGAAAGTAGAGACCCAAAATAACACTACATTAATGATGTGATTCAAACCAGAACAAACGGCACCAATAGTCTGAATGTACTGCCTGCACATGAACTGGTTTGGACTCATGTTAACAGCTTTTACTACATTTTTGAGCATTTGTTGGAGCCCGATGGACTCTAGAACGCATAAGGCAGATCAGTGTTAGTGTGACTTGTTCAGTGAATGCTGGCTGAGGCACTTTTAAATACCTCCTACAATAAGAATGTGGGTGTCCCAGCCCCCAGGGCTCTTACCACTGACACTTCCTGCTGTTGCAAAGCTTTATGTTGGGATTCAAGCATTGATCTGAGCGTGGGCTGTACCGGGCTGGCTGGCAGCCTGCCTATAACAGGGAGAGTAAGCGGGATGTAGGTGTGGAGTCGTGATGCGCTGCGGGACCAAAGGCAGAGCGGAACGAGGGAGGCAAAGGGAACCAGGGACGTCTGGGCCTGACGGAATCACTTCTGTCACAAGCCGAAACCCGGCACGGATCAGCCAGAAGGAGGTTGTCCTCCGTGCCTAGACAGCAAAACTCGGTTCAATGAAATGATTCCGTTCTTGACATCATTTTCTCCTCGTTCATGGAAATTATCAGACTGAAGAGCTTTCAGGTTCCGCCCCGGCTTTAGAGCTTGAAACTTGAGACGAAATTTGTTTTGTCTCCGTGCTGCATACACGCCGATTTTCTAGCCGTGTTCTTTCCTGGCTGAAGCGAATTAGGAGTCGATGAATAAAGTGGTTAATTGTTCAGTTTCACCGAATCGCTCTGCAACACACATTGTCTCTGCTGTAGCCCACTGTGGACTGGGAAACTTCACACTCGTAGTCCAGCTAGGTTTTTGTTCCATTTGATCACTGGACAACTCTGTCAAATATAACATAAAACTTAGCCTACTATCACTTCCATTCGAAGTTTTTAGCTGTTAAGTAAAAGATGGGAAACCTACCGGACTCAGGCCTCCCGGACTGGACCTAAATATCTCTATTATAGACCATTTATTTGGCACTCAGGGCTCACCTATTGTAGTCAGAGAATACGTGAGGATGGCACGAAAAAAGGCGAACGCAAATGTGACAACGTAGGCTGTCACAAGAAACATCTGCATGCTTTGTTCACCCTGGGTTTCCGCACACATTGCCATTTTTCAGCTTTCTGCTTGCGTCAACATTGGTCAGGTATCCAAGAGCTGTCTGGATCGCTTGAGATATGTCTGCAGAACCAGTTCACTCAATACTGCTTTCTACATTTTCGTTTTTTTTTCTTTTTTTTTTTTTTTTTACAAACCCGTTGACTTGAGGAATAAGAGCTTGAAATCTGGAGCTGAATGATTAACGTTTTTTGACGGAGATGAGTCGTTTTGTTTCGTTAAAGGATTTTAAACGTGGCGACATCATCGTGAGTCTGACACCATTTTGCATTTTAAACCATATTAAAAAATATGGAGAATATATGAGATGAACCAAGCTGCACTATGATGCTATCGTGGATCGTAGCCATTGTGCCTGGTCCACTTGTGACAGCCATGGAATTTTGTCCTCCTCCTTTTTCCACTCAAATAGCTTTGGTCAGCAGGGATCATAACAGCCTGTGGACATCAGTCTGGTGACAACATGGAACAGTTTAAAATAAGACCTGTAGAAAATACCGGCAGTCAGAGAAGTGACTTTTTTCGCAGACACCCCTTCAGGAATTCAGCTCACATTCATTGGTGGTTTGATTGGGTACAGTCTAATCTTTGGAGTGGAGGGTTGCCAAAAATCTTTTTCTTCTCAGCTCTGTTTAGGTCATCAAGCCTCAGAGCCCCTTCCAGGGCAAATGACACAGGGCCTCAAGTCTCACACCAAAAAAAAAAAAATATCCCGGTAAAAAAAACCTACATAATTACACATATATGCGTCATAATCCCCGTATTTCACATTTCCTATGGAATTTGTCACATTATTAATGACAGCATCCTTCCTCTGAAATTTAAAAGTGCATAATTTGCACAGCACGATAAGAAACCTAAGGCTTTGGAGTCCGTCCGAGCAGGTAGCGAAATGCTGAGTCCATTGGACGGCCCTCGCTCCCCCCCCCCCCCCCCCCCCTCGCCCCGAGATGAAGAACAAAAAAGAGCAGCTCATACCTCGTGGGATAGGTAGAAAGCGGCGATCCCCAGTGGCCAAAAGCAGCAGAGCATGGAGAAAACGCTGAGGCCCAGGTGGTCCCGGGGGGGCATCATGAGGAAGTTGTCCTCACTTTCAGTGTCACTCGAGTACTCGCTCTAAAGGACACGGACACAGCGGCAAGGGAATACCATGAGGATGGACATTGTGAGTCCATACAACATGAGTACAGACACAATGTACAAGAGACCCCCGAACAAACACTTCTTAACTTCCATCAGAAAATATGCTGGGTGAACATCTGCCCGTTTGGTGGTCCCACGCACGAAAGGTAAAGCACGGCGGTTCTTGGTTCTGGCTCCGTTGCGGTGGAACGACCTCCCCCTCTCACTGAGAACTGCTGAATCTTTGTCCACGTTTAAAATGGCAGTACAGTGGCACAGGGAGTAGTGTTGCTGTCTCACAGCCCCTGGGTGGCACGAGAGGACATGGGTTCGATCCCCGCTCAGAGGAATTTGCATCTTCTCCCTGTGTCTGCGTGGGTTTCCTCTGGGTGCTCTTGTTTCCTCCCACCATCCAAAGACCTGCTGTTCAGCTGCAGTGTGTGAGTGACAGAGGGAGTGTGTTCCACTGATGTATGGATGAGTAACCCCTTGTAAGTAGTGTATCTGGCAGTGTAAGTCACCACAGTGAATAAGATGTGTGGGCTCATAACACTACATAGAGTTCATTGGAAGTCGCTTTGGAGAAAAGCATCTGCTAAATAAATAAATGTAATGTAAACAGAATAGTTAGCTTTGTTAAAAAAAATAAAAGGACACCTCTAGTAGTGCTGTGTATTAAGGTAATTAGTAAGGATGTTAAGGTTGGGTAAAAGAGACAATGTCAATATTTTTCCATTGACATAAGGCAGAGCAATATTGACTATTATGTTCACTAGTCCTCCTTTTACATCCTTGTCATCACTAAAGGCAACTCCCAAAAGACCTTACAAAAATGTATCCTCTTACAAACAAGTAACCAAGAATTCAAGTAACACTGATCTATTCTACTGTCAGTCAAATTTAAGGATTTTGCTGCTAAACGTAAGTGGCTGACAACGTACCCTCAAATTACAGCAAAGCGCTCTTGATATTTAATGCATCGAATGTAATTAATGTAATGTATTAAGATTATGCAGGTATCTATTAATTATCAAACTCAATCAAAAAAAAAAAATCTGTGTTGCGTGCTGTGGAAGCTTTGCTTGTTTATGTGTGCCTCCCAGCTAATTAGCAACAAACTTGTCAGTTTCAACGCCCATTTTCGAGTAACAGAATGCAGTAGAAATCTGCATTAAGCCTTTTCCACTGTAACAGAAGTACAGTGGGCCAGGGAGTATTGGCGTCTCCATCCTGATTGACCAGATGAGCCTTGTCCTGGCACGCCACACATTCAAAAAATTGAAAACGTACTGTAAAAACCAATTTAACATGCATGGGTTGAACAAGCACACAGTATAACACATGCATCCAGGCCGGCTGCTAATGCGACAAACTTTATTGCAGAGATTGCGGATGAACGACTGGTGTCACGTGCAACATGACCTTCCAGTTACAGACACACGTGTGTAATATTTGTGAGTCTTTTACGAAACATTTGTTCAGAAGAGACCACCTGATGGCCACAGGATACTAACGTGAATGATCTGTTTGGATCTATTTGTAGTCTGTTATGTTGGCCAGCAATATCAATTTTACATCATATTCTGCGTTAACAGGTTCTTCAGGACGGCCGGGACAGGAAGTGATTCATTGGAAATAGAGAAAATCCCTCAACCTTGTTATTCTCTGATATCACACGCACACAACTCATGACAATGCGATGGCAAACACGATATTTGGTAATAGATCCAATGCGGTAGTGTGTAATTACACGCTCATCGCATCGAAGAGGTTGGAAAATGCAGTGATTGACAGCATAGGCATATTGTGTGTCTAACCCTCCCTCTGTCAATGTGGGTCTATTACCCAATACCCTTGTATTCACTACACACTGACAGCTTGTGATCATTGGCACAGCTCTTATCTCTACAGTATGGGCCTGCAGGAGAACCTAGAGCACATGGCCACTCCAGTAGGGGGCACAATCCTCGGTGCCAGGTGACCACTGAACATGAGCGCTGCTCCTTCCTTATTCTGACAAAAAGGAGAGGCTGTTCCCCTTTATTCAATGCGTTTCCAGTATGTCAGAAAGCTGGAACCAAGAAGGTAGTTTCAAAGACTACCGGACCCCCCCCACCAGGACTGGGATTGCTTGGGAGGGCCAGGTAGTCCAAAAACCTGAGTATGCAACAGGGTGGACTGGCCCAAAAACGGAAGCATCATTGGACAGTTTCACCGCTGACAATCAATGGGACAAACAACCAATTTTAAGGTGCCTCATTGGTGCACTAAACAACAGTCTGACTTCAGGAGGAAGCAAATTCTTTTGTTCTTTTCCCTCATTATTCGCTCAAGCTGACTGCTACGGTTTTAATACGGCCCTGCCTTCGCCAGGAGAGCCGGGGAAAAATGGCTGACAGGCTCATAATAGAAGCTGTCAAGAAGCATAGGAAGAACTGGCTGTTTGCTGGAAATCTAGATATAATACGAAATGATGGGTAATTTCGGTGCGGGAGTATAGGGTAACCATTTCAATGAAAGGTTAGGGATGAGATGCATGCATCTATTGAATCCAGTCACCCCTTGTGGAATGATTATGTAAATCCAGCAGATGTTCCAACTATAACCACCATCTCAGCCATTTCAATATCAAGCAGGAGCAGCCAGTCGATTATAAAAATGAACGAAACTGCGTTCTCGAAGGCCCGCTGCGTGCAATACTATCAACTTTTTTGAGGGCAGCAGCAGCACGTACCAGTGTACCGATTTTTGTACCTCTTGCACGAGGACCTTCCATCTTCTTCGATGGAGCACTCGTCCGTGTTTCACTTGCTCTTTCGAAACGGCACCGCTAGATCACTTCGTCCGTAAGGTACATTTCAGTCTCGCGCACCATGGCAACGCCGAACATGCCCTTTATGGATTCGGTACAGTAAGTGATGGTGGGCACGCTTTCCATCGGTGCGGCAGGTGTTGCAGCGGAGGAAAAAAACGGTCTCGGTGCAAATCTCAAAGCAGATCCTCGTTAAGTGCTTATAAACCAAATGACACAAAGCTGCCACTCCTACGTGAGCAGCGCCAGTACCACGAAAGGAATCATTTATAGGCTTTAATGTTAATATTCATGAAATGCAGTGACTTGGGGAAATGCCACCTAGGGGATCTCTAATACTGATTCAGTTGGGGTAGAAGCAACTGCATTCACTGTGACTGCAGCCACGGTGCGGGACTCGATTCCATTTGAAGTGTGCACTCGCTCTTAAATCCCTAAATACATTTGTCGCATTTAAAAATAGCTTGTGTAGTTTTATAAGAAATCGGTTATCAAAGCAAATTTTAGCATAGTCTGAGACTACAAAAATATCTAACCGGCAGATTTTGTTCCATCTATAAATATTAACACAATGATCATTCATTATTAATAATCTTGGTGAGGAACAAGAGCTGGGATAAAGAAACCTTTTAGTTTGTCTACGTTAAAAAGTATTTGATAAATGACGGGAGCGACGGTAGAAACTGCACTGTTCCGTAAGCCACGCAGTATGTTGATATATGGATTGATTCTTAATTTCTTTAACAGCGGCACAATTTATACATCTTAGATAGTCACGCATGTCACGACACTTGAGATGAGCTATTTCCGGAGGATCTCCCAATGACGATAATACACACACACACACATTTTCAGAACCGCTTGTCCCATACGGGGTCACGGGGAACCGGAGCCTAACCCGGCAACTCAGGGCGTAAGGCCAGAAGGGGAGGGGACACACCCAGGACGGGACGCCAGTCCGTCGCAAGGCACCCCAAGCGGGACTCGAACCCCAGACCCACCGAAGAACAGGACAGCGGTCCAACCCACTGCGCCACCACACCCCCTCATGACGATAATATGAAAACGTATTTCACATTTTAAATGAGCGTGGGTAGATCTGAAACCCGTGTTAAGACGTCTGAAATAAATGTGCAACTAGGAAAGCATGTATTTCACAGTGAGCAAATTCAACGTGTGCTCAGGTGTTGATAAGGCAAGAGGTGACTGTTACACATTCACACAACAGTATAATTTTTAAAAACAATGCAGATGATACAATTGTTTCCTCTACCAGTGAAAGTCAGAATTGTCCTGGGAGTGAATGTCTATCAGCTCTCCACCTCCTTCATCAGCCTCTGATTTAAGGAAGCATGCAGTACAAGAGGATGATTACAGTCATTTTCACCCCGAAATGTTGCGCAAACCCAGCTGCAAAAGTGCTGAACTTTATGTCAGCCTCTTATTCGAGCTGAATGCTTCATATGACAGCTAAATGTTTAATGTAATAATTTCCTTCTGCGTTTTACGTTAGCATGCTGAACAGCCAGCGGAACGTGGACTCATAAATGAAGGGTCATGTATTATATTAACTGGATTTAGAAATGGACCTTTAACAGTTTTATATCAAAAGGTCAAAACACCGCTTTAATAATTAAAGTGATTTAATGGCCTTTCAAGAACTTGACAGTTATTAGTCTTTTTCATTGGTTGCAACTGCTCCCCATAATACTGAGGCTGGGAATTTATGTAATACTTGAGGGCAGACATGTTAAATCCTTTTACCTTTCTTAAAAGGATAATGTTTTATTACATTGAGATGCTTTTACTTGCTCTTCTTCAACAACGCCGCAGCACGTCGTTTCTGTTCGGAGACGCACGCTGCTGTCCGCGCAGTTTCATGCTCCTTTGATGGGAACTCTTCACGGTCACTGTGCAACTGGCACAGAGGTTATTCCGTTTGTGCAAAAGCGCCCATGCCTTCGCACTCAGCAACTGTTATCGGGACACAACGGAGAGCATCATTCGTACCACGCAGTGCTGCTTTCTGTAACTTTGGAAAATTGTTCCAGCTACCGCTGTGAGGACGGATACAGCAGGACAGGCATATCGTGCCATTCAGCAAGAAGCCTTCAAATAACACGTCCAGGACTTAAATGCATCTGCACTGCCTGTGATGCTGTAGCTGTCGCAGGATTTGGTCTGGGTGTAGTGGTCACATAAAAGAAGTGTTACTTAGTATGCACATTTATACAACAGAGTATCGCCATGGAAGCATGGTACCCTGCTGAGGACCAACACTTGAGCCTTCCCAACCTGCTGCATGTCAGCCAGCGGCACTGGCGGGTCTACGGTAGGCTGACTCACACCATACGGAGACAGCAGCTGGGCAGCTGTAGGGCTCCTGGGTCCAAGCTGCTTCTCCCCGTCTCACTCCATGAAAACTAAACAAACTGTTACTGCTCAGTGTGAGGTGCAGAGGGTTAGAAGCACATACGGAACGACAACAGAGCCAGGCATGGAACTTCAGTAGAGCCGTGCGCTCAAACTCGGTAGATCACGATATAGCTCAAGGCGCCGACGCCATCGGCGGTCCTTCCCTACGCCAGGAAACCGGGTGTGGGAGTCTCCCCCCCACATAAGCGTGCAAACTTTATTGGCTTGTATTCCAGCTCGAAATGACCCAGGATCATGTAACAGTCACAAAATCTGCGAGACTGAGATTTATTGTGAAAACGCTGCCATGCTGATATTTACACAGGGAATGCAGGTCCTGTGTAAATATCAGCTGAACTCTCAAAGAGAAACACTCAAATATTCATCCGTGTAATATTTCAGTTGCATTTGGGAATATTCTGCATCGCTCTTTAATGGCACCGTAAATATTTGTGTCAAACGCATTGTTATAAACTTGTATTATCATTTTACAGGCTTCTGCATGATATAATCGAAAGGTGCCACTTCAACAGTGTAATAATATCCCACCTCTAGTACACTTATATACTTTCATGAGTTTTGTGTTGTTTTCATTGCACTACCAGATAACCCACTAGACATTGTTCTTACCGTTCCAACCTCCGAAGATTTACCTCCCCTCATATTACAGCGAAGCACAGATTTCACGCCAACAGTAGCCTTACTTAATTTAAAATATGAAATATTGTTGTTCTGGTACATTCTGTGTGAAATGGTCTTTTATTGTATTTTGAGGCTTTACTTTGCTTCTGGCCTGTTTTGTATTGCAAAGTGTGATACTGTGATTTCAGATGGCATACATATTTGGAAGAAGTATCCACACTTACATAAAATGTCAAGTTTAGAGGTTTAAGCTCTGAACTGCAAAAAAAGAAATTCAAAAAAATCTTTGTAGTGTAACTTCATGGATTTTTTTTTCACAAACACATCTTACTGTGAGTTATTTTGCCCTACTGCAACTTGGGAAGCATATAAGCGGTAAGCAACCCCTACAAGGACATTTCCACACACCTCCAGTTCCCGGAACTCGTCCTCATCGTCCACATCATAGGAGAGGGTCTGGATCTTGGCATCCTCAGCAGACAAATCCAGGAACTTGCCATCAGCAAACATGAGCCCCTCCTTCGAGGCAGGAGAAAGGTCCTCAATGAAGGTAGTCTCACAGCAGTCCCCCTCACCCCAGGCTTTAAGCATGTTCTCTGAACACAATATGAGATTGGGACGGAAGCAGGGCTCCACAACCTGGGGCAGGGAGCTAGGGTTGAGCAGCTGCGGGGGGCCACCACCCTTGCCGTCCCGTTCCTGGGAGCCCTCCTGTGGAGGCAGGTTGACCACTACATGGCCTTGGTACTGGGGGGCCGAGTACACAGACACCAGGCCATCCTTGGCTTCCAACATCAGGCTGCGGGTGTTGATGAGCCCATTTCGCTTGCAGCTTGCTGAAGACTCCCCAATGATGCAACTCCGCAGCTCTGGGGTACCTTGCTCCTCTGGTGGCCTCTCCATCCTTTATGGCTACGGGGTGCAGACGTGTCCCTCCGTTCCTCTCTAGAGGCCGTTCTCACAGAGGCCCGTGGGAAGGCATGGGGGCACAGGAGGCGGCGTCCTGTGGGTGACAGGGAAGAAGCAGACCGCTAAAGAGGTTTCCTTTCATGACAGGACAAGCTACAGTATGTATCACTACTTTTACCTATCGTTTTGAGTTTGAATAAACAGGACCAACTTCACGTTTTGAGCTGCCCGAGTGAGCCCTAGATTAATCGGCTATAAGTTTTCAAAGTTTACATTTATTCATTTAGCAGATGTAGTGCATTACATCAACAGAAGAAGAGACTTGGATGCAAACACATTATTCTAAAGCACAGTTAATTTGTCACATTCCACCATATGAGCCAGAATACATTACACGAGTAGCTACGTCACGGTTTATCCATTGCTTCTATCTATATGCAGAATTACACAATGAAAATGGAGCCGGGATGTAGTGGTAGCAAACAAAATAAACTTAAACGAAACACAATTAACTCCAGCAGTGGTCTTCTATCGCAAATATAATGCACACAGTTAACATTTATTAGTACGGCATGTGATGATACTTCAATGGTTTCAATAGCCACAGTTTCCATAGAGATACACCGATTAGCCACAACATTAAAACCACTGACGGGTGACATGAATAACATTGATTATCTCCTTACAATGACACTTGTCAAGGGGTGGGATATATTAGGCACCAAGTGAACAGTCAGTTCGTGAATTTCATTTGTTGGAAGCAGGAAAGATAGGCAAGCGCAAGGATCTAAGCGACTTTGATGAGGGCCAAATTGTGATGGCTAAGCGACTGGGTCACAGAAGCTTCTCCAAAACGGCAGGTTTTGTGGGATGTTCCTGGTATGCAGTGGTTAGTACCTACAAAAGGTGGTCCAAGGAAGGACAACCGGTTAACCGGCGACAGGGTCATGTGCACTCAAGTCTCATTGATGCACGTGGGGAGCGAAGGCTAGCCCGTCTGGTCCAGTCCCACAGAAGAGCTACTGTAGCACAAATTGTTGAAAACCTTTATGCTGGCCATGACAGAAAGGTGTCAGAACACACAGCGCATCGCAGCTTGCTGCGTACGGGGCTGCGTAGCAACAGACCGGTCAGAGTGCCCATGCTGACCCCTGCCCACCGCTGAAAGCGCATACGATGGGCACGTGAGCATCAGAACTAGACCATGGAGCAATGGAAGAATCTGGCCTTGTCTGATGAATCATGTTTTCTTTTACATCATGTGGACGGCCAGGTGCGTGTGCATCATTTACCTGGTAAGAAGGCAAGCCGGAAGAGGCAGTGTGATGCTCTGGGCAAAATTCTGCCAGGAAACCTTGGATCCTGGCATTCATGTGGATGTTACTTTGACACCTACCTACCATGGTCTACCTTGTAGACCATGTACACCCCTTCATGGCAACGGTATTCCCTGATGGCAGTGGCCCTACCACACTGCAAAAAATTGTTCAGGAATGGTTTGAGGAACAAAACAAAGAGTTCAAGGTGTTGATTTGGCCTCCAAATTTCCCAGATATCAATCCGATCGAGAATCTGTGGGATGTGCTGGAAAAACAAGTCCGATCCATGGAGACCCCACCTCGCGACTTACAGGGCTTAAAAGATCCGCTGCTAACGTCTTGCTGCCAGATATCACAGGACACCTTCAGAGGTCTTGTGGAGTCCATGCCTCGGTGGATCAGAACTGTTTTGGTGCCATGAGGGGGACCTACTCGATATTAGGTAGATGGTTTTAATGTTGTGGCTGATTGGCGTAAAACACACACACACACACACACACACACACACACACACACACACGTAAAACAGTAAACGTAGATTTGCAAAGAGGTAGCGCATTTACGAACCCATTTAGTAGTATTCCTTTCTCAAATTCTCAGTTGATTAGTCACGCTTATTCATCACGTTTTTCATTTTTCCCCCTCCTGAAACTCTTGAGCCTATATCTGCAGACTCAATCATTTCTTACAAATCAAATTGTGGGTCTCACCAGAGGAGCAATGACAAGCTCTAAATGTATGCAGATTATTTCATTGATTTATTATTCTAGGATATTTGTAGGAGAGGCTGTAAAAATGTGGTGGAGAATGTCAATGAAATGCAGTAAAAAAGCAGAAAAGAGCAGCAGCTGAATGTCAGCTGTATGTATGCTAATGTTAGGACTAAGTTTCTTTTATTGCCTACATGATAGGAATGTTGAATGCAGCTGAAAGAACTAGGACTAAGCAGTCTCTGCATTGCAGACCCTTGGCAAAATCGAAAACAACTGCCTACTCTGTTTACTGGTCCTTACCTGCCCACTCCACCCCACCTCTCCACCTCCACTCCATAGATCTTGGTGCTTTTGATTCCCAGCCATGCAAATGAGCTGCCTTGGTTAAAGGGTACAAAGACCATCATTGATTCCTACTGCTCTGCGCTGCCTGGACGCTGCTCTGAAATGTGAGGTTTGGATGTGGTAGGGATGTGTGTCAAGTTCGGCAGTAAATCCAAACCTCGCAGGCGAATTCGGAAATGCACACAACCCTCTAAACGTTGCCCTGAAACCAGCTATACGCCTCATAGGAACTCTGACATGATTCTCCAATTTGTTTTCTCTTGTGCGTTTTGTGAGTTTTGCAAGATTTTCAAGTCTTCTTAATGTAAGTATTTTGGAAGTAAGGGAAAGTGGTGATTTCTGTCAAAATATTTAAATGGTTTAACTGGGTAAGTTGGGTATGATAAAATAAATACACACACATTGCCTGGAGCTGCTTGTCCCACGCGGGGTTGTGGGGAGCCGAAGCCTAACCCGGCAACACAGGGCGCAAGGCTGGAAGGGACACACCCAGGACAGGATGCCAGTCCATCGCAAGGCACCCCAAGCGGGACTCGAACCCCAGACCCGCTGGAGAGCAGGACCCGGTCAAACCCGCAGTGTGTTAATAAAAATAAACTAATACTTATATATAACACTATACAAGACTATGGTGCATGACTGCCCAACAAAACTACATTACAAAGTTTCTGCTCTTACTTTATATGTAATTATATAAAAAACAAAAGCTGATGAGTTTCTCGGTTCTGCCGCCGTTGTGGTGGAATAACCTTTCCCTGTCACTCAGAACTGCGGAAACTCTGTCTACATTCAAGAAGGGTCTGAAAACTCACTTTTTCCAGACCCACTTCGCCCAAGATCTCTCCAGCTCATGTACAGTGTAATTGTTCACGCACCGTAACTTTATGAGCATCCCCAGATATAGCCTTTATTCAGCTACTACTCCGGCATTGTATTTGCTTGTTTGTGTATCTTGTAATATTAAAAAAAAAAAAAAATTGGTGGGAGGGTATCAGGATTTGTCTATCCCGTTTTTTATGCACCTACTCGAACGATGAACCTCGGTGCAGCAAGTGGAAGGTAACAAACTAGGTTTACTTGAAACTTTCATGTCTGCAGCTATGCCTCTTTTCCTTAACGTAATGGATAAATTGTACTTTTGCTGAGATGTACATCGCTTTGGACAAAACCATCTGCTAAATGAATAAATGTAAATGTTAATGTTAATGTGATGAAAAGGCATTTAATGTAGGATGGAACATTAGTATAACACAAAGGGTGGCAAAAGCAAAGGACCCCAGCACTTTGTTTACATTTACATTTATTTATTTAGCAGATGGTTTTCTCCTAAGCGACATACGTACATCTCACAGAAAATACAATTTGTGCATTATTGTTGTTACATGGGTTCTTTACAGCTGTTGTAGGGTAAGATGTGTATCAAAGTTTAGGTTCGTGGAGTGTACGCAAGCATTCGGGTTCCAGTCCTACATCCAACATTAATGCTGTAACTTTTCACAGGGTGATAAATTAGAGGTCCTGTATATACATACATGGCATTAAGCTGATTAGGATTCATTTAATGGTTTTTAACACAGTTTTTTGCAAAGATCAGCTTCACTAGTGTGCTGGATCATACTGTCACTGTGCATGTAATGCATGGTGGTAACTATGCAGCAGATAAAGCCAGTTAACATATATTTGTCCATATATTTCATCTAAAAGCACTCCACACAGAATTGGCACAGATACAAGGATTGTTTGTGGGTGTTTCAACCCTGAACGTTGTCCAGTTCTTCTGCTGAAGCTGCTGAGAAATATTTTATTGACTAAACTGATTAAAGGTCTTCTGTGAAACATAAATGATAGCCTCAAATATAGTACTGAGGTTGTTGCGATAATTAAGTATATACGTGCATATTTCTTAAGCAGATTGTTTTAATTTGAATATTTTTCTTACACTATACTTTTATTTCACCAACAAGAAGATGATCACTTCAAACTTAAACATAGTTGCAGAGGGAATGAAGAAATGTGATATAATCTTACATTACATAACACATAAATTATATTTTGTTTCAAAACCACACCATTTTTCTTTTACTTTTAGAGCAAAGAATTTTAAAAAACTTAATTCATTTATCCTCTTTTTGAACAATAAATGAGCCTATTAAGCAAAAATAGCAGTGATCTATGGCTTGTTAAAATAATTTTTCAAAAATATGTATTTGCAATGCTTAAAACAGCAGTATAACGAGGTTATCCTGATGCTGAGTTTGTATTTATCGGAAACACTGCAGGGTTTTGCTTTGTCTAAGGTTACATGTTTTATCAAAGACTACGGTCAGAAGCAAGCAGACTTGAATAGAAATTGGAACAAGTGGGATTGGTGCACAAAATGAACAAAGTGACATGACATTAATGAATTTGGTTGTCATCATAGCTGCTAGGGTGGCACAGTGAGTAGTGCTGCTGTCTCACAGCACCTGCGTAATGCGAGAGGATGTGGGTTCGATCTCTGCTCAGTGTGTGTGGAGTTTGCATGTTCTCCCCATGTCTGTGTGGGTTTCCTCTGGGTGCTCTGGTTTCCTCCCACACTCCAAAGACATGCTGTTCAGATTCCCCCATAGTGTGTGAGTGACACAGAGAGAGTGTGTTCCACTGATGTATGGATGAGTGACCCAGTGTAAGTAGTGTATCTAGCAGTGTAAGTCACCGCAGTGAATAAGGTGTGTGGGCTCATAACACTACATAGAGTTCATTGGAAGTCGCTTTGGAGAAAAGCATCTGCTAAATAAGTAAATGTACTCTAGAATTATCCATCTTTGATAACAGTAATGATTAGAGTACTATTATGTTTCCTGGAACATTTTGGAAGCCTGTTGGTGGAGGGATTGGGGTGTTAGAAGGTGCTGCACAGGCGAAATGCACACAAGCTCCGAACCGTACGCTACAGCAGTATATCAACAGCTCTCTGAACAATATAAGCATTACAATGTGAGGTCAGTGTTAGAGGGGCCATAATGAAGCAACATAAATCAGCAGTTTCCCCGCATCCTTTCTCTGCTCTGTGACACAGGCCATATAAACAACAACTTTTTATAGACCTTGTAAATCACAACATATTAAGCTACCTGCCAGCACAAGTATCCATCGCTGTGCCTATTCGGCGTGTACATTTCAGTGTGTCATTTAGTGACTTTGTCCGTTTAGTCGATGTATTCGGTGTATACAGACAGTTAGTTTGTACATTCAGTGTGGCATTTAGTGGCTGTATTCAGTATTGTACATACATTTAGTGTGAGCCTAAGTGTCTCATTTATTCACGTAAACGTTCAGTCTTGTCAGAGTTCTGACAAGTTTTACACCCAACACTCTACATGGTTTAAGTAAACGCCTGCTGGGAAGCAGTGAATGTGTCTCGGAAGTCACAATTTCAGCAGTGCCGTTCAAATTCTGTGGAAAACGGCTCTGCTTTGCCGGTTTTTCTTCATTTGAATTACAATGTAATGGAAGTGCAGTAACATTTACTAGTTACTAGGACTCCAACGGTTACGGTTTGGTCTCTGACTCCCGTCGTTGCTGAGGTCAGGTTACATTACGTTCATCTTTTAACACTCACTCCGTAATTCTCTGATTGCTTTAATTAAAGTTATAAAATTCATTTTAAATGTGACTCTACCGATATATATGAGTAAAATATCTTGTTAAATTTTTCTGTCTTCAGAATAAAAGTATCTATCTTTACGGATATATTTTGAATGTGAAGTTAAAATTGGCTTCTTCTCTTGTTTAGTGACGGCCTAATTCTTTTTTTGAAGAATGAAAAACGTGTATGAAAATATACAGTATTTTTTTTCGGCCGTTTGATGATTGGGTTTGTCTCGTGCCTGCGGGGCTCGTCCCGGACTTTTACAAAGAAAAAAAAGAAAAGTTGGAAGAGCGGGAAGCGCGGTGGCGCGCGCTGACCCCTAACACGCGCTGCACCTGCACGCGGCGGGTCCGCGCGCACAGCGACGGCAGAACGACACGCTCACCGGAATGTGGTGCTGCTATGTCACCTAATTAGCGGCTGGTTTGGTTTACTTCGTTCCTTATCAAACGAATTTATTAAATCTAGTGATGCACAGTACTGACGTGTTGGCGGTAAGGTTATGTTCTCGTTGATTGAATGCACGTATTAATATAAATGGAGTGTGTATTCCCCGCGCGCTTGTGTTGTGTGTTCATTTCAATGTCAGTGAAAGGAAAGGCGGAGAGAGGCCCCCTTCACCGGGCAGTAAACCTGCAGACCCCTGGCGCTGTGCAGCATTTGCTGTCGTCCTGGCGCATTCATTCATTCATTCGTTCGTTCGTTCGTTCATTCACTCGTTCATCCATCCATGCAGTCAGTGCTCTGCGTTTTGAACACAAATCCACTTACCTTCCAAGGTGAAAGAGCTCTGCGTGCTGAGTGTCCCGCCTCTGAACCATGGGCAGACCGCGCGCGCTGGACGTCGTGGACAGCGGTCTCGCTCCGCGGCAAAGAAGACACCTGCGCGCGCCGCTGACCGCTCTGCATTTACATCCCCGGGATCCGCTCAAAGTCAAAGTTACACTCCAAGTCCCGCGATCCGGCGTGACGGACGTCCCCGCGCCGGGCGCGTGCGCTGAGGATGAGCGTCAAGTCAAGGATGACACAAATAATAAATAAAGCAGCAAAGAAACAAACAAGCCAGGAACGAAGCGGCGGCGCGGTCCTTCTTCACGGACATCCGTCGTTCATCGCGCACCGCCGCTGCGGCTCTGTGTCCATTTCAGCGGGTTCGCGGATGATGATGTCTGCGAGGGAGGAGGACACACAGACCGTGGGAGTGCGAGTGGGAGCGCTGTGTGTGTGAGCCCACCGCACGGTCTCTTCGGAGTGTGTAACACCGGACAGCAGCTCCTCCCCTCGGTCCTAAAGACCGCACCATGACATGTGAGTCAGGACGGCCATGACTCATGACGCCCGTAACTCCGCTCCATCTCTCCACTCCACCATCTCTCCACTCAGCGCCTCTTCGGGTGAAACACTCGCATTCTGTTACCCATCTTAGGGCTATTTGAATATTTACAAATCCCAAAAAAAATATCATCACACCACCAAACAGTGCACTTCGCGCAAATAATACCAACGCTATTAAGAATGAGCGAATATATATTTCAGTTATGAACCATCCTTGCAAGATATGATCTTTGGCATGAATCAAGGGTTGCCGTAACATTGCGATGCCGCGCAAGGCGACCTTGAGTAGCGGGGCAAGGGGGACACAGAGCTGGAGCGGCGGTGCTGATGCTGCAGTGCTGTCGGAGCGGGAGGGCTGCAGCGCCCCCTGGTGTCCGTGTTTATAGCAGCGTCTGAACAGGACGCGCTCAGGCTGCTCTCCTCGACTTTGAAAGCTTCGTACAAAACACGAATCTGTCTCTAAAGCATTCACAGCAGGTACCAGTATGTATTTTTTTAAAACTTTCAGCGTAATTGGATGAGTCTGAACATTCTTGCAGCATTTACTGCCACTTCCATCTTTTTCTGCCTCCTGGCATCTCCTGCTTTATTATTATTATTATTATTTCCTGTTCGTTAGGGCCTCCAACACACTGCATAAAGAAATGAACTGTAATCTGTGTCGTTTCAACAAATAGATCTGAATCATTCGACCCCACAAAATGCATTTCCAGAAAAATGAATGACTGGATGAGTGGATGAACTGGCATCTACTTAATTGTGATCACTTTCATGATTTAAAGCATTTTAAGCTGTCTATAGTAAAAAGGGGGCACACTGACACGATAGCTAGTTTACAAGTCTATTTTGTGTTCATTTTACTCTATATGCTGTGCTATTGGGTATCTGCGAGAATATTTTGTCTAACTGGAGTACTGATTTGCAAATTTTAAAACGAAATGCTTGGAAATGAATATACAGCATAAAGAAATATGTCATTACTGCATTTTGACTCTAAATTCTACATGACAGTTCAAAGTTAGCTGCAGTGTGGATAAAAATAGACCAATCTCCCATGAGTATAAACATTGAGTGGCGCTAATTTCTGGCCATGGTGGCACTTGCAGCCAGCACTATCACAAAGTATTTACTGGAATTTAATTCTCCTAGGTTTAAAATACTTATATCTCTGTAAGAGAACCTCTTCTCCTTCTCCTGAACCCATAGTCTTCCTCGCTGTAGGCGGATGACCACTTCGCTTCCTGATGGACCCTGATGCAACGCTGTCTTCTGTCCGCCAGGAGGACCTGCCTCAAGCCCTGCTTTCCAGTAAAGTAAACAGGACAGTGAGGGTGGCAGGTACACCTATACAACGAGTGCAGCCGGACTCCCAGTTCCTGTTTGCTTTCACCGACAAAGGCCGATAGCGCACTTACCGCAGGGCTATACAGAAACTCCTCTGCGGTACCTCCTTCCTCCTGCTCAGCCTAGCAAGCCAAACTCTTGGCTCTAACTCGGGCATGTATCCTGGCCCAAGGTCACAGCGCCACTATTCACGCTGACTCCCGTTATGCCGACGGGATGCTTTGGAAACAAATTAGTGGTTTTCCTACTAGTCTTGGTACTCCAATAAAGCATCATGTACCGCTTTCCGAACCGTCTGGCTGCTCTCCTTACGCCCTCTTGCCTTGCAGTTGTTAAATGTGTCGCCCGGCACTAACCTCTCTGATCATGTCTCTCGGGGGAGTTCTAGAGCTGATGCAGCAGCAAAGGCTGCAGCACAAGCCCCCACTGCTGTAGTTCTCCAATGTCTCTCCTCCTCTTCCCCACCATGTACTGACCCCGCACCATCACTCCCCACTGCCAATTACATTACTCTATTGCAGGAAGCGGCCAATCAGTCCAAAACGGACACACGGGTAGCTGCCGCTTGCACTCAAAACTCAAAAACCTGTCTTTTGACCTCTCTTGATGGTTGTGTGGTTGCTTCATCTTCCCTCATCCTGTGCTTTACCCAAAGGGGGGATTGGCGCAAGCGTTTTGTCCCGGTGATATCCCCTGGGAAATACATGCTGCAGCCAAAGCTTTATGTAATGCATGTGAAATTTTCCAAAAGTATGATGTGGGCTGGTCTGAGAAGACTGTACCAACAGTACAGCCCATGCCCAACGGCCCTTTCTTATATCTGCAGATGGATTTTGTTAACATGCCGACTGTTAATGGACTGAATGACATCCTTGTGGTAGCAGACTTGTTTTCCAAATGTACTGAGGGGTACGCCTGTCATCAGACGGACGCAATGACTGTGGCTAAGAGACTGCTCTATGACCGTGTCCCACATTTTGGAATACCATCCCGGGTATCTAGTGATGGAGGACTCCACTTCACAGGCCAGGTAGTTTAAAAAAAAGAGCAAGGCCCTCCACATCGACCAGAGGGGACATTGCCCATGCACAGTGAAAAGACAGAGGTAGTGGAACAGCACCCTGAAGAACAAACTACAGAAAATCTGTGCCACTACCGAACTGAAATGGCCAGATGCACTAACTGTAGCCCTGATGGCAATGAGGAACATACCCCACTGACTCCGTTTGAGATTGTGACAGGCAGACCAGTGGCTGTTCCCTACACACCGCCTGATTGAAAAAGATGGACATCAACTGTCTGGATGATGGACTGTTTGCTTATTGCCTGGGACTGACTAAGGCAATAAATTGGTTCCATTCCCAAGTGTGTGCTGCTGAGCCAGTAATGAGTGATGAGAAGTGACACTCCTTTTTCCCCACACGATTTTTTTTTTTTGTGAAGGTGTTTAAGCGGATGGGGGTGCGGTGCCGCAGTGGGTTGGACCGGCTCCTACTCTCCGGTGGGTCTGGGGTTCGAGTCCCGCTTGGGGTGCCTTGCGGCGGACTGGCGTCCCGTCCTGGGTGTGTCCCCTCCCCCTCCGGCCTTATCCCCTGTGTTACCGGGTAGGCTCCGGTTCCCTGCGACCCCATATGGGACAAGCGGTTCTGAAAATGTGTGTGTGTGTGTTTAAGCGGGAAAACACTCTCCGACCATGATGGTAAGGCTCCTCCCAAGTCCTGCTGACAACAAGAACAGCTATAAGTACAATGGCTCAACCAGCAGCGTGCGGGTCCGAAACGAGCTATCCGAGGAATTTTCTATTCAGACTGGAGTCCGCCAGGGAGATGTCGCTTCTCCCCTGCTTTTCAATATCGTGATTGATGCCATTATGAGGAAGGCATTCGAGGGCAGATGCGGAGTTCAATACAACGAAAACAACTTCCTGACCGACTTGATGTTCGCGGACGACAGTGCCATATTCGCCGACACAGATGCAGAGGCCACCAACATTCTGTGCCAAATCGCCCGCATCACCCAATCCTACGGTCTAAGAATCAATGCAGGCAAGACTAAAGTTATGACCACTGATGGATCACAAGCCAACGTCCACCTTGATGGAATCCAAATCGAGCAGGTCCAAGAATTCAAATAAGTGGGATCGCTGGTGCAGGAGAAGAAAGTGGCATCCACCACCGAAGTCCACAGCAGGATTGGCCAGGCAACAGCAGCGTTCGCCTCGCTCAAATGGTGCCTATGGAAGAAGGCTAACATCTCCACCAAGACCAAAATTCGCCTCTTCCGAACACTGATCCTGCCAGTCCTCCTATACGGATCGGAAACATGGACTCTGCTCAAATCAGACATCAACAAGCTCGAAGTCTTCCAAATGCAATGCCTGAGACAGATCCTGGGTGTCTATCTTCGTGATCGCCATTGTAACAAGATAATTCGGGAAAAAGTGCGACAATCAATCTTCAATCGAAGAGCAAATCCAAGCACGCAGACTGCGATGGTTTGGCCATGTATGCAGAATGAACACCAATCGGCTGCCACACAAGCTCCTCTGGCGAGAGCGACCTGTCCACTGCAGGGTTCAACGAGCAGCGCCAAAGAAAACATGGCTTAAACATGTTGAAGAAGACCTAAAGAACCAGCGACTGACCATCAACGAGGCTAGAATTATCGCCACCGATCGCCAGAAGTGGAAGCGTATCGTGAATGACATACAGAATCCAGCGGCACCTACAGCAGTGTATTGGTTGAGAGGGCGACCTGCCCCCCAAATCACCAGCTAAGGACCAAAGAAGAAGAAGAACCTTCATTTACATGACGAAGGCTTACGTGCCACTAACACAGTTTTGGCATTAAGTAAAGGATATGCTGTTTCTACTGACAGTCCTAGTTGTTGGATTTGTTCTCACATCCCTCATTCAGTTGGCACAGAGATGCCCCTACACCCACCACCTTATCAGTTATGTGACTGGTTGAACTTTCTGAATGTCTACCATCTAGCAGCTACTGACAGAGGTGGGCTTTTTAACAACATGGCACGCTTTTGGTCTGACCTAGGTTATAACTGTACCAGTTGGCCCTCCTTTTGCAGGAATTTCATACAGCGCCAGAGCAAGACCTCTCATCTGTTGCATATGTCACTGACCATTGCAGTACTTGGCCAGCTGTACCTGCAGCGCCACCATGACCACCTGGTGGGAAAGTCCTCATTTCTGAAGGGTCGCACCGGTACTGGCAATGTGCCCATAACTTTTATGTTACCTTGGCTCGATGTTGCCCCAAATGGTACTTATGGGTATGTACCAAACATGCACAGCCCTAGCTACCCCCCAAATGGTCAGGTTCCTGTTACCTCTCTTATGTTGTTCCCCATATTACGATGTTGTCCTAACACCCACGCCATCTTGATTATCACCTCCCTCCAAGGGGTCTTCGTCCGAGTCGTGAAGTTGATCATTCCGTAACGGGTCACAAGCATGAAATTGACATCAAGGATGGTTAGGTGTTGGGGTGTCTTCCCTCCATATGGTACTGGAAAGGTTGGCCAACGGATCCGTTCCCTTGCCTGCGCCCTTGAACGCCTCGCGAAGGACATCATGGACAACCTGAAGGACGTAAGTGCCAAGATGTCAATGCCTTCCCACAGTTTCCATGCAGGATTTTCAGGCCCTGGACTAGTTGCTGCTCTGATTGGGATGTGTGCTGCTGTGGGATCTGAAGACTGCACCGGCATCCTGGACAACTCTGAGCACGTTAACTCCTTGGCTGATGACATCAGAGAGACCGGCACACAATTCCATGATTTTCACAAGTCTAAGGATGGTGAACTGATCGGTTGGCTTAGCTTTACTCTGGGATCCTTGGGAAAATGGGTCATAAAAAGTTCACGCTGCTCCGAGTTGTTGCTATCTTCCTTGATGTAGTGTGCGTAAAGCTTTGTGTTTCTCAGGTGTGTCCCGTTACGGGTGTGTATGTTCAAACTGCTCAATCTTCTCCCCACGAAGATGATGTGTACTTGTAACCATGTTTTGAGGAAAATTCTGTGGAATGTGAATGACTTTTGTGTGTTCTTTACACACCTTCTTTTGACATACTTGTAATACAGTATCACCCACCTCTCTTCCTCCCTTGAATTGCCTTGAAAACCAACCGAGTGGTCGCCGTAGGTCGGGTTTGACTCAGCACCTTGAACGCATGCAGTGCAGCATCGCACATCCTCAGCCTTTTCCTTATTTAAATATTACCTCTTTTTCATCGCAAAGTATTTTTCCGGTTTACGAAGTTCTTCGAAGCGCTGCGTCACCTGTCACGAGGTAGGTGTTCATGTGACAGCTGTCTGCAGATCCCGCACAGCCTTCACCCTGCATAGATTGCATTCTCGACTGCTTTGTTCCTTTGCTGAAGCATTCATAGGTAGGATGAGATAAAAGCAGTACAAAGGTCTCTCTGTTCCACTGCATCACAATATGCATCAGACACAACTGAGAAAACTGCAGAGATCATTGATTTATCACTTTTTTCCAGATATTGTTAAAAACCTTGGGAAATACACACACACACACACTGTCGGAACCGCTTGTCCCATATGGGGTCGCGGGGAACCGGAGCCTACCCGGTAACACAGGGTGTATGGCCAGAAGGGGAGGGGACACATCCAGGACGGGACGCCAGTCCGTCGCAAGGCACCCCAAGCGGGACCCGAACCCCAGACCCACCCGAGAGCAGGACCCGGTCCAACCCACTGCGCCACCGTGCCCCCTTGGGAAATACATATATGTAAATAGGGAAATCTCTGCAACACACACACACAACTTCTGCTATGTACATACTAAAAGAACATCAATCTTAACACCAGTAGCGTGGTGCAGCGAGTAGCGCTGCTGTCTCACAATGCCTTGGTGGTGTAAGAGGACATAGGTTTGATCCCCACTTGGTCTGTGGGAAGTTTGCATGTTCTCCCTGTGTCTGTGTGGGTTTCCTTCTACAGTCCAAAGACATACTGTTCAGGTTCACCCCTAGTATGTGAGTGACAGAGAGAGAGTGTGTTCCACTGATGTGTGGATGAGAGACCTGTTCTAAGTAGCGTATCTAGCAGTGTAAGTCACCGCTGTGAATAAGGTGTGTGGGCTCGTAACACTACGGAGAGTTCATTGGAAGTCAGTCATTATCTGCAACAGCTTGTACCGAGTGGGGTCATGGTGAGCCAGAGCCTAACCTGGCAACACAGGGTGCAAGGCCTAAGGGGGAGGGAACACACCCTGGAGGGGACACCAGTTAGTCACAAGGCACCCCAAGCAGGACTTGAACCCTAGACCCACCACACAGCAGGCACAGCCCAAGCCCACTGCACTGCCATCTCCCCCCTCATTGGAAGTCATTTTGAAGAAAAGCCTCTGCTAAATAAACAAATTTAAGTGTAAATCGTTACTAAAGGCCAACCCATCACTGCTATCTACTGCTGTTTGCTACAAGGTGAATAAAGCACCCCAATCTCTGTCTTTATTCTAGTGTGAGGCGACATTTTTCTCCATTAAAGTGAGCAGGCAGCAGAGTTGAAATGGGATAAACAGGGTTGCACCATCTGAACTGACTGATCTTTTCCAGTTATTCCTCGTTCGGATGTTGTTTCTTTGCGGCTGTATTTTCTTACAGCACAGTCAGATAGTGTACTGGTTCTTCTTAATGACTTGTAACCTACAGGTTGTCTGTTCAGATCCCCATCCTCCTGCTAGGGTATTACCTTTGAGGAAAAAATGTTTTCTTAACTTCTTTAAGTATGCTATTGATCAGAATGGCAAAGCATGATGCATCACTCGTTTTTATATCATTTCTAGCACCTCATGGTCTTAATTTTGTATGGATTTCATTAGTTGGACAGCATCTAATTTTATTTGCTCAGTAGATTTAATTTAATTCATTGATGAGTTAAAACTATATATTATGGATGATTCCTTGTGGTTCATAACATTAAAGCCTAATTTGAATCAAAGCAACTTCAGTGCCTGGAGCAGTTTTTTGACCTAATACTTGTTTTTAGTAAATTTTTGCATAAGTACTTTAATTTTTTGTTTTTTTTTCTTTCCCCCCAGGTAACAGTATTTTTACTTGAGTACTCTGTTTGGCTACTATACCCAACTTCGCATCACACAATTTGTCATGATGACCTTTGTGTTTCTTATTAGACTCAATTTTGTTTGCTCCTGCATGTATACTAGCAAGATTGGTGGTACGGGACACACAAACTTTGTTTTGTCAATTGTTCTTCTATATCTAAAGTCCTTTGTCTGTTTTGACATGTACTTTTGTTTACTGTGAGTTGGAGAAAAGCATTTGCTAAATGAATCAGTGAAAACTATGCTTTTATATATAGAAACTTTAACAGAAAAACTTTTTTCTTTGGTTAACAAAAACCTGGTGAAATGTTGCTTGAAGCCATGTGAACTTCTTGATGACAAGATTTACCTTCACTTTTACTGTAGTTCAACTTTTATTTGTTTCATACACAACCATACTTAGTACGACGTACAGCGAAATGCTTTTCCGACTGTTCACAATAGACCGACAGTAGAGATAATATAAAAAAGGCAATACAAATAAAGTAGAAATTACAAACATATTGCAGAAGTATGAAGAATATATAATGATGAAAATACACACATTGTCTGAAACCAGTTGTCCCAAGCAGGGTCGCAGGGAGCCGGAGCCTAACCCGGTAACACAGGGCATAAGGCTGGAGGGGGAGGGGACACACCCAGGACAGGACACCAGTCCATCACAAGGCACCTCAAGTGGGACTCGAACCCCAAACCCAGCGGACAGCAGGACCCGGTCAAACCCGCTGTGCCACCACACCCCCTGCTATGATGAAAATAGGATTGAACAAATAATAAAATAAATGAATAAGATAAAAATATGTGGAGTCCAATATTAAAGGTTAAATAAAAAAAGTGCAATGTTGTGCGGAAAAAAATTTGTGCGATATTCGACTCAGATGGTGCTCCTTGTGCTTACAGTCCAGTCTCGACTGCATGGTGTGATTCTGGTTAAGAGCCCGAATGGCCTGCGGGAAGAAGCTCCTCCTCATTCTCTCTGCGTTGGCCTTCAGGGAGAAAAACGCTTCCCTGACCACAGCGGGAGAGAAAAGTCCATTGTTCGGGTGGCTGAGGTCTTTCGCTGTCTTTCTGGCGTTGGTCCAGCACCGTTCGCTGTAAATAGACTGCAGGTCAGGGAGCTCAGTTCGGATACCTGTACCTCTATTATGAACGACACAAAAATAAGGTTGGATCCATTTCTTCCTTTTCCTTCAAACTTGCTACGATGTACCGACACCTGATGTCAAAATGACAGTTAAATTCTACACAGTCCCAGGGTGAGAAATAATTAAGTACTCACTGAATGAGTTCCAATCAAACAAAGTGAAGAAAAATCACATATTGCACTCGGCGAGCGTAAACTGTGAACGAATAGTATTGTACCTCTTTTATGTTTATGTATATTTTTGCGAAGGCTTTGAAGAATAAATTCTCATCGTGTGAAAATCCTGCATCTCCGTTACATTACACATGAGAGATGCTGTGGCACAGATTGTCAAAATGCTGGGAGGGTATGTCTGTCTATTATGTGACATTAAATTTTATTGTAGGGGGTGCCGTGGCGCAGTGGGTTGGTCCTGGTCCTGGTCCTGCTCTTCGGTGGCTTTGGGGTTCGAGTCCCGCTTGGGGTGCCTTGCGATGGACTGGCGTCCCACCCTGGGTGTGTCCCCTCCCCCTCCAGCCTTACGCCCTGTGTGCCGGGTTAGGCTCCGGTTCCCCGTGTCGCGTATGGGGTGAGTGGTTTGGACGGACACTTTATTGTACTTGAAATAACCAGTCGGTAAGAAAACAGCAAAAATCACATTTGTCAGCAAACGCAGTTATAGGGCGCAATCCCGCTGTTCAGCACAACTTTTTTTCCCCCCCTCATAGCTCTAAATTATACAGTTGTCAGAACACTGTACTTTATTTATACATCAAATCTAAATGGATTTACACTGATTTTACAGATTTTTGCTTAGTCCTCTTAGCTGCAGGTCATTTCTCTCTGCATTTGCTTTGCTCTACAACACATTTCTTGTAATCGAAGCCAGTCACATTGTTGTTGAAGGTCCCATGGCAACAGCTGGATGTGTATACCATACATCCTACAGTGCAGAGTATGAAAGGCCTAGAAATGGACACCGCTGAGTGTCTGTTTACTTTTCCCTGGACCGACTGATGACTCTAGAACAAAGAGGAATCAGTTTCTTATCATTCTGTGAGCTGCCCAGTAACAAGTACAGCCGTTGACTGTGCGCTAAACATAAGGTACAGTGAGCGATGCTGTTCCATTAAGTGCTGCGAATTTAAATTTCTGTTGGAACCCGAGTACAAAGGTCTAAGGGGACACATTTTATCACTGAACATGTCTAGTGAAGAAACACCTCTTTTGGCAACGATTAAGTGGGGGGTGATCCAATTAATATCACAGAAAGTGTTGTCTCCGTAAAGTTTACAAGTGTATTCAGAATTAAGGCGGTGACCGTTTGAATGGTTCTCACCTAATGAACCAAAATAGAAAGTAGTATGTATTTCAGTTTATTTTCTTTATAAGAACTGGACAATATCCTAACGAAGAATGATTTTTTTCTTATCGTTTCTCATTATTGTTTGTTAGCTGTTGTAAATCTAGGTGAATCGTGTATCTGAATTAAAGGAAATAAAGGGATAATTGTGCAGTTGCGCTCGTGCGGTGGTTTAAAAAACGTCTTCATGATTTCGCTGCCCCTGTTTTTATTCCTTAGACTGTAATAAAATAAGACGCGGGCCGGTTCTCGAGGACGTCGTTCGCGACTCCCGTCGGATCGCATCGTGTTTGGTGCAGTTCGGCCTCCGCGCCGACAGGAGGCAGTAACTCGCGCGGGATCAGGATCGCGCGCCACAAGTTGTACTAAAGAGAAAGAGCGCGAGCGAAGGGGGGGGAAATCCATTTACTCAGTATAGTGCCCAGCGGTACCGAACACGCCTCCAGGCTGGGAAACGACAGTTTGCGACGGAGAAGGAAACTCCATCAGCTGAGGGGGAAAGCAGAGAAGAAGGGGAGACCCTGCGACGCTAGAGGTGGGTGAGGCGCGGCGCGGAGCTGCGCGTTCGGCCCTGTGCGACGCTCTAGGCCCCGGACATTCTCCCGCGTCCCGTCCGCCCTATGGCTCACGGGAAGGGGGGCGGCAGGGCGCCGGGCCGGGCCGGGCCGGGGCCGGGAGCCGGGGGCCGGGATGGGGTGAGATAGGGTGAGGTGCGGTGAACCGTGACAGGTCCAGGAGGAGGCCGTGCGTGTCGGGGCCAGTTCATCGCTTTAAAAACACGGAAGGAAGGAATCGTTAGTGACCCGGCGGCCGCGGTGTGTGTGTGTGTGTGTGTGTGTGTGTGTGTGTGGCGAACGAAGGAAGCGGCACCACTGTGAGACTGTGTGTCTCAGGCGACTGATCTGATGCAATACGAACGCATTTCATTTGATTTGAGTGCGGAGTAACGACGCTAAGCGAGTCAGATAGACACACTGATAGATATGATGATAGGTGGGCGCTTCACACATGTCATGTGTGTTTCGTGGTGTCAGCATCATCATCACGATCATCATCATCATCATGTGTGTTCAGGATTCAGCCGTCATCACGCTCTGATCATGGATCATGACATGTGCTGCTGGTGATTGAGCCCATAATGTTGTAGGCGTGAGTTCAGTCCGAGTTGCTGCAGGGTCATTCAGGGTCGAGTCATTTCACGTGCGTGTGAATGATAATTTACTGTGCTGAGGATGATGATGGTGCTGATGCTGACGATGATGAGCATGATGGACTCGCTCGTTGCCCTGCGGTGACAGGCACAGTAGGTGCTGTAACCTCGCACCCCAGATAGATTGTCGTCTATAGCCACATGTCAGTCACCGCCTCCGTATACTTTTCACCCATCTGTGACACACTTACTCTGTGCTCATTCTGTGGTGTCACATCCCGTAACATCTCCATGAACAGCGAGATTCTGGATCTGCTGTGCGTCCCTGACTCTGCTTAATGACCCGTTTCATCCCCGGTTCTTTCTCTGGTTTTGGGGGGGTCTTCACTAACCCTAATGTCCAGTTCAGTGTTCCCGCGTTCAATTCAATTTAACATGGGGGCGGTGTGTGGTGGCGCAGCAGGTTCAGCTGGTGCCCGCTGTGTGGTGGGTCTGGGGTTCGAGCCCTGCTTGGGGTGCCTTGCGATGGACAGGCATCCCGTCCGGGGTGTGTTCCCTCCTCCTTCAGCCTTGCGCCCCGTGTTGCCGGGTAAGGCTCCCGCTCGGGACACGTGGTTGTTGACGACGGATGGATCCTCTTCTCGCACAGAACGCTGAAAAAAGGCATATGACAAAGAAACAAACAAGACAGTTTATTATTGACTAAATTACATTATCCATGCCGTTAAAGCTGTAAGTGTGCCTACGGGCCACGGAAGAAAGGAAACAAAAAAACTTCCAAATGAAAGTGAAGGGAGGAGGAAAAAAAACCTCTGCGGGTCCAAATGCCAGTGGCTGCCCACCCATCCTGGGCATACTAGATTAAGAAAACTTTGTCAATTTACAATTTATAACAACAAGATGAGCGTTAACTTGATGTCCCAGTTCAGAAAGTCAGATCATCGTATATGAATCTCTCATGAAATTGTCCTGTCTTTTGTTTTACCTTATAAATCTGTCTGTTGTAACATTACAAATGAAGTATCAGAGGAGTTTGTTTTCACCCATCAGGTCCTCATGTGACACAATAGTGGTGAAAATACATCTGAAAGCTTGACCAGCTCTGTTTTTTTTTTTTTTTTTTTTTAAATATATTTTTGCACTGTTGCAGATTTTTTTAGTATCTGGGGCCCCCTAGATTGATCACTGCTGATCATTTTCATTTCCACGTTGCCAGTTGCACATTCTTTTGGCATGTTCCATAGTTGGGCTTTAAAGAATCTGTCCAGATACAAAGTCATGTTTCCATCTGAGTTGGAAAGAGGGAAGGTGGACCTTAGACTTTAATTCCTTGACCCATGTGTTGGGTCGGGTTTGAACAGTAATAATGTGCCGTTTCAAAGGAAATATTTTGAAGTGCAGTGACGTTACTTTCTGTTCGTAGTAAGCTGAAGATCCGGAGTGAAATGGGAGCTGTTTCATTTTAACAGAAATATCCTTGGATTGGCAGTTAGACAACGAGGAAGCATTTCTTTGAGCATTGTTTGAAAATTTTTTATTTATTTTTTTTTTTTTTTTGCAAGAAAGTTTTCCGAAAACATGTGGAAGCATTGTGGTTATTTGTCAGCAGTGAAACTGTTGTTTTATGTTTTTTTTTTTTTTTTTTTTTTTTTTTCCCCTGTGTTTAAAATATGTTACCGTGTTTGAAATTGGAGCTCTTTTAGCGGTGCTGCTTTAGATGCTGAAATTTTCCGTTGTTTGGAAGTTGCTTTGTTTTCGCTCGAATGGTCCGGCAACGGTCCAGCTATCTTTAACCGACGCTGAATAAGTCTGAAAATTTTGTATTAACGTACCAGGCTTTAAAAGTTGTAGTTTTGTAGTTGTTTTGGGTTTATTGTTAAGTATCCTCAGCTTAGGAGTAATCATTTTCATAACCTTCTCTTGTATTGCACTATGTCTCTGTGTGTTGTGCTGATCCTTCACAATATGCCTATTTCGCAACAGTTCTGTGTGTTTCTGGGGTGTTCACGTTGCATGGTTTTGCCTGTTGAGTATTTACATAATTATGGCAGTTACGTTGAGCATAGATATGTTTGACAGCGAAGGTGATTAAAATCCTTTCAGTTTTGCCCTCCTACGATTTGCAACATTCTGGCTGTCATTATAACCAAAAATGATTTTTTTTTTCTTTTTTTTTTCTTTTTTTAGTTAATGGCGATGTCCACAGCGTTGAGTTACTGATGAGCATGAAATAAATGGCTTTTAAAGTAGCCACTAGCAAGAAGTGGGCAGTGAATCAGCACGATTCTCAGAGCGGTGAAGTGCCATCGATGGCCCCAGACAGTCGCGTCGCCCGTGGGAATAATTCGCTCAAGGGGGGGGGGATGGCATACCTGGTGTATCCAATCTCAGTTTCCATGCTGACAGGCTATGACTGCCTTTCTTTTTAGTTCTAAATTTAACTTAACAAATATTAAGCCATGTCATAGTAGGAAAAATCATTTAATAGGTAAAATCTGTTACCGCATCCTTAATTTTCACCATCGCAGCCAATGAGAATGTCGTCTTACCTGAAAGTGTCATCTGATCTCACACACGCACACAGAGTCTGAAACCATTTGTCCCAAGCAGGGTCACGGCTCTTATCACATATCCCCACTAAAATTGAAAAACAAACTGAACTTTCAGACGAGAAAAATAACTGAATAGACAGCCTCTTGCGATCAGCTATGTATAACCAGACGTGTGATTTCTCCTCCCCCTCCATTCCCCACCTTTGTGTGTTATTTTGTAATAACGCTGCGCTCTCCCCGAAGTCAAAAGATATGGTGAGAACTGGCAAAGGTCAAAAGGATTTCACATTCCTGTTGTCTTTTAGTTATTAAAGGGTTAGTTCAGCAACCGATAGTCTGCAGTCATACAAGATCTGCCATCTGCTTCCAAGTTGATATCAGTTATTCCACTGGTGTAATTATATTCTGGCAAACCTGTAATTAATGTGATAATATGAAGATCCGAAGATGTTATGAAAGTGGGATGACTGTTTTACTCGTGACAAGGATTTTTACTGGATGTATTAATCCAGTTTGCAGTGGGGCTGAGTGGTTTAGGCAGCTAGATGGACTGACGTTACGCTCCTCTTTTGCAGTGACCATGGTTGGCGAACGCCGCAATGGGAACCTGCTGGTGCAGCTGGGTCCCAAGCAGCAAGCCTATCCTGAGGAACTCATCCGCCAGCGGCGTACATATGATGGCCAGACAGAGTACCTGATCCGCTGGAGCCTGATCCCTGTGGAGGAGGGCGGTGGCTCTGGAGGCGGAGCAAGCGAGGCAGGCAGCGGAGGTGCTGGCAGCTCTGGCTCGGGCAGCTGTCCTTCTGGGGAAAGCAAGGCGGAGAACATCCTGATGTGGATGTCAACGGAGGACGTTTATGCTAACTGCCCCACGCTCCTGGGGAAGCGCAAAGCAGATGCCCAAAGGCCTTTGAAGGAGGAGCAACCTAGCAGCGAGTTTCCAGCCGATGTCACGTTTGACGAGGTGGAGCTCTCCGACATGAAGGATGATGTAAAGAACCTGGTTCGGCGGGCACGGAAGCAGATGTCCAAGAAAAGTGACCTGTCCATCAGTATCACGCATACCATCCATGTGCTGAGCGCCTACGCCAGCATAGGCTCCCTGGTGGGCGTGTTCAAGGAGACGGGAGCACTGGACCTGCTCATGGAGCTGCTGTGCAACAAGGAGAGACAGACACGCCGCAGTGCAGGAAAGATGCTTCGGGCATTGGCCTCCCACGATGCAGGTACACACTTTCTGCCACCTCCTCTAGCAGCCCCTCCACACAGTGGCATTGTATCACAGGTGGTGGCCCAGCCCAGCTTGACAGCATAGCGACACATCTGCCTAACTTCCTGGTGGGGGGGGGGGGTCGGTGATTTGCGAAAGACGACAAAATTAACTCGTGGTTTGCAGGTTCTGCAGGAAATATTGCTTTGTTGAGCCATAAATTATTTTCTTTAACTATGACACACTCTTCTCCTTAGGAAATGCAATTACGAAACAAGCAATTGTCACTGTTTCAAGGGTGTATTGTGTTGTCTTATGATTACGGAATGAGGTCGTGCAGGACCCTTGATTGCTGTATGTAGCGATAGGCCAAGGAAATGTCTTAGTGAAAAGGCAGTTCCAGGGTTCTAGTGGCAATACGTGTGTTTCTTACTGGTCTCGTGTTTCAAGTTTCACTTCTGTCTTTAAATACAGTGGATTTTTCAGAAGTTCTCTACATGGTGACCGTAGATGGAAAGATCGCTTTCTGACCTTAACTGTCTGCTGCCCCTTAAGTCACACTTTTTGCTCATAATTAGAATCTAGGTTGTGTTCAGTTACATTAATTGCTTGTAACACCGAAGGCTGAAAAGCAGCTAAAAATACCCCTACTTTAAATGAGCTTTCAAGTTAATAAAACTTTCAGAAAATCTGCCTTTTTTTTTAAAAAAAAATAAATAAATAAACTGTGGTTTTCACCTCTTTGTTTTATGAAATCTTACACTACTCGTTTCATAACTTTCTTGCTCAATGTCCCATAATTCAATGATGACTGGTAACTGGTTTCTCACAGATCTTAGATGTATGGATGGAAATTTTAAGTGGTTGCTGTGCAGTAGTAAAACAGCCGGTCAGGAGGGACCAAAATGTTAGCAACAGTGTTCAAGTGAGTTATATACATATATGGGAGGGAGAAATTAAGATTTACTTGAATTTTGAAAAGGATGTACCACCCTTGTTATGCGTATGTTACATGTGCCAGCAAAAGTATGTGTTGATAAATGCACAATTTTTAATGAACTTTCACTTTCTGTGAAAAACTTTCAAGCTTCTGTGCTCATGTTGCAATTCCCCCATTTAAAGTAAAAGGAAGTGTATGTTTAATTTCTGAATTTTTCTCCTTTACAGATTTAATGGAGTTAGTTAAGTAAATTGAAGGATGGGTGTTCTCACATTTTCATATTTGTTTTGGTTCATTAAGCTAATGCCTAAGATAAAAATCGTTCTGATTGTAGGCAGTGTCCACTGTCTGCTATGTTTTCTTGGCCAGTTTCGTACAAGGAGCACGAGGTGAGACTTGATTCATTGTCACGCAAACACCTCGTACCACCTTTCCCGATGCTCTACGGTAGAGGGTTTCCTCAGTGCCAACAGAAGGAGCTTCCTGTTAAAGACGGAGGAAGCTTTCCACAAAGCAGAGCATAGAAGTGGACCACACTTCATTAAACTGGAAATAAAATAGTGCGGTGGGAAAGTCAGAGGCTCAGGCTTTTATGTTTGATGTGAATGGATGCAATAAAGGGGTGCTGGAAAAGGCACAGTGATGCGGGATTTAACCGGAGCAGCACAAAAGCATGAACCCCATCATGGAGAATTCAGCGTCAACTGCTCTGCTTAATTTCTTTGCTTTCTCAAGGTGTTTCCAAGCAACAGCTCATGGTAAGGGATTTCGATTTCGAGGTTAGGTTGTGTTAGGGAAGCCAAGGTCCGAACGTGTTGCAGAATAGAAAGAAGCATGCTGAATTTTAGAGGTTAGAATGAGCAACGATAGGTAAGTGGCTCAGATGGCAGGGTTTTGCCTCTACTGCTTAGTTTGTTAGCCAGCCTTGCCTGCCTAAAGTCTTTACCTGACTGTGGCACCAGTCATTTCCTGGTAAGGTGATGGTATGTTGGACTGATGTCTGAATTGTATTTGCTGTAGTTTCTGCATTGCATCGTATGGGTTTTCTAGAGTGTACCCTCTGGACTTCTGCTATGGTGAGCTTTTGTTTCTGGGGCTCAGGCCGCCGCCGCCGCCGCCACCACAGCTGGTGCTGCCCATGTAGTCCAAGCAGTCGATTGAAAGTATCATGCAATGCAGCAGCAGGCTTCACTTTTTTTTTTTTTTTTTAATTTTATTTTATTTTATTTATAAATCTCATAGAATCAGCTTCAACAATTTACTTGAGCCCTGCTGTCTGTGGTCCGTGACATTTTTTACACTGCCAGCGATGTAGATCACCATACCGATTACGGTTTTTTGGATACCTACTGTATAACAGCAGCAAAAGTTGGCATTGCATTTAATCCTTAGAGACTATTTAATACCCATGCTAATAAACCTCTTTGGTGGCCATTGCTACATGTATAATCTTTATTGTCATAGTGCAGTAACCTTTATTAATCCCAAAGGAAATGTCCATAAATCCCCTACTCTGTCTGTGTGCCTTTGCCCCAGTGGTACCCAGTTGTACTTGGAGTACCGTGTTGCACGCCTCTGACAGGAAGTGACCAAGAGAGTCATGCTGCTATGACTCAGACTGGTACAGACTTTTCCAGCTCCACAGAACACCCCCTCCCTCCCTCCCTCCCTCCCTCCAACTGATCTTCTTTTGCATAGCTTTACAAGCAGTAAGTTTGGAAAAGGAGTCAAATGTTTTCTCTGGAGAAGTCAGGTTTCCAGTGTGTCGCGTACTGTAAACACAGAGCGTTACTGTTTCTCTTCCGTCAACCCCTTTCTGATGCAGTAGATTATTCTCTCCAAACACTATTTCCTTGGTTAACATGATGTAGAGACAGAAGTATGAAGTTCCATGCTAGGACTCTACTTTCTCTTAATAAAATGTCTGTAATTTTTGCGAGGTGTTTGGTTTTGTTCACGCTGCACAAGTTTGACCGGGCTGAGGGCTCTGCTCTCGCTCGAACCGAATTGAAGATCCTTTATTTATCCCGAAGGAAGTTGCAGCGTTAAGCAGCGCACGTACGTCGCAGCGGTGAGACAAGACACAGGCGCGGGAGTGTGTAAACAGGCAGCAAATCGACAAAGGAAAAGAAAAGCAACGCTGAAGTACAGCTTAACCAGTCTGCTGCAGAAAAAGTCCCTCTGCCTTCCCATTAAAGTCCTTCGGCTGTGGTGTGGGCGACATCACGTGCTGTTTTCACGCGAGCGAGCAAGCTGGTGTGGGAAAACCCGTGGATCGTGCTACCGGGAGTCAGGCGATGCCCAGCACGGTGTCCGAACTACGAGTCCATTCCCCAACCTTGACCTGTCCCATCACAGAGTGTCTTTCCCTTAATTGATACAGTAAAAAATTAACTATAAATCATCCTTTGTAGCTTACCATTATAATGTAGCTTTGAGAAAAAGCATGATCCTAATAAGGGTCCAAATTAAGACAAAATCAGAGCGTTCACCTTGTTCCCTGTTCTAGTTTGTGCAAGTGGCGCTGAGGTGTATTGACGCGCATTCCGTCGATTCGGCCAACGAGCAAAGGTCCGTCTGGGAATGGGTCTTTAACCCTTCTTTTAGTTCTCAAATTTTCCTCCGGTTTCCTTGCGCACAGTTTTAAGGAAATGTAAAGTCATCCTTTACTCTTCAGCTTTGCCTTCTAGAGGGGAATAAGAGAGGAAAGCATAATTGCTTTCAGGAAAGACGTTTATTACTTAGCTCACATACAAGGCTGGTTACAGCTGGTTGTTTTTCCTGTGTTGTGATGTCAGTGTTGTTCTTATTAATGACATGTGACAAGCCATCTCCCCCCTGGCTGACAGTCTTGTCTCCTCAGCTGGAGCTGCTGAACAGACCTTTTCATGGAAGCGAATCAGACTGGTAGAGAACCAACATGCCTTGCATACACAGGGACTAGTGTGAATTTTTTTTAAATGGGTGAAATCCAAGCAACTGGAACAGTATTTGTGCTGTAACTAGACAGTACTTCCAAGATATGTCTTGGAATTCCTTAATTATGATCTTAATGTAAACAATTATTTTTGACGTTTAATGGCACAGAGTTAATTCAAAACAAATACAGAACAGTGATAGAGCAGGTAGTGCTGCTGCCTCACGGTGCCTGGGCTCTTTGGACACCAGTTCCAATGAACCTCAGTCTGTGTGAAGTTGCATGTTCTCCCCGTGTCTGCATGGGTTTTGTCCGGCTGCTCCGGTTTCCTCCCAGCGTGTGATCTCCTGAGTGTGTGCGTGGGTGGCGTCCTGTCTAGGGTCTAACACTGCTCCCCCAAGCCTTATGCACAGTGAGTCTGGGATAGGCTCCAGACCACTGCAGCCTTGACCAGGACAAGCAGTTAATGGAAGTGAGTAAATGAACATAAAACCCTGCCTTTGGAAGTTTCTCCATCACCATCCATATGTGATCAGCTTTGCTTCCATAGACCTCAGTACACAGGTGGTTCTGTCTGTGTGATTCTTCCCTCCTCTTTTCCCAGGGAGCAGAGCCTATGTCCTCCTGTCTCTCAGCCAGCAGGATGGCATTGAGCAGCACATGGACTTTGACAACCGCTACACCCTCTTGGAGCTGTTTGCTGAAACCACCTCCTCGGAGGAGCATGGTATCTCCTTTGAGGGGATCCACCTGCCTCAGGTAATCCCTTAGCTCAAGATAGGCCTTGGAGTTGCGAGCTCATATATCAGGTGCTTGACTTAATGTTTACTCTGAGACATGTATCTAATTGTGTCTGTCTCCATCAGATCCCAGGAAAACTGCTGTTCTCACTGGTGAAGCGGTACCTCTGTGTCACATCTTTGATGGACAAGCTCAGCACGGTGGGGGCAGATACCAACTTGGAGCGGCAAGAAGGCGGTCCCTCCAGCTCCTCCTCTTCTCTTTCCTCATCAGGGGTGGGCCATCAGACAGAGCAGTCACGGGTGCAGCGCGAGTTTGAGTTCACCATGGCCATGGCCAACCTCATCTCAGAGCTGGTGCGCGTTATGGGCTGGGACCGCAACCGGCAGCCACCCCTTGAAGGCTCTTCACCAAGTCCTGGAGGGGAAGAGCCACCCCGCCCTCTCCGTTCAATCTTTCAGCCTCGCTTCTCTACCCCACCCATAATGGCAGTTTCTCCACCCAAGAAAAAAGTGACCAACAGTTTTAAGACCCGCACTGACTTTGCTAGTCGCACCGCCTACGTAGAGTATGTGCAGGACAACTTGAAAGGAGGAATGCTGGTTCGCATGCTTGAAGACTACGAGGAGGTCAGCGCTGGTGATGAGGGAGAATTTCGTTACAGTAATGATGGCTCGCCTCCCGTGCAGGTACTGTATCACGTCTCTATGTATCCCAGGTCTAAGAAGTTGTCAAATTTCACTCATTACTTGAGACAATCAATCACAACCAACATCCTTTGGTAGAAATCTAGATTTTCAAAGGGGTCTTCAGATCTCAGTATGAAATCAATTGTTAGACTTTTTTTGAGGCTAGTGATCTAAGGAGTTTGATTAAATCAGTTATTGGGTGCAATATGTTTCTGGTGCTTAAATATCAAGATAAACACTTGCAAGATTTAGTGCCAAAGTCTAGAATTCTACCTTGAGGAGCCCCATGTTGACCTGTCGAAAGGTGTCTCCTTGTGTAGCATTGACCACAGATGCTCTGTTGTTAATCTGGGTGGGTTGCGGCACAGGGTTATGAGCTTTTTGAGGTGCTTACAGGACTCGGCCTGCTTTTTCTGATTTGGTGGTGTTAAAATATGACAGTTCAGTGGGACAGCTCGTTTCTGTGCAGCTCCATCACTTTTAATTATACACTGGGCTTGTTACTCAGTGGGCCACAGTTTTGTGTTCACCTCTGTTCATGCCCTGATGTGTTACTGTGTGGTTCGGATTTGCTATCTGGTTTCAGAAAGTCCCTGGCGGGGCTCCACCACCAAACTCTGCAGGTTGTCTGTGTTTCTGCAGTGGTCAGCTGTCCATTCACTTGCTGTAACACACACACTCCAGCAGCTTATAATATCATACAACATGGTAAATATTCAGTGTAATGCCATTTTTATCTATTATGTCATTTTCCTTCCGCAAGTTGTATTTTGTTCTGTACAGTAACTTGTATCAGATGGTCGGGACAGAGATAGTCACCTCGTGTTGGAAACACAAAAGGTTGTTTTCCTTCGGCGGTGTCCGTGTGATGGTTTCTTGGCTAAATCTGAAATCTGCTGGAAGCACCGAGAAATAGAGTACAAGAAGGGCTTGAATGGTTGTGGCTGGACTCCTCTTTTAAAACAGGCTGGATAGAGACAAATATTCAGTTAATATTTATACATCATTCTTTTTAACAGAGTTATGTTGAAAAACTGAGCAAAAGTGACAAATTTAAAAAAAAAAAAAAAAAAACACGTATAGCTGCCAACTTGCGGTTGAGTGCAGGAAAAGAATAAAACCATGAAGAAAAGGAGAAACATTAACCAGTGTGGGTCCAAGTACCAGTAGCTGGCAAGCTCTCCTGGGTATTCTAGCATGTTACATTGGACCAGCAGTGTCTATAAGACCAATTAATTAAGGCAGTGTAGAGTAGGTGTGAACGATAAGGTTTCAGGCAGTTGGCGGGTATTGTCAGGCAATCGTAATCCAGTTGTCAGGTTGTTCATTTGGAGAGCAGAGTGCAATCATGGGCTTCCAGGGTAACTGGTGATCCAGAAGGCCACTGTAGCACCCCAGGAGAAATAAGAGAAATCAAGTAGTGCATACAGTCATTGTGATTTACGGGACATTCAAGCAGGTAAGACTGAAAGAACGGGATGAGGTGATGTACAGAGAAGATCATAAGACCACTTGAGCGTTTCTACAAGGAAAGGTGAGAAACGTGTGCTTTGTACCCGTGAACAGGTATACTGGAACTCCCTTTCCCGCACATACTGGGTGCACTGGCATATGATCGAGATCCTAGCTGGTGGCACCAGTGGGCAGGCGGAGAAGGAAACGCAGGAGAAGGCTTCCTCGCTCACAGAGACGCTAAAGCTCACTGCACGTAAGGTTCTTTCCGTTTGCCACCTCCTGCCTAATGTGTTCGGCTCGCTTTGCATATCTGTATGTAATGCCCTGCTGTCTTATTCCACCTTGTTTTACCAGTAAGCCAAACATTTTTCTCTAAGCCCCCGGGGGGCTTATACTCACTGCCATACCTCTGTGAGGGGCTTGGGGAGGACAGCCAGATGCTGAGCCGAGCTGAGTGGTGGGAGGTTTTGTTCTTCGTCAAGAAACTGGAGCCCAAGCAGCAGCAAGAGCTTCTGAACCTGCTGCGACAGAGCTTGGATGACCAGGTGTGACCTCAGGGCTTCTTCCTTCCTCTTCCTCACTTGCAGTCTTTCTAGTTGTTCCTTACAGGCAGTCTCCGAGTTACAAATGTCCGACTTGCGTACAACCTGTAGTTACAGACCACCCCCCCGTAAAGCCTATTATATTAAAGATTTGAGTTACGTGCAATGATTCGTAATAATAAACGGGCACTACTTAGCGACGCGCATCAAAACGCGCATCTACAGCGGTTCGTCAGCTCGTGGGTAGGGCGCGTGAGCCCGAGGTAGGACAAAGAATTCCTTCTTTTCAGTCGGACCACGTTGCTGTTAAATGTCTCGTATGTACTTTATTTGGCTTTAATTTATTTTTTGTTTTTACCCTCCTAACCATGGAACCAAAGTGTAAACGTGATGCAAGTGATGGTGATGCATCAAAGAAAAGGAAGATGATCACGATTGAAACTATAGTGGAAATAATGAAGCAAAAGGTGATGCGCCAACGAACATTGGAAAAGCAAAAAAATTGTTCTTTTGCTGCGATGTACGTCACTTTGGACAAAAACGTCTGCTAAATGAATAAATGTAAATGTTTTGCACGCGCTCTCTCTCTCTCTCTCTCTCTCTCTCTCTCTCTCTCTCTCTCTCTCTCTCTCTCTCTCTCTCTCTCTCTCTCTCTCTCTCTCTCTGAGTGGGGACTTGGCTATAAAAGACACTTCTCAACCTCTTCCCAGTTGCGGAATCTCACTTGAGACATCCGTTCCTTCTGCATTCTCAAACCTACCTTGTACTGGTCTTCCAAGTCCTGTCCCTCATCGTTCCCCAGTCCCGTTCCACGTCTCTGATAACTACCGCCCGCCTTGTCCCTCAACCACGATTTCAGATCCTCACCTGTGTTCAGTTCGCTGGTCGACCGACCATTCGCTCGTCTCTGACCACAAGAACACGTCTAGTCCTTTGATTCTGAATCAACGATCCTGCACTTGGGTCCAGCCTCCCCCGTGTCCTCTGTTCATCATGACAGTAGTAACATTTATTACGTCTTTCTACGTCTCTCTCTCTCTTTTATAAATACTGTAGTAGTCAAGACAGGCTCGGGAACAGAACTCGTTTGTAATCTGGGGACTGCCTGTAACTAGGTTCTGGCTAATAGCGTGCCATGCAAAAATATGGACTTGTTAACTTTAAAAACAAATATCTGTTTTGTTCTTTTTTGCTGCAATGAACATCTGTAAGTATCTCAACCAAAGTCCTGGGAATCAGTCCTAGACCTACCTCTGCCTACATGACATGATACTTCTGCATAATACTTGTTGATAGCAGCTTCATTTACCCTTCAGTTCTGGTACCGTAGCTGGTCATTTTGTCTCTTCGTAGTGTATGCTTTTCTGCGAGGGTCTTGTATTGTAAGTGGAACCCTATCTCTAAATACTGCAGATGTCTGAGCTGGATGACGCAACACTGATCCAGCTCTCTGTGCCAGTGGGGGCTGCCCAGAAGCTACTGCACTACCTGAAGCAGACTCTGCAGACATCCTGCCTGTGTGACCTGCTCTGCTCGCACACCTTTGTCAAACACTATCTGCGCCGTGGTGGCCTGGATGATGATGTTCTACACAGGACTGTCAGCCCCATGGACTTGGACCCACAGAGCCCCGAGCAGGCCTCGTCTTCTATGGGGGTGCTGGGCTCTGTCTCAAAGAAGCCCAAGAAGGAGATTCCAGCTGAGATGGGTAGCAACAGCAGCTGTGATGCGGAGAATGAACTGCCCGTAGAGGATGATGCAAAGGGACCCGAAGACCTGGAGGAGAAGATGAAAGGTTGGGCGTAGCCTCATTGGCCTTCTGTGTTGTTTGGTCTATGTGCTCATTGTTTTCTACATTATGCATGATTGTCATAGCTTATCTGTCTGCCGATTTCTATGTTTTAAGCAGTCCATTCGTATAAATTTCCTCCCACTCCCAAAGTGATTTTTTTTTCGTCTCTTCCTCCTTTTTTCTCGTTGTAGTGTTCAACAACCCCAAGATCCAAGGGAAGAAGAGCTCTCTGGAGAAACTTGGGGAAGTGGTGGACATAATCAAAAAGAGTGGCTCGGACCCCGGGCAACAACTGGCTGGCATGAAGTTCATTCTTCGGCTGCTCGATGAAGAAGGCCCCCAGGAGAGGAGCACCCTGAGGACGGACTCTGCTCAGACAATCCGGTAAGGTCCCTTATCTCTCCTCCTAAGTAACTTAGCTGGCTTTTGGGAAGTGTAATGGTTTCAGAACTAAACCTCTAACCAAACGGTTGCAAGTTGAGACATTGTGGCAAGTCACAAGACTTAAATATTAGGGTTGCCTATGATGGCCCAAGACAGCTGCTCTAATGTAATTATTTTTTTCAAGATGTGACAAGATCAAAGTAAATAAATAACCTTCAAAGTAAGGTATAAATTTCCCCGATGACATTCTTCCTTTTCCATCCAGGGACAAGATATTAAAACTCCTGGTTGAGATGTTGGGCAGCCAACCCATGGAGAACGTGCTAACTGCCTTGCGGCTGGTACGGGCCCTCATGCTAAAATATGAGTGGAGGGTCTCTTTTGCCACAGAGGGTGGTGTTAAGGCAATCCTGTCCTGCATGCAGGAGCACCCCAGCTGTATTCAGGTCCAGCAAATTGCCCTGGCTGTAAGTCCCCCACTTTTCTCTCATTTACAGCTCATTTTATATGCATGTTATCTCAGGATGCAAAAATGCTCTCTAATGATTCTGCTTCTGCTAGATTAGGAACTCTGGGTTAAGATGATGTGCTGTGTTAGTTTGGACGGCGTCTTCTGTGTGATTGGATGTTCCATCGTCGTGCCAGGTTAGAGTCAGGCTGATGAACTGATTGTGTTCAGTAGTAACCCAGTAAGGCCTTAGTTTTCGCTGCTTCCCACCACAGGCTCTGAAAGTGATTACAGGTGCCAGCAAGCATGACAGCCACAGCACAGGTGGCTGCCTACCGCTTTCTGAGTCTGGAACACAGATGATGCTGGAGATCTTTGCCAGCATTGGCTCTGCCACCCCTGAGGGCTCCAAAGGTCTTCTTGGAGCCATCCCTGCTGCCATCGAGTTACTGCTCAACACACCAGGGTAGGTGGATACCACCATGCTGGTACTGTCACACAGAGGGTATAGGATGTTTGCTACTAAATTGCAATGGAATAGACTGTTCAAGTTTGGCTGTTGTACTAAATGCTCATCAAAGTGAAGTGGAACAGGTTTGATTGTTCAAAAATTCTTCTTCGCACTGTTCTCTGGTATGTCAGTATTCTAGAGGAATTTTACCAGGGTCAAACTCTTACATTATAGATGTTATTACTTAGCATGCATTGCTGAGAGCCAAAACAGTTCACCCATTTTGTGCTGCTGAACTCCAGTTCCTTAACCAGTGTTGTTTTCTTACCTGTGGAAGATTACATCATCATGCATTTTGAAGAATGCAAGCAGTTATAAGTATTAAATTTTTTGTTTTGTTTTGTTTTTTTCGGCTTGCGTTTAAGGTGCACATTGGCAGTGCGCAACGGCCTGCTAGTGATCATCTGGCTGATCTCTAGCCATAAAAGTCTTGCAGAGCAACTGGTGGCCTGTGATGTGAGCGCTGTGCTCAAGAAGTGCTTGTCAGCCGCCCGGGCGGAGAGCACTTTGGCAATCGTCGCACTCAACCACATATCCCTGGTCCACAAGCTGGAGAAGAGAGGTGCACTCTGATGAACTCTTAAAAACATCTTTGCTTAACTTCTAAGAAAAAGGTTTTTCAAGGAAGCTTGTAGTAGAGTGGGACGTTGGCATATATGTTATAGATTTATAGATGTGGATCTGTGTGTCCAAGTGTACTTTTTTTTTTTTTCCCCGATGCACGCTGTTCCTAATGCTTTCCTGACGGTGTAGAGTCTAGAGAGGAGCTGAACTTCAAGGACACGGAACTGAAGATGCTGGTGGTGAGCCTGAAGGAGATGACGGCCACCAAGGAGGTAATAATGACATTGGAGCAACTGCTGTGTAACAGTGCCTCCCAACTGGAAGAGGAGTGTGCCCAAGTGACCCGCAGCAAGGACACCTTCCAAGATCTGGTGCGGCTGATGGACCAACACCGACCAGACCGGGCCGCCCAGCTCTCCATTCTGAGGTGTGGCGTTTGCCCAGTTTTTGTTTATGCTTTCTGTCTTATAGAATGATGCTGATTGCGAAATGTACAGGTGTCGATTCAGTTGTATGTCCTTAGAATCTTGGAACCAGATAGAACTTAGAAGTATGGACAGATTTTGGTAAATTGACCGGTGTAGTCTTAAATCGGATTTTTCCCCGTTTGGTATTTTCAGCATTTTAAATAAGTTCTTGGACAACTACCAGGAAGATCTGCTGCCTTGGCACGAGTGCATTGAGCCGTGCCTGTCGTCAATGTCCGCTTTCATCAACGATAGAGAGGTAGGTTTACTTTAGGGCTACTACTTGCTTACATGTACTGAATATAATTTATTACAAACGAACACATTCAGGTTTCACACAGTAATAAAACTATTTTTGGAAAAAAAAAAAAAAGAATTCATTTGTTTTATTTGCAATGCTAGATACACTACACTTAAGTCCCTACATTCACTCACCTATACAGTGGAAAAATGTAATACGTGCAGAACATTCATGTATACACAGTCCCCGAATTACGAACAAGTTCCGCGTCCTCAGTCTAAGTCGGATTTTGACGTAAGTCGGAACAGTTAGGTATGGTGGGTATCTAATATTAGTTTGTCAGCTGTTTGTTATAGTATATCATATACCTTTATATGATAGTGTGAACTTTTTTTTTTTTTTTAATTTGGAAAGTGGCAGTGGTTTTATTGATTTCTTTTGCCTTTACTGTTTTTTTTTTGGATGGTTAAGTTAAAATGTAGACAGTACTGTGTATATGTTTTGTGTGTTTTCATGTATAGTACCTAATACCAATGAAAGAGCTGAATAAACTCAAGAAGGCAGGAATACAGTATTGTAATTAAGTGAATTTTGTTATGTTATGATAACTTTTGAAGTAATTATGTCCACTTTTAATGGTAATTTTGGTAATATTTTGCCATTTGTCAGTTTTTGGCCCTAGGAATGCAGCATATGTTGTGAGATTCAAGGTCTTTTGAATATGATCCTTTTTTTTTTTTTTTTTTTATTGCTTTTGTTTACATGCTTCACCCAAACTGAGAAACCAGTCCTTAACAAGATGAAACACAAACCAGTGAGAGTGTCTACATATTGCCAATAGTTGATTGTAAACCTTTCCATTAGTCAGACCACAATCTTTTTGTAATCTCATTTGATTTGTTCTCTGACTAAGGTGTAGATGCATCAACTAATGAGCTGTGTCCACAGTATTATTATTTTTTTTTATTTTTGTAGATCAAAAATAGACATGAGAACCCTTGTGTCCATCTGAAATCAGACACCCTCTGTATCCAAACAGATATCAATCTCTAATTCCCTCTGTTTTACCAATGCCTTAGAAATCCCCCTCACCATCACTTCATAGAAATTTCTTATAAAAAATAGAATCGTGCTGATATAAAAATTACCTTTTCATGTCTAATTGTGATCTTTAGTATTCTGCCATCACTCTACACTAACATAAGTACACCTTTTGCCTGTATGTACCTCTTTGCCTGTTGATTTGTGTCGAAAGCTACAATTTTGTGACAAAATTACTATTTTAATTATTTTTATGCCTCGAAGTGGCGTTTTTGCTGGTTATTTCTGTGCAGTATCACCTTATTGATATTTGGCAGCACATTCTGTCACAAATCATTATTTTTGACTGGAGGGGAATTATTTTTTTTTTTTAAACAAAGAGAAACTAAAGAAACTAAAATTCATATAAGTTCAACAGTATTTTTCTTGCCTTCCTTCATTAGCAAGATGGGTAATTGAGTGCTATCTGAAATAAGCTGTGATCAGACTTTTCCACGAGGTTTAAATTGTGAATTAGTGCAAGAGTGCTATGACTCCTTGCAGGTGGTGCAGCCCTTTGTCCGCTTCTTGTACCGACTCGCCACGCTGAACAAGGACTATGCGGTGGTGATGTGCCGACTGGGGACCAAGGATGCTCTGGTGAAGGTTCTGGACAAGCACAGCACCAGTTTGCTGCTGGCAACCGAGTTGCGGGACCTCATTGGTGACTGCGAGAAGTATGCCAGCCTCTACAAGAAAATGACCACCAGTATTCTGGCTGGGTGCATACAGGTTAGACGCCACCCGTTTTGTTATCCCTCTGTGAATGTCTTGTATCTAAAGATCTGTTCTGTCAACCAGTTTATATACACGATTGTGTACGAAGGCAAGCCGAAAAAGCGTCTTGAGTAATGTTTATAAAAAAATGGTTAAAACGTTGTTATGGATACTTATTGAAGCTTTCAATACGTGATTGTAAAGATGTGATTAATCTGCCCTTATGCTTCTGGGATAAACGGATATCGATGGTGGATGGACAGCTTTTCTTGTCTCTTTCCTTTTCCAGTAGATTTTTTAGGCTTTATATTAATTGAATAGTAAAGTTTTTAGCATTTCAGAAACCACAGACTTCAGAAGGTTTTAGCCTTCTGTGTTAAGGCACTCTAAGCACGACTGTTTTTAGTTTTTATTTTTTGTTGCTCGGAACTGTCATGTCTCCTTGGAGATGTTTGGCGGTCTTTGTTAAGCGTCCTGTTCTGTTCTGTTAGATGGTGCTGGGTCAAATTGAAGAACATCGCCGAAGCCACCAGCCAATCAATATCCCCTTCTTTGACGTGTTTCTGCGGAACTTGTGCCAAGGTCTGTCCTTCGGCTCACGCAGCTTGGGCGATCCATCTGCGGTTTTGTTAGCCCGTGTAGCTAAAGCCTCCAATTTAGGTACTGTGTGTGCTTGTTTGACTGGTCTGTTTTGCTGTCACATTGACACCGAGTTGTCCTATGACCACGTTAATCAGGGTCCAGCGTAGAGCTGAAGGAGGACAAATGCTGGGAGAAGGTGGAGGTTTCCTCCAACCACCACCGTGCCAGTAAGCTCACTGACAAGAACCCCAAAACCTATTGGGAATCCAACGGCTGTACAGGTTCCCATTTCATCAATATCTACATGCACAAGGGGGTGGTGATTAGGTATGCATATATTTTTATAGTTAACACAAATGACAATGCAGCATTATTTTAGTTATGCACATTCTGTTTATGGTTTATTTCTGATTGCAGAAAAGTAGAACATTTTCGCTCTTCAGTAATAGTGTTGCTGTTTTGACAAGTCTAAGAGCTGCCATCATTTTCCTCACGCTAAGCTGTGTACCATCCCTCTCCAAATCAAAGGCAACTGGCTGTGCTGGTGGCCAGTGAAGACTCGAGCTACATGCCAGCCCGCATAGTTGTATTGGGCGGCGATGACCCCACAAACATCAACACTGAGCTCAACACGGTAAGAGACGTAATTAGCAGGGTATTTTCTCACGGAAAAATGCTTTGGTTCGGTCATATCGTTCTACAGTTTTATTTCTTTCAGTGCTGGTGTTTTTATTGTTTCATTGTGTCACGCAAGTCCCCCCCGCTCCATTTTTCATTAACTCTTTTAGGTCTTTTTCAAGTTGCTTTGCTATTTATTTGCCATGTTCAAAAATAAGTGTGTGTGTGTGATTCGCAGGTTAACGTTCCTCCGTCAGCCAGCCGCATTGTCCTGCTGGAGAACATGACCCGTTTCTGGCCTATTGTACAGATTAGAATCAAGAGGTGTCAGCAGGTAAGATAAATCATCAGAAGGGTTGGAAAATGAAATGGTGACATTTATTCATTTAATCATCTTGATAGTTGGTGTTCATTTTAGTATATCTTTATATCAATTACGCTTTTTAAAGAAAAAAAATCTGTCCTGCCGATTATTTGTATTAAAATATGAAGTTGTTTTTGTGGTACGCCAATCGAGTAGGCACTGATCTAACCTTTGTGTTTCACTGCAGGGTGGCATTGACACGAGAGTGCATGGCTTTGAGGTGCTTGGACCCAAGCCTACCTTCTGGCCAGTGTTCAAGGAGCAGTTGTGCTGTCGCACCTACCTCTTTTATACCACGAAGGCCCACACCTGGTGCCAGGAAATCTTGGAGGACAAGGGGCAGCTGCTGCAACTTTTTAATAAGTGTGTTTCTTGACTGTAGCCTCATCTACTGTTTTCAACATCATTATCCACCCTATTTCCTATCTCCAGAGACTGACTCTTCTTTCTTTCTTTCTTTCTTTCTTTCTTTCTTCAGGCTCAATAGCGCCCTCAGACATGAACAGATGTTTGCAGACCGCTTCCTTCCAGATGCGGAGGCTGCTGAGGCCTTGGGCCGCACCTGCTGGGAAGCCCTGATCATGCCTATTGTGCATAGCATCACTGTCTCAGGTGGGCTGTGGGCAAAGCTTTACACTGTGTCTCACCTCGTTTGTCCCCTGTTGTTCCGTACTATTTATTTGGACTTTTGGCTTGTTACTTGATATATTCATGTCTGTCATCCTGGTTACTGTGTTATCTAGGTCTTTATGAGTTCTTTTTCTTACCTCCATGCCTTGTTCTTAGCCCATTTCTTCTGATGTAAATTGTAGTTACCCCCCTCTCCCTGTGCAACAGACACAAAGGTTCCTAGCCCACTCGCTTGGTTGCTTAGCGAGTACCTGGACAATGCTGAGCTGGCCAAACGTTGCAAGAGCCGAGCAGCCATCTTTAACTCTCGCGTGCGGCGCCTCACCCACCTGCTCGTCCACGTCGACACCAGCCGAGTGGACACCGAGGAACTTAAGCCCCCCGTGAAGTCCAGTAAGCACACTCTGTATACTTTGTCCTTCCAGTAATCAGACTACTTCCAGCCAAAGTGAAGTATTGTTTTTGTCATCTGGTACCTTATAGAGGTCAGCCAGGGCTTAATTTTCAAAAGGGATTCCTGTTTATAGAATTCCTCCTAGAACAAGTTATAATCTTAAAGATATCTTGTATGCTCAGACATATTGTTAAATTATAAGGAAAGATTTCTCTGCAGATACCTGCTAAATAGTCATCGCCAGCATTGACACCCTCTGTATTGAAGATATCTTTCTTATTTTCAGAAGGTATCAACCGAAGCAAAGATTTGAAGAGTAAGTAACTGTTTAGAAGCCCATGTAATGCATTTTAAGTATTTGTTGTAATTACAGCTCACTGACACCCGTCCAGCCCCCTGCCCCATTACCATAACACTAACCATCGTGATCCGCAGTGCTTTCCTTTGGCACGCACCCCAAAGCGATTATTACAAGCTCTCAGGACACATCAGCTTTTTTGTTTTATTTAATAATTTCACAGGAAACTTTTCTTTTTTTTTTTTTTTTTTGGCTGTGAGTTTGGACTGGGATTTTTTTTCTGAGTTGGCGTTTTATGTCTTGTCCCACTCTTCACCGAGCATTTGATATCTTGCAGATGGAAAAGAGGCGAAGAACAAAGATGTGGCCTTAACCTCTGCTGCCTCCTCCAGCTCTGGAGTCAAGCCCAAGGTGAAGAACACCAGCAGCATTGCAGGCATAGCCCAGTGCTGGCAAGGAGTGGTCCAGCAGCAGGTGACGGCTCCAACGTCCAATCAGAATACAGTGCACTCCGTGTGATGCTCCTTTGGCAGCTTTTCATCACTTGCTTTTAGTACACACAGACACACACACACACACACATATCATCTGAAACTGCTCATCCCAAGCGGGGTCGCGGCGAGGGGGAGGGGACACACCCAGGACGGGACACCAGTCCGTTGCAAGGCACCCGAAGCAGGACTCGAACCCCAGACCCACCGGAGAGCAGGTCCTGGCCAAACCTGCTGCGTCACTGCGCCCCCCCTGCTTTTAGTATAAATCACACAAATAGCGGTATATAGGCCTTTCTGTTGTTAAACAAATTATGAAAAATTATAAAACACATACACATTTATCAAGCACTTGTTATAATCTTGTTCCTCCAGGTGTTGTTGGGTATTGTTATGATTTTTTTTTTTTTTTATAATAGTACTAGCTTTCAGGCTGGTTTGTGGTCAGCCTTTCACATCAGAGCAGGTGTTTACATGTGCCTGGTTTTTATTTGAACTGATGACAAGGGGTTGGGGCATCCAGACACCGCATTGCATACATCGCTGCATTGTTATCTGCATTTGGCATTAGATTCATAAATCGCACAGGACAGAGAATTTTTATGCATACATATTTTACTCACCTATCCCTTGTAGAATCGTAATCGCCAAAAATCAACATAGCAAGCACTCTTTTCAGATTTTTTTAAAGAATTTCTAAGTTTCAGCTGTCATATGTTTCTCGGGTTGGCTTTGTGAATGATTCATTAACTGTCAGTCATTGTTACATCAGTACGGTAATAACTGAACCTGTCTTTGTGCTTGTGCCTGCAGGTGAAGAAGTTTCTGGACTCTGCCTGTAATTTGGAAGACTTTGTAGAGCGGTACCGGAACATGTACCTGCAGCTGAAGAACGGTATGGAGGAGTTATTTGGCCAGCAGACAGCTTTTGTGCTGGCGCTGCGTCAGGGCTTCTCTGCTGCGCTGCTGCAGCTCTCCATCCTCACCGCGATGCATGTGAGTCTGCAATACAACCTGCTGCCTGTGAATCCCTACTATGGCAAACTGGTATTACCACAATAGCAAGAGCCAACAGTGAGCAAACCTGACTTTCTGGTTTCAGACCAACCTTTTCTTATTGGAACAGACATTATGTTTCGTCTAAAATGTAGTCAGTGTATTTTTACATTAAAATTATTGTGTCAGCAGTTCTGCTTCATAAAAGTTTCCTGGAACACCCGTGAAATAATTTTTTGGGGTTTCTGTTTCACAGATGTGCTAGTCTCTTGACAGACTGTTGTGGCAATATATATACAGGTATCCCCCGTTATACGGACCCGTTTTGTTTCTGAAAACAGTTCGTATGCCAAGAGTCTGTAAACTGGGAGGTCCTTTCACGTTATTTTAAATTGTGGGGGGGGGGGGGGATTATGCGTTCCTGGACTTCATGGACATGCCCAAATATTTCCACAAACACCTAAAAACAGTCTCAATAAATGGTAATTGAAATACAGGATGATAAGATATTAAACATAATCAAAAAGGAAATTAACAAAGACTAAATTGGGGCAATTAGTTGTCTATAGGCTTTTCCATTATTAAAAATGTTAAACACGTACGTGTTTATCGAGCACTTTTTAGATCATGAGAGAAGTGATACACAGGTACGTAAACAAAAAAAAAAAAAAAAAAAATTAATGAAAGGAAAACATTTCTCAAGACTAATGAAATACAGCACACAACAGAAGTGAGTTGACCCCTGTGCGATATCACTTAAATGTCAAATTGTTCAAAATTGTATCGCCTCTCAATAATTGCATTTAATTTTAGTGACTCAATAATTGAGTCAGGCGAAAGATGTTGGGGAGGTGACATTTATAGATGGCACCATGAATGCCTGTGGATATACCAGAGTACTGGCAGACAAGATGACTCCCAGTCTCCAGAAGCTTGGTACAAGAGGAATATTCCGGCGTAATAATGATCCAAAGCACACTGCCAAAATTATGCAAGTTTTTCTAAAGAAGAACAAAGTGAGAACTATGACCTGGCCAAGTATGTTGACTGACTTGAATTCTACGAAACACCTTTGGGGTATTTTAAAGAGAAAGGTAGAGCAATACAACCCTTCCTGTAAAGAGCAGCTGAGAAAAATTGTCTCTGTGCAGCAGTGGTATCCTTCATGCCGAGGACTGAGTCTATCATCGGAAATAAAGGTGGACGTACAAAGTATTGGGGAAAAAAAAAAATAAAAGATCTGAATCTCAGCAATGAAAAGGTGTACTGACTTCGGTTCCATTGAGTTCCTACTTGGGGGCCTGAATTTTTAATATACTGAATCTTAACTGTTGATTTTTAATTTTACATAAGAGCAAATACCCTACTTGTCAACTTAGAAAGAATGCAATTATTGAGAGGTGATACAATTTTGCATTTAAGTGATAACTGCACAGGGGTGAACTCCTTTTGTATACTGTAACTTGACAAAATTAAGGAGTTATCATACATTATCGAAAAGTCTGTTCCTGACCGGTTCGTGACTTTTCTGTCATCGGGGAAAGGTCTGCACCAAACATTGGGGGAGAAAAGTACCTGATGCCGGGAGCAGACGGTTTGTATACTGAACATTTTGTAGGGCCGTTATAATGAAAAATCTAAACCCGGAATCGGTATTCCTGGGTATACCTTTATTGTGTCGTTTTTGATTGTATAACAGTTAATTGCTACGTGTATTTAGAATGTGTCCCTTCATATTTAAATCTCAGTTGGGCCACTTAACCATGTCGACTTCGTAATTAAGACCAACACTGTCACACAGGCTCTATGCTGTGAAATGACAATCTGAAAACTCGTCCTTCCTAGGTGAGCGAGCGCTTCGCCCAATACATCGACCAAATGATTCAAGAGAGCGGGGTGGAGTCCGGCAACGTGGAGACGCTCAACCAACTGCAGCAGTTTCTAGAGCCCATGCTGTTCCTCTCTGGCCTAGAGCTCGCCAATACCTTTGAGCACTTCTACAGGTAAGGATGGCCAACACAATTTCTGTATAGGACCCGGCGTGGGCTATTTTTCACTACTGCGAAACACCCGAGTGGATTTCTTGTTGAGGACTGCATGCGTTTCCTTCACCCGTCCCACCAGCTTTGGTGGTAAAGTTGTGATATTTTTGAATTTCCTGAAACTGTCGAAGTTAAGTAAGAAAAATTCTGCTTACAGACTTCCTGCCTTGTTGGTATTATGTTTGAGTTGCTGTTGCATTTCACGCCAAGCAAAGAAGTTTAGGTACAGATGTGGCAATTGTTGAAGCGCGGAGTTTGTCCCATAGTCAACCTTTGTGATGGTGCAAATTAAATGAGCAGCTGAATATACAATTTAGTGTGATGGGAAATGCAAAAGGTGATCATGACGGTGTGATGCAAATTTACGTAGCTGTTTTGAGATCAGTAGAGAAGGTGATATGTGTTTTGGGACCCTCATTGGACGTCAAAAGGGATTCAGCAGTTTTCTGGGAGAAGCAGAGACTGGAATCGATGGTTACCCCTTGGCTTTTGACTGAAGAGGATGAAATGACCGAATTGTCCAGTTTGATAGTTTCTGACTCGTGGCCCTGCTGGAACAATGAGGACCTCATTCTTGAAACAGAATTGTAGATGGTTGTCAGCGATCCAAGCTGTAGTGTGAGAGGACACATCAGGGCTAGATCGGAGGGGGGAGGAAGATACATATGGTGGTTGAGAAAGCAGCATCCTACCTCTTTGCCTTAGCATGGTGAAAATGAGTTGTTTTCAGACACTTCTTTGATCGCCCTGTCTGCTTGTCTTCTACAGGTACTACCTGGGTGACCGGCTCCTGGGCCAGGGTAAGGTGTGGCTGGAGAGTGCAGTGATTGAACAGATTGGCACCTGCTTCCCCAACCGCTTCCCTCAGCAGATGCTGAAGAACCTGAGCGAGTCTGAGGAACTTCAGCAGGAATTCCATCTGTACCGGCTGCAGCAGCTGGATAAGTCGCTGCTAGACGTGGACGAGGAGGTGAGTAAAAATTACTCTCGGAACCGTGTAAATGTTGACTTGCCATAGGGTTAAACGTATGAAAAATGTGTCACTAAGATGGATCTCAGTAGTTATTTTGTATTATACACCTAATTTATTTGCACCCGAATGTACAGTCCTTAGTCTTCCTTTGAGATACAACACCTCTGCCAACTGAGGAACAGCAGACACACACCTTCTCAGATGTGTATACTGTCCCTTCTTCCAGCATTTACTGGCAGTCCTTCTGGAAGTTTGAACGACAAAAGGGGAGGGCATTTTCTTCTCTCCCACTCCCAGGAGACCTATGTAATCCGCACAGATGCTTCAAAGAAACCTCACGATAATATCAACTTGTGCAACGTGCATACAGCTGTATACATTCTTTGTGTACTTGTTTGTCTTGGAGATGATGGAGGAGCAGCCATCGGGACTGGAGGAGGAGAGTGAGGTGAAGGTGCTGGTACTCTCTCCACGATGCTGGGCTGTCTCCTCAGCTTGCTACTTGGAGACCCCGGAGAAGTTTTTCCCCAAACAGCTTTGCAGCTACCTGGCAGAATTCACAGACTTCTATGCAAACAGTCAGTAGACGTTTAAATATCCGCTCGAAGATCTCCAACCGTACATATTTCGCAGTGCTCTGGTGCTCAGTTAATCCACGTGTAAGCATCTGTTCAGTGGGTAATTTCACAGGTCCTTTTTGTCGATTCCTTTTAAAAATTGCTTTGAGTGTTCTTTCAGAAGGAGATCGGCTTAAGGAACCCTTTTGTAAACCGAGGGTCGCTGGTAGTTACTGACTATGAGTATCATTTTGCATAGTAAAGTCTGCACTTCATATAGCCTCAAAGATGTTAGCATAAGAGATCTTACTCTTCTAACCCTTGTAAAATCTTCTTAACCAGAACTCTGTAAAAGGTTTAAAAGTTTGACATATCACTGTCTTGTCATCTTGCTTTGGATAAGAAAAACAATAACATCCCGAAATGATGAAAAACTCTCTTTCTGCGCATCAATTGTGTCCCCACCCTGCAGGCCAGAGCATGTACAGCCTGACTCATAGCAAGCCTAGACGGTTGCAGTGGACCTGGCTGGGCCATGCTGAGCTGACCTATGTTTCCTGTACACTGTATGTGTCCACAGTGCAGATGTACATTTTGCTGCAGTTCAACCACCAGGAGGTAACTGAAGCTGTAATAACATCTAGAGCTCTGAATAGGGTTGCAGTGCTCAGCTCTCTTTAGTAGAAAAACGATTCTAATTGTCTGTAGTGCCATTATCAAATGAGAGTCCCTTATGATCTAATGTCCCAGGTGCCAAGTTGGACAGGCTGTGTCCAGGATGAGTATAAAGAAACATCTTTGTGCTTGTGTTAGATCCATGGCTAACCTACGGGTGGGTCCATTGCAGGAGGTGTCTGTGGAGGCCGTCCAGCAAGCCACGGGTCTTCCACCTGAGGTGCTGCTCCAGGCGCTGAAGCCCCTGACTTCAGAGAAGGGCATTCTGGTCCAGACTGGCTCCACCCAGAGCCTCACAAAAAGTGAGCTGACCAGTACCCGAGCTGGTCTCATTGCACAGCTGTCTTATAATACTGATGATATATTATCAGTATAATGATATATATTAGTAGGAGCTACTGCACTGGTTTACCTCTGGGCTTGATGCAGCATTTATCCTGGAACATCATGAGAACTGAATACACTGACACTTAATTTGTGCCCACAGGGTTTTTGAGGCTTAACAAACATGCCCTGTCAAAGGGCTTAGATGGCCACAGCTACCTTTATCTGCTGCCCAAGCAGACCTACGTGAATGTGAACGAGGATGCTGCTAGTACACTCGAGCGGAAGAGGAACTACATCTACTGCCTCATTGTGCAAATTATGAAGGCTGAGAAGGAGATGCACATTGACAACCTAGTCTTCAGGGTAAGCCCACATATGGTCTTGTTTATCAGCTGGGGAAGTCCAAATGGGTGACCAGATTTTACAGAATTAGGTCACATTATCGTTCCATTCAAATGTGAACTTTAGTAACAAGTTATTTTGCATGTTTGGTCTAGACTGTGTTTGTTTTGCATTATGTCAATTTTGGTTCCGTATTCCCTTCTTAGAGAACTATAACGATTTACGCTTATTTAATGGTGTGTTCTGTTTAGCAGGTCATATTTGGCATTGATGTCTATGGCTGTATTCCCTGTTGTCCACCTAATGTGTGCATCCCCACCTCCCAAGGTGTTGGACGTCTGTCAGAAGCAGGAGGCGCTGAAGCCTGCTAACACTGTCCGCTTCAGCTGCAGTACCACCGACGTACTCTCCTGCATCATGCATGTCATTAGCAAGGGCTACTTGAGGCGCAACGAGGAAAATCCGCACATTGTGGAATACCTACCTGAGGACCCCAGCACTCCCCAGAAGGGTCAAGCACACATTTCATTTGGCCAGACAGAGATCAAGAAAGGAGCCGCCGCCAGCAGCAGCAGCAGCAGCAGCAGGCAGGCCATCAGGTGTGCGGATGACCATTGATCTGACCATGTGGGACTGTGATTCACCGGGTGTTCTTCAGGGCTGAGGTGGATGTCCTCTGATGTCCTCTAACAGAAAATCATTCAGCACACGTCTTAGTCATTTGCATATACCATTTGAGGACATGTGGCACATGGTGCAGTCACGTGTTTATTTTTTAACATGTTGTGTATATACTTCCTATTTTATGATCATCATATCTGTGCAGCCATCTCACCTGAGCAGTTGATTTCTGGAGGAGAGCTGGTCAGTAATGGTTTTACCAGGTTTTTGGAACATGCCCATGTATCTGCTGTTTTGGTTTCAGATGAGTTCTTTATATACACTTGAAATGTTAACACAGTAGTTATTCTCTAGTTATATCCAATCGCCATGGTACTGATCTTTGTTGCAATTCACATTTAAACACAATTTTGCTGTAGTTAGTCCCTGAAGACTCCAGACCAAAATATAGTTGCCCAGCAGTGTTGCCATACCAAAAACATAAGTCTTTTGTTTCTTTTTGTAGTGCAAGATCATTGTTAACGTAATTTTATTAAAATAATATAATTAAAAAAAATAAAGAGAACCTAAATTGAACATCATTGTCATTTTCTGTCCCCCTTCCCCCCCCCCATTTTCCTCTGTGTATTTTAATTTCAATCTTACCATTCTGGTGTGAGCATTATTGAGAACAGTTTAAATTTCATATTGTTCATAAAACTGCTGTTTTCTCCGTTACTATTCTGTTCATACACATTCTAATGGGGAAAAGATGTCGCAAGAGTTCCAGCAAACATTTGTTCTTTACTTTTACGTTCAGAACGCCTGTCTCTAACAACCATGTATTAATTGCTAATGTAGTGTTACTTTTTAATTTTTGTTAAGGGAAAAATACATCACAGCTGTACCTCACAAAAAAATTGACTGATCCTGACAAAATTGCCTGTATTATTACCAGACTCATATCTGTGTGTATGGTATTGCAACCTTTGTATACCATGCTTTTTATGTCTTTGCCGGAACGTGGTGAAACGGACTGTAAGGAATTGTTTTACATTTATGAGCTAGTTTGGTAGATCAGACTGTAGACTAGTGTGTGTGCAAGATTCACAGTTGAGAGGTAATGATGTTTTATTTCAGAAATGTTCTGTTTTTGATACATGGATTCAACCTAAATGGAATACGACCCGTTGAAAATTCTAATACGACTAGCTTTAGGATGCACGGTTTTATTTTGGGCATCCTAAAACTCCTTTTTCATGTCTGTCCTGGCCTTCCTGTCCATTTTCCTTATTTAGTATGAAGTGTAAGCTCTTAATGTGTGTGCATTTCCCCTCAAGGCGGCATACCTCATTTGCAGATGCGTACCTTACATTAAATAATCATCTGACATAACACACCTATTAATCGAGAAAGGCAAAATTTTACACCTGTGGCTTGCTCTAAATATTGGATGATGACAATGGTGGCTGATTTGCTGTTTACTGTGTGGCGGTAACTTTGTTTATTTACCCCGACAGCCTGGGGCCTCTCTTCACAGCCCCTGAGCGAGCAGAAGACGGCGTCCTGGACGTTGTACTCTTCTCCATGGGCCGCACCATGACCCAGGATGAAGTGCGGCAGCTGATGAGGCGGACAGTCCAGCAGGTCTCCAGCACCCTGAGCCTCGACCTGGACCGAGCTGAGCACTTGCTGGTGCACTGCAAATGGAACGTGGACCTGCTGATTCAGCGCTACACCGATGACCCGGATGCTCTTTTCCTGGCTGCGGGCCTCAAGGGGCGTAATCCCCAACCACCCCCGAGCCCTGCCTCCCATTGCCCCGTCTGCCTGATCCCCCAGTCGGGGGAGGCCGATCTCAACCCCGCTCTCTGCTGCATGCATTACTGTTGTCGGGTAAGCTTGTTTCTCTGAGGACCTACCCAGTAGGTAGTAGTTTCCAGGCCTGCGGTCCCTGCGGCCATGAATATTAACTGGCATTAGGCTGAGAAAATATTAAAATGTTCTTTTCACTATATAGTATTCCATCAATTCACTGCTGAGACCCCTTTATTTTAATGCAAAATACTCACTGTCATTTTAGTTCTGTTTTCAGATCTTGAAATATTCCAAGTAATGAATTACAAATATGGGCAGTTCCACTGAAAGCCCTTTTAATTAAGTTAACACTAAAACAAAGTGCCATGGTGTTCTTTATCTCACAGTCCTGCTGGCAGAAGTACCTGACAGCCAGGATTGAGCAGAACCTGGTGATGCACTGTAACTGTCCGATCACAGACTGTCGTGCCCAGCCCACCTCTCAGTTCTTCTACAGTATCCTGACTGACAGGGACATCATTGCCAAGGTCAGTGTAGCTGCCACTATCTATCTGCCTTCCTGGAGGAATGGAGCGCACGTGTTAGGGGAACTGAACTTTGATTTCTGGTGCTCGGTTTATCAACTGGGCTTAATTCGTGCGGATTGCAACTCTGCGGAGGTTCAGGGACACTTGTGCAATGACTTGAGTGTTTTCTGTCCTCCCCTCAGTACGAGAATGCGCTCCTCCGGGGCTACGTGGAATGCTGCTCCAACCTGACCTGGTGCACGAACCCCCAGGGCTGTGACCAGATCTTGTGCAAGGAGAATATTGGTAGCATGGGCACATGCTCCAAGTGTTGCTGGTCTTCCTGCTTCAGCTGCAATTTCCCAGAGGTGGGTGGTAGCCAGCCAGGACTCTTCATGTCTATGCAGCAACTTTCTTTTTTAGCATCTCGTAATTCAACTTGGGCTCACTTGTGGGTCCCCCAACAGGCCCATTACCCGGCAAGCTGCAGTCACATGTCGCAGTGGATGGACGACGGCGGTTACTACGAGGGCATGAGCATGGAGGCACAGAGCAAGCACTTGGCCAAGCTTATTTCCAAGCGCTGCCCTAGCTGCCAGGCTCAAATTGAAAAGAATGAGGGCTGCCTGCAGTGAGTACCTCTTTTCTGGTTCTCCCGCTATTCATGGGTCTCAGCATAGCCACAGGAATGTTGATGGGGATGCTGTGAGTTAATGGTCTCCAGTCCATACACGACTTGAGTTATTGCTGTTTGTTTATTAGTAACTTCTCTGTTGTGTTAAAGTATGACTTGTGCCAAATGCAACCATGGATTCTGCTGGCGGTGTCTCAAACCGTGGAAACCGACACACAAAGATTATTACAACTGTTCTGCCATGGTGAGTTTATGTGCTTTTCCAAGAGCATTGTTTTGGTTTTCACATGGGAGGTGTTGCATTGCATCATGTGCTTTTCCTTTCCGTGAACAGGTGAGTAAAGCTGCACGTCAAGAGAAGAAATTCCAGGACTACAATGAAAGATGCACTTTCCATAATCAGGCTAAGGTAATTGGGGATGTGTCTTGTTAGTATAGTCTGGAAGTCTCGGTTGTAATGTCTCCTTAAGATACGTTTACGGCATTGTTTTTCGAGCAAGGAATTGACACTCGTCTTTCCTCCTTGTTCACTCAAGGACTTCGCCATCAATCTGGAGAATAAGGTCTCATCAATCAACGAAGCCCTGCAGATGAAGTCTCTGACATTTGTTATTGATGCCTGTAAAATCCTAGCTCAGGCTCGCAAGGTCAGCTTGTACCGCCTTTTAATTCTTTGTGCTCTGTGGTATCTTTTGGATGGATGGTGGCTCACGAGAGTTCCCCCCCCCCTTTCCCACCCCCCACTTCTTTTTCTCTGTTCAGGTTCTAGCTTACTCATGTGTTTACAGCTATTACAACCAGGACACTGAGAAGATGGATGTGATGGAGCAGCAGACTGAAGCTTTGGATCTCCACACCAATGCACTGCAGATCCTTTTGGGTAAGTTGTTTGCACCAAGTCAGGCACCTTGTAATGACAGAATATAGCCAGAGCTCTATTTCTGCTTTAGTACAAGTTTGAAGTCCTTGCTGATTTAAGTCGCTGATGAAGGGCTTGCTGCTAAACTCTAGGGTTAAGGTTTGATCTGAATTTGCATGTTTAAATGAGTGAGATGTAAATCAGTTGATTTCTCACTGACATTATATATTGCAGATATAAATATGTAAAAATAATAAATATAATTTTTTTTTTAAAACCTAATTCAGAGTTGACCCTAGTCACACAGGACAGACCCCAGCAGATGCCTGTATGTGTGGAATTGAGCAGCAAAGATGATGCATATTAATTGCTCTCTGCTGCCCTCCAGAGGAAACGCTGCTCCAATGCACTGACCTGGCATCCTGCGTGCGGCTGCTGAAACCCGAGCACATCAACACTGGCCTGGAACTCATCCGGCGCATCCAGGAACGTCTAGTGGCTATCCTGCAGCACTCCACACAGGTACACTTGGATACCCAAAACCACCAGCCATGGGTTCTAGAAAAGCATCTCAGCTTTTCGCGGTTCTGTCTATATTACCTTTGCCCAAGACAACATATGGCAGTGATGGATGAGCAACTTTCCGATGATGTGCCCATTTATGCAGCAGGGTATTGTTACTCTTATCAATTCACGGAAAGTACCTTCACAGTATCACAGTAGGAGAGGGAGTATAAGTGCAATTTAAGAAGTGCCTTTGAAAGATGCTATATGCTCCTGCTGTGCTAATCTGACTGGTCTCTCCCATTGCAGGACTTCAGAGTAGGCTACCAGTCTAAGACGGGAGCTGACCAGGAGGCTGCTCAGGCTTCGAACTTAACTAACCACACAGACTCTAACAAGGAGTAAGGATGCACCTTTACCTATGTGCTGTCCTCTTCATCACTAGTTCACATTTGCGGTCATTGTCCAGTTCAGTCATACCGGTGCAGATTCATAGTATGGATCAAAAGTGCTCTCTACCTGTATTACTTTTTTTTTAGTTGAGCTTAGAGAGAATTTATCATGTATCATAACAGAAGTATTAAGAGAATCACTTTCAATTCTACAGTCATCATTGGTTTGATTATTCCTTTCAAAGTCTGCATTTGAGTTACGGTAAATTTGAAAACCGTTTTTGTGATTGCCGTCTTGTCGCATGATGTTTCATTGAAAAGCAGCTGATCTTGGTTTCACCCCTGGCTCAGGGTGAAGTCAGATGGTGGTTCAGACACTGGTGATTCTGACAACAACAACAACACAGTGGAGGATGGTGGAGATGGTGAGGAGGATGACGACCAGTACGATGACGAGTACGTCCCAGAATGGCACGAGGACTATGATGAAGACGACATTGATGAAGACGACTTCTTCTCTGAAGACGACGAATCTGAGAACCTAGAAAGAGACTTCAGCCCGTATGACTGAGTGTATTTGGGGGTGGGTAAACAAATTAGGCTGTTACACTCATTGTCTACCAGTGCTTATAACACATATGAAGCATTTCACCTGAAAGGAAGCACTGCTTCACGATTTAGATGAGAGGTGGGCAGAGAATGTTTTCTCTTAAGAGAAGAAAAAAACTTCTTCAGACTTATGTTTCCATTTTTCTTTGTCAATGATAACTTCAGAAGTGACAAGATTGCGCTTTTTTCCATTCATTTTATCAAAGAACATTTGCATTTGTCCTTAAAAACTAAGTTTATAATATGAATCAATCTTACCTAGTTGTACACGTACACCAAGATGATGTTAATCTGACTTATGAGCTTGGCAGGGGAATCCTTTATAGAGGGAATTGTGGAGGGTTTGCTGTTATTGCAGCTGCAGCTCTTGGTTCAGTACAACTGTTGCCTACTTTTTTTGTTTTTGTCCAGAGGATTCAATAAGTAAGGGATGAGTAACATAGCCTGAATAGACCTTTATGTTACTTCTGGGTATTTATTTTATACCAGTTGAAAAGCATTGACTTGCAAGGTTCATAATATATTATTTCTTAGCACAAATATTGCCTTTAAAAAAAGGACAAATGTTATGCCTTGGTAAATAAAAAATGAGCTTGTGACTTTATTCAGTTATGTGATGATTGAAGGTTGGGGAAAAAAGAATGCTGACTGAAGAAAAGACATTTTAAGCGTGTATATATTGAAGGGCTACAAGAAACCCGAATGATCGTGTCTAATGTCTGACTGACTTGAGAAAAGTGTAAAATCTGTTGAGAATGAGAACACTTAAGGGTGTCAATTAGCCTACCAAAGAAATGGATGAATCGGATGGAAGCATCAAGTGTGTCAGCTCTACCAAGGTCTCACGGCAATAATTTGAATTCCTTAGTTCCTGAATTGCATTCTTTGCTAAGCAGAAATTTTAAGTTACTAGCTTTTTTCTTTTTTTCCTTGAAAAAAAAAAAAATTATAGTATTTGGACATGTTAATGTTCACTTATGTAGAGAAGAAATTGCAGATATCATGCAATGTTCATCTTGGAAGTTGCTGTAAGTTGAGATATCCTTATATATTCATATATTGTTCATCTACTACAATGTTCTATCTTTCTGAATTAAAGCTGAAGTTGTGCAACTTCATCTGACTAAATAAAAAGCTTTTTCTGCTAAAATCTAGTCCTGCTGTTTGTCAAGACAAGAAGGTAAAGTTGATTAAAAGGTCTTGACTTTTGGGCAGTTATTTTCAGTCATTGACATTATTCATACTTGCCTGCAGGCCACGGGTAGGTGTACCTGGTCCTTGAATGTCACAGGATATGATTCTTTTACTGAGCATTTTATTACTCGGCCTAGATTAGAATTTTGACTATGAATTTCACAATTTATCCCATTTAAAACAAAATTAACCGAATTGTGGAATACAATCTCAAAAAGTTTTTACGCCATTTAATTTCACAAAGTAAACTAAAGGAACATCGCCGCTGCATAGGTACCCTAAATTTGTTTTATTGTATTTCAAAAATTTTACCTGTTAGGGAGTTATTTTTAATGCTTGAATTCTGAGACGTACGGAACCAAAGCCGAGTAATAGCTCAGCTGCAAGAAAAGCCGGGATATAATGTAGAATCCAAATTCCAAAATTCCTGACCCTGTGAGAGGAGAATTTATAAAACTAACATTACCTTTTAAACTGTCCTTGAACTTACTATGCATGCGGTAAAATGTATCTTGGCGTATTATGTAGAGCAAAGGGCAGAGCTGTCAGTAACCTATAAATGGTATAACTCAGACATGAGGTATAAAACATGAAGGGGAAATAAAGGAGGGAAAAACCAGCTGTGGGTTGTTAAGATAAGCAGAGTACCAGACAAGGTCCCAGGAACTAATGAACCGTGCAATAAAAACAAAAACGGTTTTCATTACGTGATTGTGGGTGTAAAAAAACTGAATAGAAGGTAGTCGTTTCGCACCATTCGGGGAGTCGCTGCAAGCTGACATAATACAGACACGGGCTCCGGCCGGCCGGTGCGGGACTTTATCAACCCGAAAAAAATAACACCAGCATGGTGGCTCAGTGAGTAGTGCTGCTGTCTTACGGCACCTGCGTGGTGGAAGAGGATGTGGGTTCAATCCCTGCTCAGTCTATGTGCAGTTTGCGTGTTCTGTCTGTTTCCTCTGGGTGCTCTGGTTTCCTCCCACACTCCAAAGACATGCTGTTCAAGTTTCCCTGTAGTGTGTGAGTGACAGAGGGAGTGTGTTCCACTGAGGGATAAATGAGTGACCCATTGTAAGTAATGTATCTAGCAGTGTAAGTCACCATGGTGAATAAGGTGTGTGGGCTGACAACACTACATAGAGTTCATTGGAAGTTCCTTTGGAGAAAAGTGTTTGCTAAGTAAATAAATACAAAATAATGCAAACACTTGAGGAAAAAAGACTGAGACACCTCTGTTTCCTTAGTTCCTCTGCTGGTACTGTGCTACTCTTAACATCCCACAGCTGGTTTTTCTTTTTTTTTCTTGTTTTACATCTCATGTCAGAGTTATGTAGATTACTGCAAGCACTCAGGCAGTATTTGAGTTACCGTTGGCTTCTCGTCTGCGCCAGCCAGTCTGGCCATTCTGTTCTGACATTTCTTATCAACAGGGTGTTTCCACCCACAGAACTGCTGCTCACTGCATGTTTTTTGTTCTTCGCACCATTATGTGTAGCTAAACTCTAGAGGCTGTTGTGAGTGAAAATCCCAGGAGATCAGCAATTTCTGAAACACTCAAACCACCCCATCTAACACTAACAACCATACCCTGCTCAAAGTCACTTGGATCACAATTTCTCCTCGTTCTGGTGTTTGATCTGAACATTAACTGCAGCTCTTGACCCATGTCTGCATGAGCTGTATTGCGCAACTGCCAAGACTGGATGATTGGATAATTGCATGAATGTGCAGCTGTACAGGTGTTTCTAAAAAAGTGGCCAGTGAGCATATGTAGATACTCCAGCAGGAAGGCTTACAAATCAACAGTTGGTTTTATCTAAGATGGAAAAAAAGGAGGGGAGATGAGGGTACAGCGTAGACTTTGCATGGATAGACGAAGGGATTGCCAAACCCATCCTTGCTTTGGAGACCACGCAAATGTTGCTTTGAGTTGCACTTCATTTGATGGGACATCCATGGCATCTCCCCATAGATGTAGGAAACTACAACTGATTGCAGCTCAATCCTTGTGAGACCGGGTGGGACATGTCAAACATCTGATGCTCTCAGACACCCGGTAGGGTGGCCAAATGTGCTCATGCAAAGTCAATGTAAGGTTGCCACTTCTTGATATACGGTTAATATGTGCATTGGGTATTCAGTAGAAAAAGTTATCCCACATGCCTGACCTCAGTGGAGAACGTAACATGAACTTGAATGTCATAAATTTGAAGATGATGAAACAATAAATCACATTTATTCATTTAACAGACGCTTCTCCAAAGCGACGTAACATCTCGGAGAAAAATACGATGGAGTGCGTTGTATCAATAGAAGAAAAATGTTTAGTTATAGAAATAACCCGAATGAAATGTTAATTTGGCCAGTCATCACTATAAATCCGTAGCCTAAACATCCCAGTGAGCTGAGGACAGGTGCTGCACCGCAGCCGAACGGACGACTGACGGAACCGCGTTCGCGCCGCCACTTTGACACATTTATATAAAGCGGCGTATCTTTGCAGAATGCGGCACCGTCAACTACAGCCTTTGTTTCGAATTCAGTTTAAACGGAAAGGGGTCTGTGCGAATACCCTCAAAACGACTACACTCGGAGAAAAAAATGCATTTGAGTCTGAAAACAAATTTTTAAAAACACCGCAACTCCACCGATTGCGTACTAACTCGTGTTTTAAAGCGTATTTATCTTTTTTGTTTTTAACGTGCACAATCGCTTTCTCTTTTAGGAGACCGAGGACGAAAACGGACGGAGCGTTAGCTAGCCTGGTGGCGCACAGAATATCTTTGAGGGGGAGGAGCCGCGGGATTTTGTCGCAGTTGCTGAGGTTCGCGTCGCGTGGAGCCGCGTAGCCAATGTTTAGATACGCGCGAGGAAAACTTTTTGGATCCTGTTAAGTAACACGACTGTGTTTTCTTTGCATTAAATCGTTGTCTTTCCCACTGACTACTGCGATGATTCGCGGTAGTCGTCGAAAAGCGGGGGAAATGGCATTCCCTCCGCACGCTCGCGCTCCTCGGTTCCTGTATGATCGGTCGGAACTTTCGCCGCCGCCGCCGCCGCCGCCGCCGCCGCCGGATCGTGGCGGGTGGTTGCGGGACGCTTATTTCTCCAGCAGGTTTGAGGAGTATCCGCGTCCCGGGTTTAATAATAATGTAACACGGCCGCTCCGCCGGCAGGACTACGCCACGATGATCGACACAGAGTTCGGGCCGGCCGAGAGAAGACTAGACGACAGAAAGTACAGGCCCACGGCGACCGACATGGTGGACCCGCCGTGGGAGTTTCACCAGTTCGCCGTGGCGGACAGAGCCGGAGAAGAATGCGAGTGGGCAGCAGAGAGACACCCCCGGGATTTGGGTTTCCGTCCAGGACGCATCGGGGAGCACGCGACGATCGGAGTCCCGCTCCCTCCGGGACGCTCGCGTGAGGTAATTGAGCACCTGCTGCTGGTTATATAATAATAAATAGTATTTTGTGCGGGTTCGGTACGAGCGCGATCGTTGAATTAATCCTGTCTCGGTGTTCATGCCGTTAATTCTGAGCGGATAGGTCAGGTGCACGCAGGGGGTAGCGCTCCGCAAGGCAGGAGGACGTTCGTCCGGAGGAGGCCCGGATGAGGACCTGCTGGGGACGCGCCTGCTGCGGGGCTCTTTTCGCTTCCCGAATCGTGCCATGATGATGTGGGACGTGACCCTGCTGGAGGAGGACGGTGGTGCTGCGGACGTTTGTCGAGTCCCACTCCTCCGATCGCTTCGAGTCACCATGGCATGTGGCTGTAGGGAAACCGAAACTTGTCGCTTTGCTGAGCGGCACGGTGGTGCAGCGGGTACTCGCCACCTGGGTTTGAATCCAGATTGTTCTGTGTGGAGTTTATGTTCTACCCCCCTTGTCTGGGTGGCTTTCCTCTCACGGTCCAATGATGTTTCAGGTTGAGTGCTGACTACGTTTCCTGTTTTTGTGTGGGGTTAGGGGTTGGGTGGCGACTCCGTGATGGGCTGCGTCGCAGCCTATCCTGGGTATACCTCTCCTAACCTTGCGGCCAGGGACTCTGCGATAAGGACTGCCGGGACCCTGGCGAGGACAGGCGATTAATGAAAGCGAGTTCATTATGAGGGGGGGGCGCGGTGGCGCAGCAGGTTTGGCCGGGGACTGCTGTGGGGTGGGTCTGGGGTTCGAGTCCCGCTTGGGGTGCCTTGCGGCGGACTGGCGTCCCGTCCGGGGTTAGTCCCCTTTCCCCTCATCCCTGCGCCCTGTGTTGATGGGTTAGGCTTCGGCTCGTGGCGGCGACCTCGCTCGGGACGGGCGGTTGCAGGCCTTTATCTCTGTGTGTGTGCGTGCATGTGAGAGAGAGAGAGAGTCTTGGATTCTTGTGGATGTTGGTTCGAAGGGACACGCAGTCCGACGCGTTATTTGTTCCAAGTGTCGCTACAAGCAGCACGCTGGGAGGCAACTCCGAAGACAGGCTTCCCTGACACTGCATCTCGTAGGTATATATGTTATTCTACAAGGGAGCGGACGATAATATTCGTAAGTGGGGAAAACTACCGTCGGTCAGCATGAGCGGCGGATGTACGTCTCGGCGAGTACGAAGGGTTACCGCCGAAGCAGTTCGTACAGGAGTGGTTCGTCTCGAGTTTAAACTGTCCGTGGATGTTCTGATCCTTTTTTTTTTTAGCCAGCATCATTGAACAAGAGGACCTGCAGCTTTTGCAGTGATTTATGCAGCAGAGTTCTTATTGCATAAGTGATAAGTGCCTTAATGGTACTGTATCGGTGTAGGGTTAGGATGCTGCAGCAGGAGGGGGATCTGATGTGTGTGAGTTCATTGAAAGTGGGAATTGCTGCTCTGTCCTCTCTTTAGGGAGCGAGGCCCTCCGCACCCAAACCCGGCGGTCCAGTTGATGGCAGGATTCTGAGACGCGCCTGGCCGAAGGGACGCCGGGAAAACCGCACGAAGTCGTCATCTGCACCGCTGGCTCCAAGCGGCGCCACCAAGTAAATCGAGTCTTTCGCTTCATCCGGCTGCACATTTGAAACAGAACGCAAGCGCATTTCTCCATTTAACTTAAAAAGAGGATTTTCAGCGCCTGCCTTAATTTCTTACGTAGTTGATCAGATTTCATGTTTCACTCCAGAATTTAAAATGTTTCAGATGAGACGGTTTGGCTGCTGGCTAGAAATTGGGGGGGGGTCTCTGTGGTTGCCAGTTTATTAGCTGAAACCAATGGATCCTATTTGGAAATATGACCTCTAGCCTGTGTTCTGTATTATTGTTTGACCTTCAGTTGTCTTTTTTTAAAAAATTTTTATCTTGGAGAGGTTTTTTTAATAGGTGATTCCAAAAGAACAAAAAAAAACCTTGAAACCCTTCACAATCCTATGGTTTTACACATATGACCATCTAGTCATCACTGAATCTTAATGCGTAAATGTATCCTTAAGTGAGATATTACTTTGTATAAATATTGCGGCCGACGTTTAGAGGATTTCTAATGAAAAAGTCGCCGAATCATAGTGTTCTTGCATGTGCAACAAACGCCTCTTGGCAGCTATAACTTGAAGGACTTGTTTGTCGGTCTCGTTAAAGAATAGCTTCAGCTCATGGATATTTGAGGCAGTTGATTTATAGAGAACTGTCTTTAAGTCCAACCCTGGCGTTTCAGTTATGTTGTAATTATTTTAATAGCCGAGTACCGATTATTCTGATTATTAATCACGTAAAGAAAACTTAATTGAAATGACCGTAGAAAATATACAGGAGAGAGGAGAAACCTCTTAAGAGCCACAACTTTGTTTAATTTCGTTAAGATGAACATTTTTATACTTGTAAGTGGCGTCTTCAATTAAGGAAATGTACGAAGTGCAAACTAAACCCGTTAATCGTTAAGGGCTGCGTTAATCACGCTTTGAATTTCAACAGACGTTTACTGGGATCCAATAAATGACCAAGATATGTTTCAAATCACTGTCCAAGGTGCAACCAAAAATGAGGCTTAAGTCAACTTTAGAAATCAACATTGTATGTGTTACCATTCCAGGTTCTACGTAGAGCGGAAAGTAGCGAGGCGTGAATTTCAGAACTGCGACTTATGATCTAAGTACGGTTAGGAATGATGTAAGCCTTACAGGTTTCAGTGAATAGTAAAATTCATTTTGGGGCAGAAACCACTGCCCGAGAAGGTTAGAAGAACAACAGACACACAAGTCGGAATGACCATCGACAGACCGGTGAAGAGTACATTGCCGCCACCGGCTCGGCTGGAGTGTGGAGCAGAAATGTTTTCCTATTAAGCCATCGTGCATTTAAATTTATTCACTTAGCAGACGCTTTTCTCCAAAGCGACTTCCAATGAACTCTATGTAGTGTTACCAGCCCACACACCCTGTTCACCGTGGTGACTTACATTGCTAGAGACGCTACTTAACAGTGGGTCGCTCAGCCGTACATCAGTGGAACACACTCTCTCTGTCACTCACACACTGTGGGTGAAGCTGAACAGCATGTCCTTGGAGTGTGGGAGGAAACCAGAGCACCCCAAGAACATGCAAACTCCACGGAGACCGAGCAGTGATCAAACCCACGTTTTCTCACACCACCCAGCCGCTGTGAGACGGCAGTGCTACTCGCTGTGCCACCGTGCCGCCCACAAATATTGTCCCATCTCTCAAATTCTAGCTTTTGTTGGGTTGTTTGCAAGTAATTAACTAAGAGAACTCACAATTATTATTTTTTTTTCTTCCCTGTCCCACTTTTTCTTGTGTCAAAGACCACCACCTGGACGATTTGAAGGAGTCATCTCATTCGTGGGTGTGAGTAGCTGATACTTTTCACAGCTCCTGCTGTATCTTTCTTTCGGAAACATTGAGCGCGATTCTTAGCTTCCCTATTACTGCCCTTCACTGTTTCATCATCTCCTGTGACATGACATGCTTCCTCTCAGAGTAATTATGGTTTCATTGAGCGAAACGACCTGAAGAAGTTCTCCTTCAGTTTCGAAGCTTTCTGGGGAGATTGTGCACACATGATCCCAGGGGTGAAGGTCCGGTTCACTCTCTACAAGGACAAGGTTTGTGCGACTGATGCTCGTTCTTAATCTGTGATCCTGCTGCCCGTAAATTCAGGTTTAGTGTCGTCGTAAAGGACGCGCACCTGGGAACTGAATGTTGAAGTCCCTAAAGTAATGTCTTTTACAAGCGTTTGAACGTCTCCCAAAATGTCCTCTTGTTTTGGCAGTCATCTTCCAAATGTTTCACACTGTTGAAGATCATAGAGAATATTGGTGGTCTTCGTAGATCGGGTTGATGGTCGAGGTTTTCGGTTGTTCGCCGAGCTTGGCATTTAGGTTGTTGTCCACTAAAGAAAAGAACATCTTTGCAGATGCATTTTATTGTGATCCCTTTCTCATCTGACAACATGTTGGTGCCCTCAGGGTAAAGAATGTGCCACGGATGTAATGATTGCACCAGGAGGCACGGAAGAAATGGATAGCGAGATCTTCCAGGGAGTTGTCACGGTTTTCAGCAACCATCAGGTGAGGTTTCAGGCAACAGGTTATTCATCAGAACCACGGAAAGCCGCGTGCATCGTGTCCAACTACAAACGTTTAAGACAATTGGCGCTCGGACCCGTGGAAGAAATTTTCCTCTTTCCCCTTGAGCCATAGGAGACCTTGAAAGATATACTCAGACGCACAAACTTCGCACGGCAACATCGGCCAACGGGAGAGCCCTGGAAGTTGGGCGCCTTCCCCGATTGTTCCCCATCGCACTTCTTTAATTGGCCACCTCATACATAATGCATATGTAGGCGTTACATCAGGTGCGCCCGCTCTGGTCTTGGTAATTCTCCATTCTCCTTGTTCTCAAAACATTTTGATCCAAAGGCAGAAACATCCAACCCCCCCCCCATCTCTCAAACTGACCTTGCTCGCAGGCAGGGGAGGAACATCTGCCTGTGATAACATGGTCTTGGTACGCAAGCAGGCCCGCTATCAGGCCATCTGGACCTGGTGCCTGGTACAGCCTGTTCCACAGTGATTTTTCCACTTCATAACTAGCACACAACTGTAAAACATATCACGAAGAAATATTACCAGTTACTATGCTTAGCAATTTCTATTCCGTTATTACTAAATTTGGACATCACACACCAGATTTTTTTCCTTTCAATGACAAGTTCAGTTGTACAGGGACTGTAAGCAGTATACTCTAGATTTCCCTGTAATGCATTGGATCAGAAAGAATTGTTCGTGGTGATTATTAATGGCTGCCCATGAAACCAAAAAACTTTTCCATTTTTCACCGTATCTTCAAGAGGACGCGAAGGCGCAGTGGGTTGGACCGGGTCCTGCTCTTCGGTGGGTCTGGGGTTCGAGTCCCGCTTGGGGTGTCTTGCGATGGACTGGCGTCCCGTCCTGGGTGTGTCCTCTCCCCCTCTGGCCCTGCGCCCTGTGTTGCCGGGTTAGGCTCCGGCTCCCCGCGACCCCGTATGGGACAAGCGGTTTCAGATGATGTGTGTGTGTGGAGACCATGTCTTTGTAATAGAATTATTGTTTATGAATATTCTTAAAGGTGGTAAAGTGGCAACTGGGCTTAACGTAACATGTACGTTTCTGTGGTAGAAAACTGTTAATCTATTCATCTGAAAGCAATATTCATGATTTATAATTAGAAATATGCCTGAAGTTACCACATATTTATTGAATATTTAGTGAATCCAAAGTGATAACTTCTTCTTAGAGAGAAAAGAGGAGATTTGTAGCTCATGTGGTTTGAGTCTGATGTTCATTCAGTCGTCCAGCTGGGCATTTTTTGTGCAAATGTTTTATGACCTTGATTGGTAGCAAAAACTGCCAGGATTGATGACCAAACGGACAGTCGCTTCCTTTTTCATCCTCTGCCCAAAACTGTAGGTTTTATTATAACTTTCCAAGTGATGAAATAAACCTTGAAATAAATGTATTGCAGTCAATGAACATTTCACTGTTCATTTGACTGCCCAGTGTTTCTTAATACAGCTGAGATTGATTTTCAGGTTGAACCTTTAACAATTATGTTTTGGTTATGGATTATTTTCTTTTGAAACAACTGAACTTGTCAGTGAAAAGAAAGCAGAATCAGATGTTGAACACTTAAAATTTTGAAGGTATGTGCTTGCATCCCCCTTTGTCAAGGTCACCCATCACCATGGTAATTTGCAGTGCTTTGAAGATATTTACCCCCCTTTTTTTTTTTAAAGTTATTCTTTTTGCACCTTTTTGACATTTAATTTGATCAGTTCATTTTTCAGTTTAAGTAGTATATGAATGGAGCCTAAGAGGGAGAACAAAGTGACAAATTTTGGTTTATATGTCATATTCTTCATGTGGAAGGTAACAAAATGTGCAATTGTACGTGCTCCCTAACTTTAATGGAAATAATTAAGGGGCAACCCTGTTAAATGTCATTTTCTGCTACTTAAATTCTTACGAGCAAAAGTCAAGCTGCCAACACAGAGATTCGGAGGAATATCGTATCATGTCATGTGACGCTTAAAAGAAATCTCTGAAGACTTTGGGATAAACGTGCTGGTTCTCATCAGTCTGGATAAAGTTACACGGCCATTTCTGAGGTTCCAAACGATCATCACCGCTCACACATTCTTTCTGAAACCGCTTGTCCCGTACGGGGTCGCCGGAGCCTAACCCGGCAACGCAGGGCGTAAGGCTGGAGGGGGAGGGGACACACCCAGAACGGGACGCCAGTCCATTGCAAGGCACCCCAAGTGGGACTCAAACCCCAGACCCACCAGAGAGCAGAACCTGGTCAAACCCACTGTGCCATCGCGCCCCCCTGTCACAGCTATATTTTTCCAATGGGGAACATTAAGAACTGTGGTGAGTCTCCCGCGGTGGCTGTCGCGTCAAAATCTCTCAATGAACAACACAAAAAAAATCAGTAAACAACTTAAGATCCCCAGAACAAATACAGGGAACTGCAGGCCACTCTTGCTTCAGCTCAAGTTGGTGTTCATGACTATACAATAAAGACATTATACAAAAATGAGATGCACAGGAGCGTGGCAAGATGGAAAAAGTAACTCGCTAAAAAAAAATGTGAAATTTCATCTACAATTTGGCAAAAAGCATCTGGTTGTCTCAAGACTTCTGGAAGAATTTTTTTTTTTTCTTTGTGGGTTGAATTAAAAACAGCTTTCTGGTTGACATGGGCCTGTGACATCTCGTGTGGTGTTAAAATCTGATCTAAACATGACCTGAACATAGGCCTTGATGATTATAAATGCTTTAAAATTAAAACCTGCTCTTAGAATGCGTCATGTACCTGCCCCAGACGGAGGGAACTGAACTAAGTAGAAAAGTACTGATAAACAAGCCTGTTGTGACACCCAGAAGTGACGCCTGCATGTGCAAGATATATGAAATCAGGGCTGGATGTACAAATTCGTCATTGGCTTTAGAATGGCAGTGGAAGTTGTTATAAGGGCTTCCAAATGGGTTGTTGGCGGTGAGAGGCTGCGGGATGGGACGCCCTACCCCTATTAGAGCATTCATGGATGACATGACGACGGTTACAGCTACGGTTCCTTGTACTCGTCATCTGTTGGCTAAACTTGACGATAACTTGAAGCGGGCTAAGTTGAAGGTTAAGCCGAGAAAATCAAGGAGTCTCTCGATCGTTGGTGGGAAGGTGGTGCAGGAGACGTTATGTAGTAATGTGAAGGTAATTACATCCATTCTTGAAAATCCAGCTAAGAGATGGAGTAGGTCAAGAAAGGTATCAAGAGCACTGATCCGTCCCTCTTCCCTGGGAAATCGTATCAAGTGGCCACTCGCGGTGTATGAGTTTTCTGTCCGGGAGGTTGAGAAGCTCGAGCGGGTTATTAGTAAGGTGGTAAGAAGGTGGCTGGGAGTGCCACGCAGTCGAAGTAGCGTAGAGTTATATGGTGAGGGCATGTTGGAGCTGACGGTAACAAGTTTGGTTGACGAGTATATGTGTGCGGAAGTGGGTTTGGAGCTGACCCTGGTAGAGTCAAAAGATGGGTTTGTGAAAAAAGTGGTGCCCTCGGTGAGGATGGGAAGGGGGCGGAAACCCAGAGATGCGGTCCAGAGCTCAAAAGGGGCGCTGATGTTGTTGGACGCGGTTGGACACGTGCAGAGAGGGAGGGCGGGGTTTGGCTCCGGCCGTGTGCGGCGGTTGTGGAGCGCTGCCCCGGAAGCAGACGAGCGACGGCCGGTGGTTGAGTAGGTCCCGGGAGCGGGAAGAGGAGGAGAGGTGTGGAAAGGAGGTCGCGTTAGTTAAGCATGGGTCAGCGGGTGAACTGGGAAGGGGTGGAGAAGAGGACGCCACGCTGGCAACCTGTGTGGGCGATGGAGGCGAGTCACATTAAGTTCATTGTTGGAGCGGCTTATGGGTCAGGCCATGTGAAATCACCGGGGGCCCCCCGACTGAGCATCTCTGATTTGCTTTGTAGTCTAATGTTATTCCCAGTAAACGGTGTACAAAATTTCAGCCTTATATCTTCACTAGTTTTTGAGATCTCGGGGGCTTTAAAAATGGGGTGTGACGCTAATTTTACAGCAAAAACTAGTGGTGCAGAAGATGTTTCATAAGTCATTACTTCTGAACTATTCACACTAGGTGCATGAAATTTTCTGGAGGAGTTCTCGGGTAACGAGATGTCTACTGTAAAAGAAGACTCACAGTTGCATATATAAATATTAATTTATAGTTTGAAAACGGGGAAAAAAAAAATTGTGTTTTGGAGAAATTTTGGCTGTATCGCCACATTGAAGCACATGAGATCTTCCAGATTGGTCATTTGTTGTACTTTAGTACTATTTTGTGACTAAATATTTGTCTAAAAGAAATAAAATTCTCATTTGTGAGATGTTAAAATTGAAAAAAAAAAAATCATTTTATGCCTATATTTGAAATGCATATTGCTCATGTGTGACAAGTTCTACCATAAAAAGAATTATACCACTGGAAAGAGCATCTCTTCATTAATATGCGCTCAAAATCTGAAGTTGGTATCCTGAGACACATTTTATCAGGGCGCAGGTTAGCTTGGCACAGGGCTGCTATACTTTCCACCGTAATCAAGTTCTTAGATGTTTAGCAGGCGTTTTTGAGAGCAAGCGGCAAGAGGCGAGTTCTTTGCCTGTTTGCGGTATAGATAAAACAAATGGATTTGTGCAGGCAGGAAACTGCTGGCTGATGTTGGCAAACAGCTCCAAGTACCCCAGGTCATTGCGGTTTCTTCATTGCGTCCACACGTGGTGTTGTGTTCAGAGTGTGAGCGGATCGCGTACTTTGTAGAGTTAACGGTGCCGTTTGAGGATGCTGCTGGGGGAGGCATACGAGCAGAAGTTGTTGAAGTATGGCGATCGGATGGCAGAGGCAAGAGACCGTGAGTGGCGGCTCACGTGAGACCGGTAGAGGTAGGTGTTACGGGGTTTTTGGCTAAATCAGCTATGTCATTGTTGGGCAATTTGATGTTAGTTGCTTGGCAAGGGTGGCAGTGATGGAGCTGTCTGAGACTGCTGAGAAAGCAAGTCAGTGGCTATGGATAAGAGAGCAGGGTAGTTAGGTTTACAGGTGGGAAGGAGGTGTGTAGTGGTGGTAAAATTAGTGGCGGGTGGCTAGTAATGGGAGGCAGATGGTGGTAATTGAGGAGGTTAGTTTAAGTCTGTGGAGTGGTGCACTTGTACTCTTTGCTGGCAAGTATAGAGGCAATCTGTGATGGTTTGAGTTTGTGAAGGTGGTGCGTTTGCGAGTATGTATGGAGCTGTGGTTAAATTGGGGTAGTTGAGAGTGTGGAGTTGCGGTATTCATTGAGGGTGAAGGGCATCTAACGTGTGTGGAAGGGGTTGGGTCTGGGATGCCAGACCGCACCGTTGCGTCTTCTGGAGGTGTCACGGGCCTAATTCAACGAAATGCTGACGAAGAGAGGTGCCCACTTTACAGCCTTGAGGATATACCCATGTTGGTACTCAGTGGTTGTGTTGGTTGGGAGGGAAGTTGAGCTTCTCGATCTTGAGTCGTGGGGATGTATGTTGTGGTAGGAAAGAACAACATCAACTTCTCCTTTAGGTTACAGAAGCCTTTAATGCAAAATGTGAGCCTCCTGGGAGAGTCACACCGAGGGCAAGCAGGATGCAGATACTTGTACACCACGGGGTGGGGTTAGTAACAGCTGTTAGTTCAGTCTTTATGACTTCTTCCTTTGTGTGTTCCTCTTGTGGAGGTGTGGGGGTTAGTTCCCTCTTTCCCACGGGAATGTTTCCTTCACGCGGTGTTGCTATCGTATCTTTGCACAGCAGCAGACCAGGTGTGGTTATAATGTCTCCTTGCAGACGCAGCCCTATCACTCGCACCACATTTCTGCAGCAACCACAAACAATCCCTAATTCATAGTTCAAAAGTGAATAAAGGTCCTTAGAAAAAGTAAAGAAACAATAGATACGATTTTCTCTCACAATGTTGGATGTTCTCTGTGGCTTCATGGTGAGGTTGGTTGGACTGGGTCCTTGTGTACACCCGTTGTAGTATAGGCATGGGGCTGTCTTGAACGAAATAAGGATAACAAAAAGTCGGATGTTAGCTGCTTCTGCTTCGCAGACAAAGAGCGAAACTGGTAAAGAAGAAAGTTCAGAGAATCAAGAAAGGTACCGACATGTTTATTTTTACACCCTGAAACGAATTATGTATGCGCTTTCCAAATAAAGGAAGGCAGCCGGGACTGATCGAGGAGACGCCCAGATGATTGGGGCAAAGTCAAACGGCTAATAACCCAGCATGACTGAATACCACTGCACGCCTCTGCTTTACAAAGCTGCATCGGATGCTTCTTATTACGAGACTCTTTTGCTGCTATGCTACAAAACGGTTTACAATTTACAGCCCATGTCCTGTGTATCTCTTGTCCTGTACTCGTTTCACTGTTGTGTATTTGCACTTTTATGTCGTTGTGCGTACTGCTCTGTGTTGCACCATGGTCCCGGAGAAGCGACATTTCGTTCCACTGTATACAAGCTATACAGAGGAATGACAATAAAAACCCACTTGAACTCTCCTGTTGGAACCATCGCTCCAAAAAAGACAAATCTTTCTGGGGTCTGTTCCTGTCTAGTGTCTTTGTCTTGCTTCGTCTTTCTGAACTGCCTGGCAAGTGAGTTCAATTGTCCTGTGGCTGCTCAGGTTCTGGGTGGAGAGAATTTTTCTACTCTCTCAAAAATCAAAATGTTTTACAGTAAAAAACATTCTACCAAGAATGGTGGTGACAGTGCCATGTTCTGGGAATATTTTGCTTCTGCAAATTTTCTTTACCAGACAATTGAGAAGGAGAATTTCTGGTTATCAGTCTTGAGTTGAAGCTGAAGTGCAGCTGGGTCATGCTGCAGATCAGTAACCCTAAACAAGTAAGTCGACATCTGAATTGTGGTGTGGTGGGGTGGGGGGGGGGGAAAGGAAGTTATAGAATGGCCTAGTAAGTCCTGACCTAAGTCTGTTTTGAGATGTTGTGCAAAGACCTAAAATTGGATGCTAAACAAGTATAATGTTGCTTAGATAAAACAGTTTTGCACTGAGGAATTTCAGTGATGTGAGACCCAGGTCATCAGCTATAGGAAGGATTTAGGTGCAGTTATTGCAGGTATAAGGGGAGCAGCCAGTTAATTATTGTGAAGGGGCAATTATGTTTTCACAGCGATGATGGCTCGTTTCATTTTCTTCCATACCAAGAAAATTACCAAAAATATTGGTAGCACTTTTTCTCTGACAGGCTTCATTCATATGGAATTAGAACTGACAAAGATCTGATCAAACTTGTGTCAAGAAGCTGCAAAATAGAGAAAATAGGGGCAAATTTCATAGCAATGTATTTCTGTGAGACGTCACAATGATAAGTAACGCACTGGTGCCTCTAGTAACTCCGGTACCACACAACTCTTGGGCTTTGGATTCTGATTTGGATGCTCAGCTTGCTTATTCTGCAGAGTTTGGATGGTTTCATCTGGGTGTTGTGGTTTCCTCCTGTAGCCCACATGTTTCCTGGGAATTATACTTGTAAATTTCCTGTAGTGTGTGATATCCTTGGAATACACTGGGATACTCTCCAAGGTGTACCCTGCCTTTTACGCTATGTTTCTAGATGAGATTCCAGACTGCCATGACCCTGAACTGGAAAACCAGTTATTGATGATGGATGGATGGATTTCAAAATGATTTTGTGAACTGCTCCTTATATAAGTCAGTTTTTTCTGCATTTACTGAATAAGCTATAGAAACTTAGAGCTGGGTTCTTCTGCTTTCCCACAGGTTGATGTAAAGGTCGAGAAGGAGCCCTTCCGTCGCTATGTGGGGTGTATTCAAACAAACGTTTTCGGTAATGAAATGGAGCTCCCGTTTGAAGAGAGGGACTGCAGGGTTACCCTGCTGTCAGGGGACCTGGTGCAGTTCTGCCTGGTGACTGATCTGGTGACCAAGCGAAAGAGGGCTGCGAGAATTTCACTGCGGCCAGACACCTTTCAGTCCACCAAGGAGACCAGGGAAATGGTGAGGCCTGCATGCATTAAAGCACTTCACCTATGCTTTTTTCATGGCTCGGGGAGAAGGGGTGATGTTTATTAACCTCACCCTACCGCTACCCACAGGGCATCATAATGAGCATCAAAGATAATTGTGGTTCCATCACATCAGAGCATCTGAACAACCTGCACTTTGAGACAAAGGAGAGCCTGGATGAGGTTGACCTCAATGTTATGGACGAAGTGGAGTTTACGGTCGTTCGTGTGAGTACATCATTTTCACCCTTTTTTTTTTTTTTTGTTTGTTTTTTTTTGCTTTCCGGCATTTAAGGATGTTCATAAGAATCACCAAGGGGTTTGACATTGTTGTAAATGGGAATGTTTGTCATCTCAGTGCACTGACTGTCATAATTTATCACTGTATACTACTCTGTGTACCCAGCAGTATTTCTTAAAATTATGGGGGGGAATCAGTTTATTATACAGTATACAACAAGTGATTTCACTGTGCAATGTCACTTAAATGTCAAATGATTCAAAATTGTATCACCTTACAGTAATTGCATTACTTCTAAGTTGAACATTATGGCATTTGCTCCTATGTAAAATTAAAAACTAACCGTTTAGACTTAGTATATTAAAAATTCAGGCCCAACAGTAGGAAGTCGATGCAACAAAAGTCAGTACACCTTTCATTACTGAGATTCAAATATCAGTAGGGGTGTACTCACTTCTGTTGTATACCGTACACACCCATGCAATTCATTTTGCTAAAGAAAAAATCTTGGCAAGAAGTTTGAACAAGATGGATTGCTGACACTAAGACCTGTAGTATGGCTTTTTTGTAAAGTCTCTGGAGTCCAGTTTCATAGAAATTCACACATACTGGAATGCTGCAAAAAGTAAACTGTGCATAGGTGAAGCATCACAGACATCAGCACATACGGTGTCTGCACCATCTTGAGTGTTGCCAATTGTTAAACAGTATTTATCAAGTTTTCCAGAACCGTGATTTTAACAGCATGATTCTCTCCATAATACTCTTATGGTTTCCTAGGATAAAAGCCTTGCTACTATCGATTACTTGTCAAACTGAGTAATTTTACTGTAAATTATAGGAGAGTGTGGCGTTGTAGATCAGCACAGCCCTGCCCTTCTTGTAATTGACAATAAAATTGCCCAGTTTTGCAAATACTTGAGAGTGGGGAAGGTATAACCAAAGTTATGAAGTACCATTATATTAACCAGCTGCAGGTAACTCAGAATCTCGTGACATTGTGTCCTGACCGTAGGGCCACCACAAGCTGCCATATGGACTTAGCATTTTTTACCATAACTTATGCATGTTTGAAGTTGTGTTGAAGGGAATTCATCATAATTTTGATGGTTCCTAAATAATTTAGTAGCAGGTTGTGTAATGGTTAGAGCTGCTGTCTTTGGACTCGGCAGTTGCTGGTTTGAATTATTCTTTCTGGTGTAATACTCACAAGCTAAGTACAGTAGAAATTATTTTGGGGAAAACATATAAATGGGTAAATAGTAGGTAGCTTAACATAAGCTGCTTTGGAGAAAAGCATCAGGCAAATGTAGGTACCACTTCAGAATGGGTTGAAATGCTGTGATGGTATATGGTTCACAATGTGTTTGGGGTGGTACGGTGGTGCAGCGAGTGTCTCTCAGCGCCTGGGAGGTGCAAGGGGACGTGGGTTCGATCCCCACTCAGTCTGTGTGGACTTTACATTTTGTCTGCATGGGTTTCCTCCCACACTCCAAAGACATGCTGTTCAGGTTCCTTCATAGTGTGTGTGTGTGTGTGTGTGTGTGTGTGTGTGTGTGTGTGTGTGTGTGTGTGTGTGTGTGTGTGTGTGTGTGTGTTCCACTGATGTATGGATGAGTGACCCAGTGTAGGTAGTGTGTCCAGCAGTGTAAGTCACCTTGGTGAATAAGGTGTGGGCTGATAACATTATATAGAGTTCATTGGAAGTCGCTTTGGAGAAAAGCCATCAGCTAAATGTAAATGTTTTCATTCTTTATATCATTCCTTGACCTCATATGTCCAAGGGATTATTAATCTTGGAAAGTTTGAGTCCCATCCAGATACAAATGATGGGTTCAATGTGACCACTCAGTTACTTATTGGCATTTGCCTAACCCCTTTAAGAAAGGGGTTATTAACCTTTCTTGCCGCTATGGACCCCTTCTGAGAATAATGTATTTAAATGCATAGTTACATAGGATTACAAAGAAAACCAATTGTACAGAAATATTTTCAAAAATTAATACTGCATGCATTGGTAATTGAAGGAAATTCTAAATTTGTTAGTGAAAATAAAGGTGCAGTTCCCCCCCCATGCAAGACACCTGCCTATCAGCTGATTTAAATCATGTCAGGGAAATATATTTCATCATGATAGAGCAACTGGTAGCCTTCAGTGTGAGAAATGAGTATTCTTAAATTGTTTTTCAAGGTTTTAGGTGCTTTAAGGTTTTTAGATGCATGTATGTATTAGTAATATGTGAAAGCTGAAATGACAGCATGTCTGCGTGTGCAAGCAGAGCATAAGAAAGGTGGAAGTGAGAGCAAGAGAATCCAGGAACTGTTGGGATGCGGCTGAGCCACCGGCATCTGACAGATGGTCACTTTCCTCTTCTCTTGCACACAGTTAGAACGTGACGTGCCGCCGATTGTCACGTCTACCAGGGCGTAAGCGTTGTATTAATGCGATTCTTCGGAAACTAGTGGAAAAATACTTTTTAGGAGCTCTGCTCACGCTAACCAATGATAAAAAAGCTATGCCCTGTACTAAAATGTGTGTATAAAGGCTGTGTAAACAATGCCTAGGGAGACAAGTGTGACACTACCCAAGTGCGCATTGTTCTCCCCGCAATCGTTGGTCAGAAATAAAGCTTTGGTTCTACTCCTAGAAGGCCTTCACCTTGTGTCTGAAATTTCTACCGCAGAAACAATTATACAGACATGCAGACTTGTGAGGGTTAGTTTTTGGAGCATAACATCACTGACATTTTCATGGTACGGAGGCCAAGATAATCAACTGACTCCGCCCAAAATTTTTATACATCACTTAAAGCATGATGGGATGTTTTATGTCATGAACAGCACTTATGTTAAAACACCTGCTTTCTTTCCCTGCATTAAAGCTTCTAACTTTTATCCCTCATTTACTTTTGATTAGTTTTTTGTGCATTTCTTCAAGGTGATGTAAAGAGAATTTTCAAGCATTTGGTTAGAGTTTCAACAGTTATCAGGAGACCCTTTTATATTTAGGGCCATATTTGCAGGCGAATTCTCCAGGAAATCGGAAAGCTGTTCGCTTGAAGAAGCTACCCGAAGGCACGCTGATGTTGAAGAATAAGACCACGGAGAAGACTGCGGAAATTAAAAACGCCAATAAGGTGGGAAACCCTGCCCTAAACACGTCAAGGAGGAGGATAGGTGCTTTTGATCATTGTATTCTCTGTCCCTGTGCCTTAAGGATTCTGAAACTAATAACTGGAACACTTAATTATGGAATGACATCGTGACAAGTCTCTGGGATTCCTTAGTCAACGTTCTGTTGTATTTTTCTCAGTGTATCCTCAGTATATTAGAATGTAACATACTTTAACCAGAGTTTTTAAAACTTTTAATTTTATGAATCTTTCTGTAATGTAGGAGAAAAGGTTGATTAGCCTAATGCTCTGATTGACCCCTGCCCTTCTTAGTGGAAAGCTGTGACCTCAAAGGCACTGCCACAAAGAACAGTGGTCTTCGAGGATGTCAGCAGCAAGCAGTATGAAGGCACGGTCCTTAAACCCATTAATAAAATGCAGGTGAGAGGGGAACCTAGCATTTGGGGGTGAAATGGGATATCTTGTCAGTCCAGATTTTGTAGTCTATGACTGACTCAACATGATGAACTCGTATTTGTTGGCTGTTATAAAAACTTGCTGCTTCCATTGGGGTTTGACCCAATACGTTGCGTAGAGAAATGCTGTAGATCCAGCCTTCTGAAGCAGAGGACACATTAAGCTCAAGAATTGCTCTTTGATAAAGTCCTCTTTTCCCTTGTAGGAAGATACCAGCAGTTCATACCCAGGTCTCCTGGTTTTTGTGCTTGAAGGAAAAGAGAACCAGTTGCCATTTGGGGCAGGTGATGTAGTGTCGGAAGCCTCCATGCTGCTCGGTGATAAAGTCCAGTTCAACATTTCTACCAACCGTGAGACAAAAGCACAGCGTGCCATCAATGTGGAAATCCTGTCGGACACCTTTCAGCAGACTAAGGAACCACGTGAGATGGTGAGGCAGCATGGTGGGGCAACATAGTGCTGGTGCATAGCACCTGTGGTGTGCGGATTGATGAGTTCAAACCTGGTTCACTCTGTGTGGTGTCTGCATTTTCTGCCCATATTTGCATAAGTTTGTGTTGGATGGTGTCCTGCCACAGCCCAAGTCTAGGGTGAAAATGGAGCTTAACACTGAAGTACCTAAATCGGTTTCAAATACAGCTACAAAGGTGGGTTAAATTGGTTGCCAATTGGCAGTAAGTGTCAGCTATAAAAGATGGCTGACCGTTGGCACGTTGAATGTTGAAAGCAACATGAGGCAGCTTACAGAGCTCCGAAGAGGCAGAATATTTGGTGCCCAAATTGCTAGTGCATCATTCAGAAAACTGCAAAAATATTTCATGTGTCAAGGCAAAGTCTCTAACAGCATGTGCCAGACATGGCCAAACTGTGTCAGCAAAGAAGAGCAGTGATTTGCAAGTTGAGGTCACTGCAGGGATAGACGGACACTTCACAGCCTGAACAAAAACTACATCCTAGGTGTCGCAAAGTTGGAATGTATGACAGAGCTACCATTTGGAGCGACTCACTAAGGCCAGTGCAAAAAACAGACATAACCTTTGGGCAGTACAAAACTGGGACCTCTGAGCAACAGGAGAAAAGTAATATGGTCTAACTAGTCATCTTTCACCAAATTTCCTACATTATGGGGGGGTTTATGTTTGGAGAAAGCCAAAGGATGCCTTCAATCTGCAATGTCTGTCAACAGTTAAGCATAGGAGACCTGTAATGGTATGGATGGTCAGCTTGTGGGAGTTATTAGGTTGAATGATTGCTCTACGTCTTTCTAGAACAGCCAAGGAATTTGAAGCCATTTTACAGGATCAGGTGTTCCCTATGGTGGAAACGGTTCCCTTATGATGATCATATATTCCAGGATGAAGTCGAATGCATTCCATGGCCACCCTAAACGCTGAACATACGAAGTTCTGGGGCTCGGAGTGCAAACTAGACTTCAACTTACTTCATCTGTCAGAGAACTGGAGGCTTTTCTTCTCAGAAGAGTGGTGTAATATCCCACTACACACAGTTCAGGGCTTGTATGACAACGTTGCAAGAAGGATTGCAGCTGTTCAGAAGCCAAAGGGTGGCAATACTCCTTATTAGGTCCTTGATATTAATACTGTATGTTAAGTATAATTTATTTTGTCCACATCCTGTATGTCGCATTGTTCTGCTCCGGTTGATTCTTTGTTGGTAGTTTTGTTTGTCTAAGGAACCCTACAGTTCTAGACAAAAGCATTCAGTAAATTCAAGTTAATAATCAGTTGTCACTTTTTAGAAAAATGCCCAGTAAATGAAAGTAATAACTAGACATGATTGGGATCTGAATGGCCTTTGAGTGGTTTTTCTTCCTCTCTTCAGAAGTGTTGCATGTTGGCAATGCAAAGTAGGGTTTTGCTTTTTTTTTTTTTTTCATCCATTTGTGCTTCCCCAGGGCACGGTGTTGGATCTGAGGGAGTCATTTGGGTTCATCAGGTGCAAGCAGGACCCACAGTTGTTCTTCCACCTAAGTGAGGTCATGGAGGAGATCAGGCTCAATCTGTCGGATAAAGTGGAGTTCACAGTTCTCCCAGTATGTGGCATCTCTCTTTTAGGATGACCCTTGTGATGGGGTGATGAGTCTGGTATTTGCTCCTGAAAATGGCAATGTGTAGAAAATGCTATTGGTAGAAACTTGGCACCTTTCCATCCAACTGTTTGAAAACAATATCACAGTTAAGCCTCCCGGGACAGTGTCTGCTGATACATATGAACCTCTTAGTTGAGATAGATGCTCTCAAAGGCAGTACAGTTGCATCGTGTGGTAATGGGAGGTGTAAAATGTGTACTCTCACAAGTCATTCTTCCTAGACTAAATTGGATGGGAGTGGTCTGCAAGCTGTGAGGATCAAGAAGCTGCCAGAGACTGCCTTTCCAGCAACACCAAAGTTGGATACCCTCAGCAGTACTAGCAAAGACAAGGTTTATTCTGTATCTTGAAATATTCCATGAAGGTTTTATTTCGTAGATTGATTATTGATGCTTTGGACATACAGGTAATCAGGTAATTAAATTGTCCACAGCATATGTTAAGTGGTCTGTTATCTTTGCAATTGCTTTTGCCTGTCTGTTCACAGAAAATTACTGTCAAACTGCTAAGAGACTCAGTGAATGAGGAAATGAAGAACCTGAAGGTCAAAATTGAATCTTTCAGTTCAGATGATCCACAAGATCAGTGAGTGTCATAGTTTGAAGCTAGCGTGCCCTTTTTTTGAAAGTGCAACATCTCTTTGCAGAGACACCCACTGATCACATGAGTACAGTGTCCACCCTCTGTCTGTTTCAGCCGTGTTTCAGAGGCAGATTACAGAGCAGATGGTAAAAGAGAACTTGACCTGCAGTCGTCGAAACACGGAAGTACTTTGCAGCTTGAGGAGACCACTGCAGAATTTGTTGGAGAACTGGTTGCGGATGAACAAAGCCCCAATCCCAAAAATCCTTCAAAGAGAAATGGCCACAGAAGTCCTGAGGTGGGAAGCAAAAAAAACGGTGGCGGTGCTGAGCGTAGAAGTGACAGCTCCAGCTGTTCTCACGGCAGCCATCGTGAAAAGCACCAGAGTCCAGCTAGGGCGCAAGACCAGAGACATAGCCGCGGCAGGGACCAAGAACGCGGATATAAAGGTGGACGCAGCCGCAGTAGGGGCCGAGAGCATAGGGACAAGGGTGGATACAGCCGCAGCTACAGTAGGGACAGAGAACATAGATACAAGGGTGGACGTAGCCGCAGCCACAGCAGGGGCCGAGAACGTAGATACAAGGGTAGATTCAGCCGCAGCCACAGCAGGGACAGAGAACATAGATACAAGGGTGGATACAGCCGCAGTTACAGTAGGGACCGAGAATGTAGATATGAGGCCAGTCACAGCAGGGACAGAGAACATATGCATAAGTATAGCTATAGTCAGGACCGAGGATACAAGCACAGTCACTGTAAGGAGATAATTATTCAAAGCAGCAGGAGATGGCATCGTAGCCGAAGCCACGACGGGGAGTGCAGCAACACCAGCAGTAGGAAGCGTAGCCAGAGCATTGATCGCTCCAGCAGTCTTGACAAGAGGAGTAGGAGCCCAGAGCAAACAAGCTGTCCTATCATTGACAGCTGCCCAGCTGCTAATGACAAAAACAAGGGGCCTTTACATGTTCCTGAGACTCAGGAACTGCCCATGTCTGGCAGCTCCTTGGACATGGAGCTGGCTAGGAAGAAGAGGGAGCTGGACCTGCTTGAGGAGCAGATAGCCCGCAGAAGGGCCATTATAGCGATGGAGCGGAAGGGTCAAGCCCAGAGGAACCAATCTGAAGAGAAGTGCCTTGTGGATAAGCATAGGCTGCCTGTGGAGCCTGGAAATATTTTTCTAGAAGAGAGGATTTCAGATTCATTACCCATAAAATCCATTCTTAAGAAATGCAGTGAACCTCTTGTGGATCTGGATATCCAGCCAGAGGTATGTTTGTAAATATTGTTTATGGTATGCATAAAATTTTGGCTATTTATCCCCCCCCCAACTTAGACCGTTGGCCTAAGTTGACCTTAAATCTGTGACGTCATAATTTATGTGATCCAATTTGTGAATATGGTATGTACTCTTTGCCCTTTGTGTGGTGTATCTTTCAATACGTGTTGTCCCAGACTTATAAACTTTGCATAATAAACATTTTGCCAATACAAACTCTTGAAGGGTTTAGGCTGGCATAGCAAATTCAAATCGCCTGCCAAAGCGTTACCCAGTTTGTTGACAGATGGCAATTATGAACGGCATGTCGTGCCTTCAGTTTTTCAAAAAGAGCAGAGAAAGAGGGGAACAGAAGGGGAATAAGCTCTAGATGAGCCCGTGTCTCCTGTATCTACCAGTTGTGAGCTTCTTAGTAAAGTCCTACCTCTCCATCATTGTGCAGCTCAATCTCATACAGCTGATGTGCAGTTGTTCAAAGTAAAATAACGCACAACTTATGCTGCCTTTTTTTTTTATAAAAAAAATTGCTTATTCTGCTTTTATTTCTTGATACACTTCTATTGGATATTGGTGAATTTCCTGCGATGTGTGGGATTGTCAAGGAATTGACTCGGCATAGACATTAGCTGCACAAATGCCTTTTTTCAGAGTGTGTGAACAGCAGACCAACACGCGTGCATGGGGGACGTAGTAACTTCACCAGCTACCAGAGGAAAGGTTCTTCAACACTGCATACCCCCCAATACAAGCTTCTAGTACATTCTGGTCCAGCTAAATTACTCTCGCTTATCACATAGGTTGGACGTCAAGAACAGAATTGATGTTTGTCCAGTTGCAGGTAGCAGATGCGAGATATGTGGTTAACACTCTGGAGCTGTTCGTCACAGATCTTTAACAGAAGAATATGTTTACAGCTTGTCGGACACTGTTGACGAACATAAGCTTTGGCCAGTTTCACAAACATCAACTGGTCATCCTCATAAATGCCAGCAAACAATCATCAGCAGTTTAATGCAATCTGATTCATTAGGAAGCAATTATTAACAAACCTCAATTAATTCTGAGTTTTTTATGGAACTCTTCTTTATAAAATTTTGTAAATATTCTTGCCAGGGGGCTCTTCTCCCTTGGTTTCTGTGGTAAAGACAGTTAAATGTGCTGAGAAACAGTGTCACATTGGACTACAGCACTTTTTCAGTAACAAACCAACTCTCTGTCCCAATTGTTTCAAAGTAGGGGATCAACTGTATACAGTAATACCTCGCCCTACATCGTTTCGTGTTGCGTCGATTTCGACTTTACGTTGGTCTTTTGTTAAACATATATGGAAAAATGCAATTCGTCTTTAGTCGGCTGACGTGACTACGTCTGTCAGACGAAAATATTAAAAATTGTTAACTTTAAAATCACTTAAGCAATTAAGTGTAAAATCAAATAAAAATAAACGTTAAAATAATATTGTAATCTATAAAATCAATTAAAAGCTTAAAAAAAATTGTTTTACCTGCCATTTTTTGCGTTTTGTTTCATTTTTTCTTTAGCATTAATTGAAGTGTCTACACTTAAGGCGAATGCTTATTAGGGGTTTATACGGGATCTAAATAGTTTTTTTTTTAGGGGTTATTTCGCTTTCCATCGTTTTTCGACTTGTCGCGCCCTTTGGAACCAATTAACGATGTAGGGCGAGGTATTGCTGTACTCTTTCCTGGCATTCAAACCTAATTTGTTCCCAGAAATCCTTCTTTAAGGTGAGGATCCAGATACCAGAGGAACAATTCAAATAATTTGAGACAAAAAAAAATCACAATCCATTCTCCAACCAGCACTAGGTTATTGGGGAGGGAAAAAAAAAGAAGAAATTGACCCAAAAGGGTCAGTACGTTGACATTTTTCTAAGATTGTTCTACCATCCTTATAATACACTGTGAGGAAGATCCTTATTTAAACACTGTAGGTTGTGTCTGAATTGAGGGTTTCATTGATACGACACCAGCAAAGAGTAGGGTTTGGGACCGTTTTCACAAATACCACAGAAACAACAGTTAAAAATGTCTATAGTACAGGTGTTTTTTTACATAGAATGTCAGTGAGCAAAAGGGAGATTCAGTATAGTGAACCATGACCATAATGACCATTTATTCCATTTGTTTGAATAGATGTTTTACCCAAATTTAGTGTCCAAGTATCAGGCCTGTATTACTACCCTAACTTTAGTGATTTAGGGTTTCTTTCATGATGAAAGGAATGTATGACTGTCTTAAGCAGAGGCAATCCATACTCTTACGACCTCTACAAATACATGTTTTTACACTTTCTTGGGCTTTTGTTTCTGTCCTTCACTTGATTGCTGAATAAGCTCTCATCACTCAGTGGACATGCAGTCTTCTTGGGAATAAACATCTTAGTCAGGGGGCAGCCCAAAGCTCTTCCTACTGCTAGCAATATTCTCTGTTGCTCTTTGGCTATACCAATAAAATTTTACCTAATTGACTGCAAAGGTTATAGTTTTCTTCCACAAAGTTCAGGATTGACTCACTTGTTTTTTCCCTCTTTCTCCCCACAGACTGATACTGAAACCGCCCCTTTTAACCAAGCTTATGTCCACCAGTTTGGTTTTGACCAGCCACATGTAAAGTACTCACCGCAAGCCCAGTCATCTGAATCCCAGTATGACTTTGACCAGCTTTCTCTCCCCCTGGCTGCTTCAGGCCAGTCCTCTTGTCATTCCTATTTTGAAGAGGCCTGCCAGCCTCCTTCTGAAGAGGCTTGTCTAAATCCTCATCTTTGTGATTCGTCTGTGAACAAGATTAATTTTTTCGAACCCTCTGTCTGCCACCCTCCTCTCGCTCGGCTTCCCCAAATTACATCAAAGGACAAAAGCAATCTGTCCACCCAGATTGACCGTTTCCTTAAAACCCTCAACAAAGGCGTGGATGCAAAACTCCTGTGCTCCCTTCTTCATGAAGCCAGGGAGGCAACAGCATGTTATGAGGGCCAGTCACCCTACCCACTTCAGCCAGAGCTCCTCTGTCAAAAACGTCAGTATGAGAGCATTCATGAAGGAAGGCCTAAGCAACCAGAAGGCCATCATGAAAGCTATGATTTTCTCCAGCCCCACAAGAAGGCAGTACAAGACAGTAGTGGCTGCTCTTACACCACAGGATTGAACAATATCCCTCAGGAGCACTGGAGAGAGGGAGATGTGCAAGATGAACAGTTTCTCCATGGTGAGAAACTGCATGCTGAAGAACATTACTCTGAAGACTTTGTGGTATCCAATGGAAAGCTTCATAGAGCGAGTCCACCCCCACCAGTGGAGGAGGTTGACACAGAGGAGAAACACAATTTTGGCAAAATGCAGACCTTGCTAAAGACTATTGGGTTAGATTTAGACATGGCAGAGGTTAGCCGATTGGCAGACCGGACAGAAGAGCGCCTCTATGGGAAGAAGCGGAAGATAAGGGAGCAAGGACATCTGGACAAAGAGTCTGAACATAAGATAGGCAGGATGGACCAGCAGAATAGCCAACCAGGTCCTGCAGAATCAAACGCCCGTTCCATTTGTCCCATCATGTCATATCCAGATAAGTTAGAAAGCAGCAGTACCCAAGGCCATATCGCAAGGACCGTTCAAAACATCGAGACTGTTCAGACAATTCAGGATTCTGTTACGGTCTCCCTCTCCGCTCCCTCCGAATCCCAGTATCCTCAGCAATTGTCTGAATCCATTGCGGAGCACTCGGGATATGAAGATACTGACCCTAAGAGTGGGTACGATCTGCAAACTGGAGTCACACTCTCAAACTGGGATTGTGTGCCTCCGCAGCCAGAAACACAGCTTTATCAAGCTTACTCCCAGCATCATCACTCTTTTTCTTACCTGCCATCATTTGGGCAACCACATCCATATGTTTCCGTGTATTCCCACACATCGCCAGTATTCTTACATACACATCTTCCTCAAGTGCCTTTAGCTGCAGCAGTGGAGTCTTACCCTGGATTAGTACCAGGCGTTAATCACCAGTCCCTTGATGCTTTTCCATTATTTAGTGTGCCGGCACGTACTTGTGATTACCCCAAAGACCCTTTAACAGGGTTTCCCATAGTCAGCCAGCCACATGATGGCTCAGCACCTTCCACATTACCTCCTGTGCCAGGTAACAGTAAAAAACAGGCTGGATTTCTCAAAGAATTGCAGAGCTCAAAGTCTCGCTGCTTGAGAGTCATCCAAACTGTGACGCTCAAACAAGAGAAGCAAGAAAAATCCACAGCTCTGAAGGAAGTAACCGTGCATACGCTGAGGTCTGGTTCCACACCGCCCCCCTCGGAGGAGGTCGCGTCGACAAAGGAAAAAAAAGTGTCAAAAATATCTGAAGATGACATCAAGGCCAAACAGAAGAAAAGGGTATGAGAAACATTTTGTTTAGTATGATTTCCCCAGATTTACACCTGGTTTTAGAACTGCATTTCTGGATCAGACTTGGTTTTCCACAGTGCTTCATGGGCCTCTAAAGCAGGATTTGTACTCTTCAGTACACTGTGAACTAGAAGTCTCATGAACATACAGGTGACCCCGTGCCAGAGTACTGTGCAGGAGGGACAAGTCGGCTTTCAGGTCTAAGCCGTCTTCAACGCACCTGTTCGTTGAGCAGCAGTGTACGTGTGGAGTTCCCAGATATAACTAGAAGTTCTAACTCCTGTATTGGAGTTTTCATGTTCTCCACGTGTCTGTGTGAGTTTCCTCTGGGTGCTCTGGTTTCCTCCCACAGTCCAAAGACATGCTGTTCAGTTTCCCCCATAGTGTATGAGTGACAGGGAGTGTGTGTTTCACTGATGTATGGATGAGTGACCCAGTGTAAGTAGTGTATCTAGCAGTGTAAATCATCTTGATGAATAAAGTGTGTGGGCTGATAACACTACGTGGAGTTCATTGGAAGTCGCTTTGGAGAAAAGCATCTGCTAAGTTAATAAAAGTAAATGTATTAAAGTCTTTTAGGCTGTGGGCTATAGGAAGAGTGCCTTTTTTAGTTTAGCCCTGTGGGAGACCAGAACCATTTTTCTACTGAGGAAAAAACAAGTAATCTTAAGACTATCTTTTGTTTCGAGCAAAACTGCTATAAAAGTTACGAAACACCAGGTTAGCCCTTAAAAATGGTGTTCTGTAGTGTTTTGTTTTCCATATGTTCCAGCTGTGTGTTAATAATCTCCTTTTCCCTTCATTGTAGCTGGAGCAGTTCAATGAGAGGATGAGGCTAAAGAAGGAACAGCTGAAGGCCCAGAGGACATCTGATGAATCCCAGAAGCCTACCGCAGGTACTGCTGTCCCTGTAGTTCAGCCCAGCAGGTTACTCACAGGAAAGGTCTTCAACCGTGAAACATTCGATTATCAGTTTGCCTACCGTAGTAGTTTGAAATTTTTTTTGCACGAAATGACAGTCATATTCCTCTTAAAGAATTCCTTTTAACAGGAGGGTCATCGTAGATAAACACTATTTGTTGAGCCTAGAACCAAGAATTTTCAGTCAGATGCTGAAGATGAGGAGCAAAAGTTGAACTTCTAACTAGAAGGGTGCACAATATTATTTTGGAAAAGTGTGCATGTTCACAAATCGTTAAGGTTTTTTTTTTTTTTTGGAAGCTTGGATCAGGTTGCCTATGAACCCGCTCCATTCTCACTCAATGCTTTTCCGAAAAGGGCATCATTGGAGAGGGGAGGAAGTATCACGTGTTCGTCATTGGTTTTTCCATTTAGTGCTGCAGAACGGTTACAGGTTTTCAGAAGTGGTATTTTGGATGGGTCCAAGGTTTTAAAAAAAAAAAAAAAAAAGGCTGCTGTTGTACAGTCTTTCAGTACGAAATAGACTATAATCAGTACATCAACAGAAATCAAAACTCCAAATTGTGGTTTGCATGAAAAGCCAAGGTTCAGTAACATTTTTTGTATGGTTACGCATTTAAAAATTACATTTAATTTGTAATTTCACACTTTTACTGTGATAAAGCAAACCTTCTTGATGTACGATCATTTGTTCCGTGCATACAGTATTGCTTCGGATATGTGAATTCTTAAGTGCATCACATCACGGATCTGTGAAAGACAAACCGAAGCTGCTGCCGATGTGTACTTGGCAAAACCATGCACTTCCAGTTTTAAGTTAGATACTAAAACCAGATGGTGGGGATTGAAGACCCAGTATAGGGAGAAAGGTGTCATCGGGTTCAGCATGTGCTAAACTAATAACTGAGACAATGTTTACTTAACTATTAGTCTGCCAGTCACCTCAAACGAGTTTAAAATAAAGAGTTCTGTGTACCTCTTGCATATATTCAGCATTTTAAAAACCACAATATTACAAAGAGAAATGAGCTGATAAACTAGTTGAATGTGTTATTGTGCCTTATAGGACAACGTAATGTTCTTCAGTTAATCGAATTTCGTAAAGTATAGTTCACATTTATTCGTTTAGCTGACGCTTTTCTCCAAAGTGACTTACAATGTTAAGGTTACAATTATTTACCCATTTATACAGCTGGGTAATTTTACAGGAGCAATTTAGGGTAAGTACATTGCTCAAGGGTACTACAGCCGGAGGTGAGGCTCGAACCTGCAACCTTTGGGTCCAAAGGCAGTAGCTCTAACCTGTTTCGGAAATCTATCTGGTGTAGATTCTTTTCTAAGATTTTTCTCCTCTGAAAACATTGCCGTTTAAGAATCGTTACGAGTCGTAGTATGACTAGTACTTTTATAGAACAATTATAAGCTGAAGAATGGTTAAGCCAGGTTGCATCAGACATCAGATTGAAAGATGAATGTATCAAAGCTGTGAACTAATTATTCAAGCACTTTATTTTTGCAGCTTCTGCAAGGATGGCAACATAATTAAAAAGGGTGCTCGTTAGATTCTGAAGCAGTTACAATAGAAGCTTGAAAATGCATGAGTAATGGTTGTTAGCTTATGGATGGTAGATTTGGTTTAGCCTGGGGCATTGTCAATCGTTAAGGAAGGTGGACTTGAATGATTAATTTCTAAAAATAAAAAAAATGCAATATTGTTGGTAGTGAAAAGATTAGTCGAATGAGTTGAATTTAAATTAAGATTACTGTGTATTCCCTATTAGATGTGATCTATTTGTCAGGTCCATAGCCATCATTTAATAACAGAATACTAGCCTGGAGAATTACTCTTAAAGATATGTAATGTTAAGACTGAACTAGACATGGACAATGAAAAGGACATGGTATCTTTCAGTTACACAAATATCCAACTTTAGTTTGGTGGTTGATTAAACTGGAAAATGGTTTTTTCAGATCTGCTAGACTGTATTTTAACCATCTCTTTTTTTGAACATCTTGCACACTCTCGGTACCTTAACGTAAAGAGTTTCATTTGAAAGAGAAAGGGATTCAGGGTCATTGTAGCAGCATAGAATCTCTACCGACGTGGGACATCAGTCACGTTACAGCTTTTTCCCAGGATGTTTTGTGCAGGAGGGGCCAAAGTGCTGCCCTAGACACTGGCAAGTGGGGGTAACATCTCCTTCTGTGTTGCATTTTCTAGGTAAGGCCTGCAAGGAGATAAAGAATGTGTGGATTTGTGGGCATTCGCTGGTCATTTGGGCGGAGAAGAGGGCCAAGTCACCGGAGTATGGCATGCAGCTGGGCATGGACCAGGGAAATGTGCGGTTGTGGTGGATGGGCAGGCAGGGTCTAATGTGGGAGCAGCTTTTTCCGCTGTTGCTGGAGCTGAAAGGCAACTGGCCTAACCCTGATATCCTCGTCTTGCACCTGGGGGGCAACGACTTGGGCCAGTCCGATCCAAAGGACTTCCTGGATTCGGTGAAGAAGGACTTAACTTCAGTGAAGAGTGTTTTCCCGCAGTGTCGTCTTGTGTGGTCTAGCATTCTACCGCGTCGCACGTGGAGGACCTCTGAGGATGCCGAGGCAATGGAGAGCATCCGTAGAACAGTTAACGAAAGCGTGGGGGCAGAAATCCAAGCTCTTGGAGGGGTGGTGGTGAACCACGAGCAGATCCGACCTGGCTCAGACGCAGGCCTCTACCGTCCAGATGGAGTCCATCTCACGGGAAAAGGTATTGACACATTCAACCTGAACTTGCAGGACTTCTTGGTGAAATGGGAAAGTGAAATGAGCCAGGACTCCATGCAATGTTAGATGACTACTCTTTTTCTTTTTCTTTTTTTTTTTTTTTTTTTTTTTTAAAAAACTGGTTTTTGTAGAGTTGACTGGATTGTTCATTTTTGTTCCTTGTTCAGAAACTACTACAAAATTACCTTTTTAAAGAACAAGCAAAGTGACACAATGAGTTGGGTCCTCTTGTTTTCTATGGTAAAGCACAATCTATATTTGTAAAGATGTTTAGTTTTTTCTATAAAATAAACTTTAAATTGTGAACCACCTCCTTGAGTGAATCACTGCTTTCATTATTTTGGCTGTGCGTGAGGACGTCGAGTCCTCCACGGATTCCCATTTTCACGGAAAGTTGACACTTGTTTACAAATTGAAAAGTGTTACTCTGTTTTCATATGTTCTACAAACCCTGGTCCTTTTGCAGCAATATATTGTTTTTTTTAATTCAACCCAAAGATTATTCTAATTGAGAAATTAGATTCGGTAGATTTCAGTAAATGTTCAGACCCGTTAATCAAAACATAAAACTTAACATGTGCATTGGTGCTTTTAAATGTTCCCTTAATTTGCTAATTTTTTAAAAATAGATGTTTACTAGGAAATTAAATACATTTTTATGAAAGGTCTTTTTGGATGTGAGCCTCCAGTTAATCCTCAACAGATGATTTAACTTGAAAATCAGCAGTGCTATTATAAGTTGCTTTTTCTCTGTTTCGTCTTGAACCTGCTGTACCCATGGTTTAGCCGAGATTTAAGGAGAGAGCCCAGTACAGACCCCTCGACTTGCGCAAATAGACCGTTTTTGAACCCCTTACGTAAGTCAAAATTTACGTTTGTCGGATTCCCTCCCCCCGTGCTGTAGACGATAATCTTTGTCCACCTTTATACTGATTATTTTCAATTTCATCTCCAAATCGATGGCTCTACGCTTGTGAGACGGTTTCTCGCTTTCCTTATATTTATTCATTTAGCAGACGCTTTTCTCCAAAGCAACGTACATCTCATAGAAAATACAATGTGCATTACATTAGTGGAAAGAGACTTGGATGCAAACATGATTCTTAAGTGCAGTTTTTCTTTCCACCATATGAATCGATGTACGTCACACAAGTGGATGTATGAAACCATCTGAATATCAGTTGCTTCCTAGTTTATTTTTATACAAAAGCATCTAAGTTACGTTTCAGGAGTAGTTGCATGAAAGTTTGTCCATTGTTTTAACAGGCATAATCTCAAAGGTATAGTGCATGTTCATTTACACGCTACATGAGCTCATATCGTTGAAATGAGTACAGAAGGGGTGTTTAAAGACCCTTTTTAAATGTGGACAGAGATTTAGCAGCAAGTGAATCTTTCAGATGCACGTTTACCACCAGGCATTGTGAATAATGAAATGGATCAAAAATATGAGGGTGGGGGGAGCACTACACTAACGAGAGGAGATGGTTTCACGGCTCAAAATGCGTGAGAACTGGGATGATGCAGCTTCCTGCCTTGTCTGGCTACGCTGACTTGCGCTTAACATATTTCAGATGTTTTGCATAAGTGCAATCCGTAAATGCGTATGTTGGGAATTTTTACGTAAATCCAGATTTATGTAAGTCGAATTTATGTAACTGGAGGGGTGTCAGTATGTTGAACACAGGTGGTCCCCGACTTGTGATGGGGTTACGTTCCGCGACACCCATTGCAAGTTGGAAATATCGTAAGTCGAAAATGCATTTATTATACCTAATACACACATGATGGATTGGGAGATGTGGATTGCAGCTGCTGTCCATTGCGAGAGAGTGTCGCACCACATACAGCTTGCCTGGGAAAAAAAAAACTAAATTGAAAGTATGGTTTCTACTGAATGTTGATCGCCAGCTCACCATCGTAAAGTTGAAAAAATCGTATCAAAAATCGTAAGTCGAACCATCACAAGTCGGGGATGTAGTTATGTAGAATGTAGGAGTCAGTCTTGTTAGAAACATGTGAATGCCCATGTTTTGTGTTGGCTATGGAAAACAGAAAGGATCTTGACGTTGAGGATATCTCTCTTTTAAAAAAACTTTGTATGTCCTTTTGCATTGTCTTGGTTCACTGTCTACAGCCAGCTGTGACAAGGGACTCCATAGCAACAAGATGTCTGTTGGCATCCTTCCATCAGGGAGAAGATGAAACAATTAAGCCCCCCCATAGTGCCCCAGATAGCTGTTGAAACTTGCACCTCTTGAATAACTGACTGTTGCCATTTTTTTTCCTCCTGCAAAAAACTAAACTAAGAAGATGTAGGAAAAAATAGATCACTTTTATAAGACAAGATTATTACAAACACCTGTAGGATGTGAAGAATCAAGAAGATGCAACAAAGCAGAGAACAACCCATACGACTTGAACTCTTACGGAATAATGGCCCACTTTCTGATGGATTCTGCACCTTGTTAAGGACCAGCTTCATTACATTGTACACATCTTTCAACAGTTTTACATTTTTATACATTTGCATAATTATAAAAATTATACCATTTGTATGTATAATTTTATATTTTGAAATAACAAAATATGAAAAGTCAACCCAGTTTGGTTCTGCTGTATGTCACAGTTAAGCTTTTTTGCCGTCCTAAGGTGGTTAGCGAGGTTATCCTTTGGACCCAGTAAAAAGCTGAAGTTAAGTGAATATTAGCACACCATGCAGACCTGATGGATCAGTCAGGAAAGCACGGACTAGGGTGTGTGACCACTAACAGGACAGGCTTGCAAGGTGAGCTGATCTGATCTCGCTGAGCCTTTTTTCCCCCTCTCCTGGTTTTCCATGACAGGTTGATTGACAGACTTTATCAAACTCAGTTTATGAAAGGCAAAGTAACTAGATTTCGGTTTTTTTTAGTGTGTAGTAAATAATTGTCTATGAAAAAATGTGAACTCATGAGATCGTCTGTATAACTACAGCTATTCTGTTTTACCATGAGATATTTCAGGTTTTTATTGACATTCTAATATCCTGCAATGCAATTTCAAGTAAAATATTTTTGGAAATAACTTGAAAGGCTATGCTGTGTTTTAATTATTACTACAGCATGTTCTGAAATGATTGCATTTATTATTTATTGATGGAATCATTTTTGTAGTTTAAATAAGTTGTTACAGAATTTCAAGGTTTTTGAGTTTTGTTCAGTTCAAGTGTCACGCCCACGCCCGCAGCACAACTGCAAGCACCTGGTCACAGTCAACGCAGCCGGGTATAAAGAGCACCAGTCCACCGCTCCCCAGTTGTGGAATCTCTTTGAGACAACCGTCCCTCCTGCATTCACGACACTTCCACAGTGCCTTTTCTGTCCTTCTCCGTGTACCTCCCTCCTTGTCCCTGTTCCTGTCTTCTACGGCATCGAACCTCGCTTCACTTCGTCGACGTCTTCGGATTCTCCTGTCAAGCCATGTTTGCACCTCGGATTTACATTTACATTTATTTAGCAGATGCTTTTCTCCAAAGCGACATCTCATAGAAAATAAATTTGTTCATTACATTAAGAGAAAGACACACATAGTTGCAAATGTGATTAAGTAGTTTCTTTCGCTATATGCACTAATGTTCATCACACTGCATAAAGCTTTACCAGAATATTGATGATTCCTAATCACCGTCCCAGTAGTTTTTTTTGAGATACATATAAACATTTACGTTACATTGGAGGAGTAGCTGCTTAAAGGATCGAGCCGAGCATGATATTACAGTGCATGAACAACCTTGCATGAACTTAAGAGATGATGGGCAAAGTGAGTCTGGAAGAGGTGAGTTTTAAGACCCTTTCTAAATGTGGACAAATACTCAGCAGTTCTGAGTGAGAGGGGGAGGTGGTTCCACCGCAATGGAGCCAGAAGAGAGAACCTCTGTGCCTTACCTTTAGCATGTGGGACTACCAGGCGGACAGATGTGGAAGAGCGTAGCGGTCTGATTGGGGTGTAGCGGTTGATCAAGTCTTGTAAATAGCTGGGAGCAGTTCTATTGATGCATTTGTAGACAATAACCAGGGTCTTGAATTTGATCCGGGCAGCTATAGGAAGCCAGTGCAGAGAAACGAATAGAGGAGATACATGGAAACGCTTCGGCAAGTCAAACACAACTCGAGCAGCAGCGTTCTGTATCAGCTGTAGAGGTTTGATGGCAGTAGCAGAAAGGCCACACAAGGGAGTTGCGGTATTGAGAGGGGGAAGGAAGAGGAAGAGGAGGCGGGCAGAGAAAGGAAGGAAGGAAGGATATTTGTGAAGCAACCTACTCCGCCCCAGACCTGGATCTGTGCTCCTCTGCTGTCGGGCAGATCTGTTTCTCACCTAGTCTTTATTCACAGCAGTGATGGAGCAGTCGGGGCCTTGTTCCACATAGTTATTGCTACAGTGTCATATGTGGTCCCATACTGGAATAGATGTATCAGTAATATCCCTTGGGAAAGGTTTGTTCTGTACCCTCGAATTTCATTTTGACTAATAAAATAAGAGAAGTCTCTATGAATGAATTCACTAATTTTACCCAAGTAAATGCTTTATCCAAATACTTAAAAAAGACATTGACAAAAGGTGCTCATTCTGTGAAGATCCCCAGAAACAGCTCTTCACCTCTTTTGGTTCTGTAGATACATGCTGAAATTCTGGTTGCAGTTTTTTAATGCAGTGGAAACCTGGTTTTGGTTTGATGTCCCTTTAGTTTTTATGCGTGTATTGTTTGGATTTTCCAGATACCAGACAGATGAAAATTGGTACTCGATAATTAACGTTATTTTCTTATTAGCCAAATATTACATAAATAAGTGTAAATTCAGTAGTTTGAACCCTTTCTTTCCCGTTTATAAAATGAACTGAACTTTCACTATTCTAATTTCTAAAAGCCCCAAAGTTGCGAGAAGTGTGCTTTTATTGACATCTTACCCTATTTGTGATAAGTTTTTCTATCTATCTATCATCTTTGTTATATTGCCTCCACCTTTGTTTTAATATCTGTATCTGTTTCGTTGTTCTATTCCTGATCGTAAATTCTGCAATTGCTGTTTTTTTTTTTTTTTTTCCCCTGTCAATACAGTTGAAATCATTGGGCTTATTACTCCACTGTCCTGTTTGAAACGCGGTCATCGCACCAACCGCGCAGGTCATGAGGTGAATAAACTGCACCACGCAACGCGTCCGACCAACAGAAAGTGACGTTTTCAATGCGACGACTTGTCTGTGAAACAACATTGGCTTTTGAAACCGCTCGTCTTTTTCGTTTCTCAATTGGTTCTAGAATGACCGACGTCATCCTACTGCTACCTTGGAGCTGAACAGACGGACCAATGAGGTCCTTGTAGAAGCTGGCTGTTTCTGTGCTTTGTGGGAGTGGAACAGAAACCAATCTGTGCGCGGCGGAGGAGGGTCGGCGCTAGAAGAGAGTGCGTGAACGACTTGCGCGCGATTGATGCACAAACGTGGACACGCATATTATCACTTAAGTAACTATGTTTCGCGGAAGAGCTCAGCGAGGCTATTCCCGGGAGTTTCATCACGGTCCGGCGTCGTCCGAGCCGAGTTCCAGAGGGCCGAATGTGAGCCACTCGCCGCCGGGCCCTGGTCCTCTCCACCACGGCCCCTACAGAGATGACCGCGTGAGGGACCGCGCTGCTTATCACGGATACCGCGGGAATCCGGACGAGTATCGGCGTTCTCCGCCGCGGAGGAGCCGGTTTCCGTCTCCTGACGCAGGAAGCAGCAGGAAGCTGTGCGGCGAATTCCGGGGCGGTGGGCCTCCGCCTAGAGACCCCGGCGCAAACAAAGTAGGTCCGCAGTGCAGAAATGGGCCATGGCGTGGAGAACTTTTGCATTTCGGTTGAATTTGCATTTCAATTTGTAGTTGGATTTATTACAGGCAGAAGAGTGAGACCCCACTGATGCTCTTACGATGTACAGTAATTATATATTAGTAACATGATCTGTGTAACTGATTCCTTTGCCCAGAAGTCAATTTATGATCTTAGTCACTTTTCAATTGGCCATAGAACTGTATCAATAAAATAAGTGCCTTGAGTACTGCAATGGGATTTGAACTAGCAACCTTCAGATTGCAGGAAGACAGAGGCTTGCAGTTGTTGTCTTTTGGTTATTCACTCACTGCTTTGACTTGAGATATTCATATTGTGTGACTTCTGATTTTAATTTTAATTCGTTTACAATTACATTTATTGACACTTTTGTCCAAAAGCGACATACATCTATGATCTCGGCAAAAGTACAATTCATCATTCATGCATTACAAGGGACAGAGACATAGCTGCAGACATGAAAGTTTCAAGCCAACCTAGTTTGTTACCTTCCACTTGCTGCACCGAAGTTCATCGTTCGAGTCGGTGCATTAACGCAGGATAGACAAATCCTGATACCCTCGCTCCTACCATTTTTTTTAATGTTAAAACGTACACAAACAATCACATGCAATGCCGGAGTAGCGGCTGAATAAAGGCTTTATCTGGTGATGCTCATGAAGTTAAGATGCGTGAACATTTACACCGTAAATGAGCTGGAGAGATCTTGGGCGAAATGGGACCGGAAAAGGTGAGTTTTCAGACCCTTTCTAGAAATTCAGTAGCGTAATTATAGCTGTATAATATATAGGAAGATATTAAGATATGAGTATAAGAGGATAGCACAGTATTTATTTTATCGTATGGTGAGAAAACAGATCTTTAATGGTGTGGGGCAAGCTTTAGACCACTTTGATTGATTTGAGGAGCACTTGGTTGTCAGGGACGTTGCCCGGGGGGTCACCGCGAGGAGGTAGCTCTTCTTGACCCCATAGCACGGTGGCACTGCAAGTAAAAGTGATGCTACTGAGAAGACGCTATGAGGTGGAATACGAAGAAATACACGTACAACCCCCAGTTCCAAAAAAGTTGGGACGGTGTGGAAAATGCTTATAAAACCAAACAGGAGTGATCTGTAAATTTACTTTGACTTGTATTTGAACGAAACGGGTATGACGATACGGTATTTAATGTTTTATCTGATCAGTTGCATTGTTTTTTGAAGATATAATTTATTCTGACATTGATGCCTGCAACAGGTTCCAATGAAGTTGAGACAGGGTAGTTTAGGACTAATAATGATGTGATCAGTTGGAAAAAACACGGTGATGTGAAACGGCTGATGTTAAGTAGTTGAGGTAATCGTGTTAGAGTATATTAGGACCTTCCTAAAAAAGGCCTAGTCCTTCAAGAGCAAGGATGGGTCGAGGCTTGCCAATTTGTTAACAGATGCATCAGCAAATAATCCAGCACTTTGAGAACAACTTTCCCCAAAGAGAAAACAGTAGGATTTTGGGCATTTCACCTTCTGCAGTGCACAATATAATAAAAAGATTCGAGGAATCCAGTCAGATCTCGATGTGTAATGGGCAAGGCCGAAAACCACTTGCATTTACATGCATTCATTTAGCAGACACTTTTCTCCAAAGAGACTTCCGACGAACTCTATGTAGCGTTACCAGCCCACACGCCTTATTCACCGCAGTGACTTGCACTGCTAGATACGCTATTTACACTGGGTCACTCATCCATACATCCGTGAAATACACACACTCTCTCTGTCACTCACACGCTATGGATGAACCTGAACAGCATATCTTTGGACTATGGAAGGAAACTCACACAGACACGGGGAGAACGTCCACACAGGCTGAGCTGGGATCGAACCTACGTCCTCCCACACCCCCCCCGGCACTGTGAGACAGCAGCTCTACTCACTGTGCCACCGTGCTGCCGCTTCTGAATGCGCATGATCTCCGATCCCTCGGACGTCACTGTCTGAAAAACTGTCATAGGTCTGTAATGAATATCGTGACATGGGAGTTCTTCGGTAAACCTTTGTCAGCCACCACCATTTGCCGCTGCATCCACATATGCAAGTTAAGGCTTTACTATGCAAAGCAGAAGCCATGCATCATAGATACATGCAAATTTTGGAGCAACATCTGCTGCCACCCAGATGCCCCCTCTTCTAGGGATGACACCAAACTACATTCTGCAGAGATTATAAATGCATGGCTGCATAAGCAGAGATTGCGGGTACTAGTCTGGGCTGCCTGCAGTCCTAACCTGTGTCCTATTATGAATGTGTGGCGCATTATGAAGCACAAAATACTGCAACGAAGGCCCTGTACAACTGCACAGCTGAAAACCTGCACATTGAATGAACGGGGGAAAATTCCACTGTCTTCAGTGCCCAAACGCTTAAGTGTTATTAAAAGACATGGTTTTGTTACACAGTGGTAAACACTTGACTCTCCCAAGTTATTGGAACATGTTGCAGGCATAAATTTCAGATTAATCGTATATCTTCAAAAAACAATGCATCTGATTAGGTAAAACATAAAATACCTTGTGTTTATACTGTTTTTGTTTGAATACAAGTCAAAGCACATTTATAAATCACGCCTTTTTGTTTTTATTAACATTTTCCATACTGTCCTAACTTTTTTGGAACTGGGGTTATATGAAGACCGAGTCTGACACAAGTAACACCAGAAAAATTTCTGGTTGGAACAGTGATTTATAAATATATTCAGCCCTTGTATAAGTTCCTGAATACCCTCTCATACTTATTATTACTCAGGCTTATTCGGTACAGCAGCATTTTTGCCTGCTACGGAGTCATTTGACTTTAATGTTCATTTATTCTGCGCTATACCTTATATCAGTCATTTTGGAACAGAGATACACATTTGGTGTGTCAAACCGAAGAGGTTTTTGTGGTGTCTTTCATGCTTTTTTTTAGTACCCTGGAAATGGTGACTAATAGAGTATGAATAAGGTGTGAAAGGTGGTGGTTGGACTCTTGTCTTGTAACATAGTCCTGGGGGGTCAGACACACACACACATTTTCAGAACCACTTGTCCCATACAGGGTCGCGGGGAACCAGAGCCTACCCGGTAACACAGGAGCGTAAGGCCGGAGGGGGAGGGGACACACCCAGAACGGGATGCCAGTCCATCGCAAGGCACCCCAAGTGGGACTCGAACCCCAGACCCACTGGAGAGCAGGACTGTGGGCCAACCCACTGCGCCACCACACCCCTCGGAGGGGTCAGATACTCCTTCAAAAAGTTTATTAATGCAGTTCTACTACTTCAATAACAAATCCCTTGTTATTTCTTCTATGCATATGTTTTTCTTTCTATTATTCCATCTATGATTATTATTACCGTTTTGGTTAAAAATCAGTATCGATTTTCATATATCTGGACTGTGACACCCGATTCAGTCCTGTGACATTCTGTCCGCTGCAATAAACTTGAGACTGCATTTGAAAATTGCACAAAGCAGCTGTGTGAGAGACTGAGTTGCACTGCATTCTGGGAGTCTTGTACCCATGCTCTCGGTCGTGGTCTCGCACTCTGCGGTCTTGCTTGCATAGTTATGTTTTTGTCTTGTGTATAGTTGTGCTTTAATTTTATAAATACTGATTGATTTAAATGTGACACATAACCTTAGTCTTCACTGAGCCAGCCCATGCGCACTATAAAATTATGTTTACTTTATGAAATCGGATTGTTCTGAATTTGCTTATTGCTGTTCACAACATTTTAATGTGTCACTCAGCTTTTTCATTATGACGATTGGCTTCATGTAAGGTGGTTTTTAGGGTGAACTTTCCATGGGCTTGGAATGAATTTGAATTTTTCTTTGTTTGGGGGAAAAAAAAACACGATAATTCCTTATCTGGTTTTTCAGTGTTTGGTAAATTTTTGGGAATGCATTGTAAAGTGAAGAGCTGGTAGCATAGTGTTTAGAGTTACTGCCTTTGCATTCAAAGGTCACAGGTTTGCTCCCCAGCTCCAGCTGTAGTACCTTTGAACAAGGTACTTCCCTAAATTGCTCCAGTTAGATTACCCAACTGTATAAACGGGTAAATAATTGTAAGTTTGCGATAATTGTGAGTCACTTTGGAGAGAAGTGTCAGCTAAATGAATAAATGTTACTGTCCTTCCTACTTCTTTCTCATTGGCAGTCTCAACCAATACACCAAAGTTTGAGATAAATTTATAATCATTGCTCAAGTCGGTGAATGAAAACTTTTATGATTATTATTTAGCTGACTATTTACCCCTTTATTCATCTGTGGAATTTTTACTATCTCAGTGCAGAGTAAGTATGTCAGTTGAGGGTGGTGTAGCAGGAGTGAAATTCAATCCTGGGCTTTTTGATTCTAAGGTGATCATTCTAACCATCAGCATGTAACTGTTAACTAAATAATGTATTAACTAAATAATGTAAGCCTTAACAACATGACTTCCCTTACAGAAAGTAAATAAAGCTGTAACTGAGATCTTTGAAGGTCATCTCATGTCAAGCATTTGTTAGTAATGCTATACAGTGACCCTAATGACTGTCTGCATGCTTTGTGGAGTGAAAGACATACGCAGTGATTTTATGAACTCTGTTTTATGTTAACATCTGTAAGCCAAATGATCAAATTGTCCCTCTCTTGGTTAGGATAGTCTCTGGACCTCCACAACCCTGCAATGAACGTCTGAATGTTGATAGTAAATGAATGAAGATTTGTAACTTCTCTTTTAATGTTATGTTTTTCACAAATAGATTTGTCAGTCACAGCTCGTGCTCTCTCGTATACCAAATATGCAAATCTTTTCTTATCTTTTAAAGGCAGAGGAAATCAATTTCAAAGTAAGTCCACAATATCGGAGCTTCTCCAGACACCTGTAATTATTTATTAGCTCGAGTGAGGAAATTCACTGCGCCAGCCGCATGTCTTTCAACTGTAGATGGAAATTGGAGCACCTGGATGAAAGCCGTGTGAACATGGGGAGGACATTTAAACTCCACACATGCTAAGCGGGAATCAAACTAGCATTTTCTTGTACTGGCTAGATGTAGCCTTCCCTTTTAAATCTGCCTTTAAGACCCATGTGTTCAAAATCTTATGCTCAATGTTTATCTTACAATAATCTTATGATTATATTTTTATTTTGTGTATTTTAAACATCACAAGTGGTCACAGTAAAATGGGATTTCTGCTTTTGCACAGACCTGTGCGTTGGGTGACGTTGCAATCTGGAAATAGTAATTGCTATAGCTTTAAAAAAAAAAAAAAAAACAAACCATAATTTCACAGCTTGAAACGGTGATAACGTAGCATAAGGAATTCTTTTTGATTTTTGAAATGGTGGCATTTTCATGGTGCTTCTGATATTTCTTAAACTGGGAGTGGGAATCAGTTTCGGTAGAGTTTGCGTGTTCTCGTGGATTTCCTCCTACAGGGTAAAGACGTGATGATATGCATGTGTTTTTCTACACATAGACATGTCTGCCTGTGTGCATGCATTGCACAAACGGTTAAAAATAATGAATGGATTCTGTTTTTTTTGTTGTTTTAAAAACGATATTGTTTTAAATGCTGTTATTTATTGTAAACTTCTTTAGTCGTAACCTATACTGTATGTGACTCTTGTAAAGTACTGAAGCACTGTATAAAGATTATTATTGTCAGAAAGCCATGTATCCATGAAATTTTTCTAATTACTGTAACACTGATAATCCCTTTCTCCTGAGTTGTTCTTAGAATATCATTTGCAGTAAAATAGTACAGAAAGGGATGGATGGAACAGCTGGGAGGTGGAGGATCCCTGTTTTGGAGAGTTTGTACTGTAGGTGGTGATCAGACATCCAGGCAGAGATATCTGAGAGGCAGGTGGCGATGCATGAGGAAATGTTCAATTTTAGGGGGAAAGGCATGGAAAAGCTGGGTATCATCGATGTACCAGTGGTAGGAGAATCCTTGGGAGGTGATAACAGTTCTAAGGGAAGGGGTGTACATTGAAAAGAGTAGGGGGCCCAGTATTGAGCCCTGCGGAACACCGACTGAGAGAGGCTAGGGCATGAATGGAAGCCCCACCAGACCACTTGGTAGGATCTATCTGATAGATGGGACTCCATCCTTTTCAGTACAGTTCCTTTGATGCCAAACTGTACCAAGAGAGTAAACTCTGGTGGTTGACAGTGTCAAATGCTGCAGATAGGTTCAGTAGGAATATGGACCAAGGAGAGAGAGGCTGCTCTGGCTGACTGGAGAGCATCTGATACTGCGAGGAGAGCCGTCCCGGTATTATGTCCCGCTTTGAATCCACACTGATTACTGTCAAGGAGATCACTGCTGACAGCTTATCACAGGTTGCCTGGTGTAAAGTTTTTGACAGAAAAAGGAGGAGGTGACACTGGCCTGTAGTTCTGGACTCAGAGAATTTCTTTAACAGCAGTAAAATGAGGGCAGTTTTGAAGGCAGATGGGAAACACCCAGAGGAGAGCAAGGAATTGATGATCTTGGAGATGAGAGAAATTTTAGGGAAATAACCTGTAGGAGAGATGAAGGGTTCAGATTGGGGGAGCAGGTGGTGGCTCTGTGTGACGGTAGGAGGCTGGAGATTTCAGTTTCTGACAGGTTGAAATGCGGAGGACATAACTTTGCAGGGAGATCCAGCATGATCAGGGCAGGTGGATGCCGAGAGCTTGTCTGTGATGGAGTTGAGTCTGTGAAGAACAGGGTAAAATTGTCAGCGGTGAGGGAGGAGAAGGAGAGTAGAGTAGGGATGAAAAGGTTGAGCACAGTCTGTGTGTGTTGTTGATTGCAGACTATAGTTTGTAGTGGAAAAAAATGGTTTTAGCTGAGGAAACAGCAAAATGGAAGGTTGCTAGCAGATCCTTGTAAACTTGAAGGTCCGTGAGTATGCGATTTCTGCCATTGTCATTTTCAGCTCAGAGTTTGGTCCTGTTGCTACATCTTTTATTTTTTGTTCATTATAGGTATATCCAAGATTTTTTTTGCACCATCTGCCCTGCAAGTTAATTCATTTGTGTCTCACTTATGACATTTTTGACCACATTAGTGGTTGAATTTATATACAAGTGAAATTATAATCAGACTTACGGTCCCAGATGTCCTCTTAATTTGAGGGCCCAGCATATGAATAAAATTAGAGTATAATTGGGATGCTTTTAAGAAAGTTTGTGTTTGCTTCTGTATATGATGTGGCCAGTCGCTGTCTTGTAAATTAATCAAAATGTTATGTACCGTTTCTCACAGCTCTTGTTTGACTCTTCCGCAGGGACTGACACCTTCTCCGCCCCATAGTGGCTTTCCTATTGACCACAACCTAGTGATCACTGTGGGTAATGAGCTGACGGGGTTTTCTTCTCGAAAACAAGGCGACCACTATGAGAGGTACAACGTGAAGAAAATTAATCAGGGGCAAGAGTTCTAGTTGTAGTTGCCAGTAATCAGAAACAATCTGATAAGATATATATAAATATAAGAATCATAAATAGTTTTTACTATCAGTGCATGACTATGTAAACCATCAACAATGCTGTTTAATTATGTAGAAGGGTGGGGCATTGTGATGGGCTGGTTGAAACCATTTTTTTCTTTTTGCTGTAAATGAGGCAATAATATATGTATAGCTTATTATGGGCAAACGGTTATACTGCTTATGCTTTTTGGTCTTTTCCTAAAAGAGATTACCATGCTGGAAACGCGCACTATCATCCTGCTTTCCCTGAGAAGAATCCAGGTTATTTGTGGCTAGATGACCATATGTACAGGAGGCGGAGCCGGAGCAAAGGGAGGAGCCGGGGGAGGAGTAGGAGCCATAGTCATGATAGGGGGCGGAGCAAAAGTCATCACCGCAGCAGGAGCTGCAGCCGGGGAAGGAGTCGGAGGAGGAGCAAAAGCCACCAACATTGCCGGAGTTGGAGTCGTGGCAGGAGTTGGGGGCGGAGCAAGAGCCACACCAGAGGGAGGAGCAGGAGTCGTAGTGGCAGCAGCAGTAGTAGCAGCAGCCGCAGCAGCAGCAGCAGCAGTAGTAGAAGTAGGAGTAGCTCTCGCAGGGTACACCATAGAAGCCCGAGTGCGCTTCCATCAAAGGATAAGAAAGGTGATGAGTTTCGGGAACTGGAGCTGGCCCGAAGACGCAAGGAGGTGGAGGAAATGTTAACCGTGCCTAAAAAGTCCATTTTGAAGAAGCGTTTTGACTCTGAGACTGATTCGCCAGCTGCTGTGCAGGTTAGTAGACTGCGTTTCTGTAATTATTCCTGTCATCAATTTGTTTTTAAACTATGAAGAAATATACTTCATGTTTTTGGAGTCTGCTGGTTTAATTCTCACTATACAGGTGACTGCCTTAGTTGTGACAGAAAAGGCAGAATTTGTTCGCTTCAGTTAGCTGTTACATGATTATATGCAAAGATGAACAGAGAATCTTTACTCTGCCTGCCACAACCAGGGCTGAGAAACCATCTGTTCCCCTTACTGTTTTTCAGAGTGGTGACTCTCCAGTGGAAGTTAGACGAGATCAACAGCCCAGCAGTCTCTCCAGGGAAACTGAGCGCTTTCTCCAAGTTGTGAGCAAAGGGATGGAGTCAGGTCTGTTTGCATCCATGTTAGGGGAGAGGAGAGAGGAGTCACAGGAAGAGCAGAAGAAGCTGAACCCAATGCAGAGCCCGAGCCATCAGCAGCATGAAGAGATGCTTAGCATGGTCAAGACAGAGACTCCCTGTGAGTTTCTCCTCCCTCACGAGAGGGTCAGGCAGGACAGTAGTGGATTCTCGCGCATTTTGGGTTTGATGGGTGATCTTCCTGGCTTACAGGAGAAAAAGAAAAGCTTCACAGACATTGAAGATGAAGAGCGGTTTCTCTATGGGGATGAGGATGAAGAGGACAAGGCCAAGGCCCAAACACCCATCCAGACGGGAGCCACCCAACAGTACAGTCTGTCTGAGATAGCCGAGCATGGTGATGGCAAACCTGAAACAGTGCGATATCATGATGCAAAGTCAGGAATATCACAGTATCATGACAGTTCTGACTTTATGCTGCAGTGTCTCAACCAAGATGAGCGGACTCATGGTCTTCCTAGCAAGTCATCCTTAGCCAGCACTTTTCCTTTGAATCACCGAGACCACTCTTACATTGAGGACCATGCTGAGGCCAAAACAATTAGGAGTTCCCATGATCAGAACCACTTTGATATGAGGTACTGCCATGGGAGCCAGACAAGCACCACTCTTGAGAAAGATGGGAAATCTGAAATGTCTTGCCAGCTGTCAGAATCTTATTGCTACCCACCTGGAGTGGGTCCTCAAGATGCCAAGGAGAGGCAGGACATTGAAGAATATGAGAAAATCCAGAATCTGCTAAAAACCATTGGGTTGGATCTAGGTGTAGCAGAGATCAGCAAGATTGCCTCCAGAACACAGGAGCGCCTGCATGGAAAGAAACCAGCACCAGCATCTTCACGCCATGTGGAGAAACAGGCCGATCGGAGGGCCTCATCAGCAAGCTGGGACAGACGTCACAGCGACAGCAGGAGTGGGAGCAGAAGCCGCAGCCCCAGTTGGAGCCACAGCTGTAAAAAGTCATCACATTCAGAGAGGTGTTCCCAATCACCTCCCCCTTCTCGACGAACATCTTATGGTGAAATCCACATGCCCTCCGGCAGACTGGAGGTGGAAGAGAAAAACTTGGGAATCCCCGTTTTGGGGAAGGAAGCCTCACAACCACCCATCGTCACTGCTATGAACCCCATTCACAGCTCCCTATCTGTCCCCCATCCTGCCACCACTCTTGGACCCCTGCCTGCTCACCAAGTATCAACTTACCCTCAGAATCTGCCACCAAATTACCCACCACTGACCCCAAACTATCCACCCTCTGGCTATGGGCAGTATGGGAACTACATGCCATACGTGTCTCAGAGGTGGCCCATGTACCCACCACCTTCTCTGGTGCCACCAATGGCCCCAGTGGAAAATCAGCGGGTGTCGACAGTAGCTGGACGACCTTACCTCAGAGTTATTGAGACCGTTACCATAGATGATCAAAACAAGGGTCAAACTCCCCAGAAGACTGAGTTATCACTGGGATCAAAGAGTGGTGAGGCAACATGTGATTCTGTGTATTTTTTTTTCTGTTGGTTTGTAATGGATAATTTCAGAAAAGGTTGGACTATTAATTCAGAGAAAGCCAAATAAGCTTTTTTATTTTTTGAAGGTGCTTTATAAATATCTAGATTTGTGACTTTTTTTCTTACATCTTGCATAAATCTTTTACACACACTGGCTCCTCAACTTACGATCATAAATGGAACAGAAAGGCTCTTTGGAGCTTATTTCGTTTATGCCAAAGTCACTTTAACCCCTAAATCACAATCAATAAAAGCTTAGTAATAGACATGTCCCTTGATTTATTTGCAGACTAGGTTCTGTAAAAACATGAGATATAGCAGCAATTTAAAAAAGCTTGCTGTTTTCCTTAACTTAAATAATTTAAATGTATTGAAAAATAAAAGTATGGCGTCTCCACAAAGTCAGTTTGTCATGTGCGTTAGATGTTGCGAGAAGACGACTATAGGGGGTCCCCGACTTACGATGAGGTTACGTTCCGCGAAACCCATTGTAAATTGAAATTATCGTGAGTCGAAAATGCATTTAATGCACCTAACCTACCGAACATCGTAGCTTAGCATACCTGCGATGGCCATTACGGGCTTACCGCCTTCATTCTGGGCAGTTATCTTGAATTTCTCCTCAAAAGTAACTGCCTTCCTCCTCTTCTTCCCACCAGTAGCAGGAGACACAGATGGGCATTTCTGTGACATTATGGATGCACAAAACATAGCCGCGTGGCAGACTGGAAGATGCGGATCGCTGCCGCAGCCCAGTATTGCAAGGAAGTATCGCACCACATATTTCTTGCCTGGGAACAAAATCAAAATTCAAAGTACGGTTTCTACTGAATGTCTATCGCCAGTTCACAATTGTAAATTCGAAAAAATTGCAAGTCGAACCATTGTAAATCAGGGCCCACCTGTATTTAATTTCTAGCTTCATCTCTGTGATAATAGTATATCTCCTCTTACACAAATTTTGTAAGGTAGCTGACTAAAGAGGTACCACACCAATAATGCCTGGGTGAGCTTTGCTGCAATCTCTTGATTTGGAGTGTGAACACAGGTCACATTCACAATTCTGCAGATGGTAATTGTAGAAATTGGTAAGTTAACCCAATAATCAATAAAAATGTTTGTATCTTTGAAAATGTGCAAGTCCACAATTTGTAATTTGAGGAGCCAGTATATTAAGAAGTTCTCTTAATGGTTTTTGTTACTTAATGCCTCAATCTAATCTCCAATTGCTGTACTTCAGTGATGAAAGAAGATGCACACCTTGCCTGTAGTGATCCAAATCGTCATGTTGCGAGTGGCCAATGCTCAAGGGTGTCAGAGGAAAAGAATAATGCCAGTCAAAAACAGAAGGTACTTGGAAAACCAGAGTTTCCATACTTTAAGAGCTTTCTACATTTCCAGATCGTTCACACTATGCTCTATATCCAGTTGGGTATACAGAAGAATGCAAAGAAAAACTATAAATATTTTGTCCAAGATTACTTTTGATTTCACGTTAATTCAACAATAAGCTATTTACAGTTCTTCCATTTATACAGTAGGCTCTTGTTACTACAATAATTAAGGAGAAGTATGTTGCTCAAGAGTAGTATATAGTGGGATTAGGGGGTTTTAACTGGATCCTTCAGATTGCAAGGTGATAGCCTTCACCAGTATGCTTCCTGATGTCCCTTGAGATGTTAAAGGAAGTCACACTGACTACAGGTAATTAATTCCATATAGATTTATTTTGTCTTTCATTGTTAACTTCCTTTGTTGGCAACTTCTTAAAGAAATTCTTTAGTAGTAATTATTGGTTTTTGATTTGATCCGTGAGCCTACGTTGCTAAAATATGTGGAAATGAATTGTTCCTGTTTGATAAAATCACAAGCCTATTTGTTTGTAGGTTAGCGAAGAGTGGGAGAAGCTGAAGAAAGAACGAGAGATGCGTATGAAGAAGAAAGAGTATCTCATGAAGGAATTAGAAAGGTTAAGGAAGCAGCAAGGTACTTTCCTCATTCTGATGTTGGCATAGTGTGTTGTTTTTTTTTTTGCCTTTCTAAACGCTTATGTTATACATCTTAATACTTGCTTATTTTTAGATGAAAACATGGTTTAATTGTGTGGTTTTTAGTTTCTGAATCAGAGTCCTTTCTTCTAAATCCTAAGCTTTAAATATCTTTTGTGGTTTTGTTTGTATTCTGCCTCACTGTCAAAGGGGAACTCTTGCGAAAGAAACGGCGAGAGAAGGACGGCCACAAGGACCCACTACTTGCTGAGGTGGGCCATCTTCAAGAGGATGTCATGGCCCAGATCTCCGAACTCCGCAAGGAACATGAGGCAGCTGAGAAGAAGCGTGCTGAACTGGAGAAAGTGGCCATCATTCTCGGCCTGCACGTTTCTGAAAAATATAGGAAGGAATCCCGATTGTCTGTGGAGCAGGAGGCAGCATCAGAGAAGGTGCGAGAGCAAGCTCGGACCTCCGAGAAGCCAGCATCTGCACCATCCACCAACGCCCCTTCTTCCAAGGTAGAATTCTTAGAGGTGTTCTGGATGAACACCAGAAGTCTGAGGCACTGGTAAAGTGTCATTGTTAAATTTTAGTTTAATTTTTTCCTCTGTAATAGTTTGAAATGTCACTTCTGTGCTAAGTTGTTGCAGGGCAGCAGCTCTTTGGTTTGGGAACCTTCTCAAATATGTTTGATGTTTACAAGGCTCTGTTATGTTTCCTTGTGTATCTGCCCTCTGCCACCATTTTCCTTCACTTTAACACCAGTAAACTTGCTTTAACCTGCTTTCAATATATGTCTTTCACTGCATGGCTAACACTTTGCACAGTCTGCCTTTAAATAGAACCTCAAAGACAATATTTGAATAATTGAGGGTTTCATTTCTGTCCCATGTGGTGTCTTTTGAAAGTTTGATTTCTAATCTGTCAAGCCTTGAACATTCAGTCCTTGTCTGGAGATTATTAAAGGTTTTTTAATTTTATTTATTTAAAAAGAAAGAAAAAAGCTACACTAGTTGCAATACACTTCTCACATGTAGGGTTTTTAAATATAGTCTAAGAAATGTCCTTTTAGAATATATCAAATGAAAGCAACGCTTAATATGGGAACTACAGAGTTGATAACCCTGGGTTCAGTCGAAGGGTCTCCTGGTTTGTTCCAAATGTGGAATGTAAACGCTTTAGAAAATGATTAACAAAGTTTAAGACCATTCTTGGGAGTTCACGATTTCCTGGCCAGTTTCACAATGTCAGTACTGTCAAAAAATGATCCACAAATTAAAACAATCAATTATGCCAACTATCCATAGAAAGCACATATAAAAATGTAAGCAATTTTACAGTATGAAGAAAGCTGTTCTAATTATTCAGGTGCCTGTCTTATCCGAAGCTCCACCTTTGCAATAACACGAAGACATGCAAACAGCACACCCATAAACAGACACCTTTCAAACCACCTCTCACTGCCTTTTACCCTCAGCAGCACTGACTTCTGATCAGGGCTTAACCCATCACAGCATTCTGTGAACACGTGAGCATGGATCAGGGTTCAGTGACTACAGTGTGTCAGAATTTACATACAGGAAGAAGGTATGTTGCTGAAACAAACTTTCATTGTATGGCAGGGTTATATGAATTTTGCATTCACAAAGTGTATAATAGCAAAAAAATAGCAAACCCAGGTGCTGATTTAGGTTTGGTAACGCCCTTCAAGGCCGGCACTCAGAGCCTCCTAGATTGCAAAGGTAAGAATGTTTTGAAAAACTTGAGTGATTAGGGATAAGTGTTTAAATTATAATTGTTTTATGTTACAATTTAGATTTTCTTTGTGCATAGTTTTTTCCTTTTTTCATCTAGTAAAACTCAAATCAAATAATAACAGGTTCTTCATTTACGGCTTTTCCTCACGCAGATGTCAGCGTCAAGGAACTCTCCAGAAAAACAAAAGGTGAAAAGTTTAGTAGACAGCCCATCTGCAGCAGGGACACCGAATCAGTATGAATTCTACGATGCTGGAAATCACTGGTGCAAAAACTGCAACACCATCTGTGGCTCCATGTTTGATTTTTTCACGCACTTGCACAGCAAATCACACAGAAAGGTTAGTGTCACTTCTTTAATATCTCTTATATGTGTTTCCAAGTAAAGTAGCTTTCCCAAATGGTTGCAATCTACAGAAAACATTTAACCTTTCTTTTAATTTTTCCCTTCCCCACAGGTATCCTCAAAGTTGCTTGTGCTTTTTTTTTTTTTTTTTTTTTTTTTGTTTGTTTTAGAATTACATTTTTTGTGTAATTTGTTTTTGTGTTGTAACTTGAGAACACATCCTTCTGTATATGCAGACACAGGACCCTTATGACAGGCCTTGGGCATCAAATTCCTCTTGTAGTGAAAAGAAATGGACTGATGGAGAGAAGGTTGTCAAACCTGCAAAAGGTACTAGGCTTGTAGCAGAAAATGATTCTAGGACACTTTGTGTGGTGTGTGTGTGTGAGAACTTCTTGACCTTGCCGAAGTTTTGTAAAATGCTGTTGTAAATATCACTCGAGGACAGGACCTTTGTCATCTTCTCTCCTCTTAAATTTGTTTCACTTCCTTCAAAGCTGTGCATCTGAACATAATACATCATTAATTTACATATCTGTCCCCATGGTTACCACATACTAATGTTACCATCGTGTGCTGCTTTATACAGGGGCTGAGTTTATGGTACCTATAACAGGATTTTACTGCCAGCTGTGCAAGGAGTTTTTTGGGGATCACATTTGTGCAGAAGACCATGTCAGATCTCCATATCATAATGAGAAGTACAAGGTAATTCCTGAAGTAGGAGAAATTAGTCTGTAATTATCATACATGTTCCTGACACATTCTCCAGTAATTGACAGTCGTTCCTAAGGTTCTTACAATAGTGTGTATGCAGTAAATGCTGTTCATCTCTTCAGTAATTCACAACCTTTCCCCCAAAATCCATTACTGGTAAAATTAATATTCATAGGCATAGACAGTGGCTATAGCAGTTTCAGCACTTTTGTGTTTTCTTTTACAGATTAGTCACAAGTGCAGGTTTTGATCAACCTAAGACTTGAGGTGTTTTAAAAAAAAAAAAAAAAAAATTGAACTTTCATTTAATGTGCTGTTCTCCAAATTCGTGACCTAATTTTTCTTGTCTCTGTACTAGAAACGCATTGAGGAACTCCCACTCTATGAGCAAAGGAGGAACCTTGACCGGCAGGCTGGACTCGCTGTGATTACAGAGAGCCGAGACCGAAAGTACTCCGAATTGAAGCGAAAGATGGAGGAGGACCCCACGTATCACAAGGAAGAGAGGCCCCAAAATCAAAAGGAAGAAAAGTCAATATCTCACAAAGAGGAAAGATCCCAAAAGAGTAAGACTGAAAAGACTATAAGGTGTAAAGATGAGAGAATCCAAGACCACAAAGAGGAGAGACCAGAAAATCACAGAGATGAGAAACCTGTCAGTCACAGGAATGACATAAGTCAGAAGAAAGAGAAGGAGAAAACAGATGAATGTAATGAACAGGTACTAGAGAAGGCCAGCAAAACAGAGGCATCAAAATTAGCTGAGCAGACCGAAAAGTTACCTGACTTTCACAGGGTGATCTCTGGGCCTAGCCCCTCAATCCTTGCTAAGGTGAGAAAGAGGAATGAGGAGGCAATCAAGAGCTCCTCATCCTCCACATCATCTCCCCCTGCATTTGGGAAATTTAGCTGGAAGAAAGTGGACAAGGAGGAAGAGAAAGCTCCGGAGAACATTATGGAGGAGGAAAGTAGCGATGTGGATGGCGGAGGGGACAAGGATGATGGGAAGGCTGCACTGGTCAGGTCAAAGACCATTGCCATCAAGCTTTCAGGGAAAACCGTCATCCCTCCTTCTAGTCCCTGGGTACCATCCAATTCCCAACCAGCCCTCTTGGCAAAAATACGCCCAAATCTGCCTGCACCGCCTATGGTACTGAGGAAGTCAGGCCCTGGCCCCTCTAATAAACCTCCCCCCTTAAACACTTTTTTATCCATCAGACCATCTGGAAATGGTATTAATAAACCTCTGCCTGTACTGAAGGAGCAGGACAAACAAGACACTATGGTCACTCCTGACCTTATTTCAAAAGCATTTTGCGGTGAGGAGGTGGTTCTGAAAACTCCAGAAGTCCCAGATGAAACGATGACTGTTGGAAATTCGAAAGCTGCCCAAGGAACAGAGGTGGACGTTAGTGTAGAAGAGGCCCCGCTTCCTCCGGGCATGTGCATACTGACCTACGAATCTGATGTGGCTGTCCCTGGGGTGCCGGAAAGTGAACAGACTGTGACTGTAGTGGTCCGTCCCCCTCCCATGCTGCAGAAGAACCCGGCTGACCCTCTGCAGAAGACCGAGAAGCCAAAGTCCAACTTGGCTGCAGCAAAGGCACAAGATCTGTATGATATCTTCTATGGCAGTGGGCCTTCAGACCACAGAGGAGGAGCCCGTGACTTGAAAAGTGTAGATACCACCAAGAGCAAGGACCCAGAGGTTTCCATCCCCTCGGGTGAACATGAAAATGACGCTGAGGCACAGGGGGCTCAAGAGTTTTGCAAAGAAGACCTCAGCCCAGAGGTCACTGCCGAAGGCTCCAAATAGCCAGCACAAAGGCTTGAAAACTGACAGTTAATTTGAGTTTGGATCTATGACACTTAATTTTGAGTTCTCAGACCCTGGATTTGGTGCCTCACTTCGTGGTGTAGACGAAGGCCTGTTATGTCAGTGTGAAATGTGAGTGTTGATGTTTGAATAAAGGATAGTGGCTGATTTGTAAATAAAATAGCAGTGGGAAGTGCCAAGTTGGACTGAAAATCAAAGGTGACCAGGGATCTGAGGACAGGGATTCAAAAATGTAGGGGAATGTTAAACTGTGCAAAGTCAAACTGGAAGGCTCATAGTGCATTATGAGAATAAAACCATCTTGAATTTCCTCCGCTTGTTATCCCCTAAAAAGGCAGCTCGGAAATGTGGTGTGCGTCTATAACAGTTTTACATGGTTAAAAGTGAAATTTGCTAGTTCAAATCTTCCCTTACCTTAAAAAAAGGTAATGTACAAAACTGCTTCTTATGATGTATGTTTATTTTGTCATTTCACACTTAAACTGTTTTTCTATTTTTAACAAAAGACTTGTTGATACAGGAACAAGAGAACTTGGAGAAGACGACAAGAGTTGCTAAAGCATTGAAGCAAGGACCAAAAGTGGTTTCAAAAAGCATTTTCTGTGTTTGTTGCAGTACTCAGCACCAAAATGCTGAAGATACGGTTGTGGTGAAAAATATACAAAATGTTGAAATATTTAAATTTTATTCTGCATTCTTATGATGATCTGAATGCTGTCATTAAAACTGCTCTGTAACCACTGCACAAAATAACATTTCAATAAATTGCTGTCAAAGTGTTTGCTCACTGTCGATTTTACTTAAGTTTACTTTATATACTGTACTCATTTGTTGACAAGGCATAAAGCACTTTACTTTTTGGTCAAAAGTACATATGCTCAAACTTAAAGGTTTCTGAAAAACTGAAGTTATTTTCGTACTACTACTATAACCACAGATGCGCACAGGTTGCGGGTTTCTATAATTCTACATCCCCCTGACCAACCTATGGGACAAGCGGTTCTGAAAATGTGAAATGAAACTTTTTACTACAGGTTGCGTCTAGGTGTGCATTTTTCTTGTGATGTGATGCTAGGTAAGTGTTTTACAACTTTGCTTTCTTTGGGAGTATTTACATTCTCTAGTGGAAATGTTATTTTGCTTGATTAGTTTTGCATGTCTGTTGATTGCCCCACTTGGTAACTAGGGACACTGATTTTCCCACTCTACGCAACGTTTCACTTGTTGAGCCATATTGTCCTATGCCAGGTCAAAGCAATTACTTGGCGCAAAGCACTCTGGGAAACCAGGACCTCATGAACCAGCACAGGTAAGGTCCCAAAATCTCATGGGAAGGCAAGCATCACGAAGCAGAAATTACTTGTACAACTTAATACCGGTTATACATTTTTTTAAAATTTTTTTTTTTTTTTTAAAAATCCTGTGTTAATGCTGCAAATTGTTACATGTTCTGGCTTTTCCCTGAAAGGTTGAAAGTACTTTTGGAAGTAAAAACAGCCTGTTCCAATATGTTAATTTCTTCAATAAAGAATATTCTCTTTCTCGGCTATTCCATAGTATTTGTTTTTATTATTTACAGAATATGAAACTTTTTTTTTTCTCCCTCTCAATCGAAAAGACTTTTTGTGTAATGCTTCCAGCAGTGTAAAGTAAACTTTACAGTAAAGATATAGATTTTTGTCCTTAAGTTTGAAAAAAACTTGGAAAACTGTTGTCCATTATACAGTATGTCATTGGCAGAATGTCATAGTTATTATTGGTGGTATCAGTAACGGTAGTTATTAGTGATAAGTATTTAAATTTATTGTAGTCTAATATTTTAGAAACACTGCAGTTGTTCTTATGATTCTTGATTATGATTCTTGAATATGATGATTATTACTTGTTTATTATCGAAAGTTGTCCGCCCTTACCATTTTACATTCTAACGTGTAGTCATGGATGGTGTTATGTTGATCAACTGCGCAAAACGGCACCACGAAAAAAGGAGTAACATGGGTCATGCTGCAGTACTTTTGAGGCTACGGATGGTATCCGCTCGACCGGAAAGGCGGCTGAAGAGCGGCGCTGTTGCCATCCCGCGTCCCGGCCTGCGGTGGCTGTGCGTCCGAACAGGGGCCAGACGCGTCCCGAGGCCGAATCCCGGGCGGCGAAGATTTTTGGTAGCACGCCAGCAATGTCTTTATATTAATTTGCGTTTCAAATTATTTTGACTGTAAGTACAGAGAAGTTGTGTTGTGCTTACTAAAATTTGGAACATTCGCAAAAAATGGGACGTAAGTAAATCGCACAAGTTAACTGTCGTGTCGGGTTGATGCTTGAGTTTGATACACCTGCGAACTTCACCGGTAAAATCGTACTTGCAACGTTTTTAACTTTATGAAAAAGGTTATGCTATCACAACTGAGGAAAAAAAAATTCAATGAAGGAACGAGATGGACTGCGAAGAGTATTAATAATTGTACCATGTGCGGATTTGTACTACATTTTCACCACGTAATGAGTTGAGGCAATTATTAAGTTATATTCAAGTCAAGTCAACATGATACTACTCGTGATATTTAGACATTTAAAAATACTTAATATGGAAAAATGAGTAACACTCTGCAAGAAGTTATACTGCACTGTAAAACATGATTTTCCTGAGCGGAAATAATAAAATTAAACAGTTACAGTAATGTATCACAAATTTATTAATTACTTTTCGTTGCACTGTTGCTAGGTAGAATACCTGCTTCCTGAGAAGGTGGGGGAGTAATAATCCATCGACCGGAATTGTAACCAATGAAAAAACCGTGTTGTGCAGTCACTAGGCAGTGTTACGTTTCACAAACCAATGAGATTATTGTCGGCCGAGAAGGGCGCAGGGAGCTGGAGGTAACCGAGGGGAGTGCTGTTGAGTCCCGGGTAAGTCTGTCACGGAGTCACCGTGGATAACAGCAACAAGAACTGCAAAATGCCGAATAAGACTAAGAAAGAAAAGGTAATATAAAATGAACATTGCAATTTGAGTGGATTATGAATTGCGTGTTGTTGTTGTTGCTCCTTCGTAGGAGAAATAATGAGAAGAAGTGTATTTTGTCGGAGTATGTTTGTTGTGAGGGCCTAGCGGCGCTCGGACACGCAGGAGCCTTTCGTTCTTCAGCCTCCTTCTTTCTCCACCTCACCGGCAGCACAGGACTTCATCATGTAGCCCAGATCGCAGAAATTTTCGACCTTAACTACAACGATTCACCTCTCAGATACATAATAACATTTGGCACTTGACTAGACAGGAAAAATTTCTCTCTGTCAGGCGTGTTTCTCCTTGGAAAGAACACTGTTATAATTGTATGAATTAAAATAACGCAAACTAAGTCGGTTTGCATGTGCAGCATTTGAAGCGGTGTAAATGGAGTAAAAAGTCTGCCTTCTTTTTGCGGGCGGCTGCACGCCAGCAGCGTCGCCCGTGCGGCTCTGGCTAGTATGGTGGAGGACTGACTAGCCCCGGTGAAGTGGACTCCCAGCACGGCCCCAAGTTTCACTGGATGATGTGTGTGTGTGAGAAATATGTGGATTTTGCGTTCGAACGCGAGTGAACCTCGTACCCCGGACCTTCCCTCGTTTTTTCCCCCTCTCTGCCTCCGAAACGTTCCCCAGGTCAATTGACTCAGTGCTCCGCGGAGGAGCCTCGCAGGGCCGCCCCGACATGCTGGGACAAGCAGGGACAAGCAGGGCTGCGCATCATCAGAGGAAATCCGGCCGCTCGCAAATTATTATAAATCCCAGCGACATTAGTGTTACTGTTTGCCACCACAATGTCAATTATGTGTGTTACGTAGTTTAGGGGGAACTTGCAGTCTAGTGACGGGATGATGAGGATCAGCGACAGCAGCGCCTGGTCAGTCCCAAGTCATCATGATCGCATGGAAATCAATGACACTTCAGTCTTCACACAATTCATTTATAAAAGGCCGCTTCATGTGTGGCTTCTCTGTAAGTGTGGAAAGCCTTGAGTTGCTGAAGGACAGTGAAGCGGAGGTGGTTCTTGGTGGTGTTCGGGTCTCTCCAAATAACGGTCCTTACTCCAGTAAAAGTGGCGAGAAGGGAAGTCATAACGGTGTAAAATCAGCTAAACCGTATGGGAAACGTTAATAGAGAAAGCTGGTAGCGTAGTGGTAAGAGCTACTGCCGTTGGACCCAAAGGTCGCAGGTTCGATCCCCGGCTGTAGTATCCTCGAGCAAGGTACCTACCCTAAATTGCTCCAGTAAAATTACCCAGCTGTATAATTGGTTAAATAATTGTAACCTTAACACTGTACATCACTTTAGAGGAAAGTGTCAGCTAAATAAGTAAATGTAATACGGTTGATCTGATTTTGTTTTAACATCTTGGGGTAGTAGGTGGTGTCCTGTTTAGGGCTGTCATCTTATAATCTGATCAGTTGGTTTGAATTGTGCTCCTCTTATATTACCCTTGATTAAGGTAGTTACCCACTCACTGATGTGGTAAGAATGCTCTGCTATATAAATGGGTACATGGTTGTAAAAAGTAGCTTATCTAATGATAATAGTAATAAGGCACTTGTTACTTACAGGAGCCAAGCAAATCTGCTAAAAGTGGCACAAAGAACAGTAACATTAGCGCTGGGAAGGACACTGGATCTGAAAACTCTGATGAGGTGAGTTACTCTTTAATATTAATGTGTTTTAGAGTGTTCGGTGTGGTGACACTCAAAAAATTCTTTCATTGTTTTCTATAAACCAGAAGTATGAGAAACCGGTGAAAATAGTTTTACCTTTTGGCTTTAATCAGAATTTATTATGGGGAAATTAGGACATGATTAAATATGTCTTGCATCACCATAACCAGTCTTGATGGAAAACATCCTGCTGTTTGTAATTCTAATTATAAATAACGCAATTATATCTGCCCTTATGTCACCTCTATTACGTGGACATTGAATAAAAACCAATCTCTAAATTGGTTAACTGGTATGCTATATATTTAATCATAGAAACTCATTTCATTAACCCAAGTGATGATCTTTTTGTGTAGTTAATTGAAGGTTGCTTAAAATTTGTGCAAATCTTTCAAATATGGGCTCTGTGTAACAACGCTGACTGACCAGTCACTGTCCCTGGCTCTTTTCACCACATGAAATACTCAGGAAAGTTGCACAGTTTTTTGAGTGCTCCAGTCCTGCAAGTTTTTTGTTAGAGTTTGTGGCAGTCTTCTGGATTTTTTCGGAGGTGCTATAAAATGCGCTTTAGCTGGGTCTTGATTTCATTGTTTCTTGTTTTCCCCAGGAGGGAAAGTCTGCACTGTGTACAAACCACTCTGTGTGTGATTGTACTGTTAGATCTGACCTCATGTGGTCAAAGTTACCCACCAATAGCCTCCATTCACTTGTCCATCCTGCAAAAAGTGAAAGGAAATTGTCATTCTAGATAGTGTTTGTTTTTTGTGAGTCTATAGCAGAATTTTTAAATCTTCAGGGTTCAAATGAACATCGTTGCAGTATTGTTAGTGCTGTTTGCTTCTCTGCTTTCATCAGATGATACTTGGCAAAACAAAGGAAATTTTCAATACAAACTTTAAGCAGTGTACTGCTGAGAATGGGGAACTGCAAGTAATGTAGTGATTAGAGCTGCTGCCTTGTGCTTGAAGGATCTAGGATAAAATCCCACCTCTTGCTGTCAGAAAGTTTAGCAAGATACTTACCCTAAATTGTCCCAGTAAAAATTATCCTGCTTTTTAAATGGGTAAATCATTGTAAGTAGCTTAAATTTGTGATTTGCATTGGAGAAAAGTGTCAAATGTAAACAACAGGTTTGAGCAGTATTGAAGCATGAATATTAAATGCTCACAGTTCTAAGTGAAATTTAATTAAATAATCCATAGAATACTTGCACCAAATGTTTTAGAATCATAAGTGGAGAACTTCTGCAATGATTGCTACATAATGTGTTAGGTGTGAAACGGGACACGCTGCACACCATGTATGTAATCATGGACGAGAATGCAGGTGATTGTGTTGTTCTCTCAAGTGCAGAATATTTTTAAATAACAGAAAAGGTCCACTTTTAGTTCAGTGCTTTTAAAGGATTTTTTTGTATGGTGTGGAGTAGAATATAAAGTGTCACATGTTTCTAAGTTACTGTGGACAGCAGCCATGGCAGCAGTTAGTCTCCAGCTTTGGACACATGGTCCCAGTTTTGAATTCCCTCCCCTGGATCTAATACCCTTGAGCACGGATAAGTACCACGTAGTACCCTTGATCGATAAGTACAATGCTCACAAACCATGCAAATGTAATGCATTCCTGAGAAATCCTCTGAGAGGTGAATTTAAGGATGTATTAACCAGTAGTTTGAATGGTAAAAAATAATAAATTGTTCCTTCGCCCCAAAAGCGATGCCCATTTATAATAATCTAATCACCATATCCCATTAAAATGGACACATTTACTTTAATAGTTAACAATATTTTAACAAATAACAAGGAAGTTTCCCTTCATTAATTACTGTAATACTGAGTAGCTGTTTAGCTGTGCTCATTCAGCTCTTTCGTAGCTGTTACATTCTTTATACAGACTGTGTTTTCTCCAGGTGCTCCAGTTTCCTCCCACAGTCAAGATACACTTCAAGTGGATTGCTGACTCTAAATTGTCCTTAGTGTGTCTCTTATATTGCTGCACTGTATTAAGGGGTGAGTGATTGTTGGGAGTTTAATGTAGTGTATCTAGCATTGTATTTTATCTTTGATTAAGGTGTCTGCAAAATACTAGTTAGTAATCATTGTACATCACAATGATGAAAAGCATCTGCTAAACGTCTTGCTACTCTGCTGTCAGATGTGCGAAATCTAAATTAGGTTCTTGTAAATTTGAAGAAATGCCTTGTAAGACAAAGTAGGAGGAGGAAACTCCTCGTGAAGTCAGATTGTTGTAACTTAAATGGATGTATCTCAAGGTATGACTGTAATTGCTTAACACTGTAAGTTGCTTCGGAGAAAAGCATTGATATTGAATATCAACGAATCATATGAATTATGCTGATAAAACAGATGTCTGCTTGCTCCCACTTTGAAAACATCCTCACATAGAGTGACATTGATAGTGGAACATAGCATCCTCAGCACTTGATGTCACATGTTGGGTGTAAAGCTATTGATCTTGATCTATTTTGGGACCGTTTGGGTCAGGTCTCTTCAGTAGAGCCAGTCATATCTGTTGTACTGTGTTCCTGGCCTTGGGCGGGCCTGAACTTGCACAGGAGTGTTTCATGTCAACATGCTTCCCGTTTGTGCATTGTTTATGCTGTTGATAGAGAGGGGCACAAAATCTTATGTTCTTTCTTAAGTGTCATTCAGTGTTCATTTGGATGCTCAAATGGATCTCCTTTAGCTACTCAAAAGTGGTGCTGTTGGTAGTTGGTGGCGTGGAGTGTTGCAGAATTATACTCTGAAAATCTGGGCAGCTGTTAGCATAGTGATTAGAGCTGCTGCCTTTGGACCCAAAGATGGCAGGTTCGAGTCTCACCCTCCAGCTGTGGAACACTTGAGCAAGGTACTTATCCTAAATTGCTCTAGTAAAATTACCCAGATGTATAAATGGGTAAATAATTGTAAGTAACGTTAACATTGCAAGTTGCTTTGGAGAGAATGTAGTTCTTTTTGAAAGCAAGGAGGCAGCAAGCAGCATTGAGTGTGCTTCTTGTGTGGTATTTGCTGGCACAGGTGGTGCTCCCTACACTAAATAGAACAATGGCAGTTGAGTCATGAAACTGTAGGTCTAGAGGATGATTTGCAAGCAGGGGTTTCTCCTTCACTCTCTCCCTCTTGGTATACCTCTTTTTACATGTCTTTTCTTCCTCTGCATCTCTCTCCATCCCCCTTTGTGTGTTTGATCCCCTCCATCCTGTAGTTGGGCATTGTTGACCCTCACCTTTCAGGAATTCACTTTGAGTCACGAAGCACTATGTTTTAAAGGTTGTCGCTCTTTTGCATCAGTTTGTTTCTTCAGTTTACTTATGTCAAATAATGGGCAAAACTTATGTAATGTGAACACCTCTTGAACTCATACTTCTTATGTTTAATTTCACTGGGACTTTGTAAAAAATGTGAAGAAATGTATGCAGTGTAAATATACTGAAAGCTTACTTAGTAAACACAACATCCTTACTTATGACTGACTGTAATTTGTAACTATTAGTGTTACATCTTGGTAAATACTAAATATTTCCTGAAGAGTATTACATAAAATGGTAGTAAAGAGAAGATAGTTATCCTGTTCAGGTTGATATTGATCTCATGGTTGTTTTTTTTAAAAAAATGGTTTTTTCTCACCAGTTGATCCACAGTTAGCCTTGCGATTACCAAATGAGTGTACTTAGTGACATCATTCTGTTATTATTTTGTTGTTCTGGTGAGTTGTTGAGAACCGTAAACTCTGTGGCAAGGTACACTCTCGTCCTGTCAGAGAAAGCAAGAGAGACACCCCTTTTATGCTTCGGACAGTTTCGTGCTTGGAACACTTTCCTTGAGCACATGACGAGAGGGGCCCAGCCATGTTGAATTATTAAGCAAAGTCTAGTTAAAAAAAAAACCGGTGTCCTTTTCATTTGGGAACTGGTGCACAGACTAGCCTAATAGGGGGGATGTAAGGTTACAAGCAGTTAAATAAAGTAAGTCTCAGAAAGAGAGCAGTTAAATATTTTTGAAAGGCCTTCTCACGCTGAGCTCAATAGTATGAAATGCAGGCTTCCAAGGTGAAGGGGGTTCAAATCCTTGAGTAACAGAGCAAAAAGTAGGGGTAAGTTTCTAGGTGTTTGAAATGATGAGAAGTTGTGAAATTGTCCCTTTAGTCCAACTTCGACAAACTCAGTTTTTCATCTTGCTGTCTCTATAAACTCCTAATGGCCTCCAGCAATATGACCAGTCTTGCTTTTTGATATGTTCTAGATTCCTTTTTGTCTTTTGCAAGTAGCGGCCTCAGCAGTTGCTTTCTCCAGAACTTGGTGATAAAGTAGGTCTTGCAAGAAGTCTGATCTGTTCTCCCTGTGGGACTGTTCAGCTGTTTGCCTCGTTGCGATACATGATTCCTGCATTTGCTGCTTCCAGCTTTGCTAGGTACAAAAAAGTAGCTTAATCATCTTAATTCATAAATGAATAAGATGTATTTTGTAAGGTAACATTTACATTTATTCATTTACCTGACACTTTTCTCCAAAGCAACATATAATGTTAAGTTACTTAGTTATTTACCCCATTATACAGCTGTGTAATTTGTACTGGAGTAACTTGGGGTATGTACCTTGCTCAAGGGTACTACAGCTGAAATTGGGTCCAAGGATGCAGCAGCTCTAACCACTACGCTACCAGCTGCCCTGCAACATTTCAACCTAGATGGAGCAGAAGGAAAATGAATTAATCTTTGAAAGGCTAATTTATTTGTTTCTGGCATAATTGCCATTTTTGTTCTCCTTTAAGCAATAAATAGTTTGCATTTGTACCTTTTTGGTAACTCATCTCATACAAAAAGTGACACCATAAATAATACAGAATATTAAATTTCCGGTTTATTAAAAAGCTATAGTATCCATGGTATATATGTGAAAAATTGTGTATGGCAAGAAACTGAAGCTGGAGGTGCTCTCATTGTAATAAAATTCAATAACGTAACATCAAATAGCCTGTTTACACTTGAATAATTTAACTTAATGTAACAAAAAACAGCATTCAGCTTAATCATGTGACTTAAATGGCTAAATCAAGTCTGATAAAAAGCTGAGCTGGAACAGAAAACAGGGAAGATTACTGCCAAGGTTATGCTGGAAACTAAGAGGTTATATGAGCTGCTGGTTACATGAGCTGCTTTGCAAATGTCACAGAACATATATACCACTATAATATTTACTGGAGTATATCACAGGGCATGAAAAAACATTTCCAAAGTTTTAGAAGTGAATAACTCAAAGGAGGAAAACCGTATAAATGCAATATGCTTTTTTTGTAGTTACCTTAGTTGTTTTGGCTCTTGTACACACACTCAAATTCTGGAAATTGCTGCTGCTGAAAAGAAAATCTCTAATAACTTGTATGTGATGTATGGTAGCTCCTCATGTTGTTACCGTTGAAGTGACAAATTTCTAAAAACATTTTCCATTTTTAACATTTTCTTCACCTTTCCGTTTTCTGAAAAGTGTGTATTACGGATCAAAAGCCATCTGCATTTCAGCAACCAGCCGTATTGTTCAGGAACAAGATGATGAATGTTGCGCATTTGTGGAAAGAATGTCAGCTATTGACACTGAGTAGGAGTTTGAGGCATAGTTTTTATTTTCAGTAATTTTTAAATACTGTAGGTTGAGTAGCTGAAAGTCAGTTTTTTTAGTTCGTTTTGAATTCAAGTATTTTTTATTATAGGTGTATCTACATTTTGACAGGACCTAAGCTGTTATAAATGAACAGATCGAACTGGCCAAAAATTGACACACTTCACACATGTTTATGTGATGAAATCTCTCAATTGGGATTTCATGGGAGGTTTTGGAGGTGTATATTTTCTTTAATTTTTAATTTTAAGTTAATAAAGAATAATGAAATTATTTCACTATGGTGGGCTTCTGAAACACTGCAGCCCTGCAGTGCACTGCATTAGGACCTCCACTAATTGATATTGAATTGATAAATGGAAGCTTTATAGAGGGTTTTGCATTTATTACACTGTAGCTCTACCTGAGGTTTTTACAGAAACCGGTCAGCAAATGGAGGGATTTAATATGTAACTTTTATGTTTTGGTGACAAAAGTGACTTGAATGTAATAAACAAATTGAGTTACAGACTTCTGGTTCTAATTGCATTTCTAAGTTGAGGAGCCAGTGTACATATGAAATCCATATTCTCTATGCTTCTGTGTTTGCATTCTATGAAATTCACATTTTGTAACGGTAAGTTTAAAAAAAAAAAAAAAAAAAAAAAGTGTTTTTACAGTCTGTTAAAGTAGGAGTCAGTTTCTTTTTACGTTATATACGTTTGGATTTGTTCCAATTTCTTTGGTTGGCCCTTTGGTGGTAGAGATGCAATTGCTTACAACTACCTAGTGTAGCTAAATTAGTTACATTCTGTTTTGTTGTCAGTTGATTGATCCTGGTCAGTCTTATAAATCACACACACACACACACATTTTCAGAAACGCTTGTCCCATACGGGGTCACGGGGAACCGGAGCCTACCCGGTGACACAGGGCGTAAGGCCGGAGGGGGAGGGGACACACCCAGGACGGGATGCCAGCCCATCGCACGGCACCCCAGGCAGGACTCAAACCCCAGACCCACCAGAGAGCCGGACCCGGCCAAGCCCGTTGCGCCACCGCACCCCCCATCCGGGCATAAAATTATTTTAATGTAAAGGATGGCTTGGAGAATTTTTTTTTTTTTTTTTTTTTTTTTTTTTAATTAATTTGTACAATGTATGAAAGTATGATTTTATTGAGCTTTAGGCACTCTGGTGCATCTAGTCTGTATTAAACTATAAAGCACTTTTTGCTGAAGTGAGGTAAGGCCTGAGCCAAATGGCTGTGCTAGCCCCAGCCTTTTATTGGGCCTGCCAGAGTAGGTGTGTGCCTGTGGCCACCGATCCACTAAAGTGTAAATAAATGGATAAATGCATGTTATTTACATCTCTACAGGCAGCCTTGTGGTCAGACTATGTGTTGCACTCACTCTAGAGCATGCTGAAAAAAATAACTTTTCAATTGTAAGTTCTCAGAGGTAGTTATGATGTCATCTTTTCCCTGGTTTTAGCCAATTTAATATTAATGATTAATTGATTGCAAGCACTACCATTTATACCCTTATCAGCAAGGATACAGATGAGGTAAGGAACAGAATTATACACGTCGTGTATTGAAGATTGATGTTGTAATAATGTGCTCTTAATGCAATAACCTCTTGTCATGCTTCTGACTTCATGGCTTAGAACTTAAACGTGTGTCTCTTCACTCAACAGGCCACACAGCAGCAAACTGCAAGTAAGAGGCCCAGCAACAGCACCCCACCACCCACTCAGCTCAATAAAATCAAGTACTCGGGTGGGCCACAAATTGTCAAGAAGGAACGACGCCAGAGCTCATCTCGCTTCAACCTGAGCAAGAACCGTGAGCTGCAGAAACTCCCTGCCCTCAAAGGTAGGACATTACCTGTAAACTTAATTAACTCTGTGGCCTCTAGTGATTGATGTTTGTGCTTTTGTGCTAACTTGCCCGGAAGGTAGACAATTCCAAGACGTGGTTTGTAGATTGAGGACACATTATTGTGACTTCAGCTATTGCAGGACTGAGAATGTATTCTTAAGCAGCAGTTTGTATGCTGTAGCTATATACAGGGATACATTCTGAGAAATTCATCGTTAAGCTATTTCATCATTGTGCAAACATCAGTGTACTTATACAAACCTAGATGGTATAGCCTATTAGCCTCACTAGCAGTGGATTTTGTACGCTTAGGGGCCGTGATGAACAAAATAACAAAACGATGCAGTCAAGAGACGCGGCAAACACGAGATTTATGACGCTGCTGCTGTAACGCAACATACTGTATCACAGTAAACTTTTTATAAGTAGAAAGAGTGCACTCTAAAATAACGATAAAAGTACAGTATAGTAAATGTATAAACCAGTAACAGGTGTTTTAATGTCATCAAGTATTATGTACTGTACATAATTGTATGTGCTATACTTTTATATGACTGGCAACGCAGTAGGTTTGTTTACATTGGCGCCGCCACCAAAACGTGAGTAACACGTTGCGTTACGACGGCTATGATGTCAGTAGTCAATAAGAATTTTTCAGCTCCATTGTAATCGTGTGGGACCATCGTCGTATATGCGGTCAGTTGTTAAGCGAAACATCGTTAAGTGGCTCATAACTGTATCTCATGCTGCAATGGTTATCATTAGATGATTGTTTGACCTTCATGTGCCAGAGTGTAACATAAAGGAAGTCAGATATACGGTTATTGAGTTTTCTTTTAGAGTACAATATATTTCACTCCATTTTTAAATGCTGTTGTTATACTGTCTACATTTTCATATTCAGATTGATTGCCTTTGTTAAAAGACTGTAGCTGACAGGTTCCATTACTAAAAAACTGCCTGAAACAGTTTGTTTTAGTAGTCTGTCAGTGGAAGCTGAGTATTTCTACTCTCAGTAACTCCACAGAGTGTGAGACATAATTCTTATGTGGCTTTGATTCCCAGGCCAAGGAAAAGATACTACGTGTATCACCCAAACATGTAACAGAAACTACTGTGGAAGTGTTACAGCTGAATAGGACAGTGCTTAGAAACCACCATAAAGATGGATTAGGCTGTATGCACGCAACCTGAAGTTGTTTAGTTTCTGTAGTGAAATAGTTTGGTGCACAAAGAATACAACTCCAGGCACTACGAATCTGGGCTCCACAGAAATGTTTTTGATCATAGGTGGTCTGGCCTAAGAAGTTTTTGATTGGAAATTTACTAAGGTATAGTTCCTTCTCATTGCATGTTGCACATTTCACTGATTTGTCAAGGGATAATAATCTGACCTTTGATGCAAATTTCCTCTTTTTTTTTCCCCTTTGTTTCTGTTTTCTTTGTGCTGACTGTCTGTCAGATTCTGTACTACTCTTGGCATATATCCAGGTGTTTGCTTAATGATCAGTGTCACCTTTTACAGTACTGCATATCATGGGTTTGTTCCAGACACACCCAAACTGCAGACTTCTGCTGTGAACCACTTGTGGTACCGTATGTGAGGTCTTGCTGTCCACTGTGCACTGTCCAAGGCACAGGGTGTGAACTGGCATGGTTTAGGGAAGTCGAATGTGAGCGGGACAAACGGAGGAAGCACCAGGGACTCCGATTTCCCCCGTTTGTGTGTTGCAACCACCCCTGCTGTGCTGTGTGCCATCTGACTGGGATTCACACTTTGTCTTGGTTTCATCCATTCATTCTTGATCTCTCGCTATGGACAGGACCCTGCTGCTGACTGGGTCATGTAGCCAGTCGTAGCCAAGCAAACAACTTGATGTGGATGGAGGAGGGTGACCTGCTTGGATCTTGGGACTGTCCTGTTAGTTAAATCCAGCTTGTTCTTTTTGAAAAGGAGGGATTTAATAATGTCCATGTAAAATGTTTTTCTTTGAATTTCTTTTAACTGTTCTTTTTCTCTTAAATTGATTCTCAACTCATTAAAGACGATTCTACTCCTATCAGTTTTTGTCAAATAGACCAACATTTTGAAGAGGGAGAACACATGTTCAAATTTTTAGTTTCAGTTGAATAGGATGCACATATATAGAGGTTAGAGTTAAGACATTTGTACACCCTTGTCCTTCTGTTGAAAGTTTCCTTTATGTGTATAAAGGAGTACACTGGGTCCTCAACTTACAAACACAGTTGGGAGTGTTTTTATCACTCAAATTTATGTGCAACTCCTAAGTCACCATTATCGCTAAATCGCAATCAATAAAAGCTGAATAATACATGCATCCCTCCATTTATTAATGGGTGAAGTTCTGTAAAACCTTGAGTCGAAGCTGTAATAAACGCTCCATAATGCTTCCATCCATCCATTATTATTAACTGCTTGTCCAGTGCAGTGTCACAGTGGTCTGCTGTATCCCAAAAATAGGGCACAAAATCAGGCATGGAGTACACTCCAGATATGATGTTACTAGTTGGTTTAAAATTGCTGAAATTAAAAAGTTAATCTCTCATTCAGTGCTACTGACTTCACATAAGCATGTGTAGTGTCCTTCAGCTTCAGTCCACTTTTTTATCTACATAGTAAAAGTGAAAGCGATGTATCATTGAATTTATGGGTTGGATTATGTAAAATCTTGTATATAGTACTGTAAATAAAACATACTACGGGCAAATTTTTTATCATCTTCAGGCTGTGAACACTGGAAGGTGGTCCTTCCCTTCTTTTCATTCAATGCAATTAAAATCAGGTTCTCCAAGGATTTCTGTTGAGGTATGTGTTATGGGGTGAGAAATGTTTGTTTTTTAGATGATCAAATAAAGGAATGCAGAATGAATTATAGTGATGTTTAAAAAAAAAAAAAAAAAAGTTTCTTTTATGTTTTGAGGTACCACATGGTGTAGTGGTTAGAACTGCCATGCATGGCTCCACAGGTCTCCAGTTCAAATCCCAATTTCTGGTATGTTACTTTTGAACGAGGCACTTACCCTGAGTTGGGGGGACCCTTCAGTAAAAATTGCCTAGCTGTAGAAAACTTAAATCATTCTAAGTAGCTTAACATTGTAAATCACTTTGGAGAAAAGCATATTCCAAATAAATAATTCTAAATATATGTGAGCTTCATCAAAGCTTTGAAAGTGGAAGTTATAAATTGAGTAAATTGAATACTACTGTAGTTGTCCCTTGAAATATCAGAACGGATACTACAAAGAACAGTTGCGTATGGTTCAGGATTAGACACTAGTTTATAACCCCTTGCAACTTATTATGGTGAATTTAAAATACATGCAGCATAACTTAATTGGCGAGACTCGTGAGGGATTGCTTGCTTGTTTTTTTTTTTTTTTTTTGGAATTACGTTATCTCGCTTGTTAGTTCTTATAATACATTTAGTGCTACCACTGTGGGTACAGTGGCACCTATACAAAATGACAATGTACAGGTATGCGCCGCTTTACGATGTTTTGGGCAGCGACGGCCTGCATATATGACGGTGGTCCCGTAAAAATACATGCGTCACTTAACGACGGGGATACGTTCTGAGAAATGTGTCATTAGGCAATTTCATCGTTGTGCAAACGTAAAGTGTTCTTATACAAACCTAGATGGTATAGACTCTGCAGTCAAGAGACGCGGTAAACACAAGATTTATGAACTCACTGCCACTGAATACACTCCTTAAATGATGGGCCACAACTTTTGTTACAAAACTCTTTGGTTGAAGTATGTGCGGTTAATGGTGAGTCTGGCTATGGGTTTAAAAACTAAAGCAAGGCATCTGTTCAATATGATATAATTTTCCTGCAGACACCTGAAAAATTACCTGGGGCTAATGATAAAATTCCAGATTTTTGTAACTGTATGGAATGTAAGACATTGAAAAGATGTACAAATAGCTAGTTACTGTCAGCACTGTATATCATGTGTCCTAGTTGATGTCAGTAGAAGCCTCTGTCTTAAAAGCCATTTCCCCGGCTTTCCTGAGCTGGTATCAGTTCTTAATTTCTATTATGTGTCATTTTTTGTAACTGCTTTCCAGACCTGGGTAATTTTACTGTGATTCCCAGCAAAATAATATACGTGCGTGACTATGTGATTGATTCTTCAGCTTGGTTCTGAACACCAAGACATGGTATGATGTCCCCACAAAGGTCAACTTTGTTAGGTGGATGGAAATCATCACTTTCAACCTTCCAGATGGGTTCTGTTCAGCAATCCAGCCCGTAGAAGTATCTGTAAGGGCTACAAAACAAAATACAAAATATCCAAAGTAATGTCTCAAGTTTGTGTTATTTGTTCATGGAGAAAATGTACTGTGTATAAGTAAAGTTTTGAGAGATTATTATACGGTATATTGCATCTACTATAACACATGCTTTTAGATGGGAGAACCATAGGGTTTAGATATAATGGTGGTAAGGCCAATAACACATGCAAACAAGGGAATGAGAAGACTGGTAGTGTGGAGTGTTTGGTTCTGAATCAGTGAAGGACAAATGGAAATAAGCTTAGCCTGTTATAATTACCATAAATATTGTCATTTTTTTTTAACTTTATAATTTAATTTCTTTGTACTGTGGCAGTTGGCCGCTGGTTGAACCCGTGTGATTAGGCTAGCCACAGTTCAAGATTTTATCAAAGAAAAGGGGTTTTTTTGCAGGTTATGTGGACCTCTGTTGTTCAGATAATAAAAAATATAAATTGCTGAGTTCAAGGAAAGCCACATAAGGTATAAGGTAGCACAAGTAGGCAGAGATGGGGACATTGCTGTAAGTTGATGTAGGACATCAAGGCAGTTAGAGCCAAAATTTATATTTTACCAATAAAAGACAGAACCAAACATGCGCTTAAGAAGATACTTTGAGTTTTTGCAAAGACAATAAATGTAGACTTTTTCCACCTACGTGCTACTTGTACTATGTACTCCTTCCTTCTAAACACACACACACACACGATCTGAACCACTTGTTCCATACGGGGTTGCGGGGAGCTGGAGCCTAACCCAGCAACACAGGGCGTAAGGCTGGAGGGGGAGGGGACACACCCAGGACGGGACTCCGTCGCAAGGCACCCCAAGCAGGACTCGAACCCCAGACCCACCGGAGAGCAGGACCCAGTCCAACCCACTGCGCCACTGTGCCCCCCTCCTTCTAAACACTCTGGTGGAAATTAAAAACCTGTTGCAAAGATGGGTCATTATAAGAGTTTTTCTATGGTTTCGGTGTAACAATGAATTAAATATTGAAAGCTGATACAGAGTAGATCTTTTTTCTCTTAACTTGTATAGTTGTGTATGGCAAGTCACAGCATCAGACTTCGGAAACATCCTTTTTAGAGTCCAGTATCTAGCACTTTACAAGCATTTTCTTAGGTCTTGTATAATATTTGTCTCTATTTGTAACTTCAGCACTATTAGTGTCAACTTTAAATTTCAGTTAAGTCTGAAAATATTTTTAAATCTTTTTGAACAGTTGATTTGTGAGCTTACTACACTTGCTTGAAGTTTCAGTTGGTCAGCCTTTATGTGGTATTTTTACGGTTTGTCTGTTCTAATTGGTGATAATTTAACCTGATTTGATAAAGATTGTTATGGCCATCTCTTTTTTCCATAGCATCTTGATAGCATTACTTGGCAGCAATATTTCCAAATCTTGAAGGACCTTCTTGCTTAGTCAGGGTTATAAGGTTTGACTAGACTTAAGATTAATTATTCAGTTAGCAGGGGGGTGTGGTGGCGCAGTGGGTTGGACCACGGTCCTGCTCTCCGGTGGGTCTGGGGTTCGAGTCCCGCTTGGGGTGCCTTGCGACGGACTGGCGTCCCGTCTTGGGTGTGTCCCCTCTCCCTCTGGCCTTACGCCCTGTGTTGCCGGGTAGGCTCCGGTTCCCCGTGACCCCGTATGGGACAAGCGGTTCTGAAAATGTGTGTGTGTGTGTGTGTGTGTGTGTGTGTGTATTCAGTTAGCACTCAGGCAGTATTTGATTCTCACCTGAATTTTCATACACTTTATATTTTTAGCAACATTTTTTTTCTACTCCAGGCGACTGCCCATAGTGCTGATGTTTTTTGCGTTAGCCTCCATAATAGTAGTATTGATGTACTAGCAAAAAGATCACAAATGTCTTTTTTATCTTACAGATTCCCTTCACTTGTGCCATGGTTATACATTTTACAGGAGGTAGAGGTGTATGAGATGATTGTTTCTGTTTCATTTTGGTTTTCAGATTTTAATCTTGCAAGGAATGCTCTTTCATGGCTGCATTAGTATATGGCAATTTATTTTCTGCACAGCCATAGATTTTTGAATGTTCAGAGTTGATCAGAATGGTCCTAAGGCTCAAAGAACGAAAATGAAAGGTCCAAACAATAATGGGAAGGAATAAGGATGTTCTGGTCAAAACCCAGATCCACAGTAAAATTACATTAGTGTTTGCTTGCATGTTCAGCTGTTCCACCTGCCTTTGTTGCTGGCACTACTAACAGCAGTTTTGAATTGTGCAATATATGTATTATAGTCGGAGTTAAAAAGAAGTGTCTAAATCTTATTTATTTTTTTTTGTCCCTGTCTATGTGGTGAATGCCCAGATGCCCCACCTATGGAACGGGAGGAGCTTTTCGTGCAGAAGTTGCGGCAGTGCTGTGTGCTCTTTGACTTTGTCACTGACCCTCTGAGCGACCTCAAGTACAAGGAGGTGAAGCGCGCTGGACTAAATGAGATGGTGGAATACATCACACACAACCGTGATGTAGTGACAGAGTCCATCTACCCAGAGGCAGTCATCATGGTGAGAGTCCAAACTGCAGTTTTATGGGATGAGATAGGCACCTGTGCTTCTTAAGGATTGTGTCTTTCAGTGCACATATTTGTGAAAGCAGTTGTACAGGAGAGAAGTCTAAGGCTCCTTGAGTTTTTATATGACTGAAAATTTTATTTTACTGATGTCAGTAGTTTGTTTCAAGAATTTTATTGCTGCTGTCTCTTTCTTGGCCTCTACACAGCTTTTTGGAGTGTGTCACATCCACATTTTATCCTTTATCCTTTCATCAGTGAAGGATGTGTTGATACACTGAGCTACTGAGTTATCGAGGTAGCAGTTGGTTGGAGAATGTGACCACATATCCACAAGTTAGGCTGATGGCCAGATGGCCAGAGCCCCCTCCGTTTCCTCATTGGTTTCTGTGCTTTTGCTGCTCTATGCTTTAGGCTGCCAAGATTCCAAAAAGCAGATCAGCAAGTAGTTTTAACTTAGCCTCAAGGAATGCAGAATCTCATTATTTGGTTCTTGTTAGAAGTGTGTTGGTGGCCAGGTGAATCTTGTTAAATCTCACTGTGATTGCTGTTAGATTTAGAGAGTTCCTCACTGTGCTTAACTGAAATGTATGGCCATTCCTTCCTTCACATATTGCAGGCTGGATGCATAATTGGCCATAATAAATGAGTTCCTGTTACTTCCCTGTGAAACCAACAAGCCTTTGTTCAGCTCCTGCCAGTACTCCCTGTGATAACCCTAGTGTCTTGTGCACTCAACTCTCCTGTTCCTTACCTTAAAGCTCCCTTTGAAATGGTTTGGTTCTTTTTGTCCTTCTTATGTATGTCTCATGTCTCCATTGTATCTCTTCAGAGTCCATCAGGTTTTTGAGCCACTGAATGAGTAGTAGTAATGAATGGAATGGTTTTCTTTTTCTCCTATCAGTTCTCAGTAAACCTCTTTAGGACCCTACCCCCATCTTCTAACCCTACGGGGGCAGAATTTGACCCTGAGGAGGATGAGCCCACGCTAGAGGCAGCCTGGCCTCATCTGCAGGTACGATATAGAATACCAATTGTATGCTAAGCTTTGATTAGATAATTTTGAATATTTTAGCTGAGTTTATGTGTGATAATTTGTGGGTTCTCACAGTTGTGACAATCTCTTGGTATCATTGTATAGAATATTTCATTTGTAAATGCCTTGCAATTGGTGTTGTCTTGTTCTGTCCAGCTGGTATACGAATTCTTCCTCCGCTTCCTCGAGTCTCCGGATTTCCAGCCAAACATTGCCAAAAAATACATTGACCAAAAGTTTGTACTGTCTGTAAGTACCTGTGTTCTCTGACTGAAGCGTTATGGTACCTTTTTTTGCTGGACAAAGCTCTGTAATGCACTGAAAATGTTGTACTAATTATAATGTAAATGGGGGCGGTTAAGTATGTGCATTGTCTTTGAGTGCCCTCTCTCCTACTTCCATTATACTGGGCGGAGACAGCAAAGTGGCAAGGGTTCTACTGAGTAATACTGTGCTAGCATGTGCTTCAGGCACTTCTGTTAATATTAAAACAGATATTTTGCACTTTGTGCTGTTGTTGCTCTGAGTGGATACTCCATGTTTGTTGATTATGTCATTAATCCTGTTCCTCAGAACAGAAACTGAACACATTTTTTTTTCTTGATGTATCATAGCAGCATACAAAGCTTGTCAGGATACAGCATGACATGTGCTTCTTTGTTATACACCTCTGCCACCACTCACTTTCCATTCTACAAATTGGGTGACTCCTTGCTGGATAGACCAGACTTGAGGAAATGTCTTGATCTAATCAAACTTGATTAGATGTCTTCTTTAAAAGGGAGAAGCAGACATTTCAAAGAACTGCTTGCAGACTAACAACTTCCAGACCTTTTGCCCCCTTGCCACAAATAGGTAGCCATTTTACCTTTGTGCATCAATGTGATAAACACCCTGTTGTTCAGACATAATTATGCTATAACTACTGGCAGCGAAACTGGAACCCAATAAACCATAAGTGGGGAGGCATGAATTCCTTTGAATTTTTTGTACCCCAGAAATTTATGCACAAAGTACTGTGTCCCTTGGCAAAATGAGTCATTAGTGCTCTTATGAGCTGAACTTAACCCTTTACCCCAACTCTGCCCCGCAGCTCCTGGAGCTGTTTGACAGCGAGGACCCCCGGGAGCGGGACTTCCTCAAGACCATTCTCCACAGAATCTATGGCAAATTTTTGGGCTTGAGGGCCTACATCAGAAGACAGATCAACAACATATTTTACAGGTGAGACATGTTCATTTGTTTTATATTCATATTGTACTACTAACAAACTAGGTTTGCTTGAGACTTTCATGTCTGCAACTATGTCTCCTTTTAATGTAATGCATAAATTGTACTTTTGCTGAGATGTACGTCGCTTTGGACAAAAGTGTCTGCTAAATGAATAAATGTAAATGTACTAGTTACTCCTATGGCAGCTGTTTTTCCCCCCTTTAGGTTTATTATTAGTAATATAGTTTTTCCTCACTCTCTTGTTGAAGGTTTATATATGAAACTGAGCATCACAATGGTATTGCAGAGCTTTTAGAAATCTTGGGAAGGTGAGTGTTCTTTCATTTGTGGTCAGAAGTGGCATTCTAATCAGCAGATGCTTGTTCTGATTCTATAACTGAGTAATATCAGATATTATGCCATCTTTTGTCAGAAGTCTTTACATTTTTTTTTCTTCTCCGTGTCCTTGTGCAGCATCATCAATGGTTTTGCTCTCCCATTGAAAGAGGAGCATAAGATGTTTCTGATACGAGTCCTGCTCCCACTGCACAAAGTGAAGTCCCTGAGTGTTTACCACCCACAGGTAGAGCCCTCTTTAACACTTGAGTTCCAAATTTTTCAGCAGTAAGGTGGCTTCATTACTCTGTGCTGGAATCACGTTCATGTTGTGTTTTTTTTTTTTTCTCTCCCCCCTTTCTCCTCAATCTTCCACAGCTGGCCTACTGTGTGGTGCAGTTCTTGGAAAAAGACAGCAGCCTGACAGAACCAGTACGTCTGAAGCCAAATTGGGCATAGGATTTTTTTCTCAGTATACTCCAGAAGCTTGCATTTTTATTTTTTATTTTTATTGTACTCTGTACCAGCTGTGTATGCAGCTGCTTGTGTTGTTTATGCTGGTTTTAACAGTGGCTTTAGATGAATTCACTGTACTTCATAATTGCTTGTATGCATCTATGTGTTGGTGAAACGTGCTTTTGTTTTGTGAGTTGTATGTTGCTTTGGAGGAAAAACATCTGCTGAATGAATAAATGTAAACATAGTTCATATACCAGATAGGATAGGCTACACTGTGGTGAAAATAACATTTCTTTTACAAAATGTTGATTTTTCTAATATTTTTCATTGTTTTAAACATTGTTTTGACACCACAATTTCTCCACATCTACCCCAGGTAATCATGGGCCTGTTGAAGTTTTGGCCCAAGACCCATAGCCCTAAGGAAGTGATGTTCCTGAATGAGCTGGAAGAGATCTTGGATGTCATTGAACCCTCAGAGTTTGTGAAGGTCATGGAACCACTCTTTCGCCAGCTGGCCAAGTGTGTGTCCAGTCCTCACTTCCAGGTAGGCTGCACAGGAAACACTGTTTGATAGCGGTAAGGCACTTTGTGTGATCTGAAGTACCCAAAATTTCTTTTGGAACACACCATCAGCATGGTTTAGGCAAGCCATGCACTTAAGTTGTATTTTGTTTTGACTTACTGTTGTAAGAGGTGGCTGAAGCAGCATTTGAATGCAGTGCTTACTGGAGTGGGGGTTGTCTTATCTGTTTCAGGTAGCAGAGAGGGCACTCTATTATTGGAACAATGAATACATCATGAGCTTGATAAGTGACAATGCAGTCAAGATCCTGCCCATCATGTTCCCAGCTTTGTACAAGAACTCTAAGAGCCACTGGAACAAGTATAACGTCATGGTTTTACCCTACTGTTATATTGTACTGTAACTCAATAGACTGTAAAAGCAGCAATTCTAAACTGTAATCAGCTGCACAAGTTTTTTTGTTATATCAGGTCACCATTCATGTTGCTGTAAGTGTCATCTGCTATGCTTTAGCCAACTGTGCTGGTTTTTGTGTGGATTGAACTGGTTTTGCAGGACAATACATGGGTTGATCTACAATGCTCTGAAGCTCTTTATGGAAATGAACCAGAAGCTGTTTGATGACTGCACACAGCAGTACAAAGCAGAAAAGCAGAAGTAAGAGGACACCTATTTCCTTCCTTCCACATCCAAAGGGATAGAGATTTTCCCCATATATTTAAATAATGGGGCTGCAAGGGTCTGATTTATTGTTTGACTTGGACTGCAGAGAGAAGTACAAGTTGAAGGAGCGGGAAGAGATCTGGCACAGGATTGAAGAGCTGGCAAAGCAGAACCCCCAGGTAGGGGTATCAAGAGTTAGAGGCCGCCGCAAAACAAGGCTGTCGTTTGACAATGTCAGATTTTCCAGAGGTCATAAAGGGATAAGTGTTTTTGTGTAGGGTTCTGCTTGTGTTTGTTTTTCTCTGTGATACTACAAATACCAATCAGTGCACAAATGTCATTTAAATAAGCCTGACATTGATATTTGTTGTTAAAAGTAGAAGATATACAGTCATCTCATGAGAAACGTCCATGTAGTGTTTTGCTATTGTTTTAATGCAGAAATCAGATGGTGCTGACATTGGCTTTTTTCAAATGTGAAATACTAATCGATTCACATGTGGCAGAGACTTGTTTTGTTGTTTCTCGCATCCTTCAGCTCCTTGCAAGTAGGGAGTTCAGTAAAATAGTATCTGTAAATTGTGTGTGTGTGTGTGTGTGTGTGTGTGTGTGTGTATATATATATATATATATATATATATATATATATATATATATATATATATATATATATATATATATATATATATATATATGAAAAATTTTACACTGGAGTGTGTGTCTTATTTCTAGATTCCAAGTAGCCCCATCTTATTATGTTGAGAGTGGAGATGTATATATGTATGCCATAAAATGCTTGTTCTGAATCACCTCAAATGTTGAAAATGGCCCATTGGAATTTTGGGGACTCATTGGGCAGTTAACCGGTACCTTTGGCTTAGATTTACCTTCCAAATGTTTGAGCTTCCTTTTATCTTTCAGTAAGTATTCACAGAAAGAAACCCTGTAATTAACTAATTCCAGACTTCTGTGTTAAAGACAGATTTAATTGTTAGAATTGGTCTCTTGTGGGTTCTCAGTAGCCCTCTGTGCAGGGCTTACTTAACATCGGAGTGCTTCTCTTTATAGAAGCAAAGACTTGAGTCAAAAGGGTGATAATGTGGTTTGACCATTGCTGGACCGGATTAGAGAATAACTTTTTTTTTTTTTTTTTTGGTAGAGTTCAAAAATCTACCCCCCTCTGCAGCCTGGGATTCACTCTCAAGAAGAGGTTTGTTTTATGTTTGGTTCTTTCCATTCAGTTTATTCAAACATAATGCTATCTTAATGTCTGAGTAGTTTAGATCAAATGTGAATTTTGTTTGCTTTAAAATTATTAATGGGTAACAGCAAATAGTGATCAAAATGGATTATTTTTCCTATTGTAATATATCTTTTAGTGGTTGTATGACTTCTGTCCAGTTTTAGATGTTGCTGTTATAGCTGTTGAGCAGGGTTACCCCTGTGTGTTCTCTCCTCCTTAAAGATCTGCTGTGCATGAATTAGAACACTGCAGCGTTTTACCCCTTGTGCACAAATCGTAAATTTATTGATACAAACTTTAACCACAATTAACACTTTTTACTGCAGCTTTAATACTGTATTTAGTACTGACTCTGCCTTATACCTGAATTGTACATCTGGTCAATCTCTTCTTATGGATGTGTGTCAATTTGGAAGCTGTGAAATCTGATTTTTGTCCATTTAGTATATGATGTACAATGAGAGCCTAGGGGGACTTCCTCCATATTCCATGGAGACAGAGACACCCACTGCGGAAGACATACAGTTACTGAAGAAAACTGTGGAGAGCGAAGCCAAACAGGTGAGACCATTTCCTTTGTCTTAGATGATCACTGGAGACAGTGCCATTCGCTTGCTGTTAACTTAAGGTTTCATTCCTTCAAAATGTAGTCTCCCAAAAACAGGTAAATGTGCATTTACTGTACCACTTTTGTAGGTACTTCACTCACAGTGAAGCTGTGGGGGATTGTTGTCTTCGCACACCTTAGTTTTTTTTTCTTTTTTTTTTTTTTTTTTTTTTATAAATACCATCTTTTGTTTGAAAGCCATGAAGTACCAAAAAATTGTTGCTGACCAGGTGCATCCCTTCATGGCCAGACTAGCCTTTCTGAAATTGATACTTCTAGCACAGAAATGTGCCATGTCACAAAGCACACATCATCTCAGAATGGTTCCACAAACAGAGTGCCTTTATTCAGTGGCCTGCACAGTCCCTACCTCTCAAGCCAACAAAGAATCTTTAGGAGGAGATGGGATGTGATGTTAGCAGAATGAAGGTGTGACCAAAAGGGGTCACCAAAAAACCTGCATAAACTGTGGGAATCTGTCCAGCAAACATTTCCCAATAAGACTGTGGAATGTGTCTAGTTCCTTTTTGTTGAATTCGTCCTGTTCTGGAGTCAAAAGAGAATCTCAAATGGTAGAAGTTAGGTGTACCTAATTTAGTGATCTTTTAATTAGAATATAAACTTACTGGCCACTTAAGTAACTCTGCCTTTACCCATAAATCCCAAATTGACTTATCACAGCACTAGTCTTTTTGGCAAATGATAGTGATGCTCTTAAAGATTTCACGTTTTCACGTTGACTAAAAAACACCACAAAACCTACAGAACAAGAAAAATTCCTTAAAAAGAAAAAACTACACCAGAATGTTCACTTAAAGGATAGTAGGAGTTCTGGCTGTGGTAACAGCAACCACACACTGAGCATGTGCTAAAAATTTGTTTACCTGCTCTGGTCTAGTTTGAGTAACTTCTTGGTGGACAGTTAGTCCTTGGATGCCTTGGGAGAGTTGACACAGTGGCACAACTTTGAAAGAGGGTCAGGATTTGGGGGGCGGGGTTAGATGATGGCATGCATCATGAAAGAAACCTGACGGATCCATTTGTCTCAATATAGAGTACAAATACTGACTGATAACAAAGGCAGTTCAACAAAATATATTTGATCTAAAACATCAGCAGGGAACCTGATCTTTATTATTTTGTTTGTGTGGCAGTTTACTTAAAATTTTAACAATTTATACAGCTGAAATTTTTACTGCAGAAATAACAACCTGTTGGCTGTTGAGTTCTATTGAGGCTTTCATTAGTATTAAGATTTATCCAAGTGTACCTTTTGTAATTAGTGGTGATCAAGCAATGGGATTTGTTATAAAACTGTTGGTTTTAATGAAATATTGAGGCCTTACATGTAAGTAAGAGCATACAGTAATTTTACATTTTGCCCCCAGGGGATGAAGGAGATAAAGGACAAGGTGTTAATGCGGCGGAAGTCAGAGCTGCCCCAGGATGTATACACTATAAAGGCCCTGGAGGCACACAAGCGGGCAGAGGAGTACCTGACAGCCAACCAAGAAGCCCTCTGACCTGAGAGCAGTGTCACCCTCTGCACCTGGTTCACACCTTCCTCTGCCATCCCAAAGTTGCCTGCTGTACACTCTCCTCCTCCTTACGGCAGTCCCCTAACTACCCCGCCCTATCCTTTCCGCAAACCCTGCCGGAGAATTCCATCTGCATCGACCTTTGCCAGCGCAGGGATCAGTCCAGAGCACGCAGATATACACACGTGTACTTAAACACAGAGACAGGTGGACACTCAGCAGGTAGAGCAGGCGCAGGTCACAGCACAACAGTAATCTGAGCTGTACACCTCAGTCAAGCATGTTTTTAGTCATTTCTTTCTGTCCTCATGTTCCTCCATTCAGTTCTGCCTGCTTTGTCAGTCTCTCTCTGATTGTGTTGGGAGTGAGTTCAGGTCAGCATAAACTATGGTAGATTTATAGCCACAATGACTGATCTTTCTCTCTGAAGTTGCAGGATCATCTGACAGGAGAAGGGAGGAAATAAGCTTATTATATTTTTATTGGGGCCTGAAGTTAAAAAGTAATGTACTTTGAATGTAATGCTGATACTGCAGCGATAAGGTAAGCTTGGCACAATGTTTTGTGAGAGCATGTAAAAATGTTCTTGGTGGAAAAATCTGTTGGCTATGCAAAGACAATAGCCAGGAAATGTAGTCAGTATTGTAGAGCTGGAGAGAAGCCCTGGTTATGTTCTTGCTCATTTCACTGCAAAAAAAAAAAGGTCAGTAATCAGCTGTTCTTGTGTTTCCCATTGATTTTTTTTCTTCATCCTTTATAAATCATGGCTTTTTTTTTTTGTTGTTGAAATGCTTCTTGAGGACTGCTACACCTGCAGCACAAGTGGTCGGTATTGTGGTGTGGTAAAGATACATGAAATCCACAGGTGGTTGAACGTCATATGATGAAACATAAGCTCTGGTGATAAAATTTATTCACAGGCGGTATTTTATCCACGCTTAGTCAGGTTCTGTAGAGAGAAGAAAAACATTTTGCAAGATCAGGTATAACTGCCGTGTCGGAGGCACTTATGAATTACTGTGCCGATATAAATGCATCACACCGAGGCACAGATTGTGCATGGTGATCATTACAATGTGCAGAGTCTTGCAAGTTTTTTTTTTTTTTTTTTCTTTTGGATTGTCATGGGTTGTAGGCAGTGTGTCAGAAATGGGGTTCTGGCAGGATATCCGTCTGTGTTAGTAAGAATGCTACAAGACCAGGACTTTTCATTACTACTGCCTGTGTGCTGTGGTGGCCATCTTAATAGTCTTTTTTGGTGGCATTCCACATTGTGATTCCTGTTGCTAATGCTGGAGGAAACATCGTGTAGCGTTCTCAGTGGTATACCTCATCTGTGCCAGCTGTTGCTCCAGGTTTTAAGAGGAGATGTGTTCTGTTTTTACCTCTTTCTGTTCTTCCATAGCACAGCAGAGCCCTGGCATGGTGAATGTGTCACCTGTAAGTCATAGCAATTGATGCCTGTTCACAGTCCTCTCAAGTCAGCTGTAGATAAGTCTTATTGCCAGTGCCTGCATATTACCTTGTTAGACAGGCATCTGTCTCAGAGCTGCATATGGGGTTGCCTTTTGTTGCTTTTGCCTTTTTTTTTTTTTTTTTTTTTTGCCATTTTCCCATCATCCCACTGTTGTCCTGAGACCAGAACTTTAACTACAACCAGTTTGGTCACCTATTATATTTCATAGCAACCCAGTCTGTGTGCTGTTATCCAGTTAACTGGCAATCACTGTTTTATTCTTTTTTATCCCCATGTTTTTTTTTGCCCAATTTTACTGTTACACTAGATGGCAGAGTCAAACTTTGGTACATTTACCTATGATAGAAACAGTAAAAATAACAGCATATTGCATTTCAAAGGTGTAAAGGGAGCATAATGATACTCGTTTCCATTTCTCTGGTCGTTTAATCAGTTACGGTAAAAACTTAGTCTATCACTGGACTACATCTTAAGCCCTGTTCTGGCCCCTTGGCTCTGAACAGTGGTCTCACACTAAAATGGGAACAGGCCTTTCATGTTGTCATTGCCACCTCAGCTTCATTTTGGGTGTCTATGGAGACCACTGCAGTTTAGCTATGATTCCCTTGTGTGTCTTTTTTTCTTTATCTTTGAAACCATGTATTCGGTTTTATTCTGCTTCATTGTTATTAGTATTATTATTAATCATTTTGTATGTCTAAGTATATAACCGTTGACAAGCTGTCTTTTCAGATATCTTCCCTCTGGGCTCCTGTTTCCCCTCATCTTTTCTCTTTTTTTCCATTTTCTTTGCAAAGAAATGCTTTCTTGTTTGAGACTGCCTTGTGTTTTGGGAAGGAAAATGTAACTGCGGTTCGAAGGACTTAAGGAATGTCTACTGAACTACCCCCACCCCTCCCTCTCCTTAAAACCTGCTTGGTTTATTTAGTCTCTGTCATAGATTGTGATCTACAATTTCTTTGAAGCGCCTAAGCAATATTTAAAAAAGAAATGAATAAAAAAATGCATTGGTGTATGGAAGAGCGCTATACAATCCTCCTATTAGGACTATATACAGAAAAAGTACTTGCTTAATATTCAGGATCATTATATGGGGAAAAAAAATGAAAGCCTGCAGTTATTGTTACAATTATTTGTGTACTGTATATTGTATGTATATTGCTTAGGGTTGCACCCCCCATCCAATCTTTCAACCGCACACCCTTACCCATCCTCTACTCACGAAGTTTAAACCTACAGACATCTCGGCCACCTCCACACCATTTTGTTTCCAGGTATGGCTCGGCAGCTTTTTTCCACTTTCTGATCATTCCTGAGGTGGTAGTCATCCTCTTAATATGCTGTAGAACAAAGTGAGTTGCCCTTTTTTGTCACAGAGTTGTCATACTCTTGAAAAAGAACTGTTTTCATTTGGCACTCTATCCATTTGGGTCCTTGATTTGTTCAAGCATCTTTTTTAAGTTGACATCTAATTGAAGGGGCTGAAAGACGCCATATTTGTAACAAATATACTGACTTACGATTTAGTTAGTTTTATTTTTCCTCTTTGAAAAATTATGTAGGGAAAGTAATGTTTTCAGCAGTGTCTAAAAAAAAATAGGACTGCTCTGCAATGTGTGGTCCAAAAATTGTGATTATACTTAGAAAATAAATTTCTGCCAACCTGCAGATTAGGCCACCCTGTATCCACGACAGGTGCCAGTGTCGTACGTACTTGTGGTGATTCATTAACCTGGTGGTTAATGGCTTGCTTTATTCAACAGCTTGATGTTAAAGAACAGCATTTAATAGAAAGGGTCTCTTCACCACCATGTCCCCCTTCCAGCCTGGTTCCCCCTTATCAGTTCTGACACTAATGTTAAGCTGCTTTCCAGGTCATATGTACATATGTTGTACTTTAATTAGGTAGAGCATTACATAGTATGAAATGTCATTTTGTACAGATGTTCATGTATGTACAGAACAAAATAAAGTCTCTTGAACCAAGGGAAAGTATCAATCCAGATGTATGCAAACTGGAAAAATGTATAGAATTATACATTACATGTCTTAAACCACCTACATGGGAGGTTTACATGGTCTTATGTTTTAAGAGTATCCACAGCAGTTCAGGGATACTTTTGCCATTCATTAACTTACTGCTAACTTTAAATACAGCTAACTTTCCACCACCCCTTTCCCTTGATCTGTTCCAAGTTTTTTTTTTTTTTTTTTAAAAGACCCCAACCCCTCCAAGCACACACAAAATAATACATAGAACACCTCAGATGGAACACCCCCTGGGCCCGTGACAACTGTGTAGCAGTGAACAAGTTGAACAAAAAGGGACATTCAAGGAATGAGACCAATAACAGGAGCTGGGTAGCTGTTGAACATGAAATGCTTTTTTTTACTGCTCCCTTTCCTAAAAAAGAAAAAAAAAAAACCCTATGTAGTAAAATCAGATGAACTGTAAATATAAACAAGTTGTATAGTATCGAGTTACACCACTTCATTGTTTCATTCCCAGAGGCTGCAGTTGGTAATCTGTTTTCCAATTTTACATGCTTGTTAAAACAATCTAGAATAAAGTCAACAACAGGGACTCTTTCCTCTAACCTGAAATAAGTCAGTGTAAAATCAATTGGAAAGAAACAGATTGTTACAATATTTCACACAGAAGGCATTTGGAGAGGCAATGCTTCTTACAGAAAACGCCTCACTTGCGCTCCAGCCTCAGGGCAGCTGAGCTCTGCCTGGACTGGAGGGTCCTCTGGACCATGTCCTTCCACTGGTCATCAGAGATCTCTTTGGCCCAGGCAGGGATGCCCAATGTGGGCAGGTTCACTGCAGCCATGGTCCTCTTTACCAGCTCTACATGATCTGTTATAAAAATGAATGATTGGGAAGTGACTTTCTACTTTGCCCAAACTTCTATAGTACAAACCCATAGCTTAACCATAAGCCCCCCTCCCCATTAGCCAATTAATAGATGTTCTGATACAATTTAATATTAGAAACACCTCCTGTAAAGGTAAATATCCAATTAGTCTGAATAAGAAGAGCAAGGAAGTGGTGGAATAGTCCTATTGGATTCAACAGTGACTTGGCAGAAGAATCATCAAGCAGTACTGATAGTGTTTTAAGGTATGGGTTTGACAAAGGGCTCCTGGAGGTGAGCTCTGACCTGCATCCATGGGGATGGAGCCACGGCTGCATCGGGCAGCTGCACCCTCTGGGTCCTCCTCCTCATCGCTGTCTGGGGCTGGAGGCTGAGGCAAAAAGAGGCCCATTGCCTGAAAAGCACAGGTCACCAAATGCCATCATTACATTCAGCCCTCACATAAGAGGATTCTGTACAACCGGGAGAATTTATAGAGCTGTGCAATTTTACCCTTGCTGAAGGGCACTAGAGCTAGATGTTTACTATAGACCCAGTCCTTTGAGTTGTACAGAAACTAAACTTGTAACAACTCAGTTACATACCTAATAGGATAGAGTCAAGGTGCATGTCACACTTGTTTTTACTGGTGTTATTACAGAAATGGTGACTGCTGACAATGCGAGAATATAGACAGGGAAGGTTCTGGAAGCAGACTGTCAGGTACGCATTTTCTCTTGCCTTCTCCTCGTGATCACCTTCCTGCAAGGTAAGGTTTAAATAAATGGCAATGAGCAAACTACTCCTCCCTCTATGTTGCTGCACCCACATACAGATGGGCACACATGCACAAAATCCTATAAACAGCTTTAATATGAGTACTCTTACACTAGTGTAAATGAAGCTTTAATCTTCCAGTGAAAGAAAGAATCTAGCATCAAACGTGCTCCAACAGCCCAATGCCTACAGAGTGAAACAAACTTGGTTACTATCATCATCTGTGAGCCAAATTTTGAAAATGTCCCCATTCACTGTACTGTATCTTAACACCTTACACATGCAAGGCAGATGCTGGACCACTGCAACTCTACACTGGACAAGCAATTACTGAAGAAAGAACACAAAGGACAAGCCAGAATTTTGTTAAAAGTATTATGAAATGTCACCGTCATGCATAAAACTACTTTTTATGGTGGTTTTTAAACATTTTTTTGGTACAGCAACTGATTTTTCCCCACAGTAATGTAATTCCCCTCCCAGGAATTCACAGAACAAATTCACCTTAAGTGAGGGATGAACATACATAACCTTCTTAAATGCCATAAAGCAATTAATTCATGGACCTATGTACAGATCTGTACTCCTGCCTGCTGCAGAGTACCTTAGAAAAGTAAAACAGAACATTTATGGAAGCAGTGAGCCTTTTCGTTTCGTATCTGTTGTAACAACTGGAATTTACTGTGCTCAGGTACAGCGGTTGGGTGGGTAAAAAGTGTTTCCCCACATACACTATAGTGTCACAAACAGCAGGTGGTGTAGTTGGGATCCAACTTGCAGTGTGTCAAAACACTTCTTTGCTGCAGTACCCTGAGCAAGGTACCTACCTTAAATATATTGCATCTTGTAATATAAATGGCTACATTACTGTGGGCAACTTAACACAGCCTTTTGAAGAAAAGAATCAGCTAATGAATATGTAATTTAAATAAATCATGCAAATTACTATTCTAAGTTTTCCTACATTAAGGCACTTAACATTCATTTTGTATGGTGCTTTGGACAAGATCGCCAGCTAAATGGATAAACAGAAATATCATGGCCAAAGAAGTTCTTTAAATAAATACTAAGTAATAATAGCATGGGGGGGGCGGTAGCGCAGCGGGCTTGCTTTGTGCCTGCGCTCTGGCAGGTCTGGGGTTCGAGTCCCGCTTGGGGTGCCTTGCGATGGACTGGCATCCCGTCCTGGGTGTGTCCCCTACCTCTCCAGCCTTGCGCCCTGCGCTGCCGGGTTAGGCTTCAGCTTGCAGCGATCCCTGCTCGGGAAAAGCGGTTTCAGACAGTGTGTGTGTGTATAATAACTGTAACAGCGTTACCTCTATCCTCTCTTGGACATCCTGGAGCTGCTCGGCATGGCTCCCCATCTCCTCGGGCTGCTCGACCTGGACCGAAGCCGACAGCCCGTCCGGATCTTGATTCAGAGGCTGGTAGTAGTAACCGCCCCCCTCGCCGTCCGTGTCCTCCCCCAGGCCTCCGTCGTCATCCTCCGCATCCTCTCCGCTCCACTCTCCGCCAAGCTCGGTGAGGCCTCCGTCTGACAGCCGCTCCTGGCCCAGCTCCTCCTCGGAGTTCGGTAAGACTCTTTCAGGACCCATGATCTTCTCCCCCGCTCGCTGCACTTCCATCCACGGCCGCCGGACCCGCTGCAGCCCACGGAGGAACGCTAGGGCCTAGGCTACAGGACCCAAGAGAAACGTTACAGCAGGACGTCGTAGGTCCGCGAACGTAAAATAACATTTAAAAAAGAGGCAATGAACCCGTGCCGCCATTTATTTAATTTTATGAACTGTGGAAACTCATAATCATCATGATTATCAGAATCACTCATGATTAATATCATGGCTAGCCTGCCCTGCTAGCTAGTAGCTAACCGCGTTACATTTCAAATCGGTAGAAACCAAATATGGCTGGGGAAAGATATATTTCAAATATTAGAATATAAACGTAGAATATATGATGCGTACCACGGCAACAAAACTCACCTAAACCAGCTTTTTTTTTTTTTAAAATCTATTTTGGACTGAGTATCTGCTAGTTTCACACTCCTGTCAGCTGTCTGTATTGCAGGAAGTAGTTTGCTCACGTTCGACGTCATACGGTTTAACGTCCGAGGTGGCGCGCGCCTCGTACTACGTCATCAGCACTGAGTTGGGTGTTTATACGTATCAGTCCTTACGTGAACCGTGTCGCGCAAAAAAAAAAAAAAAACAACGATTATGACAAGGGAATAATAACGTTCTGTAAGTTTGCTCATTCATTGTTAACAGGATGATGAACACCGGTAGCTACAGTGAGGAAATGTAGTGAGGAACGTTGTACACCGCACGAGCTGGAAGGATGGAACCGGAACGGGCGCAGGATAATGAAGTTTTGCAACGCGAAATATTATATTTATTACGATATTAATTAATGATTCCAGAATATACTGTATAAAACAGTCCACATGCTACATTAGGTTATGTCGTGGTTATTAGTTTTTCTTCCATTAAACTTTATTTAATAAAGTTATTAATACAATACTGAATACACAATTAAAAACAAACAAGAAATTTACAATCAAACAAATCCAAAACCAAATTTCTTACAGTGGGTCAACAAAGCTTAGTAAAAAGCCACTACATAAAATGCATTGTCAAGACTGTAACAAAGTCTTTCTCATAACAATCCTGGCTTCAAGATATACAACTGACCCACATCTTCCCCACACCAACATACTCATGAAAGGAATGTTCCCCAATATATAGCAGCTTGAGTCATCGTATGACATACATGCATCTTCCAAAACACATAAAACACTTCTAAATTACAGTATAAAACTTAACCATACCCCCTAAAACCAGTCAAATAAATACAAAGCAGACATACACAATAAATTAGTCATCAATATAAAAAAGTTAGAAGTGCACAGAATAACCTAATAAAACAAGGCCACTAAAATCTGTGAATAAATCATACAGATTAAAAACCACACGAATTAAAAGAATGAGTTAGTTAAAAGTGCACAGACCTAATAAGACAAGACTGCTAAAATCTGTGTGGATAAGATACTCTATACAGATAAAATCCAGGCAAATTAAATGAATAAATATAAAAGGAAATAAATATACAAGGGGGTAGGATACAAGAAAGTACAATATGTTTTAAAAGAATGCAGTTCCATAAAGCAGACGTCCATCCTCAGAGCTTCAGGCACATTTTTCCCACGAGGCCTTTCCATCAGTTGCTTTATTCACCTTGGGGGACAGTCCCTTCATGAGATCATCAAAAGTCAATGCAAGCTCGCCGTCTAACTCCCCGCAAGGGCTCAACCAGTGACCAGACTGTCCCGGCATAACTCTGCGATCCCCAAAAAAACGTGTTTAAATCGTTTCCGCACCCAAGCACTGGACTGGGGTCGCGGGCAGTCGGGACTTCCGGTCAACCTGTACCTATAAAGTTTCATTACGGGTAATCTTTCATGGAGGCACTGCTAGTTTAAATCCTGCAGCCTCGTAGTTATTAGTTAAAGTTGAAAATTACGTGATAGTGACGTGGACGCACGTTTATCAATGATCTCAATAGCAGCTGCAGACTCTGGATTCGACGTCTTGTCGTACTCGCTGCTTATTTACATATTCATACACTACATGGTACTGTGCAGTACGGCAACCTGTGAGGGACATACTTTGCTAATATTCCTGCACCCGCATCCACCTTTTGTGCTGCCGTAACAGTCAAAATCTAACTAGTCCAGCCTAACAAGTTTTATAAAAACTTTTCTTCCCAAAGTGCGTTGGGCAGACCTCTGCAGAAAGGTGGCGCTGTTTTCCCCAGACGCCTATCCTCCTCATGCTTTACTCGGGGTCGATTTTGGAGGCAAACTGAAACATTTGCAGTCACGCGAGTTTTTAAACATTTGTTACACTAAGTTTGCGGATTGAAGGCAACCATGCGCATATATTTCTGCGGAAGCATTCGCGGAGGCCGACAGGACGTGGCGCTTTATCAGAGGATTGTGCGCAAGCTGCAGGAGTTGGGCCAGGTCCTCACAGAGCACGTGAGCCGCAGTGACATTTCAGAGAAAGGTAAGGTAACGCTTCAAGGCTCGTCGCCGTTCTCGTTGCTCGAACGCCACACTTTGACGACAGCCACTCCGCTTACTGTTGGGTGGCATCTCGGGGAAGTGGTAGCTCGCTTGTGCTACCCGTTGTTGTTCTGTGCAGGGGAAGATGCAGCGGCGCTAGAAGACAAGGCGATCCATGGCATGACAGAGATGTGCAGTGGCTGCACGCGGCCGACGGTGAGCCTGCCCTCCCGCGCGCTCCCCTCTAGCGCGAGTTTTATTCATATTGCCGTAGTACGAAGGCTGAAGAAGCAATAAAAATGGCAGAATTTCAGGTGGAGGCTTCCCTTCCCTGAGGGTAAAAATCCTTACCAAAACTCGCTCTGCTGGTTAAGACAGTTCTAAGCGAACAGATAATTATCATTAATGTAATAAATGGGAAAATAGAAAGTAGGCCAATGTTCCTGAGGCAGAGTGGGATCAGTTTTCCACCAAATAATGCCAAACCTTTTTGACCACGGAGAAAATGAGTTAAAAACCCAAGTACAGAATAACAGAACCACCTGGACACTGTTAAAACTGCACCACGGTCCATGAGACTGGCTTATTTTGGTGGAAAATGGTTAATAAGGTGTAGATGTGGCCAAGAGGAGGCGCATCCTAGTCCCGGAAGAGTCCGGAAACTGCTCTCTTAGGTTCTTGTGAAGACCCTGACGTGAACTCTGTTCTTGTCAAATATCAAACTATTTAATGGGTCAAAATGTACTAAAATCTGCAAGTTGGTTACTTTCGAGTAAACTTAAGTGATGAGACAAAGTTTGTAATCACTTAGTGTCTCTAGTAGTAATGAATGGATATGTTTTACAGTTGTTGTGGCTGAGGTGACGCAGCCGTCACTCGGTGTCGGATATGAACTGGGCCGAGCCGTTGCCATGCGGAAGAGGATTCTTTGCCTCTTTCGTCCCTCCTCTGGACGAGGTAGTGTTTTACTTAACCTTCTGGCCACCTGTGTATTGATTGATGACTTTTGGTTATCCTTTATTCAAAGGGTGCTCTTTAAACAGTTCCATTACAGGTCTGGATTCACTTTCAGGAGCGCCATAATAGCTATGATCACACCGACCGTATGATTATTTTACATGTATCTGTGGTCGTGACCATTGTTATCCTGAAGCAGTAGAGTTTTGCCAATTTCCACAGCTCAGAAATAAACAGTGATGAATATGAGACCTGTTCTTGCAGTATTAACCCATTTTAAGCCACGGTCTTTGGGGAAATGGGCTGCATTCTGTTAATGTTAGAGGCGATGGCTTATTGTGGTATTAATCAAAGCTCAGTGTGGTTCTTGGTGTTGAATGGACCACTTGCAGCATGATAGTTTTTCATTGTACCCCACATTTGACTAAGAAATGCAGCTGGTGTACTGGTCATGGACTTATAACCTGAATATTCCCAGTCTGACTCCCAGCAGAAAGTAGAAGTATAAGCCAATAACAGCAATAAAAGCCATTTGAGTTACATTTATTAATTTAGAAGAAGGTTTTCTCCAAATGACGTACATCTCAGAGAAAATACACACACACACGCACACGTCATCTGAACCATACGGGGTCACGGGGAGCCGGAGCCGAACCCGGCAACACAGGGCATAAGGCTGGAGGGGGAGGGGACACACCCAGGACGGGACGCCAGTCCGTCGCAAGGCACCCCAAGCTGGACTTGAACCCCAGACCCACTGGTCAGCAGGACCCAGTCCAACCCACTGTGCCACCCCGCCCCCCAAGAGAGAGAAAATACAATGTGTTCATTATATCAACAGAGAGACTTTGATGCAGGCGTGTGGTTCTAAAGCACAGTTAGAATCAATGCTGTCCTTAGTCAAATGTGGGATACACTGAACAACATGACTTTGTTCTATCTCTGCCTCCAGTCCTCTCTGCGATGATACGGGGAGCTGATGACGGATCTCCGAATTCACTCGTCCAAGTGCGTGATTACGTTGAGGATGAGGTGGAGATGGTCCTCGACAAATACTTCAGTACCCCCAGTTCCTGCATTTGACTGCTAAGATTCACAGACCTGACATCCTGTATAAATATAAAAGAGTTTAACTTTCTGGTTATGGGCTGCTCTCGGGTACAGACTCATCTCTCCTTCTTTTAAAATGCTGATATCATTTCAAAGTTACTGGAAAAGTTTGGTGCCAAATAAAAAAAATAAATTTTCTAATTAATTCTTCTGAATGCTCTCTTGAATGGGGGAAAATGCCCTCGTATTTTTCTGTGAGATGTACGTCGCTTTGGAGAAAAGCATCTGTTACATTAATAAATGTAAAGAGGAAAAGATGGTGGGCTGGCATTGGTGGTATTTTTTTTCCCAGTATCTTTTATGTTTTGCATTATTCAACATACTGTAAGAAATTTCTCCCCTTTCACCTGGACTTGCAGTCTGTGGCATTGGTGCCTCAGGATGTCAGCACTGTTAACTGGCTACTGTTCATACCCACAGGAAATTAGGACTCCTGTTTCAGTTATTTACATTAACATTTACATTTATTCATTTAGCAGACACTTTTGTCCAAAGCGACGTACATCTCAGCAAAATTACAATTTATGCATTACATGGAGAGAAAGAGATGTGGCTACAGACGTGACTCAAGTAAACCCAGTTTGTTACCTACCACTTGCTGCGCTGAGGTTCGTTCATTGAGTAGGTGCATAAAACACAGGCTAGACAAATCCTGATACCCTCCCACCATTTTTTTTTTTTAATATTCTAAGATACACAAATTAGCAAGTATAATGCTGACATAGTGGCTGAATAAAGGTTGTATCGGGATGGTCATGAAGTTACGATGCGTGAACAATTACACAGTAAATAAGCTGGAGAGATCTTGGGCGAAGTGGATCTGGAAACGGTGAGTTTTCAGACCATTCTTGAATATAGACAGAGTTTCAGCAGTTCTGAGTGACGGGAAGGTCATTTCACCACAACGGAGCCAGAACCGAGAACCTCCGAGCTTTACCTTTCGTGCGCGGGACCATCAAGTGAGCAGAAGTAGACGAGCGAAGGGGTCTGGCTGGGGTGTAGCAGATGATTAAGTCTTGTAAATAGCTGGGAGCAGTTCTATTGATGCATTTGTAGACAGTGATCAGGGTCTTGAATTTGATTCTGGCAGCTATAGGAAGCCAGTGGAGAGAAATGAGTAGAGGAGATACATGGGAACGCTTTGGCAAATCAAACACAAAATAACACTATATACAGTTGGGCAAATGACACCAATCGCATATTTCTGTGATTGGTGTCATTTTCCCAACTGTATATAGTGCTGGGGTGGAGGTGACAAGCAGGTTGGATTTCACACCCAGGAAATAAGTGATTAAGCAAAATCTCTGGGTTTGCAGCAGAGTCTGGAGGTGTGGCACAGAGAGAGAAGTCTAACAGGGTAAGGCTTATCCATGGCTGAATGTGCCTGTGTCACAGTGTTAATTATGCAGAATAACTAGGATTAAATTTTCCTTCTCACAGGGCATGTTAGCAGCTCTCCAGTAATTGTTCTGGACTAGTGGTAAATCCTGCAATGTACTGTAGCTGCAGAGAGCATTTTGTTTTTTTTGGGGTTCTTTCATGTAATTCAGCTTGACAGGGAGTTGAAATGTTTTCCTTGTTTTTGCAATTACTACTAGTTTATTGAAAGAAGTCCAAAAGTCATTTACATTTATTCATTTGGCCGATGCTTTTCTCAAAAGTAACTTACAGCGTTAAGGTATTTACCCATTTATACAGCTGGGTGATTTTACTAGACCAATTTACTGGGAGTACCTGGCTCAAGGGTACTACAGCTGGTGGTGTGAATGGAACCTGTGACCTTTGGGTTCAAAGGCAGTAGATGTAAACACTATGCTACCTAGCTGTCCCAGTATCCCTTTTCTTGTGTTTTTCAAGCCATTTACAAGCTCATACTCAATCTCTACAGAGCTTCTTGGCATATTGTAGTACAGAGAAAACGCACTGGAACATTTATATTTTAACATTAAAAAAATGTCCCTGACTGTTGTGTTTTTAAAGTCTGCAACTTCAAATTTTTGTGAAAATCTCCGGAATGGCAATCAGCAACACTGTTATTTATGGGTGAGTATTGAATCTTCAGTCATCATCTTCTCAGCTACATTGTTAGAGGGTAAGAATCTGATTCATACTGTAGCATTCGGGAAATTTAGCTGCTTTTTTCGGTCCATCATAATTAGCAGTTTGTTGTTGAACGAATTTTGTGTGCGCATCAAGTTGAGGAGGAACCCCGGTTGTTTTACCCTTCAGTAGTTAACTTGAATATTCAGCTTTATAAATGAGAAGTTAGCCAACACATGTACCCAAAATTACTATGTATAAAATAATTAAATCTTTGGTACCAAAGTTCAGCAAAAGACCTACTTAAGTATCCTGAAGATTCTCTAATTTTGAAGGCTACTGGACTAGGACATAAATGAATACAGTGTGCTGGCTAACTTCAAGCAAATGATTAAGAATGGAAATGTTAGGACAAGCTGCAAGTGGGAAGTAACAGTGAGGCTTTGTACCAACTGTCATTAAAATAAGATAGAAACGGTAATTAAAAGGGACAGGAAACATGAAAGCTGCTCAAATGTCTGCGTACCTCACTGTCCACAGTCAAGCATCCTGTGCTGAAGGAGTCTGTACCAATACCAGCAATTGTGCTGTGAGGCCTCTTGTTCCACACACCTGTATGTGGATCAGTTTTCTATATCTATATTAATGGTTTAATTAAATTAAATTGATTGGACACAGTTCGACACAATTCACAGCTTTAATGTACACTTTCTGTATCAAAAATAGGACATATTTCATGTCTCACGAATAAATTACAAGAATAAATTACATTTCCAGCTTTAAATACAGTAGACAAAATTCATGACAGGAAGGAGAATTAACCTTTACATGTACACCATTGATTAAAAAAAAATTCTTTTGTATACAGTACTTCAGTGAGTGCCAGTCCATACATACTGAACATAGATATACAGCATACATAGTTTCCATTAATGATGAGAAGACTTTGTGGGTTCCACAAACTGTATAAAATAATAGTTCCTTAAATAATTATGAACTCAATATAAATTTAAGAAAAATACAGACTGTAAATTCCTTTTTACTGATAATGGATGGGATTTGTTTATAAATCTGAAAGAAATGACCACCCAATTCACAACAATCTCAAAACTGGTGAAATGTTGAGAATTTCCAAAACTTGGTAAAGATCTCACTGTACATTGATGCTAATAGCAGTCACTCATTGTGGCTGTATTTTAAGTTCTTGTTTAAAAGACCACAAGTATTTAAAGTTACATTTTGATCCTAATGTGGTGTTTACCAACTTGGTGCTTACTGACAGTGAGTTGGATCTTGGCTTTTGGAGGCTGCAGTTTTTTGCAAACTCTTTAGGTCAGTTTGAAACAAGCTACTGCAGTATGCAAACTGCAGGTCCATTTTCCAGTGCTTTATGTTTTTTTACAGTTAAAAAGAGCAGCATTACATTTTGCTGCACTTTTCTTCGCTTCTCAAGCAAATGCCCAATCCCTTCAGGGTCCTGTCCTGGTTGTTGCATTACATTTACATTTACATTTATTTATTTAGCAGATGCTTTTCTCCAAAGCGACTTCCAATGAACTCTGTGCAGCGTTATCAGCCCAGCATTAGTGGATCTTCTCAAGCACAGGTACACAGCCCACTCTCTGTAGTGCAGTCACCTCCGTGAACGGCTGGTGGACAGTCAGTCATTGGAGGGGGCAAGGTGCAGACAGGGGTGTAGCCGTCCGGTTAGAAGGAACAAGCAGTCTGTGGCAGCAAGTGTGTTAAATTATGTCTGTATTGAGCTGCTTCTTTTCCAGTTGAGGTGCTGGGCTGTGCAGAAAGCTGATGTTTACTTCCTGCTCTGCAGGTATGAGGCAGGCAGGTGGTGGGCTGCAACGTGTGGAACGTTCCCGACAGTGGCCCCTCAGCACCATAGTAGCCGTAAGTCCCACCACAGCCACTGTCATACCTCCCAGTACCAACATGGTGATGAGTTGCACCTCTGTCAGTGCTGGGCCCTGCTGGGTCACCACCTCCTTAACGGAAATCTTCAGCAGGCGCCCACCACTGCTTGCCGTGAACCTCTGTGAGCCATTGCCCACAGTGGTGATGGGGGGCCAAGGTGGAGTGACCGGACCATCATTTCTGCTCCACCCATGGGAAGTCCAGGTAGGTGGATGGGTCTCAAGACTGAGTTTCCTGAAGGGTGCCTGACAGGTCTTGCCCCCAAAACCTGGTGGGCAGAGGCAGAGGAAAGTGTTGATGCGGTCCAGGCAGCGACCCCCATTTAAACATGGCCGACTGGAACAATCATCCACGTTGACTGTACAGAAGCGGCCAGTGAAGCCAGTAGGGCAGAGGCAAGAAAAACGGTTGATGCCATCCAGGCACGTAGCGCCGTTGGCACAGGGCCGCATAAGGCAGTCATCCACGTCCACTTCACAATGCGGCCCTGCAAAGCCAGCCAGGCAGCGGCATGACAGCTCAGTGGCATAGCCATTGTCGTCCTCACACAGCCCACCGTTCTTACATGGTGACCTTTGCAGGTGAAAAAGGAATTCATTAGCAGCCATCAGCATTTCTGACAGTGTTGCAATAAATGTAGGACTCTCGAAGTAAGTGACTGAATAGCTCTTCATGCTGGGTAGGAATCTGGCAATGTTGTGGTTAAGTACTCAGCTAGCATTACACGCAGGAGGAGCACTTTTGTCGTTGCTTTGAACAAGGAGAGTGCTTCAGTAAATATCAGCAATGAAAGATAAAGCTCTTAAGTAGCTTGAGTTATGTGTACCAGTTAAATAATTGCATGCTGTGTATTATAACATGAGTACAGCATTAGATCTCTGGCTTTATTAGTGTCATCTGACAAAAATGAAGGCCTTGGTCATAATGAAGCATCTAAGTATTCAATTTTATACTGTTTTAAAACAACAGGTTAAAATACTGCAACAGTTCAAACCCATCCATCAAAACAGTTAAAAGATATTCCTGACATGAACATTTTTAACCAATCAAGTGTTGCCTACAGCCAGTATTCCACCAGTTCTGAGGTTTCCATGGCAACAGCACTCTGCCCTTGCGCTTAGAAACTGGGAGGAAGTTTGGTGGCACCCACCGGGACTGGTAATGAACCCTCTGAACTAGACAAGCAATCCCTAGACATACCAGTCTGTGCTGTCATGTCTCTCAGCTGTCAGAGTGGCTTTTGAAGCAGAAAAGCCAACTAGCTGAACAAGCAAAACACTCATACGGTTGTGCTTAGAATCCAGTTTTGGCTTATTTACCTAACGTTTTGGTGGCTTTAGAACTGCAATTATCAGCTCATGTAGCCAAAACCAGGATTTTATGAAATTCCCATTTCGTATCTTTGGGTTCATACCTTAAAGAGAGCACAATGGAGTAATATAAGATTGTGTGATATGGTTGTCCATCAAGAGCAAATAAGAGTATAGATGGCCTCTGGTGACATTTGTCAGACTCAGACTTGGCAGTTCAGTTACGCAAGGGTTGAAAGCAGCAGCCTTTAAGATCTGTGACAATGACTTAAGTTCCATGATGTTCCATAATGCATCACAAATCCACACATGCAACAGCAATGCAGGAGTACCCCGAGAATGCAGTGAACTCCTCCAGAAGACTGCTTTGAGATGCATGTCCACAGAGTGAGGAAACGGGGACACCTGGTCTCACCTTGTCTTCTCACAGGGTCCCATCTTCAGTTCACAGTTCCTGCCATGGAACCCCTCTGGGCAAATACAGGTGTATTCCCCGAGCTCGTTGGTGACACAGGTCGCTCCATTCTGACAGGGCTGCTCACTAGTGCACACATAGATATCTGAACGCAGAAAAGATGAGACAAGTTTTGTAAGGCTTAAAATTATCCCATAACTGTAAATGAGTGGTATTAGTGGCACAGCAAGTAGTGCTGCTGTCTCACAGCACCTGGATGGTGTGAGAGAATGTGGGTTTGATCCCCACTCAGTCTGTGTGGCGTTTGCATGATCTCCCTGCGTTTGCGTGGGTTTCCTCCAGGTGCTCTGGTTTCTTCCCACAGTCCAAAGATATGCTGTTCAGGTTCACCCATAGTGTGTGAGTGACAGAGAGAGTGTGTTCCACTGATGTATGGAGGAGTGACCTAGTGTAAGTCACTGGGGTGAATAAGGTGTGTGGGCTTGTAACATTACATAGTATCCATTGAAAGTTGCTTTGGAGAAAACCGTCAAGTAAATGTATTAGCCGTTCTGTTTTAAAATGAATGCAGATACTATACTTCACCATTTTCATAATGAAGGTTTTGTTCATTTTTTTAAAAATATTTTGGTTATAAAACCATTAATGATATTTGGGATTATATGAGATTGTTGATGATAGTAGAGAAACAATGCATAACTGGACCATACCTTTGTCACAGAAGCGCCCAGTCCAGCCGCTTTCACATATGCACTGCCAGGGCTGATGGCATGAGCCATGTACACAGCCTGGCTTACGCGCACACTCTTCACATTGAGGCCCCTCCCAGCCTGGCTCACATCTGAAAAACAACTAAAGCACTTAGTGCTCCGTATCCACAATTTATATAATCCGTGATCTCCGTCCACGGTTGCCTTTCTCTTCCAACAACTTTATGGTACCTACAGTTGCTATTTATACAGCTAGGCAGGGACAGCACTTAAAGCTAATGAGCTGCCCAGTAGGCATGGGGTTTAAGTCCAGCTCAGGGTGTATGTATTGGACACCATGCAAGTGGTTGCCATAAGTCAAACTCAGTTCCAAGGCACTTCCATCCATCTATGTAGCTGGGTAGATTTTACAGGAGCAATTTAGGGAAATTACCTTGCTCAGGGGTACTACAGCAAAAGGGTGGGATTTGAACACATAACCTCCAAGTCCAAAGGCAGCAGCTCTAACCACTACACTAGCAGGTGCTGTGGATACAGTTACAATGTTAGGGTTATGCAAGCTACTCCAATTGATGTCCCTGTTTAGACTGCTGAGCAATTTTGGTTGGATCAGTTCAGGGCAAGTACCATGGTCCAAAGTGCCAGGTAATAAATAACCATCACTTAATGTACCAGTAGAAAATGTGTACAGTAATTGCGCCTATCTTTCTAGTTCCCTTCCACACCTCCCCTTTGGTCCCCTTTGGTACGTGCATACACAGCACTTCTGTGACTGTTACTGATAGTATGAGTGCAATACACACACCTGCACTGAATATGAAGCGTACAGTTGTGACAGTGCTGTCATTTAACGCACTTTGTATGTTCTGGTGTTTCAGTTTCATCTCACAGTCCGAAGGCATGCGTTTTAAATGAATTGGTGACTCTAAATTGCCGTTTGTGTGTGTGTGTGTTTCTCTGCTGTGTAGATGAGTGATTCACAGTAAGGTAGTGTACTGTAGTATATCTAGCATGGTAAGTCACATTGTATGAAAAGGTGTCAGCTAAATACCGCATAATATTATTGTCAGTCACTTTGCAGAAAATCGTTATATTAATAAATACTGTATCAATAAATGTCAATGTTTAGAGCAAGCAGACAGATCAAGTCAATGTAAAAATAAAAAATAAATAAATAAATGCAAACGCGAAGACGAAGGAGACACGTGGGGGCGCTCGTGCCTCAACGCGCCAAGCGCTTTGAAGAGGAGGAGTTCGTCAGTCTCAAACAGGTCCCGATGTGGCACCCAAAAGCAAAAAGAAATGTTGACATTTTGCAATAATAGGACTGTTTTATTCCATAAATATTTACACTTCTCAAGTTATATTTTGAGATGCTATATATGTAGGATTAATATTGCGAAATTTCAGTATTGCAGGTCTGCTTCTGTTGAATAACGCCGTTTTCCCTCTGTGTGATGATGAAGTCATGACAATTTGAACCCAAGACCGGTCCTTATGTGGCAAATAACGGTCTTTTCGTCTTACCTGCACTCTCCGTTTTCGTCGCACCGGCCGTGGCTCAGGTTGCACCGGCAGTCTTCATCTGAAACAGGGCGTACTTTCAGTCACACCACATTTACCATTTCTACATTTTTATTGTTGTTGACAGTTTCGTAACAACGGCTCACTGTTTTGCATAAAATATTCACCTGTACATGGTGGACATATCTGTCTGAGGCTTCTTACACTGTATTATACCGTCAGCCTCACAGTGACGTAGCCATTTTACAGCGCGGGACTCTTTCCGTAGCCATTTAGGCAAAGTGCTGTAACGACCCGCGTTACTGGGAGTTTGAGCGGGAAAAATGGGTTTATTGTGAATCTGAATAATTGAACACAATTGTGTTCAACCCGCTGTGGAAACTCACGAGAAATATAACGGGGTCAGTGTGTTGGCCAGTGAAAAGGAAAGAAAAAAAGGTTGAGGGGCGCTAAGCAGGCTAGTTTGAGGTTTTTAGGGGTCCGCGGACCGAGAGTATTAATTATTTCCTTCAGTAAGTTCACGTCGATGCCTCTAGCTTGTGCCGCTGTTCCAGTAAACGTTTGTAATAAATGCTGCCCGTCCGTCCTTCTTCGCCCCATCCGAACGCAGCGCGCTACAGTACTTTTATTTAAAAATACTGTAGGGGATTCGAACCAGGAACCTTCAGATGTAGGAAACGTATTTATTGTTATATCCTCTACACAGGACGCCAGTTAACCACACACATTACGTGCAGTTTAGTCACCGGTTGAGTAATTAACTCAGTGTTGAATGAGTGCTTCTACGTTACGGGAACAGTAAAAAATAAATAATGCACAATAATGGACACCGTTATTGCAGTTCAACTGAATCTTTAGCTACGTCTCAGCAGTAAACGCACGAGTCCACTCGCCACGTCGTCTAACGTACCTCCCAATTTCCATTACTCTGTGATATACAATAACACAAATCCCCTTTTCTTGTTGTATAAATAAATTGTCAGGAATTTTCAGTATGTAAAGGGCATAGACGAATGAATAAATAAATAGAATTAATCTTTGGTCGTCTAAAATAACTTGTATATGGTAACGACCTGCATTACTGGGAGTTTGAGCAGGAAAATGCCATTTAAAATGGGTTATTGTTTATTGCAAATCGTTGTATTTTGTGGGTAAAAGGGAATTGTGTTCAACCACTGTGGGGAGTAGTAAAAGGGTGAGTGCATTGTCCAGTGAAAAGGGAAGGAAAGTCTGAGGGGGGCTAAGCAGGCTGGCTTGAGGTGCAGGTTCTTGAGGAAAAGAGGTTCTCAGTCAGACCAGGTCCTTCTTCACCGCAACATGTATGTAACAAATTGTAGTTTGTCTCTCCAACAGGTTTCGCACAGTAATTGTATGGTGCTACGAAAGTGTTGTTTCTAGAACATAATTCAGTCAGTGCTCCGTTCTTGATTAAATCGCAAAATAATTGCAACCACACAAGCTGCAAACAGCGTGAAAGTGAGAAGAATTAAGGTGGCCCCCCCACACACCTGCTTCGGTGCCTTTTACTAACCACTGCTGGCTTGGTGACTAAACTAGTCTTGTTTACTACTGTGGTCCAAAAAGACATTTTTTTTTTAAAAAAAAAAAAAAATGAGAGTGCAATGTCAGTTTTTGGTGTGGGAGGTAAAATCTCCAGAAAACCATATGCAGCAAGGCTTCTTTCAGGTAGGAGATGTTCACAGGAGAAGTGGTAGAACAGCCCCTGGTAATTAATGTTTAAAACTATAACATTTCATTTTGGCCGATCTTTTTTTGTCATTTCTAGATATGTGTTGATTGGAGTCTGAGAGGAAAAAGTGATCGCTATTGTTTTATGCCATCTCCTTACGGAAGATATTTAAATGTGCAAAATAAGTGTTAAGTAATTGTCCCTTAACTTTAATAAGTCTTAACAAGGGGGTAATTAGAGTCTGTTGTTCGAATACGATCAGGCCTGACGTGGGCCAGCCTTGTCCAAGTCTTTGACTATTAAACTATTAGCCTACCAGCAAAAAAAAAAAAATATGTGGCAAGATGGAAATTCATAGACACACCTCATACCATGCTCAAAGGAAATTTCTCTTAAGATCTCCAGTGAAAAGTTTAGAGTTACACAGCCATTTTTGTAACTCTAGGCCTTAATAAAACTATGGTCAGAGCCATATTTAAATAGAACAGTGCTGAATCCAGTGCCAAACTCTCTCCACGAACAAGGTGAAAAATTAGCGATGTCTTAAAGAACCCCTGGACAACATTTAGGAATAGCAGACTTCTCTTGGTTCAGCTCGATTCAGTGTTCATTGTTTCACAATAAGAGAGGCACTGCAAAAATACATTGAGTGTGGCAAGATAGAAACTACTGCTCACTAAAAAGAACATGAAAGCCCAGCTATAGTTATCAGCTATAAGTTTTGGAACGACATGGGCCGAGTTACACCTGGTGAAAACCAAATATGGCATTTCAGAGCGAGAACCTTGTACCATCCATCAAGCATAGTGGAGGCAGCAGCAATGTGATGGTCTGGAGATGTTTTGCTGCCACAGTACTTTGGCATCTTGTTATCATTGAAGGAACCATGAATTCCCATTTGTATCAGAAAATTGTAAGGAGAATATCAGGCCATAACTTTGAATTGAAACAAGCACAGTTAGGTTGTACAGCCAGAGCATGATCCGACATACAAGCATACTTTTTTTTACAGCACTGCATGCAGAAATACTGTAGAGGACAAATTAGACTTGCTTCAACAATGGGGGATATGTCCCACTTCCCTCACCTCCCTGGTTAAACCTGTGACTTTAATATTTGCTGCAATATATAATACATTGGCATCAGGTACTGTAGTGATTATAGTGTGCCAGGAAGATATAAACTAAACTGCCAAAACAATAAAAGACGCACTATCGCTGTCCACTTGTCCAGTCATTATCACAATGGTCTGGAGCCTTTCCTGGATGCAAAGGGTTCAAGGTTAGTTAAGGGTACACCCTAGATGGGATGCCAGTCCATTTTAAAGTAGGTACAATACCCAGCTGTATGAATTGGTAAGACCTGTAAAGTGTAGCAAACAAAATTTGCAGTACATGGATGTGTGTGCTGAACGTTGCCCTCTTTGTAGTTTCTGAATGTTAGTTACATTAGTGTTCTTATCCACAGTGTTTTACTCTTCAGTACTTTGTTTGCTGACAGTTGATTTAACAAAAGGGCTTTTGTTTTATCCAAGCTTCCCAGAATGTAATGCCCAACTTGCAGTAGTGGGAAGCAGAATACCTGGCACCATTTTCAAACTGGGTTTTAATGAAGGCAGTGAGAGAAGAAAATGACAGAAATCCGTTCTAGGTGTTCCATAGTACTGAGCTTCTGCAGTGTCATATAGCTGGCATGTCATGTAGTTATCTGTAGCATAAATGAATGCATGAGGCCATGCTTTTTCAGGGATCAAGACAGCTTATTTCTTGGGCCATGTGTGCGATTTTTATTTGAAATGTGTTAATAATTAGGAATCGGAATAATACCTTAATTTTAAAGGCATAACTGGTTATCAGTTGATAGCCCAATGAAAAAACAGACTTGTAACATGAAGTTTGGTGGTTTATACCCTACTGTAGTGGCAAAGGGGTCAAACTCAACTGTTTCATTATCAGCCAAACAGTGAAACAGCCAACAGCTGGTAGCATATTGGTCAGAGCTACTAATTTTGTGACCAAAGGCCACAGGCTCAGTCCCCACCTTTGGCTGTAGTACCCTTGAGCAAGCTATTCACCATTATTTGCTCCAGGACAATTAATCAGCTGTATAAATGAGTAAATAATAGTAATATTTGTAATCAAACACATTGTAAGTTGTTTTGGAGAAAAGCGTCAGCTATTGTAAATGGAATAACAAAAGACTTGAACAATACTATGTGAGGTATGCAATCCATCAGGCTTCATCAGAATTCATGTTTATCTGACACTGGCTTTTATATTATATAATCTATATAAGTGCTATGGTTAAAGAATCATTGACTACATAATCCTTTGGATGAGTAATTCTGGAAGAGGGTTCTCTCGCTGCGTTAGTGAAGCGTGTTGCAGATCTGCTCACGGCTGGGATGGCGACCTGCCAGGGCGTGTGTCGGTGACGACAGGCACGGGCGTAGCGCGTGCTGAGCGGGGTGAGGAATTCGACGTGGTCATGTCACCACCCATACCCGTTCTGCTTCAAGGTTACTGGAATTCACAATAATCACCCCCTTTCCCTTTCTCTGCTGTAAAGTAGTAATTTACTGCTGTCAGTTATCATAAGGCATTGTGAAATCAACATGGCACTGGTATGTGGACCGATCCTATTTAGACTCTGTGTTTATCTAACCGAGTACAAGAAAGCACAATTCTCCAGTTCAACAATGCCTTTCTCTCATAGCAATAATGAATGTTCTTGCTTGCAGTTTTAGCAGAAACATAAAACCACATTTAGTAAAAAAAACTGTCAACATTTAGTCATAATCTGCTTACTATTTTGATCACTCCTTTGATTAAATAATGTAATTATATTTGTGAACTTGTCATTACTTGTTACAGTACCTGTGTTTGCATAACCTCATTGAATCACTTAGTTCTCCCTGAATTTGCCAGTTTGGCTTTACATTAGTAATGTGTCTGAGCAGTACACTAAAAAACAATGTTCCCTGACACTTTAAATAGCCTAATTCAAACTCATATAATCTGCACTGGCAAAGGATCAAATTCATGACGCACCTTGTAGGTGAAAAGACATGTTAATGGTAGGAAATCAAATGTGATAGTAATCTTTTGACTGTGTTTGACTTTAAGGGAAATCAGTTCTGCAATTAGGTAACATTATGGCACCAGTGACAGCTGTAATTTTTGAATTTTATTTTAAATTTCCCCACTCTATAGATTTCCGCTCTTACTCTGTGGGGTATTTCAGGTGGTTGGATTTTCATGTTTTTCTCAGTAGTATAGTTCCAGTAAGTTGCCAGCAATAGCATGAAGTTCTCTCTCAGAACAAAACATCAAGGTAAGTCTGGGGTCACTACTATATGCCCATGCTTGCCTGGAGAGCTATTTAACACGTGCAGTGCTTCAGGTCTCCGGCACCAAACTGCAGGAGCAGAATGCTGTGTCGTACTGTTCCAGTGAAAATTTCACCGGTCCGTATGGACTCCAAGTGCCGACAGATTGCTCAGGGGTCTCGGACAACCAACTTTGTTGTTCTGGACAGTGGAGCATCCCACTGGCCTTCCATTCCGACACGGTGTGACAAGCTAGAGGAACTCAGATGAGGAATCTCGTTTTGACTGGGTCTTGCTAAGTTGCAGTAACATGCTATTGCTGCGCCTATTAGGTCATTTGTGTCAATTTTTTTTTTTTGCGTAACTGCCTTAAGAGCAGAATAAAAAGCAAGCAGAGCAGAATACATACAAAAAATTACAGTGAATTCCATGTGTAAACCTGAGTATTTTCTTCAGTGCTTGTAATTCCCCAGTTGTAGGAAGTGTAAAATTGTGCTCCAGCTGATGTAGGTAAGGGGCAATGTTTAGATGAAGGGAAATGTGATTACCAAGTCTATAAATAGACCCTGAGTGAGTGCACAAAGTCAGTTTTCAGGTATGGGAGTTAGAGTAGCAGAGGGGCTGTTTACCTTCTAAGTTGAGCACCTAGGTGTGCTGGTATCCCCCGCGAGGTCCATACTGTCCAGCTACATTGGGTATTTTTGTGTTAAAACCAGAGGGATCTAATTTTACCCTCGGGCCATGAAACCCTACCCCCGGCCTTCGTTTGCCCCTTCCACCCCTTCCTTGGTGCCACTTATAAGTGCAGGTTTGGGTTTCCTATCTGCTGATCCTCAACAGGCGTGCAGATGAAGCCAGCCTACACTCTGAGGAGACCGCATGCCGCGTGCGTGTGTCCGGCTCGTGGCTGAGTGAGCCGGGACTTCTTTGGGGGGGAAGGGTGTAAGACTGATGGACAGTCTCCGAAGGAGCTGTAACCAGATCCTTATGAAATTAAGGATCATTCAATCCAAGTGTCCACTCAGCTGCTTGCACTGTTAGAAAAATATTTAGCTAGGATGCCCAAGTGAGGATCCTCGGCCTTAGCCCTCGGGCCCTACTGGGATCCAGGGCAAGGTAGCAAGACACGTGCTACCCCTCTTGCCCTGTTAAACATTGTACGTAGTACTTCTTAACATGCCTCCCATTATGTTTTTCTTCTGATTTTGACCTTCTGTTCTAGAACATTTCACACGTGCTCTATAACTATAACAGGCAATTAAATAATTTCTACTTTATATAAAAAGTTGATTGAAAAAATTATGAATCATTGGATGAAACACATGCTGCATTTAGTCCAAATGAAGTTTGTATAATAATTATAAGTGTATTTACAATCTGACCAAGTATCAAAGAGAGAAAGAAAGGCGTGATGCATACCATGATTGCTACAGGCCACATCAGTTGTCCACAGAAGTTTTACACAGATTTGTGCAGCAGAGGCCTCTTACCTTGTCCATTACAGCACTGAACAAGCAGACAGCAGCACCAGAATAGTAGCTTCAGTGTGAGTCTCGCAGACATAATGGCAGGGGACCTATAACATTCCAGAACAAGCTTCTGTCAGTATTTTTGAAATGAGGGCTTTCGAGATTATGCATGTGGAGTTGGTGTGATTTGTGTTCTAGTTTTCTCAAAACACCTTGGTTTAGCTTACGCATAAAGTAAGTGTCATACATGTACATGTTGTTGCCTTGCAAAGTCTAACTGGATACATGAACGGGCACGAGTGTTAACAAGCATTAATTGTTAACAGGTTTGATCTTCGGGGTAATTTTGGTATGCTAATTTAAAGCTTCTTCAGGTGCAGGAATCATTGCCATCTTTCTTTGCAAATATTACGAAATCACCAGGGGAAACTGAAGTATTAAGGCTGTTGAAAAATACTTGTTAAAAGTATGGCTTTGTATAACAAATATGTGTTGGTTCTTATGTAACACAAATTTACAAAATATATATATTTAGATATACTGTGTGTATGTATGTGTGTGTGTGTACATATATACATATACCGTATGTATGTACATATGTGCGCCAGCTGGTAAGAAAACATGAGTATTAGCACTTCCATATTGCTTGGTCCTAAAGACTGGTAATTTGTTTTATTGAAACATTTGGGGATAATGCTGATAGTTATTTTTCCTCATACTACACGTTTTTGATTTTGTGAGATATTTCTAAACTTTTATTTGTTTAGTGCATTTTCATTTGCATCTATTTTTGAGTCATGAACCATCTTTATAGTTACTGTTCCTGGGGAAGCGGTTAGTGTAGGGCTTGAAGAGACTGTCTTCTAATATGAAGGTTGTTCAAGCCCTGGTCCTGCTTCTATTGTGGTACTGTGAAATTTTCTAGTAACAGTAATTAGTTAAATATGTTGGTTAAATATTAGAAGTTGCATTGGGTGAAAGTGTTAGGTAATGTAAATAATGAAGTTACTGTATGTCACATTGGCCAATCGTGACTAAAATATTTCAGATTAAAGTTGTACCCCTAGGCTATAAACTGCTTTCTGCATTATGTGAAAGTTGTGGAAAAAGTTCACAAAACGACAAAAGAACAGTAATGTTGACTACCAAGGTGACAGCGTAGAGGACATCTGCCCGAGTCCATTGCAGACCAGTGCAAACCTGGTGCACTCAGCTGAGATTATTTACCCAAGTCACAAAGATCAAACCAAGAGAAACCCAATAACTGAGCTGATAACATACCTCTGCTTAATTATTAAATGGGTACTGTGAATTTTTAATAATGGACACCTACACAGTACATTCAGATGTTTTCTCCTCAGCCCCATACTGTTGTTCATTTGCTTATTTGTTTTTTCCCTTTTTATTATTAAGAGGACATTTCTGTATATCTTGCTATGCAGATGGTGTCTGCCATTTTTGTGTTCTTAATAATGTGTTCCCAGTTATCCCAGTGTCAAGTTGTCCTCAGATGACCCAGCATTGATGTGGTCAAGCATTGGTGCTGTGATGATAATCCTGGGGAAGGTGCTTTCCTTGCCCAGTGGGCTGGTGTGGGGGTGACCTTTTCCATCTGATTACAGCTTACAATGACAGCTTCTTCTCCCCCATTGGGCATATTCATTTCAATCCACCCCCCTGATCTGTGTTCCTGTATCCCCTCAGTAATTTCCACTTGATGTTGCTGGTCTCTGGGATTAGCAGGAAACTTGGAAAACAATTGCTGGTTGTCCTGTGTCTTAACCATAGCCCCAGAGTTGCTAATGAGAATGAACTTGGACTGTATTTCGAACTCTGTAACATGAGAGATTTAATTTCATCATAGAAAGTTTTCTCCCAGCCACATCAGTGACTTTTAGCTGTTGTCCTAGATGTCCCAGAATCGATGCCAGGCATCATTTATTGTCTCTCTTGCCTCGTAGAGAGGTGAACCACACCTTGCTGTGCACAAACAATCACAAGACCAATTATCAAGGCCTTTTTAACTATGATCTTTCATAGAATAACAGGGCAGGTTCAAATATGGTCATTAACCTAAATTAAGAAACAAATTTCTCTTTCATTGCATTCTAAAGGCCTTAAGAACAACATGGAAAATTAGCTATACCCTTGACATAAATTAGCAGCTCAAATGCAAACTGGCAGATTTTAGACAGATCTCTTGGCTGTGATATTCCTGATTGTGTGACTTTACTTTCACACCCCAGACAGCCGCTCCGCTCATCTAAGAAATATCCTCACACAGTTTTCTTGGAAGAAAAACTATTGGGAAGTTGTTGGTCTCTCCTGAGACATTAACCCTTTCTTGGGAGCTACAGGCAGAGTCACATTTGTTGTATTGTACATTAGCCTGTGAAAACGAAGATGAGTACTCAACAAAAGACTGTTTATCTTGAGTTTTACAATGTAACAAAACCTGGTGAAATGCAAAAAGGCCTACACAAAAATAAAAAAAAAAATAGAAGAGTTTGGAACTGAATGCACATAAGACATCAAATATTCAGAACACTCTTAATTTAATCACTTTTGTTTCCATATTCATTTGTTGTCACATGTAACAAAGACAAAATTATTTGAATTTTAGTGGAACAACAGAGCAAGGAAAGGAAATAGGAAATATCAAATGATGCTGGTTGACTATAACCATTCAACTGAAACTGTTCTGCTCTTTCATGGATGCTGTCGTGACTTGAATAACAAGATAAAGAAACACCAAAAAGCTCGAAGCAGCAATTAGGAACCGCACTGGTTCCCCAAGTCCTTATTTTTGCCAAAAGCAAAGGCTGCATCACAAAAGGTAAACGGCACAGTTTAGTGGACAGCGCCTATGGGCACACGGACGTGAAACGCGTACTGTGTGTTCGGAAACTCCAGATGAAAATGGACATACCTGTCCGGTTTCGGGAGGCACATGTGCGTAGGGATGGATGTACCCACCTGGGGTGACGGCTACAGGAGCCAGGTGGTAGCGGCGGTGGGGGGCCTTTCGGTGGGTGGAACACAGTCCTGGGACGCACGCGCTCACGTATGCAGGCACACGAACGCAGGCGCACGGCAGCCGCCAGGCAGGGCTCGTTGACAGGAATCCCGCTGAAGCAACAGAGGCGGAATAAAGGCAGGCACAGATCCGCCTCCCCACTCCAACACAACCTGGTGAGGGGCTGCTCTTAAAGAGACAGACGCCTCTCTCTTGCTTCCTGCAAGGTGCCCAAAGGCACACGAGAACCATGAAAATCCGTGCTTGATGGTAACCTTATCGCCATGTCTCCAGATTCTGCTGGAGCCATGGGTGAGCAGATGTTCCTGAGGAGCGGTGGTGTGGTCCCACACGACTCTCCCGCTTTCCTTACGCATTCCATGCCTCCAGGAACATCACACTCATTGTTGAGGGCTGTTGCTGTGGTGACAGATAAGAATCCTGGGCTTGGTGGCTCTGCCCACATGCTCCCTCTTTAGGCAAAGGCAAGAAAGGGATCATTTTTCAGGGGATTATCTGAACAATATTAGGGCTGAGTGATTTGTACAGGCATCTACATGTCTCTCTGTGGAGGAGTGTGAGGGAGTGTGTTGCATTCCCCCAACATCACAGCCAGTTGGATGTACCAGCGGCGACATACTTGGGAAGCAGCATTTAATATCTGGAAATATATATATTTTTTTTAACTTAGAATCACTATTCTCTTAGCACATTTGTTCTTTTCAAAAACTGCATATGCAATATGAGAAATGTACTGACATCTCTTATTTTGTTGAATGAAATCTGGTTTTGTCAGTCTGTTAGAACACTGACCCACCTACTGGTTCCCTCAGGCTACAAGGTATTTTAAGATATCACTGCGCAGAACCTCATAGTCGGAGCTTATTATGATACTTCCACAAGCAAAAAGCATGTGAATAAACAAAAAAAATCAGCTTTTTCCTGCATGCTTGTCCCTTCACACCTCCATTCTCTAAAACCTTCATTTTGTCTAGGTTAACTGCTTTTTGGATAATGGCACAAGATTGTCCAGAATTTTGACGTGGTCATGCGTATGCACAATGGTTAATTCTAATCGCAAGACTGACGTCCACTGTATTCGCTGAAACTGATAGAAATAAAGTAACTGAAGTAAATCTTAAGTTTTTTCACAGTTATACCATTCTGATATTTACAGATAAAAATGTGTATTTCTTATCATCCCTTTATGCTGAGGTAAAACGAGTAGATCAGAAGAAATTAGAAGAATTTCTGCAGGGGTGTGAGCACTCTTCCTCTGTAATCTTCAGATTTAAGGAAAGCTAGTAACTGGGCTGATTTGAGGCATTTAACTGCATTTCCAGGATTATTGTTGCTACTCCAGCGTTCGGTTCCAGTAAATGATAAGCGCAGAAAGGGATGTCTCTGTTCTGGCAAAAAAAAACTGAAGCCGGCCCATTTGTGAGTAACAGGAGAAAAACTACCTGGGGTATAAAGGCTGCTCTATAAGAGAGCAGCACAGAGTAAGGGCTGATGCCATATTTATAAGGTGAGATGGTTGTATAAAGGGCAGTAGGTTCAGGTAGGTTCCCCTTTGTCCAGGCAGCTGTCTGGCAAATAGGCCAGTGGTCCTAGTGGTCCCCATTTAATGTGTTGAGGTTGCTTTTTGTGTTTGTATTTGGAAAGGGGAGAGCACGGTGGCACAGCAGGCTTGGCTCAGTGCTGCTCTCTGATGGGTCTGGGGTTCGAGTCTTGCTTGGGGTGCCTTGTGACAGACTGGTGTCCTGTCCTGGGTTTGTCCCTTGCGCCCTGTGTTGCCGGGTTCGTTTGGACGAGTGGTTTCAGACTGTGTGTGTATTTAGAAAGAAAAAAAGCTGCCTTGGAGGAATGATGAGCCCTGTGTGCTGTTTTGGCTGGTGTTTATTGTAATAACACTCAAGACATGAAAAGACTTCTCTTGTGTCATGAGAGAGCCCAGCACATCCTTCACTTATAAAAAAGCAGATAACCGGTCCTTGATGGCTGCTGTTGCTGTAGCAACCAAAGACCTCTGCTCAGATAAAATCTGTGCAGCATCCTGTATTTCATGAAATCCTAATGAAATGGTTTAATGGTAGTATATTTCTTTACAAGACACATGGAATAAAATTCAGTGAACGATTCTGCATGTCCAAAGATCATGCCTGCTGTTGAATCACTCACATTCCTGCAGCAAACTGCTGAGAACAAAATAGCAGCAATGACAACATCAGCTGTGTTTTTTTCTATTATTTTATGATATCAGATAAATCAGTATGAAATGACTGAGGACTTTAGATTGTGGATGTCTACAGAGAGCACAGAGCCATTCCTCTATCTACGGCTCCCTCAACCTCTCTGGTTCTAAATGAAAATTCCAGTTTACACGAATGCTGCCTGCCATACATGACCCTTGCCTGCCCAGGCTCTGCGTTCCACATTACTGTTGGGAGTTTATTAACAGTGATTAAATCAAACTTTGCTAAGCAGGTTGTAGATAAGGCTTCTGATAGCAGGAAACATAAGCATCTTTCTCTCACACACACATATAGTGTGTCCCATAGCCCTCAACTCATCAGTTAGTAAGGGATCCTGAAACAGCCAGTGATGGTGGGTTATACATTCTTAAAATTATTAAAAATACAGGATGTAACTTAGATAGCAATTAAAATGTCACAAACTATTGGTCAAAATGGCAAATTGTCAAAAAGCATCCACAAGGATGTAATGGTACCAAAAAATTAAATACAAGTGTTAATAAGTCAACCAAAGGAAACAACAGATATAAAAATGGAAAATAACAAGAACTCATATTACCTTACCAGAAGTCACACCACAGCGCAGTCCTGATTGCTGTGAAGTTCTCACAATTCAAGCTGAAATACTGCAAAAAAGGTGACACTGGTCTGAACTATGCCACTGTAAGGTTCCCAACAATTTAAAGATAAGATGAGATACAGCAACAAAAATGGCTGATACCATGGTTTTTGGCAAAAATTTTCCAGATAGAAGCATAAGATCGGGGCTGCTGTGGTCGGTTTTAGGAGGGCAGAATCAGCGCCTCTGATCAGCCTGTCTGTAGGTCAGGGCCTTTGAACTACCTCCAGCCTTCCTCTACATGCACTGGACCTCTTTCTCCACCAGGTTATTTTGGTGCAAACGGAGTGGAAATGGCCTGCAAGCGGGCAACATGCGTTGGCCGCTTGGCACCCTCTCCAGCACCTTCGTTTCTTTGCCCACGTCTCTCAGAACCTCGTCCATGGGTTGGGTGCTTCTCTGTTGGCAGGCGCTTTGTTGGATGATGTTCTGCGACAGTGTTAAATTAAGCCCTGATTAGAGAGAAGCAGCAGAAATGCAGCTATTTTTTGACCAGAGTTGAAGGGGGAGGGAAGGAAAAAGCCAGAGCAGCACCTCCCACCTGCTGGAAGAGCTGGAACTGATGTCCTCTTGACTAGTACAGGACTTTGACAGCAAAGCAGCAAAGATTCAAGAGAGGCCAGTGAGAACCCTTCTGTTCAGAACCTCATCCATTTCCATGTGCCCACACTAATCCTTTTGTGCTTTGTGTCTGCTTGTTGTGGAACATCTATCTCCAGTATAATATACACTGGCAATGAAACTATGGCCGGTGAATGTTGTTTTTAAATTTCGCCAGCAACAGACTTCCCAGCAGGTTCTTTGGTGTTCCCAGGGGGTGTTCATCCGTAGCTTGTAGCACTGTGTCTACCTCTACAGAATGCCAGTTTACAATTGATTAATTCCTTGAGCATTTTCCTGGGTGATCCAGGACAGGCTATGAGCCTGGCCAAAATTTACAGAAACTGAAGTTACGCAGCATTCCCAGATGACAGGTTTACCTACATTTTAGCTGAGACTCAACAGTCATGGCAGCTGCACTCATCCTAGTTCACTCTACAAAGCCCAGGTGAGGTGCGCACAGAGCAAGACGTATGACCTAAATGTGGCTGTTGCGTGCGGTGACAAAACCTCCTTCTCTTCACTGCTTTTTACTTTGCAATTTGAAGGCATTTGTTTTGTTACGGGACACCAGTTCGATCATTAACACCCTCCCTCCCCCGTGTGCAACCAGCTCGCCGCAAGAATTAACGTTCCATAACTGGGATGCTCCCTGCCTATCACTTTGAGGGGGCGCGCCAGCACTGCACTGTGACAAACGTTATCCATTACATGAAGGCAGGGGACAGAACGGTGCCGGGGTGGGAAGGTGGGGGGTGGCAGGTGCGACTCGCAGGGCCGGGCCTGGTTACTGTAACCTAACCCTGGACCTATTGTTATGTGGAAAGGCCCGCTATATTTGACCAGCCCTAGCGATGACTTCAAGACAGGCAGCGGAAACGCCAGAGATTCACGTTTGGAAGAAGGCGTATCATCGAAGCATCGTACATCTAACTGCCTATAATCTGCACACGATGCTGAGTGGCTGGGAGGGTATGGGAAGACCTTGATGTGAAGGTATTGAATGACTCCGAGATATAAAGTGTTCAGATGCCTCGTGGCCACCTGGTCCTCACTTCTGTCTATTAATCTTAGCCTGAAAATGGACCAGTGGGTGGTGGGCAGAGAGTGGGAAAAACAATAACAAGCATTCCTTTGTAGCGACAGCCTTGACTGAGTAGCAGCTGAGAGCTGGGTCAGGGGGCTGGGGTGTTGCTGGGTGGGATGACAGACGACAGACACGCGAGCGCTTGCAGATCATTCGCTGGTGATCCTCCTCCTGTTCCAGCCCTCGTGATTTTCAGTATACGGAAGCAAAAAAAAAAAATATTCTCTGGGTCAAATATAACAGACTGATCGTTTGGTTTTACCGTGACCTGCAATTGTGGTTTTTTTAAGATGTTTTGTACCGTTTGGAATGAGAATATTGCCCTTACTGATTCTTGTACATAGAAGTTTCTGTGCGCAGAGACAACACAGAGCACTCTGGATCTGAAAACTGAGTTGTTTTGTGGTTTACGGAAACACGGGAAGGACCTATCGGGTACAAATGCCTGGTCGCTTCTCGTCTGTGAGGCTGAAGATGGACATTCAAGGGACTTTACGCGGTGTACAACTCGAGATCATCAGGTTGCTTCAGAGTGCTGAGTGAGGAGCCTCAGACGTGTGCTGGGGAGGTGTAACTTGAACCTGTGCGAGACGCAACGGTTACTAATGAACAATGTGTGCTTGACCCCCTCACCAGCCACACAAGCTCCCCTTCAAGGACAAAAGGATCCACACTCCGAGGAGATTGCTGGCTGTGAACCAGGACCAGGCGTTTCTAACTAAAAGGAATTTTGAATCCTTATGTTGATGGAAAGATATAACGTAAAACACCGCCCTGCTGTTTAAGATGAACTCATTGGCGCAGCGGGTTTGGGCGGGGCCTGCTCTCTGGTGGCTCTGGGTTTCGAGTCCCACTTGGGGTGCCTCGCGATGGACTGGCGTCCCGTCCTGGGTGTGTGCGCATGCGTCATTGTGATGCAAAAAGCTTCTAACTTTGCTAATGTCTCTTATCGGACCCTAGCAACCGGGCACTCAAGGTGCATGCTTTCTGTTCTAGGTCTATTATCCAAAGGTTCTCCACCGTAAGCGCAAATCTTGCGAAGGAATGGAGCGTGCCCGGAGGGTTTTCAGGTCGGCACTGCTACTGCTTCCGTGCGGGTGGTCACTCGCACCACAGCCTGTGTACGCAACAAAAGAAAAATATGTACACACCTTGGGTAATGCCTACAATCAGCATGGAATGCATGGGCATGTCACTGATGGGGTGGGTGAAGAAGCAGGTCTGAGGGACAGGTGTAGGGCTGTGATCTGTGGTGTCTGTATCATGGTGTGAAGATGGAAAGACTACATAGCTGCACACCAGTGTGGAACGTGCTGCTGCGCGCAAGCGGAGGCGCCTGCACACAGGTAACTTTACTCTATCTTGTACCGCTGAGGGTAGAGAGCCTTTGTGTTGCACTGCGTAGAAAGTGAAGAGCTGACAATACGGTCTTCTCCCAGGTGTAGCGCATCCACCACGTCTCCCTTTATCAATCTGTCAATTACTTTCACCATTTTTTTTTTTTTTATATAAATAAAGCTGGAAACTGTACAGGGGTAATTTATGTTAAAAGCCTTTATCGCGAGTAACGGTCACCCCCCCTTCCTTCAAGCTATCGGCTTTTCTGGTTTTTATCCCCCATTTTTCTTGGTACCCGCTCACACTTTGTTTGCATAGCCAGGTTATTTGCAAGACATGAAAAACTGCACAGAGGCTTATCTGACAGCCACCGCAGCGAACGGAACGCTTCAGTGAACAGCCACCGCCCGCGACCCATCAGAGGATCCTGCGCTTTAATCGAGCGCACAGCGGCGAACAAGGGCTGTTCTCAAAGGCATATTCAGCAACGATCAAATATGGATGATGTCTTTCATCTGAGGCAGGCAGGGCTCTCCGGTGTGTGCACGCGCCATCCGAGCAGGCTACGCACGTGCGCTGCTGATGAGAGTCCAACACCTAAGTCAATACAACAAACATGCTCTGACTGCACTATTCATGAGCACAGCGATGGTGTAAAGCTCAGGCGGGAGCCCCAGTCAGCCTCCCATCCCGCGTATTTCAGCCAAGGGGCCGACCCACGGGCGAACGAGCTGACGGCCTTAGTGCTTGGCCTTAATTTCTCCAGTCAAACGTTCGCTAACAAAAATTACAATGCAAAGAATAGCTGGAACTCCGCCACGGAGGGTCCCAAGCCCAGCTGAGAAAGGAGGAGGGTTGGCCGTGGGGTTAGCTACCCCACGCCGTAAAAACCTTGCCAGCTACAGAAGCGCCAACAAGGAAACTTCATGACATCTCGGCTCTTAGGGACGCCCGGAGAACCCTTGTTGGCGGCCTATGCCCCAGGAGGGGTGGAAGGCACAAGAAGAAGAATACTTGGGATGTTTCCGGTTTGTTTTGTAATCCCATATATATGCAACTCTACTGAGAGCAGTATGTTGGAAACTAACTTTTAGAATAACTTTTTGGTTTAATTATATCTCTGGATTTCAATAACGTTTCGATTAAGTAGGTCTGTTTGAATTTACGCAGGAAGACAAAATGCAAAGAATTTGGCATTGTATAATATGTATAGCGAAAAGGCTTTTTCTGTGGTTTTCTAGTAAGGTGGCCCATCCTTGCTGGGGCGTTACCCCCAAAGCTGTGCTTTCGGCTTTGGCCCGTGAAGCGTTCCTGTAATTAATGTAATTGGAGCATTGAACAATAAGAGAGGATTGAAGCTTCCTGAGCTTCCATGCATAGATGCCCCTACAGCTCAATGCAGCGTTGATTTGTGGCTGGATGACATCCAAACCAAAACTGTGAGATCACAAGCCAAATGCACAGGCGCTTAAGCGGCTGCCGCCACAGTACTTCGCTTTTCTAGGACCAGTACAGTGATTCCACGCTGCACAATATTGTGCTCAGTGCAGTATGATAATGAGTTGGATTCTGAGCTTCATTTCAATTACGGTAAAGAGTAATCCTGCTTGATGCCAGCCCCAGTTATAATCTCCACGCTAATCCAGCCACTGTCATTAATTCCGTGGAAGATTTAGTGTCTCCTCTAACCAGATTCTTTGCTTTAAGGCAACTTGTAACTCTGAAATAGATTTATAGACGTCTGTGTCTTTACAATGGCGTGTCAATTGATTTTATTCCAACGGTAGAGTTGCTCTTCGGGGTCCTTGAAGCTCAGAGGAGTCGTATCGAGCGCAGCTTCGGCACAGGTTACACCACAGTCTCACTTACCTACTTAGAAACCGAGGACACACGGGGTATGCATCAGCGATTCATTCAAACGTGGGCCCGTGAATAACCAACCTCTGCCAAGTACATACGTGCACCCAGACGCAGGATTTCCGTCACGCAAGCTGAGCCAGAACTGTCATGTGAGGACATGATCCGAGTGGCATGTTAGTGGGCTGTATGAAAGAGAAGACACAGCACCTGCTTCCTCTAGTGATTTTGGGCAAATGTTGCACCAGCTGCGGACTGTTGTTCTTCCAAACCTTGTTAACATTATAGACCAGTGACATGATACCTAGTCCACACCCTAATGTTGTACATCTCTCTCACCTATATAAAACAATAATGTGGGATAGCTGGTAGCGTAGTGGTTAGAGCCCTTGCTTGGGGATGCAAAGGTCGTAGGTTCGATCCCTGCTTCTGGCTGTAGTACCCTTGAGCAAGGTGCTTATCCTAAATTGCTCCAGTAACATCACCCAGCTGTATGAATTTGTAAATAACTAAGCGTCTTAACACTCGCGGTTGTTTTGGAGACAAGCGTCGAATAAATGTAATAATAACCGTGTTGTTATGTAAGCCAGTTCACAATACGTGGCTGCGGTCTTATATTTTGCAGACAGAACTTTGTACTCTCCATCCCTGGCCAGACGGACAGAAATTTTGGGAGATGTTACCAAAAGCAGATGTGAATATATTAATATTGAAGGTACGAAGTAACAGCGATACTTGAGCATTAAGCCTAATTATAGACGATGTCCAAAAACGTGGTCGTGTAGCGGACCCCGTGCCGCAGGGAGTCTGCGTACGGACAGAGCGCACGGCATGCATTACGACCAGCTACAGCCCCAACCCCCCCAACCCACCCCCCGCGCTAAGTGGGGAGCACTTTCCACCTCTCCTGTGTGAGTCACACTTCTTCACATGGCACTCGACTGCTGTGTGCGTGGAGCTGTCTTCGCTGGAGTAACAGGTTTGCTCACTGGTGGTCATGCGCAGTGACCCTCCAGAGCTGTTCCTCAGGCTGTGAGGTCAGGAGCAGTGGAGAGGGCAGGCTAGCAGAGCCTCTCTGACTTCTCGACCGCACGACTGCACCGAATGTCTCTGGAGGACGCCGGGGCGTCGCTGACCTTCCTGAAATGTGGCCGGGAAAATTACTGAGATCGGAGTCTTCGCTGCGGTTTATTGATCCCTTTCGCCCACCCTGCGTAACTCTCGTGCGGCGTACCGCTCGGCGTAGAATTGTTCCTTTCCCAACGGAGCCATTTAGGAAAGGCGCCATCCCCGTTACTCGACTTCACCCCGCGCCATCATTCGCTGCGGTGCATCCGTCCGCCTGATTGCATGCGCGGCCTTCTAATGTTGCCTTTTATAAATACGACCGCTATTTTAGAAAAGCGCCAGATTTCCGCACGTAGGTGCCCCGCTCGTTCTACACATCTCTTTTCTAGGCATCAAATAGTCTGGGTTCCGTAACGACCCGACACCAGATACGTGGCCGCCTGGGAGGGGTGAGGATGGCTTGCAAGACGCTGATCAAGGGAGCAGCGAGAGGAGATGGGGTGACGGGGACAGTAAGGAGCTGACTAAGTAAGTCCCTGAACGGGAGACAAGAGGTAGCCGCCGTTTGAAGCCACGGCGCGGCCGTCAACACTGTAACGCCACGTGGACACGATGGCCTCACAAGTGGCTCCATGTTTCATTCAGTAATGCGTGCGGGAGGTATTTTTAGCCAGAAGTAGCCCGAACGGGGAGGAACAATCTTGAAAAGGGCACACTCGTCACGAGGCCCTACTTTCAAGTACTTGCAGAAGCAGTGTCTCGCATTCTTCGATTCGGCGATATTACGTAAGGGGTATTTGGCCAGCGTGTTTTCTCTGGAAAAAAATCAAGTCCTGTATTCATTAGCTGAGATGCAAGTTGTGAAGAAAACAATTTTTTGGCAGCGGTAAAACATACATTGCAAACATACCTGCAATTCTCAGTTTTTTTTGTTTTTTTTTTTTTTTACACATTTTTCACAATTTTTAAGCATTTACATTTATTCATTTAGCCGACGCTTTACTCCATAGCAACTTACAACGTTAGGGTACCGACAGTTATTTACCCATTTACACAAATGGGTAAAGGCAGAAGTGATCCTCTGTGCGGCACGTGCCCGCCGCTGCACACGACCTCCACTCATCTTGTTCAGGATAACGTGTCTCCAGCTTAAACGCGCACATTGGCTGAAGCTGCTTGTCCCGAGCAGGGTCGCGGGAAACCAGAGCCTAACGTGTCAATGCGGGGTGCGGGGCTGGAGGAGGAGGGGACGCACCCAGGATGGGACGCCAGTCCATCGCAAGGCACCCCAAGTGGGACTCGAACCCCAGACCTGCCGGAGAGCAGACCCCGGCCAAGCCCGCTGCACCGCCACCCAGCTGAAACAGTGTGCTCCAAAGCTGGAGTTTGTCTCCTGTGCACCATAGCGCCGTAAGTAGGTCCCAGGCAAACAGGTGTGCTCGGGAGTGTAGCTGCTCCTCCCGTGAGATCTGTCTCTCAGGCAAACGGACATTGAACTCTATGTGCTCAGTGGACAGCTCGCCACCTGGCTGTTTCAGCAGTGAGTCCCAGTTCCGCTGGGCATCCTGGCACTGTCTTCATAAGCGGGGGTCCTGTGGCGTAGGGGTGGGGGGGGGGGTGTTCGGGGAAGGTGCTGAAATGTGACGCTATTTCAGTTGGCCTCGGGACAACCTGAGCCTTTGAAGCCCAGAGTCCCATGAGATTACTCTGGTACCGTGCTGTCATACGCTGGCAGTTATATGTCGAAACATAAGCACTCGCGCATCGCATTCAAGACGTGCTTCCTCGTAAACGGGGCCTTCGATGGAGACTCGCGTAGCGGTGCCGGCTGAAATAACAGCCGTGACAGGATTGAGTTTGGGTGGGGTGATGAGGAGAGGTGGGGCAAAACGAGAATGACAGCTGCTTGGGGTGGGGGGGTCTCACACAGCAATGGAAATGCTTGCCATTGCTGTCATTTCTTGAGAAGGCATTGTCTAAAGGAGAAGGGCTTGTTGTCTCCCTGCTCCCATGCACCCGAATACTTCTGTTCGCGCTGAAAGAGCACGGGGGAGGCAGGGTTTCTCTCTCAGGTCCCTGTCAAGAGCAACGGTCCTGTCATCAACAGGGGGCAAAAATAGCCCGGTCCTTTCCAGGTCCATGATTTTCTAAAACCAGCTGCCTGCACAGCTGCAGGCCAGCATTCGAGACAAGAAAGGGCAGACTGGGAGCAGATCGTTGATTGCCGTGGGCATGATAACAAGCCATTTCAACTTAGCAAGGGCTAATGAGAGAGGGTTGCTAATCAAATCAATTGCCAAGGGCACCAAATGCGCTGCACTTTTTTCCACCCATGTGTTGCAGTTAAATACAGCAGGTAATTGTAGCAAGTGCAATGCACTGATTACGGTGATTCACAACTGAAGAAGGTGTCGTCGAGGGTGTTTGCACCCCACGGGGGGGTCTCATGCTGTGCAGAGCGGCCTTTAGGCAGAGTTAAGCGTGTCACTTAATGGCAGGCGGACCTTGTTACGGGCGGCACAGCGAGTAGCGCTGCTGTCTCACAGCGCCTGGGTGGTGCGAAAGGATGTGGGTTCGATCCCTATTCAGTCTGTGGAGTTTGCATGTTATCCCTGTGTCTGCATGGGTTTCCTCTGGGTGCTCTGGTTTCCTTCCACAGTCCAAAGACATGCTGTTCAGGTTCCCCCATAGTGTGTGAATGACAGAGTGTGTGTTCCACTGATGCATGGATGTATAGCCCTTGTAAGTAGTGTATCTAGCAGTGTAAGTCACCACGGTGAGTAAGGTGTGTGGGCTCATAACACTACATAGGGTTCATTGGAAGTTGCTTTGGATGAAAGTGTCTGCTAAATAAATAAATGTAATGGCAGAGCCTGTAAGAATGGTACTGTGAGGAAAATGCAGTGTGTACTGCAGAGCCTGTCCAGAGTAACACTTGAGTGCTGAGCACCCAGTGTGTCCTTCCAGTGCAGATCACGGCACTAGGTTTTCAGCTGCTGCGGAGGTGTTAATTCCTCTCTGACGTTTGCAGTGAAAGGTGATGCTCTTACAAGCTTGAGACATTATAAGGGTTAGGGTCACGGTCAGTGTAACAAGTCAGTCTTAAGTGTGGCATTAAGAGTCTGATTATCCATCAGTCCGTCCACTTAAATTTTCCTGAGTGTTACTTTCTGCAGTGTGGGGGGTGCGGTGGTGTAGCAGGTTTGGCCGGGTCCTTCTCTCTGGCGGGTCTGGGGTTCGAGTCCTGATTGAGGTGCCCTGTGATGGACTGGTGTCCCGTCCTGGGTGTGTCCCCTCCCCCTCCCGCCTTATGCCCTGTGTTGCTGGGTTAGGCTCAGACTAGAGCGGCCCTGCTTGGGATGAGCGGTTTCAGTCTCTCTGTGTGTGTGTGCGCGCGCGAACTTTCTGCAGTACATCTGAACCACTAGGCAACTTAATGTCCCGTCAGCTAAGTTTCTGAATTCTGACAATTGCTGAATTATTTTTAAAGCATCGCAACTGTTTTCCGATATTTCAAAACAACGGGTGCCTCCTCCCATTTGTGGCGCACGGTTTTCAAAAGGGATTAATCCTCTTGAGACGATGAAGTATTTAGCAGACTGTAATGAACTGCAACTATGAGCATCAGTTCGATCACCTCCTGACTATTTTCTGTCCTCCACTGGCTGTTCTCTATGACATCAGTAAAACATTAATAACTAGGCTATGACAACTTGCTCAACGCCGGTTACCCTCTTCTGAACTTGGATGCTGAATATACCGTATGGATTTGTGTAGAAACCATTAAAATTGTTAGTACAATACAATTGCATGCACATGCATTTATTTACAAGACACTTTTCTCCAGTAACCACACACACACACACACACACACACAGAGTCTGAAACCGTTTGTCCCAAGCAGGGTTGCGGCGAACCGGAGCCTAACCCGGCAACACAGTGCGCAAGGCTGGAGGGGGAGGGGACACACCCAGGACGGGACGCCAGTCCATTGCAGGGCACCCCAAGCGGGACTCAAACCCCAGACCCACCAGGGAGTGGAACCTGGTCAAACCCGCTGCGCCACCACACCCCCTCCCCAGCAACCATCAAATGTATAATGTCTATCATGTGACATATACAATTACATATGAAAACATTTTCTTTTTAATTTCTTACTCAGTCATCTAAACTTTTCCCTCTTTTATGAAGTCTGGCGTTTTAGTGAAAAAATTCGGATAAAGCACCGCGCCAACCGTGTACAGTTCCCCGACTAGGAAGATTTTACATCTTGAATTATCCTCTTTTTCTCTTCCTATCATTCTGAAACTCCTTGCATCCGCTGAAACTGTGAAGAGGCGTCAAAGCTGGTGTTCTGGCGCGGAAACCAAACTTTTAAACGGGCCAGCAGCGGCGCCCGAACGAGCGGTGCCCGAGCTGCTTGTTTTCCCCCCTGACATTTAAAAACACAAAGGATAATAGCAGAGCAATTAAAGCGGAGAAGGGTTACAGAAGTGTGCAGTCCATCCATTTTAATTAGTACTTTCAATGCAAAACTGGACTTAATGGGAGCGGATGAGGGGGAGTAAAGAGCTATTTGAGCTTAGATAACACTTTTCTTTGTTTTCGTATTCGCAATTTTATTATTAGAGCACAACGGATTGTTTGACCACTCGACAATAACAGAGGAAAGAACAATTGTCTTTAGCGAACAGCAGTATTTTCAAAATTGCACATAATTCACACGTCCCTCACATAATGGGGTTAATTCCTTCTGTGAAATGACCACATTAGGCAAAACTTCTGTTTTGAGGTGGTCCAATTACCGTTGTTTATTATGGGAAAAAATTGGTTCCTAGACAAAAATATGTCACCTAAAATTAAACGAAACAATGAAGGTATTTTTATGCTTGATAATGGTAACACGGTATATTTTATAATGATTGTGACAGAAATTGTTACTTCTAGCTTGTCTGTTCATTTTCATTCATTCATTCCCAATAAAAAGTTGAATAATGCAGGGTTGCAGAGCATACCGCGTAATTATGTAAACTGAATCGCTTGCATTGGGCTTCAGATATGGATGCAAGGTGCCGAGTCAAACCTGACCCACGGCGACCACTCGCGTGGTTTTCAAGGCAAGTCAAGGGAGGAACGGCGGTGGGTTGCCAGGTCCTTCCTCGCACTTCGCATATAGCACCTGCTAATATATTGTAACGACCCGCATTACTGGGCGTTTGAGCAGGAAAATGGTTTTATTGTCATTTATTGTATTGTATTTTATTGTTTTATTTATAGTTGCAAGGGGGATGCGGTGGCGCAGCGGGCTTGGCTGGGTCTTGCTCTCTGGTGGGTCTGGGGTTCGAGTCCCCTTTGGGGTGCCTTGTGATGGACTGGCGTCCCATCCAGGGTGTGTCCCCTCCCCCTCCGACCTTGCGTTCTGTGTTGCCGGGTTAGGCTCCGGCTCCCCGCGACCCCGCTCGGGACAAGCGGCTTCAGCAAGTGTGCGTGTGATTCGTAGTTGGATTGTGGGTAAAATGGAATTGTGTTCAACCGCTGTGGGAACTCACGGGGAATATAAAGGGGTGAGTGTGGTGGCCAGGGGGAAGGGAACCCTTAGGGCTGCTAAGTAGGCTGGGAAGGCAGGTTCTTGAGGGGAGAAAAAGGGCTTCTTGGGCCGAGAGCAATATTTCCTTGTGTTTGTGCCTCTCTCTCACTGTGTGTCAGCATCCCAATAAACGTTCATAATGAGCGGTGTCTCCGCACGTCCTCCTTTGCCCCATTCGAGCTCAGCGCGCTACAATATAGCGTTCATTCTGCGCTAGTTGACATCTTTGTGTCACGTCTGTCTACTTTGATTTTAACATGTTCTCGGCATGTTGTTAGGCAAAGCAGTTCAATAGCTAAATACTCCCAACATGGTGGCCCCGCCTGTTCCTCGGGGTCCTGGACTGAGTTCAGTAATGACTAACCGCTATCCTCCCCTGCTGGCCGTCCCTGGAATTACACAAGCGGTCACTTCCACTCAGTAAGATGGACCTGAAAATAACCATTTCATGTTCAAATAGCTGAACTGAAGTCAGTGGTTCTCCTATGAAGTATGTATGCTTGTATATTAAGAATTTTAGGGGAAAACTATCACAAACCTTGAACTGTCCCCTAGCTTGCTGCTTTTGTCCATATTCCCTGTGAGTTCCCATAGCGGTTGAACACAGCTCCATTTTACCCACAATCCAACTATAAATCTCACAGACACACACACACGCCAACTGCCCCAAACTGCTGTCGTATCTGATACCGATTTTTCTCTTTCAGGCAATACAACGTTTATTTAATAATGGCAGAAAGCACTTAAATGTCTTGCTGAGACTGGCATGTAATACCTTTCGGACAAAGTGTGATATTTGACCTTGTATAAATAGAGTGCAGAGTTTTTTTTTTTTTTTCTTTTTCCCCCCATTGCAGAATTTCTAGCATTATTTTACATTTACATTTATTCATTTAGCAGATGCTTTTCTCCAAAGCGACAAACATCTCAGAAAACACAGTGTGTGCATCACATTAGCAGAATTGTTTTATTTTTGTTTGTCGATCCAGACAACCCAAATTTGGTACAACCTTTTGAAAAAGAAGGAATATTAGGCTATTGAATTTTTATCCAGAATGCATGGTTTTTCACTGTTTTATGAATGTACACTGCCACCTTATATTGAATTATGTCTTTAAACATCAAAAAATCTCCTTCTGGAGCTTATGGAGACGAAGCCATAAAACTTTTGTAGTGGTGCATACAGTAGTCATTGCCAGTAATATTTTCTTGCCTTTAGGATTAAGCTTAAGATATGGTGCAGTGGGCTGGGCCGGGTCCTGCTCTCTGGCAGGTCTGGGGTTTGAGTCCCGCTTGGGGTGCCTTGTGATGGACTGGTGTCCCGTCCTGGGTGTGTCCCCTCACCCTCCAGCCTTACGCCCTGTGTTGCCAGGTTAGGCTCTGGCTCACCATGACCCCGCTTGGGATAAATGGTTTCAGTCAATGTGTGTATGTTTTTAGATGTACTTGTTGACAGTAATTTAAATCTACAGGAAATCATTTTCATTTTTATATGTATTTTTCAGGACAATATTTCTATTGTATAACTTTAGAATGGGGAATTAATTTTCCCCATTAATTTTGGAGAATATGCATGTCGTAAACAATATAACGTTCTGTTGCAGTCAACATTTGTCCTGCTCTTACTGTGGCGGCACGGCGGCACAACGAGTAGCACTGCTGTCGCACAACACCTGGGTGATGCGAGAGAATGTGGGTTTGATCCCTGCTCAGTCTGCATGGGTTTCCTCTGGGTGCTCTGGTTTCCTTCCACACTCCAAAGACGTGCTGTTCAGGTTCACCCCTAGTGTGTGTGTGTTCCACTGATGCATGGATGTGTAGCCCTTTGTAAGTAGTGTATCTAGCAGTGTAAGTCACTGCAGTGAATAAGGTGTGTGAACTGGTAACACTATATAGTATCCATCATAAGTCACTTTGGAGAAAAGTGTCTGCTAAATGATTCACACAATTTTTGTGACACGTTTTCACACACTTTGTACAGGAAGATAGTAAAAAATAGAGGCGAGCATGTCAATGTGGCACGAAGCGATTGGAAGTGCGTGTGGAAAGCCTTGACATATGCGGTCCACAACACATTCCAAAAATATTCATTTCACGAGCAGAAGAGGAACGGTAGCAGATTTTCCCACTGTGCCACGAATGGGTTTTTCATGCAGTCTGGAACACTCTCCGACGAGGAAAAATAAACATGGCTGGAGGCAACATGCTGGAGTTACAGAAGACATGGCAGTGGGTGGCATGAGGCTGCTGGAGAATAACTCACCTGCGAGGAGACACTGGGTCTGGTGAAGTCCTGCAAGAGTAAGTGCTATCATAGCAGAGTTGTGTCTTTGTGGTGTGTGTATTTAAAAAAAAGCTTTACCTCTCATAAAGCGGGTTGTTGCACCCTTAGAGTTAATTCTTTTTATACATTTATCTCACACTTTAAAGTGACTTACAGTGTTCAGGTTACAATTATTTACCAATTTATACAGCCGGGTGGGTAATTTTACTGGGGCAATTTAGGGTAAGTACCGTGCTCAAGGGTACTACAGCTGGAGGTGGGGATCAAACTTGCAACCATTGGGGTCCAAACAACAGCTCTAACTGTTATGCTACCAGCTCTCCCAGCTTTATAGAAGATATACTGGAGTATTACTCTGCTTTTGTCCACATTTCCAGTTTGCTTTCTTGTTTCAACTGAAAGTAGAAACAATACATTTACATATGAGAATGACTGATTGTCAGTTGGACCAGGTCCTCCTCTCCGGTGGGTCTGGGGTTCGAGTCCCGCTTGGGGTGCCTTGCGGCGGACTGGCGTCCCATCCTGGGTGTGTCCCCTCCCCCTCCGGCCTTACGCCCTAAGTTGCCGGGTGGGCTCTGATTCCCCCGCGACCCCGTAGGGGACAAGCGGTTCGGAAAATGAGCGCTCAGTTGTTGTCAGTTGCCGTTCAGTTTTTATTTGGATCTACATACCAATTATTAACATTTCATTTAACATTTAAATTCTGGCTAATTTTCTCATAAAAAATTTAGAAATGGCCTGTAGTCATAGTCTACCACTTGCTGATTACTGCAGACTAAAGTCACTTTTCGAGTCCTTTTCATCCAGCAAGCATCAACTTGCACGTCGTATGAAAAGTGAGCACGGCTCTTCGGCTTGCATTAATCTAAAGGCCGAACAAGAAGGAAAACGTGTAAACTGCCACACTCTTCCGTAAGCGGGTGTCAGATGGTATAAAGCTGCTTTGAGATTTTAATTTCCCCCCCCAACCTATAATGTGTAAAATTGGTTCCCCTGCCTCTCTGCCATCCTGCGGAGAGGGCCGTGCTCTCGCACCCTGAGCCGTCCTGTGTGATACGTGGTCCCTGCCGTCTGTTCTCGGGTCAGCTGCCTGCTTATTTGATGGACAACCGGAGCATTATTATTCAACATGCTGTCGTGGCCCAGCAGGATAACACCATTGTATTTTTTTTCTCAAACATGCTGCAACCCACACAGAATACTGAGAAGTACTGTCCTTCAGCATTTATTTATTGTGCGCATTTGGAAGCGAGTCATTCTAACTGTATTTTACATTTTTGCCCCCCGTGTTCTCTGATAAATTAGCGTGACGGACGCGAAGTGTGTCCCAGCTTTCATGAGCATGTACGATGCACGGTGGGCTCGCTGTAGGAATAATTTGTCACAGTTGGACGTGTCGACTGGCCCTTTGGCTTTGTATGATGCGTGCAAAGTAACGAACAACGCTTGCTGGTGAACGTGGAACGCCTAAAAAGCCGAACACGAGATCCCCCCGATTCAAGAGAGCATCTTTTTAGAACTCTCCGATTTTGGATGATCCAACTACGGTTTTAGTCCAAAATCAAGCATTTTTAAAAGTTAATTTGTTTTTTTTTTTTTTTAGGTTTGAGGTCAATATCATAGCTGGATTTCATGCACTCAGCCCCCACCGTGTTCCTCCGGTTTTGTGGTGTCATGCAAAATACATCTGGGACATTCAAGAGTGACATGACACACACACACACACACACACACACACGCAGTCCGAAGCCGCTTGTCCCAAGCAGGGTCGCGGCGAGCCGGAGCCTAACCTGGCAACACAGGGCGTAAGGCTGGAGAGGGAGGGGACACACCCAGGACGGGACGCCAGTCCGTCACAAGGCAGCCCAAGCGGGACTCGAACCCCAGACCCACATGATATACGTATAACATAAATATAATAATATAACACGAGGTGTTGATTCTTCTGCCTTCCACACCTTTGTGGAGTAATGTTACTGTCCACTGACTGCTGTTGTGTCCTTAGGCAGTCCGCACATGTCACGTGACACATGTGCTCCTGCTGTGTCTATAGATGTTTGGGGGGAACATCTGGCGGTGATTTCTAGTAGCTGTGCTATTGTACCTGCACATCAGTCACATTATTTGCTTGCCATTATGCTGAATGATAAACTAATATGATGGTAAAGAATACAACTGGATGAAAACACCATAAAGACTCCATTGCATTAAAGATTAAGCATAAATATAATTATAATAATTGTGGGCGGCACAGTGAGTAGTCCTGCTGTCTCACAGCGCCTCGGTGGTGCGAGAGAACGTGGGTTCGATCCCCGCTCAGCCTCTGTGGAGTTTGCATGTTCTCCCTGTGTCTGCATGGGTTTCCTCTGGGTGCTCTGGTTTCCTTCCACACTCCTAAGACATGCTGTTCAGGTTCACCCCTAGTGTGTGTGTGTTCCACTGATGCATGGATGAGTGACCCAGTGTAAGTAGTGTATCTAGCAGTGTAAGTCACTGCGGTGAATAAGGTGTGTGGGCTCATAACACTACATAGAGTTCATTGGAAGTCGCTTTGGAGAAAAGTGTCTGCTAAATAAATAAATGTAAATAATGAAAGTGAATTTTACTTGGAACATTAAACTTAAAGTAGGCATTTAATGTAAAAATCCAGTATGGGCGTGATGTAGCCAGAGTTGTTCTGATGGGAAATCCCCTTTGCAGGTCTGGGAAGCGCTGCTGATGTTTGTGGAGGGGAGCTAAAGAAAAGTGAAATGTCATTAACTGCTTCAACTGCTTTAACTGCTTCAACTGCTTCAGCCGCCGCCGTCACCACTTGCCGCGTCTGCAGCCGAAGGCCGCGTCACGTCAGGGCGCCGCGTGCGTGGGGATTCCTGAGGATTACCCGGCATGCCCAGCGGGAAAAGATGGCGCTGGAGGAGTAGGAGCGGAGGGGAACTTTACCTCGCAGCAGAATCAGCCCAGCGCTAGATAATCGTGTGATGCGGGGCTGGGCAACCCGACAACAAGCGGCAGGTGACCTGGACGCTCACTCGAAGCGAGGACAGCGAAGGAGTAAGTTGATAGCGGCGAATGGACTGGCCGGCTGCGCGGTGTCTGCCGAGGCGAAGGAAAAGCGGATAAAGTTTCCTAAGCGGACCGAGAGCCGACGACGGCGAATTTGAAGAGCCGCTGGAGGGAGGTGAGTCTCTGTCAGGACGTCGCTTCGGGCGGAGAGGAAGGTTGGGTGTGGGGAAAGGGGGAACAGCTGAGGTGACATGTTCCGGCACTTTTTTTATGGAGAACGGACGCCGGGCTAGCCTACGGAATCGTAGCGGAACCGGGTCGGTCGGAGTCGAACCCTGTTCGACGCACCTGTGTCTGAACAACTAGTGAAGGCGGCGGCGGCGGCACTGCGGAGGAGTCCGACTCAGCGCGTCGCTCTCCCACCCAGGCTCTCAGCTCCGAGTCCAGGAGCTCTTACTTACATGATGAACTTCATACCTGGGTGGGTCGTGCGTGGATGTAACCGTTAACTTACGATGGTTATAAACGAGAATCCGTCACCCCGTGCGTGTCGGCTAATCCGTCTGATATCCGTACATGAGCGCGATAAGACTGAGTCGGAGTGAAACTGGACGGACTGTCCTGGAGCGCAGGCGCCTGCTGTCGCCGTCTTCCCGCCGCCGTCCTAGTAGCGTTCACCGCCTCTTCTTACCACCACGCCACGGGCTCCGCGGGGACGCGCTGTCCAGATTGAAGGACTCGACTGGTTACCTAACGTCCCCCGATGCTGTGCGCCTGCTGCTGGAGCCGGAGTTCAGGTCCGTGAGTGAGTCGCGTCGATATTAGCCGCGCGGTGTGATGGAGGAACTTTAACTAAGTGGCTTTTTTTGTGGGAGAAGACTCACTGCGGGTGGTGATTTGCGCCTCGAGCTCCTCCTGTGTGTCGCCGCTCCTCCCGGTTCGATGCCCGCACTTCTCAACATGGAAGCGGCGTCGCCGCCTCGGAACGCGGAGGGTTTTGTTTGTGTGATCGAGGAGGATCGCGAGCGCCGCTTCGTACAGCGGGCTGCGGATTGGTGGCGTGACCGAATCGGGCCGAATCGAACCGGCGTCTCGCGCGGCAGTCGCGATCGGGCTCGTGGGCTGTGCCTGAAGGCGCGTGGAGCCGCTCGAGTGAGTGACTGCGGACTGTCTGTGTCGCGGGTGGGTTCGGGGCTGTGGGCCGACACCTCCCATCCGCTTCGGCACCGCGGCTTCGCAACTCGGAGGGACGGCGGAATTACTAGGGGAGCAGAGTTCAGACGCTCCCTGCTCGTTGTGTTCATCTCGATGGTGAAATAGCACAGACAGGTGTGGTGTGGGATCCTACCCTTGTACCTTCGCTGTTACTGTCGTGTTGGAGTGTGGATGTAATGAGGATGCAGTGCTGACACAGCCTGGATGAAGTGTGCATGTAGTGTGGGTGGCCTCCGCTAATCCTGCATTTGCTGGATGTGAGATATACATAGTTGTGATGATCAGGATGTTCAGACTGGACCGGTGTGACACCCCTGTTCTCAGGGCACCACGTTTACATTTATTTACGTATCAGACGCTTTTCTCCAAAGCAACTTCCAATTAACTATGTAGTGTTATCAGCCCACACCTTATTCACCAAGGTGACTTACACTGCTAGATACACTACTTACAATGGGTCACTCATCCATACATCAGTGGAACACACACACTGTCACTCACACTATGGGGGAACCTGAACAGCATGTCTTTGGAGTGTGGGAGGAAACCAGAGCACCCGGAGGAAACCCGCGCAGACACAGGAGAACATGCAAACTCCACACAGGCTGAGCGGGGATCGAACCCACATCCTCTCGTACCACCCAGGTGCTGTGAGACAACAGCGCTGCTTGCCGCGCCATCCTGCCGTCCGCTAATGACTGACAGAGACAAAATTTCTTGACCCAATGATACATACGATAAATGACAAATTTCAGACTGCCGCTTCATTACTTATTTCCTGAGTGTGTTTAACATTGGTTCGACAAAGGAAGTGCCTTCGTGAATAACAGCCGAGCAGTACCGAGCGCTTGCCGATGCGTTCGGTTAATGTTTAGGTTCGCCTTCCAAAAGTGTTTGTCGTGAACTTGCATATTTGTGCATTTTAATGCGTAACTCGCACTTTAGGCAGAACTGTGTGTTCCAAGCTCTCATCTTTGGACTGACCCTAATGACTTCCTGTGGAATGCTGTATCTTTAAAAGGGTGAAAGCGAAAATATTTATAATGATGATAATAGTTTCACTCTTTTTTAAAGCGGCTAAAGGAATCAAGAGCTGCGCAGAGCAGAACCGCTCCGTCTGTTTCGACCGACTGTGCCGATTGTGGTTCTTGTACTGTAGTAGCCAGTGGTCGTCTCATTCCAACGTGAACGGGTTTACTACCGGTCGACAGTTAAAAGCTGGTTGCGTTTAGCACGGAGCAACATCGGCAAGCGTACTTATCCGCCTCGCCGTGTCAGAATGCATTGAGCTAGAGCTGCGCAGCCAACAGAGGTGTGGGATGACAGCCGTGCCGAAAGGGTCCTTCTGGTAATGTCTGTTCCAATGAAGGGGCTCTTCACTCAGTGGGAGAGCGGCCCAGGAAACTGCCTTTAAAGACCTGTCAGAGGCCCTTAACTCCCCTTTGATCTGTGTCCTGGAAGGGACCGGGACAGGAGGACGAGCAGGCCGGGGCCCAGAGCGCACGCTGACCTGCCAAGCTGACGCCCGGGAAGGCTTTTCAACAGCCTGCCGTGTGATCGCTGTGCGAGGAGATGCCGTGTAATCCAGCTGCGTGGAGACGTGCTCCGCCTGCGTTCCAGCTTGCGTTAACGGGGACTAGCGGAGGCTGATCAATTAGCAACCCGGCGATGTTTGCGGAGGCAAATTGTTGCAATAACACCGTCGAGCATCGCTGTTGGCACATGGCTTAGTGGGAACGGGGAGGGAAATTGCGAGTGCTTTAGAGCAAGTGGGTAACAGCTGCAGTGCTTGCCCCTGCTGCTCGGCGTGCACTCTGACAGTAGCAAATGCCACGCGAGAGCCTTTTTTTGATGGGACTGTTGAGGTAATTACCCCTTAGTTCACAGGCCCTTCCTGTTCTGGGGGTTACGGTCTTGTCAAATCTATATTTGGGGATCATCCTCCTTTAAGCGTTTAAAGGCGGGGCGCTGCTACTCGTTTCACTGCAATAATAGCAGCAGTTTGCTTCATTAAGAAAGGCCTTAAAAATTGAAAATCAGTCTCAACGAGAAACTGTTTGCATTTTTCGGGCAGGAAGAAACCGCTTTCGAGGGGATCGATTTCATCTGAAGTGTGTTTCCCCCTGTAGAATCAAAAACAGATATGAGGATGTGGGGAGGGGGGGGGGTGGCGGCTCAGCAGACGTGAGGAATTCCAGGCCGTATCTGTATGGCAAAACAACAAAGGAAGTTGTTTAGCGTCCTGAAAGCCTCTGAGAGGGTCTGAAACTACTGGGTCCCCTGGAGAGTTTGTCTGAAGACACGGTTGTTTTGTACCGGGGATAATGAGGCTTTTGAAAGGACGGCTCCGAGGCGGAGCGGACTGCCCTGCGTCCTCACACAGGAATGCACTTTGCAGCCGTGCAATTCTTGTGCAAATTCGCTCTGTTGGAGAGATGGGCCCCTGGTCTTGCCATCAGGTTTTTGTTCTCCCGTGTTGCCTCCATCTATTAATTAGGGACCCTTTACAGATTTCTGTAACTCCAAAGTGGCTTTTCTCATTAGCAAAAACATTTCCCCAACACATCCGTTTTTCTTTCCCCCACCCCGCCCTCCGAAAATGGTCCCCCGGGATTGTTTTTAAAGTTAATGAAGTCACCAGGTAAACTGTTACCCTCGCTTCCAAATTAAGAGCTGTTGAAATCTGTCAGTGCAGACTGTCACAGCTCCTTATTAAAGGTGCTTTGCTTAGGTTTTTATATTACCTTGTTCTGACAGCGACCCAACTTTTACCCACTAGAATGGTAACTAATTATTCGCTGAACTAGCCAGGGAAACGTTAAAAATTACTAAGTCTTGACGCTACATTTGTCTCTCGTGAACATACAAGTTTTCATGTATAATTTAAGACAGCTGGAAAAAAGAATTGTTACCTTGGGTAGATAAATTATCAGCAGATTTAACAATATAGTAGTTATGTGAATGAGCCTTTTTGAGCATCGCTGGCCTAAAGCCGGCCCTCCAACCTTTGTGCTGACATATGGCTGCTGCTCAAGGTCCCTCCCCTCTCCATCTCTTTCCTTGTCTAACAATTCTGGTCTGTTTTATCACAGAACTATCAAGAGTGCTTCACTTTGATTTATGAAACATTCATAGGATATAAGTGGGAGAGATCTGATGAAATTTTATAGGGGGGGACCGGTTGGAATTTGCTCTGTGGAATAGCTCGTAGTTTTACTTTAACGTGCGCTGTGATCTGACCTGTCGCGGACGGAATGATGAAATAACTGGCAGTTTTTTTAAAAAGCGTTTTTGACTATTCCTTACTGCTGTGGGTACTGAGAAGCACACCTGGATCGTGCATTCGTACGCTTAGCAGAATTAATCTGCTCTTCAGCATGGGCACACCTGCTAGGCTGACAGATTGCTGATGGACAGCTGGCCCGCCTTGGCTTCATTTCTGTTGTAAAGCTTTCTGTAGGGCTCTGAATGCTGCTCATGGGAAACAGCAGCTGTGGGAACACAGTTTGCCACTTCACTTTGGCTTTGGGCCTTAAATTCCATGTTTAGGGAAATGCTTCTAGGAAATCTAATTGGTGCCCAAATTGGATTGCGTGAAGTTCAGGATGCCGCTTCTCAGCGGTGGAGATCCGGGAGGACCGGAGTAGTAGTGTCTCTTGGCATCTCGTGACGTCAGGCAGCCATGTCTGGCCAGCGGATTCTTGACTCTCTTCCCAGCCTTTCTGACGTGTGTTCCATTTTTGTCCTGCTCCAGCACACAGAGCAAATTCCCGCAGACGGGGGACACATTTACTGCCGTTCAACCGTCTAGGTACAGATAATCATATGTAAAGTAGATGGGAGTGGTGTATGCTATGTATTACTCATGATGCTGATAAACTGGCACCCCCTCCACTGATAAATGATGGTATTACATTTACCTCCAATTTCTTACGCGGTGGGTTATAGGAATTTCCTGAAAGATGCAGAGATTGCTGCCACAGGTAACATCTGTTTAAAAACCACTTAAAGGTACTATTGAATGACAGCTGAAGTTGATGAAAAAGCTAATGATCAGTCCCTCCCAATCTCAATGCGTTAGAAGCAGAGCACGCTCAGGCCTCTCAGCATTGACCACGGTGACGTCACGTTACCACCTGCTGTGACAATGAATCACCGCAATAAACACTAAATCAGCATTGTTCTCACTTCCTGCAGCGCTGGCCATGTGGAGACTAAGGTTTCTCTCTGCTGATAGGAGCTGACATCTGTTGCCAGATTTCCCTTGGATACACGCATGCAACTGTGGGGGTTTTACAGTCTTGCTGGCCCTCCTGTACTTCACCCTTTCACACCTCTTTCCTTCACACCTGTGCACAGGAGAAGTGCCTACTTAGAATAACCTGAGCCCACACTGTGGAGCTACCAGTGGTCAAGTTGCGTTCAGTCATTGAAATGACACTCAGGGCTGCGTTATTGCTTTTTATTGCAGGCTCCTCTTTAAAAGAGAACGTCGTCGTGTTCCTGCTTGACGTTGTCTCCAGCTGTAGGAGTTCACCTGCCTCGGACGTGCGGCGCCGAGTGCGCGCGGGGCACGTTTATGTTTTTGTAAATGGCGCAAACAGCTACAGACCGTAAGTGCGGCATTCTCCTGATGAAGGATGTGAGGAATTCAGGAATTCGAAAGCTAATTTTTCTGTAAGAAATTGATCAACTCTCGGTGTGAATTGTTGTTTTGTGTCTTGTAATACCTACAGAAAGCTGTTGTCGTTAATTCTCGGTGCCGCTTATTGGCTCTGGTGTCCATGGTAACGGTACCTGCTGTACGCGTTGGGCATGCTGCACTGAGGGGCAGTGGAAGTAACCCTAGGGTAAAAACTGAGTGCAATAAAAGGAGATCCTGGGGATTTCTAGACTTGTGTATGACGTGACAGTGTTAGTAGTAGGCTTCAGGTGTGGGTACTGAGTGGACCCTGGCATATTACCAGCGCCATCCTCCACAAATCATTGGTGATCTTTGAAGGTGGCTAGTGTCAACCTGAAATCCAGCAAACTCGCTAAGCAGTACATCTCCAGGGAGTGCGGAGCTGCTAGCGGACTTTGAATCCCAGCACGCCTAGGCTACGTGGCACCTCTCAACACCGACCTCTTAGAGCCATTATCCGCTGCTTAATCAGCTCCATGCCTTCTGCGCGAGGGACATGATGGTCTGTCCACACTGCGCTTCTGATTCATTGGCGTTCCTTTGGAGTTAAACCCCGTTTCGTGTACAGTCGGAACGGGAAGTGCCTCTCTGGTCTTCAGATGCGCTTAGAAGTTTTAAATGCAGCCTTTGTCTACCTGGCTCTTCAGTTATCAGTAAAGACCCGGTGTCGGATTTGTCAGATGTGTGAAATTTCTCTCCTACTCCCCAGTCATTGGAACAAGGCTCCAGTGGGAAGCTAGTTTTTCCAGCCTACGCAGCCAGTCAGAAATGCGTGTGTGGACAAGAGGATGCGAGGCCGTCCTTGTTCTTCGCTTCCTGTCTAGCAGCACGGTCCGCAACTGAGAGCGAGCGCAAGGTAAAAAAAAAATGGCTCATTAACACGTCACCTGCTCCTGGTTCAGTTTCTCACCAACATGGCCCAGCAAATTCATTCTGCTTTTCTCTCATGGTCATGCTTTGAATCTTAAGCTTCGAAGGCAATTTTTAAAATCTAAATTTACATTCTGCTTCAGGGGATATCTGAGATTTTTAACCTGCTCTGTTCGGTTACATTTTGGCTTAAAATACCTGCAAGGTGCTCCATGGTTAATAAAGTGCTGAGGTGTGCTCTTCTACCCCTGAGGACTGTGGGCACCTCCAAGGAGTGTTGAGGTATGTGGCAGGAGTAATCTGAGCGAACCGAACCCGACTTCTTCCTCCGAAGCCTTAGAATGGGGGAAGGGAGGCTTTGCTCTCAGAGTCATACTTGACCGAACACGTTGGGAGCAGAAATCTTGGTAATCCCTCTCACTCCCACAACAATGCTACAGCCAGAGCAAATCTGGCATACATGGCAAGGGATTTGGACAAATCCCAGCCTGTTGGAGTGAAGTTGTATTTTTTTTTTTTTTTTATTGAAATAATTGACTGAATGCTTATCAAAATGCTTTGTTCCTCTGTGCCCAATCCATGCTTTATAATGTGTGCCAGAAGTTCTGTCACTGGTCCACATCCATCAGTCAGCTTTTCCCAGTTTGTTTTGTATTCTTCTTCTGAAGGTGTGTGTGTGTGTGTTTATGCAGCGTGGCGAGACCAAATGGCCTGTTCCAGCCACAACCGGCTCCTGTTTCTTCCTGCAATTGCTAACAATGGTGCCTCAGCTCTGCATTGTTCCTCCCGAGTGAAGCATGACTTTGTAAAACAAGATTTTATTTCTGTACCCTTATTTATCTTTTTTCAAAAGTGTTAACCTTCTTGTGTGTGTCCGTAACAATCGGTGCAGCGATTTTGGGTTAAACAGGGTTATTGGCGGGGTGTGTCGTGGGAAGCCTGCATGGGAATCGCCACTAATCTTCAGGTTACAGATGCTGCTGTTCAGCCGTTTAAGTGGATTAATTCACCTGTCCAAGTTTTTTGAAAGTGTTGTAATTTTCAGAAACACATTTTGGTGGTATTGTAGCACATTTTGTCAAACGTTTCTGTAGTTTTGAGTCTTCCTCTGCGAGTACGTGGAGATTTCCTCATTATAATATGCGAGGGCTCGACTGCTCTCCGTGTCATGGCAGGAGGGTTGTGCATTTGCCATGCATGCAAATGTCAGAAACAATATCGGCAGCAGAAATATGTAGCTGGCAGTGTATAATATTGCGAGAGCACTCTGTTCTGCCAATGCTTGGCTGCTCCCTGGACCCTTGGGAATACACTGAACCTAAAATGTTTGTTGCTAATCTGACCGAGGACACTTGTTAATAAAGGAATTGTGAAAATGTAATGAATTTGAAAGGGGGGGTTGAGCTTGTAATGGGAACATTCATTAATACTGTCCCTCAGAATCTGCTCTGGCTCTTCTAATATTGTTGATTTCATAGCCTCTGGACTGAATTAGTAGAATGACTGTGGTGCTCTTGTCTGGGAAACAAAGTGGCAGGTACCAAAAATGAGCTGGGACGACAGCGACAGTATTACACTAGACTTTTTTTTAATTATTATTATTATTATTTCCTTCAACTGCTCATGTCATTGTGGCATCAGTCATTCTTCAGGGTAATTACAGGAAGGTGTATTAATTATAGTTCTTAACTGACGTTTATATACTTTCTGACGTTTGTTATTTCTGTAATAGCAGCGGTCTGCCTCCTGTGACGAGCTGCACATATGGCTGCTTCGGATACCTCCGTCGTCAGCACTGTTCCCACTTTTAATAAAGGGGCTGTATTGTGAAGGTATTTAAAGGATCTGGAACTGCTGCAGGAACTCCTGTGGACACCTGCATGTTGTCACACGTGTCGGGGATCTGAGAAGATGCAACGTACGGTGAATGCAGGCTGGAGGCATGAGCGTCGCTGTGTGGATGACTAGGGTATGGGAGTGTACCCTGACATGTGGCACGCAACTGGACACGGCATCCTGCCGCTGATTGAGTCTCTCTGTACAGCTGTGAAATCGGTTTTGCTGTTCTTTTTATTTCCCCCCATGTCCAGCTTCTTTATGTCTTCATACTGCTTGTAGTTTTCCTTTAGTACTTGTGGTTTTTTCTAAGATTAAAAGAGCTCTGGTATGCTGTGGATAAAAGCGTACTCATGTTTATGATTTCAGTGACATTCTGTTCAAACTCCTTACTATATATAATTTGTACTTCTACAGCTCTTAGAGGCCTACTTTTAAACAGCAGGGACTGTAGATGTTTGTAGTCTATAATGTGACCCTGTAATGTAAAACCATGCTATAAGATTCCTCAAAACTGATATCCTCTAGACTGATATCCTCTCCCTCCTCCTCTACCTCTTGCCTTTTCTCCTTCAGTGCACTCTTTGGTGGCCCAGGCAGACTCGTTGTTCTGGGCGTGCAACCGTCCTGGCGGAAAGTGGAGACTCATGGTGACCTCCTACCTCATTCCTACACATGTTGACCCTTGTCTGAAGTAGATCTGGCAGGTAGAGGAGTGATAGAATAAGGTCTTTTCAACCACAGTAGTCTTCATAGTCTTTGTCCTCTTTTCACTGGATGAGGCCATGCACAGTGTGAAAGGCTTGTGTCATTTTCTTGTCTGGAAAAGGAGGGAGGAGTCATTTTTAATAAGAGCTCCTCTTTGTTAAGCTGTCAAAGCCAGGGTGCTAAATGAGCCCACACCCTCATCCTGAGGGAGATGGCAGAGATGTGGTAAACCTCTCGTCGCCCATATAGCCTTGTTCCATAGTCTGCCACATGCAGTAACTCCAGCCCCGCTACCTTTTTGCTGCAGCTTTAGGAATGGAGGACATTCCTTTGTTAGGGCTGTAAAGCGGATGGGATTTCAGCGGGACGTATTTCGTCTGCAATGACAAGAAGAGCTGTACACCATTGGTGGAGACCGGCACTGTGGGTAATCAGAGCCATGTAAAGGGTACGCTTGGCTGCAATCCACAAGACAATGGCTGCCAGGGATGTTGGTCCAGACCCAGATGTGGCAGCCCGGGAGAGCCGAGATCTGGCAGACTTTGCTTCCTGGTGGAGGAGTTAGGAAATCTTCGTTCTCTAAACCCAGTATAGTGGACCACCTAAGGTGCGGATCCCACTCCCATCTCTTATCTTAAGCCATTTTTTTCAGTGTGGTAGGATAGAGATACAAACACCGAGTATCCTCTGTGGACATAAGCCACTATAACACTTCATTTGGCTGGAAAAGGGTTATGACTGTATGAACCTCATACAGTACTTGACTGAATCATTGTACCTCTTGCTAATTAATTTCCTTGAGAGGAGAGCTGATTAGAGGGGGCTTGAGGCATGTTGGCGGCACAGTGGAACAATCAGGTGAAACGCAACGGTTCATCCTGACACATTTATATATATATTTTTTCATACATTGCCATCTGTAACATTATAATTGATTTGGTTTTGCACTTGAGAAAAATGTCTTCTAATCTTCTGAGGGTGCTAATATTTATCTTGCCTTTGATTCAGGGGTTATAGTTATTAGGAGGTTATACAGATTAGCTGATAATGATGCTTGTAATTTCCCCTGAGGTCAGTTCAAGATTGTTCTGGAAAAAAGGGCCAACTTCTGTAATGAAAACGCAAAACAAATATTTCCAATCTCAGGCTTACTTGGTAAGATTAGTTATTTGCTCCAGGGCACTTCTGGATGTTTCCTTCTCGACTGCAGTCTTATAAATCTGTGTGATTTTAAGAAATATGAGCAAAATGCAGGGAAATCTTGTAACTGCATTAAAAAGACATAATTGTATCAAAATTCTAAGGCAAATCAATCAGGCCAAAGAAACTAAACATGGTCATCTTCCTTTCCTTAATTGCTTCGTGGTAAATTACCGTTTGGTTCAATTTGCTCACAGTTTTGTTCAGTTTGCCTGCATTGTTCCTAGATATTGTGATTTTACGTGTTACCTTACAGAGGTAAAATAAGTCTAGGCTGGATGTGGCAAACATGCAGGCTTTTACCTGATGGAAGGCCGCACACAGGGGCCCCAGTACATTGGTTGCAAAGAGCCGTGTTCTACCCATTCACCCTGTAGCTCCGGTCATTTTCCCCACATTAGCCTGCCGAGGACCACCTGTAGATGTCTAGAATTGTACTTTTTTCCCCCCCCCTTCATCTTTCCAAAACATGAGTGGTGTATACCATTATCAAAAATACTTTGATGCACTTGGAAGAACACGATGACCAGCATGGCAAATAATTTGGTCCAAAATGGTTATTTTTATCATGTGGGTCTTAACATCTTTCATGTGAAGTCTTGCTACACCTACACATTCTGCAAGGGAGCTCAACTGTCTGTATGGATGTGCCGGTAACAAGAGTTAAGAGCAGTTACAAAGCAGTTAATGTCAGTGTAGCAACTAGATCTGATCTGAACACCATGAGATGTTAGTTGCAGTGCCCTTCAGGAAAGCTGCATGAGTGTGTTACTTGAAACGCGAGAAGTCACTTGTGATTGAGTCTGCTAATAAGATAGCGGCGTTGTAATCGATCAAGTGAAACCAGACTAACAAACTCTGTATATTATTTCACATTGTGTTCCATCTACAGCTTAAATGACCCCATTGTGAAAGCATCCATGTAACTGATTGGCTAGATGTTCTTGACTCTTCTTGAGACTTGTCTCAACTTGACTGCGAAGGTTTTTCCCAATTATCTATAAATAAATGTATTCTTTCCATACATAACATTACTAGGGTACATGTCCAGTTCATGCAATCCATGCCAATAGTAGGTAGTGAATACAGCTGAAATTGCGATTGGTCCATGAGGAGGAGAAAAGCTGTCCACCTCCTTTCGCTGGTGGATTGTCTTCCTTGTGTGGCCTTCCTACCGAACCAAACAGTTTGCTTTTCTCTACACGCTGAAGAATCACAGTAGCATTAGTGAACTTTAGCAAATGTAATGGAGCAAAATGGAATCATTTTCACTGAGGAACTGTTCTGGAGGCAGTTGGTATATTTCATGTTGAATTATTGAATATATTCAATTGCTGTTCAGCAGGCAGAGTGGTGTTCAGGTGCTGTTCTGTTGAAATCTGAAGGTCCCTGGTTTGAATCCCTGCTTTTGCTGCAGTAGTGTTGAGCAAGATACTTACCCTGCATTGCTCCAGCGTGAAGATGCCTTGCTATAGAAGTAGGAAAATCATTTAAATAAAACAAAAATGCCTTGGACAAAGGCAACATAGTCAATAAAAATAGCAGCTTTAAAGGTCCTACTGCACTTTGGCAAAGGAAACTGCAGAGTGTGTTCCTGCTGGTGAATGTTGTTCTCGTGAAAATTTGTTCTGTACAAATGTCTTGAACAGATACATAGTTTTGCTCACTAAATGTTTTAGAATTCCGGCATTGCTTTGCCAAGTACTACACGAACTGGTCCTTGTAGGCAGGCTGTGTACTGGTGCATTGCCTGAAAGCGGAGATGAGACTTCATTGCATTTGTTTTAATTAGGAGGGTGGCACAGGGATGGAGAGCTGCTCAGCATTGCTTGCAGTTTTCATTATGGCCTGTGTGATGTCCTGCAAGTTCCTTAACCACATTGCCTATCATATGGTGCACTGCTGATTCATGCATGTGACAGTGGCATTGCTGGCTTTGCACTGCAGCTGTTATGCCCAGGCCTGTCCCTGATCGTCACCAAGAGAGGAGCAGCTACATACTCGTTGGTGTCCAGAGATTCCCAGTACACTAACCGAAATGCTTTGTCACAGTAATGTAAGGCCTAATTCTATTAATCTATAGATCTCCTGATTCTTCAGAAGATGCTCTATGCAGATGCAACTGGTTCCGAGGAAAGATCTGGGAGCGGAAGGTCTTTTACGTCAACGGGAGGCAAGAGAGGTGTCACTTGATGCTCTGCCGGTTTATCAGAGTAGTAGTCTTTCTTGCCTGACAGGTGAACTGACACAGGCTGTGTTTTCCATCTACCTGCTCGTATTTCAGGTCCATAATAGCCCTGAGGTCACACGCCGACAGCAGCCTGAGGAAAGCTGCTAGATTGAGTTTCCCAGCAGTGACAGCTTCAGGTCTACACTGTAGGAGCTGGCATATTGCAAGTTTGAGGTAAGAACCACCTCACTTGACTTCATTTCTTTTTGAGCCTCATGCAACCCTGCAGTGTCTCACTGACCTGCGGTACTCATTCGGCATCGTACTCAGCTACATCACGCTGACGTGCACTGCCTAACACCACCCAACGCTGCATAGTACCTCCCCTCATCACCTACTACTGCCTAAAAGCTCAATTTTTTCCCCTGGCCTCATGACATGAGACCTTGCAATACCTCACGCATACTTGTAGTACCCTATATGGCTTTATTTGGCCTTGTGCAGCCGAGCATAATGCTGTCATCTAGTAGTTGAATATACTTTGAGGTAGTTGTGCACTGTAATGAATTTCTTGTCTGTGATTTAATGGTTGATTCTTTGACTTTTACATTGTCTGCTACAATTGCATTTGCCGATAATGAGGGTTTTGCTTTTGCAGCACAACTGAAAGGTATTTTATCATTGCTGTAATGGAAGCATGGCCACAGATGCAAGGCTCCTAAGTCGGGCGCTCCTGTATGACCTGACTGGCTAAGTTGTTATTTTTCCTGCTGTATGGCAAGGAAATAATGGCTCTTCTAGCCGTCAGGTTATATGAGCTCCCTTGTTAAATAATTCACGCTGAACCCAAACAAAGCAAATGTGGCAATGCAGAACTCACTGGTGCCCTTCTGTATACTTGTTCAATAATAGAGATGCCCACTCCCCTCCCCCCCATCGTGTATCTTTGGCAAAGGCCAAGGACTGCAGACACTTTCCTTGGGCCAGTTGAAGAAAGGTGCTCACGCTGAACTGCAGTGCTCGTGATTAACGTGTCAGCAGCTTCATCTGAAAATGCTATTTTGGTGGACTCTCTTAAATTAAATTCTTTCATTTGTGCTTGTGGATAATTTAGCTATAAAAACTTGAGGCTTTTTAATGCTATGGATTATAAGCGTAGTAACTGTCCTGAATGAAAGGACACAGGAGTTTTACCTTTTTCACTGGGATGTATTTACATTTATTCATTTAGCAGATGCTTTTCTCCAAAGCAAAGTACATTTCAGAGAAAATAGTTTGTGCATTACATTAGGAGAAAGAGACAAAGTTGCAGACATGTGATTCTTAAGTAAACCTAGTTTCTTTCCACTTTATGCACTGATGTTCATCGCACAAGTAGGTGCATAAAACGCAGGATAGACAAATCTTGATCACCTTTCTACATTTTTTTTATTTTATTTTATTTAAAAAAGTACACAAATTTACATACAATACAGGAGTAGCAGCTGTGTAAAGGCTTATCTGGGCATGATCATAAACTTACGGTGCATGAATATTTACACCATACGTGAGCTTGAGAGATCCTGGGCGAAGTGAGTCCGGAAAAGGTGAGTTTTCAGACGCTTCTTGACTGTAGACAGAGTTTCAGCAGTCCGGAGTGAAAAGGTGAGGTCATTCCACCACAATGGAGCCAGAACTGAGAACCTCCGTGCTTTACTTTTCGTGCGTGGGACCACCAGCCGAGCAGAAGTAGATGACCAAAGTCTGGGTGGGGTGTAGCGGTTGATCAAGTCTTCTAAACAGCTGGGAGCAGTTCTATTGTAGACAATAACCGGGGTCTTGAATTTGATCCGGGCAGCTATAGGAAGCCAGTGCGGAGAAACGAGTAGAGGAGATACATGGGAACGCTTTGGCGAATCAAACACAGCTCGTGCAGCAACATTCTGTGTCAGCTGCAGAGGTTTGATGGCAGTAGCAGGAAGGCAACACAAGAGAGTTGCAGTAGTCCAGACAGGACGTCACCATGGCCTGGACAAGTAGTTGGGCAGAGTCAATTGTGAGGTAAGGATGAATCCTACGAATATTATGCAGGATGTATCTGCAGGACCGGGTTGTGGCTTCGATGTGCTGAGAGAAAGATAGACGAGTCAGTTGTCACTCCCAGACTCTTAGCCAAGGAGGTAGGCAAAATGAGTGAGTTATCCAGTTTGAATTTGAGTGTTCACATCCTGCATTTAAGGCCACATACAACTGTGGAATAAAGCCTTGTCAGAGCTTGTTTAATTTCAGGTGTTTTGCCGTTTTAAGTCTACCGATTGATGGCGTGTGACGTTATTAGATTGAAATGTATGTCTTCTCACCTGTTTTGCCAGGTACTGAGGAGCAGATTCATTGATCTTTGTTTTTTAGGCCGTAATCTGTCTTAAAATTCATATGGGCAGTTATAGGCGGCTAATGGAGAGAGAAAAGGAAGGGAGATACATGGGGAACTTTGGCATGTAGCTTGGAGCACAAGCTGCGTAGAGCTTGTTGTGCGATTACGGGCAGATCCTGCAGATATTACGTAGGATGTATTTGTAGAGCCAGGTTATAGCATCACTGTGTTGGGAGTGCAGATATGTGAGCTGACTGTTACTCTCAGGCTCTTAAACAATGAAGCAGGTGAAATGAATGAGTTGTCCAGTTTTTCAGAGTTCCTGACAGATAGACAGACCAGCTGAAAGGTGAAGAATCTGTCTCGGATAGGTTGTTTCGGGTGCTGCTCAATTATCCAAGTGGAGATGTCCAGGAGGCAGCCAGCGATATGCGACGATACGCACGTAGCTGCAGGGAAGAAAAGAGCCGTGTATCATCTGCATAGCGGTGACTGGCGAGTCCATGAGAAGGAACGCTGCAGGCAGGTTGAGGAGATTTAAAACCGAGGAAAAGAAGGCCGCTCTAGCTGACTAGAGAGCATCTGACACTGACCAGCTACACAAGTGTGGACCACACCAGGTGACTGTCGCACCTACTGCTAGCGACAGGCGCGAGTTATATTTGCATCATATCCTCCTGTCAGCAGTATTCTCTGGAATGGGAAGTGCTGAAAGGTACCAAACATAAGTCTCTGTACACTACATAAATTTTGTATGTTAGTTGCTCCTAAATTTTTAAAAACGTTTGTTAGAATAAACATAAATGCCATCTTACGGTATGAAACACCCCCAAACGTTGGTGCTTTGGGCGGTGTTTTGGTTTCAGCGAGTGCTTGGCAGTAGCTTTAAAATCATCTGCAACACCAGCAGTCCACAGTTTTGAAATGATACTTTTGGGGCAAGTACTGTAGCTGAAATTTGGTTTTTCTTCTTTTGCCTCCTCCAAATCTTTCTTGGGGGGTAAAAAATGAACAAATCTTCAATCTGTAAGTGCCAGATTGAAAAGGAATCTTAATCCATTTTTATGAGGTTGGGTTGCTGAGATCTGAATAAAAGTTTGTTCTGGAGGCAAATCTTTCAGGAGGTTTCACATTGCTGTGTTACAAGTATGCTGAAAAAGAGTAATCCTGTGACATTCAGTGGATCGACGCTAATCCTTTACTACATATGGGGTACATTTCTGTCGCCCTGGCAGCATCAGGTTTTGCAAGTATTTTTACTGTTAAATCAGACCGACTTGCATCTGTATTCGTAGTTTCATTGCTTCATTTTCAACAAATAATTGCTTCAGCGAAACAGCCACACGAATAGAGAATTTATAAAAATGAACGTTAAATGTGACCAGTCCGTATAACTTAATTGAAATAGAACCATTATCACGAATTCAGTCTGAGCAATTGCTGTTTACCAAAATATTTGAATTGTAAAAACGCTGGCAGTTTGCCATGTGCAGTGGCTAAGCAAATGTTTCTGTTTGTGGTTTCATGAATCAGCTCCACTTGAAGGGCTGTCACTTTCCATTTGTTTTGGCATCTCTATGGATTTGTGATGAATGCAGTGCAGAAATGTGTTCTTCACATTGATGTTTGTTTTTGCCTTTCCGAATACCTGATCAAAACATCTGGATGAAGATATTACTGGATATTCTCAGCTTTCCGGTACAGTCATTTCTCGTCACTTTAAGTTATGATTAGGCCTTTAGGGAGTGGCTGTGGACATGAGGAAGGTTTTATTGTATTGGTCTCTAGGAGTGGCCATAATTGGATCCCGCCATCCTCCGGGCCTGCTTCAGAAGTGCAGTTGTTTCAGTGGTGACAAAATGCACACGCAGTGCAGCGTAACTGTTGTCTTCTGTTTAGTTGGTAAAAGCTACTATGGATGTGCATCCTCCCTCATTTACATTTATTTGGCAGATGCTTTTCTCCAAAGCAACTTCCAGTGAACTCTATGTAGTGTTATCAGCCCACACACCTTATTCACCAAGGTGATATGCACTGCTAGGTACACTACTTACACTGGGTCACTCATCCATACATCAGTGGAGCACACACTGTCACTCACACACTATGGGTGAACCTGAATCGCATGCCTTTGGACTGTGGGAGGAAACCAGAGCACCCGAAGGAAACCCACACACACGGGGAGAACATGCAAACTCCACACAGACTGAGCAGGGATCAAAGTCATGTCCTCTCGCACCACCCCAGGTGCTGTGAGACAGCAGTGCTACTTGCCGTGCCACACATATTGCAGTGGAAACTTTTTTTTTTTTTTTCTCTTATTGCTTAAACTAACTCTAGTCTCAAAAATCAACTTGATTTATTAAAAAATAACCCTGCAGTTTGAAGTAAGCTATTACAAGTTGTTTTCCCCCTTTTTCCCCTAAATGAAAGAAGCGAACTCACTTGGCTGGGTTTCGCTGGATACTCTTGGCAAAGTCCCACATTCACCTCAGTACCTCACTTTCCTGTTTGTCTGGAACGTGCAGATGGGACACTTCCCATCATGCAGACGTTCCCCTTACAGGAAATCGGCCTTTTCTGTAAGGAAAACAGCCAGCCTTTATGTTGGACAATTTGGAAGTTTATTTGGTTCTCACTCTCAGAAAAGTTTTTTTTTTTTTGAAAAGTCAGTTTTTAAATCCAATTATTCATAAATGATTCATTATAAAAGCTGCATAATTTTCATTTTTTGTCTCCCATTTTCCAAATGATACATTCCATGCATCCATCCATTGTCAACAACCGCTTGTACTGAGCTTATTTTAATAATTGAGTATATTTTGGTATACGTTTTTTTGTTAACTTCTTACCAGATTTTAGTCACTTGTTAATTGTATAGAAACGGTCCAAAATCGTCGATGCTCGTTGAAATCCTGGCCCCCATGCTGTAACTGGACTGTTGAAAAATGAGAATTGGAGAGCAGCCTTTGTTGAACCCAGAAGGACAATTGAAATTCTTCCCGGAAGGATTAGATTTGCCCTCAACTCAGTGAACTTATACATGTCCCATAGTTTGTGCCTGTGAGCAGCTTAAGGCATGTAGGTTTGAGAAGAACACAAGACCTTAGAGCAAGTGTATGTAGTTATGGAAAATAGTGTGTGTGGGGCCACTGTTGATATTATTTAAATTATCATTAGGTGCTCAAGAACCTGCAACTGCCTGAGATTCATGCAGAATGAATAGTCATTCTTATAAGTTGCGCTGTACCTCGTAGCGTGCTTTTTCTCCCCTCAATAAATGTCCTTTATGGTGCCCGGTGGATTCAGACAGCTCATAAGCTAAAGGCTGGAGCTCTCATACTGGGCCTCTTATTTTTGATTTATGCAATTGCTGAGGCATTCTTCCTTTATCTGTTTTCTCCTAAACATGCTGTATACACACTGCACACGTTTACGTCTCCCAGTAGACCTTTTTAGCTTTGTTCCTTTCTCAGATCAGTCTGAAGAACACAGTTTTATTTCCCTCTTTCTGCACATATATCACTTCTGGCTAGCAGTAAAAGGCATTTTTTATTGAGCTCTTTGCCTCATAGATCTCTCTAATATGGCTGTTTGTCTTAAACAGCCTTCCAGGTTCATGGTTCTGGCTTAAAAAAAAATCTTGCAGAATTAACCTTTAAGAGTTTAATTAAAAGGATTTGTAGCAAGAGTTACACTGTGATTCTAGTGCGGAATCCCACGAGGGGGATGATCCGGTACGCCTTATGGGGAGCGAGGAAGACCCTGATCCAGCCCATGGCCAGCAGAGTGATGTTGCGGTGCCTTTTTTCACCGGCGGTGTGGTCCGCCCCTGCCGGAGCCTGCCTCTTAGGCATCACCGGCGCTCCAAGCGATTAGGAATCCCTGCTCTAATTGGGTCGTAGCACGGCAGAGCTAGTGACCAGTCAGGCGCACCACGGAGCCTGAAAAAACCCCCAATTAATGGCTGTCAACAGAGTTGGCCCATAACCTCATTCTAGAGCCTTTCACGTGTTCTGCTGATTAGACCGAGTTGGAAAACAAAGCAACAGACCTTGTTGATGTGACTCTTTTCCCCCATTTTATCCGGGTTGGGGATGGTGAGTGCGTGTTTGAGTGCCCAGATGTGCCCAGAACTGGCCCTTCCCCTCTGTCACATTTCGGTACTTTTTGAATAGGTATTGCTTTGAGATGACAATTTTTAGGGTTTCATATGGTCTCAGGGTCAGAAACTGTGAGATAAAATTTAGTGACGTATCTAGCACGGTTTGCTTCATATTCGTGCCGTCTTTACTGGTCTGTGGGAGTATAAGCAGCTGCAGCGTAGGACTTGTGTAGCCCCCTGTATCCTAAGGAAAGGGAGGGCTGGCTCAAAACGGTTCACGCTAAGCCTGGGAGGGAGCACGGTAACCTGGCACCATCAAGTTTCCCGGGAGCGCTCCGATCTCGAGGCAGCCAGCTTGGCGTTCCCCGGGCTCTGCGTGACTCCGAATGGCAGGAGGCTGCTGTTGCTGTGGAACTCGCTCTTTCGCTGTTTGGACACTTCATGAATGTTATACAAACAGACATGGATGTATTTCAGGTATTCACCACCCTGGAGAATGTCACATCTGACATTAGTTTTCCTTTGAAATAAAATGTGTCATCTGAAATTACAGTGAACTACACAAGGGTGTATCATTCTTTGATTTGGATACTGTATGGGAGTTCATGTTTAAGGCTCTAGTTAAATTTGTTCAAATGTGAGTCATGTTTAGTCATCATTACCATCAGTTGAGGGCAAGGATTCCGTTTTATGTCAGGCTGCATTTTCGGGCTGTGGGTTTAAAGTACATGGAATTTGAGGACAAATCTTGTTTTAGTCACTTTTAAGGATATATTAAAGTATGATGAAGATGCAAAATTTAGTTTGTTGGCCTTCAGATTGATTACAAAGGTCAAATCTTCTGCTGTCTGAATACCAGGGTCCGTCCACTGAAATTAATTTAAGCATTGCATTTTGACATGTCCCATGCTGACAGTCTGAGTTTGTAATCTATGGTATTGTAAGGTAGAGCTGTCAAGAGTTGTGTGTTAAACAGCTTGCATGTCAGAAAACAACATTTGGCCATCTAACAATTGGCCATTATTTTTCAGATGTGTCTACAGGAACAGGTGTTCCGTCAAAAAGTAAAATTTATTTCAAAAGGTTTTTTTTTTTTGTTTGCTGACTGTACAGACACCCACATATGCATACCTGTTTTGGCACTGTGTGTATATGCTAGATGAGATGGTGATCAAAACAGATGCATATTTTTCGATTAATTTTCAAGACGCACGAAATAGACTGCTCATGTGTTGATAGGAGATCATGTTAAGTGTCAGTACAGAGCAAATATGACCCACTCCCAGCACACATTTTGAAAGGGCTCCACTCACGTGTCCCCCCGAACACATTATTAACCGTGCGGCAAATGCCATCGATCTCCATTGGCAGGCGGCAGTGCCACCCGTCAGACAGGGTTCTCTGTGGTGTAAAAATAGTACTCGAGTACCACGCTCTTGTGTGCAGCGTGACCCAGGAAGCGCTAGTGAGATCAATGCCTGCCCACCATTGGCTTTTTCCTGTGCGCCAAGTGACGTACGCCTTGAGTTGTGGGAGACTGTTTTTCCCAAACGCCAGGATAGCTTAAAAGGAGGTAAATGTCCCATGGATTGACTCAACAACATAGAGCTCTTGGATCAAATTAACATGTCTTTTCCCTTTCATCATTCATAATTTGTTCTTTGTTCATTGTGGGGATAGCGTTAGTAACAGCTTTCTTTATAATGAAATACAAGCAAAATGTTTTCGGTCGAAAAACTGCGGTAGTTTTCGGAGAGGGACAGTGGCAGTTCAGCTCTTCAAAACATTCTAAATATGTTTTATTTGAAGGCTTAAAGGACATGTTTTTTGCTGTCATTTAGTGTCTGGTTACAAGCAAGGGATTGTATCCAGCAGGAAAACTCAAAACAGTCTCTTGCTCAAAAGCATGCTTGCCTTCCTCTCACTTGCTATCTGTATCGCTACCCCTTTCACTTTTTCTTGCCAACACTCACCTTCCACCCCTTCCGTTCTCTTTCCTGCATGAAAAGTGTGCTGACAGATGTAGGCATACGGGATTTCAGAAACCACTTCATTTCCCTACGTGGAAATTGACATGTGTTTGATGGTTATTTAAAACGGCAGGCCCTCCACTCCACAGCGCAGTCAGGCCCCCTTTCACTGCTGCCGTGCTCATCAGAGCCTATTGATTCACGGTGCTCTCTCACTGTGCTCTTTAGAGAGCGATACAAGTCTAGGCTGCTTAGGAACAGGAGCAGGGATCGGGGATCAGAACTGGCTGCCAGTTCCCCATGCCTTATGGTTGTCTCTCAGCAGGAGTAACGGACTGAGGATGACGAGCGCTGGCCCAGCCAGGAAGCCTTATCGCAAGGCACCCCCACAGCATCGGGAGATCCGACATGGCGCATCCCACTTCCGCGATGATCTGACTGGCAGCACCGGGAGCGCATCCGTTCCCGCTGCCCTGCTACCACAGCCGGAGCCCTGCCAGGTAACTTGCCTTCAAAACCACACCCCTGTGTTGCAGCAGTGCAGGCGTTACAGAGACCTCTGCCCCAAGCAACCTGAGAGCCCCAACACCCCCAATGTCTTCTCCTCCTCATGGTCCTTGGCCTCAGACAGTGACCTGGATGTCTCTAGCCTCTCGAGCTTAGACATAACCCTCCTACCACCGCCGCATCTCTTCCGCCAAGATGAGATTACCGACACCGTGAACCGCTTCATCAGCCCGAGCGAGGATCTGCTGGCACTGTCTGGCAGTGAGCCGTCTGCACCAGAGGACTTGCAGGATGTCCATGGGTCGCCATCCAAATCACGGAGTCTGGAGCGATCACTGGTCTTCAAGGAGAAAGCGGAAATCTTAGTGCCCAGGGAGCAGAACAGTGCCTTTCCTACACCAGTGCCCCCAAAAGGGATCCTTAAGCAACCCAATGCACTAGGTGTACATGCAGAGAACTTGAGAAAATCTAGATCTGCTGAGACACTATGCCCCAACAGGCCACAAAACCCAAGGGAGCAGAATGGATCCTTGGAGAGAGAGAAACTGTGTTGGAGACAGGGTAGGACACATTCAGGCCAGGCTGCCTCTGCAGCCTTGTTATTGCCAAACTCCGCCACTCCAGAATGGAAGCTTCAGCTCCTTGAAGAGAAGATGAAGTTCTCCCAGTTCCTGGATGAGATCACCTTCCAGGTGTTGAGTCCAGAAAGCCTGCAGATGTTCCAGGGAAAGCAGGTCCAATCCAGGAGGGATACATGCCGTCATCAAGCCACCTCTCCTGCTCAGCAAACCCACGCAAAGAGAGTCCCGATCAGGAAGTCTGCGAGAGCTCGTTCACAGGAAGACCGACCAGTGTGGGGCAGGGATGGTGCAGAGAGATCCCGGCGCTTTCGGGTTGGCCTGCCCAAAACGTGGCACATTCCGCTGCGTGGAGACAGCTCAGACCTACAGCCAGAGACTGAACGTCAGCGAACAGACGCCCATCGGGAAGGGACTCGTCCCAAGGGAGAGGGGCTGCTCTATGGCCGTGTCGGTGGGGGGAACTCCAGACGCAGCAGAGATGTCGAGGAGCAGCACCGTGGCAGGACCTTACACAGGGATAAAGGGGACAGGGCAGAGCACCCCAAATGCCTCCATAATGAGGCGGGCGACCATTTAGGATCGCAGGGGTCCTCCTTTTCTAGTATTCCACAAAGCAAGGTAGGTGAATGGATAGTTGTGTTGTTAGAGAGCATTCCATCAAATCTAGATATATTGTGGTTGAGCTTTTTCAGTTTGAATGTTGCTTAGCTACACTGTGCTTGCTACTTTAAGAAACAAAGAACATTATAATTGTAATTCAGTCTGATCAGCAGTGTTTAAATTTTTCAGATAGCTGTAAAGCTGAGAAACTTGGGGGGGGGGAAAAATGCTACACTGACCTCCTGGACAGCTTTCTCCTCCTCTAAGTACACACCAAAGGGAGCGTGAAATTATATTCTAAAAGCTTTTTAGAAGTGAGCGTCTCCAGATTGGAAATGTTTTATGTAGTTCTTAGTATCTATTGAAATGGCGGTATATTACTGCCAAATCTGGAGAAATATGCATACTGTCACCTACTGTAATGCATGGGCTGTTGGGCATGCTCTGTTCCTTTGCGTTTGTGCATATGCAGAGGCATTAACTCTGTACTGAGCGCAGGATGTAATGTGAGCTTTCAGTTCTATAGAAGACAAAGTTGTCGCATTGATTTCACGTCTCTGCAAGGCATGTGCATATTGACCTGTGCATCCGTAAACGCACCGTGTAATGTTCTGCTCACACGGTGGATCTGGTGGTTTACACTGAATTCAGTAATGTGGTTTCACTGCTATTCATGCTAGGTCTAAATGGTCCCTGCACCCCCCTTGCAAACACAAATGGGGTTTGCTGGTACTCTAACAACCAATCTAAATCTATTGTGTTGAAGCAGTTGGCATCAGTAGTACATTCTTTGGTAGTTCGAAATGTAGGACAGCGAAAAAATGGCAAATGCATGTGTTACGTACCCTCACTAATGGATTTCCTAAATGTTGCTTCTTTTTTAGGACTCGCTGTCAGATGCAGACAGAATCAAGTAAGTTTTCTTTACATATTACTTGTATTTATATACCGATGTCCCTTATAGTAACTGAACGTAATGTTTTGGTAGGCATCTGTGTAAAGATGTGGTGATTTTGTGTGAGATACAGAAAAGACGGGAGAAACGTGTCATTCTGGAATACCGCATGAAAGGGGTTAGCAAGGCTTTGGTGTGTAGTAAGACGTTCTTTACTTAAAACCCTCAGGTAATGTGCCCTTGTTGATTGGCAGAATCAGGTGTGCAGTAGACAGGCGGGTACTGCCTCCTCATTCTCTAGTTCTATTGCCCATGCACTCCCAGTGATTTAGTGCACTGAAGGCTGAATAAAACAATGATAGAGAAGTCCTTGACTCTTGCGTGTGATGTTGCAGATTCCAGTTCCATTTACTTTGCATCCTGCAATAACCAGCTTCCGATGTGATAGCCGTGTCTACTTTTCATGTGTATCCTTGGTACACAGTGGCACCACCTTCCGTGAAACATGCTGATCGGTGGCTTTTTGCTGGTGGACGTGTAAGACCCCTAGTGTGCTGACTTCTGCATTGGCAAGCAGAGCCAGCTCTGTGGACTTAAGGGTCGTTCATCAAGCATGCAAAGTTGCTTTCCATCATTTCAGATAAATTCATAATGTGTGGGACATTAGCCCTGTCTCAGATTCTGTCTGCTCTGTAGATACCTTGGCAAGCTCTGAATCAGAATTTCTATACTTTCTTGTGTTTCCCCTGGAGATGATCCTGGAGGTTATGTTCCAGATTTCCTGGGTCTCTCCTGACACTAAGCTACTGGGCCCAAACCTCATTTGCATAGTGGTCTTCCAGCCCCTGTGTCTAGTCATGCCCAGAAATAAGATACCTATGAAAACAACATGTGACCATGTGCAGTCTTGCTTATTCTCCTCCTTCGTTTTCCCCATTTTCCTATGGTGCTGTAGGTAGTGTGCTGGCCCAGGGGTGCTGCTGTATGGCCTCGGGAAGCTCATTGATTGGCCTACATACTGTGCTTAAGCCAGAGGTGCATACATGCAGCGTGGTGCAGGGACTGGGGAGCTGACATTATCCCTCTTGACTGCCAGGCTCCAGTGGACTGAACCTGAGACCACTGTTACTAGGTTTTGGGAACGCTCACGTGCATCTGCTGCACGTGGTAACACGCGGGCTGACTATATTGGTCATCAATGAAGCTCTTACGGAAAAAGTACACAAGCTAAGATCTTTTAAGTGGTGTGCTGTGTAGCAGCTTATGTTACTTTAGGTTACTTATGCTTCAGTTTATAGTTAGTGGAGCATTTTATCAAGAATGACTTTAATAGTTTGTTTCACCTCTTTGTACAATGTGGCATTATTTAACAGAGTGATTCTTGGTAAGTACATTTTACATAGATTTAATGGCAGAATCCATTCTGAAACTTAAACTTGTAACCATGGCACCAGGTAGCATAGTCATGGGGGAAAAAAAAAATTTCAGCCTAAAAAATGACCAGATGGTTGAATTCAAGCCTTGCTGTTGTATTCTTGAGCAAACTGCTTATTCATGATTACTCTGCTGAAATGTTCAGCTGTATAAATGTATAAAATTTGCTTCTGATAGAAGCATTAACTATTGTACAGCCTTCTGAACAGGGAGTTCTGTTGTTATCATGCTGGCTAGAAGATGCTGCATGGCACTGATCATTGGTCTTTCCACTCTGTTCCTGTATTTTCCATCCCCCTCTGGAATAAAGCGTCAGCTAGATGAATAAGTGTAAATAATAGAATTTATAATTATGTGCTTTTGGTTATATCAGCAGGCATTTTCTGAAATGTATGTTCTGTCATATTGATGTTGTTATAAGCTTCATCTTTTTGGATGCTCTGAATGAGAACGCCCTGTGTTGTTGGGTTAGGGCTCCGGTTTGCCGCAACCCTGTTCGGGATAAGCGGTTTCAGACTTGTGTGTGAGTGAATGAGAACATAGTTTGACTAGATTTGTTGGACCACTATGCATATGTATAATTTTTTTTTTCTTCCCTTGACTTCCCCTTGGTATGTAGTACTGCAACAAACCTGTGCGTGTGTTGCTGGGCTGAGACAGTTGTCCTTCACTGAAAGCTGATGATCTGTCTTCCTCCTACTCTCCCCATGAGACCTAATCGATGCTCTTCTCTGTTTGCTTCCTGGTGCCTGAGGGCTGATTTGGCCCAATCGGCATCATTTTGGTCCAGCACAATTACTCAATCTCTTCCAGTCTCATCTGTTGTTTCACCAAGCACTGTAATAGAGAGGACCTTGCTGGGTTTGTTTGCGTCGTCTTCTGTGAACTGGCTGTGCTGGGTTCACTGGTTCCAGAGTGCGGATGCATCTTGGCAGGCCCACCCAAAGGGCTGCCTGTCAAACACTGGCTACTCAGCATCAGGGTGGTTCATCACTGTCAGCAAAGGCTCCTGGAGAGACTACAATCACTTGATCTGTTAATTGAGTGGCATTTGAAATAACTAACAGGAATCAATTTTAAAAAAAAAAAATTCTGCATGACTCTGAAAAACATCAGATGAATGGTATCTTCTTTTGTGTACAGTTGCTTGTTGAACTGTTAAAACTGTCAGGTAGCCCTCAACATTCAAAGATCCGTTTGTAAAACTGAAGGACATGTTACTTTATGTAAGCCGTAGCCTTTAGCGGTTATAAACAATGCTTTTCCAATTTGTATATGTGTAGTGTATCTATAGCAAGTAGTTTCAGTGAACTTTTGTTTTGCTCTAACACTGAGTTGCCAGGTCCTTCAGACTAATTAAACTGCCTTCCTACGGCCTTACTATCACAGTGATATCTGGAGAACCTGCTTATGCATGGTTATACGGAAGTGTTATGCTGAAATGTGTGCACCTGCAGCAAAGGTGGCATGTTAGTAACCTGGTATCGTTGTTGTTTTCCTTCCCCCCCATAGCGCACAAGTCTTTCTGGTATGAGAGCTCCATTTTTGAAACCCTTTCTGCTTCTTCTGTCCGTCCGTCCATCCATCCCTCTCTCCTTTGTTCTCAGTCTCCCCTCTGAGCATCTTGTTTGAGTTGGTCTCTCACCAGGTATGTTGGAGTCTCTTTAATCGATGCAAGGGCGCAGAGCTCTCGGGGCCTCCAGCTCTGCTCTAGCTCCCTGCCACAGAGGGCACGCTGCAGAACTGAGTGTTCCCTGTCAAGCTGTAAATTTAAACTTGAGCCACAAACTTCTGCTCTGCTGGGAAGGAAAAAAGGCTTAAACAATAAAAAAAAGGAAAAGTGACTATTTATTTATAGAATAAATAGAGTATTGCATTTTTAACACCGGGGAAATGAAGTTTCTATCTTCAAGCTGCTGCATGAATCTTTCATAGCCCTCGGCTGCTCGCCCCAAGCCCCGGCACGCCTTGGGCAGAGCGGAAGGGTGAAGGGGGTGATTGGGGTGCCCTGTGGGGTATGGAGCTCTGTACCCTCGTGTTGATTAAAGATTCAGCGTCTGGCAGCTGTTCTGCTTCGCAGCTACTTGCCTCTGGGAGAAGAGGGAGGGTGGTCTCCACCTCTCTGCTCAGTCCTGTCCGTGCAACGCAGGCCAGCAGTGTGGCAGTGAGCAGACATGCCAGGGCTTACTATCCTGCACCAAGGAGGCTCCCCAAAGCCTTTTAATGGGGTGCTTTATATCTTGCATTCAAGGCAGAGGCAGCTCTAGAAGGAAGAAGCAGCAGGTAGTTTATTGCTCAAGGCAGTGGGCTTGTGGCCAGTTTCCAGTTCCTGCAGGGGATCTGCTGTAGTGCTCTTCAGTGAGGAGCTTACCCAGAATCGCTACAGTCAAGTACTAAGGTGTGTGTGTGTGTGTGTGTGTATATAAATGACTGAATAGTAAGAAAAAGTGAAATAGTTAAAAGATCCACTGAAGAGTAAACTTGTGAGATTTTGAAGGTCGATTTGGGTAAAAACATCTGCTAATAAACTAAGTTTAATATTAATAGTGCAGGCGGCTGTTTCCACACGGGCGTGAAGTCAGTCTGAGAATAGTGAATGTCGGATGAGCAGGGAGCTGGAACCCCTTGCCGTGAGGAGGCTGTAACCTGTCTTCACGAGGTGCGGCGATCACGGGGAGACCGCTGGGTCTGGTGGGGGAGCTGTAGCGGGTGGTGGCTTCTGAGGCAAGAGGAGGTTGTGTCATGAAGCAGCTGTCTCTTGCTGCAGCCCAGCTGCTGCTGCTCTATGCCAACTCCCCCTCTGCACCTTGACAGCTGCTCCCATTAAGCCCTGCTGGCAAAGAGGCAGAGAGAGGCCCTCGGTTCTCGCCCCCACAGCAGCTGGCCGCATGGCCCAGCTTTTGCTTAGACCTCCGTGTAACTCGCAGTAGCAGACTTTGCTCCCTGGTTAGCCAGTGCTTGCTTTCAGGTGCATGGGGCTCTTGTGCTTTTGTGGTCCACTAATGAGGAGTCAGGTTCTTGTTGATGATTTGTTTGTGGTTTTAGGAATACTTTTTCAGCCCAAAAGAAAGGTTACCGATTTTCGGAAAGTCTGTACGACGTTTGATTTTGAGCGGCATCTAAGAATTTCGAAGTGGATGCTCTCTCTCAGGAAACTGGCAGTGACTGGTCGCAATGCTGTTGGGCACTGGTGAAAAGGATGATGGTGCGGGATCTGTGCGGGAGGCCAGGCTGATACTCTTCACCCCGTGTTCCCCGTAGGATCCTGACACAGCAGAACGAGGAGCTGCGCCGGCGACTTGCGCACACCACCCACAAGATGGAAGCCATGGAGACGGAGTTTGAAGCCAGCCGGCACTTCATGCAGGCCGAACTGGGCCGTGCCAAGGACGACCTTGAAAAGATGAGGGACAAGTTCCGCAGGTGAATGTGGCTGGGTGCTGCTGCTCTCTGGTTTAATCTGCTAATAGGTGAACTTTCATGCCGATCAGATGGCTTTGGTTGAGAATATATTTGGTTTCTTTTCGTTTTTGACATAAGCTGTGTCCCATTGTATTTAGCTGCTTATCAGACTTCAATGTCTCATGCCTCACGAAAACATTAGATATGCGAAAATGTCGGCGAACCGTATCGCCAGTTGCTTTTTGCCAACAGGTGAATGATGGGTGGTATTTTCGTAACGTCAGTCCATTTTGAACGGATAACAGTAAAGCATAATCGGTTGAGGAACCTTCTCTAGTTGGGCTTTGCTTTTAGGGAACGGAGCGCACGTCTCATGTCTATGTTGCTCACAGAGGGGAGGCCTCAGCAGATGTCTCGTTGAGTCAACACCAACAGTTGTCCAGGCTGATGTACCACTGACTTTCACACAGAGGGAAGAACTGTCGCTGCACCGACAACCAGCGCGCAACCTGGTTTCAACAGCACCGTGACTTTGTTTTGAGCTCCTAGTCATACATGACAGAAACAATACAGCTTGAAGGCCCCCCGGATTGTGCAGGGAATTGTGACGCTGGCAGAATAAAAACAGAGTGCCAGTATAGGGCTTGTCATTTAATAGTTACTGCTATTAGCATTATCTTGTAGATTTTCTTAGACGCTCACCTGCCTGTTTTACTTCTTAAAAAGCGGCATGTTCAGATGCCTTGGTAGGCATTTTGCAGGACTGTTTTGATGAAGCAGAACGATACAGTGTCTTTAGCTTAATTGGTCACAGAGTGTTTGGGTTAATTGGTGTCAGATCAGTGTGATCCCCCATGCTGAGATGCTGCAGGCAGCCAAGAGCATCCTCTGCGTGAAGGTGACTTGACTGCTGCCTTTCGCTAGGCCTGGCTGGAGCAGCTGAACAGTGACAACATCCTACACATGCTGTTATTTCTCCACAGTGAGTAAAGCTACGTAGACCTGTTCTCTGTCACAAAGATGGTAGCGATGTGATGGAGCTGATCGAAATCCGCATCCGTCAAATGCAGATCCAAACTTCTAAATCCGTACAAATGAGGATGTGGTTTTTAAGGAAAGTAAAAATGATACTTTCCATTTTAACTAATTTGCATGCACATATCAGTTAAAAACATAATTTTTGCTTTCAGCTTTACACAAGAGTAATTTTTTTGAGTAGTTCAAAAAACGTTGCTTTATGCTCCACTTAAATATTAATAAGAATATAAGCATTTATATAAGCATTTCCACTTAAAAACTTGAAACGAGCTGCATATATGTGAGCTTACACTAATCGTTTTAGGCTACACATACAAAATAAAACTTAAAATGAGCTACATTGCTTTGACTACTACCCCCCCCCCCACATAAAATTCCTATCTGCCGAAAAAGAGTTGATAAAATTCAACGGATTTCGCATCGGCCAAAAACGTTCGGCGTTCAACAACGTTCAGATTTGAAATTAGTCCCATCCCAAGGCGTAACCTTTCTCTTCTCCAGAGTCCCTCCCACCTTACGCTCCGAAAGCCCAGCAGTCTGATTTCACTCTTTAACAGCCTGCTTTTCCTTTCTGTCAGTATTTTCCATTACCTTTTGAAACTTGTTCAATTTGCTCGCTAAACACCTAATGGTTTGGCCGTTCTAACCGTGATTAAAGTTTAAATCTGTTTGCAGCCAGGATGCACTGATTTGCTTGTATAATGGCAGGTGAAATAAGAACCCATGAAAAGGGGGAAATTAGTTATTTGCAGTCCTGTGCTTAATGAGAAAAATAATTTCAGGAAGTTTTCTGTAATTCAGGAAATGAGGATTTTCTGGTTAACATCTAACGCTGTAACCCCTGCATCTGCATGTGTGAGTGGCATAGCGTGAGGGACTGAAGGCACCTCTGGGTTTTCATGGTAAAAGAGCTTCGCAATAAGCTGTGACAGGTGAGTACAGTCAAGTATCAGGGGGACTATCAGCATGGACCCGGGCAGCTGTGATCAACTGTCGCTGAACATTCGTATTTTGCCAAGGCCTTTAAATGTGGTAAAATTACTAGGGTCTTTATTGACCAGCCTTTTGTAAACTTATAAATGTCTCTCAAGGTGTTGAAAACATTTTGAGGGAACTTTGCCAACATAATTGGACTACTGTTAATTAATAATTGAATGCACTGCATAGTTATGTCAGATTTGATTATCTCCCTCTAATTATTTTTTAGAGACTTGCATGGCAATGACTCTCTGAAAGGAGAACCTGTGCACACAATGACTAAAATGATTTTCCTCTGTCCCTCTGCTGGCATTCTGCGTCTGCTTCACTCTCAGAAGGGTTGATGCAATTTGTTTGAGGCTTTGTGACTGTTTAATTGGGTTGTTTTGTGGAATCATGAAGTGATAGTAATCACACACATTTCGCATTGTGCTACAACTGTACATAAATCTCTGCCATGTGCGATTATTAAGCTGGAGGTTTAGAATTGAGGATTTAGTGGGGTTTTTCCTCAGAAAGCAAAAAAAAAAAAAAAAAAAAAGTGAGAGGCTTCTGAAAGTGTTCATCACCAAGTAATGTGCAACAGATGGACCAGAACTCTGGGTGCCCGTTAACTCCTATGAGATCCTCGTAGGATAATACTTAACAGAGCAGCCTGATCTGTGTAAATATAAAATTGCATATTGTCCTTAGAAAAATCTGTAATGCGTGGTTTACTCATGGCAGAGTGGGGTGCTTTTCATTGTGTAGCTTCAAAGATTCCAGTTGCTCTACAGTTTTTTATTAACAGCAAGTGACTCTGGTCACAGGACTTGACTTGGAGAAGCTTGTAGGAGCCAGTTGTGTCCATGTCCTGGCATCACTTGAACCCCCTCAGCAGTTTCACACTTTAAGATGCTGTTCCTGCAGCAATGAATGTTGGTCCTCTGGTTCGCTAAGGGATACAATAAACATTAGCTGCTCATATAGATGGGAAGGGTGGTATTGTCAATGTTCTTGGTGGGTCTGTAGTAGAACCCACAGCCATCTAGGGTGATAGACAGAGGCTCTTCACACTGGAAGCCGCATGTACAATCGTGATTAAAAAAAAAAAAAAAAAAAAACACAGTAAAGTCTGCAGATGGACGCGTTGAGACATCACAGCATAGCATCGGTTGTAAACCCTTTATTCCAATTACAAGACATTTATTCAGAAAGGCTGCTCCTGGTGGAGTGGGAAGTGCAAAGTGATGGGCATTGCCCTGATCAGTCAGTTTAATTTCAAAGCTTTCCTTTTGTCGCTGTGTCGTTAATATATGCAGAATTTCTACCTGTTCAAAAACACCACCATCTGGCAGCATTAACTTCCCAGTGACCATTTATATCGTGCTGATTTAGAGAGTGTAATGCAACACTGAAATACAGATCTCTTAATTTTCATTCTTAGATGAGCCTTATATGGCCTTGGTGCTGTTGTAAGTTTGGAATATATTTCCCATGTCTGGTCTTATATTGCATTCAAAGTGCACATCTGAAATCTGTGAAATGATGGCTCACTGATGGCAAATTGAATGTAAAACCTGGAAGAAATGTTCCTCTAAACTGTTGAATTGTGTGGCATCTATTGCATTTGAGTGCTGGATATTGGGTACTGATGGTAATGTCTCTCTCCTGTTTTAGACTGCAGAACAGCTACACTGGGTCCCAGAGAGCCAATCAGGACCTGGAGGAGAAGCTGCATGCTCTGGTAACCTTTTCGCTTACCTTGCGTCATTGAGCCACTTTCTTTGCAGTGGTTGAAAATCACCATGTGTAATGACGCTGCAACTTTAGCCTCCAGGGTAAGATAGACAAGTATTAGTGTAGCAGCAGCTCTTGAGCTCAAAAATGTCATCAGAAATCTTTAAATTCTTGTCTGTGTGTCTGTCTGGGTCTTTTTCAAATGGATTATTTGCAGCTCATGGAGTTGTTCCAAAATGAATATAATCTTTTAGTTGCGACTGCTTACAGTATATTATTCTGGAGCGTAGCTGTGCAACACGTGCTTTGTGCGGTGCAGGTTCTTGTTTTCAAGTAATTCCAGCTGTCACTGGCCTGTTTAACTTGTTGCTTTTGCTACTAATGGCTGCGTGTTCATTCTGAAAAGGGAGAAGGTGTCCTTATTGACTAATGGAATAGTATGCAGGTGAAATATACCCTTTTGCTGAGCATTCAAATCATTCCCCCCCAATCCAAATCACTTCATTACCTCTCCTCATGTTGTGTATGTGTGCACGGTAATGAGGGGTCCTTCCTGTCGGAATGGGTGTCGTGCCCTGCCACTACTGACTGACAAGCCTCTAAATTCCCAGGCCGGGTTCAACCTTGCGTGAAATTGATAAAAGGCGACCTGCTGCAACTGCTAGATATGCTGCCATTTGCACTATTCAGTACTCTGTTGTGTGATTAGACATGTACCCCCACTCCAAAGTACCTGTGATGCTGACCCATAATACAAGTGGTCTGCTGTGACTGAGTCAAATGCTTAAACATTACTGTGCAGGAGAACATAGACTTTGCTGGTCTTTTACTCAATGTGGCTGCAGTCTTTGCCCCATGTTCTGATTTTTGTGTTGCCCGCAGTAAATCCAGTTGTAACTGTTCTCTAACCTTCTTTTGTCACATGACTTGTTTAGCCACACAAGGGACGATCTTAGGAAGAGGACGAAAGAGGCATGCTGGGATACCATCTCACCCCTTGCAAGGGTCGTGCAGCAGGGGGTTGTCACTTGTGCTCAAGGCCTGCAGGTGCAGCAGCCTTGAAAACTGGCAGCAGAGCTGCAGGGGTTCCTTCACCCTACAGACCTATTTGTGATTTTTGTATCAAGGGATTAGGGACTTGGATTAGGGTGAGGTACTAACCTGGACCCGTGCTGAGCACGTCAGTACTCTGACCCGAATGCACGCTTTGCTTCTATGAAACATTTTTGGCATGTCGGTGAGCTTTCCTCAAAGCTGGTTCACTTCTGCAAAGAACTGCTTTTTTTTTTTTCTTTCTCCCCAGCCTATTTCCTAAGAACTATGACTCGATTAGTCCTCCCACTGCACCTGTTTGCCAATTAAATTCAAGTCAATAAATGGCTTCTTGAGTTTGAAGCAGTTGAGTGTAAGCAGGAAATGGGCCTAACTTGAGGCCAGCTGACTTCAGCGTGAATATGAATAATGATCTTCTCAAAGGGTTTGTTGCGTCTCTGCCAGCTGTCACGTGAAGATGGATGACTCGGTGCAATTACGAAAAATATACGATTACATTTGTCAATACGTGCGTGCCTCCGGATAATATAGCTTTGCTGAGCGGATTCTGAATTGAGCGATGTCGCGATCAATTTATAAGCAAAATTTATAGTGACGTGTCACCCTGCTTTTAGAAATTGTGCCTCTGCGTAGACACCACGAGCAGATGTATGCAGTGTAGGCACTATTTCCCGTGCCAACTGCGTTCTCCTGCCTTCTGGAATCTCAATAACTAATTCTCACTACCCACTACCCTTGAAAGTATTTCGTCCCTGGGGAGAAAAATGTTTTAAAATAATTTACCTATATTTGAACCAGCCATCAAGACCAGGAGTGAATCGCACAGCAGCCCAACAGAGTTCAGTGCAGTTTCTATTGTTTCCTTAACCTACGCTTGTGCTTTCTCTCGACCATTCATAATCTCTCTTTAAAATATTCTGAGGACAGGAGAGCTTTAGCGTTTAGCTTTAGCCAAAAATAGCAGCCCGATTGGGGTTGCTAGGTGTTCCTGTGGCCAGAGTGGCACAGGTGGCCATTTTGAGATTACACACCTGCCCAGTATAATCTCTCCCACTCCTCCAGTCCAGCAGCAGGGGGATTAGTACTCTACCTCCAAATGCACTCCCCTGACGTACACTGCTACACCGCAGGGGTTCGACTGATCAATTCCGATGTGAAAGAGGTTTGGGTTGAAGTCAGCTGCTTGAATACTGACAGTGGTAACTGGACAGGTAACATGATGTGTACATGAGTACCTAGTAAAAAGAATGAGAAACTGAAAACTTTGTGTGTGCGCATACATGTGGATATTGTTGTGTTCTCACCATCAATCTTTCTCTCTTTTCCATCTCTCTCTCCCTCCTCATGCTACTCCATGCCATGGCATTCTCACCAGGCCGCTATCAGTCAGACTTGGGTCTACGCAGTTGCGTCTTTTTTTTCTCTCTGTATTGTCTGTGTTTCTCCCATCTCTAAGCCACCCCCCCCCCCATCATTTCTACCATTTCCCTGTAGTAGCAAACTATAGCTCCTTAAAAAAAAAAATTGTTGATGTGCTGAGCTTCTGTAGAGCTTTTAGAGAGTGTGAAGCTCTAGTAGAGCTAGTATGAAGAGTAGAGTTGTCTTGGTGCTATGCATGTGGTTTGAGTCCATTTCTGCAGTAAAACAGCAGTGGCTGTACCTCCTCTCTTGTGCTCCCCCCCACCCTTTCCATGCCCTGTTGTTTTAATTACACACCCTTCCCAATTACTATGACGCCGAAGACACAGAGCACCAAGACTGTCCGGCTGTTTAATGGATCTGGCTTAACCCGGATAAACAAGGATGGCATCACAATGAGGAAACTGGACGTGTTCCCTTTATCCGTTCCCGTTGAATAGAGGCAGCAAAAATAATTGGTTAATTATCAGCATGGCAGGCAGTGCGAATGGAAGCCACACTCCAATCCCCCCCCCCCCCCCCCCCCCACCCCATTCTTGCTGTCATGAAGCACACGCTACAGTTAAAGTACACTTTGTACGCAGACCGTTTGCATCTTGCCAACTACTGTGTGTCCCCTTTAGCGAGATTCCTCTCTGTTTATCTCTGATAGTGCATCCAGTCTGCTCGTGATTTCTTTAATATTGCCTGAGGTCTTGTTTTGCTCACATTGCTGCCAGAATGACTGCAGGTGTATGTGGAAGGGATAATAGCCTTTTTAAATGCTATAGAAAACAGACCACCCCCTTCACCTCATCCTGCCTTCCACTCCACCATGTCGGGTGTGCGAGTTTGTTAGAGTTTTCTCAGGGGTTCAAAGCCACAGTAGATTTTTGCCACATCGCCACTGCTGTAATGACAGTGGTTGGGCCGCTCTGTCGGCGTAGACGATGCAACGCATTTCTTGACGCTAGATCCATGGTCTTTCGGAAGCCCTGAATGAGAGCAGAGGAACCTGTGTGGAGTTAGTAATCCCGACAGTAGACTGTGCATTCTGAATTTTACTGGATTTACTCTTTGCCCTTAATTGGTGTGGAATTCCTCCTGCTCTTGAATTTAGGGATGACATGCAATGCAACGCACTGAAGCAGAAGAGGTCAATGTCACCTTCAATTTAAAGATGAACTGTGGGTGGCAAATGGTATGTCAGAAGTAAAAGTTTCAAGCCCCCACCACACCCTTCTCCTTAAACAAGTCCCCTTGTTGGAACTGCCTCATCTACCATGTAAAAACACCTGCCCTGTTGCCCCAACACAAAATCATCTTGTTCTACGCAGCAGTCTTCTCGCTCATTGAAGGCCATGTCTCTGCTTATTTCCTGTTTCCTGTTCCTCTTTCCTATTGTTTATTATGCTTACAAAAAATTTGGACATGTGCTTGGGAAGCCAAGGCAAAGTGCTGTGTGGATGTGGAGTTACATGGTGCACTTTGTCCTTAAAAAGCTGCCTAAAGTGTTGCTTTTTGACCCCCAGACCTCCTTGCGTTCCATTCAATCTTAGAAGGCCAGCTTGGCAGCGACGGCCCCGGCTACCAACGAGCTAGTGCAGCGCTGGCATTCGCTTTATGTACAACCATCTGATGTTGTCTTTTCCGGCAATTTCCTGCCAACGGAGAAAGACTTGATTATTAGGGACTCGGCAGAGTGATCCCTGTCTTAGGCACGGGGCTTTGTTTTGTCTCTTCATAATGTGCCAGCAATCCATTTATGAAAGACTGCTTCTCTGCCTGCAGTTTGTTTCCCCATGGCCTGCAATAGATCCTCACCTGTTCTGGGTCTTTGGGTTGCAACTGTGACATAAGGGACTTTGTTTTTGTTTCATTGTTTTCAAAAGATGGGGACATCTCCCCCCCCCACTAGTATTTCTCACATCTTGCTTTATTTTAAGGTTTATCTCGAAGAGACTTTGGTGTCAGGGCATTAATTCTCCTTCTTCTTCTTCCACAGCTCCGGAAGGTGGAGCGAGACAAGAAGACAATGGACCAGGAGATAGTGGAGCTCACCAACAAACTTCTGGATGCTAAGAACACCGTAGACAGATTGGAGGAGCTGAACGTAGGTGTTACCTTAGTGCTAAAGACATCGTTCATTCTAGCCATCTGTTTGTGCAACTGCGTAATTGGAATCTAATGTTGAAATATAAAAGATGAGTTCTCACATGTAAGTGAATATTAACAGCACCAAAACAGTTTGTTAAACTCAATGGCTCATCTTTTCCAGTGAATACTTCTCGCCGCCACAGGGAATTAATTATTTCTCAAGGCCGTGTTAGTGGCACTTTAGCGCTTCTCGTCTCTGTGGAGAGAAGGGATGCACCTAATTACATTTGAGGTGCTCTGAGGGAATAGCATTCCCTACCGCTCTCTCCGACCCCGTTGGCCTTGTCATCGGTTCTGTTAAATCGCATGGAGGGGAGAACCCAAGCTCACTGGATTCCTGTTGCTTCCAGGAGCGGTACCGACAGGATTGCAACTTGGCTGTGCAGCTGCTGAAGTGCAACAAGTCCCATTTCAGGAACCACAAGTTTGCTGATGTGAGTATGAATCACCCACCTGCTCTCCCAACCACCACCTCTGCTCCTCTGAGTTCCCTGGTCCTTTGAGTCAATAGGATTGAACGAAAGCAATCTTCCTGCATGCAATGGCCGATCATGTGCGGGCGGGGCAACGGAGGGGTGGGGCCGCCGGTCTGAACGTGTTTTGCCCTCCGCAGTGACGCACACTGGAGCTGGAGCACAGCACCCTGGCAGCTTTTAAAGGACAAGGAGCTTCCCTCACCTGCATCCGCGGGGCGGTAACGAGCCAGGTCGCCCTCCAGGCGCTGTATCGCTGCAGGGGGGCAGGACGGGGCGCCCCCTCCTGCACTGCGCGGGCGCCAGGTTTCTCGGGTCTGGACTTACAAAAGATGGTCTCGAGTTGGTTTACGCCTGCTTCTTTGGTGGCCTCTTTCATTCTTTTTTGAGTCGTTTTTCCATGACGGCAAACATCAGGTCATCGAGGAAAGCTGCTTTTCTGCAAAATCAAGAGATGAGTTTGCAACAGGCTTTGTCAAAGCTGTTAAGTTGCAGAGACTGCTGGGTGATGTGCACATCAACTAACTACCTCTTGTCACCTCTACTGTTGAATAAATCTATCCGATCTCTCCTTGGACCGTTGTTTTCAAATGCATTTCCATAGCCAGCAACTAGATGAAATGAAGACGTTGACCCCTGTACTGGATATGCTGTAGACCCTCCACCGGGCGTCCTCCACAGCTGTCTGTGGGCTACTTGAAGGAATGGTTCACGGCGTCAGGATTGTCATGATATTAACAGGTGGTTCAGAGTGTTAATTCCGGTTCCGGCCCTAGCCTCCAAGTGCGCTGTTTCAGCGGAGACCCTTGGCTTGCTGTGGAATGGTACTAACCCCTTGACCTGACCCTGTCACCTGATCCCTGCATCCTCCAGTACCGGATAAATTGCAACCCATTTACCGATGTAGCTGCTCCTGGTTTTGCCCGGGTAGAAACATAGAAACTTGATCAGCTCTTGCTGTGAAGTGCATGCACATGGGTGGGTGGGGAACTTCTTCAGTGTTAGTCATTGATCTCGAGTGTTGTCTCACATTCTTCCTCCAGTTTAATTAGTCTGTGTAAAAATCAACAGCAGTGACTCATCTCTGACTGTAATGGAGCTCTAAGAACTACTGTGACCTTGTCAGTTGGCCCCCTCTCCTAGCATGCTGATCGTATTGGGATGTGTCATTCATGGTCCTTGAGCAATAGCAGCATTCTGTTGTACTCATCACTCATACGTTGCTGTGGATGAACGTAGCTTTCCAGCGGTGGGCTTGCAGCCCACCCTGTTTCCACTGCAACTGTCACGGTGTTGTTACTTTGTGATGGGGATGAGCTCTCTTCCCAGAAGAACGTTAACTTTGTCATAGTTCGAGGTCAGCTGTTTGTGAATTGTCAGTTGGTCACTTGTGATGTGTGTTTTTTTTTTTTTTTTTTTTCTCTCCCCCCCTCCTCTTCCCAATGACCTTAACACAGAAGGTGGAATACAAACACATGAACCTTAAAAGGAAATTTTTGAAAATGCTGTTGAGATGTACATAAAAAAAAAAAAAAATCTGCTTAGAGTGCTAAGTCTTATACGAAGTTTGAAAGATGTGAAAATTTGCTAAAAATTTTCCGCAAACATTTTACAAGGGGTTTTTATGTGCCTCGTTATGTTTTGACTCGCTAAGAAAATTGGTGGAATTTTTGAAAGGCAAACAGCCTGGTTAGGGAGCGGTTTGTCTCTGAAATGGACCACAGTCATTGTACTTCAAAATTCATTTGTTGGGGTAACTCTGCATAGTTGAAGCATGTAAATTGACTCATGTAAATCCAGGCTATTCTGAGCAGGGTACAATATTTAAAAGTTGACCTTTACAAATGTAATTTTGTCTTTTGGAAGATGCTATTTTTGATTTAAGCTGAGTAGCAAAAAGTGACTTTCTAGTCTAGAAAAGGAATGCTTTTACTACAAGTCGGGAGTGAAAATCATGGCTTCTATAGTTTTGGTTCCAGTGTTTTTTCTTTTTTAAAAAAAAGTTCTGGGGCCCCCAGATCTGTTAACCCTTTGCGATGGTGCGTAATGTCAAAATGGCTAACAAGAACATGTTCAGGGAAGACTGTTTGTGTCTCCAGACTGGTGCCTGGCCTCTCGCTGCTAGCTCCGATTTTTGTGAGCCCCCAGTGTGATAGATTGCAGGGCAAGGGTTGCTAGCTGCTCAGCATCGACTCCCACTTCCATCTACTCAGTGGGTGGGGTTCAGGCAGTCATTGTTGAGTAGGATCATTAGGGCAGCAAGCAGCGGGGCTGTAAAATCGCTAATTTACTTCGCCTGTTTTCCACCGATCGATAGTATCCCCGCTTCATTCATTCACTGCAAGGTGGTAGTACTAAATAAGTGCCTTGAACTTCAGTCTACCCCTTGTGTTTTTGGTCTGCCTGTCTCTCTCCTGCTTAATAATTTTGTGGTAAGCTCCTCCATTGCCTCTTCCAACTCCTATAAAAAGAAGACTTAAGAACAAATACTGGTGGAGAAAATAACTTCACCCTCAGCGTAAGCCCTTGAATCCCATCTCCAAGCCAGTCCAGCTGGTTGGCATGTCTTTCTCCACCTGAGATTGCCCTATGTTAGCTGTCCCTCTTATATCGAGGACATAATTATAAAGAGAACTTGTGATGATAGAGCAGCTTGAATTTTTTTTTTTTTTTAATTGAAAAGTGCAGAACCTTTCAACATGCAGGACTGAAGCACAGAAAACGTCATAGATTTTCATTTCTTTATGTCAAAGATTGCCTCTGATTTAGGTAAAAAATTTAAAGCTCATTTTCAACCTTCTTGCTTACTTATTTAATGCTTTCCACTTATTTTCCCTTAAGTCTTCTTAAGGCTTATTATATCTGACAGAAGGGTCTTGCTGTACCCGCTGGAAACTCACGAGTGCTCAAAGGTGCTGTTAAAAGCATACCAAGTCATTTGAAATTTGTCTTCAACTTATCTGTAGGCTATAACGTCATCATCCGTGGATCAGTGAGTCATAATTGCAGATCGTGTCCCATCTAATATTTTCTTCTGCACTAGAGAACAAAAGAGCTATAGTTTCGTGTCCTGTTCTGTGCCAGCTGCTTCACTGGCTGTGGTTCTCAGGAGCTCCTGCGTGTCCAAAGACCGAGCTGTGCCATCGTATTGTGACCAGTCTGAAACCTGTTGTTTTGTTCTCCCTTTGTTTTGCAGCTTCCGTATGAACTACAGGACATGGTGAACAAGCACATGAAGACCAGCCTGCCAGGCAAGGGTGCTCAGATGCCGGACGCGGACTCCCAGAGCCTCACGCCCAGTGATGTGGTTCCCACCTCTGTCATCGCCCGTGTGCTTGAGAAGCCAGAGCCTCTAGTGCTGAACTCGGCTCAGTCCAGCAGCAGCGCAGGCCAACCAGTGGCGGAGGATGTGTTTGTTCATGTGGATATGACTGGTCCTCAGGCGGAGGGAGGCCGGGAGAATGGGGCCCTGGGCCAGGAGCCACCGGGGCAGCAGCAAGTGATGAAGCAGAACGGAACATGCCGAAGTCAGAATAGCCTGGATGGGGAGGAGGGGAGTGGCACCAAGCTGAACCCCTATCCTACTCCACCACCTCCTCACCCCCTGTACCCAGGTCGCAAGGTCATTGAGTTCTCCTCCGATGACAAGGTGAAGATTCCCAAGAACAGCCCCCTGCCTAATTGCACCTATGCTACACGGCAAGCCATCTCTCTCAGCCTGGTGCAGAGTGAGGAGGAGGCAGGTGAGCGGCAACGCACAGTGCCTAATAGCCCTGCCGTATCTGGCTCGGGGGCCTCGTCCTCGTCCAGCGGGCGCCAGCGTTGCCCTCCCCAGCCAGAGGCCGACCCCCGCTCCAGCCAATCTAGTCCATTCAGCAGCCCCCCACAGGCCCCCAGTGCCTTGGCTAGCTCTGCCAGCTCAGAGGAGGATCTGCTGGCCAATTGGCAGCGCATGTTTGTAGAGAAGATGGCACCGTCGTCAGATGGAACTTTGATCAATCGCACGTCCTTTAGCAGCGACACCATCAAGGACCTCCAAACGAGCCGCAACGGCAAGGCGGGGAGTGGCCGAGTGAGCCAGCGGAGCGCGTACTCGGATGGGGAAGAATCATCTCCCCGCAGCTGGGCAGCTAGTCGCGAGTCCAGTGTGGACACAGACACTGGTAGCGTGGACGTACGGCTGCGGAAAGGCCAGTACGGTGGGAATTTCTCCAAGGAGGAGAGCGAGCGACTGCTGATGAGCCTGGATCCTCTGGATGATGGCGATACTGGAGATGTCGCCATCACCACGGCAGCAGCCCATAGCCAGAGCAGCCCCAGTGCCAGGAGGATGGAGTATGCAGATGGCGGCTCTGCCGGAAGCTCAGAGGAGCGTGACATCCTGCCCCAGGACTTGCCCGTGATTTCCCCCAGGATCCTGGCAGGCCTGGAGGACTACACGGAGAAGCCTCCAACCCATGCTGGCCCTGCCTCTACCACCCCATCTGGCCGACCTGCAAAGAGCCCCAAGAGGATGGGTGTCCATCACCTGCACCGCAAGGACAGCTTGACCCGAGCACAGGAGCATGGCAACCTGCTAGACTGAGGATCCTGGGATAACCTGCCCTTATAAGACACCCAGTGGTCCTTCTCTCTTCAAGGCAGTATCAAGAGCTCGCTTCAAAGGTGGTGGAATTACAACCCTTTCTGCGGGACGATATGTCGGAAGGTGACCGAATTTCTCACTGCTTACTCTTACCGGGCTTTAGATTACAGATCGTGTTTCAAGTGTCCTAAATCAGCTTCAGTTTCTCAGTGAGGCAAGTTTCCATTCTCGAGGAGGTGGATTATTCAGCTGAATGCTCCCCAGGCATCAAGCATCATCCAGCCCGAATTCATGTATCCGAAGATTGACGGCAGTGTTGAAAATTGTCGTTGTCGAGGTGTCCTGTTGCCCATCGCTGATAGTGGATGAGCTCAACTCATGAAGTCTCTGCTCGCTGGCCGTGGTTGACACCACCCCCTCCCGGACTTTTCCTCCTTTTGACGCGCGACAGCATACCTGCTTGGATGGAGGGAGGCATGCATTACCTCAGGGGAGGCACTGGGGGTCAGACCCTGCTCCCTCTTGCAGCTCCCAGAATGTTCTCAGAGGACCCACTCATTCACATGCAGTGCCTATCCTTCTCCACCCAGGAGGGTGGGTGGGGGCTTGATAAGACCTAAATGATGTCAAGGTCCTCTTCTGGAGAATGTTGCTGTACACACCACTCCACTTTTAATCCATTGAAGTCTTGTAGTGTCAAACCCTTACTTGAGAAGACAAACTAGCAAGACGGCTTCCCAAGGCCTCTTTTGTTGGTTTGTTTATAGTTCTTCACTCTCGCTTTTGGAGAAGAAAAAAAAATTGTCGGTATTCGACCGGCGTTTTTCTCCATCTTGATTATCATGTTACGTGTATTGCTTGGCTCATGTCACAACATACTTCGGGCATTCGAAAGCTAATGGGATGAGAATGTTAAGTATTTTCTAAAAACATCAGTTAAATGGATTAGAGCGCAGAGAATCAAAATCTTACCAGTGTTAGCGTTGTGCGTGTTCTGTGTTGTCTAAATCATGTTTGAATACCCATAAACAGGCAAAGTATTGAAGTCAAGTGATTTTTTTAGCCTTTGGTCACAAGGTTGCAACCAAATCAGTCTGAGATTGTTGGACTAAATCTGAACTGCCTGTTTGATTCTTATTTTGTTTTTGTTTGTTTGTTTGTTTGTTTGAAATGTGTAGAGAGAAATATCTAGCCCTATATTTTGGAACGCACTCCCGAATTTAACATTTCGGTGTTGTGACGTGCAGAGTTGTTCATCCACTGACAAATCCCCAGGCAGGTTACAGCTCCTGTTTCACCTGCCCTCTACCCATAATGCATTGCTACCAGTGGCACGTCCTCTTTAGCCTTTTCAACAGCGCTGAGCAGGATACTAAAACGCAGATAAATTTAGTCTGTCTCAAATGCACGGGAGCGATGCACGTCTATGAAGAAACGAGCTCAAAGGCGTGTATATTTCTGTTGTTCCCCACCATAACCAGCTGACTCAGGGCCTCTGCACCGATCTGCACCTCCATCCTCTCACTCCGACAACACACCGCCTCTCTGGATGTAGCACTGACAGAATGCAATTATCCATTAATGTAAATTTATTACTGAAGCCCTTTATACACCTGATTAGGAATGTAATAACTGTTGTACCGTTAATCTCACCTCTTGTAACAGCCCTTTATGTATTCAGTGGACCGACACTGTACTCTGGTGGGTGTGTGCATCTCGTGTTTTTCTTTCATTTTTTGTTTGGTTTCTGTGCTGGTTATCATTATGCTCCCAACCAAACATAATATTTGTGTGTAGTGTTCAATTGTGTGTTTTGTGCTCTTCTTGGCTTTGCGTGTCATGTTTTGAATTTCCGTTTCGGAAGTTTTTTTTTCTTTGGTCGGCTTCACTCTGAGGTTTTGGCGACGTCGGTTCGGGGACATTTTATTTCACATTCAGTCGTTTACCGTTTAAAATATTTCGATCTTGCCTTTAACGGACTTCATGCGGCCCATCTGTCTTGTTGATGCTCACCAAACACCTCAGGATTCACTCCAGCCTAGTGCTGAGCTATGGCTTTCACTTGTACTGTGTTGTCCGATTCTCAGTTCAGCTCATGCAGTATTTTTGTAGTGTTGCTCAACAAAGTGTTAAAGTGTTGTCATTTCCATGCGTGTAGGTCTTGAGGCCTCGTGAGAATTTTTGAAATCATTACCATTTTCAGTGTGCACCGTGTGTCCCGAGACACAGGCAGGGCCACCATTGCTAAGGCACATGTTCGGAGAAGCAGGAACGAGCTGTCTCGAAGCGTTCCCCAAGAAGCGTAAAGGCCGAGAGAGATCGTTCGGGCACGTTGACATATCAATGCATGGGAAGCAGCATTCCGGAAAGTTCTCCCAAACTGAGTCTTCCTCATGGGACTTGTTTTGGCCCTCGATCAGAAATGTTCAGCGCATCACTGCCTCTTCAGTGAACTGTTCCTTCACCTTGTTTAATTCAGCACTTTCCCACAGTTGGGTGGGCATCGTTCCGTAGGACCTGGGCTTTCACGAGCACTTTCTTCCCTTCCGATTTCCTTTCTTGGGATGTGTGGCTTTTTCTTTATAGATAGAGCTACTACTTATAGCCCAAAATTAATAGACATGTAACAGCCTGTTCTGAATAAATAATGCATGCTGTAAAATAGGCCTCTGATGGCAAAGGAAATGGGGAAGAACAGTCTGTCATTGTCTTATTCAGGGAAATGGCAGTGTTAAATATTTCATGGTGCAGAATGCTCTAGAAATGGCTCGTACCAAGTTCCATGCAAAAAAATGGGCTGAAACCACAGTTCTCCGCAATGTTGATGTAAAAATAGGCAAGCACATCTGTCTCCTGCAACATAAATGAACCTCTCTCATGAAAGTAATTGAATACCTTTGTGTCTGACACTTGGTACTCAAAACCAAGGTCACCTTTCCTTTTTGTCTCCCAAGAAAGAACTAAAATCACGTCCAAGATGAAAGCTTTGCATCGGTTGCTCTCGAGATGCACCCTCCGCTCACAGACACAGCAGAGCCGCTAACACTGTGAAACCGGTTTCAGAAGAACATAAAAATCATTGAGGTGGACACTTCAAAAGTCACCATTTGAGAGTTTGTCGCATTTAAATAATACACTAGACAAAGATTTAAAAACCATAATATGGAAAATGCTAGTAGTAATAGATGAATAGGGGCTGGATCTCTCACAATGTGAGATGTTGCCCTGGGGTGGAATAATGCATTTGTGTGTTTTCTGTCTCGTGAGCCCAGGTTCATATATGGAACGTAAATGAGATCAAGCGTGATGTCTTTTGGTGGGTTGCGACATCCCCAGATGCCTGTGTCCCGGCCCACGTGTTTGGTCCACAAGCTCTTATACTTAAGACCTTGTACCATAACTGTGCTGCACGTGATTTGCTGCTTCCCCACATCTCCTCCACATGGTTTTTTTTTTTTTTTTTTTTTTTCCCCCCCCCCCCCTACATTTGTGCGGCATGTCTCTTGAATATATTTGGTTTTGTGAGATTCCCCCCCCCCCCCCCCCCCCCCCCCCCATGGGCATGTAAAAGATTGTTTCAAGTGCTTTTACCTGCAAACGCTCTTTTCAATCGTTGTGCACATCTTTGAGACTTGATTGCAGAGGAACACCCTAGATCACTCCTTGTGAAACTTTTTTTTGCGAGTGTGTGAGAGGAAATGCAGGTCTTGGAGAGCTGTAAAAGGACTGTAGTGTGTACTACGGTGTATACCGTGTTTGCTGTCAAAAGGAGCTGAGCTTAAGACTTGTCCACCCACACTGACGCCCTTGGCTGTCCACACGCACATCCATGCCCACCGGTGTGCTGTGATTGTTACCATAGAAACCTGGTGCTTATGCTAGGGGATAAAAAAAAAAGGTGGTGTTGCTTTGGTCGCTGTTCATTCACTGCCTTCCCCAATCACTATGTCTATATTTTCACGGATTTTGCGTGTCCTTCGTTTCTACTGAAAACGCTCCATTTTTTTTATGCACTGTTTCATTTCTTCCCTGTTAAAATTAAAGAAAACTACAAAAAAAGACTGTTAAACCTGTACTAATTTTATTTTCTGAATTTGTAAACTGAGGATGTATATTTTAAAACAAATAAACTATTTTAAGCTTAAGATACATCACTCTTATGCTTGCGATGCATTCTTCATGTAAGAGCAGATGATGATAATGTTATGGCAAAAGGAGCAAAGCAGTTGCCTAGGATGGTGTTTGAGTTCTGTTTTATTGCTTAATTGAGCACAAACATTTTCTGAAAGGGGGTGCGGTGGCACACCTGGCTTGGCTGGGTCCTGCTCTCTGGTCTGGGGTTCGAGTCCTGCATGGGGTGCCTTGCAACGGACTGGTGTCCCGTCCTGGGTGTGTCCTCTCTGGCCCTGCACGCTGTGTTGTCCTGTGTTGCTGGGTTAGGCTCCGGTTCACCGTGACCCTGCTCGGGACGAGCGCTTCCTGTGTGTGTGATTTTTCAGAGAGGAAAAACGTGCCTTTGCGCGCCATTCGCTGCATGTCAATGTTAACCTTTGTGTTGCGCCCTCTGCTGGTGATGAGGTGGAAGTGGCTGTTTCATGGAGTGAGGAATGCTGGGTTATACAGGTGATCTTTTACTCATAAGACGTATGAACCTACCCTGGAAACCGCTGTCAAGCAAAGCTTGTTCACCTCAACTGCTACACATGAAAATGGCCAACAAAGCTGGTGCTGAAGGTTCTGGTCCATGAACAGGTATTCAACTTTCCGCTCATAGGAAATCCTGAGATGTTGCCGGTATTACAACCACACGCTCCGAAATTAAAATGAGATTTGCAGCTCTTGGAAGGCTGCTTGCACGGTTTGGAAGACATTAGAGAAAGGTCCTGTTTAGATTAGGTCTCAGTGAGGCTTCTCTTTATTACTATCTGTGGATTGCAGGCGTGCTGTGTGTTTCTGTGCTTTGGAGTTTTCCCCCTCATGGATGCAGAGGCTCTGCTCTGCTGGGTAGTGCCTCTTCTCTGCAGATATTTCACTAATTAGTTATTGTGGACTTTTTTTTTTAACCAACTACAATGAGCCAGAAGTCAACCTTTCAGTTGTCTGAGTGGAACCACTATTTTCCTCTTCATGCCCATCATGTGCTTTTTCTGCCAGGGGATAAAAGGACAGAGAAGTGTTCTGTTTGTCCTGAGCACTTAGCAACACGGAAGCTGATCTGAGGTGTTCCATCCATTAATTATGGATTACGCCTTCCACTGCTGCTATTTCGACTTCCTGCGAGCAGCACTCTGAGACAGATCGGCAGTAACGGTCATCTGATGACCAGCAATTTTCTGTTTGTTCCATAGGAGGAAGCTCAGGTTACAGCAGACCTGGCCAGTTACGTGAGTAATTTAGAACCCCCCCCGAAGTATCCTCCTGTGAATGGTCTGAGAATTTTAGCAGACAGTGTTTCAGGTAGTCACTGTATTGCCTGAATTCTGGATTGCATTGTCTGGTGGGGAATAAGGAAAGCAGAGTTGGTTTCTGTTGCCCAAGAATGGAAGTGGGTTCTCTTGTCATCTCATTTCTCTGACAGCGCCTCCTCAAGAGCAGTGTGGGGGTTGCTGTGGGGGATCGTACCTCTGAACAGCACGGCAGTGCCGCTAAGGAAGCGAAACACAGTCCGTAATCTTCAGCCGTACAAGATGAATTTATTGCGGTTTCCAGCCGCCGATCACATTGTTAGCTCAACAGCAATGCATTGGAAAGAGAGTCTCAAGACTCTGGGTGTTACTTTGCCTCTCTTCTGACATATAAAGTGTTACATGATTGGGTGTTGTAAGCCACTTTGGGTTATTTTAGACATTCCTGAGGAAGGTACTTGTTAGTTCGAGTTGTCTGGTGTTAAGGTTTTAGAACCATTTGGAATTTCTAGTAACATTCTTGGGTTTTGGAGCCCAGTGCTGATGGTCTGTGGCAGAGTGAAAAAGTCACTTTGAAGGATACACAGCATATATAAGGTCTCCTGCCTTTGCTGCTTCTTGCCATGTACTAATAACTGTTACTAATTTGCTTGTATGGGATGTTTGAAGTGTAAACTACTATATAATTTGTGGAGACCAACAAGTTTATCTGGAATGACAGTAGTGCTTGTTTTTGGTCATAATGGAAGTGGACTGTTAATGTACAGACATGAGTATGTGCCCAAACAGTTTTAAAACATCCACAAACTATGTATTGCTGCTTAATTCAGCAGTTAATCTAATTTCGTAGGTTTTTCTAATTAGTGCAATGATCTGAAAAATCTACATCTGTACATAGCCGAAATTACTTTTCTTCTTCAGACCCGGGGGCACAGCAGGTTTCGCCTTTGACTGCTCTCTGGGGGCGGGGTCTGGGGTGCCCTCCAACGGCCCGGGACAGTACACACTCTGGAAAAGACTCCAATCCATTGCTCAGTAGCCCCACACACTGTATGGGCAATTTTAAGTCACCTGCCATCATTTCCTCCTACGGTCAACTTAAAGGGGAGAACATGAAACTTCCATGGAGACTGAACACGGTTAAACCCCAGGCCAGGCCCTGAGAGATACTAATACTACCTGCTGCAACACTGTGCCCCCTCGTTATATAAAGGTATCAACTGTCACTTATAGCCTGAACATACTTCCTTATAGTATTATGTGCTAAAGCCTCTGATGACCTCAGTCATTCCTTGAAAGATGTGTAACAACATTCTAAATATGCCTTTATGTATCTATAGGAGCATCGGTGCATCAAGGGATGAGTAACAAACTGGGTTTACTTAGAGACATGATTCTTCTCGCAATGGAAAGCACAAGTTGTATTTTTTGCTGACATTGCGTTGGAGAAAAATGAGTCCCAGTGGGAAAATACCCCTTTTATGTGTAGCTGATGCTTTTCTCTAAGGTAACTTGCAATGTAACAGTACCTGTAATTTAGCATAAATGCCTTGCTCTGGCATACCACAGATAGAGGTGAGATTCAACCTGCTCAGCCCAAGGAGTGGCGCTGCAAGAGGACATGCATCTGCTCAGTAAATAAATGCGAAGGTGTTACCTTACCCAGGACAGCCAGTAGCACCACAGGCAGAGCTTCTACCCCGGGACCCAAAGGTTACAGGTTCAAGCCCCCGCTACCAGCCACCATTCCCTGGAGCAAGATACTTACCCCTAAATTGCTCCCAAAAAAAAACCCCCAAGTTAGGTGGGGTAGGGGCTGCAGTGGTATCAGCAGGCAGAGCTGCTGCCCCAGAACCCTGAAGTACTCCCATCTATAAAGGGGTAAATAAATGCAAAGGTGTTTCCTTACCCAAGACCTGGAGGTTACAGGTTCAAGCCCCCGCTACCAGCCACAATTTCCTGGAGCAAGATACTTACTCTAAATTGCTCCACTAAAAATTACCTAAGTCTCTACAAAGGAGTAAGTCGCTTTGGAGAAAAGCATCTGCTAAATGTCCTACAGTTTGAAGTTGGTGCCCCCTGCTGTTGAGCTTAAAGGACATTTCCATGTTCACTTTAAATAACACTACAAAACACAGAAACTGCTTTATTATAATGTGACAATCTTATTTAGGTGATTTATCTGAGCATACTTTCAGTGGATACATATCTTTAAATATTTAATTATAAATAGACTGTACATTTTCAAAATAAATAATTCACTATTGAGTATATTAAGTCACTTGGTGTTGAAGGTGTGTGCCCGCTAAACTTTTTTTTTTTTTTTTTTCCCTTTCCCCTATGCACAAGTGCTAAAGATCATGCAGAGTGATTGGTTCCTCGCTACCAGGTGCTCTTCCGCGTAAGTGTGCAACATACGGAAAACGCGGGAGCCTGCAGCTCACATCTCCGTCTCTGCCAGGAGGCTGTCGCCCAGGCCGGAGGTCACCAGTACCATCTGGGAGCTGGCGTCTGAAGAGATGATCAACAGCACAAAGACATGCCTTCATATTAATCTTGCGTATATAACAAGTCATTTTGCCTAAATGAGCTGTCATGTCCTCATGAATTTCTTTGCAGGGATTAATAAAGCAGCATCCTATCTCCATCCCTACGGTGTCTTCTTTGCAGTGCTCTAGACTACACACAGCTGCTGTATAATTGTGGGCTCAACTATAGGAAGGCAGAGGGCTACAGTGCATATCATCATCAAGTCGCTCGGAAGGGCTTACTGCTGTGCGGGAGCCACATGGTCTTCTCCCTGCTGATGCCGCGCGCTTCGGCCTCCTTGTTCTCGTCCTCCTCCCCCTCGGACAGCAGGTCCGAGATCTGCTGCTGCAGCTCGGGGCTGATGGCGTTCTCGGCGAGCACCAGCACGCGCAGGCAGGTGGGGTAGTTCTCCACCATGTCCAGGAAAATCTGCAAAGTTACTCAGCATGCAGTTCCCCATCTCAGATTTGTGTTTTTAGTTAGTTCGCATTTCCCTCATTTGTAATACTATCCCCAGCGCCAGCCCTCTCCAACAGGGTATCTTTGCTTAAGTACAAAGACGACATACGGCCACGGGGTAGGGTGCCAGACGCCTGTGTCGGAAGGGGAAATAAATACCCTCCCCTATCCAGCCGACGTCAAAACTCTTCTGTAAACCAGTATTGCTGGTAAGATGCACTTTGTAATTTACCTTTGACTATAGATGATATCTTTCCAGCACTTTGGTAAAGAACGAACCTGTAAAAGCTGGAAATAAATACATTTTTGCTACAACTGTTGCTCGAATCGGAAAAGCAGATGTGGCCGTTGCTGCTCTGTGTGTTTCACTTAGACGTGGCTGTTTGTCGCTCCTTTATATACATCGAAGGCCTCGCCTTCCGAGAAAGTAGGTTCGCTCCTGTAGTAGGACGTCCTAAGAACCTCTAACAAGGACGTTGCCACCAAGGATATCGTTTCTCGGGTCGCGCTGCCACCTGGTGCTGTGACGGCACCGTACCGCACAACCATTGCCGGTCGACGCCAAACGCGCTCAAGGAGACCGAGCCCCTCCTGCGCGTACGTGTTCGCTGCTGTTAACTTCAGGGACTGCATTCACAGGTTTGTTTCCATTCAAATTCACGTGTTTGACCCTGTACGGGGGGGAAGTGCAGTGCTGCGTGTGCGTTGCTTACAAGCATATAATGAATAAAATATGAATATCAACAAATTCAAACCGAAAACATACTATAACGCGCTGCGGCCTGGGTTCGGACGGGCCCAAGAAGGACACGCAGACATCATTCTTTCTGATCGTTTGCCGGAACACCTTTGCAAGGACCTGCACCTCCAGCCAGCTTTCCCAGTCTGCTTAGCGTCTCACGGTTTCCTTCTTCAAATCTAGTCAACAAACACTCAGCCCCTTCTATTCCCTGAGAGTCCCCACAGCGGTTGACATTTAATTCACATTTTACCCACAATTCTCTATTTCCCACTCAAACAAACACAATGGCTCCCCAGTAACACAGGTTGTTTGTTACAATATACTATAATGTATACCTAACTTTCAATAAAGAAGGCTTTCCAGCCTTGTGCATTTTTGTTGGGGGGGGATAAAAATACTGTGAAATTAGGTTCTGCGAAACCCATCGTAAGTCGAAAATGCATTTAATACACACCCTTGCGTGACGGACTGGGCGATACGGATCGCTGCCGCTGCCCAGCATCACGAGAGAGTATCGTTCCGCATCTCACTTGCCCGGGAAAATAAATCAAAATTCAAAGTATGGTTTCTACTGAATGTCTAGCGCCAGCTCACCATCGTAAGTCAGGGACCACCTGTATACTAAAATATCTACATATTCCCATTTCCCAACTGCTTGACTGAAATGGTGGCAGTAACTGGAACTCCTAGCAGGGGGGCATATTTAGCCCAAACACGCAGTTAGAGGACAAGTGCTGTTTAGGAGCAGCGTTTCTTTCCCTAGCCTTGGCAAATTGGGAAATAACACAATCCAAACCGTTACTGTACAAATATGGTTCAAGGCACTAAAAGCTGACTGATAAATGCAATAGATCTTAAATGTCACTTAACTACGAGAGAATGAGGATGTGCATCTGAAAGAAGTAGTAAATTGTGTTTTGAACATTGACTTTATTGTACCTGCTACTACATTTACGAATTTATCATTAGACCAACACAAAGCAAAAAAAAAAAAAAAATAAAAATACTGTTTGAATGCTATTATTTGAATGGCTAACCTGTGCAGACTGATTTGTGAGGCCAGTCCCCTCCAAATCCAGCACCTCCAGGGTTCTACTAGATGCCACAGCAACTGCTAGCATCCCCGCAATCTGGTCACCTGGGAACAGAGTTCTACATTTCAGTGCGCTCACAGTGTTTACTTGTGGGTGAAGGTTGCATTACTTCAAAACTTATTTTCCTCGTGGACACACATTTTGGAATGAAAAAGGAATGAGGGTTTTATTAGCAATTTAATCAGTTTACACCACTGATTTTTGCATCTTTTCCCCATACATATGGATCGCTTTCCCGTGTATTAGAACAATTAAAGGGGGTCTGTTCCGACAGCAAATACAGGAGTCCGAGTTTTCCGAAAGCCTGAGAAGTCCACACTTAACAATAGTGCACCCATCCATCACCTCACAGGGCTAATTCGTTCAGTGATGTCTCCCCTATTAGATTAATTCCCATTATGAGGAATCAAATTAACACCATTTCTTAAGGGAAAAATCAGTTCCCAAATGAAAAATGTCTCACCTAAAATTAATTTAAAAAGCAAAATAAAGGGTATTTTTATGCCATGTCAGTGACAGCACCTACATATTTTATAATACACACACATTTTCTGAACCGCTTGTCCCATACGGGGTCGCGGGGAACTGGAGCCTACCCGGCAACACAGGGCATAAGGCCGGAGGGAGAGGGGACGCACCCAGGACGGGACGCCAGTCCGTCGCAAGGCACCCCAAGCGGGACTCGAACCCCAGACCCACCGGAGAGCAGGACCCGGTCCAACCCACTGCGCCACCGCGCCCCCCACATATTTTATAATATTTGTAACAAAAACTATTCTTGCCTTGCCTGTTTTAATATGTTCATTCAGTCATTCAATATCATGACTGCTTGTCCAGCACGGGGTTGCGGTGCTCCGGACTCTACCCTGAAAGCGCAGGATGTGACGCAAAGTACACGGTGCGCAGAACAGAGAAATTTTTGATAACTTGGCTCACAGATGTTCACGATTTAACGAAAACGTTCCCAAGGACGCTGTCTGTCACGGGACAAAGCACAGGGACACTATGCAGTTAAAGGCGCTGTGTAATATTACAGGCGTTTGACACCATGATCTTGATTTGATCACTAGATTAAACGTTTATTTACACTAGCGTAAGGGCATTCCTGTTATCGCAGCCGTCTGTACGATTGTGACGTGTGTGCACATGGCCACGGCAGCACAAAGGAGGAGGGACAATGTCATCATCGCTGTCACGTACCGCTGCCTCCATCCGTCATCCATACCCTCACAATCAGCCTTTACTTAAACCTTCCCTGGCACGGAAAATCTGCATGACCCTGAGAAACAGACCAGAGAACTCTTCCCTGCCTGAGAGCATCCAGTTCCCAGACCATACCCATGTCAAGTTGATTGTTATCCCTCCCTAGTCGATGCTTCTGTGAACAGCACAAATAAAAGCAGAAGCTGTGTACACACCTTGAGTACGTGCTCAGTGTGACTCCCTGAAAGAACCTGGCATGTCACAATGATTTAAGCAACAGAGTTAATAATTATATTTTTATAAGTAATTTCCTTAAGTACTCTAAGGACCCAGGTTCGTAGCCTATGAACTTCTCCAGCACTCTTGGTCAAGGTACTTAACCTTTAAATGCTCCAGTAAAAGTTACCCTGCTATATAAATGGGTTAATAATTGTAAGTAGCTTAACACTGGAAGTAACTTTGAGAAAACCAAATTAATTAATAATAAAACTCATCCACGCACCCTTGGACTGCTCATACATGCTTACGCTAACAATAGCATACTATAGTAATAATAGTATTCAGCCTGCTGTTTCTGTTGTATTAGTTGAACACTAATTGATGGTTGCAATTAGTTCAGACTATCAGTGTCAGGACTTAATGTGATTGTATTTTGTGGTTCTTGTCTCAAACACATACTATACATGACAGTAGAATCACCTCATAACCATGTAAATACTGTTGTTTACATTACTGAATTAAAAGCCCACTTAATGAGAAAACGGTATACATTTTCACCAGCAATTGCAGTGATTTTCCATCATATGGGCATATTTCATTTAAACAAAAAAGGCACTTTAATATAAAATCTTTAATATATGCGATTCACATTAAATAATTCTAAAATGGACACAACATTACAAGGCAGTCTTATATTATATTTAACTGTGGGCCCAATCCAGGAGGGGGCTCCTAGAATCATCCCCACCACCACCACCACCATTCACCCGACTCGTGGTAGCCCTGCTGCTGTGTCTTACCGAGTGGGTTGTAGTCCAGGTTGAGGACCCGGAGCTGGGAGCTGTGAGCCACAGCAATGGCCAGGCGTGCCCAACCTTTGGTGGTGATGGCTGGGTTTGCGCTGAGAGTGAGCTCCCTCAGACCTGCGGAGATGTTTGAACCATCATAAAACACTCTCCCTACAGGCGAAGTGCACAATAAGGCTTTTATTGAAATTCCTTTAAATGCCAGGCAGAGAAAACTAGAAAAATGCAATGGAGAGACATGCAAATACAGCTCCTAAGTTGAAAATATGAAAAAACAAAAGTTGCATAATTATAATTAAAGCTAAACAACACCCCCCCCGGAACACATCGACTAAATTAGTAATGCTACTTTATACATTTAATACATTTCTCGTCACTGCACAGGATTTGGTTCCAAAAAGTTGTAATTTGAAAGATGCTATCCTGTACTAATTTGTACTTATAAAGTGGTTTTAAAAAAAAAAAAAGTATTAAAATACAGTCCACCAGGCTTGTCTAATAACCGTACAATGTAGGGCAGTAAAATTCATAATTTGTACACAAATAACTAGACTGACAATATGGGACAGCAGGTAATCTAGCGGGTTGGTGCCGGAGGGTGCAGGTCTGAATCTCACCTCCGGCTCTACTACCCTTGAGCAAGGTACTTACCCTAGAAATATTCGAGTAAAAAGAAAATTACCCACCTGTATAAATGGGTAAATAATTGTAAAAGTAGCTTAACACTAAGTTGCTTTGGAAAAAAGCATCAGCTAAATTAATTAATGTAATATTTTCTTCTCATTTGCCTATGCTTACATTTGTCCTTTCTGGACTGTGAAAGTCGATTGCATTCACAAGAATAAAAAAGTAATATTAGTAACGTATTTGGTATTGCATGCAATATGTGGCTCTCGCAGCGACGACAAAGGGGAGAGCAGTTTTGGTTTCATAAAGGAAACTATACGGTTTTTAGTAAGAACAAGAGTGTGCGTTTGAACTATTAGAGAATGAAAGAAACAAATGGTCCGCACCAAATTAGACGACGATAAAATGACTGACGAGAGGCGGACGGACATTTAACCACATATTGTCTTAAGTTTGTTTGTAGAAAGCTTGTGCTTTGTGTTCATATTATCTCAAGTGCCCTTTTCTTTAAATCGGCGTCTCCCGCGTTCCACGCGGATGCCGTGCCGCGAAACCTGATGGATTAACCGGACGAGCGTTCCTCCCCGGCGGGACTGCGGATAACCTGATTTGGCCCCGTCCGGAGGCAGCATGCCACAGATGAGCTGCACAGCCTCGTCCCCCAGCATGCAGTCGCCCAGGTCGAGGGACACCAGCGACGGGTGGGTGGACAGCGCCGCGTTCAGGGCCACCAGGCCGGCATCCAGCAGCGGGCTTCCGTGGAGACTGCGGAGACCGTGGAGACAAACGCCATCCTAAGACCAACTCCCAGACTGAAAAGGGCCTCATTTATTCACGGCCGGCGTTCATAAGGACATTTCACCTCACGGAGCCACCTGGCCCTCATTCACCTTCACAGAATTCATGGCTGGCTGTGTCGATGGATGTTTCGCAACCCGCACAACCCTAATTCACGTAGACGTTATTCTAGTATACTATGGTTCATTCGGACCTTGTTCCCTGTGGGCCTGTTAAGCTACAATTTTGTTTCACGCAAGTGTTCCAGTACTGTAATACAGGTAACGAAGGGTTTAACTTTACATTTTTTCCAGGAAATGAATAAATGAATGAAGGCAGCAGGTGGCACAGTGGTTAGAGAGCTGCTGCCTTAAGATCCGAATGTTGCAGGTTCAAATCCCACCCCCTGCTCTGGTGCCCTTGAGCTCCAGTAAAAACCACCCAGCTGTACAGTATAACTGAATAGACAGCTGTAGGTATCCGGTAGTGTAGTGCTTAGAGGTACCGTCTTTGCGCCCAAAGGTCACAGGTTCGATTTCCACCTCGGTTATAGTACCCTTGAGCAAGGTACTTACCCTAAAATCGCTCCAGTAGAGTTACCCAGCTGCATAACTGTGTAATTAACGGTAAATACGTTCATGTTGTAAATCACTTTGGAGAAAAGTGTGGCTAAGTGATTGAAAGTAAATAGAGTTGGAAAGAGAAGGGTCCCGTGTAACAGGAGGCCAGTGTCCCCTTCACCTCCAGCTCTTATACTGTGTGACACATGGTAGGGACAGGGCAGGATGGCTGGAGCTGTCAGATGTCCACTTTTCACATGATTATCCTGCCTCCTCTTTCTTTCTTTCATCCCCCCCCCCCCCGACCTCATTGCCATACAGAGCTCTGGCACATGATCATTACAGCTCTGTTGAGGTTCTTTTAAAACAAAATAAAGACGGAGACGCACGTGCGACACCGGGCTACACGTTGTGTCCACTTCATTCGTGACTTTCTCGTCGTGTGTGTCACGGCAGGATTTGTTTGCGCCGGACTGTGCGGAGAGAGAGAGAGAGAGAGAAGCGAGCACCGACTCGGGGGAGAGGGCGCGCGCTCACGCGGGCGAACGCTCGTGCCCGCGCGCCTCGCTACTACTCACAAGAGCGTCTGAATGGATCGGTTGCTCTTGAGGGCGTCGGCCAGGTGCTTGACGCGCGCCACGCCGGACACCACGCCGAGGTTGAGGTTGAGCTGCGCCAGGGAGCGGGACTCGGCCACGCCGCGGCACAGGCGCCCGAAGTCGCGGTCGGAGAGCTGGCAGCCGCGCACGGAGAGCAGCCGCACGCTGTCCTCCTTCAGGCTCTCGCAGATGTCTTTAATCTCAGCCCCAGACAGAGCCTCTCCTGTGATCTGAATGGAGCCCGGCAGCATGCTGCCAAGTGCTTCACATCCAACGCGAGCGTGGCGACTGCTCTCGCAGGGAACAGAGCAGCCGATCCGTCTTCTGCTCTAGACTAAATTAATACTAATCGGTGTCTGTCTCTGGGGGGGTTTCCGTAGTTGCGATCACACCGCCAGCAGCACTGACTGCACTCGTGACTCGAGCCGAGCCGAGCCGAGCCAGGGGGTGTTACGAACAAACAAAGTCAGCGGCTCGCTTCGGTACCGAATCCCGCCGGCCGCGGCGTCCCCAAAACGAGCGCTCGAAGAGTCGAAGCGAAGGAACAGCTGCTCTCTTTAACCCGACAGCGCTGGTGCTGGGCAGCAGCTGGACGTCTCCTCCTTGCTCTCCGCCATCGTGGTCACGGACCAGTCCGGTTCCCTCCTTCCGGCGTTCGGTGCAGCAGTGCAGCAGGCTGTCGGACAACTCTGTCACAGTCTGTGTGTGTGCATTCATACGTCGGTCGCTCAATTATTAATATTAATAATAATAAGGCTGCGATGTAGTTTATGTATGTTCTAAAGACCGAGACCCGGCCGGCGCCCCACCGTAAGCACGTTCCTCTCCGCGCTACCGATATGAACGTTTAAAATTCTCGTCATGTTTCGACGTCGCCGGCGGCGGCGAGCGAAGACGACGTCTGTTTGCATCCGCTGCAGGTGTCTCTGTGTTACTATGGACACCCCTACCAGTGCCACCCTGTCTCTAACATACAAAGGAACAACCGAATATCAGTCATTTACGAGAACTTCTACATCCTGACGTGAACAAAATTACTTCAAGTGCTCGGTTTCGCAGTCCGACGTTACCGTGTTCACCGCTACAAACGTTGCTAGTCCCTGCATGTGTTACTAGAAGGGACAATGCCGAGTGACGAGTTATCGATTTCAGCGCTGCAGGCACTTCTCTGCTGCAGTTCGACGGATGCAGCGGCCGCGTGTGATTAGTTACGCCTAGCTCTACTTTGCCGATGCCTTGGAACCTCCACCTGTGCTGATTATGCGCTCTGCTTCTGTCTCCTTAACACACAACACAAAGGCCTGTCTCTGCTCTCTTTCCCTGGGCCAAAAACTGTAATCTTTCAAAATGTTAACAGGCCTAAATTTGTGTTTCGATAAATATTAACTTAGTGAATAATATTCAGTATTAACACAAATATTAAATATTACAGGCATATTGATGATCCAGTAAGAGCCTCCTAAACACCATAGCCCTGCATTCCAGGTATGAGCACACGATAATCCAATTAATAATAAATCCAGAGAGGCTTTCTGAATGCCTGCAGGCAGCACAATAAGGCCATAGCCCCTGGGTTGAGGTGGGGGTTTGCCATCTAGTGCGTCCGGTGTCGGAGGGCTAAACGCGTGACGGGATCCGTTAGTCCCGCCTGCGTTTCAGTGACATCCTTTGTACAACTATGACAGGATGGTGTTTTCTGTGGTGACCCCCTAACAACCGCCACACACAAATTGAGAAGTTCACACAGACTGACAAAGTTCTTAAAAAATTGAAGTCTACCATTTCTAATGAAGAAAAATGTGCAGTGATTTTTTTTTTTTTTTTAGCAAAGCCTCAAACGAGCCTTTCGAAAACTATGACCAGATGCAAGAAAAATTGAGTTGTTGTAGGGATTAGGTATTATAGCTGTCATTTTTTTTTGTATTTACCACTCTGTCAACTGAAACAGGACAAAATGGAAATACTAATTGCAAACAGAATCCCATTAAACATTTCTGATCATGTTATGATGGTGTTACAGCTGTACTTCCACATACTGCTACCAAACCATTTTGGTTCCATTTGCAGATGCAACATCAGTTTTGATTCCTCCGGTTAATTTTCCGGAGCCCTAATCAGATCAGTACCCTAGACTAGATAAACCTAAACCATAAACTACCTTTGTAATTATCTTGCTGCAAAGTAATATATTCCAGGACATCAGTTCAGAATTTACAAGATTTCTGACTACAAACCACTACATTGTCTAACTAGATGAAAAACAAAAATCAATGGCATGAATGTCAAATATTGTCTCTAAAACACATGTAGTTTTAACTATTACCACAAATGTAGTATTCCTCTCTCGACAGTGGCATCGGACAGACCTTTACATGGTTCATCATCAAAGACCTATAACTCTGGATTCTGACAAAAGCAAAAACGATTGCAGCCGACTGCACATACTATAGGACTGAATTCGTTCTGTTAAATACCCAGCTGTATAAAATGGTAAGCTATGTAGGTCACTTTGGAGGAAAATATCTAAATCATGATTCTGCTTCTAGGGAATTGAGTGAGCAGTCTTACAAAGTCCTTCGCAGGGCACAGAAAATATTTAATGTTCCCAACCATTTGGTTAATGTGAGAAGTGAAAAGAGGACATTTATTTTCTCATGCAGATAAAATGCTGCTTAGCATACTTAAATTAAAAATCCAGTTCAGAATGCTGACAGTGACTTACTTTCTAATAATGTCATGAATGTGAGTGGCAGTTTAACTGCACAGCAACAAATATACATTATTAATCCCATTTTAATTATATGAACATTGAATCCAGGCTACAATCCTATGGGTAAAGAAACATCCAAAAGCAGTTCTTTAGACTTTATTTCCATTTTATATACATCTGTATATACACTTACAAAAGAAAAAGTCTGGATGTGAAAAGTGTAAATTTTATATGAGACTGCAATTAAGTCCATTTGGGCTATGAGAGCAGAAAAAGACGGAGGTTTTTTCTTTTTTTTTCCCCTTAGAAATTATACAAGTATTATCTTTGCTTTGCGACATCTTCACAAAACTCAAATGTAAGACAATTCAGTGTTGAATATTTTCCCCAACTGCAGGACTGAGCTTGTCATTTTATGAAAATTACACAATACATAGTATGGATTTTAAAGAAATTTTGACACCCCCCCCCCCCCCCCGATATTCCACTGTAATCCCATTCCCCTTTATTCAGACAGAAAACAATATAAATAAGAGTTCTTTTAAACAGATTTTTACAACTACTTGAGCATTTCAAGTTAATGAACTTGTACGTAACTAAACAAGGACCAAAGAGACACAGGGTGGTCTTGGCAAGACAAAAGTTACAAGCGAGAACTTAACTAGTCTTTCCTTGTTCTAAAGCAGCATTTCATAAAATTTCATTTTAGTCCTAGACTAAAAATGATTTCTGATGCAAAATTCCTATTGACAATAATTTAATGCAAGAATAAAATTTAACCTGCATCCAAATAACCAACCCTAGCAGTCACCAGTTTTTATTTCCAAGGCACTGAAGTGCTCCTTTACAGATCGTCTCAATGTACTTCAATGTATTGGGCCTAAGAGTATGTAAACCACTTACTTTGTGATCCAATTTTCATTTTTAAAAATTCCCTGGCCTGCTATGTCAGGCACAGAAATGGCTGTACAATCACTGCATTTACATGGAAATCCCAAGCGATTTCACTGTGTTGTTCATCAGATGGGTTGCAACATCAGGAAGGTCTCTTGCTACTCTCTGAATGGGGGGAACATTTGGTCCTTCCAGGGTGTCCAGAATACCTTTAAGACACAAAACAATGGGGGTGACCCAACACATCTTTAAATGTACTTTTTGGGACATTTTTAACAAAAAACTCCTACTAACACCACCTTATGTAGCTTTAAATCCATTGGAATGTGCTATCCCATATCTGCGATAATTGCCTTAAAACAATTAATATGGGAGACACATGGTCTAAAATTAAGGTTCACATAATTAGTTTTTTTTTCCCTTGTCCCATCTTCCACGAAACTTATATAGCCAAAAAAACCAATCAAGTCAATTGCTTAAAAGTCTTTTTCCTCCAAAAATATTCATGCACAGAATATTTTAAATCATAATGGATCCTAGGGACATATGGCTAACTTTACAATCTGGCTCAAAAGTAAAGAGACTGCACCAAACAAATACTTAAAAAAAAAATAAATAAATAATCAGGCAAGAAGAGACCTACAGTTTTAATTTTACTATGCTTCCTGTGCTTGTGCTGAAGGTTCTGCCTTTATAATCAACCTTGAACCTGTACCTTCAACGATCTTGTGGTACGTGAAGTGGAGGTAGAGCAGAAAGAGCATGTGCAGAGTGGCCAGGGTCCCGCAGAGGATGAGGCGAGGTGTCTGACCCACAGTGCGGGAAATCAGGGCGGCAACCTGTGCGGACATTGTCAAATAGACTGTCATTATCTGGACACAGAGAGCACGGAAGTCACCGTTCGGTAAATCAAGTCTCACCATCCGTAGTGTGGAGAGCCCTCCGATCACCAGCCACAGGATGTAGAAGAGGGAGTGGAAGTGCACGTTGTATGTGACAAACAGAACCACACAGTGGCTGAAGAGGCCATAACCCTGAAAAGAAACGGAATGGCATCGCTGAAGACATATTTCAAAGAGAGACAAGAGCAATAAAGGATATTCAACTACATGCACTATATATAGTCGTTTATAAACTACTGTGTATTTGAAGTAGGACGTACCAGCAAGGACAACATCTGCAGCATGGTAATCTGGGCATTGCACAGATAGGCCAGGAAGAAGATGAAAGATGAGACACCCAGCCAGTAGCCAAAACAAGTGCCAATCGCCGTGCCCATCAATGTCCCTTCTCTCTGTTGGCATGACAAGGTAGCAGAGGAAGATAAGGATGGTCCACATTTTACAGTTTCTGTTGTAAAAATTCTATAAATTTTCAATTTTCCAAGTTGGTGGCATATATGTTACAATATGTACGCGACAACGTGTGTCTTGGAATTTAATGAATGTGCCACATATGACGATGAGTACATTTTTGGGTATACGCACATCAGCGAAAGTACTTCATCAAAGTGATTATTAAAAATCTGAGGAAATACTGAAGTATATTAGTACACACTCTTGATGCTTGACATTAGCATAGCAGGGGGTGATCTTTATAAAAGTAGATTCATGAACATTTTTAGTATTGCATTGGTAATAATGGCTAAATGAATCCGCAGTATTTGCTGAAGTTGTGGACTAGTCTTACATTAGACTTGGGATATTATGGTTTGTAACTGCTCATGAGATTATTTTACTTACAATCACAGTTCCGGATGTCTTCATTCCATGTAGCAAGATAGCTACAAGTGTGAACACTAGCATCAAAGGTCCATAGAGTTCCCCTGCAATCTTCTGTTGGTGTGAAAAGTGAGAGGAAATTAAAAAGGGGCACTGGTTTACTACAAGTACTGTGACTAGCTCTAAACTGAAGTAATCTTTACTTTTTCCATAATGTTACACTAAAAATGCTCCTCACCTGGGGAAAATTGATCATCCGTACAGGAATCAATGACTCAATCAACCTCGGAAGAAAGAGGGGGTCGGCAAAGTTAGAAGCGGCACAAAGCGATACTATGAACATACACTGGTGAATCTAGAAATGGGACAGATTCTTCCACGGGCCGATGAGCTCGCTTGTTTTAATCTCGCTAACAACGATAAGGGTACCGTGTCCGAGACACTTACCTGTTCCTAACTTGAATAGGCTCCACATCAAAGTAGGGTCTGAGGATGTCTATGTTGGCATAGAGGTTGAAGGCTTTTGATGCTTGCCTCTTTCCTGCTTGCCAAACCTGCAGAGATTAACGTAATGCAAGTAGTTACCTAGCAGGTATTCACTTTCTAAGCCCAACACTGTGATTTCGTGTTAGGACCTTACATGGAGAAAAAAATTTAAAACAGTAACTTCAAATTTTGATCTAACCTCATCTGCCACTTGCCGCCCCAGTTGCCCTTTGATGCCCTTCATTCCAAGGAACTCCCCATAATCAGTGTCTTCCTCTGTAGCAGCCGCTTCGGCTGCCACCTCCTCTTCCTCTTTCATTCGTTGGTGCATCTCGCCCATATCTTCAAAGCTGGAGCCTGATGTGTCATCCATATTCTCCATGTCGATCACGGCTGAGCCGCTACCCTGAGGAACAGAAGCACACAATGTAGTGAACGCAAAAAAAAAACAAACATCTTGGGAATGCTTTCACATTTCATGTACGACAGGATTGTCAAACTGGGAGTTCTAAAGAATAATTCCCAATCTGAGAAATCAAAGCCACTGTCATTCCACATACGGGTAAGTTGCACATACAGGAGAACGACATTCTATTTCTCTTTGGACCGCCGTCCTACAGAGAACCTATAGTGCAGTGTGTTACGAACATACGATTGCAAATACAGGACAGTGCAATACACAGATCAGTCTGGCAACAATCTACATAATATATGTATAATATACAATATACACAGTGCTAAAAAAATTACATATTATGAAAATAGAGAAAAGAAGGCTATAAGGACATGAAACTAACACTAAGTAGAGACAATTAAACGGACACTAGAGACTGGCTATAGGAACAGCAATACATTAATAAGAGTTTGAGTAGATTTGTCATTTGCTTACTGAGTAGATTTGTTATTTGTTTTTGTTAGTTTTCATTTTGCAACATGTGCCTTGTGTTCAAGTGACTAGTGCAGACGTTTGTATCATGGGGGGGAAACGGCAGCATGATGATGACCCCATGATTCATGAAAAGCATGCTCAACATGCACAGACAAAGAATACATTTTTTTTTTTAATTAATTGAGCTGTTTCTTGTACAACACAGTCTGCTCAACAGAACTGCTCAAAATTGGAGAGCTGCGCATGCGTACTGTTTATAAGCGTGAAATATATAGCTACTGATATTTATCACACTGGAGTTCTTCATTCCTCAGCGGCATATGTCCTCATAATTATTCAAACTGTCAACATTGCTGGATTCAACAACAAGAACGAGATACACAAGCCAACCAATGCAGCGCTATCAAAATGTAATGAAAGTAAAAAATTTTAAAATGTCGTACAACAACAACACAGCTAGTCGCACTACAGCCTGATGTTGTTGTTCACCTGCTCGTACTAGCTCATTTTACATGTATTTTTAACACTAAATAACGCTCCTTCAGCCAGAGCCGCGCATAAACGCATGAGTCGATCAGCAAAAGCGATGATCTAGATTAGAATAACCCCGAAAAGATTCAGAAAAGTAAGACAAGTTGTTTACGTTTCAAACATGTGTTTATTATATTAGCTAGCAGCTTAGCTCGTACGGACCTGAATTAGGTTATCATCGAAGCCGCCCCACGGTTCCGTGTTCGTGTTTTTGTTTCCATGATCGTCGGACGCAGACATAATTCTCGCGTCAGGTGATTTTTTTTTTTAATTTATTTAAGTAGGAAACTTCGGTAATCGAATCCGTTAAGAAACGTGTATAGAAATCCCGTTGTTGGACCTCTAATTCCACATCATCTGCTGGAATTCAGCAAATCTTGCAGGGTTGAAACTCCCAAATGTTGCCACCGATTGCCCTGCTGGGATCGAGACGTGGAACCTACGTGCTCTCGCGAGATCATGTCCGTGATTACGCGTGCGAGAAGGACTGGGACTATGGCCTGTGGTTAGTCAGAATCAGAACAAGTTTTATTGGCCAAGTGTGCTGCCACACACAAGGAATTTGCTGTGGTTCTAGGTGCCTCCAGTCTTTACAGACAAACAAACAGCTGACACAGAGTAAATAAATAAATAAATAAGATAAGATATTTACACAGTAAATGGAAGTGGTGTTTGCCATTATGAATGCGATTCATTAAATTAGTTTTGTGATAGATCTAGTTGGTTACGCGTTGCCATTTGCCCATACAGCATTCACACACACACACATGCACATACACTGTCTGAAACCAGTCATCACAAACGGGGTTGTGGCAAACCGGAGCCTAACCCGGCAACACGGGGCATAAGGCTGGAGGATGAGGGGACACACCCAGGACGGGACACCAGTCTGTCGCAAGGCACCCGAAGCAGGACTCGAACCCCAGACCCACTGGAGAGCAGGCCCCGGCCCCCTACAGCATTCACCGCACATCTAAAACATCCGATCCTAACTTTTGTAATTGCTGTTTACGTCAATAAAGTTTGTTTAAAACGTCCAAAAACCATGGATATACATACATAGGCCATGACATCTCAATGGAAGGCTCTGCCAAGCCGCCATATTGGAAAAATGTGGTCGTCAAGAGGCACGCGTTGCTATGCGTTGAACGGTACGAGTTACAGAAACAAATACAGCAAGGAGAAAGGCTTGTCATTTCACACGTGGTTACTCAAATGTCTTCTTGTGTAAAAAAGTCTTAAGGGGGTATTTGTGTTCCCAACATTTATTACTTTTTTCACACACACACACACACACACACACACACATTTTCAGAACCGCTTGTCCCATACGGGGTCACGGGGGAACCGGAGCCTACCCGGCAACACAGGGCGTAAGGCCGGAGGGGGAGGGGATACACCCAGGACGGGACGCCAGTCCGTCGCAAGGCACCCCAAGCGGGACTTGAACCCCAGACCCACTAGAGAGCAGGACCCGGTCCAACCCACTGCGCCACTGCGCCCCCCTACGTAACATAATTTGTAATTACAAATAAAAGAAATACCTTTCCAAGTATTTGTCGAGTCCATATTTCTTTGTAGCAGTTAAAATGACATCTATGATACTGTCTCAATTTATTCATTCATTGCCATTTATTCATACCAAGTAAGTAAACACAAAATGTGTATCAGCAAACAAATATTACAATATTTAAATAAGCTGATCTTCAGGAAGGAAGATTTTTGCGTCACAGCTTCATAGCTTAGTTTGACTGGCTTGCAGACATACCCAAATTTCAATAGGACTTTTACCTGGCCACTGGCCTTGATCCCCAGTAAAACATAGAAAATACTAACGCTGTGACTGTAAGTGATGATGGGTACACGTGTTCACTGTCTTGGGTATGAAATGTCGAGGTTCCAAGTGTTTCGCTATTTTGTGGATTTATTCCAAATATTTACAGATTCACAAAGAAAAGGGTAAGGAAAGATATTCAATATGGATAAGAAACTGCAGATGATCATTGCCAGGAAAAGGTAGCGTCATCTACAGCAAGCACTTCAAAGATGTTAAGTTTCATCGGACTGGACAGACTGTTCACTTAAGGGTGGGAGCTGTGCCCACTTTATTCACCTTTTCTGGGTATTTATAGGTAGTTGCTACAGCTGTATTATGGAATTCTAATAGTCTGTATAACATTCTAACATTCAGTTATAGAATCACGACTAGTCTGACAGGTACAAAACACAACTGACTTGTAGAGCCTCAGTGATCTTGATAATGATGATTCATAACTAGAAAGCTTGTTATGTCAAATGACTGAATAAGTGTTTATATGATCAAAATTATCACCAGGATATTTTCAGTTGACTGGCTTAGGTTGCCCTGCCAAAGGAGAGATGTGCCCTGAATTCACTTTGACGGAATCTATAAAGTATTTCTGTTCAAAGATTATTTTTAATTTAACTTGATTTAACTTAACAACTTTTGAAATCTGTTTCGCCTTAATGTCAGTATATTTTGCCCATGATCATTTATATAAATTCCCAGAGAGTTAAGATTTTTCTAGTTTCATTGTAGGCTCCGTAGTTTATTTTTAAATTTTTAACAATTAAACAATTCAAACACTCACAATACAAGAACATTAATCCTGAACAATCAAACCTAGCCAGGGGAAAGTAAACAAAAAGAAATAAGTAAATAAATAAAAATAAATAAACAAAAAATTACAAAAACACTAACCAGAGAGATTACATCAACAACCTAAAAATATTACACTAATTTAGTCTTAATGGCCCTCTGAACATCACACTCCTCGACAGTGTTTATATACTGCTTAAATTTTTTAAGAAAAACAAAAAATATAGGTTTTTATTTGCAAATTTCGACCTGTGTTCATGATATTTGGCTAAAATGATTAATAAATGAATTATATCCCTGTTTTGCTATACTTCTATCAAAATGTAAGAATCAAAACAGCACATATTCATAGTGCAAAGCAAAGTCCATACACAGTTTATCAATAACAAATTTAGAGACATCTCTCCATTTCTTTTTGGTATAACAACAGTGCCCTATTTCTCCAGAGGTGATTCGGCTAATTTTAGCGGAAGTTACATCACACTGCGACCGGAAAAGGAAAGATATTCCAAGATGGCTGCGCCTATGCGCAACGTGGACGAGATCCGAAATAGAGTGATTTTGGGTGAATTTGGTGTTAAGAATGTAAGTAACTGATACTGGTTTCCTCCAGAAGTATTGGCGTTTTTGCTTATCAACACGGTTCAAGATAGTAAATAATATCACTAATTGTAATGAATGTAGTAGCTTTCAGAGTTTGAGGTTTTCTTTTGTTTTTGTATGAAACTTCGTACCCATCATCAGTGATCATCATGTCATACACACATTTTTGACCATGCATTGACAACAGCACACATTCTAGGCTTTGAGAATTTGTTGTATGTTTGGGAAAAGCTTTTAAATCTCTCTCAGATATACATCATGAACACGACATCATCATCATGGACATTTCCGTTTTTGTTTGAAATAATTATAATATACACACATTGTATATTGTAAACATATTTTGCTTTGTTAATCCACGTTTTTCTTTCTCGGACGTTCAAAAAGTGACCTACCTGTCCTGCTTGTAATTTTTCATCTTTATGCCAAATTCCTATGTTCTTTCATTTAAGATGGCTTAAAATCTATTCAGTGGAGATAGACATTGATTTTATCATACATAGTAAACCAACCCACTGTTGAATACTGCACCCTGAATTTTGTATTCTGCATCAGGTTCATAGTACTGACTTCCCCGGCAATTATCCAGAGTATGATGATACCTGGAATCAGAAGAAATTTCAAAAGGCAAGTTACGTCAAAGTTTTGCTCTGTGTGTGTCAGTCATCGTTTTTGTATTTTTTGTGACATGCGACATGTATTTTCAGAATTTCAGAATTGATATCATTCAGATGGATGAGAACTCCATGGAGTTTGACATGGTGGGAATAGATGCTGCTATAGCCAATGCTTTCAGGCGGATACTTCTTGCAGAGGTAATGATGATTGATTAATAACAATAAACACACAAAGTTCTGAAAACATTAATAAGGCCTAGTCTGGTACTGAGTTAGTTTTCAGTAGTAATTGGTGTCAGAATACATTTTACCATAAAATGTTCAATGAATCCTGTTTTCTTTATTCTTTAACATTGCCATTTTCTTAAGGTTCCCACAATGGCTGTGGAGAAGGTGTTCATCTATAACAACACATCTATCATTCAGGATGAAATTCTTGCCCACCGACTGGGTTTGATTCCCATAAAGGCAGATCCTCGCCTATTTGAATATCGAAATGCAGGTCTGCGCACATATTTCTGTCACTCTTCATCATAATAGTCAAAATAATATGATGTTTTGTTTGTACATTTAGGTAATAATACATTTAGTTTAATTTAAACACGATAAAAAGCCCTGGGCAGGTTCTTGATAGTTTACTTATTAGTCACTCACTCCCTTTTGCTAACTCCTTGTCTGGTTAGCATCACATTGGCTTGGAGCTGATCCTGGAATCACTCGGTGCAAGGTCGGGGGTACTCCCTGGATGTGACGCCAGTCCGTCACAGAGTAGCCATAAAAGCACACGCTCACCTGCCCATTGACACACTACAAACGGTTTAGCGTTGCCACTTCATTTAAACTGCATGAGGGAACCAGGGCATGTAGAGCAAACCTATGCGGACATGGGGAACTTATTAGTCCTGTTTAATGATAGAATGTTGATTGACGTTATATCCTATTAAATTAGGAAGGTTTTTTGTAAACAACAGTAATGTGTTGAGATTTTAAGTTTTCTATTTCTTTGCTTAGATGATGAGGAAGGAACTGAAATTGACACAATTCAGCTTCAGTTAAAGGTCAAGTGCACTAGAAATCCAAGGGCATCCAAAGACTCATCTGACCCGAGTGAACTCTACATTAACCATATGGGTAAGATGAATTTAGCAAGATTTGAAGACTCAGCAGTACTCAGTCTTTCATTTCATCTGTGTAACTTTTGATTGCTATGGTGCTCCTTGTTCCACCTAGTGTACTCCAGAGACATGAAGTGGGTCCCTATTGGAAACCAGGCTGATGTTTTTGGGGAAGCTGGTATCGCTCCAGTACATGGGGACATTCTTCTTGCACAGTTGCGACCAGGACAGGAGTTGGACATTGTCATGCACTGTGTAAAGGGAATTGGTAAGGCTGTTGGCTGCATTTGTCATCTCAAACATCTGGTGTCTTTCCTTACTTGTCGCATTACTTAAGATCAGCTAGTGGACTAAGCATGTGTAATAAACTTCAGAGCTGTATGTTCTTGGGAGAAAAGCACCTGCTAAATTAATAAATGAAAAATGGAATAAAGCTAAGAGATTGCTGTTTTTCCATCTGGCAGTGACTGACATTTAGCAAAACTTATTAGGAGGGATAGGAAGCATTGCTGTTACATTCTGATGAACTCCTGTTTTGTTTCAAGGTAAAGATCATGCCAAGTTCTCCCCAGTAGCCACAGCCAGTTACCGACTCCTTCCAGAAATCACCCTGCTTCAGCCCGTAAAGGGAGAAATGGCAGAGAGGTTAAAACGTTGCTTTTCCCCTGGGGTTATTGAGCTGGAGAGCATTGAAGGTATGATACATGTATAGCGGTTTGGACCGCAAACATCCTTGATTGTATGTAAAAAAAAAATATATATATATATTATATTCGGAGTGTCTTTTTCGTAATATGTATCAGGGTGTGGTGTTGATTGGGGTAGTTTGAGTTATCATGGTTTGCATAACTGGTGCACCTGCCATGGGTGGAGGATATCTGATGTGTATAGAGGGGGGGTGGGTCACCAGACTTCACCGCTGAGCCTTCCTGAGGTGTCATGGGCCTAACTCAGTGAAGGGATGAACTGATGAAGGGAGGTGCCCACTTGATAAGCTTAACGCACAGAATGTAACATCTTATCCTGTGTATGTAGAATTGCTTAACACGCATGTGAAATCCTGATAAAAATGTTGCGGTTTAACTGTAACAGAAGCGGTTTGATTATTTTAGAAATTTTATCTTGATGTATTCCAAGTGCCTATCTGATACCTTATACAGTATTTACATTTGAAAAGTATGTTAAGCCTGCTTGATTATTGTCTGTTAAAAAAAAAAAAAAAACTGATTAAAACATCACTTGCTTTTCTCATTTTCCCCCGTGTTCTTTAAGGAACTCCAGTAGCTAAAGTGGTGAACAGTCGCTTGGATACGTGCAGTAGGGAGGTTCTCCGTCACGATGACCTCAAGAATCTGGTGAAGCTGGGAAGAGTGCGGGACCATTTCATTTGTACGTCAATCACTCCTTAAAAATACAGAAAGTCAAATGACACTGCCTCGGAGATATGACTGTATGGCTGGCTGGTATCCCCCAGACACTTAAAGAATGGTTATGTTGTAGGTCTCTGGTCACAATGTTTACTTCTGGTCAGGATGTGTACATTTACTGACTGATCAGAAACCAAACCGTTTACATTTTGAAGCTGGGTGCTTTGTAAAACTGGAAGATAAATTTGATTAAAATAGAATTAGGTTTTAGTACTGATGTACTAACTATGTTCTGAAATGCACAGATTGTTCTGATCAATTTTTTTTTTTTTTTTTTTTTAAAATCTGCTTACTGCAGTTTCAGTGGAATCCACAGGAATCCTGGCTCCAGATATTTTGGTTAGCGAAGCTATCAAGGTCCTCATGGCCAAGTGTCGGAAGTTCCTAAATGAACTGGACTCTGTAGAGATGGAATGACAGGATGCCACCCTCATTCGACTGACAGTCTGACTCTTTGGAATGTAAACAGCCGCAAGTCACTGCTTCTTTGTCGCTGCACTTACCAGTTACGCCAAAACTTAATATTATGTAGTTCAGATAGAAAACTATCTTGTGTGTTTCTGGTATAACGTTGAAAGTCCAGTTTGATTTTCATGTAACCTTTGGCGAGGAGGAATATTTTATTTTGCTCACAGGGACAGTAAGGGTAACTTGTAATTAATGAATTACTGCACTGTTCCTTTTTTTGCATAAACCCCCTAACATGATGGGCACATAGATGTACATCGTGTTTTATTTTGTATTAAATATTCTTCACAAATTCAACTGTGTCGAATGTGTTACGAGTATTTTCATTTTCCAGGGTAGTTTCACGGTTAAAACGACGTATACACTTGTGTGAGCACATGTATAAAATGACCTTATGCTGGTTAAAGTTTTATACACACGCAAAATTATCAGAACTTGAATAAATGTTGTATTGGTACTGGTCGTATACTTATTTGCAGTGAAATTTGTTTGCATCAACTTATAGTTTATGAGAAATAGGTTAGTCATCTATTTTGGACTCACTTCTTCCCTGATCCCTTAAGTGCATGATAAATGTGTGAATATCTATTCATTTTGTGATTACAAATTGTTGAATATGGGATTAACCTTCATGGAGCCGCTCATTATATGATGTGTAGCGGTTCGTATGATGGAATGTGACAAATTAACTGTCCTTTAGAATCGCGTGTCTTCATCTCCGTCTCTTTTTGTTGTTGTAATGCACTTGTATTTTTCTCTGTACGTTGCTTGGGAGAAAAGCATCGGCTAAATGAATACAGTACAGTAGGGTTAGCACAGCGAGTAGCGCTTGCTGTCTCACAGCACCTGGATTGTGCGAGAGGATGTGGGTCCGATCCCTGCTCAGCCTGCGTGGAGTTTGCATGTTCTCCCCCGTGTCTGTGTGGGTTTCCTCTGGGTGCTCTGGTTTCCTCCCACACTCCAAAGACATGTGTGAGTAACAGAGTGTGTGTTCCACTGATGTATGGATGAGTGACCCATTGTAAGTAGTGTATCTAGCAGTGTAAGTCACCTTGGTGAATAAGGTGTGTGGGCTCATAACACTACATGGAGTTCATTGAGGAAAGCATTGACTAAATGACATATATATATGTACATATAATTCCATACTGACGCAGCTTTTTTAGCGTCTATCTAGTCAGACTTAAGTGTTTAGTTTTGACGTAGGTTATAATACGCACGTTAATGCGATAGAAAGCACAAACTTGTATTTTTAAAGTATGCGAATGCCACATAAAAGGTACCGCCTCGTTCATCTCACGGACACGTCCTCGCGGTCACTCGGGAGCGCGAGCGCCGCGCGAGGCACGCACTTCCTCCGCAGAGCGGCCTTCAGCCGACGTCACTTCCCCGATTCCTTAGGAAGCCAAGATGGCGGCCGTGGAAGAGAGGCTCGAGGGAGGTGTTGGAGCACTGGATTCGGACTCGGTCTCACCGAGACTGTCTACTCCGCCGCCGGATCAGCCTCACCAGAACAATCCGCTGTTAGGACTTCCCATCGTGGCGATCGAGGCTATTCTTAATTTCTTGTCCTACGACGAGATCAGCCTGCTGCGCCTGGTGAGAGAGACAGAACAAAAACAAACCCCCCTCTTCTTCGCTCCTGCGGGAAAAAGGGGAGCCGAGCTTGTCGGAGAGTCACATTGTGCTCGTTTTCTTCACCGCCCTAGCGCTTAAAAACCCCTTGAAGTGTTTGTTCTGTGGTAATATTTAGCGTAAAAATCATTAATATACTGTGTGTGCCGCGCTTGCTTGGTTGGTTCGCTTATGTTTTCCCCTCACAATCGCAAACTCAAGGATCCATTTTGATTTTGTAACTGAACGGTGAATAAAATAAAAAAAAAAAAAAAAATGTGCAAGTTCGAATAATTTCCTAACATTTCGCTTCGATCGCTGGCTCGTCGTGTTGTGTAAATTAATATGTGCGGGACAGCGCGGCTCTGGCTGAAGGAGGAGCGTTAATTTGAGAAAACCTGGAGAACCTTCTAGTTGTCGGACCTGTGTCTAGAATACTGATCGTGTATTTTTTTTTTTTTTTTATCAGCTTTATTGGCTTTTTATGTTCGAGGCCGATCGATCTGGGCTTCAGTACCTCTGAAATCAGTTTTTATTGCATTGATTGTCTCAATCCAGCGTCTCTGTGCTTCGTCTTGCGTTTCATAATGATCTTAATGCAAGCAGCTCCTATAATTGTCGCCTTTGTTTTTTATGCTATTGGAAGATGATCTGTGTTTGTTATGTTTGCCTTATTATTTAGCAGCTTGGAAATATCCATCGTGGAGACTGTGCGGCAAAGATCTGTCCCTCCTCTCTCAGTGACGATGATCAAGGCACTTATCCTGGGTCCATGCAGTCAGATCTTGCTCTGATGGGTGTATTATACTTGTCTTGGAAAGCTGATTATCTGTATTGGAAGCAGTCTTGGGAGAGGGGATTGGTAGAACAAAGGTTAATGATGACTGTAAACGTCGCAGCTGTCGTTACTTGTGGGTTTTTTCGTTCTGATTCGCAGGGATCGTTCGGAGTCCCGGGACAGTCCTCCTGCCAGCCCACCTTGATTCACTGCCTATCAACTGTAAACTGTGTTGGCCGCAGCTTCGTTACCCTGCGGCTGGACGCAGGGCTGCCTTCTCCTTGAGCAGCTGTCTGATGTCCTTTTAAGAATTTGTTGCGGGTTGGAACGCGACTTGGATTGGCTTTGCACGTTATTGACGGGGGGGGGCAGTGGCGCAAGGTCTGCTCTCCGGTGGGTCCGGGGTTCGAGTCCCACTTGGGGTGCCTTGCGATGGACTGGCGTCCCGCCCTGGGTGTGTCGCCAGGTTAGGCTCCGGCTTGCCGCGACCCCACTTGGGACAAGCGGCTTCAGGCAGTGTGTGTGTTATTGACAGCTGTTCATGCACTGAAGGTTCTTATAATATAACGTGACCAGAACAAAGCTCCAGTTGGTAAAAAGGTGCCCATCGCAGATATCCAGGCCGTGGGAGCGTCGCTATCCACCTCGTATCCAGCGTTACCTTTTGAATGTTTTTTTTTTTCCCCCTTACAGCCAGGCTCTGAGTGCACCTCTCTGTCCTTTTTCTCCAGGTCTGCAAGCGTATGGATATGATATGCCAGCGCATGCTGAACCAGGGCTTCCTCAAGGTGGAGCGTTACCACAGTCTTTGTCAGAAGCAGGTTAAAGCACAGCTGCCCAGGTAAGCAAAGCTGTGCCCGCAGCCCTCGAGCACCTCAGTCGAAACATCCGACGTCCGTAAAGGTCATCTGCAGACAGATACGGTAGATTGTTACTCGAGTCTGCTCTGCAACTTTTTTTGAAAAGCTTAGGAAGATTTTTATTTAACTGGTTACTTTAGGCTTGAAGTGAATGTAGCCTTGAAGGCTTTATTCTACGGCGAGTAGCTTTCACTTATCCTTAATAAAATATGCATTTGCACAACTTTGAATCGGAAAACCGAAACCAGATTTTTAAAAGTACTTCTAGTTATTTTTAGACATATTTAATCCAGAGGTGGTTTTATGCGGCATTGTTTCAAGAATAATACATGGAAATCGCTAAGCTGTAAATTTCATTACTTTGTAATATACAGATTTGTTAAATGCTTAAATTGTCTATTTAAATTGTCATTTTTGGCGGAGAGGTTTTACACCACCGACGAGTGAAGGATTTCAGCAGTTGCTGCATCCAGGGGCTTCAGGGGATGTTAGTACTGACTGTTTGGATAAATACTTGTGGCTGGATAGGGCCTCGTAACACAGGTTGCGTCATGTTTAACGGCTGAAAATGTCAAGCTTGGCATGCAGGACTGAAGCAGTTTTGTGTTCTGTCCAAGAGCACAGCTAGGCAGAGAGCAGTCCTGATCATGGGTAGCTCAAAAGAGGTGAAAATGTGTCACTGATGGCTGGTAGACATGGGTGAATGAAGGCACATCCTACAGAGGGGGTTGAGTATTTCTGACATTGACTGGCAGATAGAAGACTAACCCATTTATGTCATTCCCTCTGAGATCTGCATGCTGCTCACTTATGTCCTGTTGCAGCAAAACTGGCAGACAGCCTTTGTACAGTTATCTTTGTTTAATTCTTTCTTCTGACTGATGTACAAGCAAGTTGTCCTACCGCGGGAAGGTCTTGTAATCGCATTGTCTTCCGTCCCAGTGGCTTGTTTGACAAGACTTTGTTTTCCACAAACCCATTCTTATTTATTTCCTGTCGACTGAGAGATTCCTGCTGTTTGTCATTCCAAGTAAACCGATAAGAAAGAGATGTAAAAGGAAGTTTCCGGTGAAAACAGGACGCATATTTAACTGCACAAGATCCATTGCCTGGAAGCTCATTTTTGCTGCTGCCATGCTCAAGATATTTTCTGAACCACTGGAGACTTCTCCATTGTACTCTCTCATGCGTCATATCCTTCTTCAACAGGCGGGAGTCGGAGAGAAGGAACCACTCACTTGCCCGCCACGCGGACATCCTGGCTGCTGTGGAGACACGTCTCTCTTTACTAAACATGACCTTCATGAAATATGTTGATTCCAACCTCTGCTGCTTTATCCCCGGCAAGGTGGTATTGTGTTTTCAACTGTTTGCCAGCAGAGCTCTGCTCTTTCTGTGGTCTTAGGCTCACGTCCGATTTTGAGGTCCTCAGATAGAAAGAAATCAGTGTAAATTGTGGCATCGTAGTGTTTATGAAATAGTTTTGTTAGCCTGTGAGGGTGCCTTTAAATAATACCCTCAGCAATTTTCATCCACTCTTCAAAATATAGCCAGAAGATGGTGCCATAGCACTGACAGAATCAGTAAAGAGTGGCAGCTGAAGAAAGACTGTTGTCAGGATGAATGTTTACATCAGGATTATCCCATGCGTGGTGCACCAATCCACGATCCAGTCTCTACGCCCTGTCTGTGTGTGCGTGTGCGCGTGGTCATATGCCCTATCTTCCGTGCCCTGCCAGGTCATTGATGAAATCTACCGTGTCCTGCGCTATGTGAATTCCACACGGGCGCCCCAGCGAGCCCATGAGGTCCTGCAGGAACTCCGGGACATCTCCTCTATGGCCATGGAGTACTTTGATGAGAAGATTGTTCCCATTCTGAAGAAGAGGCTTCCTGGTGCAGACTTGTCTGGGCGCTTAATCGGCTCGGCCCCAGGTAACGGCCTGCCCGCCTTTTTTCATTTAGTATCTTAATCACAAGTTCTGCATCGTGTTCCAGATTTCCGCAGCTTTTAACACCTGGAAAATAAGGTTACTGTAGTTTCTATCCAAGTTGTGCGTTCAGCTAATGAAGTTAAGTTTGAGTTGAGTTGGAGCGAGAAACCTCTCTTTCCAGAGCTCAGCAGAACAGGCTTTCTGACCTTATAGCTTTGGTACTGTAGAGTTTAAAGGTGATTTCAGGAAGATGACTTCTGTTCCAAAACTTCATCTCCCCCCCCCCTCAGTGGCAGGCCCCTCCTCTTCCCTCACCACAATGTCCCTGTTGGCCAAGAACACACCATCACGCTCTGAGATGACCAAGGTGCAGCAACAGGTGAAGGTGAATGGGGCATCCATGACGACACTGCGACGAGAGATGACGGAGGTGCGAGTTAAGCAGCTGGAGCAGCAGAAACAGCTACAAGACCAGGAGCAGAAGCTGCTGGAGCAGACACAGGTTATTGGGGAGCAGAATGCCAGGCTTGCCGAGCTCGAGCATAAGCTGCGTGAGCTGATGGACAGCGCCAGAGGGGCGTCTAGCTCCGTCCCATCCTCCTCTACCGTTGCAGCTACAGTGGCTTCTGCCGGAGGCCCTGTGAGCAATCCTGAAAATCCCAACAAAAGAGCAAGGAAGAGCTCGGACTCGCCACGGCAGTCCAAACGCCTGCGCAGCAAGAAATAAGACTTTTTCCTGTTATTCATGTTATGCTCCTCCCATGCCCTATTTTTCTTTTTTCTTCCTGGACACAGTATTCAGAAGGGAGTAGTGGGAGGCAGGCAAGTATGAGGGGAGTTGGCAACCTGCTTTCTCTCATTATCTCTCTTTTGAAACTCCCTGTCCCATCCTACTCCTTAAGCACACACCAACTTCTTGACACGCTGTTTGGCCTAACCATCCATCGTTGTGATACGTGTCGGTCCCATGTTCATCATGCCATGAAGTACAGATGCAGAAGAACACAGCCCAAAGCATGATGACCCACAAGGTCACACCAACTACCAGGGTTGGTGCGGGCTGCTCTGTGACTGTTATTAGCCAATAACGTATAACTTAATTGCTGGGATGTCTTGTCTAAATTTACTGGGGTAAAGTGGAGGATCAAGAGGTAGATACCATAGAATGCAAAGAACAGGGACTAACCCCTGCACATGTTTGTCTGTTTGGTGCCACTCGACAGTCTTGAAATCAAGATTTTTTAAAAGCTCTGCTTTTTAGCAGTGATTTATTTGTTATTTGAAAGAAAATGTTTTGTGAGGGAAGTCGTCCTGAAAAGCAACCCTTTTGTTCTCTGTAGCATTCATATCTTGTTGGACCATAGAACAAGCCTTGGCCTTCTCTTAAAAAAAAAAAAAAAAAAAAAAATTGGAGAGTTGGAATTACTGAGCATTGGTTTCTTTTTTTGGGTTTAACAGGAATTGCTGAATGCTTATGTCCTTGATAGAATGCTTTGCTTGACAAGTTAATGACATTTGTGGGGAGTGGGCCAGAGAAGCTGCATTTTATCCTGGGAAAATTCAGCAGCTCCTTGTTACATATCCGAGATTTTCCCATTTAATAAGATGGTGCCACGTAAATGGATTTTTATTACACGTATTGGAATATGGATTTAAAAAAGTTGGTGCAATAAATGTAAGGCTGTAGGCATTACAGTCTAAGGATGTTTAATTTATTTTTTTAATTACTAAGTCAGCTTTTTGTCTCTTTGCCTCTTGTCTGCTCTTGTACAGCACAAAGAGACAAATAGACGTGTGCGGAATCATGAATACGTGTTTATCAGAAACTCTGCCGTTACTGACGTGGAATACTCCCTTGGTGTATGTTGTTGTTAGGACCAGTCAGGCATGTTTGTTTGAACTGCAGTTCTCTAGTTTCAGCCACAATTCAATATTTGAGGATCTTGCCATGGTGACAGTCTTGTGGCAGAGAATACTTTTGCATGGCAAACCTTAAACACGCTGACCGAAGCGACTAGGCGTTGGAGTCCTTTCGCAGAGTAAATGGAATGCTGTCTGATGCATTCTTGTCACGTATGCCGCTATGTGAGGAGATGATCTTGGCGAAAATCAACCCGAGGCCACTTTGGTAAAAATTAACAGAATGCCTACTTTTCAGGAACCATTCACTGACTTTTCGTAGTATTGTTTAAGAGAATCTAGAGACTTCAAGGTATACACTTTTTTTTAGGGAAAGCGCCTTATTTCGGGGGATTTGACCACCTACCATCGACATCTATGTATCCATTTCATCATGAAATATTCAAGACCTAAAAGAATTACTGTGACTAGTAATGGTATCCAGAGATATGAATGGGGAAGAAATGTTTCAGCAGGAGTTATATTTTTCTGAAAATGACATTTATACCACCATGAAGTTAGATAAAATTGTGAACTTAAATTATTCTTAACATTGTAATTAATGCTCAGAAAAGGAAAGAGTTTTTGACCTCTTTTTGACATTTTAGTTGTGAAAACTGGTAATAAGGAATAGACAGATGGCTAAATTCATTTAACATGAATAGGGAGGTGAAATGTGTCACGAATGTCTTTAGCCATTAACTAGTTTATCCGCCAGGGTATGTTTTCCAGATTTTTAAAAAAAAATTAATTTAAAAAAGGCATTTTTCAAGGAGCATCTAGGTGTAAGCTTTGAAGAAAACACAATTTTGCCAAATGACCTATGTAATGTGAGGCTAATCAACTGTTATGAAGCCTTCCTTTCTGAATGGAAAGGTACAGAGAAGCGGAAACACACGAGCGAGTGGGAGAGGACTTAAATGTTTGTCTGTACAAAACTGTGTTGATTCACGTCTCCTACATAAGTGATCTGCGCGCACTTCTTTATTATTGTCAGTTATCTTGTGAACCCGTTGTTTCAAACTTCGCATTAACTAAGGACAACCCAAGATGCATGTGCCGAGGCTTCAGTAGGCTCCCGCTCCTCTGAGCAAGGCATGCTGAGAAGTGGGGTAATTGCTGAGAGCTGAGAATAGGGCTCACTCACACATTAAAAGCACCCTAGCCACACTAGGTGTTAGCTTGTGGCTTAATGCGAGACTGCATTTCCTGTTTAGAAATGACTGTACTGTAACCTTTATGTCTTTCAAAATTTAGATTGTGGATAATTTCATGTATGTAAAAGGAAAATGAAAATCTTGTAACTAGCCTGATTTTTGGCTTACTAATGGTTTGTTGCACACATAACTGTTAAATTACAAAAGAAACATTAAAAAAATTAATGTAACAGGATTGGTCTTGCCTTTTAACATCTTGCCTTAAATAGCATATTTCTTTTGCTTCCCCCTCAACTATTTCCTAAAAACAATGTCACAACAAATTATTGTAACATATAACCCATTCTATTGGCATAGTGCTAGTTGGTGAAAGTGGATCTGATCACACACCATTCAGTAAATTGAAAGTACAGCAAGTTGTGTTACAGTAACTAGTTTTCTGGGACATTAACCTTGTGTTAGTTGCTGAGTTGCGGGGTAAGTAAATTCACGTGTGTACAGTATTTCCAGGCTACTTACCAACTCTGTTTCATTTAGGTTTACTATATACAAGTTTCTAGTCTGTCTGCTGTTTTGCCCTCATATCACGGTATCTACAGGTGTCAGCGACTCTTGCCTATTTGTCAAAATAATTTCAAAACAACCGCTCGTCCCGAGCGGGGTCTCGGTCAGCCAGAGCCTATCCTGGAAACACAGGGTGCAAGGCTGAAGAGGGAGGGGAAACACCCCGGACGGGACGCCAGTCCATCGCAAGGCACCCAAAGCAGGACTCAAACCGGAGGGCCGCCACACAGTGCACATCAGCCAAACCTGCTGCGCCACCACACCCCCCTAATTTCAAACCCTTACCAACCATTTCTCTTAGGAGAGCATCTGTAGAAGAATAGCAAGAACTCTTAAACCTAACAAAGTGAACTATTTAATTAATATAATCAAGATTTTCCAGCACAACACAGAATTCTACCATCAATAAGAAGTCACAAAGTGCTTTAAGCAACACCCCCACCTCCGGAGGACAGATATGTATATCCCAAGAGGCCCATGTCTACTGCAGAGTTGGGGCTCATGAGCCAATCTGGTTTCAGACAAAAAGAAAAACTTGGAGTGTAAAACAAGGCCGATCATTAACTCCTAACACTCGTGAAAGGTTGAAACCCTAAAACACCCAAACAAAAACACACAGAGATTTAAGTCTGGTTAGGGAATTGATCCCAGATGCATCTTGGCAACAGGGCTCATAGCGACAGGGAAGATGTAAAACGAATTGGAACAAGTAAGGATTCTTCAAAAGAGAATGTTTTGTTAAACTGACCAGGGTGTCATGCTAAATTAACTTTCCAGAGCCTTCCACACATCTCAGTAAAAAATACATGCAAGGGCAGTGTACTTTAGCACTCTTCAATAATGCAATTGAGCAACACAGATACTTAAAGGTAGGGTAGATGCCAAAGTGTTAATGTTTAAGAGTTTTTCCTCTGAAATTTAACAAAACCCTCATGTGGTCCAGTGAAGCAGGCTGACCAGAAAACTGGGTAAAGTCCTAGTCCTCACCTCCAAAAGTGATTTGCCTAATACATTGAGGAAAATATACAATTCACCCAACACAGGTTATTCATTTGGACAGGGACTCTGCATCTTCAAGGTTGGCCTGGTGTTACACTTTGGCTATGTCTGTATGTTGTGTATTGGGTTGGTTCAAGCTGCTCCAAAAAATTACTGTCCATCCAGATATGGAGTGTCTCATTTCTTTGGCAACGAATGTTAGTGATGATGACCGGCCTCTGCTTTCTTGCTTGTCTTCTAATTTTCAACGTTTGGCATCCGTATACAAGGTATTTGATCTCAGATGAGGGAACTGGTGAAAAAAAATGAAGGACGAACAAAGGCGCATGTTGTACAGTTACAGCAGATTGCTGCTTCTCTGAATGAGGCATTCTAGGAACTGAATTTTTAACCAAGAGTTCAGAATAGGATCCATTCAGAAGCACCCTGGCAACACTGTGTGGGTGGACAACAAAACAGCTTTTCATTTAATGTATTCAGACTTCTGCTTTCCAGATGTTATGGAATATTTTATACTTATACAGTACAAGGGAAATGCAACCTAATCCTGTAACTATAGCATGACTTTGGCTTGCTAAACAAAAATTTACTTTAAGTATTAGATATAGTAATCATATTCCATTGCTTTTTAGAATTAGATTTTCACTTTGCTGTTATTTGTGTATAATGGTTCACATCCATATAACGACACATGAATTGTGCCGTAGTAATTTAGTAAACATACAGTCAACGTCAAAGCAATGGCTTGACCTGGAAATTTTTTTCCTATATGTATATAGGAAAATATATATAGTTTTAACAACTTGACCACTTTAAATTTTTAAGGGTGACAATTCATTTCTTTGGCAAGTAACAGTGGAGTAAATGATACCATCAAGTAAGCAGATCAGTTGTTTAAAAATAATTACCCTTCAATTCCCTGTTGACCTACCCATTATCACTTAATTTAACAGCATTGGTCTTAGAAAGCCTTGTCTTTTAAGCAGAGAAGGGTAAAAACAATAATCAAGTAAAAGTACTCTTGGTTTTATGAATATTCTTAAGTAAAAGTATTTGTTCATGAATTTAAGGAAAAGTAAAAAAGGACCAGGTCAAAAATTACTCACTATAAATAGCTTCTTAAAAACTATTCAGGTAATGGAGTAAAGTTAATGCATTACTACATGCCTCTGCTTTTACTTTAGGAATGTTGATCCTACTCTAATGTAAGTACACCTGTACTACCTACGCATGACAGTTGACTTGAATGTAGCATGACATGACTTGAAAAATCAGATTCCTGTAAAGCAGATTTCATTCAAAAAGTATGATCTAGGAAGTAGGGTAAGTTTTACTAAATTACACAATATTATTTTACATGCTTTACTTTTTTGGGGGGGGGGTTAACTATACAGCCATTGTGTAAAAGTTAAATAAATCAATTGTGAAGGCTGGACACAATACGTATGGGTGTGAAGTGTTCCAAGATCTTTGTGCAAATTTTTTTGTGTATGCGCTATGAATATAATATAAATATTGGTGGTGCCACATACAATAGGTCAAAAACCAAAGCATAAATATTTTTGGTTCTGGTTCCAATGTGGTGGAACCTCCCACCCTCACTCAGACCTGCTGAATCTCCCTCTACATTCAAGAAGGGTCTCAAAACTCACCTCTTTTGGACTCACTCCTCCCCCTATCTCGTACGTGCATGATAAACATACGTTTATGTTGAACAATTTTTCAATAAGACGTTGTTGAATAATAGATAAACCTTTTATGCACCTACTCGTGTGGCGTGTACTGGTTGTTGTGAGGATGTGACAAATTGACTACTCTAGAATTACGTACCTGTATCCTTCTGTTGATGTAAAGCACTCGTATTTTATCTGAGATGTATGCCACTTTAGAGAAAAGCATCTGCTAAATGAATACATGCAAAGTAAAGGTAATTTTCCTAGTCTGTCTTGTGTTCCGCCCGCATTATATCTATTTGTTTTTCGACAAGTACATACAAGTACGCTGTCTAGTGGCCAGAATGTTAACAAGCACTGAGGCCTATCCATTGTTAACTCTCTTCCAAGGTTTCAGGACACTTTGAAATTTTTGTGAGACAGGTTTAACCACCCTAAATAGTTAAAACCAAGGAATCTTTTGTGGTAGTTGGTACAACAGAGCTTTGAAAGGTAAAAGAAAACACTTAAGACTGTGGTTTTTTTTTTTTTTCTTTCTGTAGGGAAAATATTCTTTGTCAACATGCAGGATTATGAAATGGTTACTGTAATTTAGTAATCTTGAATTGTTCAGAAACTATTTCCGTGCCTCCGTTGTGGTCATAAAGTCACAACTGCTGTCATATTCAACGACGTGTCATATGAACGTAGTACGTCGCTGGAATGGTAGCGCTACGGATTATCCTACTTTATATCAATGAACTTGCTGGCATCGTGACAACAGCCTGGAGAACTGTTTATTGAGGAGGATAAAATCCTCACTTGTATGCTTTCCAGGAAATCCTCCCATCTTACATTTAGGCCAAATTCGTATGGTAGATGCTTTTCTCCAAAGGGGCAAAGAACGAACACTACGTAGTATTCAGCTAACACTTTTTCATCCAAGATGCTAGGTAGTCTACAGGACAATCGCTCGATCCTCTTGCGCCGTCCCGCGCTACTCACTGCACCGCTGTGCTGCTCTTGATTCAATTTATTAGCGTGTTTGTGGTTTTGTCACTTGGGATCCATGCACTTGCTTAATTTGCGCGGTCAGTAAGTTTTAAGGTTGGCTGCCTCGTAGCGCTGATATCATTAGCCCAGACAGCAGAGCAGCATCCCAAGGCAACCCGGCCTTTGAACTTACTCATCGTACCACGTACTACAACATTCGTTTGCAGCGGTTAAAGTACACGGTGCGTTTTACCAAGGCGGTGAGTTGGCTTTTTTTTAAGCTCCCATTTGACATGTTCATGCAAGTCCCAACTCTTCTACAGGACAGGAGGAAAGAAGGTGGTGGCTAGAGTTAGGTCACCGTACCCTTAGCGCTTGGTGGAGCATAGCTAGCGTAACCGTGTTCATGTTAAATATTTACTGCTGTGTCTGAATTGCCATCGCCATCAGACGTACGATCTGTGACAGCTACTTCTCGCCATGTAAGGGAGTGTCATTTCTAAGTTGACACCGCACCAGTGGAGTCCATGCTTGAAAAATAGTTTACAGCCTCTTTAAGCCCTTTATGCTTTAGTGAGTCTCTGTGAAGAAACCTGCTGCTGTGTGAATACACTGAACACACATTTGTGGCTGGGGAGACTCGGTATTCTGGGAAATCATTTGCTTTTCACCACCCTTGTTGTTAAGTGCGTTTCACCACTCTGGGCCTCAACGAAACAGCACATTCCTTCTTTGAAGACAAACAATAATTTTTGACGGGGGACCGTCATCACCGCACCGAACCAGCATGTTGCAAAAACGGAATGCGACCGACAGCAACTGTACAGCAAATTCCACGCAATGTTTTAAAATGACGTACAGATTTAACAACTACACTGACTGGTTCTTAAGTTTTTACAATGAAACGCTGTAGACTAACGATGCGTAAAAATGCACGGTTCCAAGCGCGCGGCAATGGAGATGTAGAACGTGCGCATGACAGAGTTGAGGACCGAGCTCGAGGTTGCATCACTGCGCCTGCGCGGCACTCTTCCTTATCGCTGCGCGCTCGGACGGCAATCGGTCGCGCCGCCACAGTCGACTGGTGTCATCAGAGCGGGGTTGTGAGCGGGATCGCGGGGGGGCACCCAAAGCCTAGCCTGACGCAAAATTAAGAACTGTGTAATAAATAAAGGCAGGAAAAATGGGAAACCGCGTCGCCCGTGAAGATTACGAGTGGGTCTACACAGACCAACCGCACGCCGACCGGAGGAAGGAGATTTTGGGTAAGTGAGTCCACCGACCGAGGAGTCTGGGAGGAAGGGAAGCGGCTGCTCGGGCTGTAGATGCCGGAACCGTTAGCTAATCAGGCAGCGAGGCGTCACGGAACCGCTCGGCCCCCCCGGTTCACTTCTTCTTCTTTTTTTTTTTTTAAAAAACAGGTTTTTTGGAAGGGGGAAAAAATGGTACTTTTGTTCCTTCTTCTTATGTTTGCGTAATTGACTGTTGCTGCGGATTGCAGAGTTGATCAAATTCATCTAACTTCCACTGCTCGTTTGCTGGTGGTTGGTTCTTCCATTTTGAGCGGGGAAAGAGAGAGGCGGTGTCCGCGGCTCCGAGGCCCCGAGGCCTCATGATGATGTGTCCGCACGACACACCCGTGTAGAGGCTCGGGGCTCCGCATTGAGTTGTATAATTAATATTTGCATGTCATTATGCTTAAATATGCTTAAATGTAAGAACGTGGACGAAAAGGTTGCACCGCCGACACTCGGGGCGTGACAGAAAGTTCTAGCATCGGCCTGTAACACCCCAGTGCAGTGCGGGCAGAATCGTCGTCACGCTTGAAGACTCGGTCGGTCGGTATGGTGGCGTGTTACTTTCCTTCGAGATAGTGAAAGTTATCGTGGACTTGGTCTCCAGGACAACCCTGAGCAATGAAACGAGTTTTTCGTTCGTTGCTTACTTTAGTAGACCTGACCTCCGGAGAAAGGAGGCTCGGGGCGGGCGCTGCTGCTGCAGCTCAGCTGCCACCTCCCAGCCAGTGTGGCCTAAATTACTGTTCGCCGGAGAGATCAGCTGCTCAGCATCACACAAGCTTTGCTTTGTAGTGTTTAATACGCACCCTTGACACAGACGCTACAGCTTGGGGTTACCTTCCTTTAAATATTATATACACATACATGATTGTATTTTTTACACTGGCTGCCCTGGGAGGTCCCTGGTGGAGGGTTGATCTCCCCCTGACTGGACAGGGTGGGCTTGAATAGAATGAACTCTATGTAGTGTTAACAGCCCACACACCTTATTCACCAAGGTGACTTACACTGCTAGATACACTACTTACAATGGGCACTCATTCATACATCAGTGGAACGCGCTGTCTCTGGACTGTGGGAGGAAACCAGAGCACCCGGAGGAAACCCACACGGACGCGGGGAGAACGTGCAAACTCCACGCGGACTGAGCGGGGATCGAACCCGCGTCCCCTCGAGACAGCAGCGCTACTCGCCGTGCCACCCACCCATTTCCTGACAGTACGGCAATGTTCATCATTTAGATCAGAGGTTAGGTATTTGTATAAGAAAGGATGTCTCATTTTAAGTGTTCAGCACGTAATTTTCTGAAAGTGATGGTTAGTATATTATTAAGGAATAGGAAATGCACTTTGTATTATTGTTGGATGGTTCCTATTAGTTTGTTTTACAATAGCTGAACATTGCAGCCACTTAAGGTAATTGTCTACTTGGAGGTGTCCCCTATTGTGTGGTGGCAGTGCCGAGACCTGTCCCATGTGAATAATTTAGGACTGAGTGCCTCACCAGGTGCAAGACTGGCAAGCAAAGGGCTTTCCTTCAGGACACCGTGACAAGCTGGACAGATATTCAGACTATTTATCTGATGGACTGGTTACTGATACGCAGTGATTTAAAGGCTCCATATGCATGATTTTTGCATGGTTACGGAATTTGCCTCTGAGATTTTGCATAAAATGCAGAAGTGCAGTAGTATAAACTGAAGCCAGATTGTGGTACCATTCATTACATGTGGATTCTTACTATGTGTAGCTTACTTTTTGCTTTGACAGTAATATAACTTTGATAGCAACAGCAGATTGACTGCCTGTGTGCTTTGCCAGCACCTGCTAAACCACAAAGTTCTCAATTGTTAATGTATTAGTGTTTTTTTTATTTATCAAAATACTATTACCTAGCTTTACAAAGTGCTGGATTTTTGCAGGAAACAAAGTGAAAGATCTGTGATAAGATTTATTGCATGAAAATCTCAAATGTTACCCTAGTGTTACTGTCCTTTTTGATTTGTGGTTTATGTTCAGAGGTTGTAACTGATTAACAGAAGAGTGTAAACAGTGAGTTTTATGGTACTTTCAGCTGATCTTTGTTTACTTTTAATTTTCATTGATAAGGGTGCTGAAGTAGTATGAGGCAATGTAAACAATTTTGAGACAGATTTTTGGTGCCAGTCTGCCTCATTCTGTGGAAGTGCTGCCTTATACATATTTTATGTTGCATGCATGTTATATGTTTTTGTGACTCAGTTGCAGAAATAATTGTAAGGTTTCTTTTTAATACCGTTGCCAAAGAATTGCTGTTAATAGGCTGAGGTGCTATTTTGATGCAATTCATTTTTGAATGTCAAGATTTGTTTCAAAGCTTTAGTACATGATGTTGAGAGAGTTTAATATTAATCAGAACTTGGGTTCCTGCAAGGCTTATTTCTATTAAACAATTTCCTGTTCTAGAACAAAATTTAACTGTCTAAGCCACATGACTCACAAAAGCTGTTTGACCAATCATATCACTCATCATAGAGCTCATGTTGACACCATTTATGTCTATACAGAGATTAAACGTACTGTCTAATTTTCTAATCCCATCTGGGTTAGACACTCATACCATTATCTTGAGTTCTAAAGTAACAAAAAGCTTCTTTACCATCTAGTCATAGAATACCAGCTCTTTTGTAATACTGCATAAAAGTACTTCAAGATACTCATTTGGTGTATAAGAATTCAACGTTCCAAGGGCTTCCATTAATACCCTTACTTTATCTTATGAGGAATTTCTTCACATTTACAAGGACTGAATTTGGAATTTACGTGCCTCTTTGCACCCGAGTGTAGTAATTTGGCTCATGCTGAATTAAGATCTGTTTCCATTACCCCTTGTTTGCTAGTTTTACCTGTTACAATATCAGTAATCATGATCATTAGTTGGACCTATTCTACCCCCTCATCTGTCTCAGTATGTTTTGTTTGTGAGTGTTTGTGTGTACGGTATGTAATAGGTATGAAAGAACTGAATGAGTCCAGGTACTACAGCCATACAGTGTTATAGAATGAATAATGAAGAGAAGCTCCTTATGTTGTGTTAATGGTAAACTGAAATAATTCAGTTTAACTGGACTTAGCAATATCATAGCTTAAATGAGTACAAATTTTGGGGCTGAGGAACACATTTTCACCATAGAAACTTATTCTTGTGTTTTTGAATTATGAGAATTCACTTAAGGATTTTTTTAGGAATGCATTACCTTTGTAAGTTGGTGCGAGACTGGCATAGCCAGCACTACCATTACATTAATTGAATATATTGATTCTGCAAATGATTAACAATTGTCAAGCTTTGTGCTGCGCTAAGGTGGTATACCTTCTTTATGACTAAGATCTTGCGTGCCTTGTGTTTTATGGGATATTTTACTGAATAGTTCCCATGCCTTATAATAATCAGGTGGCACGGTGGTGCAGCGAAGAGTGCTGTTGTCTCAGTGCATAGGTAGTGCAAGAGGACGTGGGTTCAACCCCCACTCAGTCCATGTGGAATTTGTATGTTCTCCCTGTGTTCGTGTGGGTTTCCTACCAAGGTCATGTTTTTCAAGTGAATTTGTGGCTCTTATTGCCCAGAGAGTGTGTGTGTGTGTGAGTGGATGTTGCTCTGGTGTATAGAGGAGTGACTGTAGTTTGATATCGTAAGTCACCTTGGATGAAAAGTTGTCAGCTAAATACTGCATTCTAGTCACTGTAAGTCAGTTTGGCGAAAAGCAGCTGCTAAATGAATAAATGTAATTGGTGACTAGAAGCTTGGTTAATTTGACATATTGCTGTTAACTTGAATTCGAATCGAAATTGTATTGTACAGTAACTTGTAATTCTTTTTCACCAGCAAAATACCCCCAGATAAAATCCCTGATGGGCCCTGATCCAAGGCTGAAATGGATTGTCTGCTTGATGGTGGCAGTCCAGTTTTTGGCTTTCTACTTGGTGAAAGACCTTGACTGGAAGTGGGTCTTGTTCTGGACGTATGCCTTTGGGAGCTGTGTGAACCACTCCATGACTCTAGCCATCCATGAGATTTCTCATAACACAGCCTTTGGTAACAACAAAGCTACATGGAACCGATGGTTTGCCATCTTTGCCAACCTTCCCATTGGCCTACCCTACTCGGCATCCTTCAAACGCTACCACCTGGACCACCACCGCTACCTGGGTGGTGATGGTGTGGACGTGGACATCCCAACCAATTTTGAAGGCTGGTTCTTCTGCACTCGTTTCCGCAAATTTGTATGGATCATCCTTCAGCCGTTGTTCTATGCCATACGCCCACTGGTCATTAACCCCAAACCTATCACCCAGCTGGAGCTGATCAATGTGGCTGTGCAGTTTACCTTCAATGCCGGCCTCTACTGGCTGTGGGGCATCAAGCCTGTCGTCTACATGATGGCTGGCTCCATGTTGGGCATGGGCTTGCACCCCATCTCTGGACACTTCATAGCAGAGCACTACATGTTCCTCAAGGGCCATGAGACCTACTCCTACTATGGTTCACTCAACCTGCTCACCTTCAATGTGGGTTACCACAACGAGCACCACGACTTCCCCAGCATCCCTGGGTGCAGGCTGCCACTGGTATGATGCCTATCTTTAAAATTTGATGAGGCAGGATTTACAAGTTATTTTTGCCTTAATCACCCCATTAAAAACATTGAAGAAATGAATACGCATTGAGTACACATGAGGCTGCATGGATCACAGTATGAGCATTCAGGTTTCTCTTTGTATTTCTTTACATTTCTCCAATTTAATTTGGAGACAATTTTTCTAATCTTCACTGATACATGAGATTTTTGAACCACACTCAAACTGTGCCACCTTTTATGACCCACTGGTCAATTTTGAAAGTAGTGCAATGTACTCTTTTACTATCCTTTGTTTCCTTTATGCTAGTCAGTTATAACATGAAGATGTGTGTATAATATGTAAAGGGATTGCATTGCATAAGTGAAGTTTTAGTTTATGGATAACTACTAACTTGTGACAGGATATTTGAGGACTGTACCATTTGTTTTTGCAACACTACATTTCTGCAAGTAAGGCTTTAATATATGTAAACTGAGTTTAGATTACATGACATAACTGCATGTTCTTGTATTAATACCCTTGCCTCTTATTGTTCCCTGTTTGAAATATTAGGTGAAAAAAATTGCAGCAGAATACTACGATGATCTTCCACAGTACACTTCGTGGGTCAAGGTCCTGTATGACTTTATCATGGACGACGAGCTGAGCCCCTACTCACGTGTGAAGAGAAAGCTAAAGGGAGAGGTCAAGTTGGAGTGAGCCGTCTTCTTGCAGCCTCCACATTGCGATCCAATCCCTGTTCTTAAAGAACCACAAACCTGCCTGGGACCAGCCCCAACCTAATGACTCAAACACTGTAAACTTTCTTGTGTACTGATATGTACAGAAAAAATGTACGTACCACTGTACTCATATGTACAGAGGTGGGTGTAATTTTTATTCTGCATTAGTGCCTGTCTCTAGATAGAGGTTTCCAGCATTTCCATTCCTCAGCTCACATGGCCAAGAGGTAGTGGTCATACTTTAGAGCCCAGGTAAAGTGACAAGAAAAATGGACTTTAATAGTCCTTAAGAGGGCTTTAATTTATTATTAGTCCTGTCCTTTTTGAAAGGTAGTTAGGCTACAGAACTTTACTAAACACCTTATTTATAAATGGGTTGAATCCATAGGGAAAAGGTCAGATCTATATATAACTACCTGTAACATCTTTTAAAAGGTTCTGTTAAGTGGGGATCACATTAATTGCTACCACTTTGCTTTGCTTTTTCCTTTTGCTTTTCAGTTGATGTTTTATTTTAAAGGGTGGCTGGTAGCTTCACTGCTGCATCTGAGGTAGCTGAAATTCAGGCTAGAGCAAAGCTTTTGTTTTACCGAAATGTCACTGAGTATAAAAGTTAAGATCCTTGGTGTGTGTATCTCTCTATTGCCTTAGAGTACTCCACCATCAGTTAATGTCTTTTTAAACTTAACGTGTGAGAACAGCAGTGGCTCTTTTTCCATCCAGGCTGTATAATGCAGTTGTGAATGTATTTCTGTTCATATGCTGAAGGGAGGAGGAATATGAAGAGAGGAAGAATAACTTAACATTTTAATATTTTAGAACAAACTGCTCACTGGGGATAATCTGAAGTTTCCTTTTTGCTTTTAAAGTGATCATCAGTTTGTCATTTCCTCCAGTAAAAACTGAATACGGTTAGAAAGTGACTGGTGTTAGCTTCTTAAATGTCTTGAACAAACCAAAATAACTTAATTGGTGTGTGCAGATCCTGTTCTATGTAATGACATTAGGCAAGTACCCCTCACTGATACTAAAGACTGATTTTCACCTGTGTTAACATGAGGAACTTTTGTTACTGTGAATGATTTGTTCTGAAAGGAGGAGTGGGTTGGGTTCATGCCATTAGCTGAATTGCTGTGATCAGTATTATAAGTGTGAGGAACTCGTGTAGAAGAGCAGTTGAGAGGCCCAGCATTCTGCTGAGTTTTTGGATCAAATGCCAGTTCATATCTTTCACAGTATGTATGCAATTTCTTCCCTTTTACTACATTTATTAAACAATGCAATACTTGAAACCTTTGTGCCAGATTGAAGTACATTTAAGATCAAATACAGACTGGTATCTTCAAACTTGTATGCTGTTACATTTAGCAGATGCTTTTCTCTAAAGCAGTGTATACATCTCAGAAAATACAATTTGTGCTAGTCCTTAGGAGAAAGACAGTTGCAGACATGATTCTTAAACCTAGTTCTACTTTATGCACCAATGTTCATCGCACAAGTAGGTGCATAAGACTCAGGGTAGACTAATTCTGATCACCTTCCTACAATTTTACAACACAAACATGTACAATATAGGAATAGCAGCTCTGTAAAGGCTTATCTGGGCATGATCATAAGTTATGGTGCATAAACATTTACACCATACATGAGCTTGAAAGAAACTTCCTGTATGGTCCCTAATGTTTTGTACTTTAAACTCATGGCATGTTTGAATTTATCTTCTTGATTTTATTTAATAGCACCAGCATATTTCATAATATGCTTATCCCCCTTAGGTGGTCTTAGGGATACATGGAAAAACATTGTATTTTGTAACAATACAGAAGAGATACATCGTTGTGCATTATGTGCTTTAACTTTGTAGATACATCCAGTTAAGAACTATTGTGCTTTAATTTTCCAATTAATTTATTTGATTGGAACATACAGCCTATGGCTTCATCAAGCCAGTCCATGTGCACTGACAAACTAGAAAATTTCATAAACTAACTTTGTGCACACTACACCCTTTCACGAAAATGAAATTTCTGCAAATAGGTCATTACCCAAGTGATGAAAGTTTATACACAGCTCCATATTTGTTAAAACAGCTTCTACTTAAGTTGGCACATAAAGCTTAAATATTTTCCTGGAACAAATGGTAGAAAACAACCCCTGTTTTTAATACAAAAAAAAAAAAAACCTGAAGGGCCGAACGTATGTTTTAATGCGTTACGCTATTTTTCCTGAGTACACATAACCAGAGCAAGAGCAGCACAGCACTGGCTCACACACATGATCAGGTATAGAGAGTTCCAGTTAGACACAAAGGCACCCAACTCATTTAATGGCATCACTCATGCAGATCTTTTGAGTGCACACTAGTATAAACCTTTGTGAACTCATACATTGTTCTTGGTAATACTAGCTTATGATTATACTGCTTATTTGAGTGTAACTTTTCTAAGCCCAGCTCCATTTGCCAATATGTGATTTTCAGTATCAAAATATCTAAATCAACAATTTCCCATTTCTAACATTCCTTACATAGGAAATGTTCAATAATAGGTGGGGGAAAAGTAAGGATGGAGTAAGGGGCAGTTTTACTGAAAAAAACTCAGCATTTTAATTACTCTTATTGATTACAGACAGTATGCAGATGCTGACATGTTAATGTGATGAATCAGTTGCTTCCTCAAGGCTTGATCTATTGTGACCTCGGGGGCAAAACACACATTCAGTATTTAAGGTGAAACACTTGTGGCACCAGATGCCTAGGAGAAACACTGATATAAAGCAGAACACTGAATAGCAGGTTGTAGTGATTACATAATTTTTAAAGTAGATTTTAATGTTGCTTCATGATAATAAAATGCAATCATATTTACAGCGTCCCTTGACTCATGCCCTGTGTTTCCAGCATAGAGCCACACTGCATTGGGTGAGCTCTTCAAGAAAAACAGAATAATTTATTCTAGAGGACTGCTTCTGCCTCTGGCTCAAGTGTCGCAGGTTTGAATCCTACATCCAGCTGTAGTACCATGAGGTACTTACCCAAAAAAAAAAAATGCTCTGGTAAAATTCACCCAGCTGTATAAATAATTGTAAGTAGTTTAACATCAAGTCATTTTGGAGAAAAGCATCAGATAAATTCAAGTGTAAATAAATGTACATCTTAGAGCACCATTTTTAATTAATATCTTTACATGATGTATTTTACTGAACCTAACCAGTGAGTAAACTGTGGAATTAAATTCTATTACATTTATTCATTTAGACACTTTTCTCCAAAGTGACTTACAACAGATACTATGTAGTGTTACTAGCCCATACACCTTATTCACTAAGGTGACTACATTGCTAGATACACTACTTACAAGGGGTCACTCATCTATGCATCAGTGAAACACACTCACTCCGTGACACTCACACACTACGGGGGAACCTGAACAGCCTGTCTTCGGACTGTGGGAGGAAATGGAGCACCCAGAGGAAACCCACACAGACGCAGGGAGAACATGCAAACTCCACACAGACTAAGTGGGGATCGAACCCAAGTTCTTTCACACCACCTAGGCGCTGTGAGACAGCAGCGCTACTCACTGTGCCACCATGCCGCCCATTAAGATTTTATACATTTCCAAGCAGTAGTTGTACTTATGAACAATTACTAATCACATCCAGACCCTGCTTTGCTTGTAAATTGAAATATAAGTATTTTATTCCATACAGTAGCTTGTATCAAGTGTTATGGAACAGAAATGCATATCTGGTGTCTCAAATACTTTATAATTGGTGTTTATTTGGTTATTTTCCTTCAGTGTCATCTTTTATAACAGGACCAACCATACGCCTCCTAGCTCTACCACTAATAGAAAATTCAGCATTAATATTCATTCTTTCAGTTGAAGATTTTCTCCAAAGTGACAATGTTAAGATACTTAAAATTATTCACCATTTATACAGCTGGATATTTTTTAATGTCTCAATTCAGGGTAATTACCTTGATCGTACTGTATATCTTGTATCTTGGGATGCATCCGGACATATCATCAGTGATGAAACCGGGGGGTCACGGGACAGTCTTTCAACGTCAGACACTCTTGCCCAGGCAACATGACCAGGGCTGATCAGGAAGCACGATCTCGAACCCACAACTTACCACTTCCGATCAAGAGCAACCTACAGCAGACACCCTTTCCGCAGTCTCAGTAACGACCGTCGGTCTTCCTCCTTTGGCTGCCTTTCATACCCAACATCCCATAACTCTATACAGAGCCTCCCCTGCAAAGCCCTCACAGCTGACTTCAGTTGACACACACCTTGTTCTCCAGCCTTGAGTGGCACAGCTCCACCAGCTCCTCATACCATCCATCTTTCTTTCTTTCGGGCAGCAGGGATTCCAAGCTGGTCCCTTTTAGCGCAAGACAAGAACTCCAACAATTGCTACTTGTGCCCTCATAATACTAACCTTTTTATCTACAGCTGCTATAACATTGATGCCCTTACGCTACTGTAAATAAAGCCACGATCTCCATAATAAAATGTTAGTAACGCTAAACAGTGCCTCTGACAGCATGAAGAAATAGGCAGTGATGCTGCAAACCACATTTAATTCATAAAGATGTGGCAGCCAAATGATCAAAAAATGTGTCTGCGTGTACCCTTTGCTTCCATGATCGACTCCAGACTTTTGTGACCCTGTCCTGGAAAAGCAGTTATTGATTCAGCCAGCTGTAAAAATGGGTAAATAACTAAGTTTAACATTGCAAGTCATTTTTGGAGAAAAGCATCAGATAAATGTAAGTGTAAATATTCATCTTGCATTCATAAAGAAAAAGGTTTGTTAGAAGTATTATAAAATGTGTTGGAGTTATCATTGTTAAGCATAAACATAGCTGTTAATGGTTTAATTATAATTATTAACAATTAATAAAAATTAAACAAAAGTTAATATATTAACATTACAATTAATTATAAAACGTGTTGGCATTATTGTAAAGCAGAAAATTAGCTGTTATGGTTTAATTCAATTTTTTGTGCGGGGACTTCTGGAATATTTTCAAAACGAAACAATGGTAATTTGACCCCATAAGGAGGCGAGAAATCGCCTTCCGCCAGATCCGCGCACGGAATCAGGAACGAGCCCCGTTATGTGAGGAATTGGTGTACAGCGCTGCGCTGTGGAGGCAGAGCCCGTCTGAACGTTGAACTCGTGAACACATACAGCTATCTGCCGTTTCGAGCCTTGCTCTGTCTCTAAATTACACGTCCTTTCACAATTCCAAATTCCTTGTCAAGTGCATTTCCCATATTTTCGCCGCAAATACATTTTTGATTTATTATAAATACCGACAAGAGGTGTCGCCTGGGGAAACGGTCACCCGCTATGCTGCCATCTAGTGGCCAAAACGATGGGCGACATTTTCCAGCGCCGGCTGCCTCCTCTTTCAGCAAATGGGCGCCGACTCGGCGGGGCTTTTCTCGCCTCCCAGTCCCTGGACCGACTGCACTTTGGTTACACGTGGACACGCACCTTCGACTCTATGCTCACGTGGCGAGATCGTCCTTCGGCCCATTGCACATGGGGGAGAATAAATAAAATAAATGAATAAAGAAAGACGTTTGAATCTCACTCTGATCGCCCAGTTGTTTTGATGCAAGGAGTGTAAAACACACAGCACTGCCTGACAGAACCGCTGTTTATATGGGAAAAGTTCAGCTGAGGTCAGACTGTCGTAATTTGGGCACTAAAGACATAACCAAGTTTCAAGTCGGGCTCCAAGCTAAGCACAAGCCTTCAAGCCAGTGGCGACGCCCCCCACCCAATGGACCACCTTCCGTACCACACCATAGAGAATCCTTAATGTTTTTTTGTACTAATGTTTCTCGTAAATCGTAATTCCCCTCTATCACTGAATGTAATGTAGTGACATAACTAGCAAAATTCAGTTCAGACGCACAGCCTAGGCTACATAGTTAACTGTGGTTAAAGTGGAAATTCGGTAAGAAAACAATAGAATTCTAAGTAAAAACGTTTAAGTGCATCAAAACTTTATTTTAACGTTATCGATATAGGTTCACAAATACCAATTACCACAATATTGTGGCTAAAACACCAGAAAATGTGAGAAAATAAGCGACGCGCGTGGAGACGAAACCACGTGATTCGAAGCGTCACTCTAATTGGGTAATAATGAGAGCTGTGAGCGGAGCGCTCTCGAAGGTTCAAGAAGTAAACTAGCAGCGAGTTTTATCCTTGTAGCTACATTGATCCATATAAACTGGGCTTTCTAACGAAATATGTTTTAGAAAAATATCCCTGTAGTTATTTATTTTTTTTTTTTAAAAAAAAGCATTTCCGAATCACTGCACAATAACTTTATACACTCTGATGGTGGTGTCACCGGGTGCAGCCCGCACCCCCCTAGTGACGCCGCCGCTGCTACACGAATAATCCAGAAGCAAATAAAAAGGGCGATTAAATAGAAACAAGAGCCGTTTCGTTTCACAATGTATGCAGAGCAAACCACTCTGGCAACAGAAGCAATACATAAAATTCAAGGCACTCGAAGGAACCCAAAGCTGTCGTGACCCCCACAGAACTCCCCTTCCTCCCTCAGACACATAACTGCTGTTTTGAGGTATTAATCATGGAAGCAAGTAGACTTTAAGAACAGCGCTAATGCAAAAGGCATAGTGTAGTTGAAATGTACTATTTTTTAATTGTAAAACAGCACAATTGGACCAGTAGTCAGTTTCAAAGCACAGAACAGCTTTCATTTTTTTTTTTTTTTAAAAATTGGGGAAAAAAAAAGAAAAAGTGAACACCGCGTATGATGTGGAAAAAGTATTAGCTAGCACCACTCTGCTCTGCTGTGTTTCACATTGTCATGTCACCTACACCAAGACAAGGCCAAAAAGAAAAAAAAAAAATTATGCACCACTACAATATAAACCTGAGCAGCTGTAACTAATCTGCTTCATATGATGAATTTAGTAACAAAGAAGTGAATTAAACGCAGCTGCTCCCCGCATGACGGAAAAAGGAAGGCGCACGTACCAGAGCAGCGTGTCCCGGCCTAGTCCTGAAAGGCCACGGGGTTTTGGCTCACGAACGCATAGTTGAAGAGATTAACCTGGGTAGTACAGCCCCATACCTGACATTTGTGTCGTCAATCAGGCTCCAGTTAATTACTAATTACAATTAATTGTTTAAAGGGTGAAAGGAGGCCCTAGAGAGCCGGACTTACAGGAGGCAGTCATCAAGTACTCAATCCAGAGCTGGGTAGCTATGCATACAAGACAGAGATAATACCAAACTGCAATTAACAAATGAATTTATTTCATTACTAACAGGTTAAGAATGGCTAACTGACAACCCGAATGGTCAACTGATTAAATAAAATAATGAACACAGATTTTTTTTTTTTTTTTTTTTTTGTAATTTAAACATCAAGGACTGAGAAAATTACGATGAATTCTCAATTAAAGCTTTCAGTTTAACGTGACTTGAATCGTTAGAGATATTTAAAGATGCGAAAGAGGTGAATTATTGGGTCCCGGCGCAATTGCATTGTAAAGTGTCCTGCTCGGTTAAACTGGACGACCTAAGGATGACGACGAGTCCGTACAAAAACGAGCAAAAGTAACTCCGTGCAGAAACGGGACAGGGGCGTCCGTTAGCAAGTAGGGTCGTTTTTAACAGGTCCAAGCCATAGAACGATCGCTTGAAAACACATAATGTCATATAGTGCTTTAACCAGCCCCTAACCTACAGTCTGTCCAGGCAAAAGAAAAAACAAAACTGACTGAAGTGGTTGAGCAAATGAAAGAGTGGAGAAACCTAATGTATTTGTCTCTGCTTGAATATTGTACACATGGGACCATCTTAACAGCCTGAAAACACACTTAAACACAGGAATGTTTCTTTATTCACTTAAAACACAATTCCCCTCATAACAAGTATTAGATTGCTTAAATTTGTATTACATTTCAAAATAAAAGATGCTGAGTATGTTCTTCACATCATTCTCTGTGTTCATAATGGATCTTCTAAGAAATTGACAAGTTAGTATGCTATGCCATTTATTAAATTAATAAATTTAAAAAGTTAAGCACAATTACTTGAGGAATTTGCATTTTTTTATTATCGGCTGCTGGCGGTCCCTTCACTGTTATTGCGTTCGCTGCCATCAAAAACACATCTAGCTGCCTGAAAGGTGAGTCAAATCCGAGGGTGAAGTGCGCTATCAGTGTTTAAGATGTGGTGTGACACCTCAAGCTCAGCGTGCACCTAGTTAGTGTCTCCTCAAAACAACATTAAAAAGCACCACAACCTGTACACACACAATGGCAGCTAACCATGAGCTCCTGGAAGGCTTCTCTCAGGGCCAAGAATGGCTCAAGAATTAGCAGAATGTTGCACATGGTGTGTGGAAATGCCAGGTTTTTAGTAAAAAAGGCTTACAAGGATGAAAAATACATTTTAACAGAGTTTCTAAATTGACACAGTACCACATGGAGATTGTTCTGCACATTCTCATGATCTTCAGAATATACTGGAGAAAATGTTCAAAAATGTATTTGTATATCTCACAAATTTTTTCAAGAGGTATTTCCAGATGTTATTAGAACTTTTTTACCACCAGTATTGGGTTTCAAGACACTTTAATTTAACAGTGATATCCCGGCTCCTTGAGAACAGGACTGTTTTCAGTGCTTTTCTTTCCTTTAAAATATTCCTTTAAAGGAATCTGCAGCGAGTGTTTTGCCCATGGCATGATGACATACAGATGGTTTTGTAAGTGTGGGGTACTTGTGTTACTGGTCTGTACAGCAGTCACACACCACAGAAATTTATAGGATGGGTTACAGACCACTCCTCCGTGAACCGCCACCTTATCGTGGTGGAGGGGTTTGAGTGCCTGAATGAGTCCAGGAGCTATGTTGTCTGGGGCTACATGCCCCTGGTAGGGTCTCCCATGGCAGACAGGTCCTGGATGACAGACGAGACAAAGCGCGGTTCAAAAACCCCTTATGACAAAAAAATCAAGGCGTCCGTTTACCCCACCCGGTATGGGGTCACCGGGGCCCCACCCTGGAGCCAGGCCTGGGGGGGGGGCTCGCATGCGAGCGCCTGGTGGCCAGGTCTATGCCCACGGGGCCTGGCCGGGCTCAGCCCGAAGCCACAACGTGGAGCCGCTCTTCGGTGGGCTCACCACCTGCCGGAGAAACCATAAGGGGCCGGTGCGTTGTGATTTGGGCGGTGGTCGGGGCCGAGTGCCCGGCCGACCCGAACCTCGGGCGCCAACTCTGGTTTTTGGGACTTGGAATGTCACCTCACTGGCGGGGAAGGAGCCTGAGCTGGTGCGGGAAGTTGAGAGATACCGTCTAGATATAGTCGGGCTCACTTCCACTCACAGCTTGGGTTCTGGAACCACTCTACTCGATCGAGGGTGGACTCTCCACTATTCTGGCGTTGCCCAAGGTGAGAGGCGGCGGGCTGGTGTGGGCTTATTAATAGCCCCCCAGTTCAGCCGCCATGTGTTGGAGTCTACCCCGGTGAATGAGAGGGTCATCTCCCTACGCCTTCGGGTCAGGGAACGGTCTCTCACTGTCGTTTGTGCTTATGCGCCTAGCGGCAGTGTAGAGTACCCGGCCTTTTTAGAGTCCCTGGGGGGCGTGCTGGAAAGCGCTCCCACTGGGGACTCTGTCGTTCTACTGGGGGACTTTAACGCCCACGTGGGCAGCGACAGTGATACCTGGAGGGGCGTGATTGGGAGGAACGGCCTCCCTGATCTGAACCCGAGCGGTGAGTTGTTATTGGATTTCTGTGCTAGTCGCGGTTTATCCATAACGAACACCATGTTCATGCATAAGGGTGTCCACCAGTGCACTTGGCACCAGGACACCCTAGGTCGGAGGTCGATGATCGACTTTGTAGTCGTTTCTTCTGACCTTCGGCCATATGTCTTGGACACTCGGGTGAAGAGAGGGGCTGAGCTGTCAACTGATCACCACCTGGTGGTGAGTTGGATTCGATGGCGGGGGAAAAAGCTGGACAGACCTGGCAGGCCCAAACGCATAGTGAGGGTCTGTTGGGAACGTTTGGCGGAGGCCCCTGTCAGAGAGGTCTTCAACTCCCACCTCCGACAGAGCTTCAACCAGGTCCCGAGGGAGGTGGGGGACATTGAGTCTGAATGGACTATGTTCCGCTCCTCCATTGTCGGTGCGGCTGTTCGGAGCTGCGGCCATAAGGTCTCCGGTGCCTGTCGCGGCGGCAATCCCCGAACACGGTGGTGGACACCGGAAGTAAGGGATGCCGTCAAGCTGAAGAAGGAGTTCTATCGGGCCTGGCTGGCTCATGGGACTCCTGAAGCAGCTGACGGGTACCGACGGGCCAAACGGAGCGCGGCTCTGGCAGTCGCCGCGGCAAAAACTCGGGCTTGGGAGGAGTTCGGTGAGGCCATGGAGGAAGACTTTCGGTCGGCCTCAAAGAGATTCTGGCAAACCGTCCGGCGACTCAGAGGGGGGAAGCGGTGTTCCACGAACACTGTTTACAGTGGAAGTGGTGCGCTGCTGACCTCAGCTGAGGATGTTCTCGGGCGGTGGAAGGAGTACTTTGAGGATCTCCTCAATCCCTCCGACACGCCTTCCGTAGAGGAAGCTGAGGCTGGGGACTCGGAGGGGGACTCGTCCATTACCCTGGCTGAAGTTGCTGAGGTAGTCAAAAAACTCCTCGGTGGCAAGGCTCCGGGGGTGGATGAGATCCGCCCCGAGTTTCTCAAGTCTCTGGATGTTGTGGGGCTGTCTTGGCTGACACGCCTCTGCAGCATCGCGTGGAGTTCGGGAACGGTGCCTCTGGACTGGCAGACCGGGGTGGTGGTCCCTCTTTTTAAGAAGGGGGACCGGAGATTGTGTTCCAACTACAGGGGGATCACACTCCTTAGCCTCCCTGGGAAAGTCTATGCCAGGGTACTGGAAAGGAGAATCCGACCGATAGTCGAACCTCGGATCCAGGAGGAGCAATGCGGTTTTCGCCCTGGCCGTGGAACACTGGACCAGCTCTATACCCTCACTAGGGTGTTGGAGGGTTCGTGGGAGTTTGCCCAACCAGTCCATATGTGTTTTGTGGACCTGGAGAAGGCATTCGACCGTGTCCCTCGTGGCATCCTGTGGGGGGTGCTTCGGGATTATGGGGTTCGGGGCTCGTTGCTACGGGCTGTTCGTTCCCTGTATGACCGGAGCAGGAGCTTGGTTCGCATTGCCGGCAGTAAGTCAGACCTGTTCCCGGTGCATGTTGGACTCCGCCAGGGCTGCCCTTTGTCACCGATTCTGTTCATTATTTTTATGGACAGAATTTCTAGGCGCAGTCAGGGAACGGAGGGTGTCTGTTTTGGTGGCCGCGAGATCTCGTCTCTGCTTTTTGCGGACGATGTGGTCCTGTTGGCTTCATCAAGTCAAGACTTGCAGCGTGCACTGGGGAGGTTTGCAGCCGAGTGCGAAGCGGCGGGGATGAGAATCAGCACCTCCAAATCCGAGGCCATGGTTCTCAGTCGGAAAAAGGTGGATTGCTCCCTCCGGGTTAGGGGGGAGTTGCTCCCTCAAGTGGAGGAGTTTAAGTATCTTGGGGTCTTGTTCACGAGTGAGGGAAAAATGGAGCGGCAGGTCGACAGACGGATCGGTGCGGCGTCTGCAGTAATGCGGTCATTGTACCGGTCTGTTGTGGTGAAGAGGGAGCTGAGTCGTAAGGCGAAGCTCTCAATTTACCGGTCGATCTACGTTCCTACCCTCACCTATGGTCATGAACTCTGGATCATGACCGAAAGAATGAGATCGCGGATACAAGCGGCAGAAATGAGTTTCCTCCGCAGAGTGGCTGGGCGCACCCTTAGGGATAGGGTGAGGAGCTCAGTCACCCGGGAGGAGCTCGGAGTAGAGCCGCTGCTCCTCCGCATCGAGAGGAGCCAGTTGAGGTGGCTCGGGCATCTGTTCCGGATGCCTCCTGGACGCCTCCCTGGGGAGGTGCTCCGGGCTTGTCCCACTGGGAGGAGGCCTCGGGGCAGACCCAGGACACGTTGGAGAGACTATGTCTCCCGGCTGGCCTGGGAACGCCTTGGGGTTCCCCCAGAGGAACTGGAGGAGGTGTGCGGGGAGAGGGAGGTCTGGAGTACTCTGCTCGGACTGCTGCCCCCGCGACCCGGCCCCGGATAAAAGCGGAGGAAGATGGATGGATGGATGGATGGATGGGTTACAGACCAGTAAGAGGGCCCCCTCCCATGAAAAACCCATAAGCTACCAAGAGTAAGACTGGGACACAGTGCTAATCAGCACTTTGGAAGTGAAGTGTCAACCTAAGGAAGTGGTACAGAACAACCAGTTTCGATGCAGAATTGGTGATGGGAATTGAGGAATTCCTAAACATCTGCCCCAGCAGTGACTGGCAATAACGGCCACTGGTTGACCTCTGCCCTCTGGCAAGCTAGTGCGAGGCTGGAGCCTGAAAAGCAGTGAGGTTTGGACCTTCAATTTTTCTTTGACTCCAGGCTTCTGTAGTGGTCGCATGCCTGGATAACCTCGGTGACCACGCTGGGATCGTCCAAGGTCGAAATGTCCCCGAGGTCACTGGACTGACCCATAGCCACCTTCCTCAAGATCCGCCTCATGATTTTCCCCGAACGAGTCTTCGGGAGCCGCTTCACAACCTTATTTCATCAAAGGAGTAAGCGGGATACACAAAACCATGAGTTTCCTTTCTATACCGTTACGCAGCACAATTTACGTCTCTCTTTACATTTAGACTTACGTTTGCATTTATTCGTTTAGCAGATACTTTTCTCCAAAGCAATGTACATCTCCAAGAACAATGCGAAAAGTGCATTACATCAACAGGGTGAACAGCTGAACAGCACCAAATCTTGCAGACCAAGTATGGTCTGACCTTCCTTATAACTGGGTAAAAGAGTTAAAACAAACTCTGATTTTAGCCACAACTGGTGGCACCATCAAAGAATTCTCATTCTGCATAAAAGAGACAATATTCTGTATGCTGTATATCACAAATGCTGTCCACTTACCAGGAAGTGATCAGGAACAGCGTATTTGGCTATCTTAGCAGCCACCAGAGATTTTAGCTCCTCTATGACTTGTGACTGACTGGAGGAACCCACTTCTTTTAGGACCACAAAAGCAAAGGGAACTGCAGAAAAGAACACACAAGACAAGAAATACACCTTACAGTTAATCACAACTGAGCTAAAACTATGCAAAAATGTAATGTGATTCAAAATTACTTTGAATATTTTTATTTACATTGGTTTGTCATGTTACAAACGTTCAAGTTTCAAAGCACAAACATTGTCTGGTTTATTTCTTTTTAATGACATCTTCTTCACTGTTCTGTTTGCTGGTGTTGTTATCGTCATGCATAAAAATACCCTTTTTTGGTTTTATAATTAATTTTAAAAGACAATTTTTTTAGTCATGGAAGCAATTATTTTGTTTCATAAAAAGTGATATTAATCTGAACCTCTCACATCAGGAATTCATGGAACATGGTGATTTCACAAAACACATTAACCCCATGAAGAGGGGGATGGGAGTATTTTTTAATATGTACTATGTTACTTATGTTGCTTCTGATTTAGTGGTAAAAGTGAGTTTCTGAAACAGTTAAGTTTTACACAAACTTCCAGCCCAACTGCGTTCATAAACCGAGCAGCCAGTTTAATAGGATTTATAGTGTAATGATGAAAGTCAGATCCAAATTCCTCTGTTTTGCCATTTTACCTCACCATGTAAAACATCCAGGCACAGGTAAAAAAGACTGATAGAAGATTGTTAAATATCGAAAATGTTGTATTTGTTACTGTCATAGGGGGTGCGGTGGCGCAGTGGGTTGGACCACAGTCCTGCTCTCCGGTGGGTCTGGGGTTTGAGTCCTGCTTGGGATGCCTTGCGACGGACTGGCGTCCCGTCCTGGGTGTGTCCCCTCCCCCTCTGGCCTTCCGCCCTGTGTTACCGGGTAGGCTCCGGTTCCCCGTTACCCCGTATGGGACAAGCGGCTCTGAAACTGTGTGTGTGTGTGTGTGTGTGTGTGTGTGTGTGTGTGTGTGTGTGTGTTACTGTCATTTTATGAGTGATCACAAGGAGGAGCTAAGTGCTCACATGTAAAACAGAAGGAAAGCCTGACACGCTAACTCCTAATCTGACATTTATTTAGCTGACACACACACATTGTCTTGAAACTGCTTGTCCCAAGTAGGGTTGCAGCGAGCCAGAGCCTAACCTGGCAACACAGGGCGTAAGGCTGGAAGGGGAGGGGACACGCTCAGGACAAAACACCAGTCCATCACAAGGCATCCTAAGCAGGACTCAAACCCTAGACCCACCAGAGAGCAGACCCCCGCCAAACCCGCTGCATCACCATGCCCCCCCATTTAGCAGACGCTTCTCTCCAAAGTAACTTACAAAGTTAATGTCCATACATTTATTCACCCATTTTTAAAGCTAAGTAGTTTTACTTGAGTAATTTAGGGCAACTACCTTGCTCAAGGGTGCTGCAGCCACACGTGAGATTTGAACCAGTGACCTTGGGGGTCCAAAGGCAGTAGCTCTAATCACTATGTCAGCAGCAGTCCCATGATAGTGTTAAGGGCTTTTCTCCTGTCTATCTGTTTTCCACAAATCTGTAGCCAAGATATCCCTTTCAGTCATGTTAATGACTGATTAATCAACACTCTGTGTCGGTGACACTGTGTGCGCGTGGTACGAGCTGGTTAATAAAGGAGAATGTGTATAACCAAAACCCAGAGTAACAGTGGAACTGGGACAGAGTTCACAGGGCTGACTGTGAGCGATAAGAAAAGGTGAACGTACAGAGGACGTCTCCTTTACGTCTCCACCGCTCACAGTACAGTCTTTATTTAAATGGATGTGTTTCACATACACTTGTAAGCATATACTGTAGGTCATAATGCAGCTAATTTTACAATATGTAGATGGACAAAATACGCAAACATATAATAAACGTTTATCCTGTGTAAATTTTGGACAGTGTTAGACGCTGGTGTGTCTATTCCGTGATTGCTCCTTACCTTCGCCTTTGACATCATGAGGGATGCCAACCACGGCTGTCTCAGGAACGTCTGGGTGTTCGTCCTAAAGAAGGTGAAAAACTGGGTTTGCTCAGTGCGCAGCACCCATCGTTAATGCTAATGGAACTGCAGCGCAGCATTTTTCAAAGGACGTACTAAAAGTAACATTTAAGTTATTCAAACTATCCACCAAAATGTTCACTGCACAACATAAGAAGAACATACTGTATATGAGCTTAAAAGGCTACAAGGGAGTGTGTAGTCGTGGCGCAGTGGACTTGGTCAGGGCCTGCTCTGTGGTGGGTCTGGGGTTCCCCGCGGCGGACTGGTGTCCCGTCCACAGTGCGTCCCCTCAGCCCTGCGCCCTGTGTTGCTGCGCTAGGCTCTGACTCGCTGTGATCCCCTCTTGGGACAAGTGGTTATATATGGTGTGTGTGTGTGTGTGTGTGTATTGAGTAGTGATGCTTTTACGTAAACAGAGTACTCGTATTCCACACAGTTTATTCTCACCAGGGCATCCTCAATCTCTGCAGTGCCCAGTCGATGGCCGCTGATGTTGATGACATCATCCATGCGCCCTGTTATCTGGTAGTAGCCTTCTTTGGACCGGTAAGCCCCATCGCCAGTGAAATAATGCCCTACAATAAACCATCACAGTTGAGTGCATGATCTAGCCAAACCCATTAACTTCACCACTGACATTATTTCACAGAGTGCTGGCTACCCGGCCAAGTGCTGAACATACCTGGCTGTCTCAGCATTCATATGCAAACAGTAATCTGGGCGTTACGAAAATATTTCAGCCTGGGTTGACAGCACAAGCCACCGCTCTCCACATACATACTTGTACAGGCCAACGGGCCAACAGCTTCCATATCTAGAAATTGACAAGCACGACCTGGCTGGGTCCCTTACCTGGATATGGTTTAAAGTACGCATCCACAAATCTCTGGTGGTCCCCGTAGATGGTCCGGGCCATTCCAGGCCAAGTCTGACTAATACAGAGGGCGCCGCTGACATCATTTCCTCTTATCTCTTTCCCCTGTGAGCAACAAAGGTGACAGTTTCTGTCTGTAGCGGTTCTTCTTCTAAAAACTTATCATTCTCGTAGGTTTAGTTTTTGGTAGGAGACTCACTCTGGGAGGTATCTGAAGCTCAAGTGATCTGTGAAATGCCTGAATGAATAAGACTGCTCAAGTCTACTGGAACTGAAGAGATGTTCAAAACTCACAAACGGAGACCTGATGATCAAGTCCTCACCAGCGTAAAGGGTCTCGACATGCTCATGTTCAAGTCTCTACAATGTTACTTTCACATAATTGGACAGAACAGCAAGGTATGTCTGTCAGATGCTCCTCAGCTAAAACACAGCACAGTCTCGCTGTTATGACAACCGGTTGCATCACCACCACCGTTCCATCGTATTACTTTTATTATTTATTCATTCTGCCGACCCCTTTGGTTAAGGTGACTTCTAGCTTTTGTCTTCACGTAAAGGAGCCACTAAAGCAAAGTGCTAGGAGGCAGTGACTTGTAACCATGTACTGGAGTGGGCTTTTATCATTAGGGAAGTATGGGGATGGGCTGGTGTACCACCAAGAAACAAAGAGACCCCAAATCTGATAAACTGGAGAATCCAGGCCAGTTTTAATTGCGCTGCGAAAGGGAGTAAGGCAGAGCACAGTCTGATCTCAGATGGGGTCAGGTCAGCCAGCTCCAGGAAATTAAAACAAACGTCTGTCCCACCGTTGGCCAGATTAGGAAAGATTGGCAATCTGGCAGCATGCTGTAGCATTTGCGCACACCCTTTGCAGTTCCTTACAAAAGGGTATCCAACCGCACACTGGGGTGTTTCCTTGGAGGTCCAGGAGCAAGCTGGCTGTCACAATGCTGCCCACTTTAAGCGGTAAGGCCGGAGATTCCCGCTCAGGGTGCGTGTGTGTGTGTGTGTGTGTGGGGGAGGTGGGGTCAAAAAATGTTTGCGATATCTAAAGGGCTAGTCCTTCAAAGTGCTTCCCGAGCAAATTCTGACTTGCAGCTAACTGAAAAAAACCATAAGCAGGTCATCCAACAGGGAAACTAGTTAAAACTATGTGTGGTCGTTCACATGTACGTGCAAATAAAGAGAACCGATGCCTCACTGACCATAATACAGTACACCAATTCCACCCCCCAACCCAGCTCCTGTATCAGCATCCAACTTCGCACTGTTGGCACTGGCTGCTGGACTGTTGGCCATATGGAGAGCTCTTTGCACATAAGCCATTTCTGGAGCTGGATTATTACCAGTTGATTATCTCCAATGATTTAGCAGGAATCTGTCTCCCCCCCCACTTTCACACAATTCAAACATTGCTTTTTGACAAGCATTTTAGTTAAATCCTCACTGTCCTCCACAAACAAACACATTGGCCTCTAACATTTTGCCCTTTGACCCTGTCTCACAGTTCAGGATTAAAGTCATCATCTTCTGAGACCTTTACAATCCCGCCCATTAACAAAATGCAGCTATATGGAGCAGCGATTTGAGTCAATGCTTCTATATATAGTTATGAATAGTCTTTTTTTATCCATTATTCAAACAGGATTTTAAATGTGTGAGTTACATCTTATTAAAATACTATGTAGACTAAAAACACTGCCCCAATTTAAAGCCATTCAGAGATACCTTTCTTTCTGATTAAAGCAGCACGATGGCTGGGGTCATAGTTCTTTTATGTCAGTAATTAAACATAAACTGCTGTAGGACATGTCATTTCAAAAGCAAGTTAATGTTAAAAAGAACTATATTATGTCTGTGCTGTAAAGGTAAACTACTTTCTTTTGGTATTCTAGTGCTAAGCATGACTTAGAGACACATTCATTCTGTGTCCTTGGTTTACAACAGGTTGAGGAGAGAAGACCACTGACCTTCTCGTCCATGAGGGTGGGCTGGATGCCAAAGAATGGCCTCATTGCCATGGCAGGGAGGATCTCCGCGCCGTCCTCAGCAGGCTGTGGGGCTATGCACACCCCCCCTGTCTCTGGAGGGCAGAGGAAGGACAGGAGGAGACTGTGGTGAGTGCTCCACATTGTTTCACCTTCAACAGGCATCTAAGGCAGCTCAGACCACAGAGCACAAGGAGGAGCTCACAAAAACCACTGACTCATAAACTACAAAATACACACACACACACACACACACACACACACATTGACTGAGACTGCTTATTCCAAATGGGGTTGCGGCGAACCAGAGCCTAACCCGGCAACACAGGGCGCAGGGCTGGAGGGTGAGGGGACACACCCAGGATGGGGCGCCAGTCCATTGCAGGGCACCTCAAGCGGGACTCAAACCCCAGACCTGCCAGAGAGCGGGACCCGGCCAAACCCACTGCACCACCGCACCCCCCCAACTACGCAATATTCTTCATAAAATATAGGGAATAACTACCATTACCATTGAATTAATATGATTATAGCATTACTTATACATAAAATGAACCTTGCTGCTGGTATAGAGTATTTTGGAAAAATACACATGTGTAATTCTGGCCACTTGTTTACAATAGTGATAGAAAAAAGGCAGAAAAGCTGCAGGTTCAAGTGTGGCAAAGGTAAATAAGAAACTACTAACCTCCAGGCCAAGGTACTGCACTGTATGGCTCACTTGCTCAGGGCAAAGTCAAAACTCTTAACAAGAGTTCAGCCTGTACAGAAGTACTTCTGTTTGCTAGATGATCAAAAGTCTGCGCTATCGCCAATAACTCAGGAACATGACATTGCTGCAAAATCCACCAACGAAGTAAGAAGGTCATGGAGCACTCAGCAGCTTGAGGTTGGTAAATATACTGTAAATTACCCTGTTGCTATGATGTGGTCAAAGTCCACACTAGGGCTTCTCTAAACCAATAGCTCCTGCAGCTTTATCACTCCTGATAACAGACCATTGCAATTACCGTTCATTAGCACTATAATGTTGTTTGGCTTGGAGGTTAGTAGTTTCTTATTTAACTCTGAATAGCAGCTTACAGTGTTATGGTTACAATTATTTAACCATTTGTATAGTTGGGAAATTTTACTGGAGCAATTGAGGGTAAGTGTCATGCTCAAGGGTACTACAGCTGGAGGTGGGGATTAAACCTATGGAAACCGCAGGCAGCAGCTCTAACCACTACACTACCAGCTGTCCACACACCCAACCTGCTTCCCACAGCAAGTTCAGCTGTTCTTTGTAAATGTCACAAAAGGTGTGTTCAAGGAATCAGGCTGTAAGCATTCACTTCTCTGACTGAAGAGCATTTTTAGCTTATTTCACAAAGCACCCCCCCCCCCCCCCCCCCCCAAGGGTCTGTGGAATCCCTGGAAATTGCTTTTTCGCCTTTCGCGTAATGTGTGCAGATGTTCTCGATCTTAATCGCAGTTAGGGTTAAGCTAGCGATGAAATGAGGACCAGACAGAATTACAGCACCGATCAACATAAAAAAAAACAACCAAAACGCACGCAGATGCACTTGCGGCAAAGTCCACCAAGTTTTGGCAGGCCTGGGGTTCGAGTCCTGCATGGGTGGCTTGTGAAGGATTGGTGTCCCCTCCCCCTCTAGCCCTGCGCCCTGTGCTGCTGGGTTAGGCTCTGGCTCGCCACAACCCTCACTTGGGACAAGTGGTTTCAGTGTGTGTGTGTGTGTGTGTGTGTGTGTGTGTGTGTGTGTGTGTTGTTTTACATTTACTTTTGATATTTGTGTATTTGAATGATCATTTTCAAGTTAATATTCCCGCTAAAGCATAAAAAATTAATACATTTTCACTCATGAGTGTTATCAGGAATATTTAGATGTTTATAAAGTTAAGAAGTAACAAACAGTAACAAAAAAAGAATGCAAGCATGAAACAGCACTGCTTGCATGTTTTTTTTTTTTTTTTGTGAGACAGCTAAATAACATTTGCCTGAAACAAGACACACCTCTTCTAAATAAGATGCTTCTCACAATGCCATCTCCATAACCCCAGAGGAACATTTGTTTTTTTTACTGTATTCAAAAATATTTGTAATACAGTGTTTGACTGTGTAAAAGGGGGTGCAGTGGGTTAGACCAGGTCCTGCTCTCCGGTGGGTCTGGGGTTCTAGTCCCGCTTGGGGTGCCTTGCGACGGACTGGCGTCCCGTCCTGGGTGCGTCCCCTCCCCCTCCGGCCTTACGCCCTGTGTTGCCGGGTAGGCTCCGGTTCCCCGTGACCCCGTATGGGACAAGCGGTTCTGAAATTGTGTGTGTGTGTTTGACTGTGTTTAAGAGACAATTCCGCAGAATCGACAGCGGGTGGAGCCCCTGTGTTTCACAGCAAAACACTGCAGCCTGGGTGTTTGGAAGAGTGTTTGGGGGGAGGCTCTCTTTGCACACACAGTTCACATTACATGTAATATGCCAGAAGGGATCGCATAACAACTTTGTTTTTCCCCATCTCTTGCCAAACACAGGTGGTGGCATAGTGCTTAGAATTGCTGCCTTTGGATTTAAAGGTCGCAACTTCAGTTCTTGTCTGGCTACGGAGTCCTTGAGCAAGGTACTAATATTTATTCAGTTAGTTGACACTTTTCTCCAAACCAATTATCAACGCTAAGGTACCGACAATTATTTACCCATTTATACAGCTGGGTAATTTCACTGGAGGAAATCAGGGTAATACCTTTCTCAAGGGTACTGCAGCTGGAGATGGGATTAAAACCTGCAACCTTCGGCTCTAAAGGCTACACCACCAGCTGCCCTCCACACCTTACCCTTAAATTGTTCTAATAAAAATGACCCAGCTGTATAAATGGGTAAATAGTTGTAAGTATCTTAACATTGTGAGTTGCTTTGGGGAAAAGCGTCAGCTAAATGCACAACTGTAAACACTCCTCGTAAAAACCTGTCACCAGCTCCAAAGACAGAAAACTGATCTCGTGACAAAACACTGTATTTTACATCTCAAAGCAATTGATAAGCAGATATTTCACAAACATCCTAAGCAGAGAAAAACTGAAGAACTATTGACGGTGTGAGCTGAGCTTAAGCCGCAATGTAAATGTTTCACAATGATCCCGGTAACAGTTTCACAAAGCACTTTGCCAGACTAAGCGAAAGCAGAGCTATGAGGCCTTACCTGTCTGCCACCAGGTGTCGACCAGTGGGCATTTCCCATCCCCCACCACATGGTAGAACCACTCCCAGGCCTCGCGGTTGATGGGCTCTCCCACTGCCAGGTGAGATAAAATGATATTTCAGCGCAGATCAACCCACTAAATGAAGTGAAAGAGCTGACCGAGAGAAAACGCACTGATTTATTTTGAAAAGTATCACAGAATTCCGAGTTTGGCGGTTTCTGAAAACAGACATTGAAAGAATATTGTCAACGGCTAATCAAAGAACAAAAATGTGGAAATTATAGAATTAACTTTATATTTATTTATTCAGCAGATGCTTTTCTCCGAAGTTATGCTGATATATTAAGGTTATCATCATATTAACATTCATTGTTTTTTCTTTCTAATGGCTCAAGAAATCATCATATCCAGAAAACACAAATATGCTCACTGTATTACCTCTTCTTACATCAGAAACAACCGTAATATTAGCAAACCGATGCACTGTATAAGGTATTTACCATGTAAACCTGCAATGCCAGTTTTCCACTGACTGTATAATCACGTTTTATGTAAATACATGGCTGCTATTTGCATAACACTGGGGAACAATCCAAAAAAAATAAGAGAACAAATTACAATCTTAACACACTCAGTGTGACCTGAAACCAGCCATAACTATGTTTTATGGGGGTCCCATGTTCATCAATGACGAGAGTTTGCTCTTTTCATATTTTAAATGTGTCAATTTGCTAAATTAATAAACATGTTTGTCAAGCAGTTCTACTAAAGTAATTATTCCACAAAGCTTTGTGTTTCGTTCATTCTTACTGCTGTTTTTCTAAACAGAATGCATTTAATATGCTTTAGGTTATTCATCACAATGTTAGGTAAAAAAAAATGAACAGAAACTCTTTCTCTTTTCAAATCCAGGGCATTAAGTTCATTCTTTTCTGTGAACGAGCACCCACAATGACGTGGGCGCTGTGTTGGGATTGGGTTTATGTTTAACTCACAAACTCCAATTATAATTAAACACATTCGCCTGTTTATGAGTGTGGGTGTGCAGTCCAGGGTCAGGTATTATGGACATCATATACCATGAAGAACATACTCATTAAAAAAGGCTTCCTGCTACACCGCCGCAGTTTATTGGCTGCTGTGGATCGCTGACCGAAGTAAGGAATGAACATATCCAAGGTGAGCAGCCGACGTTCGGCTTTAACAGGTCAAGCGAGAACCCGCGGCAGGGTGGCTGCAGTTGACATGAAACCAGTTCACTGAAACACGTCGGTTGGCTTCCTCACCAGAGCCGAGGGTTTTGAGGGAGGACCTGTCGTACTTCTTCACCCAGTTCTCGTCGTACTTCAGCAGGAGACGTATGGCAGTGGGGGCACCGTAGAACTGGTTGATCCCCAACCGCTGCACCGTTTCCCAGTATCGGCCTGGGCCAGTATAAGGATTGCACTGTTACGCGCTCTGTTCATACAACGGAGTCCTACATTTCACATCAATCATGCAGCCTGTTAGCATCTGGTGCAGTACAGACTCCTTTAAGAATGGGAAAATAAGCCCAAATTAATTAACAATGCAGTTAATTACTTAGCAATACTGATAACAGATGTAAAGCAGTACTAACTTCTCTGTCAAACTCCTGCGAGGCAAGTAAAATCACGAGATTTTATTTATACTACAATAACATTCTAGTAATATTATGGCAATAAACATTGCTGTAAAACAACAGAAACTTGGGAATATCATGTGTAGGCTTTGTGATGTAATAATGCTCCAGACACATATTCTTCAGATAAACGCAGTTAGTTAAGGTTATTCTGAAAGAGGCAGTATAATGTGGTAGAACTGTGTTTGCACTTAAATGACATGGGCTGGTGGGGAGTGTGATGGTGTAGCGGGTTTGGGTGGGGCATGCTGTGTGGTGGGTCTGGGGTTCGAGTCCTGCTTGGGGTGCCTTGTGATGTCCTGGTGTTCTGTCCAAGGTGTGTCCTCTCCAGCCCTGTGCCCTGTGCTGCCCGGTTAGGCTCCGGTTTGCTGCGATGCCACTTGGGACAAGCGGTTGTAGACAGTGTGTGTGAAATGCAGTGTGTTTGCTCTTTAATGACAGGGGTGTGAAATGAACCCCTGTCAGTGTGATTAGAATACTTTGTTAATGACAGTCACAGGAGAACAAGGGAATAGTGTCACACCAGGAACGTAGCCAAAATCAATCCAGCACGGACATGTCACAAAGAACAATGGAGGCACTGTGGCCCAAGAGAGCACAAGTCCACCAGCACCACTCTACAGCCTCTAGCAATGGGTGAGCCCCGAATGAGGACGAAGAGCTATGGGGCTGACGGAGGATCACTGTGTCTCCCTGCACAGAGCGTGAAACCACTTTCAGCTCCGTTGCGGACCTCGGCCACTCACCGGGATTTGGGTACACAGGCGTGCTCTCAAAGAGTACAGTGGTGGCCCCGTTGCAGAGCGGGCCGTACACCACGTAGCTGTGGCCTGTCACCCAGCCAATGTCCGCCACGCAGCCAAATACGTCTCCCGGATGGTAGTCAAACACATACTGAAAAACACGCACCATTTACTGTGTTAACAGACTGTTCTGCATTGTTTGTATTGCACCATTAAACCTGAAATCGATATCAAACCTTTACCTCCCAAAACAGCACCTAGGTGATTAAACTAGGTGCTGTTTCAATGCTGTCTTAATGGAACGTTTATTATTTTTTAATTATTTGTACTGTATGAAACGCTAAATCATGTTCACTAAGCAAATGTAAAAACAACCAACAATAAAGAACAATAAAGATTGACAAAGTTTTCTACTCATGTCTACTATGTGACAGTATAATTAGGCCATTATGCCGGGGGGCTGACGCCGTCCCACACGGAGCACACAGACTGGCATGCTGGCACCGCACCAGGAAATGCAGTCTGTCAGGGGATACCACCTCAGTAAAGCAGATTTGCCCGTTATTGGAGTCCAAACGTGGCCAAGCATGACAGGAGAACGTCTGTTTTCTGTCCCTTTGAGCTGGTAAGCTACTTAGAACATGAGCAGCACATCTCATGTTGTTTCAGTACAGTGTTTGATTTCATCATTATCCTCGACATCCTCAAAGCTTTGGCCACCCTGATCATCCCAGGTTGATCCTGGATGAAAACCAATGTTTTGACAGAAAAAGATAAACAGTACCTCGCCGATTTCGTAGCAGCAAAAATATTCTCCGTTCTTATTCTCACTCCGCACAGATGGCAACAATAAAATCAACGCGGTAAAATTTACACACAAAATGTTAAGCCTTACATTTATTCATTTAGCTGACGCTTTTCTCCAAAGCGACTTACAATGTTAAGGTTACAGTTATTACAAGCTTACAATTATTTATCCATTTATACAACTAGGTAATTTTACTGGAGCAATAGGTAAGTACCTTGCTCAAGGGTACTACAGCCTGAGGTGGGGATCGAACCTGTGACCTTTGGATCCAAAAGCACTATTGCTAACCACTACAGTACCAGCTCTCCCTAAAATAATACATGCCCTTCCTGTACTTGTTAATGTCCTACACAGTACCCTTCAATGGGCTGAGTTTCTTGGTCTGGCACTGCTGCCAACGATAGAATGTGAATCCCAGGTCCATACCTGGTGTGTGAGGGCTGCATACAACAGGTACCCAGCCTGCGTGTGCACGATACCCTTCGGTTTTCCCGTGCTGCCTGAAGTGTACAGCATGAACAGCATGTCCTCGCTCTCCATGGGCTCCGGGGGACAACTTGTTGACTCTTTTGCCATTTCCTAAAAGAAAGAGATAGTGTACGTGTGCATGTGTGTTTTAGGAGCTGGCATTGTAATATTTATAATGTGTCAAACTACCTGCTCAGGTCTCTTTTTTAAAAAAAGCAAAGCAAAACACATATTCACTTTGAACTAAAAGCCCCCTGAGTAAATCTCATTAGCTCTGTGAACTGGTCCTCAGCTGAGAACACAATTGGGATTGAAAGCCTTTGTAACTTACATTTATTTATTTAGCAGATGCTTTTCTCCAAAGCAGCTTCCAATGGATACGATGTAGTGTTATCAGCTCACATACCTTATTCACCAAGGTGATTTACACTACTTTACAAAGGGTCACTCAGCCATACATACATCAGTGGAACACACTCTTTCTGTCACTCACACACTATGGGGGACCCTGACCAACATCTCTTTGGACTGTGGGAGGAAACCAGAGCACCCAAAGGAAACCCATGCAGACACGGGGAGAACGCACAAACTCCACACAGACTAAGCAGGGATTTAACCCACATCCTCTGGCACCACCCAGGTGCTGTGAGACAGCAGCGCAACTCCCTGTGCCACCGTGTCACCTACAACTTAACTGGCCTGTAACTCCAAAGTCACAATCAATGGCAGCCACATGATACAGATGTCCCTCCATTTATTCATAGGTTAGACTCTGTAAAAACTTCACATAAACCTAAAATAATTAAAAATGTTCTGTAACACAGGGGGCGCGGTGGAGCAGTGGGTTGGACCGGGTTCTGCTCTCCGGTGGGTCTGGGGTTCAAGTCCTGCTTGGGGTGCCTTGCGATGGACTGGCGTCCTGTCCCGGGTGTGTCCCCTCCCCCTCCGGCCTTACGCCCTAAGTTGCCGGGTTTGGCTCTGGTTCCCCGTGACCCCGTATGGGACAAGAGGTTCAGAAAGTGTGTGTGTGTGTGTGTGTGTGTGTGTGTGTGTGTGTGTGTGTGTGTGTGTGTGTGTGTGTGTGTGTGTGTGTGTGTTCTGTAACACTTTCATCCATTCGCCCATTATCAACAACCACATTATCTAATGCAGTGTCATAGTGGCCTGGATCCCATCCCAGAAGCTTAAAATATTTCTGTGGTCTTGAAGACGATATCAAAAAAACTGCTGCTGCATGTCTTTGAGAAGGTTCCGGAACTGCACAAGAAGTGTTTAGAGTGCAAAGACAGGCACTTTGAAAAAGACGAGGTCCCCAACCCTGAGAGATCTTCAGATATGGAAAGACAGGTGTAGTCTGAAAACAACCAACCCTGGTATCTCGTATTTCTGTTCTTTATTTCCTTCCTGTCTTATACGGTTTTTTTTTTTGTGATAAATTCTTACCATGGAAATTATTCGGAAAAAAAAAAAACAGCAACTACATCCAGAGACTTGCAGAGTTCAATAAACCTCTAAAGAGTTTGATGAAGTTTAATGTGAGACGCAGCCAAGCAAACCACCTTGTCTACATGTGACCCAGTGCCACATGGACTGATGTGTCCCGTGTTCCTTGTTACCTCTTCTAGGAAGATGTCCAGTGGGCCCATGGGCACCTTGCACTCTGTCCTGTGTGCCACAAAGACGTTCCGAACAGAGGGGCAACTCTTCACAGCCGTATCCACGGTGGTCTTCAGGTTGATGGTCCTCCCCCCCCGCACACCCTGGTTACATGTGATCACGGCCTTGCACTGAGCTGGGGGGGAGACAGTGAAAGCAAGATGGCTTGTCATGCCCATCCACACTCTGGGAGAAGCAGCTGATCGGAGCTCCCAGAACACTAGTCTGGTGAAACTGTGAATGCCATGATCTTCTTCACAACAGCTGTTTTTGACACTGGTTTCTGAAGCTGAGACAATACTATCATTTATTCTCCACTCCCATTTGTTCTCTCTCCTCACATTCTCTTCAATCTGCTGACCTGGTTTTTTGGCTCTTTTCTGTTAGACTGTGCTCTGTCTGCCAAGAGTACGTCAAGCAGGAAAGCATTTCCCGGTAATGGCACAACCATCTTTTTTGAGTAATCTGGGAAAAGCACATCTGACCAAACTCTGTCTGTTTTCCAGTAAGTAAGTAAACTTTGGAAAATTGAAGTCTTTCCTCAGAGGAACTGGGTGAAATGCTGACATGGGATATTAGAGCACTACGACCCTGCAGCAGAAGCCTCAGTGAAGGTGTGATTAAACAAAGAAAAAATGCTTATCTTCCCTTCGAAGTCCCAAGTTTATGCCCGTAACAGTAAACGGAACCTACTGAAAGCAATAACTCCTGCAGCTGATCGAGTAAAATGCTTTATTGATTCAGTCCAGGCGCAGCACAGAATATCGCCAGGGACAAGAAGTCACAAAGTGCTTTGGGGTTAACCCTCCCCAAGACAGGTATCTATGCCAAAAAAGGCCACATCTTCACCATGTGGTCAAATCGTATTCGCCAGTCAAGTTTGAAACAGAAACAAATGATTCAATAAGGTGTAAGAAAACAAAAACCATGGCTTGTTTCTGCTTACGTCAGTCATAAACATCTTACGTAATTAAGAAAAACACTACGATAAGGTACTGTTCTAACTCAAATACAAACCCAAATGCTGAAACAAAGGGGTAAACAGCAAGACAAAAACAAGGTCAAAGTGTTCTGGCATAGGCAAAACCAAGGTAAGGTTCTAGCCCAAATACAGAAGAGGTTTGCGGTACGAGTCCTGGGAACATAAAGTTATGGATTCTACAGGGTTCATTTAAGCAGACGCAGGCTTCACCGCAGGGAAATTTTCTACTGAGAAGTTTTCTGAGTTTCCCACAGCAGTACAGGTTAGAGTTGCTGTAGGACAGGCGGTTTCTTCCTCAAATGTTTGAACCCCTTCAGTGTGAAATTTCAGTGTTTCATGTCTCTAAAGCACAGGTAGCTTTGAGATTTGCTCCTCAGTCACATGTTGGAACACATGACACACATCAGAACTGTTGCAAAGATATAGAGTACCGTACAAAAGTTTGAGACACTTGGGGAAAAAAGCTGTAAAGTGAAAATGCTTCCAAAAATAATGCTCTTAATTAATAAACTTCCTACAAAGCTTAGTAACCATCCATCGTCAACAACTGCTTGTCCTGAGCGGAGTCGCAGCGGGCTTGGCCGGGTCCTGCTCTCTGATGGATCTGGGGTTCGAGTCCTGCTTGGGGTGCCTTGCGATGGACTGGCGTCCTGTCCTGAGTGTGTCCCCTCTCCCTCCAGCCTTACACCCTGTGTTGCCGGGCTAGGCTCCGGTTCACTGCAACCCCGCTCAGAGAAATGGTCTCAGACAGTGTGTGTGTGTACTTTCTTTCTTTAACAACATACAAAACCCTTACTGTAATACTGTAACTTTTTGCAAAAGGAATGCTTGGAAATCTGAAATCTTCTCTTTCCCATTGACACGAATGCAGAAGACATTAAATAACCGTCTAAAACAAATATTTCTGTGAAACATCTCAGTGCCTCAAACTTCTGCACAGCACTGGAGGAGAAGAACTGCTGTCTTTTTGCTGTGACGCATGCCTTTGTGCATTAGTCCAGAGACAGGACTCTGACCAGAGGATTAATGACAGCTGCTAAGGAGGCAACCTTTGTCCAGGAGCCAAAACATAGAGCAACAAAAGTCATGGGATAAATTTGGAGAGAATTCCCACCTCGCCAAAGGATATCATCTACATTTCTTTCCGTGAACAACGTACTGGTGAACTGGGTTGTGTCAAAGAGAGAGATTTTGCAAAATCTTATTGCAAAATTAATTCATGCGGAACTAAACTGCTCAGTTTGAAATAAGCTTTATCATAAGAGCAATGGTGGCAGGTGGGGGTGCGGTGGCGTGGTGGGTTGGACCAGGTCCTGCTCTCCAGTGGGTCTGGGGTTTGAGTCCCGCTTGGGGTGCCTTGCGACGGACTGGCGTCCCGTCCTGGGTGTGTTCCCTCCCCCTCCGGCCCTACGCCCTGTGTTACCGGGTAGGCTCCGGTTCCCCGCAACCCCGTATGGGACGAGCGGTTCAGAAAATGTTTATGTGGTGGCAGGTGGAGATAAATACGTAAAGACTGCAAACATCAGCTGGGGAAATTCTTGCCTGAAAAGTTATTTAAATATTCAGCTTACAAAAACATGGGAATCCTGCATTTAAGTGAGTTTTTAAGCCTTCCTTTGAAGGATTTTATGAGACAACACAATACAAGAACTTTAACAAGCAGTACCATGACACCAAATTTGATTTTTGATCATTTTGAGATGTTTTGGTGAATCTGCATCCTCCTAACAGTTCTTACAGCTCAGTGCGAAAACCTGAGAGAGCTTTTCGGTTATAGCCATTTTAACCGGCAACCATAGCACCTTACGAAAAATTACTTCAGGCCAACCCACCATAACCCCCAACCTCCCCGCACAGCACCAATTCCCCTTCAAGTCCAGCAGTAATTTCCCAGCAGAGCAGAACTAATTCCCCAGTCCCCACTCTGTAAACAAAAGTTATGTAATGTGTATTTTTGGCTGGGAGAAACGACAAAAAGTGAGCTCCGTGCTTAAAAAAATGTTTGGATGTCGCCAAAATTCTACCAAAATTTGGCTTGGGAGCATTTGTTAGCACTAGTTCATTCATATTTACACACAACACGAGCGCTTGTAACTCACCGTCCTCGATCCTTCCTGCCAGAGCCTCGGCGCTGAAGCCTGCGAACACCACAGTGTGCACGGCCCCAATTCGAGCGCAGGCCAGCATGGCTGCCACGGCTATGGGTGACACGGGCATGTAGATAGCCACCCGATCCCCTTTCCGTACTCCATGTCTCTTCAGAGTGTTGGCTAAGCGGCAGGTGGTCTCCAGGAGCTCCCTTCGGAAGGGAAAACGGAAAAGAACACAATCTTAACCCCTGTGATAAAGCACAGTACACCACGGCATTAAAAAAACAACAGAACCACGATAATGCATCATGTACAGGATGTACAGTGAAAGCAACTGTTAACGCATATGTTTAAAAACACACACTGACTGAAGCCACTTGTCCCAAGTGGGGTTGTGGTGAACCAGAGCCTAACCCAGCAATACAGGACATGAGGCTGGGGGGGGGGGAGGGGACACACCCAGGATGGGATGCCAACCCGTTACAGGGCACCCCAAGCAGGACTCGAACCCCACACGCATCAGAGGGCAGGCACAGGCCAAACCCACTGCACCAGCACACCCCTCTGTTTGGAAACACTATTTTTAAATTTGAAACTATTCAAAACTCAGGAACCAAAAACAGGTAACCTAACATTGCTTTTAAAACTATTTCCAGAGATTAATTAATTTGTTCCATGCCAGTGATTCTGAATAATAAGACTGATTGTCTACGGAAGGCAACTTATTTGAAAAAACAATGACTGCTGTGATTCTTTGTTTGAGTTAGCATTTACTGGCAGTTGCTATAAAATATACTGCCCTGTAACTATATCTCAGCTGCCAAGATAAAAAGAGATGGTACACAATGTCACCTGCTAGGGCTTGTAAAAATATTAATTCAAATACCTCAAGTTGAAAATTCTAAATTTAATTTAGACATTATCTAAAGAACGCAATTAAAAATCAATACCGTATATACAATAGTCTTAGATATAATAGAGGCACCCTAAATTTTTGTATTTCATGTCTACATTAAGTGGTGGAAGAACGGTGAACGTTTATTGCTTTGGACTTTTAGGACGACATTACAAGTGCGATGCAAGTTTCTCGCTTTTAACAATCTAGTGTTGCACGACCAAAACTCCTCTGTATTTACAGGAAAAACTTCGACAGCTAAAAATATTGTCGCAATTCTACAAATGGCACTGTTAAAAATACACACTAATGAGGAAAAGCCTATAGGCTTTTACAGTATGATGCCCACCAAGGATCTTCATTGGAACGACCAGTTTTATTTTGCGATGAAGTCCACCAGTTGCAGCTCTCTTCCTGTTTATGCTGAGTTTCAGGAAGCAGCCTTGACTTGCATCAACTCTTACACATTTTTACCGCGGTTAACGCTCATTGCAGAACTGTGTCGGTAACAAACCTTCGGCGAGTGCTAAAGCTACACATTCGACAATAACTTTATCTGCAACAGCCCAAAACATCAGCATATTACTAACAATATAAAGGGTAACTTTTCTGTGCAATGGAAAAATCTTTATCATTGTGCATCACATTATTGATAAAATGCAGAGTAGCAAACATCCCCAGATCATTCTCTGACCCAGACAAGTGGTCATCAGTCATTAGAAGCATACAAAAAATGACAATAATTCAAAACCGTGTTCCTGAATATATGCCTTTTTTGTATATGGTTAATAAAAATATTTATTTAAAATTGCTTTTAACCCTGAACCATGTGCATCATTGTTTATTGTACAGAGAGCTAGAATTAAACAGCGCTGCATGAGAAGTACGCAAATACGGTTTATGTGTCGTGCTTTAATTAACTACGACCTTAAATGTCGAGCGCTTAATCGTATTTCTACTGTACGTATTACTTGATCGTAAGGAACCCTTTCGTTCACAACCTTATTTTGCCTGTATTCCTTTCCATTCACGTCAACGAATTTTTTGCACGTCTGTTTAAAAGCGCAGTGAAGGAATACAGTCCAAGTCCCTTCTGTCTCGCCGACTATCCTGAATCTGCAGTTCTTATTTATCTCTCATATCTGGATCCAGCTGCATAATCTGCAGAGCACAGCACGATGGAGACGTGACACACAACAGTCTGCATGGGCTGAGCCCCGTGCAAGTGTTTATGTTTAGAAAACCTCGACTTTGCCTCATCTGTCTCGCCCTTGAAAGGGAAAAAGAACTTCCAAGGGCATGTATGAAGTGTTATAATTTTCTATGGAGTGAGGGACAGCCCAAAAGGGGAGTGGTGGTGCAGTGGGTTTGGCCAGGGCTTGCTGTCTGATGGGTCTCGGGTTCGAGTCCTGCTCGGGGTGCCTTGCAATGGACTGGCGTCCCGTCCTGGGTGTGTCCCCTCCCCCTCCAGCCTTGTGCCTTGTGTTGCTGGATTAGGCTCCGGTTCACAGCAACCCCATCTAGGACCGGTGGTTTTGGACAGTGTGTGTGTGTGTGTGTGTGTGTGTGTGACAGACAGCCAGAGATAAGCACTTCCAGAGGTGGGTGACAAGACCAGGAGGTCCAGATGTGCACCACCTTGGTTGTGTGTCCTGGGTGTCCCGCTTGACCCACAGTACCTGTAGGTGACCTTAACTTCAGAGCCTGGTTCATCCCTCTCCCACAGCAGCGCCACTCGCTCCGGCGCCCTGGCCACGTGCACATCCAGGCAGTTAGCTGTCAATCAGAAGGTGTCAGACACTGTCGTCAACAGTAAAAGGTGCAGAAACCCGGAAGGCTCGGAGTTACGCCGCGGCGCGCGACGCAGACACTGATTATAATCCATATATTGGCCGAAATCAGTGCGGTTTACATCATACCACAGTACGTGCAGTGTGTTTCTTACCGGAAACGTTAAGCTGTCCTCCGAGGAACCATCGGATCTTTCCCTGCCTCATGTCACAGTCGGCGACCTGTTCGAAGGGCTTGTTCCACAGCAGCCTCTCCTTGGCTACGGAGTCCCAGAAGCGCTCGGGCGCTCTCTCGGACAGCTCCCGCAGTTCTCTGTAGGAGCGGCCGCCGCCCGCGGAGCCCCCCGGCGCGAAGTGAGCGCCGCGGCGGTGGGGCGCGCCCCGCGAGAGGGAGACGGCCCCGGCGCGCGGCGCGCAGAGCGCGCGCAGCGCCGAGGACAGCACCCTGCTCTCTGCCGCTGCCATTTGCTCCCCGGGACGGGTGCACGCGGCCGCGCGAGGACGACTCTGCAGCGCGCTGCACGCGCCGCGGGCGGGAAGAACCCGAGATAAAAACGGACGGGTCACGGGACGGGGTTGTGTTGGCGTGTCGCAAGCGGAGGTTTCACAACGTTTACGCAGTATCACAATGCGATTAACTCACTCTCTCATGAGAAAGTCAGAAACGGATCCTCTGACTCACTTCCCACTGTTGGCCCAGTGTCCCTATACATACAGTACACGTGACGTATATATAAATATATATGAACCTCGTTGAGTTTTCGTCTCCTGTGCCACAGTGCGCTTTGGATTCCTTTCTCTCAGCGTCACTCTTGCATCTTTTCCAACTCCTCACAAAGTTTAGTTTCCTGCTCGCCGTCTCCCCACAGTTATGTCCAGCAAAGGACTAGTATTTTCTAACTAGATGAACGCTTTCCTTGACGGTTTTGCAGCCCGTTTGAGGTAAAAACACTCGACACGAGCGCAGAGGAGAGTGAAAGAAAACGGAGGAGCCGGACGGCGCGCAGCTCTTGACGACACGTAGCTCAAGTTGCTCGAGTTTTTTCCTCTCCTTTTGGGTGGAGTCCGTCCCCCTCCAGCGGTCTGTAGCTGTGCTATTTTGGCACACAGTCAGTCACCACGAAAAGCTGCCTTCTTATCTGCAAGAATGCATTTTGGCACAGGTTGAATTTACCCTCGGACACACTGACTGTACAAAATTCCACCGTGTCACCACTCTGCCAAATTCCTGCATACGAAAGGCAGCCACAGTGATTGAATAACACGCACAGACTGACTTGTACATTTTTGTAGTTGCTCTCAGTATTGTTTTTTTTTTTTTTTGTTTGCTGTGCGCATACAGTCATTAATTATGATTGTTTAGGTCCTGGAGATTTTATATGCACTTTTCAAAAGGCTCGGTGGACCTTCTAGAAGTGGGCAGACATGTAAAATGTAGAGAAGCGCCACAAGAAGAGCAACTACTCTACCGCGCGGTTTTCCGCAACAATCCAGAACACAGCTATTTTTCCGACTTTATATCAAATTAAATTAATAGTTAACATTATGAATATTTCTTAGTTTAGTTTAAAGAGTTGTTTTATTTATTTATTTTTTTTCCATCGTGTACTGTACAAGGTGCGACACAACACTGCCACCTGCTGGACAGTGTGGAACATCGTCATGATGTCACAGTGTATCAACTGCACAGTGAACTGTTTGGTAACATGAAAAGCAATGTGAGACATACTAACAATGAAAATATGAACTGTCTTATAGCCTTGTCATTCTGCCCTAACAGACACTTCTCATGATCCCATAAATATCAAACAACTCCTTTTTTTTCATTTGTTCCCAAACATTAGCGTTTAAGAGTACTAAGGTGAACGATAACGACAATACTTGAGCTCTGAAAATTAAATATACAGCCTCTGTGATTTACATTTAGCTGATGCTTTTCTCCAAAGCAACTTACCATGTTAAGGTCATAATTATTACATGCTTACAATCATTTACACAGCTGGGTAATTTTACTGGAGCAATTCAGGATAAGTACCTTGCTCAAGGGTACGACAGCCAGAGATAGGGATCGAACCTGTAACCTTTGGGTCCAAAGGCAGTAGCGCTAACCACTACACTACCAACTGTACCATCTGATTATAATATAGTGAAATAATATAGTATTATTAGTATTAATATAATATTATTAATAATATTATAACAGAGTTCTGGAGGGTCCAGGTTTTATGTGTGCTTTAAAAATGTCACAAATTCAGTTTATTGATCACAAAAGCATCACCTGCCCACAACAATCCAATCCAAATATAGTTATTTCCTGGTCACTTTATGCAAACAAGCAAATTTCAGCTGACATTTACTGTTGAGGGGGGTGCGGTGATGCAGTTGGTTTGAGTGGGTCCTGCTTTCTGGTGGGTCTTGGGTTCGAGTCTCACTTGGGGTGCCTTGTGATGGACTGGTATCCCATCCTGGGTGTGTTCCCCCCCCCGGCCTTATGCCCTGTGCTGTCAGGTTAGGCTCCAGCTCCCTGGGACAAGCAGTTTCAGATGGTGTGTGTGTGTGTTTACTGTCAAGTGAGCTGATTCCGTGACCTTTCAAAAGCTCTGAACTCCATATGTCAGCAGGTGTCTGAGATTCAAGATATTCCCTGGCAAGAAGAGTAGCTGGAATGCAGGAGTCCACACTTACACTCCCACCTAAGGCACAATCCAGCTGACCATGGCTTTGACTTGTCCTACTGTTATTGTCCATTATATAATACCGAGTATGTGATTATTTGCCGCTTTAACGGGAGGCTTAAAAGTAGCACCATCAAGTAATTGTCATGGGAAGAGTTGAGGGAGATGTTCAGAGATTTATGGGCTGGATTTTGATTGATAACATTTTAATAGATTTAATACCCCTTTATTCTGAATTATGTCATTATTGCTTCAGGACGAAGTGTTTCTAATCTCATGTTTTTGCTCTGGTAATCTGTTTTTGCAGTCCAGGACAAAAACAACAAGGAGCATCACTTCCTTTATTGTTGGCTCTTCATCTCGTGCTTTCAAATGACCTTATAGCTATTCTGTACTCCAGAATAATATTGAATTAACTTATAATATAACTGGTAATATAACTTATAATATAACTGATAATACTGAATTAACTTGTCTTGGAAAATATGTTTCATGACACAAATTAGCTAATATGAACATTGAATTGAAAACTGAATAGATACTAAATGTAACCACTCAGCATTGCACTGTATTTCGATACATGTGGAGATGATTACTTACCATTAATAATCACTATACTAAGAGCATTTGTATTATTTTCTGAATTGTTTTTGTATTACAACCTTGTGGCTATTGGCCAACACCACCTAAATATAAATCTCAAGGCATGTCCACTTTAAAATATGAGTTTCTCGTAGTGAATCACAATGTCATTTTCAATCCATCCTCATCCCTTCAGATGTAGATTAGTACGTTTATTATTATTATCATCATCATCATTATTTTTATTGAGACTATAAGGCGATTGAAAGAAAGAGCTGCAAAGGTATTATAAATAATGGTATTACTGAATTCAAATCAAGGCAGAATTTAAAGTTCAAGCTATTCAAATTCAAAAACACATAATCCAAAAACAAAATTAGATTAGATGCAATGCTCCATTGGGGCACAATAGAGAGAGGAGAGGAAAACAATTATGTGATTTGTGAACCATTAAGTGGGAATTATATGTGATTATGTCAGGGGGTTTTAAAGATTAACTGCAATGTTAAAAACATGACTAGATATTAACATCAATCTTAAAAACAATAAATCATATCGTGGTAGCAGTGTTTGTATATTTAATGGTTACCAAAAACACTGCTTAAATAAGCAAAGTAATATGCATAATGGTTTTGAATGGCTGGTCATCCAGGATTTTTGGTAGCAAGATATCAAAAGATTCACTGTGGCCTGTTTTGAATTATTAAGCGAATTTACAGTAATGTTTTAATTATTTTAGAACCTGGAAGGAAATATTTTGAACGGTTTGTTTAAAAAGACTTTGACCGGTGTGCTTGCTGAAAACTGCTAAATGCTTTTGAACATCTTCGCTGTCATTTAACTTACTTAACTGTGTGACTAAGGGACGGCCTGTTCGGAATTTCACTGAAACCTGATGAGAAAGTCACAGAACGTTTGGATTCAGACTGAGAAAGATGTTTGTTATGAGATCATAGAAAGGAGTTGGACTACAGCTGTATATGTTCGTCTGTAAGATGGAATCAAAATTCCTTCGGCTGTAAACACGCTTATGGTCGGTGTAATTCCTTAGGCAAGATTGGTCCGGTGGCGCAGTGAGTAGTGCTGCTGTCTCGCAGCGCCTGGGTGGTGTGAGAGAACGTGGGTTCGATCCCTGCTCAGTCTGTCTGGAGTTTTCATGTTCTTGGGGTGCTCTGGTTTCCTCCCACACTCCAAAGACATGCTGTTCAGGTTCCCCCATAGCGTGTGAGTAACAGAGAGAGTGTGTTCCACTGATGTATGGATGAGTGATGCAGTGTAAGTCACCGTGGTGAATAAGGTGTGTGGGCTGACAACAGCTGTCACGGTATAGGTATAATCAAGTCGTAGCTATACCTAGCTGAAGGACTTCTCTTGGGACACCTGGAAGTTTCTTCTCCTGTGTGACCAGGTTTTCAAGCCACTGATAATGTGTGCTTTTTCTTATCTGTACACTGTCTGTCATAATTCAGCACAAAGGAGTCCCTTTCCTTGTCTTGATCTGCTATGGACACGTGAGGCATCTTTACAGCGCTTACAGCATCTCACCAAACCTGTGAACAATCTATAATAAGACTCTTTCATATACAGTTACATCCATCCATTATCATCATCATTAACTGCTTATCCTAATGCAGGATTGCAATGGTCCAGAGATTATCCTGGAAACATGCTTGATTGGCTGCAAGGCAGGGAAAATTATGGATGGGAAGCAATCCCATCTCGGGGCAATCGCACAGACTCAGTCTCTCACGCAGTCTCGCTCTAGAGACAGCTTGGAGTCACCGATCCTCGTGAAGCACGTGTCTTCGGACTGTGGGAGGAAACCAGAGCACGCGCAGGAAATGCACGTGAACACAGGGATAACATGCAAACTCCACACTGACCGAGCTGGATTCAATCCCACATCTGAACCCACAGCCCAGGAGTGGTGAGACACTAGTGCCACCTGCTGTGCCACCATGCCGCCCTGTACAGTTAGAGCCGATAGATATGATTGACGACATCATGCTGAAGGAAATAAAAGTCAAAATCACAACACGAGACAACAACGAGAATGGACCAATGACCTCTAACAAGTCTTCTGTCTCATCGACTCGTAAACAGAGCTGAGTAATATGCTGTAACAGGAAGACAACGATAGCGATATTAAAGAATCCCTTTGGTTTACTTACTCTCCTGTTCCTCCGTGATGCTGCTTCTTGCATTCTACCAAGGGTAACCTCTTTGAGAAATCTTTTTTGCCGCTCTTCAACATCTTCACCCTACCAAAGACCCGAAACAGACTCTAATGAGATATATATATATATATATATATAGACATTTACCTGAATACACTATCAGCCACATGCAAAAATGAGAGCCTTCTGGTTAAACGTTAGCAGTATTTATGACGTGTTATTTTAAAGCTGTAATGAAAATTGTTCCCTTTTTTTACGACTAACAAATAAATGGCACGTCTTCATGCTGAGGGGGTGCGGTGGTGCAGCGGGTTCGGCCAACTTCTGCTCTCCGGTGGGTCTGGGGTTCGAGTCCTTCTTGGGGTGCCTTGTGATGGACTGGCGTCCCGTCCTGGGTGTGTCCCCTCCACCCTTGCCCCCTGTGTTGCCGGGTTAGGCTCCGGTTCACTGCATCTCCTGCCCAGGACAAGCGGTTTCAGTGTGTGTGTCTTCATACTGAATTTTCTACAAATGTCAGACATATAATTAATTGTCCAGTATTTTTGAGAACTCACCTTAGCCCTCAGAATTGGAAGCTGCCTTCCTCATCTTCTGTCTCTTTACAGACTGCAGTTACAGAACTGATCTTCTGACTTTGGTGAATAAACATCACATCACACGTGCCGCAAGAGTCAGGATCGTACCAGTAACATACCAGCGATGCCAGATCTTCAAATTAAAAACAACAGATTCTTTAGAACTAAGGTTTAAGAGCAGCTAAAATACTGTAAGATTGATTTTGTGTAGAGTAATATAATTGAAATGCAACATTTATTTATTTTACCTTTATAGTATAAAGGCTAATGTACCTGTATATCTGCACATATATAAACCAATATTATCCGCTCTCAGTTGCTGAGTCGGACAATTCATTCCCGTTACGGTCCTTATTAGGGCTTCTCAAGCCTTTGCAAACTGGATTTTGTTGCTGCTGAATTCTCACGTGATAAAATTCGGTTAGGTTGTTTGTCCGAGTGAGAGTGAAAGGCTCTACGTAGTTTTTCCACTCGTGCGACATCAAATTCGTGTGAATGAGAACTGCTGGGACCGACGCTTCATTTTCAGAGTCTTCCGAAACAATAAAAAATTAATGATAAAGAGTTCACATTACTGAATCCCTTCATTTCCGAAAGGTTGTACCAAATTAACTGAATGGTCCTGTTTAAAATAGCTTTAATATTTTCACTATAATATACACCCTGAATAAGGCAAATTCAGTCTAGCAAAATTAAAAAAAAAAAAAAAAAAAAATCGTTGGCTATAATTTCAACCAAAAGAGGGATTTGGTCAACAGCTCAATAAGGTGTCTGAGAAAAGCAAGAAACAAAGCAGAGCTGGGGAACCTCTCCTGAGTGCTGTACCTGCTCCTCTGCTGTGGATCATCCCAAAACTGTGGCCTACACACAATTGCATTGGATGTCTACAATTGTTAATGTTTTACCACTACTTATAATATGCCATTGTGCACTGATTTTATGTGATGTACAGGTGTAACAAGAAGAGACTTGAAATACTTCATTTTATTTTACAAAATGCAGTTTTGATCCATCCCCTTCATTTTCATCAACGGTTATTAATCCAGTTAAAGTGCTTGAAAACGTCCACCTTGAACAGCAAGGCGTTAAGTGCTTCCTTCTTGAGGACCGACAGTGAGAACAGGAGGAACACGTGGCTTCCAGCTCCTGAACACCCCTTACATTGCATAGAAGTGTGGAAGGACATTCAAAGCAATATAACTGTCTTTTTCTTCGTTTTTTTTTTTTTTTTTTTTGCCCTATAGAAATTAGACAAGCTGCCTTGTTCTGGACGCGGTGTCCAGCGGCTGCCGGAACAACCCGTTTTAAAGCCAATGCCTCTGGAAATAAAGAAGTTTCCCCATCTGTGTGGATGAAGTGAGTTTGAAAAGAACCCGTGACACGCATTTCACAAATACAGATTAAATTAAAACGATAAAACATTTAATCTCTCATCGAGCGGCTCGAATTAAACGAAAGCCAAATGCCACGTACAAGTGAACAGCTGAGAGAAAGACAAGGACGCTCCTAATAATGTACAGTAATAGGGACGCACGCGTCTTTGCGCTCGACGAGTCCGAGCGCGGACGGCGCGCTCCGTCCAGTGTCCGGTCCCCCACGCAGCCGCACACGCTCTTAGCTCTCGGTGTCCGACTCGCTCGACGCTTCCTTCCGCGGCGGAGATGCTTTCGAAGTGCCTTTGCCGTCCTGCTTCGAGGTGCTTGACAGGTCGATGGCCATGTCCTCCGAGTCGGTGGACGCGTTGGCTCGGCCGTCCCACGCGATGTCGCCGTCCTTCGCCTTGGAGTCTTCTGAGAAGGAACCGGAGTGAGTGGATTCCGGCGACCCAGAGCTTTTTTTCAGCATCTCGATCGACTTTTTGTGCATGCCTATGAGCAAGAGGGGGGATGGTCGTGAGCAAAGCACGCACACGCACACACACACACACACACACACACACACACGAGCTAAATGACCACCAAGCATGCTCACTCCTCCCTTTCTATTAAGGAACGGGACACTAGACAGCTAGACACTGGTCACTTCCACACTGGAGGTGACCAACGACTGCCCTGCTCTTATATAAAGATATCTTGTCTGCATGCGTTTTCTGTTAATGTCCCACAATACACTTTTTTAGTTTTGGGTCTGTCATAAAACATCATAAGGTGACATCTAAGGTGTCTTTAGAAAACTTTGAATCCAGTTGCCTATTCTTGCCGCATCATTTCGGCGGAAAAAGCTGCTAAAGTTACTGTATCAAGAATGGGATTCGAACCAACCTTTGGATTACATGGAGCAGCCCCAGTCACTACGCCACGTGCTGCGTCGACTATCAAACACGTTAGTTGCGGATGCTGAGCGAGGGACGCGAGGAGGGGGCTCACCGAGCAGCCAGGGAGCGCAGGAGCTCATCATGCCGTTCTTGGCCGAGTTGATGATGGACTCCGGCAGGGGGATCGAGTGGCGGACCATGGCCCCGTAGAGCCCGTACTCCGCCATCACGCTGCTGCGGCCCCAGCACTTCTCTCGTTTCCGCCACTTGGCCCGGCGGTTCTGGAACCACACCTGGAGAGAAGGGAATGAGCCGAGCGCTACGGTAACTGCGAGCGCGGCTAACCTGCATCGCATTTAATTGTAACGAGACGATGCGCACCTGTATCCTGTCCTCGGGCAGCTCCGTCTTCATGGCCAGCATCTCCCGGGCGTACACGTCGGGATAGTGCGCCTCGTGGAAGGCCTTCTCCAACTCCTCCAGCTGGTGGGACGTGAACACCGTCCTGAAACGCACACGGCCAACAGGTCACGCACACATCACAGTCCACCAAAATGTCATCATATTTAAGACGTGCCTTTTTTCCTAGCTGACCGCTTCTAGGGCTGTTTTACCCCCATCTATTGTATGGATGGGTGACCCAGTGTAAGTAGTGTATCTAGCAGTGTAAATCACTTTGGTGAATAAGGTGTGTGGGCTCATAACACTACACAGACTTCACTGGAAGTAGCTTTGGAGAAAAGGATCTGCTAAATAAAAAAGGTATATAAATGTAATGTATATAAATGCAATGTATATAAATGTAATGTAGGCTGCGCTGCGCCCACCGCAAGTCGCACGTACCGGTGCCTCCTCTTCTTTCTCTTCTGTGAATTTCCCGAATTCTTCGCATCGTTACGATCGCCCGAGAGGCAGTCGTCATCTGAAAAAAAAGACAACCGTTTTTAAAACGAGAATTGTTGACACAAAAGTACATAACGAGGAAGAGAGGGGAAAAAAAATAGAAACATAAGAAAATTGCCCTGAAGAAAGAAAGAAAGTGTTTTCGGATTTCGGGGGGGGGGGACAAAAAAAACAAACAAAAAAAAAAACTTGTGTAAATGAATTGAAAGGAAATTAATTGTTCGTGAGAGATGTACGACGAGTTACAGTGGAATTCTGCGATTTTGATGAATTTCCCGAATTCCTTTCGTCGTGATAAAGCGCGCAAGCGCGACATCGACTTGTAGCCCCATGACAGTGATTTTTTTTTTTTTTTTTTTTTTTTTTCTCTCCTCTCCCCACGCGCCGGACCCTCGGGATCTCCACGAAGAAGCTCGTACCGGAGTAGGTCTCCCTCTGCTGCTCCAGGTTCTGCATGAAGTGGCCCTCGGTCCTGGACTGAAGGAGCGGGATGTGGCTCGGCAGAAAGCACGGTGTCCCGGGAGGCTGCTGGGCGGCCAGGCTGCACAGGAAGCCCAAGCCCAGGGGCAGGGACCCCCCGGCTAAGGAGAAGCCCCCGATGCCGGCGCCCTGACCCTCGACGTTGCCCGCCACGCCGGGGTGCACCTGATGCGGCTGAAGGTCCGTCTCCAGACCCAGGAGGTCAGTGATGGCAAAGCCTTTTGACCTAAAGCCAGATCCATTGAGTCGCGCCTTATCGATCCCAAAAGCCGGTGCCAAAATTTTCACTTTCGGCTTGTCGTCCGCAGCATCCTCGCGTCCTGTCATGATGCTCATCGGCGATCCTGCGCGCGTCTCGGAACGACGGGACGGGACGGCGCGCGAGCGGCACATTTATCCGCGCGCCGAAGCGCGGCGGTTGCTTCAGTAGCCAATCAGAACGCAGGGGAGACCTGTCATCGCCGAGGGGGCGTTTTCCTTTTCCAATCCCAAAGGATTAATTGCCACCAATTTTCTTTTAAATCCGATAAGGATTTTTTTTTTTTTTTCTCTCTCTCTCTGAATTGGTCCTAAGTCTTTTTATTTTTATTTTTTTCGAGCTGTCAGATTTCACTTATCTTTACATCACTTTATTTCATTTATATACATGATTTACACCTAGTATGTTTGGGTGTAAAGAGGACATAGTTATTTGTGTTAAAGACCTAAAATGCAGAGGTGAACAATGTTAAATAAATTCTGCCTTGTCAAACCAATGCGTCTCCCAAAAATCTATGAATTGCACTAATCCAGCACACTGCTAAACATGTCTCGTTTTAAACAAACTTCGGAGAGCTCTACAAATGATAAACAGCACAAATAACTGAGCTGTAGGATAAAATGCTATCTGAACTGCAAATAACTTTTTGTATCATTTGGATCGTAATAATGATTTTATTTCTGGTCACATGGAGTTGCTCAGTTTGACGAGGTTGTGTTTCTGAACATTTCAAGACATTTCAAGACATACTGGAATATCCAACCAAATATCCATCCAATATCCATCCACCAGACGAAGCGGTTCGATCATTTCAGTTAAATACTCGAACTCTTCAGGTTCCCTATGTTTTTTTTTTTTTTTTTTTCTTTTTTTTTCTTGCCATATCTCCCTACATCATGTTCAAGCGCGACATGATGATGATTTAAAGCACACCGACAGCAGCAATCTGCTAACATACATATCATCATAAACAATTCCCAGGCCAGAGTGAAGAATTAAAGGACTTGAACCCGATGCCATGTCAATAACAACCCCAGAAAATGTGTCAGCTCCCCTTCTCATCTGTTTACCCAAATTATTTACCAGGAGCTTACCGCACCCGCGGCACAGATCTCCATTTGATTGCGCCTCTTTGCGCTAAACGTTCAGATTAAATGCCAAGGCCTTGATAAAGATAATTACAAGGGGAGCGCGCATTAATTTTACATTATTAAAGAAAGACCCCAATCGCCCTGACAAGCTGTTCCCAGGATTAACTAAATAATAACTTTCATTTAGGATAATTGTTATTTCAGTTGCGGGGTATTCCTCCTTAGTTAATAAATATTAAATAATCTTATTCCAGGTCACAAGAAGTCGCCCGCTTGAAAGGTTGTCGATGCGGTAGTTATTGCTTATATTTTCGCCCCTATTTTGTCATTTGGAGCGAAATGCATGTGATTTTTAAGCAATGAATAAAAATGAATATATAAGACAGCGCAATGAATATCTACAGTTTGCTAATTGCAGCCAACAGTCATTTCTGCAGTTTTTTTTTAATTTTATTTCTATTTTCACTGTTCTTTCCTTGTTTATGAGAGGGAGGGAAGAGCAAAGAAAGAAGATCAGACTATTAAAGTGCCTTTAAAACATTACAATTCATGCGAAGCAATCAGTCTATGTTATAAGACGATGATTATGGTTTATTTTACATGGGAAAAATACAGTCCTCACACCCTCATGGTCTTGATATTGGCTGACAAGACATTCATGTTAATTTTAATTTCACGACTGCGACTTTGTTGTTAAATAAAAACTCCTAGAAATAGAGTCGTTGACCGTGATTTGAAGTGATTACATTTTGGAGGTGATATAGATAGCAGTTCGCGGTGTGGGAGGGATTTCATTTGGTTTTAATGCCAGCCAGATAAATAAAAAGAGAGGGATTTATGCGAAATACTCGGATACATATTGACGACGTCAGTGGCATCATCATGTACTGGTGATCTGACAAGGTTGTGTGTTCGATGCCCTGTTGCTGATGGAATTTATAAATGGATCCGTACAGGATCAGCCCGCTAAATGAATGGTGCCGAAGGTCTCTTCTTGTATTTACACTCTGTGATCCGAGCTGCCTCCAAATTTACATTCACATTTATTCAAATTCACATTTGTAAGGTGTGTGGGCTGATGACACTACACAGAGTTCATTGGAAGTCGCAACTTCCAATGTCGCAACTTCCAATGAACTCTATGTAGTGTCATCAGCCCACACACCTTATTCACCAAGGTGACCAATTTCCTGCCCCCACTGAAGAAATGAACGAAATGTTTTGATGTAAACACCAATTCAGATGTATCTCAGCACCCAAAATCACTGATGATGCTTAGGAGGGATGAGAGTTTCTCAGGCTGCAGAATAACGGGGGAAAGTTGAGATCAATTGGAATATTTATGGACTGTTCAGCTGCAAGAAAAACTAAATAAAGTAGGGGATCCCGTCTTCATTCATTTTAGAAATGATAAAAAATACTATAATTTTAATGTTCTGTTAAGGAAATTACAAATATCTACTTAAAGGAGGTAAACAACATGCATTAAATTTATTTACACTTTATTTAATCTATCGTATTAAGCAAAGAGGAAGGCTATTCAAAATCTGCTTTTAGAAAACGAATCCATTAAATGTTGTTTTATGGTGCTTACGGATAAATTTATAAATATTTTATGCTGGTTGGGACGTGCCTTCGTTATATTCATCATACCCGATGTAGACTGTAAATACTGTAATGTCACCTTATAATGAACGCATATCAGATGCTCATCAATTCAAATGATGTCATATCAAAAATAAGATTTATTTCTGGAATTATAAAAGTGTGAGCCTGTCAGATTATACATTTATACGACATATTATACTCCGATTCTTGTAATTAAACAAATTCTACTGTTAAGCTGCAACTGCATTCAAATCAATTCTTTTCATAGATGCGTCTCTGTTCGGACATAATCTATATGCACTTATTACATTTAATTTACATTTACATTTACATCTACATTTATTCATTTCTGACGCTTTGCTCCAAAGCTATTTACAATGTTAGTCAACCTACAATTATTTATCTATTATACACCTCTTTATGTGCTGTAGTGTACATATGCCTGTTAGAATATGGGAAATTCTTCATTTACCTTTGTGGAACAGTTGGATCGAAACGAAATGTATACTGATTAATTGAAAAAAAACATAATAAGTAAGGAGACATTTAATTTGCTGACTAGATTTATTTAAGATTCCCCACTTCTCTTAATTGCGCTTATTTCATCCTGCTTTTTTTGGGGGGTGAAAAAAGCTTCAGTGTAATTGCGTTTCTTCTGAAGACAAATTAAGATGGTTTATTTCACAAAATTGTGTGTTGTCATCACAGGATGCCCGACTCCTAGACTGCAACAGGTATACTTTAGATTTTCATTCATTCATTCATTCATTCATTCATTCACTCATTCATTCCATCTGACTTCCTGATTTGCTAATTTAAACTGTCATGAGCACCTTTCTTGTTTTCTTATCATCTGTCATGGTACTCAAAATTTCTTCTAGCAGTCATACCATGATTTTCATAATGATTATTACAATATTTTTAATCTTCCAAAAGTAGGTGCCCAATAAACACATCCTAGTCAGCAAGTCCCAGTAAAGGGGAGTTTCTTGACATATCCAGCAAACCTTCTTAAAGAATCACAATTAATTCTGCAACTGTGTGGCTCTGGTTCATGGCTTTCAAATGCTTTTAAAAAAATCTTTAAATAGATGTTGAAATTTGTTTAAAAATTATTATAGTGCTTTGTGGGCACACTACCAATTACAGTATTTATTAAACCAAGGGTCCATGGTTTACATTCTTAGAGGCTTTATAAAGTACAGGTGGTAGTGTAGTGGTTAGTGTTCCTACCTTTGGCTCTGAAGCTCCTAGGTTCAACTCCCACTGCTGGCTGTACCCTTGAGGAAGGTACTTACCCTTAGTTGGTCCAGTGAAAATTACCCTGCTGTGTAAATTGTTGTAACCCTAATACTATAAGTTGCTTTAGAGAAAAGTGTCAAGTAAATGTAATACAGTGCAGGTGAGAAAGAATACAACACCCTGCAGGTGAGACCACATGTTATGGAATTAAATGTTTCAACAAGCGATGGGACTGAACAACAACTGATATATCTTGTGCTCTTGGAGGACCGTAATGGTTCGCACCTTCATGAAAGTATTCGATATATGGCTTTCAGATGTGATCCCTGTAATGCTTTACATAACATATAAACGTGGTTGAAGCAAAGAGTGACGGCTGTGTTCTGCCTCTTTGGGAAAATCAGCGGTTTAGGAAATCTGGAAAGAATAAAGTTAAACTATAAACAGAACCTAAGGTTGAACCGACTAACCTGCTTTATTGAATGACAGGATAACTGAAAAATTGAGATCACGTGACGTGCACTTTAGAGTCAGTCTTGAGTCATTGTTGGGGGGCTACTGTTAAGTTTGGAGAAATAATAATAATAATAATAATAATAATAAGAAGAAGAAACACCATCTTCACAATATTATTTACCAGTCTATACTAAATATGAGTGTACTTAAAACCCAATACAGACAGCATGTCAAAATTACTACCAAAATAATTCATGTCGTATCGATCGCATGTGACAACTGCAAAGAAATAGCAGTTTGAACAAAAAAAGGCTTCATTAAATCCTTATTGTTTATACATCGCACAAGGTTTTAATGCTTTTGTTTTCCACTGACTGACATTTTAAGATGATTATTCATGGGGTTTAAATATCTTATACAAGAACAATTCGATTGTTAAAATGTGGCACTTTGGATTGTTTGAAAAAAAAAAACACTTTGGATGAAATTAAGAAAAGTAAGCAATGAAATTACCAACAATCAAGTAAGATGTGGATAAATCAGTCAAGGAGGAATAGAAGCTTTTTCTCTTAAAAGTCATCTTGCTGGAAACTGTGAAAGGAAAAAAAAAAATTCTTTCAAGAGCCAGATTACGTGGCTGGGTTTCATGGTGTCATCATATGGGATTATCTGGGATTAAACTAATCAGTAAATGTTTCTCTGCTCATTATTTTCCAGAGAAGATTTCCAGATGATTCTCCACAGCAAAGATTATTAATCTCTTAAAGAGTGTTATGTTAAAAAATCGCTTTTTGCTCTAATTTTCTTTGGCGATCAACCGGCACATGGAGGCTGTCTGACTAATAGACGTGCCATGTGGCCTATTTCTGGTTGCCTCCCTCTACTGGGCGATGGGAACAGACTTATGAACTGCAAAGAAATCAGACCAATTTTAACTCATGGACATCCATCCTGAAATCAAGTAAATAGGAAGCAAAACTCATATTACACCCCTACTAAATTATATTCTCCATTTACGTTGTTTAACATACTGACTTTATATTTTAAGGTTACCATGCACTGAAAATTTCTCTTACAAGACAGAATAATGTACAGAACTGCAACGCTGGAAATCATAAATAACTTTTGGAAGAATGCCTTTCTTGGGGAATTAACCTGAATATAAAAAGAATAGTCGGTAGTAAATAGTTTAAAATTTGACCGCGTTGTCTCGTTGAAACAGGTACGGAAAGTAATTCTTAATATGAAAAATTTTACCTTAAAAAAACTAGAAAAATCCAAATAAATAATTGCCCCACATCACAAAATTGTTTATGGTTTGAAAATTCCTTTATGATTTTTATGTTGATGTTGTGCGAGATGCAGCAGACATACACTACGAGAGACACTTGTGAGGTTTTCCCATGGTAGTATCTTTTGAACACCCCATTATGCTGCTGTGATTGTTTCTGCTGGGTGTACTGGCCTTGAGAGCACACACCTCTCTCCGCTAGAGTGCGAGGTGTCGCGATACGGACCGACCCCCCCGCCCATCCCCGCCGTCAATCACTGTATGCGGAGTAGACTTCCCTACGGGCCTCTACCTCTGCCAGGACAGCTGGTGCTCCACGAGAGAAAAAATCCGCAGGCCGTGAGCAATGTGAGCTCTCTGCAAACATGTGTTGTGCAGGAAGACTGAGCCCGAGTCCAGATGTCTCACACTCTTCATTAAAACTCCTGCATGTGTTAATCACCAGGGAAAGAAAAACTATGACTTCAAACGACAGTAAAAAATACACACACACACACACCTTGTCCTGAGAAGGGTTGCGGCAAGCCAGAGCCAAGCCCAGCAACGCAGCGCTGGAGGGGGAGGGGACACACCCAGGATGGGACGCCACTCCATCACAAGGCACTCCAAGCGGGACTCAAACCCCAGACCCACCAGAGAGCAGGCGCAGGCCAAACCCGCCGCACCACCATGCCCCGCCCGCAGTAAAAAATATAATTTTTTAAAACCGAAGAGACCTTGGTCACTTAGCCTGTCACGAGGCCCCTTTCAAAATTCCATTTAAGACTATTTCAGCCCCGTTGCGGCTGTGTTATCTCTCCAAAATCCACATACGCTCACACGCAAATTCCACAATTACATGCACATGTCCTTACCAGCTTCTTCGAGAAATCTTGAAATCCAGGAAATTGCACCGCTAGAAATGTCGACATGATTCAAATGCCATCTCAGGGCTAAGAAGATGCCCTTGACCCCCCCCCCCCCCCCCATTCTGCCCCACCCCCACCCAAATATTGCACACATTAGTGTGACAAAATCAATTTTCTCCTTTTTTAATCTGATTTCTGTCTATTGCCTCCTAGCATAATCTTTTATATAATCGTAATGAAACAATGATGCTCTCGTGTAGAATTTAATGCCAGGGAAGATTTGCGGGGCAGACAAAGTCCTGACATAGGTTTTGTCTGTATTATTAAAAAATAAAATAGATACAACATTTGAGCATTTCAAATTAAATGTCTGAGATCTTGAAAATTTCTAATATTTCCTCCTTGTGATTTCGCAGAGAGAGCTTAGGCCTGCGTACATGCACAAAACTTATGTTTTAATTCTGAATGTAGATTATAATTATAGCAAGAAAGGATTTATTGATTACGGGAGATAAATAATGTACTTCCAGATTAGGTTTGGGATTCTGTGAATGTTTATCTTGATCTGGGGATTGCTGGGTTTTTCTTTTTATTATTTGCTCTGCTTTGCTTATTTGGTGTTCTTATTAATTGACATCGGACTGTAAGAACTACTTTTTTAGGCTTTATTGGAATTTTGAATTAATAGACAGACGTTGCTTTCAATCAACATGGCTCAAGCCCTAAAGAAGCAGCTCGTAGCCTTTGCTTGTTTCTCAGCCCTTCTGATGGGTGAGGGCTGCTGACTTTCGTGTAACACGTCACGACTCCGGTCTCCGTGCTGTCCAACAACGCCTTACCGCGTGTTGGTCGGGCCTGCTGTTTTTTCAGTTTGTAGAACTGGACACTTTGGTGAGGTTCTGCACTAATCAGTCAAATAAGTGTAGCGTTCTGGCGAGTTTTCTCGGTTTGTTTTCATACTCAAGTTAAAAAAAATGGTGTATGGGTTTTATTATTATTGTAATCATAGTTATTCACTCACTCACTATTACATTTATTCACTTAGCAGACGCTTTTCTCCAAAGCGACTTCCAATGAACTCTATGTAGTGTTACCAGCCCACACACCTTATTCACCGTGGTGACTTACACTGCTAGATACACTACTTACACTGGGTCACTCATCCATACATCAGTGGAACACACTCTCTCTGTGTCACTCGCACACTACGTGTGAACCTCAACAGTATGTCTCTGGAGTGTGGGAGGAAACCAGAGCAGATATGGGGAGAACATGCAAACTCTACACACACCGAGTGGGGACTGAACCCATGTCCTCTCACGCCACCCAGGTGCTGTGAGACTGCAGTGCTACTCGCTGTGCCACCCCTCTTAAAAACCACTTTACTTAATTCAGGGTCGCTGTGGTCCAGAGCTTGTGCTGGAAGCACAGGGTGCTAAGCTATGCAGAGTCTAGGGGAACCTGAACATAATGTCAAGCAGGGTCTTGGCGAGCCGGAGCCTAACCCGGCAACGCAGGGAGCAAGGCTGGAAAAGGAGGGGACACACCCAGGACGGGACGCCAGTCCATAGCAAGGCACCCCCAACAGGACTTGAACCCCAGACCCACCAGAGAGCAGGCCTCGGCCAAACCTGCAACGCCATAATGCCCCCCCAGTGAAGAGAACACCTCCGAAATATGTTAGTCCAACACAGGTAGCCATGCACACGCAATTAGCGACACAGTTACATGGTGAGAGCAATTTAGAGTCACCACACACACACACACACACACACACACACACACACACACACACACTTTCAGAACCGCCTGTCCCATACAGGGTCACGGGGAACCGGAGCCTACCCGGCAACACAGGGCGTAAGGCCGGAGGGGGAAGGGGACACACCCAGGACAGGACGCCAGTCTGCCGCAAGGCACCCCAAGCGGGACTTGAACCCCAGACCCACTGGAGAGCAGGACTGTGGTCCAACCCACTGCGCCACCGCGCCCCCTATTTAGAGTCACCAATTAACCTGAAACATGTCTTTGGACTGTGGGAAGAAACCAGGGCAAACTTTCTTGGGGAGAACATGCAAACTCCATACAGACTGAACGGGGTTGAGCCTACTCCTGATCGTCTGCTCGTACTTCCCCGACGCCGTGAGACACCCATGCTACCAGTTGTGCCACCCCCGTTATTATTACTACAGTGGCTGATGAAGTTTATCAACAAAAAGGTGATACTACTGAATTAAGGGCACAGACATCTCGTCAAAAGCTATTTCTCAGCGATTCTGGCACAACGAAAGCCAATCATCAGAGTGGGAAGTAAATGGTCCATTCGCAATGGGCAACTGCGGCATCAGGTCACAGTGACCAGCGTAGGGAAGCTGCGTGCTCCGGGTTCCCCCGGGGAAAACGCACAAAAGCCTGAAAGTATCCCTCTCTGACCCCCACTGGGAGTGAAAGAGATGAATGGCATGTGCATCCTCATTAGCCGGAGCCCCCCGTGGGACCGGCAATTGGTTGTGCGCGTACGTGACAATTACTCACTGTCCTTTCACTATTCGTATGCCGTTAGGATGTAAATTGGGAACCATTCGTGATGCACGATATTCTGTTTGCTCGTCTCAAAGACTGTGCTAAACTGCAGTGCATTCTCACCGTTTCAGAGTATATGAGAAGAAGGGAGTTTATACTGATGTCTCTATACCAGGAGTGCATAGCGACCTGCACAAATGATAAAAACAGGCCATTAAACGTGATCCCATAATTTTTTTTATTATAGTAATAATAGTATGGTAGTTAGACAGTTGGAAATGATGTGCTCCCAGCATTTCAATACAGTTAGAAATACACACACACACATACAAACTGCTGGTCCGCCCTGTGTTGCCGGGTTAGGCTCCGGCTCCCCGCAACCCCGTATGGGACAAGCGGTTCCAGACAACGTGATGTGAGCTGTAGATGGTAATCAGTCATCCACGCAGGGTCCTCCGAGAGGCAGGCAGTGATATGAGAGGAGCGGGGGTATAGAGAAGAACTGGGTATTATTGGCACAGCAGTGATAGGAGAAACCAGGAGAGGCAGTGACAGATTCAAGGAAAGAGGTGTAGATGGAGAAGATTAGGGTCCCAGGACTGAGCCATGTGGAACACCAGTTGAGAGGCTGAGGGGGAGACAGAGAAACACGCCAAACTACAGAGAAAAAGATCTACCTGACAGGTAGGACTCAAAACATCTTGATATTGTTCCGTTGATGCTAAGATGTCAAATACAGGAAAGCAAGATCTGGTGGCTGAGAGTGTAATAGTGACAAGGTTTTCTACAAACCTGTTTACTCATCAGATGTATTTGCAATTATCTCAACTATACATATTTAGCAGATGCTTTTTCTCCAAAATATCTTCCAATGAACTCTATGTAGTGTTATCAGCCCAGACCTTATTCACCGTGGTGACTTACACTGCTAGATACACTACTTACAATGGGTCACTCATCCATACATCAGTGGAACACACTCTCTCTCTGTTACTCACACATGTCTTTGGACTGTGGGAGGAAACCAGAGCACCCGGAGGAAACCCATGCAGACACAGGGAGTACGTGCAAACTCCACAAAAACCGAGCAGGGATCAAACCCACGCCCTCTCGCACCATCCAGGCTCTGCGAGACAGCGGCACCACCCGCTGCGCCACCATGCCGCTCCGGTGGAAACTCAGATGCTGTTCATTAAGGGCTAAAACGATGTTTATGGTGCAAAGAAGTGAACTGATCTTTAGCAGCTTTTCAAAAGTGCGGAATAGGTTTCGCTCACTCACTTTCGTTAACCGCTTCTCCAGGCGAGGGTTGCTGCAGTCCGGAGTCGACCACAGAATCGCTGAGCACAAGGCTTGGCAGGTACATCCTGGACAGGATGCCAGTCCATCACAGGCTAGCAACGCTCACCTAATCACCTACACTACCCAATACACCATCGTGCCACCTGAAAGTGTGCTACGTTGTTAAAATTTCTTTTCACTTTTCTCTTATTTTATGCTATAATAATAGAACAAAAACACTGAATACATCTTTTGGTCAGTAAGAATTAAGTGAAAACGGAGACAGAGCAGTCTAAAGATGCCAGGAAGAACTTTTTCACAGCATATTAAGCTTCATATGAGTCACTGATCTACCAATCTCAACACTTACTGCTCATGATACATTATACCTGTTATACATTATACCTCTGTTATATGTTATACATCTGATCTGGTAAATGAAATTCCATGGACAATCATCAACAAATGCCGAAGAGGCAAATCTTTCTGAATTTTGTAAAAGCACTAAATCGTTCGCACACTAATTCGCAGACGCTATGTACATACAGACCTTAATTTGTTCACCTTTAATTTTTAAAGCATTCTTTCCTAAAAACCAATGCAACAGGTAGCAGTCATGCCTGGTATCCATGACAACCAGAACCGTCCCATTCAGCTGCATGTGATGTGTGCCATAAGTGCTAGCGAAGCGATACATCGGCGGCGTGGTGGCACAGCAAGTAGCGCTGCTGTCTCACAGCGCCTGGGTGGTGTGAGAGGATGTGGGTTTGATCCCTGCTCAGTCTGTGTGGAGTTTGTATATTCTCCCTGTGTAGGTTTCCCCTGGGTGCTCTGGTTTCCTCCCACACTCCAAGGACATGCTGTTCAGCTTCACCCATAGTGTGTGAGTGACACAGAGTGTGTTCCACTGATGTATGGATGAGTAACCCACATGCTAAGTGAGTAAATGTAATAAAAGCAGCGGCATAGTGTCCTGGACAGCGATCCCACACACTTCTCCAGCGACAGCACTCAGAGCAGCTCTTACTTGCATCGTTTTCCCATCTCTTTGTTTACGTTGTAGGGACTCGCGTCCACGTTTCGGCGTGCGTCCAAAAAAAGCTCGGCACGTCGACTCACTGATCATTTAAAGATGTACATTTATGCAAACACCCGTGGGTAGATTAACCTAATTCACCGGTGTAAACAACTCTCAGACTGGGATTACAGCTTGTAAATTAGGCGGTGGCTCTAATGACAGCATGGAGTCTGAGACTTGTTTGAAGGGGGGAAATACTGTACCTCTTAGTTCTTAATCTTACTTTGAAGAGATGCAGGCACATTGTCTGTCGTAAACATAAGTATATAAGAATAATAAGACAATACACACTGTCAATCCAGATTAGGTCTAACAGTTTGTGATTGAAGATTAGAATTGTACTTCTGTACTGCAAACTTTGCTTAAGTTTATTAAAGAAATAGTCAGGCTGGATATGCTTGAAAAAATAAAATGCTGACAATTGTTAAAGCTCCAAATTCTTTATGCATAATGAGAAATAATATGAAATACCTTCCATACACAACTGAATCTTCCCGTTCTTGTTATGTGAGGGTAGCAGAATAGACAGGGGAATGAAATGATTGAAGCACAGACACTTGCTGAGAAAATCTGTTCATGCAGCTTTGTTAGACCCAAAATATTTTGACATGTATAACTTCAAATAGGAGCATTTGAATGTAAGTGGGTAACTTGAATAAAAAAATAAATGATAAACAAGTAAATGAATGAATGAATGAATAAATAAATAAATAAATAAATAAATAAATAAAAAAATGTTAAAATTAAAATAAATAAATAAATAACTGTTAAAGTTAATGTAATTTGAAAGAAGCTTTGTTTTTCTTTCAAAAAAGAAGCTCCTGCTTCACATCAGGAAAGGATTTATACCAGCTACATATCAGGACAGGTATTTATTAGTCTATTGTTTTGCCTTTCACGTATGTGAATACAAGAAATATTAAAGGAAGGAAAGTAAAATGAGAAAAATACTTGAGATCAGCTGTAAAGGAAACACACTGGACCACTAAGGCACTGTGATATTAGGCCTCCTGACATCCTGGGAGAGGTGGCCCTTAGGAGACGGTAGGAAAATTGGAAGGTCAGGGTGGAAAGGCAAACACACCGGCCTGCTGGCGTTCAGCAGCGGGTCACTGGCTCTGGGCTCCAACCCCTCACCCCTGCTTCGGTGGACCTGCCAGGAAGGGTACTGGCTCACCTCTCCACAGGGGCCATTGTCACTTATGACCTTGGCAGCTCATTAGAGCCCTGTTGCGGTATCCGTGTCCCATCTACGGGTCTTGGGGGATGTTTGCAAAGACAGGAGGAGGCCGTCCCTGGGCCACCACATCCTGCAGCATGTGGACTTGCTAGACCCAACCCGCAAACTTGTCTTCTTCAATTAACGCCACAATGGCACTACTCTTCCTCCTGCCACAAGCTTGTCTGATTGACTTAGCCTATGACAGAGTGAACCCTCCCCCTCAAAGTGTGCTAATTACAAAGAGATCATCAAGTCAATTATGGAGAAATTCATTAAGAGACCATCCTTGTTCAACAGCCAGGGAAAGTTGGGACAGCCAGACTCTCAACCGTTGCGATGCCTGTGAACAGATCAGGATTGCTGACCCAGGCAGAGCGTGGATACATTGTGTGAGAAGTGCACTTACTTTCTCACTCGGGGCACTAAGGGCCAACTTTTGGGCTCCAGAGTCCACAGTCATGCTTAGAGTGGAGCAAGATATACAGTTTATTTTAATTACCTAGCAAGTTTTGATATAAACTTGTATACTTTCTAAAAATATCAAATAATATATATTGTAACGGGGGTGCGGTGGCGCAGTGGGTTGGACCGCAGTCCTGCTCTCCAGTGGGTCTGGGGTTCGAGTCCCGCTTGGGGTGCCTTGCGACGGACTGGCGTCCCGTCCTGGGTGTGTCCCCTCCCCCTCCGGCCTTACGCCCTGTGTTACCGGGTAGGCTCCGGTTCCCCGTGACCCCATATGGGACAAGCGGTTCTGAAAATGTGTGTGTGTATATATTGTAACCACCCGCGTTACTGGTCTTCAGGTGGGAAGATGTTTTGTGTAAATAGTTGCATTGTGGGTAACTTGTAAATAGCGTGTGTAACCATTGGGGGCACCTCTGGGGAAAATGATGGGGTGACTGTGTCTTCATAGACCCAGTATGTTGGGAGAGAGGCTGGGAAAGTGGGTTGCAGTTATAAGTTGTGAAGGAATAGATTCCTTAGACTGAGAACATTATTTCTTTGGTGCTGGGATTCAGACTGGAGTGTTTGTTTATACAGTTGCTTAAAGAGTACCAGCCTGGTCGATCTGGATCCCATCTATGAACCGATGCGATGCAAGGACCAATTAGGATCAAGCTAGTATCTAACCGGTTTTAAACTGGCTTTTTAAAACCGATTTAGGTCAAGATAACCGACCAATCAGAGACCAAAACAAATGTCAAGGCCGAAGGTCACCACAAACTGGCCAATCACGTCAAACCTCCAGAAAACTCCCACGCTCAAACTATATGTAAAGAAAGAAGTCCAACACACTCCACACAATGTGTGCACTGATGATGTCACTTCGACTGGTGATGAAACGTTTGCAATCTAAATGCCAAGCTCGGCGAACTGCTGAACACCGCAACTATCTGAAACTGCTTGTCCTGAGTTGGATCGCAGCAAGCCGGAGCCTTACCCGGCAACACAGGGCACAAGGAGACACACCCAGGACGGGATGCCAGTCTGTCGCAGGGCACCTCGAGTGGGGCTCGAACCCCAGACCTGCCACACAGTGGGCACCGGCCGAACCCGCAGCAATTCCTCAAAGAGGGAACATTAATATGTCGTAAGGTACACAAAATATACAGAAATGCAAGATACTCATACAAGAAATGCATAGGAAGAACTACAGAGAAAAGCACTAATGAAAGATAACAATCTTATCAAATTAAAGACCTAGAATAGTTATAAAAGTGAGTGTCATGATTATCACAGGAGAACCATAGCATTCAACAACAGTGTAACATCAGTGCAAGGATAAAATGTATCATCAGGACAAAACTTCATATCATAATGTAATACGAGGCGGCACAGTGAGTAGCGCTGTTGTCTCGCAGTGCCTGGGTGGTGCGAGAGGATGTGGGTTTGATCCCCACTCAGTTTGTGTGGGGTTTGCATGTTCTCAGGTGCTCTGGTTTCCTCCCACACTCCAAAGACATGCTGTTCAGCTTCACCCATAGTGTGTGGGTGACACAGAGTGTGTTTCACTGATGCGTGGATGAGTGACCCAGTGTAAGTAGTGTATCTAGCAGTGTAAGTCACTGTGGTGAATAAGGTGTGTGGGCTTATAACACTACATAGTGTTCGTTGCAAGTCACACACAATGTACCGAGACCTATTTAGACACAAACAAATAGCAACTGCAAAAGTCACAATATTAATCAGCAGGGGATGGGGTCACTTTAAGTGACCAAAGACTCTGATGAAAGGGATATGGAATATTCATAAGAGCTTTACGAGAAAATATGAAAATAAAATCTGTCTTTGATTTAAACAATAACCGTGATATTAAAAAGCTTTCTTGGGATTAATATTACAGTACTGTCCCTTCTTTGTCTGTGGCTGAGAAGATGACATATGGGATCCAGCATATGGTGTATGCTGTGTATGGTTTCTGCAAGGAATACAAAAGTACAATTTTTCTGATGGATTACGGAGTTATTTATGGTAAATATCTAATTGTCCAACCCTGGTAATCACAAAAAAGTCAGTGCTTCCCAAATGTGAGCCTTGGTCAGAATGGCTGTAAAAGCCAAAGCCTTACATGAAAACTTAATGACAAAAATATATTCCTGATAAAATTATGAGACTCTTTCAAAACGAGGGGTGCGGGGGCGCAGTGGGTTTGACTGAGTCCTGCTCTCCGGTGGGTCTGGGGTTCGAGTCCCGCTTGGGGTGCCTTGCGATGGACTGGCGTCCCGTCCTGGGTGTGTCCCCTCCCCCTCCGGTTTTACGCCCTGTGCTGCTGGGTTAGGCTCCGGCTCCCTGCAACCCCGTATGGGAACAGCGGTTTCAGACAGTGTGTGTGTGTGTGTGATGAGAACACCATGATTAAATGTGCAGTGAAAAGGGTGTCGAGGAATCGGCCTTGATTGCTCAATGTGATGAGCGGCAGAGGAACGGACCCCGAGTGATGATGCTGCCCCAGGCCTGCGCTGTTGTCGTGGCAACAGATGTCATGTTCTGACATTCAATGATTAAACATGGCCTCCCAAGGCCAGTCCTCTTCTCTGTTAGTGGACCTGCACAATCTGCCCTTAATCAGTCCCACTAGGGATGGTGTCCTAACAGGCTTTAGAGACAGATACACCTGGAGTGGGGATGGTACATCTCCTCCAGGGATTGCGACGTGTCGGTACCTCCTCCGTTCAAAGTGCCCCTCTAAAGTGTTTAAATGACTAAAGGAAGGATGCAGATTACCTTCCCTGGTTAAATGGTACCATGTTTAATCCACAGAGAGCAATGCAGTTAATTTCTCATAACCACAACAGGCATCCCAGAATCTCCAGGGGGTGTGGGGGTTGGGGGAGCAGTGGCGTGGGGGACACACTGAGGAAAGTGACAGGGTTTGCGATGAGCGATGACTCCGAGTGTGACCCCCCACATGAGTTGCCCCGCACGACTGCCCCCCCCCCCCCCACCACAGTGGCAGGATTAGCTCAAACGAGGCTAAGAACAGATTGGAGAAAAGAGGGGAAAAGAAGAGAAAATCGGTTTAAAAATGCAAACATTAATTCACAATTTGACAAAAATTTCACCACCAACCCCCGCCCCCCCCCCGACCTCCGCACAAGTGTGCAGTGGAGAATTTCGGGACCGTCGGCTGAATGCTGGAACAAAGAGGAAAACATTTACTGCTGATTTCACTGTTACTGAATTACTGTTAGTCTTGGGAGGAAGATCATGTATTCAGTATGGTGAATACTACCCCGCGTACTTACATTACGTTCAATTTGGGTTCAGTTTTGCGATTTTGATATTTCCTTACTTATTCAGCAGACGCTTTTCTCCAAAGCAACTTCCAGTGAACTCTATGTAGTGTCATGAGCCCGCACACCTTATTCACCGCGGTGACTTACGCTGCTAGATACACTACTGACACTGGGTCACTCATCCATGCATCAGTGAAACACACTCTGTGTCAGTCACACACTATGGGTGAAGCTGAACAGCATGTCTTTGGAGTGTGGGAGGAAACCAGAGCACTCAGGGGAAACCCACAAGGACATGGGGAGGACATGCAAACTCCACACGTACTGAGCAGCGATTGAACCGAATTCCTCTCGCACCACCCAGGCGCTGTGAGACAGCCGTACTACTTGTTGTTGGACCGGGTCCTGCTCTTTGGTGGGTCCGGGGTTCGAGTCCCGCTTGGGGTGCCTTGCGACGGAAAATGTGTGTGTGTGTGTGTGTGTGTGTGTGTATTATTATTATTATTATTCTTCAACCACTTTGTTTTAGTTTCATCTTAATTTCATTGCACCTGTATTACACTTGATGGTTTTCAGGGCTGTCCAGGAAGGAACGCTGCATTCCTCATATGAATAGGGCTGAAGGGCCAGACCTGTCTTTGGCAGATTGGTGCCAAGCCCTGGTTTCTATGGACAACCCCACTTAGCTGAAGGGCAAATGTCTGCTCCCTACACGGCGTGCTTCCTCTGTCACAAGCAATTAAGGCCTGCTGTCCCATCGTGCCCAGTATGGTGGGCCCACAGACGGCGCGTGACAGAGAGATGGCACGTGCAGCGCTTCAGCCTGCATGTTCTCCGAATCCCCGAAACCTTTACCCCCCACCCCCGAGGTAAAACAGTTGTTCTGCGGCTAATTTCTTGCATATGTTGAAGAACAACCCGTACCCCTCCCTGCCCCCCGCCTCACTCGGCATGCGGCAACAGATGCTTTTTTGGAGGAAGGTGGTCGGGCGCATTCAGGCTTTAAGGCTCTTTGTAGAGAATGAGAATTTTTTGCAATTAATTTTACTGATATTTTACATGAATTTGTTGATCGCTTTGTAACGCACAGACAGAACTGTGTAGGGGCACAAATGAGTTTATGCACCTCTCAAAATATTCTAAAATTTGATCTGGTGCTTAAAGACAACTTAGAAATCACTGCACGCCACTTTAAATAAAAAGTGTGTGCGGAGTGAATAAATGAAAATGTCACTTTTAAGATTTACTATAATTGCTTACTGGTCTAAAACAAATCACTTTTTTAAGTGATGTGTTTCTATTCACTGTTCGCGCCCAAAGTATTCAAACCGACCTTATACATATAATGTAAACAATAGTATCGCAAGCATGCTGAACAGGTGTCTCAATTTTCACTACTTATTTTTCAGTTTTTAACGGCCTTAATAGTTTTTGAGTAGGAGTTTTTGAATTATCACATAGTATGTGTGTGTCAGAGAAACAAAGCAGAATATAAACAACGTGTAAAATATGGGTGAAGGCATTGCAAGTACAACGTACGCTGTACGTAATTATATAATCGAATATCTACAGAGAATTAAATATCTAGCTACATAAAATTCTACCGGGACAATCATTTTGAATTCACTGTCTGAAGCCAGAAATAAAGTGAAACAGATGTGTTTAAATCCACTGTTAGAACAGACATTATACCTGTTATATTACATAGGTTAACGTGGTAAAAAGACAATGACTTAATTATTATTTAAAAAAAAAAATTTCAGAACTTAAAAAAATATACACAGGAGACATGTGGAGTGACATTTGCAGGTTGCGGTGACATTTTACTGATTCTGCCATCACTTAATTTTGCTGCTTATCTCATTCCATTTCTTAAATCCATGTTAACTCGGATTACCCCTGGTGGAAAGGCATTAGGAAAAGGAACAACTGCTTTGAATGAGTTAATCTACTAGAATGTTAATGAGACTTGTTCTGGACTACTTAAATTAAAAGCAAGTATCACCAGGCAGTGGGGGGGTGTGGTGGTGCAGCGGGTTGGCCCAGGTCCTGCTCTTTGGTGGGTCTGGGGTTCGAGTCCCGCTTGGGGTGCCTTGTGATGGACTGGCGTCCCATCCAGGGTGTGTCCCCTCTCCCTCCAGCCCTTCACCCTGCGTTGCCAGGTTAGGCTCTGGCTCCCCGTGACCCCCAAATGGGAGAAGCGGCTTCAGATGGTGTGTCTGCATCACCAGTCATGCTATTAAGTGGTGTGTAGCAACACTTTGATTTGCCAGGAAAAAGCATTATGTCATTCATTTCGCAGCACTCATTAGAGTAATTGTAATTTTAGCTAGGACATAAAATGATCAGGTCATCACACAATGAAACAGCTTTGGTTTAAAGCGAGCGATGGCTCAACTATGCTCGTAACGCAAATGGACCGCGCGACTCCTTCGCGTGGTCGTCGGCACCTACCGGGGATCGTTCTGCAGCCCGAAACTTCTCCTGACGGGCCCGGCGTGACTGCTGCCACTTGACATCTCTGCTTCCGGCACAAGTGTCGTGTGTTAGAGTGTGCTTAATCAGCTTTGCCCTCACTCTTCCTCAAATCTGATTGAAACAGCTTTAGCTACCATCAGAATCTTTTTTTTTTATTGTGTTTATATTAAAAGATCAAACGACCATTACCGGGTCCGTGGAAATAATGTAATCTAAGTCGCCAGGCTGGATTGTTCAAGACGAAATTGCGAAATACTATAAAAATACAAAAATATGCTTCTGTGGCATTGATGATTAAACTTGCACCGATTGCCGCCTCCACGATGGAAGCACAGTTTTGTATGTGGCAGGAGCTGCGTGGGATTTACCATCATGGAGCATCAATCATCCGCACAGCAAACCCCCTCCAGTTCTATGACTAAGAAATCTCAATCTCGTAATTTTGATCGGGCATCCTCTAATTTGTTTTTATTTCTCTGTGGCTGCATGAGCTTACTCATTGAAGATAAATGCTCGCTTTCCAAACATCAGATTGTATATTAACATATAACGAGTACAGAAGGCAAAATGTACATTATGGGCAAGCAAAGACCAGCTCCTCCTTGTGAAGCTGGAAAAATATGAGTGTTAAGTCATATTTGCAGATTTGTAGCGGTGAGGCTAGGTATGCAAATTGTGTCGAAACTGTCAAAATACACACACACTGTCTAAAACTGTTCCAAGGGGGGGGTCACAGCGAGCCAGAGCCTAACCCAGCAACACAGAGCATAAGGCTGGAGGGGGAGGGGACACACCCAGGATGGGACGCCAGTCCATCACAAGGCACCCCAAGCAGGACTCGAACCCCAGACCCACTGGAGAGCAGGACCCAGACAAACCCACTGCACCACCACATCCCTTTTATAAAAAACACCCAGAAAAATTACAGATATAGATGCGTTCACAATGTCACAAGAAATACGAAACGCTCAACCTGAGGTTGGCTGCCTGTTTTGTTAAAAACGTTCTCATACCGTAGTGCTGAATTTTTCAGAAGGCCAACGTGTTTTTTTTTTTTTTCTTTAGTGGGAAGACGACACACGGAAAATCCGATGAATCGTTCATCGTTTGTTCCAACTGCTGCAGCAAACTCTCTAAAACTGCGAGACCGTGACTTGTACGCCTTCCGACAACGTGTTTCACGGTCGTGCGAACGCTCCGCTCTATGCTGTACGTCCCCCGTAAAGCGATTCCTTCGTTATTTCACTTGCGCGCAGTCCGAGGTGGCTTAAGCCCTTCCTTACATCATACTACTTGCTTGAAAGATCGGCCTTAAGTAGGAGAGCTTAGGCGGCTTAGACTGACAAATAAAATAGCTTTATGGTTTTGAGACATGTGAGATGTTAGGACCAGAGCCAGTACGCTCTTTAAAGGGCCTCCGTCAGCATCGCTCCGGTTCACCTGAAATGATCAGGGAAAGACATCAGTACAGCGGATTAGCTGTACTTTGCCGTTTTTGATTTCCTAAACATTCTTGCAGATTAGCCTGACCAATCAGAACACAACGAATCAAGAAAAATTGCATTAAATTATCCCATTAATATTATGACTTCCAGTGCTCCCTTTAATACATTATATAATTAATCAAAGTGACCACTTTATCCATTTTATATGTGAAAGGGTACTACTGAATGAAAATTGGATTGGAACAAAATAATGCGGTCCGCAATCGACGATAGTAGGCTTTGCAATAATGACACAATGCTGCAGTGCATTTAGACACAACTGCACCGTTTTCGGACCGTAGGTGCCTTCTTCCAAAAATGGGGAGATACGTAAAATTAACTGACATTTTAACAGTGGGGAAAATGTAGAATATTTTAACTGATCTCGGTTTGATTAAAAGTTATCATAGTTATTTGTATTGCAAATCAACAGTAAAGTATTAACAAGCGCTTGTGCGTGAAAAAAGAACCTCAGCAAAAAAAAAAAAAAAAAAAAAACGTAATGACCCTTACTGGCAACTTATCTAGGTCATGTGATTCCGGAGGGCGGATTATTAAGAAATAATTTGAAGGGCTTATAAGGATGTAATTCAGTGTAAGTACTTTTGAATAATAATTAACAGAAGATTCCACTTTCATCTCTTTAGACCGGGGTTCACTGTGGATTAAGTGAGAGATGGACATGTACAGTACCTGCTACGTTTCCAATAAATACATGCAATTTCTCTTAGAGATTTGAAATAGTCCCACACGGAAAGGAAAAAAAAATTCATTAATGAAAAAAAACCAAAATTAGCAGGATTCCGGAAACAGTTTAAAACCAGATAATCAGCCGTCTTTCTTTGACTTTTTGTTTTTCAGAAAAGACCGCAGTCAATTAGCAGATTTTACCAAACAAAAATTGTAATACTGTTTCTTTGGGTATGCAGAAGTCCACTAAAGTAAATTTTCTTAATCTCATTGGATTACTCAAGTTGGATTTACATGATTGTATTGTAGAAATGAAATTAAAATTTGTGTTCAATGAGATTTTCTGGGAATTTCAATTGCATTCGTTGAAAAACCACTATGGTAATAATGAACAATGACTAATTCTCCTAAAGTCGATTTGCGTATTTTCATCTGTGGCTGGACCGTCTCTTTGAAAAAACAACAGATCCTGAGTTTCTTTGAGTTCTGTGTACTTAGAATAACCAATAAAACCAGGATTAGGCACTGTTTAGTACTATAAAGGAGATTAAAGAGTATTCTTATTATTTATGAGACACTCGTGGCAAGGTTTAATATGTCAACAAGGCCAGACAACAAGCCATTAAAGGACAAAAACGATAAAACGGAATTCTGATTCACCCAGAGCTCTAGTCAGCCTTTACTCACTAACCCATCCATTGCTTGTCTTGTTATCACTGTCCTTGCCATGCAGACAGTACACAGCTCTTTGAATCTTTCCCCCAACTGTCACAGACATATCTTCATGCATTGCATCATGTTTCTCTGACATATCCACCTGGAGGGCTGATCACCACCTGCACCTCATCCTTTCCAAAACCGACGTCTTCTGTCTCCTCGCTGCTCCATCCCCCCCCCCCCCCCGTTAAGAGCCCTCTATCACCCTACCCTCACTGGTTGTCAGCAATCTGGGTGTGACAATTGACCCTAGTTCCCTCTCAGCACACCGGCACCATAAGCCACTCTTTCAGACATTTTCTGTTCTGTGTCACTTCAATCTGTCAATACGCTCTACACAGTTCCTGGTCCAGCCTGTGGTGACATCTTGTCTGGACCACTGCAACTCCCTCCTGTGTGATCTATCAGAGGTTGTGCTTGACCTGACAAAGTGTTCCCATATGTTTCCTTTCCTCTCACCACTGTCTTGCTGCACTACAGGTATCTGTATCAGCCAAAGGGCTATCCGCATTATTATTATTATTATTATTATTATTGTTATTATTATTATTATCACACAAACATCATCTGAAACCGATTGTCCCATACGGTGTCGCGGGGAGCCGGAGCCTAAACCGGCAACACAGGGCGAAAGGCTGGAGGAGGAGGGGACACACCCAGGACGGGACGCCAGTCCATCGCAAGCCACCCCAAGCAGAACTAGAACCCCAAACCCACCGGAGAGCAGAACCCAGTCCAACCCACTGCACCACCATGCCCCCCCATTATTATTATTACTATTATTATTATTATTATTATTGTTGTTGTTGTTGTTGATGTTAGAGTTATAGCAATAATAATGATAATAGTAATAATGTTTGCTTAAGAAGAGAAGAGATTACACAGCCATTAAGCATGCTGACCCATAAACTGATAAAGAGCTATTAAGAGATTAAAGATTAAATTACATGTAAATGCTGCAGAGGTGCAAAAAAGGAATTTTTTTTATACCTTACATAAATATGAGATATACATTCATTCTGAAATCTGAGTAAAAGGAGAGAAACTACTTCTATTCCTTCAATATTTATCACTTATTTTTCCATATATTTATTGTCATCGTCACTTGTTTTATATGTTTAAGAATAAGAACCTGCTCAACCAACAAGCGGTGAAAGGTTACATTGTTTTTAATTGCAATATCTTACTTTTAGAAAAAGATATAAACTTGTCAAATCAAACTTACCTAAAAACAAACTCCAGCCTCTCATTGGCGAAAAAAAAAATTAAGATCATTTGTCATTTTACATTTACATTTAGCAGATGCTTTTCTCCAAAGTGACGTACATCTTATAGAAAATACAATTTGTGCGTTACATTAGGAGAAAGAGAGACATGGTTGCAGATGCGTGATTCTTAAGTACAGTTTGTTTCTTTCCACCATATGCATAAAACCCAGAATACAGACGATTCCTGATCACCTTCCTAGTATTTTTTTAAAAAAATTATTTTAGTATTTCTATTATTTTTATTTTTTTTGTATTTTCCACCCAGGCTAACGGGTTTCTGTGACTGACATCCTCCTATTGAACAAGAGACAGTGTGCAAACTGCCACTTAACAAATTAATCGTGGTGCTCAATATTCGCTGCAGGTTTCTGGCGCAGGAGTCTGTGGCCTATTGTGTGGCGGCTGTAATGGGCATCTGTAATGACTAGTAGGTGTACAATGGATTCACTCATGTGTGCACAGATTTGTCAGAGAAGCCACTACTCCCTACAACCAAGAGGGAACAGTTTGTGGGGGTGGGATAGTGGCACCGGTCATACTCCAACCCCAACCCGCCCTCCATCCACACCCCACACACACCCCACACACACACACGCATCTCATCTTAGATAACTGACAAGAGGAGGTGCACATGAAAAACAGTTTGCTTCTCCAGAACCTGTGGCCTAGATAGTCACATGCCGAGCATATGGTCCTTTCGCAGTCTCCCCTGGGTCCACAGGCACGCTGAATGAGGAACTAATTGAATATCATCCTTCACACGCGCTTCCCTCCCCATTGTGTAGCCACGGCATCCCAATGTGGGTCATTGATTCGGTAATATATGTATACTTCATGCCTGCGAACGCGCGTGCATGGATGCGCGCCCACAAAAAAACAGACAGAGGAAACAGATCGGCCCATATATCAAGCCTAATGAACGTTAATTGAGGTAATGAATAGAGAAGCCTGCGGAGGCCTATTGACCCAGCCTAGTAAATTTTAACAAAACTATTTATCGCTGGAAGGAGAGGTGAAATGGCTCTGACACAGACTGGCCGGTGACAGACCAGTTGGTGCCATATTGTCAGCAGAAACAATGTGAATATAATTGGCCCCTGAATTTTCTTCTTTTTTTTTTTTTTTAGGGGAATAAAGGAACTGAAAACTGTTAGGAAACTGCCAAAAGGCTCTTGCTAAATGCACAAAACTATGTGGTTAAGCAAAGCAGGCAGAGAGTTGTTTGGACTGAAGAAGTAGTTCAGGCGCAGGTTGAGCGTTTTTCTCATTCACCGAAACAAATGCAACACCCATTTTCTGCACCTGACGTTTACCGCTCCCATAAACGAATGAATAAATTAAATGAATGCATGGATTTTAATTCTGAGTTTATGCCGTAGCGCGCGTAGCGTGGAGAAATACTTTAAATTTGATTTTTATACGTCACAAAAAAAAAGCAAGTCTTATTTTCTGTGAAACAATTTTGAGAAATTACGTCTTTGCAAAGAGGTAATTATTCATTTGCATCAATAAATATGAAAAAGAAACATACAGTATATTCCTATTCATAGGAGCTAGCTCAATTGAGTCAATGTTTGCAGAAAATTGTTACTAAAGGCCTGCAAAGCTGAGGAGGATAAATATATGAGGCAGTATGTCTACAGAATAATTAATATTACTTTACTTACTCCTAATTATTAGGCTAATATGTTTTATCTGGATCAGAACGACGATATTTATAAAGTGCATTTGAAGTAGTTTGTCCCTTTAGTTTAACAGCACCCCCAATTCTTCAATAATGGTAATGCGACTTTCCTTTCTTTTGCAACCTTTTCGAGATTAAAAACATTTGAAAAGTTTCACATCATTACCGTTTTAACGGAATTAAGTAGCTGAATATTCGTAAGAATTAACATTAACTGGGACGTTAACGATGAATAAAAACCCAAAGGATGTGCTCTACAAAGCTTAATTTATGTTCCACATCATACGTTGTATGCTTAAGACTTTCAGTGTTTGTACAGTTTTTGTTTTTACGTAGAGAACATGATTGTCATTTATGAGGTGTTTTTTAATCTGCGACACCATTTTATTTTTTTGAAACGTCAGCTATGAGTACCAGTGTGAGCAATTAATTTAAATAAGACATAAATAAATAGGCTTTTATTTATAAAGAGATTTGACTGTAATCTGTTTTCCTGTATGACCTGTTTAAAACAAAAATTACGCATGCATAAAATGGCATTTTCGTTCAAGAGTGAAAAAAGAGCAGAGCACAGCGCCTAATTTATACTCATTACAGACCTCTTGTCGTTCGGCCTTTATTACGTCACTCACAGCAGACGTATGTTTGACACGAAGAAGCAGCGACGTCATCAGTATTCTGCACCCCGTTTGACGTAATCAAAGAGAGACGCCTTGGGTTTCTCAAAGATTCAACTGAAGACACGGAAATCGACATGAGCCGCGGTACAGGAAGGCTGAATTTCTGAAGTTAGCGATCGAAAATATACACTAAGGAAAGGTGACCTAGTTACGGCTGATTATTATTGTAGCTCAAATACTACAACTTTTATCTTTGGCGTCCTTTATTCATTTCTTTGTTTTATTTATTTATTAATCAAAAAGCAGAAAGAAGCGGCGAGAAGAAGCACACGCACGCACTGAGTCTAACTGTGTTGACCGGTAATGTCCTGTAAGTACAAATTAATTTTCGACACACAAAAAGTACCGGTTCGCGCGTCTTTCAAAATTACTAACAGTGCTACATATTCGGTTGGTAGTAAAAAGAAAAAAAAAAAGTACTAAATAAATTGAATTGTGACAAATAATATTCTAAATAAATTCGTGGTCGTCCTGCTTAGTAAGTTAGTCCTATTTAATACGGTAATTTTTGACGGAGCTTCTGTTTCACAAAACACTTTAATCTTGGGCGACAGTCAGTAACCAAAGGAGAAATGTTAAACTTAAAGCACGAGCGCTGTGGTGCTTTTGTTTTAATGAATACTGTAAGGACCCACGTCGCTGTGTATTTGGACGCGAAGATCTGTTTAATCAGAATGTGGATAGTTGAATTGTGGGTAAACTGTAAATATGGGGTTCAACCACTAGGGCGATCTATGGGGAAACGAATGGGGTTGCCTTTTGGAGGGTGAAAAGGAGCCTGGGTTTACTAAGCAGGCTGGGAAAGCTGGCTTTAAGTTAATTGATTAATTGAATAAAGATTTTCCATATCAGAAGTGATGAATGGAGACATTTATTTCTCTCAGTAAAACAGTGTGTGGAGGCAGACACCCTTGGTTGGGCTGGTGATCCATTCTGATCTGTAAAAAAAAAAAAAAAAAAGTGCAGGTCTTTGTTTGACAAGGATGGCGATGGCACAGTTACAACGAAAGAGCTGGGCACAGTCATTTGGTCACTGGGATAGAACCCCACAGAGGCAGAACTGTAAGACATGATCAATGAGGTTGATGCTGATGGAAAGGGAACCATTGACTTCTCAGAGTTCTTGACAACGATGGCCCTGAAAATGGACACTGACAGTGAGGAAGAGATCCGTGAAGCTTTCCGGGTATTTGACAAGGATGGAAACGGCTACATTAGTGCAACAGAGCTGCGCCATGCCATGACCAACTTGGGCGAGAAACTGACAGATGAGGAGGTGGACGAGATGATGGGAGAAGCAGATATCGATGGTGACGGCCAGGTCAACTATGATGAATTTGTACAAACGATGACTGCAAAACGAAGCTCTCCAGATCATTCCTTATTGTTCTTAGAAGAAAAAAAATCAAATGTTTTATGTACCTCTTGCAAAAATGTTCATTTATTCATACTGTTTCTGTATAGAAAAAAACTGAACGTTGACATTTTGTCCACACTGGGGTGGGGGCAAGAGTCTTCTTGGCTTTTTGTCTGAATTCAGTTTACTTCCGTTCCAAGTTGTACATGCTAGTCTTAATTTTTTCCAATAAAAGATTATGAACTACAAAAAAAAAAAATAAAGTGCAGGTCCTCGAGGAAATGGGGTTCTGAGACTGAGAGCATTATTTCCCTGTGTTCCAGTGTCCAAATAAGAGTTTAAAATACACGCTGCCTGTGCGTTCTTCTTCACCCCATCTAAGCTTATGGCCCTGGGCGCCGCAACACCTAAACACGTCACTCCAGCATTTCCTTGTGAAAGCTGAAGAAATAGGAGTGTCTACCTGCTTGCGCAGATGGGCATACCTGTATAACCTGTTTGTTCCATCCATGCTTGAACCATACTGTACATCTTAACCTCTGTTGGGGTCACCTGTCATTCTAATACCTACGAATAACTTTATTTTCTCTTTTTTTTTTTTTTTTTTTCCCCCCAGTAAACACAGAATGAGTCCCACATAAGCACAGGCAGGGCAGCAGTGATGTGCCTTTTACACTCTGAAGATGAAGATACCAAAGTTAGCCAGTGTCTTTGTGTTTCTGGGCTGTCTGGTGGCCTATCTCACGTACGTCAAGAGGCATGCCGACAGCGGGAAGGCGATGTTCATCAAAACGCCAAACCACCCCTCCGCAGCTTGTGTCTCTCTGGAGCACCAACCATGCGTAGAGGAACTCACCACCAGCCGCTTTCAGTATGGCGTCATGTTTGATGCTGGCAGCACAGGGACAAGAATTCATGTCTTCAAGTTTCTCCTTGAAGAAAACGGTATGTCCTGGCATGGGCTGTAAACACAAAATCATATATTTGCATCATATGGTTTTCAGTAACGTCTAAAATTTTGCCGCACACTTGAAAGTGGTCATTTCATAGTGATTTTCCTAATTTGCAGGAAAAGATTATGTTCATGTAATGCACTTGACAGTAAATGGAATCTCCATTTGTCGTGTGTGTTATCAGCGTCGGGCTTACTTTCGTGGATTTTGATGAGCCGTTTTTGGAGCTCGTGGTCAGTGGCAGTGGTGCAGAAATAACTCTCCTGACAGCTTCCAGGACGATGCACGCAGTTATCGCATTGGAACGTTAAGCTTGATCACTTAAGTGCTGCTCTAGCTTTATTGGTAAACCCATGATTGTAAAATGCTAATGGACATTAAGTGCCTGCCATTTATGTTAATATTGTCAAAGCCTCGATGTTTCACGCACACAAACATTTGCACTGAAGCTGTGTTGCCATGGTCACTAAGGACATTAAGAATGTTTAGTTGCATTGCCTCTGTTAAGGGCAAAATATAATCAAAATCTCTTTAAAACTTTTGAGATAAAAGCAGATGTACATTAGTCTACATCTTCATTGAAGACCATTACAGATAATCCACTGTAGACATGGGAGCTCTGCTCTTAGCACAAATATTCACTTGTGGAAGATCTGATGGCTCAAGAATATTTCTTGAATCTGATGATTTGGTTTGATGTTCTAAATCCACTTACAGAGCTTGTGTGTCAGTTGACAGTATTTTAGTTGCGAGGTCAACTTTCTGATGCGGCGTTGTGTTTTTTTGTGTGTGCTGGACTTATCTTTAAGTCATGTTCAGCCATGTTTTACATAACCACTAAGGGAAGTGCAAACAGATAACGTATGCTAGGGTGTTTTAACGTGCTGCTGCACAGTTTCCGTTAAGTTACATTTTATGCTGCAGATGAAATAGGGTTTTTTAATGCAGTGTATGGACAAGCGTATTTCCCCTGATGTATATTAGTTCCACAGACCTCCAAAATGTGGTCAAGAATTTCTAAAAATACCGATCCTCAAAAACTGTGGATTTTATTGTCTTTTTCGCTCTAAAACAGTGTTGTAAGGAATCTTGAATGATAGAATCCAATAAAAGCACACCTTATGAGACTGCTTGAAAGAATTTTGGAAAATAAAGCCTCAGCATCTTTTTAAAGAGAAGACAGTTTCATACCTTTGACAAATGTTTGATTAGTACTAGCATTGTGTCTTTCCACTGACAGAAGCCCCCAAACTGGCACATGAAGTATTCAAAGCGATAAAACCTGGCCTGTCTGCATATGCCGATGAGCCAGATAAGGTAAGAAACTGTGTTTATTTACAAGTATCCTATAACATGCAACAGTAAAATTTGAATTGGTTTGGTACACAGATGGTACACCGAGAAAAAGTATCTATGCCAACATACATAGTGAGACCTCAGGGCCAAAAGGTTAGAGTTTATCACAGGTGTCATCATGTAGGACTTTCCAGTAAGTTTCGGAAGGATGTCCACATAGATTGAAGTGTTTAAATTTCTCCCACTTGAAAAACTGACATTTGATTTGCGGGACAATCCTCATGAATTCTGGAGTATGTGGACACCCAACAGTAAAATTTTATCTCTGTTTGTTCACTTATTTACCCATTAAATAATTTCATATTGAGGTAAGACCGGTGTCCTAATGATATCAAAGCTTGTCACTTTGATCCAATAACAACTGAACCGCTTTAAAAGAGCCTTATGGAAAAAATATATAAAATAAATGACTAATTTGTATTGGCCCATCAGTGCAAAGACGGTGTACAGGAACTCCTGGGGGTTGCCATGGAGACTGTCCCCATGGCCTTGTGGAAGAGCACACCTGTTGTCCTGAAAGCCACAGCAGGGCTGCGTCTCTTACCTGGAGAAAAGGCCACTCACCTGCTGGACAAGGTAGGAGTTCCCAGTAGTCAGGGGCAGTCCTGCAGGACTTGGTGTATGTTAATGGAAGTGGGGTACTGGAATACCATTTCTAATTGGACCTTTTCTGTTCTCTAAGGTGAGAAATGTCTTCAGCGAATCGCCATTTTTGTCCAGAGCAGACAGTGTGTCCATAATGGATGGAACTGATGAAGGTGCGTGATCTTCTCTGAGATAACCATGCAATGCAATCTCAGCATGTAAAGTTATTTAATTTTGAATTAAATTGTAGCTGCATAAAACTTTATCACAATATCGCCGATTCTTAATCACCTTCCTAGCTAGTTTTTTTTTTTTTTTTTTGGAGATACATAAAAACATTTATGTTACATTGCAGGAGTGGTTCTGTAAGGAATTGATCCGAGCATGATCATGAGCATTTATACGTTATATGAACTTAAGAGATGATGGGCAAAGTGAGTCTGGAAGAGATGGGTTTCAAGACCCTTTATAAATGTGGACAAACATCCAGCGGTTCTGAGTGAGAGGGGGAGGTCGTTCCACCACAACGGAGCCAGAACCGAGAACCTCCGTGCTTTACCTTTTGTGTGTGGGACCACCAGGCGGGCAGATGTGGAAGAACATAGCAGTCTGGTTGGGGTGTAGCGGTTGATTAAGTCTTGTAAATAGCTGGGAGCAGTTCTATTGATGCATTTGTAGGCCATAACCAGGGTCTTAAATTTGATCCAGGCAGCTGTGGGAAGCCAGTGCAGAGAAACGAGAAGGGGAGATACATGGGAACATTTTGGCAAGTCAAACACAACTCGTGCAGCAGCATTCTGTATCAGCTATAGAGGTTTGATGGCAGTAGCAGGAAGGCCACACACGAGAGAGTTGCAGTAGTCAGACGGGATGTCGCCATGGCCTGGACAAGTAGTTGGGCAGAGTCAGTTGTGAGGTAAGGATGTATCCTGCGGATGTTATGTAGGATGTATCTACAGGTCCGGGTTGGGGCTTCGATGCGCTGAAAGAAAAATTGACTCAAGTCTATCATCACTCCCAGACTCTTACCTGAGGAGGTAGGCAAAATGAGTGAGTTGTCCAATTTGATCGGGAAATCGAGACACCGTGACAGGAAGACAGGCCAGCTGGGAGGTGTAGGATCTCTGTATTTCACACCGTAAATAATTATGCAGTACATATAATTTGCGGCTCTTGGTCTAGAGGAATGAAAATATTGATTTAGTACATTACTCAAAAACAAGTTACAAAGGTCATACCAAAAGTATGCAGGGACTGAATTCTTGTGAAGGAGGAAATGCCTGTAGCTGGTATTCACACATGACTTCATCATGCCTACGGAGATACCTGCACTGGTGCTAGCAGTGTTAGATGGTGAGCGAAGGACTTTAAAGATGCAGAAATCACTGTTCAGCCTTGAAGTGGTTGTCTGCTAGCTGCCTCTAACTCAGAGAGAGTTGGCACACAACAAAGAAACAGCAGCAGAGATTTAATTCACAAGAAATGTAAACCGCATTGTTGAAACTACATGTGCTTGTCAGCAATTTTTTGCTCAGAAACGAAGACGTGACTGGAACAGGTGATGACAGTTTCTTTCCAGGTGGGAGAGAATACATGGATTTACCGTCAACTTGCAGCAATGACTGGGTGTACCTGAGATGGGCAGGAGGATGAGTGCGGGGATCTGATGAAGGGCTTTGTTGAGTGCTGCACAAGAAAGGAGCTGCAGCTAAGCATTGAAACGACTAAAAAGATGGTTGTAAACTTCAGGAGATTCAAGGGTTCAGTGTGTTTAGTGACCGCTAATACGGAAGAAGTGGAGGTGGTGTCCAAGTGCACCCTCAGGTACTTGTACTTGGCCAACAGCCTGAAATGGCCTAACAGAGATGAGGAAGTGTTCAAAAAAGGCCAGAGTCCCTTTTGCTTTTAGGCCTTTTGGAGTATGGAAGTCACTGTTGCAGATGTTCTACTAGTCTGCTTTTTTGCAGTTTTCTGTGCTGTGGTATGCTGGTCCTGTGGCATTTTGACAGGTGACACCAGCAGATTAAATGAACTAACCAGGAGGACTGGCTTGATCCTGGAAGTGAGATTGGACTCTGGATGAAGTGCTCAAGCGTGGGACTCTAAGCAAACTTGTAGCCATCATGAACGATGACCGTCACCCTTTTCATGACATCCTGGCTAAACGGAGCACCATCAGCAGACGACTGGTACAGTTGTGCTGATCCAAGGAGTGCTGCCTGAGGTCATTTCTGCCGACTGACATTGGGCTCTATACTGAGTCTTTTCACCCTTAGACCTTTTATTGATGTAGCAGTTTTGGGCTGTCAGCACTAATTTTCACGCTGTCTGTTTTTTGCACTTTTTTCACACTTGTAGGAGTGTGATATTTATCTATTCCTATGTCTTCTGTTACTGCTTCGTTGTAATTCCGCTGTGCTCATTACTTTTGGTTCAGTCCCTGAAAATGTATAATTCTGTGATTTAACGTGTGTCATCTGTAAAATATGAAGCCTTGCCCCAGGATGGTACTTAGAGATATGAGTGGGACTATGAGAATCTGACTCGAGTCAGCTCTTAGTGATAAATTGGTTCAGACTTCCAGCTTCTTTATGCCTGGAAACTGCCGCATGTGAGTTAAAGAAAATCCCTCCTGGTGAGAACAATACAAAAAGGGCATTACATCAACAGAATGACAGGTTTGGATGCGGACATGGTTCTTGAGTACAGTCAGTTTGTTACCTGGCACCATATGAACCAGTATAAATTACACAAGTAGCTGCGTATAGGCTTTTTTTTTCTTATTAAATATGTAATATACACATGCACACTTCCGGGTGGATATTTGACTCATAACTAGTTTGTTATACACACAGACACGGGCAGAAACTGCTTGTCCCGAGCAGGGTCGCGGCAAATCGGAGCCTAACCCGGCAACACAGGGCGTAGGGCTGGAGGGGGAGGGGACACACCCAAAATGGGACGCCAGTCTGTCACAAGGCACCCTAAGCGGGACTCGAACCCCAGACCTGCCAGAGAGTGGGACTCGGCCAAACCCGCTGCGCCACCGCTCTCCCGGTTTGTTACACAAAGATACGCATTTTGAGACCATTGTTCATCCGCGATCATGAATTCTGCAATGTGCACATTAAGTGATTCTAAATCTGTTTTTCCACAAAAAAAGTTAACGTCTTGACTTACTACAGATGACATGATTTTGAAAAGATACAGCTGGCAATGTCAAGACTTCTTCCATTAATGTGTGTGTATAAGATCTCGCTCTGATGGCTGTCCTACTGAACTGATGCTAAACTGAACTCGGTCCGTAACCGGATTTCACCGCCTTTGTTAGAAGTCATACTGTGACTGTCACTCAGCTTCTTATTGTAGTGGAGCTTAACCATGTCATTCAGGCCTGAACAGATGTAGTTTAAATGAAAAACTATGCATGTTCTGTAGGGTACAACAAGGCAAAAATCATGGGCCAGCTAAGTGAATCTGTATCCCTTAATTCAGGCCACAGCATTTAGTCTGAGGTTTATCATTTGTTTTGAAATCTCAGTTGCTTCTTTGCAGTCCTAAGACTTTTATCCTAAAGCCTGTATGATACACTTCCACGTGCACACATTCCAAGTAAAGCCCTTCCTATGCAGGAATGCAGCTCCATTGGACTGCTAGTTCCTCCAACAGTCGTGACAGTTTTATAAAAACAACATGTTAAACATAATATAACAAGCAGAATTTCATCTGAACGGGTACTGAAGGGTTAACTTTTTTTTTTTTTTTTTAAAATTCCATTTGTGCATTTCTCTGTACAGGTGTTTCTGCATGGATCACGGTCAACTTTTTAATAGGTAAGCAAGCTTGACTTAAGTTTTCTTACACATGAGCTGTATTTGTCAGTATATAATAATAGCATACTGAATATTATCTGTATGTTCCATTGGGTATTGCGTATTGAAGTAACATCAGTGTGAGCCAGGGGATGAATCGGGCCCAGGTTGTCCTGCTGTAACCTTCCCCACTGTCTTCAGAAGTGGGTTTGCTGACATGCAAAACCAGCTGAGTTTAAAAACAAATAAAATTTTTCTTCCGATCGCAATGGATGATCAAATTTGATTCTCATTGTGCTTGATTGTCTGACCAGTAACCCTGCTTCTCTGTGCTTGCAGGCAGCCTGCACAGCGCAAAGAAGGCCACTGTCGGCATGCTGGATCTGGGAGGGGGGTCCACGCAGATCACCTTCTCCCCACAAAACGAGGTAAGACAATGAATTTGAATCTGCTGAATTCAGACCTGTTAAACGTGCAGAACTGCTGGGATGCTCTCCAGTCTTAGAGCATAATCCGCAAATGCCTCTATAATCCAAAGGGATGGGAAATTAACATTTAACCATGGGGGAATTCTTGTTCTTTAACTGGGTCAGACCTTGTACATGGGGGATTGAAGACCAATTTACCAGGTCATTACACCGCTTCCAAAAGACTTTAAACTTGCCTTCAAGCTGCCACTTGATAAGCAAAATTGGGTTTGTGGATGTTGACTCCTTTGACTTCCCTGATAGCTCAAACCAGTCATTTGTTGTAGTTTGAAAAATGCCCTATGCATTATGAATTTCAATATAACTTGTTATGGGAAGTGGAATTGGTGAGATTCTAAGACTCATAATGTTAGTATGGTAATCACCACTTCAAAAGTGGGAGAGTTTAATTTGTAGAAGTGCTTTCAGGAAGGTTCTGGTGTTTCATGGATTTTAAAATAAAAAAATAAAAAAAATGCAGGTTTAAGGTTAAGATTTTAAATTATGCTCAGAGTAATGAATGCTTGAAGATTACATTAAGGCTCATTGTATGTAATGTTTTAGAAAACCATCCAGACCTCTCCTTTTGACCACATCACATCGATTCAGATGTTCAACGGCTCCCACACGCTTTACGCGCACAGGTATTATTCCTGTATTGTTAGCTGAAATTTGCCTAAAGTGACTTAGAATTTTACTTTTGGAAATTTTCCTAGAGCAATTTTAAATGAGGATTTTTCTACAGAATAGCTTTTTATACTTCTAGCAACCTTTAGATCTGTGTCCTTAAATGTTACATTAACATTGTGTAGACATTTGCTGTTTCTGAGCAACAGTTATACAGCTTTGACACCCTCCTCTCCGTCCAGTTACTTGGGGCTGGGACTCATGTCAGCAAGACTCGCTGTTCTGGGTGGAATTGAAGGGCAGCCCCGTGAGTACTTTTCAATTTGTCCAACTTTGCCTTTTATAAAAGCAGCCCCATAAATAAGCCATTATCTAATCTTTTAATAACACAGTGGATGATTACTTCCTTGGATGCCAGCTGTTACTGTGATTTAGCTCGTGGCTGGCTTAAACAAACTGCCATCCATTGAATGCCCTGGATGCAGTTTTTATGGGGATTAACATTTGATAAACTTGGAATTTTTAATCAGATTTCTTAGTGCATTCTTTGTGTTACATAAAGGTCTTCTAAATAACCTGTCTGTGTGTTCTGTTATGATTATCTTAAGGTTATGTGTCCCCCGCTTAATCAGCTGTTGTCAGCTTGAAGGGAATAGAGCTCCCAGCATGGTCGCAGTAACTTAACTGAAATATGTGTTATTAGCCATTAGATGGTATAATTTTATTTCGATGCACGTTTAATCATACTTTCACACTTTGTCATCTCTATAATAGAGTTTATGACCTACGTAATATTTTCCAAGAAAACATCATAAAGATTGGTCGCATTCATATGTCCATCATTACACCTTCTGATACCTGCTGAATAAATTACCAAGTCAAGGAGCAACTTTATAATTCAAGTCTCCTATATATATATATGTGTGTGTGTATATATGTATATATAATGAATTGTATTATATATTAATATGTGTGTATATATATATTTGAACAGTAGATGGCAGTCAAGAGCTGGTGAGCCCTTGTTTAGCCCCTCAGTTCATGGGCCAGTGGGAACATGCTGAAGTGCAGTATACAGTCAAAGGACAGAAAGCAGGTACTGCGCATTATTGTGTTATATGGCTTTTTATTGTTTTAAACAATGACTTACACAATACCTTATTTTATAAATGCACAACTCAAGTTGATTAATAGAGAGACCTTTTTCATAGGAGTCTTTTTAATCACCATGGATACAGTTACTTTGTGACAATCTAAAGTTCCTGAAGTTCCTAAAGTTATTTTAATCATATAACTGTAAGCTGGTGTCAAATGTCTAAATTATTGCCCTAGAGCCCAATTTTAAGGCCATTCCACTACATGTGAACTTTACCTCTGACCTCTTCCCCTACATTTGGGACATATGTATGTACGTACTGAAAAGAGATAAAGATGGTCAACGTTCTATTTAGGACCCCCCCCCCCCCAATATACCATAACACTCCAATGTTGTTATACCTCTTTAAAATGACATTCTCAACATAATCACAAACGAGCTATTTTGCCGTTTTCAGGGGAGCCAATTTATGAGTCCTGCTATACGAAGGTGGAGAAGGTGCTATATAAAAAAGTGGAAAAGGCAGAGGAGGTCAAAGACATTGATTTCTATGCCTTCTCCTATTATTACGATAGAGCAGTAGACATTGGAACAATCGGTAGGAAACTTTTCTTTTTCCTTTGAAAACAAGTAGTAATTCATTACTTGTTGCTTACAATTCTATAGATTACACATCTGGATAATTTACTGAATCCTTGTTTAAAGATGACTGCAGCAAAGGTCCTACTGGGAGTTATACTGGCAACATTTAGTTTACAAATATTCACCTTTGCATTTAACAAGTTTCTCAATTTGTGCCTCAGATGAGAAAACCGGTGGGACTGTGAAAGTGAGCGATTATATTGATGCTGCTAAAAAAGGTAGGAAATAGAAACTGCCAGACCAGTGTTTCCTCCATATTACTGCTGTGCTTGGTGTTAATTTTAAAATCATTTTAAACGCATAGCGGCCGCAAAACAAAACATTTGGTTTCTTAAGTGGCTGATTATCTTTTTTTTTTTTTAATACTTTGTCATTGCTTTTATTAATTAAAATCATTGCTTTCCAACATGTGACAGCTTGTAACAGCATGGAAGTCACACCTGGACAGCATCCCTTCCTTTGCCTGGATCTCACGTACATTTCAGTTCTGCTGCAACAACTGGGATTTCCAAAAGACAAAGTTTTTAAGGTAGGTTTACCCCCCCACCCCCTTGAGAATAACTAACATCAACACCTCTGGAGTTCGAGGGAGCTGCTCACTTCTAAGTCAAACATTTCTAACCCTTTTAGTGCTCCAAGCAGTTAGTGAAATTATATTTTACATTTGCACAATCTGACACTTGTACTTAAAACAAACAAATAGGTGTGTGTGTGTTCACAGTTGGCAAGGAAGATAAATGATGTGGAAACCAGCTGGGCACTTGGAGCCACTTTCCATTACCTCGAGTCTCTGCGCAGACACTAAGCAGATGGCTGTGCACATGTAGCCACTGCTGATGTGATTGATGACACCATTCCCTTCCTCTCTCTGTTGTCTTACCCTCAGAAAGCTTCTTAGTAACTGTACTGGCATTTTGTAGTATTTACTTTATTGGAATGTATGTTTCTTTAAGCTATTCTTTGTGGACATGTTGACATTGTTTGGGCATTTTTAACGCTGAAATTTGTCTTTCTGTGTGTTAAGGGAAATACATGTTCCTGACACTCAGACACGAGGTACTTTTTTGAAGAAGCATGATATAGTGGGAGATTTTGGTTTTCATTAATGAAGTCAATACAAGGGCAAGATAACTGATATTCAGGTGCCATGTACTCTTTCAGAACGGCATTTTTGTGATCTGAGATTTCCTGAAAAATTGGTGGTGTGAATGTGGGTTTTATTCAAAAAAAACAGCCTACTCTGTTTTGAAACTGGCTGCTTATTTTTATAGTAAACAGATTATCACTGGAACTGCTTAATGCCTTATTTGGATATGCAAAATGCACTCATCACACATTCATTTGAAATATTCTTCTCTATCACTATTCTGAAGAGACAGTGAGCATATTCACAAAGCAAATGAATCACAGCATACCACTTTATTGATCCATAAAACAAAACCACTTCAAATAGTTATCCTATTGCTGTTCACACTGTTGTATAACTATTCCTTAAGTATGGCATCCAAGAAATTAAACTAGCAGTGCAGACACCAATTTCATGTTTACCTAGAACTACAGCAGCTTTTTCCACTTTAAGTATGGTACTGTGTAGACAGTACCTACTTCAAGCAGTGATTGCTTTTAAAAAACACCTTTTCCAACTGTTTGACAAATGAGTCATTGTTCAGTTTCACCTTGTAATCCTACACACACAAAAAAAAAAAAATTATGAAAAGATACATTTTCATAAACAGCACTATTCAGTAGTTATGCAGGCATTTTTACTTCTGCAACAGGTATTTATTCTGTAGGACTTGCATTGAACACTTTTGTACACTGAAATTTTCATACAGAGATGCACACCATCTCAAACCCTAAAGGTAAGTGGTGTCAGTCTATTTTATGCATAAATCTACCATATTAATGTCTGAATTACCCTGAAAACTACTGCTAAAATGGGGTCTAAATGGTGGTGGTTGGACTCAATTTAAGCACTAGATTCCTTCGGTCTGTTTAATATGGTCACACTTCATAACAAATCTAACTCTGTGCTGCATTTCCTAAATTCCTTGTCACACAGACCCAAACAGTAATAACCATCAGTCATGGTAAACTTAAATTAGAACTAAAGTAGATTTGGTTCTGTTATTTAGCAGGTAGTTTTCTCCAGTTTACTCTTCAGGTGGGTAATTTTATTGGAACAAGGTTAAATACTTTTAAGGGTGCTGGAAGTGGAGTGTGAACCTGGGCCTTTGCAGTGGAAGGCTAAGCACTACACAAGTTGCTGCCCCTTAATACAAACTTTTAGAAACAAACTATAGACATGTAACTGTCAAATCTAAGTCATAAAAATCTTATGTAAGTATCTTTGGTCTGTCATACATAAAGCCTTAATCTTGGGATTAAATGATTTTTTTAAACAGACTTGTTGGTAACACTACACAGCTCCTCTGACAGCACAGACTCTTGAGTCTTTGCAGAATATTCATAAGATCACTGCCTGTATCATGAACATGTGACATAACTTACATTTTAACATATGAGAGACATTTTAGCATTTAACATGTGTTAAAATGTCTCCATCCAGGGTATACCCCATTTCTCCCCACGTGTTTGCTGGAAGCTCTAGACCTCTTCCCTAGAAGTCATTTATACAACAATGAAAGACAAACTGAAAATCCTTACACATAAAACATGTATCATATTACAATTTACAGAAAATTACTTGTATGGGGAACCAAAAGTCTCCTTCATAAGGAAATTTGCCTAATGAGAGCAGTCCATGGGACAAATTAACCCCATAATGAGCAGGTATAATTGTGAATAGTTTTAAATTAAGCCTTACCAGTTTTAAGCACTACTTATGAACCAAATTACATATCCTCAAAAATGTGAACTTTAATACTGACATGCACAATTTATTAAGAACAAGAGTGGGACTGTGATGCAGCAGCTAAAAGTTCATCTTGATATCCATAAATTTCTCACTGCCACAGAAACAAAAGCTTTACAAATTTAGATCCTATACCATTCTTCTCAGAGGTCAAGTGATTTAACAATGACCAGCAGATAACTGTTGAAGACCTTGGTCACATACAGGGGGGGGGAAACACACCTGGAGCCTCTACACTTAACACTACTGAAGCATTCTTGAAACATCCTGGAAAATACAACCTTTATTTCATTAAAATTAAAATTTACATAGCACAAATTTGCATCCTAACAGAGGTAGGGGTGGTGCCCTCGGGTCACAAGAAGGAGTCACACCATTCCTTCAGGCACTGCGAGCAAGACATGGCCTGCTTAGAGTTTGCACCACAGGCATCTTTCAGCCACTCGCCGAACAGCTCTTGGTCCTTCCTCAGCACCAGGAACTGGCCCAAGACCACGTACGCCTGCAAGTGCCAGACGAGACCACAACAGTGATACCGATCCATTAATCCTGCGCAAACCTGTAAGGTGCCTCTGTCAAATGTCAGAGGTTATCCGCGTTGTATAAAGACAGTCCAGGAAAGGTGTTTTTGGTATGACGCTACAGGGGCTCATAAAGCATGACACTGCACAATTGAGAAACGGCAAAGGCCATGAATTGGACACCATTCAACACGATCAACTTCATAACCACGTTGAGGCTTGCGAAAGGCCTACCGGAGGCGGGTGTGTAATGGGCCAACAAACCCAGCGTTACGTACTTTGTCAAAGCCCTGCTCCTCCAATTTCTTGCCCAGAGCTTCTCCGATGCCCGAGAGCGCCGTGACCGGCTTCTCCGCCATGGGCTCGGACACAAAGTCTCTGTGCTTCCGAGAGGTGGTCGACATGGCTTCGAAAAGGAGGCGCGCGTCAGCACCCGGCTTTGAGCTTCGCCTTCCTTACACCTGAACGCAGTATTTGTGGACTTTACACAGCAAAAAGGTAATGTACTGCTCCTGTTTAAGTCCAATAGGAGGGTTATTTAACCAAACACAACATACCTATAATTAGGCATTAAGATGAGCCGAGGAATTGCAGTTAAAAGCAATGGTAAATGAACTAGCAGCGTGAATGAACGCTATGGATATTTTAGGCCATATAAGGAAATATCAGCTCACCCACCGCCCTGTATGAACCACTCTTACCTCAGCGGGCTGTTTGTTGGCGGGAACACCTGAGAAGGCAACGGCCCGCGCGCGGGCTTTATGTGGGAAGACCACGTGACCGCCGTAGGCGTATAAGGAATGGGTAGCGCTCGCGCTGGAACTCGTTACGCGTTACATTTCTCATGGGATCGTTCTGCCTCGCATATCTTTTGTCTCCCCCCCCCCCCCCCCCCAACTTTTTTTTTTTTTTTTTTTTTTTTTTTTTACTAAATAAGCAGCACAGCACACCTTACCGTTAATTTAACACGCCTATTTGTGAAACAGACACGTTGATTTATTGCATCCGAACAGTTACTTAAGACAAAACCTCAACGGTTCTCACTGTTGTACCAACAGGGTTGTCGTGAAACGAGCCCTTTTATGAAGAGCCTTCGTGTTTAACCACTCTTAACAGTGGACTCGTTTTGTTATATTGTAACTTCGAAAGAAGTGCTGTTACACCTAATTGTAGTACTTCCTATGTTAGGCCTATCCGCGGTTTGCACTGACCTAAAGAAAGTGACTTCCTGAACTGCAGTGCATTTCGAAAACACTCCAGCACCGGTTTTGAAAGAAGTCACAGAGTGCAACTTCATTTTTGGCCATTACTGAATTATACGTCTACAGAAGGTATGTATTTAAAATTCGGCACTTTCAATTACTGCAAAAACGTATGAAATTCGGACTTGTTGCCGAAATCCTACTTACTTCCCTATTAAAGGAAGAGTGTGGCAGCTCATTTGCTATTTGCTGCAACTTTAAATACCCGAGGCGGCGCTGCCGGAAGTCCAGCACTGTCCGCGTTCGCTTGGAGCTGCGGATCCACCAATGAGCATCAAGAGCTATGGTCTCGCTGTCCTCAGCCCCGCCCCCTCGCCGAGGCCGCTCGTGCTCATTGGCTGCGCTGAATCCTACTTGTCGCCTCCTCTGAGCTACAGCTTCACCAGTGATTATCGAGCTCTACGGTTTCTCGGCCCTCCTTCCCGCCCCCTCACACCCTAGTTGCGCCCCACCGCAGAGGAGTAGCTACTCTCATTGGCTGTGTTGGAGTTGTCCGTCGCCTCCTCGAAACCTTGGAACGCAATTCCCGATTGTCAGAGAGCGGAGGATCCCTGTTTAATCGCAGACATGGCCACCCCACTGACCGACCAGGAAAGGAGGAAGCAGATCAGCGTGCGCGGCATCGCGGGGCTCGGGGATGTGGCCGAGATCAAGAAGAGCTTCAACAGGCATCTGCACTTCACCCTGGTCAAGGACCGCAATGTGGCCACTCCTCGGGACTATTACTTCGCCCTGGCGCACACGGTGCGCGATCACCTCGTCGGGCGGTGGATTCGCACCCAGCAGTATTACTACGAGAAAGACCCCAAGGTAGGACTGTAATGAGTTGTTTGAAACAGGAAGTGAACTCGGCCGGGGCATTGATTAATATTGGCGACTGTGACGTCACCGAAGACGTCCGGTAGTTTTACATATAATATGTATGTGTGCATAATTTTTTGAATGCTTAGAGTTCATAAATGCAGCGTTACCGCTGCAGTGACAGTGTGCGAAGTGTGTGTGTGTGTGTGTGTGTGTGTGTGTGTGTGTGTGTTCGGTGACAACTGCGCTAAAACGTGTAAATAATAACCAAACTGTCGCCTCAGAGTGGGACAGCTGGTACCGTAGTGCTTAGCTAGCCTACTCAGGCTACTGCCTTTGTACCCAAATGTTGTTGTAGGTTCGAATAAAAATAATAATAAATACTCCTGTTACCACCCTGAGCGAGCTGCTGTGACCCAAAACTGCTCCAGTAAAATCACCCAGAGGCTGTATTAAAAAAAAATAGGTAAATCATTAGTACCTAAAACGTAAGTCGATACGCGTCATCATGTTATTTGAAAATTACCTTTCTAACAAGCCCCAGCCAGGGACTTAAAATATTCATAACATTCTAAAATATTCTCTATGAGCAACAGTTTTCCAGGAGGAAGCAGCTGGTCTTGTTAGAGCTGCTGCCAGAAGTTGGAGGTTTGAATCCCACCTCAGTCCTACAAAACTGCTTCAGTTCAGGGGAAAAACCTAAGTGGGTAAATAAGTTGCCTATCATTATAAACAACTTTTTTTTTTTTAGAAAAGCATTAACTAAGAGAATAAATATATTTGATTATTAACCTTTATTTACTTGGGTTCTTTGTTCAGGTTGACAGTAAGATAATTGACTTTACAATGATTTGCCCATGTATACAGCAGCAGGGTATTGTTACTGTGTCAACTCATGGTAAGTACTGTACTTTATCAAGGGTACTAAACTGGAGTGGGATTTGAACTGAGAGCCGTCAGATTATAAGGCAACAGCGGTAACCAGGACAGTACCTGCTGCTCCATTCGTGTATTTTCATTAAAGTGTAACCTACAATGTTGAACTGAATCAGTTTCCTTTAAAGCCTCTGTCTTCGTTGTCATAAAGAAGTGGGCACGATCTCATACGTTTTTAGGGCTTAACCAACCAACCAGTGTCTACAACCGCTTGTCCCGAGCGGGGTCGCGGTGAGCCGGAGCTTAACCCAGCAATATAGGGTTGGAGGGGGTGGGGACACACCCTGGATGGGACGCCAGTCCATCGCAAGGCACCCCAAGCAGGGCTTGAACCCCAGACCCCATCAGAGAGCAGGCTTTTTAGGGCTTAGCCAGATTTAATTTTTTTGCCGACTCATTGTTTCTGCAGCCCAGATTGAAAGCAAAGCCACATGCAAGGCCTTCTGGTATCTCACAGCATGTGGTGTTTGGTGGCTTTTGCAAGAATTTGCATAAAATGGCTTAGATGTCCTCTGTTTATTCATTTAGTAGATGCGTTTTTCCAAACCAGCTTCCAATGAACACTGTGTAGTAGTATGTGCACAGACATTATTCACCAATGGTGACTTACAATGTTAGATACACAACTTACATTGAGTCATTCAACCAAACATAAGTGAGCCACACTTTCTCCCTGTCACACACACACACACACACACACACACACTGTGGGTGACTTTTAGAGTCACCAGTCCACCTGAACAGCATGTCTTTGGACTGTGGGAGGAAACCAGAGCACCTGGAGGAAACCCACACAGACATGGGGAAAACATGCAAACTCCACACAGACTGAGCAGGGATCAAACCCATGTCCTCTCGCACCACCCAGGCGCTGTGAGACAGCAGTGCTACTTGCTGTGGCTCCCTACTGTACTGATATAGAAATGGTGAGACTGTGACATATTAAACCCAAAACACAGGATCTTCTCTCTTTACTGTTATTATTCAGGGAGCCAAATGCTGTATATGGTTTTGAAAAGCAAATTTTCCCAAGTGAGTGCTGCATTTACAATATAGATGCCATCCCTTTGAACATAGAACACTAATGACAATGGAAAGAATTCAAAATCATTTTTTTTTTTTCCAAAAAAAAAAAGATGTTTGTGTTTTGAGGGATGATTAGAGCTGTTTATACAATTTCCATCTGAACACACATTTAGGGTAGGTAGACAGACTAAATATTCCGAAAATACATTTCTGACTATATCTTCATTTATAGAAGACTTATGGTCATTGGGCAGCAACATTTTGGCAATTTGTGGAACGAGCCACGCATGCACAACATGTTAGGCCCCAGTGCAACAGTCCTGCTATTCGTCCTCTTACCATTTCTAGTGTTTGCTAATGTCCGGCTCAGCTTCACTTCCTGAGTATCTGCAATCTAGTGGTTTGTGTCTAGGCCTGCTCTTCTGCTTCAGTTCTTTGCCGATTTGCAACTCAGTCAGAAGTTCCCAGGTGTTGGTGGATTTGTACTGCTCTTCTGCACTTTTAGTTCTCTATGGGTCCCTGCACTCCATGTATGTGTTTGAACTACTCTAGAGACCACACACACACACACACACATACACACTGTCCGAAACCACCTGTCCCGAGCGGGGTTGTGGCGAACCAGAGCCTAATCCGGCAACACAGGGCGCAAGGCTGGAGTGGGAGGGGACACACCCTGGTCGGGGATGCCAGTCCGTCGCAAGGCACCCCAAGCAGAGAGTGGGACCCGGTCAAAGCCGCTGCACCACCTCACCCCTCCTCTAGAGACTATCGCACCTCAAATTCAGGTTAAAGAATGACTTAGATGATTAACAGCATCAGCGTGGTTTGTTACAAGCCCCATACCAGCTCTCCAACCAGCCTCCTTCAAACTCCTTGCCCTGAGCTGCAGGTATATGCCATTATAATTGTCACACACGGAAATTAGGGGATAACGCTTCTAAGCAAACATGTCCAGGATAGCTATTGTCTCTGCATGTGTACTCATAAAAATTATTTGTATATATTGAAATATTTTCCAGCCCTGCCTTTTAGGACTGTCCTGTTTGAATTTAAGGCAGCTCGTAGCGTCTATAGTGGCTTACCTTGTGTAAATACAGTTTTTAAAGAATGCCACTAAGTCATGGTTTCACTTTGCAAACAAAAATATACTTGAGTATAAATGGAATTTCCTTTACAGTTAGGGAAGTGAAGAGCAGCAGGGCTGAACAGGCCAGCCGTAAAAAGCGAGGAGGCTGCTCACACACACCAGGGACAGTACGGATTTCAAAATAGGCGCCTGTCCGGTTTCAGAATATAAAATGAAATTATGCAAGATAGAAATCAAAACGGCGCAACCCTGAGGCGTACAGGAAACTACATCATCAGAAACACGAGCTCTCAGGAGATCTCTCGGGTTCCTGTTCTTGTAAAGAGAGCTGATCTCTCATCACTATGAGAATTGGCATGGGATGGGAGTCTGAGTGAGTCAGTCAGGTTAAATCCCACCCCGGGGTCTCTATTCTACCTTTATCTTGCCAGCTCACACTAACATAATAGCTGTTCTCGATTTGATCTTTTACCTGTGACTGGGATGTCCCAGCGTGATGTTAATAAGACATGGCGGAATGCGCTCTGTGCCAGGCCAGAAATCAGTGTAGCGTGTAATGGGTATGGTAAATCTCCCGAACAAACCACAAACCAATGAACTCGGCCTCTCTGGCAGCTAAACTCTGTGCTAAGGGTGAAGGACACCAGGTGAACAGAAAGCAAGCTGGAAGATCCTCACCTGTCCTTGCCATGTCCCTTTTATGTATTGCTCATCTATGGTAGCTCTGTGGCTCCTCTATTTTAAATCCCCAGTGACTGGTTGCTAACCCTCAGAATAAAAGCACAATCTGTGTCTCTCTTTTTTTATGTGTGCATTTTTATATGTTCTGATATGGCTCAAATAGTCATCCTGTTTACCATGCTTTTGTTGTATTTCGGCAATATGTTGAGACTCGGTTAATCGTTCTCACTCAGTCATTTATTATCATGTAATGAAAATGCAGAGCAGCATAAATGTTGACATGTGAAATATAAGCATGAAGGACTTTTTTATGAGTGGGTAAAAGACAGCATAATTCATCAACTTCATAGTTGTAAGGAAATTATTTGTTGGGTTTTTTTCTTGTGTTGCATCTCTTCTGCTGGGTTTGACATTACAGCCAATAATGGAGGAAATATCTGCAGCAAAGAAATCGTCTTTGATCGTAGGGAAGGTACTTCGCAATTCGACCAATGACACGAGGGACCGAAAAACCAGAAGTGACAACGCAGCTGCACTTTATTCTAAAGAAATATTTTAAAAAAAGCTTTGAGGCCCTTAAGCGAACCTTCTCGTGTGCAGTATTTGATCAACACTGCCTTGTTATCCGGAACATCGGTTTACACATCTTTGTGTAAAATCTTTTCAGCGTGTTACCTGTGACATCACAGTGTTTCTAGAAAACAAGGACTGTTGAGTTCAGCTTTGGGTAATGAAATGTCTAGATAAAATGTAAAACACTTCCTGCGGCAGGCCATGTCAACATGTTTGGCTTGCTGAGACACTAAGCAGAATATTTGACATCATTGCTTCTTTCAGCTTGTAGCTCCCAGGGACGGCAGCGCACTGCGGTTGGATAATAAATACCGTACTCTGCAGTGCACCGTGTCGGGGATTGGAGGCTGCAGTGCGGAGAGGCTGTATTTCCAATATTGCGGCACCCAAGGGCCGCTCGGTGGAGGATGCCAGCCATTTAAACTGTCAAGCTGTGGCACTCGGGCTTACAGGAAACAACAAAAAAAAAAAAAAGAAAAGAAATCAGTTAATGCAAAAAACTTGTCTGCTCACTGGAGGGAACAGTCAGTGCCCAGCAGGATGGCCTGAGCTGGCTTAAAAAAACACTTTTTCTTGAGCAGTTGTAACACCAAGCAAAAATTCATAGAGGCCTGTATGGCATGTAGAGGAAATTTAGCTGGATGGAATCAAGCTCTTAAGGACGATGCCAAAAACAGTAAAATATCTAATTGCATTTATTTATTTAGCAGACGCTTTTCTCCAAAGCAGCTTCCAATGAACTCTATGTAGTGTTATGAGCCCACACACCTTATTCACCGTGGTGACTTGCACTGCTAGATACACTACTTGCAATGGGTTACTCATCCATACATCAGTGGAACACACTCTCTCTGTCACTCACACGCTCTGGATAAACTTGAACAGCACGTCTTTGGAGTGTGAGAGGAAACCAGAGCACCCGGAGGAAACCCACACAGGCAAGGGGAGAACATCCACGCTCCACACAAGCTGAGCAGGGATCGAACCCACGTCCTCTCGCACCACCCAGGCGCTGTGAGACAGCAGCACTACTCGTTGTGTCTCCCAGTAATTAATTGTGGTGTTTTTGAAGGGAGGGGGTATTAAGATGATTTGTATAGGAAAATAAATGTTCAGTGCGGACTAACTAAAAATGTTCTATATTTGGTCACCGTCAGACATAGTCGTTAACGTCTCTGTTGCCTGTATCCCTCTGTCTCTCAGCGGATCCACTACCTGTCTCTGGAGTTTTACATGGGCCGCACCCTGCAGAACACCATGATCAATCTGGGCCTGCAGAACGCCTGCGATGAAGCCATCTACCAGGTAACGGCGCCGCCCACCCGCAACAAAATGCTTGTCATGTTTGTGCACATTAAATAGCAAGATACCCTCCCCCGAGACGGAAGATGTGTTATGAGACCTTATCTGTGTTGACGTGTAGCTGGTGTCGGGGAACATACTGCAGTCCTGTGCAGTCATTGTTTCCACTGGTCCCACAGGAGCCCTTCCAGTTAAGAATCTGTGGGTAATGGACCATGTAGCGTTCGTTAACGGTGGCTGCGGACCCGTCCGACGTTGGCATCGCCACAGGGGTTGCGAGAAGAATCCGTTTTTTGTTGAAACAGAAACGCAATGCTTGGCTCCTGCGGAAAATCCCATGGAAAAGAGTATGTTTTGTTAGAAGCCGTCTGCCGGAGAAGCTCGCTCTCTCTGTGTGTGTGTGTGTGTGTGTGTGTGTGTGTGTGTGTGTGTGTGTGTGTGTGTGTGTGTGTGTGTGTGTGTGTGTGTGTACACGCACGCTGTGGAGCGCACTGCCGCTAGCTGCTTGTTGCAGCACCGTGAGCCCTGCACACAGAGAGACGTTTGTTCCTTCTCACTTCGGCGTGTGAGGAAAGGCACAGGAAGCTTACTGGTGTCGCACAACAAGCACCCCTGTGTTCCTTCAGCCTGCAGAATATGGGCACAGGGAGCTGAAACATCTGCCAAACCCGTTAGAGTAGCTCTTCAGCAGCCATCTTGACACTGCACTTAAAACGTGCATCTCTGGATAGATCCTTGTAATAGGTTTTGGTTGCTGTAAGGTAAGATTTTAAGCCACTTCAATGGAACAACGTTGGGGGTTGCATTTTAAGTAAGGTTATAAATTGATGAATTACATTTATTCATTCGGCTGATGCTTTTCTCCGAAGCGACTTACAGTGTTTAGCTACTTGCAATTATTTACCCATTTATACAGCTGGGTAATTTTACTGGGGCAATTTAGGGTAAGTACCTTGCTCAAGGGTACTACAGCCAGAGGTGGGAATCGAACCTGCGACCTTTGGGTCCAAAGGCAGAAGCTCTAACGCTACACTACCAGCTGTAAGTAAACGTACAGTTTAAAGCACATACTAAACATAATGTTAGTGTGTGAGGGACAGAGAGAGTGTGTTCTATTGATGTATGGATGAGTGACCCAGTGTAAGTAGTGTATCTAGCAGTGTAAGTCACCACGGTGAATAAGGTGTGTGGGCTGGTAACACTACATCGAGTTCATTGGAAGTCGCTTTGGAGAAAAGCGTCTGCTAAATCAATGTATAAATGTAATGTGTAAAGTGCTACATCCATTTGACAAAGATCCCTCTTCTCTAGAATGTCTCACACTGTCCGTTTTCCCCTCCTACGCAAGTCTGTAATTTGGTTAACTTGGTCTAATTATGGTTTGCAAGGATCATGGACAGAGGAACTGTTGTGGTGAACCAGTGCAAGCCCTGTACAAAAATGCTCAGTTTCTACAAATGTGGCATTTGAAATAAGAGGTGTAATTGGGTTCGGAGGTATGCAGAGTGTTGAGGTGTGTTCTGTCTTGAATGTTCAGCTAGGACTGGATCTGGAGGAGCTGGAGGACATTGAGGAGGATGCCGGATTGGGCAACGGTGGACTAGGACGTCTAGCGGGTGAGAGGTTACTTAATCGTAGGACGCATGTTGATGTCGGTAACCATACAGCACATGCAGTGCAGAGGAAGCGAACACGGCCACTTTGCACACATCTCCGTGGAAGACAGCGTTTTCTCGGGGGTGTATCAGAGTCATGACTTTGCAGTGCCTACATGCACATTCTGATGGTTACTCACAGCGGCACGGACACAACGTGTGCATTCCTCGTCACAGGAAAGGGAAAAACACAAGGTATTGCATAAGAACCACTTCTGGAATTCGGTCTCCTCATACGTTCCTAAAATTTTGTCCTTAACGGAGGAAACATTAACAGCTAATGTCACCATGGCTTGCTTTTTTAGCGTTGGCTGGCAATAGCGCTTTGTCCTTTAGGTTCCCTACTCTGAAAGAGGCTTTCTGTTGGCAAATAAAGCCATTGTGCTTCTCAGGTACGGTAACAGATGGTGCTGTAGAACTCGATGAAAGTTGTTGGGCATTTCCTGTTCAGCCACCTAGCTGTTAATTACTTTTTTTACGTGCTTGGAATGAAGTTTGGAACAAATGTAATTCTACCTTTCAACCACCTCAGCTTGTTTCCTGGACTCAATGGCCACCTTGGGCCTGGCTGCCTATGGCTACGGAATCCGGTATGAATTCGGCATCTTCAACCAGAAAATCTCAAGTGGCTGGCAGGTGATTTGACGGCATTATGAGTGAACCTTGGGTCGGTACTCGGTTTGGCTGCTAAGTTTTTTTTTTTTTTTTTTTTTTTTTTTTTTTTTTTTTTTTTTTTTCTTTTTTCTTTTTGCCCCCTCCTTCACAGGTGGAGGAGGCAGATGATTGGCTACGTTATGGAAACCCCTGGGAGAAGGCCCGCCCCGAGTACATGCTTCCTGTCCATTTCTACGGGCGTGTGGAGCACACTAGCAATGGGGCCAAGTGGGTGGATACTCAGGTGAGTTCAATTCAAAATACAGTCCCACCTGAGATCAACTGCATTTGTTAGAAGAAGAAGAAAAAAAAAAAAAAAAAAAAACTTTTTCCCCCCCCTGAGATTTCAGTTGCTCATAATGTTTTGTCTTGTTTCACAAAATTATTTTTGTGAGAACCGTAAACCTGGGTCCTTGTCTTGTTTCCTTGTCCATTGATGCGGCAGGTGGTGCTGGCCATGCCTTATGACACCCCAGTTCCTGGTTACAAGAACAACACTGTTAACACCATGAGGCTGTGGTCAGCCAAGGCCCCCAATGATTTCAACTTGCAGGAATGTAAGTCTTCGCCTTTGGCTCAAAAGTTGTTGCAGTAAACCTAGACCAGTATTTAGTTGCATATACATGCCATCATTTATTGCTGCTAATCTTACCATTTCATTGATGAGAAATGCCTCTCCTGGTACACACCACTGTAGCTGCATGCCTTTTGACAGCTGATTCCCAGAGAGCCAGAAGTCCCAAGTACAAGTGAAGCGAGAGCATCCCAATTTGCCCTCTGCTCCATTATGGAAAAAGAAGGCCTTTACGTAGACAGACTTCCCTTTCATCAGCAGTTTTTTTCCATCTTTACAAATCTGGATTCATAATTATGAGGTTCCATGAATTCTGACCAGCTGCCTTTTGCAGAAGTGATCTGTGGTATGGCAGGGAGACGACTTTGGGCAGTTAGGTGTGGTTCAACTTCTTTGATTGGACAGTTCTGATCTAAGGTATGATCTTCATTTCCAAACACACACACCCACGACCACTTGTCCAGAGCGGAGTCGCGGCAAGCCGGAGCCTAACCTGGCAACACAGGGCGCAAGGCTGGAGGGGGAGGGGACGCACCCTGGAAGGGACATCAGTCTGCCGCAAGGCACCTCAAGCAGGACTCGAACCCCGGACCCACCACAAAGCAGGCCCCAGCCAAACCCATAGCGCCACTGCACCCCCCCCCCCCCCCATTCCCAAACAGGTTTTCAGAATTAAGCAGCCCTGCTCCAATGTAAATTAGATTGTGACCAACATTCTCACATTAATATAAACGTATAAATGTAGCACGTACAATACAGTTCCTTAAAATGCCTGTCTTTGGGCATCCGTAGTATGTGAACACTCAAGCAGTGACCTCATTCGACTTCCCGCATGAAAATAGAACCTAACTACTAAAACGGTCTTCAACGAGATCAATGGGAAGCGCTTTGTGGATCATGATGGGCTCTAGTTGTAATTAAACATCTAATCAGTACTTTAGGATGGAGTAGCCAGGGTTGGGGGGGGGGGGGTATGGATGGAAGCCAAGCACATTAAACCAGTGGGAGGTGCAGTCAGATCCAGGCTGCCCGGGACAAATGGGCTTTTTTTTTTCCCTTTTTTTTCTGGAGCCAATGGTTACCTCAAAAAAGAGCTGGCTGGAATACCGAGTGGTACACTACAACAGCACAATGCAGAGACCGTGGTACGGAGTGGGGGAGGCGTTGGGTGGCATGTGGCCAGGGTTACCCATGGATACGCTCTGTGCCGCTCTGACGACGGCCACCTCTCGCTTCAGTTACATGACTTCATGGGCAACGCAGATGCATTTTGGACCTACATCTTTTAAATCGAGTCTGCTAAGGCTGGGTTTTGAACGTTACGGAAAAGTCCTTCGCTGAACTGTAACTGATCCCTTGCACGGTTCCCTGTTACGTCGAGCGGAGCGGTAATTCTCTCGGGAGCGGAGAGGGATCGAACCCTTTAAAGACCGCAAAATGCTGTGTGTGCCCTCGCTGGCTGAGAGTTTTTCTTCACCTTCTGTTTTTGCAGTCAACGTGGGGGATTACATTCAGGCCGTGCTGGACAGGAACTTGGCAGAGAACATTTCCAGGGTTCTGTATCCCAATGACAACGTAAGTCACAAACACAAAGGATATACTGAGAGCAGGATGCTGCCTGACCTCAAAATGTCCATCATCACGAGTTGGTTATACTCTCTGGATGGACGGTTTTGGAAATTTGAAACCTCTCTCTCTGAAACGGCATGCCTCGTTTCCCCGTGCTAAGTAGCAGTGGAGAGACTTTATTTCTGTCCCGCAGTATTTTCGGAGGTTTCGGGATCAAGCTTCCTTCACCTTGAGGAAGAGCGAGAAACGATGTACAAAACTAGAAGAACTGAACCGAGAGGCCGTCCCTTGACCTGCGGTCGCTGTAACTGACAGAAGTGGATGAGAGCAGCTCACTTAGCGCACGCACGCAGGCAGGCAGACAGATGCACAGGCCCTAATAAGGACATGGAACAAACAGCGCAGGCGCACCAGGCAACCACAGACACCACAGCTGCATGTGGTGCCGGCAGCAATACGAGGTGTCGGGCTGCAGGCGCTGCTAATTCTAGGCGGGATTCCTCAGCGGATTGTGTCATGTCATTCCTGGATGTACTCCAATATTTATTTCCTATAACGTAGGAAAACACAGTGCACAGGGTGTAGAGGACATGTCACATGTTTCGCTGTGTGTACTGCATAGTTTACGTTATGTAGGTGTTAATAGTGTATTATCATACTGTGGTCACATGCAGCAGATTTGGCAGCCATTGCTTCTCTGAAAGACACAGTTTATCAGGAGCAGTAAGAAAATGAGGATCAAGAAGTGCGACACTAGCATGGGAAGCGGAGGGAAACGTTAAGTGTCCCTCATGGACCTATTGAAGTGCGTCACTCGGCGTTTGGCTCCGCACTGCTGATCGCCCCTTTCTCTGTTGCGACGAGCAGCTGGACCTCAAAGCCATAACGAAACAGGTCACGTAAGCTGAGGCTTTGCGTGTCGTCCGTAAGCCACTGTACGAAAGCCTGGCTCGGGAACGAAAGCGCCGTGGGCGTCGCTGTCAAACGCAGAATGGTATTTTGAGGACGGAGCACTTGGTGGCCTAACTCCTTTCAAGCAGCATGTGTGGGTTGGAAAGGTGTTAAAAGTACTTCTCAGACTCCGTGTTCCTCCAAGGATAAGTACACACCAGCCTGCTTGAAGAGTCCCGATAGACTGATAGAGGTCCACAGCATCCACATGACAGGAAGTGGAGTCACTTTTCCATGTATAAAGAGAGACCATGACAGCTGAAAGGCCTGCTCCTCATAGGGAAACGCGGTTGCCGTGCTGTGTTGTTGAGGTTGTGGGGGATTTGAACTGGAGGACCTGGTGGAGGAGCTGGAGTGGCCAGTGAAAACACACTTCCTGCTTGCAGTTTTTTGAGGGGAAGGAACTGCGGCTGAAGCAAGAGTACTTTGTAGTGGCTGCCACCCTGCAGGACATCATCCGTCGCTTCAAGTCTTCCAAATTTGGCTGCCGGGACCCTGTGAGGACCTCCTTTGAGACTTTTCCCGATAAGGTGAGCATCTCATTCTGGTCTGAGGTTGCATTCGGATGGATTTTCTCAAGGTTCAAAAGGCGACTGCATGTTGACTTTGAATGAGCTTGTCAACGTCCCTCTTTCTGAATCTCAACAGCCTCAACGAACGAAATCATTTAGCCGTCTCATCCCCAGTCATACAAACAGAAAGTCAATCGAACGGGACAAGTCGTCATATTGATTCAGCTCAAGATAAAGTTTGAATAAAACTTATCACCGAGTACACGCAATGTCTAGATCTTCATAGACACTGAACAGCCACGCATGTTCCGTCTCATGAACTTGATTGAGGCTTGTTAATCTTTGGTAGCTTTGTGTTTCAGAAATCTCGTTCAGCCTTGAAACTGTTTAGGGAAAATGAAATTCATATTTATATCAGATTAAACCCAGGACTGTTCTGGCTGCAAACATTACAGCTACATCAAGGGTAATTTTTAGCACTTTGAGCTGTTAACATTGCCAGCATTTACAGAGAGGTACTTTGTTTTTAATGCATCAGATTAGAATATTAAATACTGAAACATTATTGGAATAATTAATTCTCATGTTAACCCTTTGTGATCGAAAAGGATGCTATTCTATGTCCTTGACCGAAATTTGGACTCCACTCAATGCACAGCTGCAGAGAAAAGTGGATTTTCCCCAAACTAATGTAAAAGGACCTTTTCAGTTTTCCATGTGCATGAACACTGAGGTGAAGTAGCAGCTGAACCATGCAGTGGCCACCATGACACTGTGACACATGACTGCTTCTTCCCAAACTTTGCTTCAGGTGGCCATCCAGCTCAATGACACCCACCCTGCCTTGGCCATTCCTGAACTCATGAGGATCCTGGTGGATGTGGAGAAGTTGGACTGGGACAAGGTAGGAGGTTGTCTCGCCTGCTCTCGAGAAGGATCTTAAACTCTTGCAAAACACAACCCGTCTCAGCTCCGGTTGCAAGGTAGGGGAGCTTCGAATGACAAAATGGATTTGGTTTCACATTTCAGGGATGCCAGAACTTCACCTATTATTAATATTTATACTACTAAAACTCTGACACAACTACCCTTTTATGTAGATGGATGTAATTTATTGAGCAATTGCAGGGACAAGAAGGTCTTGAGGTAGACAAGTGCATCAATAGAACTGTTCCCAGCTATTTACAAGACTTGATCAACCGCTACACCCCAACCAGACTTTGGTCATCTACTTCTGCTCGCTTGGTGGTCCCGTGCATGAAAAGTAAAGCACGGAGGTTCTCAGTTCTGGCTCCATTGTGGTGGAATGGCCTCCCCTTCTCACTCAGAACTGCTGAAACTCTGTCTACATTCAAGAAGGGTCTGAAAAGTCACCTTTTCCGGACTCACTTCGCCCATAATCTCTCAAGCTCATGTATGGTGTAAATGTTCACGCACCGTAAGTTTATGATCATGCCCAGATAAGCCTTTACACAGCTGCTACTCTTGTATTGTATATTAATGTTTGGGTACCTTTTTATGGAAAAAAAATTGTAGGAAGGTGATCAGGATTCATCTGTCCTCCGTTTCATGCACCGATTTGAGCAATGAACATCAGTGCATAAAGTGGAAAGAAACAAACTAGGTTTAATTAAGAATCACATCTGCGACTATGTCTCTTTCTCCTAAGGTAATGCACAAACAAATTATTTTCTATGAGATGTACGTTGCGTTGGAGAAAAGCATCTGCTAAATGAATAAATGCAGATTTGGATCAGCACCCTTCAGGCTAGAACTCTAGTTTTCTTACTGCAGGCCTGGGATGTGACGGTGCAGACGTGTGCGTACACCAACCACACGGTCTTGCCTGAGGCCCTGGAGCGCTGGCCTGTCCACATGTTCGAGAAGTTGCTGCCACGACACCTGCAGATTATCTTCGAGATCAACCGCCGGCACCTGGAGGTAGGAGGCTTATAACACAGAGGTGGAAGCCCAGCTGGGACCGTCTTTCAGCAGGACGGTACCGAAACAACCCTCATAGCAGCACAAGGACTCGGGTTCCCCATCTCCTGCCTCTGACATGCATCGCGTTTGTTGATATTCTCTGCCACAGAGGGTCGCAGCCATGTACCCGGGCGAGCTCGACAGGTTGCGGCGCATGTCTTTGATCGAGGAATGTGACCCCAAGAGGATCAACATGGCCCATCTGTGTGTGGTGGGCTCTCATGCCGTCAATGGTGTTGCCCGCATTCACTCGGACATTGTCAAGAACACCGTGTAAGAGCCCAGTCCTTACCTCTGAACGGTGTCGCGCACACACACACACACAGGCTTGCGTGCTTACAACAAAAGAGGCTGTATTTGTTACTCCATTGACTTTTACATACATATAAAACTGTCCTCAATACGAGCAGAGTTCAAAAGTATGTTACAGTACAAGGAACTTGGCACCACAATTTATTTATTCCAAATGTAACATTAATATATCACATTTAAGTTACTAGAGTTTTGCTGCTGTTTTTTTTTTTTTTTTTTGTGCATTTCCTCCCAAAAATCTTATCTTTGGGTGTCGCCCTTTACACAAACCTTGAGGATAAGTGCTGTAATCTTCATGCACATTTATTCATTTAGCAGAAGCTTTTCTCCAAAGCAATGTGCAGTGTTTATGAACCAGTATTCTAGCTGTCACCTTTCCGCAAGGTGACTAACAAGACTAGATACACGACACTAAACTCCCTACACTCATACACATTATGGGCAGTTTAGAGTCACCATTTCACCAGAAACACATTTTCTGGACTGTGGGAAGAACCCCATGCAAACTCCACATACTGTGATTTAAAGCCATGCTTCCTGCTGAGCCTTCGCTGTGTAATCTTTACCGGTACACAGCTGTAAGGGTGAGTGTGGGTCTGTTTTGAAACGGGTGTGTGTGTCTTGTGTGAAGCTTTAAGGACTTTTACGACATTGAGCCGGAGAAGTTCCAGAACAAGACCAATGGGATAACACCCCGTCGCTGGCTGCTGCTCTGCAACCCGGGCCTGGCCGATATCATTGCCGAGGTAAGGACACATTGGTGTCTGCTGGGCCGTGATGTGGGATGGGACGGTAGGAGTGGCGCACACACACACACAAACGTGTCTGAAACCGCTTGTTCCGAGTGGGGTCACGGCGAACTGGAGCCTAACCTGGCAACACAGGGCGCAGGGCTGGAGGGGGAGGGGACACACCCAGGACAGGACACCAGTCCATCACAAGGCACCCCAAGCGGGACTCAAACCCCAGACCCACCAGAGAGCAGGCACAGGCCAAACCTGCTGCACCACCGCGCCCCCCAGTTGAGGACCTGTGCATCTAATTTAAATGTGTAGAGGACAGTGTTTTATAACTGGAATAGGTCACTTATGATTTGGATAAAACATATAAATCCCATTGGCTGATCATTGTATATTAAAAAAAAAAAAAAAAAAGAAAATTAGGATAGAGAGGTTGTTCCAGGCCCAGTCTATGATGTACAGCGGTGTTAGATTCCATCTTAGTCTCCAGTAATCTCTCTGCTCACTTTGTGTCCTCTGTAGAAAATTGGAGAGGGCTTCCTGACTGACCTGTCCCAGTTGAAGAAGCTCCTGAACTTCATCAATAACGATGCCTTCATCCGGGATGTGGCCAAAGTCAAACAGGTAGGAGGAGGAGGGAGCATCGGATCCCTGTGGAGATGTGATTGTGGCAAAGCCTCAGGTGACAAGCATTTTCAGCCCATCTCCAATTTCTATAGGCAAGATCCACAATGCAAGCATTTAAGTAGCTTTCTTGCCAACAAAATGTAAAGTTGAGGTCTACTCTGGGGTTATTGGCTTAGTTGCAGGGAGCACACTGATGGCATGACGACAACTCAGTTTAAGCCACATTTCTGCACATCGCTAAATCATTTCCCTTGCTCTGACTAAAGCCCTGCCCTGCTGCATCCTCTTGCTTCTCTGTGATCCAGTGAATGGCAGACTCTATGCTACTGTCTTTACAGGAGAATAAACTGAAGTTTGCAGCCTACTTGGAGAAGGAGTATCATGTGAAGATCAACCCCGAGTCCATTTTCGACATCCAGGTGAAGCGGATCCACGAGTATAAGAGGCAGCTGCTCAACTGTCTCCACATCATCGCCTTTTACAACCGTAAGAGCCGCACACCAAGCCTGTCCACCACAGACCCCATTCACCAGCAGCATGGGACTTGTTACATGAAGCAGCCAAATCCAACCCTTTTCCACTGAGAGATTAAAGATCGTTCTTGCTAAATATAATTACTAATTGTAATAAAGGAATAAGCTGCGTATTTAATTTCAGGAAGATCGCTATGGATCACAGTGGTTTGAGTATAAAAAGCCTGTGCAGCTCTTGTCAAATATGAGCCTAAACCACTGAGCCTGGGAAACTAGGTTCAGTTGGTATCACTGTGTTCCCTGTAAGCTGTAGCCAGTTAACATTTACATGGTTCTATGGCTCCCCTTAGTGGTGGAACCGTCAAGTGCCGCCACATGTTCTGCATCTGTTAAAGCTTCTCATCAAATGTCAAAGGCAAATAGATGCATTTTCCCATGGTATTTGAATTCATCAGACATGACTTTCAAGACAGTAGCCGGGGTAAAAACAAACTGACTGAATGGCACGTTGCACCGATTTCTATCCAGGCATTAAAAAGGACCCCAGCAAGCACTTTGTTCCCAGGACTATAATGATTGGCGGAAAGGTAAGTATTGTGTCCATTTGGAGAGCTGGATTTAACGTTTATAATTGGATTATTTCTCATCTTAAACTGTCAGTGAAATAGGCTTTCTATTTATTTATTTACAGCTGCGTTTTAAAAATATTTACAAAATTGCTTTTCCCATGTCTTCTTATCACCTTAGGCTGCCCCTGGTTATCACATGGCCAAGCTGATAATCAAGCTTATCACTTCAGTTGGGCAGGTGGTCAACAATGACCCTGTGGTGGGCGACAGGCTCAAGGTCATCTTCTTGGAGAACTACAGGGTCTCCTTGGCAGAAAAAGGTGAGTGAACCTTTCCTGAATGAAGTGATCTGGGCATTATGACCAGATAGTTGTCGTCTCAAATCCTATAGACAAAATTCTGCAAACACTATGCAAGTAAAACCACTTAATTAACATCCAGTTGATATTAATCGAATTTGGGTTCAGTACCTTGGGGGACCCGATCCTGCCATCAGAGGCCAGTAGAAATTTGATTTGTGACCTTCTATTCACAAGTACCAATTATTAACCATTTAATCAGAGAGAATGTATTTGCTGTGAGACAGGGGGTAGTGCAGTAGTTAGAGCTGCTGCCTTTGGACCCAAAGGTCACAGGTTCAGATTCCTCTGGCTGTAGTACCACTTACCTGAAATTGCTCCAGTAAAATTACCCAGTTTTACAAATGGATAAATAATTGTCGATCGGTTGACATTGTAAGTTGCTTTGGAGAAAAGTGTCAGCTACAGTAATTAAGGAAGTATTGTTTCAAGCAGAGTGGCTCAGTGCCTCACTCCCACTTGATGCCCCACTCGCTAACCCCACCTGTCTCCAGTGATCCCAGCAGCCGACCTGTCGGAGCAGATCTCCACTGCTGGCACCGAGGCCTCGGGTACCGGCAACATGAAGTTCATGCTGAACGGAGCGCTCACCATTGGCACAATGGATGGCGCCAACGTGGAGATGGCCGAGGAGGCTGGAGAAGAGAACCTCTTCATCTTTGGCATGAAGGTGGAAGATGTGGAGGCCTTGGACAAAAAAGGGTGAGCATCTCTAGGGGGAAACCGCCCCCCCCTTCACTTCCACCAAAATATAGGGTTTCAGAGACAGCTTTCTGTTGTTTTAATACCAGTTTTTATTTATTCAGTTTTTGGCTCATGTCAGGGTTGTGTCATCATAAATGAAATGAGACAAACACACACGCATCGACTGAAACTGCTTGTCCGGGGGGGGGGGGGGGTTGGTCGCGGTGAGCCGGAGCCTAACCCAGCAGAACTCTGAACCCTATGCTGCGCTTCTCTGCAGATACAATGCTAAGGAGTACTACAAGCGCAATGCTGAACTGCGCCAGGTGATCGACCAGATCGGTAGCGGTTACTTCAACCCCAAGGAGCCGGGGCTCTTCAAAGATGTGGTTAACATGCTACTGAACCATGACCGGTAAGTCCTCGGAGTGGCATCCCGTATTCAGTCAGGGTGAATCAAAGAATCAAAGTCTTAACATCATCGCAATGACAGCCGTGTATCCTTGCTGTTGTCTGCAGTATTTCACACACCGCACTTGTTGGATACTACAGTCCCTCCTCGGGCAAAATTTGTGCGGCTCTCAAGCGACATGAAGAAAATTCAATGCATCTTGTTTTTTCTGTGTTCACCTTCATTGATCCCACCCCCCCTTCCCCTCTGAACACTTTCTTCCTGTAAGATTTAAAGTGTTTGCCGACTACGAAGCCTACATCAAGTGTCAAGATAAAGTCAGCGAGCTCTTCAAGGTGAGTGCTGAGCAGGAACACCAACATGCAGTCTTCTGTGTACAGTGCTGTCCAGATTGTATTAGTTGAGCTCCAACTATAGCTGACCCGTGTCCCTCATCAAAGTACAACAGCTAAAATGTTTAATTTTCACGTTAATTCGGAAGTGAATGTTTTAAGCAACTTGTACGTATATCTTTTTAATTCAGAATCCGAAAGAATGGACAAAGACGGTGATTCGCAACATTGCCGGCTCAGGGAAGTTCTCCAGCGACCGCACCATCACCGAGTACGCTCGTGAGATCTGGGGGGTGGAGCCCTCAGATGTGAAGATCCCGCCCCCTAACGAACCCCGCCCCTAAGGTGTGGTCCATCCTATACCACCCCCCCCTCCTCTGCTTGCCTTTTCCCCATCAAACACTGTCCCTTCTCAGGCTTGGCCCACAATCCACTGGGCTTCTGGTTAGTAGAGGGGAGGTGCAACATTAGGTAAGAGCTGTGTAACTAATTCCAACACCTGCTGATTGTAAAGGGGGCCGTGAAACGCCTCCGTCCTTCACTTGTGCCCAACCGCTGTAAGCAGTGAGCCCACCTTTGCATGGAATTGAAAGCAGTGTGCTTGTTGTTTTTAAAATCCACAAGATCAGTCATATTATTCAGCTCTAGAGCGAACACTTGTATTAGTACTGAACCTCGCCTAAGTTTCAGTGGTTGTCAATTTCCTGCTGGGGACCATTTTTTTTTTTCCCCCTTTATGTTCTATTATGAAAAGGAAGGGATCATGTATTAATTGACTTCAAACTATCCAATATCACTGAAAATGGTGTTGAATGATTGTGTTTTTCTGTCATTAGGTTCCTCTGCTAGAGTACATTTCATTTCTGGGAACACAGACTAAAAAGGGAGGGCTGTACAGTATACCAGGGGAAAAGATCATGGCAGCACGCTTGGTGTCTTTACATGGCTCTGTCTGCGTTCAGGTGAGGACTGACTCGCAACGAGCAGCTGTTTTAACCACAAAAGGCCTTAACGTGACGTAGGGGAATTGAGAATGTAATCAGATTTTCATAGCCAGTAGGACACTTGCTTTACTTGAATGCCTCCTAGTTCTAATGCTGTTAAAAGGACTGTAAACTGAGTGTGTGGACATGTATGTTTGTGAGCCTACTTTAGCATTTTGAGTGTTTTCTTTCACCATTACAAAGTACTGTATTGTTTTTACGCTCCGATTCTCCGCAATCATTTTAACAAAAGGAAAATAAAAACTACCTTGTGTCAAAGTGTCTGTGCACCTGTCTCGGCAACAGTGGAGAAGCGGGATCCTCAGACAAGGAGTTTCATTTACTCTGTTGCTCAGCCACTACATTTCACTTAGCGGGGAGTTTGACCGGAGCAGTTCAGGTTCCTTACTGAAGGGTAGTACTTCTCCCCGCTCTCAGTCGTGCACGATAAATTTTTGAATAACGGATTAAGCTTTACACAGCTACTCATGTCATATTCTACTATGTGAACCAGCATATATTACAACTTGACTGTACTCTAGAATCATGTGTCTATATTCAAATCCACTTCCACTGATGGAATGCACTCTTTGTATTTTCTCTAAGCTGTATGTCGCTTTAGAGGAAAGCATCTGTTAAATGAATAAATGTAGTACATCAGGGCCTCTCCTGGGATCTGAACTGGCAGTGTATACATCCTCCAGCTAAACAGCATCTTTTTCATAAACGTCACCTGTGCTGCTGCCCGCCTCCGCCAACGTGCACGGTGCACGTAACCTGCTGCTTTACGCTCTCCGTGCAGCAAGCTTGGAGGAGAGAGTATTTCCTGATCCTGCCTGCATTCACCATAGGAAACGCTGTGATCAGCCATTCTCTAGGTATAAAACAGAACATTGTTGAAGACTCAAAGAATGCAGACTTGAAGTTAAACATATTTCTTTTAATTACTGTCATTTAAAAACATACACAGTAAAGAATTTTACTGTCCTGTTAAGGTTAGCAGCTTACAAAAAAATGCAACAAAACCAAAACATTTACCTGTAAAACACTGGGAAGCTTCAGCAAGACTGCCCAAAAAGATGTTTGCTATCAAAGTAACCCAATGCTTTCTGTATGTTGAAAAAGTGATGCATTGTGTAAGAAACAGAAGGTGAACCCTTCACAACAGGCAGGTTGTTGTGTTGATACAGAGCATCTCCATGTAAACTACCGCTGCAAACAGTTAGCAGCTTCATAGGGTGGGACGCTGAACACGTGCGTATCCAGTGCGACTTGAGCAGCCACTTCCCATGTCCTCAGCATCGCGGTTCCCTACCGTTTTGCAGCCCTGTAATGTCCCACGTGCCTATGGCGTCAGTCCGGTTGGCTCAAGGAAGTGCCGTCCCCCAGGTTTTAGGTGGGTGATGTTCTTCCGAAAGACCAAGGCTGTCAGAATCCCCAATCCTCCAGCTGGCTATAGCTGGATTAGAACCAGCGCATCGGTGTCCTTGCTCTACTGGCAATGGACTGTTGATCCAAAAGAGGCAGGGGGTACTACCACAGAGTCTGACCCTCCACCTGGGTTCCACATGCAAAACAGTACCTTTAAAATGGCCTGAGCCCACTAAAGGTAGAACAAACACATACTGTTAGCAATTTAAGCTCTTAAGCATGATTTCTAACAAAAATTGTTTTTTTTTTTTTGACAGCGAAAACATAATAGAACATAACATAGCAGCTCCTTTCCTGGACTGAAAAGGAATCAAGTTTACACATGTAAACAGGAATCCGCATTTTTCATTTTGTTCTCTGAGAAATAAAATTCATATTGTTTATATTGAGCCAGTTAACCTGCAACAACTGTGAAGGCATCTAACCAGTAGCGAGCCTGTTAGGATCTAACGTGAATTGTTGCATCATAAAGCCGCACAGAGCATCGACAACTTTGTTTACCGTGTGCCCAGAAAACAACAATTGTATGCTTCTCCCTACGCAGCCTCACTGGGGAATGTATTCCGCCCACAACCTAACTTGGATCAGTTACTCATGCCTACTTTTGACTGAGAACGGGGGGGGGCCTCCATGCTTCCCACCTCCAATCCATTCTGCAAACTTAGCAGAACGCAAGTGGGAAATCACGTGACCGTAAAGATGCAACAGGAAGTATTTTGCGACATGGCAGCAGCTCAGGGACAGTTACGCTGTTGCTGAGAAGGTAACTCCGTCAGACCTGCAGCACACAAAATGCTGGAACAGGAAAAGGAAGCTTCCATCCTTTTGTCAGCTGCATCCATCACGGTTCCTGTGTGGGTTGACACCTATTGCGTTGATATTTTACCTTTACAATATTAGTCCAGGCAGGACCAAAAGTGCAGAAGTCTCAGTGATGCAGGTGAATGATCTGATAGCATTCCTATTGCTTGCTGCTGAAGAGGTTTTTTCAAACATATATAAATTTTCATAGAAAATGGTTACACTTAATCTTATCCCTGTTTACATTATTATTATTATTATTACTACTACTACTTTTCACTTGTTTCGTGATTCTTCTCTCTGAACTGTCATATCGTTTTACGGAGCTCTCTTATTTGTAAATTACCTGGAGTAATTCAGTTGAGGTCCCTTGTTCTTGGGTACAACTATAGAGCCCCTTCTGGCACTTGAACCTTTGGTTGAAACCCAGTAATTATTACTATTACTTCGTGGTGCTTCCATACAACACGAAGCCACATCTAGCCAGCGGAAGCTGAGGTCGTCGCTAAGGTACGAAGGGGGGGGGCGGCTGGAAGGGGCCGAGAGAGGAATGGGAGGCCTTCGGCTTGCCTTCCGACCTGCCTTCCGACCACGCTTTCTCCCTGCACCGAGAGATGCGGGCAAAACAACTCAAATTACTCCATATAATCGTCCACTTTTCAACAGGAAGAAACTCAATAGTCCTGATAGAGGCTGAAACTGGAGACAATGACTGATATTTACTTGCTTGAATATAATGCAGCAGAAGTCTTTTAGCTGCCTGTGGAAACGGTTAGAAATTTTAATAATATATTAAAATATATTTAAATAAAGGAAACATAGTTCAGCTATTAAGCAACCTACTGAAATGCATTCAAGTACCAAATAAATTAGTAAAAAGCAATTCATTACATGTCTACTTACTGGAGGAGTGCATTAATATCAGGTGAGCGATAGCTTGGTAAGTGTGCAACAAAAGGGACGATACCTTCACGACGGCCCATAACAGGTAGTTTTTGTAATGTACAGCGGCTGTCTGGCTATGCATGCTGATGCACTTGCTTTAATCGTTTATATTCGCATCTTAATGAAATAAAACTAAGATGCGCTTCTCTGCAACGGGATGAGTAATATAAAGCATGTACTTCCGTTTTAAGATCATGCAAAGCTACAATTCAAAGGAGAAGGCAAGAATTAGAGAGCAGCGCGAAATCGAACGTGCACGTCAAGATGACGGCTCTGTGGCTCCGACAGGAATGCGTCTCGGTCACGTCGTTAAGATTTCGAATAATCATAACCGGGACACTTCTAGTCCATTAAGAACTTTCGCTTCCTACCATCGGCTGTCTTTCCGAGAGCCGCTCCGAAAGCATAACGTCGTGCAGCACTGTTCCGGATATATTGCTTTCCGCAACTGAACCTAAATCCAGCCATATAATTTACCAGTAATAAATTGCTTATCTACCAGCATGTTTGTACACGGGCTACAGAGGGCCTAAACCGCAAGCGTTTGCCCCGCGGCAGCCTGACAAAAGCAAACGCAAATCTTCAGCCACGCCACAGCACACCGTATTACGCCTGTAATAGTTCTTTGGTCTGAACCTACCTGCAAAACCGCACAAGCTTTGCAGCGAATAATGTACGCAAAGAGCCCACCAGTATGCCGAAGCAGCTCTGCCCGGACCCTTTTATTTCGTTGCCACCGTATTCCCGACCGCAGCGGATTCTCCGACAGCTGCGCAGGTGCTTCTGTGTGTTCCGCTGTTAGGTCCTAATTTAATAATAGTTCACTTGAGCTTAGCCCAGCAGTAAGCTAATGTCCTGCCATGCCTTGAGTACAGGAGACAAGGAGTGCACTGAAACAAGAACACCACATTACTGTGAGCTTGAATCCTAAAAGCAGCCCACAAATTAAATCCTCTCCCTCCATCGTCCACCGAACGAGGACAGGATATCACGCCGCTGGGGTGACTCATTCCGTTCTAGCAGACAAGTGTTTCCAGTCCAGTCCATTTTAGGTTTACCCTCCATGTAACAGTCAATTTACATGCAGCGAAAATGTTTTGGGGGAAATTCTCATAGCCCATTATTAGTTAAAAACACTATTAAATGCATTTTCAAACCAGGTACTGCGATACAAAAACTAATAAATAGTGGAGCCCTCTAAACCTTGTAGACTATCAGTGAAAATTGTAGCTGTTCTCGTACGCACTATTTCCATACAAAGGTTACAATTCAAATTCTCAGGAAGACAAAGTGACCCTTGAACAGGTAAAGAGAAAGATGAGTGTGAACTCACATTACATGGACCTTTGCCCCAGTTGGACCCCAAAAAAAAAAAATTAAAAAAATAAATAATAATAATAATAATAATATGCTCACTTTCTTTACGTGAAGCTGTTGGAATTTCAGTGAAAATATACTTGATCCCTGGAATCCCCTCTTCATCTTGCTTCCATACGCTTAGATCCACAGTTCTTCCCACCACATGGGCTCAGTGGCAAAAAAGGTTCCAGTTCATTTAGTGCGTAAATGACATCATCTACTTTGTGCTCAGGGCGAGTCCTAAAACTGTGGAACCGTGCCACCCGGTAGGGCCAGGCAAGTGGTCACCCCGACCTTCTCGGTCGTCTTCAACCTAACCCTACTTCGGTTTCCAAAGGAATGATAAAAGGGAAAAAAAAATGGAGCGTTTTCAGTCCTTGCTTTAGAGAGTGTATACGTAACTTGGCAAGATATGTCCAGGAACACACGCGTGCATGTCGATGCAACTCATGTGCTGTGTGTGTATGTGTGACGGAATAACCGAGTCAGAGAAAGGCCTTCCATTCTGCTACGCGTGGGGATGGACTGTCCCAAGAAAGTCACTGTAGAAGAAACAGACAGACAGCGTGCGCATTACTACTTGCAGACTTACACAAAACGTGAGAGACGGAGACCGTAGCCTCAGAGGCAACTCCTCCTACAACCATCCCACCTTAGGATCTGTGGTAGCTCCGGGCTCCTGTAGATGAACTTGTGCTTGTAGCCAAGGCTGATGGGAAAGGGGATGAACTGGACCTTTTGGCCACTCAAGCTCTGGGACTGGGCAGCGATGTTGTACAGCTATGGGAGCAGGGAATTTTTGGCAAAGTGAAACACTGAAGTTTGGAAGAACAAGGGCAAAGTATTGCTGTAAACTAAATGCTCGAGGGGGAACGGCTAATGACAAAAGCTGTTCAAAGCGTTGAGAATAAAACAGACTGAAGGAGAAGATGAAGGATGATGAATGGGAGAGATGTCAAAACCAAAAACTGGACTATTCCTATAACACCAGGTAATTTATGATAATGCTTTTATAGCTACACAACTCTTTTCTAAATAGCTGACTTAAGGAAAGGTAATTTTGTACACCAGTCAAACTAAGAGATTTTTTGTTTGAAATTCTTTTAGAAGATGTTCTATCCTTTCTACAATTTAAAGTGCTGTGAAAAAAGTAAGTACGCTCCATGAAAAGGTATGCTTTTTTGATATTGTTGAACAAAAGGATATTTGATCGTCATTTCAACAACACTCAACGATAAAGGTGATCTAATTGCAACGTATAACAAAATCAAATTTTGCACCCATTTGTTGTATTTAAAATCAACAGAAATGTACATTTACATTTCCATTTATTCATTTAGCAGATGCTTTCCTCCAAAGGGAGGTACATCTCAGAGAAATACAATCTGACCATTACATTAGGAGAAAGACATAGTTGCAGACGTAATGCAGATAAATGTAGTGTCCTTATGTGGAAAAAGTTAATATAACCATACTTATTTCATTCCATAAAATGCCTAAAATTAGAATCAGGGCCATAAAAACAGGTTCAAATGATTACGACATCATTACAGAGTAACTTGGAGGGGACTACTTGATATAAACACCAGAAACATGTGGTCGGGTTTGGGTGTGAGGTGTGTGACTATATCATGCCGAGATGAAGAGCTCCCTACGACCCTTAAAAGAAACACCATTGATGCCTATGTGCCTAGGAAGGATTTTAAAGCCATTTCCAAACAATTTTCAACCACTGTCTGAAACATCATCTACAAACGGAAACGATTTCAAATCGCTGTCAATCTATGTGGGACAGGTGAAAGAAGCTGCAAGAAGTCTCCACAAACCCCAGCGAAACAAAGGATTTACAAGGAATTCTTGCCTCACTTTGGTGCCAAGGTGCACGAGTCAACCATATGAGAGGACTTTGCACAACTTTACGCTACACGCAAGGTCTTAAAAACACGTATTGAAATTGCCACCCAAACAACCAAAACCTCGATAGCACTGGATAAATAGCACCATGCGGGACATGAATTGTGGCAACTGTACATAAGACAGGAATTTAGATCCATTATCCACATCCTCTAGGTCAAACAAAGTCTTTCGCTACTCTTAAGAACATGAGTAGCAGCCTAGGTTTGATCAATATCTAGAGAGAATTGAATCCTGATGTTAAGGATTACACATTCCATTCCCATGGAAGGACTGTATCCCACACACTTGGAATTCAGCTTCTATTACTCTAATTTTAAAGAAAGACAAAAATCCATTAGGATGTTCCTCCGTCCGATCAGTTTGCTGATGCGGATCTTAAAATTGTAACCAAAATGCTGGCACCAAGGCTTGAGGCTGTCCTTCGACTCTAAAAAGGAAGGACCGGCTCTAATCATCTCTCTTGATGCTGAAAAGGCATTTGACAGAGTAGAACAGAGTTTCCTATTTGAGGTCTTGGATAGACTTAAAATGGGTAATAACTTCAATCTAATCAAGGTCTTATACTCAAATCCTTCAGCGCAAGTCAACACAAATGGCTTTCTGTCTCAGTTTCTCTGCTGGAAGAGGGTGCCAACAAGGCTGCCCCCCTCCCCCTTATTATTCACACATATGATGAAACCTTTGCCAGAAGCTATTAAGAGCAATCAAGACATATCCAGTATTAGGGTATGAGGGGACCATTGCATTTCTTTAAATGCTGATGATTCACTGTTATACAAGAGTCACCCTGAAACATCATTCCCAGCAGCACTAAAGGAGATATCCAATGATATTGGATTTTCAAGTTGTAAAATGAATCTTTTTAAATCTCTGGCCATGCAATTGAATACCTGTCTCAATTCTACTGAGCATTTTACCTTTAAACTGGCAAATTTTGGTTTTAGATACCTAGGTATCTTTGTTACTCCCAATGTCAATCGCCTTCTAGACAACTACTCATTGCTAATTAAGATTAAAGAGGACGTAGCCTCTTGGACTTTATTTCAATATTTGGTACAATTAACACTATCCAAATGACTGTTTTGCCTCGGTTGTTATACCTATTCCAAAATCTATGCTGTTAGCCAAACCCTTTTTTTTTTTTTTAAGTTTATATTTAAATTAGACATTGTGATGTCTAGGTCTATCTGGAACAATAAAGGCTGTCCTAACTTTATCAACCAAAAGATAATGGTGGAGTTTCTGTACCAAATATGAGATTTTACTACTGGGCTGCACAGATTAAACAAATGACTAATTGGTTCCAGGCTAGACCAGACTCTCCGTGGGTCAGTATGGAGTCTGTTTCATGCCACCTGAGACTTAAGATCTTTGCCTTTCATTTAGAAATTTCATAAGATCCCATCTTTATCCAAAATTTTGTCGTATTTAACACTCTTCTCATCTGGAAAGATGCTGAGACACCTAGAGATCCTAAACGGTTTATCATTATGGCTTTCCTATTGCGCTCAACCCAGATCGACCCATAATTATCCACCAAATTGGGCTCAGGGAGGGAGTTTTGGACATTTCTTTTTACTTCCAGATCAATCACTGGTGAGACTCAACCTTTTAAGAAATAATTTCAACCTACCGAACACAGACTTCTATAAATATTTAGAACTGTGACTTTATTGTTGCCCCATAAAAGAAGAACAGATTACACACAGAATTAACAAAAGCAGAGAAACTGCTCATTACACCAAACAACTCCAGGGGAATGATTTCTGGATTAAACCTATTTTATCAAGTGCTAGTACTGATTCTTTTGATCCCCTCGGGGGGGACTTGGGAACAGGACCTTGACGTGTTGTTCAGCGACCATGAACGGTCATCTGTATGTGCCAGCGTCTTCCCTGCCTGCACCTCCCTCAGCATCTAGGAACAAAACTTTAGGTTCATTCACAGAACCTCTCTCACTCCAATGTGCTTTCACAGTAGCTTCAAAGGAACATCTCAGCTGTGTTTTAAATGCAAAGCCTTTCCATGCACTCTGACACACCTACACTGGGAATGCGAGATACAAGATACAAGTTCACTGGACTGGGGTTCATGCAACAATTCAAGAAACCTTTAACAAAAAATGACATTTCTTCTTTGCTCCTGTTAAATCACAACCCAAACTGCTTTTTTGATGATGTTATGGTACACAAACTATCCACTCTGACATATGTGGCAAAGAAATGTCTTTTAATGCTGTGGCCTACACCTGGAGTTCCCTCTATAAACATGTGGATGACTGAAGTGTTTAAATTTCTCCCACTTTAAAAATTAACATTTAATTTGCATGACAATTCTACAGAATTCTGGAATACCTGAACACCCTTCAAGAAGTTATTACAAAGTGCTACATGATCACACCCATGAGAAATTGTAACCTTTTGACCCTTAGCCCTCACTCTATGTACGTGGACTTAATTGCCTTTTGTCATTGTACTGTATGATGTTTTGACTCTGTGCGTGCATAAAATCAAAAGTATAAATGCACAAGTGACTGCTGGTAGACAGCTAATAGGGGACAGCTGGTAATGTAGTGGTTAGAGCTACTACCTTTGGATGCAAAGGTCATAGGTTCGATCCCCACCTCTGGCTATAGTACCCTTAAGCAAGGTACTTACCCTAAATTGCTCCAGTAAAATTACCCAGCTGTATAAATGGGTAAATAATTGTAACCGTAACATTATAAGTCACTTTGGAGAAAAGCATCTGCTAAATGAATAAATGTACATGGAAGTTTACATGATAACCCCTAGGTGAAGATCAGGACTACTAGAACAATGTGCTCTGGATGCAGTATATGAGACACAAAGGCAGAGCTGTTTGACCACAATCCTAGATGTGATGTTTGACCAAAAAAAAAATAGAATCTTTACACCAGTTCTAAAGCAGGGTGGTGGAAGCATTATGGGCTGAGGCTGCTTTTATGCCTCAGTGTTTGGTCAGTTTGCCACCAGAGTCAACCATGAATTCCACAATGTACCAGAGAGTACTTGAAAACATGAGGCCATCTGTCAAAAAGCTGAAGGTGAACAGTAAGTGGAGGCTGCAACATGATAATGACCTAAAATCCTCAAGGAAAATAAAAAAAAAAAAAAAAAAAAAAGGCTCAAAAAGAAGAAATGGACAATTAGAAATGGCCATAAATAAAAGCCCAAATCTTAACCCAACACACATGCATTTGGAGCACTTTATGAGGGCAGAATAGACAAGAAAACCCTAATATTTAAATAAATAAAAAACACACACAAATGAAGGAGGTCTTTAAGGAGGATAGACAATTTCATGAAACACAAGAAATGATTTTTACCCTTTCAAAAACATAAAAATGCACCGTGCATTTTTCGTTGAATGATTTCAAAAAATAATTTTCATGATTTGTTAAATTACATCATCTTCATCAGTTTTTTTTTTTTTTTTTATTATTGGATGAAATGATGATCAAATATCCATACATGCAAACACGCTGAACACACCCCATGAAAACTAACCTTCTTGCCTAGGTGGAATGGTACCACGGTATCGTCTTCAGCATGGAGGATGAGCACTGGGCACGAGATGTGGTGCATACTGCAGAACAAGAAGTTGGACACTTGATCCAGGGCAGAGCTATTCAAATCATGGTCATGGCAGACAGTCTAGCAGATGTTTAAAATACTCCTTAATAAGATCTCAGGAAGAGAGTTACATGCAAATTGATTAAATCATGATAGCTGGCTGAATTAGGTGTTTTACGATCGGACAGCAACAGAAACCTTTTGGACTCAGGCCTTCAGGATCTTGAACTGAACAGCACTGCTCTAAAGGAAATATTATACTCACTTTGTCACACAAAACAAGTTTCTTATACTCCAATCAAGTTCAGACTCCTCAATCTAGCCTGTCATCCAGTCAGAATGCAAACAAAATACTCACACCAGCGCTATGTTACCTTGTATGTACATCGACCATTTCAACAAAACACTTGATTTGGAACTGCTCAACTACTAAAGTAAATAGAGCGTTACTGACAACAAGGGTGCATTTCAGATGCAATGAAGACACAAAGACAGCGCAACAGAAGAGAAACCTACTTTTCATCACTTGCAAATCGAATATCGTTTGCCGTTATAGCATCCAGGAAGAACCAGTCAAACCCAGGCAGATACCTGTAAACCTGAGAAGAAGTTACAGTTCTCAAGAGACAATGTATTAAACTACAGGTCTAAGCAGAACATGTCTCATATTATTATTATACATGCGCAGTGCACATATATCCATATCTTGCTCAACCAGAGGACAAACGGGTTTATAAGACCCTTCTGCCAACTGGCAATAGTCCAGTTTGGATAAACAAACATTTAGCATTGTGTCATTAAACCAGCCTTTGGAACCAGCCTGAGAGTTCAGGTTGGGACGATGTTAAGACTTTTAGTCCTTCGAGCTGATATAGCTTGTTATGCAGGGTGAGGTGTTGCCTCTATGTGTAAGATAATATGAAATAAGATCAGTAAAAAGTTGGGGGGTCAGCTGATTCTGCTTTGCACCCAAAAGAGCAGAACCCGATGAAGAAGAATGTTCCGAAAGCTTAAGTGGTGGAAAGTTACTAATACGCCTGTTTTAACGTCCTAAAATGAATTATATATGAGCTTTGCAAATAAAGGAAGGCAGCAGGGACTGATCGAGGAGAGACACCCAGATGTTCGGGGCTCTCCCACTGGCCGATGTTGACATGAAAAGTCTTTGTGCGTTTGAGTGTTTTGTGTATAGGTAAGAATTTTCTTCCACGCAAGCACCATAGAGCAGGAACCCTATCATTGTGCCAACTGTACACTTAAGTTGCTGCAAGGTTTGCTTGCCATTGAGAAAGGATGACTCCTAGCCTCCTCTCGGATGTTCGTGAACGGAGACTCCAAGATCAGCGCGTCCGGTGGTGTCCCTGGAATACAGCCAGAAAGGGCATTTGTTAGTGTGTTCATAAAAATGACAAAGCACTCCTAAAATGAAATGCTCTACCTTACAGCATTTGTCATCACCAAGTCAATATCATTATGGTGCAGAGGGGAACATGCGGACAAAACGTGTAGATTTACTCATTTAGCTGACACTTTTCTCCAAAGCGACTTACAACATTAATCTATTTAGAAGTTTTTACCCATTTATACAGCTGGGTAATTTTAAATTAAACAATTTAGGGTAAGTACCTTGCTCAAGGGTACTGGAGCCGGGGGTGAGAATCAAACCCGCGACCTTCGGGTCAAAAGGCAGCAGCTCTAACGACTATGCTACCAGCTGTCCTTAGATGCACCTGTTCATGCACTCCTAGGTGTGGCCTCTGACACAATTCTCTCATTCTTTGACAGGGAGATGTTTCAGGAGAAATTTGAGGAATCCAAGCTGAACAAAAACCCAAGTGTGGCTATGTGAAATATTTAGGTCCAAGGAACATAAGGCGATACCTCAGTGGATGAAGACCTGTATCACTGGATGGTCTTGTTACACAGTCACAGTACATGTCTGATTACTTACCCCATCCATGCTTTAAAAAAAAAAAAAAAAAAACCTGACCTATGAGTCATACCTACAAGAGTATGCAGACTTTATGAACACAACCAAATTTTCTGCCGGACGAGAAACACGGTAAAGCGCTCATTCTGAATTCCAAGAAGGTTTCCTCGCAACCACAAAAGCCAGACGTAGAGAAAGGCTATGATCTGAAGCATTATGAGTATGACACAGGAACAAAGACCTACACCCTGAATTTCCAAATAGCGTTGAGATATGACAGTTGCCCTAAGACGGCAAAGTAGCCCAAGATAGTTCTGGCAGCAACGTCGCTCTACAGCATTACCTCGACAATGTTAAAAAAAAAAAAAAAAACACAGCAGCATTGTATAGTCAGAGCACAAATACAGCATATAATTCTGTGATGCTTCAGCGTGCCAACCGTTTGTGCTGCTTCATCTTGAAGAACATGGGTCAAAGTAAACTACGCGTTCAAATATGTTCCGATCATATGCTTACCTCTGTCACACAGGTGTCTAACCAGGTTAGTCGCCACACTGGAAAAGAGGAATACACATCTTGTTGGTCAAGTCCTGCTGAAACCTGGCTCCACACCTGGCTGTACCTGTTGACCAGACCTCTGAGGACAGCTGTGACCCATCTCTGACTTCTGTGTCATTTATTTTGTCACATCTCATGTTTCGTAACCCAGGGTTAAGAGAGTCAAGGGTGCAAAAGATGGTTGAGGGAAAATACCAGTCAAATTATGTCTACTGTAAGTGAGAAATGTTTTCTTTATCTTCTTCCCCGTTTAAAAGGTCCATCTGCAGTGTCTATCATGCCATAGTCCACTAATATAAATATACCTCTTTTTTTTTGGCTCTGTCAAAACTGACTCATGTAACACTTATGTGTTTATTATTGGATGAGCAGAAGGAAATTGACTCACCCTGTTCCCAAAGAGTGGCCCCAGATATACAGGGGCTTCTTTCCAATCCTCTCCTTTACCCAGTGGAAGACATAAAGGGCATCTGAAGTCATGCCGCTCTCTGAAGGGCTGCCTTCCGAGTCGCCCCATCCTAAACCAAAAAGACAGGTATCCTGTGCGGCGTGATCATGTCACCCACTGGTACCATATGAGCACCCAGTGAAAAGGCTGTTTTAACAGTAGTAAAAATTCACCTATGCTTGGACAGCATTAGGAAATATCCTGCTTACCTCTGTAATCAAATGTCACTACATGGTAGCCTAATGAACTGAGAACCTGAGGGAGGGGGACTTTGCATTAGAAAGGTACATGTGAGCAGACACCAAACACAGTAACTGGCAAATATCATAATAATACAAGATCAAAATATGTTGCATTTACCTTGTAGAGCTGTACTCTGTGGTCCCCACCCCTGCAAGAAACCAAAGGAGAACCATATAACAGTAGTGCAGTGGACCATAAAGGGGATCAGGGGGTACCAGGCCAGATTCATGGAATATAAGCAAATCAATATGTATGCTATATTTTCCACGATACGAAGCCAAACTGTAAACAACGGACTCCAGCGGAGACAGTACTGCATGTAGCCAGAATTTTTTGCTGGAATTTCAGCTGACTGCTGCAAGGGTGTCCCCTAGGGATGAGATATCCTTAAAATGTGACAGCAGTATCACAGGATATCAGCCCTCAATTGGAGACGACTAAATAAAGCCATAAGCTGAACAATTTTTAATTATTAAAAGGCAAAGCATTTTTAGACAAACTGAAGGTTGAATCAGTGGCAGCTGAGGGCATCAAGTTCATAACGGTGTTCTTTTGGGTTCGGAAACTTGAGTAATCATCAACGGAACGGGCATCGTGCACGTCTACGTTCCTGGATATCACTCTCAGGACTCCGAAGACATAAATAAACCTGAGATTCACGTTCTTGCATACAGCCATTTTAGACCTTTCCTGCTTAGTCAAGACAACCCAATTTAAAAAGTAATCTTGAATTCCACACTGTAATATCTCAGTGTTTAATAGAGAACAAAATCCTATTATGATAAACAAGTTACACAGTTGTGGCTCTTTGAGGTGGTTAATACATGCATCACAGTTATTAAACAAACCTAAAGCAGAAAATGAGGTCATGGGTGGATCCAGAAACACTGCCAACTTATAATGAATGACAAACAAACAGAGGTGTGTCAGTCTGGGAAGATGGACATGCACTGCAATGTCCACAGGCATAAAGGGGTCACGTTGTGCTGGATCCATCTTTCCAGCATTTCTAGACCACTGCAAAATAGCCTGAGGGAAAAAAGAAATCTGCAAGCCATGGCATGGCATTTTAAAAAGTTTAACACAGATTTCCAGGTCAATGAACTACTTCTCACAGGAAGCCGGTTCTAAGTTTTAACAAACCACGGTGAACTTATTGCTGGTTTGCCACCGTCTCATAACTACTTAATGACAATAAAGGTAATGGGGGGCCTACCTGGTCCCAGCATTGCCATGTAGGTACAGTATGACTGGGTGCGAGGACTGGAAGGTGCTCTCGTACCACAGCTGGTCCTTCCCCTGGGCATCCTTCCAGAGCTGGGCTGGGACTGTGTGCCTGGCAGTGGAGCAGAGAGCGACCCATGAGTAGGGTAGAATACGCCTGGAAGCTAGGCTACAACTTGCGTCCAGGGCTGTGGAGCCGGCACGCAAAACCTTCGACTCCGACTCCAGTAACCCAAATCCACGACTCCACAGCACCGCCCAGAAGTTGCACGTTATTTTGGGGGTTGACTTATCTGGCGAATATAGGCCTAAACCTATATCATGCCTCTAATTTTTGGGGATCGACTTACGCTGGCATATACGGTACATTTAGTCGTAGTAGGTACATTTTTACCGACTGACCGCAGTAACCCAATAATTGCTTCCGACTCCACATCGCTGTACGCAGGACTCCAGCGCATAACTCGGACAAAGCCAGCTCTGCAGCAAATATGAGCTGTTTATCTGAGCCACGCTCAAAGCCTCCCGGTGAAGTCTGTTGTCCTAGTAGTCAAGGACTTTCCCGTCATCCTCCTCACCCCTCAAGCTGAGACACAAAGACCTTGTGGCACTGTGACATGTCACATTCCCTACAGCTCTACAACACAATCTGCGTGCTGTTGTGGGGTAGGGGACTGGGAGGCCACCAGGACCTGCAAGCCATGTTGTCAGGACCACTCACCACACGCCAATGTTGACATTCTCCTCTGGGTGTAGGTACAAGTTACAGGTGTGGTTCAAGCCCTGGTCTTGAGGTCTCTTCAGGTCAATGAAGTAGGGCACACGAACTGAAAGAAAGCGGTGGACAAAAAAGGATGGTGGGTCATGTGGACTGAAAGATGAGTTTCAAAACCTACTCTCGGAAAGCAAATTAACCGAAGGGAGGAGCTAAAGGAAAGAAGTCTTGTCCCTGCTTGAAGGATCAGCTTGCACCGGCTCTCTGTTAAATGAAGAGTTTGTTTCACGGATGAACAACATTGGCTGCTCAGCTTATGAAGTGGAAAAAACTGGATGATGTTAAAACTGAGCTAAAGAATCTTTCCTCCTCTATCTCTTATAGAATTAAGACTTGCTATCTGAATGCATAAATGTCTTTGGAAAAAAGATTCAAAGCTAAGGCTAAGATCTCTGCTATTAAACACACAGCAGAACTATATGCTGCCCCAAAATAAAAAAGGAAGCAATAAAAAGAAAGTTTGAGCACAAAAATAAAATCCAATGCAATAATTGGGAAATTGTCTGCTTGCCTGAGGAAATACTCCACTCAATTTCAGCAACACCACCTATCATTCTGGATGGGTCTACTGGCCAATTCTCCGGTTGAGATTCCACTTATAGATACCCTGCTGGTGTACCTGAAAGTTTGCTTGAGGATTATAATGATTTGATATGTGCATCTCTCTGATAAAGAGGATATCCTAAGAGCTCCTTTGAAGAAACATGAGATCAACTTTGAAGATTCCCATCTGCAATCCTGATCACTGATATTCTTCTTACCCAGCCTAGTTCAGGTAGATCCATGAGGGGAAGTTCACATGTTTGACAGCCTGACAAGTCAGAGAGCACTTTTCTGGATTCTTTGGAGGACTGAGAAAGGTTTATATAAGTATGAGAGAAGTTGCGATCTTTTCTTTGTTTTATTGGGTCTTGATATATGTTCTGGGACACTTACAGAGCGGGTAAAGCCAGTGTCACAGCAGGTAAAGCCAGTGTCACAGCTCCTAGAATACTTGCTGAGTATGGATTGAGTCCAGCTTAGGTTGAGTGGAGTTTCCATGGTTTTCACTGTGTTTACACCCTGCAGTCATGCACAGAATGCAGTACAGCCCCAGCACTTTCACTCCTCCTTTGTCTAAGAAAAAATAGTGAGCGGTTGCAAGACTTGGACTCAACCGGGTGACTCTTTCTTTCTCTCTCACACACACAATGTATGTTCTAAGCTAATGTATGGAGGTTGCTTTTACTCTCTTACTTTATTTGTGGTGGTTTCTGGGGTATTTGTGCCACTGGAGATGTTGGAGAAACAGGAGGATGCTGGAGCCGTTTCCACCTTGCACGTGCTGCATGCATGGTTGGCGTGTGTCAAAAGTGACTGGCCAAGTTTTCTTTTCCCTTTAGCCCATCAAAAGAGGTATGATATTGATTTTTAAAAAACTCCAATGCAAAACTCATGTTGCCTTAGAATTATTTGAGTAGTACTATTTAAATATCACATGGAAATAAATATTTGATCACTACTTTCTTATTCAGTAAAAGGTGTGATTTTGCCAAGGGTCTGAATACTGTTGCAAGCTGCGGTAGCAACACAATATTCTACAAAGCACACTGTGCTAACATTGCCGTATGTACAGCGCTCAAACAGAGCCTGTGGTAATGCAGTGGTTAGAGCTACTGCCTTTGGACCCAAAGGTCACAGGTTTGAGCCTTACCCCCGGCTGTAGCACCCTTGAGCAAGGTACTTACCCTAAATTGCTCCAGTAAAATTACCCAGCTGTATAAATGGGTAATTAATTGTAACCTTAACATTGTAAGTCGCTTTGGAGAAAAGCGCCAGCTAAATGAATAAATGTAAATGTACGAGAAACGTAAGTTATACATAAAGTACCTCTTGAGTTCCTGATTTGAGTCTAGTCTACATTCATCCCTACCTAGTATCTCTGCTCATTTAGGGTTCAACCAGTAGTCAGGAGAAATTATTCAACATTGTGTGTGACAGCATAAGATCATGGAAGCACAAAAAGGGCTCTACATTGATTCATTTAGCTGACACTTTGGAGAAAAGTGACTTACAATGTTTGAGCACCTACAATTATTTACTCATTTAGACAGCTGGGTAATTATTTACCGGAGTAATTTACATTCATTTATTTAGCAGATGCTTTTCTCCAAAGCAACTTCCAATGAACTCTATGTAGTGTTATCAGCCCACACACCTTATTCACCGAGGTGATTTACACTGTTAGATACACTACTTACAAGGGGCTACTCATCCATACATCAGTGGAACACACTCTCTCTGTCACTCACCCACTATGGGTGAACCTGAACAGCCTGCCTTTGGACTGTGCGAGGAAACCAGAGCACCCAGGTGAAACCCATGCAGACACGGGGAGAACATGAAAACTCTACACAGACTGAGCGGGGATTGAAACCACGTCCTTTTGCGCCACACAAGTGCTGAGAGACAGCAGCGCTACTCGCTGTGCCGCCATGCCGCTCAATTTAGGGTAAGTACCTTGCTCAAGGGTACTACGGTTGGATTCACACCTACAATCTTTGGTCTAAAGGCAACAGCTCTAACCACTATGCTACCAGCTGCCCCAGCTAAATTAAGCACACCACTGTTTTAATAAAAAAAAGCACACACAAATGCAGCCACCACAACAAGGAAAAACATTGCCTTTCATCCCATACAGATTATTTTCACTTCCTGTCCTTGTGACATCAAATACCGGACTCAAACGCCACATGACTGAGCAAAGGCAGCGAAGGACGCAACTTACGCAGCAAGCAAAGATAAAACTGGAAGTGAATGGAAAAAAAATGTACTTGCAAAATTGCATACTGTTTTCATGTATTTTTTTAGGATACAGTTACCAATATGTACTTTTTAAAATTTCACTGCAAACACAAAACACACTCCCTGAAGGAAAAGGGGGGGAGAGGAGAGAGAAAAAAAAAAAAAAAAAAAAAAAAAAACCTGTAGACCCCACACAGACAGCCATAATTAGCCATCCATTTTTAAGTGTAACCCATTCCCTTGGTTCTGACCTAGTGGTACTGTTAGATGCTGAAAAGGAGTATCAGATGGAGGAGGAGCTGTTCGCCGGGATGCCACAGATGGAATATCAGCCACCCTAAACTGGATCCGTGTAAGGCTGCATGGTGTATTGTGTTTCGGGGATAGCTGTGACAGCACCATCGTGCAGTTGTCGTCTTTTCATGCCTCCCTTTAAATGTGTGATATGTCCACAATGGCACGCTCTCTTGTGCTGTACGGCCGCAGCTAAGCAAAACACCTGGAGAAAAACAATTTATTAGCCACCGAGGCAAGACCGCACGTAGTCCTTTGTGTACGAAATTAGATAACCGACTTATGTATTTGTCCAAGTTTCAAGATCCGAAAATGAAGTGCGACAACGAAGGCTAAATGCCTTTGCCAGGAACAGAAAACTGGATGGATCAGCTGTGGCAGGAAGGAACATGGGAGACAGACAGGGTTACACAAACCCCTCCGTAAATATAAGCCTTGGCGAGACTTGTCAAAATAAGGCAAAGTGTTTCGAAAATGTGCGGCCAAAAGGAGTCCATTTTTGAGAACTGGAAGGAGGGCAGAGTGACGCACGACTGAGAGGTAGTGAAACAAGTTGACTTGCATTCTGGTTTCATGGATCACGCTCCCTCCAGCAAATACTGCAAACCCAAGCAGCACTCTTTTACACAGCCCTGGAAAATCTAATCCCCACATGTTCCTCACTCCATCAATCCAACAAACACTGCAACAACCCTTAAATGAAAAAATGTCATGACCTTCAAAACATGCATCCAGGGTGTGAAACTAGTACTGTGTGATCATATTTTTTGGAGAGATATAAACAGAGATATACAGAAGTTTCTTCTGTACTTACCAAAGTTTAAAAAGACTAGTTTAGCCTGGATGGAGGGGCACAGCTTTACGATGAAGGGAATGGCAATGTAGACAGCCAGAACCCACAGGAAGATCTTCTTCAGCCTGGGCATCAGGCGATACCTGGAAAAGAAAAACACTCAGGAGTGCTGCAGTGACATCATGTGAAGCTCTAACAGTGGGTCTCTCTTCTTGTGTTATAAAGTTACTCATAAAATTATTATAGTTGTTCAGTGCAGTTAGTGCGGTGGTTAGAGCTATTGCCATGCAGCCAAAGAACTTGGGTTCTAGCTCCTTCTCTGGCTGAAGTACTCATGAGCAAGGTACTTGCCCTGAATTTATATACCAAAAAATTACTCAGCTGTGTAAATGGGTAATAATTGTAAGTTGCTTAGTGTACAAGCATACCATCTGCAAGCTGCTTTGGTGGAAAGCATCAGCTAAATGAATACATATTTAACTGTATTTTGGAAAGCCAGTCACAGCACATGGATAACCCTGCTCAAGCTCAATTTGAGTTTTAAGTTTATTCATTTAGCAGACGCTTTTCTCGAAAGCAACGTACATCTCAGACAAATACAATTTGTGCATTACATTAGAAGAAAGAGAAACAGCTGCAGACGTGTGATCAAGTAAACTTTGGTTTTCCACTTTACGCACCGATGTTCATCGCACGAGTAGGTGCATAAAACGCAGAACAGACAATTCCCGATTACCTTCCTACAATACTTTTTTTTTTAAATTAAAGGTACACAAACATTTACGTACAATACAGGAGTAGCAGCTGTGTAAAGGCTTATCGGGGAATGATTATAAAGTTATGATGCATGAACATTTACACCATACATGAGCTTGAGAGATCATGGGCAAAGTCAGTCCAGAAGAGATGAGTTTTCAGACCCTTCTTAAACATAGACAGGGTTTCAATAGTTCTGAGTGAGAGGGAGGGGTCATTCCACCACAATGGAGCCAGAACTGAGAACCTCCGTGCTTTACCTTTCGTACGCGGGACCACCAAGCGAGCAGAAGTAGATGACCAAAGTCTGGTTGGGGTGCAGCGGTTGATCAAGTCTTGTAAATAGCTAGGAGCAGTTCTATTGATGCATTTGTAGACAATAACCAGGGTCATGAATTTGATCCAGGCGGCTATAGGAAGCCCGTGCAGAGAAACGAGTAGAAGAGATACACGGGAACGCTTTGGCAAATCAAACGCAGCTCGTACAGCAGCATTCCATATCAGCTGCAGAGGTTTTATGGTAGTAGCGGGAAGGCCACACAAGAGAGAGTTACAGTAGTCCAGACGGGATGTCACCATGGCCTGGACAAGTAGTTGGGCAGAGTCAGTTGTGAAGTAAGGACGGATCCTGCGAATATTATGCAGGATGTATCTGCAGGTCCATGTTGTGGCTTCGATGTGCTGAGAGAAAGAGAGACTTGAGTCAATCGTCACTCCCAGACTTGTAGCCAAGAAGGTAGGCAAAATGAGTGAGCTGTCCGGTTTGATCGATAAATCTTGACAGGAGGACAGGCTAGCTGGGAGGTGTAGGATCTCTGTTTTGGAGAGGTTAAGCTGGAGGTGGTGATCAGACATCCTTGCAGAGATGTCCGACAGGCAGGCAGCAATGCGCGTGGAAATGTCTGATGCTCCAGGGGGAGAAGGAAAGGAATAGCTGGGTATCATCAGCATAGCAGTGACATTTGAATCCATGAGAGGATATGACCGGGCCAAAGGAGGAGGTGTAGATCGAGAAGAGAAGAGGACCCAGTACCGAGCCCTGTGGGACACTGGTTGAGAGAGGCAGAGGAGAAGAACAGAAGCTCCACCAGACTACATGATAAGATCTGTCAGGTAGGTAGGACTCAAACCATCTTAGCATTGTTGAGTAAGATTTGACTGTACAACTAACGCACCAAGCAAAGTAAGTACATTTTAGTACACGTAAGCCACACAATGTGCTTTTATAGAGTGCTGAAATGTGCCTCACGTTACAGTAAATACAGAAGGGTCCGAAGGTAAAACTGAAAAGTCCCCAACGAGGGGTTGTGAAATTTTTAGCAATCTTTTAAGATGACCACGGTACAGATGTTGCAGCCCTGATCAGAAAACATCATCTACACTGGGTTCCCCTGTGGCGCGTGGCTGAATTTCATCTTGTGGGGTTTGAGCTGGATAATGTAATACTGTAAACAAAGGCTTGTTGTGCAGCGCTCCACCAATAACCCTTCTCTCTTATTTTCTTCAACTGATTTGCTCAGTTTGCAGTCAGCTGCACAAGCTAATCTGCATATGCAGTAATACTGGCCAAAGCTACTACCCAAAAGCAAGGCAGGAGACTCTAAACTGTCTGCTCTGGGCAATAGTTCTTTTGTCATAATTAGGAATAACGTTACAGCATAGATCTCACCTCATATACAGCACCTTGCAAAAATATTGAAGCCCCTTGAAAGTTAGCACCATTTTCTAGATTTCCAAAGTAGATATAACATTTACATTTGTGCATTTAGCAGACGCTTTTGTCCAAAGCGATGTACATCTCGGCAAAAGTTTATAAATGTTCTCCTAATCACAATTTTTACTGAGATCCATTTCATGTAGTCTTTCAAAAGGCAAAATGAGTTATTTGTTCTCGGATATTAAAAATAAAATGGAAAACTGAGATGTGCTGCTTGAATAAGTATTCAAACCCCTGTGCTCCAAAACCTTAAAACTGGCAAAATTTCCCCAAAAAGACACATTTGCCTCTTATTTGGACACGGACACGGACACACACACAGAGGCTGAAGCCGCTTGTCCCAAGCAGGGTCACAGCAAACCAAAGCCTAACCCGGCAACAGAGGGTGTAAGACTGGAGGGGGATGGGACACACCCAGGACAAGACACCAGTCCATCGCAAGGCACCCCAAGCGGAAGTCAAACCCCAGACCCACCAGAGAGCAGGACCCGGCCAAACCCGCTGCACTACTGCACGCCCCTTCTTATTTGGACATAACTGTGAAATATTGGTTACTAATTAAAGTAAGGATCACATTCTCTGGATATAAAAATCACTCTGTGGAGGGGTCATTAGGCAGGTTGAGAACAAACTTTGAAAATGAAGACTGAAGAGCATACTACAAAAGTAAGAGATAAAGTGGTCCAAATGCATACGTCAGGAAAATGGTACACAAAAATTCAAAGAGCTTGTCCCAGTGTGCACTATTGGATCCATCATCAGAAAGTGGAAGGTGCATCACACCACCCAGTTGCTGTGTAAAGAAGGCCGCTCGTCAAAACTTAGAGCCAAAGCAAGACAAACTGGTAGGGAAGTGACAAAGATGCCATTCATCATTTTGAAAGAACTACAGAAGTCAGTGGGTAAAACTGGGGTACGTATGCATAAGTCTAAAATATCAAAAGCTCTCCGCAACACTGGCCTATTTTTGAGGGTGGCAAGAAAGAAACCATTACTCAAAAATTTCCATAAAAAAGGTACATCTGGAGTTTGCCACAATGCATAAGAGGGTCACAGCGAGGATGTGGAAAAAGGTGTTGTGGTCAGATATAAGAGAGAGCTTTAGGGCCAAAATTCAAAGCACTATGTATGGCACAAAGCTAATACTGCCCATTCCTCAAAAAATCATCTGTACAGTGAAGTATGGTGGTGGCAGCATAATTATGCAGGTATGCTCTTCATCTAAAGGGAGTAGGAATCTTGTTAAAACTGATGGGTGCTAATGGATGGAACTAAACAGAGAAACACTGGAAGAGACCCTGTTTGTTGGCTCAGAAATTGTGGATTTGCAGAAAATTCACCTTCCAGCAAGGTAATGATCCCAAGCAAAAGGCAACACTGGAGTGGCTCACAAACAAAACACTGAAGTTCCTGCAATGGCCTAGTAAAAGTTCTGATCTCATCTCCACTAAGAGTATGGGGCACTTTTTGAAAATTACAGTCCAGAAGCATCGTCCAACCAACATGAATGACCTGCAGAAAATCTTCCACAGGAAGAAAGGGACCCAATCACTCCTGAGTAGTGTGCAAGGTCGGTTCAGACTTAGCCCAAAAAACTTAAATCTTATTGCAGCGGAAGGAGGCTCTACTAAATATTAATGTGTGGGGATTGAATACTTATGCAAGCAGCGGTTTTTCCCATTTTTTATTGTTTATTTTTAAAATTAATAAATTATTTATTTTGGCTTTGAAAACTCTTACACCGCTTAGATTAACAATAAAATACTTATTGGAAGAATATATGTGTGTATGATTTGAAATCTAGAAAACAGTACTAAGGGGCTTAAACTTTTGCAAGGCACCGTAATAAGACACGGAGCTCTAAGGATACACTGGTTTTTCTTAATCCAGTTTAATTCCTTTCAGTGGGACAATTGCTATTGATAGTACTACTCCAACTGAAAGTCCAACTAAACATTTACCAATGTTTGATCTGTATAGAAACATACCTAAAACATTATTAAGAGAAGTACACAGTAGAACAGAGGTTGTCAAGGAAATTTTTTTTTTTTTTACAGAATTTAGAGGAAGTGTGATGCAATCTCTGTAGAGCAGACTCCAGCTAGTAAAATGATTGAACTCTGGTATTATGAATGCAACAGCAAGGGTGGTCTTACATCATCCAGTGCATGTACAGTATGTGCATGGGCACCTACAGCGTTTTCTCCTAGCGATGTGCATCATGGTACCACATACAGCAACAGAGTTCTGCAATCCACAGACATGGCTGTCCTACCAAAGCAACACACCTCTCTAATAAATCCTACATCTCTGCCATACGCGAACAAATTTTCAAAAACTTGTATAGTTTTATATACGCTGCATACTTTTGTGAAAATAAGTGTGAAAATGCTGAGGTACGAGAAAAACCAGCACACCATACAGCCCCCAAGGACTGGATTTGCCAACCACTGCTTCACGGCCTACTTCTTTGCTTCCATTGCAGCGCGATACGCTGCTTCTCAAAGTGAAAAGAACTAAGGGTTGCAGAAGTTGAAGGTGACAGATGCAGATATTTTGCACTTGTAATGCCTTTCCTCTTGTAAATCACATCAATAATTGGCCAGATTAAAGAACACAGTGGTCTTATTTTTGTGCAACTCTTTCTCATGCAAACAGCTAGCCTTAAAGAGGTTGCAAGTGAACTAGTGTTTTAAAGAAAAAAATTTGCAAGTTACTTTCAGTTGAAATTTCTTCACAACAATATCACACATTAGTGGTAATATTGTGCAATACTGTACTACATACCTGTAAGTTACACGACTATGACACAGCAATTAGGAAATAATTCTCACTTTAAGTTGCTGTGGTCATTAAAATCTACAAAAACAGAAATATTAAATCTGCTCTACTGACAAAAAAGTTATTAAATGCAAAGGTTACACTGAAAGCCTAGATTTGAACAAAGGAACTCAGAACAGGTTAAGTGAACCATGAATCACAATTCATGTAAACAATATCAATGTAACCATAGGAAACAAAATGTCATAATCTGACAAAAAAGATAGGATTTTGACAGCCTGTGGCAACCAAGTTAACAGCCCATAGTGGCTTTCCTGGACCTCTGTGTGGTTTGCCAATCCACCACCATAAATAGACTCCTCTTTCACAAAGCAGGTGCATGCTTCTGGTTTGCACGCTGCAGTCACCTCCCGCTGACATCTTCAGCAGCGAGGCCTAATTGCTCTGACAACGGCCACATGGCACAGATACCTGCGCACCGCATGTGTCTTGAGGCTTGTGGAGCGTGAAGCCCAACATGTGCTACGTAAACTTACAAGTTGCAGGGAGATCAGCCAGAAATCACATTGGGACCATAATCCCTACACTGCAGCACCTCACATCTAATGGGTTCAGCAAGGGAAATGGTTCTTAGCCTGTGGAGTTTCATTTTGTGATAGATTGATAAAGTGTGATTTTTCTTAAACTGGATCTCGTCGGGGGGGGTGGTGCAGCGAGTTTGGCCGGGGCCTGCTCTGTGGTGGGTCTGGGGTTTGAGTCCCGCTTGGGGTGCCTTGTGATGGACTGGTGTCCCATCCTGGGTGTGTCCCACCCCCTCCAGCCTTACACCTTGCGTTTCCGGGTTAGACTCCGGCTCGCCGCGACCCGACCCGGGACAAGTGGTTGTAGACACTCTGTGTGTGGGTGGGATCTCGTCAGTTGTTTACGTTGATCAAATCCTATAGGTTAATCTTCTGTCAATTATGGTACCACACTTCATCTGATTTGTTATCATGTCATCACTACTCACAGTCTTAAAAGCACTAATACATTACAACAATCCTGACACTGTAAGTTGCCTTGGACAAGGACATCAGCTAAATAAAGAATAATAATCCCTCGGAAAATATCTGTCTTCACAAATTGAGACACTATTGAGATACTTCCAATCTTTCCAGGTCACACTTTCCTCATTCAAAGTTGTGTAACTGTGTAATAAAAATTCTGCAACTGGTCAATCAGGTAACAAACCTAAGGCTGTCACTTCAAATGGATTTCACACTATGGCAACATGATGGCAAGAAAGCATGCCAGTCAGGCATCAATTTAAAAAAAAAAAAAAAAAGAAAAAAAAAAAACACTTCTGAACAGCATTGCTGCTCCCTGATGTCCACATAATTTCGTGGAAATATTTTAAGTTTTTCACACAAGCATGTAACTGCAAAGAACACTGTAATATTGGCTGCATTTAACATGTCTCTATGTAATGACAAAAGCTGGGAAACACAGAGAGAAAGGTCACCCCTCTACCATTGCCCCGCCTCTCCCAGACCAAGGGGGGAGCTACAGTGGCCAAAACCTTGAGATGACCTGGACATCCAAGCAATAGAGATCAGACAAGAGAAGGAGAAGACTAATCCATTCTGACAAGCAGGGATGAGGCTGGCAGCAACATCAGAGCGACTGTCTGGAATCGGAGAGCCACGTCTGAAAGGCTCCACCCACTCCAAGTCATCATTTCCCATTTCAGCCATGAACTCAAGACAAAACATCATCTGGAATGAACTGAAATTTTACATGAGCGCGCTTATGTGAACTGATGCTGACTTCAGTGCTTTCTACAAACACCACCTCACCTATCTCCTCTGTCATTTTCCTGGAACACTTCCACAATGGCCAACATTAAAAAAAAAAAAAAAATGCATGCCACTCCTCCTATTATCATCATTACCAAAAAAAAAAAAGAAAATGTTCATTCTCATATTAAACAATAACTATGAAAACTGAACCTGAATAAACGTGATGAGCAAATCCCCTGGACAGTGATGCTTTGCAAGACCCTACATTACCAACTCAGCTCCCGAGCAGGGATATCTTGTACATCCTGCAGAAAGAGCTCTTCTAAAAAAACAGCTGGCAGCTACCGGAGCTGCACGCCCACACGAACGCCCGCGAGGCCCTCGGAGCATTGAGAGCGAGCGTTCCGATAGCACTCTTACCATACAGCAGGGTAACGACACCCCAGCAAACAGAGCACCTCAAAATACCACCTGTGACATTCCCACGGCCAGGCATAAGCATGCTGCACAGTTTGCAGAGGCCAAACAAACTACAGTGATTCATTTTCAGTGGGTGGGAAACGGGGTGAAAAGAAGAAAGACAAATGAGTAGGTTGAATGGCACAATGCAACTGAGCATGAATCACTGAGAGGCAGGTTGTTCCTTAGAATGATCAGGCATGTGGCTCGTGCATGATCATGTGCCGGCCAGCTGTGCTCGTGCTGCATTCCTCTGAGCGCAGCACTCAGCCATTTGGCTGCCCATCATGACTGCTGCTGAAGTAGTAACGTAAATGCCTGGCATATGGCCGCTGAAGTGCCGTGTCTACAAGGATTGTGCCATTACTCAAATCAGCACCGGATGCTTACATGATATAAAAGGACCCAATTAGCGAATGATCAATGTTTTCATGCTGGACACCTTTATTCCACCCAGAATGTGGTGCTGTCAAGGTGATGTTGCTTTCGCACATCTGGCGGACGGGTTGATCTCGCATCTCGTACATTTAAATAACTATAAATTGTGGAAAAACTTTAGAGACAAAACACACAGGCAAAAAAATTTGCCTCAGCTGCTCTTGTCCTGCCAAGGACAGCAATATTTCTTAAGCATCAGCTTAAGGGCTGTTTGTGGCTCCTTGCCAAGCAGAGGCTGGAGTTAGTAAATCCTTGGAAAGGATGAGCAGGGCCTAGAGCAGCTGCTGTCCTGCGGTCAGCGCATTTCAATGCTGAGTCTGTAAAGAGGACCACAGCGTTGACCGAGTACCATGCCTTCATCCAGATTCATCCAGAGGTTGAAGCATCGCCTCTAGCAGCTTTCTGTGCCACCTTCTCATTAGAAAAATCAGAGGAGAGCCAATGAGTCCCATTGTGTAATGAATCATGGCTAATTCAGCCCTGTGCCACAGGTTGAGCTATTTGTGGAAGGTAAGATTACAGCCTGACGGAGCTTTGCAATTAGGACCTCGAATTAATCCTACAAGAAACTCACCCTTAACATGATGAGGGAAGATGATAAAAAAAAGATTACTCAAAAAAAAGTACTACTAAAACACCTATATAAAACATTTTAATTTCTTAATTGATGTGGAGTTTCTAGCTTACAGGCACCTTCAATGGTGATTGCATCAAAGTACATCTTTACTTCCTGAAATACAACTTGTGTGATGTGAATTTGGTCAGGTTTTGCATTTTCTACATTTGCGGCACAGGCCTCCATAGTTGTGGCGGGAGAGAAAGACACGGAAACCGGCCTTGCTCACTGGCCTTTGAACAAGCAACCACGGCTCCACGTAAACAGTTCCAGAGGGCATCTAAAAGACGGGGACAAGAGGACAAGCATCCAGGTATACACCATCTCTTGCGGGGCTCCTGGTAGCCTGTTACTGGGACACAAAGAGCCTTGTGGGACAGGTAAACCACGTGTTAAATAAGAAGCCCCAAAGTTCTCCAGGGAAACAGCTTAATGTAACAGATAGTTGCATCGCCTACAAATGAGTTTCCCAGTCAGCTGAATAGGGGAACCCGTGCAACCTAACTGCCTCCGGTAAAGCACGGAGGTTCTCGGTTCTGGCTCCGTTGTGGTGGAACGACCACCCCCTCTCGCTCAGAACTGCTGAATCTTCGTCCACGTTTAAAAAGGGTCTTAAAACTCACCTCTTCCGGACTCACTTTGCCCATCATCTCTTAAGTTCACGTAACGTGTTAAATGTTCATGCACCATAACTTTAAGATCATGCCCGGATCAATCCTTGATGCAGCTAGTCCTGTAATGTAAATGTTTATATGCATCTCAGAAAAAAAAAAAATTTAAAAAAATAAAAACTACTAGGAAGGTGATTAGGAATCATCGATATTCTGGCAAAGTTTATATAGCTACATCAGTGCATATGGTGAAAGTAACTGTACAAAAGAATCACATGTCTGCAACTACATCTCTTTCTCCTAAGGTAAAGCACAAATTGTATTTTCCATGAGATGTACGTTGCTTTGGAGAAAAGCATCTGCTAAATGAATGAATGTAAACGTATGGCTGGAAAGCTTCCTTCTCAAACTAAAACCCTGTATCCTAGGCTAAATACCAAGGTCAGCAAAAACCTGAAAAGTACCCAGTTCAGGTCCCACTTATATTACCCAGAAGCAGCAGAAACCATATGAGAGCATAATCAGACTGATGACTTCGTGACAGATCAAGGAAGTGCTAAAACAGATCAAAAAAGGAACAAAAAGAGAGCTGACCGAGGCTCAGAAGTTTTATAGACCGGGAACACGGAGTCTACATTCCTAGCAAAAACAGGGCTCCGTATATTCGCTACAGGCAGGCCGCTGCACCTTGACCTCACTCGACATCAACCCACACGCACATATCGGAAGCGCAGCCCAAAACAGCAGCGTAATAAAGTCATCACCCCCAACAACTAAACTCTTGGGCTCCACAGACCATGCTTTCACATGTGGGTTTACTCTTATTTAACTCGCAGATACTTTCTTCTTAAGTGACGTAGACATACGTTAGAGGTATGCGTGAAACAATTTCCACACGGGTTGCAAAATATATACAAATATATTTAATCAACGTTGCAGTATGAACACACATAAACAGCACAATCTTAACTAAAAGTACATGTTGGAGGTATTTTTCACTTCCCTGGCACAACAACACATTTTTATTTAGATTCATAAAATTCAGTGCAACCCAGTGACTTTTCCTTCTCCCTCCTAATTTAGAGATAGCATTGTTTCCTAGACACCTTATCTCAGTAATTGACAAATAAACAATTGTCTTAGCGGCTGATAGTTTGCTCTTTTTTTTTTTTGCCCCCTTGAAAAACCTAATTAGGGATTTTGCCAAAAGTAAGCATACCCGAACTGTGGAGGAAGTTCTATAATCATTCCAGCTTCATTACTCTCATGCCAGTGGTAACCTCATTCTGTCCAAAACTATCATTAGGGCTATGTTGTACATTAATGCTCATTTATTTGGAATTATAAACCCCTGAGCGCAGCCTCAAGGGGCAACAGAGTGAAATATCTATGACCAGTCCAGAGCCGGCCTGTCAAAATAGTCTGCATTTAAGGTAAATCAGACCGGTTTAAGTAGTAACTATGAATGTTCATTACCAAAAAAAAAAAAAAAAAAAAAAAAAAAAAAAAAATTTTCTGGGATGGGAAATTATAAGCGGCAACTCAAATCTTGAGTAGCAAATGAGGTTTTTTTTTTTTTTTTTTTTACATATTATACCAAACCTACAATGATCTGGGCCATTAATGACTCAGGATATTTCAAGGATGGCTTTCAAGAGTATTAAGACTCTAACCTTTTAAAAAGACTATCTGGATCCATCATTCTGGTTCTGTTTGCAACTCTGCTGATATTGTAACAGGAATAATTCTCCTTGGGGTGAAGTCCAAATTAATGGGACTCGTCTGATAGAACCTCCTTTCACGGAGCGCTGGGGGATCAGCATCTACGTATGATTTTTCGTAGTTTACCTGTCGAAAAGAGAACGGTGAATTCAAATGTACTCACAGACATCAGCCACTCAAAAAGCGTTCAGGAAAGGAGTGTCCAACTAACCACCCAATTTAACGCCTCCTTTAGCCACGTTCACCTTGCTTTCCAAATTACTTGATTTTCCTGTAAAATATGTCCACCGGCCCACATATGTAATAGCTAGCATATTACCATTGAGACTAAACATATCTCTCCTTGTGTCTGGTTAGAAAAAGTCAGATGAACGATTATCTGGTCACAAATATTGCAACAAAACTGTCCCGTTCAGACAATGCAAAATAAGAAACATACAATAATACGACGCACAGACGTCATGTTAGAATTCTGCTCTTGTAAGCTCACTGTTTTTAAATGAGTAACGATGCTTCAATCATATGTTTTCTGTGCATATTAACTCTTGATTCCTCTAAACCACTTTACCAGGTGAAATTCTTCCACACGGCAATGGTGTGTAGGTGTAGACTTGTACAGAGGCTGCAAATTCTCAGTATATCTAAGCTTCATAAATCTGTTGGTTTACTGACACTGGAGCATAAATATGAACGAGGAGAAGCTGACTATGTCGTCAAAGCAGTTTTGAGGACGCACTTCAGGAAAATCTGGCAGTGGGAGGCTCCTGACTGGTTTGACTAGAAACCCAGCACCAAACACCCACAATCCTGTCCAACAGAGGAGGCATTCATGACTAACAACATACATGTTCGTGCATTTCTCTTTTCATCCTGGATAGTTCATCAAAAGTTTCACCTTAATTTTCAGATTTATTTTGGACGGCTTAACTCATCAACTAATTATGGTTACAAACAGCAGCGGTACATACTGTATCTTCGCTGGTGAAGATGTCGCAATATTTCTGGTCAATAATGCGGACCATTTCACAGAGAGTAAGAACAGGTCATGAGATCTTCTGACTTCAATGATAACTTCCACAAGTTTCAGGGCAACAACACAAAACCTTTTTCTCATTCTGAGTACCAGCAAGACAAATCATGAATCACAATGATCCTTTACTGATGTGACACCATAGCAGCACAATACATGTTGACAGCCTGGGTGTGGATATTACCTTTACACCACTGCCAACCCACTACAGTGTGTTTGCATTCTTCACCTTACCTTATCTGGGTATTTAATAAAGTATGAGCTGCCAATTACTCCTTATGCCATTTACAGCACACAAGATTATAATAAAGTTCTGTTTTGCACAGACATTTAATTTAGAAATCTTGCAGTAGCTGCTCAAATTACATGGCTTAGGTTCAATTTTAGCTCCATTTCAGTGCATATACTGTAAATACTTTAGCAATGTCCCCATACATTTCTACTTGCGTTTTTAATAACTGTAAATACTGAAGTTAGACCCCCCCATCGCTCCTCCCGAGGAATAAGTCGTAAACAAGAGACTTCCAGAGTCCTCTATCCATACTTCCAATACTTAAGAGAAGTTATATTCTTCTAAACTCAAAGTTGAGTGATTCACAAAAAAAAAAAAAAAATTCAGAAGATGACAAAACATTTAAAACCACTGAAAATAAGCCTGATGGAAATAAATTTCATGCCAAAAAATTGTGTGCAAGAGATAGGGATTCACAAATTGTTTTCTGCAAGTACATCATGTTTGTCCTGTATTATAGGTCATTAAATATTTGGGGAAAACAACTGATGTTTGTCACCCACTTTGAATTGAACTACTGAAATGTAATGGGGAAAAAAAGGCAAACATGTTACATTATTAATAACTGCAGCACTACTGTACTCAGGTACAGATACAGATCAGTGAAGTACGCTACATATTATGCAGATACGCAAATATGTTATTTGATTGAATATGAAATTTGATTAGCGCACATGGTGCCGAAGGGCTCGCAGAGCTCCAGCAGCTCAGTGTTACACAGGAGAGCAGACGCTTTACTCCACGGATCCACGATCATCAGAGGACACGGATGGACAGCAACGACCCTCACCTTCTCGACGTCCTCCCCATGGGCTTCCGAGCAGCATCCAGAGGAGCGGAGTCGAGCACCACTTTGCCTTTCCTACGACAGCTCTTCGCGCCAGGGTTCAGGTTCGGGGTCGAGTCCAGCAGCGTGTTGGTGACGGCGCTGTCATGGTCCAGGGGCTGGGAGCTGTTCCGCTTTCGCATACCTGTAAAGTGTAAGTTCAGCTTGAGCTTGCAGTGAACCGAACAGTAAGCTGTTAAGAGTGCGTGGAATGAGGAAGGATGCCTGTTTGAAGGAGAAACGCGCAGCGTGGATGAGCTCGTACGAGGAGCCCTGACAATCAGCGCACTGTTTGGTGAGAAGGCAGACGAGATGCTGTGGAGCTCGGCAGCTGCGCAGCGGACACGCAGCGCGCGGCTACATTGTGCGCACGAGTGCAGTATCTGCAGAGATCAGCTGATCAGTCCGGCCCTCATTGGGCTTCCGCCCCACCGCAACCAATCACAGCGGCGCGGCTGCAGCCATGTTTGTGAGGGGCACAGATCTGACCCTCACACCGAAATGCGAACGTCACTGCTTTGTGCAGTATTTAAATTTTACTACATTTTAGATTTCACTTTAGAACAAATATGCCTGCATATCACAACTATAGTTCAACTGACAATACGTTTGAGTAAAGAAGACGTCTGGCTCAACAACTCAGTTGAGTTGTTCGTACAGACTGGTTTTCAGCTCTGCAAAAATTCTGTTGCAGCCAAATTATGCAAATACTGAAGCATATTTTAGTAACCGAGTAACTTAGATATTACTTTCAACCGATATTAATTACGAATAATCTGATAACTGACACCATCATTGATTATCATCATTTGAGTCTAGTTCCGTTTTCCAGGAGCCAGGTGAACGAACGGTTGTGCAACAAGTCTTGTTTGTTACAAGTTATCTTAAGCAAGTTAGTTATATAACAGAGACAGACTGAGGCCTGTTAAACAACTGTGTTAGTAACTGATAACAAATGCTCCAACTGTTGTTTCGCTGAGCCGAGACTGACTAACGTACAGAAACGTTTGGACGAGACCTGCTCACTCCGCCGCTTCCTCGCGGAGTTCCATGGACGTTCCTAAGGCCTCGGTTATGTTTGTCTCTTATCGGGACCGGTAACTTCCGCTTACGTGTTGACTATGACGTCACCAGTTCGACCGATGCCGCGAAATTGCTGTTTACACTCCGAGCGGAAAGTGTCGAATACCGATCGAAAAAGAGCCCGTTTCTCTCACATAGCTGCATTTAACGTGGTCACTTTTAGGGATAGTTGTAATTTGACTGATTTCGAGATTTACTGTACTATATATAGTTAACCGCTGAAATGTTTTGCGAGAAAGCAGTGGAACTAGTGAGAGAACTTCATCGACTCGGTGATGGACAGCTGCCTGCTTTCAATGTGAGTTACGCGGCGAGGCTCGTCGTGCACATAAATAAAATGATCTAATCTGCACGCTCCTGCTTGGTTTAGTTTGTTTTTAATTTGCTTGCCAAAGTTCGTAGCTCTGAAGAGCAGTCTGACTGGCTTGCGTTATATTATTATGTACGTGCACAGAACTGTGCTTGAATGTGACGTGTTGGCCTGTGTTTGGAGTTCTGTTCATGATCATGACTCATGAGTGCTGTGACCCCCCCCAGGAGGATAGCATTCGCCAGGTGCTTGAGGAGATGAAGGTGCTGTATGAACAGAACCAGGGCGATGTGTGAGTGCATCTACACTTTTGTCCGTTGAATAGAGATTATGATTGACAATGCTGTCTGGTTTTTGAGCTCTGTTCAATACTGTATTGTGCTGTTTCAAGTGATTGACTGAGTCTTTTGGTCGTCAGTCCAGTTCTGAAACCACTAGACCATTAATGCACTGACCTTTCCTTTCAATGATATGATTTATTTGTTACCCTGTCAGGAATGAGGCGAAGTCAGAAGGCAGGAGTGAGCTGATCCCAAGCATCAAGTTTCGACACTGCTGTTTGCTGAGAAACCAGCGGTGTGTGACAGCTTATCTGTAGGTGCTCTTCTCGCACTTTTGCGCGTCACTTCTTCTGCAAGTTTCATACAAATGGGGTAACGAATGACAAGAGCTTGCGTTCTTCTTCTAAACCGCTTCCACAGCTACGACAGACTGCTACGCATCCGAGCGCTACGGTGGGAGTACGGAAGCGTGCTCCCGGCGGCCATCCGGTTCCACATGTGTGCAGAGGAGGTGAACTTTTCTTGCCGCATTTTATTTTTACAACGCAATACAACTAGGTTTTTATTCTTCACTCTGATCTTGTTGGCATCGTTTCCCTCAGGGTGGCAATGGGGGTCAAGAATGGAAATGGCTTCTGGCTTTGACAAAACTCAATTTGAACTATTCTTCAAATTGTACATTTTTCAGTAGTTAATTTGTTATACACACATCTGATTTGTAGATAAATGGCAGTGTGAGCCATAATTTATGGTCATAGCTGTTATTCATGTTGGGTAACTAGCTTTAGTATTGAATTTTTCCTTAAACTCAAAGGAATGTTGGAATTTTCTAGTAAACATAAGCTCTGATTACATGCATTTTACATTATGAACAGCTGGAATGGTTCAACCAGTACAAGAAGTCACTGGCAACATATATGAGGTCACTTGGGGGAGAAGAGGGACTGGACATCACACAGGACAGGAAGCCACCAAAGAGTCTGTATATAGAGGTGAGGAAAGAATGTTTATTTTGGAGTAACAGATTACCACATGGTTGTCCCCCCCACCCCCTTTGTTATTCTACGTCATTATGTGATGTAACGCTAAGTGTATTGTCAAGACATGGCTCAGAGCAACTGTCATCCTCTCCCGTACATCTGTAAAAGTGTGGAATTAAAGTGAACCTCGAGTGCCTATTTCCGCAGTTAGGCCTATCACTGACATTAAAATTTGCCCTTTTGTTTCTTTTTCACAGGTTCGCTGTTTGAAAGATCATGGAGAGTTTGAAATAGATGATGGCACTATCATTCTTCTGAAGAAAAACAGCCAGGTACAGTAAAAATACACATGCATTAATGGATGGAGACATTTGTTAACGGTTGAAACTGCTTTTCATTTTGAAATTGTAGGACAAGTTAATGTTATTTACTCTGCCCTTTAAATAATTTAAAAAAATAAAATGCTGACTTTTTGAAACTGAAGTCTCTGATTTTCTGACTGTCTTCGCAGCACTTCCTTCCACGTTGGAAATGTGAGCAGCTGATTCGTCAAGGAGTCCTTGAGCACGTCATCTCTTGAGCCATTCGAGATTGCAATCGTCGCAGCTCGGTACCTTGGCTTCCATTATGCTTTTCAAATTAACAGGCAGTTCGTTGAAGTTTAGTTTCTGTAACCTGTTTTACAGCTTTTCAGTTGTCAAACGTTACTTGTTTAAAATAACTGGACAAACAACCATTTTGTACATGGCTTTGGCCTAATGTCATTGGAAGCTACAATTTTAGCTTTGATAGTCATTTTTTTATAATACCTTAATACTTCACATTTGAAGACAAACCGTTAAACAAGTGTTCATTTAACAATCTTAAGTTGAAAACATTTATTGTACAGCAGTGCATCACGAATAAAAATGTTTTTGTCCCTCCAAGGTTGAACTTGTTTTTATATCAAAACTTTACATTTTAAGAATACTGTGCTTCAAGATTTTAAACAACACTGTTTCCTTTGCTACCACTGGAATGCCTAACATGACTACGGCAGCCTTTCTCCTATTCAAGTCATCTGGGCGGAAAAGTGTGTTCACCTTGTGATAAATACTGCTCACCAGATAGTCGCTCCTATTTTCCTGTAATACACAGGAGAATGTGAAGTCTACCACATTCGATAACCATGCATTCCAGTACTATCTAATACTGGTCTAAAGCTTTTGTCATTCTAATCAAGTGATGTACCTTTGCAATGACAATTTACAGTAAAATTACACAGAATTGATCATAAAAAATTAAAATGTGGTCTCTTGATTGGTTCATGATTAAGAAAAAACTATACAGTACCCTGACAGCAGAAGCCATTTTTGTGCAGTTATACTTTTCTTCAAGAAGATGCTGCCTGACTGGTTTATGGAGTACCTCAGATGACCTGCACAGATGTAAACGGCAGCCCTGAAATTACACATTCAAGTTGAATGGTGAAGGAGAAGGCAGGTTAGCCTGTGAGGTTATGGCTTTTTATGCGCTATACTGGCGGACATGGGAAGGCTTCTACACGCTGAGGGATGCAGGGGCAATCTTGCGCAACAGAATGTTGAGGGCAGCAATTTTCTCCTCCAGTATGTAGTTCTTCCTCTCGGCGCACTTCTGCCGCTGCTCTGTTACCTGCACAGCCTTCATGAGCTGCGAGTTTTCCACATACAGGTCCTTCAGCAGCACATCTAATTTGGCATTCTTGGACAACTGGGGATCACGGACAGACCTCAGTTAGTAAGGTGCTCCGGTGATTTCTACTTTCATTGTATTTGGATGACGCCAAAGTGACTTACAAGCATCTACCCATCCATAAACAGAGGAATTTGGCGCACACACTAAGAGCCCCCGTAGGAAATCCAAGCAAACGCAGGAAGAACATGCAAACTAGACAGTCGGATTTAAAGGGGGAAAGCTACGAGGCACCAGTGGCACTAGCTGTGCCACCTAGTTCATCAAGATGCATAACTTCTCAATGAAATAAGACCCCATAGAAGTGACATGCAGGTCTGGTCTTATGTACAACATAAGATTTCAGGGGTTTAATTCAAGGAAATGTGACCACTGACCTGGGATGACCTACACCAAAATACAGCCTACAATAATGTCAATATCAATATACTTGCTTCATTGGAGAGAAAATTACCTGTTCCTTCAGCTGGATGACCTTCTCCTGCAGCACCATGCGGAGATTCTTCACTTTGGCATCAGCCTCCTCCATCTTCTCCTCCATCCATTTCATTGCTTTTTCATACTGCTCCTGAATACGGAGACAAAAAAAAAAAAAAAAGCTCTACAGCTATCACGGGATACCATAATGTCAAGGCAAGATTATTACATAGAAGTTTTAGAGGTCTCTCTGCGGTAAAGTCAGAGGATATCAACGGGTTGTGTGAATCTGCAATATATAGTGTGTGCATACACTGTAAAAATGTTAAATTTTTATGGTTAAATGCACAGAAGCCGAGTTACCAATTATATAACTACAGTTAAACTAAAACATGTTATAAAGTCTCTGTAGTATATAAATTTGCCTTACTTAACACAATACTAACGTGTGCTTTCCTGTTCCTTTCATTGCAATACAGCGTGCAGTTATTCTTTTGTGTTTAAAAATGTTCTAGTATAAAATCATGAAGGCAATGCTTTAGTTTTTGAGCTAATTTCAACAGTGGTGAAACAAATTCATCCTGTATTTCTGTATCTTCAGTTAAATGCAAACATGATGCATTTAAGTACATTTTGAACATTTTTCCCCAAAGTATCAGTTACTTTACACCTAATTTTCTAATAGATGATCCTAGAGTGTAGATTTATTAAAGGGCATCAGAAATATATATATATATACACACACACATATATATATATATATATATATGTATTTATATAGATATGTAAATTGAAAAAATATTTTAAACCATGTTTAAATGTTTTAAAATGTTATAAACCTCTAATCTTCAAATGTTAAATATACACACAGTCAGGTCTGTAAATATTTGGACAGTGACAATTTTCATCCTTTTGGCTCTGTACGCCACCAAAATGGATTTGAAATGAAACAATAAAGGTGTAAATCAGTGTAGACTTTCAGCTTTAAGGGTTTTGTCAAAAATATTATATGAACCTTGTCGGAATTACAACCATTTTTATACGTAGTCCCCCAATTTTAGGGCCTCAAAAGTAATTATACAAATTAAAAAAAAAAAAATCATAAATTAATCATTGTTAATACTTGGTTGCAAATCCTTTGCAGCCCATAGCAGCCTGAGGTCTGCAGCCCATAGGCTTCACGAAACAGTTTCTTCCCTGGTGATGCTCTGCCAGGCCTTCATTGCAGCAGTGCTCAGCTCCTGCTTGTTCTTGGGGCATTTTGCCTTCAGCTTTTCCTTCCACATATTTACAGCATTTTTACAGTTTATGTACAGGTGAACAACTTTACCTACGGCACCTTATGTGTTTGTGGGCAGACAAACGGCCACTGCTACCTGCTGTAGTCCCATGTGTGTGCTGGCTTGATGGGCTTGGTGATTGAGCTGCCCCTCCAGCTGCTCTACACGCCGGTGCTCTTCGGCAAGCCGGGCTTCAATTTGGCACAGCCGTTCCCTCCACCCCTGGTCTAGCTGCTCCCTCAGTTGCTGCAGTTCCCTAGCATGCTGGGACTGTGCCAGAGCCAGGGCTGTGTCCGCCTGCAGCCGCTGAATCGGCAGACAGATCATCACTAATATGGCGAACGTCAACGGCCAAGAAATGCAAACAGTTCACAAGGAGGTAGGCTGATTCCACCACGACTGGTGTATAAAATGAACAAGCTTTATGATATTTAAACATCGCCATAATACTCGAACTGCATGTAACAATTCTATTGTGGTGGTCCATATAAGTAAGAGCACTTTTGTTGGGATCCTCACCTGTTCCTGAGCTTGCTGGACATCCATCTCCAGTTTTGCCTGTTTGGTCTTCAGTGTGTGACTCTCCTGGTTCACCTTATGAACTTCACACTCTTGGACTTTAAGTTGGCTCACCTAAGAGAGACAGAACCACTTAAATACACGGTATCGGGTGTCACTGATATAAGGAAACAGAAGTACACTGGGTGAGCCAAAAAGACTGCAGCCTTGAGTTTAGCTGGACTGCTGTATAAATACCAGGTTAACACTTTTTCTTTTAGGAACCTAAATGAGAATTGCGCTCTGTGTACTGTACATTCCTCACCCCTTTCAGATCACGTGAGAAATTAGGTGAACACTGTGGCATCATCCCAGCATCGGGCAACCCGACCTTACAGAAGAGTTCCTGGTTCTGGGATCGCAGACTTTGGCACTCGCGCCTCAGGGCCTCGGCCTCCTCCTCCATCTGCTGCTGCTGCTGGTGGGCCACCCTCAGCTGCTCCTTCCCCTGGCGCATCCTCTCTACACTGCTTTCCAATTCTTGTACCTATGATACAGAGCAATCGTATTTGCAGACAATGGGCAACTGAACCTTGGACTCACAGAGTCCTGCACCGGGTGACACAATGCTTAGTTATAGCTTCCGTTAAAATAATTGAAAATTATTCTTACTGGCTGAAAAATGTTGCACAGTACACAACCACACACATTTGCATGGCAATGCTGAATTTTGCATGACTGTACTACAAAAAAAACCTGACGAGAAACATGTAAAATGGGTGTTCATTATAAAAACAAATCTGAACTGTGTATGAAGACAGATAGAAGTCTCACTCTCACCCACTCAGACGCTGTGCGGACTGAGTCACTTGCAGCGGGCAAGTGGGTAGGTGGAGACATGGTGATTCACATGCGCCGCACACACACTCAATAGCTGCAACATCACACTGAATTCTGTTTCAAAGATAGAAATATATTCAACACTACAGCCTAACTGCCAGCACCTAAAGGCTTAGAACTTCTGAAGAAGCCAAGGCACAGGCATCACAACTTCGTCGTCACGGTGGAGCGTTTTTCGTGCAGATCGGAGCGTTACCTTGTCCTCGAATTCCTGCAGTGTCTTCTGGCAGGTGGTTGCCTCCTGGGCCTGGAGCGCTTTGTCCAGGTTTGTAGCATGGAGCTGGGACCGCAGCTGCTCCGTCTGGGTGTTGAGAGAGCAGAGGGACTCCTGGAGTTGCTCCACCTGTCAAACACACACCCAATCGCAGCATATTTTACCAACGCGAACAAAAAACCCTGATGCGGTGGGATGACACTGAATTTAAAAGAGACATAGCTCAGGGGTACTGTTGGGAATTTTTGGGCCCGAGATAAAATCCATGGCCAAAACACCACTCTAAAAATGTAGAACGTGTTATAATTTTCACGATGCCTCTTGCAAATAACCCTCAGTACAAACAGATACGGTTACTCATGTCTCACAACAACTGGTTTCCCCACCTTGAGGGTCCTCTCATCAGCCTCCTTTAGAAGCCTTTTCTTTTCTTCCTCCTGCCAACGGTACTTCAGGGTCAACCCGGACAGCTCGGCCTCCGCGGCAGACAGCTGGTGGAGCTGAGGAGCGCCACAGCACAGAAATTGCAATGATGCACTTAACAACATGAGAAAATTGGGTTGTTCACAGAGCAGTGCGATGTCAACAAGTGCTGTGTTTTATAGGGGTGTTACACTATCACATACCTTCTCCTTGGCTGCCCCCAGCTTGTGCTCCAGCTGCTCCTTCTCACGCTCCTGTCGATTCAAGCTCTCCCGCAACTCTGAAACCGCAACCAACTCCTCCTCTCTTTCCTGCGACAGCTGCTCCAGGCGCTCCGTCAGCAGCCGCACCGCCTCCTGGTCGGAGCGAAGACTCCGCATCAGCTCCGCATTTTCCCCACTCAACTCCAAGTTCCGGCCGCTCAGCTCCAGCACCTCTTCGCGGTGCCTGGCGTTCTGAAAAGCACGTACATACTTAGCACCCCCGAACGGACTTGCTCTCTACCAACCATTACGCATCCCACCCTGTCCCTGTTCCATTGCCTTCTCTTTTCACGCAACTTCATTGAAACAAATCCCGTCTTCAAAGCCAAATGACATTACACTAACAGGAGCTCATAAAAACAATTCAACCTGATCAGTTTAAGAACAGGTTGCTAGTAGGTATACTTGACAAAAAATGCTGGGAAAGAATTGTGCGTACAAAATGGTTAAGGGAAAGTAGACATTCAAGGTTCAGCTTTTTCTTATTTTCATATATTACTGTATATTTTCCCATGCTTTTGAACCTGAAAAAGTCAAATATGACAATTATTTTGGTGTCAGATGTTTGGTAGCATGGAGCCTACAGTTTTGATCACTGAAGTTCAAGTTTTATTTGCCTTTGTCGCATACACAACCATACTTAGTACGACGTGCGGCGAAATGCTTTTCCGACCGTCCATAAAACAGACTGATAGAAGATATAACATAAACAAGGGAATACAAAAAAAAAAAAAAAAAAAAGTAGAAATTAGAAATATTCTGCAGAAGTATGAAGAATATACAATGATGAAAATAGGATAGAATAAATAAAATAGTGGCAAAAGCTGAAAAAAAACATACATATAGTGGTCTAAAAATGTGGCATAACAGAAAGATAATAAAGATGTATTAGAGATATACAACAAAATACAGATGTGGAGTCCAATATTAAAGGTTAAATAAAAAAAGTGCAAAATGTTCAATGTTGTACAGAAAAAAAAAAAAATCTGCAATATTCGACTCGGATAGTGAGTCGGAGAAGTCGTGACGGCAGCCGATCTCACCGGCGCCATATTGCATATTTTATGGGGCAGGCAAGCAACAAACACTACTATAACTTCTGAACAAGATAAACCAAACAGTAAAGGTAGAAAATGAAAGCTTTTTAATTCGTCTTCACATAGTGGAAATCTCAACATAGAAAAATAAAGCACGTAAATGTCTACTTTCAACCAAAAAAACATTTTGCACAATATTAGCAAATTCACAGTTTTATATTTTAAGAAACTACAATGTAAAATGTCCCTTAAAAATGAATAACCAGAAAAATCCTAGAAAACATATCATGCTTGACTACAACAAGCATTAACTTTGCAGTCATTGAGACCTTTCCTGAACCTCTCAAATCGTAACAGATGTTCACACTGCAAATGGGATTACCAGAGACCCAAAGCAAAGTTACTCATTCTTATTCCATGTTCTGTAATGTCATTTACTACCTTGAGGGACTTGACATAATTCTTAGCTCTTAAATTCCTCAGGCAGTGGCCAAGCATCCACAAGTTCTAATAGCCAGCAAGTGCTAATGTTCAAGGCTTCAAACAAGAAATGTGATTCTGGTCCAATGAGATTAACACGAGTGGTGTTCTCGGCGACTTTCTGGAACACCGGTTTTTCTCTTCTGAATCTTTTTGGCCTCTTAGTGGAACATATTGAGAGCCACCATACGCGTCTTGATGCGAGCCACCAACATGACATTAACAGCGTCATGCGGTAGCTTCCGAGCTGCTGCTTTTCCAGCATTTTCACATAGTCTGCATGCAAAGGAAGAACTGCAAAGCTTGTCCGTTTGTTGGCTGTGAACCACTTATGGAAGAAGATGGGTAGCCTACAAGGAAGGTTTCAATGATTGATTTTGTTAATAGGGCAACTTGGGACCTGCTTCTGCCTCTGTACTGGTCACTATCTTGAGATCCTGGAATATCTTGCCAATGTTTGCATAATTTCAGTGTTTGTTCAGGTGTGTACAAATCACACAATCATAACCTTACATGAAAAATAATTCAGGTGACCTGTGATGACATGCATTAACTGATGTCATAGGCAGATTAAGGTTAGGTGATGTCACCACCAGTGACATGTCCAGTAAAACATGTAAGGACTTGCATGGTGTGATAATCATCCCATTGTACAACCTGATAACATGTTATAACACGCTAAAATTTAGAAACCCAAGATTCATGAGTGGGGAAAAATGTAACTATGTGAGCCTTGCCTAATTATATGTTACTCAAACTGTGTAAAACTTACATAATTTCACCTTCTAATGATTTTACCAATTTAAAATCATATGATAGGTCTTCAGTTTCACTGGCTTTCATGACATCTTAAATATTGCTTCATCTTGTTATGTTGAAAAGTTCTAGCAATAATTGCCGTTTGTGTACCCCAGAAATAGGTGTTTTTAGCCGCTTTCCGTGGTCAAAATTTTAGGCTTGATGAGCCAACGCTTCCCAACATCTGAGACCAAAATGGTTGTCATATTCAGCTTGTTCAGATTCAAAAGCTAGGAAAAAGTACAGTAACACATGAAAACAAAAAGAAGTGCAGTAATGTGGAAGATGAGTTAGTATTGTCAACTTGCCCACTTTGAAATTCACTTGCCTCCTTATACAGTCTCTCCACCTCCTCTCTGCTTTTCTCATGTTCTTTCTCCATCTCCTCCAGGTTCTTTCTAGTTAATCAAAGTTGGATTGAACGAGTTGAGTTTTCAGTTGTTGAAAAGGAAATGCAAAACATATGGTCTCAGATCAACTGGTTTGAAAGAGGAGGGGTAAAAAAAAAAAAACTTCAAGTCAAAGCATCAGGATCAATGTGAACATAGATTTACAGGACTTTACAGAGTATAATGTAGGCTTTATTAACTTATGCTGGCAAATGAGAATGTCAGAAGCTTTAGATAAAGATTACAAACTAAATTAACATGGTCAAACTGTCCGTTTGACGTACCTTTTCTTGCTGACCTCGTCCTCGAGCCTCTCTATATCCTGCTGCACCCTGGAGTGTCTATTCTTCAACACCGTGTTCTCCGTAGTGACCTCAGTAAGCTGCCTCCTTAGGGTCACAACAAAAAGTGGGAGGGCACCAAAATCACGATCCAGCTTACTCCATCCCCCAAAAAATATTTTCAAATAATCAAGGATAAAGTGGTCCACGAGCCATCCGTGCACATTAGTTGCGGAAAAGAACCTAACTGAAGCACACAAAGTTTAGAAGCCACAATTTGGCCAAATGCATATATGTAAAAATATCAACGATCCATGCAATCAGTTAGCAAGACTCTGAAATGTTAACGCATACCATTTGATGCATTGTGACAACATGCTTGCTAATATCTTGGAAGTTATTGCCGAGTCCTGATTCATTCCATCGCTTAGTCTTAAAAGCTTCCCAAAGAAGAACTACTATCACAGTGCAAGCAAAGTTGTAGTTAGTCATGCCTTAGTTGTTCCAGCCTCCAGCGTGGCACGAAACGTTCAACGATGAGGCAGGTTAGTTGTTCTTCCTCAGTAAGCAGTCTGCAGATTACGAACCTATGCGGACTGGACTGGTCCATGGCAGCCTCTACAGCCATAACTAGCTTCTCCATGTCCTGGAGCTGCTCCCTCATTCTGTTCTTCTCCCTCTCAAATTCCTCCTCCACACATCGTGTTTGGGCCTGGGCCTCCTGCAAGGCTTTTTGAAGGATGCTACAGGAATGACCACTTTGTTGCATTTGAGCACACAGTGCCCGTTCCTTGTCTTCCAGTTGGATGGTCAACAACTGAACTTTGTTGGCAAGGTCCTTACACAGCTCCTCCTGATGTTCCAGCATGTTCTTTGTCTGTGTAACATTATTCATCAAATGGCCCCTCTCTGCAGCTTCAGTTTCTAGCTGGACCTGAAGGGCTAGGACAAACTTGTTCTTAAAGTTGAAGCAGAAGGACAAGTCCTGTATGACTCTCCTGAGCTTGGACAATTCCACCTCCAACTCCTGGATCTGGAAGGACAGCTGAACTGTCAGACAGGTGTCCTGACTGTTCCTCTGGAGGGTGCCCACTCCCTGCTCCCTCTCTGAGCAAAGTATGGGATGCATATGCTCAACCTTGCTCTTCTCTTGCCTCAAAGGATCCATCAGGCGTTCCTCACTGTTCCTTCGATGGATCAAATGGTCTTTTTGATAGTTAAATGTTTGCAGCTTCTCTGGTGCAGCACTTTGTCTCTCTAGCCCCTCCTCCAGCTTGGCTTTTTCCTCTTCTATAGATTTCAACTCTGTTGCCTTCTTCAGGAGAGATGCCTCACTGCTTCTCAGCACTTCCTGCATTTCCTCCAGCTTATCCTCCTCCTCCCTCACTTCCTTCAAGAGAGTCTCATACTCCCCATTTGTAATTCTTAACTCGCTGGCCAACTCAGATAGCTTACAGAGGAGTGTGTTTTCCTGCATTTTCATCACTTCTAGCTCTTCTTTGGTGCACATGCCTGTGGCCAAGCACTGGAGCAAGGTCTCTTGGGATTTCAGTGAAGCAACACACTCAATAGACTGGGAATGCCTTTTCTTCAGCTCAACCTCCAGATCCCTGCTATGCACCTTCACCTTTGCGCCCTGTGACTCCAGGGTGCGGATCTTGTCCTGCAGTGACCAAGCTTCATTCTTGTGGGCGTCCTCAAGCCGCTTCCACTCTTGGGAACCCTGGGCCTCAAGTTCCTGCTCCCATGCTTCTTGCTCCTGAAGAGTACACTGGACCTCAGTGTATTGTGGCATGGCTCTGGCCAACTGCTGCTTCACCTCCTCCCTATAGGTATTGGGTGGCGTGCGGAATGAAGCGGTACAACAGAACACCATCCAGAAAAACTGCAAATTTCCTTCTCACCTTCAACTTCTGGTTTAGACTTTCAGGAGGACCTAATTTGACATTAGAGCTGGAACCATTCCTCAGGTAACTTAATTAAAACCCTTGATTAAAATTTTGTGCCTCAAAGATTCCTTCCATCTGTATACCACATACCTGTCATTTCTATGCACACTACTGTGGAACAGCAGAGCACACAGAGTTGCGCCAGTATGTGATGCTGTTGATGTGATATGTGTGATATGACTGCACTGATTGAGAGTTGGAGGATTTTATATTTTTTGAGAGGTGTACCCTCGCAATATCTTTGACCACCCTTAAACGCCATTGGTTGTGGTACCGTACCTTTTGTTTCTCTGCCAATTGCCATTACACCTTGCATATGTGATTCCATCTGTTGTTGTTCTACCTTCTTGGGAATTGAATTTTGCCTCCTACAAATCCCAGAAGGCCTTCCAAGAAAATCGTACTTTAATGTTTATTGAAACCATGTGGAGGGGGGCATGGCGACGCAGTGGGTTTGGCCGGGTCCTGCTCTATGGTGGGTCTGGGGTTCGAGTCCCACTTGGGGTGCCTTGTGACGGACTGGCGTCCCATCCTGGGTGTGTCCCCCTCCAGCCTTACGCCCCGAGTTGCCAGGTAAGGCTCCGGTTCCCCGCGACCCCGTATGGGATAAGCGGCTCAGAAAGAGTGTGAGTGTGAGTGTGTGTGTGTGTGTGTGTGTGTGTGAGAAACCATGTGCTCCTGTAAGGTTTACATTATGCCCAAGCTGTAAAATAATGTAGTTCTGAAATTTAAGTTGCACTACATTTTATAATAGGAACTTTGAATGGTAAAATGTGAAAGCAATGCTGGTTTATTTTATTATGACCTATGTAAAGGTTTCACCTTTAAAAATAATCTGAAATATATTTATGGTTAAATGATTTCAGGAAATATGATTTTTTTTAAAATCTGAAGTGTGATTAATGTGGCCCTCAACGGCTAAACAAGTTAAATTTGCACTTTAGATTATAGTTTTGTTTCATTGAATATGCCACAAAAAAAAAAGCCTAAAAGTCTACAAAAATGGAGACTTTTACAAATTCCCCCGAACTGATGTCTCACTTTAAAACAAATATTTTAAGTAATCAGAAACAAATGGTGGTTTGGTATGTAACAGACGTTACATAAACCCCCTTCTCCTTAATTCCCTAGTGGCTCATAAATGATTATTAAGATGATCACACCCACCTGACCAGCTGTACCTCCTGATCCATCTTCAGTTTGAGCTCCGCTTCTAGCTGTTCCTTCTCAGAGGTGAGTTTCTGCACAAGGTTTGAGATCTCCCTGGCGTAGTTCTGCTCCAGTTCGGCCCGCTCACGTTGGGCCCGCTTCTCCTGCTCAGGGCCCCAGGCGCTGGCCTGAAACTGGGCCTGCAGCTGCACCAGGCTCTCCCGGAGTCGTGCCTCACGCTCCTCTGCCAGAGCCTTCTGCTCCTCCAACTCACTGATCTCCAATTTGAAGCCCTGCGAGATGTCTTTACGCTCCACCTCCATGTTGCGTCGCATCAGCTCCAGGCTGCGCTCGTAGAAGTTCACCTGTAAAAGGCAGGCGGACAGGTCACAATCTTTAGAAATGGCTCCGATAAAACTATCCACAAGGATAACGGTCTGCAGTACTACGAGAAATGCAAAATGTCAGAACCAAAGATGCTAAAAGCTAAGCACAGTCATATCGATCCAAATCAGTCACATGATGATAACATTAATACACCACGCAGCTGGCAGATCATTCTCATGTGATCAGTTGTGCATACCTTAGTTTCAAGATCAATCTTCAGCTCTTGCACCTCCTGGTTGTGCTTCTCCTTCAGCAGCTCCACAAACAGCTCTGAATTAATACTCATGTTGCCCGGTAGGCTCTCTAGAGAGCCCAAGGCTACAGGAAGCCACACAGGAAAAGCTCTTTAAACACGTGAATTGTTATGCCCAAGGTGAGAGGCAAATAGCTGGGATACATAAGGATTCCTACCATCCGTATTTGTGACGGGGAGCTTCTTCCTGGTGATGAGGGGAGCGCCCTTCTTCTTCTTCTCAGGGTCATCTAGGGAAGAGGAGCAAAAAGGTAAACACCCTCAGCCGTTAGGATACGTGACATCGTGGCCACTGTGAGGAAACTGAAGAGAGGTGTTACCAGAATCAGACTCCGTCATTTGCTCTTGAAGACTCGGCCAGGCGCCTGTAGAAATCCTATCCTTCCGGGATCTCGTCCCCAGTCCCTGGCTCTTCAGTACCTCCAGCTCAGAGTTCAACTCATCGTTTCTATCCCGAAGTTCCTGCAGATCACAAATATGATAAAGTGCTGCATGAGAAGGGGAACCAAATGTGATACCAGGTAAAAGCACCACTGCATGCAAAGGGTTTAATTACACACAGAAAAAACCCCTAAAACCCTACTGCAACAGCAACCAGCGCACACAGAAATATCCGTTATTGTGTGCAAAACTGCATGAAGAGATCATTGAAATTTAAGGGTAGCTTGTGCCCTTATTTTGCTCAGCGGGGTCAGTCTTATTTTTTAAGCCAAACTGGATGAGAAAATTGTCTTACAGTAATGAGATGTCCTCAGCATTTTTGCTCACAATAGCAGCAGCATCGATGACTTGGCAAAAATTTTGCTATCATCATCTTAGCCCCAAGATTTTCAAGAATATCCTCTTACAGTAAAGAAAACTGATGAGGTATTAAGGGTTACAGAGGGGAAAAAAAGATTAAAAAACAAAAGATCAGCTCATCTTGAATGTTTACATTTTAATGAGTCATCATGGAAGAATTGAGAGGTTATGATCAGCACTTGAGCAAATGTAACCGTAATGAGAAACATGTCAAGAGACCATTACTTCACTTAAAATATTTTTGTTTCTAGCAGACTGAGATTAACAATATTTTGTATTATTTCACGTTAAGATTTTAACTTTGGGGTGCTGTAAAAAATGCTATTAAAACTACATGCAATTATAAATATTTTAAATCCAGACATTACAGTAATGAAATTTAAGTAAAAAAATGCAGTAACACAGTGGGTCCTCTGACAAACTTAACCTGGAATGAAAGTTGGTATGTTACTCCAAAACTTAGTTGAATGCAACATTAAGTTGGCAAGGGGCTCATTATCATGTTTTCATATATGCAGATCTTGTGTAACATAAACCAGAAGAACGTGCCTTTGGACTAAGCGTACATCGTACTGTCTGCCCGTTACTGCAATGCACTTTTGTTTACTCTGTGTTGTATATCGCGTTGGAGAAAAGCAACTGCCAAATGAATAAATGTAAATGTCAGCAACCCAAACGTCTCTGTGGGTTGAGAGGCAGCAGTGATGTTTTTTTTGGACAGGAACATTGTGGCACCATGTAGTCTTTCTCCTTCTCGCCAAGACCAGGCTGGAAAAAAAACAAGCATTGTGCACATGCCTGGATGTTCTCAGTCCCCTGGCTGGGTATTTTTTAGCTTTTGTAAACAAGAAAGCACAATAAAGAACCATGATCAGAGCCAGAGCAGGGTGCTGACAAACTTGAAACAGCACTTACTATCCACAATCGCAACCTGTCGGTGCACGATGTGAAGCGAAATGGAACGATAGCTCCGTTCACGAGAGAAAAAAAAAAAAGACTACATAAAGTTCAGAAGATGAGGACCCACTAAATGCATTTAAAAAATTATTTTATCTCAAAACACGTAGAGGATCGTAATATATTTAGAGTACCTTCGTTTTTTTTCAAAATGGTACTGAAGACCGGTAGCTCATCACGCTTAAGTAGCTGAAATTACCGCAAATGTCATCATCATCGGTTCATGGGACTCACCCAGTACAACACTGGGTGAAGTATTCAGGCCTCTTCTAAAGCTTTATCTAATAGTTCACAATTTATACATCTCAAGAGCAGCCACAAAATCCCCAAAGAAGGATCTACTCTACAGGACAATGAGAAGCATTTCCAACCATCCTTCATGATAAAACACTTCCTTTCACAAGACCGCAGTCAAAACTTAAAATGCTCACCTTCACTTTCTAAGATCCCCAAACCAGGCATCAGGGGCACAAGAACAAAAGAGACAGGCTTCGCTGATTCTTTGCCCATTTTTCGCTAGTAATCTCAGAGACAGTTTTGCTAGGCCGAGCTTCGGAGAGCTGGCACTCGAAGGCAAATGAAGGAAGCGGGTTTTCCGCAAACGGAACAGCTCTGTACATACGAGTGAAAAGGAACCACCGTTCCAAGTGTCGCTCTGGCTAGAGAAGCCTGGCGCAACCGTCAAGCAACGGACACGAGTGCTAATGCTAACGCTAATTAGCATTAGCATTACTCATTGTTATTGTTTTGTGCAGTATTATCTATTGCTTTTCTTCATAGTCTGTGGAGGAGCATTCAAGAAAAATTTCATAATACTTGTACGTGGTACTTGTACCTATGACAAACTGGAAACTTAAGTTAAAACTTAATGCTAATGCCAATGCTAATGTCAAGAAAAGAAGCCAGCCAGAGTCCTTCAGCTGTAGTGCACTTGGTCCCACGCACAGCAGCCCATGCAAAACACCCACTCACCCGACACTGCTGCTCATACTCTCTGATGATGTCGGCAAAGCGCTCCTCCTGACCCAGCAGGCCCTCGTGGCCCGTGTCCAGAAGGCCCAGCTGTCAGCCGAATGAATGCAACACGGAAACATAGCACACTTTCAATCGACTGTGTCCTGACCCCTTTTTTTGTTGTTAAACAAATGCAAGTTTTGACAGTTTGCAACAAGGAAAAAAAAAAAGAAAGTGTGGAGTGAAGACAGTTTGATTTTACCCACGGCAGAAAGTTACATTATACTACATGTAAAAATGGCGGCTTTATCTCACCAAGAGTATAATAATTGCTATCAATAGTAACAACAATACTCAACTACAGTTAAACTTAATTTTATGTCCCAGCTGAATGACAAGTCTTTGTAACTGTAGTTAATGAGAAGGACTGCCAGCAGATAAAGGACCCCTTGAAATCTTATAGAGAACAGAAACTTCAAGTGGTATGGGAATGATGGACCATAGCAAGCATAACCAAAGAAGCTTTACCTTATCCAGAAGAAGGTGGTCCAAGTCTTTCTGTAGCCTGGAGATGGTCGTTTCTGAGTCAGAAAGTCTTCCCCTCAGTAGACTCACCTCCTTCTCCAAGCGGCTGTTCTCCTGTTAAACCAAAGAGAACAAGGTTGACAGACAGACTTATACAGACATCCCTCACTGGGAGAGAGTGGGGCAGTTACTGGAGATAATCTACAGGGAGACAGAAAGGACCACTGTATCACAGACCAAAAGACTGTCCCAGGAATGGGAACAAAATGAGCAACATGTGCTATTGGGTTCTTCTCATAATTTTCTGACCGACTTAACAGCATGATGCATTTTACTTGTGATACTCAGAAACAGTTAACCTGCTGTACGAATAATTAAAAAGGAAGGTGCACGAAGCAGGTGCCGGGTGGCACCACTCACCTCATTGGCAGCAGAAACTTCTTCCTGCAGATTCACCTCCTTTACCCGCAGGCTGTCCACCTCCCGCTGCAGCCGTGTCCGTTCCTGCTCAGCCTGCTGCAAAAGCACCTCCCTCTCCATCTCCGACTCGGTCCTTAGCGACATCAGTTTATCCCGGTACTCCTGCTCAAGACCCCTGACAAAGAGAAGGTTTCGCTCGTTGAGGCACAAAAGTGGAGCTCAAGGGCAGGTGTTCCTCCAGACATGGACGGTGATCAACCTGTATTCCTGTAAACCCAGAGAAAGTACATGAATCTATTCCTCATAAGCTCTCAAAGAAGTCAATCAGGCTCTATCGGGGAGCAGCCCATCACAATAACATCCATCAAGGGACCAAGAGACTTTCTTCCTGTTGTTCAAACTGTAACAAGGACACACACACACACCTTATTTCGTAGACAGCATTTCCGTCCTAGATCTTCCAGCACAACCAGCCCAACAGGCCCTCCAGCAGGCAGAGCAACTGATGACTTTAAAGAGCCCAGAGCAAACAGAAGGAACGGGAAGGGCAACTGAATGAGGCCAACCTGATTCTGGTTTCATTGAATGACTCCATTGTGGTGTGGCGGTCATCCACCTCCCTGACCAGGTATAGGTTGCGCTGCTCAGCCCGTTCCAGGTCCAACTTGGCCTTGTCCCGCTCTCTGCGAGCCTGATCTGCCTGGACCCTAAGGACAAGCCACAAGAAAATTTAACCACAAGAACTGTAGGCTATGCAAATTACCCTGGATAAGACAGTCTGCAACAATTGTATATTACTCTATAACCATATAATTTCTTGGCTTTGCATTACATTTCATGAAAGTTGGACAAAATGTTAAACATTTCAGGGAACACAAAATCTGCATTCCTTTATAACTCTAGGCTTTTAGAAAGCATAAAAGACAACAATGTATCCTGCTGAGTGACCAAGTAGAAGCACCGAGAATGAATCAAGTTAGTGCTGCTACTTGCTACCTCTAGATGGGAGTGACACAAAAGGGCCAAATGAATTTTGAAGATAAAAAAGATAATTTGACTCATGGGGGGGAGGCAGTATTTTGAGTTTTCAATCTTCAAATAAGGACTGGATTACACACAAACAGCCATGCCAGATAAATAACTATCCTAATATGGACAGGAGAAATGAAAACCTGCCCTGAGACCCTCGGGGGCTTGAACTTCTAGTGCTTTACTGCACTGCTTGAACAGATAAGTAGTGAAGTGAATGTAAAGCAGCCCGTGGCCTGGGAGTGTGCAAGGGAGGTGTGAGGATACAGACATACTGTAGGAATTGGATTTCGTTCTTATAGGAGACGAGGGCCGCCTGGTGGATGCTGTTCCCGCTGACCAGCAGCTCATTGTCCAAGGCCAAGCTCAACTCAGCCAGGCTCAGCTTCTCCTCCAGCGAGAATTCTAAAGTCTGAGTGCAGACAGGAGATCCACACAAATTAATCATTTGCCACAGAATAACCAAATAAATGCATAATTTCTAAAAAGGAGATAATAGCCAGAAAAAAAACAAACAGTAAATGAGGGCAAAAAAAAAAAATCAGGTTATTTCATCCAGACCAATAAATTTCAATGTATTTTAGAACTAACACGTCACTTTAGCCATTACAAATTATATATGAGCTTAAATTTTTTTAAATTAACTCTATTTAACTAAAGTCTATGAGCACTTTTACAAAAATACCCTGTGCCACTAACATTCACGTGTGCTTTTAACAGTACCAAAGTACATATGTAAAGATGCACCTTGAGCCAGAATTTAAATGGGCCAAAAATACTTAGAAAGAAGCGCCAAAATTATCACGACAAACATCCTACAGCGGAAGAAAAATAAATGCTCAGAAGTCCTATGGAGATGTATGTATCTGCAGAAATCAATGCACGGAGCCACCCCGTATCTCAATGATACACTCTGCACTCACCTGTAGGATCTCCTGGCTATTCCTGACGCCCTCCTCATTCCAGAGAGCAACGACGCACTCGGGGCTGCCGCAGCCTGATCCATCATCCAGCCGGGTCAGCAGCCTCTGGCCCACGGTGGCCGACAGCAGCGAGCGTGAGGCCGACCGCACTGGGCTGTCCACGAAGGACTGTGGAAGAGCAGGGACCCAGCGGGCCAGGCGAGAGCGCGAGCCCTCAGGTTAGTACCCAGCTCAGTCCCGCTGCCGTACCTCAACATGTACCCATCAGATACTCCCTACCCCAAGGAACTGATGCAAACCCTTCAGCATGCAAATGCACAAAAACAAACTTTCGAGCTCAGACTTCACTTCTACACTTTCATCTCAGTGCAAGATCAAGAACGCTTTTAATTACATGTCTCTCCCCCAACTAACAAGCTCTTTCAATGATGCAGCACCTAATCTTCCTTAGCCTAGATTCAGTGTAGCCTAGTTTCTCCTATCTGCTGCACCAGCCTCTGAACTGGATTGCGTTTTCTGTAATAGCCAGCTGTTTCCCACCACACCTGGATCATTCCACAAGAGACTTGCCATCTCTGGGTGCCACGCACAGAGACATATTATGGAATTGGCTACACCCTGCACATCTACTAGTACAGGATGTCGCATGAACAGGGGGACCTTTACCGAAAGAGAGTAAATGCCTGGGCTTTCACAAACATTCGTCCCACCCCATGATAGCAAGCCACAGCCAGCAATCGGGCCAGATGAGCAGTACATCATCCTGAGCGCTGCCTGCCAGTTTGCCCGTCTGCCTCTACTCTGTGTGGAGAGTATCCCAGGCTGAAGATAGATAATTGGCAGAGGGTGGGTGGAGCCTAACTGGCTTCTGCTTGGATCACTTTCATTTACAAATTACCATGTGAAAGGAGCTTCGAGCAGTCTGTGTGGAAGGCAGGCCATCGCTCAATTAGCTGCCTTGGTTGACTGCTTTAAAATAAGGATAAGCATCTAGTCTTGGCCTAAACTTCTGACTTCATTCTTTTTATTGAGAGTGGTTGTATAATCAAATTAAAAAACCATCCAGGCAGAATTTAAAAATTAAATGTGTCTGGAATGTTTAATGCAAGCGTCGGGGGGGAAAAAAAGGATCTTGGCAGAGATATCCAATGCAAAAGCACTTAAGTAAGGAAAAATGAATATTCCCCCCTAGTTATGGAACCCTGAAGACACTGGGAACTGTAATACAAAGATGATGATTGATAATGAAACTAGATGATTTTTTTTTTTTTTAATCTGCTTTTAAAATAATGAGTGCCGATCGCCCGATTTTACATACTTTCACCACTGACAAGTTAACTATTTTAATTAGATGGTGTTATAAGACTAAAAAAATTGTTAATTTTCAGCATTTATCTCCAGGTTGAACCTAAATTAATTGTGTAAATGTGGAATACAATGCCTGTCGGAGGGAGGTACCAAAACAATCTCCCTCACCAGTGAAAGGAGAAAATAAAACAGAGCGTTAAATATCTATTATTCTAGAGGTACGGCGTTTGTCTCCAGGATGCCACGGATATCATCAGCTGAAATTTAATACAAATGTCATGTACGCACAACTGTGAGGCAATGGATTCACTGAGATTTTCTCCTTTAATATTATTCTAAGCATTTAAATTAGTTCGTACCAGTTCAATGAAATTGTTCAGCAAATGCTGACTTACTTGTATTCTTTTCTATAGAAAAAATTCTCTTGCACAGCAAGAGTAATTCTTCCAGAGTATCGGCTAATAAGGTGAATTTTTGTAAAACTAACTCTTAATTAGTGCTCATTTAAAAAAAAAAATAAATAAACCGCAAAAAACGTTCACCCATTTTTTCCAGAAACCAAAATTCCTGCGTTGGATTTTTTCCCATGTTTAAAAAGATAACTCAAAACCAAGTCCTGACCGGCTTTCTTTTTTAGAAGAAAACTGGTCATCGCAACATTCATTCAAAGTTCTCTCCAACTGGATGTCTCGGTTTAGAATCACCAACTACAGATTCTATTAATTTTGTCTCTCCTATAAGGCAGTACAAACTGTTGAAAACAAGTGGAACAGCTGAAAGATGTCTCCTTTCATTCACCCACCTCAAAAACATATTATCACTTTGACTTTTAAACTGATTGGTAAGGCTTTTCTTTGCCTTTTCATCATCTTTTAGCACTCGATTATGATTTAACACTATGATAAAAAAAGAATCACAAGACCTCTGAGAGATGCTTGTAGGTAGGCACATGGCTATAAGGCAACTGAGAGGTGAAAAAAAGCCATGCCACATGTGGAAAGGGGGCTACTTGGTGTTTGGCTTGACTTGAAATTTCGTTTCTCGTAAGTGCGAGTTGATAACTCGTCGTGCAAAGTTCAGGATACAAACTGCACGTGCTAATATGAGTTCTTGTAATCTAAGTGTCTGTCGTGTAGGGAAACGGTCTACTTGAGGAGGAAACTCTAGTCCTGTCCCAAAGGAGGAACCAAAGTGGACTAGAGGCTAGTTTCAGGCTGAAACTAAGAGATTCACAGATAAAGCCAGGATACTGACCTGTGAGTGCAGGGGGTGGGGATGGGGATGGATGGGGGTGGAACAAGAGGAGGGTCTTGGGAGGATTCCATGTGTGAGAAAGCCCCTCTGGAACTCCTTCAGGCTGACCCTGCCATCCTGGTCTTGGTCCAGCTTCCTGAATAGTGCATCCAGCTCCTATACAGTGACAGATGTGGCAGATCCTGCTTGTTTCTGAAGCCATTGCAAAAAATGTCGATGCTGGTATAGGAAGGACTAACTTTTACTGTTTTTTTTTTTTTTTTTTTTAATGATAAAAAAAATTTAAAAACGCCCGCCAATGTGACAAGAGAACAAATACCAGGGATTACAATGCAGAGGCTTCCTGTCGATATACAGATGCTCCTCGACTTACGATGGTTTGACTTAAGATTTTTTCGGCTTTACGATGGTGAGCCGTCAGTGGACATTCAATAGAAATCGTACTTCGAATTTTTAATTTTGATCTTTCCCCGGGCAAGCTATACGCGGGGTGATACTCTCTCGCGATGCTTGGCAACAGGAGCGATCCCCATCTCCCAGTCTGTCACGAAGAGGTGCGTATTAGGTGTATTAAATGCATTTTCGACTTACGATATTTTCGACTTACGTTGGGTTTCGCGGAACGTAGCCCCATCGTAAGTCGGGGACCACCTGTATTGCATAAATGAGGTAGCGTTCAGTATATTCAGGGTTGGTTCAGTTGCGAGCCTGCAGACAGCATCTGATCCATCATTGTCAACATTTTGTGCTGGCTATCACGTTACAGCCCACCACCGACTCCGGCAATGTACCTCAGTGGGTAGGTCCTTCAGGCCAATGCTCTCGCACACCAAGGACAGCTCCTGCCTGTTCAGGAAGCTGCTGCCACCCACACCAAGATTGGCCCACAATGCCTGCATTTGCTGGTCTGATCCATCTGACTGTAGGTCTGGGGTGTGCCAAGAGCTCCCCACGCTGTCCCGCTTCCATCGCTTCAGCTGCCCTGGGATTGATTTGGATGAGATGGGGGTGTTTAGAGCGCAAAAGATGGATCAATGTGTTGCCGAACGACTGAAATAAGAAAAAACCTTTGAGTTACATACAACGGCCAGAAGGGAACAAAGAACACAGTAGAAATTTATTTCTTATTTTCCAAGGGGGCAATGTTGTAATGCTCTTCAACATTGCGCTAAACTTACATTGTTCCAATAAAATGCCTACCTATATAATAAGTAGGCTGACATCTGTTCAGAGGCACAGAGGATATTTAATTTCTTACACAAAAATCAGGCATTGTTTTGAATTTCACCAACCCTTTTAGTTCATGTTCAAGCAGAGTTCAGGAGTCTAGATATCATTAATGCACGGCGCATTAAACGTTTTGTGGATATCGTCATTAATCAGCTCAGTGTCATCGTGTCATGGCACTTTTCATAAATGCTTGTGCGTTATGATAAAATAGCTGTCGTTCAATTACATACCAGGCAGTTAATCCAAAGTAACTTATATAGATTACCGTCGGCACCTGTTATGTAAATTTATTCATTCCTACAGCTATACATTCTAACAGCAGCACCAGTTTTAGATGGTTCGTACAAAGGTTCTAATACGTGTACAAAATGAAAACTCTTGGGTTTAGAAAGAGAAAAGTACAGGTACACACCGTCTATTCCGGGTATACCGTTCACATTCACACAGTTCTTCAAGCTTTTGGTCTAAATATATCCAGATGTACCTTGGGCTTCAAAGGTGTGTGGGCTGCTCTCCTTATTGCTTCCCGCTCCGTCATCTGACTTGAGACTCTAGGAATGAAACAGCGGAGGGGTCAAAGAGCTGGGTTAAAGAACCACTCTATGGACTTGGTGCAAAAAGTCATGTGACGAGCAGCCCGCGATCAGTATTTGACATCATCCCCGGCACAATGACCCCTACTAGTCCGACACATATCATCAAAGTGGTGATCCATGACCTGATGCGAGAGAACATGTGACCGTGAGCTAATGTTGGACTGGCAGCAAGGAGGATCAATCGTTGTCATTGGAAATTGGTCGGTTGTTTTTGTTCACTATGAGCATGTTGTGGTGTGGTACCCCCCCAAGAGGCAGAATAAAGCAAGACTGGTTTACCACATGTATGGCAATGTTACTGCACCTTGATCCTCAATGACTGTATACTGCAGAACAAGAGTGAAAAATCACTTGACATAATCCGCTTTCACGCAAAAATCACAGTGACTTAGCATAACGAAGCTCCTATCAGGGCTATCAGCAGTCGAACGAGTTGCTGTACAACCACATTCATTCATTTTATCAGAGTGCAAGTTTAGAAAAAACCTGTTTCACTGCCAGCTTTTGCACAAATACTAAGGGTAGAGACAGATTATACAGACAAGCAAAGGCACACACTCAATAGTGAACCCGTACACACGTCGCATCATATGAAACCGCTTGTCCCACATGGGGTCGCAGGGAGCCAGAGCCTAACCCAGCAACTCACTGGACACACCCAGGATGGGATGCCAGTCTGTCGCAAAGCACCCCAAACGGGACTCAAATCCCAGACCCACCAGAGAGCAGGACCCGGCCAAAGCCACTGCACCACTGCGCCCCCCATCAATAGTGAACCACTTATTAAAAAAAAAAAAAAAAAGAAAAAAAAAAAAAAACTTCCAGTATTCACTCTGAAATCCTTAAGCTGCCCAACACGGCTTTTAAAAAACTGCTTTCCATTCCTCTTGCTATAGTGCTACAGTTTTAAATATTAAACAAATTTTACATAACTGATTACAAAAGCCTTTTTTTTAAGCTGGGCACAGCAAGCTTGCTTCAATCCCTTGTGTTGTATACAGTGTGCATCCAGCAATCCATTAGGCTATATAGACTATTACCGTAAGCATCATGGTTACATAATTTAACAGATTGATTTATTCAGGGCAGCTGAGAGCTCATGACGTCAGTACAAAAACACAAATATAACCCTAAACATGCCATACATGAAGACTTTTCAAAGTTTACATAGAAATGTAAATGTTGCAAGAGTCATATTTATGTAACGTAAAGGACTGGTCTACATGAAGTGCCAATGAATTTAAGTTTTTTAAAAAACTGATTGCATGATGTATGTGTTTTTAACCAATCATGGTTTTATAATTGTTTTAATACTGATATAGACCTGAAAGGGTGCGGTAGTGCAGCAGGTTTGGCCAGGTCGTGCTCTCTGGTGGGTCTGGGGTTCGAGTCCCGCTTGGGATGTGTTGCAACAGACTGGCGTCCCGTCCTGGGCGTGTCCCCTCCACCTCCAGCCCTTCGCCCCGTGTTGCCGGGTTAGGCTCCGGCTTGCTGTGACCCTGCTCGGGACAAGCGGATTCAGCCTGCGTGTGTGTTCATGTAACCGTAGATTTGCACAAAACACCCATGTATATAGTCCTTCCAAAGAATATTTTCCAGACAGTGGCCCATGACAGCTTGAACCCTGGTAACGACTCTCTGTGGATGGCAAATCGAAAGAACAGACTCCCGTGCAGTATTTATTAGGAGCGCGCTCGGTCGTTTACATAACACATCGGCTGCTGGATGTGCTCCAACGGAATAGGGCAACAACAACGTACATTTCGGCGCGCTGGGATTACTGTGCCCACAGTGCAAGTGAAAGCTTCCAGGGTCTTGCACGGGTCATCTCGGTGAACCGGCCTGACCCAGCAGTGAGCGCGCAGTCACGGTTCTCAGCAGCGTACAGCAGGACTCCAGAGAGCTTTAATATCCCCTTACATAAGGGCTAAAGTGTGGCAAACATTAACTATTAAAGAGATTATTGGTAAGACAGGGGTTTCTGTGCTCCAGGGGAGCGCTACACTTAAGGGGCCCTTGAAACCACGCAGTCGCTCCAGCTGTCAGTACAGTCATTCTAGGGGTTACACAACAGTTTTAAATATTTCAGTTGAAAAGAAAACATGAATGGGTCTTACAAAACGGGAAAAAGGTTACGAAATGGCACAAAACTACGGGACGCCCGAGCTAAACCCGGCTTTAATTTGCATCACGTTTCTATTAAACCTTGTAACTTGGACTGCTTATTTCCTTTGGTTGAGTTTTACAGGGGCTAATCAAGGCTTCACCTAGTTAACAGGAGTGGGCCAGCTGGGATTTTTCAATCCAGTACAATAAATGCCCTTCCACACCCATTTCATTGACACTTGCATAAGAAAGTAAATAGTCGGAAAAATATTACAGGACGGCTGGTACCCTAGTGGTTAGCGCTACTGCCTTTGGATCCAGTGGTCACAGGTTCGATCCCCATCTGGCTGTAGTACCCTTGAGCAAGGTACTTACCATAAATTGCTCCACTAAAATTACCCAGCTGAATACAGGGGTAAATAATTGTAACCTTAACACCAAGTTGCTTTAGAGAAAAGCGTAAATATATTTTTACCTCTCACAGACACACATTTCCGTTATTTGTTTTACACATTTATTTTCGAAACCAGGTTCGCTGAAAAACGTGCTGTAAAACATGCTCCCGCAATCACATGTACACATGTATGCTTCCATACACACCACGCACAGTGTACGGAACCAGAAAAACTCTCTCACCAATCCAGACAGGTAAGAATTCTGCTCTCCACAGTGAAACGGAGATAACGGCTCACTATGTGGGCTGTGTGGCAACTTGATGGGATGCCACCTAACACCATTCCGGTGTCTACCGCTCCCTGCTAGATCCTAACAGTGGGAATCTTCACGTCAGAGCTCTATTATGACATCTGGCAAGATGTTGCCAGGCTCCAAACAGGAAACTCTTCAATGCAGCAAAAAGGTGAGAAGCTCAGCGACGACACTTGCTGTCCCTTCCCTTTGTCAGAACCATCAAAAGAGCTTCAATTTGGCGTTTTTTTCTGACAAGATCCTTGTTCGGTGTAAAGCAGTCCTCGACGATGAGCATGTTTTAAAGCGGGGGCTGAGAATAAACATTTTGTTTACGCACTATTTTATCTGAATCAGATACTAAGGAGCCAGAATCAGCCTCCGAGCGCTCCCGTTTCCTCTCACAGTCCAAAGACATGCTGTTCGGGTTCCCCCATAGTGTGTGAGTGACGGAGCGAGTGTGTTCCACTGACGTATGGATGAGGAGCCCCTTGTAAGTAGTGTATCTAGCAGTGTAAGTCACCGCGGTGAATAAGGTGTGTGGGCTCATAACACTACATAGTGTCCATTGGAAGTCGCTTTGGAGAAAAGTGTCTGCTAAATAAATAAATGTAAATGTCATACCAGACCTGAAGAACAGCACGAATAAACTTAAGACGTTTTTAAAACATTTTACAGGTAAGATTCATTCATTATGATGAAAACATATCATGCCTGTGCAGGTATGTTACCTCAACACTCTCTAGTGAGGTGGACCTCCTGAGTTTAGCCCTCTGCTCATCCACAGGAGAGGACTTGGCCTGGTCTGTCCTGAGAGATGAAGTTCCCTCCAAACGGACTCCCAGCTCTGGGTCAGGCCTGTCCGGACGTGTCCGGCGGCCATACCGCTTTGTTCCCTTCACAAACTTTGGCTTCACCTCCTCTGGCACCACTGAGGGAGTAGCAAAACAGATGGACAGAAGAAGCAAACAAAAGGTATGGTCATTCCTCACTGTTATTCATACAAGATTTTCACTTGGTTAGCCAGATGTACACACACACACACACACACACACACACACACACACACACACACACACCGTCTGAAACTGCTTGTCTTATACGGGGTCGCGGGGAGCCAGAGCCAAACCCAGCAACAGAGGGCGTAGAGCTAGAGCGGGGGAGGGGACACACCCAGGACGGGACGCCAGTCCATTGCAAGGCACCCCAAGCGGGACTTGAACCCCAGACCCACCGGAGAGCAGGACCCAGTCCAACCCACTTTGCCGCCACACCCCCCCTAGCCAGGTGTAGGAGTTGATGAATAGAGTTATTCAAGCAAAGCAGCTGGAAAACGTCAAAGTCACAGCAGAGAGGGCTGCAGGGTTGACTGGTCGCACTCCTGCTGCTAATAAGTTAGTCATTAGCTCCCTCAAAACTATGACATGTAGAAACCATTTCATGGCTGGTTAAACCCTCACGATTTTGCCCATTGCATAATGCCGGAGCTTTTTCCTCATATAATCACAGCTTGTAGCCATTTATATATACTCTATAGCACGCGCACGCACACACACACAGGGTCAAGCTGCTTGTCCCAACTGGGGTTGTGGCGAACCGGAGCCTAACCCGGCAACACAGGGCGCAAGGCCGGAGGGGGAGGGGACGCACCCAGGACGGGACGCCAGTCCATCGCAAGGCACCCCAAGCGGGACTCTAACCCCAGACCCACCGGAGAGCAGGACCCAGCCAAACCTGCTGCACCACTGCACCCCCCTTACTCTACAGCAGCAAAACATAAATATATACAAGCAAAAATAAAAAACTAAGCATGATGATGAGGTCTCATTTTCACAACTCAATGTCACATTTATTTTAATAGTACAAATAGCATAAAGATGAAAAACGACACATGGAACATTCACAAACTGCAGCATCTAAGTATAGTATAAGATTATAAAATGCTTTGGGTGCTCACTGGAATCAGGTTGGAAGACTGCTACACCAGATGTGATGCATGCCTTTGCATGTGAAACACCTTTATCAAAAGATAGAAAAAAATCCCACAGTCTACAATAATTACATCTATAGGTCATAGGAATAACGGGAAACGTATTGAGTAAATTCAGCTGTTTTCATTTACACTCAGCACTATCTCAGTGTACATGTCTCTTGAAAAACACGCTTTCAGAATCTGCTTTGGGCCGGGTCCTGCTCTCTGGTGGGTCTGGGGTTCGAGTCCTGCTTGGGATGCCTTGCTATGGACTGGCGTCCCGTCCTGGGTGTGTCCCCTGTGTTGTCGGGTTAAGCTCCAGCTCGCAGCGACCCCGCTCGGGGCAAGCGGCCTCAGCAGAATTTGCTTTAACTGTCACGATAGTACGTTGTATCAGCAGCAGGCACTCAAGTGCTTTATATGACACCTTTCCATCAAAGTGAAACAACGTCTGTGGGGTCCTTTAACTTCCGAAAACCAGTACGTTTCCCCAAGGAGTTACATACCGTATGAGACCCTCCTCCACAACAAATCAATTAGTCACAGACGTGCGGTTAAAATACCTGGTTCCAAGTAGCTGCTCTCCTCCTCAGATGTACTGAGATCCAGCGAGTTAGCAAGAACAGCCACAAAGCCCTCCTTGAACTCCTCAAAATTCACCTGTATGAAGGGAAGGCAGAGATGCAACTCTCAGCAGGAAGCTTCAGGTCACTCCCAGAACCTTCTTTGCTATGTCTGAATTCACTGTGCATCAAACTGAACAAATGGTTTAAACAATCAAGGTCATTGATGGAAAAAAGTATGCAGATCCTTCTACTTCTTCACTAGTGCAGCCTCCTTTATCGACAATGGAATCAAAGAAAAGCTTTCTAGAGGTGCTGATCAAAACCAAACAGCAGTTAGATATTTTGGCCCATTACTCGATACGTCTTGCTCGATCGACCTGTTTCAAATCACATCGCAGCACTTCAGGGGGATTCGGGTCAGGACTCTAACTCGGGCATTCTAAAATACACAATTTCCTCTGTTTGAGCTACTCTTCGGTTGATTCATTTCTGCGTTTTTCGCATAATTTTCGTGTTGCACGACCCAGTTTCTTTCCAGTTTCATAGATACAATGACATTCTGCTGTAGAATCTTCTGACACAAGTTGGAACTCATCCATCCCTCAGTGATCGGAAGCTGCTCAGGCCATGAGGCACCACAGCAGCCCCACGATCATTATGCTCCCGCCACCATGCTTCCTAGTTGGGATGAGGTCGTGGTGTCAGTCTGCAGTGTTTTGTTTTCACCAAACATAACTATGTACCTTTACCTAGGAGTTCAAATTTTGTCTCATCTGCCCCCAAAACACTGTTCCAGCAGGAGCTTTTTAGCAAAGGTGAAAGGGGCAGCAACATTGTTTTTGGAGACCAGTGGTTTTCCTCTATAGCATCCTCCCATGAACATCACTCCTGTTCAATGTCTCACTGATGGTGGTCTCATGAACACAGACAAGCTCAAGTGCAATAGATTCCTGCAGACTTTAAGGTCACTTATCACCTATTTGAGTATGACACCGCATGCCCCTGCACTCATTGTTGCAGGAAACCCATTCCAAGAGACAGCAGCAAAGGTACCGAATTTCTTCCATTCATAAACTCTCTGCTTGGCTGTGGGCTGATGAATGCCCAACTCTTTAGAAATCCTTTTGTAATCCTTTCCATTCTTAAGAACAACTCTTCTGAGGTGTTCAAAAATCTTTTGTACTTCAACGGAATTATGCTGTGAAGAGCAGGTGTTGATCAGCAGGGCAGGTCAAACCTTCACCTAAATATACCGGAATATCCGAATCCAATAACCCGCTTTTCACAATTCCACTTCGCTTGAGGTTCACTTACTTTCTGTGCCGTTTGTCTTCATTATTATGAGTTATATGAAGATCAGATCACATTTTAGGCGCCATTCATTCAGAAATTCCGATAATTCTGAAGGGTTTACAAACTCTTCCCTGTAAGAATATATGGCAATTTAATTACACATAATATATATGTCTGGTGCAATGAGCTTTAGTTATAACAGCGTTCACGTTCTTGTACCCGGCCAAAAGGATGGGGTCCCAGAAGGTTACCCAGCAGTACTGGAATATGAGCATCGAGGTGAAGCTTATGGCACAAGACGGTAAGCTCCTCCTTGTCCAGGTAGCCGGTGCCTGTGGTATCGCAGCTGTCGAACTCCTCCTTCAGCTGGGCCACGTAACGGTTTTGCTCCTCCTCCTCCATATCACGACATGCTGCTCCTAGGTTCCCGACCCTGCGAGCGCAGAGAGAAGTGCAGATGCTTGGAAGAGGAACGGTGAAGCGTGAAGAAGCAGACCTGTCCCCATCACACACACGAGTGCCATGATAATATAAAAAAGTAAGTGATCATAAACTCAGACATGTACATTACACCAAAAAGACACACACATTAGGATGTCCACATACCTTCCTTTGGAAATTTATGCATACAAATACCAATAATAGTGCTTGTGCAAATACACATACTTGTAGACAAAGTGTCAACATGCAGCACCTTCTCCACTCACAAACAGCCATGATCAGACTCATCGGTCAATACAGGACAAGGGTCACCAGCATGAGGGTAAACTGTACTTTGAGTAAAAACCTGCAGATAACACCATTACCTCATGCTTATCTCTCATGGAGAGCATTTTTTTTTTTGGTATTTACTGAAAACCAGTTATGCTTGGCCAAGCTTCACTATAGCTGTGAAAGTAAATTCACTTTAAAACGCGACAAACTTTCAAATCATTAACCTGATAAATTCAGCTTAGTGTGGGAATGACTTACATTCCGAATTTTATGTGGTAAGTATGGTGTGTGAGTGACAGAGAGAGTGTGTTCCACTGATGTATGGATGAGTGACCCAGTGTAAGTAGTGGATCTAGCAGTGTAAGTCTTAGGGTGCTCTGGTTTCCTCCCACACTCCAAAGACATGTGTGAGTAACAGAGAGTGTGTGTTCCACTGATGTATGGATGAGTGACCCAGTGTAAGTAGTGTATCTAGCAGTGTAAGTCACCACGGTGAATAAGGTGTGTGGGCTCATAACACTAGAGAGAGTTCACTGGAAGTTGCTTTGGAGAAAAGCATCTGCTAAATAAATAAATGTAAATACTGGTCTGAAATAAAGTGTGTAATAGATGCAGGTTGAGCCACCAAAATAAACGGTCTAGAGTAAGAGCGAGTGTCTTTCTGTTGTCACATCACGTACAGCAATCTGAAATAAATTTAATCAGACTCATAAGCTCCACGAAGACAACATAAATATGAAGGCACGATTAATTATGAAGATGTTCTGGCTGAAGCAACTGGGAAGATGCCATACTGTACATACATGTGTCTGATTTGCAAGTTTGAAAAACGTTTAAAAAGGGGCTGACTGTGATTGACTTCTGGAGTGGCGTCCTACGAGTACACACACAAACACACAGTCGGAAACCGCTTGTCCCAACGAGGGTCGCAGCAAACTGAAGCTTAACACAGGGCACAAGGCTGGCGGGGGAGAGAACATACCCAGGACGGGACGCCAGTCCATTGCAAGGCATCCCAAGCGGGACTCGAACCCCAGACCCACCGGAGAGCAGGACCCGGTCCAACCCCTTACACCACCGCACCCTCCTCCCATGAGTACAGAAAAAGGACTTTAAAAAAATAAAAAAAATAAAAAAAACGGGTAGAATATTACTGTACTTCAAGTGTCTTCGGAGCCAACAAATTCTAATGGAGAACGTGCACAAATCAGAATAAATGATGGAAAATTTACCTCGTCTGTCCTCACTTTTTTTATATAATCCTGAAAAAGTTCTAAATTTATATTATCATCTCATTTCTTTTTCAGTACGTAAGCGCTGTCATGGTAATTACACAGCAATGCAGAAACACCTGGCCACTCAAAATTTTTTCCTTGATTGGTTCCACCATCAGGTATCCAAACAAAATGTGGAGGAAAGAAAAAAAAAAAAAAAAAATATCCATCAGTTCTGACCTCAGCACACGTTCGCTCACTTTTCGTTGTCCAAGTGAGGGATGCGGCGGTCCAGAGTCTATCCCAGAAGCAGAGGGCACTTAGGCAGTCAGGCTTCACCCTGGACGGGACCCCAGTCCATCACGGGGTAGCCACACACACATACACACTAAATAATTTATATTCCCCAATTCTCCCGAAACACATGTCTTTAGACGATGGGAGGAAACCAGAGCACCCAGAAAAATCACACAAAGACACAGAGAGAACAAGCGAACTCCACACAAACTGAGCTGGATTCAAACCTATACCCAAACACTCCAGGCGCACCGCTGTACCAGCTTTTTATGTAAACCACATAAGAAAAAAAAAAAATTTGGGCACACATTAAAGAAATTTCTCTCAATATTTCAACAAATTAGGTGGAAACACTGCAATCAACAACCCAGAAATCCCTGAAATGTTTGGCAAATGCCCTTTTTTTTTTTTTTTTTTTGCTTTCTTTATTGTCCGTATTATGCTTGGCACCAGCCCTCTCGCATTCCAGGCAGCAGGCGAGAGACGGGGGGAAAAAAAAAAAAAAAAAAAAACTGTAGCGCTTGCCGGCATGTCCGGAATTAAATATCACAGACTTCTGAAATTGTAGCCGTGGTTATATAACGCAGGGCTTCTCGGGCAGTCGTGGGTGGAAGCGACAAATCTCACTCTGACCTTCCAGCATAAAGCGTGGCCCTCTGCTCACCTCCACTGGGACTTGGCTTCTTTATTACAGGAAATCAAAGCGAAAGTCAGCAACTTCTCCTTTAGCCTCCGCTTCTGGATCCAACCCTGGCTCCTGTTGCTCTATAAAAAGAATCCTGACCGAGACCACAAGAATTTCTCCAAACTGTAGCACGTTCAGCTGCTGTGCGACTGCTGATCTCGCCTTAAAATGCCTTCGGCAGAAGTTGATGGGCTATAAAAGAATCAATACATTCTTTTCATATGACCAACACACTTCAGCTGTATGAAATGATGTTACTAAAAGTAACTGTAACCGCAGGGGGTTGATGGGATGAGATCTGCATCACACACACACTGGCTGAAACCGCTTGTCCCGTACGGGGTTGCGGGGAGTCAGAGCCTAACCCCTAACCCAGCAACACAGGGCGAAGGGCTGGAGGGGGACCCAGGACAGGACGTCAGTCCGTCGCAAAGCACCCAAAGCGGGACTCGAACCCCAAACCCACCAGAGGGCAGGATCCGGCCAAACTCGCTGCGCTACCGCACCCCTCCAGATCTATATCAGTATTAAAACAATTATAAAATCACGACTGGTTAAAAAGGGGGCACGGTGGCGCAGCGGGTTTGGCCGGGTCCCCCTCTCCGGTGGGTCTGGGGTTCGAGTCCCGCTTGGGGTGTCTTGATTGGTTAAGAATATGTACATCACGCAATCAGTTTTAAAAAAACTTAAATTCCTATGCACTTCATGTGGACCAGTCCTCTAAGTTAAGGAATCAAAGAATCGAAAATGTGATTTATTTCACTGCCGTGACCGCCATCCTCTGGGGCATGATTGTGAGAATGGCGGAAAACATACAAACTCTTCTGGTTCGAGGATCATCCAGGAGACAAAGAAACATCCAGCAGTCGATATGGCCAACGTGGACTTCCCCGCACCGTAATCTCTTCGACGTTCAACATCCGACACACCAAGCGGTCTGATCCACAGCGCAACATTTCACTCCAGTTTTCACATATGGCAATAAACGACGACAGGGACACTTCTGCACAATCAGATGGAACATATGGAAGCGGACCTTACCCATATAACTTAATACTTAAATTAAAACAAATTTCCAGAGATACAGTAGTTGAGCCGAGGAGCAAAATTTCATCATCATTTATCATCATTTTATCATTATTGATGATCATTAATAATGATGGTGATCATGATCATCATTATTAATACTATCATCCTTTATTACACTGCCACATTTGCCCAAAGCAACCTGGCAGATGATCAACTTGGTTCACCCATTTACACAGCAGGGTATTCCATGTAAAAATGCAGGGTAACTTCCTTGGCCAGGGTTTAATTATATATTTTAATTTATAGCAGGAAGAGCCATGATTATACTTTTGATCTGAGCCCAAGGCGCGTGTAAAAAAGACACGAGGGACGCGGAGAGACGCGGCTACGGCACGGAGCGGTCGGTGAGGAGGAAGGCGAAGGAGGCAGCAGAGTCGTTCCGTCACCATGGCAACGGGCACCGCAGCGCGCAAACAGAAACCGTCCGCGGCGGGACGGCGATTCACTCTCCGATGATGGAGGAAAAGTGGGCAGAAACGCGGTATTTCACCGTGTTAAGCTGTACCACACACGGAATGTGCAGTGCGAGCCTCCCCCGCATCACCACCTCCACTCCCGCGCGCACACACACAGACACACACACACGGTGCTCCGCTCACCGTCCGCTCAGTGAAGTGGAAGATGTCGCGCGCGCTCCCGCCCTCGATACTCTTCTTACTTAGAAGCGGCTCGGTTCGGCATCCATCCCCCGTTAAAAAAGAGAAGGGCCGAAAAGCGCCGCGCTGAGGTGTGGAAAGTGAGGAAAAGTCCCTCCGAACCCCGGAATGTCCAGTCCTCGGAGCCCCTGCGAGGGGGTCTGAGCAGCTCCGCTCCGGTCGGTTACGGGCTGCCACCCGCGTCCGGCGCCGCTCCAGCCGACGACGGCGATGCTGCTGCGGCTGATGAGTGGTGATGTGGGATCCGGAGCCCGGACGGCGCGACTGTACTGCTGTCACCCAGGCAGCGCTCAGTTCGGAGACAGGAGGAGGAGGAGGAGGAGGAGGGTAGGGGAGACACGAACTGATGAGCTATAGAGTCTGAGGCGAGCGCTTCTTAAGTAAGTTGCACACAGTCAGAGTCTGTTTGAAATACGACTCGGAACAAGTTCAGTTCAGTAGTGCTCACTCACTGGGTCCCGTAAAACGTCTTTTTATTTTTTATCGTATACTTATAACGTCTCTTAGCAGCATTCCGAAGGAGGGAGGGGGGGGAAAAAAAAAAAAAAAAGTTAAAAACTAGTAATAAATAATCCTATCCGCTCCACGCTTTCTGCTCGCGATACGTGCAAAAGCAACGGTTCGCCGAACTGCACTTGGCATCGGCTCCTTTTAACGAACGGAAAGTATGGAGCTCAACTTCCACTGGACCCGAAGAATGGAGGGACCGCCTCCGTGTGACGTAATCAGAGCGCGACGCCCGTTTGGAAGGCAGACCATTGATACACGCAGCGGTGGTGTGGGCGTGGCTCGGTTATTTATTCATGTATTCATTTATTCATTTATTCATTCATACGTACATGGTACGCGTCCAGAAATTTCTCTTGTTTTACAGTTTCAACCAACGGGCAGACACGATATGTATAATTTCTGGCTCTCATCGATATCATACGACGGTCATAGATGAGCTTAATGACCTTTTTAAGTTTCAGAAGATAAATATTGATGATCTGGAGGAAAAACGAATAAGGGCACCGCGCATGTGTAAAGGAACTGTTAAAGCTGAAGGCTCAAAGTATGATTTAACTCTTAATTAGAAACAATGAAAATACATTTCAGTTAAAATGTTACTTGATTTAGTAGGTTTCTAAGGAGTGTGGTAAATTGATGTTTAACGTGAAGAAAAAAAATAGCTAAATTTATTTGTAATCCATTACAAGATATAATGCAAGTATAATTAATGTCTACTATAATTCTTAATTGTTGGGTATGTAAATTAAGTTCAGGTATCCCCCGTTATACGGACCTGATTTCTTACTGAAGAATCTGTAAACTGGGAGGTCATTTTTCATTATTCTAGTTGGGGGAAAAAAATGATGCGTTCCTGGACCTTACAGACATGCCCAAATATCTCCATAAACACCCTCCGTACTCTTAAGAACAGTCTCAAGAAATAGTAATCAAAACATTAGGATAAGATATTAAACAATAAAAAAAAAGCAATTAACAGTGACAAAATTAGGGCAGAAAACTATGTTTTACTTAATTACTGTACCATAAGTACACTTAGACACATAGGGGTACATTTACATGTATTCATTTAATGCTTTTCTCCAAAGCGAAATATATCTCGGAGAAGAATAAAAAAGTTCATTACATGTACAGAAGGAGAGATTTGGATGCAAACACGTGATTCTTGAATACAGTCAATGTGTCACGTACCACAGCATACACTGGTATATATTACATGAGTAGCTGCATGTAGGCTTTTCAATTGTTAAATTATTAAAAATTAGAAAACAAACACATACACAGTGATTGAGCATTTACTAGATCAGGGGAGAAGTGAGTGAGAAACAGATGAGTTTTGGAGGTCAAGGTGAGTTGGCCTTTCTTAAATTTAGAGAGGTACATGAACAAAAAAAACATTTAAAAAAAATTTACATTTAGCAGACACTTTTCTCCAAAGCGACTTCCGGTGAACTCTGTGTAGTGTTTATCAGCCCACACACCTTATTCACCGCGGTGACTTACACTGCTAGATACACTACTTACACTGGGTCACTCATTTATCCATCAGTGGAACACGCTCCCTCTGTCATTCATGCACTGTGGGTGAACCTGACTAGCATGCCTTTGGACTGTGGGAGGAAACCAGAGCATCTGGGGTAAACCCACGCAGACATAGGCAGAACATACAAACTCCACGCAGACTGAGTGGGGATGGAACCCACGTCCTCTTGCCCCACCCAGGCACCGTGAGACAGCAGCGCTGCTCACTGTGTTACCATGCCACCCAAGAGGAAAACATTTCTCAAAACTGTAATAAAATAAGAAAAAAGCAATGCAAAATTAAGAAGAGGTTATCATACACTGTTGAAATGTCTGCATCTCACTGACTTATGACCTCTATATCATCGGGGAAAAGTCTACCCCAAACACTGGAAAAAAAGTACCTGATACCGGGAGCACAGGTATAACTTTTCTAGGGCTATTATACCAAAAATCTGTGAACCGAGAGTTTGTATACCAGGGTACACCTGTCATTTTTATGAAGGAAAAAAGTTTCATTAAAAACTTTCGACCTCTATATGATTAGAAAGTGAAACTGAATTATTAGAGAACGGATGTGTGGCTTCCACGACCATGTCCTATTGTACGAGGAGAAGATGGAAATCAGCCTTCACCTTTCTCTGATAAATTATAGTCATCCCCTATATTTAGAGCATAAATAGACTACCGTCGTGAGTTGTGCATTCAAATATGAGTTTGAATCCAGCTTTATCTGTGGAATTTTGCATACTCTTACCGTGTGCATGAGGGGGTTACTTCCACAGTCGAAACAGATGTGTTTAAAGAGACCTAAAAAAGTTCCATTGATGTATAATTTTGTGCGCGATTACCCTGTTTGCTAGCAATCCCTTCGAGAAGGTATCCCAAGCCTGCGGTCTGTTTCCCAGGGTTTGATCCGCACCCGTGCAGCTCTGTACCGGTTAAGCCGTTTCTGAAGGTGGATGAAAAGTTGAACCCGAGCAAGAAAACGTCTTTGATGTAGTGAAATCCTGTCTGTACGAATTGTGTAAATTTCCCTGCAGGGATTAAAAAAGTCTTATCCTGCCTCATCCTAACAAGATGAATTTAATAAATTGACTCGAACCACCAGAAAGCAGGACCCGGTCCAACCCACTCACGCTCCACTGCACCCCCCCAGTTCTAAGTATACATATACATACACACACACACACTTTCTGAACCGCTTGTCACATATGGGGTCGCAGGGAACCAGAGCCTAACCCGGCAACTCAGGGCGTAAGGCTGGAGGGGGAGGGGACACACCCAGGACGGGACGCCAGTCCATCGCAAGGCACCTCAAGCGGAACTCGAACCTCAAACCCACCTGAGAGCAGGACCTGGTCCAACCCACTGCTCCACTGCGCTTCCCCAGTTCTAAGGACTGTCATATAAAATGTTCCGGTTATGCCCCAGAAGCCCTCGGGCGGTGTATTTTAAGTGTTTCTACTGATTGGCTCCAGAGTCCAGCAGAGGGCCGCGAAGGCCGGGTTCAAAGTGTCGCTCAAGCGGTTGCGCTGGTCACGCTGGTGAAACACAACTATGCTGCGCGTTACAGATATACTATTTAAGTGTGACTGTCTCGGAATGCGCTCATTACCAAACTCGTTTGAATAGCAACGCTGGAAGTCGTCAAGGAAGCGTCGTTCAGTTTCGTTGCTGAGTCACATCTCTACGACGGACACTAAACGGGCTGTTTGTACGGAAAACTAAGCCTGTTTGGAGCCCTTTAATTTCTCACACTGGTAAGTAAGACTTTACGTGCGGCTTTGCTACCGAAATTACGGTAACACTAACAGGCAAATTAAAGAGAAGGTTAACATGAAAGCGATCTGATTTGTTACTTATCCACTTGTTGAATGTTCTGTTGACCTTAACTTAAGTCGCTGGTCGACTCTGAAAATTCCGCGTTTGTTAGAATCTCTACAGGTGTCAACTGCATTGTCACGTTCCCGCAATGATTTGTAAAATGCTTAGTCATCGTTACAAGCGTTTCTACAGCATGTTTATGAACGTATTCCACCTAATATACAGGATATCGTTAATAGCCTCAGATATTAAGATGTATTTTAACTACTGCGATCTCCTTAGCGATAGAATATTGCATGTTTAATTTGGTACATTCTGAAGTGTTCAGTGAGATTTGGTGTAGTCGCTGTGGGGTAAGTTGTTTTGCCTCTGTCGATGTGTCACAGAAAGATGGGCGGTCAGGTCTCTATCGAAATCCAAGGCGAGGTCCACGTAGTGATCGTCGGCGGAGGGTTCGGCGGCATCGCGGCGGGACGGCAGCTCCAGTCCAAAGGGATCCCCTTCACCCTCATCGACGTGCGCGATGCCTTCCACCACAACGTGGCGGCGCTGCGCGCATCTGTCCAGAGCGGTGGGTGTGCAGCGCGGCACCCCCTGGCGTCCGCTCTCATTCCAGCAGACTCTTAAATTTCCACCAAAAAAAGACACTGGGTGATGTCACATTCCAAAACTGCTTTTTTGCCCCCTTTTTTTTTACTTTTACATTTATTCACTTAGCAGACAGACACTTTAGAGAAAAGTGACTTCCGGTGAACTCTATGTAGTGTTGAGCCCACACACCTTATTCACCAGGGTGACTTACACTGCTAGATACACTACTTATAGTGGGTCACTCACCCGTACGTCAGTGAAACACACTCTCTCTGTGACAGTCACACGCTACAGCTGAACCTGAACAGAGTGTCTTTGGAGTGTGAGAGGAAACCAGAGCACCCGGAGGAAGCCCACACAGACACGGGGAGAACATGTAAACTCCACACAGATTGAGCGGGGATCAAACCCATGTCCTCTCGTTCCACCCAGGCACTGTGAGACATCAGCGCTACTCACTGTGCCCCTGTGCTGCCCCCCCCCCCACTTTTTTTTTTTTTTTTTTTTTTTTTAAAAACTGAGAGCTGACCGTTATGTTGTAATGACAAATTCTTCATATCTGTGGCGGTTGCTACAGGGTTTGCGCAACAGACATTCATCCCTTACGCTGAGACATTTGGGGAGAGCTTCCGTCAGGGGCGTGTGGTCAGGCTGGACCCTGCCGCCAAAACCGTCATGCTCGAAGGAGGACAGGTAAAGACATAAAACGCTGTTTTTGAAGAGCCAAGCAGGTTTCTCCTGGCCACTACAAACATAAAGCAGGACTGAGGAGCTGGTATTGTAGTGGTTAGACCTGCTGCCTTTGGTTCCAAAGGTTGCAGGTTCAAGCCACACCCTCAATTGTAGTACACTTGAGCCAAGTACATACTCTAAATACCTCCAGTAAAAAAAATTACCCTACTGTATAAATAGGTAAATAATTGTCTGTTATGATGTAAGGTAACAAACAGTGAATTTTTTTTTTTTTTTTTTTTCTCCCTTTTCTCTCTTCTTAACAGGAAGTTCATTACACTCACCTCATCCTGTGCACCGGCAGCGATGGACCTTTCCCTGGGAAGGCCAACACAGAGTCGTCATATCGGGCGGCTATTCAGAAGTACGAAGACATTGTGAAGGAGGTGAGTTTTGCCGTGATCGCAGTTGCTGTTCTCAGCACCGTAAGTTGAGAGCTGGTGCGTGGATTCGGAGGACTTCTAACATTTAAAATTGAACTAGAGCGAGGATTTACAATGCTCAATACGTGACTTGTTATGTCGATTCGAGGGAATTGCGGTGACGGTTTTGACTGGAATACCACTGTCTGGCAACGGGCTTATTCGGGTGATTTGTTTCGACTGTATCTCGCCAGGTTCAGCAAGCCGATTCGGTGCTTGTGATCGGGGGAGGATCTACGGGGGTGGAAATGGCTGCAGAGGTTAAGACGGAATATCCTGAGAAAAAGGTAAGTTTGACTGCTGGTGTGGCTCTCGCCCACAGTTGATGGCGATCTAAGGCATCGGCATCATGACGCAGTACCTACTTACCGCTAATCTATACCAATGGGTGGGATGTATCCTCAGGTTGTTCTGATCCACTCGCACGTGACCTTGGCTGACCCGGAGCTGCTGCCCAGTGTCAGGAAACAGGCTCAGGAGGTGCTGCTGGAAAAAAGAGTGGAGCTATTGCTAGGTAATTTGCCCCAATGGGGCATCTTAGGGGCTGTGTTGGAGCTTCTTACTTCCTCGGGAGATGTTCCTAAGAGACTGATCATAAATACAATCATGTAGAATATCAAACTTCTCTTATGTGGGTAGGATGTGACAGTTCTGCTAATATTAATATCACTGTTAGTCCCAGTAATACCCTGTGTTATGATGAACTGTATCGATTGTATTTTGACCAACTGGCCTTTTCTTAAATAAAACAAATACCGGCCGGCTGTCGCCAAATATCGTATATCTTATCAAAACTCGTAGGCTTCCGAAGCTGGTGTCAACTGACTGGGGATTTAACTCTTCTGGATTCGACCACGTCGTGTAGGAGACTGGTTCCGACGTTTCGCTTCCCTTGTTGGAAGCATCTTCGGGGAGCTTCCACGTCTCGTGAAGGCTAGATGTGAACTGGAGTGTTCGATGAGGGTGGGTGTGTTTACGGGCGGGATTGAGGTTGGAGGTCGTAGCAGGTGGTCGGGCAGACAGGTCAACTTATCTCAACACGGCTCTAAGAACACATAAGAGCGACAAGAAACAACAACATCAACTCGGCAGCAGTTGAACACTCACTGCAGACCGGTCATGAGATCCACTTTGAGGAGACCACAGTGCTTGCACCTGTTCCCGGATACAGGAGCCGCGTAGTAAGAGAGGCGGTCGAGATTGAGAAGCACCCCAACAACTTCAATCGGGAGGAGGGCTTCAAGCTATCAAGAACCTGGACACCTCTCATTTCGAGTCTTCGCGCCAAGCCCACAAGGCTGCCTCTCGTTGAAGCTCCGTCCAACGAGCCGACCTGTAACACGAAAGATACAGTGCGAGCGGAAAACACGACGGGGGCGCCACCTATCAGGACCACCCGCTACGACCTCCGACCCCTATCCCGCCCATAAATACACCCACCCTCGTCGAACACTCCAGTTCACATCTAGCCTTCACGAGAGGTGGCAGCTCCCTGATGATGCTTCCAACAAGGGAAGCGAAACGTTGGAACCGGTGTCCTACACGACGCGGTCGAATCCAGAAGAGTTAAATCCCCAGTCAGTCGATCATATATCTTATTCGGTTATGAACACCATGTTTTTCCCCTGTATATTCCAAATTTAGGACAGAAAGTGTCAAATCTTTCTGAGCTGCAGTTCAACGTTACCCAGAAGAACATGACTGTCCAAACGGACAAGGGAGAAAAGATCTTGACTGACTTAGTCATCTGCTGTACTGGAAACCGCATCAACTCTGCTGCCTATGTATCTTCACTGGGTGAGTCTACTTTTGTGTGGCCGTTTGTGTGAGAGAACGAAGTGAGAAGATAATGCAGTGTACCATAACGAATATTCAGGTTTCCTGTGATGGATCATTTCCCCGCAAGATAGCGTTCGGTTAAAAGCGTCTATGAGGGGTTTTTGCATGAGACTGTGCGTCATCGTGAAAAATTGTAGACATCTCTACTGCGTTACTCAGACTTCTGAAAGTCTTAGCGTGTTTTTAACTCCGGTTACAATAATTTGAATTATTAATTTTTGCATGATCTTTATAAAGTTGTTGGCTGACGTGAGCTGCAGCACGGTATTTCATGAGGCGTTCGGTTGTTCGCCGAGCTTGGCATTTAGGTTGCAAACGTTCCGTCGTCGGTCGAGGTGACATCAGTGCACAAGTTGTTTCGTACACCTTGTGCACTGATGTCACCTCGACCGGCGACGAAACGTTAGCAACCTAAATGCCAAGCTCGGCGAACAACCGAACACCTCAACCATCTACCCGAGCTACGAAGACCACCGATTATTCTCTATGATCCTCAACAATATTTCATACTGGAATGTCATCAGATTGTATGAATTTATAGGCCCTTGTATTGCACTCTTGACACTTGCCCACCATATCAACCCAACATTTTCAATTTTAACAAAGGCATCAGCTACGTAGAGAATAATTCCACCACACAGAAAGGCTGAAATAGAAGGGGAAAAAAACCGATTGTACATTGAACTATAGGTCAGTTGTTCTTTACCCTACATTGTGAAAGTTAACACCATGTTTTGCTGGTTTTTATTTCTTTAATTTTTTTTAAATATCTGGGCTTGCTGTCTTGGATGGAGATTGGCAGGGCATTCTGATCTCACTAGGACCAGTGATTGTAGGCCTGTGGGTGTGTATGTGTGTGTTCCGCAGGTGAGTGTCTGGTGGAGAACGGAGCCCTCAAGGTTAACGAGCACCTTCAGGTGGTGGGTCACGATAACATTTACGCTGTAGGAGATTGCGCCAATCTCAATGAGCCCAAGTTGGCGTATCACGCTGGCTTGCATGCGGGTGTCGCTGTCGCCAACATCATCAACAGCCTGACCGGGAAGCCTCTGACCTCCTATAAGACAGGTGACTCGCACCGCTTCCTTTAACTCACTTTAGATTTCCTAGCCACAGCTGCAGAGCTCTTCAGATGGAAAGTTCAGCCATTTCCACTTTGTTTAGCAGTCTGAATTATATCTATTTGCTCAAAGCAATTGTGCACTGGAACGTCGTGCAATTGTCATTTAATACCTCAATAGCAGTTTTGCCCAGGTTGATGGGACAAAAGATGGAATTTAACAGTTCGTGTGCAAAAATCCTTTGTTCTTTTTGGCTTCCCTCACAGGGAGTGTGACAATGTTGCTGGCTATGGGGCGGGATGATGGGGTGGGCCAGTTTAGTGGTCTGAAATTACCCCGCTTTGCTGTGGCCATGGGCAAGAGCAAGAGCTTGCTTGTGTGGAAGAGTTGGTACGAGATGGGCCAGAAGCTTCCGGCAGGGCCTCCACCTACACAGTAGTGAGTCAAGGCCCTGGACCTTCCTTGCTTCTCTTCAGTCTCTGCTGTAGATGTTGATCTGCACACTGTGCTTAACCTAAGTCAAGGTTTACATTTGCTGTAATATCTTCCCGTTTGCCAAATTACATATTTTGTATATCCCATGCTGATTATTACAATTTAGTCTGTATGTTAAATGGAGCTAAAGCTGGTGACAAAAGCAACGAGTGTTTGATATCCTTGTCGTATCAGTTTGTACTGTGATTTTACTGTCCATATGTGTGGTACATTGAAAGTCATTGTGGTAGGTGTAGGTCAGAGGAGAACTTGCAAATGTTTTCATGGCATTAGATAAGGTAAGATTATAGCCATCAAGTTATGACTTTAATGTTTTTTGGCTTGTAGGATTTCATTCTACGTTGATAATGAAGGAAAGGAATTTGAGCAGTAGCAGGTTGTATTTTTTTTTTTTTAAAATGCTGAAGTTTAGCTGTTGAGTTCCTTAGGTTATAGGGAATCTTATTCAATTCAAAGTTTCACATTTTAAATCCATCGAGTCCAAATGTCTCTTGTTATCACTATCTGCTTGTTAAGTCAGGGTTGGAGTAGTGTGGAACATCCTAGGACCATATGGTGTAAGTAACATAGCGTTCCTTACTGTGATCATTCTCACCGTTTATGCAGGACTACCTGAGAACATCTACAACAGCATACGTTCCAAAGCAAATAACTGCACAAGCACAAATTGTGTTTTCTAGGGGATGGATGTCGCTTTGGAGAAAAGCATCTGCTAAATGAACAAATGGAACGATTTTATTTAACAATAGAACGATTTTATTTAACAATAGTTAAGGCCACTGAAAGCACAAGATTGAACATGCAGTAAGGGCTCTCCCTACGTCGTTTCGTGTTGCGTCGATTTTGACTTTACGTCGGTTTTTTGTTAAATGTATATGGAAAAATACAATTCGTCTTAATTCGACTGATGCGACTTTACGTCGGGCAGCCGAAAATATTAAAAAAAATGTTAAACAATTAAAAAAGTGTAAAATCAAATAAAAATAAATGTTAAAATATATTGCAGTCTATAAAATCAATTAAAAGGTTAAAAATAAAAAAATTGTCTCATTTACCTGCCGTTCGGCGCCGATAACATTGAGTTCCGCCGCATTATTTGTTTTTTCTTTACTTCAGCATTAATTTAAGCGTAATACACGTAAGGGGAATGCTTATTAGGGGTTTGTAGGGGGTCTAAATCGGTTTTTTAGGGGTAATTTCGTTTTCCGTCGTTTTTCGACTTAAGTCGCACCCTTTGGAACCAATTAACGATGCAGGGCGAGGTATTACTGCATTATGGTCACCTGGCACAAAAACAGCATTTTGCACCTCTGCATATTTATGAAATCATGTTTAATACTTAAGCCGGGTCACTATTTTGTGCCATGCTAATTAGCTCATCACAAGGAATGTGTAGTGAACACGGTAAAGCTCTACCACACAATTACAGGAACATACATAGCGGTTGGACAATTACATAATATACCATTAACATAAGGCAATGTAATGGTTGAATTTGTCAACACTTTGCAATCGATTTGCATTTAGTTCCTCACACTATCCACTTCTGGATGCTCTGGGTGCTCATTCTTCAGTTGGAAGGTTACACATCTCACAGCAAGGCCCAGTACGTATACAATTAGTCCCAGTACATATATAATAAATTAACAGGAGTTTCTAAAATATTGATTAATTTGAAATCACATGCATGATTGCAGCCTCTACATTAAAAATAAAATGCAATGTGCTTCAACACGATTCCCCCTCCATCTGTGTATTGAAAGTAGATCCTGCGATTTTCTGTGCAAAACATGGGTGAAGAGGATTCTCACCTAGGCGCGTGTCAAAATGCAATGTATAGGTAGTGGTACAAAGGGCTTCAAATAAAACTTACTGCTCTACTACATCATTCAGGTACCTTGCCCAAGAGTACTACAGCTGGGATTCGAACCTGTGACCTTCGTAGGAAAGGTAGCAGATGTAACCATTAAGCTGCCGTGCTACATTGCACATGTGTATATTTGACCTGGTTGAAAGGTACCCTGTATCTTAACAGCAAGCAGCCACCTCACTCACTTGCTCCATCCTTAACTTTTTACGGTTGCCAACATTAAACACCATTTAAAGTGGAACGCTGGTTGGTTCAAAAGTGAGAATGAGTTTTGTATCCCATAGAAGTCCACGTGATATTAAATACAAAGTTTCATATTACCATTAGTACGTTTACATCCAAGACTACACTAATGCAAAACCAGGTACTGCGAAAGAACGTGGGTTCGATCCCTGCTCGGTCTGCTTGGAGTTTGCGTGTTCTCTCTGTGCTTGTGTGGGTTTCCTCCCACACTCCAAAGACATGCTGTTCAGGTTCCCCTATAGTGTGTGAATGACAGAGAAAGTATGTTCCACTGATGTATGGATGAGTGACCCAGTGTAAGTCGTGTATCTAGCAGTGTGTCACCGCGGTGAATAAGGTGTGTGGGCTTATAACACTACATAGAGTTCATTGGAAGTCACTTTGGAGAAAAGCATCTGCTAAGTCAATAAATGTAAATGTAGACAGCTTTAAGTATTAAGCGGAAGCTAGGCAAGACCCTCTAAATGATTTCTTAAACTTGTGTAAAACTAATTTGTTCAGAGAGCCCTGTGAAAAATCATTTGACATGGTCTCAAGCATTTTGACACCAAGGTGTTAAACTGATCAGCTGTTAGACCCCATCATGGGCACAAATTGGCCTTTCATTCAAATTGCCAATACCAGTTCCTCTCATCTCATCCCAAATAAAAATTTGATACATTAAGTTTTTCTGCCTTATACTTGTTTACATGTGCAATGTTGAGTCCATAACAATTTTATCCATTTTGTAATCTATTCGTACTTTACTCACACTGTCTGAACCACTTGCTCCCTATGGAGTCACGGGGAGCCAGAGCCTAACCCGGCGACACAGGGCGAAGGGCTGCAGGTGGAGGGGACACACCCAGGACAGGATGCCAGTCCATTGCAGGGCACCTCAAGTGGGACTCAAGCCCCAGAGCCACCAGAGAGCAGGACTTGGTCCAACCCCCTGTGCCACTGCAACCTCCTTGCACTTTTCACTATTACTTTATTAAAATACCTTTGGTTTCTTTAAGAAAAAAATGCAGTGTGTCTTGGCAGGTATTCAGTAAGCAACAAATTGAAAATATAAGATAGGTTCTAATATAGGTTGCACAACCCCGTCAGCAAACCAGCCCTGAGGCCAATTGCGGACTAGTCAACGTTTGACGTTTGGTCGCCTGAGCCCTTGAGGTACGACTGGTAAAAAAAACAAGGAGAAGAGGAGCAGGTAGGTGAGGTACATCAGGAAGACCAACACAATGTTATCCAGATAGGAAGGGCAACCATCCTGGATCCAACAATACGCAAGCCCACTAACAGCCAAACCCATGGCCATCTGCAAGATCTGGGCAGTTGTGATGACCACAGCACATAGAGGAGGTACATGCATACCAGCAGCTCGCATGGCGTAGTAGATGTGCATGAACTAGGTAGTTCATGGTCATGAACCAGCCACCACCCGCCACTTGGTCCTTGTAGGAGGACCAGGAGTAGAGCACGACTGATATGGTGCTACCGGTGCAAGAAGAGGAGCCGCTGCTTGCGCAGTAGAATGACCACCGTGTCACCTGTTGAAATGGACAGCCACTGGTCAGAACGTGCTTTGCTCCCCAAGGGTCGATCACTCCAGTTGAGGAGTGGTACATTTCTGGCAGACTTCTAAAACGAAGTGTAGAAAATTCCCACTTTGACCTTTTCGCATTAATTTAGGAAATTCTTTGCCAAATCAATGTACACTTTTTAAAGAGGGTTTAGCTCAAATCTTTGTCCAATGTTAGAGTGCAAAATATACTAAACTGCTGACAATTACTCACATTTATGCAGCAGAGCAACGGAAGATTTGCATACATTCATACTTGATGGGAAACGGTCACCGGTTCGTGAGACATGAACATCTCCGGACTAGTGCATAATGCTACAAGAGAGCAGAACGTACATGGCTATACAGGATTACAGAGTAAAGAATGAAGTCTGCCTTATTTTAACAAGCAATTGTGTTCATTTGATCCAATTTAGTTGTCAATTTTGTGGCTCAGGAACACTTGAAAAGTTACCATGGAAACTAATGTACCAACATTTGATAAGGGTAAAACTTATGGGTTTATCAGGATTGAATTACCTTCACAAGGTGTGGGAAGACTATGATTTGCTTATTTTCAAGGCCAGAACACCAGCTGTCATGTGAGAAATTACATTTAATAATACAGATGCTGTCATTGCTCAGATCAGTCTTATACTCTGTACAAGAATGGTTCAACTGCCACTTAATCACAGGGCTGCTGTCACGTCCACGCCCGCAACTCAACCGACAGCACCTGACTCTGGTCCAACACCTGACTTACTGCTCATCCTTTAAAAATCCCTCCTCAGCTCCCATACCTTTGCGGAATCTCGTCAGAGACAACCGCACTTCCTTCATGATGTCCAGCGCATACGCATCTCTTCTTCTCAGTTCTCGTCCTCCGGTTTTCGTCCCTTCGCCTTGTTTCCTGACCACGTCCACGGATCTTCATTTCAACGCCAACCGCCAATCGACCGACTCTTCGCTGCTTCTTCTGACCGCACCCATGGATCCCTGCTCTGACCCCGACCGCCGATCGACCGACCATTCACCTGTCCCCGACACCAAGAACTTGCTTGATCCCCTGAATCCAAATGAACGACTCCGCACTTGGGTCCTGCCGTCCCGGTTCTCTCAGCCGCCCATGACAGATGCTCAATGCTCACTTTCACAATTTTCCACCCCCTCCAAAACATGTGAACACACTGTACCCAGCTCTGGTGCCTTGCTCAGGACAAATGCATAAGCCCAGAATTTGCTGATGGGTCCACTGTAGAAGCTCTGGTCATAGACAGACTGCTTGAAGCCTCTGGTGTTGAGGATATACAGCAATTCAAGAGAATTATTTGAAACCAAATGTAATTGTAAATATGTATGCTAATTAGTTGTACTACCAGAAGAAAGCAAAAGTTGAGCGATCAAGATCATGACAAACCACATACACATTCAAAAGTATTGAGCTTCAGAAGCACGGAAAGTTCTAGATCATGGCTGGGAACAAGCCATAGGTTCGTTTTATGCACGCAAGTGAATTTTTCAGTCTATGCTTGTACTGGAACTGAATCTGCAATCAATACATTTATTCATTTAGCTGATGCTTTTCTCCAAAGCGACTTGTAATGTTAAGATACCTACAATTATTTACTTATTTATACAGCTGGGCAATTTTTACTGGAGTACTTTAGGGTGAGTACCTTGCTCAAAGGTATTACAGCTGGAGGTGAAATTTAAACTTGTCACTTTTGGGTTAAATGCAATAGCTGTAACCACTATATATAACATGAATATCTATTTATTTGCCATTTAAGTCGCTTCTCTAGACAGTTGAGTAATGCGTACCAGCAAAAGGACAATACAGTCGAGGTTTGGCAATTGTCAGTCTAAATTTGTCACTTTGGAGAAGACCTCTTTAAATTAATAATCATGTAACCTCAAAGCAGGGGGTGCGGTGGCATACTGGGTTTGCCTGGGTCCTGCTCTCCGGTGGGTCTGGGGTTCAAGTCCCGCTTGGGGTGCCTTGTGATGGACTGGCGTCCTGTCCTGGGTGTGTCCCCTCCCCCTCCAGCCTTACGCCCTGAGTTGCCGGGTTAGGCTCCGGTTCCCCGCGACCCCGTATGGGACAAGCGGTTCAGAAAGTGTGTGCGTGTAAACTCGAAGCTTTCAAATGTTTTCACGAAAAACCCTATCGAGATGCCCTTACAGCCATAATGCTGTAGCTGCCTACTTCCTAAAATACATAATTTGGCATCATGTTGAGGAAACCTATATTTCACAACCGAAAGAACACATTTACAAAAACCTTAGCATGTCTGGGAAGCCCAAATAGGAGAAGATACAGTTCAGGTTTAAATGTTGGCTGACAGCACAGTGACACAAATGCATGTTGTGAAGGACACCACTAGATGTAGATGCCACGAATGGAAATTAATGTGCTTCAAATGACCCTGCTCACCTGAACGTTGCCAAGCTTAGGGACCACAGCACGAGGGGTCTTTCGAGCTCTAGCTTTGGCCCGCTCCTCATGAAGTGCTGTCCGCAGAACACAAATGACTTGTTCCTGTGGGGCAGGGAGTCGCATCAACAACACAAAGTCGCCAACTTGGTTTTCAAGCTCCTACACAGAGCAAGGAATTACACTGAAGAAAGCAAAGCAAAGCAAGGCAGGACCGGAGCACATGAGAAGTCAGGCTGAGTATTTCGGGGGCCTCGGTGAGCATCGGCAACGGAAGCAAGTACGCATCACATCATCTGAACCGCTTGTCCCATCCGGGGTCGCAGGGAGCCAGAGCCTAACCTGGCAACACAGGGCATAAGGCTGGAGAGGGAGGGGACGCACCCAGGACGGGACACCGGTCAATCACAAGCAGGACTCGAACCCCAGACCCACCAGGAAGCGGGACCCGGCCAAGAGCGCCGCCCCTCTGGACAGCCACTTATGTTTATGTTTCGTAATTTTTAATAATTTCTTTAATAATAGAAAAGCCTTCTTGGAACTACTTGTGTAGTGTATACCGGTTTATGCTGTATTAACGTGACAAATCGACTGTACTCAAGAATCGTGTGTCTGCATCCAGATCTCTCCTTCTACACATGTAAAGCACTTCTCGTACTGTTCCCTGAGATGTGCATCGCTTTGGAGAAGAGCATCTGCGAAATGAATAAATGTAAATGTAAGAATGACTTGTGAAAGCTCTCTGAGAAATCAGCTCTTACTTTTCAGACGTCTTCATCATAAAATGTTGAATATTATTTATTGGATTGCACGTAACTGAACTGAATTAATTGTATTGCAGTTTCTTCCAAAATGAAAAGCTGAACGTGTTTAAATGTGGCGAAAGAATTAAAATAACTGTTTTGTTCAAATGAATAAAATGTTTTTTTTTTTTTCCACTAAATTGGCTTCACCTCTTCACAAGGATAGTGTGAAAATAAAGGTGAACAACTTCAACAGCCTTCAGGTTGTAGAGTTTATCCGAGGTTGATGAAATGCTCCCATCTTCTGGCTGAAATGATAAATTGAGCATGACAGTTTTCATAACCTTCACTGTTATTCACCTTTTATTATCAGTTACTCATTCAGTTTATTCATCCTCATCCTGGATTAATGTAAAGCCTTTTATTAAGCGTTCCCACGTTTCTCCTCTACTCGTTTCTCTGCACTTGCTTCCTATAGCTGCCCGGATCAAATTCAAGACCCCGGTTATTGTCTACAAATGCATCAATAGAACTGCTCCCAGCTGTTTACAAGACTTGATCATCCGCTACGCCCCAACTAGACCCCTTTGCTCGTCTACTTCTGCTCGCTTGGTGGTCCCACGCACGAAAAGTAAAGCACGGAGGTTCTCGGTTCTGGCTCCGTTGTGGTGGAATGACCTTCCCCTGTCACTCAGAACTGCTGAAACTCTGCCTACGTTCAAGAAGGGTCTGAAAACTCACCTTTTCCGGATCCATTTCGCCCAAGATCTCTCCAGCTCATTTACGGCGTAATTGTTCACGCATCGTAACTTCACGAGCATCACCAGATAAAGCCTTTATTCAGCCGCTACTCCGGCATTGCATTTGCTTGTTTGTGTATCTTATAATATTAAAAAAAAAAATTGGTGGGAGGGCATCGGGATTTGTCTATCCCGTGTTTTATGCACCTGCTCGAACGATGAACTTCAGTGCAGCAAGTGGAAGGTAACAAATTAGGTTTACTTGAGACTTTCATGTCTGCAGCCATGTCTCCTTCTCTTAATCTAATGCATAAATTGTACTTTCGCTGAGATGTATGTCGCTTTGGACAAAAGCGTCTGGTTTCATAATAATTAAAGGACGCCACGGTGGTGCAGTTGGTAGAGCTCGGTAGAGAGAGACCACACAATTTCCTGAGAGTATTTTGAGACTTTGGGTTAGCAGAGGTTCTATGACTAAAGGTCAAAGGCACAGTGCTGGAACCAGGTGAACTGGTTGGACTGGTAAAAGATCTGTGATTAAAAACTGATGATAGTTTCCTGTAGGGGTTGTGGTGGTGCAGTGGGTTTGACCGGGTCCTGCTCTTGGTTGGGTTTGGGGTTCTAGTCCCATCTGGGGTGCCTTGTGATGGACTGGCATCCTGTCCTGGGTGTGTCCCTTCCCCCTCCAGCCTTATGCCCTATGTTGCTGGGTTAGGCTCCAGCTCCCTCTGACCCTGTATGGGACTAGTGGTTTCAGATGATGTGTGTGTGTATGTGTGTGATGGTTTCCCACAGAGAGTATACTCATCCACATTGTTCTGGTATTAGGTGAAAGTCTAGGCTTTCTGTTCAAGTTCATGAGACGAGTCCTGAGCAGTAAGGTGACACTTCTTTCGTCCCCTTGAAACCATTCCGAAACCACACGGTCCTGATATGCCGTCAGACAAACGTGCTTCTCGCGGATCATCTACGTCACGTGGCTTAGCATGCCGGAGATGAATTAGTTCAGCAAGGACATCCCCGCTTCAGAACCTTAAGACCCTTGAAAATTATGCAAGAGGATGGGTACAAGGTGAGAAAAATTGCTCCTCCTCCATTAGCATTACTTGTCACTCTGGTCACCACAACACTTTCCCCAAGTCATGAAGACCTCTGCAGTCCACCTGGATCTGGAGACAGGATGCTTCTGGTCCATCTTGGTGCTCTGTCATGGAATGAGTGGTCTGTTAATGAGGGCAGCACATGGGATGCTAAAATTAACCGCAGTCCTTGGCAGGAGCAGAGAGTGACGGCTGCCGCTGATGCTTGGCTCGGGTACAGGACGTCGCTAGGGCGGGCAGAGATGTGCGCTGCATCGCAGGCCCCAGCCGGCACCGTGGTGCAGGTGGCAGGCCACAGAGATGAGCCCAGCCGCTCCTGGAACGGGCGTCTACATCCTGCAGTCGCTGCAATGTCTAAGTGGTCCACCCCCGACAACGTCCTCCATCTATTTCGCCACTTTGTTGGAACATCGCTGCATTTATGAAAGATCGCAGCAAAAGTTATGAAAATGTCAGCCATGTGTTGGAACGCATTCGTAAATTCCCACATGTTGACTCTAGAACAGAAGAGTTAAAGGGATTTTCTGAAAATATTATCAACAATTATTATGAAATCACAGGGGGTGCAGTGGGTTGGCCTGGGTCCTGTTCTCCAGTGAGTCTGGGGTTCGAGTCCTGCGTGGGGTACCTTGTGATGGACGGGCGTCCCGTCCTGGGTGTGACCCCTCCCCCTCCAGCCTTTTGCCCTCTGTTGCCGGGTTAGGCTCCGGTTCCCCGCGACCCTGTACGGGACAAGCGGTTTCAGGTGGTGTGTGTATTATGACATCTGTATATATTATGAAGGCCTTATCTGTGCTCACCGAACGAAAAGGCTTCCGATACAAGGGAACACACGTCTTTTTTTTAAAAATGTGGATGCTGGAAATGTACAATCATGGAAAAATATTGATGGAACCTTGAGGTACCATGAGAAGGAGACCGAAAAGAAATTGGTGTGAAGGGTCTTGTGTTTCTCTTCTTACATCATTGAGTGTGACCCTGTATACTGTTCAGTTCTTCACTAAAATTCTACAAAACACATTATAATAATATTAACTGCATGAAAAATTATTTACCATGCATTGCGTTACATATAACTCACGGCGACTATAGCACTTACAGTATATACAGTATATGACCGGGTGCTCTGGTTTCCTCCCACACTCCAAAGACATGCTGTTTAGGTTCCCCCATAGTGGGTTAGTGACAGAGAGTGTGTGCGTTCCACTGATGTATGGATGGGTGACCCAATGGAAGTGGTGTATCTAGCAGTGTAAGTCACCGCGGTGAATAAGGTGTGTGGCCTGATAACGCTACATAATATCCATTGGAAGTCACTTTGGAGAAAAGCGTCTGCTAAGTGAATAAATGTAAATGTGATGTAATATTATGCAAGATTTCACCCCTCAGGTATTTTGTTGACACGAGAAAACACAAGAAAGGCGCTTGAACCAGGTGGCCCTTTTCCCGCACTGACCGATGCTTTGTTGCCCTCAAGCTGTTTCGAATGTGAAAATCTTACAAAAGTCGTGTTTTTGTTTCTTTTTTACATCTGAATCAGGTCAGTCATGATCTCCACCGTACAACACTTTCACCCAGAAAAAAACAGTCTTTACAATAAATTTCCTCTCTAATGACTTTGCTCCTTCCTATGCTTTCATAAGATTTCTTGTCCTGCTCGGAAAGGCAGCACTATGATAAGGTCCCTACTTTTTATTACCATATGGAGGATAAGCTTTTCTGCTTTTTTTTTTTTTTTACCCCATTTGAGAGATGTATCAATCTTCTCTTACCTGTTCTGGTAAAGCTTGGCTACACAAAACAAACCATTTCACGTTCATCTGACGCTTTTCTCCAAAGCACACACGCCATCCGAAATCACTCGTCCCAGCGAACCGGAGCGCAAGGGGACACACCCAGGGCGGGACGCCAGTCCATCACAAGGCACCCCAAGCAGGACTCGAACCCCAGAGTCACTAGATAGGGGGACCCAGCCACCCCCACCACCCCTTCTCTGAAGGACCTTCCAACTATTTACCCATTTATACAGCTGGGTAATTTCACTGGAGCAGTTTAGGTCACGTGCCCTGCTCAAGGGTACTGCGGCTGGAGGTGGGATCGGAACAGCTCTGCCAAATATGCTGCCAGCTACGCCTTCTCCAAAGAGCACAGCGCTCTTCCCGTATCCTTGTCTTTAGGTTATATCGTGAATGACGCTGCCGTTAGTACTGGCACCACACATTAGTTGTTAAGTCCTTAGAGAGGTGGGAGACTGCTGCGCTCACAGCTCTGCGTGCAGCGCTGGTCATGTACGGTCATGACCACTTGGGGGCGTAGCTGTGCACTTCTCATTCGGCGTAGAAGTACAACCAACGCACTGACTGCTCCAGTGTTGTTGAGAAATGTTCTGTTTCCAGAAAGAGAGACAACCCAACGGAAGCCAAAGAGAGATCAAAGCGAGGGAGAAGGTGGATGTTTCCAGAGTCAGTGCCGCAGCCCTCGGGGGGGCGGTAATGTACCGTACTGCCGAGGGCCACCGGGAGTTATGGTACCTCGGGCTTTTCATCTGTCCTCTGAGGGACCGAGAGATCATTTAAAATCCAGGATCGTCTCACTGGTATCCCCGAAGGCAGTATGTGAACTTCCAGCTGTGTCTCAGGACATCTGTACCAGCAGGTTCGTCGCAGTTCTCCAAATTGTGTTCAAACAAAAAAAGTCAAGCTCAGTAAGACGAAGTGTCTCATGGTCATCTCTTCAGCAGAGTATGGACATATTTGTGGTGTATAAGGTATTTTGAGCAGTGCTCTGTTAATAAGGGTAACAGTTTAGTGTAGAAATCCCTACAAAGATACACACTGCCTGCGAGGCTTTGAAACTCCCAGGTGTCCTTGTGAACCTGCACTGCACCTCTTTGCGATGACCTGTGCCTCTCCATGATCACCTGTCTTTCTCCATGTCGACCTGTCCTTCTCTATGATGACCTGTTCATCTCCATGTTGACCTGTTCTTCTCCATGCCGACCTGTTCCTCTCCATGATGAGCTGTTCTCCATGTCGACCTGTTCCTCTCCATGATGACCTGTCCTCTCAGTGATGCCCTGTTCATCTCCATGTTGACCTGTCCTTCTCTATGATGACCTGTTCATCTCCATGTTGACCTGTTCTTTTCCATGATGAGCTGTTCTCCATGTCGACCTGTTCCTCTCCATGATGACCTGTCCTCTCAGTGATGCCCTGTTCATCTCCATGTTGACCTGTCCTTCTCTATGATGACCTGTTCATCTCCATGTTGACCTGATCTTCTCCATGTCGACCTGTTCCTCTCCATGATGACCTGTTCTTCTCCATGTCGACCTCTTCTTGTCCATGATGACCTTTCTTCTCCATGTCGACCTATTCCTCTCCATGATGACCTGTGCCTCTCCATGATGACCTGTTCATCTCTATGTTGACCTGTTCTTCTCCATGTTGACCTTTCTTCTCCATGTCCACCTATTCCTCTCCATGATGACCTGTGCCTCTCCACGATGACCTGTTCATCTCCATGTTGACCTTTCCTTCTCCATGTCGACCTGTTCATCTCCATGATGACCTGTGCCTCTCCACGATGACCTGTTCATCTCCATGTCGACCTGTTCATCTCCATGATGACCTGTTCTTCTCCGTGATGACCTACTCCTCTCTGGGGGGAACAGTTAATTGGTGTCCTACTCCACTGGTCCTCCTGACTCACGGAGCAGATAGATGGCATTCAGCACGCGCTAGTCTTCACTGATCTTTGTTGTCATCAGACACTCCGACTTTCACTGATCAACCTGTTAGAAGTTTTCCCAAAGCTGTTTTCCTTCTTATGTTAAGTTGGGCCTTTTGTTTTTTGGACCTCTGGGCATGCTCGCCCGCGCGCTTCACAGCGGAGGACGTGATTCGATAAAGAGCGCGAGCACAACGCTGCGTGGAAGGCGGTGCGCGCGCACTTGTCTGTCCCCGCGCGCCCTGCTTCCGCTCGACGGAGACTCACGCGGAGCTGGAGCTGTCCGTTTCAGAACCGCGCGCTATCAGATGAACAAAGAGCACCCCCCGACCCTACCCTCACCAACCCCCCCCCTCCAGTGGGTGTCCTCGCTACGCGAAGCGACCGGCGTGTCCTGCGGTAAACAGGTCGCGCGCCACCCGGTGAGTGTTACCCGTTCGCTGTGAGGCAGGGCACACAGTCACTGTGACAGTGCAGCCGCGCGCGTCTCAATCAGTGTGACCCTCCTTTGTCCTGCAAACTTGCCGCGGAGTCCAGCGGAGACCCGCCGTCTTGCTGCGCCCCCGCTTTTGTGCGCGCGGCTCGCGCGAGCCGTTAGTCCGCGAGGGCGTCGCGCGGATCGGCTCGTCTGTCGCAGGGTTTGTGTCACAGCGGCGGTCTCTGTGTGTGTGTGTGTGTGTGTGTGTGTGTGTGTGTGTGTGTGTGTGTGTCTCGCTGCCTCCACCGAGGAACGTAATTTAGCCTAAAATTTTAGGTCGAAATCGCAATTTACAGGGAACAGAAATCTCAGCTGTTTCTCTTTGAAATTCATTTATTAATTATTTAATTTATTTCTTCCTTTTTTTAATTTGGATTATATAGAAGGCGTTTCTACTATTGTTTCGGTGCATATTTTTTTTACAGTACACTTCTGTGTGTGTGTTCGTTTTTGTTTTTTGTTTTTTTACAAAAGTGTGCAACCCCACTCTTTTTTTTTTTTGTATTGCCCCGTTTTTTTCATCCCAAGCAACCAAGTAACGTTACTAAATTCATTCGTTAGACAACTCAAAATAATTAGTAGAATGAACAATTTTTTTAGGTGTTGCAGTTTTTTTTTTTTTTTTGGACACAAATAATTTTGGTAAAATTTGGTAATTTTACTTGATTTCATTAAGTAGATTTCTCTTAATAATATATGTCATCGACATTTGCTTAAAATTATTGCTGCAAAATTTTTGCCTAATTTTTTTTTTTTGGTAGAAACCACATCTCCCTTTTTACAGTCCATCTTAAAAGTTGACCAAATACACTGGAAGGTTTCTCAAGTAAAAAGATGCAAAACTGTATATATATTATATATATATAACTGTTAACTGTATATATATATATATACAATTAACAGTTATTATTGTATATAATTTATATGTCCATCTCATTTGTGTTTTCCATTTGTTCTTATGAGAAAATAGCAGCGCTGGAAGTTGTCCCTCTACAAGAAGCGCTTCCTAGGTGGATATCGCATTTGCTGTGTGTGTTTTTGTGGACATGCGTGTGTGTGTCTGCGTCCTTTTCACACTGCAGGTGCGTGTATGTGTCACACACACACCACCGCATGCTGCGTGCTGGATGACCATATCCAGTACAGGGATCACACGCGTGGTTCTCCGTGTGCAAGAGCAGTGTTGCAGTGATCCTTCGGTCACAAGATTCTAATGTTTCGCTTGTCAACATCTGCCTAATGCTGCCAACAGTCTTTCCTCTCAGTTATACACAAAGACAATGGTTTGCAAAGTTATATGTATCTTACAGTTAAAAATGTACTTTGAGTTCAGCCTTGAATCAGTGTTTGTTTGGACTCTTTCATTAAGGTGTTTGTATTTGTGTGTGGCTGTAATTTTTAATTTGTGCAGCGCTGCTGTAAGGGGGGGAGGGGGCGCGGCGGGTTTGGCCTGTGCCTGCTCTCTGATGGGTCTGGGGTTCGAGTCCTGCTTGGGGTGCCTCGCGATGGACTGGCGTCCCGTCCTGGGTGTGTCCCCTCCCCCCCCCTGCCTTGCGCCCCGTGTTGCTGGGTTAGGCTCCAGCTCGCCACGACCCCGCTTGGGGACAAGTGGTTTCGGACTCTGTGTGTGTCTGTGTGTGTGCTGTAAGTGGCTGTGGCTGGGGGTGGGTACCCTTTGTCAGGTGGGGTTAATGCCGCTCCTACAGTGATGTTTCCTATTCAGCTCGTGTCAGGCATGTTCTCCAAGTCAAAGGCAAGTCACGTCTTCTCAAATGTCAGTGTTTCTGCGAACCTTTACAGCCGTCTCTCCCTCTGGGCGTCACCGTGTCAGCAAGGGCGTTGCCCGGTCCATGGATGTGTCCTGCACCTGGGGGTCTACACTGATGGTGCAAAGACAATAGACAGCGAAGCCTCTTCTGCGACGACCGCTTTTGGAGCACAGCGCTTGACTCAGATCGCTGCCGAGGGCGTGTCGTGTTTTAGACCTGCTCAGACACCTCTTCGCCTCGCGTCTCCGGAGCTTTTTGCGGAACATCTTAACACTTACACTTTGTGTAACCTACCACTTCCCACACAAGGTTCTGTTATCTTCTGCTCCAAAGTTCGGGCAGAAACGATACCGCCGCCCTCTGATTTCTCTGAGAATGAAAAAGTGTTTCACTGGCGGACCGTTGCAGAGGACAAACACACGTGTATCCCCCACATTGTAGCTCTGCGAGGAACTGTGGATCCAGAAAGACCTCACTACGTTAGCGACCACAATGCAACGCCGCACACTCCGCAGGTCTCCTCCCAATAGCATTCGGAGCAACTAAAAGATTTTCGAATTAAAAACAACACTTTGGAGGAGGTGATTGACATTTACATTTACATGCGTTCATTTAGCAGATGCTTTTGTCCAAAGAGACGTACGTCTCGCTCAGATGCAAACGCGTGATTCTAAAGTAGAGTAAGTTTGTTGCTTTCCGTCATATGAACCATATGAGCTTTGCTGACGTGATCTTCTGCAATAATATGTTTTCTCTGTGTTTTTTTCTTCAGTTCCAGGCTAAACGGTGCTGTGCGGTGTGTATGTGCAGAAAAGCATGTGAAGCATTGCACCTTGTATACATAATGCCAAGGTGTCTTGTCTTATCGAGTTGTTGCAAAGCGTTCATCGGCGAAGGGAAAGCACGTTTGGATCAATCCTCCTGGGGGCCAACACTGATTTACGCCTCATTGCCTCCATCTCTCAGAGGCTGCTGCAGCTGGAACTGGCTCACCGGCATCTCGCTACACCAGCAGTCACCTATTTATCATTTGGGTTCGGAGCTAAAGTCTTTCCATCTGAGCTGCTGTCTGCTTCCCACTTCTCCTTTGTGTCTCTTCCCACTCTTTTTCTTTTTTCGTTCATCGCACTTGGCTCTTCTGCACCCATGTCAATCGTCTCTTCTGTCTCTCTCTCCCTTTTCTTACACCTCTTGTCCTCTCTCTCGCGCTCTCTCCGTCGTTCTGGCGCTCCTGCTCGACGCACTCTCTGGAGAAGAGCCATCTCGCATCTCTGGGTGCGATGCGCCGAGTTGCATCGCAAGTCACGTGCCCTCCTTCGAATTACGATGGAAAGCTGCGAACTGGCTCTGTTAGTACGCTTCTCTTTTGGCTTCATCACATTTGCATTGGAAAGCAGCTTTCTTTACCAGGGTAAATCCAGGAGGGTTCCTTCATGCAAACAGCAAGAAGTGCACATTATGGAATTAGCATGCATGTGACAGTGAATAATTTATTGTAATTTGGTATCGCCGCTTCTCGAAGAGAGAGATCTGCACGGCGTGTGACAGGTATTATAGGGAATATCAAAAGCTGTCATAATTAATCAGTCAGATTCAATTTTTCCCCCCCAAAAGGCTACTTTTGTTTGAACGTATAGTGAAACTCGGAGGGTTGCAGTCCAGAAAGAATCACCATTCATACATGGCTCTTATTACTGAGCACTAGGTGTCCAGAATGAAACATTTTGGAAGATTTTACAAGGTGAGGCAGGATTTCGGTGATTTTTATTTCTAGAATACTCCAAAACAAGAAAAAAAACAAGGTAGGAGTGACTCCTCTTCTCCTCGTGCTGGAGTCTGATGGACTAAGCTCCGGAAATGTAGTTTTTAAATCCTAGCCAAGCTACAGAAACCCGAAGAGCTTGGCAGGCTTTCTGCCGTTTGTTTAGCTCAGAATTCAGCCCGGTGGCTGGCATTAACGTCCTGAAATCTCCATAGCGACCCGCTCTTATCAAAATTCAGAAATCATAGATTATTTGCCTTATTACAGAGAATTTCCATTAAGAACATGTGATCTGTGTGCACCGATTTGCTGTGAGCAATTTCAGCCAAGGCTTGGTAATATGTGTCCCTCGCCTTTCGATAGTTGTCTTTCCGGAATGTTCACCGGGAGTTTTCTCACATTTTCTGTCCTCCTCCAAGGGACAGATCGTACATTACCGATTTATTGCTTTCAAAGAAAGGTACTGCAGAACAGTCCCAGCAAATGCATTTTTTTTTTTTTTTCAGTGGCACATTTTGATTGAAGGCCTGCTTAATAAACTGCTCATCACAGGGGAATTCTTTCGGAACATGAAAAAGCAAATTCTATGACCCTGGAAACACAAAATGCTCAATACCGAAAGCCCAAGGCCAGCAGTAGACGCAGAAGAAACAAGTTGCATATTTTGGATAATACAAAGTTACATGTTACGAAGCAACTTTCCTTTATAATCTGTCCCAAAACGGAGCTCTTGTTATGTGCTGGCAGCAGAGGGATGAGATAACTGCTACGGTGATGCGAGTTATTAAGACAATTACTTAATTGGATTATTCTTATTGAATTTCATTAAAATAAAAGTCAGATTTGTGAGCGGCAAGTTTTATCTGTACTTTAAAATGCCTGAATTGCTGGAGGATTTAAGACATTTCACTGTCATTACAATACATACTTATATATAGGTATTACACATAAGGTATTACTAATACAAAGGTGTTAGTATTAAGGTATTAAGGTATTATACCTACTTTAAGATATTCAAAAAGAAAAAAACTGCCAATGTCCAAAAGAAGGATTTCGTTTTTCAGTCTTGAGTACGAAATACAGAGTATGATACTTGGTTATGAAGGTCAGGCAGTTTGTGTCCCACATATTTTCAGTGACTGCACCTTCCCGGGGTGGCATGGTGCCTGCTGTGTGGTGGGTCTGGGGTTCGAGCCCTGCTTGGGGTGCCTTGTGATGGACTGATGTTCCATCCTGGGTGTGTGCCCCCCCCCTTCGGTCTTGCGCCCCGTGTTGCCGGGTTAGGCTCCGGCTCACCGTGACCCCGTTCGGGACAAATATTTCTTGACAATGGATGGTTGGTTGGTTGCACCTTTCAGTGCTGTTGAAGGAGACACTGGAATGTGTTCGAGAGAATCCAGATGCCCTGAAACATCAGCTTGTATTTGTTTCCCCGAAATCATCACTTGACTGTGACCTCAATAGTAATGCTTCCCGTATGCAAAATTGATCAGAAACATCATTCCCATTCCTGTGAAATGCACACATGCAAAATGTATTCCCTGCTCATGGGTCGTATGGGTCGTGCCATAGGGGCAGCCTTGCTATGGAGTGAACATAAAATTCTGTTCAGCAGGAAAAAATGTAGGAAAAATTGTTTAAGTAAGAGACATAATATTTGACGCGTTGTGTCGGGGACTTTTATTACTCACTTAGAAACACTAGTCAGCGATGGCATCCTTGCGTATCCCAACTTGTTGGCCGCTCACTGTAGCACCTTTTCCTTCTTGTCACTGATGCTGTAAGTCCTTGGACCACAAATCAGCCACCTAGAATGAATGGGGGCGGCACGGTGACATAGCCAGTAGCCCTGCTGTCTCACAGCGCCTGGGTGCTGCGAGAGGATGTGGGTTCAATCCCTGCTCAGCCTGTGTAGAGTTTACCTGTTCTCCCCGTGTGTGCGTGGGTTTCCTCTGGGTGCTCTGGTTTCCTCTCACAATCCAAATACCTACTGTTCAGGTAGATTGGTGACTCTAAGTCACCCATAGTGTGTGAGTGACAGAGAGTGTGTGTTCCACTGATGGATGGATGAGTGACCCAGTGTAAGTAGTGTATCTAGTAGTGTAAGTCACCTTGGTGAATAAGGTGTGTGGGCTGATAACACTACATAGAGTTCATTGGAAGTCGCTTTGGAGAAAAGCATTTGCTAAATAAAAAAAATGTAATGTAAACTCTGGTTCTGTTAAAGTCGATTTCCTCTAATATGAAATGGACACCCAGCATGTGTCACTCCTGCAGGGCTAATAATATTGGACCTTCTCTGTGGCTTCACTCAGCTGGGCTACGCAAGCACTACTAATGTGATTACAAAGCTATTATTTCACATCCGAGGCCCTTTGCACAGACAAACCCCGGTGCGTCAGCTGAGCACCGTGTGTCACAGCAGGCGGGACGCGTCGCTGAACGTCACCTGTGAAGGCTTAGCAAGTGAGGTGAAAATATGTATGTGAATCTGCGTCGTTTTTAGTTCTTTTTCAGACCATATAAATGCAAATAGAAATATTCATAGCTTTTGGAGGCGATGGTGCTATTTTCGTGCCGGTTACAAGATGCGGTGATATAAACACATCGCTGTTCATACCTGTTGTCATTGCCGAGGAATTTGTGGGATAAAATAATCCTCACGTGACGTCAGCGATTGAATTCATCGGTGGATCACGGTGGGGAGAACAAAACCTATCGACCTCTAAGATAGAAGCTCAAGTTTGGAATTAAGTGCGGATTTTTGTAATAGATTAGCCTTTGTCAATAATACTTTTAAAGCAAAGGTGGTGTAACTACATCTGACCTTTGAATTTGAAGTGAAAATCCATTTATTCATCTGTATTTTCCATTCAGAAAACGTCTTCACAATATCGTGAGCTTTACATTTAGCGTGTTCATCTCATACAGGAGGTCCCCGACTTACGACTTGGTTACGTTCCGTGAAACCCATCGTAAGTCAAAAATATTGCAAGTCGAAAATGCATTTAATACACCTAACCCTACCGAACACCATCGCTTCTTATCCTTCTTTAAGATGGTCGAGATCGTCGACTGCGAAAGTCCAAGTTCACCTGCGATGGCCATTACAGGCTTGCCGCCTTCATGCTGGGCAGTTATCTTGAGTTTGTCCTCAAGAGTAATTGCCTTCCTCTTCTTCTTCTCACCAGTAGCAGGAGACACAGATGGGCATTTCGTAGACAAGACGGATGCACAAAACACCATGTAGATATGGGGGGTATCCAAAAAAATGCTGGCAACACAGAACACTGTAGAGTATCGGTTGTATACGCTAGCGATTGTGTGACGGACTGGGAGATGCGGATTGTTGCCGCTAACCCAGCATCATGAGAGAGTATTGTACCGCGTATCGCTTGCCCGGGAGAAAAAAAATCAAAATTCAAAATTCAAAGTACGATTTCTACTGAATGTCTATCGCCATCTCACTGTCGTAAATCGAAAAATCGTAAGTCGGCCTATCGTAACTCGGGGACCGTCTGTACTTTGATTAAAACAAAGTATCTACGAGACGAAATACAAGAATGAGACTGGAAAAAATTTAGCCAGAATAACAGACTATGGGGGGTGCGGTGGCGCAGTGGGTTGGACCACAGTCCTGCTGTCCGGTGGGTCTGGGGTTCACGTTCCGCTTGGGGTGCCTTGCGACGGACTGGCGTCCCGTCCTGGGTGTGTTCCCTCCCTCTCTGGCCTTACGCCCTGTGTTACCGGGTAGGCTCCGGTTCCCCGTGACCCCGTATGGGACAAGCGGTTCTGAAAATGTGTGTGTGTGTGTGTAACAGACTATGACTCGTGGTCTTCATATTGAGCACAAATCTCCCAGAGCTGTACGAACCTTGGATAAGTCGTAAGAGTTGCGGGTTTGTCCCGTATTTTAACCTTTCACACCCAGAGACATTTAAAAATATTTATTACATATTTACTGCATAAATGAACTTCGCAGTTGGCATAAAAGTGTTAAAGAAGATTAGGAAAACTTTGCAAAAGTGGATGTGAAACAGAGGAGGGTTAAGGGTCAAGGGTCAAGGGTCAGGGGGATCCCCCCCTCCCTCCCCACGAGAGGGACAAGGCAGGTAGCTATTAACTAGATGACTAGATGTCATCATGACTGCTAATAGTCCAGCTTGTAAACAGAAATGATTAGACGTAGAAAAAGTATAAAAAAGAATGGGAGACGGAGAAGCGATGGCTTAGGAAAGTCAGGGAAAACGAGTTTATGCGAACTGTGATTTAAACTTTGTTTGTAAGAGACATTTTTCTGTCAGACACGGTGACGGTGCAGTTTTGTATGCGACGTCGTCGTCGTAAAAAGATCGTCCACGGGAAGCGCTGGACGGAACGACCGAATGCACGAGACCAAGGAGGAGAAATTTCTAGTTTTTTTTGTTGTACCACCTCTGCCGATATATTATGGTAGCTATTTTTTTTTTTAAATATATTCTAGCACGTTTTCTTTACACTTGTATAATCCATTGGTTAAAAATACATTTCCAGTATAAAATTACATTTGATTTGAGTGAGCTAAAAGCAAATGTATCAGATTCATTTTTTAGCATTTCAGTCAAGCAGAGACTTGTGTTTTTTTTTTTTTTTTTTAACACATTAGCCAAAGAAATTGCAAGTGTCCCTTATTTTCCTATAAAAGACCCAAAGTGTCCCTTATTTTCTTCTGCAGGGGTTGGAAACCCTAGTCGGTGGTCTGGGGTTCCGAGTCCTGCTTGGGGTGCCTTCTGATGGACTGGCGTCCCATCCTGGGTGCGTCCCTCGCGCCCTGTGTCCCCGCTTGGGACAAGCGGCTTCAACCAGTGTGTGTGTGTGCGTGCGTTCTACTAACCAGTTGCATCACCAGAAGTAAAGCTATTGCAGAATGAACTTAGTGTGACAGTGTCTGGACATCGTGTTCGGTCAAACACGCTGAGAACACACACTCCACTGGTAAGGACATACAGTTTTGCCTTTTGCTACGCAGGTCATGTTCTAGGTCTGTTATTCTTCTCCAGTAACACCCGTTGATGGCAACGCAGTGACATGTTATACCTCATCACAAATGTTAGTGAATGCCGGTGCTGAACACTGGTACCGAATGGTAAAGCACAAATTATTCACAGTGCTAGTTGAGAGATACCTGCTTGGTGGTCCTCTCCACCGCAGATTCACAGTCTCGCTGGTTTAGTCTAGAGAACCAGGAACCGTTGACTTGCTATCCTTTCGAAGGTTGCTGTTTGGCGAAACCAGCTATTTTATTTTTAACGGATAACAGGTTAACATTCATTTTGATGTCATTGACATTCTAAAAACACAAGAATGGTGTTTACAGCATTGTTCCAGGTTACAGATTTAATGAGCAACACCAAACATCATATACATGACCTACTATCACATTGTTTTAAAACTCCTTAGGTGTTAGTAAGTAGTCTATTTATTTATTTTTTTATTTGAGCTGTGGTTATTATGATGCAGTAGGAAGCCAGTCCATCTGTCACTAAAGAGCATGACTGAATTACTCACCCCCCCCCTTGCCATTCTCCAGTTTCATGCCTCCTCTGTGCATCTTGCTGTGTGTGTGTGTGTGTGTGTGTGTGTGTGTGTGTGTGTGTGTGTGTGTGTGTGTGTGTGTGTGTGTGTGTGTGTGTGTGCAGGCCTGGCTATATGTAACTGTGTGTCTGTGTTGTTCATTTTGTGTCTGTACATACATTTCTGTCTGTCTCTCTTCTCTGTGTGTGTGTGTGTGTGTGTGTGTGTGTGTGTGTGTGTGTGTGTGTGGCTTTGTGTGTTTGTGCCCATGTCTTTGCCTGTGTGCCTTTGGCCGGTACATATGTGCTAGGTGCGTTTGTGTGTGCGTGTGTTTACATTATGAATGCCTACTGCTCTGTCTCCTACATCCCCCTTTCTCTGTTTTCACCTCGTCAGCCTGTTTTGGCTGCCAAATTGTGGATCTGCAGTGTTCCTCTCGCCATGTGGGGTCTCATTCGGAGCAGCACACATCTGACTGACCCTGGTTTGATGACCTCTGGGACCTCTTTCAAGTCTGAAACTATTTAGTTTGCCACACTGAATTATGGAAACTCTTATAAATTACGACTCAGCCTCCAAAACACACATCACCCTTCTCACAAGCAGCATGTTCCCCAACAACTGCATGGCCTCCCAGCGGTCACATTCACTGGACTGTCTCACTACTTATTTTTTTTTAAGAACAGCCGTTGGGGCCCTAAAAATATCAGTGTAGAAACATGTTGCAGGTCATGTTTGTCCTGTACTGTGTCTCCTAGCTATAGAGTCAAACCGTGAATCTCAAAGGACTGCCTTTCTTCCCATCATTCCAATGTATCGAGAGAGAGGTGCTGGGGTCATCTCAGCGCCGGCCCCTGTTCTTCTCGTCTTCGCTGAGTCATTACAAGCCATATATGGTCTTTTTCCAAAGTCACAGACCTTCCCTCTAAGTCCAACAATGGTAAAGTGATGTTGTGAAAGCGTAAGCCCTGCCAGAATATCCCGTACTGCTCTGTTTGTTCCCTGTGCTTCTCCTGTGAAATGTCCAGGCAGGAGATTGACAGTCTGCTTTCCATGCTCGGAGCAGCATGCAAATAGAAATGAAAAGCGCTGCGGACTCACGTTCCATAAATTTTGCTCACGCTTAATTATTCATGCCTCTCTCCTTAGCATGACAATCATCTTGGCCTCCAGGGGCCAATAATGTGTCTTGCAGTTCTATACTGAGATGGCACCCAGCTGGACACTCTACATGCACAGTCTATCTCCCTGGGACATGCACCCCAAAGAAAAGAGAGCCTTTGCTCTTTTAGTTCCAGCTGGCTTGAACCCTCGGCAGTTTGTCTGAATATTCCTCCCCAAAACACCCCAGTCACCGTGCTTGTCTTTACGTAAGGCATAATACTTATGACACAAGACATAAGATTGCCATTTGTTCCCAGTTGGGTTTAATGTACGCATCTCTGAGGCATTGGGAAGGTGCTGACGTGGAGACGGGAATGAGTTCTGAATTATTTCCTTTCCCAGGTGGGCATGAATTTCCTAGAACTGTTGTGGCTTCGGGTTAATTTTTTGTAGGTGAATCATGCAGCTCTCTCACTTCCCTATGCCTCCCTGTCTCTCCCTTTCCTGAGGAAGTGCCCCAGTGGTTCCCCCGACCTTATTCCTTTAGCAGGCGTTCGCTATTGAACTGTTCTTTGCCATCTGTCAGCCTAAATAGGCTGCTTCACGCTGCTTGAACCGGCTGGCGTAAAGATCGTGCACCTCGAGCTGCGATTGGCTGAGACACTGGCGGGGGGGTGGTGTATTTTGAGTGGCAGGCCAAGCGGGAGAAGTGAGCATAGACTGGGATGGAGTAGGTCAGCACACCTGCAGGGGGAAGGAAGGAGAGAGAAGGAAGAGACACTCAGTCATGTGGGAGGCGTAAATCCAGCATGGATGAGCCGGCAGAGCGCGCTGGAGCGGCGAGCATCAGACGCAGAGAGGAAGAGCGAGGCGTCCGGGGAGCAGAGGCGCTTCTGCCGGCTGCCATGCTGCAGCTGCTGCTCCCAATCAAGTGTGCGGAGGGGCGCTGTTTGCGAGATGGGAAATTCTCTAAGGTACAGCAAAGAATGGGGCCGGAGCATGTGTGGCAAAGAGAGAGGGGGCGGGGGAATCCTATTAGTCCGCATGTGGAAAAGTAGGGCTTACTGTCCTTGTGTGTGTGTGTGTGTGTGTGTGTGTGTGTGTTTTTCCTCTTACTACTTTGTGTAATGGTCATACTTTGCGCTAAGGTTAGTCATTTTACCCTTTGTGTGCAGACTCTTGAAGCTGCTCCTTTTCTTTGTGCGGTTGTTCACACAGCGCTGTCACCAATGTGACATGTCACCGACAGTGTGTGTGTGTGTGTGTGTGTGTGTGTGTGTGTGTGTGTGTGTGTGTGTGTGTGTGTCGTGGTACGTGCGCCATGCGTAACGTTTGTTCTATTCAACAGCAGCAGTATTAAGTTTCCATGTTAGTATTTGTGCGCCTGCACACTTCACCACAGCGGCCGCACAAGATCCGGCTTGTCTTTGTACGCTTGAACTCTCCACTTGCTTGCCCCAGTGTTGGATTCCACAAATGTGCAGAATAGCACATGTTTAGACAGCAGTGTCTCCAACCTCTCACGGCCACTTGCTGTATAACGTCATGTACATAACAGAACTCTGAATGGTGACAGGATCAAGAGAGTATGTCTGTCTCTCCGTTCATGCTGAGATATCCCTACCTTTAATCAGCCATGAAGAGAAGTGTTCATATTCCCTTTCAATTTTCAGAGTGCGTAAATACTGGGGGTTCGTTAGGGTTTCGACTCCTTTTCTCTACCATTTTCTCTGCATGCAAGTCCCTTTGGTGTTCCACAATTCCTTCTTACATAATCTCAGCTTTAAGGTTTAAGGAAGCAGTGATTTTCAGTAGATTTTCTTTTACTCGTGATCGTAGTCGTCTTTGTGCCGTGGCAAATCCTACAGTTCTGCCAGTTGTGGAAGCAGTAACTGTTCAATGCCCCATGTCCTACTGAGTTCCCCACTAAGAGAATGGGTCCCAGTACTGCTAGGGAGAGACTGTGATGTGTATGAGTTCATCACAATACTCATCCTCCCTAGCCAAACCAAACGAGATGTAACAACAGCAGTCAATGCAGCAGAAGTGTGTATGTTGGTGTTTGCTGGAGTGCATGCATGTGTGTTCATGTGGATGTGTAAGTTGTATGTGTGGGTGCGAGCGCAGTTCTTTGACCCTTGTACTCTGGAGACCCTGGCAAGACTGTGGGCAAGAGTGGTGACCTTTAAAGTCGGTCAAGAAGAGTCACAGGTCTGTCTTCTGGTGTCTAGTCTGTCCCTCTGAACATATGATACATGCTGGGAGGTTGGACGGGTCGCACTGAGACCCCCACACTAAGGAAATGGATGGGGGAGTTAGGCGCATGTCGGTGCTACACAGACATATGCTGTCGGGGGGAGTCAGTCAGCACACTGGCCATGGCACCAAACTGATTGACGCTGGCTCACAATTACAGGCAGATGTAAAGTACTGATCTGATAGAATCTTCTTCTTGTGTGGTCCAGTGTACAAGTGTTAATCCAAACATGTCCCTCCTTTTGCCCTGGTAGCTTATATCACAGAGGTGGTTTCACCTTTAAATGAAGGAGAGCGGGACTGTAAAATGTATTTTCCGAAGACCTGCCTCAAGAACTGTTTACATTTACGTGTAAAAGGACTTTTTTTACATTTACAGGTAGAGACAGGAAAATGCAGTTCTGGAACCACGATCATGTTGTGCCACAGTACATCACAAAAGTAGCTGACTGAAGAATTGATAAGAAATATGAAGGTGATCGTGACAGATGATGTAATGCAAGTTTAAAGAACAGTTAGATCAGGAGAGAAGAGCGACTGAAACAAATGCTTTTTGAAACTCTTGTTAAATGTTAAAAGGGGATTTAACAGTTCAGAGACAGAGAGGAGTCAGAACTGAGAATCTACTGACCTGATATTGCTGGACTATATCGGGGTGCAGATCCAGCCATCCATCCATCTTCCTCCGCTTTTCCGGGACCGGGTCGCGGAGGCGGTAGTCCAAGCAGAGCCCCCCAGACTTCCCTCTCCCCGTACACCTCCTCCAGTTCCTCTGGGGGAACCCCAAGGCATTCCCAGACCAGCTGGGAGACATAGTCTCTCCAACGTGTCCTGGGTCTGCCCCGAGGCCTCCTCCCAGTGGGACATGCCCGGAACACCTCACCAGGGAGGCATCCAGGAGACATCCGGAACAGGTGCCCGAGCCACCTCAACTGGCTCCTCTCGATGCGGAGGAGCAGCGGCTCTACTCCGAGCTCCTCCCGGGTGACTGAGCTCCTCACCCTAGGGGTGCAGATCTTTTGACCTTTTTGTAAACACTAACTAAAGCTTTGAGCTTGATACAGGCAACGAAAGGAAGTCAATGGAGAATGGGAACACTTTGGGAGGTCAAACACAACTCTTGCCACAGCATTTTGAATCACCTGGATGGCAGAGGCCAGATGACCACACAGGAGGGAGTTGCAGTGTTCAAGGTGGCATGTCACCATAGCCTGGATCAGGAGTTTTGTAAAAGGCATTATGAGATAAGGGCAGATCCTACCGGTGTTTTACAGAAGGTATCTATAGGATCGGGTTATGATTTCAGTCTCCTGGGAGAAGCAGATACTTGAGTGCAGTGGTCCTCCGAGGCTGTTGACTCAGGCTTATGAAGCGGATGAAATAGGCGAATTTGTCCAGTTTGATCCAGAGATCCTGACAGGTGGATAGACCTGTGTGGAGATGAAGGTTCCTGGTTTGGAAAGGCTGAGTTGTAGACAGGGACAAGTGGTTGTAGATGCATATTTGTGAGTGTGTGAGTTGTAGACAGTGTGCAGACATCCAAACCCAGAGTGAAATGTATTGTAAAATGTTTGTATGTAGTACACAAAAATCAGTTGTCTATTTTTATAGATTTACAAAGAAGGAACATATTAACATGTGTTATAAGAAGAGTAAGATGTAAGTAGTAGTACAGCAAAGTAGTAAAAAAAAACTGCTGATGTTTTCTGGAAAGAACAAATACTATGAGTTCATTGCACCAGGGGGGAAATGCTGTTTATGTTGTCTTGAACAATGTCTCATGAGTAGCTCAAACACAGCTGTGTGGACATAGGGGTGTTTTTGATAGGAAATAGTACAGAGGTGTGTTTCTTTGTTCATTATTAGACATTGTCAACAGTTAAAACATGGTGTAAACATTCCTTCCTGTGCCATTGCCCAAGAGGTGTGCAGACAGTGGTGGGTTTTGGGTGATTAGAAACGGTGCACAGTTTTCTGGTCAAAACTTCTTTAGCCACATTTATTTATCTAGACAGAGAGAATAAGTGTCGGGGGTGATGGAGTGCCACGAGCATCAAGTAGCACATCGCCCTCAGCCTTACATTATATTTGTGTGTACTTGGGTAAGTACTGCAAGGGACAGCTGGTAGTACAGGGGTTAGAACTACTGTCTTTAGACCCAGAGGTTGCAGGTTCAATTCCCTTTCTCTAGGGGTAGTACCCTTGAGCGAGGTACTTACCCAAAAATTGCTCCAGTAAAATTCCCTGGTTGTGTAAAGGGGTGACTAATTCCAAGTTGCTTTGGACAAAAGCATCAGCTAAATGCGTAAATGGATTAATTGCAGATTCAGTTCTAGTACAAGTATAGACTGAAAAATTCAGCTGAGTGGCTAAAACAAGCCTATGGCTTGTTTCCCAGCCATGAAGTTGAATTTTCTGAAGTGATTAGCTGTACAGTATGCACACTTATATAGAAATAAGTTTCACGATTTTAATTTATCACTTGTCTATTTATGGATCTTGGTTTGCCAAATCATTTTCGGGGAGGTCGGCTGCCTCTCGGTCGTGTGTGCCACAGCTTCAAGGAGGGAAGGTCACATTCGTTTTCTAGGGTATAGTGTACTTGTGAAGAGGGACAGAAGCGAGCTTGAGTTCTGCCCAAAACCCCAGGAGTGAGAGGGAGCCCATACCATGGGGTATGACAGTGATCCTGCTGCATCCCCAGTGCACCTGCAGCCTTCATTCGCTCTCTTGTTTATTCATGATAATGAGTTTAGACATGTCTAATACTACTGCCTTGTGCAGCCCTTTAGTCCCTCTTAATCGCGGGAGTGAATCACAGGTCTTTTCCTGACACGCATCTCCTTGGGGCCCGTTAGTGTCACACCCGGCGCTCCAGAAGAGTGTGTGACGGGGCCCAGTTACAAGCCTGGCTGATTCAAAGGCACCGTGGGTGCTAGGGCTGTGCAGAGACTGAAAAACAGGTATTTAAAGCCTTTCCGCAGAGTGGCCAGCAGTGCTGCTCTTCCACGGCTGTTTATGTAAGCGCTGTAATCCTGTTATTGCTCTCCGGTTGTATGTGGGAGTCAGTCAGAGGGCCGCAGCGAGCCTCACTGGTACTCACTCACGCAGGGAGCCTTTTTACTGTTGCGTTTCTCCTACTATGCTGCCCTTTCGGTCTGTCACGGCTACTTAGTCTGGGCCTGGTGCAGAGGGACAAGCTAGTGGCCCATGTAACACCACCCACTTCAATCTGGAGATCACTAGACACACTCATAAACCAAGCAAAGAGATTAATTTCCCTTTGTTATATGTTTACGGTAATCTAAGACGTTTACTCTGCTGATCAGGAAAGCTGTCGTCTGGGAAGGGATCCCAGACTCAGAATAAACACACAGGACAACTTGCGACAGTAATACCAGCCATAGAACACATTTGCTGGACGTAAAATAAAATGAAATGCTTTCAGAGTCAGGACAAATGCGATGTACTTTTCGTGCTTTGCTCACTTGCTCTCGACTGATCCGCACGCTACAAACTCCCGCAGGAACCTGTACTCATCTTATGTAACTACTGCTGCTCAGTTGGAGGTCTCTCGTCAATGTTCAGGAATTCTCGGTCTCTTGCAGCGCCTGCAGTTAGGAAGGAATTGGTGGGGATTGTCCTCAGCTGACCTCAGTGGCGGTTCAGGTTTCTCTGGGATTGTGGACAAGTCCACTGCAGCAGTCGGGCATACAGTATACGGAACAAGGCCGGAGCACGAGTCCGGTCTGCATTGCTCCATGTCCCCGTTCACTGTGTGTGTGTGTGTGTGTGTGTGTGTTTTAACTTTCATTCTCCCTTAGTGATGTCCCTCGGAAGTACTTCAGTGGGAGGCAGGGCACCTGGCTTTGCTCTCTCTTTATGAGAGCTGACCGCGGATTTTGCGCAGAGGAAATCTGTGTCCTGTGTGAGACGTTTTGACTACAATATATTAAATTAACACTATTAACAATTCCTTGAGTAAGCACAAACTGACCGGTCTTATTTTATACAGGTTTCATTTATATCTGCAGTCTCTGCATACCAGGAGCAGCTAGTAGTGTAGTTGTTAGAGCCACTGCCTTTCGATCTTAAGGTTACAGGTTTAATCCCCACCTCCGGCTGTCGTATATTGACATTTATTTATGTAGCAGACGTTTTTCTCCAAAAGACTTTCAGTGAACTCTATGTAGCGTTATCAGCCCACACACCTTATTCACCAAGGTGACTTACACTGCTAGATACACTACTTACAATGGGTCACTGATCCGTGCAAGGTACTTACCCTAAAGTGCTCCAGTAAAATTACCTAACTATAAATGGGTAAATAATTATAACCTTAACATTGTAAACTGCTTTGGAGAAATGCATCAGATAAATGTATATATCTTAATATTTATTTATTAAACAAGTGTTTTATTTTCTGTTAAGGGAGAGTTATTCACATGCTTAGTGCAAGCTCAGTCACACATAACATGCCTTAAAGCTAATCCTTTTTCTCAGATTGAACGCAACCAGAACCTTTACCAAAATCATTGCTGTTCAATTGCTCTAAACGCAGCTTTCACTGAAAAAGAAACAATCCAGGCTCATTTTAGATGATTATTGTTCGTAGAGCATTTTCATATGATCTTTGTTATAATACTCATTGTCACTGAGTAGATAACCTCTGTTTGTCTTGGATTCCAGCTCCTTAGTTTCAGCATATTTTCACATTCATACCAAATGATCAATATGTCAGTATAAGGGTGTCTTATTATTATTTGCAAGTGTCCCACTGGATGCTTGGTGCTCTAGTACAAAAGCAGCTATCCGTGCCAATTTCTCGTGTTAAATTTTTATCCGCTAGATCAGGCCAGTTGACCGTGACCAGGCTCAACAGATGCTAAGGGGTGCCTTAATTATGCTTTCTATCAAAATAGCTCCTTTGGCCCTGGGGGAACAAGTTGGAGGGATGTCTAATCTTTCTAATCTCCACTAATTATCTCTCTGCTGTATGGTGGATGTCTCATGGTTACAGTATTCAGTCCTGGGATGGTCAGCTTTCACCACACAGTACTGTGTTCCAATCTGTACTGCAGCAAGAAAGGAAAAGCTGTACCTATGTTTGTATGAAACACAATTCAGGCTGTTTTTAACAGGAATGAGAAAATGCTTTGGTTAAAAAAAAACACAGCTGTATATATGGGTAAATCATTGCAAGTACTACGAGTTGCTTTTGAGAAAAGCTTCAGATAAATGCAAAGAGCATTGCTCTTTGTTTCTCAATACAATATTATTATTATCATTATTGTCCTGTGATGGACTGCTGTCCCATCCAGGGTGTACGCTGCCTAACGTCCTGTGGCTCCAGTGCAGATGGCAAGGAAGGGAGGACGGTGGGATAAATCTGAGCTTTCTAGAAGCCCAGTCAAATCTAATTTCCTATGATTCCTCAGACGGCAGTGTTTGTGTGTGTACTGTGGGTAGTGTGTGGGCGTGGAGACAGGAGGAATTAGGAATTAGCCCTGTCTAATCTATAATAAAGCTGCTGTTTATTGCCTCCTCTTATACACCATACCTCTACTGCAGATTCACATTTATGCCCCAGTAAAAATTTAAGAGACAGATAAGATATTGTAAGCAAGAAGAGATGTTTAAAAAAAGTGCATATACTGGTATGACGTACTATTTGAAATGAAAATAAACTTTCTTCAAACCAACCTTGAACTAATTTGAGCTACCTAATAAAGGAATACGGCTGATCAAACAAAAGTGTAACAGTAATGGAGAAAGTTCGGTCTACATCATGCTTTTGCAAACAAGGTGAGCTGTTGTGTCTCGCTGCTAACATGGTTTCCTTTTTCCCTGGCAGGTGGATTGAAGATGAGCGGCGCGTCAGGAAGGCAGCCTGGACTGGCTTCCGTCCTGCTTGCTCACCCTGACAGCGCCCATAAAGCCCACACCACAGCAAGATAGAGAGTAAAGCGGAAAGAAGCAACAAGGCAAAACAAAGATCAAGGAAAGTGGGCAAAGACGCAGGAGAGCCCAAGGTTCACCTCTCTCTCACTCACTGAGGTCATGTCCCAGGCTGGAAAAATCCTTCACTTGTATGTGGAAGTGAGGTCAGTTCCAGAGGATGAGGAGGGACATGGGTCTGGGGACGTAGAGGTCACTAACACAACCCGGCCACGGGGAAGGGATGCCCTGCCGCCACACGGACACACCTCCGGTGCCATGCATAAGAGGGGTAGCGGCAACCAGACCTATAGTCCATCTAGATCTCCTTCGAGACACTCTGTAAGTTTCCAGCTGCAGCAAAAGAGCGACTGCATGGAGCCGTCCTCTGTTCACAGACAGAGTTTGCCATATGATGGGATAGGGCAGCTGCTCTCCTCGTTGCAGCCCCTAAACAATGGGGCCAGCACCCTCTTGCATGCCCACTCCTCAGAGTCTGAATACTTCCCGGGCCAAAGCCTCCATTCCTGTATAAGCTCTGGCAGGACTACCGCCCCAACCACTCCCACTATTGGACGCAGGTCTTCTGAGGTGCTGGGGTCAGAGGAAGGGCAACGATCTTTTGTGACTTTCAGCTACATTGAGAAAGCTAGTATTCGGTCTGTGGAGAGCCCCCAGAGTTCATTGTGCCTAAGAGGGCCGCCTGCTCCTGCCAATCCCTTACGCAGATCTGTAGAGGAGAGGACGACTCCAGCCCACCTCCGCAAGAGACTGAGTGACCCCATCCACCTGGGTAGTCAAGACTCCTTATGTAGCGCTAGCCCAAAGTTGCATTGTCAAGCATCTGGAGAGCAGCCTCCGAACCTCCGTCATGCCACCATTGACTTCATTGCAAGAGCTGCTACCCACAGGGCCCTGGAAGAGTTTGGATCCCCCGAACTGCAACGCCGTGCCGTCAATGTGTCAGACAGCCCTGGCCCCAGCACTTCCCAACAGTCCCGGTGCCAGTCCAGGAATAGTTCTCCAGCTCCAGTACGCAGCGCTAGTACTCTCCCCAGCACCTGTGTAGCGGACCCGCAAAAGAACATATTTGGGTGTTCTTTGCCCCGGAGCCCTGCCACTGAGCAGCTCTCCTCTCATACCAGGCAACCAGCTGTGACATTGCCCCCGTCCCCAAAATCTAAGGCCCAGGAGAGCCCCAGACCACCTTGCAAGCCAACCCCTGCCATGCATGACAAGCCTTCAACAGCTGGCAATGAAAATCTCAGCAGCAAGAGGATCGATCGCTCCCCAAGTGAAAGTCCACGATCAGCCCAGAGAGTCAACTTCAACTTGGGGAACTTCCACAGCCAGCTGGGCGATGGGATGAAGCAGCTGGGTGGTAAAAAGTCTGTTTCTCCTGTCAACAGCCCTGAGGTGGCTCGCAAGTTAGCTGAGGAGGCCACTAAGCTGTCTACAATTTTTATGGAAGCCAGGCGGTCCTCATCGCCTACCCCCGTGGAGGACTCGGACAGCCCCAATTTCCCCTGCTATCTATCACAGGAATCCCAAAGGTGTTCTTTCTCACCAGATCGAGGCTCACCGATGCAGCATCATACTGAGATGAACATCCCCCTCCACGGCCCCTCTAGGAGGGACAGTGACTGTCTGGGAGGCAGGCACCATACAGTAAAGGCAGACATTAACTCTCCAGTCCATTTGCGGAAAGAGCAGAGGGGGGACAACACTACGCCATCAAGGCAGTCACCGGCCTTGCCAAACATAGAGTCACCTCCTATCCCCACAAAGCTGCAAAGAGCCAGCCCACTCTGTGCAGATATGATTCCTTCACCCATTACAGACCCCCGACAGCATAAGCCAGAGCTCCTAGCTGATGACAGCCCTGTGCTCCACCAGGATCAACCCCCACAGTATATGGGAAAGAGCAGATCCCCTAGCCCGGAATGGAGCCACAAATCAAGGTATGAACGAGGAATGAGGGACTGCCCAGAAGTGACCAGGAAGGCTGCACCGGTCGAGCATTGTGGCATTTCCAATCCAGAAGGGCTGGTGAGCCGGAATTCCCAACAGCAGTGGGGGAATGCAGCACCTGCAGGAGGTAACAGTTCAAAACTGGTACTCCAGGACAAACAGTTTGTGGCCACTACTTCCATAGAGCCAAAGGGCATTGAGCAGTCAAGTATAGAAGCGGACAAAGCGCCCACCGGAGACAGAGGCAAAAATGGGCTGGGTGCCCTGTTGAAGAGTGAGGCGCCTGCCTATGGGGATCAGAGCGGGATGCTGGGGTCCTCCCACAGCTCCAGCGGGGTCACGGGCAGCCTTGGGGACAGCAGCCAGCCAGACCACAACTGCATGTCCCTGGAGACCAGCCAGTCCAGTCAGAAGAGCAGCGACACAGTACACGCCACCTCGGTGATCCAGGTGCGTCACATATCATGCCCGCTTCTCATATGTAAATAAGGCACACCTGTACAGTCATGGAATCTCGACAACAGCCCTGTACCCGAAAGCGTTTTTCAGCAAAGTTCTGGTTTAAAATACGCGGAACCAGACAAATCACGTTATGTCGTGTTGTTCTCAACATTTGTCTAGTAACAGCAACGTTAAACAATCAGAGTCCGCTCATAATCTCGTCTGCGAGAAAACATGCTCTATTGGATAAAGGTTCGAAGCAGAAGAGTTTGCACAGAGCTGCTATAGTCGTGCTGCTGGAGCAGATGGTGTGTGGAGATGTGAGCGAGCATGTCTTAACCCCTCTGCTCTTGCTGTCACCAGTTCCACGGCCCACACAGACCTGTGGCGACAGGTTGTTTTCCTCTCTTTGTGCTTCTCGACCTGTGCTTCTTGTCTGTGAAATGCTTTTCTCTTACCGCCAGCATGTCACAAGCGTCCTTAGTTATTATAAGAATGACCTCTAAAAATGTGGCCTGCTAACATATCAGGCCTGGAACCAGGAACAGAAAACTAACCATCGTTCACAATGCAATTTTTAGACATGTAAACATCAGCAATTAGGTTACATGGGTACACATAATAGGCATTTGTTCAATAAATTCATAAAAGTATTTGCAGAGCGCACGTTGAGCTAGACAGGGAACGAAGCACCACGGTAAAGCCAGTGAAATTACTTGATATGTTTGTTTTCTCTGGCTGTAATCATCCCATCTGGCACCTTTTACATGGTAAAGTTTAAGACATGAGCATCTGCTCAACACTTAAGACCTCACGTTCTGTCAGTCTAAAAATCCGGTTTGAAGAGGTTATTGTTTGGAGAGGAGTGACAGTGAGCAGGGTTGCAGCGTTTGTTAATTCCACCTTCCTTGCTTTCTGTTCATTCCCTGAAAAGCAGTGGAACGGTTTAAATCTGGAAGACCCCGGTAATCCTCAGTATAAATAGCTTGTGTGAGTGTATTTGCAACTGGCTGCTCCTTGGGCCTTTGTCTGTGTTCGTGGGACTGTCGGAGACACTGATCTTGTAGTTTCTTTGTTTGTTATAGTCTGACAGCGGCTGTTCTCCGATGGGCCCCTCCCTACACTCTCAGAGGATTGCCCGTGCCAAGTGGGAGTTCCTGTTTGGGACACCATCCTCCGAAGGCAGTGACAGCGCTGTGAAAAACCCTACCGGTACTCTTGTATTGTCTCCTTGCCTTCTGCCCCCACATTCCTCCCCTCTGTCCCCAGAACAGGCTTCCTTCACCTGCCAACCCCCAGGAGCCACCAGCTTGACAAAGCAAATGCAATCCAATTATGTACGGGTTCCACACATCCTGCCGTGACGTCCGGCTTCCTGGATTACGTCAGGGAGGCTGTAATGGCAGCTAAACCCTGTAGCCGTGGAGGAGCTTGTGCTCCTGCTCTTTGGATTCCCATGGGAATTCCTTTAAGTCCAAGATAATGGACTTCCTAATACGTGAAAAATTTTTACGTAGCAGATGATCCTTTGCACAAGTTTCCTTCGGTCTTATTAAGGTTTTCCATTTGAGCAAAATGAGGAGAAGAATGATTTTTTTTTTTTTGTGTGTGTGTGTTTTGACAAGTATTTACATTTTCTCACTTTAACAATGTTCTCCAGAGTGGCTTACAGTTTTAATATTACAACTATTTACTCGATCATACACCTGGGTAACGTTATTGGAGCAATTCAGGGTAAGTACCTTGCTCCAGGGTACTACAGCCAAAAGTGGGGATGGAACCTGTGACATTTGGATCCAAAAGCAGTAACTGTGTACACACACACTGTCTGAAGCTGCTTATCCCAAGCGGGGCGCAGTGAACCGGAGCCTAACCCGGCAACACAGGGCACATGGCTGAGGGGGAGGGAACACACCCAGGACAGGACACCAGTCCATTGCAACGCACCCCAAGCAGGACTCGAACCCCAGACCCACCAGAGCACAGAATCCAGCCAAACCTGCTGCGCCACCACACCTCCTGCAGTACCTGAAACCACTACATTTTACAGAGCACACTGTAGTGGAACCCATCGTCTTCACTGATTTATTGATTTGTGTGAATTTTTGCAGTACGAAAACCTTTCATTCAAATTGTTTCACAGTGTAACTACTTTGAACATTGTTTACTTCCACAGATATTGGGGATTCCTCCACTGCGCCCCCTAGTGGCACATCCAGCGAGTCTCCAACTCCGACACCCCCAAACTCTCTGCCCCTGAAAACGACCCCTTCTGAAAGGGGTCCAGAGGGGATGAGCCAGTCGCTGGCCAGCCATAATGTGCAGCATGTGGAAGTGGAGCTTGTGACCCCTCCCCCCGCAGCAGCAGGAGCATCGCCCAAGACTGGCATCATTCGACGCACCATCAAATACTCAGAGACGGACCTGGATGCCGTTCCACTGCGTTGCTACAGGGAGACGAACATTGACGAGGTCTTGGCAGAGCAAGAGGAGGCCGATTCAGCGTTTGGGAGCAACCGCAGCGTGATGGGCACCTCAGGTGCTGGCAGCAGCCCCCTGGAGGGGGCACTGTATGTGCGGACAGATGGTGAGGAGGACCTGGAGGAGGAGCTGCAGGATGAGGAGGTGGTGAGCTGGGCCAGCGTGAGGATGCAGGGGGACCGGAAGAGGCAGCACGCCACACAGGAAGAGGATGAGGTGTACAGCCTGCTGCTGAAGAGGTTGGCTGTTCAGGCTTCATTCATGCTGTTGCTGCATGCATGGGCGCAGGCATCACACAAACTTATCCACACCCTGGGGACTCCATATGTATGCATGTGTTTGTGTATTGTATTATCGGTGACATTTTATGGGAAAACTACATAGAGCACAGGGGTGCGGTGGCACAGCAGGTTTGGACAGGTCCTGCTCTCTGGTGGGTCTGGGGTTCGAGTCCCACTTGGGATGCCTTGTAACAGACTGGCATCCTGTCCTGGGTGTGTCCCCTCCAGCCTTACGCCCTGTGGTGCTGGGTTAGGCTCTGGCTCACTGTGACCCCGCTCGGGACCAGTGGCTTTGGCGTGTGTGTGTGTGTGTGTGTGTGTGTGTGCGTGTGCATAAAGCAGTGGGAAAAACACAGAGGTTTGGCCTGGGAGGCTCTCGATTCAAGACCAAATGCTGGTTTTATTTAATTGAAGAGCTAATTGAATAGATGCCCTGCCGTAATACATCTGAACAAGGCACTTGAATTGCTCCGAGTTATTAGCAGAATACCCTGACTCAAATTTTTGGTCACTCTGAATCAAAGTTTCAGCTGAGTGACTCTGTTAGGTTTGTCATTTTCATCTTCGTTACTTTTAACCTTTATGTTTGTAAGAGATGCATGGAAAGCGCAAAGCTTCAGTTCTCGTGGAACTGAACTGTTGATGCTGCACTCGTGCGTGCAGAGAGGTAAACTCTCAGTAAACGTTCTTTGCCACAACAATCAGTGAATGTCATTTTTGATTGAATAAATCAATGAAATGCTTTTTTTTTTTGTGATGTCTGAAATGCTCACCCTCAAGTGAGTTAGTGTATTAGAAAGCGGGCTGCTTCTGTAGTTTAGGTGAGCTCAAGTACACATTTTGCTGTCAAACTCAGATGTTCATGTTCTTACTCTGCAGGCCTTTAGGTAGCCTGTCCGAGAGTCCAACGGCCCTGAAGTCCCCCATCGCGGTGACAAGTCCCCGCAGGGTCTCGGAGGACGGCCTGGATACGTTCAGCCGCCATTTCGAGAGCATCATGGAGTCCCACCGTGCCAAGGGGACGTCGTACAGCAGCTTGGACAGCGAAGACCTGCTGACTTCCAGCCAGGCTGTGTTTACCTTTGACTTGCCCACCCTGACACCGGAGATCCAGGGGCAGATATGCCAGAGTGCTCGTGACATCATCGAGCTCAGCTTCGCCCCACTGGCCCAGAGCGAGCCCTCCAGCTCCTTGGACTGTGCTTACGATGCCGGTGACCAGTTACACAGCGGTGGCAGCCAGGAAATCGCACAGGTGCGGTCCAGCGAAGGGCTGATAAGCGCGGCCGAGGACATCCCACCGAGCATGCAACTCAGCACCGAGGAGGACCACCGGCGAAACACGCACCCTCAAGCCAGGTCAGTACCAGGCCTCAGATACCGAACCTCATTGAAAACACACAGGAAAGACTCATAAAGCCACATCGCAGTATTTCACCCCAAAAACATGGGTTGAATCCTGCAGGTCTGCCTTAAACTTCACTCAAGTGCTTGATGCAGCCGCTTCCTTGCCGGTCGACATTTGGATCAGTCCGGCACACGCTTGCACGCACATACACACGCTCATGCGCTAGTGTTCGTTTTCTCCTCCAGGGCTCTTTGCTTGCTGCTTTTTGTGATGAGCAATCTGCGCTGGCTCAGAACTCTTCCAAACAGATGCCAAATGGCAGATGGCTGCAGGGTTCAACTTTGAGTGGCATAAGGTTCCCGACACAGCTGTCATTATCTGACTAAACCCATTAAAGCGCAACTGGACATCTTTTCTCCCAGAATTTGTGTATTTAGTACATGTCTCTTTGAAGAGAAGGCTAAGATGTGTAGATTATGTCTGTCTTACACATCTTACTATCGCATGCATGAAATGAATCTGCGTGCGCAACATTCAGTGACGGTAATATGAATGAACAGAGGGTAATCTAAGCATTGATCCCTCACGTAAGTATCTCTGAACTGAGACAGAAATAAATGTGTGTGTGCTTGTAAACTGAGTGTGTTGCAAGTCCAACCACTGTAAAGATGTAGAACTTCATTACTTGGCTACAGTTGCCTAGTGGTTGTGCCTGGACCCAAAGGTTGCAGGTTCAAGTTTCACCCCCTGCTGTAATACCCTTGAGCAAGGTACTTACCCTGAATTGCTCCAGTAAAATTACACAGCTGTATAAATGGGTTAATAATTGTAAGTAGCTCAACATTTGAAGTCACTTTGGAAAAAAAAAGCAGCAGCTAATGAATAAATGTGAAAATGCCCGTCGAAGGACACAGGTTTGAACCCCTATTCCTGCTCTAGTACCCCCGAGGAACTCACCCTGAGCTGCTCCACTGCGAGTTGCTCCAGCAGTATGAATGGGTAAATGTAAAAAGCAGCTCAGTATGCAAAATGTAACTTTATGAGTGGCCTTGGACAAAGTGGACAAGCGAAATAATCGATAATGAAGATGCAGCGTAACACTAGATGGGGACAAAGAGTCACACTTGTACAGTGAATTGAAAGTCCTAAAAAGCTGTCAGTGCATATGAAAATTGCTAGGCTTTAGGTTTCAAACATGACATTTTGGCAAAGGCTAAGACTTAGTTCAACTGAAAATAAACTGACTGAGGAACAGGACATCAGGCCATTGGTGATGAACTTTGATTTAAACGTGTACTCAAAATGTATTGAAAGCAGTATCAGACTCCGAAGTCATGGAGATTTATGAAAGAAGTGACAGTCCTTTATCATTTTTATTGGAAGTTATGTGCTATTGTGTGTTTCTTTGTTGCTGATGCACGGTCAGAATGCGTCACAGCAGTCGGGTGGGTGTGTACTGTATTCTAATGCCAGTATACTCAAAAGATTTAGTTGTGGTTAAAGAGACTGATGGAGACGGAGGCCTGTATGAAAAGTTCCAGTGGGTGGGTCTCAAAAGTTCTGCATTTGCATGGCAGTTTCTCCCATGTGGTTAAACGAAGGGCAAGTGAGGTGTTTAAAGAAGTGTCACATGTACAGTGTTCTGTATGTACATTCTTTTTACTTTCTTTCAAGTGAATCAGTTACTTGCAATGCGATCAGTTTGTGTGTGTACAATTGAGCTGAAAGTCAGCCCACCCCATAGCTAAGCCACCTGGTTTTTTTGGATATACCCCCTTTCCTGTAAACTAGCCAATCCAGTCTGGATCCTGGCCAGTTATGTGGGTCACCATGGTAACTGCAGATTAACTTCCTGTACCCTGTGATTTCAGGGTTTAAAATAGAAAAGGAATAAAAAAAGTGAGTTGAGCATGAGGTCGGGCCCTTGGGAGATGCATTGTCTTAACTGTTTGGCTACAGTTTGAGCTCAGCATAGTGAGTGAGTGTGTGTGTGTGTGTATGTGTGTGTGTGTGTGTGTGTGTGTGTGTGTGTGTGTGTGTGTGTGTGTGTGGTAGGCAGTGATGGTGAAGCAATTGGCCCGCAGATACACGAATACCCACCAAAGATTGACAGTGAGACTTCAGAAAACTCCATTACAAACACTGTTTGAGCCCAGCGCCACAACTGTGTGAGGCTTGGGTAACATGGCAGACAGCCATTTGAAATAGTTTTTGCAAACGCCTAGTTATTTTATGAATGCTGCAATAAAATTATTACATTTACATGTTTTCATTGATAACACACTTTTTTTCCCCCAAGCAACATACAAGTCAAAGGGAACTATTTATTTCACAATGATGAAACAACGTGTTTCATGATGGAGAAAGAGCTTTAGATGCAGACACACAAGTATCGAAGCGATGTTTGTTACGACCGTTCGCAAGTAGTGAAATAGAAAATCAGATGATTGTGACAGATGTGATAAAGATTTATGGAGCAGTTTGTAAATCTGGAGATTACTTGGTTTCATGCATTTTGAGACCCTTCTTGAATCCTTTCAGGGATTCAGTAGTTGTGAAGGAGAGGGAGCTCATTTCCCCACAAAGGAGCCCAAACTGAAACCTACGGACTTTTGAGCTCGGGCCCCTTGTCAGTGGGACCACCAAGTGGCCGGAGCTGAAGGAGTGTAACGCTCTTGCTGGCGTGCTGAGATCAGACACGTAAATTGAATACGGGTGGCTGCAGCAATCTAAAGGAGAGAGACAGGGTGGGGAGACCCGTGGAGAAATAATTATATACTGTACATTTACATTTACATGTATGCATTTCAGGGAGCAAGGTGGCGCAGCGGGTTTGACCGGGTCCTGTTCTCTGGTGGGTCTGGGGCTCAAGTCCTGCTTGGGGTGCGTTGTGATGGACTGGTGTCCTGTCCTGGCAGTGTCCCCTCCCCCTCCAGCCTTATGCCTTGTGTTCCTGGTTTAGGTTCTGGTTTGCTGTGACCCCTGCTTGGGACAAGCAGTGTGTGTGTGTGTGTATTCATTAGCAGACACTTTTCTCCAAAGCGACATATGTATTATAGAAAATACAACGTGTACATTACATTACCAGAAAGAGAGACTTAGATGCAGATGCCGGATTCTAAATTACTTGACTTTCCACCATATGAACCAATGTTCATCACACGAGTGGCTGCACAAAACTTTATCTGAATATCAACGATTCTTAACCACATTCCTAATATTTTTTTTAATAAACATTTATTACAGGAGCAGCTGCGTGAAAATTTATCTGTTGTTTAACAGGTTTGATCTCAAAATTATAGAGCATGAACATTTACACATTACATGAACTTAAGAGATCATGGGTGAAGTGAGTTTAGAAGAGATGAGTTTTAAAACCCCTCTTAAATGTAGAGAGAGATTCAGCAGTTCTGAGTGAGAGGGGGAGGCCGTGCTTTTGCTTTCGGACCTTTTATGCGTGGGACCACCAAGCGGGCAGAGGTGGAAGATCATAGCAGTGTAATGTATCTGAATGCAATGTAACTTGTATGTATTATACATTTACATTTATTCACTTAGATTTAGTGTTATGTAGTGTTACTAGCCCACACACCTTATTAACATCAGCATATACATGCTGATGTTAGACTTTTCAAAGCCATTTTTGATTCATTTGCTTCAGCACAATGTAATAATATATAAACAGTTTTGTTTAGAATACTCCCTCTATATTTAAACAGTAGGTGCTTTCAAGAAGATGTCTATGTCCCTTTCCCTTTTCCTTGCTAGGAAAAAAATAAGTATCTCAGGAGCACGGTCCAAAGTGGAAGCAGTCATGACAGGTTCTCACACAGTGGTTGACCAGTGTTGGCACAGCTCTTCAGTTGAATAAAATCTCAGTCTCTGCAAAAGTTGCCTGAAATATGCTGTCTCCCCCATGTGCCAGTTATGGCTGGACATTGTGCTCCCCGTCCGAAACAGAGCTCTGAGAGCGGCCTGCACCGAGCTTGTCAGCGTAACTATCTCCATATGGTTTCTCTTTCTTCCTATGCTTTTTTTGTCCTTTGTTGCGTCTTCTCGCTCCCCTTTTGTGCGTGGGATGCATTGTGTGTAATACAGAGAGGAAGAAAAGAGCAAGAAAAAAGAAACGGAGCCGCCACCAGATGGAAAAAAAAGCCATATTATGTATCCAACCAACGGCAGAGCATAGCGGTCCTCAGGAAATACGTGGAGCAGGAGACGGAGAACCAACGAAAGCGTTTCAAGTCGGATCCCGCCAAGTGTTTTTTTCTGCTCGGCTGCGAGTGTAAAGGTAGCGGGGGGATGTTTGGAAAGTTTGCTGAGTGGGGGAGAGCGGGGGGGTGAGGGCGAGAGGCAGATAGCACTCCGCGGAAGGACAGAGAAGGAGCAGAACCAGTGCTGGATGAGGAGCGCTTGTCCTCGCAGGAGACGCACATGGAAGAAAACGGGGAGAAAGGAGAACTTGAGTGAAGGAGGGGAAGGGCAAGGACGAAGTTACACCGCGAAACAGGTTGTGTGTGAGAGAGCCTGGCGCTGACCGAAGGGCACGGGCTGCGATGCGGCACTCTGGCGAGCCCAGCAGCCCGGTAGGGCACTGAGCCGGCTGGACCAGGTAGCTCAGATGGCCAGCTCTGTGCTGTGCTGGCAGGGCCGGGCTCTGGATGACTGGTACCCCGGTGCCCCTCGTGAGTACGCACACACGTACAGGTGAGCACCACGCCCTCCAGCGGGAGGACTTTGTCTTCCGGGTTACAGGGGTCAGGGAGCTGCTTTCTTGTGTGTTTACAGAGACTTAGTGACGTGGCTCATGTTACGCTGTGACTCAGTCTGCTGACAGGTGCTTTTGGCCCCTTGCACACTCTGTGTAGCTGATAGAACGTGACAGGCATTATAGCGGCGTTAATTACTGTTCTTCATAACCATTATTGTTCTTAATGATACTAGGAATTGTAATAGTATTAGTAGTGTTGTTATTGTTAGTTTTTGTTACTTTTCATTTATACATTGGATGTGTTTTGTTTTAGTTCAAATTATCTGTACAAAAATGTCCCTGTCATTATATTTTAACTTGTATACACAAATAATTACCAGAACAGATGCAAGTATAAAACCTGAAAATACTGATGCTCACATTGCTCCGTATGAACTCCCTAAAAATAGCAGGACTTAGGGCCCCGTTCCTCTCCACGAGCTCTTGCTAGTGTCTGCACTCCTCTATGATAAGTATATTTTAAGATAATCCCAGCAGTGCCATCTGGGTCAGAGGGTGTATTTTCATGTAGGTATGTGATATGTTCCTTCCTGTTCCTCATGACTGTAATTCAACAACCACAGTCTCTGGGCAGTTACAGCTTGGGATATTTCCGTAACACATCACGAAGAGATTTTCACTTGTGAACAAGATAAATCGTATACACTCAGCCCTCATATACAGAGTTCTTGTACTACAAAACTATATATACTGTATATGTGCACTCATAAATGGCTGTAGCAGTATATACAGTACTGTGCAAAAGTTTTAGGCACTTGGGGGGGGGGGGGGGGGGGGGGGAGCTGTAAAGTGAGAATGCTTCCAAAAATAATGCTCAACATAAATGAACTTACTACAAAGCTTAGTAACCATCCATTGTCAACATCCGCTTGGCACGGCGGGTTTGGCCGGGTCCCACTTTCTGGTGGGTCTGGGGTTCGAGTCCTGCTTGGGGTGCCTTGCGGAGGGACTGGCGTCCCATCCTGGGTGTGTCCTCTCCCCCCTCTGGCCTTATGCTCTGTGTTGCCGGGTTAGGCTCCGGCTCGCCGCGACTTTAGCCGGTGTGTGTCTGTGTGTATATGAGAGCTAGTTGGTCATTCCATTTAAATGGCAAGAAGAAAACAGTCTGAAACCAAATTTGTTCTTCTGGCAGTCGGATGGTGGCAAGGACTGGAAGTTTCTGTCACCTTTGTGCCATCTTTGCCCAGAGCAAACAGTAAATGCAGCATTTCCACTGTATTTATGTAGAAGCTGTGTTGCAGTCGAGGTAGAGGAGGGCACGTGTCGGCTTAGGTGTGTGAGCAGAATGTGTTCCTGGACAGCCAAAACCAAACAAAAGAACTGGGACACACAGTATGTGTTTACCCATTTGCACATGGTCACAAGTCCAAGGCTGTTCCCTCTCTTTATATCAGTAGTGTGGGGGTGATGGAGAGGTTGGGTGGATCCTCTGTGTATGCATCGTTTTCTGTTTGTGTACGAGTGTGTGCATGCGAGAGGAAGAGACAGGAGGAGAAGTGAGAAGTGCAGAATACAGGGGGGCTTTTGCAGGATGGGGACACATCGTAAGGCCTTCACACCACCTTCACGTTCAGACTGTCAAGAAATGTCCCGCGCTCTCTTGTCATGTGTTATTTGTTTTGTTGATGCACCACCGCTTTCTGGTATTGGCACTCCAGATATGAGTCTTTTAAAAAATGTCGTTTTTCTGGCAGAATCCTAAACTGAAGAACAAGGACATAATAAAAGCGGATTCTGAGTTTGCAGGTTTAAGACCTCAAAGTGAGAGCTCTGCGCTGTAAGTTTCTCGGGATAAAGGTGTCATATTGTCGCCGTATCTGAGGACCTTGGCCTGGAGACTGTGCTGCAATGTGACTGTAAGTCTTTGTCCCTTTTTTCACCTCTTGCGGGGAGACTCACGGACCTATTGTTTCAAGAATAAACAGAGCAGCCCCCACCCCTGCAGTGAACCGTCACGCTGGGAAGGGATGATTGCTGGGCCTCCGGGTTGAACCAACAACCAGGATTAGGGAGGGGAGCTCCAGGGCTGGGAGTGTGTAGTTTTTTTTTTGCGTGTAGGAATTTGAGGAAGCCAGGAGCCCTGGGAGAGGTGCGACTCTTAAAGCAAACCCAATGCGATGAGGACAAGTGTGCGGCTGACCAGGTTTGACTGGACATTTTTGCGACTTTTTCTGCACTGAGCGGAAACAGATACAGGTTTATGGTCTTGGCTTGGATGAAGTAGCGCAAAACTTTCTCATTTTGCTTACCTTCCTTACACTGGGGCTCATTGCACAGGTTCAAAGATTTTGTCTTTGCTGGGAATTTTTAGCGGTATGGTTTCCGGTTGTGTTTAAGATGATGGTTTCAGTTTGAGCAGCAGTTTTTTTTTTTTTTCTTTTCTTTTTTTCTCTTTGACGAAAAATCTCGTAAGGACAAAATGAAGCAGACTGTACAGTCTGAATGAGAATGAAGGCAGAGATGTCAGCCTGAAATGAGCGCTGCTGTGATTAACTGCTTCCACGGCGCTTTCTTTCTCCAGGCATGAAGGAATAGCGAGTGCTTTATTTGCCGGTTTGTTGTCTTTCACTTATTTCTGGGTTTATGGATAGTTCAACGGTTGAGTGAAGAGTGTCCCGAGGTCAGTGCTGTCAACAGCATGCTCATGGAGAATGTGATTTTATGTCAAGAAGTGCTCTTTTGTTTTTTTCTGAACATAGTAAGGCTCCAGTCTGCACTTTAATTCTGGTAAAGTTAAAATGTTATTTTGGTTGTTTGTAATTGTTATTTTACCGTTTAGTCATTATGGTTGTTGACGGAGGGGTGTGGTGGTCCAGCAGGTTTAGCTGGTGCCTGCTCTGTGGCAGGTGTGGGGTTCGAGCCCTGCTTGGGGTGCCTTGCAGTGAGCAGGTGACCTGTTGTGGGTGTGTCCCCTCCCACTTTGGCCTGGTGCCCTGTTCCTGGGACGAATGGTTGTTACCGGACGTGCTTTGGTCATGTGATGGGAGCTTGTCGTGCAATTAAGCTAATTAATTAGAAATGCATTGTAAAAGAGAATGGGAAGGGAAATGTAGTTTACATTTATTTATTTAGCGGACACTTTTCTCCAAAACAACTTCCAATGAACTTTATGTAGTGTTATGAGCCCACACACCTTATTCACCAAGGTGACTTACACTGCTAGATACACTACTTACACTGGGTCACTCATCCATACATCAGTGGAACACACACACTTTCTCTGTCACTCACACGCTATGGGTAAACTTGAACAGCATGTCTTTGGAGTGTGGGAGGAAACCAGAGCACCTGGGGGGAAACCCACAGAGACAATATACAAACTCCACGCAGACTGAGCAGGGATCGATCCCGCGTCCTCAGGTGCTGTGAGACAGCAGTGCTACTCGCTGTGCCGCTGTGCCACCATGCCACTCCGTTTGTACATATCTCAACACCCAACCCTTTGAATTGGCAGGAAGGTGAACGGAATTAGCGAGCACGCCTACCCGTTCTTAGCCTGCCTAGAAATAGAAGCGAACGTGTTGGAAAACGAGCACTGTTTGTATCCCTCATTGAAGTGTTTACAGTTAAAGGCTGTTAAGGATAACCTAGAGAATAAGTGAGAGCAAACACATGACTTAACTTAGCTCTCTGTCTTCTGCGGGAGGATAACTGTATGTGCCGCTGTGGTGCAACAAAAGGACATCAAGTAATTATCAGATTATTGGAAAAATGTATCAAAATATAAGCAGTTGCAAAACTGAGTACAAAAGGCAACGTTTTGCCATACCAAAGACAGCCACGGGCTGTCCGTTTTATAACTTTGTTTAGCAGAGGAAGGTTCATTTGGGGTCATTAGTGTTTTTGCTGGGTTTGTGCTGTTTTTGTGGCCTGTCAGCTTTTAATGCTCCTGGTATCATCATACTGCACTGTCAAGACACATCCATAGTTTAAAACTCTTTCTATTAATCACCATCAACGCCTTCCACCCCTCTTGGGGCATAGGCTGCCAACAAGGGCTCTCTAGGCGTCTCTGTCCGAGTGTCTTGGATGAAAGAAGGAGTGTCGGCCTACTGGCTTACAGAGTTATCCGGCTTTCACCACCAAGCGTCATTTGTCTTCTTGTTGAAGATCCATCCTCTCCAAGAGCTGAGATGTCTTGAAGTTCCCTTCTTGGCGTTTCTGTAGCTGGCAAGGTTTTTACAGTGTGGGGTAGCTAGCCCCATGCCCAGCCCTCCTCCTTTCTCAACCTGGCTTGGAACTGTCCGTGATGGAGTTTCTTTCCATTGACCTCTTCCCTGATTTTCACACTGTTGGTACCTAGGGAGAAGCCAACCCGTCTTGCCTCTGACTCAGACCTGGATCGGAACCTGAGTGAGGGACGGGGACTGGGGAGCACTGACACCCTCATCAATGGCAACAAGGCTGACCTGGAGGCGGCCAAACGGCTGGCCAAGCGCCTCTTCAACCTGGATGGCTTCAAGAAGTCGGACGTGGCCCGACACTTAAGCAAGAAGTAAGTGTCCGTTCCCTTTGTCGTAGTTCCAGGCGGACATGAGGTGATATCACGTCTGCCTGATTTACTGACTTTCCGTCTGTTGGTGCACAGTAATGACTTCAGTCGGATGGTGGCAGAGGAGTATCTGCATTTCTTCGACTTCACAGGCCTGACAGTGGATCAAGCGCTTAGGTCAGTGTTTGTACTTTATTTCTGACACCCTCTGATAAAACGGGTTTTGTCTCTCTGACCAAGCAGTCTGTGCTCAGGGTTTCCAATACACTGCTCTACAGTTGATCTCTATTATGTGTTAAAGACTTGTACCTCCAGCCTGTAACTCAGTGAACTATCAATTTCAAGTCAGCTTCTAAAATTAACTTTTTTGAGCAACTCATCCCAAACATTCTTCAACAGAGGGAGGATTCTGAGGATGCTGTGCTTGATTTATGGCTCTCTTTGTTCCAGAGTCTTCCTGAAGGAATTTGCCCTGATGGGGGAGACTCAAGAGAGGGAACGTGTGCTGTCGCACTTCTCTAGACGATATCTCCAGTGTAACCCTAAAATAATACCATCTGAAGGTAAGAGGAAATCTGTGTGTTATGTATGTGTGTATTCTTCCCTTTTGTGCATTCAAACCAATATGTGTGTGCTGTTTGGAACACATAGGTTGCTCTAACTGTCCTAGGAAGCAGGGTTCATATTTGGTTTTTCTGTCCCCTGAATGGACTGATGGCATCCTGTTCTCTGTTGCCACGTTGAGATGAAATCTAACTGTACAGTGTCCTTCTTTCCCAGGCCATTGGGCACAGGAATAACTATTGTTGTGACTTGCCTCACTTCTTCTCACGTGTCCTCAAAGTATGCAAAAGCATCTCTAAGCATGGGATTTTTCTCTGTTTCAGACAGTGTCCATACCCTGACCTGTGCACTGATGCTGCTCAACACTGACCTGCATGGACATGTGAGTTGCTGTGTGAAAGTGATGTATGTGGGGGGGGGCAGAGTGATATTGAGTATTGGGATGTTACATGTGATTTTTCTCCATGGCCTCCCAAAGAAGAACTCTTAAAATGAATTGCGCAAAGGCGATCCCTCTCTGAGAGTTGAACATTGTGTATTAAATAAGGAATAGATATTACTCACATACACTGAATCTCTTCTCCATAGTTCTCCCAAATACTGTACTTCTGCTAAAGTAGGACGATGTGCTGCATTGGAATGTTTTATGATTTAATCTTATGCATGCGGAGAATTCACCATTAACAAGTTATGTCATTATATGAATGACAGAACAAAAGGATTACAATAAGGGTCACAGTAGGGGCTTTGACACACAGCTGCTGTGGCTGCCGTTATGTTGATCTGCTCTTTCTGTAGCTTTGGTGCAAAAATGTCGCTCCAAGCACCTTGTTCTTGCCACTAGTGTTGCTGATTGTGGACCAGCCTTATGTGCGGTGGACAGTTTCAGTGTGTGCACTCAGAGGACTAGCAAAACTTGATGGGGGGTCTTATAGTTAGGGTTAGGGTTAGTTTGCATTGAATTTGCATAATGAAGAATGAACTGCTACAGCAAGTACAGAGTGTGTGAGGTGAGCAAATGAGATAGGAGTGTGGGAATAGCAGAGGCCTTTGGGTAATCAGTAGTTTTGCCCATTTTGTTAATTATAGCTAAACCTGCAAAAATATGAAAAGACTGCCATGTGGAATGTGTCCTTTGGACATTAATGCAAAAAAAAAAAAAGGTCATGTTGACAGTTCTGGTTTTCTGTATGAGTTAGAGATGGGCAGCGGCAGCGATCCACATCTCCCAGTCCATCACGCAGAGGTATGCATTAGGTGTATTAAATGCATTTTCGACTTATGATGGGTTTCGGGGAGTGTAACCCCATTGTAAATCTGGGACCACCTGTAAATAATATTTTCTCAGTTTAGACCTTTAAGATGCATTATGTTACTCTGTGATTTTTACATGTGCCACCCTTGACCAGTTCACAATGATTGCGGCACTTGATCAAAAAGGGTTGAACAACCCTGGTCTACTGTATGTCACATTTTACTCTGCTGTGGACAAAAGCATCAGCTAAATACAAATTAAGACTAAATAAAGTGCTTTGTCGTTTACCCAAAGGAATGGGATAACAAGGTGTGACAAATCAGGCTGCTTTGGTTGCCAGAATTAGACCAATTTAATTGAGACCTTCAGTGATATACAGTTTGTTTTTGGTCTATAGATTGAACTGAGCTACATTTTCATTTTGATGGGCCCCCCTGTCAGTCATGCTGTGGGTATCACAGTAGCCTTGTGGGTGCTGGGTGTGGACATCGGGTGTGATGCAACACAGACTTTTCTGCTCTTCTCCTCAGAATGTTGGCAAGAGGATGTCCTGCCCACAGTTCATTGGCAACCTGGAGGGACTGAATGACGGGCAAGATTTTCCCAAAGATCTGCTCAAGGTTTGTCAATCACACAACTCGCAGACACACACACACACACACACACACATGCGCGCGCGCACACACTTTTGTATATGCTGAAACACTTAGGAGAACTAACCAGAACACTGTGCCTGCTAGCTACCACACTGCTTCTCCAAGCAGGATCTTCTTGTGCTAATGGGGCTGCTTGTCCGGGCCTGAACGCAGTGTTCACAGGTGGCCCAGCAGGTGACGTTCCACCTGCAGAGGTACAGTACAGCGCTGAAAGGTATTTAGAGAATGCAAAACCAAGGTCTGCAGCATTTGGCAGCTTGTAATGAGCCTTTTGGCACATCTGAATATGGGCAGCAGCTTACACTTTATGACACCCCACCCTCCCCCATGTTTATTGCTATCTGTATTACATTTGCATCACATGTATATTTCCTGAGACTGGCCCTTGATTTTCCTGATGCAAAAACCGTTGACTACATTAGTCAGGGATTTTGCTGGGTGTACAGACCTTGTAGATCAGAACATCTGTTGAACTGAACACTGAACGCATGTGTTGTATACGTGATTCCAGACTTGCAGGTAGTTATATGAGAACTGTCTGAGAACTTCTCAAGGAGATTTGTCTCATTAATTTTTGTGCTACCCAGAATTAGATGTGCTTTGAGAGACCCATTGACCCTCGGCAGCCGTTTTATTGTTCTACGGTGTGAATTGATGGACTTTTAACTATTCTCACCTCCCACTCATGCCGGCTCTCGCGTTTTCGTCAGCACTCCAATTCCCTGTCCCTCCTTCCAGCCCCTTAAACATTCTCACATCCCACTCTCTAACCCCCCCCCCCCCCACTCTTTATTTCTACTGCCCCACCCCCATTTCTCATGCATTGTTTGTGTTGTTCCTTCGGCTTGTGGTGCACACTCAGTCTCTTCCTGATCTCCCTCCCTGCTGCCATGTGGCCCTCCCCCCATTTTCTTCTTTGCGCTGTCTCTGATATCTGCGCAATTCCCTCCCCTCCATCCCACAGCTCACCTCCTGACCTGCTTCCTCTAGCATGGCAGCTCAGCGGCCCACAGAGATGGGTGCCCAGCAATTCGCTCAAGGCTATAGCAGTAAAGTATTCATTGCAAAGCTCAGTGCTCTCTGTAATATTTGGGAAGCCTCTGCTGCTCCAGCTGTCTGTTTCTCTCTCTCTCTTTCTCTGTTGCTCTCTCATTTTCCACGTCACTCCAGCACATTCTCCTCTCTGAGATTCAGCTTATGCATTTGCTCCTTAAATTCTGTTACATCCCAGTAGACAGTGTTAAGCATGGAGTACACTCTCCATTTCATTGCCTCTCCTACACATCACTTGTTCCTTCACTTTACCGCCTCAGCACCATCCTGTAGTTAGTTGAAGGGACTCTGAGGATGATGATGGAGGTGATTGAGGAGTGCCGTGTGGTAATCGGGAGTATGAAGTGATGGGCGCCAGCAATATAGTCTGCTGGACGTGGCGGACGTGGTCAGGAGGAAATCTGCGTTGGTGTAGGGGATTAGGTGGCATTAGGAGAGCCTCCTTCCATGCGAGGCTCTCCTCCTCCTTCTGCTCCATTAGGAATTGAGAGCTCTGTGGCCTCTCTGCACCTCCGTGTCATGTCATTATCGTGAGAGCGCTGGCTTTCTCTTTCTTAGCCCCTGCCGATGATCAGGCTGATTCCACTTGTGTTAACTCTGCTACTGGTTCAACCAAAACGAAATGTGGGTGGCAAACTGCCAAGTTGGGGCTTTATTAGACATTTTTCAAGCTTTCTGCAGACCTTTATGTGACATAAAGTGAGAACAGTGATGCTTTCCTCTGACATGTGGACTATCCCTGGGGCCATGTGCTTTCAGCAGTCAGTAGGTGTGTTCTCGTGGTTCCTCTTTAGCCATCGTCACAATGTCGGAATCAAACCGGTCAGTTTTGTCCATTAATAGCTAATAATCATTAACACTCTGCAACCTATAACAGCGGAAAATGCATGATTAGTAAATGTTTCACCTTCGGAAAAGATATTTTTACCATGACAGTATGTGTGGAATAAAAGTAATATTTGATGCAGTTCCTGTAATTGGATACAGTGAAAGCTCTCGGTTGATGTGGTGTCTCTCCGTGTCTATATTTGAGTGTGTACTTTCCTGCGTGTCTCTCTGTAAACGAAACGAACGGTACGGGTCACGCACGGAGCTGTGTCTTTGCTGATAGTAAGCGGTAGAAATCACACCAGTGTGGGCCGCAGTACCTTCTCACGAGTTCTTTGTCAGCTTGTGCTGTCTGATACCGACTGAAATGTGTTGTTTATGCAGTCTGGCTACAGTAACAATCCTGTCCTGTGAAGTGTGGACTAGTCTAACTGGGTACATTTAGTCTCTTCTGTCCTTGTCCACTTCCTTCCTTCAGGTCCCTCATGCAGAAAGCCACCTTAACAGTAGACAATAAAAAAAAAAAAAAGATTTTCTTTCAATAGTTTCCTTACTAACGGGGGTGCGGTGGCGCAGTGGGTTGGACCGCAGTCCTACTCTCCGGTGGGTCTGGGGTTTGAGTCCCGCTTGGGGTGCCTTGTGACGGACTGGCGTCCCGTCCTGGGTGTGTCCCCTTCCCCCTCCGGCCTTACGCCCTGTGTTGCCGGGTAGGCTCCGGTTCCCCGTGACCCCGTAAGGGACAAGCGGTTCTGAATATGTGTGTGTGTGTGTGTAGTTTCCTTACTAGGGGCTTCTGGGAGAATAATCCCAAACTAATTTTCCCCCCGACAATTTTAGCTGTTCCTGATACTGCACAGATCAGTGAGGAAGATTCATATGAAGTCTTCCGTATCTGCATCCTCTCAGACGCTCTATGGACTCTGCAAGGACAGCAGGCAGACAACGAGATGACACCCTCTGGCTGAGGCTCCTCCCTGGAGAGAGACTGCATAACTACCGCACCAGCAGACAAGGATAGAAGAAGCAGGTCACTTGTGGACAAGACAGGTCCAGAGCTGACTGCTTAGATCAGCAGTCACCGGGCTGTCCAAGGCTGTCCTTCCAAGTGCTTTCTCTTCATGGGCTGAGATGACAATGAGGGAGGGAAGAGAGCGAACAGGGACAGAACAGGGGAAAGCAGTCAGTGGACTGATAGGCAAAGAATACCTTCTCCGGAGTGACTGTTCAGTGATTCATGAAAGCGTTCGGAACGTTTAAAACAATATTTGCTTACCAAAAACATGCTGGACCAAATGTGTCTAATTATATATACCTGGACTGCATCCATGCACATTTTACATTTTACCAGAACCTTGCAGAGGGGTGTTCCGCTGACTGTGGAGGTGGTCGGTGGGGTCTGATCTGAGTGGCCACTTGCCAGCTGCAACCCCAGGTGCTCAGAGCTCTGTTATTGACTTTGATGAGCTGGAGGGCTGCCTGTCTGGGATGTTGTAGAGGAGACGTTTGATAACTCTATGTGCCCTACGGGGCAAAAACATGCCAGACTATGTGGACCCTCCTACGGGTGTCTTCTCATCTTCCCCTTCTCGGCATTGTTTCTTCCTCTTCCTACACTTTACTTGGTGTCCTTATGAGCCGCACTGCACCTTTTAAGGAGAAATAACTGGAAATGAGGAAGGAGAACAGTTTAAACGGGTTCATGCATTAGTGTGCTGCAATTGTAAGTTAAGTGCAACATATTATTGATTTTCTTTTGTGAGTGACATCCTAATTAAAAACTCTCAGGAGCCAGTGGTTCTTGAATTAATTGCCGGTTCCAAAGTCAATAATCCTACGGCTTCCTCGAGCCCCTGCAGTTGGTTTTTTTTTGTGTCCTTTGTTCCCGAGCTGACAGCCCTTTCTCTTGTGGCTGAATTCTCTAGTATGTCTGGGTCTCTCGAACCCCCAAGATCAGCACTGTTGCCATCATTGTTAACGGCTGCAAAACGCATTGTGTTGTCAGATTATTTGCAGTCAGTGGTATGGTCTTGAATAATTCCCTGCTTTGTATTTAGAATTTGTGCTGAAAGTGACGGACATGTGCGAGGAGATTTGAGGAATGAAGTGCAGTCTTTTGAAAAGGGATCCTACCAAAGCAACGCTTTCATTTTTACAGTCTCCCTACTCCTCTCTTCTGGCTCGGCACGGAGGCAAGTGCGGAATTCTAATCGGCATCTCGAGGAGGAGGGGAAAAAGAGTGGAGGGCTGGGCTGTGATTGGCTGAGAGAGAGAATGAGGGTGAGTAGAAAGAGAGAGAGAGGGGGAGAGAGAGAGAGAGAGAGAGAGCTCCCGGCCCCCATCAGGCGATGCAGACACACTTTTCATCTCCAACGAGGAAAACGGCGACAGATTTGGGGAGGGAGCACAAGCTGCAGTTTGGGGACTCTTGAAGGAGCAGAGATCTTACAGGGAGAAAGGAGACAGACGGAAGGTGCAGGAAATCTGGAGGCTGCCAAAAACAGGGGCAAGTTTGGTGTCTTGGGCACAGGACTGAGGAATGGTGATAGACAGAAAAACCTTGAAGGTCTGCCTGTCCGTTCCAACTTCAGGGTGTCCACCTGGAACCAGGAGCAATAGGATGTGCCGAGTATCTGGGCGGTAGCTTTTGTGGTTTCAGCCCTGCTTTCCGGTGAAGGCTCTGCAGGCTTCTTTCATGAGGTACCTGGCAGCCCCCCCAGAAGACGTGACGCAACATCAAGCGAGGTTTAGGAATCCCTGCATCCGAGTAGGGGGAAGCATACAGCTGCCTCTCTCCGCTGCTTGCGTGCATGTTGCTTGTGTGTGCGCCGCTGGGCATGTGTGTATCTGTAGCTGTATTTCTGTGGTTTGCAGCGATAATTCCAGGCTGTTAGGTGCCGCTGACCTTTTTGCACCCAGGTGCATGTGTTGTTGACGCTGTAGGGTTGGTTGACATCCAAGCGAGTACGCACTCTCCACCCTCTTGCCTGGTGAATCGAGCTGGAGACGGCAACAGCCAGGCAGACGGACACACCGGGCGTTGTTAACTGCCAGAGGAAGTGGCGGGGGGACCTGCCTGGCGCAAGGGTCAAACCAGTGGGGACAGTAGAACACAAACTGGACCATGTACAAAATCAGCAACAAAAGACCAGGCAGCTCCACGGACTGTGAAAATTACTTACAAGTAACGGCACTTGACACTGCGGCTGGTTTTGGCTGCGCAGATTGATGGATATCATCTTTTCTTCCATGTAAAGGGCCTTGTTCCTCCTCGCCGCAGACACTCAAACCGTGGGCTTAATTTGGCACTCTGTGGAAGGGTCTTCAATCACATGGTGGTGATTTGCATGTATTATAGATACAGACTGTTTCATTATTCAGCCACTGGAGTCCCGGTGCTGTGTCTGCGAGAGCCTGAGGCCCACGTCACTCTGAGAGATTTTCTCAGGGGACCTGCAGTGCTGCTGCCTTGAAAAGGGACGCTAAGCGATAGAGGCAGCCTCCTGTCCTGATGGATCCCCGAAGGCCAAGCCGATCTTCTGCCCACTGATCGCCCTCTGGGTCGCCTCTCCCGCGGCACCTGACTTTTGCCTCCCTTGGGGAACAGCACCGCACATAGACTGGCCTCACGGTGGTGGAGCACAGGACCACAGAGAGGTGGTACTGACAAGCTTTTTATCACGCATCTGTCTGGTGAATGAGACTCCTGGCCTGCCTGCTCCTCGGTCTATCGGCACCATGATTGGGGTGAACAGCCTGCATTCAGCGGGGCGCCTGCGCTCCCGCTCCCTCTGCTCCGTGCGTTATGGCCGCGACTTTCGTGTGATGGACTCTTTCCGCTACCCCCGTCCTCCCCGGTCCCGCTCCCTCAAGCCCCTAGCCTTCCCTGACTTGCTGGGCAAGACCCAGGATGGCCAGAGCCACCCGCAGACTCGCAAGAAGAAGGTAAAGTTGCAGCCTCGCCCTCAGGCGCCGTCACCCCCATTCACACTATCCCTACCGTGCATCCGATGGCTTAGAGCGGCGTGCCTTCTGCTCACGGTGGGGGGCTTCACACCGTACCGCATGAGCATGCTCTGCTGTGCAAAAGTTTGGGTTGCCATGGAGAGACTGGTGCAGAGGCTGTTTTTTGTTAATTATCTGTTGCCATGACTGTGTTTCTTGTTAATGAAATTGACCCTTACATCTTTGCATTTTTCTGCGGTTTTTTCTTCCTTCGGTGATAGGGACGAGAAGGTAATGCAAGGAGTGTTGCTTATGTTTTCTTGGCTTTTTTATAGTTACGTTTCGATCGGTCGCTATAACAGAGCCACTTTGTGACGGCCATCAGCTCGATAGCGCTAGAGGTCCAGTGAGGCAGGAAGTAAACACCGCGTTGTGTCTCTGGGTGTCTCCAGCTGGTCTGAACCTCTTTGATTGGCTCTGGAGAGACGCAGTAAGAATTCCGAGTAAGTGCGCCAAGTTGGGAGCGCGACCCCCCGATCCCCGCATGCTTTTCAGATGTCCCCTGGAGGTGATTGCAGTGCAGTAACTCGGCAGCTACAGCTGCGGCTACGCTCGTGCCCGGGGCTGCATCTTCTGACTTTGCTGGCTCTGAATGTGAGCGTGCTGGCGGCAGCGAGATGGTTGAACCAAAGAAATATACGGGAAGCAGCACGTCCGTTATAATCCTCCGCTCAGCTCGGAGGCTCGGGCGATGTGGTCAGGAACATACACCAGACTTGTTAAGGAACTGCACTTTCAATAACAGCTGTACGTTTCTGTCCCAGGATGGGATCTGCTCTGGCAGCCTTGAGAAAAGTACAGTTGCTGGATCGCTTCCGTAAAAATATCCAGCAGAACAAGTGGGCTGAGTAAGTGTAAAACGGAGAGGTGTGTGAGTTGCTTTCGGTAAATAATCGCAGCGTGTGATGTTTAGCGGCCAGCGAGCTGGGCTTCTGCCCACGGCGCTCTGGGTTGCTGGTGCTGCTGCTGCTGACACCGACAGCCTTGTTTCACGTCACCATTAAAAACTGACAAGCTGTCTCTCCATCATGTCAAACGCTACAAATGAATGATATGAGCGTGGACTCAAAGAGAGCGGTCGGCTCTCGAATCGCATCTGCCTTTTGCATTTTTCTTCCGTTCATAGAGAGTCGCAGATGAACGCAGCGCCATTGTGTTACGAAGGACTCGTGCCATTGTCCCAGAGGGCTCGATTCGAGTGGAAATGCTTCAATCTCCTGCCTGTCATAACAGATTCGGTTTCAAGCGACACTAACCATCTGTCTCCCAAGTTTAACAATGACAGTTAGTCCTGCAGTAGAGGCACATGTAACCCAAACATTATAACTTTGTTAAAATCACAGTCACAACAAAAACGTGGTTTTGAACTGTTCTTTTACTCACTTTTTTATTTTTGAATTATCTGCTTGTAATTTGTGAGCGCCGGCCCGTCTGCGCGCACACATACACACGCAACCGTACACCCTCATCGCTGACTGTTTGTCGCTGTGTGTTCCCCCCTCTACAGGCGCTATACAACTCCATCAAGAATGAGAAGCTTCAGTGGACTATGTAAGTGTAGTTTTATTAGCATTTGTGTGTGTGTGTGTGTGATATGTACAGTATGCCCCTGCTTCTGTGTTCCTGCTCCTCCAGCCTGTCATGTCCAGTTCAGTTATTGCTTGGTCAGAACTGCCGACGAACATGGCGAACGTCACCGCAGCACTTGAGCGCTGTTTTGGCACAATACAGCGCAAGTGAGCTTGGCCAGACAGCCCACAGTACGTGTGATCTGCAGTGAATCCTCTATTGATCTATAAATTTTATCTGTGTGGTTCGAATAGGTGTGGAGGGAGAGCTTTGCAGGGAGAGACACCGATACAGAAACATATGGTGGCTGTAGAGGGAGCCATTAATAAATGAAATAATTCGCTTGTCGAATGGCCGGTGGGCATCCGGGGTGGTTGCTGGGTTGTGTGGCCAGGCTTTGGTGAGGCAGCGTCCCTCCGAAGGCTGTTCATTACAGTAAGTAACAGAGCAGAAAGGCCACGGCGGACAGGTAGGGAGGGAGTAGAGTCTCCATAAGCCGCTCGTCCTGGGCCCAGCGCCCGGTCCAGGAATCAATTACCTGCAGAGCTGCTCCTGACAGCCGCAGGGAGGGAGCCCTTCTCGGCGTTTTGATCCCTCTCACCCACGAGAGGCTATCGCAGTGGGTAAGACACTGCTGCTGTGTGGCCTCCCTCCGCTCCACCCATATCCCCACAGCCCACCCCAGCAGTCAGCTGCTGTCTCCCTGTGCGGACGTGGGAGAATACATGGTGGTGGAGGGGTGTTGATCTCCACCAGCGTGTGTGCACCTCTGTGTGTGTGTGTGTGTGTGTGTGTGTCCAAGCATCTGTAAATACTCTTCTTACCTGATAGGGACATTTTTAAGGAAAGTGTCTCCTCTAGGAATCTGGGGGGTGCAGTGGCGCAGTGGGTTGGACCACAGTCCTGCTTTCCAGTGGGTCTGGGGTTCGAGTCCCGCTTGGGGTGCCTTGCAATGGACTGGCGTCCCGTCCTGGGTATGTCCCCTCCCCCTCCGGCCTTACGCCCTGTGTCACCGGGTAGGCTCCGGTTCCCCGCCACCCCGTATGGGACAAGCGGTTCTGAAAATGTGTGTGTGTGTGTGTGTGTGTGTCTCCTCTAGGACAATAAGGTCTTAAAAATAGACTTAATGTCAGCTTAAAAATAACAATTCTGGCACTTTTTAAAATGATTTTATCACGTCGCATGCCTTCCACTTTCATCGAGGCGGCCTTAGGAAATATTTCTCCAGTCATCACATTAAAGTGAACTTCTGTGTTAACTGCACACAATGAGGAGAAAACAAACAGGTGTGTGCGTGTGTGTTTTTTTGTACGTACGTGTATGTGTTTGTGCGCATCTGCGTGTGTGTGTGTGTGTGTGTGTGTGCGTGTGTCAAAGGTTGCTATTCTGGACCTGGCCTCTGTGATGTTCTGAGTCTCTAATTAAAAGTAGGGCTTTTCAGGCTTTGTTGCCATAGTTACAGGTCCCCACTGTAATTATGGGCTAAGGACTAAAAAGTCCCACCAAATGTGCATGGCTGCTTGTACACACACACCGAAGTAACGCACAGCTCTCGCACAGTGTGTCTTCTACTGTGTAAATGTGACAGGCTCTCCGTTCCCCACAATGGACACAAAACGTCCGTGTCCTCCACCCAGTCTCTGCGGAGAAGGACACCAAAACTTTTCTTCCAGTCGCTGTCAGATATGGTAGGGCACTTTCCCCACACTTTTTATCATACTTTATTTTCAGTTCTGATGACTCAGAGTCACTGGGTTTATTAACCTCTGATGTGGTAACTCCTCTGCTAAGTCAGTTGCCTACTTCACACACTGCAGCTACAAACCCTACTTCTCTGTCCAGAGTGTTGCAGGATTCATGTTGAAACTGCACCAGTTGCAGCTGACACCATGATATGTTGTGTGAGTCCTTGTAACACTCCTGTATCTTATTTTATGAAGCAGAAAGGCAAGAGAGTGCATCAGATGGCATAGTTGGATTTCACACACACACACACAGAGCCTGGTGCACCGGGTGCTAAAATCCCACATGCCTCCAGGGAAGTATTTCTCCTCCATTTCTCCCTTTTATTCCACAGTGATCCTCTGCTGATCTGTGCAGATGGCTTTCGTGGGTCCCTCTCTGGGTGTCCCTGCTGTCACACTCCACTCGCCCTCTGCCTCCTCCTGTTGCCTCTATTCTCTCTTCCTCCAACCCCCCCCCCCCCCCCCCAGTGGGAGGAAGGTCCTGGTGAACATTGCGTTTCGCCAGATTGGACACACAATATTTTGCCAGTGTGTAACTTTGCCACAGTGCTTATCTTCTCTGCTGTCTTCTCTTCCCTACTGATCTCTCCTCATTTCCAGTGCTGTCGTCTTCTCCCCACTCTTCCTCCTGTCCTCTTCTCTGTTCCCCATCTCTCAATGCACACTGGATTTCAGGAAAGTCTCCAGTTACCAGGCAACAGTCTAGATCCTGGCTCTTCATGAGGAGACTTTGCATCCTTCAGCTTTTGCCTGCACTTGAAGGGTTAACTGTACGGTCATCAGAAATAGGGGGAAAGAATCTTCATTTTTCATAACGTTAGTTTTTTCTCACATTGGTGAAATGTATACATCGCTAAGGTCAGGCTGTCGTATTTGTTATGATTCACAGTCTGTGAAGAATGAGTGGTTGTGGTGGGCTGGAAGGGACTGCTGTTTATATAACAGAGCGCTCTGTGTTTTGGATCTGCTATGCCTTCGTACGCAGGCAAAAAAAGTCCCGACTGCTTTATTGTTGCTGCTCAGTTTCTGTGGATCTTTGGGTGCCGTGAAGTTCAGCTCTTACTCCCGTGACTTCTCTCTAGCCGCATTCGGAAATCGCCAGCGTGTGCTGGCGGACGGTCACGTGCAGCGGGATTATGCTCTAGCTTAATGGAAGCAAAGAGAGCAGGCACAGGCCAAACCTGCTGCGCCACCGTGCCCCCTGCTTACAATTATTTACCCATTTATACAGCTAGGTAATTCTACTGGATACATTTTCAGGTAAGCACTTTTCTCAAGGGTACTGGAGCTGGAGGTGGGGATCAAACCTGCAACCTTTGGGTCCAAAGGCAGTAGCTCCAACCACTACATTACCAGCTGTCCCCAGTATTCTTAAAACATTTCCAAAACTCTCTGCTGTTCTTTTTAGTGTCAAACGTCACTCACTCGCTGACTTTCGCTTTGAACAGCTCATTCCTATTCAATTAAGTAACACATAAGTGATGCTTAAAATCACTCTCCGGTGTAAACTTACCAGCTCCTGCCAAGGAGACAGCAGGAAGACCGAAGCTGCATTCACACATGTGGATGAGGTCTTTTGTTGCTGTTTGCTGCTAGGAGGGACAGCGTTCGCAGGAAGCCGTGTTAGTGTATTGCCCTCCGTGTCAGTGCAGTGGCGGGTGTGCTGGCTGTGGCTATGTGTGCGCACTCTGGAACGGAATAGGGATATGCTCGCATCCGCCACTGAGCCCCGGCCTTTCCACCGGCCCATCAGAACTGAGCTCCACGCATACAAGCTCTGCCGATCAATACTGCCTGGGACACTACAATAAAGGAGAGTGCTTTTCCCTGGAGGGGGGTGGCAGATGGAAAGTGGGTTTAGGGGTTCTCAGTTTTGCGCTTGGCCGTAAACACAGCTCTTCTCGGAGCCGTGTTCTAATGCAGTATGAAGCTGTACTTCCAGTGCAATGGTTCCAGTGTTGCGAAGCCTGAGGATTGTATTGATTCTGAATGCTAATGTAGAATGTGGAATGCAGCAGGGACCCTTGCCGGTTTATATGCGGAGAATGTGGATTTCTTTAAGCAAGCGCTATTATGCGATGTGCGATCGAGAACTCGACACACTGGCGTTCTGTGCTCTCTACAGCGATGAGGAGGAGTTGCGCAAATCTTTCTCGGAACTGGCGGACGGGCGCACCGACTCCGCCTCCCATACCATGAAGAGAATCGGTAGCGGGGGGAACCCATTCACCGGGGTGGACCAGCAGCTGGGTGCCGCAGTCTACAAGAACGGATTCCTTGTGCGCAAAGTCCACGCTGACTCCGACGGCAAGAAAAGTGAGTGACTCCACTGCCACCGCTCACCGTGATCCGCTCGTGGGTTTAATTTCATCAGTTGCGGCTCATGTTGGCAAACTCAGAATGCTATTGATCTGATTGTGTTTTTCTCTGCAAAAATCATTATAAGCAGAGGGATGCAGGGCGATGTCCCCCCGGTGCAGATTACAGCATCTCTCCGTTCTTCTCAGTGAAAGAGAGGCTCACCTGCAACCATGCTTCTCTCTTAATGAACGATTGTGTTGCTGGCATTTTTGTCTTCACTAAGGGGTCACCTTGACCGTGTTACCGCATCACGGTGAAGTGGGAATCCCAGTTTGTGCATCTCGAGGTGCACGTCGAGGTGTGATCTCCGTTAGGTATTTCAGAGACCGGACGGTGGTGTCCTTCAGATTCAGAGAGCGGCTGCGTCTTTGTCGTCCGCAGCTCCGAGGGGAAAGAGGGGCTGGAAGACCTTCTACGCAATCCTGAAGGGGCTGATCCTGTATCTGCAGAAGGTAACGGTGCCTCCCCTGCGAGACATTTCCTTCCCTGCTTGTATAATAAATGTTTCTCGCTCCTGAAAAATGCGTGCAAAGAAGACTCATCCTCACAATGACCAACAGCCTCCCCCCTCTCCCTCCACCCCACAAACACCTACACCTACAATGAATGTGGAGCAGAGCTTGCATGCCTGGTTATTCTGGACTCTGTCTTATGGCAGCCACCACTAAAAAAACAGCAGGCTGACCTTTTCTTTTTAACCCTTTACGTGGGATGTCATTTCACATGCACACGTGAAACGTTCGTAAAGTAGATGTATCCAGGGAGCAAAAGAAACTTGGGAGTCTGATGCCTTCATGAATGTCTTTCCACTGAAATGGAGCACGTTTAATGAACCATCTTGCAGACGTTAAGCTGTGGGAGGCGACTGGTTTTTATGAGAACCATTTATAATGTGATCGTAAGAGAAGGAACGTTTCCACAAGCAATGCGTCTACATGACCGCAGTTTCTTTGATCGGAGTCTATGTATCTCGTACCCAGAGTCAGCCTTTGAGATGCAGATATTTTTTCCAGTTTATGATTGCAGACATATGAATCCGTCTTTGCTTTGCATGACCTGCAGGGGGAGTACCGGCCAGAGAAGCAGCTGTCGGATGAGGACCTGAAGAACGCCGTGTCCATCCACCACTCGCTGGCCATGCGGGCGGCCGACTACAGCAAGAGACCCAATGTGTTCTATCTGCGCACTGCTGACTGGAGGGTCTTTCTCTTCCAGGCCCCGTAAGTGTCCGTGTGGACAGACGCTCACCCAGATGCCCCGTCCACCTTCCTCGAACTTCGGCAGCGAGCAGCACTCTGTGGAACTTGATCGGTGGAACAGATGAGCTTGTTATGTTTCGACAGAGCTGCGGACACACACGCGAACGCACACACGTGTGCCTCATGTTGTTCATGCCTCGTGTGTATCACGGTCTTCTGCAGCAATGCGGAACAGATGCAGTCCTGGATCACGCGTATCAACACGGTGGCAGCCATGTTCTCAGCTCCTCCCTTCCCAGCAGCCATCGGGTCCCAGAAGAAATTCAGTCGACCGCTGCTGCCGGGCTCCAGCACCAAGCTCTCTCAGGTACCAGGCTGGAGGGTGTAGTGAGAGAAACCGCTGAGGATGGAGATCCCGTCTAAGCTCGGTGCTCTCCTTTGGCAGGAGGAACAGGTCCAGTCCCACGAAGCACGTTTCCGCACCGTCTCCTCTGAGCTGACAGAGTTACGCTCGTACCCCCCCGATCGCAAGATCAAAAGTCGCGAACTGGAGGAATATCGGCACAGAGAGGAATACCTGGAATTTGAGGTGAAAATCCATCACCTGTTATACAGGGACTGTCTGAGCTGACAGAGTGACATTTTTACATACTTAATATTAGTGATGAATCCTGTAAAGTGTTCCTGTACTGGTACTTATAGCTTGGTGTTGCTATATTTTACTGGAAGAACTATAAAATGCATAACTTTGAACACCATATCCGTTTTAATAACCGCCAGTAACAGGCAGAGGTAAATGACCGGTGTCTTTGTCGATGTCTCTCTGCTAGAAAACACGGTACGGGACCTACGCCATGCTGCTCCGTGCCAAGATCCGGAGCGGGGAAGACGACCTGTCCGCCTTTGAGTCGCGCCTGTACGAGGACAATGGGCTACAGCGCGCACACTCCAGCCCCACACTGCAGCAGGAGAGCAGCCAGGGCAGCCAGGGTAGCAGCAGGGCCAATACCAGGGGCAGTGCCAGGGGCAGCAAGCGCAGCGAGGGCCAGAGGCACAGTTACCGGCAGGCCGTTAAGCAGTGAGGAGGTGCGTCGGGTGGCTGGGGGGGACGGAGCTGCCTGCCTTCCCACTCTGGTTTTGTTTTATTTTTTGTTCCTGGGGGCTGGATGCATGGGGAGGGGGGCTACAGTATTCACACAAGGCCCCTCGTTTTACCCCGGTTTACCTGGTCAGTTCTAGAGAGCGGTGGTCCTGCGATGGGAATGACCTCTGTCGCACGCACGGCCGGGGGCAGGAGGAGGGGAGCGACGGAAAGGCCCGGACCTCGTTGCGCGAGGCTTTTCTGAGTGCGGGCGTCAGGCACCCTGGAGACGAGCAGCATAAACACCACCTGGCATCACATTTCTACACACTTTGTTTTCGTCTGCGCGCTTCCACATGTCACCCTGCGCACGCCTTTGACCGGTTGGTTCGGGCCTGTCCCGTCCGAAGCCCTGGGTCAAATGAGGATTTACTGAAAAATACAGGAGAGAAATGTTGTCGCAGCAGTTGCCCTAAAGTGGTATCGCTCCACCCGCGGGTTGTTCGCTCTCCACTGCGCGGTGCTCCCTTCCTGCAGGGAGGCGCGGCAACACGCAGCCCTCGGGGGGGGGGCGCGAGGGCCTTTTAGGAGGACCAAGGGCTCTGCAAACGAGCTCACTGCCCAGGGGTTCGAATCTTCCGTCCCACAAGTGCGCTGAGAGGCCGAGCCGCCTCGGACTGTGACCGACGCGGCTCCCCCTCCGGGTTCCCTGGTCTGGAGCGGTGCCCCGTCCGCCCGCTTCTTCCTGGCCGTTTGCGCCTCTCTGGGACACGGACACTGCGTCCGCAGGCCGGTCCTCGTCTCGGTTCCATGGGCGCTCGCTGTCGCGGTACAGCTGCTTTTCTTCCCGGTTAGTCGGCTCGGCTCGTTAAGCATTTCAACCTTTGTCGTTCCTTTCCCGTTTTCGAAACAAAATCGCGAAGGAGGTGTCTTGCGTCTGAGCTTGTTTGTCGAGGGCACCCCGAACAGCGAGCTCCTCGTCATTATAAGGGCTGTCCTGAGCCGTGCCTCCGCAGCGCTCTCATTAATATTCAGCAGGTGCAATATGAAAGTCGTGTTCAATTTGTTCAGCGGCTTTCGCTCTCGTCCGCTCCGTGGAAAGGGCGAAACAACGTAGAGGCGAGAATCCTCCCGCGTTAATCCCGGCGACTCCACCGAAGCGTTGCCTGTGCCGCGAAGAGCGAAGGCGCGACGCCACTCCTCCGCCGCTCGGTCAAGGCAGCTCGCAGTTTAATGAGGACATCACTGAGGAGGAACCTCCACATTGCAGCACTTGGTCTAATGAACTTTCTCTCATGCCTCGGCAGCACTCAAACACACTCCGGTTGTGTTTTTCACCTTTGTTTTGAAGTCTGCCTTCTTTTCTCACGACGTTATTACTCTGCTTTACTACCCCAGCTATGATTTCTGTTTTCCTGGTGAAAATTGTTACTATTTCACATGAAACAGCCAAGCCTGTTGGTAACAGAAATACGAACATTTGGAAGAAGAGCCCAACAGGAATATTTCCTTGCTTGCATGATGACATAAATTTCAGTAAGATGTTATTGAAAGTCCAGTGTCTGCTGAAAAATGTGGATCATTTTAAAGTAACAGTAGTTATATATGTATCTCCCTCTCTGTCCTGTCTACATATTACTGTGAAGTGTATCGAGAAAGGATCTTGTACATATTCTAGAACGGGTATTACTGTTTCATGTCGTAGCAAAGCCATTTCCTACTCAGGCGCTCAGTCGGGACCTTTAGTGCAGCACGTGCAGTCGTGGCAGCAGCGACGGCGGCTTCGCACCGCGAGGGGGCGGTTCGTTCTTGCGCCAGAAGCGGCTCCGAACACGGCGCTGGGCCGGGAGGCACAAGTCTGCTCGCCGGCTGGAGACTCCGCTGCTGCCGCCCCTCAGAGAAGAACCTCCTGTGAGAAAGAAATGAGAGGAAGCGAGAAGCCGAATCGGTTGGCGGATTCCTCCGGGTCCTGACTCCACCTGGTCAGGGGGCGGGACCAACGCTCGCCGTTCTCTTTGCATGGCATAGCAAGCATGTTGCGCAGGAGGTTCACGCACGCTGAGAAATCATTCCTCTCGGGGCCTCCTGGAGAAAAGGCAGAAATGAAGCGAGTGCTTCGGCGAGCGATGATGTTGGAGCCGCCGGCCGGTGTCACTCGCACTCGCTCCTTGGCATTTCTGCAGGTAATTCCCCCGCGGTTCATGTGCACGTCTGACTCATCGGAACACGTCGCTGGAGCCGTCAGAGAGAGAGACTCTGTGAAACTGTCTCGGTGACGTGACTTGCTCCAGATCGGGGGAGCTGCTGGACCCCGTGGCGATGCCGTTTGCGCTGGTTGTCAGCGTCTCCACAAAGCCACGCAAGTCACTTGGCTCAGCGTTCTTGTTCAGATGTCTCTCCGGCCTCCCGGGAGCTGCGGTGCAACTCCGTGCGCGGGACCGCTTTCCTGTTTCTTTCTGATTATTTCCGTTATGAACAGGAAAGTGTTTCTGTAACTTTCTGTAACGATTGCAGGCATCTGTTCTGGAATTAAGGGCTCAAAGGAGGGTTAGGAACCCCAGCTGGTTAGGGGTTTGAGTGGCGTTTGCCTCGGACTCTCTTCGGAAAAGGAAGGGGGCAATGGCATCAGGGCGGAAGGTCCTACAAGCACCAATGACTGTGGAGGACGTGCTTGGTAATGTATATTTTGCAGCAGTATGTTGCTTTTTGGAACTGGTCCTACAAGCTGGATCTCATAACTTTCCGGAGAGAGAAGGTGTTTCAGAATGTGTTCGGGTATGATTTGTACGTGACTGGGGAGCTGTGACATCACACATCAGGCTCATCTCTGTGACAGGGGTGTGACAGAAACCGGCTGTCCGCTTTCTTCAGAGTGAAGAGATCTCTGTCAAGGGAGGACGACCAACTGTAACCTAGCCCATGTTGAATTAGCACTTTTAAATGTCACTTGTACATAGAAGCCATGGTCTCCTTTTATTTGTATTGTGTATAGTGTGTATGCTGAAAAGTACCTTTCTGATCTATCAGTCATGTCTCATCCAGTCAGTCAGGATATAGAACTGTATTTATTCCATTTTATATGCAGTTATTGTAGACAATACTGTACTCAGTACACTGGACACTTATCTTCCAGTGTTCTTAGATTGCTCTGAATGTTTTTACTTGGACTGTTTTTCTTTTGTTCGCCGCAAACTTGTCAACAGCCTGTAAAGATTCATCTCTAAATGAATACATTGTTTGTATATGAGCTTTTTTGGCAGCAGATCAGGAGAATAAACATGAAAAAACTACAGAATGTTCTTGTTTTTATTTAAAGTCTGCAGTAAAATTTAAATAGGTAGGTATTGTTCCCCCAGAGTATCTAAATAACTTTGTATTTCTGGACCATAAACTATTATTTTCTGGAGAATTATATGTAGAAAAGGACAAAAACCATATATATTAATGGAGGATTTTATTATAGCTATACTGCTCACCACAGTGAAAATTCCATGTCCACACACTACAACAGACACACCAAGATAACGCAGGTAAGGACACTGTACAGGTACTGATGGACTGAAATGTAACAAATACACAGTATTGATAGCGACCGCTAAAAGCCGAGTGCATCTTCAAGACTATCAGTCTTTGAACTGAGCCACGCAGAAGTTGGTCAAGTTGCCTTCTTTTAGCCTGACAGGGTAACGCAGCAGGAAGCTCTTCCCGGCCGCGAGACGGAGGCAGCTGTTGATGTCCACGCACGCAGGAGCTCCGTCTGCCTCCTCGCGGAGGGCCGATGCGGCAGGTACAAGTTTAGCTGCCCTCATGTTATCCCTTAGCTGCACCGCCGTCATGCCGATGCGAAGTTCTGACCACACACCCCTGGTGGGATTGTGCTTACAAACCAAGAAGTCTCTTTCCCCACACCAGGCCAGGGGGGCGGCTTGGTCCTCAGACGTGCAGGTGATGAGCTGGTGCCCCTGCTGGGGTCAGCGTCAGGGGTTGGCCACCACCTGTTGCACCTCCCCCTCCAAGTCCCCCGTCTGGCTGCCGAAGCCACTGTCCACTGTCGTATCTGACACACAGATGTGGAAGCAACGGTTGAGACCTCATCATGATGGACAGATGAAGCCTAGCGTATGAGCAGGTACTCAACAAACAATGAAAGGGTCATCTTTCCCCTGCTAGTTGTCACCGATGTTTTAGTGTCATTGTGCTGTTGTACAACGCGTGCACACACACACACACACACACACACACACACAAGCACTACAGAGAAAGGCAGTGCAGGACCCACTGTACCTGTGCTCTGGGATTTGTCTCTAGTCTCCGTCTGCCTCAGCAGCCTCACCCCTTCAGTGAGACCCAGTGAGCGCAGGGCCTCCACCAGCCCTTCCAGGTGACCACCAGCCAGCTGTAGGAGCACAGGCTATCAGGACACGTGTACACACATACACACACGTACGCACAGAGAGCCACACACTGAACATATTCGCTGACCATCTATAACCATTTTAATAGTCCAATTTATTTGCATTTACCAATGAGTTCATCTGACAGATTCTCTAATCCAGCGGTTAAGGTACAGTATGACGGAGGGGCATAATGAAGGCCCACCTGGTAGTTCTCCAGCAGGTTTTGGCAGGGCGAGGGGCACTCCTGGTACAGGTCAGCTAGTGTCAGCATGCCCAGCTTCTCGGCCAGCTGTCTCAAGGGCACGTTGCCCTGGCTGAGGATCCCACAAAGCTTGCTGAGTGTCTCATTATCCATCTGGGGCTTGGCTGCATGGAAGAAAGAGGGGTGAGGCCTGGGGTGACGCTGCTAAGGGCACGCATCGGGGACGAGTTTGTATGAATAATTTACATTCATTTAGCCGACACTTTTCTCCAAAAAAACTTACAATGTCAAGATACTTACAATTATTTACCCATTTATACACTTTACTGAAGCAATTCAGGCTAAGTACCTCGCTCAAGGGTACTGCAGCTGGATGTTGGAATCCAACCTGCAACCTTTAGGTCCAAAGGCAGCAGCTCTATCCATTACACAGCCTGCTGCCTTGTAGGTACGTAGGTCCCAGTAATACAGACCAGTGCGGTGTTAGGCTCATCTGAAAGGACTACGTTAAAAACTGCAGTGGACTCTCACCTGCCTCCTGCTTCTCAGCGGGCCTCGCTGTCTCCCTGATGGGCCGGGGACTCTGCCTGCTGTCCAGTATAGCTCTCACCTGCCGAGGAGGGGCAAGACAGAGCACGTGAAGCCCAACGGAGTAGAGCGAACAGAGGGAAAGCTGCGCAGGTGACTCTACAGGCCAAACAATGTCGGAACAAGGAAGTGCGGACGGAAGAGGCTGTCCCACCTTTGAGCCTTTTTTCCCCATTGTCCAGATCCTCAGTATTTGAGTTTTCTCCAACGGCTCACCTTTTGGCACCTAGCCAGGTCGAAGGGAGTATGACCCATAGCCGCTCTCTTGCGGGGGTTCTTCGACGTTCTGTTGGACTGCAACGCCACCGGCGCCTGTTCATCCCTCTCTTTGTCTTCCTCAGCTTGAGCCTTATTCTCCTCATCCTCCTCATCCTCTTCATCCGAGGAAGAAGAGCTGAAAAAGAGGGGCTCGTCGTTCTCCAGGTTCTTCCTGGCACCTGCGGAAGAGGAGAGGTGGCAGGTGTCAGTGAGCTCCACAGCCCTACGAACCGAGACTGCCGAACTTCAGAGCCTCAAGAGTGAGGTGAACCTACACAGCAAACTCAGCAAAGCAGCTGTAGAGGATGTTCGTTTTTCAGATTAACATTTACATCACTTCTTATTGTTCTTGCCCTGAAACATTTTCGCAGGACTTTGAAAAGAAAATGCCCAGAGTCGCAGAGCTGGTTTTCGCTTTGTCGATCAACACCCCACCTGCAGCAATGAGCATGGAGCAGAGTGTGGGCGAGCCCAGGCTGGCTGCCAGATGAAGCGGCGTGTTTCCTCCGAACGTGCGAGCGTTCACATCTGCCTTGAGCTGGAGGCAGAGGAGGGAGAAGAAGGGGGAAAAACCAGGCTGAGACGAGGGCGCAGTGGGACACGGGAGCTGACCTAGCACTTCTCCACACAGTTGGTCACTGGTGTGGACCAAGAGCCGGGAAGCTCTGGGACAGGTACCTCAGTGATCAGCATGCAGGCCAATTTGAACAGGTTCTCCTTGACAGCGAGGTGCAAGGCGGTGCTGCCACCCTTCCTCTCCTGGGCATCGACCTGGGCTCCACCTTCCACAAGCACTCGCAAGCACCGCTCGCCACCCCTCCTCACTGCCAGGTGGATGGGGTACATACCTGAAGGAGGCCAGACAGAAATCAGAAGTAACCCCAGAAACGTTTTTGCTGACAGCCTCTTGGCTATGCAAGTTTTTACTCATTCATCTGATGGTCCAGCGCAAACCTAAAGACATTTTCTCATTTCTTGGCACATGCGTTTGTGTTGGCGGACCATTTTTTGTTCATCTTACACTTAATCATTTAGCTGACCTTTTTCTCAGAGGAACTCACGATATTAAGCAACTTACAGCAATTTACCCATTTGTACAGCTGGCTAATTTTTACTGGCGCAACTGAGGGTAGGTACCTTGCTCAAGGGTTCAACAACAAGAGATGGATCTCAAACCTAAGTAACCACTGCACCATCTGCTGCTATTTTAATTAACATTAACATTTAACATTTACTAAAGACATTTCGATGACGTTTAACAGCAGTTCAGAGGCTGCTGGTAGAAGACACTGCACACACCAGAGTTAGTTTACATACCGTTGTAGTCAACCATGTTGACGAGATGGGCATTGTGCTCTCCTAGGTGTGTCAGGAGAATTTGCAGGAGGACCTCATCCCCAACGTCTGCTGCCAGATGTAGGACTGATTTGCCGTCTCGATCCAGCAAAGTGGGGTCAGCCCCTGCTTTCAGCAGGAAGTCCAGCACACCATGCTGTTTTGTTATTACTGCCAGGTGCAGTGGAGTCTGGGCAGAGAAAAACACACCAATCACCACATTTTCTTTGTTTAACATCATCATAATGTCACAGCAGTGACTGTCTTTGTATCCATGGCAGGAGAGGTGATACAGGTTGCAATGCTACCTGGCTGAGGTGATTACGTATGTTCAGGATGTTCTGCTGAGAGATACTGATGATCATGTGGACGAGCTGCTGCACCACTGCAGGTTGCTGGTGGATTATGGCCAGATGCAGCGGCCTGGATACAACAGAGGTGAGCCATATACACAGGTGAGTCAGAGCGTGCTTAGAAAAGCCTCATGCTGGACAGAAAGGAGCGTGGAAACAGAAGCAGAGCAAATAAGATTTTCTCGAGCTGCGTCCTTAAAAATGCCTGTTCCATCACTGGTACATTTATTCATTTAGCTGACACTTTCCTCCAAAACGACTTACAATTATTTACCCATTTATACAGCCGGGTAACTTTACTGGGGCAATTTTAGGGTAGTACCTTGCTCGAGGGTACTACAGCTGGAGGTGGAAATCGAACCTATGATCTGTGGGTCCAGCAGAGGTAGTAGAGTTAACCATTATTCTACCAGCTGTCCCTGATACAAAGAAGGATCCCCAAAAAGTTGTTTTACCTTAAAGCAGGGTAAATGTTGTTACTGCATATTATGAAGGATCCATCACAGCGTCTGATACGCAGCTGTGGTCCAGAGGGACTTACGTGTCTCCGTTCTCATCCTGGATGGAATACAGTTGTCTCTGCACGGCTAACAGGAGGCGCACATCCCCTGTGCTGCAGTAGTTCAGCAGTGCCCTGGCGGTCTGCCTGGTGGCTTGGGAGGCACGGTTCTGCAGCGCCGAGGCTGGGAGGGGCAGGGGGACATGGAGCAGAGTGGGTCACTCAGCAGCCACAGGGTCTTACATTCACTGTAGGAGGTTACTGAGACAATGCCACACCACACACACACACACACACACACACACACACACACTCTGAGTCCTCCCTGAGCCTATTTACCTCCCGTTGTTGCATTTGTTGAGAGACACTGCAGCAGGACCCCCCTGTACCATCCTAGGCTGTCCCACCCTACCCCCAACAATGTTACTTTCAGTGACTCACCGATGTGGAGCAACTGTTGTTGCTGGAGGGCCGACGCCACTGGCTGCGACCCGTGGACCTGCTGCTGGTTAGCGGGGACCTCTTGAGGCTGCGCGGGGCCTGATATGTGAAGGCCACTTCCCGAAAACCCCACCATGGAGCCAAAGAGGGTCCCTCCCTCCAGGTGGTTGAACTGAAAGCCTCCTGCATGAAGGCATCAATTCCAGGTAATCTTGTGAGCAACACCATCACTAACAACCCTAAACACCTTCTGTAACTTGGCGTTCACATCAGAATTATCATCATCAAATACAGCGATGCTGACGTACCGTTCGCTCCACCGGATCCTCCAAAGTTCCCTGGTCCTCTGCCAGTCCCGGCAGCGCCCCCAGGTGGCCCGTTCCAGGGGTCAAAAGAGTGAGGCAGAGGCTTCTGTTTCTTACGCTGGACTTCCTCCTTATCTGATAGACCCAGCAGGAGATGGAGCGTTAAGCACAGGGGAACAGCACACCTCTTCAGCACATGTGCAAGACCTCTAAAACCACCTGGCTGCAATCACTGTGGGCTTTGCAGCTGACAAACACACTGCGCTGGTGTGTGTGTGTGTGTGTGTGTGTGTGCACTTGATCTCACCTTGAACATATGGAACATATGTGAACTGCTTTGGCTCACTGCAGTCGTCCCCTTTCTTCCTCTTCAGCTGCAGGAACACGGTGACGGGCCGCTCGATGTCTATCGTGTGGTACTTGGGGGTCTTAAACACGATGGCGTACTGCAAGGACACAATGGACAGAGATGTCACCTGGATGAACACACATTTGGCGGTACGGGATGCTGCCCCCACATGCGCGCACACACACACACACACACACACACACACACACACACACACTGCTCACCTGTTTGTGTACATCGGTGGGGGAGAAATCGCCGAAGTCTTCCCAGCCTCCGTCCTTACCATCCTCAAAGAAGCGAATCTCAATGTCATCTGGAAAAGAGTGTTACGTCAGCTCACGTACGAGAGCAGGTGAAGCCGTCCAAAGGTGACGTTCGAGAACTGCGGCAGTCTGCGCTACCGAGGTGCCAAAGTGTTTTTCTAATAACGCGGAACAAGGCGGAGAAAATCTTCGCTGGCTGAGGGCGCCATCCAGGAAGTACTTGACAGTGACCGACCACAAGAAAAACAACACCTCACCTTTCTGCACCTTGTCGCACAGCAGGAAGATCTCATCTCCTCCCAGCACAGAGCCACAAGTCTTGTCCATTCGCGAGATCTTCAAATTGGAGGCATTTGGGGACTCTGCAAAGGACACGGTGAGCTTCACTGTCTAGCCATTCAGGCACTGAGACACCAAGGGACGGCTAACCTTTGTCAAATATGCATAAATGTAAATCAGCTCTTTATAAACTTTAAGCTGGTGACAGAAAAGGTGAAAAAATAAAAGAAAAATCTGAAACACCTGCTGACTGATATTCACACAGTACTGTAATGTCATTCATACCATATGCATTTACATTTATTCATTTTGCAGATGCTTTTCTTTCAATCCTAGATACACTGCAGTAAAATCCATGCAGTCAATTTCCCCATTTATAAGTGAGAGCAAAGTTCAAAACTCGCTGACACACACACACATTCTACAGCCAGTCTGACATTCCCTAATTTACCCGAAACGTGTGCGTGGAATGTGGGATGAAATGGAAACTCTGGATTCTAATGCACTTTCAAATGCACACTCCAGGTGCTGTTGGGCACCAGTGCTACCTGCTGATCCACTGTGATGCTATTCATATAGTACTGTAATGCTACTTGTACAACACTGTGATGCTATTCTTACCTTACTGTACTGTGTTTTGCATACACTGGTGCAGTACTATTCATACAATACTGAAATTTATCCAATGCAGCACAGTAACATTGCTTGTACAGTTATTTGACCTGTACTGGGTGGCATGGTGGCACAGTAAGTAGTGCTACTGTCTCACAGCGCCTGGGTGGTGCGAGAGAACGTGGCTTCGATCCCCGCTCAGTGTGTGTGTGGAGTTTGCACGTTCTCCCCGTGTCTGTTTGGGTTTCCTCCGGGTGCTCTGGTTTCCTCCCACACTCCAATGACATGCTGATCAGGTTTATGCTTAGTGTGTGAGTGACAGAGAGTGTGTTCCACTGATGTATGGATAAGTGACCCAGTGTAAGTAGTGTATCTAGCAGTGTAAGTCACCTTGGTGAATAAGGTGTGTGAACTAGTAACGCTATATAGTATTCATTTTAAGTCAATTTGGAGAAAAGCGTCTGCTAAATAAATGTAAATACACTATAATGTCATTTGTACAGGATTGTGATGAAATTATACACTGCTGTAAAACCACTTGTACAGTACTGTAAAGCTTCCGTTTACTCTCTCAGGAGGACTTACTGCTGTCGTAGATGGGCTTGGAGATGACTGGCTTCAGAGCTCTGGTGAACCTGCCGTCGCTGTCTTGCAGGTAGGCCGTGAACTTCAGCCTCACCACGTTCAAGTCCATGTCCTTGCCCAGCGCCTTGGCCTCCTTCGCTATGGCCTGTTCCTCTGCATCTGTGAGGCAAGAGCGCAGCGCAGACAGCGCGTCAACCCTTCTGCTCTGTTCCCACGGTGCCGACGACTCACTGCACGCGTTTTACACGTAAAACACACACACACACACATCTTCAGAGCCGCTTGTCCCATATGGGGTCACGGGGAACCGGAGCCTACCCGGCAACACAGGGCGTAAGGCCGGAGGGGGAGGGGACACACCCAGGACGGGACGCCAGTCCATCGCAAGGTACCCCAAGCGGGACTCGAACCCCAGACCCACCGGACAGCAGGACTATGGTCCAACCCACTGCGCCACCGCACCCCCACACGTAAAACAATGCTAATAAAAATGCAAACTGAAAGGCTGTATTTTAAATGTGCTGGGTATGTTTTTCAAGCCCAGTCCTATATCTCCTTGTAAGGCCTTTGGGTGTGTGTGCGCGTGTGAGAAACAGAGAGAGAGCCCTATGTGAGCACTGCGTCCATCCCTTGCACACTTGGCACAGTAATGCAGGGATTCCCCTGCCTGCTTGCTCCAAGTCCCTCCCCGCATTCAGCCTAAGACACACTAGTGGCTGGTGCACATTGGGCAGAGCTGAGCAGACCTGCACACACACACACACACACACGATCTGCCAGGATCCTGTAACAAAAGATCCTGCCTCTGATGACCAGGGTCATGTGCTGTGGCCTTACCAGGGAAGTGGTAGTTTGGCCCCTTCAGCCTCCTCTTCTCATCCTTCAGCCTCTTGGTGAGGACCTCGACCACCCCTTTCTTGGTGATGTGGAGAATGCCCAGGTTGTTGAACCTTCATAGGAAGAGCAGCAGAGAAAGACAGAGTAATCCAGATGGAGTGATCCGGGAACTGAGCTTGTACTTCAGTATCACAAATAGTTATTGCCCCATCTGCTGAACGCACGTCTGTGACCACGTCAGCGTCGGCGCACTTGTATACACGCTCACAGATGTATAAATATTTATACTCAACTTCTGACAGGCCTGGAGTTCCCCTTGTAGGAGTTTTTATCCAAAAGCAAATCCCAGAGGAGAGCAGAGCGAGGGAGACAGGCAGAGGGTATTTTCAGTCTGCCTAATTGAGTGTTGCTTATCATTTTAATAATGGTACACATAACCCATGTATCTCTGCTTTTATAGAGCCTGGGTTGTGTAATCTGGAGAGAAAAATTGTAACTTCTTATTACGCTTCTCCCGTTAAAAAAAGTGTATTGGAAAAAGGTAAAAATGCAGACGCACAAGAGCGTTTATTTTAATGAGGACTTTTATACTCCCGCTGCAGTGCTATACATTTATTCACTTAGCAGACACTTTTCTCCAAAGTGACTTCCAATGAACTCTATGTAGTGTTATGAGCCCACACACCTTATTCACCAAGGTGACTTACACTGCTAGATACACTACTTACACTGGGTCACTCATCCATACATCAGTGGAACACACTCTCTCTGTGGCACTCACACACTATGGGGGAACCTGAACAGCATGTCTTTGGAGTGTGGGAGGAAACCAGAGCACCCAGGGGAAACCTACACAGGCATAGGGTGAACATGCAAACTCCACACAGACTGAGCAAGGATCGAACCCACATCCTCTCGCACCACCCAGGCGCTGTGAGACAGCAGCACTACTCGCTGTGCCACCGTGCCGCCCCATATATGGTTTTTAATCCCACTCCAATATAGCTCGAAAAAATGGAGAAGTGACTCGCGGGCTCATACTCACTGTGCTGTGAGGTCCGTGGGGCCCACATCCATACTGCACGTGCCATTTTCGTTGCACTGCTTGCTCACTAAGCTGTGTGCATGGATGCGCGGGGGATCCGTGTGTGTCACCAGCTGCACCTCGACTCTGGCGTAGCCCACATAATTGCACACCTGGAGAAGGGGAAGCAGCAGTCAGATTTTGTCCCCAGACCCATAGTGTCATCACAGTCCTCCCAGAGTGGTTCTGCTGGCTCTGGTGGTTAAATGCATACACCGGAGGACGAGGACCCCCTGGTGCTCAAGGTTTCTGCGTTCACAGTTCCGTGACACCAGCACCTCTTTCATAGCATCTCTGTCCGACACCAGTGCAGCTACAATGCAGGCGTGTTTACCATGCTGCCGCAGCACTAGCAAGCTCACCTTCACTGTTGGATAGGTCTTCTTGTTTTTTTCACTGGAGGCCCCTGGCAGGCCCCCATGGGAAGGGCCCTCGCACTCATAGCGAAATCGAAAGCCCCTCTGCAGAAAAAATAGAGAAAGAACAATTATTTACAGGACAATCCCTCAAAGTGGGAGCCAGTAACTTTCCATCAGGATTCTCCTGTTGAGACAAATGCACAGTAAAGATGGGGCTCCCTGCCTTAACAGACTGTGATTTACCCAGTTTACATGCTTTTAGTAGAAACCTGCTTTGCTGCACCAATATTAAGTTTATATATACACACGTGTTCCCCAATTTCCTTTCAGGTATTAAAAGTGTAGTTCCCATTACTCAAGGAATGCCCTAACTGTGCAAAGTATAACCAAGTAACCCTGGCACTTTTATTTCAAGTCCATCCGCAAGACCAAAACCTTGCGGCAAAATAAAGAGTACCGCACCTGTTTGGGCTCCTCGATGATCTGCAGGTAAGGTCCATGTGCTATGGTGGGGAAAAGCAGTGATGATCACAGTAAAATCTCCCTTGCCGGTGTCTTACTCGGTCACTGACGTACCAGTTAATAATGTCACTCCCACACCTGAGGGACGGAGTGTTTACCTGTCTCTGCTAGGTACGGCTCGCTCTTCACAGGGTGCATGAGCGGGTACGAAAAGTCCATCATGAACTGCTGGGGAGGAAGCAGATCACACGGTTAGAGAATGGACGCATCCTCTGGTGAGGGGGCACGGTGGTGCAGTAGGTTTGGCCTGTGCCTGCTCTTCGGTGGGTCTGAGGTTCGAGTACCGCTTGGGTTGCCTTGCAATGGACTGGCATCCCGTCCTGGGTGCGTCCCCTCCCCCTCCGGCCTTACGTCCTGTGTTGCCGGGTTAGGCTCCGGTTTGTTGCGACCCCGCTTGGGATAAGCGGTTTCAGACTGTGTGTGCGCTCTGTTATTACAAGTATTTTTCCCCATTTAGCTGACACTTTTCTCCAAAGTAACTTACAATGTGAGGTTTGTACACTAAACTACTTATTTACCCAATCGTACAGTTGGGCAATTTTCTTACTGGAGCATTTCAGGGTAAGTACCTTGCTCAGGGGTACCGCGGTATAAGGAATGATTCTTTGTTCCCAAGATAACCAGTAGACTACTGACACAATGATCATCTACTGTGGTCTGATGAGAGGCACGGACTGAACACCATCATTCAAAGGCCGCACTTCGAACAAGAACGTATCCCACTTTAGCGCCCTTAAAAACACAGTGCAAATTATTGTTGCAATAACCAGTTATAAAATTCCACGTCTTCACGCGCAATTTAAGTAGGATCTTCGAAGCACAGCAGCTACGAGTAATTATAACAGAGGATGAAGGTCTTACCTCATTTTCGATCATGCTGATTGTAGTATCTTCCATGCTGAGAGAAAAGGGAGGACAGAGCGTTAGAACATTCGCGTTAGAACACACGCGGCCAGGAGCTACTTCTCGGACCGTATCCCCGCTGTGACCGTCTCCTCTCATGAAGATGACCAGAGGAAGCTCCTCAACCAGGGCTCCTTCAGTCGCTGGGGAAATGTGCTCAAGAGAGCACGGCGAGCACCGACAGATGTGGTATAATCAGAAAGTAGAGCTCGCTGTGCACACAGTAAAACCCACGAGCCGCATACGCAACGCGCTGCCGGACCGCAGAAAAACGTCTCTGCGTTCCGTCGACCGAGATTTTAAGAGCTATTTGCTTAATCGAAGTGACGTGCGCCTCTCTTTACTTCCACCTCTTCTCAGCATGGCATGGAGAAGGGAAAAAAAAAAAAAAAAAAAATCAAATGAAAGGCTACTGATTCAAGGTAAGACAGGCTTTTAGTTTCCGTTTGAAGAGATGGTTTCTGCTTCCACCGAGTACCGCGTGGCTATGCTCAACGCTTCTTTCGCTCTCTTCTCTCTCTCTCTCTCTCTCTCTCTTCTCTGTGTCACTTGTTTCCAGGAAACACACAAGACAAAAAAGCCAGAGAGGAAAGCCCCAAAAATACCAGCATGCCTCTGCAGTTTTCTCCCTTAGGCTCACACACACACACACACACACACACACATACATACAAGTTGCAGAGACACCCAGAAGTGGACCCCCACCCCCCCGGGCCTTCACCTGACAAGAGTGCTGCCTTCGGGGGGGGGAAATCACTCCAGGGTCATTGCAGAGAACCTCGCAGTACCGAACTCATTCACAGCGCTGAACAAGTGAAAATCACGTGACTTCTTGGTTTTGGTGGTCCCACGGGGGGTCTGAGCCCCTTGCCCAGGGTTCAAACTGAAGAGCCAATAATACAGAAAAGCCATTACTGCTGGACTGTCATTTCCCAGTAATTGCATAATGCTTTTTCAACTGGAATGTACACTGTGTGTCAGCTATGAAATCCAGTCATCTGTCACACACACACTCCAGTTCTCTAAAGGGTGTGGAATAACCCAGCCGACAGCCTGGACACCCCCGGCTCGGTAATTCGGCTTACCTGCGAACTGAGCGCACAGAGAGGCTTCCGAGGAAATTCACACTGATTTAACATGATCGCTGTCTCACATGGCACTCTAAGACACAGGGTAAAACCTGCTCAATTATTTTTTTTCACGTAACAGTTGGTGCTACCTAAATATTTTTTCATCGTGAAAGTGATACCAATAGCTGCATATTTATACATCACACACACATCATCTGAAACCGCTTGTCCCATACGGGTTCGCGGGGAGCCGGAGCCTAACCCGGCAACACAGGGCGAAGGGCTGGAGGGGGAGGGGACACACCCAGGACGGGATGCCAGTCAGTCGCAAGGCACCCCAAGCGGGACTCGAACCCTAGACCTACCAGAGGGCAAGACCCGGTCCAACCCACTGCGCCACCGCGCCCCCCTTGGATATTTATATTAATTATTAATTAAAATCCTGACTTCACCAGAATCGGGTAAAAATAAGCTGCAGGAAATGTACGGAGCAGGAACATGGCATCTGATGCTGCTTTTTTTAGACCAGTATTTGGGTTCAAGCAGCTTCTCTGGTTTTACTCAACTTGTGCAATTCCGTAGTTGCCTGTCAGTTGGGCAACATGTGTATTTTTCACTGGCTCCTCCAAGTCACATAGTGGAGGTAAACTGAGATACCGCCGTTTCGATATCACAACGGATCTGTACTCAATCCCTTCCTGCTCCAGCAGTGGGTTCGGAAGACAGAGGAATCGCCGTGTCTTTGTGTACCTCGGCTTTATCGGAACCGTTTGAATGTGAACGCAACTTTGTTTTGGACGAGCGACGGTGGGCATTCGCTAAAAAAGCGCCCAGTGATGTTCTGTCCCGTTACGGCTCGAGCGAACGCAGAGCCCCGGTTGCAGACCACGATGGCAGGCAAAGTGCATTCTTTTGGAATGCAGACTCGAGCGCGTCACATCCGGACACTCACACTTTATTGCTGCATCGCAATCGAACCGGCAAACGCGCTCCGCCTCCAGTGCGGCGCGAAGCTTAGTCGTTTCATGAGACAACTTCTGGTTTAAAACACAAAACATTCCTGATGGAAAAAAACCCAACTGCATCATCATCTATTCTTAGCATAAGTCAGATAAACTGCACTAAGTAAAAAAGAAAAGCCTCTATAAATGGGAATTATACCAGTTAAACCATCTACGAGCGACAACGTGCATTGTCACAACAGCCGAACTGTCCTGCTTGGAGCCCAGCAGAGACATCCGCATTCCTGCAGAAGATCCATCCTCTCCTGGACTCGAGCACTACGTTTCTTCCTTTTTTTCTCTCCGTTACCTGTGTAATACTTACAAGTGTTTTTACTCTTCGCTGTGATCATACAATAAGGAGTGAGAAAGCGAGGAATGCGGCGAGGTTCTGTACAGGCCGACCTTCACTTTCACAGCCACAAAGTCCTCCTTTCTCAACAGCGATGATGTCATCCCTATTCCCGGCAGGCAGCGCCGCTCTGGTTACTGAACTGATGAACAAAGAATGAAGAGAACCATGCAGAACGAATGGCTTTTTGCAAGATAAACCCCCCCCCAAAAAAAAAAAAAAACTTATCTAGTCTTTCTTTGCTCTGGTTTCTCCTATGTGTCATTTGCTAGTAAATATATACATGCTTATAGTAACAAGGGATTTTAAAAACTCTGATCGGGTGTCGTAAACCTGCTGACACTCCCCAGGTGTAACGTACAATAAGCCAGGGCAACACAGTGTGAAAGTTAGTTAGAGAAATCCCCTGTGTGAACATCATTTGCATAAGGATGAACGTGCTGCGAGCCGGGCTCATAACGTGAAAAATTTTAGTGTGGGCTTCTCTCCGGAAAAATCCATTTCTTGAACTGCGTGCTGACCTACGCCATACGCTCTGGAATCCGTAAACAGCGAGCTAAGGGTTAAGTCGTGAAAACAGTGAACTTTACATGTGGTTACCAGCGGTCATGTACAGTGTGTGTATTTGTCTGGGGTTTTTAGACATGCAACAAAAATGTCAAACTACACCCCCCAAAACTGACTGCGCCCCACAAGATTAGTAGATGTTGAAATCGGACAAAACGTTACGCTACCTGGCCGACCCACAGCGGATTGCCCTGTGCTTTCGTCACCAAGGGGATTTACACCTACATCATTTTTACTCCCATCAAACTGCTTGACCGAAATGCTGCTCTCTTCATTTCCTAACCATTACTCATAACAGAAAGATATTACTAACATCCAAACTACGAAGATAGGTCTCAGATTTTGTCTAAAGTTCCTTCTTTGCGCACTATGGATGTAATGCCTAATGTTTGTGCGGACTGGATCCTTCGCTAGAATAAAACCTTCCATATGATGGATTAACCCAGAACTCGTAGAACGGAGCTAGAAAGCTTTTATCGATTTCATAACAAGGGGATAGCGATGAAAACTCCAGCACGTCAGCCAAACACGTTCGTCATCCTCTCCTGCTTTTTATCTAATGGTTCCCCCCCCCCATTTATTCATTTTTGAATTTAGGGCTTTCTTCGTGTAGACACCAATTAGCAGATTAACATTATGGTGACCTGTCTGGGGGATGCGGTGGCGCAGCGGGTTTGGCCGAGTCCTGCTCTCTGGTGGGTCTGGGGTTCGAGTCCTACTTGGGGTGCCTTGCGATGGACTGGCGTCCCATCCTGGGTGTGTCCCCTCCCCCTCCGGCCTTACGCCCTGCGTTGCCGGGTTAGGCTCCGGTTCACCCGGACAAGCCGTTTCAGCCAGCGTGCACAAGGCAGGTTATAAATAAAGAATACGGAATAAAGACTACCTCAAAGGAGAGATGTGAATACTGTGAAAGACAGAACATGATGAGCACTGCCAATACTATGGGAGACCAAACACAAAGTGTACTCTGAATACCACTGGGTGTGTTCATGGTGAAAACAGTGTATGACAGATGAGTGCTTCATTACACATTGTTTCACTGTGCTGTTGAACAATCCCCAACTTGTTCACAGGCCTATGTGTCTGTCCATGCCCATCCTGGCAAAGGGAATTCACAAACGTGGCTGCTAGTCTGGTGCGGCTGACCGTAACCATGATCCTGCCCCTGCGGTGAACAGCCACAGGTTTGTGATGCTGCCAGGGGACTTTTAATCCCGTGACCGGGGGTCCTCTGGCCTGACAGCAGAAGGTCTCCCTTATGTTCACGCATGAATCCCCAGCTGACCCTTGGGGAGACCTTCTCACGACCCTGATCTCCAGTGAATCTCCTCAAAGAATACACCGAATCCACAACAAACATGCACTGAAAACTACTGACGTACACAGACAGACACTCCCTTCAGTGACATCAGCAAACCCGCAGATCCCTGTAATAAAACTTTCCCTGCTCAGCGATGACTGTCCCGGGACAACATATTCACATCAGACTCCCTAACACAGCATGGACCATTATTGACCACTATTGACTATATCTGACATATACTGACCGTACTGATCAGTGCTGACCACTACTGAGAATTAGGAACATTATTGATTATTACTGACCAGTCACTTTGATCACCATTTTTTCTAACATCACTATGATTATTAGAGTACTGTTTAGCAGCACTGACCATTACCATTGTTAATCATTGATAGTCATTACTGACCAGCCATTACTACCACCATGAGGGTTAAACATCCTTGACCATGATTATGTTCTGAGGCGCTACTAGTTCCCCCTGTCAGCTTACTTCAGGAGGCAGCAGTGAGTCAGACACACCACATCTGGACAAGAGTCACACAGGTGCACATCTTACTACAACAACAACAACAACAGACCGCCTTCAGAATCGGTGCGTGTCTGTCAGTGAGTCCTGATGTTGCCATGGTAACAGCGGAACCCGACACCCGAATACAGCAGAGCAAACGCTTAAACATGATTCATACAAAAAATATATGAGGGGGGGGGGAAAGGTCGGAAAAAACTCCTTCGTACCTGTAAGGCTCCAGGAAAGCTGCTCCAGGGCAGGGGGGATGTCACCAGCGCACAAGGGACTCCAGCTCGATCTCCATCAGAACTTTCCTCCGGCGACGCGCTCGAGCTCTGTGGCGCAACAAGCGCGAGTCTCGCGCCTCACTCGAGGTAACACGGAAAGTCCCGGACTGCGGGGGGAATTCCGCGCGCTTGAGCGTCGGGATTGCGCGCAAGCGATTGGCTGCGGCGGCCTTCATTCGCAGCCTCTGCGCGAAGGCCCCGCCCCCTCTCGCCGCCCGTGTCCCTGACGTTCTGTTTTAACTCGCGCGAGACACTGCGGTGTGCCGTTTCCATCATGGCGGTGTTTGCGCGAGCTGTTAGTGGAAAAAAGCTCTGGCGCTGCTATTATTAAAGTGCTTTTACGCTGTAAACAAGTCAGGGTTTTATACAGTGTCAGCTTCTCTGTTTGCTAGGTTGGTGACAAATCGATGGAATCGACTAGTACATTTTATTAGCCTATTTATGTTCACCTTCACGTGCGGCAAAAGTTTAAATTAAACTTTAAAGTGCAGCTGAAGTCAATGAATCAATGCATTCGGATTCACATGCGAAAAATTGGTGATGGAAAGCATTCTTGTGAAAAATACACATTGAAGATGCTAATTGAATCTCTGATTTTTAATCTAACTTTTGTCAAGCCCTCAAGGGCAGCCTTGTCGCGTGCTTAACAAGTTCTGTAAACAACTTTTAGTGTGAGAAAGAGTGTGTTCCACTGACTGATGTATGGATGAGTGACCCAGTGTAAGTAGTGTATCTAGCAGTGTAAGTCTTAGGGTGCTCTGGTTTCCTCCCACACTCCAAAGACATGCTGTTCAGCTTCACCCCTAGTGTGTGAATGACAGAGAGAGTGTGTTCCACTGATGTATGGATGAGTGACCCAGTGTAAGTAGTGTATCTAGCAGTGTAAGTCACCGCAGTGAATAAGGTGTGGGGGCTGATATAACACTACATAGAGTTCATTGTAAGTTGCTTAGGAGAAAAGTGTCTGCTAAATAAATAAATGTCATTTGTAACCAAACATGGAGACTACAGTAGGGGAGAGTGGGGTAAGTTGACCCACCCCAGCATCTGGGCAAATAAGCACATTTGCTGTCATGTGAGCATAAATTTAGGAAGCTTGGATCATTTCTATCTGGCTGTAATGGATTGAAGCACATGGGAGAAGCAGAATGTATTTTTTGACACCACAAATTGTGTTTTTTTCCATGTCAAAGTAAGTTTTCTGCATGCCTGGTATAATGTCTATTACCATCCATCCATCCATCCATCTTCCTCCGCTTTTATCCGGGGCCGGGTCGCGGGGGCAGCAGTCCGAGCAGAGTACTCCAGACCTCCCTCTCCCCGCACACCTCCTCCAGTTCCTCTGGGGGAACCCCAAGGCGTTCCCAGGCCAGCCGGGAGACATAGTCTCTCCAACGTGTCCTGGGTCTGCCCCGAGGCCTCCTCCCAGTGGGACAAGCCCGGAGCACCTCCCCAGGGAGGCGTCCAGGAGGCATCCGGAACAGATGCCCGAGCCACCTCAACTGGCTCCTCTCGATGCGGAGGAGCAGCGGCTCTACTCCGAGCTCCTCCCGGGTGACTGAGCTCCTCACCCTATCCCTAAGGGTGCGCCCAGCCACTCTGCGGAGGAAACTCATTTCTGCCGCTTGTATCCGCGATCTCATTCTTTCGGTCATGATCCAGAGTTCATGACCATAGGTGAGGGTAGGAACGTAGATCGACCGGTAAATTGAGAGCTTCGCCTTACGACTCAGCTCCCTCTTCACCACAACAGACCGGTACAATGACCGCATTACTGCAGACGCCGCACCGATCCGTCTGTCGACCTGCCGCTCCATTTTTCCCTCACTCGTGAACAAGACCCCAAGATACTTAAACTCCTCCACTTGAGGGAGCAACTCCCCCCTAACCCGGAGGGAGCAATCCACCTTTTTCCGACTGAGAACCATGGCCTCGGATTTGGAGGTGCTGATTCTCATCCCCGCCGCTTCGCACTCGGCTGCAAACCTCCCCAGTGCACGCTGCAAGTCTTGACTTGATGAAGCCAACAGGACCACATCGTCCGCAAAAAGCAGAGACGAGATCTCGCGGCCACCAAAACAGACACCCTCCGTTCCCTGACTGCGCCTAGAAATTCTGTCCATAAAAATAATGAACAGAATCGGTGACAAAGGGCAGCCCTGGCGGAGTCCAACATGCACCGGGAACAGGTCTGACTTACTGCCGGCAATGCGAACCAAGCTCCTGCTCCGGTCATACAGGGAACGAACAGCCCGTAGCAACGAGCCCCGAACCCCATAATCCCGAAGCACCCCCCACAGGATGCCACGAGGGACACGGTCGAATGCCTTCTCCAGGTCCACAAAACACATATGGACTGGTTGGGCAAACTCCCACGAACCCTCCAACACCCTAGTGAGGGTATAGAGCTGGTCCAGTGTTCCACGGCCAGGGCGAAAACCGCATTGCTCCTCCTGAATCCGAGGTTCGACTATCGGTCGGATTCTCCTTTCCAGTACCCTGGCATAGACTTTCCCAGGGAGGCTAAGGAGTGTGATCCCCCTGTAGTTGGAACACAATCTCCGGTCCCCCTTCTTAAAAAGAGGGACCACCACCCCGGTCTGCCAGTCCAGAGGCACCGTTCCCGAACTCCACGCGATGCTGCAGAGGCGTGTCAGCCAAGACAGCCCCACAACATCCAGAGACTTGAGAAACTCGGGGCGGATCTCATCCACCCCCGGAGCCTTGCCACCGAGGAGTTTTTTGACTACCTCAGCAACTTCAGCCAGGGTAATGGACGAGTCCCCCTCCGAGTCCCCAGCCTCAGCTTCCTCTACGGAAGGCGTGTCGGAGGGATTGAGGAGATCCTCAAAGTACTCCTTCCACCGCCCGAGAACATCCTCAGCTGAGGTCAGCAGCGCACCACTTCCACTGTAAACAGTGTTCGTGGAACACCGCTTCCCCCCTCTGAGTCGCCGGACGGTTTGCCAGAATCTCTTTGAGGCCGACCGAAAGTCTTCCTCCATGGCCTCACCGAACTCCTCCCAAGCCCGAGTTTTTGCCGCGGCGACTGCCAGAGCCGCGCTCCGTTTGGCCCGTCGGTACCTGTCAGCTGCTTCAGGAGTCCCATGAGCCAGCCAGGCCCGATAGAACTCCTTCTTCAGCTTGACGGCATCCCTTACTTCCGGTGTCCACCACCGTGTTCGGGGATTGCCGCCGCGACAGGCACCGGAGACCTTATGGCCGCAGCTCCGGACAGCCGCACCGACAATGGAGGAGCGGAACATAGTCCATTCAGACTCAATGTCCCCCACCTCCCTCGGGACCTGGTTGAAGCTCTGTCGGAGGTGGGAGTTGAAGACCTCTCTGACAGGGGCCTCCGCCAAACGTTCCCAACAGACCCTCACTATGCGTTTGGGCCTGCCAGGTCTGTCCAGCTTTTTCCCCCGCCATCGAATCCAACTCACCACCAGGTGGTGATCAGTTGACAGCTCAGCCCCTCTCTTCACCCGAGTGTCCAAGACATATGGCCGAAGGTCAGAAGAAACGACTACAAAGTCGATCATCGACCTCCGACCTAGGGTGTCCTGGTGCCAAGTGCACTGGTGGACACCCTTATGCATGAACATGGTGTTCGTTATGGATAAACCGCGACTAGCACAGAAATCCAATAACAACTCACCGCTCGGGTTCAGATCAGGGAGGCCGTTCCTCCCAATCACGCCCCTCCAGGTATCACTGTCGCTGCCCACGTGGGCGTTAAAGTCCCCCAGTAGAACGACAGAGTCCCCAGTGGGAGCGCTTTCCAGCACGCCCCCCAGGGACTCTAAAAAGGCCGGGTACTCTACACTGCCGCTAGGCGCATAAGCACAAACGACAGTGAGAGACCGTTCCCTGACCCGAAGGCGTAGGGAGATGACCCTCTCATTCACCGGGGTAGACTCCAACACATGGCGGCTGAACTGGGGGGCTATTAATAAGCCCACACCAGCCCGCCGCCTCTCACCTTGGGCAACGCCAGAATAGTGGAGAGTCCACCCTCGATCGAGTAGAGTGGTTCCAGAACCCAAGCTGTGAGTGGAAGTGAGCCCGACTATATCTAGACGGTATCTCTCAACTTCCCGCACCAGCTCAGGCTCCTTCCCCGCCAGTGAGGTGACATTCCAAGTCCCAAAAACCAGAGTTGGCGCCCGAGGTTCGGGTCGGCCGGGCACTCGGCCCCGACCACCGCCCAAATCACAACGCACCGGCCCCTTATGGTTTCTCCGGCAGGTGGTGAGCCCACCGAAGAGCGGCTCCACGTTGTGGCTTCGGGCTGAGCCCGGCCAGGCCCCGTGGGCATAGACCTGGCCACCAGGCGCTCGCATGCGAGCCCCCCCCCCAGGCCTGGCTCCAGGGTGGGGCCCCGGTGACCCCATACCGGGCGGGGTAAACGGACGCCTTGATTTTTTTTGTCATAAGGGGTTTTTGAACCGCGCTTTGTCTCGTCTGTCATCCAGGACCTGTCTGCCATGGGAGACCCTACCAGGGGCATGTAGCCCCAGACAACATAGCTCCTGGACTCATTCAGGCACTCAAACCCCTCCACCACGATAAGGTGGCGGTTCACGGAGGAGAATGTCTATTACTTTAAAGCAAATTTATCCAGGTCTAAAACAATGTATCGTACATACTGGTGATTTACTAAGGTCTAAATCCACATGGATAACTTACACACCCAGCAGAGGGCAGGACCCTAGTGGCATTTTAGAGATAAAAAAAAAATTTTACTCATATATAGTGTTATATTGATAAACAGTTAACTAAAGATACCACATGTGATGGGTCATCAGGCTTAAACAAAACATACAGCTGTGTGTCATTGGCATATGGATGGAAACTTACATTGTGTTTGCGAAGAATGTCACCCAATTGTAGCATACGGTGAGAACAGCAATGGACCTAGCACAGAGCCCTGTGGCACACCATATTGAACTGTAGTTGGGATGGAGGGGGTGCAGTCACCAGATTTCAGTACAAATTGTTCACGGTTAGCTAAATAGGAGTCGAACCACTTCAGGACAGTACCCCTTAGTCCAACCAGGCTTTCAAGTCTACTCAGTAGGATACTAAGATCTACAGTATCAAACACAGCACTGAAGTCCAGTAACATAACAACAGAGAGCTGACCAGCATCAGAAGAGATGAGAATATTATTAACAACATGTATTAGTGCCATTTCAGTGCCTCCTTATTTTCCCCGAAAGTGCCCCCAGCAGTTGAACACTTTATTTACAATTTTCCCATAATGCACCTGTGTACAATGGCCCCGTTTCCCACCCAAACTCTCGGTAATGCGGGTCATTACAATATGAATATTGAAATCCCTCATTAAGATAATTTTGTCATGAGTAATGACTAAAGGGTTATACAGTTACTAAATTCCTTGAGAAAAGAGGAGTACGGTTCAGGTGGACCAGTTAATAAATTGGATGTTTATTGTATTATAAATGTACTTGCATTTCATATTAGAATATTTTAGTCTTTAGAACACAACCCAGGGCACCACCCTTATAGTCAAGTTAACAGAGGGTGGTGCTACACAACCAACCTCTGAGTATTGTACATAGATGTGTTTTGACCTGAGCAAAGCTGTTCACGCCATAATTTATACTAGGACTGCCAACAGAGGTGTAGCTACAAGATCAGTCAGTCAGTGCAGTATCACACCTGGGTGTCAATGTCCAGTAGGAGGAAGTCTTGAACGATGGGGACACTGTTCTCATCACACAGAAAGTGGCTGTGCACAGTCAGGGTGACGGTGCTCTGGACAGAAAGTAGGCAATGAAGTGCGTCGGCTACCACGTGAACAAACCGTCTGTCTGAGGAGGGCGCTGCAGGAGAGTAAGGCAGGTAGTACAGTGTCACCTATAGCACGTGCAAAAACAGTACCGGTGTCTGACTCCCGGTAAGATTACCGAAGAACCTGAAGCAACAATAAAAGAGAAAGAAAGGAGTGAAAGATGCTGTCCCCTTACCCACAGACTTGCTCAGTTTCTCAGGAGGAATGTTCTGCAGGATCTTCTGCACGAGGATGGGTGGTACCTGGATGCAGACCTTGCTGATCCCCTCCTTCACCATGAGCAGAGCAGGTCTGGGGTGCAGAGCAGAACGCTCATAAATTCAGATGTTTAAACATAGACTTTGGACAGGACACATTTCATATCTTACAGGATGCTCTTTTTGGACATGTTGATTATTCTTCTAAAGCACTTTGTCAACGCATAAAAATACAGTTGAATATGAATACTGTAATAGAAAATATGCACTGTAGCTGGGGGGGCTGGACCGGGTCCTGCTCGCCGCTGGGTCTGGGGTTCAAGCCCCGCTTGGGATGCCTTGCGATGGACTGGCATCCCATCCTCGGTGTGTCCCCTCCCCCTCCAGCCTTACGCCCTGTGTTGCCAGGCTAGGCTCCGGCTCCCCGCAGTTTCAGATGATGTGTGTGTGCGCATTGTAGCCCATTTTACTTTTATGAAGAATAGTTAAATGTTTTTGCCGTTTGTATTTTGTTGCTCTTTGTTCACTTTTCTCCAAAGCATTTTTTGCCTATATTTTTTACCTACTTATAGTGTATCTACCTACCATTTTTCCACCTACCTTTATTTCTTACCTATAATTTTTACCTATTTTTATAGCTCACATTAAGGATATTGATCAATAGTATGCTGTGAGAACATCATTAGACCAGTGAAGTCATTGATGAATTCATTCACGAATTTTCTACAAATCCGTAAAGGGGTTAACCTGTAGTAGCGGCGAACACCAGTGTACGGCAGGCAGGGGTAGCAGGGCCGGTAAATTCCATTGGCGTCCGTGGATAACTTGGAGACACACCTCCCACAGCCAGCAAAAGTGATGTCACCAGACACCACATCCAGAATCCCTTCCAAGGGTGTGTCACTATTTATTAGTGGCGAGACATCTTGGGAGGGGTTGCTCTGGAACTGGAAACCTGTGATCTGACACTTCAGCTGCACATCACCTGTCAAACGAGAGAACAGCAGGCCGTTATAATCCTGGATCACAGTGGAGAAAAACCGGTCGATGCAAAACATTTCAAACGCACATCAGTTAAGATCAACAATAAACCTGTTATGCTGCATTACAATACATAAGAATTGACTCCCTTTATGCCCGAGAGACCAAAGGATAGTAGAATTAAATGAGCCCATCATGGCAAGAACAACTTCTACGGCTGCTTTCTTTAGATGTGCTACACTCGTCGACGCTGTTGTTTACGTCGAACTACCCAAATGTGAACCTTTCTCTGAAAAAGCAATCCAGCATCTGCAAAAGAGCATATTAAAACTCGTTCGCTTTGTTGAGATTTTTGTGAGGTCATCCTCGCCTGTGTATTTCTGCGACAGAAGGGTTTGCAGGTCTATTTCAAAGCTGACGGTGTCTCTCTCGGGATGAGTCCGTTTGCAGAACTGTCGCGCTTTGTCATCGCCGGGCAGGAGGGGCTCACATGACCCCCATGGGGTGGAATGCAGTTCCAGTCTTCCTGATGCAAGGTCCTCCTTTACAAGGAGCACCTTAAATTCCCACACAGCATCTAAAATAGGTACGATCATCAACCATCAGCCAAAAATGACAGCTATGGCGTTTGTTACGCTCTACTCCTATGGCGGCATTTTTTTTCCTTCAAAAATTGCGAACTACGTAGAAGCATAAATGAAATGAAAAGAGTTGTCAAATAATTATACACAACAACGGGAGGGATGCATAATCAATTAAAATCAGTTCTTTCTGTGAGAAATGCCACTGCACCGCCGCATCATGCATAACAGCACCACGCTACTATCAAGGAGAGCAAGCAATGATCTGAGTATTTATTTGCACGATTATCAAATTAAAGAGAGCTAACTATCCAACAACAGCGATATTTTGTGTTCAGTCCAGCTCAGTCAGGCCTCACCTCTATTCCTCTGGATCTGGGGTAGCCACGCCATGGCCGCTCCCCACAGCACCACTTCCCCTTGTTGGCTATCACCTTGCACCACGGTAAGCATGGCCTTCTGCACTCCCCCTGTCTTGGAAGAGCCGCTCACCTCTCCACGCCAGGCTAAAGGAAGAACACGACACACTCGTTGCTGAAGTCTGTCGCTTGTATACATCGACGCAATGTCTGCGTTCCCTGTTCCCGAAATGCTCGCGATTTGAAAAATGGTTTTGCTATTCTGGAAAACCAGTTGGAGAGCATGGGCTGGGTTTCAATATATGATGAGGGTCGCGAGCGGCGGGTATGGGTGTAATCCAGGTGGAGCGAAAGAGAGCGGGACCCGAGTTCCCGGTAAACCACGTCTCCGCGATTGGGATCGTACCTGTGAATGTCGACGCGTGGCTGACCCTCACCACAATGTGGACCAGAGTTTCAGGCTTCAGGGCTCCCAGACGGACATGGGGGATGGCATTAAGGTCCTGAGGGGCGCGTGCGGGGAGGGTTAGCAGGAAGGGGTGTTTCTCTTTCAGATGAGCACACAGTAAGTCCAGGGTGCGGCCATTCACGGTGTGTGGGGCTGAAGAGCACAGAGAAACGGGAGCACGTGATCAGAATCGGAATCGGAACGAGCTTTATTGCCAAGTATGTTCACACATACAAGGAATTTGTCTTGGTGACAGGAACTTCCACAGCACAGACAGAATGACAGTGGCAAGATAGATGAGAAGATAGAGTATGTGAATAAGGGATGAAAAATATAGAAAAATATACAGTACTTTTACATATACATATACATTACATATACATATACATTTTTGTATTATATACAAAAATAGTCACTAGTTACAAATGCGAGGGAGTGTGAAAAGAGATATGATGTGATAAAAAGTTATAAATATAAATATAAATAGCGTTGTGTATTGCACTGATTTACTCTCTAGGGGAGAGATTTAGGTGTTCATGAGGTACATGGCCTGAGGAAAGAAACTTTTCTTATGCCTGGCTGTCCTGGTGCTCGGTGCTCTGTAGCGCCGGCCAGATGGCAAAGGTTCGAAGAGGAAGTGGCCTGGATGCGAGGGGTCTAGAATGATTTTGCTAGCCCTTTTACCGACTCTGGATGAGTGCAGTTCTCGGAGAGCCGGGGGGGATGTGCCGATGATTCTTCCAGCAGCCCGAACTATCCGCTGCAGTCTTCTGATGTCTGACTTCGTAGCTGAGCCGAACCAGACAGTTATAGAGGTGCAGAGGACGGACTCGATGACTGCGGAGTAGAATTGCATCAGTAGCTCCAGTGGCAGGTTGAACTTCCTCAGCTGGCGAAGGAAGTACAACCTCTGCTGGGCCTTCTTCACAATGGAGTCTATGTGGGGCTCCCACTTCAGGTCCTGTGAGATGGTGGTGCCCAGGAACCTGAATGACTCCACTGTTGCCACAGTGCTGTTCATGATGGTGAGTGGGGATAATGATGAGGTGTTTCTCCTGAAGTCTACGATCATCTCCACCGTTTTGGGCGTGTTCAGCTTCAGGTTGTTATGACTGCACCAGACAGCCAGCTCTTGGACCTCCTGTCTGTAAGCAGACTCGTCGCCATCCCGGATGAGGCCGATGAGTGCGGTGTCGTCTGCAAACTTCAGGAGTTTGACAGAGGGGTTTTTAGCGGTGCAGTCGTTGGTGTACAGGGAGAAGAGCAGTGGGGAGCGCGCACATCCCTGGGGGGTGCCAGTACTGATCGTGCGAGTATTGGATGAGAATTTTCCCAGCCTCACTAGCTGCTGCCTGTCTGTCAGAAAGTTGGTGATCCACTGACAGATGGAGGTGGGCACAGAGAGTTGGGTTAATTTGGACAGGAGGAGGTGTGGGATGATGGTGTTGAAGGCTGAGCTGAAGTCCACGAACAGGATTCTCGCATAAGTCCCTGGTTTGTCCAGATGTTGCAGAATGTAGTGCAGTCCCATGTTGACTGCATCATCCACAGACCTGTTTGCTCGGTAAGCAAACTGCAGGGGGTCCAGCAAGGGTCCAGTGATGTCTTTCAGGTAGTCCAACACGAGTTTTTCAAGTGATTTCATGACCACAGATGTTAGGGCGAAAGGTCTGTAGTCATTAAGTCCTGTGATTTTGGGTTTCTTTGGGATGGGGATGATGGTGGAGCGTTTGAAGCAGGAAGGAACTTCGCACATCTCCAGTGATCTGTTGAAGATCTTTGTGAAGATAGGGGCCAGCTGGTCAGCGCAGGTTTTTAGGCAGGCCGGTGAGATGCCGTCTGGGCCTGGTGCTTTCCTCGTCTTCTGTTTGACGAAGACCCGACGCACCTCCTCTTCGCAGATCAAAGGTGCAGGAGAGGGGAAGGTGGGGGTTACTGGAGGTGTTAATTGATTCGTGGAGAGAGGGTCTGAATGGGTGTGGGGTGTGAGACAGGGTTTATCAAACCTGCAATAAAACTCATTCAAATCGTCGGCTAGTTGTTGAGTTGACACGGTGCCGGGGGGTGGTGTCTTGTAATTGGTGATGTTTTTCAGGCATGATTCACACAGATGGCCTAGTGATCACTTCAAAACAGCTATACACAGGAGTAAATATATTCTCAGTATTAAAAAAGAAAGCATGAAACTATAAAACTACTTTAAAAAGTGTTCCGGGGTAAATATGACAGAATGTATAGCATCGTGCTCCCTGTGTACTTAGGGGAGACTGGTCTCCCACACATGGATACGTTTTTGAACGATGTCCCAGTAGCGCAAGACTTATTAAATAGACAGTGGAAACTGCAGGCTTTGGCGTTTAAATACTCTCAGTCCTAGAAATAAGTAAAGGTTCAAACGGAATCAGATTAAAACAGCTGATTCAAATGAGAGCAGGAAAACACAAGTGTTTCTAACGCCATGAGCAGATTTCGGAAGATCCTCTTGTCGGGAGGTGACCTGCCGCAAGATGCTGCGAGAGCCTCACCTCGTGGAAATTTTCCACCAGTGACTTGGCCCAGGTTCAGCAGTGTGCTGGAGCTGGTGGATTGCAGGACCGACTCCCTCCTCCAGCTATCTTCTTTCGCCATCACACCTAGCAGAACGAGAGTCGGTGAAACGCCAGAAACAGCCCAGCCGCATGCAGCGATGCACACACACACAGTCTGAAACTGCTTGTCCCATGCGAGGTTGCACGGGTGCAAGGCTGGAGGGGGAGGGGACACACCCAGGATGGGACGCCGGTCCATCACAAGGCACCCCAAGTGGGACTCGAACCCCAAACCCTCCGGAGAGCAGGACCCGCGTCAAACCCACCGCGTCAGCACGCCCCCATGCAGCAATGCCTGAAACACATCTCACCATTTAAACCACCGCTGCTATCGTTTGCCCTCAAAATAACATTCTGTATAATCAGCGCAAAGAATGGGTGAAGCCCTGAAATCCACAGTATGGAAAATTCCTACTGTAACTTGAACACTTGAATCAGAATGACTTTTATTGGCCGGTGTGCTGACGCACGTGCGGAATTTGCTGGGGTTCTGGGTGCCTCCGGTATTTCCAGAGAAACGAACGAACAAACAGCTGACGCAGAATTACAGAATAAATAACATATTTACCGAGTATACAAACAGGAGAGTATAAATAGTAGTACGGATACAAAAAAAACTGTTCTTGGATCTGGTCGTTCTAACGCCTGCCAGAGGGGAGAAGTGTAAAGAGTTTGTGCCTGGGATGCGTGGGATCAGTGACGATTTTGCTCGCCCGCTTCCTCATTCCGGACTTCTCGTACAAGACCCGAAGGGTAGGCGGGGTTGCACCGATGATCCTCTCAACCGTCTTGACTGTCCTTTGTAGCCTATTCCTATCCGATTTGGTGGCCGAGCCAAACCACGCCATATTCCGTTAACGATTCCGATAACGATACTAAATAAAATGATAATACGATAATAAATAAAAGCCCCTCCTTGTAAATTCAGCGGAGGCTTTGTTTAAGGCGGCCTACAATGTTTGGTTTGTACACTGAGGTTATTTACGCATTTATATAGCCTGGTAGGGGGTGCGGTGGTGCGGTGGGTTGGACCACAGTCCTGCTCTCCGGTGGGTCTGGGGTTCGAGTCCTGCTTGGGGTGCCTTGCGATAGACTGGCGTCCCGTCCTGGGTGTGTCCCCTCCCCCTCCGGCCTTGCGCCCTGTGTTACCAGGTAGGCTCCGGTTCCCCGTGACCCCGTATGGGACAAGCGGTTCTGAAGATGTGTGTGTGTGTAGCCCGGTAATTTTTACCAGAGTGGGGATCCGACCCCAGGAAGGTGAGTCCTCTACACATTACACTCTCTCCTGTTATATGCAACACGTTGCTATGCTTCCGTGACGAGATCTGGACGATCTGACTTGGACAAGGGGTTAACAAGAGTGAAAGTGCATTTATATACCACATTTTGAAAATGCACAAACACCACGCTAGAGGCACGCTTGTACTATGGAGCTGGGCATTGTTTCGCAGCCCGTTATCAACACGGATCCTCGGCGTCTAACGACGGATGTAAACTAAAGTGAACGTGACGGCAACGCCATAGTCCACCGCTCTATCTTGCACCGATACTTTCCTTTAAACCTGAACTAGCAGGTTAAGAGAAGGAAAACTGAGAAATTATTGACCCTTTCCAGTGCGCGCTGTAGGACCGCATGCTGTTCGCGAGCCAGTTTACTCACGATCCCGCTGAGATTTACCACGCTACGGGGATTTTTGTTTTTATGAGTGAAATTCTACACGACGACGTATAGTCGTGACGTCGCGTTTTTCATTTTTAAGCCAAAATGGAAACAGAATGAGGATGGAACAAGAAGGCTGTTTTCACTTGCTAGGGAATAGTTTGTACCTGTTATGAGCAGCACCTCTCCTGGGTACACTGTCAAGGCCCAGAATGCCGCAGTCCTCCACAACACAACCTTCCTCTCCACGCCTGACTGGTCAGTGACCACAACGGTTGCCAAGGGGACGGTGGAACCTGCCCAGGCCCCTGACTTCAGTTTGATCTCCTTCAGGTGACAGGGGTATACCACAGCAACCAAGATGTTGTACGGCACCCCCCTTGTTACACAACGGGCGAGAAGGGTGGTGGGGGGGAGCTGGACCGGTCCCGGAATCCTCCTGGTCCGATCACGTGGCTCCTGAGTCCTTACCGCAGATGGAGACACTCTGGTCTTCTTGGAGACCGGGGCCGCTGGGGACGTCTGAAGAGAGGAGGCCGCCGTCGTGCCCGTGTCAGCGGACCTCGTAAATCCTAGTTCGCCCGGTACCCCTTCTCTCTTCCCCAAGGGGGAGTACTGAGAGCAAAGGAGCCCTTCTGGCGTGGCTTCCAATTGCACGCCGCCCTCCTCCTGTCTCTCACGCAGCGCGTCCAGGAACACCTGGGAGGCCCCTCCGTTCGCCGGTCCCCCCCTCTCCATGAGATCGCTTCCAGGGCTGTACAGCTCGGGAGAGCTCTCCAGTTGGGTTAGTGGAAGGCTGGCTGGTGTGCACAGCGTTCCGAGTTGCTCGGGGTCCTTGTGCGTCCTCAGCATCCCCTTGAGCACCAGCGTCTGGCTCATGGTCCACAAGCTCAGGTACTCTGTCTCAAGAGACACCGATGGACTTGGCGAGGCCCCTGCTGGCTCTGGACCCGATTCAGGATCGGTAAAAGAGCTATCCAGGTACTCCTGTACTGCAATGGGACACGAGTCCTCCTCATTGAGGACAGGGTGCTTTTCTCGTGAAGCTTCCCTCGCATCCGAAACAGCGTCCGTCTGCACAACGTCCCCTTTTGCTCGTGGAGACGAGGGGCATTGTTGAGGTACGGCGCTGGGATCGATGTTCAGCCTAAAGAAACCTTCGTTAGCGAGTGCGAAACAATCTCTTCCGACCTCGTTCGCCAAGATGGCATCGCCAGGCCCAGTATCACCTTCCCGAGGACCACGTTCGCTTGCTTTGGGCTGCAGCCTCCTCCCCAGCAAGCAGAGCTCCGCGGTCTCCCACGTGCCGCGGTCCGGATCGGGACCTGTCGAAACTGCGAGAGGCAGAGTCGGGGCGCCTAGGAACACGTGAATTTTTGCCTTCTCCATCACAGTTTTCAGACTTCTCTGAGAGACCAATCCACTGAAAATCGCCGGTTCGGCACGTGCCTTTTCCCCCCGTTTGCTCCGAGCCGGAAACACCTGCAAACAAAAAACTGCTGTCAATCAATTTGTCTTTAATTCTGGAAGCATATGTCAGCAGTACTTAAACTTCTGAGATCTTGCTCTTTCCTCTTGCGCGATACACACGGCACCGTACGGTTCGCGTTTACCGCACCGCCTGCATTCTTTCCCAAGTTCTGCAGGTACGTCAAGTTCAACAGGAACCGGAGGATCTCCGTGCCTCCGGCACGTCTCAACGACTACCGCGTGGAGCCGAAGGTGGCCAGTGGAGAAGTCGGCCAAACCAAACCGGAGAAAAATATAAGACGTGCGCCCCTCCCTCGCAATCCCGTTTACATGTTATTGGCTGTAATTTGGCTCACTGTCCATAGAGAGGGGACAGAATTTGGCTGCGGCGTTTAGAAATTTTAATGGAACTCTGTTACTTCAAACCGAATCCATACTGGGCTTCAGCAAGACATACACACGTTGTCTGAAACCGCTTGTCCCGAGCGGGAGTCGCAGCGAGCCGGAGCCTAACCCAGCAACACGGGGCGTAAGGCTGGAGGGGGAGGGGACGCACCCAGGACGGGACGCCAATCCATCACAAGGAACCCCAAGCAGGCTCGAACCTCAGACTCACCAGAGAGCAGGACCCGGTCAAACCCGTTGCGCCACGGCGCCCCCCTGCTACTCAACCACTCTGTTTTGATCTCATGGGTACAGAAACACCATTACTTTCTTCACATTTTATCTGACTTTACTGGTAATAACGTGGGACTTTTCACTTTTCAAGAAACTACGCTGTTTGGAAAGTGCCCGGCGGGTGGCACTGTAAGCCACGTGTCCTTCCAGGGAGGGAACCGTGGGCCTCGGAGCCTCGTGACGTCACGCAGAGGCCGTCCCTCCGCGGAACGGCTGAGCTCCGAGGCCCGGCCGTGACGTCCCGCTGTGGAGGACGGGCAGCGTGCGAGCTCGCCAAGGGCCCTGACTGTGCCTCCAGCGGCGCTTCGCTCAAGTCTTCGATCGTGCAAAAGCGCAGACTCCAAAAACCAGCAGAGCACTCTGAACGCCTTTCCAAAATGACGAATAGTCTATTTGCGAAAACAAACCCGAAAGCTGCAACTGTAATCAGGGCTCATGTCATACAATTTTCTTAAATCATCTGAATTTTTACCACACTTGCACTACCGAAGTGTGCCAGCAGGTGGTGTGGTGGTTACAGCCGTTTCCTTCATTCACATCCCATCTCCTGCTGTAGCACCGCCGAAAAAGGCACTTCTCCTGGATGGCTCCAGAAAAAAAAAATGACCCAGCTGTATCAACGGGTAAATTGCTGTAAATCGCTTAGTTTGCAAACCCAATGTTGTAAGTTGCTTTGGAGAAAAGCGTCAGCTAAATGAGTAAATGTAAGCAATGGAGTTACAGTAACGGTGCGAAACAGGTTACCATGGTACGGGCCGAACATGCAGGGAGAGCTGACGCTGATCGGAACTGCCTTCCTTGAACTGGAAGAGTGCACGGATTGAACTGGACATGCAGGAAAAATGGATAAAGGTGTATACAGTTGTTCCCAAAAAAGCAGCCAACCAGTTAGTGGGTGTTGTCTGCCAAGTGGCCAATGGGATCAGGAGCGCTGGGGCTTTGAAACCTGACCGGGACCAGTTTCAGCTGCTCGGCCGGGAAACCCTGGAGGGGGGCTGGAGGGAACTCCACCATCCGTATGGACGTGGGTTGTGCGGTCAGACAACCGTGCAGAAAACATATTAACTAAGATGAAAAACATATCAAGTGATCATTGCTGCATTTGAAGACACACACACACACACATTTTCAGAACCGCTTGTCCCATACGGGGTCGCGGGGAACCGGAGCCTACCCGGTAACACAGGGCGTAAGGCCGGAGGGGGAGGGGACACACCCAGGACGGGACGCCAGTCCATCGCAAGGCACCCCAAGCGGGACTGAAACCCCAGACCCACCAGAGAGCAGGACTGCAGTTCAACCCACTGCACCACCGCACCCCCTCTGCTGCATTTGAAGATTTTTTTAAATTTAGATTAGTTCACTTTTTAATTTTTTTTTAAAAAAAAAAAACACTAATCTGGCATCTACCTTGAGGGTCTGCAGTAAAGAAGTGAACGCATAGGAACCCCACACATACAAGTACTGTGAATACTGTATGGTGAACTTGTAATACTTATGGTACACACACACACACACACACACCATCTGAAACTGCTTGTCCCATATGGGGTCACGGGAGCCGGAGCCTAACCTGGCAATACAGGGCGTAGGGCTGGAGGGGGGAGGGGACACACCCAGGACGGGACGCCAGTCCATCACAAGGCACCCCAAGCGGGACTTGAACTCCAGACCCACCGGAGAGCAAAAAATGTGTTGTTTGTAACGAGAAGCAGCGGGATGTTCGGTACTACGGCAAATTATAACAAGAGCCTTCATGTCACAGTGGTGTTTCTGTCATGGTGTGTTTTCCTCATCTGGTCACTGGCTGAGAAGAAACAGGCTCTCCTGAGGGCTGTAATGAGTTCTGCGGATCTGGGCTGGGGGCTGGGGGCTGGGGGCTGGGGGCTGGTGCTTCCGCCAATACACAGTCCCTTGGTGGTTAATCATCAGTGGATTTCTCAACTGCAGTGGGACTGTCAATCCACGGACCTTTGAGGATCAGGTATTACCTAACATGCTCACCTGGGCAGAGTCCAGCAGCAGGAGTATGAGCTGCGATAACACGAGCGCTCGGCACACTGGCAATAGATGCCCAGGTCAGGGGTGACACAGAGACCCTATATGTACTCAGTGCCGTTGGGTAAACAGCCACCTCTCTTTGTCACCATTATTAAAAACTAATAGAAAGTGGTAAACCGTGAAGCTGAAGTGAGCATCAGTGAGAGAGAGAGAAAACGCCTATAGCCTTTCTGACGAAAGTCAAGCCTGTGTCAGGACAAGGTCTGCTGTCCTTACCCTCCGTTTCTTGAACTGGTGGCAACGGGTAGTGAAGGACATCAGCTAGTAAGCTGAAGGTTGCAGGCTGAAGGTCAGGTTCTGCTCTTGAGTCCTTGAAAAAAGGTTGTTATTCTGAATTATTCAGCTGTATAAAATAGTGAAATTGCAAGTTGCTTTGGGTGGCACAGCAAGTAGTGCTGCTGTCTCACAACACCTGGGTGGTGCGAGAGGATGTGGGTTCGATCCCTGCTCAGTCTGTGTGGAGTTTGCATGTTCTCCCTGTGTTTGCATGGGTTTCCTCGGGGTGCTCTGGTTTCCTCCCACACTCCAAAGACATGCTGTTCAGGTTCCCCCATAGTGTGTGAGTGCCACAGAGAGAGTGTGTGTGTTCCACTGATGTATAGATGAATGACCCAGTGTAAGTCGTGTGTCTAGCAGTGTAAGTCACCGTGGTGAATAAGGTGTGTGGGTTCATAACGCTGCATAGAATTCATTGGGAGTTGCTTTGGAGAAAAGCATCCGCTAAATAAATGTAATCCTTTGGAAAGCTGGAAAAACAAATGTAAGAATTCAAAATGAGCACAACAAAAAAGAGTAAGCCATGAGATGTACTTGCCACTGCAACGTCTCAAGCAGTTTGAAAGGGTCTGCACTGTACCCAGTATAAGCCTAAAACTGCTGCGACCCTGGCTGCAGCGTTAAACACCTGTCGATACGCGCGTGTTGGGGGCTGCTTCGTGGTCACGAGGTGACACAGGCACACATAACCGGAGCCTGAAAACTAGTGAGTCAACAGCAGTTGTATGACCTCTCTTGGCATCAAAGGGGGGATCTCATTCACAGAAAGTCATGTATTCTCACCTAGGCCAGACTTGCCAACACCAGAACGCTCTTTTTTTCCCTAAATTCCAGTGACGTTTAAATTAGGCGATACGGTATGGCGACAGCTGGTAGCATAGTGGTATAGTGGTTAGGGCTACAGCCTTTGGATCCAAAGGTTGCTGGTTTAATCCCCACCTCTGGCTGTAGTGACCTTAAGCAAGGTACTTACTGCAAAAAAATTGCTCTGGTAAGAATTACCCAACTGTGTAAATGGGTAAATAACCTTAACACTGCAAGTAACTTTGGAGAACAGTGTCAGCTAAATGAATAAATATAAGATTGTACGATAGCTGTTGGCGCACATCCTTTGGTTGAACACTCAGCACAGGTCATATGGCCACCAAACCGACAACGGATCCCTTGCTGAGACTATCCTGCCTCCTGTAGAGCATCAGGTGAAATTCAGGCTGTAAATACGAGTGTCTCATACAGCCCTACCTGGGGATGAGCCCTGATTTACCGTAAACACTCCCAGGAGGGTGTGAGGGAACAGGGTTTGACGGAGATCATTTAGCCGAGCTGCACCCATCTGCTGAAGGAACTCCGAAACCATTAAAGCTAAAGGTGAGCAACTCAACATCCTCCATCTTTCTAACTGGATTATATTTATAGTTTTAAACTGCTGATTATGGCAGATAGGAAGAGCAAGTCTGTCCAGACAGGACACACGGAGGCGCCAGTAGAGAAAACGGAAACCGTGTCGAAAGTGTTAGAGCTGTAGCCCTGACAGCGCGGCGTGTGTGTAATTTTAGTTGGTTTTAGCAAGGAAAAGGACAAGGGCAAGTCAAAAAGTGTCTGGGGAAGAATTTTTTTAAATACCGCAGATACATTCCGAGTTAGCCTCGTAAAAACCCGTTATAAACTTTTCTGTTTTCAGCTATGGTGAACGTCGGTGTGAAAACCCCCGTGATGACATGCAAACTCAGCAGAGGCGCATATAGCCACACACCTCCCTTAATGTGCATGGTGTGAGTCGCCTGCTTCCTTAGGTAAAGGAAAATGTAAAGGCTGTAGGCTTTGTCGAGCACCATAACACATTTGGAGGAGAGTACCGCTCGTTTACTGTTTGGTGACATGTAGAAACAGATTGTTAGCCAGTCACCCTAGGAAGAGATCTTTGTGCTCCCTGGACCTTCTTACCTGACATGACTAGTGCCGCATGATGGAGGTCCCTGCACATCTGGACCTAATTTCTAAACATGTTCCTTGCTCCTCTTTGCCATAAATAATCCTGCCAGGGGCCTTTCAGCTAAAGAACCCACGTAACCGAAAGCAACCGTTGCTGTGTCTTTCTGCCTCTACCTTCCATGTGTATTTTTTTTTTTTTATTTTCCCTTCCTCCCTCTATCTGATACAGAGGCAAGAAGGTGCTGGATGTAGAATATCTAACTCTAAGTTGGCAATTGGTTTGAAAATCAGCATACGTGGTCAAGGGAGAAAAAGTGATTATTTTGAAGTCTGAAAATGCCAAGTAAAAACGATCAGTTGTTTTTAAGGTGGTGTACTGAATTCGTTGTGGTAAAATTCACACACGCACATCATCCGAAACCGCTTGTCCCGTATGGGGTCACGGGGAGCCGGAGCCTAACCCGACAACACAGGGCGAAGGGCTGGAGGGGGATGGGACACACCCAGGACGGGATGCCAGTCCGTCGCAAGGCACCCCAAGCGGGACTCGAACCCAAGACCCACAAGAGAGCAGGACCCGGTTCCAATCCACCGTGCCATCGCACCCCGCCTTGTGGTAAAATTGATATACAAAATGCAAAAAAAAAAAAAAAACAGCAAATTGCCAAGGACAAAAAGTACTGTAAACACACACGGATTCACATGGATCTACGGCGATCCCAACTCTTATCGGATGACACTGTGATGGCAGGTGACAAGTGATGTCCAGTTCATGAACAAACCACTTTGTGAAAAAAACCTTTTCAGAAACTGCCACCCATCTTAATATCACCTTCTATAAAGCGCTAAGCTTTCCATTTCAGAAAGACAGCATTCATTCATTAATTCCCTTTGCATAGTTCTAGTGAAGTTTGAACATTTCCGGAAAGCTGGTCCAAGGAGCATGACCTCACATTTCTTCTGACCAGCTACCTTTGCGTGGTCCTACCTTCTTCTTGTGCTTATTGGCACTTTTTATAGTTCGTGAAGTGGAGATCGCTGATGCGTTATGATTACAGATCGCTTTCGTTACTGGCTCTCTAAATGAACGTATTGGTTTGTTCTCCTTCTTCCACGGCAACATTCGGTCGGCGGAGATGTCGTGTTCTGTGGATTTGTGGGAAATGCGACAAGGGCGCACGCATGGAGCTCCAACAAGCCGTACCCTCACCGATCAGGTCCCGCAAGGGTGGGAGCACCTCCCACCGAAGCATCCAATGGACAGAGAGTTGAAGTATTTGGCCAAGGCCTGGAATTTGGCTCCACACTTTTCACATTAGGTGGTGGCGATGGTCGGGGGGGGCGGCTGTTCATTCTTGTTAAACTTAAAAAAGGAGAATTAATGAAGAAGAGAGACGATTCTACTCGTTGCTCTGACTGTTGCGTTTCCAAAGGGATCCTTCGGATTCCACTGCTTACTGTCTACAGTCTTTCCTTTTGCTTAGCCTAATATTCCATTATAGAGTAATAATACTGGTCATATTTTTTGCTAACAGATAAAACAATGGCTCAGTGAAGAAGTACAGTACAATCTGAATTATATAGAAACCAGACACTTAGAAATGATGAATCAGTTTTCTTTGCTTTACTAAAGGCTGTCACACGTATCATACTTACAATCTCACCTTAATTGTAATGAAAAGGATTTGTTTGGGGGGAAAAAAAAAAGAAAAAACAGAGTCAAAATGCTTTTGTTTTGACAAAATACTATATTATATACTGCTGGGGACTGCTCGTTTAAATTATTTTCCCCTGGAAAGTGAAGGAGCCACCTGAAGTCTTAAGTGTGACCACCGGTAATGATATTAAAATATTATCTCTATACACTTTATTAAGGAATACACTTTATGAATAATTCATTGAGTGCCAGCTTTTTCACAAATTCCTCGACTGTACTCGTCAGTCAGAGAGGCGCGCGCGGCCTCCTACCGCCTCCTACAAGCCCCGCCCCTTTGCGCGGGGAAGGGGCGTAAAGGAGACGCACGCGTTTCGGGAAGCCCCGCCCCTTTGCGTGAGGGGACCCAGCGGCTCGCCCGGCCCTCAAAGTAGAGGAGGGAGTGAAAAGAAGGTCGCAACTGGGCGTAGAGAGGAGGACTCTTTGTTTTCTTTGCTTCCCACCCTCTCCACGATTAGGCTTCATTTTTAGTTTCCCGCAGAGCCCCTGAACGCTTACCTCTGTCAGCATGTACCGCTATCTTGGCGAGCTGCTCACCCGAGGAGCCGGTAGCGCTTTGGCCTCGGCCTCCGCCGCCGACTCCGCCGCGCTGCCCGCTTCCGCGTCCTCCTGGACCTGTCTGCCGCGGCTCCGCCGCTACAGCGAGGCGGTCACCGACAAGGAGGACGACCCCAACTTTTTCAAGATGGTCGAAGGCTTCTTCGACCGCGGCGCTGCCATCGTGGAGGACAAGCTGGTGGCGGACTTGAAGAACCGCGAGTCGCCGGAGCAGAAGCGCCACCGGGTGCGAGGAATCCTGAAGATCATCAAGCCGTGTAATCACGTCCTGAGCGTCTCCTTCCCCATCAAGAGGGACAACGGCGAATGGGAGGTGATCGAGGGCTACCGGGCGCAGCACAGCCAGCACCGCACGCCCTGCAAAGGAGGTACGCCGTAAGGACGGGACGGGTGACCGCAAGGCAGAGAGTGCGCGCGCGGGCTCAGCGTGAGCCGGGCGGACCTGCGCGGTTGCCGCGTGACGGGTGGGCGGTTGAGGAGGGAGGGGGTCCCGGCGGAGAAAAGACTTGAAGTGCTGTGCAGCACACTTTTGACACTCGTGACGGTAAGCAACAACTGCTGGGGGAAATTTTAAAATTAGGTGCGTTCTCCGCAGTTCTTCGACGTAAATTAGATAAGACTGCAAAAAAAAAAAAAAAAAAAAAAAATTAATGTACACAAGAATAAACGTCTATGTCGTTAAAAAAAAAAAATCGGGCCCAAAATGAATCTGACGAGATTCTGAGGCATTCTCTCCTGACGAGTGCGGCTAAAACGGTTCAACGGTACTGTTCTCGTCACTCACGGTGCTCCATTTTAAATTTTTTTTTTTTTTTTTTTTTTTTTTTTTTTTTTTTTTTTTTTAAAACTGAACGGTTGATTTAGGTTAAAGTCTCACCTTTTCTGCCCCGTTTTATTTATAAACCTATAACTTTTGGACGACACTGTCCTTCTGAGGAGGGACTGCACTCAGTTACTGCAGTACAGTGTACAGTGTTTTACATCACTCGCTTGTGCTCAAGTCCCAGCTTCACTGTTAGTGTTAAAACTGTGTCGTTCTGTGTGTTTCAGGGAGGTTTTGTCAAAAACATTGCCCAAAAAGCTGTTTTAAAGTGTGTAGAAAGAATGGCTTCAGGGAGGACACTTAGTTTAAAAAAAATCAAATAGGGAGCAACTTAAGCTTCCTTGCTCTGCCATAAATGTCTTATTTTTATTACCTTTTATTTAACTCATACTTCTCCCCCCCCAAGTGACTTAGTGTGGGATAAACAACTTGTCCAGCCTTGTCTTTCCCAAACTCCTTGAGCAGAGGTTTCAATACAGGGTTGTGCACTTTGTGCAGTGTACTGCAGTAGGAGCAGGATTCGAACCCGTGACCTGCAGAGCGCAAGATGAGCGCTCTAACAAGACCACCGGCGCCTGCTGTTTGCTAGTTCGTTGCAGGATCCAAGAACACGCAAGAACCTCCAGACAAAACATTTCTGTGGTCCAGTTGGTGAGGAATCGGGGCCACAGAATGCGTTCCCAAGATGCAACTGAGGTCATGGGGTGGCGGTCGTGCACCTTGGTGATCCTTAATCACTTTTCTGGTAGCAAAAACAAGTATATTGTACAAATGCTGACAATACTAGTTTTTCCATTGTGAAGTGTAAGCATCACAGTGCAGTTCTAGCGTAGCTGCTCATTTAAACAAGCAAAAGTTGTGGATAATTTCACAAATGTCCTGCTTGGTGTTTCTAGAGAAACGTGAGGGAGAGAATGTGGCATGTAGGGCCTTGACCTCTACAAGCACACTGTCAAGTAATTGGATGTGGATTTACGGAGGGTCCCATTTTAATTGGCATATCATCAGTCTTTTTTTTTTTTTTTTTTTTTTTAACACACCATAATGTGCACTTCTCTTGAAAGATATGTTAAAGGCAAATTGAGGTGTGCACTCATTGAAAAGTGGAAATGCTAGACCTGATCAGTTGTGACAGTGATTTTACCCCCAGTTGTTGATGAAACAGCCGAGCAGGGCTGGGTAAGCAGTAGTTTAATGATTCATGTGCTGTTGGGTTAGTGGTCCAATCTCTGTGGTGTGCTGTTTATTGGGGAAAGGTGATGCACAAATACAGCCATTTACATTACATTTACATGTATTCATTTAGCAGACGCTTTTCTCCAAAGCGATGTCCACCTTGGACAAATACAGTGTGTGCATTACATTAGCAGGAAGAGACTTAGATGCAGATGTGATTCTAAGCAGTTAATTTGTTACATTCCAGCATATGACCCAATGTACATCACACAAGTAGCTGGAGAAAAGTTTATCCAAATATTTGACAATCACTTTGCTAATTTTTTTTTAAACATTTACATTACACAAGTAGTTGCATGAAAGTTTTTATTCAGCAGTCATGATCTCAAAGTTATAGTGCATGAACATTTACACATTACATGAACTTTGGAGATCATGGGAGAACTGACTCCGGAAGAGGTGAGTTTTAAGACCCATCTTAAACGTAGCCAGAGATTCAGCAGTTCTGAGTGATGAGAAATGTGGTGATTTCTGAGAAATGGGGTGGTCATTCCTCCTGGAACCAAAGATCCAAAAGCAAAAACACAAAGGTGTTTTTTTTTTTTTTTTTTTTTTTTGTGCGTGGGACCCACCAAGTGGGTAGAGGTGGAGGAGCATAGCAGTCTGGTTGGAGTGTAGTGGGTGATCAGGTCTTGTAGATATCGGGGAGCAGTTCCATTGATGTTCTTGTAGGCCATAGCCAGAATCCTGAATTTGATCCAGGCATTTGATCACGGACACATATGTGCCATACCACTTTGTATCCTTGCGTGCACCATGTGGCCCAGTGTAACAATGTCAAGTGTAAATTACACATTTTACAGCTTCTGTGTATTGCCATGTAGCAAACACAGCAGGTGACATTCTGGGGGTGTGAAGTGGAGTTGACATACTTGGTACATTATGAGTAGATTGGGCGGGGCAGGTCATAAGACTGTACTTGTTTCCTCTTGCGTGCTGTTGTATTCAATCTCCTCAGGTAGGTTTTTTAGCAGATCTTTTTGCTCATTAGAAGGGAAAATTCCAACTAAAGTCATTGCCCCCCCATTGTTGCCAGGAATAAGAGCGTGTGCTCCGTTAAGGGCAAGGCCCTGGAGTTGCTGCAGCGTGCTGACCATTGGGTGTGGTCCTTTTCCTTTTCTCTTGCTGGTTAGCAGCATACTTGCTTTTTCCACTTTGAAAAGTAGAAGTGGGTGTGTGGATAGCAGAGAGGCTGAATTCGGGACCTGGGGCCTTTGGTCTGACTCCATCTCTCTGGAATCTGTTTTTTTTTTTTTTTTTTTCTCCTCTCTCTCTCTCGCTCCTTTTAAGCTGTGGATTTTTGTTTGCGTGCAGCTGCAACCATTTAGTCTGCTTTAAATGTTATATTTCCTTTGCTGCTTGTCCCTGGGAGGGTGAGCCATGGTGATAAAATTATGCACGTAATAGTTTTACTTTCGGAGAGAGTTGTTTTTAATGGATTAACCAACTTTGTGTGCAGTTTCTGTTCTATCGCATTGAGTAGATTCTTGGTTGTCTTTTTGGGTCTTTTTTCTTTTGTTTACTGTGAGTGTGATGGGTTGTTTTCCAGGAAGAGGGCGGCTGCATCTGGGCAGAGAGAGCGCCAGACGTTGTTGAACAGTGCAGCCATAGACTGCTGTGTCGATTTCTCTCGATAATGAGGCTCTGGCTGATGGTCTCCGAGGCGGAGCCTCCATCTCAATAAGGCAGAGAAGGAGGAGGAGCCCCCTCTCACATCACAGGCTGTTGTGTTGGGACCTTCCTCATTCTATCTTCTGTGATCACCTTCTCTGGCCTGGGGTCTCTTTTCCCATCCTTGGAATGAACGTGGAAAAGCTGCTTTGCGGCTCAAGGAAGACACAAAAGTGAAGCGTGTGAGATGGGTAGAGGCAGTTTGCACAAGCATGAGATCAAAGTTAGTCAGTCAACCTTGTTGTCATTGTGTCTATAGGTGAGTTATACATACAAGAGAATGAAATTCTATTTCTCTTTAGGCCTCCATGACACACACAACTTAGAGTGCACTTGGTAAAAAGATAAATACAACAGATGAGTGCAGAAACAAGACAAGATAGTGCAGTACACAGGCATAAAGGCTGTATGGGACTAATTTAACTAACCTTAACTGCAGACACCTGCGTGTGTTTTGTTATGAGGAGTGTCTCTACGTGTACTACTGAAACACAGATTGAGCACTGTAGTTTCTGCACATATGGTGGGTTGTGAATAAGACAGTAGATAAAGTAGTACCATATTGGTTTGAGACCCAGAGGAAGCTGAAATGTATGTGTTTGCTGCATGAAGTGCTCTGGGGGGGGAAATCAACTAATATGAAGGTCCTAAAGACAAGATCAGTGAGTTATTCTGGCAGTGTGTGTCTGCTGAATGCCTTTTCTGCCTTGTGTCCATGTTTCTCTTTCTGTTAAAACTGGGGATGATTCCCCCCCCCCCCCCCGATTTGCTCAGTTGAGCTGGTTGTGTTCATTAATCTTCTAGAGAGTAATATGATATTCTTGTTTCCTTGTGCTCTGCATTGAACACATGCTGTATCTTCATCTTATACTGACATTTCTCAAGTTGTGTAATACATCCATGCAAGGAAATGCTTTTTATGTCACTGGACAAGCTCTGCTGTTCATACACTCTAGCCTAAAAGTAGGTCTGAGTGTTTATGAGAAACCTGCTTTGCCACCTTTGTCATTGGAAGTGGGGAAACCATAACTGGACCATGTAATGTCTCAGCTCTTGTATTTTTCTTAAGATTTATTTAGTTATTTATTTTTTTTAAGTGTCCTTCCAGAAGTCACTGGTGAAACCTGTCTGTGTGTTTCAGGTATCCGGTACAGCACTGAAGTGTCTGTAGATGAGGTCAAGGCTCTGGCATCTCTGATGACCTACAAGTGTGCTGTTGTGGGTAAGTTTTTGTCACCTGTTGCCCACCTGCATGTGGTCTTGATTCTACTACACAGTGCTCATAGCCACCTCATATTTGAATGACTGAAATTTTATTTACTCCCAGAGGGAAGTTCAGTTGCAACAGCATACAATGAAAAACATACATGCACACATAAAATACTTGGGTGTGTGTGTTTCTATATATATATATATATATATATATATATATATATATATATATATATATATATATATATATATATATAGAAACACACATAAAATAACCATAAGTAGAAAAATAATCTTAGCAAGTAAATAAACAGCTGTATAAATTTGTATGGTGGGATACAAGAAGTTAACCCCCCCCAACAGCATGAGGACTTGTTGTCAAGCCTCACGGCTGCTGATAGAAATGACCTCCAGTAGCGCTTCTTGAAACATCACAGCTGCACTACTTGTAATATCTTGGGTTGAATTCCAGTCATTAGCATATAATTTCTTGCTGCGTTCTGCCTTGACATGAGAAGTCAGTTTGAACTAGCACACAGTCTTCACTTTCAAGAATGCTTGTTTCGAGCAACGTGCTCGAAACAACTCGTCCTTCAGATTCACCTTCTGTGATTTATTGCATCTTGTGAATGGTGCAGGTGATGGAGTCTGGCCATTCCTTCAGAGCTGAACTGCCTAGCACTCTGGCACATATCCATATTTGACATTAGTATATAATGTGGTTTAATTTTTCTTTCATTGTAGATGTGCCATTTGGAGGTGCCAAAGCTGGAGTGAAAATTAATCCAAGAAATTATTCTGTGAGTACTGAAGAATCTTAAGCGTGTTTTTGTAAATGTTTCTCAACAATAGACATATGATAGTAGAGTTGATTAGTTGTTTTAGCAGTTGGCAAATTTTTTTTTTCCCCCCTTTTCCTGGCAGTACTTGAATTACAGGCATAAAGTCCCTTTATTTTCTTGGTGACACTGAATCCCATTTATTATACTTTTAATAATCTAGGTGTTGGCAAGATCGTATTTCATTGTCATTCCAACCGGTTATTAACTTGTATCTGCCTTTGTTTGTAAGGATTATCTGACAAAGAATCACTTTACTCTTCTGTGCTCTTTAAATATCTGTATTAGACTGCAGAGCAACAAGAAACGGCCCATGTCTGTTGTCCTGCAGAAACTTTAACATCTGAATTTAAGTTGTGTTTAATCAACGTTACCACTTTTTGGGGACTTGCAATGTATTGTTTCAATCTGTACATCCTACATGTTAACAGAGATGGGTTCTATTCTGTGCTAAACTCTGTTTTGAAATGGGTACCCTTGTTGGTTGAACATTTTAGGAACTCATCCAGGTTAGTCTGGACATGCTCCTGAGTTCACGGGTAACTGTGTGCACCCGTATTTCACTAGAGAAATGGTCGTCTGAGAGGACGATTTGCGGTACAAGATTGTTTCCTTCTGAATAAATGAAGTCAAATTCCTCCCTAACCATTGTACCTGCTGGATGCAAGAAACCACTTAAAGTATCTAGTTGTTGCTAGCACTGATCTTCATGTAGGTCAGGATCCATTAGTTCTTGACACAGGCTTTGAGAGAAACAAAGTGCTGAGCTATCAGCTGATGGGTCCCGAGGATGGTGGGAGTTCCTGGCTTCATCATTGAATGCATGTTATCTATTAAACTTTTCACTTTCTCAAGTTTTTTGAGTGTGAACCTAATGTCATCTTAGTTTCTTTAAAACTGAAACGTGTAATATGCAACACATTTCGGATAATTGCCTTAAGGCAGAGTAGTGGTCTGTACAAAACTGTATTTTTTTTATTGGTGATTTAAATTTTTTTATTTTTTTCCTCCTTGCAGGACAGCGAGTTGGAAAAAATCACACGAAGGTTCACCATTGAGCTGGCAAAGAAAGGCTTCATCGGTCAGTAGCTTTGTGTCATAATTGCATTAATATGTGGTATTAGTTTTTTGTGTTTAAACCATAGCTTGCCAACCCTATTGAGATCTCCACCATGCCCTGTACATGGTAATTATGGCCAGTTGTTCTTAATATTTATTAACAATTGTTGAAAAGGGAATCAAAAATGAAAGAATGAAAAACCTTACGATCTTGCGTCTGCTAGCTGGTTGTGAGGTAGTGGAACTGTGTTTTCCACAGTCTTTGTGGTTCTGTGTTTGTTTGAAGCTTTGCCTCTCCTTGGGCTTGGGGGTGGAGGGGACCGTGATCCGCAAATATATCCTGTGTGTATGAGAAGGGGTCTGGCGCAAGCCTACAGGAATAGGCGCCCCTCACCCCCGCATTCTGAGCAGTGCATTGGGCCAGGCCAGGTTGCCTGCTGGGTTAGATGTCCCTGGGACGAGCCCTCCCCAATGTTCTTAACCACTTCACAACAACGGCTAAGTTATAAATACCGAGCGTCTCTTTCCAACAGTAACGCTGCCTTTGTCACTCAGCTATGCCCAGTCCCCACACTGCGCTCCACCCTATGAGTTCTGACCTTCCTATCCTGTGCCTCGGTGTCAAGGGTTTGGCGTCACACTCGTATGGAAGCCCGCATTTCTGGTGCTGCTTGCAGATGCTGCAGCTCTTTTTTCCAAACCATCGACTGTTGAAGGCCTTGTCCCAGCGCTGCTGTATCATACCAATATGGGCCAGGGGGACAGCAGGTGGCATCGTGGTTAGAGTTCCTGTCTTGTAGTCCAAGGACTTGAGTTCGACGCCCTGCTCCTGCTGTAGTACTTCTGATGAAGACACTTACTTTGAATTGCTGCAGTAAAAATTAGCCAGTTCCATAAATGGCCAAATTTTAAGAAAGTGTTCAAATGTAACGCTGCAAGTCACTATGGAGAACAGCATGTGCAAATGATTAAATAATAAAACAGTTTTGGACTAGTTTGGGATGTAGCCACTTCGGGTTTCCACAATCATCTGTATGCAATGCCAAGCTCAGGTGTTAACATCAAACTTGGACAACTCTGCTTGATGCTCATGCGATTAGTTGTCCTGAATTTGGTCAGTCCTGCTCCTGCTGTGTTCATCCTTCCTGTGACACATTTCCTGTGTCCTTTTCAGGCCCTGGCATCGACGTCCCTGCGCCGGACATGAGCACTGGAGAGCGGGAGATGTCCTGGATCGCTGACACGTATGCCAACACTATGGGCCACCATGTAAGCTCTGTTAGAGCTCAGCATACACCAGCATGTGTACAGATTTTATTCTGTTAAACTTCAGAACTTCTGTGTTTTGTAGCTTTTTTTTTTTTTTCCCTTCCTTCCCCATCCTCCTTTGCTCTGAGCAATGAGTGTGAAACTATTATAGTTTGCTAGAAATGGCTCTAGTAGCTTGTTTTTTAAGCATTACCAGTCTGCCTTGGTTGGTAAATATCAGCGTTTCATGCACTACGTTTTGGTTTGGACAAATGCTTAGAATTATCAGAATCATTAGTCTGTTTTTAGCCTGTATAGAAAATGTAAAAGTAAATGAATGGGATATTTATTTGCCAGTAGCTGATAACCAGAAGGTTCAATATTCAAGCTAATATTTGCATTTTATAGTTTTGTTTATGTAGGCCTTTCATGCTGCTGGTCATATCAGAGCTCCTGGTTGTTCTCAAAACCAGCCTGATAGTGCTAAACCATCATGCACTCACAGTTTGTGCTGTCGGAATGCGTGTTGTCCACATGTCCTCTCTGAAAGAACTTCAGATTAGCAGGTTTAGTAACTGAACCTTGTTGTGGTCATCCTTGATCTTGCTGTAGATAAATGATATGTGTGCGCTTGTTAGATATTTTCAAGCTGATTTTTGACCGTGTTCTGTTGCTGTTAAAACTGTGGAGGAACTCTTCTTCTGAGGGAGGTAACGTTTCATTCCTAGGACATCAATGCGCACGCTTGTGTGACAGGGAAGCCCATCAGCCAGGGGGGTATCCATGGTAGGATCTCAGCCACTGGCCGTGGGGTCTTCCATGGCATTGAGAACTTCATCAATGAGGCATCCTACATGAGCCTGCTGGGCCTCACTCCTGGATTTGTGGACAAGACCTTCATCATCCAGGTGAGGAAGGCTCTGTGGAGACGTGCTTCATTATGCGACCAACAAGCTGCAGGCTGATGAGCAGTTTTGGTGTCAACGGGTAAAGGGCAGCTGTAATGTTGTGATAACCTCTGCATGCAAAAAGAAAACCAAAGAAAAAAAACCTTTTTATTCTGCAAGTGTGAGTATGACTGAACCATTAATGTTAACAATGTGTGACTAGAGATGAACGTTTCTGTGGAAACAGAAGCTGGGATGGTCTGTGAGTAGTAGCTCCGTCTAAAGACTCACTGTTTTACCATTGTGTTAAAAAAAAAAAAAACTCCTTTAGTTAACGTGCACAGCGGTGCTAGCATTAGCAGAAAGTCTTTGAGCAACGTGACTCAGCTGTAGGCTTTCCTCTGGTGAGTGCATGTTTGGTTTTCTACCTTTTCCTTCCTTGCATACTTAGATACTAGTCTTTTGCAGGTAGGTTTCTCTTTGTTCATGCTCTCATGTACTCTTACAAGTGGAGAAGAGCACTGCAGATTTTACAAAAAGATATTGATTTTCCATAGCATGGGCAGCAGGATACATGGCTGGATAGTCAGTTTCCTGCTTAAAGCTGTTGTCCTGCATTCTCAAGATCCCCAATATGTGCTTTTGTGGTTGAAATCCCATTCCTGCTGAAGGATACTTTGCTATGTAAATTGGTGAGTCATAGGAGAATTGATTAAAATTTTAAGTGGATTTGTGGAAAAACATTAGCTCAATGATGGATAATGGCATATTTCCTCATGCCAGCGAGTAAAAGTGTCCTGTTTCATATCCCACTATGACACTTCTTGTTTCTACCCCTTCATACCTGTAGGGTTTTGGTAATGTGGGTTTGCACTCCATGCGTTACCTGCATCGTTTCGGTGCTAAGTGTATTGGAGTTGGGGAAATGGATGGAAACATCTGGAACCCCAGTGGCATTGACCCCAAGGAACTGGAGGACTACAAGTTGGTGAGTTGCTGTGTGTGTGTGTTTGCACCTGGTTTTGCTCAGGGAATGGGGTCAGACACAGGCAATGTCCTCTTTTACATAGAATTATTTATACCTGCTAATTGGTAATGGATATAATGTATTTTTATATAAATGTATATTGTTCTGTCCATAGAATTTAAGTAGAATAAATGTAATGGTGCCATCTAATGGTGAAGAGCAGTATCGCACTCCTGGAAGAGCTTCCTAACTGTGCCTACTGAACACTACATGATACTTCTTGGGCAGTCAGTTACAAGCTTTAACACATTACAGGTAGTCCTCCATTTACAATATATAATCTGCCCTGTTGTGGGTTGACCTTGTGATTATTTCAGAAAATTCCCTTATATATTATCCACACTATATATGTAGCATGCATGTATGCTATGTTGTATAGCAGGGCTTTGTTTTTTCACTTAATTCAGACATTGTTTTAATGTGAATGTAGGATAATGTACAGTATTTTTATTCTCATGCAGCTGGATTTTCACTTTCACTTCTAGATCTGTTGTTTTTATGCCTTTTCTTTTAAACACCACCAAAACATTGACTTTTTTGCTTGCTAACCATTTTTAATAAAAAGTAACTTGTGGCAAATTGCAAAAGAGAAGTTTTGTAAGCAAAACTCACTCACTGCTAAACACTCAATAAGTAATATGGTTGTCTTGTGCCAGTGTGGCCAGCCAGTGTTTTTGTACAGGTGATGGAGTGGTCATTATTAGATGTCACAACCAAATGTCGGGACTCAAACAGTATACTGAGGTTTCTGGGACAGCCATCATAAGTCTGGGTGGTTGTAGGTTGCATGTGTCATAAGTGGAGGATCGCCTGTATTGGGAAATCAAACTATAGCTGAGGGACAATTTGTACCTGTCATTTCAGTGCATTGTTTACTTCATTTGTCATGCATGTTCTAGCGCCCTGGTGTTCTATACAACCAAAAGTGAGATCGGAGTAAATATACTTTTAAATTTTCTCAGCAACATGGCACCATCGTGGGCTTTCCCAATGCCGAGCCATATGAGGGCAACATCCTGGAGGCTGACTGCCACATTCTAATCCCTGCAGCCAGTGAGAAACAGCTGACAAAGAAGAATGCACACAACATCAAAGCCAAGGTCAGGAGCCGCCCTGGATATCCAGCATATTGTTATCAGGAGAGGTTTACAGTTTGGTTTATGGTACACTGGGACATACCAAGTGTATTCTGCTAGAGTCCATACAGAAATGTACCCGTCTTCTGAACCCAGATGTTTCTTGTCTTTGGTTGTTTAACAACTGGTGTTTGTGTGGGCAAATAAAAATCCTCTATGCAGTGGAGGAAGTGAGCAGCTCCACTTAGTGCAAGGATGCCAAACTGAAATAGAGAGAGTACAGCCATGTTGTGTATTGCAGATCATTGCTGAAGGTGCCAATGGCCCCACGACCCCAGAAGCTGACAAGATCTTCCTGGAGAGGAACATCATGGTCATCCCGGTAGGATTACACCCCCCCGCCACTCTTTTCAAGCAGGCGAGGTGGGAGATGGAACAGGAAGTTGGAATCTGACCCTAGCTTGGAAAGCGCTCATTTTGCATCTGAGTCAGCATTGACTCCTGCTGATATAAGAGGCTGTCATGGGCATTTAATCAACTTGGGAGATAGCAGGCCAGTTGGGGGGAGGGGGTGTAATTGGAAGATGTGATGAATCATAGAGTAAAAATAAGATGTTTTTGATTCCTGCCTCTTTCCTCTGCTGTGCAATGGGGTAATTGATCAGCCAGTGCTCCCTGTTGTGTTCTGAACTTGGTGTTGATGTGTTTTGGCTGTTGAAATGACTTGGCTTTTTGTTCTGTGAAAATCCAGTGACAACAGAGGCTGATGTTTCATAAATTAATTTTTTATGACTATTGTGGGAACTTTCCCTTGAAATCAATCTTTTTTTTTTTTTATTTTTTTTAATATATTCCCGTACTTAGTTCTCTCTGTGGGATTGTATTGAGCAACTGGCTGTCCTGTGCAGGATTTGTACCTGAATGCAGGCGGTGTGACAGTCTCCTACTTCGAGTGGCTCAAGAACCTGAACCATGTCAGCTATGGTCGACTCACATTCAAGTATGAGAGGGACTCCAACTACCACCTGCTGAGTAAGTTTTTCTTCTCTCTACAAGCAGACCCACACTGGTGCAGTGCAGTGCAGAATTTCACTATGCACATCCAGTAGAGGGCGCACTTCCACTTTGTGCCATGATTTACGTTTATATACTGTAAAATGGCCTGTGACACTACTTAGCTCCCAGGCAGCATAGATCCGGGAGTAATAGATGGGATATTCCGGGAAGCAGCATGCTGCCACCTGGAAGGGGCTGCGATTCATGTAGCTGGAGCCATCAGCAATGTTGAAGGCTGTGAATGCAGGTCCATCTCATTACTGCAGCTCAGTAGCATCAGTCATTTCATCAAGGTGTGAGAAATCCAAGGTAACTGGAAGCTGACTCCCAGAAGCTGTTAAGATTCCATCTTAGTCTTCCTTATATTGAAAATGATGGAATCAGAGCTGATGATTCCAGCAGTTTTGAAGGAGGCTGTGAATTGCAAACTGCCGTTTTTCTTGTGCTGCTAGAAAAATGTTAAAGTTGTTGTGGAACAACTACTGTTGTCGAATTTACTTTTGTCCTAATATACGATTAAATGCTTACATCAGTTGAATCACCAAAAAAGGATCAAGTCCATGTTTTATTCCTTGTGTGTCCTGAGCACTTCTGGTTTTCCATACGGTGCTCAACGCACCTCTACCGGAAATGCTGAGAACATTGGTTGAGCAGTTTTTGGTCTTAATGGGTCTTTGGATGTATGCCTGCATCAAGGAATCGGAGGAAATGCTTTTGGCAGCGTTGCTGCTTTTGCCCATGGTCACCTGCTGCCAGTTGTGTGTTCTTTTTAACTTGCTCCAGTACACTTTGATACAAGCCTGTGACTTTTGAATCCAAACGCAGTAGCTCTAACCACTAAGCTACCAGCTGTCCCTCCTTTTTATACTAGTGTAGTTGTGTATATACAGAAGAAGAGTGTTGGAAGGACTCTGGAGTTTAACCCCTACTGTGTGCGTTTACCTCTTTAGTGTCCGTCCAGGAGAGCTTGGAGAGGAAGTTTGGAAAGCACGGCGGGGCCATTCCTGTGGTTCCCACTGCGGAGTTCCAGGCCAGGATTGCTGTAAGTACCTCCTGTCACTGCGGACACCTACATACATCACTCCCGCTCTTGTGCAGACACATCTACACCTGCAACGTAGATTCCGACCAGTGGAAATAATTACTCGTGTTACTAATCTGTTGACTTAACGCTACGTGCTTTATTATGCAAGCCCAGTTGATTTGTGTAGTAGGGTTCACGTATGTTTATTTTTAAATACTATAAAATTTCATTGAGAAGTCTGTGCAGCATATTTGTGATGCTATGGTGAACAGATGAAATGCATTAGTGTGAAAATTCTATTAAAGACTTCTGGTGTTTTCTGAAGGTTGAAATGGAGACTTGTGTAGTCCAACAGTAGATAATCAATATCTAAGCACTTTTGTTGTATTTGAGAGATTTGTGTTTCTGGAGTTCCTGTCCAAAATTCTGTTTCCCTTATACAGTGGAAGTTGTAAAACATAGCTTGTCTATTGCTATTATACATTTTTTTAAACCAAATTCATTCTTGGTCATTATTGTTGTCTCTCTGCTTTTTGGAATGTATGGTCTTTATGCCTCATTTGTCTGAAATGGTACAACAGTACCAAGAACTCCTGAATTTTGCATTTGATGTTCTTTGCTGTTTATCATAGACTCACCCAGTCATCTCTTATGCCTAGCCAAATCTGACAAAACATACCACAGGTGGAGCAAATGTGAATAAAACATGTAAAATTCAGTGTAACTGATTAATTTGTCTTTGGATGCCTAGTGTCTGTTATGGAGAACATCATGAAGTTTTAATGCAGTCGGATTACAGAAACCAAATGTATTGGCAATAAAAGTTTTACAAATGGATCATATTGTGCCAGAACACATCCCAAGGGTCATAATTTTCGTCGTCATGGAAACATAGCATTGGTACAGTATTGTTGTAGTGTGAGTTTTAACTATGAACTTTGATTCTTTTTTGCCAGGGTGCCTCAGAGAAGGATATTGTCCATTCTGGCCTGGCCTACACTATGGAGAGGTCTGCAAGGGTAGGTCACCACCTGCTCATGTTGTTGCAGGGTTTGCATTACTATTCAGCAATGTAACTGGTTGTCATGCAGGGACACAGCCACCCCGTTGCACCTACGTTTTAACACGTTTGCGAAAAAGTGCGCAAACAAAAATGCAAATAATGTGTATCCCTGCAGCCCTTGAAATAATCAAAGGGATGGAAAACAGGTTCGCCCTTTGTTTTTACATTGTTCGGGTGGAATAATTCAACCTGTCATATATTTAATTCACCATGGTTACTCTGGTCTTTATCATGCCAATAATGACTGCTATAAATTTTCATCTTTCAAGTATGTCAGTGTAGGCTTTCTGTAAAATTCTCCTACGTGAAATGTCATGGGATGTTTTTCAGTGGCTGACACTAATCGGCGGGGTGTGGGCAGAACAAAGGTTCATTCAAAGCACTGTCTCAGCTCCCCGAGCAGATGACACCTTCCATACAGCTTTTCATTGTGCTCCCTGTGTATTGCATGAGAACTGGACCCATCTGTAACTAGAGGAGGGCTTACTCAGTTTCACTACATGTTTTCTTATGAAATTAACAAACTTGCGCAAAACATTGTGCCACCCTGCCTGCAGCACTGATATATTGCATACAGATATGGATTGATTTGTCATATTTGATCAGATGCACTCAACACCTCACCAGCAATTGTCATCTACTTCAGGTGATGAAGAAGCGAGCACTGACAACAAGTTTCACTCACTCAAATATTCCACCCTCTCTGCACAGCAAATCATGCGGGCAGCAAACAAGTATAACCTGGGGCTGGACCTGCGGACAGCTGCCTATGTCAACGCCATTGAGAAGGTCTTCAAGGTGTACAATGAGGCTGGCTTAACCTTCACATAGACGTGGCCTTCGTCATCCTGTCTCTCCGTCCAGCTGTCTATGCATACCCGCTGCTCATCCCGATGCAGCCTTGATAACATCGGGCGTCTTCATATTATGCACCCCGAGCTCTGTATGGTATACCGTGTAACTGACTTTCTGCCTCTCAAGCTCCTAGACAGTGAAGGAATTCAACAGGATTTCTCTGCTTCCATATCTGTTTTTACTCTAAGCCTCAGGCCAAATGTCTTCACTGTGACTCTGAGCTCCTCTGGCTTCCATTCATTTATTTTTTCTGTTGCCATATAGTTTTTCCTGTCTTCAGTACATTTCAGACTATAAAACTGTATCTCCGTTGCTGTAAATGCCAAAAATTTTAATCCATGACTCTGGCCGCTTAGCCCTCCCCATGTGGGGCGAACCAGCTGGAAGCATGTCTTTTATACACCTAATCTTTAAAAAAAAAAAAAAAAAAAAAAAAAATACACATATATATAAATTGAAATGTAATATGAGTAAATTTGCATTTGAACTGTGGTGGAACAGACAGGACAGGTCAGGTATCATGGAAAATTTGGGGTCTTGAATGTACTTTCTTCTTTGCCACCCACTCCCCCTTCCAAATATTTAATTTTGATGTCTTTACCTAAAAGGATGTGTGCATATATGCATAGAAGTTATAAAAACCGAAACTTTTTTCAAAGCCCTTTCTGCAGTGTTTAATTGGAGAAATATCCATTTGTCATTTATTTAATGCACTTGTTGACATGCAGAAAACAGACTTTCTGGTAGGAGTCTGGAAATATTCTCATGCACTCTTAAAGTTAATGCCACCTCTTAGGTGACACGGTTTAGTTTCTTGATATGATGCTGTTTAAACCTGTTCTTTAGGCATGTTTAACTGGTAGGAGGAGGAGGAGTGGTTGTGGGAACATTTTCTTTGTAAGCCCAGGTTGGAACACTGCTTTAAGATTGTTTAAAAAAATTTGTATTGCCTTTTTGTTGAAAACAAACTGATGACAAAATGGGTCAAGTGTGTTTTGTTTCTGTGTTAACGTTTACAGGACTGTAGCTTTCTATAAAAATTGTTCCTAACAAAAGTTGAAATTACATTTTGTCACTGCACATTTCTTGTCTAGGGAACACTTCTCTGTAATCAATGTCCTATTTTAGTTATTAATTACAACTTCCTTGAACTTGGAAGAGGATGGTTCCATGTTGCATATCCCAGTTCTGGGTAATACTGTATGAGGCAATAGACTTGAACTTCATGATATTTAATATTAATGTGTGCTATCTTTTAAAATTGTTTTTTAGTTGGCAGCACTTGATTGTATAAGTTGAACGACGTTTGTCAGTGTAGGTAGAGTACTTTTAACCTACAGAAGTTAGTAGAGAAAATGGCCAAAGAAATTTCACAAGTCTTTTTTTTTTTTTTTTTTTTTTTTTTCCTCCCTCTCTATCTTCCCCAGCCCTCTTCAAGATGACATTTATTTCAGCAAATTAAAGGTTAATTCAGTGAATCTAGTGTAGCGTGAGGGCTAAAAACTTTGCTTTATAATATACCAAAAGTTCATCTTCTACCCTCACGATGGATTTTACAGGTGAAGCAATATGGCAGCTCAGTTGCCCAGTAAGTTCAGGTTGTGGGGCAGGTGAGGTGGGCCAGTTTATACAGAAAAGAAAGTACGTGGAAGACCCCAGTCAAGGGCAATACGTTTAACCTTTAAATAATTAAAATTTCCAAATATTTGTACAGAATGGATGAAGTTGCAAGACCAAATTGCAAATTCTGTTTGGCTGTTGCCATACAGATTGGTGGAGAACTTGATACTCTAATTCAACATACATGCCAAACGGCCCTTTAACAGCAATGAAAACATTTTACGCTTTTCTCCAGCAATGTTAAGCTGTGTTGACTTATTTACCCATTTGTATAGCTGAGACTGTTTTGTTTTAATGAAGTACTTTAGGGTAAGAACCTTGCTCAAGAGTATTATAGCGGTAGGTGGTGTTGGACCCTGCAATGTTCAGCTCCAAAAGCAGCAGCTCTACCCACTGCTATCAAGTGCAGTATATCTTTAAACCTGATACCTTTTAAATAATTGTCAAATACTGTATACAATAATCTGCAGCAGTGGCTTTATTACATGCCTTTTTTTCTAGGAAGGGGCTTATTTAATATTTTATTTGTGTTTAACTTGAATATCTGCATGTGAAGTTTTGGTTTCTAGTACGACAAATAAGCGTGCCATCGCTCTAAGTGCGTCATCCTGTGCTTGCAGTCTGGGCTCTTGTGGCGGCACTGTGGTGTAGGATGTGGTTTAGAGAGCAGCAGCATTGCTGTAGCCTTGTTCTACTTGTAACGCGACACACCTCGCTCGTTCCCTCCTCTCAAACCGGAATGTGTAGGTGACAAAGCACAGGAGAGCGTGCAGGTTAAGTTTTATTGTAATCATAATGAAACTGCAATGGGTGGTGATCACCCTGCTGTTATTAGAGGTTCATTAGAGGCCTGATCTCAGGGCTTAGAATAATTTTTTGATGGAATCTTAGGTGCCTCCATTACAACACATGTCTCTCATTTGGTCTGTGCTTAAATTAACATTTTTATTTCATACCGGCAGATTTTCCAAAAATAATGCACAGTAAAGTAGCTGTGGTCAAAAAGTGTTTTACAAATATTGTGAAAGTTTAAGTAACTGGAAGGGTATGGATTACAAAGGTCCAGGAGCTGAGTTGGTCAGCCTGCTCAGAGGGTTCGAGTCCATGTGGAGGGAGGGAGGGAGGAGTCCTGGGGCTGGAAAGATCTCATGGGTTCGTAAGGTGGTGCAGGGCAGTGTGTGTACAGGTGGCGACATCATCTTCATTTCTGCATTCCAATGGGGGGAGGCTCTGCGGCAGCGCGGGGTCGTACTTGTAGCTCAGTTTCCACCCGAGAGTTCGTCGGCGATATTCATCAGGTCGTCCGTAATATCTGACGGGGGACGAGAAGGTAGTTAAATACACTGCACCCTCCCACCAGAACATTTGCATGTGCTCTCAGCCTCCTTTGCAAATTTATAAAGCTGTCATGAGAGACTTTCGCAGGCGCCACAACCTCCCCGAGCCCCCGACTTGACTAAAAACCCTCGTGCGAGACAGATTATGGCGATTGTATATTAAAGCAGAGCAGTTCTGTGTCAAGTCATGTGTCTGAGTTCAAAGCTTCCAGGTGCTTTGTGAGAAGGTTTGGGTCATTCAGATTTGGCAGAAGGTAAAGGGGCAGGTGAACGTGTGCTCCAGTGCTGCTGTTTTGACATCTTAAACTCTTTGCAAATGACGAGTACCTTTTGGTTCTCCTCCCGCTCCTCCTGCATCGGTATTCTGTGGCTGCGTCGCTGGTGCGGGCTTCTGTTCTGGGACTCCGCTACTGCTGCCACCTTGCCCTTTCCCTTTCTTGTCACCTGCATCATTTCCCATGAAGGATTTTACCTTGCCCTTGGCAATGACAGCTGGAAAAAAAAAAGTGGTGTGCTCCTTAGTGTTTTTTGATCACTGACTGGAGAGATTATGGGCATATTTAATAATTGGGATTATTATTGGGCGCTGCCTGCTGAAGGTGTGCGGAAGAAAATGTGTCTGGGATATACTGGTAGAGCAGCGTGTTTCAGGTTCCCAGCTGTCACGGTGTTCATTTGATTCAGTGCGCTTGTCTTTCACTTCCTCAACAATCTTTTTTTTTTTTTTTTTGTTTCAAACACCTAAAAAAAATATTTTTCAGCTATTCCACAATGCCTGTCTTTAACAAATATCTAAATTAGATTTGCTTTAAGCACAATCTGTTTACATTTATTCATTTAGCTGATGCTTTTTTCCAAAGCAACTTGGAATTATTTTACCCATTTATATAGCCAGGCAATTTTTACCGGAGCAATTTAGGATAAATACTTTGCTTAACGGTACTACTGCTGGAGGTGGGAATCAAACCTGTGACTTGTGTCCAAAAGCAGCAGCGCTGACCACTACGCTACCAGCTGCACGCGTTCGGTGTTTAGGGCGAGAGACACGTCGTCTACCTTCTCCGACACAGAACCAGGGGCGCGAAAGACGTTAGACAGAGGCCTGGGTGACACTGAACACTGTTTCAGTGCACCTTAACAGTGTTAAAGCATCAGGAATGACACACAACAGGTTCTCTGAGTTTGTGATGGGAAAAACATTGGGCTGGGCAGCACGGCGCTACAGCGAGTAGCGCTGTTGTCTCACGGCGCCTGGGGGATGCGAGAGTACGTGGGTTCGATCTCTGCTCAGTCTGTGTGGAGTTTGCATGTTCTCCCTGTATCTGCGTGGGTTTCCTCTGGGTGCTCTGGTTTCCTCCCACAGTCCAAAGGCATGCTGTTCAGGTTCACCCATATTGTATGAGTGACAGAGTGTGTGTTCCACTGATGTATGGATGAGTGACCCAGTGTAAGTCTCACAAAGTGGAGTGATAGTGGAAGAGCGGCTAGTTCTGAGATCATACCTGTTTGTCTTTATAGAGGCGTCATTCTCTTTGACACTTTTCATTAACTGAACCATCTCTTTGCCTAGCATGATGTTAAAATGTTCTTCTACACCGAGACAAAATAACAGCACCTGCCAACCCCCCCTTCCCCCGAGAGAACTCACCAGCTTGGTCGACAGCCTGGTCAACGTAAGTGTCTGCCTTGCCGCCGAGGGCCTTTTTAAGAAATGCCATGTCTTCTGCTGATGACCCTTGATTTTCTGGTCCCTGAGCGGAGTCTGTGCGTAGCTGATGATGCTTTTGCTCCACGGCTGTGGGGCCTCCGGTCTTATACAGGTCGCCACCCTCCGTCCCAGGGACACGCCCCCTCAGCCCGGGCCCGTAGGACACCGACTACAGGGCATGTGTTTGCAGTATTGTCCTGCTTCTCATCAGATGAGGATGGCAGTTCTGCTTGTTCCTCCTGTTTGATTGGTATCATTGAAAAACAGGTGTGTCCTGCCTCTGTTTTGTTTATTATCCCCAAGCAACAAGAGTGGTGGAAAGGTGATGCATTATTTAACAGTTCATAGTTCCTGCTGGAATGGAAAATATGCCAGCTGTGCCCGGTACCTACACCCGCGTGGCACTAGTATGTAGCGATGCTTGGTCTCTGGTGCCAGTGCAAGCGAAGGGTTTGAACCTCACTCAACATGCTGTGCGGTCGCACCAAGCTGCGGCGGAGACACGTGAAACAGGAAAAGAGCGTCTGGCACCGCTCTGTGGGTCTGCCCCGGGGTGCAGTGTTGAAACCTCAAGGGAGTTGCCATAGAAACAGCCAGTAAAAGTGGAAAGGCTGGGCCCCACCGAGCAGATTGTTCTGATCATCGGTGATCCATCAATCTCTGCGACCTTTAGCTCAAGGACTCGATGAGCATCCAGAAGGCTGAACGAAAAGTCCGTGGGCTTTCTGAATGTGCATCAGTTTTTCTTTGTTTGACCAGGTGCTTGTACATTGAGTCACGTCTGCCTGGTCTCCTAACATCCTACTTTAATGACTAAGACCATGTTATCTGTGGTTCTGCAGATATTTCTGGGTATCGAATTCGTTAGAAAAGAAATTTAATTTTGACATGGGCCTTTTATTGGAACTTGATTCACTTACCGAAATGACAGGTCTCCATGAAGAACCCTGCTGACAACCCTTCTTTTGTTGGCATGTGGAAGCCCGTAGTTTTGCGTTAAGTTCTCTAGTTTCCATAATGTAGACCTGCATATATGTCTTCACTCAACGAACTGCGGGTTGCTTAGTGCTTAGCACTGATGCCTTTAGACCCAAAGGTTGCAGGTTTGAATCCCACCTCCAGCTGTAGTACCCTTGATCGAAGTACGTACCCTGAACTGGGGTAGGGTGGCGGTACAGCGAGTAGCGTTGCTGTTTCACAGCACCTGGGTGGTGTGAGAGGACATGGTTTCGATCCCCGCTCGGTCTGTGTGGGTTTCCTCCCGCAGTCCAAAGACATGCTGGTCAGCTTCACCCATAGTGTGTAAGAAGTGACAGAAAGCATGTGTGTGTGTTCCACTAATGTATGGATGAGTGACCCATTGTAAGTAGTGTATCTAGCAGTGTGAGTCACCACGGTGAATAAGGTGTGTGGGCTCATAACACTACATACTTCAGTGGAAGTTGCTTTGGAGAAAAGCATCTCCTAAATAAGTAAATGGAAACTGCTCCGGTAAAATTACCCAGCTGTATAAATGGGTGACGAGTCGTAGGTAGCTTAACATAGTAACGTGTGAGCTAAATGAATCGATGTAAATTAAATGTATTTGTATGCGTGCTCTGTATATACTGCAGCGAAAGTGTGATGAACACAAGTGTTTGACTCTTATCAGTATTCTGAATGTGGGGCAACAGATGCAAGGCGTACCTGAATGTCACGAGCAAGACCTGTGGGTGAAATGCACGCCTGGGTGTGGTGTGGTGTGGTGTGGTCCGGTCCCATCCCCCCTCGCACCATGCCAGCAGGCAAGCCTTTGAAGTTTGCGGTTGAAGTCGAGGAGGGTGGGGCCGCGAGAGACAATCTGGCACGGACCAGTGCGTCACAAGACCGGGAGCTGCACTGGAGCTTCATGGGAGGCACAAATGGAGCTCTCGCTGTACGGCCTCCTCCACATACTGCATGCCTCAGAGGACAATGTTCACTGCCTCTCTGCTTCGCTCTTTGTACCGCAGCCATGCCATCACTTGTGTCCTTTCCCCGGCACACTGTGTGATGAAACATCACTAGCGGTACACAATCTGCGTGGGTTTCCGCCGGGTGCTCTGGTTTCCTCCCACAGTCCAAAGACATGCTGTTCACGGATAGTGTGTGAGTGACAGAGTGTGTGTGTTCCACTGATGTATGGATGAGTAACCCAGTGTAAGTAGTGTATCTGGCAGTGTAAGTCACCTTGGTGAATAAGGTGTGTGGGCTCATAACACTACATAGAGTTCATTGGAAGTCGCTCTGGAGAAAAGCGTCTTGTAAATAAATATAAATAGATTAGCTGCAGGAATTCTTTTTGATTTGCAGCTTGTGAATGTGGCACGGGGTTCTGGTAGAACCGGTTGTAGCAGGCAGGCGGTTTGTGTATCCGTGACATAATGTGTTTCAAATCCTCTACCACACCACTATGCCCTGGGCCATGCGTCATCTCGCAGTGGATCAGTTACTTCCAGACACCAATACACCCTTGATGATGAGGATGATGATGATTCTGAATGTTTTCTGTCACCATGTTGAGTTGACTGAGATTTTTAACCTTGTAGTATGAGGTTAAACTAGACAGTTATGAGACATTAATTTCAATTTTATTCTGCAGTCTCTTGTCCAGCATGGTACTCCCTGGTGAACTTTCTTTTTTACTCCAAAAAATGTAATGATATAAAATAGAGAATATTTTTCTAAATGATTGAATGTTCTTTGGGGGACACGGTGGAGCAGCAAGTTTGGACTGGTCACACTCTGGTAGGTCTGGTGTTCGAGCCCTGCTTGGGGTGCCTTGCGATGGAGTGGCGTCCCCTCCCAGTGGGGCCTTGCCGCAACCCCACTTGGGATGAGCTGTTTCAGACTGTGTGTGTGTGTGTGTGTGTGTGAGAGAGAGAATGTTCTTAAGTACATGTATGTGGTGGGGTTCCCCCCCCCCCCCTTCCCCCTGAGTTTTGGAGACAATCTCTGGGGAAAATTTGCATATTTGTAAATTCTGAATGTGGGGAGATACCCACAGTATAGTGTAAATTGGAGTATTATAGCCATACTTGTTAGTGTAACACCTGAGCTATCTAGATGCACAATATTGACACTCTTGCACTACTGACACATCAGCTTTTTAAATAAACAAGAAGTCACAAATGTTTTTCAAGCTCTGATGACTCAAGGTTAGGAATTAATTTCATTAAAATGCAGTTCAGTGTGAAACCCACCAGTGAATGATAGGGAAACCGTGTGTGAGCGAGCGTTCTGCATGCGTCTCTTCCTGCTAATGTAACGCACAAATTGTATTTTCTACGAGATGTACGTTGCTTTGGAGAAAAGCTGCTGCTAAATGAATAGATGTAAATGTTACCAACTACAGTACTTTGTATGTGTGCAAATGACATTGGGTCCAATCCAGAAGCTTGTTTTTGGAGCCTGACAGTGAATCTCCTGATTCCACTTACTGTCTTGACTGAACCATGTACTGTATCCTGGTTCTGGGACACACCCAGGATGTGATGCCACTTTGTTGCAAGACACCCCTAGTAGGACTCAAACCAGAGAGCAGGATCTCCTATAGTAAGTATTAAAATTAATACTGGGCTTTTAAGGCGATCCATCAGCAACACACACACACACACACACACACACAATGTCTACAACCGCTTGTCCCTAGTGGGGTCGCGGCAAGCCGTAGCCTAACTGGGCAACACATGGCGCAAAGCACGAACCCCATACCCCCTACGCCCCCTAACTGTCAACGTGTAGTGAAATCCCGCATTTAAACAGCTCAGTGTTGTACCTATGTTCTACCTCCAGAGGGTGTGAGTGAGTCACCCTTACAGACCTACACTCTGCGCTCTTTAGTCGCAAGTTGGGCTCAAGTGGTCTGATTTAACTCTATGACAATGAACTGTTAACCACTAGTTGTGATTCCTTATCTGCACATCCCCTTAGATTGTCTAGACAGAACTTGGGGGGGGGGGGGAGAAAAAAGTCCTGACATGATTAGATTTAAACAACTTTTTATTTTGGTTTATAAAATCAGCTGTTTGTGTGTGTATACTGGTAAGGCAACATGCAGTCTTCTGGTTTCAGTGGCAAACACCTACAGCAGAAACAGGGCCGTGTGAGGGTCAGGGTTCGAAAATCAGACAGAGATGGGGGCTGCAGCTCACTGATGTGTGTGCCTTTTTGACTCACGTGCAGAAATCCAAATGATCTTTCATGCCCCTGTCCGGTGGTTCCTTGCTTATATTGTCCTCTCTGACTTGAGCTGATGTTAAAGGGTATTCCTTTAGTAATAAGTCAGATATTGCTTAGATTTGTCAATAGGAGTCTTTCCTGAGTTTTATAAGAGAGTAGACTTCAGATAAGTTTCAATCCAGATGAACACCATCCTACCTGTCTGTTTACCTTGTTTTGTATGCAGCCTTTACACTACTGAGCCTTTGTTTAATCAGGAGCAGTGCAGTAGTAGGGGAGTTGAAATCAGTGTCTTTGTCATTTAGCCTTTTGCTCCCTTAATTCTCTTTGACCCTGATCTGAAGGAGATTGTTAGACAGCTTAAAACAATCTTTAACATAGTTTATAAAGCAAGTTAGTATATGTACCATACATATTAGCTCAGCTGTTAATACTAAATGTGTGTAATATTTCCAGGTCTTACACCGTTGTACTACTGAGACAAAAACACTTAATGTACGATATCATGGCGTGTGGTCAGACGGGCTATGGCAACAAGGGTGGAAGCAGGACAAGAGTGGGGTTGGGGGGCTGAGCTTAGTGGGCTCCATTTGGTTTGACTGACTGGTTTCACAAAAGAGGCCCAGTGAGTTGTCGGACAGGGTGGCGGGGCTGAGCGCGAGAACTTCCACAGGCGGCTCTGCTGTTGAAGGGCAGCGGTGCTGCTGCGAGCACGGGGTTAATTTCCCTGAGAGACACGGAAAGGAATTCACTTAGAGCCTCAGGCAGTTTCTCCTTTACACCACCATACATTCTCATGCTAGGATACTTCTGGGGTGTAACACAAGGACTAAGTCAGAAATATTACAATCTTCTGCTTTTTCAGCTGCAAGACTATGTGGGTGAGGAGGGAGGTCATACATATATGTGGCTCAACCTGCTCCTGGTATGCTCACCTGTGACGCTCTATGTAACTTATGACTGCAAACGCACCTGCTCGACTGCATCCCCGGCTGGCTCGGCTGCTCCTTCAGGTGGAGAGAGGTCCTTCTGCGAGGGACAGACAGGGACGTGTGAGCGGGCGGGGTGCGAGATGCAATGCTGCCCCTCGCTGTAAGTGGCCAACAGGGCCGTGCCATGCAAAGCAGGTCCCCTGTGCCCATGAGCACTCCCTACTAGTCGAACTGTTTAAAATGAACCAGCAAAGAATGCCTGTGGAGGGGGAGAGGTGGTAGCATAGGGGTTAGAGCGACTGCCTTTGGACTCAAAGATTGCAGGTTCAAGCCCCACCTCTGGCTGTAGTACCCTTGAGCAAGATACTTAACCTAAAATTGCTCCAGTAAAATTACCCAGCTGCATAAAGGGGTAAATGCAAGTAAGCATGTAATAATTGTGCCCTTATCACTAAGTTGCTTTGGATAAAAGCATCAGCTAGATGAATAAATGTAATTCCATCCCCGCCGAACACCAGCGGAGGAAGGCCCCCTGAATAAGGGCCAGGACTTGAACTATATTGAGTAACGGGCACATGAAGGCCCTGCTCAAAAGAGGAAAAATGCTTAGAGGAAAAGGGTTAGATTAGCAGACTTTCAAGTAATATGTACCCTGAGAGTAAAAGCATTCCTGGAATTGGAGAAGAAATGTTCAGAGTAATAACCATGCAGTTAGTGTGCATCTCCAAGGAGATGAAGGGAAGCAGGCCAAGGAAAAGATGCACCACACCTCCAGCACTCAAATTTCTTTCATTACCAATAAGTTTTAATTCTAACATATACAAATTGTCTACTAAGGAGACTAATGGTGAGGTTAAGGCTGTTCCTTGCTTTCTATATCTATATCTGTCACACACACACGTTCCTGGCAAAGGTCCCTTTTTCCTGCACAAAAGCTGCTCCCTGCAGTAACCCTCTATAACACTTACAGACCCCTGGCCATAGGAACCAGACATCGTACAGGTTTTACTTACCCAAACCATTTTTCTGGCAAAGCTATACTCCATAACAGATGTAAAGAAGAGGTTCTTTTCCTTTTGGACAAAGTGTGGATGTTAGTAATATTAGTGTGTATATATAGCAGTAGCCACATCCATTTGTACAGCCCAGACCTCTGTCATAAGGTATGGGATGTAAAACAAGCTTGGAAACATTGCAGAAGGCATAGGAAGCTGTAAACTGCACCAGCAGACCCCCCCCCCCCCCCCCCATGCACACATCATCCCGACTCCCATCCCCCCACTGGCCATTGCTGACAAGGCACCTGATCGGCAGCTTCGTCCTGTCCCAGCCGCAGCGAGACGTCCAGTGGACAGACAAAACAGACGGAACAGGTTAACAACCACAGCTGTATCACAAAAATACAAATGGGTGTTTATCACCGATGCTTTATGCTCCCACCAGTTTACCTTCCTTATTTACATCCAATTAGTGCATTATTTTACCACATACAGTACTGTGCAAACATTTTAGGGACTTGGGGGGAGGGGGGGGGGGGGGAGCTGTAAAGTGAAAATGCTTCCAAAAGTAATGCTCTTAAACTTCCATCGTTAACAACGGCTTGGCCAGGTCCTGCTTGGAGTTCCTTGCCGTGGACTGGTGTCCCATCCGGGGTGTGTAATGTAGAATATGCTCTTTCCCACTGACATTAATGCAGAAGACAAATAAGTCTAAAACAAATATTTTTGTGAAACATTTAAGCGCCTAAGACTTTTACACAGCACTGTGTATCTACCCCCAGGCATTGTCTTGTTTACTTGTAACATCTCATTATTCAAAAGCCCCACACACACACACACACACGTGATGACTGAGTGACACACCTTCGCTCTACACACCAGACGGAGGATGGGTGGAGCTGTCCAGGACAGAGGGTGCTGAAGGCACAAACTCACCTGAGCGCTGGCACCTGCCCCCCACGAGGGTAGCGGCGCTATGAGCTTTAATTTCACAAGGACACATTCTCATTTGCTCCGTTTACCATACTTGGTGGTAGTTTAGACGGCCACCACCACCTTTAGGACATTCTGTGCTTGCAAGACAATTTGAGTATTCAAATGTTGGTGCGTAATAAGGAAAAGTACAAGCGCATTAGGCATAAGTCTTATAAAGACAGATCGGAGTCAGTTTAGTTCTGTAATTCAATTTGTTTCATGAATGTTTTAGTTCTCAGATCCTCGGGATGGAAACTTCGTTTTAAGTGCTTTCTTTCTACCGCACTGTTTTCCTATAGTAGGATGAGATTGACAGAACAGCCTGTGATACGTATGAGCTTGTTTAACGTACACATTTCTGCACTCACCGGGTTGACTAGTCCGGCGGAGACGACCACGTTCTCCACTCCCTCCACTGTTTTCTGGGACACTTGGTTAGCGCTCGAGACCGCTGCTTCGCCCACAACGTTCGCCTGTTCGGCTGTTTTTTGGGCAACTGCGACAATTAAGGAAAAAAAGGTAATTCGATCATCCCGGACACCTGGCTGGACTAAACCCGAATCAGCTGCAGAACAACTAAACCTCAGAAAGCTCGAAAAACACTAATATTAGATTTGGTCCAGGAAAGTATGTCCTGTTCTTATGCGATGTTTCCTTTTCACTGTAAAGTCAATGATTCATAGAGTCTGAAATATTAGCAGCATTTAGCATCTCCAGCAGTGCTCTGTTCATCACTCATCTCAGAAGCGTTCCCCTACCGGTGTTTACGCTGGAGACAACCCCTTCTTTGGTCTTCGTACCTGTGTAGGAGAAGAAATGAATGCAGAGTCAGTTACTGAGATTCATTCTCTTACGAAGATCGGCTCTGTCCAGCAAGTTAAGAGACAGTACAGCAGCAGGTTACGTGGAGGTTAAGGACAACTGGAACCCAAAGGTTCAAGGTACAGAATGAATGTTTAATTATTGCACACTTGATTAAATTACTTAGCCAGCATTGAGTTGTTTTGGTTAGAAGCGCCTGCTGAATATTATAAGATTAAAACCTTCCTTAAATAAACCATGTGATCTTTTCAGTGACGGTCATGATGTGTCACTTTGTCAGAAGCACTTCTGGACCTATTCATTTAGCAGATGCTTTTCTCCAAAGTGATACACATCTAATAAAAAAAACTATTTGTGGTTTACCTTAGCAGGAAGAGAGACAGATGCAGATGAATGATTAAGTACAGTTAGTTTCCACCATATGAACCAATGTACCTCACACGAGTAGCTGCATAAAACTTTATCCAAATACTGATGATTGCTAATCACCTTCATAATAATAATGTGCGCACACACACGCGCGCTGTCTGAAACCACTTGTCCCAAGCAGGGTCGTGGCAAACCGGAGCCTAACCCAGCAACACAGGGCGTAAGGCTGGAGGGGGAGGGGACACACCCAGGATGGGACGAGAATCCATTGCAAGGTACTCCAAGCGGGACTCGAACCCCAGACCCACCAGAGAGCAGGCACAGGCCAAACCCGCTGTGCCACCGCACCCCTGTAACAATTTTTTTAATATGTAAACATTTGTGTTACTTTACATGAGCAGCTGCATGAAGATTTACCTGTTTAACTGGTATGGTCTCAAAGTTATGGTGCATGAACATTTACACGTTACATGAACGTAAGAGATCGTGGGGAAAGTGAGCTTTGAGATTCAGCAGTTCTGAGAGAGAGGGGGAGGCCGTTCCACCACAACGGAGCCAGAACCGAGAACCTTCGTGCTTTTGCTTTTGAACCTAATCTTTTCTTGCCTGAGACAAAAATGGGATTTTAGAACAGGAATGAAGACAGACCCTTTTTCTGCAGCAATTTGCGACAGTCTGAGCAGCTGATATATTTATACAACAGCAGTTTCTTTCAGTCCCAGCACGCATGTATTCCTTTGAAGTACGTACAACACAGCGAAGGGGCAAGCGATACTATAGTAAAACAAGCACCGCGGCTCTCTGCCCACCTCCCGCTACAAAAGTCTCGTTGTGGGACGAAGCAGTCGCTATTGGCCCCCCGATGCCCCGCGGGGCCTGCCGGAGCCTTGTCCGGCCCCACCGTCGCCCACTGCACTCTCTGGAAGAACTGGCAGTGACTGTGCGTGTTGCAGCCCACAGCACTTAACACTCCACCCAGAACAAACCGCTTCTGTGCTCCTTCCCCCAAGTGCACCGGGATGTGGACGGCTTCAAAAGCGCAGATTGTCGCTGCAGTTTCCACCGAGCGCCAGAGCTCCGCTCACACGTCGAACCCGCGTCGGGACCATCGGCCAACGTCCTCGGCGTTGCGGTGCGGTGACACGGACACGAGCCTTTCTCTAAATATAGGGAGAGATTTCGCGCAGCAGTTGTGCCTCTTTCCTCCTAGCTACGGTGGGCAAGAACTATCGAACGTTGGCAGCGGAAGAGGCCAAGGTGGGTGGGACAGCGGACGCGCTGGAGACAGATGGGTTTTTTTTTTTTTTTTTTTAAACATCTTTCTGGAGTCTTCAGTTCATTATGTGAAGGGGACACAATTAGGGAATTCACTTAGCAAGAGGAAAGCATCCAAGATATGTGCCAAAGTCCTCGATGTGATTCAAAGAGAGCAAATACGAGCGACGTGACTCAATGCGAACAGACGTGTTCTGTAACACCACGGGGTATCGGACATGCGGCACCGAACTGTGTGGGAACTCTGGGCTCTTTGAACGATTCCAAGAAGCACAAAGGCTCTTATTTTGCACAGAACAAGAAGATGCCCTGTTGGCCCGGTCTCCATCCTCCTCTCTTCGTGTCTCTCTGTTTTTCCCTCCGAATCCGCACACCAGCACGTGTCCCCGCTCGAGTGATTAAATGATGCTTATGTAACCAGGTACTTATCTACTGCTCTGAAAGGATGAAAGGAATCAATTTAAAAGAGGCAGAATGGGATCAGCGTGTTGCAGTCGCACAGATCTGTGTGTGCATGTGCGCGTGCATACTTGGCCAAATAACTCAGATTCTGATTCTGACAAATCACAGATGTTTGGCTGCTTCGCCCCTGCTGACTGCGTGTGACTAAGGTAGCAGCGCCGAGTCTGACTCTTTAGGCCGAGTGTCCCGTTTGTACTATGCTGGACCTACGGTGTTGCTTGAAAGTATGTGAACCTTGTAGGGATGGTCATTATTCTTTTGAAAAATATTAAAATAAACGGATAAATGATTACGATTTACACACCTGATTTCACCAATGCAACTTGGGGTTCACTTTTTGCACCTGCATTATTTCTGTTTTTCTCCTCTACACGATTTCTTCTAACCCTACGTACGGAACCGGTTGTTCGCACACCCACGTCACGTGAGGAAGACCAGTTGCGATAACACCAAGAGACGTAAGAGGTTCACGTACTTTCAAGCAGCGCTGCGGTCAGCGATGGACTGAGACTGGTCTACAAACGGCAGGGATGCTCAGTGATTGCGAGGACCCCCCCCCGACCCCGCCATGAGCGCTGTCTGGTCTTGTGCCAGTGCTGCCATGTGACTGCCCGTCTGCCGCTCTGGCTTTTGTGCCGCCTCCTCAACGGTGATGTGCAGATAAACCCGACCGGACCTCCACCGGGTCAAGCCCTAACAGACTCCGCTACGCGCTTCACTATCGAACCGCGAACCCCAAACCCCGCTATGCTCAGCTGGATACGCTATGCCACCATAGTGGTCTATTCCCCTGTGCTGCTCGTTCATTGATCTGCATGACAGGGAGTTGATTGTTGGCGAGGGGTGGGGGAGGTCTGACCTTGGGGGAGGACAGGGGTCGTGCTGATGGAAGCGACCCAGTGCCGTTCGGCGCGGGGACAGACGCGTGCCGGCAATCTGCCGCACCGACGCGAGAGCTGTAGCTGTAAGGGTGTACGTGGAGGGTTCTAGGCGCTTTGGGGTCCAACGCTATTGTAAGCAATGGGTACTGAAGAGAACTGGGTTTCGCGGCAGGTCCGCGGAGCCTCGACCCCATCTGCATCGATTACCATGCCTTGAAGAGGCACGTTCCTCCACCTCTGCCCCGTCCCCCTCCCTCCCTCCGAAGCCGTTGCTTGCGTGGGGTAGTAAAACTACAGCACAATGACACAGCACAATAGTCACGTACGCAGGACTCCCACTGCCTTTCGCTCCTTCGCTTTTACGGGCCCGTTTACCGTGAACGTGGCGCAACTTAATGGCCGAGGCGACGGGCGGAGCAGCGAATCCCTGCGGAGCAGGAGGTGTCGCTTCTTCGCCCACTCCTGCCCGTACCTCCTCCAGCGATGTAGGACTGATCGGGTGGGGCGGGACACTGACATTTGAAACGAGTAGCAAGAACGGGATTCGGGGGCGCAGCTTCGTCTCTCTCCGTCGGGTCTCACCCGGACAATCGCGGTGCTTACATCAGAGTCTCGTTTCGGCGCTGTCCGGAGGTCCAGCGTAGCTGTTGCTACAACGCTCTTTCACAAGACGCCACCTTCTTCGTAACGAGACAACGAATGGCACTTGGGGATACTCCCAAAAAATAGATGTTTAGATGGTTAAGGTCAGGTGATGTCAGCTTCCAGACCCTGCTCTGCCTAACCTCGCCTCGCACCTCCACCCGTGGTCACATCCTGCCCCGCCGTCTGTCCCCTCACAGCTGTAACCTACTTTCCGGAGGCTCTCGGCTCATCATCAGAAACTCCACGGCCATTAGCCGTGAGCGCCGTCTCAGTACCTCCCTGCGTCTCCCCTCTCCTCCCTCACGGACGCCACTTACCAACGTACATGACTCCCTCCTTGGTTTTGGCGGCCGCCTCCTCCACCCCGGCCTTGGTCTTCTCAGCGGCGGCCACCACTCCCTCCTTCGCTATGGAAAAGCCTTTCTTCAGCGCGTCCATCCTCCGGGGCCGACGAGCGCAGGCTGGGTCTCTCGGACTGGTGGGCTCGAGCGGTCGTCTGCGTGCGTATCCGAGCGCGTGCGGGCTGCTGGACTTTCCTGAATGCTCTGCCCTCAGACCGGCCGACTGGGATGTGGCCTTAGCAAGGAGAGCGAGGACAGAAGGGGGGGGTGGGGCGGGGCAGGGCAGAGCCGCAGACAAGATCACAGAATGCTGAAAGATGGATCCTACTGGATGCTGCAGTGTATTTAAGTGAGCCCCTCCCCCTCCCCCTCCCCCTCCCTCTCATACTTTGTACCCACACACACTGCAGGCGTGCACTTTAGCCGGAACGTCAGACTGATGGGTTGCATATTTTATGCGTGGCCCCGATTCAGCTCTGATCTCTCTAATGCACTTAGCTTTAGAAGCACACAGGAAATAGCTCACAGCGCCGGCACCGGGACGCGGACCGCCGCTCGGCTCCGTGCCAGATGGGGTCGGGGGTGCTCCTTCCCTCCTGCGCACGGACACGCACCCAGCCGATTTTGAGACCCTCCTCTCAAAACACAAACTACGAGACTGGTCACGTTTGCGGCATTTTGAGAATACCTTGGGCATTCTGTTTTAAAACAGACACACACACACGGTCCAAAACCACCCGGCAACACGGAGCGCAAGGCTGGAGGGGACACGCCCAGGACGGGACGCCGGTCCATCGCAAGGCACCCGTCCAAACGCGCCGTGCCGCCGCACCCCCCTCTTAAAATAGACACTCGCAGTTTTCACCTCTGTCCAGGTCTTCTGAACCTGGAGAGAGCAGCCAAACGTGGCAAAACTTCTTGTGTCAAATTGCGCAACATGGTTAAGGCACTTCACTTCTCGTCCTTCCCATTCAGGCTCGAGCAGCTCGCGCAGATATTAATCGCCTTGTTACTTGTCTCACCGCTGCATATGAGCGTTTTGTTGGAAATGGATGCTGAAAAAATGGACCGCACTCATCTGGAGAGTAGAGAGTTGCATGTGGCCACCCATCCTCTAATGGGATTCGGCGGTCATTCTCCCATCTGCCGGCCAGAGGACCCCGCTTTCACCCCGTATACCATGGTGATGCCCTGAGCCTCACAGCTCTTTACACTTAGATGCACTTTGCAGTTTCAGATGCGTTCATCACATCGTCCTTTGGGCTCCGGTACCTTCGGACAAGCCGGAGAAAAGATGTTTGTGCGCCCCTCTTTAGCTACCCGACGTAAACTTTTAAACGAGCCACAGAAAGTCTGGAGAAACAGACTGACGAGTAGAAAATACGAAATATGTCAAATTAGCATTTTAGAAAAGGCCACGTAGATGTTTTTGCAACATGAACTTAGCGCGGCATCGTAGCGCGTAGGACATTTTCCGTCCCCCCCCTCCCATTTGTAAGGAACTCTTTACTCCGAGTAGCTGGACTCCACCTTGCACCGTCCTCGCTGTCCTGGACCGAAGATCCCTGGCGCTCGCAGTTCAGCCGGCGGAGGCTGCCGAAGAAGGCAGACGGTCCTTCCTTTGTCGGTCGCTTTGACTGCGACTGGAACGCGGAGAGAAGAACACGTCACAGCTCTCCGGCAGGGGTGCGTGAACCCCGGTGCTTTAAAATCGTAATTAATAATACGGACAGATATCATTACGGATCCTGCAGACCGTCCCGATGTGTCTCTTACGGCATTTACAAGTGCTGGAGTGCATCTCTCTCTCACACACACACACACAATTTATCTGAACACACAACTCAGAGTAAACTAAAGTGCAGGTCAACAACGGGCAGAGAGGCAGACGCGATTCTCGAAGTACGGTCAATTAGTCCAATACCGCAGTTTTTACCAGCATGCATTAAACAAGTGGCTGCATAAAGAACTGATGGGCCATTTTGTTTTTTTTAAATTTAACAGATAATGTAATAAAAGTTAATGGAGCAGATGGGACATTATCAGCATTAACTGGAATTAGTGTCACTTTTAAACCATGACTTGGGTCCTCTGCGTTTCGGGTGTCGCGTACAAGAGGTTCACAAGCTTTACGACAGGCTGCGGCCACTGTCGATCCCCGGTGACGGGACTCACGCAGGGAGGGGAGGGGAGGAGAGCCAGCGCTTCCTTTCAGACGTGGTCATCACCTGCCGTCGCAGCACAGGTGAGCCCGTTCCGTGTCGCCTCCCTGCTCTGGATCATACCGCACTGCCACTTAGGCCTGACTTGCAAAAAATCTCCGGCGCAGCGGATCCCCGCAAGCACGGAAAAGAGCCGAATCACTCCTCGCACCCTGCCTGCCTGCCTGCAGCGAATCCCGAACCTAGCGCAAAACCGCCGAGTCGGCGCCCCGTCCCCCGCCTGCGAGCATCGCCGTCACCCGGCGAACGCCTGCCACCTCTCCTCCGCCAGGCGTATTCATAGAGCTGCTCACTTATCGAGACGATGAGAAAGCGCGTGTCGATTCTGGCCGCTGCGCTGCCAGGGCCTTAATCGCTCCGACCCGGTCCCCATGCCCAGAGGCCCGGCGATCCAGGTCGAGGGGCACGGTGCTACAGGGCACAGCAGTTCAGAGGCGCTTCCCACATCTCCGTGAAGTAATTACCCATCCGCACCCTTCTCAGACTTCTTCCTAAGTTCAAGCGAGGCACAGATGCCTAAGTCAAAGGCCCGTGTGTAAAAGTTGGTCGGACTCCTGCGGTGTTTGCGCACAGAGGGTTTCTAGAGAGTTCGGCGGCAGCATCCTCATCTGTGGCGCCGTCCTTCAGTAAACGGACCCAAGGGCCCGGCCTCCCGCCACACGGCTCCTCTAAGAATGGCACCGGCGGCAGCTCGGGCCCGATAAACCTCGCCTTGATTTTCACTTCCATCCTCATTCCCCAGTCCTCCAGGGGCAGCGCCTGCATCTACAGGAGGGCAGACGATGCGCGCGGCGAAATCGCGGGGTGGCGCGGCCCTCTCCGAGAGCAGGATTACAGGAAGCCGTCGACCCTCGTTCGATCCGCGCCCCCGCCGGATCCCGACGGGGCGGAGCCGCGGTCCCTGCCAGAGAGAGGATGAAAAGCCGCTTTGTCCGACGCGCACGTTAGCGAGGAGGACCTTGTCGGAGAGCGAATCTCCACACAGCGACACCGTGGAAGACTCGAGGCCCTCGTGCACAGCGAGTCCTTTTGTTTAGAAAGGACCCCGAGCCCCTTCCCGGGGTCAGCAGTCCGTCCTGAAATCTGCCAATCCTCTAAATGAAACGGGTCTAGGTACGAGCACCGAGTCCCGCGAGCAGACGAGCGCTTTCGCCGCAGAGACGGCGTGCGAAGCGCGCGCGTGTTCTCGGAGACTCTTTGGCAATCGAGAGGCGTCCCGGAGGCCCCGAGAGCACGGGACCGTTCCACGTGGCTGCGCTGCGAAACGCGGTCAGCGGCCACTTCTGTTGTGCTCTTTGTTGTTGACAACGCGGGCAGGACGGCTCAAAGTGAGGTGGAGACTTGCGAAAGGTCTCCTGCATCGCTTCGCACCCTTCCCCCGCGGCACACCCTCTGGATCGGGAGGAGCGGCAGGGAGGCGCCCGACGGCTGACCCGCTCGTTCCCGAGACCCCCCAGGGGCCGCTCTTTAGCACGGCGATGCCGGGGCGCTCGCAGTCCGACGAGGCGTTCCGCTTCGACACGTCGACGTTAAATCCCTCAGCTCTCACCACTGAGTGCCCCCACCCCCCCCCCATAGCACCGCTCACAATTCAGCTCAGTCCTATTCGCTTTCGCAGAGCGCTAAACAAGGTTATTGCAAATAATCCCAAATTACAGTCACAACACTTCGAAACAACAGCAGAGTGAGCCAGCTGGCAACAGTGAAGAGGAAAACCAAAAAAAAAAAAGCTTAGAATCACAAGCAGAAGAAGAAAAATAACCCTCTGGCGGTCCAGGCACCAGCGGCCGGCTGCCGGCCGCCCCCCACCCCGGGGGTCTTCGTGTCGAGACAGAGGGCCTGCGCATATGGATACGCGTAAGAGCTGTCTGGAATGAACTACAGTGCGTTTACCCACAAATCCGTCACTGTTCCATAAGCGGAGGGGTGGGAGCAGCGCCGCCCTCCCCCCGTTCACAGCGGGGCTCGGGGTGACAGATCCTGACGGCTACGGGCAGCAGCCGCCCCGTACAGGGACGCTGGATGGAGGAGTCGAGTGTATTATATGCCTTTCAACTTTGTGGCTCCTCTCCCCCCACCCCCCTTTTCGCTCCTACCAGCAGGATACCTACATAAAGCCGTCGCAAGGGAGCAGCGGTGAGGCTGATGCGGGTTCCCGACGTGCATTTCCGACAATTCCCTGCTGACGCCACACCCAGCTCCCGGAGTCCAGCTCCCCCACAGTGGGCATCACGTACATTCGTCATCATCGCCATGGACGGTGTGTTACTATACAAAGGCTGTGAGCGACGTCGGCACAATCTGGACGCTTCCGAGCTGCGCACGCACACACGCACACACACACACACGGCTGACATCGGAGATATCGGTACACGCCTTCTTCATCCTCTCCACCCGCACTCCCGTGAAATCGTCTAATTTTCCCGAGAGGGGAGCGTCGACGAACTCCCGGACGCAAACGTGGCCAGGCCGCCGGCCTCCCGCGCTGCGGAATCCTTCTGCGTGGCAGCACCGGGAGCAACGGGCACCCGTCCAGCTGGCTCTTGGCATCCAGCGGCTCAGTTTCAAGGTGTGGTTCTGGAACAAAGGAAATTTATTACAAAGAGCCCAGGACCCGAAGCGTGAGCCTTGGCGAGGCTCAGCCAGTTGGCACGAGGGTCTGGCGCACTATGAAATGTACCTGCACCACGTCGCAGAGGTTCTCTAGCAAAGTGTTGTTTCAGACCCCAGACCTTCTACCCAACGGCGTCTCGTCTCCAGGCAACTCACTTCACTCAGACAAACGACCGGCTCCGGGTCGTCCTCGGCCTCGGCGGACCCCCGACCCCGGACCCTGTAACGGCTCCCCGGATGTCCTGGGTCCACATGGAAGCGTCTCCAGGAAGGAAACGCGTGAACTTCTTTTACAGCCGCGAACATTGCATCCGCAACGTGGTGGCTATCGTGAAGCGGGGCGTCAAGTTCTGCGCCCTACGCTCCGTGCATCCTACCCACGTGCGCTTGCCCCGCGTGGCCGAAGCGGCGACCGGCCCACGGCGCCTCGGAATCACGGAAGGACCGTGCCACACAAAGGCTGGAGAGAGGAGAGGGCCCGAGGATCTGGGTCCAGCAGATCTAAGTTCTGGCGTTTTCCTCCATACTTAAGTTCCCTCTCCGCCCACAGTGACACGTCTTGCCGACGACACCCCGAGCCCCGCCGAGTGCGACCCGCACTCCGCGTCGGTGGGAGTTCGCGTCCCTCGTGGGCCGACATGCCTGTTGTTTGGCCCCGGCGAGAGGCTGTGAGGTTCTCGGCGTCGATGTGGCCCCACCTTGTGGTCACATAGGCTTCACTCGGGAAGTTCTGAGCTGGTGCCGCACCGGTTCTCCGGGGGGGGAAACGGATCTTAGTACATACCAAGCCGGATGCTATTATTGATGCTTTCAAAAGTCACGAGGCTTTGCTTCTCAAGCCCCCCCAGCAGAAGAAATTAGAAAGCACTCCTTGTTCTGCTGTTTTTAGCTTTCTTACTTCAAAGTCTTTGCTGGATTTTATTGTTAGTCCTGAAATCGAGGCCCTGTGCAAAGAGGAAGGCAAGATGACTGCTATCTGGGGAAGCTGGCAGTGGGTTGCGGGTGGAGAGAAAACTGTCCGGGCTAACAGTTAAGGTACAAAATTGCCACGGTGCGTTACCCTGCAAACAAAAGTGTGGGAAGGGGGGGGTGGATGGTGACACAGCGAATAGCGCTGCTGTCTCACAGCGCCTGGGTGGTGAGAGAGGACGTGGGTTCGATCCCTGCTCGGTTTGCATGGAGTTCGCATGTTCTCGGGGTGCTCTGGTTTCCTCTCACACTTTAAAGACATGCTGTTCATGTTCCCCCATACTGAGTGTGTGTGTGTTCCACTGATGTATGGATGACTGACCCAGTGTAAGTAATGTATCCAGCAGTGTAAGTCACCACGGTGAATAAGGTGTGTGGGCTGATAACGCTACGTAGAGTTCGTTGAAAGTCGCTTTGGAGAAAAGCATCTGCTAAATAAATAAATAAACTGTGAAAGAAAAGCTTAAACATGTTCTGTTTCTCAGCAACGTTTTCTCGAGCCCCAGTCCAGGAGTCATGTTTGCGCTGCAGTGAACCTAAGCGGAGTTTCAGTGGCGTACGGTTCCAGCGAAAACGGTGACTCATCTCGAACCCTGGCGCACCGCGACCGTGACACGGTGAACCAGCAGTCGGCGTAACAAAGTGCCTCCGGTCTGTACAAGAGATCAGCAGCTCGAGGTGGAACAAAGCCTTGAGCGTGAGCCCCTCTTTCCCCTTCGCATTAATCCTAATGTGCTCCCTCTCTCTGTCCCGATCACACTCGTGTCCCCTCCCCACACACACACACATCCAGTCTCTCTCTCCACTAACATCCCCTTCCTGGACACGGGGGGCCAGAGGAAAGCAGTCTGGAGGGGGGGGGGGGGACAGTGTGATAAGGACCGCACAGACCTGCCAAGTGAAATGAACAGCTTCCTCGCTGTCTCAGTGGTCCCGGTGAGGAATCGGGACCCCCGGCCTGTCTTAACCCAAGAGCTTGGGGGTGGGCCGGGGGTTGCCGGGGGGGCATCGCTTCATTGTTCCAGAGACCCGCGACCTTTCCAGCGGAGGGGGGGCTGCCTGCGTGGGAGGCTCATTTCCGATGATTGTTGGAGGGCTTTGAAAAAGTTGAGGGTGGGAGCGGGGTGCACGGGAGGGGACTGGGAGAAGGGACGGGGCTTCTGGAGCGGGGCGGGGACTTTCCGCGCGTCTCCGACTCCTTTAAAACAAATCGCGACCCTGGAGAAAGCCTCAGATGGTCCTTTGGCAGCTACGCATCAAGTGCGGTGAGCGACCGAGCATGACCGCGATGGCACCGGTGGTTCTGCTCGTGGTCCTGTCGGCAGCGGCATGCGGCGACATCAGAGCCAGAGACCCCGAGGTGGAGGAGGAGCCCCATCAGGTTACGGGCCACAGCAACGCGCAACGGCTGCTGAACATGGTGCGCGGGGGTCAATCCCATCCGCAGCCGCACCAGGGGCCTGCTTACGATCCGGCAGAGCGCGGACGCCTCCCGGAGGACTCCAAGTGCTCCCCTCACAGTCTCCGGGACGAGCCAGGAGCCCCGACGGGGGAGGAGACCCCACACTCTCCGGCTCGCATCGGGTGAGTGGGCGACGGGATGGTTCGCATCCGTTACGGCCGCTTTTCACACGTCCTGCACCAAGTAGAGCGGAGATACCCGCAAACCGGCTTCAAGATGATTAGACGCGCAGCTACAGCATGACACGGCGAGTTGCGTGTTCTTTGGGTCGCTGGCCACTATATAACCGTCCTTTAGCCGCGTGGTTAGCGAGAAAGGGCGTCTTCCGTCAAGATGGGTGGCTTGCTTTTCGGGCGCCTTCTGAACTCCACTCGCAGTCCTTTGCGATCAGCGAAGTTTCTCAAAAGCCAAACGGAGCGAGATGGTTCTGGAAGATGTCTGGACGAGCGCTGCGTCGGTCACTTATTACCCTCTGTGTTCCACGTGTTTCGGGTACGTGCTCCGCTCTAATCGCTGCAAACCCACTCTAATCTGTGGAAAACATGAGAGGACGGTAGTTTTGCTGCGTGCGGCGGCACAGCCTGCTTGGATGGGCTTCACGTTTCTTCCCCGCGGACGTAAATCATTTCAAGCCGCATACATACGCTACTTCCCAGACTGCAACGCAACTGGGCCCGATTGTCCGATAACAAGCTCCCGCAAGGGGCCCGACCAACGGAGCCACAATAAGGTCTTTTAACGGGCCGCATCTGAGTGTTCCTCGCGGCTTTGACCAGACAGCCTTTGTTGTGTCACTGCCATTACCGTAATGACCTGCAGATTGAGGGCGCAGGATGAGGGTATGAGGTCCCCTGACAAAGAAGTCGGCCGGGCTGCCGCGCGGCACGTCACCGGGGTTGCGGCCTGCGGATCGCTTCGGGGAGCCGCACCCTTGCCTAGTTGAGCCTGCGTTGCGCTCCCAGTACACTTGATGGCTATGCGTGAGGGTTCCGGGTAGCCGGTGGCCTGCAGAGCCTATCAAGTATTGGTGACAGGGACCATGATGTCCATGTGATGTGGGAAAGGAGCAGTGGTATTTGATGGATGGCCTCAGTCACTCCACTTCCTATGCGCCGGACTTGATGGAAGCACAGACACGGGGCACACAGAGGGCGATCGGGTGTAGCACGTACAGAGATGGAGGGGTGTACGACATTCCCTGGATCCCTCTTCTAGCGACCGCGCCAACCTCCTCCTGGAATGCAGCCTTGCCCACAAAACTGGCACCGGGGACTCGTGAGGATAATCGGCACCAGGCTCGGTTTCAGCCCCACGGGGCCACTTGGACACGCTGCTGTCGTCCTTTCCTGGCCTCCCATAAGGATGTTTACTCAGGCCCCATGCTGGTGTCCAAACACCAGCAGTGCGCTGAATAAATCGTTCGGTATGTTTTGTTGATCTATTCATTCTGTTTTTCTGCAGTACTTGTCCAGGCCAGTGAGGAGCTGAACAATTTAAACCACTGCGAGCAGGAAAAAAAAAAAGACGGGAGCGTCACTCGGACCTGCTGCGGTTTTTAAGCAGGCCTTTTTCGATCTGGTCCCATCAGACGCATAAGGGCTCTTTCACGGGTTTCTCGGTCGCCGAAACCCCAAGTGAGCAGTTCTTCTCTCTCAGAGCCTGTAAGGGAAGGGCGCACGGGTGTGTCTGAAGGGAAGCCAGGAGACGGACAGGATCGCGGAGTCATCCTTCCATAAGCTAGTGATGCGTGTGCAGGAATCCCTCTTCCTCCCACTCTGCTGTGGCCACCCTCGCTCTCCCACCCGTCAGGAAAGCAGCGTGAATGGGCAGGGCTCTGCGATGATGTCCCGTCTGTGGGAAAGGATCCTGGGCCATAGGAGCAGCAGGGCGACGAGGGGTTTTCCTGCTTCCTGGAAGCCTGCTGGTAAAACCACATCGGAAGCAACGTTGACCGATGTCCTTCCTACACAGATGAGGCCGACGGTTTCCTATATTTACATTTATCCACTTAGCTGACACTTTTCTCCAAAGCGACTTACAACTATTTGCCCACTCCTACAGCTGGAGCAATTTTAGGGTAAGTACCTTACTCAAGGGTACTACAGCTGGAGGTGGGGATCAAACCCACAACCTTTGGATCTAAAGGCAGCAGCTCTAAGCGCTCGTCCCTCTGCGCATGTTTTGAAATCTCGTCAAACGGGCTTGTTCATCGTGCGCCCGTTAGCCGGTGGGGGTCTGCAGTGCAACCAGAGCAAGAACACAATGGCAGGACCCTGCCTGCATTTTTGTGTCCTGAACCGAGCACATATTGTACTGCAGTGACTCACGGTTCACAGTTGCTTTTCTCGTTGTTTGTGATCCCGGTACGTTTCGGCCCTCTGCCACCTGGGACCACCCCCGGCTCTCGGTATTCTGTCTGTGGGGGTGGGGGGTGGGGCAAAACAGAGCTGTAGCTGTTCCTCATTAATCTGTGTGTGTGTGACAGCGGTGCAGTTTACATTTACAGTTATTCATTTAGCAGATGCTTTTCTCCAAAGCGACGTCCATCTCATAGAAAATACAATGTGTGCATTACATTTGGAGAAACAGACATAGATGCAGACATGCGATTAAGTAAACTTAGTTTGTTTCTTTCCACCTTATGTACTAATGTTCATCGCACGAGTAGGTGCATAAAACTCAGAATAGGCAATTCCTGATCACCTTCCAACAAATTTTTTTTTTTTTTTTTTATAACGGTACACATCATCATCACCCCGGCAACGATCGAAAAGGAACACCCAGAGCTTGCGTCACAATCCCCCCCCCCCCCATTGTTCACATGTTGTCAGCTTGCTTACTGTTCCACCACCATGGAGGAAACTGATGCGCGTTTGACCTCACACTTGCATGCTCAATCTGTCCTCCATCCAAGGAACATGGCTGCGGAGTTCACTTTGGCCTGACACGACAAAGTAGGGACTTTAGTGGCTTAAGGGCACTCACAGTGTCCATCCTGACATTGTGGCTTCTCAGCTGCGACCACTTCATAGTCACTGGGAACGCGTGTTGTCACTGGGAAGCATTGCGACCGGAGGCCTTTCGGGTCTTTCCTGTATGAGAGCAGATTGGTTAATCCTCCCCAGCAAGATAACCTGGCTGTTGAGTCACAGGCCTGTGGGCTGAGCCAGGAGCAGCAGCAGGACCAAGACTCGCGCCTCCGGGTCTGCGAAGTTAATCCAGCCCTTGAACAGCTTTCCTAGACGGAGCGGTTACGGATCTTGCATTGTGTGACGCGAACAGCGTAGTCAAGGACACAGTTGTTGCGTCTCCGCTGAACTGTGAGCGACGGGTACGTTTGTGCAGGTTTACTGGCAGGGGACGACCTACCGGTTCCGCGTCTGAATCCGGACAGCTCCAAGCCCCCACGGTGTAGGCCAGCGGTTTGGCCAGGCTGTTCCGAAAGCTGAACGGAGAGCGGGTACAGAGGTGGGGGGTGGTGGCGGCGCGGATCTGCAGCAAAACATCTTCGATGTGGCGGTTGGGAAATAACGAGTGTGTCCAGGTGTCCGGCGGAGAGGGAGAGTGGGCTGCTGGCAGGAAATCATCTCTTGCGCCGTCATCGTGTCTGTGGAAATGTCTGGAAGTTTAGACTTTAGGCCATTTGTCATTCTAGACGATTGTGCCCACCAAATAAATAATGCAATGATGTAATGCAGCGTGTGCAATAAAATATATCCATCAATAGCGCATTGCATTCCTAAATGGTGCAGAAGAGCGAAAGGAAGGCGCTTTAGGAGAGTCAATCTGTTCGGCTGCACTCAGCTGAGCTCTGCTCCATCGAGCCACCAAAGCAGTCAGGAAGCGGCGTCACCTCGGACGAAAAGAAAAAATCACCTTCTGCATGCATCGCAAATAACAGATCTCCAGCAGTGACATAAACTGGCCTACGAAAGCATCATTAGTACAAGACTCGATCATCCGCTACACCCCAACCAGACTGCTACGCTCTTCCAACATCTGCCCACTTGGTGGTCCCTCACATGAAAGCTCCAGAAGCACAGAGATTCTCAGTTCTGACTCCGTTGTGGTGGAACGACCGCCCCCTCTCGCTCAGAACTGCTGAATCTCTGCCCACTTTTTAAAAGGGTCTTAAAACTCATCTCTTCCAGACGCACTTCACCCATGATCTAAGTTCATATAAGGTGTAAATGTTCATGCGCTATAACTTTTAGATCGTGCCCGGATAAACCTTTACACAGCTACTCCTGTAATGTAAATGTTTCTATGTATCTCTAAAAAAATAAAATTATTACTAGGAGGGTGATCAGGAATCGTGGATGTTCCGATAGCGATTTATGCAGCTACTCGTGTGATGTATATTGGTTCATACGGTGGAAAGAAAAAAAAAAAAACAACTAACTGCATTTAATCATTCATCTGCATCCAAGTGTCTCTTTCTCCTAATGCACACATTGTATTTTCTATGAGACGGACGTCGCTTTGGAGAAAAGCATCTGCTAAATGAACACATGTAAATGTAAAACACACTTGACGTTCGAGAACTGATGACTGAAAGCACATAGAACAGCTCATCCAAGCTTTGGCAGTTTAGAGCGGCCCTGACCCCACAGGTCAGGAAGGAAAGGCAGAGAGCGGCAAACAAGCATGTAAATATAGACGCATGGGCAGAGTCGCGGCGGAAGGTAACGCAAAGGCCAAACGCAGTCAAAACATGACAGCTGGTCCCACGTCTTCTCCTGGGGCCTTCAGCTCTGACCATAAGTGTGTGTGTCTGTGTGCGTGTGTCATTAGGAACTGGTGTGCCTATGTCCAGCATCGCATGGTGACCATGGTAGTGTCCTGCGGCATGGAGAAGTACACCATCAAGTCCCAGAGCCCCTGCCCCATCGGCACACCTGACTGCCAGCTGGTCATGTGAGCCCTGTTCCAGCATCCACACATCTCTCTCCGTCTAACATTTCACTCAACCTCATTCTTCTTATTTAAGGCTGAAGAAATTAAATGTTAATTAAACGGAAATCATACTGATGTAAGACTTCAGCCCATAAATGCAGTCTTAGTTCCTATTGGTCTTTTATAACGGGACCGATGTGCAGTATTTTGTGTGGCCGTAGCTCATACTATATATGTTGCTCCCAGAAAAGTAAACAAGAGCCTTGCACGGCCAACGAGACTCATCACCTTGAACTGTACACGTGTGTGCGCCACCAGGTACAAGCTGTCCACGCGGCCAGTGTACAGGGAGAAACAGAAGATGGTCACGGTATTACTTTGGAGATGCTGCCCTGGTTACGGAGGAAAGAACTGCGAGGATGCAGGTACCGTCCTGGGAATGGCGTGACCCTCAAGGCACCGTCTGCTGCACGGAGCGCAGTCTTTAGTCCATGGCATTCAGCAACATGCAAGGGATAAGTACAGGCGGACCCCGATTTACGATGGGGTTATGTGCTGCGAAATCCGTCATAAGTCGAAAATATCGTAAGTCGAAAATGCATTTAATACACTTAATACACACCTCTGCATGACGGACTGGGAGATGCTGATCGCTGTCGCTGCCCAGCATCGCGAGAGTGTATCACTCCGCGTATCACTCGGGGGGGGAATCAAAATTCAAAATCTGAAGTACAGTTTCTACTGAATTCCATCGCCAGCTCACCACCGTAAAGTCGAAAAAAAATCGTAAATTCGAACCATCGTAAATCGGGGACCGTCTGGACAGCGTTTAGAATCGCAGAAGCTCCCCGATCATCATAGTGAATTGCGAGCTGTTTATCGCACCCTCCTTCACCTGCAACTCCTGTCTGTAACGTATTGATGTTCTATCAACAATCTCATCCGAATGGTCAAGTGAAGCCCCCCCACAACATGCTCCAAATGAAAGGAAATGACCAATATGTTTACAGCCTCCCTCCACTGCATTGTGCAAATACACCCCTGTGAAAACATGGCCTCAGTGAGAGGGATTGGATGTTTTGTTTGCAAAAAAGTGTCCCAGGGGCTGTCTGGGAGCGTTCGCTACATAACTTTGGAGCGAGCCGTAGCGGCCAACCATCCAGCCACGCAGCGTGTCCCGAGCGAGCTAAATACGAACCCGGATCCTCCCTCCCCGGCAAAGATTTGACGCGAATTTAGTCGACATAAACGTCTAATTTGGAGCAGATTTCCTGCGTGTGCAAGGCCACGGCTTGGGGCGCGGGGGCTGGGAAACGGCGTGTTTATGAAAGCTGAACGTGCCCGTAAAAGTGACTTCCTCCTTTTGGTTCTCCTCCGCTCCCTCTCTGGCTCACAGTCGCACAGGGCCACGTCTTGGAACCCAGCAGCCACACCGCAGGAAGCCCCCGCCCAGGAGGGCCTGGGTCCCGCTACGCAGGTATGTGTCTCTCGCTTTACCGGCCGTTTACCTGCCTCTAGGGTCGATATGGATGACCTCAGCCACTTTCTTCAAGTCAGTCTGCTCTTCCGGCTCCGCCAAGGGGAGGAAGCATCTCCGGTCCACCGTGACCCCACAGCGGGCTGTGGGAACGCGCTCGTCTTCCCTAAGGGATGGGAGGAGGAAAGGGCGTGTGTTTCATTCTCAGGGCTCCCAAAATGTACACACACACACACACACACACACACACACACACACACACACACACACACACACACACACACAGAAAAAGGGCAGTCCTGGGCACTGGTGCTTCAGAACACGTTAAGAAACAACAACGTTTGGCTGCCCTTTTGGGTTTTGGGCCACAAATAACTGCGCAAGAACAAAGCAATTCCCAGGCGCTCAACACATCCCCTCCCCGACATTCTCCACGCCTCTCTTTTACCAAAGCAATTCCTTCACAGATCCTGTTTCGCTCCCACCTTCCTCATACACTCTTCCTATCGTATTGGAGGGGGTGACAGCTTGGTCAAGGCCAGATGCACCTTACTGCTCTTGCACCTATTTGAAAACCCCAGTGTTGCTTGGGGTTCTGCTGTGGTTGGGCTGCAATTTGTTGTTTCACCAGCCCGTCTGGTTTTCTCCAGGTGATGAGAGGCTGACCCAACTGGCTAAGGAGCAGAATGACTTCCAGCCTTCCGGAGGGCCTGAGGAAGAGAATGTCACAGTTTCAATCCCTAAACCCGATCACCACCATCACCAAGATCATACTCACATCCATGGTGACAGGGGCCACAAAGTAGGTAGGACACATGAGACGTTGCTTGTTCTGGCCTGGGTCTACCATGGAAACACCATCCACCAACTCATTGCTCATTACTGCAACTTTGTCATGGGACACAATAGACCACCCAAAGATGACACTGCAACACCCTGTGTGGTAAGACAGGCCAAGTACCGTAAGCACCAGAGCATGAAATTTTCTAACTACGTCGCCAAACTTACGTGCTTTTAAATTGAGCTTAAAATGGGCGTGTGCTCTTTTTGATAACACGGTAAAAACGTTTATCTGTAGGTGGACTGGCCTGCTGTTCAAGTCTGGACGCTGCTTGAACATCCAAAAATGAGAGGAACAATGTTCCTCTGTCTGACATGATTATCTTTTGAGAGCTGTCGACATATCTGATCCGGGCAGCTTTGCGTCTCGCCCACATCCTTCAGAAGTTCTTTCACCCAGCTGTGTGGCTTGGGTCACAGCAAGGGGCCCCGCATTTGCCAAGTCTAGTTCTCCCTTCTCCCCTTCTTCCTATGCAATATTCAGTCCCAACATTGTGCTTCTTGCTGCTTCCTTTCCAGGAAATCCTTTCTTTCTTCCATGAAAAAATCTCTCCGTTTTCTTCCCCTGTGAGGCACATGATGTAATGGTAATGCTGAGTGGGAACGAAAGCATATCCTATCTATGTGGAACGCTAAACGAAATATGGAAACAAACAGAGAAGCCTTTTCATGCCTTGAGCTGACGCAGTCCAGTGGGACTTTTAACACTCCGCCAACATATGCTGTCTGTAGGGTGCGCATCTCTTCGAAAGTGCTCAAATCAGGGTTGACACACACACACACACACACACACACACACACACAAGCCGTTTGTCCCAAGTGGGGTCGTGGCAAACCGGAGCCTAAGCCGGCAACGCAGGGCATAAGGCTGGAGAGGTAGGGGACACACCCAGGACGGGACACCAGTCCATCGCAAGGCACCCCAAGCGGGACTCGAACCCCAGACCTCCCAGAGAGCAGGACCTGGCCAAACCCGCTGCGCTACTGCACCCACCCAGTTGAAAATCAACTGTTGGAAAATAGGTGTGAAACATACTATTTGCAGAGGATGATTTTATTTCCCTTAGTAAGAACGTTTTGCTCCCATATAGGTCCAACTATTCTCTTCAGAGAGGTCAGGTTTCCTTTAACATGTCCAATTTGTCATATAACCAAGGTTCAGCTGTGACATGATGGGACGTTCTGTTTGACCGGCAACAGCAGCAAGGCTCCTGAAGCACAGATCCGTGTGGTGGCAAGGGCGTCCTCAGTACGTCTTACCTCTGATATCGTGGTATACAGTTGACCTGGTCTCCCCGGCGGCAGCCTCTGTAATCTGCAAGAGGTCTCCTTTCCCCTAGAAAAAAACAAGACCTGACAGCTAAGACACTTGCATACATCACACATTAGGCTCTAGGAGCAAGGACAGGGAGTATGTGGACAGAGTTATGTTGGAATTTTAGTACCCAAAAGAAAAAAATATTCACTTTTTCCAGGCTTCTTTCAGTGGCTCTTGGTTCCTAGGAGTCTGTGCCAAAGAGGTCCAGCCGTCGATGTTGTAGATGAGCTCCGATGCTGCAGCTGAAGCTCTGGCAGAGGTGGCCAACCACAAGGGCTCATAGCATGTCTTCTGTTTCTGTTGTTCAATGCATTCGCACACGCAATTCGCATCCCCAGCTTCACACAGAGCCACACGCGCTACCCCCACCACGGTGAGGGGCGGACTGACCTTTGCTGCCCTTGTGCACATCACTGAGGCCCAAGCAGGATGTTGGAGAACTCTCAGGGGAAGACCTGCCCCATTGCTGGAAGCAGACACTCAGTCTAGGGCAGTGGCAGCAACCTTCAATCGAGCAGTCGGGTACACTAACTTAAACAAATAACTCTTGTTGAAAATGTACAAGTAAAAGCTGGAAGCACGCTGAGATCCCGAGTGAAAGTCAAAGAAGGGTCATTGTGCTTTTAAAAGTACACGGCCAAATTACTTCTTTCCAAAATGGGGTGAAAACGTCAAAAGCCCGATAGTATCTAATGAGGCAGAGTTTGCTAAAAAGCTGCAAACCCTGTTGATCGCCATGATGAGGGCCGGGGTCAGCTGAATTCAGGAGTGCATTACCCTACCGAGAGCTTTTTATTGTCTATTTGCCAAGTCATCGTTAACTCAAGTCAAGATCTTTGGGTTAAAAACAGCAAAGGGAAGTTAGGTTGGAATAACCAAATATGATGCTTGTCACGTTTCTTTTTTTCAAACCATCTCTGAGTAGCATTTGTAACAGAAGACAAACTGTTGCAGTCATCCGTGTTAACTGCTGAGATGCTGAAATGGCTATCTGATGGACCATTGCATCTTCCCTAGATCCTGTACATCTTCCTGTTGACATCACAAAAGTACTGATGGCCCAGATCCAACCCCTGCTAGATGGCTTCAACCAAACCCTACAGCGCCTCTCTCAGGAGGTTGGAGACCTTTCTCGGGACCTGGCTGAGCTAAAGCAGGGTCGTGAACACCACAGGCCACAGGAGGAGCCACCCGGTGTGCATGGGGTCTTTAAGGCCAAACTGGATGACACCATCCATCAGATTGACCAAATGAAGGCGACATTGAACTTGCGTCAGGAAGAGCTGGAGGACAGACTCCACTCCCAGCAAGCCATGCTGCACCAGAACTTGTCAAACTTTAAGATGGAGACAGACGGCAAGATCAAACGCACCCAGAAACTGTTACAGGTCAGTACAGGTTATGTCTTCTTGACTCGGCTCTGTGTCTGTCACTGCTACACACACACCAGCGAATGTATAGATTTAGACAAGTCTTACAAATTCTTGTGACAAATAGACATTTCATGTGTAAAACATTCTGAAAATCGGAATAGAAGAGAAATTGATTTCACGTTAGTCTTACACACTAACAGGAAGAGAGCATTTATCCAAGATGAATGGAATTATAACATGCTCGGTATCTCTGAGACACATGCATGAAGAATAAGCATGGAATACCAACTGGTTTCTTTGTTTTATGGGCAGGTCAGTCTTCAGTCCCTCAATGCCTCCTTGGCTGAGGTGAAGCTAGACCAGAAGCAGCTGGAGGAGAAGGTGCAGAGAGAAAGCAGCGATAGGGACAGCATAAGTCCAAGCCAGCTCCTGGAAGGGCCAGCAATGTGGGAGGCCATCGACAGATTAGATAACAAGGTAGTCAACAACACAGTAGAGCTCAGTGCCCTGTTGGAAGATTTGGACCTGGTTAAACGCAACATCCTTGGCCTGCAAAGACGACACCACGACCTAGAGGAAAGCATTGCTGAGACCGGGCGCAACAGCCAGATCCAATTCATGGAAACAGGGCTGGAGGTGGAGGCAGCCAAAGTGGAGGTGTTGAACCAGATAGATGAGCTGGCCAACAACATCACCATCCATGAGAAGCTGCTGCGAGAAATTGAAGAAGATGTGGATTACCTATTCCGGCACGTACACAAGAATACAAACGCCACAGTTTGTGACTGTAAGGTCATCACCAGTGCCCTGTCCAAACTGGAGCAGGAAGTGGCCAATGTCACAGAGGTGGCCAAGGAAAACAAGCTTGCCCTGGAGGAAAACACAGAGGTGCAGGACCACTGGGATATGGGCTGTTGTAACACGGTAGAGGAAATCCGTGAAGGTCTGCTTCAGGTCCAGAAGACTCTGACCTTCGAGCAGATGAAGAGTCAGTCCATGGATAACAGTTTGACAGACCTGAAGCATGGCTTCATGGGGAGTCAGCAGGATCTCCACAGACTGGAGGAAATGGACAAAGTGAAAAAAGAAAAGGTGGAGGAGCTCTCCAGTGACTTCAAAACGCTTATGAAGGATGCCATTCGGCACTCAGAGATCCTGGAGGTCCTGTTGGGGGAGGAGGTGCTTGAATTTAAGGACCGGCCATCCCACGAGCAGGAGATGTACTCCATCCCTGTGCTCCAGAGCAGAATCCAACACCTGCATGAGCAGATCAGGAACCAGAACCTCAGCATGCTCTATCTGAGGAATTCAATCCAGGCAGAGGACCCAGACACGTATGGGCCATCAGCACCAACAGATGGGTCGACCAGAGGGCTAAAGAGGAGGAGCAAGGATGAGAGAGGGGAAGATTCTTTAGACTCCCCAGTGGAAAACCACCCTGGCCCTTCCGCCTATGACCTCCTGGGCCTTGAGAAAGAGGTGGAGGAGCCACGAGCCGAGTCAAGCAGCGTGAAGGAGCAGCGCTGCCTCCCTTGCTGCAACTGCACCGATAAGAGCTCCCCCTTGAGCCGCATGGCAGTTCTGCAGTCCGAAGTGGCCGTGATGCGCGGCGCTCTGGAAGACCACTTGCGTCTCTTCAAAGATGTCTTCATCAACGCGGAGGCTCTCGCAGACTCCAGCGATGCCTTGGACCTCAGCCAGCTGCGGAACATGGTCAAGAGGAAAGAAGATAAACAGGGGAGGAATCACAAAGAGAAGAAAGACCAGGCAAGAGGAGGTCATGGCAGAGGGAAGATAGCTTTGCACAGCAAGAGGGACGCCTCTCCGGCCAGAGCTGGTCAGGATTGAGGACTCATTGAAACTCCTTCCACGCTGTTGCTAAGCTCGGCACAAAATAAATACAAAGTCAGAGCAGGAAATGCCAAGCACAACAGAAGCGTTACGCAAACCAAGACAAACAACAGCCCACTCACTGCTTCACTGGGGGTGGGCTTTGCGTAAGGCTGGCTCATGTGTGAACTGCAGGCTCTTTCCGGTCACCGAACGTTCATGTGACATAAACACTTGTATCTGTGTATCATAAGATTTCATTCCGTGATTTAATTCAATTTTTTTTTTTTTTTCGGAATGTTTTCTTCATTTGTGAGAGCTTTGAAAGGTTTTAATTTTCCTTTAAATATTTATCTTCATTTCTGAGGGAAGCCAACTTTTTAATTTTATGTTCACTTTTTAACTGCATTTAAGTTTTTACAAATACGGATGATGTGTGTATATGTGAGAATCATAGTCATGAGACACTACAAACAGTGTTAGAGTATTATATTTTTGTAACTAGTTAGCTGACTGCTTGTCAGACAGTTGAGTATATAAGTAGAATAAGTAGTTAACTGGTAATGAGTATCATTTATGTAAGAATGAAGAACATGTATGACCATGAAGGTATTGCTTTTCGTACCACAAAAATCACTGTTTTTATAATTTATTTTAAAGGCTTAGCTGTATTAGATTTAGTTTGTAAAGCTGATCTATCGCAGGGCAGGAGTGAAAAACAATTCAAATCCCTTTGCTTAAGTACAATTGCTGTAATTATATGGAATTTAGTAAAAATAAGTTTACAAATGATTGCTTTAAACATATTATATTGTGTCTGGCCTAAAAAAACCATAATACTGTACATAGGAAACCAGAAAAAGTTGTGCAAAAAATACAGAAAAATATCACCATCACCTAAATGTATTGTCACAGCTTTAAAGAACATGTGCTCATAACTTAGGATGTTGGGACACGTGCTGGGAAACTTCGCTCTTTCTAAGTGCATCAGACTTGCTGAGGCTGGGCCTGAGCTGTGTTGTATAAACATGTGCTTCTGCTAAATATGCGTTTTCCATAAAACAAACACTGTGCATCACTGATGTATATCTTAGTATTGGATACAATGATGAAAATGTTATGACAGAGTCCTCTTCTGATAATAAATATGCAAAATTTGTTTTTTTTCCCCTTTAGCATTACTATAATTATATGATTTAATAGACTATGCTCATTATTTCTGAATACAAGAAAAAAGTAGCATACCACTTATCCAGTGTGCCGGAGTGTGGCGATCCGGAGTCTATCCCAGAAGCACAGAGCCCTAAGCTAGTCAGGGTACAGCTTGAACGAGACTCCAGTCCGTCACAGGACGCTGCACGCTCTTGTTCTCAGAGTACAGAAAACAAAGTGAGCCGTTCACCTGTAACACTCTTTGGAATGTGGGAAGAAACCAGAGCACCTGGAAACAAGGGAGAACATGCAAACTTCACACAGACGGAGTTGGATTTAAACCTACATCCAAACAGCCCAAGGGTTATGAGCCTGCAGTGTTACCTGCTGCGTCACTCTGTTTCCCTCATTTTCCTTCTATGCCGCAAATGGATGTTGAAAAATCAGGTTAACAAGTTCAGAATGACAGCCAGCTGCTAAAGGTCACCCAAAGAATAAATACTTACAGCACCATACCATGAGATACTTCCATTCACGTTATGAGAATTAAACTTTATGAGGATTTTCACTCAACACCCCTACTTTGGCTTTCTTTTCTTTGCATTTAATCAGATCAAACTTGGATTTTGCAGGCTACTCAACAGCTGAGAGGCAGGAAACATTTATATAGAGTATATTTCCTTTATATTTACATACAGGGCAGCTTCTACCATAGTGGTTAGACCTGCTGCCTTTGGACCTAAAAGTTTGCAGGTTTGAATCCCATCTCCAGCAGTAGTATCCTTAAGCAAGGTACTCACCCTAAATTGCTCCAGTAATATTACCCAGCTGTATAAATGGGTAAATAATGGTAATCAGCTTAGTGTTGCGAGTTGCTTTGAAGAAAAGCATCAGCTAAATGAATGAACGTAAATAGATATATTTATTCCCTGGGCTGATATTTCTCTCCAAAACTACACAACCAGTCAATGTCTACAACCGCTTGCCCTGAGCAGGGTTGCAGCGAGCTGGAGCCCTACCCGGCAACACAAGGCGCAACACACACACGCCCTGGACGGGATGCTAGTCCATCCCAAGCAAGGCTCAAAGCCCAGACCCACCACACCACTACATATTTGGAGGGGGATGCAAAGCGATTATAATGTACTCTGTACAGTATTCAGCTCTCACCTTCATCCAAGGTAACCTATTGTGCTGGATACACTACACAAAACACCCTGCAATCATTTACACACACACACCTCTACAGCAGAGCAATGTAACACACACACATACACACTACAGGCAATTCACTATGTATCATAGTGGTTAAAGTTGCTGTCTTTGGACCCACAGGTTGCATGTTTGAATCCCAGTTCCAGAAGTGGTATCCTGTCAGTCCATAAACTTTACAGGATACGCTATGATGAATTTTACACACACACACACACACACACACACACACACACACACACACACACACACACACACTTTCAGAACCGCTTGTCCCATACAGGGTCGCGGGGAACCGGAGCCTACCCGGCAACACAGGGCGTAAAGCCGGAGGGGGCGGGGAACACACCCAGGACGGGATGCTAGTCCGTCGCAAGGCACCCCAAGCGGGACTCGAACCCCAGACCCACCGGAGAGCAGGACTGTGGTCCAACCCACTGCGCCACCGCACCCCCTACAGTTACACTAAAAATAATACAATGAAATACTGAAGATGTTCCTTTGCACGGCACCATCGAAACAGACTGTTACTGAGGGAATGTGTTCGTGGATTCTCATAACCAGAAAATGTATTAAGTCATTACTTCTCCTACCTGCTCCACACATTCCTTTCGTATCATTTGTCAATAATCATTGATTCCGTATGCGACGGACAGCATCGGCTATGCTCTTTGAAACGGTGGCATCACACAACGTGTCTGCACCTGTATCTCTCCACCTGCTGAAATGCACTCCTGTTTATTCCGAGTAACATGTCGCTTTAGAAAAGAGCCTCTACTAAATGAATACATGTAAACTTAGCACTCCCTTCAACAAAACTAGTTGACAAACTCTAAATATATATGAGAAAGACAGTGCTGCTCTTGTCCAGCAGATGGCAGTGACACGCTCTGTGGAACAGTTTCCTGGTACCTTTGGGCGACACAAAACAGCTGGTAGGTTACAGGTTCGAATCCCACTTCCAGCTATAGTACCCTTGAGCAAATACCCTAAAATTGTTCCCGTAAAATGACCCAGCTGTATAAAAGGGCAAATAATTGTAAGCTGCTTTGGAGAAAAGTGGCAGCTCAATGAACAAATGCAGACACTCGTGGTGACATCTATAGGAACAGTCATAGTCGTGTTCAGAAGTGCAAGCAAAACAAATTAACGTAGATCTAAATCATTAAGTGGGGAAAATCACAGTGCAGAGTCCAACACATTTAATTTCTGCTCAAACTGACACCTGATTACACTAACATAGATGAATCAAATGCATCCAGTAACACCAGATATCATTCAAAGGAGGGTTATGGACAGTCACATGGGAACTGGAAAAGTGAGACATGGGCTTGTGTGATGGCTCTGATGTCACTCAGCCCATTGGTTGCGTCATGAAGGTATGCCATGTGACGGGTCTGAAGTTTGTGAGGAACGCCTCTGGCGATTCCTTGGCATCATGAAGAAGAGTGGTTACGAGATATACTTCTAAACCCACCAAGCATTCCTCACAACTGTGGGAAATGGCTTGGAAGTCAGACGTAAGGTATGAGTTTTACTTATAAAAGCAAACAGCCATAAAGCAGAATAGCTGCGTTCCGTATATGTATTTTAGAGTAGGGGCATCTGGGAACATGAGCGTTCTTTCTCAAGCTCAGCCTTAATTGAAACATGAATGATGCTGACATGGAGAATTTAACTGGACGTACACCCTGCACCAACACATATTTTGTTTCATACCTGCACGTGTGAGGCTTTTGATTTTACTAGGAGTAAACACATACACACACAGAGAGTCCAAAACCGCTCGTCACAAGCAGGGTCGTGACAAGCCGGAGATTAACCCGGCAACACAGGGCACAAGGCTGGGGGGGGACCCAAGACGGGACGCCAATCTGTCGCAAGGCACCCCAAGCGGGACTCGAACCCCAGACCCGCCAGAGAGCAGGCACAGGCCAAACCCGCCACGCCACCACACCCCCTAGGAGTAAACAAAATAAAAATTTATTAAGGGGGAGGAGGAAAAAAAAAGACTGCTTTTTACACAACGAAAGACAAGACCACAATACTGTATACTAAAATAAGATTTACTTAAAAACTGGATACACTGGACAATCTGTACAGATTTCTTTTGTAAACTTAAGGCACCATTTTGGGAGAGACGCTGTACAAAATGTGTTACGCAGAAACAATACTCTGTTTCCTGACAGCTAGATTCATTTTTAGACAGTGATTCCTCCTTATGAATAAACACTTTAAATGAGCAACAAATGTACGTGAATGATAGCCGTGGGGTGGGGACTTTGTTTGCGTGATTTGAGCTGGATGCCGGACATAAAAACCAACACAGATAGCGGGAGACCAGATGACATTAAGCTCCCCATAGTGAGTACGATCAGAGGGCTGTTTATGTCCTCATTCTTACTTGTCAATATCTTACAAATGCAACGCTTGGTGATACCTTTTTGTGCAAGCTATCAGTAGTATGGCTAATGAAGAAGGGAAAGGCACCTTTGCATTATATGAGGTTACAGTTATGCAGGGAAATCTCATTTTTCAGGTAATGTACGAAAAAAACCTCGATTTCTATGCGATTGCACCTATGAGATATGTAATATTTTTATATTTAATACTTAGCTGTTTGACATACACTGAATTTGTGCATAAACAATACTGACACCAAATGTTAAGACTGGCTGAACTCGTTTTTCATGTGCATCCTGTTACCATGGATACTTCAGAAGCATTCAGTTATGCATCCATTTATAAGTTAACTTAATCAAACCAGGCCTTTCACATTAAAAAGCGCATGACCCATCGAGGACCGAATGAAACATGAAGGCTCTAGTACAATTCCCCAAATGAGGATGATTTGATTCTCAAGGTTTGAAGTTCCCCCGAAGAGGCACGGTGCCTCTGAAAGGCCACTGCTTTCCTTCACCGGCAACTAAATGCATCCTTAACTGATTAATTGACAAAATTATACGAACTATCCTATCAGGTCTTCTGTTGCCTTTTCTGTCAGGAAACAAGAACAAGAGATGCAGTAGGAAAGTGCAAGGGAGGAGTGACGAGCAAAATTATTTTGTTATTGTGAGCAACACATTCACCCCATGTAAATTCGCCCCGAATATCACTACTACAGCTTTGCTTGCATACCGAATCAGATAGATGACAGCTGTAGCGGGGTTACCTGGCACATCCCCTGGCATCCTTAAGGACATTACTGTGTCAGGCTTTGCGTTACCTGTTCTTCTAAATGTCACTCCTGTCCAGTGATCTCCTGGGTGTCGCTGCAGCTGTACAACGGATGGTCAAGTACGCTGTTCTGGGTATAAGCGCTGGCACTGGGTTTGCCACACAGCTGGGCAACCCCTGGAATCCTTCATAGAGCTATTCTTTAATTCTGGGCATGACCTGCCTCTTCTAACATCTTTTACACTGCTAATGTGTGAAGGCTAGAAAGGGAGGGAGAGAGGAGGGGAGAAAAAAAAAAAAAAAAGGTGGAGAGGCAAACAGAAAAGGTTTCATAGAGAAGTAAAGTTTTTTGGATCCATCAATCCAATAATTCAAATAAGCAAATGTGCAAAAGAGGAACTGAACAAACCCCTTTGTTTTCAAAAAAAATCAGCAGGAATGTACTGGGGAGTTCATTTTACACTGTGCTAGCCACAACTTGAATGCCTGCCAGTTTTTTTTTTTTTTCCCTTATTCTTTAAATCTTACTTCCAGCATTTAATACATAAAACAAATAGGTGTTGGACATACACTACATGTACACATGCAAACTGTACGCAGATTTTAAAACTTTGCAATGAGACATGCAGCTGTATTTCAAGACTAGAATTTGGAGATGGATTTAAAAACAAAGAAAAAGACAAACCCTATCTGCAGCTCACGGAATTTATAGCCACATTAAGTAAATATGTAAGATACCTTTATAAAACCTTTTTAAGCAAATCTTTTCCAAATCTGCACTCGAATTGGAATAGTCTCCCCCCACTGCAGAAACACGGTAAAGATACGGAGTGCCTCCTACTGGCCAAAGTCCGTGATGCACAGCAAAGAACTCCCTGCTGTCCGAGTGCTGAGCGCAAGCTGGGAATTGCCAGTCTGCAGAAATTGTGCAGCTGAAGCCCAGCATTTACTGGCAATGCGCAGTCTGTCTGTAGTTACTTCTCTACTAAATGCAAATGAGTTTGTTTCTTTCCTTTAGAAATACTACAACTGAAGTCAGATAAATAGTTCCATATGGCAGGACAGACACGGTCTTTGTACAATGTAAAATATTTAGAGTATAAACAAGTTTTTTTAATAAAATAAAAAAAAGTTGTGGGTGATGGGTTTTGCTGACTTTTCAGCCAAAGTTTCCATGACATGTACCATAATAATTCATTGTCCTTTCTCATAACTCAGCCCACCCGCACCCCCAGCCCCCGTTTCCAGTTCAGTGGATGGCTTTCACAGAAAGCACCAATCACAATGCCACTCGTTCCCATTTCCCAGAGCGTCTGTGCTGAAAGGTGGAGGAGAGGAAAGCAGCAATGTGACAGTGTGAGAATGCAGCCGCCCCGGAATACGCCGCACTGCTGCTGCAGGAACGGTTCGTCTCCGTGCTCAGTTCCTGGAGGGCCAGCAGTCACTGGAAGTTCAACACCATGCACCCCACACCGCTGAAAGGTCTTTCCTTCCAGTCACACACTCTCTCTCTCGCTCCCCCTTCCTTGAGGTGAAGCAATATGCAAACGTTTTAATTTCAAAAAGCCAAATCAGGTCCTTTCTCTGCTTAGCTGAGCTGGCAACGGACACCTCATATCTTGATGTCCTGAGACTCCACCATTTTGGCAAGCGTCTTCTTGATGCGCAGCACTGTGAGGCGTGAAGCCGGGTTGTGGGCCCAACACTCGGACATGAGCTTTAGCATGGCCCTCAAGCACTGAGGAGAGAGATGCATGAAAGGCGTCACTCCAAATGCGTGGCACAGTGACACTGATCACAGTCACGCTAAAACCCCCTGACACGGTGCCTCCTCCCATCAGGTAAACTCAATTCTACATTGTGTGTACTTGAACGGCCCTGAGCCAATTAGCTCCGTTAGAACCCCTCAACTCACCTCATCGCTGTTCCAGCGATTGGACACTGTGGGTCGGAGGCACTTGACACACGCCACCTCCCGCATGTCCTCGTACGATGGGTCCAAGGGCACCATGTCGTAGTAGGGCAACTGGTATTCCTCCACTATGCCTGGGAACACAAGGAGGCCCAGACAGGGCAACAATGTCACTATAGCTGAAAAATGCTTGTCTGTTTGCTAAATATTTTTAAATGCTTTTCTTTTCCGTCTCTAAATGTATGTTTTTTAATGTATTACTTCAAGAACTACTGATGGAAAATGGTCAAGCCGCTTCAAGTGACTTGCAACAGGTAAACTTTCTTCTGCTGAGGCAATGGACTTCATGCAGTTTTTGCAGAAGATGGGTGTCAGCAGCACTTCAGAAACTCATGTACAGCTTGTTGGGTACAGGGTTTGAAATGCTCATACCTCCTGTGACACAGCGCCGGGCCATCTCCCACACGATCAGCCCATAGCTGTAGATGTCTGCCATGATGTAGGCCTGGAAATGGTTCTTATTCATGGTTTCATCCAGCACTTCGGGGGCCATGTAACGTCTTGTGCCCACCCGCGTACTCAGTGGCACATCCACCTCATTGGTGTCACTGAAAGGCAAAACATGGCTAAATATCAAATGCTGAAACAAAGCTCGCACATACAATACCAAAAATACATTTATTTCTCAAGCAATCTTGAGTACACTGGGTCCGTGGAGACAAACCCTTGTTTCCTCAAACACTAGAAATATAATGGTTCACCTCACCGCTAAATACAGTGCATGCTCACTTGTTGAATAGTTATTTAATGTAAATGTTTCTGTTATCTCAAAAAAAAAAAAATTTGCAGGAAGGTGATCAGGAATCATCAATTCTGAATTTTATGCAGCTACTCGTGTGATAAACATTGGTGCATATGGTGGAAAGAAACTAACTTTACTGAAGAATAATAACGTGTCTCCAGCTACGTCTCTCTTTCTCCTAATGTAATACACAAACTATTTTCTATTAGATATACGTCGCTTTGGAGAAAAGCATCTGCTAAATGAATAAACGTAAATGTAATGTAACACCCAAATACGCAAGGCAGGAGGACTCAAAATATACCTATGACTTGGGGACCCAAACTGATGCAACTATCAAACTGTCTTTATGTGTTTTTCTATATGTGTTTGGGTATGTTATAGGCTTGAGTGAATGTATGAGGTCCATGCTACAGGGCATGGACTCTACCTGTTGAACTTGACAGCCAGCCCCAAGTCAGCGACGCAGCAGGTGCCGTTCTTCTTCACCAGGATGTTCTTGCTCTTGAGGTCGCGATGGGCGATGGCTGGCTTGCCCTGCGTGCCGTAGATCTCTGTGTGCAGGTGGCACAGGCCGCAAGCTGCCGAGTAGGCGAGCCGTAGCAGCGCCTGGGCGTCCAGCGTGGTCACTTTCAGGTAGTCGTATAGGGAGCCGTTCTCATGGTAGTCCGTGATGAGAAAAAGTTGCGTGAAGGCTCCTGTACCCTTGATGTCCGCTGCGATAAAACCTGGAAGCCATGCCATGTATGAGCAAATCCTACTCATCTAAATGACAGTTCTCAGTGGGTAATGCCATTACCACGCAGGGCCTGGCTTGTGGTTTCTGATTTGGCGTACAACCCACATTAGGTCTGTGCTGAGTTGCCATGTTCTCCTTTGTGTTGGTTTCCTCGCACAGCCCAAAGACATACACGGAAGAAAGTAATGCCACACCACTTCCATACCCTTCCTTACTATGGAAAACACTTCAGTAGTCATTATGAGTCAACTTCGACTCTCTGACATTTACCATTAAGATAGTCTTGTTAAAGCCATACATTAAGAAAGAATCAAGATATTATCATAGCTCTACATACTAGCAGCAACAGTGGCAGAGAGCTTCACCAGAAATACATACCCAGGATATTCTCATGCCTCATAAGGACTGTCTGGTATATCTCCGTCTCACGGAACCAGCTGGCTTCCTCGCGGGTGAAGAACACCTTGACGGCGACTTTCTCCCCTCGCCAGCGGCCCAGCCACACTTCTCCGTAACGGCCCTTTCCGATCTGACGCACCATATGAATTTGCTTGGCAATTGTCCGCTGCACCTGTTTGGAGGTAGCAGGGTACAGGTGCGTGGCGTTTGATCCCAAGTCAGAACCTGGGTTTAGAAAGAGCAATGAGGTGCCAAGCAAGGTGCAATGCAGGACACTCACCAGCAGGGGAAGTCCTGAACCACTGCCAGAGCTCTGTGATTGGTGGATGAGGTCCTTGAGGGACTCCCCTGCGGGAATGAAGGCCTCTTCCTTCTCCAGGTCTCTGTGATAACGCTGCCTCTCCGCCTGCCACTTATATCTGACTCGCACACAAAAGCATTCACTGTAACGTCTTAAAGCACAGACGATATCAGGTGTGACGGCCCTTTAATTTGACAAGTTGGAAGAATAATACTATCAGTTATAACAAAAGGCTAATTATTTCGTTATGGTAAGACATTATATTTTTTTAAGTATGTTACAAGACTAGGCGTTCACCAGTGCCGCTTCATGCTGTCATTACTCCATAGCCACGGTGTATCTGTTTCTCTGTGTATTTCCACTGTGATGAGCTCACCTGTAGTAACAGATAACTGTGACGGCAATGAGGGTGCAGCAGCACACAGTCATGGATATCAAGAAAGCCAGCCAGTGGGCGCTGTCAGGACCTGGGGGGTAAGCATATATTTTTGTTTCTCATATATCTACAAGCAATAATGTTGCTGAATATGAGAAACTTCACAAGGCCTGTTCCTCACCTTGCTCCACGAGAGGGGGCAGTGTAGGCTGCAGGTCCTGGTTGCAGAAGTCTGTCTGGCAGCACTCGATTGTCCGCCTTGTCTGGGCTCTAGGGGAATCCTAGTGAAGATGAGATTTGATGCAAAGCTGAAATACATACAAATGCAATAAAAGCATCTAACATCATGAGAGGTACCTAAAGCCATGGATAATAAAACTACATGTGCACTATGGTCCTTATACTCTCTGTGGACTGCTTGGAGATACCTTGCACTGGAAATGAGACCCCTCATACTTCATGCATCCTGAGCTGAGGACCACTTCACCGTGCTCATCTACCTCGATGATGGCAAAGCACTGGCCATTGGTCCTGCATGAAAACACAGTAAGGGAACAACATGTAGCTGGAACATTGCGTATGGTGACACAATTCATGTTGCACACAGAACTGCGACTTGGAGCAAAACAGATTACAAAAGTAACTCACAAGCACAAAAAGAGCAAATATATGTTTGAACTTTCAGACTAGGCAGGTATGTGAGGGGGAAAGAAGAAAAAAAAAAAAAAAAAAAAAAAAAAAAAAAAAACATTTAATGAGTACAGGGATGGCAAAGAGCCGGTAAACACGCTGTAGCTTTTGGAACTGGGTGAGAGAATGAACGTGTAGAAGGTAACTTTGCCATGAGGGAGAATTTGAGAGCGACAGACTTGGGGCTGTGAACTAGCAGGCCGACTCACTCGCAAGTGTTGTTCTTGGCATCCTCTGGGCAGTGGCCGGAGCAGTAGCAGCGGAGGAACCGGGCTGCATCCTCTGGGGCTACAGTGGTATCTTCTGCTCGCCTCTTGGACTCTGAGCTGTATTTGACCCCTGTACCATGGAGCACATAGTCGGGGTTCTGTCCACCTGAAAAGGGAATTGATGTGTCAGACGCAATGTCTAATGTAAAATGATGGCAAAGGAAAGCTTGATAAAGTGGGCCAACAGGAAAACCGATAGCATAATTGGAAAGATCACAATTTGAAGACCTTTTTAAACTATCCTAGTGCCCCAAGTTATATGGAAAAGATTCATGACTATAGGTAAAAAATTTTGTTCTGCACACAACCCACAGTGAGATAGGATTCTCTGTGGCCTCTGTATCCAAGGACATCTGTGTCTGATTATGGTCAAGCACGAAGGTACAACAAAGGGGAAACATAAAAGCACTGGTAGCACAGAAGTAATTGACCCTCGGTACCCTCCACCCCCCACACACACAAACAATCACGTTTCCCACCCTGCATCTTGACTAAAGGAAGAGCAGGCCTGGATAGTCTACTTCCACGCAATGCTACTACTCACTGACAAAGACACACACACCCCAGAGGCTGAACTCGACCCCTTTAACAATATTTATTTACTCCACATTGCGCCTGTCTGCAGCTCTCAATTCCCAGTATCTCTTCACTTTTTCCTACTCACTGCGACCCAAAGCAAGCAGAGAGGCCAATACACTTCAGATACAGTACTTTACTGGTACTGCATATGACATTTTATTTATATATGTGTGTGTGTGTGTGTGTATATAATTTATCCTCTTCTGTCATGTCTACGCTTTAGAAAAGCAGAGCTTGACACTAAGCCACTGATAAGCTTGGTCCTTATAAGGCCTAGAGGCTATTTATACTGTGTTGTCCTTCGGAAAGGGCAAGAGTGTGTCAGTGTGGGTGCATATGTGCGCTCTGTGTGTGTGTGTGTACACAATAAGTGGTTATTTGCCTGCCACTCCAACCTTTGTTCACCCGGTTTACATGATCACGCAATAACGAAAACAACCAACTTTTTGTTATGAGAAAAGCAAGGCAGATAGGATAGTACAGGCTGAAAAATAACTACATCAACAGCTGGTTGGCATTACTCATCACATCATTAACATGTCCACGTTATTTACAGGCACTAATTACACCACTCGAAAAAAAAACAAGAGTCACTGTGTCAAGGCTAGCATACACACTTGTATTACCCAGAGTGCAAAAGCTTGGGGGGGGGGGGGGGGGGGGGGTCGGAGCGCTCTGCTGTACTCTATTTGAGTAGTGTACTCTGGTACACATTTGTACTTCATTCAGTTAATATTTTAATACACCCTTTCCCCAGCATCAAAATCTAATTGGTTCCTTAAAGGCGAGGATCTGGATACCCAAGAAGCTATTCCTATTATTTATTAAGGGAAAAATACGTTTGCAACCCATTAACAACATTGTTGTTAGCTTACTGCGATTCTTATATTACCCTTGTAATATTCCATTATAAAGAATTAGTTGTTTCATAAGACACTACAGTCACTGTAGTCTGAAGTGGGTGTTTCATGGACATATTGAGAGTGAAGTGCAGGTTTCATGGCAATTTCCAGATAGGTAAACAGTAGCACAACACCAATTTTAAAAGCTTATTTGTCAGCTCTATAAGGAATGTGTGCTGTAAACAATTTAACTGATGTCAAAGCAGGAAATGGAAACGGTGCAAACTGGGCTAAAGACTTATAGTTCAAGAATAAGTCGAGCACTTTGCATTGCTGATCACAGTTACAACTGCTTCTCTCACCACACTTTGACATTGAAAAGGATGTGCACAGAACTCCAGGCAGCATACAACGTTAATGCGCACAGAGACGCTATCCATTCCAAGCATCCTTGTACCCAGCAGCCTGTACACACAGCCATTAAGAGTGCTGGGACCAGTCACCGATCTGGGGAGGTGTCATTTGGTTAGTATGGTTGGAGACGTGTCACCGCAGACTAGGACCTCTTAGAAACCGAAAAACTACGTGCTCGGAAAAGCAGTGGCAGCCAATGACAGCGGCTAAGGAAGGAAGGAGAGAGGAGTGCATGGAAATGTTAACAGCCTTGCCCTCCCTGGCCATACACTCGCTACGCTTGGTGGCCCCTGAGCTACAATGGCACGCGTACAGCATGCAGTTGTAGGAAGTTCCTCCCAAACAATGCGTTTCTTCAGTTCAGAAATGTCTGTGATGGCCCAAAGGTTGGAAGCCCAAAGTTTCACAGCCCTGGATGCAAAGCTCCTTCTTCCTGTACGCTACATTCCTTTCCAAGCATCGCAGCTATGGCCTCGGTGAAATTTCCTTGGCGATCGTCAGATTCCTGCTACTTCCTTTTGTTCGCAGACACAAAAACGGTACTTTTTGCACTCCTTTCAACACTGTCCTTGCAGATAAAGCTCTAACATCTCAGCCACCTCACCACCCAAGGATTGCTAATAGACATTTAAGACCATTTAATCATAACGCAGTAACAGTGGAAAATAAATAAAAGTGAGACAGGAAATGGTTATAAGGAAACCAGAAACAGCAGGCAGTGTTGAAAAACATCACCCCAATCTGAGCCACAAGAGCCAGCAGGCCAGAGGGCGCAGAGCAAACAGCAATTTCTTATACAAACAGGGGACCAAGGCACTATCTACACTGTTGCCGAGGGTAACGCCATGAGATAATAAGAGGTAATGGAAACAGGCAGCTATTCTGTGACATTGCAGGGCTTTTATGTGGCCAATAGAGCACACAACTTTGAACCATCAGCAAAAAGGTGAGAGAAGTGGGATTATACAGATCTGATTTTAATGATGCTACACCCATTCTTCACAGGTGGGTCAGTTTGGAGGTGTGACCACCACACTTATCACATCCTCGCAATCTGAAGCAACAACACTAATATAAATATTAGTATTACCATTACCCACTGTGTATTTATCCTAAGCAAAGCACAATTACCTTGCTCAGGCACCCTACAACAGCACAATCAATCCACCACCCCCCTGGAGTACAATGTCCGTCAGGCCAGGATCTCAATGTGGTATGACACCGAACTGAGGGTTTTCCAGGTTGGGATATGGAAAGTCTAACACAATGCAGACTGGAACCAGATCAAGCAGACAGCCCTAAATAAAATCCAGAGATCTTAGGCCTCTGCACCACCCCCGCTGTTTGCCTTCACTTGTGAGTACAGTGTTTAAGACACATTCACTTATTAACTGCACTTTTCAAGCATGTCTCTTTTGCGGAGGCTTCAGTAAAATAAAAAGTTCAGTACATCAGGACATTACACTCAACTACTCTTTATGCAGAACCCTAAAATACAGCCACAGAAATGAGCGCATGTTTCAGCCTGAAAAACAAAGTAGTCGACTTCCGGCATCCCTCTGACTCAGCTCTGACCCACACGCTAAATGTTAAGCGCTTTTTCCTCTGTGAGGATCAAAGCTGCCTGCCTCCGGAATGCAAGGAGTTGTTGCACCATGCAGACCCCTTTTTTATATAGTGAAGGGAGGAGGGGGGGATAATAAATCTCAGATTCCTGGGGTCCTGTACCCACCAGAGAAGAATATGTGGCATAAATATCTCAACGGTCAACACAGAGAGCCCATGAAGCCATCAATCAGAAAGGATTCTGGGTAATGCATCGTCACACTGGGCCACTGACAACCGTGGGATGACAGATGGGACACTTGTCAGCGGTTGTGTGAGAGTGCTGTGCGCTTGCAGCCGAACGGTAACAATTACTGCAGGATTAACTGGACTCTCACATTCACCCTTGGAGTCATAAAGCACCCCCAGCCCCTACACATCTCCCAGCCTGGACTTTAATGAGGGGAGGGAGCACAGAATAAGGCTGAGGCCTTTCAGGGGAGCAAAGACGGCCTGGGGTCTGACTCTCTGTGGGCCAGCATCCACATGTGTGCTTAATTCGGGCGCCCGTCACGGTGGAGTCTGAGGTCTGGCAGCTCAGCCTCCGCAGCGCTGCTCCTCCATCTACTTCCAGGCGTGATCCACAGTCTGAAAGGGATGGCTGCCTCTTGCACTTAAAGGGCCAACTAGCCTTTCTGTTGTCTCAGCCTCTTAAGCAGCTCACTGAATACTCCCCTTATCACCCCAATGATCTCATGAAACATGGAGGTTAAAGATATTGAAAATCCAACTTCTCATAATGCCGCTCGAGGAAAAAATATTGTAAAAACCTTTGCCAACATTCATATTAGTTAAAATCAAAACTGAAAACCACACTGCAATATTTGCCCGCCTTTTGAAATCTCAAGTTACACGAGGTCATGAGTTCCCCTCTAAAGTATATAAATACTCTAAATATGAAACAGGGGTTCATGTTTCTGCAACTATTCTGCAAGATTGTGATGAGGACAACAGAAAACAGATACACTTGTTTTCAAACTTTTCCATTTCTGAGCAGGTACTAAACACTAGAGAAAACCACATACTCGTCAGTTAAGAAAACGTATCCGTGTCATCTTTTTGCATCGGACCAGTATTAGCAGACCACACCTTGTCCTGATTGAAATGTGGGGCGGCACAGGTGAACAAACAGAAAGTTGCTTGTGTAAATGATGCTCAATCAACACACAATATCTGGCAGGAACGCACCACAAACCATAACTGCATTATATCCTTCACGCAGCCAAACTGCAGCTTGTTTATAAAAAAGGAAAAAAAAAAAAAAAAAAAAAAAAAAAAAACCCTCTCCGGGCGTTCCCTGAACGCAGTAAACAACAACAAATGAAAACCGACAGACTAATAAAATCTTTACTGCTCAGGCTTTTTTGTTTTTTTTTTAAAAATGTAAAAGTGGAACTCTAAATGCCCCCGAGACACCTCCAGTGCCAAAAAACCCGCTGCTGAACCGCAGGTAGTCATAAAAAATGAGCGTAGTGGGCTGAACCCCTCTTAATATCTACAGGCTTGCCCATCTCCTCCTAACACTTCTGCGGCTGTGCTCAGGCAATAACTGAGCAGCAGAAAACACCCCTCCCCATGTCTAAACATTTCCGGAGAACAATGGCTGTTTGGAGTATCTGTGTCCAGCAATGGCTCACCGGCAGCACTATACAGGAAGCAGTTAATGTGTCGAGTAGCGCCGGGGGCCAGCAATCATCCCAACAGCTTCCTGTGGTGCAGCCTCCATGGCTTGGGCCTGGCAGGACTAACCGACTGCTATGGGTTAAGGGGCTAGAGGGTATGGTGGGTGAAGTTCATAAGTTCTGGTGCCGTGTCTTAGTAAATAGGAGTGCTGCACACCTAAGTAATTTCTTTTTTTAAAAAAAAGGCCCAGCATAAGGTGGAAGCAAGATTTAGCATTCAACAATTTACACATTTTTCCTGTAATTAGATCGTCTCAGTCACTGTCCGGGGAATTCAAGTGGAATCTTTTACTGGCTATACCGCATTGTTCCCTGACGAATAAAAAACCAAGCGGTGAACATCTCATAACCTCAAGAACGTACTCATTACGCAACAATTGTCTGTGTACTCAAACATGAACTTTGAGGACTACTGCTAATATTTACTTTCACATCTTCAGCTGCTGCGAAAAGGCAACCTCTCAACGCATGCGAGCAGAACGGGAGCTACCAACACACGCGCGGCCCAAAGAGCACGTTATTAGAAAACAGGCCATGAAAGCGGACATGGACCAGAAACATAGCTGCAAATCATTGTGGAATCCCCGATTAAGGCAAACAGCAAGAAAAACCAAAAAGGCACCTTTCAATAGGCTATCATTACTCGCTCATTCATTGATTCTTTCATGCAGACCTGCAGAAATGATTTCCAAGTGAGGAATGTTGCTCTCTTGGACTCGGCAAGTCTGTCAGCAGACAAATGTCACTTAGAAAAAGGTTCGCCGACTTGAACATCTTGAAAAGGCAGCCCTGTTCTATACTAACCTCTCAACAGGTTGCTAAGCATGAAGGGACAGGCAGCTTAGAGGGTAACTGTAGGGCCTCAGGTTTTTGTGCTTAAAAGTGATATTAAAATAAAACTGGGGGGGGGGAACAGCAAAGACTGTCAGTTCCCTAAGGTTTGAATCCTGCAGCGAGAGCAGATATTTTCCCCTGTCCTTCAAATGTTCAGGAATTTTTACAGACAGTGACAAAGTGTGAAGAGCTGCACTGAACCTCCTGCAGGTCAAGTCTGAAATAAAGGACTCCTTCAGCTGACAGAGACACACTGATGCGTGATGGGAAGCCCATGCTGGACCTTGGAGAAGGAAGTCCACGTAGACATCCCTGTAAAATTATCAACTTGTGGCTCACTGCGACCGATTCCCGGACAAGCACGGCAAGCCCAAGCGCAGCACTGACCTCTGTGAGGACGCCATACAACAGGGACAGGAAAGGGAATTCTCCCTCAGGCAAAGTCACTCGCTCAGGGCTGGTAATATTACAGCAACCAGATATCACAGCTCTGTACACCAACACCAGATGCCTACTCAGCATGAGATAAACAGGTCACCCTCCTTAGAGTCTTGTGCTGGATGCCCGGAACACGACAGTCATTTGTAGCACATCCAGCCAGCTGGCTGGCTGCTGCTTCTGACCAGAATAACAGAAACCCAGATATGATGATAACAGCTGTCAATTTTTGTTTGTTTTGAAGCCTCATAACCCAGCAGCATCAACCAGAAATGATCGTTACATTTAGTGTTGATCCCAGTCACATTTAGACTTGATAATAAAATCCTACTTTTGACCTATAGGGCAGTACATGGCATTGCTCCGGCTTACCTTTGTGAGATTATTGATTTTTATATCCCGGGACTATATCTTCATTCATCGGATGCGGGTTATCTTAAAGTACCTGTGATCCATAAGACCTCAGTAGGAGGTTGTGCCTCTAGCTATAGAACACAAACTGTGGAATAGTCTACCAGTTACTGTAAGAATTCCCCGTCTCTATCAGTCTTCAAATCCAGACTAAAGATTTACATGTTCACTTGGGCGTATCACCACAAAATTTAATTCCACTTGGCTGTTTTCTCAGTTTTTTCCCCACCGCTCCGCCAATATGTATTCAACTTATTTAAGTTATCAGTTACTAACAATTTATTCTTTTCGAGCATTGTCTCCCTACAATAAGAGCTCAGGAGGCTGGCCGGGTTGTACAGAAGCACCCCATGCTGACTGAAGATGATGACCAAGCATCATGATGGACGAGGTGTGCTTTGTTGAACTGGGAAATCAAGATACAAGACAGCAACGATGCCTTTGTTACCTTTAATCTGAATTAGAAATCCTATTCAATCTAGAATGCCCAGGAGGGGTGGGCAGCCATTGGCACTTGGACACCCAGAAGCTTTTTTCTCCCTCGACCTTCAGTTGGGAGTTTTTGTTCCCTTCCTCCGCGGCCAGCAAGCATACTTAGTTTTATAAAAGCACTGATAATGTATTGTGCTTGTTTCTGCCTGATGTATTTGCTCTGTGACTATGTTCAACCGCTCTGTGTCACTGCATGAGAAGTGCCCTCTATAAAAAAAGTAAATTGAATTGATCAAGGCCCCCATCTTTTCATACGATTAGCATTGAAGATATCCTGTTCCTCATGTTTCCTCATTTATTTCCCTGTAGCATATACTAATATCTGCCTGAATGAAAAGACTGAATGCAAGCATACAAGAACAGACCTTTTATCCATCTTCATCCCTTAATACATGTAGTGGGCACACAGGGTAAACAAATCTTTGAAATCCCTTCGTCAGCTCTCTAATGATTCTCATAGCACCCTTTTGAAATTCTTCAACTATTGCTGCCAGAGAAAGCAGGCAAGAGAGGGAAAGAGAAGCCCTTGGCAACAGTACGATCCAGTAAAAGCAATGCACATAACATTAAGTCAAAGTGCAGGGCCATTAAAGCGCAGGGTACCTCCACCTCCAGTGATGAAGCAGGAAGGCAGGAGAATGGCAGACAGTAATGAGAAGGGGGTAGGAGGAGACTCACCTTGAGCCCCAAGTAGCAGGGAGATGCAGGCCACCAGCGCAGCGATGTGCAGTGGGGCCCCCATCATGGAGGTGGGGGGCAGAGCAGAGAGATGTAACTGGGAAACACGCACGCACCCTGCCGCCAACAGGGAGGTAAACGTTGACTCGGAAGGCAGAGGTAGATGAGCGTAGCAGAATGATAAAGCCTCTTTTTCACGGGATCTTTTCGTCCAAGGTCCTGGGGAGAAAGAGAACACCTGAGATTCAACTTGCGAAAAAATGACCCAGGCACCAATTTAAGGTCATTTAATATATTTCATACCTACCTACAAACCCTATAACTTGCCATGAACAAATCTGACTTTTTAAATCATCTCAACACCTAACCTCTAAATTCTCTTCAGAATGGCGATAGCAGCTCATTACATAAGTTAAGTGTGCAGCATTTACCGCTGCAAAACCTACAATAAATGTGGGACAAATTTGAAGGCCCCGCTGAAGACTCCACAAGAATAAATACACAGTCTTTGATTTCAGAGCATCGTGTCACCAAAAAAAAAAAAAAAACAATCCTAAATAAATCAGTTTCCCAGAATATAAGCATAAAATAACTACAGACATGTAGAAAACGGTCACTTTGTGTGTGTGAATTCAGGTTCCAAAACAAAGGTTAAGGATCCAAATTAGGGGACATTTCTTTGTCTAGGGCAGCTGTAGTACTAAAGCAAAATTTTGGATTTTTTTTGTTTATTAAACTTTCAATTGTATTTAAAAACAACTGAGGGTTGAGGGCTAAGAAGCGCATTCCAACTAAGAACACGGTGGAACAAAGAACACTAAATATAAACATAGATGTGTTGAGAATTACAGCAGTGAGCTTTTGGGAGGCTGAGCCACAGGCCAACTTACAATGCCCGACATGTGCAGGTGCAACTTAACTAAGAATCGCTGCCATTCAATAGAAAGCAGCAGTGTCATATGATGGCATTTGGCTCCTGGTCTCACCTCCCCGTTCCACATACGCATTTAAATGATTTAGTCTTACTCGTGACCTCACCCTACAACCCCTCCCCTTCGGTCAATTAAGGTATAAAAAGTGAAGCTTAAAACAGACAATAAGCAGATAGACAAAGAAGATTTCTGTTTAAAACCACAGGGAGGCGGGTCGTCTTTCTTTCCTTTTCTTTTCTGTGCGTTCTTTGGCCTCTTGTTTTTCACAGGCTCGACCCCCTGACCCCTGTCAGTCTGGCGCTATTCTTGAATGGCTAAACATGTCCGAATTATTTGTTCTGGGATGTTCCGCAATTACCCGTGTTGGCCCCGTCCAGCGTTAATAACTCGATGTGTCTTTTCCCTTGTAGCTCTGTGTGTCTTGCGGCAATTAGTGCTCCGGGCAGTGATTGAGTAGTTGGGGGGGGGGGAGTCAAATTAGTCGCAGAGCTGCCTGGTGTCTGTCACTTCTGATTTGCACGAGGGGGACAAAGAGCCCCGACCTGTGCCCTACTTTTCACACATCCATGACTTTTTGCTAATAAGACAACAAAGGGGGGGCTCCTCAAGGCAAAGGTGCAAGATGCGCTCCAGGAGTCCAACTCAAAGGCAAAGGCACGGCTACACCGAAGGACAGCATTGCTCCAGAGCCACAAGCTCAGGTCAGTTCCTTCCTGGCTGCTCCAGGGATGTATGTCATATACAAAGCACCTCTGGTTTGTTACCCCACAGCAAAGCGGACAGGTAAAAGCACGTTCTCAGACTCAAGAGGTCAAGACACTACGGTCTACCTTCCCCCAGTATAAGATGCGTCCTGTCAAAGACAGTATTACTCTTTCCCAAGACAGCCACCGGGACATTGACAGCTCACTCAAAGGATAGAGGAGGCAGCAGACCACACTGTGTCTGTTCCTCTTCCACACAGGATGCAACAGCACAATTAATAATGAGCTCCCGCCTGGATATCTGAACCTGTTATTGCAATGTCAGGGTAGACTAACTAGTTTCCTTGTGGCCAGGATTAGTGAAATCCTGAACACAAAACACACCAAAATCGTTTCGAGGGAAAACACAAGCAGCCGCTCCTTCCAGTCTGTTTCTGACAGGAGCGAAAGAGGGCCGCTGATGAGAAACGCAGTGAACGATTACCCATCTAAGAGATGTAAAGTTCCAAACATGTCTCTTTCCTTAGTTCTAGGAGGCCAAGCTCAACAGGTATCATGATCTGTGATAGAAACTCCAGATGTTTTCAATCCGCCATCCTCGGGTGCCGTACATCTAAGCACGGTGTACCGTGACTACACGCTGATCTTGCGGTACAGGAGGAAATGACACGGCCGTCTACGTCACTATGGAGGACACAGGCAACCCAAGGCTGTGGGCCCGTTACAGACGGCTCCTGGCACTAACAAGCCTAAGTAATTCTCCGAACAGCTGTCCGAGCGAGGCTGTGCCACAGGACTGCCGGATGAGCATGCTGCACCACTTCTCAACATTGAGGTTTAGAAATGACTGTGCTGATCAATTTCTGCTGCGTTCCACAAGGTCCTAAAAGAGAGGAAGTGCAACGGCATGTTCTGGCATCGCAGCACTTATGACTGTGGAGAGAGGGGGGTGGGGTATCCTTATGCTGGATACATACACTGATGCAAACACCTCCTCTTCCAGCTTGTGAAGTGAACACTGCGGTATGCCTTTCCCCATACTCTCCCAGAAGTCTCTCCTGGCCCTGATCCCAAGCTGCCCTCTTGGGGCCCCTCCTTACAGGCAACCCCCTCTCATGTCGGCGCCCTGCCCAGCGTGCCTTTCTAGGCCTGGTAGACTGCAGTGCAGACTTTCTGGCTCCAGTGCCATTGTTTGCCTGGCTGCTCTGTGTCTCATCCCAGGAAGGATTAGCATAAGAATATGGACCAGTGCGCTGCCGCAACCTCCTCCACCTCTTTCGCCTCCTCAAGCACAACTGCCCTCCCGTATCTTCTGCAGCCACGCACCAATGCTTGAAAGATGGACAGCTGGGAGCATGTTTACCCACCTCTGGGGTTGCAGCATTGAAGCAAAGCTGCAGGAAGGGTCTCTCCTTTATACGGTACTTTACGCAATAGAAACACAGAGCCGTTTCAAGCATGTTTAGACTGAAAACATCCACCTGGCCAAATCTTCAAGAACAATCCTGAACAAAGGGTTCAGGCAAGACAATAAGTTGAATCAGGGGGTTCACAGCCAAGGAACAAAAACTTCCTAGACTCAGATCCCCAAGATAACCTGAGTTTTAGTTGACACTTTTCTCCAGCAAGCCAGAGCACCTACAGTATCTACACTGCTCAATGGTGCGTTTTGTGACGTGACATTGCTACTGGACAGGTGACAGCAGCTGTCTTTGCTCCTTGTGCTCTGCACTGAAATCCTGACTGGTAAGGAAAGGCAAACAAAAGCCATTGTAGGTCTATGAGGTATAGGGTTAAAAAAAAAAGAAAATGCAGACATGCAAGTGTTTAGTTCCTTGATAATGTATCCCACTGCTTCTGTGGGCTAAATAAGAATGGCTAGACCAATAATGTCATTGTCAGTGTAGCACTCAGCAGATAATACTGCAAGGGGTTGCAGATCCATCTACCTATGTCACATGATCCGTTCAAGCTTTAAATATAGAATGTCGGGTAACTCGCTGACTAAATTAAGCTCAATAAACAGACACGTCCTAAGTTCTGTAAGGAATGGGGAAAAAAAAAAAGTGTCCAAGGCTGTATTTCATGTTTTGCTCAAGTTCCCATCAAGCTTAGGTGAAATGTACATTTCAAAACACGAAACTAGTGGTAAATCAGATGTGGTCTCTTCATGCTACAAAGAGCTGCACTTCTGTCTTTGGGCTGTGAGGGCTACCTAGGATCAGTTACAGCTCCTAGCAGTTTGAACAGGTGCGCTACTAGTAGCGCCAGCAGTCCTAGCTATGTCTCCATGCAAGCTAACCTTACAGTTAGAAAAAATGTTAAATCAATGACACTGGAAGTCAGACTCGTAGTGTCAACTCCCAGTTGCCAGAATGGTATAAAGACAACAATCTATCTCTTAATGTTGATAAGACTAAAGAGATGATTGCTGACTTCAGGAGGACCCGAGTAGACCACTCACTACTGCACATCAACAGAACAACTGTGGAGAGAGTCAAAAGCTCCAAGTTTCTTGGTGTGCATATGGCAGAGGACCTCTCCTAGACTCTCAACACCACTTGCCTAGCCAAGAAGGCCCAGCAGCGTCTTGACTTCTTACGGAGGCTGAAGAGAGCCAAACCAAAAGAGAGCCCATCCTCACCACCTTCTACAGAGGGACAATAGAGAGCATCCTGACCAGCTGTCTCACCATGTGGTACGGGAACTGCACAGTCTCTGACCGCAAGACCCTACAGCGAGTTGTAAGAACAGATGAAAAGATCATCGGAGTCCCTCTACCCACCATCGACACCTCATACAAAACCCGCTGGATCCGCAAAGCCGCCAGCATCGTGGATGACCCTCTCACCCCTCTCATGGACTCTTCGCCCTCTTGCCATCTGGCAGAAGGTATAGGAGCATCTGTGCCTCCACCAGCAGACTCTGCAACAGTTTCTTCCCTGAGGCAGTCAGATTACTCAACACCCTGCTGCCTCCCAAGGCTAACCTGGCACAGTCAAACAGGTAACCCAACATAACTCCATACACTAAAAACTGCCTACAGTTCACAACCCATGTCAGCGTCCATGTCCTGTCCGGTGTATTTATTTACTGTCTTGCACTCCTGTTCTGTGTTGCACCGTGGTCTCCGGAGAAACGACATTTCGTTCCACTGTATACAAGCTATATAGAGGAATGACAATAAAACAACTTGAACTTCCCTGTTATACTGCACAAGGCTTCATAGTGCAGTTTTTTTCTTCTTGTTGTATAGAGATCAGAGCTCTAAGGATCCTGGGCCATGTGGGGGGTGTGTAGTATCATGGAGATAGGCTGTACCTGGCAATAAAAACTGAAGTGCAAGTAAAAGGGAGAAAAGAAAACACTTCTTGGGCAACCAGTTCAGATGGGCTCTGAAGGCTCTTCATTGCGAAATTTAATGACAGACAGAGTGTAAAAGCCCCTGGTAACGACAGCAATCTAAAGCGCTTCCAAAAAGCAGGCCTTTGTTTTCCGAACCGCTTGGCAGGCTGAAGGCAGACGCACATGTGGTGTCTGGTACTATTTCAGGTGACTTACTCCCTGTAACCTCATGCTCCCGGTGCATATGAGGAGGCAGAGCCCCACTCAAGTGTCTGCATGTCCTGCTGTGGATTGCAGATGTGTGAAAATGCCATGTTGTTGGAAGGGGAACAGCAGATAAGTTGGAGAAAAACAAAACCAGAGCTGCCATCGAAGATGGTTAAAGTCTTGCACGAATTTTAAAAAAAAAAAAAAAAAAAAAAAAAAAACCCCTTAGCATTCTAAACTGGTACTTCTTTGTTCGCAACCTGTTCCTCATACCCACATCTCTATAAATTCTTGTCGCCCACGTCACCAGATATCAAGGTGCGAAACGTTACTGTCATGATTGCCTTTCAATGCATCTCAGTCATGAACATCTCTTTCACAGTACAGTGATACAGAGCTCGTTTCGCAGAAACCTAGCATCAAATTAAGGTGTGTCGACAGACTGATTGCTTAGGGAAAAAGTAAGCCTTCATCTTGTAAAAGTCTAAACAATAAGTGAGGGGACCTCATCCATACTGTCTTGGTGAGAGTAATGCAAGATGTACCGAGTAGCAAGTCAGTTTAACTAAAAGTGACCTAGAATAGCTACTAACATGGAGATATAGCAGCGTCACTCAGTGTGTTAAGAGGAATATTAATCATCTTTCGCTATATTACCTTCTGAAGTGCATTACTGCTGAAGCGTTCCCACTAATCATATCTTTCCCCTACAATATTTGAGCAAACCAGTCAAGGTGAAACATTTGGCATGTAAAAGCTCAAACCACTGAACTACGCTGCCTTAATGCATCTCTGATTAAACAACTATAACGAAGTGAAAAGACCAAAACACGTGTGTTTAAGAGTATTTTGGCAGCTTATCACCAGCGCTGTTATGTTTTGCAGCAAGGGGCCCTGCGTGGTGCCAGCTACGGCGCCACACTGTTCCCTGGAGGGGCAGGAGGGGCTCATGTGGAGTTTGTTTTCCATTACCTGCTCACACATTCCAGGCACTGAGCTGATAAACAACACAGGCCCTTATCATGCCTTCCATTCTCCATTCCCGACTGCTACTCCCCAAGGACCGAGGAGGGTGGCTTTCCACAATCCGCCATGTAGGAACAACCCCCCTGCTCAAAACCCCCATCGGCTTCAACAGGCAGAGGCAGGAAATACAAGATCTCGTGAGTCAGAAACTCTAATCTAAGCGAGTTACTCAAACAAGTGACTTATCAGTGGCGAATTTGACACGAGTGTGGAAAGCGTAAGGTCCGGAGGTTCTAGAGGCTATCTGCACCGAATCAGGGCTTGGGCTTCTGCAGAAAAAGGAGCTATTTGGTGGAAAAAGAAATAATAGGTTGAAACAGCCTTTGCTAAATCAGATATGAAGGAACAGCGGTGCCGAATCATTTACATTTTTGTGATCAATTGCGTCTGTACATATAGACAAAAATGAACAGCAAAAAAGGACTAAAAGATTTTAAATTCCTTTAATTTCTTAACCCAGTCTTCTTGGACCGTGATGACACTTTTAAATCATCCTAAATTTAATTTGTACACCTAAAGAACCAGATACACTGTGCTCAAGAGTTGAAAGGTTATTCACAGCTCTTAAGCACTTGATCTTCCCCCAGTGCGGCAACTGTGACACGTTGGTAATTTTCCTGTGAAAATGTCAAACATCACAGTGGAAAAATGTTCAGAGTGTAGTAAGTACGTAAATAAATAAATCCATAAGTGAGGCCTGCAATCGTTTTTACTAGCCTGGGCAGGGAGCCACGGACGGAGACTCACCGGTGCACGTAAATACTCAAATTCCAGTTTAATGGAGGACAATTCATACTGCTGAGAGCTGAGGAATGAGTGCTAAAAGAACACACAGTGTTACCAGTGTTAAAATTATCCACGTGTAGAGTCGGGAAGCCGTGCCATTGCTCTGTATGGAACTGACACAGAATTACACCAATGAGCAGTATCCACTTTAATACTGATGTATGGATGAGTGACCCAGTGTAAGTAGTGTATCTAGCAGTGTAAAAGTCACCTTGGTGAATAAGGTGTGTGGGCTGATAACACTACATAGAGTTCACTGAAGTCGCTTTGGAGAAAAGTGTCTCCTAAATAAATATTTTACATTTACGTTTATTCATTTAGCAGACGCTTTGGTCCAAAACGACGTACATCTCAGCAAAAGTACACACACACACACACACACACATTTTCAGAACCGCTTGTCCCATACAGGGTCACGGGGAACCGGAGCCTACCCAGTAACACAGGGCGTAAGGCCAGAGGGGGAGGGGACACACCCAGGACAGGATGCCAGTCCGTCGCAAGGCACCCCAAGCGGGATTCGAACCCCAGACCCACCGGAGAGCAGGACTGTGGTCCAACCCACTGCGCCACCGCACCCCTAGCAAAAGTACAATTTATGCATAAATAAATGTAAACGTAAATGTACATAGTTCATTGGAAGTCACCTTCGAGAAAAGTGTCTGCTAAATTAATAAATGTAACACCACTACTCAGTAAATAAAGTAAACATTCACAAAAAGTATTAAATGAGCTTTGTTTCCTACTGTACCGCTTTGTACATCAGGAAGCACTTTATTTCAACACAAAGGGTCAAGAACTACAGAGCAAAATAATGTGTAGTGCAGTATATGGTTGTCATGATTACTCGATTAATTTCGAGTACCCGGTTTAAAAAAAAATCCTCGAGTACAATTTGCCGTGTCAAGTACTCGGCAAAATGGCGGAAAGGCGGCGGTGCACGCAGTTTTAAACACGAGACCGAACATGATATATGTATGATATATTTGCATCATAAAGAGTTACCACTTAAACACCTGTCAGAGAGCACAATTTAATGGAATGTAGATGATGCTGAACTCTGATGAAATGTGAAGTTAAGGCATGACTATATCCATGTTTGAAAATGTTCACATTACTTTTCATCGCGATTTCATAACTCATAAACTCCCGCTTGGGATAGCATGTTTGATGGTTACTAATCACACAAATCAAGGAATTATAACCCTTACAAAAATTAACCATGGCTTTATTTTCAATTTTGAAATGCAAAGCATGATATGTTATTGTTCACTTGATTCTATTTTTATTGTGACTAAAAAATTACTCGAGTACTCGCCACAATTATTGTCCGATTACTCGATTACCAAAATAATCGATAGTGACAGCCCTAGTGCAGTGCGAGATTTTAAATCCCGTTAACGTGACTAACTTTGGTCTACGGAGTCGAAGGAACACGGCACTATACACAGGTGGAAGACAAAACCAAATCTTCAAACAATTAAGCAGACTAAGCCCAAAAAATACTGGGGCGCAGTATTCTAAAAACTGTAAAATTAACAACGTATAGTTTCTTCTTTGTTTATTGCATATTTCAATTAAGAAAATTCTAAACCAACGCCAAGACTAACAGCAGTTGGGTCACAAGTCATGCAACATTCCTCCTTTCAAACCACACTATGGTAGCCATCATACAGGCAACTAAAAGTACACTTACATCCAACAAATTTTTTTTTTTTTTTTTTTTAAATTAGAAAAACCAAAAGCCTCAATAGCCTACAATAAAACCACACAACACCAAAAATATCCAAAATGGAAATACAAATAAAAATAAGCAGTGCAGTCGTGTTTATTTGGCAGTGATGACTAAAGGGCAGAAATTAAAAGAATTTTATAGATTTTGTGCCCCAAGTAGCCACATATTAAAGCACCACTTGCCTTTACTTAGGAGCTATGGAATATTTACTTTGGGGGGGGGAAAAAAAAAAAAAAAAAAAAAAAAAGACAAATTCAGAGCAGACGGGATGCCTTTTTAAATGTGGTCAGGAAACACTTTTAGGAGCTGTTAGCAATGTGTTGAGCTACTAAACAGCTTGTTTTGCTGTTAAGCAGCATTAAGGTTTTTCAGTCCATATAATTGGAATGCTTCTTGTGGCAATGGCACCCCAAAGGACCCCTTTAGCAACTTTCCCCCAGATATCACTTCCACCAAGAAGGGAAAGGAATGGTCTTGGTTTCTGGATCCCACTGTATTGAAGGCTGCCCGCAAAAACCTTCCTCCCACATTGCTCTCTTCCACTCAGGACCAGGATTCCGAGCTCAGTGCTACACAACACTAAAAATGAAGTGAGGAGAACGATGCTTAAGGAACTGGACTTCTGAACTGAGGGTTGTTAGTTCAAGCCCCAAGAGAGCCCTGCTGCCTGAGCAAGGTACTTATTAAAACTGCTTCAATTTGAAAAAGAAAAACTCCAGCTACACAAATAGTTTAAAGATATGAAAGTCAGAGGGTGCCAGGAAAAAGCAGCAAATGCCAACGGTGACGGGTAGCACCAATGACATCATGTGTGTATGTGGGTGTTTGTACGAACGAGAGAGTAACACACAAATCCCAGTTAGCTGCAGCCAGCACGGGGAGGCTGGCTGGGCACACTGGAAAATTTCAGAGCTGCCCACAGGCCAAGTCTTGTTTAAAGTCTGGCACGTAAAGCAGTTTCGTTCGGCCTAACATCCTCTGCAAACATATGGCTGCAATTTACTAAAATAAGCTGCCCCGCTCCGTTTGAAGGTCTGTCGGCCAGAGCGCGTTTGCGTCTTCCAGTTCCCTTTTCACAAAGGCGAAGACAAATGAAAGTAATTCTTCAGTTAATTAACAGATTACGCTCCCCTCCACTTCGCCCTCGTGAGCAACGTGCAGAATTAAGAAGAGTGATGTGTGAGGTTCAGACTTTCGTACTTCAGACGGTTTGTAAAAAGAGTGCTTTAAACATCTTGATTGTCCGGGCAATTCATCAAGTGGTCAGACAGCGCAAAACGGCCCAATCAGACAGTACAATTATGAGACAGGAAACCTACTGATTGCTCAGGTCTGTATGCAGGCAGGGGTGAAGGGTTAATCTCTGCAGGGCAAAGGTACTTAATTTTTGTTTTTCCAAGCTCAATCCCTACAGCAGAAGAACCTGAAAAAAGTGAACACACACACACACACACACACACACACACGTAGGTCCACCTCTGTGTGCACTTAACCAATTCCCTGCAAAAAAAAAATATCAATGCTGCATCTTGTAAGGCAGAAAACTAGCCCTTTTCAGCCTAAATACCCGATCAAATAACAGCACCGTTCTTTCCCCTAAGAAAGGGCACCGAAGCAACATTACAGCACAGAAACCGAACGCACGCTCACATGGTTTTCGTACTTTTGCAATTTCGAAAGTTTCAGCGTGGCGACGTGCGGGTTCGACAAGTATTATGACCTACCGTGTAACGTCGTATATGGGGACACAAAAATAGATTTCGGGTGAAAATAGAAGGCATCTGCCTAAATTACTGACACTAAACACAAGACTGACATCACTACTACTCTACACACTTCCAAAAGCCACCAACATAGAACTGGGACTTGTTTTTATACTCTCCACACAGTGCTTGTGTCCAGACCACACTCTCGGTACTGCAGCCAATATCAGTATTATGAGAGAACACCCTTTTTAGCTACCAGTATATTTGCCTGCGGTGTTGAGATTGGGAGGCGGTTCTTGGTGGTGGCGGTTGGAGTATGAGCTACAGTCTGGGTTGGGGGGTGGGGGGGGGGGGGCAAAGAAGGCAGAGCAAAGACACCCGACCACCCTGGGGAGCTCAGACTGGAACAGCACAAGACGACCTGCACAGAACGCCAGTACTAACACTAAACGTGTTGCCTCCAAGAGTTGCTAGCATCACGGCCGGACCTTGTGCAACTTTGGCGTGGAGGAGTAGGAGGCCAGCCTGGCGCCACAGAAAACTAGCAGGGGGAAGAAACGAAGGGGTTTCAGTTTAAACAAGATGTCAGGAAACTGCACAAAATTACTCGCGTTCATAATTCTGTCTCAGCTGCGCGCAAAACCAACTTCATTATTTCCCAATTTGCATATTTCTGTGATCCAGATCTAAGACCTCCTTGATTGTTATATTAGGCTGAAACTCGGCTGCCGATATACAAGTTTAGAAGAGCTTCCTAACTGGGTCGTAGACGAAACATGAAAACAAAGCTTTCAGCTTTTTTTTTTTTTAAAAGATATCCAAAGTAAATAGTTTCTAGTTATTGTACCACTTTCAAAAGTATCTGTACCTATTTGAAAATAATTTTTATAATGGTATATAGTTTAGTAGAAAAGATGTCACTTTCATACAAAGCACTAGCTTTAATTTTTATTTCCCTGATTACTAGTTAACAAGGCAAAACAAAACTAGCTATTTTAAGACAAACCCCATTTCTGCATGTCAATTCAGAGCTAAACAAACACAAAGAGCTACTAGTACAGAGGTCCTTAACCTTTTCTAGGCCAGAGACCCCTTTATTAGATGAAAGCTAAGGAATCTTCCTAGAAAAAGGCCATTAAATAAATTCAGAGGAAAACTTAGTACTGAACTTATTTCACTGAAACTTAATTACTTTTGCAAGAAATTAAATGCGAATGGCATCTATTTTGAACTTTTTCTGTAAGTGATATCAACGTTTTTTTCTTCCAAAGGAAGCTTGTGCTTTACAGACTCCCTGAAGCTCATCCATGATCCACAAACCCCAGTTTAAGAACCCCTCCAGTAACTGGTGTGAACATATTTACATTAATTCATTTAGTTGATGTTTTTCTGCAAAGCAAATTACAATGTTAAGCTACCTAGAATTATTTACTTATTTATACACCGTGGGTAATTTTTACTGGAGCAATTTAGGGCTCCAGTGCCCTTACAACAGGGTACCACAGCAGGAAGTGGGATTCAAACATGAGAACTTCATGCCCAAAAGGCTGCAAGTCCACACCACCTGCTGTCCCATACTTCAATGTAGGGTTTTGGGTGAGTACTTAGAACCAATCAGAGAGGATGGGAGATGTCTGTAGAACAGCAGCACATCACAGAGGCTGCTGACCAGCCACCAAGCCAAGCCCTGTAGTCTTGTTTGGGAAGGACTGCACACCAATCCTAAAGGCTCTCTCAACTTTCAAACGCAGAGCATTAGCTTGGTTTGGCTGGTGCTCGAGATGTGAGGCAGAGCTGACTGCTTGTTGGTTAGAACGCTATGAGACAAGAGTGTGCTGTAGGATGCATCCTGCAAAGAATAGTGAACCCTGAATATCCTGTATAAGACACCTTCTCTATTCAAAAGCACAGCAGCCAACTGCAGATGATCACATTGACTGTCAAGTCTACAAATGCAACTAATCACCCCTTAAACCATAATCAATAGTTTGTTGCTCCACAGCAATGAGACAGAAGAACAGCAGACACTACAATGGACAACACACATTTATCGTTTATCAGGTAATCAGAGCAAGTACCTTCAGACAAGAAAGAGACAGAATACTGTATGTCACCGGGTTAAATATATAATGTGTGTGTGTGTGTGTGTGTGTGTGTGACTAGCAGTCTAAAGTGAATAGGCACAGAGTGCTTGTGTGAAATGTTTAGATTATGAACTGAAGATACATACTGTGTCTGTTTATTTTCAGTTGTATATTCACAGATATTTTCAAAATATGTTCTTGGCAGAATGAACGTGACGTGCATTTCCGTGCCCAGTTATTAGTTGACCATAAAACACACTACAGTTAGCAATGTGGAACCAGATTAACAAACTATACATTTATTTTTATTCATTTAGTTTTCCCCAAAGAAACTGACAGTGACAGCTAGTCTTCTTGACAATTGGTTATTAATAACAAGATGAACACTAAATACATTTATTTGTTAAAATCAGATGGGAATTAGCATTTAATCAGCACCTCAAAATTAAAGTTTTTTCTTTATTATAGCCATTTCCTAGACTTTTACAAAGCCTACCTAGTAAATAAATCAAGGTATTACTATGCTTTCAACAGTAGTAAATAGGTAATTAATAAACCTGAAAGCAGCCATATACTGACCAACATCACACATGAGATGATTATTAGATGAAATGGTCAGCAATCAGAATTTAAGGAGGTTGTTTTAAGTATGGAGGCGCAGTGGGTTGGACCGGGTCCTGCTCTTCAGTGGGTCTGCGGTTCGAGTCCCGCTTGGGGTGCCTTGCGACGGACTGGCGTCCTGTCCTGGGTGTGTCCCCTCCCCCTCCGGCCTTACGCCCTGTATTACCAGGTAGGCTCCGGTTCCCCGTGACCCTGTATGGGACAAGCGGTTCTGAAAATGTGTGTGTGTGTGTGTGTGTTTTAAGTATGTGTTTTTATTTTCAGTCATTTTGGACAGACCTGGGATAGGGCTTTGCCCAAAGCAACTATGCACTGGACAAGAGGTTGAGGAACATTAGAAAACCAATTAGGAAAAAAATGGGAAATGAAAAAACTAACCACAGTAAGACATTATGTTGGAGCAAAGGTGATCCCCCCCCCCCGAACTTCCCACTCGCAAGAAGGCCTTTCAGAAGAGTCTGGAATTGTGCAGTAATGCACCCACATCTACCCTGAAGTGGGAATGAACTCAGCCTGAATGAAAACCAGGATCTGAGCAACGTACACAGTTAAGTAGGTAAAATGTGTCCTCTGTGACACTGCAGCAGTGCTATCGCTTAGTGCTGGCTATAGCGCCACATACAAACATTTTTTCGATTGCTGAGCTCAACTAAAGTAGTATGACATCTGTTTGGGGAACAAGCTGCGTGTAGGTGTCGGATGTTGGTATGAGTTTTCATTGGCAAACCAAAGTTGTTCTGTTTTAACAAAGTTGCTGGAGGCATGCAAATACAACGTTTTCTTTTGATTTGCCCGGCTAAACAACCAAATAAATTACATTTTTTTATTAAACCAAAAAATTTGTAAAACTAAACAAGGTACGTAATGAAATCATTCAAAAATGTGTTTAGAACAAGAGCACTGGTACAAAAAAATTAAAGCCCAGTCGAAGCAGAGAAAATTAAAGCAAGTTTTACTATAATTATTAATTTAAGCAGAAATACAATCAGTTGCTTTGCTATTTTTGTTTTTATCTGCCATTCATCCATGCTCAACTTATGAGCGCAGATTTCATGCTGTAAAGCATATAGAACAGAATCTCACCATCTGCTTAACAGGCCATAAACTTGGGGCATGAAAGTTTTAAATGGAGCTCACTACATAAACAAAGGTTACTGCACTGCAGTCTGAGTTGTTGTTCTGGAAACATCTGCTCTACAGAGAGGCCCAGGAAGCCAGCCTGGACCTCACAAAGGTGATGAAGAGCTAGGCAGCAGCCAACGTCTCCGTCTGCCTGCGTGTCACACCATGCAGGGAAACGCCCAAGAAGCAGACAGCTCGGCAAGGTCTCTGGCTGGGGACCGCTGGCCGGATTTCTGTCCTGGCTAGGACCTAGCTTTAAAACTCTGCCGGAGAGCCTAAATGGCAGGGCAGTGGCCAGAGGTGTTCCAAATGCAAGTGTGTTTGATCGGTGGCCCCATGTGACCAGCAGTCCCATGTGATTATGACCGAGGTTGCCCTTGCCAGCTCCAACCCCTCCCTGCATGTGGGGGAATGCAGCACAAATTACCCACAAGCTGCAGCTGGGAGCTGAGTGGAGCAGCAAGGCCTGGACTGGAACCAACTTCCAGGCCAGTGGCCCTGTTTCACTCACACAGGAGCCATTCTTCAGCAAATATCATGTAGAACATCTTAAAAGAAGTCAAAGACCCTTAGACGTGTATCAGTGTGGGTTCCCAACTTCCACCAGAACAAGCTTACCTACACACACATACAGAACACAGCCAAAGTGCTCCAGAAAAGTTGACTGTTTCTGGGCATGAGACCTCATCAGACATTTTTAGCAATGTGTCTGATTAGTCCTTCAGAAATACATACCAAATTTGGTATACGACACCAAATTGCCATCTTGGGCAGGACACAAGCGCAGTTTTGTATGTCGCTGTGGTTACTGAAGCCCAGTAGACATCAAGAGTCACACCCTATTGATAGAAAAATGCTATTTAATCTCATCACTTACAGCTAAAAAAGAGGTTTCAAGCACTGAGCTGGATGCAGAGCCTTTCAAGTGGCCATCATGTATTATGGAAAAGAAATTACTAATGACATTTTAATCTCATCCTGAGGGCAATTTCAAATCCTGTTGTTAGAAATGTTGACACTGATGGATCAAAGATACTTAAAGAGGATGCATTATTCTGCAATCACTGCATGCAACCCTTCTGCCACTGCTATACTTACAAATCTGCAGCATAAACATTGTAAAACAGAAATACTACCAGAAGGCTGATCAACTTGGACAGCAGTATGTCAAGAGGCCTCTATACTTTTACAGAGGGGAAAAAAACAGCTCTGGCAGCTATACCATAAGTCAGTCGCTTATTTCTGCTAGGAAGACGATACAGGTTTCAGTAAAAACAAAACCAATATGTACTATAAGAAGCTGAAACGTGGAATAACACGACTTTTAAAGCAAATCAAGGGCTGCCTTAACACTTCAATGACTTCTTAAGCACTGGCACTTCAAGAACTCTAGATTACGTGCACCATAATTTTAGTTCACAGATAGAGAAATCATGTGTATTTTGACTCTGATGACAGATAAACACTGATGACTGTAAAATTAGTCCCAAAAAAAAGCATTTTATGTCCCCGCCTTTTTCCCCAGTGAGATTACTACAAATGCAACTAACGCTGAGATGACCAAAAGGGAATGCCTCTCGGGAATGAAGAGAAAACAGACAAATTGGAGAAAGCTGGCAAGGAGATAAAGATGAAAGCCCCTGGAGTTCCTTGGGTAAAGCACATGGCAGAGCCCGTTCAAAGGTGCAGCCCATAATTTCCACTGCAGTCACACTGTCTGCTTTTACAGCGCAGTGTGCACCCAGGAACACAGAGGTCAGAGCACTGTCGCTGCACATGGCAGGAGGCCAGCGTCCCATCAGAGCTGCCACAGCAGCAAACACCTGAGAGCATGACCAACGTGTTCTCTGCCCCTTCATCACACACATCCAGCACGCGCAGAGGATCGCTGGAAGAGGCAACTATAATACAATACATATACTTGGCTGCATATGCAGTAAGACTTGATCGGAGATCTGAACATAACGACTCACAGCCACTTCCTTCCTACATTCACCTGTATAGGAAATCCTGCCACTTGCACTTGCAAAAGTACAAATTTTCATCTTACTACAATATGTTCATCTGCTTCAAATGGCATAGTGTAACCAGCGTTCTTTACATATCAGTTCAACGCATGCCGAGTTGATGTAGAAATCCTGAAAACATGAAATCCTCATACCATTACCTGCTCGGTTACACTATTTAACAGAAAACACGGTAAAAACGTAGTCACAGATATAAAAGCTGAGCCTCGACTTGCGGGCACACATGAGGTGGAATGCGTGTAAGATCTGCCACACAGGAAGTGGAAATTGAGCATTTAGAGATTCCATCTCTGCAGTTAATTCCAGTGGGTTTAGTAAAGACAACACAATAGAGTGAGCATGTGTAAAAATGTGTTTGAGCATAGAGGAGCAAATAATGCCATCAAAGTGAACGATCACCCATGACTAATTGAAATTAAGGACCATAAAAGGGAAGGTTAGACCAGTTCAGAGACACTGTGTGGGAATAAGTGGAACCTCTGACAGTGCCCGCTTCAAGAATCACCTGGGGGGAGAAGCACAGCACAGCACAACTTCTGACAAGAGCAAGGTTGCTCACTACATTTGAGTGACAAAGCCTTATAGCCTACCTGTCAACTGACACCGTTTGAGGACACCTTGCCTCTGGAAGCAAGGAATTTGACACATTTCTCCCCGTGTCAATCTACTGCAGGCAACATACTCCTAACCACACAACAGGGTGGTGGGTGGGCATGCTGAAGGATAATCTCCACAGAGAACATTGCTGGACTTTACACTGTCACTTTTGCAACTAGAATTCACACTGATCCCTCGAAGTGCATCACTTGCATTGTCACTTGAATCTTTTTGGCTTTTTTTAAATTTTTTTTTAGGAAAATCTATTGCATCTCAGGGGGCGCAGTGGGTTGGACCGGGTCCTGCTCTCCGGTGGGTCTGGGGTTCGAGTCCCGCTTGGGGTGCCTTGCGATGGACTGGCGTCCCATCCTGGGTGTGTCCCCTCCCCCTCTGGCCTTACGCCCTGTGTTGCCGGGTAGGCTCCGGTTCCCCACGACCCTGTATGGGACAAGCGGTTCAGGAAATGTGTGCGTGTGCGTGTATTGCATCTCATGTCATCTAAAGTGTGTGGAGAAGCATTCGAGTAAGAATTTGTACACGGTACTTGTACTTATGACAAACCTTGAATTGAATTGTTTGCTAAGTACTTGTGAAAGAAATCAAATGACAAACTGCACAGAGAAAAACAAACTTGGCATATTTGAAATGACCGACAGCAATGTTGCACCTGAAAGCTGCACTGAACAACCAACAGTGTAAAGGAGAAGAACACCTGTCATACAAGAACTCTGTACCATAGAGGTGTACAAGGTGTGTAACATCCTACCGACTTCAACGGGAATAGACTGTGATTAACATTTCTCTAATGTCTCTCTGAACAGCAGCTCCTGTGCATTTGAACAGAAATGCAATGTGTCCCCATTCTGTGGATCTGTGATAGGGTCCCCCGTTTCAGAAGCAGTACCTCAACCACATGTCTAACTGGAATGGGGGAACTTGGTTTCCATTTCTGTTGCATAGTCATAATGGTTGCTTAAAATTACATCAGGGATCAACTGAAGTTAAAAAGCTTCACTGTTTTCATTCTGTAGGAGGCAATTATATTTAATATTGCCATCCCTGATGAAGTGAATGATTGTTAATTAGTACTGCACGAGATGTGCAGGCTGATGTGGCCGGAATGGAACCAGAGTCTCATAAGCAGACGAGCCTAAAGAACCAGCTGTAAGACATAACATACACGGGACAGCGTACTTCTCCATGGAGCCACCGCACACCGCAATGCAAAATAAATGTGAGCGTTTCTAACCGGAAGATGTGAGCATTGTGTGTGGGAGTGTGTTTGAAGGATAGCTGGGGGTTGTTCCTCAGAGCATCCATACCACAAATCTCCAGGGAGCATGGGTCTGCACTGCCCAGGCTTTCAAACCACCGCTTAGTCACGTCTGGCTCGTCCCAAGAGACACTGAGGCTTGGGGGGGGGGGGGGGGGGGGCACGACACACACGACAATAGTTCAATGCATATTTTCATCTTAGGAGTTCAAGGACTGCATTTTTTAATTAACCAAGCTTTAATCTCCTAAATGAGGTATTACGTAGTGGTTCTGGGACTTAATCATTTTGGATCAATGAACATTTAACCCTTTGTGACACTCACAAATTAGACTGATCTTAAGGGGATGGGGGGAGGTTAAGATACATTGGGGCACTCAGACTGCCACCAGCATTATCAGAACAAGGGCTGAGAAGTATAAATACGGCATGTATTAGGTTTTTCTGGGAAACACAGCCACTACGTCTTACCTAATGCAACCCAAAAATTCACCTAAACAATATACTGACACTGCAGATATCCAACACACATTTCCTATAAATGTGCAAATGTATGTAAGGGTTTCTTGCCCATAGTTTATAAGGATTTATTTGGCAAAAATATCTTGCATACACAGTGTGTTACAGCTTGCAACCACCGCATACCAGTGACACATTGGCAAACTCAGAGCAGCACACCCAGATCTAATCCTCACAGCCAGGCAAGAAGCCAGACACCAGATCAATCGCTCCCCGGTCCATGGCGTTAACATCGAAAAGATCCACGAAGCTTTCAAGCCTCACCTTCACCACTGCACTAGATCCAGAGTTACCGACCGGCACGATTTCTTCCAGCCAAGCAGTTAGCAAAACAGACAACTCATCGTAGGCAAACACGCTTCTTATACACAATGTATGACAGGCTAATGCCGCTATTTGTTCCTATTGACACACAAGTCAGTGTTGGATTATACAAACAACCCTGTGAGAACCACCCATGACAAAGTGTTCTAATCCTTGTGTAAATGAACGGTCATACATAGTGCCGGATGTATAAGGTCTTTAAGTGGAGTCTGACTACAGGTGAATAAGCGATGCACCCCATTATAGGTTGTATGTCGAGTCATGTCAGCAGGGTTGAGTCAGTGACAGCAGGGGAACGTTGGACTGGTCCCAGAAAGAATGGCTGAATCGACAATGTGTAAAAGAACCCGTTCCCTACACTTCCACATAGTAATCATTCAGCACATCATAATTAAAGATATCATGTATAATGTTTAACTGTCACTTGCATTATGAAGAAACAACTGCAACTTTAATGTGCTTAAAAATCCAAATTTAATCTTGTAAATAAATAAATTTACCACATTTATTCATCAGTACATAAAAACTATCCATCACCACAATCAGTTAATTACAAAAAGTTGAAAAATACATCCAAAAAGCCTTAAAAAATGCACAAAAAAATTTTAAAAAATGCAAAACCTCAGCAAATCAAACCAGGAAAAACTAATACCTGCCTTTCAGTTTGGTGACAGACAAAAGCACAATACAGTGCAAGTCCATTTCTGTAGTTGCCTTTTTTCCCCCCTCCAACTTAAAACTCTATAATGCTGTAAAGGTGTGGCATTTATTGGAGATGTTATGGCTTTGACACTCTACTGAAAGGAACAGCTGTTTGGCTTCAAGGACTGACCCAAATAATCTTTTGGTGAAAAGGTGCTGTCACATGCTGCCATTACTGTAATATCAGGATATTTTTGTCAGTGTATATCACTGCTTGCAACGTTGCCTTTAAATGTCACTTGGATGCATGGCTTTCCAGTTAATATTCAGCCTTCTACCTTTACGATACGACTACAAAGACAGTAAAGATGAATGAAACTGCATGATGTCACCCATAATCTGTCCCACCTTTCTTCAGATAAGGTAGAGTTCAATGATTCATTAGATTAGCCACAATGCCAGAACAAACTTGGAAGGTCAATTGCAGGAACAAGACTACTGCTTGCTATTGATTTATCTCATTACCCAACACCCCTATACCCCTCTGTTTAGTTTGCATGGTCATAGAAAGAGCAGCATTAATGTTTACATTTACATGTATTTATTTAGCAGACACTTTTGCCCAAAGCAACTTTCAATGAACTCTATGTACTGTTATGAGCCCACACACCGTATTCACCAAGGCCACTTAACACTGCTAGATACACTACTTACACTGGGTCACTCATCTATATCTATCTATAATGTGAAAGAGCATGTTAATTACAGACATGACAATATGATAAACAAACTGCTTTATACGACATGCTAGCCATGAAGCAATGTCAAATCCATGTGCCCTTCAAGCTGCCTCAAAACAGTTCTGAAGCCATAAAGCTAGATAAAGACTAACATTCCTGACGTAGAAGCATCTCCTGGAAACTACTGGTTACTGGTGCCGAGAGCAGAGCTCCCTAACTCTTAAAGGATAAGAGCTGATCGTTTTACACAACTGAGAAACAAGTAACTCACAGCTACACTAAGAATGCTGAAATTCCATCTCACTTCTCCACCTTTGCGGAACAGTCCAGATTTTCAGACTTTTTAGAAATAGTGCAGCAGTCAACTATTTGGGTCCAAAGGCATCAGTTCTGACCACTATGCTACCAACTGCCCCTGGCCATAAACATAACAGTTCTCTCCAGAGTTTTAGAATAGGCATTCAAAAGAGAGGAAGGTATTTGAGTCTAAAGATGCAGTGATAAAATCCATCTCATTAAAACCTTTAGTTCTCAAGTCACATTATTAATATCCACGAAATTCCCTGATGTTTTATACATGAATACAATAAAAAGATAACTACAATCTTTCAATTTTAAGATATGTATCCTCAGAGCAGTCAGTGTTTATTCATGTTTGGCACCAATTTCCTACTTATTCAAAGCTGACTGCAGCTATACTTTTAAGGATGGAGGTGGGCAAGACCATCTTGGAAACTTTGTCCTATTTACATGTATTTCTAACTGCATTGAATACATCTGACCCCAGTCAGCCCCACATCCAATCACACCTCCAGAGACAGACTGCATATTTGTGTTTCAAACTGGTCCCTACATATCTGAGGTTCAATTTGACCAAACTGCAGTGAGATTTCCGTGATCCCCTCCAGCCCCCGAAAACTGTCCATTCCACAAGACCTGGAGACCTAGGAGGGGCTGGAAAAGAAAAGAGAGCATGGTGTGATTGCGTGCACCAGAGCGCAGCCACGCTGGCTCCTAACTGGGGGTTCAGAGCAGACAGGAACGCAGAACCTGAAATCTGATACAGACCCCCCCACCCCCAACACTCCTCCTCAACCCACCAGAGAGACTCCCAAGGCAACTCAATCTCCCACCCCTCCCTATTCCATGTCTGAAACAGAAACATTTCTCAAGGCTTTCAGGGATGATTGCTGCAGATGGGGAGAAAATAAGACTCCTTTAAAAAAGCAGTCTACAAAAACAAATGCTGCATGGCCCTTTGGATGAGGCAGTGGTTCACTCCTGTGTAAACCCCCACCTTTCTCCAAGTGTCCTTCACATTGCCATGGTGCCATCCTCATTCTGTGATGGACCAGAGGGTGCAATCTGCTGCTGTTCTGAACAGATCAGGCAGATGCAGATCTGATGGCCCTTCAACATAAAGAACCTATTAAGTAGCTTGTGCAGGACAACCTTTTTTGCACGTTCCATTAACATTTAAAAATTGTGTGGAATCACGTGGCACTTAAAAATTCATACTAAATGTTTACATTTTTTGTATAACAAGTTTTAAAGTTTCCTGTAATTGAGTCTTGCTCCATCACCATCAAAAACAAGCTGTCACAGCTTCTTATTAAACAGATAAAGCTTGAAACTAGAGCTAAATTGTAGTAATTTAATTTCACATGCTAAGACAGTCCTTAATTATTCATAAGTAAATAATTATCCAAAAACTAAAAATACAAGAAAATCACACTTAGTAAATATGCAACCATGTACCATGCAAAGGGAGGAAAGCAAAATTCTAAACCCAAAGATTTTTAATACAATCTTTGTTTGAATCCTTGGGCTCTTGCTACGTGGAAAAGTTTCAAGTAATGCAATACCATTTCCTAGTCGTTAAATGTAGACCGATCTGCTGGTGTTTCAGTCGTTCAGTGCCAAACCCCTATAGCAGCTTTTAAAGGACAGTAAAATGTTAATCGGGGCAATCAGCTCACTGTGATCCCTCTGTGGCCCTCAGGGAAGGGGACATAGCATTCCTGTGGGTACATATGGGTAGTGTTACAGAAGATGCTGAGATGTTTATAAAAGCACATCTACAAAAATCTTTGACCAGCTTTCACTCTTTGCAGTGTCTGTGCTCGTGGAATCCATACTGGCATCCACCGCACAAATCTGACAACTTCATCTTTATGCAAATAATCTGCACGACCATGTTATGCATGAACCTTCAGCTCAAGATGAGGGATAACTGATGCACCTTCTTTAACTGGAGTCCTAGCAATGGCATCATGTGATGTGCAGCTGGAATGCTTTTAGGCCAATTACACACTGAAGCATTAAGTCAATAGTTTTTAACATTTAATAAAATAGTCCATTATAAAAGAGCGAATTTAAGCAGTGGCTAAAGCTTCAGTAGCAGGTCCTTACTCCTCACGGGAGCCTGGTTGCTGAAAATAAAAGAGCCTGTGTGACTGGAAGCAGCTTACCCTGACCTCAGGGTCAGCTGCAGCATACACAGCACATTAAGAAATGTTTCCATAGTGAGAAGCAAAAGCAAAGTTACCTTTTCACCATGTCTGAATCAGTTATACAGGACTACCTGTTCATATGGTAGCTGCTACAGATTGACATCCTAACATCTAGTACAGTCCCAAACTTTCTAATTTTTGAGTAAAAGGCTTTTCAAAAGGAACTTTTCCAATAAGCACATCAATATCGATACCAATTCAAATTGCCCGCTAATGCATCACTTGATGCGTTGACAGATGTTCATCACACACAGCTGCCTTGAAGTTTTAAAAAGAGCTAAGAAGGTGAATAAGCTGTAGAAGATCCCGTGGCTTCTACATTATCAGTTTTGAACTGTAAACAAGGTGCTGCTTCGCCGTCATCCGCCATGTAAAACCTCCAGCTCCGAGCTGATAAAGAGTTGTCTACAATTCAAGGTAGATGGCATACAACATACACTGTGAAATTTTTTGCAATTATGAATTTATTTCTTCTTTTTAGGCTTGTACTGGGTTTTAGTGAACTGCATGATAGGTAGGGTAAGAGAAGAGATCAGGGAGCTACAGGTGAGCACAAACACCCTGGTCTAGCTCTTTATTGGGCTTTTTTATTTACGCTGTTTTGTAAACAATCCTGCCAGGGGACTTCAAAATGCCTAGGCATGTGCACAAGCCTTCCCGGCTCACCAGAGGGAGCAAGAATCATCCTCCCGATCTGCTGAATGGAAGGGAGACCGTGTGTACTTAAAAAAGAAAAAAAACCCCTCTGTTGCCTTCCACCCCGCAAAGCCGTCAGGGTTATTGACATTTACATTTGCTCATATAGCGGATGCTTTTGTCCCTAGCAACGTACCAAAACAAATGCAAATTTCACCACTAGAAAAGTTACAGATGCATACATGGGATTCTCGAAGTGCAGTCACTTAGTCAAATGCCACTGTTTCTGCCAGTGCACACTACAAGACTAGCTGCACACAGAATTGAGGAGGAACCCTAGCCCACTGCATGTCACACTTGACTAATGAACTTTGAATAATGAACCAACTCTCGGTCCCAAATAAGTCTGTAAATCGGGAACAAACTACCAAAACTGCTGTGTTTTTTGAATAAGGTTTAACCTGCATTGTTAAGAAGGGATAAGATTACACCCAGACCCCTAAGAGTGCCGCAAATCTTTTAGTATTCGCAGAATTTTGTAACAAATTGCAAACATGTGCATGACTAGAAACACTGAAATGGTGGGGGAAGAGACTCAAGCTCATGGGGAACTGTGACAACTATAATGCTTTCAGTACTGACCTTTCACAGGCATTGCATCTACGTTTACATTGCATCACTTTTCTCCCAAGTGACTTACAATGATTTACTCGTTTTAACACCTGGATAATTTTTTATTGCAGTAATTTAGGGAAAATAACATGCTCAATGGTATTACAGCAGCGGGTGACAGATTCAAACCTGTGACTTTTGAGTCTAGAGGCAGCAATTCTAACTGCTACACCACCTGCTGCTCACATGGATCTGTTTTTAAGAAGATATCTTTGATTGCCATCTAAGAGCAGAGATCCAGGATTCCATTTTCATAACACCTAGCACCCCCACTCCCACTCCCACCAACCCCCCCAGCCACCATCCTTCAGGGCAAAGTTTTGCACTGCCTTCAAATACTGCTGTTCTGTACATTAGGTCAATAAGGTGTTGGCCACGGTGATCAATCATGATCCTCCCAAGCACTGGTGGGCAGCACAGAACATTGCTGCCAAAAGAGACCCAAATAGTGAGACACAAAAGCTTAAACTGTGTGAAAGGAACCTCTCACTCAGCCACCACTAAGAGTAGTCACAGTAGGTCATAGCTTTGTGTTCAAGTACCTGGTCCAGGACTCTTCCAGGGCCTCTCATACCAATGCTTTTACATACTGGATTGTATTATTTTTGTAACTGAGAGGCCTGAGCAGGCCCAAAAATGTGCAGCTGTCTGGCATATGTTTAATGTCAGCCTTTATGTTTCATTTCCACCCCCCCCCCCAGTCCTACCAATGCCTTCTGCAAAGCTCCTGAAGTCCAGGCAGCTTCACATTCACCATTTCCATCTGGTTTCTGACCTCCTACTCCACCCCACTGCAACCACTCACTTCAGCACTGCCTGGAGCTCAGGCAGCTTTGTGAACTTCACAGTGAAGGGGCTGACTGGTCTCCAAAATTCAACTTCCATTCCCCCCCAACCCAAATTAAGACCAGCTTTCCACTTGGTACAGTGAAGAAAACAATATCACAAAAAAATATTGATAAGACTGATAATTTCACCCGCTGGGATATATAAAACAAACGAAGCTTTGTCCTAATAGCTTCTCATGGCCAGTAACCAGAAATATCTCATTCTAACTCATTCTAGAATCAGATCAGTGGAGGCTGTAGGGGGATGAAAAAGGGGGCCCCTGGACAAGTCCCTGACCCCAGGCCTCTCTTTGTGGAGTTTAGGGTGTCCGTATCGAGTACATGGGTTTGAACCAGGAGGTACAATTTCGCCCCAAGTTCCCCGAATAAATAAGAATGAGTTGAGAAATGAGAATAAATGGAGGACTTGTTTAAAAGAAATTGGACTGCCTGGAGGAAATGACCCATATCTGTCTTTCCAAAGAGAAAGATACACTGATAAGGTCATAATACACACAATTAGCATTGATTCAAATTACAGCAGATCACCGCTGTCCTTACCGAGTGCAACAGAACAGGGAACCCGCATGTACTTTCTACAGCATGGCTTTGCATATATGTGGCAATTATTACAAAATAAAAACGGAACAAGACGCTACGGAATAAGGAAACTAGACTTTTTCCGTCTGAGAAGCAAAATCACAAGAGCCAGAAAGTTGCAGGCACTAACAATTATGCCAGATGTCAATACAGAGAGAGAATTCCAACAATCCGAGACAGCTGGTAGCACAGCGGTCAGAGCTGCTGCCTTTGGCCCCAAAGATCACAGGTTCGATCTCTACCTCCAGCTGTCGTACTTTTGAAGAAAGTACTTACCCTAAAAATTACTTAGCCAGTAAAATTACCCAGCTGTTCAAAGAAGAAAATAGTTGTAAGTATCAACACTATGAGTTGCATTGGAGAAAACACACACGCGCTGGCTGAAACCGCTTGTCGTGAGCGGGGTCGCGGCAAACCGGAGCCTAACCAGGCAAGGGGCGCAAAGCCGAAGGAGGAGAGGACACACCCAGGATGGGACGCCTGTCCATCGCAAGGCATCCCAAGCGGGACTCGAACCCCAGACGCGCCAGAGAGCGGGACCCCGGCCGAGCCCGCCTCGCCTCCACATTGGAGAGAAGTGCGAGACAAATCAAATGTAATTTAAATACTATAAGACAGGTGGACTACAAAGGCAAACATGACCAAATCACTACAGTAAATATCGACTCACTGGCCACTTCACCTCCCAATGTACAGTGGGGTGCAGTGAGAAATACTGGTGCTGATAAGGAGACAAAGGAAAAGCTGCAGCAGTTTGGGGAGATTTGAAGGAATGTGTGGAAACACGACGATCAGTGGAAAAACAAGTGAAAAGTGCGGACGAGTCCAAGAAGAAAGGAGCCCCTAAGCGTGCAAGTGTTGTGACCCCAAACCCCACCCCCACGTCAGGGGTACAATTGAGTCCAATCAATGGGGTTCAACGGAGCCTATACGGATTTACAGCTGCGGAGCTGAACAAACACCAACTAAACACGAAATGCAGCAGAATAACTGCGAAGTCACAGCGACACACAGGGAGTTTGTACGCTGGGGCGGGAGTCAGACTGAAAACACTACCTCGGCCATTTAACACGAAAAACTGACGTGTTCAGTAAACACCACACACTTCGACTTCCCACACCGTCTCGTCACGACGAATACTATTTATTTATTATTTTTTTTAAATTCTGACGAAATTACTCAAAACTAGAGCGTTAACGAGTGGGCGGCTAGAGGGTTAGAAAAAAAAAAAGACCCAGAGAGAGAAACTTTTTTCGGGTAGAGAAAAAGACGAGGGTCGAGACCCGCAACCGAATCGTCATTTTTACCTCAGAGAGAGAGGCTCTCTGCTGCTCCTCGCGCAGGACAGGAGTGTGATCAACGGGAAAAGTCCCCTCCGCAGATCTCGTCGACGCGCGCGTGTCGTCGTCTCACACAACGCTGCGGAAAAGCTGTAATTCCCGGGTTTTAGCTCCTTTGCTTGTGACTTACGCTGCAGAACCTCGTCGACCCCTGTGTGTCCGTCGGTCGCCCTCTCTCTCTCTTTCGCGTTCGCTCTTACTCTCCGTGTCTCTCAGAGCGGCGCATTCCAGCCTTGCGCGGAGCGACACCATCCCCGCCGAGTCCTCCAATCACTGCAGCGCGGCCGCTCGCGGCACTACCCGGCAGGGAGGGAACGGGGGAGGAGGGCGAGCGGCCCGTATGCGGCCACGTGACACTACCTGGCGCGCGAGTGCGCGCGGGCATTCAGTGCGACGCCCCTGAGGAACTTTTTGCCGTCAGTGTCTAGAAAAGCTGCGTTAAAAGCGGTTTCTTAGCTGCTCGGTCTTTTCAGTTTAAAAGTTAAAAGTTTCATAGACACATTTATCTAAGGAGGCCTACATTATTAGTCATCTTTTGCCAGTGCTGTACAGTACTGTGTAGGTCACCTTAGTGATAAGGCTTTAGTGTGTGGGCTGATAACACTCCATAGTCCCTTGGAAGTCGCTTTGAAGAAAAGCCTCTAAATGAATAAATGTAAATGTCATATAATGTAATGCTGTACCTTGATCAAAGATACTTCAGCAGGAGGGGAATTCCAACCTCCAGCATTCAGATTTACTTTATTTACCAGATGCTTTTCTGCAAAGCAACATGCAGTGGCCCCTGCGTGGTATTTAGCCGAAACGTTAATCCAAGATGACTTGCAAATGTCACGTCAACTAGAACTGCCTACAAACACTCGTCCATCCGTACGCCACAAAAATGTAACGCGTACACATGCGCAAAGGGCATTTTAGAGTCTCCAGTCCACCTGAAAGAGGATTCTTTGGGGCGAAAGCCACACAAACATGGGGCCTAGCAGGGATCGATCCCACCTCCAGCCGCACCATCCGCTGCACCGCTGTCCGAAATAAACACTGCACTACCTACTGAGTAGAGGTCTATTTTATAATTAATAAATTGAGTCAAACAGCACTACGTAACTGGCTGAAAAGGACGACTCTGTGGCACGCATCGCGGTATCGTGGTGACGTGGTGTGGATTTCAGGCCCTCGCAAAATGACTCGCATCTCCGTCTTCCCGCGTGCTGGCATCTTTGAAACGGAAAGCAGTTTGCGCACAAAGTATTTTTTCGTAAATTCCTGTAATGAGGAAATTCCTTCTCCGCAGATGGCTCTTCGAAGCTGCGCTCGGCGCGGGACTCGATCGGTACGCGTGCCGAGTCAAAAGGTTTCTCGCTTGCCGTGTTCCCTCTCACAAAACGCACCAAGCTGGTGTCCAAAGTTCTACGCTCCATGCGATTATTTCATTGTTACAACTAGGTTAAATAATGCAGTTTTTCAGGTTTTGAATGTTCAACAAGTCAAAGCAAGATAATTTTATTAATTATTATCCTGTTCAAGCAGGGGGGCACGGTGGTGCAGCAGGTTTAGCCTGTGCCTGCTCTCCGGTGGGTCTGGGGTTCGAGTCCCGCTTGGGCTGCCTTGTGATGGACTGGCATCCCGTCCTGGGTGTGTCCCCTCCTCCTCCAGCCTTACGCTCTGTGTTCCCGGGTTAGGCTCCGGCTCCCCGCGACCCCGCATGGGACAAGCGGTTTCAGAAAATGTGTGTGTGTGTGTATCCTGTTCAACTTTGACCAAGGTGACCTACAGTATGTTACACATTACAATGATTTATACATGTATGATATATACATATATGATAATTTATACAGCAGGGTATTCTTATTGTGTCAGTTCAGGGTAAGTACCTTGATCAAAGGTACTATTGTCGGAGTGGGATTCAAAACAACAGGCTTCAGGTTACAGTGTGACAATCTTGTCGCCCTTGTTTATTGATATATAACTCATTACGCAATGTATGCCTTTTTCATATCTGTAGTATCAATTAAAAGAAACATTAAAAACCACAAAAATAACCAGACATTTTCTTTTTTTTCTTGTTGCCAAAGTGGTACCATTTTTACTGAAGCCAATAACTTGAATACATGCACTCTTGAGAAACATGCACAACCGAAGCACAACAGCTCTGTGTGTTGTTGAGGAATTGTATTCAACAAAAAAAAAAAAAAAAAAAAAAAAAAGATGCATAATCGCAAATTCTGCGGTGAAAGAAAAAGTCCGCGAAATGCAAAAGAAGGTGTTAGCAGCAGCTTCGCAACACCGAAGCAGGGGCAAACCAATAGGGGTTCATTAAATAAAATGGGTCTCAAATCACCTTTCCTGCATTTTTCATTCATAAACATTAAGGCCTTGTTTATTTAACAAAAAAAAAATAAAGAAGAAAAACACACAAGTAAGGCCATCAACCAGACCCGAGTCCAGTTAATAATGAAAGACCCAGCTCTCGTTCTTTACCAAGACATTCAGGGTATAATCCCTGTACACACAGTAGTACATAATCACTTGACTGTTGCTTTGTAGCACACATTTCTGCTCATGGACTACAGTGAACTGTTCTTTTCCTGCTGTTAATATAGATAGGCACCTGTGACACAAAGCTGAGACAGTTAGTGTACCAACACACACCAGTATCGGCCCCTCGCGCTGCCAGCCAGCGACTCCATGAAGTGACACCGGCTGAGCTGGTTTCCACATATTACAGTGCTTCCCTGTCTCATCGTGTAAAAAGACAGTACCTTATGAGACTCTAGCGTAATAAAAGAAATCTCAAATTACTCAAGACATAAAAGGAAAAATACGGTAAAACCGATGTTGAAACGCACGGAAAATGTGAACATTCTTGGTGCTGCTATGTACCATTCTTGGTGTATGACACCTGACAAGCAAATGACATAGAACACAGTGTCTCTACATTCTATACATTCGGTCGATGATGGTGAACAGACACAATGGAAAAAGCGCCACAGTAATAGTAACATAAAATTAAAACACTCCTAATCTTCAAATCCAGTCCATGCCAAAGAAAAAAAAAAAAAAAAACACAAAGTGGAAAAAAAGAGACATACAACTGCAGGTAAAATCAAAGCCATACTTTGTCATAATCTAACAAGTGATTTTTTTTTTTAAAAAAAAAAGTGAACAAAAATCAAACTTTCTCACTGTTTCTCACTGCAGGTCATACAAAAGCTATGCTGTTTTACCACTTCATTGCAAGATAAACATATTTTCTCGTCTCATATGGATAAACAAAAACAAGAGCGGGACAGATTTCCACACTTAAGAATCTTGATAAACTAGTTAACCATCAGTGCAAACCATACATTTGCATAAACAGGCACCTGAAGGACTAGACAGAACCCAGAGGCTTAATGTTAAGAAAGAGAGTCATTAAAAGTTGCTCTACTGAAGAAATAAAGAGGAGGAAATATAAATGATCGAGGTTAAGGCATTCTGGGTAAGCAGCTTGGGGTGGACGAGTGGTGAGACGGCTAACCCCGAGGCTGCAGGAGGCAGTGGAGAGTGCCATTCGGACTACAGTATGACTGAAATGTTCTCATGGCCTTCAGGGGGCATTACAAACTTGGTGGGTATGAAAGAGAGTTACTACCAGCTAGAGGTGGATGAGGCGCCATGGAGGACAGGAAATTGATACGTACATTTACTTATTTAGCAGACACTTTTCTCCAAAGCAACTTCAAATGAACTCTATGTAGTGTTACCAGCCCACACACCTTATTCACCAAGGTGACTTACACTGCTAGATACACTAGGCCACTCATCCACACATCAGTGGAACACACTCTCTCTGTCACTCACACACTATGGGGGAACCTGAACAGCATGTCTTTTGGACTGTGGGAGGAAACCAGAGCACCTGGAAGAAATCCACACAGACACAGGAAGAACATGCAACCTCCACACAGACTGAGCGGGGACTGAACCCATGTCCTCCTGCACAGCTACTCGCTGTGCCGCCCAGGATGAAAACTGGGATGAAAAGGGGAAAAGCTCACCAGAAGCACAAGTGACACTTGAGTGAAATGGAATGAATAAGCAAACGAACGATGAATGCAAAGTGGAGCTGGTCAGAAGGGAATGGAGAGCGAATGGGCGCACAGAATGCCAGCAATGGGAGGGAGAAAGAGGTGGGCCTAGAAATACCCAGCATTCTGAAAGTCTATTCCACTGCTTAATGACCATTTCAGAATGTGTAAGTGTTTCATTCAACACTGTAACACTTTCCACTCAGCTGTTGCGAAAGGAAGCGGCCCATAGTGAATGTTTTTCACAATAAAATATCGGTCTTCGTTAGCTGGGTTCACCGTCATGGCCCTTCAGTTGCCTACCCACATGTGGAACACCAAGCAAGCGAACAGCACCATCTGTGTGATCCACAAAATGTCCCTCTCAAAGTGACCACAACTCCACAGCCTGTGTTTCTGCAAATTTTATAATTCTTGCTTTTTGTAATATATATAGCAGTATTTATTCATTTAGCTGGTAGCCAAGTGGTTAGAGCTCCCGCCTCCAGATCCAAAGGTTGGAGGTTCGAATTCCACCTCCAGCGTGTAGTCCCCTTGAGCAAGGCTCTAACCCTAAATTATTCCAGCAAGGAAACAAAACTACCCACCTGTATAAATGGTTAAACAATTACTAGTAGCTTAACATTGTAAGTCGCTTTGGGGGAAAGTGTCAGCTAAATGAGTAAAGTAAATACATATTTCAGAATTATTAAGGGGGAATTTGCTATCTTCGAATACATTCAGGGAAAGAAAACGTGATAATATGTGAAGTCTCCATTCCGTATTTTAGCGATGAACTGTCTGGGTTATGAGTTGTATCACAAACTAAGTGGCTCACAAAGGAGCAAATGGGATAAAGTTGGAACGACAAGTACTTCTAGGGTGTTTTCACAAAGTATTGGTGAAAGAGGTACTTTATAAAAAGCACTGCAGGCTGTTTTCTATGAAAAAGGGCCACTTGGTCCTAGAATGGCTCTTTGGTGCACTGTAGGGAAGGAATTCTACATTACTGGTTTATGTGTGTGTGTGTGTGTGTGTGTGTGTGTGTTTTCCCTTCAGCCTCTTCCTCATTCTCTTCCTCTTCAGACTCACCTGAAAAATGATTTCTATTTGGTGTTTTCCTAAGCCAGGTCACAAACCGCAGCCTCCAGTATCTTTTCAGAAAACACGACAGGCTTTCCGTCACACTTGCTTCTCCGTTTCACCAGCGCACGTCTCGCAAAAGGACCCCAAACACTACGAAGCGGCTAAATCGCAGACACGCGTCACAAAAAAAAAGTGAGACTACACACAAAATTTAGAAAATCAATTGTAAAAAGAAATGCATGAGTGCCGGTCTCGTTCTGCCTAACAACCCAAGCATTACAAATTGTTGGTGATATAAAAAGGTTACGTGGGGCCCGTTTGGCCATAAATTAGAAAAACAGACACACACAACGTTTCCTCCTAATTTAGACAAAAAAAAACCAAAAAAAAAAAACAGTATGCCGTAACAGCGTAAGGCACACCATGATTTCAAGTTGATTTGGGTCTTGTAAATACCTTACATCAAGACCGCAGGTGGGAGATCACCTGCTTTCCTACTGCAGGCCAACGTGCAGACAACCAGCTGACCAAGCCTATTCCCGTGCCATCAATAAAAAGAGAAGCTTCCTTTAAAGTGTCACCCCATCCCACACCTGTACTGTACTCTAAGCAGCGGTTTCCCCTCTGGGCAACCAAACATTTGTAGCGCCCACACCCAATGAACAGCAGGTGACCGTTGTATTCACAAAGCATCGCTGCCGATACAAAGCAGTAATGATGCACAATATAAACTGACAATGAAAAAGCAAATAAATTAAAATAGATAAAATAAATACTTTAAAAATAAATCATGGATCTTACTATGAAGAGTTTTAAATAAGTATTTGAAATGTGTTGAATCATTTCTTCATCACGTTTATGTCAATAAACTAGTCTTTTGATTAATTTTATAATGTTGGTTTATAGCTATTAGCCTGTTATAAAGTTCTAAAAATAAACTGAAAACACTATATAACATTTTCAGTTTCTACTCTGTATTTAATATTCATACTCTACCATAAACTATCCTTTTCACCATAAACTTATCCTATTAAAATAGGCAAAGGATTTCATCACCTCAAACTTAAATTTAACAAATCTGATCGTCCTACAGTTTTATGAATGTGTCAGCTTTGGACCAAGATATTTTTTTTAAATCACAAATAACATGAATGCAGATATGCATTTATGCGGAGTTTCCCATCTTGTATTTGGTGACACTTGTTTTTTCCTCCTGGAATATATTCATATCAAGAAGGGATTTAATGTCAATGAGGATGACTAACACATTAACCCATTGAGCTGCACACTAGAAATTTCAGAAAAAGACAGTAATTTATATAATTAAAGATAGACCACTTTCCAAAATATCTTGGTCACAGCTGAACTTTCTGTTTTCTCACAACCACAGAACCAGAAAAAACCACGTTTTGTTTCTTTAGCTTGACAGCTGTCATTACTAGGTTTCAGTAGATGTAATGAGCTACTTGCTCTTAAATGGGTTGATTTACGTTTATTCTCTCTGTTGTCACAATATTGCTGTTGACGTTTCCATTCTTTGTGCTGAGGGTGGTGGCATTCTGCCAGTGGAGATTACCCCCCATTCGCTGCCCTCCCATGGGACTGTGAAGTCAGGGGTAACACAGTAGCCACCAGCCCTGCCTTCCACACCCTGCATGCTGAAGCTACACATTGATGGCATGGGCATGCTTCTTGCATAAGGGTTTGTCCTTCTTGGAGTAGAATGGTTGGCCTTCCAGGTTGATGTGGCACACCTGTGTGATGAATAGATCATGCAGTCAAACCTCGTCATACCACAACCGGTACTAATGGTGGTGTCCTTTCCAGTGTCACACACACCTCACATACCACATGAAAAGCACATCACTTGCTTAGACTGACTGGTTTCACTAAAACACAATTTGTGTGTATAACATTTTCGTAAATTTATGCCGGATGTGTAGCCTACAATCAAGCAAGCTGATAACAACCTTTTTTAAATTTACAGACACGAAAAAAAGAATTAGCTCTTGTGCTTCTGTGTTTTAAGTGGGGTGCGGTGGTGTGGTGAGTTTGGCCAGGCCCTGCTCTCTGGTGGGTCTGGAGTTCGAGTCCTGCTTGGGATGCCTTGCAATGGACTGGCATCCCATCCTGGGTGTGTCCACTCCCCTCCAGCCTCGTGCCCTGTGTTGCCGGGTTAGGCTCTGGTTCGCCACAACCCCACTCGGGACAAACAGTTTCACCCACTGTGATTGTTTGTTTGTTTTTGCAACATTCAATGTAACTGCAATATCTTTCAGTTTCATGTCAGTGCTGCCTCCTGTTAAAAAGGAGGAGGTACATACCGCGCAGACGAAGCAGGTATCGTGCCAGGTGTGGCCCAGTGCTTCGATAAACTTGTCTCCGGCCTCCACTGGGAAGTCACAGCCGTGGCACTTGGTACTGAAGAGGGCAACGTAATCTGGAAAGACAGGAAAGCTTAGCAGCTGAGCACACAAGCTGAGCACAAAGACCACACAGGGTAGCAGGCGCTGAGCAGGTAGAGCGGCACATACCTTTCTCACAGTAGGGCTCGCCGTCCTCCATGTGGAAGAGGCTGTTGCCAAACGGCTTGCCGCAGGCGGCACACACAAAGCATGTGGTGTGCCAAGTCTGCCGCAGCGCGTGCATCACTTCCTGTTGGGAACGAGGACACAACGATTACCAGTCTGTCTGCATTTTGTCATGCAAAGTGACAAACCCAGGGATAATATGTGACTCACCCCCATGATCTTGGTACTACACCGGGCGCAGGTGGGGGCGAAGAACTCCCTGTAGCAGCTCTCACAGTACACATTGTTCTGCTCCTCCACAAAGCAGACATCTGCCAGCGAGGTGTGGCAGTAGTGGCAATTAAACTCCTCTGGGTGCCAGGACCGACCCAGTGCCACCAGAAAAGGTCCCCTTGGGGGTGACAAAAATGACAGGGAATCTCACTACTTGACAGACCATTGCAACTGGACTCGCCTTTCTAAAATGTAGCTGCAAAGACCTGTAATACTACAATGTCCCATTTAAACAGAAGCATAACTAAATTAATGTACACTGATTTTTCCCGTTACGAATGTCCCACTTGCAAACTCTCTGAAAGACACAAATGTTTGCCTATTTATTCTGTAAAATCACATTTTCTTCACCTATCTGTCACATTCACTTTCATGAATCGCTTATCCTTGTTAGGGTCATGGCGGTCTGGAGCGGATTCTGGAATCACTGGGCAATAGACTAGGAGGGGTACACCCTGGACGGGATGCTAGTCCATCATGGGGTTGCCGCAGATGCAGATACACACGCTACAAGCAATCTATAGTCATCGACTAACCAGTTTCACCATGGGAGGAAACCCACACAAACACGGGGGAGAACAAGCAAACTCCCCATAGGCTGAGCTGGATTCAAACCTATGCCCAAACAACCCACGTGTTTTGAGGAAGCAGTGCTACCTGCTGTACCACTGTGCTGGCCTCTTGATGTCGCTATTTTATAAAAATTGTGAGTGTTGCAGAGTTAAAGTGACCTGCATGTATAAGCCCAGGTGACAGTTGGCAGAAAGCCACACTCAAACAGTGTAGGAGTCTGAGACCATCTTAATTCACTTCACTTCCACAGAGTTCACAACTCGTGTGTGTGGTGGTTTTGTTGCTTGCTATTTGATGTCAATAAAAAATAAAAACTATCTTACAGAGTATTTATTTAGTGCAGCTATACGTGATGTTTTTAACGGAATGATATTTTTACAGAGTAAAACAAGGGGCATCTTTAGGAAATTTTCATCTGTACTGACTAAATGGCAAACATGGTTTTGTGTTTAAGAACAAATTGACTTACGGCTTCTTGTTCCAAATGTGTTTGTAATGGTTTGTAACCATTGTATAATTTAGTTAAAATTTGGCATAAAAGACATTCAAATTAACTCTCGGAATTTACTGAAGTTTCAAAGTTTCACTGTATCCTCAGCATGTGAGGGACCTTGCAGAGTCTTACAGGATGTGCAGAGTGGTCTGCGGTCATGGTTAGATGTGTCTGCTTTACCTGATGATGCTGTTGCAGGCTGCACAGAGAGGTGTCCGACTGCTGGCGGCAAACCGTTCGGCTCTCTGGGCCACCCCACGTGCTACTGGTGGGAAGGGGGCGGGGGCAGAGACAGGGGAAGGGTTGTAGGCTGGGCTTGGGGCAGGAGGGGCCTGGGTGGGGTTTGGGATATAGGTTGGAGGAGGGGGTGCCGCCTGGGGCAGAGGCTGAACTTTGACACTGGTGGTAGTAGTCTTGCTAGGGTCAAACTTCTGAGCAAAGCTGCTGTCGGAGATCCAGGGAGGCCTGCCGGATGCGGTGGGAACAGAGGCGGCAGGAGGAGGGGCTGGAGCAGGGATGTGGATGGGGGCTGGGGCTGGAGCTGAAGGAAATAGAGGAGTGCTTTCAGTATGACTTTGTGTGATCTTGGCGCAAAAACCCAGCAACACCACATAGCGTCAGCACCTGGAGCAGCAGGGTAGGCGGTAGGCACAATGGTGGCTGTGCTGACAACCTTGGCTGGGGGTGGGCCCATGGGGATCTCGATGGAACTTTGCTGCAGGGATGGGGGTTGGCCATAGGGCCTGTACAGGGCAGACAAGAAAAGTGACTGACAGCACTGTCATCCAATCACAGAGAAACCGTTACTGGAAATGACAATTGATTTGCAGAGTCAAATTTTTACAGCCAGAGCAAAGAACATATTTAATAAATAAGAGGCAATTTCGTTTTATTTGAAACCCTCAAGTTCTGGAAGTTGCATGTGAGAAATCCGCGGAGGCTGTTGCCATGGCGAGTGTCCGAGACATGCCATGAGGGCTCAAACCTGACCAAGATGACTGGTGCCTCTTCCTTGGTTTTAGTCCCACCAACTGTTCTCTGTACCTGGCTTTCCCATACTTGTTTGTGCACAGGTTAGTGCAAGTTTAACATAGAAGAGGGCTACAGAGAGAGACAGCCCTGTCCTGAAATAGTGTTAGAACAGAGAGCCTTGGGTGCGGCAGAGCAGTCCACACTGAGGCCACCGAAACAAGGAATGTAGTTATGGAGAGGGGAGTCACGCTTCCTGCATATGTTTATATTTAAGAGAAGGGGAGGGTTAGGAACACAACATGACAGACTAGTAGAAATGGTCTAAAAGCAAGTTATCATCCTGAGAGCACACACTGAGCTAGAACAGAGAGGAAAAAACAGAAAGGATGTTTCAAAGTACGGAGGTTACTGCACACGTTTCTGGGCACTTAGTGCGTGTTATCCCAGTAAGTCCGCCACATGTGTACCTGGAGGGGGTGGATTTGAACTGGGAGCTGTAACCAGAGGAAGTCTGCATGTTGAAGCTAGAAATGTAACAGAAAAGAAAGTGTGGCAATTAAACACCATCGTGATTTTTCTTGCTCTGGGGGGAAACAGACAGACACAAACGCACAGAGAAAAAAAATACCGCATTCAGCCCTCTACAGCAGTGACAATGTGTTACTTTAGAAATGGTTCTAAAACGGAATTCTTGAAATGAATATTACACTCATTTACAGTCCGTCTGACACGTGAACTTCTCTTCTTTCCTTAAATTAGTAGGAATTTGTGTGTACATTTGAAAACTTTGTTTTGAGTGAGCGTCACGCTAATGCCCGTAGCTGATCAGCAATGGGATGGAGTATGAGAGATGTCACGGGTTAATGTGAGATTCACCCCTCTGTGGAACAGACCTGGTTATAGAAAGCATTCTCTTTCACACGCAAGGGAGAATAAGAACTTCAGAGCCCTCTGGGAGATTGAGTCTGTTCAAACCTGGACATCCCTGAGAATTACTGGGCATCATGCGTATCATAATGAGGGATGACTCGTGGCACCCCACTGTGTCTATACTATACAACCTGCCAAGTCTCCTTCTTTAACAAACATTATGTATGAGTCTCAGACATAAAGTTTATGGTAATCTGTAAAGCTAAGAGTTTGGAAACACCCATGCATTTAAGGTGGTCACTTTTTGACCTCCTGTCCCAAGTGGCCTCCACCTTGCAGTGTGAGATGCTGTAGCCTGGAGGGGAGTGGGGAGGCCCCACAGTGTTCAAGGGTCTATTCCAACACAGTTACAACACAGGACCACTGGACCACACAGCACAGACACCATAAACGAAGAGAGACCAGAGACATGCAATCTGTGTGAACAAAGTTCACGACACACTATTTACCTTAATCTACTACTATTACTACAGTTAAACACATAGAAGAATTGAAGGCGGTAAAAACGTAAGAAAAAGTTTCATAATTTACCTGAATCAGTGCTAAAAATGAAACATGACATTAGTAATAAAGTTGCGGGAGTTTATGAGAAACGAACGGAAAAAGGAAATATATAAAGGCGATAAATTATACAGAGGGGTCTGAATCGGAAATCAGTAATCATGAACGTATGGCCGTGTGATGTTTATGAAACTACAGAATGTTACCAAGCCTTACCATTCTGTCTCATTTGTGGCTTCAGGTCAGCAGTTAAACAGAAAAATTCCCCCCCCCCCCCCCCCCCCCCCCCCCAGCAAAATTCCCTAAACTGATGACACCTCCTTGGACTTCCTTCATAAGCCCTCTGTCTAACGTTTCCTCTAAGAGGTTGGCAACAACTACTGTTTTCAAAGCAAGACAGACCCCTCTCAGTTAATTGTTAGTCAAATCTCTCTATGTACATGCTGGTAAACAGTGACGTGCGGAGGGTGCGAGGTAGAGCCTGGGATAGGGGGCCCTCCAGGTCCCCTTTTCATTTACAACAAGGCAATACACAGGTTGGGATGGAAATGGGCTTGTAACCAAAAGGCTGCGAGTTCAAGTCCCAGGAGGTCAAGAAACTGAAATACTTCAGCAAAATACCTAGCTTTATAAGAAGGTCTTTTGAGATAATTTAGTACCATGTTCTCTTTAAAGCACTAATGCATTGTAAATCCCTTTAGACGAAGACATCAGCTACATGGAGAGATATAAGATTATGTAATGCTCTTTGGATAAAATTGTTTAAGAAGAAGCTGAGTAATAAAAAATAACCACAAGAAACCATACACCTGCCTTTTGCATGCTACAAACCAGTATGGTCTGCATATTCAGACAAGTCAAGCTGAAGCAGCATGGGAAACCAACCTGAACGTAAAATGGACACCTCTTTGACAACACCAACAATAAAGGTTGGGAACTTGGGTTATTAACGTGGTGAGAACACTGGCACATCATGAGGAATGCAATTAGTAGGAAAATTAAATTCCCAGAAGCAGCTCAGAGGTCCAGTACTTGTGGACCCACATAAAAGCCCTTCAACCCCTAACTCCTGGCTCAGTTCATTTACGTCTCCGTTTTTCAGTAAGCAGTAAAAACGGCATCACAACGGTCCTCCTGGACCCCTGTTTGTGAATGATAGAAGGACAAACAATGAGCCATGGGGGGCTTCAAATACCCCCAACAGGCACCAGATTCCAGACCTTCTTAAATCTTCCTGGGGCAGTTGTCCTATACATTAGAAAGTAGCTTATGAACCCCAGATTGCTCTTGTACACTAACAGCAATGGAGCAACTGTGACATGAAAGGCAAAGTGAAGCCTAATGACTCATGTGGACCTGCAGCTCAACTAGACTTCCTTCGAAAAGCTTTGTGCAACACTTGTGTGTATGCGAACAACAGACCTTTTTTCACAAGGCAGCCATACTCAAGAAGAGTTTCTCCTCCTTCTTCTCATTTAGAGTATTAAAGTCCTGTCCCAAAATCCCATCAATCCCCTATCCCAGCTTCCCCAGCGCCTTTGCACGCCGCTGTGTTCGTAACACAATCTATAACACAGTTTTCTCACTGCATTAGTCAGTCCAAGTGTGGGTACCTCAAGCGCTTGGGCTTCCCAGAGGGCAGAGTGGGTGTTCGTTCGGGCAGAGATCGGGTGCGGAAGACAGGGGTGATTGGCAGGGCCTCCAGTGCCGAGGTCGGTGGTGGCCCTGGCTTACTAACATAGTTTCTTCACAAGAGTTAACAAGAGATGTATGAGAGATGGTCCTCTTACCCCCCATACTAACCCTAGGACCAGCCTGAATTCTTGTTCTCCTTGTGTTTGCTTATTTTCTTGGTTGGTTTTTCTCAGGTTCTATGCAGCTCAGAACAACACAAATTTACGCTTTGCTTGTCATTTAGTGACCATCAGTGCTGCACCTCACTTTTTGGACTGATTTATAAAACTCCTAATGTGCCTAACTGTGATTTCCCAGCACCTTTCACTGACTGCCATGGCAAAACCACAACCTTTGTTCTGCACATGATTCCATCATCTGGAGGATGAAAACCTTGAGAAATATTAACGTTAACCCTGTAACTATTTTTCAGTGAAAGTAATTTATTTCCTTTGTACACATGTTAAAACTTAATGAAAGTGCTGACAACAATAACATTACAAGGCTTCTGAAACACTTAAGAGCTTCCTCTTTCAAGACCTGTCATACTAAAGTACTGGCTATGTACTGAAATAATGTAATATTATTTTCCAAAAAGGAATGCAACACATTTGGACTTCTGTCAGCTCATGTGCATTTTCAGGCTGTGTATGGGCAAAGTTTTGGTCCATGAATCCCAAGAGTGAGCAATCACCCTCTTCTGATCTGCAGAGGTGAGGGGGTGAGGCAGGTGTTTCAATGAGAGCTGTACCTAGACTGTGCAGAGAGAGCAGAGGAGATAGTAGAGGCAGCAAGCGACAGGTGGCGAGGTCCTGAAGATGGGGCCGCTGAGGATGGGGGTGCATTCGAGCTGCGGAGGACAGGTAAGAGTTAGCGGACACCCTTGTGAGATGTTGTGGGACCTGTGATGGGTTGCAAGTGCTGGTGCAGTCCACCATCACACAGAGAACTCTGGGAACCTTCAAGGCTATGAATCCAGAAAGTTTAACTCCAAAATGAAGATTAATGAAACACTGACTGCTCGAAGAGATCACTGCTCTTATGATCCTTCAATGGCGTAAGTCTGTGGTAGGTTGTACCTGGGCAGCACATCTGTCCTCGGGCCATGCAGGCCCTGTTTCCTGATAACTCCCTGCACAAAACACACACCTCTCACAGAAGTCCCTAAAAATTTCTGCAAGGAAAAAAAACAGCTGGGGGTGTCAAGAGCAGATCAGCCTTTGTAGGGCATTAGTGCACATCTGGAGACAAGTTGCAGAAAGCCAGGGCTGACTTTAAATGACAGGGAAAAAGACAGAGTTTTATTGGTCCAGATAAGATTTCAACAGTTTAATACTGAAGAGACTGAGCTGCAGTTAACAGGGTGATGGTTTTTTTGTTCTTCCATAATTGGTTTTTGGTACTTAGCAGTTGACTTAACCTAATTGATAATTAAATAGAACATCTGAACACCTTTTCCATCATACACCTGGGTGTTAAGAGCAGGTGTTTCATGAGAGTACTTCAATAAGTCAGCAGCGGTGTTGTCTTTAAGGTTTAAGTTGACTTATTAATTACATCTTTCAGCCTTAATTGCATAACCCATACTATGATGTGTCGGTAAGAAAAAAAATAGGGATATAATGTATAGAGACTGATGAATAATAAGGAGATGTCAAATCCAGCAGAAACGTCTGGGCAAAGTCTTATAATCTTGCACATTATTTGACTGAGCTTTGCTTCCCATCAGGGGCTGGCAGCAGGAGTGAATGTAAATCTATCATGATGTTAAAGCTGGAAGAAGCACCAACTGCCAATGAATGGTGATATGAGATGGCTGGAGGTTAAAGAGGTTGATGAAAAGGTCCATGTGAAGACTTCACTGCCACAGGTTGGCTCTCTGTTTTAACACAGTTGTACAAAACCACAGGTCTCAGAGTGGGGTGGACCCTTGTCAACTGGATGTCCTATGGGTGGCATCCAACTCCTAGCTCAGGTAGACTGGCCAAGGGGAGAGCAGTGTCAGCAAAAGTGTTGAGTCTCATTGAGTCTTACCTTGAATTCAACCTGGTTACAAAAAACTGAGTCATACGAAATAGTCCCCCAAATACATACTTGCCATCAGACATAAACAATATATGGATACAAGCAAAGACATACACTCTAAGCAATGTGCAGGGAAACACTTTCAGAAAATTCAATGGCAACCACTGAGTGTGAACCCACACCATACAGCATTACCTCTTTGAGGTGGGGGTAGCAGCCACCGGAGTCTGGGCGGCAGGAGGAGAAGGCGGCACCTGATCGGCAAGGCTCTGTGGTGCGGAAGCAGGTTGGCTGGGCGAAGCAGCAGCAGCGGGCAGAGAAGCAGGCGTTGGGCTTGTGGAGACTGGGGCATGCTCAACAGGAGTACTGCACGATAGGGTTAGGCCAAGCAGAAAAAAGAGAGGACAAATATCTTGAAGAAAATATATACACATACTGTGTATATATATTAGAGAGTTAAAGCGTCTCCGCAAGATATTCTATCCATTCACATGCAAGAGGAAGCTTCAATATTGCACACCCAATGCAAGGACAAACTGGAAAGCGTAAACATCCCATTAATACAGGTTATTTCTAATGATCCTTAAAGACAATGTTCACAATGTAAACAAGTACAACATGTTTTTTTTATCCTTAAAAAGAACTTTCATGAACTGGAACGAATGGAAAAAAAAAAGTTGTTTTCATAATATTAAAAGGAACATATGTGATGTCTACTGACTAGTGAGGAGGTCCTACACAAAGCTGGAATTGTCGGAAACATCTGGAATTGCGTGAAAACTAGAAATGTACTCTTAGTGGAAAAGCCCTGCAATAAGTAGCTAATTTACATTTTGTTTATTCATTTAAGTTTTTTAATTTTAAGTTAAGTTTTTAAAACCTAAATTAAAGTTTATTCATTTAATTTAAGTTGCTGTCTTCTGCTAGGAAAGCTTTATCAGTGATGCTGCTAGACAGGCTGAACACTGGAAAAGTGAGACAGATCAGTATCCATACACACACTTTCTTCAGATACAGGTTGCATATTCATCTGCACTTTCAGATGAAAGCCAACCAAGAAACGTCTCACAGAGAAGCTCACAACTTTTGTCTTTCAGCCCTGCTGAGGAAAGGATTAAACACAGCATGTACACAGAGTATATGATCAGAATATACCAAGAACCATAGACGTACTGTATAGAACAAAAAAAAATGTTTAACATTCTTTAAAGGCTTGAAACATAAAAGGCATTGCTTCATCAGACAAATGGATCTGTCCACTCTTCCTTCTAGTCCATCCTGTCAAATAACAGCAGGTACAAAGGCCAGAGCAGGAGCCCCAGCGCAGAAATGGGGAGTAAGAGGGCAGGCATCTAGCAGCAGCTGGATTAGTGGACTAACAGCTGACCTTGCACACCAGTCAGGAACCTTGTGTGCTGAACTGCTCTCTGCCAACACAGCCAAACTTCATATAATGGGCTTGGGTGTTCTTTCCAGAAAGAGGGACTGTATAGGTATTAACAACAGTTACACACACAGGCTGAAGCTGCTTGTCCAATGCGGGGTTGTGGAAAACCAGAGCCTAGCCTGAAAACACAGGGCATAAGGCTGGAGGGGGAGGGGACACACCCAGGACGGGACGCCAGTCCATCACAAGGCACCCCAAGCAGGACTTGAACCCCAGACCCACCAGAGAGCAGGACCCAGCCAAACCCGCATCTCCCCTAACACCAATTAATAATAATTAATTGACAATTGTGTGTTTGCTGGACAAGCTGGGAATATGTTCTCCTCTGAACTCTCTAACAAAGTGAAAATCAGTCGGAATGAACAGAAGCAGGAAACAGAACAGTGCTCACCAGATGGTTCACTTTTCATCAGTTTTTTTTTTTTTTTTAAACTTCCGTGCATGTGTGCATGTTTGCATACATCCGTGTACTTGCTGTTGGACTGATGAGCCACCTGACATGGGACCTAAGGACACGGCAGGTTTAAAATATCACTGAGACAGAGGACTTGCAGCAAATTCTGACAGTAGACCAAAACAATCATCATGGTTTTCTCATCCAACACACACAGCCTCAGTGACACCTTCCACACGCAACTTGCGCTGACAAAAGTCACTGGAAAGCACCAGTCAAATCATAAAATGAACTGAAGCCATAAGACCCAATCAGCTCAATAGCTTTCTCAGGCTGGAGTAAAACCCCCTGTACTTGTAAAAATTATTCTTATACTTTCCAGATTCCAAAACTGTGTAAACCTTCTTTACACACAGAACCACCAAAATGAGGCTCAGAACTGTTGGACTGCCTGCTTGAAAACACCCTCCACATCCACAAGACGACACATACAAAACACTTCTGAACTCAGAAATGATTGCCCTAAATAACACAATACGCCACAACTTCAACAAAGCTTCTACAGGGATGAAGTCTCCAAAACTGTGGCATTATAGAACATGAAGGCAATGTCTCCTGTGATCTTATTTTTATATAATGCTTTCCAAAGTTATGTAGAGAGGAAGAGAGGTAGTGAGGTATTATACCTGTTAGAAACAGTATAACTCATATACAGAAGTCACATAGAGGTGTGTATTAGGTGTATTAAATGTATTTTTGACTTACATATTTTGGACTTACGATGGGTTTCACGGAACGTAACCCCATCGTAAATCGGGGACCCCTTGAACTGTATATCTGTCACTTGCATATATGTCAGCTCAATGAACAACTCAACTAGAGTCACAACTAATTTTGGTAACAATTACACTGTGTTTTTAACATGTCCTGTAACTCAGGTCAAGCAAAGAAAAAGAGAGAGAATGAAAAAGAGGTAAGAAACTGCTGTCAATAAACCAATCATACCTAGGCTAAAATGGGTCAAACAACAATACTGAATCACTATACAGCACCGAAGGAGCGTAGACAAATAGAGCCATAATAACTTAGAACGGCTATGAATAGTGTTACATTTATTTAGCACACGCTTTTCTCCGAAGCGACTTCCAATGAACTCTATGTAGTGTTATTAGCCAACACACCTTATTCACCAAGGTGACTTACACTGCTAGATACACTATTTACAATGGGTTACTCATCCATACATCAGTGGAATACACACACTCCCTCTGTCACTCACACACTAGGGGGGAATCTGAACAGGGTGTCTTCGGACTGTGGGAGGAAACCAGAGCACCCGGAGAAAAGCCACGAAGACACAGGGAGAACATGCAAACTTCACACAGAATAAGCAGGGATTGAACCCATGTCCTCTAGCGTCACCCAGGGGCTGTGAGACAGCAGCACTACTTACTGTGCCACCACGTCACCCATGTTAACACTGCTAGCCTATCTCTGTCATCATACAAATATGCTGTAATTAATAACACCTACCCACAGCAGGCACAATGAATCCTATTCAGCCTGGTGTATGAAACAAGTTTGACACTTGTGATTTAAATGAAAAACAAATGTCAGAACTACCACCGAATTCTGTAATTCCTCTAATGGTACCCTTTGTACATACTCAACTAAGAGGTAAATACATTTACTCGACTTTCTCCAAAGCGACTTGGAAACGGGTGATGAAAACAAAATGAAAGCAAAAGTGAGAAAGGTACACCTGGGGTAGGGGTATGGACTGTGACCGTCTCTCCCCTGAGATTTGTAAGTTTCAAGTTCTTCACTGTGAGTTGTTCCTAACATTATAATCAGTATAGTTACAGTATTTGAGCCCCTGCTTGAAACCAAGTTTTTATTTGCCATTAAAAAAAAAAAAAAAAAAAAAACTGAAATTAAACACATGGGGAGTAAAAATCAGTCTTTTGGACCAATGAGTCCAAAATTTGAAATATCTGAAGTGTCTTTAGGACACAGAAAGGGTGAATTTAGCCACCTACTGGAGGAGGAAACATCATGGTCTGGGTTTGCTTTCCTGGCAGCAGAGTTGGTGATCTGTACCAAGATCATGGCAGTTGCAAACAATATTGCCTATCACAGCATACTTTAGAAGCATGTTGTTCCATCGTAATTACGCCTAGTTAGGCAGTACTTGGTATTTCAGCAAGATAATGTTCAAAACATACTTAAAAGTTGTCCAAGAAAGTAAGTGAAGTACAACTCAGAGTAATGTAATGTGCTCATTGCATTTTCCTGCGAGATGTACATCGCTTTGGAGAAAAGCATCTGCTAAATGAATACATGTAAATGTAACTCAAACTGACGACCTGGGCGTAAAATGTGAATCAATCAAAAGTACACTGCAGTAAATTTACTGGAACTCTTGACTTGTATTGTGTGTATATAGGCAACACAGTACTGATACTCTGTTTCTGGGGTACTTGTGATGACGTGGCTAAAACGATTAAGCTCTGCCATGAATGGCAGCACGGAGCTGCATTAAGTTCTTTGGTGGTGTCAATGACCGCAACACTAAGCCTGAGAGACGCTAGCTGTATCCTCCTCCAGCTCCTTGCTAGTAGAGGGTCAAGTGTGAAATCTATGGAGACTCTCATCAGGGAGGCATCTGGCTCCACCAGTGAATGTCCCTGGGCCTGGTTTACTGGGGTTTCTGTCAGGTATGGCCACTGCAGCTGCTGCTAGCTGCCTACCTTGATGTCCTTTGGGCTTCCTCATCTGAGTCTTGAGCTAAGAGAGAAAGAAAGAAAGTGTAAAAAACTGCCCGTTCATTTCTGTTTAAATCTATCTGAAACTTCTTTTTGAATGCATCGTGCTCTCTTTCCTCCTGTTTTAATTACTGCTAGTTACCATGTTCGTTTGTCTCCAAATAGAATCAGTTCGGGAGATTAATTCAGACATACATCTTATCCTGGCTGTATGCTGTGAGCTGCTCACTCATTTTAACTCTGTGAGCTGTAGGCTTCATCGTGCACCATTATACACTTGGAGAGTAGGCTAGAAGAGCGCTCTGTTTAATTCCACCAAGAGTGCTGTAGAGCCCACATAAGACAATACTGGCCATACATGACTAGAGTGGCACTGCAGGGACTTTAACCTATATCGTCACCATTGAAAATTCACCCATGTACCAATGGGGAGGAAGGATACTAATTATTTTAATGTGTCTACAGTGTTCAAAATTCCGATTTTACATCTGTAGTGAAACGTGTCTTAACTGCTGCTAAGGCCTCAGGGTTGATTACGTTATGGATTGTAAATATTTCCTTACATTCACACTAGAAATGTGCCAAGTTTCAGCAGAAGCTCATTAATAGTTCCTTGTTACTTCTTTGTTTTGTACAAATGTGGAGCACTACGGTTAAGGATTTCTGGAAAAGGTCAGATATATAAAAACCCAGCTGATTAATTAAAATAAGAATGTTGTTGAGCACTGCGAAGACCCTCTTCGTAGCTGGGTGAGACTTACCGTACTCCGTTCCTGTGATGTGGGCAAGGATGCGGAAGGACTTGGACTGCAGCTGGGCAGCACGCCGGTTCCAGTCCGTGTCCTTGTCCTCCGACTGGATCACGGCTTTATACACTGGAGAAGCACTGTCTACAAGAGGGTCTTTAACTGGCAACGTACTGCAACCACAGAAAGAGCCGCGCAGGATCAGTTAATCTGCAGCTGCTGGATTGTGGATCACTTAGGGGACCTTACACACTGGCCACACCTTGTTTCATTTTAGCTCTATTCCTTGGCACTGAGGCTTCATAGTTCACAATTATACTTCATTCTTCATCCACAGTTTTTAAAGGCTTCCTTAGAAGCATTGACATCAAGGTGCGGCAGGAGTGATTAAAGACCTAAGTTATGAAATTAAACTCATAAATGTTTTGTTTTGCTCTCTTGACATTAACCGTTTACCCACCGCAACACTGTTTAAAAACAGGAAAATAAAAACGTAGTAATTGAGATCTCACTTTCATTTTCCTGCCAATCTACATGGTATTGTGGTGCACCTCCCAAACTCAGATCATTTCAATGCCTCCCAACCTGCCGTACAGCACAAATAAGCAGGTTACTGTGGGAAAAGTAAACATACAATTCACGTTCAACATATCTTTCTTAAGCAGTGCACCTACACTACCTACATGAGAAGCTCGGCCAGGTGGACAGGCTTGCGTGTACCTTTACTATGTCTGCACAGCCTGTCTTTATGCATAATATTCAAAACAAAAATAAGCAGAAGGAGGACTGATATGCAGAACATGTCTTTTTACCATGCTTGGCACTTGGTGTACAACAAAGGCATGACCCTCATGTTTCTGATTTTTAACCATTTTTTTTTTGGCTGAGGCAAAAGGCACAGACAGTAAGTGCACTGACAGAAATCCTCCTTTCCTTACACAGCCCTTCCAACTCCTTAGTATTTACACTTTATGTAACTAGGGAAAGCAAAACCTGCATTAGTCTGATTATGTCCACCTCAAAAGTCTCGGTTTAGATTTATTTCAATCACGACTAAACACAAATACTCATATGAATGTGTACAACTTCCCAGACCATCCTCATGACGTCCTCTTTCCCGCAAAAATGTAATGAAAAGCTCTACATGGTCAACTCTGCCTAAAAACAAGAACACCAAAATAAGTCAATAAAACACTTAATGTCGACATATGAGATATATGACCAGAACATGAAGGCAGTAGAGTAAAATTGCTCGGGGTGCTATTGAACAGAACATGAATTAACGGAATCCGACCTGATGGCGCATGAACAGAATGCAAGATGCAGGCCCAAAAAAAAAAGAAAAAGAAAAAAAAACAAACAAACATTGTATAATTTGAAATTTTTGGCCATAAGGAGAAGCCAAACAAGTAATACAATTCAGGTCATAATATGTTACGGCTACAGAGGGAACAGCTTCCCACCATTAAGCATATGAAAGTCTGGTTGTGTAATCTAATCATGAAGCCCAAGTAACTACGTATCTTTGTCACGTGTGTGTTTCGATAATGACCCGGTACCTATGGATCCGACACACAAACTTACTTCTATGACCCATGCTTTCTACGATGTCACCACTGCATTGGGGAAGGCAATACCAATCATCTGACCTCACACTTGAGGACACATTACAAGATGAGCAAAGGCTAACAACATACCGCAGGCCAGGCTGAAACATGCACACCACATGTCTGACAAATAATGCAAAAAACAGGAAAGGTCACAGTATTAGCAGATAGGGGGGGCAAGGTAAGCAGGCATCAGTGCAAACAGAAATAAGAGAGAATGACAGCGGAACAGCCCAAGGCTGCCCACTATGTTGATACAATGACCAGGCTACTTACGCAAGGGGAGAGCTGATAGCTGGGGTGTCGCTGCTGAGAGTCACATTATTCACCAGATTCCCCCAAATGGTCAAGGGGGGGGGAGTGGCGAGACCGCAGAAAAGGGAAGAAGCGCAAAGCGGTGGGGCATGGGTGAGATGGAGTGGAAGAAGGAAAAGCAGAGATGAGCTCCCCTCACCACACAAAAGTGCTGGAGCCCAGATGAGCCAATCATCCCCAATGTGACACATTCCAACAGTGCTTCAACTCTTCTGAAAATGCTATAAAGAAATACCTGAATGTCCATAACAGATGGAGACATGTCAGATCTTACACACACTTTTACTAGCTGTCCTACACTTGGAAGGCTATAGTTGCACTAAAAAGAGAGTCAGCAGTACATGATCAAGTCAGAAGAGAAGGTGGAAAGCTACAGGATCACACTGTAGGAGTAACTGTTCACACAGTGGCTGGTATTTGTAACTACATTCCATCACATCCTTTTTAGTGTGACTGTATATGGGTGAAGTGGATATAGGCTAATCACTAACACCGTGTGTCATCGTGCAGAAGGCATGGCTTATACACACACACACACACATTTTCAGAACCGCTTGTCCCTTACGGGGTCACGGGGAACCGGAGCCTACCCGGCAACACAGGGCGTAAGGCCGGAGAGGGAAGGGGACACACCCAGGACGGGACGCCAGTCCGCCACAAGGCACCCCAAGCGGGACTTGAACCCCAGACCCACCGGAGAGCAGGACTGCGGTCCAACCCACTGCGCCACCGCACCCCCGCATGGCTTATACATAATGTACCAATTCATGGCTTAGGGACAGCGCAAACACATACAACTGATCATCCTTCCTTGATACAAGAGTACATTTCTACTCTTGTCTTGTCAGTCATTCAGCAGGAAGACTGTGACCAACTGGAAGCCTTGGTGGCACAGAAAAAAGTAAGGTGCTCTGCCATTGCCGCATGGTCTCAAAGTCACTGCCGATATCTCTGTATCTCTTTCTATAACATGTAGGATCTAGCAAGGAGAATACAGAGAAAATAAGAAACAGAATACAGAGAGAGACTGAGACAGAGAGGAAAGGTGTTGAAAGCATCCCCTTCGGGATTTTAGCTTTCTCCAGCACAGAGCAGCCCTGCATGTCTAAACTCTAGTGCGGCCAGTGAGCGCAGCAAGCTCATGCAAGCTTGATCGAGGGAGCTAGCGTGGAGGTGCTCGATGGGAACGTACTGGGGTTTGACTTACCTGGATAAATCACTGCCTCTGGCCTGAGCCTGGCCAGCTATGGCATCCATTATAGCATCCTGGGAGTACATGCTAATAGGGGTGTTGTACTGGGCATGAATGATGGTTGCCTTGCCACCGGGACCCTTGACCTCGATGGGCTTGTGGGTAGACAAGGCGGAGTCCTTCAATGCACTGGGGCTGAAGCTGGGAACGTACTCATTGCTGTCAGGCAGAGGTGGGAGGAGGGTGCCCGTGATATAGAGAAAGAAAAAGGGAAAAGAAAAAAGTGCAGGAAAAGGCAGCGGTGTCAAGAGCAAAAGATATAGGCGTGAGGTGTAAGATCAGTAGGTCCATTCCACCTGATTGCCCATCAGTAAAGCAGCACCACACTTCTACTTTCACACTACCGAAGAGCAGTAATCCATAAAATATCCTTATCATAATCATGACTTCTCAAAAATGATAGCGATGGGTTGTTAATGCAAGATCAAGAGCATCACACACACACACACATTTTCAGAACCGCTTGTCCCTCACGGGGTCACGGGAAACCGGAGCCTACCCGGCAACACAGGGCGTAAGGCCGGAGGGGGAAGGGGACACACCCAGGACGGGACGCCAGTCCGTCGCAAGGCACCCCAAGCGGGACTCGAACCCCAGACCCACCAAAGAGCAGGACTGCGGTCCAACCCACTGCGCCACCGCATCCCCTCAAGAGCATCACATTGGAGGTTATTCATAATATATACCTGTTCTTCACATAACAGGCTTAATTTCTTCCATGAAATCACCTCCATTGTGAGGGAACTGAACTACAATTGTTTGAAATGGAAAAAATAATAAAATGAAAATATGTAACCTAAAATTAATACAAATACCATATGCATAAAATGTATTTTTATGCATGACAATGATGTAAACACAGTTTATAATATTTGTAACAAACTACTATTTGCATGCTGTCTTTTAATGTAATATTTTCATTAATTCATTATTGACAACTGCTTTCACTAAGAGAGGGTCACTATGGTCTGGAGCCCAGCCCAGAAACGTAAGGTGCTGGTTGGGGTGCACAATGTTGCATATTTTCTTTTCAGTTTTTTTTTTTTTTCCCCCCCTTTATAGCCTTTCCCTGTGTAATCTGTATAACAACACAAACATGTGGTTAGAAAATGAATGCAGGTGTAGTGTCTGTTTACAGCGGTGGTAGAGCAAATGTTCAAGTGAATCAAATGTTCAGGCACTCGGCCACGAGCAGGAGAGGCAACACACAGAAGGAAACTCATCGCTAGTGGGTCTACACATTGTCAGCCATAATGACACAACAAACACTCCGCAAGGACCGTCGCTGTTAGTTTCACGGTTAAGACAGTCCCAAACTGACAGAGTACTTTGTGGTATGGCATATTGTCCTGCTGGATTGTTTTTCCATTAGAAAAAGGGTAAACTCTGGCCATGAAGGGATGATCCTCGCCAGCAACAATGTTCAGATACAGGGTGGTGTTCAAACAATGCACAATTGATACTAGGAGGTATATGGAAACACTCGCTGCATCACTGCATCCTCACTACGAGCCCCGTACTGCCGAAACTGTGCAGGATATGTCTGAGTCTATGCACTCAAACTGTTTATGGTAAATTCTGTCCCTGCCCATCAGTATTTGAAAAGAGAAAATGGGATTTGTCAGACCAAGGAACATTTTTCTACTCTTCCGATCACATGTTCACTGGAGCCTTATGTATATGTCTATTAAATTAAATCTTGAGTCGTGCCATTCTCCTCTGACCTTTCTTACCTATGCTTTTTTGCTCTCAGGACTGCCACTTACTACATTTTTAGCTCACCATTCTCCGTAAATCCTTCAAAAGCTGGAGCATAAGAATTGCAGGAGGGTGGCCTTTTCTACGATGCTGGAGCTGGTGTGTCCGGCACCAATGAACATGCCACATTTAGCATAGGATAGGTCTCATGTCTATGTCTAGAACATACTGTCTAGAATAGTAACATGCTGACCATGCCTGCATACTGTACACACCAAAACACATCCGAGTGACTGTGTGGTGGTTGGGAGCTGTAGGAAAAATTGGGCAGGTGGAACTAATGACATTACTTGTGAGTGTATATCCTCAGCCGAAATATCTTGCTCCATGAGGAATTAGAAAATTAGAGCTCAATATTACCATGAAGGTACATGTGCACACGTGAATGTATTCATTTTGAAAATGCTTTACTGTAAGAACAGATTGTAAGAAAAGCCATAACTGCATCGTGATTCAAGTCAACATGGCTAAGCTGAGTACCCACTGTGTAACCGGCAATGCTTGTGTTACTAAATGTAACCTGACATCCACGTCATGCCTGAAACACACTCCTCATGCAGTCAACATGCAGATGTAGAACTTTTTTCATAGACCATTCATTTCCCGCTCTTTTGTCAGGCAGCACTTGTCAATGCGCATGCACTTGTCACTACGACATTACATGTCTTGTGTGACGGCCAATTTGACTATCGCACAGAAAAGAAAACACCATGGTGACCTAGGTACAAGATGTCAGCATGGCTTTTTTTGTATAAACCTTGTCCCTTTTGTTAGATTAAAAAAAAACAAATCAGTTCTTGATCAGATCTTGAACAATGACTATAAAAATTCTTTCAAATCAACAGGCAGAAATTTGATGAATATTTTAAATTAATACATCAGTTTAGCACTTTTGCTGAGGTTTTTTTTTTTTTTTTTTTTTAAACGGCGCTTGTACATAATATAAAGGAGTACTATACCATCAAACTGCAAACTATACTTAAAATATAAAACGATGGCAAGATGCTATGCTCATCAAACAGGCCAGGCCATGCCCATACCCCAGAGCAGGTACTAACTTGGCAGGGGTGTTGATGATGACCTAGGGCAACATAAGAAGGGAAAGGAAAAAAGAATCTGCAGTTAGCAGCGCGACTACAATTAGTGCCATGTGGAGCTGATCATCACAGAACATCTGGCCCCCAAACTCTCAAACGTAAAAGCTGCGTCTGCAAAAGCAACACATAGTTTCTGCTTGATGTAAAGTAGTTCAGCTTCTTTCCTTTCATGAATTAACATTTGAACAACTAAATCCATTTTTAATTATTAATTACTGATGCATTGCTTGGGAAAAAACAAACCAACTGTATTGCAGAGCTGATATAACATAATTTGAATGTGTTTTGAGTGAGTCCACGTTATATCTTATATATTTACCTTAATAAAAATTACATGCATCAATAGTCAAGAGGGTCCAACCCTTGACCGTATTATAATACGTGTTATATCAGGTCAGCACTGCACTTCTATCTAAATAACAGATACTAAAGAATGGCAATCTTAATTTTTTAATAAAGACAGTCTTTCAAAACCTTAATCATTTCTGGATTTGAGAGAGCAGCCGGCTTCCTCTTTCAAATCGCATGTACTTGTCATGAGGCAATGTGTACCACTGAGAAACCTCCCAAAGGACAGATGCATGTCATAAACGGTGATCAAGGAGACTATCAGACCCTACTTCAAGAATGAGATGAAGACATGGCAGGCAGCAGCACTCAGCACTACAGTGGGTCTCTCCCTACGTCACGAGGACAGCAAGCCTCTGACACTGATATAACGAGACTGCAACCCATAATTAATCTCTGCTCAACTCCCACATTCCCCCTTAGGGCTCCCAGCATTCTGCAGGGCACTTAAGGACATATATACTTAGAAATTTCTGATGCACAAAAATGAGTCTAAGACACTTTTTTGTTTCCACGAGCAGTGGACGGCTACAGGAAGGGCCAGGGAAGGGACGGGGCAAATGGGAGATGGCGCCTGTAGAGTGTGGAACACAAGGGAGTCCAAGCGCTGGTGTTCCGTCGCCTTTTAAAAGGCAGTCAGCAACAGGTGGCTATTCCGTCCTCCAGTCACCAAGCGACCGCACCGCAATAACCCCATAAACACGTAGAAACACACTGTCTCTGTCCTTGCCTCTTCATTATTACCTCCTTTTAACGCAACATCAAAAGCAAACAACATAAACGACATAACTGCTTAGGTGACCCCAGTGTGAAAATGCATATTTACCGAGCAGGAAATAAAGAAAACCCTTCAGCTGGCAAACTTCAGGTGTGTCTCCTCATTTACGAGTGATGAATAACTCCACGGAATCCACGGAGGCTAGAGTCCCCAGCCTGACTAATGTGACAAATTAAATGGAACTAACGGAACTTCTTGTAAAGACAGAGAACACAGAGTTGATGGTCCACATAAAAGGTAACGGTGAGCTGATTCTTTGGCTTCTATTTTGGCGCTGTTAGGTCAGCGCCCCTGTGATGAACGCGATGCACAAGTTAAGCCAGGGAGCACGATGTTATTTCGTGAGCATTTTGCAAGGGCGAGAGCGCTGCTTGGCCTGTTTCTATTAGCTGAATGACGCCCATTCGCCAAGCCTGAGTCTCTCAGTGCACTTTGCTGTCTCTACAAATTCCCCACAGCAGGGGTAAACCACCTCGATGCCTCGCGTGCGTCAGAAGTGACCTGTAACACAAGACTTCAGCGCTAAGAATTCAATTCCAAGGGGGCCATGCCTGTGTGTTCTGAGCCCAGCAGTCAGCCTCCTGCTGAAAGACAGAGCGGCAAGGTTTTCTCTTGACCTCGCCAGTCACTCTCCCCCACTCCCAGAGCAGAGGGACCGGAGTGCCAAGGTCCATTGGTAATGTCTCCTTTGCTACAGGCTCATCTCTCTATGCTACGTACCCCAAGGGTTCGCCCTCTGCAGGGCCCCTTCCTCTGGCACTCCCCTGAAGCGCCGCCATCTCTCTGAGCGTCTCCGCTGAGTACAGACCGATTGGGGTGTTATACTGTCTCTTGTGGCTGGGAGTTGCTTTGCCAAAGGCACCAGGGGAGCCTGTGCCCAATGGCCTCTTTGAGGTAGAGGTGGTGTCAGTGCGGCTGAGCAGCACGCTAGAGGACTGGCTGACCTCCTGTTTGCTGCAGTAGGAATTTGTCTCACGGAATGCCCCTACTGACACAGAGGAGGTATTCCTGGCTGAGAGGCTGCCATTGATAAGGCCTGCCTGACCCTTGGGGAGGAAACAAAGGGGTAAGATGTGAGTGCAGTCGAAGGAGAGGGCAGAGAGAGCAGAGCAAGAGAGAACGCAGATGCGGTGCGTTTTCATTAATCAATCGAGATTTTTAATCATTTCAATAAGGCAGAACTGGGTTTCGCAGCGGTCGCAATCCTAACTCGGATGGGCAATGCCCTTTAGGTTAGTCACTAGGGGGAGGCAAATGACTGTGCCACGACTGAGTGGGTTTTCTCCACTGGCGCTTATCACCGAAAACAAATTCTTAAGAAAGCAAACAATAAAATTGCTCTCCCAGCAAAAATGGGACTTATGCTTTACCACTGCCTTAAATTTATAAGCTGTGAAACCCAAGAGACCGCTGGCCTTCTGTAGAGTTCTCACTGGAAAAAAAGATTTTACTGGTGTGTTTTGGCTGCTCAACAACCAGCGATTGAAGTGAAACTAAGGAGGATTTGTTTTATAGCCCTTCTTATTTGAAAACATTAACCTCATGTCCTTTTGGCACTGCTGGCCACTAAGGCATCAGAAAGTGCATCTGCTTAACCTTATTTTAGGCTGGAGACCAGGATGAGGTCTACTATCATGTTCAGTTCCTGTACCTCATAAGAGAACCTCCCATGGTGGATGGCACAAGACTCCATAGAGAGGATCGCAACAGAGAAGGAGACGAGCCACCTACCTTCTGGTGTGGGATGATGGGTTTGGAGATGTCAATTCTTGTGGGCATTGGAACAGTGGGTATTGGAGCTGGGCGTTTTGACCTGCAGGTGACACAAATGTTGTCCATCAATGCAACCTATGACCAAGACAGCTGATGAAAACTGTGTGACAGTTCATGGACAGTTTAATAACTGGGAAAATGACTTAATGGCAAAAGGAAAGAAAATGTTCCTGGGTGGAAAAGGAAGCAAATGACTTCCAGGTTTATTCACGTGTAAACGAAAAAGGGTTTCACAGGCAGCAGCAAGGACTATGGTGAGTGTGCCAAACAATGCTCGATACACCACAGCGAGCTGTGTGATGACACCTTTGTCAAATAACAAACTTACACATGGTTGCCAGGCCACTTCTGCACTCTTTAGAGCTGAGAGTCAAGAATTCAAATTGTACAACATCCAAAAATGCTTGTGCAGACCTGGCAGTACTAGTCCTATAGATGGGAAGTAGGAGTCACGTACCCCCAGGGGTCTAGTTGGAATCTCGATGTTTCTGTAGCTTCAGGCAAATACTGAACGTAAAGTCCTGGGAAAGCGATCGCTATTCATACTGTAACTAAGGTATCATAAGTGCAATGAGGAATGGAAGCAGCAAAGGCTGCTGTGCATCATGGCATCTTGGCCAACAAAAAGAAAACAAATGATTATACCTCTGGCTTAAGTTCAGACAGCGCTGACCCACTTATGAGGTCCTGGGTCAAACCTGTCTAATAAAATTGGTCCCCTTTTGATCCAGCATTCAGGAACGGAATCACACAGGTCTGCCAGAGGTCAGTGAGATACACGGGAGGACCGCTCGCATATTGAGATTTAATCTCAAAACCCAAAACACCAAGGAGGCAGCTTCTATGTGTCTGATACCAGCTAGTTCATCAAACACAACAGCAACTTTTTATAATACAATTTCTCCTCTTCCTTTTACATCTTAATGTATTTTATTCCTGAAGTACACAAGGTTAAGTATTATGAAAATCTGTAATATGAATACCAGGGAGAAACATGTAGTATGCAAGATATTGTACAACTTTTATTTTACTGTCTTTTATGAACTTCTAACCACATGCACCACATTTCTTGGTTTCTGGTGACTTTCAGTTTATTATCTTTTACTGTCTCAGTTTACTTTATCGACTTTACTAATACTTGAGACATAACTATAATTATTTGTTGTACTGTAAAAGCCTCTGTACCACTGTACTCTGTGAAAATTGTACTAGTTTGTAGGACAAGAGGATGCAGAGTCATATTTCCTGCTTCAGTATATCTATATTTTTGGGCTAGATGAGTTCTTAGAGAAAAGGGGATCAGAATGTATACAGAGCTGGAATCATCACACTGTGGGCAGAAGGGACTTAAATAGGGTCATCACGGTAAATCTGTGTTTGCATGTACATGTATTCATTTCTCAAAAAATGAATTTTAATCTTCATATAACTATTCACCAGTTTAATACAGGTAAGTAATTTCACTTAAGTAATTTAGGGCAGGCCGAGTGGGTTGGACCGGGTCCTGCTTTCCGGTGGGTCTAGGGCTCAAGTACCGCTTGGGGTGCCTTGCGACAGCCTGGCATCCCGTCCTGAGTGCGTCCCCTCACCCTCCAGCTCTTCGCCCTGTGTTGCCAGGTTAGGCTTCAGCTCCCCGTGACGCCGTATGGGACAAGCGGTTCAGCCAACGCGTGTGTAATTTAGGGCAAGTACCTTCCGCAAGGGTATTACAGCAGTAGATGAGACTTGAACCCACAACCTTTGGATCCCGAGAAAACAGGTCTAACCACTTTGCTATCAGCCACCCCACACCAAACACCTGTACCAGAAACAGGTTACCAGTGTGGTTTGTGCAGTGGGTCTTCGCATACGGGGTGTCTATGTATGACACGTATGTGTAGGGTGTGTGTGTGTAAGGTAATACACTGCAGAGTGAATAAATGTAAATGTGTGGGTGGCCTGTGTGTGGCAGCTGCCAAAGTTTCATTTAAACATTTTTATTTACTTTAAATCACATTAAAATTAAAACAAATTTAAAGTGACTCAAAAAAAAAACATGGTTTCCTCAAATTCTTTTTAAATGCTCATTGCTGACTGATTTATTGTGCAACTGTGCAACATTCATCAGCTTTACTCACAAACAATAGACACAGGCTATAAACAGTGTGGAAGAGAAGAGTGAAGGCAGTCACATTACGTCACGCTACTGCACTGTATAGGCGTTCTATACTGCCAAATACCAACACCAGGATCCCAAGTGCAGGTGAAAATACAGAGAACTGCCTTTGGACCCAAAGGTTGCAGGTTTGATACCCACCTCTAGCTGTAGTACCCTTGAGCAAGGTGCTTACCCCAAATTGCTCCAGTACCATTGTATAAATGGGTAAATAACAGTAAATTCCTTTGGAGAAAAGCATCAGCTAAATGGATAAATGTAAATCACACAGCAAAGTTTCATTTAGCAGACACTCTTCTGTAAGGTAACATACAACTCCGTAAAGAAAAGTACATTTCACCAGCAGACAGAGAGATACAGACGCATGCACGCAATTCTCAAAGAGTAGCTGCACACAGAATTCATGATGAGCCCCTGGCCCGCTTCATGCTCAGCTTGTGAACTTTTTGACTAATGAACTAAGTCTTGGTAAGTCGGGGACCAACTGTAGACAGAAGAAAAAAAACATGTAAAACTAACCGAAAAATGTTTATCTTCGAAAAATTTTAATTTGATCAAGGACCCAGTGTATAAAACTGCTCTCATCTCGATGTACAAAACGTTGTTACTTTTACAGAAAATTGTGCAAAAATCCTTTCTTTTTTCAAATTCAAATCCTTACTGAATTCTTGCTACTGAAAGGAGAAAAAAGGAGGCTAATGATGTAAGAGAATTGTACTCAATTAGTGAGGGAAATTTTTGGTGTAAAAACAGCACTCCATCCTTAAAGAGAAGTAAGATTTTGGAAGCAAATGCTATTAAAACACTGAATGACAGTTTTTGGTCAGCAATGCCACTTTATCACATAAGTTTTAGGTAGAAAATGCCACTGTATCATTACAGCAGGTTTTGGTCTGGCAGAGACAGTGCTTTCAGTCATCCAGCCATACCATATAGAGTACACCATATATTATCATCCACACCACATATACAGGGACATTACAAAAATGGGAAAATTCTTCAGTTAACAACACTGGAAAGTTTCCTCTATGTACGTGCTACTTGATCCTCAGTTTTCCATTCAACACCCAAATACAGACCTTTACATTATCTTAGTATGAAATGGACCAAGTGTCAGACAGAAAAAGGAAGAGAGGAAGTACTGCGACTCAAAAATAAAGCAGTGATGATGTACTGGGAATAAAACCTGTAACATGGTAATAGGTGAGCACTGCTGGCACAGTAGCAATGGCACTCTGAACAACCCACTGATGTATTCAAATGGTCTTCAATATCATCAGTGTTTGCTCTTTCCTGCTTCTCACCTACAACCCAAAGTACAAGGATTTTACAAGTACAGTCTGATCCTGGGCTTCACACTTGCTCCTTCTAACAAAAGAAGACTTATCATTTAAAGGGGATATCACGCTGCCAGTACAAGTGAAGTTCAATGAAAAACAAATGATAAATGATAATTTCAGCAGATTTTTGAAACATACCAAAGTTGCCAAAAGTAGAGAGGGGACAATTTCACACCTTGTGACATAGTAAATTCAACAATAAATAAACAGAAAAAACAAACTTTAAAAACCTTCCTGAAATAAAAGAGAGTTTTAAAACTTCACAGTTGTACTTTTAAATGTTGCTCAGAGGACCCAAGAAGGATGTGCTCTATGACATGAAGGATTGTTAAAGAACGATGTGAAGGCCTAAATTATGAATAAATCAGGGAACACAGAACATTGCCTTGGGAAATCTCACTTAGCCAGTACTGTCCAACTCAACTGGCCTCATTTCATCAGAAGGCATTGGAAGGAGAATCTCCTCTTTGGAGACTCTTGCTACATTACTTTCACTACAGCGAAGGACATTTCAGGGCATTCGGGAGTTTTCAAGGTGTTTGCTATAATCCAGGATGACAGCAGCAAGTACGAAGAGCATAGCGCTGTCATTATTTTCATTTTTCCCCGATTTACATTTTTACCATGTGGATGTGTACATGGAAGGACAGGAGTAGACTCACTGAAAGATCAGTACACACACATCACTCTCTTCCAGTCATCCTAGAAATCAAAAACTTTAGCTGTGTGAACTAACCTGAGCCTAAGGATGCCTCATCCCCAACATAAATTGACTTTTAACCAAGGCATGGAATTACAGGAACACACTCTCCCAGTGACCCATGATCACTTGAGGTACATACACAAATTACCTCTTCCCTTCTCCTTGTCTGCATAAACTTTGAAGGTAAAAGCTCCCTTCATCTGATGCAGGATTAAGAGGACATTACAAATGTTTGAACAAGCCCCTTTTTCTGAGCTTCCTGGAACCCTAGAAGCACTTGAGAACTCTTGGACTGAGGCTCCATGTTCAGATGTTACACAGGACATTTAAAAAAAAACTCACTTTCTGTGGATGTATGTGAAACAAATTTCTGTTTCTGCAAATATTTAACTGGATTTGGTGCAATAAAAAAAGTTTTATTATGCACACCAGAATCTATACTTTTTATGGGAAAAGCGAGCAATAAAGACCCCAAAATCTAACAATCTGGGGGATAAGAGAGTTAGATGACAGAACAGGATAAGAGAACAATACATTGTGCAAAGTCTGAATCCAGGAACATATGGATCCATCCATCGTCGACAACTGCTTGTCCTGAGCAGGGTTGCTTTCATGTTCCGGAAGGATCTGTCGGACTAAATTGCAGAGCGAACAGAAGTTTATTTCAAGGAGGAACAGGAAGCGTGGTCAGGGACAGGCGAAGGTCTTAGATCAGCAAATGTCATACATAAGGACAATCCAGAAACGTGGTCGAGGAAACAGACAGAAGGTCAAAACACAAGAAGACTGAGCTGGGTTCAGGAAAGGGAAGGGATACGGGATGAGGACAAGGGCGAAGATGAAGGCGAAGCGAAGGCTAACTCTAGGTGAGCGAGCAGTTTGGCGAACAAGGGTCCGCATCCGACTTCGTTCCGCCTCTGCCTTTTATGCCTCCATCGAGCAGGAGCCTAACCCGGCAACACAGAGCTCAAGGCCAAAGGGACACATCCAGGACGGGACGCCAATCCATTGCAAGGCACCCCAAGCAGGGTTCAAACCCCAGACCTGCCACCCAGTGGACAGTGGCTGAACCCACCGTGCCACCACACCCCCCATCTGGATCCACACAGAAACGAAAAAAAGACCTTTTACCATAAGCCATTTGCTCTGATGACCCAGCAGTGCTTTGACTGCTTGTTAATCAAACTAGAAGATTAGCACATGCAGAGGTTGTCATAAAAGTAAAAAGGGAAAATATAAAGCTAATCAAGTTACCTTCCAACTGACTCCAAGATAACCTCATCAATACATTTTTTAAAATAATATCCTAGATGTCAAAAAAGTAGAATGTGTTGTTAACTTCCTGTGTCTTGATGGATGGATCCATTGTTAGTTAAAAAAAAATTCTGGTCAGTACCATTTACGGCACATACATCCACAAGTTGGCCTACTATCCACATTTAGGGAAAGCTTTGACTATCAGTTCCTTTATTATTCTTTTCTGTTTCAGCAGAAGGTTAAGAAAGCTCCATATGAAATAATCTTACAGGGAGTAATTCGGTATTTTCTAATTTTTCATATTTCCTTGAAAACACTGATTACACACTTACCACCTTGCGTTTGCATGGAAACACTCCGGACCAGTTGTAAAGGGCTGCTGCACTGGTAGAATAAAGCACTTAATTATGACTGCACCAACTGAAAGGTGATCTCTAGAAGGTTTGAATGTGACAGGCTGTGCAATAAAATCTCAGAGCTTTATAGATTGTAACCTTACATTTACTCATTCAACTGACACTTTCCTCCAAAGCAACTTACAGTTATTTACCCCTTCATACAGCTGGGTTACTTTACTGAAGCAATTTTAGGGTAAGTATCTTGCTCAAGGGTACTACAGGTGGAAGTGGAACTTGAACATATGACCTTTGGGTCCAAAGGCAGCAGCTCTAACTACTACTGTACCAGCTGCCCCCTACAAGTAAGTGAGCAATTAAGGTGTCCCTAGTTAAACAAAGCAGTTGGTTGTGATCATCCAGGGCACCACAGTGAACACTTAACTCTATTTTCGTTGATTAGGCAGGTGAGACAGTCTTCCAGAGGAGCCCATGGGTAAGGTTGGTTGGTTGGTTTGATGGTGGGCCAGTGCACTGAGGCAGGATGGGGGAAGAACTTAAAACCTACTTGAAAATAGCTGTCGCAAACATTGCCACTCACCTGGACTGAAGTCAGACTTCCCTAAAAATGAGAAAGGACACTGGACACGAGTCATACGTACACCCACCAAAAAGGAAGTGCAAAGGTGTACAAGCATGATGCTGTGCTAGGGAGATGATAGCCACGCACAAGTCATTTGCCTCCAAAAAGGACAACTCAGTCCATCTTGCTGTGCCTATTGGCTGTTATAGGACATCAAGGCAAGTGAGAAAGAGTTGGGAAGTGCTAGGATAACCACGGAACAAATGAGTGTAGCTGGATTACCAGTCTGTGATGCATGGCCTGAGCACTACAGTCACATTTAATAGCCCTCACTACCGCTCAGCTAATTGTCTTACATATGAAATACGGGGTAAGTAAGTGCTGTGACCTTTCCGCACTAAAGAGCTGCCACATTGCCCTGCCAATAAACCCAAACAAAGGGCAGTTCCAACCACCACACTTGTGAATTCATCCTGTTTTTTTGCACCCATCTTTATGGCCAGGTTGTGGAGACCCCCATAAACAGCATCTGAAAACATCTGAAGTTGATTACTGGATGGCTGGGAGGCTGTGGGAAATGTCACAGAGAGTGCAACAAGAGCCCTCTAACATCTCCACTGAGCATCAGTGGTCTCACTGGGAATGACCAGTCTATCACTGACTAAAAGGCTTCACAGAGAGCAACTGTTTTCCTTTCCTACTACGCAAAAGATAAAGGGATGAAAAAGAACGTTGAGACTGCCAAATAAATTTCTGGAGGATTAAAAAGACGTCTTTTCATTTTTCCTAAGACATTCTTCGGGCATTCCTTCTGATGGTTCAGCTGTATCTCACTTAGTAAATAAACGCTTTTCTCCCCAAAAGTGGTTAAAGTACAAGAGGAGGAGGAAACCTTCCAAGTCTGGCAGTCTATGACTAATCTATTGTCTACTCGTGAGCCCAGCTGATCAAATATTAACCAGTGGGTGTTTCTAATTGCGACCATTCCTGCATTTAATTCAATTCATTTTAATTTCATCAGTGCTCTGCACCCAACAAGAAGGTCCTTTGTATACCCAATCCTACCTATATCCAAAACATCATTGTTTTAGGAAGGTGACAGGTAATACAGGTGGCACAGTGAGCAGCACTACAGTCTCACAGCACCTGGGTGGTGCAAGAGGACATGGGTTTCATCCCCACTCAGTCTGTGTGGAGTTTGTATGTTCTCCCCGTGTTTGTGTGGGTTTTCTCCAGGTGCTCTGGTCTCCTCCCACAATCCAAAGACTAGCTGTTCAGGTTCCCCATAGTGTGTGAGTGACAGAGAGAGTGTGTTCCACTGATGTACGGATGAGTGACCCAGTGTAAGTAGTGTATCTAGCAGTGTAAGTCACCACGGTGAATTAGGTGTGTGGGCTGATAACGCTACATAGAGTTCATTGGAAGTCGCTTCAGAGAAAAGCGTCTGCTTAATAAACAAAAGCAATACTAAAGCAACATATGTTCAGGTATGCAACATTCCCGTAAAGAGAGTGCAAAGAAAGGCATAAGGTGGCACAGAGTGTAGTGAAAATGTCTGGTTATCAAGCAGGCTTAGCGTGCAGCTCCACGATAGAGGCCAATGGTCATATAAAGCAAGAGACTCATGTCTGCTGTGAATCATACACATGTACAGAATCTCTCACTACAGGCATTCTGCTATTTCAGTTTCATGAAAATGGCGCTGAATGACTAACAGGTATATTAATATCACAAGAAATACAATAGGGTGATGAGAGGATGGCTGAAACTTAATCACTACTCTTTACTTTGACTCACAGTTGTGATCTCTATCTTAAACAATCACTGTCAAACTAGACATTCAATCCCAGATAAGAGTCACAGTGAGAGACAGAAGTCCATGATTGATGAGTCCACAATGAGCAATAATCTCACATCAAATCAACAAAATCATGTACTCTCTAAGGGCATTACTTTTTAAACCATACTTACAAATAAGAATCCAGTGACCTCATTAAAGATAACCCATAGGTATAGTAATATCTCAGTAAAGACAGCAAAATATCCAGCTGTACAAATGATTAAATTATAGGACAATAAACTGTCAGATGTCTTCTAAGCAACTGTACGATTTGGCATGAGTAAAGAAAAGAGCTTTAAGTGTTGATACTAGGGAGAACAGTTAAGCTGTGCGAGGGGGGTGTGGCGGCACAGCGGGTTTGGCCTGTGCTTGTTCTCTGGCAGGTCTGGGGTTTGAGTCCCGGTTGGAGTGTCCCATCCTGGGTGCGTCCCCTCCCCCTCTAGCCTTGCACCCTGTGTTGCCGGGTTAGGCTCCGGTTCACCGTGACCCCACTTGGAACAAGCAGCTTCAGACAGTGTGTGTGTGTGTGTGTGTGTGTGTGTGTGTGTGTGTGTGTGTGTGTGTGTGTGTATTCCGACACATTCTATGATATTTCCTGCATAGGACAAAGTTGCATTAAGTCGACTTATAATTACTCAGGATCCACTTATACCCTTTCGCATCCTGAAACAAAAGGGATTGTGACCTTTTCTGAACTGTCTTCAAACTGTGTTACAGTTGTTCAGTGAAACTTTTATTTTAATAAGAGTATAAGTTGTGTGTTTCAAAGTGATAACGAGTACCTACTATATGCATTTATAAACAAGTTTTACAAGCGCAGTTAAAGAAGCAAATGAAACACATGGTTATAATAAATCTACTTGACTTTTTATGTTTGATTTTGAACATCATCTGTCCATTTTCATTAGGCACTCGTCCCATTTCGAAATCAAATTTCATTTAAAAATTCACCAACTGAAAACTGACCAATGAAAAAAAGTGATAAATTACTGTTTTTTTTTTTTTTTTTTTTAATGAGAAAGGTAAAGTATGTAGTGCAGGTATAACCTGTAGATGTGTGGAATGCTTATGGTGTGCAGCCTGCAGATGTACAAGCAAGTGCAGGGATTTGAAGGGTGTGGATGACCCACAGAGAGAATCTCACAGGGTACCTTTGCATGGTGAGGGAAAGATTGAAGCTGGCACACTTAATCTTGTTTTGAGCCTCCAGATGGGTCATGCCCTCCGTGCTGACCCCGTCGATGGCCACGATAATGTCACCCGGGATCAGGTTGCCCTGTGCTGCTTTGCTCCCTGGAGTAATCTGTGAATGCAAGGCAAGTTTATCACAAATACAGTAATGACAATATCATTATCGGGTAAAGATAGTTACTGGCCTTGTGAGTGACAACAGACTGGGATGGAGAGGTGAGTAGAAGCAAGAGACTGACTGCTTGAATGCCCTGAAGATATGTGTTGAAGTCACCCAAATACATCAGCAGAGAATTTTCCACTGGGAGGGAACTCAACCATATGTTAAGGCCATTCAGAGAAGCAGACAAGGAAGCGAAAAGGGCAATAGCGGACAACCTGAGTGTACAGTGAGTTTGATCGAAACAGCATGGAATACATGGTCGAAGATGGTGAAGAACTGAGTATTTCCACTGAGAGGAGAGAACAAGTCTGTCCCTCAGCTTTTGCCGGAAAGGGTGTGAGATACAGAGATGCGTCCGCAAAGCCACCAGCATGGTGGACGACCCTTCTCACCCCTCTCACGGACTCTTCGCCCTCTTGCCATCTGGCAGAAGGTACAGCAGCATCTGTGCCTCCACCAGCAGACTCCGCAACAGTTTCTTCCCTGAGGCAGTCAGATTACTCAACACCATGCTGCCTCCCAACGCTCACCCGGCACAGTCAAACAGGTAACCCAGCATGACTCCATACACTACAAACTATTTACAGTTACCACCCATGTCCGCATCCACGTCCTGTGTATTTATTTACTGTCTTGTACTCCTGTTCTGTGTTGTACCGTGGTCTCCGGAGAAACGGCATTTCGTTCCACTGTATAGAAGCTATATAGAGGAAAGACAATAAAACAACTTGAACTTGAACTAATTACTGGAGAAATCCATAGGTGTGTACGAATTGTCCAGGCTGATCCATGTTTCGGCGAAGACAATAAAGTCGAGCGAGCGATGGGGGGGATTAGGCTAGAATTAAGTAACCTTTCTTTACATCTAATTTTCAGTTAGTTGAGGGTTTTTCAGGGTAGAATCTCCACTAAGGGACCTTGTTTAGCACCCATTACACAGCACTGTGCTATAGACCTAATCCTGAACAGCTGTGGGACATGTGGGTTGTGTTATATTTAAAATACACTTGGCTTGCCTCTGACCACTTGAGCCACATAATCCATGCTTTTAATGGGTCCCAAAGATGATAACAGAGTTAACAGTGGAATGGCTGTGATACAATTTGGCTTGGGAGGAAGCCTCTCATTTTGGAGGATGGCTACTGTCAATCTTCTCGTGGGTCCACGGCAGCCGTCTTTGACCCCGAGGCCTTTAAAGTTCTTCCCATCAAATCCTTTGCTAGGTACAGAATAAAGTTCCTCCTCCTGCATGTTTCCTTCTCATCCGTTACTATTCCACAAACATTCACAATATTACTCAAAGCAAATTAAGTCCACAGAAGTTTTGCAAATAATTATTTATGAGCAGTATTATTTTGAATTAAAATATCATGTGGAAAGAAATATTAAAGCATCATTTTGCTGCCCATCACATTGACTATTTTTCAATCTAAAAAAAAAATCCTTACAATTCAAATATTACCCTATCAACTAAGCTTACCACTAGAAAAATGATGTACAGAAAGTCCATACTCAAATTTTACTGGATCCACTGTGCAGGGGTAGAAGAAAGAGGAAGTTACAAGCCTTATTTGTCTTAGAAGAAGAAGAAGCTGGTCTCCAATGCAAAAAAAAGTCCAAAACAGATGTCTTTTGAGACCCTTCTTAAGTGTTGAGAGAGATTTGGCAGTTTTGAGTGAGAGGGGGAGGTCATTCTACTACATTCGAGCCAGAACCAAAACACATTCGAGCTTTGTACATGGCTCCACCAGCCATCCAGAGGTGGAGGACCATAGCAGTGGCTGGAGTGTAGTGAGCAATCAAGGTCTTGTAGGAACTGGGGAGCAGATCCATTGTTGATCTTGTATTTCAAAAATGCTTGCTACAAGTTAGGTCCTGGTGTCTGCAGAAATTCTTTCAGCTGATATCGATGCAGTAAATTCGTACCTGCATGAGTTTAAACAGATTCTCTCACAAAGTCACCATAGCAAGCACAAGGTAGACAAGTACAATGAAACTGGCCTGTGCTTCAAGATGTTGCCTGAACATACACTGCCATTCCAAGACTATAATGTACACAAACAGAGATTTAAGTAAAGAAATGACCAAGTGGCCCTTTGGCTCTAGCTACATAGGGACGGGTGGTAGTGTAGTGGTTAGAGCTGCTGCCTTTGGTCCCAAAAGTTACAGATTCAATCCCTCTCTCCATCTGTAGTACCCTTGAGCAAGGAACTTATCTTAAAACTGGTGCAGTAAAATTACTAGGTCGTATAAATAGGTAAACAGTTATAAGTTGCTAAATAAATGTAATGTACATGCTTAAGACTTTAATGGTTAGAAATCTAGAGTTTTGCAAACTTTCCATCATATCAATAAAAAGTTCACTATACTCACAGTAAAAACCTTTAGATAACTGGACCCATATTTCAAGACTGGTTTAATACTACTTTTCCACTGACTGTTCAAACACATTTACATAACGTTAATTTAGTAAAAAGCTATTCTGATACATAATCTCTGTTCAGCCCATCCAGACGACAATACCACATGGAAAATTCAACCAGTTGACATGTGAATAATTTCTTCATTGAAACAAAATTGTCACAGAGAACCAGTCAAAAAGCTAACTGGAAATAATAGTTAAGCAAGCGTAACCCTTAATAACTGTGTGGGATTCTATAGCACCACACTGTTTCAAGAACAGTTTGAGTGTTGCAGAATTCAATTTTGAAGGTTATACCAAGGAAGATGTCCTTTGAGCAGATGACGCTTTGTAAATTTTTACAAATTACACTAAACAACATTAACAGATCATGAAGGAGGAGATCGAGGAGATCAAGAAGTGCCTACAAGGAGACTGTAAACTGAAACACCCAATATCTGACTACCTAACAGATGAGGAAATTCTGATGAATGTATTAAAAAAACAACCCAGAGGACATTAACCACAGGTAATCATTAGCACACTAAGTTGCTAGGAACAGAATATGTTTGACAGGTCAGTGGTGAGACATATCTCTTTTGTTTCTGCAACATTTATTTATTAGAATTCCCTGTATAACAAATAGCACACTTTACTTTTCATTTACTATATTTTATAAGCCCAGTGTCCAGTGTTTTATGCTCTAAATGATCGGTGACATACTACAAAGCTGGGGGTCTCCTATAAATAGAGGTGCTCTATCCTCTTTATTATGTGGGAAACCTAGCATATTTATGCATTTTGTAAACCACGACTGAACCTGGTGCACACCTGGTGCCTGCCCCCTCATCTGTTTTCATTGTGTGGTTCTACAATAAATGTCAGCAGCAATTGCCAAGCAGAGCTCTGAGCCTCTGCTGACATAACAAACAAGTTGTGGCAACTGAGACAAAATCCTGCCATGCATAAGGGGTGCATGAGGCCTCAAGGTGCCCTTTAACCTTCAGCTCAGTCACCTGATTCATTGGATTCCCTCAAGGTTTAACCAGGGCCAGAAGGACAGAGCAAAATGATTCCGAATGCAAATTGCCCACTAAAGTTGAAGAATCCTTCTAACCAGTGAAAACTACCAGAACTTAAGTGCATGAGGTAGTGAGGTGCAGAGCAGAGATGCTGTCTGAGTCTATAATAGAAAGTTCATAAGACGGGAAGGTGTTTCAATTTTTTCCACCTTTCTGAACAGTAAGACTACTGTAACAAGACATGCAGTTGTACATGGTGAAGTTCTATTCCTCTAGATAAACAGAACAAATTATTTACTCCTCTCAGGCATGATAATGCAGGTACCTCTAGCTGGATTAAACAAAATAAGAACATGATTATGAAGAAAGGAAAAAGAAGAACACAAAGTACTAGAGGTAGCAAGTGGTGGATTGAAAGTGCTGGTTTACAAACCTGGTATTAACCTCCCCTCCCTGGATCATTCCAACCGATAACTATTCACTCAGCCAGGCGATATGCCAGCTCAAGTCTCTTGCTCATTCCAGTTAACAAAGGGCCTGTTCATTGCCTGGCTGGAGGCTTCAGGAAAAATGTGGGGCACCGAGAGAAAGAAAGAAGCAAGAGGAGTATAGATTAAAGAGAGGGGTACGGAAAGACAGGAAGAAATAGAGAAAAGGGAAGCAGAGGATTCGAGTAACAGAGGGAAAGACTGTACTTTAAAACTATCCATGAGTCCATAATGTGATGTCAACAAACAGACTTCCCAGATCTATGGCAGGCTGGTGCCACATACCATTCAGCCTTGTGTACCCTTAACAGTCAATGCAAACCTCCAGGACTAACGGTCTTCTTTCTTTTTCCTAGCCCTGACCAGCCCTTTAAATATCAAATTTTTACTGCAAGAATAGGTCAAGGTTAGTATTAGAATGCTGTACACTTCAGTGTCCTCTGTGAGCCAAACAGGCATCCTGCATGTAGACAGATGTGCATGTACATTAGGTAATGTTCTTCTGTATACATTGTATGACATTTTCAAAACACACAAATTAAGGCAAATGGAACAGCACTGAAATGGTTTGAGTTATACCTATCATACCTTACCAGGTGGGTTGACTCTTTCTTCCCCTCAACCTCTCTGAACTGGTTTTCCACTCTCACAGGTTCTCCTATCATTGCTATGCCTATGACACCCAGTTCTTATCTTCCTCTCATATCTACTCTCGTATCTCAGCGTGCCTTTCAGGCATCTCTGCTTGGATGAATCACCACCAGCTACAACTAAACTTCTCCTAGACCTAAATCCTTCACTTCTGATCAGGTCCATCCATATGTAGGACAACTTGTTCATTTTATTCATTTTCATTAATTAAGAGTCTGGGAGCAATGATCAGCTCAAGTCTCTGCTTCTCTCACATGCCAAAGTTATAACCTGATGTTCAGATCCTTCGTCCAAAAGATCCACAGGAACCGCCCTTATTTCAACGCACTCAACAGAGCTTCTGGTCAGGCCATGGTGGCATCTCACCCAAGGTGCTGCAATTCTTTCCTAGCTGCACACCCAGACTCTACCATCAAGCCTCTCCAGATGATCCAGAACACCGCTGTCCACACTGTATCTAACTTGCTAAAGCATTCCCAAGTATATATTTATTCATATATCCCAGGTATATAAATTTTTTCATTTAGCAGACGCTTTTCTCCAAAGCGACGGACATCTCAGAAAAATAGTGTGTGTATAACATTAAGAGAAAGAAAGACTGCTGCAGACATGTGATCCTTAAGTAAACTTAGTCTGTTTCTTTCCACTTTATGCACCGATGTTCATCACACGAGTAGGTGCATAAAACTCAGAATAAATGATTCCTGATCACCTTTCTACATTTTTTTTTTTTTTTTTTTTTTTTAAAGGTACACAAACATTTACGTACAATACAGGAGTAGCGGCTGTGTAAAAGCTTATCCGGGCGTGATCATAAAGTTATGGTGCATGAACACTTAAACCATACAGGAGCTATACCCCCTCCTCATCTCTCCCCTTTGGCTTCCTGTAGCCAACTGTATTAAGTTTATCCAAAAGCTGATGATCCATGTTATCCCAGCATGAATTAAGAATGATCCAAAGAGCATCTTGTGACGTTACTGAATGCTTGGTTTTCATGGTCTTCAACTGCCCCCATAAAGGTTCGATGGGGTTGAGGTCAGGTGACTGCGGAGGAAAGTCCATGACAGTCAATACTCCTTGTTCTTCTTTGGTCTTCTAGTAGTTCTTGCAAAGCTTAGAGGTATGTTTGTGGTCATTATCCTGCTGCAGTATGAATCCTTCTTCACAAAGAAGTGGTACTTTTCCTTTGTCAGAGCATTCTCAAATCATGGTGGGACACTATGGGTCATCAGGTCTTGCACAAACTTTAGCAAAAACACAAAGAAACTCTGAAACTCATGTAAATTTTTTCAAAAGATTATACTTTTCACTCAAATTGTTATGCCAATAATTTGATATGTAATGAGAAATTTTGTATAAAATTTGGAAAATAATACAAAACAGAAGCATTTTCACTAGTGGTCTCAGACTTTTTGAAATCCACTGTATGTTTGTGCAATGTATGCTGACAAAAAGGTGGTATTGGGTTGAATGTATTTTGTCAACTGGATGCCTGCATCTTTATCTCTGCTGATGCAATGCACTTGTTTACTCTGACCTTTATGTCTCTTTGAAAGAAAGTATCTACTAAATGAATAAATATAAATGTATTTCTAATGTTTCAGGTGCAATGCATTTCAGGAATGTCTAAACACATGCAATTTTAGAAATTGTTTTGTTTTAAGTCATGCAATACTTCCTATGTTGTGTAATTATGACCACTACTTTTATATTTACTCTTCCTTTACTCCATGTCTTTGGCATCTGTAAACATGTGCAATGCACATCAGGAACATCTAAGCAGTTAAACTAGCTGTAAGTGGAGTCCAAGTTACGTTTAAAAACCCGATGAACAAGTTTCTGTAAACTGCAGTGAAAACCCTGACTCTGCACAATGACCTGTGCTGGCTGATACATGACACTCTCCTGGGAAAGCCTGGGCATATCATGAGCCATAACCCACCCACAGAGTGACTGCCGAGGGGAAATCCGTGACCTTACCACCATCAGGTACCAGTAGTGCCGACCCTCTGAGCACACATCTGACCTTCAGCTCGCTGCTAAAAACAGCTCCTAGTGTCACCACTCCCCCACCTCAGGGTACCGTTAATGCTGTAGCCGATGAGATTCTGGAAAACCAGGACTGCAGGAGCTAGGGTAACATTATCACTGTATGCTGTCTCATCAGACATATCACAGCATTGGCCTGAAGCTAACGGTGGGGCGGAGAAGCTGAAACTCCTATGCCAGTGCACAGACCCTCCCTCTCCACTTATCTGATCCCGACGCAAACTTACAGCCCATTCTTCACAGTACAATAAAAGCAATGTAGTGTATTACATCCTTCTCTGTTGCTGCAATTACTTAGTACAGATTACATAAGACAACCTTGACACTTCACATTGACAAATGATATCAGCAAGAAAACAGAGTAGGTATTAATAAACACAAACGCTTTCTGGATGGTCTACTGTATATGCACTGAGAATTGTTACACAAGGTGTTGTGATAACTGACACAAAGCTTAAAATGAGCTTATTATAACAAACACTAGCTTTATTACAGAGATCCACGGTAGGAAACCAATAAAAAGACAACAGATCATAAGTGGGCAACATTTCCTATGTAGCCACAGGTATGGAAAATGAGAAGTGAAGTTTACTACATCATGCAAAAACTGAGAAATGAGGTTGTTTGGTCTAAAATTAAAAACACAGTATGTGAACAAGGTTTTTCAAACCATGTATATTTTGACTAATACATTACATCATCTTTAGATGCAAATCATGACAAATTGTTGAAACTGGAAAAAATGAGATTCAAAGAAATGGACAATCCTTTGGTCCAAAAAGTTGCAGATTATGAGTGCACACATCACGCCTCTGCCTGTCACTTGAAAAGAGCAATTTGCCTTGATGACTCTCACATAAAGAATGCCACTTCACCTACCCGCACGAGTTCAAACAGACACCAATTTCAAAATGCCAGATTTAAAAGCTGGGAGTCAAAATGTGACAAATGCCAACTTTCCACACTTTGGTAGTCAATTCATCACTAGCGACAACCGGTGACAGGGCTACTCATAGGTGAAATAGATTTTCAGAGACAGAGTAAATAATAAATGGTAAAATATCAGGTCCAACATGAGACAACTTGCTAACTAAAACGTACGCATCAATTCTGAGCACAAAGCTGCAGAATCAAGCCTTCTTAAGTGTTGCCTTTACTCCTCCAAAAATATTGCTTGTTTGGCTTTGACATGGACACACAGGTGTTTGTGCGCGGTCGGAAATGTCATTCAATATTCCCAAAACTTTATTCCAACTAAATACAGCTCATAACATAACGGGAACATAAACAGCAAAAAATAATTTGAAAGGTGTCGACTGATGTCAAACTTGGTGTAAGTGAAGTTGAGGACTGAGAGTCCTATAAATAGCCAATGACATACTTGTAAAGTCACCAAGGGCTTCCACGGTAGTAACAAGGCATCCCCACATATCCTGACAGATTCGAATTCCAGGTCTCTCCCAAACCATGCCAGCTGATCACCATTAGTCAACTTTGCCAGAAGGGAGGAGCGACTGTATTTTATGATGATGATATTGTTGCAACATCCTGCAGAGAGAGCTCTGAATGCAAGACCACAAAAGAGGTCCCAAAAGTGTGTGTTTAGGGTTGAGGTTAATAGAGTCATTTAGCGGAAATCGCATATTCAGATTCTTGTACTTGATTTTTTTCAAGCCAAGTCTGCTGTGTTTTGACTTCTACCTGGATCAGGTAAAAGCTGTATTAGTAGCATCTGTGCCTGTTGTTGGCACTGTTGAACTGAACACGCTGAACACGTTCTAGAGAACACTAAAAATACTCAAGCCATCATCGGTGCCTGTCAGTATCAGTACTGCAGTTGAGTGAGTAAAGGTTATGCAGAGCTCTGTGCTGTCAAATGGAGCAGCAATTTCCAAAACTGTCACACGAGCACTCCAGAGCAAGGACAATGTGTTCAAAATTAAGATACAGCAAAGGACAATCCTAAAATAATGTTGTCGCAAGGAGACACTCTGGCTTATCAAACTGTCAGGCCTACATCCAAGGGAGATGCTCATTTTCACAGCAGGGCTCTGGCAAGATTACAAACCGCATCTCGTACATGGCATGCACTGAGATCAATACATCTCAGATTTAAGGTAACCATAAAACTTGATAGCATCTGTGGAGCCAGATATTAAAGACATTAAATACTACCAGTGTGGAGTTCCACGTTTAACTGCCAGCCGCTGAAAGGAGGAGCCCCCTTGGGAACATTCGTCCCAGAGAACCCCGAGTCTTGAATATCCTGTGCACAGCAGGAATACATCCATTCCATCCACAATAGTATCATGACTAGTCAACCTGTGGATATACCCAGCACAAGACAGGTCCAGCAGTCAGTTCTTGAGAGAGATTAAATCAATCTTCATGCTATCATAGGGAACTGCAGGAAACAAGATCTCTGTAGAAAAGAATCCCTGAAGACAATCTGCCCTTCAATCAAATGAACCTACTAAGAATAATATTTATACAGACTCATTTAAAATGAATAACTACTGAAGAACAGTCAAAGACATGGCTGGGACTATAACGTCATTTTGGTGATACACATACATTCAGACCATTCATGACTAGATTCAATAACAGCTACACTTGCAATAATTTCAGTGTATGTGATGCCGCTGCAAAATTAAGCAAACAACTGAAGCAACACCTTCTTCGGAGAGCAGTGATTTCATCTGTGCTAACCTCCCATGAACACCACGTTTTGTTAAGTGTTTCACTTACGGTAGACTCATTAACATTGACAAGTTCAAGCGATGATGCCTGCAGACCCTTAGCTCTCACCCAAGGGTCCTTCATCAATGATTTCAGTTTTGTACGGCGTACCCTTGCACTGCTCTTTGTAGGACAGTCATTTCTCGGGAGAGTAGCAAACCCTTGAAACCCTTTCCAGTCTCATAAGCTTCAACAACTTGTTCTCTAAGGTCTTCTGAAAGTTCTTTTCATATTACCCTACAGCATAGTTTTGTTGTGAGGAACAGGTAACCAACTTTGTATGGCTATTTTATACGGCAGGGTGGTTCACAAACACACCTGAATTGAAACGTGTGCCTCCAATTACCTTCTTTTCAAGATGTTATGTCCTAGAGGTTGTAATGGGAAGTTAAAAACATGCTCACCAAAATGCAAAACTGTTACAATGGGTGCTGAAGCCTTACAAAAGTTTAATAAATGTTGAAATAAAGTGTTGAGGTCAGCACTCACAGCAGTAACTATATACTGAATATGCTATACATGCACTTACCCAGTCTGTTATACTATGGATGGTGGTTTTTTTTAATTTTGTTTTTCTGTTCTCTATTTTGCAGTTAACATGTTTTGTAAAGGTTACCTCAAGCATCCATTGTGATTAAGAGCCAGCGTCCTGCCATATAACGGATGTCAGTGTCGTTCCTATCTGCAGTTTGTCCAATCAACTTCATTGTTCTATTCAGTTATAGTGACATGACTGTCTCGTTCGTGTTATAGCATCAGTTTTGCATTTACACTGAACAAAAAATTATATATAGTTACTACTGTGAGTGCTGGCCTCAACACTATTACCCTGGAGCTTCACATACTTTTTCTTCAATGACCTTAACTGTACACATAATTTGTTCCAAAAAAAAAAAAAAAAAAAGATACAGAAGTGTAAAATGCTTGTTAAATAAGTCTCACTTTTCTCTTTCCTCAGTCAAGAACAATTTTGTCTCACCACTTGAAAAAACTTTTAAAAAAATTGTTTTATAGTGTATATTTATTTAGCTATATGTAAAAGTTTCACAGAATATACCGGATGAATAGATTGAGGTATGTCTGCTATGCTTTTAATGATTGTGTGTAGATCAATTAAAAAAAGCTGAAAGATGCTATGAAGACATGGTGTAAGTATTTTCTTTTTACAAATTTTTAACTAAACTTAATATTAATGTTGTTTGAAGTTAATAAAATTAAATAAAGCATCTCGGGTACACAGTGGGTTTGGCCCGGGTCCGCTTGGAGTGCCTTGCGGTGGACTGGAGTCCTGTCCAAGGTGTCCCCTCCCCCGCGTTACCGGGTTAGGCTCCGGTTCGCCGTGACCCCACTTGGGACAAGTGGTTGTAGACAGAGCATGTGGGTGGGTGTACCCTGCCTCAGCCACCATGTTTTCATCACAGTCTCTGGAACACAGCAAACCTACACTGGACAAGTGATTGATAAAAACAGAATGCAAGAAGTCTTATAGAGAGTTTTCCGTTCATTACAGTTTCATGTGAGGTTTTTACAGATCCGAACTCCTGAATAAATTGAAAGATGTCTATTATTAGGCTTTTTTTTTTTCCACTGGGATAGTATTGGTAAAAATGAGTTTGGGTTTTCAAACAAACCAAGATGCAAAGAGACTTCCAATGGTAATTGTGTTCATAAGCCAAGGACCCAGCATATGTTTCACCGAGTCACCCCAGGATTGCAGACTGTAACAAAAACAATTCCTTATCATTCATACTCAATCCAGCATACAGTTTTGTGCAGTATCTGTGAATACATCCTCTCTACCATTTACTCAACAGTTAGAAGACACACTGCTATATTTCATTAAGTTTAGAGCACTTCCAAATCCTGCTATGCATGTGTGGTTCAAAGAACAACCTGATGGAAGGGTTGGAGAAGAGGACACAAGTGATTGAAACAAACTTTACAACTCACATCCCTTCTCTGTTTCTATCTCTACACACTCATAAAGATAGCATTTTATCTCTTCTAACAGACCAGCCCAAAACAAGAACCATTTTTAAGATATTTTTAGAAGGACTTGGCAGCAAGACCAGCATAAATAGACAGAGACTACTACATACTACAGAGTACCACCTGCTGGGCTGGTGATTGACTGGTCCTTCTGCCCTTAGTGCTGGGCTTTGGAGGAATACTTCATCTAGCACCTGGTGCTTCTCCATTTCAGCTCTGATGTTCACTGGGTGGGGGGTGCGGTGGCGCAGTGGGTTGGACCACAGTCCTGCTGTCCAGTGGGTCTGGGGTTCCAGTCCCGCTTGGGGTGCCTTGCGACGGACTGGCGTCCCGTCCTGGGTGTGTTCCCTCCCCCTCTGGCCTTACGCCCCTGTGTTCCCGGGTAGGCTCCGGTTCCCCGTGACCCCGTATGGGACAAGCGGTTCTGAAAATGTGTGTGTGTGTGTGTGTGTGTGTGTGTGTGTGTGTGTGTGTGTGTGTGTGTGTTCACTGGGTGCAGCAGCTACCTTTCCAAATAATCCTGGCTTATGCTCATATTCAGTGGGCAGAGTGTGTTTCTGTCCGCAACAAATAGGCCAGAACAGTTCCAACTCTATGGCAGGCTTCTTAACATCACTACATCACTGTCCTAAAAACACAGCTTTTTCCAGACTACAATCCAAATATGGGTCAAAACAGTTGGCAGAGTGCAATTTTTCCCGACTTCCTTCATTTTAGTCTGTGCTGAAGAAGGCATGCATAACTTCTTAGCTTATTATGGGTTTGTGTCAGCCATGCAATGACCACAGCAGACACTGAGTCAGCTCAGGAGAAAGCAAAGGCCCACCATAGTTCCCAACCACAAACTATGTGAGGAAGATTGTGTTGCTCCACCTGGACTCAGGCCAGCTGCCACCATTCGCACCTTGCCCGCTCCCCCTGCACCTCAGGTTCCTCTCATACCTCTGGCACTCCAGAGTAGAAAAGCTGAGAACTGATAGACACCTGTCCTTCCCTGTCTAGAGAAGAGACCCATGACAGTATAGTTCAGGTCTACATTGCAATACAGGTGGCCCATTTCTTTTTTCTCATCTCCAGTCTCAGAAAAATGATAGCCCTGCAGAGCAATACATCGTTATATCTAAAACCAAAGCACTTGCAGAGCCAGGAGGTGGTACCTAGATCTTTATTCAGATTTAAATTGACTTCATTTGCCGTTCATTCACATTTTCTTAAATTTACAAACCCTTTCCAAAACAAGCAGTAGAAGGTAATCTATATGCCTAATTATATGATTTTTTTTAAAAAACTTGATGAAAAGGCTTTATGAAACACTAGGTTTTTGATGCAATCATTAACCACACATAGCATTTATTTTTTATAATAAACCTATAAATGGGTAAAGTTGTCTAACTTGCAGAAAGCAATGTCTTTTCAAATTTGTAATAAGTCCTGTTAAGAATGTACATACTGTAACTGCAAACAATAAACTGGCAGCACTAAAACCACCCAGATAGATAAGCAAAGCAGACTCCGGCAAAGATGTGAGTAGATGTATTAAAACAACAGAGACAAAAATGAAGTGGATTTCTCATTGTATTGGTATTGTATCATTGTTTCTTCTTTCTCAGCAATTACTTTCAGCACCTGGCATTATATTTGGATGCATATATTACACTATTCATAAATTTAAGTCGCTATTTTCTGAATATGGAAGAAATGAGCTCATGGCACCTAATCCGCTATAATGATGTCAATAATCCAGTCAGGATTAACAGCATTCAGCTGGTATGAAAGCAAACAGAAGGATGTGCACAGTGAGTGGCTGAGAACAGCAACTTCATACCTGCCAATAATATTGCCTGTAGTGTAGAATAAAGAAGCGCACAATTAAACTTGTGTTGGACATCTTGTGTGAGGATGCATGTACTTATGGCATGATGTGAGCAGCTCTTACCCTAGAGATGGTGAGGGGCATGTTGAAGTCCTTGCCCCCCTGCAGCCGGAAGCCCCATGGGGCAGGACCACTCAGCATTACGTTGTAAGCGCTCATCTTCAAAAAACCCTTTTCACGTCAGTTTGGCTCTTCAACGTCTCTGTCCTTCAAACCCTTGGTGAAGGGCGGTAGGCACCAGGCAGTCACTAAAATAAATAACCAATAAAGGCAAAAATTGAAAAACAAACAATAAAAATATAAGTTTTTTTTTTTTTTTTTAAATAAATCTATGGATTTATTTGGAAACAGCGATTGAGAAGACAAGACAAGAAATTAACTGGACCAACAGGCTAACTGTTGGCCCCCTCCCTGCCTTAAACACATAAAATGAAAATCAGACATAGATGTAGGGAAGGGAAAAGGAAGAGAGGTCTTGCCTGCTCTGATGGGCTGGAATGACAGACTAAGAATAGCACCCCTCAACAGAAAGCGATAGCACTCTGGCACTGTGGGCCCTTATATGGCTTGTAAGGAGACACCCAGTATGCCAGGCTTCCATGATTCACATGGCTAATATAGCCTCTTCTAAGGCCAACAGATTTTTCTAGTCTACCCCAGGCTCCTCCCACTTCTTCTGCTGGTGCCCAGCATAAGGAGGTAAGGAAATGGCTGATTAGCAGTAATTAGCACAAAGGCTATTGCTTAATTGAAAGCAAATTCAGTTGGCCAGTGATGGCGACTGAGAGCGTAGCCTGGTTGTATGTGTTAACTGTAACTTCTGGAAAAACTGGAGCTGACAGTGCCACTGGGTGATTTATGTATATGCATGAAGCTGAGTAAAGCTCAGAGAGGGTCCCATGCCCAGTTTCAGAGATGGAAAGGTTGCTAAACCTTCTCTGAAACTGACACCAGTGCCAATACAGACACTGAAAAATTCTTGGACAGAGCCTTCAAAGACCATCAGACACAAACATCATTTAAGCACGTACTGACATTTGTGAATCCCCTCCTAAATATCAGTAAATTACAGCAAAATACTCTGGGGGTGGGAAAAAGGTTTATGATTCAGTTGCTTTGCAGAATTTTCTGCAAAAAACCATTTAAAGTTTTATTTTTCCGCACTTTTAATAACAGCTCAATGAACAGAAGTCGTTCGAGAAAACTGTAGGCTCTCCCTCCTTGGATTCAAAGCTGTGACCTTACGGTCACCAGCACACCACTTGGTGCCTGTTTAAGTCAAGGGCTATTAGTGAGTAGTTGCCAGCTGGCCACATGTCTTAAAAGGCTGTGCTGTCAGTTACTTGCCCTTGCAGTCAATGGTCAAAGATCAATACAAATGAACCCTGGCTGCCCAGCTTGGTGTCTCAGGGTCAGGCCTGTCCAGAAATAGCCCACCAGACAGGCTACAGAGCTCCACTGAGATAACAGCAGCCCTCATGCACGACAGCACTTACAAGGGCCTGTGACTGAGGTCAGGGAATAACCATTAAGCAGCAGGAAAGTGAAGCCTAAAGTGGCAAATGTCAAATGCTAAGTATAGCCCTTTTTATCAATGGAAACATACAGTACGTTGGGACCAATAAAGACCTCACTGGCTGTTATCAAGTCACTGATTTCTACAGAACCACTAGAGAACATGATTACCTGAGTAGAGAGTTGCATACAAGACATACAGGACAGACACACTTAACACATGCAGTATATACCGTGGAATTTTGTTTCCAATACTGGTAAATATTATTTATGTGTAGCAATTATTCAGAAAAATTATTCTTCTTAAAAATAAAAAAAGTAAAAGGTACTTACCCTCAATTGCGCCAGTAAAATTACCCAGCTGTATAAATGGGTAAATAATTGTAACCTTAACGTTGTAAGTCGCTTTGAAGAAAAGCATCAGCTAAATGAATAAATGTAAATACTAGTGTTATGAGCCCCAAATACAAAAGAAAGCAGACTACTTTTTTTTTTTTTTTTTTTTTCCCCTCTAAGAAACAAGTGCACTCCAACCAGAACTAATGAGTGATAGAGTACAGTATGGAGCAAAAGTGGGCTTCTTTATAGGAATCATTATCTGCTGCCTCACAGCTCCTGAGCTGCTAGGTGGGCATGGGGTTGGAGTCAAGCTCAGGGTGTGAGGAGACAATCTTTGTGTTTGCACCACCCAGACATGGATACAAGGAGACTCTGGCAAAGCACTTCCATTCACCTTTGCCGTGGAAACCATGCATATCAGTCAGCTTTGACTCAATGGTACACCCATCCATCTGTAGGAGCACCATTCACCATGTATCTCGCACCAATCCAGGGTTCTCCTGATTCCCTACTGACCTTCAGCCTACCCACTAGGGGTTGCACGACTTCACACACACACATTTTCAGAACCGCTTGTCCCATACGGGGTCACGGGGAACCGGAGCCTACCCGGTAACACAGGGCATAAGGCCAGAGGGGGAGGGGACACACCCAGGACGGGACGCCAGTCCGCCGCAAGGCACCCCAAGCGGGACTCGAACCCCAGACCCACGGGAGAGCAGGACTGCGGTCCAACCCACTGCGCCACCGCACCCCTCCTTTGAGAGAGAACTCGTTCAGCACTGGTGCGATCCAACTCAATGGCCCGATTCCTCCTGCACGACTTCAAATTTTTTTTAAAAGTCGACAGTTATGTGATGAAAGTCGAGTCGACGTTGACTAATCGCTGATGACGTCGTGAATAATAACATAGGAGAAAGGAATGCTTTGCAACAACCAACAATCTGTACTCTCAAACTGAATGCATACACTCACAGCACAGTTCATATATAGGCTATATATCATAGCTGTGTTCAAAAAAATGCAGTTTTTTCTGTTTTTTGTTTTAAAAATGAAAAACAAATTATGAATTAACTATGTTTAAAAACCCTTTTTTCCTCAAAATGTAAAATATTTAAAATATGCCTCATCTATAGTTTCTTGCCATCTTATTTTTTGACTTTCAGTTGTTTCATTTTGTGGTGTTCTTCAACAACCCCGCATGTAAACGAATTGAAACAATCCATCAGTGGCTTAATCAAACATGCTAGCTTCGCTCCGAGTTATTGATCATAAGTTGATATGAATCAACAAGAGTGTCCTCTTCTTACAATGCTGTGCTGCGCACAAAATCTTTGGACACTCATTGCAGAACAACCCTGCGCAGCACCATGTTGTAATAGATTGTCTGCGATCTCTGAATATGTTGCTCTAGTTAATATCATATTATTTATCATTTGTGCAAATGACTCCAGAGTGGACATTTTTTCCAAAGGAAAGACCGCCAATGAAGCTCAATTTCACATCCAGGTTACTCTACTTGTTAGATATTTACATTTACTTTTTTTAGCAGATGCTTTTCTCCAAAGCAACTCCCAATGAACTCTATGCAGTGTTATCAGCCCACACACCTTATTCACCACGGTGATTTTCACTGCTAGATACACTACTTACAATGGGTCACTCATCCATACATGAGTGGAACACACTCTCTCTGTCACTCACACACTATGGGTGAACCTGAACAACATGTCTTTAGACTGTGCGAGGAAACCCACACAGACAAAATGCAAACTCCACACAAACTGAGCGGGGATCTAACCCACGTCCTCTCGCACCACCCAGGTGCTGCGAGACAGTAACGCTACTCACTTCAGGACAGACCTGCATTTTTTGCAAGTGACAGTAGCACAAGCTTCATCTTTAGTGAAGTATTTCCACACACTTGATAAACCGCTGCTGGTTTGCTGCAGTGACCCACCAGGCTCCTCAGCTGTTGTCTTCTCGGAGGCATCCATGTTGTTAGTGTCATAATCACGTGACCAGCAGCTTGTCGACGTAAAGCTTAAAGTGTCATCGCAGAGCAGTAAAGTCGACAAATCGACTAGTCGACTAACCTGTGCAACCCCTACTACCTGTTAATGTCTACTTAACACCCTGATATTGAGCCTTGCCTACTATCCTCTGGGCTATAGCCTAGTCCCACAATCACTCAGTCTCCTGGATAAATGCAAAGGTGTTGCTTTAATAACAGAACATACAATGCAGGCTTCTGGATGATCCTTCCTTCAGGACGGGGACTATAGCGCTCCACGGTGCTCCAGTCCTCCCAGAACAAAAGAGGATCACCCTATGGGGGTAGAAACATATATCATTAGGTTGGTCACCCCTGTTCAAATCCTCCTTATGCCATGGCACCCTTCAGCAAGGTATCTGCAATGAATTGATACAATATGTATACTCTACTGCATAAATAGGTACTATAAGTGATTGTGAGTGGCTTGTTGTTGAACCTAACAATGTAAGTCACCTTGGACAAAGTTATTAGCTAAATAAAGAGTAAAAGCAGCTAAGTCCTTTACTTCCACAACTGCTTGACTGAATGGAGGGTTACAGCAGAAACATAGAGCACAAAGGCATCCTAGGCCACCTGCATACATAGTAACGCCCTACAGGCTGTACTTTTCAAGCATCCAACAGCCAGTTCTCTAAAAGAGCAAATCAAACAAAAATATCATGCAAGGTGCCCTCATCAACTGGTAACACCAGGTGCTATTATAAGGTGATCTTCGTACATAAGAGAGAAGTAGACATGGTGCATGTAACAGGCTTTCGCCGATTCTTCTCTAGGTATTCTTATGATACTTTCTTTACACAGTCTTCTGGGATCAGTAGTACATTTTGCTCCTCAGACCATCATGGCTGTTTTCTGGCTGACAGACTGCCTTCCCTCTTGTTAACTGTAAGGCATAATTACACAGGCACTGTGTTCAAGTGCTCAGTATGGAAAATATCTCCTTTGAGATAGCAGTTATGGAAATCACCCGCACTGAAACAGGAGTTATGACAGCTGACAATGTCCTTTTTTTCCACCAGCATGAATTTCTGAAAGGCAGAAACCATGCAGGTGGACATTATAATAAAGGTGCAACTTGTTTCTCTGCACTGGCTTCCTATAGCTGCCTGGATCAAATTTAAGACCCTGGTTATGGCCTGCAAATGCATCAGTAAAACCGCTCCCAGATATCTACAAGACTTGATCATCTGCCCGCTTAGTGGTGCCACACACAAAAGGTAAAGCACAGAGGTTCTCGTTTCTGGCTCCGTTGTGGTGGAACGACCTCCCACTCTCACTCAAAACTGCTGAATCTTTGTCCACATTTAAAAAAGGGTCTTAAAACTCACCTCATCCAGACTCACTTTGCCCATGATCTCTTAAGTTCATGTAAGGTGTAAATGTTCATCCTCTATAACTTTATGATCATCCTCAGATAAACCTTTACACAGCTACTCCTGTAATGTGACGTAAATGTTTATCTCTATCTTTAAAAAAAAATAATAAAAAATTACTAGGAAGGTGGGGGGCGCGGTGGCGCAGTGGGTTGGACCGGGTCCTGCTCTCTGATGGGTCTGGGGTTCAAGTCCCGCTTGGGGTGCCTTGCGATGGACTGGCGTCCCATCCTGGGTGTGTCCCCTCCCCCTCCAGCCCTACGCCCTGAGTTGCCGGGTTAGGCTCCGGCTCCCCGCGACCCCGTATGGGACAAGCGGTTCAGAAAGTGTGTGTGTGTGTGTGTGTGTGTGTGTGTGTGTATATATACTAGGAAGGTGATCAGGTATCATCAATATTCTGGTATAGTTTTATTCAGCTACTCGTGTGATGAACATTGATTCACATGGTGGAAAATAACTAACTGTACTTAAGAATCCCATGTCAGCATCTACTGTAAGTCTGTCTCTCTCAATGTATTGCACACATTGTATTTTCTATGAGATGTACTTCTCTTTGGAGAAAAGCATCTGCTAAATGAGTAAATGTAAAGGAGTTCAGAAGTGGGGGGGAAAAAAAAAAGCTGTTGACTGTTAAAGTTAACTATTTGTGATCCCTGTGCCACTAACAGAACATAACCAAGCTTCCTTTCACCACATGTCTAAACCAAACAAGATAATTAAAAAAGCTTTAGTGAATGTGTGTAGAGCACAAGTATATGTAAAACAAGAAAAAAACTCCCTTTTTCATAACAGTTTGACTCTTCCAACAGAACATAAAATGAGCAAAAGAAATTATGAAGTAATTTTCAACAAGACTGACAGCAACACGGGTACTGTGTTTTAGATTAAACAATATGCAGTGCTGAGAAGCAGACGACATATTTCTTAAGGGCCATAAGGATGTCATGGACGCAACAAGATAAAGCAAAAAATGTGACAAAACGGCATTAGCCCAAAAAACAAAAAAAAAGAGCGAGGCACCGTACGAACTGCGAATTCGCTTCTCAGCTGTAACGCATGACACTGTTGCCACTGTGGATTAGCAAATCACAACAAATATCTGCACTCAAAGAGGGAACTAGTGGCACTTTCTATAAGCAAAGCCCAGAGACAGGAAGCTGCAAAGAGCCCCGGGGGGACGATGACATCACCACCATTAATCTCACAGCGTCCGTCTCTCTGTGGCCTTTATGCTGGCCAAAGTGGTTCTGTCCGGTTAACAGGCAAATTCACACATCACTGATATCCTCTGATCCCGAACAGAAGTGCTCTACAGAAACTAATCTGTCCTTGGGTTACCAACTGTCACACAACATTTACATGCTCACATTGCATACATTTATTCATTTAGTTGAAGCTTCCCTCCAAAGCAACTTACCAATGTTAAGATATTTACAATTATTTACCCATTTATACAGCTGGATAATTTTATTGGAGCAACTTACAGTAAGTATCTTGTTCAAGGGTACTACAGCTAGAGGTGGGAATTGAACCTGTGACCTTTGGGTGAAAAGGCAGTAACACTAATCACTATGCTACCAGCTGCCTTGCCCTCTTTGACTGACATTTTCCTCCAAAGCAACACACAACGTTAAATTACCTACAATTATTAACTCTTATAATTACTCTTAACTACTGTATTTACACACTGCCTAACAACACTTGTCCTGAGCGGGGTTGCGGCGAGCTGGAGCCTACCCAGCAGGACAGGACAAGTCCAAAGGGGGAGAGGACAAACCCAGGACAGGACACCAATCCATTGCAAGGCACCCCAAGCAGAGCTTGAACCCTAGACCCACCACAGACCAAGCCCGCTGCACCACGACACCCCTGCGTGCCCTCTCATTTACACTCCTGGGCAACTTTTTTTTTTTACTGCAGCAATTCCCGATCAATACCTTGTTTCAGGGCACTACAGCAGGACGTGGGATTCAAACCTGCAACCTATGAGAGCAATGGCAGCAACTCTAACCATTTTGTCACCTGCTGTCTCATCTAATTACTTCACCTGAGTTTTGCAATATGTTACCAAGGTTCGCTGGACAGCACAGAGGTGGCTGCTTCTGAAAGGAAAGCAAAAGCACAGATGTGACACTGACCAACACACACTGACTGAGGCTGCTTGTCCCAAGCCCAAACCGGCAACACAGGGTACGAGGCTGAAGGAGACACACCCAGGACGGGACGCCAGTCCGTTACAAGGCATCCCAAGCGGGACTCGAAGCCCAGACCCACCAGTGAAGAGGACCCAGCCAAACCCGCTGCGCCACCGCACCCTCGCTAACCAACAGAACACTGACAAATGCTGCATGTCACCCAATGGTATTTGAACCACTGACCAGCAAGTTTCAGGTGTATAGCAATTGTTTGTCTTGGGGGGGGAGATGCCAAATAAGGCAATGTGGAAAAATAAAGAAAAAATGTGGCACAGAGAGTAGTGCTGCAGCTGCTGCGAAAGGATGTGGGTTCAATCCCTGATCAGTCTGTGTGGAGTTTGCATGTTCTCCCTGTGTCTGTGTGGGTTTCCTCTAGGTGCTCTGGTTTCCTCCCACAATCCAAAGACTAGCTGTTCAGGTTCCCCATAGTGTGTGAGTGACAGAGAGAGTGTGTTCCACTGATGTATAGATGAGTGGCCCAGTGTAAGAAGTGTATCTAGCAGTGTAAGTCACCACGGTGAATAAGGTGTGTGGGCTGATAACACTACAGAGTTCATTGGAAGTTGCTTAGGAGAAAAGTGTCTGCTAAACAAATAAATGTAAAAAGAAGGTGTAAACACAGGCAAGGCAAAATTTCATGCACTAGGATGAGGATGTGCTGAGATTCCTTAGGGCTTCAACTCCCAATCCCTCAACAACAAACATTCAACCGAATGTAAAACTAAAGATGTATTTTCATTCATTGCACTACGGGTCTGCAAGGATCTTGCCAAACTAGTAGGTAGACTGACTGACTTTCCAGGCGCATGTCGGTGCCTCAGCAACCCACAGAAGCCACGGTGCTGCCTCCTCGTCCTCGTCGTTGCTCACCTCGAACCCCCGACCCGACCCGACCGGACCCGAGGCGAGGCGAGGCAGCACCCGAGGCGGCCCCCTACCCTGCGGGGACTCCGTCCGCTCACCGCAACCAACTCCATGAGCCGTACTGCACTGCCGAGCCGGCTTTCTAAATCCCACACTCCAGCCGGACTTTCTGAGAAAACAAAAAAAAACCGCAAAAAACATGAAGTTCAAACGCTAAGCGAACCGCAACCCAACACGCGGATAGAGCAGCTGCGAGTTACTTTATCCTGTTTATGTCTGACTTATTTCTGCCGGCAGCGACGACACTGACAAGTGACGAGCCTCCGCGGCCGTGCGTGACACGTCAGGTTACCGCGGACTGGCGGAGCAGCGGTGTCCCCGAGCGCTCCGACTCCGAGGTGAACCGGTCACGACTGGCTCCGGCTCACAGCGGGCAGCCGCAACGTAGTACCTGCTGTCGCCTTCCGCCGCTTTCCCGTCCGCTCCCGCCGCGTCGCTCCGGCGGACTTGAACGGATCACCCGGGTCCTCGGGTTACGTCACGGCCCAGGGGAGCGAGCGGCCAAGGCAGGCGCGGGATTTCCACTGAGGTGCGTTCATTAAAGTGACCGCCGCTCCCCGCGCGACAGTCGCTCTGCGGATCTCCCTCCGCCGTAATAAAAGCACGTCAGGAATTGAAGTGAACATTTTACCGTGAGACACAGCAGCTCATGTACCACATTTATTTTCTAGTAGAGTAAACTATAAAGCGACACCTGAAAACGAACGAAGTGGAACATTTTCTTCTGAAGTTTACTGTTTAGTAACTCCCTGAGTGGCACTGTTAGTGTTTTTACTGACGCTGCCACACTAACTAAAAATAAAGACCGGCTCTGTCTTTCAAATTCTCTCCAAACTGCACCTGCTGCTTCTCCGGAGGGAAGATATGGGGGGAAAAATATCACAAAAGTCACTTTAGGTGAAGAGAAGTATGGCCAAAGTGTACAACAATCCGACTGAGTAAAAAGAGTATATAAGCGCTCGGCATTTATTTATCACCTAGTTTCCGGCCGCTGTTGCAGGGTCGCTGGCTGTGCGCGTCCTCGCGCCGGACGTGCGCCAGTCTGAGGCCTCGCGGCTCCGAAGCGTTTCGCTCAGATCTTTCCTCCCTCGGGCTCACAGTTAGTTTGAACGTGGGTTGGGGTTGGGGTTGGCACCGGCACCAAAGCCAGTACCCCTGCTGCCTCACAGCACCTAAGTAGTGAGAGAGAACGTGGGTTTGATCCCCTCTTAGCCTGTGTTGAGTTCCTGTGGGTTTCCTCGGTGCTCTGGTTTCCTCCCACAGTGTAAAAATATGCTGCTGGAGTGGAGTGGCAATGCAAAATTGCCTGTTGGATGAAAATGGGTGTGTGTGTGACTACCTTGCAGCAGATTGGTGTACTGACCCCCTTAGCCTTGCGTCCAACGCTTCCAGGATAGGCTCCGGATCACCGCGACCTTGCTCAGGATAAATAGTTATCAAAGATGGATAGAAGAATTATAATAAGCTCATTTCTATTATATTATTCTCCTCCTTCATATCTCAATACATTTCACTTCCACACTCTGTTTTTAGAATTTGTGTAAGACTCTCATTCTTCAGACAGACCAGTATATGCAAGCTTCCATTTGCATTTATTTATTCATCAGACACTTTTCTCCAAAGCGACTTCCAATGAACTCTGTATAGTGTTACCAACCCACACACCTTATTCACCGCGGTGACTTACACTGCTAGATACACTACTTACACTGGGTCACTCATCCATACATCAGTGCAACACACACACTCTCTCTGTCACTCACACACTATGGGGAACTTGAACAGCATGTCTTTGGACTGTGGGAGGAAACCAGAGCACCCAGAGGAAACCCACACAGAATGAGCAGGGATCGAACCCATGTCCTCTACCATACCACTCAAGCTATTTAAATTATTCTTAATTCACTGACAGTGTAAATTGTAGTGTCCAAGTAAGTGGTGAACTCGTTCATTATACATGACATATAGTACTCTCACTCATCACTCACTCACTCACTATCCTTAACCACTCATCCAAGTCATGGTTTGCAGCAGCCTGGAGCCTAACCCGGCAGCACAGGGCGCAGGACTGGAGGGGGAAGGGATACACCCCGGACGGAATGCCAGCCCACCCAAGGCACCCCAAGCAGGACTCGAACCTCAGACCCACCAGAGAGCAGGACCCGGCCAAACCCGCTGCGCCACCGCACCCCCCCCCAGGGCAATTCAAAGACACCTGATTAAGATTACACTTTAGAACGAGTGTGCAATATAGTTGAGCTCTGAGGGTCATGCAGAAGACAGCTGGCAAAGAACCGGTCGTATTAATTTTCCCCTCTTAGATACCCTTAGATGCAGAGGTGTCGTGGGAATAAACAAAAAAATGAAAATGGCCTGTTCCTCACTGAGGGGGGTACGGTGGCGCAGCGGGTTTGGCAAGGTCCCGCTCTCTGGGGTTCAAGTCTCACTTGGGGTGCCTTGCTATGGAGTGGCATCCCATCCGGGGTGTGTCCCCTCCCCCTCCGGGTTTGTGCCCTGTGTTGCTAGGTTAGGCTCCAGCTTGCTGTGACCCCACTGGGGACAAGTGGTTTCAGACAGTGTGTGTGTGTGTGTGTTTCTCATTGATGAACACATGCACATGACACAGTTATCACCTTTCTGACCTTTTCTTCATTGCCTGCAACAGTACGACCCCGTTGTGTTTTTTTATTGTGTCATTTAAGTCAACCTGCCACTGATAACCTTTGGGAACACATTTGGTTCTAGATGCATTAAAGATCATACCGTATTTAACATTGCTTTCATGGTCTTTTACCACACTACCCTTCGGCATTGAAAGGACCAAGACCCCTGTTTTTTGTATATCCTTATTTCCTCTCTGTCGTGGGATCGTGGGACTTTTTCTGTCGTATTCCATTTCCTTCATGAATGATGGACGGTGGCTGCATACTGCAGTGACACACGAGCTGATGTCCAAACATAGGCTGTCAGTCTAGGGGAATTAGCGGTAGATCTAAGAGCTGCCCACACAGGAGAAGTATATCTGCACAGATTCCCATTAGAGCTCATCTTCCACACACACACACACACACACACTGGCTGAAGCTGCTTGTCCCAAGGCTTGAGGGGGAGGGGACACACCCAGGACGGGACGCCAGTCCGTCGCAAGGCACCCCAAGCGGGACTCGAACCCCAGACCCACCGGAGAGCAGGACCCGGCCAAACTCGCTGCGCCACCACAGCCCCCACCCCCCATATTCTACATTCCATATTTATTGGATTCTGCGACATCTAGCTCAACGGCAAATGAAAAGCAGACTGTTTTATCATCTGGATGTCGACACAAATTAAGCAGAAAAGAGAAAGAGTTTTCTTCCCACTTCTTTGGATTCCCTCTACCCCGAATATCATATGGTAATTTACTGTTAAATGCAGGCAAAACATGTTGCTTTAAAGAAAGTAAAAGATATTTCATTCATACCAATGGAGCATATATTTCAACAGTTTTGAAGAACTGTAATTTCAAATTTTCTTAGAGTGTTATGAAGCGAGGGGAGCGTGGTGGCTCATAGGACTTGGCTGGGTCCTGCTCTCTGGTGGGTCTGGGGTTCGAGTCCCGCTCGGGGTGCCTTGTGATGGACTAGCGTCCCGTCCTGGGTGTGTCCCCTTCCCCTCCAGCCCTGAGCCCTGTTGTTGAATCCGCACAATATGTACTTCATGAAAAGTGTAAACTGACCACACAACCCTGGTTTACTGGTTCTTGTCACGCAATGCGTGCTTGTCCGTAATAGATGCATTTAGAGTCACCGCGGCAAGTTCCCGGAGCATTTGCTGTTCTTGGCTACTAGTAATTCCAACTCCGATTCCACGCCTCCTTGGTGGCACGCTCCATCAGCGTATTAGTCATATTCAGAAGATGCTCAGAAAAACAGCAAAAAATGCCAAAGTCAGGTAGTAATTAATTATGACATTGGAATTATTTTCAAAAGTACTTGGGATAAAACATAATTTCAGCACTTTGATGTCCGTAACTGATGACTGTAGACTGCAGTGTTGGCTCAGTAGTGCTGGCCGTTAAAGTGACGCATGCCAGAAGTATGTGCTGTCTTTTTTTAATAACTCGTCATGAGTTTCTGCTTTCATACACAGTAAAAAAGCAACAAATCCAGGTTGAAAGCATCGATTAGGAGAAGAGTCACTGGATGTTTACTACAAGGGATGTCGGCAAAGAGTGAGGCGAGGGCTCGGTGATGTATTTGTACCCGTCCTTCGCTGAAATACCCAGCCAGACCAACTTGTCTCTATGAGGCTACATTTGGTTGTGTTTTATGAAACCGCTTTGTAAGATCTCTTCCACGGACTGGGTATTATCTTATTTTTGACCATTTTGTGGACTGTCAGAATTTGTCATTTCCTGACAGCCGGAATTTATTTAAAGTCGGTTACACAAAGGACGGCCTGTAACGACGCCCGTTACTCCTTCATCTTCATTTCGAGGAGGGGAGAAAAAAAAAGCACGACTTTATTAATTTCCCTAAACGAAAATAAATAAAAGCAACAAGAACGAACACAGATTTAACAAATCTACAGCAGTCTTTCCCCCCCCCCCCAGCATTTGTTACTTGCAGAATACAACATAAAGACAAAAACTCCATCCCAAGTGTAAATGCAGTTTCTTTTCAAAAATGCTAAACTTAATTGTAAGTCCTCAGATTCATAATTCAGATCAAGCGAGCGGTACATTTATTGCACAAAAACTGCGGCCTTGAATTTGGGTGAAACAAAAGCGCTGTACAAATGACCCGGTACATTCTTGCCCACTTCAGTTTTACTCCAAGCCAGAATATGGTGCTTTAAACTTTCTACAGAAAACATACTACATTAGTGCTGCTATCTTCAGTTTCAGGTGCAAATAGTTGTTTTATTGATGTCAGACTAAATGAGAGCTATTATTAATATAAATTATAGGATTAATACACCATTTAGAAACACTGAACAGGTGTTTAACATAAATACATTACAACATCAAAAGCTAAATCTGAAACTACAGGTATAGAAATCTTTACAGCTATAGAATCTGAGTGGCTGCCAAGATCTTTTTTTTTACAGGTTCCAAGGTTACAGACATGTTCAGTGAAACATCAAATTAAAATGCATAACTCAGCATCTACAAATACTGCACACCCAGGATAGTCAGCTGTGACCTTCTCATCTTAAGTGCGTTCAGATATTTCATGCAGGTTTTCAGTACTGGTGTGCCTAGCAAAAAGTTCTAAACATAGATGGTTAAAGTCTGATTAAACAATTCTAAACAATAAAACAGGCTCTACAGTTATAAAGGACCGTACCCAACAATCTCGCGGGATTGTCATGGTAGATTCTTAAATTTCATACTGTGCAACCCCATAAGCGACAGCCGTGAAATACTGTGGTGTCCTGAGAATAAATGGTCACTTTCCTGTGAAGACATGAAAAGAAATAACATCATTTCTTGAAGTTGTGTCATTCTAGCAACAGGTAGTGCAAGGAAGGGATAGGGGTTTTGTAGTAATAAACTATTGCTGTGTTCACTCAGTATGGGACATGGTAATAATCGCAATACCTGAGATTAGTGAAGTCTTAGCTGACAATGAATAGTCTAGTATAAAAAGAGTAGGAAATGTCTGAGATGGTTGCAAACTGGGGTGAAGAGACAATTACAGCAGTTTTCCTTTGGACATCTAAACAGTAACCCCTCTTTGCCTCCACCTATCCAGAATTTCTTACAATGGCGCAGGTTACCTATACAAAATATACTCCAGTCGTATAAGGATTTAGAGAGCGTTTTCTGCTGTAAAAAGATTTAACAACAATTTATTAGCGTACCTTTATTACCAGTACTAATGAATGGGCCATAATATTGTTATGAAGACTGCAGTTGTATAAAAAGTACATTTTACGTTGTTTTTATATTGAAATGACGCTTTCGAAAATGCTAAGTGATGTAGATATTATGCGTTATCACAGGGGGTGGACATCTCTGCGTCACTGGAAGGTGGAAGAGGTCTCCGTGGGATAGATGTCAGTGGCCTGATGTTGATAAATCCTGCCCCCAAACTGTCGTTGGCCATGCTGGAACGGCTGCAAAAGACAGTTGATCTTAGTGGGCCCACTAGGGTGGGGCTTGATCCTGATGTGATGATGATACTGGGGACCTGCCCCGCATTCCCCCTGAGCAGACCCCCTTCTGTAACATCAAAAACCTATTGATCAAAATGTAAGAGGATAGCGTTAAACTCAGTTAAATAAAAACAATTAGGTTCATTACACGGAGTGCGGTCGTAACCCAAAATACGCCCTTTTGAATCGTAAGAGTTGGACCTTATTTTGAGTTTCGTTCAATATCCCTATTTCGTCTTACAAGGCATTTCTTTGTGTTCACGAGGACCGCGTTTGGAGTTTGCGTGTCTCCTGACAGCTGAGGAATTCAAAACATTTGCGTTTGTATTTCTTGATTTAGGAGACGCTTTTCTCCAGATCGGCATACGGTGGTTCCTATGTTCAGTATTTATCGGACACCATTCTCCAAGGTGACTTACAATGCTAGCTTCAATATGGCAGCATGGTGGCACAGCGAGTAGTGCTGCTGTCTCACAGCGCCTAGTAGTGCAAGAGGACATGAATTCAATCCCCGTTCTCCCTGTGTCTGCATGGGTTTCAACCGGGTGCTCTGGTTTCCTCCCACAGTCCAAAGACATGCTGTTCAGGTTCCCCCATAGTGTGTGAGTGACAAAGAGAGTGTGTTCCACTGATGTATGGATGAGTGACCCAGTGTAAGTAGTGTATCTAGCAGTGTAAGTCACCACGGTGGATAAGGTGTGTGGGTTGGTAACACTACATAGAGTTCATTGGAAGTCACTTTGGAGAAAAGAATCTGGAAATAAATAAATGTAATATAATAAACTCCCTGCAATTATTCATAAATTTCTACAGCAGAGCAATATAACAGATTCACACTCTATAGGTAGTTTAGAGTCACAAATCCGCCCGAAACACATGTCTTTAAACTGTGGGAGAAAATTGGGCATCCAGAGAAAACCCACACTTTAAGTGTACAGTTTATGTAATAGCAACAAAAGAGCTCAAGAACACAGGTAGACAGACGTAAAATATTATACAGTAAAGAATGAAGGCGGACTGCCTGATTTTGAGTTATGATAACTTGTGTTAACTGTTGAAGTAATTGTGTCCATTTTAACGGGATTTTGTGATATTTCATCATAAATGAGAGTCACTTTTGTGGCTCAGGAACACAGAAAACCTTTATGGTTTAATAGTCGTGAGCAGAGCAGCATGGTGATACAGCATGTAGTGCTGCTGTGTCACAGTGCCCTGCCTGTTTAGGCATCGAATTCGAATTCGGCTGTCTGCATGGAGATTGCATGTTCTTCCCATAATTGTATGGCCTTCCTCTGGGTGCTCTGGTTTCTGCCCACAGTCACAGGACTTGCATCTTAGATGAGATGGTGGCTCTAAATTGCCTAAATTCTATGACTGTGTTTATGCTTACTTTGCTTTGGACTAGCATCCCATCCAGGGTGTACCCTAACTAGCCAAGGGACCCTGTACCTCCAGGAGAGACTCTGAACTGCTGTGATGCTAAAAAGTGGTTAAAGAAAGTAAATTGTCATAAGTATGAGGAAAATCCTCTGCTGTGTTGTTGGAATTTTCTAATTAACGTCCTTCTTTATATTAACAATTGCTTTTGAATTTTTCTTCCAGTGCTGAACTCCTTCACATATTTTCCACTTATCCTGCTCTGGTTTCCATTGGCCTGCTGCTTCCCCCAGGGACATTCTTCATTTTGCTCTTTGTTTTGCTTGACTTTTCTGCTAATTGATTGGATATGCAAAAGATTCAGAAGTGTTTTATTTGTGATTTTTTTTTTTTATTTGCAACTCTTCTTCAAAAGAAGACATTCCTTTCAGATGAACAAAACATACTGTATATTTATCATAAGGGTGACATTTTTTTTTTAGTTATTATCCTATCATGCAAAATCTGTCAGTGAGAAACAAAACAAATAGTTAAACGAACCCAGTTTTTATACTTGCTAAAATTGTGAGTGTTTCTGATGTCTTTAACACTGCAGGTGAAAAGCAAGGTTCCAGAGTTCCTAACTTTTCAGGTATGAGTTTCATTTCAGTCTAACTGATACTTGGATGGAATAGTTGGAAGGATTTCGTCAACAGAACCATAGACACTTACAGAAGGAGGGGAACCGAAGTCAGACTGACCCATCTCAGCCATGGAGACATCATCTGCATCAACTGAGCTCTGAAAGGAGGATGAAAAGGTTAGTCCTTTAGAGACATTTTAGATGTAAAAAAGATACATTACAAAATTTACTTCAGTTTTCCTACCATCCTATCAATACCACTTCATCGCTAGGTTCTAAATATAGAATTTTAAGTGGAGTTCACGAACCAAATACTGTTCAGTTTACTGCTTTGTGAAGCTTTGACGAACAATTCACATTTTGTTATAAAGCTGTTCTCGAAACACTGGAACCTTCCGTTTTTTTCACCAGTGGAATTAGCTATTCTGGTATTATTATTTTCTGGGAAAACGCAGAAGGGAAGAACAGATGCCGATAGCTGAAATACGAAAGCAGATCTGTTATGGATTGTACTGATGACTGTGGTTAGGACAAATCAGGTCAGAAGAATTAAACCCCAATGGTTGGACTAATTTGGCAGTGTACAATACATGGAAGAGGAGGATATGTAGTACATGCACATCTTGATGTAATGACTCTGTGACTGCCTCTTATATGACACCAATATGATTTCATTCAGTCAGAGGCAGGAAATATGCAAGAATTAAGAGCTGATGGCTTTACCTTCTCAAAGATCCCTGAATCATGGCTCTTCAGCTTGACCTTGGAGAGTTGCTGCTTGTAGGCCGGCACTTCTGCGGTGTCCCTGCTAATCTCACAGGACACTTGGCGACTGGCAGGGCGCGAGCCAGTGCTGGAAAGGTCTGTCTCGGTATCTGTCCAGCCCTGCAGCAGCAAGACGTGAAAAAGAGCATGGCTTACTCTCTGCACCAAAGGCAAGCTGACAGGACTGCCCAACTACAGCATACGAGCTGAAGGAACATATTGATCAGGAAGAGCCTCAGTAAAACCACAGAAAACTCCCGGATGATGGAAACGAACTATCCTGAGACATGCCCTCTGACAAGGTTGACGATGAAAGCAATATTTGTGTTTTATATTTGGGAAATATTGTAGGCAGTAGGGGGGTGCGGTGGCACAGTGGGTTGGACCGGGTCCTGCTCTCCGGTGGGTCTGGGGTTCGAATCCCGCTTGGGGTGCCTTGCGACGGACTGGCGTCCCGTCCTGGGTGTGTCCCCTTAGCCCTGTGTTGCCGGGTTAGGCTCCGGTTCCCCGCAACCCCGTATGGGATGAGCGGTTCAGAAAATGTGTGTGTGTGTGTAGGCAGTAGAAAAAGGGGGATGTGGCGGCACAGCGGGTTTGTCCGGGTCCCGCTCTCTGTTAGGTCTGGGGTTTGAGTCCTGCTTGGGGTGCCTTGTGATGGACTGGTGTCCCTTGCACCTTGTGTTGCCGGGTTAGGCTCTGGATCGCCGCGACCCTGCTTGGGACAAGCAGTTTTAGACGGTGTGTGTGTGTGTATGCAGTAGTTTTCCTGCAGCTGCACTTGGTTTTAGAGTACCATAAATTCTAAACTTGACACTTGATTTCAGCAGCTCCATAAAGACTGTTGCCAGGGGAATGTGAAGAGATGGGGCACAGAGAAGGGAGAACAGACAGGGCAGTGAGTGGTAGCCAAGGCGTCTGCGTACAGACTCGCTGTCGGAGCCAGAGGAGAGACGAGGCTTCCCAGCACGGGTGAGCTGACCGCTGACGTCGGAACTCTGGCTGGTGACAGTCGAACGGCGTGTGGATATGAAACTGCTGGTGTAGGTGTGCTCCTTTTGTCGGACACAGAGCAGGGCGCCAAGGCACGGGATGTATTTGGCAATGGCTGACCTGACAGGGAGTAGAGAACACACAAGATGATACTCAGAAAAACAGAAGGATTTCTTCATTCAGATATGTTCCATATGGCTTGACTGCGGGGAAAATTTGAAATATTTTTAACAAACAAATGGTAGGCTCACTTGGGTGACAACAATATTTTGCAGCCCTGCAACGGCGGGAAGCCGAACACGCAGTGTTTTGTAGTTCTTAAACAATCAAAACGCAAAGTACATTTAATATTGTCAGCTGCCATTTATTTTTTGCCGTCGGGATCAATAATTAAGTTAATGAACTCATGATTGGCATAAGATGGGATTAAATTATTTGGAAAATGTGCCAGGTTCATTATAATTCTGAAAGCTGATTGATTATTATAGGACTCCATTATCCAGCGGGAAGCGGAAGGATTAGAAGAACTCCTAATACAATAATGTAATTTCCCTTTAGTGCTCATTTTTATCCAGAAACTCATGCAGGTCAGGTAAACAGACAGCTGGCCTAAATTTGAAAGAATTCCTTTTCTAATAATAGGGCTATGCCATTGGTCATAGGAAGGCATAAATAGATAGGAAATAGATTTTATAGGCAGAACATAAATATACTCACAAAAGCAGCACATAAGTATTTTTCTGTGGTTGTGCTCGTTTTACAGCTAGACTTTTCAAAAAGAGTACACAGTCTAGAAATGGTGATAGGTGGTGTAAAAACACTGTACCTGTATTTTGGGTGCGTGATAGCGTATATGATGGGGTTGTGGATGGCAGAAGCCTTGGCTATCACAGCAGGGATGGAGTTCATGTAAGGGGTGAGGATGTTGGCATACCTAAGAGATTGAAGGGAAGATATAATGGCCAAACAACAGGACAACTTCATATTGCCGTATTGTTTTGTCACAAGACAATTGTTTTATACTATAAAGGCTTATTAAACACCCATTCTTCGCAGAACAATGAGAATTTGTTCAGTGAAATCACCGTATTTAATGATTTCCCATTACAAAGGGGTTGAAATACCATTTCTTCTAATGCAGAAAAAAGATCAATTCCCAGACAAAAATATACCTAAAATTAAGATATCCAAATAAAAATGGAGGCAGAAAGTGGTGCAGTGATTAGAGCTGCTACCTTTGGACCCAAAGGGCCCAGGTTTAATTCCCACCTTTTGCTGTAGTAGCCTTGAACAAAGCACTTAGCTTGAATTGCTCCATTTAAAAAGTAATTACTCAGCTGTATAAATTAGTAAATCATGGTAAACCTGTTTCTTTGGGGAAAAAACATCTGCTAAATGAGTAAAATAAAAGTTATTTTTATACATGACAATGAGAATACCAACATATTTTATATGATATTTGTATTTATTGCTATTAATAATATGTTTGTTTATTAATAAGTAATAATAACATTAATAAGAAAGTAATTGTTTGTGCATTGCATGGTAGGATGAAGGGTTCACCCTGAATGGGAAAACCCTATAGTAACATTGGACAAAAGAGGGGACTTAATCTCTTTAATTTTCTTCTTTTTATCTTATTGTGTTTTTAGGAGGGGGGCGCGGTGGTGCAGTGGGTTGGACCGGGTCCTGCTCTCCGGTGGGTCTGGGGTTCGAGTCCCACTTGGGGTGCCTCGCGATGGACTGGTGTCCCGCCCTGGGTGTGCCCCTTGCGCCCTGTGTTGCCGGGTTAGGCTCCGGTTCCCCGTGACCCCGTATGGGACAAGCGGGTCAGAAAGTGTGTGTGTTTTTAGGAAACCTACGTGTTTTATGTGATTTTTAAACATGCCCTATTACAAATTTTTTGTAAATTATATACTATAATAAGATATAATATATAGTATATATAAGCATAAGTATATCATACACAGCGTATATAAGACATAATAAGATTATAAAATATTATTATAATATACACACACACACACACACTGGCTGAAGCCGCTTGTCCCAAGTGAGGTCACAGCGAGCCGGAGCCTAACCCGGCAACACAGGGCGCAAGGCTGGAGGGGGACGGGACACACCCAGGACGGGACGCTAATCCATCGCAAGGCTCCCCAAGCGGGACTCGAACCCCAGACCTACCGTAGAGTAGGACCCGGCCAAGCCTGCTGAGCCATACATATAATAATACATAATAATAATACAATATACATACAATACATAATAATAATAAACGATACATAAAATATAATACATAATATATAAGAATATATATATATATTTTTTTATATATAGAATTATGTAAGTATCTCTGTCTCAGTGTTTGTGTTCATGCTCACCCTGCAAAGGCTGTCAGTGCCACTGTGGAGTAGGGGGACCAGGAAATTACATAGAGAAGGATCACAACCAGGGCAATCTTGGCCGTTTTCCACTCATTCCTCAAGCGATGAAATCTCCGAACGAAGTCCTTGCAGTTGCTTCCGTTGATGTCGCTCACAGCTCTGTGTCAGACGCAAACGTTCAGTGGAAAAGACGCGCGCACAGGTGTCTAATGGAAATTCTTCAGACGACTGACGTGCCGTGGCTCTAGTCTGGGGGAATGGTTTTCGTATTCCATAACTTTGGATCCGATTTGGTGAACGCGGCCCGTCGTGAATGCACGTGCTTTTCAGAAAGCGTTGCTCACACCTACTGTATTATAAACTTTTATCCTCAAATTAACACTTTGAGCTGAAATGCGCTGAGAATCACAGCTCCGGTACTAGTCGCAAGTCCGCCGTTAGTCTCTAATGCCTCTGGGCCATTCCAATATCAAGTGTATGACTCAGAAATGTAACAGGAAAAATTGGCTGTGGTCTTAGGAAAAAAAAAAAAAAAAAAAAAAAAAAAAAAACTGGCTGTGGTTTTAGGCAAAAGGAGTTGCTAGCTTATTCCATTCCAACTCTGTCACTAAAGACTTCAATTAAATAACACATCCAATATGGCTGACAGACACTCCTGTGGAATTTCATACATTTCCCATAATGCTCCACTGTCTTAAAGCAACGATCACATTTGTGACGCACCAACAGATGGAGAGATCTGGATGTAGACATGCCATTGCAGTATAGTACATTGCTGCAGTTAGACTTTTCTCACAAATATGCGCAAATTTCAGTTTTTTTGACATGCTTCAGATAAAATTTGTTTTACTGTTTTTTTTGTTTTACTGTGAATTGAAAATTGGGTATCGAAAGGCAAAAGCCGTAATATAAAAATTTCGGATGAAGAGAATTTGTAAATCAAGGTACGCTTGTACTATATAACTAAAACTGGCAGCTGTATAGCAAATGCACGGGAAAATTTTCATTTCCGCATGCTCTACAGGCAACAAGAAAAACAGAACACGTGTACATAGGCAGTGTGCAGTGGGCCTTGAACCGCACAGGTGGCTACTCACTTGTTGGTAGCACGGATGGCACGGAAGATGAAGAAATAGCAGTACATGATGACAATGAGAGGGATGAAGAAGACAAAGGTGAAGAGCAGCATGGTGTATGCACGGACAGAGGGGCTGAAGGTTATGTAGTCCCAGGAACAGGAGGTCAGTAGACCTTCGGGAACATAGGCACCTGGAGGTCCAGAAAAGCACTTGATTATATGCTCATAGAACTGACATTCCAGTGTAAATTGTGTGTGTACATGCTTAAGAAGTACATTTGTCCCAGGGAAGAGTTTTTAACTTTTTCCAAGTTTCGAAATACATTACGAAGCATTACCGCCTATCAAGGAACTCCGCATGGTAACTACTTGATCATCGTGACATCCATCATTGATCACACTCCATATTTGCTCTACTGCACTTTCTCAGAAGATTCAGATACCAAACAGCGAATGATCCATACTCACTCCAGCCGAAGAAAGGTGGCAAACTCCAGCCCAATGAGTAGGCCCAGACAGCAGTGAGGATGAGCAGGGCTCGTTTGCATGACAACACCCCAATGGAGGCCAGCGGTCTCGTGATGACAAAGTAGCGATCCACAGCTATGACCATGAGAGTGATCATAGAGCAAATCCCGAACAGGGCACCACAGAAGGCATAGAGCTCGCAACCTTCCAGAAAGGAATCACAAGTAAGACAAAACAGTGTTCAGATTAAAGAATCATCCTTAGGAAATTACAGACAAGCACACATACATTGGCTGAAGCCGCTCGTCCCGAGCGGGGTTGCAGAAAGCTGGAGCCTAACCTGGCAATGCAGGGTGCAAGGCTGGAGGACACACCGAGGACGGGATGCCAGTCCGTCACAAGGCACCCCAAGCGGGACTCAAACCCCAGATCACGCCGGCTGTGCCACCGCACCCTCCCAGATAAACCACACATGGATAACAAAAACTGTGGCCCATTTTTCATAAAGAGAAACATAGTGAGCTGTTGGAGGCTCAATCGACATATGGTTTATAGTCATTTTGGTGTCTTGAGAGCGTATTGATAGTTCTGTAGAGTTCATGGTTGCAATGATTCCAAGTGACTACTTTATAGCCTCTTGTTCCATTCAGCCGTATAGGATATATAAATAAGTCGAGTTCTGGGTCCCAAGAAACAATTCTTCCCTTTTAATCATTATTAAGTACTGGTTGCAGACACCGGGTTGCTGTGCAAAGCTGGTTTTTGCTTGACCTCATTCATTCTAGATTGCTTTCCTAACCAAGATTTGTGCTGAGCGCTCTGATTTTTGTTCTAATGTCACTCATGCTCACATTTGATTTAAAAAGTAGTTCATTAACACATACAGCATTCCACCTTGATTAATTCAAGTGGACAGTAATAATTCTCGGTTGACTGGGATTTTCCATAAAGAATAAGTGCTCCATAGTTGTGTAGTAGTATTTACTAGCATATTTAATGTTTCTGTTAGATGAATTTGGGTCATGCAATTTTCTGCATGCAGGAACAAACATTGGCACAGATTAGAGCTTTGCGCTCAGCAAATGGATAGGATTAATATTCAAACGTAGGGCACCGGCAGGACACGTGACACTTTGGACCACCAGCTCTGTTACATCAAGGCAGAAGTACTTGCGGGTCAACTAGGAAATTTTCTGTGGGTTGTACCGTAGAGGTCATCTGATGACCTAGCAAAGGAAACTCATCTTGTCTAAATGCAAAGTAGATAGCTTCTGTCTTTCAGAAAATTTAATTATCATGAAAGGCTTGTTATTCTTGGTTCGTGCATAAATGCTTCTCCGTGGATATCAATAGCGATAATAGTTTATCACTGTCCTTGGCCTTCATAGGAGTAGCTGTAATGAGAATGAACAGTTGCTGCATGTTCTCAGATAATGTTGCACAACTTTGAAGGCAGCCTCTGGCCAAAGAAAATGATAAAGAAATATTAGTCAGCAGATGCCTTAATTTACATTTGCATGTATTCATTTAGACGCTTTACTTCAAAGCAACATACATCCGAGATAAAATAAAATGAGTGCATTACATCAACAGAAGGAGTGATGTGGATACAGACACGTGATTCTAGAGTACAGTCAATTTGTCACATTCTTCCATGTGAACCAGTATATGTCACAAAAGTCGCTGCATAAAGGTTTAGCCATTATTCAACAATTTCTTCTGAAAAAAATTATTAAAAATAAACACTTATCGCACCCTTATGAGATCAGGGGAGAAGTGCATTTTGAAGTGTAGAGAGAGATTCAGCAGCTCTGAGTGAGAGAGGGAGATCGTTCCACTACATCGGGTATATTGTTGCATCGTTACCCTCAAAGTGAACCCATTAACCCAGGGCACCTGAAATGAACAGTATCATGAGGACTGACTGAATGTTTCCAGCTCATTTTGGAGCTTTAATGTTGTGTTATTTTACATCTTAATGAATTAAATCACAGCTAGAGGAGGACTTCCTTCTGTACCTGTCATTTCCATCCAAAAGCAGAAGAGCTCCCTCCCCTTCCCTGCCACTCTTAAGAGCTTGTTTTCTGAAATTGCACTGAAAACAGCAACTCTTTTTTTTCTAGTCAGTCTGATCCGACATTAAAACGGAACAAAAAGTACAGAACTGGAGATAGCATTGTGATTATAAAACTGTGCTGTTATGCTCAAAGTATTATTCAGGTACCAGCTAGCATGAAATGGTAGCACAGGAGGACAAGAGAAAAAAAAAATCAAGAGTCGAAATGTCGTGCTTCGAAGTGTTACTGAGATGGTTGTTTAAAGCGTCAGGAGAAATCGCGAGCTGGCCTGCTGAGAAGCTCAAGGATTTCCATTTCAGAGAGTACAGAAAGCTGCAGTAACTTCTTCCTGGTCCCTTAAACATTTGCTTTCCTCTCCTATCAGATATGAAAAAGTTTTTGGGAAGAGGTGGTGTGTCACGAGAGGTGTCAGGATGTCATATGATCGTATTAATCAATGTTTTTAACCAGTACCAGGCCTTAAACCACAACCAAAATGGTCAGAAGGTCAAATCAAAAAGAGGTTTGTTGTTGTCGATGTCATCGAGTCAAACCTGACCCCTACTGACCACTCGCGTGGATTCCAAGGCAAGGGAGGAATGGAAGTGGAAAAAGAAGTTCAGGCTGTGAAAAAGACAGCAGAACGGCACTGAGTCGGAGGTAGAGTTTACCTTTTTCTCCAAAGATCCATCTTTTGTGCATGCTGTTGATGAAGAAGCTGGGAGTCTGGGTTATACACATAAGGAAGTCTGTGATGGCCAAGTTGATGATGAACATATTAGGGGGTGTCCTTAGACTCCTGCTCCTGGATACAGAAACACACCCACACGCCTTGGTTGGAAACACGTTTTGCCAACTTTTCAATCACAAACTGTGAGACTCATCTTTTCAAGCTATTAAAAGAGAAAAAAACTCTTCAAGAATAGAGAAACTCTTTAAGACGTCAAGAACTTGTGAAAGCTTAACTGCCATCTGTGGCCTGGACTCGCATTCACACTGTATTGGTCCGTACCTGCTGAAGGCATAGATTACCAGGAAGTTGCCAACCATCCCGGTGATCCCGATAGCAAGAATGAACGACCCAATGATGTAGTGGGCGTGGTCTGGCACATCCACAGTGGGAAAAGGATAGACCTTGTGCCCCATCGTCACCTAGAGGAAAAACGGAGAAAAAGGAAATCGTGAATAAATTGCAAAGTTTGAAAATAAGAGCAAACATTCATCACTGTTCTGCACATGAGACTTGCAAACCTACAATACTAAGAACAATTAAGTTTGGCTGTTTCTGCAGAGGGAATTCAGTGTTTTATTTACATATTCAGAAACTACGAACATGCATCAACGTTTAAAAATTTTAAAGTTCTTAAGCCCGGTTCCAGTGGATTTTCTTTTTGGTAATGGCTCCATTGTTCGTCTTTTTTTCCCCATTCTCTTTCGCTAAGGGTTCCAATGCATTGCTCTCGTCTCTCGACGTATCTTGGACGATGCCTGATCGTCACTGTGTTCTCTCCATTTGTTCTAGATCTTCACCTCATCATTTATTGACCGTCTGTCTACACAACGCAAAAGCCTGCGTTTACCACAGAATTCAGCCACATTCAGTACAAGGAGAAGCTGCAGGAATTCAGTTGAGGGTAACATAGTAGGCCATTATAGTTATAATACTGCTGTAATTTTCTTTTTCATTTCCGGACATCCTGCACTCGTGCCCTTTCGAGAATTGTGCTGCAAAATTGCACTGTCTTCATTACTTTCCATCGCAGTCAGGGACGGGAGACAGGAGTTAGGTGGTTCGGACCCAAGCGCGTGTGCGGTCACTCCAGATTCCATCCAACACAGAGAGGCAGGCAAAATCGGTGGTCAAGGACAGGCATAGGTCGATCGACATGCAAACGTCATTGGGAGGGCAAGACAGTCCTCAGAACATGGGAAAGCAAGTAGAGGTCGAAAGCCAGGTAGACAAGAGAACGAGGAACGGGGTACAAGAGATGACACGCTGAATCTGCTAGCCAGGGTGCACAGTAAAGCGGGGTAACATGATGGTAAATACAGCCAATGCTTGCCTGAAAATAAACTTCAGATAGAATAGTGGGGCTCTATGGTTCATAGGACAGTAATCAACAGCTAAAATTACACATTTTTCATGCAGCTCAAAACTCCCACTATTTGAGGATTTTATGCCAAGGGTACAAGTCCTTGGTATTTGAGCATACAGTCTTTCTAAATTGAAATTTGTCACATGCATTCCAGTAACATTATTTCAGCTCTCGAACTAAGCGATTTATTTTCACCTTGAATTTTCTGAAAAACTTCATACGTGTTTTGCCCAGTGAATCATTCTGTTTAAACAGCCTTGGGTCATGAATGGGAACCTCTGCGCTTTACCTTTCTTACCCAACTCTTGAGGGAAAACTGCAGGACTGGAATTTACTTGATGGCGTTGACGTTTTAGCCAACGGATTGACTGCAAACCGGCACAGCAATCACTGGCATCAGTGACGTTTTTCAGTTATGTTTCAAGGCAGTAACTTTACAGATGAAGCTCTAGTCTTTAGGGTGTTTCAGCTCACGAGGGGTCAAATACAGAACAAGAAATAACAGTTTCGAAACCTTTGACCAGCACAACCGATGCCAACTGCTGAACACAGGTAGTGAGGAAAAAGGAGAAGATCCGTGCTCAGAGGAGACACGTTAGGAACTTACTCTTCACTCTTAGTACAATGGCAACATCAAGAGGAGTTAATGGATCACAGGAGAAAAACCAAGATCCAGGTGCTGTGGATCACGGGTATCTTAGCAGCAGCACACCCAACCATCTTTTCCACATGTAGACCAATGTAAGACCTCAAGACGTTTACAGGCCAGACACTTGAGACTCACACAAGAATCAGAATGCATTTAAGTGTTATGTATTTCACCTATTTCTATGTTCAGCTAATCCTGAAAATCCAAAAAAATATCCCGATCTGGTGGAATTTTATGAATGATTGCTGTTTTATAAGCATGCATGTCATATATCGATAATATCAATCTAAGAGTGAGTCAATGAGTCAACGGCTCCAGACTTAGCAGTCTATACAAAGCGAAGACAAAGTCAGGCCGCAAATTCTGGTTCATCGATCGATCCGGATGTCAAACTGTACTCTGAAACTGTCGAAACACTCGTGAAATACTATGCCTCGAATAAGGTGCGTTGTATTTAGCTTTCTGTTTGTTACAAACCCCAAAAGGAATCAACCCTCTTTAGTATGAAAATGAGGCTGTTGTGGAGACATTCGCTTTTCTTCGCAGTCAGTGGAAGGAAGGCGGCGCAGAAGTATGGAGTCACCTGCTGGTTATGCTGGGCCACGGCAGCCTCCATAGTACGTAGTCCCCGCCGCCATCAAGGAGCTGCAGTTACAGCATCTCCTACACTTTAGTTCAGGATCTGTTCTCAGAAAAGCGGATCGATGTCTTTCAAATCTTTGCACCAGCTTCCCTAAGGATTATTGATCTAGGCTTCCTGCAAGCAATACGTAGCGTGTATGTGTTTCACTTTTTCCAGTTTTACAAATCCAGCACGACACTTTGACCAGTCGTGCGCACTTTGAATAAGAGCGAATTTTCTTCTGGCTGGAAGTACACTACGTCTGGTTCAGTTTGCGGTTTTCCAAGAACTGCATGAGCGTTCGTGTACTAAAGATACTATCCTTCACCCTTATACAGCAGAAGAAAACAAATCCATAATATTGATATTATGCAGCAAGATAAAATTGTTCTGTATTTGTCACTACTTACCTTGAAACTGCAGAAATTAAGAGCAAACTTTGAAACTCCCCCCAAAACCATTAAAGGTATTTTTTAAATTATAGGGATTTCAAGGAAGAATTGTTATGTTGATCAAATGTTACATTCCTTTCTTGATTTAACTTGTGTCATGTATCATTAACCCATTACTTTTTACGAACAAGGTCAATGCTGTGATTTGTTTTCCGTAGCTTCAGAACCCTATCGTTACTTTTCATTTCCGAGCCTCTCCGTTCTGCACAAGGTCCACGTTAGAGCTCAGTGCTGCGGTGTTATTTACTCTCCGAACAATTTCTAAGGCAGACTGACTTAGGCGATAATAAAAATAGCCGGAGGAGGTGTACATCCTGCAAAAAAAAAAAGCCCATCTTGTATTTTCTTGACATTTTACAGTGTGTGATGTTTCATTTCCTTTCAATACCAACTTTTAAATCCGGCAGATCGCATTTGCACGGTTTGCTTCTGTTAAAAGGTTAATGAAGCCAGAAATATCTCCGTTGTATGGTTCATGATCGTGCTACATCCTCCGAATTTCTCTCTCTCACATCTACGATAGAAATGTATTAAAAGATGCTCCAGAAACAAAATTAGGTACTAGACTGAAAGACAGGTTAAACGCACACGCATGCACACACAGCAAAACGTAACTATTCTTGCCTGAAAGCAGGGAAATTATTAGTCAACGTTGAGCAAAAAAAACTCAAAGTAATGCAATTAAATGAATCTGCGCCACTAGGGTTGCCAACCCTTGCAGAAGAAAATAAAGGAACACTTTTAGGTTCTTATAGGATAATAAAAGACACTCGCAATTTCTTTATAGCTGATGTGTAAAAAACAAGTCTCTGCCTGACTGAATTTGAATCTGAGAAATTTAATTTGATTTTAGCTCACTGACTGAAATCAAATGTAGTTTATACTGGAAATGTATTTTAACCGATGGATTATGCATTTCGTTTTGAAAAGTAAAAGAGTAAAGAACCGGTACCAAGAGCCAGTTTTCGTCCAGGCAAGGGGAGAGTTTTTGCCCCGGGTGGAGGAGTTCAAGGATCTTGGGGTCTTGTTCACGAGTGATGGAAGAAGGGAGCGTGAGGTCGGCCGCAGACTGGGAGCAGCGGCGCAAGTAATGCGGCGGTGAAGTGGTGAAGGGGGAGCTGAGCCATAAGGCGAAGCTCTCCATTTACCGGTCGATCTACGTCCCTACCCTTACCTATGGTCATCAACTTTGGGTGATGACCGAAAGCATAAGATCGCGGATACAAGAGGTACACCGGGCACGGCCGACTGGGGCGAGGCCCCGAGGTCGGCCCGGGACCAGCTGGAGGGATTACATCTCACAGTTGGCCCCGGAACGGCTGAGGATCCCCCGGGTTGAGCTGGAGGAAGTTGCGGGGGACAGGGGCGGCCGGGCCTCTCTGCTGTCCCTGCTGCCACCGCGACCCTTTTAGGACAAGCGGGACGGAAGACGGATGGATGAAGTGTAAGGAGAACATGCTAGAATATATATAAAAAAATCGCTACCATAATAAAACGGCAGAGGTGGTACAACAAAAAAACTAGAAATTTCTCCTCTTTGCTTGGTCTCGTGCATTCGGTCGTTCCGTCCAGCGCTTGCCGTGGACGATCTTTTTTACGACGACGACGTCGCATACAAACTGCACCGTCACCGTGTCTGACAGAAAAATGTCTCTTACAAACAAAGTTTAAATCACAGTTCGCATAAACTCGTTCTCCCTGACTTTCCTAAGCCATCGCTTCTCCGTCTCCCATTCTTTTTTATACTTTTTATACGTCTCTAATCGTTCCCGTTTACGAGCTGGACTATTAGCAGCCATCATGACATCTAGTCATCTAGTTAATAGCTACCTGCCTTTTCCCTGTCGCGGGGAGATCCCCCTGACCCTTGACCCTTAACCCTCCTCTGTTTCACATCCATTTTTGCAAAGTTTTCCTAATCTTCTTTAACACTTTTATGCCAATGCGAAGTTTACTTATGCAGTAAATATGTAATAAATATTTTTAAATGTCTCTGGGTGTGAAAGGTTAAAATGTGGGGCAAACATGATCCTGCTACATCCTTTGAATTTCTCTCTCTCTCTCTCTCTCTCACATCAAACAACTCTTATTTATCCCTAAATACAGAACGATTCCGTATTATACGGGACGGCTGGCAACCCTATCCACAACTTGAGCAATTTTTTTCTTGTGTCTAATGATAGATGCTGTCTGCAACACATGGGATGCAAATCGAAGTGAACCACAGCTTTTCTCTCCAGCGAAGCGCTTCTGCGTTTCCTTAAGGATGAGCAGCGTGTCGATAAAACATCCTTCATCACATTTATTTCCCTTAAAATCAAACCACTTTCTTGCCGTCATGTCTGCATTACCAATTTCCCCCCACCTCGGTTCTGAAGGCCCTTAGATGCCGCTACATAAGCTATATATTTATATACAATCAACATATGTAAAACTGTGTGAGTGACAGAGAGAATGTGTGGGTTTCCCCTGGGTGCTCTGGTTTCCTCCCACAGTCCAAAGGCAGGCTGTTCAGGTTCACCCATAGTGGGTGAGTGACAGAGAGAGTGTGTTCCACTGATGTATGGATGAGTGACCCAGTGTAAGTCACCGCGGTGAATAAGGTATGTGGGCTCATAACACCACATAGAGTTCATTGGAAGTCGCTTTGGAGAAAAGCATCTGCTAAATAAATAAATGTAAATGTAAACCAGCTAGACACACAAAGGGAAAGTAAGCAGAGCAGAAGCTGTGTGTTTCTAAGATGTGAGCTTTAGGTAAAAATGTGAGTCGTTCTCATTGGATATCATGTCATAGGTGACTCGCTGTAATCGGTACCTCTTCTCCCCCTTTACACTTCCAGCTCCGCGTTCGCTGTTTCCAGGAATACGTGGCTGAGACACGACTGTCAGGCACACGCACACACACACATTGCAGTATAGGACCGCTCCGATGGCTTCTCTGCGCCGCTCCCGCCAGTTACTCTCCGCACCTGAACTTGCAACCTGAACCCACGGCGGCCCTGTGCCGGAGGGACCCGAGAGGCACCCGGCAGGAGACATCCGGGGCCACCGACGATCGGCCCTCCGGGGGGGGGGGGGGGTCACTCACAGAGGTGGCGGGGGTCAGATCCCCCAGCTTGTAGGCGTGTGCCGCCTTGCGGTTCCAGGGAGAAGGCGTCTCCGGCGTCGCGGTGCGGTTGGGCTCCATCGGGAGAGGCGAGGCCCTTTCCAGAAGACAGCGGGGTGGCCGAGCTCCGGTCCCGGCAGCTCCGGTAGATCAGATGCAGAAATAGTAGATGGTGCAGAAAAACAAGCAAAAAAATGGGAGGAAGTTCAAAAAAGTCCTCGGGCGTGGGCTTTCGCTCCAGAGGCGGGAGGACGTGGGAGCGGAGGGCGAGTCGGTCGTCCGCTCTCGCCCCGCACGTTTGCACGTGCGCGGCTGCGCGCGTTTGTGCTCGTAGCAGGAGGCCGCGTAGCGTTGGAGAAAGAACGACGCGCTACCTGGATGTGGAGCTACTCCACTCTGCTAAGCCATCTTCTCTGGAAGTGCGTTCGTAAGGGCATATGTCCTTATATACTGTACGCTCCCTCACTCCATTCTCTCTCTCTCTCTCTCTCTCTCGGGCTCTCTCGCTGTCTCCACACACACACACACACACACTGTATCTCTCTCTCTCCCTCCCTCTCTCACCGACTTTCTTCTCGTCTCATCATATTCCCTTTTCAGGCTGAGCTTCGATAAAGACTTACAGCCTGAGCATTATGTGCGTTTCATTATTTTTACCCAAATAACCTGTCCGCTCTGCTCCCCGTCTGTTTTTTAAGGCAATCAGCTCCTAATCTGCAGAGGGATATTTTGCCCTCATCTGCCGAAGCGCAATTCATGATATGAAATGTCCACGTCGGTGGCTGGTGCTTTTATCGTTTTAGGGCATTTGGCTTCAACGGTAGTTCCCAAATCTTTTTTTCTCGCAGGCCTCTCTATATTCTGCTCTTTATTCCATCCGATACTCTTGTGAATTGTGCCGGACTGACTTTTTTGGTTAAAGAAGTCTCACAATACAGATAATTTTAAACTGGGGAGAAAAAAAAAAAAAAAAGATGAATACTGACACATTTTAATTATTAAACCAAAATAGTGTTAGTTGTGGAGCACCAATAAAACTTCAGGTCAAAACAAACAGGTTGTTAAGCACAGGGGCTGGACAACAGAGGTAGGACCCAATTGCGGGGTCTTTTATTTCGAATCTTGAAGGGCTGGGCAATATTCGTGTGGGTCGAAGAATCGAGGCACGTGCGTCGTTTCGTTGGAGAGTACAAGGTCGTAGTCAAGGAGGTGAGCGATGGTCGGCGATGAGGGAGAACAAGACAAGGGGACGAGGATTAGGGTTTGGGAAACGAAGGGGACGCCGGTATCATAGTGTCACGCCCACAACACATGCAACTACACCTGACTCCGCAGTAGCTCATGAGTAATCGCTCACCCTATAAAGACCTTCTTCAGCTCCCATACCGTTGCGGAATCTCGTTTGGGACAACCGCCCTTCCTCGTGTTACTACACTCTTGCTCTGTCCACGATCTCCGGTTCTTTTTTGACTCCTTGCTTCGTTCTCCGACCACGTCCACGGACCCTCGTTCCTGTCCTGTTCGCCGATCGACCGACCCTTCGCCTGTCCCTGGTTTTGAGACCTTGCCTCTTCCCTCAACGTCTAACGAACAACGCTGCGCTTGGGTTCGGCCGTCTCGGCTCCATGCGTTCCGCGTGACACATAGTGGTTACATTTACATTTATTCATTTAGCAGATGCTTTTCTCCAAAGCGACTCATCGATACTCATTGATATGAAAACCAGGGTATGTAAGAGAGAAAGAGGCATTCTTAAAAAAAGAAGGAATTGCATTACATTCATTGTCTAGGCTGTTCGGGGAACATTATAGAACCAAAACAAAAAGAAAAAAGCCAACTGCAGAGAAAGGTTGGCATTGATGGAGAGCAAGGTGATTCATGATAATTTGTAAAGGGTACAAAATAAAGATCTTTGGCCAGGGCCCTAAACATGGAGAAAAACCTTAAGACACCATGCTGACCCAGTAAGACAAAGTGCCAGAACAGACCCAGTCTTCTTGGCTAGTAAGTACTTTGAAGTACTTGTCATGTGCTCTACCTCCCCTGTGTTAAACCACAGGAAACAGTCAGCTCAGCTATGGGCCACTGGACTCCTGGAACGTGGAGGCCTGTGGTGGAAGAGATGAATGGAAAACAGAGCTTTCAAACTTTACAGAAAACAAATGAACACTGAGTGCATGATCTCTGCCTGTAGTGAGGTCTTGTCTATGACCTGGTCTCCAGGCTCCTCATACCCATGCATGAGTGATCCTTGAGGCCTCTTAACCATACTCTACTGATATTAAAGCACAAAGATAAAATCCAGGTTTTTCTGAAAACTCAATAACTATTAATTATGGTGGTGTCTTGCGGTGGGTGTTGGCAGTACATAGGGTTGTGTGGTATTGGTGCTGCTAAAGACGGCTAGAGCTATGGTAATGGTTTGTACAACTGGTGTGTCTACTGTGGGTGGAGGGCTTTAGTTAAAAATAAATTATTTTAATAAAATAAATTATTTTCTACATTGATGGACCATTGCCTTGGCACTGTGGTGGGGTTTGTGTGCCTCAGTGACCCTGAGATGTATGTCATTTGTAGCCTTGTGCTCTTGGTAGGGTCTCCATTGGTCTGGAGAGTCTAGACAAACAATGCTCCATAACAAACTCCATGAGTACATCTAAAATCCTGAGTGAACTATGCTTGGATCAGAGTCTCCAAGACCCACTCCTGGAGCCAGACTTGTGAGTAGTATTCACTGGCAAGCGACTGGTGGCCAGGCAACCTACATAACCAAGTCAGGCTCAGCCCAAAATGATGATGTGGAGTCGTTTCTTGGGCTCACCACCCACAAAGAGAAGGGGAGGCCTCGGATGCAATGCCAGCCAAGTGGCAGAATCAGCAGCATAGACATTGATGAACTGGTCTAGATCAAAACTAGCTCTCAATGTGTAATCGACAGACTGGCTGAGACAAAGCCTGAGCTGGAGCAGGGGTGGAAAGATACGGGTTTGATCTTTATGCACTGTGGTTTGGAGGCAGTTTGTGCTGTGGAAGGATCGCTGTAAGACACTCCTCAAACTGGTACACTTTTCCTCCTTCTGAGAAGGAGTGTTTGACCCCTCTGGTATGCTGAAACTCATCATTGTTCCTAAAATCACTGCTGCGGCATGAGGCCTTCATAGCAATAAGGTTAAAAACACTGGGCAGTATGGAGGTGACATGGCTTACGCTCCTCTTTGACGTTGCATGGAAGGTTGGCAAGGTGCCTCTGGACTGGAGCACGTGTTGCAACTACAGGGAATCACGTTTGATGGCCCCCTTGGCAAAGGGTCTCGGAAAGGAGGCTCCACCTGACAGCTGAGCCTCGGATTCAGGAGGAAAAATTTTGATTTTGTCCTGGATGTGAAGAGTGGACCAGCTCTTCTCCCTTCTACAGTAGCTTGAGGGACGTGGGAATGTGCTACTACAGATGACGTGTGTTCTGTGGAACTGGAAAAGACATATGCCTGTGTCCTTTGGCATCTCCAATGGGAGGTCCTTTAGAAATATGAGGTACAAGGGATGTGTTCTGTTCAGTCCGCGTATGAGAACACTGTGAGTTGTCTTCATATTTTCAGTGTTAGGTTGTGGTCCTCTAAGTGATTTTCTAAGACAAGATATTAACATGCAGCTGAGGTTTGGAGGTGGTCCAGCAGAAGGACAAGGGGTAGCACTTCTACTTTTTTACAAATGATGCCCCATGGACCTCATCCAGCAGTGAACTTCAACACGCCAACATCACAGCTAAGTGTAAATCAGCTGGTATAAAACTTGACACTTCCAAGACTGAGATTTTGGTTCACTCCCAGAAAAGAGTGTTTTGCTCTTTCTGTATGAGAGGGTGGAACAACCTGAGGTCTGGTTCACAAGCAATGGAGATGAAGAAGAGGGGCTTGAGAAGCAGGCTGGTGCCGCATCAGCAGTTTTGTAGGCACCGTACCACTTTGTGAATCTGCGGTGAAGCAGAACCTGTGGACAAGGTGGCTGCTTTACAGCTCAAGACATTGTCCCCATCCCCACATATGGTGATGAGCTTTGGGTAGCGCCTGAAAGAAAGAGTGACTGAAGACAAGTGACCAAAGTATGAGTTCACCATAGAACTGCTAGGCTAATCCTCAGCGACATGGTGAGGAGATCTGAGATCCAGCGAGATCCAGGAGAGCCTCAGGGTAGAGTCACTGCTCCTCCAGATCTTGAGGAGTCACTTGAGGTGGTTTGGGCATGTAGTAAGAATGCCCTCTAGTTGACTGCTGCTGGAGTTACACTGGGCGTATCGCAGAGGGAGGAAAGTGCAGGGCACTTAGAAAGATGATGTGCCTTGACTGGCCTGGGAACAAGCTCTGAGCCGATGTCCCACCGGGTACCACCTCCGTGTCGGTCATCAGAAGGGTCGCTGCTGATGCTGCTGCTCCTTGGGAAATTACTCGGGAGATAGAAACAGCGCTGGAAAACAATGAAACATTCTGGATTTTGAACCCGTGACGCAGAAACAACCTGCATGTATTTGTTTCTAATTTAGTGCTGCTTTCTTAGACGCGACAAACTTGCTTTAATACGGTGTCGATATTCCCATCTAAAGCGATACGTGGTCCAGCATCCAGATCCGTGCCGCAATATCTACTGGAATGTTTTGTATATTAATATAAGAGTCTTCTCTTTTTAAAACATAAGCAGAAACTGGATTCTGTTACATTTATACAGGGTGGGTTTCCGTTGTTTTTAATAAGCCAAGTAATTAATTTTCAATTAAATCAGTGCCACGTGTTGCGCAAGAGTATTCGCGCGATACGAAGTTAGAAACGAAGAACGGAACTGACGTCTTCAGAGCTACGCGGCGAACTGGATATCATCACACACACATCATCTGCAACCGCTTGTCCCGAGCAGGGTCGCGGTGAGCCGGAGCCAAACCTGCCAACACACTGGGCATAAGGATAGAGGGGGAGGGGACACACCCAGGACGGGACGCCACTCCATCGCAAGGCACCCCAAGCGGGACTCGAACCCCAGACCCCCCAGGGAGCAGGACCAGGTCAAACCCGCTGCGCCACTGTACCCTCCTCGCTGGATATTATCCAATGTACTATAATTCTATAGAAAGTTAAGAGAAGACCAGGAGCATTAGAGTCACACATAACCACACATTATCATAAACACCACCCTTCGCAAAATGTATAAAGCAGGATATTTTCAATCAACTTTAAACAAACCCTGCAGCTGATTTATCAAGGGAACAAACAAGGTTAGGAACATACATTTCAGGCGTTTAAAATTTTTATAATACCGTTCATCCTCATATATGTATATATATCGAACACAAAAGCAAGTGTCTTAAAATAATGAAGTGCAATATGTCTATCCAAGCTGTTATTTTGATCATATTTTAGATTTCCAAGCTTTCCTTTTGCAAAAAGTTACAGTATTCGAGTAAGGGTTTTGTATGTCATTAAAGAAAGAAAGCACACACACACACACACTGTCTGAGGGGGTTGCAGTGAACCAGAGCCTAACCCAGCAACACGGTGCAGGGGACACACCCCGGACAGGACGCCAGTCCATCACAAGGCACCTCAGGCAGGACTCAATCCCCAAATCCACCACACCAAGCAGTTTTTGACAATGGATGGGTACTAAACTTTGTAGGCAGTTTATTAATTACATTACATTCATTTATTTTGCAGACACTTTTCTCCAAAGCCACCTCCAATGAGCTCTATGTAGCATTATGAGCCCAGACACCTTATTCACTGCGGTGACTTACACTGCTAGATACACTACTTACACTGGGTCACTCATCCATACATCAGTGGAACACACACACACACACACACACACACACACACACACACACACACACACACACACACACACACTAGGGGTGAACCTGAACAGCATGTCTTTGGAGTGTGGGAGGAAACCAGAGCACCCAACGGAAACCCACACAGACACGGGGAGAACATGCAAACTCCACACAGACTAAGCTGGGATCAAACCCACAGCCTCTCGCACCACCCAGGCACTGTGAGACAGCAGCTCTGCTCGCCATGCCACCCTGCTGCCCACGGGATTTGGGAATCGACGTTAATCCCATAATAATCTACTTTTACAGCATCCTTCTAATACACACACGACAGACAAAATGCCTGTCGGACATAGCGAAGTCAGCGAAGGGAAAACGCGGCCAGCTCATCACTAAGGTGAGTGGTATTCCCTAGGAGGGCACCGGCTATTTCCAGATTTTGCAAAAATATTACCGCCATATTACTTAGTGCTGTAACACGGAGACATCAGTGGATGAAACTGTGACTGTAAAGTGGAGAATCGCCAAATGTCCATGCGAAAAATGACACGGTCGATGTCTTTACCGGACCAGCGTGTGGCAGCGTCAAGAGATGATTACTGGAATGATACTTTGATGATGCTGTGTGGAGATGGTGCAGGTGCCCTTAAGAGGATGGAATCTCCATGGCAGCAAACGCAGATTCTTGCCTGTATGATGTGTGGCAGAAGTGAACCGAAGGTCTTCCGCGGAACCTCACCTCTTCGGCCTCGGGATGAATTCTGGACCTATTAAGTAATAAATACACTCAGATGTGTCCTCAATATTGTTCCTTAGATTCCCCAAATCCCTCCGCCTTCAATAAAGACGGGGGGCTTTGCTGGATGAAGGCATCTTCCATTGCAAGTGCTGCGCTGGAGAGCGAGAAAGAGAGAAGGAGAAGGAGGAGTGGCAGTTAGGAGGAGCACGAGGAATCGAAGAGCCCCATAACAGACAGGCTGTTCTAATACACCAGCGGAACCAGTGCATTTTAATGCCACCTTTATTAAAAGGTAATTCCCTCGTTTCTGGCCAGATCATCTCTGGTGCACTGGGTCGCCAGTCCTCATTAGTCCGTCCATCCGCTTATCAATGGTCCCATCTTCGCTGTTATACTGACTCTCCATGCCTCACTGGTCCAGTTCTCCTTCATTGGTCCAGTTTTCCCTCACTACTCCAGTTCTCCCTCACTGGTCCAGTTCTCCCTCATTGCTCCAGTTTTCCCTCACTACTCCAGTTCTCCCTCACTGGTCCAGTTCTCCCTCACTGGTCCAGTTCTCCTTCACTGGTCCAGTTCTCCCTCACTGGTCCAGTTCTCCCTCATTGCTCCAGTTCTCCCTCTTTTCTATCTGAACATCCCTCACTGGTCCAGTTCTCCCTCTTTTCTATCTGAACATCCCTCACTGGTCCAGTTCTCCTTCACTGGTCCAGTTCTCCCTCACTGGTCCAGTTCTCCTTCACTGGTCCAGTTCTCCCTCATTGGTCCAGTTCTCCTTCACTACTCCAGTTCTCCCTCATTGCTCCAGTTCTCCCTCTTTTCTATCTGAACATCCCTCACTGGTCCAGTTCTCCCTCATTGGTCCAGTTCTCCCTCATTGGTCCAGTTCTCCCTCTTTCCTACCTGAACATCCCTCACTGCTCCAGTTCTCCTTCACTGGTCCAGTTCTCCCTCACTGGTCCAGTTCTCCCTCACTGGTCCAGTTCTCCTTCACTGGTCCAGTTCTCCCTCTTTTCTATCTGAACATCCCTCACTGGTCCAGTTCTCCCTCATTGGTCCAGTTCTCCCTCTTTTCTATCTGAACATCCCTCACTGGTCCAGTTCTCCTTCACTGGTCCAGTTCTCCCTCTTTTCTTTCTGAACATCCCTCACTGGTCCAGTTCTCCTTCACTGGTCCAGTTCTCCCTCTTTTCTATCTGAACATCCCTCACTGGTTCAGTTCTCCCTCATTGGTCCGGTTCTCCTTCACTGGTCCAGTTCTCCCTCACTGGTCCAGTTCTCCCTCATTACTCCAGTTCTCCCTCTTTTCTATCTGAACATCCCTCACTGGTTCAGTTCTCCCTCATTGGTCCGGTTCTCCTTCACTGGTCCAGTTCTCCCTCACTGGTCCAGTTCTCCCTCATTACTCCAGTTCTCCCTCTTTTCTATCTGAACATCCCTCACTGGTCCAGTTCTCGCTCGTTGGTCCAGTTCTCCGTTATACCTCGTCTCTCCATCACACACAGGTCCAGCCCTTCCTCTAATTTACTCTCCATCCTTCACCGACCAAGTGCTTTTGCTGTACTCAAATTTGTATATTTTATACTTTATCATTAAAAGTAACCAGAATCAAGTTTTGAGATGCTTTTTTTTACGAATGAACATATTCATTCAAAAAACATAGGGTTGGGGTTAACTTAAATCCATCGCAGGGACCAATAATAAATACAAAACAAGAGCGGCTGGGTGCCAAATTACCGCAGGAGGTGTGTAAACTGAATCACACACATATTGTCTGAAACCGCTTGTCCCAAATAGGGTCGCAGCGATCCAGAGCCTAACCCGGCAACACGGGGGAGTAAGACCGGAGAAGAAGGGGACACACCCAGGACAGGACGCCAGTCCATCACAAGGCATCCCAAGCGGGACTCGACCCCCAGACCCGCCGGAGAGCGGGACCCGGCCAAACCCGCTGTGCCACCACACCCCCCCACCTGAATCACTCACAATTATAGAATAATTCTACAATTAAACTATAAAATTGTAGAAAGGAGGGGAATGTAACCACATGCTTTACAAGACGTGCTTACTGAAGGTCATTACTGAAGGACTTGAGGAACTGCGATCAGAGACTTTGCAGTTCCCGTACCTGGCGCTGATGCAGTTGATCAGCACACTTTGGGTGGGGGTGGGGGTGGGGGCCCTTGCCTTTTTTCACTCACCGCAGGAAGTGGAGGTGCTGCTGGGCTCCTTTGGTGAGTGCCGACGCGTGCGAGGACCAGGTGAGATCCTCAGCAACGTGCACCCCCTTCAACCTGGAGCTGCTCACTCCCTCCGCAGTGGTGTCATCGATGGTAAGCGGCGGGGGGGGGTGAGCAGCGTGAGCCTTTCTGAAGTCGACGATGATCTCCTTTGTTTTTACCATGTTTAGGGAAAGGCTACCGGTTTTGCACCAGGTAGCCACTTGGTTCACTTCTCCTCCGTATGCCGTTTCATCATCGTTGCTGATGAGACCCCACCGCTGTCGTGTCATCAGCAAACTCGATGATGCGGCTGGAGGGATGCGTTGCGGGGCAGTCGTGGGTCAGAAGCGCGAAGAGGAGCGGGCCGGAGGCGCGCGCGCCGATCTGGACCGACTGCGAGCGGTTGCAAAGGGAGGCGCCGAGGCCCAGGTGGTTCAGTTTTGTTACCGGGGGCTGTGGGATGATCGTGTTAAATGCCGGACCGAACTCGGTGAATCGCGTCGTCACGTAGGTGTCTTTTTTCTCCGGGTGTCACAGGGCCGGGTGGAGGGCTGACGTCACTGCGTCCTCGGCGGAGCGATTCGCGCGGTACGCAGACCGAAGGGGGTCGAGCGTAGCGGGGAGGATGGACCTATGGTGCGAGACTAACCTTTCGAAGCGCTTCGCGATGACGGGGGTCAGCGCAACAGGTCGGTACTCATTGCGGCAGGACACGCGAGGCTGCTTCGGCGCCGGGATGGCGGCGGTGGTCTTGAAGCGCATAAGGACGAGCGATGGTGCCAGTGACAGCTCAGATCGAAAGTGTACCGTGACGCATCAAAAATGACCAAAGCAAAATAATGTCGAATATGTTTTACGGGGGGCGGCGGCGCAGCGGGTTTGGCGTGTGCCTGCTCTTTGGTGGGGCCGGGGTTCGAGTCCCGCTTGGGGTGCCTTGCGATGGACTGGCGTCCCGTCCCGGGTGCGTCCCCTCACCCTCCAGCCTCGTGCCCCGCGTTGTTGAGTTAGGCTCCGGCTCGCCGCGACCCCGCTCGGGACAAGTGGTTTCGGTGCATGTGATGTTCTTTATCTCATACATCATGCTCTATATCCAGTCCACTTAAACGTATGTGCATAGTCATATTATGTTGACCTAATATTTCCGAGAAACATCTTTCTGCATGTCCCTGGTATTACAGGAGGGAGACCTCCAAGACCGTGAGGACAGCACATCTCTCCTAGCCTGCGCTTCACGAGAACAGCAGTGGCAGCAGGCAGCCGAGGCTATATTTCATGTGCCAACTAGAGCTTTGATAGCTTTTGTAAGATCCCCAAAATCCTTATTCTCGCTGCTCCACCCTGACCTCAATATTCTGTTTGTAGACCAATGTCAAGGTCCAGGGGGCTTCATTTCAAAGCTTACGGTTAAGACACCCGCTGTGCCGCACTAGATGCCCGCGGCCAGGAGGCCCTGGCAACACAAATCGGTCTGCGTCCTCGTTGAGGGGGTGCGGTGTTTCTGGGTTCTGTTCTCAGAGCCGATTGTTGCTCACAGCGGTCAGCCAGATAGAGGTGGAACCGGGTGAATAGCGCAGTCCTCCGTGTGCGTGAAAGGGGGTAAATTAAAATAAAAAAAGGAAAAAAAAAAAACCAAGCATCTCTGTCAATGATGGCAAGAATAAGGCACCTTCCATTACCGTAGAGTAGCAATCGAGAACAATTTGAGCAAGATGACAGGGGCATATTCCTGAAATCACAGAAAATTGTGCAGTGCAGGTGTCTAAGAGAAAGAGCGGTGTCTCGAACATTTTTAAGAGAAAGGAATATTTTACAACATTTAACACTTGGAATAGATTCTGTCCGCAATAGGACTCATTCCCCGTTATATTGGATCCGGTACAGTAATCCAGTGCTTCTCAGACTTGGTCTTCTCACGGTCCTGAGTTGTCAAGCGAAACATAGGGGCCTGGGACGGCCGGATCCAAGCGCAGCGTCGGTCGTCCGGAGACGAGGGACGAGGCGAGTTCTCGGCGTTGGGGACAGGCGAAGGGCGGGTCGATCGGCGAACAGGACAGGAACGAGGATCCGTGGATGTGGTCGGGAAACGAAGCGAAGGGCGATGCTTGTGAACGAAGTGTCGCGGGGGACGGTTGTCCCTGACGAGATTCCGCAAAGGTCTGGGAGTCGCGGAGCGTCTTTTAAAGGGTTGATGCTGAACTGGAGTCAGGTGCCGTCGATCGAGTTGCGGGCGTGGACGTGACATGAGCGTGCTGCGTATTTGCAGCTTGAGTAAATAAATCATTTAATTTATTTGAATTTTTAAAGTGTGCCAGTACAGTGCTCCCTTCGTATGATTTTTTTTCCTGAAATTTTAAAAAAATTGGGTCGATCAAGACTGAATCTCATTTGGATTAATTGTAATAATTAATTCATTACTTAATTAGGACAATCCTATGTCATCATTCTAAGACCGTTCTAAGTAACGCTGTACACTTAAGGAAAATATCGATTTTTTTCAATATTACAGATGTTCCTTAAATAGCAAATGTGTTTCAGAAGCAAAAATGATGGGGGCCCACAGCTTATGCAACCAGTTTAAAATAATATCAGTCAGAGAATATGTTCATCTGATTAATTAACCCAAAATAATGAAGAGCCGTCACAGAGAGCTTTCTCAGCGTTAAGAACCTCTAGGGTGTTTATGCAGTACGTATGCGGTGTGTAATCGAGAGGACGGGTTTCTATGAATTCATTCCCCGGAGCGACAAGCAATGCATGAAATTTTTCAGTTACGATTTACCACATAAGGTCTTAATTATGCACAAAGTTTAAAGTTGTCCGTGAACCCAAGTGAAGTATTTTGCTGGAAGGGACCAAATGTGTAAAAAGCCCATGATCTCAGCGGGCAGGATGAAAAGAGCAACTAGGGACCGTTAGAGGAGCGAAACCTTTAGAGAGAACCTTGAAACTACTTGTTAAAGAAAAGTGAAACGCACAGATTTGAGGCCATACATTCCAGCGCATTGCCTCAAACTGACTGAAGCCATTATCATCCTCATTATCGTCGCTGCTGTGGAAAGCAAATCTGATCAATAACGCTCCACATATTCGAGGGCTTTGAATCCTGTATAGCATCACAACAATAACAGCGCGGAATACGTTGTTTGCAGCTTGAATGCGATGTGTATTATTTTATATTTCCTGTTAAAATGTAACAAAAGGAAGCTTAATCAATATGCAAAACAGCTTAACTGATAAAATGACCACATTTTGCATATTTCTCAATTTTTTTTTAACCAAATGAAGTAATTCAAATGTGTTATTTTCACTTCTACAGACTGAGAAGAGCAAAAATAAAATAATGTCTTTTCTTACAACCGTCTGTGACGGACAGGGATCCTGCTCAGGGTGTTCCAGCTAAAACAACGGATAAACCGTTTCTTGTAGGATTCCGATCCAAAGAAAACAGCAGGAACGATATATATATATATTCTCTGCAGTTGTTTTATTCTGAGCCTTATTTCATACATAAAAACTGCTTTTTGTTCATTTCATTTTAATGTGTCCTTGTGCATGATATAGAAGCAAATTATTTCATTTGTCTGACACTTTCCTCTAAAACAACTTACAATGTTAAGGTCACAATTACTACCCTTCTGAACATGTATAGGGCTGGGTAATTTTACTGGAGCAATTTAGGGTAAGTACCTTGCTCAAGGGTACTACAGCCAGAGATGGGGATGGAACCTGTGACCTTTGCAGTCCAATAAAGTCCCGCACCAATAGACTGAGGAACAGGTTCTTTCCCAGAGCTGTGGCCTCCATCACACCCCTCCCTGCCCAACGAGAGAAAACTGATTCACAAAAGCCAGCAGCCGCCTCCATTATGCTCCCGCATCCACAAGGCTGCTAAGGATTGAGGACTCCAAAGTTTCAATGTAATTATCATTCATTCATTCATTCATTCGTTCTTTCTACTGTTGTTCTTCTGAGAGTTGTCACACAAAATTTCATTGTATTGTATACAATGACAAAGTATCTTATCTTTATCTCATCTTATCTTGTCTTATCTCATCTCATCTTATTTATTTGATCTTGTCTTATCTCATTTTATCTCATCTTATCTTCTCATCTTATCTGATCTTGTCTTATCTTATCTCATCTTATCTCATTTTATCTGATCTTATTTTATCTCATCTTATCTTATCTTACCTGTAGTGCTCAGCTACACCGAATAAAATAAAAACAAATTCACTCAAACGGCTAATAACATCACAGAAGTATTTATACATTTATCTGTGATTTTGACATATTTCAGAGTATTTGCGTTTGGACCTTTCGGCGAAACACAGTCCAAACGGAGCAGTGAGACCCGTGAAGCCAGACGCACTTGGTTAAGTTGCGTAACGCCAAGCCGGACGTTGTTCCGAAAATGCGGAACTGTACTTTGCTCCCTCTTCTGGACATTCACATCTGTAAAACGTTCACTTTTGGAAGTATAAATACATTAGTGGAGTTAAACCGAAAGCAGTTAATCAAATGTGTCAAACCTGGTGTGTAGGAAAAACAAAGTAAAATACAAAAATGTACCATTATTCGATGTCCAGCACGTAACCAAAAGACGATTTCCGAACTGAATCTATGCAACTTAGTATAAATGCTCTTTAAACATTTCCTTAATGGCTGAAATAGTAAAGAATTATGTAAAATGTCTTTTAATGGATGGAATCTTTATCTGCTATTATTAGTACAGCTGCCTTTGGCAACACACACACACACAGAACCGCTTGTCTCATATGAGGAGCCAGAGCCTGGCCCAGCAATACAGAGCACAGGACCGGAGGGGGAGGGGACACACCCAGGACGGGACGCCAGTCCATTGCAAGGCACCCCAAGCGGGACTCGAACCCCAGATCCACCGGAGAGCAGGACCTGGTCCAACCCGCCGCACCGCCACCTTTGGCAATACATTGGAGTATTATTACAGAACACGTTAGAATTAGGTTGGGACGGGAGAAGTGTTTCAAGCACGTAACATTACGCTGCGGTGTGTCTAACACACACCCACACCCACAGACACACCTCTGATTACTGCACAGCGTGCACAACTGACAGCGGATGCAGCACAGCAACACTCACACTTATTACGGTTACTACACACAACCAGATCCTTCAGGGAAATCCTCTCGTCGGGCCGCCGGCACCTCCACGGGCGCCTCGGCACCTCTCCTCCTGCAATCTGATCCCCGCTCAGTCTTCGTAGAGTTTATATGTTCTCCCTGTGCCTGTTGGGGTTCCTCTGGGTGCTCTGGTTTCCACCCACAAGACATGCTGTTCAGGTGGATTGGTGACTCCAGTCACCCACGCTGTGTATGAGACAGAAAGTGTGTTTTGCTGGTGTATGGACTATAAGTAGTGTATCTAGCAGTGTAAGTCACCTTAGCGAACAGGGTGCGGGGGCTCATAACACTACATAGAGTTCATTGGAAGTCGCTTTGGAGAAAAGCGTCTGCTACATGAATAAATGCGTTTGGGTGCATGGACACAGATGGGGGAGCACAGGACAGCATGCAGATGGGCCGAGAAACACCGCGTGGGGAACTCGGCTCTGCTCCGCACACATACGAGATTAGATATGAAGTCTAGACCCAAAATCGTGTCCCTGAAGGCTGCGAGCTCACACAGGTTGGGTGGCCATACACCCAATCTGAAGCGAACCCTCTCTGGGAAGCGCTTCCGATGCCATCGCGCTAGGATCCGGTTGTACTCGGATTAGCCTGAACGTCCAAAGCGCTCTGGCGTCCTGTGGAAAAGTACAGAAGCGGTTGGAGGGAAGAGTCCCGCGGTGAGTTCTGTAGTAATATACCGGGTACCGATGGCATTCCTCCATGGCGACGGCATCAAAAGCAACCGACGCGTCCCAGCTAGCGAAGAGGGCCGGTTGCAGCTCTGTATTTTTCCACAGCTTATGACTTCAATAAGTAATTTGTACATGAGGGAGAGAGTCATACTAACGTCGCATGTAGTCGGAGAAGTCGAGGGCTTTCCGGCCGAATTACGCAGAAACCGTTGTAATTTCCTGGAAAGAGAATAAACCCCATGAAATAGAGATTGATTGATTCTAACTTGTCATCCCTTAGACTTGAGATCCTCCCCCAGGGGGGTGTTTGTCGTTCAATTTCCCGAACGATGAAAAAACACGGGCCTCGATGCTCCGTTTCATAACTTTTCGATGTAACTTGAAGCTGAGGAGGAGAGGAGGAGCACGAGGTCGTGATCATTTCTCATGTCGAGCAATGATCCCAGCAGGCCCACACAGGCCTTTCGGCCACGGCGCCTCCACGAAATTGGTTTCTCAAGCAGCGATCACGTTTTTTGGTAGAAGCACCTCAACTTTACCTGGGTAAACGCTCACTTCTTTCTATAATAGCAGACTTCAGGGGTTTTTGCTTTCCGATGTGGTTTATCGTTAACGGCCCTGAACAAAGCCTGAGGGAGAAATCGGCAACCCGTGTCCAGTTCGAGAAAGGAATTTTAAGGGAAAGATCTTCACCGAGACCCGTTGCCACATGAAGCATCAAGTGTGAACAATCACGGATGCTGAGCTGTGCCGTTTCGGAGGAGGAAGGACTCTCAGTTGGTCTTGGATCCTTCAAGGAGCAGAAGACACATGTTCCTCTGCGCAGGGAGTCGCTAATCTTCAGCTCTGTGATGACCATGTGATCAGCGCACGGAGCCTCCTGCCGCCCCTTACGAAGTCAAAGACGTTGTCAGCGATCGGTTTTTCTGGCTTTGTCCTGCGGTACGAGGGTGGCGAGAGGAGTCTGGGCAGCGCGGAGACGTCAAGGAACGACAAGTTCAGTCTATGTACAGCGAGTGCTCAGATAGGACTTGTATATGCTCTCATACAGCGGTGCTTCAAGTATGGTAACCCCTTGCGTACCCTGCTTTTACCACAAAATGGTTATTTAATGGGAAGCAGTCCGTCTCATCCAACACAACAGGTGTGTAGATACTAATTCCATATGTCGGTTTAGAGGAAATCATGTGTGTAGCAGAAAAACTGAAGTAGTGCAGGTGCAAAAATAAGTGAAGCCCAACTTGCGTTGCTTAAAACAAGTAGGTAAGTAGAATCGGGAGTGTAAATCGTAATCATTTATTCATTTTATAGGTTTTAGATTTTACACAAGAGTAATGACCAACCTCGGGGTTCACATATTTACAAGCAACACCATTAGGTCCTTTTCCTAAGTTTTAACAGCAAAAAAGTTATTGATTCATTCACTGGTGCTTTTCTTGTATACAGTGCAGTATGGAAATGTGAGCTGTTCACACTAATTTGCATTCTGATTAAAAGTTCTCATTAAGGGCTTTACTTTTTCTTTCGTGCCTCTGGGTCACATCAGTTGAATCGTTGACCCAGAATTTGTTATTTGTATGTGCTTGTTGCTGCTTCAAACACTGTGTGCACTTGCTTATCATCTCCTTGTTTACAAGTTCTCGTGAAACGTCTTCTGCTCTCGTGTTCTGTAATCCGCACTCTGGGTGAGTAAACGTTCTCATTTACGTCACACTTTTCTCCAAAGCAACTTACGATGTTAGGGTTACAATTACTTATCCATTTTACACAGCTGAGTAATGTTACTGGAACAATTTAGGGTAAGTACGTGCTCAAGGGTACTGCAGCCGGAGGTGGGGATCAAACCTAGAACCTTTGGATCCAAAAGAAGAAGCTCCAACCACTACACTACCCGCTGTCCCAACTTCTGCTGAATATAGAGGAAGGAGGAGAAACATTTAAACTGTTGTAAACACGAAAGTGTTTATTTCTATGTGCGTGCTGGCTAAAGTTTACAAAAAGCCAGGAGATAAATTTCTGCCTTTGTCTCAACGAGTCGTCTCATGGCGTCTTCTCATCCGTCTTCGGACGGTTCCCGAAGCCCCTTCAGGGGAAGCAGTAAGTCGGAACAACTCCAACTTCAAAAACAGAAAAATCCTACACGGAAGTTTCTTGCATATCTTTACGCAACGTGGAAATGTCATTTGCTCGGACACACGCAAACACATAAATGTGGCGAGTGAAACGTACACAGTGAGCAATGTGAACCGCAGCGATATATATGATTGTTCTCAGCCAATGAAAAATGATGAAAATTTTGTGAATGATGTCCGTTGCTTGTTTTGTTTAAACTGGATATTTAATGACTCGAACTGACCTCACTGAGGGAGCCGAGAGTTGGTTCAGGGAAGCGTGTGTTTGAGCTAAAAAACACAAACGTAAGAACTGAGGGCCACACACGTGACTGTGCCTTGCTCTCACTGGAGCATATTATTAACAACTTTATTGCAAAAATACAAGTTACATCTGCCCGCACAGCATTTACAAACAGGATCAAACTGGAAATCCATGTAAATACCTTTATATTCTCAAGAAATCGTTCTCTTCACATTTTTGTTTTAGGCTATTAATAGCTGTACACATGTTAATATACACAGTTAAGAGCTGCTATAAATCTACCGGTGAGGAAAATACGCTGTAAAAGAAGAGTGTGTGAAGTACACTTCCGCTGATGATCCACTAGAGAGCGATGTGGTTTGGGATTCGCGGTCTCTCCCGCCATCGACCGGATCCCCGCTGACGCGCCACACGGAGTCGTGTGTAATCTTTGGTACGGTCAGGACAGCGACGGCTACGCTCTGTCTCGCTGGGCAGGAGACATTCAGCAACACGTGCTCTCAGTGGGTCTCGGCAGTTCTAGTCTAACTCTCTCTTTCTCTGACACCGGAAACATAAAACAATAAATAAAAGCATGAAAAACAGCAGTTCAGCCAGCTACGCATGGGCAAACACGGTTCATGGCAAACAAGTGTGTCCCTAAAGGCGGGATGTTAACGTGAATCTACAGCGAATACCAAAGCCACATACTGCATCTGTCATACCGGCGCTAGTCCGTAAGGCCGTTATGTGTCACCTGCGTCACGGCGTTCACAGATGTCACATGTTTGCTCGCTAACCGGAGCGGTTATATCCTTTAACGAAAGTTTCAGAAAGCAAGTGGTAAGGCTGAAAAAATAAAGGTTCCAGACTCCTCCGAGTCCAAAGGAGCACAGTGTTACATCTCACCTGTTACAGCGACGTGAGTGAGATCACTATGGAAACGTACAGTGAAGGAAGGTAAACTTTCAGTAGGTATGGCTCTCATCACAGGACAGAAAAGTCAACTCATCATGGTACCGGCGCTCTAGGTCCACAGATATTTCCGTGATTTAAACTGAACTGCACATCAAGCCACATTAAATTCCCACCACATTGCCACAAAGTATGAAACTAGAATGTGGATTTATTCATTTATTTATTTATGTATTTATTTAAAATGTGCTACTACATGGCATGCTACTGGTAAGTCTGTTTTTACACTACAGGAGATTCTCCCCAAAACCTACTGAGTGACACTGCTCTGCATCTTCTGTGCTGTTTCGTTGTGTTATTTGATGCCCCTTTCAATGAGTTCTTCCATTACTGGTCTGCAGGAGACCGTTTGCCGTCACGCAACTTTCTGTAGCTGCTTCCTCACTGGGCAGTTAAGGGGCAGGAAACGGTAAACGGCAGTAAACAGACGTCTACGATGGCTCACCCGCCTCCAGCGCTAGTAACAGCTGACCGCGGCGTCCACCCGACACACATTTCCTCAACTTCAATTTTACGACATATTTCACAACTTCCTCAGGGTGCCTAACCCTAACCATACATGTAGTGGTTCATTTAAGGGGCAAACGAACCCGTGGTTTTACAGGACTCGCCGGGGTGCTCCACACACACTGTGCTTGGTCCTGCGACATCGAGTCTCTGCTGAGAGTGTCTTGAACTCAGATAAAGGACATGTCCTACAAATATAACCCCTCGTCACTAACAAAGACTATCCATGTGCTACAAGTTAAAAATGGGCATATTTATATTGTGATTATTGTTTACGTGGCACCTTTGTCCGCCCAACAAAAAATTAGATTCAACAAGAGCTCTGAGCACCAGGAAGTGCTCTGAGCTCAGTGGAAGCAGCTGGGATGCTGTTTACCCCTCATGAGGGCATCCAGCTTGTAGTTTCTGTCACTATAGAACTTCCGAGGGTTAAGCTCCATGTAGTCTTTGAAATAAATGGTTTATTTGATTTAATCAGCTGTTTTCAACTGTTTGTCTTCAGCTTAACCTCCACAGAAAATCTGCGCACCTGCAATCGTGTCCAAAGTGGGCGGCAGGGAGTCACAACCCACAAGACTAGTTTCGTCTACTTCGTGCCTTACGCAAGTCCACCCTGGAACGTTCTTGGAATTACTTCTGCAGGCCCCGCGACATCGAGTCCCATCTATGTACAACACAGACATCTTCTTTAATAAAAAAATAAATAAAATTTTCAGAGAAGAGAGCGGCTGTTTGAGCCACGCGCTTCATGGAACTCACGTCGCGTCGGAGCTGCTTCCCACTAAATCGGCCCGTGTTACGCTTAACTGTCGAGCGAGGGCCAGCACACCAGGGTAGCTTCACTCTCTCGGGCTCCTGAACTCGTATTTCACGGCAAGTGGTACTGACTTTCTCAATCGGAGAGGAAATACATCCACTGGATCAGGCTCCAGAACGGAAGGCTGGAACTAATGCACACTGAGAGAAAATGCGGAGGCCTCCCTTCTCACACGGATACCCTCCTTTCACTCTAAAGGCCAGACTAATGAGTGGGAAGATTCTCAGACATTACCTGTCCCGCCTCACACTTTAAATCGGAACACACATTGGTCTTCTCACAGCTCAGACTTCATCCTGTTGGAATAAGTTACTGCTGGAATGACACCTGTACCAACACACAAGTCTTTTCTCCAGCCCTACAATCCACTGCACACCCAGCTGTCTTACAGAGGATATCGAAAGCACCAAGATGAAGAGTGTTTCAATAAAAAAAGGACTCCAATGTATGCATATAGAAAAAAAAGAAAAAAAAAAAGACAGTGAGAATAAAGAAAAGGTCCATTAAATGTTGAGTAGGCTGCGAGGTGGGCTCCTTACTGACCTGTCCGAATACAGAATGTAGTTGAATCTAAAGGCATCTTTATGGGACAGGAAGAATCGGGGGGGATACTCCACAGTTTCACTCCAAACACACACCTACTGGATGAACGGCCGGGGCACCAGAGCTCCGTGATGGGAGTTAGTCTGCGGTTATCGGCTGGTGGGGCGAAAGCGTGCCATATAGGCCCTGCAGGGGGGGCAGTAGTTGCGGCTGGGCTTTACAGGTGCCTGGTGACACAGGGCACAGGGTTGGGTGGGGCCTCGTGACTGATGGGTATGTGGACCAGGGCGGAGTGCCGGGGGGTGCTGGGCCTCCATGGGGGGCCTGGAAAATGGTGGGGCTTTCTTGTAGCCGCTGCTCACCCAATGAGCCTCGGGTGGTACGTCGAGCCGGCGGGGCTGGGTGGGGACCTCCAGCGGAGCAGTGAGCGTCGGACGGGGGCGAGCCGGATGTTGGAGGGTGCCGTAGAGGCGAGCTGGCACGGTTCTCGCTGTCTGGTTGCAGCGTTCACCTGGGGTGGTCCTGCCAGTGGGGGCTACGTGCCGCGGCTGAGCGAGGGTGGCATAGCCTTGGTGCGTGCTGCGCTGCTGCATGTCTCTGGACATCCAGGGCCCTGATGTTACGGCACCTCCCCTGGCCTGAGGAGCAGAGGTTCCCAGGGCTGCGCGTCCAGGTGCCCGAGGCAGCGTGCCATAACTTAAGGCAACACTGTTGTAGTTTTCACGGGAGAGAGCTTCACCCCGGTCAAACACAGCCAAAAACTTGTTGACCTTCTGGCAATCTCCTGTGGGAGAGAGTAAGAAGCATTGGGGATGCACAGGAGAAAGGATTAAAATACCGCACAAACACATAGGATGAATCGCCTTCATCAACGAATTAAAACCCTTCGGCGATACTGAACATTACGACATCACTTCTGTGAAGCAGTAAGGAGAGAAATAAGAGATCAGGCAGCGAGGATGTGGTGTTTGAGTAAACAGTGACAGACTGCATCCACAACGAGTCTCAAAGTTTAGTTCTCACACAGCGCATGTCCCCAGGGGTGGGGGGCGAGGGAGTGGCGGTTACCTGAGAGTCCCCGAGAGGGCCCGCACACAGTGGGCTGATGTGGCTGCTGGGAAAGGTGCAAAGGTGGGGCGAAGTGATGGTGTCGGTGCTGGGGTTCAGAGGGGACAACAGCAGGACTGTGGGAGGAGGTGAAGTGGGGGGAGGCTCTAGCGTGACGTGTGACACGGGTGTCCGCATGCTTAGGTATCCTGGCAACCGAAGGCTCCTTTTTGGGCAGGAAGTCAATAAGCAAGAAAACCCGCACAAAGCGAGCCACGGGCAGGAGGGATGGGGGTGGGTGGGGGGTGGGAGAGAAGGAGACATCAAGTTAGAAGAGGCTCACAGAGAGAGCTGGTACCCTCCCTGCTGGACACAATGCTCTCTTGTGAAAAAATATGACAAGACCAAAGCAAATGATAAGGGGGGGTTCGCTATTCAACTTGATGCAAAGTCAGAGCTGTCATAGGATATTTCGTTTTCTGCATCTGAACAGCACAACACTGGAAGTGACACACAAACTGGAAGGCAGGAAGTTCATTCAAACTTCCAACAGAGAGAAAGGCAAGTGGAGTGGCTGTAAAGTCCACATGAAAAAGGACACTTTGAGGAAGGATGGGCTTTCAAAACTACCCTTAGACTTGAAGAATTTAACACATCGGATAATTTGTAGGCCTCGGGTAGCGTGGTGAAATTGAAGTCAACATAAAATACACAAGTCTTTAGTTGTTTGCGTGTTGGCAGATACTTTTTTGGGGAGGCCAGAGAAGAAAGCCTCGAAAGGACAAGATCAATAACCAAAGTGTTAAATGTCTGTCTACAGGGAGCTTTAAAATGCAGTCCTGCCTGAAAGCCAGGAAGCCTAGAGGCAGGAGCAGGGAAGGAAAGGCACCGTCAAAGTACCGAGATGCCATTGCATCATGTGGACACTGGAGGGCAGCGCCACTCACAGAAACACAGCGGAGCGCTCCTCATCTCGTGTTACACTGTATGCATGAGTGGCAGTGCCCAGAGCCCATGCATACATCGGGTTGTCTTCATTCACTGAAAACAACCTTGACTACTGTGTATTTCAGAGTCATGATGAGACAGTCCTCACAAAAACAGCCATGACAGCCCTCCTTTTCTGTCAGCACCCTAGCGGAGTTCCAAGCCTTGTAAGGTGTTTCAGTATGGGTCATTGCTCGGGATTGATGTGTGTGGGTACGTGGGTGTGTGTTTCTGTGCTGTGACACTCACAAAACTGCGAGACACGGAGAGGGGCTCAGAACGCCCCCCAATGACAGTGCCGCTAAGGCTCCTGGCGATGCGTCGCAGGTTCTCCGCACTGTAGGCCTCATCCTCTCCCACCTGTGGCAACTCATCAGTCGTGGTGGGCAGGACCTAGGGACATGTGGCACACACGCTTGAAAGGGCTGAGAAGCAGCATCGCAAATCCAAACCCCAACAGCTACAGATGTTTTTCTGGACACCAGGCCCCTTGGTGAAAGCACTGACTTCTTGGGATCCCATTTTCTGCTCATCTTTACCTTACTGCATGCAAACGGTTCATCCTCCCCTGAGGGGTGTGTCAATCCACAAGCGGTTCTTTTCCTGACAGCTTTGGCCTGTTTGGGAGGTCTGCTCACCTTGCGATGATGGGCAGAGGGGCTGGTACGGCCTGGCGTCCTGTATGCAGTCCTCTCTATCTCAGCTGTAGGGGTCTTTGAGCGGCCCAACGTCGCCGCCCCAGAAAGTAGCTTCCGAGCTGCACCTGTCAGCAGGAATGGAGGTCAGTTAAGGACCATTCAGAGCACCAGCAAAGCAGAATGAGTGCTGATAGGGTCAACCTAGGTAAAACGGCCTTTTACCTGGTTTTCCAGTAGCTGATGCAGGGAGGGTCCTGGGAATGCTAGGAGCCTGCAGGCTGGCCTGATAGAGGGAGTCCAGCTCTGAAAGCTCCTGGTCAGGGGATTCCCTCCGCATGTCAGTGGCAGGCTGGGAGCTATAGTAACGTGTGACATTCTCGGCCCAGCGTTCCACTGGCATGGGCGGCTTTGGCCCAAATCCACCGTGAGGTGAAGGGGGGGCTGCTGCCTTCCTGGGGGCATCATGACTATAATTATCAGGTGGGCTATAGAAAGGTGTGCCGATGACCTCTTGGCTGTCCAGGCTGCGGGAGGACCAGCTGTGGGCAGAAGGTGGAGGGGACACCGGCCTGCTGTTGGGGTGTAGTAGCGTGGGCTCTCCGCACTCCGCAGGTGAGGCAGTGTGTGGCATGAAGCTGTAGTCTGCTGGCCCAGGGCAGCTCAGGTCAGGGGGTAGCTGGGGTGGCGGGGGGTAGCTCTCTCCATCGCTGTCTTGCTGCCCCCAGCCGTCCAGCGGCAGATCGGGCAAGGAGGTGGCATTCAGCTGGTGAAGCGGCTTTGCTGGCACGCCAATGTTGTCCCAGCTGTCGCACTGGTCCCATCCAGCCTCGGAGGGCTCTGGGCTAGGGGGCGGAGGCAGCCACTCGCTGCTGCCCCCCGCTGAGTGGGTGAGTTGTGGAGATGGGAGGCTTGGTGGATCAGGGTTTACGTTTCTACAAGTGGAGAGAGGCCTGTCAAGGGCTGGAGCAGGCAGGGCAGGGGTAGAGCCCTGGGCCACTTCCTGGTCCTCCTTCCCTGTGGCTGTCATCAGTGTTTGGACCGGGCCAGGCTGTTCACTGCGTGTAGGAGGGGTACCGGGGTGGCGGAACAGGACAAAGACAAAGAAACCAACTCAGCAACCGTCAATCAGCTGGATACGACACACACAGTCCTTGTATCAGGGGTGCTGACTCACACTGCTGCCGGTGGACACACTTTCTCACGCACCGATACTCTTGCACAAACATTGTCCTGCAGTGACACACGCATCTTTATTTCCCGTGCGATGACTTGCTCTACAGCCACGTGACAGGCTGCGGTGAAAGATCGGGACAAACGGCGCAGACTTGAACGCCACGGTAGCTGATCAACACTAACTTCCCTTAACCTGGCGCTCTTGGGCGCCGCCTCTGCTGCCCTGCTGTGAAAGGACGGTCATCGTTAGTCTTTATAAAGGTACGGGAAGAATGTTTGCCCCCAGGTTCTGCCTTGGACTTGTATTACTTTACAACATGTCGAGGATAAACACAGATTTATTACCACAGTGCGTTGCACTGCTGTCACTGTCATATACAGTGATAGATGAGTTACACTCCAGTTACATGCGCAGTTTGACAGCCATGCGGCATTAAGTGTACCCAAGAAGGGTGAAGCAGGGCATCTCGTGGTGTACACAGAGCACACGGAACCCTGTACATCAGGTCTCTGTTAAAGAATGCTTAAAGTTACAGAGGAGCAAAGTTTGAATTCTTGCTTGTACATTTTTTTAATTCCCTTGTGTCCCCGCCAACCTCGCTGTACCACCGCAGCCCAGCAGACAGAAATGAACATCCGGAGGTGCATTTCCAATGATCGCAATGTTCCGAGAGGTGAGCCGGAAAATGCCTGTGTATGTGGCGGAGGCCAAGGGGATACCCTTGTGACGTGTGAGATGCCTCCCATCGTGTCAAACTCTCGTCGCAGATCCATCCTAGAGGAAAGGCTGGTAGCTCAAAGCCAGCCTGCTAGGATCACACCTGGTCTACTCAGCTGCCTTAAAAGCAGTACCTCACGAGGCGCAACTGTGTCCCTGACACATTCATGTACCACCACAGTGCAGAGATAAAAACTGTGCTTTTTCTGAAGTAATGGGTCAAAAATCGTTCAAGGCGTTTTTTTTCCCCGAAGGATCTCAGCACAGAAGACATTGGGAGAGGCGTTGGGGCTTGGAGCACGTGCGAGGACACACAGGAGACCGGAGCGGTACCTGGCGCCCTCCCGGGGCTTCGTGGGTTCCGGAGTCTCCTGCATGCGCTGCTGAAGGCCCCGAGCTCTCCTCATGCACTTTTGCAGCTTCTTATCAGCCACTGTTCTGCTATGAGTGTTAGCACTGCCCTCATGCATGGCAAGTCTTAGTTTGGCTACAACGCAAAAGAAACAAAAAGCAGAGGAAACAAACAAAATGCAGAAAACGAGCCGAGTTATGGAAGCATGCAAAACCACTCGTTCACAATAAATAAATAAATTACAGAAATAAATAAATAAATAAATAAAAGACAAAAACAAGAACACAACACAAAAGAAGTTCCAACAATGAGGAGAGGATGGGACAGGTGGATACTCGCAGTTGTATCCAGCTACACTGCCGCTTTGTTTTTTACTTTGATTACACCATGACTACAGTACAGAGATACGTACATACGAAAAAAATGGAAGAATGGCAGAGAATAATGTTAAAGAAAATCAGCAGTGAAGGTAAAATTAAACAGAAAATGGACTAAAGCCTGTCTGTTTGCAGAGAACCGGAGAGTGAAGCACTGGCTCTATTGTGTGACGCTCTGGGATGGGACACAAAGAGAGCCCAAACACGTCCTCCAACTACTAGTACAAGCATCTCTACTAAGTGACCTCACAAGCTTTACTGACGGAAGGAAGGGGAAGAGAAGGTGGGGCTGTGGACAGGTGGGGCTACGGAGGGAAACATGGGCTACTGAGGCACGTCCCCAGTCGGCAACCTTAGTGCGGACAGTACAGCTGCTTCAACGCCGACACAAAGACAAGATAGCAACACGCAACAGAGGGGTGGGGAGGACGAGCATACACACTGAGACATGAATCATGGGAGGATTGCGCAATTGGCCGCACATCTACACTCTGTGAGTGATGCAGGAACAGGCGACCTGGTTAGCACAGCTTTCTGATCCCCCTTAGCCCTGACCCTTGAACCCCAGTAAATTCTGAGCTGAGGACTCTGCTTTTTCCTAAGGACATGCAGAACACTGCCAATCCCTGCTAGCAGATCCCATTTAATATCTTATGGAAACATCAAGGAAGGAAAAGCAGTGTCCAAAAGCTACATTTTCAATTAACGCTTCTAAAGGACAGGTCTCCAGTTTCTTTGTTATGGTGTCCCAGCATCCAGATTTCAAATGCACCAACCGGAAGCTAACACAGAGCCCTCTTATAGGTAAATCGCCATATTAAGGAGGAGAGCAACTCCAGCGCTTCCGTAAAAGCCTACAGCTTGCAGTCTGGCTCTTATAAAGTTTCATGACTGGAGCTCTGCTCACTGTGAGGGCAAACAGGGGACACAACACAGAAAAGGGACAGGTGGAAAGAGCGAAAGACAGTCGGACACTCCATTTGGCAGCCAGTTCCACGTACAGGTGTAGGTTAGTTACTTACACGCAGCTTCGTTGCAGAGGGCCAGCGCCGCCACCAGGTCCTCAGCCTGCTCCAGCTGCAGGGACTGTTCTAGCAGGGAGTCAGCCTCTGCCACACACCTCTCAAAATTGTCCCCCTTTCCTGCTGACAAGAAGAGGGGATCTGAGAATAGTCCAGCCCAGTGCTGGGGACCCACTGCCCACGACTCTCCCTTTGTCTTTTTTCTTCACTCACTGACACAGGAGCGCGCATGTGTGTGTGAGTGAGTGAGTGAGTGAGTGAGTGTGTGTGCGCGTGAGAAAGAAAGAGAGAGACAGTGAGAGCACCTGGCTCCAAAAGTAACAACAGTTGCAGAAAGACACTCAACTACACCCAACCTGCCCCAAAACAGAAATGTAATTTTCCCGCAGCAAGGTTCAGTGCTCATCCAGGCCAACCTGTTCTCCCAGACTTCCCATTGTCAGTGCCCAACACCAGCATTCACTGCATCCAACCAGGACACATTTCTATCTCTTCCCTCCCCAAAGCTGGATGTAAAGCAAATAGTCCCTGTCCAGTCTCTCACATCATCCCCTCTTTGCGGACCCAGAAGGCTGCCATTACCCTGGTTCTGGAGCGCGTCCAAATCCATGAACTTGCTGGGTCTGGGGTTGAAGCCCATGGCTGCTTCCTGCTCCTTCTCCCGCTTCCTCTGCAGCTCTTGCTCTCTTGCTCGGCGGGCCACTTCCTCCTGCAGCTCGTCCAGCTCGCTGCGGCCCTCCCCTGCTGTGGGAGCACGTACACACAAACACACTGATTCAACATTTCCACCGTAAACCAGTGTCTGACTCCCATACCAAAGTGCTGCAGGAGAGCTGGGGTCACAAAGCCAATAAGGAAGAGGACGCATGTGCGCCACAAGGAATTCACATCACCTACTGTGTGCAAATGCCATGCTCACACTGGCCAGAGGTACACACCCTCACAGCAGGCCTCAAAACGCGGCAGTTAAACACCAGCCGTCACTCATGAGACGGACAGACGGACGGACACACACAGATCTCATACCCAGGCTCAGATGACTGCCCCTTAAAGATGGCGTCTTGAGGTCCTGCAGCAGGGCGCTGCTGCTCTTGGACTTGGGCACACTACGCCATGATGGGCCCAAGCTGAACGCCTTCTTCACACCTGGATCCCTGTGAAGGAAAGAGAGCGACTGCTGGAAACACTCGAGACTGGGTATAACCTGAACCTCCTGTGTCTCTGCTTTTACATATGTTGATTTATCCATTTAGCCAAAGTAAAATAATTATTTCATAGTATTTGGCTGACACCTTCGTCCAAGGTGATTTCCAAAGCTACACGCACTACAGTGAGCTCTACAATCATTCGCCAATCTATGCTTCCCAAACATACATTTACATTTATTTATTTAGCAGACGCTTTTATCCAAAGCAACTTCCAATGAACTCTATGTAGTGCTATCAGCCCACACACACCTTATTCCCCAAGGTGACTTACACTGGGTCAGTCACCCATACATCAGTGGAACATACTCTCGCTATCACTCACACACTACGAGGGAACCTGAACAGCATGTCTTTGGAGTGTGGGAGGAAACCAGAGCACCCAGGGGAAACCTACACAGACACGGGGAGAACATGCAAACTCCACACAGACTAAGCAGAGATCGAACCCATGTCCTCTCACACCACCCAGGTGCTATGAGACAGCAGCGCTACTCGCTGTGCCACCATGCCACCCATCTCATACATATCGACACACACTAAGGGCAATTTTAAAGTAATCAATCCACCTGAAACACAGCTTTGGACTGTGGGAAGAAACCAGAGCACTTAGTAGAAATGCCAGCAAACACATGCAGAACACACAAACTCCCACAAACTGAGTTTGAAACTGAGTGTGTACCTGTGTGAGCTAGCTGTGTGGGGGCCCTCGCTCAGGGGCATGTCCAGGCTCACAGGGCTATTGCTGTTCCTCTCGCTGCTCTCATAGCCGCTCTCCATCCTCTGGATCAGGCGTGGCTGGTTGTCAAGGCTACGAACTGGTGGAGGGGGAAGGGTCCAGAAACCCAAGCCATCCAGGGTTACCTGTTCCCCTGTGCCAGCCCCAACAGGTGCATCCACCGGCGCCCTGCCATCCTCAGGTAGGGGCGTGGCACCCAGCGGGCTGTACCCTGCCTGTCGTCGTCGTTCCCGACTAAAGATGTTGTCAATGTTCAGCGTTTCGCGCCTGGGCCTCCAGGCTGGCCGGAACCGCCCACCGGATGAGCTGGACTTAGAATCACTGCTGGTACTCTCCACCTCCCACTCCCGGGTCTTGGCCCCAGGCTCAGGACCCCCAAGGCCTGAGGTGGAGGATGACAGGGGCCTGCTGTGTATAATGTTGCTCATTGTCTCCTTGAACTCCCTTAGGCGGCTGGAGGTGGGCTTGGGAGCTGTGCGGGGGGCTTGCTGCTCCTTCAAAGTCTCTCCTGCAGGGAGAGAAGAAGGTGGGAGGAAGCAGAAACAGCTGTGTAATGATTCTTTCTTAAGTGATATACAGTAAACCAAATGGAACAGAAAGCCAAATGCTCACATGGCTTACCTTCTTGTGAAAATCCAAACCGTAGCAAACAAAACAATGAAGATGTAATGTAATGTAAATGGAGCAGTCACAAAGCACGGTGCTCAACAAACAGCCTAAGGTCTGCAATACCATGACAAGTACCACTGCAACATTATTTCATCTGCAACGTCAAAGAAAGTGCACAGAATACAGTGCTAATGATGCTCTGCACTAAGTGTGTATCGCTGCACTCAAGAAACGTGTGCCTTGCCGAATGCTGCATACCCTCACTGTGGTATCCTGCAGAAGACACCTCATCTGCCTTAGTCGCCCGGCTCCTCTCGTCCCCCCGCCGTGGACGACTAGAGCTCCTCTTTTTGTCCCCGGCCCCGCCCTTCCTGTCCACAGTCCCGCCTTTTCTCTGTGTGTGTCGCTGCGCTGGCTCACTGTCCAGCCCTTGTCCTTAACAACAAGAAACATTACAAGGTTTGAGTCTCGGGTCTGAAGTGCATGCTCACGCGATGACATAGCCAAATGGAGACACAAAGACAAGATGGTCATGATGAATGGTCACCCAGGCACTCTGAGAGGCATCCTGCATCCAAGGTGGGGTTACCTGCGAACTCGGTGCTGCTCTGAGAGGTGGCGTCGTTGTCAGGACCGCAGACGACCGTGCCCTGAGAGTCGGAGGAGAAGTGGCTGGCCATGGACTCGTGGTGCGACTGAGAGTGCTTGTAGGTATAACTGTCCGTGGAGGAGTCTGTGCGGGTGTCGCTAGAGATGGATGGCTCCCGCCCTGGAAATAAAAACAGAGCAAAGCAGGTCCATCAGAAGGCACATCCCAGCATCTGAAGCATCCAAACAGAAGACCAGAGCACTGGCACTAGGCAGCTTCTCCGGTTTTTGGCACAAACTATCAAAAGTCAATCGCACAGCAGTCTGGCAGCTGGAATTCAGGGGGCAGAGGATGGACGGGACATTTTCCTAAGCGGAAAAGGGGGATGTTATGCTGGATTTTCAATGGCTCAGCACAGCACACGGAATATACCAGAATCCTCGCTGTCGTATCCAGCCTTGTTGTAGTGACGCAGGTCGAGCTGTGCAGGAACGTCATGCGCAGACACGGGTGTCCCCCTGGGGTCAGCGTAGAGGAGCAGCAGGGGCTGGTAGTGGCCCTTGATGCACCGGGACACCACGTCCTTCCACTTGGGCCCAATCTGTCAGGGAGAGAAGGAAGACACTAATGTACAACAACCGTCTTAGAAGTTATCGTTCACACAAACTATTAGTCTTGGAATACCGTATAGGATAATAAAATAGTACAAATCACTCATTTGCAGATTTTGCCTTAACACAACTGAGTTCCATGAGGTTCAGTGATACAATCTGTTCCAGAGAAGTGAAAAATACCACAGCACAGAGGTGGAGGTTCCTGTCAACCGCTGAGCAGGACAAGCGGCGGGCTGGATATGAACTCCAAATCAGTGGAGCCGAGTAGCCATTTTGTCATACTTTCCACCGCTGTGTCCCCGCCCAGCTGCACTTTCCAAACTGACAGCCCCGTTTCCGACAACCCGCAGTCAGGCCGTTCCGTTATCCCATCTGATTGGAGGTGGCCCCCGGCAACGGTCCGCAGCAGTGGGGTGGAGATACTGTCCTGATAATGGGTCTCCTGACCCCCCTCAACCCCCCTCGTCTGCCCTACCCTCCCATCCAGCTGGGAGACAAACAATGGAGGGATTTCCTTGTTTTCCATTTCCTTTTGTTAGACCTCTAATGCTCACGTGCTGTCCTAGAGAGGGCCGTAGAAAAAAGCAGCTCTCTGCGCACTGAACCGGAACCCGTGTCCAACGGGACCTTTATCAGAATAAAGCCATGTTTGGAACAGCCCTAGCACCGGTGGGTGGGTCGAGCACCAACACCCAGCCCCCTACAATGGTGACGCACCTCCCTGCCTCCCCTCACCCCACCACAGGAGAGAACATTCTACCAGTTGAACAAACACTAACGCAGGAACAGGCAGCTTACAATCCAGGGAACTACGACACCATAAACCACCTTATTTATGGTTAGAAACCTCCAGCACTTGTGGAATTGCCTGTAATCAGCCAACGGGCCTCCTTGTCTAACAAAACACTTGAAAAAAAGCAGCATACAACAGGGACACCAATTACTGCATCACAGTTGTTTCTGTACGTTTTTACAAATCAAGGATGAAAGATTCATCCCCAGAATAATGTAGATACACTAGATACAAAAAAAGAAAAGAAAAGAAAAAAAAACACACAGATATAAACATAGCTGACTAACACGAGGAATCAGGCAGCTTTACCTCCTTGACATGGGCATCATCAAAGTACATCCATTTGCGGATCTTGGTTTGGAAGAAGAAGGTGGAGTAGTGCTTGCCATAGTAGCAGACCATGCCCACAAGGTAGAGTTCAGCCTGCTTGGCTTTGTCCTCTGTTACCCTGTAGAACAGCTGCAACAGGGGACAGGGGAAATCAGAGCCATGAGACTAAACATGTGAAATAATAAGGCAAGCCAAACTTCAAATTAAGCACAACTGTGCCGTGAATGCTCAAAACATTTTGAAGGTAAACCCTGGACATCTCAGATGGCACTGGACTTCACAGATATAAAGTATGGAGAAGGGCAATGGGGACTGGGGGAAGGATTTCTTCTATCTCTTACATCTCCCAGGCGCAGGCAGGTGCCAAGGCTATGAATGACGTCTTCGGCCAGATCCGAGTGGTCTGAGTCCCACACCAAGCCGATGGTAATGATCTCTGGGGAGTTCATCAGCACTCGTCGGATCCTTAGCTTCTCGCCACAGTTACTCTGTGACAGTGGTGAGGGACGGAGGTGTACAGGGAGGGGGGTTGAAGGGAATAAAACAGAAAGGCTGTCAGCTCACTGAGCAACAAAATCCAGCTAGACCTAATGTACTTTATTTTCTCTTCGGAGCTCAAGACACATACATAGAGTGCAGATGTCAAACTCAAAGTGATTGGTGTTCTTCTCTCCTTTAGTGCATTCCTGTGTATCCATCTCTCTTGATGGAACTAAATGCAACCTCAACTTCTTTCAACTCGCACCAACCCCCCTCCAGGCGAGCAGGTGTCTGATCCGAGAGGGACTGCCCATGCCAGGGGACAGACCACAGGCACCAAAAGTATGATATAACCTCAGTAACCCATATATTGTTTTAAGGATTGTTCTTCCTCGCTATCAATGCCTTTCATCCCACCACTGAGAAGTAGAGCGATATCGGAACCGTGAGAACCAAATGTGAGCCCTTTATGTACTCATCTTGTTAACATGAAGTGTCCACGTAATGTTCAAGGGTCGAATGGGCCAAGACTGGGTACAAGAAGGTCGGTCTTCACAGATACTGGGACAAGGATCCACTCTTAGCAGAAATGTGGTATGGCCATGTCACATGAGGTCCACCAGTAGTAAAGAGTGGTTAGACACAGAGAAGTGTACCTCATTATCAGAGTAAAGACTACCTGGCCAAAGAAGTCAGCACCTCACACAGACTCTTCTGCCTGAAGGACATGCACAGCTCTAGCTCATTCCAGAACCCATTTTTATCACCTAGAACCCATAACAAAGCCTTTGTCATGGGGAAGTATCACATGGCCACTGACTCACTCAGGTAGCACTGTAGCAGGGTTAGGGGGCCAAGAGGTTAAAAAGTACCCTACTTGACTGCCATGTTGACCCTATCCTGTTCCTTATGAGGATCCATTCTCTCTATCCCCTCAGAGGAGTGAGCAGAGTAGGCTGGCGTGGGCAGGTCTCCACCCTTTCACAGGCAAGGATTATCCATGGGCCAAATTCCTTGTAAACAGTGGCGGTATCTCAGAGTTACAGGCTAACCAGCAAGGCTCAAAACAAAGCTGAGCAACACAATATGAAGCATGTATTTCAAATCTCTACCAGGAGACTTTAGAATAAAATCACTACAGAAAAGATACATAATTTCGTCAGCTAGATGAACAAGGGTAAATTCTGTTCTGTACAGACATCAGCTCCACACAATGTCATCTAAACCTTTGGTGGAGGTCAAAGCCAAACCATAGTTTAGATTATAATGAAGGAAGGTGCTATATCCAGGCAAACTTCTCAAAGCAGTTTGTCCTCAAGCAGCTAGGGTTTTAGATAAGACATTCTGGCCAGGATATCTCCTTTAAGTGTTTCTAGAGCACTTAGCACTTTCCATCATTTCCACCCACCAACATTCACTCCCAAGTGGACATACACATGCGCGTTCAGACACACAGGCAAACAAAGCTCCCTACACTCTAGAAAGCATATGCGCCTTTGTCCACACCAGAATCATGCCGTTCCCGGACCTCGTCAAGTACCAGCCGGTGCTCATGCTGGCATCACACTGCTGATGCCCAGACAAGACTGCATGACTGTGGGACACCCCGCTGTGCCTGCCTGCAGGGCCAAACACTGGAGCAGTCGCTCACTGTTACACAACAAACAAGCATTTCACACTTGAGAGCACCATCAGTCCAAAGTGGAGCTCAGGGCTGCTTCATGTGCCACTGTCACAAGTCCATGATTCACTGCAGAGATTTGGACGTTTTTTGAGGGTTTTTCCTCGTTTAAATTGTCATGATGTTGCTTTGGTGATGTCCAGTCCTAATGCTCTTGCGACAGGGTATCCTGTCATGTGTCTTGCTTACTAGCATCACCTAGTAAAGCAGATCATGTGTCCACCAGTGCAGCTGACAAACTGGTACTGGCAAGCAAGGGGGTTTACCGGACAGTTGCGCAGGTCCCCCACGGTGCTGGCATTGCGAAGCAGCTCCCCGAACATGTCTGGTGTAGTCTTCTCCCGGCACTCCAGCATGCGGATGGCCTGGTTGCTGCATCACAGAAACGTGGGGAAGAGATAGGGAAACAGTGAGGTCTAACTGCACGCGGCACCATCAAGGATGTAGGACATGAGTTCAGTGCCACTAGCATGCAGAGATACTTTTACAGATACCACATGGTCGTTGCATTTGTCTGCAGGACTGTGAGGAGGAATCGCATCTCACTTATAACAATACTAGACATGTCCCAGGGGGTACATGTGATGGGACTTTGCTTCTACATTAAACATTATGCCACTTGAAGCTGCATTGTTACAACAAAAGTCCATTTGGGCCAGGCTATGTACTGCCATGGTTTAGTGTGCATTTCGGGGGCACCGTCAGAGAGAGCGAGGGCATGAGTGCGAGTTTGTCCCCCAGGGCATGTGGCTAGAGTTACGATCAGGCAGTGCCTCTCCATCAGTACCTGTAATTCTGACTTCATCCCTGTCATTTCACGGACCCCGTAGGGCTAATCTGCCTGCCTGCCTCAGCTGTTTACACACCACTGGGGGGGGGTCTCGGACCCACGGGGGAAGGACAGTTTCACTTTTGATGCAAGCTGAGGGGGGACCAACCATCGAGGGCAAAACGAGCGCCTCTCCAAATAAGGTCAGTGACTCTGGTGACCCACATCTGGAGCAGAATGGAAACTGCTGTCATTCAAGTATGAGGACCATGGTGCACCTGGGCACTGTCAGCTAAGCCACGGAGCAGGTACCAGATGTGTTGAGAGGCTCTAGGTTCACTAGAGGACAGTCTCCAAAAGAGCTAGCCAAGAGGCTGAACCCTAGGGTCAATCACCACTCATGTGAGCTTTCTGTAAAATGTCCCATCATATCTCTATACTTTTCACACTCATTTAGCTGACCAGCCTCCTCTGAATTAGGAACGCCATCCTCAATTGCCACCACCGATTTCAGCTTTCACTCACCCCCCACAGTGCACAACATCAGGTCTGCACATCGCATCGCTTGCAACTTTGCTTCAGCACAAACATCTCCTTAGATCAGAGGGGGAGATGAACAGATGGTAATCACAGACGAATCTGCAGAGTATAATTTTCTCACGAAATATTCTAGCTAGGCACTGAACCTATTGCATTATCTGTTTTCGTGCAGGTGTGTGACAGCATGTGCTCTCTGTCGATATCAGAAGTGCATGTGCAGGGCCTGCCTCAGGTTGCTGAAAAACACTCTGCCATGGAGGGGTGGAGCTTCAGCTGCACTCGGACACATTTGATCCATTGACTGCTTTATTGGAAAGCTTGTTTATTGTTTTTCATAACTGTTTTTGCAAAACCATAATGCCGCAGTCTTACCTGCACCAATTAGACATGTTACAACCACAGGAGCGTTCTCCCTGGTGTAGACAGGTACCAGAAGAGATAATCACCTACCACAAAATGTCCCATGACTGGTTCCTAAGCGACCTAATATTTAACCTGCTGGACTCCTTCATTTGGAGGCTTTCAGCAGCTTTGTTACTGCGATGTTATTTTCCATCTGGAACCCTGCACAACATTCGGATTCAGTTGGCAAGCAAACCTTTGACTGTCCTCAGCCTGTAGCGCAACTCAATGCCTTTGGCTGCTTTCTCCTTATGCCCTTTAACGAGCATTTCAAATATTGATGTAAATGAGCCTTAGATAAGTAATTCAACCCATTCGTTCTTCCCGTTGGACATTTGGGATGGTTTAGAATGGATCTTTTTTCAAGAGGTTTTGCAAATGCATAGTTCCAGTAAGGTTAATACCCAAGCCCACCGCACTTCTCTGCTCATTTTATCTACCGTGCCAGCAATGCCACCCACTTACCAGAGGGAGGTAGTCGATATGTAGTGGACCATCTGAATGAAGGGCAGAGGGTCTGAGGTGGCCCCACACCTGCTACACACACACTGGAGAACAAAAAGGCTTGTGACCGAAATGCTCTGCAAATTGGAGGTCTTCGCAGGACTTCAGCTGCACTCTACGTACTTTTGCTCACAGACTCTGCTCATTGGAAAACACAAGTGCATATTTACAGTTGACTGTACATCTTCCACCATATTATTGTATTTGTTTCACAACTCACAAACCACAGCATTTACACTGGCAGAGGCTCAATGACACGGTAAATTAGAGGAACACGTGACCTATAACCTGGCTCTGTGAGAGTCCATGACGGGAGAGGATGGCTCACCCACCTGCTCGAAAAGTGTCATGCCAAACTTCTGGTGCGGGATGCAGTGCTTTGCAGTGCAGATGTCCTCCTTGGTCTCATCCGAGATGTGAAAGTGAATCCGCATTAGTAGGTTTTCCTGCAGTTGGAGGCAACGGTGTTATTCATGTAGGTACTGGGATTTTTATGGTGTCTTACTAGAACTGAGTGACTCCGTGTGTGTGTGTGTGTGTGTGTGTGTGTGTGTGTGTGTGTGTGTGTGTGTGCACGTGCAATGGTGCGAAACATGCAAAAAAAAAAACAAACAAAAAAAAAAAAACCATGGGACATAGTATGTAAAAGTATAGAAACGCAATAAATATAGGGAATCGTACTGCAGATCTCTACTGCAAGCACTTAAGCTCTGCAGACACTGGTTCCTTTCTTTCTAATAAGATATTCCCGCTGCCTTACACCATCCGTGACAAACAGCCTGGTTCAATGAACAAGAGGACACAGATTCAGGGTTTGTGGATATAGTCTTACACTTGTCGGGCAGACAAACTGTCAGGGAAAAAAAGGAATCAGAACAGTCTTAGCCTCTGGTCCTTCTCTGTCTCTTGCTCCAGGTCAAGTCCCTTCTCATGCATAGTAAAGAGGGTGTATGTGTTGGTGTGTATATGTGTGTGATGTTGTATATCTAGTAAATTGTCATGTGTTATGCTATACATTGAAATGGTGTTCATGTGTTCTGTGCATGTGTGTTGTCCTGTGTTCAGTATACGTGTGTGTGTGCCGTCTTTCAACGGGTCACGCTATTACTCCAAAACTTGTGAATGGGGCTGATGCTGTCGAGTGCGGTGATGAACACAACTAATTAAGAAAAAAACATGAATTGCAGTTCTCTGGACAATCCTGTTGTTAGCATATCATGCTGGTTTGCAACACGAGCAGAAAAGATCTGGAGCCTCAAAACAGAGACTGGAATTCAGAACAATCTGTTGACAGGTGGCTTCAAGTACATTTAATAAAAGAATCTATCAGACAATGAGAATGTCACGTTACATAAACAACATCAAGCGTGACTAAAATGCAACCAATGCCGGGTAGGAAGCTGAAGACTCGCTGGTTTTTTCTTAAGCACAGGAGTGTGCGTGCACTCCGATGCACACTGCAGGAATACACTCATGTGACACATTCATATTTAAGTTGCTACAGTGCAGACCGGATGCCGCAAGCCTCGGAAATGTCCCATGGATAAAGTTGTGCAGACTAACTAGGCAGAACTTGCTGTGAGGGTCAACTTGAGTTGCATAACCTTACACAAGACCAGAGTGACAGGCAAGCAATAACAACGATGGATCAATGCTTCGGTGGCAGTAAATACCAACCCTTTTGACAGCATATTACAATGAATACCAGGGCCAAATAAACATCCCCACAGTCGCAATTACTTTGAATAATAGAAATAAATAAGCTAATTAAATTGGTTATCTTACATTGTGTAACAGTGCTGTCAGTTTTGTTCCTGGTTGCATAAGCATTCGAACAATTTCCAAGGAATGCACTGTCAGCTTCGCTCACGAGAGCCAGTAAAATACAGGTCGATTGTGGAAGGAAGTGGGGGAGGGGTAGCTTACGAAGCATTCGGCCGCGTCGTCCATGATGCCCAGCTGAAAACGCTGCTCGTCCTGGAAAGTCTTGGCCAGGGCGCTGCGCAGGGCGTCGGACGGCAGCACCTTCTCGCTGCTGAACTGGAACTGCGCAAAGATGCTCTGCAATAACAGCGTAAGGAAAAAAAGAAAACATTGCATGCATTCACCCTGTCGCTGGGGAAAGGCATTCCACGTAGAGCAGCGCCAATAGGCACTGTGCTGGTTTGCAACACCGCAACTCACACACATGACACAGCTTCAAGATGCTATGACTAAGGCTCACTCATTCGAGAGCAACAACAAAGATGTTTTTCAGCTGCACACAGTAATTCTAAGTGTCCATATCTGTGTCTGGCTGGTATTCTTGAAAGAAGGAATGACAGTATCCAAGTATGATATATGTGTGTGGGGTGGCTCTGCTTTCTGTCACTGTTTATGAAGCATCAAGTCTAGACCCCTGGAACCTCAGGGCACACAATGCAGCGATGCATCGGTCATGCAGCTTGGCTAAATGGTCTGTCATCACAGTGCACTGTGAGACATGCTACCTGGCACATCATCTAAAGTCCCGAAGACAGATCACAGGGGTCTCTCAAACAATCATTCCCAACTCTATTCGTGACAATCGACCCACAGAGAGGTCCAGTATTGCTCCTTTAGGCCACCAAGGTGCAAACAATTCCCACTCTGTTGAAACTGTGTAGAAAGGCAAAGGCACATCAGCTGCAGTGTAAAAACAACACATTCAACTGCTTAACTGCTGTGCTGCAAGAAGAACCAATAAATACATCATTGCCCCTGGGAACGAGGATTGGACTTGTCCTGTCTTAAAGGATGATCTCTTCTAAGTCACGACAACCTCAAGAATTTAATGGCCTCCTAATATCTAGCAGATATCCCTATTCACCTGCAGGATTAGCCTAAGCACTGATGTACTCGTGTGTGTGTGTGTGTCTGTGTGTGTGTGGAGAGCAAGGGAAGGTGTGTCACCAGATTCAGAGGAGGGAGCTGTTTTATGAGCTGAATGTCCTCACTCTCACCTTGTGGAAGAAGGGTTTACCTTTCATGTCAGCTGCAAATGCAATGTCAAGTAGCTTGTACCCATGACCCATGGTGGTGGTGGGTTTCACAGGAGGGGAGGGACTGAGCCACCAGATTTCCCTCCTAAGAGAGCTGGCACTGCCCAGCCAGCCCTTGGTCACCTCTAACTCCAAGTACCCAGCTGCAGGAGGATGGTGACATTCAACATCGAAGTGACTCTAGTACCCTTCTCCATCTACCAATATTGCTCTTCTTATGCAGGTGAGGACTGGGAATGACTGAGCAGCAACGCAAAGTAAAGCTTTCTCCGATTCCCTCCTTGGCACATGCATCAGGCCCTTTCCATATAACTGACACACACAGATATACTTTCCATGAGCGCAGCACACAGATCTTCAACACTTGCAACTGAAATTTTGCGGATGTCATGCCAGAGAGCTCCAGCAGCGCACCTCTGTAAGAGGCAGCAGCAGAGAATAACGTGGACCTCACATTTGTCTCATTACACAGGGTGCTCACACTTCCGTTAGCATTCGCCGCAAGGAGCCCTGATCTGAAAACACCCACAAGATGGGAGCGCAAGCGTCGAGGCCAAGAGAGCTTCCAGCATAGTTTACATTAGATGAAACAACCAATTTAACTGAGGGAAGGAAGCCAGGAGAGGACTGCCGGTGTAGGTGTGGGGCATAAGTTCTAATCAAACAATCCCAAAGTGTTGCAAACAATCCAGCTGCAGCACTGTGGCATCTTCAAGACTGAATCAAGGTGATAGCAGTGAGGAATGATATGGGAACCTGTGCAAGTCCTCTGTGGTGTAAATGGTATAAAACTGTTAACTGTGCTGCTCACCCTGGGTAAAGGGTACAAACAAAAATATGTAATGTACAACAACGTGCCAATGTAGTGTACAATTATCTGCAATGTGTACAGTGACTTCCAGGCTCCAGGTTGGTGAAGTGTTTGCTTAGTGTTTCCAAGAGGCCGAGGTGTCTCCCATAAGGGGATGAAGAGTGTGACTGATCTGGCCCGGGAATAAAGAGGACTGGAGAGGATACACTTCACCAGGACTTCCACCCTCTCTAGTAGAGCCCCTGGGGCCCCTTCAGCTTCAGATGCACCCCACAGCCCTTCTTGCACCATTGTTTGGGTTCTGCTCCCACCGGATAGTCATGTGATCACTGGAGTCAGTTCAGGACATTGGCCTCCTCACCATGTTCCATTTCACCCACCAAAGTGATACTGGAGGGAGCCACTTCACCAAGCTTCCTACCCTCACTCACGCCTTGCTCTTGACTCCGGGCCACTAGGGACATCTGGTTAAATTCAGCCGCTGAAATGTTTGCACAGTTAATATACACCATGTGGATCACACTATGGTGGAAGACCTGTACAAGCCCAAGCTAGCTAATGGCATGAGAATCCATTGCTCGCTTCAGATATTAATTATTCCCCACTTTGGATTCTTCCAGTAGATTAATAAAGCTGCCATCTGTTCTGCTTTTCCTGGAGTAGCAAACAAAGTCAGTTCTTGCCAGCTAATTACTTTGCCATGATTTGCGGCATAGCGTTTTTATCGGATTCCTTGTGAGGGTCGGCCAGGCCATTCCCTCCGCAACACACAGGCACCAGAGAGATGCGAAGCGGAAGGTGCAAAGAGCAGAGGCACAGCAGGGTGCAGTGAAAATGTCTTATCCAGGCTCACCCCTGACCATCCAGCACAGGGTGATAAAAGTGTTTCTTGGGCAAAACATGCCAATAACACTATTGTGTGATTTTGCGCTTGTTGTTCTTACAAAAACTTGCAAAAACAAAACATGTTGGGGGTGAGGTGTCCCATCAGACGAAGGCCAGCGCAAGGCAACATCTGAAACTCCGTGTCCTCAAACTACTTTGCTGTTTCCATATATTTTCGGTTTAAATGAAAAGTTAGAGGAACGCGTTTTCTGTAATCGACATCCTCTGCCTCTCCATGACGTCAGCATCGGCCGATTGCAAATACGATTGAGAGAACCGCTCAGTGAAGCATCCCTAACGCTTTTCCATCAAGCAGAAGCAGGAGGAGACTGCAGGAAGTCTGCGTGACACCAGGCTGGAATATCAAACCAGACAGAGCCTGCAGCGGCACCATCCCGTCCCACACCGGAGAAGGTCAGATATTGCATCGTTCTCCTTCCCAACCCCCAAAACAGCCCCATTTTGGTCCGGGTGTGGAGGACCGCACGTGTACAGGGAGACTTCCCCGAGCACGGGAAAGGAGGAGAGGTGGATGGCGGCATGCATGCGTACACACATACAGAGTTATGCCAGCAAGAGCAGACACATCAACAGTCACGGCCAATCACAGCACACGGACATACGGTCGTGATGGGGGAGAGTCGAGAGGAGAAGAAAGACTTTCCCTGAGTGTCGCACAAACAGTAAGACGGAGAGACATGGGCGGTCTCAGTCACAATCCTCATAGACAAGAAAGAAACCTTGATAAGGCGGTCTCACAAACCCAGTGGGGACTGAAAAAGTGCCACTGGCACTGCTGCACATTCGACAGATTTAGAAAAATTAGGTGGACAAGAAAGAGAATGTGACAAGGGGGAAAGAACGAAAGAAACAGAGCAAAAGAGAAGACCAGTGAGAGCTGGACAGAAACAGAGAGAGAGAGTGGACGGTCAGCCATAAAGCAAGAGGTGAAGGTTAAGAGAGCACAGAAACCACAGGTTACATGGAGTATGTGGGAGAGGGACCCAGGTGTGTGTCTGGATGCTACTGAGAGGTTCACCTAGATAAGGGCTCCAACCTGGTGGCTCGCTGCGGCAAAGTATGCTCAAGAACAAAGCTAAGAACAAACAAGCTCCCTCAGGTGCTCCACAGCCCAGGAGACCTGGGGAGCCCAGCCAAAAGTGGCAAGCCTTGTAACCACGGCAACAGAATCCACATACACAGAGAGACTGTTTGCATCCAATCAGCAGAAGGCATCTTCCTGGGGCAGCTGAAAACAGCATAACATAAGCCTGGTATCTTCATCTTCCTACGGTCATCCCAAATTCTGCTAATATTTTTTAATCAGAACAAGTTTAAACACACTTAAGTCAAAATTACTTACTACATTTGTTCATTCAGCTGATGCTTTTCTCCAAAGTGACTTACAATGTTAAGGTTAAAAATATTAGTTACAAGCTTACAATTATTTACTCATTCATACAGTTGGGTAATTCTACTGAAACAATTTTAGGGCGTGAACCTTGCTCAAGGGTACAACAGCCAGAGGTGGAGATCAAGCCTGCGACCTCTGGATTTAAAGCCAGCAACTCTTACCACTGGGCTACCAGCAATCCCCACAACTATTAACAAATGCCAAATTTTTGGACTGCAGTTTTTGTATTGTTTTGAGTTATTAAGCACAAATTACATTATTTCCAGCACTAATGTGTTGAATTTTCAGATGAGCATACAACCATTGCATCAGACACCTGCAAATTGTGGAATTAAATTATTGATATTTACTACCTATTATTCATTTCACCTAGAAATGAATAATGAAAAAAGCATCAGAATCCTGCATAATGGAAAGGAAACTGAACTCCCCAAAGCTATTCATTTTTAATCTCGGCAAATCGGTTCTTACAGTATCTCCCACTCCCAGTGTTTCTAATGCTTCCTGCATGTGATCTATATGTGCCTATAGGCAGAGGCTCTGCACACAGACACAATTTAAAGAGCGAGGCCCAGTCAAAATGCCCTGCCTTTTGGTTGTCATATACACTCATTTGTCCCGAAAAAAAAGGTCTTCGAACATTTATCATAAGTGCTTTGTCTTACTGTTTTTTTTCTGCCACTCACTTACTAGTTGCAGCGGTTCAGAAGTGGACAGCTTGCCTGCACTCCACAGGAGGGTCGACTTCGAGTATTTATTGCCCAGCGTGCGGGTGACCGGAGAGCCATAAACCTCTGCTCTTGTACTGTGTCATCAACCGTTTAGCGGCACTTATCTTCAGCACAGGCAAAGGGAAAATGTGGGCTGCCATGGAGCCAATGAGCCATAGGAAGAGCAGACAGATGCCCTGCTACCTGACTGCCTACACCAGCCATAATGCTGAATTGCCAGACAGCGAGCGAGCAAGCGAGAGCAAGAGCAAGAGCGAGAGGGAGAGAGAGAGGTCCCCCCCACCGGATCAATACCTTGAGGGCACAGAAGATGCAGGAGTCCTCCATGCACTTGTGAGTGGTCAGCTGACGGAAGCTCCTGCGGAAGATGTCAAGGTGCCAGAGGACCTGTGGAAAAACAAACAAGGATTTCATCCTTCCTCTTCCCTGCTTTCTTGTTGGTCTCTTTCTTTCTTTGCTTGCTTAAAGAAGCGCTTCAGTGAAACATCTTTGCCCTCCTATTCCTGAACACTGGTCCCATCCCATTCTGCACAGGCTGGATGACATCACTGGGGACCATGACTCACACATGTTAAAACAGGACCGGGTGCTCAAATTAACGCGATGTCCGACTGCCTGCATCCACACCACCAGGTTTCAAACGAAGTCATCATTTTTTGTTTACTTTCCCTGGTTCCCGCAACTTAAAAGGCTAAAACACCCTCCGAGCATGGTGTTGCCTTAGTCCAAGCTGGACAAATGTAACAGAAAGTCCATTTTCATCCAGCGTCTGATGGCGACAGCACACATCCCAGGCACAAAGTACTGATCCCTTTGATTCCTGGTTACGGGAGAAAGGGGGGGGGGGGGAGTGAAATTAACCTCCTCTGGCTCTGACTGCCCCGTAGAGCAGCAGTGTCCCATCCCCTCCTCTATAAGCATCATCTCCATTCCTCATGGATTGACCATGGGATTCCCACTTCGCCCAATCCTCTCCACAGAAGAACATCGCCCCTTGCTTCAACCGCTCAATTCCACAACTGCCCTGCTTAGGAAGTGCTTTCGAATCACGGTACTAAAGCTGCAGAAGAGAGCAGCGAGGAAGAGGAACAGAGAACTTTTATATCAGCTCAGTCCTGCCGGCAAGCTGCTCCCAGGATATCCGACACCCCCTGGAGTGGACGAGATCAATGGTGGCAGTGGAAGAACTCTGGCTGCTGGTCGTGCACTGGGAAGCTCACGTGTGCCCCCCCCCTCCCATCTGCCTGTTTCTAGGTATGTCAGCTGGGTTTGGGGCACCAAAGGGACAGAGTTCCAGTCAACTCACCAACACTCTTGTGTCGGGGCCATGCCATGGATCGGGTGATCACCAACACACATCACCCTGTGACTGCCTCCACGCAACACCATTCTGTAACCCCCACCCATTCAACTCCCCAGCATGAGAATCTCTTGACACAAAGCAACAGTCATTTGTGGCTGAGACCTATTCTTGTGTCTCTTTGACCCCAGCAATCAGCTGACCCCACATCTGAGGCAGGTAACTTGACAAGACTCAACTGAAGCAGTTAACACTAACTGACAGTATTGATCGCTCTTGACCCCATGAGTTAATTACGTTGACCTCCTCTGAGCTCTCCTGTAACTGACAGTAACGGCTTTGCATGTGAAAGAGCTGGAAGCAGGAAAATTTAAGGGCATGCATGAAAACGCCGAAACTGACGCGATCACGATCAAAGGTGCTTAAGTACATGTGCTTTCTCAAGCGTTAACACACAATATGTTGTGTGTGCAGTAATGGACTGCAATGTACTGCATACACCAAATGAAGATCAGCTTTGCACAAACAGCTAGGCACTACACACTGCTGTGCATACTGACTGAAAGCTCACAAGTTTCCAAGGAACTCTCTTTGGGGCAAGTGTTTTGCAGTGAAAGGGGCACAGTGGATTTGGCCGGGTCCTACCCTTTGGTGGGTCTGGGGTTCGAGTCCTGCTTGGGGTGCCTTGTGTGGGACTGGTGTCCCCCCCCTCCAGCCTTACGCCCCGTGTTGCCATGTTAGGTTCCGGCTTGCCGAGACCCCACTCGGGACAAGCGGTTTCAGAAAGTGTGTGTGTGTGTTTTTTCAGTGTAGTGGGCAAACAGCCACTCCAAGCTGAGTTTCCCTGTTTTGAGAGGCAACTCTGAAGATTTTTCTGATGGTGTGGTAACAGGCCAAGCGAAACCTGCTGGCTACACATCATGTTTTGACGGCAGCAATATAAGCTTCATAACAGCTGCCCAGCATAACATCAGATCCGGCTCAGAGACAGACGAAGCAGTGGAGAGTCAGACCGTTTGTAGTCCCCCTCCCAAATCCCTTATCAAATTTTTAAAAATGTATGAAGCTTCTGCTTTTCCAGTGATTCCCATATGTCATCTATACAGCCAAGTCTATGTATTGCAGTGCTATACATCGGAGGCACACTTCAAAACCATTTTGACTCAGATTTTGAGTGTTGTTACTCATTTACGTTTTACATTTACATGTATTCATTTAACCGACACTTTTCTCCAAAGCGACTTGCATCTCGTACATACACACATATAATGTGTGCATTACATTAGCGGAAAGACTTAGATGCAGATGTGTGATTCGAAGGAGTCCACTTCTTATATTCCACCATGTGACTGATGTGCATCACACAAGTAGTTGAATAAAGGTTTATCCAAACAATCGACAATTCCTAATCACATTCCTTTTTTATATTAAGCATTTGTAGCTATGTGAAAGTTTATTCGTTATTCAACAGTTACGATCTCCAAGTTATAGAGCATGAACATTTACACATTACATGAACTTTAGAGATCATGGGAGAAGTGAGTCTGGAAGAGGAGAGTAATGAGACCCTTCTTAAATATAGAGAGATTCAGCAGTTCTGAGTGAGAGGGGGAGGTCGTTCCACCACATCGGAGACCAAAACGAGAACTTTTGTGCTTTTGTTTTTGGACCTTTTGTGACTGTACTTGTTTTTCATCCAACACTTTTCAATGAGGGCAACGTTTACTTAAATGACTGCCAAATACAGCAAAGATAAAGGGGAAAAAAATATCTGGCTAAAAAGGCACAAACAGGTGATACAATAAACTCCTCATTTCCCAGCCTAATGCCGCTGTGACGTCAGGTTTAGCAGATTACCCCGAGTCAGGTGGGTCCGAGCCAGGGGGTAGAGAGCAGGAGCACCGCGCCAGAGTCACGGGCCCCTTGTTTCCAGATAGTAAATGGAGGAGCACTCCATCTCTCTCGGTAACAACACGCCGCCAAAGAGCAAGCCTCAGCAAAAGTCCGTCCGCAGCATCATCAATCTGAGCCCAGCAGCCTGATTTATGCTGCCACAATGGCCTCTGGCACAGGCCGTAAGTAACCGCCAAGACAGGCCCACGGGTTGAGATTTAGGGCAGAAATGGACCGCATTTCTGCTGTGCCCGCTTTGGAATCGCTAGCGGCCAGTATAGAACGGTTCTGGTGGAAGGCTGCCGTTGAAAGGGGGGGATGCTGTGACGTAGCACGAAGTACACTGTTACCACACATATTTCCTTCGGTGTCTGGCTCGGCCCTTCCTCTACTGGCGAAAGCAATAATCCATTTGTAGAACTTCATACAATTTTGTTAGGACATAAGCACAAAGGCAGCCGGAAAATGCTAAAGTTTGACGTAGTTCAACAGCGGAGTCTCTGCTCTTCATCAACATCTGCTGTTTATCCGCATTCCACTTTACCGTTTTTGGAGGTAGTTGTAGGTTACCCTGAGTACAGCCGTCACGGAAGTTACCTGTTGCTGTCTGCACGATGGGGAATGAAAGCACACTCAATTCATTCAATGAGAGAGCGGACACATAAAGTCAGTCTGGTGTCACGATCTACCCCTTCTGAAACGGTGTTCCAAACATTTTACCACGGCTTACCACTCAATATACCCAACTGGCCAGTTTGCTGGAAAATGCATTCTTAACTTCCAATCAACTTTACTATCAGGAGGACGATGTTAGATGGATTTCCAGTAACTTGTTTACACCCTTATTATATTGCACAAACTAAAATTAAAGATGTCACTTTGTAAAACTGCTCTTTTTTTATTGCTAAGTTTGTAAGTGAACCAAAATTTATTCGCTACTCCAAATTTCACAGGAAGTAATAACTATACTATACTACTGTATAACAATTTAGGAATGTTTCTGAGGTAGCATCGGAGGCTCACAGCACCGAAGGCTGTGGGCTCAAACATGGGTTTGAATCAGGCTCCATTTGTGCGGAGTTTGCATCGGTTTTCATGGCCCAAACACATGTGTTTGGTGTGAACTCATCTTAACTGCCTATATTGTGTGTCTCTGAGTGCATGAGTGTGAGAGTGTGTGTGTGTGTGATTGCCCTTTGATGGACTGGTGTCTTGCTCAGTCTACCCAGCTTCGCACCCTATGCTGCTGGAAGAGGCTCCGGACCATCCCTACCCTGCACTGAGAGAGTAGCTGTTGATAACACATGGATGGGCAACATTTATTTGGTTTCCTACCGTTTATTTGTGCTGTTTTCTATGTTAATTATACCTACACAGGTTACAAAATCGACACCGGAAACACAAACATATCATGCTGATGTTCATTCCAAACAAACATTCATGCATAAAAGCAATAATTATGTCTTCAGGAGTCACAATACTAAGAAGTAACAAACTGCCAATTAATAAAAGTTTACAGTTTTCATTTACAGTCAATCCTCGCTGCCCGTGTTGCGTGTTTGCTCATTCACTTGAAAATGAAGCGTAACCCGTTTTTCACTATTCACCTCACGGCTATTCACCGCCATGCAGAGCAGGCAAAAAAAAAAAAAAAAAAAAAAAAAAAAAAAGAGACTCCTACCACGCATCATCACAGATGGGCTCCAGCGAGGAGAGGATTCTTCTTTGTTTATGTGGCTCCTGTGTTAAAACGTGTGTTTGTCGAGCATCTTGTAATCAACATTTTTGCAGCTTTACGCTGCTTTTCATTATTATTTTTTTTTTTTTAAATTAAAAATGCCATCCACACGTACTGCAAATGCAAGCAAAAGTGTGTTGGCAAGCGTTCCCAAGGGAAAAAAGGCTGAGATGAGCTATACTGATAAAATATGAGTATTAGAGAAACTTCGTTCTGGGATGTCTGTAGCATTCGTAGGCCGTGAATTCGGTGTTAATGAATCCACTATTCGGCTGATTCGCCATAAGGAAGAAGATATGCAAAAGTTACATCTGTGGTTCGTGATGAATCAATGTACTGCTGTACCATTACAAAGAAAACAGTGTATAACATACATTTATAAAACACACAATAGAATAAATAAGCTGTGTTTTACAAGAAGGGTATATGAAATGATGGGTTTATGGTGACAGATAGCTAAAGTATATGGTGAAGAGGGATCCGCAAGAACATAACCCCCTTTTTTCCATAGAGTCAATGGTTCTGTAGTCACATTTTCCATATTCACTGGGTTTTCTAGGAACCAAACCCCTGCAAACAGCAAAGGCTGAGTGTATTTCACTGTACATCACATGTTCAAAGAGCTACATGGACTCAATATCTTAATCCAACAAAGAGCTCTGTGTGCTTCCCCTTTAAGGTTACATTATCGGAGGGGCCCTGGGGTTTGAAAGTGGGTCCTAATTCCAACAGCGCCACTCTAACAGCCCTTAGAGAACAATGTACTTTCTCCATGAGATCTACTGAGCGCTTCCTTAGACTCACCTTCTTTGGCAAAAGGCTGCTCATTAAGTGAGATGGGATCACTGTTGGTTAGTTTCAACAGTGTGTGGCCAAAAAAAAAAAAAAAAAAATCTGTTTGCCACTGAGTCGAAAATATATTAAACTAATGCACAGACTCACATGCAGGGATGTTTTCTGACATCGACAAACAGCTGTGTTATGTCTAGTCCAGTGGCACTGAAATATCATTGGAAGAGAGGCCCAAAACTGACCGCACGGAGGAGAAAGCAGCAGCCGAATAAAAGTGGCACTGTGGACAGTCCGTTTTGCATTTTCACACACATATGTAAAGTAAGCACTGGAGGAGGAACCAGGGCGGCTCCTCTGCTTGGCAGGACCCCCAGCATCTGCTTCCTGAACACAAAAACCAGCTGGCTTCTGTTTCTGGGGTTGTTTACTTATCTTGTCTTAGAAGAGATGCACCGACACAGTAGTCACACCTAAATCTTTGAGGCTTTTCAGCGCTTCATGGCCTGGTGTAGTACCGAAACAGTGACGTGCGGGAGAGACGCGAGCCCATCACTGTGCTGTGGAGAAAGAGTGCGATCCACTCCTTTAGCTCTTTGATTGGGAAAGCAAAGAGAAGGCCAAAACAGCAGCACATTCCTTCATACTCACATATATTGCTTCCTCTCAAAGGCCAGTAAGGAAGCGAAGGATACTTCACTTCCTCTCATGCCATTCTAGTTGGACATTGTTGTGTCATCACATATTTTTCTTGTTTGCAGTTCTCTCACTCTCTAATGGATGTTTCTATGATCAGTGTCACTGTATTTTCTAAGTAGTGAATAGAGACAAACAGGCAGGCAGGCAGGCAGGCAGGCAGGCAGGCAGGCAGGCAGGCAGGCAGGCAGGCAGGCAGGCAGACACACACACACACACCCCTCCAGCTGAGAGAGGTGTTCACCATCACATTTTACCCACGGCATCTTCTCTGATCCAGGACATGATGTCTTGCAGAGTAACAGGTCAGATGTTTCAAACTCAAAAAAGGCCTCAACACACCGCCAGGTGTAAAAGTCCACTTCTATGAGGAGCAGGGAGTGCTGGGATATGAGCGAGATACTCATTTATATTCTGTCAGACTCTGCTGTGACAATATACTTAAGGAGAACTAGGACCCGTTCTTCCAGTGAAAACAGTGATCCATGGGAGTTTCCCCAAAGTGTTCTCTCCAGGACAACATCCTTCTAGAAGACACTCCAGCGCATTATTATTATTATTATTATATAATTATTCATATTGCTGTATTTAGCTAATGTTTCTGATCAAAGCAACTAGCAATGTAAGATGTTGACCCCAATGTACTCAGTGTCTTACCCATGTTTTACAGTGGGAGCAGGGATTCGAATCCAGGACTACACTATCTGTGTCACTTCTGCAGTAGGACATGAGAACAGGAACCTGGGGGGCAACTTTGCTTTTATACTTTCCTAGCATTTCAGCTGGAGAGTGACATTAACCCTCTTTTTGCAGTAGAGTGGGAGGCACCTCACAGAACCAAAAAGCCTCTTTCTCAGCAGAAATCTTTGCGGTCGCTCTAATCACACCATTGAGAACTGAGAAGACCAGGCAATAGTCGCGCCTGCCCCCAGGATGCTTTGTCAACAGACATGTGCTACCAGTTGTACAGAATCACCCACATGATAGCAGGGTGGTTAAAGCTACTGCCTTTGGATCCAAAGATTGCAGGTTCGAGCCCCCCCCCCAGTTGTATTATCCTTGAGTGTGGTAGTTACCCTAAACTGCTCCAATAAAATTACCCAGCCCTATAAATGGGTAAATAATGGTAACCTTAACAGTGTAAGTCACTTTGGAGAAAAGCTTCAGCTATAGGAATAAATATGAGAACCCACCCCTCTGTATCCTCTTGCTTTGCCTGGTTCTTCACTGCCTTCATACATGACTCCTAACATTGTCATTTCAGCTGTAAAATTACTGTTTTCACCTCCCTCAGACTCTGCATTTTCAGTCTGGGTTTATTGTTATGACTGAGGTCTGAAAATAATACCGCCGTCTACACCCACTCCACTCACACATAACTCTGCCAATTTATGGCTTTAGTAGTATTATCAAGTAGCCAAGTAATTTAATGTCTATATTGTCTAATTATAAGGTGATTCAGCAGCGGAAGAAAACCAAAGACAGGCCTCAGTCTGGGTAATTACAATGTGAGGTAGGAGCTGTCTGACAGTTGCTCAAGGTCCAACAGCATCCTACCAGCAATCTGTGAATGAGAGGTAGCATATGGTGAAGTCATGCAAGCTGGTGTGTCTCCCATCACACACGTTTACCTGTGATAGGCAACAAGCAGGCAGTCTAATTTCAGTTCAGTCTCTTACAAGTACATGAACTCACGTTGGAAAGGCTAGTTCAGGAGCCACAGACAGTCCCTTAAAGCACACTGAGTGTTGGAAATTTCACTGCCCCCATGACATTTGTGTCAGAACCTGGGCTCAGCAATTAGTCCAATTCAGCCTTCGAGGACCGATCCTTTGGTTCCACTACTTTTTCCAGGGTGTTTTTTCAAAAGAGGACTGCATATTCTGGCAGTAAATTCCAGGGCGGATGACGGATTTGTTTCAAATTTGAAAATGGCTAAAATAACAGAAAGACAAGAAACCAGCGAGGAAACATAATGTGTCTTTGGGAACCGACAGAGAGAAAACGCAAGCTAAAAAGGAAGTGAAAAGAAGAGCAACAACTCCATAGCTGGTAGAACACGTGACTCAGCCAAGGGTAAAGGAAGTGGCCATTTGAAAATGACCTCCGACAGACCCAGCTATATAGGCCAGTGCACATCTGCAGCACAGCGACGTATCAATTCAAGCCAAGTCAGGTGAGCAGCATATTACTGCCTTGTCAAAAAGGAATGCAGCAGGTGGCGCAGTGGTTAAAGCCACAATATTACAACACAAGGACCCAGGTTTGAATGCCTGTTACTGCTGTAGTACCTTTAGGTTCGAATCCTAAATTGCTCCACTAAAAACTTCCCAGCTGTGTAAATGCGGAAATCACTGCAAGTAGCCTAAATTTCTAGTCATCTTGGAGAAAGGTATTAATAAAATTATAGTAATTCAGCCAACTGGTAATGTTATTCTCCTCCGTGAACCGCCACCTTATCGTGGTGGAGGGGTTTGAGTGCCTGAATGAGTCCAGGAGCTATGTTGTCTGGGGCTACATGCCCCTGGTAGGGTCTCCCATGGCAGACAGGTCCTGGATGACAGACGAGACAAAGCGCGGTTCAAAAACCCCTTATGACAAAAAAATCAAGGCGTCCGTTTACCCCGCCCGGTATGGGGTCACCGGGGCCCCACCCTGGAGCCAGGCCTGGGGGGGGGGCTCGCATGCGAGCGCCTGGTGGCCAGGTCTATGCCCACGGGGCCTGGCCGGGCTCAGCCCGAAGCCACAACGTGGAGCCGCTCTTCGGTGGGCTCACCACCTGCCGGAGAAACCATAAGGGGCCGGTGCGTTGTGATTTGGGCGGTGGTCGGGGCCGAGTGCCCGGCCGACCCAAACCTCGGGCGCCAACTCTGGTTTTTGGGACTTGGAATGTCACCTCACTGGCGGGGAAGGAGCCTGAGCTGGTGCGGGAAGTTGAGAGATACCGTCTAGATATAGTCGGGCTCACTTCCACTCACAGCTTGGGTTCTGGAACCACTCTACTCGACCGGGGGTGGACTCTCCACTATTCTGGCGTTGCCCAAGGTGAGAGGCGGCGGGCTGGTGTGGGCTTATTAATAGCCCCCCAGTTCAGCCGCCATGTGTTGGAGTCTACCCCGGTGAATGAGAGGGTCATCTCCCTACGCCTTCGGGTCAGGGAACGGTCTCTCACTGTCGTTTGTGCTTATGCGCCTAGCGGCAGTGTAGAGTACCCGGCCTTTTTAGAGTCCCTGGGGGGCGTGCTGGAAAGCGCTCCCACTGGGGACTCTGTCGTTCTACTGGGGGACTTTAACGCCCACGTGGGCAGCGACAGTGATACCTGGAGGGGCGTGATTGGGAGGAACGGCCTCCCTGATCTGAACCAGAGCGGTGAGTTGTTATTGGATTTCTGTGCTAGTCGCGGTTTATCCATAACGAACACCATGTTCATGCATAAGGGTGTCCACCAGTGCACTTGGCACCAGGACACCCTAGGTCGGAGGTCGATGATCGACTTTGTAGTCGTTTCTTCTGACCTTCGGCCATATGTCTTGGACACTCGGGTGAAGAGAGGGGCTGAGCTGTCAACTGATCACCACCTGGTGGTGAGTTGGATTCGATGGCGGGGGAAAAAGCTGGACAGACCTGGCAGGCCCAAACGCATAGTGAGGGTCTGTTGGGAACGTTTGGCGGAGGCCCCTGTCAGAGAGGTCTTCAACTCCCACCTCCGACAGAGCTTCAACCAGGTCCCGAGGGAGGTGGGGGACATTGAGTCTGAATGGACTATGTTCCGCTCCTCCATTGTCGGTGCGGCTGTTCGGAGCTGCGGCCATAAGGTCTCCGGTGCCTGTCGCGGCGGCAATCCCCGAACACGGTGGTGGACACCGGAAGTAAGGGATGCCGTCAAGCTGAAGAAGGAGTTCTATCGGGCCTGGCTGGCTCATGGGACTCCTGAAGCAGCTGACGGGTACCGACGGGCCAAACGGAGCGCGGCTCTGGCAGTCGCCGCGGCAAAAACTCGGGCTTGGGAGGAGTTCGGTGAGGCCATGGAGGAAGACTTTCGGTCGGCCTCAAAGAGATTCTGGCAAACCGTCCGGCGACTCAGAGGGGGGAAGCGGTGTTCCACGAACACTGTTTACAGTGGAAGTGGTGCGCTGCTGACCTCAGCTGAGGATGTTCTCGGGCGGTGGAAGGAGTACTTTGAGGATCTCCTCAATCCCTCCGACACGCCTTCCGTAGAGGAAGCTGAGGCTGGGGACTCGGAGGGGGACTCGTCCATTACCCTGGCTGAAGTTGCTGAGGTAGTCAAAAAACTCCTCGGTGGCAAGGCTCCGGGGGTGGATGAGATCCGCCCCGAGTTTCTCAAGTCTCTGGATGTTGTGGGGCTGTCTTGGCTGACACGCCTCTGCAGCATCGCGTGGAGTTCGGGAACGGTGCCTCTGGACTGGCAGACCGGGGTGGTGGTCCCTCTTTTTAAGAAGGGGGACCGGAGATTGTGTTCCAACTACAGGGGGATCACACTCCTTAGCCTCCCTGGGAAAGTCTATGCCAGGGTACTGGAAAGGAGAATCCGACCGATAGTCGAACCTCGGATTCAGGAGGAGCAATGCGGTTTTCGCCCTGGCCGTGGAACACTGGACCAGCTCTATACCCTCACTAGGGTGTTGGAGGGTTCGTGGGAGTTTGCCCAACCAGTCCATATGTGTTTTGTGGACCTGGAGAAGGCATTCGACCGTGTCCCTCGTGGCATCCTGTGGGGGGTGCTTCGGGATTATGGGGTTCGGGGCTCGTTGCTACGGGCTGTTCGTTCCCTGTATGACCGGAGCAGGAGCTTGGTTCGCATTGCCGGCAGTAAGTCAGACCTGTTCCCGGTGCATGTTGGACTCCGCCAGGGCTGCCCTTTGTCACCGATTCTGTTCATTATTTTTATGGACAGAATTTCTAGGCGCAGTCAGGGAACGGAGGGTGTCTGTTTTGGTGGCCGCGAGATCTCGTCTCTGCTTTTTGCGGACGATGTGGTCCTGTTGGCTTCATCAAGTCAAGACTTGCAGCGTGCACTGGGGAGGTTTGCAGCCGAGTGCGAAGCGGCGGGGATGAGAATCAGCACCTCCAAATCCGAGGCCATGGTTCTCAGTCGGAAAAAGGTGGATTGCTCCCTCCGGGTTAGGGGGGAGTTGCTCCCTCAAGTGGAGGAGTTTAAGTATCTTGGGGTCTTGTTCACGAGTGAGGGAAAAATGGAGCGGCAGGTCGACAGACGGATCGGTGCGGCGTCTGCAGTAATGCGGTCATTGTACCGGTCTGTTGTGGTGAAGAGGGAGCTGAGTCGTAAGGCGAAGCTCTCAATTTACCGGTCGATCTACGTTCCTACCCTCACCTATGGTCATGAACTCTGGATCATGACCGAAAGAATGAGATCGCGGATACAAGCGGCAGAAATGAGTTTCCTCCGCAGAGTGGCTGGGCGCACCCTTAGGGCTAGGGTGAGGAGCTCAGTCACCCGGGAGGAGCTCGGAGTAGAGCCGCTGCTCCTCCGCATCGAGAGGAGCCAGTTGAGGTGGCTCGGGCATCTGTTCCGGATGCCTCCTGGACGCCTCCCTGGGGAGGTGCTCCGGGCTTGTCCCACTGGGAGGAGGCCTCGGGGCAGACCCAGGACACGTTGGAGAGACTATGTCTCCCGGCTGGCCTGGGAACGCCTTGGGGTTCCCCCAGAGGAACTGGAGGAGGTGTGCGGGGAGAGGGAGGTCTGGAGTACTCTGCTCGGACTGCTGCCCCCGCGACCCGGCCCCGGATAAAAGCGGAGGAAGATGGATGGATGGATGGGTAATGTTATTTAGTCAAAGCTGCTAGAGTCACCCCATGTAGCAGGAAATACAGGCAGAGCAGGAAGTTTCCCTGAATGAGAGCAACCCTACACACACACACACACACACACACACACACACACACACACACACACACACACACACACACACACACACACTTTCAGAACCGCTTGTCCCATACGGGGTCGCGGGGAACCGGAGCCTACCCGGTAACACGGGGCGTAAGGCCAGAGAGGGAGGGGACACACCCAGGACGGGACGCCAGTCCGTCGCAAGGCACTCCAAGCGGGACTTGAACCCCAGACCCACCAGAGAGCAGGACTGTGGTCCAACCCACTGCGCCACCGCGCCCCCCTTAGCAACCCTACAATTTATTTCAATTATTTGACAGCATTATTGTGAGTCACATTTTTCAGGAGCAACGGTTGTGTCTCATAATGTTAATGCGTGACTTTTTCCTTCTCCTCCGTCACTTGTCAGCTGCTGCTCAGCAGGAGGAGGGATGTGCAACTGGTTTTTGTACTTCAACAAGAACGGAGGCAGGGAAGGGCACCCGGGGCATCAATATCACACACGTACAGGAAGAGGGCAGAGACAGGGTTATTCCGCAGTCTTCTACAAAGCCTTCCAAGTCTGAATGCCAGAACTGAGAGCAATTAGTGTTACGCTGATTACAGACAACCCAACCTCCCCACACGGCGCCTCCCTCACGCAGTGCCCTGCACAAGGCAGTCCGAGCGGAACTCGCAATCTTGTGAGCTGCTTTTCCCACCGTCCTTCCAGTGCAGTCACAACCGCGTCTATGTTTTTCATTCTTGAATAAAATGTTGAAATAAAGTAAATCTTAAACATATAAAGTGAATAAATAACTGATTCATATGTCATTCTACTTACCTACTTGTCTTTTTATTTAGACCTGCACACTACTTCCATTTTTCTATTACACACATGATTTCTTCTAAACCAACATATGGAATTCGTATCTACACAACTATTATATCAGATGAGGAAGACCGGTTCTGACCGAATAATTTGTGGTAAAACTAAGGGACACAAAGGGTTCACATAGTTTCATGCAGCACTGTAAGGTGAACACAAAAAAATATATATGAGCAGAATACTTTGCACTTAAATTACACCAGCAAAAGTGGAAATGAAAAATTAAATGTCAGCTGTTCCAAGGTAGGACCTGTCACAACACATACCAGAGACGTGTATGTAATGCACGAGTGTCACCCCTGCAGGGCAGCAGATTGTAACAGGGAGTACATCACCATGAGCAGCAGAGCTCACTCGGAGAAAGCCACACGGGACGCTAATCCAGCCAACGGATACGGTCGACAGAATCAAACACCTCCTACAAGGTGGTTTGTATAACTAACGCATTGTCTTTTGTGAAGAGAGAAGACTGAGCACAGAGTACAAGTTCCCTTAGTCCACTCCGGCTCCAGGTGATCTCAACAAGAAGACATCTTTCAAGGAACGTGCCTTTGCTTTTGTGGGAGGAACGAGAGGTTCGAGTGTAAATGTAGTCCCTTATATATGAGCCAACGCCTGTGTGAGTGGCTTACACATCCAGGGGTGGGTGTACACCAGGACATTGATCTCACCTGCAGGGCGCTGTTGAGGAAGCAGCTGTTCTGGCCCGGCTCGTTGCTGAGTCCTTTGCTGGGCGCGATGGATGTCATGGTGCGTGGGGTGAAGATACCCTGCAGCCCGCTGCTGCCTGACGCAAAGTAGTTCCTCTTCCAGGACATGCTCCCCGCAGGCGGACGCCTTGCCCGGGACCCTCAGGGACTCTCAGAATCAGCAGAAAACTGCCCTTTGTTGAAGAGACTTGGCCAAGGTCATGATCACAAATTGATCGTGGCTGGTAGACAAGAACACGTTTAAAAAGAAACGCCCACCGTGCAGGGAAGAGAAAACAGCAGCACCGCAGTATTTTTGTGCCACCCTGGTCACGCTTAAGATGGACCCCACGTCCTGAGAGAGTCCCAAGGTAAAGAAGGCGAGTTTAACTTTCCCCTCTGCTCAGAAAATCTCTGCACAAAGTCAAAAAAAAATAAATACAAAAACAGCTTGAATGCTCCACAAGGAATGGCACGAACATGGAATCTTATGACTTCTGTACAGTTAGAATAAATCAAAAAAGGAAAATCTGAATTAATCCCAGGTCCTAAAAGAAAACAAACTTCTTTGCCTCTGATGTGAAGCGGAGTAGCAAAACTTCAGGAAGTGGCGGGAAAACAGTGGTAGCTCTCTCTCTCTCTCTCGACTCCTTAGCTGCTCTCTTTACCTCTGCGTTTCTGCGGTTGTCTAAGGAGACGCTGTGACGCAGCTCATTAGGTGTGCGGCTGCCACTGCTTCCCACCGTCTTGGGACCGGTTTGTGGAATCCAACACGGCTCTCACACCAGAGGCCTCGCACTTGTTGTTGCTGGAGGTGAGCGTGCCTGCGTGTTGAGTGTGTCTGCTGCGTATGTGTGTGGATGTGCGTCTTGGGCCTCTTCTGAAACAGCCGTCACCGCTGTGCCCTCTCTACTTCTACATTGGCATCCTCAGGGAAGGGGTGGCATTGTTCGCTCTTGGACCAGTCTGGAGGAGACAAAAAGAGAGAGAAAGGCACATGAATTAAGAGCCATCACGATCTCCACCCCGCTTACAGCAAAGCAGCTATAAAAAGACGAGACCCATGTTAGGCGAAGCAGCATAGCACTCCACCTCCACAGCTGAACGACCCGTCTTGTTCGCTCCGTACCTGCAAACTGCCCCCAAGGTTTGAACATACATACTGAAATCTCTCATGCCACCACACCTGGCCCTGGACTCCAAGGACGAGAAGCGAAACTCAGGACAGGGCGTAGGCAGATATATGTACAACCCCCGAAATGTCCAGCGCGTTGCAGCAACAAGTTAACCCACACAGCATTCTCAGGTATGACCCACTACCTCTTTGCCTCTCTCTGTGGATAAATTAATCCACAATGATGATAATTGCATTGTCGATGTTAGACAGTGCGATAATCGCATAGCAACGCTACTTTCACAGCTTGCAAACAAACACAATCGGCGACAGGTCATTTAATCGCTCGATGCTGGTTCCCCAGAGACGGAAGGTCCGGGGGATCCGGGGATCCACCCTCAACGGTGAGCTGCCAGGCTGCTCGGAGCGATGAGTCACAGGCACCTGACCAACCTCGCGGAATGTTTGCCTAACACTGAGTCACCGATTGACCTTTGACCTGTGAGGCGGGCCAGTCAAAACATGCATTTGTGCCACCCAAGACGCACACCTCCCCCCTAAGGAAAGCAGGCTAATAAAGTGGCACTCCAGCAGATCGCCAACACACAAACCCTGCATCGCAGTGACGGCTATTTGTTTGCAATAATTACAGTAGCATGCAGCTAACTGCTTGTTCCCAAAGGGCAACACTAGAGTGAAAAAAAAAATAACCTGACTGATTACATAAGAATGACCCCAGGGTGAATTATGAATTCTGAAAAAAAAAATTAATCTCTGACATGTTAAACTTTGTCCAGAGGGCAATTTGTACTAAAGAATACAAACAATGAAAAATAACAAGGCAGCATAGTGATTAGAGCTATTACCACCAGACTCAGGGGTCCCAGGTTTGAATCCCACCTCCTGCTGTAGCTCTTACACTGATTCAGTGAGCTGACGCTTTTCTCCAAAGCAATTTATAATGTTCGCCTACCTACAACTGTTTACCCATTTGTAAACCTCGGTAACTTTTTTACTGGAGCAATTTAGAGTAAGTACCTTGCTCAAGGGCACAACAGCCAGAGGGAAATTCAAACCTGCTATGTTTAGGGCCAAAGACAGAAGCTCTGACCATTATGCTACCAGCTGCCACTATTCAATCAAGCTTCTCACCGCAAGTTGTTCCAGCAAAAAGAAAAAATTGCCTGGCTGTATAAATGGGTAAAACCTTGTAAGTAGCTTAACACTAAGTCAGTTTGAGGAAAAGTATCACGTAAATGAATAGATGTAAACAGCAAAAAGCCTCTGTGATGCAGGTATATGAGCTTCCAACTCATCCAACAAGTTTCCCATAATGTCCAAGCCCATTCATCTACACACTGAGTTCCTGACAGGGAGGGGAATCAGTATCATGCTGGGGGGACTGGTCGCCTCATGGTGCAGTCAGTAACACGCAGGCAGCTGGGGGGGAGGAGTCGTGGGGCTTGTTTACTACAAGGAAGAGCAAAGCCCCACATGGCCATGCTCTTGGGCCCAACAACTCCTGGACTCGACTCAAACCTCACCAGGCACCCTGAAGACCATGAGCTCTACAGCACGTGTTCCTGATCACATGTAACGTGTACATGCTCATGCGTGTGAGGAGACGGCCACCGGTGTCCTCTTTAAGGTAGCTATTCCCGGTCTGAGCCAAGTGGTAGGTCACAAAGGGAGATTAGCCCGATCAGACACACAGATTAGTCTGTCCCGGGACCTGTCTGGAGCCCAGCGTAGCATCACACCTCCTGTCACACAGTGAGCAAACACACACACACACACACACACACACACACACACACACACACACACACACACACACCCTGGTGACCCTCACTCTCTTTGGCCTCACTGGCCCAGATGTCTTTCCTTCAGTTAAATCACAGCACCAAGCTCCAGGACCCCTAGCCCCAAGGTGTAAATGGGTTCTGTGTTGTGCGTGAGAGGGAGACCTGGGCTTGGAGTGGAAAGCGCCCAGAATCTCACAGCTCCAAGTCAACCACAGTACGGGAAGTTTAAGGCCTTCATAGATTCAGGTTTAACCTAACAGGTCAGAAAGCGGGAAAAAAAGAAAAGCTATTTTCTCATTGTTACCGAGTTCACAATTTAAAAAAATAAAAGCATCCTTTGTGAGCTCCTATACCATGTTCAGTTACAAAACTGCTGACTGTGCAAAGCTGACCCCTTGTTTATGGTGACACAATGATGTAGAGCCGATAAGAGAAGTGTGAGAACTAGACAAGAGGAAGGACACCAATGTCCTTCGGAAAGCTGAAAAACCTGCTCTCTGGGCACTGGAACACTCAGGTTCTGCGTTCGCACGGTTCAGTACACATTCAGTCCAAACCCTGACCTTAGCTCAATGCCAATTATGCATTTTAGATGAGTCAAGACCAGTCAATGCTGAATTAACATGTCCGGTAATATTTACATTTATAAATTAATTCATTTAGCAGACGCTTTTCTCCAAAGCATTATATATTGCTGAGAACAGTACAAAAGCTGCAATACAGCAATACAAGGACAGATCTGGATGCAGATACATGATTCTTGAGTACAGTAAATTTGTCACTTACCATCATGTAAACCAGTATACATTACATGAGTAGCTAGATACACTAACCAAATATCTGTTAAAAACTGTATGTTTACTTAGCACATAGCAGATCAGTGGAGAAGATGGAGTTTTGAGATCCTTCCTGAATATTGAAAAAGGCTCAACAGTTGTTGAGTGAGAGAGGACGATCATTTCACCACATCGAAGCCAGAACCAAAAACTTTTGTGCTTCCAATTTTGAACCTCTTGTGTGCGGGACCATCAAGTAGGCACGGGTGGAGGTGTACAGCAGTCTGCCTGAAGCATAGCAAGTAAGTGGGTCTTGTAGACCACTCGGTGTCTGGAACAATGTAAAAATTTTACTGTTTGAATTGACTGAATGTACATGTAATATCAACAGTTACACTGACAACAGTCCATGTTCATGATCCCCACCTCTGGCTGTAGTACCCTTGAGCAATGTACTTACCCTGAATTGCTCCAGTAAAATTACCAATCTGTATAAATGGGTAAATAATTGTAACCTTAACACTGTAAGTCGCTCCTGGAGAAAGTGTCAGCAGAATGAATAAATGTAAATGTCCAATCGGTATACTGTTATGACAAAGAGATGCTTGGCCATTTCACAGCCAAAGCTGCAAAAACTTAAATCACCAACTGCACAATCGTACAACTCCACAATCACACAGACCAAGAGCTTCTGAATATGCAAATTTGATTTAAAATGCAAACACAACATCCATAATCATAATAACCAGCAATGTAAAGCGCATGTTAAGCACTCTTGTGGGTTCAAATCATCCAGATGACAGTAAAACCAAGTGAAAAGGAAAGTCAATAGGACAGAAACTATACTAGAAAATGAGTATATTTAGAACACAAGCTCGGCTTGGCTGAGCATCGCAAACAGTCCTGTGCATGCAATGCTCCAAATTCAGTGCCACTTTTACAGTTGTTACGCCAACTGCAAATGTTGCCCGAACATACTGTACTCGTGCTCCGATCCCCACGTCCCGAAAAGGCCAAAACAACACATTTACTGGAATTGACCGTTTAGTTATTTCTGAAGCAGCTGGTAAATACACAGTTAAGCGCTTTGCACATGTATCCCCCGGTTCCTCTGAGTGTTACGGAAGCTCCCAAGGTAAATAACCTACTGTTAACGTTTACAGCGAGATTAATGGCTGCTGAGGGAAACGTAGGACATTCTTGTCAATATCATAGCAGATCTGTGGCACGCTTCCTTGTATCCGTGTTCGCACGCACACCGTGTGCGTTCAGGAGCTGTTGGCAGTGCCTGTTAGAGCCCCTGGTGTGTTTGCAGAGAAGACCAAGTCACAAGTCTGCTCAACCTGTGAAGATCCTGTTCTTTATGTCATGGACTGTCCACAAAAAAAAACCTAATGCCATCAGCTGCAAATATGTGCTGTCCTGGTGTGTCATGGAGGTAACAATGTGTTGCTGCATTAATTTCATTCAGTCTGCAACAAAGCTGCGCTACGCAGGACCACGTTTAAAAATAGCAAACTGCCAAACACACTCAGCAGCGTTGGAAGATATTCTGATTATCCGCTCACTATCAACAGGAAAGCCAGCCATGATGTTTTCTAAGGGGCATAATTTAGATTAATTACAGCTTTTCTTTGTAACATGTCATCCAACATGTCAATCTTCTACATTTTCGTTCCCCCCACCTCCTCAGTTGAGTACAGTGGCGGCAGCAGTCAAGGACTAGCGACTAGGCAAGGCTTCATTTAGCATTTCATTCACAAGATGCCAGGAATACTTTTTAGTGGAGTTTCAAAACTGACATTTTAGTTTTGGAAACAAAATTGCCTGTATGCAATAGTTCTGGAATGATTCTTACAGGTAACTGACATGGGGGGTGGCTTCCCGCACCAGAGCTACCTCTGGTCAAAGAGGTCCCACTTTTACTTCTTCGGCAGGACCATTGTCATAATGTAACTGGTAAACTAATGTGAAACCATCCCTTCCACGCATTAGCTTATGTACATGTTCATCAGCACTGGTGCCTCACAGGCTGTGGCTTCACATGTGGATTGGAATCCAATTTAGACTGCATGGACTTTGCAAATTCTCCCTGTTTTCTTGCATGGCTTTACCCCCCAGATGCTCTGTTTCCTCCCACAGTCCAAAAACCTGTTTCAGGTGAAGCACTCACTCTAAATTGCTCATTGTGTGTGTGTATGAGAGAGAGTATGAGTGAGTCTCAGTTGTACCTTGCCTTGCGCCCTGTCCTTCCAGAACAGCGTCCAGACAACCACGGCCCTCAACTGGTCAAATGGCTGATGAAAACTCCAAAAATAAAGAAATAAACAAATATTCATCAAATGACTGCAAATCTTTAGAATACACAGGTTTAGCTGGCCTGTTTCAAAATCAATTATTCAATGCACAAGACCATTATGGAGATGCAGCCCCACTCCCCCTCCAAGCATGTCTAATTCCTCAGGCTGGCACCCCTCCAACACTGCAGGCCACACTGGCACAAAACCACAGGGGTGCCATGGGAGTGGTGGGCACACTCAGCTTGCTGCTAATGATTCCCCCAGCACCCTCCCAGTGCCCCTACAGTTTGCATCTCTGCACTGCCTTCCAGATCCCTGAAAAAAAGAGCCATTAGCACTGCATTACACACACAGGGCTCTACTGTGACATGAAGGGGGGTGCAAGATACTGACAAAGCAATCACATCCTTGTCCCATAGGGTTCAAGCCACCATCACTCTCATTCCCCAAGATGGGCTGTGGAAGGGACACCAGCAGATGGTCAGAAGTCAGAGCTGACCTGGGGCACATAGAGAGACAAGGCCGGGAAATGGTGCGAGGCCCAGGCTGTTGCTGCTGGACATGTAGCATTCACACCGTTAAAATCAGCACGACTCTCACCCGGGCTTCACATCACACCTCCAGATGACACTCACATCACTGACAGGGTGGAGAAGTCCTCTGTGGCCACCAAAGTACCTCCTTGTAGCAAAACAGAAAATGCAAAAAAAACAAAAAAAAAAAAGGTACTAGAAATGCAGCGCTACAAAAATTATTAGATAATGAGAGAACAGAGGGCAAAGAAAACAGACAAGGCCAACCAGCATTATGTCCCAAACGCAGTTACACAAACAAGCTCAGCTGTGCTCACAGGTGTGCAGACGTGATAAAATAAAAACATTGTTAACACCCTACTGGTCCTATCAAATGAATAACAGGATGTGGACCCAAACAGCACATGGAACAGGGGGGGGAGAGCGCAGATATTAATGTGCACAAGGCCCCTGCCAGCAGGCCCCCAGGTATCGAGAGCGACCCCAGCTGCTTGTCTCCTCTGCCCGCAGTATGGCCCTCTTACAGTCCTCCTGTGCCTGCCTTCAAGTGTCAAGGTGCCATTGCCCGAGACCTGTACCCAGATGACATCCCGTGACGCCCCATACCGAGGGCAGCAGCCCCTGCATCCACGCACAAGGGACACATTCGCTGGCACAGCTGTCCACAGGTGACCTCACCACTCCTACTGTACCTGTCCCAAAATATCGGTCGTCTGCTTCCATGGCTTTAAATCTCAGCTGTCTGGGGATTTATTCTGTCCTTGTAATACAATTAATGTGGAATTACTGCATTTATATAATAAGCAAACCCTTTTTAAAATAAATGTTATAACCTGAGTGTGGTGGTGCAGTGGGTTTGACCGGAGTCTGCTCCCTAGTGGGTCTGGGGTTCGAGTGCCTTGTGATGGACTCTCATCCCATCCTGGGTGTTTCCCATTATGCCCTGTGTTGCTGGGTTAGGCTCCGGTTCGTTGCAACCCCGCTTGGGACGAGCGGTTTCAGATAGTGTGTGTGTTATATCCTGATCACCAATGTTTGTAGGTGTCTGTAAAACAGTGATTCGGATATTCAGCTCGAGTAAACATTCATGCCCAGAGGGGTTCGAGTCCAGTTTTCACCCCTCTTTGCTAATCACAGTTTGGATTTTATTTACAAGTCAAAGTTCATTGCCTCTATGACTAACTGCAGAACAACTCATTTTTCTGAACTGAAAAAATGCCATTTGCCCACTGATATACACTGATTGTAAGGGATTACGAACGTTTCAAAATGTCCAACAGCACAAAAATAAAACATGCACTCTCAGTGTCTGAAGTCAATTTCCACAAATTCTGGAAGCCCTTCCTGTCAGATGTCAGTGATTTTCACCTCGCGCTCCAATTTACTACCTCCCTGAATGAGCACAGTCTCTTAACTGCAGTACGCTAGAGGCAATATTACATTTTCAGTTTCGGATAAAGACCACCACTCTTTACCCCATTTTCAGTGTGAGCTGTAATAAGAGTTGTCATTCATTTTTAATCATGTCACCACAGTGCATTTCATGATCTATGCATCTGTACGTGTTCTTTTAAAAATATTTAAAAAACCCAAATGCAACATATACTTGCTATAACAGGCAAAGAAACTCACACAGTACAATTTTGCATACGCTAGTGCATCAGACAGTCACACAATTTCACTAATTTAGCTATCGCAATAACAGTATTATTCATAACAACAACGGGCACAGCTAGTAACGCAGTGGTAAGAGCTACTATCGAAACTCAAAGGTTGCAGGTTTGAGTCCCACCTCTGGCTGTAGTATCCTTGAGCAAGGTATTTTTTGCAAAATTGCTCCAGCAAAAAAAAACCCCAGCTGTATAAATGGGTAAATAACTGAGTAACTTAACATTATAAGTCACTTTGGAAAAAAGCATCAGTTTAATTATTTATATATACACTCACAGCTACCACAATAATAGTTTGAAGTTTTTCCAAAAGTCTTGAACTTACTTTGTTGGGCAAGATGGTAGCACAGTGGTTAGAGTAGCTGCTTTTGGATCCAAGTTTGAATCCCACCTTTGGCTGTAATACCTTTGAACAATGTACTTACCCTAAATTGCTCCAGTAAAATTACCCAGCTGTGTAAATGGGTAAATAATTCTAAGTCACTTTGGAGAAAAGCATCAGCTAAACGAATAAAAGTAATGAGCATATCAGACTGCCATGGCTCAGACTTAGAAAAGCAATTAAGGATATGAACTGAAAATACACCTTTTTCTTTTCCTTTTTTTTTTTTTTAAAAAAACCCATGTAATAACAAACATGACTAATGATTTTAATGGTGAGACAGCTTATGTCAAATGATATGTATTCATAACAGAACCGTAGAAACTGCCCACTATAAACGCAGGGTGACGCTAAGCCAAAAGTACCACATCGCGGCACAAGTACACCAACGGTAGAGTCCTTCATGTCCGCAGGACACAAAGATAGAAGCAGTGTCTCCAAGAACACAGAGTTCACCAGACAATACTGATGATTCAGCTACATGCTTTTCAGCAAGCCCCCGTCTGGCATATTCTCCTCAAAAGAACAACTACAACAAAATAATTTACTTCATTGTGGAGGTGAGCAGAGATACGGTTTCGGGTCAAGGGGCAGGGCCCTGCTGTTTGCGATGAGTCAGGCGAGCCCTGCGGCCTTGGTGATCTGTTTTCCCGGAGATTGGAAAGGCTGTCATGGAATGTGTTTGCACTTGGCAGGGACGCGAGGCACAGACCCCGCAGTGTCCCCCAGGTCCACACCGACACCCTGCCTACAGAGGACACATGTCCGCTGCTCAAGCAGAAACCTGAAGTGACACAGGACCATAGAGGGAAAGACGGGTGGGTAGGGGGGGGTTCCAGTAAATTTCCAAGAAGCGGTGAGCATAATACTAGGAACAAGGGCCGCACGCCACAGAACCGCCGCCTGTTTCCGAGGAAACGCGCTGGGTGCTGTTAGGAAGGAGGGGGCGTCGAAATTCTCTGACTGGAGGCAATGTCAGCAGTCGATCGGGAAACATCAGCTGAGATTAGCCAAAGCGGTCGGGACTGATGTGGTGTTGGGGGGGGTTTCGTCTCCAACAAGGTGCTCAGCACAAGCAATCAACACTCATTTACTCCAAAATCAATTATTGCTCGTTTGTGTCACCGCCTCTGCAGCACAGTCAACCAATTCTATGTAGAGGGTTTTAAGAACACAAAATGTGCTTGTTCACCTTTCTCCTCCAAAAAAAAAAAAAAAAAAAACACATGAATACACCACCTGCAAAAAAACATCACTATAAAAGACCAACATGCCAATCAAAGCAGCCCCTACTGAACTGAAGCTTTGTGAACAGGCCTCGGCAAAAAGGTATCGTTTCCAGGAGGGAGACAGCAGCCACCATTCACTTGTAAGTCTGAAGGTATTTCTTGAACCTTTGTTCATGGGCATTATATATTAAACTATATAGTTAAGGTATTATAATTGAGAACCTCCCTTGTACTGTTTCCTCCTGCAGTCATCCACCTGTTTCCCTTAACACCAGCAATAGTTTTATTCATTTAGCTCAATTATTCAGCCATTTATACAGTTGGGAAATTTTACTGGAGCAATTTGGGGTAGGTACCTTGCTTGAGGGTACTACAGCCAAAGGTGGGGATCGAACCTGCACCCTTTGGATCTAAGGCAGTACCTCTAACCACTCCGTTACCAGGACGATTAACATTAGTATTTTAATGATTATAATCCATGACCATTTAGAATCGCTGTCTACACAGCACTGGAACATGCAGTTTCTCGCTATAGACATCATAGTGCTATTATAGACATTCCCTTAAACCGGAGGAGTTTTCCCCTCTGGTGAAATAGAAAAATAAAACTTAAGCAGAAATGTGGATTAAAAAAAATACACAGTAGGGAAGGATTTTAAGCAAAATATAAACAAGCAATTAGGGTAAATGGATAAGGAGCCAGTGCTGGCTGTAACATCAAGGAGCGTGGGGCTCCTGGTACGGTTTAAAGTGGGGGGGAGGGTGCGCAGTATGGATGTAGCAGCATGGACGCATGGAGCACGAGACACACGTGACCCTCTTGGGTAGTCTGTCTTGTCACCTCCTTGTTAGGACCTAGTAATCTGACCGCAACCAGCATGGCCTTAGGACCTATCCAGGGTCTACTTAACACAATATGCACCGAGACCCTTTCAGCGTCTCATGGGTTTGCCCTGGCCTCTGCTAGCCCCCTTGGCTTGGTCCCCAGGGTGCGTCAAGCTCGGGCCCTCCATCTGTCCAAAGATCCTCGACATGGTAAAGCTCCTTAACCAACGCCGTGGAGCGCAGGGATGACCTCATTACTGGGTTTCAGCACTCCTGTAACACCCACCCTACAACCCCCCCTTAATAGAGAGGAAGACAAAGAAAGGGGCAGCGGTACAGCTGATCGCCGTCTCGAACCTGTTCGCAAGTATCCTTCATCAAAATATTGACACAACGGCGAGACACGACGATGGCAAAGTGGACATTAGAAAACACTTGACGTCACTGATAGGGCCATTATTCAGAGGCGCACACATGACATGTCCAGATTCAGATTGGAAAGGTTTAAACATTCCGATTTATCAATAGCACCTCATCCCACCATCTCTGGCATTTTGACACGGTATCACTGCCCTTCTTAGAGAGGCTTGAATGCATGTGTAGAGTAAAGTACCATGATGTCTGTTAGAGGACAAGCACCTGTTGATAGGCTATGGGGCAACTATGATTTATCAAGTAGGAAATACAAACACAGAAAAAAATGACTGAAGAGAGGGAAGGTGTCCACTTTTACCTTCGGTTGTCTACTTTTCTCCTTCTTCACGTTAAATCCGATCCAAGTAGTGTGTGGGTGACAGTCAGTGTGAGAGAGAGAGAGATAGGTGACGCTGCAGTGCGTTGATGGGGAAAATGCTCCTAAAGTCCTGTAAAATTCAAATAAAAAGTAGGTCTCCGCATGTTCTGAAGCGTGAAAATAAAACTGTTGCTTTTTCTCCGGCGTTCGTTTCCGAATTTTTCTTTTTTTTAAAAAAAAGGCGCGGACACGGACGGACGTCAGTCAGTCAGTCAGTCGCGCGACTATTCACGCGGATCGCGTAACGCGACGTGTCCCCCCACAAAAAGTTTTGGTGTTAATTAATGTAAAAATTCTTGGTGAAACAGACGAACCACTGAGGACTTTCTCTACCAAGAAGGGCTGAGAGGCACTTATGTCTGACTAGCAAAACTTGGGAGGGTGCGAAGTGGAGGAGAGAAAACGCTCCTGTCCCGCAGAGAGACAGTGCGCCTAACGGTACAGCTCCCGCTCCCCCAGCGCGCGCCGCGCCGCCTTTTTCTTCCCGCGCACCAGTTGCAGTCGTTTCAAGCGCCGCGGTATGTTAATCATCAGTAAATTAACTCACCCTTTCAATTGATTCCGGAGAAGAATTCGCAGTAAGAACCGTGCTGCATAAAAACAAGTGTCCACGCTTTCAAGCGTTTGCATCACCTTCGGCTTCGCTGCCCCTCTCTTGCGTCCCAACTGTGGAACGCAACACTGCACGGCAATTAGCGCGCGCGCTGGACCCATCATAACGACCGAAGCTTGGGGGGGAGGGGCTGCTGAGGGAGGGGAGGGGCTGCTGAGGGAGGGGAGGGGCTGCTGAGGGAGGGGAGGGGCGGCGCCATTACCTGCCTTTTCAAACAATGACAACCCACCAAACGTACGTACGTCGCGGAACGCACGTGCAAGTGGGCGGCGCCAAGGCCGCCCGCGAGCCGCGACGCGCTGCGCTGCGGGTTAGGAGACGTAACGCAAACGCGCTGTAGCTCTGCTGGATATTTTCTTTGCACCTTGATTTACAGTGACGCCGTCGATGGAGCAAGAAGAAAAGTGAGGTAAAAGTGTTGCTAATGGCTTCATCAGAATCCTTCTTGACCGAGGAGGCGACTCCGTGGACTCGTTAGGGCACTGAAATAGTCCGGGCTACTCCGAGTTACAACGCAACGGTGGCTAAGCCGGGGGCAAGTATTAGTATGAGTAGTACTCAGTGTACTCATACAGGTTTCCTGTGTATTGAGAGGTTACATTGCTAAGAATCAGAAAATAAATTCAATACATTTTACTCATTTAACTGACGTTTTCTCCAAAGCTACTTACAAAGTACTGGGTACCTATATTCACCCATACAGCTCGGTAATTTTACTGGAGCACTTTACCTTACTCAAGAGTACTGTAGTGTAGTCTAGTAGTTGGAAGTGAGGATCAAACCTGCAACCTTTAGGTCCAAAGGCCACAGCTTTAACTACTACACCACCTGCTGTCCTTTATGGACACAGAGATGAAAATGGACCAGTTTATCCTGCCATTTCCCACAGCAGAGACATCTTGTACAGTTTACCATTCATATTTAGTTAATGAATTTCTCTAAAGCAAATTAGTAATGTTTTACTCACTTATACAGGTGAGTCTTTTTCACTGGAGCAAGTACCTTGGTCAAGGGCCCTGCAGCAGGAGGTGGGATTCGAACCTGGCTCTAACTAGTAAGATGCCCGTTGCCGGAGAACAGTCTCATGGTCTCTCCGCTCCGGCAGGTGATTGATTCCTCGACAGCTTAGTGACAGAGACATGATGAGAGTCCTAATGACTAACGGATTTATATCTTAAACTGCTGAGGAATACCGTATCATCCTCTCGCTTTTAATTCGGTTTATATTGCGTGACAAGCCTTGGTTATGATTCAGAAATTAATAGTCCAAGATGAAGCATTGTGCTGTAATATAGTAGAGAGCCTCAGCATCCTGTGTGCTGGGAAATGGGTCTTAGGCCCGGTAAAATTAAACACTGTACCTGGGGTTGTGAACTTAAGCCAGGAAATTGCTGCAGGCTCTTTTCTTGGCAAGTTACACAGAACAGAAATGGCAAAAGCAAATTCTTTTGCTATAATTGAGGACAGTGATGGAAAAAAGCCTCAAGGAGCCAATGTATGAAGCTGAAGCTGAAAAAGACCTTTTTGCTGGTTCTGGTTCTCCTTCTCAAGTCCGGCATTAATAATCTGAGACTGATATGGATTTGTGAACAGTTATAGGAAATAGTTAAATCACTTAAATATTTAAAGCAATGTATAAGAATACAATTTTTAACACATGTGATGTAAAACGGTATGGAGGTTGAATTTTCTCCCCATGTTTGCATGGTTTTCCTCTGGGTTCTCTGGTTTCCTACGACAGTTAAAAGACCTATTTCAGGTGGATTGCTGATGCTAAATCAGCCATAGTGTGTGTGTGTGTGTGTGTGTGTGTGTGTGTGTGTGTGTGTGTGTGAGAGAGAGAGAGTGTGTTTTGCGCTAGAGTATAGATAAGTAATTGACCGTAATTGATGTACTGCAGCGTATATTACTCTAAATAACCTCGGATGGGAAAAAAGTGCCAGCTAAATGCTCCGGAGAAAAGTATGTGCTAAATGAATAAATGTAAATATAAAATCTTTAAGATCATTGTCATGGCAAAATGATTTAAAAAAAATCATTTCAATGATTTTTCCAATCATATAAATGTACATTGGAGTTGGAATGACAATTAATAGAAGGATCCATTCATGTGAGAATGAACTGTACAATGTGGTGACCTTTCAGCACGCTTAGTTTTTTACCTTGACAAGGAAAGGATGTATATGTGTGTGTGTGTGTGTGTGTGTGTGTGTGTGTGTGTGTAAGGCAAATACGCCTGCATTGGAAATTTTCTTTCCCTAAGACAGAGCTCACAACAAGAGGCCTAGCAGTTCTTGGTACATTGTTCACACACTAGAAGGTAGTCTGATGTCTCAACAGCAACACAGTTTTTTTTTTTTTTTTTTTTTTTTTCCTGGTAGCTGAATGAAACCATGAAAACCTCTAGCTTGAAAGGCAGCATATGTGAAAGCACAGCGACAGCAATATTTCAGAAGAGTTCCGTACTGGAGAGGTCAGAATGTGATGCATCGCAGCTGAGACAGACAGTGGGGTTTTCAACCAGCTGAGCAAGCGAGTAGTAAAATACAATAATGTTAAGACAACAATGTTAATCTTTAGTCTTTTTCTGCAGCTGCTTTGCAATGGACTACGAAATCCTGATTTTCTGAAGTGCATATAATAATATGAATTACGTCTAAAATATAACGGCTCTAAAATTTCACAAAAATGACTATTGGCTCTGCTAATTATATTCATGTTGATAATCACTGTAATTGACTCATAATAGTCCCTACTGTGATACAGATTACAATTTTCGCCTCTTACATTTTTGTATTAAATTATGGACTTGAAAGTGTAAAAATGAAGACAACTGGCATATAAAAAGTTTCAAATGCAGTGGTTTTTCTTCTAATATTACAAGTGTTCCGGGATGCTTTGCCTGTTTATGATCTGTTGTAACTCATCCACACGTTTCCCCTCCCTTCATCTCCGTTTGTCAGTATTGATAAAGGATTCAGAAAGGTATCACTGCTGTCAACTTATCATTGATAAAACATCCCTAGCCTACCAAAAACCAAAATCAATGGTTGTACGAACCCAAACCAAGCTACATCTCATCCAAGAAAGTGCAGAATTCACTGGCACAGGAAGAAGGACGTAAAATATAAATGGGAGACAACTTACTTGCTCTGTTAGTAGCCTAGAAGCTTTTTAAATCAGGGGTTTAAACTGGCAGTGAAAACACTATTAACACAATCAGCTATTCATGTGGAAAAACAAAGGCCAATGTTTGAATACAAAGGCCTCCCCAGAAACAATGATGGCGCTTTCAGCTCAAGCGCAGCTTCCTCTCTTCTATCCCAAACCCTCTTCTTACTCACAGTGGAATCTGCAGCAAACAATCCAGATTTGCGGGAAATGTGAGTAATTTTTCCCAGCTAACACAATGACAAGGAGGGGGGCTTCGGATACAACTTTTACCTAAAACATTTATGATTACCTGATTAGCAGCTGGTTCTTTCAGAATAATTCTGTGGTCCTGTAGTTACAAGAAATTTTTTTTTTTTTTTTTGCACGAAATCTCAGTATGTAAGATGCTATGACGCGAAGATGGCAATATATCTTTGACTACTTCACAGATGCCTGAACAGGTTTTATCTTTTTATTCTTTGTCCTGATGGACATGTACATTTAACAAACTTATGAAGCCATACCCAAACATATTAGCCACAAAATAAAAAGATTAAAAAGAACAAGCATTTAGAATATTTGGTATGAATTTTGGTATGGTAGAAGCACAAATGACAGACTTTACAAAAAAAAAAAAGAAACTGAACTGTGGATACAATTTTGTTGTTATTCTAAAAAACCATTCTAAAACAGACAGCAACAATAAGAAATAAGTCAAGAGAACTCATGTGTTTGTATTTCATGACTCAGTTTTCCGCCCCCTGTTTCAGCCTGCTTATATGGCCCCAAGGTAAGAAGAGATGGGGATTTGGGCATTTCTTGCATGCATGCATATATAACTTTTTCGCAACCACATTACTTACAAAACAAGTGGATGTTATAAATATTTTTTATGATGAAGCACTGTCTTCCTTAACACATCTGGAAGGAATAATAAAGTACCCTCATCTGAGAAATGTTACAGGGAAAAAGTTACATTCATACTATGTATGAAAGGAAAGATACTTGCGCAAAAAATTAAAGGTTAATAATAGAAAAATACCCAAAGGTAAGACAATAGTTCATGCAGAAGTTTCCTTCTCAATTTCCTGCATGCCTGCTGGGGGCACTGAAACAGTCTTACATATGAAGCCCCTTTAAATTACATGGATCAGGATTCCTTTAAAGAAAGGTCTCTAATTTAAGATGACTTAGTAGTAAACATAGGTGTGCTCATTCTTTACCAGGATTTCCTTTGTTCAGGGTAGTTTCGTGGAGGATAAAAACGTCAGCAGTCAAGCAGCTCAACAAGAGGACTGTGTAACCTCTAGGTGCTCTACACACAGTATCACTAGCGAAGAACAGAAAGTACGATGCCCGCCTCAACAAACAGTGCTGTGGCACATGATCGTTTCCTGTTGGCAAGCTCGAGTCCCTCACACACTACGTGTCCTCACTGGCCCCATTGCTGCTACTGTTTACTCCTCACGCTACATGCGCACACACACACTGTCTGAAACCACTTGTCCTGAGCAGGGTCGCCGTGAACTGGAGCCTAACGCAGCAACACAGGGGGCAAGGCCAGAGGGGGAGGGGACACGCCCAGGATGGGACGCCGGTCCGTCGCAAAGCACCCCAAGCAGGCCTCGAACCCCAGACCCACCAGAGAGCAGGTACAGGCCAAACTCGCCGTGCCACCACACCCCCCTTTGACGCTACACTATGATGCCTAAATACCAGATCATAGGCGTGCGACTGCTTCTAGTGCCAAAACAATGTCAGGAATGTGACCATACAACAAGTGGAAGAACTGGTGAAACATTCAGTTTATCTGTCAGTATCAGCTGAACTGTTTTATGCAGGTGAATATATGTCTTCTGCCTTCTGGGCTTTTGTCACTCTTGCTCCAGCTGGTGACATGAGTAACCCATTTATCACACACTTCACAAATACACTGCTTACCCATTCATAAGGCGCAAAAAAAAAAAAAAAACTATTTCTATCAACCACATAAACCTGGGCCAAACTAATTAAAATTGTTAGTGAACTCTAGTCACACAATATTGTAAATGTAGATTTACATTAGGCTGCCTGATACTGTATCGTTTAATCTTAAAGAAAAATCAGACATAAAATGGAATTAATCAAAAAAAATAGACTATAAATGTTGGAATACAAAATGAAAAGGTTAAATATATGCAATATAAGACGATGTGTACAGTTGCGAAACACAAAGCATTAGTCACGAACAAGGATAACACTAGTCATCTATGCACAGATGATAATTGGAGTATTCTTTAGTGTTCTGAAGAAGTCCGAACTGGTTCCGAACCCTTCGCTTGGGAGTATAAGAGTTTTCAATTAGCCAGATAAACTGTTTTTACTGACCTGGAACTTGGCAGGCTTCTGAGGATCAGCTCTATCAGCCGTACTGTCTCATGGTTCTTCCCAGGTGAGATTAAAACAATGACATCACTGTTGTCCGCACACACACCTGTTTCCTGAGGAAGCCACGCCCCCTCCATGCCTTTCTACACTTTTAAAGAGACAGGTCAAAATTGTGGCTCCTGACAGCAACGAAATCGAACTGGGAAGGCTATTGAGTGGCACATTTTTCAACGTACTCCTCAAAGGTGTACATTTGCTGACATTTTTGTTTAGTCTTTCTTTTTTAATTAATACTTGCTGTAAGGGGGGCACGGTGGCGCAGCGGGTTTGGCTGGATCCTACTTTCTGGTGGGTCTGGGGTTCGAATCCTGCTTGGGGTGCCTTGCGACAGACTGGCATCCTGTCCTGGGTGTGTCCCCTCCAGCCTTGCGCCCTGTGTTGCCGGGTTAGGCTCCGGTTCAACGCAACCCCGCTCGGGACAAGCGGTTTCAGGCAGTGTGTGTGTACTTGTGTATTTTTAACATGTTGAGTAGTTAAGTAAGGCCCTATAAGTTCTCCTCGATGTGACAAACTGAGGCATGCGCTGTGTAATACAGAACCTCATAGAAGAACCCCTTCAAATATTCTCATTACAATTTTTGCAGGACCGTTGAGAACGACTTGCGTTTCACTCAGATTAATAAACTTGCGCTGATGAAGTTCACACGTAAGTCCTTTCGGGGTAAAACAACAAACTCCCGCTGAACACTGAAATCAGCACACCGTGTGGGTGGAAGAGTCATAACAAATGTGTATTTTTATTGTATTTCCAATGAAAGATATGTAATCAGCTAACAAAATTTACTTTTCCACGTATGTCCCTGAACAGACTGTGCTGGCATTTGATGTGTTATTTTGTACTCTGTTACACAGACCGTGTGCCGAAAATGTCATTCTGCATTAACAGGAGAAAGGTCAGTTAGTGAAAACGAACATCGATGATGCCCTTGGGATATTTGTAAATGAATTGCACTGTTTTTTTCATACGCTCATAATGAAGGTGTTACAGTCCTTAGATGATTACACCGTGTTGCACAGTCAAAAAATATTTTTTCCTGAATATCGTGACTATGAACGTTGTGACTAAGGAAAATTATCCAGCAGCGAACCCATGGTGGCAGTCGGAGCAGCCCAGCGAGGTACACCGACACTAGGGTGCTACAGGAGGACACCCAAGAAGACACTCAAAACACACAGAATGGCATAAAGGAAGAAAAACAAACAAACTTAATCAGCTGTCATACAGGTTGCTTTCTGAAAACTGTGGAAGATGGAATGGTAGCGAGCATTCAAAAGAAGCGATGTGAGTGAAAGCCACAAGAAACCAGCTGTTCTGTAGTCCAAAACCACCTGTGGTCAGGAAGCCACATTCCTAACTTTTTTTTCTTTTAACTGAAATATTCAATTCCGGGGGCGCAGTGGCACAGCAGGTTTGGCCAGGTCCTGCACTCTGGTGGGTCTGGGGTTCGAGTCCCGCTTGGGGTGCCTTGCGATGGACTGTCGTCCCATCCTGGGTGTGTTCCCTCCCCATCCAGCTTTGCGCCCTGTGTTGCCAGGTTAGGCTCTGGCTTGCCGTGACCCCGCCTGGGACAAGCAGTTTCAGACTGTGTGTGTGTGTGAGATATTCAATTCCATCTTATAGCAGCATTGTGTTGTCAAAGACGTTTAAGGTGTGTCATTGGGTCACAGTGAGCCTCATCTTTGCCATGAAAATAGAGAACTAGAATGGTTACTAATTTTCACCTTACAACACTCAATTGTCCACTTTTTACAAAAGTGTAAACAAGGAAAACGGTACACTACATTGGCCATAACCAACCAGAGATAGAAAGTGTCATGACCAGAAGCCCCAGGTCCTTTGAGACAGACTGGATGGATCATCTCGATGGATACTGACATGTTCACGGTCCATCTGCGCTCTGCAGGAGGTCTTTTTTTTCCCTGTTTTGAAAGGTTACTCTGAAAATTAAACCTTGCAAGTTTGTTTTTTTGTTGTTGTTTGTTTGAACTGGGCAGGATTAAGAAAATTTGACTTGTTTTGCTTTCCCCTTGAGGTTTGCAGGCACACCTATGACTGTGAGTTGGCCAATTAGAACCCAGTGAGTCACAGTGCATCCAGAGGCAGAAGAACAAGATCCCTGTGTCTTTTTGTTGCTACGCATCAAGCCGCATTCAGCTACACGGTATGTGTTTACTTTTATACACGTGTCTCTTACAGGCTATTATAACAACCGGCTCTTCAAACAGACTCTTGGAAACGGGTTATCGGGCCCTTTTCACGTAGCCTGCTTGATTTAAACAACACGCTCTGGTTTAGATTTTCACTGAAGATCCACAGAGAAGTAAAAGTGCGGCGAGAGCTCCAGACATTCTCCGTTTTATGTTGGCCTAGTGTAGGACACTGCGGCATTTCAATCTATTAGTGCCTGGCCTGATTACACCCTGACTGAGAGCAGTACAAGGCAACACAAACCCTCCCATCGTTGATGTATGGATTTCGCTCTCCCCTCTAGCGAAAGAATGGGCCCGACCTGAGTCATTATGTCGCCGGATGCTAAGAATAGGTCCTCAACTGCATTTCTGCAGTAGCATGGAGGTGAGATGCATGGGACTGGGAGGTTGTGTGGGAGGTACTAAACAGGGCATATCAGGGTAGTAACAGACTAAACACATGTGACCGTTCTAAGAACATGGCTCATAATCCAAGATCTTCATCAACCAAGACTCTAGTTGTTTTGATCCAACATTCGAATATTTCTGGTTGTAGTTCTGAGACTCTCTCTGTGTCTCTTGTCTTACTGCAGTTACACTGCTTCCCTCTTTGTCCCAGGTCACCCTCTTCCATCAGGCCACTCTGTCTTTGGCCCCCCCACCGTGCCAATATTTTCTGTGCATCTTTATAAGTGGGCTGGAGCAACAGGGCCTGGTCGTTCCCATTCACGTTTAGCCAGAGTACCATGCAGCACGGTCGTGGTACGGTGTGGGTAAACTCTGCTCCAGCCTCGAGGGGGGTGGGTGGTCAATTGGGCTTCCTAGGACTGCTGTATAGCTAGAATGATTAGTGTTTCCCTGCAAGCAGTTCACTTTCAGCCCATTTTTAACCTAATCAAACATATAGTCGTTGACAGTTTGCATTCACCAAGAGCTCTATCCTACTGTATACATATTCCACATGCACAGGGTACTGCTTTGGCCACAGCATGACTGTTTTTTTCCCCTTCTTCGGAAAAAGGATGAGTAGTTGGGCTGGGTTGGCTCTTCCCTTCCTGAATTCCACTTTTTTAATGAAATTCCATTCCAAAGCCCACAGTTCATCAACTTACACTGCAGGTTGTTAGTTGTTGGTGCAGGCATGTGCTCTTTCTCCAGGCCAACCAGGTACTTGAGAAATTGTTGGGGGGGGTGACTGGCAGGACAGCAGTAATAAGCACATCCATTACATTTACCCTACAATGCTCTGTAATGAAATGAGCCTTTCAAGGGTTACCCCAGCATGCTGCTGCAAAAAGCGGAGCCAGAATTACCATCCTTTTTCAGGCCAAATAAAAGCTTAAAGTGTCAGCCATTCTTCTGTGATTTCTCTGTTTCTATCTGAAAATATACGTGAAAAAAGAAAACGAAAGGCGCCACAAGTGCTCCACAAACGTCTTAAGAAAATACAGTCTGATAGCAGATAAAGGGAAAACTAATCAGAAAGTGAACACTCTGAACGTTGAACACTTCTTGATGTGCCAGAACTATTTGGCTCTGATAGTTTAGTGGTGGGGGGGGTGCGGTGGCACAGTGGGTTTGGCCTGTACCTGTTCTCTGGCGGGTCTGGGGTTCGAGTCCCGCTTGGGGTCCCTTGCAATGGACTGGCATCCCGTCCAGGGTGTGTCCCCTGTGCTGCCGGGCTAGGCTCCAGCTTGCCGCAACCCCCTTGGGACAAGCAGCTTCACTCTCTCTCTCTCTCTCTCTCTGTGTGTGTGTGTGTGTGTGTGTGTGTGTGTTTGTGTGTGTGTGAGTGTGAGAGTGAGAGAGTAAGATGACTACATATTGCAGTGTGGGACCAAAATTCTGCTTCTTCCAATTCCCAAAGAGCCCCTGTTGTATTCAAGTGCAAGTCATTCTGTATACATGAGTAAAATGTCATAAGCTCTAATTCACCTTTGGAAAAAGGTGCCAGGCAAGAAAATAATAATTAATGTTAATAATGAAAAACCATAATATCTTATAGATTTTGACTGATAAACCAAAAACAGCTCTTGTTCTCAGACTGTAACACAGATCCTTTTAGGCATTTTCCCTTTGATTGAAACCGCATCACTGCACATCTAATGCAAACATATTTTCACATCAAAAAGAAAAAAACGGATGCATTCTTATATTCCTTTAGCAGAAAGAAAGCGATGCCCTCTTGAATCCACCTGACAGTGTCATTCTTTGTTCATAGCAATGAACTTACACATTTTTCACAAAGAATTTATGTACAGTGCCTCAACAGCTTTTCAGAATATGAAGAAATTGTCCATAACAAAGAAAACAGCAAAATCCTCTTAATCAGTGCTGGACTCAGACTAGTTACTAAAATGATTTGAGATATTCTATATGAACAGTGCTGTGTGAAAGTCTTAGGCACTTAGATGTTTCACAAAAATATTTGTTTTAGACGGTTATTTAATGTCTTCTGCATTAGTGTCAATGGGAAAGAGCATATTTTAGATTTCCAAGCTTTCCTTTTGCAAAAAGTTACAGTATTACAGTAAGGATTTTGTATGTTGTCAAAGCGCGCGCACACACACACTGCATTTCCCAAGCAGGGTCCCGGCGAACCAGAGCCTAACCCAGCAACACAGGGCGCAAGGCTAGAGAGGGAGGGGACACACCCAGGATGGGACGCCAATCCATTGCAAGGCACCTCAACCAGGACTTGAACCCCAGACCTGCCAGAGCGTGTGAGCCAACCAAACCTGCCACACACCAAGATGTTGACGATGGATGGTTACTAAGCTTTGTAGAAAGATTAATTAAGAGCATTATTTTTTTTGGAAGCATTCTCCCTTTACAGCTTTTGCACAGTACTGTTTATATTAATAAAAAGAAACATTTCCATTCTTTCCGCCCCATAGATAATTTGCAGACCGATGTACAAGACCAGTCAACACCGCCTCATCAGAGACCTATGTGGGAAAGGCACTGTATTATCAGGCAAACACCAATTCAGCAAAGCACCAGTTCCTCAATTGGTTTACTGTACGTTCCTCTCCCTCTTGTAACTCTTATTCAGGTACAGTGATTTTGAGCACTTCCCCTGCTCAACAGAGTCTCCGTGACAAAGGTTGCAGTTGATAAGGAACATACGGCTGATTCCGAAGGTAAAGCTGAAACTGATGAAAGCGAGGAGCCACAGTTACCATGTTGGTTACATCGCCAATAGATCTAACGAGTACACTGGAAATGTAATACAGTAACCTAGCAGCAACTTGACAAATAAGCTTCCATTCAGGTCCTATTCTTTCTTAGTTTTGCTCAACTGCTACATAGGTTTACGACCGCTTTCTTTGGTACAACTAAGAAATACCAGGTGAGATCCAGTTTTTTCCTTTACAGATGCATGAAATCAATAAGTGTGTTGGATACAGATCTTAAGGCTTTGGGTCTGTGCTGGCTGGACAGTTTCATACAGTTCGTGCAGAAGGAACATCGCATTCCACCTCACCCCAAGGATGCTCTGCTGGCTTGAAAGGTGGGAACTGTGCTGGCCGTTCGAGTAAAGTTGTAATGTTTGCGGAACCAGTCTGAGATGATATATGCTTTGTGAAATGGTACATTGATGCTTCAAGCAGGATAATCTGAGAAATTCCAGACTCGCCATGAAAGGATGCATTCCCTCGGCAACAGTATTCTGGCACATGGTGGCATTCAATCAATGCTCAGATGGTACTAAAAACATATTGTGTGCCAAGAAAACGTTCCCCACACTGTTAAACCACGGCCGGAATCTGCTCCATTGATACCGGGCAGGATGAATCCATGGATTCACTTTTTTTACTGCCGTTTTTGACCCTGCCATCAGCAACCGAGATTTGGCAGACTAGGCAATGTGTTTTTTCCCGTCTTTACTTGTCCAGTTTTGGTGTCTGCATGTCTGCTGAAACCTTGTCTTCATGTTCTGAGCTCACAGATGAACCTGATGTGGTCCTCTGCTGCAGTAGAAAAATCAACTTCAAGGTTTGATTAGTTGTGTGTTCAGAGATGCCTTTCTGCACACTACCGAGCTCTTCTTTTTGTCCCAGTGGCCTTCTTCTTAACTTCATTCTTCTCTGACCTCTCCCATTGATGTGGTGTTTTCACTGACAGAAGTGGCACTGAGTGCATGTTTTTTGGTTTATCACACCATTTTCTCTAAGCATTTGACACTGCAGAATGTAAAATCCCAGGAGGGTGGCTATTTCTGAGATGCTGGAACCAGGGTGGCTGGCACAACAGTCATGCCACTTTCTAAGCCATTTAGATAATTTGTCTTTTCCATTCTAATGTTCATTTGAACAGTTAACTGGACCTCTTCCCCTTTTCTTAATGATTTACGTACTGAGTCACAACCATATGACTCTCAGACTGGGAGGGCAAGATGAATGCTGAATGTGTAAATGGCTGGGTGTACTTAATAAAGTGCCCACTGTGTGTGAGCGTGCTTGCGTGCATGCAGGTGTAAAATGATGTGCATCTTCTTCACCTGGATGCTTTGTCAAGGAATTTAAATTAATGTGAAATAACATTCTTTCGGACTTTCCACACGAGTCACGGGTGGCATGGTGACACAGAGAGTAACGCTGCTGTCTTGCTGCGCCTGGGTGGTGCGAGAGGACGTGGGTTCGAGCCCTACTCAGTTTATGTGGAGTTTGCATGTTCTCCCCATATCTGCATGGGTTTCCTCTGGGTGCTCTGGTTTCCTCCCACAGTCCAAAGACCTGTCATGCATAGTGTGTTCCACTGATGTTTGGATGAGTGACCCAGTGTAAATAGTGTATCTAGCAGTGTAAGTCACCATGGTGAATAAGGTGTGTGAGCTGGTAACACTACATAGAGTTCATTGGAAGTCACTTTAGAGAAAAGTGTCTGCTAAGTAAATAAATGTAAGTTAACAAAAAAAAACCTTTTGCTGTAGAGATACTACTGCAGCTTCTCAGCACTGGACTATTCACTGGTGGAAGACAAAAAGCATCAGTCTAATACCTGGCTATCCCCTCCCACCAAGTGAACAGAGACCAGCTGGTGCTCCATCTCAGGAAGCCGTGTTTCCAGGGTGGCCTGTTGCCTTTCAGGGTTGTGCTGTGGTCACGGAGTGACAGCATTTACACCAAACCCCCTGTCACAGCCTAATCCTGTCCAGGCTTTTTCTAATGACACTAAATATTGGCGTTATTCAACACCATCACATTCCCACCATCTCGTTCATGTTTTATGTGTACCCGATACCCAGTTCTTTCCTCTTAACTGGGTTATGCGTTGCTCAAAATAGACAGTCAACAATAGAAAGGTAACAGGTCATCCCCACTCGCATATCCCTGAACTTTTCGACAGACACGGCGGCAAAGTTTCCGTTCCACTTGCTAATTTATTTAATTCTATACGTGTAGGCAGCACCGTTGAACGTTTGACAAAGTCAAGGGAGCGCCACTTTTCTTCATTTTCGGGACATGACAGCAATTTCTGTTCTTTGCATCTTGTGATCCGGGACACATGCGAAGCATTTTCAGTAAGTCAAGCGCTGTCTCCGGTCTGCGCTGCAGTGATAGAAGTGATTTTACTGATTAATTATAAACACAGGAGGAGGCAGCATCCCTCACCATATGTATAATTTGCTTAGAAAACAGTGACATGGCATGTTTTTTGGGGCAGAGTGAAATTGAGGTTTCTGCACTGTTCTGCAATGTTTCCGATCAATCAGTACCGTGAGCTGCTGTAAGGGAGTAGCCGGTTTGGCCGGGTCTTGCTCTCTGGCGGGTCTGGGGTTCGAGTCCCGCTTGGGGTGGGGTGCCTTTTGGTAGACTGGCGTCCCGTCCAGGGTGTTTCCCTTCCTCTCCAGCCTTATGCCCTGTGTTGCTGGGTTAGGCTCTGGTTTGCCATGACCCCGCTTGGGACAAGCGGTTTCTGTGTGTGTGTGTGTGTGTGTGTGTGTGTGTGTGTGTATAAAGACATGCCTTCACAGCACTGCTGCAGAGAGTATAACAGGTGAACATATTGCACCCCACACAGTAGCTTTACCGGGTACGTGCAGATCATTGTTCAGCACCTAATCTGCAGCAACTCCCAGAAGTACACAGTCTTCGCAAAATTAGTCGAAATTCTCTGCTCCAGTCTGATTTTAGCTGCCCCCTCGAACGAGAATTTGGCGAAGTTCCTTCGATACAGCTTTTCCACCCCTGCTGTCCAAATACCCTACCTGCAGTGCTCAAGACCATGAATAAGTCCCCAACCCCCCACTCCCCAAACCAACCATTCACTGCTTCTGCCCAACCACATTACCCCCTTCACAAATCCTGCCATCTCTCTATGAGGATGCATGGGAACAACAGCTCAAATTACCATGAGACGTGACCATCAGTATGTTAATTTATTCATCCCTAATTTTTACATAACAATCCTCATTCTCATTTGGCATGCATGCCAGGCTCAAATTTACTGTTCATGGCTTGGTGGTAGGGGAGATGAACTGAAAGTGAAGGAATTGGGGTGAAATGGAGAGAATTGGTTTTGACAGTGGTGCTGGGAGGTAATGGAAGGATGTTTGGAGTTATAAAAGTATGTTGTATTTTCATATTTCATAGAAATGGTTACCGTGATGGTCACATAGATTCAAGGCATATCTGAGTGTATGTTCAGTAACATTTGTACCAGATCTCAAATGTCACCAAAAGAAGTGACAAGTGATATCAAGCAGGCAGCACGGTGGCACCGCGAGTAGCGCTGCTGTCTGACAGAGCCTGGGTGGTGCGAGAGGACATGGGTTTGATCCCCACTCAGTTTGTGTGGAGTTTGCGTGCTCTCCCCGTGTCTGTGTGGGTTTCATCCGGGTGCTCTAGTTTCCTCCCACACTACAAATACATGCTGTTCAGGTTCCCCCATAGTGTGTGAGTGACAGAGACAGTGTGTGTGTTCCACTGATGTATGGATGAGTGACCCAGTGTAAGTCACCGCGGTGAATAAGGTGTGTGGGTTAGTAACACTATACAGAGTTCATTGGAAGTTGCTTTGGAGAAAAGTGTCTGCTAAATAAATACATGTAGAACAGTTTATTGGATCAGATCCTCACTCAATTGCATTGTCACTAAGATCACAATAGCTCTGAAATGGCTTATTTATTTTGTCCTACAGCAGGAAATGAACATGAGAGCCTCATGAGAATTGTGAGATGAGGAGCAGTACCACCCTGGTGGGTACACACAGGATGAGGTGGTAAACACACCCAGTGTCCACCGTGTAGATCCAAGCCCCATAACATGTGCACTGCCAGAAATGACACTGTGCCATGGGGGACAACAAGAAGAATCTGATAAAATCCTGCCATTGGTTTCACTGCAGTAGAACGCTTTGAAAACGGGGTGGCGGTCGGGGGGGGGGGGCGCGCTTAAAATAGCTTTACAATCATGTTACATAAGTCAGTACTGTATGGGCCAAATGACAAAACCCAATGGAATTTTTTTTTAAATTCTTGCTTTACTATTTCCTTTCAGTCCTCTAATATTACTCTTATTTGTGTGACCTGGGGGAGGGTGAACATTAATATAATTAACGCGCTGTATATAATTTTGTTCCTATATTATACCTATACGATTAGTAAATAAACAGAAGTAATCGATTGATTACGATTTGATGTAGGGCATGAGCAGAACTGGATATCTGAAATTAGCTATTTGACCCTTATTTAAATGGTTTTAACACGTTCTTGTTCCGTCAAAGGTAAACTTTACAATACAGGCAATCCCCGGGTTATGAACATCCGACTTACATACAACCCGTACTTACGAACAACCCCCTTACTGACCGAAAGTACATTTTTTTTTGTCACCCTTAAGTAACAATCAAATAAAAACTTCATAATTAACCCAATTATATTAAAAATCTGAGTTACATACAACGGTTTGTAATAAACGGGCGCTACCTGGCGACCCGCATCAAAACATCGCACGTCTACGGCGCTTTGTCGGCTCATGGGCGGGGGCGCGTGAGCTTGAGGTAGGACAAAGACTTCCTTCTTTTCAGTCGAACCACACTGCTAAGTGTCTCGTGTGTTATTGTATTTGGCTTTATTTTTTTTTGTTTTTACCCTCCTGACCATGGCACCAAAGCATATATGTGATGCAAGGTGATGGTGATGCATCAAAGAAAAGGAAAACGATCACGACTGAAACTAAAGTGGAAATAATAAAGCGACTGGAAACAGGTAAAATGCCAACGAACGCTGGAAAAACAAACATTCGCTCCCTTATAAAAGACATGTCTTCCCAGTTGCGGAATCTCACTCGAGACAACCGTCCCCTCTGCGTTCTGAAACCTACCTCGCTTTGCTCTTCCAAGTCCCGTCCCTCAACATTCCCCAATCTCGTTCTAAGTCTCTTTGATAACGACCGCCTTCCTTGTCCCTCAACCACGATTTCGGATCCTCGCCTCTGTTCGGTTCGCCGACCGACCGACCATTCGCCCGTCCCCGACCACGAGAATACGTCTAATCCTTCGATTCTGAATAAACGATCCTGCACTTGGGTCCAGCCTCCTCCGTGTCCTCTGTTCATCGTGACAGTAGTAACATTATCCCTATCTCTCTATTATAAATACTGTAGTTACATTTATTATCATTATTGTTATGATTACATCATTATATTGTATTACCATTATTACTATTACTACTACTGTATTGTTACAATAAAGATGTTTTAGTGTATCCGAAGTGTTTTTTTAATGTTTTTTTATGCATAGAAAGGTACACGACATACTATATACTAAGACATATAGTTGACAAACTGACGTTAGATACCCACCAGACCTAAATGTTCCGACTTACATCAAAATCCGACTTAAAGACAGACCGAGGACACGGAACCCGTTCGTAATCCGGGGACTACCTGTATAGGTGAAAAGAACAAACAGAAAAAAATGAACTGATAACCTTTATGACCACTGGTAGATGGTATGGCCACTTTTCCAGGACACTGTACTTCTTCAAAGGCTGTAACAAAACCAGAGTATTTGGGAGCCTTTGAAAGACTCTCTCTGTGTGTGTGTGTGTGTGTGTGTGTGTGTGTGTGTGTGTGTGTGTGTTACCATACCAAATTTGATTACCAGCTCACCAAAAGAAGTGACGTGTCGTGACAGCAAGAGAACAGTTTACCGGATCAGATCCTCGCAGCATCACTCCACCGCATTGTCACTGATCACAATATCACACCCTCACTTTTACCACTCATACCATAGTATCCCTTCATCACACACAGTCATACTGTGACTTCATCGCACCATCATTATTCTATTTATTTATTTTTTAAATCAAGCCATCACTCTGTTACAGTGTCACTCTGATCAATCCAGTGCGTTTGTCCCGTTAGGAGCGGCGAGGATCAAACTGCACGGCTCGGTGGCGGCGCGCGCGCGCCGGACGCAGGAGCATCACACGCAGTGAGTTACTTTCACTGAAGTGCACCTCGCTGCCAATGTTACCGGTGCGCTCATCTCGGTTATTTTGCAGTCACGCATTTAAATTAAAGCACTGTTATTTCTACGTGAAGGGACAATCAATGTGAACTCTGACTTTCACACAGGACACGGACGGACGCGGAGGGAGGCTGTCGTTCCAATTCGTGCCGCGCGCGACACACAGTGCGTGTGCGCCGGCGAATGTGGTTAATTTTTTTTTTTTTTTTTTTTTAAAGAAAATTTTTAAAAAAAGATCAGACGCTGTCGTTACCTGGGTTGTGCTGCGTGGGGGCTGCGGGCAGCATCCTCCGATCCCCACGACTCGACTGTCCGTTCCCAAAGGACACGCACGCACGCAAAACTAATCATAATCGACTGCTCTTCAGCCTGGACTCAGTTGCTGCGCCTTCATTCTTATTGCTTCTAGCTCCTCCGCCAGTTTGGTGCTCCTAAGTCAAGTTGCGCGGGTGCGAATCCAGCCCTCGCCCGGGTGAAGACGCAGCCCCATCTACCCCCGACCGAAGGACTCCAGGCGCTGAAGCTCTGCCAAGATCTCGCTGCGCTGCGGCCGAGGCCACCAAATCTCGCGATATCGCGACGGAGCCCCCCTCCCTCCCAGATCGTTAGCTTTTCGTGAAAGCGCGGGATACGCTGCGCGATGGTGCTCCGCTCGGCCGCTACTCGCTTTTGGAAACCTTTAAAACTCTTTCCTGCTAAGCTTATGTCTACAACAGCGGCCTGCCAGTTTATGGAAACACTTCTTAACCTAGTTTCCCGTAGCACCATAAAAGACCCACAGCTTAATGTCTCAAATCTCATGAGCACCTCAGAGTGTTACCGACACTTTGCCTCAGCTGATTTAAAAAAAAAAAGAAAAGAAAAAAAAACTGACACACATCCTATTTCGCAGCATAAAATGCTGTGTTTCCTTTGAGTATTTTTCAGTTTTATTTAAATAGCTGACACAGAACGCTGCTGCATGAGTTGTGTCGGAACTACCGAAGCGTTCCCACGTATCTGCTCGTCTCTGCGTTGGCTTCCTAGTCGACCGGATTAAATTCAGGACTCTGGTTACGGCCTACGAGAGCATCGCTGGAACTGCTCCCTACGTCTACAAGACCCGGTCATCCGGTACACCCCAACCGGACCGCCACGCTCCTCCACCTGTCCCCCGCTTGGCGGTCCCACGCACGAAAGGTAAAGCGCGGAGGTTCTCGGTTCGGGCTCCGTTGTGGTGGAACGACCTCCCCCCTCTCACTCAGGACTGCTGAATCCCTGCCCGCACCTAAAAAGAGTCTTAAAACTCATCTCTTCCAGACTCACTTCACCCATGATCTCTAAAGTTCAGGTAACGTGTAATTGTTCACGCTCTATAACTTTGAGATCATACCTGCGAAACAACGGATAAACCTTCGCGTAGCTACTCGTGTAATGTAAATGTCTATATAAATGTATGTATATTATTAGGAATGTGATTACGAATCGTTGATATTCAGATAAACCTTTATACAGCTGCTCGTGTGATGAACATTGGTTCATCTATGTCTCTCTTTCTGCTGATGTAATGCACACGAATTTTCTATGTGATGTACAGACGTTTGGAGAAAAGCATCTGCTAAATGAATACACACACACACTGGCTGAAGCCGCTTGTCCAGAGTGGGGTCGCGGCAAGCCGGAGCCTAACCCGGCAGCACAGGGCGTAGGGCTGGAGGACGCACCCAGGACGGGATGCCAGTCCATCGCAAGGCACCCAAATTGGGACTCGAACCCCACACCCACCAGAAAGCAGGACCCAGCCAAACCCACTGTGCCACCGTGCCCCCCTAAATGAATACAAGTAATTGTAAATACTGAAGTATGAAGAGAAATGTTGAATGAAGTGGTTCAAAGCAATACAGTGCATCATCCATGAAATTATTCCCAATGGTAATAGCACAACGGTACTCTGGCATAATAATGAGTTTTTAAAATCAATACTTCTGTTATGCTTTGAAGCAAGAATTGGTGCTCAATACTCACCATGTGCACATGCATCATGGGTGCTTGGAATGCTGGTGTCCAGTGCAATCTCAGACAAGGATGACCCCCCCAAACCTGCAACCTACCAGTGTCGCTCTGCACCTCCCTCCGGCGACACAGGATATCCACAGTTCTGTGAAACAGTACCGTGGTGCAGGAGAGAACACTGTGTATCGGTGCCAAGGCGAGCGTGCTCGTGCGTGAGCAGGATTGATGGGACTTTTTGCTCTGCACTATCTGCAGCAGCCTCAGCAGCTAGGATGGCGTGGCATTTCTGGAGCGGGACTTTAGCCGCATGGTCATGTCACCTCCATCTCTGCCAGGCCTCTCTGGAGAAGGGATGACCGCCATCGACAGAGGCACGAGCACACTGACCACCTTGCATACCTGCCCTGTCTTTGCCAGCAGACTCAGAAAGGCATCAGCTGCCTGGTTTTCGTTGCGTTGCCAGGACAAACGCATTTCTCTGATCTTACACACACACACATCATCTGAAACCACTTGTCCCGAGTGGGGTCGGGACGAGCTGGAGTCCAACCCCGGAACGCAGGGCGCAAGGCCGGAGGGGGAGGGGACACACCCAGGATGGGATGGCACCCCAAGCAGGGCTCGAACCCCAGACCCGCCAGAGAGCAGGACCCAGCCAAACCCACTGCGCCACCACACCCCCCCCATGCTGCAATTCTTATTTAAAACAGTAAACAGAAATTTTAACTGCATTCTGCACACTTTAGTCTATTCAATGTGAGTCTAATCTTTTCCTTGCACAGACGACTTAATCTGCACTTCCCCTTGTGTTATACTGTGTATAATCGCTGTGCAAATAGTGACAGGACAAAAAAAGGCATGTTTCAATTAGCTTTAAAATGTTTATTGCCTTAGTAGGTAATTAAAAAGGAGAAGCAGCTATGTGAAGTGCTCCAGTGTAGGAGGCTGGCATCCCAGCGTTCACTATAGCAGCTGGGTGTATCGGCATGGTGGTGAAAGAGACAGTTTAAGGGCCGAGCTGCCAAAAACAGTCTGATGCATGATGAGGAAACACTAACTACATGCCAGCTCTGTCACCTAGACGTGGTCGGGCACTGAGAGAAACGGATGAGACCAGCAGTCGAAGTATGTACTTGAAAGCAAGGGACACAAAAAGCAAGGGAAATGCGGCGTTGTTCTTGTCTCTAGTACTGCCATCACAATCAGCGCAAGTCATGCACTCACTTCTAAGCAGGGGAACCGTTTGTTCGGCGTCTTTAGCGTGAAATTCCCGCAGCGGGGTCGCTGACATCAACGAGAACAAATGTCTGAATGAAACCAGGAAAGCTGCACATGGTGAAGATGAAGCAGTAAGGCATTTTGTGGTGATTCTGAGGTCAGCCTTGCATTTGTTTTCTGTTGACAGTACTTTAAAGAGTTTTGCTGAATTCCTAAATAAAAAATGTAAAATCTACATTTGAGGTGGTTCAGTTTCTCCTTCCCCTTTTCTGTGTTAATGCTCTGGAGCTGCCCAGTCATTAGCGAGGGGAGGAATTATGGTCAACTGTGTTCCGTCTCCTTTTCACAAAGTGATCGTTTAAGGGATTTGGACTGACCCAGGGAAAGCTGTCTGAACCGTTGGCTACTACTGTGTGTGTGTTGTGTGTGTCTGTGTCTGTGTGTCGGGTTATGAGAGAGAGGGAACACATCACAGATCATCGGTCTCCCCATCAAAGGGGATGGTGTCCACCTCCACGTGAATGTGGCTTGTCTCCCCACTGCCCACCCAGCCTATGGGTGTGCGGTTAAAGGAGGGTCGTGAGCCGATGTCCTGCTGGTAAACCACCGCTGGCTGTGGCTCCACGGGGGCCACGTCAACCTCTGGCAGCTGAAAGGTCATAAGCTGGGTGGCTTTCTCAAAGCCCCCATAGGGCATGGCACTCCTGGTTGGGTGCGGGGGAAACAAGACAAGCAAAAAGGCTTTAAATGAATCATATAACCACATATGGACGGCAACCATTTTTGTAGTGTGACAAGTTGTTGTCTCATTGCTATTAATTTTGTGCAGCCCAATTTTGCACTTTATTTTCCAGTGCCTTTGATGTTGTGTCACATTCCAGTGCAGTTTTCTATCTTCCACACACTGCACACACAGCGACCGGGGGGCTGTCAGTGGATGGCTCACCTGTTAAAGCACTTGTACTTCGGCAGTTCCCGGTACATAATGGGTCCCGGCATCTCAGCCTTCATGGTGGCCATTAGTTCTGCGTTGCCCTTCATTGCTCGTTCCCACGGCGATATGTACGTCTTCACGTATTCGCATTTCTTCTTGGACTTGTCCGAAGCCGAAGCCGTCCCACCTGCTGGGACGCAGACCCAAGTGTACTTTCAGAATCTCTCTTTCACAAGAATGAAATTGCATTAAAGACCTTTAAATAAAGCCCTCTGGCAGTCTATAATTCTGAACTTATCCTTGCCTTGTTGGCTGGTTCCACCTCCTTGTCCTCCAGCACCCTGCCCACCAGCACCTCCTGCGAGTCCTCCGGCTCCTCCGGCTCCCCCCGCACCTGCAACACCCACAGCGCTCCCTCCCGCACCCGTCACCAGTACTCCCTTGACCAGGCTGCCAGGTTTGGGAGGAGGGATGGGTGCACGCCCAAGCCTGCCAACATGACCAACCATCTGCCCTCTCACAATGTGGCCGCCTACATCCATCATCTGTCCCCCAAGAGTGGGCACCAGCTTCTGAAAGTTCTCCTGAACGAAAACATCACACAAAAAAAGCTCAGTATTCATTCCGGGCTCTTTTAGAAATCCAACAAAGTGAGCTCAGCACAAGTTTTCTACCCCCATGTAACATGCACCCCTTCCTCCAGCGCCTCACCATGGATTCACTGGTGAACACATCTGGGTTGTTTTCATATATGAACTTCTCCACACGCAGCTGCCTCATCTTGAACATCTTGGAGCCCTTGTTCTTGAGCAGGGACAGCTCCTCCAGCATGATGTCCTTGGGGGTACTGATCTTGGGGCCCAGGTCGAACTCGGAGGCTTCGGGCTCGGATTCGTACTCTGTGGGAAGGTGCGCGGGGTTGCAGACTGTGCCTCAGCAAACTACTCCAGAGCGTAAAGAGTAAAGTGAACACGGACTGTTGGTGTCCTGTCCTGTTTTACGAGATTCTGCGCTCCCGTAACTTGTTCACTAATATGGTTGTTGTCTCACAAACACGAAGAAGCAGCTGACTGAGACAGCAGACACTCGCTGGTTGCAGATATCAAAGAACTCTGATTTTGAGATGCAGATGAACGGATCATTGGTTCATTTTCGTGTGGGTATGACTTCTGTTCATCCATCCTCTGCATTCATCTCATAACTACGAGTCGCAGAGCTGAACAAGCATGGTGGCACACCCTGCCATAGACCATCTGTCACCTCCGTGACACATTCTTGCAATATTTTCAGTACCGTGTGAAGAATGAATCACCTCTGGATGTTTCTTTGCCGTGTTTTTCTCCATATGTGTATAAAAATGAAAACTTGGCTCCCGTGAGAAGCATCCCCTCCCTCCCGTCTATGTGCCGCACTCCACATCTGATATGACGTTAGCTGCCAGTTTACATAATGTGCTCTCACCTTTCCGGCTGCTTCCCTATGACTCCGCTCTATAGAGGCAGAGTTTATCTTTGGCTGAGTGACATCATATTAGACGGTGCTGTTTTATATTCATACTTCCTTCACGGGAACAGTAGGGACAATCACCACATTCATACCACTAGTAATTATTCACACCTTACTCCGAGGCCCATGAAACAAAGGATTTTAAATCCCTCGTTGCATTTAAGATCTTAATTCATGAAAGACAGTAATTTAATAGCCTTTCCAAGCAGACCAGGTGCTTCAGTAGGAGTTTGTCTGGGGTGGGGTAGTGTTAACTATAGAAGAAATGCATCTACTTGGCATGGTGACTCGTTTACGTTTCACACTGATGTGGCAGTGCGATTGCAGTTATGGATAATACCTTGGGTGAAGTCTCCCACCCTGATGTGATGAATCCTAACACCCGGGTAACAGCCAAAGGCACGCAAACCTAAGTGCTGGTCCCTTTCCGTGTGAAGTGTTCGCCTCGGACGTCCCTGCTGAGCAGCGTAAGTCAGCTCCCGCCATTCTCTGCGTGTGTGGGAGTGTGTGCTGCCTTTGCAGAAGTGTGAAGTACACAGTCAGACTGGAGAACCTGGGCTGTGAAATCCCCACTAGAAAAGTCCCACGAGTCGCTTCCCTTATGAAAAGCAATTCGCACAAATGTACTCTTCTGGTGTACAAAAGCACGCTAAAGATGAATTACGCACACGCTGTCTGAAACCACTTGTCCCAAGTGGGGTCGTGGTGAGCCGGAGCCAACCCTGGCAACACACAGGGCGTAAGGCTGAAGGGGGAGGGGACACACCCAGGATGGGACGCCAGTCTATCGCAAGGCACCCCAAGTGAGACTTGAACCCCAGACCCACCAGAAAGCAAGCAGCACCCCCCAAAGATGAATTAATATGAATGTATTATGTTTACTCTAATGGGTGACACACGTACACTAAAGATGAGGTTAATATATAACTAGAATAAATAAAGTAAACTTACCAAGTATGATAAGCATCACTGTATCTTAATATTTACTTATTTTTTAACAATGCCTTTTCCCATTATGAAAGGTAAACTTGCGTGTGGAAAATACAGTTATGAGAAAGGGCCACTTACAATGCATTTATTGACGACAAACGCAACCTCGCGGGGAAGATCTGTCAAGGCCGGCGGTTCGCGTAACGTGTCCCCTTGTTTACGGGCCCACCTTTCACTTGTGGACCACGTGTGTGATTTGCAGCTGCTTTTCCTATTTTGTTAATCGCTATGGGATAATGTAACGTACAGGCCTATCTGCGCATTAGCTCACCACAGGTCTCAGAGGAGTATACAAAATCAACACCTGCATGTTCCTGTGGACAGTCGCTGTGTTCAGGACTCACAGGCTGGTGGGCGGCTTTATCGATACAGACAGTCTTCGATTTATGATGGTTCGACTTGCCATTTATTTGGCTTTGCGATGGTGAGCCCGTGATAGACATTCAGTAGAAACCATGCTTTTAGTTTTTAATCTTCATTTTTTTTTCCCCCAGTCAAGCTAGACACAGAGCAATACTCTCTCACGATGCTGGGCAGCGACGGCGATCCACATCTCCCGGTCTGCCACGCGAAGGTGTGTATTAAATGCATTTTCACACATTGGCTGAAAGCACTTGTCCCAAGCGGGGGTTGCGGCGAGCCGGACCCTAACCCAACAACACAGGGCGCGAGGCTGGAGGGAGAGGGGACACACCCAGGACGGGACGCCAGTCCATCGCAAGGCTCCCCAAGTAGGACTTGAACCTCAGACCTGCCAGAGAGCAGGACCCGGCCAAACCCACTGCACCACCGCACCCCCAAAATGCATTTCCGACTTATGATATTTTCAGCTTATGATGGGTTTCGAGGAACATAACCCCATCGTAAATCGGGGATCACCTGTGTAGCATTACCATATTATTAACCCCTTTGGGCCGGCAGTTTGCTGAGCACCACTTCAGTGAAGTCCCACCTGTATCACTCACTTGCGCATACCTGTAAATGATCCTGTAAACAATTCAGCCTTTAGCGTGATCAGTTTTCAATTGATCCTTCCTGTCTAGTTTTATGTTTTTCATCGGTTTGATATGTTCGTCCCGTAACTTGCAGCCCGGATCCCCCCGTTTTCAGCAATGCATTTGCCATCGGGTCGCTTGCTGTGTGGTGCTCGAGACAGTATATTGCACCACTTTTATTCTGGTGGAGAATGATTGCTGCTGGAAACCATAATTAATCTTGATGAAAACAAATTTGATTTTTCACTCCAGAGGAGGAATTGCACAAATAATTACATTACTCAGCCGTACAATAAGGCAAGCTTGGTTCTTTTCTAATCGTGTTTAAACAGAAAATCTTTTATTTGTTTGGTTGTTTAATGTCAGCACGTCTCATTATATGTCTCCTTGACATTTACATTTATAATTTTTGCACTTCATGTTTTCGGCCATTGCAATGATTCGTGCACACTTGGAAGGTATTATGTCATAAATAATTTTTTAAATTTCGCTCTGATGAGAAATTGTATTAATACTGTTGTCTTTGGGAACTTTTGTACTGCTGTTTTTTTATTTGCTGTCATGTCCCATCATTTGCAAGAATCGAAATGCCACGGTGTGGGGGGGTGCAGTGGGTTGGACCGGGTCTTGCTCTCTGGTGGGTGTGGGGTTCGAGTCCCGTTTGGGGTGCCTTGCAACGGACTGGTGTCCCGTCCTGGGTGTGTCCTCTCCCCCTCCAGCCTTGCGCCCTGTGTTGCCGGGTTAGGCTCCGGCTTCGGCTCTGCCTTCCGAGAGAGAATGTGTGTGTGTGTGTGTGTGTGTGTGTGTGTGTGTGTGAGAGAAATGCCACAGTGGGAAGATTTGCAAGATTGGAGTGAAGGAGTTGCAGTGCCAGCCAGGCCTGGGCTCTTTGTCCAGATGCCAACGAACCCAAGCTCAGTGTTGCGGTTATGTTACGCGGCTTTAGCATCTTCCTCTAGGGACACCAGCAAGTGCGAGCTGGGTATTGAATTGCATTTTATGGCATGATCAGAAGGAGTCACGAGGAGGTAGATTATCACCTATGACTGACTGACTACTCCACAATAATACATGCTGTTGATCTGGAAGTCTGCACTGGGCCTAAAATGCTGCGTGACGAAGGACATGCAATCTATCGAATGTTGGGCGGCACGGTGGCACAGCGAGTAGCGCTGCTGTCGCACAGCACCTGGGAGGCGTGAGCGGACGTGAGTTTGATACCTGCTCGGTCTGTGTGGCGTTTACATTTTCTCCGTGTGTTCGCACGGGTTTCCTCCAAGTGCTCTGGTTTCCTCCCACACTCCAAATACCTACTGTTAAGGTAGATTGGTGACTCTAAGTCACACATAGTGTGTGAGTGACAGAGAGAGTGTGTTCCACTGATGTATGGACGAGTGACCCAGTGTAAGTAGTGTATCTAGCAGTGTAAGTCACCGTGGTGAATAAGGTGTGTGTCCTCATAACACTAGAGAGTTCATTGGGAGTTGCTTTGGAGAAAAGTGTCTGGTAAATTAAGTAATATCTTGAAGTAGAAAGCTGGGATGTGTACCCTATCAGCGTAGAGTCAGTTGTCACCCTGCGGAGAAGGTGTGTGTGTGTGAATGCGAGAGAGAAACAGTGAAAGAGAGACCATGACGGTGCTCCTGCTGATTTCTTACCATCCTGTGTGATGTGGGAGAAGTCAGTGATGATCCTCGATGACTTTTTCCTTTTGATGGGCGCGGGTGTCCCTGACAGAGGCATGATTTCTGCCAGGGGAGATTGAACAGATAGTCACTATAAGGGTTGTGCAGCCCTCACACATCCACTGAAGGCTCTGCAGGGCAGGCTGCTCAAGTGAGGAACTGCAAGGGGTCCCTCCAGTGGCCACCACGTGTCACTGCAGCCTTTCCATCAACAGTCTGCCAGCTGGAACCAGGGATGGGAATTTACAGAGAATCAGGCTAGTGAGGAGTATTCCAGTCACTGGGGGTTCGAAAACGCCAGGATTTTTTTCTTAAACGGGCTCAGCCTTATGCAGCCCACAAGAACATTTGCAAAATGTATCATGGATACGTACTACCTACCATAAATTCTATAAATTCAACTGAACCACATCATCGTAGAGTTATAGCGACAGCCCTATTTGAACACACGCTGCACCTAAATGAAATACAGTACAATAAATAGTAATACTTAGAGATTTAAGGTTCAGGACGTCATTCGCTATGATTTTTATATCTGCGACCCTCGGACCAGTTCGCGATAATGATTTTGGCCCTTGGTAAAAAAAAAAAAAAGGCTGGACACCCCTGCCTTATGACATATCATATATAGAGAGGAAGTGCTGGTGAGTCCTGGACAAAGTATGAAGTTTGGAACATGGCATGATTGATGAAAACAAGCCACATACAGCATAATTCTGGACTATTATAACAGTAAATGACAACGGAGATGAAATCAAGCAAAACATGAAATTTATAAAATACTTGATGAGTTTAAAAATCAAAGGTTATAATCAGCCATTCCCTAAACAAGAGAAGGAAGAGGATTGTAGCCCAAAATGAACACATTAATTAATTTTATTCGACGTATAAACTACGTGCAGCGAGTTGATTACAATAATACACACACACACACATTTTCAGAACCGCTTGTCCCTTACGGGGTCACGGGGAACCGGAGCCTACCCGGCAACACAGGGCGTAAGGCCGGAGAGGGAAGGGGACACACCCAGGACGGGACGCCAGTCCGTCACAAGGCACCCCAAGCGGGACTTGAACCCCAGACCCACCAGAGAGTAGGACTGCGGTCCAACCCACTGCGCCACCGCACCCCCCCGATTACAATAATAATATTTCATAATTCTTGCAGACGTTGCTGGATTAACCAGATTGTTTCCTCCTGCATTCCAGCACTTCTCAGTGAGGTGCCTTTTAGAGGCTGCCCAAGTTCTTTATGCATGGCTAACTTTACACACACACACACACACACACACACACACACATTCCTGTGAGTCATGAGAATGGGCAGGCAGTACATCTTACGCATATGGAAACAGAGGCAGATGACAGCCGACAGAGGCGATGATATCGGAGGCACTAAAATTCAAATAAGAGTTTTTTTCTCTTTACCAGTATAACTGTGCAAATGGTTTCCTTTCTGGGTGTGCAAGAGTGAAATATATAATATTATTACATGGGCGCACTGGAATGTCAAATCCTCACTATCACAGGTAGTACAAAAATGGACCATGTGCACGGGGCTGACGCTCTCGCTGCCCAGCGTTTTCCTACATTTTCCCTTGACGCTCCTGTCTGCATTTTGCAGCTTTTACAGTATCATTTTGTGTTTCTTTAAGGAGACTGAATATTGCTTTGCGTTGCCCAGATTGTAATCCTATCATCTAAGGCTATTTTTATTCACTGTTTTACAGCGAGACCTTTCCTCTGCATGCACGGCTGTCAGCGGAGCAGCGGACACGCAAGGTCTGTGGAGGGACACTCTTGGACAGTCCTCGTACATGCACAGTCGCACGACCGGTGTCCACACCAACGCAGCTCGAGGGACAAGTGTAGAGTGTTTGCTGCGGTGCAGCGCGGGCCGATTCGTAGGCGCTGCCAGTTCAGAGGCCATGCTCCGCTGTAAAACCATCACACGCCAGCCTTGGGGTTCGAGTTTCTCCCACTGGTATTCCTGGCTTTGCAAGCCATATAAATCTGAAGCGGGCAGCTGAGAGGGGCGGTCAGCAAATAATTCTGGGTCAGCCTGCGCTTAAAGACGTTGCGTTCTTAATGTAAAATCAACGCATCGGTGCATTTTATTGAGCGGTAGAGCCCATAAAAGAGAGAATGCATAACTGCCCAAGACTGGAGAAGGAATTTGTAGTATACAGTGATGTGACATCAGTCCGTCTTTAGAGAATGACCCCTTATCTGACCTTTTGCTAAGAGTTTAAAGACTGCCACGCAACTTTGTTCAAGGGTTAGGGAATGCCAGTAAGTGCAGACGCAGTGCTCATCCACTCACCCGATCTTGAGAAGTCCCAAGTACGAAGAGCGTGTCGGAAGAATGGAGCCTAGAGATTAGTCAAAAGGAGCGTCGCACAAATCCCAGATTCCCTCTGACCTGTCCCTCCTCTGCATCCCAGGGTACACAAGATCCCAGCAGGATTTGGATGGCAGGTCTTTTGGGGGGGGGGGGTCCTGTTCTGCCCAGCACAAAATGCTGATGCAAAGCGCACGGCTATCAGCGGACCAATGCTTTCTTGCAGATGCATCACAGGTCTATATATAGAACTGCGGAGAGTGAGGAGACCAAGGGAGGTCATAAGATTGGCCCCCTAAGGCTGTAGGGAGAATTAGAGCTAATTGATTTGCCCTTTTCCCCCCCACTCTTGAGTAATTTGTGAAATTCCATACTGGATTTTCACCCTTTCCCTTATGAGGGAGTCCTGGGAACTGCAGCTCAGCCCCTGCGGTGGTCTGATTGACCGGTCTTTTGGGATGTCCTTCCCGCCTCATCACACTGAGACCGTTCACCGATAATGGATGCACGGGTTGAACCGACTCATTTCCTCACAACTCCACCGACCAATCGGCCAGCTGGTTCCGTTGTTACGTGAAGAGCGGCAACGCCGGCAAACGCCCTGTGCGTGTGATCCACAGCCAGTTCGCTTCCAGACTGGAAACTAATAGTATGTACTGTACGTGTATTCATTTAGCTGACGCTTTTCTCTAAAGCAGCTTACAACGCAAGGCTACTTTATGATTATTTACCCATTTATGCAGCTGGGTAATTTTAGCGGAGTAATTTAGGGTAAATACCTTGCTCAAGGGTACTACAGCCAAAAGTGAGATTCAAACCTGCGACTTTTGGGTTTAAAGGCAGCAGGTCTAACCAGAACACTATCAGCTGTCGACATGTCAATCCCAGGAACTTTTTCTTGTACAGATGTCCCTATCTGTCTTAGAATATACTCCCACTTCATCCTCTGCTGCTCTTTTGCAGAAGTATTTCTGCTAGCCTACCTGGCTGCGCACAACCTAAAGCGGTTTAAAAATTGCTAGCCGATATGGATATCTGTTGTATCACATGATCTGAAAATCGTGGCCTCATCTGCAGGGGTGTGAAGCTTTGTTTTGTCTTTTTCCTGCCGTGAAATTCAGCAGCTCTGGAGCAGCCCCCTGTCACTGAAGGACAGGTGAAGGACAGGTGAAGGACAGGTGAAGGACAGGTGGAGGAGAGGTGTCCTTCAGTGGCAGGGGCTGCTCCAGAGCTGCTTAACTTCAGCCCCAGAAAAAGGTCCCTGTATACACACTGGCAACAGATGAAGAAAACCTCACGACACAAGCAGTTGTGAAGCTCTGCTCAGAATTCCCTCATAAGAGAAGTTCCTTGCCTGGACTCTCCTACTATGTAAAACCATCATATGAAGTGTAACCTGCTGCTCAACCCTTTGATAGGCCCAGTCTGAACCCTTGTCACCTAATGGTCTCTCTGACACCTTAGTAACTTCTCCAGCCATTGATGGTCTGACCATCCATCCATCATCAGCAACTGCTTGTCCCGACCAGGGCGCAGGGCCAAAGAGGAGGGGGGGGACACCCAGGACAGGATGCCAGTCCATCACAAGGCACCCCACGCAGGGCACAAACCCTAGACCCACCACACAGCAGGTACCAACTGAACCATCACACCACCGCATCACCACACCCCCCCGATGGTCTGACCATAAATGTTCAAAGAAAAATTCTTTGCAGTTACGGAACATAAATAACAGTAAATACACGAAGCAGGCATGTGCACGAAGGTGGGCGCCAGTGGAACGTTCCCCTCACCTCACCCAGTATTCCTCCTTATTGCTTGGGACCTGGGTGTGAAAGAGCTTCCCCCTAGAACCGACACAGTTCAAATGTTGGAGTGGCCCGATTCATCCCATGACCCTCTCGAGGGTTTTCTGGTACCAAACAAAGGTCATTGGGTCATGAAGCACATACAGTTATGACGCCGTAAGCGCCTGAGTTTAAGAACTGAATTTAATGACTTTTTCTGTACATGTAAACCCAGATGGACCTCTGCATATTCTATTAATACGGCGGATAAAACGAGGGTTACTAAATTTGCCGAGGCGGTTCAGTTGCCCCCTCTTCGTCTAACGAAGAATATAAAAAGCCCAGGGAAGGTCGGGCATCAAAATTAAATCTTGAACACCATCTTGTGGTGAACAGTAACACACACAGTATTGGAAGTGTCTGTCTTGAGCAGTGCTTCTCTGTTTACATTTCCATTTAGGTTTACATTTATTTATCAGACACTTTTCTCCAAAGCGACTTCCAATGACTCTATGTAGTGTTATGAGGACACACACCTTATTCACCACGGTGACTTACACTGCTAGATACACTACTTACACTGGGTCACTCATCCATACATCAGTGGAACACACTCTCTCTGTCACTCACACACTATGGGTGACTTAGAGTCACCAATCTACCTTAACAGTAGGTATTTGGAGTGTGGGAGGAAACCCACACAGACACAGGTAGAACATGCAAATCTCATCTTAACGTTGACGACGTTGACGACACTCGTCATGCTTGCAGGCCCTCTCCGCTGAGCAATTCATAAGTATCATGTGTGATAAAGGAGTAGTAAATGTATCCTTTATAAGAGAAGAATAAAAAAATCAAATCACAGAAATTCACTTCTAATGATATTGCCTTGGGTGCGGTGGCGCAGTGGGTTGGACCGCAGTCCTGCTCTCCGGTGGGTCTGGGGTTCAAGTCCCGCTTGGGGTGCCTTGCGGCGGATTGGCGTCCCGTCCTGGGTGTGTCCCCTTCCCCCTCCGGCCTTACGCCCTGTGTTGCCGGGTAGGCTCCGGTTCCCCGTGACCCCGTAAGGGACAAGCGGTTCTGAAAATGTGTGTGTGTGTGTGTGTGTGTGATATTGCCTTTTAGAAGAATTCTGTGTGGTCACGTTTTAAACTGATAGGTAAGGCTTTCCTTTGTCTTCCCAACTTCTTTTTGCACTTTTTCAAACTTTTTGCTTTACAGCTCATTGTGTTGCCGGGTAGGCTCCGGTTCCCCGCGACCCCGTATGGGACAAGTGGTTCCGAAAATGTGTGTGTGTGTGTGTTATAAGGGGACGCGGTGGCACAGCGGGTTTGGCTGAGTCCTGCTTTCTTGCCAGTCTGGGGTTTGAGTCCTGCTTGGAGTGCCTTGCGATGGACTGGCATCCTGTCCCCTTTCAGGCTTGCACCCTGTGTTGCTCGGTTAGAATCTGGCTTGCCGCAACCCCCGCTCGGAACAAGCAGTTTCGGACAGCATGTGCGTGTGTGTGAGCTCATTATTATGATAGGTTATTGTTTTCCATTATGATAAAAAGTATCAAGGTTTTTCAGAGTTATTTGAGCTGCATGGTGGCATGGAGAGTAGTGCTGCTGTCTCACAACACCTAGGTGGTGTGAGAGGACATGGGTTCAATCTCTGCTCAATCTGTGTGGAGTTTGCATGTTCTCTGTGGGTTTCCTCTGAGTGCTCTGGTTTCCTCCCACACTCCAAAGACATGCTGTTCTGGTTCCCCCATAGTGTGTGAATGACAGAGAGAGAGTGTGTTCCACTGATGTATGGATGAGTGACCCAGTGTAAGTGGTGTATCTAGCAGTGTAAGTCACCATGGTGAATAAGGTGTGTGGGCTCATAACACTACATAGAGTTCATTGGAAGTCGCTTTGGAGAAAAGCGTCTGCTAAATGAATATAAACGTTTGTGGGCAGGCGCACAGCTACAGGACGACTGAGATGAAGGAATACTGTACAACAAAGTCGTGGGGCGTCTGCATGCCTTGTGTGATGCTTGTGTTTTAAATTAGAACATATGCTGTCTTCAGGCGTTTCTCTTAAGGGAGAGTTGGTAGCTTGTTATGTAAATTTCAGGTTTCAAACTGGATTTGCTTGGAAGCCCAAATTCTCACAATTTCAGTGCTCATCGGAAGCATTAGTTGTATTTATTTGCATTCAGTTTCCATTTTTCATCACTTTTCTTCATTGTCGTTGCTGTTTTTAATGGAAATGTTCCTTCGGCAATGCTTTTGTAGACCGATGCCAGAAAAGTACTCGTAAGTGAATGCATTTCATGCAAAGCAGGTTTATTGGACAGCCATAAGTTTCTTTAGATACAGTCGGCTTTGAGACTGTCCTTCAGACAGAGAGTCTGTTTGTTTTTGATATTTTGCCATCGGTTGTGTGTCGTATTGGAACTGGTCTCTCTCGAGGAAGAGCTGCTAAATGCGTGGCTGATTTTGAGCTTGTATCCTCACCCAAAAAAGCGGCACTGCCGAGTAACGGATATGAGTTTTAAATGGGACTTCTTTCCCGAAATTTCCCCTTTGTCACCTCCAAAGTGCTCCAAGAGCCATGGTTTGTTGGGCTGTAGACTGAAAAGCAGAACTCTGCATTACGGTCTTTCGGCAGAGCTCAGAGGATGATTGATTAAAAAGGAATTAAATAAATAAATACATCAGTGGCTGATACTACGGGGGCAAGGTGGCGCAGCGGGTTTAACTGGGTTCCACTTTCTGGTGAGTCTGGGGTTCGAGTCCTGCTTGGGGTGCCTCGCGATGGACTGGCGTCCCGTCCTGGGTGTGTCCCCTCCCCCTCCAGCCTCGCGCCCTGTGTTGCCAGGTTAGGCTCTGGTTTGCAGCAACCCCACTTGGGACAAGCAGCTTCAGACAGTGTGTGTGAAGGATAGTTGTGCTTCCTGAGCTGCACAGAAACTGAAAAATATAAGAGAACTATTTCTGAAATATCTTCTAAAGGTGAAAGTGCAGATCTGTCACACACATGCAGAGAAAAATGTCAAGATCCAGACATGTGGAAGCTTCACAGTCTATTTTATTCCCATAAAACTGCATTTTACAGCCAGTAAGAGCACAACAATACTCGCTTCACATTGCTGAAGGGTTTCAACTTCACAGTAGTATATTCATCATTTCTAATCTTTCCTTCTTAACCCTTCAAGATTCTTTTTTTTTCATATATTAAAGAGGAGTCACAAACATAATACACAAGAGAACTGAAATAACCAACCTTTTGATTTTAGATGTATATGAAAATTACACTGACATAATGTGGCCCTTTGTTATCCTATGCAGTGGATCAGTTTTCCACCTCAAATCCACAGAAGTCATCTCTTTCACTTCATGTTCTGTGTATCTCTCTTGGTGTGATGGCATTTCTCGCTAAATCTCAGCCCACAGAGTCAGTTTTCTTCAAGTAGCACAATGAAGCATGCCCAACCCATCCTCCTCATCACATCCCATTTCTACAAGTTACTATTAAACCACCTGGACAGTTAAAACGGAAGTTATCGATTGCCCTCCATCCTCTGTCCCAGTAAAGACTCCCAGCTAGTCCCACACCTACAGCAACTCACATTGCAGTTTATACCCCTGTGCCAATCTTTCCTTGCCCTTCTCCCTTAAACTGACAATACACTGATCACATTCACAGAAAGAGAGAAAAACACTCTGGTGATCCTAATGATCTGGTTAACAGTCAACACAACGTGAGCAGTGATAAAAATGCCAGACACCCAATTGCCAAACTGCAAGCAGCCCCAAGCTTCATGCTGGATTTTCCCATCTATGCGTAAATGCAAAGTTAGCTGCGGACACCGTGTCTCCGCATACCTCTTTCAGACCTAGACAGGCGGGTTTGCGTACATTTCCAAAGATCTCGGTATGCAGAAGGTATATGTGAAGAAGGCCCAGTGTGAAACAGTAATGTAGGCGAGTCACTCAGTCCTCATCCCTACACAGCCATGTCCACAGAACGGTAACCCCGTGGGGACCTGGTTATGCAGGGCTCCGCCATCCAGGTCCAGACGAGACTGCGTACGGCTACACACAATCCAGTCCAAAGTCCCACTGACCCTGTGTCAACTGATGGAGCCTAAGAGGTGCATCGAACCTGCTAAGACCATCCAACTCCCAGTCCTCGATCCTGTCCACCCTATGTACTCTCACCCCCACCGTGAGGCAACATACGAGATGAAAGACAAACCCTCTTTCGGTTACCTGCAATGAATCTCTCCTCTCAAGGTCAAAAATGAAAGATGACAATAAGACTCACACTACTTTGACGAAAGGTTCTCATCATCATCGCCCAACGAATGTCTTCTTGAGGAAAGTCACAGTCTGAATTTCACAAACACAGGTCAGTTTCGACAAAAAAAATTATCATCCAATTCCTTCATCTCTCTTACAGGGCAATTCCCCACAACTCATTCCATCATCGAAGGTACAGTACATCACTGAAACACATAATTGTTAGGCTCTCCGTGTCTAATGCATCAAGATTTTCATGATAATATGACTATATTATCTAACGGCATGTAAATGACAAGAGTAGGCTCACTTAGAACGTGCTGAAAGAGGCAGTGGGTGGACAATATGATCAGCGCTACTGTATGTGAACATTGAAAACGATAGAGCAGGATCATCTTTTCATGTAAGAACAGCCTCAACCCTTGGGAATATTATCAGATTTTGTCTTCATTGTGTTTCGTGTGCCTGTTGCTGAAGAAGGAGAGCCACCATGTCTTTGAGGAGCAAAGGAGTCTGGAATCTGCTCCACTCCTGCTCCAGAACTTCCCCCAACAAAGACTATATCAGTAGACACCATACTTTTCGTCTTACCCAGGGGTCCAGGTCTTAAACTTGTGGCTCCAGGTTATGTATTTTTGCACAGTGGCCTTGGACACAAGACATTTTTAAATGACAGCCCTCCCATAAATACAAGCTTTGCGAAGTTCACAATATAGTTTTCGTTGAGACTGGGTCGCAGCGATGTTCATTCAGTTCTGAATTCATCTTCAACGCTGATGTTTTCACTATGTTTCCATTCTTGCCAGTGAGCTTTGACAGCGAACAAGCCCCATTCTGTTCAGGTGTAGTTTTTTTTCTTTCTTTGGAATATGTTCTCATCATTTTCAACATTATTCTCCCTGCTACAAATTATTTTACATTATTGTGATAGAGAGGGGGTGCGGCGGTGCAGCGGGTTCGGTCGGGCCCTGCTCTCCGGTGGGTCTGGGGGTTCGAGTCCCGCTTGGGGTGCCTTGTGATGGACTGGCGTCCCGTCCTGGGTGCGTCCCCTCCCCCTCCGGCCTTGCGCCCCGCGTTGCCGGGTTAGGCTCCGGCTCGCTGCGACCTCGCTTGGGACAAGCGGTTTCAGTCAATGTGCGTGTATCTATCGTGATAGATGCACCACCAGTTCAGTCACCGACCATCACACTTTGTTCAAGCCCCATTAGCTGCCTCATGTTTCCTAAGAGGCTCTCATATCCAGCTGACACATATTGTAAATAGCATTTAACTTAACATGATTGCCCTGCGCACCTGCATTTGAAAGGATTATTTTACTGCTTTCTAGTTTAAATCCTTTTGTCAAATGGTATTGGATACGATGTCTCTACCCGCTATTGCGAAAGAAGTCCCCGAGGACAGACAAGGCTGGGTACAACTGATTTTAGGAGGGGCTGAGGGTCATTCTTGCGAAAATAAAATGAGACAACATCGCACACATCATTCCAGGTCCCCGATTTCTTTCCTGTGAAAAAAGTAAGCGGTGATCACTGCTCCATCGTGTTTCGCTCATCGTGCACCTTCAGCGCGGCATCGGAAGGTATACGCAAATCTGTCTGTCCAGGTCTTCGTGAAAGTGGATAAAAAAGCGTCGAAACGATCTATAAATGCATTTCTCAGCACTGGAAAAATAACTTTTTAGTCTACGCAAATTAATCTGAATATCGTTTATTTGGAGGAACGATTATTTGTACACTACTTTATACTGTTGTGAGCAGGCAAGCTTAAAGAGTTTGTTTGAGTTTCATATTTATGACATGAATTTTTAGCTCTGCAGATTTATTCAGCATTTCACAAGGGGCGGTTTCGGGGTGGGAGACAGGTGCGAAACAGCGTGGCGGTAGCAAGAGAGTATTCCCTTCAGGGTTGCATGTAGCCGGGCCTCCACACGCTGGCGTGGACCCCCCTCCTGGAGGCCACAAAGCGCGGCTTGGGGGCTTGAAGCGCAGCTGACCGCTGAGGTGAAGGCGGCAATGGGCTTAGCTCGGGAGCACTCTGGAACAGCTTGGATACATGCAGGCCCGTGTAGGCCGGGCCTGGAAAAGGCACCGGGCCCGAGGCGTGGACCCTGCTGGGTACGGGGGCGCTGCTTATTCTGGGCAGCTCGGGCAGGGCTGCCGTGGGGCCGGGCGGTGGGGAGCGTATGGTGGGGGGACGCTGCTGAGCGGGGGTCGGGGACGTGGCGTCGGAACGCAGCAGGGGGTCGCCGAGCGTGGTGGCGGCGCGCGGCGCGATGACGGTGGGCACGAGCGAGGTGGGTGCTGACATTGGTGTGGGCGTCGAGAAGCGCCTGATCTCGTGGACGCGACCGTATTTCACGGGAACCTGCCTGGGTGGGATCAGGGAGCTGCCCATCATGTAACTGCTCTGGTGCTGCATCTGGGACTGGTTGACCTTTGATTGGCCGCTGGTGCCAGTGAACATGGCCGGATTGAGTTGGTAAGGCTGCCTCCTTATGAAATCCAGAGCCGGGATCCCCTCCTTGTGCAGGCCACCCTTCTGAGCCCCTCGCTGGGTTTCGGACACCCTGCTGCGCTGTGCTCCAGGGGGGCACGATGGGGACAGCAGGGGGTTGTAGCTGATAGGTGGGGGAGCGCGGATGTTAGGTGAATATTTCCAGTGCGCCGGGAGGGATGGGGTGGGAGAGAGCTGATGCAGCCGCACAGGTGACGGTGGCTCAGCTGACTGTTCTCCGCTGCTGTCCACCACGTACCTGTCCATTCGGCTCTGCCTTCGGGCAAACAGCTCAGCACCTTTGCCCTCCATCGGGGGGATGTGAGGGGTCTCTGGGATCACACGTGGCTTGGGTGCCACCGGCGGTGGGACTTTAGGCTTCTGACCTTGCAGGAAGTTGCAGGCCTCTGTCTCCTGGTTGAAGATGTCCTCTTCATGGCTTGACCAAAGCCCTACCTTAGGCTTCTCGTCCAGGTCTTGCACCAGAGACAGCAGCTCTGGGTTTGGGGTGGCACCCTTCTTGTCTTCGTAAATGCTAAACATTGGCTTTTTGCTGCCACGGCGTAGTGCCTCCTGCAGGATGCCAGTGCGTGCTTGGGGCGCAGAGGTCCTCTGCTCATGGGAGACCGGGGCTACTGTGGAAGAACCGGAACTCGGAAGTGGAGCTGGAGGAGCGGAGGGCACAACTTCCCATACGGTGGAGGACACGAGAGGAGGCGGCTGCTGGTTTGCACCCGAGGAGGGCGTTCCAGGAGAATGGGTGGGAGCAGGTGTGAGCGGGGGGGAGAAAGGAGGTGAGAGGACTGATGGAGAGCCACTGACAGGGTCCTCTTGGCCTGACATCTCGGAGGAAGCAATGGAGATGGAAGGCTTTGCCTCCGTTGAGGCTGCGCAGAAAGACGTCTGCATGACCTCAGCTGCCATCGCAGGCTTCGTCTTCTTGGTGACATGTGGGCGGAAGACCACGGGAGCCGTGGCAGCCCGGTGGCTGATAAAGCCGGGGGCAAAGGGGCGTGCAGTTCTATTTACCACAGAGCTGGGAGGCAGGACGGGTAGCTGGCTGGAGACTGGGCGCGGGAGCAGGGCTGGGTGAGGCTCGGCTGGCTGGCTTCTCACAGGGGGCAGTGACATCACCACGCTGGCTGTGCTCAGGACCACAGGTTCTACGTTTGGGATGCTGAGGCTGGGAGGTGGGACAGGAGGAGGGATGTGTGACTCCTGCAGCAGGGGCTGTGACAATGGAGGCTTTTCCGGGCAGGGCTGCGCTCTGGGTTCCGGGAGGGCAGGGTGCTGTTGCTTTTGTGCGGCCATCTTCCTCATGTGCTCCACCACCCTCTTCCTCTGCTGCTCAAAGAGGCGAGCTCCTTTGCCTGAGGTGGCCGTCAGCCCCGGGCCCTCGCCATTCTCAGACTCAGCTGGTGGCTGCACTGCTGCGCTCCTCTTCTCCAGGACCTCCAGGTAGTCGCTATCCCAGGTGGGATCGGGGACCGCAGCAAAGCCATCCTCGTCAAACTCAGACTCGCTGCCGGGGAGGAGGCCATCATCCTCGTGCGAGTCTTGCAAAGCGTCCTCTTCCACACTGCCGAAGCTGGTGAGGGTGTATTTCTTGGAGCGCTGCCTTCGCTTCTTGAACATGAGTACGCCTTTGGAGTGGGGGTTGGGAGCATCCGTGAGCAACGAGGCAATTGTACGACATTTAGTGCGGGCCTCCTTCACCTGCTTGTCCTGCACTGTGTCCCCCCGGTGCAGCTCTGTGGGGACACACAGATGAGATGTCACAGGTCACGGGGGGCAAAACCTATATCCAACACAGTTCAGATACCTTCCAGCACATGTGAAAACTCAGATCAGTTAGACCGAGAGCAAATCCTCACACCGAAGGATAACAAACCTGCTTTCTTAAGGTCTGTACGTGGCAGTAGGATGTCTACAGCTTACTTCTTAACCATAGAGTTCTTTCTATACTCTTTTTTCTTACCATGAGCTATTTTTTTATGGGACGGCTGGTACCCTAGTGGTTAGATATACTGCCTTTGGACCCAAAGGTTGCAGGTTCAATCTTCACCTCTGGTTGTAGTATCTGTGAGCAAGGTACTTACCTTCCCTTGCTCCAGTAAAATTACCCACCCAGCTGTATAAATGGGTAAATAATTGTAACCTCAACACTGTAAATTGCTTTGGAGGAAAGTGTCAGCTAAATGAATGAATGTATAACATTCCCATTTGGTAATTTGACATAAAAGCACTGAGTGACTGGATTGATTCTAAAGTTTCTACAAATGTGTTTCAATCCAGTGCTCTTTATATGGTGAGGATCTTGGGTCCTGGATGTTGGAATGTCATTCTTGGGAAAAATAATATTCATATACATTTTCTTAAGATGCACAACCTCAAAAGCATTCGCCGCTCACGTTCCTCAGTAAATTAGTCATGAGCATTTAGTACGTGTGACATTTAGAACCCAAGCTGGACACGGCCTGGATGTAGGTCAGAGAGGTTCCATCATTTACAAACAACCAGATATGACCTTTAAACTGAGAAGTCCCTGAGGTCATTCCCTATAAATAGCCGATGCGGATTTTAAATCCAGCCGTGATTGTCGCAACATCCAGCAGAACGACTTACTGACTTCTGGGGTTTTCTTAAAGTGCTTCAGTAGGCAAGTCAAGGAATTATGGAGGTGGACTTTTCTCGGTGAACTTCAAACTGCCAAAATCTCACACGTCCAGTGAGATACTAATGACTTTATTCAGATGACAGGTGCACAGAAGGATGAGTGAGTGTGCGACCCATTTCCAGAAACTGTGTTTTGGAACCAGCTGGTTAACATAACGCAAACCGAGAGTGTCGGCTGCCCCAAAATGTGCTCCCAGCTCGTTTTAGTAAGCGATCTCTTACAGAACAGGAACTTAGCGGCTACTGAGCAGAGGTGGTTAGGAGATCTATATCCTCATATCCCTAAAAATAAAAAAGTGCCTGATAAATGTAACGCTGACAAAGTGTGTTTCTCCATTTTCCTTTTGACGGGGATCATTTATAGGCGCTTATTTATATTACCCCCTAAAACAGAATCCACTCGGACACATTCTTTCATTCCCCTTATCCATGTGAAAGTTAGTTTAGGTAAATCTTTACACCTGTGTTAAAATTCTTTTTCAAAAGTCCATTACAGATGTAAGAGCCATGAAATATTACACAGGCCAGTAACAAAAGGTCGTTAGATTAACAACTCCAAAAAAACAGCTCCGCAGCAGTTTCAATAAGTTATTGAAATTAAACCGTTATTCACAAGCTATAAATAATACATTTGTCCGTCCACCAGCAATATTTTATTTATAGTCCTTCATTTCCACTACCTGCTTTCGGAATTGTTCCGCACACAGGTCGGGTAATTCTTATTTACGGTGGCTGAATCACGAGGACTCTACTGCCACACTGAGCGAGCGAAAGGCTGAGCGACGATCATTATTAGGTTATTGTTGCTCTGCTATATTATTAGGTTATTATTACTAGGGTTACTTAAGAATTGCATGTCTGCAACTATGTCTCTTTCTCTTAATGTAAAGAACAGGTTGTATTTTTGCTGAGATGTACGTCGCTTTGGAGAAAAGCGTCTGCTGAATGAATAAATGTAAATTTAAATGTATTAAACAGTCCTCTTCACAAGCTCCGGCATGGAGTGAAGTAACTGCTGACACAAACCCACATGATGAACAATCGGTCCAAGTCCACTCCCACGCTGACCCCCCCCCTTCGCCCCCATGCCCACCTCGCATGCAATTCCACTTTGAGATAGGGGCCGTTGAGCGGGTCCAGTGTCACCGCTGACCTGTGCTTTTTTCGTCCGTTAGACAAAGGGAGGGCACCCACCGGGCAGATCCAGGAGCGATAATGATGTACAAAGCACTAGGACAGTCTGCTGCGCTATCGGTGAAACATGCACTGGCATACCCCTGATCTCAGGGGTCTCTCAGGGTAAAGAGTAGCCAGGCTCAACGAAGCTTGGCCATCAACATTTTTGAATGGCTATTATAGTACAATAGATAGGTCACCATTCCATTCCCGTGAATAAGTAAAACACGGCCCCTCCGTTCAGTTCTGCAGGAAGGAGCAAATTTAGAAGTCCCATCAGCGTAGCATCCGCACCTGACAAACGCACCAGGGAAGGACCGTACCTCCGTGGCACCTTCTCGACGTTCTGCTGCCGGCGTGCCAAGACCCATTCTTCAGTCTCGCCACACTGGATTGCAGATCAACTGCCTGTTACACTAGCTGGAATGCAGCCCTCAGAGTCTATAAATAGCTATTGTGAGACACAGAGTCATGAGATTGAGGTGTCTGAGATTAATACCTGTGTTTGCGCGCGCGTACGGCCGTGTGTAGGTGACGGAGGGGGAGAGCTGAGCTACACCTCCGCTTGAAATCAGAGAGCTTCTGGAGGTGCTCTTCAAAGTTGTTGAACTGGATCGTGAGACAAATATAGTCCTTATCGATAGACCTGGGCTGATGGCCCTTTTCCCTCCGTGAGGTTCTCTCAGTGGGGTTCCATGTTGAGCTACACCTTACAGCTGTCAACCTTCTCTCTACTGGTTCTTCAGACATGGTCTCCTCAGGGTTCTCCTCTTTCTTCACACTGCTCTGATTACCGTTTTTATCGCTTTGTTCTGCTTCACCGAGCTGGATATGGGAACTAATGTTATATATTTAAAAAAAGCTACATTTTTTCCTCATTCCTCATTTTATGACTCAGGGTACAACTAAATAGGGACTCTTTGGTTCGATGGATCCATAGCCACCACTCAAATCATCTTGAAAGACAACACCTTGTCAGGGGAATTTCACTGCTTTAGCTCCGGAAGATCCAGAAGCTGCACTGGTCAATAACCTCGGGTCGTGCTGAAATCAGACAGAGGTAAGACAATGCAAAGACCGCGAGCAGTAAAGACAGCTAGGGGTATACTCACTGGCTTGTTTGGCCTTGTCCATGTAGGTGACAGTGAGCTCTTCATCCACAGGGTTCTCTACTGGTCCCACCATGGGTACCAGCTGCTTTCTAGATGCCAACTGGAGGGCTCCCCGGGCCCGCTCAGGGGACACCAGTGGCGGCAGGCTGGAGGGCTCCTGGAAGCCGCTGTCCACCTCTGTGGCTCCTTCACGTGGGTTCTGGTCATCTGTGCTCACAGAGGAGTTCTCTGCAGAGGTTTCTGTCTGGGAGGACCACCCCCCAGGCGGGGGATGGTAGATCACCTCCCTGCGTGCCACTCCAGTGGGGTTGCCCAGTTGACCTGCCGTAGCGTCAGTCGAACCATGCCCCTGGGTGGTAGAATAGGTACGGGCGTCAGGTGCACTGTCATATCCACTCATCTCGGACGTCTCCTCAGGAGTAGCCCTCCCGGTGGGCTTCGCCGGCGTGGTGCTGGGACTGCGACGCTTCGGACGCCGCTGCTTCTCATGCGTGACATCGGCATCGCTGTCTGTTTCACCATAGTAGGCCTCACTGCCCTGCGGGGATGTTAGGCACTCCCGCCTGACTCGTTCCTCACTCCCTACCACGGGTGCTCCCCGGCGTACCTCCCTGGCTGTCGTCTGGGGAGATTTGGGGGACATGGCTCTCAGGGTGGCCCGGTACTCTTTGTCAATCCTTGGGGACGGAGCCCGGGTGAGCAGGACCACAGATTGGAACCCCACTGGTGCTCTGTGGAGGAAAACACCTGTTTCTATACTCCCATGTAAATTTGTGGCAAAGAACTGAATAAATGATTCAATGCTAAGACCACTTGTTAAGAGCAACTGTGCAAACATCCATTAATTTCTAACTTCCTATTGCAGAATTATGCCAAATGAATACAATAAAACCCGTCACGTTGTTAACCTTAGTAGCTCTAGAGGTGAACTCCAGAAAGGGATGGCTGGTACCCAGTTAGAGTTGCTGCCTTTGGACCCAAAGGTCACAAGTTTGAATCCCATCTCCAGCTGTAGCCCTGTGCTTACCCTGATCTTCTCAGGTAAAATTACTAAAACGGGTAAAGAAGTGTGAGTTGCTTTGGAGAAAAGCATTAGCTAAATGAATACATGTAAAGCCATACATTTTGCACTTCACTTGATTGTTTATGTTGGTTTTTTTTTGCTTGGTGTCCTACCTAACAAGGAGGGGCAGCGGCGCAGCGGCGCAGCAGGTTGAACTGGGTCTTGCTGTCTGGTGGGTCGGGGGTTCGAGTTCCGTTTGGAGCGCCCTGCAATGGACTGGCATCCCGTCCTTGGTGTGTCCCCTCCCCCTCTAGCCCTTCGCCCTGTGTTGCCGGGTTAGGCTCCAGCTTCCCACGACCCCACATGGGACAAGTGGTTTCAGATGGTGTGTGTGCCCATCCTACCTAACTGGCAAAAGCAATGACAATTTGAATAAAGAGATTTCTTGAGCTAATATTTCTTTGCATGATGAGTGACCCTTCTGGTTTACATTTATGTATTTACCTGATGCTTCTCTCCAAAGCAACTTATAGTGTTAAGGTTACAATTATTTACCCATTTATAGAGACAGGTAATTTTATTGTAACAATTTAAAAGTAAATACCTTGCTCAAGGGAGCTACAAGCAGGGATGGGGATCAAACCTGTGACCTTTGGCTCCAAAGGCAGTAGTTTTAACCACTACATTACCAGCTGTTCCACTGCAGGACGCTCACCTCTTGACACGAATGAGCAGTGTCCCTGGTGAGCTGTCAATCAGGTTCATGGCCTGAGCATGGGACAAGCCTGCACAGGTCTCCTCGTTGATTGACACCAACTCGTCGCCCTCCCGGAGTCCTGCCCGGCACGCTTTGCTGCGTTTGCGCACCTGTCCCAACAGAGGGAGACACACGAAGCAACCACAGTCTCGGGGTTGGTGGACTGCATGAAGAAATGCTGCAAAAGCCCATCGTCCACAACTGCTTGTCTCAAGCAGGATCGCGGCGAGTCGGAGCCTTACCCAGAAACACGGGGCGCGAAGCCGAAGGGGGAGGGGACACACCCTGGATGGGACACCAGTCCGTCCCGTCGCAAGGCGCCCCAAGCACAGCTCAAACCCCAGACCCACCGCACAGTGGGCACCGACTGAACCCAACGTGCCACCACGCCCCCTCCTCTTGCTCCTAAAAGTGAAAATTCTCAAACTCTGCAGCTGTGCTGTTCAACATTTATGTAAATACAGGTTCATCTCTTATTCAGCGACACTGGGGGGGGAGCGTGGTGGCGTGATGAGTTTGACCAGTTCCCCCTGTGTGGCGGGTCTGGGGTTTGAGTTCTGCTCAGGGTGCCTTGTGGTAGCCTGCCATCCCATCCAGGATGTGTCCACTTGGTCTTGCGCCCTATGTTGCTGGGTTAGGCTCCGGTTTGCCGTGACCCTGCTTGGCATAAGTGCGTGTGTGTTCAGTGGCAACGAGTGCATCGCTCTCCTGAACGCAAGGCCATACCCCAGCAAAAAGAAAAGCGGACAGATATTGTAAAGGACGTGTTTAGGGCTCGCTAGTCTCTCTCTCTTCTCCTAGATAGAACTTCTATTCTGAGCACAGAGCCACTGAGAAATGAAATAGCACAGAGTTTTACATCATCTGCATTGTGCTTATACACTGACAGGTATGCAAGCCCGAGCGTGAAGCAAGGTCAGAACAGGCTAATTTCCAAATAAAATGAAGCTGCGGTTGACAGATAGTCTCCACAGCATCCCATGTTGCGATCGCTATTGAATGGAAAGGTAAATTCTGGACCCAGGTTATATTCCCAGCTCCTTGTACACAAAAAAAATACATTTGAAAATATATTTCTCTCATGCAAGTAAAGCTGTTCTGAAACATACAAATGAAAAGATCTAAACATTGGTGAAATATAGATAAGGAAACTTTGCGATGCACGTTTTTCCATAAGCATGATTTCTAAAGTCTTGCTTATTAGTCCAAAGTCTAAAACCGGAACCCTGCAACCAGGCCGAGCGACATGAGGCAGCATGGATAAAGAACCAGTTGGGGCCCTGATGTTGTACCCTTAGGCAAAGTCTTTAACGTGAACCGCATCATATTGCTGCGGTAAAATATTGACCTTTATGAAAGGGAGAAACTCTAAGTTGCTCTGGAGAAAATGAGCTCTTCATCAATGACAAAGTGGCATCTGTCTCCCAAGCTTGAAATAAAATGAACCCAGTGGGGGCCATCAGCCTCTCTGGAAGATTTAACAGACACAAGCCTCCTTAATAAGGTCCAGTCCCTGGAGATGTGAGTCCAGTAAATCAGATGCTGATTCCTCAGGTCCAGAGAACTACAGGTTATCATTAAGCCACCACTTCTGTCTTTATGCACAGTGACCATGACACCTAATATCTTATTAAGATTTTCATTATTCAGGTTGATCCCAGGATTATTCTCCTGCCACTTGATGAGTTTCCTTACATTCAAGGGGCATGAAGGAATGAAACCACACACACACACACACACACACACACACACACACACACACACACACACACACACACACACACACACACACACACACACACACACTTTCAGAACTGCTTGTCCCAATTGGGGTCAGGGGGAGCCAGAGCCTAACCCGGCAACACAGGGCATAAGGCCGGAGGGGGAGAGGACACACCCAGGACAGGACACCAGTCTGTCGCAAGGCACCCCAAGCAGGACTCAAACCCCAGACCCACCAGAGAGCAGGACCTGGTCCAACCCACTGCACCACCACACTCCCTGGGAATGAAACCACTGACTTCGTAAAATAGAAATCCGTAATATTCTGGCAGCAAGGGATTACGTGGATGAATTAATCAAGGTTGCCAAAGTATTAGTCCTCTGTCTATGATTACTGGCAACTTTTGAGTCATCCCTTAACCACGTCCTGCTTGTTCATCGTCCTTGGCTTAAGATACACCTTTATGTACAAAAGGTCTATAAGCCTATGTTGCAATGAACTAGAGATAGCTGGTAGTGTAGCAGTTAATACTGCTGCCTTTGGACCCAAAGGTCACAAGTTCTATTCCCAGCTTCTGTTGTAGTACCCTTGAGTGAGATACTTATCCTAAATGGCTCCAATAAAATTATCCAGCTGTGTAAATAATTGAAAGTAATCCAACATTATAAGTGCTTTGGAGAAAAGAATTAGCTAAATGAATATTACATTATAATGTAAATGATGGTGTTATGTGAGGTCATTGAAAGTGTACAGGATCTCCTAGTTATATTGCAGTTATGTCCCATACTGTTCCCTGGTGCCACAGACGAGAAGAATGTCTTCATCTGATACGGTCATGGGGGTGCGGTGGTGCAGCGGGTTTGGCTGGGTTCTGCTCTCTGGTGGGTCTGGGGTTCGAGTCCTGCTGGGGGTGCCTTGTGATGGACTGGTGTACTGTCCTGGGTGTGTCCCCTCCCTCTCTAACTTTACGCCGTGTTCCCGGGTTAGGCTCCAGCTTGCCGTGACCCCGCTTGGGACAAGTGGCTTCAGCCAGCGTGTGTGATACGATCATGTGGGCAAACTTGGTTCACAAGGATAAGTACGCCCTAGGTCACACAGCCCCAAGTACACCAGTGTCTGCCTGCTTGCCTGCAAACTAGCGCTGCCCCCTCAGCTGAAAATACCAACCAGGGCAACTGTGTCCCAAGGGGCTGATTGTCATTTCCTGATAGTTACTGCCCACCATCACTGCATGTTTGGAACCTTGACCTCTAGTGACACTTTACTCAGAACCCTTCGGTATCAGGCCACTAAAATATCCCAGTTACATTTAGCAGATGCTTTTCTCCAAAGCGACGTACATCTCAGAGAAATACAACGTGTGCATGACATTAGGAGAAGGAGACATAGTTGCACCTTATGTACCGATGTCCATCGCACCAGTACGTGCCAAAAACTCGGAACAGACGAATCCTGATCGCCTTCCTACGATTTTTCTTTCGTTTTTTTTTCTTGCCGGAGTCATAATGCTTTGTGTAACGTGCACAAGATACTCACCGAAGTTGCCTGGTTTTGGTTTTACACCAAGATTTCCTGTTCCACTGATCTGTTAAAACGAAGAGCGCTGATATTTTTTTACGCCGTACTAACGCCACGCTTCGGCGGGAAAACTCGCGAAGCGTGACGGCCGATTGCCGAGCCCAAGCCGAAGGTGGACGGTCAACGGTCGGTCACCTTGCTCCTCACCTGGCAGTCCAACGAAGCACGCATTCCTTTTGTGGAAACAACATGCCGTACGTGCCTACACCACAGCTGCCACTTTGACAGCTTATTCCATAAAATACCACAACTGCCGCTGTCCTCGGTCATCCAGTCATCCCCACCATCACAAACACCTGTTCAAGGCACATCAGCACATAAAATCATCCCGTAATCCCCTCGTCTCTGGTTAGCATGAGATCGGCTTGTTTTACCCCGCATCCTCCGAAGAGCGAGAGACCGCATTGTCGTGGATGTATATATATTTCACTTTAACTGTCCTTGTTAACAGTTAACAGCCTGCTAAATCAGGACGCTTTCAAAGGATGAGCCGTTTGTGACGAGCTTGAAGAACAACCGAAATTACTGGGATGCTTCACTTAAGGGCCGCGCTTGACACCGGCTCGCCGCTCAGGAGCGGAGATCGGGGTGGGCTCTTTGGCAGCCAAGAGGAGAATTTTAAGCATCTTCGAAGTTACTGATATCAACTAGCTGAGCTAAATTGTCACTGGGACATTAGTCAAAGGCAAGATTAAGACAAGTCTTTGCTGAGCTTTAAGCTTCCTACAACTATCACTCTTCTGAAAGGCCTAGCGACCAAGAATAGCCTTTTGAAATTGGGGGTAGAAGGAAAATTCTGACCGGAAAATACCACGAGGATGTAGTCCCTCGTCGGGTCCTCGGAAACCCATGAATAAAGACCTTGTCCTAAAGCCTCTAGACAGAGTGGTTGGGAAGAGAATCTCAGTGATGAGAAAAGCCGAATACCTAGCAATGTGATGAGCCGCTGGACAATTATACCGTCGAAACTATTCGACTTTGGAGAGAGAGGGAGAGAGAGAAAGGCAGATGCTTCTGCCTTTACTGATTTTGCATTAAATTTTTAAAGAAATTTTAAAATAATGCTCTTTTAAGATCCCTTATTATTTAGCAGTTTTTAAGCAGAAAATAGGGGGGCATGGTGGTGCAGTGGGTTTGGTTGGGTCCTGCTCTCTGGTGGGTCTGGGGTTCAAGTCTCACATGGGGTGCCTTGTGATGGACTGGCATCCCGTCCTGGGTGCGTCCCCTTGCCCTCCAGCCTTGTGCCCTGTGCTGCCTTGGTTAGACTCCGGCTCCCCGCAACCTCACATGGGACAAGCGGTTTCAGATGGTGTGTGTGTAATCAGAAAATGACCATAGAAGAATCAAAAAGGCTTTTCACAGAAACTGAAATACTGTATATTTGATTCAATGCTTACTATTTAATCTAATTCAACTGACCTGGCTTTTAAACTCGTGGTTGTTTTACAAAAATATAGAACGCCGAGGATACCAGTGAAGGGAAGCTCCTCAAAATGCATTAATACGGAAAACGGTCTTTAACAAACAAAACACTCAAGGTAGTGAACCTGGGTTCAATGCACTTTGTGTTCCCCGCCGCTCTCGGTCCAAACTTAGACGTGCTGAGCACTTCGCACATCAGCGATCCAGCAGGAACAAACCATCTTCCGAGTAATTATCACCTCCAAGATATAATAACCACAAAAAGGCGCACAGAACAGGACTCGCTGCCTCTACTTAAAGCTGGAGATTCAAAGTAGGCTCTTTAGAATCAGTGGCAAAATGTTACATCTAGAACTCGAAAAAGCTGAGGGTTCAGCCGCAGCTTGTAACGCACGAACGCAAATCATCAAGGCTCGGTTCCGGCATAGATGGCGGTCGCTCAGACCTCCAGCTATGACCCCCTCGCTCTTCTTGTCCATGTGTTTCCTGCCAGTAAATGCAAGTCTGGTGTCCCATTAAATAGCCTTTTTACACAGCCTTCATATCACTGACACCAACATCACAGTGATACGCCGAATGAACCAACGAGAGCAGCAAGATGCCACATGACCTCAAAATCCATCTAAAAAAAAAAAATCGAAAACGATCTTTTCAGGACCGCATCAAAAGGATCTCCTGGCCGTTGTCTCCATTTCCTTACCCAAGCTCTGCACCTTACCTTAGCCACCTGGAGTGGCTTCTTCTGCTCGGCACCGCCCTGCAGCCTGAAGCCCCACGGCGCACCCCCAGACAGGGTTATCATCACCTCCTCCACAACCATTGTCCTCTTTTGGGTCTCTTGGTTTTTGTGTTCTGGCCTGCAGAGGCCCTCAGTAGCGCTGTGCCATGTCTGGAAGGGCTTCCCTATTGTCAGAGAGTCCTTGCACTCCTCTACTGTTTTGGTATCTAGGGCCGGCCAGGATTCACATGCTCCCTAGAACCCAGGCAGACCCATACGCACATGCGGCTTGAGTGAGGGTCCGCAGGGGGCATGCTGGGAGAGTTAAAATAGAGAGCAGGGCTCTGGCTGTAGTGGTTGCTTACACTGTGGAATGTCTCACAGGGTACTGGACCGCCCCATCGGCCACACTTGTCCTGTCAATCTAGCCCCCGCACTGCCAGGGGATGCTGATAGACCCTCTCAAAATAGCCCCTTGCCTCCAGAGCTTTGTCTGGGTAACCCCGAACCTGTAGCCTGAAGGAGAGGGGTATTATTTCAGGAACATGACTTGACCAAACCGTGGCCCAGGGAAAGTGGGGAAATCTTATCAGGATTTTATGATCCGTTGAGGAGACGGACAGGAACAGCGTGACTCTCAGCTGCGGAGACTAGCGAATGTGAGTTTGCAAAAAAACACGAGCGTGGAGTTTTTCAATCCAAAAATTTAACCGAGCAACAACGACGTACGTCGCTTTGGAGGAAAGAGTCTGCCAAGTGAATAAATATAAATGTAAATGTTAAAGGATGCCATAATCTTTATCCAGTATAGTTATGGGTGAGGGTCTGGGGTTCGAGTCCCGCTTCGGGTGCCTTGCGATGGACTGGCGTCCCGTCCCGGGTGCGTCCCCTCCCCCTCCAGCCTTGCGCCCTGTGTTGCCGGGTTAGGCTCCGGTTCGCCGCGACCCCCACTGGGGACAAGCGGTTTCAGACAGCGTGTGTGTGTGTGAGTTATGGGTGAATGCAAAATGTTGAATTTTTTTTTTTTTTTTTTTTTTAGAGAAATTACTATTGTGAAAACTTCTAAAGTTATTTCACAAAAAGAATCCTTCTTGGGTCGGGTTGAGTTGGGTTGGAGGGGCTGAGATTAATAACAACATCCTGACCACAAGGAGCTGATTGGATTGAGTCAGTGTCCTTACTATTGGTTCATAGCCAGTTCAATAAAGCCATCATATAAGCCCAACATTCCAGCACTATATCAGACCGACACTCGCGAGGATCGCCAGCTGGCGTAGGATGAAAGATAGATGACTGAGAAAAGAAGTGACAATGGCTGGAATAATTATTCACTTGTAATACTATCAAAAATAACAGCAACGCTCAGTCAAAAATTCACATAACACCTTGTTTCAAAGCACATAATGCAAAAAATAAAACAGAAAACTATAAAAGAAAGCACACACGGAGCAAATTAAGTTTAAAAGTTTTTTTTTTTTTTTAAAAAAGATTTTCAGATTTAACAGCTTACACAGTAGGCAATTCTCAGGTTCATTTAGGGGGCTAAAAAAAGTAAGTCAAATTTAAGATATATTTTCATCCTACATTTATCCTAAGAAATATTTTACTATTTTTCTTAAATTGGGAATCTCAGTCTCTGCCCTTTTTCAATGCTGCAGGTGTGTTTATAATAACATAATAGCACTTCACATACTTGTACCATAGTAATAAGAGAACAGCTGGTAGGGTTAGGGTTCCCGCCTTTGGATCCAAAGGTTACAAGTTTGATTTTCACTTCCCTTGAGCAAAACCCTAAATTGCTCCAGTATAATTACCCAGTTGTATAGATAAATAATTGTAACTTTAACATTAAGTCACTTTAGAGAAAAGCACCAGCTCAATGAATAAATGTAAACCTTAATAGGTACCAACGGACATATAGTATATCTTTCAGAAAGGTAAATGTTTATATTATGGGCTAAACTCTTTGGAGTATTTGAGTAAAGGTTGAAAGGAGCTGGAAACTCAGGGAGGGAACCAAGTAGACCCTGAATAGGCCAGCAGCACAACGCAGATTAATTAATGTAAATAAATAAATGTAAATGTAATTACACAGAGTCGGAGACATTATCTACAATTCTGATACCACAATTCGCCCGAAACACTATGGTTACTGCGGGGCACCAGCGCTACTGCTGAGCCGCCGCACTGCCCTAATTTTTCCTTCAAATTATTATTTTATCTTTTATCAAGAAATTAACTTGAATTAAGACAAAGTACTACAAATAGCAAGCAAAACACCAGTGCGAAATGGGTTGCGACTCGTTACATCTTCGTTAAATAAGTACGCGGCTTAACCGCTCGTACGCGAAAAGAGCGCGCAACACTACCGACTCCAATCTGTTCTCACGCACTAACTGTACAATAACTCCCAAGTGCGCCTGCGCAGCATCCGGGGGTTTACGTGGCGCACAGTTGTTGAACTTCCGGTGTATGTTTCTGACATCCGAAGTGCTGGCGAGGGGAGGGATTAGAGGCTCCTGTGTAGCGAAGGACCTGAAACGAAGGTGGACGCGGGTGGAGACAGGTGTCCCCCGGGTTTTGTCAGCACCCTCTTTGGCTGCCTTTCAGGTGGGTGAGGAAGAGTGTAATTTTAAGTTGTACTCCGCCTGGCAGGGCGCTGCGCCGTCCCCCTCCCGGAGTCACAGTTGATGTAGGCCGCGTTCGGAGCCGGGACTGACTGTCCGGCTCGTCAGGGAAGGTCCGCGCGCGCTGATCTGTGCCACCGCGTTTCCCTCCCCGAGGCATTTCCGGGCCGGTCGGCCGGCTGCTCCCTGTGCGGTAGCGGCTTGTGCTGGAGCCCATGACGGCCTGCAGGCGGTCAGCAGCAGCCGCTGCCGGCGGCATCTCGTCTCTGGTACGTTAGACTAACTTAAGTGAGAGAAGCGTGTAGTACGAGCTTTTTTATGCTCTTCTTGCTTCAGCTAACAGTTGTATCAGTTTAGTAATTGGTATCGAAGCAGCGTAGTGCAGTATTACAGGTGCGGCTGACTGGACATCATCATGATCATGATGGTTCAGTACTACTGATAGCGAGCAAGTGTCCCTCATGTCTTCTCCTTATTTGTCTCTTTGTGAGAATTATTGTTATCAGTGTTATCATTGGCAGCTAATAAACAGTGCTGGTGAAAAGTGGATCTAGGGTGAAGAGGAGAGTTCATCTGGTGTTACTGTGTAAACCAGTACAGTACATTACTAAACACACCTTGTGTACCACATTTCCGATGGATCCCTACTGCTGGTGCTTGGTTGTAAGCGCTCCCACCTTGAGATCCAAAGGTTGCAGGCTCAAGTCCCATCATCTATAGTATTGTACTATCCCTGATCACTGCTTACCCCAGATTGCTCTAGTAAATGTCATCCCACTGTATAAATGGGGTAAATCGGCGTAAATGGCTTAACGTTGTCACTTTCGAGAAACCCGTCCAAGACGAACGAATAAATGCGAATGTAGGTAAACTGGTGTACTGTAGCATCATAAGCGTGCTTGATGTGGCTCCACTTACTCTGATTTATTTCCTGCCATGTGCTGTGTGTGTCTGGTTGTTGTCTATCCTTTTCATAATAGGCCAGGAGGTATTGTAGTCTTTAAAGCTGTTGTCTTAAGATTTATGGATGGAATCCCTCCGTTGCAGCAGTACCCTTGATCAATGGGCGCACTCTGAATCGACACAGTTAAAAATATCAAGCTGTAAAAATGGTAAAGTTGATTAACATTGTAACACACCTTGGGCAGAGACATTTGCTGATTAAAGGTTAATATTATAACATATTTGCTGTCTTAAATATCCAGCAATACAGGGAAATACTGCAAGAAAGGTAGTGTATAAAATGTATTTAGAATTCAACTGTCATGAGAAGGCAAAGCATGTATTCTACTCATTATACTTGGTCTTGGAGTTTGAGTTCTCTTTTGACCTGTTATAGTAGCACTGTTCCTGGTGCTTCCAGATTGCTTCTCATAAAATATACTGTAGTGCAGTATGTAGAAGTTCTTGTAATTTGCCTCGAAGCACTGGATTCTTCTGAAGTCTTGCCTCATTGCACGTATTGACCATTATGTCTCCTCTCTTTTTTCTGGTGTCGTGCTACAGATCTAGGAATGCACTAGAATGAATGTCAACCAGCAAGCTCACATGGCCTCACCATATGGACAGTCCCATCCTGGCTACCAGGGCTACCCTCAAGGAGGCTATGGGGGACAGCACATGACAGCTAGTTACTCTGGACAGTATGCACCCTACAATGGCCCAGCTTCAGGATATCAGCAGGGAGGCCTACCTTCAGGTTCTGCTCTCTTTTGTCGGATTCCGTCTTTATTCTTCCTTGGAAGTCTAACAATGTCTGCAGCTCTTGGTCTTGAAAGACTGGAAAATGTGTGCTTTGTTATGAACACTTTCAAACCTGGAGACCCAGGCAGTCTGCCATGTAGTGTCCCTGGAGAAGGTTTCATAAATGGAGGCTAAAAACCAAACACTTTGCCTGTCTTGGTCTTGAATTGCTTTTTCATGGAGGTCAACAATACTTAGTACTTGGATTCATCATAACTTTATAGATTTGAAGACAAGCATAACTTCTTATTTTATGCTTCATATCTTTTCTTGTATTCCAGGATATTCTCCCAATACAAGTTTTTATTCTAAGGCTCTGACTGAAAATGTAATTTCTGACCTGTCCTCTCCCTCTCCACTTCACTTGGGTAACTTTACTTTCTTTGGTTGGTCTGCCTGAGTGGATTGCTTCCTGTTTGTGTCTTTAGTTGTCAGCTACTGTTTATGTTTCAATGTATAGTACAACAAAGTTCTGAACATTTGTTGAGTCAATGTTAGCATAATACCTTTTATGTATTCTTCCAACTCTTTGCCTTTTGTGAATTGCAACATTCTGTTCAGGGTTTTCTGCGGATTAGAATTTGACTCATCTTTGCTTGTCCAGGTTCAGTACGACCACCCCTCACATCAGGGGCTCCAGTCTTGGCTTCTCAAGATTACAACCAGTATGCCCAGGGAGGGGTTCAGAATGGTCCTCCTACCATGAGCAGTCAAGCACCAAGGTTAGCTCCAGTATGCTGCTGTTCTCTTAGTTAAACAAAACACTTCTAAATGGTAGTGCTGCATTATTAAAATTAATTTGATTGTTTGGTTTTAACTGATTTATTCGAATCGATAATGTTTTGGAAAAAACTGACATTTTAATTTGTATGTTCGGTTTGTGTATCATTTTTAAACATGTTAGATTTTCACCAAATCAGTGATGAGTTTGAAACTGAAAAGTTGGGTAGTATACTGCACGTACACACATCCATGCCAATAATAGTATACATTCTGCATTACTTTGTATATAATACCCAGCAGTGATTTATGTAGCTTATTTAATTACATAAACATTTGTAACAAGATTTTTTTTTTTTTTTAAACATATTCCAGATTCTTTAAAATAGCAAATTTTGGCACTGAGGTCTAAGCACCAAATATTGCAGTACCTTTAAGGGTCTAATGCTTTCTAGAATGTTTTGGTGCTTTCTAAAAACTTGTAATGGGTGTACAATACCAGAATAAAACTGACACTTTAGAAGAACAAGTGGCAGAAGTCAACATAACTAAGAACTTGGAAATGCTTCTATTTTGCATTATTTTCTAATTTTAATACAGAACTTCTCATTACAAGTCATGTTATCAGCATGACAATTTGAGTGAAATGTAGTAGTTTTTTTTTTTTTTTTTTGGCAACAGTGATCACTGGCTCTGACTACATGACCAGTAATAATGTCTCGTGTCCCAACATACTCTGCCATTCAATAATGGCAGTATGGTGTTAGCAAAGCAAATTTAAAAAAAATCAATTCATGATCTTGAATTGAAATAAATCAATAGTTTTTCCTCCAATTTGCACAGTACTACAAAATGAGTGACCATTTTGTAGGAAAAATAAGTCAAATTTGGACAGCAAAATATGTAGTGGTTAGAGCCGTTGTCTTGTAATGGATTCATAACCTGTTGCGGTACCATTGAGCAAGGTATTTACCATGAATTGCTCCAGTAAAAATTAGCCTGCCCTGTAAATGGTTAAATAATTGTAAGCATTACCATTAGTAGTATTGAAACCTAACATTGTAATTGACCTTTGCCAAAGGTGTAAATAAATAAATGTGAAATAGTTTTTCCCCACCATTTTCAAACTATAAACATGTAAAATGTTTTAAAGGAATTATGGGTCATATTTACAGGTAGAAACTGTGTGCTTTGACTTGCCTAGGAATTGTACTTCAAAGCATCATTTCCTTATAGCTTTTATTTCTTAGTATTTCAAACACATGACATAATTGTATGGGTATTATACTCATTCAGTGTTTGGTTGTAATATATTATTGAAGTTTTAAATTGTGAGCAGCGATCACCAGTGTGGGAATATTGCACTTGCTGCAAGTATCCTGTGTATCATTTCAGGCCCCCTGTCTCCCAGTCCTACGTGCCTGCTCATGTGCATCCTGCTGGCCCCCAGCCAGCCTACCGACAGCAGCAGAGTGGTGCTCCGCCCGCAAGCGTTCAGCAGATGACCAATCAGATGGCCGGAATGCAAATGGTTTCTAGTGCGTCGTCCCTGGCTGCTCCGGGTACGATGGTATTTTTAAGCAATTTCGATTGTACAACTAAAGCAACAAGGATATGAAATGCAGTTTCAGTCTTTAATGTCCAATTGCAGTGTTGTCATGGGCTTAAAAGGCTTTTCTGTCAGAACCAGCGCTGAAAATGTCTTGCACTGATGTTAATGGCCCCTGCAGATATTGCTGTTGGTAACTTAAAACCTCTTATGATTAATTACTAAAGGCTCTCTTGTTTCTTTCAGTTCCACCAACATCCTCACAGCCTCCCCTCATACCTGCCCCCCCTTCATTCTCTCAGCCTCCCACTAATGTTACCATATCACAGGCTTCCCCTCAAGGTTTCTATGCAGCTGCCCTTCCCTCACAGCAGTCCTTTACCATGTCCACCCCACCATCCCAGCCCCCTGTTTGTGGAACAGCACCTCTTCCTTCACAGCCACTGTTCTCCAGTGGGCCACCTCTTCCAGCTCAGTCCTCATTTAGTGGGCCACCCCCTCTTTCACACTCCTCTTTTCCCGTTGGACCCCCACCTAGTTCCCAGGGCCAGATAACCCCCACACCCCCACCTGCAATCCAGCCTGTTTTTCAGGGGGGTCCTTCACCTTCTTCCCAGTCTCAGTTCCCTGGTCCCCCATCTCAGCAGCCCACTGTTTCACCACCTTCCTCTCAGCCTCAGTTCCCTGGCCCCCCAACTCAACAGCTCCCTGTTCCTCCACCTACCTCCCAACCCCAGTTCCCTGGTCCCCTACCTCAGCAGCCCCCTGCTTTCCATCCTGCCCCTGCTCCCACCTCTGGCTTCCCTCCAGTAGGTAGTGCTTCCCCTAGACCTCCAAGCATGCAGGGACCACCCCTGTCTCACCAGTCCTTGTCAGGGCCTCCCATGTCCCAGGCCAGCCAAGGACCTTTGTCAGGGCTGCCAGCCACATCTGGGATGCCTCCTGGCCCACCTCCCATAGCCATGCAAGGCCCTCCAATGCAGCCGGGAATTCAGGGATACCAGTCACAGCAAAATGGTGAGTCCTTGCATTACCTATCATCTTCAAAGCAAAAATGGACAGGCTTCCTTGTGGCTGCCCTGTATGTAAAATATTTCCACGTTGAAATAATTGTCTGGGTCAGTGGTGCGGTGGTAGCCCCAATAGGCTGACAGAAATGTGCCTTGTCGTTAATTCTTGAGATGTGGAGTGGGAGATTTTTGTAACCATAAAGACCCAGCTTAACCTGTTTTTTTTTTTTTTTTTTTTTTTTTTTCTCCTGTGTAACTGAACCAGCCTGGTGTGAGTTACCTAATGAATGGTGTGCCCCATTGTCCATTACCCACTGCAGGACAGTCTGGTCTGTGGTTTCAGATATCTTGCTTGAGGTCCAAACAGAAAGTAGTTCATGTGGAACAAATGACCTCCCCTGCCAATAGGTAGATCTCCGTTTAATGTTGAAGTTAGTGATGCCATAATTTGTTTCCAGACAATGTCTTCTCTGCTGATTTTTGCTTTTTGCCCGTTTACATATTCATTTATCTAAAACTGTGTAAACCTAAGTCCAGCAGAGGTCTATTTAATCAGAAGTGTGCATAACTTACAAGACCTGGTCCTTTCTATTTTTGTTCCAAGGTGCTTTTGGGCAGGGCGGAGCACTGCAACCTGGTTATTCCAGTCCCTATCCCGTGCAGCAGAATTTTGGAGCTCCACCCATTCCTCCTGGCCCAGCCCCAGGCCCAGCCCCAGCCCCCTCTCTACCAGGCCCAAAGAGGCTGGATCCTGACTCTATCCCCAGTCCGGTAAGCTTGCAGCCCCAAGCTTTGCTGGTCCTCATTGGAGAAACCTATGTAACCAGATCTCAGAATGTTACTAATCTGAATATTTGAATCATATTCAAGTTGAGCTACCCATCGTATCCTCTTGGGTTCAGCATTCATTCTTTTTTTGTGCACTTGCAGCGTTTTAACAACTTAATTCTCATTGTAATGGCTGAAATGTCTCTTTATTTAAGTGTTACTCATTGGCCTACAGCTATTGAGCATGTACTTTGTGGACTTGCTTTTGACAATAGGTTCTGATGGGCCTGCCTGTCCTATCTGTTATGCTGTACACGTGATGAATTGGTTTATTTTTAAAAGTATGGTTATCTTAGCAATTTGCACTGAAGGCAGCTGGTAGAGTAGTGGTTAGAGCTGCTGCCTTTGGACCCAAAGATCGCAGGGTCAAGTCTCACCTCCAGCTGTAGTACCCTTGAGCAAGATACTTACTCTAAATTGCTCCAGTAAAAGTTACCCAGCTGTATGAATGGGTAAATAAATGTATGTAGCTTAACTTTATAAGTCGCGTTGGGGGGGGAAAAGGGTCAGCTTAGTAAATACATGTGGAGATAGTTAAATGTATATTTACATTTAGCTGATGCTTTTCTCCAAAGCAACTTACAGTGTTAAGGTTACAATTATTTACCCATTTATACAGCTGGGTAATTTTACTGGAGCATTTCAGGGTAAGTACCTTGCTCAAGGGTACTACAGCCAGAGGGGAGGCTTGAACCTGTGGGTCCAAAGGCAGTTGCTCTAATCACTATGCTACCAGCTGTCCCCTGGTATATAAACCATTTTAATATATACAGCATGTAAATATGACTCAAAACATGGCTGTGGTTAAGTACAAATTTAACAAACTAAATCTGAATGTGAAATGTACATGCATTTCCTTATGTAATGTTTTCTGTCGTACTGTAATTAACAGTTGAGGAATTCCATGTTGCCCTATTATTCTCAAATAGGATCTGGAGCAGCAGTAATACTAGATCTGTAAGGCTATGTAATGTGGTTGATCTGGAAAGCCATACCTAGAACTCCATTACATAGTTATTCTGTTGCACTTGTGGATCACTGGCTTACCATAGTGTTTTATTCAATCTTTATTTCATTGTACACTCTCTGAACTTTTGGTAATTATATAAGAGGTATAAGAAGTTTCTTCTCAAAGCCACTTTAAGTATATTTGACTTATATGCAAATTATTTACTTGTTGAATGCAGGGAACTGTTGAAGCACTGATGTAAAGTACAGTATTGAGACCCTCCAGTAGTAACTCGTGCTAATGTGTGACCAATTCTATCATGTGGATCTGGCATTATTATCTAAGGGAGGGATAATTTTGATGTGACTTACCTAACGGGAAGCCCTACATGTAATGTAAATGGTCTGAAAACTACAAAAGTGACGGTTCCAGTTATGTTTTGTCTCCTGTGCTCAACTTCTGTTGACTTTTTTCTTTTATGCTGCTTGATTTAACTGGAGTTTTGCATGTGGGGTAATGTTTGAAAGCATGACTAGTGTTTAATCTCTGCGAAGACATACATGACAAGCTGTTACCTTTCTCTATTTTGTATCTCTCCCATCGATCCCTTTTCATTTGTTTTATTTTATTTTAACTTTTGGGATATTGTTTAACTCTTTAAATAAAAGCAAGCCTCTGAGCTTCCTCCTGCGCAGAGAACAAGACATAGAATAGATCCAGATGCTATCCCCAGCCCAGTAAGTGCAGTGTGTCTGCAGTGTGGTGTGTACATGTCTGTGTGCCTTCGTAACCACCCACTTTTATCAATGCTATCAAATGCAGTTCCCCAAACCCTATGTCTCCTACTTCTGGCCTGCACCCATGCATGCTGAAGCTCCCCTTCTTTCTCTTATCTGCTATGAGAAAACCACCTCTCTCTGTGTGTAGACCATGGAAATGTTTTATAAAGCACTGAAGTACTCTTTTGGCATATTTTCTGTGTGCCCAGACACTGAAAACAAAAAGAATGCGAGCTTGAGATGGGAGATGAATTACGACTGTATCCCACATTAAGGAAAGAGGCATAGTCTGACTGGCATGAGATGTTCCTGTGTATGGTCCAAAGCAGTATTGTATTCCAAGGTACACTTGCTTTGGAGACTGGTTTATTGAAATACAGATTGAAGCAATTTCTGTGTTTGGGTGCCATCACATCTGCTAATCTTTCTGACATTCTTAAGAATTTCTCTAAGCTGGATACAAGCAAAAATCAGTAGACTGGTGCTGTTGTGTTCTTCCTGAGTACATCCAGCCTAAAATTGGCTTTCCTCAACTTCTGTGTTTTAGAATTCACTTTATAATGTCCCAGAATTTTCTGTAGTGGGACATATGTTGGCTACGTCTTGGTAATTACAGCACAAGAAATGCAGTGAATGAATTGGTTGAGAAAGGTGGAAAGTGTGTGGTCCCTGTGTATCTTTGTCTATGAAATAGTAGCAGTTACTGACATTCATTTGTTTTTACTCTTGCTATGAAAAGTTTTTCTCTGATTTGTAAAGTATTTATTTGTACAGGTTGTTTCTGACAAAATGATGTAGGTGCAATAATTTTAAATCCCTCTTTTATTGATATTTTTGTAAGCTTTTTAGTATGATATTGTCTTTTATTTTAATTTGGATTATTTTTGAAAATGAATACAGAAGGTCCCCGACTTACGTACTGTCGTAAGACGGAAGTATTTGTAAGTCAAAAATGCATTTAATACACTCAACCTACCGAACATCATCGCTTCTTATCCTTTAAGATGGTTGAGATCGTCGATGGCAAAAGTCCAAGTTCACCTGCGATGGCCGTTACAGGCTTTTTCCTCAAGAGTAATTGCCTTCCTCTTCTTCTTCTCGCTAGTAGCAGGAGACACAGATGGACATTTCGTAGACATGATAGATACCCCCCCCCCCCCCCATATCTATGTTGTGTATCTAAACTCTGGCAACACAGTATACTGTGGAGTATCAGTTGTATACACTAGTGACCACGTGGCAGACTGGGAGAAGCAGATCACTGCCCAGCATCACGAGAGGGTATCGTACCGCATATCGTTTGCCTGGGAAGAAAATCAAAATTCAAAGTACAGTTTCTGCCGAATGCGTATCACTATTGCACCGTTGTAAAGTGGAAAAATCGTAAGCCGGACCATCGTAACTCGGGGACCGTCTGTTGTATACTTTTATCCGACCCAACTTCACTGTCAAACAGCCACTGTGTTTTGCAGTGAGGGATGTATGATAATGCTGCCTCACTTCTCCTGCTTCAGATTCAGGTGATTGAGGATGATAAAGCCAACAAGAGCGGTGAGCCGTTCAGTACAGGGGTCAGAGGTCAGGTTCCCCCCCTCGTAACAACCAATTTCCTGGTCAGAGATCAAGGTGAGTACTGAGCACTTCCACTTATATTAAAGGCCAACTTATTGATCTGTACTACAGTTGATGTCATTTCTCAGCTTGAAATCTAGCATTGCTTAAAACATGACCAAACCATGCCTGATCTGCTTTCTGTCCAGGCAATGCCAGCCCCCGGTACATCCGCTGCACAGCCTACAACATACCCTGCACATCAGACATGGCCAAGCAGTCGCAGGTGCCTCTGGCAGCTGTCATTAAGCCTTTGGCAACATTGCCCCCAGATGAGGTAAGAGATGTGGGAGGAGCAATAGGCCCATCTTCTACCTGTGTGATACTATCTTGGTGTACTGTTACAAAGTAGGACTGTTTAGGGACAGCTGGTAGCGTAGTGGTTAGAGCTGCCACCTTTGGACCCAAAGGTTGTAGGTTCGTAGTTCACCTTCAGCTGTAGTACCTGTGAACAATTGCTCCAGGAAAATTACCAAGGTGTGCAAATGGGTAAATAATTGTAAGTAGCTGAACATTAAGTGGCTTTGGAGAGAAGCGTCAGCTAAATGAATAAATGTAATGTAAATGCTTTAGTGTTCTTACCGTTGCAGTCCCCGTGAAGAAAAGACGACGACTCTGTTACATTTCAGATTTTTCATTTATCAGCCTTTTCTGTTCCTCTTTTTATGTGGAACCGGCATCCTAACATCAGTGCATATACATTTTCTCCAAGAAATATGTTATGTTATTAGTTTGCCTCGATTTTCCCTAAAGTGACAATGTGAGCTGTTGGTTGGGCTGAAGTGTTTGAACCCCTGACATGGGTGCTCCCGGTGTTGCCCTGGTTTAGATTTATGAAGTACCTTGATTTAGTAATTGCTGGGGGACATTTTGTTTGACGACTTCTAGACCCATTTCTTCTTTTTCACCATGTGCAGCATTAAAAATGGTGCTTAATGAAAATGCAGCCATGTGCAGCAGTGTTACTTGAATTCCTCAGCTTTTCAATTTTTCTTGTTCCTCTTTATGCTTACTCTCCTACATATTTCCTGTTGACACCATCCGTACCCCTCCCCCCCAACCTGACTCCCTCTGTGTGCTTTCTGCCTTGCCCCTCTGCCCCCCATCCACTCTGCCATGTTTGTGTTACTAATGATAGATGCTTGTTTAGCTCTCTTTGCTGCAGCTGTCTGAGTACATCAGGGGGAAAGTGATCCCGCTTGGACATGGAGCAGGTGCTCCTCCATTGTGACCACAACACCCCCTAAAGTCTAGTGTAGGAAATACATGTTGAGGAAATATACACACGAAAATTGCTGTGTGTTGTGTGGGTTCAGTAAGCAGATGTTGTGTTATCAGTGTGCTGTATCCCCATGAATGGTGTAGACCCAAGCGCCAAAGGTATTCCAGAACTAAGAAAAACTAAATAAAACATCATTGCATTAGTGTGTACAGGTTGTCAAAAAAAAAAATGGGTAATGTAATTTTGGTATTAATATTCTCATAGGTAAGCAGTCAGTCTACAGAGCCCTAAATGATTTACTTGAGTTCAAGACAGGCATGTGTAGTATGCCATTTTACTGGTGTGATGAATTCATTTGCTCTCGTAAAAGAAGTTTCTGCATTTTAGGCCCTATCCTACCCTGTGGACCATGGTGAGCGAGGTCCAATCCGCTGCAACCGCTGCAAAGCATACATGTGCCCATACATGCAGTTCATCGAGGGTGGCCGACGCTTCCAGTGTGGCTTCTGCAGCTGCGTGACAGAAGGTGGGTGAGCTCATTTCTCTCCACGTAATCAGGGGTTCAGCGCTTGGTGCTTTGATAACCCCTAGTTGTTTGAGATGATATCACCCAGCTGCTGGGAAGACTTGAATTTCATTTTTCTAAAGCCCCAGTGTAATTTATTCTTTTAAATGTGAAGATATGACTAGTGGTTCCTATATATTCATTTAGCAATCACTTTTATCCAAAATGATGTACAACTCTGCAAAAATAAAAGTGCATTTCACCAACAGATGGAGAAAAATAGATGCAGACATTATTGAAGAACTGTGACTGTCTGCCAGCATATGTTACATTGATAATTGCCTATAGAATAGGTACAGTAGCATTACATGGGTAGCAGCATATACATATTATAGGAAGTACAGGGATATTTGTGACAAATTATGTCAATTTATGGAGTAGATAGGAGATCCAAAGAGAAGTGAGTAAAAACATGTGTTTTGAGACCCTTCTTGAATGCTAAGTGGGAGTCAGAGGTTCAGAGTGAGCTCATTTTACTACTTTTGAGCCACAACCGAAAACATTCTGGCTTTTTATTTTGGACCGCCAAGTGACCAGGAGTGGAGGAGCATAGCAGTGTGGTTGGAGCATAGTGGGGAATCAGGTCTTGTAAGTATCATGGAGCAGATCTGTTGATGATTTTAGGTTGTAACCAGAGTCTTAAACTTGATACAGGTAGCTACAGCCAGGCAATGGAGAGAGCCAAGGAGGGTTGATACATGAGAACATTTTGGCAGGTCAAATACAATTTGTGCCATGACATTTTGTATCAGTTGTATCAGAGGCTTATGTAGGAAGCTAGAGAGAAGAGAGTTACAGTAGTCCAGGTGGGATATCACTATAGCTTGTACAGGAAGCTGTGTAGTTTGTTATAAGAGCAGGGTGTAACTACATGACAGGGTTATGGTAACACTATGTTGAGAGAAGCAGAGATGCAAGTTGGTTGTTACTCCTAGATTCTGAACCAATGTGGTAAGTGAAATGACTGAGTTGTCCACTTTAATAGAGTTCCTTCAATACATAGATGGACCAGCAGGGAGGTGAAGGATCTCCGTTTTGGACAGGTTGAGTTGTAGATGGTAATCACCCAAGCAGAGATGTTTGAGAGGCAGGTAGTAATATGGGAGGAGCAGGTGAAAAGAGAAGAAGCAGGTATTGTTGGGATGGCAATGGTAGGAGACTCAAAGAGAGGCAGTGACAGATAACAAGAGAAGAGGTGTAGATGGAGAAGAGTAGGGACCCAGCGCTGAGACCTGTTGAACATCAACTGAGAGAATGAGAGGTAGTCACACCAAATTATCAAACAAGATCTATGTGATAGGTAGGACTCATACCCTTTCAGTGCCAATCTTTTGAGGCCATGTTGTCCAAGAGAGGAAAGTAGAATCCAGTGATGGATAGTGTCAAATGCTACCAACAAGTCGAAGAGAATGAAGACGGAGGACAGGGAGGCCACTCCTGCTGATTGGTTTCCTGTCCTCCCCATCCTAGTACCTCCATACTACTTCCAGCACTTGGACCACACTGGGAAACGGGTTGACTGTGATCGGCCAGAACTTTCTTTGGGCAGCTATGAGTTTCTGGCCACTGTGGAATACTGCAAGGTCAGTATGTCCAAGACTTCAGCTAGACAGTGTCATTCCCAAAGACCTCCAACCGTTGATTAGTGTTGGTCTCTTCTGAAACTAACTTCATCAGTCCTTAAATCAATTTTATAGTTTTAATAAATCTGTTAAATTTATAGTAGGTGGATTTAATGTCTTTAAACTTGCTGTGTAAAAAACAGCGGTCCCCCTTATCCACAGTTTTGATTTCTGCAGTTTGTTACCCAAGGTCAACCACTGTCTAAAAATATTAAATGGAAAATTCCAGAAATAAACAATTCATAAGTTTTAAATCGCTTGCCGTTTTGAGTAGCCTCATGAAATCTCTCACCATCCTACCCGGGACGTGAGTCATCCCTTTGTCCAGCATATGCACGCTGTATACGCTACTTGCCCGTTAGTCACTTAGTAGCCATCTAGGTTATCACATCAACTATTGTGGAATCGCAGTGCTTGTGTTACAGTAACCTTTTTTTGATTTAGATAAACTTTTATAAAAAAGATCAGTTCTACTTGTGCCTAATTTATAAATTAAACTTTATCATAGGTATGTATGTATAGGAAAAAACACAGTATATATAGGGTTTGGTACTATGTGTGGTTTCAAGCATCCGCTGGGGGTCTTGGAACATCTCCCCCACGGATAAGGGGGGACTACTGCGTTATAGACCATTGTGCAGTTGATTTTCTGTAGGAACACACCCTCGGTAGTGTTTTCCAGCAGTGGGAGAAGCTTTTGCCCTGTAAAATAACAAGCCAGAGATTAAGAGGCCGACTTAAAAATATATGCTTAGGCATTTGCTCAACTGCGCTAAACTGACATCCAGTTTTCTCCAACTTTGCCTGGCAGAACAACAAGCTGCCCCAGCCGCCAGCCTACATCTTCCTTATTGATGTATCATACAGCGCCATGAAGAGTGGTCTAGTCAGCATCGTCTGTGAGGAGCTGAAGACCTTACTTGACTACCTGCCGAGGTACGCAGTAAAGGGCGCCACAGAAACATTGTTCCCTGTATTGGTAGGCTGTGAGAGTTCTTACAAGACCCTTACAGCCACCCCTGGCTGTCAATGTACTATGTCTGGCAAATGTAGGCAATCAGGTGCACGTGGGGTGTTCAGAAATGTGGTGTGGACCAGCTTCCTCTACTCCTTCAACGCTGAAAGAGGGAGAGCAGAAGCTCACAATTCACATCCTGCATGCAGAAAATATAAAGTCCATCGAGCCGTTCTCAAAAAAGAACTTATAAAAATCCATGCCCTCCACCAGATTCCCAAGTGTTTCCCGTTCAAAGGATGTCAATCCAGAGACACAGATTCTTCTGAAAGAATCTCACGAGAAGTTCCATTCACCACTGCTCATACAGTATAAGTCTACATGTGACAACCTGCTATATCCTCTGAAATGTGTAATCTTTTCATTTAACTCATAGGTTACCAAGTACTAGAACATACGATGAAATAAATGTGGGAGTCAATTTGGGAATTGTGTGTAAGGAGTGGCTTTAGCAGTCATGACTGGTTTTGGAGAATTGAAGTCTCTGCTTTTTGCGGACGATGTGGTCCTGTTGGCTTCATCAAGTCAAGACTTGCAGCGTGCACTGGGGAGGTTTGCAGCCGAGTGCAAAGCGGCGGGGATGAGAATCAGCACCTCCAAATCCGAGGCCATGGTTCTCAGTCGGAAAAAGGTGGATTGCCCCCTCCGGGTTAGGGGGGAGTTGCTCCCTCAAGTGGAGGAGTTTAAGTATCTTGGGGTCTTGTTCACGAGTGAGGGGAAAAATGGAGCGGCAGGTTGACGGACGGATCGGTGCGGCGTCCGCAGTAATGCGGTCATTGTACTGGTCTGTTGTGGTGAAGAGGGAGCTGAGTCGTAAGGCGAAGCTCTCAATTTACCGGTCGATCTACGTTCCTACCCTCACCTATAGTCATGAACTCTGGATCATGACCGAAAGAATGAGATCGCGGATACAAGCGGCAGAAATGAGTTTCCTCCGCGGAGTGGCTGGGCGCACCCTTAGGGATAGGGTGAGGAGCTCAGCCACCCGGGAGGAGCTCGGAGTAGAGCCGCTGCTCCTCCGCATCGAGAGGAGCCAGTTGAGGTGGCTCGGGCATCTGTTCCGGATGCCTCCTGGACGCCTCCCTGAAGAGGTGTTCCGGGCTTGTCCCACTGGGAGGAGGCCTCGGGGCAGACCCAGGACACGTTGGAGAGACTATGTCTCCCGGCTGGCCTGGGAACGCCTTGGGGTTCCCCCAGAGGAACTGGAGGAGGTGTGCGGGGAGAGGGAAGTCTGGAGGACTCTGCTCGGACTGCTGCCCCCGCGACCCGGCCCCGGATAAAGCGGAGGAAGATGGATGGATGGATGGAAGTGTTAAGGTTTTATGAAAGCAGCCAACTGGGATCCACCCACGTTTCAGTGGCTTTCACTTGTTAAATTTCATCCATCGTGGCCAATGAGGTAGTAGCTGAATTGAGTGCTTTGCGTTATCTTCCCAATGCCAAGGCTGTCATGTGAACTGCTCAGAGCATAGGGAGACTCTGTGAGTGGGGTCAGCTCTTTAACCCAGCCCTGTGTTTGCTGCTGCAGAGAGACCAACGAAGGAGAGTCAAGCATCAGGGTTGGCTTTGTCACCTACAACAAGGTGCTGCACTTCTACAATGTGAAGAGCTCCCTGGCCCAGCCCCAGATGATGGTGGTCTCAGATGTGGCTGACATGTTTGTCCCTCTACTTGATGGCTTCCTGGTGAATGTGGGCGAGTCCCGCGCTGTCATAAATAGGTGAGGACAGGGCACCATGTATCTGGAGAGCCTTTGAACAACTTCTTTCTTAATGACTTTGTTTTTGTATGTGGGGATCATGGAAGTTTGTTAGTGGCTTTGACAGCATGATGCTTTTGTTGCAGTTTACTGGATCAGATACCTGAGATGTTTGCCGACACGAGGGAAACGGAGACGGTGTTTGGACCTGTTATCCAGGCTGGACTAGAGGCCCTCAAGGTTCAGAACTCATTCCTTTCACCACGTTTTCCTAAAACCACATTGAATTATTTTTTGTTTGTTGTTCAAGAGCTGCATTCCACTAAGTGAAAAGGCAGAGCAACCCAACGAAAGCACTCCCACAGAAGGAATTTTAAATATCAGAAATATCTTTAGATATTCTGTCTCTAAGTAATTGGCTGAGTTTAGCTAAAATGTGCCTTATTATATAGTAAACCAGCAGAAAGTAGTAAGTACAAGTTGGACTTTAAAATCCATTATATACATAGGGGACCTTTTGTTGGCTTTTTTTTTTTTTTTTTATTATTCTTTAAGAAGAATTGTGTGGAAAGCCAGACCATTGCAATATTAAACGCTCTGTACAAGCTAGCCCCCGGAGCACACTGCAGGCTGGTGGAACCAAAGTCTGGTTAGAACAGCACTAATAAGGAAAGGGATTTCCTTGGTTTACTTCCCCACAGGCCGCTGACTGCGCTGGGAAGCTCTTCGTCTTCCACTCATCGCTGCCAATTGCAGAGGCCCCTGGGAAGCTGAAGAACCGTGAGGATAAGAAGCTCATTGGCACCGACAAAGAGAAGGTGTGTGTACTTGTGTGCATGCACGTACAGTCATGTGCCACTTAACGACTGATCGTATCTACGACGGTGGTTCCATAAGATTATAATGGTCCTGAAAAATTCTTATCAACTAGCGACGTTGTAGCCGTCGTAGTGCAGTGTGTTACTCACGTGTTGGTGGTGGTGCCGGTGTAAACAAACCTACTCCGCTGCCAGCCGTATAAAAGTATAGCACATACAATTATGTACAGTATATAATAATTTTCAATGATGATAAACACTTATGTTACTGCTTTATGTATTTACTATACTTATTATTTTAGAGTGTACTCTTCCTAGTTATAAAAAAGTTTACTGTAAAACAGTATGATGCGTTATGGCAGCAGCAGCATCATAAATCTCGTGTTTACCACGTCTGTTGACTGCATCGAGGCTATACCATCTAGGTTTGTATAAGTAGACTTTATGATGTTCGTACAGCGACAAGCGGTTCTGAAAATGTGTGTGTGTGTGTGTGTGTACAGCGACAGTTGCTTAACGATGCATTTCTCAAAATGTATGCTACTCTGGCCATGTTTTGGGAAGGTTGTGTGTCTGTTTATGAATGGTACCTATTAGCACTACGCTTTTGCTGTTCTTGCTTGTGATTTATTGTGTTCCAGCAGATGAGCAGCATACCCTCCTGGAGTCACAATGAAATGACAAAAGATCTTCTGCTCATAACACAAGAATTAAGCTGGTTCTTTTATGTGCTTCCAGTCCCTGTTTCAGCCCCAGGTCACTTTCTATGGTAACTTGGCAAAGGAGTGTGTGGCTCAGGGTTGCTGTATGGACCTTTTCCTCTTCCCCAATCAGTATGTGGACGTGGCTACGTTGGGCATTGTACCCTCCTTCACTGGAGGCTCTCTCTACAAATACACCTACTTCCAGGTGAGGGTGTACTCCAGAGCTCCTTAAAACAGGTGGTCAAATGACAAAGAGATGCAAATGAAAATATCCTCTCCTGATTTATAAGCACAGAATACACAAAAATATGTAAGGATACATAATGCTTGTCCTCCTAATGGATAGGTCCATATGCATGTGCATTCTAGAGGTCTTGTTAGGTATGTTTTCATGTGTACTGAATAGGTCCTGGTGCATTTTCCTGTCCTGCAGTGGTCTGCTAGATGAATGTTTCCTATTTCAATACCTTAGAAATAAGCAAAGCTTTTAATTTAGTCAGTTGGCGTCAAAGACTCCCCCCCATCCCCATTCCAGTCTGTGGTTTGGGTACATACTCATATATATGGTGTGGTTTGTCTTTAGGCTACCACAGACAGGGAATGTTTTCTCCACGACCTGCGCAGGGCTGTTCAGAAGCACATGGGCTTTGATGCTGTGATGAGAGTGCGGACCAGCACTGGCACGTAGAACTTCGTCCAATTCACTTGTTCCTGTGTGTGCTGCTTTGATCCCCTTGGCCTTGCCACTCAATCCTCGCCTTCTCCCTGTTCTGCCAGGTATCCGAGCCATGGACTTCTACGGCTCCTTCTACATGAGCAACACCACTGACGTGGAGCTAGCTGGACTGGACTGTGACAAGACTATCACAGTTGAGTTCCGACATGACGACAAACTCAGCGAAGAGACTGGTGCCCTCATACAGGTAAGACGGCTACGCACATTGTCCAGGTCTCCAGCTCGGTACCCTCTTCATAGCGCTGCATCAGTATGGTGATTGATCCTGAATCATAAGTGCTGTCCGTAAAATGATAGTTCCATTTTTCACTTCTATGTTTGAAGTAAATTGTTGGATGAAGTCTGCTGCTTTAAGTTCTCACATTCCCCCTGTTTTGTAACTCCTGTCTCCGCTACCCAGTGTGCCGTGCTCTACACTAGCTGTAGTGGACAGCGGCGGCTCCGGGTCCACAACCTGGCTGTGAACTGTTGCACGCAGCTAGCAGACCTGTATCGCAACTGCGAGACAGACACCCTAATCAACTTCTTCGCCAAACACGGTAAGGGCTTGGCAAAACGCCTCTTTTAAATTTTAAGGTACCGCTGACAGCTTCCAAATATGTAAGAGAGACTTGTCACAAATGGCTTAAATGTACAAACTCAGAATTTCCTGATGTGCAGTACAACGTACTGCTGAACAGATAATTATTTTTTACTGAAACAATGTACCCATGTTCAGATCTGCTTATTGTTTGTTGCTTAAATTTTCACAATTTCTTTTAAAATCTGGCCGCCTCCCTCGTGTGAGCAGCTTATCACAGTGTTCTCAGCAATCCCACCAAGAACGTGAGAGACGGCCTCACCAACCAATGTGCCCAGATCCTTGCCTGCTACCGCAAGAACTGCGCTAGCCCCTCATCAGCTGGACAGGTATGGCTATACTTCCATCCTAAGGAAGGGTGGGGGGAACTGGGCTGTTACTGCTGAGCACTAAGTACATTTGAGGAAAGTGAAATTACACCCAGTCTTTACAAGATATAGCTCCTTGGCTAAGACTCGTAAAAAGCATCATACGAAGCTCAGAATCCGCCTCCGCACCATGTTCTGACTGCGACTGTCCTATAGTTGATCCTGCCAGAGTGTATGAAGCTTCTGCCGGTCTACCTGAACTGTGTGCTGAAGAGCGATGTGCTGCATCCTGGGGCTGACGTGTCCCTGGATGAACGGGCCTACCTGCGTCAGCTGGTCTCCTGCATGGATGTGGCTGAGAGCCATGTGTTCTTTTATCCACGCCTATTGCCACTGGTGAGGCACCTGCTCATCTCATTCTCTCTTGCTGTATAACATGTGTATGAGTACGGTGGGTAATTGTTGCCTCTAATAATGGTATGTATGCTGTCATTGACTTTTGTACATGCACTTTTGTTTACATTCATTGAAGGCATGCATTGTGGTTCACTGAACACGGTTGCACAGTTGTATGAAATATGTCTATATATGTTGTGATTTGCTGTTGCTTGTTCTGTGTTTGTGTATAGGTGCTGCCATTGACCTTCTGTGCATGTTCTTGCAGCAAAAGCTGGATTTGGAGAGCGAAGCCCTTCCAGTGGCTGTGAGGGACTCGGAGGAAAGGCTGTCGAAGGGAGGGGTCTATTTGCTGGAGAATGGCCTGCAGCTCTTCCTCTGGGTGGGAGCCAACACTCAGCAGGAGCTACTGCAGAACATCTTTGGCATCTCTTCCTTCGGGCAGATTGACCCCAACATGGTGAGTAACCCCATTCCCTCATCAGTCACTTTACCCTTTCCGGTAATTGCATCAGTCACTGTAATTTCCAGTGCAATGGAAAAAAGTGAATTAATATTTTTACCCTCTTACAGACAACTCTACCAGTGTTGAACAATCCTTACTCAAAGAAGCTGCGCGACATGATCAAGTCCATTCGCGATCAGCGGTCCCGCTATATGAAGGTATGGTGCTGCAGTGAATTGTCTCTCACGTGTTGCTCTCTGGACTGTTGGGGAACATCTTGGCCGACGCTCATTTCACTTCGCTCCTCCTCCCACAGCTGCTGGTGGTCAAACAGGAAGACAAGCTGGAGCTCATTTTCAGGCACTTTCTGGTAGAAGACAAAAACAACAGTGGTGGTGCATCCTATGTGGACTTTCTGTGTCACATGCACAAGGAGATCCGCCAGCTGCTCAGCTAGGAGGAGGGGCTAGTTTGGCCTTGCCCCACCCATTTCCTAACCCTTTAAATGAGACTTTCATGTTTTTATTTTACTTTATCACAAATAGGTCTCCATCTTGTTACCCACCTCTTTGTCAGTGAAAAGTGGGATGGAAGAGTTTGCGCTGTCGGGTTTTAATGGCTCTTTTGGGTTGAGCCTTGATCTGGTAACTAAAATTGCTGTCGTTTTGATGTTATGTGGTGAGCAAGCGTGTTGTGCACGTGACAGCATGGCGGCAACTGTAAGTGCTGCTGCTGGTGGTTCTAACCTGTTCTACAGATGAACAAATAACCAGCCCCTAACCCTGAATGATCTGCTGGTGAGAAATGCTGGCAGCTGAGGATAACGAAATCCATCATTTCCCAAAACACGAAATCGTCTCGTAATTTTTCCTCACGTATATTTTTCTTCTCTGCTCTAGTGATTTGTCATTCTGAGCCATGACCTTTCTTGCTGCATTATGGCGTTTTCAGACCCATTAATTTTCAACATTGTCCCCGGTTTTGTGTTGCAAGTTTTGTTACGCGAGACAGGAGGCGCTGTTAGCGTAAGCCACAGCGTGGGCTCATTGGAGCAGCAGCACACTACCCTTTAGTCCTTATCAATCTTTCCTAAACATAACAAATCATCAAGGCTAGAGCCTTCGGAGATGTGGGCACGGTGGCGGAAGGAACTCTGCCTGCTACCTCTGTGCTGCTGTCCCTTGGGCACAGAAGCTCTGCGTGTCGTGTAATACACCTCATTGCTGGGCTGCTTTCGGGGCCGCAGTGGCTCAGAGTCCCGTTATTGTTGGAGGCAGTCCCACCGGTAGATGGATGGGGTTTGGGATGGGGGGGGGGGTCCCTGCTTGTCAGAAAATTGTGTTGTGCTGGAGCACGGCTGGAGTTCATGTGTTGCTTTTATCGCGGATTATCCGCAAGCCTGATTACACTTCGTTATTATCAAAGTCCTGATGGCTGAGTGTAACTTGATGGTGAGTGATTGGTACCTGTATTGACTATATAAGTCTGCTTATTCCCTCAATTTTTTGCTTTTCTTCTTGAAAAGGCCTCTGTTTACTGGTCACATCTGACATGTGTGGTGCACTGTTGTGCTTTTTTTTTTTTTTAATCTCCCCATGTAAATAATTTGAATGATTATAAACTGTTTTTCCTGTGTACATAACATGTAAATGACTGGATAATGGATGACTTTCCGTCAAACACTGGACGCAAATCTCCAAACAAACCCTGTCCATTACCGCTCGGTAGGAATTGCAACTGTTTGTCTGTTCACCTACTGAGGTCTGCTGGGAAGCGTTTGCTTGGTAGCACTTAACTTTTATTCCCCACAAGCTCCTTTAGTGGGACGTTTGTGGGTAATAAAGCGGGCGAGGTGAGTCGACACACATTGTGGTGAATGTGTAGTTAATACCCAAGAGCTCTTTAACCATTTTAAACAATGGCAGAAAATGCGAGTTCATTTGTTTTATTTTTTCTTGAAAAATTTCTGTTTTTTTTTTTTTTTTTTTTAAATACCTTGTTTTTTGTGTCTGTACCATTCTCTATTATGTGACATAGCTACCCTCAATATCCCTGTTGGAATGTTATCTTTCTACTTTCTTTTGCAAAGTGTATTTCTGCCTTTGGACTGCTACAGAAAATCAAAAGGTATGACTATAGCATCTTATCATGGTGGCTGGTAATATTTACCACATTCTCTGTTTTAAATTTCCACATTTCTGTGCAAACAGAAGAGGTTAGGCCACTTGGCATAATAAACTACTTTTTCCCTAGCCTCAAACAGCTATCTTTGGGAATACCATATTATGCAGTTAAATATTTCAAAAAGCATGTAAATACTATATCTGTAAAATCTGCTACCAGTCCATTAATTTAACGGTGATGCCTCTGTGCATCAAACCAGAACTGATGACACTGTCTGGATTTTAAATATCTCAGACATGCACAAGTCAAAGTGCAGGACTGAAGTGAGTCACTAAAGAAAAAGAAACCTATAAATAAATTAAATGTGTCCTGCTTTAGCTGGTGCTCTGTTAAAGCAGTGCTATTTTAAAAGTGACGTTTGGAAAGGTGGCGTCTAAGGGAGCTTCAGTCCTGCTCTACTGATTGCGCGCTAGTCGCGGACAGTCGTCTCGGCAGCATCAAAAGCGTTGTGGAACTGGCAACGTGCAACATGGTGAGGACATGATGGTGTCCACTGGGGGTTGGTTTCACAATGGGGACAGTTGGCTTTTCACTAAACCATCGGGACAAGTGTCTTCGCCTCCTGAAACCACGAATCGGCCGCGATCCCCTGTGGAGGGGAAGGTAACTGCATCATTGTGAACGTCAGCCTTTCCTCCCCCCTTGCTGGGACTCTCACCGAACTGTTCCCCCAATTCTAATTTCCATTCCTGGCGCATGATGTCCGAACGTATCATTTTCAGAGGCTAAACCTTAAAGCCATTTTGAACCTTATATGTCCACCCCATGTGGTTTGTCATTCTTCTGGGAGTCTGTGATGCTATTGTTTTTGTGATTGTCCTCAGTTTTTTTTTTTTTTTTTCTTTATTATTATTATTTTTTAAATCATGTCGTTCTCTTGTGTAATTTGTGATCCCATTTTAGTCGACTGCTTATTGAAATGTCTACGAAGGGCTCTAACGAAGTGACTTCACACCGTATAGTCCATCTGTGGTAAAAGCTAAGTGAACAAGCATTTGGAATCCATGTCTAACTGTGGTACGAGCTGTCGTGTATGAAACTGAATGCGTGAAAGACGACCAGTGAGCACATTCAAACTGGGTTAACTTTGTATGCAGTTTTTGTCAGGGCCTGTTCGGGGTGACTCTGCTTGGGCTGGGCTCATCGAGTGAAGGCATGTGGCATGTTTCCTCCACCTGAGCTGCAATAACAATAGTTCTTGGGGAAGAATAACACCTTGAGACAGTGCAGAAGAGGGAAGAGGGGCACTCTTTTTAATGCTTAGACATGAGAAGTGAACCCTGTGCGTTATTTATTACTGGACTTGTGCTCAAAATGCCTTTTCTCAAGCCATGCGAAGTGAAAACCGTGATCTCCGGACCACCCCCGAACCCTGACCTCAGCCTCTACATAACCTTCCACTTCTTGCACCATCTATGCAAAGCTGACGGGAAGGAGGGACTGCTGCGCAGCGGCGACACAGCCGCTGTTGAAACTCTGCTCTGATTGGCTGCCTCGATCACAAGGGCTTTGCGCTGTTGGCGTAAGACTTGAGCCTCAGGGAGATGTGCCCAGTGCTGCGCTCACCAGCCGCTGGCGCCATCGCCTTCTTCACCTTTTTGTTTCTTCCTCCCGTACCCTCGCAGTCAAAAGCATTGCCCCCCAGCTGACTTGTCGGTGTCCCTCTGGAGCACAGGGTTCAAGCAGTACGAGACAATATACCAGTTTTGGACTCGCCTCTCTACTCGCTCCCGCATCTCCAACCACGAATGACTGCTTTCTTCAATTAAGGCTCTCAAGATGACCCGTCTAGATCGCAGCATCCCTTCCCCTCATGGAGCAAGGATTCGCAGAAGCAGTTGAGTGCTTGTGATCAAGAACTGTTTACGGTTCGGTCCCCCGGTCGTCATCTCGCACTTCCTTGCTCCGCTTTAAACGGACTCTGAAGAATTTGTCCAGCCCTGGCTGCTGGCAGGAAATGGACTTGTTCGTTTGCATCTTTTTTGGTTTTTGTTTTGTTTTGTTCCACCCCCAGGTATGGTGAAGCAAGGCTGGTAGAGGGAAGGGGACCAGTAGGGTCCTCTCAGCACAACGCCGAGACACACACGACGGACTGGCAGCTGACACCACAGGATGGATTCCATTTCACTGTCCCCAAGAGAAGTCATTCCTCTTCGTGCGATCCGGTTACACGTCAATATTCCTAACCCTTATGTTAATCTTAATCACTTTGAAAACAACTGCAAGATGTGACTATTCCTAAGATTGTTTGCATTTTCTTTCTTTTTTTTTTTTTTTTTTTTTTTTTGAATTTAGATCTTTATTGGTTGTAACTTTTTAATATGCAAATAAACTATTGTTTATCCTTTAGGTGCTGTCTGTTTTTGCCCGAAACATGACCGTGCGCAGCGGAGAAGCTGCAGGTGTTCCGGGTTGACCCACACAACTCGGTTTACGGCGTGACGGGGAGAGTCCTGCGCTCGGAAGCGGAAGGTGTTCGTTTTGGCTTGCGTCTCGGCTCTTTCGTACCGCTACGTGTTCGTCTCTCGTGTTTAAGATGGCCGTGCAGAAGACCGTGACGGCCTTTCCTTGGGGCGTAGCCGGTCTTTGAGACACGACAGCAGTTAATTGTGCATGTAGACATTCTTTTTGGCTGCCTTGGCTCTCTCGCTGCGACACACCTTAAAGGGACCTTTTGTCTCAAACTGGATTTTCTACTGACCCTTTTCTGTAGATTGTGAAACAGGATGACAAGTATGTGAGCTATGATCGCAAAGAATGTACATCTGTTTTACATTTATTTAGCAGACTCTTTTCTAGAAAGCAACTTCCAATGAACTTTATGTAGTGTTATCAGCCCAGACCTTATTCACCGTGGTGACTTACACTGCTAGAGATACTACTTGCAGTGGGTCGCTCATCCGGACATCAGTGGAACACACTCCCTCTGTCACTTATACACTATGGGGGAACTTGGACAGCATGTCTTTGGAGTGTGGGAGGAAACCAGAGCGCCCAGGGAAAACCAACACAGACACAGGGAGAGCATGCAAACTCAAACCCACGTTCTCTCGCACCACCCAGGAGCCGTGAGACAGCAGCGCTACTCGCTGTACCAGCCTTTTATTTTATTTACCTGACACTTTAAAGTCACACAGTGCTGCATTAAATTATTTAAAAATTTCTAAATTTGTACAGCTGGGTCGTCCCCCCCACCACCACCTTTTGACTGAGGCACATTTGTTGTCTGCACTTCAACAGGAACAACATGCAGCTCTCATTTTTTTTTTTTTTTTTTTTAATGTCTTATGCCTTTGTGTCTTATTAATACGCTCATATTGATCATTACTAAATTTCATGTGATGTGAGGTTTAAATGAAAGAAAGGAGTGGGTGGGTCCTGGTACAGAGCCCAGCACAGTTCTTTGTTGGGCTTTATTTACAATATGTCAAACGCTCCTGCCAGAGGACTCCTAATGCCCAGGTGTGAGGCCTCACCCCAAGGAGGGGCGTCCGTCCCGTCACTTTCCGCAATCTGCTACAGAAAGAGCCTGTCCTTGAAGCTCCCGTTTACCATGCTGTCGCTTCCCAACCTGTAGAGCTCGCCAGATTGCTGACCTTCTTTTGTTTCTCAACAGCGAAAGAGATCCAAATGCAAAGCCACCTGGTCCAGTACTGATGTTGTCACCAGCATGCATTGCACTGGTATCTGCATATACAGTTTCTGAGGAACCCTGGCCGCTCTGTGTTGCATATGACTTACAAACGTAGAGAAGCGAAGAACACCACACGCTCGCACACTCTGAAACCGCTCGTCCTGAGCGGGGTTGCGGCAAACTGGAGCCTAACCCGCCAACACGGGACGCAAGGCCGGAGGGGGAGGGGACACACCCAGGACGGGACGCCAGTCCATCGCAAGGCACCCCAAGCGGGACTCGAACCCCAGACCCACCAGAGAGCAGGACCCGGTCAAACCCGCTGCGTCACCTCGTCCCCCTGTGAAGAACAGCTCGATGGTCCCAATGAAGTCAGTAAGTCGAGGCCCAACTCTTAGTTCCTAAACCAAGTTTGCAGTGTGATGTAGTAACAGCTGTTGACCAGCAGGGGCTGACAGTGTTTTCACAAGTGCTCTAATTTATTTATTTATTTATTTATTTATTTATTTATTTATTTAAAAGCTGTTGCCCAGGGTGATGGGATTTCATCCTAACCGTTCTCTCCTCCCCTCTGCTGTTTCTCGCATTTTCCTCCCACCCACTTTCTTCTCACTCTCTTATCCCACCTCTCTACTCCCACTTCAGCTGCAGCCCCATACCAGTGCATGGACATCTCTTCTTTCCCGCTTCCCTGATGCTCTCGCGGCTCTGATTTGTAAGAGGCCGAGCCGACCTTCGTCCGACTTTTAATCCCTATTCTCGGCAATGGACCAAACTCGTAAACGCACACCCCTGTTCACATCTGCCCTCATTCTCCCCGTACCAGGCTGACCAGCTCGCTTTGTGTGTGCAGCTGAGTCTGGGATCGCTTTCTACGCAGCGCCTGTCGATGAACCTTTGAACCGAGATCTGGTTTTTGTAATCTTGCTCTTGATGGTCCAATAAGCCCATATGTGTTCCAGGGTCAGGGGGGTGTGGTGACACAGCAGGTTTGGACTGGTCTTGCTCTCCAGTGGGTCTGGGGTTTGAGTCCCACTTAGGGTGCCTTGTGATGGACTGGCGTCCCGTCCTGGGTGTGTCCCCTCCCTCTCCAGCCTTACGCCCCGTTTTGCCAGGTTAGGCTCCGGCTCACCGCGACCCCGCTCGGGACAAGCGGTTTCAGTCAGTGTGTGTGTGTGTGTGTGTGTGTGTGTGTGTGTGTGTGTGTGTGTGTGTTCTCATTCCGGGGTCTTTCGGTGAGTTCTCTCTGCATGGGTTCAAATCCCTCCTTGATACCCTAGAAACCAGTTAAGGAGCAGGCCAGAGTAACCCTTGATGACCTGAAATCTGAGCTTAATAATCCCAAAGAGAGGCTTCATCAGATTTGCTGTTCTTCCAAGAAGCCTCCAACCACTCTGTTTCCCTTGGCTTGTCCCCAGAGTGGCCCACCCCGCTGGTACTGCATCAGGGCCACTTCCAAAATACAGCAGTTGGATTGTATTAGATTTCACGCTACAAGACCGTACGTTTGTAATGTTCCGAGACGTGACCTGAAAGATCTGAGAGACCGTCTCTTTGAGCGGGAACACCCAAGAGGGCGGGAATGTGGGACAGAGAGCGGAGACACACAGCTGATCGTTTTCGCTCCACGCGTCTCCGACCACGTCAAGCGAGAGCGCCACGGAAGCGGTTCGGTCACGGACAGGACAGGCCGGTCGTACCTGCGGTTGCTCGATAATCTCGACCCAGCGGGAGTTTTCGTAATAGCCTTCCTCTAGGGCAATGGGGCAGAGGGCTGCGTCGGAAGTGGCGGCGCTCCAATTCAGGAAAAGAACGGCGCTGGGAGAAAAGTGGCTCTTGCTGTTCGGTGCTCTTCGGCAGCCAAAAAGCCAGAGGGACCAGGTGTTCCGTGAGAAAGCGGATATAGATAGGAGCCAAACGCAACCGAAATTGCGCTGAGGGCAGCTGATCGGCTTGGCCGCCACGCACATTTCGCCCCGCGTGGTCACACGTGATCGTCATCGTGGTGGACGACCAGGAATTCGGTGCCTCCGGCATCCAGATGCCAGTCATTTAAGGGCTGACTAGAGATGACGTGAAAGTGTAAAATTACTACGACCAGCCCGTGTGCACACAGCCGACGAAGGAGCGGAGAACGAGTCCTGCCGCAATCCTGGGAGGTCCAATCCTGACAGCACCACGGTGTCGGCCGGAACATTAGTGCCCTTTTTATAGCTGTCTGGTGATTTTTCTTCTTCTTTTCTTCTTCCTCCAAGGTGATGTACAGTGTTAAGCTACTTACAATTATTTACCCATTTATACAGCTGGGTAATTTTACTGGGGCAATTTAGGGTAAGTACCTTGCTCGAGGGTACTACAGCTAGAGGTGGGATTCAAACCTGCGACCTGTGGGTCTAACCACTATACTACCAGCCGCCCTGTTCTTTGAGTGAAAAGTGTGATCTCCACCCGCAGGGTCTTAAATCCATTTATCTCAGAATGTTTCATATGAATCGGTGCACAGGGTGGAATATTTGTTTAGAAAATTGTCCACGGTATTATCGTATACACAGTTGGTCCCCAACGTTTAACTTAATTGGTTCATCACTCAAAGTGTGTAATTCAGATAAGGGTCCGGTGGTGCAGCGGGTTTGGCCGGGTCTGGCTCTCTGGTGGGTCTAGGGTTCGAGTCCTGCTTGCGGTGCCTTGCGATGGACTGGCGTCCCGTCCTGGGTGTGTCCCCTCCCCTCCTTGGCCTTGCGCCCTGTGTTGCCAGGTTAGGCTCTGGTTCGCTGCGACCCCGCTCAGGACAAGCGGTTGTAGACATTGGTTGGTTAGTTGGTTAACACCTCAGAGCCGGAGATTGAATGGTTATGTTAGTTCTCTTTATGAAAAATGTGCACTAGATACTCCTCAAGAAGCACACACCAGCCAAAAACTGGTTGCTCACATCTTGTAAGTAGGGGACCCGCTGCATTAGAAAATGTGGATTTTGGATTAGCTGCCTTCCTTAATTTCACTTTTCAACGTACGATGTATTCAAAGAATGTATCGATACCACCTTGCGTGTCGTCTGAGAGAAAATCCATGTCAGGGAAGTTCTGAGCGAGCCGGAACTCACGCTTTGCCACGATGTGAAGCATCCTTGGAGATTGATTTTGACGGAAGGAGAAAGATGGAGTCTGCCCATACCCTCATGGTTTTCGTGGAGTTTTTGGATGTATTGCCCAATTTTGCTTTGCACTTACTCTCATAAGATCCACACAGGTCTCCAGCATTCCACCATCTGGCATCGACAGCCCCTCTGCATGCCCTAGGACACCCCAAACTGGTGGAGAGGTTGGCAGGTGGACACACTATGTCCACGCTTGCTGGACGTAGAACCAAGAACGATTTCATGCAGGTCCTGCCACTGCCTGTGTTGCAAGGTTGTCTCTTGTGCCTTTCAACTGACTGCAGCAGTGAGTCAAGGGCTTTCAATGCGGGTGGAGGACCTGGTGGTCTTCATCCACAGCCTGTTGCTAAAGGTCTTGGTAAGGAGTGTGATACCCTAGATGGAGAAATGCATTAGCAAGGACCTGATGCATTTCCCCATCTAGGGTATCACACTCCTTACTCTGACCAGGATGCCTAAGTAACATCTTCAAGGGTCTGGAGAACAACAGTGCAGTGGACACCAGTGAAGGTTTCCTCTTTCTGACTACAATTATTCAGTGTATTGGTGGTCCAGGAAGGAGGATTCCAGTATCCAGCAGCAGAGGTTTGAGTTCTGGAACATGGCTGGACAGAACTTGATCCGGGAGGACGATCCAAAGCTGCGATGAGGAATCATTGGCTCATCCCAAACTTGAAAAGTCAGTCCCGTGAAGCAGAAGTCTGGCTGGTTCTTTAACATTACTGTTGATTTGCAAGGGAGTTTTCATCTCTTTGGCAGTCAGTGACCAGGATGTTTTTCTGCCATGTAACCATCCTGAGTTCATGGAGGGGAATGTCCTTCTGGTTGTGCAGGTTGAAGGGTAGACATGGCTGAACCAGTGTGGCAGTAGAAAAAGGTAAAGACAATTACAGTGAGACAGTGTAGGCTGTGCAAACTTCAGGACCTCTTCAAGAGAATCAACAGGCACTCTGTCCTCTATTGGTTGCAGGTCACAGGCCCCAGATTCAATGGCTTAGTGTCCCTTCCTCTGTGAAACACTTCACTGGGATCATCAAGCATTCATGTCCGGTATCATTTTCACAACCAGATGGCACAATGGGGCCTTTCCCGGGCGGGCGTGTGACAGGCGGTGTGACTTGTGCCATGTTTTTTCCTCCTCTTCTTCCTTACCGGTACGCTCCTGATAGACAGCCGTGGGTGTGCGCGTGTCACCCGCCCATCTGTCCAAAGAAAAATTCACGACGACAGCAAACCTCAAGAAAGAAGCTGTCTTCCCAACGACGTCTCTGACCTTCCGCTCATCCTGGCTCCGCTCGAGCTTCACACTCGGCCTCGTTGGTCCTCTGTCGCCTCTCTTCGCTCTAAAAACGGCATCGGTCTATATAGCCAAGGCCGTAGAAATACGAAAAGAAAAGGGTCTGTTTAAGGGGAAGACTCCTATTACTTTCTCAATCCTTTTCACTGTTGGTGTCCTCTGGGAATATATACACACACACTTTCTGACCCACTTGTCCCACATGGGGTCGCGGAGAACCGGAGCCTAACCCGGCAACACAGGGCATAAGGATGGACGGGGAGGGGACACACCCAGGACGGGACACCGGTCCATCGAAAGGCACCCCAAGCGGGACTCGAACCCCAGACCCACCGGAGAGCAGGACCCGGTCCAACCCACTGCGCCACCATGCCACCCTCTGGGAACATATTGCCTCCTAAACTGATCATAAATGTTATACAATGCCGTTTGCTCTGTTTTTTTTTTTTGTCCTGTTGTCAGACTGATGAGACTTTGCAGAACAGTAGTGCGGAGGATTTGAAGCCAAGCGGGGGCAGATGGGCTGGGATCTGCACAGAGGGGACCGGCAAATGGGTCAGGCCCTCTTCCGCATTTCTGTCACCTTCGACCAGGGACGGAGGCCCACCCTGCTGGTACTGCATCAGGACCACTTCCAAAATACAATAGTTAGATTGTAATATAATCAAAGACACTGGCCTTGGCAGAGGGGGTGAGCAGTGTGTGTGTTTATGGTTGGGGTAGCTCTCACTGTCTCTGCCAAGGCACTGTCAGCATTCTCGCCTTCTTTACCTCCCTTGGTCACCCCCCACTTCATCCCCTGCCAACCCACTTTCCCTCTCTTTCTGTCTCCACCTCTCTCTCTGCCTGCTCCCTTCTCCAAGCACTGCTGAGCTTAGAAGTAAAATTTTAAAGGTTTTTTTTTTTTTTTTGAAATCTTATTTTATTTGTTGGGGAAAGCAGCTCAAGACCTGATGGTGAGCATTCCGAATTGTGATGTGTGTGTGGTTCCATGAGCGGCATAAGAAGGGGAAGGGCTCCCCGTGTCCCCGTTGTTGCGCCATCCGGCAGCTCCGTCATTGTCCGACGTTCATCCTGGTGTTCAAGGGATTTAGAAGGCTGTCATTTGAATAACTACATATGACAGTGTTACTCACCTTCTTCATTTATTCTAATGGCCCCATCCAGCACTGCTTATAGTATATGGAAATAGCTGATCTGGCAAGCTATGGTCAGAATGTTAAAGGTCTGCGAATGAGATCTGGGTTTAAGGATGAAGGAAAAAAGTATGTGTGCTGTTGAGGCATTAACATTCAGCTTTCAAACTGATGATTTCATTTTTTTTATATTAAGACAAGGGGTTCTGCTGTTCTACTCTTCTACATGCATGCTTTGCTTTAAATCCAGCTGTGTAAATAGAGGAAAACTGAAAATGTAATAATAATGGATATGTATGGCAGAGTAGGGGGGGGTGCGGTGGTGCAGTGGGGTTGGCCGAGTCCTGCTTTCTGGTGGGTCTGGGGTTCGAGTCCCGCTTGGGGTGCCTTGCGATGGACTGGCATCCCGTCCTGGGTGCGTCCCCTCCCCCTCCAGCCTTATGCCCCCATTGCCAGGTTAGGCTCCGGTTCCCCGTGACCCCGTATGGGACAAGCGGTTCTGAAAATGTGTGTGTGTGTGTGTGTGTGTGTGTGAGTGTGTGTGTGTGAGTGTGTTGGAATGACAATACTGAAAAAGACCATGATAGACTATTCCCCATTGATATGTTCTGTGCAATTTAATATGCATAAACAGTGAAACTGTTTTCTTTTTGTAAATCGAAATAGAAAAATATCGTGCTGGTCGCGGTGTTACACCAAGTGTGAAAGCTGTAGTTCTTTTGTCCTCGCTGTAGAAAGTTTAAAATTACCGCGGCGATGTGCTGAGGTCTATGGAGCCGAGAGAGAGAGATTTTTAATTGCCTCTATCAAGAGAAGGCTTGAAGGCTTCAGTCTTTGTTCTAAATGCTGAGGCTCCTAGGAGAATACGGTAAGGTGAAGGTCTGATAATGTCCTATGCAAACACAAAGTAATGGGACAGTGATCGAGTTACTCGTAGGGCTTGGAGAACAAGTCATGGCTTATGGACACAGACAGCAGCTCCAGCAATATTTCATCCATTAGGTCTATTACTGTCATCTTTTGCGGAGCATGTTGGCAAACCTGATGAATGCAAACAGAGCTCCTGAGTGTAAATGTGTGTGTCACGCTTGCAAATGCATTGTAATATATATGTTAAAATTTAAAAAAAAATATATATTCTATTTTATTTTTGGGCTCCTTAACCTTACAGAAGTTCAATTAATAAAATGAACAGAAATAAGCTATTCCTCCTGGGCCAAACGGTCTGTCTTGGTTCAATGTCCTGAATGTGATTAACAGAAGTTGCAGTCTTTTCTAAAAGAAGCCAAGAAAAAACATGAATTTATTTGGTTGTAGCTGTTAAGTGCAGTTTTGATTGTATATAATTAATTAGGCTTGCTATGTTGGATTTACTGTGGCAATACCTAATTACACACACACACACACACACACACACACACACACACACACACACACACACACACACACCTAAACCGCTTGTCCCATACGGGGTCGCGGGGAGCCGGAGCCTAACCCGGCAACACAGGGCTAAGGGGACACACCCAGGACGGGATGCCAGTCCGTCGCAAGGCACCCCAAGCGGGACTTGAACCCCAGACCCACCGGAGAGCAGGACCCGGTCCAACCCACTGCACCATCATGCCCCCCACAAATACCTAATTAGTGAATATATAAAAAAAAAAAAAAAAAAAACCAAAAAAAAGTCCGTATAAAAGTGTCAGCTCCATGGGATCAAAATGTTTTGGCGCAATGAAAAATAAATTGTATGCATGCAAATTTAAATGCTGGCTTCTCTGTCCAGCACTATCTACTGCATGTGACTCCCGTGTTTCAAATGATAGGAGGAGAGCTGATGCTTCTCAGCACTAGGTGTTGAGACCGTATCTGAAAGTGGAGGTTGTCATTTTGGGAGCCGAAAACAGGGTCCTTGCTGTTGCAACATGGGAACAAAAGCGCTTCTGTCCATTTGTGCGGCCACCTGCTGACACTTGAGATGATGGAATGGGAAGCAGAAGAGGAAGCGGGTGGCAGCTGGTGGTGCGGATCGGCTGGCTGTTTCTACATCGGCCGCCGGGCCTCCGGCCTAGGATAATCCACTCGCCGCGTCTCCCCCGTTGCCTGGAATACGCAAGGTGCATCTGCGTGTCTGAGCTGTCTGACGCATTTGCTCCCCTTGAAACTCCTTCTCCAGTTGGTCACAGCCTCACCACAGCCTCATCACACCTCCCGCTCTCCCTCCACAGACCCTACTTGTAGATGCGATCGGGAATAATCTGTGGCACACCCGCCCACGCAAATACACTCGCACTGAATGGTGGCACCCAGATGCCTGGATGCTACAGCGGATCGCTGCTCACTGTGTGTGTGTGTGTGTGTGTCTGTGTGTCTGTGTTTCCTTCCAAGACACAAGGAGGGGTAAAACACATTGAGTTCTCTATAGTACTTTGGATGTATTATAGATTTGAACACTTTTAATGAATTTCCTTTTAACGAACGGACTCGGAGATCAATATTTTCTTCAGATTGCCATCTGAATTTGTGTAAAAACTGTTTTGAGATTTGCTGAACAGCAGCACCCAGTTACACAGGGGATTCGTCTTACTAGTGTGGGATGAATGTTAAATCTCGCATCGCATGACTCAGCTCGGAGTGCTGTGAACAACTACATTTTTATCCATTTTTTGAGAGAGACTTGAATTCATCAAGTAAATGATGAGTTTACAACCTGACGCTATCAGCCAAATCCTGCGGTTTTGGATCCTGGTTCTTACCCGTCGTGTCATTTAAACCACAATCCTTCGAGATTAAGAAACGGGCAAATCTGGCATTGCAGTGTGACTTTTAAGGGGCGCCTTGCAGATCGGGGTGTTTTCGTGAGTGAGGCTGAAATAAATGCATTTTGCTGGCAGAAAAACTCTATTTTTCTCCAGCACTATTACCTCCATGTTGCAACCTGAGCGTTCTTCTCCTCTAGCTGTCTGCAAAATAGAGCTGTCTTCTCTGCTCCGTCTAAACATGTTTCCACTTACCGGGAAAATGAAAACCAAAAAATAAGGTGAGAACCTGTAAGGCAGCAGCCCCACTTGAGTTCTGTAACAATCTGCTTACAAGTCTAAGCGGCACACGACGTGTATTGATTTGACATTTTCGGCCGCGCGTGACGTGAAAACGGAACCTGTTCTACGCGGAGGAGCGTAGGGTGGAGAATCAATAACTCGAATTTTCCGCAAGACGAGATCTTTTTCCCGTCGCTGTTTTTGTTAGCGTTGCTAATCATCGGTGTCATCTTGTTCCATGCACAGCGGAAAGCCTGGAGGGTCTTTATTAAGGATATTTTAGACAGTACGTTGAGGTTTGGAAGAATCGGATAGGGTTAGGGTCAGGCACGGGATAGGGATTGGCACGGAGGAGGAGTCTCTTTGCTGCCTGGAATGGGCCGCAGAACGAGTACGGCAGAGCTGGACAGTCGCAGGAGCCTTCCGCTCCCTTCATGCACACAGTTATGTCTGAAGGGATCAACACAGATATCCAGCAATTAATTCCAGGGAACTTTTGCACCACTCTAATTAGACTTTCACATGGCTCTCTCCCCTGTAATTACCACAGAGGCGTCTGCTGCTCCTATAGGGGAGGCAAGATCACTTTAATCACTGCTGCTCCTCACAACGACGGTTCCGTGAAGATTCGTGCTCAACGGCATTCTGGAAAAAAGGAACGCATTGAGTAAAACGCAAACGTCAGCCCGGACCTGGTCACTGGCTGGGTTTGAGGACACTGGGCAATGGGCCTGGATCCAGGGTGAGATTCTCATTGCCCCGCTGAGCAGCTTCTTAATCCACTTCCCTGCGAAAACAGTTCAGACAGCTATAAAGAGTAATGTGCTTTTTGCAGAATATGCTTCATTGCACAAGCAAATAATTTAATATTCTCAACGTAGAAAGCAGACTTTAGATTGCAATAAAACTTTATAATTATAAAACAAAATCAAACAAAAATCTGTGTCTGGAATTACGTAAAAGTGGGTCTTAGGGTCTTAAATTATTCCTAGACTTTTAAGAAAGGTTTCCATTATGTTTTATTTGTGTCAATTTCCTGGTTAAACATATGCAGTATGGTTTTATGGGAGGGGGGTGCGGTGGTGCAGCGATTTGGCTGGGTCCTGCTCTCTGGCGGGTCTAGGGTTCAAGTCCTGCTTGGGGTGCTTTGTGATGGACTGGCATCCTGTCCTGGGTGTGTCCCCCTCCCCCTCCGCCCTTGCGCCCTGTGCTGCCGGGTTAGGCTCCGGCTCACCGCGACCCCACTCAGGACAAGCGGTTTCAAACAGCGTGCGTGTGTGGTTTTACTGCGGCCCATTTTGCCTCGTGGGGGGATGTTCATCTGACTCCATGAGGAATGGGTGATAAATAATTAAAAATGGCATTGCCATCGCTCACCGGGTGGTGGGGCTGAGCTGAGCGTACACGTTCCTCAAATGCAGTGTGGCACTTGGGGTTTTGGGCACAGGCCAAACCTGGGAAAGGGTCTGCAAAACATGACTTCAAAGTGCATACAGTTAGAGTCTCTCTGGTTGCAGCTGACAGGCCTGAAGCACAGCAGTGGGTCTCGTGGCTGGGAAAGCAATTGCAAGAGGAGGGCAATGACGTACACCGAGGAATATGGTCATGAGAATATGGTAATGTAGCTGGTTGCTTGCCAAATTAAAGCGATCAAGAAAAAAAAGCCTTTCGCTGTTGTTTACTGCTGTCGGTTCGTATGCCTGCATGGATGCGTCCGTTTGTAAGGGGAATACGATCAGTTCTCAGTTTACAAAGGCAATTTGTTTGCAGAAATCCGTTCACAGTGTGAAATTTTCAAAAGTTAAACACTGTCCAAATGGTGTTATATGGAGAAAGTTGTAACTCATTCCTGATCCTCAAAATGTCACCCAAATGTTTGCTTTTAAAAAAAACCTAACAATCAGTTATTCAGATTAGAGCAGCAGTAACACATACACACGCACGCGGTGGCTGAAGCTGCTTGTCCCAAGTGTGGTCGCGGCAAATTGGAACCTAACCTGGCAACACAGGGTGAAAAGCTGGAGGGGGAGGGGACACACCCAGGACGGGACGCCAGTCCATCGCAAGGCACCCCACGTGGGACTTGAACCCCAGACCCACCAGAGAGCAGGACCTGGCCAAGCCTGCAGTACCACTGCGCCCCCGTGCCCCCAACCCCCCCAGTAATACATAGCGTATGTATTTTTTCTCGAACACTGTATTTTTTTAATCAACCCTAAAAAGGTACTTCTGTGGTGGTTTACCAAGTCAATCTATTCTGCAAAGTTATTTTTGAGTGAAATTACATTGATATTTGAAAGTTACGAACACTAAAAATCAATGAAGAGTTTAATGTTAAACTAAATAGAAAGTGCAGAAAGATTAAGTGAGTCATTCTTTGAGTTGGTGGTAATGTACTTTGGATACATATATAGAAAAATTGGTATAAATAACATGTTGCGTTAATCTTGAATCCAAGAGAATGGGTGAGTTGCCCTTTGGGAGATGAAACCTGAGCTTTGTCGGACAGCATCTGACTGACGGCATGATTAAACGCACATGCTCAAAAAACCGGTGTGGGATTCATCATGATCCCTGAGCGTGCAGTGCTCCGTTATGCATGCAGAAATGTGCGAAGCCACCTGCGTGCACCTTGCTAAGAGTAAGACTTGGCTACTGTGGCAGTGCAGATGGACCAAAGGCAGCCATGAATAAAGATCCAGAGCTGTCTGAGCCCAAGCAAGCAGGTGAGAAAGCTAGCAGGCCCCATGGGATGGCAGGGCTTAGCCCATATCCTTCCTCATAGTTTCCTCAGAAAGAAACACCATGCCCATAAAAGGCAATGCGCTAGTACGTTTTTTTTTAAAAAAGTAAAAGTTGTACGTTTTTTTAAACTTTTTCTACTTGATAGTGATACTGAGTCAAACCATCAATATTGTTCTGTTGAGCATAACGACAATGAATACTTTTTAGACTTTCCATCAGCAAACAGAGTGTAAATAATCAACTGAAAAATCTGATGTTAAAAGCAGACCAAAGGACAACTGGCTTCCCGTACCATAGCTCCATGATAATATATTGTAATTAAGAAACAAACTCTTGTATTACTTACTTCATAGCTTAGCTAATGCATTTATTCATAGCATGAAATGGTCTGAAGAAAGTGTTCTAATACCTTCCTCAAGGATGCTACAGCAGTAGCAGGGGGTTGAGTATTAACATCATGGTAAAAGTCAATGTCCTTTAGAAGTACCGGTGCTGGTTGTTTTTATAACAAGCAAAAACCACACCGGATCAGCTTTACCGAGCTTACCATTTTAAGCGTAAACGTTACATGTTTACCCATCTGTACAACTGGCCGTCTAGCACTGGATTTCAGATCAATAATCGGAAAAGGTGAAACTGGCAGAGGTGTACAGTACGTGCCTACTATTCCCACCTGGACTGGATGTGCTCCTTCGAGTGCTGGTGTCACAGGAAATCATGGGAAAAAGTAGGCTATTCATAAGGTTCTCTTATGCAAAGCATGGTCTCTTTTTTTAACCTGGAGGTAGGTGCATATGGCCTGTATGAAATATTTACCAGGCACCTTTCAGATGGCAGACAAGAACAGGAACTGGAGGCCATGTGCGGACCAGGATGTTTATCTCTTTGATGGCACGATCACCTGACAAGCTCCTCGATGCCCAGCTGGTGAGTTGGCCAGCTTGACCGGGCAGCAGGCCATGGAGCAACCGGGCCGGGAGCGCTAACTCTCAAGGAATACGGCCCGGGCGGCCTTAGGCCTCGGTGATTCTCGTGTGCTGGGGACGCGTGTCGTACTCCCGAACGCGTAATGGAAAGATGCGTTTGCAACCTCAGCAACGGCTTGCTGTCATTACATTTGTACAGAAGCCCAGGAAGACACGGAAGTATTGCTACACAGTCCTTCGACATCACGTGCACTGCTTTGCAGACAATCGATGGTCTTAATTTAAGATCCTGCGGAAACAAAACTACGAGGCAGCAAAAATAAGGACGGTTTTAAAACTTGACTACCGACGAAACAAATCTTTCAATAAAACCGAACAGGAGCGGAGGAATCCCGCCTACGGGTCGGACGTAATTCACGGAAAGGTCAAGAACGCGTCAGGAGAAGGAAGGGACGTGCGGGAAGGCTGCGGATGCCGAGACGCACGGATAGTATCGGAATTTAGGTGAACTTATGCAGATGACGCTCGACACGTGGCAAGGGAACAAGCTAAAAAAACAGGTCTATTATAACTACGAATAATTAGCAGTCTGAAGCGATTACTATTGGGGTGAGTTACAAGGGTGTTGTCTTTAAGTACTGTTAAGGAGTGTGTTCTAGGCTATGGGTTACATGAAAACCCTTCACGTATTATGCCATCCCTGTGAACACAGATGGCGGTACTCCTTCGCCAAGCCACAGAATCATGACAGGCTGAAGCAAGATTTAAAAAAAAAAAAAAAAAAAAAAAACGAATAAACTATTTTTGACAAATGAGAATCTAAGACTGAGTTATTACTGTTAAGAAATAAAGGGACATTGTGGGTTGCATGCACTGTTTTACATGGGAACGTTACAAAGGCCTATTTCATACACCGTAAGAGGCCCGAAGGGCTAGCAACCAGAACACTTCCCGCCAGTGGGGCTCGAATGAGTGGACTGCCTGGACTTCCCTTTTCTGTCACTCCCTTTACTTTCTAGATTCAGACACCGATCTAGGATCAGTTTACCATCCCTCGGGCCCAACGGCCGCCACTGCGAGCCGAGCGTTTCGAACTGCTCCGGGGTTAGTTTCGGTTGTTGAGCGCGCGATGCGCGAACGCCTCCCCTTGTCTCGACCCTTTGGAGAAAATCTCGCGTTGTTGGCCGCGTTTCATCCGCACCTCGGCCGCCAGCGGCGGCGGCAGCAGCAGCAGCGTAGCCACCTCCCCCCCTCCCCGCTCCTCCTCCTGCCCCCTCCCGCCTCTATGTCTCTCTCTCTCCGAGCGCAGGACACCCGGAGCGCGCGAGCTCTTCTGCCCGAGTCCGAGCAGCGCGTTCAGCCCTAGGAGAGGCGACACCCCGCGCGCGACATGGCCACCATCGTCACGTCCACCCGCTTCACGGACGAGTACCAGCTGTACGAGGAGTTGGGCAAGTAAGAGAGAGAATTCGCGGCGTTCGTCCGTCGCCGGCGGCGCCGTCGTCGCGCGCTCGCTTGCCCGTCCACTCCTCGCGGTCGCGCATCGCGCCCATGTCGCTGGATGTTGACAGGACGAGCGCGCGCGGGGGGGGGCTTCTCTGCGTGTCAGGAGCGCGCGCGACGCCGGGTTTTGGCGCCGTTCAGCCCCGGGCCGCCAGCAGCTTTACATCCGCCTGACGTGTTTTAACAAGAGCCCGCCGAGTCAGTGGGTTTGTTCTCCATGGAGCCGAAGCTAACCGGCTAACCAGCTAATCAGCTAGCTTTAGCTAGCGCAGCATGACGGGCTTGCGTGTTAACGTGTGTGTGTGTGTGTGTGTGTGTGTGTGTGTGTGTGTGTGTGTGTGCGCGCGCTGGGTGGTATAGACAGTCTCTCTGTCAGGCGCCGTCACACACACACACACACACACAGTGCAGCTCTCCGTGGTAGGACGAGTGTGTATCCGTGTCTGTGCGCGCGCAGTAACTCAGTCACACTGGTCATATTCATAATAATGTCTAGAAAAAAGCAACTCCCTGTTTTCTGTGTGTGTGTGTCTCTTATAACTCTCGCTTTTGTATCGTGTGTGTGTGTGTGTGTGTGTCACTCATAACTCCCTGGTTATTTCATTTGTATGTCTATGTGCCTAAACTCGCTGGTTATCCTACTTTCCTGTGTGGGGGAACCAGGCCAGTGGTGTGTTTACTTTACATACATTGTGTTGTGTACTGAGTGCCACACAGTTAGGAGTTGCGTAATTATACTGCTGACACACACACACACACACACATACACACACTCAGTAGAATACACCTCATGTTTCCTGTGTAAAGATCATTTATTGTTACACGTTGGCGGCACATCCACGCTCACACTGCACCCATCCCTGTTGCACGCGTTACAGTAAAGGGGGATGGAAGGAAGGCTGTTTGACAGAATTTCTGTCGAGTTTGTGTGACTTCGAACAGCTCGCCGGTATCATCATGTATGTAGCGTGTACAGTAGGATCTGATCAAGATGTTAAGCACTTTATCAGAGGCTTCTTCTCTCGGTTCTTTCCATCACTGGTGCAGCAGTTACAAAGGGCCTCCTGTTCTCCTTGTTCCCTTCCGTGCCCCTTCCGACCCTTTCGTTCTGCTGCTTATGATACTTAGTTATTTTGAGCACATTTCAAACTAGGAATTATCTTGTCAAGTCTGTGCTCCTGTGAATACTGGCATATTTTTTTAGATTGATTTTTATCTTTGCGTATTTCAATTCTTTTTTTTTCTTTTCTGATGACAAACGTTGAAGGTCCGTGTTGTGTCACGGTTGCTTCTCGTTTTCTCTCAAAAACAGGGGCGCCTTCTCTGTAGTCCGCAGGTGTGTGAAGAAATCGACTGGCCAAGAATATGCTGCTAAGATTATCAACACAAAGAAACTTTCAGCCAGAGGTAAGTGTGTGGTATAGATGAATTTAAGTGTCACTGGACTGTATTAATTTGCTGAAACAGATATGGCACAAGCATCAAGGTGTTACCGCTGGCATAGTCTTTGAATCACATTTTCTCGAGTTTTTTTCCTGGATGGCATAGTAAAGTATTGCAGTGCTTTCTTGAGTCGAATATTGGCAGTGTGGAAAAAGACAGATTAGGGAGTGAACCAATTATTGTTGCAGAGAGCTTTGTGTTTTGGTTTTTTCAAGTCGTTTCTATTGTCATTCCTCTATACAGCTTGTGTGCAGTGGAACGAAATGTCGTTTCTTCGGAGACCACGGTGCAACACGGAACATAGCACAGGACAATAAATAAATACGCAGGACAGTTCGTGGACGTGGGTATGGCTGCGAGCTGTAGGCAGTTGTGGTGTGGCGTAGTGCTGAGTTAATTGTTCGACGGAGCCAGGTGAGCGTTGGGAGGCAGCTGGGTGTCGAGTAGTCTGACTGCCTCGGGGAAGAAACTGTTGCGGAGTCTGCTGGTGGTGGTGCGGATGCTCCTGTACCTCCTGCCAGATGGCAACAGGGCGAACAGTCCATGAGGGGGGTGAGAAGGTTCGTCCACGATGCTGGTGGCCTTGCGGATGCAGCGGTTTTTGTATGTGGAGTCGATGGCGGGAAGAGGAACTCCCACTCGCTGTAGGGTCTTGCGGTTGGAGACCGTGTGGTTCCTGTACCACACGGTGAGAGCTGGTCAAGACGCTCTCTGTCGTCCCACTGTAGAAAGTAGTGAGGATGGGAGGGGTGAGTTTGGCTCTCTTCAGCCTCTTTTCTTTTTTTTTCTTCTTTTTTTTTTTTTTTTGTGTTATGGTGGCTTGGCCTAAAATGATGTATTCCCACACAGCATCCAGTTTGCATCTTTGCAGTCTTTTACACAGGGCTCTGTTCCTGCTGCACACCTCCCTCCGCCAAGCTGATTGTTTACCCTCTGAAGGAATGAAACTCTGATCAAGTGTTTTGTGTTCCCACCAATATATGTGCTGTGTCATGATAAGGAAACGGAGAAGTGTTTTTCTACCTGTGCATTTTCACCTTATTTCTGTGTTTAGCATCTCATTTTAACTGACCACAATTTAAACTGTAATCTGTGTTCTGCAGCATATGTTTAGGCCTACAGTTAATCTCAGCACCAATAAGTTAATGCACTGTATCATTGGTTTTTTGACTGGAAATCGTGTTAGATTTCCACACTACTTACCTTCATGTTTATATTTTGAATTAACATAATATTCATGATTTGGCTTAGGGAAAACTACTTGTTTGAGCCTCATTTGGTCCTCTGGTCACTGTGGGCTGCTGTATAACGTGATTCCCCCCCCGAGTGGTGATGCTGTCATCTCTGCCCTCTAAACAAGGTCCAATGACTATAGTGCTTGTTTACACTTTACCCGTGTCCACAAGGTCCAATGTAAGCACTCACTTTTCTTACTGTAGTGTGTTCTCCCAAGCAACAGAGTGTGTCTGGATGTGGTCTTGCTGCAGCATTACTCCCTTTTTATGGTGTGAGTTGTATTAGAAAAGAGTTTGAGAAGAGTGAAGTGGAACTACTGTAGCACGGTGAATTGTGAGGGGGTACCTGGGGTGAAACTGGCTTCTCAAACTGTGTGTCAAGAGGAATGTGGTGGTATTGTATGCTTTCTGGAGCACCGTCGCTTGAGAAACATTGAAACCAGTACTGCTGTGCACGGATGTTGTGCTGTCTTCCGATCTTGCATAGGAAACTTGCAGTAAACTGGTAGCTCAAATATATTTCCAGACATATTGTCTTATCCTCTGGCCTGTACCATACCATACCATCCTCCCCCCTGCCCGTGTCTCTGGAGGCAGAGTGAATGCATTCGGTCCTGGGGATGCACCTCCATGTCAGTATCGCGCAGCCTAATTGAATGCGGCAGAGCAGAGATATGTGAGCTGCAGCTGCCCTGGAAAACAAAAAGTGCAGGATCTGTTTCTCGAAAGCGGACACTACGTGTACCGTTCCATGGCCATGGAGCGGGGGGTTTTATTTGCCCGTGATTTAGCCTGATACTGAGGTGGAGGTTAAGCTGGCCTTTATTTACTGCTTCAGCCCGTGTTCCTGTTTTCACTGGAAATTCGTTTTCCTCAGGCACCTGTAGTAATTTATAGCTGTTTGGTTTGTAGGCAGTGTAGGTTAAATGCCATGTGTCAGGCGGTTTAGTAAGTTGGGATAGTGTTTAAGTGTAAAATTTAGTCATGATCTGTACTTGTATACACAATTGACCTGAACATCCTACTGCAACAGAAACCCATGTATACTGGCTGGGCATTTCCATGTGAAATAATTGCTGAGTCAGAGTTAGTGTTTCTCTACTCACTGTCAAACCTAGGGGTTTAGGGAAACATCCAGATTTTTACATATATGGCAAATTTGTCATAAGAAACTGCGGACATTCAGAACGGATGAGAAAACCTTACTGTGTCTCTAATGGAGCTGTTTTCCTCACTCTGTTTATTCATTGGAAGAAAACCTGAATAGTTACAGACATCTTAATAGAAAATTGTTTACCTTTTATTGACTGTGGTTTGCCATCATTGTGCTGAAGCCACCTTTAGACACTTAACAATTATGCAACCAACTCCAAATACATTTACTCTGTACTTAGAATGTCTGTTGAGCTGTAAGTTAGTAGCTGATGTGCAGTTTGGTGCCAACTCCTTTAGCAGTGTGCTCTTTTTGTTTTTGTTGCCGAACCACTGCTTGGTGTGTAATAAGTGAGGAAATTTGAATTGAGCCAGCATAATGACAGTTGGAAATTGGTCTTAAGGTATTTCTACAAAATGAGGTTGAAATGTAAATATTTATTTGGTTCATACATGTTGAGAAATATGCAATGTGTACAGCACTATAAAGTGCTAGTTATATAGTTGTGTTCAATAACTTGACAATCTGTTCGATTTTTACTTCCCATAAACTTGTGCTTCTTAAGATTTTTAATATTTATGTATGTAACCCAAGTAATTTTCTGCCTGAGAATATGATGAGCAGAGTGGTGTCTTCAGATCTCAATGCGTTTGACAGTGATTGTAAGCTGTCATTCAATGGCTTTTGTAATTTCAGACTGATAGTAAGTAGAGTCCTGATTGAAGGACTTTCTTTTTAAAGAGCATTGAGGATTTGGGTGCAACATGTCCTACCTGTAAAGTCTACTAATATGGCTGGAAAGTGAATAAATTAAACATTATAAACTATTATTTAGATGATATGTGAATGGATGTGTGTTCCTTTATCCTATTGTATAGGGCATTTTTCAGACTTTGATAACGGTTTCGTTGTGTAACACATCTTTTCATGATCTGTTTTTTGATAAATTTATAAAATTTTTCAAATGGCAGTTTCACAGTCAGATGTCAACCCCGTTGTCTTTTAAAAAAAAAAAAAAAAAAAAAAAAAGTATAATAATCATTAGCTTAAAGTCCTTTTCATAAACAGGCTGAACAAAATAGCTGCTGTGTAGATAATGTGTGTGAAAAACAAACATCTTTAATTTTGTCAGCTCTGTCTGACATTCCTTCAGATGAAAAGTTATTGCTGTGGATTCTGAACATCGTGATGTGGAAGTAGAATTTTTATCTCTCAGTAGTCCAAATGCCCATTTTTAACCAAGACGTGGCAAAGATGCATCTTTCTGTCCACTTGTGAGTTTGGTATCCTGTCGTTCTTCCATTTGTATAAGCAGAACAATAGAAATTTACAAAATTTCTCTCGATGTTATGGGTTTTATTGATGGGGAATGTCAGTTGTCTGCTACCCAGTAAATATAAAAGAACTGTATGTCATGTGGCGGTGAAGGCAAATGTATATGTATTCAGAAACAAATGCAGGAAAGGGATTTTAAGAAATTATTTAAAACGGGAGATTATTCCTTTATTAAATCTGATAGCGAAGATCCTAGTCTCTCAAAACATGTAGTAAAATGTTGCTTAAACCAAAAAAATCCAAATTAAGAAACAAAATCTTCTTTTGCCCCAGATGTCAAGAATGCCTGATCTTTAATCTGGTAAATATTTAGTGTCCTCTTCTAAAACGGAGAGGAATTGGTTTGCCGTCCTGCATGGCTTTGGATAGTTGACATTCGGGCCAAAAGCCATAGGCTGATGCGACCGTCAGTGGAGATGTTGTCCCACCCATTGCTCCCTCACAGGAACAAGGGGCTTTTGTGACTGTCAAAAACGAGAAGCTAATGGAGATTACTAAGAATTGAAAGTAGAATGATGGCCATTGAATATATCACATGATTTTTTTTTTTTTTTTTTTTTTATTAAGTGATCAGTTTTTAGGCATCTATAAAAAGCCACCATTGTTATTCCCCCCCATTAGCCACCATACTTCTGCTCTCTTTTCAGAGAGTGAAGAGGTCCTTGTATGTGTCGGGTCCTGCAGCGTTAGATCTGTTTCACACTGACTGGCTCAAGCGATGGATTAATAGATACAAGAGTATGTCTCTCTGTTCATCTAGTCTTTTTCTAGGAGGTTTTAGGTCACCGTCTTGCACAGCATGCCTCTGGCTGGGGCCATATTGTTTGTCTGCTGGCTGTGGCAGTATTGGGTCATTTTCAGGTACTCACGAGCAGCTTGTGTGTGTGTTATATAAAAACACATAACTAGGCCACACGGGGGGCGCGGTGGCGCAGTGGGTTGGACCGGGTCCTGCTCTCCGGTGGATCTGGGGTTTGAGTCCCGCTTGGGGTGCCTTGCGATGGACTGGCATCCTGTCCTGGGTGTGCCCCCTCCAGCCTTTCGCCCTGTGTTGCCGGGTTAGGCTCTGGCTCCCTGCGACCCCGTATGAGACAGGCGATTTCAGATGGTGTGTGTGTGTGTGTGTGTGTGTGTGTGTGTGTGGGCCATACAGCTGTCTTGCGGACAGAGAAAGCATTTTTGAAATGTTGAGAAACTGTGTATATGTGATGTCGCGTGTCAGGCTAGAACTGCAAAGCACTTATTCTTCTGTTTTCAAGACTGGCCTCTGAATTATAGCAACTCTGCTCTTCTGATGGTCCCTATGGATGGCCAGTAAACAAAGAATTTATTTACAAAAAATCTACGAAAACCAGCAGGTAATTAGATCTGCACAGTTTGGAGGCTTTGGCAGAGTTCCTTCAAGTAACCAGGCAACTGTTTTATTGAAACTATTCATCATTGGCTGGTGCTGCATTTAAAAAAAAAAAAAAAAAAAAAAACAGCAGTGCTATTCATTTTGGGCAGAACAAGAAAGAGCCCATTTCACGTAATCTGCTCAAGACCATCACCCTAATAGGCACTAGGGACCAATACTGGTTTACAAATACAGGATTCCATCTTATTTTTTTTACATTCTAGATTGTATAGGTGCAGAATACATGCAGTTTTCTTGTAACCAGGACAGACTGAGACTTATTGTATTTAGTTGTTACTGAAGGTTCTCAAAAATGCTGGGTTTACATTGCATTTATTTATTTAGCAGATGCTTTTCTCCAAAGCTACTTCCAGTGAACTCTATGTAGTGTTATCAGCCCTTACACCTTATTCACTAAGGTGACTTACATTGCTAGATAAACTACTTACACTGGGTCACTCATCCATACATTAGTGGAACACACACGCTCTCTCTGTCACTCGCACACTATGGGGGGAACCTGAACAGCATGTCTTTGGACTGTGGGAGGAAACCGGAACACCCAGAAGAAACCCATGCAGGCATAGAGAGAACATGTAAACTCCACACAGACTGAGTGGCGATCGAACCCACATCCTCTCGCGCCACCCAGGCACTGTGAAACAACAGCGCTACTTGCTGTGCTGCCGTGCCGCCCCTCGTTGCACTTGGGCTGCGCGGTCTGAGACCTGCTTGTGTTTAATTAAGATGCTGCTTCAACTGCGTGGAGGATCGCCCATAAATGGTTGAGGCACTAGACAGCCTGTCACCATACTGACACTATAAAATGCGGTATTGTGCCAAGCCAAACAAAACCCCCATACCATTCTGTTTGTCCAGCCTGCACAGTTTCCTGCATGTGCTGTGCCAGGTGGGATTTGGCCCTTGCTAATTGACTTCTTGATTGGCTGAAGCTCATTGTTGGTCCCTGGTTCTGGAGTGAATCCCTGGCGTACAGTTGCTTTTAGGTGTCAGGAATAGAGAAATGTCCAGTATTTCATCTGGTGTGAGGCATCATCGTTTCTTAGATACAGCCCTGGTCTCCTGGCTTAGTCTCTCTGTTGCTTCTGCTTTCTCCATAGTGTCCCAGGGGATAGCAGAGCACATAAGCCTCCACCGTTATGCATGTCATCATGGGCTGGCAAACTGGTGATCCCCCAGTGGCTTCCTCCAGTTCATATAATCATTCGTATTTGTTTTTAGATCATGCCCCACTCTTATATGTTGCTCCCTGCTGTAGGGTCGCTGACCGAGTAGAACTCGGACAAGGTTTAGAATGGGACATTTTGTCACTTCCCACAGAGCCCCAGAATTAGAACTGATTATCGTACATGAAGTGAGGAATATGGACTCCATCCCTCAGTTGCGGGCTGTGTTTATGAGTAGAGCAAACTTGCCCGTTGTGGCTTCATATCGCAAAAGGTCCAGAAGCCACTTTTGTCCTTCTCTCTTAAATGTTTTGAGTCATGTTGGCACTTTCAATAAAGGTCATGCTCAGTGTTTTTTGTGTCCTCAACATTTTCTCAGACTATGCCTACAGTTTGACCCAACGCTGTGAGCAGCCTGGCCCGGTGCCTGGTTTTACTGGTTGCTGCAGGCTCCTCTGGCGCAGCAGAACTCGACACATGCAACTCGCCACGCTGCTGGACTGAGCACGCAGCCACATTGCTGAATAATTGACATCAACTGGCTACGGTGCCATACATGTGGGTGGGGTGCTCCTGGCACCCTCCTCCTCCAATCACTGGGTGGTATCATCTGTGCTGTGCTCTTCAGCAGGGGCTTGCTCCCTGCTTATTGGAGGCTTGTCACCGGGTACCTGACAACGCCCCATTCGATGTGATGAATGTTTAATTGGACAAATGTGTGCTGTAAATTTTTAATGAGGCAGTCAGTGGTGATGTTGGAGATGCCTCTGTGTGCCTCCTCCTGCTCAAAGTACACTTCATCCCCAAGAGAAGCAGCCCACTCACTGTTTTACATCCCTAGGGGATGAAGCTTCCTCAGCTGCTGTGGTTTTAATTTGAGTGCCCTGGGTCCTTGTTTGGGCTGTGAACACATAGAGGCGACTCAAGAACTAGCTCATGCCTGCATGTAATGGATGTAATTCTATGATTCATTCACCATCAGTGGCCCCTTGCCTTGATCTGGTCATCTGTCAGGGTCCTGTCCTTCCTTTTGTCATTTGCACTTTCATGGGAAGTATCATTATGGGTCGCATAGGTCACTGAATTGGTCAGTGTTTCTCCTTTTTCCTGACTGTTGTTACACCCTGTGTTTATGTTTTGATAAAGTGAACTGAAGATGTTTTGCTGTAAAGCAAGCAATGGAGGAGGAAAAATTTCACAGTTTTATGTGAACAAGTGTGTTGTTGATGAAAGTTTTGTCTTTTAATGTGTTTAGTCAGTCTCAGCCTACAGGTTTTGAAACAGACAAAATGGGAGGTAGGGACTAAATGCAAGCTAAGGAGTTTCTGTGATAAATAAGAGAATCAAAGCTAACGTCCTTCAAGAATCTGGCACTTTTTGAAACGCTGTCTACACTAGAACATTTTGATTGTAACGATGAGCTGCTTTCTCTCAGCAAACATCAGTGATTTAATCCTGCCTTCCTTAGCTCTAGACCAGGAGCAGTTGGCCTAAAACTTGTAGAAAACTTCTTGCACAAGAAGGCAGCTGCTCCTTTCACCCATTGACAAACTCATGAACATTCTCCACCGCTCACTGATTTTTGGGGCTCGTGTCAAACAATTGGTTGTAATTTCTAAAGTGAAATCAACTTGTTGCTACTGTAAAGATATTGGCCACTGCCCCTTGGGAACTGTAGCTTTTAAGTCATCAGTGGCCATTTCCTTAATGGCTGTTTCTTTGGCAGTGCCTGCTGGAACAAAGTAGGAACATAGTCTCCCCCCCCCTTCCCATTTTACCTTGAAGCTCATTACTACAATGCTTGTTTGTTTTCAATGTGTTACTGTACAGGTTTCACTGAGAGAATAGTTAGTGTTCAAAATGTCATCTTACGGATTTCCTTCCTTCCTGTTTGCATGTGAATCTCTGCTCTGAGAATGAGGATAATGCTGTCTTCAGATATGTGTTTCTGTGAGCTGTGGTACCCTTACTGCAGACTTTTAGTTTCCATTATCTTATGTGCGGGCCTCTCCTTTCAGTACATTGAGATACAGTAGATGTGGTGAGCGTTGTAGAGCCATACAGTGAGTCCATTGGACTGTCTAGTTTTGGCATCTGAACAGGTTCTCATTATGCCTGCTGTGGTTGACTGAATTCCTGTATGGTGGTTAAGTCTTACCTCAAGCATAACTGTCATTGATAAACAATTTATACTATAATAACACAGACAGCTGGGGTACAAGGTATTTATAAATTATTTGACATGGTTGTGTGGTCTTGCATATGATAACATCGTAGGTTGTTGAGTGTAGTCCACAGCAGAGCTGGCTGTGGGCTTTGTGTCCTGGAGCAGATTGCATCTCGCTGTATGATTGGCATAACAATGAGTGAACAGGCACACTCACTCCATCAATGTAGCAAAGCTCAGAGAAGAAATTGTCCTAATTTAAGGGTGTGCAACTCATAAACTGCAAAGCTGCAGTCCATTCTACCTTTCATTTGTTTAAACCACTGCTCGAGCCACATTCCAGGGCCTTTTACATGTGACCTTGTGTTACCTGCTTCCAGATTTTCTGGTGGAGTCTGGGCATCAACCACCTAATCAGTTTCAATAAGTGATATTAGATGTCTGTTCACCCAGGTACATGTGGTTTGGAATGATATTTTAGAAGAACTGTGCTGAGACCGGGTTTAAGACCACGACTGGGACCAGTGTCTCCTGTTGTTGTTGTTAAGCCTTCTGAACCCCTCTCTAGGGTCTCCCTTGGTATTGTGTTGAATAAAAAAGTGAGAGTAGGTGCAAGTGCCTATTTCTGCAGGTGCCGAATAGAGCAACAGAGGACAGGACACGCATGACAAAATGCGATACAGGAAGCTGCTACGTTCCGTTAGGTCACATTGAAATTCGATGTGATTTGTGACCTTGCCTCATGCCAATCACTCGTCTCCCTGAACAAAGAACAGTGGTCATGTTTCAGATCCTCGCTGCGTGTCTGCAAATACAAGGAACGGTGAGGGAAGCTCTTAGCTGCTCAGGTGAAACAAAGCTACTGAAATTCAGCAAATGAAGCCTCATCTGAGTTATTGCCTCACTGATGAGTGACAGGACAGGGTTATAAGCTTCATGTAACCATGGTTACTGTGTTCTCAGCTGTGTGCATTTGTTTAAAAAAAAAAAAAAAAAAGGGGGGGGGAGGGGTTTGTAGGACCCCCCCCCACCCATACTCAGCTATTTGGACTGGTACCAATCTGATGTGTAACAGCACAGATTGAGGAGCTACACTTTACTGAGCATGAAGCTGGGCCTTAGGGTGAGGGTATGTGTTCCTGTTTCCCAGCTGGGTGGCATGGGCTGGGGCAGCCGTGTCAGTCTGACTGGTCTTGAACCTGGGCTGCTAACCTCACAGTTGAGCAGAGCCTGCTGTGTTTCAGACATGCAACAGCTTAATCCCCCATTGATTACACGGGAGGCGTAGGGACATGCTCAGTCAAAATCTGCCCCGAAAGGAAATTCAGTAAGCACTGTGTGCATTTGCACACACTGATTTTAGGAAACTTGAATTTATTGTAACATTTATGAATATAATTAGCTGTTAACAAATTGTGTATGTACTGTATACCCTTTTCGTAATGCTTGAACAGTTATTCGCGTTGATAAATTTGTTCTAATATAGCAGCTTGAGTAGCAAAAGAGATTGTGTCCCAAACTGGTGGAGTGTTTGGTAAGAAGTGTGCTGAGTTGCTTTGCCTGAAGGCATGAGGTGCACAGAGCTTCTGTAATCGCTGGGTCTGTGGGTTTGAGCTCTGCTTCCTCTGTCGGGTTGGATGGCAACGTATTCCAGCTCTCCAGCCAGCACTCTAACGAAATGCATCAATCTCATTAACCTGGAGCTTTTTAATTAGAAAAAAACAAATTGCTATGCTTGCTAAAGTTCCTGAAACTGGTTCAGGAAAAAGGTTATGTAAAGAGAACCTGCTGAGGTTCTGTTCTGAGCTTCAACACTGAGTGCTTCAAAGTTGTTGCAAGAAGAGCCGTATCAGCTGTGAAGCAGTAGTGTCACTGCCCTTTTTTGTAAAATGTTATCTCACAGACACACAACACACCACATGCGCGTGACTACATACACACACACTCTCCACACACCCTGTCCTCGAGCACCTTGTCCTTGTGAGTAAATATTGAACCAGCACTGGTAATATTTGTTGTACTTCATGGCTGCTGTCCTCTCCAGGAGAAGGAAGTAAAAGACTTTCCCAGGAGGATGTGTTATTTCATTCCTGCTGTTAAAGAGTAATGTAAACACAGTGTTAGACAGGGCAAATGCTCGGCCCTTCCATGGCAAGGTTAGCAAAGACAGCAGACCAGAAAGTGGCAGATGTCACCCATCACACATGGCAAAGCCTTCCTGAACCACAACCCATTTCATAACCCTTTGAGCTTCAAGTTCGGTACTTGAACCAGTGTACTGGTTTTGAGAGGAGGTAAAACCATTAATTTATAGCGGAAGATCGTGGGGTCATGGACATCAGGGGAGTTCGGGATCAGTTTGCTTTATTGGTTGTAGCTCATCCACTTGCTGCCACTAACTTTCCCAGAGCTTGAGTAATGAAGGTCAGGGTGCAGGCTATGTGTAGAGCTCCACACTTTTCCTTACAAGTGGCAAAGTGCCACTGAATCAACGGAACAAATTAAATCATTGTCACATAGCTCCCTGGATACCAACATGAAGTTGCTTTTGCTATGGTTTAGCTGTAAGTCTTGGTTGCTAAATAAATCCGTTGATCTGCGCTGGGTGAATGTGGCTGCGCTAGGCCATGATGACTGGTGCCATTCTGTGAAGACTGTGGTTGTTGGCAAAGAGGGCTGGCTGTGTGATTGCATGCTCAGTTGCACAGGTATGATCAGAAACCTGGTCATGGCCCACTGACCTTTCACTGCAGTCAGCTTGATCATAATGGGAACAGTTAGAAGCCTGCATGGTGTCACGTGAGCCTCAGGTATTTGAGGAGCCCCACCCTGCTCAAATGGAGTTGTGTAATCCTCTCCCTGGCCACACCCCTGACACAGGCTGACCTTTGACCTTGCTTCAGTGGACATAGTGCACCTGTCTCACTAAGTGGATCGAGACAGTTCCCCACAGTCTCCACTCCACACCTGATCAGGTTTTCACTGAAAACAAAGAAACAAAAATAGTGGTGGGTTTCAAGGATAACCTAGTTGAAATTAACATTGGGACAACTTTGCCTCTCAAGAATTGATAATGAAGGACTCTCCGAATTGAATATTCATAAGGGGGTTTTTTTTTTTTTTTTCCCCTCCTCTAGAATTTTCTCAGATGTCTGGTTCCTGCTGTGCTGGGACTCCCCCCCACACACACACACACACACACACGATTCTATTCTCGAGCAAAACATTAGTTACCTGGCAGCCTAGTGACATTCTGCATGTCATGCTACAGGCCTCTCGCCTGACCTCTGACTTTAAGCCTTTACTCAGTCTTGACAAATATGCATGTGTTGAAGATGCATTTTGATAAATGTAGAGCCTTTTATGAAGACATCATTTAAAAACTTGTTGACTGGACAACAAGGAAAATGTGTTTGAAACATACAGGGAATCTGTTATTTTTTTCATCCAGATTTGTTTTGTGTGGTATTTGCTTTTATTTGTTGCCACCCACCCATGATCAGTGGAATGATCAGTTTTGGGCAGCTGTACCTGGGGCCCACAGTATGCAGTGTAATTGCTATTATCCTTAGCTATCACCAACTTGACCTGTTTCCCAGGTACCCATCTGACAGTTTGCACCCACAGAGCTGTTTGGGTCACTTTGTAGGGGGGGAAAGAGCAGGGTGGTCTTTGTGGTACACATAAGCACCAAGTGGCTGTAGGCTGGAAGAAACCTTTTTTTTATATTTCTACGTTTATCATGTTATAATGGGTAGATTTCTGACATTAAAATGAAAGGTAAGTTCTTACACGAAGCAGGACACTTTTTCAGAGAAAGCAAAAAGTGAAATCATTTTATTTTTTGCCAGATAGTTTATTTAGGGACCTTTATGGAGATTTTCTATTATACTTTACTCATTCTTACTGCTGGGACTGAACAGGAGAAAGTTTTTTTTTTTTTTTTTTTTTTTTTTTTTTTTAACCTGTGCATTCTGTGGCCTTCCTCATGGTCAGTGTCATAGTTTTTGTGTGTGTGCACATGTGCACATGCACACACATTTGTCCTTCTGTCTGGGTGTACATATATCTGAATTGCATCATATGACTATGTTTTTGTTGTTTCATTCCCTTCACTTTCCTCCATTATAGTACCTTTACATCTACCATTTGCTCAGAACATAAGTTAGCTTGCCCCTTGGGCTAACCTTGACTTGCAGAAAGATTGAAGGAAAGAAGCTTCACACCTCCATGTGCAGAGGAAAGCTCATTGATGTGGCCTGGAAGTACCTGCTTCGCCACTGCTGTGAGTTTTTGTCCGGTGATGGAATAGGAATATGCAGCTACAGTCTGCTTCTTTGGCTTGTTCACAGTGGGAAACGTAGGGAATGCAGTGAAACCATGACAAAGGTGGTGGGCAATGGAGCCGATAGTGTTCCAGCACAGAGAAAGGAAGACGTGTCCATGCGATACCGACTTTCTCCCCAGGGGTTCATCTGAGCTGGCTGCTGAAGGACAGTAGTGAACACGACGCTTATGCTATGACTGAGTTGTGTTTGTATTTGCTCTACATGCCATAATAGTTTGCATTCAGACACTTCAGGTACTGAGTATGCATTCTCTCACTTTGCGGAGAGAGGGATGAGATGGAAACACTGTTGGGTGGGGTGCCATTCTCAAGCAGCAGAGCGAGGTGTCTGGCACAAGTGAGATAGAGTATCACAGAGCTGGCATCGAGCCCTGCAGGGACCTGCAGTCTGGCCACTTTGTGCACTGTGTTTGTGTATTGTTTGAGGCCTCAGAATGTGGCTCCTGTCATTCGTTCTCCCTCCCACACCGATGACTTGGCTAACACTGTTTGCAGTGGAGTTTGGACGCCCACGGAGCCAGTTGCTGGGTGCCAGACTCCTTCCTCTTATGCTCCCGTTTCTGTTTGGCTGTTAGGCCACTAGCTGTTCTGTTCACTGTTTGGTGTTAGGCATCTTTGGTGTGCTAATTTTCTTGGTCCCTGACAGCTGGTGTTACCCCACCACAGTCCCCCTGGCACTGTGAAAAGAGTCGGCGACAGAGCCGCTGCAGAGAGAAGGGTCACCTTCCTGTGTGAGGCCGGACACCACTCGTGTTTGGTGCTTGGAGTGAGTGCCATAGTCTTTGTCCAGTGTGATGTGCTTTAGAGCAAATTATCAACGTACCCAATTACCCGAACGTGTCAGAAGCCCGAGAGCCCGGTCACTGAAACTTTGGCCCTGCTGGATGAGCAGCTGTCGTGGTGGTATTTGCTGAGAGGCAGGCACAGCATGACAGGCGAGAGTTTGAACCCTGAGTTAAGAGTGATGGACTGACGATGCACAAGTTGTGAAGTGACTTGCTGAAGTTGAGGGCTTTTATATGAGCCTCCTTGTTCTTGCTTACAGTCACCAAGGTTCCCTCCAAATATATCCACCCATGTCCCAAGAGGACTCCCTACCCTTCCTGGGCTAATTTTAGGCCCCCTCCTTGCGTGGCCACTGCATCGGTTCACATCAGACTGGAAATGTCACGCAGGCTGGCCGTCAGCGCGGTCCCCAGAGATGGATGGGCAGTACAGAGAGGGGCCTGCTATCTGTACATTGCCAGTCTCCTGTCTGTTAACTGTTAATCCTCTCTTTGGCATTTTCCTTTTGCTTGGTTCAGTGTTTCTCAATCATGCTTTCTGCTTTTGCTAATCTGTGTCAGTCCCCTCCTTCCTTATTCACCCTCTCTCCTCTCAGCTCACCCCCAGGCCGGTGCATTGAGGTTGCGTGTGACAGGCCCGCTGTGTGCTAACCACTGAGTCATGGTTTACCACACATTTACCACTTAGCAGATGGTGCTGTGCCCTGACTGAAGGTTCATTAGTCAAGATGGAGTAACAAAGTGATCAGCCCTGAGAGAGCCTCGCATGGCTCATGAACAGGCCACTGAAATGGTGACTGAGGTGTGAAAGTAGGAAATGACATAGTAACAGTCTGTATGAGCAGCTTGTGGTGTGAATGCTCTCACTATGTACTCATTCCTGTTCCTTTTCAGAAGTCTGCAGTGAGTGTGAACAACATCGTGAGAGAGAGACACAATCAGATGTCTGCCTCTAGTGCAGTACTTCTGCACATGTGCATTATCTACATATGTCTATACTTAGCTCAAAATGTATTTTCTTGGCCATATTTGACTATATTTTGACTGCTGTTGTCCATCCCTCCAAACTTTGCTGAAAAAGTTTGGCATGCAAGACCCCTTGGGCTGTGTTGCACCTCTGAGCATTGCGTGCGTGCACACTTGTACGAAGCTGTCACTTCACTGCTGAGCTCCCATTCGGTAGTGTACCTCCGTGTTCCTGGTGTGCCTCCTGTAATTCCCAAAGCACTAATAAAGGTACTAGGCTATATCAGCTGACATTGGTTTTGTTTTAAAACAGTTTTCTGTTAAACCTTCTCTTTCATGTGCTGTCCCTGCAGCTGGTTTGTACCTTCCTCATCTGTAAGACCCTTTGACAGTAGTCTGCTGTGCTGTGACATGGGTTCATGGTTCTGCTGCCCTGCAGGAAATGCTCCTGCCACCCGCAATGGCTGAATCAGTTTTCTGTGTCCTCCCTTTGGATCCCAAGGTTGACACTGGTCCTTCATTATGGGCTGAAATGTAGTACGATGAAACTGGTAAGTTGCGGACACCACAGACAAATTGGACAAAGCCAATGCTGAAGTCCTCTGTTAGTATTAACTACATGAATTTTGTGTTGTCATTGTAACAGCTGCATGAATAAGAAAATGGCCATTGTAGAAGTTAATTAAATACCATGGGGGAGTTTGTATGGCTCTCCCGTTAGATGTGTCATCCAAGACATAAGAAGGATCATGCGACAATGACGCAAGAATGTCGAGCAGAATCCCTTTCCTTCAGTGAACACATCTCAGGATTACTTGTTATCCCCTGTCCCCACTGTTAGGGCTTCTGTTGAGACCACCCTGTGCTGTCAGAAGCTGAAGGTCTGAATCAGCATTTTTAATTATTTAAAAAAGAAAATCTCTTCTAGGATGTAAGCCCTGTTTAACTTTTATACTCCGAATGTCTGAAGACACTTTGTGTGGCAGGCACTTTCCAGGTTCTCCATGCTTCTTCGGTGTGAGGTCTTGAAATATTTGAGAGAGATGTGATGGAAGCTTTTGTGTGGGGAGGAAAGGTACTCGCTAAAACAGTGATTCAGTGTTTGTGATAGCAGTGGAGCTTGAAGAAAACAACCCCAAACTGTAAGGGTTTAGACTGACAAGTTCTCTTCTAAGAGTGATACTGTCATGGGTTTATATGCTAAACTGTGTGAACCGCAATCTAATTTACTTCTTGAGAAGGGACTTTGACATATTTTTCATACCCATATTTTATGGTTTTAAGAAGCTTGGAAAGCTGTAGTCACTGAGAACTTCTGGCTGTTCCTCTCAGTCTCAGAAAGCAGTATCTCTTTCCTGGAGCTTAGCTGTGCTGTAAGCTAATTATGTGTTGGTGGCTGAGAAGTAGACCAGAGCTAACTGAACCCAGGTGGGCCCTGGTGCTCAGTCTCGGGTGGACCCTGGGCAGACATGCTAAATGACAAGCAGTAGGAGTTGATCTAGTTTATTTCACTTTTGGACCAGAACAAAGGAATTGCTGAAGACTGTCAGTAGAAGGGAGGGAGGAATGATGTAGCAAGCAGACGGTAATGAAGATTTATTAGTATGGAGGGTGTACTAAAGACATACGCAGACCCTGCGTCCAGGGCGAACTAGATAGATGCCTGCTGACAGTCTTGGAGACCTGCTGGTCGAGGGAATTATGCAGGGATGATACAGTGAGAGAAGACCGTGTGAGAGACCAGCTAGATGAGCTAGTGGAGGGCGTGGGTGTGAACTATTGACTTGCTTGAAAACGCCTACAGTTCAGAGCGCTCTCCGGCTATCGCTCGTGCAAGAAAGGAGGACGAGGAGTAATGCGGAGAGGACAGTGCTCTGAATTTCCCCCCCACACGATTATGATGGCATAAGCTCTTTAAATACTGACCTTCAGAGGAGAGTGGGGGTGACGTGATCTGATGAGATGATCGTACAGACAGCTGGGGTGGGTGGGTGTGGGAGTGGAGGGTAGCACAGGCAGGCCTGTGGGGAGTGGATGTATACTAGAGCCCAAAATGGATCACAGCAGGCTTGGGGGCAGGCTTCTACTGGGGTAGACGAGCAGGATCTCTACACCCAGGTGCTGAAAGTTCCAGTTGGACTGATGTGAGGTGGGGGACACCTCTTCTACACCTGTGGAGTTTGTGTAGTAGACCTCATGGTCTACCTTTTTAGGCTGAGAAAGTGCTTTTCAGTTGAATCTTCTCTTATGTATGGGTGTGCAGCAGATGCATGCGTTCATTGCGCAATTAACAATGGCAGCCTCGACATTTTGTACCCCATCTTGCGTGAGACAGTGGTGATTTGGGGGAGTTTCTGTGTTTGCTTGCTCTAACTTCTCTCTCACACCTCGTCTCTTGCTGGCCCTTCATCCAGCCCACTCCTAGGGGCCAGAGAAGCCATCCGTGGGTAGCTCAACCTCATCTGCAAGTTGCGGAGGTGGAGGGGGTGGAAACTGTTCCTGGCACGGAGTGTTTCAGCATGAGGAGCGTCTGGGAGAGTAAGGCAGTAAACACACCATGGCGTTAATAAGAGAAGAGAGGCCCGTTATGCAAGCAATTGTATTCCCACCTTCTTGCTAAACCTGGGATTCACCTAATGCACCTCTCTGCTGCTGGGAAGATAGTTGTGGGCAGGAGCCATGCTGGATTGCTCTGCTCCATGGGGGAGTTCCTCCCCCATAGGAGCTCAGACTCTGCTTTTCCACATAAGATTTTCTATTCCCCACCTTTCTCCCCTGTCACTATGTCACTGTGTTTCTTCTTTTGCTCTCTTGTTCCTCTGTCAAATTACTGTCACTGCTTTCAGACTCATTGCACTAAGGGTACCCTTGTCCCAGACAGTGCAGCTACATCTCCCTCTATTGCAGCTTACCATTTATTGGGTGGGGCTTTCTGTTTGCTGGGTGGGGCTTGAGTCACCTTTAAGCTTCCCAGGGCTGCACTGACCTCTCCCTCAGCTGTGGGTAAGTCTCTTAAATCTCAGATAAACATGGTAATCTCTCAGCGATTTCCTGCTCATCTGCCTCAGCAAGGCCGTTGTTTGTGTCTCCTGAGGCCTGCCTTTCCAGGTGACACACTCTGTGCTGTTGTGTCCAGGTGGCAAAAGGCAACAGCTCTCCGTTCTTGGATTGTACACATTGTCTATGTTCCATTGCAGTCCTTCTCCCTTGTAGCTCCATCCCTGCTTCTTTAATAGAACAGAAATGAAGCTTCAGTACTTAGAAACATTGCATAATGTGTGCTTACATGTATGCCTATGTATATTTCTGACAGACGCTCTGTAGGTGTATGCTGGTGCTGATGCAGTTTTACCGTGGCTGAGCATCTGCACAAATGGTCGTGAAGTCCTTGTTGACACCTGTCTCGGAATGATTGGGACGTACTTGCAGGCTTTGATTAAAGTAGGCACGCAGTGATCACAGCTGTACTCACTTTAGACCGTCTGCCCTTTCAGCCCCAAGTTCTTGACACACCCTCCCAATGTTGGCCATCTTTCTTGAGTAGAGAACCTGGTATGGCACAATACTGATGTCGTTTCATGGACTGTGCCCTGCTAGCATGGGAAGGGTTACAAAGGAGTCTTGTGTTTTTTGTCTTCTATGTATGCATGTAAATCTTAGAATTTCTAATTTAAACAGCTGGGTGTTTCTGCTAAAGCCTGCATCCATCAATCCATTAATCCATATACCATAATCAGCAACTGCTTGTCCAGTACAGGGTCACATTTATTCGGAGTTTGTCCGAGAAGCATAGGGTATGAGGTGGTATACGTACCCTGGACAGGATGCTAGTTTAAAACACGGCAGTCACACTCAGTCACGCACATGCTGTCTGTAACTTAGTCACCAGTTCACCTGAGACATGTCTTTAGACTGTGGGAGGAAATGTGATGGCTGGGACAACATGCAAACTCCACACAGTTTGAGTTGGATCCGAACCCACGTTCAAACCGACAAACCAAAAGCTAGAAGGCAACGGTACTACCCTCCGCTAATTATGTCTCTCTTCTAAAGCAGTACAAGGTAAATGCCTTTCTCAAAGGTCCTGAAGGATTTACCTTCTTGCCATTTAAAATTGCAGTCTAATTGCTTAAACATCACAGCCAAGCTGCTACAGTGACAGTGGGGGAAGTGGGCTATGTGAGCTCAGTTGTGTCCCTGTGCACATTGTGCTGAGGCTTGGGTTGTCTGTGTGGATGCTTCCTCCGGCTGGAGCGCTTGTGCTTCCTCATAGCCTGCAGATTCCTTTGTCATGTCAGTGGCATCCGTAGTTTCTGTAGAAGTGTGTGTGTGGTTTTTTTTTTTTTTTTAAAAATTTATTTTTTTAATTTTAAACTTTTCTGTGGTGCCTTTAGAAAGCAGCTGGCTTTGATCACGGTAACTGTGTTGAGGGAAGGATTCAAAACATTGGTGAACACTGTGGCCCGGTGGAGTTCTCCCCCTAAAACACCGCTTGCCACAGCCTCTGCGGGTTTGTCGATGCAAAGCCTGTTTATTAAACGTAGAATCAAAGCTTGTCTGCCTTACTTTCCTCTGAACATAGTGATGTACGACGATCAAGGTATGGCGCGCTTTTGCAAAACGGTGAAAAATTCAACCCCTTTCTCCCTCGGATGACTCTCATTCCCACAGCACGGAAAATCTTGGCAGATGCCACAGAGGAGATGAGAGCTGTGTTGTTTTCTGTGTACCTTTTGGAACTTTGGGCACTCTAATGTGAATGCCACCCAAACTTGGACACTTCTGTTTCCAACACATTTATTTCTTTGTCTTCTTCTTGCCTGAGAGGGTGCTCAGAAACCCTGCAGCTCTAGCAGGCCTTGAGCAGGTTTAGCAAAGCCCCACTACAGACCCAAAGGGATGCTCAGGATCACACTGGAGATCCAGCTGGCTTTGCATGTGGTGTGTTATCAGAGTTGGCTATAGGAGTATGACAGCCAAGAAGTCTGTATTTGCATAACAGCTGCTCACAGCACTTGGAAAGAGTGTAAACCTGTACCAGAGCATTTTCCTGCAGTGTTATGTTTGTTTAGTAGAAGGAGTGGGTTTGATATACAAGCCTCCTTTGCTCCCTTCTGCAGAGGGCGTGTGATGTGCGAGAGGATGAGAAGTCACTCTCTCCACCAGCACAGTCTCAGGGACCAGCAGAGAATTACTTGGCACACACATGCTGGATGTGCTGCAGGGGTCAGCTGAAGTCCGTTTGATAGTTTCATTCAGCTTAGTGGTGTGTGAAACGTGACGTGAGCTTTGTGCGTGCGTGCGTGCGTGCGTTGAGTACCTTTGTGATTGACCAAACTTACCTGTGAATCTCCTGAAGCATACGGTTAGTTTTGTGCTGCCTCCGCCCTAAGGATGCATGCACACCCAAGTGCTATTTGTATGATCCATGCAGTAGATGAGACTGTCACCCTGATCCAGAGAGTCCTTGCTGTGGAGGCCTGAACTCTACAGCAGCATGACATGTTTTTGTTCTGGGAAATTTTGCAAGGTCAACTGATCTGGGTAGAAGTGCAGAGACATTGACACCGCATGACTGGCAGCTAATGATGATTGCTTCATCCTGTTGAAATGTACACACAGCTACATACTTTGTTTCAAGGTCATCACTTGATTCTCCCACTTCTCATGGATCCCATATGCTGATTTTGATCACCGAAATGCAGTGATTCCAAAATTCCTGATCATTTATGTTCCCACAGTACCTCCCTTTTGTAAATCTGGTGAATATTTCATAAAACATGCATATGTATTTCCCTGAGATCAAAAGGTTGTCAGTGAATCTCAAGTTGCAAGATTTTTTTTCCCCAGCTTGATAGGATGTTGGTTGTTCCTGGAACCCACAGGCACCTCCATCTTCTCCCCAAATCCCCCTGTTAGCTAGAGAAAACTATGGCAGTTAGTTTCTTCATTGCCAGCAATCAATGATGTTAATCTGCACTTTCCCCATAAGGTTGTGATTTATTTAATTCAGTAAGAAAACAACTTGGCTGGACTGTGAAGTACAGGCTTCCTTTGTATAATGAAGGCTTGCTATTGATTTATTTATTTATTTAAAGTTGTAGGCACATGTAATTTCTACTCTTAACAGTTGCATAACAAGTATCAGTCATACGAGAAATGTTTTTCATTGAAGAACAGAAATTTCAATTTAAAATACGTGACTTGGCAGTGAAGAATTACCTACCGGTTTATGTATCTATAGTATCTACTAGAATTACCTACCAGACTTGGTAAATGTTATAATGCATAGAATTCTCCTGAAGGACCACATGATTTGATCATTTAATTTACTATTTTATTGCAAATACCAGCTTGATAAATAGCTCAGCACTGGGGGATTACAAGTGATGACATTACCTAACAAGACAATTCTGAATGTAATTAATGTTCTAATTATAATAAAATTCTTTATCTAGCACATTTAAGAGCAGCTTCTCAAATTAATTCAAAGATACTGGATATAACTGTTAGGGATTTTGTAATATTTTTAAATTGCAGCAGTATAACAGCAGAATCCAACAAAATAATGGTAAAATAAATGAGGAAAATGAGATCGGAAAGAGCAAGCAAATGTGATGCGTATAAGTGCTTTTGAACAACTTTTGAACTTTAGGTGTCTAAAGTAGTTCTAATGTTAGTTTTCAATTTCTTTGTTTAAATTGATTCATTTAGCTGGCTCTTTTCTCCAAAATGGCTTAGTGTTAAGCTACCTAGAAGTGTTTATCCATTCATACAGCTTGGTACTTTTTTATTGGAGCTATTTAAGGTAAGTATCTTTGGGTCCAAAGGCAGCAGCTCTAACACCTACGCTAGCAGGTAGTTAAGAAATTGGCATGTTTGAGGAGGGGAAAAAATGGGGGAACCTTTTTTCGTTCAGAAACACCTTTATTTTTTCTATTAGTATTAATTCTAATTAACTCATTTTACAAGAATTCATTTTACAAGGAAATTTCCAGGAAAGAATTATGCTTATTTTCTGAGGAAGCCTCTATGCAGTGGACCAGCTTTGCACATGGAGTTTCTAAAGACTTGAATACTTTCTGGAAACACTTTCCTTCTGGCCTGGTAAGGTGGATGTATTAGGAGTGTGGGACCCCCTCTTTCTGATGGACATTTCTAATAGCTTTAAGCAATTTGTTAGCAGCAGAGTTAAGGCAGGTGACTGGCTCTGGTAGGAGCAACCCCTTAAATTACTGTCTTCTCAAAGGACCATTGGTGATGTGGCAGGGGGTGAGACTGTGCGGGACCCTTTGATGCTAGGGACATGATCATTTCTTAATGTGGTGTCACTGTGTCCCCTGCGTTCTGGGAAAGGGATAGTGTAGTGGGTGATAGCTTAAAAAAAAAAAAAAAAAAAAAAAGGGGGGGGGAGAAGCTAAACGGGCAAACACAGTTGTACAGGCATGTGTAGATACAGTATGTGCTGTGTTTCAGCATGCTGGGTATACAGATATGTACACGTGCAAAATGCAGCAGTTTGCTCTGTGATGCTCATAGGGAGATGGTGGTACAGGAGCATAGGGCTGAGGTTTCCACTGGGAGGGATGTGTGAGTGTGTGGTTGCTCCCGATAGCCTGTGTGGGTGTCAGAGGTCATGTTGCGTTCTGCTCTAATCCTGTTGGCGTTAGCATGCTGTGCTCTGTGTGAGAGAGGATCTAATCCACTGCTGTAGAGGAGACGGGAGGTGGTCTGGGTGGGTTGAGCCTAGATCTGAGCTGCTGTAGATCTTCATGTGTGGCCTAGAATTCTTCAGGCCGCGTGCATGTGCGTGTCTGTTTACATGGTACAAAGACCACTGGTCCCTGTCAAGGCCATGCTGGATTAGGACTCAGCATTGCGGCTAACCACCTTGATGTAGCAGCCCTCGTTTCTTGCAGAGGTCACCTCCAAACACTCGCTTGGCTCTTTCTACTTCGATTTAACACATATACACAAGAGTGGCTAATGTAGATGCTGGCTCTGATTATTTATGTGAAGAACACAGCTAGTATCTCTGTTCCTGTTCATTTCCTTTTAAGTCTCACTCCTTCCCACTGTGGCAGTAGCAGACAGTGCCTGATGAGGACAAGGATCTCAGAGTACAGAAAGAGAGCAGAGCTTTCACTCTCCACTGGCAGGTGTTTCACTGGCGGTCTGTCTCGCAGAGCTGTTTAGCTAATGGCTGCAAATTGTGCCAGAATCCCATCTCACTCTTTAGGTTTGTGTCATTGCAGTCTGCTCCTTGCCAGCACATGTGCTTTCTACTTATCGGTTATTAGAAATGAAGCTTCATCTCATTTAACGGACTGCAATCCCCTTTACGTAATGCAGACTGCCTCTAGATCCAACTGCATGCCCACACTGCTTTTTGGGTGGGTGTTTGGCATTGGGCTGCAGCAAGCTTGGCCTGATTGCAGATTGAGAATGAGCTGCGTCTTGTTGCGCATTGAGGACTGAGCTCAGTGCGCAAGGCACTGGGGCATTCTAACAGCATGTTCTAACCTTAAACTTGAGTGTCTCGGTAGTACGTGCAGTATATAAAGGATTAGAAAATGTGGCCCAGTTTTATTCAAGACTAGGTGATTTGTTTATTAAAATCATTAAGTAGAAGCAAAGCCCTTTTTAAGTTACGCCCATACTTCTTGTGTCACCCTTGTGCATGTTACGTGTACATCTTGCTGTGTGCCGTTGTAGTGGCTACACTCGCCAGTTCAGTAGAGTGCGAGACCAGCACCACAGTCAGAATTGGTGGAGTCTCACTGGAGGTCTTGTAGTCCCCACTCTAAAATCATGGCCACAGAAAGAGAAGGGGTAATGCGGGTGCATGATTACGGAGGGACGCGCAACCTCCCTGCCTTCACGCTTGGCTTCATTATGCAGGCATATGGCCCTCATGTATACGCACACATGTCCTCTCTACCCGTCTAACACCAGCCTGTACCTCTCCTTGCACACACGTCTTTTGTATAAATGGATGTGTGCGGAGGGGGACATTGGTGAGGTGATTAAGGAGCCATACACAGGCCCTTACAGCAATCTGTTGTTTGCAGCTTGAGGTGTTTATGAAGTCGGACTCAGGGTACTACACTTAAATTGCTTGAGAACTCCACGAGCTTGGTTCCAGTGAGGATTACGCCATCTGACCAGAGTAACTTCATTGATCTCCTCACGACAGACAGTGTGAAGAACACATTTAGATGCATACAGCAGCCCCTGATGTATTAAAGTACTAATTCAGAGCTCCCGTTTTTTTTTTTTTTTTTTTTTTGGTGTCACCTGTTCCACAGGGAAGCCCCCCAGGAGCAGTATTATGGATACTGATGTCTGTGGTTCCTGACTGTGTCAGACTGTACTGCAGATGTCTATCTGTAAGCTAGGTTATACGAAGTGGAGGGGCTTCCAGGCACCTTTTTCCTGTTTCCCTGCTCGGTTGACCCACTCCAGAGTGCTGAGGTCACACATGCAGGGGTGACACTGGCTTCTGAAGTGAGTTGGCTAATCGAGCTAAACCAATGACAATAACAATAGACAGTCACTGAGCTTGTGGTGGGCAATAACGTGTAGGGGGGACCACATTTCCCAGGAGCTTGCCTTTGTCCAGATCAGCTTTCAGGGAAGTGGCACATGCTTTTCTTTAGTAAGAAACTATATGACCGGAGTGACTGTGTCTGTGACAGTCCCTCAGTCAAGATCCCACTTCACCCCCTTTACTCAGCATGTGTTTTCTGCAGTTGGCATTCTTGGGGTTGCTTGGTGCTGGTATTCTAGACAGTCCATCATCTAGAACTGTAGTGTGAAGTTTTTTTTTTTTTTTTTTTTTTTCCCCCCCCTCTTTTTTTAAGCAACATTATGGGAATGATTGCTTTTTTCCCAGGAGTGCTGTGTGATGAAGGAGAATGGGCTTTGGCCCTTTCAACGTGCCTAAATTTCTGTCTTTTACTATTTCTATTACCCAACCTGCCTTGTGTCAACAGTCCAGGCTGGTGGTGGTGGTGGTGTAATGGTGTGGGGAATGTTTTGTTGGCACACTTTGTGCCATACTTTGGGCACAAGGCAAGCATTGCTTGAATGCCTGTCTGAGTATTGTTGCTGACCATGTACATCCCTTTATGGCCACAATTTACCCATCTTCTGATGGCTACTTCCAGCATGATAATGCACCATGTCACAAAGCAAATTTAGTCTTAAACTGGTTTCATGAACATGACAATGAGTTCAGTGTTCTTCAGTGGCTTTCCCAATCACCCACCAGATCTGAATCCGTTAGTGTAGTGTTCCTTATAAAGTGCTATTCAGTGTATATCAGACTGGCAACACAACTCCGTGTAGTATGATGCTGCTCCCAGTAATAGCGATTAATGGGTTAGTAGAGTTTATTCCAACGACGTATTCACTCAATACAACTTTGAATCCCCGTGTTATGTTGAAGGCATGGGCTGATTTGGAGTAGGGAAGTACAGAAAGCTTTAAGTGGCCCAGGGAGAACAGGGTTTTAGGGTTGGAGGCTAGCAGCAATGCAGCAACGTGTTAAGGGTTTCTCTTGGGTCTCTGGTTTTTCAGACTTTCAGAGGAAGATTTAGGCAAAGGGATTCTACAGTAAAGCCTCAACTTTTTGATTGATCTCAGCCCGCACCCCTTTTCCTTCATCCCTCCTGCTGCCCTTATACTCCTTCGCCCTGGCTAGCAGTTACACTACCCAGGAGCTAAAGTCATTAGTCCTGTCTGCAAACCACTGTGTTCCCATTAATCATGTGGATACCAGTTACCACAGGCTGACTTTATATTTGCAGGTGAGAAGAAGAAGGATCCTGGCCTCAGGGTGGCATATCCCCTAGTTCCAGATTCGGGACTCTCGTCCCGCAGTTCCTTTCACTGAGGCAGAGCTTATTGCTTAGGTTTCAAAGTGTTGCTTTTGTTATGTGTTTGAGAGCTAGTGCTTTGCTCATGCATCGTGTTGAATAGATGCTTCGGTGAATAAATGCAGGACCCCTCTTGGGGCTTCAACCTGTAATGATACAGTTAGAAGTTTTGATTGATACCCTACTGTAAACAGCTTCAGAGACAGTCACCGTTCTGGTTGTGGTTTTGCTGATATTGGTGACTTGTATATCTCTTTCTAGTTGGATCAGCGGGACCTTAGAGTTTTTTCCTTCCCATGGTGCTGTATTGTTGAGGGTCGGTTTTCTGCATAGTGTGATATTATTAAGAGTTAAAATAGTTTCAGCATTCGTGGACCTGTACTTTGAAATTGTCATTTTCCAAATGTGGTGCTCACAAAAGTCATGAAAGGTTAAAACATCACAAGTATTAGTCATTCCTTCTCATTTTGTAATAATTGCACCTGTTTTTTTTCCTTCAGATCACCAAAAACTGGAACGAGAGGCTCGGATTTGCCGCCTGCTCAAACACCCCAACATTGGTAAGTAATTTCCCAGCATGCTCTGCTGCTTGAATGTCTTCAGAAAACAGAGGTGTTTTCAGCAGTTGCATATTACTAGAAATAGTACATATTTTTCTGAAACCAGCATGTCATAAGATAAACAGTAAAAACTGCTAATGTCTTTGAGAAGATGAATAGTTCAATATTTTGATGCTCATCAGTTCAGACTAAATTACTGGCTGGACAAAACAGCAAACGCAATCTGAGAAAGGAGTTTAACTTTGAAGTAACTAAATGACAATTACAAATGCATTTGCAAAAGTGAGTCATATTAGGGTGATTGCCAGTTAGCAGTGTGTCTCAGCTGTAGAAGGGGTCTGACAATTAGCACTTAGACACGAGTTTTCAAAGCAACCTGAGGCAACTAACATAGTTACAAAGAGGTGAATAGCTGGTGCCTGAGTTGCAGGGTATTTCGTGTGTCAAAGGTAACGGTCTCAGAAACAGTGGCAGCACAGGCCAAACACAGATAAATGACATTGGTAAAGAGGAATGGTGGTCGTGAATTGAAGCTCAACAACAGGGAGAGATGGACACTTCACAGGATAGTTGCTTAATGAGACCGAAGTACAGTCTCAAATTACCACAAAATTGAACTAGCACCTTTGTGACTGAGTCTCAAAAAAAATGTATGTTGTGAGCTTCACAAAGCTCGAATTTATAGCAGGGGTGTCATTTGGAAATCGCTTGTATCCAAGGCCAATGCACAAAGACTCATAACCTGGTGTAAGGAGCATAAAATATGGAACCCTGACCAATGGGGAAAAAGGTAATATGGTCAGATGAGTCATCTTTCACCCTAATTTCAACATCTGGACAGATCTAAATTTGGAGAAAACCAAAGGAAGCCCATAATGTCTATTGCCAACTGGCAAGGGATCCGCAAGGACGTGGGGTGCTGTCTTTCTTGTAGGAGTCATTACATCTGATTGCTATGCCTGGTCGTATATCGGCCAATGAATGTGATGCCTTTTTAGAGGACCAGGAACACCGTATGGTGCAAGTACTGTTCCCTCATCATGTTCCCATGTTCCAAGACAATAATGCCATCATACACATTACTAAACAAATTCTAGTGTTTTTTTTTTTTTTTTCGAATTGGATGAAGCCAGATAGTTTCTAGGCCCCCCAGTCACTAGATCTAAATATCACTGAACCTTTATGGGAAGTCCTGGAGCACAAAGTGTGAAGCAAGTTTCTATTTGAGGATTCCAAGAAGGACCGAAGCTGTTCTGAAGGAAAAGCGTGGCCCAGCTCCTTACTAGGTCCTTGGTATTAACATGTTGTTAAGTGTTTCTCTTGTTTGGCACAGTCCCTGTGCGATGATTCTGTACAAACTCAGGCTTCAGTGGTACAACACCTCTGCAACTTATGCGCTTTGCTCGCCTGTGTATGTCAGAGTGTTGTCTACAGCGGGGCCTCATGTCAGGAAAGCGGGATGGATGCAAATGGACATTCAAACTGATGGAGGGCAATTTGCATTGTAGGGCCAAGTCTGCATGATGTCACCTCATGCAAATCTGGGACTCGTAGCGCTTGGTGGCGTTGCAGTCTCCTCTCGCTCGGAGCCTCAGAACTCTTTTCCGTACCTGTCTGGTGGATGGATGCAACTGTGTGTGCCTGCCAGAAAATATACATGTACGTGGCTTTGTGTGTATGTGTTCCTAATACTAAGAGAACAAGGGAAATTGTAAAATAAAGGGTTGGATTATACTACAAACTGGAAGTGTCAATTTTGTTGTCATCTTTCATATTTTTGTGTTCTCGTGTCTTACAGAGGGTTTGTTTGTTAGATTTGAGAGTGTTAGACTACGCGATGATATTGAATTTGTGTGAGGCCATGTTGTCTTTACCCCACCTGTTTCCTCTGGGGAAGCAGGAATGTCTGCTTTCCTATCCTCACAAGGATGTAGCAAATAAGAACTCTAGCAAGAAGAGGTCTATGCAAGAAATATAAATAGGAGCCTTCATAAATTCTGTGGGGGTGTAGGAGGTGGGCTGGTGGCAGGGGGTGCTGCGTGGGTGGCAGCAGGCAGTGGAAAGTGGGGCTCAGAGAGACAGAATGTAATTAAAATGTAATTAGAATGTGCCTGCTGTGGTATGTGTATGAGGTGGAGGGGGTCACACTACAGATTCACCCACGTATCATCCAGGGGTGGTGTTCTACTGTTGGACCCTGGACCTGCAACCCCTCAACCCACAAGCAAACATACACTGGTACCACAGGTCTGTGGCATTAGAGTGCAGTACAGAGCTGTGCACCTGTCTTCAGTACCTAGCCCACACTCACCCTTTCTCCAGTAAGAATGTGCAATAAAAATGCCATCTTTCACTATACTTCTGAATCATTGTATAAATAGTGAACAGTCTACAATGCAGTCCTACAGTTGCTTTGATGAAATTCCCAGCAAAGCCTGGAGGGGACCTGATCGCCATTGTTTCCATAAAGGTATGATAAACATTGCAGGGGTGTGGGTTAGGGTTGACAATGGCAGCTGGCTCTTGTGATCACAGCTCCAGCTATCCTGGTGTCCTGAGGGGCTAGTCCTGTGACACAACTTTTCCCTCCAAAGACTGGGAGTGGTCAGACGGACGCCCCATACCACACAGCACTCTTACGCTGCTACCCCTGCCTAGCCGTCCTTGTCCATTACTTTCTCTCTCTCCTTTTTTTGCTCTCCTTCCCTCCATCTGTTGTTCTCTGCCACTCCCAGAATGCAGGCTTGATTCACCCTCTTTATGACAGGCTGAAGTTGGGTGTGGCAACCAGTCATGGGAGTCCATTTGACCTGGATTAGGCCAGTCTTGCTCTGTTATGCACAGACCCAAACTTGTTTGTTGAAAGCACATTTGATCTGTATCCTCAAGTATTTCCCTTTTCCCTCCCTCCATAAGGTAAAACATTATATTTAATCTCCTAAAACCTGCTGCGATTACAGCGATTCCTTTTGTGTTGGTGGGCTGATACACCTCTCTCCTTGCCCATTTTGGATTGAGGGTGTCGCTGGGGGTAGGGGGCTGGATCTTACTTGGAAACGAGCCTTCTAGGAAGGAGTCGACAGTGTGAGATAACAAGATGACAGCCCTTTATTTTGTCGGTCCTGACGTGTTGCCACGTGATGGGGAGGGTCTTCTGAACCGGGGGGCTTGAGGCCCAAAGTGTCTTGCATCGTGTGCTGTTTTGCTCTTTACCACACATTTTTTTTTTTTTTTTAAGTCCTCTCTGCATTTGTCTCATTCTCCCTCTCCCTTTTTCTCTGTGTGTCTCTCAGTGCGACTCCACGACAGTATCGCTGAAGAAGGCTTTCATTACCTCGTCTTTGACCTGTGAGTATGAGTGCTCTGAGAGGGAAACCCTGACAATGGTGAGAATGTATAGTGGCTAGTACTGATGGTGTTTCATGGATGCAGTAATGCCATCATTGTATTCATGTTTAGGATGGTATATGGAGAGACACTAATTCCGCCCAAACCTTACGGACTGTCCAGTTTTCACTGCGTGCCGCATAAACACCAGTCAGGATAGAGACCTTAGAAATGTCCTTCCAAGTCTGGACGGCTTCTGTAGTCAAAGATGAGCTGCTCTTGGGAGGCTGCCAGTCAAGGGGCTTTATAAGTTTGGGGAGAGAGGGGGGGGGGGGAAAAAAAACTAAAAATCCTGCTCTGGGACGCATCCCTGCTACTCCAAGGATCAAAAGCATGCTGAAGCTGCTAGGCCCTCTTCTAGTTCATAGGGTGGATCAGTGGGTTATTTAGTGTAATGAATAAAGACCTGGACTTGTGTGACCCAAAGGTAGCTGATAAAAGCCACAGAAAAAATTTTTTTTTTTTTTTTTTTTTTTAAATTTTTTTTATTTTTTTAAAAATGCACAGCTTCATGACTGCAGAAAGTGTAAATCGGCAACACAACTGCAGCTGACCTGATGAATAATGTTATCCCTTTCATACTAACGGCCAGTTGTTGTTCTCTCTGCAGTGTCACTGGTGGGGAGCTTTTTGAGGACATCGTTGCCAGAGAGTATTACAGCGAAGCAGACGCAAGGTGGGCACTAGAATGCACCGTTTCCATGGTTACCAGCCTGTAGGGAGCGGGTCAGAGCAATAGGAGATTGGTGCGATTATAGACCCACATGCGCGCACACAGACATACTTTCCCTCTCCTGGAAACAAAAAAAAAAAAAAAAAAATGCATTCATTCATGTCACACTCATTCTCCCAATGAAGAAAACACAAATTTATTTCCCTCCTTGTTGTTGTGTCTGTCACATGTTTAGCTATAAAACAGGTCTAGCTTTTAGTGTAGAGTACAAAAACACGGACTTCTGCATTTCCAGAAATATGTACTTCATTACAGGTATATCAACACACATGCAAAGAAAGAAAGGGACCCTCTCTTTTATGTGTGGCCCTTTGAATAGTTTCTGTGATGAATTGTTAATAAAGAAGAACGTAGCAGATAGAGCTGTAAGCTTTTACAGCGTTTGGCTTCAGTTTCCTACATGAAGTTGTGAAATACAAAACTGTGGCACATTTCGGTATAGTAAAATTAATCTGAAGTGAGGATGCAATTTGATTATTCTTCCTCGTGGCCATTGTATTTATGGAGTGGAAGCCAGACTGAAGCTCAGTGGGGGGAGGTATGTTTTGTGTGATTATTGTGAACTGAAAACATAAATGAGAAGTGAACCTACGATAGGAAGAGAAATTGAAGTCAGCCTTTAAAAATAAAAACTCCTGCAGTCCCTTAAAATAGTCCCAAAAATAAAAATAAACATTTGAAAGGCCTGAAATTCAGTGATTCACAAAAAAATGCATTCACAGTATACACACTTGTGGTAACATGGAGAGTACACAATTATTTCTGGAGCGGTTATTTGTCTTCCTTGTGTAATATTGGTTAATAATATACTTAATTTTCTGTTAAAATTTAATAAAAACCTCTGATCCTGTTTCCAGCTTTACTATGGCCCAGCTCCTCTTAGGTGTGATGTCATTGCAGTGAATTTGACTTTGATTTGTTCGTGTTTTGACAACTGAAAATATTATTTAAAAGTAACAACTATTGCAGTTTACATTTATTAATTTGTTCATTTCCAGTGCAATTCAAAACTAAATAAAATTGCATTTCACAACAGACAAAGCTTTAGGTAGACACATGATTATCAAAGCACACTTACTTTGTTCGCTACCACCAGTTTTGCTGTCACCTATTACATGAGTAGCTGCAGATACACTTTATACACAAAGGCAGTTGTAACATATGCTAAATAAACTTGTATAAATTCACATTACATCATCTGCTAGGAGATCAGGAGAGAAGCCATCCAGAAGAAGTGTTTTTAGATGATTCTTGAATCCTAGGGGGGATTCAGCAGTTCTGAAGAATAGATGGCGTTCACTCCACCACACTGAAGCTCTAGGAGAGATAATTTCATGCAGCTTCTCATGCGATGAACATTCATATGGTAAATAAGCAGGTAAAGCTGGTAAAGAAACAAACTAACTGCACTTAATCACATTTTGGCATCTATGTCTCTCTTCCTGCTAATGTAATGCACACATTGTATTTTCGATGAGATGTACGTCACTTTGGAGAAAAGCGTCTGGTAAATGAATAACTGTAAATGTCACGTAAGCCAAAACTGAGAATCTGTGGACTTTTGACTTTGGACCTCTTGCGAGTGGGGTCATCGGGTGGCCAGAGCTAGAAGAGTGTAGCACCCTTACTGGGCTGTAAAGGATTATTGGGTCCTGTAGGTTTCAGGATGGTGATCTTTTACTCTCTTGTAAGCAGAGGACTGAACTTGATATGGGCAGCCACAGGAAGCACTTGGAGAGAAAGATATCCAGATAAAACTGGGAAGGTTTTTGTTCACATGTAGCCCCTTTGATCCCTCTGTTATCCTCTTCCTATCTATCAGAACATGACTTTCTCTGTGTGTAAGGTACAGAATTGGAGAAGTGATGCTCGTGTCCACGGTGGTCATTGTGTTGAAGCCTTTTTGCAGCTCCCAAAGCTTAGTGTGACTCAAACACCACGATGGGCACCAACAGCTGAGAGAGCTGCTTGCACCACTGTGAGGTGGGGCTCAGTGGCCCAAATATTTACTTATCCATGAAGGAATGCAATCTGGACCTAGCAGGTCTGTCGTAAACCACTTTTATTGAGCAAACAATGATAAAGGAAAATCTGATAGGGTGCAGAAGACCCTGGCAGTGTGTCTTGCCACAAATAGGAGGGAGGAAAAAGAAGACAGAGCAAAAGAAGGGGAAGAACAAGAAAGATGAGTAGAAGGAGAAAAAGCACAAGGGCTAAGAGAGACACTGGGAGAGGGGAATATTGGGAGAAGAGGTTTTTGTTTTCTGTACATGAGTACTGTGAAGCCTGAATAATGGACTGGAATGCAGGGCACAGAGTTAGCCAAATTTGGATGCAATAAAGTTCTCTTCTTCTGATTGCCTGAGAAGAAAACACTGGAGACTATTTCGAGCTGCTTCCATCTCTCCCTAGCTCTCTCTCCTCCTTTCTTCCCTTGCTCATTCTTTTTTCATCCCACTCCCACTTCATTTTCCCTCTTTGTATCTTGGTCAAGAAGGAAAGGTTTTTAAATGCTTTGAGAGAATTATGAATTGTCTGCCACATGTCCTTCCTCCCAGGTCCCTCCTAGCTTGCTCGGCACAGTCCCTGCACGTGTTCGGAGTGGAAGCACGCTGTGCCACGTAGTACGCATGGCTGCTTAACCCATAGGCCTCACAGGCTCTGCTAGCACTCTGGGCTAGCTCTGACTTCACGATGTCCTTCAATGTTACCAAAGAATATAGGAAATGTAACCAGTGGGTGAAAGTTGTTTTGCTGTCTACATGGAAACTTTGGATCAATTGTAGTGGAATTCATTGGGAATGTTGATTCTAGGGACAAAAAAGGATGAGAAGCTACAGCTTTTTGGTTGCTCTAGTTCATTAGCAAATACACTTAAATACCTTGGCTGAAGTAACCCAAAATTAGTCTATGTGGTGTTTTAAAAAAGAATGACAGTTGTAATTTTTCAGTGCTGTAGATAAAATGTGTATTTTGCCATCGAAATTAAAGCACTGAACAAAATACTGAAACTATATTGTATGTGTTGTATCTGTACTGCATTTACATACTGGCACTGCATCAAGTTCTGTCTTTTGAACCAGTTTAGCTATGACATGAAAGTTTGGTCTTAAAATAGGTGTAACATAACATGCAATGTTAAAGTCGTTGTCTTGGATTCTGGGATATTGAGTTCAGCCTCAGGAAAGCGATCATCACCTAAGAGCAGCAGCTGCTAGATGTACATATTCCGCAGCCCTTATGCAGAGAACCAGGCACAGACTGTCAGCAGCATATTGTAAATACCATTGGTTGATTGGACACGATAGCCAGGTTGCTGGGCACAATCTAGAGATGAGGCATCTTCTAAGACCTGTTTTTGGGTCACACAGCTTGAAGAATGTTGGGAAAATTTTTTTTGGAGCAGCGTGACGTGCACTAGTGTGTTGTCTTTTTTGACAAATGGATACAATACTGGTGGTTCTGTAATGGTACCCTTTATTTGCAGTGCCTGAGTCCACTTAGTCTGCTGAGCAGTGCAGCACAATCCTTTACTAGCCTGCATGGCACTCTTGATCCTGCATTACTGCTGAGTGCACTGTCTTTATAGACAGCAGTTCTTATATCCTGCAAGGTACCTCTTGTCAGTGGGTGGTTTGAAAAGCATAAAAAAAAGTTGCTCTCTACTGTCACTTTCAGCACAACCTTCACCAAAGAAATCCTTGTCTAATAGAGCATCTATATGATTGTCTGAAGAGATACTTGTGAAAACAGTTTTCATTTTTCTGCCTGCGTCTGTTCGTGCATGCCCTCCTGCCTTTCTGGCTTTTGTATCTTGGCTTTGCTGTTGAGGATCTAGTTGTCCTGGTTATTTCTGCTGACTCTGCCATCTCTCGTTTTCCACAGCCAGTGCATCAATCAAATCCTTGAGAGCGTCAATCACATCCACCAGCATGACATCGTGCACAGGGACCTCAAGGTGAGTGCTCATCACCATGGCAACTTCAGATTAAACCTGCATCACTAATCTCCATGGCGACTTGCTGCGTCACATTCACTGTCTCCTTCGCAAGGGACTGATTGCTTTCTGATAGGAGGCAGTAAGCCTCCGAGCCTTTGTAGGTGCTGAGCAGCCCTGTTTGTTCTGCATTTCCACATCATTGTGGAAATACAGAACAGTCTTTAAGTGAAACTTATTAATCAAAGGCTGGGAAACACACAAGTGCGTTTAAAATTATTTTACACATTGCATTGGGGAATGTTTTCTTAGTTTTTTGGGAAGTTTCCTTAAATATTTAATGAATAAGAAATGTGTTCCACATGGAGTTATGCTTCTCACAGACTTCTTTGTAGGGTTCATCAGGTAAAGGTATTAAATATTTGGGCTCTTCAATCCCCACTGCTTCTCCGGTGTCATCTTGACCACTTTTTTCTCTCTGCAGCAGTTTTATACAATTTAAATATGTCACAGAATGAAGGGAACTTAGCATCTGACATGCAAAGGACAACATCTTTTTGAATATGTTGTTATATCCAAGGTCTTGCTGTACCCCTTGCCATGTGTCATCTGACCTCATTACCACCCCATCTCATTGGCTGTCTGATTTCGAGTTCCAAATGCTGGGCATGGTGTCTGCCTGGCATTAATCCATCCAGTGCACTGAAGGTAAACAGGAGATATGTGGAAGGCGGTTGCTGTAGCAACAGGCATGACGTCACAGCTGCGCCAGCTTGGGGTGGGGAGGGGGGGTGGAGGGACTCATTATGCCACCTCTCATCCATCATAATGGTGTCATTGCTACCGACTCTGTGAGAGAGGACAGTTGAGATGCTACAGATGCGTCATACACCCCAGCCCCCACCCTTGTACACTTTGCAAGTTGCCATTCGTCTTACAAGGTCACCCCATATTGTCACGACCCAGACAGTGGGGCTCCTTTTGTTTTCGGCTGCTCTGTTTTTGCTTCACTTGCCTTGCTTATAACCCATCAATTGTGTGGGAATGGAGAGAGTGCAAGCAAGGTTGTCTAAGCAAAGATGGAGCAGCTATACAGAAAAGGAACTGACTGCTTCTCTTTTCAAGTGTAGCTCGCTACCCCATTCTCATGTAACTGGGAGTAGCAGATGACATAGTGAATAAAGCTGTTTGTTTTGGATCCGAAGGTTGTAGGTTCAAATATCACCTACTGCTGTAGTACTCTTGGGCACCATACCTACCCTAAATTCTTCCAGTAAAAGGAAATTGCCCAGCTGTATAAATGGATAGACAATTGTAGGTAGCTTAATATTGCTTTGGGGATAAAGCATTAGCTGTATGAGTAAATGTAAATGTGTGTGGGTGGAGAGCATTCTTCCTGTTCACCAGTGGTAACTCCCCCCATGTGTACCCCACTGTCCCACCATCCGCATATAGTTTGCAGTTTCCCATAGATGACAGCGAGTGAAAATGTTTTCTTCTAATTAAATACTAGTCACCTTCTAAGCATAGACTTGTATTCATTCAAGGTTTTACCAAACTACAGTTACACCTGGAGTTCCCAAAAGCAAATATACTGAGTGCACTTGGCCACTATTAGAAAGGATGATAAACCAGGGACTGATCAAGACGATGCAGAGTCTTACCTTTCCAGCCTGCACTTTGTGTTTATCTGCACACTGTAGTCACGCTACACATGTCATGGTGTTTTCCTTAATGACAGTTTTTTCTTTTATGGGACCTTTCTGGTGAGTGATCGTTATAGAAAATGGGGAAATTCAGTTGATTGACACTACCAGAATGAAGGATGCTTTCTTCTGTCCCCCCCCCCTCTCTCTTTTGGCCAACATGACCTCTGGAGAAGAGTAACTGTGTAGGTGTGGTCCTTGAAAAGCTGATTCTGGGGGCCCTACTATGTCCATTGAAATTGCTGATAGCTATCATTTTTTTACCTTCTTGTCTTCCTCCACACCTATTTAGGAAGGTGGCTCCTGGACCAGGTTAGTCTTTCTATACAGTGGAATTCTTTTTAAAAGCCCTCTCCAAATACAGTATATAAGTCCTCGACCTGTCTACAGCATTCGACACAGTCAACCACCGGATTCTACTCTGCTTGGTCAGCTTTGCATCAAAGGAACCACACTAAAATGGTTTGAGTCCTACTTATCAGACAGATCCTATCAGGTGGTCTGGTGGGGCTCCCCTTCTTCTCCTCTGCCTCTCTCAACTGGTTTCTCGCAAGGCTTTTTACTGCACGCGCTGCTTCTCAGTGTACACCTCTTCCTTCGGCCCCATCATCGCCTCCCATGGATTCAACTGCCGTTGCTATGCCAATCATACCCGGCTCTTCCGCTCATTTCCACCTGGAGCATCAGACATTTCTATGCGCATTGCTGCGTGCCTGTCAGACATCTCTGCATGGATGTCTGATCACCACCTACAACGCAACCTCTCCAAAACGGAGATCCTTCACCTCCCAGCTGGCCCGTCTTCCAGTTGTAAAGTCTCTATCAAACTGGAGAACTCACTGATTTTGCCTACCTCCTCAGCTAAGAGTCTGTGAGCGATGATTGACTCAAGTCTGTTTTTCTCTCAGCACATTGAAGCCAAAACTCGTACCTGCAGATGCATCCTGCACAATGTCTGCAGGATCCATTCTTATCTCACAATGGACTCCGCGCAACTACTTGTCCAGGCCATGGTGACATCCCACCTGGACTACTGTAGCGCTCTCCTGTCTGACCTTCCTACTACTGCCATCAAACCTCTACAGCTGATACAGAATGCTGCTGCACGAGTTGTTTGACTTGCTGAAACATTCCCATGTATCTCTGCTTCTCGTCTCTCTGCGTTGGCTTCCTATAGCAGCCTGGATCATATTTAAGACCCTGGTTATGGCCTACCAAAAGCATCAACAGAACTGCTCCCAGCTATCTACAAGACTTGATCATCTGCTACACCCCAGCCAGACTGCTATGCTCCTCCACATTTGCTCAGTTGGTGGTCCCACGCATGAAAGATAAAGCACAGAGGTTCTCGATTCTGGCTCCGTTGTGGTGTAATGACCACCCTTTCTTACTCAGAACTCTTGAATCTCTCTCCACATTTAAAAAGGGTCTTAAAACTCACCTCTTCCAGACTCACTTTGCCCATGATCTCTTAAGTTCATGTGATGTCTAAATGTTCATGCACTGTAACTTTGACATCATGCCTGTTAAGCAATGGATAAACCCTCACACAGCTACTCCTGTAATGTAATGTAAATGCTTATATGTATATATGTATATAAAATATATATATAAAAGAATTATTAGGAAGGGGATTAGGAATCGTTGATATTAGAATAAAGTTTTATGCAGCTACTTGTGTGAGGTACAATTGGTCATATGGTGAAAAGAAACAAACTGTACTTAAGTCTCTTTCTGCTAATGTAATGCACACATTGTATTTTCTGTGAGATGTATGTCGCTTTGGAGAAAAGCTCCTATAAAATGAATAAATGTAAATCAGTTCTCTGGTAGCGAGTGCTTCGGAACATCCGGCAGGTCTTCCAGAAGTTGTAGCCATAAGAGTGTTTTGCTGGTGGTTTTTATCTCTTGCTGAGATGTCATATAAGAACCTTTTTTTTTCCTCTTGTTGTCCCATCTGCAGCCTGAGAACCTGCTCCTGGCCAGCAAGCTTAAGGGGGCTGCTGTGAAACTTGCAGATTTTGGCCTGGCCATTGAGGTGCAGGGTGACCAGCAAGCATGGTTTGGTGAGCAAAGCCCAACTCCTCCCTGTTTATCCAGCAGTCCTTCACTGCACATTGTTACTGTGCTCTTTTTTGACTAGTTTCTGTTGAGAATCTGTGTATAAAGAAGTATTGTCATGTTTGTTACTGTTATGCATACATATACTGTATATACATAAGTGTGTGTGTGTGTGTGTGTGTGTATATTATATATTACTGTGTTGTGTCTGAGATGCCCACTGCTACTGCTGGAACTTATGATCAGACCCACAACAGGAGCTGCTTATAGAGGTTTCTTGAGTTAAGGAGGCCTTCCAGGTCTTTGTCAGTCTGCTAGCTGTTGCTTCCCTTCATAAGACCTGCAGGAGCTGGTCTCCAAGTAGATCCAAAATCTTTTACCTATAAATTGGTGGGGGATATCTAATGTCTGTGTTGTTGGGCTCAGGTTTACTTTTGAATGGTGTATTTGAAATTTTAATATTTTATGTTCTTTGTCCTATTGGACTGAACAGTTCTGAGAATATATTTCTTTGAATTGCAGTATGGATTTTTAGAGATATCGTGGATGTCTGTGATGTATATGTTTGTGTTCAGGTTTTGCAGGCACCCCAGGTTACCTCTCCCCAGAAGTCCTGAGAAAGGACCCCTATGGCAAGCCTGTGGACATCTGGGCCTGTGGTGAGTCCTCCAGCCTGGGTGGCTTCAATTTCAAAGTGCCTTGGGAGCATTCATGCTAGAAGAACCTGCTTGTCTGTTTAGGTGTGATCCTCTACATCCTCCTGGTGGGCTACCCTCCCTTCTGGGATGAAGACCAACACAAGCTTTACCAACAGATCAAGGCTGGTGCCTATGATGTGAGTGCCCAGTATTCTTTACTCACATGCAGTTAGGTACTAGGTGGTTTAGAGTTGGTTGTTGATTTGATGAGAAGTAAAGGTGAGATTTTATTTTAATAACACCTATAAACTAGAAGTTTTACTGGTAATGACTGACATTAACCATCCTCAGTTCATTGATTGCAACCTGCGTTTAAATGCGGCTGGGTGTAGAAAGTGTCCTGATTAATCTCATGATTAGCATAGAGCCTGGGATCCCTCATCACATTGTAATTTTGACATAACAAAAGGGGTCAGGGGCTCAGTGCTCCTGTGGCTGGGTACCAAACACTCTCGTTCTCAGGAGAATGGCCCACATTGATCTGGAGAAGGCAGTTGCTAAAGGGTCCAGATGACATGCTTGTTAATTTTTAATTGGCCACAAATTGAGATCTGCCTTACTGGTATTGATCCTGCCTGGGTTCTTAGGTGGAGTTGGAGGGGAGTTTTGGTTAGAGGTCCTCATATTCATTAGAATGATCTTTGATGGCGCTGACATTATCACTGCTCTAGTATTATTCTGTGCACAGCACCATTTCTTTTACCTGGCCTCATCTTTTGCATCAGTGTTCTTTACAATTAGTGGTATCTGTTAGTTTTCTTATGGTCATCAGGTGGGAGTACAGTGTTGTATAATGGACTTGTATTGCAGGACTAAGTTATGGTACAGTTATATGTGATGTGCAGGTTCTTGGATTAATGGGCAAAATACGCAAATAGTTTGGGCTTTTTTCCGACAATTTCATCCTGAGGAATGTTTGAAACTGGCTTTTCGGCCTATGCGCTGTAACATTTCCAAACAGTGAAATCTGATAGAATAATATCCATCCATCCATCCATCCATCTTCCTCCGCTTTTATCCGGGGCCGGGTCGCGGGGGCAGCAGTCCGAGCAGAGTCCTCCAGACTTCCCTCTCCCCGCACACCTCCTAGTCTCTCCAACGTGTCCTGGGTCTGCCCCGAGGCCTCCTCCCAGTGGGACAAGCCCGGAACACCTCCCCAGGGAGGCGTCCAGGAGGCATCCGGAACAGATGCCCGAGCCACCTCAACTGGCTCCTCTCGATGCGGAGGAGCAGCGGCTCTACTCCGAGCTCCTCCCGGGTGGCTGAGCTCCTCACCCTATCCCTAAGGGTGCGCCCAGCCACTCCGCGGAGGAAACTCATTTCTGCCGCTTGTATCCGCGATCTCATTCTTTCGGTCATGATCCAGAGTTCATGACCATAGGTGAGGGTAGGAACGTAGATCGACCGGTAAATTGAGAGCTTCGCCTTACGACTCGGCTCCCTCTTCACCACAACAGACCGGTACAATGACCGCATTACTGCGGATGCCGCACCGATCCGTCCGTCAACCTGCCGCTCCATTTTTCCCTGACTCGTGAACAAGACCCCGAGATACTTAAACTCCTCCACTTGAGGGAGCAACTCCCCCCTAACCCGGAGGGGGCAATCCACCTTTTTCCGACTGAGAACCACGGCCTCGGATTTGGAGGTGCTGATTCTCATCCCCGCCGCTTCGCACTCGGCTGCAAACCTCCCCAGTGCACGCTGCAAGTCTTGACTTGATGAAGCCAACAGGACCACATCGTCCGCAAAAAGCAGAGACGAGATCTCGCGGCCACCAAAACAGACACCCTCCGTTCCCTGGCTGCGCCTAGAAATTCTGTCCATGAAGATAATGAACAGAATCGGTGACAAAGGGCAGCCCTGGCGGAGGGTATCTATCTAGATATCTCAAATCTATAGATCTAGATCTATATCTAAAATAACAATAACAGAATATCACATCTGGACAGCACTGTGGCACAGCGAGTAGCACTGCTGTCTCACAGTGCCTGGGTTGTGCGAGAGGACGTGGGTCTGATCACTGCTCAGTTTGTGTGGAGGTTGCATGTTCTCCCTGTGTCTGCGTGAGTTTTCTCCCTGTGCTCTGGTTTCCTCCCACAGTCCAGAGACTTCAGGTTCCCCCATAGTGTGCGAGTGACAGAGAGAGTGTGTTCCACTGATGTATGCATGAGTGACCGCATTCTACATAGTGTATCTAGCAGTGTAAATCACCTTGGTGAATAAGATGTGTGGGCTGATAACACTACATAGAGTCCATTGGAAGTGGCTTTGGAGAAAAGTGTCTGCTAAATGTAATAATGTACATCTGTTATTTTCAGCTATCTTGGTTTCCAAGATGTTTCTACAAATAAATGTTCTGCTTCTTGTTTACAGGAATACTAATAAAAAAATTAAGGCATGTGTTTTCTTCATTGTTTTTATTAGAGATTTACAAATCTTTTTGCTTCTGATTATGATGGGATGAAATGTGCTGAAATACATCTGTTTGAACACGTAGATGTCAATCTGGTAATTACTATACCAGCTGAGGCAAATTTCCTTGTGAATTACTCACTGGCCCTGCAGTGCTAATTGTTTTTGGGCATTTTGCTTGCATGCAATGTTTTGTTTCAAGGAAAATCTGGAAAGGGAGAGAAAATATGTCTCTTTGCGGTGCTAGTTAGGTTTTAAATTGATAGTTTAACTATTAATTTAATACTAAATAATATATCGACTGATAATATAGCCAATAACTGTAAGGTGCACAGGTTGCGTAGTTGCCAAACAATCCCAAATCATCACCTCCAACCTGCTACTTCACAGGTGTTGTGAGGTGTTTGTGGTCATTCTTTGTGTTTAGTTTTCGTCAAAAATGCTTTGGTTCAAGGGGGCGCGGTGGCGCAGTGGGTTGGACCGGGTCCTGCTCTCCGGTGGGTCTGGGGTTCGAGTCCCGCTTGGGGTGCCTTGCGACGGACTGGCATCCCGTCCTGGGTGTGTCCCCTCCCCCTCCGGCCTTACGCCCTGTGTTGCCGGGTAGGCTCCGGTTCCCCGCGACCCTGTATGGGACAAGCGGTTCAGAAAGTGTGTGTGTGTGTGTGTGTGTGTGTGTGTGTGTGTGTGTGTGTGTGTGCGTGTGCTTTGGTACATAATAACCAAAAATCTCCACTTCGGTCTCGTCCATCCAAAGAGGATTGTTCCAGAAATCTCATAGTTTGTCCAGATGTAACTTTACAAACCTATGTCATGTGCTCATGTTATTTTTTGAGGGGTTTTCTCCTGGCCATCCTTCCATGAAAGTTACACTTGTTGAACAGCAGGGTTTGCCGATTTAGATCACGCTGATTTAAATCATGATTTAAATGAAGTGATTAAAAAACAATCTGTTGATTTAAATCAAGTTCACTCCCCCCCCCCATTTTTTTCCTCCTCTCTTCCTCCCTCAATACATTTTTCATGAAATCTTAGAAGGTTTGTTTAATATATTTAGAACTACTTGAAAACTGCTTTAAATTATAGGAAACTATCAGCACAAACAATTTAATAAAAGGAATTAATTAAATGGCATTATTTATGAATTAAACAAGGACTCTACGATAATTAAACCAGTGTTTAATACACTTGTCTGCCTTAAACAGCTTATAACATATCAAAATATGTCAAATTAAATTACGCCACAGGTTTTGGATAATGATGATATTATCGTTCTTCATTCCCAGACACCAACAGTTTTACGTGACATATAGGTTACTTATGTCTCATCGAGCTCTTGTTCTTGTTCAGGGTCTTAAAGAGAAACACAGGTTTTGCCACATGTTCTTTACTAAGCCTGTTCCTAAGTTTAGACTGGATAAGTCCATATGTGCTAATAAAGACAAGCTCTACACCTGCAGAGGGTACAATGGCAGGAAGATGCTGCTTGACAGCAGCCATGGATTCCACATCAGTGACATCACTTATTATCAATTAAAATTTAATGATTTTAAACATATTTAGGAAGAAACCAAAACACACACACACACACACTCACACTTTCTGAACCGCTTGTCCCATACGGGGTCGCGGGGAACCGGAGCCTACCCGGTAACACAGGGCGGAAGGCCGGAGGGGGAGGGGACACACCCAGGACGGGATGCCAGTCCATCGCAAGGCACCCCAAGCGGGACTCGAACCCCAGACCCACCGGAGAGCAGGGCTGTGGTCCAACCCACTGCGCCACCGCACCCCCCGAAACCGAAACCAAAACATTTCATTACTATTAAAGTAAACATTTAGTTACACAGAATGCTCAAGATTAAAAAAAAAAAAGACTAAATTGCCGACCCTGCTGAACGGAAAACTGAAGAGCCAAAACACAAGAATGACCACAGAGAAAGCTGCTAACATGAACTGTGCAGAACAGTTCACAAACTTTAACGTTTTATATGTTAACAAACTTGTAAGTCCTTGGACGTAATATTCTCACCGCACTACTGTCCTCACTGTTGCATAATGGATTTTGAATTATTTGGAAATGATTTTATAACCTTTCCTATACTGATCAATGGCAAGAAAATTACTGATGTATGTTCTCCTTGGCATGGTGTTAGAGACCTGAATGCTCCAGACCACCAAACTGCCAAAAGCTCTGCTTTTATAGAGGTGAAAACTGGAAATGTCTTTCTTGGTTAGAGTGGAGAAAAGTTCCTAAGGAACAGAAAGATTTATCTGGATACAAGAAACATTTGGAATCTGTGATTTCTGCTTAAAGGGGTGTTACTGACTCACAGGGTGCTCAAACTTTTGTACATTCCACATTTAAACATGTCTTATTGTTAATGTATGACTCTTTTCTCAGCACAATAATCTCTTTCAGACAAGTTGATGAGGTACTGAGGTACCAGTAAAAGGTTATAGGAGTTTTAGATAATTTTTTGCAGCTGTAAAGTTTTACTTTTTTTTGCTCTTCTGTTGAAGTTTGAAGCACATCCAGAGTGTTTTTGTGAAAATGATTTCCAAACCTTAGTCATCTCTGGATCCTTCTGAGAAGAATGCTAAATGTTCTCAGGGAACCAAACTCACCTTGCCCTTCCTCTCTCTCTCTCTTTTCCACCCCTCAAGTTCCCTTCTCCAGAGTGGGACACGGTCACCCCTGAGGCCAAGAACCTTATTAATCAGATGCTGACCATTAACCCGGCCAAGAGGATCACTGCTGAGCAAGCTCTTAAACACCCATGGGTCTGTGTAAGTACCCCTCAGAGCTGACAGGAGTCAAGTCCTCTTTCCTACAGTTATACTCTCATTCGACATGTCTTAAACATGGGTGAGAGTGCCATGAGTTTGAGACCTTTGAGATATTTGCAGTATATCTCAAAGACCTAGCTCATACTAACTTCTCTCTGCTATTCATTTTAAATGTAAAAGTTTGGTTTCTGTGCCATCGCTTGACATGCTGTACCCGTCTTTTTGTGTTCCATGAAGCAACGCTCCACTGTGGCATCCATGATGCACCGCCAAGAGACTGTGGAGTGTCTGCGTAAGTTCAACGCCCGGAGGAAGCTCAAGGTATAACCCTCAGATCGCCACTCAGACTGTACTACTCTCTCTGACTTCTGCTTTGTAAATACAGCAAGGAAAAAAACCTTACTCGGTCTCAATAAACACGAAAATGCTCTTTGTACCTCATTCTTTTATATCCTGGTCCACCTTTCCTTGCACCATCCATGTTAACAGCTTCCTCTGTGGTCATTCTTGTTCTTTTTCAGTTGTAGTACTGTGGTGCAAATGCTGCTCTTTGTGTTTCCAGCTACTAACACAGTGCTTTCAGAAAATGTTTTTTTTTTTTTTTTTTTTTTTTTTTTTTTTTACACGCTTTGTTTTGTTGTAGACTTATTTCAGAATGGATTTAACTTTTTTTTTTTTTTTGCTATTAATTGGCATTAAATACCCTGTAATGACAAAGTGAAAACATTTTTAGAATATTAGAAATAAAAAGCTGAGATCCCCTATTTACATTGGTTTTCGGGCCCTTTATGGTGACGTCCAAGATTGGGATGAATGTTTCTTTTGATCATCTTCGAGTACTCTCTAGAACTTGATTGTAGTCCACCTGTGAGAAATTCATTTGATTGAACATGAGGTAGAAAGGCACACACCTGTCTTTATAAGGTCTAACAGTTTACAGTGAATGGCAGAGTAAACACCATACCATGAAATCAATAAAACTCTGTTGACCTGTTAGATAGGATTGTGTCAATGCAAAGATCTAGAGGAGAGTATAAGAAGTTGCCGATGCACTGAAGGTTCCCAGGGGACATTAGCCTCCATCGTTGTCAAACTGAAGATGTTTGAAACCACTAAGACTCTTCCTAACATTTGCCATTTGGTGAAATTGGGTATTTGGGCAATAAGGGACTTTGTCTGGCGGGTTTCCAAAAACCCCCCGGCCACTCTAACAGAGCTTCAAGTTCCTGTGTACAGATGGCAGACTCTGTCAGGAACACAACCATTTATTCAGGACTCCCATCAATCAGGTCTCTATGGTAGAGTGGCTAGATAGAAGCCACTCCTGAGTAAAAGGCATGTGACAGCCCACTTGCAGCTTTCCAAATGGCACTCACAGGACTTTGAGAGCATGATGAAAATGATTCTCTGGTCTGATGAGGAAAAAAATTGAACTTTGTGCATTTAAAATAGGTATTTTTCATCACCTGGCTAATACCAGCCCTGTGGTCAAGCATAGTTGTGGCAGCATCATCCGGTGAAAATGCTGCACCACAGTGACAGAGCCTGGGGGACTGGTCAGATTTTAGACAAAGATGAATGGAGCCAAATACAGAAGAGGTCCTTGAAGAAAAGTACACACAACCTTGGACTAAGGTGAAGATTCACCTTTCAGCAACAATCCAAGGCGCACAGCCACTAAAATGCTGGAGTGGCTTGTAACAAGTCTCTAAATGTCCTTGGATGGCCCAACCAAAACCTGGACCTCTACCCCATAGAAAATAAGCATAAAGACTTAAAGATCACGGTTCACTGACGCTCTTCATTCAATACCAAAGAGCTTGAGAAGTTCTGTAAGGAAGGGTGGGAGAAACTTCAAATCTGGGACAACTCCTGGCATAGTAGTTAGAGCTACTGCCTTTGGACCTAATGGTTGCAGGTTGGATTCCTACCTATAGTAGTACTGTTGCACTAGGTACTTACCCTAATAAACTGCTCCAGTGAAATTACCCAGCCTATAAATGGGTAAATAATTGTAAATACCTCAACATTATAAGTCGCTTTGAAGAAAAGCATCAGCTAAATGTATAAATGTAGGTAAATGCATACCCTGGTGTGAAAAGCTAGTAGAAGCATACCCAAGAAGACTCACAGCTGTAATTGCTGCTAAAGGTGCTCCTACAAAGTACTGAATAAAGTGTCTGAATACTTCTGTAAATGGGAGATTTCAGTTTATTTTTAATGCATCTTCTAAAATTCCTAAAAACATGCTTTCACTTTGTCATTATGCAATATTTTAATTGTCAAAGAAGAAGCAATCAATTTTGAAAAAAAGTTTACAACCCAACAGGGGGGGGGAGTGGCGCATTCTGAAAGCTGTGTAGTACATAGTTATGAGTAAAAGGCCAAGGGATCACAAAATTTATCTGGTTTTCTACGTGATTTGTTCATAACATGTCATCTAATCTTTGTCCACGTCTTAATAATAGTCTTTTTTAACAAGCAACGTGGATATTTTACATAGCTGTTATCTTTATTGAACAAATTGTTTAAGCAAGTTCATGGAAGAAGCATCTGAATCATTATGTAGTAGTTATTGGAACCTCCTTTATTAGCAATAGCCTCAACTAAATGCTTCCTGTAGCTTGCTGATCAGATCTTCAAAGTAGTTAGCTATTTTTGCTCATTTCTTTATATTCAGTTGTTTCCGTTCATATGTATTTTTGAGATCTCTTGCTTGAGAGGGCTGTCTAGATCACACCTAAGCATTTCAATGGGACTGAAGTCAGGTCTCTGACTTGTCCATTCTAAAATACAGAATTTTTGTTTGAGCCACTCTGTTGTTGATTTACTCCTGTGTGGATCCCTGTCATGTCTCATCACCCTCCTTTTGAGTTGTAGATCATAGACATCCTGATAAAACTTGGAATTCATTGATCCCTCAATGATTGAAAGCAGTCCAGGCCGTGCGACGACAAAGCACTCCTCCACTGTGCTTCATAGTTGGGAAAGTTGTTCCAGTAGTGCTGTGAAACATCTACTGTTTAGTCCATTTGTTCAGTAGAGAGATGGCAGTGGGAAAATGTTGCATGTGTTAATCAAATAAGACTATTTTTGACTAAGATTTATTTTGTCTTAGATGATCTGACCACATTTAGGGGAGCCAATTATGCAGAAATCTAGATAATTCTAAAGATTTCAGAAAGTGTTTTCAGAACTTGTGTGTGTATGTATGTATATACAGTGTGTGTGTGTGTGTGTATATAATATATCCCCCTATTGTGTATGCTGTACACATAGGGCATGCATGTACAGATGCTCCTCGACCAACAATGAGGTTACGTTCCGATAACATTGTAAGTCAAAAAATCGTACATCCAAAAAGAATGCAGTACCACACCTACCGAACACCATAGCCTAGCCTACCTTAAACATGCTCAGAACAGTTACCATAGCCTACAGCTGGGCAAATTTAAGGAGGAGACACATATGGGCATTCAGCAGACATGATGGGATGCGAAAACACAAAATTAAAAAAAAAAAAAAAAAAAAAAAAAAACCACTTTCAACACAGTATCAGTTGTTAACGCTTGTTTTTGTGATCGCTACAAAGACTGCGAGCGTGGTTGAGTGGATGCTACGACTTGCTGCCGTCACCCAGCATCAGGAGAGAGTATTGTACTGCTTATCGCAAGCGTGGGAACAGATCGAAATTAAAAATTCGAAGTATGGATTGTACCGAATGCGTATCGCTATCGTACCATTGTAACTTAAAATTGTAAGTCGAACCATCATTAGTAGAGGAGCATCTGTATAGGTTAAAGCAGTAGCATTCCTTTTACGATGCATTATTCCACATAGAACAAGTCCGAATTTTAAAGAAAGTTTTGTTTGATCCCCAACTGTCATTCGTCAGGTCTCCAGTTTGCTTTCATGGGTAAACCACTTGTGAAACATGAAGTGATGTCAGCACTTAAGTAATATCAATCAAAAATATTGATTTCCCCCCCCGTGTTGACATTTTACATAAACTGACAGATGTTTTAGTAAATGTCAGTGCAATGAAATCCAAAATACAGGCTGGAAAAAGTTTCTGAAGCGCAAATATTTTTGGCACCAAAAAAGGCTGGGTCGCTCTTAGTGTGTGTGTAACGATGTGTCTGGGTTACCTGTTTTCCAGCCATCCTGCCTCCTCACTAATTCTTGCCTCTGTCTTGCAGGGGGCTATTCTCACAACCATGCTGGTGTCCAGAAACTTCTCAGGTGAGTTGCAGATGGGTGATGAGAACAAAAGATTGGTGCAAAGGCTCTGGGGCCACCATTGAAGGCCATGTGTAAGGCCAAAACAAAGCAGGCCAGACATGGTTGGTTGGTTGGTTGATTCCTAGAACTGCGATTCTGAGCCATGAGAGACTATGTACCGCTGTTTATTCCATCTTTTTTTTTTTTCCCCCCCCCCTCCCCCTCCATTTAGGTCTGTAGAGCTGTGTATTGAATGTATGACAATGTTTAGCCATATACGTTAGTGAAGATTTGTTTAATTTCGAATTTATGCCTTAACTTTATTTTAAGGATGACTTGCAATGAGCAAAAATGTTTTTCTTTTTTCTTAAAATGAAATATACAGCCGTCAATATTTCAGTTAGGGTTAGAACTGTTGCCTCTGGACTCGAAGGTTGCAGGTCGACTCTCCCCTCTGGCTGTAGTACCCTTGAGCAAGGTACTTACCCTAAAATTTCTCCAATAAAATTCCCCAGCTGTACACATGGGTAAATAATTGTAGTTAGATTGTTACATTGTAGTCGCTTTGGAGAAAAGCATCAGCTAAATGAATAAATGTAAAAGTGTTATCCTGATTGTCTATCTTGGTTTCAGGACAGATAGAATAAATGAACGATTGACCCAGTAACATTTTTCTTACATGAATTTTGTTTGTAGATTCCTTTGCTAACACATTTGATTTAATGTTTGGAGTTGTCTGATTTTTATTGGTTATGTTGAGCATAATTAAGAGGTCACCTGCCACAAGAACCAGCACTTATATGAAGATTAGGGTTAAGATGAACTGAACATGCTGTGGTGTCTCCATGTGGAAAGGTGTTTATATTGTACATAGCAATAAAAAGTAAGTTTACTATACAGATACTTAGCCCCATGAGTGCTTTGGGGGGGTGGCCTAGCCTAAAATTTTAGAGAGAAGGCTGATGTTTTAATTTTCTTTAAAAGGTGGTCATCATTTGGTGTTGTACCTGCCAAGAAAATATTTTAATATGTATTAATTTCCTCACAGATTATAACATAAGTAAGCAAGTAAACAAACTTATTGTATTAAAAGTACGTAAAGATGAAAATGTTACCATGGACTCAGTTTACCTGTGGCTGTGTTACCTGTGCTAAGGCAATGAGGTAAACCTTTCCTTTTTTTTGGTGGATGGCTCACACACAGGTGAGTAGGGGTTCGGGGGTTGGGTTCTGCCAACTCACTTCATATTGTGTCCAAAATGTGGACACAATAGCTCAGTGGCACAGAAGCAGCCCTAGAAATGGTGCAGGGATGGGTCATCAGGTCGCAGTAGGTGTGTAAGCCATGTGCTGAGCCCTCCCAACTGAACCTTTCTGTCCGATAGTGGGCCGGCAGCACACCAGCCCTGCCGCCACCACCAGCACTGCTGCGCTGGCACAGGAAGGTACGTTTATCAGGGGAGATCATGCCCCAGCATGCTGTTTAGGGAGGGAACTTTGCACTGGCACGAACATGCAGAGTGGCCATCTATCCATTGGAATGTTGGTAAACTCTCCACCTTGGTTCAGCATCATGTTCTCCCATTGAAGTACAGACTTAAGGTCAGGGGCACCTCTAGGAAGCCCACTGATACTTGGCAAATTCCAATATTGAGGGCCTCGAGCACATGCTTACACTCTCAATTCTCCTCATGATAGAATTATCATAAGTGAAGCAAGGGGTTGGAATTGGGCAAAAGTCTCAGCTTGAAGACAGAAGGGCAAGTGAACAATTTTAATGTCCCACTTCGATTTCACGTATGCGAACCCTGTGCCCTTTACTCATCTGAATTCCTTGGCCGAGTCTGGGATACGGAGTTAGTGTCGAAATTAGACGGGATATGTTTCCTCCCTCTCGCCGGACAAATTTTCAGTGTACCTTATGACAAATTCATCATCAGTCTGCATATAAGTTTTCAGATGTCCTCATAAAATCAAGAAAAGAGAGCTTTCTGGACCTTTTTGTCATTGGTGCACGTTGTGTTGAATGCTTTGCTTTTCACACTCCTAGGGTGCTAAGTATTAGAAAAGCCGCTCTCCTGGTCTTTCCTGCATTTGCCTCTTCCAGTATTTATTGCAGAAACAACTGCCTTGAATTGCTAGAGACGCAAACATCATATTCCAAGAACGGGGGGTGGTATTGAATTTTTTTATTACAGCGTGGTCTGAGAAGTTAACTCTATAGTCCCCTTCTTCACTGCTCTAATGGCCTTTCTGGTAAATGATTAATGGCATCTTGTGTCTCAAACTTAAGAAGCACTCTGTAATAACCAAATTCCTTGCCACTGCATCGCTTGCCTGTTTGCAGCGTGAGACGTCACAGCAAGCCAGCATGCCTGGTCTGTGCATGTGAAAGCAAATGATCTCGAGTCTGTCATGTTTTTCTTCTTGCTTTGCCTGGTATGTTGTGTGTGTGTGGAGGGAGCTCATCTGAGATGTCACTGAAAGCATGAGGAGAGCCTGCATTACCTGGACAGAGTACCCCACTGCAATCCTCATGCCATCTTCCTTTGGGCTCAGCAGAGTGTATGGGAATGGCTGGGTGACCAGCAATTGGTCTGGTTTGTCATTGGGGTTATGTGGGCATTCTGTTAGCCATCACAAGTTTCTGACTGGGGGGGGGTGCACAAGAAGAGCAGATCAGGGAGACTTTGCTGGACGACAGGTGAGCAACTAGGCAGCGATAAAACTGCGCACATTGCTCAGTGTGCCTGCAGAAACACGAGTCAAAGTATGCATCCGATTAGTTAAGTCTCAGGAAGAAGTCACTGGGTGCCTCAAATCTTTTTGAATGAGGACAGGCCTCACATTCCTGTGTCTGGTTGGCTTTTCAGAACACAGTTTCACAAGCAACTACATTAACATCATTGGGAACATCTTGAGTGTGTACAAAGACCGCTTCTGTCCATAATTAGTGTTTTAACGGGGATGTTTTAAAACCCATATAGTAGTGTTTGAATTGCTTTTAGTATGCCTTATTGATTCTTGTTCTTAATCATCAAGGCTTTGCTTTGGCTTTTTCCTTCGTTGTCTACTTCTTCATATGCTTTAGGTGGTTGATTTTCCTGGTTGTTCAGCCAGTACAGGCAGTCCCCGGATTACGAATGAATCCCATTCCTAAATTTGTCTTTAAGTCAGAACAAGAATTAGGTACAGTTTGTGTCTAACGTCAGTTAGTCAAATGATTGTCTTGGTATACAGTGTATTGTGTACCTTTCTATGCATAAAAAAAAACATTCAGAAACTTCTGGATACATTAACACATAGCTAACATCTTTAACATAATACAGTGTAATAATGATAATAAAAAATGTAACTACAGTATTAGAGACACAAAGGTAAATGTTACTACAGTATAATAGAGATAGAAGGAAGAGAATGTGTGTGTGTGTGTGTGTGTGTGTGTGTGTGTGTGTGTGTGTGTAAGTATAAAAAGCATTGAAGAATCTTTGTTTGCTTTTCTAGTGTTCGTTGGCGTTTCACCTTTTTCCGATTGCTTTATTATTTCCACTGTAGTTTCAGTCATGATTGTTTTTCTTTCCTTTGCATCACCATTACTTGCATCACATTTATGCTTTGGTGCCATGGTTAAGAGGGTAAAAACAAAAAAAAAAAGAAATTAAAGCCAAATACAGTAATGTGCACAAAACAATGTTAACAACAAATTGGTCCATGTCACACTAAGCGGGCAGGAGACTGAGGTAGGTGTGTGGACCCAATTGCTGGATGTTTATTGTCCGTACACAAGGGAGCAGGAGAGCGTTGTGGTCGGGGACAGGTGTGGGTTAGTTGATGCACAAATGTAGGTCTTGGGGAGAATCCGATGTCATAGTCATGGAGGTGATGCAAGCGTTGGGAGCCGTGGACATCAGGAACGGGAATGAGGGACTTGGAAGGACGGGTAGGTTGTTATGGGTTCACTCGAGAGCACCGGAGAGACGGGTTTCTCAAATGAGGTTCCGCAACCAGGTTGCGTGGCTTCTTTATACCCTGCTGCTCTGATTTCGGCCTGGTGCGGATGTTATCAGTGAATCAACACATGGAGTAATCCTTTTAGAACTTAGTGGGCTTTATATCTCCACTATTCCATTCTCATTCCACATAGGCATTTTCTGTCGCTGGAATTACTGTAGCAACCTGATGAGACAGTGTCAGACCAGGGATTGAGAGCTAAGTCATCTTTCCCTTTTGCTGGGAAAGTTTTGCTCTTTGGGCTGCATTTTGGTGTGAAAATTGCATGTCCAGCCGTGGATGTAACCTACACACTGATTTCCACCATGTTCTAACTGCCGCATGAAGCACTCCAAGCCTGACAAATATTTTTGTCTGCAATTGAAAGCCTTTTTTTGTGTCATTATTGATCTTTTTTTAATCTTCCATTTTTCTCCTTGCTTTCCTTCCTTCCTTTTTTTCAATGGAAGGTAAGATCCTTCAGAAGAAATTAGGAAGTTGGAATAGTTTGTCATTTTTTTCTGTACATTGGTGCTTGAAATTATGTGAACCCTATAGGGATGGTCATTGTTGTCTGTATAAAATATTACATTCATAAAATGAATAAATTGATTGATTTACATGTCTGATTGTACTTATCTACTTGGTTTAACCAGTGCAACTTGGAGTTCACTTATTATTGCACCTACACTATTTCTGTTTTTCTTCTACGTGTGTGGTTTCCTCTCAAACAACATATGGAATTGGTAATTACACATATATTATGCCAGATGAGCAAGACTGGTTCTGATTAAGTAATTGTGGTAAATGGGACACATTAGTTCACATACTTTCAATCAGCACTGTATATTTGTGTGTGATATTTGTACACACACATTATTAGGACAGTCTTGGAAAGAAAACACTCAATTATTGATATTTAGCTGCTTGTTGCTGTTAAGCGCTGAAGTTATTACAGTGTGGGCTATCAAAGCACCACCACCACCGACAGCGTGAGGTATGGAATCGGACAGAATCGAGAACTTTGTCAGTGCTTTAACTCGGAACCATTTGGAAGGTTTTTGATGGATCGGTTCTACACTTGTAACTCACTGCCTTGGTCTGATCTGCTCATGGGTGACAAGCAACTGTCTAACTTCCTTGGACAACTCGGCTCTTGGGAACCTCAGTAGTGACTATCTAAGAATGAACTTGTACGCTTTTTATCAAGATATCAAAGTTAAATGACATGTTTTTGTATTGAAAGTAAAATTGGAAGGTTTTTTTAAGAAACAGTGGACACATGTTGAGTGGGAATGAAACTGTTTTTCATGTTGTCATGGAATCAAGGAGCCATCCTGACTGCCTTCTTTCTCTTTTGTTCTTTCTTGTAGCATGCAAAAGCTTGTTAAACAAAAAATCCGATGGTGTAAAGGTAAGAGCTCCATGCTTTACAATACTTGTCTCTTGATCCTTTTGTTCTTTTTTTTTTTCTCCCCCCCCTTTCTCTCGGTGTCTGTGTATTTCTTTCCTCTTTTTCCAATTTTCAACTTCTTAAGCTCATTTACTTTTTGCAGGAAATGTTTGAACTGGACCCCAGGAGGACCATCTTGGGTGTGAGGGGGACTTGGGTGGTGGTGAGGGCAACATGAGGTGGCAGCAGGTCTCCCTCTGTGGTCTTGTAGGAGAGAGATTGAGCGTAGAAATGTCTATTTGCCCTTTATTTACAGTGTAGCAATGCAGACCAGGCACTTCAGAAGGGAGCACTTCCAAAAATAGCCCTTTGTGCCATAGTTCACTACTATTACTACTGCTTCCTATACACTTGTTGGGTAATGGTGAGTTTTATGTCTCAGTTGAAAAGTTACGACATGTAACCCTGGTTTTAAGACCCCAGATGTGGCCAGTGACCTGAAGTATCTCAGGAGTTTTAGGGCTAAGTCCTACCAGATGAATGGAGCTATGTCTCCAGGTTTCTGTGGAGCTCCTCTGCTTGGGGGGGTTTCTCTGGAGTCACCAGCGGATCTCAAAGCCAGGAGATGGTAGCTGTTTGGATGTTCCAGGCCTGAGAGTTACAAATAGTTCGCAGCATATTCTGTATACTTTTGAAGATTTAGGAAAATTGTAATTTTTCTTTCAATTACAGATAAAACTTTCCAAACCATTTTAGATAATTAAAAACCTTGAGCTTGAAGGAAAATGGTGGCCGAATGCAGTGCATGCAGTGAAGTGTCATGACTGATGAGGGTAAAAGCTGGTGTCTCAAAGTTTAAAAGCTGTCTGCGAGGGGCCACTTTGCACCCCAGCACACCCCCTTCAAAGCTGGTTTACTATACCCTAAAGTGTTTAGGGTTAGTGTTTTCTCAGCAACCATATTGGCCAAAAAGAAGCATCTGTGGATGCATTTGCATTGTGAAACTGCAGATTTTAGCACGAGTTTCCCTTGTTGAACGAAGGTTCTTTTTACAAGAATTCTGAGATACGAGCAAATGTTGTTTGAACCTTAACGTTCTAATAAGCTATCTGCTCAAACTTTTGAGAAATGCCTTATGAGAGCAAAACTTTTACTTCCAATATGTCAGGCACCGTATGAGGTGGGCAGGCACCCACCCTCGTGTGGGGCGCGACTTCTCCCGCACATCTCTTGTCTGATGGGCATGAGCCCATATGATTGTCATGTAAAAGTGAAAAGTTTATCACCTAAAGCAAAAAAGTTATGGAAAAGCCCAACATAAAAGTTTCAGTAATAAAATGCATAGAATTCTCTGGAAAAGCAAAGTATCACTATGAAAGACTTTGTGTGATTTACTATTCTGAAGTAATATTTTACGCATACTTCAGCAGATAGTGTTTACGAGCGTAATGAGTGATTACTGTAATTATGGAAATTGCTTACTTTTGTAGTGTTTTAGTAACAATAATGATCAAAATATTTATTTTATATAGCATATTTCAAAGCAGTGTCTTGAAGTGCTTTACAATAAAGAGAATAGATTTATGATGGATATCTCTATTTTTAAAAACTACAAACAACAGAGAGAGGAACAGAATCCACATATTATTAATGGTCACTTGTCCAGTGCAGGTTCACAGCGATCTGACCTTTATCCTCAAAACACAGGGTGTGAGGTAGGGTACCCCCTGGTACAAGGGGCACTCTTTGTCGCACGTACACACGCTGCAGGCAGTTCAGATTCACCGATTCGCCTGAAGCTCATGTCTTCGCACTGTGGGAGGAAACTGGAGCACCTGGAGGAAACCCACACAAATACAGGGAGAACAGACTCAGAACTCACAGACCAGGAGCTGTGAGGTACCTGCTGTGCCACTGTGTTGCCCAAGCACTACAGAATAAAACAGAATAAAAAGAGAAAATGGTAATAAAGAAATGATGAGAAGGGAAGGGGAAAAAAGGAACATGCAAATGTGTTTGAGTTTAAGCGCTTTTGAACACATGGGTCTTCAGCATATATTTAAAGGTGTCAAAAGTAGTTTGGATATTTCGGGCTTAGTCTTGGATTAGATTTTTCCCATGCTTAAAAGATAATGCTGAGTTTTGCATGTTTGAATAAATGGATGAAACCTTTGTGGCTCAGGAACGCGGTATTTATATTGTCATTTAAATTCACGGTAATCAGATAATTTTGCAGAAATTCAGTTTACGAGCAAATCTTTAGGAAAGAATTATGCTTATAAGGCAAGCGAAGTTTGGACTTGAACTTACCTGTAATCACTAATCAGGTGATTAAAGAAGGTGTATTAGAGATGTGATTTCTGTTTGTTTTGTGTTTTGGAGGAAAAGAAAAGATGCCCTTCCACTATTGTGTTTTTCTGGTGTCCCTTGTTGAAATTCCCGTTGATGTTTTCCTGTTGGATCGTCTAACCGCCAGCTCTGTTCTTTCTGTTCTCTTCTTTATTCTTTACTTCTTTTTCCCCTTCTACTATGATTTCCTTGTTCTTTCCTCCTCTCTATTTTCAATCTGTTCAGAAAAGGAAGTCCAGCTCCAGTGTTTATTTGATGGTGAGCTCTGTTTGGTGTCTTTCTCTCTCTTGTGAGATGAAGGAGGGCTGTGGGTTTGTGATGTTGTTGGAGTTCCATTGGCTTTTCGAGGTTCATATTCCCCTTTCTCCTTACCTTATCTCCATCATTGTCATTATTGTCGTTATCATCATCACATACACACTTCAGTACACACACAACCTTCTATGCTGGCTGGCCTCCTTGGCACATTGTCGTTGCCCACACTACCTTATAAGTCTCAGTATCTCATCATGTTCTGGACAGGTGTGTGGCCAAGCCTTCCTGTCCGTTTGTCAACCTGTCCCCCAGTGCCACTTTGCCACAGTTCCAGCACCCCTGGGGTAGTGGTGCACAAGTGGACCAAATCATAATTTGTAGCTTCCATCTGGGAAAGGATCTTTCCTCCTGTAATGCAAAGCTCTACAGAGCCTGTTAAACTGAAGCTGAAAAAATAAGGTGCAGTTAACTCCACTTGGTTGTACATTTCCTGATTTAATTTATCTTTGTGTCAAATGGAAGGTAATTTCCAGGGGAAAAAAGGCCTTAAGGCTTCCCCCGGATGGGCAGGGTTTTTTTATTTTTTTTATTTAAAAAACACAAGTCTTACCTAAGTGGGGGTTTCTCCTGTACAGCTTAATTCTCAAACTGTCAACTCTCAGGATCGGGTGATTGCTGTCACTGTGGTGATATTGGCATGGTGACAGACTTGACTTATTGGCAAGAGAGGAAGAGATGAGTGCTGTGGTTTTGTTACATTTGACAGTTTTTGCTTTATGGAACTTGTCATTCTTTTATTTGTTTTTGTTTTGCTTCCTTGCAAAGTTTTTTTCTTTGAAAATCAGAAGCGTGACGAATAATCCATATAAAGGGGAGAAGTGCGGAAATGCACACTCAGATTTAACATCTAGGTCCCAGGATCTCCTACCTTAACTCGCGTCCTGCCCTAGCGCTGATACACATTCATTGTTTTCCTCATCATCTTGGTGGTCTTGTTATATTAGTTTTTTGTACCACATACATCAGCAATGTGAGATTGGTTGAAAATGTCAAAATAGCTGATCAGCCTGGACCACTGTGACTGCCAGAATGCTTGGCTTCAGGATGGAAGGCTTTATTTTTGTATTAAAATATGCATTCAGTTTAGCTAATCTTACTGTCTGGTCGTAAGAGGAATTTTAAACGTGTTAAAATCTCCACCAGATTAGATATAAACTCACCTTTTACCACTTTTTGCATAGTGGCAGTGAAATGCAGATGAGCCTTTAACTTCTGTAGACAGGCAGAGGGAGGGTGGGCCATGTGCACATTCCAAACCCCAGCTTTACAGCCCTGGTACAGTTCCCTCTACACAGATTTGGAGTTGTCCTTGACCAGCCTGTCATTATTTGGGGCTCCGTATGTCATCTGCTTCTGCATCCTGGACTTTTCATGAACTGAACTGTGGCACAATGTTGTCTGAGCAGACAGCTTCAGGCCAAACAACAAATGCTGGGCTGTAAGCTCTTAGCATGCAGCTGAACTGTCACAGGGAACGCACATGTCCTGTATATGAACGTCAGAAATGTGCAAGCAGGACCCCCAGAGGCCATTTCATAATTTCATATTCAAGGACATGAACCTCCTCTGTCTCATCACCACCCCACTGGGGGTGTTATGCAGGAAAAGGAACAAAGCGTACTCACTCCCTTCACTGCCTGTTCATAGTCTACTCTCAGGAATCTACCTTTTCAGGTAGAAAGTGTTCTGTTGAGGAACATCAGAAAGGGAACATGTGCACACACAGACAGACACACACACACGCACGCTGCTTCTTGGCATTTGTAATGATTCTTTTGAAACTATGAGGGGGCAGTCATCCCTCATGGGAAAGCAATCTTGATTTGCATTTATTAGCAGCAATGCTGCGCTCTTGTCAGAGGACCTGTGGTCTTCTCCTGATATACAGTGATTCCTGCATGCTGATGCATACGCAGTAAATTTCTTAGATATGAATGTGTTTACACCCCACTCTTTCCTGAACAAAACCAGGGCTTCCTAAAACCAGCCTTGCCAGCACCCCACTACGTTCCCTTTCCTTTCATCCGTACACAGCTTGTAAAAGGAATTAATTCAAAGCACAAATTTTTTATTTTTCTTTTTTCAAGGACCATTTTTTATGTTTTTTCAGCTCATATCTCTTTGTTGAGGACAAAAACAAGCTATGGTGATGCCATTGGCAATAGAGTAGGCTAAACGCTGTCTGCTATGTGGGGAAATTAGTGTTTGTGCTGTTATATATTAAAAAAATCATTACTCTGCATGGATCCCCTGGCCCCACAATTGAACTCCTTTTGATTTTCCCAGACAAGGAAAAGATGTATGATGATACACATTGACCGTAAAGAAAAAAGAACCCTTTGTATCAAGGCCATTCACTGCATGCACAGGCTGATGAACCACTGGAAATGTGTAGTGTCAGTCAACCTCAAGGCTCTCTGATGTTCAACCAGCAGGAGGCACATGGTCAGATATCCTGCTGTGGGATTAATTCCGATGCATCCTGTTATACTGATTTATGATACATTAGGTGTTGCTGTCTGTGAGGTACTTGGTCACTTGTTCTTCCCCAGCAGGTACTGAATTATCTTTTTTTAATCTAACCAGCGCTTTGGGACTTATTTAGTGTTATCCCTTATCCCTTGTCTTTAGAAATTCTTAATATGTATATTTTCATCTGTGTATATTTCAAAATGTCACTACACTTGCTCATATGTATAGAGTCTATGAGGTAATGACGTATAAGTAGTCTGAAGCTAATAAAGGAGAGACAAATGAAGATAAAATGATTAAATGTAACCAGTAGCATGAGGAACAGATCCTGGTTCAAGGTGTACACATGCACACACATGGAAGCCCAAATCTGGAGGTGTCTTGTACTTGTGTAAGTTGTCCAGACCATGACCATGGCCATGGCCCATGTCCCCCAGGATCAAATGGGCCAAAATGGATTTCTCTATGGGGTGGGAGTGTTCTCCACCTAGGGTGGTTGTCCATCTGGGTCCTTGCTGTGTGCTAATGAGAGAATTCGATCTGTGTTGTCTTGTTTTTGCCCCAGCCACAGACAAACAACAGTAAAAACACTGTAGTCAGCAGCACCAGCACCAAAGACAGCAGCATTTCATCCTCTGCACCAATGGTATCTCATCTTAACTTGTTTTCTCTCATTGCTTTGTACTGTCATTGTTATGGTTTCAGTTCTTTTGCGTTCAGTTTGGATTTAGTCTCTGACTTAACCTTTGTTGTATTTCGTCCTACCCTCCTCTGTGCCCTACGCCTCCATTTTGTAAATGTGGCATATTGACAATGTCTTGCTGATGCCGAGCAACTGGTCTGCATCCCGTGGCTTGCATTTGGCTCCTTTTTTACCTGTTTTTAGGACATGGCATGTTCAGTGTTGTGCAACACATTGGACTTGGTGCTATGTATTTTCAGTAGGAAGTCCTATTCCTTTCTGTGGAATGTCCAAATAGCACATGTACGGTATGATGGTATTGTGAAAAAGGAGACAGTCTGTCCTAAATGGAGGAAAAGGGAACTGTTACTGCACAGAAATAGTGTGTAGACTTCAGAAATATGCATATTTGAAAATAGAGAGAACTAATATTGATTTGCTTTTCTTACCACTTAATGACCCCTCAAATGTTGTCATCCTATGGTAGCTGTAGCTGAAGTTGAACTGTGCAGCTTGGATTCAGATTCAGACATACAAAAAGGTCTGCTTGGCAGCAATATTTGGCTTCCTCAGCCAAAACTGGAATCTGGAGCACACTGTTAGTATGATGCAAAAATGCTTTTCCAATGAAGGTTCTGATAGTAAAACTGGAGCCAAAACTGTCCAGAGACTGTATATTCCAATTGCATTGAAGATGCAGTACCGATGTTTTGTTTTACAGCTCAGGGGCTTGTACCATGTTAACATCATGGCCATGAGATGGCTTTGAATTTTTTTTTTGAGATCAAGAGCTTCCAGAGAAGGGCATGAGAAACTGATATAAAGAAGAGTACATCTAACTGATGGCAATGACTGTGGTGCATACATAACAGGGATTAAGTGCTATCTAATACTGGCTACCTGTTGTGGGGCATTAACTGAAGCTGTGCAGCTGTCTGCTGCTATGTTGAACTGGTGCTGAAGCACCAAGATGTGACATGTGACATCTTAAGGTAGGAGAACTAGTCATAGTGAACATGTACAGCAAACAGCAGAGCCTGTGTTATTTCAAATTCTCTCTGGACAACTCAGAGACGAGATAATTTGACTGATGTACAGTGGCTACTTTGATTCGGTAAAGAGGCCAAAATTAAGTTTTCATATATGTCCTTTACAGTAACTATGGTAATGGTTTTCTTAAGTGGACCAAATTCAGTTAAATCAATTATGCTCTTTCATCACCTTAGACCAGGATTTGCTCAGCTTGACTGAAACAAAAGAACAGACAGGGGAGTAAATTCTGTACCTTGAAATGTGCGTACTTCTTGGAATCTCTGTCTCCAAAAACATACCGGCAGCTTACCTGCGACGATTAGGAACTGCATCTTTAAGTGTGTAACTTTGTTATGATGAAGTGGCTTCCTGTGTGAGTGTGGGGTGTCTCAGGGTGTGGGGAAGGTGGTGACTGGTTGTGATGCTATGCTGTGCTATGAACATGGGTCTTGTGAGGAAGGTGAGGCCTGGTTCCCTGGCAACAGCACGTCCTGAGTGGAATCAGTGGGCGACAGTGACAGATCACCAGTTTCCTCCCTGTTATGCCCCCTCATTCCTTCTCTTCTAGTTTTCTCCTAAAATTGTAAGACCCTTTTCTTACACTTATGTCCAGGTACTTTATTCATCCTTGATACTACTCCTACCTGGTCTACTACACATTTATAATCTTTCATTTTTCCTTGGCTCATTTAAGCTAGAGCCTTGTGTGTGTGTATGTGTGTGCGCGCTTGCCCCTCCACCTCCCCCCACCCCACCAAACACCTTCCCTGTTTCAGCAGCGCAGGCTGCTAGCCTGGAGTCCGGTCAGGTGTGTCTCTCTCTCTCCCTTTCACAAAAGCCCTCCCCCACTAAACCAACCTGACACACACTTTTCCTCTTGTTCCTGCATGTTAAACTATCTCCTGCTTCCCGTAGGAACCACAGACCACTGTTGTGCACAACCCTGCTGATGGCATCAAGGTAAGTACCCCTTGAGCCCCTGGCCCCTCCCCTCTCTCACCTTCACCAGGAAAGGGATCTATGGCAGCACAACCATTAGGCTACTAGTGGTAGACTCACAGGATGGTGGTTGAGTGAGTGATCCTCTCAAGCTGAGACCCACGTAAGCCCTTATTGGAAAGGTATCCCTGCTACTTGAAGATGTCAGCCTGCTTTCCCACTGATGAGCTGATATCTGTACGTGCAGTTGCTTCTCAACACAGTGGCAAAGTGAATGTGAATTGTGGGCTCTTGTCCTGCTGGATCAGCCTGTTTGTATAGCGCTTGTTGCATTACACATTTCTCCTGGTGTGTGCATGAGATGTTCACTGGGATGTGCCTAAGCTGATACGTGACTGTCTCTCCTCCTCTTGTCCTTTGTCTTTGCAGGGTTCCACTGAGAGCTCTAACACAACAGAAGAGGAGGATATGAAAGGTAGGAAAGGTACACATGGACCCCCATTCATTCTATGCATGCCTTTCAATTGAACAGGTTATCTGCTTGCAGAAGATCTTTACTGCTTCTTGAACTATATTTGTATTTGAATTTATGCATGCATTTCTGTATACAGAAATGTACTTTGTTTGTAGACTGCTCAGTACAGAAGATGATGAAAAGCAATTGGGATAGATATGGTTCTGTATTTTATATAGATCTAGTATTAATTTTTATGTGTTTTTGGTATATCTGGTGCTATTGTGTGTTCAAAATGTTGCGAATGGGGTCAAGAAGTGTGTTGCATGGTAATTAAAAGCAAGGTGAAGTACCATCCAGACGTTGTTAACCACTTTTCAGGAAGCAGATAGCCCTAAAGTAACCTCCAAACATAGCTGTTCAACACTTTATTTTGGTGGCCTATACATTCTGATGCAAGTTTTTTTTTGAGAGGATTCTGTCCAGGAAAGTACTCAGATGTAGAATATGTGTGAAAATTGTAGGATTTCTGTGAAAAGTGCACCCCAACTACTTCCATATTAGCTAAGGTAATTAGAACATTTACATTGCATTTATTCATTTAACAGATGCTTTTTTCCAAAGCAACATACTATGTAGTGTTTAGCCGACGACTTTATTCAAAGTGACACGGTGCTAGATACACAGCGCTAATCCTTACACTCATTCACCCATGTGTACACCAGAGGAATTAAACACACACATTCAGCAGGCAGTTCAGAGTCACAAATCCATCTAAAACATATTTTTAGACTGAGAGAGGAAACCCGTGCAAAGAGAACATGCAAACGCCACACAGGCTGAGCGGTAATCTCACTCGCGTCCAAACCCACAGCCCAAATGCTATGAATCACCCACGCACCACCTTGCCACTACAAGTGCTGGTAATCAAGTGTACATCAGTTATCATCAGGTTTACAGCATAACAGTTACAAAACATAGTATGTTGATATGATCTCAGACATTCATCATAATCTTGCTGCTTGTCGGTCTGGCAAGGGTTAAAAAGCCATTCCCAAACATAGTTCAGCATTCCTCAGTGAAAAAGAGAAATGACAAAAGAAGGACTTTTCCAAGAAATGTTTCAGTCCAGCCAGGAGTGGCCGTCCTTCATCAAACCATATGATGTTCAGAGAAATTGCGAAGAGCCCAAATGCTACATCAGTGGATCCACAGGCTTCTGTCAAAATTGTAAATGTTAGAATTCAGGACTCTACAGTTAGAAAATGATTGAGTAAGTATGACTTGGAAGAGGACCAAGGAGAAAACACTTTCTCTCAGGAAAAAACTTTACCACATGGCTTAAATGTGCAATATTATACTTGAAAGATTCAGAAGAACATTTCTGGAACACTACTTTGGAAAAGCGAGACCAAAGTGGAGTTACTTGACCATTATACCCAATGCCATGTTTGGCAAAAACCAAACCCCTCATATCATCACAAGAACCTCATACCAGCATGGTTGTGGAGAGGAGGTGATTTGGGGCTGTTGAAGTCAGTGACGACTTTCTGTGTTTCTCTAGAAACATGTTGTTTCAACTTGTGACTCTTCCCAATGCTGGTGTGTTCTAGAGAAAAATGTAACGTCATCATCTGTCAACGAGAGAATAACCCTAAGCACACCAGTAGATCCACGAATCAGTGGCTGAAAAGGAAAAGCAGGTTTTCGGAACAGCCAGGTCAAAGTCCAGACCTCAGCCCACTGACATGTGGTGGGACTTGAGAGTTTTGCATAATCGAATTGTCACGCATCAGTATGCGGAAGCAGTTTTGTAAGGTAGAGGGCCAGAATTCCTCTGATGCGATGTAAGGCACTAATCCACATACGGTTCACAATTACTTTGTTTTTGTCACCAGGGATTCTGCCAGTCACTGAATTATGGCGTGCACTTTCCCACAAATGACTTTTGCATATTGACTTAATTTTGGTTAAATAATAACAAAGTAAAATGTGTATATTTGTCACAGGTTGGATTTATGCACTATTTGACTTGATGACTAGATGAGGGTTATTAATGTCCTAATAAGTAAAACATTTGCATTTATTCATTTAGCGGAAGCTTTTTTCCGAAGCAAAATACAGTAAAGGGTCTTGAGGTCTTTAAGAGTCTAACATTTGCCCCCATATCTTCCTGAGATCCAGCATAAAAGGTGCTTGCATTTATTTCTAGGAAGCTGTCCAAGTTTTCCTCTATAAGATGGATTAAGACTTAGTATTGTAATATGTGGTTTAGAAAATACAAATAAAATATTTATCCTCTAGAGTAGACAAAAATTAATGGCTTAGGAGATCAGATGTTTTATTAAGAGAAGTTTTGATCATTCCAGCACTGTCTGTTGGTGTTGCAATATTCTGTATGCGAGTCTCTGGAGTGAATATGCACTTTGAGTCACTTGCTGAATGAACAAGTTGAAAATGTGCCAGGGTTTTACATTTACATTTATTTATTTGATGCTTTCTTCCAAAGCAACTTACTAGGTTAAGCTACTTACAACTATTTACCCATTTATACAGCTGGGTAATTTTACTGGAGCAAATTTAGGGTAAGTACCTTGTTCAGGGGTACTACAGCTGGAGGTGGGATTTGAACCTGCAACACCTTTGAGTCCAATGGCAGTAGCTGTAACTACTACCACTACCAGCTGCCCCATAACACTATGTGCAGTGTGTAACACTGTACTACACTACAGAACTCACACTTTGTATTGGAACTTCTGAGCACTAGTGTACACACACACACACACACACACACAGACAGCTCTAATCAGCCTACTGCATGGAAGTACAGTACGTAGATGTACGTGTGGGATTGGACAACGCTGTGTTGAGGGCTGTCCCTCGGTTCACCTTGGAGCAGCAATCTGCTGCATGTACTGTGAAGTGCAGTTAGGGTAAATATGGTGAGCTCCGTGATTCCTCATTAGGGGACTGCTCTGCAGTTTTCTATGGAATATGAATGTCACTTTGTCCCTGAGCTTGCGCACAGTGTACTCCAGTAGAAATCCTCATATTTCTCTACTCTTAGGTGCACATTCTTACCTATATGGGTATTCTTAATCTAGTGTCTCCCATAAAAGATGGGGGCTCACGCTGGTATGGAACTACTTTAGTTGCTAAAGGGTGGAGGAGGCTGAGGATGGGGGGGTCAAACTGTAGAGAAGACCTGTGTCTCAAGTCTCAACCCCACCTTATTTCTCTTTGGCTGGGTTCGGCAGCAGCCGCGCCGGCCAGCGGCACTAGCAGCGACAGTGCAGTGGTGAGCCAGTGCAGCGCCAGCGAGGAGCCGGCTGCTCAGGTTGAACCACCCCAGTGTCCACCAGCCAGTAAGTGTGATACTCTCCCAACCCACTGCTCCTCACTATCACTCTTGATATCTCTGAGAATATAGAACCCCCTACACCTTACCTCTAGCTCCTTCCTCTAATGGAATTGAGACCCAATGATTTCCTTTGCCCACTCTACTATACATGGTCTTCGCGTCCTTCTACCTTCTGTTTTGTCTCCAAATGAGCCTCTTGGCCACTTCCCACATTCTACTCCCTCAACAGTCCTTACCTGTCAAGACAAGTACTTACCTGCTCTTAGAGACAGCCCTCTTTCATGATAAAGGCCTGCAACATTAGGTCTTTTGCTGATGTCACAATGTCTTCAGAACCCCAAGCACCTAACCTCCACGATTGCCTTTGTCACTTTGCCGACGAGTTGACCCCGAACAGGGGTTCGCATGTCTAGCTAACCTTCGCTTCTGTGGCATTGCCATATCCTGCTTTAAGCCTGCCCCACCTTCTCACTTGAGCAGGCTGAACTGGAGTGTCCTTGACACTTCTCCACTTCCGTAGGCTGTGATTCCACACAGCTCCATCCAGCTCTAGGCAGTGACAGCTGTATACATGTCTTCTAAGCACATGCTGCAAATGAAAAGTTTAGAAGCTGCATACATCAGACCCTCCTGGTTTAACGTGGCGTCCCCTTACGCTATTGTCCGTTTCTCTCTGGAGTTTTCATGTTCCCCCCCACCGTCTTAACAAATCAACAGGTAGGGAAAGGCAGATTCTGTACTGTGTTCACTCCTGACTATTCTCTTCCTAGGTTTTCTTGGCATCCCTATCTGGATCTTTGCTCTTCCATTTTCTCATAAGCTTGCTTCTGCAAGCCATCTGCAGCCAACAGGATCTGGGCTGGCACGCAAAGTGCCGAGTGTTGAATTAATCTGTTCTTTTTCAGTCCATAATCCTCTATGTAAGCATCTGTGTGTGTTGAACAGTGGCGGTGTCACTTGTACTTTGCTGTCACGAGCGCAGGCGTCGTCAAGCTGCTGAAGCTTCCGGACTCTGACTTGTGCGGAACGAGCCGCGGGACACGCATCCTATGTACGTCTTCCACAGGACTGTTGTCTAGCTCCTCCTTTTGCTGCGTGCAGTCAGTGGCAGATGGGCAATGGCTTGGAGGGCACGTGACTTTGAGTGCTGGCAATTTTCCTTCATGTCTGCTGCATAGGACCTCAACCGTGCCCTGCATTGGGGTGGATTAAAGCATTGTTTTTGTGCCAAAAATATAATATTCAGAATATTAATGTTTCAGCTCTTTTTTTTCAGATTACTGCAGACAGTTTGTGTGCATTTCTGCATAAAGTCAATGTCCTTCTGATTTGACTCATCACAAAAAACTGCCCCCATCTTGTTTGCTTCATTCCACTGAGCAATGAGTGTGTCCAGAAAGTCTCCCTGCCCCTTTATCCTTGTGTTCGTGTGCCTGTTCGTTTCTGACAAACCCTAAGGAACTCGAGCACTAGTCCATGTGCATTCCAGCTTTAAAACTTTGCTGGGAATCTGAAATCTGCTGTTCCACTGGACTCATGTGAAACAAGGGCTCACAATAGAAGCGAGTGGAAGGTACAAAGTTCACTCCTAAAACCTGTGCCAAGCAATGAATTCCTGCGGGCTGCTGTCTGACCCCCTGCAGATTGTCCTGCCTCAGCCTATAATGGGCTGGTAGTTGTTCTCTGCTAGCCTGAATTGGCTCCCCCTCTCTTCTCTCTTTCATTGTCTCTCCGTTTTCAGTCACGGAGAGAATGAGGATGACCTTGCAGAGCCAAACAACCTTCTCACTTTTATCTCTCCATCTGACATGAGCAGATGGACAGGGAAGGATGCTGGACAGTGGCAGTGTTACTGCTGTCAGAGCCGCAAGGGGAAGAGTTTCTGGTGTTTGAGATCTATCTTCCCCAGTCCCAGTCCCAATAGCTGCCCACCCTCACCTCCCCTCCATAAATTGTGTTGTTGCTAACTGCTGCCCCCTGTTGGCTTGCTTGGTCATGTGTTCCAGCACCAATTAGCTGAATTTCAAGTGACCTTTATCAGTGCATTGTTTTTCAGTGTTCAGCACTGCCTCTGTGGGTGGTCTGTTTTTGCCCCTGGCAGTTTCCCACCTCACTCTGTTTACCACTCCAACAGCTGCAGAGAGAGAGCAGTAAAGGCCAGTCAATGTACAAATGAGCAGCCTCTGGCCCAGATACACATTGCATATTGGATGCTCCATTCTGCAGCACATGGGTGCTGTAGATGGATGGTTGTTTTTTAAACCACCTATTATATTTGTTGTCTTGTATTTTATTTCTGTTGCTTTGCTATTAACATTAGGTTTTTCTTTTTTTTTTTTTTTTTTTTTGGTTTTGTGTGCCCGTGTTTTTCTTTGCTGCAAACAGTGAGTGCATGTGTGTGTGTCCACTTTTTATGTTAATCTTTGTGCTGTGTTTTCCAGCTGCCACGCATGATGTAAAGCGCATTGCATGGAACAGTTCAGGACAGGCCTCCTGTCCCGATTTAGAGCATGCTCAACCGGGGGCTGCCACCGTGCCTCTAGGGGGCAGCAGCACGCAGCAGTGTAAGTTCAGGGCTGCATTGGCTGTCTTGAGGGGCACTGTGCTCAAATGCTCCTTCTTCTAACACGCTGATCCCGTCCACCTGTCGATTGTAGCAAAATAACAGAGGTGCCGCTTCAGCACCTGCTAGCAGGTTTCCTCGGCGTTCCCTTTTTGTCTGACCCAATTTCACATTCAAACAGTGACATTGACACACAAGCTATGTTTTATTATTCAATATATAGTATAATATTAATAATGTACTATTTATTGGAGGTTCCCAGGTTTCATTATAAATTTTAAAATTATGGATGGCACAGTAATGTGGTCCTTGAGCACTGCTGTGATTTTGCACAAATTGTTCCTCAAAATTATTTGTGAAAGTATTCCATTCAAACTGATAAGACTAATACATCCGAGTAGACTTCTCAGCTGCTGAAAAACTGATGTTCAGCAGTAGGAATTTAAGGACTGATCAGTAGTGCTTTTGAAGAAGGGGTTTGGACTGTTAAGACAGCTACATATAGAAAAATACAGTGTTGCAATAGTGTTTTATTTCAACATAATGTGCCTAAGTATGGGATCCACGGGATCCACTTTCAAAGTTGATGTTCTGTTTATAATTGCGTGTAATAGGTGAGGAAACCCCCCCCCCCTTTTTTTTTTTAAAAACAATTTCAGTTACATCAGCACTCCTAACTAGCCTGTGATTTAATCTGTTTGGCTGCCATTAGGCACAAGTGGGCTTCAGTGCCCTATTGCTGTATTTTGCTTTGTGTTGGGGGTGGCTGGGTCCGAAGTGGCCAGCCTCTGTGTGGCAGATGACTGAGAAGGTCCACGGTTCCCCTTGCTGCTGCTGCCTACTGCTGTTAGGAGCTTCATACTCATAACCTTGGCTAATAATTCCTCTATTTTAGGGATGACCAGTTTGTGTGCTCGAGTGGCTATAGCTGTGAATTACTTTTAATTTGTGTGATCTACGGCACCAACTCTGATGCATACAGAAGCAACGGTTGTTTAATTTTGGGAACACTAATGAGCTGTTTTTCTGAGTATGTGCTGTTTTTAACTTACAAAAACACAATTGGCACAAGAAGCCTGTTTGTCAAAAGTTTAATAAGAGAAGACCTCCCTTGCTATATTCACCGGTCTTTTGCTGGGTGTTGGTGGTCCATAGGTTATTTCCGAACCATGGTGCAGAAGGCAGGGTACAACCTGTGCAATATTCATCAGCATCCGGTTACTTTGCTTTATTATCTATACAGTCAATAACATTAGTATTCAAACCTCTGTTTCCTAGGGAGGTTCTGTAAAAGTCTCGGCTATAGCTATAAGAATGTGGTGGTATTAAAGCTTGTGTAACATTTCTTACTACACCCATTGCTGATGTAATGCGGCGATTTTTGCTGTGAAACTGTTAATATTAACAGTAGGCGGTCTGCAACACATTATGTGGCACTGTGGTGTGCTTTGTAGATGCAGTAAAAAATGACCAGATAATGGGACAAAAATGTAGCTTTATAAGACACACCACAGCTGCATGTACATTAAACTTATAAGCATTCGCTCTACAAAATCCTTTAGAATGCTGCTTGTTGACTGAATTGTCCTACATCCCTACTCAGTTTAGGTGTGTAATTGCAGATTATGTGAAAAGCACAACTTGAGGTACATTTTCCAATTTATCTTCAGATGTGTGTAGCTGGAATGTTTGTCACACAGACTTGATTGTACAGGAAGAGATGATTTTGGTGCTCAATTTTCTGACGCGACAGGACTGTGTTCTTTACTTTGAGCTGAACTTCTGCTGCAGGTTAGTTGTGAAATGAAGACGGTTTTTGCTCTCTTTCATCAGTGATGGCCTAGTAGGTAGCAGAGCGATTAGAGCTGTTGGCTGCAGCTCTGAAGGTCACATAGGTTTGAATCCCACCTGTTGCTGTAGTACCTTTGAGTAAAGTATTTACCCTCAAGTAACAATCACACAGCTGTATAAATGGGAAAATGTTAGTTAGCATAACAATATAAATTGCTTTGGAGAAAAGCATCAGCTAAATAAGTTTTACATCTGGGTGTTACAAGTCATTCTGACATTCTCCTACTTCCGATTTCTAGCTCGCAAGCAGGAAATCATCAAGATCACGGAACAGCTGATCGAAGCCATCAACAATGGGGACTTTGAAGCCTATACGTAAGTAATGATTCTTTCGGTGACACCATACAGCACCAAGTCAGTCTTCCTCTGTTCCAACTGTCTTAACGGCAGGTTGTCGTGAGCAGCGGAGACTGCAACTTATCACGTGACCTTCTTTCAGGAGAATCTGTGACCCTGGATTGACCTCCTTTGAACCAGAAGCACTTGGGAATCTGGTGGAGGGCATGGATTTCCACAAGTTTTACTTTGAGAACTGTAAGTAGATGTGTGACACATATTGTACTTGAGGGAGAGCGGGTAGCGTAGTGGTAAGTGCTACTGCCTTTGGACCCAAAGGGTGCAGGTTCAAACCCCACCTTGGGCTGTAGTACCCTTGAACAAGTACTTACTCAGCTGTATAAAGGGGTAAATAATATAAGTTGCTTTGGGGAAAAGTGTCAAACATAGCATGCGCTGCTGCACTCCCTCTCTTTCAGTGTTGAGTAAGAACAGCAAGCCCGTCCACACCACCATCCTGAACCCCCACGTGCACCTGATTGGCGAGGACGCCGCCTGCATTGCCTACATCCGCCTGACGCAGTACATCGATAGCCAGGGCCGGCCGCGCAGTAGCCAGTCGGAGGAGACGCGCGTGTGGCACCGCCGTGACTCCAAGTGGCTCAACGTGCACTTCCACTGCTCTGGCGCCCCTGCTGCCCCCCTGCAGTGAATCCTGCTGGGCACAGGTACTCCTGCACACCTCCTACTGTGCCCCATAGCCTATTTCCACTGAATTTTTTTTTTACTGGGTCGTTGACAGCAGTCAAACACTGAGCAGGGAAGCTGTGACCTCTTTGTTAGTGCTCTCAATGTTCACAGACAGCAGCCGTTCTTGTATACAGGCAGTCCGTGGGGTTACGAACATTAGTTACAATGCAATAACAATAATTAATGTATTATATTGGTGTAGCTGGAAGTGTTTAATGTTTTATGAATAGAAAGGTATACACTATACTAAGACACCAACAGTAGACATGAACAGTACCTAACTGTTCCGACAGACTGCGAACTCGTTCATAATCCGGGGCCTGCCTATACACCGCTTGCATACTCAAATCTCTGACAAGTCTCAATTTTTTGAGTATTGAAATTGTACAGATGCTATACTGAGCACAACTTGTATTTTCCTTTATAAGATTCCTGGAAGAAAACATCCTGCTGTGGAACAGCCTCCATGCATTGATTAAACTGCTGCACAGGGGGACCATAACCAGAAAGCACAATAAGGAACTTGGCGACTTGCTGCGTAATTTATCAAATAACCAGCACTTAGTGCTAACAAGGGCTGCAGTACCTGAAATCGCTCTCTCTTTTTGTGAATGGAAAACAACTTCTGTTCAAACAGTGACCATAATAAAAGGCTGAAGAAATTACAGCCCCTGATCCATATATCTGGTATAAATTCACTATCTGCAATGTTAAAATTTAGTAAGTACAAATTTTACACTGATTTAATTTATTATTGCCACAAGCAACTTCAGGAATTTGTATTCAGTCCAATTGCTATTTCAGCATCGGCAAATTCTTTCACTTAAGCGAATGAAATATCCCTTTTACATTTAGTACGATTTACTTTGCTTTATATGCAGTTAAATGTAAATATGCAACACATTACTGAAGCGGTCACCTTTTAGGAAAGGGTCGTTACCTTTATTCTGAGGACCCGTCTGTAGCAAGGTGATGGGTTACTGCGCCTGCCTGATTCGGGCACAGAGCCCTGCAGTCAGCAGTCCGGAGAGAGACCACCAGAAAAGAAACGATTGGAATCCAGTGGTGTGTAGGAGATGCTGAGAGTGGGTTTTAAAGCCGCTCCTCACATCGTCTGTACGGACCACCTGTCCTGACACTACTTGAATTTATGTCTGGAACGTCAGACTGTCCAGTAGCTTCTAAGCTGGGGTTTTTTTTAGCTCAGCTGACAAACAAAATGGTATGAAGTCTGGTACTTTAAACACTGAAGTGGACCATAGCATCTCTGATGTTGGAAAAAGGACCTCGATTCAAATGTGCACCCGGGATCATCAAGGATTAACGTTATGCTGTTTTCATCTGAAATCCAGTGGTTCCTGTAAAGTTCTTGACCACTAAAGACAGAAATATCTAGTCTGGCAGATGAGAGTTTAGTGCAGTGATGTATAAGATGTTCACGTTCAATAATTCATTTTCATGTTTTAACAGCTGGGCTGTGTACCTTGGACTAGGTCGTGCACTGGCTTTCACACCACACAGCTCCATCTCTCCTGTCTGCTGCCTGACTCAGTGATGTTCACCAGCCCTCTTCTCTCCTGCAGGTCACACGAATTCTCATGTTGACTGGAGTGTTTCTTCTCCGAGGTGGGATTAGCGCCGGGAGCCTGGCAGGACGACACCTTGAAGGTTAACACATTTTAAAATCAAAACCTACAGCGCCCAGCGACCACCACCACATATACAACACAACCTTGCTGACGTGGGGGGCCGGCTGTGGTGCTGGCTACGCCCTCTGGACGGTGCATGTTTGTGGTGCCCGCATGGGGGTGCCGTGGTGCCCTTTCATGGAATTTTTTTGGCCATCTATGCTGTCCAAAGGGTGTTTAAAAGTATTGATATATACACACATACACACAACAGTACATTTAAATGTAACAGAATTGACATAACCTGTAAGTAAATGGACAACAGGAGCTGAAGTTGTTGCAGTTTTGTTTTTAACAAACTCACCCCCACTTAGTTTCAGGTAATTTAATTTTTTTTTTTTTTAATCTTAAATGCATATCTAGATTTGAATGGAAACGTCAGCAGTAAAGTAGGGCAGAAGTTCTTTTAACTGTGTTAACATAACTAAAAGCACCAAAGTGTAGACTGTAGGTATTTGATATTGTTTTACTATTTTGAGAGGGGGTGGGGTAAGTTTTGTATTCTGTGTGTTGTCTCCTCAATGATGCTGTATTTGGAAGTATTTTGTGTTTAAAGCAAATTCATTTTTTAATTTAAGACATGTATAGATGTACAAGGTGGAGGGTGGGGGAAAGGGAGCAGTTGTGTGTCTCCTCTGTCCTGAGCCCCAGTCTGCCATTCTGCACACAACCTGAAGTTGCAGAGTAGAGGAACTAACGACGTAATGTTAAGGCAGCTGTACTACTGTCCCATGGCTGAGAGCCCTCGCTTAGGCCTCGTACCGCCACCCCAGTTCCCTTATCTGCGCTGTTTAGTACCGTGATCGGACCCGAGACTCAAGGCCGCGGGCCCTCCGGTGGACTCTTCTGCAGCTTCAGGTTGATACCTATCCCCTACTCCCACGATCCTGTCTCTCACGCGAAAGGCCACCGATTCGTGGGTGGGTGGGGGGCAGCTTGCTTAATGGCGCCCCAAAGGACCAACGGTGTCTGTCCTCTGCCCTTCTTTCTCATTCTGGTTGTTTCTAGACACAGCAGCATAGGGGAGGAACAGATGTGGGTGGTCACATGAATGTCAGCCAGAGTGGTGCACGGTGGCAGCAGGGGCCCCGACTATGTACCGTATTAGTTAATTCTGTGTCCTGTTGAGTAGCTGATTTTCATTCGTGGTGTAAATAACGAAGGATAAAGAGGGAGGCAAAGCTTAGACCTCAGCCCTAGTGAGCGAGGTAAGTGTGCTGCGCAGCGTAGCGGAACAGCGCGTAGCTCCACACTCCTCCACACTCCTCCAAACTCAGAGGGCTGGGGATGGTTGAGAATGGAGAAAGGAGACATTTTGCACCCGCTCACCCATTCGAACTAAATGTTCCCTTTAAGAACAAGACATATCACCGTGTTGACTGAACATCGGAACACTGTTTTCACTGTGTTGTAGTGTGTCAGTTGCAATGTTGGGGGACTGGGGCTCAGCGTACCTCTCACCGTCACGTTCCAAACAGCCCCATCGTAGCCTGCGAGAGCCTTGCAAAGCTGTTGGAGGGGAAGAGAAAGCCCCTACTGGGTGTAGTCCTGGCCCCCCATCACCCTACTTTGTACAACACACCGTTAGCCGTAACACATTAATACCGTGACACTGTGTCTCCGCAATGACGCAATGTACAGTACTATAAAATGTGATATGTTTATCTTGACTTGCGCTGTGGGTTCTGGCTGTGCTGCCTGGTGATGTTTCTTTCATTCATTGTGTGTGTAGATGCGCACAGAGCCAAGGATGTGTTGCGTGGAAGAGTACAAGATAATGCGCCATTTACTTCAGCAAAATCGGAAGTGAATGTGGGGGGGGGGGGTATGACACTAAAAAATAAATACCCTTCAAGTTACTTAACTATACCGGTTGGAAGTGATTATATCCAAAAACAAGATACTGAAAACAAAATTAAGTCTCTGAATTGAACAGGAGGAAAAAAAAAAAAAAAAAGAAAACAATCATAGATGCAGTTTTACTCGAAGGAAATATGCATGTCTACTTTCTGGTAAATATTTTTCACTGTCTGTGTTTACTTGATACAATGGAAATCTATGTTAGTTGCATCTGAGGTAAATGAAAACTGCGCAGTTGAAAATACAAGTGATACATCAAATTGAAAAAAGCCTTAGCTTGGTATGTTCCCTCCTTATTAGTAAATTTATTGCATTGTAACAGTATACTATGGGGCTACATATATACTCTTGAGTTTTAAATTGGATGCTGGATTCTGCATGATCGTATGATGAATAAACCATGAATTTAAAACTTACCCAGTGTTCGTTTGAATGTTTGTAGGTCCTCAGCTTTGTTATTGAAAACTGATCTGAAAGTATTTAATAAAAATATTTCAACAGTGTGTGTGTTGTGATTTTGTCAGGGCTGATAGAATCACCCAAAGAACAAGAGCTACGGGTTTCCTTCTCTTACAAATGGTCATAGAAGAACCTGGTTACATGAGCTGTCACCACATGACACACCTTATAAGAAATTAACTCAAAATACTAAGTTATCATATCTAAGGGTATTTTCTTCCATCTACTTAGTAAAATTTCTCTCTTGTGGAGCGAAAATGGTTTGTGATTCACATGGCTTACCGCAGACGGTGTGTCCGGCTGCTCCGTCCGCATTCGAAAATCAGCGCCGCCTCCCTCTGGGCTGCATATCCACTTGGTCAGTGAGGGGAAAGTCTCTTTTCCCCATCTAAATAATGAGAATTCACTTTATAAGCAGAATTCCAGGAACAATTAACGCTTATTTTGTAAGGGAAGTGTGTAATAAAGAACATTTTGGGGAAAGTAGAAAATGGAAATTTAGAAGTTCTCAGTGAAGTCTTACATCCTAAACCAGTCAGCCCTGTGACCGTAAGCCAGGTTCAGGAAGCACATTTTAAAACAACTTTCAGTCACACATCGCTGTCATAAAACCACATTAGCAGCAAAAGCTAAATTTTATGACAGTTTGCAGTTGCTGAAAAATGGCTTTGCTATTTGTTTGGATCATTTTAAAAATCAATGACTTCTCCACCAAAGGTTAAACGATGAGAGATGTCCCACACGTCACACCTTTCCTCTCCTTGAGTGATGACTGAATACTACAGTGATGTGCTCAAAGTCAGCTGCTTATTGTACTCACTGATACGGAGGCAAGCAGTCAGCAGTACAGGTATGATACACAGAGAAGTGACACTTCCGAAGTGCAGAACTGCCATTCTTACCTCCAAGTTGGACCTGTGCTTCTTGCAGATCTCTCAGTAGCTCTGGTAGGATGTGTGCGCAACCTGCCAGTGAAAGAGCATCGCAAAAAACAGACAGCAAAGGTGCTAAAAGAAATCTCCAGCACTGCTCAGTTTCATGATGTTTAACAGTTTGTTTCATTACTGTACTTTTTCAGGTTGGTTTCATTTAAAAGTTTTCAAATTCAATTTCACGTTCGTACACTTTTCAATTACGTTGTGAAAGTAACATTCACGAACGGCTTCCGTACCGTAGTGCAATACAACTTAACGAACGATAAAATCACTAACTTGCGTTCTTTCTGCACTTATTCACTGAAGCATCAGATTGAACCTTCACAGCACAAGTGATGAATGGGCACTTTCAAGCAATGTATCCTGCAATCTTCAAGGTCCCTGGGCAATGAAATACTTCACAACCATCAGAATGGAGGTCGAGTCCCTCGTTAACGGTAAGATTCTGATTAATGCACAAGATGTGTCAAACATTTTTCACAAATTCATCATGATGGTGTGATCAACAGCGTATATAAATCAGTGCTTATTGGCCAGCTACAACTACAAAATAGCTTCTACCCTGATGTATGTGGAAAACCACACCTTAGGGTTTGAAGGGTGTTCTGGCTCACACTAGAACTGATGTGGAGAAACTTGCTGAGGCTCTAAACTCCAAAGGCTGCAGGCCGCAACATCGGCGATAGCTGCACCTGCAGCTCAAGATCCATCCATTTGAGTCTTCATGGCTCTCCAAGCAGAGAAGCTGAGGAATGAACAGGTAGAAGGGCTGTGTGGGACAAACCCCTCAAAGATCTGGCACAAGCATCTCGAGCTGTTCACAGTTAAAACGTGACACTAAGCTACTCCCGCATCACCCAAGAGACACTGCACAAACGAAGCAGAACACAGGAGTTTCCCAACCTCTTTATGTGTTTATTAGAGGTGATACTGCGTTGGTATTTTTCTCTTTTTTTCCCCCCTTTCTTTTTTTTGTTTTTTTTTTTTTAAGACCGTTTTTACAAAATACACAAAAAAGAGCAGCTCCTTGTTTTTGAAAGTCTCACCACAGCTTCACAGTGACTCCCATACAGTTCATGTCCTTGAGGGTGGAAATACATCTCCACCTTGTTTCCTGCCCCACTCAGTGAGCATGCAAGGCTCTATTTAAACGTTTGATTGTCTGTAGATATGTGTGCGCATCTGTAGAGTGGTCTGGTCCCAGAGAGAGTGGCCAGCAGAGAACGTCCACGGGGGGGGGCAGAGCTATAGCAATGCTCATCAGAGGCTCTCCTTGAATGGACAGGAGGAGTAGAATGAGGAAGAGCTCACAGGCTGCTTTACTTTTGACTTCAGTTCGCAGGCCTTCCTCTTAGTCCATATCTGTTCTGTCCTCAGAGACAAACCCAAAATATACAACAGATTCAAAAATGTACAATGTTTTACAATTGTTCTTCACAATAAATGCATGATGAGGCTCATGCCTCCATTCTGTGTTGCCAACCTGTAGTGTTTCCTGCCTGCTTAAGTCTTTGTGGTGGTGGTGGGGGGCTAGGGGTTATTTTGCTTACAACCCAATCACAGAGCACAAAGTCCAAACTGAGCCAGTGCAGTGCCAACTCCAAATGTGGAAAAATATACTGCATGTGTACGTATGTCCGGCAGGCCCGCTTTATCCCTTGCTGCTGCAAAGCTACGTCAGCTCCCATGCTGCTCCTCTCCAGCGAAACAAGAGGAGGTTCATGGACTCTGGTGGCAATTTGAGCTCGGGAGTGTGCTAGCTCCTGGCCCCCAGTCTCCATCCTCCCAGTGAGACTCCTAGTAGAGGTTCCACTCAGCTCCAGCTTGTGTTCTGGATCTCCTCCCTGAGCCAGGATGGCAGTGCTTGCCCCAACCGATTCAGCAGCTTCAGAAGCTCCATGTTGTGTTCACGATAGTACTCTGTCAGGAAGGAGCGCGTCTGCAACACAGGAGAACCATCAGCAGGGAGCACAAAGGGCTGAGAACATCTACTGAGCGCACCTACTGCTCCTCTTTTCCTTTTCGTGCAGGACCGTTCTACATCACAGAAATAACTCCACTAAGGAGCGTTAACCTGGAGCAGTTTGTCATGCTGAAGGATCGTTATGAAATCCAGGTGTCGCCAATTACAGAAAACCCTGAACATTAGAAACCAATCTGAATAAAAGTGTTAAGCAAAGGGAAAAGGTTAACCACATTTGTAAGACAGGAAAATTGAAGCTCTGTTTTAATAATAAAAAAAAGGGGTGTTTCTACGATTCCAATATTACATGCAACGTTTCTCTCACGCAGTGTTCCCGTCAACCCCTGGATGCAGGCACAACCAATACAAGCCAGAACCACTCAGTGGTGACAAATAAGGGTGAAATAACCGATACCTCTGTGCCCATCTCTGGGTACTTCCTGCCCTTGCTCTTCCCCAGGCATTTGGGGCGACTGCCCTCCGTTTTCTGGCACCAGAAGCCTTTGCTTTCATCAAACCTAAAACAGAAAAGAAAGCATATGGGAGGAGGGTCCCAGGAGGATGAGAAGGAGAAAGCTTTGGACAGATACAGTAAATATGTATAGTTCACATTCAAACATAATTACACCAAAAATTACAAAAGTACCTTAGGTTATGAACATCAGAATTCCAAATTCTCAAGTATTTCCAATTTTTTTTCTTAATTGCATTTTCTTCCCTGTTGTACTTTCTAAAATATCTCTACTGCACACCAAAAATGGCCTGTTCAGTTATTTTCCCCCCACTAATCGACAGTAAAACGCACTCAGAAGGGGGTGGTTCACAGTGTTTCGCTGATTTTCCGCATAGATTTCATTTTCTGAATTTCATTCATTCTAGCTGTTTCCAGAACCTTTACAGAAACACTCCAGTGAATAAGGAGAGGTATGTGGGCAAACTTTTTTGACTGCAAAACTCAAAGTGGCCAGATGCTGACAATCATGTTTTTCACCAATCAGTTGCTTCCTCCTGGCCGGTAAAGTACAGATAGGATTTTTAAGTGAAATATTTGTCACTACTTTTTCCAGCTCACTTACTCTACTCCACTGTTTCTTTATTCTCTGGCACCTTAAGAGCAGAAGTAACACATGAAGTAACATGCGACTGTCTTGCATGTGTGAAGCAGGACACAGTGAATATGAGATGGTAAACACTACATATACGTTTTTAGTCTGTTTAAAGGCGACTTTACTGTTGCTTCATCTTAATAAACAATAGCGAAATAGTGAAACTTGCGCGATGAACGTCGGTGCACATAGTGAAGGAAACTAACTGTACTTAGTCACATCTGCAGCTATGTCTCTTTCTTCTAAGGTAAAGTACAAGTTGTATTTTCTATGAGATGTACATTGCTTTGGAAAAAAGCATCTGCTAAATGAATACATGTAAATGTAAATAACCTGGTGGCCCACCCATGGGGTTCCCCATCTCACACCCTGTGCTTCCAGCATAGATGAACACTGAGACCCTGCACTGTATGAGCTGTTGATGAAAATAGAATGTTTACAAAATCTTAACGTTAAAATGAATTAAAAATTCACCTGATGTTTCTAACAGAACCTAACCTGTTAATACATACAGGGATTAAGCTGTTTTATTAAGATTTTATTGATTTTGATATAGAAGATTTATGAATGACTGAAAGTAAACAGACTTCCAGTAATCTTTGTGCTTGTAAGCTGAGGTACAAGTCTATTCCAATAAACAAGAGAGATGGGAACAGAGTGACATGTAATTACATCAGCGCCTGGGTATAGTTGAAGATGGGGGTGACACCCAGGAACCTCTGGACACCATCCATAACTTGCACAGGGTTGGAGCGCAGCTGGGCTCCATCCACTATAAACAGCTAAAAGAGAGGGGTCAAAGGTTACACATAGAAAGTCTGAGTATCATTCTCGTCTGCTGAGCAGCTGGATTAGGGTGGTACCTGGGTGGGCTGGTAGTAGCGAAGCCAGCGCTCTAAGTGTGTAGCGTAGGCCCCTGGCACCAGGCTCCGGCGCTGCAGGGTCAGGAGCTCGGGTGAGGATGTGGGCCCAGCTGTCACTACCTGGTGGAAGGTATAGTTGAGGGCTGCGGGGTCTTGATGGGCCCGCTGGTGCTGAAGAGACAGGAGCATAGAGAGTGAAAAACTATCCAACAGCCCCCCCCATCAAACACCTAACAAGCCTCTACCATTTAACAGCGAAGGAACAAAGAAAAGGTATCACAATCCATCAAAGTTTTAGAGTTATGAAACCACAATAGTTTTATGAACGCATGACAACAAAAGCAGAGCAAACCAGTTTTTAGCCAACCTTCCATTGTACAAATGTAAACTTGTGAGCTGGAAGGAGGGACTCACCTGGTACCAGGAGTATGCCCGGTCAGCTGGGTTGATGAGCACTGCCAGGATCTTGGCTCGGGGCAGCAGGGCGGCTGCTCGTTTGGGAGCCACCTCCGTGTCAAAGTAGTTGGCACTCTTCTCAAACATGAAGTCTGTGCTGGCATTGGAGGGGAAGGGAAAGAAGTCCATGTACCTACAAGGATAACAGAAAAGTGTCATTCAAGATCCCCCCTACTAATAAGAGGTTGAGTAGGACAGAAAACAGAAAACCAGGAACAAAGTCTACATTCAACAACCCACCAATATGTAACTGAACACTTGTACCACTGGACACCGTTTACCTAAAACATTCTTTCCTAATAATGTTTATAAAGCTTTGTTGAAAAAAAGAATAGAAGGTTAAAGGCAACAATTTATGTCTACCAAGTGCCCACTAAAAGCAGTCCACAGAGAGCGGTAAAACAAAGAAACGCACTGGTTGGGGATTGGGACCCTGAAGGGTGTTTGATTTGACCCCTTGAGTCGCGAGCCGTTATGTCAGTCTACGTGCTCAAAATGATCAACCATCGTGCGATCTGAGGTAAGAGAACTGCCAAGAAAATCTAAGAGATGTGGTTACCAGTCGATGCCGTTATGATAGTTGGGTCCGTTGAAGAACTGTATCTCCTCAAAAGTGACAGGGCTTTGGAAATTGGCAGTAACAGCAGGATGTAGGCTAAGGAACGAATGTAGTGCTGTGGTACCTACAAGGGAAATGGCATAATTCAAAATCAGAGTCCCATTCATACTTTTTATTTCACTCAATAGACTTGCATAAGCCACAGAAGTCATGCTCAACAAAAAAAAAAAAAAAATCTCCTGGTTTACCATTTATTGGTTAAACTTTTCTGAATACTCCAATCAGTCTTTCAGCATTATACAGTATTTTTTAAATGCGGACTGCACCTGTTTTCTGTGGACCAATGACCAGAAACTTTGGTAACCGGTCACAGGTCTTCTCTTTAGACCAGATGTCTTTGTGTCTCTTGTCGTGGCAAGGATTCTAAAGAGAAAGGCACAGTTACTGACCCTGTCTGAACTCCCGAGCAATCACTCCGAGTGGCGAAAACTGGTTTGAGAAAATGTTTAGCAGGTATGAATTATGGGGGAACAACTGTTTATGCATGTACAAATTCCAAAAGGTTACACCTTTTTAGTTGAACTTAAACCAAACTGGAGACAAAATCAGACCTGCTGTTCCTTAAATACTTTTCATGATCAAGTTACATTAAGCAAAGGTTCGTACTTTTAAGTGTGTTGAAAAGGGTGTAAAAATCAAACTTTGCAGCAGGTGCTGAACAACTTATTAAACGTGCCTGCCACAAGGGGTCTCTCTCTTCAGGGAAGATGTGGAAGTACTTCTCAGCCAGCTGCACTGGAGGCAGCGTTTGCAGCCGCAGGTTTGTCCAGCACTGCACAAACTTCACCAGGGACTCAAAGGTGTATAGGCCTAGCCGGTCATTGCCATAGTTCGACAGGTGAGTCATGAAGATGCTGATCTAGAGAGAGGTTGAAAACATAGCGGTCATGCAGCATCAACACACAAGATCGGATACAAAACATCACATTCTTAAATGCACGAAGACGGATGTAGTGCAAACGAGTGCAACCCTAAGCCCCTACACCCATCTCCTCTCCGGTGTACTTTTACTGGGTTAAACACAAGACGACGAGCTTACAAGAAGGATAAAGGTCTGTACGGGTGATGTTTCCAGAGATGTTCACATTTTTAACCGAACAGGTGTCGTCAGCTGCTTACAAAAACTGATCGCTTTCATCTTTAACAAGTGCCACTAGGTGCTTGTTTAGTTCTGAAGACCTGTGGCCTGGTGTTCCTCTATTAAGAGAAACAAAGAGTAGCAGGTTGGGAGCTCTCACCGGGTTCAACAGCACCGTTAGGAAAAGCTCTCCACCGCGGATGCTCTTGTCCAACTCCTTGGATCCCCCTGGATACTCGTTGTAGAAGATGGTGTGAGTGAAGAGACCACACGTCTGTCTGGGTAGAACCTATGGGGAGAGGTCGATAAACCGATGAAACTTTGCAGTATTGTTCTCAGAGATACATGTCATTTTGGAGAAAAGCATCGGCTAAATGAATAAATGTAGATGCAACAATTTTATACTGACAGAAGACATGTAAACTGTAAAACAGTTTGGCTTCCCAGGTGCTGAAGTGTAACCAATCTCGATAAAATGGTGATGGAGAAAGAGAACCACAGAATGTTAAGTTCACTCAGTAATGACTCATTTAATCACCCTAGAGCATTGTGACAAATCCAAAAAAAAAAAAAAAAAAAAAAAAAAAAAAAGCTACTCATTGAGTGCATTCATCAGTTATGGAACTTGAAGAGACTAAAGTTCAAGTTCAACGTCACCTAGCGCTTATCTGGAGATTGTGGGTTGGGGGGGGGGTATTGATCTGGAGTTGGACATGGGCGTGAGGACGTTCAAGCTCACCATGATGCTACTGTGGATGAATCCACGGCGGTAGCGGGCAGGACGCAGGTGGGGGTACTCCTCTGTGCTGGTCACCCGGATCCCCCAGACTGCCTTCCAGGCCTCATACAGCTGGCTGTGCACAGGATACACCCCTGAATGGTGGGGTGCCACGGCGTAGCCCATATCTGTGGGAATCCCATGCTCCTGTGTGCATGTGGGGCACAGCTCATAACAAAGTTGACAAACACCACCAAACCAAAGAGCTGTCGAAGAACATCATGCTATATTTAATACAATATGCAAGAGAAATGACTCAAGTTTGTCACCAAACGAATGAAAACATGACATCACTACCAGAAGACACTGAAAATATTTTCCACAAGTAATTGCTGTACAAAAACTAATATCCTTAACAGAAATAAGGTGCGAATATCAGGAGTGCAGGCTCTGACTACACCTTTCCACTCTGACAAAATAAAGGAATGGACTGGGGTGGTGAGAGGCATTTAACAGCAGTGTACCTCTTCATTGTTTGATGGAGAACAGGTATCAGCTACAGTGGCATAAGAGCAGAGGCTGGTGGCACACTGGAATGCTGTTGAGCTGTGTGGTAAACTGTGTTGGAAACAGGCTACACCTACTGGTGGCGTGTTTCTTACCAGGACACCATCTTTTTCGGGGGGGGGGGGTAGAATCTCGAAGAACAACCTAATTTTGCTTTGCCCGTTTTCTGCCTCATGGTCTTAGTTTGCCTGCAAAGTTCTCCGGTTTCATCAGCAGCAAGTGTGGGCAGGACAGACTGATATCTGGTGCTGTAGTGCAAGGAGTCCCGCAGACCTCAGTGTGGTGAAGAGAACCCCAGCCTCGGCGCTCACCTTGGCGAACAGCATGTTCAGACGCATCTGCTCGGCCAGCACGGTAACGTTGTGGAACAGGTGGGGCTGCATGTGGCTCCACATGTGGGGGAACCACCAGAACTCCTTCCTGTGCTGCAACAGCATGTCATCGCCGCGGTCCTCCTCATCAGTCCCTGAGGAAGAACGGGGCCATCATCTCAGCGTATTACTGCCAAATCCACTACAATCCGACACACCGAGATCAGCTCCTCCACAAATTCAACAATATATAAAACTACCTTAATCACCTTTGTGAGAGCACCCATCTCTGCGTGAGGTTTGTCACGTGTGCGAGAGACGGCACACAGACGTGCGCGGGAAGAGACAACAGCGCACTGAGCCAGCTCTAAAACACCGTGGCGACAGACAGCGAGGCAAAACCCGAAACATTAAAGAGCCTCTAATAACACAACACTGCCAGACCTTTAAGGGATCGCTGGTGATGCCATGGATTCTCATGTTTCAAAAAAAAAAAAAAAAAAAAAAAAAAAAATGCTGGATCTTGTCAGTCAGACCTATTTAGACACCACATAGTGCAGGTCATACTCACCACAACAGACAATGCTGGGCTTTAGTCTCAAACTTAAAAACCTGTGCTGAAGTGTTAAATGAGGGGATCGGAGGATATACCTCACTCAAAGACTGGGAGATGAGCAGCACAGCCTCTACATGTCTGTTGTATTGACTGTTGCATTCCTGTCAAGTCAGGTGGTGCTCTCCTCTGGCGGTCAAGAACACGGCTCAGCCCAGAGCAGTTATTCCTGCAAGCCTCACCTGTATGGTAGAACTTTCCAGAAAAGCCCAGATTGAAGGTGAAGTTGGGGACCAGGGTTCGAAGTCTATTCTGAGTGTTAAGCAGAGCCTGAAAAACCCAGTGAAGAACAATTTGACAGTTTACACAAGAGAACTCAACAGGATTGAAATCATCAAGCACCCACTTGCAGGAGGAAGGCTGTGAAATGACAGCATTAACGTCTGTGGTACCAGTCCCGCCACTAAGGCGGTAAAGCTGACTATCCCACTGTCAGATTTCACTTGTCCTACCATTGATGACTATATACCAACAGCGATGATGACGACGAGGACGACGGTGACGGAAGTGCTACTGAGCCAAAGCCACCTCTTGGCAACCATTCATGCGGTTTAGTAAGCAAAGGAGGGAATGGAAGTGGTTTGCCATTGCTTTCTTCAGTGTGTATTCATAGGGTGCAAACACACAGAACATGCGAACTCCACACACTCTGAGCTGGACTTGAACCACAAAGCCACTGAGCAGCACAGGAACTGCGAGACACTGGCATTACCTGCTGTACCACCATGTCCTTTCACCAACAGTGAAGGCAATTCATTATTAAAAGGCAACAGAATCAAAGAGCTGTAGACGTTGCTGTACAAATTAATTGAAGCCACAGGACAGTTTAAATACATATGAACGCTGTCAGAAAATGTTTCTATGCTGGTGAATTAGCTGCTCCTTGCAGCTGACTGACTTACACGTCACCGGTCTGTCTGACAGCTTGATGACCACTGATGGGCTTTAAATAAATTCGACTCCAACAACATAGAGACGTAATGTGCTTTTAAGGAAAATGCATTCGAATCAGGAACACAGCTGAACAAACATACATTTCTGGCACCATCACATGCAGCATTTTCAGAATATGTCCATTTCAAAGTGGCTCTCAAAATTAATGTAAATAATGCAATGCAAACAGGCAAATTCTATATTACCCTGCTTCCCATGTTAAATGCCGTGAAAGGTCAGAACTTTCCGGCAAGACACCCACTGCCATACCATAATCGAAACCGGTCAAGATGTAATTAGCAGATTTATCAGCATTTAGGTCATGGAAAGCTAGGATCAGGCTAATTTGCAAAATGTTGCAGGAGGGTACTAATCCTACGTAAACAAGGTAAACGCACTGTTGAAAGAGCAGGTCGGCCCGTTTCGGGGAAAGGCAAGCAGTTTGAATGCAACACTGTTAAAGGGCAAAGCACCAAACTAAACTTTGTTTCAGCTGAAAATACCTTTGCAATTTATCATGATTCCAGTGATATCAGAATGAGGCACTGTGTGCAAGCATGTAAAAATTATCCAAAATCAAAATGTTCCTAGAACAGTATCATGCGACACCATGAGAATGTAGTTTCAACTTTTCCAAAGTTTTTTTTTCCTGAATTTAGTTCAAATTTTTGCAAATAAGCGATGAAAATGTTCCAACAATCATTATGAGAGTGCGGTACACAAATAGCCTGTCCTACACAACCCCTAGGTGGCATCAAAGTGGTGGAATAAAACGACGTGCTATGGTAAGAAACACGAAATAGAAAACCATGATGGGGGGGGGGGGGGGGGGGGTCTGAACAAACACATACATATTAATGTGGATCGAAATGAGCCTTTCTGAAGTGATCTCTCAAGCTGCACAGCTCCACACACTGCAGCACAGAAGCTGGACGCGGGTGATGGGGATTCTCGTCCAACTCCAGCACCACAGGGGTGGGCCTGCTCTCTGCTCTGTTCCTAGCGTTTCCCACCGAGACAGCCAAGCCGCCCCACACACGCTCCATTGTCGATGACAAGCCAGCAGACAGGTGTGTGTGTGTGTGTGTGTGTGTGTGTGTGTGAGAGAGAAAGAGTGAGTGTATTTCGTGAGGAAACAATGTAAACAAGGCACGGCTACGGGAAGGACAGTGCCCTGGTGTCCCCAAGCTTCCTGTCACCATCCCCAGTGTGTCTGTTGTCACACGATCAGTGAGCCTCCTCAGATGAAAACACACACTTCGGGGCCGGAGCCCAGTAAGCCCCGCAGCGGACACATTTTAAGCCAACATAACGCGAGATTAACCTACACGGCCCTCTTCCCTGCCTTGTGATATGGGTACATCTGCTTTGATCAAGACCAGTTAGCAAACACTAAGAGCTGCAGTTCTACCAGGGGGTGCAGTCTGCGGGGAGCGATGCAAAACACAAGCAAAACCCTAAACTAAACTAAAAATGATAAAAGCTCAGAACTGCAGAGATCCTGAGGGCAAAATAACACTCTAAGCATTAACACAGCAAGTGGACTGAGGAATGAAACATTTTGTGTGTGGGAAAGGAGTGGGGGACTGGGAGGGGAGATCAAGGGGGTCCAGCCAGAGCGAAAGCCCACATCTCCAAGGCAACACACAGCACTACAGCCGGAGTACAGCTGTGAGCCAAAACGGGGTCAGTGGAACTCAGGTAAACGAAGAAACTCTTTGCCCTGCCTCATCTCCCACTTGTTTTTGCCGAAACACAAGCACAAACAGGACATCACGGGCCTCGCCAACATCAGCAGCGGGATGCTTTCCAACATGCACACTATTTCAACTCAGCCTTGAGCAGCAGGCCCATGGGCGATGACCTAGCACCACTAAGAGAACCAGATTAATAACTACTGGTGACTGAGGGAGAACTTGATACGAGGGAAAAACAACAGAAAATTAACAATGCAGGCTTGTTCTGAAAACATCTGTGAGCAGTTTCCACAAAGTTCATAGCTAATGTAGAGATGTCTAAAAGGAGAAGTACTGGAAGTACTCAGTCCAGAGGAGGGAAAACTGGTTCCTAGACCTCTCCCTGACAGTATCGGGTCAAGAATGGCACAATGAGGTTCGATCCCTGCTCGTTCTGTGCCGAGTTGGCACGTTCTCCCTATTGTGTGCGCGTTTGCGTAACTGGTATAGGGACTCATTGTAAGTAGTGTATATAGAAGAGAAAGTCACCGATGGGTGAATAAGGTGTGGGCTGCTAACACTAGTGCTCATTGGAAATTGCTTTGGAGAAAAGCAGCTGCTAAATTAAATGCAAATGGTAAACACGGAGATGAAAATTTAAAGCAGAGCCACAGTGAGTCCTAGCTCCAGCTGTGTGGTCCTCCTGCTATTTTGTGCCCGAGGCTCTGTTTGTACAGGAATTACATTGCAGGATTCCCTACTTGGGAGTGGCTATCGCACAGTCTGTCCAGTGAGGGCTGGAAATGAGCTTTACTGCTACCATACCGTGTTGGGGTTGCAGAGCGACTGAGAAGAATGCGGATTAGCTGGTCCCTTTCGAGGGAATCGCACCTTTAAACCCCATCCATTGCGCTCACATGTGCAGGAGGCTCTCAGATAAAGTGCTGCGCGCCAGCCAGCATAAGTAAATCACCGCTAAGCAAAAAAACAAAAAAGATGCCATAGCCAGCATTGAACACTTAGGGATGAAAAGTGGCACCAGTTTGATACATTTAAAATAACTCAGACTACCAAAATAATTAGGCTTTACAGTTACAACTGCACAAACAACTTTTGGAAACCCACCCAGAATGCTCCAGAATATTTTTCCATCTGTGATTTTGCCAAGAGACTGCCACCAGCTGGCTGTGTGTCCTTTGCGCACTCTGGCAGCTGGTAAGGCATACCATGCTCAACTTGTGGATCAGTCAACAGGCAACACCAACACCTTCATTTTTTGACTCATTCCTGCATTTGTAATTCATGCGTTATCAAAAACGGTAAAAACGACGTCTACGCTTGCACAACTTCAGGCATGACATTAAGACAGAAGTTTGCGCCCATGACAAGTCCATCGCCCACATGGTCTGCAGGCAACGAGTGACCCAGCATGCAAATGCGGTGCAAGTAGGTACAGCATGCGGCAGTCCTTCCCACTGCTTCCTGGCGCATCCAGCTGCAGACCAATGTTGACAAATTAAACTGAAGACAGACTAATTAATTGCCTGACTGACTCCAGCGAGGAAGCTCTCGGCTTCAGAGTGCAACGCATACAAACAAGGCTGTTCCTTCACCCGGCGTGCACCCCTCACTCTTTCGTTCCTCTGGCTGCATTTTACATGCCACCAACAAGTAATTAATCTACTCATTATTCCAATTATTTGCAATAATCTCGTTTAACGCATCTGACAGAGGAGACCCTCGGGGAAACGTCTCGGTTTACGGTGGAACAAACAGTACGAAGTTTCAACAAACTCTGCACAGAGCAGCTGGAGTCTGCAAATTGACATTTATTCATTTAGCTGACACTTTTCTCCAAAGTGACATACAATGTTAACATACATACAGCTACTTACCCATTTATACAGCTGGGTGATTTTAGTGGAGCAATTTTAGGCTAAGTACCGTGCTCAAGGGTACTACAGCTGAAGGTGGGATTCAAACCTGCGCTCTCTGGGTCGAAAGGCAGCAGCTCTAACCGCAACGCAACCAGCGTCCTTCTGGAAACTGCTGATATGACCAGTGACCAGACTCATATATGAGCTTGCTGCTTCAACAGAACTTTTAATTATTGAAAAAAGGAGACTCACAACCCCATTAAAGGAGATGTCTCCGTCTCAGCATGTCCTCACTCCCACCACAATGTGAAAAGCTATATATGCCCAGGTAACAACTGGATTTTTCAGGCTCTAGGCAGAAACCTGTTATGATGACAACACATTATTGCACTGCTGACTGCACTAGCAGACCACAATAAACCCTTCCCAGCAACCAGATACACTTTGTTCCCGTCACTGTGTCTATCAAGGGAATTACCTTAGAAGAATGTTTTATAATGCAGTTATTCCTTAGGTGAAATGTATAATATACTCCAAAAAATCCACCAAAACTATACTAGAATGACAAAACTGTGACCTGTAGCCATGCAAATTTTGAGAAAATGGACAGAATGAAAATACACAATATCAATAACAGTAATAAACTGCTGTTTAACAATAAAATGTACTACACTCCTTTTGTAATAAGTGATAAACGCTTTAGACGGCACAAAAACATTCTACAATATCACGAATAAATATATGTACTAACTGTCCAACACTTTGAAATTACCACTTAGAAGAGGGGATTCCATGACAATGTGTAAATTCTATATAAATCATCATAATGATGATTGTGACAAATGTTTGCATGCTAAACGGCTTGATGGCTATTTGGCTGCTTTCACTGCTAGGCCCTCGTGAGCTCAGCAACTTCGGAGTCCCTTGGAGCTGGTGCCGGCGCAGCTTCAAACATCTTGGGGTGACATATTATTCATTTCAACACTTATTCATGTGGACTCCACATCAAAAGACTTCCTCTCTGTTTCTTTGTGCACATATTACCAGAAAGGGACAAAACATAAAATAAGAAGTGTGACAAATAAATCTGACTGTTTGGAGGAGACAGCAAAGGAAGAAAAGGGGGACTCTGGAGATACTTTGCAGCAACGACAGAGAGAGGGGGAATTGCTTTAGTTTCCTGTACTTGATGTACGCATGCTGTGCAGTGGAAGCACCCTGCTATATGGAAACATTTCAGGGACCTTCTGCTAAGTTAAGAAATTGGTATAAACTTGCTCAACTCTAAACTCAAACAAATTTCTGTAAAATATCCACTAACTGGTGATAAGTGTACCTGCATATGTGTAAGCCATTCATCAGACCTATGCTGTAAGTAACATGTCACGTTAAACTCAAATAGCGTGTCAATTTCTTTGCCTTCTCTTTAATACAACAGCTTCCAGACATAGTTCTCTAACCACCCCCAGCTCTAACCAGCAAGTGTGCCAAACCGACGTACTCACTTCCACGTCTGAAACCTTCATGCGGGTGCCTTCTTTGCCCACAAAAATGTCATCCACATCCACCAGCAGGTAGCGCTCCAGTGACAGGCAGAGACGCTTGCCTGTCAGATAAGCAATGGCATCTACAAAGATTAGCTTGTGCAACCAGAAGGAGAGGTTGTTGCCAAAGAGCACCCTTTGGATGCCATCATGAAGACCAAGATCCTGCACAACAGTGGCATGTGCCACACGCTGGGAGCCCAGATGGGAGCCAAGATGGGAAAGTGCGTCCGAGGTCCGTGTGCTGGCCAGAAGCACTGGCTCGTAGGTACTATGGTTGGACTGGAAAACGGTCCAGTCATCCCCTGGCAGAGGGCCCCGTTCCACCTCATTGGCCTGAGTGATGTAGAGCAGTGGAGCGGCGGGGTTGATGCGGTAGTCCCTGAGGCCCAGGTTTGAGTACAGGAACAAAGGGAAGCCCTTTAGTTGTGCACTGAGCAGTGAGTTCTCATTGGCCTTGAAGAAGCCAATGATTCCCACGCTGAACTCCACACAGTACTTGTCAAGGAGCTCGCGGTTCCATGCGTCGAGGTTGACGTACTTGAGGATGTTCTCATAGATGATGAGGGCATAGCGACCACGGTTACCTTCTGTAAGTGTGGGCATGTCCCCCTTGCCAGGGGCAATCTCAGTTCGGTACTTGAAGCGACTAGACTCTAGGATGGCCACAATCTCTTGGCCCAACTGCGAGTAGATGCTCTCAACGAAGACTAACACTACAGGTTCTGTGCGTGAATTGTCCACTGTCTTGACGAAGCGCCTGCTAGCCTGCAGCGGCAGGAAGAGGGGCGCCCGCTGTCCCCCCGATGAAGCAGCTGCTGCCCCACAGTCACTGAAAGGCAAGGGGGGCGCCTCCTTTATCTTGGGGCTGCTGCTGACATAGTAGGCCAGGAAAGCCATAGACAACAGGGAGAAAACGATGAGCGCCAGGATGAGGCGGTGAAGCTCCAGCTGCCTCAGTTTCCAGACGCCCACCATGGCAGCAGCGGGCAGGCCAAGTTGAGGGTGGTGGGAACAGGGCAGTGGCGGGCAAAACCACAGAGCAGGGACAGGAATGGGAGGGTTGAGCAGCAGACAGTGGCACTGAGCTCTCCTCACAGACAGCCATTTAAGCTAGGTCACCATGGCCCCTGCAGCCCATGACTCACTCACTCCTCTTTCTCCTTCACCACTGTCCAGATTCCCCCCCTGGATCACCAGGCTCTGGTCCTCCTCCTTAAAACAACTATCTGCTTCTCACACTCCCAACCTCACTCCCCCCAGCTCCTCAAGAGGATTGCATTCCACTCCAGTTTTCAGTCAAACCTCTTCCCATTTACAGTCGATGATGAAGCTCTGTCTCTCGGCTAGCCACCCCGTGCTACGTCTTCAGTAACCACGTGGCGCGTGATCCATTTCAAGCGGTGCGGCCCAGGCAGCAGGGGTGGCTAACACTAAAAACCGCCCCCAAGGTAATCCCTGGCAGCTCATTCACAGGGTGAGGGCAAGGGGGTCTCATTCCTGTGGGTAACGGAGAAAAGAGATTGGTTAGTGGAGCACTTGTACAGGCCACTCACCATATAATTATCCCCCGTCTGACCCCAAGTCCTTAGTGCTCCTGTACACAAATACATTAGAATGGAACAGAAAAATAAGGCAAGCAATTTACAGCAGTTCATTAAGACCACAGTGTGGAATAATTTTCACAGAAGACCTGAAAAATTTGTCATAGATAAAGTTCCTGTAACTTGGTTTGTAAAATGATTTCTGGTCCATAAACCACAAGTACTATGAGCTCACAAAGTTGGATGTGGGAAGTCAGCTGACATCTAGCGAAGTCTGGAAGGGGATCAGGAAGCGTGCCCTGAGGAACCTGACAGACTTGTTAACCCACATCTTTAACATGGAAGTGACACACAGTATATGCCAGAGGCGAATATGTTCCGCAAGGTCACGTGTCCATAGTAGCAACCTTTGCAGCGAACAGCAGCCTTGAAGTGTTGAGCTATCATGGGCCAGTAACAGCAGTTTCTGTACTATGCTGTACATTTTCCCACATGCAGTGAGGGGATCTGGTGCTCACAGTAGCCTCTTAACACCACATCCATACCCTACTTTTTTTTTTTTTTTTTTTAAAACATGGATCTTAAAAGAGCTGCTCAAAGTCCCCATCCTCCTCCACTGGGATAACCTTACAAGTGTGGTGGAAAATGTTATACTGCGGTGAATGACGTTACACCACTGATGGTTTAAGTTTTTTTTGGAGTGTCAACCACCGCTTCCGCTTTCCCTCTGCTGCACGAATGCAAATCAGCTTTGCTCCTCCTCAGGTTCACCATTCAACACCTCCTCACTGCTTCAAAGCACACAGAAAATGAGATAACCTAATACTCACCGCCAAGGATGGCTCAAGTCAACAACTGTCAGGACCACCATATCAGTAAAGGCAAGAAATCATTACCAAGTGGGTGGGGGCAGGACTCCTGACCAGTCCCTGAACTCCCTACTTTTGTATTAAGAACACCCAAACTGGATGCCCCCATCCCCAAATAACCCCTCTAACCCTACCACATTGTGTTCAGTAAGTCTTAAATAACTGCAGCAGCAGGGTGTCATCTCTTCAGCACAGAACGAATGACCATTTACATCAACAGCTGTCACCAAGGTTGAGAAAAGCACTACTCAACGCGTACCTATGCTCTGCGCTGACCCTGCAAGCAAAACGCATGAGTTACATTAGATAGTCAGTCACAGCAGCATATCTTTAAAATGGTCAACCTTGCAGATTTATAGCACTTAAGCACAAGTGGAACCTGAGCAAAAACAGAGTTCCCGGTGTTAATGAACCAGTGTCATTCTGGATGTTACCGGCAATTCCGTGTCCCTCTGCCCCCAAACATATTTACACTCAGCGAAGGGCTTTGAAAGCTCACTGAGCTACAGATTTGCACTGTACCTGTACATTTTCCATTTACCTGGAAGCAAGCGATGGTGGTGGTCCTTGAAACCTAACCAAACAGTGAACACATTAGCTTAGTCACTAACCCCACCCACACGCAAACTCGGAAATAGCTGACCTCCTGTCGTACAGGACATGGCTCCGGTTTGCCTGGCTAATGGCCTACTAATGTCTGTCCACCAGCCCATGGCCTCCCTATCTCTACACCCATTATGTTAAGAGGCAAAGTTCATCTTACTCTGGAAAAGTGAGAGTGAAAAGAAGCAAAATCCTAAACATGACTAAAATATTCTGTGTACACCAACTTGCCCAAAGTAGTATTGTTCTATTGTTCTTCTTCACTTGTGAACATGCCTTCAAATCACACTATTATGAATGAAGTACAGAAACTGAAGTCAGATACATGATTGACAGCAGGTTCTCCTGTTTGATGTCCCTCTGCTTGCTGTAAAAGGCCCGATTCATACCGAGCAGAACAACAAAATCAAAATAAGCCTGAAACAAAAGGAAAGCCAGTGTGAAATGTTACAAGTTACGGCTTCTGAACTAAAAAGCCAAGAAAACAGCCCCTGTAGACAGTGCAGGCGTAAAATTGGAGATCAAGCCTTTCTGTGGTGAAGGACCCTGTGCGAATAGAAGCGAGTGCACTTGTTTCAAATAAAGTGAGCGTTCAAAAGGAGGTTGGAGACTTCTCTCTGTAGTGTAGTCAAAGTGTGAGAAGGGACTACACACTGGTACAAGGAACCAGGGTATGAAACACATCTGTATATACCTGTCTAGAAACATCTACACATTTGGAAGGCAGAATAGGAGAAGGAAGTCTACACAGTGCTGCTGCAGCAGTGAGACCTCACCAAAAGCCAAGGACATTACAAAAGCCAACATTTAGACACTCAAGCTCTTATCTAAACAGCCTTCCAGGTCAAAGCACACAACCTCACATAAAGACTCATTTCCACTCTCTGAAGCACCTTGGCAGCCACACTGTATGTTAAGAATTCTTAAACACAGTGTAATAAAAGGCAGTGAGTACATGTAGGAGGAAAAGTGCACTGGGATCCAGGCCGCTTGAAGGGAAAAGGCAGCAGGAGAAAACCCTGGCGAGGAGTTGGAATCTGGGGTTGGAAGAATGGCTTTTTCTTGTTCGGTTTGGTTCCTCTGCTCACTGACATATCAGCCCACCCAGAACAGCCCTCATGGCAAGCCTGAGCCGCCCAACAGAGTCCCCACCATACCCGATAACTACCACTACCTTTGTGCCAAAGCCTACAAAAACGCAGCAGTTGCACATGTTTGGGGGAACAAGCCTTAACATTGGCCCAACTATACAAATAAGCCCATAATGAGCTTTCAGGGTCAATGCAATTACAAACCAAGTCCCACCTAGGCATGAGCTGCACCAAAAATCTAAGAAACCTCCCATGAAGACAGTGTGTGTATAAAGCGGGCAGGGGAGTGTAGATTTGTGAAACGCCCAGACAAGGTTAATTCCCACCACTTCAGCAATGGTACCAGGAAGCACGCACCCACGCGCACACACAAATACAAAATGATTGGCCCACACAGCAGTGATCACAGAGGTCCTAATAAGAAACAGTCCATTTCTTGCTTATGAGCAAAGCAAATAACTTACTGCTGATGGGCACTAAAAAGGTATTGCTATCTGGGAAAATGTATAACTAATCAAAGTCTACGTGAATTCATAAAACAGTGATTTTTAACATGCTACATGATTTTATCTGACACCACATGTTAACCACAAAAAAGTTTGACCATCTCTATTAAGCATTTTGCAAGAACACCTGGCTGAGGCCAGAAACCATCTGCTTTTCATATGGACATTCAAACCACTTTAATGTTTCTCAGCAAATCAGCCATTTTATTGCCGACAGAGGAGGAAAAAATAAGAACAATAATCAAACTAACCCAGTATGAAGCCACCACAGGTTCTGTATATATTCTCTAAAAAGTGCTGTGAGAAGTTGCAGAAAACATTTCAGGTGAGGTCATGAAGCAAACCAGTGAGACTATGGTACGAGACATGTATACCTTCAACTGAACTGCAGTATCATCCCATCAACGGAAAACAAACTGCCCCAAAGGAAGATGGGTCTTTAAGCGGGCACAGTTTACGCCCCTGTTGGGGTCAGGCTTGGAGGGTCCGGGACCGGCTTAGCAGAAACAGGGTGAAAAAATGCAACTGAGCATTTGTTACACAGCACAATGAGGTGCGACTGTACATAGAAGTCCTCTCAAGAACACCTCACAGCTTACCCTTGTAAGTGTCACACCTTGGTCAATTAAGGACATAACGATGGCGCTATGGTAACCAAGAGGAGAAGATCGCCACTGCTCTGTATTTTTGCAGTTACGGCACAGCAATGTCCAGGAGCATGCTTTGAATGCCAGTGCTGCAACGAGAAAGGATTAACCACCAGTTAGTTTCCGGTGCTGAGCAGAAAGCAATATTTTCCAGATATCAACCCCCACCTCTGCTCTGGGTTACTTGTATCATGAACATATGGAGCTTCTAAGAGCCTTTTCTGATAGTTGGCCCATCACATAAATAAAACCTATGAATACAACTTACTACACGATTAGGAAACTCCAGCCAAACAGTTAAGACATATGAAAATCACTGTGGAGGTCTGCACGCAGCCTTCATGCATCTCTTGGAATATTCTATATGGATGCGGACACGGACACACGGAAATGATATTTAAGCACCCTCCAGAAGGGGGTGATACAGCTACAGTGGCAGACCATCTCTGTTGACCCACAAGAAGGTCTGGAGATGCAGCTCCAAAGGACGCAACTGTTGATTACCCAGAAAGCCATATATGAGGAACAGTCCCAAACTCACTCCCTAAAGTTATGATCTCACAGCTTGCAAAGTGGAAGACCTTCCAAATTCCAAGAGGGCAGATGATTGTAGGGAGATCACTAGGGCAAGTAAACAAGATAAACTTTCAACATTCGTGTTGGTGCCTACTTAACGTTATCTTTGAACAGCCTCTTTGCCCTGATTGTACATGAGTGCATGATGAGGGTAGAAGAGTCGGGGGGGGGGGAAAGCTGCATTTCAACCATAGCTCATCACACAGATGTAATATCAGATACCCTTGTGAGACGGTGACTCATGCTTTTAAGAGCAGATTCTCCCTTTCTCCTTTGGCACACAAATTCACGAACCCACAGACGTGTCAAAATACTTCTAAAATAGCAGCCATCTTGACACATCTGCGCTTGCAAAAACAGCTACTGTACAATTCATGTGTCTGCAGAAACCGCTGTCAGCCATACGTGACGCTCGCAATGCGAAAGCTTTCAGACACATTCTAATTAGCAGCTCCATAATTACACATATTGCCAATTTTAAGGGGAGGGAAAACTGAAGTTATCGCAAGGCTCGCTTGACAACAGTGAAATATTTCAACCCATAGCTGGTGCAGTCCCTGAAGTACCGCAGGAGCAGTCACAGTTTTGTAGGGCAGTCGGCTGGGAGAACAAACGGCTCACCGATCCACAAGCTTCTGCAGCAGACCGGTTCAGTGTACCTCACAAAGTCAGAGAAATTGGCTCAGTAAAAATGTGCTCTGGTAAAGAACACTGTTATCAAAGGTCCCTATCCCTCCCTTCCTCATCACCCTGAGATTAGTCTTCCTGGCAGAAGGCAACATAAACGGTGTCTGCTTCCAGAGCAGCACGTCTTTTTATTCCACACCCTTAGCCGCCAAAGTGCTCAGGGATAATCTCTCTCATTAGAGGTGGATAAATATTTTAAGATTAAAAATGGCACTTCATTAGCAGGCCAATCTGTCTCGTGCCTGCCCTGCAGTGGGGTGGGTGGGTGGGGTGGGGTGCAGAGACTGGCTCCTGCAAGAAGAGCAAAGAGCAGTAAACTAGCCCTGCCCACGGCATATTGATATCCCAATGGCACTGACCCATGTGTCAGACCCTGATCCTTTGTCTGATCCGCGTGGGGTTAGCTTCACGGTCATGGACCAGGCTGATGGTAAAAGCAAGTTCAGCTCCACACAAACACATCTGTGCTAAACGTATCGATGACAAACGATCAATACGACGTTCCAGCTGAAAGCCCTGCTTACAGGAACAGCACCGACCGTAACGGAGACTTCTGTCAGAGAAAGGACTGCTGTACTCCTGCTCTCCATATGCTCGTCCCATTGTTGATTCTCTCCTCTGCGTTTAGCTTTTTGTTCCCAACAGCATATGCTCACATTCTGAGCACATGAAAGATGTGTCACGTGTGAGAAGGATGGAGAATCATCTAATTCTGCCAGCTGAACCAGTGGCTTTGAGAATTCTCCCTCAACAGTGGCCCAATGATGACCAACTACCTTTAAGTGCAAATTTATTACAGAGTTTCCAGGGACACCTTCTCCTTCTTTGGGAGCAAGGACTACTTGCCTCATGCCTCCACGGCTGTGGGTAGCTCCTCCTGGCCGCCAGCATCAGTGCACTAACAAAATGAGTGAAGGAGACATGCACATTCTTTCTTCTCCTTTCTCCCAACATCACTGGTTCTAAGGAAAAGTACCATGCCTGCTGGGAACAGAATGACTGCTCTACCCTGAGAGTCTTGATGGAGAGAACTTCAGGTCAGAGAGGAAAAGTCTAAGAGGAGGCATTCAAAGCTCTGAGCACATTTGATCAAAGAATATTCTGTAGATTCACAGTTAAACATCAGCTGCCAATAAGAGAAAAAAATATATATTTTAAACAATTGGACTTAAATTCCAGCAAGAGAAAACCTCATTCCACTGGCATAGTGAAACTATTTGGCTCAATACGATGTGGTGCCATGTACGGGAGAGAAAACAGAACCGTAAACAGTGCTTTTCCAGGAGTGTGGCTGACACAGGAAAAGACAAAAAGTATTTATTCAATTTAAAAGAGAAAATTATAGGGCATAGTGCACACAAATAATAGCTTGGAATGAAATTGTAGAAAATCATGAAAATAATAACTGGGGGGAGGGGCCAAATCCTGTTTTACAGCACCTACAGAATATCTGTACTTTGTAGAGTCCCTTTTGTGAGTGAACATTCTGCTGTTCTTGACCTTTATGTGATACAGTGAAGAATCCATGAGAGACAGTATAGCAGTACCACCCCTGTGCAAATCATCATAACCAAGTTCAAGCTTTGGTATCGCATTTAAATTGTGAATAAAAGATCATGCTGGTATTAAGGTACTGTCAAAACATCTCTGGAAAGGTACTGGTACTTTGGACTTAAGGTATCCGTTACCTCAGTGAGTTGCAGACAATCACAAAGTTGCTGTTACTAATGAAAAAAGTAGAGGAAACAAGTTTTTAAAAAAAAAAAAAAAAAAAAAAAAAAAAAAAGCAGTGTTTTAAAACTTGTGGATTCAACAGTCGCAAAACAATCTGAGAATTTACACAATGAACCTTGCGAGAGCAGGGTCTGTTTATTTTTATGTTTTCAGACAAGTGGAAATGAAATCTTAGCATCATGTTGCAAGCATAGGGATGTTAGGTAATACAGAAGTAAATAGTGTGTTCAAACACATCAATCTGGTATTACGATCCAAGCTGTTTAACAGCCAAAAAAAAAACTGTCCAATTCATTTTCAGTTACTGCATATCCGGTACAGGTTTACAGTACCAATCTCAGGAATCACATGGTACAAGGTGGTGTACCCTGGAATGGCCACCAGTCAATCACACGGCAGTTACAGACACCGTCACAAATTAAATCCTTGCTAAAATGTACATGGATTGTTACTAGCATATAAGTTATCTTAAACTTGATATTGTGAATTACTGTAACGCACCACATTACGCTTATCAGTGAAACATTAAGGTGTTTCTTGATCGGTATCACTACAAACTGTAAAAATCAATGTTGACGTGTGACTAAAGATCATCCTGAACAAGATGTTATCTGACCAAATGATCCAAAGATAAACAATTTCTGATGTTGCTTCAGGAGACGCATTAAGCTTGAATTCTGTCGCCATTTTTTTCCCCATTTTGCTGACACCGAAACAATAAATCTTCATAAATCTCAAAACCAAATGCCTTCTGCTTACTTTACATATCTTTAAAATGTCACTTATCAACTTTTACAAGTGACAAGGGGATGCAGCCATGAGGAAGTGCTGTATGTTTTCACTATACTGACTCCAAGCCTGGCATCTGGTGACTGTCCAACAATTCTGCAATATTTCACTATTTAACTGAAGTTCATGGAGGTAGTATTTCAATATTATTGTCCCTATATTGACAGCATTCTCATATGTGTCAGACCAGGCAGTGATATTTTTAGCTCATCTGGGCAGTGTACAACAAACCCTGGTTGACTTTAAAATGCATCATCTGGAACATCCCCCTATCCCCTCTGACACAGTCCTCAAATCCATGTTCCCAGAGAGGCCAAGAGTTTCTCTCGAGTTCAGCTCCTTGTTCTGAAAGAAGACAGCAAAGACGTGTGCGTGTGTGTGTGCGTGTCACGGAAAAAAGGTAAAGTGCGAAGGTTCTGGTTCCGCTGTGGTGGAATGACCTCCCCTTCTCGCTCACAACTGCCCACATCTAGAAACGGTCTTAAAACTCACCTCTTCCGGACTCAATTCACCCATCATCTATCAAATTCATATAAGGTATAAATCTTCATGTGCTATAACTTAGATTGTGCCCAGATAAACCTGTAACACAGCTACTTCCATAATGTAATGTAAATGTTTATATGTATCTCCAAAAAAGGGAAGGGAAAAAAAATCAGAACCGTGGATATTCTGACAAAGTTTTATGCAGCTACTCGTATGATGTACATTGGTTCATATGGTGGAAAGAAACTAATTATACTTAAGCATTCATCTGCATTTAAGTCTTTCTTTCTGCTAATGTAATGCACACATTGTATGTTGCTTTGGAGAAAAGCATCTGCTAAATGAATAAATGTAGATGTGTGTGTGTGTGTGTGTGTGTGTGTATATATATATATATATATATATGAGAGAGAGAGCGTGTGTGTGTGTATATGACAGACAGAGACCGAGTGAGTGTGGGGTGAGATGAGACATAAAAATCATCTCAAGTTCTAACAGCAACAAGATGCCAATGACTCACCAGAATTAGTCCTCCCTTAAGTCCCACTCTGTGGAAAAAAGAAAGCCACAACTAACTTTGAGGAAGCATCCAAGTACCATTATTTCTGTGAACGGATTATCTACCTGAATTAGTCAGGATACAAAACGTGCTGCTCCATGGTCTGTAAAAGTGTTTTGGGACGTTGAATCAACATGACAGCCACCAAGCCACAGAGCTGCTGTTAATTGTCTTGAGTGGTCGCCGTGGCGACAGGTGCCATGAGGCCTGGAATCCTCTCAGCACCTCTGCAATGCACTAGTATGCTGGACCAACTGCTCTTGCCATCACTAATGACATTAACAGAAAGCCTGGCAATTTTTCCCCAGTGTTCCCCAATCTGAGCATACCTAAAACTCCATGGGACAGGGTCCATAACCAAGAATCCTGTTTAGAACCCTAACAAACACCAACCCAATGAAGGGCCTGCTGTTTCCGATTTCTTGAAGTCTCCTTCAAGACAGGTTAAGACAGCTCTGCAGTGAAGGACAGAAGAACCCCAGAATATGGCCTCTAGGCTTTTCATCATCTAAAATCTGGAGGACACTGGGGGACAGATTTTACCTCTACGAGCACACTCTGCTATGTTGCGGATAACGAACATCTTGCAGGCGTGAGCACACATGGACAATCTTCCATGTATACAGCCTCTTAGAGCTACTGACAGATGTTCTGCTAGCAGTGGTAGCCCAGAGTGGTGAGAGAGTATGCCTATATCAGGACCGCGCTCTTGACTGTCAGGTCTCATTATCAGCATTGCCAGCCCCACCGACAGTCGAGTGCCAGCATGAGGGGCTGCAGAAGGCCACTCCAACATTAGAGTGGAACACTTAGAGACAGTCTGAGCAGAGAAGATGGGCCTGGTGCCGACTACCACCAAGACATCCTGAGGCAGCACTATGGAACAGGCTTTTCTACCTCCATACCACCGGAGAGCGAGCGCTCCGACACAGCAGAGGCACGGCGCAGAAGTGAGAAACTTATGTTCACAACCATTTCAGATAAAACCTGTGAGGCTATATTGTCTGCAAAGCAAGGGGTGTGCTAAGATGCTCCTAAAGCAGACCTTGGAGAAACACTCTACAGCACACTGCAATTTGTGGTACTCGCCAACGCATTCTACACTTTACATTTCAATATGCCTGGAACACAACTGGAAAGCACTTTACATGCATACAGAGAAGCAACACTCCGCACATATGGAAATGGAGAGTGTGTGTGTGTGTGTGAGAGAGAGAGAGAACAGGGCTGATTTTGTGTGTTGAGCCCAAAGAAAGGGGTTGCCTGATCTATGATTAACAAGTCCAAAGAAAAAGGGAAGGAGGTAAGTTCCTAACAGACCACAAACTTTTCACAGATCCAGCTGGGAAGGACACTATGCTGTTCTCACACATGCAGCAGGTTCATTTTACTGCCGTACTGTTAGGTATAGAAGGCAGCGGGGTGGGGAAAAAAAAAAAGAGGTTATTTTTAAGTAAAGCTCAGTCAGCACAATTGACCAACGGGGTCAAAAAACGATCTGGCTCTGCTCACCCGGCAGCGTGCAGTACTAAAAACTATGACCTTCCTTAAAACTGGAACAACTGAAGGAGCAGAGGCGCAGAGACCCTTTGTAAGAAGCATGTAAGAAGCAATAAACACCGAACCCAGCCCCCATCCAGCACCGGCACTCAAGATGCACTACTCCCTGCTCCCGCTCTGGAACCTCTGCAATAAAAATGTAGAGTCCCAGATGGCCACCCATTTTCAAATACTGGGCACATAAGGCTGTCAATACATACGTGCCCCTGTGATATAACCTCTGCCATTTACTTTCCCCCGTATGGAATGTTTACTGGTCTCCTGTTCACCTTCATCTTATTGCACTGTCTCTTGTCCTGGCCCCCCATCATGTGTACGTGACTGACAGCCGTCATCCCTCCTCATTTAAAACCTGTACTGCCAGTGCATTTGCTTCCGTGATTGTGTAGCAGGTTTTTTTTTTAAAAAAAAAAAAAGCCATGGAGTAGTCTACTAACACACACACAGTCAGTCACAGCTGACAAGCACAATAACCTAACTCACAAACAGGTTTTTCTGGAGGAAACCAAGTTCCAGACTGAAAATGGCCTAACATGCCTTTGTGTTCCTCAGTCTACCTTGCCCAGAAAATCTGACGTGGTGGTGTGGATAGTACTGTGCAGCACAGAGGAGCGGGTCTACGGCCAACTGCAGACATCTTACGAGCAGAGGGGGGCACTCGTGATTCTACAAGCTGAAGGGAAAAAAAAAATCCTTTCATTAATGTAGGGTTCCAACAACCACACACATTTGTTAGGTTCAGTGTGCAGGCTTGTTAGTGCCACCATCTGATGGAACTCTGTGAAATGCACCCCCAAAGCAGATTGTTCCTCTGGATGAGGGACTCTGCTTAGCAGGAGCTGTGAGACCTTCAAGCACATACTTACTGCCCCCCCAAGAACTCCATTCAGCATCTTTTTTTATGAAGCAAGAACCCAAAACACCGATGTTCCGTCAAACCCTACCCACTCTGCCACCTAGTCCTATTTGTCCGCTTTCGTCCTCACCGTTTAAGGATGACAGTGTGATGGGATACTATATATTTGCTTTCTACCCAATCACTTCAGTGATTTTCAGGAAGTGAAAAATCATCACGAAGAAGCACTGTGCTGCACTAACATTCTGAAGAGTTGGCCCTGAACAAGATCTGTCGGCACATGGGTTTTGTCTTGACATCTGTGATCCAAATGTAGTTAACCTGCAAAACTCATGAACCCAACATAATGTTAGGAAGAAGAAATGGAGAAAGCCAAACCAATCCTTTCACGGGAAGATATTGCTCTGGATCTTCAAAGAGATAAAAGGACGTATCACTTTTTCCAGAGACCCCTCTCTTCCATTCCAGACCATTTCTGCAATCATGCCAATGAACAATAGCAATGTAAGGCTCTGGAAAACTGACAGCTCTCCACCTAGAGACAGATCAACAACAGACACATGCAGCCTCTACCCTGACAATACTAAACACAGCACCGCTGAGAGTATCTGTTCACAAAGGTGGCCGAATGTTTTTTCAGCAAAATTATTCACACACACACACACACACACACATTTCATATGTCACAAAAAACGTAAAATTGACCTTATTTCATTTTTTTTTCTCTCATCTATTAAAGTATTAAATTATAAAAACATTACAATGAAACCTATGAGCTGTTCCGTAAAAAGATAATCCTTGTTCAATGGAACCTCATTCTTCCTTTGCGCTACCTTCACTAAAATATGGAAATACAATTAAATTCTTGAATATATTACAAAATTTAACTTCTATACCACAATAGCATCAGAGTTCAGCTAAACTACGTGATCTCTAGCAATATGAATTATGTTCCATAAACACACAGCTGGAATACCGTACACTGAAATCATCATTCTTATCCAGCTAACATTGCAGGATGTCACAACTGTCACAAAAGAAAACATCAAACATCCCTTCAGCTTGACCTAATAAAATTTTCTCCAGTGCCTTGCTACTGTTCAGATAGGGAAATGAGAGCAGTGGTGCATATGGCTTGTTTACCCAATCGCAGGTAATGCTGATCATAACGGCCTGAATGAGTCAAGTTCCACACCTAAGAATGCAAGAGCGGGGGAAAGGGAAATCAAGCTGTAGACTCACATTGTGCTTCCTCACTTCATCTAAATGGCAGAGAGAGTGAAGCCTAAGCATCGGGGTTGTAAGCCTTCAGCATGTTGACATGCCAATAGCACAGGTGTGCAGGCCCCAGGAAGGCAGGGCCATAGTACCCCAGTAGACTTCCAGATCAACACCTAGTCACAAAAAACTACTCTCAGTTCCGCTGAGTGCTTCCACGACTGAGCGAAGGCAGACCGGAGCAAGCACGCATGCGCTAACACACACGGAAGAAAAAACCACCCCACGGCTCGATGGCAGCATGCCTCATTCACAGAACCGGCCCATGAACAAAAATGCACCATTGTTGCACACTGTTCTCTCTCTCTGAGGTGAAAGCAGGAGGGGGTTGCTCTCCATACAGGAGTAAAGAGCCCAAGAGTTGATTTACTGAACACCATGCAGCTTACTGCACCCAAAGCAATGTTGCAAGACATCAAGTCTTCTTTCTCATTTACCAAAGAGATAGTTGGGGGTTAAAATGAGTACACAAAAGAAACATCCTTTAAAGATCCATCTGTCCACAGCATTCTGCAAGAGATTAGTTCAAAACATACATCACACTCGTCTGAACAGGTAACAGCCGCAGGGGCAACAAAGGTTATCAATGAACCGCCAGTGAGATCAATGTCCTGAGCTTGAATTGCAAAAGAAGGGAGTATCTGACATTTCCAGTTAATATTGGGGAGACTTAACTTTTGTGGGTTGAAAATGACTCCAGATTAATAAATTATTTTTCTGAGCCATGATTGTAGCTACGATATGGACAAATATTTGTGCTCATCTATAACAGCACCCATGCTTTCTTGAAAGTTTAAAATACTTATTAGGCAAGATGACAAATCAATCAATCAGAGCAATTGACATTTACGGCGCGAGTCCTCTTTACTTCAATTTAGATAAAACTTGCAACATGGGGCATAAACAGCACTAAGAGTCAGCTAAAGACAGCACCTTACCTTAGAGCTTCTTCAGCTCTGCTCCAAACAAAGCTCAACCCACGCAACGCAGCTCTGAATGGCAGACCTGCTAATCTCTGCCAAACTAGCAGCTTCTTCTCACTGGATGGAAAATTCCTTTCAAAACAGACTCGCCATTCACATCCATGCCCCCACCCCACCCCACCCCCAACAGCACGCTATGCTATACAATGTCAGAAGCTGTTGTGCTGTTTCCTCATGCCAACAAGTAGTGATAAAGAATGACAAATGATGGACTAACCTCGACGGAGGCTCCTCACGCATTAAACAAATGACAATCGGGATGTAGGTGAAGCAGGGCAAAATCCCACTGCAGTGCTGAACTCCGCAAGTCCCTTGCTCAGGGGCTTCTCTTACATCTTTATCAAAGCAATGCAATGCAGTGGGAGACACGGCAAATAAAAGCAAAGGGATTGCTTATAAGGGTGACAATGAAAATGAGCTATGACTACAGAAGGCACATTTAAACTCCCTCATTCGATGACTGTATTCATCCAATTCGGTGCAACCTCCTACCAAACCTCCCCATACTGACCTTAAAAGTTTTTAGAAGAATGGAGGTACAATCCTGACAAAGCTGCACCTCATTACCACTCCTACAGACCATTGATTTTCAAGATTAATGCCACAGACAACAGCTCCCTGGCTCTTAAATTAAGTTCACTTTGATCAAGTAACATGGCATCAGTTACACTTACCATGCCCCCCTTGAAATAAAGCCACCAATACCAGAATACATTTGGATGTTTCCTGAAACACAAGATCAACCTTTTTGCACCACCTCGCAAACCCACAAGCTATTCCACTGAAGACACTGTCAGTTTTGTCAATTGTGGGGGGGGGTTGGCTTCACCAGGATACTACATGAAACTAAATGGATTAATTCGGTTTCCAGGTGACCAGACCAGAGCTCAAGAACACAATGGAATGGCAGTCATAGCAGACAGCAAATGTTACAGATAGCAAATGTATGAACAAACAGGTGCCTTATCAAAGACGTGCAGGGCTGTCAAGCCCCAGACTTCTGTGACAACTACCAAAATTCTCTAAGTCTCGGTTCAACAAGACTGCAACAATCCCAACACTACAAAGAAAAAAATGGACTAAATCCCAGCGAAACGAATGGAACTTCATACACCACTCTAGCCTTTTCCTGCAGGAAGTCTTTCCTCTTCTGTACCGACTGTAGCTGGAAAGCATTGTTTCAGTTTAAAAGCAAACTGCTTAGACTCAATACAGCAACATAAAAGGCAGAGCTATCAGCACCTCCAGCTCTCTCAGATACTCTTTTCCATGCAAGTCGCTTCACTTTGTTCCATTTTATTAAGACTTCCATGCATGAACAGCGGGAGGCATTCAGAGGGAAGAACCGCTCCTCATTTGTTATTCAAAACAAAAGGAATCCTCCAAAGATCTGGCAGACCGACGCCTGTGGAACAAGCAGTCTTTGCTTCACAACAGGCCCGCCAGAACAGGCCGCCAGAGCCCATCGCCAAGCCGTCAATCAGCCGGCAGAGAAAAGACATGCTGATGTCTCAATTTCACTTCTCTCTCTCCACGTGCTGTTGAGGAACTGTGGAGGACTGAGGTGGAGGAAGCACCGTGAGAAGCGGACTCCCGACAAACACAGGAGAAGGAGAGCATCGTGGGAGTGACAAACCAAAGCAGAAGGGTCTAAACAGGGCAGAGAAATGGAGATAACAGTGTTGAATTCAACCCAAAGTGTTCTTTTAAAGGGGTATCCACAGAGAGGTGCGTTTGCAGTGACTGCTGAACACAGCCCTATTAACACCGTCACTTTTGTTGCCTTCGAGCAGGGCTGCGTGTCATCAATGGAGGAGGAACCAATCCTTGGAGAGCGGGCTGGGGTAGCCTCAGGTCCACTTCCATTACAGGGCTCAGCCTCGCACCTCTTACTCCCAGGACCAAATGCTAATTGCTTCCCTGCATTTAAAACAAGTTGGTGCAGAGCACTCTGAATTCTGTTTGGCACAGGGATTGGCTCTTAGCGTCGGGCTCTTGCAAGCGGGACCACAGACTTGTCTGATTAATAATGGAGGAGAGCTAAGACTCAAGAGCGAGGACACTCAGGGGTACAAATGTTCCAGCAGGCCTCCTGGGAAGATCATCCACATGGCCTGCATTCTCCACATCACACAACCTCACGCACCACTTGCTGCCCCTTTCCCAACCGCCACAGAGCAGGACAGCACCTGACAGAGATGTCATAAATCACACACAGCGCACTAACTAAAATGCTTTTTTTTTTTGTATAAAAACATGTTTTCGGAGCACCTGATAGCACAGTAGTTAAGAGGTGCTGCCTCCAAACCCAAAGGTTTCCAGTCTGAATCTTACCTAGTACTGAAGTACCCTTGAGCAAGGTACTTGCCCTTACTACTCCAGTAAAATTGCCCATTTGTATAAAAGAGTAAGTAGCTGTTGGTTGCTTAACAGGGTAAGTCACTTTGGCTGAATAAATAAGTGTAAATGTGTTGTTCTTCATTATTACTCTTATTTTGGTACAATTGATCACTCCAATGTGTGCTCATAGTCACTGGACATGGTAGTAGAGCCAATCACCTGCAACAAGTGGTGATACTGAAACTTGCAGATTTATCTTCATTTTGCCAGATTAGGTGTTTTTTGAAGAGCTCCCCGAGTTTGAAATCCGCACACTCCGAAATTACAACAACATGGGCCCCTGCAGGACTTCTGTCTTTTGTCCCTCGAACGTGATGGCTGCAAAGAGTAAAATAAAAGGCAATGAAAAGAAACAAACATCCATCACTCCCCCGCCCCATGCTGGCAGCACACTGACCCACTGACCCTAACACCCCCTTTATGAAGTCTCCTCAGACCACCCCCTTCCTCCTCACGCCTGCTCCGGAATATTCCATTAACTCATGTGACCCCCCCCCCCCCCCCACACCTCCCCCCTGACTGCGATGCTGACATTTCACAGCCATCTCAATTAATTCAGTTTTCATCTGGGAGGAGTGTGACCTGCAGACTGCGGCTGTGTGAGATGGTCTGCAAACCCAATCAGACACGAACACTAAAGCAACACACGGACTTCGCTTCCAAGACAAATGAATTCCCAGCCTGGGGAGTATTTTTAGAGTGCTCACATTCAATCTTCATTTGCTATTCTGACTAAAATAATTTTCTAAATGAACTGGAAAGGAGAAGGAAAAGAAAACTCAAGAGTCCCCACACAGACCCACAGCCGCCACCCCCCCTCCGCAGCTTTGTGTCCTGAATAACGAAAAGAAAGACAATAACATGACGTTAAGTGCTCCGACGGAAAGACTTCCAACAACAGCTCCTTCAAACTGGCCTTGAAAGCACTATTCATTGTGGAGAATGAAGAGCAGGGCCATCGATCCTAGACTTTTTAAAAGTTCACTCTCTCCAAAAGGTTCGATTACACAGTGGGATTGCTTGTCAGGGAGCGCTCGCTGCTCTCTCCCCCAACCCCCGCCGCAGGGTAGTCGTCAAGCACCGCTCTTGGAATTACACATGATCGATCCCACCACCCCCCCCCCAACGGCCAGCGATTACAGGAAGTGCGATAGCAATATACTATTACGGCCTGGAAAGCCCGGGAACGCAGTAATACCCCGGGGTGCCCGCTTATTGGTGGCACATCCAGGTTCGAACAAACGCTTGGCAAAATCAGCGGTCATCGTTGGAACGCATCAGAAGCATAAAGCAGCATTAAACACGAGGGCAAACATTACACTGATTTTTGACATTTCACCCCCTTAATTCCTTTCATTTTAGTCAGTTACGCGGTTTTTAAGTCACCCCCTCGGGGGGTGAACGGAGGCGCACACTGTGGATATCCACACACTTATCTTTGCTCCGTGGGTACTGTTCCACTATATTGATCGCAGGTGTTGCTGCACCCGAGGAGGAGCTGAGAACCCTTGCCATCAGCCAGCTCTTACCCACCCATGGGCCTCCACACGTCCTGCAGTGTGGCGTGATAGATACTGTAATGTAGCGATTTAGTAATGCCCCACCGGGCATGTCCCCATTAAACGGATTTCAAAATATGGACAAAAGTGGATGTTAAGTCCTGGAGCAGAAAGATGACTTTTGATCATTTGTATATGGCCACAGAGAACTAAACCACACAGCAAAATCACTTTTTGCCGTTTCTGCCTACACATGAACGTTAAGATGCTGAACCAGGATTTAAAAAATAAAAAAATAAAAAAAAGGGAAAAAATTTGCTGTTTAATTACCTTAGCCAGACAGTGGCATTCGACTGCTAAAAATTCTCACAGCTTACGATATTATCATATCCCTATGCCACAGCTCAAAACAATGTGTGCTAAGACAACTGCTAATTAGCCAATACAATTGTACTTTTGAGACAGACGTTATTGCTGTAATTAAAAACAACAATGGGTGCTTTCGCATTCCAATCTACCTTCAGTAAAAGTGTGCGGCAAATATTACACAACTCACCAGAAAGTGCTAATGAGGTACATGCCGTCTGTTACCGCGCAAATGTCAGGGGCTGTGGAAGAGATGGATCACTTTGGTGATGACAGACTCCCACTCTTCCAATAACACCTTAATTACACAACCCTGGCTTCAGGATACACATTCTGTACCCATCCTTCACCTTAAACACATACAGACATGCCAGCTGCTCATAGTGTACGTTGCCCACTTGACGTAATAACCGGCTGATTTTACACACAGTATCCTCACCATTTGTACTGTCCATTGCTCTCACCACATGGACTTCCTGCCCCTGCTCTTGTTCTTCCTATTATACAGAGAGAGAGAGAGAGAGAGAGAGAGAGAGAGAGAGAGAGAGAGAGAGAGAGAGAGAGAGAGAGAGAGAGAGAGAGAGGCTTTTTTGTTATCAGCCGTACTCAAATAGAAAGCCAGAACAGGTCCACTGGGGGCTTGCAAAGTCATGTAGCGAGAAGCTATTGGTGAGATTGATGGGAGGTCAAGAGAAAGTGTAACGTGAAATGTGTGTACATTTTTATTCATTCACTTAGCAGACACTTTTCTCCAAAGCAACTTCCAATGAACACTATGTAGTGTTATCAGAGCACACATTATTCACCCAGGATGACTTCAAATGCTTGATACACTATTTGCAATGAGTCACTTATCCACACGTCAGTGAAACACACTTTCTCTATGTCACTCACACACACACACACACACATGGCTCCTGCGTGTAGCCCATTCTCAGTCTTCCCTAGAACTCTTCATTCCCAACAAGGTACAGTCTCCATGATTACACAGCGAGCACCCTGTCAAATAAGGGAATGGGCATTTAGGATATATGAGCAATGATGGACAAGTACAGGCCACAGAACACTGTGCCTTTGCAGATAAGTTCAGTTTAGACACAGCAGGACCAGCAGGCCGAAATCATTGAAACCAGGTATCGTCAAACATTCTGGAACTGAACGAGCCAGCAAAACATTTTTGCCACTGTGACATGTTGAGTGTGCCAAAGCAAATGTTTAAATCAGGTAAACATACTGAAAAAAGAACTAGAGATATGAAACCATTATGCAAAAAAACCTCCAGTAAATCAAGGGGGGAAAGGGAACAGAAAACACTGTTAGGGAAAAACTCAGAAGGGCACATGTAATCCCATATGATTTCATCACACCTATTAAAATTTGTCTTTTCCAAGCTATATTTCTTTTCAACATGTCTCAGGGAATCATTGTATTTGCAGTAACTCATCAAATCGATACGCAGATATTAAATTCTGGACATGAGCTTAAAGATACAGCTGAAATGTGAACAGAGTTCAGATATTCTGCCAAATGTTTATCTTCTGCTGAGAAGGAAAAACTGCAAAGCTCCATATTGTATTTTCTGGATCATTGGAAATCCTCCATTTTTTTTTTATGTTCTACCCAAAGTCTGCAGTGTTTAAAAAGCCATCCAAGCAAGTTTTTCTTTCCACTTTAATGGCGGAATGTAAGTTTTTTTTTTTAACCATGTGTGGCAAATTACATGCTTCATTCACCAAACCTGTATCTTAACTCAAAATTCTGCTGCCTTCCAGAGATTAAGACTTCAGTCACACCTTAACACTTTAACCAAACAGAGAAATCTATGAAATGACCATCACGTTGCATTGCTATTCTTGTACGTGCTAGAGAAGTTCAAATGAAAAGTGTAATGGGATACTATAATTCTCCTGTGTTCTAGGAATATCAGCAATTAAACTGCCCAAAACAATGTTTAACAGCCCTCTCTGGAATACAATTAAACTGACTAATGGAGTGGGTGACAAGGCTGTGCACTCCTATGGGGTTGCCAGCTACTGGGGATTGCTGGGAGTGTGGCACAGGGTAAAGACTCCACCATCAGCACCACGTTCCCCGCTCAGCACATCTGCCGGGTTAACGTTCCTGAATGCAGGACTAATTTGAATCTCATTGGAGAACTTATTACCGTGAGTGAAAGGAGTTAAGAACTAACCCGAGCTATGCCTCAGTCCCTTGTCCCCTCGGGCATTTGGGACATGATGCACAATGTTTAAGGACTGTGAGACAGATTACAACCCAAAAACCCGTTTTACATTTCTTTAGCTGACGCTTTTCTCCAAAGCGACTTAAAACGTTAAACTACTTACCATTATTTTATACAGTAGGGCAATTTTACCGGCGCAATTCGGGGTAAGTACCTTGCTCAAGGGTACCACCCCTGGAGGTGGGAATCAAACCTGCGACCGTTGGGTCCAAAGGCAGCAGCTCCAACCGCTATAATATCAGCTGTTCTCAGTCTAATATGATGGCTTGAGGTCAGTATTCAAAAGAAATAATTAGTACAACAGGCAGTGAGCACAGCCACTACTTGAAGAGAGTAATGAAACTGTACAGTGGTTTATGCGATATACACAGCACTACAATGACAGATGGGAGCATAAGATGATGATGCTGCTGCTGCTGAAATAACAGGATAAACTGACAACTGAACTCAGATCAGTGACTCCAGGTTACGCAAAAGGGGTAATGGAACATGGGCACCCCAACTGAACAGGGGTTGCACTCACTCCCCACCATGTGGTGTAATTCCATTTCCCCATTCAAAGCTTCTGGAGACACCTCAACACATCTCTTTCCACATGAGCAGCATCATCTCCACAGACCCCTGCCTATATCCTTTCACTTTGTCAGTATTGAAAAATACAATCTCTATGCGGCGGGTGCTTCTCTACAGCAGCAGACTTACTAACTGGAACGCCAACAGATGAGTGGCTTCAGCCTTTGCAAATGTTAGCAGGGCAGAGCTGCAGCGGGGGGGACAACAGCAGTTGGAGCCACCTGTAGACTGTGTTCATACACTCCACGTTCTGCTAGAACCATTTCGACTGGGGAAGCCGCTTGTAAAGCCCATGTAAATTAAAAGAGCGACTCCATCATTACGGTGACCTTTTGCTTTGCTTTCGGGGACAGGTTGTAGGCGAGAAGCCTTGTGGTAGTACCTGCAGAGCGGAATCGACCCAGCCCGTTTGGTCGGAATTGCATGTCTGGACCATACATTTGCAAATCTTGAGATAGGAATAATCTGGGGTTTAGTACACCCATGGGACACGCCTGGGGGCAGGATACATACTGGAATAATTCAGTAGGGTTACTCCCTGCTATTGCTCACTTTCCAAACACACCACACATATTTAACACTGACTAAACAAAACCGCAGTTTTAGAAGCACATCACTGTTAAGAGAGCAAATTATGAAATTTTCCGAATGATCAGAAAACATGCACGCGTGTTAACACTTCAGACACGAACAAACTTTCACGTCCTTCCTCCACCACACTGCCTTCTGGATTGGATAGGATTCATGAGCACAGGGATTTCATGCAAGCCGTGCTAATTCAAAGTGACCCTCCTTTGTTCTAACAAACAAACAATCATTAGGAGAAAACAGACCCGCCGGTCAGCATCACCAAGCAGACCCCAGGGACACACAGCTTGAAACATTACACTCGAAAGGGAAAAAGTTCATAATTTTTGCTGATTTCAGACAGAAGAGAAGGAAAGGAGGCAAAATGTCAGATGACTAAGTGCTGTGACGTGCTGAGCGGCGAGCAATGCAAGACCGCCTGCGGGGCTCTGTGTGGGTGTCCGCATGTGTGCGGGGAGACGATAACGCAGTACAAGGCCCCGCTCTCAGAACTTCAAACAGCTCCATCAAACAGCGCTGTCAAAGCGCTAAACTTAGTGGCGTGAAACATCTGCCTGGAAACAGCCTTCGGTTCTTTGGGAACTGGTGTGCGAGGGGGTGCTATGGATACAGCCACCATCTCTCCAATCTCTCAGAACAAGGTGTACAATAGCCCACTCCCTAATTCAGGACAATGTTCATTAAACATTAACAGCACAGCAATACAGTACTACAGAATTTCTTCCACAGGGTGATTAGGATTACCTATAATGGCCAGGGTCTGCATGAGCAGGTGTCCTGTTTGCAGAGCTCTTTCAGTAGGACTCCAGTCTGCGTGGGCAGTTCTTTAGAGCAGTCCCTTAGAGCAGTCCCTATTGCTATGCAGTAATGGACAGAGTAACACAATCCAGACCAAGACACCTCCTATCAGTACAGCATGCAGCAGCGAGTTTACCTTAACAGTACAGCTTGGTGGGAGTTTCTCAGTGAAACTCAAAACTAGAACAGCACCCCCCCCCCCTCCTCCCTTTGTGAGTCCTGTCACACCTTGCTTCAGATAGGTACTGGCTCCTGGAGTTCATAGTCATTCTCTTTCACAGAGCAAACAAGGAATCTACTCTTTTTTTTTTTCCTCTAAGGATTGGATCTGGACCTGTGCTACACATTCCAACCTTATGCAAAATGAGACAAGTCACAAAGAACACGGGCTTAAGGCCAGCCGGACATGTTGAACCGCTGCAAAAAAAATCACACACGCAGTCTACGCTCCTAGTCAGCTGTTAATGTAATGTTTTTGAAACAGCTATTCACTAAAAGAAAAAGAAAAAAAAGCAGTTCAACAGGCAGCAGTTGGGTCGTTTTGTGCCGAGGGGGCTTTTGGATTACGGATCTGTCTCCATGACACCATGTTTACACACTTAACTCATACAGAAGGCATCTTATTCTTAGGATACTTGTGATGAAAAGCACTAATTTGCTGCTACACTCCCGATCTATTGAATCCCTAAATCCTACCAAATACAAAAGGATTGTGGAAAACCAGTATTTCTGGTTAAGACGCAAACTACTGACATGACTACGTACTGAACTGGTAGTCTATTCCTACTGTTCACACTAAAAGGAGACTGAGTAGTGAACTCTTACCCTCCTGTGAGAGAGGTCTGGGCCAGAACAAACCTTCTAGAACTCCTCTATCTGATATAGGGGCTTCATCACAGCACCAGTGACCAAGGCAAGTTTCTAGTTAAACTCCATAATAGCAATGACTACAAGGAAAACATCAGCAGGCTGGAATATTCTGGCACTGATTCTTGCCCAGCAGCCAAGGAAAAAGACTTTTGATTCTGTTTTGTATGCAGCAGGCAAAGTTGTTATTGGTGCTAGGTGTTATAGCTTATAGCAGTAATTGTCCCATATATAAGGGCAAGTCATACGTATCCGCAATATTAAAAATTCGTCTAAAGCAAATTACTGCGGATACTTTGAGACTTACCCTCGTGTATTACATAGGAACAAACACTCAAATATACGGAAAAAACTATGTCAAATATCGCTATGTAATAAAACATTTCTGAAGGAGCTAAGGGAAGATTTGAGTAACAAGACAAAAGCTGAAAGGCTGGGGAAAGCAGCTGAGGGAGCGTTTTAAACATCCCTCCGTGAGTGTGGGGAATGAACAAAATCGTGAAAGTGATAAGGCAGCCCTGAAGTGAGGACATGCCGCCTGAGAAGAGAGGATAATCTGCATGCAGACTGAGGAAGAAGAAGAGAAGAAAAAAAAAAGAATTTTCAATTGAAGGAATGGAAAAATACTTGGATTCAGTTTAAGGAATTCCCAAGCAAGTAACAACCATACTGCCTGCCTTACGCATCACATTATCTCTCATGAGAAGGGGAAAAACTTAAAGAAAAAAAAATTGTGATGGCGCTGGTGTCAGTGAAATGAATGCTCCTGTTAAACGGAAGCTGTTAGCACACTTTGAAGTGTAATCTCTGGAGCTAGTGATCCCTCAGAAGTGGTGCACTGGACATGCTCAGACTCCTACACTCTCCCCATTCAAAGTGAATTTGGCTTTAAAGTCCTTTCATGAGCTCCTCATTCGCTTCCATGCCATGGTTCAGTTAGCAGCACTCAGCAGAGGCCAACTGGCCAATTTGATATATTGACTTTGAGAGAGGGGTAGCCAACGAGCTGTACAGCCCGAAGTATTCGTGAAAACCAAGTATTGCTTTTTGTCCGCAGAGGTGTATTTTTGTACGCAAGTACAGATGACACTTGCACGCAAGGGTCATGGGAGTGAGGTGAAGGATGATAACCAAGGAGAATGATGATCAAAGAGAAGGTGTTAGAATTCTAAGACCAGTAAATCTGGAAGGGCCAAATACATATATCTTCCAGTTGAGCCAAGGAGTCCAGTATGGAGATTTTACTTCAACGGCTCAGCCAGACACTCTTTTCATCACCAACAAATGGGCCCCAAACACCCAAACTCCTCCATCACATTCTCTTCTAGGCTTTTTATGGAGGGGGGGAAGGCAAAAAAACTGAAGAATTTAGAGAATGTGTGCTGCGTGTTAAGTTACCTGGGAATTTTAATGAACATTGGAGCTAATTTTACTTTGGCACAGTCTGCAGGGAATAGGAATGCAGGTTATTAAAGCAAAAATACAAGAGCTCTTAACTGCAAGTTAATGGAATATAAAAGAACGAATCATACATTTGCACTGGTCATTGTGTTCTGCTCTTAAAGAACATTTGCCACACGCCAGGAATGTAAGTGTGCCTATCTTCCATCGTCAAAGTTCATTGTAACTCCTGTGGCTGTAACACTACTTGCTTTATTGAACAAGCAAGAAACGTCAACCATGGCCAGCAGGCATTGATAAACAAGAAACGATCCATAACGAAGCCATAAGCACACAGACCGGACAACTCAAGCATCGAGAGCTGGTATAATTAAGGCAGTCCAAAGTGAATTTGGTATTAACACTAATTACAAGGAAACTGATTACACTGAGTGCTTTCCTCATTAATGAAATTCCATTTATCTTCCTGTGACAGGAAGTGACAGCATTCTTCAGTGATGTCATGAGACCCGTGAGATAGTTGTGCTGCTCATTATAACGAAATGAGCATTGTTTTGTCTAACTCCTTGGCTTTTTACGGAGAGTACAGGATTAAAAGTTAGCATTTTTAGAAGTAGTCTCACTGATGCTAACAGCTAATTGGTTTAGAATGTCTTCAAATGAAAGAAACAAATTAGAAATGTAATAAGAGGTACAAAGATAACTGATTACATATGCATCAACCAAGACGGAGAGACCCTGCTTCAAGTTACATGGTTCATTAATGTACAAGACTAGGAGTCAGAGCAACTGACACCACCCAGCTCGAACCTGGCAGCACTGCTCCTCCTAGGGGGCTTTTTTGTTTCTCTGAATTCAAAAAAAAAAAAAAAAAAAAAAAAAAAAACACTTCTCATTTGCCTTGCCAAAGAGGTGCATTAATGCCTTCCAATAACTTCTCATCTGCTCCATCTGCCCAACTGTTGTTCCCACTTGGCTGGATAGCACCTCCACTTAGTGCGAGCTTCTGCATACACCTGGCGGTGTCCACAATGTTAATTTTTCCTAGATCACCTGAATAACCCTCCCCCCCAGCCAGTCAGCTTCCTCCAACGTGTCCCCCTCGGCTCACAAATCACCTTCCATAGCCCTCACGACTGCTGCTCCAAACGACGCCTTGCCTTTCACGCTCCACAAGCCAAAATGGATGGCTGCAATTACAACTATACAACCTTGAGGTCTTCAGAAAACCTGGGAACAAAACAGTGAGAAAAAGACAGGAGGGGTGTGGGGGAAGCAACTGCCTGGGTACAGCCTTTCCCCAGACAATCCACTCCCTGCTTGAGGCAGACTACATTACACACAGATTTACAGCCAAGGATAAAATTTGGTCCACCTCCCTCCCACCTGCCCATCCCATTGGCATTCAGCCCTTTCTTCAGCTCAGTTGTAGCCCTCACACAGAAAGCTCCTCCCATGAAGGCCATCCTCATGAGAGGGGTCCTCTCCAAAGCAGGATCCTACAGGAACCAATGGTGTCAGCTGCAGAATCATGACCACAAGCAGCAGCGCTGCACTGATATATTGGACAGAAATGACACGGTTGGAATTTTTGGAATAGTAAAATACTATTTGATGATGTCAACAAGTAACATAATTACAGAATGTGAGCAAATCTTACTCATAAATATTCTGGAAGTACACAAATAAAAACTATTAATGGGATATTTGCAAAAGCAAGAAAAACAAGAAAGCGGGGGGGGGGGGGGGGAATCAAGGGCAAGGTAGCTATTATACTGGACACAAGTGGGACGTAAGAAGGCTTGCAGATGGCAAGATTCTTCAGTGGAATTTGTTTGCTAAAAATTAGAAAAAACTGTGCATATTATGCTACAATTAACATTCTAACACCATTCTCTTCTAACTGACTCACTGTTTCCCATTAAATAAATGTAGAAAGTATACTTAACTCCTTATTATACTTATTCAGAAGAAGTGAAATCAAAACAGCATTTGCTGAAACTCATATTGGTCTCTTGGACAGTTGCAGGACAGGATGTGCACTGGTACCAAAGATAAATATAGTATTACCTTGGCGACGTAGTAAGAACAAACATCTAGATTTTTTTTCCATCATACAGTCACCACTTTCATTCAGGCCTGTTGTCAATCTACAGTGGTATTACTGGTGATGTAGAAGTCACACATCAAATATATCCAGTTAGGAGACTGTATGACTAACATCACTTCAACTTTTACTAAATCATATGGAAAAAGAAAAAAGGAAACTTGCGGCAAACTCGTCTCCAATTTCGCTGGACTTTCACCAACAAGATGTCAATGTTAGCCAGTTGGTTGCTCACAAAGCTTACTGGCTGGAACTAAGCTGGACATCGTACATCACAGAATTTTGTATTTGTGTCCCTTTTAGCTCACGAACCTCCTGAATGTCATAGTGCTCTTTTCAACAGGTCACACAGTGTAAGCAAAGACGATCAAAGTCTACATGAGTCACATGTTGCTATAGTGACACAAATTCCATATTCAAATAAAAGACAACGGCCATGCTGGCATTCCTAAAATCGATACTGCCATGTTCAAAACCCTTACTAGTTCACCTACACTTCTAATGATCTTCTGTGTAAAAGGTTTGAATATAAAAAGTTTCATGGTTACAAAACAATCACTAGTAAAACATTTAAGTGCAGCAATAATGTCAATTATAACTTTATTAAGAACTACTAAGCAAAATATATATAATTGGTGGAAATGTTTCATTGAAATTACATGAAATGCTACCAGGAGGGTTATAGAAGGAAAAAAAGTTTAATGAAATGACAACCATCAGCTCTGATTCCATTGTTTTACTGTGGAAAACATTGTACCACGACATCCAACGTGAGCACCGAACATCTGCAACTTCACAGGCAGCGCTCATCAAACAGACAAAGAACTAGATATGATGAATGGACATCAATGAAATCATTGTGCCTTTTGGGCTTCACACACACAACAGCGCGCATGGAATTCATACACAGAAGACTTGAACCGTCCGAATATTGTCATCACCCGTGGACCAGGGTCAAACAAAAATCAAAACATCTTAGGTCGCATAAGATATTCTTCCCTGTTGAGAAAATGTACCTGGGAATCAGCCATGTTTATGTTCCATGCAGGCCCAGAGCCAACCATTTGCAACTCAAGAGATCTTAAACCCATTTAACTCCCACTGTCACTTCCAGGCATGAAAGGTGAACTGAGGGTCAGAGAAAAAGAAAAACCTTACTTGACTTGTCCTTCCATGTCTAGAACAACAAAATAACCCTGTTCACGGGCAGAAACAAATTAACATGGCTATAACAACGGTTACACAAAGGCTTGCTCAACCGTATTTTCAGAAATTCAGTTAATGAGGAGAGAACACAGCCGAAGGGCAGATCCTCAGACTTCTGCGGTCAAAAAGCAGAGCACCTATTCCACCTTAATCTTAACTGAACCTGTGTAGCTCCCTTTAAGCTGTCAGTGATGGTAGAAAGAGTTGGGAACAACCCTCCAGGACCATGTGCTGAATAACCCTGGTATCAAATATACACTCCTCCCCAATTATTTGAATTTTCGTGTATTCAGTCTGCAACATTTGGTCCGGTGCAATAAACGGTGACTACAAGGCTGTGTGAGAGAGACTGAGAGATGCATCGAATTGTTCGAACTGCATATAGATACACCACGGTACTTTATTATTCATATATTTAAATGTGACATATAACCTTCCTCTTCTTCAGGCCAATCCGTGTAAGTTGATGATCTAAAAAAACTTCACATATGCTAAACCTTTCATGAATGAAAATTTTCACAAGTAGCTCAGTTACCCTATAGAGCCAGTAAACCACGAAAAACTATAATAAAAAGGAAGAAATCGATAAATCTAATTTCAATGTTTTTACAGTAGAAGAAAAACAATATACTAAAAAAAATATTAAAATTTGTTCCACTCTAGTTAAACTTTTTTTTTTTTTAAATAATTTAGAAAAAGATGTTCGTACAGGCTTATGTTTGCTACTACAACCGCACCTGATTCATAAAAGCTTTGCAGATATTATCAAAAAAATAATTTAAATGATTTTTATCATCATCTTTACCATAATATAGGATGTATTTGGGATGAGCTTGGAAACTGGAATTTTTATCTTGTTTTACGAGGTGAGGTCTGTTTTCAAAAAACAAATCAGGACCAGGGTGGGCAGGAAAAGTGTACATCAATTCAAGGCTAACAAGAACTACAAGCCAGACCTTCTTGCAACTCAGCCAACCAATGACAGCTGATGCATCAAATAAGCAATACTGCACTGTAAAAACTGTACATTTATTTTTGTTACCTGGTGTTTTTCTCAACTCCTACTTTTTAAGCTATTTACAATGACTTAAATATTAATACAGCGGAGTAATTGTTACTGGAGCAATGTAGGGAAAGTACCTTGCTCAAGGGTTCCACAGCAAGAGAAGGGTATTCAAAACTGGATCCTTTGAGTCCAAAGGCAGTTGTTCTATCCACTAACCTACCTGCTGTCCCTGCAACTGTCAGTCAGTTGTAAAGAGTGTCTACTTATTATACATCCTGCTTACTGTAAGTTGTTGCTGCTTAAGGTGTATATCAACAGGCTTGCATTACACCTCCTGGAAATGAACAGAAATGCAATCAACAATATAATGAAGCCGCAGTGTCAGGAAGGTATTTAAAATGTCACATTTTAAATATGTCTTGTTATTGATTCACCATATCTGGTACCCCTTTCACCCTGTACTGCATTTAACAAGGAGTCCCGGAACAGACACGACTGACATTGCCAACGACGGCAAGAAAGCTCTCAATCACACCGCACCAGAAACCTCTGGAATGTCTGATACTGAAACATTAAAGAACATTTTTGCTCACAACAGCATTAATCACCCTGAAAAACTCAAATGAAAAGTGCCAACTGTTTCAGAGAGACACATCATGCTCACATTAATGTCAGAAACAAAGTGCTTGTCAGTTGCATCCACTGAAAGAAAAGCTGTGCATTTCAAACAAAAGCCCCACAAAACCACGCCTCTGCCCCCACATCATCTCTTTTTTTCCCCCCCCTTCTCCCCTCCCTTGTCCTGTTGCTTCCCTGTCAAAATATGTCCTAGCCATTTCACCAAGCAACTAATGCAGTCAAAATTACTGCTGGGTCTACACTTTACACAGAGAGATAAATTTCAAGGCACAGAGCAGAGGATGTGGTCCCTATTCCCAGTTCCGTGCCTCCTTTACATGCTGTCTTTCTGCAGAGCCCAGGAGCACGATGTGTGCATTTGTAAGGAGGCTAGTCCATCAGCAATGGAAGACATTCCCATAAAGCACGGGACACCACAACCGCAGCATGTTAGTAACAATGTTCTCACCTGCAGCACCTGTAAACACACTACTCCCTCCCTCTCCAGTGCCTTCATCGCAGTGAGTCCATTCTACAGTTCCCTTAAAAACCCTGAAAGCCTTTTGGAATCAACACCTGATAATTATCTTAGTTCACACCTCCTGAACTGCATTCATGACTCAAAGCACAATACGACCATTCAGATATGGACTGCTGCAGCTCCCTCTCAATATGTTTGTCTAACCTGGCAACACATTATGGCAGCTTTTCAACACCTTGCAATCAGCAGTACACAGAGAAATGCACCATTGTGCTTAGAGTCTCTGTCACACACAGTGACAACGTAGACTTGTCAGCTTCTGTTCCCTCATCACTGCTTGTGTGTGTGTGTGTGTGTGTGTGTGTGTGTGTGTGTGTGTGTGTGTGTGTGAGAGAGAGAGAGAGAGAGACAGAAAAAGAGAGAGCGAGAGTGCAGGCTGCTTCCCAGACGTCAGCACACACACACACACACACCATGAGCCAACGCCTCTCGCTTGGCTGCTGTCCGCGAGGCAGCCAAGAGAGACGTTGGTTCAGAGTGACGTTGACAAATGTCCAGCACTGGCCCAGACTAGACCCCAGAGAGCTGAACAATGTGGAGGCAGCGCATGTCCTAGACAAGGGCATCTGCACTGCGCCAGAATGGGTGGGGGGTGGGAGGGTGATGGGTTTTTCCTCTCACCCTTAACTCCCAACCAATTAAAAACAAGATACTCAGACATAACAAGGACAGTTTCAGTGCGCATCTCACACTCATTTATCTGTTTTAGTTGCATCCGCTCATAGGACATCCCACCTCAAGAAGACACCGTTGGGCTCTGTCCAGCTGTCTGTCAGACACCCATCTATCTCAGGGTGTTAGTATTCTGCTCATGCTACAGGCTGGGCTAACAGATGCCACCCTCAGACTGCTCTTGTGGTTGGCCAACACGCTCAGGTTCTCTCCAGCCTTGTGAAAAGGAGGCTGAGGAGAAGTGCCTCAGGTCAGGCAAGCCTCCAGGTAAATCCCATCAAGGAAGTAGGTGAAAGAAAGGGCAGCAAGACTGACAGACAAAGGAAAAAGAGGAGAAAACAGAAAAAGCTGTCAGAGGTGCAGAAAGAATCATTAGCAGACATCCCCTGGGTGACCTGAGTGATGTCCTTCACCCCCATATCCTCCTTCAAATGCCTGCGGCCCGTTACTCATCATCCCAAAAGGGCCTTGCAGTGCTGACCTGAGCCCCCTCACAATCACACACTCCCGGTCACTCAAATACTTGAACCAAAATTTCCATTGCCAAATACTGAGAGAGACTGTCATGACAACTGATGCTACTTATTCACAGGCTTTAAAAATGCAGCAGTAGTGCAGACATAGCTCCCCACCCAGAAAGACAGTTGGGGATGTCTGATAGCTTATAATGGCAATGATGACTTCAGCAATACAAGTATCTGCCTCAGGCCTAATCTTCAAGGCTAGGTGTGAAATAAAACACAGTTCATGAGGAAAAACTGGTGCTTAGCAGGGAATCATGCAGGAGATGCAGTTGTACGAAAAGAATCAGTGCAGAATACGTCAGCCGTGAAATTTAGCCTCTATTCGTTATTGGAGACACCGGTGGCGCAGCTAGTAGCGCTGCTGTCTCACGGCACCTGGGTGGTGCGAGAGGATGCGGGTTGAATCCCTGCTCGGTTTGTGTGGAGTTTGCATGTTCTCCCTGGGTCTGTGTGGGTTTCCTCCCACAGGCCAAAGGCATGCTGCTCAGATTCATCCCTAGTGTGTGAGTGACAGAGAGAATGTGTTCCACCGATGTATGGATGAGTGACCCATTAGTGTATCTAGCAGTGCAAGTCACCTTGGTGATTAAGGTGTGTGGGGGTGACTTCAGTGGGCAACTAAGCAAAACAGTCAAATCTTAGTGATGGAAATAGAGACTGTTTCTGCAAGACACAGCCCAGTTCAAACAACTGAGGTCTATCCACCTCATGAGCTCCTGGATCTAAGATACCAGCAAGTCACCTATCCCTCCTGCGTAGAATGAGTTGCAGCCCCACCGCTCTCATGACTGAGAGCCAGACAGCCACCATCACGCAAAAGACACTAATCTTGACAGCAATCAATAGAAATTATTGCTTCATCAGTAAGGAGGCTATGTCCTGCACTCTCATCTGAAGACATCTGGGGACAATCTAATCCTTTTAGGTGATTAGCTACAAGGAACAGATGGATATGATCAGAAATCAGTTGATGGGCCAAAACCTGCTTAAACTCCAGTTTGTTATCAACCAGCCATATGGACACATTGAGCTTTTGAGAGCCGATACATCAGGATGTCTTTGCATCTGCTTGTGGAAAATGTCTGAACCTGGATATTAAGTCCACAAAACACCTCACGGGGGATGTCTTCAACAGCTACATTTTCCAGTTATTCTGCTTTTAAACACAGCAAATGTAGAGGTTTAGCTGTTGAAAACATTAATTTCTTCAAGTTTTCCTGGGTTGTGGTTTAGGAAGGACTAGCAGAATTTTATCAGCAAGGATGAATGGTAATAAACACGTTTTTCCTATCTGCGCATGCGCAAGAAAAAAAAAGTCCAGGAACTCTGCGATGCACATCTCTCTCCCCCTTAAACTGCATGTTACCGCATAAAAAGGAAACAAGACATGAAGCCAGGAGAGATGAATGCTGTAGGTCAACTACAGACTGTGATTGAGGACACACATCCAGATGCATTACAATGTGTAACAGCTTCTGTTAAGGAAATCCATTTTCTTCTCTGCAATTATCCCACCCCCATCCCCTTGACACGCACAAAACCACCCCCACACTGCAATACACATCAAAAATGGTGAAAGAGAAAACAGGGTTTTTTCATTCGCTGGGGGAAGGATCAACTCCAGCCTGGCCTCTGCTTCCTGTGGGGGACACAATGAATTGCTGCTGCCGCTTCCGGGAGCGGAGATTTCCATTTGTTCTTAATTCCAACATTAGTCACAGGTCCCAGGCCATCGTCTCTCGGGGCAGGTAAACACTGTGGCCCAAACAAACCGTAAATAACACTGTCTGCTTTGGTGCAGAGACTGCAATGCCTGACAAGTGCTGCCACACGGTGAGACAGGAAAAGAAAAACGGAAACACAAACATACAAGCTGGCGCCGTAACACAGCAGAAATGTCCAAACCTCAATCAGTATGAACCCCATACCGGTCTTTTTAAGAAGACCCTATGTTGTTAATTACTTTAGTTTCTTCTTTTGTCACTTTAATATATTGAACACTGTAAGGAAAGCATCAAAAAAAAATGCCTCACCTGCATGATAAAGAACTTTGCTTAGACATGAGAGTAAAAACAGAGGAAATTACTTATCTGGATGGGGGGGGACACACATTCTAAAACTCGTCATTACGCCAATAAAAGCTTAATCAGGCCTAATCAATACCACTTCTTTAATGCGAGATCCCTTTGTGAACATGGTAGTATAAAAACCTAATTACTAACACTGTATGGTGGATATCAGTGGTCTGCCCAGGCCTTGAAAGCCCCCAGGTTCCAGTGGGAGCTAACAGGGAGGGGCAATTCAAGGGGGAGTTGTTACAAGGACAAGCACAGAGCTGTTCCAATACAGACCACAATTAGTACAAAGCTTTCTACTTTCACTTAATCATCCACTGTGAAGGATTTTCCTTAGAGTACTATTAGTTGGTTAACAGAGTTTTAACACAGAAGGCCACACACAAGTTGACTGGGCAGAGCGAAGCCAACCACCACCCCACACACAGTATAGAGAAGAGCTCACTTACCACTATGCTTGTGAGAGGGCAGCTGAAACAGACCTGGAAGACAGAAACAGGAATCATTATGAATTCAGCACACAGCCACACGAAACAGACCCCCTGCTGCACACATCTACATTTATAAGCGCCCCCCCCCTCCCCTCCAGCTCAACTAATGGTGGGAAGTAAAGAGGCAGACTTGGTTGGGTTCTTTCAGCTCCACTGCATCTGATTACATGTGTCCTCTATAGCAATAAGTTCTAACATGCAGGAATGCCACTTTTTTTCCCCTATCTATCAGAGCAGCTTCAACGCTGTGCAGAAATACAGAAGTCACAACATTTGATTACCACCAACCGGTAGAGGAAATACACACACACACAGACAGGTGACAACCTTCTCATCATAAAATTCCCCAACCGAAATGAAGTATGAAGTTCACCCCATAGCTGGTGGCTTACTGTTCGCATGCATACCAGCAATGCACTGGTGTTCCAGCCACACGTCAACACTTCTTGGGGTTGGACCTAAACCAAAACTGCCAAAAAAAAAAAAAAAAAAAAAAATCCACATTACACACCTGCAGAAGCTCGAGGCTCATTGCAGTTCAGTAAAACTTCTGCAAATTTTCTCTACCGGCAGTCAACAAGGGCTTCCCTGCAAGGAAGAGGTCCCTGACCTTCGGGGTGAAACCAAGATTCAATTAGTGAGTTGTGGTAATCAAAGTGGTAGTAACAAAGAGGGTCCTTCGAGGATAACTCTGTGGGAGGGTCAGCTGGGGAGAACCCCAAGCTGCTGGGCCAAAATGAGAGCTGGAAGGATGCACCCACACTTCCACAAGAACTCTTTTAAGAAATCCCTCATGCAGTCATTAGTGAGATAAAAGCATGTGCTTACATATTGCATGAGTGAGCAAGGTTATATCCTTCACATGTTTAATGTTAATCTAGAAGCATGTCCCTGTGCTTCTCTATGTCTTCTCTTGTCTCCAACTTACTGCTAGCCAATATACAACCTGCATTGAGATGCACAGATAACAGTGCTGTGAGAACGCAAGGTGCTGTCAGTAGTGAGGAGCCAACAGCAGAGTGGCTTGGGCACACCTGGGCTCATAACTGACCATGGCTACAGGTAAGGATACGTTGCAAAACTACAGGTACATAAACCAGCCGCGGAAAACTTGCATGGCACTTAGTGACTTATTTTACAGATACAGTGACTACTTTGAGAGCTGTCATTTTGGCATGTTTCCCAAGCTCAGACTATTCCTAGTCCAATGATTCCATTTAGTACTTCTGGGGAAACTTGTCATAGCAACCCTGGCCAAACTCCCCAGGAGGGACACAGAAACAGAAAAATCAGTACAGCATCAGTAGACCAAAGGCTGCGTGCAGTAAGTCACCAAGGCAACTGCACTTAAAATTACCCTAGACTGAGGAGTAAAACAGATGCTACCTGTAAGTAAGGGACTCTGACAAAGCAGAGCTCGGGAGTAACCGGGGTAGCATGCGAAGGGAAGGGGGAGTTGGGCATAAAGTAGCTCAAATGGCAACGCGCTGGATGTGCACTACATCACAAGCAGCACGCACACAACCATTACCAAATCAGATGACTATTCACCAGGAAAGCAGCATCTGAGTACGATCCATATGTCCTCAAGTGAAGGTACATTAGTGTTTATAGAAAGGAGCTAACTACATACATATTACAATTTAAAGCCCAACTGCACTCCCCTGACCCATCTGCTTATTCGACACAGTGGAGCATAAACAAAGTTTCAGCAAAGTCAGACACCATAATCCTGCTACATCTCCTTCTCAAATTGCCCTGCTCTCAGTAGGGGGGGGGGAAATAAGACAACAGCCAAGACCGTGTTTCTTGACAGCATCTAGGCTGGATTGTTGAGGGAGAACCTCCACTCTGCTGTAGAAACAATGAAGACAGAAAATAACAGCCAGGCTTGGGCACAGGACTCTACTGCAGCTCAGGTGGTGTCGTCTATGACTTAAGGTGTCTCACGCCACTAGGTAGCTACCTCAAGTCACTCAAAAATATTTTTAATACATTCTACCACTAGATAGAAGCGAATCATGCGGACACAAAGTAGCTGCATTTAATTTATAATCTTAGGTTGAATTTCCAGGTCTTCCTGCAGGTACGGTTTTCAAAACATATGGGTTACAAGTCAAAGGTGACTGAAGGAGAGTAAACCGTCATCATTAATCAGCATTAGGCAGAGCAGCATCTTCACAGCTCCAAGGAGTTCGTAGTGTCAGTTCCTCTGTGATCTGTTCAGATGCACCTGTAGCTGCACAGGTCCCAGTTCGTGCAGTACTGTGAACCGCAAGTAACTGATCATTTAAAATTGCTGTTCTTTTATCCCAGGCAACTTGTAAGGCACTGCATGCAGGTAGAACTAGCACATGGAAAAGAAGCAGGTCAGCTCAAAATCAACATGTACATTCATATTAAGTTTGGAGTTCCTTCCTGATACTTCTATATGAGATGGATAACGTGAAAGATACTAAAACGCCTGTGTAGCGATAAGAAGCCAAGCTGGAAGCCTCTCATATGCTGAGCTGAAAGTGCTGCTTGAAGGGGTGGATTTTAAGGTAAGGTAAGAAAGGCTTTTGTACCAGCTGTAGTGTAACACAAAGAGATGGCAGCTTGTTAAACATAAAAGTTAGTGAAAATGATAACAAGAGGTTAGGGAAAAGAGCACTGACCATCTTGCTGGAAATGCAATAAAATTTGAATATGTAGGCCACATCAAGACAATGTTCTCAATGACACACTGCAGACTCCATGCAGGTCTATAATCTAAACAGCAATGTCTATCACCCTTGTTTTCATCCCCTTTGCTTCAGCCACCCCTCACAAATATCTCCACATCTGCTTTTACACTTCAGGAGCAGCATATTTAATTTTAATGCGATTTTTTACGGTTGGATCCACAGGAAGTCCTGGCCAAAATTCCCATCGGGAATTCAGTCGGTCTCCTGTTTGGCAACGTACCTGTTCATGCTCAAACGTATAATTTGTGATTATTAAATCTTTGCTGCTCACCCAGCATTCCCAGGATAAAATATGTTTGTTTAGATCTTTGGCAATGATCTCACAGTATCACAATGTAGCGAAGTGCAGGAGATCCCAGGCATCATATACTGTACAATTCAAACTAAAAACAATCAACCCATTTAAAATGCATACATTCTAAAGGCAATAAATTACTGTACAATAAACATTTCAGCAGAAAAATTAAATAAAGCATGGCAGACAACCAACAACAGGAATTTCCACCTACCACTGTCCACCCAACCAACATGTGGTACAGTTGTCCCCAGCATGATGTCCAAATCCCTTTTCACTGCCCTCTCTGATTCATACATGGACAGGATGGACGAGGTGCTTGTGAGGGCAAAGGCACTGTCTGGTTGAAGAGCGGAGGTTGGTGGCAGGCTGTGTTCAGTGTGGAAAGGTACAAACGACTGCCGATGCTAACATTAACACAAGACACATGAACTCCTGCGATGCGCACAAAAATATTGCAAGTATCAGCTAATACACGAAGCCCGATCATGGCCACCAATTTAACACTGATTACTGTAGTAGCAGCTGGAAGGATCTTTCTGGACGGACAGACTCCTGGAGAAGCCCAGAATCCCTAAATTGAACACCATGCAAAACACAGCTTTTGGCCTTTCTCTCTAAAAGCTGCATATTGCAGCCAAGTGCACTTGCTCCGCTCAACACGATTAAGCTTAATTAAAACGGTTCTTGTTCCATTGAAAACTGGAGCCTAAAATATCACCCCTATTCCTCACTAAATTCATCCTGCTGAATGCATCGTAATCTTTGGCTATCTCAGACGTCAACCCCGACACTTCCCTAGTCCTCATACAAGACTCCCACCATTCTAGGGTGGGACTGAGTCCATAACTGGACCCTCCTTTCAGGTTCGAATGCCCCTGGAGTCTCCCCTCGGTATATTAGGGCTCCGTTTACAGCTTCAGTGGGATTACTGCATTCTCCTCATTCAGTGAGGCAAGCCTCAGGCACGAACAGGACACACAGAGACATACAGGCACAATGCAAACAAACACACAAACAGCAGAGGCTCACACAGACAGGCCATGCACAACCACGAGTACATCTTCAGAATGAGCCCAACAACATTTTGTCTACCGCATCAACACAAACCCTGCTTTGCGCTTCGATTAGGAAGCAACACACTGAGTAGTGTAGATCGGATAAAAGTGTAGAAACAAGAAATATGAGCAGAGGTGCTTTGAATGTGGGTGCATGAGCGCATACACACACACATTCAAACGTACAATGGAGCCTGTGAAGAAGCACCTGCCTACGCGCCAAGTCTGCACTGCCTTCGGCCGTCAGTCACAATGGGAGGAATCCGAACAATGAGGCAGCCGTGCTCAACACTGCAGCCACGCCAACAAGGGAAGGGAAAATGACCATGGTAGTTGCTGAGCTCCAAGCGATCAGAGTGACCAGTAAGGAAATAAAGGCAAGTTTTGTCTAGCAGGCCTAGGTGAGCAAACAGATCAGCAGTGTCCAGTGAGGCAGATGCAGGCACCTAGCATCCCCATTACTTTGTAAACAGTACCATGCTCCTTACAGCATCCACAGACAGCTGTTTCACCAACTCCAGAAAAATTCAATGAAACCTCAGTTTGAGGGTCATGCCAATCAACGACAGCAAGACCACGGATTAAGGGCCTCGCAGGCCAGGTGTAGAAGCAAACAGCAAACTGCATGTGAGCTCATTTTCAGTGTGTTATTGAGTCATTCGAGTTGGCCAAGTTATGAGCTCTTTCATTCATTTAATAGGTGCTTTTTCTACAATGATGTACAATGATTACTAACTGGTGTTTTAGCCTGATACTTTTGTCAAAGGTGACTTAAGATATTGGATGCAGTAAGACAAATTCCCTACAATCACTCACTCTGAATGTGTGTGTGTTTGTATGTATATAGGAGTAATGCAACAAAAACTGATTCACAAAAACATACTTGGAAGAGGAAAGGGGCAGTCACAGTAAACACACACAAACAAATGGAAGAATATGCAAACTACACACAGATGAAGCCAAACCAGAATCCACACAGAAATGCACAATCTAGCTATATGAGGCATCAACACCAACCACTATGCTACCACGTAAACAATCCATGTCCTCCAACCCATGTGAGTGGCCACCAAGAGTAAAGCGACTAGGAACCTAGCCCGAAGAAGCTAAAAAGGCATCATCCAGATGAGATTAAAAGAGAGGGATGTGTGGACATCTACTTCGCATGCCATATGTGTAGCAATCAGAGACAAGATCCTCCGGCAGGTCAGAGGTTACTCTGGGCACGGGGGGTGGGGACAGAGTTTCCAGCTGTCTGCCCCCAGAACCCCACCTCTGCTGCTGTGGTGCAGAATGTTCTGGATTCTTCTGCCCGACTGAAACGTTAGCCTCGCCGTTCCCCCACAGAGGGGGCACAACAGGGCTCTTCCCTCAGAGGAATGCATAGAGAAAGTTCTGTTGTTGTCATGGATACCACACACATAGACATTAAATGGCTCCACAGACAATTCAAAGACAACCTGGAGCAGTAGAAGAACCCTTTCTTCACCTCCATACAGAGGTGTGAGAACTATGGTGCCGGAGCTGTGCGCTGCCCTAGAGTTAGGACCCCATGCTGTGGGTGGAATAAGACAACCAACAGAGGACGTGGAGGGCAGTTACCTCTGCTACAAGCTTACCTCCATATCCTCAGCTAAACAAAAAAGTGAGACAAACCCCCAGAGACTGAAAGAAGCATCACACACAGCCTGTTCCTAATTGTCATAAGTTAAGGGTATTCCAGAGGAAGAGCTCTGGCTGCTTTATTAAAACTGCCAAGCACCAGCCCGATGGGTTGTCAATCACCCATTTCCATAGCAACAACACAGGCCATTTACACAGTCCCACAGAATTAGATTAGAACTGTAAGTCAGGCAAGCGTGAGGCAGCAGGCCACTTCTCAAAATGATTAAATTCCTATTGCTGTGGGGGCTGAGATCTCTTTTTGGTAGAACTAAGTGAATTAAAGCAGAGGTCCTTCACTAATGTCTCCACCCAGCCATGACACAGTGCAGAAGGAAAAGCACGTCAGCTCCAGCTTTTCTCCACTGTCTGAGTAAAGGTAACTCTACCGATGCACAACAGGAGTGAGAACAAGTGACAAAAAGCTATGTTGTGTAGGACACTTGCTGTTCACATCCAGTCGCCAGGCAACCAAATAACAAAACCCAAGGAATCTGGTATATCTGCATGCAAATAACTGTACACCAGATACAAGAGACTCAAATCTCCTTCCCTGCTAAGCAAGCTCTCTGAGCTGCTCCGTACCATTTGTTTCTGCTCTTCTGTAACAAACTTAAACTTGGCCCAGACTGATGAGCCCTGGAGTTCCTACAAAAATCACATGGCCAAATGAAAGGCAGTAGGCGTTCTTCAAGTCCTGTCCAAATGGGCACAGCTCCTCAAATTACTATCTGTCCAGAAATTCATACGAGCACCCACGAACACAAGGTTTCTTTCAAATGCAGTGTTAACAATGATCTACAGTAGTGCATTCAAGGTCACTTGCTGAATGGGGGAAGTGTTTGTTTTATTGTCAGCACAAACAATAGAATGTGACATTTAACACCATTAGCTCCCAATTAGTAGTACATTATGAACACACAGAGAAACAGTGTGCTAAGTATCCAGGTATGCTTGTATGTCTCAATTTTTTTTTTAGCCAAGTATCCATCCAGGCCCCCCCCATGAAACATCATCTCCTGCGGCCATGGAGTTGTGCAGCAAGAGGATGGGTGGCAGGGGGCTCCTTTTCCCTTCCCCAAAAAGGCTCAAAGGTCAGCTTTCCATTGCTCCTGAAGCACAGTGGGGAAACAACATTCCGTGTATACTCTTTGTGAAAACAACCTTCTCCCATCTCCCTCAAATTAGCCAAGTTGGCCAAGGAAAAACAGACAAAACCTATGGAGATGGGGTCCATGTTGCCCCCCCCCCAAACATCTTGTAGTCTGGTCACAAGCCTGCACTGATACACATCCCTTCCTCTACACTAATGGCAACAAAGCATTAGTAGCTGGAAGGAATTCACTTTTGAAAGTGTACTCCGTATTGGCAAGAGTTGTCTGACACCCTGGTGCCAGATTAGAGGGTTCCTCTCATCATAGATCTGTGGCTTTGTCCACTTCCAAGACTGAAAAACAAAACAAGCAAGACAACCCCTAGTACCTCCAGAAAGTCCAGCAGTGTGTGACAAACAATAGCCATTATCCCTGCTCACTACTTTCACGTCCCAATAAAACAGTACTCCTGCAGTTAGACTAAGTGGGGAAAACTACAGAGGACAGTGAAAATGCACTTTAAAAGGAATAAAGGAGGAGGAGGATTAGGAAGTGTTTGAGGACAGGTTTCTAGATCTGTAAGAAATGCTACAGCAGAGAGGTCGCAGATACTATGAGACTGGATCTGGGAAAATGGTCTGTTCTTCCAAAAGTCTTCGGATTACTCTGCTTTCTGGGCAGTAAGACGATTCTCACAACAGCTGGACAGATTGTGTGAAAAGGAAAGACTGGGTCAGACAAAGGACACATGATGAATAAAAAGGTTATTCAGTTCTTTAAATCTTGCAACACACCTTTGCCTTACAGAAAAGCAACCAGAATTCGCTGTCAATTCTCGGTGTTGCTAAGAAAGCCTTTTGCAAAAAGTTGAGCTGACATTCAGTTTAGAGTGATGCAAAGTTTAATGACTTCTTTGAGCTAATCAGATCATCAGTAGCTTGAAGATACACAGAACAAGCTTAAAATACATTCACAATACATAATAGGCCAACTGAATTGAACTGTAAGAGGTCAGGCTGAATAAAGCCTCGGCTGGATAGATCTTAATGCAAAACTCTGAAGAGATAGGCACCGCAGCACTGAAAAAGGCACCAAAGCTTTTAAAAGGAACACAAAGAGGCATGAAATTTCCTCCCTGAGATTTTAATGTTGCCTTTTTCTCAGCATAGCCTTTATAAGAAAAATCAGCAACAAAACTGACAGTGACATTGTAAAGAGAGAATATCAGATATTTTCATGCAGCCGGGTTAGGTGGGGGGCCCGGGTGCAAATTAACAGCAAAAGCAAAGAATTCCATCTAGAGCTGGGCCTTCTGGGTAATGTTACCCTTCCTAAAAACACAACCAGAATATTATTTGTTCAATTTTTGGATTAGCCAGTATGCAAACATTCTAAAAACTGAATTTAAAAAAAAGCTACAGTCACTGCATTGCACGCTCACCATACAGACAACAAACCAACCCATACTACACTTTTTGTTGCAGATATGCATAAAATACACACACTGGCTGAAGCCACTGGTGCTGAGCGGGGTCACGGTGAGCTGGAGCCTGAACCTGGCAACACAAGGCGTAAGGCTGGAGGGGGAGGGGACACACCCAGGACGGGACGCCAGTCCATTACAAGGCACCCTAAGCGGGACTCGAACCCCAGACCCGCCAGAGAAGGGGACCCAGCCAAGCCCGCTGCGTCACCACGCCCCCCATGAATAATACAGGAGAAGGCAAATCTAAATATTTATCTGTGCTCCCCCTTGCCTTTGCACTCAATGACTACACTAAACCCTTTGGGAAATGGGGCACGGAGCCAAGAAATTGTTCCACATGGAGGAGCCAGATGGAGACGTCACCGAACTCTTCCTCAAAGCCAACCTCAGGCATCGTTGGTGGGCACAGAAACAATGTGTTCTGTTGATTCTCTATGCTGCCGTGACTTCTTGTATTTGTATGAATACGGGCTACTCCACGCAGTGAGGCATTCTAGCTGCAATCAGACAGCACATAGATACTTTTAAACTTAACTCATTTCAAGCAATGACTAATGAATGCCACTTTTTTAAAAATACAAACCATGTATTAAGAAAAAGTTAATTTTGCAACAAGGCAAAATGTGGAAAACTAAAATTAGATGCAGAGAAGGATGGATCCTAGGTGTTACTAAGACAATCTTATAGTGAGTGCCTGAAGCAACCATCTTCATCCCCACCTGCTGCACTCAGCGTGACCCAAGGTTTCAGCATGGTGGCGTTTCCGCTGCAGTCCTCCAACCCCACCCCACGGTTGTGGAAAACCAAACGGGGGGGGGGGGGAGCAAAAAAACTTAAAAGCTTCCTGAAGCCCTCCAGAGAGGAAGGGTTTGAGAAAACAGCAAAGCACTAGAGAGCGCTTCACTGGCTCACAACAGAGTGTCACAGACAGCTGGAAGGAAGCAGTGGGAATGATGGAGCTGGGAGGGAAGGAAAGGAGGAGGAGAGGAGGCCAAGACTTTGAGAAGGGTCCCCCACATAAGTCAGAGCATTACTGGACCCCCAGTGATGGAGGTGAAAGTCATTAGAAAGACAGAGGGGCTTAAGTGCTGATCCCCTGCACATGGCTCAAAATGGGCAACTTGATGGATGGAGGAAGGCATTTGTGAGGAAAGTACCAAATGATACAAGGGAGGTAGGGTACACAGCATGATGAATAGCGAGAGAAAGGAGACAGCGTGAAAGAGAGTAAGACACAAAAATCAAAGCAAGGGGAGAATTCACTTCCACAGATGACCGAAGAATTCAAGGCCTCTGGACAAGTATCACACCATGCTAGTAAAAGCCTAGAGACATTAACTCCTCAGGTAAATAGAACTGAGGCTCCAATACTGCTTCAAGCATCAGGCCTGGAACTCCCTGTATCTGAGAACGCTTTACATGTCACATGATGCTAGATGACACAACCTCCACCTAAGCACAACACAGCATTTCAAGTGACTTTAGGGGCCTCAGATGGGGCCTAGCTCCAAGCACAAGGGTATGGCATTTGACAAGCCCAATTTGGTCCCTTGGCACCATCCTTCTGACTATTGTTTACATGAGATCACACCTCCAATAAAGGGCAACCTACTGGTGACAAGAGCACCATTTCAAGAGCTGGGCAGCTTCACAAAACAGAAAGCTGAGTTATGATTTTTTTTTTAATTCGTTTAGCTGACATTATTTGCCAAATTGCCATCTTAAAGACTGTATACTAAGCTAGTTACAATTAATTACTCGTTTAAACAATGGGGTAATTGTTAACGAAGCAATTCAGAGCAAATATCTAGCTCAAGGGTACTGCGGCAGGAGCAGGGATTCAAACCCAGGTTTAATCTGCCGTCTCTTCTAGTTCTCGCCACAAAGCATTCAATGTCGCTAGGGCTTAACAGAAAAGATAATCTTGGTGGACTGTCACCAAATCAGATGAGCAGTGATGAAACTTGTGCATTGTAGCGTCAGTGTTGTAATGCATGCAGCACAACCTACCCAAACTCAATGAAACCCCAGCAGCAGGAGATGGAAGCCTCAAAGCTCACACACTCCCTTCTGCTTCGAACACTCACAAAGTCATACCAGAAACACGTTCCAATGTCACTCCAGGTAGTCATGTCAGTGCAGATAAAATACTTTGAGAGGAAAAGAAAACTCAGACACGTGTAAGAAGGGACGGAGGTGAGTCAACAACCTGCCACAAAAACCACACTCTTCAAGAGTCTGAAATGTAGGTCAGGAGCCTTGCTCGTGACATGTCGAAAAGTGACTTCTGCATCAACGCTGATGTTCAGCAGAGACAGCAAGCCCATTAAAGTGGAGGGGAGGAAGAGAACTCCACATGGCCTGCTACACAATGCCATGACCTTCAGTGAGCACACTTCTAAAATGTGGTGCAAGTGAAGACACGTCAGATCACGGAATGAAGATGAAGAACGATTTGAGGCTCCGCACCTCGGCCTGGGGCTGTAGCTACAGTGACGTGTAGGTCACAGTGAGCAGTGAGGTCGGCAGGTTTTCAAGGGGAGGGGGGTAAAAAGAAAAAAAAAAAAAAAAAAATGTACCTTTTACTTGACCATCAGAATAAACTGTCCAAGTTGCATCACATGACCCTAAATGCTGCCATCAGGCTGGAGCACCTTCTGCCAAAAGCACCTCGACAGCTCCCACTGCCCTGCCTGCTGTCGTGTGCTAACCCCCCCCCCACCACCACCCCACCGAGCCTCACGCAACCGTCTGGCTGCTTAATTACTCTGAACCAGCGGAGACAGAGCCGTCAAACCCGTCTGATACCCCAGGCCAGACAACAGCAGTGCTGTTTTTGTCAGTTGAAATTATGATGAAAAATTAGTTGACGATGTGTTTTTTGATGAAGATGATAATGTGATAAAAATGCTGCGTAGGCTCGATGACAGTGGCTAAATAATTTCGTATATTAGTCTGACTAAAATATGACAAGAACAATGTGTCTCGTAAAATGTGGAACTGTACAAGATTGCCTGTGTAATTTATCCTCCAGGCTAAAGTTGTTTAAATGTATTTTTCTTCATCAAGGTAAACATGAGGTTCAGGAGAAAAACTGATCAAGTGAGCACACACAGAATTAGGGAGGTCAATTAAAACTGACGATTAAAAGATATACCTTTAGTGAAAGATGCGTGCGCACACACACACACACACTTTCTGAACTGCTTGTCCCATGCGGGGTCGCGGGGAGCCTAACCTGGGAACACAGGACACAAGGCCGGAGGGGGAGAGGACACACCCAGGACGGGACACCAGTCCGTCGCAAGGCACCCCAAGCGGGACTCGAACCCCAGACCCACCGGAGAGCAGGACCCGGTTCGACCCGGTTCAACCCACCGCGCCCCCCCGTGAAAGATGCAATTAATCTGAATTCAACTGTAGCATCTAAATGTCTCATTCAAGGGCACAATGGTAAGCATGTGTGCTTAAAACTTTTAACTTCCAAATGTTTAAACACTGCATCACAATCACTAATTAGCTTGTGGCTAATAGCTATATAAAACAAGAAAACTTTGGTTGCTCAAAATTCAACTCAGTAATTTCCTATCATCAGCCTGCATTTGATTGATAAAATTACATATATAATTATTTCTTTTACACACTTGTACCCATATGCAGACCAAAGGCTAAACCAAGGTCAGGTGACAAAACTGTTCTGGACAAAGACGGGGGGGGGGGGGGGTGACGACACACACCTTGTACTAGCTAAAATTTGAATGTCACAAAATAAAAGGAAGTTGAAAAAGTTAAATATTTTCACTTGGTCAGGGTTGTGACTGATCAAATGGGCTCCGTCTATTTGTGTTCTCCCGCAAGAGGAGAAAAGTGCTCCTACGTATGACTGGCAAAGGATTCTGTAGAGAGGAATGAATATAGACAGAGACTGACGGCTGGAGTCCAGTTCTGAACAGAAGAAAACACTGTAGGCTTTTTTCTGCGTCTACCCGAACTGATCTGCTCACTCAACCTGGAAATGTTTCAGGATGCCATTACTGGATGTTGTTACGGTTGAGATGCGTGGACTGGAAAGTTTCCTATGTGAAAATTGATTAATGAGATCACTCGTGGCAAACTATGGCTCTGCCGTCAGCTGATTTGGGGGAAAGACCAATTACGGGTTTACTTCTCAGAATAGAACATACAATAAAAATTAATCAGAAGTACGTTGGAAAATTATATAAAGTGTACTGTGAAGTTGGTTTGAGCGATGGAGCTACTATTCCCCTCTTGCTCAAGCTATAACCTCCCCGCTATATTTCACTAACCTTTGGTCAGTACACAAACGCTGCTAAAATCGCTTTGAAGAGTTTTAGGTCATTCAAAGGGGGGTGGGGGGAGGGTGTTTTTCCTGTGTCTCGCCAGCGTGACACAAAATCCTGGGCTCCACAACTTTTTACCCTAGTTCTGAGTAAAACTTTTCAACACAAACTCGATCACAGAACGGACAGGAGTTCTACCAAGATTCAGATTTTACAAAAAAATAACTGAAGTCAAATATAGACACTGTCCTTAGACAAGCACTCAAAAGTCATCAGTACAAGGAAAGAACTGCTGCACCGTCTCATCAGGAAAAATCTCAGCAATCCTCAAAATAAACCCTAATATACCGACTCGGATCAGCATGGAGACAACAGGCCCATTTCGTGCCATTCCGGTAGTAACTGAATTTTAGGTACATTTCAATCTTCCTCGCCAAAGACTTATTGAAATGTAACTGAAAAGAGCTGATTTAGGTGGGAAGGAGACTCTTCTTGCATTCTGAACAAGGTGCTGGCACAGCCGACGGAGACTAGGGGCTTCCTGCACAGTATGCCCAAGAGCTGGGCGAGCGAACGGCCTCAACAGACAGCTCCGAACACAAACGGAATGGCTGGGTCTGCTTACAAAACAAACAGACTTATCAGTCGTTCAGAGAGTACCTCCAACTCGATGATCCTTCCAAGAAAAACAGGACCTCAGTGTTCCTGTAAACATTTACTCGAGAAGAGAGGGGCTGGAGTGGGGAAACACCTCAAATTGAGGCAGAGTACACGATTCCTCTGTTGCGAGCAGCCTTCTTTGGTGCCATTGTGTGAGACTGCAGCAACCACACACGCAATGCTCCGCGGAGGAAGCTCACAATGGCCGTCGTTCTCCAGCAAGCTGGAACACATCACGCTCTTGAGCACGTGCCACCCGAGGTTAATCTTTTGAGTCTACAAGTCCCTGCGCTGTACAATATAGTAGTGAAGCTCTAATAGGCCAATACATTAATGCAATCCAGTGTGTTTACACAAGCAATCGGGTGAGACAAAGTCCCATCTGTACACTGATGTGAAGCAAGCAAAGAACTCTGCAGTGGCTGGAGAGAAATCTCTGTTTCGCCCTTACATAAAAACTTGGGAACATTTTACATTTATTCATTTAGCTGATGCTTTTTTTCCACGGCAACTTACAATTTTAAGGCTACTTACAATTATTTACCCATTTACACAGTTGAGTAATTTTATTGGAGCAATTTTAGGGTAAGTACCTTGCTCAAGGGTACTACAGCTGGAGGTAGGATTCAAACCTGCAACCTTTGGGCCCAAAGGCAGCGGCTCTAAGCACTACAGTACCGGCTGGCCCATCCAAGTGGCTGCTTTCATCCAATTAGCTCATAACACTATGGATTTACCTATATTAAGCTATTATCGGCATAATGTAACTGTCTGACAAGTTGCAAGGAAAAAAGATAAATGACAAGTGGGCTTGATTCAAATAAAAATGCTAGTCATCTAAAACCAAGACCCAAATACTATATGCAGTCTACTAACCAACACCTAGTCTTTAAATTAAGCAACTCTTTCACTGAAATTGACTTACGTGCCATACCCATTCACACAGCTTTGAAGTCTTCACTTTTATATAATAGTGCTACAATGATTTACCCATTTAAATAGGTGAGGAATTTTTATTATATTAAATCAGAGTACCTTGCTGGAGTACAAGTACCTTACAATGAGGCACCGCAGCAGAAGCTGGGATTCGAACCCAGGACCTTCAAGAACAAGGTTGACGGCTTTAACTACTACAATATGCACCACTCTCCTGAAGCAGTTTAAGTATGTTGGCCTTAAAAGGTACGAGAGCAAGATTCATGGGATTAAAGGAACTAACCCATACACCAAGAACCACTATACCAACTGCAGTAACGCCACCCCCTACACACAGCCGCCTGTTCCTTTATTCTGAAAGTCAGTGCAGTTAGTCCCAGTTTTACTCGGTGCAAGCCTTACTGGTACATCATTACAAACCAACAACCATAAACCTCATCAATAAGTTTAGAAAGAGCAAGAGCTCAACAATTCAAGAAACAGTTTAAGACTACACATACACAACAATACATCTTTATAAGCAATAAATCACCTTTACAAATGCTGCATCATTAATGGCCAATTTGCTTACCCTGTATCATCTGATACACTTTCTATTAGGCACTGTAACGAGATTCTGTAAAAGCTCTCGGGTGGGAACCTACAGCAAAGCAGCAGAAGTCTTCATCTGCCCAAAGGGTTATCCCCAGCTGGACCTTGGCAGCACATTGCGCATACCCCAGGGCGGCACTGAAAACCACCCTGAACAGGCTGCTTCCTCCCAACACGTAGCCTTGTAAACAGGGCCCAGCCAAATCCCATTTGTTTACACGGCTCCAATTAACATTGTGCATTAATGGAACTGAGAAAGAGCAAAACAGCACCATCCCCTGTGGCTAACCCCACAAAGGGAAGTGCAGTGCAGGGGGAGAATGCACAGAGAAAACCTGAGGAGAGTAGTGCTCAGAGAGAAGCAGATAGCAAGAGTAATAGTGGGCATGCTGGGCTGTGTGGCTTCATGTTCCTTGATAACAAAGGGCCGCAGCTCTGACATATTTATATGCCAAAATTCCTCGATGAACAATTCATCACCTTCTGGGTGCCATAAATTGACACTTGCTGCCAGGGGGCTCACGGAGGTGGCGACTCCATCCAAAGACCAGTCTGATTCAGTAGATTTTGCCAAAACCATCAATATTTTGTTCCAGTTTCAAAAGTCTACAAAAGAATTCTAGGAAATTTGAGGGACATGAGAGACCCCAGGGTTGTCCCATTCTCTGCTAAAAGCACACGACTCAAAACATTGAGTAGTGCTGCAAGCCTTACACTTCATCTGCCTTGGCCCTACAAGCTCTACCAAGGAGAGGCTGGAACTCGGCTGGGTACCAAGATTACTGAGGACAGACAGCTTTAAAGGACAAATGCTTTTAAGCAGGTAGTGCAGAGGCATGGTAGTCCATATTGCAACAGCTGTCCAACAAAGTGCTTTGACTGACAGGGTAGCAGCAACCCAACTTAAACAGTCCAACATCCTAGCCAATGAAATCAAAGGTATGGGTCTTACTCTGTTGAGCCTTAGTCTTGAAATGGACCAGGAATTAATTCAGCCACAAAATAATTGTTTGCACACCCACAAATTGCCATGAGTATTAAGATATCCTCTTCTGTAGGAAATAAATATACCAGGAAGCATTTGTTGCCAAGTCTATAACTGATCTAACAGCAATAAGGGAGCCAATGCCTCAGCTGCATAGCATGACTGCAGGTGAGCAAGGTGATTATGTTCAGGAGGGATGACAACAATTGGCAGCGAAATCTCAAACACCACCAAAAATTTTCCTCTCTGCACCTACCCCGACTAGCCCTTTCACAAATTTGACAGAATATGGATAGTTCTCTGGAGAAGTTCACACTGGCACACTACTACATAGCATAACCTTTCCTTGTACCCATGCCAGACCCCACATGACCCAGATGTCAACTTGTGCCCAGCAAAACAGAGGTCAACTACACAGAGCCCATGTGGGAGCTTGTATTCAGGTACATGTGGGGTTGTAGCTGTCACTTTTAGACCAATTCACCTTCTTCGAACTTTACAAGCTCTACACTCTACAAACATTAACTTTCTCATGTAAAAGAACAACATCTGATATGGTTTAATACTTGATTTTATTCTTCAAAACTTTTGTCAATCACATATACTAAACACTGACCAATACTCATGGCCAAACCATCATCAGAGGTCTAAGTGTTTTTACAAATGAAGTTTGTTGAGATACTACACCAAGGCAATAAATCGGGGTGACTAGAGAAAGAGGTTGTTAAATTAAAGGAATCCCCACAAAGGGTCTCCTAGCGAATCAGGATAATTGTGATGAAAGAACTCCCAGTCAGTTATGGCGGATGAGATACATGACAGTTGGGAAGGATTTGAAAAAAAGAGGTTACACGGCCAGAGTTACTAAAGGGCCCTGTTTTTACCTTTGTCAGATATAGCCCAGTCCTGCTGGGTATGATTAGAGTGAAATGCACAGCCATTTACCGACCTGGTGCTCCTCCCATAATCCTTGTTCACCAGCTGCTGGAGGCTGTGGAAACATGCCCTATGAAAAAAGATGAGGTATGCACAGTACCACGATCAAAACAGAACACCAAAGGCTGGAAAGGTTGTTGTTGAGGTTGAGGAAGCCCAAAGGTTGAAAAGAGAGAAGAGAGTGTCAAAAAGCCTCAGTGCTTCATGAAAGGGGCACTCAAGTTCCTACAGTAAACCATATGGCTATGAAGAACTCAAGCCCACAAGAACCAGCTAGAAAAAGGAACACACACAAGCTATTAATCAAGACAGGTAAAGACAGAGCTTCCTCCACATTCGAAGATAAACGCAAAGTGGTTAGGAAAGATGGGTACGGCAAGTGTTATCTAATCAAATTTGACTCTTACCAATCGCTAGCAATGTTTTCACGGTGAAGGATGATACAGAACTTGTCCATCACTGCTTTCTCCCACAGGTTTTTGGGGCTACGGGAGGTTGGCCACACGAACATGAATAGGACATGCAAACAACACAGACTCAAACACATTCGAGTCCGAGTCTAAACCCACAGCCCAGGAGCTGCGACACGTGAGCATTTTCCACTTCGCCAATATGCTGCAACAGTCAGGAAAGAGGAAGAAAAAAAATCCCTAGCTCAGAAAAAACAACATTCTGGGTAGCACGGAAAACAGTTCTAACCATTCTGTCATCTGTTCTAAAATGTAATACCAGGACTAAAAGTCATTCCCCTGGTCAAAGAGCAGGTCAGAACTGTCAGGTGAGCAACACAATTGCCTCATGAGGTCGAAAGCACACCTCCAAAAGTATACGTTGTTGAGACAGAGAAGGCGTGACTGCTACATATTACTCACCATCACCTATAGCCATTACACCTCCCACCGTTTAAGCTCAGTGTTGCTTCTGTTAGTAAGTGCAGAGCCTTTACATAACAGCAAGCACGTGAACTGTAACTCGCCAAGATCGTTTGTGGAACTACGGGCCCTATTTGGCTTGATGCTGCTCAGAGTCTGTAAACTTACAGATCTCGTTCATTTCCAGCAACGATATGTTGATACAGATAGAACAGAATTCTTCACTAATGATGTATGCATTTATAGTTTTCCATATGTCACATGTGGAGAACGCATGGCCACCGGGGCCCGACGATGCCTCGAACGGCCTCATTAATGACTTAAGCCATTTGTTTTTACCGCACACTTTCTACCAATTCAGTCCTTATTGAATCTACATGTGCACACAACAGAAAACTGTGTGCTTTGTGGGGCTTCTATTCATTTTGCCAGCATTATGATCCTGGGTGAAAGGAAATTATTTCTAAATTGCACTTTATAAACAAATGTTATGAGTGCATGTACGGGGGCTTTCTATAATTGTCTTCCCACTGCCCTTCAAGCAAGCAAGAAAAAATAGAAGCCTTTACCCCTTAGCCAATTTTTTGTCAAAGTCATTTAAGTGCAGCACTTGTAAAGGTACGAGCTGTTCAGAGAGCAGTCTATTAGAACTAATTGCAAGCCTATGGCTTCCCATCTCCAGCCAGCAACACTCCACAGCGTCTCGAATCAGCGCCGGCGTTTAATGAACACGGATCTTTGTGGATCCCGGCCGGACGCAGGCGCACAGGCTACCTGCGTCACACCGCAGCTGCTGCTGGATTTATCGTGAGAATGCCAAGAACTAATCAGCCTCTTGACTTTACAAATAGTACATTAAGAACCACTGTTAGCCACTACCGGTAAAAGTAAGTGTGGTGGCACAAGCAGAAATGCTCCATTTCTACAAGGGGCACAAGCTCTGGGACCACCCTTAACGCATGACAGATGGCTTGGTCGTATCAGAGGACCCAAACCTAGCAGGGAAGAATCACTAACTACGAAAGGTGTGATTCAAGCAGTATTCTCCCTGAGACAGCATTCAGCCAGGGGAAGGCCTGTTCTTCAGCAGGGTAACAGCAGCAACACAAGCTTCCTTCCTACATGGCTCCAGGAGCTTGATACGTGAAGCAAAACTAGCGTATGAAGTACAGCCGCATTGTGAACTGAATACTGAAACATCCCTTTGTTTGAGAGCACAGCACAGAGCTACAGTCACTCTGGCAATCTTAATTCACTTAAGGTTTTTAAAAAAGAAAACAAGCAACCACTAATCATTTATTTTACATTAACTTCTCGCAAAATGCTTTTACACATGCATAGCTAACAAAAGGACACCGGAGATCTCCATGCAATATGCAAAACACATGCATTATTAAAAAAAAATTGGTTAAAAGCAAACAAAGGACAAAGCAGGGGTCTTTTTAAATTGTAAGACCTAAGCACAGTGGCACAATAAAAAGATCAAATCACCGATTCGGTCCTCAGCAAGGCTTCAACTTCAACTTGGTCAAAAAGCAGGATCGGCAACCAACGGCTAGAGAAAGCTAAAGAGCAGATTGCGGGAGAGATGAGCCCAGGTCTTAACACATCATATCCGCTTCGACCATCTCTAGGCACAAGTGGGGGAAATATGCACCGCCAGACAAAGATTAAAGCAACTAATCTGCTTCTGCTACTTCCAAAAAAAAGACTCTTTGATCTCTCATTTACTGCTTACAGAACCAGTGTCTGTTCCTCACCTAAAGGCTTCTGCAGCAGCGTTCAGTCCTTCCTCTCCCCTGAAGCCAGTAAAGTGATCATGATCATTGATCATTTCTTTAACGCAGAAGAAATTAGGAGGTGGTTAAACCTGGATATTACCATAAAGTCCTACTCTAGCCCAGGAGTAGAGTAGGCTGACTTATTTATTACACACACGCGTCTACAACTGCTTGTCCCCAGCGGAGTCACAGTGAACGGGAGCCTAAGCCGGCAAAACGGCACGGGAGGGGAACGACACACACCGCGGACAGGACAACGGTCCGCCACAGGGCATCCCAAGCAGGACTCAAACCTCAGACCCACCACACAATGAGCCTGGGCCAAATCCACTGCGCCACCACGCCCCCCTCTACACAATAAACACATATAATATTACATAAAAAATAATAAATATATTAACTTATTAACTTAATAAACACCTCAATATCAGTAAATCTCTACATAAAAATATATTGCCATGGGACAGCTGGTAGCATAGTAGTTATAGCTGCTGTTTGAATCTCACCTCTGGCTGTAGGACCCTATATTGCTCCAGTAAAAACTACTCAGCTATACAAATGGGTAAATAATTATAGGTACATTAATATCATGAGTCACTTTGAAGAAAAGTATCAGCTAAATAAATAAATGTAACACTGCAACTACATCTTTAAAAAAAAAACCATAAAAACATCAAAATATACGTCAAGGGCCGCTGTGAATAAACCTCCTCCTGTATTTTCTGGTGTTCCCATGGCTTTAGTTCCACACTCCAAAAACATGCATTTCAGATAAACTGGGAACCTTTATTGCCCATAATGTGTAAGTGCAAGTGGGTGTTTTACTTTGCTGTACTGTATAACAGTACACGGCTGTAGGATATTTTGAACAGCATATGCAGCATTGTAAGTCACCTTAAATAAAGGTATCAGCTAAATACTACATAATAGTGCATCTGTATCTCTTGGCCTGTTGATAAAACACACTTATGTTTACTCAAACTGATCGTCACTTTGGGGGAGAAAAGCATCTGCTAAATGAATAAACGTAAATACAGATGCCGCTCAGCTGTTGAGAGCCATGCAAAAATCAAATTCAGTCCTCGTAAACATGCAGCAGAAGTAGCGGTATTAAATGAAACTCCTTGTAAGGAGAAATTCTCATAACCGGAACACGTGTATCTCTGGGTATAACCAATGCTGTTTGAGTACCAAACCAGCAAAGCTTCTTCTAACACAGCCTCACACACAAACCGGTTCCCACCACTCACAGCCTAACTACTGACACGTCCAGACCTTCCTGGACGCAAGAAGCTACTATTATCCGATACAAAGAGACCAGGTTTCCTCACCTGCCTATCAGCTGTTACGCACATGGATGTACTAACCACTCCAGGTAAGATAGAAGTGTTTCACCAGAACACCAAGTGCTGCTAGAGCCAACACGGAACAGAGGCACTTCTTGGTAAGTTGACTGCAATCTTATGTGTGATGGGGGGGGGGGGGGGGGGGGCTATGCAACACACCTGACAGCAGGAAATGGCCAGTTCTCAAGGCCAGCAGCGAATAACTGATGATGACGCAAGGAACAATGCAATACAACAATCAATTCTTATATGCAATACGTTACAGTAGAGGTGATCCCCGATTTACAATGGTTTGACTTGCAGTTTTTTTTTTTTTTTACTTTACGACGGTGAGCTGGCAATAGAGATTCGGTACAAATCGTACTTCGAATTTTGATTTTTTCCCCGGGCAAGCTATACGCGGAGTGATACTCTCTCACAATGCTGGGCAGCGACCCGCATCTCCCATTCTGTCACGCAGAGGTGTGTATTAAGTGTATTAAATGCATTTTCGACTTACAATATTTTTGACTTACGATGGGTTTCGGGGAACGTAACCCCATCGTAAATCAGGGACCACCTGTATATTTAGGATCGAGAGCTAGCACACCTATGCAAATCACAGACCAAAGCATCATCCGTTTTGCCAACGGACAGTGATCGTGAAGATCGTGAACAGCTAGGACTGCCCTAAGTTTTTCAAGACTGAAAAAGGTGTAGAAGGAAACAAAAGGCAAACAAGCTGTAGATGATCCTGTGTGTTCTGCATCTACCAGTTTTGAGCAGTAGTTGAACTGCCGCTTCTCTATCCGTCGACACCTCCAGGGAAAACCTCCAGTTTCAAGATGATGCACATTTGTTGTCTGTGCTTCAAGGAATAGAACATACAACTTTTTGTTTTTACTTCATATAGCTATGCTTTTACCTCTTATTGTTTGTATTGGGTATTAGTGAATTTTGTGTGATGTGTGGACTAAACGAAGGGACCAAGGAGATGCAGGTGAGCACCAAGACTCATTGTTGAACTTTCTTATTTTCACCATGTTTGAACTATTTCTGCCAGGAAACTCAAAACACCCAAAAACAACAAAAAAAAAAAAAAAAATACTCTGACTCCATCCTAATTTCAAGGACACAGGTGTGGCTGGACTTGCTCCAACTCACCAGAGAGAAGGGCTGAAACCTGCCCAGATGTCCACGATTTGCTCAGCGGGAGAGAGACACGCTGTGGTGTTGCTCTGCTCCCATCTGAGAAATTCCACTTTTCCCTCCTGCTCCACAGAGCTGTCCGGTTTGCTGATATTTACTTTACGTTTACTCATTTAGCAGACACTTTTCTCCAAAGTGGTGTACAACTCAAAATGCAGCCACACAACTGTCAACGTACAGACGCAGTCTAATACCACCATTTTTTTTCCCAGCACACTTTACAAGACCAACTGTTAACAGAATTGATGACCTGGTTCACTTCATGTCACATTCAACTTTTCAAGTAACAAACTTTGAGTAAGGAACCAGCTCTCGGTTTCTCTTAAATCTGTAAACCAGGGAAATAAACCTGTGAAGTTAAGAACATGTTCACTGAGGGATAATTCGAATATAAAACCTTTAAAATCTGTTTGGGAAACAGAGCATATTTAAGACAACGGGAAAGAAATGAAGGATTTAACTATGTTTTTATTTACTACGAGGCTTATTCACAAATACTGAGGAGTCCTATGGCTTTTTCGCATCAACATGATTTGCTAAAAACGGAATCATTTCCGGAGCTGGCAATTTTACTGACGTCCAAACTGTTTTTACTTACAACCATCCAACCCTACCTAGCAGTACATACATACATACAGCAATACAGTGCAACGTGAATTTTATAAAGTATCAAATTATGAATAGGTTTCTGAGTGCATTTTTAAACTTTTCTCCCCCTCTAAGTTCGTGCATCAGTTTACAGCAATTACATCACATTACAACCACTTAAGTGGTAAACACTTAAAGATAAACTTCCTAAACTATCCTTCTGTTTGGAAGCAATCTGCCTGAAATCTGCTGCAATAAGCAATGCTTGTCAAACGGCCTTAACTCAAACAATCTGTGTGAGGTCAACACTGTCTCCGTACCGTGCAGGAATAGGGCACCGAGACGCCACGGAGTTTAATGCCAAACAAGTTCTAACTTAAATCACTTTGTTGTTACCTCCACCCCACACCCATCTGCTGCACAAACCTCCAATGTGCTACGTATTAATAACGCAATCTATTAAGGAAGCATACAATGATAACCAACAAAATGTTGGGGTTTCATCCTCTAATGGAGTTCCTGCCTTGCTCTCTCATTTAAGCACATCCAATCTGTTGGCCTGAAAAGAGAATGTATGTCTGACCTGCAACTGCCATGGATTGGTTCAAAATTCTCAAATCAAGAAGCCTATTGTGCTCCTTGGAATTCAGAAGGCGCAACTGCTGGAACATGCTTCAAGTGGACGCCACGCAGAGATAAACGATTCAAGGCACCTGGAAACAGACTGAATCCAATCACAGCCTGCCACTCTGCAGTTTGTTCTGCTATAGAGATCCAGCCTTTACAGATAGAATGGCAAACGTCTACAAAATGTAGTGGACGCAATGCAGGATACTCCCAACTGGGTATGGCGAATTTTCTCGCTTTAGATTCAAAATGCAAGCTGGCAGCTGCTCAAAGAAATTCTAGCTTTACACACCAAGCAGAAATGGGATCCAGTTCCTCCTAACCATTACATGCGTGTCCCATGGACTGAAAACCTTCTAACTCCTACAAAGAAGCAAGAAACCATGTACATCACTAATGCCACAGGCCATAGCAGCAGCTGTACAAACCCACATTTGTGACAATTATGGACTGGATGACTAAGAACACTTAGTTCCCATCATGCTGACAGATGGCACAGAACTTGCAGTCTGAGAGTGAGCTGTGAGACTGAGCATTGGAGTAAACATGGGTAATGACTAGCCAGTGTTACGGTAAGCATCCTGCAGGACTAGGACTGCAAAGAGGGCATAGTCAGGCCAAACTCCACATCTGTTCATGAACCTTTAATGAAAAGGCATTAAAACAATCCATATTATTTACTCCGTTACACTCTGAGAAATTGATAATACGGCAAAAAAAGAATTTTACGCACTGAAAAGGAAAGCAAGTAGCTATGGATTTGCAGAATTAACTGGGACAGTTCAGACAGGGCAGAGGATGAAAATGGGACAATATCATGATATGTTCCATTTAAAATGTGTTCCTACAGAAGATGAAAACCTTTCTGCACTGTGACATTAAAAAAAAGGGAAGCCAACTTTAGTTCTTTCAAAGACAGATTAACACCCTCCACTCACCAATGCTTTCCTTGGAAACGCTACCCCCAGGCCTTACTCTTAATTATAAAACAGCTATCCGAGACATCAGTAATATGCTCTCTGAAAAGAAATCTTCATTTGCCTACAGCCTCAAAGTAATTGGGCTTTTCACTCAGAAGTGGAATTATAGAATGTTTTAATAAGGAAATTAAGCTATTGCTTATATCTCTTTGCACTACGAATATTTTGCTCTTACAAGAACTTGTTTCAGGTGAATGACAAAAATTACAAAGAAATCCAGTTTAGGGAGCATTAAAAATAAACTGTAAAGTCTGAATTATTACAACACATTAAATGCCATTTGTAAAGTTTAAAAAGATTTTTTTTTTTACTGAACAGATCAACTTTTACTGTTCACCAAAATCTGAAGAGCAAAAGAAAAATGTGTCCTGAGACAAACAGGAATAGACTTCAGGCAACTAGTTCATACAATGGAATCCACATCATGTGCAATGTGATCCCAATCACTGAAAAGTCCTGTACCCCAGGGAGAGCTGGTAGCTCAGCGGTTAGAGCTGCTGCCTTGCTTTGCATCTGAAAGTTGCTGGCTCAAATCTCACCTACTGCTCAGGTAGCCTTGGGCAAGGTACTGACCTTTACAGTGCGCACACACACACACACACACACACACACACACACACACACCTTCTGAACCGCTTGTCCCAGTGCTCCAGTAAAATTACCCACCTGTACAAAAATGGGTAAATCACTGCAAGTCACTCTAGTGAAAAGCATCAGCTTAATGAATAAATGTAAGCCCCACACATCATGTCAGCAGATGATATCCACAGGGGTTAAGGCCAGCAGTGTTTTAAACAGTTATGTTACTTAGTTAAGTTGTAGGGTCCCACTGTGACCCCAGGCTGAGTTGGATGTAATTTTCCTGAACAGAGCACAGTGCACACACCTTCCACCACAAAGCAAAAAAACCAAAAAAAAAAAAGTGCATCCTGTGTCAGCAAATGAAACAAACACAGCTGACTACAACATTAGGTCAGATAACCGCAGGTAAAACCACTCCGATCCTCAGCGAAGGTGGGATGTACGTACGTACTGTGTATACACACAGTGTCTATGTTAACGCGCGCGCTGTCTGTGTTACTTTGTGTCGCGGTGCGGCACGCGCGCGCGCGCGCAAACGTGTGTGGCTAACAGGTGACTCAGTGCAGCAGGGGGAGGCTTTCAAACACATCATCAGCGGGTAAAACTAACCTGTCTTTTTCGCGCCGTACGCCGCAAACTGGAAAGAAGTTACACCGGCTATCGCTCCTCTTCATTTTCTACACACACAGCCGCGCACACAACGCGTATTCGGCTACACAACTAAAGCAGCGCGGCACTGAAAGTTACAAGCAATCATGGACGCGCCGCGACACACACAGCCGCAGAGACCGTGCGCGCCAGAGGTTTAATTTAAAGCGCCACACGACACGTTAGAGTTACCAGGACTGTTAGTTACTAAACAGAGCGCCTCTCGCTCAGCGCCCCCTCCTCCTGCGATGGAGACTCCGGCGTGTGTCACGGAAGAGGAACAGAAGTGTGTCCACCACGTCAGAAACGCAGAAAAGGGGGGAAAAGGGTGTATGGAACGAGCCGCCGGCCTCGCGCCGCTTTCGGTAAGGGATGAAAGGGACAAAACTTACTTGAATGTGGTCCGACAGTCACGTCACTCAGCTCGTTATGGACAGTACAGTAGTAGCCACGAAATCACTACTTGGTCCGTTCCGACGGACCCAGTCAGTCGCCCGGCAGAGCGTTTCCACAGAAGCACCGTTTTTTATTGTTTAATAAAAAAAAAAAAACCAACAGAAGTAGCTCGCCAAAGCTGGAAGGGAGTGGAGACGAAGCTAACAGTGTCGTTAGCCTGTTAGCACACACACAGTCGGAGCGCCTCACCGTCCCCACACAAAAGCGCTATAGAACAGAAGGAGCACACGCCACTCACCTGGCGGTGCCCGTGTTGTCCAGACCCGCGAGGCAGCTCTCACGGCCCACTACATACATACGTATGTATGTTAAAATATATACGAAATATATTTAGTTACGGTTCGGACGATGAAGTTTAAAGTGTGCCTCAGCGCGGCTCGCGCCACTCCGCCATGTTCGCGCGGCCACTCGCGGACTGTGCCGAAGCTGTGGAGCGAACCACTGCGCTGTGCCGGGGGGGGGAAGGTGGTGGACAGAAATGCACACAACTGCGCGCACTGTAAGCTCCTGGTTCAGGCTCAGCACCGGCGTCGCCTCAAGGGACGTAAAGCCCTCTCTCTGTGATTATTTCAAGTGAAGATTCAAAAGTATTTATTCGGCGACAAAATCCACCACCCCCAGAAAAGTAACTGAAATCGCCGCAGTTCTGTGCCGTCGAACGAGCGCTGGGCGCCGCGAGGACGTCGCTCAGCTCCGGATACAGTTACCTCAGAAGAGCCTCAACTCGACTGTACTCAGGGTTTATACACGCTTTTGTCGTTCGTCAGTTTAAACGGACACAAACTCACTCCCTCGGATTTGTACATGTATGATTTTACGTTCAATAAGTTGTATTCCGTTAAATTTGTCCATATTATATATATTCTGATGATTTAGGGCATAAGTCCTAATTATTCTAACGCTTACAAACTCACTTATACTCATCGTCCATTTTTTTTTAACTAGTATACATTAATAAATATTACAACCGGGCGAAGGGAAAGATTTTCTGTGAAATTAATCTCAATATTATGTAAAGGAATTCCGTCAAAGACGTGAGCGCGCATGTGAATGAAGTCATACCGCCACCTAGTGGCTGTGGCTCCGCACGCAGCGGACCGCTGCTGGCTGCTTGCGGTCACCAGCGGTGCCGTAAGAACTTAATTTCTATGTAAATCACAGCACTGCTTGAATAGTGCAGGGGTTCGATTACACTCGGTTTTTTACCAGGACGTTTTCAAAATTAATTTTTCCAGAGCTGTATTACCTCATTCTACTTGCTCTGTTACTTGTGCTAGTCTTCAGACTAATTTGGCAGTTTCCTCTGTGATGCTTATGCATCTGCCTCCCGTGTCAAGGACACATTGCGGGCCTTTTCTCATCCAAGGCCGACCCTGGTTTTCTTCGTCTTCCACAGTTAGTGAGACTTTTGTTGAAGAGAGCCAAGGGTGGTTTCACTGTATAAATAGTACATTATTAGCAGTAAGCTTAATTATTACATCTTTGACCCTGTGATTTTTAGCAGTGATACCTGGTCCATGTTGGAGACATAAGGATTCATGTTTTGCATGGATATGAAGCCAGGCACTTCGTGTGCGGTTGGCATATCCTCGATTTCTGACACATTGCAAGATGGTTAGAACTTCTAAAGACTGATAACTCTTAAATTCATCCAATTCATAGCACTAGATATCTTAAATACAAACATGTTTCAAACTACAAAAATGTCCTTACTAAATCCTAAACCCATCACTTTACCATCAGCACAGCATATAAAATTAAGTACCCTTTACCACCCTGTTTAATCTAAAAGATTCTTCGCTCCGAAACATACAACTCCTAAACAAAAGTGCATTTTATCAACAGACCAAGAGATAGATGCAGACATATGAATCTCAGAAGTATACTTTGTCTAGTACCACTTTTTACTGGCGCATGTTACAGATGCAGCTGTATATAGAACTGATGGGGAATCTTTTTTTTTTTTGTTTGTTTTTTAGAACATGTAAATTTACAGAACAAATGGGAAATCAGGAGAGCAGTGGATCCAAAAGAGATCTGAGATCCTTCTTGAATGTAGGGAAGTACTGAACAGTACTGAGTGATCAGGTCCTGCCCCTATCAGGAAGCAGCTCCGTCGATGGTCTTGCCGTTGTGATGTTTTGAATTTGTGGGATAAGGGCAGATGTTATGCAGGACATAGCTGCAGGATCAGGCTATAGCTTCAATGTGTTGGAAAAAGAGACAAATTTATCATTACTTTCAGGTTTCTGCCTGATGAAGTGGATGAAATTAGCAAGCTTTAGTTCGACAGGTAAATGAACCAGCTAGGAGGTGAAGGATTTCAATCCTCCCGAGGTTTGGTATCAGCAGAGGAGTGATGGGAGAACCTGTGAGATGTGATGACAGAACCAAGGGATGTAGTGTCGATTCAGAAGAGGCCCAGGAGGGCACCGGTTTAGAAAAGGAGAGGAAACCAGGGAGCCACACCAAACCACCAGACAGAAGCTGTCTGTTAGGCAAGATTCAAAGCATTTCAGTGCTGCTGCTTTTATTCCATGCTGTTCTAGAGAAGAAAGCAGGATCTATAAAGGATGCTGCAGAGAGACCAAACAGAATGAGGACTGAGGAAAGGGAGGCGGTTTAAGCCAACTACAGTGCTTCTGACACTGCAATGAGGGCGGTGTTAGTGGCATGGTCAGTGTTGGAATTCAGAATGGTAATCTTCAAGGAGATTATTCAAGGCAAGGAATGGATTGACTGGCTATGATAGGCTGCAAATTCCAATTTGAGGGAAAAGGAAGACTAAGCTACATGAATACCTCCCCTGATGTGCGACACACACCTGCTGAAGCAAGACAACATGCTTGGTTTTTTTTTTTTTTTTTTTTGCATCACCCAACACAAATCCAGCTGCAATCTTAGAATAGTGTTTTGAATTCTTTATTAAGTAAAATCTACATTTTCAATATTGCTTTAACCTTTTTCAATTTTTCTAAATTTCACTTCTTGCAGTCAGCACAGTTCATATATATTTATATAATTTCCCCAGACTGGTTTTTCCTTAAACTTTGAAGAATACAAAAATATCACAATACATTTTCTACACAGTAGCTCTCCAGCTCACGAGCTCCTGGGACAAGGCAGGCCTCAGGCTCCCAGCACAGTGGTATCTGATAATTGCCAGAACAGGACATGGCCTGGATGGAACATCAGGGTGACCAACCTATCTCCATGGCCACTGCCCTACAGAACATGAAAGGGCAATGTGCATGTGCACATTTACGCAAGTAAATGCAGGCATGGTGCTTCTTGTACAAAGCCTACTCTGACACCAGGACCCACTCAGGGAGGCTGCTGGTCTGTGAAGGGTTTGTTTGGTCCAAACAGATACACTTGTGTGCTGAGGCCCGCAGCCTTGCTCTCACCCTTACAATGGAAATGGAACTCTCCTTATGCTTCTTTCTTTTCTTTCTCTGAAAACATTCTATAGAAAATAACAAAACAAAATCTTCACCCGTACTCAGGTTATTTTAATATTAATAACAAATGTGTTTTTTTTTTTTCTCCTTCTCATTTAAACACTGTCAATACCGAAACGTTAAAACTGTAGTAGCGGTAAGAGGTGATCTCTTTCCCTGGGAAGGAGGAATGTTTCAGTACGGATCTTGCTTATTCAGTGGTTTTTATATATAAAAGAACCTGCCCAACTTTTTTTTTCACAACCACATTTACAACCAACTTTCCATCTGAAGGGTCACATGAGGAACTGTGTGTAGGACTTGAAAGTGTCAATGAAAAGTTGGGGGTATTATGAGGCTATGAGTTGAGGTCCCATCTTGAATTATGGGAAGGTGTATTTTGTTGGAAGAGAAAATGCAAAAAAAGGCAGGGTCTGCTCAGTCAAGACACAGATGGTAAAAATTTCCTGATCTTACCCAGCATTTCCAAGGTATCCAAGTCCAAAGTGCTGCATCATCAACCAGTGACATCACTAAGGAGTTTGATGAATTGGTGCAAAGTGCAGCCTGTGTGTTTACTGTCCATTTGTGCCCACGTACAAGACTGAGGTGGAGGAGGAAAGAAAGGGCCAGGAGGGTGTTGGGGAGTGGGTGTGTGTGCTTGTTCTAGGGCAGCAGTACAGGATGCTCCCTGCATTCCCAGTAGCCTCAGGGTGAGAAGGTAGCCATCTCTAGGGAGATCCTCTGCCAAAGCTCCTTGGTCTGTTTGCCCCTCTTAAGGTTCTGCAGAACATCGTTGAACTGCATCATGCCCACGGGCGTGAGGCAGAATGCACCACGTGCACTGCGGATGATGTTAACAAAGTCATCGTAGTCCGCTGGTGTCAAGTGGATCAGCCGATGGTGTATGTACTGCCATGAACAGAGGGGAAAGGCACACAAAGATGAAGTTAGACTGCTATATGTATGACATACAGCCTGTAGAGCAGACATTCCTTGTGCACACGCAAGTCAGGTTACATCAAACATGAAGCAGATATATAATGTAAAATATGACTTATGTTCTGTTGAAAAAGCCAGTTCTGTAGCCCGACAGTCATGTTCAAAAACCTGAGAACTCAATATTCTTTACATACTCAGGTTGTGCTTTCAGTCCATTATTTGTAGTCCTGAGCCAGAAGTATTTTCTTCCTGTGTTCTGATTGAACTTTTTAAATTCCATATATCATTTAAAAATACAAAACTCTATTTTTGTGGTCAATAAATTATTAAATTAAGCACACACTACTGAAACAATATGTAAAGATGGATTCCTTCAGTTCTTTGTCTTTCCAGCCAACTAAATTACTGTATACCACAGTAAATAAGATGTAAATGTACATTTTCCTATCAAAATAGGAATGATATTTCAGATAGTGATTATGTTAGATCCGTTTCAGTATTCCTTCAATTGGCTCTATTTTTTGTATACTAAGCTACTTACAACTTTTACACATTTTCAAAGAGCAATTAAGGATAAGTACTTTGCTGAAGGGTAATGCAGTGGGAGCAGGGATTCACGCCCAGGTTATTACAACAGGGTGACAGCTCAAACCACTATGCCACCTGACGCTACTTGCACCATGGAGCTACTGTATGCATTAGTTAATGTGTGCTCTTTCTACTGTGGTACAAACGCAGGCATGAGAAGTTTGGAGTAACATTCATTTATCAAGCCAAGTGTCACTAACCTTGGCACAGATGGACTCACAGCAACTAGTGTCATTAAGTAATACAAGGAAACATTACTAATTTATAAAACAGAAATTCAACCATGCTCTGTTGCCACGCAAAACATATCAAATTGCCTACCTAACTAGCTACTTTTGTCAGTTACAGTAGGTTTGTGTGAACAACTCTGAACATCTCATCAGGGCAATGATGCGTAGAAGAGACATTACCCTCACAATCAGACACCAAATTATTTAGAGGGTCTGCCATCTTTGCTACTGGTTCTACCAATGCAAACACTGCCTCTCAATACCAACGATGTCCCTCATAGTCTGCTTCCATACATCCGCAGCAGGTGGATAAAGAGTGAGATGCTAGCGAATGAGCCAAGACTGTCTGATGTTGATGGTTAAGCGCAAAAAAAAAAAAAAAATCCTCATTCCTTGTCTTCCTTCATTAGACTTTCAAGAGCTAATACCTCCAGCACATACTGACCTTCACCATAGAGTTTGCATTTGTCTGAGGGCCCACTGAGTCCAGTTTTAAAAGTACTGTGACGTTCAGTCTTGACCTTGTATTTGTTCATTTTTTTGAATGTGCCACTTGACCATAGAACGAAACAATCCCAGACAAGAGAAGCCATGAGAAGTACTACAGAAACTGACATCTAATGTGGAGCATTAGACATTACTAAAAGCATGTTTGGGTCAGATCATCATGCGACACAGCTGGGAGACCAGAGGAAGGACATCTTTGTTCTTGCTACCTCAAACAGCACATGCGAACAAGAACAGAACTGTTTTCTAGCTTTAAGGATTAAATTCATATTCTGTTGGACATTCTACTGCATATCGATTACGAATCACATTTATCAATAATCATTTTAGCACACAACCTTAGTTAATAGCCCCCTTCATATCCCTAACCATGTGAAAGTCATGTAATCACAACCACTTCCTTTCTTTTTAACCAGCCATCATTCAATACCTGTAGGTAGGCCTGCTGACATCTCTGTACCAATTGGTGGAAGGCAGGCGTTCTGAGATGGGCATGGATGTGGGCAGGGTTGAGCCGCTGCAGTGCTTCCATGATGATTTCCTGTAGGACGAAGGGGCTCAACACACCCTTGGCTGCACCCACGCAGAACTGGTAAACGTGATTCACACCTGCACGGGCGCCCCATTTTATTAGTACAACAAAGGCAAAAAAAAAAAAAAAACCAACCAACCAGAAATGTTGATACCACTGTACTGATGCAACAGCCACCAACTCTGTATCTTAGAGCTGGTAATCTTCTGCTTACCCAGTCGGGCAGCCAGTCCTAGCAGCCATTTGACGTCTTCAGTGTAGGGGGGGCTGCGGGAGAAGTTGTTGGGATGGTCATTGTGAGCCCTCCGACCCAACATCTCAAGGGCCAGCATACCTGCAAGGAAGAGGAAGGGATGATCCACAGCGCATCCATGTACTTCAGGCCCCACAGCTACCTGAATTCTACAGCAATTTTGCACACTTCAGCCGAGTTAAATGAACTGAATGTACGTAGGAACCACATAGTTGAGGCATATTATATCAAACCCACGACTCTTGTTCTGGGGGAAAATTAAAAAGCCTTTGAGGAAACCAGAAATGAGGAGGGAAACTGGACTTAAGACCACAGACCATTAATACAGAGGCACGCAGAAATTAGATTAGCACAATCCCTTTATATATTCATGACACTAAGAAGATAAACATGTCCTTTCATCATTTGGCTCAAAAACATTTATCTGTATGCTCCACTCAAGAGGTGATGTTGGGGCAATGTCTCATTGACCAGTATGGGTGAATAATTCACAAATCTATTTTGGTTTAATCCTCTTTATGGTCACAGTACACCCTAACAGACAGTAACTAAGAAATTCATTAACTCATCTGAGTTGATGTTACACTTAATATGTAGTTTAAATACAAGCACATCCTTCCCTTATACAGCAGGGTCCCACACAGGAGACAAACCACTACAATAGCTTTGCAAAATTCAAACATAAATCAAAAAAAGTATCTGCAACAATTTGATTTTCACCAGATGTTTAAATACAGGTATAGCCTGGTGTACAGACTCAGTGGGGTGGAGGACCTGATAATGTAGAATTTATGGACCAATCAGGCCCAGACTTTAAGATATGATAAAACCTCTTCTTAATTTTGCACTGTTTTCAAAATGTTTCATAACAGTTTAACAAAAAATGGAAAGAAAGCATTTCTCATGTACCTCCTCACATTTAAGAAGGGGTCTCAAAACTCACCTCTTACTGACTTCTCCCTTGCTTTTTTAAGCGCCCCATAAACGTGGAGGTGTTTGTCGTGCTTAATTTGTTTAATAATGGAAAACCCCATCTACCACTACTCATGTAATGTATACTGGTTCATTTAGTGGCATATGGAAAATGGACTATACTCAAAAATCTGCATCCAGATCTCTCCTTACGTTGGGGGTAACGTTTTTGTATTGTCCTGAGAGATATGTGGTGTCGGAAAAAAGCGTCAGCTAAATGAATATATGCAAATGTCCTGTGTCTCGTATGTTTGTGTACTTACTGTACAGTAGTGAAAAAACTCTACCTTAATTTAGTCTTTGTTAATTTCCTTCCTTATGTTATCTTAATAGTTTGATTAGTATTTCTTCAGACTGTTAAGTATTTGGAGGATATTTGTGGAAATATCTGGGCATGTCTACAAAGTCCAGTAACTAATCTTTTACCCAATTTAAAATAATGGGAAAGCACCTCTTGGTTTACAGACTCTTGGTATACAGACCTTTTTCAGGAACAAATTAGGTCCATTTAAAGGGGGATTACCTGTGTTGTCGACATTTTAGTATATACCATTTTTCCATACAATGGGCTGATTATTCAATACAGTGGTATTTTTGCCCAGTTACACTGCCATTTTACCTCTACAACAGGCATGTCACACTGCAAAGCATGCAGACACTACACATGCCTCCCACCACACTGAAATTCATCCAGTGAGCAGTGATTATGGCAAATCTAACTCACAACTAAAACAGCAGATTCAGTACAAATTTTACAAACAACTGAACATACAAATATTTACATCTTAAGACCTTTTATAATATGAATTTCCTTACACTATCAAAAAAGAACCTTTAGTGTCCTGATTAAAGGAAGATAATGTAGTGTCAAATGTTACACATCTCTGGTTCATACTTTGAAATATAGTCATCCGATGATCTCATAAATATCCATGAGCAAAACTAAGAATGCCTCCTAAAAAGTTTGCAAATGCAGAGAAAGGTAAGTTAAAAATGGGGGAAAAACATTAAAAGACAAGTTTGAAATCATTAAGCATTTTGAATGTGGCTATAACAAAGATATTATTGCAAGTATTGGTTTAGCTAGCCCTATTGACAATTTTTCAAAACAAAACAAAAAAAAAAAAAAAAAAAGCAGAAACTTTAAACTGGTGGCGACAAATTATTAAAAGACGTCTCGTTCTCAGCATGAAAAGACAGGAAAAAGAAAATGGAAGTGGACGGGAGAAACTCACAAAAGAAGAAACAAGAAAATTAAGTGAACCTAGCTCCGATACCGCACGCGTCTCTGAGTTTTCCCACTTCAGAATCAAAATGTTTCTCTTGTAGTTCACGAATCAGTCCGAAGGGGGACACTGAAAGTCCAAAAATTCACTTTTGCACAATTTACGATGTTAGTTTTAATCATTTGGATAACAAGTGAATTCTATCATTTTTTGTTACAAATATAAAATAGCATGTTATTTAATTTTAGGTGTGGGTTTGAGGGGGGGGGGACCTATCCATCCCCCAAGAAAACAAAAGTACTTTCATTCCCTCACAATTTGAATTGCCTACAAGGTGAGTTCATAGAATGAATTAACCCTGTTAGACAAGGAATGGGTGTATACAGCTTTGTGATGTATGAATGTAATTCCTACATCAAAAAGGAAGGCATACAAACCAGGTACATAAAGATAGGCAGGATTTCTTGGATGAATACTCAGAACAAGCAACAATGCACTACAAACATCTCTCTCACCAACTCTGTAGGCCGAGTGTAGGTAATGCAGGCCCTGCTGGCTAATTGGTTGACTGTGCTCATCTTCAGAAGGAAAGGGTGTGCTGACCAACGGTGTAGGTTGGGAAGACAGGCCAGGAAGCGACGGCCCCTGGATGGCTTGGATGGTAGAGTTGGAATGGACACCGCCTACTAATGACAAAAGATGGATTAAAGTACATTGGCAGAATAAAAAGATGCCGCATATACAAGCAGTAAGGTGATCTTGCTACCCACCAGCCACCGTGGTGCTCAGGGGCAGACCCGCTTCTGTGTGATAGGGGTGCACAGCAATCTGGGTCATGGACGGCACAGGCACCCCAGGGAATGTGACTGCGGTCGCTGCCATGGGTGGGTGGGGGCTGGCAGCCACTGAAAATGGGTACTGGGTGCCAATAAAGGCTGGGTGCATTCCCTGGGGGGCACATTAATTGAAATCAGTGACTTCTTGTTCCTGCCCACATATTGTGTTCCTAATGAAACGCAATACAATTAAGCATTCCCTTAAGCATATAAACTGGGGCGTCCAACTCGTAGCCTGCCATTCCTCGCGCTACAACCAGGAGAACGTTTGCAAATTAATACGTGCTATACCTACCGTAAATATTATAAATGCTACAGGATCACACGCTAAAACAGTCATACACAGTCCGCCGTGGCTGGTAAGAGCAAGTGACAAAACAGCAGACAGTGGTCCTACTGTCCTTGGTCAAAGTACATTTTTCAGCTGCAGCTTAGGTCATCCTTGGTAGCTGTAGTCTTGTTTTGCGTATTTTGCTGAGCATAGTTTCTGAATCAAGCAAGAAAAGTTTCAAACAAACGTAGGATGTTTCACATGAGGACGACAAACTTTCACTTCTCTTTACTGAGTGAGGACATCTGATGTTGAAAGATCCAAAACTCCCAGTTACTCCAGATTATGGTACTGATGTGTCCAGGTCCATTGCAAGATGCATAATATGAACTAAACACAAAAATCTCATTTTTATACGCAATTAAGTGGTTTCAGTTCTTAAGGAATAAAACCTCTGCAATACAACGGCATGAAACAAGCATCTACATTTCACAGATTAATTCAAATTTCATCAAGACAAAAATATTCAAACTAAAAGGTAAACTTTTGGTACTGCAATCACTTATGAGCATGTCCTTCTAGTTAGAATCACTGTTCAAAGCAAGATATGGAATAACAAATTATTGCCAAGAAACAGAAAGTGCTTCTGCATGGTAAATTTGTAAAGAATGTTTTCAGCGAGCTGCTGATTTATGTCCTGAGAAAGAGGAGAGAACTGGGTTCTCAACCGGGTGGCCTGGTGGCGCGGCGGGTTCAGCTGGTGTCCACTGCGTGGTGCGTCTGGGGTTTGAGCCCTGCTTGGGGTGCCTTGCGACGGACCGGCGTCCTGTCCTGGGTGCGTCCCCTCCCCCTTCGGCCTTGCACCGTGTTGCCGGGTTAGGTTCCGGCTCGCTCCAACCCCACTCGGGACAAGTGATTGTTAACAACGGAGGGAGGAGGTTCTTAGACTGGCTCAGGGTACTAAGGAGTTTATTAGTTTTCAGAATGTTATACGAGACAGCTGATAGCACAGTGGTTACAGTTACTGCCTTAAGAACTAAAGATCACAGGTTTGAATCCCACCTCCAGATGTAACACTTTTGACCAAGGTACTTACCTGAAATTGCTCTAGTAAAACTACCCACTTAACCACTTATCTTCAACCAAGTCAGAGTTGCAGCAGTCCAGTGCCAGAGGCACAAAGCATGCAAGGCTAAGCAGGGTACACCCTGGATGGCACACCAGTTCACTGTAGTATTATGAGTGTATTCATTTTCAGCATGCATCCAGTTTGAATGAAAAATGCTGCAATTTCTTTGACTGCCACAAGAACTTTGTATTGCAAGAAAAGAATCCTATATCCCTCTTTATAGCACATAAACGATATCTTGTAAAAGCTGTTAATCTCAATAATACTGTTCCCTTATGCAATTTCCCCCCCCCCCCCCCCCCCCTCCTCCATGTAGACATTTAAGATTCACTGTCATTTGTGTTTTCTACACAAGCATCCCTCAAACCAGTTCAGAGTAATGACCGTCACCCTTGGCAATCCCTGATATAAATAACCCAGAATGGTTTTACTTGTCTCAAACAGGCCCATTTGAAATCACTTTAATTAATTTAATAAATTGCTACCCAGAGGAAGCACAGGAAGTGCAATATTATTAAAAAAAATACCACTACACACAATTTTGAGTTAGATTTAATAAGTCTTGGATTAGTACCATAACCAAGACCAGATTTCAGCCTTTTTTGTTCATACTCTGTTTACCAGGCTCCTGGGTACTGAAAGACCTGAGATTGCATTTACCTGTGGGTAAGCTGTTCCAGTGACAGGGAAGACAGTAGGGCGTGGCACGTGCTGCAGAGGATGACCCAGATACTGTGGAGTGCAGACGGTGGGTAGGTGGGTCTGGATGGTTGTGTAGGGGTGCAGGCCCTGCGGGTGGGGGTGGGCGATAGCCGAGCCCGGGATGGCGTGAGACTGGTAGATGGTGGAGCCCACAGAAATGACCGGCACCACAGCAGCAGCCGTCACCGTGGCTGTCACCGCTACCCCTCCCGAGTCCATGGGCCCACCGCTGTCCAACGTCCCCCGGCCAGCCTCGGGGGGCCTCCTCACTGCCCCACCGTTGGCACCACAGCGACCAGAGCCCTCACGTTGGGACCCCGTCCCGCCTCCCACCGTCTGCTCATACAACCAGTACCACTGATGTGCCACCTCAAACAGCACCTCAGGATACACACCCCCACCCTTAGCAGCCTCCTCCACTGCCATACAGGCCTTCTCCAGCATCACATTGTCCTGTGGGAGGAAATATTGCCATGTGATAAGCACCTGCTTCATGTGCGATCAGCTACCGTATTGGGTTGAACTGGTACCTTCACTGAAGCAAAAATTCAAATATCACCTATGTCCTTAAACAAAAAGATATCTGAGCTAAGGAGGAAATTTGCATCCATGTAACATTACAGTAAAAAAAAAAAAAACCACAAACACTTTACAAACAGATCTTATAAAATGCACAAAAAAAAACTTCAAACTAAATCCTCCAAAGGCTTGAGTACATGCCCTGATCACAAATTACACACAAGAAACATTTATCACAAAATATTCATCACTTTGCTCTTGCAAGGCACAATAATAAGTTGCGATATTTCAGCTACAAAGTACCTGTTCCTTGCACTGCACCAAAGCCCTCTGGATCTCATTGGGGTTTAGGGCGTGAGCATGTGGCAGGCAGCTTAGCGCTAGCTCTGCAGCAGCGCGCACCATGTTGGGGTCCCGCGCTCGTGATGCCCGGTCCGCCAAAGATGCCACCTCAGGTGGGGTCAAGTGCCCGTCCCAGCACTCTACAAGGATGTTGAGTGCAGCACTGCCAATCTCCATAGCTTGGCCTGAAAGAGAGGAACAGAGGACACCCAGAATCAATAGGAGAAAGAGTAGCTGTCAAGAAATCGTAACTTTCCATTATGCTCCACCATGATGGCCCTACCTGTGATCCAAGACACATGCGAAGAGTAGGTCCTGGAGAGCCAGTTGGGGGAGACAAAGTTGTGTAGACCCAGGGCGTAGAGGCCGATTTCGAAGGCACACAGGTGTAGGTTGCGATGGGGACCCTGGTGACCCCCACTGGCGGACGGCTGAGTGAAGATAGAGGTGGAGCTGTTGCCCCCTGCCTTGATCAGCACAGTCTTGGCCAGCTCAAAATAGAAGTGGGCCGCAGCCTCAGACGGCTGATTAGGGACATGAGGAGCGTGGCACTCGGGTCGTCTCCCTTTGTACCTGCAAGTGGTTCGTCAATCCAACAATAAAATTATTATTATTAAAAATAAGCAAGGACCGACGTTAATTATTCTTACCTTGATGGCAAATTGTTTCACTGGCCTGTCATGTTATTAGAGATCAGCTGCTGAATTCTGTATTTTAGTGGTCTGTTCATTTTCAAAGCAATGAAAGACTGCTGCATCAATGGTTTGACACTGTGCACTATAGCACTATTTATATGTTCATGTCTTCCTCCCTCTTTTTCCACTTGTCTGAAGCATTATCCTACCTAAAATTTTGACTAAATTTCAAGCCAAACCAGCTTTAATGTATGGAAATGAGCACATGGACAGAAATCGCCTCACCTGCTGGTATCAGTGCTTTTAGCCCTAGCTCCACCTCCAGCTCGACGGGAGCCACTTGATGACGATGAACCCAGTGAATCCGATGACGAACTGCTAATACTGTCACTGTCCTGGCCCCGCCCCCAGGAGGCAGCTGCCCAGCCCCCACGGAGTGGGCGTCGGCTGAGCGTCGGAGAACTGTCCGACGTGGTCTCAGGGGCACTGCTGTCAATACTCGCCATGCCTGGGATCATAGCCAGTGACAGAGACCCTGCCATGAGATCTGCTCTACACTGGCAAGGTCATTGGTCACTTCATAAAAAGGTACCCAGAGACACTGGTACGTGTTGTTCACACCAATACATTTACATTTATTCACTTTGCTTTTGTCCAAAGCAACTTACAACGGATACTACGTGGTGTTATTAGCCCACACATCTTATTCGCCAAGGTGACTACACTGCTAGATACACTACTTAAAAGGAGTTACTCATCCATGCAGCAGTAAAACACACTCACAATAAAATAAATTTAATGGAAAAAATTCAAGTGAAGCCAGTTGAGCAACTACATTAGGTTAATGTCTGAGGGGGGTATATTAAAAGACATTGATCATCCCAAATAAAAAAAAAGTGTAGAAGCATTCTTAGAAATTATTTCAGGGAGGAATGCCAAAGAATCAGTTTCCTAGCAAAAACATAGTATGGCCAACATAACATCCAGCAGAAAAGGGGAATACCTGTTGAGCGTTGCTGTGAAACCACCACAAGAGAACATCTTGCCTTACAACAGAGCTTCACCATGAAGGAGCTTTAGAGGTGGGTATTACACAGTGACAAGGCAGGAAAAGGGGTTACCTGTGTGTTTCTTCTTTTGCCGGACAGGTGAGCCCCAGCAGCGGCCGCTGTAACCGCCACGCCCCCCCAATGCCAGTCGGCTGGGTACTGTGCCCTCTGGTTTGAAGGGGGCAGCCTCAGTCTGCTGGTCACAGACTGGGGGCTGAGCCCCATCTGTTAACAAAAGAGGGTGGCAGCAAAGTCATAAATCATCATTTAGTCTAATCACATACAAAGTCCACGGACGTGGTTTACTAATGATTTTTAATTGACCAGTTTCAAGTGTACAGCCAGAGAACACGGCTCACGGAACTAGCACAGAAAGCAAAAAGAATAAAGTAGAAATAGATGTTCTTCAGCCACATACCCTGCTCACTGTTCTCACTGAAGCCCTCTCCTGCGGCTGCATTCTGAACAGTGCCAGGAAGCGCCGCCTGTTGCCCAGCCGCACCCCCACTAGCCATGCCCTGCACTGAGGCAGAAGCTCCTGCTGCAGGTGCTGCATGCTTGGACACACCACCAGGTACACCAGCAGCATTGCTGTGCGCTGCATGCTTAGAGGGGCTCTTCTGGCTACTGGTTGCTGGCTTGCTGGAATAGAAGGAGCTCAAGGTCTGAGGTTTATGAGTTTGACTTTCACGGTCCAGAAGCTTGTCCAGGATCTGTAACATCATGCAGAGTCAAAAATTGATGAGTATAATCTGAAAGATACACTTAACCCTTTCTAGGCCTTAGGCCCCTTAAATACGGCACATTGCTTGCCTGAGAAATCAATCAAATTCAAAATTCAAAGTACGGTTTCTACTCAATGTCTATTGCCAGCTCACCATCGTAAAGTCAAACCATTGTAAATCGGGGACCACCTGTACACTTAAGCTGGATAGTAAAAGCATACAAACAAACACTTTTCAAAATTGTTTAAACAAGCCTGCACTTCACAGAATTCAGGCTAAGAACTCCTGATCTAATTCTCCAGAGGATCTAGAGCATTCTCAGTCTAGACCCAGTCCTGGTACTAAGACTTGTTGGAAGGCAAAAAGAACTTGAGAAACGTGACACCAGAAAGCTGTGGGTACAGTATTGTCACATTCCATCTTAGAGTTACTCATTTTAGTTACAATTGCAAGAAATAAGCAATTACAGAATACATTTACGCAGAGATTATTGCTGCTAAAAGTTGCACCATTTACTAAATACAAGGTGTCATATACATTTCCAACCTGAACTGTGGATGTTTAAATTATATATTCAATACTGACAAGCAGCACAATTTCTATTATTAGTTTAAGCAGATTGTGTGTCTATTATTGTGACTTAGTTGAAGATCAGATCACAAGTTATACTAATTAATGCAGAAAGATGTATGTTAACGGTTCACATATTTTTTCTTCCAACTATTTTAAAGCAGTATGTTGCTCATTACAGTAGGTGCCATGTGCTTGTGAGCATTTGTGCATCCCGTGACACACATTTTCACCTTTTTCAGCTTGCTCTGGTCATCTTTGTATGTGATCATGAGCGCCAAAGCCAGATCTCCTTTCTCACGCCGAGTACCCTCACAAAGCAGGGGGTGTTCTGCCTCACTTACTGTAGTCTTCATCCCTGTTATGGGGGGGAGAAAAAAAAAAAAAAGTCTCTAAAGTTCAGGCAAGAAAAAGTCTAACCCTGCAGTATGCAATTACAGTAAATTATCTCCACCTTCAGAAACCTTTAAAAATGTAAAATATTCCCAGGTGTTCATGAATTACTGAAGGGGGAGAAAAAAAAAAGGGAAAAAAAAAAATGTCCTGCCTGCAGCATTTCTGAATGGTCAAGAGAGGGCTCCAAATGCACAGGGGTGATTTAAACAAAATATTATATACATTTATTTATTTAGCTGATCATTTTCTCCAAAGCAACATATGACATTAACCTACTCACACTTACCCATTTATACAGTTGAGTGATTTTCAAGGCAAGTACCTTGGTCAGGTTGGACTAACAGCAGAAGGTGGGATTCAAACCTGTAACCTCTCGAGACCAGAGCTGGCAGCTGTAACCACTAAACTACCTGCTGCACAACAAAATCTCAAGGTACATTACGTCACCTTCATTAGAGCATGTCATTAAATATCAAAGCAGACCCTTAAAGTGAAATGCTCTTCATTGGAAAGATGTAGAAAACGAGGGGGACACCAGGCACATTCTTACCCAGTGCTGCCACTGCTGCCTCAAAGCCCAGCTCCTCATCACCTGGCATGTCGTTGTTGCGGTTACGGCTGGGCGGACGAGAGCCCGTAGGAGAGACCACTATGCACAAAGACAGGTTTCAGGGGAAAGAGTCAGGGTCACGGTAATTTGTGTCTTACTGAGAGCCACGTGTTAACTTTTGTGAGGACATTTTTACATCATGGTAGCTGTGGACAAGTCCCAGACCTACTGGGGTTGTCAAAGGACTCCTTTCACCAGAACACATACATTTCACATTCTTCAGATCACTAAATCTGCAACATCTGCATGCACTTACACAATGTGTGTAATCTGTTTAGATATACGGTTAGATGTGATGGATTTGGAGCATGTGTCTATATCCATGCATGAACAACAGTGTACAACGATCCCAACTGTCTCCGTGTCTCACCTGGGGTGCAGAGCACATCAAATATAAAGCTGGCCAGCATGAGGGGAAGTACAGGTCGATAGTCACAAAAGCTGCCGTCACGGAGCTGCTCAGCTCGGTCTCTGATTGCGCTCATCTCCACAACACCCAGCGGGATCTTCTTCAGCAGGGCCACCACCTCCGATTCCTGATATGCAAGCTTCACCTAGAGGAGCAGAGCACAGCTTCGAGATGTGAAAATACGTCCATGCTCCTGTAAAACGTGCACACTCAACACTACAGGACATTCCAGTAGGGCTGTCTGTAGCTCTAACACCTTCCCCTTTCGCCTGTTCTTCACACTCAAACTGACACAGCAGAAGACATGGAAAGCAAACAAGTCAATACTTACTTTCTCTATGATTAGCAATCAAGTATCATGTATCATCAAACAGAAGCAGCCCATTGTGTCACCTCCAATGTGCTCAGCACATACTGTGCAACCAAAAAAGATTCTTTAGTTGCTCCTGGACACTAATATCTAACACACAAATCAGAGAGAGACCGCCAGGACCGACAAATGAGCCTGCCAGGATTAGCTGCTTTTTAAGCGTTTAGTTTGGTCCACTTTTGATCACTTTATAAACTATTTTCATTCATAATTGCATTTCAAAAAACATGCTATATAAACGCCAATTCGGTAACAGAGAATCAACATGTTTTTTGTATGCAAAGGATTACACCATCACCAAACGGAATGATCAGATGTTCCTATATTTCACCTCAAGCATCTGACTCCTTTTAAAATGATTTTCACAGCAACTATTAAATTTTTGTAGATCGAAAATAATTTTGTAGTAAAATTACTGCTCCCCTTCACTGAATTCTGAATCAGTAATTTTTTTGCTAGTTTCTTCTCTGTTGCTCCTTGATTTAGGACAATGTTGTTGCCCATCTGACCCCACATAGGATGCCAGGAAACAGGAGACCACGCCCACCTCCAAGGCCTTAGTGGAAGCAGGCGGTCTTTGCAGCTCCAGAGAGAACATGCCTGTGTTGAAGGCTAGGTTGTGATGCTCTATACGTTCACTCAGCACAGTCAGCAGGAAGGCTGCCTTGGACAGGGTGTTGGTGGCAACCTGTGTCTGCCGCGTGGTTGAAACTTTACTTTTCTTTCCCTGCCAAGACAGACGGGTAGTTGCACAATGTGTGAACTCTGAATTCAAACAAAAGCCATTTATAAACAAAAGTCACTACCATGAAACTTTCAAGACAAGACTCTTGAAAGGCCAGAAGCTCTACAAAGATGCAAAAAACTTTATCTGAAGCCAGAAAATCAGTCCTGTAGTAGTCAAGACTATTAAGAGACTGAACCTTTGTCTGTGGCTGTTCGACTTTGAGGTCAGGTGGGTTGGCTAGCAAGTCTGTGGCCAGCTCCACAGCAAGTCTGCACGCTTCACTGCTGTATCCATGGGCATACAGGGCTTCGGCACAGGCAAACAGCACCTGGTGTATGGGTATACAGACATTACGGCATTTAACTTCTAATGAAAAACCACACATCCATTCCCTACTTTCCAGGGTGAACAAATCACTGCTTAATAACAGAGTAATTACTAAAGCCACCAAGACACGCTTATAATGGCAAATTACATTCCAGACAATGTACCTCTAGCTAGGGTAAAACGGCAGGATGGTCAATTTAGTTCTTCATTATACTACTCATAACTCTCAGTGTTTGGGGGAAATTAAACCAATTAGCTGGCTGCACTTTAGTTTTACATGACTCATTCATCTATCAAGTTATCAGGACATTCATCTCCCTCTTAGAAGGGATCCCAGGATTGATGTCTGATGAAGCCATGTACAGACAAGCACAGAACAGCAAAGCAGCTGTATATGGTACTTACTTTCAATATTAATTAAATGCTGTTCAATTATCTGATAATTAGTGGGTCACTGACCACTTGGCCAACTAGTGTCTCCACAATGCTGGAAATCACAGGATCAGCAACCTGTGTTTAATGTCAAATGCCCAGTTTTAGCTGCTCCTGACCTCCATGCGACCCTCCTGCTCCAGTGGCTTGATCCCAGCAAAGACATCAGGCTCTTCCTCATGGCTCCCATCAGGAGGTGCACGCTCAGCCCCCTCCTCAGATGCTGCACTCAAATAGTAGGCCTGATAATCATCCTCTCCTCCTGGGTCTGCCACTGCTTCTGGGACCTGGGGGGTAGACAAAGCCTGTCCCGCTCCACTGTTCGTGTCCCTGTGAATGTGAAGAGGCACAGTGGCTGTAGCAGATGCAGAGGTGGTAGGTTGTCCATCCTCCACGGGATCCTCACTCACATCATCTTCTATCTCCACCTCCAGCTCTACCTCCTTCTCCATCTCAGGTGCTGCTACTTTATTAGGGTATAAGGGTACAGCTTCAGTGGCTGAGGGCAGCACGTGGGAGGCTTGATTGCCATCAGAGGTGGACTCCTTGGGAAAGGGAATGCTGCTGTATTTGCGGGGCTCTAGAAAAAGGGGTCCAGGAGCAGACAATAACTCAGGCGGGGCTGGCAGGAATTCAAAAGTATTGCTGGCCTCTGCCCCCAGAGCCAGGCTAGAGCCATCATCCAGGCTGAGCTCAGCCATATCCGGCTCCAGAGAGCTGTCTTCGCTGCTTGTGCGCCGTTTGCTGCCCCCGTGTTTGGCACTCATCCCTGCAGGCCCACTACCTGCCTTCCCTCCCTGGGCCAGCTTGGCTTTACTTCCCATGGAGGAGCTACTGCAACTGGGCTTGTATGTCCCCTTGCTGCTTTCATCCAGAGCCAAAGAGACCCCCCCACCAAGACGGACCAGCATTCCACTACCACCCCCCGAAGACAGACCCTTCCTCTTGCTCATGAGTGTCTCTTTGGGTCTGACAGCCAGCTCCTGCTGAGGCAGGTGGCTGCCGCGACTCTTGTGCTCAGATCCACCAATTTCTGAGCAACCCAAGCGTCCACCCCCACCTCCAGTGCTCCCAGCACCACCTCCAGGCTCTGGATGATCACTCAGTCCACCTCGTGCACCCCGCTGTTGCTGCACTGCACGTGCCCAGCAGAAAGAGGCACTCTTTTTGTCAGCGCTGCAGTAGGTGATGCCAGGTAGAGGATAAGCCACCTCCCAGCTGAAGTAGCAGGACTCCACGGCTGGCTTGAAGCCCTGGAAGAGTTTGTCCAGGGACTTTCGGTGCTGACCCCGCTTCACAATCTCAATCACCTTGAGGTGCCAGCGCTTCAGTTGAGCAGACAACTCTGAGCGCCTGAAGAACAGAGCAGACAGAAACGGGAATATATATATAGCTGCGACACACAAGGACTCAAGGGTAGCGCCATGCACACATTAAGAGTCATCAGCACCAGAGAGACAGACATCCTTAGGCAATTGGTAACTTTCTCATACATTTATAAAAGTGTAAACTATGTCTTAAAGAAAGGTGCTTCCACAGGGAGAGTACACAGATTGTCAAAATTTTTCTGGTTCATGTTGCTGAAAACATCTATACAGACACCCCTCGACTTACGTAAATAGACCGTTCTTCAATCCCTTACATAACCATTCAACGTAACACTAATAATTACTCCATCTGTTACTGCACCTTGACGTTACTTCGTTATTGTCATTTTCATGCAAGCTGTTCCTTTCACGTGCAGCCTCCTTCACTATCCTATTTATAGTCGATATGGCTAAACCTGATTCCCATGCTACAGACTATAACCTTTGTCCACCTTCATACTTCCTTATTTCCAATTTCATCTCCAAATCGATTGCTGTACTCTTGCGAGAAGGTTCTTGTTTGCCTTACAATTACATTTATTCATTTAGTATACACCTTTCTCCACAGTGATGTACATCTCATAGAAAATACAATGTGTGCATTACATTACCAGAAAGACACTTGGATGCAAATGCATGATTCTTAAGTACAGTGTTTCTTACCACCATATGAATGAATAGACATCATAAAAGTGGCTGTGTAAAACTATCTGAATATCAACAATTCCTTCCTAGTTTTTTTTTTATACATTATATTTAACCATTGTTTAACAGGCATGATCTCAAAGTTATAGTGCATGAATATTTACATGTTACATGAACTTAGTACATCATGGTCGAAGTGAGTCTGGAAGAGGTGAGTTTTAAGACCCTTTTTAAATGTGGGCAGATTCAGCAGTAAGTGATTCTTTGAAGTGCACGTTTACCACCAGGCATTGTGAATAATGAAAAGGTTAAAAAAAATAAATACATACATACATACATACATACATACATACATACATACATACGCGGAAAAAAAGCACTTCCCTAATGGGAAGAGATGGGTTCACTGCTCAAAACATGCGAAAACTGGGAAGATGCAGCATCCTGCCTTGCGTGGCTATGCCGACTTGCACTTCTGCGGCTCTGTATTTCAAAAGTTTTGCGTACGTGCCATCCTCAAATATGTATGCTGGGAATTTTTTATGCAAATCCATATTTACGCAAGTCGAATTGACTTAAGTAGAGGGGGGGTGTGTACTTTTTTAAACCGTTAAGTCTCTATCTGCAAAACACAACTGGACTCCGATGTAAATTGGGGGGAGTACATAGAGAAGCTGCTGGCAATGTGCTTTAACTGACACCCGAATATGATACTTCTGCCACCACCTTGTTTTGGTTAATTGAGATATTGACCAGTTCAGGACACAAAGGTGAGCATGTTACATCATCTTCATGTCTACAGGGTGAACCATTTCTCAGTGTTGGGAAAGGTAAGCTTGAGCATGAGGCTACTGGCCTGTAATGTGTCATGTGTGTCAATCTGTGCATATGTTCAAACTACCTCTGAGGGCTCATAGTTGGGTCTAACACAGCCAGCCTCCACAGGACCACCATCTCATCACACATGCTGGCACAGGCATGTGCTGCCACCTCTGACTGGCCATTGCTGCGGCCTGTATGGCCACTGGCACTGCTGTGGGAAGCTGAGGTGCGCACGCTGTACCACCATCCAATGATCTGGGGAGAAACAGGAAGCTCTCACCATACCCTCTTTTCAAGGCCATTTAGAGGAGGAACAGCAACAAAAAAGAAGGGGAAAGGGAGAAAGAGCAGCAGAGCTACTAACCAGGCCAACACAGTTAAGCAATGACAGATTATTCAAAATATTGCCAATTACACCAATTCTGTATTATACATTTTTTTACTGTGTGAAATGCTGGAGGGGACCATGTAAACATGGTATATAACAATTTGAACTGAGGAAAATAAGAGCACATTGAGGAAGAACATGGATAAAGGTAAAGGTGAGTGGTTCTCAACAGTACGCTACCTGTTCGTAGGTGAGGCACTGCTCTGTTAGAATCTCCAGTAGCGGCGCTGCGTTGCTATCTCTCCGCTTGAACATCTCTCTTACAATGGACAGCAGATTCCAGATGCCCTCGGGCTCCCGGCCCCTCAGGGGCCTGAGAAGGCATGCCCATTCCGCAGCAGCTGGTGGCTCCGTGGAGGACAGGTACATGGAGTTCACGTCACTGCATAGACAGCGGATGAGGATAAGGACCACAGCAGACCACAGAGGAGAATGCACCCAGAAAGCTGTGGGGTTGAGCCATATGGCTCAAGAAACAATTCATATATTTAAAAGAATAGATTTTTTTTAAAATCTAGTTTTAAAATTGTGATCAACTAGCAAGTTGAAAATTGCCTAGATAAAGGGTAAACAATTGCTAGTAACTTAGAATTCATAGGAAAGCATCCACTAAATGGATACTAAATGTACTAGCAAAAGAAAGCATTACAAATGGTCATGACGACTACTGAACCGGAGGGGCACCGTGGTGCAGCGGGCTTGGCCGGGGCCTGCTATGTGTTGGGTCTGGGGTTTGAGTCCTGCTTGGGGCGCCTTGCGGCGGACTGGCATCCCGACCAGGGTGTGTCCCTTCCGCTTTTGGCCTTGCACCCCGTGTTGCCGGGTAGGCTCCCGTTCGCTGCGACGCCGCCCGGGACAAGCGGTTTCAGACAGTGCGTGAGAGACTATTGAATCAAAATCACCTATACAGTTGCTCAGATAAAGAGAATTAAATATGCAATACTAAAATTCCGTACTGCTTCAATTTTAATGGTGATGTGTGTGAAATTAACTTTTTATTGGCACAAACGCAGTTTTCATAGATAAACACAAACTCAGTTTCTGGTACCAGAGAAAAATTATTCCTCCGCACAAGCGGTTTTGTTCAAAGTGGTTTGATTCATTAAATCAAAGGTCAGTCAAGCATAACCATTTATGAGCTCAGCTATGACAAACACATCAGCATATATTCATTCTTTTGCATTTATTCATTTAGCTGACTCTTTTCTCCCAAGTGACTTACAGTGTAATGTTAATACTTTTGTTGAATTGTTGTTCTCCAACAGGTTAAAATGACAAAGCATCTCTTGACTCGACTCCTTAGAATTATTTACCCATTTACACAGCTGGTTGTTTTTACTAGAGCAATTTTAGGGTCAAATACCTTGCTCAAGGGTACTACAGCTGGAGGTGGGATTCAAACCTGTGACCTTTGGGTACAAAGGCAGCAGCTTTAACCACTATGCTATCAGCTGCATACATGGCAATGTGAGGAGATTCCTTTGAAATTGCTTCGATTACTGCAGACTTTCTCCACACAGTTACACCACAGTTGCTACCTAAACACATTTTAACAAGAGTCGCAAAAACAAGGTGCATTATGAATGGCAAAGGCCTTGCTTCACACAAGTCAAGGACAAGCCATGACCCCAACCCCACCACAAGCAGTTCTCTTACCTGAACACCACAGGGGAAGGCCCACAGAACTTATGCAGTGTCTTTTTGATGTTGTCACTGAGCGTTGACTCATCCAGGTACCAGGTACTCTGGTCAGAAGCTGAGGGGCCTGCTGTCGGGTCTGAACAGACAGGAGAACGTGCGTCATTGGCCTGGACAGAATTTCATGCCTAAAAGATTTGGTGCACTTTTGGCTAAAAGGAAGCTTTGAATCAAACACTGTGTGTTACTGGTACAGGTGAAGTGTTTCAGAAGCACACGCCAATGTGTGTTCTAAGGCTGGGAGATCAGGTTGTGTCATTGTCTTGACTAAGTTTCCACACATGTAGACTTCTGACGTTCTTTACACTCAGCTCTGTGCTCTTTGTTTAAAGATCTAAGTCACATAAGTCGTGAATCCATTGTGGGTCTAAACCTGATTTACACAACATTTCTGCTCATCAGGGGACCCACGGAAAAGCACAAGCTAGGAGCATCTGAGGAACATACCTGGAGCTCCACACACTGTGTTGATGGCGGTGGACTGGGAAGACAGAAGCTCATCCAGGAGACGCTGGGCTGTAGGCAGAATCTGAAATGACACAACATGGTGCCAACTTGTTCTGATCAACCCAGTCTCCTTAGAAACACCTTTCGGCTTGTTCCACAAACGTATGCACAAACTGATACAAACACAGAACCACCCACAACAAGCAGCCAAACCTTCCACTTTCAAAGTGGATATTTCATTAGGCTTTGTGACCTCCGGCCACTGGGTAACATTACACCACCTACGCTGTTCTAAAGGCTGTAATGCACTGGGAGACAATGGAGCCAGTGTGTTGCTAAGACAAAGTGGAGACAGACACTTGAGGGGGCAGCTGCCAAAGCACAGAGAATGGCTATCTCTACCAGTCCGGGCCCTGGAAATCCAGCAGTCGTCCATTAGATCGAGTTACACCATACAGATGGATCCTTTTTATTACAATGACTAAAATTAAATGCACCAAACCTTTGTCTTTTAATAAAAGTGTTCAACTACACAAAGATAATTAAGTATACATTTTTCCTGCCTTATGCAAGTAAGCTGAGACATAGAATAACCGAAGTTTTAGTATTATTCAGCTGTAGTACACAATGGCCAAAAATGTCATTGTAAGAGACTAAAGTGATCTATAGAACAATAAGCCATGCAACAGATGCCAGTAAAAAAAATCATTGGGCAGTCAGCTGTACAGAACTCTAAAGGTGCAGGGTCTTTGAGCTTCTTGTCTAGTGTCTGCATTTGGGCAGGGAGGTAGTCTTACCTGCTGGGGAAGCTCACTGATGAGGTACTGGGCAAATTTTTGCAGCTGGTCCCTCTGCAGCCTGGACAGGGATTCCGAGACAGGGGCACGCAGGCACACCGCTGATGCCTACAAAGATGGGGGATGTATCACTACCATCAGCTGGATGGCACAAACCCATCTCTACTGCATCCATTACCACTACAAAAGCCACATCTGCTGCCCCACATGGGCACCACAAACACATTTAAAAGACCTATGAAACGTCAAGCTTTCAAATCAGAACACGTAATGACAAATTATCTTTTTTTAAAAAAATAAATAAATAAATAAAAAAAATAAAATAAAGAAACCAGGTTGTTGAAAACACCCCAACCAAATATCAAGCCCTTCAACCAGGAAGAGTGCCAAAGCATAGCCCCTATGTTCTGACTCATTACGTGCTCCTCAAACAGCGTCAACCAGGAAACCTTGCAACCATTTCACGCTATTCATCCCTTTAAACCAGCAGATTTAAAGAGCCAACACACTTCAGCTAATGTGCTCAAGCAATTACTTGGAATCTGAACTCGTTCACCTCCAGTCTTCTGACTATGGTTGCTGTATCAGCCATGACATTCTTCATGTAACCAGTGTGAGAACACCTGCTCTGTTCCCCCTCTGTGGTTCACATCAACACTCCTCCTGAGCACACTAAACCTCTCATTTGCAAATTGCAATCTGGCCCATGCATTATACATGAAAACAGAGGCAGCCAAGGTTTGAAGACAACAACTAATTTTCTCTGAGGCTCATGAAAAGGTCATTGAAGGGAATGTTGAATTTTCCCATGAGGCAACTGAAAATGCCACTTGTTTAAAAATGCACTCTGCTGCCCATCACACACAAGGGAGGGGGTTACGGAATGGGATTAACACTTGAGACTGGCCATTCACAACACAGAAAACACCTGGATCTGATGAGATGGGAGAGTACCGCAACAACTACAAGAACATTCATCATTACTAATTCTCAATACTGTGATAAACTAGACAACATAGGAACCAAGCAAAACACAAAACAGTGCTGCTGACAAACCTTGGATCATCAACCCATGGGAGGTAGAGTGTGGGGGAGGGCTGAAGGGGAATTCTAGGTGAGCATGCAGCTGCAAAGAAACACATAACTCACTGCAAAAACCACACAGCCTCTTTACAGGCACGGGCTAGCAAAAGGGCAAAGCTAAATTCAGACAGACCCACACAAAGCTCTGGGTTTCACTAGCCTTTTCCTCGGAGCACAGTGTCTAGAGTAAGGCACCAGCTGAGGTTGTGTCGTTTCATTAAAGAGGAGAAAAAAAAAACTATAGCATGATTTTAGTCTTAATTACAAAATGCAAAGTACAGGGCACAGGTCTGAACCCAGATCAACCTCACCTACTAATTAAATGTTTCTAGAACAGTGGTGCCATGCTTGGGTATCACTTCCATAAAGGCAGAAAAATAACTGCCAAGGAGGAGATAAAACAGGCCTTCTGTCTGGAGACTCAGAGCAGTTAATTACTTTACTGCTAATCCAGCAGATTCAATATTATATCTAATGAGGCTCATGCATGCCTGATGAAGGTCACAAGCCAGTTATGGAGGGCTATAGGCTTTAATACTTCCTTGGGAAAGGAGTTTGATGACTAGGGTGACGGGATGCCAGAAATGGATTCATTCGGCACACTTCAGAGTAACTGACCCCTTCTACGTAGCTGAAACCAAACAGACTTCTCTAGCAGCTTCTTGGTGCTTTTCAAAAATTAGGCATTTCCCCCAAATGCCATTAAATTCAATTATATCTGATCTTTCATGCATTACCGGATTAAAAAGGATGACAATGCTTCGCTTCCGATTCCCTGGATACTGAAGAACAACCATGAAGAACCAGTTTAAACTCGGAGAATAAAAGTGATGATTCTTGTAACCAAGAATGGGCTATGAGTTCAAGTTCCACTAGCACTTCCAAAGTAGAATTCCACAACAGGGCCAGCAGAGAGACATGTGTTGTTAGACAATCAAAGACAAAAGTACTGGGGGTCTACAATGTAGCTCTGATGAATTTAGATGTGCAGCTGAGCAGTGGGCTAGGTCCCCACGAGCACGTGCACAGAGCAAGCAACCTGCCTCCCACACACACTGTTCAGCCAAATGGAAACACTTTCTACAGCACACATGCTGGAGAGGCAACCGCTGGGTCACCACCAGCAACACAGCTGGGGGCAAAAGGCCAAGCCTGGTCCCACCAACTCCAGCTAGGATATCCAAGTCAAGGGTGGTCCCTCCCAATTTTCCTTTCTGGTTAGATCAGTTGTGCCAACCCACAGCATGAGGGCCACAAAAACATTTGTAAACTATTACTATGCCTACCACTACTAGTAAAAATAATATTGCATCCCACAGTAATACAGTTACAGACAGAAGGCAGTACGTGACCAATAAGGAAGATGACACTGGGGGCTTCTCCAAGTGCTGTCCTGTGTCCAGCTGCACTTCAGTTATCTTTAGTGGCAAGTGTACTTTATATGCCGTGATTTTTGCACCGTTAACGTTCACAAGTCAATAACTTATTTTGCATTTACTTGAAGTTGACCACTTAACATGGCTTCTAAATCTAAAAAAAGTTTGACAACTGTAGGATATTTCAGGTGAGATGGACAAACATCTGATACAAAGAAGCCAGTGATTTGTAATAAAGGAGCTTCAATTTTTAAGCAATGAAACCGCTTAAAGATACCACACGCAACATGCCATCTACAGCTGACAAATTTTAAGGCCAATCTGGTAAAGTTTAAGCATCCAAACTAAAAAAACTAAACTTTTGCGACAGCGATGGGTTTCTTCTCCCCCCTGAAGCAGGCCCTCTAAGTTAGGGTCACTGATCACAGCAAGCTCTGCAGCAGTTGAAATTATTGTCAAAAATCAAAACCAGTTTTGGACAGCAAAATTGTAAAGAATGCTTTGAGCAAACTGTGGACAAAATATGTCCGGAGGTGGGTGGGGGGGATTGTAAAATAACAGATTATAGGTTGGAGTACTGAGGAGAACATTATACAAACAAAATGTTCAAATTTTATTATTACTAGATTCACTCACTGTCCTTACCCAATCATCCAAGTTACTGTCACAGTGTTGCAGAGTCTAAGCCTGAAGTACAGGGTGTAAATGTAAACAGAATTTTTTTTCCCCATTTAAATATCACCAACCCTGATCCATCTATACATGAAATGACATTATTTGTTGTTAAAGCAGGTCATATATTTAACACTGCTGCACTATATTATATATATACACACTTCTTTTTTCTCCCAATTGAGACATTTAAGATTCAGTACATCACTGATTCCCCCCTCACCACATGCAACCCTTGAACCAGTTCATAACTGCAACCCTTGCCCACAAAACTTACAAAATAGAACTAAAGTGAATCCATCCAGTAATGAGCAAAATATAGTATTTGATACCTTATTCATAAGTTCAACCAAAAAGTATCAAACTCACTGTGTCCTTTTTAACCTATGTACAGGAAATTCATTTCTCCAGACTGGTACAGACATTGCATCCACACTATTTCCTAAAAAATAGGAATCATCATGTGTGACATGACTAAACCAGTTTCACTGCAATACCTCTGACAGCTTGGAGCTACGAAACACAAGAAACGGACTAAGACTTTGATTGACACTTGTGTGTCTTTACTCACATTGTGGATCCTGAAGAGGCACAAGGCCACAACGTGCGCGCACCACTTGGCTCCAGCTCCGCACGTGCAGCTGCAGGAAGTGATACGGCAGCGGTCAAACATTACGGCCACATTGTAGGCTCCCTTGGATTGGCCAGCTTGCGGTGACACCACGGTGGCGCTGAGGTGGAACCCTGCAGAGAGGAAGAGGGGAAACATATCAGCGGTCCTACCGAAACACAACCAGTAATAAAGCCCAAGCATACATTAGGTCAACCAATCCCACAGTGAGAAGAAAAAAAAAAAAAATTGCATGATGTTAGCAAAACAAAATAGATTAATAGCAACAGAATAACTGAAGAATGAGCAAAACAATGTCTAACATCAAAGAGCACATTTAAAAGGGGAGGAGGGGGGGGAAAAAAAAAAAAAAAAACTGGTCAAATAACAAGCGTAGTACTTTTTTCAGCAAACACAAGCAAGCTCCCCAGTCATGACCTTTAGAAGTACAGTACTATTCACAGACAAATTAGTATCTAATGTATGCAGTTTCACTTCAATTATTTTGTGTGTTAAATGAAAACTTTATAAAATTTCACTGTATTTCTACTGTTAAATGTATGGTAGCAGAGTTGCTCATCATTTAACTAAAATTACATATGCACATTAAACATTTGTATTTCACTGTGAATCTTTATTCAGTGGATAACATTATTTAGCAATAATAGTAGAGCTATAATAAAGGTAGAGTTCGCATCATAAGAGACAAAATCTGCCGAATTCACAGAAGCATAGTTATTTTTGTGTCATAAAATGTCCAGATATATTGTAAAAATCATGAAAGGTCCAATGCATTAGTTTTTAAACTGACTGATTTTAACATAATGGTGATCCTAACACTTGAATTCTGTTGTACACGTCCCTGTTTTCAGTTAATTTCATTTAACAGTGCATTTACACACCTATGACCTTTTGAAGAAAAAAAAAATTAACATTTCTGCAAAGCATCAGTTATGCTACAGCTTACTGACATTAGATCATAAATATATTGAAGGACATGGACTATAACTTAAATACATAACATTTACAACACTAAAACAAATGTTTTAAACGTGAAACAAACAAAACAACGTTTTAAACTAAACCGAAATACTGTTTTAATTTTAAAATTTTAAGGGAAAATATAGATACTATATACACACACCCCTCAAAAAACAAAGTAAATTTCAATAAATATCTACAACTTCTGTGTTAAATGAACAAAATCAAGTTGGTACACCAAGGTTCTACAAAAGAAAAAAACTGAAAATGATAATGGCTTCCTCTCTTTGTCTCGTCTGAGAAATTTGTAAAAGAATGTGTTTGGGTTAGAGGGTGGTGTTGCTAGGAAACCCAACAGATTTAAGGAGGAAGGACACAGGTAGACTGAAGTAATCAAGCAGTGAGTAGAATCAAAAATGCAAAACAGCAGATGGGAGATCTAGCAAGTGAAGATTTCCACTTGAAGCTGGTTCTGAACAGTCTTAGATAATAAAATGTTGCTTTGATTTAACCTAGTATGCTAAATAAGGAAGAATTCCCTCTGAGTATCTGAAAAATTCTAATTATGTGTTTGTTTATTACAAACCTAATAGGAAGATTGTTTTAATAAACCAACAGAGAATATATCTGCTGATTATTAAGTAAACAGTTGTTGCTTTGCAACAGCAGTAGAAAGTCACTTGCCATCAACACAAATGCTGCAACATGAAGATGGAAGAAAGAAAAGCAAACCTCTGGTCCAAAACAAGTGCTGTTCACTCCATTTACATTTATTCATTTAGCTGACACGTTTCTCCAAAGCGACTTACAACGTTAAGCTACTTACAATTATTTACCCACTTATACAGCTGGGTAATTTTACTGGAGCAATTCAGGGTAAGTACCTTGCTCAAGGGCACTAGAGCCGGAGGTGGAGATCAAACCTGCGACCTTTGGATGCAAAGCCAGTAGCTCTAATGACTACGCTACCAGCTGTCCTGAACTCCAAATAAACTCGCTGCTAGTACTTGTGTGGGGGAGTTTAAAGAGGTTCAGGAGAGACTAAGAGCAGGTGAGGACAGAGCCTGAGCCTTGACCCCCCCCCCCCCCGCCCCGCCGCCCAAAGTACAGGTCTTGAAATGGACAAACTCCTCTACAGCAGCCAGGAAATGAAAGACATTTTTACTCTTATGCGAGGGGGAGTGAGAGGAGGGGGCAGCCAAAGGCTTTTACCCACTGGCCGGCTGCCCGTGCTCTCCTAGGGAACCGGGGGAGACGCCACTATGCAGTACTGTGCTGCTCCGTGGGTCCAAGCTGAATGAGGCCCACCAGGGGTTGGGTGCAGTTCTTGTTCCCATCTCCGCTCACATGTCAGTTTCACCAAAACAGCTCATCCCCACCAGAAAGCAACTTGCACATCCAACATGTCCCCACCTCTACAGACAGACATACACTGGAGCAGTTCAGGTTAAGCATAGCTCTCAAGCATTAAGCTGCCAAGAACCTGGGGCTCACACCTTTTGAGATTCACCAGCAAGATGTGCAATAGGAACTTCAATTTGTTTCTCAACGCTGTTTCCAAACAGCGTTTCCACAGAACACATGGCTATGATGTATACAGCGAACAGTGTAGACTTATACAAATTAGTTTTGTGCATTTTCTACAGTACACACTGTGTGCTAATGCTGTACTGAATACTTGGACTCATTTGCCAGGTCTGTAGCCCCAGTGCTGCAAACTTCAGGCCTCTGCACAGCTTGTCCTCTTGCGCTCCTTCTCAGCATAGCTCACCACCTGAACTGTTTAGGAATATTAAAGTTCATAATCCTTTCACATCCTGGGACAATTCCTCTAAGCCTTTCATCTGGCAACACCAACAGAGCACAGCTGCCTGCTTTAAAGGGACATGCACAGCTTTTCTGTATGCTTTTATGGAAGTAAAAAATATCAAATTAAACCTTCTTACGCTGATCAAATACATTTGGCCATTTTTAAAAGCATTCCCCTGTTATACAATGATAAGTTAATAAAATAATCTAAGCTTCCACATGCATTATGGAACATGGGGGAAATCTGTTGTCAAATTAAAATGTTAAAAAATGCAAGCTAAACTAACATCACACCAGCCACTTGTGAGATAAGCAGTAATAGTGGTTACTGCAGTACATCCTCCTACAGAACAAATCTTTTTGTTCAAAGTCCAAAGCTTCAACACTGCTGCTTTCTTGAGTTAACAGATCTCCTCAAAAAGCTTTAATACACTATGAAATAAAAACACGGAACGGTCTACGTGATGTGTTGAAATGAAAATGCGTGCCAGCCTAGCAGACGCCGAGGACAAAACAAAGAATAGCGTGATAGAGGTGTCCACAAGCAACAAGTGAAAGAACACCACATTGCAAGATATTTGTTCTCAAAATCTGCTGTGCCTTCTGCCCCATGTAATGTGGTAACCATCATCAGATGGGTTCCTGAAACCTATGGGTTGACATAGCTATGCTGAGAATGTGATCACTAGCATTGGTTATGGAAAGATGCTGCTAGTCACAGCCACTACTACTGCTCCTTCTGGTGCTCAGGCCCTGGGGTGATGGGTGGTGTTCCCGTGGGTGGAATCCCCAACCCTCCCCCACAACAGTGCATGTGTAGTTCTTAGGTAATTTCCTCTGCTCCCACGCTAACATTTCTAACAGTCAAAAACTATAAAGGTCAAGCTTAGAATGATAACCACAGGCTTGGTAACCCCATCCCTGACTCAGGAAACTAAAGGACCAAAGAACCACCAGAAATAAACTATTTCTGTTAGAAGTCATTATGCTGCCATATTACTCACAAAATAAGGAGGAAATTTGTGTGCGTACACCTGATTTCTGTGACATCTCTACCTCATCAAAAAGCAGAGTTACAAACAAGATCCTGAAACTCTGATCCAACCCACCACGTTCAATACGTCAGCACACTAATCCAGCATCTTACATGGCACAAAGACCGACTACACTTAAGCATCCAAATACAAGCAATTTCAGTTAAAAACAAGTGCACACAAAAGAATGTTTACTGTTCCAAGATGCTTTGGTGAGCAAACACCACAAAACTCATAATGAGAGAACTGCCATCATCTCGACAGTATACATGCTCACCCGTCCGATACAAAAAAAAAAAAAAAAGCGGCTAAAATGCAGCCTATAGCTTAATGTACCAAAAAAGTAATAGGTTATACAGGACTGCACATCAGTTCTGGGGCCACAAACAAAAGTGATGAGTTCCACATTGTCACTGTGGTTAGAGCCCTCCCACATGCAGCTGACAAAGGTGAGTGGGCTGGTGAAGAGGAATGGCTGCTCACCAATCTGTAGTGGGTCTTTCACTGCCCTCATTCTGTAAAGCTGCTCACCACGCTGAAACTCATCAGGGCTGCCATTGGCCAGACAGGAGTACAGCCTATAGTAAGAGGGGGCGGAGGGGAGGGGAGCGAGAGAGAGAGAGAGAACAGACTTGTCAGGACATTATCTTCACAGTAACTTTAGCAGACGGGGACATCCTGTGTGAGTCACTATCAAAAACCTGATGTTCTCCTCTTAGCCTAAATCACACATGCCCTTAGCAGCTGATCTGTGCATGACTGACTCAGATTTTAAACACACACCTCTTAGAGATGACCAAAAAAAAAAAAAAAACCTCACCTGACAGAACAGACAGTAATAAGAACCAGAGCAGAGGCACCCGAGACAGTGTATAGCTGGAGAAACTCCATGCATGTACCCTGAGAATCCTCACCGGATGTCCTCCTCGTTCTCAGGGAAGCTCCAGTAGGCAATCCGCAGCTGCAGTTGCTCTGGGACAGGTGGATAGACCTTCTCCACCACTTCGAAGGGGATGTGGAATGCCACCTGTTTAGCCGACAACTCCACCAGAGGGATCACCAAGCCATCTGGACCATGGAGACAAAGATGTACTGTTAATACTATACATTCAGCACGTTAACTGTCAATATTCAGGTTTCGAAACTTTTACACAGCAAGGTTATAAAGCTTAAATTCCTGCTCGCGGGACAGGAGTGGCACAAACAGTTCCTGGGATATGAACCAGTATCCTTCTGTTCCAAACCAGTAGCCACTGGGCTACAACCTGCCTAGAGGAGAGGAAAAAGTACAAAGAAGGTCTCAGCATCCAATCTACAATAGGGATGAGTGGAAAACCATTTGTCACCAGCATGTCAGATCAACTGCACAGCCAGCACCCATGTCACAGGAAGAAGAAGGGGGGGGGGACAACACAGTGTGCATGGGTTGTTCACAGGAAGCTAAATGGATTATGCAAAATACAGAAACAATCATCATTTTAAAAGTGTCTTACTTCATGAAATATATTGTCAGCTGTGGTTGTGAAGTTGTATAGCAGTGCCATCATCCACAGTTTTGGCAGAAAGAGACAATCTTACCATTTTCTTTTGTGTTAACACTAGAGGGATCTTCCGTAACAACCTTTCCTGCCTGGGCTACCTCAATTTGGTCATTCCAGACTTTTTCCTCCTCAAGAACGTAAGTAAATCTGTGATGGAACCCATTGTGACAAGCGAACGGGCGAGGGTCAGAAACACTCATCAGCCCACTCCTTTCATCCTGTAGAGGGAGAGCATTGTGACCTTTCTCATGAAATAATTGAGGGGCCTTGTTACCCCACAAATGAAAGGAAATACAAAGTAGAGGGAAAAAAAAAAACAAGCCCCCCCATTTCCAAATCATTTTGGACAGGGCGTTCAGGAAAACCCCACATTGGACTCAAGACTGTCTGCACTCAAGCACCACTAGGTCTGTAATACCCCAAGGAACACAGCTTTCTGCACAACATCCTGTGTGGACGCTGTGCTGCTCTGAAGCCCCGCAACACTTCTGACAATACAGCAGGTACCACTACCACACGAACACAGACCACGTTGAGAAAGAGTGCCAAAGAAACAACACAGACCTTCCAAATATCTTTCAAATGCATAACCAGCATATTTCTTCAAAGGAAGTTCATCTTTAAAAATCCTGTCCTAACTCCATCTACCAAAAAACTACAAACAAGGATCTCAGCAGGAAAATTCGGGAGTGGAAATAAATATAATCCGAGAAATTAAAAACTTTCACTAAGAATCAAACCACACCTGAGCCCAGCTTCTCTTTGGCAGCATCATCTAGAGATGACATTTTGGTACGTCCATCTTATTTTTGCCAGGTGTATGGTTACCATTTAAGTCCAACTGCAGCAGTAAATGTTCTCGCACAGGTAGTCATAGAACTTAATCAGTCTGAGAGCAGCCCACTAACTGTAGGCCAGAACTTTGCAGGCTGAAGACAGCAGCATCAAGAAAGCCATGGTCAGGCAAAAAAAAGTCTACGATGCGGAGGTGGGATATCCACTCCAGTTTAGTTTAGCAATAATAGGGGAACGGCTTGTGACCCGGGCAAGACACGACCCCTCTTGGATCAGTGTGATCAACTGTGCCAGTACATAATGCAACACAGTGGTCTGCGGTCTGCTTCAGCCCCCACCCCACCCCACCCCACCCCACCCCACACACACACACACACACACACAAAGAGATGCCAAGCTGGGGGTGTTTTATCACTGCAACGCAAATCGACAGACGACTTGCACAGCAGAGGCTTTCGAGGATATGCCTGGCAATGCGGGTGGGATGGCAATCACTCTGACCTTAAGGGACCCCTCCATCTAGCTGAATCAGGATAATTTCTCTTTCCAAACAAGGACAACTCAAAATACTAAACCGAAACAAGGACCGAAAGCCCAAAAGTCCAACCATAAACATCTAATTTAAAAATTAAATGAAAGTTTGCCTTAACTTTTTAAAAATTCAATAGAAATATTCAAGGCATGTTTTATTTTGAAAGCAAGATTGGGCCTATTGCAATATTTTAAATTTGCTTTTAAAAGTCTAAATTTTAGTTTAAGCGTTTGAAAAGTGGTCTTATCTTGTATTCCCTCAGATCATGCGAGCCAACTCATTGTGTGCAGTACAAGCCGTTAGCTGTAAGAGTGGTCTTCTGATTCAGGCCCAGCTGCTAAAGATCAGAGAGATGAGGGTCTTCACCATCACTATCCTCATCGTGGACATTCGCATACGACAACTGCAGATGGGAAGGGGACTTTTAAAGGACACAACCCATAGCCAACGACTAAAAAGTATTATTTAATCAACCATACATGAAATGGAGGACCTTCAAACTAAAGCACCCCAGTAAAGATGTTCACAGGTGAAGAACTGCTTCTCATCCAAAAACTCTGTTCTGCAACAAGTCTGGGGGGGGGGGGGGGGGGGGGGGGGGAATCCAGATGAAGTTCAGAAGAAGAGAAACATGAGTGCTCAGAAAACTTGAGATTTTCAATTACTACAGGGAATTAAGGAATTGTTACATATGGATCCTTTACATATCTGCAGTATCACTGCCATATTGAACAGTTACTTGCCTTTGCAAAAAGAGGTATGTATAGCTCCACAGCTACGACATCCAAAAGGCATGGACCTGTCACATTCTATGCTTAACACAAAGCAGAAAGAAAGAAAGAAAGAAAGAAAAAAAAAAAAAAAAAAAAAAAAAAAACCCACTCCTATTATTCCTGAGGCTTCCACAGTTCATACCTCACTTAGTTACCACCAGCACCTTATCTCCTAGCCTCTCATTCCATGTCAGGGCTGTGGACCCTGTATCATTTTTTTGTCCTTGTGTAAGACCCATCAAAAATGCCTCCAGTCCCCCAGACAGTGTTTACTGTGACAGCTTCCCTCAAGAACTGATAAGTTCAAACAACTGCTATTCCACCTCATGAACATCTTTTTGTGCAGCAGCTAACAGAAAACACAGTCAGTCCCTTTGCATTAAATTTGCTTTTTTCTCCAGCTGTGTGGACCTCTAGGAATAAAATACCTGCTTAACGGTGCAAGTAATGCCAATGGGTGTGAAAGAGCTAAGCAGATAAGATTTTTGTACAGGAGCACACTCAGACACGCGTGGTTTTGGATGTGATCAGCTGAAGATTCCTGCCACAAGTACTTCAGCCCATCATTGCCAACCGTACTGGAATGAGTCGCGCCGCTTCACGGTAGAGAAGGCTGAACAAGCTCAGCAACGCTGGCTTCTGCATGCTGGCAACAGGTGCATTTTTGGTTTAAGGTAACCACCTTACAGAACTCTCCCAGACACCAACCAGAAGAGTCAACGAGTTATACTGGGCAAGCTTCAGACTACTTCAGGCAAAGGGAGGCTGATGATCATGTCAATTCAACACAAATGTTAGATACATACAAAACACGGTACTAAGGAGGAAGCTGAAAAATGCACTAGTAAGTAAAACAAGAGGGAGGGTGTTATGACAAGTACTGATATTTATTTAAAGGGGGGAGAAAAATTCATGGAACTCTTTACAGTAACTACAAAACCATTCCATGGTGTAATTAATAAAGAGAAACTTAAAATATCACAATGTACAATATAGGAAAACGCATCGAGGCCACGGTATCGTTTATTGTCCCTGGTTCCTGCAATGCAAAGAAACGGATCGATATTCTTATGAACAGAGCAGCGAAAACAGTTCTCTCAACACAGTCCAGACATTTGTTTTGAGAACACCTATGATGTATGTGTCCTAGGGGCTACAAGTGAGGCCTGAGGCCTGACCACAGGCAGTCGTGGAGAATTCAGGGCCGGCTGAAGAAAACAATCTGACGGAAGAGCCACTGCTGCAGAAGCGCGGAGAAAGGTGTCCATCCTTAAGCCCAGAGAAACCTTAATCTTCATCGGCTTCAAATGCCTGCATAAATCGGCCAGCTCAGATTGAGATCACAGCTTATGTGGGAACTCATTCAAGTGTGAATGGCCTATTAGCGGAAGCACATGAAATGAGGCAGCCCTGCCTCCCCCACCCAACACCCCAGCCTTTTAAGTATTTCAACTTGCTGCACCCTCTTCCCCCCAAAATTAGATAGCTCTAAACCAGGATTATGGTCATGTCAGGATTCAGAGACATAATGCTGCTGGTGACGGCTATAACACCACCTTTGGGTTTTTAATTAGAGCAACAAAGGCAGCAAATTCCCATGAACCCAACCAGCCAAATCAGATCTCCACCCCCCTGCCCCCAACAATTTTTGAACATATCTATGCAGTAGCCATTAACCAAGTCCCTAAGGAGTTTCTATTTAATATAAAAAAAAAAAAAAAAAAAACTGCACACAAATTCCTCCAGTTTATGTTATTATTGGACAGGGAGAGTAGAAGTGGGTACAAGGACCAGTTCATCGGAATCCAGCGTGCCAGGCAAACTTGCTGTGGGCTACTTGCAAGCTGTCTAACAGAAGATCAGAGACCAGCAGCAGGACAGAAGCAAGATGAACATTAAAGTACCTTTGAAAATACAAAGGAGGGGATGCTCACAGGGCAAAAGGGAAAATGACAAACTGAGACCAGAAGGGCATTAAACTCACTGACCTACAGTTCTACAAGAATTCAGAAAGACTGGGGCACTGCCTTCGAACATCATTTAACAGGAGCGGCCAGTAGTGTCGTTTCTACAGCTGTCGTCTTGGTGCCTTAAGGTGGTTAGCTCAAATCCCACCCCAACTGCAGTACCCTACCCAAAAGGCTGTGCGCTGCTGGTAAATCGCTGTAAATGATACTTTACCATGTTATGCACACTAAGCATCACCTAAGATTAATAACATTGAGAATGATTATTAAAAAGTAAGAATTAGGAGCTCAACTTAAAGGTCCCTGGGACTCTCACCTTTGATTTTGACTGTGGGCGAGTTGGGTCCTGCTGACTGCTTCCTCCATCCTCGCCAGTTCTGACAGAGGCTCTCCGCTTCCGAGATGAAGGAGCACAGCGAGTCCTCCTCGAAGCGGTCCGAGTCCTCGAAGGAGAACCGCTCCCCGTCCTCCCACTCGGCGAACATCAGTTCCATCACATCGGCCGGCCGCTCCTACCGAAGGCCGCAGCAGGGCGGAGGAACACTGCGCCCTGTCCGTCCGTTCTGCGGCTCACTGTCGGAGAAGTGGGACGGACGGAGTCCGTGTAGCGAACCTCACCGACGCCTGTTAGTTGGAAGGTTAATTTTTGCACATATAAAAGGTTAAAACACGAGATTCTTCTTTTAAAAAGACCAAAAAAAAAAAAGTTCACAGCGGAGCCTGACGGGTGAGGAGGGTCTCCGAACCAAACCAGCCGGGATCTTCTCGCGTCTAATCTGCCGGACAGCGGAGCTTCACAGTCGTGCGGTCCGCGTCGCACCCGACGGCCCCTCCGTGATCAGCGCTCAGCGACGAAGACATTAGAGAAAAGCGGGGGTGGGAGGTGGGGAACTCGTTATCTCCCTCCTCAGGGCAGTGCGGTTCAATGCGATACTGTTATCTGGAGGTGCTGTCTGTGTCCCGGGCGCAAGTTGAAGTTGATCTTCGCGCGCTATCACCGGCGCTGCAGCCACGAGCCGAGCGTCCCTCCGCCACGGCGCGGGACCCGAACCCGGCTCTTACTGGATGTTCATCCACCCCCAGGGTGCTGGGTGTCGCCTCCCCCCCCGGGGAGAACTGGGCGGGCAGGTTGGGGGAAACGAGACCTGTCAAACGGACGGAAAGAGGAACGGATGATTAAAAACAACAGCACAACCCAACAGAACTCGATGTGAGGATAAACACAAGAAAGAAAGAAGGAAAAAAAAAAAATGAAATTCTGACTAATCTGTTTGCCCATCCGGTCAGCAGCGTGACACCCCCTCCCCTCCCCTCCCCTCCCCTCGCCGGGTAGGTGGTGAGTGGGAGCAGACAGGGGGTACGCGCGTGGCACGCTCTTCGTACCGAGACCTGGAGCCCTCGGTTCCCGCAGCACCGTCCTTAGCCCGAAACAACAACCCTCGATGAATAGGACAGGCAGCCCGCTGCCGCCGGCATTCGTGGGCACCGGCGTCCTCGCGGCTCCTGTGACACACTGTCACTGTGTGTCACACACGACCGACGACTACGGCGCTCTGTGTGTTTTGTTGTGTTTTGCTCCCCCGCACACCGGCGACAGAGTCTGAGTCTCCGGCAGGAAGCCCTCGGTCTCCGTTCGCGTAACGTTCCACAGACCCAGCGCCAGGGGTTCGCTTCGTTAATCTGACACCTGAGGTACATCAAAGTCCATTTCCAACCCGGACCGAGTCACCCTCAGACGGCTGTCTGTCCAAACAGTCTGTGTGTAGTACGGTACACTCACTCGTATTCCCTCTTCTTCCTTTGTTTTTAAAACCCTATTTTCTCCGACCGCTCGCCGCTCCGACCCGGCTCTCGCTCCGTCCCCGTTCCGGAATCGTTCAGCGGGGTCCCGCTACCACTATGTGCCCCTCGCAGCGCCGGGAATCCCCCCGGCTTCGGCGGCCTGTCCCCCCCGCTGTGCCTCCGCTAGCTCGGGAAGATGGCTCTCGCGGACTCGGGCTTGAGCACGGGCGGACTCTCCTCCATCAGCTGATCCCCACTTCCGCCCCGCTCGTGCGCGTACGCGCGCCCTCCCCCCCTTCCGCACGAAGCAACGGCTATTTTTAATGTTACCCGACGAGCCTAATATGGCCACAGCGCAAGGAAGTGTTTTAAACGTTTAAATTTAAAAAACCACAAGATGACATCCGTTCCTGCCACTTTGAAATGTTTTTTTTTTTTTTTCAAAATTAAATAAATTAACCTTTGACCCTTAACGCCCACCCCTCTGTTGCTATGAGGTATTTTCTTTCCTTAGAGTGGCGCTGACGCGTCGACGTCGGAGGTTTATTATATTTACAACCGTAATTCACAGGAAAACTGAATGTTGCAGAAAATCTGTCCATTCATTATGTACAATATATTTGTTTTGGCACAAATTATCAAAAGAGCTTGCGTAAACCTTTAAGTATTTTAAATTACAGTGTATTGTGTATACTTAGTATAATAATATACTGTGTGTATAATAATAATGTGGTTCAAATTTAACACGTTACTTGTTAATTTGCTTTGATGTCTTTGGGGGAATCTATAAAAATCTGGTTTTTGAAGAAATTTGGAATATCTGCTGGCAAAAACCTTTGCAATGCACCTTCGGGCTTTTCGATAGGAGAATAATGAGTAACCATTTACTTTAATGCATGTTATATATTTCCATTTACACGTAGTCCTCCTTTTTGTGTCATCAGCCGGCGCAACGTATCTGCTTTACGGTATTTTTTCCGAATGGGTGTGAACTGCACGTTGTGAAATGTGAAAGCAACCCCATGAGGAGTAGTCCAGATATACTGCCCCTACACCTAGAACCTGGAGCCATTCCAAGGGTCTGTTTTAAGTCCTGTACGTGTAGTTTGGGGTGAACTGCCAGGCTGGGTTAGGGTTGGGGTTAGGGTAGGGTTACACTAGGAGGGTTAGGATTAGGGTTACACTAGGAGGGTTAGGGTTACACTCGGAGAGTTAGGGTTAGGGTTACACTCGGAGGGTTAGGGTTACACTAGGAGAGTTAGGGTTAGGGTTACACTAGGAGGGTTAGGGTTACACTAGGAGGGTTAAGGTTAGGGTTACACTAAGAGGGTTAGGGTTACACTAGGAAGGTTAGGGTTACTCTAGGAGAGTTAGGCTTACACTAGAAGGGTTAGGGTTAGGCTAACACTAGGAGGGTTAGGGTTACACTAGGAGAGTTAGGGTTACTCTAGGAGGGTTAGGGTTACACTAGGAGGGTTAGAGTTACTCTAGGAGGGTTAGGGTTAGGATTACACTCGGAGGGTTAGGGTTACACTAGGAGAGTTAAGGTTAGGGTTACTCTAGGAGGGTTAAGGTTACACTAGGAGAGTTAGGCTTACACTAGGAGGGTTAGGGTTACACTAAAAGGGTTAGGGTTACACTAGGAGGGTTAGGGTTACACTAGGAGAGTTAGGGTTAGGGTTACTCTAGGAGGGTTAGGGTTACACTAGGAGGGTTAGGGTTACTCTAGGAGAGTTAGGCTTACACTAGAAGGGTTAGGGTTACACTAGGAGGGTTAGGGTTACACTAGGAGGGCTAGGGTTAGGATTAAGGTTACACTAGGAGGGTTATGGTTACTCTAGGAGAGTTAGGCTTACACTAGAAGGGTTAGGGTTACACTAGGAGGGTTAGGGTTACACTAGGAGGGTTAAGCTTATACTAGGAGAGTTAGGGTTACACTAGGAGGGTTAGGGTTAGGCTTACACTAGGAGGGTTAGGGTTACACTAAGAAGGTTAGGGTTAGGATTAGGGTTACACTAGGAGGGCTGTCAGACTCAGACCTGAGTAGCCAGTGTGTGCATCTGGAAAGGGACAGAAAACGTAAGATGTATGCAGGTAATGTACAACATAGACCTTTTGAGGAAAGCCAAGCAAAAGCTTGGGTAATATGTTTTTCTTTCAGGCTATATAGTACAAGCATACATTGACCCAGGCAAGCTTACGTGTAGTGCTCCTGCATTTATGGATTACGGTATTCACAAAGCATGGATCAATTCTGAAACACAGCCACAGGTTAGACACCAGCATCGGAGAGGTGATGCGCGGCACTGCTCGTGCACTGTGCGGTGGGGAGCGTAGGCTCCTCAGCCAAGCAGGTTTCTCCTGTCGAATGATGAACAGCTGGCCAGCTCCGGGGGGGTCCGGGCTCTCGAAACAGCCACAACTGTGAGTCTTGAGCTCCGAAGAGCACCAGCTCCACAGTGAAGGAGAACAAACCACCTCCTCTTTTGCACTGGCTCACAGGAACATATGTGTGGCCCTTGTGTGATATCACAGAGTGCATGTCGCTTTAGTGATTGCCGAAAAGAAGTCGTAGCTAGATTTCTTGTGAAGACTAACAGTACGATCTTTCCAAACATATGGATTTCCTCTGAGAATCTCTTAAATAAATCATAAACTACGTTTACATTTATTTGTTTAGCAGAAGTTTTCCTCCGAAGTGGCATATATCTTTGAGAACAATACAAAAAGTGCATTCCTTAGAAATACCGACACAGACCTGACTGACAGATGCAGACATGTGACTCTTGAGTAAAATTTATCATTTATCACAATATGCTCCCTATACCAACCAATCAATTTCAGTAATTGCTTGTCCCAAGCAGGGTCATCGTGAGCCGGAGCCTATCCCAGAGACACTAGGTGCACACCCCGGACAGAACGGCAGTCCATGGTAGGGCCACCACTAGGTACTCAGGCACACACAGCTGGGCAAAAGTACTGGAGCAATTGTAGAGAAAGCACTTTGCCCAAAGGAACTATGGGCTGGAGGTAGGGATCAAACCAGCAACCTTCTGAGCCAAAGGCAGCCACTCTAAACACAACACCACCAGCTACCCCTTAAGTGCATATAAGTTTTTTTATTACCATTTTAAATTGAACAGAATACACATTACTGAGTACATAGGAGATCGGGGAGAAGTGAGTCCGAAACAGTTCTGAGACCCTTCTTGAACACCGAGAGACATTTGGAGTATGGAAATGCAGTTCGGAGGGAGGTCATTCCACTGCGTTGGAGCCAGAACTAAACAAAGTGATTGAACTTAAAGTCCTCTTTATAGTTTAGGGAAAAAATAATATTTAATTGGTGTGTCCAAGCTTGACACATTTTTTTGCTCCGCAGTTGTAGGACAGTCAATAAGTTTTAAGACAGCGCGACACTGCTGGGCTCTTATTCATGATGGCTTGCAACCACAGCAGCATCTCCATGTTCACTGCACCAACTATGAGTGCAACTTACTTAGAAATATCTAGAACTATTAGCCTATATTTTACACCACTCCTATGTACTTCACCATTTCTGTACCAAAAAATAGAAATTGAGATACACTGAACTGTCAGAGGGGGCGCAGTGACACAGTGGGTTGGTCCAGGGTCCTGCTCTCCGGTGGGTCTGGGGTTCGAGTCCCGCTTGGGGTGCCTTGTGACGGACTGGCGTCCCGTCCTGGGTGTGTCCCCTTACGCCCTGAGTTGTTGGGTTAGGCTCCAGTTTCCCGCGACCCTGTACGGGACAAGCGGTTCTGAAATGTGGTATTAGGCTGAAAAGTTTTCTCCCAGTAGCTCATCTGAGACAATCAGGTTAGCAGGGGTTGAGGGACAGCTCGGTCACCATGTTGGCAGTGTTACAGTGCCTTCTAACTGAACCTGTAACATCGGTTTCTTGGAGGAACCGCACACACATCGTCTGAAACCGCTTGTCCCACATGGGGTCGCGGGGAGCCGGAGCCCAACCCGGCAACACAGGGTGCAAGGCCGGAGGGGGGAGGGGACGCACCCAGGACAGGACGCCAGTCCGTCGCAAGGCACTCCAAGCGGGACTCAAACCCTAGACCCACTGGAGAGCAGGACCCGGTCAAACCCGCTGCACGACCGCGTCCCCGTTGGAGGAACGCATGCCGTTTAAACAAGCCCTCAATGGGGTCACGTGGCAGCAATCTTAATTTATGGGAAATTGTTATATACGTCCCTGGATTTGTCAGTGCTTCTTCTGTCGTCACGGTATTCCTCGAAGGTAGTTGGGGGAATAGTTAAATAACCGCTTAGGCTTGAGTTCATTAGATTAGGGTCTTACTACCAGGTTATGAAGACTTGTTATAATACGCAGAACGAATTTACCGCAGCTTTTCAAACAGTACGCGCCTCTCACAACAGCAAACTGCAGAGCAATGTGCTTTCGAGATCCGTATTTTTGAGCAACAATTAGAAGGTCCTGGATGTGATTCGTTGTCTTTTTCACTTTCTCTATAGTGGAATGTTTTTTTTTTTTTTTTCCATCCCTCCCCACCAACCTCACCCCGCTTTAAAGCATCTGCCATTGTTTTCACAGGCTGCCAATGCAAAACAGTGCACCGATCCAGGATTCAGCAGTTGCCAGTGGTCTAAATATACACCCAAAATGAATGAAATGTTTCAAAGGGCTGTTCAGAAAATGCTGTCATAAAGCCAAGGAGTTTGGAAGGAAGGCGTCTGGAATCCATGCTTGTGGCCGTTTTTCTTCCTGGAGAAGGAAAATGCGTTCTTCTTTGTCCCTCGGTCACACACTATGGGCATCATTACGCTTATATCGGGACAAATGAGGATAAAATGAACTTCTGATCACCCAGACAGCATTAGGAACAATTCATCCCGCTTATTGTTACAACCTCTCATCGGATGATATCAGTTCAAGATGACATTTAGGTCTCTCACTGTCGTACAGAGGCACTAGAGAAATACAACAGCTTTCCTGTAGGTGTGAAGAGGACGTTTTATGTAAACGGGGTCCAAGTTGAGTAGATCAGCTGTCCTCATATTTCCAGCTCTCATCCCTGCTTGGGTACCTCACTGTGGTTATCCCCTGAAATCCACAATACTTACATTTATTTACTTAGCAGATGCTTTTCTCCAAAGCGACTTCCAATGAACTCTATGTAGTGCCATCAGCCCACACACCTTATTCACCAGGGTAACTTACACCGCTACGTACACTACTTACACTGGGTCGCTCATCCATACATCAGTGGAACACACTCTCTCTCTCTCTGTCACTCACACACTATGGGGTGAACCTGAACAGCATGTCTTCGGAGTGTGGGAGGAAACCAGAGCGCCCAAAGGGAGAACATGCAAACTCCACACAGACTGAGTGGAGCTCGAACCCACGTCCTCTCTCACCATCCAGGCGCTGCGAGACAGCGGTGCTACTCGCTGTTCCGCCACGAAGCCCGTTTAGTTACTTACCATCCTGCAGAATCAGTGTTGCATGCTTTTAGGCAGGGGATCGAGAATTTTAACCTGGAGAAAATGCGGTTCTGACAGTAGATAACCAAGCGCTTCTTTTACAGCCGGGCCTTTCAAAGACAGAAGTCTCTGCACCCTCGGTTGTTTGCTGGTAAAGAGAAAGCACCTGTCTCTCCATAACCTTTGCTGAGTTTTGACATCAGAAGGTATCCTTAGTCTCTGATGGTATTCCTCTAATGTTTTTTTGCTGGGCGGTTGTTCGGTACTAAGGAGACTAAATGAAATATAATCGAAGGAATAAAATGATTCGCTAAAACCTTTTCTAAAGAACAGGTTCACCGACGCCGAGTTATTTCGCAGCCGGGACAAGCCCGGAGACCTTAACGTGTTTCAACTACAGCAAGACTGCATTACCAGCAGTACAATCCCTTCTACTGGCACCATCCTCACGTGGAAACAGTGAAAGCGTGCCTCAAAGCCAGGGTAATCAGATTCGTGGCGTGTGGCCGCACCGATTACAAACGCCGCGGCACATGAAGACAGTTGGTGTCACAGCGTGGCGCGCAGCCTGGGCTGAGACCAAAGCGCAGCTCGCAAGTTCACTGGCCCTCGGGCTGCTGCGTCCGCCCACATGGCAGCGCACCGATGGCACCGTCTCAAAGTGGAAAGGAACGTGCTCCACATTTAGAGTACGAAGCGGCGAGCCCGCAGAGAGCGCCAAAACCGCCTCTCTCCCCGCGCTAGCTATGCAGCCCGTCGGCGTCGGAGCGCTTGACAGTTTCTCTGCCGCAGAAGGGATAATCCAGTCACGGTTGAAGGCTCGGTCTTGGCGTGCCGCAAGGTGTTGCTGGAGCCTTTCCAGCAGGCCGGTCCTTTGAGAGCAGGAGAAAAGCGGGGACGAGGTCTGGATTCCAAAGCCCTTCCTCCTGCTTCCTGTCTGGGTTCTTCTAGGACCGGACGTGGAGCTGGAGGCTGAAGCAGGAGAGCGGGGGAAGACTGTTTTGGGAAGGAAGCGAACACAATCCCGAGCCGCACCCCCCCCATTGCCGGGGTGGTGGCACAGCGAGTAGCGCTGCTGTCTCACAGCGTCTGGGTGGTGCGAGAGGACGTGGGTTTGACACCCGCTCAGTCTGTGTGGAGTTTGCATGTTCTCCCCATGTCTGTGTGGGTTTCCCCTGGGTGCTCTGGTTTCCTCCCACACTCCAAAGACATGCTGTTCAGCTTCACCCATAGTGTGCGAGTGACGGAGAGCGTGTTCCACTGATGTATGGATGAGTGACCCAGTGTGGGCTCATAACACTACACAGAGTTCACTCGAAGTCGCTTTGGAGAAAAGCGTCTGCTAAATAAATACACGTGAAGGTGCCACCAACAGGAAGAGTTGCAGATGACTGGCAGAGCCTGGGTGGGCCGAGAGCACCGCGAGGGTTCTCCTGGAGCGTCTTCATCACCGTCCCGCTTCTGCTCGTGTCCAAGTATCTGTTGAGGAAACCCCATGGCAGACGCCTTTGATGTGCCGCATCGAAATAACACAGCGATACGTCTCCGGGAGCACCGTGTGGGAGCTGTCTTTACACATAATTGGGAATGAAATCTTTTCTTTCTGCTTTGCCTCCCACTTGCGCATTCGCACGAGCCCTTACCAAAGCCACCGGACACACTCAAACAGAGCGAACAAGAAGGTGGCAGAGAACAAGCCACGCAAACATTCGGAACAATACGCAAAAACTCTACATGCGTTAGTTACGGCGATGACAGGTACTCGGCGTGAGCGTAACCAGCTCCCCATTCTGGGGGCTAAAAGGGAGAGAGGCACATTTCAAAGTCTGCATCATGCCTCTTTACATAAGTCAAGAAAGATACAAAACATAAGTTACAATGAAATCAAATGCACGCACGAGATTTTAAGATGATTTACAGTATTGGCAGCACCTGTGAGAAGCGAACTGTAGCGACACCTGCTGGACAAGATGTGAACAGCAACTCCTCCCTGACTCCTCTCTATAGAAAGACAGTCCAGTGAGGCTTTGGGGTGAATATATTTGGTCTCCCCTGTATAGATTCTTTATTAGTCCTTTGAAGAGGTAAGCACAAATTTCATCCCAAGAAATGGTCCCTTGTCAAAGATCAGTCACCTTGAGCACGAAGATGTTTTTCCACTGAACAGCGAATATAGACACACGCGCGTTGACTGAGGCCGCTTGTCCCGGGCGGGGTCGCGGCGAGCCGGAGCCTAACCCGGCAACACAGGGCGTAAGGCCGGAGGGGGAGGGGACGCACCCTGGACGGAACGCCAGTCCATCGCAAGGCACCCCAAGCGGGATTCGAACCCCAGACCCACCGGAGAGCAAGACCCATAGTAAAGACACAAAGAGCCAAGTACAGTACATGAAGATGCCTATATTACCTACCTCCTGTACCATATTACCTAGCACTCTTTCCACATTCTGAATTCCAGTGACTATTAGTACGCCTACGGAAAACTTCCAGCGTTAACAGTTGGCCATCCCTTGCGTTACAGACACTGTGACACTACCAGCGCAGCAAAATGAATTCCGCACAAGTAACTGACAACTCTATCATATCTAATATCTCAGCATGCTTAATTCCATCATAACTCGTTGGCAGGTTTTCGAAAGATTTTGAAACCGGACAAGTAACCTACTAACTATATTCTGCCCTCGATAAGAAGCTCCTGCTAGAAACTCAATGTTCTCATTTATGCATTTAATATCATTAGTTTGTTGGTTATGCCTTTAACCGCAGCCACTTACGATATTTGACCCTCCTATGCAGCTAGATATTTTACCAGAGCAGTTCGGGGTAAGTACCTTGCTCGAGAGTACAACAGCAATAGTCGGGAGGGGGATTTGAACCGACAACCTTCGAGCAACAAGTCTGCACTGCCTGCTGCCCCCATACATTCAATACGCTCCTGGGCTTCTTATGGATTTCTCGGGCAATTTCTTTCCTGTTTTCGGATTCTGACTTTCTGCGCGTGAATTTCTTTGCGAGGCAGTCACTTTTAGCTGTTATACGGGTAAATGTGACTCGGCTGGTCCCGGAGAAAGGTTTACGGCTCTGCCCCTGGACCGGGCCTGGAATCAGACAGGGTGTGGCCAGCCCACTTTGTTGACACGGTGCCGCACCCCCTGGACTTACTGGCACTCCATCAAAAGCTGCAGAAGGTGCAGAAGGAATCAGCAAAGGGCCTATAGTGCAACAGAGTCCTGGAATTCGCAGCCTGGCTAGTGCTTCACCAGGAGTCACACGATTCTCACTTGGATTCATACAAAGTTGGAGACTACAGGGTTCACGTTGAGCGTTTCTGCCAAACGGGGGCTTACGTTACACGTGCGACGCTCTTTCCGGGGCTATCAATCACCGGAGTCGACTCATGCTGGAAAAATGCCGGTCGTATACATGCATTTTTTTTTTTTTCCCCCTTTCCAGAGCGCATGGAAAATGACAACAGAATGACAAGAAAAGACCGCAGCTGATCCCTTTACACGGTGAGCTGTAGGGTCTTTGCGTCACCGAAAGAGAGCAGCTGCACTGATTTGAGAGCGCGCTCCCCTGGACCTGGGTCCATTGACACTGGCAGCCCAAGTCAATGGGAGAGTCAATGCCACAGCTCCTTCAGGGCCTTGGAGAAGGGAAGGCAAACAGACCGGACACAAAAGGCACAAATACATGCAGACGTGGAATGTTTATAAGGCATAATAAAGTTCTCCGAGACTCCTCGCTGAAGGTGAACTGTCCTCCTAACCAGCAGTGAGGGTATTGAAGGAAGTCTCCCATCACAGCTATACTAGGTCACCCTTAAGTCCAGTTAGGGCCATTTAAGAATAAATATGAAAACCGGTCAGTCATTTTAGTGCGATTTTCCTCTGCTTTTTTTTTTTTTTTTTTTTTTTTTTTACACAGCCTTTTTAAACTTTACATTTCTTCTGCTGATATGTGTACGCCGGGTGCGGCCATTTCGGGGACCGCTGGCGACGCGAAGGAAAGGTTTAGAGAAACTCGGAAATGGTCAGTCTGTTCAGGTTTGGGCACAGGACCGCAAAGACTGGAGCCAGAGCCCCGCGATGGACTTTGATACGGAACACGATGTCAAACGTTGAATGATTTCGTGGATTATCTTTCCACTGAAGCCCCCCCTCCCTTCCAGGACCACCCTTGACCGGTGGTGGCTCATATCTTGGTTTTGTTGTGTGTGACCTGCTGGATCCAGCGCAGGAACCTGCTGACGCGCGTGTACACTCCGGGGTAGGAGGGATGTCCGCAGCCGTGGCCCCAGGAAATAACCCCGGTAAGGACCCAGCGCCCCCTCTCGTCCTGGCACACCAGCGGGCCCCCGCTGTCTCCCTGGCAGCTGTCCGCTCGGCGGTGGGCCGACAGGCTACCGGCACACAGCATGCGGCCGGTGAAGCGCTCGCCGTAGCGCTTCTTGCACCTCCACGAGGGCAGGATGGGCACCCATGCCTGGAGCAGGGTGCGGGAGTACTCTGAGTCTGGGGGGAGAGAGGAAGGGGGTGACATGGGGAGAGAGGCATGAGGAAAGAGGGGAATTTCATGGGGGGGAACAGCAAGACGAAGGTCTATTACTTATCTTGCAGTGCTGTGCTCTGAAAAGAGTCAAAAAGGGAGGGATTGAAACGGAAAACCCAGAAACACACACCGTCATCTGAAACCACTTGTCCCATATGGGGTCGTGGCAAACCGGAGCCTAACCCGGCAACGCAGGGCGCGAGGTCGGAGGGGACGCACCCAGGACGGGACGCCAGTCCATCGCAAGGCACCCCAAGTGGGACTCGAACCCCAGACCCACCGGAGAGCAGGACCCGGTCCAACCCGCTGCGCCACCACGCCCCCCAAATATATATATCTTTTTTCAAACACTTCTCGAAAACGTTCAGCGTGAAGTTTTTCGCTGCAAGGTTTTATGTAAGGGGCCAGCTGTATTTGGAGTTCAGCTGACCGATCACGTACGAAACGTGGCACGAGAAGGATACAGGTACGTGCTTCGGCGGGAAAGACTCGGCGTGCTGCGGGGTCATCCCACCTGTGACGCCCCATCCGGTGATGACGCAAGCTGCCGGCCTCTCGCGCCGCTTGCCCCCGGGGCCGGGGAGGCAGGCGGCGTTGGTGTGGGGGTTGAAGGCCACGCAGTTGCCCTCGGCGCCACGCAGCCGGAGCAGAGCGATATCGTACTCCCAGCCCTGGCTCTGGTACTTTCCGTGAACTACGATGCGATGCGGGGACAGGCTGCGCTCGAAGTCATCGCGCTCCTCGGTGTGGTAGTCGCCGAGTCGCAGAACGTAGCGAGAGGGATCGCCGCCGAACCTGAGGGCGGTGCCGTAGAGGTCAGCCCCTTACCGCCAGCAAATATTTAGATTCTGGCCGAAAAACATCAAACAGGTACGCAAAAGACACACTGTAACACGCCAGACTGAAGGAGAATCTATTTTCCGTGCCAAGCTTCGGAGGGGGAATAACAGCGGTGAGACATTTTTGGCAGAAACGACCGCGATGCCACGTGCCAACGCGAACGGGGTTTTAGGCCGAACGAGACGGAAGCGACGGGACGTGAGCGAGACGGGTTACGAACAGAGAGGAGCGTCGTGCGGGGAGAAAAGTGCGCGCGCGAGAGCTGGGAGACGCACCTCGATTTAGGATGGACCGAGAAGACCGAGCTTAGGGCTGTAATTCGGAGCCTTTGACCACGAGGCATCTCCCGCTTACCTCTTGAAGCAGTGGGCAGCGGTGAGGACCCAGCAGGAGTTGATGAGCGTGGCACCACACAGGGGGTGGTTCCCTTTGGACTGCGACTTGAGCCACAGGGATACCTGCCACGGCCAGTCCCCTCTGCGAGAAGACGGATAGGGAAGGACGGATTTAGGGACAGCAGCGACGTCACAGCGGACACACACACACAGTGCCAGAGCCTAACCCGGCAACACGGGATGCCAGTCCGTCGCAAGGCACCCCAAGCGGGACTCGAACCCCAGACCCCGCGCACCCCCCGTCACAGTAAAAACGAAAGTTAGACATGCGCTCGTCCACTTCGTACGAGAGGGGTGGACCGGCATGAAACTTCCCCTCAGCAAAGAGTTGATCTCCTGAAAAATTTCCAGGGTGAGCTTGTGTGTGTGTGTGTGTGGGTGTGTGCATATAAACAGCATGTGGGTGTTTGCTGACGTTGCACCTGAACGATTTATCCCCTCCGACGATCCTCCTCCTGCGCCGCTGCATATTGGGCCTCAGACCGCAGGACTGGGTTGCCGCGGCGACGTCCCGCACGGGCTCTGGCGCATAGTCGCAAATGACCCCTGCGTCTTCGCTGTGCCGGCAGTCGTGGGTCCCCGGTCCCTCGGCTGGGCACTCCCCCAAAGCGGCCTCCTTTCCGGAACATCTCACGTTATCCAGGTGGATGGGCCCCCGGCCCTCGCCGAAGTAGGCGAGGGAACGGGCCTTGGAGACGCCCCTGAAAGCCAACGACGTGGGGACAGTGGGAGAGCGGGGATGGCGGGGTCCGGATCACGCGGACCCAGGTCCGCGCTGACACACTTACGGGCGCGACAGCGAGACTCGCTCATCTTCGCAGCCGTCTTTCATTCGGGCCGCGAAAGCCGAGGGTCCCCCGGGAACGAGCCGTCGCCGACGCGCGCGGTTTTACTTACGGCGGCCGGACGGATGAGAATTTTTAAAAGGGAGCGTCGGCCGCACTTGGGAGGGAGTAAAGAACCGGGACCTACACAAATCCCAGCTGCCTGCAGACCACGGCGGCGTTGAGGTCATCCCACCCGTCATCGCAGACGCTGCCCCACTGGCCGTTCAGGAACACCTCCACCCGGCCCTCCCTGCGGGTCTCGCCGGCGACCAGGCGGACCAGGGGTCCTGGAGTCGATGCACATGTGCAAGTGAGAGCACACACACACACACACACACACACACATTGCTTTTACATTATACAGACAGATGCATTTTCACCACCGTTGTTCCAGCATCCTTCACATGAAGAATAGAGAGACTGAGATTTACAGCATCGGAGCACGGTCTCCATCCTCAGCTCTGACTTCTCAACCTGTGCTGGATTCCCTGCCCCACCGCGTACCTGCGGCCGGCGGCACCTCGGGGACCACGTTGCCGTCGCCGCCCCGCTCGCAGCGCACCCCCACGTCCTCGCCGTGCGAGCAGTCGTGTCGGCCCCATTCGGCATGACCGCAGTCCAGCAGCGAGGCCTCCGACCCTTCGCACCGCACCTCGTCCAGCAGAATAAAGCCGGCACCCTCGCCGTAGGCACCGTCCGGGGCCAGCTCTGCTCGCCCCCTGTTGGCCACACGCAGGAATCACAGAGCCGGGAACCGACAATTATCTCCCGGAAGGCGAAACAAGAGATAATGCTGGAGGTGTTACGCCTCGTATAATAAGCATAATAACCTACATCCAAAATCCCACGCTACAGCTGATCAGCGGCAAATCACACCCTTTCAAACGTTCTTATTCGGAGAAAACCTTTCGCGCGACGCGGAAAAACGCTCGGCCGGCGTGCGGAAACGCGATTTAAAATGATCACCACCAAACCAGCCGGACGTTTCGTTTAGAAGCTTTGAAATATTACGCATTGCCTTCACGTTAGGTGTCGTCAATCTGGTACGATGTAACGTCCGCCCCCTGGGGTGGCGTTACGCGAAGGCCGAGCGAGTACGGACACGACGCGCGTATCCGGGAGAGGTGGCTGCGCGTGTCGGAAGCAGAAGGTCCCGTCTTCTGCAGGGCTTCCGGAGGAGACTCCAAAGTAGGGGAGCTCGCGGCCTCACCTGAATCCCAGCTGCCGACACACCACCTGGGCGTGCTGCTCGGTCCAGTTGTCGTCGCACACGGTGCCCCAGTCGCCCGAGTGATACACCTCCACCCTGCCTTCCCAAGGACCGTCGGCACCGACAAGCCGCAGCACCCCGTCTGCAAGACGCACGCGCATCCGAAAATTAGAGGTGGGAAACAGACAGCAAGAGCACCGGCTGAATGAAGTGTGCGTTTGTGGTTTTATCGCATGTACATTTATCTGACGCTTCTCTCCGAAGCAACTTACAACTACACACACACACACAGATTTTCGGAACCGCCTGTCCCATACAGGGTCGGGGGGGACCGGAGCCTATCCCGGCAACACAGGGCGTAAGGCCGGAGGGGGAGGGGACACACCCAGGACGGGACGCCGGTCCGTCACAAGGCACCCCAAGCGGGACTCGAACCCCAGACCCACCGGAGAGCAGGACCCGGTCCAACCCACTGCGCCACCGCGCCCCCTATAACTTACAACTATTTACCCATTTATTCAGCTGGGTCATTTTTACTGGAGCAATTTAGGGTGAGTACCTTGCTCAGGGGTCCGACAGCTGGAGGTGGGATTCGAACCGTGGGTGCAAAAGCACAGCACTATGTTGCCGGCTGCCCCCGGTCGCATAACTAATGAGCGTTTCACAAGCAGTCTTGCTTGCGGTGCCACATTGGCGACGATGAGCCCAACCCCACAAGAGCAGAGAGCGAGGGGCGTGGAGGCGGCCGTGGACCAGGCGGGGCCAGCGAAGACGTGTATGAACGGGTGGGCGGGGCATACTAGTGTAAGGGTTGCAGGACACCCCCGCATCCTCCATGTGGTCACAGCTGTGCTGCTCCCAGCCACTGTGGGGACACTCCTCCAGGGACAGTTCGTTGCCCGTGCACTGCACGTTGTTCAGCAGGATGGGGCCCTCGCCCGGCCCGAAGTGAGCCCACGACCACGCCTTGGGGATGCCCCTGCAAGCAAACGAGCAGGAGTCACGCGCCGCCTGCCGCTTTCCCGTCCCGCGATGCGAACAAGTACCTCGCTCGAGGGAACCGCAGCCGGAGTCGGATCCTGCGACCTTTGGGTCCAAAGCCAGCAGCTTTGCACTGTGCTACTAAAAATGGGACAAACGGGTCCAATCTTCATTTTGCGAGTAGCAGTATCTCTACTGGTCACTTCTTACTCTCGCTAAACACTTATATCAGCACCAGGACACACACACATCATCTGCAATTGCTTGTCCCATACGGGGTCGCGGCGAACCGGAGCCTAACCCGGCAACAAAGGGCGCAAGGCTGGAGGGGACACACCCAGGACGGGACGCCAGTCCATCGTAAGGCACCCCAAGCGGGACTCGAACCCCAGACCCACCACAGAGCAGGACCTGGCCAAGCCCGCTGCGCCACCCCCCTTCTCGCACCAGGACACAAAAACCTAATTAGATGTGTACTTGTCTGTGATTGTGAACATGTTTGGTGTATCCTCCCCCCCCCCCCCCGTGAGCTGTCCCGTAACACTCCAGCTCTCAGTCCTCAACCCCAGGGCCTAGTGGGCCGAAAGCAGCAGTGAGAAGCACATCAGCAGCTTCTGCTCCCCATCAAATATTTATTTCCCACTCCTCCTCCTCCGCGTTAATGCAGCAACAGTGAATGGTCTCCTGAAGGGGGGGTGTGAGTCGGATTACATCCTGCGGTGGACGCAGACCCGACCTCAACAACGTATGAAATCAGGGCAATCCTCCGAGCACCGGAAAAGGCACAACACGTACCCGAGACCCAGCTGGCGACAGACCACCTCGGCGTCGATGTCGTCCCACCGGTCGTCGCAGATGGTGCCCCAGCGCCCGTTACGGTACACCTCCACACGGCCCTCAAAGTCCTCCAGGCCGCCCGCTAGCCTCAGGGGGGCGCCGTTGCCTGAGCCAAAGAAGGTGACACCCGTAATCGTCTGACTGGACCGCGGGGATTTCCTCTGCGTCTCGCAGCATATGTTTCCATGGAAACGCTTACAACCGAGCAAAATGCTCCGATGACGTTACCGCACATGAGAGCACTTTAAGGGAAAAAAAACGGTTAAGTGTGTCAGTTAAAATATCGCAGGCGATATGTCAGAGCGTCTAAGGTTCTGGACTTGTCACACTTTGTTTTATTGACTCCAGAGTCCAGACCGCCTTGGTTTCCTGTCCCAGTGTCTGCTGTAAGTCAGCTGGGGAACAATGGGGAAACGAAAAATGCACTTTGTTTCTTTTAGGCATATTTAGACCATTATGCTGAAACATAATTCTGATGCAGTTAAGCACCCAGAGAGTTTCTGGAATATAGAATTCAACTTTTATTCAAGAGAACTTTGCATGATCAGTGACTTCCAATACATGCGGTCAGCCCAGACTAAATAAGACTTCCTTTCCTAGATGGTCTGTTTCTTATTTATATCGAGTTGACTTTTCTACAACAAATCTGAGGGGACTAGCACTGGGAACATTCCTTCTTTTGATTTTAAAAGTAATTGGTTAAAAGAGGAACTCGTGGACCTTGCAACGTCCGCTTCGTCTGGGGACAGATGACCCAGTATTCAAACCCCTTCTTCGCGCAGTGACGTCAGATCCGGACTCATGGGTCATTAACGAAAAGCCCAAATCAACAATCTGCCTCCTCAGAAATCCCTTTTCTAAAATAAAATCGCATTCAAGTATATTTATAGTTTTGTAAAATGGGCAAATTGGGGCAAAGCCGCTATTACATTATGTGAAATATCACACGTCGACTTTATATCATATATAGGCTTGAAATATGTTTTTCGGCACATTGAGGAAAAACCAATGAAGTTATTCGCATGACTTATCTACTTATGCATCCCCGTGTCTTCAATGAGTATCTGTATGCATGTGTGTGTACGTATGTTGCATATTGTAAGCTTCTGCAAACAAGGTTTGACTCTCCTGCCGAATATCTTCAGCTCTTGCATGCGACAGGTCTCATGTGAGGTCAGCCAAGCCTGAGACCAGCTGGTCCTTAATGCAGGAGGCAGGACGGCGAAGAAGTGCATGTAGTTAAAAATCAGACGCGGGGCGGGTCGCATCTGTGCCGCGCTCTGTGGGGTGGGCTGGGTGAAAGCCGCGCGATTAGGGGGCCCCCCCTATGAGGTTTTGCTGCACTCGGATACCTCTCACTCTCTTCGTGTTCCAGCTTGAATTATTCACAGCTGGGCTAAATATACCAGGTGGTTTCCCTTCCTAAGCTCCCGTGCTGCTCCTCCTTCTCCCTTGATTTTGGGACGCGCTGACGGAGCGAAGTTCTGTTTGGTCTGTGGGCCCGGGAGAGCGTTTTTGCGCCGTGATTTGCTTAGTGCATTTCGAACCGGGAGGGTAGAGCGGCCTCGGACATGCCACGTCGGCACGCTCAACACCGGAGCGTGATCGCAGAGGACACCTGGGAGTCGGAGGTGCCGCACGGACACGGCTGTTATAAAAAAAAAAAACTGGCGCTAAGCTCCCTCTGCCGTTTCGATCCGTCTGCATAACCCGAGCGCATTGGTAAATTCATCACCTCCAAGGGTTCCTACCTTCGGGTGGAGCGCACACGACTCCTGCCTCGTTCCCATGGTTACAGTCGCCGGTGACGAACCTCCTGTTCCGGCACTCCAGCAGGGAGTTCTCGTTGCCACGGCAGCCAAGGCGCTCAAAGTGGAAGAGCCCGGAGCCGGGGCCAAAGTAGGAATGCTGCAGGGCTGTGCCGATCTCTCTGAGAGGGGAACCAGGGTATAATGTTGCCCCGTGTGGGCTTGCATTGCGCACTGGGTTTTTTATACAATGTACATGTGACAAAGAGAAAGACGTGAACGCAAGACAACGAGAAGACAGACAGAAACAGAGAAACAAGACGCGTACAGGTGAACTTTGAGGTGACTAGTGTCAGTAGAGGGGTGCTTACCCTTGACCCAACTGCCTGCAGATGACACTGGCATCACGGTCTGTCCAGTGTGTGTCACACACCGCCCCCCACTGGCCGTTGAGGTACACTTCCAGACGACCACTTTTTGTCGAGGTGCCACCCGCAAGCCTGGCAGCGCCTTGCCAAGGGAGACCACAGGGCTATTAGAAACTGATCTGCCCCTGGGTACAGCATGGCTATAAAACGTGCACACACAGAAATAACAGCAAGGCACATCATGGCAGACTTGACAGATGTAACACATAACGCCAGACAATGGATTAAACAGAAATGATTATATCCCCAGATAATGGTAATCACGCCAAGTCGATGTAATTCATGCCTTGCAAGCATGAGCACGTATACACACACACACACATTTTCTGATGGTTTGAAAGAGAAAAGAAAGACAGACAGAGAGAGATGATAAGAAAATCATAGGTAGCACAACACCCTTCATTACCCGAACATTGCCAAAGGCATCACACACAAGCACTGAGCCGACGGATTGACAGACGGAGCCAGACAGCTCCTTGCCTGACAAGCAGGTTTACAGAACGAGTCCGAGGCTCGGAAAGACGGGCGCACTCAAACAAGATGCAGGTACGATGGGCTAAAACACACCAAATGGACAGACTCACCCTGGTGGCAATCGCAATAGGCCCAGCCTATGGCCCCTGAATTCTGGCGGTAGAAGCACCAGGGGTTGGAGGCACGATCGGGGTTGCGACAGTAGCTGTGATCGCCAAGACCGCGGCCCGGATACTGCTGCATGTAATCGGGGAACTCGGTCCAGCGGAGGCAGGCTGAACCCGAGTCCGTCTGGGACACGGATCCATTGTAATAGCCGAGTTCTGTGAAGCCCTCCGAACAGGAGAGTGGGACTAGTGACAGACACAAACGCACACAAGTGAAACCATTAGCATATAACACTTATCACATATGCCATGAAAGATCCATCAGGACAGGGTAGCAGGGGACCACATCATATCCTGGAATGAATGGGTGCAAGGCTGGCGGGTCGTATACAGCCAGTCCATCACAGGGTAGCCACACCATGGGCAATTTAGCATCACCGATCTACGTGATCTATGTGCATACTGACAAGGGAAGAACATGTAAACACCACACAGACTGATCTGGATCCAAACCTAAACCAAAACAGCCCAGGTGCTGTGAGGTTGACGCGCTACACACCATGCCGCCCTTGCATGTTCCAGTATGCAGGAAATAGTTTTATTCATGTACCATACTAATTAAAGTGAACAAAAAAAAAAAACCTTATCCCTTTGAGCAAAGTAACTTCTTTATTAGAAGCTCGGCGGAGAAACGTGACACAGTGCAGCTCTGAACACACACACACACACATTGTCAGAACCGCTTGTCCCTTACGGGGTCACGGGGAACCGGAGCCAACCCGGTAACACAGGGCGTAAGGCCGGAGGGGGAAGGGGACACACCCAGGACGGGACGCCAGTCCGTCACAAGGCACCCCAAGCGGGACTCGAACCCCAGACCCACCGGAGAGTAGGACTGTGGTCCAACCCACTGCGCCACCGCACCCCCACCCAGCTCTGAACATTTAAATGTAAATTTTTCTATTAGCAAAAAGAATCAGTAATAAGTTCTGAGAGGACCCATTGGTGTGCTACTGGCGTGACTGAGTTGAAGCACAGGGAACAAAAACAGAGACACCGGTATCATGATTCTAGTGAGATGTCAGTGAGAACACAAGCGCGGAGATCGTTGTCCGAAGCGTTGTAGTCGTGATCTGCAGAGCGAGGGTTGAAAGCCTAAGAGTTCGGGTTCAAAGGCGAAGATTGTAGTCCGAGGAGTCGTGGTCATGGTCTGAAGAGCAAGGGTCGTTATCCAAAGACTTGGGGTTCGAAGGCAAAGCTTGTAGTCTGAGGAGTCACGGTCATGGTGTGAAGAGCAAGGGTCGTTATCCAAAGAGTTGGGGTTCGAAGGGTCGTTATGGAAAGAGTTGGGGTGCGAAAGCAAAGATTTCGGTCCAAGGAGTTGTGGTCATGGTGCGAAGAGCAAGAGTCGTTATCCGAAGAGTTGGGGTTCAAAGGCGAAGCTCGTAGTCCGGGGAGTCGTGGTCATGGTCTCAAGAGCAAGGGTCGTTATCCAAAGAGTTGGGGTTCGAAGGGTCGTTATCCAAAGAGTTGGGGTTCAAAGGCGAAGCTCGTAGTCCGGGGAATCGTGGTCATGGTCTGAAGAGCAAGGGTCGTTATCCAAAGACTTGGGGTTCGAAGGCAAAGCTTGTAGTCTGAGGAGTCGTGGTCATGGTGTGAAGAGCAAGGGTCGTTATCCAAAGAGCTGGGGTTCGCAGGGTTGTTATGGAAAGAGTTGGGGTGCGAAGGCAAAGATTTTGGTCCAAGGAGTTGTGGTCATGGTGCGAAGAGCAAGAGTCGTTATCCGAAGAGTTGGGGTTCAAAGGCGAAGCTCGTAGTCCGGGGAGTCGTGGTCATGGTCTCAAGAGCAAGGGTCGAAGAGTTGGGGTTCAAAGGCGAAGATTTTAGTCCGAGGACTTGTGGTCACGGTGCGAAGAGCAAGGGTCGTTATCTGAAGGGTGACTGGCAAGGACTGAAGTACAATGCTGGGTGTGAGGAAAGGTGAGGTTTCTTATGAGATCCCACAACTACTGCAGGGAGGTGTACTTCCTTTATAGGGTGTTTTTAATGAGGTGCAGGTGTTCGTCATGTATGTGGATTTAGCTCTGATGACCTTTTCCTGTGGTGCTCTGGTGAACTCTCCCTGAGGTCGTGACACCTGGACCTGCAGTTTGACCAACAAGACTGCGCTGCATGCCACCGGGGCATCGATGGAGGTCTGGTTCAGAAACTCTTGTAGGCTGCTGAACAACAGTCTAAACTTGTGACAGCAAAGGGCATGAGCCCAGCTCCCTACCCACACTCACAGCGTAGCTGCACCAGGACAAGAAGATGTGTGTGGAGCCAGAACAGGACACCAAGGCTCCTCGTCTCCCTAACAGCAGCAGGCTGCCAGGTTTACTGTATCTACTTCCACTCCTTCAAAATGTTGGCAATGTGCAAATCTCTGGGCGGCATCTCATGTTCACCCTCTTTGAAGTAAGAAGGCCTGCAAATGAGCACATGGTCCGGGAACTCAACAAACCGCAATTCCACTAACACTCACGAGTCCCCATGTGCAAAACATTTGCCAGGGTTTTATATGTCCTTCGCCTCGAGGACTTTTTGCAAGATTCTCCAACCAGCTGAAGAGTACTTACCATAGAGAGCATCACAGAATGCATGTATGAATGAATGTAAAGTCAGGATGTTGAGGAAAACAAGAAGAAAGCAGTTCAGATGCTGCTAAAGTATACTGGTTGTGAAAGATGCATTCCACTGAAACTCCGAGGCTTCATTTTAAATGAGTCTTGACTATTTTTTTATAGCTTTGCACGTGTGTTTAACTGAATTTATAAACTGTGCAGAGGAAACCCAACGGCAAGTCTTGGTTTTGGAAGTCTGGGCGCGACATTCTTTGTATCTATGCACAAAAAGTACACAACAAACTCACAGGAAGAAGGGTTTTACATAGTAAAACATTCCTCCTATATAGAAAAAGTAAAATAAATAAATAAATAAATAAATCAAACAGAAATATGAAGTCTAACAAAGGGTCAGTGTGGCACAGGGCTCACAAAGGCTTCAGATAGAAAACAATTAAGCGGAGTAATAAATCACTTAAGAGCTCCAAATAGCATAACTGCAGTTGTTTTTTAGTATTTTGAACAGTTTCGAAGTGTGGAAGCCTTTCTTCTTTGGTTTTCGTCATTGCGTGAAATATCGGGGATGTAATGGAGGCCGTATGAAGAGCAAGCCATATGACATCATTCCCAGAGCGCAGTACCTGGTGCCAGATCCTCATCTCCTGAGCCAGGGAGAGGCAGGCTGGCCGAAAAGGTACGGAGGGCACTTCCCAGCAGACCATCCAGATACACTCTCCCACTTACAACCTAGTCCTCTCACCCTCAATGAAGGACGGGTGATTCCACAGTGACGCAGGACGTCACATGCGAAGCCAACGCTTGCGATCCATTTCTGACCCACATGTTTGTTTTGAAGGCAAAGGGCTGTGACTGCAAGATGTGACCGCAGAGGGATCGTGGCAGTGCTGCATCAGACGGATATCAGAGAGCGGCACCGAGCCGGAACACTAGCCGGCCTTGTTCCGCTCCATTCCAGAGCGGGATACTATGTCTCATTAGCCGGATTGGCAGTTCTTTGGCCCGAGCCACTCCTCTCTGAGAGCTTTCACGTATAATCTCATTCTGCAGAGCCAGTCGGTATCTGACTGACTGAACCTGATCTGTCTAGTCAGATTCAATGGAATATAACAATTTAGCACAGCAAGCAAGAGTTAATGAGAAGGGTAAAGAAAGGCTGAACGTCTGTGCCGCACATAGGCAATGGTGCCACCTTTAAACACAACCATGCCCAACTGCCACCGACCCCCTCAGATCCCCCATAAATCCTTTCTTACACCTGCTGTATGCCCTTTTTACTTAGCACAAATAGCCCAGCACCGCAAGTGCCTTTCCCTCTTGGCATTCCAAACAGTGTAATGAATATTTGATACAGCTCATGCACTGCCGTGCCATGTGAGGGGGTCCTGTGTGTGCCATCACAAGAACGAGGCATGCAGGAAGCGGGAGGATACTTTGGGCGCAAGCCTACAGGCCAAGGTAAGTGGGGATCATCTGCTATGACATCCTGCCACACTATCACACCCCGGTTCTAGCAAATGGTCCCACTGATACACGTTGAACCATCAGCCAGCATCTCCTGCTGCTCAGCTCTAAATGAGCTTAGCTGACATTCTATAATTGAATCGGTTCCCAACCAGCATCGCAGCAGTGTGCTGCAAACAGTACAATGGAAAACGGAGTGTGATGCTACAGTTTATGGACCACCGTTGCGACAGACACCGGCAGAGTACAGTAATAGCTCTCCTGAAGCGCGGTGGCACAGGCAAAGCCCAGCAACAGCATGGCAGGCGGTGATCCAGTAAATGACGTCAGTGCCGCCGGGACGGCTGCATCCACAGCACGTACCCGGCATGACCAGCTTATTAACATTAGAAGCCTGACCTGGAGTTAAGGGAGATTTCAAGACACTGCTTCTAGTCTGAAAATGAATATTGCACAGTTTTTTTCACAGAGCAACTGCTGTGAAGACAAGGCAATGTCCTTGATCCCTAGATGTCCAACCACCCTTCTGGAGATTACCACGAAGGACGCTTGCTGAAGACAAGTTCCACAATGATAACTGGCAATGCGGGTTTTAGAAAACACCCAGTGCAAGTGGTATAACGCCTTTCGATTCATTTTAGCCTCATTTGTACCACTGCGGCTGCACAACGACCGCGGTGAACCTTCGTGATGAGCAGGCCGGGACAGGTGTGGACAGGGAAGACACCAACCTGCATCACATTTGGACTTTGGGGTAGGAAGGCTTGACCTTGACGAGAAGATTTCGGGCGCGCTTATTCGTACTGCAAAAACTATCAAGCTGTGATGTGTCTGACAACGTTATTTTTCCCAAATGTTAATTCGTACTATACTCCGATCACGTTGCGGACAGGAACAAGGACAAAGTGTCCATTTCGCAGAATATGGTTCTGTGCTGCATTTCTATGAGTGAACAATTCATTAACCTTGCCGCCGCAGACAAGTGCCGATGAACAGCAGTCAGCAGAGACTCACCATCACTTTGATAAAAGTATCATCCATTTCAACTGTTTTAATGTCAAACCAAGGGAAGGATTTGGGTCTGGAACCCCAAACCATGTGTTTGCATCAAAATGCTATTGCATTATACTGAGCAACTCTTCCCAGACAGGGAAGGAACTGCTGCAGGGTTTCGCCCACCCTGACCGAACCCCGTCCTTCCAAGACCCGAACCCCACGCTCTGGTTGAGTAAATTCAATTACCCTTGGCAGGAACATCAAAGGACTCCCAGCAGTGAAACTATGCCAACTTAAGTTCCTGACTTCAGGACAATTTATATACAGATGCTCCTCAACTTGCGATGCTTCGACTTACGATTTTTCAACTTTACGATGGTGAGCTGGCGATAGACATTCAGTAGAAACTGTACTTTGATTTTTCACTTTTTTTCCCGTTCAAGCAATATGCAGTGCTATACTCTCTCGTGATGCTGGGCAGCGACAGCGATCCGCATCTCCCAGTCCGTCACTCAGAGGTGCATAACTGTCATGACCACGCCCGCACCTTGAATGACAGCACCTGATGATCACCAAGCACCTGACTCACCATACACCCTTTAAAAGACCTTCCTCGGCTCCCATACCTTTGCGGAATCTCGTCTGAGACAACCGTTCCCTTGCGTCATGTTTTGCTTTTCCTCATCACTTGCTTCCTGTCTCCATTCTCCGGTTTTCAACTCTTCGCTCCGTCCCCCGACCACATCCTTGGATCCTCGCTCTCACTCCGTCCGCCGATCGACCGACCCTCCGCCTGTCCCCGACAACGATACCTCGCCTGACCCCTTGATTCCTGACGAACGAACCTGGACTTGGGTCCAGCCTTCCTGGCTCCCTCGGTTCCACGTGACAGCATTAGGCGTATTAAATGCATTTTCGACTTACGATATTTTTGACTTATGATGGGTTTCGTGGAAAGTAACCCCGTGGTAAGTTGGAGACCACCTGTACACAACCTAGGGTGGCAGAGACACGCACGTACAAATATTACAGGCACTCTGTATCAACAGTGCTGCACTGCTCCAAAATCATTATGAAGGAGAACAAATTAATAAATATTCCGAGAATGAACTCACCTACACTCCGCACTGTGTTTGTGTTAACGTCTTCGGAGATTACCTGCTGGAAGAAAATCAGTTTCAGATATAGAATTTTGCTCAGACACATCCTCCGTTTCTAATGACACACCGTTTCCTATCGCCACACCGTGTTCCCTTATAAAGCAATGGAAACCGGAAGACATAATGGAATCCGAGGAGGTGCGGTGTCGCCCGGTGGCGTGCTGGAGGGCAGCAGGCCCAAACACGACCGACACCATCTTCCTGACCCAGTCAGCGCTCAAATTCGGACCGAGAAAAAAACTGAAACTGTCATCTTCCTGCACTGCAGGTTAATACTACAGGTTCACTCCTGTTGGGTCTTGTCAGGCCTTGAAGCACTTTTCCACTATACCTTGACAGGGCAAGCCAGTAGATAGGATAACTAGCGTGCTTTTATTTGGCAAAGTGTCGAGGAAAAGCATATATGGACGGGCAACTCCGTCAGTTACGTCTGAGGCTTTCAGAACCTTTGGGTTTGTGGTCTGTTCCTATTTTCCCTGATGTTAATTTATTTTCTTTACTGCGGTTTTCCAGGTGCTACAGTTCAGCAGCTGGAGGTACAGGCTGTATGTTGAGGACATTCAAAAGCTTTCTGAGCAAAAAATATGCTTCAAAAAGCACGTTTTTACTCAACTTTCAAAAATACTGAATTATGTGTATTAAGATACATTTTTCATTTTGCTGTTTACATTATAACAATTATTACACTATAATTAATCCAAGAGGCCATCAAATGTTAAATATATAGGCATTTATGCCAGCTTTTGCAAAAAGAGATGCAAAGAAAAGACACATTTTTGTAGCCTATGGGATGCCTTCACACACAAACACACACCATCTGAAACTGCTTGTCTCATACGGGGTTGCGGGGAGCTGGAGCCTAACCTGGCAACATAGGGTACAAGACTGTAGGGGGGAGGGGTCACACCCAGGACGAGACACCAGTCCGTCACAAGGCACCCTAAGCGGGACTTGAACCCCAGACCCACGAGAGAGCAGGACCCAGTCCAACCCACTCTGCCACCACGCCCCCCAGGGATGCCTTCATCCTGACCTTATTGATTAGGGCACCAAAGAAGCCGTATTGACCCTTAACTGATTTTTAATTGGTCCTGAATTGGCACTAAAGTGGCTCTAAACCGATTCTGAATTGTCCCTAAACTGGTCCTGATTTCATGAAAAACTGGTGCTGTGGGATATCCAATGTGCTCTACGAAGTATGGTAAAAAAAAACATTTCCACACAATCGTCACTGCCTTTGTTCCAACACACTGTGTGTTGCTGTTAGTATTTGCTGAAAAATTCTGTCACTGCAGCCAAAAGCTGGGCGGGGTTTCTGGGTTTCTTAATTACCCTGTATATTCGGACTTTTTTCTTCCTTTTCAAGGGGGTGCGGTGACGCAGTGGGCTTGGCTGGGTCCTGCTCTCTGGTGGGTCTGGAGTTCGAGTCCGGCTTGGGGTGCCTTGCGATGGACTGACGTCCTGTCCTGGGTGTGTCCCCTCCCCCTCCAGCCTTGCACCCTGTGCTGCTGGATTAGGCTCTGGTTCTCCGTGACCCTGCTTGGGGCAAGCGTGTGTGTGTGTCTTCCTTTTCAATTTCTTTTGAAACTGAATTACTTCTACTAAATGGCAATAACTTCCAGGGCCGGTAAATAATTACTCCTCTATACACCAATGCAGTAGAAATAAAATGTCAGGGTAGCCCACACTCCCTCCCTTATAAAGTTGCAGAATTTAATCTGTATATTTATACCACAACAATTACACTGTTGAAATTAATTGCCCTGTAAAAGTACTTGCCAAAAAGCAAAGCTTTTGTTAAACTATTCAGCTACTGAGGGTGGATATGAGACTTTGGACCGAGAGGTAACTTTGCTATCTGTATATAGGCTGCATTTATCAGATGGGGAAAAGATTAACTGCACCACATACCTCTGCAGAGATCCGTAGCACAGAACATGCAGACACGATGAGAGCAAAAATGAGCACTTGAGCTGCATCCATCCTGGCTGTTTGAGCGGATCTCCAGATCACTGTGACACTGTATCTCTGTATCATTCACTCCAGATCCTCACGCATTCTTCACACCCCACTGTCCCTGTTCTTGGCACTTGAGCTCTGCTTCCACCCTCGCATCTCTGAACTTCTCTGCCACATGGGACGGTCGAGGGGAGACTGGGCGACGAAGCCCCACGAGCAGGACAGCAGCAGGACAGCAGCCCGGTCCAATGCAGTGTTGCCGGCGCGGAGACCCCCAACGTGGCTTCGTGCGGTCCTTTCAACAGCTTCTTCTGAGCGAGCGCCGCTGCGATGTGACATCGCGATCCACGCGCACCTCCACGTCCCTCTGTGTGTGTCGGGAAGTCTCTCCAGACTTAGGAGGGCTGCAAGCGGGAGCGCGGCGCTGTGAACGAGCAGCTGTCTGACTCTGCCCCCCCCCTCCTCCTCCTCCACTCCCCTCCTCTTCGTCCTCGGCGCGTCTCCAGAGGGGATCATACTAGACGACACGCGTGGGAACGCGTCGAGCCACCTTTCGCAGGCATGCTTCAGCACCTCCACCTTCGCGACCCCACGGAGGACATATGAGAAACGTGACTTTTCCGTCCGATCGGAGCCGATGGACGGACGGTGCCCGGCGAGGGACTCGGGCAGCGAGTGTGACACTCAGGGTGACACCGAGTTCCCGACGATCGGATCGGGAGAGCGATCCCCGTCCCTGCGGAGCCCACAGCTGCGAATTTACCTTTTTCTTCAATTAACTGCGGGCGGCTCCTTTAGTGCTATGAAAAGCGCGCAGGTCTGCGGCGGCTTGAAGCGGCGTTCATCATATAATCTTTTCCACGACGTTCCTCCTCGCTTAAAAAAAAAAAAAAAAAAAGGTGCGATGCGATGACCGCGCGCGCGACGTATTTGTCCGTTGCTGTCCTTCCGTCACTTGCGACATTTACTTCAGCGCTGTCTGAGCGATTAAAGTGAGATAAAGTGAGAGAGAGAGCGATCCCCCCCCCCCCCAATCGGGCTGTTTATGAGGCGAAACCAGTTGGCAGCTCAGACTGAGCAGTTGGGTGCGTGAGCGCGCGGTGAGCGCGCGGTGAGCGGGGCTGCGCCCAGTCCCGAGCTCGCGCCGCCGCACCTACGGCCGAGCGCGGAGCGCGAATTGACTGGGACACGTGTCCGAAAGTGCACAGCAACGCCGCGCGTTTCCACGCGTGGACGGGGAGGCAGAAGAGGGCCGGTAGGGGGACGGTGTGAAGCGGGGCTGGGACTTTTTTTTACCCACCTCATGGTGAGACCCCGGGTCGGGAATGGCACGAACTCACCGATCTGAGCTCCGTTCGTTTCGTTTGCAAAAAGCAACAGCGTGAAAAGGCACAATACTGGAGAAAAATTATTCATTTCATTTATTTATCTATCAGACGCTTTTCTCCAAAGCAACTTCCAGTGAGCTCTGTAGTGTTACCAGCCCACACACCTTATTCACCGTGGTGACTTACACTGCTAGATACACTGCTTACACTGGGTCACTCATCCATACATCAGTGGAACACACTCTCTCTGTCACTCACACACGGGACTGAATAATCCCACTGTGTGTATTATATATTCATTTAACTAAAACTGCAGTGACTGAAGCATCTCTATGAATCTATATAGAGTCATGCGGTTTCAGCTGTTGGGTCATGACCCCTGTGTGTACATTTGATCATAACAGTTCATATGTTGTGGATCCAGTTGATGGAATTCACATTTCATCAGCCTTGAGTATTAAGATAAGCAGAAAGAGTCAGACTGTAACAGAGGTGCTAGTCAGTGATTTGAGAAACCGCTCGTTTTCACTGCTTTCAAAATAGACAAATGAAGGACTCAACTGTGCTGATAACTTCTATATCACCTCGAAGAGAAAGACAATTTCTATGGGGTTTCGGAGTTGGTTGCATCAGTTCTTGATGCTCCCTTGAGAAAAGAGAGATGGCAGAAAAATTATTTTGTAGAAACTCTGGAACGTATTTGTGAATTCTGGTCGCACAACGTGTAAGAGGCCGAAACAAAAGCACAAAACAATTCCCTATTGCTATCTTGAAAGCAGCTATTGGGTTGCATTATCACGTATTTTTCTTCATTCCGGAGCTAAAAAAAAAAGTTTGTTTGATCACATAGGAGGTCTGGACTATTGTACATGGGTGTGACAGTTTACTCTGGGAGGTGTTTGTAGGGAGCAACTGCTGCAATGCCTTCAAATATCTGACCATAGATGTGAAACCAAATTGACAAAAAAAAAAGGGCATGGTTGGTATGAACAGGTTGAGTTTAAATTTCCTGAGTGTATTTCAAAATGTTTTCATAGTCTACCATCCACTAAACAAACAGACATCTTTAAAAATACTGAAAATAAGAGTCTATGCATATAAACATCCTTTCTACAGTTTATTTTGCTGGTGAAATCCATGGCAACAAGGCAAACTATATTAAGATGGGCATTTCCTTCTCAGACTGTTTGTGATATCATTTAATCAGGAAAGATAAGAAGCGGAGAAAGGAAGCGTTTTTACTTAATGAACAGAGAAGTCTCAAATTAAGGCAGTCTGGAGCAACAGAGCTCAAAGGAGAATGTGGGACCCGGTGGAAATACTGTTAAACACAATATACACATTTCCCATAATACAGGAAAAGCCCTTTTTTTCCCCCCAAGGTCAACATCCAAAAGTCTAAAATGAAAATACATCTAAAATTGGGCAAGTACAAATCTGACTACATGAAATAATGTGGAACAGATCACAAAATAGTGTGCGATATTCAAAAATTTCTAAAATAGGCACAAATTTATATGAGCTACCCTCATATCCTGATAAGATTTGCAATTTGAGTGTGGTGGTTAACATGAAGTTATTTCCTGGCCTGAACTGTAATTCTATCCAGGAATTTATAAGCATTACAGACATGCTATTACATTATATAACAATTACCATGTAGTATAATTAAATTTTATGTTGTATCCCAGACATCTCAACTGTAACTAAACAGGATATCCAGTTTAATAAGTACTCATGTATTGGCGAGACAGAAACAATAATGTTTAATTTGCTAAAGTAGTCCCTCAAAATTGTCAAATTTATAGAAAGTGGTACAACCATGCAATGTCAGTGGAATATATCAGATTTAGCGGAATAAGAATAGTTGATAATCACTGATTTACCAACTTACTAATGTAATAATAGAACAAATAATAGCTAAAGGATCATATACAGTAGAACAATGAAACGTGGCCCAACTGTTAGACTGGAATAACTGTAAAACACATTACAATGAAACAGGCCTTGTGAAAAATGAGTTGACCTGAAATGTCACAATTAAAGTGGGGGGGGGGGGGGGGGACCCTGTTCAAAATCTACTTCAGAAAATTAGCAGTTGCAATCTGATATAAAGGCATGTTCTTCCCCCATGCAGCCGCTTTGTCTTGTGCCAGTGAAACACAGCAGGGTACTTGACTCTTGAGGCCCAGAATAACACTTGGTTATTCTGGTAAACCTGCTGGCAAATGGCGTGAGGCTGACAGAGTTTTCGAATGGCTCAGCTGGGTTTCTCAGTCTTTCTTTGTGATACACAGTAAAAGGAAAACAAACACAAAAATAGCCCAGATTTGACTATCCCAAAGAGTTCAGGGTGACTAGGCCTGTAAAAGAGAGGCAATCTGCCGGAAAGGGCACTACAGAAAACCCGAACTGAAAATGCCACTTTAAAGCTTCCAAACAATTTGCTACGGATTCTTTAATCTGATGGCAACCCGGTTCCCATTTGTACACCACCAAGACAACAAAGTGCTCATGATTTTTTTTTTTTAGTTGTATTTGCTTTTTTATTTCAAATAAAGGATCCTACTATAACGGTACATCAATGACTCTCTACTTCCATACAAAAAGTGTGAAAACATTTCTTTTCCCTAGAGCAACACAGCATGTACATGGAAATAAATCCATTCAGCATCTGGGAGAATTAAACAGGGTTGGTGAAGAGTGTAGTTCTGCCCAATGAGTCCTCACCTACCGGTTACAATTTTACACAGAAAACCCCCAAGTTAAAAGAGAATGTCTGTACACGACAGGGCAGAACTAAGATGATTCTAAATCTCTTTATAGTGGTTGGGGTACCGTCTCAGCAAGGAGTTGGCCTGTTTTGGGTGCAGGATTCCTTTCTGGCCAACTGTTGTTCCTTTCTCGGCTTTCCTTGCAGCCTGTGAGACAAAGTAAACAGAACATTTCAGAATTTATTAATCAACTGGCCAATTTTAATAGCTATTTTGTTTTTTTTTTTTCTTTAATTATTTTTGGACTACTGCTCTGTAAGTTGTGTTGGGGGGTGGGGGTAGTTGCCACTCGGCCAAGTGTCATTTTTTAATCATTACTTTAAGCTTGTCCTTCACGAACACTGAGAGTGCAATTATTTCTGGCTGCCCAAACACCAGTGCAAAACCTGAAAATGTAAAGGCGTCTGGGGAAGGAAGAGCTTAACAAAACAGGGGTAATCATGACTCTGAAATGCCTCCTTTGTTGTGTCTCCCAGTCCAGGAAGTACATACACACAAAAATCTTACCAGCCTAATTACCATTTCCCTTAAGTTAATGAGTTAAAGTTTATTTAAGACCTCGACACTGCCAAAGTAACTGATGTAAGACAAGCTTCCCCTTCAGCTCCACAAGTACCTCTGCTTTTTCTGCACACTTGAAGAAGGCCCGTACTTCGCTGGAGCAAGCTGCATCGCTGAAGTCATTTTCCTTCCAACACGCCATCAGTAGCGACATCTCCGTGATGCACGTGGCCTCTGTGAGACAACATACTTCACTCATTTCGGAGTCACACTTACATAAACATGCGAGAATAAACTCAGCCAGTTATAAAGTAACAAAACGGTCCTTTTGTGTTTACGCACAGCACTGGTACATAGGCTTCGTGTGACATTACACTGGTTCTGGTGTTGAGGCCACCAGGCTGGGTTATAGCTCTAGCTCAGCCTTTTCCCTTTTCTCTCTTATGTGCAGAGCCTTGGTATCTTTGTAAGACCTGATCTGGGATATTTTAGAGGTGGTAATTGCACACACTCCACACTTTGGTTTATAGTACAACTGTGCTTGGTGTATCTGCTCACACTGTGGTACAAGGTGCCCAAGACTGTTCCTTTCCTGTCATGCAGCTGTCAGTTTAACTCTTCTTCATCACTTCAGCACACAAACTGTTTCACTACTGTACATTGCTGTCATGTAGCCATCTCTGTACATACACACTGTTCGACAGGAGCTGAGGACTGCAGACAGTGCGGTGGGTTTTTCACCAGTAACCTGAAGGTTGCTGGTTCAGATCCCTAGCTGTAGCACCCATGATCCACTATTTAATATTGAATTGGTACAGCAACAACATAAATGGGCTAATTATTAAAAAATATCTCCCGATGCCATTCGCCTTGGACAAATGCATGAGCTAATTTAAGAAGATTCAGAGATGCCGTGTGATGTGCACGGGGACAGAAACTCTGCATCTAAGTCCAAGTGAGGAAGAGTGGGCAGCACGGTGGCACAGCGGGTAGCGCTGCTGTCTCACAGCGCCTGGGTGGCGTGAGAGGACCTGCATGGGTTCGATCCCCGCTCAGTCTATGGAGTTTGCATGTTCTCCGTGTCTGAATGAGTGGGTTTCCTCCGGGTGCTCTGGTTTCCTCCCACAGTCCAAAGACATGCTGTTCAGGTTCCCCATAGTGTGTGAGTGACAGAGAGAGTGTGTTCCATTCATTTATGGATGAGTGACCCAGTGTAAGTAGTGTAGCTATTCACCTGAAGGTGTCAGTTTGGGCTGATAAACTAGTAGTACTAGAGTTCATTGGAAATCAAAGTCTTTGGAAAAAACAGCGTCTGCTAAGTGAATAAATGTAAATGTAAGAGACGTCAAGGTGCTGCGAGCAACGGTTCACGTTACCCCCTTTCTTCAGCTTTCGGTTCGCCACCTCGTCCTTGAGGGCCAGCGGCTTGTTGGGCTTCAGCACAGGTTTCCCCACCGACTTGCTGAGCATGCGGCCGAGCTTCTGCTGCAGCGCCACCCCCTGGGACGCCATGGCGGCCGGGTCCCGTCCTGCTCGGCACAAGTTTCTGTCCAAAACCCCTCAAAGTCCACGCAGCTGAAGTGCACGACCATCTACTCCCCGCACCGCCTCTCCATCACCTACCGTTCGCACGGGTAAGACGCCATTTTTGCCGTACGCGAATGTAGGCTGCTACGCCGACAAGCACTGACGTAAAACTGTCGTAAACTACCCTGCGCGAATTCGTGGCTCACACGTCAACTGCAAGTAACGGTGAAAATACCCGGATGTTCCTACATGACGTAATAGGCGTGTGTTCTGGAGCAAAATGTAGTTGTTACTGCATAAGTATTTGCTCGTAAATAAGGCCAAAGAGGTATAATTTAAGCTTATCCACAGATTTTACCCAGCTAGTCAGTATCTTCAGAAATTCAAAAATGACATTAACCCAAACTGGGCATTCTGTGAAGAGCAATCTGAAACTCCTGAAACTACTGTAACAGTTTGGCAAAAAGTTCAAAATTTAATTAATGTAAACACTCATTATCGCAAAACCATCGTCACTATTGCGACAGAATGTGTTGTTCAGTTTTTTGATTGCTGCAAGGAGGACAACAACCAGTTTTATTTATTCCGACTACTTTTTATTATTGTTAACCAAATTTCATATCCATAAATGCAATTTTTTTGAGAAACCTTGTTTTATAGTGCTCTCAGATGAAATCACAGTACATTACTACTGCTCACACTTTTTTAAATATTTTTTATCCCTTACTCACATACTCTATCTTCTCATCTGTGTCTTGTCACTGTCATTCTGTCTGTGCTGTAGTAGTTCCTGTCACCAAGACAAATTCCTTGTATGTGCGAACATACTTGGCAATAAAGCTCGTTCTGATTCTGATTCTGATTCAAGACTCAACTAACAAAAAAGCAGTTGAAGCTCTTACACTCTGTAGATTGTAGATTGTCGATTGTAGACTCAGCATCTAGTGTCATTTGTATTTGTATTCCCCTTGTTCCCTTTTCTTTCTTTTTTATGCTATATTTATACTGTTGTCTTTATTGCTGTCTTGTGCTTTTGCATTGTGTTAATTTAAAAAAGGGTGAAAATACCCAGATGTCTTGTACTCATTGTTTTTTTTATGCTACAGTTTTGAAACATTCATTGTACAAGATTGTCATATATAAAATCAAATACTTGAAGCAGTCTTGTGAAAAAAGGTAATATTGCATTCAGTCCCCCAACCACTACACCACCTCTTTGTTCTGCTGGAAGTACTAAAGTTGGACTTGACATTAGAAGGAACTGTTACATGTGCTTTGGTGAATAAAGTTTTCCAGTGGAAAGATCTCCCAGCTCATAAATGCACTCTAGCAATTTGGATCTATGACAATGTAGGACAAGCTGGAACACATCCTTGCTTTTTCTCTGCATAGCAAAGAGTCACCAGAACTGTTATCTACAGACAAACACGTTGGAAGACAGAATTAGTGGATACTTTGGGAGTGTGGGCCTCTCTTTGTCATACATCAGAACGGTGCATGGAGTTACGCACACTTTTAAAAGCTACCGTGCACACATTATTATTTTGTTTCTTTTACTTAGAATCTTCAGATGCGAATCGACCCAACATTTGGGTTGCAAGTTCATGTTTTTCACCACAGTGTAAACTGCTGCCATATGCACAGAACTGAGACAATAGTATGTAACATTTTCATTCATTTTTAGGTGATGCTTTTTTCCTCCCAAAGCAGCTTATAGTATTGAGGTTACAATTATTTACCCATTTATACAGTGGGGTAATTTTACTGGAGCAATTTAGGGTAAATACCTTGCTCAAGAGTACTACAGGCAGAGACAAGGCTTAAACCTGCAACCTTTGTGTCCAAAGGCAGTAGCGCTACCCACTGCACTACCCGCTGTCCCTCTAACAGCCCTTAAATCCTGCCCAGTTAGGATGTTGATAATTTGGATTAATATATAACATTTTCACTGGCAATCGCCCCATTCTTGGAAAGGGATCTACTCTGTTGTGGGATCTGGGCACTTTAGCAACCCCTCAGTTTTGGTCCTCTGCAAAATATACATGGTGGATTTTGGCTTTGGTTCAAATGTTAGACGTTTGCTGTTCCTTTTCTAAAAGACTGCACCTATGCTTTTTGCCCCGGACGGTTGCTTTGAGCCGAGGAGCAAAGAGTCAACAAAGCTCAGAAGACCCCTCAGAAGAAGGCCCCTTTCAGACAGATTTCAGGGTAACTGGGGAGCATTATCTTCCTCCCCTTGACTCGTATGGGAGGTACATTCCACATGTGTGCATCCCAGCAATGTAGTGGAAAATGAGATGGGGATTATTGATATGCAGCCAGAATCAATTGACAATGCAATGCAAACAGGACAATGAGGGTGCCTCAAAAACTCCCAGGCTCGTTCTTGCTCCATTGGTCGCCAGTGAATGGTATACACCCTCTATCCTCACAGGGTCCCACCGTGACCTCTCAAAGGCCACTGGACTTCGCTGCCATTCAGGGAAACCATATATCAAACAATGGCATTTGTTCTGAAGACAGTTTTAAACAATACATCTGATTTGGAGTCTTAATTCAGAATGAACAATGACGTTTTTGATGCCATGGTGCCAATTTATGAGGAGCTTTTAAAATTCATGGTAGTTTAGTATGGCAAGATTTCATATAGGAACACTTGAACCTTCTTTTCTGCATTGCATTGGATTGATGGTGTGGCAAATGATCAGAATACCGTGGTATAGCAGTGCTACTGACTTTTCTTCATCTGGGTATTACTTGGTACACCAGAGTACTGTTTTGTGCCATCGTTGTTCTCATCCGTATAAGTGATAGTGGCAATGGCAGCATACATGATCATTTTCTATCAGCTTTTGAGTTTACTGCTGCCCGGTTAGGATTGGGGTTGTTCTTCATGTGAATTAACCCCAAAAAAGATATCATAGGAGATATCAGGTATGCAAGCATTGTTCATCGCAAAAATGTAGCCTGAGATGCCATTATTTTTCCCTGGTTTGGCCACTTGGGACTTGGTCAAGGAGCTGTGAAGTGTTACTTGTTTGGCCTGCTGTGCTCAGAACCTCATTGCCTTACCTTGACGTGCTGACCATCTCAGGAGCCATGACCTGAGGATTCCAAAGATCATTTCTCCTGAAGCATCACAGTCTATTCAGTAGCAAGCACTTTTAACCTACTGATCGTTGTATGTCACCTGTCCCCATATAGAACTAAAAGGGCTCTGAGAACTTATATAAGAAGTTTGCAGGGTGCCAAGTGAATCCCATAACTGCAATTCACTGGTTTGAACCAGGAAGTGACTGGGATCCAGCAGAGAAGCCTGTCTTTGGCTTCTCCCTGGAGCTCTTGATCTTTTCTTGGTGGGAGGGGAGGGGGGCATTATTGAATGCTGTTACAATAATATTTTAAAAGGATTCAATAAAAGAAGGACAGGGCACTGCTGGGGGAGGTTTATATAAACGAATTTTCACGACATGGTGGGATGATTTAGGGAAGACTGCTTCCAAAGAGAGCCCGAAGAAGAGAGTGTGTTGTGTGGCCCAAGAATAGATGGCTTCACTACTAGATTTGCACTCGTTAGCACTGTCTATATCTGGAGCACAAATTTTCCACCTCCTTGGGTGGCATGGTGGCACAGCGAGTAGTGCTGCTGTCTCACAGCACCTGGGTGGTGCGAAAGCATGTGGGTTTGATCCCTCCCTCAGTCTGTGTGGAGTTTGCATGTTCTCCCTGTATCTGTGTGGGTTTCCTCAGGGTGCTCTGGTTTCCTCCCGCAGTCCAAAGACATTTTGTCCAGGTTCCCCCATAGTGTGTGAGTTACAGAGAGAGTGTGTATGGATGAGTGACCCAGTATAAGTAGTGTATCTAGCAGTGTAAGTCACCTTGGTGAAGATGGTGTGTGGGCTCATAACACTACATAGAGTTCATTTGGAAGTTGCTTTGGAGAAAAGTGTCTACTAAATACATAAATGTACTTCTCTGTGTGTTCAAGTTACAATGATCTGCTCTATAGATGACTGAAAGGAGTACTGTATCTAGCATTGTAAGTCACCCTGGATAAAGGTGTCAGCCAAGTACTACTTAGTAATCACAGTACATTGCTCAGGGCAACTGCTAAATGAATAAATGTAATCTGGCCCTTCCAGCCTTATAATTTGTGAATGTTTGTTGGGTTTATTTATTAGCCCTTTGTGTTTTATACTGCACTTTATTGCCACCACGACACATTCCCCCCTGCTACAAGGTGTACCCCCACCCTGCTGGGCAGGACGGCGACGGGCAATTTAAGGTCAGGCAGTCTGCTTGAACGCCTGTCAGAGGGAGCCAGTCTCAGCTCTTTGCATATACGTGCTTTGCATATGAAAACCTGCCCTTCCAAATGGAGGGTTTCACACCCAGGCCACGCTAAGGAAGCTGTCGAATAAACGAAAACTGGGTCACGGGTGTTGGAACTAAAGTCCTTGTCAGTAAAAACTATAGACAATGGTGACATCTTCAAAGGTGGCTGAACTTAATAAGAAAATTCATTTACAATGTTAATGAGTTTGAAGAAATGAATACAGGGACCGAAGAAGTATGTATTGTGATTTAGGATATTTTCTGAATGCTCAAATTTCAGTATCTTCCTCTCTTTCAGTGAAGGAGGCACTTGGGGGCCCTGGAAGCTCCCTAGGCATGGGGAATGCTGAATATTTCATGATGGGGCATCCCCCCCTGCCCGGTTCAGCTGGCATTGTAGACACAATTCAGGCATAAACATAAGTAGGAAGATGTTTACATTTACATTTATTCATTTAGCAGATGCTTTTCTCCAAAGCAACATACAAAATTACATGTACATGTTCTTATTAACATTGTTCGTGCTGCTTTTGACTGTATGATTTTTCTCCATAGGGATCTTTTTTACAAGTCAATCACTTACACAGATATTTGTTCTGAAACAGTTTTGCTCTAAAACCTGATCAAGAGTACAAGTCAGCCCTTCCTAGGACCTGATCCAGCAGCTTTTCTGTTTTCTCAATTTATATTTAGCTAAAAAAATTGCTGCTGATGACACACATTTTCTACATGAGAATTTTAACATGTTACCCTCAGGGAGACGATTTAAAATTCTGATCAAATCGTTAGAAAAATTCTTTTGTGCTAACTGCGGTTAAATTATTGAATAGAGAATTCCAAATCTGAGATTTTAGATTGGTATACAGTAGGTTTTAATATATTTTGATTGTTGCTTTATTTCTTACTTATTGTATGTTATGGTATGTATTGTTTTATGTGAGTCCAATGTTGTGCACTGGCCGTGTCATGGTTGTCCAAGACAAATTTCCCAGAAATGGGACAATAAAGTATGTTCTATTCTATTCTATTCTATTCTATTCTATATACTACCTACTGCATCACTGGTACATTATTACATAACATATCTGTTATTTATTAATTTGGCTGTTACTTATCTCCAAACATACAATGATTTACTCTTTATACAACCGGCAGTGTTTTTTAGTGGAGCAATTAACGGTAATTACCTTGCAAAAGGTGCTACAGCAGGATGTGGGATTTTAGCATGGGTCCTCGAGTGCAAAGTGTCAACTCTAACCTCTACATTACCTGCTGCCTCTTTTGCAACTGTGTTTTGTTAGCAAACTCTTTTCTCCAGGTTGACTGAATATACCGGAAGCTTTTATGCTTATTCCGTGTATATTTCGGTTACGCACCACACTCTTGGGTCTAACAGCAGTGCTCCTCTTTAACTGCTATGCCATCTAGTGTTATTGGATTAAAATAGCAGTCAGGCTCTGATTGGCTTTTTCCGATCAAAAGAACATTCACCAAGACGGCGTGGCATATTAAAACGTTCATTCAGCTTCACCTTGTTCTTGCAGTCGACGCTACGATTGATCACACTGGCATGTTTGTCCCGTTGTAAATATTGAATGGTAAGAAAATCCTATTAAACCTTCACAGCCACCCACTCCAGTCAGGAACATTGGCATTACATGGTAGAATATGTCTGGGTGAGTGAGTGCGAGACGAGGAGTGAGAGAGCGATTGAAACTCCCAGCTGAAAGAGTGCTGTCTGACCGAGATGAGCCGAATTGATTTGTGCAGGACAAAAGCAATTAGCTAATGGATTCTGCTTAGACGACAGCTCCACATGAGGTCATTGCTTCGACTCAGCGTCTCTCCTGGCTTAACCACACCCTGGAATGCTGAGACGAGGCGGATGAGGAGTTGTTTCCCTAAAGCAAAGCACCGACATCCTCTTCTCACTATCAATCATCATTCGCTGCACAAGTGCACTCAGCCAACATGCAGAAAATGTGGATGCGCTCAACATTTGGGCTATTGAATCTTCAACTCTAGCCGTGTGACCCGAACTTCAAAATGAGTAGCAGAATTGCCATAGCCAAGGGCTGGGTCTCATTTGAGGAATTTAACTAATGTATCCAACCAAGGGGATGAAATCACTTTCACAGGGTTTTATATCATAAGTGTAGCGTGTTACAAATATTCATTTGAGAGAATTGTTCCATGATGTATAGCATAATCATCGTAAAATCCTGTACAAACAAGGACTGCATCAGTTAAAATGACATGTAGTATTCGTAAATTATGTAGATCCATCATCCCATACGTCACAAAGCTTTTTTTTATATCAAGCAAAATTTTATTGGAAGAGTGCAGCCCGTGCTCCTTTATAGAGGCATCTCAGCAGGAGCGTGTAACCTGCACCCTTTCGGCCCTTTCCTGAACCAGATGCAACATTTTGCATGAAGCCTTCGTGAATTTTGTCCCAGAAGAAATGATCGTAAAGTGAAAATGTAGAAAACTGGGGCTCTTGGAAACACTGATAACACAGAGGTCTTCTTGACTTATGCTCCCTCAACTTTTAGAGCTAGTTGGTCCTAATACCCGGCATTATTAAACATTTCTAGTGATTCTGCGATTGCTATTCTCCTTTTTTTTTCTATCCTCGTCAACTGGAAGGCTCCTGAAACTGAAAATCAGCAGGCCAAATTTTATGATCTAGAGCTCCATTCCGGCAATTGAAATATCTCTCGTTGTTTCATGTTCTTCACAGATTTTGTTAAATGTCATCCGCTTGGTACCGTGACATCCATCAGGCTCTTTTGCTGCTGGAACGTTCTATCTCTCGTCACGTCTGTCCTTATTTTAGCTTCTGGGGCTGCTGAAGAACTGATCGACCAGGCTGGAAGACCACAGGCTGACCAGGGTGATTCCAAGAGAATCCACGTGCAAAGACTTCCATCGCTTGCTCGACGGTTCGACTCCGGTCAGCAAAGGATTGCTCAGATGCCAACTGGAGGAGCCATGATCCTTTGACCCTCATCCTGACCTCAAGATACAGAAGGAAGGGTTTACACCTGCAAAGTGGGTCCTGCGTTACACTGTCAGGAAGGCCTTTTCATCGGCGTTGCTGTCCCTGCCCAGTCAGTCATTTTTCAGTGGTCTGTAGTGGTTACAAAGCCTTGAACTGAGAAACTTGAACTTGTTGCTTAAGTGACAAGCGTGAGGCGCTCATTCAAAAATAACATAACTGATGTTAAGCTGTTATTTTCACTACAAATGAGTCTTCCACCGATGAGTGTAACTAAGGTTTTGCCTCAGAAATTTAAAAAAAAAAACCGCTTTAATGTGTTTAAGTGAAATATCTGTAAGTTGTAATTTTTGCTTTGCCGCGAGCTCGTAGCAAGAACTGCTTCGGTTTGGGGCTCATATGGTGTCATATTGCCCCCTGCTGGACAAACGTAAAACATTCAGTTAGGGGGCCTTCGTTGGGAACCTGTTCACTTCCCATCCAGTAGGTGGCGCTGTGGGTCTGAAAGCGCTTCCCCTCCTCGATTCTCTAATAAACCTTGAGCGTTCCGGAGATCTGAAAAACAGCCACTTATGCTAAAATACCACCAAATCCTGTTAAAAGTTAGGCAGCTACTTAAATAATCAACACTAGTCATCATAAAGTTACCCAAAGGTTGCAGGTTCGAATCTCCGTTCCAGCTGTAGTACCCTTGAGCAAGGTACTCACCCTAATTATTATTATAATTATTTATAATGCTCCACTAAAAATTATCCAGCTGTGTAAACGTGTAAAATAATTGTAAAGTAGCTCTGCGCTGTAAGTTGCGGGAGAAAAGCATCAACTGAACGAATAAGTGTAAATGTCTGGCTGTCTTCCTGCGCTTATTCAACACTTTTGCTGCGTTTATGCACGGTACGCTTAACAAGCACTTACAAACAAAACAGACGTATATATCATGCACAGTTTTTCTTTATTAATTCAATCGTTAATGGAAAACTCTAAAAAGCGAGCAAAAAAAGAGATTGAGGCCTCTCAACCATCAGGCCAGACGGATGGGTGTCGCATATTAGTACCGGTGGCTTTTGCACATCATAATTCACAGCTAAACATCCTGCAACAATGTTGTTGCCTCCTTGCACAAGACTGACAAAAACCAGCAAGTTTTTGACACCTGAATTTTTTTTTTTCTTTTAAAGTCAATTGATTTCTGAAAGGTGAGAAGCGGACACTGTTCGTTTGGAAGTGTTGGATGCTCAGTACAAGTGTTTTTTTTTTTTTTAACGCTAACTTCCAGTGCTTACAGGCTTTGAGTCTCTAACAGCAGAGAGGTGCACTTGATCTTTTCCTTATCTTTTCTCTCTGCAGCAGCCCAGAGGCCGAGGATCACAGCACGCCTGGGAGGCTTGTCCGCTGTCCATGCCCACGGCCGCAGAGACCATACATACATATATGGGGGGGTGCAGTGGCGCGGTGGGTTGGGCCACAGTCCTCCTCTCCAGTGGGTCTGGGGTTCAAGTCCTGCTTGGGGTGCCTTGCGATGGACTGGCGTCCCGTCCTTGGTGTGTCCCCCCCCCCCTCCAGCCTTACGCCCTGTGTTGCCGGGTAGGCTCTGGTTCCCCGTGACCCCGTATGGGACAAGCGGTTCTGAAAATGTGTGTGTGTGTGTGTGTGTGTGTGTGATTTCTAAAAGCAGGTTTTCATCTATGTAAGTGTCATAACTTTCTGTTTTTTTGAAACCTCTCAATTATGGGAAAAAAAAATTAGCTTCGCCAGCCAGAGTTTACTTCTATACCTTCCTTGTTTTAACACTTTTAATTCTACATGCGATGACATTCCATTAATCACTGCAGGGAAATTCATACAGAACAGCTCAGCACAGCACATGAAGTGCAGTCATACCTGATAATATAATGAACAAATGAACAAAAAAAAAAATCAAACTCAGCATTTACACGGTGCAGTTCCACTAGAAAATAAGGCAATGAAACGAGTGCAATAACTCAAGGTACTCAATCCACTTCCCAGCACCACCGTATTTCGGAGGTAACAGGCCCTTTTGTAGCACGATAGAGGCGGATGGCTGTTGGTAAGAAGGACCCTCGAAACTGCCGATTTGTACATCGTAACTAGGCAACCCAAACCGCCTGAAAAATGTTGACATATTCACGTTGGCAGCTCAGTCCGTCAATGTTCAGAAACTGCTTATTCAGCACAGAGCCGTTGCAAGCATGAGAAGCATAGGGCACAAGGCAGGGTATGCCAGGAACGGAGGACCGAGCCACTGCAGGGCAGTCGCACCCTAAGTCGCACGCTGAAGGCACTTTTAAGATTCATCAGTCATGTCTGAAACACATGTCTTTGGGCTGTTTGAGGAAACCAGAGCATCTAGCAGAAACTGAAATGGAATCGAGGTAATAAATGGAGTGGTGGAGCAATGCAGAGGGGGGTGCGGCAGCACAGTGGCGCAGCGGGTTTGGATGGGTCCTGTTCTCTCCTGGGTCTAGGGTTTGGTTAACGCTTAGGGTGCCTTGCGATGGACTGGCGTCCTGTCCTCGGTGTGTCCCCTCCCCCCCAGCCTTGCGCCCTGTGTTGCCGGGTTAGGCTCTGTTTTGCCTCGACCCCACTAGGGACAAGCGGCTTCAGCAAGTGTGTGTGTGTGTGTGTGTGTGTGTGTGTGTGTGTGTGTGTGTGTGAGATTTCTCTTTACTTGCCTCTCCCCATGACATTTGAGACAAATTGGAATGGAGGTCAAAAGGGCTGGTGGACATTTATTTATCTGCAGATGAAATGGCAGTATGTTTCATATATCTAAGAAAAAACTTTGATTTATCTACAGATTTGTATTTGGTTTATATTGTCTTCTGCAAATGTTTACAATTCCAACACTTTACTATAGCTCTAGAAAAAGAGATCAGACTATTGCCGGAGTTAAGTGAAGATGAAAAACAACTCATTTCTTTGGAAAGTTCCAGGCTGGATCTTTGGATTACATTGTATTTTAACAAGTATTGGTACCTACTATTATGATGCACTGAGGGAGACATGAAAGCATGACCTTGATTTGTCTTTCGGCGACAATGTATGGATTTCTAGCTGTGCCAAAGTTGTCAACATCTGCACCAACCTTAATTTTCTGGGACAAAACTTCAAGTTCATTCTCAACATTTAATTTACTTAATTCATTTACATACACAGTATGTAGGGGTACTGTAAATACAGTATAAAAAATCATAATAAAGAGATGTGAACCCTCATCTCAACCCACATCATGCACTGTTTCAGTTAAAACTTAAGTTTAAAAAATAGAAAATGCTATTCAGTAAAAATACTGTAGCTGGTGCCCAGTGTCTCTAGTCTAGTCTCCTATGTCTGATGTCTGTTGTAGTTATCTTTTATTTTTATAATTTTTTCTGCATTATATGATCTATGTGGTAAGGAGGTCCAAAGAGAAACGGAACTTCGTTCTTCTGTTTGAATAACTCACATATGGGCTGAATGAAATAAAGTTGACTTTGACGTTTCATTTAAATCACTGTTTAGAGCCTCTCGGAGCAGCAGGTGGCGTAGTGGTTAGTGTTACTGCCTAGGACTCTGAAAGTTGTAGGTTCAATTCCTGTATCTAGTGGTAGTACCCTTTATCTTGCTCCAGTAAAAATTACCCAGCTGTATAAATAAGTGTAACTGTAATCTTAACACACACATTTTCAGAGCCGCTTGTCCCATACGGGGTCGCGGCAAACCGGAGCCTAACCCGGCAACACAGGGCGTAAGGACAGAGGGGACACACCCAGGACGGGACGCCAGTCCGTCGCAAGGCACCCCAAGCGGGACTCAAACCCCAGACCCACTGGAGAGCAGGACCCAGTCTAACCCACTGCGCCACTGCACCCCCCCGTAATCTTAACATTGTTAGTTAAATGAATGAATGTAAATTTCATCCATTTCAATAGGAGGATTTGATCTTGATGCACTATGGTATTATTTTCAGAAAGCCGGATAACTTTTAAATCAGTGTATATCACTGGTTTACATTTTCCATTTCTGAGAAACCACTCTATGTTTGTTCAGAAATGTTGTGTAACCGGTTGAGAAAATGTGTGCTTCTGCATACGTTTCTTGTTTAACATGCTTAGGGTTTAACACCAGAGCATGACAAAGTGCTAAAACAGTCTCTAAAGTGTCGCGGTTGTGTCTCTAAAATTAACCAAGCTCAAAATACGCATAAAGGAAGTACTTGAATAATGTAAACAACCAACTTCAGGAGATGACAGTGCTTTAAAAAATTAACTAAATCCAAATTCGAGCTATAAATATTTGTTGAGTTTACAGACTCAAGAAATGAATCGTTCAAATAGTTTGTTTTATACACGTGTGATCTATCAGTTACAAGCACTGGATGAGGCAGGATGTTCAGCAAAAAACTGCATGATTGACAGTTTTGTTTCAGAAAGATTTAAGAAATTAAACAAATGTTAACTTCTTTATGTCTTCCCGATTTGGGATTTTTGTTTCTTCGTACAGGGGGGCACGGTGGTGCAGTGGGTTTGATCGGGTCCTGCTCTCCGGTGGGTCTGGGGTCCGAATGGACTGGCGTCCCGTCCTGGGTGTGTCCCCTCCCCCTCCAGCCTTGCGCCCTGTGTCGCAGAGTTAGGCTCCGGCTCACGGCAACCCCGCTTGGGACAAGCAGTTTTGGACAGTGTGTGTGTGAAAGAGTGAGCTTATTTTGTAGGTGCATTGTGGTGTGACAGTTAGATTAGTTATTGTGTTTAACTCTTCAGTAGCCAGTACTACTAAGGTCTGCTCCGTAGAATACAATTGAAAATGAGTCCCACACCAGCTCTTCGAGTCATTATTCCGGTCATTATCCGTATTGTGTTTTGGATTGTAGAGTATGTCTTAGTGGATTACAAATTGATTCTGTCAAATGTTGCAGTATATCCATCTGTTGAACTTCAGTTTTCAGAGATGAAAAATAAAAGTGCATTATATTTCAGCATTAACTCATCAGGGTGCCTCCGCTCCAGGAACTGACCAGACATGAGACAATAATGGGGGGGAAAGAGTGTTTATTAATTGTTTTACAGTCGATGACTAGAATAAATCATCAAAATGCCAATTAACATCATTGAGAAACAAAACCAATATGTAAAAAGAAAGGGAAACAAATCTCCATTGTCATGAACTGCTTTGTCTGATTCAGGATGGTGTTGGATTGGTGTTGATCCTGGGTGGTTTGGAAACTTGAGGCACAGTAGACTCTGGATGGTAAGCTGTTCCATTGCAGGGCACTCACACCTGTTCACTCACACTCCAGGCAACTTGTGGTCAGCAGTTCATGTGAAACACATTGGAGGATATTGACTGTGGGCGGAAACCAGAGCACCGGGAGGAAACCAATGCAAACTTGGAGAGATATCAGTATGTATTGTTTTAAAATGTTGCTTGCTTCATGCTAGGGCTCAGGAAGTCTGGGTGGAAATTTTTAACTCTTCAGGACTGATGCTTCCTGGTCAAATCCTGGATGGGGCAAAAGATGACAGAACTCCTATAAGTACAAAAAAAAGTGCAAACACATTCATTGTTTCCTGTTTTGTCTGTGTGCTCTTTTCATGAAGTTTTGTCCTTCATTCACATGCTTGTAAATGATAACATCTGTGTCCAAAATTTAACAGCAATACTTACAGAAGCACTCAGCTGGATCTAAAGCGATGTTCACCAAAACACATGGATCTTTGCTGGACTCGATGATGGTGACGTTGTCATAGTAACCATGGTTCTCTTGTTGATGCACTTCAGGAAACCCCAGGTCAGAGATCTCCTACAGATTTATTGCAAAAAATTTGCTTATTTGTACAACTTTCTTGGAATATGTTGCAAGCGTCAATGTCAAAATAAACGTATATGTTCAAAAAACAATGCAGTTGACTAGGTAAAGCATGAAATACCTTGTTTTTATACTGTTTTTGTTGGAATATAAGTCCAAGTAAATTTACAAATCACTCCTTTTTGTTTTTATTAGCATTTTCCATACTGTCCCAACTTTTTTTGGAATTGGAGTTGTAAAATAAAATGAAAAATAATATAGAACTAATTAAAGGAGCGCGCAGAACGCTGTGTTGGATTAGACACATTTTACTGGTGATTCCCAGGAAATCTATGCCGGACGGCTGTGCACCTACAGTAAAATCACAGTGAAAGTCAGAACATAATCATTTGTATTGTTGACTTTTTGGATGCATGCGCCCTCACAGTGATCTCGGAAGTGACACCTAATCACAGATTTATTTATTTTTTTTTTAATTTAATTTAATTTAATTTAATTTTATTTTATTGAAATGATGAAAACAGTTGGGAGTTTTATCTTTTCATTCAATGTCATTGGTCAGTAAGTCTAGGAGAAATTTTGAATTCTGTTGAATAGGTGCTGTCTGGAAAAAGAAGTGGATTCTGTCACTAGATGTGACAGAAGCTGACAAAACCTCCGAGGGTGTAAATTTAATAAAGCAAAAAGTTAAAGTAAAGTTAATAGCAATACTTACAGAAAGACACTGGTGGATCTCCACTAAGATGGCCAGTTTGGTGATGGTTCATGGCTTGTGCCTGCAATTTCAGAAATAATTCTTTTGAAAAGTGCTCATTTTAACATGTTAGAAATACTAAAGGGGAAAAATAAATTGTAGAAAATCTTAAGCTAATGAAACACTGCTCTGCTGCTCAAACTGAAAAATTGTGGATTCGGTGTACAGTGAAGGTAAAGAAAACCATCTGAAGCTAATTTGTTCAGTACAACATTGTCAGGGAGGACAATCTACCGGCATTGCAGGGGCAACATTTCCTTTCAGTGTATTTCAGCAATCATGTAGACCGCTGTTCTGTAGGGTATAGAGATTCTCTAAGGAAACATGGTGATACTTACAGAGAACATTTCAAAGTCCAGAGTTTTGATCCGAGTGTGGAATTGAACAAGACTTGGTGAGCACCAGAGCTGAAGCAAAGATGAAGGGATTCTTGCTCAACTGTTGTCCACTGCGTCCTCCTCCATGGCAATTAAGCATCGTGAAGACAAGCTGCTGACTGGTGGAGGGAGAGTCAAGCCAGAAGACTGACTGCAGCATGTTTGAGGAGTGGAAATACTGACTCTTTTGGAGGGTATCAGGATAGGGTTTAATCTGGATTTTTAGTCTGTCATGTTCCTTTAAAGTGACACTTAATCGCAGTTTTCTTTTGTTTTATTTTTTTTTCTTTTCTTTTCTTTTCTATCGATAGAGAGATAGATAGATTTTTAAAATGTTTCTTTTTTTTTAATTTTTTCTTTTATTTTTAAATTTTTTAATTTTATTTTAAATTTTATTTAAAATTTTTTCTTTTCTTTTTTTTTAACATTTTTTCTTTTTTTAAATTTTTATTTATTTTATTAAATTTTTAATTTTTTTTTTATTTTATTATAAGTATCAGAAGTGTCCAAACTTCCCAAATAACTGAGCATTTCCCAAGATTTTTCTATAATGGGTTTTATCAGTGAATAATTAGTGTTTTCTTTGTTGTTATCGATGTTTTTAAAACCCAATAAAATGTCAGCCATTCTTACACAGCAACCATAACCCCAACCTCCATATTCCCCTCTGTACATCCCTAAAAGCTTCCAATCATGGGTAAAAACTGGGCAACCAGAATTGCCCTTCACTCCAGCTTCACATATAAAAAAATCACTTGTGGATAATTGGTTATTAATGTCTTCTACATCTGGCTTTTTTAATTTATAATTATTCTTGGATGATATCACAACATTTTTCCCAAAGTGCTTAACTGACCATGAAACCCCATAAGCAATGGCACGTACCTTCTGTTCAATTTCTGGTTTGCATATGCTGCTTTCAGTAAAATTATATTTTTTTAATACAATGTTGCCATCAAGCTTTATTCTAGCGCAATCAAATGAGTCTAAATGTGTAACGTTGTCAAAATTAACAGAGTAAATTAACAAATAATCATTTATTTTAAATACAACAAAAGCATCTCCTAGACTGTGCAATGTTTCTGAACCAGTACATTCCATTGCTTTTTTAAATGTATGATATGTTGTGTATATATATCTTTTGTCATAAAGGAAACAATTGCTGTAACCTACTTTAATAAGAAGTATGCCTCCAGGGAATGTTATTTCGGGCATTTTTGATGGAGTTTCAATGTTCTTAGTTTTTAGATTATAGACGATGGGATAATTTTTATAATTTTTTTTTAAATTAGAGAAAGTATTATACAAATCGTGCATTTCTTCATTCATCTGGAAAAAAAACACAAAGCACATATGAGAAAAACTAATTGCAAGTATAAACAAACAGCTGTGGGTTTCAGTATGTTCTTGCACTCAGTTAACTGAGTCACAGCTGATATCTTTATTCCCAAATGCAACAATTTCTGGGGAAAATGCTATCAACAGCCCACAAGCCCAAGACAGACACATGGCATATAGTTTTCCTTCATATACATTTCACTCACACACACACACACACACACACACTTTCTGAACCGCTTGTCCCATACAGGGTTGCGGGGAACCAGAGCCCAGCAACTTAGGGCGTAAGGCCAGAGGGGGAGGGGACATACCCAGGACAGGATGCCAGTCCATCGCAAGGCACCCCAAGCGGGACTCAAACCCCAGACCCACCAGAGGGCAGGACCCGGTCCGACCCACTGTGCCACTGCGCCCCCCTACATTTCAGAGACTTAACAAAAAGTATAATTACCGAATTTAATGAAGATTGAATGACAAATTACTTTTTTCTAGTTATTCAACTTTGTGACATTTTACCCACAAGCCGAAAGAGAAAAAAATCAAATTTACATTTACGTATATTCATTTAGCTGATGCTTTTCTCCAAAGAGACTTACGATGTTACATTGTAATAGGAAAAACTTTGAAAACTTAAAGACTAGACATAACAGACCTACATAGGAAGCAGCACAATAAGTCACACTTACCGTTGCTTCAGCTCTAGTACTAATAATTTGCTTCACAGTCACCTTTTTATCTACTATGTCCACCAATCAGAGATCAGACAGATCCTGAAACTATGCATCGACAGCAACATGTGGGAATTTTTCACATATTACTGATGATGTAATTGCGCAACTATTGCGCACTGTCAAAATCGGATGAAAAATCTGAGACTGAGCACCTGAATGAGCTGAATGTTGGATTCTGTTTGCTTTGACTGACAAAAGACACACGTTTAATGCTATCAAAATATTCTGTGCCCATCTTCCCCTTTTGTGCCCTTCCACAGCTGCAGCACCTGGAGGAAATCCACTCAGACATGAGGAGAAGATGCAAACTCCATGCAGAATAAGAGGAGCTCGAACCCACGTTCTCTTGCACCACTATGAGACTTGTGTGCATGTTCTGGAAATTCTGAAGGCTTCCACAAACAACTGTAGACCAAAAGTTTTGGGGGAAGCCAGCTTTTTTAAACTGAAAAAATGTCCATCTTACTGGATGAGGTGGAATAATCAACAAATAACAGCAGGCTTGACAGTTTACAGCTCTTGTAAACATTGTTCTTAGTCAACGAGAGTGTTGACGAGAGAGTTTCTATTTCTTAGAAACCCCAGGGCCAGTTATTCAAAAATGTTGTGTTTCAGGTTCAGAAATAAGAACGTGAACTCCTTCATGTCTTTCCTATTGCTGCAGGTGACGTGCACAGACTCAGAGGGAAGACACAGCGATATCGGGAAGCTGAAAAGTGCAGGATGAAGCAACAATAAGAAACAATAAAAGAAAGTGTTGAAAAAAGTCATGTGTAAAATTTAAACTTAAACCAAGACTAGAAACTCTATTACTGAATCATAGTCTAAAAAATTTGGAGAAGTTCTCGCTGCACTGGTGCAATTAAAAATATTAGTCATGACTGAACAAATCCCAGCAACCTCCATATCAGTCTGGTCAGTAAATTCATTTATGAAGCACATTCCTAAAGTTCAGACCTTAAGCGTCTCAATCAACAGAAACATGAGAAGCTGCCATTAGCAATCAAAGTCATCTCCAGGGCTGCATTTTTTCATTGTTTACAATTTTTAGACAAAATGATTGCTGAGATTTTTTCAATTTAACATGACACCACAATACATATATTTACTCCGTACCCATAAGAAGTGAAACCTGAGTGTTGAGTTTGCTGAATGACATATAGTTCGTATAAGCAATGCACACAATGAGGAGTCCATATCAACTGCACTAACCCTGATGTTATGGGAGGAAAAGTGAAATATTTTTTTCAGACATTTTGTTCATCTATATGAATATCGTGACTTTCAGTTTCTTAGAAATTATTTGTTCATTCAGGAATGTTTGCTCCTTCAACTTGGCGACATGCTCCCAGTGCTTAATTCAGGGAGACTCCAGGAAGGGTGTGGTGATGGGTGGGCTTGTGGCTGTTTCTTACTTCCCATAATTGGCAAACAGAACAAAAAACAATTAAAAACAAGAGTCAACACCTCGATAAGATCACTCACAAGAAAGCAAAACCCAAAGTGAACTTTACACACATGGTTTTAATACCAGAAGCATAAGAACAGAAACCTCTCTTCCCTCCTCCAGGTTCTTGGTTTGAACTTTTATTTGGTTCTTCAAATGGCTGGATGACAGCACCTATAGCTCATTATCCCCCTTAAAACTTTTGGACTGAGTGTGGTAAGATTGGAGATTGTGACACTCTTTCCACAGCTTGTCTGCCAGCCAGTGCTGGAAACAGTTGGCAAGCCAGAGCAAAGAGTACATAACATTATGAAGTTTCTTGTTCAGGTTCACCTATTGTGTGTGTGTGTGACGGAGAGAGTGTGTTCCACTGATGTGTGGATGAGTGACCCATTGTAAGTAGTGTAAGTCACCTTGGTGAATATAATGTGGGCTGGTAACACTACATACAGTTCGTTGAAAGCTGATTTGGAGAAAAGCGCCAACTAAATGAACAAATGTAAGTGTCGGAAACACTGTACCAGTCACAAACAGTGAAGCTGGAGGAAAAAGGTATGGCATATGGTACGAACAAACTAAAGTTACTGCCAGCCACTACCCAGTTGGGTTTATTTTTGGAACAGAGGCAAATAAAAATGAAAACTCTGAAATTACAGCAGTATTCTGCATCTGCATCAAGGTGATGAGGTTATAGTTTCTTTGGCTTTTTTCCCTATATTGCAATTAGATAAGCAAAAAAGTCTATTCAAGCAGCCTTTAAGGCTATATTATCATTTATTGGACCACAGTGCCTCTGTGTGGCAGAAACTTACCAAGACTAAAAAAAAGTTTGTTAGACATGTGGAAGAGCTTTTCTACTGCAGTCATGGGTTGTTTTGGGTCTTTCCTCAACAGAAACCCTAACCCACAATATCTCTGCTGTGGAGCAATAGTTCCAATTCTCCAGATGACATTCAGGATACTCCAGAGCCTATGGAACATCTTTGGAGAGTGCTTGTAGACTTTATCGAATATTTCATTTGGGCCATACCACTTTCCAAGTAGGTTCACCCTCATCCAAGGTAACCAATAGATTATGTGGTTCTATTAAGGCCTTGCACTGTTCCAGCTCCTGGTCTCTGGTAGAATCACTGAATGTGGTTTAGAGGTAGCCGTCAACCTCCTCCTTTGAGCAGAGAAGCTGCCCATTGTGTTTGTGCAGCAGTAGCCATTGCACCGAAAAAGATAAGTTTCAAGCTTCACATTTATTGTCATGTGTATGCAAGACGTGTGGTCAGCATGCAGTGAAATCCCTTGCATATGTCCTGCAGACCATGAAGGTACTAAACACAGACAGACGACCCTGACAATAAATAAAAAACAATAATTACATTAATTCATACAATAGATTCAGACAGCAGACAAAGTAGACACCATAACGCAGAAAATAGAACAGGCAATAAATATATAACGTTGATGCGTTATATACAATATGCAAGAAATGTGGAGCTGTCAAAAAAGTGTGAGTGCATTTGAAAGCCTTATGGCCTGTAGGCAGAAGCTGTCCTTGAATCTTCTGGTGCAAATGCTGATTGTTCTGTACCTCTTATTTGAGGAATGAAAAGATCATCGGAGTCCCTCTACCCACCATCGACACCTCATACAACAACTGCTGCATCCACAAAGCCACCAGCATTGTGGATGACCCCTCTCATGGACTCTTCACCCTCTTGCAATCTGGCAGAAGGTACAAGAGCACCCGTGCCTCCACCAACAAACTCAGCAACAGTTTCTTCCCTGAGGCAGTCAGATTACTCAGCATCCTGCTGCCTCCCAGTGCTCACTTGGCACATTCAAACAGCTAACCCACCATGACTCCATACACTACAAACAACCACCCACACACACACATTGACTGAAGATGCTTGTCCCAAGTTGGGTCGTGGCGAACCGGAGCCCAACCTGGCAACACAGGGCACAAGGCTGGAGGACGAGGGGACACACCCAGGGAGGGACGCCAGTCCATCGCAAGGCACCACAAGCAGGACTCAAACCCCAGACCCACTAGAGAGCAGGGACAGGCCAAACCCGCTGTGCCACCACACCCCCCACTACCACCCATGTCCTGTGTATTTATTGTCCTGTTGTGTACTGTTCTGTGTTGCACCATGGTCCCTGGAAAAACAACATTTCGTTCACTGTATACAAGCTATATAGAGGAATGACAATGAAAACCACTTGAACCTGAACTCGAACAACAGAAAAGTGAAAAACGGCTAAGATTTTTGCTTAGAAGCTGCTCGCCTTCTGGCTCTTTCTTTCCTCCTTCTCCTCTACCACCCTGGCCTCCATAAACACAAAAGCCTCTTCCTTCAAAAGCACATTAACTCTGGTAAGTAAATGGGTTCAGTAAGCAGGTGTAAAAATAAAAAATAGTGAAAGGTCATCTTACATGAAACATGCACTCGCTTTTGATTCTAAAAGCTTCAGAAGAACAGTAATTGTGTTTTCATGCAGGTTTCCTTTCACACACAGAACAGTTGATTGATTTAGGGTAGTTATCATACAATGGGGACCCTACCATAAACCTCAAACTACAAACTAATTTCCCAGTCATACCTCTAGGTATCACATAAAGTGACCAGCAAATCACTTTTCAACAAAGATTACGACTGTACTGCAAATCCAAAATCCAAACTCAGTCAAGCACAGCCATAATCATAAACAGCAATAATCATTTCAGGCAAGTATTTTCTCCACTAACTTTATGTTGACATGTGAGGCTATTTTTAAGAAGGCAATTACACATTCTTTACTTTGTCAACAATCCTTCATATAGCCTTTATCTGATATCAAGTTGGAGTATCTTCTGTGAAAGAACACAGAAAAAAGGATTAGAAAGGACACACACACAGAGTCTGAAACCACTTGTCCCAAGTGGGGTCATGGCAAACTGGAGCCTAACCCGGCAACACAGGGCACAAGGCCAGAGGAGACACACCCAGGATGGGATGTCAGTCCATCACAAGGCACCCCAAGCAGGACTCGAACCCCAGACCTGCCAGAGAGCAGGACCCAGCCAAACCTGCAGCACCTCTCCGTGCCCTGCCATGGCCCACCACGCCACATAAAGTCACATCATGCCGTGCCACCGCACACCCCCTCCTGATCTGAAAAAGCAGCAGAACTGAAATGCTATTTATCTGTGCATTAGGCACCAGAAATTGCTTATAACAGTATTTGTTAGCCTGAACACTTTATGGGTATTTTTTACTTTCCTTGAAGCACAGCCTGAAACTCGTAACCTGGCCATCGTTGGCAAAAAAAAAATCCGACTGATTTTATCTGCACTGTGACTTTTGATTTCCTCGAACTGTGTTGGGAGTTCCTGTAAGCATGTGTGAACATGAACGATCACCAATGGTTGGGTTCAACTGGCTGGCACGTCCATACACACTGATGTAAAACAGAATTGTACAAGTGTTGCTTGTTTCAAAAATATAGTTCATTGGGATAAATACATTTACATTTATTCATTTAGCAGACGCTTTTGTCCAAAGCGACGTACATCTCAGCAAAGGTACAATTTATGCATTACATTAAGAGAAAGTGACATCGCCACAGACATGTGACTCAAGTAAACTTAGTTATTACTTACTGCACTGAGGTTCATCGTTCAAGTAGGTACATAAAACACAGGATAGACAAATCCTGATACCCTCGCTCCTACAATTTTTTTTTTTTTATAATATTAAGACACAAGCAAGCAAATACAATGCTGGAGTAGTGGCTGATAAAAGGCTTAATATACTATACTTAGGCTTTATATAAATACTATACTCATCAACATTAAAACATCTACAGAAAGGCTGGGCTTTTGGTAGTTTTAATAAAAACTCTATATTATCTATACCTTAACTTTCCATTTCCTCTGAAACGCCTATCCTGAAAAACAAAATTGGCATAGTGACACTAACATGGCGAAGTGAATTGTAGTTTTTGTCTTGTTGGATCTTGTTTGCTTCCTTTTCACCCACTGGCGTTACTGCATTCCTGTCGTACTTTTCATGTCATATTGCATGACCACGAAGGTATATTAATTATTGTTCTTATAACTTAAGTCAAAACTGAATTAAACTGTATGTACAACTGTGCCTATATACATGTGCAAAAGAAACCAAACTACATTTCATGCCTGCTTTTTCTCTCACTGAAACCGTATTTGTCTTTAGATTTAGATAGAGAAAAAAACAAGAGATTAAAAAAGAGGAATTAGGTTATTAAATTATATTTTGCTGTTTGAGAAATACAATCTCAGTCCAAAAAAATTGGGACAGCATGGAAAATTCCAGTGTAGCCCCTTCTAAAATAATTAAATAATTTGTTCCCATGTTGTATGGTTGTGTGTCTGGGATGTAAATTCTCATTGGTGTAAAATAATGTAACAGCGCTGAGGGGAGTAAATGTGTAAATAGTTGGCATTAGTGTTTATGTGTGTGTACATAGTTGTGTGTGGTTTCTGGTAGCTCCGTAGGGGAACGCTACAATAATTTTATTAATATGGAGAGGGTTATAGCTTTGCAAGCTTTGTTTTTTTTTTTTTTTTTTGTTCTCGTATTGCAAGTTTTTTGGGGTGTTTATTTGACAGGAAATGCTAATGGGGAAAATGCTCGCGATCTTCCGGGGAGAGTTCGAGAAGAGTCGAGTGAGGGGAAGAGGGTTGGAGAACGTGTGAAGAGGATTGCGGTTTTATTCTTTTAAGAGACCGGGCTAGAAGAGTAGAGAGTAACTCCGGGAAAGGGAAGAACTCAAGGAGAGCGAGCCACGTTTGGCTTCTTTTTTCGCTCGGATACTTCACTAAACTATGTGAGCGAAATAGCCACTGGGCATGCACTGATGCGGTGGTCAGTTAGCTTCGATTAGCTAAGTTAAGTAGAGGAGAAGGAACTGAGCGCGTCTGTTGAAGACCCCCGTTGCGTTGAGTTTTTCGAGTTGCGACCCCTCGTGGTGGCAGTGGAGGAGCCTGGAATTTGCCAACGTGACAGGACAGCGGACAGACGGAGCGCCGACAGGGTTCGCCATTTTCCCGCCCTCGCTGGAGAGAGAGAGTTTGTGAGGACGGGTCGTTGACTGTTTCCTGCATTACACGGAACAGTGAGTACCGACAGAGTATTGTGGCGCGCAGCGCAGCGCCGTGGGTTTGGATGGGGTGAAAAAGGACGCAGAGGCAGTGTTCACCTCTAACGTTTATTCGTACACTGGCACACAGGGAAATAACGCTCTCGGTTCCAGGACCCCGTTTCCTCCAGGACCTGTGCTGTCAGCCAGCCTCCAGCCTGCTAGTGTCCCCAGGCTTTCTCCTCTCTCTCTCCCCTGGCAGACGCAATCACTCCCTTCCGCGTACGTCACCAAGCGCTGACCAATTACAATCAAACACATTTCCCGCTCAAACACGGTAACGCGGGTCGTTACGGTATTTTCCATGGTGCTTAAATGAGCTCCAAAAAGCGCGCCAACGCGACGGTACTATAGACTGAGTAATAAAAAAAAAAAAAAAATCCAGGGTATAAATGTGCACTTTCTGTAGTGTTGAGAGTACTGTAATGTTTAAGCCTTAAACATTACAGTACTCTTTCTCTCTCTCTCTCTCTCTCTCTCTCTCTCTCTCAACACTACAGAAAGTGAACATTTACAATACAGAACCAAAGAACATTAGTATAAAAACTAAAAATTCACACCTTGAATTATCAGTTTTTATATTGAATGTTCTTTGGTTCTGTATTTGCACTATGTTAACTGGTCCTCTCCTCACTCTAGCAAGAGTCATACACCTCAGATTGGAAAGCAACAGTAGACGCATCCCAAAGTTATGTTTTCGTAGACACCACCGTGCTAATACCGATAAACCAGAATTGAGTGGGTGGGCTACGCCAATAAACACAAGAAGGAGTGATTTGTAAATTTTCTTTGACTTTCATTCAAATAAAAACAGTAAAAAGACCAGGTATTTTATGTTTTACCTGGTTAGGCAAAACGTTTTATGATTTACCTGACACAGCAACACGTTCCAAAAAAGTTGGGGCATGGATAGTTTAGGGCTAATAATGTCACAAGTTGAAATAACAGTGGTGTGAAACAGGTGATGTTAAACAGATGAGGCAATCGTGTCACAGTATATGAGGAGCTGCATTAAAAAGTCTAGTCCTTCAAGAGCAAGGGTGGGTCGAGGCTCACCAACAGATGTGTCCGCGAATGATCCAGCATTTTGAGATCAACGTTCCCCAAAGAAAAAGTCGGTAGGAATTTGGGTATTTCACCCTCTACAGTGCGCGATATCATGAAAAGATTCAAGGAATCCAGTCAAATCTCGGTACATAAAGGGCAAGTCTGAAAACCACTTCTGAATGCACATGATCTCTGATCCCTCCAGCGTTACTACCTTAACTGTCATGTGTCTGTAATGGATATCATGACATGGGCTTGGAAATACTGCGGTGAGCCTTTGTCAGTCAACACCGTTCGCCGCTGCATCCACAAATACAAGGTAAGGTTTTACTATGCAAAGCAGAAGCCATACATCAACAGAGATAAACTATTAAAATATATGTTGATATACAACCCGAATTCCAAAAAAGTTGGGACAGTATGGACAATGGTTCCTTCATGGCCTCCACCCCCCTTATTCCTAGGTGGGTGCACCTCTATTCAGTGACTGCATGACAGCTGACCAGAGCTCATTGCCTATGTCAGGCCCATGGATACCCTGGATGTGGTGACCAGTGAGTGATAGGTTCATTGGTTTGCCATTGGCAGTCCAGTTGAGGAAACTCTTCACCAGTCATCCAACCAGAACCACCTGGCTGACTATAATACTGTAGTTACTGAATTTTTGTGAGTCCTCACCAGATTTAGACCCATAGTATAATTAATGCCATTTACCCCACTAGTCCTGCCTGTAAGTTAATGGTTTGAACACAGAAATTTGACATATGCATAATATACAGTATATTTAAATTTCAAAGTATGTGTATTGGTATGAAAACTGTTTTGCTATGCGTGTATTAACAGTCCGGTTATCTGTCAAGACATACAACACTACCTTTGGGTCCCAACCAGTGGTTACCAGATACATAACCAATGGCCCCCCCTTGGATCCTCTTAGAGTTACTGGTTCTATGGGTATCTGATCTGGCTCACAGATAGTGTCAACCCTATAATTTAAGGACACAGAAGTATACAAGTTTTCTCACCTGTTTGGCCTTCCAGCTACTGCCATCAAACCTCTACAGCAGATACAGAATGCTGCTGCACGAGTTGTTTGACCTACTGAAGCGTTACCATGTTTCTTCCCTCCTCGTCTCTCTACATTGGCTTCCCATAGCTGCCCGGATCAGATTCAAGGCACTGGTTATGGCCTACAAAAGCATCCGTGGATCTACTCCTCGATATTTACAAGACCTGATCACTCGCTACACCCCAACCAGACTGCTTTGCTCATCCACCTCCGCCTACTTGGTGGTTCCAGGCCCAAAAGCTCCAAAAGCAAGAGCACAAAGGTTTTCAGTTCTGGCTCCAATGTGGTGGAATGACCTCCTCCTCTCACTCAGAACTGTTGAATCGCTGTCCACATTTAATAAAGGTCTTAAAACTCACCTCTTCCGGAGTCACTTCTCCCATGACCTCTTAAGTTCATGTAATGTGTAAATGTTCATGCTTTATAACTTTGATATCATAAGTGTAAAATAATAGATAAACTTTCACACAGCCACTCATGTAATGCAAATGTTTAATTAAAAAGAAAAATGAAAAATTTATTCAGGAATGCGATTAGGAATTGTGGGGGGTGTAGTGGCGTAGTGGGTTTGGCCTGTGCCTCCTCTCTGGTGGGTCTAGGGTTCGAGTCCTGCTTGGGGTGCCTCGTGACGGTCTGGCGTCCTGTCCTGAGTGTGTCCCCTCCCCCTTCAGACTTGCCCCCGGTGTTGCCGGGTTAGGCTCTGGCTTGCTGCGACCCTGCTCAGGACAAGCGGTTTCAGTCAGAGTGTGTGTGTGTGATTAGGAATTGTCAATTATTTGTGTAAACCTTTAGCTACTTGTGTGATGCCCATTGGTTCATATAGTGGAAAGGAAACTAACTGTGCTCCTTCAATCATGCATCTGCATCCAAGTGTCTCTTTCTGCGAATGTAATGTACATATCGTATTTTCTATGAGATGTACATTGTTTCGGAGAAGAGCCTCTGCTAAATGAATACATGTAAATCCTGGTATAGGATGGAATTTACCGAATAAGTTTCAGACTTATGATAAGCCATGCCTTGAGATGCTTCCGTTGAAGAGAAAATAAACAACGGACTTGATTGAATGTATATACATTTTATTGACTCGATACAAGTACAGAGACAGCACATAGTAACACCTTGCTTCTTTAATTGGAACCTATGCAGCTGTTGGCATCCATTTTCTCTTGTAGGAACTTCTTAGTCTTGCACAGGTCAAAGAAACGAGGTGTGACTGTGGATCTGGGGGGATGAGCCAATGTCGTGGTTGATGAAGCAAGGCGGAGGTCGAAACCATGGGGAAGCTGGAGTTCTCCAATTCAGTTTCTACCTACTTAAGAACCTCTTTATATAATGGTGTCTTCAAGCTGAGCTGCAATTTCTGTGACATTGCCTTCCTGAGGATGTGGTTGCGGTTGTAGTATAACTACGTCAGATGAGGCCCTATAATTCTTTTTTCTTCCTTTGTGTATGGTGGTTTTTTTTTCATTTGCTTTTTGCCTTCTGACTTTGAAAGCAGCATCTAGTGCTGATACAGGTTGCTGAGCTTGTGAGGGGCCCGGGTGTGGACCCAGTCGCGGGATCGTTATTGAAAAGATACTTGGGACAAGGCAACACTCGTAGTCAGAGAATCATGGTCAGTTTGATCCGGAAACGTCATATGAGGGGAGAATCTTGTAGTACTTTCTTATTTGTGTTTGTGAAGTTATGTGAACTCCATAAAATTTCAACATTCTGAAAAATAGCGAAAAAATAAAACGGAGGCTATTTAAAAAACTCGGGCTATATAAAAAGCTCAGGGTAGATTGTAATTTGTTTATTATCCAGTTCCTTCCACAAGGAGGTCTCATTCATCACGGCGTGCACTCATCAGGTTCCATCAACATGGAGTGCTGGTATTATGGCTGGCACTAGACGCTGATCCGTGGATTCGGTGAAACCAATTGGTGAAGCTTTTTTTTCCATAATATCTGAAAGTATATCTGTCATCTTTACACAACAACCATAATTGGCCCCATTCCAAACTCCTCTGTATATTCCCAAAAGCTTCCATTCTCTGTTAACTACTGGACAACCAGAGTAGCCTTTTTTACCTGCTTCAAGTATAAGAAAATCACTGTCTTGCATTTTGCTCCGAATTTCCTCCAGGTCAGAATTATTTTCTTGTTCTTCTTTTTTAGATGACATCAAGATCTTTTTCCCAAATTTTTTAATTGAATGGAAATCTGCATAAGCCAAGGCACAAGCATACTTGCCCGTTTCTGGCTTGCAGATGGTATCGTCTGTGAACATATCTTTGATTGGTGAAATATCCCCAACAATGCGTAACAAACAGTAGTCAATTTTTTCTGAAAATATTGGCTCGGTCAAATCAATAGTGTAAATGAAGAAGCTTTCAACTACTTTAAATGCTACAAAAATTCTTTCCTGATTTCTCTGCTGATTGTTTTCATGATGGCCAGTGAATGAAACTTTATTTTTAAATGTGTGATATGTTGTTAGAATGAATTTTCTGTTAAAAAAAAGCCCATGGGAATACCCATGTGCTGTAAGAATTATTCCAGCAGGACTGCAATTGTTAATTTCTCCATTGCCAGGATTTTCAAACACTTTCTTTTTGGTGCAGTATTTAGTGGGACTTTGAACAGGACCGTTGTTGTCGTATTCTGAACAGATTTTGTCATACAATTCTTTTGTTATAGTTCTCATCTGTAAAAGAACAAAAAGAGAAACAAAGAAAAACACAATTAGATTAAAAGTCCAGCGAAAAGTTACTTTCAAGAAGTTCCAACCAACTTCAAGAACCATCTGTCCCGAGCAGGGTTGCGGTGAGCCGGAGCCTATCCCGGAGAAGCTGGGCGCAAAGCTGAAGGGGGGGGCACACCCTGGATGGGACGCCAGTGCGTCACAGGCCCACAACTATCTACCCAGTCACACAGCTGGGCGAAGGGACCGGAGCAATTGCAGGGCTATAGCACCTTGCTCAAGAGCGCTACGGTCTAAGGTGGGGGTTGAACCGGCAAGCCTTCGGAGCCAAAGACAGCCGCTCCAATCACGACGCCACCAGCCTTGCCACTTTTCACACTAAATAACAGGTTAATACTTGATTTTTAATGACCATTCTTTATTACTCTCTGTACCCGCAGACAACTGTACTTATATTTTATCATCATAGACTATGACGTAACAGAGTACATAGGCCAGAATCTGGCAACAACGTACATAATATATAATATATACTCAGACAATGTAGACAATACTTTAAAAAGATTTACATATAATATGAATACAAAAAAAAGGCTATATGGGACATGTAATTTAATTGTAAACGCGAACATTAGCCACTGGACAGCTAGCAAGCTAGCTACAGGAGCAGCAATAAGTTAAAAAACTTTTTCTTTTACTTTTGCGTACTTTTACTTCTAACTCCGAAATTTTCCATTACTCGGTGCCATAACATCCAACACATACGTTACAAAAAGTCCAAACAATGAAGCAGACTTAATAACAGCAACCGCGAACTTACCTTGTCTCCAGTCGTGTGCGGATGATTTTCTACGTTTCTGAGTTTTATTCGACTCTTCGTCCAATCAGACAAGAGAAGGCGGAGTCAGAAATCAGCCAGTAGTCACCAGCCACGACAATTGCAGTGTACATGAAAATATGACTAAAGCTGTTAATATCACAACTTCTGAGCTGTTTTGCAGGTATGGGTTTGCATGTAGCTTGGGGTATGTGGAGTTTGCGTGTCCTCCTCCCCGTTGTTTACAGTGCATTGTTCTTCGCTGTGGCCGGCTGGGGAAGCCAACTTAGGTTACATTTACACTTATTTATTTCCCAGACGCTTTTCTCCAAAGTGACTTCCACTGAACTCTATGTAGAGTTATCAGCCCATGCACCTTATTCACCAAGGTGACTAAAAACAGCTAGATACACTACTTAGAGTGGGTTACTCAACATGTCTCAGCATGTTTTTGGACAGTGGGAGGAAACCAGAGCAGTCAGAGGAAACTTGTACGGGGAGAACATGCAAACTCCTCACAGACTGAGCGGGGATGAAACCCACATCCTCTTGCACTACCCAGGCGCTGTGAGGCAGCGGCACGACTAGCTGTGCCACCATGCTGGCTTAGTTCCGTTGAGACCAAATGCCTGAACGAACTCAAAAGGAAAGCCACCTTCATCATAGGACTGACCCTGGAACTCCCTGGGGGAAGTGGCGGAGAGGAGGATCGTGAGAGAGGCCATCGCGACCAATTCTGCTCTTCCCCTTGACAGAGAACTATCCTGGATTGCTTTTAGGTACTGGTTCGTACCGGCTCGTACCGGCTCATGCCGCCACCACATGCCAGGAAACGCTACGGAGAATCTTTCCTGCCAGCTGCTACTAGGGAATACAGTGCCTCTTCCTTCCAACACACCCCCATCACTCCAGGCACAACTCAGGTCAGGACAGTTTTTCAAGCGTTGCTTTCTGGTATACCGTACCTGCTAATCTACAGAGAGGCTGAGGCTTTTGGCAGTTTTAGTTAAAAACTTACTGTATATTATCTGCTCCTTAACTTTCGATTTCCTCTGAAATGCGGATGAGGTTCACGGACATGAACGTAAACTTCGGTGATTTCAGAAGTGGGAACAAAGAGACACATGATGTGTTCTTACAGTAATGAAACTGAATGTGAATGGAGCTAATAAACAGAGGAGTGATGTAGACTGGGTTAGAAACCTGGGGGCTGGACTGGATCACAAAGGACTTGTGGCAGACAGGACAGGAGCTCAGGAGTGGAACAAAATCACATAGAAAAAGTATCTTGGGAAACAGGTCAATAACATGGAACAAGGATTGCAAGGTAAATGCAAGGGAAAGAACTGATCACCAACTAGTGACATGTCTTCAGTCCCTTTACAGGGGTGAGAATTGGTCATGTGGTCAAATAAAACCAGGTTTGTTGGTGCAGTTACATGGATCTAGTGTGACGCCTCTGGTGGATGCCATGGATTTCGCCCTATGGGGTCATGACAGTTAGACAGTTGAGATGTTCAGGTGAAGTAGTATACAAGAGTCAAGTCAGTAGTTGTAATGGATACAACATAAGAGATGGCATGCATGGTGTGCCTTCGAAAGGCTAATTGCTGGCTGAGGAGCTTTGCAGAGATTTGGGATTTAGACTGTATTAGTGCGGAGCATGATGGAGCACGGGGGAAGGGAGGGGCAGGCAGATGAGAGAGGCGAGCTACAGTGAGGGAGGGAGGGAGAGAAAGTGAGAAACAGAGGCAGAGGCACAGACAGGGAGAGAGAGGGAAAACGAGAGAGAGATCCAAGCAGACTCAGCAGACGGCAAGCACAACGGCAGGGCAGTGAAACAGATGCCGGCTGCTTAGTTGACGGCGGATTTGAATCTGGGAGCTGGAGCATGTCTTGCCTGAAGGCTGCTCATTCCATTTACTGAGACTCTTGTCGCGCAGACGCACACAGCACGCACAGTGGAACACACATCCAAGGGAGAGCAACCAGCCATAGCCATGGGTGAGTGGCATATCCTTTCTCAGACTCTTCGTCTCCATTCTGTGCTCGTGTGTGGACCTGAGATGTTGGGACAACAGCTGGGATGGTCGAAGAGAGGCTGGGATTGCCACTGGCCTGGGCTTGCTTTCGATTAAAGGTCACTGTGTTGCCTCCTGAGAATGAAACGCTTCAGTCGCTGGTAGGGGGTCTGCTGACAACCTGCTCTGATGGTTCGGTGAAGGAGTTGGGACAGGGTGGGTGAGCATGAGGGTCAAAAGCTCTGGACAACCAAGGTGATGACGAGCCACCGATAGCGAGAGAGGGAATCGGAGAAACACGGAGCAGAGACGGTGTGTTTGATGTCGGGGTCCGCCTGGTTTGCTCTATTCAGCCCTCCAAGCTTAACGTCATGTATGAATCCAACCAGAGTGTTCCCTGAGGAAGTAGCCGTGACAAATAGAATGGAATAGAAGGAAGTCTCAGGGGAAGCACCCAACACTGACATGGTCTGGACAGGCTAGTTCTACAGTGCTTACTAGGGATTAACGTGGCGCACAATATGAGGTGTACAGGTGTTTCAGCGAAGCAATCCATGAAGCTGGTGATTAAAAAGACCTCACAAAGAAAGACAGAAAACATTAGCAGAAGCTGCAGAAGTAGGACAGGAGTTACATTTTTTTCACCTCTTACAGCACTGGCTATATTCCACTACCTTGGGCTAAGAAGGCATTATGGTCTGAATCTTGACATATGAAATATGTACATTATTCTGTAAACTACTGCTGTCTCAGCAGATCCAGGGACAGCTGTAGATAGACCTGTACATCCTGTCCGTGGGTCACAAAAAAGACCCAGCAGGTCACTCAGTAGGTCTGAAAATAACCAGCGCATTAGAGTGAGGTTACAACGCTCAATCTCCTCCACTTCCATCTTCTCCTCTGTTGTCCCTTCACCACGTCTTTCTCAATATCAAGTTTAGTCACATGTGCAGATTTTTATTTTCATTATTTTGCAAGTTTATATAATTAACATTGCTAATAATATTAATACTATTGTTAGTGTTGCTGCTTATGATTGCTGATGGTACCGAAGAGTGCAGTGTAGTGCCTTTTTGCTGGTAACGTTCAGATATCGGTACACTACAAGTGACGACAGTATTTTCTCCATTGTGACAAGATTTTATATGGCTCCACTGGGTGGCAGGAATAGATCTTTGTCAGTTTTTTGGATGAGGGAAAGGTCTGGTGTTCGGCGGTCATGGGATTTGCTGGTTTTCAGTTTACTGCAATTTCTCCATCCTATCCACAAAAGCATTGTATATATTTGTATAAGCATTGTAATGTGTAACTGAGATTACTGATCCCTTAAACGTGTTGGGAAAAACAAGAACACATAAGACGAAAGAGAGGTTTCAGACATAAAGTACAAAGAGTGAAAAACACATACAAATAGTAACACAAAACAAAACCTGTGTTATATATCTGTTCACTGATTTATACAGCTGCCACATGAGGGCCGATGCCAGGTATTCAGCAATGAAACAAAGGGCGAAGCTACATGCACTCTGGTTTACTGCGTCCGTAATACTCTTCAGGTCATCATTGCCGATGGCCACCATTTGCACAGTAAACCACTTCACCTGCTCTTCTTGGAGTTGAAATCTCTCTTTGAGAGCAGCACAGCTTCTGGGAATCTCTTGCCCTTAAAGACTGGAATTAACAGCTCTGCATTCGAGGAGAACAAATTGGATTTAGAAATATGCAAATCTTTCAATTTAAACCTGGAGTGTGCATTTGCTCCTTGATTTGATTGTTGAGACTGATCAGCAGTAGCTTAACTATGTTTTCTAGAAGTAAGGTACCCTCAGTATTTGTCGTCAAGTGCATTGATTTTAGGGGGCACGGTGGCACAGCGGGTTTGACCGGGTTCTGCTCTCCGGTGAGTCTGGGGTCCAAGTCCTGCTTGGGGTGCCTTGCGATGGACTGGCGTCCTGTCCTGGGTGTGTCCCCTCCCCCTCCAGCCTTATGCCCTGTGTTGCGGGGGTAGACTCCGGCTCTCCGCGACCCCATTCGGGGCAAACGGTTTCAGTGTGTGCATTTGCTTTGCAAACTCATTTGTGGAATTCAGCTTCGAACTGTCCACTGAAAGAATTCGGTTTGAGGACCTCTCTTCTCAGGTGTACCTGAGCAGCTCAGCCAACTGCTCCCAGTTCCTAGATCTCAGAGCACCTACTGGAGTCCGTCTGTCATCTCCTGACTGGGGCTCAGAGACGCAGAGCAGCACACAACTGGTGTCTGTTGCAGGAAGGGTGGCTGAGCAGACTGCGTGAAGTCGAGTGGCTCTGAACGTGCTTCATGCAGATCTGGAAGGCATCTGCAGGTGGCTGCTTGTCAGCGCTGAGATGTGCCACTGCTATAATTGCTGCTCAGTGTATCTGCTATTGACCATCCTCACAATTGAAGAAGCCTTCGCTAGTTATCGTGGTTGCATACTGGGAAAGGCAACAGGAACAGGAACCAATTAAATTCTAAAAGTACACTCTGTGGTTCTTTAATTAAAATTGCAGTCATCCAGATTGTTTATTTTTTGCCATTAGCCTCTCGTCTGGGAGATGTTTATCATGGAAAATAACGAGCAAACCACCGTCTTCTACATATCCGTAACACCTGACGGTGTCCGTGGATAACAAAGCAGCAGAATTCAGGAGCCGAGGCCCCGTTAGATCTGTTAATGAGCAAAAAAATCAAAACCTCAAAAACGGACCCATTTTCGGTCCATATCTATTGAAAGGTATCGAACCTGCAATCGGTGAAAAAAAGTTCAAATGCTCATATGCTGAACTTTGTTGGTGCAGTGATGTTCCCAGAGGAGCACCATCTGACTTTTGTCACCATTTACTTGAACTGTTCAGAAACAAGGCTGGTGAGAAAAAGACACCAGAAATGATATTAGTGGCTCTGTGTCATCCTGGCAGCCACGAGAAACGTAGAGATGCAGGGATAACTTTCTCTCTTCTATTTTCATCCGTGTTTCGGGTTCCCTGCAAGCGGTAGGCCCGTATTTTTACACACCCATGTACAGCCATGTGGGAACAAATGCACACACAGACAAGGCTTTTGTAAAGCGGGTCTGCTGAGAAAGAGCATCACCCAAAATGCTGTTGAACTTCACAGTTTTGATCTCTCTGACGGTTTCGCAGATGGCAGTCCGCTGATGTATTTGGAACAGGAGGGTGGACAGGAAGCCAAGTGTGAAACAATTTTCACGCGCTGCCTACTGCCTTGTCATTCTCCGCGCTCAATCCTAGCATCGTATCGGTGTAACCAGTGACGCCGTGATTGATCCCTGCCAGCCCGTCCTGCTTAAGAGAACACGTGGGCCTAATGAGTTTAACCAAAGAGGTGTATTTTTATTTCATCTACAGCTCTCATAAAACATTTTGAGCTGCAAGAGGCAATGTTAACGTGGTTGATCAACCTTTGGCCCGGAGCTGAATTTCCAGTCTTAAAACTTTGCAAACTTTCACATTAATAGGGAGCAAGATCTCGAGGGCTTCTGCTAAGCTTGTTTATGTTATTTAAGCCCTGAAGCGAGTTCTACCATCATGACACACGTTCCTTTGAAGCGACAAGGGTTTCAAGACTAAAGAGTCATTCGTTGTTCTAGAGAGGGTCTTGATGGGAATGGAGAATTTGCATAGCTGTTTGGTATGTACTGTTTGTTGTGGTGGGTGTACACATGGGAATGTACACGTCTCCATCTCGTTTCTCTGTTGCAGACTCTCTGAGCGATGCCCTCAAGGCCATCTCTGTAAGCACTGAACTCATAGATGAAGAGCTGAAGCCCCACTTGGACACTTTGCTAACAGTCCTTCAGGAAAAGAGTGAGTCCTCTGAGAGAGGTTGCAGGCCGTGCAAGCTCCTCTCCGGGAAATGTGCCAGGCGGTGTACGCGTTGCTTCTTTCCACCAATTCGAAGTGCCAGAGTCATTTTAACTGTTTGTGTCCGTATGCATGGAAGAAAAGGTTTGTATGGAGAAGCGCAACAACATTAATCAGTAGAAAGACATGAGTATTTGCTACACTTCTGGATGGGATTATAATATGATTGGATGAAGCTGTTTGGATGGAGCTGTAAGTGGAACATATAAAAAAAAATCACATCAATCACAATATCGACAGGCAAGAAAGACTCTCTCAAGCGGTTCTATGAATAATTCAGAAACACATTCATTAAACAATATGGTGCAACATATAGGAATCCACTGAGGAGGACTTTGCAATGTCTCCGCTGTCCAACCGTTCGATATCCTGCACTGGCTGCTTACGGGTAGGGAAATACAAGGAGGAAACAGCATGCCACGCTGCTCTGTCTATAGATTGGGAGCACTGAAATGGTAATCGGATTACTTGTCCATCTTGAACATACACTGTAAGTGACAGGTCAGATTAGCTTTGCTGGCTGTGCAGACAGAGCAAGAGCACACAGTCACATTTAGGCGTGCGGAGATACAGACGCACGTACTGCAGTCAAATGTGGGCTGTTTTTGTGGCGCAGATGAATAGTTTGTGAAGCCTGTGTGAGATTTTCGGGTCATTGCTGTTCGAGCAAAGTGTGCAGGAACACTGCGCGAGCTGTATTTGTTCGCTGAATTTGTACGTTTCCTGTTATTTCTTTAAAAGCTGCTGCTCAGATTCTCGGCGAAACGTCATTGCTTCTCCAAAATGAGCAAATTAAAGATCATGTGAAAAATTTGTCTGTCTGTGTTATGATAATGCAAATTGATGAAGTACTATACAGGGGTAGGATAAATATCAATAAAACACAGATAGATGAAACGCCAGTGAAACATTATTAATATAATTAAAATGATCTTCGATTGCAAACTGTGACATACAAATGTCCTGTGCATTATAATGAACTCTATCTTATAAACAGCACGGATGATTTATGCTCTAAGTTTCACATTAAACATCTAGTCTGACTCATTGCCAGTGTTTCCAGTGTTGCCAAAAAATGTGTCCATGAAATAAATAGCTGAAATTGTTAAAAATATCAGTTAAGTCACATTCTCAGGATTCGAATAATAAAAACAGCAACATTTCTGGGATGCCCTTAAGTATTAAAAGTACAAGTCTGCTGCTAATGTGTTTCATTTCATTGTGTGTGTTAATTGGTCTACCAATGGGTGCTGTGGATAAATTTCAGATCGTCTTAAGCTGCCCAAGCCACTCAGAAACTCTTACTTCAAAACGAAGGGGGTCGTTGCCATGGCAACTCAGCCTGCCTCCTCTGCCTTTTTTTGGAGGAAACTTCTAGTAATGACAGTGTTTCCTTGTTCCCATGTTGAGACGGTTGCCACGGCTGTCTCCTTACTAGCCATGCTGCTCTGAAAGTTCACCAGGGCTTCCATTTGTTTTTGAACATATAAATTCTGTCACGATGCCCAGAATGGTGGAAGATGGGCTCCCTGCTGAGAGGTTCAGAGAGGTGGATGGGAGGGCAACGTGGCAGTGCTGTTTGCAGCCTGCAGATAAAAAAGATGTGTGATCAACCGAAAAACCTCATCAGCAGGCAGGCGCAGTACGCCGCAGGGCGACGGACCGCCGTTTCTCTGACCCCTTGATTTCAGCTCCACTGTAGCAACAACAACAGCTGCTTCATTTGCATTTTCAGGTATTTGGTGCTGTGCACCTGTGTGGGTACACAGGACTGTCAGTACAAAAAAAGCACTTTGCAGTTTTGTTTGGCACCTAAAAGGTTAACATACCTACCTGTTCCTACCTGTAGTGAGGGACGGGGACATCTGGGCTTCTCTGCCCACCCTCTAGAAGGACAAGTGGACAAGAAGGTGGATGAATGGATGGATGGATGGTTGGAGGTTAACATCCCATACATTATACTGACATAGAGTAGGAACTGAAATGAGATGTTGAAACTCTATACTATTTCCTTCTCCAGAGAAAGGTGCAGCGGAGGAAATAGCTGCCAGTGGGATCCTGCCCACACTCGCCCAAACCCTGAGGAAAAAGAGTCCTCTCACTCCACAGGTGGCCCTGGTGGTGGCAGAAATGGCCAGGGAAGGTACGAGGATGTCTGACGGAGGACGTGGCATTACGGCAACATCCTGTGTGGAACTTAATACGTGTCTTTATAAGAATTTTTCGGTTCTTCCCAGTTCCAACAACTTCCAACTTTGTGATCTGTATTTCCATCAAAGTCAAGGCGAACACAGTTGGACGTGGTTGAGAGAGAAGGACGGAAATGAACTTGACATCTAAACTGAGCCAATTAAGGTCATTTACCCAGGAGAGATTAGAGTGCACAATTTAGTCTTCAGAAAGTCGGAATTGTTCATACGTATTACTGATGTTAATTAGGCTAACAGAAACATTTGTTAAACCCTTCTGCCTTGCGTTAATGTTAAACAGTGAAGGTCAAAACATCTTTGAGCAATGATTTTATTGTCCTTGATCTTTTGTCGCTTCAATAGCCCTTTACGGGAAAGATCATACGCACAAAGTCAAAGAACAATAGCATAAGTATTAATTATATTCACTCATTCCTTAGAATTATAGACACCATGTTTTTTTTTTCATTTTGCAAGGGAATAACAATACAAATGTGTTTACGTTTTTCTTTTTCATTATCGTGAGCGTGATTACATTATTATGTTTTGAGAACGTAATTTTATTATATGTTGACAATATTTCATATTTGTGTTTACATTCATGGGGGGTAGGGGGTTGTGGTGGAACGGCGGGCTTGGCCAGGTCCTGCTCTCTGGTGGGTTTGGGGTGCGAGTCCTGCTTGGGGTGCCTTGTGATGGACTGGCATCCCGTCCTGGGTGTGTCCCCTGCACCCTGTGTTGCCGCGACCCCCCGTGGGATAAGCGGTTTCGGACAGTGTGTCTTTTTTACATTCGTGAAGTTTGAAAGATGCTACAAGATTTGCAGAACTTTTTTTCTGAACAAAATATAAGTTTATTATTTATCAGTTCCATATCTTGATATACATTTTTGTGGCAAGCCACCTCTTTGAGTTAATTTCTGTTTACGACATTGTTTCCATAGCTCACTTACGCTTTTTGATTTATTATGCAATGGAGGAAGTTATGGGCGTTAGGTGTTACTGGAACCCTTACCTGATGGTCACATCTAAGTCAATAGGGTGTGATATTCTCCAGCTGCAGTGCGGGAGCGCTGCATTGAGGCTGGCCTTGTGACTGCCCTGTTACCGCTGCTGAAGAGCTCCGACCAGGACCTACTGCTGCACACGGGCCGTGCAATTGGCAGGATCTGCTTTGACAACAGTGAGTATCCCCCATCCTCGCACACAGATTGTGGGTGCAGAGAAGGCCAACAAGCTGCATGAATATACTTGGCAAATTTATGTGCTGATGTCCTTAGGTAGCAGAGGCAGGACTTTAAGTATTTGGCACATAAGTATGCAGGCATTCTGAGAATTTCTTCAGAGGTCACTGCTGAAGAGTAAGAGTGTTATCTGTATGTGAACCTTGATAATGTGGTCTGAAGATGGTTATGGTCTGTGCGTACATTATGCATGGGGCTGAAAGCTGAGTAATCTATTGCCTAAACTCGAGACTTTGGGGTTTCTGACTTCCTTCTCTCCTCTCACTTTCCTTCTCCCTCATCTAGTGGTCCAGCAGGATCAATTGGTTCAAAGTGGAGTCATTCCCCGCCTGGTAGCCATCATGCAGGAGTACCCTGAGAACGACCCGTTAGTCAACGTCTGCCTGCTGGCTCTGTGTAACCTTGCTGACATCGGTGAGGAAATGAGGGAAGAAGAGAACTTTCTTCAAAAACAATACTGAAGCTAAGCTTTGGTTAAGTGATTGATATAAACTAGGAAGCCACTCAAATACTGTGTGCAGTTGACAGTAACTTGCACAAATCACATATGCATGTAACATACTGCAATGGTTTAGACCTCTGCAGAAAAAATATTAATTGGTGAATTCTCAGCTCTCCTCAGATTTGCTACACCAGACACCTGCTATTGTTCTTTATTGTCAAAGAACAAAAATCTTTATTAGATTTTACATTCACTGTGGGTTGCTACTTCATGTAAAATGGTCTTAGACTTTTATCTAGCAAGAAAATTTCAGACCAATTATCTTCCACTGGTAGATGGGTTCACTCTGTGGCTGTCATCCAGGATGGACCGGAGTTACACAGCCTTAATGTGTATTAATATGCAAACAACACCTGAATAATGCTACCATGTAGGTGGCAGAGAGCTTGCTGCTGCATATGAGACACCAGCGGTTTCACCAATAATGAAGGAAAACATCCTCTTCAGGGCATATAAAGAAGAATGACTGTTTGAGTGTGTGAAAATAGACACATTAAGCATTTTAAGTGTCAACATATAAAAGTATGAATGAAGCAAACTCCACCGGTCATGGAAAACAACATTGTTAGATTTTTCATTATGCATTTTGGCTCCAGCAGTGCCCCATGAAATTAAAGCATAAGTGGATCATGCACACATCTGCAGAAAAGACTGAATTGACAAGATGATAAAAAAATTGTGTGTAGGCATAAATGATTGTGATCAAAGAGGGAGAGACACAGCTTATTTAAAGATCATTGAGGAAGGGAGTCACTCTCTAGAGATGGTTCAGACATACTTCCTTAGCTGAGAACATTATTTTTTTGCAGAGATGGAGAATGGTGACATGGCATTAGTCCCACCCATGTATCCTCAACCTCAGCCACTGGTTTTGTGATGTAGATGAGCAGCAGCAATGAATGTAAACAGATTTTAGAGAAATATGTGTTGGAAGTATATCACGTATCACAAAAATGATGATGTGAAGGTCAGCTGGTGGAGGCCTGTCTATGTTGAGAATATGAACTCTACTGGGTTTCAGACTCTGCACGTGAAGCCCTCACAGAAGTGGGTGTGGCCGAAGTCCTGGCCACCCAGCTGGGACGAGCCCAAGATGCAGAGCGCCGTCATGTAATCCTGGAGGTGCTGGGATCACTGGGGGAGAGTGGTGAGGGGGGTGCAGGGTTTGGGAGGAAATTGTGAAAGGGTAGAATGGATTAGTAACATGTGTCCTATCTTAAACTGGTTAATATATTGATCGGTGGCATGGTGTCACGGTGGATAGCAGTGCCTTTTGCTTACTGCTTCCGGGATAGACTCCAGACTGGTGAGAGCCTGAAAAGAAAATATAGTTGCCAAAATGGAGAGTGTAATATATTGATATTGCACGGTGGCACAGCAAGTAGTGCTGCTGTCTCACAGTGCCTGGGTGGTGCAATAGAACGTGGGTTTGATCCCCACTTAGTCTGTGTGGAGTTTGCATGTTCTCCCTGTGTCCGTGTAGGTTTCCTCTAGGTGCTCTGGTTTCCTCCCACACTCCAAAGACATGCTGTTCAGGTTCCTCCATAGTGTATGAGTGACAGAGACAGTGTGTTCCACTGATGTATGGATGAGTGAACCATTGTAAGTAGTGTATCTAGCAGTGTAAGTCACCTTGGTGAATAAGGTGTGTGGGCTCATAACACTACATAGAGTTCATTGGAAGTTGCTTTGGAGAAAAGAGTCTGCAAAATAAATAAATGTAAATATAATTCATTTATTCATTCATTATCAATAATGACTGGTCCAGTGCGCTGGCGTCCTGTCCAGGCTGTACCCCCTCCCTTGTGCCTAATACTTCTGAGGATAGGCTTTGGTTCACCCTGACCCTACTCAGGACAAACGGTTAAAGAAATTGGATGGATAGATGGACTTGCCTGATGCAGGGTCCAGGTACACAAGCCAATCACCCACTCATTCCCTAACAAATTGACAAACACACTGTCTGTAACCACTTGTCCCGACAAACCGGAATCTAATCCGGAAACACAGGGCACAAGGTTGGAGTGAGGGGACACACCAGGATGGGACACCAGTCTGTCACAAGGCACCCCAAGCGGGACTCAAACCCCAGACCCGCCAGAGAGCAGGACCCAGTCAAGCCCACTGCACCATCGTGCCCCCCTACAAACTGACACACTAAGGGCAATATAGATTCACCAATTCACCTGAAATACATCTTCGAACTGTGAGAGGAAACTGGAGCACCTGGACCAAACCCCTGAAAACATGCAATCTTCACAAAACCCCAGGAAACGCCACACAGACTGAACTAGATTTGAACCCAGGTCCAGCTCTGGAGCTGTGAGTCGCCAGTACTGTGTGCTCTGTGACCGTGCCACCATAATGCTGCCATAATATATTAACATCAAATAATATTTTAATCCTTTTGACACGGAGAGTAATGCATTTTCAAGCTTTTGTAAGATCAGCCTAGGCTGTCAGATATGGATGACTGCAAACGCCAGATGTGTAAAACAATTAGCTTTGTGACTGGGGTTTTAAGTCTTCTGGATGAGACCGTGTCGTGTAGGAAACTGGTTCCGACGTTTCACTTCCCCTGTTGGAAGCATCTTCAGGGAGCTTCCACATCATGAAGATGCTTCCAACAGGGGAAGCGAAACGTCGGAACCAGTTTCCTACACCACGCGGTCTCATCCAGAAGACTTTAAACCCCGGTCAGTTGACACCAGCCGCAGAAGCCTACGAGTTTTGATAAATTAGCTTTGTGTTTATGAAGTATTCAAAGTTTTCATGAGCTAATGCTCCTTATGAACTAATGTACTTTCAGATGTGCTGAAACTGCAGTTTGTTGAGTCAGGGGTACCCCAGGCCCTGTTGGAAATGATCAGAAGTCTTCAAGGAGGTTCTGACAACCATGACCTTTGCAGCATCAAGATCGCCTCCAACCTCATTGTGTCCCTCCTTCTGGGGGGTGAGTTGCCTCAGCACAAAGACTTCAGAACACTGGATATTCATATCTCCATCTGCTTCACATCAGCAGTTTTGTCCTTCTATTTTGTGCAAGTGACACGACGTAGAAGTTTTGCTCCTCCATTGCCGTGCCTCTTTTTATAGATAATCCTAAGCGGCACTCTGTACAGAGACCCTCTTAAACTTGGATGTGGATAACTGTAACGCAAACGATGAGCAAAGCAGCTGTCAGACACATCGAATGTGTGAAAATGATTCACGCCATTATAAAGATGATTTTCCATCTCTTCTTAGAAATTCCCCCCCAGAAATGTAACAGCTTAGCTTGGTTTATTGACACCAGTCTCATTTTTGCATGGCAGAGTCCTCTGTCTTGTTTCAGTTACATATTGACCCTCTTTGGATCTAATAGCTTATGGTATTAATTCCCCATCTTTTCTCATATTACAGATGAATCCATGCAGAAGTGTTTTGGTGACGGCACTGGTGCTGTGTACAAGGACATCCTGTCCTGGCTGCAGTCCTCCAACACACAGCTGCAGCTAGCAGGGGCGCTTGCCATTGCCAACTTTGCCAGGAATGGTGAAGGCACCAGAAATGGCCTGTACAACCCTAGATTCACATATGTGGGCTGTAGCCCCCTGGTCAGCAGGGGTGTCGCACTGGTCTAGCAAAGCTAACTGCTCTGCAGTATGAATAAGAATTGAAAGGGTTAGAAACAAAATTTAAAGCTGGAAGCAGTCAGGCAGGCAGACAAAAGCGATGTCATCATGCCCATGAGCGATGACACGCTGTCAGATTGCAACTGAACTAAAATGATCCAATTTCCAGCGCAGCTGTCATACTCCAGGGGCAGGCAGGCACTGACAAAGGCATTTTAGCTAAACTAGAAATGTACCATGTCACCTTGACAGTACTAAAACTCGAATGTACCCGAGCACATACGCTGGAAATCACAGCAAGACGAACAGACACAGGCAGACCCTCTGCACGGTTATTTTCGGAGGCTCACCTGTGCCCTGCTTGAAGTGTCTGCTTTCAAGAATGCCAGGCAGCTCACATTGTGTGTTATTGTAATCCTGCTCATTCACAAATATGTGTGAACAGGATTGGTTCAAGATGAGCCCTTCTTCTCTTACTCAGGCATCCGTGTTGAATGTAGAACAGACAGCTTTACTCTGCTGCTGTGTCAGATCTGTGTATCTTCCTGTCTTCTTAGACAACAACTGTGTCAAGATGCTTGAGCTGAGTGTGGTCCCTCACATCCTGGACCTTTTGGAGCTTCACGTGGATGAAGGAGATGTATCTGTCCAGCATGCTGCACTAAGCGCACTCCGGAACCTCGCCATTCCAGGTACAAAACTGTTTCCCACCTGTTCCTGGTCTCACGCAGCGAAAACACTATGTATGTTTCTGTATATGTGCCCTTCCAGCTACAAACAAGGTACGAATGCTGGAGGATGGGGTGGCTGACCGGATCCGGTCCCTGCTGCGATCTGACATGCCCCCAGTGCAGTTCAAACTACTGGGCACACTCCGCATGATGGTGGATGGCCAGGGTGAGAGGAAGGGGCTGGGCGGTCTTTCTGTCTAATAAATTTCTGGAAAAATGTCTCTTTACACATGAAATACATCATATCTCATAACTGCACCCATAATTCAAATACAGTTTAAATTTGCTCTATGCGATCACATAGATTTCATAATATTCTTCTCAGTTTCAAAAATCTTAGCACCGTGTGGCCAGTTGTGGGGTGGAGGCAGCCACGAGTGGGACAGAAGCCCAAGGACAGCAGGTTTTCACACAAAAATAATTTTATGTACAAATAATTTTAAACCAAAATTAAGCAGGGTCCTAGGCCATTTCACTTATAATAGAAATGCACTGACAACGAAATTAGGCACAAAACCGGGCAAAACAATAGAAAAATGGTCAACACTGCACGAAATCCTGGTGCAGGGAAGCTCTCAGACTCTCTCTGTATGTTCTCCTCAAAGTCTCTCTGACCAGGTGCTTAATTGTCCTTGTTGATGGGTCCTAATTTGTTAACAGCTGGTCATCTTTACTCTGGTTGGGCACTGGCAGGAAGGCACTGTCCGTCAAGTTCAACCACACATAATTGCCATGGCTGCACGGCCCACGGGTTCGCAACACCCAGACAAGGACACCAACCTTTAGCAGAGAAGAACTTAAATACGAACATTGATGCATAGACTCCTTTACACCGTAGAACAATGTAGAAAAATGTAATGTTTCTAAAGCTGTAGAAATGACCGGTGCTAAATTCAGCATTTTGGCAGCGTTGCACAAGTACTCGTGCAAAATCCGAAAAACATACAGTACTGTGCAAAAGTTTTAGACGGTTGGGGGAAAAAAGCTGCAAAGTGAGAATGCTTCCAAAAATAATGCTCTTACTTAATAAACTTCCTACAAAGCTTAGTAACAATCCATCGTCAACAACTGCTTGTCCTGAGCGGGGTTGCAGCGGGCTTGGCCGGGTCCTGCTCTCTGATGGGTCTGGGGTTCGAGTCCTGCTGGGGGTGCATTGCAATGGACTGGCATTTCATCCTGGGTGTGTCCCCTCCCCCTCCAGACTTGCAAAATATGTTGCCGGGTTAGGCTCCGGTTCGCTGCGACTCTACTCAGGACAAACGGTCTCAGACAGTGTGTGTGTGTGTGTGTGTGTGTGTGTGTGTGTGTGTGTGTGTGTGTGTGTGTGTGTGTGTGTGTGCGCGTGCTTTCTTTAACGACATACAAAACCCTTAATGTAAAACTGTAACTTTTTGCAAAAGGAATGCTTGGAAATCTAAAATATGCTCTTTCCCATTGACACTAATCCAGAACACATTAAATAACTGCCTAATACAAATATTTTTGTGAAAAATCTAACTGACTTTTGCACAGTACTGTACGTAATGAGATTGTACAACGATTGGGCTTTTACTTGCACTGTGCTAGCTTGTGAACTCAGATGCTGTGATGTGTTAATTTCATGTGGAACTTCTCACTGTGTCATTATGGTGGCTGCTGGGCTGCGAATACTGGAAAGACACACAATAGAATGCAAATTACAGCCCCGAGGACTCCCATCTCTGTGTCAAGCCAAATCACTAGGTGTTTAATACACATAGGACATTACTGAGCCAAACACCTCTTCTGGCAGAACTGGCTCTCTGTGTCACCTTTGGCATCTTGTGTCCTCCTCTTTATTTATTCATCTGCAGTAGACTCTTTCCCTTGCGAATTTCACTTTGCCATTAAAAAAGAAAGGCACCAATAAACAACACCCTTAGAGCTGAAAGTACTGTCTCACAGTATCCTCTTCAATGCTCTCCTTCTTTTTTGGTCTCATTTTCTGTATTTTAGAGGAAGCAGCGACAGTCCTGGGCAAGGATGAGGTCTTGCTTGCCCGAGTCATGGAGTGGTGTGAGGCCCGGGACCATGCCGGAGTCAGAGGGGAGGCTAACCGCCTGCTGGCAGCGCTCATCAGACACAGTCGCGCATCAGTGAGCCCCGTTCACATAAGAAAATACCCTAACTCACAAACGTACACACGTACTGTCACCTGGAGTAGAGGACGTGGGGAAGGCTGGACCCAAGTGCAGGATCATTTATCTAGAACTGAGGAATCAGGCAAGTTCTTGTCGTCGGGGACAGGCGAAGAGTCGGTCGATCGGCTGTCAGAGTGGGAGCTGAGATCCGTGGACGAAGTCAGGGGATGAGGCGAATGGTCAGAAGCCAGGGAACGAAGAACAGGAACCGGGGATGAACAGGATACGAGCGCAAAGGGGACGGTTGTCTCCAAGAGATTCCGCGAGTGCAAAGGGGCTGAGGAGGGTCTTTTAAAGCCGAGTCCTCTGATTGTCAGGTCCTTGATCGGCGTCAGGTGCTGTTGGTTGCGGTGCCGGTGTGGGCGTGACACATACATATATAGAGCTGCACATTTTCAGTGCGGACCATTGTTTTAAAATTATTTATTTGCCAATTAAAATGCATTATAACACATGCAAACAACTGATGACCAAGCCTTGATGGCTCTCAATCTACAAACACAGACATACGCACAAAAACAAAATGACCAGTGCACAACACTCTCGCACTCTTTAGAACCAGTCCAAGAAATTCTCAGGCTGTTTTAACACTTGCAGGATATTCTGCACCAAATTCATTCAATTTTTTTTTTGTTTCATCCACTGTGAATGCAAACTCTGCACCTGACTATACACCAAGAAGTGTGCCCAAGTTCACTTGAAGTTTGTGAATTTGGGTGAAGTGGGATTTGGGGTTAAAAAGATAAAAATGCCAAATGCAACATAAGCCAAAAGGCTAATTTAACAGATAGTTGTAGTGCAAAGGAGATGGCAATCATAGGTGCCGAATCTTCTGATTGAATGGGATAGGTACTTTATTAATTCCTACAGTGAAGTTCACAGCTGATGTCAAAGGTCCTTGTGTGGAAACATACATGAAATTGGCTGCCTGCAGTAATGTCAGGCATTTGCAGTGATCTCTTTCATCATAAATTATTTGGCAAAGTAGCATCTGTCATGTAAACAGTAGCAGTGCTCATAATTCCACAGTTCCATTAAGGAATCGGTGGCAGAAATAAAATGACAGGCATCAATAAAAAAATAAGCTCCAGTGATTTCAAATTACTTTTCTAAAAACTGGATCACAGGTTTTTTCGTGAATATGATTTTGATTACGGAAGCAGTTCTTAAAGTGGCTTTTAGTTGATTTTTTGCTTCACTGAAAACGGTCATGTAATAGGAAGATGGCTGGTATAGTTGTCCAGGTCACAATTATTTTCTCCCCAATGACATCCCGACAGGAAGTGATCTCTGCTGTTACCAAAGCAGACGGAGTACCACATCTCATCTCCATGGCAACAAGCGAACACGTCATCATGCAAAATGAAGCTCTGGTCGCTTTGGCAATTGCCTCAGCGATTGATATTGGTGAGGCCTAAATATGTTTAACAACAGACAAACACGAATGTCTTTATTTTGACAGGGACAAAGAAAGAATTTACATGAAGGGCTTGTCTATGTTAGATTCAGAAGAAGATGAATCTCAAATTCAATGTCTGTTTACCTTTGCAAACCCAAAGGACATTTGAAAAGAATATTAGATATATTGCTGGAAACATTTAGGTTAAGTACATTGATTGAAAGAAATACATTAGATCCTCTCCTGGTACTTTAGATGACAACCTTTGATTACAAGTCTGTGTCTTGTACTACTGTGTTACCTGCTGCTCTGGAGTTTCAGTCCAAACACTGTATGACTGTATACACTACGTTGGACGTACTCAGAGGCATGTGTGTGTTCGTCACTGCAGAGGCCATGGAGGAGCCATTTAGGGAGGCTGGCCTTGTGCCCACTCTTCAGAAGATGCTGGATGACCCCGTGGGGGCTGTGGAAGTCAAGTTCAGCACCATTGGCCTCATTTGCAGCTTGGCCAACTCAAGTCAGTACTAAGCCCAGGAGGTAAAGGGGTTGGGGAAGCACTGCTGTTGCTTAGCTTCAGTAATTCGTTCTTACCAATACATTTTTTTTAGTACCCATAAAAAAAAATTGTACGCTATCCCATTGTATCGATCATATGATGATCATCTAAAATGAAACATCATACTGAAGATAACCCAAGATCAGTCCCTGAACAAAGATAGTAACAGACAAAAACAAATTCAAACGTTAAACTGGAAGCACCAACACAATGAGAAGGACATGTTAGGTGGAAGCCCGTAAGAAACACAGCAGTGTTGAGGCTAAAGAGTCCAAGGTGTTATGAGAGGAGTTGGAACGTTGGAGGTGGAGGAAGATCTAATGGGCGCATCTTTGAACATTGAAAGTGACAGAAGATTGGCATAGCTTTCAGTGATCTCTTTAAGAAACAATTAGCATTTTCTAAACAACTGATAGCCATTATTTTAGATTTATACTAACACTGTTTTGCTGTGTTAAGTTTATTATCTCTCCCTCTCCTTCCCTCTGCTGCTTAGGGTTACTGAAGGAAGAGATGGAGTCTCTGAACATGAAGGAGAGCCTAAGCAAGCTCTCCAGTCACACCAGCACCAAGCTGGCGACGCAGGCAGACTCAGTACTGGCTGTCCTCTCTGAGGCCAGTTAGACAGCCCCACCTGCACAGCACCACCCTACTGCTGTCAGCCTGATCGCTCCCTGCCCTCACAGCAACATCCTACTGCTGTAAATCAATCAGTGAGCATCCAGCACCATATTATTACCTCCATCCTGACTGCTCCCAATTTGCCTTTCGCCATTTCTTCTGCCACTGACCTAATATAACATGACGGGTCAACACCGTAAAGGGTACTGAATGGGACCAAATGCTCTCAGAGGAATATGGGTTAAATGACATCCTTCTAAAGAAAGGCCTATGCTGAGGAAGTTCTGAGACGCGATGAAAAAATAGCAGGGCTCCTTTCATTGCTATCTGATCCTGAGTGAAGCCCATCAACCCAAACCCCCCCCCCATTAACTGAGCAGACTTGGCTTCAGTAATAAGCACAAGCTGAGTGGAAACCTTTTACTCATTATTCACACTTCATTTTTCAGTTGTTCTCATTTGTAGGGCACCGAAATCGAGTTAGAATAAAGATGTACATATCAAAAGATTAGCAGTCAGTAAAGACACACACTGGTGGCAATTCTGTTGGCTGCAAATCAAAATCAGTAAGTTTCACCACGGTATGTTGCGTACATTACTTTCCTGTTTGTGAACAACACACGTTACAGTAGAGTCAACACATTTCCTTTGTATGTGACATTATTCCTGCTGAGGAGAACCCTTTCAGTTAAATTTAATTCCACATTTCTCATGTATAATGATGCAATTTTTCAAATGAGAAAATATCATTTTTTAAAACAATGTTAAACTGAATAACAATCCACATTCAACATAATTCAGCAGTAACTCAAAAACTTTTGCTGTTGCTTAGCAATGTACAAAAATTTATGACAGTTCTTAAAGTTATGCAAACTTTCCAAAGATTTCAGTCACTGTCTACAGAAAGCTCTTCAGACAATATGAATTTCTGGATACTTTCTGATCTAAGACCTGCATTTGCGCCATTCGGTAATCAGAGTGAGTTTCCTTATAGAAAAGATGTGGGGAAAGAGAGATCAACATGTTCTGCATCTGGGAACTATAGCAAAAAAAAAATTCACCATCCAAGGATCTATTATCAACAATTAGAAGTCACAGGATGTGAAGCTTTTATAGCCAGTTTATTCATTTTGACATTTGTATTATAAAAAAAAAAAAACTTACATTCAAAGTCAGAGGTACAGTGTGTAATATTGTCTCTCCTTGATGGTTACGCCAAGAATGCAAATGGGATCGCTGATTTCATTTTTCAAATAGTCTATTTTATGTTACTAATAAAAAGAAAAAATCTCTCATCCATTTGGAATGCCTTCCTTGTACTTTCATGGATCTGACTACATTACTATTTACAGATTTTAACTTTGATTGCTACTGCAGTGTCATGGTTGGTTCCGGAAGGAAGCGGCGGACCCAAGTGCAGAGCGGAATTCGTGGTTTATTCAGGGAAATCCAAGAGTGGAGGTCAAGGGACAGGCAGTCGGTCCTCGAGGCGCGAACGTCGTTACAAGGAGAATCAGAAAGGCAAGGTTGGTACACAGGCAAAAGGTCAATGATCACAGGAAGGTACAGAAATGTAGGAGCAAGGGATGGGATTGGGGAAGGCGTCAGGGAACGGAGGAGTGGAGCAAGAGGCTAGGAGATCGCTAACAACAAGGCTGAACAAGGTTCCGCATCAGCTGGTTGTTTGAAGCAGCCTTTTATGCCCCAGTCTGCTCCGCATCGGCTCGAGGGCGTTGGCGTGACATGCAGACTGTACTATTTCTCAAGAGCTATAAGTTTTACTGTATTTGCTGTAATACATATTCATCTTCTCAGTCCCTCCTTCTGAATTGTCTCTCAGCAACCACAATCTTACAGTGTTGCGGGAATACTGATCCACAGCCTGCGCTCTTCCAACCTACAAAACCAGGTATGGATGCATTTCCTGAGTGAAGGATTGAAAAGGGGGAAACTGATCTTCGACTCATCTTCATTTTGGCAGATGTACATTTAATTTTTTAGCAGATATTTTTCTCCACTCTATGTAGTGTTATGAGCCCACATACCTTATTCACCACGGTGACTTACACTGCTAGATACACTACTTACACTGGGTCACTCATGCATACGTCAGTGGAACGCACTCTCTCTGTCACTCACACTATGGGTGAACCTGAACAGCATGTCTTTGGAGTGTGGGAGGAAACCAGAGCACCTGGAGAACATACAAACTCCACACAGACTGAGCAGGGATCAAACCCATGTTCTCTCACACCACCCAGGCGCCGTGAGACAGCAGTGCTACTCGCTGAGCCAGCACGCTGCCTGATGCACAAACAAACCTCATGTGAAAATGCAAATAATCTCATTTGAAAGCTGTGGCCCCTTGGTCCGTCACTAGATGGAGACGTTCACGCGAATGCCACAGGACAGGCGCGCTGTTGCAGCATCTCTGCATGACGTCGGCCTCGGCGGAAGCCCCAGTGATTTCATGCTCATTCAGCCTCGAGGTTCTATGCAGTGGAGAATTAAAGGCTTGAACATCGGAGTGACAGCCTCACTTCGGTTCATCTGACACAGTATATTGATGTGAGAGCTAAGCAGCGGATTTAAACACATCTTTATTTTCAATGTTGCATTAATGTCATTAAAAGACGATTATTGCTATTTTTTTAATTGCATCCGTAAATGAGATATCAACGGCTCCGACGGTAATGTCAATCGGGAGAGTTCTGGCGAAGGAAATGGTAACTGGGATGAGACTACGTCAAATTAGAACCTAAAGGTCTGCGCACTTGGGTGCTGAGGGCCTACATCGGGAACAGACCTGCTGCAGACATTCTTCATTAGGGTTAATGTGGACATGTAACCACAGCGCATATTCTTTGTGAGGCCATTGCTTTTCTGCTGATGAGGAGATGAGGACTCCGGGGGGGGGGGGGGGGGGGGGTCAACGCGTACTTATTCTGAAACATAGACAAATGTGCTTTAAGACAAATAGAGAAGGGTAGAGAAGGAAAAGATAATGGGTTTTAGGATTTACTAACAGTTATGGAGAAGTGAGGAAAAAAATGGTTGGGAACATTAGGTCGGACTCACTGACACGAGGAGGAAAACGGTGGGAGGGCGAGAAGATCAGCACCAAGCTCAGACCAGCTTGGATATCACTGCCCAATCTGACCAGATGCAGTCCAGGTCCATGTGGGCTGTCATCACACTACACAATCACGCCAAACACAATCGTGACATAATCATCACCATTGTGGTCAACTAAGTGGCTCCATTGAAAAGGCAGCCAAAACCACAAACGTGCAGAAACCACGTTGGTTTTTCAATGCATTTGTACTGAAGACAGCTGATGACTATGCTTTTCATTGGTCTGGAATCACCTGCAACCACCCTAAACATGGCCTCTGAAAGGTGTATCCGTAAGACCCAGATGCAAACAGAAATATAATTGCCCAACAAGCTCGAAAGTAATGCTGGGAAGTGAGACATGTGCCGCTTGTGTTTCATTTATAGCTGTTATACAATTGAAATATGTTCAAACATATGTGCAAAGTGGGGGGGCGGTGGTGCGGTGGTGCGGTGGGTTTGGCCGGGTCCTGCTCTCTGGCGGGTCTGAGGTTCAAGTCCTGCTGGGGGTGCCTTGTGATGGACTGGTGTGTCCTCTCCACCCCCCACGCCCTGTGATGCCAGGCTAGGGTCTGGATTGCTGTGACCCCCCTGGAAGACAAGCGATTTCAGACTGTGTGTGTGTGTGTAAAGAGGTAGGCAGCTGAGCTGTTCATTGAATCAGTGTTACAGTTCACATCTTATACGCCTATAAATCTGTAGATCCAGATTTACTGTACACAACATTAACCACAGCCATTATCCCAATCAATCTGTGTCCTTTCACTGGGACTGCTTGTGTGATGTGGGAATTTGGGTGAATCACTGAAGCATCACTGTAGACTAATGATGTTGAAGGAGTTGCCCTTAACTTTGTTAAGCTGCACCGGGTGAATGTCCAGCAAAGTTCTTATCTTTGCTTCCAGTCTTATAAGAGACAGAGGAATTCGCAGGACAGTTTTCCATAATGGACACAGACAAGTGTGGGGTGTGGTGGCACAGGGGGTTTGGCCTGTGCCTGCTGTCTGGTGGGTCTGGGGTTTGAGTCCTGCTTGGGGTGCCTTGCTATGGACTGGCGTCCCGTCCTGGGTGTGTCATCTCACCCTCCAGCCCTATGGCCTGTGCTGCCAGGTTAGGCTCTGGCTCGCTGCGACCCTGCTTAGGACAAGCGGTTTCAGTCAGTGTGTGTGTGTATATGTGTGTGTTGGCTGTGGTCCAGGATGTGAAAAGCAGAGATGTATAGGACCACACAGTGTCCACACCTATTTTTCCCTGTAATATGCAGACATACAGGATACAAGTTAGAGTGTCGGGGGGGTGTGTGGTGGTGCAGTGGCACAGCGGGTTGAACTGGGTCCTGCTCTCCAGTGGCTCTGGGGTTCGAGTCCTGCTTGGGGTGCCTTGTGATGGACTGGCGTCCCGTCCTGGGTGTGTCCCCTCCCCTTCCAGCCTTATGCCCTGTGTTGCCGGGTTAGGCTCTGGCTCCCCGTGACCCTGTATGGGACAAGTGGTTCAGACTGTGTGTGTTAGAGTGTCTGATGAGTTTCCTGTCCTTGGAGGGGCTATTTGAAGCAATGTAGTTACAGTGACCTCTACACATTGTAAGTAAGGGCATTACTATAGTAAAATAATGCAAGCAATTGAGCGGCATATTGAGAAACGGCAGGATGCAGAGAGTTCGAAGCACCGCTTGAAGAGGATGATGACAAACAGACAGATGGCTATGTGGTGCTGAGCAGATGAGGACTCAGTCAAAGGGATGTGAGAGGATTTGGGAGAACAGGAAATGTGACTGCCATCTCTGGAAGGTACAGCGGACAGGAGGAGTGCAGAGATGCATGCTCAAAGACAGGAGTATGGAGAATCATGGCTAATAGCTTTTTAGTGACAATATAACCAAAGAGATTTGGATGCTAGGATATCCCATATATATGCTTTGACCAAGCGTTATCTTCACCTCTGCCAGTAGGTACATCCTTTTTCTAGGAAGTTGCCATTCCTATAAATAGAACAGGTAAGTGTACAGTAATCACTGGGGATTGGATTGTTGACTGAGAAAAGGTCTTGTCAGCAGCAGCTCCATTCACCTTGAGAGACTGAACGGGCCAGTTTTTCTCCTTTTCTCGGCGGTGGGACAGCCTGAAGAGTAAGGAGTGTCATCACTGCCTTGACTGACACCTCTCCAGGGCTCAGCCAGAGTCACCTGCTCCAGCGGCTGCAGTAGGACAAGGCTGTGTGTGGAGGGGGGGGGATCATGATACCGAAGGAGCCCACGCTGCTGAATTCGTTCCCCGCAGGCTCCGGGTGGATTGAATCGCACCGCTTTTGTTATTGACCTCAATCTCCGTTTTGATTGGTACTTTTGAACCTTTGATCCATAAACTTTGACTGCGAAGATTGCAGACTAAGTCATCATTCAGCCTACTGCCCTGTCGACTTTCCTGTTATTTAACTCCTTTCGAAGTCAGCATACTGTCAGCGCTGATTTCTGCCCTTTGTGTTTGGATGGGTTGCTACCTAAGCAAGGGACAAACAGCTTGGCTGAACTTTTTTCATGGTTTTGTAACGCTATTTTTCTTTTTTAGTATGCAGGTGAAAAAAAACCCACATACTTTCTTTTTTCTTTGAGACACTGACGTTAAAACAGTTATTTTAAAGTAGCGCTGCTCTCTCACAGCGTCTGGGTGGTGCGAGAGAACGTGGGGTCGATCTCCGCTCAGTCTGTGTGGAGTTTGCATGTTCTCTCCGTGTCTGCCGGGGTTTCCTCCGGGTGCTCTGGTTTCCTCCCACAGTCCAGAGACAGTATGTTCCACTGATGTATGAATGAGTGACCAAGTGGAAGTAGTGTATATAGCAGTGTAAGTCACCTTGGTGAATAAGGTGTGTGGGCTGTTAACACTACATAGAGTTCATTGGAAGTCGCTTTGGAGAAAAGTGTCTGCTAAGTGAATAAATGTAAATAAATGTAAATGTAAAGTCTTTGCACTATGCACCATGTGTGCGAAAACATAACGTCTTCCTTTGTACCTGCTTGTGCGTGTGTGTCTCTGTGAGTGTGTGTGCAGGGGGTGGGGGGTGTAGGTGTGTCTCAAGTTTGCTCAAGGAGGTGTGTCAGAGGTGGCGGGGTTGGGGGGGAGGGACAATCCAGAACGAAACCCGTGGCCTGCTCACCTACAGCACACTCGCCTGTGAACGGCAGGACAGTCCATAGCTGCAGCGACACCCTGCAGGTCGGCAGAATCCTGTGTTTTGTCCTCGGAATAACTTGTCACATCCAAGGAATTACAACCTCTGCATCCAGCTGTGGATCTGAGTGCTCCGTAGCCCCCTTCTACACCTGAAACAGGTAAACCACGTTTGCTGCCTTGTACATAAACGTTCATTTAGTTCACAATTTTACAAAAGGGGACTTAAGGGTTAATAGTACAGAACTGCACTAAATGGAGACAGCAACACGGATCAGCCACACAAATGCATTTTTGGTGTTTAAGGTGTAGCAATGCTGGCCTTAGAATGAGTGGCGTGGTAGTGCAGCGAGTAGCACTGCTGTCTCAGCACCTGGCTGGTATAAGAGGATATAGGTTCGATCCCCACTTAGTCTGTGCGGAGTTTGCATGGGTTTCCTCCGGGTGCTCTGGTTTCCTCCCACACTCCAAAGACATGCTGTTCAGGTTCACGCATAGTGTGCGAGTAACAGAGAGAGTGTGTTCCACTGATGTATAGATGAGTGACCCAGTGCATGTAGTGTATCTAGCAAAGTCACCTTGGTGAAGAAGGTGTCTGGGCTGATCACGCTACACAGAGCTCATTGGAAGTCGCTTTGGAGAAAAGTGTCTGATGAATAAATAAAGTGTCACGTCAAAGTCAAACAGTGAACCTGGAGGCTGAGCTTAAAGAGTGATGTGGGTGAACTCACAGCTGGGGGTGTTTACATTCATAGCTCTGTAAGTGCATTTCTCGGGCTTCCTTCACCTTCAGCTGTTGCAATGCTCAAGGAGGTTTGGCCTCACGAGGCTTGTCTTCTGCCAGCAAAAATAAGAGGTACCACAATACACAAGGACCGAATGACCGGGAGTTCCAGGGCTTAAGATGCTGCTGACGCGAGATGAGAAAAGTTCTGGAAAACTATCTGGAGAATATTATTAAACACAACAAGATTAGACCTCATATTCCCCAACTCCATGCGATCTTACAGCGTAGTTACTGATCTTGTGGGTTATAGAGACATGAACTCATCGTACATACTTCAGGTAAGAATCCGTGCGTTTGCTAAGAATACCGAAGCTTTCTGTTGAAAAATGACCCTTGTCGGCCTTGCAGTCCGTCGGCAATTAAACTTTGCCCGTTTAAGTGTTTTTACGAGCGTGCCGGTGTTTACTGGAGCTTTCGCAGGCGATAACAGCCACGAGGTGAAGGCGGCAAACTGCTATAAATAGCCCGAGTGAAACTGAGGGAAGGTGAAGAGAAGTTCGCTTTAGTGCCGCGGGAGGTGTGGCAGTCGAGCACAGTCCTTCGATCGGGTTCGTTCTGGCCTGGTCCCTCTGAAGGGCGAACGACCCGTTGGTGGGAAGCCATTTTGAAACGGTGACACGGATGGAAAATGCCGGAAAACACGATCGTAGCGGCGGGGGCAGGGTTTAGCGTTTTCAAGAACGGCGACCATACGGGGATTCCCTTCATTGTAAGCCTGGAAGATACTGAAGTTTTTGTTTTGATATTGAAGTCATTACTTAACGCTTTCATTCACATTTCATGTTTCTCTGCTTTATTCTCCTTTCTTCCAACCGCTAAGCTAGAAGTCACTTATACGGATCTTACTGAGGCCTTAAACTCGTGCCGGTTGTAGAGGGCTAAATACCAGCACGCCGGTCCTCGGAAGCTCCTGCTGTGTCCTTTCTGCGTTTTTTTATAACCTGCGGGATTTAGGCCGACTATCTTTCTTCGATGCGCCACAGCAGGCCCCTTTGCGCAAAGCGAAGGCAGCAACCTTCAGGGTAAAACACTGCCTTTGCACACTGCTACCAGCTTAAGCGGACGGTTGCAACACGTGCTGCCTTCTCTGTTTACCATCTCCTGTGCCGTAAATGGAAGCAAAGCTGGAAGGAACTTGCTGACGCTGGGCTCGCGGCCTCCATCGGAAAACAAGAAAGCGCGATATCCTCGCGGGTTAACGAAAGCTAAATATAAGACAAAAACGTCCGTGTTTTTCGCAACTCGTAGCTGTAGGAAGTATGAAGAAAATGCGAAAAATGCCAGATTTGATCAGGTACAGGGCACGTTGCTAGATGATTGCAAAGACGTTACACGATGACTCAGGGTGTCCTCATAGACGCATCCAGAAACGGCTTTCTGAAAATGATCGATATTTGGTGTTGCGCGGTCGGATTTGCCCCGTAATTTCTTCTGATCTCTTATATTTGGCCGTTGACCGACATCTTTCATGGAGCAGATATTCGGAAAACTCCGAAAAGCAGAGCCAGATAGTCGCTGGCCTTTGACATTGAAAATAAAAGCTACTTACAGTGATCAGATCTGACCTTTCCAAGAAGGGGCTAGACCTGCTCTATAGCCAAACTTTAAAACCTGCATGGCTATATTGATACAGCGAGGTTGGCTTGTGGTGGTGTAGGGACAGCATTTGGATTACACACAATTTTTTTTCCCACATATTTAGCCTTTTTTAATCATGTAGCTACATGTACATTTACTTTTATTAATTTGGCAGGTGGTTTCATCCAAAGAGGCATATGTCTCAGGAAGCAATGCAATAGTACATACACCAGTAAATTGAGATCTGGATGCAGACTCATGATTCTTGAGTACAGTCTATTTGTCTCATACCACAGTATACGCCAATGTACATCACACAAGTAGATGCATATCTGCACGTAGTCTTTTTTACAGATAGTACATGTTTATGGAGAACATAGGACATCAATGGAGAGGTGAGCTTGAAAGAATTTTAAGACCCTTCTTGAATGCTGAGAGGTTTAGCAGTTCTAATCAAATCTGAATTAGGGAAACTTCATATAATCAATTTGTCACCTGTCCTTATCTCTTCCCACTGCTGCACAGGCATCAGCCACTTAATTTCCATTATTACTGCTTATTCCAGAAGGTATCTGTACATAATTCTAGGGCTCTTTTTAAATGTCACTAAGTCAATGTTAACTCTTGCTCACCATCTAGAGTGCCTCTAGAAGTCGTCCACTTGCGTCCTTAGTGTTTAAAGGGGTGTGTCTCTTATCACCGTGAGTCCATCCATTTGGTTACTGGTCATCCTCATCTATTTTCTTTGAGTTTCCCGAACATTACCATCTTTTTAAGAGAATCCAATCTTCACGCAATGTGTCCAAAGTACAATAATATCAGTCACATCGTTTGTGCTTCTAATGATAGTTCCAGAGTAATTTGATCCAATGTCCATCTATTTGTTTTCTTGGCAATCCATGGTATCCTTCAAAGTCTCCTTCAAAGGAGATCCTATAGCCTGCAAACAGGGGCAACTGGCAGCATCGTGGTTAGCGCTGCTGCGTTTAGACCCAAAGGTTGCAGGTTTGATCCCCACCTTTGGCTGTAGTAGGCTTGAGTAAGGTACTTACCCTAGACTGCTTCACTAACATTTACCCGGTTGTATAAATGGGTAAATAATTGTAAGTACATTGGAAGGTGCTTTAGAGAAAAGTGTCAGTTAAGTGAATAAAAAACGGAAGAACTTACGAAAAAGAGTTTCATGAAGCACTTCATTCATAATCACAATTCTCCTTTGATTTCATTCACATAACTCCCTATTCAATTGTAAAGGAGGCAGGTGCATTAACCCCAAATGAGTAATAAATACACCCGGAAGGTAAATGAAGGGCTGGAGCAGAGTGCTTTTTATATCATAGTGTTTTAAACCAGCTTAAGACTTCACAACAACACAACTGTCGAATTATCTTAAATACATTTTCACACATCCTGCCTTTTACACCTAGGCTGAAATTTCACAAGGAAGTCTCCCGTCTCCCTCCCGTTGTGTAGCTACTCTGCAATGGATTGGCATCCTGTCGACGGTGAACCCCCCTCATATTTGTACCCACTGATTCTGGCATAGGCTCTGGACCTTTCTGACCAGGGCAACTGGTTCATGAATATGGATGGTTGGATAAAAGACAGTTTTTAAAACATAGAACACTGAAATATGAAGCAAATTACATGAGTATCGGCAAAACTGCATTTTAGTATATTTTCCTTGATTACTGGTCTTTCTTTCATACTTGCATAGGGATAAGGAAAACATTTTGCTGTTTAGCAGATCAAGTTATTGAGTCCCTCACACTCCAAAGGGGAAAAAAAAAACAGATTAAAGTGCTCCTTTGTCTCACTACATGCGATCATACGTAACTCATAAGATGAACTGCAAAACTGTTCACATTTTCAGAACTATCTCAGAACTTGCTAACAATGTGTCATCTAAGAGCAACTAGGACAGATGTAAGTGCTCAATTCGTTTCTTGGGTAACTAATGGATTTCTTACGGTAGCCCTCTGCCTTAATTCTGACTTAAATTGCAGGAGACTACACACATTAAAGAGGCTTTTTAAAAAACCTTTGACTGCCATTAATTTGTGTAATCCATTTAGGGCCTCAGCCTCCCGCTGAGAAAAACAAGGAACATGGGCCAAGGCTGATACCGAGTACTTTCGTATTAGGGATAAATAAGACTTGCGTTCCGTATTAAAACCATACGGAATGCGGTTTTGTCCCGTATTTCAACCTTTGACACCAAAAGACATTTAAAAGTATTTATTACATATGTTTACTGCATAAATAAACTTTGCACTTCGCATGAAAGTGTTAAAAGAAGATTAGGAAAACTTTGCAGAAATGGATGTGAAACAGAGGAGGCTTAAGGGTCAAGGGTCAGGGGGATCCCCCCTCCCTCCCCGCGAGAGGGACAAGGCAGGTAGCTATTAACTAGATGACTAGATGTCATCATGGCTGCTAATAGTCCAGCTTGTAAACGGAAACGAGTAGAGACGTAGAAAAAGTATAAAAAAGAATGGGAGACGCAGAACTGATGGCTTGGCAAAGTCGGGGAGAACGAGTTTATGCGAACTGTAATTTAAACTTTGTTTGCAAGAGACATTTTTCTGTCAGACACGGTGCAATTGTATGCGACGTAAAACAAGATGCGTCCACGGAAAAAATTTCATCGACGGAACGACCGAATGCACGAGACCAAGGAGGAGAAATTTCTAGTTTTTCGGTTGCACCGCCTCAGCCGATGCTGATATTATGGTAGCTATTGTTTTGTATCTATTACACAGACATGTTTTTTTTTTTTTTTTTTTTTTTTTTTACACCTTTTACTTTTCCAAACAATTTTGGTTAAAATACATTTCCACTATAAACTGCATTTGATTTCAGTCAGTGAGCTAAAAGCAAATTAAATGTCTCAGATTCATTTTAGCATTTAATTGAGTCAAGCGGAGACTTGTTTTTTTACACACATTAGTTACAAAGACGTTGAGAGTGTCCTTTATTTTCCTGTAAAGGACCCAAAAGTGTCCCTTATTTTCTTCTGCAGGGGTTGGCAACCCAAATGCAAGGCTGGCCTGAGCTCGGACTGCCGTCTTTACGGCTTCTGGACATGACCATGACAGCCAGCCTTTGCGGCTGTGCAAAACCCTCAGAGGCTACAGTTTGTGACTATATACAATATTGTTTGACTGTAGATATGGTCTGTGTGGCATTGCACATTCTTTCCTTATTTACTTTTTAATAAGTCCAAACCCCAGTAGTCAGTTGCTATTTGTCCTCTCTTAGAGATGGAGTTATGGTTGCAGGGTGGACTCCAGGTTCAGCAAAGCTTTTTTTGCATGTTAAGAAATAATTTCCTAAACCATTCTTTCTATAGTGTAAAAGTAAGGTAATAATGTAGACCATGGCAGGGGTCTGTATTACAGAGGTAAAATCACCTGCTACTCGTTTTGAAATAAAAGGTTTATTAATGATATACGTACTTAAGGTAAAATAACAGAACTTGCTAACTAGAAGTACATCAAAGAATTCCAAAGTCATGCACTGATATAAAAATTGGGACATTTATCATTTAGTTTGGTGCTTGAAGTCATTACCTTTCCAGACCTGGGTTCAGATCACTGTCACCTGCTATACTGTAGTACCGTTAAGCAAGGTACTTAACCAGAATTGCTCCAGTAGAATTTACCCAGCTTTACAGTTCTAAGTACCTTATAATTCAATCCTGACATCATAAGTTGCCTTGGAAAATGGTGTCAGCTAAATAATAGTTAATAATAACTTAATTGTTTAAATTTTCACACGGGGGGCTCGGTGGCGCAGTGGGCTTGGCTGGGGTTCGAATCCCCCTTGGGGTGCCTTGTGATGGACTGGCGTCCCGTCCTGGGTGCGTCCCCTCCCCCTCCAGGCTTCTGCCCTGTGTTGCCGGGTTAGGCTCTAGTTTGCCGTGACCCCGCTCGGGGCTAGCGGTTTCAGCCAATGTGTGTGTGTGTGTGTGTGTGTGTGTGTGTGTGTGTGTGTGTGAATTTCCCCACAACTGTATGCTGTGCCAGTGAGGATATGGATTATGCGGGAATTTAATGACAGTATGTTCTGACATTTTGAATATGTACATGAAAACATAAGTGCTGGACAAGATTGCACAAAATATTCATTCATTTCTGTATTCAAGATTTTTATTTGATAGGTTGGAGCACAGCGATGAGTTCATTTTCAGCTGTCAAGGACAGTGCATCAGTTACGGTAGCTCTTGATGTTCTCTATACAGTACTGTGGTATTGATTTAATACCACTTATAACCAAGTTACTGGTGTAGAAAAATAATAGGGTGTCTGTCATCTCTTTGGTACTGTTAAGAGCTCCTCCTGTAGTTTAATATGTTACACCATGTCTATAAAGAGACCTCCCTGATCCTGCACATAACCTTTGTGAGCAGGGCTTGGGTGCGGCTTGATATGCTGGGTTTCATGGTTACTGTCTCATTATGTCAGTGAGATGGTCTTCTCTCACTCACTGTGCTGCTCATGCATCCCCCCGCCCCCAGGGGTCTTAGCCAGCGGTGAATCTGCTTCAGGCTACTCACAGTGGGAGTGCGGGCAGATCATGTGTGTATCCAGGCTGCTCTGATCAGTCCCTGTGAGACTTTGTAATGAGCTCAGTATCATATATTATACGCCCACCGCTATAATATCCTTGCACTATATGTGATTACAGATATACAATGTGTACACATTGTACATAAATACAGATACATAAACAAGAAGATAATGTATAAAAAGGCTCACCGGTTCACTTGCTCAACATGCAACTAAAAATGTAATTATACTTCTTTTCAAACCTGAAGTAGCAGAGACCCTCACCAGCCTTAGTTTTACTGATCAAAACAGCATGCATTCCGTCTCCTGTTTCCACTGGCACGCAAACATGCATGCACAATTCACTTCTTAATCCATCTGACCTCGGACAGATTTATAGATGCAAAAAGATTTCAGTAATGAGTGGATGGTGCTTGCAGCGAAAACAGCAGTAGAATGTGAAATTTGTCACGCGCAAAATCCCACCGATTTACCATATTGCAGGAAGTCTGATTTATCTCCCGCCGCATGACAAGCATGTGTGCACAGTCATTTCCAAGCTGCTGTGTTTTCACTGTTGTGCCACACCAACCTTAAAAAAATGAGCATTCATCAGGCTCCCATTGAGCATTGCTGTTTCCATAGCAACCAGGAGAGAATGATGGCTAGCGAGAGAGGCACCAGGAGAGAGGTGGAGATAAAGGGAGGCGGAGTATATGTGGGGGAAGTTGTTTTGGACATGAACCGCCACTGCTCTCCATGCATTCATTCATGCCTTTTTCTCTCTCCCAGGTGGACTGCGCAGTGATGACGACTGTCTGACGATCAGAATCCCTCTTTATCATCCCACCCCCTCCTCTTTGTCCCTATTCTCTCACCCTATTCTTCGCCATTCTCCGCTGTCCTTCCCACCCCCCCCTCTGTACCTCCCCTTCAGAAAAGACTGGGCTGGGGACTGAAGATCTGTGACAGAGCCTCTCATTTGTAATCAGATGAAAGCAGAGATAATCCCGCGCCTGACTCCATCTTGTTCCCTGCTGTAGCGGGAGGTGGAGACGGGGGGGCGGGGACAGGGAGGGGGGGGTCACCTGTGGATGTGAAGGAGGAGGGTGGCTTTCTTTTCCCTTCCGAGCCCCTGGACTGACATGGGTGGTCTGGAGAGCTCTGAGGATCCATGAACTCTGAACCTGAAAGGCAGAGCAAGAGAGAGAGAGAGGGAAAGAGAAGGAGAGAGGGAGGTAGCTATCAAGAGGAGCTCCAGGCCCAGTCTGTACTGACACTACAAGGTAAGCAGGGCTACTACCTACACTGATCTTATTCTTTCCTGAATAATTCCAGTACTGGCTGGTAAGGGTTTTGCCCTGAGACTGGCTCAGGTGTGGAGAGGTGAGGAGCAGGGTGTGGGTGGCAGGAACTGAGGCCACAGTTGGGCGCTTTTACCTCTACGGAGAGAAAACTGAGTGCTGACCCAGCAACACCCTATTGTAAGGCCGGCGACAACCAGCTTCCTCGTGGTCTCCTAAAGATCTCCGACGGCACATGCGGACAGCGGTCCTCTGCTCGGCGTCCTCCCTGTCCCGTCACACGGCCGTGATTTTTGGCACTTCCGTAAGAGGTCACACTTTAACTTGGACAAAGTCAGCTGACGGACACTCTTGTGCAGACGAAATATCTTTTGTATAGAATTGATATTTTCTGGCAAATCTGTTTGTTGCAAAGATCACTGAAGATATACCAGCGGAGGATGATGATTGAAGCAATATAAAATGTACTGAAATAAATGCACTTTTTAAAATGATGGTTAACTGCAACCTTTCTCTATATGAGTATATTTGTTTGGGAAATTCCAAAAATTATGTCTCATGTAATCGATGACAAAGGTCGTTTCCCTTTAGGATCAGAAAGAGGGCAAGCATGTCAGGAAACCAAGAGGCTGCAGTTATCCTGTCGCAAGCAGGGGAAAAACATAGAAAACTGCTTCCACTGTATAAAATAGATTATTTGGATTGAGCAGACATCGTGGTTGTGTCAGTTATGTCACCACTACGCGCAATTGAAAGAGAAGGCTTTGTTTTTTCTCGAGTTAAATAGGCTTAACACTGAGACGCAAATCGGGGTTCGCAGTCAGTTCAGTCCGTGACCATTTCATGATACTGTAGTGCAACTTGAAATTAGATCTGCTTTTCATGTTGAAAAGAATGGTTCATGACAGATTTTGAAATCAGCTGATGGTGTACAGCATCTGGATATCAACACTGAAAAAAGCACTCTTTCAGTACTGAATTCCTAAATTTAAAACCATTCTGGAAAAAAGTGCCATAAGCTCACTTGCCACTTAAATCTGCTTACAAACACGTGGTAAAATATCTATGAAAGTACGGCTGCAGAAAGTGTGGTGGTGCAGGTTCAGCTGGTGCCTGCCGTGTGGTGGGTCTGGGGTTCGAGTCCTCCTTGGGGTGCCTTGCGATGGACTGGCGTCTCGTCCCGGGTGTGTCCCCTCCCCCTTTGGCCTTGCGCCCTGTGTTGCCGGGTCAGGCTCTGGCTTGCTGTGACCCTGCTCAGGACAAGGGGTTATTGATGATGGATTGCTGTTCCTGTGAATCACGAATAGATTAAACCAATGCCTTCCTCAGACAACAGTTAAACTAAAATGAAATAGCCTGGCATCCTTGTAAGGATTACAGAGGTGTGTCCTGCTCTTGCTCCCTTATGCAGAGGTATTTAAATGCATTTCTATAGGCCACAGGTGTAACAATGCATTGTCAAAGTCAATGATTGTTATTCAGCCAAGACATGGGTGTTGGCCATCAAACATGTAATTTTAATGTAGTTTTAGTGGGCAGAGCATATTGACATAACTGGGCACTGGTTTATAGGGGCGTTGGTTTCATACATGTCCATTGGTGTTTGGGTTTTCGTTTCAAGGAGTGTGGCTATTAGTACACCAGAACGTGTGAATAAAAGTTTAGCAATGATGGAATTCATTCTTGAAAAAAGATGTCTCTTGCACGAAAGATACCCGCATAACAAAGCAACGGAGTTCAAAAGGTCAACAGAAATGGAGGGAAGTAAAGCACCTCTGGCATCCCTGCAGGCTGCCTTTTGCAGTGCTGCCGCTGTACATTGCTTGACCTCAGCTGACACAGGTCAAGATCCCACCTTCAGCCCATGCTCAGATGGAGCGGGTCAAGGCCATACAAGAGCAGGTGTCCCTTAGAGATGAATCTTGATCCTTGAGGAAGTTCAGTCTGACTGGGAGTGAAAGCGTAAACCTAACGGCCTAATGGACATCCTTTCGTAATTTAATTTAATAATAGAGAAATTAGTCAATGCCGTACTATCTTGAATCCCCTACTGACTCTGACTATTGCTTTATTGAAATAACACGGCCACGAACAACAAAAATGCATCAGGGCATTGGTAGCATTTCACTGAGTGTGGCGCTCAACCTTTGCTAAAACATACATGTGGCTTTTCGTAACAGGTTATACTCTTGTTGCACCTCCGCCTCAAAGTGCTTTTATATGATTCCAATGAACTTTTCAAGCATATAAATATCATCTACATAAATAAGTAGACCTTCCCTCAGCTGTGACCTCTGTCTTTTGTGTCTTTTTTGAATCTAGCCTGTGTTCTGCCATTATGATATTTATAATAATATGTCCACCACATGCAGTTGCACCAGGATGCATGCTCTTTACAAAGGCATTGCTCTGGAAAAGATTATCGACTCAGTGAATAAAGGCGTGTGCTCTTATTCTTAGAGTAGGTATTTTCGCGACCTTTGTGCATTTTCTTATTTTCATTTCCAGGGTATTTTTTTGAGTAATAAAAGTTCTTTAGTGTGCATTTCAGGTATCCTTATCATGGGGAAGCCCAGTGCCTCCACAGGCTTTTCTGCCCTGCCTGACAGCCTGCTAATGATCATTTATAACCAGGGAGTGTCTTATTCTTGTAGCTCGGAGATTGCATTAGCCCTGCTTACTGCAGTCCAGCTCACATCCGCAGGGATTAGTGAGAACCAGAAAGCCCCAGTACGCTGTCACAGAAAGCAAACAAACTCTCCAAAACTCTCTCCGAAATCGTATAGGTTTTCATAGATTATTCCGGGTCTAATCTGACTTCCCCATTCTGGGTCTAATGGGTAAGGTGTTTTTCAAGTTTGCATAGTGCAAAGTCAAAGCATCTCTGTTCCCATGCGCAGAATTCGGCTAGCCAAAAAATGTTTGATACCAATGATGTGTAAGATGTGCATACTCCACTGTATACTGGCCAGTACTATAATAACAGCACTACGTGTGAAATGTAAGTTCCTCTCTTGCCTGAAATGCCATTCCCAAGAGAGCTTCAGCTAAATACGTGCATAAGAACAGATGGCTTAATTTTTTTTTTTTTTAATTGTTAATTCACTTTTGGCGAAAATTACAAAATCCTTCTTTGTCATTTTCCCAGCAGACCACCCGAATGGCGGAGAGTGAGCGTCCTGCATCAGACGCTGTGTCCCCGGGGGATGCTGCCGGCCCCACCCCTGAGACTGATGCTACCTTCTCCCTCTCCAAAAGCTCAACGGAGGTGGCAGCCAGCATCCAGAGGCAGGAGGAGCTGCGGAACAGCACCCGCGGCGTAGCCTGCCCTCTTGGTACATATGAGGAGCCTGTAAGGGACAGCCTACCAGTGGACTACCACCTCAGCGGAGCCCTCACTCCAGAGACAGCGGTCCGCCATAATACGCCGCGTCCCCACAGCATTGCTGAGGCCCACAACTTGCAGTGGACCAGAGCAAATCACCACCAGCCTTGCTCAGATACGGGGTGTGACCCTGCACGGAAAGAGAACCATGCAGCATCCTCATCCCACAGAGATCTGCGTGAAGACCGGCTGGAGCTTATCAAACAGTCGGTGCAGAGGAGCCACTCGGACAGCCTGCAGGCTCTGAGGGAGGCCCCGGACCCCAGGCATGGTGAGACTGGCTTCCCATTCCCTCGGGTAGGCTACTGCTCCTCGCTGGCATGCAAGCAGGCAATGCAGTTACATCAGAGCAACACCATCCCCACCTGCCACGGCAACAACAGCAGCAACCTTACCCAGCCTCCAGGGGGCGTGAGGATCTGTCTGCCTGCCTCAGAGGATGGCCACACCCAGCACCTTGGCTGTATGGACGCTTGTTACAACCCTCACATTCACACCTGCGCGCTGGAGGACACCTTTGCAGCGTACTGTCACCCCCTGCCCATGCCGGGACCGGCCCATCTGCTACCCAGGCTGGGGGATACTGAGTGCAGAGGTCAGAGGTCACCTCACCATACTGGCCTGCTGGCCTTCCCCCGTCTCGTCTCCTCAGTGAGTGAGACAGGCCTGGATGCCAAGCGTATGACGTGCTGCCGTGGTGGTGACTGCCTGGAACAAGTCTTAGCACCTCAAACAGAAGACAGGAAGACCAGAAACATGGGCACCATGACCTCCCACGGAGACCTAAGGGAAGTGGGTGTACAGACAGGCCCCCCTGAGTCTCCCCCACCTCATGTGTTTCCTGAGGTCAGCCTGGCCGAGCAGGGAATTGGGCCAGCGGCCCAGAAGTCCCCAGTGAAGGAGGTAGCATGGGATGCTGAGGGTATGACATGGGAGGTGTACGGGGCATCGGTGGACCCTGAAGAGCTGGGCTTGGCCATTCAGAAACACCTGGAGCTTCAGATCAAGGAGACAGCAGTCCGTGCTGCCAGGCTGACCCGCCAGGACACTGGCTCATCCAGACAGAGTAGCCGGCGCCGCAAGAGGGGTGGACTGATAAGATCCCTGCGGAACCCAGTCTGCTGTGCTCGCTCTAGCACAGCGGTAGACTGATGCAGAGGCAGGGCAGAGGCAACGTGGAGGGGTACAATACTTTGCATCCAGCTATAAATCCATCAGACAATAAAAAACTGGAATGAGTCACAAACTGTGGCAGAGCACATTGCAAATGTGGCTTCTTCGTGCAGACGAAGTATAGTACGTTTAACTGAAGTTCCATTGATCACCAATAAATAATAAAAAAAAAAAACAAGGAAAGATTTTGGATAACTTGTCAATAATCTGCGGAATACAGCTTAACAACAATTTTCACTGTCAGCCTCTCCTGAGTTGGCTATAACACATATCTGACCAAATGCATCTCACCATTTTTTGGACTAGATGGAGTCTTCAGCTGATCCCAAGTGTGACTCTGACACGCAGGCGGCTCTTCCGCATTTCCTGGGAGGGTTTAAGAAAAGATGACCAGATAGTCCGGTTGCAGGTACAGAGAAGGTTCCTCCACCTCCACCCATCAGCGTGTGACACTAGGAACACAAGGAATTTTGCCCCTTTGCTAAATCTGCTGGATCAGCGGATGTCCAACGCTCAAAAGCATCACTTTCCCACCATCCTGGGTCCATCAAAGCTGAGGTAGTCTCCACCCATGAAGACCCCAAATCTTTTTGAAGGTGGGGAGACAACACGGCAAGTGTTGTCAAGTACCGAACAAGTGGCTCCGCCAGCTGTAGGAGACAAACTGCTGGGAAATCGTTCAAACCACTGCAATGTTCAGAAACACCAATGGCCTTTATCAATTTTTCTTGGAAGTATTATATATTTTTTCCGGTCGTAAACACGATACGACCACAAACCCCGTCCTATAAAGGGATTCATCTCCCAGATTCCCTCGATGTTATGAGGAAAGCATAGTAAATATTTAACTGAAGTCGTATAACGTCTATGAACCTATGTTTTTTTCCAATAGATTTTTAAACGTGTTTTTCACGAACGCCGCAAATTCTGACAACGCCTGGATTAAAATGTCATCTGCATAAAACGCGAAAAGGAAAAAAAAAAGCTACGAAACCTCTTTGTTTTACTGTAATTACTAAACAAGGACCCAAGGGTCTTCAACTCTGACATTCCAGCGCCGAAGGCCAAAGCTGATTTCTCCGTTCAGTATTATATCCAGGCGCGCTTTGCAAATACGCTGACGTTCCGTGTCGGCCTCAGAAGCGGAATTTATTTCCGTTTCGGTGTTACCTAGTTTGGGAAACAGCCGCACCGGCTTACGTTTGGTTCACCTGAGCTTTCACTCCTTGCGAGACTGCGTGAGCGAGGGTTTGCAGAGAGGACACCAGTAGGTCCTGTTTTACCAGCAGCATCTCTGATGAAAAGCAAACAGCCCTCATGGAAGCAGAGTGATCCAGGACCGGGTACGACGAGCTTTTAAGGGAGCCGGGGCTCCGGCGAAAGAAGGGATCCGTGAGCTAATTGCAAGGAGCCCTTTGCCAAGGAAACGCAAAGGGGGCAATTAAGCTACAGTGCCACCCCTCACCCCCATCGCGTCCTCTCTCCCGAAGCACTTGTCTGGAAACAATGCAGTTCAACACAGAACCGGTCATTCGCAGAATAAACGGGGAAGGAAGACGGATGCTGAAATTACGCCCGTTCTCCCTGACGCGCGCATGTACCCGCTGCACGGGTTGGGACGACGGATCAACGCAAAAGCTGTACCGCGAAATAAGGAGTGTCCTTCAGTTGGCGTAACATCCGGTTCGGAGGAATGCTGAACGCAAGGGCGGCGGCTAACGGGGTCACCCTGCGACGTCCCATCGAAAATGCCGATTGTTTATGGAATAATCTATCCTCCTTCCTCTGCTACTCCTCCTCCTTGCATCTTCTGCTGTGGGCAGTCGTTTGCGGTAAAACAAAGCCTTCGCCGAGTATATGCACGTGAGTGTCGGTGCGCTGCTGCCATTGTCTGCGGTAACCATCAAAATTTGCAGACGAAAAACGCGCGCGCACACAGGGCCGTACTATTTAGCACGAGGAATACATTTTGTGCGCGAAACACTGTGCGGAAAGGATAGCTCAGGAACTTTCCAGGATGTCTGTACTGGCCAATATGTCGTCATTCCACAATGTGAGTTTGTGTTCAGATGCACAGCCACAATGCAGCGAGACGGTCCAGCGAGGGAGGACAAATGTAGGAACCTAATCGTTCCAGTAGAACAAGCGCACTAAAACCATCCGGTCTAACCTAGGACTGGAACTCACTGCAATACTAGCCCACGCCACACACACACACACACACACACACACACACACACACACACACACACACACTGGCTGAAGCCACTTGTCCCAGGCGGGGTCATGGAGAACCGGCAACCCAGCAACACAGGGCGTGAGGCTGGACGGGAGGGGACACACCCAGGACGGGACGCCAGTCCATCGCGAGGCACCCCAAGCAGGACACGAACCCCACACCCGCCGTAGAGCAGGACCCGGCCAAACCTGCTGCGCCACCACGTCCCGCCCCACACCCTGCAGTTTACATTTAACAAAACATACAATCCAAAACACTCCTGACATAAACGTGGTAAATAGTGGAATACCACAAACAAGTGTCCACAAACGATTCTTTACATGAATATTTTTCCAGTAATCAAGACCGGCACGGATCCTCTCGAATATGCAAATTGCAGCTGTCCAACTATTAACAGCTGAGTTCCTAGTCAGGTTTCGAGGAGAAGCTTCAATATGTTAATCAATGTTTGTTTATTAGTTAAACTGGGACACACGTAAAACCCGCATTTTCTCTTTGCAAATACAAAGAAATACCTTGTAGGCCGACGGAGGTGTATCACATGAAACTCCTAGTAAAGTCAAACACTTATAACCGGAATCGCTGTATTTCAAGGAATAACTGCTCACGGATATCCGGGTTTACGCTTTGCTTTGGGCGGCACGGTGACACAGCGAGCAGCGCTGTTGTCTCACAGCGCCTGGGTGGTGCGAGAGGACATGGATTCGAGCCCCGCTCAGTCTGTGTGGCGTTTGGATGTTCTCCCCGTGCCTGCGTGGGTTTCCTCCGGGTGCTCTGGTTTCCTCTCACACTCCAAAGACATGCTGTTCATGTTCTCCCATAGTGAGTGTTTGTTCGTTCCACTGATGTATGGATGAGTGACCCAGTGTAAGTAGTGTATCTAGCAGGGTAAGTCACTACGGTGAATAAGGTGTGTGGGCTCATAACACTACATAGAGTTCACTGGAAATCACTTTTGAGAAAAGCGTCTGCGAAATGCAGTAATGTAAACGTTTTGATGTTAAGAATTATCCGATTTATCTGTGCCAAATCAAAAACTCCTAGGGGCTTCAGTCACCACAGTAACTTTATAGTGCTTGTGCAGGGGACTCTGGGCCAGATTCCCTGCGACTGAACCACGGGGGGGAGTGTTTCTACAATTAAATAAGCCCAGACATCACCCGGTATTAATAAAAAGGGAGGCTTTCGGAACTGCTGTGTGATACTCTTCTTTAACCTTTACGCACCCCTCTGCGTTCTGATGGATGAGTGGTGATCAGATCACCTGTCGGCTCAAACTTAAGAGTTTCTGATGCAGAACTTGGGCACTGTGCAGGTGCAATTGTAGTAAATAGGTGAGCGTCTTTGTGTGTGTGTGTGTGTGTGTGTGTGTGTGTGTGTGTGTGTGTGTGTTCGAGGTGCTGTGGTTATGCTAGTTATACTTTTGGCAGCAGTCCTCTGTCTGGCATTCAAAGACAACTCTGGCGCAGCGAGTTTGCATTAACAGGCCGTTACCCTACGTCAGCTGCCATGTACTCGAAATGACGTCGCGGGGCCGATATCGCAGAAAGTCACCGACAAGCTCTTCTCGATAGCCCCGCGGGCCCTTTTTACGGTTCCTGGCCCGGGCTGAGCTTGTGACGGTAACCAAAACCTTTACCCGTGCCAAAAAAAACAGACGAGCCGCCATAACGCGCCCTGAAGGAGCTTCTTCGAGAACGCTGAACAGGATCTGCCGCTGACTGCCAGGTTCAGGCCGTTCATCTGCCTTTCGCACACAGTCACAATACAGTCTCTTAGTGACTTCGAAGCACAGAGTGTTTTGTGCAGAAGCAAACATCCAACAGTATTTTCAGCAGGCTCCTGTCTCATTTTTTCCTCATCTACATACATGCAGTTGTATTTCTACGCCTTCATCTGAAGATATCTGTTTCTCACCTCCTTCCAAAATGTCATACTTCTCTGGTTTGCGTCGAACTGGCCGATGACGCCGACTCGTCCGTCTTTCTGCCGTCTATTCTGTAACAGTGTATATATTAAAAAAATCAATTGTGGCTTTGGCTGAACGGTTGCTATTTTGGCATTGTTTGTTTATCAATTATTGTGAATAAAAATTCAAGATATTATTTGAAAGAAATGGTCTCCGTTGTGTTCTGGGATGTAAATAAACTGTATGTGATAAATGTTTATAATTACAAATAGAATTTTTTAACTCCGTTATACATGGTATAGTCAGTAAGTTCTCAGACTGACCAAAACGTGGAGCTGCTACAGTTGCAAGCCATCGGCACGTGCGGCACAGCAGCATCATCGGTGTCCTGATGTACGGCAGTGGACAAACGCCCGCTGAAAGAAAACCGGCTGTGCTCAGCAACGTAGCGAAGCCGTAAGCCGGTCCTGCAGATGCATCCTGCCTGACACCCGCAGGATCCACCCCATCTCACAACAAACTCTGCGTGACTCCCGGTCCAGGCCATGGTGACATCCTGCCCGAACTGCTGCAACTCACTCCTGTCTGCTCTTCCGGCCTCCGTCATCAAACCTCTCCAGCTGATACAGAGCGCTGCTGCACGACTCGTGGTTGACTTGCCGAAGCGTTCCCATGTATCTCCCCTCCTCGTCTCGCTGCGCTGGCTTTGTATAGCCACCCGGATCAAATTCAAGACCCTGGTTACGGCCCACAGAAGCATCAATGGATCTACTCCCCGATGTCTACAAGACCTGATCGCTCGCTACACCCCAACCAGTCTGCTATGCTCCTCCACCTGTCTCTGCTTGGTGATCCCACACGTAAAAGCTCCAAAATCAAAAACGCGAAGGTTTTCGTTTCTGCCTCCGACGCGGTAAAATGACCTCCCCCTCTCACTCAGAGCTGCTGAATCTCTCTCTACATGTAAGAGAGGTCTCAAAACTCACCTCTTTCGGACAGACTTCTCCCCCCGATCTCTTAAGTGGACAATAAAGGTGTAAATTTTCATGTTTAATATTTTTTAGAAGAAATTGTTGAGTAATGAATAAACCTTTATGCAACTACTCATGTAATGTATACTGGTTCTTTTGGTGGGATGTGACAAATTGACTGTACCTAGAATCATGTGTTTGTCTCCAAATCTCAGCTCTTCTGCACTCGTATTTTCCTCTGTGATGTTTGCCACTTTGGAGAAAAGCGTCTTCTACATGAGTAATTGTAACTGTAAATCAGTAACAATGGGAGTAACTAGGAATTTTTTCAGTGATTCAAGGTATACGCCACCTCCCTTTGACAGCCAGTCATATATTTCATAAACACAACTCTACATTGCTGAATTATACTGCAGAAGCAAATAACTATCTTTGCAAATAAATATTTACCCACATATGTTAAAATATGAAAAAAAAGATTCCATTAAACTATTACAACTAATAAATGAACCTGTAATTCATATAATATAATGAAATTGGTATATATAGAGAGAATATGTATAGAGAAGATGTAGATATAACTAAAAACAGGAACTTGGATAGAGGAGAAGCAGTAGACAAGGGACAACGGTCAACAGAAGGTTGCTGGTTTGAGTTCCACTCCTGCTATAGTGGATTGGAAAAAGTTGATCTGAACATGTGGGAAGTGTAGGGCAAGTAAGACCTACAGAAGGTTAGTGTTAGGGGTTACAGTTAGGTTAGTGATATGAAAATATGCCAGAAAACTGTACAGAGCCCTACAGTAATTAATGAAGGGAAAGTCTTTGTGTGATGTGTTCTGACGACTTATGTAACTGCATCAATTTTAATGGCCTCTGGTAATATTGTAGCATCACTAGGATTCAGATTGGGAGCATTTTTTTTATCATTCGAATTAATAGTAATTACATCTTTGATTTATGAAAATTCACTATAGTAGGATTTTTCCCGTTTCACAGTCCTTTAAAATCAAGTGTTGTTTCGCCAAGGAAACACTAGGGGGAGACGTTACCGCATATACGATAACGCATTGAACACGGCGACGGCAAAGGGGCGCCTCCTGCTGATCAATGTTCCAGCCGGGGAATTTGCATATCTTACAAGAACCGCCATCTCGCGAGAATTGGTGTTCTTTTCGTTTCCGTGACGTTATAGGTAACGCCACATTCCGACGTTGGTGGTGTGGGGGAGTGTGAGGCAGAATAGTCTTTTGAGCGGTTTTATTTTATATTTCTCTCAACAATATAGTCTAGCTAGTATAAGTTTAATGATGTCTAAGTTGGCTCTGCTGTACAACAGATCGCGGTAGGTGGCGTTACGTGCTTCTTGCTATTTCGTTTGAGCGGTGTAAATCATGTTTAGTTTAATACTGATGATTTAGTAACTATAACTGTAATTTATGCGATAAAGGTTATAATAAAAAAGGAGATTTTTTTTAGAGTCACGTGTATATCGTTCTGTCAGAATGTGTGAGGAACGATAGAGCCGGTTTTGGACGGGGCTGCAGGATACCGGAAGTTGCTTATTAGCCTTGTAATAAATGTTAGAATTTGTCGTTTAATCACACTGGAATGAATAAGGAAACGTACAAAATTTAAGCGTTACTGGTTATGACAGTACGTGTTAAAATAAAAGAAGCTGGATTGTATTGTGATCGTGCTCACAAGTTAACTGACCTTGAGCTATTAATTGGATCACAAAGCTATTTTTCGCTAAGTTAACCGAGGGGCCTGGTTCTGCTGCATAGGTCCTTGTATTTAGACCCATTGAGGAACTCCTTTTTTGAGCTCTCATTCCTTAACCACATTGCTGCTATGCGTTAAATGTTGTTTTAATTAATAAGAGTGGAGATCTGAATTGCTCCTACGTACATCTAGATTTATTAGTGTAGCTGATGCTTTTCTCCAAACCTACATCCAATGTTAAGATACCTATTTTTTCTACCCATGTACAGCTGGGTTTTTTTTTTTTTTTCTTTCTTCCACTGGAGCAATTTTTTTAGGGTTAGTACTTTGCTCAAGGGTACTGCAGCTGGAGGTGAGATTCAAACCTGTGACCTCTAGGCCCAAAGGCAGCAGCTCTGACTATTATGCTTCTGCCACTGTATGTAGATGTGTAATTAATTGGTCTCCAGCACTTAATCTGCTTAAAATGCTTCCTTGATATACTTTGAAAATAGCATATTTAAACAATGGTTTTAGCAGTGAATTTCTTGCTTTGGATACCAATATCTGTTAAATAGCGAGTAGCACTGCTGAGTGGGTTCATCCCTGCTCAGTCCATTTGGAGTTTGCGTGTTTTCCCTGTATCTGGGTGCTCTGGTTTCCTCCCACAGTCCAAAGACATGCTGTTCAGGTTCCCCCATAGTGTGTGAGTGACAGAGAGAGTGTGTCCCACTGATGTATGGACGAGTGACCATACCGTAAGTAGTGTATCTAGCTGTGTAAGTCACCACGGTGAATAAGGTGTGTGGGCTCATAACACTAGCGCTCATTGAAAGTCGCTTTGGAGAAAAGTGTCTGATAAATAACCATAAATGTACAGCAGTGTGTTTGTAGATTCTCTTCATCGCAGAATTATTCTTTATATGACAGCAAGTGGTGTAGTGGTTAGTACTGCTGCCTTCTCCCCTCAAAGGACTCAGGTTCCACTCTCAGCACCTCCTGTTGTACACTAGAGAAAACACTTTTACTCTGCTCTGTAAGAGGGGAAATAAAAAAAAAAAGAAAAAAACATTGCAGGTCGCTTTGGGATAGCTGAGTGAATAAATAAATGTAAATGTCACTGTAACCAGTGTCTACCTTTGTCTTAAGGTCTCCGCAGTGCTCTCGGAATATACCTTGTTCTTTTGGGTGCTGCCCAGTAATGGCAGTTACTACAAAGGGGTCAATGGGGCCTTTTGCTGTAGCTCATTTTTTTCCAAGTACAGAGTTGATCATTTAAAGCAGCAGTTACAGATTTTGTTTGGAATTTGTGTGCTTTCTTAAAGAAGTGTTTTGTAATTTTTTGTGAAATCTTATTAAAAAGGTTAACAGTAGTCAGGAGTATTTTGATTTTGACTGCGATGGATTTTAAAGATTTTATGGCTGATTATGTAATGTGTTTTCGCTGCTGAGTGGGGACATTCCCTCAGCGGTTCGTGTCGCTGCGCATTGGCTCCGTACTCTGGAGCCTCCTCGCGGCCCCTCCCGGACTGCGTACGTGCAGAATGAGCGGCTGCTTGTGGCGGTGACGTTGCTGCGGTGTTAAAGGGCCGTCGAGGCTCGGCCGGTACAGTTGGGCACGAGCGGCGCGCGTGGAGGCTCACCGGTGTCGTGTCGGAAGAATTCTCTCTCTAGCTCTCTCACACACACACACACACACACCGACTGCGCAGACTCTGACAGCGCGAGAGAAGGTACGGCGGGCGCGTCGCTTCCACCGGCTGAGGCGCTTGTGACTCAGAGTCTGGCCCATTTTGTGTGGAATACTGACTGAGTGACCAGCCTGCTGCTGTTTTCTAGAAAATTCTGGAAGGTTAACACTTACGTTCTGGAAGGTAAAACAGTATCGGAGTAAGAGCAAGAGAAAGGGCGCAGTATTGAGAAGTGTTTTCTGCACGTTGAGGAGATGAGAAGTAGACTTAGTAGTGTTGAGTAACAGTCGAATGAAGACTGCGGTGCGTCTGTTTCTTCACGTAGCTCTGCCGCGAGGAAAAAAAGACGTGTTTTGCTCGAGTCCCCCGCGTGGGAGCTCCACTCTGTCCACCCGTCATGTGTGTCCTTGTTTAGCCAATTTGTCCTCCTGCGCGGCTTCGTCACAAGTGACACTCACTGTGCGCGTGGCCCTGTGTGTGTGTGTGGGCACGAGCTCTGCCTTCTCTGCTTCTTTTGCACACACGGGTGACACACACACTGCGTCACCTGTGTGTGCAAAGAAGGCAGAGCTCTTCGTGCCGACAGAGCCACACACACACAGTCGGATAGAGGACAGGTGATACAGAAGCACTTTGCAGTGATATGGACATATATACCTGTCACATGTCAACCAGCACTCAACGCCACACCGCAGTTGTTACTTCTTAGTGAAAATGGAGTGAATCAAATGGCTCCATACCTTCCCTCCGTGAGTCCTGATACAGGGCGTCTTTCTCCTGTCTGTCTGTTTCCGGTGCTGCGCGCCGATCTTTAAGGACACTTACAACAATGGTTCTTTGTACCGAGATGCACGGTGACCATTTACACGAACAATGGCTGTCGTGTGACTTTGTCATAAGTGTTTGCAGGGTGGTTTCTGCTCTGGTTTGGAGAAATACAATTCCTAGGACACTGTGTTTATTTCTGAATTCTTGTGTAATGGTACCCATTGGGACGCTGCTGGCGTTAACCTCTTGAACTGGGGGCTCTCTTAACAGCACCTCTTTGTAGAGTCACACGCTTTTTAGATTCTCTTATGCTGTTCGAAGGGTCCTAATGAGTTTTTCTTATAGTGCTGGTGCTACTTAGGGGCTCAGTGTTACTCTGATGTGCAGTTGTATGTAGTTCATACAGCAAATGTGTGGCAAGAGGGAAGGAAACCCCTTGGGTCTTCTTTCATATCTTTAAGAAATGAAAGTATTCAGTCTTGCTAAACCTCGAATCGCAGGTCACACAGTTTCATTTCTGTTGTGTGGGAGAAAAAAGGAAGTAATGATTCCTTGTATGTATTTTTGGACAAGTGCATTCCAGTTACATGTGCCTAAAATACTTACTTCCTGCAGCATTTACACCAAACTACTGATGGGTACTGGGTATTTTCCAAAAACAGAAGTTAAGCAGATGAGACACTTTTTTTTTCATGAATTTTTGAAGAGTGCATAACTATTGGTGTTTAAAAAGTGTTCTCAAGGTAAATGTGCAGACACTGCAGTTTTGACCCCAAGCTGAATTCTGCTCTGACAGTCATTTGTCTCATTTTACACCATCTCTGTCTAGAATGTCTCTCATGGAGGATTCTGGGAAGGCGGCACTGCGGCAGTGTATGCAGGCGCGCTCGCAGTTGGAGACGGCCATTGCCGGAGTGACCCTAGCAGAAGCGCAGCTGAGGGACAACTCGAGAGAGGTGAGAGCCTGGGGCTTTCGTGTGTGTTTGTAACCGGAACTAGGCAGTGGGCAGGGAGACAAAGGTCCAGTGGGGTTGGTTTGATGGATCACCAGGTACTCTTGAGTAATCTGCAGAGGAGATTGACTAAACCATAATGGTTACATGGCTGTAAAGGAACTCATTGTCTTGAAGCAATGTTAGTAGCTAAAATTACTTGTTATGGGGTTGATGTCATGGAAGTGAGTTGAGAGAATACAGAACATGTAGGCATGTGATGGCATGTAGAGGTATGAGGGGAAGGCTGTATAAAAAGCAGCTGAGTGAAGGAAGCAGGCAGACACACAGCAGCACGTCAGCACGAACACAGCCGTTGCAGAAGACACCGCAGAGGAAAATCTGTACTGCATTTTTTTTCCTAGTAGGTTTAGATTTATTAACAAGTGGCAAGACCTAAGAAACAGCATTTCCTGGAGAGAAGTAATTAACCCAGATAGCTAAGTGTGACCTAGTGTGCTATTTCTCTTTGACCTCCCGAAAATAATAGTAGCTTGTCAAGATCTAGCAGTTCCGTGGGAAAAGCAGCTTGTTCAGATTCTCTAAAATATCTGGAATTCTTCTTTGCTTAAAAAAATGGTCACCCTTTTGCCTTTATGACCTTCTCTTTCCCTGTGGCGGGAGCATCGAGCACAGCTCAGACCCTGAGTTTTATGTTTGCGTATTGGATGGAAACCTTGCTGCTGCGTGCAGGCATGGGAATCCTTTGGTGGAGTACTTCAAAGTTGTTCGTTTTTCCTCCATCCATCTCTTGCTTCCCTGAAGGTCAAGGCCCAGCTCCACAGCTGCATCAGCCGGCACTTAGAGTTCCTGCGCTCCCGTGAGGTCTGGCTGCTCGAGCAGATCGACATCATCCAGCAGCTGAAGGAGGACTCCCTGCGACAGCAGTTCCAGCAGCTTCACTGGGTGAGTTTTGGTGTAACTCCATGCCTCCTCTGTCACCTCCTTTCCATAGTCTCCCCATGACTATTCTGCCACAGTTCAGTGATGACATTGGGTGAAGCTAAAGCTTTAGATTTCTTACTACAATGTGTTGTTTTACCTTGGTGATAACCCTGTTGTTTTAGTTTTCATTGCTGATGTATTCTCTACTTGATTTCAGCTCCTGGGTCAGTTTGACATCCTCATTCATCAGTTGGAAAACTCAGACACCCACGATCTGGCCAATCAGCTCACCAGCTGCCTTGAGAAGTAAGAATGTTTTCTTTGCCTTTTCTGGTGGTGGATTAGCCGACTTTTCTGAGTCCAATAACTATTACTGTTGGATGGATTGGTAGGTTGAGAAATTCAATGTTATCCCCCAAATTACTTTAGCTGGATTGTAATGTTTTGTAAGGAGTTCTCACCATTATAAATTTAGTATGGGACTTCTCAACCTGTACTCTGAAGTGTCTTGGTGTTTGATACATACAGGCTATCTATTCTGAATCTGAAACCGGAGGAGACCCCCGAAATGAGTTTTCAAGCTGATGTCCGTTCCCTGCGTCAGGCAATAACCTCATTTGGAACCATTGCCACCCAGGTAAGTAAGTGGGAGGGTCTTCAACACAGGCTTACATGCCCCCCATGAATGTTGGTACGGAGAGAGTGAATCAGCACAAACCACTCAGCCAACCCCTTGACCATGACTCAGCCAGCTTGTGGTCTTCACATGCAAGTGTTCTGTCCATTTGGCAAGTCACATGACATAGTTATCTGGTCTATTCTGCAAGTCCTAAATGTGTTTGCAACATTTGCTCCAAAGCAACTTACAATGTTAAGGTATTTACAATTATTTACCCATTTATACACCTGGGTAATTTTACTAGGGTATTACAGGAGGTGGGGATTGAACCTGCAACCTTTGGATCCAAAGGCAGTAGCTCTAACCCCTATGCTATGGGCTATCTCTATAGTATTAAAGTGTTTGTTTGCTTTATAGTGACTGGAGGGTATGGTACTTCCCTCCCCCTTTGATACATTTTCACAGTGGTTGTGCCCCAGCCACACCATAACTGTATCCGTTGCCTCTCAGCAGATGGATATCACTTCCAGGAGCCCTCAAGCCTCAAATTCATCTGATAATCAGTCCTGGTTGCTGCAGAGCTGTCCTGTTCTCTCCACCAAAGAGGTACATCTGCAGTGATATTTACATCTCTGAACTCCTCCTGCTTTCCTTGGACAGTACTTACCTTTCCAGATGTTTATAGCTTTTATAGGCCATATGCCTGAGTGTTAACTGCCCTTTCAGAAGGTGGAGCCCGAGTCATCCCTGACCAGTTGTGCATTTGAATGCCAGTTTAGCAAGAATCCCCAAGACTGGCTACTTTCCTCTGGAGAGAGAATGCAGGTAAGACCTTTGCGTGAAGGCTTGAAAGGAAACTTTGTTTAAATATTACAGCATTCTTATGTTGAGAGCCCAGCGAACACAAGATTTTCAGGGATACCATAATTAATTTCTGTGCTTCTGTTCCCATGAAGGTGAGCCCTCCTGTTGTGTCCTTTGACTTCTACAAGGCCTGGGGACAGCTGAAGGACCTAGAAGCCTGGCTTTTGAAAGAGAAGACTCCTGCCAGACAGCGGACTCTGAGCAATGCTAGCAGTAGTAGTTCTACTTTCTCCATCGAGAAGATTGATGACTCGGAGCTCAATTTTGACATGGAGGAGGTTGAGGAGCAGGGGCAGAAGGAAGTCATTGCTGAGATGAATGAGCTTAGCTGCTGGCTGATGAAACCATCCAAAGGCAAGGAAAAGCAAGGGGGCAGTGGTAGTGGCCTAGCAGATGCAGAGATGTGGAAGCAAGTCTTCAAGCCCTTTCATGAGCCCTTCTCCTCCAGCGAGTGGCTCCACAGAGGGGATTGCGGCTCCTGCTGTGCCACACGCAACAAGGCTGTGGAGATCGAGAACCTAGGCAAGCTGAAGTGCCTGAAGCCCAGCACTCCCCCAGCCCCCCCTACCTCCTTAGACTTATGGCTACTGCAGAGTTCACCGGTCCTGGTCGAGCAGGTGTGCAAGGCAAACGAACCTTGCTCTACCTTCCAGGAGTGCGTGTGTGAGGAGAACTGCGGCAAGGAGGCCCTCAGTGCCTGGCTGCTGAAGCAGGAAGGCTGTGATAAGAATGGAAAGCCTTCACCTGACCACCAGCGCAAGTTGGAGTGCGCCGTGGAGGCCTGGCTGCAGCCGAACAGGAGTGGCCCCCCCATGCCGTCCTCGCTCTCAGGTTGGGTTTCGCCTGACTTGCAGGGTGAAGAGAAAGCCAGCCACGAGGAACAGAACTCTCAGTTGAAGAGCACCTCCTCAGAGAGCCCATTCCATCTGGCTTTAGACTTACAGAACTGGGTACAGCCCATGAAGAAGCCCAGTGTGCCTGTGACGCAGATCACCATGGATGCTGAGGATGACAAGTGGCTGCTGCGTAAGAGAGTGCAAGCACAAGTAAGTGCAGTTTAGTTCTTAGCTGTGCTAGCGAGCGGCCCTGGCCTTACGTGGCGCATTTCCTAATGCGACTAGCTTGCTCGTTTCAGGAGCGATACGTCCTTCCTGCAGTCTGTGATCTCTTCTCCTGTATGAAACTTGGTGGAGACAAGGAAAAATGGTTGCACAGAGGACCTATACAGGTAAGTCAGTTTACTGTGTAACTCCTTGCATGAATAAAGAAACCGATGCATCATTGGAGATTACTGTACGTATGGCTTTCAGTTTGATGGTATCTTTTTTTCTCCCAGATGTGAAAATTTGAAGAGAAGATTTTAATGAGCCACAAATTTCCTCATCGTGAGAGTAATACTTAGCACAACTTCCTCTGTCACCTGACAAAACCACTGTGTAGAGACTGGACTTTTCTCTTTGCTTTTCTTGTCTTGTTCTGGGAATTCACAGCTCCATGAAAGCATAGTATTAATTTTCCTGTGGGTCACATCAGGGTGTGGAGTAACAGCAGCTATCCACACCTGACATGTTAGCCTGGGTGATTCTTTTTTTGTGAGAATAACAAAAACTTCTTTGAATCAAAGAGTAGAGCTCTCACAGTACAGCAGACCAGAGTAACACTGAAGGAACTACAGAATGCTGTGCCACAAATCAGATCTAAATAAGCTATAGGATGTGGCACTTTAAATTCCACATTTAATTATCTGAGCTTGGGAGGTGCAATGATATGGGGAATTTTAGCCATCTTTGACTTATCTAGTATTATGCTCCATTTTAAACATGCTTGTTGGTGGAGGTGTGTAGTGTCTTGCAAACATGGCAGTTTAATCATCTTGAATGAATATTCCACTACTAATTTAAGGGTAACAGGGATGAATGCAAACTTGTATGTAGTAACTGAAGCTGTGGTTGGTGTACCACTAACATTTACCATACAATGGAAGAACTATGACGTGCTAATAACTAAGCCTATTTCTATCAGTGTAGGACATGTGCTGCTGTGGTGTAAGTGGATGAAAGGTGTGAAACAGGTGCTATATCTGCCAAACATATATACTGGTGCATCTGAGCATCTCTGCTGATTCTGTGCCTGAAGTTTGCCTGTTTGTGTTTGAACCTCATTTAGCACAGTGGCCAAGACTCTGCTGTAGCTCCACATACACAAGTTTTGAATACAAAGTAAGCAGCAGGCACATAGAGAATATATTTTAAACTGCTAGTATATTTTAAGTATTTACAGCTAGATTTTTTTTTTTTTTTTTTAAGTCTCAGAGCAACATGCACAAAACAATGCTACCAGAAATGTGTTGATCTGCCATGTGAGAGTGTGATGTGATGGGTTAGATGTCAAGCTGTTCCTGAAATGGTGTTAAACCTGACTTACCTGGGCTTGGCTACACACTCAGCTCTCATCACTTAAGCCCTGGCAGCCTGAGTCTCATCACGGGGAAGGAAAGGCAAGGTTGTTTTCCAACATACTCTAGCTTGTGTGGCCTCCCTTGTACCACGAGGCTCATTAAGTGCTTTTATCATATTCATCTTAAATGTACTTTATTATTAATGCTTGCCACACTCCTTTTCTTGCTATGGTATTGCTCTAACTTCAAATAAAAGTATGGAAAACATTCCCATCTGCGGTCTCCCCCGTTTTGTGAATTTCGCTTACTTGACAGTTGAACTTTGGAGGTACAAGGCTGCTGACGATGCAAGTCTGCAGTAGCATTGCACACGGTGGTTTCCTGTGTGAGATAGCTGCCTCCTGCTATGGCACATTGAGTAAACCAGTTCATTCTAAGGACTGCGTTTTGAACATTTCCTCACTTAGCTAGGAACGCGCCTGTTGCATGGAAGTCTGCGATTAACGCAGCTCCATTCTAAAATTTCCTTTTGTAAAGGGACAGCAGGTGGGCACTGTTAGAATAAATCCAGGACAGCATATTAAATGCTTCTTAGAGATTAACTACAGCAGTATCAAATGTTACAGGAGTTACAAACTTGAAGAAAAAGTTTCGCTTAAACCCCACTGAGTAACGTAAGCAATGCTTTGTCACCATAAACAGTAAAAATGTTTAGTTTTTCATGTAGTCTAAGCATATCATCTTGAACTTTGTTGTACTATCGTCAAGTTGACCTATCTTTCAAACAGGCAGACACATCAGGTGACAAAAGCATCTAGTTTGTTTTCACTGGCAACTTCTTACCTGTAATTGAGAAACTTTGAACTTTATTCATGTCACAGAACCAGTTCAGCTCAGCTCACAAACATGTTGACCTCTGAAACACAGCTAAGAGGAAGGGACATGTCATACTGTAACCAAAAAGCTTTAAACAACATTCTAGATCCATTAAAGTATAACCCTATGCTTTTCTTGCAATGTTAAGATTTATCATTTCTGTATAATCCCTTACCTCACCCATACATTGCACATTTTTGTACACTGGAGCCCAGAAATAGCTGTGACAGTGCTCACATCCAAATTGTCAGTTTAAATTCATTTTTCAAACCCACATACAAATGTAAATTATGTGACTAAATCAGATTCATCTATTATAATCTAAAATGAAATCCTTTCCACCTCCCCTCCCCAGTTGTCGCTTTAAAATTTATCCTAGAGAATCGAGTTAGCAGTCAGAGAAAGTTCATCTACATACATTTTTTTTCCCCTCTGTCCACCATCATTATTGCACAACACAGACACTGTTGAATACCAGCCCTCCAAGATGCTATGAAAGAAGGTTAAGAATGTTGACCAAAATAGCAACATGATGATCATCAGCAACGTACAATGACAAATGCACTGCTTCAGTGCCCTAGAAAGATTTAAGCTGAAGCACTGAGTGCCATCAGCAGAGAAGATACTTGAAAGTTACTTGGTTAACATACTCCTTAGAACAGCTCTATTTTTAAACCTTTAATTTCAGAAGAATTTCAACAGGATGACACAGAACACAAATTCAAAAGCATACTGAGTACATAATGGTTTAGCAAAACTAAAAACCCAAAACAGGGCTGGCACCCAGCAGTATTCACTTCCAAACATACGAGCAAATGGGTGGTCTTGAGTTTAACATGAACAGTGAAGAACACCCTCCACCTCCTCACATGAAAACATCTCTCAAAAGAATCTCCCCCCCCCATCAGCACACCGTGAAAAGAAAATTACAGTTTTTACATGTACTTTTATCTTAGAGGCAAAAGACAACAATTACTGCCAGGGTCTCCAGACAGCTACTTGTGAAGATGTCTCACATCCAGACAAAGTCCCCTACATGTGTGGGGACCGTGGTCCTTAAGGGTTACAGGGTCTGCTATTTTCCAGTTAAGAACTGACGCATAACTGATACTCATCAGGTGACCCCCAGTATAAATCAGTGTGATCGACCAACTCGGGTGAGGGAGATGGGCAGCCTGGAGACCCTGTGGCTTTCAGGACACACCAGTCCCCCATGCCAAGAGAGCACCTCTTCCTCGTGGAGCTGGCGTTCGAGGCTGGGATGAGCGTGGCCTCAATAGTGGCTTGGGGAGCCTCCCCTCAGGTGGTCCCAGTTGTTGTACAGAGCATAAAGTCCCGATATGGCCAGGCCTGCGAGGCCTCCCCGTGCTGCCCCGCGGAGCCCACCTGTAGACAGACACACACAACCTTTGTAGCACCACAAGGCAAAGTGTGACAGCAAGCAGTCCTGTTTGTGGAGGTGTGTGGGTGAGGAGGATCAAGGTTCTAATCTCCAAACCTTTCACTCTACACAATAGCCATGTTAATCACACACATTACCACCCTTTCAGGATTAGGAGCATGGGTTCACACAGGTGCAAAACTGAAAGTTTGCAAATTCTAGGTTTTAACTCCAATATTGTAAAATGAGCTCCCTCTCTCCCTCAGCATTACTGGCTGTCATTCAAATATTGTCTTAAAATGCACCTCTTCCAGACCCACTCCTCTTCTGATCTCCTAACAGCTCCATGCATTTGCATCACATCACCTGCCATACTTACCTTCCTTTTACATTTCCGATCAATTCTATAGGCGGCTACGTGTAATATGCACCCACAAAAACAGTGGCATCAAAAACGGTTTTGAACAGTCTCGTGTGTCCAAATCTCTTCTCCTGCTGTGAAAGCACTTTGTTTACTCTTAGCTGTATGTCACTTTAGAGAAATGTGGAAGCTAAATTAACAAATATCAGCGTTTTTTTGTGTCGGTCCTAAAGGACCAGGACCGAAGAGCTGCGTTCAAGAAACAAAACGGGCACATCTATACCCATTACAAAGTTTGGTCTTGTGTTGAGCTACAGGAGGAGGAAGAAGGAATGCGCTGAGAGCCAGACTGGTGGGTCTGCAGCTGGGCTTGCAGAGGCCCCGGGACCATGGCGCCGCAGGGATAAGACAGATAATGTTCCTGCTTAACTGGCCCACACCCACAGCCAGGCAGCCTCTGATAACTATGGGCAGGGCCTCATGTGTCACTGAACCGCCCCAGCTGAGCTCACACTCACACGCACATCACAACATGAAGCCACTGGCAGACACACAGCACAGAACAGCTGAGACCCCTTTTGATGCCAAACACCAAAACACAAGCACAGGAGTGAGACCCTTTCATCACGCACCACTGAAAAGCTAAACTGCTGTAGCTTCTCCCATGTAAAGAAACCAGGATCATCCTTATACTTTTCTACAACGGCATTCAGGAACAAGATGACTTTCAAGGAAAAAAAAAAAAAAAACTAAAAATTAGAAGCAGCAGTTTCTAATCTGTAGAGAGGTTCCTCTTACTGAAGCTCAAAGCGGTATGGTTTACAGACCAGAAATTGACCGTGGCAAAGCCGTCAAATACGTCATGCTGCACATTTACACGCAACGTACGATGGGCAATGAGCTAAATTTACAATAAACAATGGGCTTTATTGAACTTAACACCTTCTTTACGTAACAGACCACAGGAAAGCAGATGCTGAACATGAGGTAGAAAAAGGCCCTCTGTTCCCTTACAGCTCAACAACTGCAGTGGTTGGGAAAGAATTCCTCCGTTTACACTATTTTACCCTCAAATTTTAGTTAATCTGCCAGCAAGTCTTTCTCATGGCTCTTGAAATATGGTAACTGTAAAAACACTGTGTGTGTAATGATCTCCTAGCAAGATGACAGTCGTGAATCTCACTCCTTGTCCAAATCTGACACCCACGTCAGAATGACGGCACATGGGATGTCTAACAGGCCCCAGCAGCCCGCTCTGTTTGTTGAGATCCTACAAATAGAAAATTACATCCACATCCAGGCATGTAGACACACACACACGATCTGAGCATAACCTTAGATGAGTCCTATTCTTCAGCAAGACACACAACACACTTCCAAACAAACATGATCATAAAACAAAGCTACTCTGCTTGTACTGTCAAGCTCCCATTAAGTCATAACACAATAAAAGACATGTGAGCTTTGCTAAAAAACAACAGCACTCATGAGAAACAGAATCTGAGATATGTAATCACACGACATCTCGCAAGCCCAGGTCGGAAACAATCACACTCAATAAAATCAAGGGTTAGCTTGTGCATGAAAACAGCACTCTGACCTCCTCCACTACCTTTTGCACCATTTCTTGGCAACACGCTTTTCCGCTGGTATTTTAATATAGGTGCCATACGGCTTCTTGCTTTTTACAATGGAGTTCAGCCGAACGACAAAGGTAGCCTACGCTGTTATCCAGCTGATGAACCATGTGGGCTGAAAGTGAAAATGGACATGGGAAACCCCATTAGCTCAATGGCTTCTGCTAACCAGCTGGCTTCGCTTCCATGGGAACTTCAGACCATGTGCTTCAGAAAACACGGTTCATGCCTACTTTCCAGCCACAACAAACAAAATGAAATAGTACGAATTTCCTTATAAAAAGTACCTTCCTTACCAAGCGCAACTGATCATGCTTTACTGTAGTCAATATAACCAACATTCACACCCTCATTTCAACAATGAGGAACGTGGTTGGAAAAATGTGTGGTCTAAAAGTACTCTTCCTCTGCATGCATGACGGTGCACTCTGCACTGATACTTTTCCGATAACAGCACCCGTGACAAAACTTATTTCTCTGCCATTAAGAGTCTTGTTGGCATCTACTAGGAGGGAAAAAAAAAAAAAAAAAAACACACATCGAAATTACCACATTGAGGCATCTTAGTACCCAACTTGGAGTAGTCCAAGCTGTTGAGCTTTTCAGTTTGTTTCACTTATCCAGGCATGAGAAGGAAAACAAAATTTCTGCCTTTATCTCAGGCTTTTTCAAGAACTAACATATTATGAAGAAACTAGCACTTCAAAGCAAATGTAAGAGCAATGTACCTAACGCTGAGTGGTGAAAGGAAAAGATGCAATAGAATTCTAACAAAACACTTGTAAACCCCTTGGAATTACCTGGATTTCTACATGAATCATTTCTAAAATGCAAACTGATTTTCACCTAAGCCCTAATAAATTGTAAATAACGTGTGTGTTTGACATTTATTCATTTAGCAGACGCTTTTGTCCAAAGCGACATACTGTACATCTCAGCAAAAGTACAATACCAGCTGCAGACATCAAAGTCTCAAGGAAACCTAGTTTGTTACCTACCACTTGCTGCACCGAGGTTCGTCGTTCAAGTAGGTGCATAAAACACAGGACAGACACATCCTGATACCCTCCCACCGATTTTTTTTTTTTTTAATACAGTATTACAAGACATACAAATAAGCAAGTACAACGCCACAGTAGTGGCTGAGTAAAGGTTGTATCTGGGGATGCTTATGGAGTTACGATGCGTTAACAGTTACACTGTAAATGAGCTGGAGAGATCTTGGGCGAAGTGGACCTGGAAAAGGCAAGTATATTCAAGAAGGGTCTGACAAGACAGATTTCCCGCAGTTCTGAGTGACAGGGGAAGGTCATTCCACCACAACGGACCCAGAACCCAGAACCTCCGAGCTTATGTTATATTGCCACATATTTATTGACCCCGAGGTCATTTATGGGGAAGTATGTGAACCTCTAAGATAAGAGAAATTGGAATCAGTTACTCCAGTTAATGAGTCAGTGTGTATAACCTACCCTATTGTATTTAACAAAAGATTACCTACTCTTTGTAACACAACTCTGTTTAATACCAATATGGCTTAAGAAAGATTTCACAGACTCTCAATCACAGTTGAAGCTTAAAGACTGCAAAAGAATTTCTAAAGACTTTGCCTCCATCAGTCCAGTCAGGAAGATAATTTTTTAAAAAAAAAAAAAAAAAGGGGGGGGGTTCAGCACCATTTCTGCTCTCTCTACAAGTGAGCATCCTTCACAGATCATGTATGGAGGGAAAAAAAAAAAAAAAAAAAAAAAAACTGCACACCAACATCAAAACCTCATCCAAACTAAGTAGCATGGTGGAGGGAGTATAATGTGGTGGGCTTGCTTTAACGCATCACGGACTGGACAGCTTGCAGGCAGAGGGACCAAAGAATTCCAAGTTCTATCAGGAAATCCTAGTGCAAAAAATTAGGACATCTGATCTAAGAAAAAGCGGGTCACAACGGTCCAAAACACAGGAGTAAATCAACAAAAGTGAAGAACCACTCAGAATCCTAACAACGCCACTGAAAAGCTGTGGTGTGATCTGAAGCAGAGTTCAAGCAAGACATCCCAAAAATGTACATGAACAAAAACACTTAAATAGAATAATGGGCCAAAATAACTGCCAGGTCTCATCATTAGCTACAGAAAGGCTTTGAGGCTACTGCCAATAAATGAGGTTACACTAATTATTAAAAATAAAGGCTGACATACTTCTTCCATCAATGATCTTGGTTAACCTACTTATCGCATAAAGATCTAACATGTATGTATTGGTTGTTAATAATAGACTGTTTTACCTACGGCTTAGAAGATCAGATTACGTTTTAGACACGTTCCAAGTCAGATAATTCCACAGGTTTCACAAACTTTCTCACAACAGTATTTAAACAAGCAAATGCAAAGACTATGCATGTCTTACACTCAAGGCCTCATCCATTGTCCTCCCAGGCTTTTCCTCGTACAACTCACCTGTTGATTTGTACAACATGCCTGTCAACGTCCCAGCGGCCACAGTATTGAGGTCATCCTCGGCTCCACGAGCCTTCTCGATCACCACCCCAAACACACTGTACAGCAGGGCTGATGGAGCAGGAGAAAAGAGAGGCATACACAATGAAGACATACAAGGCACATTGAAAACTACATGTGTCAGCTCCATAATGTGGGACCTGTAATGGAATTCATATGATGAACGCTTGAAAGAGCAAACCTCTTTGTGCCTTTTTAAACAGTTTTCTGTCACTACTCACAAGGAGGTTCATCAGCAACTCATTGTTACTGCAAGCATCTCATCTTTCACACAGCCATTTTGGTATTATCTGTATCCTGCTAGCAGACCTGACTCTCATACTGTGTGGTTTCACAAATGATTTAAAAAGTTGATCCTATGCTTCAACAGAGACTTTCTGCAGTCTCTTGCATAATCTTAAACACAGCTATAATTATTGTATTTTCTGTAGGAACCTACAATAGCGACTGACCTAACAGGCAGATCCATAAGGTGAGCTGTGCGTGTTATCACTGGTGGACATCAAGAAACCATTGACAGCGCTCACCTACAGAGCCCAACGTGTTTGCCCATGTGGCTCCCTGCCGAGTGACCAGGTTAAGGATCCTGAAAGAGAAAGAAGCCATTTCTTGACTCCCTGGAACACTTGTACAGCAAAACATTTTTACCCAACATGTAGAGCAGTTTTCACTCATTTGGAATACTTATTGAAATTATTTACCTAACAGCATTCTGAGCTGCTTGGGTGCAAGGTATACAAACAAAGGATGTATGTTATTCTAAGAATTTGCGTTAATGGTCTTTGCCCCCATCCAGCGTGTACAAAATCAAAGAAATACGGGGGTGTCCGGCACCCTGGGCAGCGACCCTGACCCTGGACAGCGCAGCTGTGTTTGAGAGCTGCTAGCTTAGTCAACACAGGAATGCTTGATAACTGGCAACTGCAAGCACAGATGTTTAAAGGCATGAAGATCACCAGGAGATACCAAGTAATGGGCAACAAAATGTAAACGCAAGGGACAAATCAATCTCGTCAGGTCTGCAAGGTTGAGTGTAAAACATCTCCCTACAAATGTCTCCGTTAGTTATTCCTGACATTCATTTGGCCTAAAAAAGGTCTGCTTCTTATTTTAAGAAGCACGAGGGAAATGTAACTAAACAAAAAAAACAGGAGATCTTTTGTTAAGGAAAAAACACAAGTTTCTATATTTATTTCTGATACTACTGCTGTCTTTGTAATAATTTATGCAGATACAGAGCAGGTCTACTAGATGTATTTCTATATTGTGGTATGCACTGTCCTTACTATACAACAATCATCAAGCTTCAATTAAAATTAAAAGCCTTAAATCTATAGTCAGTCTTTTAACATGACTCAGTTTGAAAATACAAATAAACATGAATGGAAGCCACCAGATAAATGGAGTGGCTTTATTTCGAAGGCTATCAACATCTTACAAGTCCATCCATCCATCGTCAACAACCGCTTGTCCCGGGTGGGACTGCGGAAAGCCGGAGCCCAACCCAGAAACACAGGGTGCAAGGCTCAAGGGTAAGGAGACGGATCCAGGACGGGACGCCAGCCCGTAGCAAGGCAACCCAAGCAGGGCTCAAACCCCAGATCCGCCGCAGAGCAGGCACTGGTCGAACCCGCCACGCCACCATGCCTCCCGTCTTAAGAGTGACTAAATCAATTTTACATAATATATGGAACTAATTGAAATTTAAGATTAGTTACATTAATCTTATATGCTACTACACCAATACCTTGTTTGAATACCAGAAAACTGCAAACTATTTCATTGTGAAAGCAAGTTACATATTTGTGTTTGGTAAATGCAATACGGTTAGACTGAAACATGCAGAAGACCTTCTGGATACAACAGAAATAAGAAAAGGGTTTGCTGCTGCTGGAAAACCTTCTCTTTCATTTCTTTTCACACACAGAAAGAAAATAAGGTCTGGACTGCTAGAGTTGTTTCCTTAGCCTTAATGTGCAAAAACACAATTCCCAATTAAAATGACAGTTTAAATAAGAACTAAATTGAGAATGTGCACAAACTAGGATTAGACTACCACCTGGTGGCCATCAACACAATACTTCCATCAAATCCAACAATAATGAAGAACTTGAGCAACAATCCTGTCACCCTTACCTGCAGAAGTTACAATGTGTCTAGGAGAGGTTTTATGTTGAATTTAGTCTGTGCAGCAAGGGGAATATTAACAGAAGTCCACAACATCTGCTGTTAGCAATGGTGCATAGCTTTGCAGTTAGACCATTACAAGGTCAAAATAATCACTGTTAAACTTCTGATAAAATTGAGACTTTAAATGTTAGCTTAGAATTTAGTTACAGTACTGATAAAAATGTAACATTATTATTGTTAATATAAAGGCACTACTACTTCCAGGTTTAATTTCAGCAATCATCAATAAAGTACTTACTGCACGTTGCGAGGCTTAGACCAAGCCATGTCCCGGGTCTCCGCTAGGCCCATGCGCAGTCCATTCAGTGCTCCAAATGCCGCACCTGAATAGCAGAATACATGCCACAGGTCACCAAACATCTTGTGACACGTACCTCAGCACCACCCTTTCATTTTATGATATGTTAATATATCAATCTTAATAAAGGCAGCAGCCAAGGAAACTGTTTAACGCATTACCACATTTGGGGCTGACACTGTGGAGCAAAAGACGACAGTATTATTTAACATACGCTACATCCCAGAATGGTTCTTTAAAAAAAAAAAAAAGTTTAACAAGGGCAGGTAAGCAGGATCACAGTCACCTGTAATACAGCAACCACCGATGGTGAAGAATGCCAGCTCAAAGCGACCACGGGTCTTGTTGGCACCGGTGGGCAGGATGAACTCATCACTCTCCTATTGTACATGAGTTAAACAACATGTGTGTAACTCAGAGCAAATATTAAAGGATGATGACACCTGTTAACACCTGCTGGCATTTTTGGTTCGATCTCTAAACTTAAAGAGGAGAGACTTAAGGAAGCGCAGTGTACTGCCAAGTGAACAGTATCACTTACTGTAGCACAAAGCACTGCAGAGAACACACCAAAACAGCACAGGCCCCTATATTATTACTTAGCCTTCATCAGCTTGTACCGTGGCGTGATGCCTGTCAGTTGCTACTCCAGTTGCCCATTAGTCAAGTACTTAACCTCAACTACTACAGTAAAAACACCCAGCTGTAGAAATGAGCCAAACATTCATGTAATTCCCAATTTAATTTTTAAAAAAATATTTTTTAAAAATAGAATGACAGTGAAAAATTCAAGATCCAGGATGCACTGGTTTAATCTTGATTTAGCTTATGTCTTTGTCCAAGAGGACTTACACCAGCATGTAAGCAGCTTTACAAAGGTATACTTTTTTTATACAGCTGGACATTCCAACTAGATTAATCTGAAGAAAGTATGAAAGATGAGGCTGATCAAGGGTACAGCCCAGCAGTGAGAACAGAAGCAGGAACATTTAGAATGCAAGACAACAGTGTAAAAGACATTTATTCATTTAGCTGACGCTTTTCTCAAAGCGACTGACATTGTTGATATTACAACTATGATACAGTTACAGAGCTGGGTAATTTTACTAGAGCAATTCCTGGGTAAGTACCTCGTTCATGGCTATTACAGCTGGAGGTGGGGATCGAACCTGCCACCTTTAGGTCCAAACAAGTCTCAAGGCAGAAGCTCTAACCACTCCACTACCAGCTGTCCCAATACTACCTGCTGCAGTAGTTGCTAGAGCAGGACCCTCCTGGGAGCAACACACTACCGCTGTCTCCTAACCTTCCACTCTGTTCTGTTCATCACTGTTGTCAGTACAGTAGACATCTCCACACACGTGCAGTGGACCTGGAACCTACCTGTGTCAGGTACCTGGGGTCTACATTCAGGTAGGGGGAGAGGGGGCTCATTCCAGTCACTGCAACAGACAACACACGAGTGACGTCAGCAGTGTCCCCACCGGCCATAACCCATATATCGGCCTGACATGCAAGCGCACAGCACGACGCACAGCACCACACACACAGCTGCGCTTACGTCACGACGCGACACGTGCGGCTCCTCCACACTTACGCGGCACTCCGGCTAGTTCACTGTTTGAATACTCGGAAACGCCTCCAAAAAGACCGCCGAGTCCGCCTCTGGAGCCGCCGCCGGCCCCCTTCGTATTGTCCATAGTAATAGAAAAAAAAAACAAAGTACCAACAAGAAAACGTCCTCTCCGACGTTATGAGAGCTGCCGAACGCTGCCGGCAGGGTGTAGCTAGCCTAGCGGCCGCCTCAACTCCCGCTCTGCGCTAAGAGTGCTAGCTATCCAACGAATTCCGACAGGCCGGAAGTCAAAAAGACACGCATTTGTTATTAAAATACGTGGTTCCGCCAACAAGGGTTTCAAACGCTGTTCGCCTAACAATATTTACAATAAATTCATAACAGAAATGCCGGGTGGTCGAGCTGCCGCTTCTACTGGAACAGCGCCTTCTCTGACCTCCACAGCTCCGCGCGCGGCCGTAAAGCGGTTTGCACTGCCGCAAAGGAATGTGTGCTGCCGCAAAAGTTTGCGCGACATATCCTCATGACTCTTTCTGAACATAACAGTGTAAACGGATTCATTGCTCACATTTTATAATCAAGAAACATAGAACCAAAACCTCGCAGACCAAAGATATGTTCAGAACCGCCAAATTTGATTTTTGTAAGTTGTTGCATTTTGCGACAGTGCTTATGACACTGTGAGGGCGCATTTCGGATGCAACAAATGGAAGAACCGTATTATAGGTGACCACGTGTGCAGTGCGGGGTCGCGGTGGTCTGGAACCTATTCCGGAAGCGTACTGCGTGAGGCAGGGCACACACTGGACAGAGCACCAGCCCATCGCAGGGCAATCTCTCTCACATACACACACACACACAATTAAATAAAATCATGTTAATTAATGTTATATATGTTTATTACTTAATATCATATAATATAGCAAATTACTGAAAATTTGGTGTTCCTGCTGTAATAGCGTGTACTGTTGTATTTTGCACATGTGCTCTTTTGCTCAGCAAATCAGTTCTCGCCATAGTTTTAAATATGTAAATAAGATGAAAAAGGAAACCTTACGATGGCTCATTTAAAATGAGAAATTCACACAGAACGTCCATGGCCCCAGCACCCAATATGAAAATTCAGAAAGGGCACTGGAGAGTAACTGAACTGAGCACAGAGGGTCTCGATTGTCCCCCCAGTAAAAAAAAAAAAACAATCTCCTTTAACCACACATTTCGGAACCGCTTGTCCCATACGGGGTCGCGGGGAACCGGAGCCTACCCGGTAACACAGGGCGTAAGGCCGGAGGGGGAGGGGACGCACCCAGGACGGGACGCCAGTCCGCCGCAAGGCACACCAAGCGGGCCTCGAACCCCAGACCCACTGGAGAGCAGGACCAGGTCCAACCCACTGCGCAACCACGCCCCACCTTTAACCAAATTAAAATAAAAATCCGAAAAATCCATTTGCCTTTCTTTATCTTGTGTCTTTTCCACAATATTTTTCTTGAGCCAATCTGCCAAAACAAAACAAAACAACTGTGGTTCCGAAAGGCGAGGTTCGTCACACACGTGCTCGCATTTTATTTGCTGCGTCAATTACAGCAAATGACCACACGATGGCAGCAACACGCAGCCAGTCGAGATAGACATGCGCAGAGAGCGTGAGAAGGCGAACAAACAAGATTCTGTTCCCAGCTGAGCAAATGTCTTGCTGGGCATCTCATTTCATGCCTATATCTCTACGATACCTTAAAACATATTGTCAACAAAAACATATATATTTTTTTAAGAATCTTTGCACCGTTCTTAAAATTACTCCAAGCGCGTGACTGTGTATCATTGGAATATATGTAAGAATTGTTGAGGATGGTGCGCACGTGGGCTCCCGTGCTGCGTGTTTTCGCTCTGACGGCATGTTGGCTTCACGAGCATGAGAATCGTTCTTTAACGGAGCCTCGGCACAAACCATCCCTTGAGGAAACACACTGAAGCAATACTGAAGCAAGTGCTTCATCATCCCGATGTTACGCAGCTTCCAGCTCCAGCTTTCATTTTTATCAGTAACCCCGGGAGATTTATTTAACACAAAAAAAATAAATAGAACAACAACAAAATAAAAAGTAGAACCGAAAAACATAGCTATTCGTAGTTCAGCGTCTTTTTGATACTCTTCTTTTTTTTTTTTTTTTTTCCCCAGCGCAATCAAAAGAATGTCAAAATGAGAAGAGCATTGTCAGTCACGATTAAATCAAGGTTTCTCTTTCTGACTTTTTCTTTTGCTGTAGGCAACCTAATAAATGGGAATCTATAATTGATGTTACTTTTCCCAACAACAGCCGCCAATCGAGAGAGAAGAGTGTAAAGTTCAAAGAATCCGTATCGGCAACTCGAGTTTAATTTAGATCTAATCTAATGCAAACTGGAATCTTCACGCGAGTATCTTTTAAATGAGATAACTGGAAATAATATTTGCAGTTGCCTTAATGTACTTTACTTTTATTTCCTTCGTATAGTGGGCATCAGTAGCACAAGGAGTCGCTTCACCCGCGATCTCGAAACTAAGTTCCATGTAATAATACCTGTTACACAACGGATAAGCTTCACGCAGCTACCTGTAAATTAATGTAACGTAAATGTTTATATTTAAACATATCAGGTCCCCCCCCCTAGTGTGTGAGTGACAGAGAGAGTGTGTTCCACCGATGTATGGATGAGTGACCCAGTGTAAGTAGTGGATCTAGCGGTGTGTTACCTTGGTGAATAAGGTGTGTGGGCTGGTAACACTACATAGAGTTCACTGGAAGTTGTTTTAGAGAAAAGTGTGTGATAAATAAATTAATGTGTGTGTAAAAAAAAAAAAAATGGAAATGTGATTAGGAATCGTGGATATTCGGATAAGTACTTTTACAAGTACTTAGAGTAGTACTCGTGTGATGAACACGATTCAACGGTTCATGGTGGAAAGAAACTAACTGCGCTTAAGAATCACGCGGCGCATCTGAAGTGTCTCTTCCTGTTAATATAATGCACACATTGTACTTTTTATGAGATGTACGTCGCTGTGGAGAAAACAAGTGAAAGGCAATAAATGTAAACCGTGTACTGAGACGTTGCCGTAATGAAACGGTGTCCGCGCGCTGTTCTCGCGAGAACTTCCTTATATTTACATTTATTTAACTGACGGTTTTCTTCAAAGCAAAATACGATATTAAAGCTATTTACTCCTTTAGATAGCAGAGTAATTTAGAGTAGGTACCTCCCTGGAGGGGGGGATCAAACCTGCAACCTTAGCATCCAGAAGCAGCAGCACTAACCATTACACTACCAACTACCACCCTTTGCTGCTTCTTGCTAGAAAGTTCTGTGCCCCCTTCACCTCGCTAGCCGTCGGGCCTCAGGGATCACAACACTTGTACGGCAGAGTTGGGGGAGGGGGGAGAGCCGCTGTCCGTCTCTGTGTGTGAGGGAGACAGAGAGCGAGGGCAAAATCTCTTATTAGAATTCAGGCATTGCAGCTGGGGTTTGAACCACGAAGCGGAGCAATAAAGTTTACCATTGTTGTCAAGCTAGTGCCTCAGACTTCCTGGCAACCACACTAAATTACCCAGGCTTTCTGCAGGCCCAGAAACAGCCCACTGTTCCCCAACAAAAAGGGCATTCAGACAGAGGAGGCCGGCCTCCCAGGCTCCCGAAAGCTAACTTTAAGCCAATGAATGGATGCTGAGGGTTTCCTAAGAAAATGACTACTGTGGGAAATAGTAGTGATGTCATTTTGAATGCATTTCTAATGTTTTTGTTGCTTTTTTTCCCCCCCTCCTCCCTCTATTCCACTGTTCTCTTCCTGTTTCATTTAGGCCCATTATCAGGAACCTCAGAATGCAAAACAAAGAACCCAGGACCCCAGTGTGGCACCGTTTCCATGGAGATGTGAAAACAGTGCTGTGAGGCTTCTGTTCACTTTGAAATGAGTCTGGGCAAGATGAGATGGAGGAGGGTGGTGTGTGTGTGCATGGGGGGGGGGGGTACATCAGTGGGAATTTGGGCACCTTAAAAACAAATTTGTAATCCGTCACACTGGGGCTTTTTCAAACAAAAGGTTTGCAAGTTTGATTTAGTTTGTTCTTTAGGAGGATTTCTGTGCGGAGAGATCCGGGAGCCATTCAGCAATCTCCTCAAATACTTGTCAAGACTCAAGTTTAAAACACTGAAAAAAAAGAAAATGAAAGTGTTGATAGTTTTTTTTTTTTTTTTTTTTTTAATAGTTTAATCCCATTGGAAATTCATCATTGTATTTATGCTTGCATTTCTATCAAGAGCAATGATAAACTCTGCTGCTTTCATTGCATTATCCGTGAGCACAGCCTTAACGTGCACAAGGAAATAAAGGTTCTGTAACAGCAGAAATGTTACGAAGAAGTGAGTGCAGCTGTCTGTACGCCTTTGGTTCTCCTCACTGTAAAGTGGACAGTCACCTGTTTGGTTGGGATGAGCAATGAAAATTATTTTCCTGGACTCAAGGTGTACACTCGTACCCTGGCTTCAAGACATTCTTTGTCCTTTGTGAGACTTGTGCCCAGGGTTTGTAGATAAATCTTGCTGATTCAGATTCTGTGGGGATACGGAGTGCAGGTTTCCTATGAGGTCTGGAAGTTGTGGGATCTTGGAAAAAGGTATCCAAGAAACTCATGTAAACATCCCAGAAGACTAAAGATAAAAAATATTTAAGTACTCACCTGATTAAAAAAAAACGATCAAAAATACGAGACCATGCCAAACTAAATTTAGATGTAGGTACCTGAATGTCAAGGACTGACCCTGCGCTCACAAGAACCGAGGAAAAGGTGAACAGCTGTTGGTCATTATTAGGGGACCAATGAGGGCTTTGACATGAACTAGCCTGACTGAAAACACAGGGGGGAAGATGGAAAGAACAGATCCAGAATGGACCAGGGAGGTGAACAGCTGCCTCTCATCATGCTGATTGTGGGAGCTTTATAGTGCCTACAGAAATGATGCGCTCAATCAAGGTGGTCCACTTGTGTTCACATGCAACAGGATGATAAATATTAACTGACTTTGTGATGTCTCACAAGCAGAAACAGAAATTACATCATTTACACTGCCAAAAGGCCAAGGAACTGGCTCCGGAAATATAAACTTAAGCTGTTAGAAGCCAAAAAGTTGAAGATAATACAGTAATAATAATAATCTAAGTCTGGTCAAATCAGGACTACCTTCAAATCCATTGTAATAACAAGCAGTACAATGCAAGTGCTACAAGCAACGATGTGCCCTACCGAACTGAACAAATAGATGAGAAGGACAGTTGAAGTGAAATGACCGAGAGGGTAACTGTAACACTGAAAGTGGTAAAGTGCCTTGGCTGAAAGCCCCGATAGCATTACACAGATCTGGCACCTTTAGGAGAGTCTCGAGATGGAAGCCACATCTGAGAAAGGCCAGCATTAAGCCATGCCTGCAATGTGTCGGAAGCCAAATGACAAACCTGGAGTCCTTTTGGAAGAAAATTTTTTAGCTACGTCCTGAAAGCAAAATTCTATGTTTATCATAAACCAAAGACAGCCTATCACCCTGGTAACATCATCTCTACTGTCAAACTGGGTGATGGCAGTATCATGCTACGGGGCTGTTTTTCAGCAAGGTGGACTGAGTAGCTTCTTGGACATAAAGACGAGGCGAACAAAGCTAAATGCTGGCAAAACCTGTTGTAGTTAGCAAGGCACCCACGTCTAGAGTGACGATTTAAGTTCAGACAGGACAATGACCCAGACCACATGATAAAAACTAAGAAATAGATTAAAAACAAAAATTTCATCTTACCATACATCTCGTCAGAGCTGAAGCACATCTGCATGAAGACACTGGCAACAATTTCAAAATCTCAATTTACAACACTCGTACAGACATCTCCACATAGACCCAGAGGTGTGATTTCTGCCAAAGACGTATCTATAAAGTACAGTGGTGGGAGGGTCTGGTTTATCACGTTTCTAAATGAGAAATGTTGTCTTATATTTTTGGTGAAAAATGCTGCTGAATAAAATATTTTTGGAGAAAGAATGTGTTGAATTATCGTACTGGTGATGGGGGCAGAACATCCAGGGAAAACCTATGTTTGTGCATGTATGGGATCGCCCACATGGATAACTGATATTAAACAAATACACCCAGGATGGGACGCCAGTCTGCTGCAAGGCACCCCAAGGCAGGACTCGAACCCCAGACCCACCAGAGAGCAGGACCCGACCAAACCCGCTACGCTCCGCACCCCCCTATTTATGAGTGACATTAGTACAAAAAAATACTAAGGATTCTGTATGGTCTGGTACGGGAGGAGGTCCATGAGTGGGGGGTGACACCAGCCCTAGTGACGCCACTGCATTGAATGTCACTGTAATGAGAGCAAATACTGATGTTTTCAAACACCGACTAAAATGTGGTTTTAGCAGTAACTATTTACCTTTGTTGAAGTTGGGCTGCAGAAAATATCAGGCTAGATTAGCGGGCAAAGAAGTAAGACTGTGAGCAGGGTAAGTTTGAGGTCTGATCAGGGGCTAATCGCTCACATGCCAGCTGAGTACTTCTCCTCCCAGTTCCACAGCTGTGCATGTGCTGTTCTCTCCCACTCCCTCCGATCCCCCCCCCACCCATCCCCGCAGCTGCTGCAGCGAGTCTGGGTGGGGTGGAGGAAGCAGAAACAAACAAGCCAAATACCGACAGTTTTGTTCGTCTTTAAACAAACACGTTTTACAAACACAGACATACGCACACTCACACACATATATATTAAATACATTACAACTGCAGAGGGATCGCATGGAAAAAGGCCAGAGTCTAATGGATTCTCTATTTGTTTGGGACTAATTTCCCTGCTATTCTCTGTTTCCCTGCGGTACCCCTATTATTGTGAAACTCTTTTTCTAAGATGACATCTGCAAAGTGCTCTCTGGGAATTCATCCAAATCGGGCACCACGCGAAAAAAAAAAAAAACACGTAATTGATTCCGTAATTGATTTGTTGGTTTATTGGTCAATAAATCAAAGCATGAATCATAGTTTTTAAAATGGGACATTTTAGATTTCCTTTTACCGAGTATTCTAGGACGTATTGATTACCCTTCAAATATTTTTAGACGTTCTAATTGCAGAACGTAATGTGTCTTCCCCGAGTACTTTTCTGTCGTTTTTCTCCACGGCACCCGAGAGCTCTTGCTCTCGCGCTGTGAGTGCAATCAGAAAAGCGCAACTGATTCGATGGATGTGTTTTCAGTTTCTCTTTGATGAACGCTGGTCACAGGAAGACTGTGGAGAAGGGGGCAGGAGCCCAGGGCTTTGGGGGTGGGGGGGGGGGCGCCGCATCCGCTGGTGCAACTAAGGAGCCTATGCTCGATGTCGGAATGTCAAAATAATGATCTTGGCCAGCAGCCAGATCATTCTGTTCTGTGCTGAGCACATGGGCTGCGTCCATCACGCTCCAAGCTGGAATGCACCGCCGGACTTCGGCACAGCCAGGAAGGCTAGGGAGAGGACAACCGGCAATGGAAAACAGGAAGGGGGGGATTGAAATGCAGATTTAAAAGAAGGCGTCTTCGCTGGCCTACTCCATCCTGCTTATTGAGCCCCCCACACAAACGGCCCGTTGTCAGATTAGGCCTCGCTGCCTTAAGGCGCACACAAGGGACCGCTGTGTTCCAGGCATTGTGTCTGTGTGGTCATGGTCCTCCCACATTGTCTGTTTTCTCACTCTGCTCCCCAGGTCCTGGGTGTCCTGCTCACAAACAGCGCCTAGCCTCACCCTTTCTTTTTTTTTTTTGTAAGTTTTTTGTTTTTGAGCATTTCTGGTCCCTCGAAGCTGGGAATTCTGCAGCACTCAAGCTTGCAGTTGAAAGTGAAATAATAATAATAATAATAATAATAACAATAATGAAAAAGGCAATCACGCAATCTCAGTTTTCTAGCCGGAAAAAATTTTGCTTTTTGTCTGCTTACACTCGATATGGCATTCTGCAGAGGGGCGACTCTGACTCCGCGACAGCCCAAGGGGAAAGCAAGCCGATAAGCACAAACTAATTAGTGGAAAATACAATAAAATATTATGCACAATGCATAATTTAACCACTGTTTAGAGTGCATTAACTGCCTGAAACCAGAGGAAAATGTACTGTTTTCTTGAGAACTGAAAGGGAAACACAAAAATCCTACATGTTCCTACAAGATATGGAGCAGTATTTCGTACAAATTCCTCCAACTTCAGTGCATTATTTTAAAATCGTTTAACGTACCCCTGGCAACAATTTTGCTGAAAGGGGCAGTGCGCTATGGAATAGAATAACAACAACAAAAGGATATTTGCTTATTAAAAATGACAACGAAAGCACGGTGCGGTAAGATCTAATAACGGACCACTAAAAAGGCTGTTAACCTCCGTGTCCTTTCAGAAATTAATCAAAATAAAGGCAAAGTCTGCATCTACAGCACGTAAGTGGTTGTGCTGCATAGTGTGCAAGACGGGAAGAACCGGTGCTGCCGGAAACATGTATTGAAACTGGCTACAGCAGATTGTTCCAGGCAGAGGGGGGCCATGCTGGAGTAAGACCTGTTTGCATTTCAAGCCCAAAAGGGTAAAAAAAAAGCTTCTCAGAGGGAACTTGCTGATCTTGCAGAGCATTTGCTGAGGAGGCCTTTATGGGTTCCCCATTTCTGTTGTAATCAGGTCTGCACCGTGCACAAGAGATGGTTTCATCAGCCATCAAGTGGTAATGCAACAAATCACTGCTCTGTCCTTTTCGTTTTTTTGAAGGAATGGGCAGTACCTTGATGTAATTACGGCGTCATTCCACAGTGACTCTGTAGAGCGGCGCAGAGGGCGACATCAGTAAAACCGAAGACAGAGAAGAGCTTCTCCGCAGAGAGAAAGTTGCTTTTCAAATTCCCCACAAATGGGCTCATCTTCTTGACTTTCGAGATGGTCATCGGGGACTTAATGGGCCATCGCTGTGAATCCATGTAACTCTGTGCACAGAAATGACACCGTGGTGCAGAGGTGCAGGTGTAGGAATTGGAAGGTCACCGAAGAAGCTCTGGCACTTACTAAGGCGATCCTGGTGTGTGGACAAAACATCCTCCCAGGGCTCTTTAAAGAGTCCCAGCAAGCTCAGCTTTCGCCTCTTCTGCCTTTCTGGGTTCCACCTCCGGCAAGCAGACCAATTATCCACTCATTAGACCGCCCCCCACTGCATTCTGTTACAGCATTAGGGTTTGGGCACGGGATGGGGGGACAGTGCAACGATGAGATGGAGAAGACGCCGGCACCTGAGGCTGCCAAGGAGGGGGGTGGGGTGGTCAGGCGGCAGCAACCCTGGCGATGCAAGGAACACGATCTCACCCACAGCCTCTCACATGCAAATGCAAGGCATACGAGTATGAATATTTCATTCTGATTGATTCTTGCTCTTGGGAGGAATCGGCTTCCTAATGCGTCTGGCTGCCATGGGAATAAGGCAATGCGGAGGAAGAGGAGAGGAAGACTGGTCTAGTCCAGTCAGCGGTTTGGGGTTAACGTGGAACGTCTTCATGATGGATGGAGTAGGTGTTCGAGGAACGTAGCTGAAGCCATTTACAGGCGAATGTCTAAATGAGCGACTGGGACGTCCTGTCTCTTTTTGTAAATGTTTGTGTTTCGGTTGATTACCGAGTCGGGCGGGACTCGTTCATTTCACTTTCCAGAACCCCTGTTCTGGTGCCAAGACACAACACTGCACTTTTAATCTTCAATATGAGCCTCTTGTTGGCGCCTCAGCTCTGGCCGTGAGTCCACAGGATCCCCTGACCCCGCCTGGAGACCTGAACGCACCAGTCGCACAAATGAACACTTTCATGGCTCGACACCCGGTGGCAACGCAAGATGCGATTTCTCCTAGAAACAGCCAACGGGGCCTGAGCCGGCCTTATCAGCGCAGTGCAGAAAACTGCAGAAGTCTCTGGCAATTTCTTGCCAGTGATAGACATAGCAATTTCTTGGAAGCTGTCGATTGGCCAAGAGGAAGTAAAAAGAGAGAAAAAACAAAAACAGCGATTGGGAAAAAAAAAAAAGGTCAGGGAGAAGGGCGCACCGTTCGAACCCCAAACCGCAAACGCCGTTGAACTAAAAGTTGTTATGAAGAAGGAGGTAGGAGCGGTTGGTTCCCTACCCTTTCATGGCTGGAGACCTATTCGCAGTGCGAGGGCACTGCGTGTTCGGCGAGGTGCTGCGGGTGAGGTGATGGAGATGAGGTCTGGAAATGGAAGGGGGGGTAGCAGGTAAGCCTTTGGTGCATCTGCCCGTTTAGCCCCTCGGTCTATCCTGAGACTGGCAGCTTTGGAGATAACGGTAGATAGCGATCCTACAATCCCAGATAACAAGGCCCTCGAACGTTAAACAACACAAAGGTCCCTATTGATTTGCCCCCAGTGTGTTCATTTGGCTTTATCCTCACTCCTTTCTCCTTTACACAGAAAACGGCTCCTGATGGAGGTAATCTGACAAAACAGTCTGCAGCCCATTACGTCCTATCCATTTGCTAAAACAACCGCATCCCTATTTTATACATCACAGCACCGATATCGGGCCAACGAAGCTCCAGTTCCTACCTGCTCATATCAGGAACACATACAGCCAACGCTAAGTTCAAGTAGCGTGAATGATACTGCGACGGCTCGTGTGCTGGACCTCCGAACGGCAGATGTATTTCAAATACATCATGAGCCTTCATTTATTATCCAATCGGAAAACAATTGTATGGTGAAGTGTCCCTTTGTTTTCTGTTCCGTTCATTCATGCATATGTCTTAAACATGATCCATATCAAATGCCTTGCATTTTTTAGGCTCTGAAAACTCATTAAACTACGAATCCTTTCCACATCTATCCGTCTATATGTATGTTTACTGTAGTTCCTAGAAAAAATGAAATTAAACAGCTCTCAGAGGGCTTTATCTAAATACATGATAATTTGATCATTTTTCAGTTTTTCTTTTCATCGGAGAAACATTTACACTCTACTTTCATTTATGGAGTTGACAAGGGCATCGAGTGTTTACTTTACTCACTGCCTTGATTCTTCACATTTTGCACGTCAGACACATTGCATTTTCTCAGTGCCCAAAGAATATGTCTGATATGTCAAGTTTGCATTGTCTGCATTTACATTTATGTTTGCATTTAGTCAAGCAAGCACTTTTCTCCAAAGCGACATACATCTCAGAGAACAGTGTGCAGTCAAGCAAAACTGTAATGTCATTATGTGTGAGGGCAAAAGGAAAAACATCTTAATTTGCCATTATAATCTTAACAAAATGAACCAGATCAGTTACTCATAAGTGATTGTTGACAAAAAAGCACATAAAAGAGCCTGAACAATACTGGCGATCAGCTGAGACAGGAAAAAGTACCTTTAGGTACTGTCACAGTATAGCGTTTGTTTTAGGTCACTATGCAAAATATTTCCGGGAAACTGATTACTCTTTGAAACAGCTTTTCATAAACACAGGCATAACACATTACAAAGTGTTTTTTGCCCGTATTAAGAAATCTTTGCATTACACAATTGCATTCAGTTGCCATAAATAACACTGCCACTTTGCTCCCACAAAGAATTGTACTTATATTGGTTTTATAAGTAGCATTTGTATCTATTACACATTTTATTATTTCTCTCAAGATTTGAGGTACGTAGTGAATAGCAATCACTCACTCACACACTGAAACCGCTTGTTCCGACTAACCGGAGCCCAACCCGGCAACGCAGTGCATAAGGCTGGAGAGGGAGGGGACACCCAGGACGGGGCGCCAGTCCATCTCAAGGCACCCCAAGTGGGACTCGAACCCCAGACCCATGACAGACCAGAGCCTGGCCAAACCCGCTGCACCACTGTGCACCCCACTGAAAACAGTCCTTTATATTAAATCTTGAGCAGAATCTTGAATAGATGTTGTTAGACAAGTTTGTAAAAACCTTAATTCAACAGGCAAAGACAGATCTATTTCTCCTTAACTGTCTTAAGGAGAAATAAAGTAATTTTACAATATAAAATATCTCACCGGCTGATAAAGAGTATTGTCTACTTATTTAATAACCTGTGCGCGATGAAAGATAGGAAACATGAAAACATGAACCTGGTCGGACTTTTCACCCGGTTCAAATTTTCTCAGAAATCTTCAACAGTGATAACAGAGGAAAATAATTAACATTCGATCTGTAGTATTGATGCTAAGAGAAATCATTATGTGGAGCTAAATATAAAAATATAAATACATACTTTAGATATCGATTCATGAGCTGCCGTCCCTAGTGATCACACCTATACTGAGCAGTTCTCATAGAAATTTCTTTCTTACAACAACTGCTAGAATCAACTGCAGGCATGTCATTGAATCATAGTGTATAACATAACTACTTCAAAATTCAAAATTGAGATATATCAAATATGTATTCCCCCTCATTGGGGAATTTTAGAGTTAATCCTTGTTTTTAATTAGTGTGCAGGTATTTAGTTGTAAAGCTACAGTGAGAAAGCACCACAAGCTGGGCTTTTTCTTTCAATGTCTGTTTAACATTATGGCATTCTCCACAATTAAATATTATTATGGGCTGTTCTTTACAGATTTAGCTAGTTAGGATTCTTTCATTGAAAGGCATATTTAATTTTTAATGGAACAAAAAAGCAGGCATTCAAAATGCTCTACAGTTAATAAAACAGACTTTCTTCCATATTAGATCTTTTGAATTATAACATTTATTAAAATAACACTGTTGGTTATAAAGGACAAATTACAACAGAAATACTTAAAATGCAAGCAACAAAAAAAAACAAGTTAAACTGAATTAAAAAAATACATATATGTAGTCAGTGAAATGTTCATGACAATAAGGCTCAATATAGTCAATTTTGGTAATGTAGGACTGCAAAGCAAAAATTTTATAGAAAAAGATGAAAAGAATGAGCTGTCATATTTTTGTTTGTCTTTCTTGTTCAAATTCATATTTTTAAATAAGTCATTCAACAGTTTTTATTACATACATATAAAATAAGATACAAAAATACATTATAAACTTGTAACAATGGCTGTATATACGTACAGGTAATTTTTTTTGTAGGCAATAAATTGGGTACGTAAACATACGTACAAAGAATGGGACAAGAGCCATAACTGAATAAGGACGTGTGAATCGTATGGTGTCCCACATTAAAAAACTTGCTTTGCACACAGAGAAGGGGAATTTAAGAAAGTCTGAAAACTGAAATTAAGCAATCCAACCAAAACTAATAAAAGCATATTAATAAAATGTTAACCTGGAGTGAGTTCATAAAGGCAAACATTTTGAGCTTGATGGGCTCACTCACAATGGTCCTATTCTACTTTACTTTACAATACCATGGGGCCTTTACAGTCAAGAGTTTCGCAAAACAGATCATTTTTCGAGGTCCATCTCCCCATTCCCAGTAAAACTCAAATGACGCAATTATCCAGACTCCCCTCTCCACAAAATCAACCAGAGAACAGCAAAGAAAACGCCTTTCCGAAGTTCTTCCTCCTTCTGATTTCGTAAAAACATCTCGTAATAATAAACTGAATGAGAATGATAATAATAGATGTTCTAGTACAATTATTACGCTTCTTATTAACACTGCAACCCTCAACGGGATAAGCATATTAGGAAATGGAGGGATTATTGTTATTGTTGTCGTCACACTGCATAATCAAAACGGAAAAGAAAAAAGCAAAATCAAGCATCAGTCAGGAAGACGAGTTTGTGACACATAAACTCACCACAAACGACATTAAAGCCAACCTATTGCATAGTAAATAAAGGAGGGGAGTAGACAGTAGCACAGCACAATACTCAGTGGTGTGTTTTCGATGCATGCAGGTAAAATATTTACCTGTGTGTAACTTTGGAGGTTCTGCACACAATACCAGCCAAAGTCAGGTGTTCTCCATTGGCGTTGTCATGTTGTACTACAGTACTTCAGTTCTGTGTTCCAGGATGTCCAGACCTGCTCTTCACATGATGTTCATATGCTAATGTGGACACTTCCCCATCAAGATATGTATGTTTTCCAAGCTTCTACAAACAAAGATTTGCCCAGAAGAATGAGGATATATTTAAGTGGCCATTTCTGAATGGAAAAGTGAACCATCATAATGGTTGCGCTCTCCTCTTTGAAGAATAAGTTGGGCTACGAAGAATAAGTACGACTACATACTCTTGGTGGCCTCTCGGATTTCGAAACTTAGGCTGTGTGCCACCAACCTGTGTCTTCAGGCCATGGTGCGTAAGACCAGAGACACGGTAAAATGAATGTTTGCCCCAAACAGGGTGACAGAACCCAGCTTCAATAATTCATTCTTTGTTCACAGAGGATGAGAGCCTTAGTTGATTGACCTGGTAAGCAGTTAAAAACTGACTGATGAGACTTTCAATGACCATGAGTAAAATAAGGCACTTTCAATTTTGTTTTTCACCATAAATGCTTAACTAAAAGAAAGAAAAAGGCTGTTTTGGTCTTTAATATTTTTCCATCCACATAAAATAAACAGTTGTCCTCATGAAATAAAGGGTTTTCTTTGTTCATTTTTGTCTTTACAATACTTTAAAGTATAAAAGAGCACATTTTTTTGAAAAATATATATTTTCTCTTCACCAGCACCCATGAATCATAAAAGTATCTAGCTATTACATTAGTGTTTTTTCCTCAACTTCATACATTTATCTACAATTTATCTTCAGTTCATTACATGTGTACAGCTGATAGGCAAGCATGGCTTTTACATCCTTAAAGAAATGTTTTTACAAGGAAGTGTGTTTTTAAAATAGTTGCCAAGTAATGGGACTCATGATGCATGTACCTTTGCTGTCACCGAGTTTCACTGAAAGCTCCTTTGGCTCTTCCCCATCCCTGCCGCTCTCGAACCCCAACCCTTACTCCATCCCTTTTTCAGGCCGCTTCACCTCAGTCTGACATGAGATTGCAACCCTGGTCTTGTCCCTGTCCCCTGAGGGTCTATCCCAACCGCCGTTACGTTCTGGAGCTACGTTCTTCACAGAAACAAGCAAGAGGACAGAAACAATGCTGATGTGTCTCATGGATGGACAAGCTGACCCAAAGGTTCATGCACGTGGCCTCATCACCACACCGTACATTCAGAGCCAATTCCATTACCGTGAGTGGACTTCTGGCAGGTGGAGAGGTCTCCTGAAGCCTTTAGCAAAGAACGCTGCTATCTGCTCTCTCCCGATCTTCATCTTCCTCACCACAGGGTTGCGGGTGCCAGTGGGGGTGGTGCAGTATGGTGGTGGTGTGGTGTGGTATACCAGGGGGTGGAATTAGACCTTATTGCTTTACAACTTTTCAGTGCAGGTCTATGAGCCCGATGGCCCAGAGTAAACAGCAGGGTTGCTGCCGGGTCATCACTGTGTCGATTTTTTAGGTTGACAAGCTGTGGCCTGGCTTGTTGCCATTGAGACAGACAAGCTGAGGCCTTTTACCAGAGAACTGATCTGCAGGCAGGCAATGTTCAGGTCATCACTGGGTGAAGAGTTCAGAGGTCAGAAGGTCATAGGTTAGTTGCCGGTGGCGGCTGGGTGGTTAGGAAACAAAAAATAAAATAAAATAAAATAAAAATAAGGAGAGAAAAAGGAAACAAAAGAAAAAAGATAGAGAGGAGATTAGTTTCAGCTAGTGACAGCTAGATGACCACATGACAACTATTTAAGGCTAGGAATACCGGTAGACCACTGGGCACCATCTACTCAATGCAATAAAATCATGAGGGATTCATGATTTCACACATGACGGAGAGCCCACCCCACAGGTATAGAGTTAAAAGGAGAAATTAAAACCGATGAAGAAAGTAAACAAAAAACTATAACATTGCTAATGGTTAGTAGCAGTCAAGTGAACGAAAGAAATATGTTCAGATGGAAAAAAGGAACATAATTTTGACAACAGTCAGTGTAGTTACTATTCTCTGACTGCTATTAAGCATTATGCCTCTTTAATACTGCAAGCGTTAAAGCCACAAGTAATGATGAATGTGAATGCATTGTTATTAAAGACACGATTCTGAGAACATGGAAAAAATTCAAGAAAGACCATTTATAAGGAAAAAATAACTTATGGGCCGAACAAGTGTTTGTTGTTTTTTACTCAATAAAATTTTATTGCCTTTCCAGGAACTTTTGATCTATTTACAACAATTCTTGCTCTCATGATACAAAGCAACACTACATGGTTTGTCTATAGCAGTATAGGCATTGAAGGTGAAGCCATGGGAACGCCAAAGCTATTACTTTAGCCAAAACCCTCAGCTTTGGGAACTATTGACAATTTACAGGACACATAATATAAAATGCACTTGCATATAAACACTGAAAAGTCCTGTCATTTATATAAAGCCCTAAAGTATATTCAAAAATACAGGAAGTTTCTAAATGGTGCTATAATGTTGCTATAACGCATATTTCCTTTCCTACAAATAGCCCTCTAGAATATCATTGCTATTCTTTGTAAATACAATAAAATCTGACATTTCATATACATTCCTGCTTTATATTTTTATATATATATTTATATATTTTTTTTAAAAGAAGCCACTGGTAAATACTATTTTCTTTGCAACGACAAAAACAAAAAGAAGCTTACAGTAAACCATAAAAAAAACAAGTTCTCAAGTGGAATATGTACTGTAATGCATTCATCCCCTGGTCACTTCTCTTCCACAAAATGGACCCTAATCCACTCCACTCCACAGTGGTCATCTTAAGACTCTTAAATATACTTGCAGCTTCTAATACACATTTATGTTTCTAATTTATGAGGTTTGTCATAGTTTTGATTTTACATATCTCTTGTTTGACTGAGGCAAGAGGAGATGGAGATGTTTTTTTTTATTTATTCAGTGCAAAAAAAAATCCGATTTGTGCCATTTCTTTCAATTCAAATGAAGAGAAACCCAAACAGGCACAAACTTAGATGCAGGCCTTCTTTACCAGATCAAAAGTCTGTAAAAATGCAGAGGGGTGGATTTTAATGTCCACCCTTCGACCCTCATCTCAACCTCACAGACAATACTGTTTCACTGTCAATTTTTTGACAACCTGCACTACACAGTGTATTTTTGTTTCCAAATAATACACACTATAGGGCAGCAGCTTCTACCGGCAATAACTGTGTGCAGTATAAAAACTACTCCTCTGAGCAGAGACACTGAAAAATATATACATAAACACAGATGTTTCTATTTTGTAACTCTGTCAGATTGTGGGATAAACTCATTTTTATAGTCCAGTGACTGAGCTGGTAAAGTGGCCCACCTCTCAGATGCCATCATACATCTGCCCCCTCCCCAGAGACAGCATGTCACACACAGGTTCAACAGTTGTGCAATTTCATGTTGCATTTCCATTAATTTTTGTGAGTTTTATCTGTCTGTTACCAGACCAAACCTTAGTTTTCATTCAATATGTATTAAAATCTTACCTCTTAGTAACACAAAGCAAATTTTACTTGGCGTAAAATTCTGTAGGTACTAATTTTGAAACCTTCATTAATAAAAAGTTTTATGCATTTTGCTCTGATTGGCTTTGTTGCAACTGTAGGACATGTACATGAGTAAGAAACAAGAAGGCAATATTCCTCAGAGTTACTGTTACAATGCTTACTGTAAATTGTAAACGCCAGTTCCTTCATACCATTAGGCCCAGTCTGTATGCGTGCAAGTAAAAAAATTTTTTTGTTGTTGGTATGCATAATCTGAGGGCTTATTTTAAATAATATAAAAGAAGCATCGTTACTTAATATATTTGACAGGAATAACTCAGGCTAATAATCAGAAAAAGTTGAAAGTGCCAGATTTAGCTAAGAAACCGATATTCATCCGAATCAAAGTATTTTTGACAAACCCCCCCCCCCCCAAGAAGACGTATCGAGAACTTCAAGGATTGTTCAATGAAACTGTAAAGTGCAAAAAAGAATAAATAAAAACTGATAAACAACTAAATTTAATTGTGTTTCTTTTTAAAAGAAAGAGTACCAACTGGTCAGGATTATGTGCAACTAAAAAAAATGTCCAAGTACACAAACAGAAAACAAAAAGCATAAGCGCAGGATATTTCAGAGTAAATGATTTAACCTAAATTACATGGGCTCCTTTTATAAGTTTCAGCCCATTACTGACAGCTTCAATCAGCTTGTGTTATTAATTATGTTAATACTACCACAGATAAATCACTCCAAACACTTCATTTAATGTATATCTATAAATCAGCTAATGGTGCATTTCTTGATTTGAGATCTACATTTTGTATAGAAAATCTGGAACTGACAAAAGAATAATGTGATTTCTGTTGACCAAAAAATTGCTTTACTTTACAGAAACAAAAGCTGGCAGCGTTGTATGTTAAGGATGTGCATAACAGCTGGGTCTAAGGGTTAAAAAAGGCACAGAAATTCTCCAAAACAAGAACGTTGAAGATTTTATTGCTGTCACTGAGTTCATGATGGCATTTATTGCACAAATGACTGCAGAAAAAACTGCAATGCCATGTCCAGCTCATTTTGTGGCATTGCATTTCATTGTGTGTATTTTGTGGATGTTTCATTGTTAATGTATACAGTTAATATAAATGAAAGAGGGAAAATATGTTTGTCTGAAGGCTGTTGCATTTTGGCAGTTGCAAAATTGGGAATCTGCCCAAGAACGTTTTGGATCTTATTCCTCTGAATGTGTGTGAGCATGTGTGTGTGTGGGAATATGTGAGGCATAGTGGAACAAAGGAGCAAATCTTCAGTTTTCTCTGCCTCTTTGGGGAGGAATTTTAAAGAAACACAGATTATACTGAGTCCTATCTGTAGGGAAAAATTGACTAAGCAATATTTTCTACTCATGGAAACTGCAATGATGCAAACTATACTTCGAGGCCTATGGATCTCTGCTGGTCACGATAAGGATGTTGTGAGCTGTATGTTTCTCAGTTTAACACGAGAGTGACAATTACACGTGTCTGTGCCTATGTGAAACAGTAAAAGCATAATATATGCACATTCATCTGTTTTTCAGGCGGTAAGTGTGTAACTCGTGCTTGGGTGGTCTCTATCAAAGAGGTTAAAGGGGTAATTATGTGGGTGTATATTTCATGTACTGATCTTAAAGTGGACTGGTGTCGGTTTACAGAGTAAAAATAAAACGATTGCGTGGACTGGTTTCTCGAACATTAATGCTATAGTGAACAGTCGTGTTGCTCACAGATTTAGTTTTGCATGTATGGATTGTGTATGTCCTTGTATGCCTCTTATCTGCAAAAAATACTGCATCAAGTATCATTTAGGGTGGAGTGCAAGAGGTTACTTTGAACAGCTATGGTGAAGGCACTGAATACCAACTGCTTCAGGCAACAAAACGTCAGAAAGACTTGCTGATGACTATAGATGGCCAGACTTAGATGCTATTTAAGAAAACAGCCCAGTTTACTTCCGAATACCAGATGTCGTCTCATAAATGGCAAAATGTCAATGGTACTCCGTAATTTTAAATACGTTATGATGTGTACTTCAGATGTGTCCTATTTGTAGATTGTAACATCAATGACTTTCTCCCTAAACAAATAAATAGAAATTTACAAATTTGCCTATTTGAAAGCCACATAACAGGTAACTGAACACTTAAGTGCCTTCAGAAGATGACTGTTTTCTTTAACGAAAATAGGAAGGGAGGGGCTTCAAAATAATTCTAAGTCCATTATCTGTCATTAACAGCATGTCAGTCACATGGTCATCAAAATAATGGAGCTGAGAGGAATAGTCCATTCCATTGCAAAAAAGAAGGGTGGTGTGTATGTAAATGAATCTTAATCTTCTACGTTGTGGTCACTGTTTGGGGAGCTCCGCCACTGTATTTTCCCCTGTCTGTGGAGAAACTAATCCCAGTGTGGTCCCTTGGATCCAGGGAGAGTAAGGAACCATCAGTCCTAGTGAGGACAGGGGTGGGCCTCCAAAATGTTTGTGTTACACAGATAACGTGGTCTAGTTTTTGGGTTAAAGTTCAAACACACGGTTTTGCGAGACAGACCTTAACCAACAACAGTGGGTTGCACTTGTGATAAACATGAACACTGGAGCTAAACTAACCTCTGTCAGCGGTCACCACCCTTTGGTAGGGATGGACCCGCATTTCGTGCCTTCGAACCTTAGTAGTCACCGCACCTGCTTAAATTGCAACATCACCAAAAACAAAGTTAGATTATTCATCCTACATAAAGCCTATTAACAGTCAGTTTTTATCAACAACAGCAGGTTTTTCTTTTTTTATCAAAAATGATGAAAAACATCTAACAAATTATGCAAATAATAAAAAAAATTACAAGTTAAGGCACAATAGTACTTGTCAAAGAGTACACTGATGAAGTATTTCCAACATAGTAGCATTCACCTCTATTAAGTTGCCTTAACCAGGTGGTTCCTTTGTGGCATGATTCCTTGGTACAGTATTACTGATATCAGACACAAGCGCATTTTGCTTTACTAGCCACCTTTTCAGAGCACAGTGTAAGGAGCATCTTTCCAGTTAACATTTAATACTGATGATTCTTCTGAGCAAGCTCAGAGATGAGAGCTTTTTTAGGCACATATGCAGTAGCAAATCTCAGGTTTGACAACCCGTAAGTAGAAACAAATGGCATTGAATTAAGTGATTAGTAAAGCGAGACAATATCTTAGAGTTTTTTTTTTTTTCCCAAGACATAGCAGTCAGCAAAACAGCCCATGAAAATACATGCACTTGAGCACACGTCTGTATGATGTACACAACATCAGTAAAGTAAATAAGGGCATGACACCTCAGGAAAGGTGTGGCCATCTGTAAACGTCAAGGGGGCAGAGCTGTCTGACTGACTGCTAGGCAGAATTCATTATTTTATTCAAGGCAACTGTGAAACCAGAGCAAGTGTTAACACTCAGATCGGATGAGGGTTCAGTAAGACCATTCTTGAATGCTTTTAGCCTTTCGTGGGGAAAGCCATACCTAAAGAATAAAGGAAGGGAACGGGAAATTAGTGCCTGGAGTGTCGGTCCTCAGAGAAGCAACACACACCTCCTTCATAGCTGACCTGACCCCAGCCCCTCTCATTGTCCTCATGGGACCCCCACTGACCCCTCACCGTCCTCATGTTATCCCCACTGATGCCCCGGCCTGAGGAGACACCCCAGGAGAGAATTAGAGCATGAGGCTCAGTGCTTTTTTTCTTTACATCACACACAAATAGTGGAAAAAAAATACACAATTCAGTTTATAAAAATGCTGCAGACACTACGGGGGAAATGGCCTCAGTTTAGCTGAGTTTCAGGGTTCAATGGGCCAGTCTTCAGCCTGTGCTACACAGAGAGTGACGGGTGGGTCTTAGGGGAGGGGTTGATTAGGGCGGTGTCGGGGGTGTGTCTGCTTTTCTCTGGTTCTTTAAAAGGGAGCCCTTGACGAGGGCTCTCCCCGTTGCACTGTGATGGGAAAGTGACAGGTATGCAGGCCCAAGTACACGGGCAGCTCTTCCGCCTTTGAAGATGCTGTACAGGTCACACAAGAGAGAGAAGGGTGAGAGGCTCACTCATCTCCGTGGTCACAGTTTCCTGTCACAGCACATCCTCACTCAACAAACTGCCCCAAAGGCCCCCCAACTGACCCTCCGCCACCTGCATAAATACACACACAGTTTTTTCAAATCTGTGCAATTCTATGGCTGAATCAAAGGATGAAATCTTTTCTCTGCTCCTGGTTTTTATAGTACATGGTGTACTTTACACATCTGATGAATGCATTACTTTTTCTGACTGCTGCATTAACACCAGACCCTTTTTTCAAAATGGTTCTGATATTGCAAATACAGTGCAAGTATTGTTAACATAAATGTTTACGGACTATAGGACAAGTGAACCTTAGGTGTCAACCCCTTCAATTTATACAGAATCATGAGAGCACTTAATAGTTTCCTATGCAGAGGTTTCTTAAAAGGCTTTTTATGAGCAATGTGCTTCAAGATAGCAACGATGATTAAAAGAAAAACAAGTTGTGTCCTTTACTCACTGGCCACTTGCTAGCCTCTTTGGTGGACAGTGCTCTTTTGAGGGAAATGATCCTTTAAGATGGAGCTAAGAGGAATGGCGGACAGGATAGTGGGGGAGCCTCAGAGCTGGGGTGGATGGCGGAGAATGGGACACTCAATAGGATTGATGGGTGGGAAGGTCGCATGCTTACCTAACACCCCGCTGGAGTCGATGGGATACTCCAGGATGGAGGTGGCGGGGGCCAATGTGTAGGGGTACTCGTAGGGTGCGTAGATTAAACCTGACTCAGGCCCAGGGGGCACCAAGGTGGCGGTTGGGTGAGGTGTTCCATTAGGCATGACGGTTTGGATCTGTCTGATCAGAGGCATTATGGTGGGGCCAGCAGGGGTGGGGGTGCGAAGAGCGGTGGGGGGCAGGACTGGGGCAGGGCCTGCGATGATGCGAGGTGCCTGGGCAGTCGCTGCAAGAGAAAAGGCAAGGGCAGCTGCGGTGAACCCAAACACCCAGAGGGCGAGGGCCATTGAGAACCGGCAGACAGGGAAGGGGGTGCAAAGGGACAAGAGAAGGTAAGGAGAGGACAGCAGGAGAAAGAAGGCAGTAGGTGGAATGTGGAGTGGGATGGGGCATGGATTGGGGGACAAAACAGAAAAACAGTTAGTATCATGCATAGGTTGTAGAGCCCAAATAGAGCACATCAGTCCACAGTGAGAAGAGGCGAGAGTCACTTTGCACATGCCATCAGTGCATAACTCTTCTCCTCGCAGTCACAGCAAGGTGCCCTTCCTGAGCCTGTCTTATACAGGCGCACAAGAAAGAGCCTATCTGGTGCCTTTCTGAGTTTCCAAGGGGGTCACAATGTCAAATGAGTGCATTTACAGCCAAGTGCTTTGAGCTCCTAATGACACACTTAGCTAATGACTCAACCACAAAGTAATGACTTAATTACTTCATCACTGTAGCTCTTCATTTTGAATATTTCCTCAAAAATTAAAATTATGTGTTCAAGATGAAGGGCCTGACATATAGAAAATATTTGGGGAATGTAAGAAATACCAAATCTGTAGCTGTTTGGAGACTGCCACGTGCCTAGCTATGCCAACATTTGATTATAAGGTTTCCCAGGAAACCTCTCAAATCACTTTTGACAAATCATCCGATCCTGTAACTGGTTAAACATGTTTTCTAATCTGAAGTTAAGAGCAAAAAATTACAACAGTTAAAAACCCAGACCAATTAAGTTGGCTGTTAAATTAACTGTTAAAAGCCAGCATTTATACTGTGGAGTCAGCAGACTGCATTTATATATATACACACACACAAATATATATAGAGGATATATAATATATGATGTTTTAAGATACTGCCCGTATCAACACTCATTTTGAAAACACGACTGAAATCAAGAAAAAAGCCATCAGCACATCCAGAACATTTAAAAATAATTGGAATTAAATATCTAAGTTAGAAGCAATTTGTTTAACAGTTGGAGAGGATATTTCATACTTACATACATAATGCTTATTTCATTACATAAATACATACATAAAAATATACACATATGGTAGTGTACAGAAGACCATGAGGGAACCCTTACGGGACTTGATGTTGGCATCTCTGTAGGTCCCATTGAGGATGGCGAGTTCCATTAGCTGCATCTTCTTCAGGCTGTCCTCTCCCTCTGCCTGGAGAAAAGAGTTGACAAAATGGCATCACACACACATGCGTGCACTCACACACACAATATTGCCAGTCACCTGCTGTGGAGCCAAGGCACAGGTGTTGCGCTGTACAAATGGCTCAAAATGCAGTCAAGGCTGTTTCAATAGCAAAGCAAACTGAGAACTGCTGTATCTCCTCTGTTCACAACAGGTGTACAGGAATTAAATAGGGACAAGGACCCTGAACAAGAAATATGATCATTTGCTGTGCAACAAAATATCATTGCTTGTAGGTGTCCTCACTTTTACGCATTGACTTCTTCTCAAATTTTGTCTCATTTATATAGGCTTTCAACAGCAGTAATGGGGTTGGAAGTGACATCATTCAGTTTGAAATTGAACAGGCACATTTCTCCGTTAGACTCCAGTCTACAGTTGACTCCTCGATTCATTATCACATCTGTATTTCAGTTCCGACTTTGGTTTCAGTCGTGAGTCTGCTCAGGATCTTCAATCTTACAGTGTAATATAAGTACCATTTGTTATATTGCCATTATGATAATAGTTCTGTTTTACTTTTCATATCTGTATCTACAGGAACAAATTGATTTTGGAAATCTAATGCATATAAAAAACATTTATGCACATATTTTGAAAAAACTTAAACAGGAGATGCTCTGACCTTGTGTTTTGTGTCTTTGGTATTCTATGTTTTTTAAATTAGATTTTAGAAATAAAAAGGATACGGAAATGTGGAAATGCAGTAAAGATGAGCTGAAAAGCAGCAAAAAATTGCAAACACGCATAACTTGCATCACAACTGAAGCAGCTACAAAAATGGTACGTCCCTGCTCAAATACGTCACTCCTAACTGCACAGAATCAATACACGGTGATTTATCCTTGGATTGGTGTGTTTCACTCTCTGGGTAGGCGGTAATGGATACAGTCACATGATGATGCCAAGATCATCTGACCTGCACACAAGTAGTGAAGAGCAGCTGCACTGTTTTCTCTGCAGTCACTTGGAATGAAATGTGTCACTTGTGGGTTTGGAGGGTTACATATGAGTGGGCTGTAATTCCACACCTCTGCCAGTATGTGTCGCTGTGCTATAACGCCATACTGCTGGCAGGCTCAGCTGCCACGGGTCCCCAACACGACACTTTGCCTCGTGACTCTGGGCGACACAAATGTATAAATACTTATCGAACACGCAGTCACAACTGCCCATCGCTCTTCTCTGTACATGTGACCTGCTGTAGTGTGAGGGGTCACTTTGGGTGTACAACTATGCGAACCTTGGTTTACTCTGGCAAGGCCCTGTTCAAGAGCACGGTAAGGAGTCAGTCGCTCTCTACACGCTGACTGCTCTCTCTCACCCCATGGTTCCCTATCCCTGCATCTCCATCTGTTGCCTCTCTTTTTCTGTCCCTCCCTAACTGTGTCCTCTTTTTTTCTCTCTTCTCTCCCAAATGTTGCCTTCACAGTGTCATCTCTGTCCCTCTGTGTCCCCCCTTCACTCGCCATGCTGATTTCCCCCTCAACACCATGTAGCCAAAGGCCATAACACAGGCCGTCTGCTTCTCTCTTTCCTAGGCACTCACTCTGGTTGTACCGCAATTCAGAGTATAGACTCGCTGCAGTAGCACGTCTACCAAAGTAGACTGGGAACGCGGTAAAACGCGTGTCTGTGAGCACCTATGTGCTTGTGGGTGTGCAGTGATGGCTGGGAGGTTTGCAGCAACATATGGACAAGGTCAGTTACAATCAAGTACTACAACCAGTAAACCCCTTTCACCTCACTCCTCATCTTGCTTTACTTGCTTGCATCTACCCACGTCAACCGCGGTCATTTAAAGTTCATCACCACACATGCTCTCGCCTTGGCTCTGTGAACATAGTAACACCAGTCTGGCCATACTGATGCCAGCAATGTAGTCAAAAGCATTAGCTTTCCATCTGTCCCTCACAAACACATCAACATCTCTGCGCTTACTGACTGGCTCAAGTGAAACTGAAACCTTTTAACAACACTGTCCGGTCAAGCTAAACCGGTGCGTAATGATGTAATTCATTTTACGTGACCGCAGGGAAGTTCTGTCCCCACGCTGACACGGTCCAACCCCAGGAGAGGGCAGAGGAGTAAGGGAATGTTGACACCTGGAATGATGAAATGTGTCATTCTTTCAAAGCACTCACAAGACAATTGTGAAGGGGCTGAAATGATTGTTGGACTGTTGTTTGGACTGCGAGCCATAGCTCCCTGCAAGATGTTGCCCAGGTTTGCCTGCAAGGAATGCTTTTTGTGTCAGCTTGCATGACAAGAACTGATTCCCAAGTCAACGGGTGTGGGATCAGAGCGACCTTTGGAGCACAATGGCTGCCAGCGCAGGGCTCTTCATCAGGGCTTGTCAGGCAAGCCCCTATACACCACACTGTTGATCCCTGAGATGGGGTTAAGAGGGTTGTGTGCCACTGAAATCACAGTAATGCATACGGATTCAAGCCTGGTGCCACTGAACACATCTACACAAGACTGTACCCACCAATCAGACGCAAACATTCAAACACGTGGCTATAATGTCATGTGGGATAGTCTAACCTTTATTGGACAGGCTGTCATTGAATGAATGATAAATCTGAAGAACATATTTTGAACTCTTCTAGTCACCTTTGTCTTAAGTATCAAATGAAGCAACACTACATAGTCTGTCCACTTGAACCTTCTTTACTTGCCTGTTATTCATTCACTTACAGTAATTGCTTCTCCTTGTCAGGGTCATGGTGGTCTGGAGCCTATCCCAGAATAACTGGGCGCTAGGTTAGGGGTACAACTTGGAAAACATACCAGTCCACTGAGGGGGAACCACGCAGAAACACAGACACATACTGCAGGCAATTCAGAGTCACTGATAAACCTGACACCTTTAGACTGTGGGAGGAAACACACAAAGGTGGCAAGAACATCCAAACTCCACGCAGACCGAACAGGATTCAGACCCGTGCAGGTGCTGCGAGGCAACGTTGCTTTCCACTGTGCCACTCTGCTGCTCGCTGAACATCTCTGTACGAGCTCAGTCACACTACGCTACACACCTGTATTAATGTGGAGCCTCTTCAGATATTATAGCTCTAATGGCAGTTTATGAGTTTAAATGAGTCTTAATTTAATATGTATGTTAATCTGAGTGCTGACTCTTTTAATTGGCTGTCTAATTAAATAAACACCCATTAAATATGCATGTTTAAACAACCTGGCTGTGTGCTCAGTGTGCATCCTGGAGAGAAAGATGAAAAATATCAACTGTGTTTGTTTACACCAGTATGTGACATCACACCACATGTCTTCAGGGCTATTATGACTGGAATGGGGAAACAGAGAATACAGTGAGGATGAATGAGGGAACAGCACAGTCTCCTATTGCAGCACAGAAGAAGTGGTCCCAGGAAAACTGCATAACCTTGCCAACACGCATAAACATACAGGCCTGCCTCGTACAGGAGCGCCCTTAGCAGTGGTCTGCATTCTACTGATATAATTAACCAATAACTGTAAATAAATATTGCATATACAGTAAAACCCACAAGAGCTGCTTCCTTCTCTGCCAGTTTTTGGAAACACTTTTAGTTTGACATGTCTCCCTTGCCATGCTCCCGTCAGCCTGATGTCTGTTGACAGTGGGGTTTAACAGTAGCTTGTGGTCACCAGAGGCCAAGGCCTTTGAGATGCAATTCCTTCTAATAAAATGACCGAAGGCGCAGAGAGACTTTGTTAAGTAACAAGCCTCACTAATGAGTCTGGAAAGTCCACTCTCCTTTGTTTTGCACACAAAAAAAATCAAGAAGGTAAAATTAGAAACTGAGATATTTTGAGAAGGGTGTGCGTGTGTAAAACTCTTTCCTGTCTGTCTGAGACCGGGCCAAGGGAAGTGACCAGCGCCCACAGTCATTCTAGCGTGTGTGTGTTTGTGTGTGTGAAAGGAAATAGGACTTGAGACAAGTTACACACTTCGCCTGCTCTCTACTCACCCCGCTCCTCTACGTTAATTGGCTTTGGATAAAACCAGAAGCATTTCCCAGTCCGTGCAGATACTGAATGAATGGCGAATGCAAATAAGCAGAGCTTCTCCAAGCATGACCTTAATTTGCTCTGCCATCTGTGGGGGCCTGCAAAGACACAGTAACGCGGGACCTGCTTCTCCAGGGAGGTCTGAGGAGGGGCCTAGTGTCATGGAAAGGACATTCCCCCTTTTCATTTCTGTGTGCCAGAGAAGGAACACACCCTTGAGTTCATCCTGCTCCAGGCAGCTCCACTTGGATGGAAGTGGATAAGTTCTCCCTGTTTACTGATAGCTGTGACAATACAAAAACAAAGATATAAGCCGTAATGTCTTACCAGATGTGGCTGCGGAACTTTCACAAAATGACAGGCTTTTATAAGCAGTATTTTATGTACTATGATTAAATGAACAGTCATGCAAACATATGCTACATCTACACCGAGAGTTTGTCAGGAAACATGGTTATGAATTTTGGTTTTGAATGGTTGCTCCTCAAGTCATGGGACACTGATCTGCCCAAATCAATAAACATGCATAACACAGTGAGCTTTCTGAAGTTAACTGTGGCCTCCTATGTGCAAGGCCACCAGACAAGGGACAAGCGGTCTTATTTTGACTTTGACTAAATAGCGGTAAATGCTATTGGTCTCTCTCTCTCTCACAGACACATGTATGCACACACACACACACACACACACACACACACACACACAAACACACACACAGAGTCCTGGGTTTGCAATGATCTAGTTACATTGGTTTGTTTATGTGTGTGTTCTTATTAATACTGTATGAAAGGCAGGGGATTGTATGCAGGGGCTCTGGGATGTAGAGGTTTAAACCTCTAAAATAAATCAATTCCATGTGTCACATTTGTTTAGAGATACAAGGAAATGAAGTGAGCTCCACTAAGCTCAGTAAATGCCTTGCTGAGAATCCCGGTGCTGTACACTACACTATAAGCAGTGACACGCATCCTTATCTATGAGCTATCTGACACGTCTGGTCCAGAAGCGGAGATTTTGTAGTTTGTTCACAAACTGTAATTGTGCTCACTGCCAAGCCATCTGGGAAATGCAGACGCCTTATGTTCTTAAATGCTAGTCCTCAATTGCTGCAATGTATAAAAATGGCTGCTGGGTTTTCACTTGACAAATCTGCAGGTTATACACCTGGAAGTAAACTGGAGAAAAGAGTTTACTGACAACTGGACATTTTGTAATGTAACCTCTATCCATTTGTGTGTGCAGTTAACAGCGGGGGGGGCACAGTGGGTTTTACTGGGTCCTGCTCTCCGGTGGGTCTGGGGTTCAACTCCCGCTTGGGGTGCCTTGTTATGGACTCGCATCCTGTCCTTGGTGTGTCCCCTCCCCCTCCAGCCTTGCCCCCTGTGTTGGCTCTGGCTCCCCGTGACCCCACATGGGACAGGCGGTTTCAAACAATGTGTGTGTGTGTGTGAGTTAACAGCAGCCCTATTCTTTCAGTTAAGCAGTGTGCAAATTTAGAAAGAAGTATTCAGACTCTCAAACATTCCTTATTTCCAGAAAACAAATGAAACACATTTAATCATTTTCATTTGAAGCTGCAGTTATAATTTGAATGAGAATTTCCACAAGATGAATTATGCATTCTGGTGTTTTCATTTTTTAGCTGCATACATACTTTTTTGTGGCATTCAGTTCACACTCACCGGTACGTTAACAGTAACCACAATAAAAGATAAGAGTGAGACACACTGTACCCAACAGTGACCTATGAACAAGGATCAGACTTTCCCCGTGATGGACTAATTGCAAAAAACAAGAACTTCCCAGCGGTAACCTCCCATCCAAATTTGGACTGACAGTGAACTCAACTAAGAAGGAAGAGACCTCCCAGAGTCCAGAAAAAACAATCGTCCCGATGGGGAAAAAAAGAAACTGGAAGCAGGTGAAGACTACAGAGGAAAGGGGAGGTTTCAAGGCACAGCAAAGAAATCAAATGCTACTGACAGACTTGTGCTCAGACAGGCGTCGCTGTATTGTCATTATTAAAATAACACGGCATGTGATGGCGAGACACTAGGAAAAAGCTGATCGAAATGAAATTTCGGTTTGAGGTAAATCAGTAACTTTTTCCACCTGAAAGCGCTTGTCACACTGGAAACACTTAAGTGCAAGCAACATTTAATGCCAATCAATATGTTCGTCTGGACTAAATAGTCCCTAATTTACCTCTGAATCACTGTTAGAATTGCTCCTCTTTTTCCGAAATACCACTCGCTGTGATAATTTGTACTGTTATCTAGTCACAGCCTCTTATCCGAACACCACGACAGACACACCTGAACTCAAACTAAAAAAATGCTTCTCCAAGACATACAGATGTGCTGCAGAGATTTTCATGTCAGGCCCAATATTTTTACAATCACGCTGAAAGTAAGCTTTTCTGAGGGACTGAACGTCCATCTGACTTAACTGAGCAGGTCATCAAAAATATAACATACTGTGCTGTCCACAGCACAAAGCTGATTCATTTCTGCTCCTTTTCTTTGTTTTATGCAGCTCATTAGGAAAGCTCTTTAATGCTTATTTTTCGTTGTTAAATAACAATGACACAGAGACCGCAACCTTTAAAACCAGAAGTGACACACCGCTGACTTCCTACTGAAAGTAGAAATGATATTGAAAAGTCCGACTCGGCGACACAACTGGCCTTTAGAAAGAGAGACATTTTTGTAAGTGAAGATGCACGTTCAGGACTTTTTATTTTCAAAGTTGACATTTCATACAGACTATATTTGAATGAAGCAGAGCTGGGGCATCCATTAATCTCTCTGCGAATAAGAATCATAAGAATCAGCACCTTTTGCACACCCTCTACATTTTGATGTTTCCAATGATAAACCCCCAGCCGCATACCTCCGCCAATTCCCCCACCTCACCCCCAACCGCATCGGGAGAGAGGAGGAAGGAGGTGTGAGGATGTGAGAGTGAGGACACAGTGTTCGTCTTCGCTGCTGCAGGGTCCCTTGCAGCAACTCCCCCCGCGCCCGGAATTATGTGAAGAATTAGAGCTTTCCTTCAAGGGAGGCCGGCATGTCAGTCACATGGCTCTCATTCCCTTTGAAGGCCAAGCTAGTTGCCAAGGCAATGCCCCCTCTTCCCTCCCCAGAACACAGCTTCCTTCTCTTCTATTGAAACCCACCAGAGTGAATCTCTCTGAACGGGGGGGAGGGAGACTTAAACCTGTGCTGGAGGGTACCTGCACCTGGACTCCGGAGGAACCGCTGCCTAGTGAATCAGCCCTCCTAAGAAAGTCTCCAACACTTCAACAGGCAGCACGTAACCTAGGAACTGGGTGTGGAGGAAGGAGTCGAACCTAAGCAGTCTTTCTTAAAGCAGGGGACAGAGGGGGCACAAGGGCTCCAGCAGAGTGTGTTTCCCTGCTGTGCAGAAGAAAGCCAAACTCAGGATTTCCACACTCCAGTCATAAACAAAAGCCCTTCTGATAGTCTTTCTGCCTCAAAGACCTGGATGACTGCTCAGTCATGTGACCACCAAGTGGCTCCCTGTTGTTTGCACATGTGTCAAAGGCTCTCACGGACACACACGCACACACACACAAACACACACACACACACACACACACACACACACACACACACAAAGCAGCTCACTCTGTTCTTGGGGTTGACCACATTCCTGCAGTCTGTTGTTTCACTGCAAGGGAATTCAGTCATCCCAGCCCAAGACTGCAGGCATCGCATTTCATATTTATCTGACAGATGTTCTTCTCTAAGCTTCAGGAACTCTGCTTATTAAGGCCAAATCTATAAGCTTTGTTTCCCCAGTTATACAACTTGTGCTGATCCTCAGTTTGATCATTTCTGTGTCAGTTACAAAAATCCTTGAATGGCAACAATGGTGAGGGCAACCAAACTCCAACAGGCATTCACTGTACCTACTACTCCTCTCCTTGTAAAAACAGAAATTTTTATGATTGTAGAAATATTGGGCTTGACACGAAACTCATAAAACAAGCTCCATTTTCCTCACCTCAGTGAGCACAATATTCTCTAAACACAACCTCAGCATTGAGACAGTGCTTTAAAAATGTTGTGGGAATGTTACTTCGCTGAGCCAAGTGTTGCTATGTTGCGCAGGGCCGTAACCCATGCTCAGTACCTAAAGTGTCCATCCAAAGTGTCCATCCAACCATCCACCTTTAAAAAGCACTTGTCCCAAGTAGGGCTGCGGTGCAGCAGAGCCAATGCTGGAAGCACTGGACACAAGGCTGAGGGATAACATCCTGGCAGGACACCAGTCCATCACAGGGTAGCCATAAATGCACACATTCTCCCATTCACAGCCTAAAGGCAACTTTACTGTCATCAATTCGCCTGAACTGCATGTATTTGGACTGTGGGATGAAAGCAGAACACCCAGAGGAAACTCACACAGACTCCATGGAGACTCAGAAGGATTGAGCCCAAGGTCTCTTGCCCCATCCAAGCGCCATGAGGCGGCAGCACTACTCGCACCAAAAGTGCAGTTTTAAAATAAATGAAAAGAAACATCCAAATTGATCTCCACTCCTCAGTGGATCTCTCCAGTCTTCTCAGACACAGCTTCTCCCTCTTGGACCCCCGCCTGGTGTCTCTGCACACAGGAATACGAAGCCACGGAAAAACATGTCACGCAAGACGGAGCCCATTGTGCTGAGGAGAGAACAGATGGGAATCCACACAATGCGCAGCTCTCTTTCTGTTCGCTTGCTCTCTGTGCACTTTTGATTGATTAGCAAAACAAATTGTGGAGCCGCCTCCTTTTCATCCCTCGTCTGTCGCAGGGAATGCGCTGCGATCAGGCGTACCTGGTGTGTGGGCAGGGTGCAACTTTTCAGCAGTGTTGCCAACAGGACAATATGGGAAGGGTCACCAGTATGAATGAATGTAAAAATGGCTCAGGAATTTCTACCCCATTTTCCAGTGCTGTCCAGAGCAAGGAGGCTTTCTCTGATGACATAGACAGAAGCACTGTTCACCTTATTGCCCACAGACCCACAATACCACAAAGCCCTTGTCACAGCTTTTCATTCATCGTTTGGCAATCCCTTGTTGCAGAATCTGAGACACCATGTCTGTGTATGTGTCTGCGTGTTTGTCCAACCTAGCTGAGAGACAGAGAATGGCTGAGAAACTGGTGAGCCCTGTAAGGTGATGAAACAGAACAGGAAGAGACATGCTCCAAGCAGACCTCACCTTTGCAAGGGAGTCAAACTGGTCTGACAGCAGTATAGCCCGACTAGCTGGGGGCACGTGGCGGCAGGGATATATTAGGTAAACGGGGTATGGGGTATTATGTGGGGCTGGCAGCTTCTCCACAGGTGTGGAGAATGTGCCCCTACTCCACCCCCACCTGGGAGGGTGCACGGTCCCATTTAAATTTCACTTTATCTCCAGAGTGACAATTAATGCTGCCTGTATCTGCTAGGACCCTCAGCCAGGAGCCAGCTCCAGCCCAGCTGATAGACAGGAGTTTAATTAAAGCAGGCCCTTCAGCACTGGGCGTTTAAGACTGCTGCTGGTAGGAAGTGGGGTGGGGGGCTAAGAGACTCCACAGATATCAGTAACAACATTACACCAGGTTGCAAAATTGCTGCTGGACCTATCTCATACTTTGTACTGACGTCATCCCCATCGTCCAGTTTCTCGTGGGCTCCCGTGAAGCTCCACGAGACAGGCCTACCTACTCTGGACGGAGATAAATTACCGCCGTTCCAAATCAACAGGCGTACTGGGTGAAATGATAGACTTGAGTTTAATTTGACCGTGAGAAAGCCCATTTGTCGAGTGTGAGTATATATTTACCTATGACTGACAGATATGACATTTTCAATTTTCGTGCGCTCCTCGTCTGCAATCTTGCCAAAGCATGCCGTGTTCCTCCTGTCTGCTGGTCCACGCAGGCACTTTTCATCTTAGGCTTTTTCCCTGGGTCATTAGATCAATATGTACGGAACAAAGATACTTATCTAGTGCCATGTGAATAAAGTCAATGTGCTTTTTTAGCACTTCAATGTAATTTCACATTGATGGCTAACCTAAAGATAAAAAAGCACTTGAAAATGAGACATGAGATGGAATATTTGAACAGTTTAGAATTAGAGCCTATCCTTCTGGTAAAAAGTACCGACATCTGTGTATTATATCAATACTAGCAGAGGCATGGTCATTCCTTCCAAATGTAGTTGCTTGAAAATAGGTTTACCAACCTCTGTGCACATAAACTGACATCAAATCAAAATAAATCTTAAGAAAGGTGTGTATACCTATATGAGTAACTCAGGTGTGGGAAGATTTTGGTTTTCTTCAAAAAGTAAAAAGAAAAAAAAAAAAAAAAAAAGTAATTCAACACATGTCAAAACAAGACTTCAAGAGCGCAATGATTTAAAGGCATGGGGGTGAGGGGGCGCAGTGGGTTAGACCACAGTCCTGCTCTCCGGTGGGTCTGGGGTTCAAGTCCTGCTTGCGATGGAGGGGTGTCCCGTCCTGGGTGTGTCCCCTCCCCCTCCGGCCTTACGCCCTGTGTTACCAGGTAGGCTCCGCGACCCCGTATGGGACAAGTGGTTCTGAAGATGTGTGTGTGATTTAGAAGTTATGATTTTTCCTTAATGACTTAATGGAATGAAAGGCATCTTGTGCAAAACCACATTTGTTTCCAAAGGGATGTGAAGAAAGTCACCAAACACAGATGGCCCCGGGAACATGAGAACATGAGATGTTTACAAGCAGGGATGTTCTAGTTCTGCCTCCCATCTGATTTCTGTCCTGTGAGTAACTACCAGTGAAGAAGGGACAGGGTGGGTTGACATGTGGGTCTCCCAGGTGTGGTGGGTTGCGAGTTCATGTAGAGGTTCTACAAAGGGAGAAGGACAGCAGGAGCCCTGTTCAAAAACCTCCTTGTCTCTCTGGCAACAAAGACTCCCCATCATTGTTCTCAAACAAAGTGCACCAGACGATGCAACAGACAATCTAGAAAATCTCTTCTGATATTTTTAATACGAAAAAAAAAAGAAAAAGAAAATGAATGCCACAGAATAGGGGGCGCGGTGGTGCAGCAGCATTTGGCTCTCTGGTGGGTCTGGGGTTCGAGTCCTGCTTGGGGTGCCTTGCGATGGACTGGCATCCTATCCTGGGTGTGTCCCCTCCCCCTCCAGCCTTGCACCCTGTGTTGCTGGGTTAGGCTCCGGTTTGTCGCGACCCTGCTTGGGATGAGTGGTTTCAGACAGTGTGTGTGTGTGTGTGTGTGTGTGTGTGTGTGTGTGTGAATGCCAAGACAATATATCTTCCAAATATATGACATTTTACAGTATTTACAAAGTTTAACAATGTATGTACTATATTAGAAGGAAGATATAAAGAAGTCTGTTTTAGCCTTTTTGATTGTGGAGCGTCGGTTAAGCTTTAATTAGCTTACATCGGAGCAAGGTAAAATCATGGAGCAGCTGTCCTTTGAAAAGCACATGGGACGGCATGTTTGCAGAATGGACTTGAACCCCTTGCTCATCCCCAATTTGTGAAAAACTACACACACTGACTGCATGACACTGCAAATCAGTGATCTCTAACTCAGTACCCAGCAGGTCATGTTATGTGCCTAGCTTGACTGGTCCAATTAGTAGTTAATTATCAGCACTATCAATATTGTTTTTTTTTTCTTTTTTTTTTAAAGGAGCATTTAAACACACAAGATCCACCAATAAATGAGTGTGAGATGCATGCTACAGACTCTGGACTATGCCCTTTCTCCACAGTACCTCAAACACCAAGCGTCATGGCAGGTTGCTATACTCTCACCTCTCCCAATCCCCCAAAGAAAGGGAGTCGAAGCAGCTAAAACGGAACTCAAAGCGTTCAATCTGTATGTAAATTTAGGGAGGGATTATTGAGCTCTTTGGGAGGCCTAAAATAGCAGGCTGGTGGTTGTTATTCTGGCACAAATGCAGCAAAAGGGTTCCCCATTGCGTCTCTTTGCCCGATAAGAAGGCTAGGGGTGACATTACAACGGTAATGAATTTTGATCCTGAAATGGAAACTGTAAGCCCTGAGAGTGCATACAGAATTGAACCGAGGTTCTGGCCACGACCCTGAACCCAGTGGGAAGGAGGGATCCCTGGTCCTCAGGGGCATTTGCCAATGTGTGAGACACACGTGTGGTGATACACTGGAACAATGTACCTTCTCTGCTGCAACTGCAGCAGCAGCTGAACTGTCAGCGTCTGTCCCGGCCATGTACCTCTGGCAGACAAGCAGGCCGGCGAAGAGCTTAGGGGGTTTGCAGAAGCAGTGTAACCAAGGCAGCCTGGATTACGGAAGCACTCTAGGGCACAGTTAGAGCGACATCCCAGTGAGATCTACAACTGCCTCCCATGACAATGCCAGGCTTCTTTACACCCTGACAGTTTTCTAGAGCAGCAAGGAATGTCACATGACCAATTAAAGCAAAACACACACTGCTGGAATTCCATCAGTTTGCAGGGTAGGACTCGAGTCAGTAACTTACATTTACTTCTAACACATTTTCTCTATTATCTACTAATCTTTGATATTAAAAAAGATACTGCAAAATGCCCATAGCACACATTTTATAACTGTACTGATAACATCACTTCGCTCAAACATAATGTGTCACACGACCTCATTAAAAGACACTTCTGGACTTATGAGGTAGTTACACGGCATTATTAGCAACGATTAATACAGACAGGGACAAAGAAAGCTAATCATATAAACAATGCAAGAATGGAACAAACACTTCTTTAAACACAAAAGCAGCAAAGTCACGGCTGCATTGAGGCAGGATGGAGTGTTGATAACAGCTGAACCAGGTCTACAGCTGCCATTCATGTACAGCACACCTCTGAATCAGTACAGGCTCACTAGTCTAGCCATCGTAGAGAACAGGACCTTACAGTGGACTGCGTAAAGTTTCTGGACCTTGACCCTGTTGTCTTGTGGTCTGCATTAGTCCATGGGCAGTAATTAAATGAATTAAGGCAGCCTCGCTAGTCATGCCCCCTGTATTAGTCTGTTTCTATGCATGACTATCTCTCACATTCACTGTCAAGTTTGTCTCATGACTCTGAGCTACAGACATGAACTTTCTCTCAAGAAAGTTTGAAAAGAGGAAAATAAGCAATTCTGTTTCTTGTGTGCATATGTGTCTCTTTTGGATGATGCTGATCACAGTCATTGTAGAGAGGGTGGGAAAGCTTGAGCCATATGAGGCATTACACATCGTGCCTTGCTTTAGTGTTGTTTGTGTTACACATTCCATCATAAACATCCACAGAATTCCATCTGCCTGCTGTCTCAATAAACACAAGCAATATCTTTCCTAACCAGTTTTTCTTAGAACAGATATAGGCCTACTGTGTGCAGTAAATCACTAACTCTTCCTCTTTAGCCTCTCTTCTTGTGCAGTGTTGAGTTTCTGTCAGCAAAAATTAAAGTGCCTCCAGTATAAATGAGGAATATTTTATATGGAACATAATGACTGAAATGATGCGAGTAAAATTTTAATCACAGACGACCTCCACTCACACACTGACAGCCTGAAATGATTTACAAAGTGATTTATAAGGACTGGAGTCCTCGGATAAAATGACGGTGGTTACATGGACAGAGATGAAATAACTTCCTGTGGAACTTCCGCTGTAACAGCACTTCTCACTTCCTATTTGTGACATTAAGGAAACTCAAATGGAATAGTGCATCAACAGAAAAATGTACAGTGCTGCTTGAAAATATGTAAACAAAATTCAAATCTATAAACAAAATGAAATCTAAGTGTTAAATCTTTAAATTAACTTCAAAAATGGACAAATAATTATGATTTACACATCTGACTTTACTTACGTATTGCCACGCCCACACCATTGGCATAACCAGATACACCTGGGACCCGGCAGGATATAAGGCAGAAGCGAACGTAGAAGGACGCGGAACCTTATTTGCCAACTGCTCACTCGTCCTGAGTCAGCTTACCTGTCGCTTCTGCTCCTTGTTTCACCTCCCGAGTCTGTCTCCCGAAACCCCTTCCGGTTCTGTGACCTGATCAGTTTACTCGTGTTTTGACTTATTGCCTGTGTTCACCGACCATGATTCTGGATTTCCTGTTGTACGACGTTTGCAGTCCAAAGACCCAAGCCTGTCCCTGACTACGGTTCCTGTCCGGCCCCGGAATAAATTCCTGTGCACTCCGCAATTGAGTCTGCCTTCTCCTTCCCAGACGAAACCATGGCACGTATTTGGTTTAACAAATGCAATTTGGGGTTCACTTATTTTTGCACTTGCACTACTTTCGTTTTTCTACTACACGCATGATTTCCTTTAAGCAAACAATTCCATAATTGGTCATTACACATCTATTATGTCCGATGAGAAAGACTGCTTTTCATTAAATAGCAATTTCTTGGCAAAACTAAAGGACACAAGGGCTTCTCATACTTTCAGACACCACAGTACATGTTAGTGCACGCACAACTCATTTACTGTTAAAGAAGCAACACAACCAACCTTAGTTAGTTCAATACTAGAAATGTCAGCACTTTTATTTACTGAAGTTATGGCAGTGTCTGTCAGTTGACATTCTATGCTAATACACAAGGCCTGGACTGTTCAATTTATGATAATTGGTTTTAAAGGGCAACTGTTTCAGAACTGATTTTATTATACTGTATTAAAATGTATATTCCAATAATAAACTGGAGGTGCATCTTACACATTTCCACCATGATTTATAGACCCATAACTTCTATCTCTCACCCCTGGGATTCAATAAGAGGCCACCTCCAGTAACGGAAGACTCACGACATTTAGGCCATATATATTCATATATGTATATATAGACGTGTGTTGCTTAACGACGGGGAAACATTCTGAGAAATGCGTCGTTAGGCAATTTCGTCACTGTGGGAACATCATAGAGTGCACTTATACAAATCTAGATGGTATAGCCTCGATGCAGTCAAGAGATGCGGTAAACACAACATTTATGACGCTGCTGCCGGCGTAACACAGCATACTGTTTTACAGTATACTTCATAAGTAACTATGGGTACTCTGCATTCTGCATGACTCGGTCCTCTGGGCAGAAACAATGCACACACTGCAACAAGTCAGGCAGCTTTGCTGTACCCAGCATGACCCAGCACCTTCCTCTAGCACTTCCTGGCACAACAGGAAGGCTGCTGTTGGGATCAACACTGATCCTTGGGTCATGCCTGAAACAGGACCTTAGATGACGTGAACCATGACTGCCTGATTCATCCACAATGGGACAAGAGCGAAAGCACTGCTGCATTCAGAGTTTCCTCTCCCTTTATCTGTCTCGGTACTTTCATTTCAGTCACTTCTGCTTTCCTCTGGGGCAGAAATACTGTGTGGGCCCCAAAAAAGTATTATCCAGAAGGAACCAGAGTTCAACTTGGTGGTGCACTCACCGCAGGTACCAGTAGCTTGCGGACCTCCTCCACAGCCCGTTTCAGCTTTATTTCTGCCCGGTTCTGAGCATCTTCCACAGTGATAAGAACGTGCAGGTCCTCGTTGAGATGCTCCCAGTTCGGCTTGCCTCGATTCTGCTCCTCCTGAAAATGATTAAATGGAAAGAGAAGAAAAAACAAATAAGGCTTTGTTTGCTGGACTGAAGAAATAAGAGTGAAGTCACCATTCACTGCATTTGGCAAAAATAAAATTCAAAGAAGAAGCTACCACAGAATCACTCTGGAGAACTAAACAACATAAGAACATCAAACCTACGTGGTATACCTGTGTAGTCATAACATATACTGCAGATCCAGTGAAATGCTCTATGAAGTACACATACACACACACTTTTCAGAACCGCTCGTCCCATATGGGGTCGCGGGGAACCGGAGCCTACCCGGTAACACAAGGCATAAGGCCGGAGGGGGAGGGGACACACCCAGGACGGGACGCCAGCCCGTCGCAAGGCACCCCAAGCGGGACTCGAACCCCAGACCCACCAGAGAGGAGAACTGGGGTCCAACCCACTGTGCCACCGTACCCCCCTGCTCTATGAAGTATAATGACAAAAACCCTATGCCAGGAGTGAGCCATTCCAGTTAAAGGCATGCCATCCTTCTAAGAGCTTCTGTCTGCAATGTTAGTTCTGAAAATTTTTTCTATAGACAAAAAAAATTGTTGCATTCAAAAAGGTTGCCAGCCAAGAAGAGGATGTTCACAGTGACTTTACCTTCATGAATATGTTTCCGATTTCACTACCTTTGCTTTGTACACTTGGTTTTATTTTTTTGCTTTACTAATTTGTTGTATTTGCAGTGAAAAATGTAGATGTTACAGACTGACAGACCTGTGAAGCACAGGAAGGAAAATGTTGAGCGTATCAGTTCTGAATCCAAAACAGCTATTGATCAATAATACCAACAGTAAGATATAAAGTCATACACTTCCATGACAACTCACCTACAACATCAAAGTGATGGCTCTGGTAGCAGTAATGGGAATCAGAGCATTAAAGTGGGACAGCAGAAAAAGCAATCAAAAATGAGAGAGTCAACCGTGGCACTGTGAAAAAGTTATTCAATGTGAATATTCAATAGTTTGACTGCAGTTTTTGCAGTGTTTTTCAGTGACATGACCTAATAGTGTCAGCCATTCCTCATCAGACTCAGTAGTGTAAAGAGAGGATTGATGAATTGGAGACACACTCGCGTATGAAAAATAATACAAAGGTGGGAGGAGATCCAGGCAAAGATAGAAAACAATCACAGGACAATAACGAAGCCATGTTCCTATTTCATTTCGATGCACACAAAAAGCTGTGGCCCGCTCCTTCTGTCTGGAATATAAAGGACGTCGAGCTGTGGTGTGAATAAACACATTCTTGTGTGTGAATTACTATTCACCATTTTACCACTCAGCAATCTATATCATCTTTTTGTACTCGCCATATTTCCCTGCACTGCGTTTGCATAACTGTAAAGCATCCATCCAAACAAATCAAAAGACAGTGTCACAAATCCCTCATGTGATGGCATCCCTTCTTCAGCAAGTATTTAGAAAAGAAATACACAAAAACATGGCAGCCCTGCTAGAAATGCTTTTCACTATTTTTCACTATATCCACTATATCACAGAAGCAAAAGAGTATCTCTCTTAAGTTATTTTCATAACATTTCAAGATCTTCTTTTAACTAAACTAAGTGTGTTTACAAACGTGATCAGCATTTCAACTGATGTGCTACTTTTGTTTAAGAGTCCAGGACCTTGGTATATCTCTCAATGCCAAACAGCAGCAGTATGCTCAGCACAGGTGCACTAAAGCTCGTGACTTAGATCACCTTCTTCAAACTCCCTTGGTCATGGCTGTACGCTACTTGATACCGACCGATATGTAAAAATAACCCTGGTGTGATGGAATACAAACCCAAGATTGTCCGGTTACTACATACAAGAACAACGGAGAAACACAAACCCTAAAGCAGGTAATAAACAAATTGGGAGTTTTTAAATCTCTTTTGATTATCTGGGGGGTGTGATGGCACAGCAGTGCGGCGGGTTCGGCTGGTGCCTGCTGTGTGGCAGGACTGGGGTTCGAGCCCTGCTTCTCGTGCCTTGCGACAGACTGGCGTCCAGTCCTGGATGTGCCCTGTGTTGCAGGGTAAGGCTCCAGCTCGCCATGTCCCTACTCAGGACAAGTGGTTATAGATGGATGTCATGGGGTCTTCTGATTATCACCTTGATGTCTGAAGACACTTTAACATGCTACACTTCCTGACAGAGCTCTAACTGCCACATGAGCAACAACAGGAACAAGTTGGTCAATGGACCTACAGAGGAACAGCTATGGAAACACTCCTCTCATGTAGGCTGTGTGACAATGGCAGATACATTCCAACCCTCACTGGACAAGCTCTGACCTGTTACTCCCACTTGCTACTTTCTGGCCAAACAGCATGCATTGTAGCACAGCTCCTGACACACACAGGCATATAGACATCACTGGGTCTTCTTGTTGTCAATAAAAAATATATTAGTCTGCCTGTCCACATATTTGAAGAAAAAAACTGCTTCTTCAAAGTGGAAATTAAAAATTGATGTCAGTTAGTGAACACTTTCATTCTTCCTTCGTTCTGCGTTGAGCTGCACTGGTTGCATAACATAATAAGCCAAAATATGCAGATCTACACTCTGAACAATGAAGAACACAGACAGAGAACTACTCAACTAGACAACCAGGTTAATGAAAAAGTCAAGTGATTATTATGACATTATTCAGCTTTCTACTATTCAGTTTTTTGTAGCCTAATGCTGGGAACAGGGATGTAAACCAGGAAACTAGCATTATTTCTACAATTTGCGTAAACAAAGTTTATTTTTAGTTGCTTTTAGAAAAAAGGAAATAGCTGTTTCTTTACTAAAGCTATACAGATAGCTTTGGGGAGCTAGCAAAAAGAAGCAAATCTTTGCTGATTTTGTAGAAAGTTCAAGCACTGCAATTATTGACAATATTAGCATGGAAATGCCACCATGCTTAAATAGTAGTGGAAACCCTGTATGTATTTCTGTGAGCACACAGGCATGGCCAGTTTATAATTTAGACTAAAAACAGATTAGCGATGAAAGGTACACCAAGGGAAAACATCCGTCCTTGGGCACCAAGAACCTAATGAACAAAATACATGACAAATGTTCTTCTAAGAGCTACAGCAGAATTTCCGGCCTTTTCTTTCACATTATTATGCCTCAAAAATGCTACAGAATTTGATTTTTTTTCTCACTGGCAACAAACAGCGTCCGTGCATCTACGCTTGTTTTTGATATGAACCCAATGAATGGTTCCTCTGGGGTGCCAGCAGGAAACATAGTGGTTATACCTTGTACTCCTAGGTTTGAATCTCCTGCAGTACACTTGATCAAGGTACAAAATGTAAACAAAATAACAGAAAGATGTAACAATATATTAATACCAAGGGCCTAAAAAGGAGGTTTGGCCTTCAGAACAGCTTCAGTCCTCCTTGGAATGCTGTCAAACAAGTCCTGAAGCGTGTGTAGTGGGATATTGCACTATTCTTCAAGAAGAAAATCCTACAGTTCTTTTACGGATGAAGGAGGTGGGAATCGACTTCACACTCTGCACTTCAGAGCTTCATAAGGTTCAATGATGTCTAGACCTGGTGACTGGGAAAGCCATGGAAAGTGTTGACTTCATCTTAAGGACCATGAAACCACTCTTGAATTTATTTAGCAGTTTATACGGGTACATTATCAAAACTAGAACATGGGAACATTGCGAGGGAACAGTGTTCACACCATAGGGTCCATCTGGTCCTGTAAAATGATCTCATATTCCTTAGCCATTATACAGCCATGCAGAGCAATCAGCAGACCTAATGACTCCCACAAGATGGTTCAGAATACCATTATAAACATCCCAGCACATTTAACTGTTGGCAACAGACATTGTGGGTTGAAAGCGTCCTCTGGCTTTCTTCACAATGTAAACCTGTCTGGATATAGGAAATAGGATGAATGATGATCCATCATCCATTGCTCAGACGTCCAGATTTTGTCCTCCTAACACCAGATTATGCATCTTTGTGCATTGGCCTTGGATCCAAACAGTTTCTACATTGCAGCTCTGCCATTAAATCCGCATTTATGAAACTCAGCATGTAAAGATTTTGTTGAAACTGGGCCACCAACGTCCCGATTAAATTCTGTGGGAATTTTTGAGGATGTGCTTTTGTGGCATTTAGCAACTCTCTTGTGAAGTTTCCACTGATCCCTGTTGGTAAGTTTCAAGTTATGACCACTGTTCCTCTTTTCCAGTGCCCTTTGTTCATGTTTGGAATATGCAGTCTTTATTTTTGAGACTGTCCTCCTTAATAATTTAGCAGTTTTTGTGATGAATGCACCTGCAACTGGGACACTGGTTATTCAGCCTGTTCAGACATTTGTTAGTTACCTCAAGTTGCTTTGAAAACTCATAGTAAAGTGCTCACCATCAGACCTCATTTATAGCTGACACATACTGCTAAGTAGCAATCAACCTAGTATCACTGACATTTACAGCTGCATTGGTAATTGTGATTTAGAGGGTTTATTTGTCCATCCTCAGTACTTACCTGGGACTAGTACCATAAAATTTGTCAGCTGTATAAATTACTAAATCATGACAAGCAGCTTGGTATACAAAGCTAATGTTGTAAGCTGCCTTGGACAATGGCAACAGCAATAGTAAACAAAAAACAATAATCTCAAGAAGACTGACTTTTTCACTTTGTGTTCCAATGTCTCAAGACAAGTAAAAAATATTAGGAATTCATAACTACTCACCTGGTAGCAGCACACATATGAAACAGAAATGGTCCTTGAATGACAACCATAAAGCCCAATGTCCTTGCTATGGACTCCGGGCCTTAGAGCTTCTCCTTACCCATCTGTCTCTGTGGGCCTAATTAAAAATAAACCTCAAGAAAAAAAAAAACCCAGAGAGCGTGTCGGACATCTACACCTTAACAACTGAGCAAGATCAATACAAAACGAAACATTTCCCGAATCTGTGAGTCTGACTGTTGCCTTGCTTTCTTTGCTTACCTTCTTCTGACAAATGCCTAAAAACTAATCCCACAAGGTAAGTGCCACTGACAAACCACCTTGCCCACTGGCACGCCATCGATAATGGCCAAAAAACAAGGCATCCAGGAAGCGATCACCGTGACAACCACTACATCTGTAGTCAGGTTGCAGTCAGTTCATCTCATGGTACAGACTGACCCCCAACAAAAAATGACAAGCTGGCTGTCTAAAGGATGCTCCTCTGAAAGAAAAATATCAGCCGTTTAAATGGTATAACTCCTGCCGTGAGTCTTCACATGAAGCCTATATTTACCCCTCCCCACACACAGAGTTGCAGCACTAGAGGATAATCAATTACCATAAATCCATCCCCCTGTTTCTTTTGTAATATGAGGCAAGGTAATAAAATCCCCTTGAGGATGAAAAATCCTGACAAAAAGGCAACGGAAAGAACAAAGAGGAGCGAACAGCAAATATGACATAAGATACAGTCAGCTAATTGAGCAGGATCCATGAGGAAAAGTGGAGTGCTGGCTAAGGTAATACGGGTAGTGGGACACATTTCTGTGTCTGCATGGGTGTGTATTTGTGTGCATGGGTGTGAACATCTGTAACAGGAGACCACTGCAGCTGGAAAACATCAAGGAGAGAAAAAATAGTGAAGAAATGTAAAAAGTCTGATTACTTCAGTGGTTAACGTACAAAGGCATAGGTAAAATAAACAGCTTAGACTGAAAATTAATTCTGCATTGTCCAAAATCAATGAAACTGAAGATACATTTTGTCTTGAAATTCTAGTCAATAGATGAGACTGGATTTGCCCTCACAGTCAATGGAAACAATAAATACAAGAACTATTCTGCATCAAACAAAATCACAAGGCCACATTTCAAATGTACTTCTAAAGAAGAATTGTGATGAACTGTAATGTTTGGATGAAAAGGACAGAATGATTTTATTGCTCTAACATCCCTGTTATTCAGCTATCGGGACAACAGTCACAAACACTGATCCTGGCCACTCACAGGGCCTGTAGGCTTTCTTTCGAACCTCCGTCTCTTCTGATAGAGTTTAAAGTGCTTTCAGACCTTTTGAAGAACAACAAAAACAGTAGTTGCCTGCATATTTTTAAATTCATTTTTACTTTTTGAACAGATGAACAATTGAACACTCAGATTAATTCACAACAGTTGGAACAAAATTTGACATAACCTGTTAATCACTGGGGTTAGGTCTATGGAGGGACACTGCTGTTTTACTCATAACTGATGCCATTTTTGTAACAAAATAACAATAACAATAACATATTGGCTGAAAAAGAAAATATATTTCAGTGACTGACACCCAAATCAGCAAAAAGAACAAAACGCTCCAAATAGGTAAGGTCGAGTTTATCTGTTATACTGCAGGTCTGCATGAAAAAATAGCTGTCAACTGTTACTAGCAGAATTTGATGTGGCGTCAAGATTTTCCAAAGAGCCACAGACCTCAGCAAAGGTCACCTCTACGCTAATGCAGCAAAATCAGTTTTAACCTCCCAGTGCACAACTAACAGTTTGCCTAAGAAACTAAATAATATATTTTGTTAGATTTGAGTGGTAAATGTATTGATGGCTCTGTAAAATGCTATTTTGGGCCACAGTCTCATCCATGTATTCACATACTTGATCAGTTCAGGAAAAACAGCTTTGTGTAGAAGGAGAAAATGTTCTTTTTAAATTCTTGATGATGCCATGATTGTGAAAATGTCCTGACGTTTCTCTTTTTACATCAAACTCCATACTAAAAGGGTGTTGTGTAAGAACTGACTGTATGTTCTTTTTACATAAAACTCTCATGCTTTCAGTGGTTTGGTATGTACTTCCATTGCTGGGAGGATTACAGTCACAAGCTAACTTTCAAGCACTCGGTGGGTTTGGCACACACACACACACACACACACACACACACACACACACACACACACACTATTTGAAATAAAAGCATATACACCTAGGGGTGCATATGACCAAATAACGTAATCAAATATAATCAATGACTAATTCACTACATTGGATTATTTTGTGTTTCACTGACAACTCTTGGTGTCCGTTTAGAGCTCTTTGTGTATTATACCAGTAGCTTCAATTTTCAAAGGATCTATATGCATCCTATATATACGCAAGTATAGACTGACCGTGTAGCAATGGATCATCCCTACTGTAATAACGAGATTAAAAAACTAATGAATTATGCATTTACATAATTTATAGTATCCATTAGCTTCCCAGTTTCTGTTGAGCTGAAACAAAGCTTTATTTACAATATGTCCTAAGTGTCCTTGTCAAGACAGCATTATATACTGGAACACTTCTGAGTAAAACGTAATTAAACTGAGTTCAAAATGCAGCATTATAAATCTACTGACATTAAAAATCTTCTGTAGCAGAGACAGGAGTCCACAGTTTACACAGTATATTTTTGTTGTAATTTTCTACTGCTCATTCAAAGAATTATTCTGATTTCTCTTGCTAAAATTTCTGCAATGGTGTCTCAGACAGATGGTACCATGAACAATGCTGCCATTTTTTGGATGACTGACCACTTTCATGCAAAACAATTTGTATGCATGTGTAACTGGGTGACTTCAACTTGTAGTGGTTGTCTGCATTTGATTTCCATGCTAAATTATAATGGTAGGGAACAACTGCAATCTTTGCAGTGACATTTATCTCAGAAATATGTAAAGAGACATGCGCGTGCGTGCGCGCGCGCGCGCACACACACACACACACACACACACACACACACACACACACACACACACAGACCTGCGTTGCATGATGAAGATCCGGGCGAGCTGAAATCGATGTGGTGAGCTGGATGATAGACCTCACAATGGATTTCAATGAACTGATTCTGACAGTCATAATAACGACACAGGCATGCAGGCCGCCTTGAGCAGACAGCTTCTCTGACAGCCATTGTCAGAAAATGATGATGTCAACCACGGGGAGGCACAAACTATCCGCTTTCTCTGTGCTGCCACTCGCTCTGATATTCGCGGCTTCAAAACAAGTGATGAGGCAAGTAGTTATTATCCTACTAAAATTAACACAATGAGGCTGGTTCACATTGTTTGATTAAAGGCAAATTGCTCTGGAATACTGTGTACTTGATTTGAAGACGTGCAGTTTACTGTTCTCTATGTTGCACAAAAGGGGAGTGAAACAACTGCCCTGCAGTGGCCTGTGAGCAGCTTTGCCTGCTGTGGGCAAAGCAGAGGTGTGTGTGTATGTGTGTGTTTGTGTGTGTGTGTGTGTAGTTGTACAGTGATGCAGGAATTGTTGCGTACCAAGGGTGGGGTTCTCTAGAAATGAATTACAGTGAGAGTGACAGAAAGCACCACTCCGGCATCACAGAGTTACATGCTCCCCCCCCCTCGCCCTCAGGCTTACAGCCCAGCCCGGCGCTTCCATTAACAGCAGTCATGGATGTGGAATTAATTAAGATAACTGGGCCAAGTTCCTTTTCATAACATCAGTGCAGAGCGCAGGCCGCTGCAGAGGTGGCAAACCAGCAAGGATGGGTTGGGGCCACATAGGAAACCCGCAGTTTTGCTTCACCACCCAGGTCACGCTCGGAGGGCTGTGGGACCTGTGTCACTAAAATTGCTGCTCAGATGCTAGGCAGATTAAAACTTTTGCTTTTTCCACAGGCTTTTTTTTCCTCACCTGCAATACCACATCATTTCTATGTCTGTATGTTATTCCAAAAGCTGCACAGCAATAGTAGGAATAAACATTTAGTTAAACATGTAGCTTAAAAATCTCAAATAGTTCAGACGGAGCACACAGACGGTACGCACCTTGCCCTCCTGTAACAAGCGTTATCGGTCCCTTTTTTGCAGGCCAGCAGAGTATGATAACCCCAGAGCACGGCTGCTTTATCTAGCTGTGCTTTAGTCATTCCATTTACAGGGTCGGTGCTCTCTGTGTCACTTAAGAATTCTGTGTGTACACCATGGAGCATTATACAGAGGACAAGGACATAAACCTGTTGTGGAATAATCAAATAGGCTGTCTGCAAGAAGTGCGGACCTGTAACAGTGCCCTTCTGTCAGAGCGAGTTAGTGAGTGAGAGAGTGAGTAAGTGAGGCAGGGCGTGTGGTAACGAGACTTGTGTTCAAATGCTCCAGCCTGGCGTTGCTTTCACATACAGACTTGTGAGCAATAGCAGTAATATGCACATGGACACTGTGTTTATCCCCAGGACGCCTGTATAGAGATAGCGGGGTCAGCTGCTTCCACAGTGTTGTAGAGTTAAAACAGATGTGAAAACCTGAGAATATTAGAACAACAGTGCCTAAAAAATGTGTGTTTTATTGCTTTTTTTGTCTCCTATGCCCCTTCTCCTCCTGTGCTGAAAGCAATCTTCTTCACATGAGCTGTTCAAATAAACATGTGTCAGTCTGGAACACACAAGTGTTCTTTGCATAAAGGGGAGCGTGTTTCATGTGAAGGGCACCCCACTGATGAGGCGTATGTGTGTGCAAGCTGCACGTTCCCTCTGACTGGAGAGACAGCGACACTGGCTCACCCCATCCTGACCATGCCGGGGGCCACAGCAGACCCCATGCATCTTTGTCCAAATACAATGTTTGAACACCTGTCGTCTATTTTCCCACTGACTTCATGGGTGCACCAGTGGAATCCCACAGCGGCGCACCCAGTCCAACAGTGAGTACACCCTGTCCTTCCCAGTGATGGACAGATGCACTCAGTATGGAGCTGGGTACATGTAAGAGCCTCCATTGATTGTGGGGTGTGCGGATTATTAGCCTGAACAGCTTTTTGTGAAGCACTCAAATTTGTTAAAAGCTAAACAGCTCTAGTATTCAATGCCAAAAAACAATCAGAGATAAATAAAGGGTGACAAAACAAGACGATAACTAAGCGGTGAAAATAAAATTTTACGCTGGAAGCGTTACAGGGATGTACCGTCGCTTTTGTGTTCTTTGAAATAAAGCACTGAAAAAACATTTGCGACATCACAGCTGCAGTCTCGGCCACCACTCAGGGCCAAAGGAGGGAAGAGGAGCCCATCAATTCCTCCTGTGATGGGGCACGGATTAATTAGAATATATTGTAACCGTTCTCGGTATTGGCCAGCCAAGGAGACAGGGTAACAAGGAGACAGTGTGCCAAGGAGATGAATGCTTCTCCAGTTTTTCCCTACGTGCCTTTGGCCAGTATTGCAGCAGCTCAAGGTCCAGCAGATGAGAGCAGATCTGGGCCTGCATCAAACCCCGTGGGCCTGCTGCTACGGCTTTGAGTAAAACGTGCCCTTGGGTAAAATGAACGGGATAAACTGTACGAATGGTCACATCCTTCTTGTTCTTTGCAAGTGACAGAGGTACTGTATATGCAGAGCAAAAAATTCTGATTGGTACCTGCAAAAAATGGCAGCCAGTTCAAGGCCAAGGTGCTTTACCTGAATTACTCCAGTACATTAATTCAGTTGTATGAACTGATACAATTAAAATGCTTTGAGTAAAAAGGATCAGATATACATTAAAATGAAAACCATCTGCTCCACCCAAAGATGTACAGGTGCATAACTTTCCAGTGGCTTAAAAACTTCAGGAGGTTAGAAACAAGGAAGCAAGAGTGAACGGCCAACCAGTACTGACAGCAAGCCCAACTTGCACTCACCTTCTTCTTGTCCCGCATGGAGCCCTTCCCTCGCACCATGATCTTACAGCCCGTCTCTGCCTCCAGCTGTTTTGCCGTTAGGCCTCTCGGACCCAGGATTCTACCTACAAAATTGAACTGCCCAGTGACAAGAAAACAAAAAGAAAACTGGTTAAGCACAGGGCAGAGAAGGTTGACACAGCTTTCAGAGTACCATTGCCTTATACATGGAGATAGCCTTACACTGATCTTTAAAGTGTCATACCATTGTTCTGTAGTCTTTCACGGGTCCTGAGATGGAGAAATAAGAAGCATTTGACTGATCATGCAAAGAAACGATTAACAAACAGAAATACGGCTATAAAAATGTCATTCAGCCATCCTTTTACATTAGCATTTATATGCCTTCCATCACTCACACAGATAAAGAGAGAGCACGTGTGAGAGACGAGTGAGAGAAACACAATTAAAGACCAAATCTGACCTCTCCATATTAGTGTTATCTTAAACTCCATCACACAGTGCCCTGACAATGCCGATCGAATGCTCTGGACAGCAACTAATATCGAGAAGTGCTCCAAATCGTTTCTAGGCTGAAGGCAACAAGATAAGGCAAGACAAGACAAGCGATCGTTCAAGTATCGATCCTGCATCAGGTCCCTTTCCTAGAAGATGAGCAATTCAAGCGTCAGTCATGGAAACAGTCCTCGTCGACGCACTAAAACACAAGGTGACAGCTGCATATTTGACAGATGGAAGAATGAAACACAGACCTGCGGAATGCCAGCTAACATTATACCACCTCGGTACCTCAGTACTTCAGTCAGGGAACAATGTTACAGCCAATTTTACAATTTGCAACCAATCACCAAGCAGCCGTACTAATATTAATGAAAGTACCGATGTTAGGTCTACTTTTAAATATGAGTTAAACTGCACAAAGTGTTACTATGTCAGAGTGAGTGAGGATATTTTGCTTGCTTAAAAAATGCAGAATTCTTTAAAAACAAACGATGTTGCCTTTTAGAAATGAGGTGCTGCGCTTTCGGTTGAAATGGGGTCCTGCATCAGCAGGATTCTGTGTTTTCAGCCCCACACAGGAGTTGTCTAAGTCTAGAGGGAGGCAGTGAGCATACGCTGGAGGGGGCCGAAGGGCCTTGGTGGGGGGGGCTGTGGGGTAGTTACAGTCAGTGGTTATCTGCTTGTGCGCCACTGCTAATTTAGACAGCATCTTTTCATTTGGCCACAGCATGGCTCTCTGGGGGAATCTGCCTGAGATGGTCTGCAATCACAGTAAATCCGAAAGGGCTCTCACTCACCACCATGGAGGGGCGTGCGTACGAGCCACAGCATTCCCCAGCAGCCTCTAAATGTGGCCATCGATGGCTGTATCAAGGTAGATCTAGAGCACATCAGACGCTATTCGAAGGCAACAATTTTACAGGAGCCCTGAATACTAACGGAGATGATCGTCAAAAGGGGTTGTTCAGGCCTAGTCTCCCAGCGATCCAGGCGTGACATTAAGAGGAGTAGGATCGTGCCCATATTAAAATGTAAAGGCTGTGGCTGTGTCGTCAGGACCACTGTGTTCAAGTACGCTGCGTTTCCTGCATTTTGCTTCACCATCCCCTCCGCCTCGCTCCACCTCCTCTGTGATTACCTGTGGTTGAGCTCTCAGTTTTTAAAGCAAATCGCGCACTCTGCAGCTTCAATATCTCCACTGCAATCAAAGCAGAAATCACATGAAGCAACCTCCCCTGGACTGTAATCAATGTGCTGGCACTGCTTACCTTCAGGTATTTCTTGAAAAGATTATATTGCAGGCTGAGATGAAATGATCAGAACACCTACAGCAGGCTGATGGAGCCACTGTGCACGTGCTTTGAGAAGTTGGTGTTTCTACGTTATTAAACATGGAGGCCCTTGTGTGAATGACTGCCTACATTCTTGGGGGGGAGAAGGTTTTAATCATGCTGTGGATATTTGGGTATGTGTGTATGTATGTGTTACTCTGTGCTGGCATGTGCATCTGATTTCTTTCTAATATTTTATGGAAAATTATCATACAAAGACATTAACAATCTAAAAACCAGACCTTGTGAGAATGTCCGGGCAATGAAAATTCTGCGTAGAAGTGAGTTTTTAAAATAAATCAAAATTTGCAAAATGTTCCCATATGACTGGCACTTCTTACATTTCTTCAAATCACTGAGGAAAATAGGTGTGCTCATTTCTACACACAGTCACAAGCCACAGAGGAATTGCTTTGGAGAAAAGCATCAACTAAAGGAATAAATGCAATGTAAGCCCAGCTTTGAACTGGTTGACTTTATAAGCTTGAGACACGCAATCATCACAAACAACTGTATTGATTTTCAGCTGCTCTCAAAAATTTGAATGAGTAATAACTGCCTGATCTGCAGATATTACAACAGTCAATGGATATCAGGAAGAGGTAAACATAGGTGAACAGGAACTGGGCTGCTTTCTTCATTGCTCTGTGGGCACACTGAACACAACCTTCTTTTGCTAGTTTGTCAGCTGTTGTGTTGTGCTGTAACACCTGGCACGGTTTAAAAGGGCACATTCCCAGTTTATTTATGCCTTATCTTTTAGACTACTCCTCCCATCTACTGCCAAATTTGCAACCTTGTCCCACAGTAAAAATATCAAATAATCAGGAGTAAATTCATACAAGAGCAAAGGCTATGCAAGCCTTGGTTTCACTTGGCAGTGCCCACGTCAAGATGGTGTACTACCAAACCAAAAATAAAATGACCTTTATGTCGAGTTAAATATTCACTCACACTCTCACTCACTTTCCATAACTGCTTGTCCTTGTCAGGGTTGCTGTGATCTGGAGCACATTCCAGAATCTCTGGGCATTAGGCAAAGAGGGATACACCCTGGACGGGATGCCAGTCCATCACAGGTCAAATTAAACAGTTCCTCGACAAAAATATGGATGAATGGACAGCTCATGTGTGAGCCTACCTAACATGTTCAGGCTTTCCTTTCTTATGGGAACCCCCCCACAAGAAAATCTAAAGGAAAAAGTTATCGCTTTACGTGTCATCAGTTCAGTGTTACATTTCATGTAGTAACCTGCCACACACGGGTACAGAAAGTGGCTTTTTAAATTTATATTGCTATACTTTTGTGTTTTGCCACAGTTGGATAACAACATGGGGCAAATACTTTACTTAAGAGTATAGCAGCAGCCTGCCTCTTGACACATGTAACAGCAGCCAGCTGGTAGTCCAGCCCAGTGGTACTAACCATTAGGTCCAATATCATAATTTTGAGGTATGGTATCAGTTCACAAAACAGGAATTTAAATTCTACGTTTTCTCCAATGACTGTCATTGTCAATGTGGAAATTTCCTTTGGAATTTGTGCCCAGACCAGGATGTGTGGTGGCACAACCAGCAGCACACATTGTGTAGCACGATCAAGTAGCCCTTGATCATACCCCTTTCGACCTACTCGACCTTCAGTGTCAAGGCCCTGAGTGATAAAGCCAACTGCTGTTTCTCATTCAGGGCCACAATGCATTCTTTTCCTTTTAAAGTCCACCGCTGCATTGCCTCACTGTAGGCGTCTGCCAGGTGCATAGCACCACAAATCTCACTTTATATATTTAGCTCTGATCTCATGTATTCCAGTCTCTCTGTGAGGCGTTGTCTATTGTGACCTGTAACAATGTGTCTTCTAGAGACTTTTGTGTGCATGGTAGGTTATAGGTAATGGCAAATGTAGGAATGTGTATGTAAGTGTCAGTGTGTATGTCTACATGTGAGTGGGATTTAAGTCTCTTGGTTCGTTAGAATCTGCACGTATCCATTCCTGTGTGTCTGTCATGGTGTGACCGCACAATGCTTCATTACTAAGTCTTAAAACAGCGCATAATGTAATGGTTGAAGCTCCACGGAGCAAGAAAATCATCCTGACTGTAATTCCATTGTCATGCTTACCATGACACCTTTCCCACGTGTTTTGGAATTTTCAGTGTACATTAAAAACCACAACATTTTGCAACTGGGCCACTTTGGGGCTGAGACGTGAGTTGCTCCGGCAAAAAGAGCAATACCAGCAAAGGTATTTACGGAGATGCCCTCATTCTGGACCAGTCTCTCATACGGAGCCCAACTTTTAATTGCTCCTAGCAAAAGACATGGACGCAGCAGCAAAACAGAGGTTTACTGAACCAGCTCCAGCTGAGGAGCATAGCTTCAGTTCTCCAGAGCCCGCAGAAAACTAATCGAGGATGTAAAAATCATTTAAATGTAATGGAATTCCTAATATCTGGCAGAAAGAATGCAGCCTATTTATACAATCAGTACAATAGATCTTAAGTATATTTTCCATCAACTACAGCAAAACACAGAGCAAAATCTAATTATGGCCATTTAAAAATGCAAGCGCCGTGGACTCCAAATGACTCCAAATGATCTTATTATGAAGATAAACGGGCAAGAGCTGGTAATGGGCAAATTAATTATTGGATGGATTTTAATACCACTCAGCTCTAATTCTTTTTCAGGATGTGTTTTGTTTTCATTACAGTGGAGGACACAGGAGAAGGATGGAAGAACAAAGCTTAAATCACTCCCCTCAGAAAGGGGGTCATGTTCATGGTGGTCTCAGGGGCTCCATGGCTATCTTGCCCCTGAAACAATATCATACGTCCAGAGGAACCCAATGTGCTCTCCAGTAATCTAACACAATGCAAGTATTTACACGTTTCATTCTGGTATGTGATACATTAGCAGCTCACGTTGTCAAACGTTGTTAAATATATTAGCAGGGTTTTTTAGATGTTTATATGTACTAAATATCCAAAATGTGTAATTTATAATGATTTTTACATGTTTCTACAATTTATTGTCATCCTAAATTTTCACACCACACTATATATATATATAATGAAGTCCATCATTATATAAACAATAGTATTTCATGTCATGTTTAATTACTACAACACTCACCTGGCTAAGCAGTTTGGAAAATGAATGGATGGGCCGGGTATGCTGTGTTAATCATCCTTATTATTTATTTCATTCCTCATCAAAAAGCTGTGTTTGTCATGTCGTATGTTGTAAACGAACCCCCTCTGTGCTCACCCCTCATGCCGCCAGCTCCACACCGGAGAACAACATTTGGCAGCCACACATCAACTCAGCACAGCAAGAAAACATCAGGAAGGCGATTTTGGCTCTGCTATTGTCCCGGTGAACCGTAATTAACCTTCATTAGCAAACCAGCGATCCGGAGCTCTGCGCTTTACTGGCACATTATTTTCATCTGGTTTTGTTTGTATTTATTATGAAGTGGTAATGAGAAGCTGATTTCCAGTGGTACATCTCTTGTTATTAAGAGTGCCCCCCTCTCGAACCCCTCCCCCCAACCCTAGATTATAGCAGCATTCCTGAGGAGAAGCCTGACAGGTGGTTGCCCCATGCATGCCAAGGTCAGCCCCCACCCCTTCTGCCCTCTCACAACCCCCATAAATGGAGCTAAATTAATCATGCCCAGATGCTCTGTCTTCTTCAAGCAATACCCTGGTTAATATACTGTAGTTTGCATTTCATTACGCACTCATTCATTGTTGATTTATGGTGCCAGGTTCTCAGCATGGTTCAATTAAAACAATCACAACTCTTGGAGGGGGACTCTCTCAAATGGACGACTGTGGCGCGGGAGGAAGGGTGAGGGAGTGAGAGACAGAACAACAGAGGCGGAGACAGAGAAAGAGGAAGGGAAAGATTAATGTTTAATGCTGACTTTATTTAACATCCTTGCCAAGGGTGAGCCTCACCATGAGGCATGTATACACAGTGGGGTTGGGTAGGGGTAAGCTGAAAAAGTATATTTTGTTTACTTTTTTCTGTTACGTGCCCCTTTTTCAAAAATGCTTATGCACAATGATGCTACCCAGTCACCTCTTGCACCCGCAAGTATGCTACCGTCTGAGACGTACTTCCACTTCCACACATACAACTTCCTCCACCGTAGTCTCTCTCTTTGTCCCCCCACAGAGGCTGCTGAAGGATGTCCGAGGCCAAGAGGAGTGAATGAGGGAGAAGCAACTGAGTTGCACATAGTTCTACACAGCAATGAATTTTCATTGATGGTTGCTCATCTCCTTTGCTGCCATGCGCATGACCCAGAAAAGGACGCAGAGTTAAATGATACATGACAACAATCTCGCTCAAGTTATATATAAAGGAGGAATGAATACAATCAGAAGCTTTGTCACATCCGAGAACTTAGAGTGATGGCTCCTTCGTCACGGCAGCTCTGCCGATCTAAAAATACACACACAACCAAACGACAAAGGAACACAACCAAACGAAAAAAAAAAATTGTATGGGGCAATACTGTTCTAAGATTCCTTCCTTTATTCCCCCACCTAATAACATGTTCAGCAAATTGGACTGGGTGGGCTGCCAAAAAGCACTGCTGCACAAGTTGACAGAGCAAATTAATTTCCGCACTGCCGCGCCGAGGCCCGGAAACGCGCGCTAAACACAAGAGTGGCTTTATCAGGGAGTCCTTGCTGGCACACCGGGCCCCCATTCCCTGACTCCATCAGCCCGTTGCATTCATTATGGCTGCGACAGAACAGGCCGCAACACAGGGGCAAGCTGCTTATCACCACTGACTTCCCCTGGTCTCCCACTACCCCGACATGCCCCCCCCCCCCCCCCACCCCTGCCACACGCACCCCAAAGAGGAGATAATTACGTTGCTCATGCCATTCCCTTAAAGAGCCACTGAGCAGCATTTAGAGCGAACAGTTTAGCATTAATCGTTCCTAAGGGTTTCTCCTGCAATTACCATGTCGCTCCGTAATCGTGGCTCTCACAGAGGATGCAGGCGCTGTCTCTTTCTATTCCTGCCATTGCCTCCTTATAACATCGAGCATCTATTCTCTCACTCTTCAACCTAGGACAGGCAGACATCCCAACACAAATGCTGCACGTAGGTTGCAGAGGCAGCATTCTGAACTAATCAAGCTGCCTTCAGAATGCAGCAGAGTTAGACGTGACAGTGGAGGTAAAGCTCAATCCGCTGCTGTGATCAATGCACTGCTCCCAAAATAAGTCTGTGATTGCAAGAGACCTAACGAGTCTTTAACTGCTTCTGCCCCTCATCATCGAGAGGTATGTCAAACTTTAAGATTTTCAAGAAACTTTTCAGAGAAATTACATTACATAACCCGAAGTTGCATGCACAACCTCACACACAGACACACTTGCAAATGCTTTATGCACGAAAAACACCCAGAGCAATGTAGGCTGCGTGCTTCTTCGTGAAGAATAATAAAAGCACTCTCATTTCCCCTTTCTTGCTGCTTCTAAACGACCCCCCTAACACATCGTAAAGATCTGGTCAGTCCCGCAACCATGCAAGGACACCTGACATGAGTGTTCATCTTCCTATTCTTCTCGGTGCAGCAAGACATCCAAAGCCCAGGCTCAAACTACCTTCACACATGTGCACAAGTAAAAACTGTGGACAAGACTGAGATGCGTTCACCAGGTACATACTGAGTGTTGTATACATACTAAAAGGAATCTGAGAGCAGTTGTGGTTAAAGGTGTTGCTTTGCAATCAAAACACCACGGCTTAAATGCCTGTTCCTGCAGCAGTAACCCTGAGCAAGGTACTTACCCTGAATTGCTCCAGTAAAAATTAGCCAGCTGTGTAAATGGGTAAAACACTGTAATTAGATTGGTATAAAAAGCCGACATTGTATGCCACTCTGGGAAAAAACATCAGCCAAATAAATAAATAATAAACAATATACTGGGTGTCTCCCTGAATATATACAGTTTGGTGAAAACTGTTCTTGTAAAGAACACATGTAACAACTAGGCAGTTCTCTGCGCTGCTTCAGCGTTCATAAACTGCAAGAGATTTGTGACACCAGATGCATACACTGCGACATTTGTTACTCCCTTAAAATGCTCTATCAAGTGAATGAAAGAGTCTCAGGCCAGTCCCTCATCCTTTAACAAAGCAGAAGGCCCTAATCCTGTTCTGTGTTTACATGGCTTATGAAATGGCATGATTAATGCTGCCCACGCAAGAGTCAGTGGTAATGGAAGAAGTTAATTGGGATCAATCAGCTCTGAGCTCCTCTCGTTCCCCTGGGTGAACAAGCTTAAGTGAGGAGATTCTCAATGCGATTGCTTAAAAGATTAAGAAAGAAACGACAGTCATGGCAGAACAGTTTGAAAATCACTAACAGAGAACACAAAAGTTTGTCCAAGGGGCTTGGTACACGGCTACACTTTTCCTTAGGTCTGCTGTCCTTGCTATCCAGTAAGGCAGTATACTTATCTCCATTCATTAGGAAAAGATCATTAAGTTTCACCTTACCTACAGCAATGTCCTCTATCGAATTATGTTGATTATACGGTATAGTAATCCCTCTTTCTTTGAATAGGAATATGCACTGGAACGCATATTTTTAGGGATAGCCCACAGTTGAAAGTTACATGCAAGCAAAGCTAACGTCAGAGTCATGCCACAGTCTTTGAGCTAAGCAGTGGGGAAGCCCATTTACGAACAGGAAGGAAAATTGGTTTGGGCTTTATGTCAGTGGGAGAAACATAAACTCCTTTCTCAGTCTCTTTCTGGAGTTCCTGTGCACCCCTTTAACCAGGACCTCGGAAGCAGGACATGCTCCTCTCTCGGTCACAGCTCACGTTTCACTCTGACCACTTCACACTCGCCTTGTGATCTTTTCCACGCTTTCCTGCTCTTTGTGTCAATGACAGTGCCGCTGTCACAGGTACATTTTGTACACATGGGCTGTTTTTATCGTTGATGTCTGCGGTGGGATAGAAACCGGCTTCAAAGGGTTGCAGAATGACTTGAATATTTTGTATTATTGCATCAATGTTTCATTACTGTTGGTGTTACCAGCTAATAATGGGAGCAGTAAGAGGTTCTTGTCTCCTGCTACATGATGCACATGAATATCTAGCCCAGAGCTAACACTACTATAACACTGCTGGTGTTATTGTACATCGAGGTGAGTGGTCAACGAAGATGCACTAACAAGAAATAAGTTAAACAAATAAGACACATAGCAGATTTACACATTTTAAAAGTCAGTAACAACTTATCTTTTAAAACTATTAGTTAATTAAAAAAAAATAACAAAACAGTAGAGTGCAAAGCTTCTAGAGTAATAAAAGACATCTCACCCAACTCAAAATTTCAAAATATTTACACAAAGAAATTATGCTGTTGAACAATTCTTCAAAATCATTTAACATTCAGTTAGTATATGACTATTACTATTATCAAAAACCTAACAACAGTATTGCTGTAAGATGTATGAACTGTAAATGAATCTATGCTCTTAAAGACCTGCTGTTAGTGCTAATTCTCACAGCAGTAAGAGACATATGAACAACCTTTTCATCAAAAAGGAAACTGACAGTGTGCTTATGTGCATTTTTCAAGGAACCTTTTAATGTTAGCATTTTTACAGGTACTACTATTTGACTTCTTCAGTCCAGCAGGATAGTCATCTAGGTAGCAGAAAAAGTTTAACAAGTCTTCTTTAAACATGCTAAAAAATGTAGTAAAAAATTATATAACTCTTACCTTGATACTGTACTCAAAGTTAAGCTCATTATTACCATTCTAAGCTGCAGACTAGGAAATGTTGTGAGATATGTGACCTAAAATGTTTTTGTTTTCCACATTAGCAAGGGCTACAATGTGCTAGAAAGTCACTAAAAGAGGCTTATTCCTGGCTATGAAGTTATCTAGCGTGGAGTACTCTGAAAGCGGTTAAAAATAGCTTTCCCTGTACCAAATGATACAGCACAAAAACACTTGCCCTTGCATTGGTAAGTTATTTAAGATTCAAGGTGCCTCCTACCACCTATTCTCAACCCTAAGCCCCTGGCAACATCACCATGGGCAGTAAACACACTCGGCAGGGGAGGTGGTACTTACATCTGGATACTCTTTTACAGGCACGTAAAGTTTTTCTTGTAGCTGCACGATTGGTCCCACAGCGTCCGGTAGCTCTGAGCTCTTCTTCTCCGTGCTGCCATTTAGCGTGTCGTTGTACATATCTTTCCGTACCCTGCTGATCTCTGCAACAGAGAACACACCGATCAGTTAGCTCTGTCATCGTGTCTCATATGGGCTTTCGTAGCTGGGCTGGTAGTACCCATGTAGAACCAAGGCTGCCTTGGCAGCTGCACGGCCCACATGTGAAAATCTGCTTCACTCCTCCGAGCGCAGACTTTGGGAGTGTCCCACGGACATCTATAAAGGGATCTGCTATGTGCCACACTTTGGATGTTACTTCCCCAATCACACACCAGCAGCCTTACATAAACGAAAGGTTTTACAAGCTGAGCGCTTACGAAGCGCGTTATTGAGACTGTTTACCATCAAGCGATGAGCCACATTAAGATATCAATCAAACCGGCAAACAAGTGCTCACCAAACTGTGGTTGTGCTATGCCAATAATACAGGAGTTGGAGAGATTCTTTGTCTGTGACAGCTATGCAGTGACATTCAGACATAATATGCAGAATTTTTTGGACTTTGTTGAGTTAAAAAGGGGCTGTGGGCAGTATGAAAGAGCAACACACATCAAGGCTCCGTCCTGACGAGGGTGTCATATAACCCCAGTATAACCCCAATATACCCTTTACATAGTATTGCCTGCGGGGCTTTTTCAAAAAACTCACAGTTACAACAACAGCAAATTCCCCGCTAGAGCTGTGCTGAACTCCAGCAAGAAACCCCCCAAAAAGTTCCTCCCCTAAAGCAGCGTATGGGGAACGAAAAGTGCAGCGCTTGTCTACACCAGCCGCATGTGAGCCCAGGCGTAAAATGTCAAGGCAGAGGACAGATAACAGCAATAATTACACATGATCCAATCAGTTAATGGAAAGGTAACAACTCCCTGCTTCTTAAACCAATGGGACTCGTCCCCAAGGACGGACAGATAGACAGAGTGAGAGAGAGAGAAAAAAGGCAGATAAATGGCTCTAATAAGGTGGGAATGATAATTAAAACCACCAACTTCGTTAATATTTCATAAAAGACATTAAGTATCCCAGTCCCTCACTGCTGCTCCTTCTGCTGCTGTGCAATATGTAATTCTATTAGTGGTGAATAAATTCTCTGATGCAGTTCTCAGGGGCAAACCAAGGAGGAGCCGGAGATGTAATTACAGTGAAGACTCCTTGGCCCCCTACCTGCATGCAAACCCACAGCAGGCCTGCGCTGACCCCGCTAATCCTCCCAGGCGGAATTGCCCAGGTTCAACACACGTCTACACACGGATAGATCCGCACACACTCATTTGGACCAGCGCTTCATCAGTCAAAGGGAATGAACCCCAGGGAGAAGCAACATACATGTACCGCTCTGGTTAAGCGGGCATTATGTGTTAATGAGGACAACACAGATTTTGCAGTTTACTGCTGAGCAATCAGTTGCATCGTTTTCCAACATCCCCCGCAATGCTTTGCCATCCTCTCCCAGATGACATATAGTGTTAATCAAATTAATTAATAACCAACAGAATATTAAAAAAGCCATATGTGTCACGTCCACTCCCACAACGCAACTGACAGCACCCGATGATGCTCCTGCACCTGACTGATCACTCACCCTTTAAAAGACCCTCCTCAGTTCCCATATCTTTGCGGAATCTCGTCAGGGACAACCACCCTTCTTCGTGATGCTTCGCTCACACGTTTCGCTAACTCTCAGTTCACGTTCTCCGGTTTTCGACTCCTCGCTTCGTTTCCCAACCACGTCCACGAATCCTCGTTCCTGTCCTGTTCGCCGATCGACTGACCCTTTGCTTGTCCCCGACACCGAGAACTTGCCTCTTCCCTCGACTCCGGATGAACGATGCTGCACTTGGGTCCAGCCATCCCGGCTCCCTATGTTTCGCATGACAATATGCGAGCAAGAGGCCGAAAATTCAAACGTTTAACAAAAATGTGTCAATAACAATGATAAACAAAACAATAAATACAATACAATAGATTGTATTCACGTCTGCAGTTATGTCTCTCTTTCTCCTAATGTAAAGCACAAATTGTATTTTCTATGAAATGTACGTCGCTTTGGAGAAAAGCATCTGCTAAATGAATAAATGTAAATGTAAATATAAATGTAGATTATTTAAGCTGATTCTCAAGCCTTGTCATTTTTCATGGGAAAGAAGCTGTCCTCCTTTTTTACTGGGAGTTACAGGGTTGGTCGTCCATCAGATTAAGAACATCTTATAAGTATTTTAAAATGTAGTGTGAGTGATGTTAAATTATTTAGCTGCTTAGCAAATGTTCTCATCCAAAACAGTTCACACAGCGCTGTATTTTCGCACAAAGCACGCTATTCACTGAAATAGTCTGGGTTCTATTCCTTCCAAAAAATGCAACACTAGGCAAGTCCTTGGGACTTAAACCTCAACCATTCCGGTCACACACAAACCTTTTTTCACGTATAAGCACGTGTCAGAACTACCGTGCTGTGACCATAGTGAGATCTTTACTAGGGTATTTTCAGTGGAGTCAGAACCGGACCAGACTAACTCGCCTACAGAATGCCGGGAATCCGTTACATTAAGGATATTACCATGTACAGACTCAGACTCACTTCATACGCATTTGGCAAATGAGCTAATGAAATTAAATGTAGCTGGGTTTAATGTCTTAATGGTTCACTTTCAAGGAGATTCCTTGCCCAAGTACTGTCCAGTAGTCTGACTGAGCCCCAATTCGGAGGATGATTAAACTGTCATGGGGTGATTTATGGACAACGTTTTTACAGCGTTTTAACAGCATTTTTAGTGATTTGTCAGCTTTCTAGACCTCAGAATTCAATCATTTTCCAGGGTGCAGTGGCCTGAAGGGCTGTTCTGGACGCACCACTGAGCATACCAAACGCACCTACATGCACACACCTACCCCTATACGTGCATGTATGTGAACATCTATACGTCTGGTCAACACACACACACACACACACACACACACACACACACACACACAGCTATATATCTACAAACCTGCACATATACATTGATACAGCTATACATACCCACATACATACATTCATACACAGACCCATACACCTTCAGTATATGGACACAAAAATGTATACAACTTTCAAAAAGGCAACAAACAGAGTTATGCACCTATACCTATGTAATAGTCTATAGTAAATGCATTTTAAAAGACATAATGACAGTAGACGCATTCCACAAAGAAGGAGGCGATATACATGTTCATAGACACTGAGATGGTACACATGCTCTCTCCTAGAAATTGACAGTAGGAGATTACAAACAGAAATTCTTACAAACATTCACAAAAACAAAGAAAATACATGACCACACAAGGAAGAGAAAGACTCTTCGGGAACTTATACACTGAGAGAAGATAGGGCAGGCCCTCAGATGTTTTACACTAAGACTTATCTGTCATAAAATGAGGAACCTGATAAAAAAAGGAAAAATATTAAAACCAATACATACAGTACACACAGTATAAATGCAGTATCCATGTGTATCCGTGTGTGTGCATATACACACACACAAATACAGAGATGACGCAAAGCACGGAATCAGGCAGAGGCATCCCAAGTCCCCAGTCAGTCCTACAGAGGGGACATGAGGTTTGCTCAGTGGAATGATATCACATCTGAATGCCACTGCAGGCTTAGAATTTCATTTAATAAGCAGGAGCACATGGTTGCATATGAGTTGCGCCGTCAAAAATGGCTGCTTAGTTATACTTTCAGCAGAGCATACACAATAAATGTGCCTCTCCGTGTGTCTCCGGGAGGACAACTTTGTGGTCCTCTCCTCAGTGTGGTTACCATGGTCTCTGTCCTTGACAGCGCTGCTGCCTGCCACTGCTTTGGGTGCAGAGGAGCTGCTGTCAGCGCAAGCTGTGCTGACTGGTATGGTACGGTCTGTTTTTGGTGGTTTGTATGCATAGTAAGACTCTCTGAGCTGCACATCGAGGTGAACAATGGACAACATTTTTAAAATGTAAAAAAATGTTGCTTACAGACAAGTATATCATATAATCAATAAAAAGCAAATTATATTATTCTTCAAGACAATATTGTATTCTTAGCTTAAAGGAAGAGAAACACTTCAGGATAAATTCAGATTAAACAAGATCTCTGTTAAATGATTCCACCGAAACAATTTGCTTACAATCCATTACAGCCGTTTTTGATGCAGAAACACTTTCTGTAAAGCATGGTGCTCGCGTTCGAAACAGTTTGAATAAAATTGCATAGCAATGTCGTAATGCCTAATTTAGCCAAATGACAGAAGGATGCTTGATATCTCGATCTGACATTTTTCTCCCAGTTTCAAGTGCTAACCAATTGTTATGTCCTCCCCTCAAAGCATGACTCCCAAATCAGCTCAGGATGGGTGAACACAGTGACACACCTCCTCCTGTGTGCATGCTGACAGCGACCTTCTTCTTTTCACTCTGCAGGCCGCAGGTTTCATTGCTGGAGATCACACTGCACTCATTCCAAGTGCAGTCCTGTCGGAACTGACTGCAGGCATCACAATGAGGAGCAAAGGGGGGGAAATGCCAGGTGCCGCACCCACCACCTAGCATGGTTGTTGGGGTCTCAAACCACTGATGCGCCACACAGTGTTTAACCCGCACAGTTCGTTTTGGACATATGTAGAGTAGTGGTTAGCCCTGTCGCCTTGTAATTGAAAGACCTGGTTTTGAATATCAATTCCTGCCGTACATCCCTTGAGCAAGAGCTGCTCCAGTAAAAGGAACTACCCAACTGTATATATGGGCCAATCATTCTAAGTAGCTTAGAATGTGAACTTTAAATTGTAAGCCACTTTGTGTAGAGAGGTGTCACTTAAAGTAATAAATATTTCATAATAAAAATTAAAGAGCAGTGCTGTGAAAATGAATTAAACATTTATTTGACCGACACTTTATAAATGACTCCATCCTTTCAAATGTCCTGAAGTCTTGTGTTCTTCATGTTGGAGTTTCCACCTGTGTCCAAAGAAGGGCATTGCACTAACACTTTAAAAAGACATACTACCAGGATCCCCGATATACAAGAGAAGTGCATATTGAGACAGAGACAGAGAAAGAGAAGGGGGGAAGGAGAGAGGGAAGGAGAACCATCTCACTAACACCCTCCTGCGTTTGTAATTACAGAGCCCTGCAAGGGGCGGCCACACTGAAAGTGAAGGTTCAGCCAGGGGGACACAGGCGAGGTCTCAAACAGAGACGCCATCTGGGCTTCTGCCTCCCGCAGAATTAGAATCCCATTCCACCCACCTCTCTCCACTCTTTACAACCAGTCATTGGAACTAGACTTTTTCCCAATCTGTTTTAACATCACTTTTGTCCATCTTTCATTTTTGGTCTTGCCTTCACGTCTCTTACATTATTTTCTTTTATTTTTCTCTTGCATTGCTTTACATTTGCAATAAGACAAGCACGGGGATAATTGCGACAAAAATGTAGATGTGTCCAGCTCTGCACCCATCACCTAATACTGAGCACTGGCACCCAGAGAGTATGAGGGACCATCCATCAGTGACAAGCAACAGGCCACTGGGAGCCACTGGACATGGAGCAATGTCTAAAGTCCTCTGGTGGAGCCCTAAAACCAAACAAAGCCCGAGGGGGCTGTGAAGGAATAGCCTTTAAGCAGACACAGTGAAAAGGTTTCTAAACACTAAACTGCTGTTTACAGCAAAACACTGCTCATTCCCAAAATGTACTCAAAATCTAACTATTGCAGTCACTTATAGTGCAAGTGTATATTCAGAAAAATAATACATGGGACAGTAGAACACACACTGTTGTGCCAGCTTTCATTTTTTTCCTTTCAATATAGTGGGGCTCAACATTAATGTACATCAACAATCTGTCAGTGGAATGACAAATGGCACTGGGAATATCTATTTAGCCTTCTTAGCTGGGTGTTGTCACTTGTGCTGCTATAGGAGGAATCCAGCTGTGTGCAGGGGAAAAAAATAACAATGTCACCAAAACGCCTATCTGATGCCACCACTAAAGGGGCTGAAATGAGCTGGGACACTCAAGCAATGAAAATCCCCATTACGGGATGAGAGTAGGGAGGGGAGGCTCTCTCCGATCTCTCTGCGTCGGCTGTCTCTGGCTCAGGCCCACTTCAATTAGCTCAATGTGCCAGGATAGCGAGCTAACAGAGCCAATTCAATATTTATAAAAACATGCACGACTCTTTCCGTATGAGCAGCTCTATGCGTTCGGAGAAATGCGCCCAACAACCTTCGTCATGTGGTTTTCGGTATAATCTAAATGCAACAGGACTGTTGGCCGAAAATACTGCAAAACACACACACGCGCACACACACAGACACACTACATACAAGCAGATGGATGAATGACTCCCATGGAAAGAGCTGACGCATGATCTGGAGTGGCCCATGAAAAAGTCTGCAATTGAAAAAAATGGCAATAAACAATAACAAAAATAAAAATTCTACTTCTACAACCATTAAATGCTAAGAAGCAAAGGTGGTAGCCATTTTCCCGACACTGGCCTCATCTTAACCACACTGCAACTTATTAGATCACCAACACACAAAGAGAAAACTGATATAGCACATACACAAATACACACAAACTCCCACATACATGCACAAACACACATCCGTATTCACTGTTCTATAGACTTGCAGTGCTGATGTTGTTAGCACAACAAACAGATACACACACACACAAACATTTTCTGAACCGCTTGTCCCATTTTGGGGTCGCGGGGAGCCAGAGCCTAACTTGGCAACACAGGGCGTAAGGCTGGAGGGGGAGGGGACACACCCAGGACGGGACGCCAGTCTGTCGCAAGGCACCCCAAGAGGGACTCAAACCCCAGCCCCACCGGAGAGCAGGACCTGGTCCAACCCACTGCGCCACCGCGCCCCCCTGCACAGATATACGTAACAATGCAAATTTAGATAAAATGAATTAATTTGGTCTCAGAATCAGGTATTATAGGTGCAATGAAAACCAAATTTTAAAAAAGTGTCTAGAGTGCGCCACGAATTCACATATCAAAAAGGGAATTTTTTTAATTAACGCGAGTGTGTTTTTATTGAGTTCGTAATGACTGGGAACAAAAACAGCAGGTGTACTTCAGTAATTGTATTGATGATGCTATTCCAGTAGAGATTTAGGTCATCATATTCCCAGGTTCAAAGATCTGTAAGTACTTACAGTATGTGCATTTTTACAGAAGAGCAAAATAACTGCAGAAGTTCAATTAAAATCTACTACTATTTGATCCCTGAATGTTAAAGCAAATCCTGAAAGTATAACAGACTCAAAAGACCAAAAAGCTATTCCATATTTTTCTCCGAATCCACAAACATTCACAGAACCATTAAAATCAAGCACACAGTTATCAGTCAAAGAACAGACACTTTTTTTAATGCAAGCTTAAGAATATTTGCTGAGATATGGATCCAGCTCCTTAGCTGGCAGATACATGTTGAGTAGCATTACTGAGCTTTGTGAAACAGTGGCTCCTTCACTGTACACCAGTGTGATTGCAAAGGCGGCACCTTCAGCTGAGCACTCCATGTTGCCTGTTCAATTTTTTGACCAAATGCAACCTGGAAGGTATCAGGGTTTCCTCTATGTTAACAATATTCCATCTGCAGTGTGCGAAGTGTATGAAATGTACATGTTTATGTATGTCTGGACGTGTACGTTCTTGAGTGCATGAATGCATGTAAAATGTATTTATATCTGTATTTAGGTGTGTACAAATTCTGCGTATGCACGCCAGTCTGTGCTCACAGTGAACACATTTACGTTTTTAAAGGTGTTTGTATGGGGGTGTTTCTATTTGTTTTTGTTCATGCTTGTAGCTGTTCATGCATGTCTGTAAGTGAATGACTGTGTGTGTGTGTGTGTGTGTGTGTGTGTGTGTGTGTGTGTGTGTGTGTGTGTGTGTGCGTGCGTGCATGGGTGTGTCTTTGTGAATTTGTATGTGGGCATGTGCATATATGTACATGCTTCCTCCAGAGTTGCTGACACAAAGGAAACACTGATTTTCCTCGGCAGTCGCTAATGTGCGGTCATGATGGTGTTCTGCCACGCTGCTCTATGGAGGGGAGCTCGGACCCCTGGCCCTCTTCTGCCATATGGACCGTGGTGCCACAGAGCCTTGAATACCAGGCACCCCGCAGGCCGCCTGCTGTCGCCACAGGGCCGCCCAGAGCCCTTCTGCACGTGGCCCACCATGCCTCGGAGGGCTGTCATTAAACACCAACCGTCTGCGGTCAACACATCACAGCTACCTGCGCTGGAGTGTTACACAGTCTGGCAGCCGTCTACAGCATTTCACATTTTCAAAAGACAATAAAAGCAAAAGAAAAAGCCTTTTTACATTAGCGTGGGTGCTTCAGCTGACAGGTGGATACCGACAGTTCAGAAAATGCACTAAGGGGCTGTGATTTATCTTTTGTGCTTCAGCTTATGACCTTAAAGAAAACATATGCCTTCTGATGGAAACAGTCCGATATTGGATCAGACAAATGGAGTGCAGAATGCAGCTCTGCAACAGAATACGCGACAGACAAAACAAGGCTTGGTGAGGTATTTCCCCACGAAATGCGATGCACACATGCTCCAAGTCACGAGTCAGAGTTAGCAAGTTAATGGTTCAATGCTCCAAAAGGAGTGGCTGCAAATGTCACATATTTTTAAAAGCCCTCCCTCCACCAAATGAATAGCACACCAACAACTGCTCCTCACGCAGCATTTCCAAGGCTTTGGAGAGTTTCTCCAACGCATGATGAAACGTGATGTTTCGGATGGGATGGAAGCAAGAGACAGGCCATTAAGTACATTAGCAGTTACAATTTTGATAGCTCAGTCCCATCGGAAACATTTCATAAGGAGCGCTCACTTGACCTGTGACCTGCGGACTGCACATCTAACACAGACAACGCTAAGGAACAAGTAGCACTAACACAGTGTGTGAAAGAGCGATACTGTGTCTTGCAACATTAACAGCACATTGTGAAAATACTTCCTGTATTTTACGAAGCCGACTTATTTCCTCAAAACTCGCTTCAACCAGGTTGTTAGTATTTTAAGAGCTCAGTTGTTATTCTCCCCCCGACAGATGGACAGGCATGCTACACAAGCATGTGTAACAGATTATTGTTATTATTTTGTTACTTAGCTCAGTGATTCCCAAACTGTTCATTCTGCCACCGGCTCACCTGATTCAGTTACTCAGTTCACCGCAAGCCACATATTACTACAATGATGTGCTCTTGTGGTAAAACGGAAAAAAGATACGACTGAGCGTCTCCGAGGAGAAACCTGCGAACTTCTGACATTTTGACCCAAGGACTCATACAGTTTTTACCTATGTGTACAATGGGGTAGTTGCAGCGGAACAATTCAGGCTAAGTATCTTGCTCAAAGATATTTACAGTAGGATCCCCTTCTGGGACTCAATCCAGCAACCTTCAGGTTACAAGTCTGCCCTTAAACACTACGCAGCCTGCTGCAGGTAGAATAGAAAATGAGGCACTTAACAGTAAAGGTATAAGGAAGTAGTTTATGGCATTGAAAGGATTACATTACACCTGGTAGGGATTCTGAAGTCTTAGACAGGGTCTGCTATCTGTGCAGATTTTGCATGTTTTAGCAGCAGCACGGATTCTGCTTTCAAGCATCAAATCCAAAGGGAACAGCTTTGCCTTACAGTAAAAAGCTGCACTTCAACCGCAACCAAAACAGCAAGGCAGAAACTAAAAACAAACCACATCAAAATGTTTCAATACTGTATATCTGCTAGTTTCTATAGCCTAATTTTGACAGTAACATATGTGCAAACATTATCCTGTATATCAAAATTTCCCAACAAATCATCAGAGAAATGAGGAGTTGGTTGTGACTGTACTTTGACATCAGTCTGACCCTTGTGATGAACTTTGACACGGAGGGCGTCCACTGGGAATCAGTCTGCTGGCGGCCTTTTGCCCCATTTTGACCCCAATGAATGGCTGAAACCAAACTGAGGAACTGAATGTGAACAGTGTGTCTCCTTTGTAGAACTGTTAGCCTGCAGTGACCTCTCTGCGAGCCCTGTGAACCTCGAACCCTACGTGACACTACTGAGAGCCGCTGTCCTATATGACTCCAACCTTTCCCCAATCGTTCCATTCAATCATATAAGTAATTTTTTAAGTATGTTTGTTGAGAATTGCAGGTAATATAATCATACCGGTCAACATAATAGAATTATGCAATATTATGATAAAATACAGCTGATCGTTACTAAAGTCTTGCCTTTAACTGAACAAGCAACTCCACCGGACCCAACGATCAAGTAAAATCAAGTAATGAACAAAGAAAAAGGGCAAAAGAGCCAATGTAGCATTTCCCAAACCTCCCAGCAGCAACGAGGCCCCAGGGTTCCCTCCTGCCAAGGAAAAAGCACCAAGAAATGTGTTCATCCTCTTTTTGAATTTCAATTCAGCAGAGCTCCCACGTTCGGTCGTAACTGTACTTCTTACAGCTTGATTCACAGGGTGTAGACCACTCCTCCAGTTTCCAATCCCTTCCTCTTAAGGTTATGAGATGGGGAAAAGAATTACGATATAACACAGGGACAAGATCCAACTTAATTCTGGACAAATTGACTTTGGCTACCAATCCCCATCCCTCCCCTCCCTACTTTAGTTCTGAATTAATTAATTACTTCAATTACGTGATGAATGGAGCTACTTAGCCTGATTATAGGAGGAAACGGATGGATTTTCTTGGTCCCTTAAGGCCTTAAGTAAAAGTACGGTGTACTTGGAATCAGTCTCACCTTTTAAACCCTTAAAACTATAGCACGATGCTGTCTTCCAGATTCTCTGCAATAGCACTGCGTCCATGACCGCCTCCCACCTGACTGAAGCATGACTGCGGGTATGTCTAAACCCAAGCTCCGGGCACATCAAAATGTCATGGCTCATCCTGGTATACCGACAGGTTCAAGGGGCCATATCGCACAGTATAAGGATCCTTTTTATTCCTTAGTGGAAGAGACCCCACATAGGAAAAGGTGAATGCCGTCATGCCCCACCGAGGGCAGGAGTTAAATGGTCTCTCTTACAAACAGGAGGCCTTCAGTGCCCAGTGGAGCCGAGATAAATACACATAGGTGTCACAGACAACCTCTGCCTCACGTCCCTGCAGGTATTGTCAGCTTCCTGCATTGCGAGGAAGAGGTCCCCTGATTCTGAAGCAGCTCCCATATTCTGATCGTCAAACCGAGGACTGCCTGTATATCAAACTCAAGCGACTAAGAGGAGAATAAAAAGAATAATTTGAGAGAAAAAGCGCGGTACCCTGTGTTTCATTGTCTTTCAAACATCCTATTCTGTTCTATTACTGTGCACCCTGCAGCACCCGTCGCTCTCTGACACCTCCGCTCTCCATCACCCTCTGGGATCATATGCTGTTATTTCAGACACCCTGCTGTCACTCCCACTGTCCTGCCATTCACCCCATCCCACCCCACCCCCTCACCCTCCCCGTTTTGTCTAGATAAGAGCTTGCCGTGTCACTTTTGTGCCTTCTCTGATTAAATTTATCACCTTTGCTGCCAGGAAAAAATGCGCCTTTGCGTGGCTTGCAGCTTCAGCAGTGAGGACACCACATTCCTTAGCACAAATGGTGGTGCAGACACCACAAATCAGTCACTGCGATCTCACACGTGCTCATGTTCTGCTAGCACCTATCCAGGGCCACTCTATGGGTCGCCGTCGTTCACCCCTCCCCCAGCGGACCTTCACACTCAGAGCTGGCCTATGACGACACCTTGGCTGAGCTCCCACTGGGGAGAAGCATCAAAATGACCTCATCAAGCTGACAAACAACTGTCCTCCCCCAACCCACAGCTCACAACCCGCAAACCTAGAAACACAAAACACACACACAAACACACACACACACACACACACACACACACACACACACACACACACACGCAACTTTTACACATGTAACAATCATCACTGTGATCTGCAGGCCCAGTTATGGACAGTGACTCCTGTCCCTGAGGTCTGGGGTTTGGGATTATTCTCCCGCACAAAGGTTCTGCCTCTTTTGTGTGACCACACAAAGGCCTCTCATTGGGAGCTGTGAGCCGTGCAACTGCAGTGTTAGCTGGCTCTGTCCCAGAACACAGCAGTAGGGTGGTCACAGAACTGCCTGGACAAACTTATCCTATTCAAATCCTGTCCATGCAGCACCATGGAAAGCCACCTTGCTCAAGGTGTAAAATGAGACACTTGTGTCTTCACAGGAAAGGTGCTCTGATCTTTGTAGTCAGTAGCCTTCATTTTCCTGCTGGGTGAGCAGAATGACCGTGTGAGCTGTGACAATTATACTTCTGCGCAATGTCTGACAACCAATACCGGGCACACTGAAGGAGGGAACATAAATGCAGTCCCACAAACACACCCATTCCCATCAAACTTCTATTATAATATAAGGACATCTCAAAAGGTTCTATAGTCACGTACCTGGTGAGACTGTGATTGTCATTGATAATTCATTCTAAGCTCTGGCTTATTTATTATTATTTTCCTTATAGACATGAGACCAGCAGGCAGAGAATAATAGAGTGTAAGTGAATACACCAGCTAGAAGCTTCATGTATGATCAACTCCGCGCCCCAGCCCAAGCTGTTGGCCATATTTTATCCCGCCGTTAGGCAGAGTAGCGCTGAGCTCTGCAGAAGCAAAATGATTTAGAGCAGGTCGGCGCAGCCAGCGGAGCACGGATATGGCAATGCCGCGTGCCAGGCCTCCCCACATTGCCGAGATGTGGTATTAAAACTCCTCCATGGAGATTTAGAACTTCCTCTGAGCCGGAGTCGTTGGGGGCGTCGGATTCATCCCAACACTTGCAAAGAAGATGCTGCAGCAGCTGAACCATTCAGTAAAACCCTTACTCATTAATTCAGCAGAGGCTTTTAACCAGAACGATTAAAAGGGCCATGATGGCAATGTATAAATATAACATAATGTGCAGCGCAGTTTCTGTTTATCAAGACAATCAGCCCAGTGGGGAAATCTTCCTATTAAACTCTGCTTTGTTAGCGAAAAAAAAAAATACTTTCCCTTTGCCTGTCACTCTCCGGATCCATCCCTTGCAGGCTTGTCTGAAAAACACAATATGTCTCAGTCCCTTCTGTATAACACCACATTTTATTAAAATAAAGTCACAGATCACTTTGTGTTTCCCAACAAAACGAAAGGTCTGTGGAGGTCAACATTTAGTATAATACTGTACAGTTATGACAGTACTTAACTTTTATTAAGTTTATTATTTTTTATTAATTGTACTGCTGTTGCCAATGTCCTTTTTCCATGATTTCTGCACTGCAGCCTGACATCATACAATCCCAGAAGCACACACTATATGAATTAGTACATTATAGTAACGTAAGAAGCAAGTTATACATATTAAATTTCCGCCTCCCATGCAGCTACTCATATAATTCTTTCATACACAACACACAGAGATAAAAGTAATACAGTCACAGCAACTCATATTTAAAGCAAGACTGCACTTTAAAGAAATGTGCTATGGTCAATTCACTGCCAACCTTTCATATCTTAAAGAATATTTCTTTACGGTTAAGAAGATGAATATGAGCACCCAGACAGCCATTAATAAGTACAATTCTTTTCAATGTCTGAAGGTAAAAGGAAGTTATGAAGGAGAGACGAATCTATGAAGGGGTACTGAATGAAGCTAGATCAGGGTCTAGTCCTGATTTACAGTTGAATTACAGCAAAACCCAATGGACTAATGATCCCACAGCTTTAAATTAACCAGTAAATTCCCATAACTTAAAGAAATCATTACAACTGAAACAATTCTCACCTTCTGTAATTTAAAATGGCAGCTTAACCCAAACATGGCACACTAAACAGCCAGTTTTGATAGAAGTAAAGGAAGATGGGACATAGAATTGTAACGGAATAATAACTTATGTGTAGCTAAAACAAAGAAACTATGACTTCCACCCGTGTTCTCAATTGGTGGATGCACTCTTCATCTCATGCTCGTGACAATGAACACAAGAGAAAGACAGAAAGGCCAAAAAACACAAAACTGCACACACACATACACACACACAAACACAAACACAAATAGTGGTCTGGGGAGGACTAGTAGGCACTGCAGACCTCAGCTGTAAAAGCATTTCTTTGGTGTTGTTCCATATTACAGCTCAAAGCCTGGACAGACCCGGGCCAGACAGTGGAAGTGAAACCATTGTCTCTGGCTCTCTGTGATCTGGACGTAAAGGAAGCAGAATGAACACCCGCTGATCTGACACCGTGACTTTCTTAAAACTTTATAAAGCCCCCTATCTCTACCCAGGAAAAAAACTCACAAACATGGGCCTTTATGTGTCCATATGGGCCTGTAAAAGGACATGCCCACACACACACACACACACACACACACACGCACACACAGTACACAGTTAGAGAATCCTCCTACAGAACTGTGTTTTCTCTAACATAAGGCCAACCCACACAGTTTCGCCTCTTTTGTCTGTCACCGCTGACTACAGCGCAACTATCTATTTGTACAGATTCTGCCATGATTTCCCTAAAACCCAGGCTACAACAGGCGACACTGCTACAACACACTTACTCACATTGCTTTGTTTTCACACAACAGACTCTCTTTATTTTCAGGGCCGCTTCTGTGGAACACGGAAAGTATTAGAGGAGCCCAGAAAGGGGAAGCGAAAAATGCAAGTTCTGTCAAGCTGTTTTCACCAGTATGCCTTCTCTGTATACAGCAAGAAAACAGAACCAACTAGAGGTGTATTTTGACCTAACAGTTAATACTGAGTTCAATAGCTCCAGAACACCTATGAACAATCATTTCCTGCGGGGGAAATCAGCAATTCATCATTTTCGTTCATAAAAAAAAAGTCAGCAAAAAAATAAACAGTGTAAAATGTATCCAAACAGGAGAACAAACAGCAACTGTGCAATAGGTCCATGAATCATGTGCTAAATTTTGAATTGCGCTGACATGGATTTTTAGTAAGCCCTGCGAGTGTGTAAGCATGTGAACAGTGGATTGCTATATCACTCACTGTGTGTGTGCGGTGCTGCATGTGACTGTGTGAAAGGACCAGGGGTCTCCAGTTCCCCAGTGTACGTGAAACATGCAGACTAGCAGAGGGTCTCATAAACACTGTCTTGTTCGTCATCAGATGCAGCTCGCTCTGGGAATTTCAACACAGATGACAGATTTCGAACAGGTCGTGAGTGGGAATGAAGATGCAGCGTAAATGAAGGATGTCCATGGTTCGGCACCATCCTGGTTGCTGCTCTATTAACGGCATTCCCAGCTTCGACATTCAACACAGCTCCAGAATGGCAGGTCTTGTTCTTCATTTGCTTCTTAATTGGAACTGTATTATTCACACAGGAACAGAGCATTGTTTCTGCAAACCAGGACACAGGGATGCTCACTACCTCTGCTTCTGCCCTCATGGCGAGGAATAATTAAGTGTCCCACCACAAGCCCCAACCGCCAACTCAGCAACACTCCACCACAAGAAAAGAGCTGCATTTGTTTTTGTCATAACGTAAAATTTTTTTTAGCTTTTTAAATATTTCAACTTCAACACAAAGCACCAGTGCACATCTGAAGTGTTCAGAAGTGACTTACAGCAAAAACTGACAAACCGTGCGACTTTGAATTACACACTTACATGAATACTAAAACACAAATTTTAAAATACTTTTATGACTTGAAGCAAGGAGTAAAAGTCTGCTTTTTAAGTCACCCTAGTGCGTATCCATTCTTCATGTTCATAATAGCAGGAACGCAAACCGAGTTGAGAAAGGCCCCATTGCCTCATTGTCCCCTTTCCCCCTGGATCCCCATCTGCAGTTATAATGGAGAGATTCAACCCCACCTTGTTACTACACACTTACTCCCCATGGCAGTCTCCCCACTGTTACTTATGACTTATTTTATCAGGGTTGTTCCCTGCACAAACACTTCACCGAAATGCTGAAAGTTTGCCCGGGGCAAAGACGACAGAGACAACTTTGGTAGCCGTGTGAACGATGCTTCCTGAATTTGAATTTGAAGGCGCTATCATGCCACGGGATCTTGAGAAATATCATCTGCATTCCTTTACTGGATTGGCAGCACATGAGAAACGGCATTTGTCATATTTCTTCAGTCCTTGGTGGATCTTAACCACAAGCAGAGCACGGCCAACAATTGCACCACTTAATATATCATTTAATAAGGAATCCTTTGAAGTCATCTGCAGGGAAAGGGTTAAGGTGCAGATTGCAATTGTCCATTATCTTTAAAGAGAAACATTTAGGAATGAGCTGCTGGGAGCCCCCTGGCGCTTAGTGCAGCTTCTCCCACTGAAGATCCCTGGTTCCTGCACCTGGAGGATATGAGGGGCATTGAGGCAAAATCATTGGGGCATCAGGCACAATCAGGAAGGTATCCAGGGCACCAGGCGAGAATCCGGAGGGCACTAGGGTGCATGAAGGAAGAGTAAGGCAGCATCAGGGGGGCATAAAGCTAGAATGAGGGGGGTATCAATCTGCATCAAGCAAAATTATGGCGCATAAGGGGAGAATCGGGGGGGGATTAAGATAGAATAAGAGGGGCGTTGGGGAAGCTCTTAACCACTGTGCAGGTCAGGATGAACCGCCTGCTGCAGGCCAGCAGGGTTGGACAGGACACTCTTACCGGACAAGTTTTCCTCAGAAACACACTCACGGACGATCTTACACGCAGAAACCAACTTGTCTCTACATGCTGCAAGTTCAGCTGAAATACTGTCGCCATTCTGGAGACAAACTCAAATCTAAAGTTTATATCAGTTAATAAAATGAGGAGAAACACATAGGTTTAAGCAGCTCTCAGAGCTCTGCCACATGTTGACATTAAAGTAAATTGTGTTCCCAATAACTGTAAACGATGTAAAAAAAAAACACATTACATGACATACTGGAAATATATTAATTTTACAGTTATTATATATATATATATATATATAAAATTGTCTTTGATTAATTCTATTGACTTTCTATATTCTGTGGGAGTACAGGGTATTATCAATAATATTTATATCACTTGCTTCTAAGATAAAGCCCATACATTTTTTGGTACGTTTGGCTCTAATTTAAAAATCAATACTGATCAATTCAAGTTTATTTATTCATTCGAACCCAACTAGGCGGAGTTGATATTTTTTTCCGACGGACAACGAGATGTATCACACTTGTAGACAGACAACGAATAGAAAAAAGTAATCTTAGAGAAGGATTTTCAAAAAATATTTCATTATCTGTGTGCCTCAAAGATTTTATGAATGAATGGGCACAATTTCGGTTTTAGTCGCGTCAGCGTGTCGCCAGGCTCGGTCAGGTCAGTTCGTGCTCCGTGTCGACACGAGGACTGACTGGCCACCGCGAAACAAACGGACCCCCTGAACTTCACACGTATTCGGCGCACACGGCAGTGTTTTCCGGTAACGGGAAAAATACATTTTTAATGAGCAGGGCACGAAACGAGCCCTAAACGCCGACTGTCACCGTCGCGCGTCTCTGCAGAAGCGAAGGCGACACACAGTCAGCTGCCCCCCCCCAGAAGCACGCAGTCCGTCGGCGCGCTCGCGACCTCGCAACGACGACGGCGCCTCGCGAGCGCCGCCGGCTCGCAGCCCTCGCGCCGTTCGCGCCTCACCTTCATCCAGCAGGCGCTCGAGGTGGTTGAAAATCCCGCAGAAGTTGGGCAGGCTGCTCATCAGCTTCTTGTCGTTCATGAGCTGCATCAGATAGTCTGGGGTCGGCTTCGGCTTGTCTTTCGTTTCCATTTCCCCAACCATATTCCAAAAAATTACGCGACCCCAAATAAAACCAAAAAGGAAAAAATAAATAATTTGTCGTATAAATTAATAAATACAATATAAAAATAGAGTTAAAAAAAAAAACAACAACGCTGCGCGACGCCCTCCCCAGGCGCTGTGCTGTTCGCTCCGGCCAACGCAGCGAGCCGCTCTGCCTCCCAGTGCCGCTCAGCTCTCGGGCACAACACGCACTGCAATTCTGTTCCTTCCTCTGTCAGCTCTTCCAAGGAAACAAGAACGAAAATAAAGAAAAGGAGAGAACGAAAAGGGGGGAAGAGGTAGTTTCTTCTCGTTACGTCTGCCCTTATAATTCCACAAGTTACACTCAGAACGACAGATTAAACTCCCGAGCTTCTTTTTACTGTTTGATTTTTCAGTATCTTCTGCTTCTTCGCAACGCTTCTCGTAAAGCCGTCGGAGTGTGTCCCTTTTCCCCAGAGTTCCCCAAGCTGACAGTGTGTGTGCAGCCTGCGTGCGCGCGCGAGCTCGAAGCGTCCGCTCCTCCCGTCTCTCGCGCGCAATAACGGAGCTTTTCAATGAGGCTGGTGGCTCGTCGCGCTCCAACCGTCTCGCTCTGCTTTGCCTGGGCTCGAGGCCCGTCACATGATCAGACGGCACGGCAGAAAGCTCTGCGAGTCGGGACCGCGCGCGCGGCACAGCCCGATGTGGGAGGACGGACACGCACGCACACACACGCGCGCGCACATACACACACACACACACAGAGTATGAATGGAAATTTCTTCCAAGTTTGACGTCACTTTTCACTTTTCGAAGTAATTTAAGCAACCTGTGACGTCATCATTTTATTACCTTATGGCTATTTTCGAAAAAAAAATAGACAAATTACCAACATCATGTCATCGCTATTTGCAAAAGTCTTTGTTATTAACAATAAATAATTGAAGTATGGGATATTTTTAGCATAACATGTCCAGTTCAGAAACATATGTACTGAGAAAAACAGTTTACAATTTGCTACACTGAATATGCGCTGGTATATTCTTCTTTATATTCTTTTTGTATCCTTTTATCTCTACATTTCATTTACATTCACTTATTTTTCTGATTATTTATCCAAAGCAGTAACAGGTGATGTAAATTTTATGCGATGAACAGTATCACGTTTAAAGAGTACCCGTAGAATTATAAAAATGATTTCACTGTTATAGTCTTGATGGGGCATCGTGATGTGGTGGGTTCAGCCAGTGCCTGCTATGTGGCGGGTCTGGGGTTCGAATCCTGCTTGGGCTGCCATGCGACGGACTGGCGTCCCGTCCTGGGTGTGTCCCCTCCCCCCTTCGGCCTTGCGCCCTGTGTTGCTGGGTAAGGCTCCGGTTTGCCACAACCCCGCTCGAGACAAGTGGTTGTTGATGCTGGATAGATGCTACAGCCTTACTGGAAAAAGAGATAAAACAAACTATTTATGTGCCAGAGTCTTATTGTAGGCACACGTTTCCACGTATAACAGGCCCGGTAAAATGTAAAGGATTTGTTTCCGAGAAGCGAAGTGAAAGTGCATAGATTCGGTGTTTTGAAATTAGTGGGCAGCTAATTCCGCCGCTCAGCAGCCAGCGATAAGAAAAAGTGGATCCTTGAAGCGCGAACCCCATAGGGAGGGAAAGGCCAGCTGTGCATGGCAGTGCACAAGGACGTGGGCAGGGGCTCAGCCAACGATGAGTATGTGGGACTTTTACACATAGTTTGTAAATGAACGTGGGATGCAACCGGTAACCGGCGGATACAGACGGTGAGGGGGCACCGCAGGACTGGGCCATTTGGAACACATGGTTTAGAATGACTTTGGCTTGGATAGCATTGGTAAGGGGAGCTTCCAGGTAGGAGCCGCAGTAGTTCAGGTGGGATAACACCAGGACCCAGAACAGCAGCGGGGTTCTGTCAATTGTCTGAGAAGAGTAATAGTTTAGTTACGTTACATTACTAGTTACGTAATCGTTACGTTATTGAAAAAGCTCTTGATAGCGGCCTCTTCGACGTTCTTAGCGCTCCGGAAGAACATCAGCGCCAGTTTTCAGGAATTCATGCAAAGATCCATGTTAGAAGCTACTGAGGAATTAATCCATGGTCATGATGTCTACATGGAATGGTCAGCTTTGAAGTCAACATGACGGAATCTTTTAAAAGTTCGAGGAGAAAAAGAAACGCCCATGTCATCGTGTCACTGTGAGCAGCATAGTTTTTCAGTGATTATGTGTAGTGCATTATGCTATGCATTAAATAAGCATTTTAAAATACTTGAAATTAACATGGCATATTCTACAAATTAACAGTTGCACATGATGAAAACAACATACACTGTAGACTCTGCTTAGTTTGAAATCCAGGTTTTTGTCTTGGTCACATGCTTAATACCTCACTTTGTGTAATTCCTACCACTTCTTGTGATGCTATATAAAAAAGTGATTTCTCCACTTTGTTATGTTTTATTTGAAGTGTTTGCTTTGCAGATCCCTTTATCCAAAGCATCCTACAGCTGGGCTCCTCCTGTGATTTGTCTGGGCCTTCACCCATTCGTCACAAGTTCGCTTTCTTAACTACTGTGTTTCCACTCCCAAATATGCTATACCAATATGCCGTGCAAATTTAAAGATAATAGCAGATAAACTTGCACGAGAAATAACTTTTGGAAAACTGCTGTTAATGGAATGCCTACTGTTACAAATTATAACTCACATTATTACCAGTGAAACTGGTATTTTGTTTTTTTTACATTTTCATGAATGTTTGGAAGTATTAGCATAATGGGATGCTGTGAAACCAGGATCCATTGTTATGGTTTTTTGTTATATTTAATGGCTTACAGAATGATTTTACTGTGGAACTTGAATCTAAGACAATCTCATCTTTAGTGTTAACTGGAATTACATCAAAGGCAACAGCACATTAAGATCATGGTACTGGAAGACATAAGTACACATACACATTTATGATAATACTGTATACAGTAACATGCATGTACGTTAGGGAATGGATCTATGTCATTAATGTATCTACACTAATGTTAGCTAAAGTAATAAGCATTAAATGACAATGGCCTGACACAGAAATATGGAAAAAAGTTATCCTATAAACTTTTTTTTTCCCCCAAAGATCCCTGCTCTGCTTTTCAGGAGAATTAAAAAGTGTTACAACAATCAAGTAACAAAATAAACTCTTGGGCTAACAAGTACAGTAAAACACCTTTTCCACTTATACAATAGAAATGTTTTTTTTTTTTTTTTGTTTTTAAAGAAAATTTTTGTATTGTTTCTTCTCCAAAGAGTCACTGCATAATAATCTGAAGTGATATATTATAACTCGAATAGAGGGTTTTGGTCAGATGCTTTGATCTGCTGCAGGGCTGTAAGATTAAGAGGATGGTATAAATTCCTTTAGGTAACAAGGACACTCTGAAAACTTCCAGCATTGAGTTACAAACTCCATGTCTTCAGTGTAATGGCAAGCAGCAGAAGAAATTTTGATCTGATCAGTGATTTTCCCCTTTTTAAAGAGCAGCAAAAGGTAATTGACTAAATTGCCAGAGCGTATCAAGATGCACGGAGTCATTAAATTAAGACAAAAACAAGACATTTCTCTCAACAGTAATACTTCTCCAAATTAGGTACTAAGCACAGGAAGACTATAATTAAAAGAAAAGCGATTGCTTCGCTGGAGCAAGATCTCGCTCTAAAATATCGCCACGATACAAATGCGTATTTAAAAATATATAAATTAAATATACGGTGAAAAGTCAATTTTAATAACATGGTTCAAACAGTCATTGCTAATGTGGTAGCGGGTTTGGCCAGAGTCTGTTTTGTGATGGGTCTGGGGTTCGATTCCTGTTTGGGGTGCCTTGCAATGGACTGGTGTCCCGTCCTGGGTGTGTCCCCTCCCCCTCCGGCCTTGCACCCTGTGTTGCTGGGTTAGGCTCCGGTTTGCCTCGACCCCGCTCGGGACAAGTGGTTTCAGTCAACGTGCGTGTGCGTGTGTGTGTGTGTGTGTTAATGTTCATTCGTCCACCCTCCTTATCTCTCTCATTAGTTATCTGCTTCTAGTTCAACTCTGGTTATGACCTACAAAGGATCAGCACTTCGATACCTACATCACCGAATAAATTCCTACAGCACGACAAGAATGCTGCACTCCTGAACCTCTGGCTACATGCTTGTTCTGCTCACAAGGGATCCAAAATCAGAAGCTCATCAGAAGTGCTCCAATGTAATGGAATGAACTCCCTCTATACCTCAGAACTGCCCCGGAATTCTAGGAGGATGTCAGATCTCATCTGCTCTCTACCACTCTCCTGACAGGTTTGGAACTTAGTCTAACACCATCTGCTACTTTTATCTCCATATTTGCTATTCGTTACTTCGGCAGGCAGCCGATTTTATAACAGTCATTGTCAAATTTTATTTGAGTAGATTTTATTTTAATACATTTTATAATGGTCGCAGTCGTAAATATATTACTACTTGGTGGAACTCTTTTAATGCTAAAAATGAGCAAAAAAACTGAATCTAACAAATGCCATATAAAACCATCATGTAGTTTAAAGGGTAGTTCCTAAAGTACACATTGGTGGTTTGATCTATCACTTTCCCAATGGGCATAATCATCCTTTCGTATCAAGTTTAAAGACCCAGAAATGGCGATGGATATCACGAAAACAACAGCTCCCTTCACGTTGATGTCCTTTTTCTGTCGTTTCCTTTTCCAATAGTAAAAAAAAGCCATGCTTGAAAACATACGAAACAAAGCGCGGAAGAATGTGCAAAGCGGCCTGGCCTGGGCAACAGCCGTGATGTGATGTGAGTGAAATAAATGGCCCAAGAGAACAGGAAGGGTTTGTCCTCAGCTCCTCCAGCACCTTTTCATCCCTTTGTGGCCACAGGCCCCATTCTCATGCAGATGGCTTTGGATGCACTGAGCACGGAGCACTTCCATCCAGCCCCGCAGGCAGCAGCGGGTAGGGCCTCTGTATTTACGGGCCCCGGTCTTCTGCACTCTGCGACGGTGCTCTTGTTGAAAGAGGAGGAATTACGTTAATGAATGCATGCCTGCGCACACGGACTCCGAAACCAGGCGAAGAAAAATGTTCCCCGTTTCTCTCTTCTCTCGCTCCTCTCCCCGAGTCTCTCGCTTTCGCCGAATCTGTCCGTTTCTCTCACAGAGATGGCATGCGAGCCCATATGCTGCCAAGCCTAAAATAAAAGCAACCTATAAACTCATGAAACCAGATATGGATCGACTAGATTTCTTTGGGTTGGAAGGGGCTAAGGTCAAGCCCTTGCCGTAGCAACGGCACCCCAAACAAGAACCGATGATCCTTGAACTGCAATGACCATGATGACGATTATTGCTATTATTATTTAACTCTTGCACGAGCACTTTCATGCAGAAAAACTGACAAACGTGCTCTGAACATTGTTCCAAACCGAAGTATCGCAATAGCGTGATCAACAAACCGGTCCTGTCGGAACGAAGACAAGAGACCCTGAATACATTGACGTTTATTCACTTAGCAGATGCTTTTCTCCAAAGCGACTTCCAACGAACTTTATGTAGTGTTACGAGCCCACACACCTCATTCACCGTGGTGACTTACACTGCTAGATACACTACTTACAATAGATCACTCATCCATACATCAGTGGAACACACACTAGGGGTGAACCTGAACAGCTTGTCTTTAGACTGTGGGAGGAAACCAGAGCACCCAGATGAAACCCACATAAACACGGGAAGAACATGCAAACTCCACAGAGACTGAGCGGGGATCGAACCCACCTAGGCACCGTGAGACAGCAGCACTACTCACTGAACCACCATGACACCCTGAGACAACATATGATATATTATATCATCATATATTATATTATATATAATAATGAATAATATATGTACGAATCATTAAACTGCAGGTTGCATCGAACTGAAATTAAAACGCATCCCAGAGAGTACGAGAAAAAAGTCTAATGCACGTGTATTTGCAACATCTTTTTTTTTTTACATCACCATTACAGGTGCCTTGAGAAATGAGCACTATGGTTAAGTAATAGGTAAGTCAGTTCACTAATGGTGCCACCCGGGTTTTTTGGGCTCCTCAATGAAATTCCATTCTTACGCATCAAGGGGACCCGTGACTGCTTGCGTCGCTGACTTGCGGGGTCGGCCTTGTCGAGAAGGCCGCGGGGAGAAATAAAATCGACTTAACTTTGACGCGATCCCTCCGCTAATGAATTTTATTTATTTATTTATTTTTTGCTGGAGTTGGATGGAGTCCGTGTCCAGATGCAGCGCGAACTGGGTCACGCGCGAGAAAGTTCTCGTGACGGGGGAAACCACCCCGCCGCACGCTCCTTGCGACCGTGCTGTCTTCGGGTCCGTTTTTAAAGGTCTTAATATCTGCAATCTTTCGGGCGCTAATCTGACGCGCCGTCGAGATGAAAGCGGAACTCGTGTTAGTTTCCGCATCAGAGGATTGGAATCTGGGCTATTTAAGAGGGGAGTCAGACAATCCTCTGGCCGAGGACGGCCCCCGCCGACGGATCCGCTAAATAAATAGAGAAGTAATTAACAGAGCCCCGAGAGCGCGGCCTGCATTTCATTACGGCTCCTGCGAAAAGCGACAAAAGAGCGAGGGCAGAGGGACAAACTCAATTCATGATGCAGCCTGCGATATCCGTGCCGTAAACAGAAGACGAAGACCTCGCCGTAAGATTCCGAGAGCTCGGCGGCGTGCCGTTCCCGGAACGTTTTCGGGAACGGGGTGCGAATCCTGCTTAAATCTGCGTTCCGCCGACGGCCGTTAGCCTCGCCGTTTAAGGCCTCGACCCAAGCGTGTCCTGCGTGACGGTGCGTGTCGTGATGTGGAAGTGCGATCGAGCATCACCGTGGCGAAACCGCTCGCCTTGGGGTTCCTCTCGTGGGACACGCTCCTTTCGGGGTCACGCGAAGCATGAGTTCCGAGGATCCCGCCGCCGCGTTCGCTTGCTTCGGACTTTGACCTGTCGGTGCTGAATGGAACTCCTGCATTTCTAATGGCGTAATAAGATTTGTTGGAATTACGAAACAATCCAGCTACTGTTCCTTGCGTTCAGAATAAGCATAGAACCGCAAAGTGTGCGGCGCGCAAGGGTCAGATGTCTTTCGGCGCTCTTCCCTTGACTCCCTTCGGTTTGGCCATAATTATATTAGAAAAGACGGAGGTGTGCTACGAAGCTTAAGGGAGTCCTCGCCTTAGAAGGAAAAGGCAACGCTTTACGTCGACTCGTTCAGCCGACACTTTTCTCCAAAGAAACGTACAATGTTGATTAAGGTACTTTACGATTATTCACCCATTTACTCAGATGGGTCATTTTCTCGCCGGAGCAATTTAGGGTAAGTGCCTCGCTCAAGGGGGCGCGGTGGCGCAGCGGGCTCGGCCGGTGGGTCTGGGGTTCGAGTCCCGCTTGGGGTGCCATGCGATGGACTGGCGTCCCGTCCTGGGTGCGTCCCCTCCCCCTCCAGCCCCGTACCACGCGCTGCCAGGTTAGGCTCTGGCTCACTGCATCCCCACTCGGGACAAGCGATTTGAGACAACGCGTGCCTCGCTCGAGGTTTCTACGGCCGCGAGGGGGGATTCAATCCTGCAAACTTCAGGGCCAAAGACAGCAGTTCTAACCACAACGCTAAGAGCTATTCCAGCTGCTTTGACGACACAATTCCCAGGACGGGCTGGCCGCTCAGCGAAACGCTGCTCTCAAACGCTCGGATGACTTCATCACGAAGAAGATCCGACATCACGCATCGCCGTGCCCCGAGATAGATGGGACTCTAGACTTTTTCTGGAGCTCTGCCCCGACAGGGAGGCGAGATCTGTCCGAGTGTTATCCGTGCACGTTGGAAGTAGTGTTTGAGAACGCTTCTAGGACTCCGCGCTGCTGAGCTTCCGCTTGTCCAGAGCACGCAACTCCCTGGCGCCCCAGGCCGGAGACTTGACACCACACGGTTGGAACTCCATTCTTCTGACGCTAAATAGTGCTGGGACTTTCTCCCGGGACTTGCGCGATGAGGGCGCTTAATTGACAGCGGATTAATTAGAATTCACCACATCCTTCCTGCTCCACCGACTTTCAGTTTGATCTGCTGCTTGGCCTTCAACTATTCTGCTTCAGTCAACCTTTGTCATTATCATTCAGATTTGTTTGTTCGCTTGCCACTTGACGGATCGGTTCTAAATACTGATTAATAGCACCTTCGCGATAAATTGGAACCACTGGAGCAATTTGCTCCGCTGAAGTATGAAAGCGGTGATCCTATATAACTTATTTTCCGCGTGAAATTTTAGTAGGTGGCGTCGATCTAGTACGGAACGGACCGCGAACAGTGTTAGGTTTATGAAGACGTTAAAGTGATTGTAAGTTTAAGAAATAATAACGCAATCATTCTCAGAGTGTGATGCGGTCTTTTTTTGTGACAAAATCAAAACAATTCCATCTTTGACAAAATAATGCATGCGTATAATTGCATGCATTATTTTGTCAAAGATCGATTTGTTTTGATTTCTGATACTTTCATGTTGAAAGGTGTTGACATCTCACATGGTGACAGAAAACGGCCCCGCAGCAGCTTTGTCCTTGATGATGTAAATGGTGGTCTCTGTCACGAGTAAACATCACCTGCAGCATGGGGTAGGGGGAGAAAGCACAGGGAGGGGAAATAAAATAACCAAATCAGTCCCTCACTCAGGGTATAAAACAAGTCATATTCTGCTGACCCTCCTCAATTCACTGTTATGACTCAGTGACTTGATTTAGATGGAACTGCGTGTCTAGGTTTCTACCTGCACGTACATATATGTGTGCACGCGTGTGCCTATATGACCATGTGTGGCGGCGCGGTGGTACAGCGAGTAGCGAGAGGAGGTGGGTTCGATCCCCGCTCGGTCCGTGTGGAGGTCGCGTGTTCCCCCCGTGTCCGTGTGGGTTGCCTCCGGGCGCTCTGGTTTCCTCCCACACTCCAAAGACATGCTGTTCAGGTTCCCCCCTCGTGTGTGAGTGACAGAGAGAGTGTTGTCCATAAACAAAACAGATGTGTGTATATTGCATGTGTGTGTGCGTGTGACATAGGACATGTGTGTACATGCAGCCTGGCATGTGTGTGTGCATGTGCCCACAACCAGAGCAGACAGCACCTTCAGAAGGCAGAAACCCCTGCGAACAGAGCGTGTAATTGTTCGCTTTGGGACGCAGCACAGGGCTGCATTGTGACTCAGAGCAGACCAACACAAAGACAATTAGCCCACTTCCACAGCGGAGGCATCGCTACAATAGTGACTTTCAAACGGGAGCACAAAGGTGCTGGAGAGACCATCCTTGTGCCGCAAAAAAAGAAACCTCTGTTTCAAGGTTGCAGCGCAATGCAGAAATGTGTTGTTTACAGTAGGTCCATTGTTGTCTGTCGTTCACGTTCCCTGGCTTGCAGTGGAATAGTACAAATTGAATTCCTCCGGACACTCTTGTACGGATGATTTGTGATGAGCAGTCCCATATTTCAGCCTTCAGCCGCTGAATTTGTCAGGTGGGTGTCGGTTCTTCACAGATGTCCCACTCGCCTTTATGGAAGTTGTGACATCATCGGATCGGTGAGCAAATCTGGGGAGGTAGAGGATATAATGGGTAATAATTATGCTGCATCACACACCGCACGCCACTTTACTGATGTATTACTTCGACAAATGTAACACGTTCAGTTTGTATCAGAGTTCTTTTTTTTTTAACCTGCTTTTGTCCATCAGTCTGCATATTAAGTTTTCCCACACACCTTATTCACCGTGGTGAATTACACTGCTAGAAACACTACTTACAATGGGTCACCCATCCATACATCAGTAGAACACACTCTCTCTGTCACTCACACACTATGAGTGAACCGGAACAGAATGTCTTTGGAGTGTGGGAGGAAACCAGAGCACCCAGCTGAAACCCACATAAACACGGGAAGAACAGGCAAACTCCACAGAGACTGAGCGGGGATCGAACCCACATCCTCTCACACTACCCAGGCGCTGTAAGACAGCAACATCACTCACTGCACCACCACAGAATTTGATTTAACCCATCCCTCCAATAAATTTGAGCCATTTTTTGGGTTTTTTTTTTTTTTTTTTGTTCAACTCTGTACCAAGAATGTACATGTTGGGTCTTTAAGTACAAATCATATTTATGAATACTACGTTGTTCCATCTAGTCCCGCCCCTAAAAGTTCTAATAGGAAAACACGACACTTGTGACAACACATCCACCCTCTTATCTTTCCAGAGCTGCTTCTTATGTAAACCTTGAAAATTGTCCTGCTTTGTTTTCCATTATTCACGTGTCTGTGAAAAACATCCGGCGCGGCAGAGAAGCTGACCTGGTTTGTCGTTTGTCTCGTAGGGCCGCCATGCAAGCCTCACCGTCCCAGACCCCGGGGAGACCTATAGGAGCAGCGGAAAGGAGAAGAGGGAGATGACAGCATAATGAAAATTATTCCTCATTGCTTCCGTACCGCTCCTCCCACACCTCCCAACAAGCCACCAGATACAGCAGGTGCAGCGGAGCAGGAAGAATGGGTCGGCCGCACATGTTGAGTCTGTAGACGTCGAGGTCATAACAGCGAAATGTAAATGTTCCAGGGTGCCGGTCTATAACAGACCGATGGTCTCCTGTCCGCCATGGCCTACTCACTCTGTATGACAGTGTCACTTTTACTTTGTCCATTGGCCAGCCTAATCCTTTTCAGCTTTTCCAACAAACACTCAAGTCGCTGCGACTGAGGTCAGCTCCGTGCAATCGATGTGTCAGTCACGCAGTGGGAATAACGCAGAGCTGTGTGATGGCTCTCACCATCCAAGACGAGAAGAGAAGGAAAAAACACAGGGTACGGAAACAAGCAGGAACTCATTTAGGTGTCTGCTTCAGCTGGTGCTCATTAACCCACCTAATGAGTTGTATTATTACCGCTATTATTGTTGCTGTAATTATTAGCAGTAGTATTAATAGTAGCACTTATTTCTTTGTGTTGCGAGTGCTTTTACTTGCGAGCAGCTTGTAGTTTCATTGATCTATTGAATCTTCAGGATACAAGTTTCCATGTGAGCAGAATGACCTGCACAGATTTGAGGGGCACGGTTCAGCACCAGGGGACCATTCTTGGTTCCAATACTGACCTGACTTGAATAACTGGGTGTTGGGGTGTTGTGGGTCTAACAGGGCTAGCATGGATCTACACAAAGGCCTCAGTTCTGATTGCCTGGACGATGGAGAAATTCCACAGTGAGCTGCATGGGTTGGATCAATAATGCCAATAAGGGGAAAGATTCCTCACGCCAGTATCTCTCAGCAGTCAGCTGGGAATGGCTCCAATTAACCAGGGCTGCTCATTAGTTCATGCAGGTTCTGTGCTGTGGTGTTTGTTTTCATGATAACGGTAGCAAAAGCTGCCTCAGGCGGGGCAGTTTTCTACAGCTGTTCAATGGCCCGGGTGCACGCGCACACATACGCACGCTGCCTGAAACCACTTGTCCTATGGAGGGTCACGGCAAACCGGAGCATAACCCAGCAACACGGGGCGTGAGGGGGAGGGGACGCACCCAGGACAGGACATCAGTCCATTGCAAGGCACCCCAAGTGGGACTCAAACTCCAGCCCCACAAGAAAGCAGGACTAGGTCAAACCCACTGCGCCACCATGCCCCCCTTGTTGGTCTGGACAGACAATAGCACAGATCCAGCAGGGCACCAAGAATCTCCAGGATTCTGTGGAATGATGCTATAGACTCAGGAGGGAGAGCTGTAATAAGGATCATCCTAAGGACACGTCCGCCACGTCTTTCACGGCATCGTTCCGGGGAACGATACTTCACACGTTTGCAAACACGCAAACCATGGGTGTTTTCCAGCAATCAGAAGTACATTGTCGGAAGACGATGCGGAGCGTTGCTTTGCACGTGCTGGGAACACTCCGATCAAATTACACTACGACGCCGCACGAAGTGATGCCGATTACTGAATATTCCCACGAGAGTGAATCGATGAATTTATCCAACACTGAAGATCATGACCTGCATATTGAATAGTATGCTTTTTTAATATTAGAATTATCATTTTTGTTATTTTAGTCATTTTAAAGCAATTGTAGAGGATGCGATAGCTTGCCAGGTGAAACTAGTGCCTCACAGCTCCTGAGCTACTCGGTGGGCATAGGGTTCAAGTCTATCTGGGGGTTTATGAAGTTAGCATGTTTCTTCTTGTGTCTCTACCCTTCAGACATGGATAGGAAATCACTTCCATTCCTTCCTCGTTTCGGAAACCAACCAAGCGGTCACCAACGGGTCGGCTACTGATGGCGCTTCCATCCATCCAAATCAATTTTTATCGTAATGTAGGGCAAAGGTAATCAAAATTTTTCTTTATTTTGTAGATATAGTATTTAAGACATTTGCAGAACCTACCCAGCAAATAATTTGTAGTATATGCCTATAAATTGTACTATATAATCTTTTGGAATTACCTGGATTTTTTTTTTTTTTTTTTTTAATGTCTAACATTCAACTATGTCAGGGTAGCTGGTGGCATGGTGGTTGGAGCAGCTGCCTTTGGCTCCACAGGTTGCACATCCGATCCCTGCCTCCAGCTGTAGTGCCCTTCAGCAAGGTACTTGCCCTGTAAATTGCTCCGGTAAATTGGCCCAACTGTGTGACTGGGTGCATAGTTGTCACCTTGCAATGGACTGGCATCACATCCAGGGTGTGCCCCCCTCCGCCAGATGTTTCTAGGACTGGCTCTAGCTCAGGACAAGTGGTTATTGATATTGGTTGGTTGGTCAGTCAACTATGCCACAATAACACACGCACACATTTTCAGAACCGCTTGTCCCATACGGGGTCACGGGGAACCGGAGTCTACCTGGTAACACAGGGTGAAGGCCGGAGGGGGAAGGGACACACCCAGGACGGGACGCCAGTCCGCCGCAAGGCACCGCAAGCGGGACTCGAACCCCAAACCCACCGGAGAGCAGGACTGTGGTCCAACCCACTGCGCCACCGCACCCCCACTATACTGACTACAGCATTTAAATATTCACAGATTGTACAAGGACAGTACACAGTGTTTGCCTCTTTCTCTGGGCTATATTCAAAATGCTGGCATGCCACCGACTTTATTACAAGTCTACAGAACCAGTGAAAACTGTTCCGTTTTATAAAAGCATTTTAAATACTCTCAGACATTCAAACAGGGATACCAGCGCCCACGCGCTCATCCACAAAGACCTTAACTATGAAGACTTATGAAAGGTAAAAGGTTTCTGTTGGCAGAATAAAAGAACTTTAAAGTGTGTATAGTTACATTTAACAGGAATACCGAACACAAGTGTGTATGTGAGCCTTTAGACTAACAATAGCGAGTGATTTATTATCCCTCATATGGTCACAATTGATTTCTGTCAACTGGGAGGTGATGAAATAGGGAGCTGATGGTTAGGGTGCCTTATTTAGGTGACCGAATTCATGGGCACACAGCATTGTGGTCACTTTTGACACTGATAGGGTGCAAGTGAATGCAGGTGACAGGTGTGCATGGACAGCGTGGGCTGATGGCTATAGGAACTCCTACGCTGAATGGGTTTTACCCTCTGGGTGCATGTCGTGCTCTTGGTATTCTGACAAAGAAACTGACGTCTGAACAAAAAACGCACAAATAAGTGTAAAAACAGAGCTCATGTACATAATAGGATAATGAAAAACTTGATTTGCTTTTGTGATGTCATAAGCAGAAATACACTCACTGGTCACTTTGCTAGGTTAACCTGGCGGTTTACACATACAGCTTGCTCCCCATGTTGGTGAGTCACACAAATGTGACTCAGTGTATAAGACAGTGGTCCACTTAACTGTGCCAGTGAAAGATAAAATGAACAAGATATGTAATTTAAGTGAGTTTGAACATGACATGATCATTGGTACATTCACATTTATTTAACAGAGATGCTTTTTGTCCAAAGCAACTTCCAATGAACTCTGTGTGGGGTTATGAGCCCACAAACCATTTTCACCACAGTGACTTACCCTGCTAGATACACTGCTTACAATGGGTCACTCCTCCATACATCAGTGGAACACACTATGGGGGAACCTGAACAGCCTGTCTTTGCAGTGTAGGAAGAAACCCATGCAGACAGAGAGAGAACATGCAAACTCCAAACGGAGTGAGCAGGGATCAAACCCATGTCCTCTTGCACCACCCAGACACTGTGAGACAGCAGCACAACTTGCTGTGCCACCTCCTTGCTTCCAGAAGCTCAAAAACAGTCACTCTCTTGAGATTTTTTCACAATACTATCTCGAGAGTTTACACACAATGGTGTAACTGACAAATAAAAATCAAGAAATTCTGTCAAGATTGTACAGTGCAGGCTGGCGGTGGTGGTGCAATGTTTCGGGGAATGTATTTTTTGACACATATTAGGCTTTTTAATTGTTGCCTTACTTGCATCCCTTTATGGTCAGTCTAACCTTTCTCACACTGGTATTTCTGGCAAGATAATGTGTCACAAAACACGTATCATCTCAGGGTGGTTCCTCAAACATAACAGCACCCCTACTTTACTTCAGTGGTTCCCCACACTCCCCACATCTCAAGTCAATAGAGCATTTTTGGGATGAGGCGGAACACAATGTTAGCAAAATGACTGTGCCACCAAAAAAATCTGCAGAAACTGTTTGAAGCTGTCAAGACAATATTGAGCAAGATCCCTATGGAAAGTGTACAGCACTTTTTTGCTGAATTCATGTTGTTCCGGAGGCAAAAAGAAGGGCACACCTGATATTAGCTAGGCATACCTTATAAAATGGTCGGTAAGCCAGACCCTGGTTATACCCTACAAAAGCATCAATGGAACTGCTCCCAGATATCTACAGGACTTGGTCATCCGCTACACCCCAACCAGACTGCTACGCTCTTCCACATCTGCCTGCTTGGTAATCCCGCACACGAAAGGTAAAGCACAGAAGTTCTCGGTTCTGGCTTCCTTATGGTGGAACGACCTCCCCCTCTCGCTCACAACTGCTGAATCTCTGTCTGCATTTAAAAAAGATCTTAAAACTCACCTTTTCCAGACTCACTTTGTCCATGATCTCTTAAGTTCACGTAATGTGTAAATGTTCATGCTCTATAGCTTTAAGATCATCCCCGGATAAACCTTTCCACACCAACTCCGTAATGTAACGAAAATGTGTATATCAAAAAAAAAAAAAATTTAGAAGGAAGGTGAAAAGGAATCGTTGATATTCTGAGTTTTATGCAGCTACTTGTGTGAGGAACGTTGGTTCATATGGTGGGAAAAAAAACTAACTACTTTCCATCTAAGCGTTTCTTCCTGCTAATGTAATGCACACATTGTAGTTTCTATGAAATGTACGTCGCTTTGGAGAAAAGTGTCTGCTAAATGAATAAATGTAAATCTAAGTGGGTGTTAAAAGTGAGATGCGAACGTCAATCACACCAGGAGCAGGATTTGCATCATTCATATGACAATCCAATTAATTAAAAATCTGACCAATGAGTGTCTGAAAAATGAGGCTCTCTTTCTATTTTTTATTTTCACAGACGGTCTGATTAAATTAAAACTACAAAATATTATTCCCTCTCCAGAGATAACATGGGCATTTTTTGATGAAACAGTTAAATTAGCCCATTAAAACAAAGGTTGCTACGTACCAAAGGTACCCCGTTAGGTCCTGGGTTTTGTAAGTGCAAGTAAACATATATTTTCTCTCTGCTTTAGAACATGCATTAGTAAACATCAGCGTTTTAAAATGTGATAATGAAACACAGCAAAGACAAAAGACAGTGCAATTCACATGGATGTGATAAAAGGATAACCCCTGTCCATCACTCATATCAGAAAGTGCCACATGTTTAGACTTGGATGTTGCCAGATGTTATATCAACACACTGATAACAGCTTCAGACAAAGTCTGGAGCCTTTAAAAGGTATTTATAATCAGCACACTCCTTTCATTTTAATGCATGAAAATTATGACTGCTTTAAGCTGTTACCAAAGGTTTTAACGTTCTTTTTTATGCGCAATGGGCATTTAAAAGTTTTTGTGAGGTGGCAAAAACACTTTTCCTTGCCCTTCGCCAATCTCAGTTCCCTCTGATACTGCTAACATTTACATTTATTTATTTATCTATCTATCAGACGCTTTTCTCCAAAACAGCTTCCAATGAACTCTATGTAGTGTTACCAGCCCACACACCTTATTCACCAAGGTGACTTTTACACTGCTAGATGCACTAGGTTGCTCATCCATACATCAGAGGAACACACTCTCTCTGTCACTCACACACTAGGGGTAAATCTGAACAGTGTCTTTGGAGTATGGGAGGAAACCAGAGCACCTCGAGAACATGCAAACTTCACACAGACTGAGTGGGGGGGGGGGGGGGGGGTCGAACCCACGTCCTCTCGTACCACCCGGGCACTGTGAGATGGCAGCGCTACTCACTGTACCGCTACGCCCCCCGCTTGGGCTTTCCTTTCCACAGAAGCACCATTGTCACAGCTCTCCTGCAGTTTTTTTTTAATGAAAAGAGGACCTCTCAAGACATTAAGCGAACAGTAAATCTGTCACCAGTCAAGAATCAATCGTCGTAAAAGTACATCAACAACGACTGACGGAAAACATCAGTCTTGCAGAAAATAGAGGCACAATGCAAGAAAAAGTATGCATCAAGCAGAGTCTGGCATTGTTATTCCCAAGTGGTACTGAAGGTGAAAACCAAAGTGTGGTGTCCAGTCAGACCCTCCGATCAACACCAGCCACTCCTGTTGAGATAGAAGGCTGCTGCTCTGCTACTAGCTCACCCTTACAATTTGAGCAACGGTTATTTATATACCGGGTCTGTGTCACGATAATGCCTCGATGTCGAGTATATATACAATAGGAAAATGTGTTTGTCTCAGATCATACATAAACACAGCATAGAATTTCAGTGATCAGTTTTTATGAACTGTTTTGTGTTCTGTGATACTGTATGGGCCTGCCCACCCCGCCGCAACTCTGATACGATAACTAGGCCCATGGGTTAAATGGTGTGTCAAATGAGACTTGAAACAAGATGCCTTCAGGGGACTCTGCTGCAACGATTTATACAGGATTATATTTTTGATCGATATATTTTGGGCAATAACCAGTAGTGAGTGTGGTGTCGAGGGAGAAAGCAGTGGAAGAGCGCCGTGCATCCCGCAAGGTCCAGTTACACATTCGCGATGTACCTACAGATATTCCTGAGGAAACGTGCACTTTATTGTACACGGAGTCTTTGAACTCTGTAGGTGTCCCGGGTGCTGGGTTAGCAAGCGGGATTTGGGTTGCAGACCATGGTGCTACAGATCCGGCATAGTCATCACCCTTAGTGTGTCACCAAATTGATTGTATTCAAATGTACTAGAAAGACTGACATAACACATCAAACATATAACTAAGGGCGAAATGGATTTATGTTCCATCCTTGATGTGCAGGAGGTAATGTAATGTGCAGGGCGCCGTGAATTACAGTAACCATAGGGGAGGGACAAGTCTAGTAGGGATGCAGGAAGGAAAGGCGAGGTTAGACAAGTGGGAGAAGGAGGACCACGTGGCAGATGCATGACGGATTATGATAAGCACATTCCAAAAACTTGTCCATTAGCCTGCAAGTGTGTTATACGGCAGCGATTCCATTTAAGTTTTCCAAGAGATGTAAGAGCCTGGAAGAGAAGCCAACGCGCGCAGCGTTTTGTAGGTAAACCCTAGTAAACGCAAGATTAATCATGTTCAAGGTATGCGGTGTTCCGGGGAAAAACCGTCACCCCAATCTTTCGGGGGTGATGGGATTTGCGGCGGATGGTTGGCAACCTCTATTTAGCGATGGTAAACATCGCTCACCTCACCTCAGCGGCACACCATGGCCTCAAGGTCCTGCTGACCTTGTCACAAACCAAAATGGGAAACAGATGGCTGTTAATCAAGGGGGCTGAAATGACTAAAAGGCAGAGAAGCGCCGCTGTATGATCTATTGGACGCTCGTCAGCAAGAATTTACTTCTTGATTACGCTGGCAGATTTCAGCTGAATTTTTTTTTTTCCCCCAGACATTAGAGGAGTTTGAAAGGGACACCAACTGTGCGGAAGTGGTCTCTCTCTACTAAGACCCCAGCCACTGATCGACAGAAGAGCGTGGTGTGTAACAAGTCAAATGCGCATTCGTTCAGTTTCAGACCACCATGAGTAATCTGCAAAGCAGTTTTAGATTTTTTTTTTTTGCAATTTTAAAAGGCCATAAGCAGCCTGATATCAGAACAGAGCCGTGATACAGATAAACCAGCATCCTGGGAGTAAAAGCACAGCTGAGGGAAAGGAATAGGAATATGGATAGGAATGGGAGGGAGCTATGGAGCGGGAAGTAGGTGGTGAAGAATTTCACATGAGGATGGGGCAGAGATGTGCATGGGAGTAGGGAAAAGGAGTGAGATACAAAGTAGAAGGATGAAGGCGAAAGACGGACGTGCGCCGGAAAGGGGGAAGACGTCAGGTTCAGGGGTACAAATGAGCGTAATAAAGCGAGAGGAAAGAAAAAGACAAGACAAAAGGAGAAGCTGGAAAGATGAAATGTTGCAGGACGAAATACGGAGGATGAAAATTGTGCAGATATTGCAGTGTTGACTGATTTTCCTTTGACTCTCACTAAACATTAAATAGCGACGGTTTAAAGCTATATTCAGCGATGTACCCTGTCGGCAAGGGACGGTCTTAGGTTCAATGCAGGTTGACCGAAAGCGCAACTTTACGGACCAGTTGCGAGTGCAGGTACCCACAATGCCCTCTTGCCGCCACCGCAGGGGCCCTCGATATCACATGGGTTCATATTTAAGGTTACAATGTCCTTAAATATCACTTAGCTGTGGATCGCGGTCTGTGCCGATTGGTGTCCATTCTACAGATGAGCGAACGCCCACTTCCGTGAGTGTCACCTACATCATGGATGAGAATGAAGTCCTCTTCAGATGAGCACCAAGAGCCACGCCAAGGAGTTAACTTTTTAGTTTGGAAAAGCACCTGCACAATTTGAAAGAGTTAATCGTCACTAATGACTCCCTGTTGTGTGAACGGTTAGAAACAGACTTTCCAGTCTTGGACCAGTGGGAGAACTGATCAGATGTGTAGCATCATCTACCGTTTCAACATATGCACTCAGTATTACCAACCACTTGTCCAAGTCGGAGTGGCAGGGGATTCGAGCCTATCCTGGAAGTATAGGATGTAAGACTAAGGAGACTATACACTCAAAAGGACACCAGTTCAACAGAAGGTACACACACGCTCTGAAACCGCTTGTCCCAAGCGGGATCGCGGCAAACCGGAGCCTAACCCGGCAACACAAGGCACAAGACTAAAAGGAGGAGGGGACATACCCAGGACGGGACGCCAGTCCATCGCAAGGCACCCCAAGCAGGACTTGAACCCCAGACCTCCAAAAAGCAGAACCCAGTCAAGCCTGCTGAGCCACTGCCCCCCCCCCCAAGGTAAATATACAAAAATAATTTCATAATTATGAAATTATATAATCAATCTGCATTGTTCCGTTTTAAAAAGATCTAGATTAAACACAGAAACATTTCCGAGCAGTGAGAGACGGTCATTATTCATGCACGCATTTCTTAGAAATAAAGTACCTTTATATTATTATTACCTCTCCAAAAAAAACTTTCCCCAGAGTTCATTTTCCATTACTTTCGAGTCATTGAGTTTTTCATGTACAGAGGAAGATGGCTTCACCTAAATAATTCAGGTCAAGTAAAGCAGCAATGGGACGTGAACCCGTAATGTTCCGGTGACAAATCCAGTTTTGATGCCGCCCGACATCTAATTTACTCCCATGGCAGTTTTAGGTGGAAAATCAATAGTGCAAAGTTTGCAGGCTGGCGAAGGAAGGACTGGAGGTGGGTAAAAGGCCGCCTTGCCGACATTTCCGTTGGACTGGAAGACTCAGTACTGGTGGTTATCAGGTTATGCTTCATCGCTAAAGAACCTACTTTTAGGCGTACATTTAAACTCCTGATATCGCATGCGATGTGTCTGAAATCGGTGTATCAGTCTGACCTCAGATAGGGTTCTCGGAATGGAGGGGAGTTTTAATTAGTTCCCCACAGGACTGATGAATGGCACGTCCATGTCCCACTAGGGCACCACAGCATAGTTTGCCTTTTCTATGAGCTGGGAAATAAGGGAGGGTCACCCTGAGGGTCCAGCCTCTGCTGAGCTCCCCTGAGCTGCAGAAAATTGCTGAGTGTAGCTCCGGAGAGTCTCCATCATCGCAACTCATGGCATCTAAGGCTGCTATGTCCCAAGGTTCCTCCTTGTCACGTGTTTCCATTTCACTCATTTTCCGTACCGGCTGTTGATCCCCATCCTTTGAAAAGGACTGGAGAAGCCTGGATGCGACCACGTCGAGAGACGCTCCGGTGCAGTTCGATCCCTGGCGAAGGTCATGGGTTCGCAGCCCTAAAGCGCCTGCCAGATTCGGCGGGTGACATTTGCAATCTCGCAGAAATGCCTCCGAAGGGCATCCGCACAGGGATTTGCATCTAGGCCAATTGGAAAACGCAACAAATCTTATAGAAACCGTACAGCTAAAAGCAGGTGCTGTGGCAGTTCAGATGAACCGCAGTAGGCAGAGAGACGGGAGGGATATACGCGTTGTCCTCGTTTTTATTACAGTTTTACATTATTTAGTTATTTAACAGGGGGTGTGACATCACTCAAAGGCTTTACATTCTACAACGGGGGGCATGGTGGTGCAGCGGTCTTGACCGGGTCCTGCTCTCTGGTGGGTCTGGGGTTCAAGTCCCACTTGGGGTGCCCTGCAACAGACTGACATCCTTTCCTGGGTGTGTCCCCTCCCCCTCCAGCCTCGTGCCCTGTGTTGCCGGGTTAGGCTCTAGTTTTCTGCATCCCCCCCCGCCTGGGACGAGTGGTTTCAGACCGAATATGTAGTTATTTAGCAAATGTTTATATCAAAAACAACTTTGACATGTCTCACTTCTAAATGTCCCTTTCTCTTTGGTCTCATTCTTACATTGGCACCAGAAGCATCTGAGACGTAGGTGCAGTTCCTTATCATCCACATAGCTGCCCACTGGCCCCATATTCATTATATGATAGATAGTGGCCCCTTTTATCACATAACCCTACAAATGAAGTTAAATAGGCTGGGACCCGGGCGACTCTTTAACCTTCCATTGGCCTTCCAATCATTATGCTTTGAAAAATGTGGAAATGAATGTCTCGCATGACATGACAAGGGAGTGGCATTGTGATGCAAAAACACCCCAAAGTCATTCCGATCCAAGCATCCCACCACCCCCCCCTGCCCCCTATCAATAAATGAAAGAACAAGTGTTGCTTTATATGCTTCTCTTTGTTGATTGTTAGAAGTTTTCCTCACATTCTTTTCCTGGATGAGGAGTCAGCAGAACACATACAAGGGACTGGCAATGAGAAGGTCCCTTTTGTGCAAAAGGAGGGATAACATGGGAGGCCATAACTGAGAACAGCGCAATCAGGCCGCCGCCTACTAAGTTCACGTCTTAGGTTACCATCCAACAGGGGCTGGATCGAACTTTTTAAAGTTACCATTCAGCTTGTGGTCCGTATAACTGGAGGTGGAAATGTGTGAAAATGTTCATCAATCTTCAGTAAAGCCCATGCATCCGGTAGGAGATGTTCATGAGTGGTAACTAACATCTGACTTACATGTGGGGAGTGTAAAAAAAAAAAAAAAAAAAAAAAAAAACATTTCATAACGTCCACCATAAAGCAGATTTAACGGGAATGTTGATGCATTGCCAGGTATTTGTTCAAGTAATTGTACCGTAACGACTCCTCGGCTTCGCGAAATGTAGTCCGGGGGAAAAAGGTTTTTAAACGCTTGTATTAATTATGTGGCATTAACGGTGAGCGGAAAATAAAATCTGCAGAGCAGTACCTTTACATCGAAGCACATGAAGCTTAATCTATGTTTAAAGTGCCACCACATTACACGCTAATATACTGTATATGGCATTTAGTTCAGCAAAATGGAATAACCAGCAACACAGAAACATCATAAATTTTGGTCCCGTTCAGGTGGAAATACAACAAAGATTAACGATAATTACTTACTTTTCCACTATAAAATTTATGTAATGTACAATTCCAGCTAAACGCAATAAAACATGGATTGTAAAGTGGAAAAACAGCACAAGGGAAAAAAAAAAGCTCAAACTGACAACTAAATACACACACACACACACACACACATTTTCAGAACCGCTTGTCCCATACAGGGTCGCGGGGAACCGGAGCCTACCCGGTAATACAGGGCGCAAGGCCGGAGTGGGAGGGAACACACCCAGGACGGGACGCCAGTCCGTCGCAAGGCACCCCAAGCGGGACTCGAACCCCAGACCCACTGGAGAGTAGGACTGTGGTCCAACCCACTGCGCCACCGCACCCCCCTTCGACAACTAAATAATATTAATCAAAGAAACGGAGCACTGCGGCAATTTGAAGAAATTTTAAAATAATCGGTAATAACGACTCGGTGGTATTGGACGGCACTGAAAATAAAGAGGAGCGAGTTCCATGATTGTTAATAAAGGACGCAATCACCGAAAGGGTCGTAGCTGAGTTAGCAAAGACCAGATATCTAAGTAACGCCTAGAACTCAGCTGCGTTTCGATCAAGAAACAAAAAAAAAAAAAAAACCATGTGCCTTCGCTGTAGAGTGTTTGTATTACTGGTAAAATACTGGTATCCGCTCCTCTCCCTTTGGGCCTTTTCCCTTCACGTGGTGAGAACGGCAGAGATTTTGAATTCGCCCAACTGTCTCGACAAGGCCTGCTCGCACCACTTGACCCCCCCCGTGCAAGTTTTCCTCTTAAAATTACCCACTTGGCACATCACACCTGCGGTCGCAAATTCCGCGCTTGTAATTGGAAAACGGTCGTTGAGAATTAGAGCCATTGTGTCGAGAGAAGAGAGGGGTCGCGGGGGAATGGAAGAGATAGCCGCTCCGTGGCGTGTGCCGGCAGCGGAAAATCCGCGCCTGTGCGGCGCGCGGTTTTGAAGAGGCAGGAAAGTTGGGGTGAAAATAAGAGGAAGTTTGCGCCGCATCACGGTCGTGACCCCCCTCCCGGAATAGACCGCAGATTGTGTCAGCCCGGTGCGAGTATTCCATTGAAGGGGGGCGCTCTACGTGAAGGGCTGTCCCTCTTGCCTGACACAAGTGGTCCAACGACACTTTTAATACCCATCCCACATCCCCACAAATACCACAGCTACGCCTCAACTCAATTAAGTCCAGACTGGGAATTTCACACAAAGCCTATGTATGGATGAGACCCTATATATAGGAGTGTGTGTGTGTGTGTGTTTTCAGTAGATCCCAGCTGGCAATAAGATGCGAGCGTGAGGTCAAAATGAAGGTTGGCGAATCTTTCCACTCGCACCTCGCCGAGCGACGGCTAAAAAGCGAAAGCCGAGAGCAACCGTGGATCTCTCCCATTTTCCTCCGCAGTCACTTTCTATTTATAGTGATGGAATTCTGATCCCTCCACAAGCGGCTGTCGGGGAGAGCGCCGTCCCAGCGCAAAGACCTGCGATCGATCAACACCAATCTGAGAAGAAATCTGATACCGAGCAACACGAATAAACTCTTCCTCTAGGCAGGGTTGACATCAATTGCTGCCTTATGAATGCGAATGGGAATATGAGATGCATGTACTGGTGTAAATAGAAAAAAAAAAAAGGTATTATCTTGATCCTATACAGTGCTGAGCCAGTCAAAAAAAAATACAAAGAAGGCAATGAAACATATTAGTGTGCAAATATTCGACGAAAAAGATCCGATGCGGTCAAATCGAGAAAACGCACGAGCGCACGTGTACGGCGCATAAGGGTGAATCTGGAGAAAAGGATGCTGGGAGAGAGAGAGACTCAAAGGCAAGTTCACGATTAACTGAATTTCTGAGCAAATGTTATGCAGAAGCGTATCACGCATTCACTTCCAAAATATTTCCATCCGGGAAACACGGAAAGCGGTCCGCTCATCGGTAGAATACCACCGAGCATCTGATCTTAAATGATTCCACGGCAGCTTTTGCTTTCTGAGAATCAAAAGCATTTGCAATAGATGAAGGCAGCAGACTGAGCGTGTCCCCGGTTCACAGCACTCGACCGCCGTTTAACCTTGATGGCTATTAATGATACGGAACAACCTGTTTAGAAAGAGCAAATGTCAAAACTCATGTTTTTCCATCTCCTGGTTGGAGCGGAGGGAGGGAGAGCAGGGCAAGGGGTTACGATGCATGCTTGCTAGAAGAGAAGCTTGGAGAAGCGGTCCCACCCCAGGTGCATGTCGGAGGGAAGGCTTTATCCACATGTCCCGGGCTTTCTCTGAGATCAGAACTGAGCAAGGATGAGAAGATCACCTGTACCTTGCTGGGTTCCCAGTAAGGTCTATACACACACACACACACACACACACACACACACACACACACACACACACACACACACACTGGCTGAAGGCATAAGGCTGGAGGGGTAGGGGATACACCCAGGACGGGACGCCAGTCCATCACAAGGCGCTCCAAGCGGGACTCGAACCCCAGACCCGCCAGAAAGCAGGACCCAGCCAAAGTCGCTGTGCCACCCCCCCCAGTAAGGTATAGCCCGTCCCTAACTAGAGCTGCAAAGGAGTCGCTCTGTCAATGCTCAGTGCTAAACCTCAGAATAAATGGTAATGATTCACACACCTGATTCTTCTTACCTGCTTGGCTTAGTCAACTCGGGGTTCACTTATTTCCGCACCTGGGTGACTTCTTTTTTTCTGGAACACGCACGACGTCCTTCGAACCAACGTACGGAACTGGTCATCGCACACCTATTACGTCAGACGAAAAGGGCTCCTTGCCACGAAATAGTGATTTCGCGGTAAAACTGAGGGACGTCGGCGGTTCACGTACTTTTAAGCAGCGCTGTATATGGAGTAGCTCATCCAAAGTATCTTTATGAAAGGGAGCAGGAGGACTTGGACTGGAATTTGGAATTTTGGGGTCGTTCAGTTGTACCTCCCCGATGAAACAGGAATTAAAAGCTGAATATTTCCAACTGCAACCGGCGGAGCCCCAGCTTCCGCTCCGGAGCGCCATTGCCATCGCTCTCCGCCGAAGGACAAGGACTTTTCTCCTTCTGTCAGGGCTCCGCGACTCTAATTGAAGTGGTTAATTAAGTGAAAAAAACACATTAACACCTTTCCAGGCCATTAAGAGATGTGAGGAGGGAGTGTGAGGGCCTCCATAAAGCAACCTGAAGAGTGTTGTGTTTTTCTCTCGGTGCCAGAAGGATGGGGGTGAGGATGGGGGGGGTGAGGCTGGTGCCTGTGTCACAATGAAATCCGTCACAGTGTCTGTACAAGACGCCACAAACCTGCTGACAAAAGAAAGCTGCATTATTCAAAAAACTAATTAATGTAACGACAAAAGCAATTTGCCGCACCGCACAATAAATTAGGAAACCCAATTTACTATTAGGCTTTTGAACGAAAACATTTTTTGAACATTTACAGTACGTATAAAGAGAGCTGTAATGAATTCGGAAAAAATGTGACGTATTGATCAGCGCGCGTTAGACGTGGCAGTTCGCTTTGCACATTATTAGCAGTAAGTTTCCTTTTTTTGTACTTGACGGCTTTATTGAGACCAGTAGTTCGCGACTACACACCTGGAGACTTCGTAGTGTTTGTGTGCTTTTTTTGGGAAATGTGCGTTTTAAAAAAAAAAAAAAATGAATCGGTGTTTCTTTCAGGGAGGTGCAGTGGCGCAGTGGCTTGGCCCGGGTCCTGCTCTCCGGTGGGTCTGGGGTTCGAATCCCACTTGGGGTGCCTTGCGACGGACTGGTGTCCCGTCCTGGGTGTTTCCCCTCCCCCTCCAGCCTTACGCCCTGAGTTGCCGGGATAGGCTCCGGTTCCCCGCGACCCTGTATGGGACAAGCGGTTCTGAAGATGTGTGTGTGTGTGTGTGTGTGTGTTTCTTTCAGATGTGGGGACGTGGTGGTGCGGTGGGTTTGACCAGCTCCTGCTCCCTGGTGGGTCTGGGGTTCGACTTCTGCTTGGAGTGCCTTGTGATGGAGTGGTGTCCCCTCCCCCTCCAGCCTTATGCCCTGTATGTTGCTGGGTTAGGCTCTGGATTGCTGTGACCCTGCTTGAGACAAGCTGTGTGTGTGTTTCCAAAATGGGAGCTGTGAAAGATGGTGCAACACACACACACACACACACACACACACACACACACACACACACACACACACACACACACACAGAGGGCTTGGGGACCGCTGGAAGAGAAAAGCTTAGCGGTACAGTACTAAGGCCAGGTGACAGCCACGGAGGACAGCCGGGCCTCGGTCGGCTCCCGAGGCCATAGGGAGCCCGTGAAAGGGCACTTCGGAAAGTCACAGTGCCAACGCACCGGGTCCATGTCCCACAGCACGCATTCTGAGGCCCGTTTGTGCCCTTGCGCAGCGAGTCCAGCGACCCTTACGGCCCATTGATTCAGCCAGTACCAGTGCACCGACGGATCCAGGAGGGAGAGCCCCAGCAAACACCCGGACAATCGCTTTTTTATGGTCGTTCTCCTGTTCCAATCACAGCATACATTTTCATCCGCTCAGAACAACCCCGCTATTCTCCACCCGGGTACAATGGGAGGAATGTTTACGCCGAAAGCGGCACAGACACCGAGTATGTATGTATATTTTGTGCGTCTGCTTCTTTGGAGCAACGGGGGGGGGAAAAAAAAAAAAAAAAAAAAAAAAAAAAAAAAGATGCAACTGCGCTGCCTTCTCGAAATGTTTGGCGTGGATTGAGGGACAAAGAGGTTTTTCTTTCTCTGCTCTTTATGGTAATACACCGTTAACATTTATCGAGCGCCGAAAAATCCGTGTGCCCTTTTGCGGCGGTTAGGAAAAGTCGGAGAGCAGCCCGAAGATTGATTCTATAAGCTACACCTCCAGGGTCGAGCATCCCACAACATTCTCCGGCGCCGGAACAATTGTTCCATGTATTTACCGGGCGGCCGCTGGGACAACGGTGGGTCTTATCCGTCCGGGAGCTGTGGGGGTTCGAGGGGGATGTATTACCGTCAGCCGGAGAGGACACCCGGCTGGCATCGTTCGGACCTGGGTGGGCGGGGCCACCATTGTCCTCTCATTTCACCCAACAATGGCGCGCTTCTGTCCACCCACCTCCTGCAGGGACAGATCACGCACAGTACCAAAGACCGACTGGGCACTAGCGAGGTCAGGAGACAAAATTGTGTTTCGCAAACACAACCAGGGAGGGGCCACCCCAACTGAAGACAGAGTTTCTTTTCTTTTCTCATTGTTTAGGGCTCGTATAAAGGGTGCAGGATTCCGCCCTAGTACCGCACCATCTGTCGATCTCCCTTCAACAACCTTGAGCCGCTCTGTAGTCTACAACTGGGGGTTGGGGGGGGGGGGTGCCAACTCTTAATTCCTTTATTAATACAGAGAAGTCTTTAAGGGCGTTTGAAATTATGGTACCGTGGCAGGTGTCGTGACACCGTTGTGTTGGGGCGAAGGCAGGAGTTAAGACTGAGTTCGCCTGGGTTACTTTGCTGTCTGACTGTGAGACAAAAGTCGAAGACAATGTCAATGTCGCACGGTGAACCAATAAAATAACTTTTTAATGTCAGCAGAACGTATAAATATCATTTCATGCATACAGTATAATTTACACATACTGTATTAGCTATACAAATCCATATATGGACGCTCCTCGACTTACGATTTTTTTTCAACGTTACGATGGTGAGCTGGCGACAGACATTCGGTAGAAACCGTTGTTCGAATTTTGACTTTTTCCCGAGCAAACGACATGCGGAACGATACTCTCTCGCGATGCTGGGCAGCGGCAGCGACCCGCATCTCCCGGTCCGTCGCGCAGAGGTGTGTTAAATGTATTTTCGACTTCCGATATTTTCGACTCAAGTTGGGTTTTGCGGAACGTAACCCCATCGTAAGTCGGGAACCGCCTGTATTCCATATTCCAAATAAGGACTGAATCCAAGGTGGTGGTGGGACAGTAGCACACAGCAGCAACTCTGGACGCAAAAGATGCTATTTTTCCTAAACTGAACACCATTCCCTTCTGAATTTTTTTTTTGCAATTATGTTTACATTTTTAACAGCATTTATTATATTGTAATATATATTTTTATTGTATATATAACAATAATACACCAACACTCGCCCCGAGCCTAACCCGGCAATACAGGGCACTAGGGACACACCCAGGGCAGGACGCCACTCCATCACAAGGCACCCCAAGGAGGGCTCGAACCCCAGGCCAGCCACACACTTGTCAAATCCTTCATGCCACCATGCCCCCTGCTGTAACCTATCGTTGTAATATATTGTTCTTTTATGTAGCACCATGGTCCTGGAGGAACGTTGCTTCGTTTCACTGCGTACTGCACCAGCTATATATGGTTGAAATAAAGCCACTTTGACATTGATAAGTATATGTGTACATATATAAGTGCTACATGTGGACGGGATTCCAGGATCACAGGAATAAATACAATGAAACTGCTCAAAATGACAAAAAGAGAGAGTTTGACTACTGTAAAAACAACGACATTTTTCAAGAGCAAATAGCACAAGCTGTTACCCGGTTCTTAAATTTCTGGTGCAACACAGGTAATAGCCGAACATTTTTTTTTAAACTTACGGCAGGTTCGGCCACGGCGATGACAGCGGTCCGTCGTCAGAAGTTTACACCGGTTGTTTCTGTGACAAATGACAGTCGATATTTGTTGTTTTTGTGACCGATGACGGCCGGTTGACAAACTAGAAAGCGGCCTCGATCCCGCGGTTGCGCAACGCGAAACACGTTCAGAGGAGCTCAACCCCAGGGTATTTAGCGTCGGCTCCCTCCGTCTTCGCAGCCCAACGGTACCCAGGAAAACTACCTTACTTACTTACTCACACTCTCTGACATAAAGTGGTAAAGTGAAGAGCATGCTTCATAGCCGATCGCTGCACAAACATGCTTTGAGCGTTTACGGCGCGTTTCTTAGATCCAGAGGTTGAGGCCCATTGAAAGCAGCAAGGAAATCAATATATCTTATTAGGGATCCCTGCTGATGTGCCTGAGGCCTGGAACTGCTGGAACTTTTTTCGACCTCTTCTTACTGCCATGGGAGGGGGGAAAAAAAAAAAAAAAAAAAAAAAAAAAATCAGAGGGATGAATTGTCACAGGACACAGATTATTACGTATTTTAAACGATGCTCCAGACGTAGCGCGGACCGCTGTTATGGATGCGCGTACGGTGGAGCTGTCAGTTCGGCTCACCGGGCAGCAAATAGGATCTTCAAAGTCTGTTCTTGTTCAAACTATGCGAGTCTGGAGGGCTAGGAGGACATGGGCACAAAATCTTTGGATGGAGCTCTCAGGCAACGTAGCCCAAACAGAATGGACGAACAGTCCGAACCGCTTGTCCCGTACGGGGGTCCAACCCGGCCACACAGGGCGCAAGGCTGGAGGGGACACGCCCAGGATGGGACGCCAGTCCATCGCAAGGCACCCCAAGTAGGACTTGAACCCCAGACCCACCGGAGAGCAGGGGGAGGTCCAACCCACTGCACCACCGCACCCCTCTCCCGAACGGAACTGAATAATGCAATATAATGTAAAGAGTGTAAAAAGTACACTGTCTCCGCTGTGATAAAGATTCAGTTAAATGGGGAAACAGCGTGGCAATGTATGGTCTTACTTTACCGCATTGCCGCGCGAGAGAAAGACTGGCATTGTGGTTATGGTTAAAAGCGCAAAACCTCGGGAAAGACAAAAACGGAGGGGGGGAAAAAAAAAAATATTGTGTATTCAGCGGAGAACACGGTAAAAACAGACAAGAGGCTGCAGCCCTTGCGTAGGATAATTGGGTTGAATCTTTCTTTCCTCCTGGGTCTCCGGCTCTCTTTCTCTCTGCATTTACTTAGCGCAAGAAAATTGTTTACTGGGGAGAGGGGTCAGGGGTACAGCCTCTCATTGTGATTGACGGGGGGGCCATGGGAACTGGTCGGAGGGGCAATTCATGAGTTTCACAGCTGCCTCTTCCAGCTCCTGTTTGCAAGTCCGTACAGGTTTCCCGTGGAATAACATCGCAAAACCGGAACACTGTACCATTTCATGACCGAAATTGGTCGGGGAAGCACTTGCTTCCTTCGGGGGGATTAAAAATGATGTAAATACTTTTTAAAACGATGCTGTGGGAAGATTTATAAACGTTCAAAATCCGCACGAGCGAAAAAACACAAGCCGTACCGTTTTCTACGGATTTCGGGACGCGGAGGGAATAAACGCATGAGAACGGAGCCGAAGAAACGGTCGGCAAAACATTCTCTACCGTGTCGTTCTCGCTCACGACCGAGAATTTAAGATCGGTTTGCAACAGCATCTCCGCCAGGGTCGCTGGTCCATTTTCACAGAGATTTGGGAATTGACTGATGCATCAGCAGCAGAGAGATATGAGCGTAGGCTTAGAATACGGCCCGGGCTTTGGCGTACGAAACATACCGAGCCCCTTTCCTTATCTGTGCGGAATCCTATCTGTGTGCCGCAGAAGCATTGATTAAGCGATCGCTTCTATCGATCATTATTATCTCGTGCTAATAGCATGAGGGGAAAATGTAACGCAATGGGACCGACGCACATTGATTTTGGAGTAACGCTGTTCGTATTTCTTGTCGAGACGAGCTGTTGTCCAAAATAAAACGTTACGAGATGCGTATTTGAACTGTAATTATATTTCTGACATTTCCCCCGACCTGGTGTACTGGATGATTGCCTGGAATCCACCAGATTTTATGGCTTTTAGTGACCCTGTATGCCATCGATGTTCGTTCTCTCTCTCTCTCTCTCTCTCTCTCTCAAGAAGCGTCGAGTCTCGGGATTTGATTGCCGGGCCTTGACAGGGCAACGTAGCCTGAATGTGTCACAGCCAATGCAGGTAAACGGATGATCGCTACATCCACTCAGTTAAAGGAACGAGTGACCTAATAAGGTGTGACCACCCTTGCTGTCCCCCAACCAATCCTCCACCTCCACCTCCAGGATGAAACCTAATTTAGAGGCAGACTGTCTGGGTCACGGACAAACCGTGAATTGATATGAGATCCGCTCAGTGGTTGCGGTACAGTCAGAAGGTGACCATTTGTTCTTAAAGGCCCCACTCGCTGCCCGGCCCCTCCGGCATCTCTTCGAAAATGACGGTAACGCACTTTCTAATCACTTTGCCCGTCTTCCGCCGACCCCGTGTCTCGGCGCCCCTCATCTCCAGCGAATTTTCCCAGGTAATGACCGCTGACTCACGGCTGTAAATGCAAAGTATACGTTACGGGACAGCGCGGGAGTGTCCTGACACGGAGCATACACTTTTCTTGTGGTGATAATATGAATTAAAAACCGATGGTTAGAGCAGCCCCATGGCGATTTAAAAAAAAATCACAACAAAGGGGCACTACGAACACACACACACACACACACACACACACACACACGCATTGGCTGAAACCGCTTGTCCCAAGCAGAGTCTCGGCAAGCCAGAGCCTAACCCGGCAACACAGGGCGTAAGAGTCACACCCTGGACGGGACGCCAGTCCATCACAAGGCATCCCAAACAGGACTCGAACCCCAGACCCACCAGAAAGCAGGACCTGGCCAAACCTGCTGCGCCACCACACCCCCCTACTATGAACATAGCGAAAAAAAAGAGACACAGAGTGAGAATCGTCACCGTCGATACGGCATACCCTCGGCTGCACCTACTCCTCCCAGCTCCCCCCTCCTCTGGCGGTGCGCAAACAGCCTTCCCGCAAACTGCACGTCTGCATGCCCGAACACAGCTGCTCCAATAACCTCAGAGTGACAAACAGCTGATTATCCTTTAGGACGCCGAGAGCTCAGCGGCTCTTGGGAACGGCAGCTAGTGCGGTGAGTCATTGGGCTCCAGCGGACCGTGCCACTACCTGCTCGATGGGGGAGGGCCCCTGCTGGGATCCCGCGGGTGGCCGCAGAACGCTCCTTTGCCGGAAGCCACCTCCTCCCAATACGCTCCGACAGGGGACTCCCGAAGCATGAAGGAGGCGTGTTGTATGCTTTGTGACGCTCGGTGTCTCCACCTGAGAACAGCCACCAGAGGCAAAGGTGCACCAGACATCATACCTGGAGCACGGTCACCGTGTGTGCATGTGTGCTTTGGACCTGAGGCTTACATGGGGACCGAGATGCCTGGCCTTGGGAAAAACACCAATTATCACACCACAAAATAAGCAGGGAGCAGCATGGTTTGTGCTGTGGCTTTAATGCAGCATTTGTACGAGGTCAGGCGGTCCGAGTCTGGAAAGAGCACCACCACGGCTCGCAGCAGGCGGGGTCAGAAAACATCCAGGGAGGTCATCGCACGTGAACATAGCTCCAAAGAGTAGAGCCGGATCTAAAACTCAATACCCACCCGCTTAGAAACCAGCCGGATGCCATTCGCGCTCGCGCGCTCGCTCCGAGAGTCCGAGTTTCCACCCTCTTAATTTTTCCACTCATGGTACAGAAACAATCCACACAGACACCTATGTCTGTCTCATCTGTATATAGACAGATGTCCACCCAAATCAGATCTACAGCTTTAAAAATGATGACCTGACATTTATAAAGTCAGATTAATGCCAGAAAGGTGCCATCAGAATTTTTTGTCTACATTAACAGAGTTCTTTACACATACACTGACTGTAAGTGCTTGTCCCAAGCGGGGTCGCGGCGGACCAGAGCCTAACCCGGCAACACAGGGAACAAGGCTGGAGGGAGAAGGGACACACCCAGGATGGGACGCCAGTCCATTGCAAGGTACCCCAAAGGGGGCCTCGAACCCCAGACCTGCCAGAGAGCAGGACCCGGCCAAGCCCACCGCACCACCGCACCACCGTACCCCCCCCAGACTTCTTTACGCTTTTGGCAAAAAATAACGGAACAAATCCAAAAGTTTGCAAAAACAAATTGAAAACACAACCGTCGGAGTGAAAATACCCAAGCGTACGGTCTACCGGAACAACCGCTAAAAGGGACACTTGTGCTTGATGTTTAAAGAGATCCCACTCGTTATCGCTGGTTTGTTTGCGGTGAGAAATGTTCTCAGGCTGCTCACTTTGGATCTCAGGGTCGAACGCAGCAGATCCACCGCCGACAGGCTTCGCGTCACGCCGCGACCCCCACGTTACGGCGCTCGGCGGGAGACTCGGCTCACTCGCGCCGCCGAGGAATCGTGCTCGCGGCACGCGAGCGGAGGAAGCGTTGAGCGGGTGCAGCAGGAATCGCAGGCCTGCTGCTTTACGGCGTACGGGCCGGTGCTGAGGATTATGGGGAATTACTTCCCCCTTCGGCAATGACAGCATGCTTGACTATGCTTCCTCCGTGAGGCTAACAAACAGCAATAAAAACATTACCTGTGGCTCCATTTCATGTTTATTGAAAACTCCTGTGATTGAAAACTCCAAGGAAATTGCATTTGCATGTGGGAAGCCTAAATTAATGCAAATGGAATTGATTGCTGAAATGATTGGTATAACCAATGGGCTGGAAATCATTTTAAATTGTGTACACATAGAAAACAGCTCACTGGAGAAAATATATAAAGTTTGCTATTCCTTTGATCCTGCGGAGTGCGGAGAGAGTGCCGTTTGATGTACTGTGCCGATGATCAGAAGTGACTGTTCGGGTGCCGGGCGGCGCGGTAACTCAGCGGCAACACTTTGCGTGTCTTTCATTCCGTCCGTGTCTGGTCCATAGTCTGAAGCATCGTTAGGTTGGCTGAAGAGCTACATGCCACTGAACGTGGTCAAAAAGTCGCGTAAAGTAATGGGGGAAGTAGAGGTCCCTTCTCTAAGTTCACATTTATTCATCAGATGCTTTTCTCCAAAGTGACTTCCAACGAACTCTATGTAGTGTTATGAGGCCACACACCTTATTCACCGTGGTGACTTACACTGCTAGATACACTACTTACACTGGCTCACTCATTCATACATCAGTGGAATACACACACACACACACTCACTATGGGGGAACATGAACAGCATGTCTTTGGAGTGTGAGAGGAAACCAGAGCACCCGGAGGAAACGCACGCAGACAACACGCAAACTCCACACAGACTGAGTGGGGATGGAACCCGCGTCCTCTCGCACCACCCAGGCGCTGTGAGACAGCAGCGCCGCTCGCTGTACCACCGTGCCGCTCAACTAAGTATTAATAGTAAGAATGAAAGTTTCACCATGTGTGTGTCTGTCCTACTGAGGTGTAACCAGAGGAACAAAAGCCATTCCTTAGAGTGTTTCTGTAAAGGGGAATCACCCCAACAGCTGCTCTGAGAGTATAAAAAAGACCCCCAAATGAGCACACAGGTGTAAAGGCCACCCCTGCCCCCACCTTCAGGTGGCTCTGCTCAGAGGCATCCAGCCAAGCGACTAGCAAGTTTTGCCCAGCCCGCTGTTGCCTTCCCGTATATCAGGGGTTCGTTCGGAGTCTGTCGCCACGGTGATGTCCTCTCCGGAGCTGCTGCATTTTCCCATGACCGCATGAACAACTCTGCACCTGTTTGGTGGAAAGCGGTTCTGGTGTCTGCTTCCCAGTCACGTAGAATGAGCGCACTGCACAGCTCTGGTGGCCACGCGGCACTGGCGCCAGCTTCCTCTCCCTGTCTCCTCCACCCCACCCCCCCCCCCCCTTGCTCTCTCTCTCTCTCCTCCCTATCAACCCCCACTTGCACTCTCTTTCGCTCTCTCTCCTTCCCCACCTCTCATCTCTCATGCCACAAATGCTTCACTCCCACTCTGTCCTTATCCAGCTCAGCCTCACATGATGCACTCATGAGCAACACTGATGAATATTCATAGTGATGATGAACTCCAAAAGCAGTTGTCCTGGAATCTTTTATGGGGAAAAAAAAAAAAAACACATTATGGTCACTTGGCCACATGGAATTAGCTAGAATCCACCTGTGGGTGAATCACTAAAATACCATTAAATAAAGTACCAGTAAAACCAGGGTTGCTTCTATTTCTCCCACACCCCTTTAAGAAGAAGTAAAAAGAAAAATGCCAACAACAGGTATCAAACTGTTTTTACCAACAATAATCACATCTATAGAGGATGTGTATGAAGAATGAATGAAGGAAAATTAAAGCAACCTAAATATTCCTGAAAAAGCTTATTTATATTAGCATCATGAACATATAATGTGTAATTGCAGTGCTCCATTAGAATATCAGGCAGATTTTGTGAAAGACACGTGTAGGTAGCTAACCGATCATGATCAGTTAGTGTTTCAATGTGAGTTCTTTAAATGTCAAGGGCTGAGAACGTTTAGATGATTTAACCACTGCCGGCTGTGGTCAAAGAAGCTGAACTGTTCCGTAGTCCTGCAGGGTAGGGCAGGAACGTGCACCGTGGACAGGACTCTTTACGTTGTTACGATGACACTGTGGGATTATTCAGCTCCACGTCTGCAACGACTTAGTCACTCAGGTTCATCTCAAGTCTGCAGCTGAGGATAGGTGCAACATGTAAAAGCAACGGCTCGGTAACGCATCCGCAAAAAAACAGGTGAGTCTTTATCTAGAAGGAACTTCTAACAGGGACGGCTGGTACCCTAGTGGTTAGAGCTATTGCCTTTGGACCCAAAAGCCACAGGCTCAACTCCCACCTCTGGCTGTAGTACCCTTGAGCAAGGTATTTACCCTAAATCGCTCCAGTAAAATTGCCCAGCTCTTATAAATGGGTGAATAATTGTAAGTAGTTTAACATTGTAAGTCACTTTGGAGAAAAGCATCAGCTAAATGAATAAATATAAAAGGAACAAGCTGCCACAACCTCATATGTACCTTTTACGCTACCTGCAAGCTCCAAGATCTGACTGACTGAACGTGTTTACATATGACCATAGTGGGAACGCAGGCAAACTTCCATGTTTTCAGATTTCATAAACTCCAGCAGCAGCGTAGTGTTGCAGTTGGGAGTGCTGGTGTCTCACATGTCCTTGGCTGCCTCTTCAGACTTGGGTTTATATGTTAGTGGAGTTAACATGTTCTCCCAGAGATTGTGTCACTTTCTTCCAGGTGCTCTGGTTTCCTCCCACAGTATGAAAACATCTGTTTCAGGGACTGGTGACACTAGAAATGGAACTTTGTGTATGTGTACATGAATGTGTGTTACATTGTTTTGGTGTATATATGTGTAAATGATGGTAGAGATTTTAATGCAGAGTGTGTAGATATTGTAAGTTTCCTTGGATAAAAGCGGCAGCTAAATATTAGATCATAACCATTGTATATGGATTTGGAGAAAACAACATGTAAAGGTGTCCCCTGTTTTATGCCCTGTGAGCCTGGAATAAGCTCCAGACAATTGTGAGCCTGCGTTAGACAAGAAGTTACTGATGGATGGATGGATGGATGGAGAAATTTTAGTGACTTTACATATATTTTTGATTCATTTGGCTGGGGCTTGCTGTGTGGTGGGTCTGGGGTTCGAGTCCCGTTTGGGGTGCCTTGCGATGGACTGGCATCCCGTCCTGAGTGTGTCCGCTCCCGCTCCAGCCTTGTGCCCTGTGTTGCCGGGTTAGCCTCTGCCTCACTGCATCCCTGCACATTGTGTGTGTGTGTGTGTGTGTGTGTGTGTGTAATATAGATTTGACACCTTGCCAGCTATTGCAGTCCGCAAAGGGCCTCTGGACAAGATCGTCCACAGACTGTGGTGACACATCAGTCAAACAACACTTTAGAATGGTCCGAAATGCTGCAAGACATCTACAGCACATGACTAAAGAGGAAGAAACCACCCCCGATCACCCCACCAAGGCCACTGTCCCATCATTGGTAGCCTCAGGGCTGGAACAATGTTACTGCCCCCTGCAGCCCAACCTAATACTGCCGCTACAAGACATATGACCTTTCCTGAGCTATAACCTGCGCACTCATACAACAATCACTGCAGATTCACACACACACACACACACATTGCCTGAAACCGCTTGTCCGAAGCGGGGTCGCGGCGAACCGGAGCCTAACCCCGCAACACAGGGCGCAAGGCCAGAGGGGGAGGGGACCCAGGAGGGGACCCACCCAGGGCGGGACGCCAGTCCATCGCAAGGCACCCCAAGCAGATTAATAAGGTCGCATGTTGGCTACACTGAATTTTTAAAAAGCGTGCCATGCAATAATGAGATGTTTTCTCCACACGGAGTGTGGACTACGGACATGCGCTGCCCCACAGATTTCACACACACACACACACACACACACACACACGGAGGAAGAGCGCAGGGTGACAGTCTGCCTCTCCCCTTAATCCAACTCATGATTCGATTTCTCACCCTCAGAATGCTGCCACTCTCTCCCTTCCTGTCTCTCAATTCCATTAAATTGGCTTATTGGTGTGACGAAAAGGGGAGGGAAAAAAAAAAATAAATAAAAAAAAAAAAAACACTTAAAGGCCTACGTTGCCAGGGTATAAACAGGAAACAACAAATAGAGCCAAAAAACACAGACACATAATAAGATACCCAGAGAGGAGGACATGCATATTAAAACCACCAATTACCTTAAACAAATACACCATTTGGTATCCCTAATAGCTTCATTTCATTACTCTGTGGCCCCAGGCTGCAGCAGGTGTCAACACACGAGCTAAATCCATCCATTTCCGCCTGAAAAGAGCGCCAACCTAGACTCCTTGTCGCGACTTATCGAATTCGAGGTAGATTTCTATTATTTGCGGGAGTTCGGTGTCCTGTCTCCCTGAACATTTCACGTTTAGTTGGAGAAAGACAGCCCTGTCTCCGCCTCTCTGAGCAGTCTCTCTTTCAACCCTTAATCTCTCCCTTTCAGTGGCCTGCTAAGCCCCTCTCTCGCGCCCCCCCCCCTCTCCCTTCCCCTCCCTCGGACCGCGCTGCACATTCGCCGCGGCGGATTCCGCTGTCTGCGCCGATAGCATCTCCGGCGCGGTGTTTTGACTGCCGGGTCCGTTGTTCCTCCTTATCTCGCCGCTCTTCGGTATGACGAGCCGAGGGCCCTCGAAGCCGAGGCCCGAGGTCTGCACCTTTCGAGAACCTGCTTATGCAGCCTGTGGTCTTTGGCGTGAATCCACCGTTTGGAGACAACACTTAAGCAAGACACACACACATACATCTGGGCAACACAGGGCATAAGACTAAAGGAGGAGGGGACATACCCAGGACGGGACGCCAGTCCATCACAAGGCACCCCAAGCAGGATTTGAACCCCAGACCCACCAGAGAGAAGCACCCAGCCAAATCCGCTGCGCCGCTGCGCCACCACACCCCCCAATCCCCCCCCAAGACTCTTACTTTTATCTCTTCAATGACATATATTTGAACCGCCTCAACTTCGCTTTGTATTGTGTCCCTTCGTTCTCATCCCCCAACCCTTCCTTTTCAGAAAGTTTACTGTTTTAAAAATGTTCAGCACAGCACTGGTGGTTTCTCCGCTTCACTTATAGACTCTATACATTACTCAAAAAGCTTTACTTTCTACAATGGGGGGCATGATGGTGCAGCAGTCTCGACTGGGTCCCGCTCTCTGGTGGGTCTGGGGTTCGAGTCCCGCTTGGGGTGCCTTGCCATGGACTGGCGTCCCATCTTGGCTCTGTCCCATCCCCCTCCAGCCCCGCACCCTGTGTTACCTGGGTAGGCTCTGGTTTGCTGTGACCCCGCTTGGGGCAAGCGGCTTCAAACAGCGTGTGTGTCTGTGCGTTTACGTTACATATGTTAAGTATTTCACCAAATACGAAGCTTTTAAAAACCAGCCTCAAGCAGTGAAATACTACAGTTAAGGTCGCATTCATAAGGTCGTAAAATCACGTATCATACACTCCGTAAGATTATACAATTACAGAATGTCACTAAAGTTATGATTTATTGGAAATGTGCCAAATAATGTCACAGATTTTGACACAAATCAAAGTCTCCAGATGTTTACAGTACATACATAAACATTTATACATCGTATACATACACCGTATATACATACAGTATATATACAGTGTACCGTAGATGTACAATATATTGTACACAGTACCTTTTATATATACTGTAAATTGCGCTTTTATTTAAGAAATAAACTAGGCATGCCGTTGTGGCACTTCCACGTGCCTTTTCTAAATGATAACCCCAGGTGATGAGCTTCCAACCAAATGTTCACTGCTCTGCTCTGGTGAAAGGAATGCAATAAAAATTATGTCAAGCTCCAAGATGTGACTCATGGTCCTCAGCAGCAGAATGCATCAGGGGGCCTTTTTCCTGAAACACTGATTTAGCGTTTCAAAAAAAAAAACAACTTTCTGCATACGATAAACCCAGGCCATCATACAGCCACCGCATCATTCGTACCGCTGGCGTGAGTTTGCCGTTTGAATGATTTTTTTCTTTTTAATGCTCACTTCATTAAAACATCATTCTTTCGCTGCTAAACACATGCTGCTTCAATATATTCTCTGACTCTCTCGGGGGGGGAAAGAAGCTTTCAAATACAGGGTCTTGAGTAAATATAATGTCGATGAAAGGCACATGAGGTGTGGTGGGTATGGGGTCAAGGCCCCCATTACAGTCAATCTTACTACCAATGACGGTTTTACCGTCGCTCTCGATAATAAGCGGACACTCCGCGCTGGCTGAACGCGCCCTTCCTCAGCTGTACGACGAAAATTCTGATCCAATTTTCAAAAATCTGTTTCGGCTCCGGTCAGAAACTGCAGCTGCAGCTTTTGTTTGCAGCGCGGACGAGGGATTGACTAGATACCTCCCGCAGCAAAAAACCGGGGCACCCGAGAGGCAATCGCTGCAATTTGTTCTTTTATTAAAGTCAGTTGCTACAGTAAGCGCTACTGTTGTTTAAGTTGTATTTATAAAAAAAAATAAAGTGACAATTTGTGATTAGTACATTTGTAAGCTTTGTAAAGAAGGGAATCTGTCCTCAGAAATAAAGGACCTCCCAGAGGCTTTTTTTTTTTTCTTCTTCTATTTTCCGCACCCTTTTTTAAACTTACACAAGAATGAAAAGTGGCACAATTTCTGGCTGGCTCTTCACAGATCAGGAAGCTGACATTTGAGAAATTCGAGAACGGTCCTGCCATAGTAAGCTGATGTGCTTATTGACCTGTGGATTTATCTGCCGGATGACTCCGCCGCATTCCGCCACGTGTCGCAAGCAAGTTTTTGCAGAATGGCTACAGCCTGCGATGAGGACTCCATGAGAAGAGTCCATGAGGGCGACAAGGAACCTCAACACCTGAAGGTCTCCTTGTAGAAGTGAGGAGAACCCCGATATCTATATCTGGGGAGCGCGTCGTCGCGTAACTTCCAATGCTCCTCGGACGTACTCTTTGATATCCACGCTAAATGTTTTTGGGGAAGCCGTACATATTCTCAAGGTCGTATTAACCTTTGAGGGATCCACCGCGGTTTATCCTAAAGAATGGCCGGATTCTCTATAGCCGCACTGGCCCAGAGCTTAGGGGGATCGCCCATTTTCCAGTCCAGACGCGTCGAGGAAAAAGGCACACCTTCAACAGCGAGTCCGTTAAAGCCTTCATAGTTGGGAGGTGGTGGTGGGGTTAGGGCCCAAGTCTGTGAACCAGCGGTCTCTGCTGATTAATCTGAGCTCATTCTGGCAACCGGTGCGTTTCCCTCGTGGTCCCCGGAACGGGAGCCCATTCTTCGCGGCCCCCCGAAAAAGCCCGCGCTTCCACCGGCGGGGGCCGCGGCCGCTTCATGCATGAGAGCCAATCTGATTGAGACGGCTCTTTCGGGATTTCATCCGTCATTGTAATTAGCCACAATCACGGGTGTCCGGGGTGCCTGAGAATGTGTGAACGGCCGATTCACAACCCAGGGCCCATTTGAATATGAATCTCCACAGTAACTAACCATAAAACAGAGAGGAACAAAGAGGGTCTCACTTGAAAATTCTGTTCGGTCCCCCCAACCCCTTGCCTCCACCCTACCGACCCACCAAGCCTCCCTCCCCTTCCCCCTACCCTGTCCCAGCATCATTGCCCCCTTCTCAGGGCCTGGGCTCCTAAAACAAGGAGCGCTTAATGAAGACAATATCTTATTCTTTCCCCTTGAATGACACAGAGGGGACTGGGGCTCTTGGCGAGCCTGCCAAGGACAGTGGACAAAGAGGCGAGGCAGCGAGCAGGAACACAGCTCCCCGCTGGAGACGGGGGGCTTGGAACCGCACAGAGACCCGAGGCTTCGCACACTCTCTCCATCTCTCCCTGCCTGTGTCGGGCCCTCTCTCACACACTCCGCAAAGCCTCCGCTTCTAGGAGGCGGCCAAACGGAAGAACGAAATCGCCGCTGACGTAGACGAAATAAAACCGGCCTAATCGCCGCGAAAAGAAGAAGAAGAAGGAACCTAACCATGTTCTCATGCGGATTTTTTTTAAACCGAGGTCAGTTTTTAAGCAAACTGATTCTAACAGCCGTGGAAAAAAAAAAAAAATCATACGGAACTGAAAAAGAATTCCTCCAATATCTGACGTACGTGATGCCCCCTCGATCAAAAAAAAAAAAAGGGTCTAATTTGATAAATCTAATATCTCCTAAAGGAGACTGTCCTCCAAGGGTTGCCCAGCACATGGTATAAAATCATGAGGAGACAAAAAAACGCTCTTCTGCAAACAGCTGCGACTCCTGGAGACTCCAAGGACATCAATCCATAGCTTTACACTGAATCATCAGCTGCGGAAAAACAGCAACACAGTGTCACAAATAACATCTCGGTACGAAAAGCAGCACGCGTCCCCTAATCTTTCTATAAAATAACATCTTACATTTGTCTGCATCGTTCAAACCGTTGAATGAAGTATAACCAGCATCAAGAAGTGAATTAGGTGTCTGGCGCATCCAATAAAAGGAAAGTCTACAAAAACAGAAAAACCTCTCTTGGCTTCTTTGCGATTGAATAAGACTCAATGTGTCATGAAAGAGCCTATTTTTTAATAACTGTGCGCTGTACATTTTTTCTGCCACGAGAAACAGTTTGAAACCCGTGTTTCATTACGAACATCTGTACGATACTCAGGGAACAGGTCCCTGACAAGCAGAAAAGTCGAGTTCTGTTTCCATGAGTCTTGACACTTGTGTCTGCCCCCCCCCCAGGAAGCAAAAGACTTGTGCGCCACCTACTGGAGTGTTATTTTTTGACCCCCCAAACTGGAGAAGAGGGTTTGTATCAACCACAGCTGGAACAGACGGGGATTAAAGTCAACGGAAGAGTGAAGCGAAGGGCAAAACTTCACAAAACCAAAGTTTTTCTTTTTTCTTTTCTGTTTAGTTCGTTTCTTTCCACCGTACGAATCAATGTTCATCACACGAGCAGCTGCATGAAACTTTATCAGAATATCCGCGATTCCTGATCACCTTCCTAGTAATTTTTTTTTTTTTGAAATACACAAACGTCTACGTTACATTACAGGAGTAGCCGTGTAAAGGTTTATCCGGGCACGATCATAAAGTTGTGGTGCGTGAGTGAACTTTTACACCTTATATGAACTTAATAGATCATGGTCAAAGTGAGTCTGGAAGAGATAAGTATTAAGACCCTTTTTAAATGTGGGCAGGGATTCAGCAGTTCTGAGTGAGAGGGGGAGGTCGTTCCACCGCAACGAAGCCAGAACTGAGAACCTCTGTGCTTCTGGACCTTTCATGTGAGGGACCACCAAGCGGGCAGATGTGGAAGAGCGTAGCAGTCTGGTTGGGGTGTAGCGGATGATCAAGTCTTGTAGATATCTGGGAGCAGTTCTATTGATGCTCTTGTAGGCCATAACCAAGGTCTTAAATTTGATCCAGGCAGCTATAGGAAGCCAGTCTTCCGAGTTTCTGTGCCCCCGTATGACGAGCTCTGCTCTACCGTGCTTATTTTGATATTTAGATGTTTATTCTGCTTCGCGACATCCGTTTAGCGATTATTCGGCCTCCACTCTTCGCCCACTCTACCTCCCTTCATAATTTCACCTTTTCCTGACATTCAATGATTATTGATGGCGTCTCCCACTGCCGCGCTGGGCGTCTGCCTTTGACCAGAGGACACTTCTTGTTCCATGCAGATAAATGAAAACATCAGAACCCATATTGATTTCGTGAAGAAAAGGCCAGACAGCATCGTCCCAGCCGTTTGATTGTTCTTTCTTTCCTCCCCTCCGTTTGGAACAACGGTTAGTGCTGAGAATGCACGAGGGGAACGCGGATAAATAAAACGAGTAATTAAATTATAAATTTGGCTCGAGAGAGAGGGGTCCTGTCAATATCCATCACCGCGACTCCATTTTTAACCTAAAGATGTAGATTTTTCCCAATAAAGGCCCCAAGTCCGTTCAGCCGCAGAGATTAAAAGGGAAGACGAGGCTCTTCTCGGAGGGCTCCGTAATACGATCAGCTGTCTTCCGTCCTTCCGCGCATCAATTCCAGAGCAAAAACATCCATTGGTTCTGTGCTCTCAGCTTGCCAGCCTCTCGTAGGCCTAACATTGCAGAGAAGCCCCTGTTCTGTGGTCCCGCAGCCCCACGCAGTGTCTCTCTACCAGTGCCAGGCATCTCTGTAGGGGGAGCCAAGCAAAAAGCGGAACCAGCGGCTGGCTCTGTACTCCCCGATGAGGGATCAGGAGCTCCGGGCGGTTTGCGGTGGCATATGCCGCGGACGAGGGAGCAGATGGAGGCTGCAAGGAAGACTGTTCTTCGAGCTCAGCTGCAAGGAGAGACGCGCTCAATGCCGGGGAGATATCCGTGCCCATTTGTACATCCATTACCGAGAAAAAGCAAACCCATTCTGCAGCGAAACTCTCCTTTTCATTAATAAGGTCAACGAGCAGACCTCGAAGCTTTGCTGCCTACAGTCAGAACCATTACAGTCACTGCCAAGCAATACCCGCTCCTTCAACACCACTCAAAAGCTTCAACTGATCGCTGTGCCTACATAGTCTCAGATTTTACGTGTTTATGTAATAACTTCATTGACCGCAACGGCTTTCTTCAGATAATGGACATAATAAAAATAGTGAGAGAAGTAATTCTCTAATGAAGAAATCGTATAAAGGAAAGTGCAGTCGGGACATTGTGCTTAGAGAAGATCTATTGCTTAGATCTATTGCTGTTGACAGTCCTCAGATTAGAGGCTTTCGCGTGTTTCGGATAAATGAGGCAATGGAAATAACAGCACACGCACTTCAACGTGCTGCCTCTTCGAAGTCATCATCTGCAATACTAACATCATTATGTTCATGGGAAAATATCTGGCGCGCATCAGAAAAGTCACAAGAACGACACGTAGGCGTAGATTTTTTTTTTATTGTCATACATTTTCCACTTTTACACCTTGATACAACTGTGTGGGTCACGCTATAAGGCTACCTCTTTAGGGCCGATATAGGACTCGTGCCAAGGCCTATACTGGTACACAACTCAAGCTATAGTGGGGGGGACAGCCATTGAGGGTGCAGGAAAAACACAGTTATGGAGGGTGCAGTAGAAGAGTAGCTGTCTTCAGAGTTGATCACAGCATGGCACTTGGAGTGATGCTTAGGGGCTGAAACTAAGCACACGCACACATTGACCGAAACCGCTCGTCTCGAGCGGGGCCGCGGCGAGCCGGAGCCTAACCCGGCAACGCAGGGCGCAAGGCCGGAGGGGTAGGTGACGCACCCAGGACGGGACGCCAGTCCATCACAAGGCACCCCAAGCAGGACCCGGCCAAACCCGCTGCGCCACCGTGCCCCCCTCCTGAAGCTAAGCTTCAGCCTGAAATCACAGCCTCTTCCCCTACATGGATGCCCTCCAAAGCACTGCATTAACGCGCAAACAAAAACAGGCAGCTTTAACCGTGATGGTGCTCACATAAAGGACACATACATGTAAAGTAACATTTTCGTGAGATTCTGAAACACACCGTATCAGTCGATGACACACAGCAGCGCACATCACCGCTTGAAATAATGTCCGTTCACATTTCTAATAACCTTCCTGCCATAAATGCTTGTGTCAACATAAACAGACGACTAATTATGAAAAACATAAAGTTGGCTTTTTTGCAAAATGCGTTATGAGAAGCAACCGAATAAGGCAAATCTCTTCATGCATTTGGAATTGACCGGTCTCCAATAACACGTCTTTCGTACAATTCAGTCAAGTGGCTAACTTCTCAAACTGCAAGTCATCTTGAATTTTTATACATCCAATTTTACAGGCAGTTTTGCAGTTACAGGCTTCAGCATTTCTATGAATTCTTGGATCACTTCTTACAAGATAACACCTCAATGCCTTTCGGTACTATATAATAACTTAAAATTCAATTGGCCGTTACAGAGTGAGAAATAATACACAGTTAATACTGAGCAACTTGCCCGATTTCACCGCTGATGACCTAAAGGTTACAGAATATGCCATATAAAGTCAGACATCAGAAAATTCAGCTCAGCAACCGTGAGTGTCAATTTTTTTTTTTTTATTAAACTTATTTCCGGGGCTCTGCAATCTGTTGATTTTGTAGGTCACTGTAAAAAGTAACTAGCACTTACAATTTTATGAGCTTAGAACTTAGAATGTCAGCAAGGCACACGTTCACCTGCATTCATCATTCCAAATGATTCGCCCAATTACGTGTTTCATGGTCTGGGCAGAAGAGAAATCTGCTTGGCAGCACGAAGAGCAGGGCTTCCATTTTCACATGCAGACAGAAGCCCTATTTCCCCGCTGTCAAAGACTGTCAGGAACAATGTTTGACGCAGGTCTTTGTGTCCGCAGCTGAAATAACATGAGGGAAAACCAACCCCCCAACTAGCCTCCCTTCCATTGCTCATAGGGGGTCTCCCTATTCACGTTCACGAAAAAAGATAAATTGCAGACCGTTTAAAGACAATGAAGATGAATTAATTTCCCCTTCCTCCTCCTTGAGACATTTAGTGCCCGGAGAGCCACGATGTGGGGCGGCGATGACACCACCGAGCCGAGATTGATGCCTGCCAGGGATTGCGGGTAGAGGACGATCGGGGCTAGCGACGGAGCCATTGAACAAGTCTCCTGTGGGCAACATCAGGGATAAGCACCAGTCAAGTTTCACATACCCCCAGAAAACTGAACGGAGGTGAGGGAGACGGCCCACTTGCTCTTCATAAGAGACCGAACTCTTCCTATTCCATGCCGTCAAGTGGAGGTGGTGTGTCAAGAAGTCACCCGGAATAACTAGTGACCGGTGCTGAATGAGGTCCATGAATGCGGACAGCCAGGCCAAGATAGCGACCATTCCTCCTGTAGCTCAGCCACTGATTTCTGTTCCTACATCCTGCCCAAAAGCCCGCCTCAGAGCCTGTCCATGGGCAGAAGCCAGCCAACGAAGCCATATGCTCCATTTTTGTGGGACACCGTAAACCACAAAGCAGAGTTTACTCACACTCTACCAGAGCTAGTTCCCTCACAAGTATCTCCTCTCCTGGTTGGCTCTCCTCGACCGGAATCGGATCTCTGACAGCTTGGAGTTGATCCCGGTGCCTATCTGGCCCTTCCTGGCCAACGGGAACCTCGCCAAGGTAGCATCTGGAAGAGCAGCCACAGCAACAGTGAGCGGAAGAAACACGCAACGAAGTGGGCAACCAGCGTGGCTCTTTTTCAGAGCTGCCAACGCTGTCAGAGCATTTACAGAAACGAGGATGAATGTGGGTGAATCGGTGGGTAGGAAACCGCCCTTACAGGGTTTATTTCTGCTCTGTCCATTATTGTTCTTTCCTGAATAAATGGCAAGGCAAGTCCCAAGCTGCACCTCATCATGCATACACAAGAGTGAGCACATTCATCTTCCCACTGGCCCTAAGAGTGTGAATGGGTGACTACCTCCAATGAACAGTCAATGAATAAGTGAGGGTGTGAATGAATTTAGGGAGAAGAGACAAACGAGTGCTAGCTTTAAAGGCTAAACGCACAAATAATTGAATTGACAGAAATTTGAATTCAATAAGAATGCATGTGCAGGCAGGGAAATGAAAGGCGACGAGTAAATCTGCAACGGACCGTAGGAGAATCGCTGAGGTTACGAATGAGCTCTGACACGAACGGATGAGTGAAGCTGCAGTGATTTAAGCATACTGTATATGGCGTCCAGCTTGTGGGGATCCAGACCGGTACGGTGGTTGGGGAAGGTGGGCCTCCGACTTCGTCCTCCCCTTAAGTTGCTCTGTAACAGCGTGTCCATGTCGAACACGCCCAGCAGCAGCATCCGTGCCATCGCCGTGGGCGAGTGGGCCTTGATGGCCGAGTGCCAGGCCCGTGCGTCACAGAACACGCCGGAGCCCGGATACACCTCCACCTGGCGCAGCTGGAGACACATCGACAGAGACTGAGCGCATTCGAGTGACAAACAGCGAGAGCCAACAGAAACACAGAGGAGGGCCAAAAACGAGTGGGAGGACTGAAATGACAAATTCGCTGCGTGAGAAACAGAAAGACGGAGAAATTCTCTTTCGGAAACACCTGCGTCTGATATTTTTAGATACGCCGTTTGTCAGCATTACTGGACATTTGACACAAGTGCGTAAATACGGAGTCAGCGCAGCAGAGCAGGCCTGAGTTAGAGTGTGAGTCAGTGCGGTGTTACATGAATTATGATGATTTGGTTAAAATTAACACCGTGGATGAAAATAATGAGCGGACAGATCTCCTCTCTTTCCTGTCCGCTGAGGCACGTGATGGGCTTACGTGGCTGCCACCGTGCCCCGTCACATGCAGGTGCTCCATCTCCCTGACCGGGACAAAGTCTGGCGAGCTGCAGGCCGAGCCGGGGCACGTGGGACAGTCCTCGTCACCGATGACGACGGGACACAGCGTGCCGCTGTCCTCCTCGGCGATGACAAAACCGTTGCCATCCAGTCCTCCCGAGCCACGTGACACGGCCTGCATGAACCTTGCGCCATCCGAATAGTCGGTGCCGGAAGGGATATCCTGGAGGAGGCCAACACCATCCACGTGGCACCGGCCGGATGGAACCGAGTGCGGAAATGCATCACCAGGGGAAAGCGACGTCACGAGCTCAGAGCTCATCTCCCTTCCTGCGGTGCTCCCGCATATGCTCTGCTTCATGGCAGCAAGAAGCGATGGGATCTCTAGGGGTCAGAAAAAAAACACACACAGGAAGACACCAACACATTCATAAATAAAAATATCTGCACGCTTATCTCAGAGGCTATAGGCGGGATCACATTACCCAACACTGCTCCTCCGCCTACCATTGACTAGTAGATCTTTGAGCCGCCTATTTTCAGCATCCATCTGAGCCTTCCCCCTCTCCAGCTCCTGAACCCGCGCTCTCAAGTGGAGCAGCTCCTCTGCGAGGGACAGGCTCCCGAACTCCGGCTCTGCTTTCATTTCCTGCGTGAGATACAGACACGTGACCCCGAGAAAGACTCAGGCGGTGACAATTTAGCGGCAGATCACAGGTCGGGGTAAAAAACTGATCGAAGACATTTTTAGATTGATCTTTCATATCTTAAGGTACTTAACCAGAATTATTCTAGCAAGTTTTTTTTAATAATAATAAAAAAAAAATACTACTTCGACATTGTGGCGACTTCTAAAACACGGGCACCTGGAAATGTCACTCTAACAGGTTGTACTTGACTAGAATGAGTCCCAAGTACTTTTCTGCTGATCTAATGCACACATTGTGTTTTCTATGAGATGTACATCGCTTTGGAGAAAAGTGTCTGCTAAATGAATACGTGTAAATGCAAATGTATGTAAATGCGAGCACACGGCAGCCGCAGTTCGCACAGCATCCTAGCAGAGCCTACGAGCTTGTTGCGCTGAAGACCCCAAGACCCCAGATAAGGCAACTAATCTAACGCTCGCTATTAACTTTCTAGGAATGTGACATCAGCATTGCCACGAACCCACCAGAGGCTCTGCATCTCCGGGGAACAGCGAAGATCATCTCCTCTCATCACATTGCCATGTTGTGGATATCTGATCTGAAGTTCCACCTGAAAAAACAGCAGAGCCCCCGAAGGAACGGTCTCCTTGGCGTTACCAGCGGCCCAAGCTCACCGGCTTGTTTCTGGAGGCTCCAGAGTCAGTCCATCCGGTCGCATGACCTGCTGATCCTGTCCTGCAACTGCCTTTCAGCCTTGATCTGTAAAAGTTGAACCCCCGCTGCTCCCCAGCTGTCTCCCTTCCCTATTCCACCAGACATGTCCCAGAAGCCCTCTCTCATCTTCCTTTTTATGGCTCCTTCATACACCGCGTGTTACACACACACTTTCAGAACCACTTGTCCCATACGGGGTCGCGGGGAACCGGAGCCTAACCCGGCAACTCAGGGCGTAAGGCTGGAGGGGGAGGGGACACACCCAGGACGGGACACCAGTCCATCGCAAGGCACCCCAAGTGGGACTCGAACCCCAGACCCACCGGAGAACAGGACCCGGTCCAACCCACTGCGCCACCGCGCCCCCCACGCCGCGTTTTATTATTTTTTTAAATAAATATGCTTGTGTGACAGTGCAGTCTGAAAGGCCCCGTCAGAACAGTTCCAGTCGTGGGAAATTTTGATTAACTTTAAAGGAACCGCAAAGGTAAATGGACCGACCACCCCCCACCAGCCGTGGAGGGACTTGGCCAGGAACAAAATATCAGCAAGGTTCTCTTACGAAACCATCGTTTCAACCACTCACCTGATTCACCCTGTTTACAGTTTCTCAAAACTAAGAAACCCAGGAGGGAAGGTAACATCCCTCCATCCGTCCATTATCAACAACTGCTGGTCCCGAGTGGGGCCGCGGTACGCCGGAGCCTAAGCCAGCAACACGGGACGCAAGGCCGAAGGGGGACGGGGACACGCACAGGACGGGACGCCAGTCCGTCGCAAGGCACCCCAAGCGGGACTCGAACCCCAGACCCACCACACAGCAGGCACCGGCCAAACCTGCCCGAAGGTAACGTTTTTAAATATGAACAGTTGTGTGCTTAAAATTCTACTTGATTTGCTAATAACGATTTTAATTATTTCTTATTATTGTCATTCAGCCGAGCACTTAAACTAATTCAGATTAAAACAAAATTTTAAGGGCGGCACGGCGGCACAGTGGGTAGCAGAGGGGCCTCGCACATCCTGGGCGAGCAGAAGTGTGTTTCAGTCTGGCTAAGTCTGCGTTTGCATATTATCTCCACGTTTGTGTGGGTTTCCTGAGGGAGGTTCCGTTTCCTCCCAAAGTCTAAGGACGTTTTTCAGGTGAACTGTTGACTCCAAATTGCCCATAGTGAGTGAGTGAGTGAGTGAGTGAGTGTGTTTGATTTCCCAGCAACAGACTGGTATCCAGTCCAGGGTTGACCTTGCATCACAGCCAGTTCCTCTGAAATAGGCTCCTGACCACTATGACCCTGCACTCCTATTGCTAACAGATAGATAAAAATTCTTCAGTTTTTGAAATAGGTTTTTGAAGCTTCAAGGAGAATTTTGTTCATCATGAAAAAAAAAATAATGAGAATAAAACAATCAATGCAATTTCGCTCTTCACCTTGACAGGAAAGCCAACAGAAAGAGCACGAGTATTTTGGATGTGATGTAACCTGCATGCTGTGACGCTTAAGTGCAAAGCGTACATGAAGGCTTGGTTGACAGTTAAAATGAAACATGCTGTTTTGAAGAAATAGTTGTAAATTACAAATTGGTACAAAGCACATAAACACCATTATTATTCCTGCCACAGTGGAATAAAAATGTCACTCAAGCGCTTTGATGAACAAAAGATTAAATTAAGTTTATTTGTTCTTTAAGTCATCTGTTTGTTTTTCAAAACCATCATCCATTTCTGAAAATAAATGTCTGAGAGTTTAGTTGCTCCCCAAAGGCAAGGGGGGTGTAAGGGAGGGCAAATATTATAATCTGTCATCTTACTTATTAATATGCAAATTGAATCGTGTTTAGTCAATCACTTCACCGTGCAAGTTTGCTTGTAATATGCCACATCATATTTGAAGAGATGCAGAAAACATTACATTGATGCATTTTCAATTTGAATATTAATGAAGTTTACATCATTTACCGGTCCCCAGGTTTTAACAGGTTTGTGCATTCAATAAAATGTACACAACAAACAGTTCCACACTGTACTGCCTCAAAAGGACAACCCCATCACAAGGGGAGAAACTATTTTCATGCACTTAGTGTATAGACTCTGCATTTGTTTGTACATAATCTTAATTAAATGTGGAAATACATTATCAGAATGTAAGTAATATAATGCTCCATTTTAAACATCAGATTTTACTTTGCTACCATGAAGAATTTTTTCATTAGCAAATCCAATAAGATTTATATTTATTTATTTATTTATTTTTTATCTTATGTGCTTTCTCATAACATTTTCCCCATATCTAGTCACTGATATCCAAGGATCATCCACACTGACTTTATTGAAATATTTTTTAAGTTAAAATTGTTAAAAATTAACACCTTAAGTTTAAAAATGCATTGCTTGCTATCACTGCATTACTTTTTCTCTTTCTGTTCTGTAATGCACTTTATATTCCATACTCCTTAAACACATACATTAATAATACCAGTTAATAATGCAAATATTATGAAAAATAAACCACACAGTTTTCTTTTTTTTAAAGGGAGACCACAATCATTAGTTAATGCACCTGGAATATGACTATATAGGTACGATACACACTGTCAGTTCTAAGTGCAAGGCAGTGAGAGGACAGAGCTCCTAACAGGACACAAAACTCGGTTCCTGCAGGGTTCGGATTGTGTCAAAGCGGCACGGCGGCACAGCAAGTGGCGCTGCTGTCTCACAATGCCTGGGTGGTGTAAGAGGACATGGGTTCAAACCCTGGTCAGTCTGTGTGGAGTTTGCATGTTCTCCCCGTGTCTGCGCAGGTCTCCTCCGGGTGCTCTGGTTTCCGCCCACAGTCCAAAGACAAGCTGTTCAGGTTCACCCCTAGTGTGTGAGTGACAGAGAGAGAGAGTGTGTGTGTTCCACTGATGTATGGATGAGTGACCCAGTGTAAGTAGTGTATCTAGCAGTGTAAGTCACCACGGTGAATAAGGTGTGTGGGCTCATAACGCTACATAGAGTTCATTGGAAGTCACTTTGGTGAAAAGCATCTGCTAAATACACACACACATTTTCAGAACCGCTTGTCCCATACGGGGTCACGGGGAACAGGAGCCTACCCGGCAACACAGGGCGTAAGGCCGGAGGGGGAGGGGACACACCCAGGATGGGACGCCAGTCCATCGCAAGGCACCCCAAGCGGGACTCGAACCCCAGACCCACCGGAGAGCAGGACTGTGGTCCAACCCACTGCGCCACCGCACCCCCGATCTGCTAAATAAATAAGTGTAAATGTTTCTACGTGAAAGTAGTTGTGTTGTTTCTGCCATTTCCCACCAATGCATTCATTCCATAAACAGTCAATGACACACCAAGAATTTCGGCGTTAATCCAGCGCCAAGATAACATCCCTTGCAGTTAGACATGGTTTGCACAGATAGAAAGAAAAAAAAGTTGGTTAAAAAATAACATATTGCAATTAATGTTAGCCTAAGCATACCTATAAACCTAGCTTAAAGTTATTGAAAAAGTAGGCCTCTGGGTTGATGAGTGGGAACTTAAAATACAACTACACTTACATTTATTCATTTAGCAGATGCTTTTCCCCAAAGTGACATACATGATACATTTAATGATTATTATTATCAGTATTTTCAACCTGTTTAGCTGATATATTTGTCCAAGACTTGCAGTCTTCATTAAATCAGCTTCACAGCGCTTAAGTTCTGCCATTTACAGCAGGCTAGTCCTACCACTGTATCAGTTCAGGATTATTTTTTATTTAATGCTTTTCTCTAGCAACTTACAGTGTCTAGCTACAATGTACACTGGTTTACCCATTTATAGAGCAGGGTATTTTACAGTATCAGTTCACAGTAATTACCTTGATCAAGAAAATTATAGTCAGAAGGGAATCTGAAGTGGAAATCTAAGAGAGCAATAATACAGGCTGCTGACACAGTGTGTGCTGAATGCCCTTGTTTTAACCATGTCATATTAAGAACTGCTGATCAGAACAAACAACAACATAACAACAGCGAAATACAGCATCAGCTCAACATTTGTTCGTTTTTTTACTTCACTCTGCTCTGTGCTTTGGAGTAGTAAAAGACATTGTTTAGACGCCGGTTCTAGACAATTTAAGCGTCAAATCGGATTTGTTCTCAGCAACTCGTAGTACTGAGACATTTCTCACTCCATCAGCATCACCACAATCAAAATTCATTGACAAGGCACCCTTTGCTATAACTAAAGGTTTTTTTTTTAAAAAAAAAAAAAAAAAAACACGGGTTATTAGGCTCGAGCTCAACGCAAGACCGTTGGAATGCGGCTCGAGAAGAATGCGGTCGCGCGCCAACGCGAGCACGACGAGCGCGAGCGCTGCGGAGACGCGCCGCTGTCACCGTCGGTCCTGGAAGTGGATCGGAGGATGAGCGGGGGGACGGCTTTCGACGCTACTTAATGCTAATCACTACATAATTTGAACGGTTAGACAATTTCAATATGGCTCAAAGACCTTAATAATTCAGTTTCCTAGTGTAACGGTATTTTTTGCGCTTCATCACAAAGTGAAAATGCGACATAAATGTCAATACCAACTGAATTGAACTCAAGCAATTTGTAAACAAATTAGGGGATCGTGCCTTACTCTATTTGCAGTTGAACTCATCATTTGTCCTGCGATGCACTGGCTGTTCCCAGGGTTTCTTTCAGGTTTAGACAGTTGTGTTTCTGGTATTTCTTGCATATGGCCGATTTATTATAGCCACTTGCAACTGTCGAGGTTTTGTTTGTCTCACCTGCCAATTTGATTACCAGATGTATGAATGAAAACACAGAGTGCATGCCGATCCAAGGTCCTCTAAAATACACAGTACCTGCCAGACACCGACTTCCGCTATGACGTAAACATACTCTAAATGGGCTTTCCTTCTTCTTTAAATGATGTAACCACACATATTATTATACTTAAAGACTTTCAGGTACTTAAGCAATCTGAAAACATATTCGGCGTGTTGTGACATTTATTAAGCATTTATTTTCCGACTCTAAACCAGTAGAGTAGTTGGACTCTATTTCCCAGGATGCATGGCTTCCCGAGACTCTCTCACTCGCGTATGCAGTGACGTATGGCGGACAGAGACACAGAGCCCCAAAACTGCTGTGACAACCTTTCTAGCTTGCAATCTTCGGCATGATAGGTACGTGTTCAAGGAACGTAAACCGTGCGTTTTACCCTATTTTCTTTTTTTTTTTTTTTGTCTCGCAGACTTTGTGTCGATTCCTTTACTTTCTTCTCTGTAGGAAGAGCAGCTTGTTGTGACATTTTTGACATTGCGGGCGCTCGGCAATCAGTCATTATGTTTCAGCGCGTACTACACTGTAGTCTACAGTCTACACCTTTTTATTTTTTATTAATTTTATTTATCGTAATGTAAAGTCCCGGGCGAATAAACAGCCCCAGGTGTCCAACGCCGGCTGTCTTTTTTCCTAAGTGTGGGATTTTAAATGAATTGAAGTTGCCTCTCAGGTGCTGGTGCCTCAGGGCGCCTTCGAGGCGCGAGCCCCCCCCCCCGCACGTGCCCCGTTTCCCGATTTGTTCGAACCGTCCAGCGCGGTAAAGCTGGTAAATGATAAAATAATAAAGTCCAAATTCATGTTTTAGCAACCAGCACCGAGGCACTTTTCAGTGTTACTGGAAGCAGGTGATTTTTCTTATTAGACTCGGTGTCAAAATGGCCTTCTGGGTTTTATCCATTACCACAGCAAACCCCTTGTGTCCCTCACAAAACTTCTAACAGTGAGGAAGAAAAGCTTTAATTTAGAGGAATTCCAGCTCTTATATTGAGCTTTGTCAGTGTCTACAATGTCTCACCAGCTCTGAGATGGAGTGAAGATCAGTGGTTGCAGTGTTTTTTAAAAAAAAAAGAAAAAAGTACTCAGTATTAGCTGGACTAGTGACCTGACCTTCCAATAATAACTTGAAAAAGCTCCATAAAGTCTTTGTGCTGTTATTGTTATACCACAAGAAGTTTGTTTTCCAATTTAAACAGAAAAAAAAATCTATTCCTGTCACACTACACTCAAATTTCTGTAAGCATGATAGCTTTGCTGCAATTAACTTTGAATATCAAATACATTTGAAAAATGTTTGGAGGTAGGAAGGGACAGCGAGTGACTGGACTGTTAAATGGCTTGACAGCAACTGTAGGGCTTCCATGTGTTAAAGATGTTTACATTTTTTTATCATTACAGCGTACTGAGTGTTAGAAGGGCACGGTGGCACCGGTTCAGTTTGCAAAGAAATGTGTTACTTAATAGGGAATGATAAGGAGACGGGGCCCAGTAAGTGTGCTTATGAATAAAAATAAAGTACCAGCCAACAGGACTATTTGCCTGGGGAAATAACATGACAGGTTTGATGAAATAAGACGGACTGTCTGCCAGCAATCATTCAGGCAAGTGACAGAAGTGAAAGAGTTTTTTTTTTTTTAATTTTTAAAAAAATTTTTTTTCTTTTCAAATTTAGCATTATGTCAATCCTGTATAGTCTGTGAACTGTTCTGACTAATAGTGGCATCACTCAGCAATTTTCAGCTCTGAAACACAGAATCCTATGTGATTCAGGATGGAAAAAAAGAAAACTTTATAATGGCTTTAAATTAGTGCTTCAAATATCTCAATGTGAAATCCTCTCTGTCTGCAGCAATGTTCAGCTGACACTAGGTGAATAAACCTTTGCAGTGTCGCTCAGCTATGGTCATACAGACCTGCTGTATATCCTGTTATCTTGTTCAGTTAAAAAAAAAAAAAAAAACAATTGTAATAACAAGCACAACCCACGGTGGGTCACCAAGGGTTACCAGAACTTCCAGAGATACTAGTGTAGTATCTCTTGCCTGCAAACCCTCTGCTGGCTTTCTACAGAAATGGAATGTAGACATGCATGGACCCCAAAACATGCAGTACCTCAGGAGTTCTGTAGTTTTCAGTGTTACTGAAAAGAGGAATTTGACTGAATGCTGGTTTGTATGCTTTCTTTCCAGTGGAGGGAGAGCTCTGGGGCTGTCAGAGTAGAGGGAGGTAATAATATGCACCTAGGGCAGGCAGGAGGGGACAGTATTATTTACTAACTCTGATCGGAGCCCAAGGAGAGAATAAATTGCTATTGATTTTTGGTACATTGCAGTAAAGTGTCTTTCCTGCCTTTCCAGTCAGTGTTGGCTAAGAATAATTTTCATGAATATTTATCCACATCCATCTTACCCTTTCATTTAAAAACTCCCCATCCATTAGGTTTTATTTTGCTTTCCTGCGTTCTGAGTTTGCAAAGGAATGTAATTTCTAGAAGAATCAGTGCCAGTGGCGTAAGAACAAGGCATTGTGGGGTTTAGTTGAGGGATTTGACAGACTAAGCTGAAAGAGAAGTTTAGAGGGAAATAGAGTAAAGCAGGGGTGATCTCAAAGTGAGTATGGAATTAGCGTGCTATTTAAATATTAGCAATTTCAGTTTTATGGGATTCCTGCAGGTTTTAATGATAATGTTTTGATTAGAGGCCAATTTTCACCTGAAATGTGCAGCAATTGCGAGTTATTCAGCTTTCTTAAAAGCCCCAAATATTCCCATACTATGTAGGGGAATTAAAAGCAACAGGGTCTGCATGGCCTTGAAAGAATGGAGTGGCCTTTGTTGGTCTGCATTCTTACTCTTTGCAGGGTTCATTATGTAATGCAGCCTCGACTTTGGCTCCATGCTCGTGAGTTGTTGGGAAGTTTGTGACAAATTGCACTTGGGCCTGTGGTAAACGACAGTGTTAACTTTACTAGCAATTTCCCAGTGTCTCTGCTTTCCCCATGTGTTGCTGAAGAAGGGTTATTTGAGCCAGAATCTCTGTTCAATTTGAACAGCAAAGAGGTGACCACCCTCCTGCTGTTCTTCATTAGCACTGTAAAATTGAAATTATCACGAGAATATGGCCATTTAGGTTGATAGTTTGTACCATATAAAATAGTATGCTGGAATAATAAGGAAAGGCTTTTCCTGTACCCTACTAAGCCATAGTGAAGGTATCAGGTAATGTGAAAAAGTTCTGCAAGGTGTATGCAGATTTTTTGCAAACTCTCTAAAGTGTGCTGTTTAGTGTCTGTAACTTCGATATTTTTGTTCTTGCTGTACTGCAGGTTTCCACACTAATCTCAAAGGACCACTCCACCGAAAACAAAATGAAACAAAAGAACTGCAGAAAACCCCTCTGGTTTTATTTTCTGCATCTTAGTGATAAAAAAACAAGCTGTTTACTTCCTCTCTTGTTTGGAGCGGATCCCTGGGGCCTCTGAGCCATACCACGCCTCCTGCGTGTCGCGGTCAGCTGGAGAGCGAACGTTCCTCCGCGCTCGGTGGGAGGCCATAACCAATCTGGCTTCTTTCTCCAACAGGACCGACAGCTCGAATGCTTCCCTGCCGCTGTAGAGAGGTCCACCCTACTGTGATCCAATACCAGCTTGCCTCCAGCAAAAGATAAATGTTATGTTACATCCATGAGTCACTGTTATGAATTTGTCCCCTTGAACAAACCAGTACAACTGATTAGTATGCACTTTAGGATGAATATTTATCACTTAGATAATTTTTCATTAATTAATTGTCCTAAGTCTAGAACAATTATTCTGTGAATAAATAATCATTTAGAACTAATTTGTTTTGGGGTGCATAAGAACAAATACATTGAAGCATTAGATGCTTTTATCTCATAATAACGACAAACACGCAACCCATAATACACTGTTTTCACAATAGACTTATTTTAAGTTGCTGTTGAGAGATCAAATCCAAACCAATGGTTAATTAAAAGTACAATAAAAGCCAATTAATTAAGAGATCAGTTGGAGAAAAATCTATTCACAGTGGGTCCCCAGGTCTGGGCTTGAGAAACACTGGGCTATGAAAAGCACTTTTTATTATGCTGCTGATCTGCTTGCTAGACAAATGCCCGGGAAGCATTTTGAGCAAAGCTGCTTTTTAAAAACATGAACATTTTTAAAGAGTTCAAATTAATTGAAAATGTGAATTAATTTGGAAGCAAATTAAACACACTAGTTTTGAATTTTCTTGTATAATTCCCTTCTAAATGATTTTTTTAGTCTTAATTTTTGGAGGCAACTACTAGCTCCCAAATTTAATTTTGATAGTTAAGAACTAAACTAAGAACTAAAATGAGCTAGATTTGTTGATCCTCAAACTTTCATCAAACCCATGAAAACAGCAATATGATGTGAGGATACAATTTGGGGTTTTAGTTTGTTTATTACTTCTGCTTGATGGTGGCAAACTAGTTATGATCACCTTGGTCACAACTTGTAGTTAAGGGAGGTAAGAGGCCCTTTGTTGAGACCCCAGGGGTTCAGTGAAAAATAAGGTTTGGGGGTGGCATGGTGGCACAGCGAGTAGCGTTGCTGTCTTACAGCACCTGGGTGGTGTGAGAGGATGTGGGTTCAGTCTCCGCTCAGTTTGTGTAGAGTTTGCATGTTCTCCCCATATCTGTGTGGGTTTCCTCCCACAGTCCAAAGATATGCTGTTCAGGTTCACCCACAGTGTGTGAGTGAGAGAGAGAGAGTGTGTGTGTTCCACTGATGTATGGATGAGTGACCTATTATAAGCAGTGTATCTAGCAGTGTAAGTCACCTTGGTGAATAAGGTATGTGGGCTGATAACACTACATAGAGTTCATTGGAAGTCACTTTGGAGAAAACTGTCTGCTAAATATGTAAATGTAACATTCTTTTTAGGAGTGTTGTTGGACCAAGGTGGGTTGTGCTCTAGCTATATCAAAATTGTATGTGCATGTTTTTAAGAAGAATGTTGCCAAAGTACATTTTTTACAAAATACATTTCTTGGTGTGATGTCCCTTCAAGGCTGGAGAGAGAACAGAATCATTCTGCCGCTGTCATTGGTAAACAAATGTTCCATGAATATCTTTGCTTTAGGGCCCTTGGGTGTTCGTGTCCTCATGGGCTTTGCAAATTGATGTTAATCACTGGCTCATTGACAAACAGAAATCTGCGTTAAGAAGTTTTAATCTACATTGCCAGTGATGACTACCAGCTAGTTTAAATCACCAGGTTGAACTTCAGCAAATGTGCAAAATTGCAGCTGTCTGTTGTGCTGCAAAGAGCTTTTATATATGTTTAAAAGTTCTCTTTAAAGCCGAGGAACTACTGCTGATCTCAGATGGTTAGAGTTTGCTGCTATGTGCTAAACAGGTCTTATGAACGTGCTGCCGCGTGCTGTAAGAGAACATTTGTCAGTTACAGTGGATTGAAATGATTGTTCCGCTAGCAGCAGTGGGCCTGGAATTGGACTGGTCCAGGATTTAATTGTTGGATTTAATGTACAGGACCACATTACAACACTGTCTGGGAAAGGCCGTGGTGTTGCAACTGCTTATTTCACTAGACAAAAAAAAAATTGTGACTGAGCTCTGTTGAGTCAGTCTTAATCAGACATTTACATTCAATGGCTGTTTTAGCGGTTTATCTGGGTTTCAGCATCTTTTTATTCATACTTTCATTTATTGGTCTGGCAGAGGCATAGAATAAGCGCAGACCTTGAGAAGTCTGTCCGCGAGGCTTTGGCAGAAAGGAAATTGGCATGTCAATCATTAGTTTTCATATCTCTGGGCAGACTGACATGAGGGGGAAGGAGGGCATAAATGAGAGAAAAGCACAGAGAGAAAATGTGTTTTTTGAGGGATGGGAGAGAACAACTGAAATTTAGACAAAGGTGACAGAGCAGTGGAGCCTAATTACCATGAATGTAAAGTGTTTGTCTTGTCAGCAAAATCCAGGAGGACAAAGAGTGTGTTGTTGCCTGTCAACAGAATTATGTGTTAAGGCAATATTTAGGTTTAAAGGATGGCAGCTGATTACAAGTGTCTCTCAAAAGAGTTTGATCAGTGGTCCAAATGGGGTCTGCGTGAGATGTGTAAACTTCCATTATTAAAAGTATTTCCTTTCTACAGTGGCAAATTGGGTTTATTTTAAAGAGCAAAAGGTGCATAGGGTGAATTACAATTACAAAATGTGTCATGTCAAGTCAAAAGCAATGACGTTCTGACTGAAAAAAAGCTATAAGAGCCGATGAACAGGAACACTGGAATTCCATGAGAAAGAATCAGCGGATGTACAGCTCACGTAGTCAGTGATTATATTCCACTGGTTTGTCTTTGCCCCAAGGACTCAGCTCTTTTCAAAGGACCACCACTCTTTTTTTTTTTTTTTTTTTTCTTCATTTTTTTTCATTTTTTTGTTTATAATGAAATAATGCCTTACTGCTCAACAAATGAGTCTAGTGGAATAATTTTACGGTTCACTTATACAAAAGCAAATTAATAGCCACCTGGAACAGACTGTTCCTTTATGCATCGGTATGGATTTCTGAAAAACTGAGGAGAGGAGAAAGCCAAAAGTAACACATTAGAACTGGTCAGTGGTTCTGAAACAAATTTGAAGTAGCACTAGTGAATACAGTACTAATGAAGAAGAAATGTCTTGCTCTCAGAAGGGATCTATTAAATTGTATCAACAGGTCTTGTGAATGTCTGCTCCCAAATAGCTACAAGACCTGATCATCTGCTACAGCTCAACCAGACTGCTATACTCCTCCACCTCTGCCCGCTTGGTGGTCCCACGCACCAGATGTCCAAAAGCACAAAGGTTCATTTTACATTTCACATTTAAGAAGGGTCTCAAAACTCACCTCTTTTGGACTCCCTTCTCCCGATTTCTTAAAAGTATGATAAACATGTAAATGTTTATTTTTAATAATTTTGTGATTAGAAATTGCTGAAGAATGGGTAAACCTTTATGCAGCAACCTGTGTAGTGTAAGTGTTTATGTTTAACAATTCTGTGTTTTGAATTGTAGAATAATGGATAAACCTTTATGCAACTACTCGTGATATTCATCTGGTTGAATGTGACAAATTAACTGTACTTTAGAATGACCTTTTTGCATCCAAGTCTCTTCTTCTGGTGATGTAATGCACTCATTGTATTTTTCTCTGAGATGTACATTGCTTTGGAGAAAAGCATCTACTAAATGAATAAATGTAAATTTAAATCAGCATGTAAAGAGTAATTGAAGAACTGAGCTGCACAACAGAAGTTTAGAGGTTCCAATATCAAAAATGACTCAATAGAAAGAGAAGTATTCTGTTTTTAATGCGCTGTAGAAATAGAAAAATATATATTATAATAATTATTAGGCAGCCTTACTGAATGCTAAAATAAGTCAAAATAAAACATCTGCCTGTACCATTTTTACCTTTGTTCCGAGGGAGTGCAGCCTCCGAGAGACTTGGGGCGTTTGGGGGTGTGCTGTTTATATCAGGGAAGGGCAACGAGATTTGAAAGCTACTGTCCACCTCCTCCCACAATTTGGAGCAGCGCTGCCTGCCTCTGCTGTCCAAATGTCACCCAGCTCCTTCTCCATGGCTTTCAGCATCACACCTTGGCCAGCTGGTTATCTGCCTTGTTAATTTCCCCTATTTCTCCTCTGGGCTTTTCTTGGGTAGAGCTTTAGTTGTTGCTTGTCAGGGGATGTGAAAAACACTAGAATGTGAGGATTGCTCTGTGTACACCTGCCTGATGATGGCTTATAATAAGCTGTCCTCGATGTCTCAAAAATTTGTCAGATTGGGCAATTGACCTGACTGCAGTAATGCCAGACTACAGTGAGAAAGGGTAGTAGTTTTGCATCTTGGCAGGTTATGAGACCTGACACGCACATACCCTCTGTGTGTTTATAAACAGCCAAAACCAAACAGGACAAAGAGTAGTTCATGACAGTTGCTTCATGTGACTCTGAACTACTCACATAGTTCAAGTGCAATAGTACGATGCATTTCTCTCAGTGCAACTGGTCTGTGTTGGCCGTTGGCCTAGGTCAGCTTTACATGACATTTTGATCTCTGCAATGGTTTCTTATTTAGAAGTGTTCATTTTTGTCGAATTGATGCAGTGTTATGTTCATCTGGGTTTAAACTGAACCTCCCCCCTACTCGTCACCGGTGCCCTCCCAGAACCCCAGCAGATTAATACGAGGGGACAGATGGAGGAAATATTTCCTGGCCTTTTATGAGCCCGCTGTAGGCTGATGAATGGTGTAGCTTGGAATCGGTTTCTCCATTGATCTATGAGATAATCCTCTCCAGGACACGAGGCCCATGGCCCAATCCTGTCTGGCATGAGGATGAATGGCAGGTGTAGGCCCGCCTTTAGGAGCACAGTGGCCCCTTTGTGCGCCAGGTCCGAGTCAGCGCTCCACTTGCAATTTTTCCGCTTGTGAGGGGAGGGTGGGGGGGGGACTGGAAGCGGATGAAAGGGTATTTATTCTCCTAATTGCTCAAACGGAGCTCAGGAATCGACAAATCGATCTCCTTTGCTCTTATGTGTGAGGAAATTAGGAATGTAAAGCTGGCAGTATTGTAACATTGTGGTATCTGAGCGGTGGGAGGCACGAGTGTTGCTTCCTCTCACTCGTTCTCCGTCTCTCTCTCTTTCTGAATCCGTTGCCTACTCCCTTGGCGATTAGAGGTACGGCGTCAGCTGTCAATCGTGCATTTATTATGATGAATGAGGCTTGAAGACAGAGGCAAATCTCTCCACATCCTCCTTCTCCTCTGCTGCACCGGTCGCACCCCCCCCCCCCCTCCCGCCACCTCTCCTCGCTTTGTCTGGCTTATGCGCTAAAGAGTCCCCAGACCTTCCTTCCTCTGATGCTGCAGTTCAGAATTAAGCCAATCTGTCTTCATATTACGGCTTTGCTGTGGCTCTGGATTGATCTGGCAGGCTGCCCCTCCGTACAGACTCAAATCATTTGCGGCACATGATACCCCAACTGCCTAATGTGATTGACAGGACAAGTCCTGTCTCCCCCCTTTTCCTTCTGAATTACTGTCATGGAGTTTTATCAGTAAATAACACACATTTCATTATATTGAGAGTGGACTCAAACTGGCAGGTAGATGTCTGCTGTTTTTAATGTCCTACATTTCCTCCTTTACTCAGGTCTGGGGAGGAGCAATAGTAGTGCTGAAGGAAGTAAATTTAAACTTAGATGTCAAGATCCTCACCACTGTCATGGCTTTGGTCTGTTGCACACCTGTATGCGCTTCAACTCACAAAGGACAGCAGTGGCTGTAGTAGTTAGGGTTCTGTACCTGGGTTGTGTGGGTGTTTTCTCAGTACAAACATCAACTCAAGGTCTGAAAGTTTCAAAACAATAAGAAGAGTATAAAGAAAGGAATTACTTGTTTAGCTGACACGTGTCCTTAACTAATACATTACTTGCTGTCTAGTAGATTTGTTTGCTCTGACATCCTTTATAGGAGTGATTCAAAGTCCTGGTCCTGGTGGAAACCTCTATTTTTTTAATTTATTTATTTATTTTTTTTTAAATGAAATGATAACCAAGTTAGCTGAGCTATTTGTTGTGAATAAATCACATGATTGATATCATGATTTACTTCATGAACACCTTTGCAGCTTTTTTTTGATTGTGAAGCACAATTTGTGTGGAACAGAATGGTGAAAATAACTGTAACAGGTATGTTTTCCCCCCTACTGATAGCAGATTCTCACCTTTATGCTTTTTGTTTGGTGATTTTAATTGTGTCATTTATTTATTGAACAGCTCAATCAGGTCTACAAATGATGAACTCAATTTGGATAAAAAGCAGCAGTAAGATAGGTCTGCCGAAATTAACACCGAGAACCAATGCGCTAGGCAATATCTAGTACTGAAACAGTGAAAGGTATGTTATATTGCAAAGTGGGAGGATGGATGTTAAAAAGAAATCCCAGGTTGGAAATGGACACACCTGGGTGGCACCACTGGGTTTACTTTACAACACTCTGGAGGTGCATCAGTTTAGAGAACGTCTGCAGCAGCTCTAAACGGCACTGCACTTGCAGATGGCCTAGAACCTCCTTTCAGATGCTCTTCAGATCCCATTAGGCTACGCATTTGAACTCCTGCTCCCTGAATGTGGTGGGAAAGTCGGGACATTTATCATAAAAATATTAATTTTCCCCCTCCGCTCTGCCACGCTGGTGTGTCCAGACGTGGAGACCGGTCAGGGAGCATTAATGCTGTCTGACAGAGTTAAACGACGGCATCCCGTCATCCCCCCCCATAGGACTCCAGGAATCCAGGCACGTCGAAATTCCCTCACGCAGCTGACTCCTACAGTGATGAAACATGACAAAAGTGGAATTTGCCCATTTGTTATCCACTTGGATGGGATACAAACAATGAGGGGGATTATGGAAATCAGAGTGACGGGGCAAATCGCATCCCCCTTTTCCACAGCACATTATCTCAGGAGTCCGGGGGCCTTTTTTGTTGTTGGAATTTTAATTCTGAACACAGGAGCAGAATAAATGTTCCTTTTTTTTTATTCCGGGTGAAAGATCTCAGAGTGTTTGATTTGCTTGTGACTGTGTACATTTGAAGCTGATTAATTTACTCTTTTGGCTCTCAGTAAGACAGTAATGCGGATTGTGGGTACAGTGGAAGCTTGTATTTTAGTTTTCTACTGTTTCGTCTGCTTTTATTTGTGCTTATTCTTCCTTTACTTGCAAATAATTTAGCCTGTGCTTAAATATGTCTCAGTAATAGTATTAATGTGTGGAGAAGCTGCGGTACGTACAAATGCCCTGTATGTAGAGAAGTGTTAGAGGGGCTGAAGGGCAGAAAACATAAACTGCTTTAATTTGGTGGGTTTTCTCAAAAGACGTGATCTGAGCTTGAAATATATAAACCTAGTTTTATGTGGGTGATTTCAGACTTGGCCACGCAGAAGATAAATGTAATAGACTGTATAATTTATTTTTGAGCATGTGGAATGCACTTGGTAGTATTTCTCTTATGTAGGATTTGTATATTAGTATAATCTTTTTTCTCTGAATATATTTGCATATATTTGGAGATAAATAAAAATAATGGAGTTAATGAAGTTTTTGGGGGGGAAAAACAAGCAATGTAAAAATATCAAGAAACTATTGAGCAGTAGGACACTCTTTGCCATTAGAGCAACTTTTTTATCTTTGCAATGCAGTCATAGAAGTCTTCGTTTTTGCGCAATGGAACATCTGACCATTCCTTCATTTCATCCTGGTGTTCACAGAACTAATCTTGAATCCATTTAACAATCTGTGTAGCAGTATAATCAAACTGGAATATATAGATTCAACGAGTGGATGTATGGACAGCATACATTTTTGATGGTAAGAGAGGTGTTGCTTGAATTTCACCATAGTTTTCCACATTTTTTTTTTTTTTTTTAATTTGTCCCTCTTTGCTTCTCAGTAAGCTTTTAGAAGAGACCAGTTTACCCTTTCCTTGTGTGTCATATGCTGTCATGATTTTTTTGACACTATTCCTCTTACGACATATATTTCCAGCTTTTGTGATTAATGCCCCTGAGTCCAGGAGCTGAATCTTTAGCCTCTTTTGAACACCATTAGCGGTTTCATGTTGCTTTAGAAATTGGCATGTTAACGCACTGATTGCCAGACCTTTTATATCCAACACATACTGGTAATTAGTACTCAGCTTAATATGACTCAACTGTATAGCTGCTTTTTGTAATTGCAATTTTGTTACTTAAAGCTCAAGTAATTTTTCATCTGATCCCCCCTCCCCCAATATTTCATCCACCTACTGTAACTTGAAACACATCTGACATATTTTGGTGGTTTTCTCTCCTGTATGAAGCTCCACTTAGACCAGGTTCATTGAGGTGCAGCCAGGTGAATTCACCCCTTTTTGCTCACAGCTCGTTTTGTTTTCATTGACATGGGGATTTATTTTCCTTTCTGCCTGCCTCTGATTTAGGTGTCACACTGTTCTGGAATAATGATGAAAAAACTCTTTTATTGGCCAATGTCACACACGGGCAATGAGCAATCAGTCATGTCTCTCTTAAGGGCCAAACCCAGAACTTTCAGCTTCTCTTGCTTATCAGCAATCAGTGGTTTTGTTCTTTTTTATTGCATAAGTCAACAATATCTGAGGATACAGTTTCCTTGAAGGGCTTTATGGTCACATGGAGCACAAAGCCCTGGAGCTTACAACTAGATGTGTCCTTTGTGTGCGTGCGCTTGCGTTCGTGTGTGTATTCATCTTCCTGGCACACACCACTACAGCATGTATACAGATATGGCATATTAGAGTTTGATTGTGCAATTTTTTTAATCTACATTTCTCTCTATTTACCTTATCTATAACCCCGGAGAGGATTCGGGAAAGGTTGAGTCATTTCAATTAAGATAATAAGGGGAAATGATAAAAAACAATAAAACACTTGCTCCAATTAGTTGAAGGCTTTTAGGGTTTGAGAATTATTTTTAATTTTCAATTTTAAAGTTAAAAAATATTTTTTTTCCCCTCCTTGGTTAGTCCTGTGGCTTTGCCCCTGCAACCCCTCCTTCAGTGCCCATTCTCACCAGTATGGATTTGACCTTATCTCTCCTTTGCCATTTTCTCCTACCTGTACTTCCTTTGCCCTGTGTCTGTTTTGCCCCATGTGTCCCTTTCTGATCTATTTTCTGCAGCACATGCCCTGTCTCCCTCACACTTGTGCCCCCCTTGCATGTCTTCTCCTTTTTCATATGCTCTCTTCTCTTGTGTGTGTCTCAGTGTTTGTGAAGTTCAACTCCAGCCAAGGTATCCCCGTGGAGCTGGCCGAGGGGGCGACTGTGGCTGATCTGAAGGAGGCGGTGGGGCGCCACCAGGGCACCCAGACTGAAACTCTGCGTGTCATCTTTGCTGGTCGGGAACTGCACAATAACTGCACCCTGCAGGTAATTCACACCTACACCTCTATTCTCTCATGCAACGACCCTCCAGCATTCTCCAAATGCCTGGTTTTATGCTTCCTTGCTCTATTGATGGCGCCCAAGCATCTGCTTTCTTTCCTGTCTGCTGAGTGGTCTGTGTTTATCTGTCCCTCTGTGGCCACAGTGGCCTGGTCAGCCGGCGATCCCACCCATGAAGGTGCCCTTGTCTACCCGGCCATCCGTCAGCCCTGGCCTGCACTTTGTAGCCCCACGTCTCTAGCCAGCCCGTGCCTGACATCCGTTTTCCTCCAGAGCTGACAGTGTAAACAGAGCCTGGGGATTCCATGAACTTTACTCCACATCGCTTCATTAATTTTGACCTTCTTAATTATGCATTAAAACAGCCGGGCCTCTAGAAAGGGGGAGGCATGGAGCCGAGCAGAGTGAGTGAATGCTTCCTGACTCCTGCGAGGCGGAGAGCTCTCCCTGCACGTTTTCTGTGGTGCCATGCTCAATTTCACCCCCGACTAACAGCACTTGAGGCCGTGGCTAAGTGTGGGACTTTGCAGTTAGAGATGCTTTCTATCTGTGGGGGGGTGCGGTGTGACTCGGCTCTGCCCCCTAGAGCACACCATGATACCACTGCTCTACTGCAAATGGAGTCAGTTGAGTCCAGAAGGTGAGAAAGCTTTGTGACAGGCTCATAAATCTAGCGACTCGGTCACTTGAAACAAGATAGTTGTATGTGTCAGGGGCTCCCCGAGGCATTTTGAAAGAAAAGACAACTCATTTGTGTTGAGTACTGAATCAAGCATATGAGAGCAGTGATTCACTCCATGGAACGTGAACCTGCAGCCTTTTTGGCTACATGTACAGACCCTTGACCACCATGGCATGTCTCTGTTTGACCAGAACATGAACCCATAGGGTGCAGATAGTCCATCTGATTGATTGCCTTCCCTGTATACAAAATGTGGTGGTTTTAATCACCTATTGGGCAAATGGGGTTTACACCTTTGGAAATTATAGGTAAAATATTTGCCTTACATCACAGATAGGTGGACTAACTCAACATTTGTCAAGTGTTGACTATTTTAGTTTTAATAGTTTTAATGGATGCTCGTTTTTAAATTGTATTTACTTGCACTACACTTTAGATCAACAAACTTTGCATGTTGTATGATGATCATGAGTGGGGATCAGATGTACTGTAATTAAACAGAAGTGGGTCCGTGGCTGTGATTATGCAAATGGAGTCAAACAGCAGCCAAGAGAGCCAGCGAGGTGCACCCATCCACCGCTGAATGAAGCAAAAAGTGCGAACAAACTAATGGGTCGTTGCGGGGGCGTTTAGTGGCACTCAAGCTGCTCATGTTGAAGCAGCAGAAATTTTTACAGTTTAGATGGGTGTAATCAACAAACCCCTTATGTGTTTGTCAAATTATCCCCAGAATTATGCCACCATTTTTTTCCCCTAATTTTTAATTTAATTATATGTGTAAAATGTATTTATGCTCCTTTCTTTTACCCCACAACACACACACACACACACTGACGCACAATTCCAAAACACCGACATTTCTGCATAAAAGTCAGCAGGCCATAGCCATTTCGTATCCGGGTTGTTGACTTTGTTACTGGTTGTCTGGTAATGCCTGGCTAATAGTATGGTCAGTCTGTGGCTGACCGTCAATGGGGTTTGGTGTGACTCAGAGTTATGTCTCAGTCTGATTGATTTCTGATTGGAGAGATCAAGTTGTAAACATGGTGTGCATGCTGTAGATGGATATTCATGTATGGAGTGCATGTGTTCTGGGTGAGAATGGTGTGTGTTCAGTATTGCTTACGTTTGGGTGTAAGCTGGTTCGCTGGGACTGCTTTGGTGTTTCCCTGTCCTTAGAGAGGATCTGTCTTCCACACTCACTCACTTCCTCTCTCATTGCCCTCACTGGGAGCTCATCTTTTTTCCTCTTTGCTCCATGTGGTGTGAACTGCAGGTGCAAAGCATCAGCTGGCACCCAGGGGCAATCAGCGGTAAGGAAAGGATCGCCTCTTGTCCCCCCTAAAGGCAGCATTTTTTTTTCAAAGGCCGGTCTCCACAAATTACAGCAGTGTTGTGCTCCTTTGCTGATGCCAAATGATTCCATGAGGTCATTGGGAAATGCCAAATAATTTTTGAGTGAGCCATTGATATAAGTTGCATTGGATGGAGTAAATCAGGTAGAATCATGCATTTCCTGAGAGATTCATAGGTTTATACCACAGATGTCCTTAGGCTCGAATTTCACTGATAACAATATCATGTAACATTTTTGCAATTTAGGAAAACACATCACTTGTTTCCAATTGGATCAAGTGCTCAGAGCCACTGGGAAATGAATGTCAGGTTTATTTGATAATGTGTGAGGGCTTGGCCGCCTAAACAAGATATGTTGCAGAACACATTATGCAAATGAGAGATCATGCAGGCATTTTTAGCTGCGGAGGCAGTATCTGTGATGTCAGCGGTGCCGTCAGGGCCTGCTGATGGCATCCATACAGATGCCAGAGCGCCATAAACAGCACGGTTCCGATGACCTCCAAGCCAGGACGACAGGCTCAGAGTTATGCAGCAGCCCCCCATTTTCCATGTAACAAGGACTGACACTTTTTAATACGTGAATGGCAAAGTTATCAAACGTGTGTGATGATCAGCGCTTTTGGGAGAGCCTGTGGAGCGGCCATCATTATCGCTGAGTCGCCTCACGTCGGCAGCTTCATGGAAGACTGTTGGCCCAGGGCGTCTCTGAGCGCCTCCATCGCTCCCTGGTGTTTATCTCTTGCCACCCTGGGAATGAGCTTGACATTTTTTTGCTGCAAGAGGAGCATTTGTTGTAATGTGCAATTCCTCTTTCCCTTTTTTTTTTTTTTTTTCCTCCCCCTTATATCTTCCAAGGTTTCCCCTAGAGCCAGTCAGCACAGCCACAAACTTCATAGCTACACATGTGCCACACCTTTCTTTGCACATCACTTCATCTCCACTGAGTTTTCTTGCATTTGACGTTGTCCCTGGGCCATCTCTCCATGCTGGGTGTGTTCCAGGTGGACTCCAAGGCCTCAGGTCTGGTCCATTCCCTAGGTCAGCCTAACTTTTTCTAAGGCAGCCTGAGGCAGGTTGAGTTGAGATTCTGAAGAGCTGGGCAAATGGCTCATTTTAAAGCTTCTGACAGTAATGTGGTTTTTCTATCCCATGTCTTACCACAAGGACCCCAAGGATTGTAACCAGAATTCACTTTGTTAGTACAGCAGCACACTTCTCATGCTTATTTATCTTCTTTTGTGTAATTAATCAATTAAGCCAGCATAATGTGTTATACCAGCAAAATTTTAATAACGTTTATCTCATTCTGAATGCCTTTGTGCCATAGCTGCATGCCAGAAGTGTGAGTGATTGATCACTTCTTTGACTTATTGAAATTGTGGGGCCATGTGTCTTATGATATGGATTTCATTAATTACCAATGCAAGGAGAGTCAATCCTGAGAATGCAGACTTCACACACTGTACAGCTATGTATGTTCGCTGTGTATATTCTACCCCAGCCCAGATTTTTTTTTTTTTTTCTCCCCCCCAGTTACATTCAGGATCTTATGTGTGTGTGTTTATTGGGGAGCCTGGCAGAAGTGTTTGTCCATGTACGTTTGTGAGTGTGTACAGCTCTGTGTGAGCCTGCATTGTGGGTAAATGGTGCATAAACACAGAGCTGTCAAATTCCATTGCTGACAAGGCTGGAACCTACAGCAGCAAACTCTCAGGAAGATACAGAGTCATCCAGATACTCTCTGTGGTAACTCAGTAATGTGAGGCTCTGCTTCACTCTGTTTCCATCAGGGAGACCTGGCACAGGACCAGTTCAAATGACAGTTAAATCAAAATAATGAAATGCTAAAATCAATCACTACGGTTTTTGCCAGATTGGAGTTCAGCAGTGCGGTTGTGAAGTTTTTTTTTTTTTTTTTTTTTTTTTTTTTCTTCTTCCTTCCTTCCCCTCTTCTTCTTTTCACACAAATCCTTTGAACCCTCATGACTGTTAGTATTATCTTACATTTTGTCATGGGTCATTTTCAATCCTGTCAATTTGGTGTCTGTCATTCTGTTTATGTCAGTTGTCTAACACTGTAAGTCTTTGACTTATTGCAGCAACAGAACCCCTTTTATTCTGGCCCAGTCCCGAGAATGTGCTGCATTCAGACAGAATGATGTGTTGCTGAAAAAGAAGAGATCATTAAAACTGTATTTTATTTGAACCCTGTTGCGATGGAGAGATGACTCCAGATCAAATTGCTCCTGTTTTATTTAGACTTGAGTTTCACTTGCTGTGCTGTCGGAAGTCTCTCTCCCCACAGATGGCAGTGCACACCAAGGACCTTTCTTCTAATGAACACCCCTTTCTAATAACCTAACGAGGAACTGTTTTCTGGGGCTCTTCATTTGCATTGCACATTTCTCACCATTCCATAAATAGATGTGGGAGAATGCCGGCATATTTAAATAACTTACGGGTATAACCTGGAACAGGACTTAAAAGATGAACTTCTGAGGCTGCATAATGTACACCTGTAAGAATTAAGGAAAAGTCAGATGAGGGAAAGTGAAGAGAAATGAGATGTGGGAAAATTGAAGAGTAGTGAGAACTTAGCCGATGGATAAAGGGAGGATGCTGTGGGGTGTTATGAGCTTAAACTTAAATCAAGTTGGTAAACACAGTTTAACCAGATGAAAAGTCCCTGGGCGAAAACTCCAGGAATCATTCAAATCAGCCTGTAACTGGACCCATTAGTTGCTAATAACATGTCCTCTTTAAGCCTCACAATTTTTTAGATGAAAAGACTGAAGTACTGCATTAACTTTTGTGTGTTGCCATTTAAGAGCAATATTTATCAACAAATGAGTTAAAGTAATTCATAGTATAAAAAGGCTACATATGTATTACAGTCAGAAGTAGTTGGGCACAAAAACAGGTTCTAATTTTGACTAAACTAGCATTCCTTTAATCGCTGTATTTTTTTAGTTATTGCAGCCCTGAGTCTCAATAAATATGAGACATTTCCTTGTGTGTATATTTCTGTATGTGTGTAGCAAGGAAGGGAGGGAAGGTGGTAAGGCCCATATTGGTATGTTTCTTCCAGGCTTGTGACCTTCTGGAGCAAACTACAGTTCACGTGGTGCTGCCCTCATCTAGGCCTGCCCTTGAGTCAGAGGCGTTCCTGCAGAACCGGCTTGGGGATGGAGTGAACAGTCTGACCCGTCTAGATCTCAGTGAGTCCAGGCTGCCGACGGCATCCACTGGACTGCCTGTCGTCCTGGAGACGGAGGAGCACTTTCAGGTGGTGGCACCTCAGGTCACAGGTACTAGGCCATGTTTTATATGTGTGTGGATGTGAGAATAGGTGTATGTGGGTAAATGTTTTCTTTACCTCTGGGTACATTTTCGGAGAAAATATATCAACCGGAATAATAACACCTCATAAGAAGCCCTTAAGGGGATGTCCTCATGAGATCCTCAGTTAATCTTTAATTATCTGATCTCTTTTTTTTTTAGACAACCGAAGGTTGTCAAATTTTACATTTGTAAAGTATTTTTCTGAGGGAATGGAAATAAACTTTCAAAGTCACACTGTAGTTCTCAAAGTGACAGGCAGTAAACTGGTTTTGTGTGACTGTGCATATCGTACGTGTGTGCAAGAAACGGTGTGTTCCAGAATGGAGAACTGGAAGGAAAAAAAACCCACATATGATATTATAAAATTGTAGGATACAGAGATGAGAAGTTCATGCAGGAGAACATTTTTTATTTATGAAGGCATGTTTTGCATCCTATCCTTACAGCGGTGCTGTGCTCACCAGTCATGAAGGTTTGCAGCACCCATCATGGCTGCTGAGATGCGATTCTTAGAGTGTGGCTCTCCTTGTCTGCCGTCCCTGGGTCCCTTACTGGAGTGTTTTTCAGTGCCATTGCTTTAGCTCAGCGCAATGACATACCTTTTAAAACTGTCCTCTGCTTGCCCTTCGCCCTTCCACACCACTCAGCATAGCTGTAAAATATCCTTAATCTAACCTCCTACTGCAGTGCCTTCTCTTGCCTTTAAAGGTATTAGCATAATGGAGCCCTTTCAGAGAAATGATGAATTAGACGGAGGGTTATAAAATCCACTCTGCTGGATTTATTGTGAATTGTGTCAGAGTATCACGGTTTTCTCCTCTGTCCCAGGCTTTTAGCTCTAATGAGAACGTTACACCCCCCACACACCCCTCTCCATCTCTCCACCCCGTCCTGCGTGTTGGTGTTCGGGGGGGACAGCTACGAGGAGGAAGGACAGCCTCTTCCTCTTAATTATCTGTCATAAAGATGTCCAGCTGCTTCGTTGTCGCCAGCTCCTTTCTGACTAATTGGAGCCAGTGTCTGTATCCCATGGACTCCACCCGCCTCTGGAGGCGGTCTGCATCTGCGTCGTGTCTCAGCCCTTAGTCGCCTGCTACTTCTCCATGTCTGCAGTCCAAATGGCAGCAGCCTTCTGCAAAAAGATTTCTCAGAAGAGGGAAGGCAAAATCTGCTTCTAGGTGTCCCTTATTTCCTGTTTCACCTGTCTGAGTTTTACGATTTACCCGTCAGGCCACTATTTCAGCTGCAGCTCAGCCAGAGGTTTGCTATTAGAGCTGTGTCAGAGCTTTGTCATTGTTGATTCCAGCACAGACATTAGCGTTAGAGTAACCATTACGGTGATGATGGTTTGGTGCATGACAGTCTCTCAGTAGAGCATCGTGATAGACCACTTCAGTGGTATAGCCTTGTATGACCAAGGAGAGTGAGTTACTGCCGAGGTCAGCGGCAGTGGAGCGAGGAGCTGGAAAAATCCACGGAGGTAGAACAGCAAGGCAGAGCAAATCAGTTTTGAAGCTGTCTGACTCCTACCTTTTTAAAAATCGGAAAAATATGTAGGAGAAAAATACTAGGGAGATCAGAGAAGCATAAGATCTAATATATGCATAAATGTAACCTTCTATTAAATAAACTGAGGTTCCTTTTATTTTATCTGCATTTTGCTCCTTAATCATGTAGAGACTGTGAGATGTTTAAGAGAACATGTGACATTTGTGCAGGTTGGTTGGAGCATTCTGATTGCTCCAGTTTTTTTTTTCGCTGCATATGTTGCAGAGTCCAAGCCTCGCAGCAGCTTCTATGTGTTCTGCAAGAGCATTTGCAGGAGCATTCAGCCAGGAAAGCTGAGAGTGCGGTGCCAGACTTGCCAACAGGGGACGCTGACTCTGAGCCGAGTGAGTACCACACCATCAAGACATTGAAGGGGCAGCGCATTCCTCTCAACATTAGCTTCTGCCTTTTCCAGCCTTACTGAGCTCTGTGCCTCCACCTGGTGTGCCTTCAACTCTAATTAATTGAAATCCAATTCCATGGCACACAGATTACAACCTATTAACATCTTGAAGATGTCCAGCTATCCCACTGAGTTCCAGATACATTAAAATCAAATATTCAAATGAGTTATTTTCAGCTGGTAATGTTTGACACCTGGTCATGCGAGGTTAAAATGAGGATTAACTTTGAGGTCCTAACATCTCACAAGTTCTGAAGCAGCGAGCAAAGAGCTTCACACCCTCAAGATGAAGATCAGAAATTTTCACCTGTTTGATTTTCTTCTCACACTGACTGACAGGTTACAGCACTGCACCTGCTTTTAAGTGTCCCTGTGTTGGCTGCAGCCTGTTAGCCTGGTAATTCTGTGCCAGCGTTCTGCTTCATGCAACTTTTCTGGGGCCTTGGCTTCATCCCAGAGCTCAAGCTACCCACCGCCTATTGTCCAGCCTGTTGCCGCGGGTGGGCAAGATGGCAATGAGGCTCGACATCTCTGGCTGTCTAGCTCGGTGTTTACCGGTGACCCGCTGGCTGCCAGTCACTCGCTATCTCGTGCAGCACAAGCTGATCTACAGCATCCAGACCAGAAGTGCCTCCGAGCCCTGGGCGACTTTGCTCTAGCACCTCCTGATTCTGGCTCTCGAGACCCACCCGTCCATCAAAGGTGGAAACACAGCAGTGGGGAATGGGGCCAAAAATAGAGTTTGGTCTTGCCACCCCCATACTCCCGCCAGCCATTTCAGGTGTTTAAGACTGCCCCAGACTGAGTATCGAGATTGCTTTTCTGCTTCGTCCTCTTATCCACAGAGGTTGGCAGTATGTGCGGAGAGTAAACTCCTCTGTCCTGTGGGCAAAGCCGGCAAACCTGCATCTGGATTATGGTCCCCGTGGGAGACAGTCTTGTATATACACACAGACTGTACACACTCAAATTCTAATACTCTATTAAACAGTGTCCACACCGGAATATGCTTGTGCACACTCAATCACACCTACCCACATGCGCACAAACACACACAAATGGACTGACTCATAATTCATAATGGCTAATATGGCAGTGATTCCAGGCTGAAAGCACTTGGATATAGCACTTTAGAACATAGTGATGCCAAATCATTTTTCAAAGGAAACATGTCCCCCATCTCATTATGCATCTGAAAAGGAGCTGATTAGATGAATTCCTCCTGACACCTCTAGGCTTAATTCAGACCTGGCAGTATTAGATGTCCTGAGACGTGACTGTAACTACCGTAAGCTCCTACCCCCCGCAGGTGCTTTTTATTTGTAATTTTACGGAGATGGTGTTGTGGTAATTGCTAAGCATGGGGCTGAGGGTTTTTGGGAAAAAGGATACCTTGAGTTGATGCTGCCTTCTGCTGACCACTCGGCAAGCACCTAACAACACTTAAGACTCAAGCAGTCGGTTAGCAGGAGAACCTGTCTGTTTGTGAAACGATAATCTAATTAAGGCTTTAGAGATCAAGATGCTCATGGACACACGTGCATTCTCTCTCGCACACAATCACACTCAGAGGGCGGAAGCGGGGCGTGTGTCCTGCAACAATGAGTGGTGTGCTGTGAATAATTCATAACTGGTTCCCCTCATTAATCATTTACATTCAGGGGAGTTGTTTCTTTGTGTGGAGGAGAATGCCGGGGGTCCGTATGACCTTTCTGCGCTGTCTCTGAGCAGGTGTCTGTGTGTAATCTCTGGGCTCCGCCGCTGCGAGCTGGATCCGGCCCTGCCAAATTAACACCCAGCCACACTCCTCCCTGCATGGGGGAACTAATGATTTTCTTAACCTTTTGGAGGCTTATTAAGGTGCCTGTCAGAATGTTTAAATGCTTATGCTAATGAAGGTCTGACCATGTTGGACCACAGGAGAAGAAGGAAAGAAGAGAAGAGAGCATCCTCGGATAGTTAGGAAATCATGGCAGTCCTCATCTGGTCATTCAAGGGGGTTGGAGTACTGGTTGATTTGGTGCAACATCACAGAGTTCATTCATTGATCTCATGAGCTGCGAGGGTGGTAGAGTGTGGAGTCTGTGGTACGAGGGGGTCTGTGGTGGAGTGGAGGTTGACTCTGGGAGGGAGGAATCCTTGGAGTTGTGCAGAGGAACACAAATTAAAGAAGAATTTGTGGAGGGGTTCATTGTTAAATAAGGTGGAATTTATTGTAGCATCATGGGGTATTGTTGAACTGTGGTGAAGATGACACCCATGTAGGGGTACAGGTTGTGTGTGGAAGAACATGATCCAAAGAGGATCACAGTTTTTATGCATAACTGTGTACGAAATTATTTGATGGTGTGCATGAAGGAATGCCTTTTGCATGTGATGACAGTTTTGTCAAACTGGGTTCCAGTACTCTTTTTGATAACTGTCTTACTATTTTGTCTTATGAATTTATACCTGAATGTAATTGTGGTTTTCAAAGAAGGTAATGTGGGCACACTGAGAATGAATTTAAGACCACAGTAATAGAAAGCATAGACACCTGTAGGATGTGTTTGGACTGAGGAGAAAGGTTTATTAATAGAGCAGAAATATTTTTCACACTAAATCGAGGCATGCTACGATGCAGTTGTTGAAAGGAATGGTTAGTCTGCTTGGCTCAGGGTCTGTGTTATCCTATACATCTCCCCAGGGTCCATCTTGCTGGGATGATGTCCTTCTTCCAGATCGGATCCACGGTGTGTGCCAGTCCCAGGACTGCAATGGCACAGTGGCGGTGAGAGCCTTATATTCTAGTTAATAACCCTCTACAACCTAAACATCTTTCCCCGTAACATCCCACCTTTCCTTACCTTGCCTTCTCAGGTTGACCTGCACTGAATTTCACCAATACTCCAAAGCTCGTTTTACTTTACCTCTTCCATCAGATGTCGTCTTACAATTCTCCTCTAATCATTCTCCAGAAATTCTTCAGCACACCTTGAAGTCAAACCAATAACTTGTTTGTGCTCTGAGTCTGTGTGAACAACACTCTCCAGTAGAGGAATTGGTAGGAAAGATGTACAGGAAGTACTGCGTGTATCAAGGAATGCTGGTGATATGTGTTTCTTCCCTAATCTGTTTGCTTTGTATCTGCAGGAGTTCTATCTGAAATGTGCAGTCCATCCCACCTCCGATGGTGATGTGTCTGTTGCTTTAAACCTCATCACTCCTAATTCACGAGGGGTCCCCTGCGTTGCTTGCACTGAAATTTTGTAAGTTTCCCTCTTGTCATTCTTAGATCAGTCACTTGTCATACCTGTCACTACAATGGGTAGGCTGACACTCCCACATTGAGGTGGGCAAACTTGGAAATGCTTGAGGAGCAAAATGTGCAGAGAAAGGTCACAAACACAGAAGTGAGTAGTGCACTTTATTGAACGCAGAGAGGAGTTGTAGAGGGTTTGTTTTCTTCCCGTCCTACCTGTTGTTTACCAAGAGAGATTGGTAGGAGGAGTTACAATCAGAGCCAAAACAATGATGGTTGAGTCACAGAAACCTATACTCAAATGAACTGGTTCACTGATTGTCATTCAAGGATGCAGAGAAGATGCCGCAATTTACTTGTAAGAGGTTGTCTTTCAATCTCTCTATTTCATTCTTGGAGATGATCCTTGGTTTGTTTAAAAAAGCAAGGAGAAGGTCTTTTGGTCAACATTCTGGGTCAAACTGCACTTGAGTCTCTCTGAAGAAGCTGCAAGCTTCATTACTGTAAAATGTTAGTGCTGAATTGCCCTCGTGTATGGACTTTACTGGGCTGCGTCAAGTCATTCTTTTGCAGCTGGAAGTAGTCACTGAGCGTATTAGTCGTGAGGGACAGGGTGGAGGTTAGATTAGATGGTCGTGTCCAAAATAAATCGTGCCTTTTGGAAAGTAAGAAATGGCACTAGTTTGAGTTATCGAGTGTCAGGTGTGGACTAGGGGCTCTGGGCAGACAAAGGGAGGTGAGCATCCCCTTTTATAAAGACTTTCATTCTTTGTTTTTATCTGCTGAGAGGTGCGAGGGAGCGAGGCAGGCAGACATGCAGTTGCCTACCCCTTCAGGGGCAATCAATAATGTCTTTGCACAGACACACCCCCACTGAACAGCATCACCACCCCTCCCTCCACCTCATTGCCAGTGCCACCCGCCGTCTTCCATATCTGAACAAAATCATCCTTCCAGTCGTCTGCTCCTCGGGGCCCTGCAGCAATTCATTGCTGTTTCTACTTGATCTGATCTGCTGTATCTTCTGCCGCTGTGCTGGGAGGTATCAGCTTTCTAACACAGGCGCTGACGATGACAGGCATCCAACGTGACTCTGTTGCAGCTGTAATGTTGACACACGTCAGCACAGATGCTGAAGTTTTTGCTATTAGTTTAAATGGTAGCAGTTGAGAGTGTTAAGTGCTGTAATAACATGTCAAACTGTGTCTGTATTGTCTCCTGAGGTTCAGTAGCACACAAACTCAAGTCTGTGGACCTAGTAATGTGTTACAGTGGAAATTTTGACAGTCCAAAACCTGTCAGATGACACAATCCTGGGTCTAGTGTGAAAGCCCGAAACTGTAGTTTGCTTTTTCTGCCAGCACAGACTTGAGCTCCTAGAGCACCATCAAGCAGCACAGTGAGGTTACTTTCGCTGGTCACAGTAAGGTTACATTGTAAGTATACTTTTGCCTTGTCCTCACCATCCAGGAGCCCCGTGTTGGTTTATCAGTGTCCTGACCGCCATGTCATCTGTCTGGAGTGCTTCCACTTGTACTGTGTGATACGCCTGAACGAGCGACAGTTTGTTCACAATCCTGAGGTTGGCTATTCCCTCCCCTGCCCAGGTAAGTCTGTGTCTGTCATTTAGGTCCTGTTCGCTTTTGAGTTTTTACAGTTATCTGTGCAGATTGTGGAAATTTCTTATGCAAAGAGTTTAAGATACTGAGGATGAAACTCTGTTTAATTATTGATATGTCTTTATATTATTTATGTACTGTATGCCTTTCACTGACATAATTTATTTTCTCTTTAGCAGTTTTATATGTTTTATAAATGTGAGTAAATCAACACTGTATGTATGTGTAAAACACTGAAGATGAGGGTTAGTGGCGTACGCGTGGTGTGAGTGTATTGAGGATGAGCGGGGAGTTGGGGGGTGAGGGGTGGCCGTCAGTGATGGATGGTGCCAGTCCCCCTGCTACAGAGAGGGGGCGATGGTATCAGAGCACCCTCCTCGGAGACACACTCCAGCTGCCCCCCGCTGGCCTGCTCCATCCGTAACTGCCAGAGCGTAATGGGCCCAGGGGGCTGCGCTGTGAGGTGGGGGGGCTGCCGTCTCCTGACAGTATTCCTCCCTCCTTTTCTTCTCTTTCTCCCATCTTCTTCTGAACACAGCAGTGAAATAAATAGCTTTGCTGGCCGACTTTCGCCATCTTTGTTCATGTACTTATTTATGCGTCTTGTCACTGCCTCGCTCTCTCTCTCTCTCTCTCTCTCTCTCTCTCTCTCTCTCTCTCTCTCTCTCTCTCTCTCAAGCGCGCGCGCACACAGAACACGTATTTAACTATCATCGTGTGTCTCATTTTAATTCATGAAATGATTCCTAATGCCATTCCACCAAAACTCAGAAGCATTTGAATATTAAGAACAGACTTTTTAATTGCAATTTTTCCTTATTTTTCTTTCTTTCAGCCTGACATCCCCTGCTAAGGTTTAGTTTTCCTTGTAAGGACTTTTTTCTTCAGAAGTGTTCACAGAAAAATTAGCAAAAAATCTACATTTTCACTGCACCGGATGTTCACGACTGTCATGGAGTTTTTTATAATTTTTCAGTTGATACCTACAGAATATTTAGATTGATCATGGTCTTCTCTTTCTTCATATCTATGTATGGTGTGTATGTAGGCATTTTGGACATCTTTCTTGTTTTTCATGTGTATATGTGTTCAGATGCTCACCTTTACGTTGGCTTTTAGTTGGTGCTGGGTGTCAGTATGCAGTTATCTGCTTAGTAAACCCTCTTGTTCTAGAATTTAGTTGTTGTGCAGATATTTTACTGAAACAATTTGTATTAAGTGGCTTGTTTGAGGGCACAACAGCAGTGCCTGTCCTTGGACAAGTACCACCAGGAATCTGTTACCTGCCTATACACCGACTCACCTGCAGTACGTGTGTGTGTGTGCCTGCGTGGTGCAAGTGTGTTTTCAGAATGTGTGTCCTTTCCAGAGGCGAAACAGCTCTCTGATGTGGTGATTTCAGGTGATCCATCAGCATTTGTGCAACTGCAGATGGAAGATTGTGCAGAAAGGTCAAACTTCAACATGAAATGGCATTTCCACTTTTAAGTAACTTTTAGCAGTTCTGCCCAAGCGTTCCTGTCTGTGAGGTACAAACGGGAATAGAAAATGGAAATGGCGGGTGGCCCACGCCTCTGTAAACACCTGATCACCTGTACTGAATTAGGTTCAAGCAGTGTACATCAGACACAACACTCCCTGAAATTCTTCACACCAATATTTTACATTTAAATATGACATTTAAGTTTAGAACAAATTGATTTCGCTTGTTAATTTTCCATTAGCTCAGAGATAATCTTCTGTTTATTTGCATATTTATAGTGACTGGTTTATTTGCAGAGTGACAGGAAAGTTGTGTTTCCACATGGGCTGGTTTAGTTTTTCCTAGTTAGGAGCAGAGCCCCCAAAGTTTGTCTGGAAGTGACTGATGTGTACTCCACAGGGTGCTGGGAGAATTCTTGCAAACTTCCTTTTCTTCAGTGAAGAGACTTTCAGTATCTCTTTCACTTTTGTGCAAAAGTAGTGCACTAATTCAAAATGATATGAATGGGCTTTTGTTAGTGTTTTTTTTAAATAGCACTTACCTTTTCCTTGCAAACTCCCTTTTGCTATTGTTCTTTGTGTAGTTTCAATAAAGGAGTGTAGTAAATGAGCAGATTGTAGTCACCGCGAGGTAAAACATTATGCACTGTGTAACCATACGGAATTTTTATTACTAGGAATAATTGTTCTGAAATGTCAGAAGCTACCTGCTTTTGGGTCAGAACTATGGCAGGAGATTGAAGCTACATCTGCAGCATGTTTTTCTGGAAGGGCTTGGGCCACTGGGAGGCTTACAGGGGGGCAGGATAGCGAAGAATATGACCAGTCCACTTGATGAATGCACCAAGATTGTCGGCATTGTCTTATGTACGCCACTGTCTCTGTTTTAGTTGATAGCCTAGGGGTTAGCGCTACTGCCTTTCGACCCAAAGGTCACAGGTTCAAATCTCACCACTGGCTGTAGCACCCTTGAGCAAGGTACTTGCCATAAATAGCTCCAGTGAAATTACCCAGCTGTATGAATTGGTAAATAACGTAAGCAGATTAACATTGTAAGTCACTTTGGAGAAAAGTGTCAGCTAAATGAGTAAATGTAAATGTTTCCAGAGGTTAATCAGCATCTCCAGAAAGCATTGGGAGACCCAGAACAAAGACAGAAAGGTGAAGACAATGAATACAAAAGCGAAGCCAGAGTGAATCTGAGAACCTCTGTGGGGAAAAGTCTCTGAGAGCTCCTGGTGAGACCCTTCACAGCCAGATTTTGGTTGTCACCAAAAAACATGGCAAAAAACATAGTACTGTTCTGTCTCTCACCAGTTGCTGGGACACGTGCTTCTGCAATCCATGCTGGCCGGTTTGAAAATTAAGTTGCAGGAATCCTGAACTGACCAAGTAGTAACACTGGTCTTAAAAATGATGGCTCCATGTTTATGAAAAATAAAACATCACTGAGTTTTGTAGCATGGCACAAAGTGCATTGTACATGTGTTACAGCCCACCTGACAAAGGCAAGGAGGCGTGATGGTAACACTCAGATGGATGGAATGAGTTCAGCGAGGGAGGGAGATGGAGGAGGCTTGTAGAACGGAGTGAGCAAATTGGCAGGCGTGATCTCACTGCCTGTGAAGTGTGCTTGGCAGGCCACAGGGATTCATTGTCTTTGTGAAATCAGGAGAGATTCCCTGGAAAAAATACCCTTTTAATAGAATCAGAGGGACAGAATTTTGATGTGAAATTGTTTTCATGAAACTGATGAGCAATGTGTCTTTTGTTATTCAGCTCTGGAAATATATTCTTTTCAGCAAGTCGTTGACAGTGTTAATCAGTGCTGTGGTTGCTGGGCGCTGTAAGAGGGAAAAGAAAATCTGAAGTTAGCTCTATTTGAAGAAACCAGCCTGTTCTGGGAGATGCAGAGGGGTCCGTCTTGCATTTTGAGCAGTCTTTGTGACATTCAGACTTTGCCTCATTGCTGGCAGTGGTACCACAGCATGGCCGTTTTCCCAGTGTTCAAACAAAGACTTTCCCAGCAGTTACCCTGACCCAACATGCCATGTCATCCAACTGACCCGTCATACTGTGACCTGCTGTACCTGTATTTAGTGGTTAAAGAAAGACACCTTGTTTATCTTGTCAGTGGCTCTCAACCTGCTGGAAAACTTTGATAACTGACCCATGTTGCTTCTGGTATGAATAAATGAATGATATGAGTTTTGAAGCAAATTTTTTCCAGAGATCAGTGCATGTGGAGAGTGGTTTGTGCTTCTTCCTAGCAATCTTTCAGCTAAAGAACCTTAAAGTGGAGATCCCCACCATTCTCTCATGGCACTCTTCCTCTATCGTCATGTATTGTTAGATAAAATGGGGGAATTTTGAGAGAAAACGCGAGAGGTTAAATAATAGAATAAAACATTACTTAGAATATCCCAGATGTATGTCGATAAAAGATGGATGACAAGCGGGGGCATTGCTGAGGATGGTGCAGTGGTTGGGTCTGTGCTCCATTAGTGCTGAGTCCAGCTGGAGATCAGACTACACAGCGGTAATATCCAGTTTATCATGGGTCTGTGGGCTAAGGATAGCTTGTATTTTGCTTAAGGAAGCGGCAGAATTTGAAGGTAAAGAGCACATTAAATTATTATTTATTATATCTTGTCTGCTATAAAATTTTTGTTTCTTGATGATGATGCTAAAATAGGTCAGAATTCTGTTCACTTGAAACTGTAACAGTATGGCCATGAGTCTTAGTCCCCACTATTCTGCAATGTGCCATCCCTTGATTTCATAGTTTTTAATTGTAGGAGGATGGTGGAGTGGCCTGAATCTGACGCAGCTCCGTTTCACCCGACCAGTGAGGCATCTCACCTGCACGGACAGCTCGTCTCTCGCCCCAGGCATTAATAAACCCATTTCATCCCGGTGCCAGAAACGGCAGGCCCATTAATCCTAATCAACAGCCTAGTCACTTCCAGGACAGCACCACACACTCCTTAATCAAAGAGATAATTAGGAGATAATTAGCAGGTGGAGATTCGTATTAAATTGTTTTTTTTTTTTTTTTTTTTAATACTTCCACCATCTGAGCCAGGCTGATGTGGACTGCCTCATGTAGGGGTTGGGCAGCCTCCTTCAGCCAGTTGGTGTGAGCGGGGAGAAACAGAGGGAGAGAGGGAGTTGAGCTGGAGGTGCACTTGATGCTGCACTCTCCCACAAGGTCTCTGCAAGTAATTGGGGTCTCCGGGAGACGAGAACCCACTGGCACACGTCTGCCTCCTGGGTCTCCCTCTTCTGTGAAGTGGCTCTGCTCTCACTCTGTATCTCTCTTGCTGGAACCTGCAGCAGAATGACAGTCAGAGAGAAAGGGGGAGAGTGCGAGTCAGGAAGAGAAAAGGTGAGAGCCTCAGTAAGCCAGATGCAGCACAGAAGGGCGAGATAGTGAAGAGGCTGAGTTACAGTTGCAGGCATGCCTCCTTCTCAGATGTGCATTTGCACGCTCTGCCTTGGCCTTCTACATGTGCACTTCTGGGAGAAGATACACCATAAAGAAGGTAGAGATCCATTGCTGGTCTGGTTTGAGATGGGATGGTATTGGTTTTCACTGTGCAGGGAAATAATTGAAATGATAGAGTTGAAATGGTTGAGCCTCTGTGTGTAACAGCATCAAACAGAAAAGGTGCCTTGGGTCTTTTTAGTCCCTTGATCCCCCACAGCAGAAGTTTCCCTCTGTGTTTACTTAATTCTGAAGGAAGTACTGAGTAATACATCCTGAGTTGAGAGGAGTAATGGGACTTTGATGCAAACATACACTGATGTAGTAAATCTTGCATTGATGGGGAAAGCAGAACTTTGTGTGAGAAAAGTGCATCGGTCTGTAAAGTGTGACAGTTATGGGGTGGGGGTTACAAGCCTGGTTGTGTCTGTGATTGACAATCTGGTTGGGGGTGTACAGCATGAGCGACGACTACTAATTCACCTCACCTAGACCCCTAGGTCTTAAATTGCTCTATCTATCCCTGCTTGTGTGTGTGTGTGTAAGTGGCCTTGTTTACTGTTGTCGTTCTGGGATCATCCGCCTGTGCATCCACCTCGCTGCCCTTCATGATCCACAAGGACGTTAAAAATGAGATTTGGAAGCCTTCGGTCCCTGTTTATCAGACTCTGAATGCCCCAGGCGAAGTGGGGAGGGTAAAATATGGCACATATTTATATCTGCTGAGGAGACACTAACTGTGCTTTTATATTAGTATTGATTCGCTGCTCCTCTCTTTATGAAAAAGGCCCTTTTTTGTTATCTATTTCAGCTAGTTATTAAAGCGGAAATTGAGTTATAATTCTGATGGATTTTTCCAACATGTTTGGGGCAGGTTGTGGTATTTTTCTTCATGCTCTCTGGCTTCCAGTCAAGTTGACCTGCTTTTCTCTCTTCCTCCCCTGGGGGGGTGTGGAATGGTAAAGTAAGTTTTGCCAGTTATGGTTCAAATAAAATTCTACAGTGTTTTGATACACTGGAAACTGGCTGCGGACTACATGTCGTTTTTTTTTTGTATTTCTGGCTGGTCACATTTTGCTGATACAACGGACACCTGTGACATAATGAAATCCATGGCGTGCTGAAATGAAACTGTGGCTCAGCTCGAAGTCTGAGAGGTGGATGAACATTGCAAGCCTGGGGTGTGAGCGAGATTCTCAGTAGGTAATGGGTCACATCTTGGCCACACAGCTTTGATAGGTTTGACTGTGATCCATCTCTGAATGGGCCCCCTCATGCATCCTGCCAGAAATCTTCTTATTTATTTACTTTTTTGTTTGCAAACAAGCTGACACCCTGGAGAGGTGGGATCCTGAGGCCTGTTCACTATAAGAGGCTTTGGCAACACAACGGGAGCAAACAGAATTGTAGTTAAATATAGAAGCTTTCAGACATGACTGGGAGGTAGCGGAACCCTGTGTTTTCATCCCTGCATTTGTGCCTTGTAACCACTGCAGGGGGAACAAAGGTAGCCTGGAGCTTCAATATCACGTCGAAGTAAATAGGACAGATGCTGATGAAAAGGAAAGAAGAGTATGAGCCAGTGGGAGTCATGTTTTAATTGTATTAAAGCAGGAAATCTCCAACTTGTGAAGTGTGCTGTAATGACACATGTCGTGATTTTCGGAGTTGAAGCAAGTACAGCATCTCACTTGAGAGGCTGCTTCTATTACCTGAGAATGGACAGGAGAAAGCATGAGCTCTTTTCCATTACCCAGGATGAGAAAGCGCAGGTTTCTAACCCACTCACTTTAGCTGCGGAAAGGATGGAAGAAGCATCTGGCACACTTCCATTAGTCAAAAGGAGACTGTGGATGTAACAAGCCCGCATGCATTACTACCGGAGGACAGGAGCCCAGATCACCCTCTAACAGCGACCCACAATCCCTCTCTGACACCTGCTGTGTGGTTAGGGTCAGGCCTTCTTTTGACCTCAAGCCATAGCTGCTTTCAAAAGTGAGCAGAGTGAGCTGTGGGACTGGGCTTTTTCGCTCCATTTAGTCATTCTGAGTTATACAGGATGTCCACCTCCAGCCTCTTACCTGCCAGGGTAAAAGCAAAGCCCACATACCATAGTCTCCAGAGCACTCCACAGCTCAGAGTAGTCTCCTCCTGGAAAAAGCCACATGCAAGTGACAGGCTGCTGGTGCTTCCGGAAGAGATCCTCTCCGAATTGTGGTACATGGTCGCCGCTGATTCGGCCTCCCCTCGTATTGTGCCATTTTGGTTTGTTGGAAAGCAAAGCATTGCACTGTCTTTTCGGCTTCTGCATATGGCTAGTTTTGGGCTTCGGTACTTTTCTTCAGTTCTTTGTAAACATGCATTTGCACGCTCTGCATCTTTTCTGGGTGGGGGCGGAGGTGGGGGGGGGGGGTCTTCAAGCAGTAAAACGTTTCTGAAAATGAGCCTACACCAGGAAGTAATGCTTAGTAAAGCGCTTTGCCATCAGGGGCTGTGATAAGGCACACTTTGCGGTACTGCTTTTAAGTCTCCGAGCCTTTGAAGTGAGGCAATTGGTTTTTGCTTCTTGCATCGCTATGGAAACTCCTGGATTCTGTCCATGAAGGGTGCCATGAGCATTCCGAGGGGTAGATGTGTCAGTTTGCCTGTGTCTCAGGTGTCTTTCTGTCCCCACCTCCGCTCACTGAGGAGTGTGAAGAAAGGTGTGTTGCCTTCAGTCTCCAGGGCACGAGTGTAAGTGTGCCTATCTCACACCCCTTGAAGGTGCAGAAGTGATCCAGTATAAGCTTTCTGCATACGGTGGCAAGGTAGAGAGAAGGATACACATTTGCATGTTTTCCAGATGCCGGAGGATTTGATGTGATGCTACTCCTTCCCCTTTCCTATTGTGTGTCCTTTTTTTTTTTTTTTTTGTGTCTCCCCTTGTCTGTGGCTTCAAAGAGCATTTAGACAGCACTGTTCTGGGGAATAATGCGTGTGATCTCATCTAGATAGAGGATTTTTTTGGCCTGTTTTTCTGTGGGTTTTGCCTTTTGTGTGGCAGGAGTAGGAGCTGTGTAATTTTTCATGTGCAGGGATTATAAATGTATAAACCACGCTCCTCAGAGCTTTAGTAGACAGCCGATGTGGTTACTTTCGGTTTCAAAGGAAAGTTGAAGGCTGGTAATAGAACTCATTTGTCAAAACCCTGACCTTGTCCAAAATTGCCTGAGCCTTTAAATTGGTGTGCGTGTATGTGTGTGCATGCGCATGCATTGTGTGTTTTTACACAAATCATCTTAGTTTCAAGGGCTTCAATCAGTCTTTTTTTGAGATCATATGTGTAGAGCGTTCTGACTTTGGCTTGATGGCTTTCACTCTAATTTAGTTGCAGGGCAGTTTTTATACAGTTTTCCTTTGCATGTCTATGGTTTGATTCTTAAAACTGTATTTATATTTCTGCCCACAATATTCTCTTGTTTGTGAAGCACAGGGGTCACAATGTCTGCCTTTTGCTGTAATGTGGATAAGGTGTTAATCAGAGATGGGTACATGTCCTTGGTCTACTGAAGATGGTCGTGGGAGGTACAATTGTTAATATAATAGCCATTAGATGTGCTTGCTTTGCTCTCAGCATGATCCCAAAACAAGCCCTGTGTTCCTGAAAGATTTATAAATAGCAGAAACAGGCAGAACAGGAATTCCTGCTTCCCAACAGCACCTCAAAGGGTTTTGCTCCGCGTACCCAGGTTATCAATCCGGTTTTAAAGTCACGTTAAACAGTGTACAACTGTATACCTTGCGGTGTTGTCATTACGAGATTGTTCTTCTATTCACGTTTACTTGAATGACAGCATATTTTGTATGGTTTCTTGGCGGGTGCATCTATTTATGTAATTTGTGTTTTTTCTATTCAAACATCAAAACAGTCATGATGGGTGTATTATAATATTACATGACAATGTGAATACCAAACACCCTTTCTCAGAGGTTTGCTGTTTACACATGCCTTTAGTACTTCTCTGTAATAAGTATCCACAACAGGGGTACAATAGCAGGGGTTAAGGGAGCTGTACCAGTAACCTTCTGGTTGTATTTATTGTTATTCCATCGTATGCTATATTGTATTGGTCCTCAAACTGGACGCTCCCAGCGGATGAGTAATTCATAATGGAGGTTGTTCAACATCAATGCTTCAGATGGTTTTATGATGGAACAAGGAGAAAAATTGTGTGTTTTATTTTCAGTTTATGTTCTTTATTAATGATATCAGTGGAAAATTCTTGATACCTACTGCAGCTCGGGCAGATAAATGCGTGTGATTAGAGGTATTGATTGTCTACATAATTTACTAGCCTTTAAATCCATTGCTTTTGATTGTGCTTTCAAATGCTAATGCAGATTTACATTTTCTGCAAATCCACAATCAGATGTTGATTACGAAATAAGATTATGTGCATGAAATTACTTGCATGTTTTTTTAAAAGCGTCTTAGAAATCAAAAGTAGGGAAAACTGCAGCCTTTTCAGTTGATCATTTATACAGTTGATCTCCATTAGTTTGATAACTGGGGCAAACTTGCAACTGGATCACCAGAAAACATCAAAGTTCCGAGGCATGAAACAGGACTCACTGTAGTCTCAAGGACAGAACCGTTGAAATGTGTCAGAGACCAGGGCTACTGAAGCTTGTCAGAAATGGGGTTATCAAACTCATTCAAAAATTGGGCTATCAAAGACCACTTGAGGCTAGCATATCAGCACCTGACCTGGGAAGACTGGGGCATCAGCTTATCACCAGTGGGAATATCATCATGATGGGAAGACCACAAAGATGCTCATTTTAAGAACGTCTGTGTCTTTGAACCATCAGATTGCGTGGATGTGTGTACCAAATTCGGGAGTGTGTCCAATGTGATTCGCTGCCTGAAAATGAGCAAGTCAAAGGCCAGAAGCAGCAGTGCCAACTTTGATACACACAGAGTAGTTATGCCTACTACCCCTCCTGGGGCATAGGCTGCCAACCAGAGCTCTCCAGGCATCTCTGGCCTGAGCCAGTCTCTCCAGCTGCCCCAGGTATAGCCTATCCTCTTGGCATCTGCCTCCAGGTCACGGCACCAAGTGTTTCTTGCACGGCCTCTCTTCCTCTTCCCCTGGAGGTTCCATGTGAGGGCTTGTCTAGAAATGCTAGAAGTTGATCTGCGAAGGGTGTGGCTTTTCTATTTCCAAGGTTGTTAAAGAATCTCTTAATCTCCTGGCTGCTGTCTTGTACATCGTCACAGCTACTGGTTGCTGATGGTGTAAGGCCAGCGAATCTGGAGGATCCTTCTCAAACAGGTGTTACTAAAGGTCTGAATTTTCTTGATGGTGGCTATAGTGGTCCCCCGTGTCTCCGCTCCACAGAGTAAAACTGACTTCATGTTGGTGTTGAAGAGTCAGATCTTGGTTGTGATGGAAGGGTCTCTGGATCCCCAAACGTTCTTCAGATGAAGGATACGTACTGATAAACGGGAACCCTGTGTGTATCTCCTGGTGGGATACCCAAGTGCAGGATGGAGACTGATGCCGTTTTATGGGGAAACGATCCAGATATCTTTCTGTGAAAACAAGTATAGCTGCTCGCTATCTACATGCTGGCTCAGTGTGTAGCAATCAGGAAGGTGTAGCCTACGATACTAAACCTCTTACCATTGCCAATCAGCACCCATCTCCTCTGCCACAAGCTGAGCCTGCCTCAGGGGAGAGCCAGCCCTTTGTTCGCAGCTCCTTTTACTCCATGCTGTAGGGTGTGATTATAAATCTTTGTCAGTGTGTATCTGTATCATTTCAGCCAATTCTCTCTCTGACTTTCCATCTTTCTCTTTTCCTCTCTGCTTTGATCAGCAAAGGCAGAGGGAATATGCATGGTTTTTACATCAGTGTCGTTTCCAACCATATGTGCACCTCTGCTTAATATAAACAAGACAAGTGGCATTGAGTTAATGTGAACCTTAATGAGTTTAGCTGACAGTTCCAAAGCTCATTTTTCCTAGAGGTGCTATTACAGTCCCACAGATGGACTGAACCTGTTCCTGGACAGAGCAAACTAGGTGCTGTGTGACAGAGGTGGGGTTGCAGTTTTTGAAACTTGAGACATGCTTAACCGTGCATGAAAGAATGACTCGACTTGTTAGACTTAGTGATCGATGACTTGAGGCTTGAATTGGACCAATAGCTTGCGAAAACTTTATATTCCATCAATGCAGCCATTCTTATTACGTGCTTGTGTTGAAGCCTACATAAAAAAAAAACGGTACATTGCGCAACAGTGGTGATGGGATATGTTATTAGGATTCGGTGCATGCTGACAGGAAGAACTTTGTCTGCGTAGGGCAAGGAGCAACTATGGCTAATGGCACCTGTGAAATATTTTAACCTGGATGTTACGAAGCGAAAGTGTTTTGTTTTTTATTTATTTATTTATTTATTTATTTATTTATTTTTTTTTTTTTTTTTAAAAGTTGACACTGGACAATGGAAGCAAGATGACAGATTAACAATAGAGACCATAAAATCCATTCAGCATGAGTAAATTTTAATAGGTTGAGAAAGGGTCATTTTACATAAGTCAGGGGTTTACATTCTCCAGCTTTTATGCTGTGCACACAGAAATGGAAAAAATTTTTTTAATTTAATCTGGCTCCACTGTGGTGGAATGCTCTCCTCCTCTCACTCAGAACTGCTGAATCCCTTTCTACATTTCAGAAGGATCTTAAAACTCACTTCTCCCATGATATCTTAAGCGTGTGTTAAATGTGTAAATGTTTATGTTCAATAATTTTGTGATCATAACTGTTGAATAGTGGATGAACTGTTATGCAGCTACTTGTGTGATGTGAATGTTTGTTATAATTTTGTGATTAGACATTCTAAAATTATGGTTAAACCTTTATGCAGCTACTTGTGTGATGTACCTTGGTTTATATAGTGGCATGTGACAAATGAACTGTGCTTTGGAATCACGTGTCTGCATCCAAGTCTGTCTTTCTGTTGATGTCGTGCACTCATTGCATTTTTCTGCGAGATGTATGTCACTTCGGAGAAAAGCATCTGCTAAACGAATAAATTTAAATGTAAATTTGCAAAATGTTAACATTTCTACTACTTTTTTTCTTTTTCAACTTTAAGAAAAAGTTCCTTAAGGGAATTCATTTACAATCTTAGAATTTCCAAGTTCATTTTTACAATGGAATAATTTGAATGTGAGCTATTTTCACACTTAAGATTTAGACAGACTTACATTTTGAAATATATTTTGTTACGTAAAATGAAAAATGGATAGCGATTGCAGATAGCGATCAACAATCAAGGGATACCTGCATATGCAAAATGTAATTTCTCAGTAAAACAGTTCATTCATAGGAAATATGTACAATAGTTCTTCTCATAGATTCCTAAATATGACTTATGTACACTGACTTATCTTGACTTGCTTGACTAAGTGTACTGACATGACTTGCTTAAGACTTAAAGGACAGGACTCGAGACTTGCTTATGACTTACATAGGTATGACTTACTCCCACCTTTGTTATGTGAAGGTTACTTTTTGGGGTGGTTTAAGAGCTGACAGCAGAAATTTAGGTTTGCCTATAAATCACAGACAGTAGCTAGGGATTGCCCTGCTGGGAAAAGTACAGCAGTGTTCTGAATACTTTTCAATGAACTTTTCCAGAGTAGATGTAACCCTGCCATTTCACAGTGTGATGGGGAATTTTGAGGGGATGGTGATGGCAGTGCTGGGGTCACGTTGGGGTTTCAAGTGAAGTGGCCCAACAGTGATCACAGTGGGAGTGGGAAGCGCACCAGGGAGCTGGACAGCAGCTGGCAGGCAGGCTTTCTCCTACTTTTCAAGGAGCTTGTTCAGATTTGCCCTTGATTCGCCCTGGCTGCTCCGTTCATCTTTCAGAATGTTTGCCTTTACTTTGGCGCTTCTAGCTGTCAAGCTCCTGAGGTTGCCTCGGGTCGCAAGAGCTAGCCTTTCTGTGTCTCCCTGAAGCCTGCATGTCCACTCATCCCTTTCTGTCCATGCTACACATAAGAGAGCACTTTGAGCACCACTCTCTTGATATCAACATGATTAATGAAAAGAACGGGTTGACTTGGTGAAGATTATATGCGTCGGCAAAGAGCCATTCACACAGCAACCGCGACCAGTATTGTTACTTAACTGGTTCGACCCTTACTGTGATTTTTACTAGGCATTTTGTAAGCGCTGTAAATTTCACACACACGGTTTGTGGAGTAGTAATGAGGTGATTTCAAAGCTGACCGTGGAATTGCGTTTTCGATTTCGTAGTTTGAAGAGATGACCAACATGAGACTTAATTTTTACCGCTGTTTCTGCTGTTTTTATTTCTCTTTGTTTATCCCGTTACATTGTAGCCGTTTTATTGTTTCTTCACTTGGAAATGAATGTGTGTGATGTTAGATTGAAGATGGAATAATGAGTGTGGGGGGTGTCTGCAGATGCTCGGTGTGAGGGTGGGATTTAATGTCCTCCGGAAGCACACAGGACTAGGATAGCAGCATGCAGGAACCCCGGGAAGGAGCCATTCGAAACACATCATCCTTCCTTATTGCGCTCCACAAAACATATCCCCAATGTCATAACAACCAAGCATGCCAGCAGGAGGTCCAATAAATCAGCACTGTGGCCTCACCAGAGATGCACCAAATAGTAATTAATTGCCTAAAAATATGCTAAATGGTACTTTAATGATCCTTTGGAGTCGTGTGTGAGAATGTGCGCTCACATGAAATAGGCAGAGAGATTACAAGAACAATGAGACTGTGGAGATAATGCCCTCGATCAAGAGCGCGACCTAATGGCTTGGGGTGATGGTCCACCCCTTTATGTTTGTTACCCGAGGTAATGGTCTATACTTAGCTAGAAAATAATGATGATTGGGTTGGTTGAGCAGCACTCCACCTGCTTCAGGTTGGCAGGCCTTCCTTAGTCCTGCTGTCAGCATGTGTCACACGGTAACTGGTTGCCGTGAGATATTTTCATCTCACGTGGTCATTGTTAGAAACATATGCCTTAAATGACATGCTTCATGGAGAGCATGGAGGAACTTGCAGACAGACATGTGCTTTATGGAGAAGATTGAAAGATTCAGATCCAAAGCACACACACTGGAAACTATTGGTACCTTTCCGTAGTTGCAGAGCATTACATTTACTTATTGTAGACACTTTTCTCCAAAGCGGCTTCCAATGAACTCCATGTACTGTTATCAGCCCACAAACCTTATTCACCAAGGTGGCTTACACTGCTAGATACACTACTTACACTGGGTCACTCATCCATACATCAGTGGAACACAATCTCTCTGGCACTCACACCCTATAGGTAAACCTGAACAGCATGTCTTTGGACTGTGGGAGGAAACCAAGCAGACATGGGGAGAACATGCACACTCCACACAGACTGAGTGGGATCGAACCCACATCCTTTCACACCACTCAGGCACTGTGAGACAGCAGCGCTACTCAATTCAAACTCTGGTCTTGGGTTGGAAAACAAGGACAGTTTCTCTACTTGTCTGTCGGTCTTGGTCTGTCTTTGCCCCCTTCCCTTTTTTCCTCTTTGACTCACCTTCTTTGTATCCCCCCCTTTAGCTGCCTGTCTAGCTATACCTGTCTGATTTGGCAGTGTTTCCCATCTGCATCACAGTCCATTTCACCATTTTGTGACTCTCTCTCCATTGCCATCTGTTTCTCTGTTTCTCCATTGTGTCTCTTCAGTTTTCCCCTCAGCACTTTTCTGCTCGTCCATCTCATTGTCTGTCCTTCTACTCCATCATCCCCACTCCCTCCCGCTCATCCCATAGTGTTTGTCCTTTACACTCATTCTCTGGCTGTCTCTCCTCCTCCATGGTCTACAGTATGTGCTGTCAACATGTCACCATGGCAACATCATGTCATTCTTTTCCTTGTATCTTTAATTACATTTAGACAAAAGTGAGACATTTTCCTCCAAAATGTCCCAGCTTGTCTGTCTGATTAACATTCGTCAGAAGCATTTGCATAATAAAGGCAAAGCGACAGCGACCCGAGAGAGATTATTGCATTAGCATTCTGGAGCCCGAAGGCGCTTGTGTGCTGGATTGTCGTTCTGCGGTAAGGCTATCAGCTTTGGGAAGGAGCTCAGTGTTGCACTTTACTGGCTCTGGTTTTGCTGCAGGCTGGACTTCCTTAGGCTGAGCCACACCTGCTAGTGGGCTCGTGGGCCTTCTCTGCTGGACCATGCATTGCACCAGACTTCCAAAACTTTTGAGTGTTTTCTGTTCCTCAGCGCACTCTTTGTAAACTCCCACTTCTAGTTATTTCCCCAAACTCAAATGTGCGAGTAATGATTACGTTTAAGTTTCTGAAATGATATTGGCAATCCATTCCAAGAAACTCATATTCATTTATGATTTACAATATTTTGTTAATAAGTTGCTTTTCAATAACTGGATAGATGATTGTCTTGGAAACGGTGAAATACATTTTGTTGATGTTGCCGGAGGCGATCTGCAGGAATGGGGATAATGAAATATGGGTAATTTTAGCGGCCCTCAAAATGCCAGCTACCAACACTTTGCCCTTTGAACCAGGGAGTTATCATTCTGTTGAGACATCCCACCCAAAAGATGATGAGGATATGGAGATGATCAGTCAGACTAGTGACACACAGTACTTCATTAACCTCGCTGCAGAGCAGGTGGGCAGACATCATTTCAGGAAGTGCCGCTCGTACACTGGAGTTTTGTAGGATGTCCTTCTGCTGTCCTCTGATTTCTGCCAAACTCTGCCATCTGCAGAGGATTTCAAATCTCTTTCCCTCCTCTGCTTTTTGGCTAGAGTTCCATTTGGTTATTTTGGTGACAGATAGGCTTGACCAAATGCATGGCTGTCACATCCTTCTTGGGGTCCTGCCTTTGTGACCGTACAGTCACTTTTCAGCAAAAGATCCGACAGGAAATGATCTGCATGTTAAACACTGCAAAGAAGTGTAGAGGTCCATGTATTGTTTTTGGATTGTCTAGTACAGTGAAATTTACATAATTGTCCACTCTGTCATTCTGGTATGCAGCCTTTTTCACACAAACACATAATTAATGATTAAGTTCATTCATGAAAATTACATTCTTCAGGGAGCACTCCACTGTGAATCTGTTTTAAAATAATGAGCATACTGGATTGCATAATGAATAATTAGTTGATTTTTCTGATAAGGAGTTATATTTAATTGCAGTGTTGTGCTGGATTAAAAATGTTGCACTGTGGAATAAATCTGAACTGGCCAAATCCAGTTTGCAGCTGAACATTCTTCAGAGTTCATCTTGTTGGTGAAGAAACCAGTTTTGCAACAAGAGGTATTACATTAAAAAATCATCTATAAAGCAAGCTTGCAGTATCATTATGATCAGTATTGAATGAAGGCCCTGCTTGCAGGTCACACTTAAATATGGAAGTAACCTGATGCAGCAGTCAGTTATGTCAGAAATATCTCCTATCTGAATCTAAAGAACACATGGAGTTTTGAGCAGCTATGTTTTACATCAGTACATTTATCTGGCGTCACTATCTTGTAAATCATACCCCGCATTTAATTCTGAAACACTTAACTTCAGCAAAGCTCAGGCTGATGTCCCCATGGCAGCTGAGGAGGTGTACGTAAATGTTTTCTTGACTTGACATGAAGCAAAACTGCATTCGGGGCACTGGAATTCTTAGGGGAAATCACAGAGATGTGTCCCTGCGTTGCCCCAAGGCTGTGGTATAGTTCTCAGAAGCAGCGCTACCAGGAAGGGTTTGGAGAATTGTGTCAACACTGGGGACCTCAGGTAGCAAATTTATTGCCTTAGCATCTTTGTCTGCATTCACCTCTTAGGGTCACCTGGGCTTTCTCTCAGCCCACAGTCCAGGCTTGGGCCAGGAGTCCATTTCTCTGCCGGCTGTTTGTTTGTGTATCCCTTCCTTTGTGCATCTGTCACTGCTTGCTGCATTGTGGGTCATCTCTCCTCTGCAAAGCATGTCTCTTTGTCTGGTCTTCGAGGCAAAGTGTTCTCTGCCCTTCGATTTGTTCGGCCACATCATATAACACGCAGGCATAAAGGTTCATTACCCCCCCGTGTCCCTGAAGATCGATGTTCTGCACTGAGTGGCCACCATTGGCCCGCACCATTTACGTGTTAAAGAATCATATTGTTATTTGCAGCGTATTAAAATGAGAAATGAGCCGATGAAAAGAAAAAGTTCAAATATATAATATGTACTTGTGTTGCTACTTGTTGCTCCGCAGTTACCATGTGCAAATCTTGCTGTGTAACGTTATCATTTTGTCTCGGTCTATCTGATGAGCATTGGATTCAAAGAACCTCTTCGGCAGTATGTCTCATTAAGGTGTATTTTTTATATGTGTAAAGAAAAGAGTCCCGCTTTTGATCAAGGACTTCTTGCCTGAGCAGTTGCCCTCAGATGAGTGCAATTGGTGAGCTTCTCGAGTGCGTTCTCAAAAATTTGTTTTACGTCCTTTAAAGACTGCTTGGTAAGATACTTACCCTAAATAGCTCCAGTAGAATTACCCAGCTGTATAATGCTAAACTGCTGTAGGTAGTTTAGCATTATAAGTTGGTTTAGAGAAAAGCACCAGCTAATTGAATAAATGTAAAATGTAAATGTAGAAAGACTTTGTGGAGGGCGTGCTTTCATGAAGTCATTGTTTATGCACATTGCATGTGCATGTGTGCCTGTTAATTCTGCATTCGTTACTTTTTCAGCATCTAAATGTTTGTGTGTGAGTCTTTGCTAATGAGGCCCGTTGTCTATCCAGACCAGAGGTTCACATGCTCCTTAACTGAAGGTTTTGCTGTACTACATAAAACCTGTTTAACAGATTCATGAAAGTTAATAGTGTGACAGCGTGCTTTTTTTTCTTCCAGATGTCAGTTTATTACTAATTTGAAGAATATCTGTAAAACCCTTAAGGTCACAGGGAGGGTCAGGTGTTGAACCAGGCTGTCCACTGTGCTGTTACCAGGACTCAGTGTGTGCTAATGTCCTCTTCCTTTCCTTCTTTTCAGCCGGTTGTCCCGACTCTCTGATTAAGGAGGTCCATCACTTCCGAGTCCTTGGAGAAGAGCAGGTGGGTTGGGGACTACAGGCTTGCTTTGGTGGGGGAATCAATCAGACATTACATTTACATTTATTCAATTAGCAGATGCTTTTCTCCAAAACGACGTGCATCTCATAGAAAATACATTTTGTGCTTTACCTTAGGAGAAAGAGACATAGCTGCAGATGTGTAATTAAATACATTTAGTTAGTTTGCTTCACCATATGCGCCGATGTTCATCACACAAGTAGCTGCACAAAACTTTACCAGAATATTGCTGATTCCTTATGTTCCTAGTAGTTTTTTTTTTTTTTTTTGGAGATACATATCAACATTTACATTGCATTGCAGGAGTGACTTTGTAAAGGATTGATCCAAGCACGATCATGAATATGTATACCTTACATGAACTTAAGATCATGACATCAAGACATCAGTGGTACCTTGATTTTGACCCCTTTTGTTGATTCCAGGGAGTTATGAGAAACCTGTTTGTTCTACCTTTTTGTTCTCATACACCGATCAGCCAAAACATTAAAACCACATGCCTAATATTGTGTATGTCCCCCTCATGCCGCCAAAACAGCTCTGACCGGCCAAGGCATGGACTCCACAAGACCTCTGACGGTGTCCTGTGGTATCTGGCACTAAGACGTTAGCAGCAGATCCTTTAAGTCCTGTAAGTTGCGAGGTGGGACCTCCATGGATCGGATTTGTTTTTCCAGCGCATCCCACAGATGCTCGATCAGATTGAGATCAAGTCAACACCTTGAACTCTTTGTCATGTTCCTCAAACCATTCCTGAACAAATTTTGCAGTGTGGCAGGGCCACTGCCATCAGGGTATACTGTTGCCATGAAGGGGTGTACATGGTTTGCAACAACCTTTAGGTAGGTGGTACGTGTCAAAGTAACATCCACATAAATGCTAGGACCCAAGGTTTCCCAGCAGAACATTGCTCAGAGCATCACGTTGCCTCCGCTGGGTTGCCTTCTTCCCATAGTGCATCTTTTCCCCAGGTAAACGATGCGCACACACACCTGGCTGTCCACATGATCTAAAAGAAAACATGATTCATTAGACCAGGCCACCTTATTCCATTGCTCCATGATCCAATTCTGATGCTCACATGGCCATTGTAGGTGCTTTTGGCAGCGGACAGGGGTCAGCATGGGCACTCTGACCGGTGTGTGGCTATGCAGCCCCATACGCAGCAAGCTGCGATGCACTGTGTGTACTGACATTTTTCTGTCTTGGTCAGCATTAAGGTTTTAAGCAATTTGTGCTACAGTAGCTCTTCTGTGTGATCAGATGGGCTAGCCTTTGCTCCCCAAGCGCATCAGTGAGCCTTGGGCACCCATGACCCTGTCACCGGTTCACCGGTTGTCCTTCCTTGGACCACTTTTGGTAGGCACAAACCACAGCATACCGGGAACACCCCACAAGACCTGCCGTTTTAGCGATGCTCTGACCCAGTCGTCTAATCATCACAATTTGACCTTTGCCAAAGTCACTCAGATCCTTATGCTTGCCCATTTTTCCTGCTTCCAACACATCAAATTCAAGAACTGACTGTTCACTTGCTGCCTAATATATCCCATCCCTTGACAGATGCCATTATAACGAGATAATCAATGTTATTCACTTGCCTGTCAGTAGTTTTAATGTTGTGGCTGATCGGTGTATATCGACATCAGTCTATTAATTGCCACATCTGTTACACCACACTGCCTCACACCTGCTTACTGTAGCATCTTCCCTTGTGTTATCTTCGATGCAACAAGTACCGTCTCACCAACCAACTACCACAGCTGTGAACGCTGTTACTGGAAGGTCTGGTCAGGTACAGGTTTCTTTTAGTATATGATTAAGCCCCCCCTCAACTCAAACTAGTCTCCGCTTATTTACCCATGTACTTTAAAGCCTACATAAATGCAAATTGTACATTACAAGTCTTTTTTTTTTTTTTAATCAAGGCAAGTAAAGGCATTTCTAGCACCCTGGTCTGCAACAAGGCAAATATTAGCATTGGCAGGCAAGATGCAAAACATCCTTTTCTGAGAGTAGAGAAAGCTTATGTAGAGCCAGCTGTCATGAGCAGCCACACTGCACCCAAAGCAACATGGTTTATTGCAACTAGCCTGCCTCTGGTGTTCTTTTCCCTCTGTTTTTATCTGCAGGGGTGTTCAAGCAGCAATGTAAAATCTGCTGGGTAATCTGAGGGCCATGTTGTGTTCGGTCATGTTTATGTTTTGACTGCATGTATTTGATAGCTCACACAGATCTACTTTATGTGTATTGCCAGTACGAGAGGTACCAGCGCTACGGTGCAGAGGAATGCGTACTACGGATGGGCGGAGTCCTTTGTCCCGCCCCAGGCTGTGGAGCAGGTCTGCTTCCTGAGAATGGACAACGACGAGTTCAGTGTGACCACAGCAGTGGGCTGGGCTGCGGGGTAAGATGCACAATCGTATGCAGTGACACTCACATAGAGTGCAAGAACATACCTGAAGTGGGTGGCACGGACTCAGCTGAGGCTTGATGAGTCAGCAAGGGGAGGCTAGCCCTGAATGTCAAAGTACACATGTGGAGTATATACTAAGGACAGTAGGTGAGCATGCTTGCAGATGAGGGCATGCAAGGTGAGTATGATCATGAGACAGCTGAGGCACCATGGTCTAGAGGTAAAATTCCCTTCATATTGCAGTAAGAGACTGAAAACAAGAAGCAGTCTAATTAGTGTTATAGTAAACCACACATCAGTGACAACTTCCCACCCCTGCCCACCCTTCACTTTGGTGCAGAGCATGTCCTCCCCGCCCCAATTCCATGGCCACCTCCCTGCCAGACTGCCGTTGCCTGGAGCGATGTCGCTGCACCCCATCCTGGCCCTCCATCATTCTGTGGGTGCCGAACGCAATCACAGTGCTATTAAGATGTAATTATGACACGGTGTGCGTAATGTTCTCTAATTACCCAGTCGATTACGGAACCGGGTGCAGCTCATAATCCATCAGTGCTGATTGATTGCATGTTTGGAAACACAAATATCGTCGCTGCGGGGATGCAAAGTAAGTTGCTCAGAGGACATCTTTCATCTCCCGCAGCTACAAGAGAAAAGGCCAATGAAGAGCCTAGAACAGCAGGTGCACTGTGACTGAGAAACTTTGCTGTCACTCACCCAGAGCAACTTACTGAAATGATTCCTGGGTCTTTCATGCAAAATGAGCTCATCTGTCCAACCTGATTTTACCTTGATGCTGAATCTGCTTTTGTGAACTATGTTTTTGCTTCGCACCGTTAGATGTCACTCAACTGTTCAGATTTGGTGGTTGGTTAGGGGTTAGGGTTAGTTGGGTAGTTAGTTAGGGTTGGCTAGTTAGTGGTTAGAGCAGCACGGTGGCACAGGCGAATAGCACTACTGTCTCACAGCGCCTGGGTGGTGCGAGAGGACATGGGTTTGATCCCTGCTCAGTCTGTGTGGAGTTCGGATGTTCTTCTCTTGTTAGTGTGGGTTTCCTCCAGGTGCTCTGGTTTCCTCCCACACTCCAAAGACATGCTGTTCAGCTTCACTCCTAGTGTGTGACCAGAGAGAGTGTGTTCCACTGATGTATGGATGAGTGACCCAGTGTAAGTAGTGTATCTAGCAGTGTAAGTTACCTTGGTGAATAAGGTGTGTGGGCTGATAACACTACATAGAGTTCATTGGAAGTGGCTTTGAAAAAAAAGCATCTGCTGAATAAATAAACGTAAATGTAGTTGGTCACTTAGCTACTGGGAAAGATGGAGATGCTCTCATACACCGGCAGTGCACACAGCAACACAAAATACTCATAACATTTTGGCTGAGAAAGCTATAAAAAACTCCATAATAACAGTTATTTAATGTTGTTATTTTGTTCCATTTGTAACAAAAGTGGTTGGCTGCAGAGGAAGGTCACCAGTTGACAAACATCTGAAATTAGCTCTTCTTTTAAAAGCAAGGTCATCCCGAGGAAGAATTAATCAAATCTCTGCAGAAATGTTAAAAAAAAAAAAAAAAAAAAACCCATTACATATACCACAAGTAGCATTCTGGCTGGAGAAGGAAAGTAGAAAGTAAGACGGATAGTAACAGAAGAGCTGTAGCATGTTCCGTTAGGAGGCAAGCTAACTACATTTACACTTGGTCTCTAGAAAAAGAAAAATGGCAAAATTGATGTGCACAGTACTCAGTTTTTAATATATAAATACTTACACGATATCTCAGATGATTTTCCCTGTCTGGCAATGCCTTTCTCTATTTAATTATCACTCCCTGTTGTATGAAGTGAGAACTGTATCGACTGTGAATGAAAGCAACAGCACAGCACAGCTTTTAAGTCTGATGCTTTTAATTTTCCTTGTGGCTACGTCAGTGAAATGTACAATTCTCATGCTTTTACTAAAACTCAATACTATATAAAAATAAATCTTAGAATATTTGTGCCATTTTTACCATGGCAAAGAGTTGCTTCATTGTGTCAACTGTACTTACCGGTTTTTAAGTCACATATAGGTATATAACGTCAAATATTTAAAAACTAGGACAGCACGGTGACAGTAAGTAGTGCTGCCACCTCACAGAGTCTGGGTGGTGCAAGAGAACGTGGGTTTGATTTGTGATCAGTCTTTGTGGAGTCTGCATGTTCTTCCTGTGTCTGCATGGGTTTCCTCCAGGTGCTCCGGCTTCCTTCCACAGTCCAAAGACATTCAGTTCAGGTGAATTAGTGATGCTCAATTAGCCTTACTTAATGTGTGTGTGTGTGTGTGTGTGTGTGTGTGTGGGGCCACCTTGTGATGAATTGGGGTCTCATCCATGGTGTACCACTCTCAGCATTGCACCCAATGATTCCGGAATAGGCTCCAGATCACCATAAACCTGGTTAGGAGAAGTGGTTATCAAAAATGGATGGATTTCAAAACCACAGATGTACTCTAGTATGATAGCAAAAGTGTAGTAACAACATGTGAACTGCAGTTATTAACCTTCACTTAGCTGACAACTTTGTCCAAAGTAGCTTAACAATGTTGGGTTTGTACAACAACAAGCCGTTTACAATTATATACCTATTTATACGCCAGGATAGTTTTACATCAATTTAGGATGAGTATGCTGATCAAGGATTCTGGGTCAGGAGAGGGGATTTGAACCAGCATCTTGAGATTAGAAGGTGACAGCTCTAAAACCTGCATTATCTGTTTCACAAGTTTATGCTTATATTGTGTGTTTGTTTTAAGTACTGATTTCAGAAGAACTTGCATTAGTGATCTTAATTTTTTTCTTGAAAGTTTCTTGATGTAATTATTTTAATAGAGCTAATATACAGCCATAATAATTTTCCAGCACAGCAAAACCGGTCTGGCCTTTTTTTTCTTCATCTTGCATAACCGGCACAAGGATCTACACCAGAAAATCTATAATGAAAAGCTTCTAAGAAGTGAGAGTAATAAATGGAGGTGTAGTTCCCGGTTATAAAAATTATGAGGCTAATATCTTCCTGTAGTTCTTGCAGTGGTAAAAGATTTCATCATAGAAACCACCTTTGAGAAACCTGTCCCTCTCGTTTTTGATCAGACCCTGTTATGGAGGGACGGTGTTTTCTCAGTGTACTGGTATCACTGCTGACCAAAAGGCACATCAGGGCAAATGTCACTGATACTGTATTCCTTGATAAATGCATGCATTTCAACAGTGTCAAGTGCAAGCTGTGCTATCAGTGACTTTCGAGTAGCTCAAGAGATGATGATGTCTCCTGATATGCACAGCACTGTGTAAATGACTAAGGCAAACAGCACTGGACTGGAAGCTGTCCATCCCAGTTCCATTCATATCACCTGTCTGGCACATACAATGAATTTTGTTGAGCAGTGAGTCGGAAAGCCTTTTGACAAGGTGAATGTGTTCGTGACATACTTCTAACAAGGTTTTCACATGGCTGGAGCAAAGAAAACCAAATTCCTAAACTCTCTTGCTGCTGTGAGGGGAAAATTACAATGACTCCCAACGTCTGTTGCAAAAGATGAAATTCACGATCTCTAAAATATCTTGCCATGACAAACACTTCCCTTGGCAGATATCATTCTGCCTAGAAGTATGCTTCTGAAATTCTGGAAGCTGTGAAAGTAACCAGCCAGACACATTACAGTTGATTGATTAGGTTGACAATCTGCAGATGACATTTGCTTTCGTCAAAGAAATGAAGTATAAATCACATGCAAACTTCTGCCACACTTGCAGAAGTTTTTTTTTTTTTTTCTTCCCCCCTTCTTCCCCCTGAATGTACTTTTTTTTTTTTTTTTAAATCTTTCAAAGGAAACACTAAACATTCAGAGGTTTTCCACGTTCAGTATATCAAAAGTCCGTCCATCACCAGCTATGGAGTTCTTGAAAGAGTGCACAATTTGCAATCCCTTGTGTACCATCATGTTTTAGTGAGGACAGAGACAACTTTTCTCACATTGAAGACTTCAAAGGTGTTTGCAATAGGAGATTCACTTGTGTAATGCCAAGTTTGGCCCATCTGCAGTCAAAGCATGTTTTTTTAGGGGTAGTGGACACAGGCCTTTCGTAGCAGCTTGCTGGAGCCACTTACAGTGCTGTTAAAACCGTACAAAGACTGTTACAAACTTTGCTGATGTGCCGAGGTCCATCAGGATTCAGTGGCACCACAAGATAGAAGATGCTCACTTTCGGAGACAGTCATCGTGAAGGTATTCCAGTTTCAACTAAAATGTTCTCCGGGGTCCAGAGTACAGACATAGAGGTGAACAATGTTGTTCTGAATCACGTAGAGAGAGAGAAGGCTTGTACTGTGATTGCATGCAAAGATACAAGTTTTTTTTTTTTTTTTTTTTTTTTTAAAAGTCTGGTTTAAAAGCAGGTTTAACATTATTTTCGTTTCATCACACTCCAGGATTTTAAGTGTTCTTGAGTAGGTGCAGGTTTCACAGTCTTATTTTGGTAAAGCAACAAAAAAAGTCTGTAGTAAATTCAGAATTCATATAGTCTAATTATTTTTAGTCTCCTTCTACACAAGAGTGTAGTGCAGGGTTTGCTGTTTTCAGGGCTGTCGAATATTTGCATATAAGTCGTTTTTCCAATCTCAGATTTGGAAAGTTTCCTGCAGATTTTTGGAATATTACCCACAGAAATCTGCATGCTCCAACTTTCGCAGCTCTCTCAGTATGGAAAGCTTGAAGTTGACTGAAACAGTTGAGGTGAAGTACCTGCCTCAAGGTTAAGGCAGAGATTCACCTCCTGGGATTCCAACAGGCTGTGTCTTGGTCACGAAGCCCAGTCCCTCAAGCGCTAATCTTCCGCCAAGTCTCCACCTTTTCCCTCTCATTGACTGCCACGCCACGTTTGCTCTCCCGAAACAGAGCTTCAGGAGACAAAACTTCTACGCGAGCTTGTTCCCAGCTTCTTTGTTCACACTTTGTTATTGTTGTTCCACATTAATTCCAGTTTATGTTTAGCCGTGCCTTGTCTTCCAGTGAGCTTCCGCTTAGACTTCTGACTACAGTGTCATTGCGAAACGGGAACGTTCCGGCTTGGCGGTGCCGCATTGCTGTTCGGAGCAGGGCGTGCAGAAGGAGAGGAATTCGGTCTCTTCTCTCAGCTTGCTCTTAATCATCAGTAATTGCATCACAAGGCAGTTAAACATATTCATGTGATACTGCGGGAAGAACATATGTCCAATTAGTTAATTACACTGGGAGAAGCACAGCAGATTTTGTGTAGGCAGGGTAACGTGTGCCTCTGTGAGTGCGGCAGCGCTCTCGTTTGTCTTGCATTTCTCCCAGAAGCCCCCAGCAGGACTCTGACACCCTGTCATAAGTGTGCTATTAATTAGGCCTTTCCCCTCCTCCGATCACACGGTTCTGCCTGGCTGTCCTGAGTTTTGATCACTGTTGAACAGGGAGTAAGCGAGAATTCACAGCAGTCCTTGTGTAGTGTGATTTTATGAAGCTCAGGTGGAGGTGGGGGAGGTGGGAAGCCATGGGGGAGCACGCTGTCTGTCCTGAGGCCTGCGAGGTGCAGATAAAGAGTTTATTGGAGACGGATGGCGGGAACGAGAAGGTGCCCAATCACAAATGGCCGTCCTGCCAGAAAGAGAGTTGGTCCTATCACAAATGCCCTGATGAGTTTCTGTGGTTTTAAATGTGTTTGGGGAGCGCCACACGGTTACGCTGTGTCCTGTTACAGATTCCACTTACACAGAAATCAATACGGCGGCTCGCTGATACATCCCGGTGTTTTTTTCTCCTTCTCCTTCAAAATGGGTTCAGGAGCCCCCGCTGCCGCGGTAGCAGAATAATAGCAGAGATCACCGTCTGCAGGGCTTGTTGGATGGGGAAATGACGGGTCACGCAGACAGGGTGTGCTTGCTGCTGCAGTCGTTATCTCCGCTCGACAGTGTGGGAGACTGCGCTATGGCCCAGTCAGGGCCTTCTTCTCCAAGGCACACTGTGTGAGCCTTGAGGTGATAGGGAAAACTACAGCAGCTTGACTGCGTGTGTGTGTGTGTGTGTGTGTGTGTGTGTGTGTGTGTGTGTGTGTGTGTGAGAGAATGAATTGCAGCAGGGAGCTGACAGTGATGGCATGAATTAGGGCACATTACTTCTCTACAAGTGGAACTTTGTGGTGAAAACACTGCAATTCTTTCATGGTCAAATGTGAATTTTGTACATAGCGTTCATTCTTGGCTGTTTAAAAATGATCCTTTTAGATATTTTTGTGCACCTTATTCGCTGTTCAAACAGGTTTAGATTGGATAGTAATAAAGTTTGATCCATTAGAACAGTTTTGTTTTGAACAGATGAGGTGATTGTGGATACGCTCCAGCTCCCCAAGAGTGATGTCTGAAGTGCAGCCATTTGTCCCCATTGCTCGCTGGAGAGAGGCGAAGGGAAATGGGGCTGCCAGCCACCCCGACTCTACCGTGACTCAAGCTAAGCACGCTCGTGCATCTTCTGTGATCTGCAGGGCCAACATGAACCACCGGGCGATTCCTTTCTCGGCTGATCCGAACCTGAGATGCCGTCGTCCGTCCCCTGAGCTGTACACGTAACCATATGGATGACTCTTAAATCACATAGACAGTGCAATACAGACACGTACGATACCTCCCTGGGGGTGTGTTGAAGGTAATTGAGTCTCGTGAGGCCTCTTGTGTCTTTATGCATATTCTCTTCCCTCACTTAAAGGATGTTAAGGTGACAGCCGTTTGAGGAGGTGACGGAAGTGGTTCGTTCAGCTAAGCAGGAGAATCTAATGCGGCTAATGGAATACAGGAAAACGCACCATCTCTGAGAGCCAATGTCGGGGGAGGACAAGAACGCTTGTCAAAACTGCCCCCTTTTTCTTCTGTTCCACCCTAACTGCTCTGCTGGGAAAAGAAAGGAGCACTTCGTATCAGGGGCATTGCTGAGTCCCTGTCTGCTTAAATCAAATGAAAGACGCCTCCTCTACCAGTCGCCGCTTTTTGATCAAGAGCGGCGCAGATGCTGCACTTCAGACATGTGATTGAGCCTGTAATAATAACAGTTGTGTAAATCCTTGTAGAGGCGGACGTTTTTGCGGGGAATTTGTCCATTCGCTGGCGTGCCAGGAAGTCATAATGGGGTGTGCTGGAGGAACAGTGGAGGGACGGCTCCACCTAGTGTGTGATCCACCAGAGTGTACGGAAAGCGTGCAAACTGAGCTCCGGTTCAACAGAATTGTTCTGCTTATCGCCAGGATTTAGCTGAATTTTCGGTGTTGCTACTCTGGCGCATCCCAGTATCCATGTGTGCTTAATCAGAGTAAATGCTGAAGTTATATATTGTATATATGGTTTGAAGTGGCAGCAAGTCAGTTCCAGTTGGTTTTCAGTGGTCTGCTAGTGCTTTGTTCTGTGAATGTCTGGGGGAGGTTGCTAACATGGGGAGTAAAATACAAACTCTACACATCCTGAGCTGGACTCGAACCCCACGCTCATCAAGCAACTCGGCGAGCTGTGATTCACCGTCTGTGCCACCGTGTCCCCTATATGTGCACATGGTACAATTTGTTTGTGTTTTGAAGACAAAGAAAACATTTATCATGGCAACATTATTTTTAATTTAGTATTTATTCAGTGTAGTAATGTTATTTTTAGTTTAACATTTATTCAGTAATTATATATAGTCTGTTAATACACATAGAAATCCCTATCGTTGTTTGACATCAGACATTGATTTGTTGTGACTTGATAGTATAGAATGAGTGCAATTTGTGTTTCATTGTACTGTACGTTTTCCTGGATTCTCTTCTTTTGTGCCTACAGTTTGTCTTCTGCCGCGAGTGTAAACAGGGCTTCCATGAGGGACCATGTCAGACAAGACCAGTATCAGAGGCAGGGGCAGCCCACCAGGTAGGCTGCCAGGGAGTTCTCAGAATGCCTCCCTGTCTTTGTGCCTCCCAATCAGTCTTCCTTCCCATAATGCTTTGTGGCCAGATTTCTTTTGTTGCCGTTGAAAAAGATGTAGAGAGGAGCCCATTCTCTCTGAAGTACACTTTTGCCTCACTGTCCAACATATGACCTTACTTATTAATTCAGCCCTTTGAAACGCTTCTTGTATTTTGATATGTACACACCGATCATATACTATGTACAAACATTATACATGCTGAAATGGCCTTGCAAGGCAGTTATTTGTGAACCTCAGCCACAAACCAGTTTTTACTTGAAATTTTCTCACAGTCAGGTTGCCAGAAGTTTTGAAGTTTGTGGTGATTTTGCTCATGCCTCCTCAGCATGACTATGTTGTGGATGAGGAGGCAGCTAGGCGTGCCCGTTGGGAGCAGGCATCCCAGGAGACCATAGATGAGACCACTCGTCCTTGCCCAAGATGCCATGTTCCTGTGGAGAAGAATGGTATGAGTCTCCTATACATACCACAGACTCCCTGCACCTTACATTTATTTATTTAGCAGATACTTTTCTCCAAAGCAACTTACAATGTTACATTACTCTCAGTTATTTACCCATTTATACAGCTGGGTAATTTTACTAGAGCAATTTAGGGTAAGTACCTTACTCAGGGGTACTACAGCTGGAGTTGAGACTCCAACCTGCGACCTTTGGGTCCAAAGGCAGCAGCTCTAAACACTTCGCTAGCTGCCCCCCTTCACCTACACTTTACGCTGTCTACAGATTCTCTGTTTCAGCCTCTCCTTTCAGTGTGTTCTAAGTGTGTGTTGTGTATGTATGTTTCTGCAGGTGGCTGCATGCACATGGTGTGTCCCATCGCTCAGTGCAGGTTTGAGTGGTGCTGGCTGTGCCGTGTGGAATGGAACCGGGAGTGTATGGGCAGCCACTGGTTCGGCTGAGGACTGGACGTTTGGGGAGTGGCGTAAGCCAGAGGCTCCCTTGTGCCACCACTCAGAATTTATTCATTCATATTTCATAATCCTAGTCCTCATGTATCTCTGTGAATTCTGGTCTTCCTGTTCAGACTGAGCTCAAAGTGATGCTGCTTAAACATAAATATCTTTTTGAGACTGTCACCTGATTTGAAATAAAAGCTCATTTTCAGTTATAGTTCGGATGCTGCTACAGAGTGTATAATAAACCAGTAATAAACCGTGTGTATGTGTGTGCGCACATGCACATGTCTGTGCATGCGTATTTCAAGTTGCGAGTTGGCGATATTACAACCTCGCATGCAGTTATATTTTAAGGAAAGTACTGCAGTGCTTTCGGACAGTCATGTCACCTCAGGTACAATGTGTGTCTTCACTGTAATTACAACTTGAACTCGATCCTGTTGTTTTAAAGACCTTCATCAGACCTTGGTCAAATACATGTTTTCTGTTTTTTCAAATGCTTTAACAAAATATTGTAATTATCAGTATTAATTGTTGATATTATTGTGTTTGACAACATTTTCAGGAAATCACTCTTACAAGTATTGATCAACAGTCCCAGTCAAAAGTTGGGTATTTTAGGTAGGATTTGAGAAACTTATTTATTTGTATTTATTATTTGGTTTTTGTTTTTGAAATCCTGGTGTAGTAGTTTGGGTCATTGGCTTGTAATGCTTTGTATTACAATCCTACTGTAGTACCCTAACCCTCAGTCGGTGTGGTTTGACCATCCTGCTGCATAAATGGGTGAAAAAATCTATATTGTTTATTGTACAAGCTAACACGTAAGTCATCCTGGACAAAGGAGTCCGTTAAAGAATAATAATAAATTCCATTTTGTTTGAATGCAACGGTAACGTGAATGTCAGCAACACAATATTAAAGACCATGTGTGAACATATCAAGAAAAACAGAGAAAATAGTAAAATAGAAATCATAAAACTACCAATAAATTATTGTCTGAAATAGACTGTCTCTTAAAAATTGTTAAGCCGCCTTTGTATTTGCAGATAATAACCTGTCTCCAGTATATGGCTGAAGATAACTTTTGTAAACCAACAAAGTTTGTCTAGATGGAAAAAAAAACTTCATTTTTTTTTATTTGATAATTCTGTGTTTGTCAACATGTTTGTTGAAGTTATCCAGCTAATTTGTATAATATTCCTTTGTAAAATATTCCCCAGGTGCATGTACAACAGCTTGTACTGTTGATAGATGTTTGCTTACTCAGATTGAGATGCACCCCATGACATTGATTCATTTTGGAAGCTTGTTAACCAAATGCCACCCTTTTCACTTCAGTGATGAACTGAGGTATTGATGTAAACGGCTGTCTGAATATTATTAATATGTGATGAGGTCTATTATTGTGCTGATTTGTTATTCCAGTTTGAGCTACTTCAGTGTACTGCCTGAAAATACATAAAATCCACCCAGGAATTAAAATAAAAATAATTTAAAATGCAAATTTTGAAATATTAGATGTAAATATTTAAATATAAAGTCTTAAAGAGATATATTATCAAGTAACAACTGCCAGATAGAATACAAATTTTAATTTTATGCAATGTATGTAGAAAATGCTGACATAATTGTAGATACTGGAATACAATTAATAGTACATAAAGCAATGAATTATAGAAATTTCATCTTAGTATTTGACCAAGTCTTTTTTTTTTTTTTTTTTTTTTTTTTGTCTTCAGTTCAAGTCATAATCAGGTGTAATAAATTCATGAGCTTTGCAGGCGTGGTAATTTGAGATTCGAAGTAGTGCTTCGGAGTCAGGGAAATCAACAGAAAATTGGTATTTCCAATGATATTTCTAAAAATGAATTGTTTTGCATGTGCTTGTTGTATGTAGAACATTTATTTTCATTGGAATGAATTTGAATAAAGACTGTTAAAATGGTCCCGATTTAGAATTTATATTTGTCTGAACTGCTGACAGAACTGGGACAGCTGCTGGAATCTTGGAAATTGGTCCTAAATCTTCTAATTTTTTCCAGACATTAGATTTGTGTGTAATGTGTGTGTGGAATCTTCACAGTTTTGTCCCGGATTCTAATATAGCAGTCCTCATAAGCTGCCATGCAGGATAGGGAATATCCTGGCCTGCTTGCTCACAGTGCTCTTTGCCCTGTCAGCATTCTTCATACTCTTCTGGACTTTTGCTCCCATGGACACCACCCAGAGCTTTATCACTAGGTGTGGGTCCAAACGCCGGCACTATCTCTCAGGACTTGATGTCAGTCCTCATGTCGGACCAGTCCCATGCCGTCAGCCCCAGGCACCCATCAGCCATCCTTAACACCTGGCCTGAGCTGGCAGCATGTTGCCCTTAGGTCCACTGACCTGGTGAGTGCCTGGAGACCCACACATCTTTTCATTCCTCATAAAGTTCTACTTTGCTTGCGTATGTTTCCCAGCAATTACCTATGTGACAGCAGATCACAATCCATCAGAATGAACACGTCAGAAGATAAGGTCCATAAAACATGGTTTTGGTTTGTGTTGCTCCACAGATCCTGTTAAACATTGGATGAGTGAGTCCAGCTTTGCACTGTGTCATGTACACGTGCTCACCTTTATGGTCAGGTGCGTAGGTAAACAGTGCAGACTGATGGTATGTAAACGCACTGTTGTGCTATGTACAGGAGCAGAGCTTTCAGTGGTTGCATCTACATCATTGCCTGTGTTCCAACATCAGATGTCCATCATCAGATCCATTCAAACTGTACAGGAGAACGGGTGATACCACCTCTTTAATTCTGGGCATTCTGGGAAATTGTGGTGGCTGGCTCCAGAGTTTAGCCGTGTGACAGCTGGTTTTTTCTTAGCTCGCTTTTGGAGGTTTGGTGTGTGCCGAGAGGAGATGAAACGCACAAAGAGAGTTGGGTCTGCTTGGCATGTGAACACAGCCTTCGAAATGACCGACAGAGTCTTTGACCAGGTGAGGCAAGGTTAGCACTCTCCAGTAGCCTACTGATCACTTCTTTGACTTTTATGGTTTACCTTTGGTTTAATAAAGAAAATAAACCTTTTTGGTACCACAAAAATCCGAGTAACGTACATAGGTTATAGTGGTAAACCCCCACTATTGGATGTTACTTGCTTTATCTCAGTGTCCAGTCCAGTCAATGTGCATTTTGTTTTCTGTGTACTTTTAAGTGGCACATCTCAGCATGTCATCAGTTTGTGGAGCCTCAGGTTTACTGTGTCAGAAAGTACAAGACTCTGAGGTTTGTGTCAGCATACTGGTGCATGTTCAGGGGTGTGACTAATCTAAAGTCAAATTGGCAGGCCTTGGACTCCCAAGCTGCCGCAACCCAGTTGACCAGTTCAGCACAGGAGGCAGTTCAGTGGGAGTCCTACACCTGCACCCGCTGGCGACGGCCATCTCAACTTTGCAGGCGTTATAAACCCACAGGTAACTGCCGAACCTCGACCACCTGCTTATACAAGAAACATTTCTTTTTTTGGTTTACCAAGGGCACTGTCCCTTTCCTAATACATTAACTTTCCTATCACCTTTCTTGCCCAGATTTATATCGCAACACTGGCATGGTGACAAGTATTGATTGTGAAAGATGTATTATCAGGTCATAATTACAAGAGATATTTCGTTTTTTAAAGATCTGTTGGTTCATTCCTTCCCTGTTTTCTGTCCTTGGAAACCACCTTAAAGCAATATTGATGGAGAATAAGTACCAGGGCCTGGATCAGCATGATGCCGATGTCGCAGATGGCCTCTGTAGAGATAACCCCTTCAATAAAAAACTGCTGGACCACTTCAGAGCACTTGCTGCAAATAACCAAGACACAGATGAGGTCAGGAGAAATTAGAAAAGCAATCTGGTACCTTAGAGGGGCATGGCTTGTTGCTGGAAGAGGAATCTGTTCACCAGGAATAGAAATGGAGTTGATGATTGCTGTGATATTCACAGATTTGTGCATGGCTGTGTTTCACAGGTGGACCTTCAGTTTGTGAATGATGTGATCATGAAAGGAGCAGATGTCAACACCACAGACGGATATGGACAAACTTGCCTACATGAGGTGGGATGTAGGGCCCTTCTCTCCTGCTGGTTTTGATTATATGTTATTCTTTAATTCTAACACTGTAGTTGGTATTATTAATAATAACTTGTATTTATCCCACAACCTTTGTCCAAGGTGACTTTCACTGCTAGATACGCTCCACTAAGCTATATAAAATTAAGTAGCCCTCAACACAACAGCAGGCAATTTAGATTCCCTAGTTCACCTGAAACACCTGTGTTTGCTCTGTACATTTATTCAATGCTCTTTTCCAAAGCAACATGTATTACATTTATTCATTTAACAGATACTTTCCTCTAAATCAACTTACAATGTTACGGTGGCAGTTATTACAGTTACAAGCTTACGATTATTTACCCGTTTATACAGCTGGATAATTTTTAAGTACCTTGCTCAAGGGCACTACAGCTGGAGGTGGGGATCAAACCTGCAACCTTTGGCTCAAAGGCAGTAGCTCTAACCACTACACTATCAGCTGTCCTGACTTACACTGTTATTCTACCTACAACTGTTTACCCATTTATACAGCTGGTAGTTTTACTGTGGCAATTTAGGGTAAGTACCTTCCTCAAGAGTACTATAGCCAGAGGTAAGATTCAAACCTGCGACCTTTGGGCCCAAAGGCAACAGCTTTAACCACTACACTACCAGCTGTCCCACCCGCCTAACTCTGGGTGAAAACTCATGCAAACACAGAGAGAACACCCAAACTGCACAGATTGAGCCAGATGATCATATCCACCATGGCCTATTGGCACCAGTACCAGGAATACTTGTTCTGTTCCTGGTTTCCAAGCAAAACTGCTGATCCCACATGTTGTGATAGATGTGGAACAAAAGCAGGCATTAAGTTTTGACCATACTCTTTGCACCATGGGACAGATCTCTTGGTCCTGGAACGTGGATGTGATGCGCTTCTTCCTAGAGAGGGGTGGGAACATCCAGTGTCCTGACACCTATGGGGTAACGCCTCTTCATGTAGCTGCTGCCCTTGATTACAAGGAGATGATCCACTTCTTACTGGAGAGGAAAGGTTAGAGATGTGTTCAATTTTGTGTGTGCACGCACACTTGCCTTATAGGTTTTTTTTGAGAAAACTTTCCTCATAAAGATTGTAAACCATGAGATTTTTTTTTTTTTTTTCCCCCAAAAATTAGATGTGAAGAAATTACCAAATAAAGAAGGTTTTGCTTGTTGCCATGTATTTTTATTTGGGTTTGTTTTGGAATCATTTATTAGTGTGAAGTTCACATGATTATAAGTCACAAAGTTGTGCCTTCTGTAATCTCTGGCCTATTTAGCGGATATGGAGGCTCGAACCCACATGGACCAGCAAACTCCCCTGCACTTTGCTGCGAAGAACGATGCTGCGAGTGCTGTGAGAATCCTGCTGCAGTCTGGTGCAGACATCAGCGCCCGCGACTACAAGCAGAGAACGCCGCTGCAACTGGCTGCTAATCTAGGTGTATTTACACGTGTAGCACGTTTGCATGAAACACTTGTGAGTACTTAGAGTATCTTTGTGTGCCATGCTGAATGTCTGCAGCATGTCCCATGTGCACTGAGATGCTGGCCACACTGCGAATGCATCCTTTGTGTCCATAGACCGCAGTGAGGCAGCTCAGACCCTGATGGAGCTTGGGGCAGATGCTGGAGTACAAGACTCTGACGGGCAGCTTTGCATCACTGCAATGATTGGCCGGATGACTCCTGTGGTATGGCAAAAAGCCAGACGTACCGAGACCATATTTCGATTTCTCTTGCTTTTTTGTGAAGTCTCATTATATACAGCAAAAGTTGTGCAGCCTTTCACTAATTGATGAGATACAATATGTACTTGATGTGTTGTTCTTCTTCTAGGATAACTAAACCTAAAGCTGTTTATTCTTTTCATTCCTTTCATCCCCTCTTTCTTGATATTTCTTCTTTACCAATGTGTTTGAAGGCCCACTTGGCACTAAACCAGTTCCATGTGAAGGACCGGATGACTCGTCAGCAGTTCTACTACCTCCACCTATTGGAGCCAGAACCACCCTCCAAACAAAGCCTACAGGCACCGGGATCAAAAAGTACCAGAATCACACACTACTACACCAGCTACTTCCAATTGTACAGTATTACATACAATTTTAAACCCCTTCCGCCTCTTTGATTCTGCAAGAGGAATTTTGAAGAAGAGAAAATCTTCATGAATCCTTTTCATCCTTGATAATCTGTAAAACTGATCATTTTAGCAGTGCATTCATGATGTTCTGCACCCACATGAGCATGTATTGTTTTTGTGTTTGGTGCGCGCATAACTGCAGGTTAGGCTATGGCTATGTTAATTTGGTTCACTTTTTCAAGATTTAAGTAGATAATGTAGTAGATGGTAAACTATTCCTTTTTAGGTTCTTTGATACACTCGAGTGTGTTTGCACTTAACTGATCTTTTTTGTACTTGTACCTGTTTGCTTTCTTACATCCTGTAGTTTTAATGCAATTTATGCCTAGTTTAATGCCTTCAACCTGTAAGTTGTGTTGGGGAAAAGCATCTATCAAATGAATAAGTATAAATGTAAAACAGCAAAAGAAGCAAAAAGCAAGAATTAACATTTGCCCAGTAAGCTATAGGACCAAAATTGGCCCTTTTTTAATTAAACCTGATCCATTTTGCATTATGCAGCTTCTTGGCAGAGGCTTTTATCCAAAGCAGTCACATACTATGTAACCTGTAGATTTTAAGTGATATATTTTGATTTGTATGTTCAGAACCTTGGTCAGTTGCGCGCTCACTTTTAAGGCCTAAAGTCTGCCAAATATTTCAGATTTGACACTTACACTGAAAGTAACCACTTTGTGTTAGTCATGTTGATTTTAGTTTTTTGGTTTTTTTCAGAGAAACCCAGGAATGAACCCATGTCTCCGGTAAGCCTTTGAAAGGGCAGGTTGTGAATGAGTATGAATGTAGCCTTGTTGTTCAGTGGGACAACAGTGGTGCCTAGAAGATTTTGTGCACTGGGTGGCTGGAACCTACTGACTAGGTAGTTATGGTTACTGAGTAACAGCTGATGGGGTGGCCAAAATGTGATATGTGGGTGGCGTGGTGGCACAGTGCCTGGGTGGTACGAGAGGACGTGAGTTCGATCCCCACTCAGTCTGTGCAGAGTTTTCATCTTCTTCTCGTGTCTGTGTGGGTTTCCCCTGGGCGCTCTGGTTTCCTCCCACACTCCAAAGACATGCTGTTCAGGTTCCCCCATAGTGTGTGAATGACAGAGAGAGTGTGTATTCCATTGATATATGGATGGGTGACCCAGTATAAGTAGTGTATCTAGCAGTGTAAGTCATCACGGTGAATAAGGTGAGTGGGCTGACAACACTACATAGAGTTCATTGGAAGTCGCTTTGGAGAAAACTGTCTGCTAAATAAATAAATGTATATGTAATCGTGATCTCATTGCCAGCTGGAGTTCATTGTGCAGCAAGAGAAGCTGGAACTTATCATGCACCCGGTGGTCCTCAAGCTCATTACAGTCAAGTGGAAATTGTATGGCAGGTGGGTCTCCTCCTCCTAGTAGCACCACTAGAAGATACTGGTTAGTTCATGCTTTCTGAGCTAATGCAATGATGATGGCAAAAATTATGTTGTTGTTATTAGTAATAGAGATGATACATTAATTAATGTTCTTATTGTTGTGTTTAGCATAAGCTTTTCTCCTAAGCAACCACCAAAATATACCATTGTCCCCCTCCATCCATGCTTTTACTTATTTGTGGAAAAGATGGACCCTCCCAGGACTTACATTTATATTTATTCATTTAGGAGACGCTTTTTTCCAAAGCGACGTACATCTCAGCGAAAATACAATTTGTACATTACATTCAGAGAAAGAGACATAGTTGTAGAGATGTGATTTTTAAGTAAACTTAAGTTTGTTTCTTTCCACTTTATGCACTGATGTTCGTCCCTCGAGTAGGTGCATAAAATGCTGGATAGATGAATCCTGATCACCTTCCTACAAATTTTATTATTATTATTATTATTATTATTATAAGGTACATAAACATTCACGTACAGTGCAGGAGTAGCATCTGTGTACCTGCAACTTGGACATGCAGCTTTAATTGCTATCCAAGTTACTTTTTTCTACCTACATGTACAAGTGAATCTGTTGCTATAAATCATCCTGAAAAGGAGTGCTGAGGAATAAGTGCTTGACTGAACTATTCTGTCTTTTTTGCCTTTATCAAATGACTCCTCTGCTTGGTGTTAAAAGAGGGTTATGAGAGCATCAGGACCAGTTGGCTGGAAGGAATATACAGTACTGTGTAAGAGTCTCATAGGATGATAGCTAATCTGCTTGTATTATTATGGGTTTGGTTTTATTTTTTGGCAGGACTGGTGCTTGGATTCTGTTACTCCTCAATTTCCTCTTCATCATTTCCTGGACAACAGTGGCCATCTCTGTGTCAGTGGTCCGAGACGAAGAGCATCCTTACGTCTTTCCTGATGTGAGTGGAAGAGAAGAAATGGGTTGGGGTATTGATCACAGAGATAAAAGTCACTGACTAAAACCTTGAGTTTATGACGGCCATAACTTTAAGTGTTTTAGACTGAAGCTTTGAGTATCTGGAGACTGAATCTTTCAGCACTTTGGCACTGAAACCTGCATTGTGGGGACTGACACCTGGAGCATTTGAAGAATGACTCTTGCGGTGTGCTCAGTGCACTAATGAACAGCTCTATTGTCCTGTGTCTCTCTCCTTTTCTCACAGGACTGGTGGCGTGTGCTGGTCGTGGTGCTTGCCCTCATTCTCACTGTGGTAGAGGTTTATCGGGAGGTGGCTGAGCTGCTGCTCTCCCACAGGAAACTGCGAAGGTGGCAGTTATGGTTTGAACATCGCATCCACGAAGACCTGTGCTGCACACATCCGATGTGGCCCGAGGTAGTTTTTAAATGCTGCAGCTTAACACGCCCAACACACTTTACTTCTGCTCTTCTCTCTAGGCCCATCATTTAGGTTTTACCATACTGTACTATGTATTTTAAGCTATCTTGAGTCAACGTTTTCTGAATAACAATGACAGGAAAATGCACACAGCAAACAACAAAAAGGACAAAGACAGAGATGAAGGGACCACATTTCACTCACTGCTGTTCTTCAAGTGTAGTCTGCATAAGAAAAATGTCAGCTTTTGGCTTTATTAAAGAATTGTGCTTTTTTTTTTTTTTTTTTTTTTTTTAACACCATAGCCGTAAATTTTAAAGAATATTACCACATTTAACATTGATATTTCTGTAGGGTAATGAATTTGATGTGTCGCACTGAATTCATACAGAAGAACTTTAATATTTCTTTTTTTTTTAAAAGGAAAGACATTTCTTAGAGGAGCAAATTAAATTGGTAAAGAAAATGAAACCCAGCTACTTCCAAGATCTCTGGTAAATGACCATATATTTCTTTTAGTACTGCTAAAACCCTTTTTATCTTCTTTCAGATCAAATCTGCTTTTAAAAATTTTTTGATTCTAACAGTGCACACAATTTTAAAATTTTCAAAATATTTTCTCTTAAACCAGTAATATTCAAACAACCTGACTGAGGCTGTATTTGCGTTTTAGATATAATACTGTGTATTGTCAGTATTGTTCGCTGTTACTGCTGACTGTTTCAACAGGAATGTGTTTGATTGGTTGGTATATGGGCTGCTGATTGGGGTGTTTGGAATCCACTTGGCTGACATCTTTCTCATTGAGGAAAAATTACGAGATTATAGTCTCCGCCTCTTTGCTGTAACGATCATCTTCCTCTGGCTGCGGCTGATGAAACACGTCAGGGCTTTTAGGTAACTATGATGGCTTATTGAAAGTGTACATAGGTATTGTTGACAATGCAGGGTAGAATCCAAAAGTATACATTTACCATATACTCATAGGGTTTGCATCACCCTGTTAACAGTGTGTAATTAAATTCCACTGGCTTGTTAACATGAGATGTCATAACGTTCATCAGTGAAGGGGAAACATTCTTCAGAAACAGGGAGTAAATACTTTGTATTATGTTTGGTGCACTGTGTATTGTTTTTGTGTTGTGTGATTGTGTACACCTGTGTGATGGTTTATTACAGTGTAGTAATATCCAGTGCTATGTTGTGCGATTAGGGTGATGGGCCCCTTCATTGTCATGCTTGGCAAGATTGTAGGGGATGTCCTTCGCTTCCTGTTCCTGTACATTGAAATCTTCATTCCTTACGCATGTGCTTTCTGGATCATATTTGGAGGTAGGAGGGATATCATCTGGATAACTGTGTCTCTCACTTTGCATCTTCTAATTTCACACTGATGACACAGGGCATCTTAGCGTAGAATCTGCATAGTCCCGGTGCCAGTAAATCTGTCTGTGTCTACCGCTGCCACCTACACCTTCTTCAGGCATGGAAGCTGTGCCCAGCATGCAAACTGTCCCCCAGCTCCTGTATAGCCTGTACCGCATCACGCTTGTGGATGAGTACGAGTTTGATGCCATGCTGAGCATAGACCCTATCATGGCCTATCTCCTGTGTGGGACCTTTCTGGGCCTATCAGCCATCCTCTGTGTAAATCTGCTGATCGCCCTTCTCTCAGACACCTTTCAAAGGTAGCTTTATGTGTTTCTGTATGTGTGTGTCTTCTGTTTCCCACGGAACATGCGTGTTTCAGTATTTGCGTTCTCTAAGAGTTTGTGATTGCTATATCTATATGTTTGTCTCACATTGTGTTTATTGGTCTGCTCTGTCAGAGTATATTTACTGCGTATCCCTGTCAATTTGTTTAGTCTGTAAAAGGCTTTGTGTAAATTAGTGAATGCATACCTCAAGATTGTGTTATTTTCTTGTGGATGTGTGTCACAGTTTATGCTTCTTTTGCTGAAGATGTATACACTGAATACCTTGTGTTTAATCCATATGAACATTTGTGTTTGTGTGTGTGTGGGCCTCTCTCACTCCTGGAATGTAAGCACTATATGTCTCTGTCACTGTGTGTTTATCAGGTTTTGTGTGTGTGTGTGTATCTGTCCTTCTCTCTCAGGGTTTATGAAAATGCACTAGCCAATGCAGTGATGCAGCAAGCATCCATCATCCTGCAGGTGGAGGAGTCTATGCCCCACCTCCGCAGACTCTGTGATAACCAGTACCTCCATCGCCACTGCGCCCCTCTAGGGGAGTTCTATGATGAAGACTTTGTCACCAATCCAGATCAATATGCCAAGATGAAGAATATTACACTAGAGATCAAGGTAGATGGGCCTGACATACACCTCATCATATACACATGTGAAGGTATGCAAGTGTGTGTATCTCAGACATCATCAGTGAAACTTGTTTTTACAGGAAACTTTGGATAACTTCCTAGAGATTAACAAGGAGATGTACCCACCAGATGCAGTTAAGCTGGATGAAGGGAGCAGAAGTGCAGGGTAGGTAATGACTTGGTCTCAGTAGGTATTGATTTAAAATCCAGCAGTAAGAATTTTTCTTCTCCCTCTCTTTTGGGTGACAAGGACATCAGCCCAGGAGAAGGAGGAATATCTTAAGATTTTACAGAACTTGCAGAGGGACCAGATCCTGCAGAACCAAGACCTGAGTGTACTGAAGGAGGACATGAAGGAGCTAAGAATTTTGTTGGAACACCTGATCCAGTCCAAGCCCAGTCTATGTCAGTACTACATTTCTCATAAGATCCATACAAAAACATAGTATGCAGGCTATGCTTTTTTTTTTTAACTTTGTGAAAGAAACCCAAACAGTGCCTTTTGTGGGTCAAACCCAATGAGATGAGACGGCTCTATGCTGAGACTAGAGCACTTCTCAGTCTGGGTCAGAAACTATGTGTAGACAAGGCAATCAGTCTAGGTCACCAAACGTATCGCAGTCACCCTCATTTAAAACAGAAATGTGTTAATGTGTTCTATTCCTCAGCTACCTTTAAAAACACCAAAACTCAGCTGACACAAACCTTGCAGGGAGTATTACTGTGAATATTTGACTGTGATTCCCCTGATAAGTCTGAGCTATATCATGGCATCACCCTGCAGGTGACGGGAGAGAGATGTCTTCTTTAGAGCACACCAAAAAGGAGGATCCACCAAGCAACAGGTGCAGAGTGCTGTCATAGCTTCTGTTCTTAGAAATTATAGGATAGAGTCTGGTTTCTTTGTTTATTGGTCCTAGATATTTTGTATTCTCTGTAAAGACTCATTTCAAACGCCTTGTACTGCCAACAAAAAAATACAAATCAATTTCATGGAATCATTGGGGTTTTAAGGTACACTTTGTTCACATTGTAACCCAGAATTCACAAGTGATTACTAAAAATAAGCAGATGGATTTTTTGTTTAAATGAGTTTTGTATTTAGAAGTGTCATAGCATTGCTATATTGAATAAGCAGAGAAGCAGAGCTCTGAAAAAGATGCAATGAATTTATTTGCTCATGTGGTGCTGACAACCATTGATCTTTTGCAGTTTCGCTGTGTCATCTCTGCTGCTCTCACTTCCCACAGGCCCCCAATGATCTAGCAGATGACTGAACTCCAGCAACTAGACAGTGGGAGAGAAAACACGAAGGACTCCTAAAGTGGAGTAGGCACCATCACAGCACTTGCTGCACAGGCCAGACCTATGACACACACCAGCCACATGCAAGCATGGCCCTGACAGCTACTATTAATGCAAAGCATAACTTCAAACATACCATCAGATTCCAGACAGAAGTCTTTCAACTCATAATGAACTACACGATAACTTTTGTGTGGCTGCAAAGGAAAGCATATTCATTTTAAGGATGTATTAATCTTCTCAGAGGTTTTTATGTTGTATTTTTCAGTGCATCTGTTATAAGTCCATGTTGTTTATATGGTTAAATGTATTAACAGTAATGTAAACAATGTATTCTAAATATAGAATACACTGAAGGTATAGAATACAGTGTAACTGAAATATAGAATATATTGTAGCCTTGTGGTATACAAATTACTTTTAAAAATATACATTTAGATGTTTTATCTTTGCAGTAATAATTGTCTCTATGTATTGAACCATACTATCTACCGTATACTGTACTAACATTATATGAAACACAATATTAGTATTGGTTTAGGTTTATTACCGTTAAGTCATTGTAATTATTAAGGTGACCCATGCTGCATTTATTTTAAAATACCATTTGTAGGTTTTTATGTTACATTTATTGCTGATAATCACGTTTCTTGTTAAAAAAAAAAAAAAAAAAAAAAAGTTAAAACGTTAAAAATACATACCAGCATAAATTTTTCCTGTCATTTTTTAGCACTTTTTGCCTCTTCCTTTTGTTGTTCTTTTTTTTTTTTAACAACAACAAGCATATTGGCAGTTCTTGCTGGGTCAAAATCTACAGAAGTCCAAATTCTAGAACAAGGCAAGCCTTGTGGAAAACATAATTATTGATTCAAAACAAATAAAATAAAATGGAATGTATAGAACTGTTGACAGGAAAAGACCGTGGTTTTTGCACAATAACGGTCACATTTTGATTTTAAAATGCTTATAAAATAGTACAAACAATAACGCCCACTTCAAAGTCAGATATAAATATAATACTGTTAATGTTATTGGAATGTGAAATATTTACAATTGAACCATTTTTTGGTTAAGTTCCGTACATCAAGATGTGTAACACAGCGCCTGTTTTGGCAACACATACATCTATTTACTCGGAAGCAACAGCTTGTTTTGCGTTAATCAGCTGTGAAAGTTCGCTTGCGCGTGAGCTGCGGGACCGGCTGATTTCCGCTTCCGGTTCCGGCGCCCAGTCTGCGCGAGCTGGCGAAGATGGCGGCGGCCGAGACTGATCGCGAAGTACCGTCCGCTCTGTGTAGCGAATTCCTGGATTTCTCGCCCAGGGACACGGCATCGGTAGGCGACAGCAGGCACTTTCGAAACAGCCGGCTCTGTTGTGCAGTGACAGTCGGAGGGGGAGATTGAAGGGCGCCCGTGGCCAATTAATATTGGCTTTTTTTCTCGGGCCGACTGTTGATGTGATCGCGGCCCGCAGCGCTGGATCTGTGGTTGGACGAGCGAGTCAGGAGTTAGACGGAGCCCCTGCGAACAAGCTCGTTTCTCCGCCGATACTCTTCCTCCTGTACTTTCGTCAGTCTCCACACGATTAACTTGGCGTGTAGAAATATCTTGCTGTTGTTATAGTGTTAAAGCTGGAAAACTGGCCGCAGTACTAGCGCGTCCGACTCAGCCGTGTTTTTTCACTCTGTCCGCAGCGAGAGGCACAAAAACACGACGCTTTTTCATCACTAACGGCCGACGTAGTGCAGTAAGACATGATGGTTCTCGCACAATTAATAATTACTCAAGTCCAGCGTTGAAATATATATATTATAGGCTGTTGTTAATATAATTTTCAAACACTTTTTCCTGCGTATAAAGACTGCCTGACAAATCTGAGTTTTTTTTTTTTTTAAATTGAGCCCTAGATCGTAGATGTTCTGTTCAGCCCACGTCAGTCTGTCAGACTTATAAGGTGTGTGTCGTGTATGTTTTGTGTGTGTGTGAGAGAGAGAGAGAGAGAGAAAGCAGTTGTGCTCATCTCCCGGATTATAACACTTTAATTTTAAATGAGCTAACTGACTGAGAGACAACACCCATTTTCTAATCATCATGTGTATTAAAGACACCTGCTAGTGTGTTATACAGTGGAGTTTGAGGAGAGCATTTATTTAAACACACTTTGTTGTCTGTATTGGTGTGTGGGGTTTGTGGTTATTCAGTAGTTGCTAGGACATGACAAATCCAGGTTATTCATTGGGTGTTTGTCCAGGGTTAGTCTGCAGGTTTTTGTTTATTTTTATATTTACTTATTTAGCTGATGCGTTTCTCCAAAGCGAGTCAGAATGTTACGGTTACCATAAAGCTTACAACTCTTTACCCATTTATTTTGCTATGTAATTTTTACTGGAGTAATTTATGGTAAGTACCTTACTCCAGTGTACTATGGCTGGAGGTGGGAATTGAACCTGCAACCTTTGGGTCAAAAGGCTGTAACTAACCACTATGCTACCAGCTCTTCCTTTGCTTTTGTTGTGGTGCAGTCAAGTGTGATGTCTTTTTTTTTTTTTTTTTTTTTTCTTCTTAATGATTTCTCTACAAAGCTTGCCAGGGTATGTAGTTTTGTATTTGCTCTTTAAGTGTGTTTTATGTAATGTGCTGTATTGTAGTAATTTTCATTGTGTTGTGTTTTGATGGCTTTTTTTTTTTTTGCCTTGGTCATCTATTCTTGTGGAGTGTTATTTGCATCAGTCTGAATGCTGGATGTGCTGTAAAAAGAAGGCATTTTAAATTTCATTTACATAGTGTGTAAGTGTGTGTCCGTCTGGTGTCCCGTCCTTGGCGTGTCCCCCCTCCCCCTTCGGCCCTGTGCTCTCAGGTCCCCCCCATAGTGTGTGAGTGACACAGAGGGAGTGTGTTTCACTGATGTATGGATGAGTGATCCGTTGAAGTAGTGTCTGGTGAAAAAGGTGCGTGGGCTAGTAACACTACATAGTATCCATTGTTAGTTGCTTTGGAGAAAAGCATCTGCTAAGTGAATAAATGTAAATGTGTTGCCGGGTTAGGCTCCAGCTCGCCGCAACCCCGCTCAGGATAAGCGGTTCTTGGCAATGGACGGATGGATGGAAGTGTGTGTCCGTCTTTTGTATAGGAGAGTCAGGGCCAGTAGCGATTACTCTGGACTCTTAATGCTTGAAATGTCACTGAGCAGGATGTGTTAGGGTCTTTGTGTATCCCAGTCAGTGAGTTCTGTTTTTTTTTTTCTTTTTTTTTTTTTTTAAACTTTTATTTTACCAATATGTCAACAAGGAGCCCAAATTTGGATAGCTGACAGAAGTTTTGTGACATGAAAGCAGCGCTACTTTTGTTCTTAGATTAAATGTCTCACCTGGTGACATCCCCCTAACAAGGCATCGACGCACTTCAGATATACATTTCCCAGTGGATGCCTTCCTTTGGGAGCTCTGACATTTTACTGACTTCAAGATGTGACATGGCAGCCCATGATTAGCTGATCGTTAGATAAAATGACCCCGCTATGTGTATTTCCTTTGTCACTAATTTCTTGGTGTCTGCAGTGAACGTAAGACCAACATGACAGCCAGTTAACTGTATTTGTTAAATGATGACCCAAAAAAGCAATGATTAGCTCACTGGCCACTTATGCAGTTAAGTTAATGTATAATGTGGTATTCCCTGTGATATAAATATCAATTAATCTGGATAAATAGGTGAAACCAAAGTTAGCACAGACATTTTGGCCAAAAGTGCAGTGTTCTGGCCTTTGTGTTTACGATTTGAATTGACCCACTGAAAGCCCTTTGGCTGTTTTATGTGACACATAATCTATCATAGAACTGCATGACCATTTTCAAATTAAATGATAGATCTAGGCTTTAATAGTTTATGCCCTGATTATGTCTCGTATAGTCTAGGGTATTTAAACTGTGCATTAATATTTTACCCATTCTTATCATGTTTCATTTTTATAATTTAACACAACAACTAAAAAAATGACGTCTTGAATAACCTTCATTGCTTTCTTGTACATAGCCAGCTGTCTGCCAATCTTCCTATTTTCCAGCTACCATCTGGAGTCACTGCTGAATTTGATCTCTTCTGATGAAGGGCATTTCCATTTGTTGTGGTTGAAACTGAAACCCGGGAAGCTACTGCTGACCCATGTTAATCAAAAGAGAATTTTGCACTATTTACAACCTTCCCTTGTAGACCAACAATGGCATTGGGAAATATATAATTTTTTTCCATGCAATGGCATCATTATTCAGTAGAAGAGATTATTTTACCAGTTACCAAATTTTCCATTCACAACAATTATTTTATTCAATGCCTACTATGTGTTTCACTCTGCAAAGCAGGTGGACATTATGCATCTTCCATAACAAAACTAAATACTGTACATGCTTCCTACTTCCTGTCAAATTCTGTCTGAAATCACAATCAATTATGGTAAGCCTAACTCACAACCGAAATATCACATTCAGTGCTAACTTTTACAAATAATATATTCCTATAAATGTTAACTTTTTTTAATCATATAAACAGCTTCTATAAAATGAGTTCCCTTAAGCTACTGTGAATAGTTTGTATTGTAGTTTGGGCCTGAAATGACACAGTCCAAAAATGAACACTGTCCTGTACGATTCATATTTTTACTAATTTGGATAAGTGATGAGTTCAATAATTTTTACAAATATTTGGGAATATGTTGTCATTGTCATGCTTAAATATTTTATGTCCAATTTCAGGTAATGTTTTTTTCCCCAGGAACCAGTAGATTTTTTTTTTTTTTTTTGCATAAGAATGAATGTTTATTCAATCCCCAATAATGAATTAACCTTGTTAGCTGAGGGATGACTGTATCTTGATTGGTTGTCTGATGACAGCGCTCAGGTTTGCTGTCCATGAGACATGGAGGAAGCGTTATGTGAGCTGAGTCTGAATGGGAGGGGAGGACAGTTGTATTCCTCATGCCTTTTCTGCTGTCCTAGTCAGCCAGTTCCCTGTCTCTGTGTTGACAGAAATGGAGTCATGCGTCCGATTTCCATAGAACAGTGTACCAGCACCTGGCATGCTACGTGCCCAAAATCTATTGCCTTGGGCCCAACTTGAACCCCCAGAATGAGGAGCTCCTGGCCCAACTTCTTCTGCTGGCACCCTTGGAGTGGTATTTATGTGATGAGGACCCATCCGCAGGCCTGGCCAAACTGGAGCAGAGTAACCAGCCGTCCCAACTCTGTGGCCACGTCTTCAAGGTGGGCGAACCCACCTACTCCTGCAGGTAAGGCCGAGTTCCCACCCAACATTTCTTTACCTTTGTCCCACCAACCATCTTTTTTCGATGGTGTAGGTCAGATCAATTATTGGATCACCTTGCAAAGAACGCACCATAAGCTTCTTAGAAGGAAGTGTGCGAGACTTTGGAATGAGTCCTTACACAGCCGGTGTGTTCCTGTATCTGGGCCCTGCCCCATAGCTGCCTCAAGTCTGGCATGCGGTTCTACGGCTACAAACTACACCCTGACGTAAAGGATTATAGAATGGGGTCACTAGGAGCAGCTCCTAGGAATCCTGGCAAAAAGGCTAAGTTGCAAAGCATGCTGCTGCACAGCAGAGAATTGTGATGGCAACTGGGTCAGTTGATTTGCCTTAACTCCTTCATGTTGTTCCATGTCTAATACATGCAGAGATAGTGATAATGAGGGGATATAAAATAAGAATTAAAACCTTGGTCCAAGGACTGCTTTTCTAGCTTGTTGATAGGTGATTGTACATGACACACATTAAACACAAGTGTGGTACTGTAATGCAATATTAGTATAATACGGTTATGTTAGTAAAAGGAGTGTGAGAGTGGATTATCTTATGTAGGGTCAATGAAACATCTGCTATGAAAATAAGTATCTTTGGGTTTTTGCTCTGAATTTTTTCTGAATTTTTTGACTGTGCATTTCATTACATGATTGCAAATCTTGTGCTCTCATGAGCTCTTTGTTTCTCTGTTTTACTTTTAGAGAATGTGCTGCGGACCCCACCTGTGTGCTTTGTATGCAGTGTTTCCTGGGCAGTGTACACAAAGAGCACCGCTACAGGGTAGGAGGAAACATACTAAATAGATGTTTAGCTGACACAATTTGCACCTTATACTTTTGCCAGTTTATACTGCTTGCTAAGGGATTTTACAGTAGAATTCCTTTGAGGAGTTTAATTGAGAGCCCTCAGATTACAAATCCTTGTCCACTTGTGGTTTTAGTGCTGCAGATTTGTGCTTAAGGAAAATACATTTGGCATGAAAGGAGAAGAATGGCTACATCCTCCATGCTTTGTAGAAGTCTTCCCTGGGGTGCAGGTGTCTTCCTGTCTTGCAGGCTATGCTGCTGCTGTACATTTGGGGTAATGCATAGCATATGGGTCCTTGGCTGCTGTTGTTGGAGCTCTGGGCTAGATCAGGGTAATCCTGTTCCGGGCAGCAGCTGTCACAGGTGGTTGTCCTTACTGTATTAGGTCACTCTAGTGCTATGCCAGAGCCATCTCGAGTGCCTTTCCAGTTGGGAACCTCTTAATATGTCTGGTTTTCACAAAGTATGATACACTGTTATACAGCATAGGTTTAATTTCTGTGTTGTTGCGCAAGGTTGGTGCCACTGAAGGACAACATTGATCACCTTCTAAACTGCTAGAAGTTTTTAGCCGTGAAATTTGATTGCTCTGCTCCCTTTCAACTCTGTGGTGGAGCAGTAGGTAGCATAATGATTACAGTTGCTGCCTAGAAAAATGAAGGGCCCAGATGTGAATCCCTGTTCCTGCCATAGTACTCTTTATCAAAGTAGTGACTTTAAAATTGCTCCTGTAAAAATACTCAGCTGTGTAGTTGGATAATCAATAATTCTGAATAGGTTATTACTGTATGTTTTGAATCACATTGGGCCAAGTCCAGTTAAATAACAATAATAGTACTTTTAGATGAGGGCGGTTTGAATTTTTAGAGTTAGTGCCTGAATATTGTGGTCAAGAGCTTTCATTTGTACTGAATGGTTTATGTGTTTATGAGGGGCATTGGTCTGACCACTGTGCCTATGTTTACAGATGACAACCTCTGGAGGAGGGGGATTCTGTGACTGTGGGGACACTGAGGCCTGGAAGAAGGGTCCATACTGTCAGAAACATGAGCCTAACATCAGTGACACCTCACAGGAGGTGAGTGGGAGAGTTCTGATTTTGAATGTTAAGACATTCTCAAATGCTGGGGGGTCAGGATCTATTCATAGGGAACTGGGTTTTCAAAACGAAGAGTCACGATTCAAAATTCTTCACACCTGAAGCTTTAGTTTACGGAAACTCTACAAAGTACTACTTGTAAATTAGCTATAACCCCCCCCCCCCCCCCCATTAATGTTGTCATTAAAATTTACTTTGGACATCTTGTAACAAAAGTATTATGTGAGTTTGTTCAGAAGTTAGCTAGGAAAGCTATCCATTTTGAAATATAAAAAATTGGTTTTCTTTTTGGAGGCTGTTGTCAGTTAATTGACTTCTCTATGGTGGTGTAATACAAGATCTTACTTTGTTTCTGGATTATAAACCCTAGTTTTATTATTAGCATTTGAGACCACTTTTTTTGATTGCCTGCTGCTGGAGTCTTATTCTTTCATGCTGGTATGCAGGACCCTCTGGCTCATCTTTCAAGTGACATGATCGCTCGCACCCGCAGCATCTTCTCTATTGTGCTCAAGTACTCTGTAGATATGCTCACCTGGGAAAAGGAGGATGAGCTCCCTTCTGGCCTGGAACCACTGTATGTACCATGTATCCCTAAGTTTCTTGTCAAAACTTGCACTTAAAAGCTTTATGGCATGTCAAGGTTGTTATAGTACAATGAGTAATATAAGCTTGATAACAATGTGGAGAACTAGCTCTTGATATCGAGTACTGTTCTAGGGAACGAGGGGACACATACTACTGCATGCTGTTTAACGACGAGGTCCACACCTACGAACAAGTGATCTATACCCTTCAGAAGGCTGTCAACTGCACCCAGAAAGAGGCTGTCAGCTTTGCCACAACCGTGGACAGAGATGTAGGTAGTCGTGTAGTTGGCCTTTACTTTGGGTCACATGGCAATCGGCATCTTTTCTCTTTAGTCACTGTTTCTCGAAATGCAGCAGACCCAGTATATAAATGTGAGCAAAACAGCATCCAAACTTGATTTTTATGGATTCTCGTTGTATGAATGCAATTTCCAGGGTCGCAAGTCTGTTCGCTATGGCGACTTTCAGTTCTGTGAGCAAGCCAAGTCAGTCATTGTGGTGAGTGTGCGGAAGTGACCTGCTCATTACTGTGTGGTTTGAGCCTGAGCAGAAAGGCATAATCATCCAAACTGCGACTTGTTAAGATCTGTGTTTGTGTACTGTGCAGAGGAACACCAGTCGGCAGACCAAGCCCCTGCGTGTGCAGGTGATGCACTCCTCAGTAGTTGCCCACCAGTGCTTTGCCCTCAAAGCTCTTGGCTGGCTGAGCCACGTCATTGGGTACTCAGGTCAGTCTTTTTCAGTCCACCCCTTTCTCTCGCTGTCCACTTCCACAAGCTGCCTAAAATTTTTACGTTGTGGTTTTGGGTTGACTTTGACTACTGCCTTGCCTCTTCGCACATGCAGTGTAAAGTCTTGTCTTTCGCATATCCTGGTAGATGCCTTGAGGAGAATTCTGTGCCAGGTGGGATTGGAGAAAACCTTAGAAGGCGAGAACTCCTCCCTGGTGGACACCCTCATGCTTTGTGACTCCAAGATGTGGAAAGGTGACTCTGAGACATGTACCCTCATTTCCTTCTCAAAACACAACACAGAGATGCAGTCTGTATTGTTGGATGAAGCAGCACTTCCCATTCTGTGACACTGGAATATAATTCTGTTTCAGCTTTCAAACAGTAGGGTTCAAATGGAATAACTGGATTTTGATGACATACATTTGCACATCAATATAAAAAAAAAAAACCTGGTTTTTCTACAGGTGCAAGGAATGTCTACCATCAGCTCCTAATGAGCAGCCTTCTCATGGATCTGAAGTACAAGAAGCTGTTTGCCATCCAGTTTGCAAAAGTCAGTTCTCACAACAGTTTGTGGTACTGTGGCTTTATGTGTGTTTCTGCATGTAAAGAATTGTTGTTTTGAACTTGTTTGAATTAGCAAGAAAACTTGTTAATCTCTGGTTTCAGGAATGTAAAGCCACACTGCTGCTGCTCTTATTTGCCACTGAATTTGTTCAAACATTTAGAATGTGATTGCAGTTTAGAAGGAATTTAACAGGTTTGGGACTCCTAAGGATGATCCAGGTCCTCTTACTGTCTTATTCTTGGCCTTGTAGATAGCTGCCTTTAGAACATTTGAGTTCATATGAACATTCAACCTCAGTGTTCTCAATAATGTTTGAGATGCCCTCCTATAAATCCTGCAAAGTTCCTACTTAGACTCCCTCTGAGCAGCCTCTCATGACAGCGCTTATAGCAAGATGGGCGCCGGATAGTTGCAGTGAACTGGTAGGGCAACAGTTTACCGCTGAGCTGGAGGCGAATCATCCCTCCCCCCTTGTTGTTTAGAATTACCGGCGCCTTCAGACAGATTTTATGGAGGACGATCATGAGCGTGTAGTATCAGTGACCTCTCTGTCTGTCCAGCTCTTCACCGTCCCTACTGTGGTGAGTACGCAGCCCCCCACCAACACACACACACAGCCTTGTTCTTCTGCCTCCTCCCTCCATTAGAATTATGAGCGCTTGCAGAGCGACTATGTGAAAGACGACCACGACAGAGAGTTCTCGGTCACGGACCTCTCAGTGCAAATGTTCACAGTGCCTTCCTTGGTGAGTGTTTGGATGTGGGAGCGGGATGCATATTGCAAGCAAGTAGTTGTAGAGTGAGAACTGGTAACCTTCAGCATTGATGGAGATCTTTACCACTAAACTCTTGCAGTTAAATAGTATCTTTATATTCACACACGGTGTCTGTGCATTTTGTTTTAGGTCAGCAGGGCCATCTAGATATATTTCTTTAATTTGCATTACACCAACTCTTTGCTGGATGTGCATCTGTATTCATTAGCGATACAGATGCACCAGTGTGAATAATTTTCCTCTTGCAGTAGTCTACAAAGCAGTTTTAGGGTGTATGAGTTCAGAATTTTTGATAAAAGGACCATTGAATGAAATGCAGCAAATGGAGGACATTTGGTCTCAAACTCCAGTGTGAAAGTGACCATCTGCCCTAATGCCCATTTCTTTTTCAGGCTCGTATGCTGATCATGGAGGAGAACTTGATGACCACCATCATTCGAACGTTTGTGGACCACCTGCGCCACCGTGACCAAAGGGGCCGCTTCCAGTTTGAACGCTATACCGCGCAACAGGCCTTCAAGTTCCGCCGTGTCCAGAGCCTCATTGGAGACCTCAAGTAAGTGTGTATTTGTGTGTTAGAAGGGACCCATTCACTACTATCAGCTCTAAATGAGTAGGTGTGCTTAGTTATAGGGTTTTATTGAAGCTGGAGGTGAGAATGAATACATGAACAATGGGCTGGAAGAAGTGACTGAACACTGATGTGCTAAGGTGTGTGTCAACAGGTATGTGCTAATCAGCCGGCCCACAGAGTGGAGCGACAAACTCAGGGAGAAGTTCCTGGAGGGGTTCAGTGCCTTCTTGGAGTTGCTGAAGTGTATGCAGGTAACTCAGTAATTTGGTGCACTTTGGAGAGGAAGGGTTCTCTCCAGTAATGAAACGTCTGATAGCCTTTTCTTCCCCAAAGGGCATGGACCCAGTGGTGCGCCAAGTGGGTCAGCACATTGAAATGGAGCCAGAGTGGGAGGCAGCTTTCACATTACAGATGAAGCTAACACACATCATCTCCATGATGCAAGAGTGGTGTGCCTCTGATGTGAGTTATGGACCCCAATTCCCACACACTAATCTGTGAACTCAAACTTTCTTATATCTGGGAACTTTTATTCTGCTGAACCCACATTTGACATTATCCTAATCCTTTATTCTGCTCTCAAAGCAGTACTCCCAGTAAAGAGATTGATCCATCTGCACCCCCGTATACTTTCGTGCCGTCAGTATACCTGCCTTTATAATGCATACATGTATGTGTTTGTATATTTCTATTAAGGAGAAGGTGCTGGTTGAGGCCTACAAGTTCTCTTTGGCCGCTCTGACCCATTGTCATGGCGGGTTCACTGATGGCGAGCAGCCCATCACACTGAGCATGAGTGGGCACTCGGTGGACACCATCCGATACTGTGTCTCCCAGGAGAAAGTCAGCATTCACCTGCCGGTATCTCGCCTGCTTGCAGGTGCGCCACAGATCCAGCTTCACACCATTTGTATTTGGGGGTGGGTGGGATGTGTGTTCAGAACTGAATCCATGTAACGGAAGTCATATCAAAACAAAAGCACTCTTTCAATTTTCAGTTGATTTCTCCTGTTAATGGTTACAACATAGCCCCATGTAGGGCCTTCAGTGTTTTAATTGTATAATGTAAAGTTACTGATCCAGTGCACTTTAAAACCAGTGTCAAGGTTCATGTACATCCAGGTAGTGGATGAAAGTAGAAGGTCACATCAAGACTTGCATAGTTGGTGCAGGCTAAAGAGAATTTTTTTAAAATGTCTTAGGGGTACCAAAATATTACAATAGCCAGAATGGCTGAGGGAAGGGTGGATTAGTGAACTGGTGTGGGATTTGCTGTCATCACACCTCATGGTGTGGTGTCTCTTGACTGGCCAACATAACTTTATGCACCTACTTGAACGAGGAACATCAGTGCAGCAGGTAGAAGGTAACAAACTAGGTTTACTTGAGAGTCACATGTCTGTAGCCATGTCTCTTTCTCTTAATGCATAAATTGTATTTTTGCTGAGATGTATGTCACTTTGGACAAAAGCATCTGCTAAATGAATAAATGTAACATGCTGTGTTGGATATCTGCATTCTTATGCAGCTGTAAAACTAATTATACCCTAATTGAACCTCAGGGCCTGTATTTCGCCATGACATTTACACAGGCCTGAGCCCTGAATCAAAACTGCTTGAAAGCCATGTTACACCCCAGCAAAGACTTGTTGGTCTGAGAGTTAAGTAGATGTTGAATCTTCTTTCTTCAGGTTTGCATGTTCTCCTCAGTAAGACGGAGGTAGCATACAGATTTCCTGAACAGTTACCTCTGGTAAGTAAACAAATTGCCTGTCATTAAAGGCCACCACCTCTATTACAAAACCTTTGCCCGGTATAGTTTATCTGCTTCTGTGTTGATCTTTCTTTTTCTTACTGAATCTTCAGATTCTTGACTTTACCCCTCCTCTCCTCCACAGAGTGAGCTCAGCCCCCCCATGCTGATCGAACACCCCCTGCGCTGCCTTGTACTCTGTGCTCAGGTGCATGCTGGGATGTGGAGGAGAAATGGCTTCTCACTGGTTAATCAGGTAGGAGTGTTGATGACGTGTCAAGGTCTTGAGTGTTTTCTTGGTGCTACACGCTTTAATATTATATAGGGAATGTTATATTAACAGGACATTTAATTTCCACTTGCTCAAAAAATGCACCCTCAACTGTTGTCTCGTTTGTGCACCTCCAGATTTATTACTACCACAATGTGAAGTGCAGGGTAGAAATGTTCGACAAGGACCTCATCATGCTGCAGGTGCGTTTCTCACAGCCATTGGCCATGTCCTCTTCTGCAAGCAACTACAGATACGTTCACCTGCTCATCGGCACCACAATATGTTTGTACCCCAGGCTGGTGCTTCTATGATGGACCCCAACCACTTCCTGATGATTGTCCTTAGCCGCTTTGAGCTCTATCACATCTTCAGCTCCGCTGATTATCGGAAGAGATACAATCGGGAGAACGCTAACAAGGTGCCCAAATATTGATATCTATTTCCTATATCTCCACATGTCTAACTTCCTATAGCCTTAGTGTGTATTTCCATTATACTGCAAAGGCTGTTTGGTACACATGAAGTAGTAACTCTGCTGGATTATCTGTATGTTTGTTGCAACATCTTCATAAGGCTATCTAGCTTTGTAACCAGACTCCTCTCAATTTCACTGTCAGGATATCATTCAACAGAACAACACACTGATTGAGGAGATGCTGCACTTAATAATGATGGTTGTGGGTAAGTGTCTATGTGTTGTTTCTCCTCCCTTCCACATTTTCGCCTGTGTATTTGTTTTCCTAATCTTGCAGCCAAACTTGCCATAATTAATTATAAAAAAGACTCATGCTCCTGGTTTTTCCTTATTTTATTTTTTTGGGTTGGTGTTATAGCAGTTGTTGATTTTATTAGTTAAAATTCTGGAGTCCTCACAGTTATAGAAAAACAAATGTGCGTGCATGTATACAAAGTCAGTCTGTGTGTTCATTTGTTTTTAAGGTGAACGTTTCGCTCCGGGCATCGGAATGGTCCAGAGCTGTGACGAGATCAAGCGTGAGATTATCCACCAGCTATGTATCCGTCCCATGGCCCACAGTGAACTGGTGAAGGCACTGCCTGAAAATGTGAGTTGACCAGCTACTAAGTGGATTTTATCACAAGTTGTCTCAATGCCCTTATGCATTTGCATCCTTTATCATAGTTAAATCTGATGTCCACCAACATGAAAAGTACTTGAAAAGCTGTGAAGAAGGGAAATGAATTATCACTGTCCCCTAATTAATTCTGCTATAGTCTATGAATGAGTCCCTCATTTTGACCTTTTGCAGTTCATCTGTACCTTTGTGGTGAACCTAAATGACTTCAGAATCACCACTGTCAGCTTTCTCATTGACTCTGATGTTTCTACAGGAAAACAAGGAGACTGGGATGGAGAGGGTCATCGACTCTGTTGCCTCATTCAAGTAGGTTTAGGCTGTATTGCTTCAGACTGTTTTCCTGGATTAACCCCTTCCTCCGTTTGTCTCTTCTGAAGATGTTTGACCTCTGTTATTACAGGAAGCCAGGAGTAACAGGCAGAGGCCTATATGAGCTGCGTCCAGAGTGCGCCAAGCAATTTAATCTTTACTTCCATCACTACTCCCGTGCTGATCAGTCAAAGGTGAGTTTGTGCCTCCTTATTACAAGCTTTCTCCTGGCCTCCTATTCAGTGTTTTAATTTCTTGGATTGAAACTTTTTCCCTGATATTTCTCCCTTTATGTTTTGTATAGGCTGAAGAAGCCCAGAGAAAGCTTAAGAGACAGAATGGAGAAGATTCAGGTATAGAAACATGCTTGGTGAATATTTGTCACACCTGCTCATAAAGTGGAAAAATTAGAACTGTGTGGTGGTGTATCCATTCTGGGGGTGATGATTATCAGAAAAGTTACACGTTAACACTTATTGACAATTGTGTGGATTCTGTTGTATGATGTATAGTTCCTGAGTCTATTGGCACTGCAAGACTAATCCAGGTGAAATTATCTAGTGTATCTTATTGTGTTGCTGCCCTCTTCGTGCTGGTTGCAGCTCTGCCACCCCCGGTATTGCCGCCCTTGTGCCCGCTCTTTGCCAGCCTGGTTAACTTGCTGCAGTGCGATGTACTGCTTGCCATGCTCGGAACTGTGCTGCAGTGGGCTGTGGAACCCAGCGGGGGTCACTGGTCTGAATCCATGCTGCAAAGGGTGAGTTAGTGTGTTGTGTGCACCCGCGTGTGCACAGACATTAGGGTGAGACAGCATTTTCGCATCTCTTACCTTATTTTTTTCTGTGAATGAACAGGTTCTACACCTCATAGGGATGGCTCTTCTGGAGGAGCAGCAGCAGCTGGAGAATAGCATTGAGGAAAATGATGTTGGATTCAACTTCACCCTCAAAATCTCTCGTGAGTCCCAGATATCCATTTGTTCGTTGGCTATGCCAGTGATGGGCAAAATTGAAGTAGCTTTACCAAGTCTTCCTCACCCTTAAACATACTCTCCTACACCACATTAAACTCTCTATCCCATGCTGCTGTGCACAGACTCAGTTGTGCTGCATAAATAATGTCATTCTGTTTTTGGGACTGTAGTGTAAGGATGAGGCTTTTTGAGTGATTTCTGCAATTGGAGGTATTGTGACTTTAGTCAAGACTGCCTCCTTTCCTCCAGGGCCTGGAGAGGCCCCCAGCAACACCCCCAGCATCCTTGCCCTCCTAGAGACCTTGCAGAATGCCCCCCACCTGGAGGTGCACAAAGACATGATACGCTGGATCCTGAAGGTATGACAAATACTTCGTTCTTGAAGCAAAGTGCAGTGCATCCTGCGGACACCAGGAGGCAGAATATATCCTTTTTTTTTTTTTTTTTTTTTTTTTTTTTTTTTTTCTCTCCCCCCCTCCTCCCCCCCCAATGGCATTTAGCTACCTGCTACCTGACACATGCAGATCCTCTATTTGAATGCAGAGGCTTATTGTATGCAATTTAAAACTTTTCCATATGGGATTTGGGGCACTTAAAGACTTAAAATCTGGCATAACTTAGTGTCCAGGTGTCTGGATATCACAGGGTTGGGTAGTAATTTTGATAATTGAATATGTGGACAAATGGATATGGGTATATGTAGGGAAAAATTTGAAGTTTGCAAGCAACAGGTTGGTTTAAGTAATATTATTATTATTTCTGGATTTTCATTTTTTGTCCTAAAGCAGTAACAACAATACTGTGTTTAAGAGGAGGTTTTCAGGTTAATAAATTTGAAGAATGTGAAGTGACAAAAATAGACAGTGATTTTCTGAGACTTCAGCAGCGTTTGTGTTTTGTGTCCCCCTGTAGACAGTGGCTGCTATTAAGACAATGCGGGAGCGTACCACTACCGCCCCAGAGACGGACGCTGTCGGCCAGAGCCAAGAGGAGGTATGTGCTGATGGCGCTGAATCAGTGGTCTGCAGCATGACAGCCAATGTAGTCACTGTGTGGGCTTTCAACTATAAAAAGAGCTGGTGTTGTGACTGCAGACAGTGCGGGACAAGGACAAGGCAGAGCGCAAGCGCAAGGCAGAGATGGCACGGCTGAGGCGGGAAAAGATCATGGCCCAAATGTCTGAGATGCAACGCCACTTCATCAATGAAAACAAGGAACTATTCCAGCAAAGCCTGGAGGAGCTGGAGGCTTCTACCTCTGCTTCACTAGAGCACAGGTAGTTAGTTCTTGTGCAGCGGACCTCACTACTAGTACTCTTTTTGGCAGAAAAAGCTTTGCATTGAAAACTAGCACATGGCTCTCTGTTCAGCGTTAATCTGGCCATTTCCTGTGACTGTAGGGAAACTGGTGTTGTTTCAGGAAATGGTGTTTATTTGAAAGCTAAGATTAAGCGGTACTATTTTTGGTTAATATTGTTTGCCTTTTGCTGCATATGTTGCAATGTTAGAAATTTTTATCCATTTTTTTTGCTTGTGGATATTTGTTGTTCTTCAAAGCCCTACATCCCCGGACACTGCGTCGGTATGTGTGGGACCCCGGCGGAGCCGGCCAAGCGAAAAGCGGCTTGTTGTGACTTGCATCCTGTGCCAGGAGGAGCAAGAGGTCCGGGAGGATGGGCGTGCCATGGTGCTGGCTGCCTTCGTACAACGCTCCACCGTCATGTCGAAGAACCGCCGGAGGCCTTCACCCAACCCAGGTAGGCATCCACTGTTAATCTGTTTCAGAACCCTCAACCTTCTGTTTCTCTCTTGTAGATGCTATTCTGTAGCATGGAGCTGTGTGGCCTTGTGATTATGGCCTCATTCCTGCCCGAGTGTCCTTCCCGTTTATGTGTTAATCGTGCTTGTCACGCTTCCTGTTACAGAGCGCTACGACCCTCTCTTTATGCACCCAGACCTCTCCTTTGGCACCCATACAGGGAGCTGTGGCCACATCATGCACTCCCACTGCTGGCAGAGGTGAGCGGTGTGGATGGCACTACATAGCTGTAACTGTAGGGACAAATGAAACATGAGAACACAGAGGAAAGGATTCTAGACTTCAGAGCTAGAAAACAAGAGGAGCAGGCACTGGTGTAGCATGTGGTTTTCTAGGTAGAAAATGAGTTCTGACGTGGTACACAGAGGAGCCTAGCAGTGAGTGGACTACAGTGACCTTATGAGGATCTCTCACCCATTCCACCAGTATCTCTAACAGCCCTGCTGATGTGTTGTGGTCCTCTAGGTACTTTGAGGCAGTGCAGGCCAAGGAACAGAGACGACAGCAGCGTCTCCGTGTTCATACCAGCTATGATGTGGAGAATGGCGAGTTCCTGTGTCCACTGTGCGAGTGTCTCAGCAACACAGTCATCCCCCTCCTGCCGCTCACAAGGGGCTCAAAGAGGTATCACACAGCAACTGTCCTGCAGTCATCAGACCTTGCAATGTAATTTTCCATAAACCCACAGAAAATACAATAACTGTGTGGAAAACAGCAGGCTTTCTTGTTATAAAAATTATACTTCTGTTATCTTAAATGGGCACTTTTGGATAAGGATGTTAATTTGCAGTTCAGCTGACATTTTTTATATGAAATTTTTTCTGTCTTACTAGCAGTGACCATCCTGGTCTTGGGCAGTGGCTGGGGGTAATAGGTCAGCAAGTGAAGGCATTGCACTCAGCTCATAAGAAGCTCAAACCTGTTGGTGAGTCTGAATTTCCTGTTACTTACCCAAATAAGGTGTTACTTGCCTTGTTACAGAGGCCCTGGAACTGAATCTGAGATATTTGTATGTCTATGTACAAGATGTTCTATTTGTCTTCAATTGTGGAGTACTGATGGTTGTGGGTAATTGTAGATGCTGGAGCTGTAGATGAAGCTGACAGAACGGACGAGTCTCCTCCTCCAGATGGCTTCAAACCCAACTATGTTCCAAAGTAAGACCCACTGAGATACTCAAAGCTCATTTTGTGACACTGGTTGGTTTTATTAGTGACCTTGGTCCATTTCAGACTCTGGCTCCAGTATAGCTGGTCTGATTACTGCTCTTGGTGTTCTTCAGCTGATGATTCTTCCTGGAAATTACAAGTCTTTGTTTCCCCAGGGACCCTTACTCCAGCAGCATAAAGGAGATGCTGACCACGTTTGGGACAGCAACATACAAAATTGGCCTTAAAGTTCACCCCAATGAGCAGGATCCTCGGGTGCCCATCATGTGCTGGACCAGCTGTGCCTACACTATCCAGTCCATCGGTGAGCCTTATCCAACAGCACTTGTTCTGCCCCCAGACCACTGTTGCTTACTAATATAGACCATTTAAGTTTCTTCATTCTTTTACTCCTTTGTAGGCAGTGTAAAGGTGTAAGCAGTGCATTTTTATTGTGATTTTACTGATTGTATTAGATTATGTATAGTGACATCTATTAAATGTACTCTTTGCATGTTCCAGAGCGACTGCTGGTGGATGAGGAAAAACCTTTATTTGGCAGCTTACCTTGCAGACAGGTAACAGACTAGTGACAATGTGTGAGGCCGAGTAGGATTGCCCTCTCTGGAGGCAGAATGGGAGCAAAGACGAAAAGCCTATGTCTAATAAGACGGTGCAAGTGATGGTCCTTTCCTGGTTTTGGGACCCTAATCCACCTTGTGCCGTTTCCTTTTTTCAGGATGATTGTTTGCAGTCACTGATAAGGTTTAGCTCTGCTTGTTGGACCACATCATCGCTCCCCTCGGTGCAGAACCACTTCATTAGACTATTAGCAGGTAGGCCCTGTAGTTCATAAACCCCCAGAATGATAGTTTAAACTAGACTGAATCATCCCATTTGAAAATGTGACATGTATGTTTGATCCTTTTGAATTGACTCTTAATTGACCATTACATAACAATCTTAACAGTAAAAATTAACTCCAGTTTTCCTGTACACTTATATACAGAACAGGTGGTTCTCTACACCATCTGAATATGAAAATGTTGAAAAATAAACGCACAGAATATTGAAAAATTCTGAAGTTAGTACTGATACCACATGATCACAGTAACGGTAGAAAACAGGTTTTTTTTTTCATGGCTGAATGATCAGGACATATTTCCTTTACCACATGGAAAGATGGTGAGAAACCTTTTACTCAGAAATTTTCCTTTTATTACCTTCATGAGTGTAAAATAAAGTACAGGGTGTTGCAGACAGAAAATAACACAGCTGAAGCTGACATAATTCACCATTAATAGTCTGTCTTGGAGAGATCACAGGTAATCAGTCTAGCATCTGTGGACAAATAATGTCCATCACAGCATTAAGGATGGCAGTGTACTATATTCAAATCAAGTATTAGTCAGATCTTAGAATCTGAGATTTAATTTGAGCAGAAATATTTTCTAGTGTTGTACAACTGTTTAGAAATGTGGTATGTGTGACTTGTCATTTTAATAAATATAGGTAATTGAATTTATTTTGTCTTAGATTGGTGAAAATACTATAGCTTACCTTTAGAACATAAGGAAAACTGTCTCCGTTCTCACTATTCAGAAAGACGAATGAAGAAATGAGTGTCGCGGAAATCTCATAGCAGTTTTGTTAAAGGTTTTTTTTAAAAAAAAAAAAAAAAAAGTAATCTTTTTTCAGTAATGTAATGTTTTGAAGTATTTCAAATAGCTTTTTGCGCAGAGTATGACTATAGCGTTCAGGTTTACTTCTTAAATAGTTTGTGATTCTTCTCCATTTATGTCAGGGCACTATGGTAAACCTATATTTGCACTTCCTCATCATGTGTCATCTCACTACATCACACTGAGCTACATCAGATCTTTCTGCACTACCTGTGACCTTAGCTTTTTCCTGCAGTTAAACAGTGATGTCGCGTTTTTATGTGGTGCAGCTGTTCAATGCACAGGTTTACTCTGGTGTGCTGGGGGATTGTGTTTCTGCAGCACTAGTTCCAGACCCGCAAGGGGAGAGCCACCCTAGCATCTTGGATGTGGATATGTTCCACCTGCTGGTGAGTCCTCCTCTAAACCTGACCTGCATACCCATTTCTGACTACCAGGTTTGAGGCTGTGGGCATTCAGAAGGCTTTATATACAACCCTATCTCAGTAACCCACTTGCATTCGACACTTTCATTGCTTTTCCTGGAATGAGTGTCTCCATCCTTGTCCTGCATCTCTGAACCAACCCCTTTTCTCTTGCTGTCCCTTGGTACACAGGTGAGTCTGGTACTGTCCTACTCATCGGTACACTGCCAGGACTCCTCCGGACTCAATGTTGATAGTGCCCAGCAACACTTCCTCCAGGTGGTCACTCTGGCACATGTGGTCCAGGTCCTTCTCACCTCCATACCAGGTAAGAACATGTGACACCCCCCCCCCCCCCCCCTGCTTTTGTTAGAGGTTTTTACTGTTGTTAACCCATATCCAAACACTAAGCTGCTGAATGTCTCAGGAAGTATTTTAACCTAAGTATGCGCTCACAGCCGAGACAACAATGGACCAGGAGACTGGAGCGGGGAGCAGTGAGGAGGAGGCAGCTGTCTGCCTCCTCTATGGCCTCCTTAGGAGACATCTTGTCAGGTAGGAGAACCCGGAGTTCCTTGATGACTGAGGGAACATCATATATGGCAGTGCTAAGAAGTTCCAGTGCTCAGTGTTCTGTCCACCCTGGCTGTGTTTTCCCTGTAGTCATTATGCTGGTCCCAATGTTAAGTCATTTTTTTCATGTTAGTACAAGGATAACAGGTGATTATCAGTTAAATTTCAGCTTCAGCACGTGCTTTTATAAAGAGAGAGGTTCTGATGACCTGATCTGACTGAATAAAGTGTGAAAACTGTGTGAAAGTCTGTGTGACACCCTTCCACAGCCGCGTGTGGGTTTCTCTATACTAGTACAGCAAAAAGTAGTGACTTTGTGTTTACAGTGACCTGTATGAAGTCACCTCTGGCTGGCACCTGTGGCGCTGTGTTAAGGCAGGTGTGCTACCATACCTGAGGAGTGCAGCTTTGTTCTTCCACCACCTGAATGGGGTGCCTGCCCCTCCTGAGCTGCATGGTAAGAGTAGCACAGCATACCTTTCATACACACTGAGCCTTAGTGAACACTTCCATAAAGAATACAGAGTTTCATATCCTTCTCAGTTCCCCTTCTCTCTAAAACTCCGCAGCCCAGGGACCTGGTCATTGGGAGCATTTATGTGCATACCTTGGTCTGCCATCCAACCTGCTGCAGCTGTACAGCAGTTATCAAGATCTCATGGGCCCCCTTTGTCAAGGGTACTATGCATATCTACTCCTTAGCACCAGCCCATACCCCCTGCGTAAGCGCAGCATGGCTGATTGGATGTGCTTGATTGAAACCTTGTTCATATCTCCTCCTCTCTTGTAGGTGGTGCTCTCATCCAGGTGTACGAGAATGTCTCCATGGAAGTGGTCCACTTGTGAGGTCAGTTCTGCCCTTTCAGACCCTCGTAGACATGTAGCTGCTCTAGACTACAGAGTGGTGTGAAACGGCAAGTTGTTGTGCTTTGTATTGACTGAGTTTTTCGTTCCCCAATCTCAGCTTCCCCCGGGAGTCTAATCGACTGATTGACCTTCCGGATGACTACAGCGCTCTCATCAATCAGGCCTCTAGCTTTACGTGAGTGTTCTACATCGTACTGGTGCAGTTTAACATCTGTTGGTGGTGCTGGTTTGCTAGTTGAGAATCAGCATCTGTTGCCTAATTGTGGGATGGGACAGTTAGTGAAAATTCTGGCCTTTTCCTCAGGTGCCCAAAATCGGGTGGGGATAAATCCCGTGCCCCCACACTGTGCCTAGTGTGTGGCACCATGCTGTGCTCCCAGAGTTACTGCTGCCAGGCAGAGCTGGATGGCGAGGATGTCGGGGCTTGCACAGCCCACACTTTCACCTGTGGGTCCGGTGTTGGGATCTTCCTCAGGTAGCCTTCTCCATCACAATTTTGACTTTGCTCCTACCAAGCTGCTACATGTAGTACATAATGTTATATCTCCAGTTTTGACTCACTGCCACCATCCCTGATGTCTAGGGTCCGAGAGAGCCAGGTGTTGTTCCTGGCTGGTAAGACAAAGGGCTGTTTCTATGCTCCACCCTATCTCGATGACTATGGTGAGACAGACCAGGGCCTTAGGTGAGTGGATGTGTGACGTGTAAAGGTTCACCTAAATACATCATAATTACCATAGCTTTATAAATAAACTTCAGTTGTGTTTTGTTAGAAATTTTCAGCAACACTTTTTTCCCGCAGATTATTTTTAAGTGTTTTTTCTTCACTTGCCTATTTTCTTAAAAAAAAAAAAAAAAAAAAACTCTGTTGCGGAACAAAACCTGTTTCCACTTGCTGTCACACTCACGTAATTGAAGTGCCTTGGTTCAAGTCACTTCAGTGCCTATCGTTTCTGGTGTTTGTGATCAAGGAGAGGAGAGAAGTTGTACATATTTAAGAAATACATTGGTCAAAAATTGAAGTTTGTGGAAAGACGGCATTTGAGTAATTTTAATTGCAATTAGTTTCAACTGTAGTGTAGTTAGTAGTTAAAAATTTTAAGCATTCTTACGTTTATATAGCGTTTAAGAAGGGTCTCAAAATGCATCTCTTTTGAACTGACTTCTCGTGATTTCGCAACAGCTCTTTAATTTCGCATCTCTGTCATGATTTCCTTTGTGTTTCCTTTTAGACTCAGTTCTATAGGCAGCTGCTTGTGTCATTTGCAGCAACATGAATGGTTGTCAAGCTGTGGTTTGAAGGTCGTGTCTCCATTTAAAGTGCTCAGTCACAAAATGCACTGGGTTTATTCTGTGTTTTGTGTTGCTTTGGAGAAGAACCTCTGTCGAATGAATGGAATATATATTTTGGCTCCAAAAACGTTTACGGAACCTAGGCTATAAATTGACGGACATCAGTATTAAACTTCGGTTGTGACTCAGTTGTGAAAAGGATTTTGGTTTTAAAAGCAAGCGAGTTAAGAATGGACTTCCCGTACGTTTTGTTTCTAAGTTGAGGAGCCAGTCTATGGTCACAAGATTATGAAGTTATGAAGCCTGTAGTGCAACATTTCACACATTTTTGCTCCTCTTTCTCAGACGGGGTAACCCACTGCACCTGTGCAGGGAGCGGTACAGAAAAATCCAGAAGTTGTGGCGTCAGCATGGTATCACAGAGGAGATTGGTCATGCGCAGGAAGCCAACCAGACCCTGGTGGGCATTGACTGGCAACATTTGTGACACCATACAGTGTTGTTCAGTGCACACGAGCCTCACTCAGCAGGTGTCACACACCCGTTCAGACTGGATTTTGGCTGCACAAGCCCACTTTCTGGGTAGGTTGTAAAGACAGAGGTTGCTATGGCAAGCTGGGCCCACCCCTATGCCCTTCCCTTCCACATCTGAAAGGAGAATGCATGTAAATTTCCTTTTTTATTTTGCTGTTCTTTCTGGCAAAATGGCTTTCCCCTTTCTTGAAATTTAATATATGAAGTGTTTGGCCATGCGTTCAGCTGCAAGAGACTGGTTCAGATGCTACACAAATACCAACAGTAACATTTCTGTATGAATGGTATTTCATTTGTTTATTCCTATATAATTTAATTATTTGAAGTTAGGTGGCTTACGTCATGAGTTATTTACTTCAGTTTGCTTTAAATGAAACAATACTTGCTGTTTTTATGTTGTTTTTTTTTTTTTTCTCTTTGTGCAGAAGTCTGGTTTAAAGGTAACTATCCCCTCTATTAAGAACGTTGATCTGACCATAATGATGCCCGCTTTTGGTCAGCATGTGTGTGTATGCAGCCTGCCAAGAGAGAAATGAGTTGCAATATTAAAATGCGTATTTATTTTAAAGGAGCTCAGAACGCAAAACATTAACTATATACAATTTAAGACAGAAGTCTGGAAACCCGCAACAGCTCATGTATTAAGTGTGCGTGTGTGTTTTCATTATAGGTGTGAATGCACATGACAGACATGGCTTCTCAGTCTTCTGAATGAGGATGTGCACTTGGTTGCTCACTTGTTTTATTTTAGTGCGTGTGTTTGAATGATGTGAGAGGTGCCACAGTACCATGGCCTCCCTACAGGCGCCATAGTCACGCTGTTACAAGGTTTGGAACTGTGCGCTCATGTGTAGAAAGTCCTTGACTGCCACTTAGTCACAAAATGACTTGAACCAGGTACAGCTTGAAGTAGAATAATTTCAAAAACTGCATCATCACCCCCTGTTACTTTAAATGTTTTGTGTTGATTGGCAACTTCTGAGTAGCTGTTTACTTGGCTGAAAGTTTGCGTGTACATTTCTGAATGTTTTCAGACTTTTGTGCAAATATAATTCACTAAGTAGGGGTCTTCAGCACGAAATTCATTGTGAAATCAAATATGAACAGCTTCTTCCCGAGTGCAGAACACCTTCCCAGTGAGAGCAATATGCCGACTGATAGTTTTTTGGTGGTGATTTTGTTTCGCATTGACTCTTATTGCTTTACACAACGTGAATTTCATGATCAGACGACATAATTGTCCATAGACCATCCAGGAATTCAAGTACCAAGAATCAGGCAGCAGCATGACTGGAAACAATCCCATAGCGATAAATACATGCTGTATGGGTCTAAATAAACTCCTTGGTGTAGCAGGATGTGTGTGTGCTACACTCAGGTACTTCCTCTCCTGGCCTCCTCCAGTTTTTCCTCCTTTCTCTTGATCCCCCTACAAATCTCGCCCCCCCCCTTGACTTTCCCACTAGCCTTTGCAGTCTTCTCCCCAACTGCCCACTCCATACTGTGACAAACTTCCAATATCAAGGAAATGTTGTTATATGTCATGGGCAGACTTGTTAATATGTGAATTCTTGTATAAATGGGTACATTGTACTATATTGTAAAACAGAAATAAAAGCAGTGCAGAAAAAGGAATGCGTTTTTTTTTTTTGTTTGTTTTCTGTCTTTTTTTAGGCCGTGCCGTCCCAGTCGTGCTTGATCAGGTTATGTGAGTGACCTCAGTCACCCCGGTGCTGTTGGCGGGATCGCTCTCCCTGTTGCCCCAGTTCCGGTGAAGCTCGATGTGACCCATCACCTGAGCCTGTGGGGATTACACTTATCCTGCAGACAGAGGGCTTCACCTTTACATAGTTGTATGGGGGATTATAGCCTCAGGAAGATTTAAAATTATAAGGTGACCTGGTTAATGGCGTTTGCAAAGCCAATTGTGTAACGGAAAGGATAGCATATTTAATTTTGAGTACCTTAACCAATTTTTTTTCTGTCCAGTTTTGTTTATTATAAAACCTGTTTCAAACAGGAAGCATATTTCTGCATAATCTGATAGTGTTGGATATTGATATTGCTTTACTAGTACAGGCCCGTCGGTGCTTCCTACGGGGCACCGGCCCTCCTCACAACCCTGTGTAATTCAAATTGGAAATTTTCCTGCGTCAAAGTGGCCCATCTCAGAACGTCATGTGACAGGAGCCTAATCTGTCCAACAAAGCAGCTTAACTGTCTTTATCTCCCCAGGTGCTGTTTATGTACTCTGGGCAGACAAATTAGAAGAAAGTTGCCCTCTTCTCTGCTAAACGCACAAGTTCTTTAGGTCTTTATAACTAGTCAGACCTTTTTCTGAGTTCTCATATCTTTCCCACTGTTCCAAACCTTCACCCATTCAGTGCCTCATTCCCTCTCATAATTTGTTTTAAAACAAGTGTCAAAATTAGGTTACATGTCCAGTTTGATGTGTGGCCATCTAAAACTGGCTAGCTTTTCCAGTTACACCTAGTTTGACCAACTCTCACGCAGGAAGAGATCCATGTATGGCTCTGTCCTTGCTGTGTCCTTATAATAACCGCACCCTAATTCATCCAGTTGTGTGATAGCAGTAAATTGTGTAAAATCTAAGAAATCAAATAAGTTTAAGGAGCTTGGTCAGTTTATATGTCTTGATGGTAAATATCAGTAAGATTTTGTTATTGTACAGTTACCCTGCAGTAGACAGTCTCCACCAGACCTCCCTGCGGTAGGAAATCCTCCCACTACAAGCCCTGATCCTGCCAGGCAAAGCAGGTCTCCAGCTGAGACCTTAACCTCCCTCTGTCCCTATTTCTCTGTCCCTCTGATCCTATTCTGTGGGACTTCTTGGCCCCTGCCGCCTACATGGTCCTGCGGTGCAGGTATGTGTTTCAATCAAGACTGTCAGTAAAGACCGGTTTTCTTTAGGTAAACGGATTCATTGAAAGCTATAAATACAAATGATTTGTTTAGAGTTCCTGAAATGTGCGTCATTAATTGCACTCATTTCCATGTGCTCATCTCATGGCACAGAGATTGGTTTCTCAGTCATAAGGTTTCAACAACTTCTAATCCAAGAGCGTGACTTGATCAGCAGGAGTACAACACCGTTGTGGACCATGCACATTTCCCAGTCAAGGCTACCTCCTGTAAGGCTCTTTACCATGTTTACATAAACCACTAACAGCTTTGTGTTCACTTTTACCTTTTTAGTTAAAGTACTTGGTAATAAGGCTACTGTTTCACAGCTTTTTTAACAATTCTTAAAATGTGCCAGGTGTTCAGCTAGATATGTTCCACATATTCGGTGATAAAATTATCCAGATATAAGAATGATCGCTGCAAGTAATTATTGTGGAGGATTATGGTAACCAAGGCACCAGGCTATCGGTACATCCTGCTGTGTTATTAAAGGTCTAAAGTTCTGTCTGCAACAGAAAAGTTTAAATATTTCTCCAGCAAAATGGATGAAAACATCCAGTTCACTGATTGCTGTGAGTAAAACATTAAACCTTTGATAGGTATGGTTGAAAAATCATGCATTGGTTTATAATTTACACATCTGTACATTTGTGTAGGCATTGCTGGTAATCTAGCATTTGGACCTTATTTTTTTTTTTTTTTTGCAAAAAGATGTTCTCGGAGGCAGAATTTTAACACAATGTGAAGCACAACTATTCAAATGAAGAAAGACACACACTCGCATTCTATTTATACATCTTTATCTTACAGGTTGGAGCAGTAACTAGCAGCTCCACCTAATCCACGAAACACAGAGTAATGCTGACCAAAACCAAAATTTACAGAAAGTTACCTGTCAAGATTCAAAATACGGAAATTAACATCCACACAGAACTTTACAGTGTGTAACTTAGAGACTTAGCAACATTAAACTCATTTACAATGCTTTTCCTCCCATCTTAACAGGAATAAAAACCTGTAGAATCTATGTGCTGAAAACTGTATAAAGTTCCTTCGTCTGGCTCCAGTTCCGCAGTCTCGTCCTGTTCTCTTGTTTCACCTCATCGGCACCGTCATGTAGCCTTAAACAGCTGGCCACAACTTCTGTGATTGCTCCCTTTTCTCCGAGCATCCTGCAGATATTTAACCCGGTGGCGGCGTGTGTGCGTGTGTGTATCGGTGGTGAGTGAAGTGGTTCTGTCTGAGAGCACGTAAGGACGTTTGTGATGGTTCGTAAGCGGTGCCACCCCAGCCTCCCCTGAGTCCAGCTGAGCCTCCAGCCTGTGGAGCCGCAGTTTCTGGGCTGGGGTCAGAGGTAAGAACAGCTGCCTGGTATAAGCTGCCGTAAAATAGAGCCTAATGGACCCCTCTCCAAAATGTGTGGCTGGCATTATGGGTCATTTCCACTGTTCTTTTCATCTTTTGTTCGAAAACACATTCTATTTGAAGAGGACCGTATCTTTTTTTTTAAAGAGCAACAGCTGTCATTCTCATAATGCACATAGTCTGCAGCTATCAGGTTAAAAATCCACTTACCAACACGTGTCACAGTACATTTATGAAATATTAAACTGCTGAGCTGAAAATGTATAGCTTGTTTACCTCTTTGTGCTCTGTGTTAGAATACACAATTAACAGTTTAACATGGTTTACATTTTTTTTTTTTTAAAAATATAAAATTACACCTGTATTCTGTCATTTCAGCCAGGCAATAAAGAATGGTATGTATAAAATGTTGAATTTTAGAAAAATAAAATACATGAACTTGTGCTTAAAGGAACAATTTGATGGGTGCTTTCTGATTTTTGCTCTGATAATTTTGTCAGTTGAGACAATTTCTCTCATATCTGATTTTGCTCCCAGAGCAGGCCAAGGCAGTTCAGCTCACCGTAGCAACAGCCTGCTCCTGCCCGTCCTCCCCAGCCTCCACCTGGGCTCCTTTGCCCAGCGATTTCACTTTTTCCATGAACTCGGCAATGGTCTCCTTGAAACTCTTCTCCAGCAGCCAACCCTCACTTTCATTTTCTGGCTCATCAGGGTTTGCCAGAGTCTCCAAAGATGTTCTCAGGTACTGCAGACCCACCATTACCCCCACCTGTGGGCCGGAAGAATGAACTATGTAACCGGCTGCAGCAGACGTACTACTGCAGTGACACATGCTCCTTACGTTAGCTATGTTAAAAACAACCAATCTCTCCATTCATTTTGTCTGATTTAAACGTAGAATCAAGGTTGGATTTGTCCAAGGCTGGTCCTGGGCAGCAAAATCCATGTCAGCTGCAGGATACATGTGCAATAACTCTTTCATCATTAAAAGCCTACAGTATTTTGTCAGCTAGAGGCACAGAAAGTTCAAACTCTGAAAGGGCCTTCTTGATTTATATCTTTTCCGCTTCCTCGTGTCAAGTAACAAGTTTTAACTTTGGGAAGAAAAGTATTTTACTGATATCACGAGCTAACAAAAGAACACTTGCAGTTATTCATTGATTTCTGTGATGTCGTTGGGAAATAAACTATAAAATGCTAGAAAACGAACTCACTGTCCACCCTTCCCTCTTCATCTCATACCCTGACACTGAAGGTGTTTGTTTCAAGTTGGCTGTAAACCTTTTCTGACAGACTTGCATAATTTGTACTGTATTAACGCCAACTGCAAGGTGAATCCTAATTAAATCAGGAAATTATTTCATTGGTTCTAACTGCTTATTTGTCAACGAAAATATAGTCTGTGATGATTATTAGGAATTTGCAACTAAGTGGGTTCTTTGTTATGTCGCCTTAAGGACGCAGATTTTGGATGGACTGCTCACCTCCAGAATGGTGACCAGGAGCACCATGGCTCCAATTGTGTTCATCATGCCTCCATAGTACGAGAGCAGGGCCTCCTTGCAGCCGTGCATCCAGATGTTCAGCTCCTCAGTGTGGTGGTCATAGCTGTAGTGGGCTGAGTTGTTGGTGAGCTGATACTGGATGCAGGGCCGTGGTGAGCTGGGGTTGCAACAGCTGAATGGAACTCCCTCCACGAGGTATTTTCCTTCCACATTGCTCATGACTCGGCTGCCCAACAGAAAAATGATTCACCAGACATGTAACACAAGTACACACATATACACTCGTGTCTACCAAAAGGATAAATGGAAATGTTATAACTTGCGTGACCAGAGTGAACCTTGCTAAAGTTGCCCCATTTAAGATGGTAACTTTTGTTTCTTTTCAAAACAGAATAACTTTCTGGTTTTGGCTTTTTACTTTCATTTTAGAACAAGAGAAATATGTAATTGACCCAGAAATCCCCTCCACCCCACTAACATTTTAGCTGAAATTTGATCCTTTATTTTAGTTTTCCAGAATGTGTGTCTGAATTCGGGAATTGCAGTGACAAGTGATAAATTGTTCAGCACTAGTTGCTCTGCCCTCAGTGTTTCCTCTGAGATGCAGTGAAATGTGTGGTGAAGCTGTTGAGTGTGTCCCTTGGCTGATACCCTGTTGCTGGGAGAGCTTCAGTGCCCCGTTCAGAGATTAATGGGAAACGGGTGCGCTCTAAAGCGATTGATGAGAATATCCACTTGACGAAGATAGGCGGTGAGCAAGGGTGACAGGGACAAAGATCCTGATTGTCCTGCACAGTGAGCTCAGTGTCCACTCTCTCTGGAATCTTCTACAGCCTGTCCTGTGTTTAGACTTGTATATTAACACAAACATGGCTTTTCATGCAAATACACATGGTCAGAAAGTTTCCCATTTCCTGCCCCAATGACAAACACACGTTTGCATGTATCCCTTCAAGAGAGACCCCACACATACATACACACGCAAAAAAGCAGAAATGTTTGGTATCTGATAACTATTTGCAGTACTACAGTGCAATTTGTCTTTCATTTAGTTTCTTCCATTTATTCACCCCACATTTCAACTAATGTTTGTTTGTGTGTGTGTGTATATATAATATATATATGTGTGTGTGTGTGTGTGTGTGTGTGTGGGGTGGTATTTTGGTAGGAAAATGTTATATATACATATCTTTTGGAGCCATTTCCCTCCTAAACTACCATCTGTTCCTGTTCCATAAACTGCCACTACATAATCTTTTACACTAAAAAAAAAATTACTGTCAGCTCAGTAAACAGCTATTCCTGTAATGTTTGCTGGCAAAACTGGGGTGTTGACTAACTGACCATACTGCATATGCATCTCTATCACTCCATCTGTTGGTGGAGCCCACTTTTGTTCACTCCAAGTTGAACATTGCTTTGGAGAAAAGCTTCTGTTGAATGAATAAATGTAGATGTAAGTGTGTCATATATACATATAAATGATGATCGGGAAAACTGGGGCTCAAGATGGCCACCGTGTCAGTATTTATTACGGGCATTGCCTGCAGTTGTTATGATTAAAATGGACAGTAAGCTGTGAAGGACAGGGAATGGGATCCGAGGAGATTATCTACCAGTAAGAAGCTGGCTCATGAACATGAACCCTTTTCCTCCTCCACCTCACACCTCATCTCACCTTGCATTCCTGGCCTCCTTGGCAACCAATGATCCATATAGGAATAAAAAGATATCAGCTCTTAAGTTATCTTAAGTTATACCTGTGAATATGTTTCATGGCTTATGATTGAAAAATATATACAGAATGCAGGCTTTAATATCCCTTTTGGCTCTTTATCATTGTTTCCCAATATGACTGATCTTATACATTACACTAAGGAAAAGTGTTCCTCTTTAAATTGCAATCACACTACAAAAATTCTCATGTCCTTTCTGCAATTCCTCTCAGTAACTTCTAATGAAATGACGCATTTCCAAAACAATCTCAGCACAGAAAAATCAAAGTCCGTCAGGTTTTTGTTTCACATCAGTTTTTTACAGAATATCCTCATGTATTCCTACATACTCTATTACTAAACTGTGGCTAAATTAAGAATACTCACTCCCTGACTTCACTGGAGCTAAAATCCAGATAGCGGTTGCTGATCCACTGAATCTCAAACCAATCCCTGTAGTTGTTATTTCCACAGCAGCGGAACTCAATCTGTGTCAGGTCCAGGGTCCTCTTCATAAAACAGCGGCCGGGTGTATCTGTGTCCTTGTAGTACTTCATGCTATTCTTCAGGCCCTCAGCCAATGTGAACTGCAGGGCAATCCGCATAGTGAAGCACAGCAAAGCTGTGAAGAAGAGTAGTGCGTTGAAAAGAACACAACCTCCCAGGAAGAACTTCAACATAGGTTGCCATTTGGCAAATTTGGCAGGGACCAGGGAGTCGTGGCAGATCTTCCCACCGAATGCGTTGACACCACATGCCATCAGCCCCACCAAGATCAGCAGGTTGGGGACAAAGTGGCTCTCATTATTGTCCATCATCTCGCTTCGCTTGCGCAGCTCGATCTTGAAGAAAAGCCCCATGCTGAACACCAAAATACCCGCCATCACGGCGAGCCAATACATCAGCCACAAGCCCTGCGCGAGCTTCACGCGCTTCTTTAGATCAAACTTCACCTTCATCAGCGCCATTCTCAATCCTTGTTCCCTTCACCCAAAGCAAAACTAACAGAACTCTCCGATTCTTTTCTTCTCTGTAAAATTTCCCCTCTAGTCTTCAATTTCAGTATACAGTTTTTCAATGATTTGTTCAGTAACAACAAAAAACAAAGAGCGATCACAGTGGAGCAATCTAGACAAAAAGGTGTAATCCAATCCGAGAAGGAATTGCAGAAGATACTTTTGAGTGGGTCCTCCACTTCATACTCATGGTGACCACCCCGATGGCAGGAAAGCCCATGTTTGCAGATGGCTATTTTGTCACCTGAAACAATTTTTTTTTTCTTTTCTTTTTTAAAAACTTGAATTTTCAGAAAAGGATAGAATCAAAGGCTCTGTCACTGTTACTGGAGATTTCCTTTCCTGCAAAAGGAGATGGGTCGTGGACGTTGTTGCAGCACATCATTCTAAATCTTCTAAGCAGCCTGATCCCATTTGGGGAAATCCTTGTTGGTGGTTATGCCCCAGCTTTAATCTCCTGTCTTACGGTCTAATTGGTTTGCTTTTTGCACGTCAGCTTCCTCACGCTGGACAGTCTAGGACAGGGGCCCGAAATGATGGCTTTAAGACCTCAGCTTCCGTTCACAGGTCAGACACAAACGAAAGGTAAATAAAGAAGAGTAGGAGCTGAGGGACCTTCTCCCCTTCCTGGTGGAGGAAAGCGAGACCTCCAACTTGCCCTGCAATCCATTCCGCAGACTTTCCTCAGTATACTCATTCTACAAGAGCTGCAACTCTCACAACTGGAAGAGCCTGATCACGGGGTGTTAAGGCTAATGTAATGTACTGGGGTGGCTTCAAAAGACCTTCTTTGTATATTATATGTCATGTGAACATAAATATTTTGCTCAGAGAAACCAAGTTTAACTATTTGAGGTAGAGGATCAAAAGCCATAGTAAAAAAAAGTCTGTGACGTGCTAGGGTAAAGCTAGTTTAGGAAGATATGGTCTGAACGTAACTCATTTAATTATTTTCAGTTTATGCAGCTGCTAGTGACACAAAGCTCGCGGCGGCGCCTGAGAGAAATACCTGAGCCCGCCAAAGGCACGAGCCACTCACTCATTCCAGCCTGTTAGCACAAGCTAGCTAGCGACAGCGCTGACTGCTTTCCATGCCAGCTAGGAGGGCTTTTACTTTTATACCTCACAGGATCACACTGCTCACAAGAAAATCATGTAGACACTTTTCTGCTAGTAAGCTTTTACTGGGCAAACTGGTTCAAGTTCTTCGCTTAAACATGATAAGAAAGGACAGGGGGGCGTGATGTGATAGACACACACACACATGTAAAAATTCCACTTTCTCTACAACGTGCTGAAAAATAACGTGTGATTTATTGAATAATGCCAATTTTGAATCCACCGCAGACAGATTATTATTGTAACAAAATTAGTAATTTTTCTGACGCACACCATGAAAACTTCAGCTTGCTCGCTGCAACTGCAGTAATGAGCCTAGTACAAGGACACAAAAGTTTCTATTTAAAAAAAAAAGGCAATGTCATTCACTCTTCGGTTATGAAATTAATACTTTTACCTTTGAAAAACAAAATGGTCGAATTCACGTAACCCGCACACAGAGCAAGTGTTTATTAATCCGATTCGTCTATACAGTTACTTACACACAGTTATTGACATCCGTAATGGTAAGGCGGAATTATTTAGTATTAGTATATTTAAATTTATTCACTTATCCGACGCTTTTCTACAAGCAATGTTCATAATCTCAGAGGAAAATACAAAGACTCTGATTCATTCTTTTGAAAGAGTGAGTTACATCAACAGAAGGAGAGATTGGATGCAGACACGTGGGTTCTAGACAGTCAATAATTTCTAGTTTCAGGGAATCGAGCCTGATCCTTTCGGGATTCATCACTTTCGGGAAACCTCGTGAAGAAATGTGTAGTTTTCATCGTTTCTATCTCCAATAACCCCTTCCCTCGACATTAACTCAACCCATTCTGCATTGGTGTGTTTCATGAATAACATTTCATTAATAACCCTTCGATCACGCATTAGCGGAAGCATATTATAATTGTAACAATGCGTCTGAGCAAACGGCTGTATGATTTGATCATTTTTCATGTTCCATCGAACATGCACTGTTCCCATTGGCTTAACGCGGAGGTTCGGCACCATCTCGCCCCGGATCAGAAGAAGAGGGTCTGCATTTTTAAAGACGCCGCACTAGTTTAGCAAGGTGTCGGCAAGCATGTTGCTTCCCGTGCGAGCCAAATGATCTACAAAGTATTAATTTACACTAGTTGTAATGTAAAGTTCATTTTAAACGCGCAAAACTATTAAAACGGTGACACAATAACGTGTACGATACTGGCGGGAATAGCAAGAGAACTCAGTGTAGTTACACCCATTTCAGAGGGGACACGCCTGGCTTGTTTTTGAACATAGGGGGAGACGCCCACCTCACCCTTTTGTTACGCTTGGATATGAAAATAATTTGATCCAAGTTATGACTTTAGTACAAGGAGAAATGTAATTCGGCCATAGTCCAGTGTTTCATACAGGATCTGCTTCAGATTGGGAGAAGGATGTGTCCGTCAGTGACGATGGTGCCACTGACTGCATCACAGCCGACTGACCAGGTGAACCCGGACATCTGCACACAGGTGTTTACACCAGACTCATTCTCAGTATGTATTGGGGAAAATAAATATAGTTTCAACAGGACTGTTGACACTAACAAAGCGTGAATAGTTGCCCCACTAATAGGACTCATTAAAAAGTAACGATCACAAATTGATTCATTTGAGACCTTACACATAATTAAAAAGGTGTGCCAGTTGAAAGTGGAAACTGCCAGTTATTTGTTCGAATACAGTTTGAATGCTTCGTTTTTATTTGCCAAACTTCTGTCACCAGCACCGCTTCCCGATATTATGCCCCCTCGCGTTCGACTCCATAAAGTTTTTCAAGTTGGGTCTCAGCAATTCAACACTTTCACTTCGGACAGTAATATTTTGTCACACATATTTTCTTCAGGGGGGGGGTGAAAGTCTTTCGGGGAAAACGTACTGACCCACTGGTTATTTTAAAAGAGCCCCTGCAGTGTGCGTGGCTTTAACAGTCTCCCTGCCTTCTTCACCCGCGCGTGCCATGCTTGCGGTAGTTTCCTCGGGGCCGTCCGCGTGCAGCCGCCGCCGTGTGCAGGAGCGGCGCTGCCCCGCCGGCCCCTGGCGTCATGGCGAGGAAACCCCGTTGACAAGGCACTGCTTTTTCATGACGGTGAGTTCCCCTTTGAGTGTATTATAATTTTGTGATAAAAATTTCAAGGAAAAAAACACACACAACCTCCTTCCTCCCCTTCCTTCGGGGAGGGAAGAGAGCGAGAGAGGGAAAAATCTATCTGCGAGCAAAAAAAGGAGAGGGAGAAAAAAAATATATAGCTAGCTATAAGTGAGAGAGGGAGAGGAGGAGGAGAAGGAGGAGGGGGGAGCAAATTAAAAGTTGCCAAATGGAGATATTAGGTTTCAAGAAGAGGGGTGAGACGAAAGCAAGGGCTTGCCTCTTCTTAACCGTCTTCATGTTATGCAAATTCAAATAAATATTTATAGATTGGCATTATCTAAGTCTTTGGATGCGAGAAACAGAAAGACTTCCATATAAATGAGGGGAAAGATCATCTCACATTGGGTCGGTCAGGGCCACACGCCGGACGACAGCGGCGGCGACCGGGCAAACGAACCGCTTTGAAATGGACGCCAAGATGCCTCCGCACAGAACCGCGCAGTTTCCAGGGTTTTAATTGTGGCTAACAAAAAAAAACAACAACGAAAAAAAGAAAACGGCACTCAGCCTTTCTCAGCACAGCGAAAGCGAGGCGACGAAACGCCAAGAAAAGAGGATCGATTCGCGGAAAGAGCGAGTGAGGACGGCAAAGAAAGGCGTTTTGTCCTAGTGAACGGACCTCCATTATCCGTCATTTCGCTCTATTTTCGGACTTGAAGCGCGCCTTTACGCCTGAGAAAGGCGGGGAGGATAATGGGTTTCAGTGCAGCAGACCGAGCAGCGCCGGGCACGTTGGCCACAGTGAGATAACACTGAGGCAAAGCAGAACTGAGCAGCAGTAGCAACAACAACACAATATTTAAGTGACTCCGTGCGATTGAACTGGCTTGAATTTAGTTTTTCGGTGTTACGTGTGTTTTCCGCCCCCTCCCCCATCGCCGTCTGGGGTGAAGTTCCGTGAAAAAACGAAATAAGATTTTCTACGTATTTTTAATCTGCTTCCTTGTTAATTTTGCCCGCAGCCGAGAAGCTGGTTTGCGTTTTGATGTTTATCAATCACCGCGTAAACACGTTTACACACATTTAATCGTTTAAAAATGGAATTTGACTCCTCCTGCTGCCTGTGTCTGTTTCTGGCTTCATGTAACAAAAGTCTTTTCGGTGAAACTGGCGTTTTTCCATGACATCTCTTCATTTCTACGTGTGGTGCAAGTACAGCACTGACTGTTTTGATGTCTGTAAAGTAAACTGTGTATTTTATGCGAATAAAAGGGTAAAATGTGTTTGTTTGGGTTATTATTTTGAATAATTGAAGCAGGTAGCGAGGCACACAGCAACAAGATGAACGCGAAGCTTGGTAGTCATTTCTAAGGAAAAGCTGCATTAAATTTATTTATAGAATTATCAATTACGGTAGAGATTAATTGATGTCACAAATCTGCATTTTAATTTAAAGGACAACATATTATCTTGTTAGCAAAAAGCTAACATTTTAATCTGACGTTTTTACACTGCGAAGCCGGGCCTTGTCATTTTTATTTAAAAAGAGGGGGAAAAAAAGGACAATATCCTAGGTGGCATGTTACTTATACTGAACATAAACTGAATTTATAGTAAAATTTATCTGTTTTCTCACTGTGGAGTTTGTTCGCTGGCATGCAGCCCAAACGAGTGGCGCAGCAGCCGTACTTGTTCGTAAACCGCCATTTTGACTCGTTTCTTCGTCAAGAGTTTCTGCCGTTTACTGACATTAGCAGAAATATTTTACATATATTCTAAATATATCCACAAAAATAGGGATATTACATTTTGTAAATCGGCCCCAAACTAACTATATTCGGACATATATTGCAATTCTTACTGTACTGTATCTGTAGATATATTCTGTATGTTATTTTGAATGTTTACTTGTAATACTTTTAAAGATCATTCTAAAATTCTTCTCTCTAGGTATTTTTTTTGCGTAAACACAGACCTTTTACTGTACGGTCATGTTTAGAAATTCGGATTACACCACACTATGGTGCCCGAAGCTGTAAAATACACAATGTGTATGTAAAGTGACACCTTAGTGTTGGTACCTTCTTCACCAGTTACTGCTCATGGACTTTCAGCTCTTAAACCTGTATTTAAAAACCTTTACTGGTTCCTGCACTGTGCATAATTGTTTAAAAAATATATATATATATATATATATAATATATATATAGTCCATTAGACAAGCAGTTCCTGCATTTTATTTTGAATACATTTGGCCCTGAAATACTCCTGTAGTTTCAGCCCAAACTGCCAGATCTTATTTTTTCCCTCTTTTCTGTCATTTAGTTTCAGTTTCAACATCAACTAAATTCAAAATAGTAATATTAGACACCTTACTTGCTATATTAGACAGCTGTTCTACATGACTGTCCAAATTGTTTGAGTTTTTCACTCCTAAACATTTCATTTGCTGTATGACAAGGGCTGGCAGCCATTTTTTTTCCTCTACTATTCCTGCAGTTGACACTATTGGGGGGGTGGGGGGAAATCTACATAAATTTATTTCAGGACACTAATGACATTCCAAGTCAAATATATACACAACACCTTAACTTGACAGAAGCAGAAAATTTGATGGTGGCACAGCATGTAGCGCTGTTGCCTCAGCTTTTGGGATGTTCAGGTGTAGGTTCATATAGGTTTCAAACTGTGGAGATAGCAAGGGTTTCCTCTCGGTGTTCTGGTTTCTTCCCATGTTCAAAAGACATGAGGTTCAGGGGAACTGGCAATATGCCTGTATTGTGTGAATGAGTGAGTGTGTGTGGCTATCTTCTGATGGACTGGCAACCTGTCCAGGGTGTATCAACATCTCATGCCCAGTGATTCTGGGATAGGCTCCTGACCAGGTCAAGATGTTAGCGAGAGAATGACTAAGCGTTGATAGGTTTGTAGTTGGAGTCCATCATCTTCAACGTTGACATTTAGCTTTGCGCTAAGCTATCATGTGGCAGCACTATTGAACATGGGCATCTTGTCGTGGAAAGTTAATGTTTTTTCAACTCTGTGGACAAGTATTCTGATGAACAAGCTTGGTGATGTATACTCATCCAACAATGCAAAAATTTGTGGAAATAGTTATGACAGTTCGGTATATACCTATACCAAACTTCATCAAGTTGGCTGCACATTTTAATAAAATGGCCAGTTGTGGTCAATGGCAAATGGGTTACCAGCACCTCTATATGTTTGTTAGGATATTCTGGTTTATTGGTGAAATGACTGTATTTACATAATAGTAAAGGTTTCAGCATGACCAAAGATGTTTCTGTGAGAGAATATTTCTAGGTCCTGAAGCTATTATCCAGTTCCTATGTAACTATAACTGGCTCTCTGGTATTTTTTGTTGTAACATTGAGCTGTACACCACTTTATTATATTGTTATTCTTTGATTAAATAGAAAGTAGTGGAACATTTTAATTATTCACATGTTCTTTCTGAACCCTTGTTCTATATCCAATTTTTTGAGTTTTGGTTGTTTTTTTTTTTTTTTTTTTTTCTTTTTTCTAATTAATGTACAGTCTTGACTTGTATTGTATCTCTGTTAAAGGTACTAAAGATATTGAACTTAGTGGTAAATGAGCCCTTTCAGAATGTGGGACAGAAAATAGTGTAGTACTTAGATCTACCACCTTGCACTTGAAGGACCCAGGTTCAGATCCCACTTTTGGCTGATCTGTGACTTTCATCTATGGTGTCATTGCATTCTGGTACACTCATTCGACCGTTGTCCAGCATCTTTCCATTGTCTCGGCACAGGAGCTCAAAGGTGTTAAATGACCAACCCCTTGGTCGCCATTATACATCTGAGAGCCTCTGTGAGTTTTTTTTCATCTATGTCACACAATTATGACAAACATGAACACTGGGAATGATTACCTGTTTTTTCCTTTGAACCACTTCTATATGCAGTTGTCATGGATGATGAAGATGATCGGCGTCTTCTAGATATTATAGGGTGAGATGTTTTTTTTTTTTTCTTCATTTGCTTTTACAGTGAAATCTTCCATGCTTCCTGCTGAAACTGTCTTAGAGGTCTTGTTTCAGGGATTGATGTTTAGATGTAAACAGGGTCCAGATTAATCCCAGTTTTGTCACTTCTACCTGTTCTCTTATCTGCCAGTTCCTCCTTCAGCCTGGGGCTACTCATTTCAGATTCTGTGTTAATTTTCTTATTTGTGTCCTACAGAGATGTGCAAGCACTGAATGATTATCTTCATGGCTCCAGCAACAAATCGGTAAGCGTTTGTTTTAAGCCTTGTGTTAATTTTCTAAACTGACAGAAGTCATGCAAGCTTTATTGTTGCTGTTGATGGTACATAATAGTTCAGTGTGTTCTTGGACATATTTTAAAGTGATGTATCGTAATACATGCTGCTCAGATGGCTTGTAAAGAACTCCGCCTCTAACTGAAAACTAACCTGCATATTTTGATTAATGCTTGATTCGTTCCAGTTTTTTCAAGTGAGGTGACATACTATCCAAATACTTTTTATTAAAACAATTAAAAGCTGAATTTGAGTTAAACTCAGAGCAAATTGCATCTTCCTTAGCTCGATTGTGCTTCTTTTTTGCATTTTGCTTTTGTAGATCAATGAAGATGATGTGACAAATGCAACCTTTGGTTCTGCCAGCTTTTTTACCAGCAACACTGTAAGGGTCATATTCCGTTCTCCCTACTACTGAAACCTATGGTGTTTTGTTACACAATTTTCTGTTGTGGTTACTTCTGCCTCTTACTTTGTAGGATGACCCCATCTCCATTTTGAATGATGGCACTAACCATTTGGGTGATATGGAAGGGGCAGTGCTCCAGCTTCCCAGTAGCCTCCAGTTCATTGAGGAAGAGCTGGGTGGAGCTTCGCCCTCGGGGATGGAGCTGGGAGAGGAACAGCCATTTGATATCCTCCAAAAGTCTCTGCAGGAAGCAGATATTACAGAGCAGACCCTGGCTCAGGAGGCGCTACTAGAAGCTACACCATCGTCTCTGTCTTTTCCCCCGCAGCTAGTCTCTGGTGGTACTGAGGTGTCCCAGTTGCCTGTGCTGCAGACCCAGGGCTGTGCACAGTTCCCTGGAGTTCAGAACCAAGGTTTTATTCGGCAGATCCCACCCCCTCCTCTGCAGAATGGCTCCTCTGGACACATCCAGCTGCTGGGATCCTTCAATGGTCCCACCCCCATGATGACCATAAACAGCATAGAGAGACCTCAGATCCTACTTCGGCCAGGGGAAGCTGCTTCGCCTGGTCTGGGAGGAGGTGTGCTTATGCAGAGACCAACATGTACATCTGGGGCAACACAGGCTTCTATGTTCAACCCCACTGCAGGGGGACAAATGTCCATGCCTTTCAAGGGCTCCAGAACACCCATCCCCCTGCAGAACATCATCATTCAGAGAGGCACTTCCCCACAGATGTTTGTCAAACCCATCCAGCCCAAGCCCCTTCAGGTGGGGGGGCAGGCTGTATACAACATCAGTAGCCTAAGTCTGCAGCCACAAAGTGTAACCCCAACCAACTCTGGCCAGGCCCCCCAGCAGATGACTGTTAATGTTGTGAATCAGACTGGCCTTCACAAGATAGCCTCTGGCCCCCAAGTACCCAATCACTCTAACAGCATCATGATCCACTCAGCCTTAGGAGAGCAGCAGCAGCAGATGAACATGCTTTCAGGGCAGTACCTGTGTCCTTCCTCACTCAATATTACTCCTGGTACAACCACACACGGTGTCCAGACACTAAATGGGCAAGTGTTGCAAGCACAGGTCCAAGGCACCGCTGACCAGACCTTTGTCACTCGTTCTGCCACTAGCACCTATTCTGGGGCTTTCCTGACCAATCAGGGGACAGCTGTGCAATTGATTGCTGGACAGAACTTTGCCACAGCAGGACACTTGGTTGTAAACCAGGGAATTATGAGTGGTCAGATTGGACAGACCTCTCCTTCTGCGGTTCAGGTGTCCCAGTCTGCTGCAAAACCCCCGCCTACTTTTGTCACCAGCACCCCTCTTGGTCCCAACCCTGTTCCGGATGCACAGATCCAGGCTCGCTACACAGTGGTCAACTCCGTGGACTCCAGCCACATTGGTTACACAGCACAATTACAAGGAGCCAAAGGAGGTGGGGCTGCAGGCCTCCAGAACCTCCAACAGAGACAGCACATCGCAGCAGCCCGACAGCCAGATACTTCGCACCTGGGAGCTCAAGGGCTGCTCCAGCTCCAGCTCCAACCTGAGACACAGTTGTCTCTGCAGAGTCAGGTGAGTTACCACTGATTCAGTTAGTTACATTTCTTTAGACTAGCAGTTCTCTCAAAACTCCTTATGGACCCACAGCTGTTCTGAATATCTCCTTTTCCATTACCATGGATCACAAGGTTAAGTGAGTGATTATTAAGTCCTCTGTTATTGCAGTGAGGTATGCTTATGGTATAAAACTTGTATATGGAATCTGTAGGGGTCTCCAGGGAAAGGACCGAGAAGCAGCATTTTAAACTGTTCCATGTTTCACTTGAAGCACTCGTCAGCAATGTACGTGACATGCAGATTCATATTGAGCTTACTCTTGTATTCCTTACTGGGTTTTATCTTTTTCCTCCCAGGATTCAAAGACTTTTTCATCTACCGCTAATGTACAGGATGGGCTGAGGCAACCACAGCTGGCAAACCTGCTTGGCAACAAGGGTAGGCTCTTCTAAAGCTGAAAATGTAGGTGTATAATAGCACGTGTATGTATTGTGCCTTTGTAGATGGCTGTACTGTATGTCTGCAGTTTGTCAGCATTATGTTTGTTGCATTCGAATCCAGATCACACCTGAATTGCAGTTTAAAATCTACTCTTAAACATTTTTTTTCAGTTTTAAAAGCAACACAAGCCCTAGAAACAGTTGTGTATCAACCTGACCAGGTGCCATCTGTCCTCTCTGCAAACAAACAGGTGAGTGCATCAGTGTGAAAAGCTACACTATTTAACAAGCAAGGGTACAAAAGATGACTAAATTTAGTTATCCTGGTCTTTTCTGTACAGCTCACCACACTAAAGAGACCTGCTCCTCAACAACTGACTAAAGGAGGCATGTAAGTATCTGTTTTGTGCCTTACTATCTCTTCACACCCTTCTCTGCCCACCTCATCTGCTGGCTTTTTGTCCCCTGTCATGCTTTTTATATAAGCATGAAACTGGCACACAGGTGCTGTCTCTCTTCCAAATTTTAGCTGATTGTAACCCTGTTTTACTCATTCTGACTCTAACTTTGTTACACAGATAAAAGTCAAGTTTTTCTGATCTCCCTCGTTGTATATTGGTGGTATTCTTCTACACGCAGGGAGAGAAACTCCTACTAGGATGCAGGCTGATTCTGAATCCTCTGCTTCTCGCTGAATGTCACTGTTTGACTGTGATGTATTGCAGGATCCTCCAACAGCTCCGGCGAGATCAGGCCAGGGCCCTGGTGTCAGATCGGTCTCCCTTCTCCTCTTTTGGGGATGCAGTCCAAAGGCTGTTGCCCTACCACGTGTTTCAGGGGGTTTTGCCTTCTAGCAATGACCTCAGGAAAGGTATCTTCTCGTGCTTCTCCCTTCTGATGAACCTGAGATCCCTGAAGAAAATGTAAACATCAGTGGTTCTTCTTTCCCTTTGCAGTCGATGTGGAGTTCGAGGAGGTAGCCTCGCAGGTCTTGAAGCGGACCCAGTCCATGCTGAACAAATACCAGCGCCTGCTGTTGGTTGAGGCTGAAGTAAGTCCTGCTCTGTAACACATTAACATCACGCAGAACACACAGCTGATCGAACAATAGAATAGCCTAAGAAGACAATAACTTGAAAGCCTGAGGCCACGTGTTCAGAGTGGTTTCTGGCATTGACACTTTTTTTGCTTTTTCTGAGCCACTGGAAGGGTGTCAGGTACAAATGCAAAGAAAAAAAATTACCTTTCGGTTACCCCTCCTTGTCACTTTAGCACCCATGGTAGTGATATAAATGTTCACTAAGCATTATGTTAGTATAAATCAATGACTACTAATTCTGCAAAGTCATTTGCTGTTTACTGCAATGTTGAATGAATGATTGAATCAATGTAATGTAAGTATTTTTTTGGCTTGCTGCTTCTTGTTTTTTGGACAATTATTTTTATCTGTACTTTTATTGTTTAATAACACAGATCTCTGACTGAAGCCCATGTCTGTATGCATACCCCTTAATTGAAAATTACAGTTGTTTCCAGGTGATTTTTAGCAAACTGATTGAAGATTTCATTTAAACCTATTTTTTTCCCCCTGTGAACTTGATTTTATTTCTGTACGAGACTGCATAAGGTTTCTTGCATAGAGCTGTTAACCAAGTCTGTTGTCTGTTATGGTTTTTCTCCAGCGACCTTGTTTGTCATCGGAAATAGTGATGATTGACAGGACGTTCAACCAGGAAGAGCGGCGCTGTTTGACACAGGAAAAGCGGCTGGCACTTGTAGATCCAGGTATGTCAAGCAGAGCGCAAGAGTGATACTGGAGATTCAGCTCACATCGATATGCCCACGTGAGAAAAATAAGAATACCTGTCTGGTAGTCATTTTAGGAAAGTCCTGCCTGACAAGTAGGACACCCACCCACTTTCCTGCTTTTTATTGTGCAGCACTCTGTGTCACTCTGCTAAGAAAGGTGCTGTATAAAATTATGCTGAAGGTATTTGAAAAAGGAAGTAAAACCAAAAGAAAACAAGCAAACCTGTATACTCCTGTTCAGAAGTATATCTTGAAATAGGTTTGTTGAATGGAATTTTTGTGTGAAGTAGTAAGGAGTTTGGAGTTTCTTTTTTGACAAGCCTAGACCTAGAGTTCAAACGCGTACGTGGTGCTGGTTCGAAAGGGACCAGTGGGGCAGCGTGTGAGGGCCCACTCCTTGTTAACAGCGGAATCCAAATACTAGATTAATGAGGCAGTAGATTGACTGCTGATTAAGGAGTGAAGAGATGTTGGGCTCCCGCTAAGTTGTGCTTTGATACTGACTAAATGCATCAGTCTGGAAACTTGTAATGAGATGTCCTTTTCGAGGGCTTGCGTTCTTAGATGGTTCCTGACTTGATGCTCTGTATGTTTACCATGCACATTTGTTAGAACGTTTGTTAATATATTCAGGTCAATACAGGAACAATGCGCAATACAGGAACTGCAAGTAAACTATGAACATTTAACTTGTTTGTAATTCTTCACGGTGAGACTGTTCACATATTCTGGATATGACATGGTATGTACGTACATTGCAACTGATCTGTAAATGAGGTGAGAGTATTTCCTGTTGCAGAGGGTTACCTGGAGGACTTCTGTTGTCCGCCAAAGCCAAGGCAGACAGTCTGGAGACAGGAGCAGCTTGGGGGTCCTGCTGAGACAACTCATACAGCCAGCAGTACTCACCTCTCAGAGGATCACCCAGATGTTTCCAGAGGAGAATGTGGTCATGATGATGCATCATGTAAGGGAAGTGGTGAAGATAGGGTGGCAAAGATCCATTTGGACCCTTCCAGCAGGACCGATCCACAACTTGGCTGCAAGGACCCTAACAGTGAAGCAGGGGTGTCCATCAACACCCACTTGGAGACTGCCATCAAGAGCATTCTGGACCCAAAAAAGACCCAGAGGTGCTCACTGAGTGTTGTCGTCAACAGGAACAGTGACGGCAGCCCGCACCCGACACAGACCCCGCATCTGAATGCCCAGAGCCTGCTGAAGCCTCATGCTGCAGAGCCCAAACATGAGGCAGTGGCTGACACAGACTCTGTTCTGGAGGCAGCTGTCAATAGCATTTTAGAGTGTTAGTTGGTGCCATGATTTTTATTTTATTTTATTTTTTTTTTTTTAAAAAAAAAAAAAAAAAAAAAAACTCTCTTCCCCAGTACTTGTCATTCATTATTTATCTATCCTTCACATAACTGTTGTCAGCTCTCTGCCTGATGGTGTCTGTAGGTGGGTCTTGCCTTCCTCTTGTTGCTGTTTAACAATTTGTTGCCTGAATTGTATAACATGACACCTCATCCAGGACTTTGTGTGCACAACTGTTGAGTGTCCAGCCATTTTTGTGTTGGTGTCGTCAGGTGCCAACACACGCCACCCTTCCAGTGGCTGAAAAAGGTGGTAATCCGTCTCTTTTTGATTCTGTCTGTTTAGTCCTATCTGACAAAAAGCCTGCCTAACACTGAAGTGAACCACACCCAGGAGAATTCTGGCTAAAATGTCATTTTCAGTAATACTTCTTGTATTGTTGATGTTAGTACTTTTCACTTTTGTGAGTTGTTAGTTTTTTTTATTTTTAAAATAACTTTTTTTTTTTTTTTTTTTGTACCTTAAAGGTATGCCACCCCAAACTAAGACAAGCGCATTTTTACTGGGGTAAATAAGCTCTCAGATTGAGGTGTGATATTTCCACATTCATGTTAATGTATTGTCTTTTTGTTTTATTTTCCTTCATTTTGAATGAGTTTGTGATTTTTGATAGTTGGTTGTGTATGCAGCCCTAACTCTGGAGGTTGTTTTTGCCCTTGTTTGCTTTTAAATGTGTCCTGTAGCAGTCTCAGATATTGCTTGAAAGACGCAACTTTTTGTCCAATGTCGTGATCCTGTTAAGTGACCTGCTCCTCTGTCACTTATCATTGCAGCAGGGCTTTCGGTATACTCTGCTGTAGTGGACACTCAAGAGTTGAGTGGATATAGTATCAGATGTGAACCCAGCACATTCACTACCTTTAGCTGCCCATGGGTGTGTCGCTGTAATGCGGAAAACAGATGTACAATCCTTAAGGCATTTATACAACACTCACCACTGTATTCCAATTCCTGCACAAGGTCGTCATCTCAGAACTGCAAGCATTGTGCTTTCAGCTAATGTGATGGCAGAACTTGAAGAATTGATGTGAACTGAAGAGTTACCAAGTAATGTGATTTTCTGAACAAATTTTTTTTACTGTGTACTTTTTTGCTGTTGGGAATAGCTGGGTTTTATTACTGCACAGCTATGTTAAGCACTGTAACACAAAGAGTTAATTCCACTCAGTACCTGGCCTGGCTTCATGAACTGAGCAGAACCAGCATGTATTGAGGTCGGAAATTGTTCTTCAATTGTACTTTAGTGCCACTAAACCATGATATTCATTTCGTGGGGTCCTCTTGATTCAGAAAAGATGTCGCTGCAAGTGATCCTTACTAAAATGAAATCCTGTCTGGTTTGCAAACACGGCATCGTCTAACTTACATTTCTGCGCTGTGAACCAATGAGCTGTGAGGTCCCTTCTCAGGATGTCGGGTCAGTTTCTGTCAAAGTTTGTTTCGGAGGAGGAAAAAATGCTTCCTTTTTTACCAAGAAAAGAGACTGAAATACAACTACTGCATTTCTGGTATGCGGTTTCTCGGAAGAGGAGGGTTGGGCATCTTTAAAGTTCTGTGTCAGGGCTTTGATCCAAATGTATGGGTAGGGAGGGAGCTGTGCATCAGAACACAACCGAGTGCGTAACTGCAAACGCATGTTGACACGCTCTACAGATTGGTGATATGGGTGATTTAAAGTACATCAGTTCAGAGATATATGCTGCCAGCAATGAATACTGATGTATCAGAGTAACACTGGGTTTGGAGATGTGTGGATATGTGTTCAAAGAGCTCCCCGAGTGGTTGGATGGAAACACTTTGTAGAGCTGACCGTCAGATTGGATGTAGATAGAATTACAATTTACAGCTGACCTAGACAGCAGATTGTATGTTGTGAATTTATGTGTGTGAGTGTGTGTATGTGCGTGTTTGTTTGTGTGTACTATACATTTTATAAGTATCTGATTTAAATATTTTACTTATTAGGTGAAATCCAGATAAATGCCTTTCTCAATCCAACCAAAATGATGGAAGGGGAAACTAATTGTGACTGCACTCTGCAAACAAGAGCTAAAATAATAATAAAACCCGAAGGCCCATGTTTTGCAGGGCTTCCTTGCCTTAGGAGAGAACATGTGAAACACTGATCATTTTACTGTCATTGTTTTGCTGCTTTTTTGCTGTCTGTTGAATGAGCGTGGCCTTATGAGACTTTGTTCTGTGATGTGATGTTTTCCAGTCTCCTCACTGATCTGCCGTCATTTCACTTTATTTTTATATATCATTTGTGTGGTATCAGTCTCACACAAAACTTGATTTGTATAGTTTTGTTTTGTATAAACATTGAGGGGGGGTAAAACAGAACAAAAATATTTATAATTTTTTTGTAAAAAAAAAAAAAAGAAAAATGGTTATTTTTTATTGTCTACTGTTAAAGGAAAAAAAAGTTATGACATATTGTCCTGATTTTTACATTTGTTTTGTGTGGATGTAAAACAACTACATGTACAAAAGGAAAAAAAAGACAGATTAAAATCATTTTCAAATCCAGCCAAAGAGTTGTAGAAACCTGTGTCATCTGTGTTTGTGCTCCTGCGGACAGTGTCTTTGATGGACCTCTATGCTGCGTAGAGGCCTTGACATCTACTGTGCAGTTCTTGAAAATGTTCCTATTGCTTCTTGTTGCCAGCTGTGTTGTGGCAATAAAAGAGGAGAAAAAAATAAACATGCCCTATGCTCACATAATTTGCACAAAGTGGAGGTTGTAGGTGCCTTTGTTGCTGTCGCTCCCAGCACATTGGGTTAGGGTTAGCCATGGCAGTGTGTGGTGTCAGTAGCAACACAGTGAGGTGGTCACTGGGAATGGCCTCCTCACCAGTTTCAGCTGATCCCAGGTGACGATCAACTGCAAGTGCAAGTGACCGACGTCTAATTTAAGCTTTCTACCCTTTTATTTTGTTTTCCTACACGTGTTTGGAATTTCATCGTTACTCATGGGTGGAACGGTTGCGCAGCAAGTAGCGCTGTTGTCTCACAGCACCTGGGTGGTGTGAGAGGACGTGGGTTCGATCCCCACTCAGTCTGTGTGGAGTTTACATGTTCTCCCTGTGTCTGTGTGGGTTTCCTCTGGGTGCTCTGGTTTCCTCCCACACTCAACAGACATGCTGTTCAGGTTCATCCATAGTGTGTGAGTGACAGACAGAGAGTGTGTGTTCCACTGATGTATGGATGAGTGACCCAGTGTAAGTAGTGTATCTAGCAGTGTAAGTCACCACGGTGAATAAGGTGAGTGGGCTGACAACACTACATAGAGTTCATTGGAGGTTCACTGGGAGAAACGTGTCTGCTAAATGTAGTGGAACTCTAACTTGTCTCTTTTGTCATTTAATGTATTATTATTTATTTACTTTTGGTATAATTGTGCACCTTGTTTTGTGCCATATGTTAAGTTGCTGTTGGTGTGAATTTCCCTGCAGGGAATAATAAAATACCAGTCCTGTCCCATTACCAACTACTTACTCCTAGTGATGTAGTTTAGATTCTTACTGCCACCTTGTGGCTGATTTATGAAAGTACACGGGTCAAAACAAAGAGAACTTTACATTCGCTTAGTGGACACTTTTCACCAAAGCAACTTACAATGTTAATCTATCCACAGTTATTTATTAGGGTACATACCTTGCACAAGGGTACTACAGTCGGACATAAGATTCAAACCTGTAACCACTGGGACCAAAGGCAGTGGCTCTAACCACTACACTGTTAGATGAATATGATGCCAATAGGGAATATAAGAATTAATTTACTTATAATCAACTTTTGACTAGTTTTGCAAAATTTCCAGACACCAAGGTGCACCAACATCTGCACCTGGTTACTGAAGTTCAATTCTGTACAGTACGTTTACACTTTGCTTTAGTTCTCTCCCAGACTAAATTTTGGTCCTGTGCTCCCGTAGACAAAGCCTAACATTGAGTTGAAGTGTCAAAGATCTGTCACAGTGATGCGCAAACCCAGGGACACTGTGGATTGAATAAAGCAGAATGGAAAAAAGGCTCCACATCATCTGCTTAGCTAAAAATCACCGCACTGTAACACCAACCAGTGTTACAAGTGGAGGGCTGGCATTCAATACCAGAACTAATGGAAAACCACAAACGCTTCTGTCCACAGTCACAGAGAGCAGGCGATTTGTTTGCAGGACGTGGGAGACACAGCAGTCCGATGGAAGTTGTGGCAAAACTGACCTTAAACCCAAACTGCATGATCATGACACAATACAGCCAACTGGGCCCTCCCCGTGTACAGCTGGTGACGTCCCCTGAGTTCAAACTCATAGATTTTGAATAGACTTACCTTTTATTGGCTTTTAAACGGCAGGCAACACACTGCGGACCACAGGCACATGCCAAGGAGACCATCGGGGACCTCAAGATGAGCAATGTCATTTACAGGATACAGAGCAGCCTGAGTGTCACCACGTGGTGACACAGATCAGCAGAGAACTTTCAACACCAGTCCAAGAACATCAGCTGAGAGTAAAGAGACAAGACGCACTCTTACTCATTTTGGGTCATGAAGGAGGTTCTGGGCTGATCCAGCTGTAGACAAGGTAGGGGCTTTCTGGAAGCCTGGGTCTCCTCACCAGATTCAGTCAACTGGCACGTGGATTTGGACACTGTTTATGGGTCAATGACAGGTAAGGAGCTTGTGCGGAAAACTTCTCAGCTGAGGCACATGCGATCACAGCGTCCAGGAACCTGAAAAGGTCAACGACAGGGGGTCAAGGTCAGGGGCAAACAGATCAGCCAATTGCAACCCGTTGTTCAGCTCAACGGTATCTACCCTAACTTTCTGTAGTTGCCTGTGACAAGTTCAGCTCTGGTCATGGCCTACAAGATGGAAAAGGATCTCAACACCAATATTTATAGGGTCTGATGACTCCCTACACCCCAGCAAGACTGCTACACTTTTCCACCTCCATGCTCTCTCAGAACTGCTGAATCCCTTTAAACATTCAAGAAAGGTCTCCAAACTCATCTCTATCATGTTTATGTTTATTCACTGAGGAGATGCTTTTTCTCCAGTGAACTCTGTAGTGTTATGAGCCCACACACCTTATTCACCGTGGTGACTTACACTGCTAGATACACTACTTCCACTGGGTCACTCATCCATACATCAGTGGAACACACACAGTATGGGTGACTTAGTGATAGGGTTGCCAACCGTCCAGAATACTGAAAAAGACTTGCATTCCGTATTAAAACCGTAGGGAACGCGGTTTATCCCCTATTTTAACCTTTCACACCCAGAGACATTTAAAAGTATTTATTACATATATTTACTGCATAAATAAACTTCGCATTGGCATAAAAGTGTTAAAGAAGATTAGGAAAACTTTGCAAAAATGGATGTGAAACAGAGGAGGGTTAAGGGTCAAGGGTCAAGGGGACCCCCGTCCCCGCGAGAGGGACAAGGCAGGTAGCTACTCACTAGATGACTAGATGTTATCATGGCTGCTAATAGTCCAGCTCGTAAACGGAAACTTAGAGACGTAGAAAAAAGTGTAAAAAAGAATGGGAGACGGAGAACCGATGGCTTAGCAAAGTCAGGGAGAACGAGTTTATGCGAACTGTAATTTAAACTTTGTTTGCAAGAGACATTTTTCTGTCAGACACGGTGCAGTTCGTATGCGACGTAAAACAAGATGCGTCTACGCCGGAAAAAATTTCATCGACGGAACGACCGAAGGCACAAGATCCAAAGGACAATTTCACGTTTTTTTTTTTTTTGTTGCACCATCTCAACCGATGCTGATATATTATGGTAAGCTATTGTTTTCTATTACACACGTTTTCTTTGCAGTGACTTTATTTTTCAAATATATTACAAAATGTAATCTACTGCTTAAAAATATACATTTCCAGTATAAAACTACATTTGATTTCAGTGAGTTAAAAACAAAATTCTCAGATTCAGTGACTTATAGCATTTAATAATTCGGTTAACTTTGTTTTATTACACATATTTTGTAACGACCTGCGTTACTGTTTTGGGCGGGAAAATTGTTAAATGCATTGTGGGAAAAATGTGACCTGTGGGTGTGCAACCACTGGGGTCACTTCTGGAGGAAATGATGGTGTGATCGTGTTTCTGAGTGGGTTTTCGGGGGGAAGGCTGGTTTGCGGTATAGATCCTTGAGGAAATGGATTTGTTATATTGATTTTATTGTTTCATTTATTTGATTTTTATTTTTGGCATGGTAGTTTTTTAGGCTTTATTTATTGAATAAAGATTTTAATTACCGAAAATGATGAATGGAGATAGTATTTTTTTGTCAGCTTGCACAGTGTGTGTTGCCTGACACTCTTGGGTATGCTGGTGATCCATTCTGATCTGTAGGGGGGAATTTCCTGTGTGCCTTGGGTGGGTTGGTGATCCATTCTGATCAGCTGAAAAAAAATTATTTCCTTGTGTGCGAGTGTTTTAGTAAAATGTTAGAGATGAACGGTGCCTTTGCGTCCGCTGCGCACCACAATACATTAGCTACAAAGAAATTGGGACTGTCCCTTATTTTCTTCTGCAGGGGTTGGCAACCATACTTAGTGACCTCACCCTATACAGACCCAATTCTCTCCTGATCTGCTAATGGTTCCATAAATGTGCATCACATCATTTGTTACCATCACCTTTGTGTAATGTATGCCAGAAAAAAACCTGAGTTAATGAACAAACTGACTGCACTTAAGCATGTTTCTATATCTAAAGCACTTTATCATGAAATATGCTTCATCTGTTTTAAGGAAATCTTCAGTTATCGAGGAATTTCTTTCATATCATAGACTTTGAATGAGCAGTAGAAATTATTAAAGGTTAAAGCCGTCACAGGTAGTGTAGTTGTCTTACAGTGCATGGGTAGTGTGAGAGGTTGTGGGTTTGATCCTCACTCAGTTCATGTGGAGTTTGCATGTTCTCGCAGTCTGGGTTTCCACTCAGTTTGAAGACATACTGTTGAGGTTGGTTGGTGACTCTCTGAAACAAAAAGGAAAAAAAAGTCATCCATAGCGTGAGTGAGTGAGTGAGTGGTGCGAGAGGATGTGGGTTCAATTCCCGCTCAGTCTGTGTGGAGTTTGCATGTTCTCCCCGTGTCTGCATGGGTTTCCTCTGGTTTCCTCCCACAGTCCAAAGGCACGCTGTTCACGGATAGCATGTGAGTGACAGAGAGTGTTCCACTGGTGTATGGATGAGTGACCCAGTGTAAGTAGTGTATCTAGCAGTGTAAGTCACCTTGGTCAATAAGGTGTGTGGGCTGATAACACTACATAGAGTTCATTGGAAGTTACTTTGGAGAAAAGCATCTGCTAAACGAATAAATGGCTCTTTCGCTCCCAGACACATGGGTTGTGGTTTAACAAGATGTAGGGCAGTTTAACAACAATTCTACATTAGACAGATGTAGAATGGTTTAACAAAACACTAAAAAATATAATTTGTAAATTGTTGCACACAATTGGGATAACATGTTGGACCCCTTATTATTGGCTGTGTTGAAGGTTCCTGAAGCCTCCAGGGGGTTTCCTGGGTTGAGCTGCTCAGCAGGAACCAACCTAAGGGTATTCTGGACACTGTTAAAGAAAGCAGGGAGCAGAGTTCCAGCTCCATTAAAAATTAGGTGTAATATATCATCAACTTACAAGAAAAACTGTATTTACTCAGACAGATTGCAAGGGAATATTTGCTCCAGGCTGAAGAATGTTAGGTCCAATCTTGCAATAGGCAAATGGTTCAGACTGTTTGAGTCAGAAGTTCTTGTGGTGCTTCCGATATCCCATTCTAAACTGCTTGCTAAGTGGCGAAGGCCCTTTGTGTTCATGCTGCGAGTCGGGAATGTTGACGGAAGTGAATCATACTAGTAGGGTGACTCCCATCTCCTCAATGTGCTTAAAAGACAGACGTTCATGAGTTACAGGCAGAATTTCTAGATGCTTTTGCCCCCTCTGGGATGAAAAGGTATTAGTATCAGGAAAAAGCCCACACTTGGTGCATTTTGAAGTCACTCCAGTCATCTTCTTGTTCACAATCAAAATGATGTGAAGGAGGAAATTGATAAGGATGGAGGTGAAGGTAGTAGAGTAATTGAAAAGAAAATTGATTATCCCTATATTTCTTGCACCTGAACTGGATGGTTTGGTGTATTTATGTGTTAATTACAGGAAGGTAAATGGCATCACCAAGTTCAACACATGTCCAGTCTATGAGGTCTTGGACTGTCATTGTACTGCTTGCTTTTATTCAACACTGGATTTAATAGAAGCCTAGTGGCAGATTCCTTGTCTCCAAAGTCTGAGGAGATCTTGCTCTTATTGATTCCTTTGCTGTATATAAATTTGTCACTCTTGCATTTGGACTTCAAAACGTCTCCACCACATCTTATTGGTTTATGGACAAGATCCTCCATCTTTATGTGGCTTATGCTGCTGCAAACTTAGATGACTTTATTATCTATAGCATTGACTGCAGAGGCATTTGGTACACCACAAGGATGTCTCAAAGTCGTTAATGTGGGCCAGGGTCACAGCAAAGTGTGCAGCTGGAAGGAACGACGGTTCGATATCTGGGGTTTCTCATGAGCTGGGGCACAGTCAGTTCCAAAATGGATCAAATGGTGGCCATTTCTTCACGTCCAATGCCCAAGACCAAAAAGGGTGAGGTCTTTTCTGGGATTGGCTCATTATTACCGAATGTTTGTTCCAAATTTTTCCCAACTTGCAGCTCGCTTTTGGACAGAAGTTGGAAAACCCAATTTGCTCAAGCGGATGCAGCAGCCGCAATATTCCTTGTCATTCAAATGAAGAAACCCTCTGCAGCGAACCTATTCTAGTGTGTTCTGATTTCTCTCTTCCCTTTGCACTACAAACAGATGCCAACCAGATCACCAAGGGTCATGACATTTGGCACCATGTAAATTTCAGGTGGTCGACCCGCCCGACTTCCTCTCGTGTTGTGGTGAGGCAGAATCCGCAGTGGAGCAGTGTGGCACATGAAGGGAGACCCCAAAACACAAAACCACCTGTGCCTGGTTACCATGCCTCCCTCACACATGCACCTAGTTAGTTAGAGTAAACAAACATCTACTTGTCATTGCTCCCAGGTTTAGGGTTTAAAACCATCACTTTGCAGCAAGAAGGTGCTGACATGTGATGTGACAAAGACAGAGAGCGGAGACCTTATTTCTGAAGTGTCTACTGCATGGTTGCTCTTTACTCAGGCTTTTCTCTGGACCATGTTGTGGTCCTGTGTCTTTGCAGATAAAGCCTAATACTGACTTCAACTGACCTGAGAACAGGCATTGTCCTGTGAGAAGAATCAGGGTCACAATAGCGTTCTATCGTGAAGACAAACTACACATTTCTAGGGTAACAGCAAAAAGCACAAGACAAACCATGATATACAGCCCTCAGTTTAAGAGTACAGGGCTGTAATCTGAATGATGCTCTAATTAGATAGCAGGTAACTGTTGACATATTTGGGAGTAGAACAAAAGATCCCTTATTAAAATTAAATTATTTAGATGTAGGCCATCTATCTTAAAAATGCCAGCCTTTCCCAAAAATTGCCCAAATTTTTAACATTTGTTATGTTTTTGAATTCATGCCAGGTTACTAATCGTTTAAGGAGTGTAATCTATTATATACAATGTCCTCCCTAAACCATCTTGGTAATGGACTGCTTTAGTTTAGGACTATTAATACACACACACACACACACACACACACTACTAAATGAATAAATAAATCCAAGTGTAACAGTAAATGTACTGAGTCAATTAGTGAGCTGTGTGGTGGTGGTCTGTCCTTTAGCTTTGGCAGTGACAGTAGTCACTGTGTTCAAATCTCCACTGCTGGTTTTTGGCTTCTCCCTGGCAATAGTGTGGTCTGGATGGACCGAAGCTGAATTTGACAAGATCAGATTATCTGTGGAAATCAAATCCACTTAGTATTCAGTTTATCTAATTGTTAAGTTAACATGATCCTCCAATGCACCAATTTTCCCAAACAACTTATTAAAGCAAAACATTACAATACTGCACATGACTCCTTTCCCAAACAACTCTGTATTAACTAAGCATTTTGTGAATGTGAAATTCAGTACAATATCAGCGAGCAAAAGTAAAGTATACATAGTTCCAGACAAACATAAGTGACCTCTCAAGACATGTTTAGGATGAACCTTACATTTAGAAGTGATTCTGTTTTATCGAGATATGGTGTGTGGTTCGAAAATGAGTGCTCAGTCAGGGGTGGGTTTTTGTTTGGCAGTGGAGAAGTGTGACTCGCCTAGCAGGAGTGTGTGGCAGGACGGGGGGGGAGTTGAGGAGGAAAGTCCAACACCCACTTGTGCATAATCACACACGTGCACTGAGTGAAACCGCTTGTCCCAAGCGGGGCCGCGGCAAACCAGAGCCTAACCTGGCAACACAGGGCGCGAGGGGGAGGGGACACACCCAGGGCAGGATGCCAGTCCGTCGCAAGGCGGACTCGAACCCCAGACCCACCGGAGAGCAGACACAGGCCAAACCCGCTGCGCCTCTGCACCCCCGTCGAACAAACTACTATTAAAATAAAAAAGTACTGTATATCTGCATATAAAGTTCTTCATCTGTTGTTACATGTGCTCTTACTTACCCTCGTTCATCTGTTGCTTTAGGGAAAAGATGCTGCCAAATGAATAGATGCACGTGTAATTTTAAAATAAATGATGATTAAGTGATGATTTCCTTTTTCAATCAAATCTTTCATCTAAAAACAAAATGCCGAGCTTGCCTTCGGAGTGAGAGAAGGACTATAACTCGGAGCCGAAGCTGGACCTGGACCAAGCTCTGAAACTGCATCCTGTGGTTCCATCCTGAAGAGAGGATGGACCATATGGTTCAATGGTGTCGGAAGCTGTACTTTGGAGTGGTACCTCTGCCTGTGGTGGTAAAGGGGTACGTTGAGTTCATCTCTTCCGAAAATGTGTTTGGTTTTCACTTGGCCGGTGTCAGAAGGCACACACCCCTCGCCCTTGTGAATAAAGCCTTAGGTTCACTATTGTCTGTTGCTAATTAAGAGCTGCAGTTCGATTTGCGCACACTTCAAAGGGCGCAGCCCCCTTCCTTTCCATTATTTGTTTCAGTGTGATGGGTTTTTAACTGGAACCACATGCGATCTGTGTTCCCAGCCAATGCTAAAGAGGGTAGGGGTGGTGCGGGTTACGGGGGACAGAGGAATGTGTTTATTCAAAATTGCGTTTTATTCATATATATATTTTTTAATCATCTCCCCAGAGGTGGGTGCTCATCTCTACTGTTGTACTCTTATTATTTTCTTTTTCTTCTTTAATGATGACTCTATCATATAGTATCTTGTGTGCATTCATCTGTTTGCTTTTGTCCCTGTTATTTTAGTTGTAATTATACAATGCTTTCTCAAAATATGGGTTGATAAGCATTTGAAGGCTTGTCTTTCGCTTAATCTGTACAATTGTGAATGTGCTCTCTTCCAGATATGTTACATTTACATTTGTTCATTTAGCAGACATTTTTTTTGCCAAAGCAATGTACTTTCTGAGAACAATGCAAAAAGTGCATTGTACCAACAGAAGGAGAGATTTGGATGCAGACATGTGATTGTTCAGTACAGTTCATTTGTCACAAAATGCAATATATATTACACAAGTTGATGCATTTTGGTTTTTTCAATTATTAAACATATAATAAACATGTACAGACAGGGTGCTGTATAAGAATAAATTGTATTGTACTGTGTTGTACTATACTCTCTGGTTTGCTTGTGTTTAATAAACGTACTTTTTTTTTTTTTCCTCAGATAGGCATTAGTGGATGTAGGGGAGGGAAATCTGGAACAGTGACCCTTTGCAAATTAAGGTTTGACAGCCATGTATAAATTCTAAAAAAAAAAAAAAACTTATCCAGAGAACCAGATAATTCTGGAATTTGATCCCCATGTGTCTGAGTACCTTCAGACAGATTATCTGTTTTTAAAGCAATATAACAAGACATCTGTCATCGATACGTTCCTCAGCAGAGATAAGAAAACACATTGCACCCGGAGATGAGTTCAGGGCTACAGAGTGAATCTGGGAGGCTGCAGAGTATAGAGAGCTGTGGAGTGAGTACCATGGGGTTCGGGATTGCAGTCAGTATATGGTTGTGGTTCGAGTCCAGAAGACTGTGGCCTGGCAGGAGTTCACAGTGTTTGAGGTATAGACAAATCACCTCCTCTTGCTTTGGCTGACATTAAATGCAAAAAAAAAAAAAAAAAAAAAAAAATTATTCATGGCATCTCAAACCTCTGCATTTAATGTGAGACTGGGGGGGTGTAGAGGTGACACAGAAAATGATGGGGGCAGAGAGCTGGAAAATGAAAATTGGATCTCCTGTGGAAGAAGAAAATGATGGTGGTAAGGTGGCATTAGAACCCCTGAGGAGAAGATAGGTGCACAAACCGTCTGATGTCAGGATGGGTGGGGTAAGGGAGCATTGCATTACACGAATTTCATTACAAGCATAAAACCATTAATATGTCAAGGCTGCATGGGAACCAGATGTGTGATTTATTTTTACAAGATGGTAGTGAAGCTTGTTGCCATGGTCCACAGAATTCCTCTTTCTCCTACTCCCTCTGCTCCTGATTTCTTTCAGGTCCTTTCTCCATGGCCCATGCGGTCAAAAGTAACTCCTATTGGCTGGTTCTTCTGTCCCTCTCCCAGTGTGGCATTGCACGTGCCTCTTGTGCTGACTTGACCGACCGTTCATGCGTGGTGATATAAGATCAAGGGTGTCTGCTGCCTCTTTCACTAGTTCAGGAAGTTCAGCTATTAGCTCAGCTACAACAGGAAGTTGCATAACCTGAACTATTCACCTGTTCCTATGAAAATAAAAAGAAAAAATAAATGTCAGCTGGGATGAATGCTCCATATATATATGTCCAAATGCACAGTGAATATTAAAGACACAGTTGACTGTACAGCATGCAATGTTTTCACAAGCAGACGTGCGTTCGGAGGTATTTAGTTCCGCGGGGCAAGGAGAATCGCTTCAGCCCTACCTAGCCGAACGCCTGCAGAAAAGGCCAGTGGGCTTCACTGACGAATTGTTGGCATGACTGACATGAGTGCTTCGCTCGCTCCACCTTGTGCGGGTGTCGTACCGCTAGAACCAACAGCTAGAGTTCATTCTGATGGGAGGAAGACGGCCATTATTTTGTCAATTGAATTGCGTCAATTGAGGAAAATTTGTCTCAAGCAAAAACAAGCAAGGCAATTCTGTGCTATGAAAAAGGTAGTGTGCGTGCGTGCGTGCGAGAGACATTTCTGTGGAACAGAAATCACATCCCTCTTTGGACTTTTAATAGCTAGGAAACTAAGAATGGCACGATTAGGCCTTTTCTCCAGAGCCTGTGGAACTGAAATCTGATTTTTGTGGAAATCCATCTGCATTGTTTTACAAGCAGTTGTCACTCTGGGTTTTTGGAACTCTTTTATTCCGGTGGGATCCGACATGGGTGGAGATTTAATGGTTCCTGACAGAGCTACAGCTACAGCTCTACTCTAACCACAGAGACCCCACTGGTGTTTATGGGGTCTCACCAGATGAGGGTGTAGGGGCCTGAAAAAGAGCAGAACACTCTATTCGCTTTCAGCAGCCTCTGGAGTAGTGGGCTTTTCACTCTGCCTGTCTGTTCTTACAAGAAACAGATAAACTGCTTGCGTTGACCTTTGACCTCTTGTTTCGAGGCATCTGATAGGCAGTTGTGATGTGTTGACCCAGCTTGTCCAAAGGGCTGTGCTAATACTAAAATGGTTTATGTAATAGTTTATTTGTACTTCACAGGCCTCAAAATATTACAGCTGCACTTCACGTGCTCAGTATGAGTGAGACAGTTCATGAGCTATGTAGTTTAGATTTGTAATTTGGATTAATATTTTCAATTCCAGGGTGGCACAGCGAGTAGCACTGCTGTCTCACAGCACCTTGGTGGTGTGAGAGGACATGGGTTCGATCCCTGCTCAGTCTTTGTGGAGTTTGCATGTTCTCCCTTTCTTTGTGTGGGTTTCCTCTGGGTGCTCTGGTTTCTTCCCACAAGCCAAAGACATACTGTTCAGGTTCCCCCATAGTGTGTGAGTGACAGAGAGTGTGTGCTCCACTGATATATGGATGAGTGACCCATTGTAAGTGTATTTAGCAGTGTAAGTCACTGCGGTGAATGAGGTGTGTGGCCTGATAACACTACATAGTATCCATTGGCAGTCACTTTGGAGAAAAGCGTTTATTAAATAAATGTAAATTCTGTTTTTATGTTAAGACAGTATAGTGTATTGTCACTTCAGTTAATGTATAGACTTGTAGGGAGACACTACGCATATGAGAGAACTTATTTGTTCTTACTAATTGGAGGGTTTTTCCAGAATGAGTCAAGGTTTTTTAATATACAAGGCCAAAGGTGAATGGGCAAAATGCGTGGTTTACAGTGACTGGGCTGAGTAATTTTACTGTTCATGCAATTTGACAGCTCTTGGGAAGCTGCCACCTAAAACAGTGCTTCATAAAGATTCACAGCTCTCCCACATTATTCCTCTTGCTAGAAAACTAAATCAGTGCCTGACCTAAATGAAAGTAGATGTCTTTCACATTTCAGTTTTCCATTATTTAATTGTGCCTGATGTATGCAGCTATAAACTACTCACTTCCACAGATGGGGGAGATGTTGAGAGTCTGGTGACGGCATTAACTGGAACTCTGGTGTGGCAGGTGTCTTGCTGGAGCTTTGACCCCAGACTGAGGTGGTAGTGCACCCTGGTTGGCATGCTGAAGCCCTGCATACTGAAGACATTCAGTGCTCTTCCTGGTTTCATTCTCTCTGTTCATGTTCTGAACTCTAAGCTTGAACATGCGTTCAAAGGCTTATGAACTCCAGCTTTCTGGCTATCTGAACACGCTTGGAGGGGAAAAAAAAAAAAGCCATGGGTGCATGAGGCATAAGACTGTAAAATATGATGCTGAACAGTAAGTGGCACTGAAAGAAAAGTACAGTTATTTGGAAGTTGGGGTGAAATGTGAAATTGAGCAGTTAAATGGTGAGAACCTTCTCCAGTTTTCCTATAGTTTCTGTTATGTAGAACCAGGGTGTACACTGCGCTGCTGTCTCCTGCTATTCTTCTCCAGCTGCAATAACATCTCTATAGCACATTCCTACAGCCCCATGAACTTCTGCTGGGGTAGCAGTGAGTGCCCACACACACACACACACAGGCTTACGAGCATGCATATGTATTAACACACAAGCTCAGACACACACAAACACATGAAAGCACAGGTATGTAGTTTCATACAAATACATCCATGCATGTACTTTTATACATGTCTACATACCAATACACAGACATACTGTATATTTTTCCAAGCAAACATGAATATATGCATGTGTAGACACACACACACACACACACACACACACACACACACACCCACACACACAATGTAGGTACAAAAGCATGTGTGCACTGAAACTTACCCAGATGTGAAAAATACATGCATGCCTTGGCTGTGCTTGAGATGAGCTCTAATGTGGAGCAGGCAGTGGTCATCTCAGCAGGACCTGTGCTGTTATGGTGAGGCAGCAGAGGCCGGGGATGGGGGGGGAGAACACTTCAAAGCAGCCCGTCGGCACAGCACAGCGAACGCTGCACCCTGGCAAATACTGAGCTGAAATTCACAGCCTCTAATAATGCTTCCCTATAACCCATCCACCCCACCTCTGAACCAGGAGCCCTGAGACAATACATTCCTAGTTCATTGTGAAAGAGTTCTGTCATTTTGCTTTGATGGGTCCTGTGCTGAGCAAGCATGAGGGCTGTGCGTGTGTGTGTGTGTGTGTGTGTGTGTGTGTGTGTGTGTGGGAGGGAGGGAGGGAGGGAGGGAGGGGGTGCTTTCAAGGGGCACAAAATGCATGCCACGTGGCTTTGATGGTGCTCTGCTTTCAAAGAGAGTACGAAAACGTGTGATAGTGCAATAACAGAAAAATAAATTGGGAAAAACTGCTCTTAGACATCCGATCTGAAGGCTGAAGATACTGTTGCACTTGGTCATTTGCCAAAGGTGTGTTACATTATGCTTGTTTTTCTGGTAAAGAGCTAAATGGAGAAAGACGGGAATAAGAAGGGGAAAAAGTTCCAACTCTGGCAAAAGGGCCTTGGAAACTAATCCACCTATGAGTTCTAAGTTATATTCTTTGTCAACGCTCCAAAATTCCACAAGCGGTCAGACAAGACCGAACAGAGATGGTAGAGATGTGGGCCCGGTGAGAATGAGGATGACAAGGCTGGATCCTCAGGTTGGATCAGCGCCGATAAGACGGTGTCCTCAGCTGTGGTTGATTATAGTGTCTCAGTGAGAAGCTAAAAGCCATGGTCTATTGATGTCAGAATAATGGAAGCTGACTTTATTAATCCTTTGAGTGATTTTGATCAAAAATCATTACTTAGATAACATTTACCTTAGTCCCTGAGCAATGATGTGACGGTATGAGAAGTTCCCAACACATAGTTCAACGGATGAGTTTTTTATTTTTTATTTTTTAAAAACTCCTCCTGTGGGTAAGACATTGTAACAATACGCTGGTCAGACCTGAAGGTTATTGTAATGCCGTTCTTGCAGTTTGGGAAAAGCTAGATGACTGGGACACGGCCAGTTCTCTTGGCTAACAGGTGCGTGGCAGAGACCACTATGAACTGGTATTTTTCTCCTGCAACGGGGAGGGGGGAAACCTCTGTGGCCCAGGGCTTGCTCACCACATGACAGGTAACCCCTGACCTCTTACCTTTCATGCACATTTTTAACTCCTCTCTAATGCTGGTATCTCCTTGTGTCTTTCACAGAAAGCCACACAGCTCCAACTGGCTGCATCAGCAGTAATTATTGAATCCGATTGATGCCGAAGCCGAGAAAATAAATGTTTAATGTGTGATTCATTTCATCGGATCCAGATGTGTGAACTGTGTTAGGCTTATGTATGTGTGCTCGCGCTCCCCCTCTCTCAGTGCAAGGCGGTCTCATGAATGCAATGCCTGTGGTGTCTCCTACTGCTGTGTTAGGGGGGTTTTGTGAGGTTCCTGATGAACCCCACTGCCGCCTCCGCTCCTGAGTATGGCGCTCTGCTGAAAGACGGCCCCGTGCCCAGCTAAATGCCCCTCTGTCTCTGTTGTGTGAGCAGAGTGAAAGGAAGCACAGACCGTGCCCTGCCGGGCGACACTCCGATCCTCGTCTTCAAATAAATCATTTCCACTGGCCGGAACACTGCTGTGCTTTTTCTGGCTGGTCTTCACGGCACAGTGTTAGCAGCAAGACCTCTCTTGGTCTCCCCTGTATTTGAGTGTGGACAGTATGTGTGCACACGTGTATACTGGACAACTTGGCACACATCTGAATGCAGTGTGAATTTAAATGGTGATAACGTACGAGCCCGTGTAGTACAGGCACATGATGTGAATGTCAAGCACTGTGAGTCAGCAGTGTGTGCTCATACATCTGTTGTTTCAGAGAGTGAAGTACTTCGTGTGTGTGTGAGTGTGAAAAATAGGTCAAGCATATAGACACATTATACAAACATTCGCCAATCCAGACGAGACTTTGCACACTCATTCCAGTACAAGACCATCCCATCTCTCCCCCTCTTCCTGCCCATATGTGCAACAAATTGGGGGTGAAACACCCATGGAAACTGATAAACCCATGTGCTCAGAGTGGAAACAAGCCCCAGTGGACAAACGGTAGTCTTTCATTAATCTTTCTTTGTAAATTGTCTTAAAACTTGCCCTTCTGTGATGGAATACACACCATTCAGTCATACCAAACGACACAGATAATAGGGCCTTATGAAGGCTGATAATAGGGATAACTAGCCTGATAAGGAGGACATTATAAAACTTAAAGTTGTTAATTGTCCATGGTCTGAGTCATTTTACAGGTGTCAAACTAAAATTTGAAATTATGGCGGTACTATAGCGTCTTCAGCACCCTGACGCTCCTTTTACAGACAAGGGTGAGCAGTTCACAGTTTAGATACTAGAGAATGTGTGCAGTTATTACACACGCTGACTGAAGCAGGGACGTGAGGAGCCGGAGCGTAACCTGGCAACACAGGATACAAAGCTGGAGGGGGAGGGGACACACCCAGCATAGGATGCTAGGGCACCCCAAGCAGGGCTCAAACCCCAGACCTGCCACAAAGTGGGCACCAGCTGAACCCACCACGTGACAGAATGCATAACCAGTCTCATGCTTATACATTTAAATTTTCAAACCTTGAGAACTGGGAAATAGCTTGACTGTCATTCGCTCTCAGTAAAATTACTCACACTGAGGATTCCCTTCGGAATCCAGCATTGCCTTTACCAGGATGAATGACTTTAAGCTGTTAATAACAGGTGTGGAGTGACTGAACACTCCTGGGCCATTATCTCTCTGAGTTTAGATGTCACCTCACTGGCAGCTGATTGAAAGGTGCCTGCAGTGCCACCAGAGAAACCGACAGACTGAATGGGAAGGTTCCGCACAACTCTTCATACAGACAACTACTGTAAGAAAAATGTGTTTCTAGTTCTGAGATAAAAGGGAGATCCGTGAATAGAAACCAGTTTCAGCCCTGGACTGCTCAGGGGCCGTAAATTAGTGGAAACCAAATAATTTAATTATTAATCAGATCCCTCTATCAAGATTGCTCATACATAGAAACACAAATCAAATTATCTGCCTGAATGGAAAAAAATGTCCTGTAGGTAATCCATCTTTTCCTTGCTTGAGATGGAAAACAGAAAGCTTCTAATAAGTAGACTGTATGATCACAGCCTAGTCAAATATGAAGAATCAGGATAACCAAGGAAAAGGCTATCTTTGTATGCAGTCATTGTGAGAAATGCAGCGAGATGAAAAATTTCCTTAAAAGGTAGTTAGATAGTGGGGAGATTAAATTAATTATGAGCACCATACCCACAGGACCTATACTGTGAAGTTTTCCAGAATTTAAAGGAACAGAAGAAATATAAAGATAAGTCTTTCTTGAAAATGGATAAACAATTCCACTGGCAGCACATAAGAGTTAATGGGTTTTTGTAGCCTTGGGGGTACTGAGCAACTCCATAGACACAAAAAACTATTAGCAAATATAATGACTACAATGCTGAAACATTTATCAAATAACTAGCCTTTTTATTCATGTAATTGCCTTTTTTTTTATCTTTTATCAACAACACAGATGTTATCCCATTGTCTTATATGTATGTGTGAGAGGGAGAGAGAGAGCAGAAATGTTTCTTGAAGAGAGGACAAGCACATTTTGGGTTTCGCTGCCCCAGGTTGACCAAAATTCTTACCGCCATGAAGCCTGAGCAACCAGTTATGACCCCCCCCCAAGGAAATGGTACGAAAAACTCCTCGGCACACTTGACATAATAGACATTATATAACATAATTATAGCAACAATACACATTGATTCTACAAGTGAAATTGTGTATGTCAAGGACTAGAAAATGCTGAACAAAAAAGTGGAAGAACATCAAAATCCAAAGTTGGAAATTCAGGCAGCTCATCTGTAGTGTCCTTGTGAAAACTCCCAAACAAAAGCAGGAGTTGGCAAAATATAAACTCACCAACAAATGGCATCCAAAGAACATGGTCAGCAAAAACAAATATTTTGCCTGAAAAAAAACAGTATTTACATTTGCTCGGTGTGTCCGGTTCTTGTGTTTTTCCCCGACAAATATACTTTGCATCTGGAACTTGCTCGTATTTCCTCCACAAGGTGTACCTCGGAGCACATTCTGAGGACCGCAGCATCATTTTTTCCAGATATGTCGTAAGAGCGTATGCCTTGCTGAAACATTAAATGTAATATTTTAGATCTCATAATAATCCCATAAGTAAATAATCATTCACTAAAATGTGATGTTGATGCCTGACTTCAAGAACATTTTGAAAGGTCATTCAAGAGCTTTGTCTAGGTTCAATGTGTCAGGCAACAGACCTAGGTGGCTGCTGAATTTAGATGGAGGCAGTAAGCCTGTGAACTGGATTTTCATGCACTACAGTAGAAGGGAGCATTGCTTAGATAAATCAGAGAGGAAGCAAAAGAATAGGGATGCTGGGGGATGGGGGGTGAAAGTGAACAGAAGAAGTGGAGAATTGGGTGTGCAAACCCCACATCCCCCTCCAACCCCCCCCCCCCCCCCCCCCCCCCACCTCCTATGACTATTTCCCCCACCCCCGTCTGTATTTAATAAGGAATAATGCCCTGGCTGAGCACTGTTTCCTACAGGCAGGCTTAAAAGCGATTTTCTCCTTATTACATGCATGATTCTAACTGATCCCAGAAAAGCAAACACTCCGATTCCCCTTGGGACTTTTGCTCAACTGCTGAACTGACAGAAGGTGGAGGGATAAAGAAGAGCAGGGTGACAGGAGTGATGGGGGTTGGGGTGAGGGGTAGCGTTCACACTCTCCCCCCCCTCCCCTCACAATGCTGTTCTTTGTTGCGGAAGGTGAATCGTGGTGCGACCTGAAGGTCCCTGGAGGGGAGTCCTGAGCAATCACTTGGAGAATCTCAGACACACCAACTGGAAAAAAATCACAGTCATGCCAGGGCTAATACATCACACCTGGACACGCATTAACGAACGCATGGAAACAAAGAACATACACATCATTGTGGGGACTTCACACGGAGCCTCACTTCAATGTAAAAAATGATTCCTAACCCCATCCCAACAAAATTAAAAACATACAAAGTTAATAACAATAAAGGTCTTGGCACTTTTGTTTTCTTCCAAACAGCCCCGATGATTTCATAAAATACAGTTTAGGCTATAGGATGTCTTCTGTCATTTGCTTGTAACAGAATCACTGTCTTTGGCTTTCCAGGTTACAGCAGAAATCAGCATACTGTCATGCACCAGTTAAAAGTACAAATGGCTGTTGGTTCTGGATGAAAAGAAGCTGACTCAAAAATAATTACAACGATGAACAGAAAGTCCGGTGTAGGCAGGCTGCCTAATTCTATTCCGAAACAAATGAATGAACAAACCAATGAGTGAATTTTCTCTACCTTATGGCAAAGCTTGTGATGGTTCTAATGTCAAAGAACACAAGAACCCTTGAATAAATATTACAGAGGACATCAGGTGAGAGGTGAAATACATGTGAGGTAACAGGAGAGTTAAAGAGTGGAAGCAAGATTACGGGCCAAGTTACACAAAGGAGAACAGAGTGTGAAGAGTTACAGGTGTGGAGCATGGGCAAGCGGAGATTTACAGGTACTCATTCTGAGTGGAGCCAAGTGGCTATGTAAAAAGCAGATGATGGGACTCTGGGTGAAGGGAGAGCTCTAAGTATTGAACAGATGGAATGAGAATCTATCGAGACGACAGTGAATCTGACTGAGTCAAAACCATCTGACATAAGCCAAAGCAGTCTGCTGGGAAATGCAGCTGATTCAGCAGAGCATTATTAGGGCTCAGTACCACCTCATGCAACTCAAAAGTGTTTAACCATAAATTTAGTTATGCAAAAAGTTTAAAAATAACACCTAAGATGTCCAAATGGAAAAAGTCAAAGGTTCTTGGTTCTGCTTCCAATGGGGTGGAATGACCTCTCTTTCTCTCTCTCTCTCAGAACTACTAAATCCCCCTTAATATTCAAAAAGGGTCTCAAAACACATTTCTTTCAGACATACTTCTCTCCTGATCTATCTGCTCTATAAATGTTCACTGACTTATCTCTAAAGAACAATACTCAGTATTGGTTCTTTATGGAGATACTTAAGTAATGAACGCTGGTAAAAATGGTGGTATAGGACAGAGTGACTGTACTTTGACAATCACATGTCTGCAATGAGATGTGCTTTAGTTTACTTTTCGTTATATGCCACCTTGGAGAAAATAAAGTTTATATTATCTATGCTCTGAATAGAACAATTAATCTATCTGTACTATAATTTTTTTTAATATAGAGAAAAAGCCTAGGGATGGAACTGAGTACTAAGAGTACTGAAAGGAAAATTGTGGTATATTGCCAAGCTGTAGCATTTGGGTCTTTTTCTATGCCAAGAATAAAAAATAACTTAAATTTAAGAGTGTAAGAACATTTGCAAGGCTCAACGGTAATATTATTTTTCCACTTGGCTGGTGCGTGTTACAGGCCTATGGCAACCACAGCTACGGCAGAGCCAACAAAGTGGACATAGTTGCAAATGCGTGGGATTCAGAATGAGTGTTGATTCCTGGGGAATTTTAATTCTGCTCCAACAGATAATTAGGAAATATATCCTTGACATAGTCCCGCTGCCCAGGGCAGAAAACAGTTTGTGCTTCCATCTCTCTTTCACGATCACATTTGGGTTGGACATAAGGTGCACCCCACTTTCCTGTGGTTGAGCTGCACAGTGAGGCTCTCTCTTTTGCTGCTGTTAATGCACTTAGATCAGAGTTCACGTCTCGAAAAGAAGCACGCAAGAGTGAGCGAAGATACAAGAGGAAAGGACAGGGTTCTGACTTTGGCATTTAGCACTGACAAGCCAACTGGGAAGGGTTGGGGACTTAACATGTGCAAGCTGCTTACTTGTGTATCTTCTCAGGTTTAATGTAAAAACCTGTAGAACAGACATTTGTTACTCAAAAGCCCCTGCTGCCTTCCAGACACCTCTCAGACAGCTAGGGAGGGCTTGTTTGTCTTGGCTGATGTCATCAGCCCTGGTGTCTCTGGGCTGGGCTCTTCTCACCGTTTCCTTCATTATTCCCAGTTTACTCAGTCTGTCTCCTCTTGCCGTGCCGGGATCTCGAGAACACACTGTTCCACGAAGTGGATCAGCCCCTCTTCAGGCCGTATGCTTGAATACCTCATGATCTCGCTGCTGAGGCCGAGATGGTGGAGATCCAAAGAACCAAACCAAAACACATGCAGGGAAAGGAACACAAAATGGACCAAACAAAAATATACACCGAGGGCTGACTTGACTCATCTGAACCAGAAAACACAGAGGAGTGGATATATACACTCAGAAGCATGATATAAATAGAGAATAAAAAAGACAACAGAGGCTCAAACAGAAGTAGGCAGATCACACAGAAAGCGGGCCAATGTAAAAGCATAACCCAAGGTTTGATGGCCCCCAGGTGTACCCTCCTGCCTATCCCTGTTGCCTTTAATATGGAGAACCTCTGTGCTCCTTGAAAGCATAGCAGGAGAGGTAGCGTTGGCCTCTTAGCCGGAAGATCCCATGTTTCAATCCCTGGAAAAAGCTGCTATTGTGTTTCAGAAAAAATCTTGCAAAAAAAATTAACATAAAAAAATATTATGTGGCTTAGAGTGAAAGTGGCTGCTTGTTAAATAATTATTTCTGGTTTTGTTGGGACCAATGATGTATCTGTGATTGTGTATGAATTTTGCCTGGTCTGTCTGTTATGGTATATGGTGTTTGACGCTGAACTCTCCACAGCCCTCACTGCCGTCATTCACCGAGCAGCTCTCTCAGCTGGCCTGTCTGACTCCATGCCCGTTCTGTGCATTGCTCGTTAAAAATTATATATGAGAAATGTGACAAGATCAAGGGCTGTAGTCCTGTGGTTGTCTTGATGAAATACACCGAGAAGTATGTGTAGACAGGGCTGCTTTGTAACATGAGTCTCCAGAAGAAGGTTTGAAGCAGGCCGCTGTTGTGTGACCGAGAAAAAATATATATTTCATTCTGAGTGACTTTGTGAACCGATGGCAAGATTTACAGCCTCAGTAATATAATTTAGGCTATTTATGCGGGGACAATGATTCAATTCAAAAGTGCAACATAAGATCCAACATCAGGGCTGTCATCATAAATACAGAAATATATGGCGAGGTGACTCCTTGCTAGCACTGCTTCTCCTGCATGAGCCACATAGGGGTCATGTATAAAGGTATATTCTGCCATGTAAGCGTAAGGTAGGTGCAGTTCAGGAGTCAAATATTTATACATGGATCAGAGGGGAATGGAACAGACCTTCTACAAGGTGACCAAACCCCCAGACACATGTGGAATCATGGCAAGGAGCCCATTTATCTTGATGCCAGCCGTGACCCTTTGGCCATCGCTCATTATAAAGCATATCACAGTGCGGCAAAAGCACGTGGAGAGTGTTGGGGCTTTGTGTTGGGGTGGGGTGGGGTGGGGCACGGAAAGGGGGCTTTCTCGGCAGCCAGCCTGCAGCCATGGACCTAATTATCTCATAAATTATCCATCTTTTCTTCTTCTCCCCCTTCTTTACCAAACGTTCTGCTCTCTAATAAGATTGTTTTTACAACTCTGTGCTGATAAATCACTCCAGCATGGCTGTTGGCCGAACTATGGGAGCAGAGTGGAGAAGTGAAAGGCTACAGGCTGTGGTTGTCTGAAGGGCTAGTCTTGGATACCGGGACCTTGTGACACTACGAGTTCTTCCACAGAAGCTCCTACCACACCCTTCTCTACACTTTGTCTAAACCCAAGATGCCTTTTTTCTCTCTCCAATGGGTCTCCTCCCGAGTCACGTCATTAAACGATCCAAACACTTCCATTGTGCCCTGGACCAAGAAACTTCTGTACTCATGAAATTCCTTCCCTGACATGACATTAGAATCCTTGTCACACATCCTTAGCCTTTCACACACTAATGTCCTTCACTCTCTGTTTCTGTTGGCTACTCTTACTATTGGAGTTGGCAAGAAAAAGCCTCACAACTCCTTGGAGGACCTGTGCTTGTGTGTCAGGGATTGCAGTTAATATCTCCAGTCATTACTGGCCTTGGTGGATTGGGGTGGAAATGACTCGCGCACATGGTGCTGACCTGATGAGTGTGTTTACAAGGCAACTGGACTGTTCTGCCTCCTTTCTCAGTGCCTTCACCTAAGTAAATTAAAACATGAGCTCCCATCTAAAAAAAAAAAAAAAAAAAAAAAAAAAGAAAACCAGCTTCTGGAAAACGGCATCCAAGATACATCTAAATTGTTTGCGGTCAAAACTGCCACACATGATGCACTGCTATGATCGTAGTCAATACCCTAACCTCACCCACACCCAAAAGGCATGAAGGGAACTTAGTACTAGTACACTTGCACATCTCCCTCTAACCACTCCACCCGTCCTCCTGGAAAATTCCACCCTCTAAGCAGTGTGTCTCTGGTGGTGGATGCAACAGGAGGTTCTGCTCAGTTGTGTGGTAATGGAACACAGAACTGATCCATGCTGCCTAAACCTACCTTGTAAATCTTTTGGTCTGCCAGCTCCATCTATGAGGGACGTTTGTAATATATCATGGAAAGGGGGCTGCCAATGGCACGGCTATTGACCCCTAGCACAGGGGCACTAAATCTAAACCTTAAGGACAAATGGTCAGCCAGCTTTTTGGTTTTGCACTTTATTACTAAGTGGCATAAATAGACTTTATCTGCAGCACTCATTGGATAATCCTTTGAGGAGATTCTGGAGCACTAATAAAATATGGATTTCCGTAATATGCAAACTATTAGATCTGAAATATAAATTTGAATGAAAAATATCCAGAATACTGACAAGATCCACTAGAACTCATTGTTCTCTGTTTTTGAAAGAACTTAAACATTGCTCTCCTTTGAGTAGTCCGTAAGAACTCCAGAAGTGAGTCACTGGCGCTTGTGTTTATGGTTCTTGGGTAAAAGACCCCCTTGCTGTTTGTAGGCTGAAATAAAAACTAATAGGAAGCAACAAAAATCTCATTTGTCTTTAGTGTTGGGGCTACAGAAGAGGAAGACTAACTACTGCACAGTAAAGTGGATCTTTCACTGTCCCTCTGTTCTCCCTCCCTCTTTTGCATGCAGAGAGAGAGAGAGAGAAATTAACACACAAACACACATTATTCATTTATCAGACACTTTTCTCCAAAGTGATGTACAGCTCACAGTAAACACTAAAGAATCTGGAAAATGAAGAAATGTAAATGTAATGGATAAATGCAGAGGCAGTCCCAGTCTAAAAGTGCGTTCACTTGATGCAGTATCATTATTTTACACAAATAGCTGCATATGTAGTTGATGGGGAATAAATTTTTTTAAAAAGCATCACGTAGTTTCTGGAGCATGTAGGATATCACGAGAGAAGTGGGAAGAGATGTTTTGAGACCCTTATTCAGTATTTAGAGGCCGTTCTGAATGTGACGGAGCTCATTGCACCATACTGGAGCCTTAAATGAGAACTTATGGGCCTTGATTTTGGACCTCTTATGCCTGAGACCACCAAGTGGCCAGAGTTGGAGGAATACATAAACATACACTGTGATGTAATCTGTCAAACAGATATTAAATGTATACACTATAAACATAGCCATATGCATAACACACAATACATCCTCCCAACTTGGGCACCTGAAAACAGACACAGGCAGATGCAGGCACACATGAACAAGTAATACTGTTACACTCACAAACATGTCCACTTACACACACAGAGGTAACCCTTATTATTGATGGGTAGCAGTAACCCCTTGTTTCCCATTTGGTGGCGCTGCTGAAGGGAGAAATGGCAGGGTGTTGCCTGTTTGCCTGGGGGAGTACATCTGGACTGCAGTATATGCAGATGTGGAATGGTGTTGATAGAGCTGATGTCTCCGGCTTGCTCGATCTCAACCATAGCATCACTCAGTTGCCCCTCCCTCCACCGCTTTATCCCTCACTCGTTTGTTGAATTTCCCCAAAAAAACCACACCATGGTTAGACCTAATGTGGTCCATCCAGGGCTCAATGCAATTCCCCCCACTGGCAGTAGGTGTGTTGCCATCTATAATCTGGCTCATAAATCACTGGGTCTCTATGCTGGGCTGTTCTCTTTGAATCCGGCCAGTGTGGGGAGAGCTGACGGGCATCTCTGGGGCTACCTAACCAGTGATTTCTCGCCATTGGAAAGGGGAAGAGAATGGGAAAGAGAGGGAAATAGATGATGAAGGAGGAAGTGTCTAATAAGTCTATCATTTTTTGTGAGTTGATTGAGGATCTGAGCTGGGGTTCCACTTCTGGAACTCAGGCTCAGCTGAGAAGAACACAGAGCTGTGAGTCACTACAGTGTGGATGATGCTGGGTTCTGGACAAGGAACTTTCGTTTGTCTGGGAATCCTACAGTCTCTATCTTTGGTCCAGAGCCCTATCAGAAGCATTACCTCCAGGTTTCTACAAAACTCAGATCCACCTATGTGTGGGTGAATGTGGTCAGGCAGAGATGAGAAGGGGCGGGTGTTATATTTAGATTTAATGAAGGAGGCACAGTGTCCATGTACAGCCGGAAAAAGTGAAGACTTACTCATAAGACATGGAAACAAACAGCGCATTTAGATGATTTTTTCAGTGGCAACAGCATTGTTGGCCATTTTCACATTGTTTCTGCTCGCTGTACGGTCTTTAAATGCTGGTCCTTATTTGGGACAAAGTGGTGGGGTCTCAGGAAAGGTCCTGTGAGAACAGAAGTGCTAGGGGCAACGTTTTCTTGGTTTTTTGCATCTAGCATGCTGACATCCCTTCCCAGGAGCCCTCTTCACAGGTGAATACCACAAAATGAAGTGTTTATGAAGCTGTAAAGCAGCAAAGTGTTTGATGATGCCTGAGCTTTTAATAGCTGTAATTAAACTGTTCTGGCATGAGGCCCCCAGCAGGACTGCAAGTCGACCACAGAGCAGCAGGCACGCACCAAGGCCTGACAAACCTCTCAAAGACAAAGGCTGTACTTCCCGATATGACGCACAAACACAGCATCCAGCAAACTGCAGTACAGAAGCTTCCGCAAAACTCAACCCCCACCCGAAAACATACATAACATGGTACTTGTCGCAAAGAAATGCACACGTACAGCCATTGTAAGACACAAAGTCAAAACAGCAAATGGGCAAGATGTTGGTCAGAAGTTGGTGTTTTAACATGCCACTCCCCAAGGGACTAACTGACAAAGCCCTCAAAGATGCTCTTAAAATTTGGAGTAAGTAGCACATATGGCAAGAGCAGATGACTAAATAGATTTAGAATGAAATCTGAGACTATGAAGGTTTGAAAACGGCTTTCTATTGATTTGGAATGACACTTTGCTGGCCTGGAGTCTGGTTCTCGTGCAGCTGGAAGGTCCATCAGGACACCCTGGTCCTGGGGGATGAGGTCAAGTTTCACTACCTTGTTCTCCTAGAGACTTGAGAGTGTCAAACCCCTCCTCGCTTATCTCCCTGTCCCCTGCAACAGCACTCCGTTAGATACATGCTTCAGTGTGGGTGTTCATTTCACTCCACAGCTTGGTCATATGGGTTGCACTGGCTGTGGTTACATAGAGAGCACGTTACCTTCAGGGGTGGAGACGGTGGTGAGACCGTTCTCTGCTCTATTTGAACTGGAGGCCCATAAGAGAAGTAGAAATGGAGCATGACTGGAAACCTCCATCCACTTCCCACATCCTTCTGGAATAATGGCCTGACGTGTGTGGGGTTCGGGGGGGTCAGCAGGGTTTGTTCATGTCTTTGATCATGAGAACCAAGAGCCAAAGGAAATGTCTGAGCAATAACTTGAAATGACTCTTAGCTTACCACGTCTGAGAAGCATCCTAGGATTCAGTGTTGGAAGATGACATAATCTTCCTTCACCCAACTGCCCCCCACGTTGGCTGTTCCCTCTAGAGTGCAGACAGGAAACTGGCTCCCGGCAGGACTGACCGCTTCACTGACCAAACCGTGACACAGGAAGGGCCCACTGACTGCTCCATTGACCAAACTGCCACACAGGAAGGGTGGCATGAATGCCTCAGCGAAATGACCGTGGACGCTGAGTGATCGATCCATAACCAAAGCATCCGGGCTGTCGTGTTGTGAGGAAGCCTTCCCTGGTTTCACGCTTTGCTGGCTGGGACTAGGGTGTAGAGGAGGGGAGAAACACCATTTTTCCTTCAGGTACTCAGAGCCGAGAGTATTCATCAAAAGAAAACCATAAACCAGAACCAAACACCTCTGATGAGACTCATTTTTAACCCTGGCAGGAACGCATGAGAGGGATCCAGATGAGTTTCCCAGATGGCACTGCAACAGAGAGCTCCTCAGTCCAGGGGGTGGGACTGAGGAGTAAGAGTGAGGTGCTTCCAAAATTCCAGATCACCCCAAAGAGTCATCTGACATTTCAAAATCAAGCTGAGGATGAAATAAACTGAGCGATGGATGTCAGCCCAAGGACTCTGAGTTTAATGACTTGGAGCAAATTGAGGGTGAACTTTAAAGCCCCGTGTTACTGGGTATCCATGGGTGTGTCCATGTTTGTGTGAGTACTGCGAAAGTTTGCTATTCCACATTTTGAATCCAGCTATTAAAATCTGGGCTTTTTACCAGTGACAGTGTAACCTTTGCTTTGGAGTGGATATTTTTATGATTTTCAGCAATGAGAGCCTGCGTAAACAAAAGGCTGATGATCCAAAAAAGCATGTAGTTCTTTCCTTTCTTCTCTGCTTTGTCTATGAGTTGGGGGAATCCATTCTCTTGTTAAAACAAGTTGATATGGGATGATGATGTGTGAGCGGAGAAATAGAGGTTTAACTTGAATTTCAATTTGACTTTGAACTTACATTTATTTAGTAGACACTTTTCTCCAAAGTGACTTCCAATGAACTCTATGTACTGTTATGAGCCCACACACCTTATTCACCAAGGTGACCTACACTGCTAGATACACCTCTTACAATGGGTCACTCATCCATACATCAGTGGAACACACTCTCTCTGTCACTCACACACTATGGGGGAACCTGAACAGCATGTCTTTGGAGTGTGGGAGGAAACCAGAGCACCCACAGGAAACCCACACAGACACGGGGAGAACATGAAAACCCCACACAGACCGAGCGGAGAATCAAACCCATGTCCTCTCGCACCACCCAGGTGCTGTGAGACAGCAGCGCTACTTGTTGTGCCACCATGCTGCTCTTGAATTTGAATTTGAAGTGACATTTTACTTACTGTAAATTTCAATGGAGGCAGCCATCTGAGGAGATAATGCCATTTTAGCTAATAAACCCTTAGTTGGAGATGTATTAACAATTAACTCTGGATGATCCCAGTACATATTGATACATTGTAGGTCATTGGTGTTCCATTAAACAATAGCTGTGGACAACCATGTAACAGCACTCACTGGGTCTTCAGTGTGGTATTAAATCCTAGCTCTGGATGACCCCAGTACAGCGTAACAGAAGTCTCTGGGTCTACAGTGTGGTACAAAATATTAACCTTTTCTGACCTGGAAAATACAGCAGCAACAGCCGCAGGGCAGAGCCAGTGTGTGTCGGTCAACAGGGAAATATTCAACTTCTTTACTTAACCCATGTGTACCTGTGTAGTCCAATCAGGACATGTTCCATTATATGTGATGCTGGTGGGACAGCGAAGACGCAACCTATCTCCCTCGCCTCACTCGTCTCAAGTCCCTGCTGCCCCTGGGGGTCGAAATCACCAAGCTGAGAAAATGTCATACGCATGTGTCAAATGGATGCCAGAGTTTTATAAGTACGCTCAACTTTCACAAAACGTGGTCCCATAAACTTTGAGAGAAGCCAGTTGAGGTGGTTCAGGGATCTGGGAAGGATGCCCCCAGGGCGCCTCCCTTTTGGGGTATACCAGGCACGGCCGACTGGGACGAGACTCTAAGATCAGCCCAGGACCCGCTGGAGAGATTGTGGCTGGGGATCCCCGGGTTGAGCTGGAGGAAGTTGCGAGGGACAGGAATGCCTGGGCTTCTCTGCTCTCCCTATTGCCAGCGCGACCCTAGTAGGAGAAGTGGGCAAGAGGATGGATGGATGGATGGATGGTCTCATAAACTGAAAAACCACTATGATAGCTGATAAAAATATTAAAAGAATCTAGAAATCAAAAAAAAATATAAAACATATTGGCAATGTAGTGCATAAAAATACCTTTTATTTTTTCTTTCAAGTTTAAATGACATATTTCTCATCCCAGAACCTGTTTACCCTAGTAGTCTTTAACAAAATAATGTTCAAATGCTCACTGTTAGTAGACTAATATTTCAGAACCAAATTCACTAAAGACAATTTCACAATTATTTTTTCTTCTGAATTCTTCAGAATTTTTTTTCCCCACTCTTATGTTATTACATATTTGTGAGTTCTCATGTCGAAGTTGGCATGTATCAGGGACTTACTATAACTGTAGAAAAGGGAAATGGTCAGAAGGCTGTTATGAAACATGGGGTACATGGGATGGCCTAGCAGGCACTGTAGGAGGGAGACCTGGCCGAGCAATTGTTTCCCTTCCAATCAAAGTGCCTACATTGATTCAAGATCCTGTGTACTGGACAGGCTTGTAAAAGCAGCCAGATGTGTGTGATGCTGAAAAAGGAAGATCAGGCAGCAAAACCCCCCCCCATCATTTCTTACCAAAGCAGACGACCATGATTGCTTCCATGGTCAGAGCTGACAGTCTCCTTCCCACAGTAATGAGTGTAAATCTGACTTTTGAGGAAATGTGGATCTGTATCTTTTCATTGATATTGTGCAGTGTTGTAGCACCAGAGACCCTTTTCTCTCAAAGAGGAAGTGACAGAGTGCTCGCAGCCACAGCAAGGTCAGCGCTGCAATGCATGGGGTCAGGGGCCGGTTTGTGTTGGGGGTGAGGGTCAAAGGTCATTGTGCCGGACAAGACCCTGCTCTGTTTGCTCAGATCGGCTCTCTTGTCACGCACACAATGGTTCCTGCGTGCCGGTGCTCCGGAACCACGGGAAACACGGTCAAACGCAAACCAGAGTAGGCATCTGGAGCCCGTGATCCCACAGCAGGACCAGAACAGAGCCATCCCTTTGTTTGTTCTGCACAGAAAAAAGGATTTCTGTAATAAAACTCAAATGTGCAGTGCAACAAGTTTTCTGACTTACAATACCGCAATTAAAGTGCTGCAGGGATGTGTCCGCGATAAGAGGAACAATCTCTGTCCTTGTTCCGAGTCCTTGAAGAAGAAGTGCGATGATAGGGAAATATGGACAGGGGGCGCTACGCTCTCTTTCTCCTTCTAGCAAGAATGGAGACGTCGGTGTGATAGAGCTGAACTGCAGCCAGTTTTAAAATTCTTCACTCTGATTTGATTTATAGGGTGCAACAGGCAAAGAATTTGTTCGGGTTCACTGAAAGTCCTTGATGTCAGCCAGCATCTTCAGTTTTAAAATCATCTGTGCTGTTTTAAATGCCGAGCAGAATCTGGATTAAGTGAAATATGAATCGAACGTGCCACTATTCCTTTCCTTGCAGAGGTGTCGCATCCAGCTGGCTGTAGGATTCGAAAATGCACTTGTTTTCCCCTGGTTTGGAATAACTGCTGAGTTAACCATTTGAGGAGAATGCTGATGCTACACTTCGCTCCCATGCAAACAGGACTCCACAGTTACAGCATGTCCTCCAGATATTGGCAGAGGTGGCACTAGCCAGTGCTCCTTCGAACCTAGGAGCTCTTTCCTGCTTAACTCGGTCAGAGACTCAAGAATCGAGCCCCTGCTTATCCTGCCTGAACCAGACCTGTGAGCTGAACCCTCGGTAACCTTACAAGGATTAAGCCTGTCGGGGGCTTCCATCTCCACAGGACTACTGTGGGGAGGGAAAAAAAAACCTAATTAGATTTCTCTTTTTTTTTTTGGATGAAAGGTTTTTATTACTACTCTTCATTGTTTTCTCAACATGTATGTGGCCCTCTTGCTCTCTGGGTAAAAGTGAGGCTGACAGTGTAAACCAGACAGTCTAATTTAATAATGTTTTAATAATGAGGTACCGTCTGTAAGGATACCGTCTAATACCGTCTATCTTAGCCGAGGAGCTATGGGGCGGACAGCAAAAAAAAAAAAAAAAAAAAACCCACACTCTGTAAATGTGAACCCACATCAACAGTCTTCCACAAACACCCATACACTCACACTTATATACCTGTGTACCCACACATACACTCCAAGCTCCACTTCTGTAGTGGAACTGTACAGAGACTACATCACCCCATCAAGCGTGCTGGCACATCAGTCCAGTCGGTCTAAGCCGTCCAGGACTGGGTGACTAATCTCAAATGTTTTTAATAAAGCAATACTGTAAAAGGGGAAACATAGTTTCCATCACCCGTAAGCCTAAGTAATCATTCGATTGCAAAACTGATGATGTGGAATTCAGTAAAACTTAAAATTGCATTATAATTTTACTGTATAGCACACTTTACAATAGAAATGATCTGATTTTGTTCTTGAAATACTGATCTATGGTATGAATGAACAGAGTAAAGTTAGGTGACTGGGTCTTTTGTATAACGGTTGGCAAATGAAGTAAAACTCCAGTCTAGAAAGCTTCGGAGATGACTGGCAGTCAAAGGAAAGGCAGCCATGTATACTTCATACATTTACATTAACATTTATTAATTTAGTAGACTTTTGTCCATAGCGACTTCCAGTGAACTCTAGTGTTATTTACCAAGGTGACTTACACTGCTAGATACACTACTTACAATGGGTCACTCATCCATACATCAGTGGAACACACACACACACACACTCTCTCTCTCTCTGTCACTCACACACTATGGGGGAACCTGAACAGCATGTCTTTGGGAGGAAACCCGCGCAGACATGGAGAGAACATGCAAACTCCACACAGACTGAATGGGATTCGAACCCATGTCCACTCGCACCACCCAGGTGCTGAGACAACAGCAGTTTTACTTTCTGTGCCACCATGCCACCCACTGTCTTAACTGACAGCAGATGTAACCAGTACCGTCTGCTCCACTGTCTCAACAACGAGTTGCCTAATGCACTATCACGGTGTCACATTTTCAGTTAAGGTTATCTATATTCAGGGAGTTCCTTGGGAGTGAGACTCAGGAGAAGGAGTCTGAAAAGGGGGGGGGGCTCACAGTGGGGCAAAGATTCCTCTAGTCTTCACTCCCCATGGGTTGGGTTTCCACCAGCACGCTGCTCAGCCGATGACAGGAGGAAGAAAGACGCTCTGTCTTCACAATCACATGCCTGCACTTTGAAGTCGTGGGGAACTATGGGAGGATGCAAGGTTAACCAAATTACTTATGAGATTTTGCTTGTGCGCGTGTGATTCATTGTCCTGGACGAAACAGTGGAAACTAAATCACAGGGGGAGGCCTGGCTCACGTGAACCAAGCCTCAAAGTGTGAGATGTTAACTCATCCGTGACCACATGCGGTCAGCGAGAGTGGATGTACGTGAGTAGAGAGCGCCATAATGTCTGACCGGGGAGGCAAGGTGAGCTGCAGGCGAGAGTGAGATGAGTGTGATGCAGACCGGCCGCTACGTTGCGGGGGTTGACGCTTGGCCAGGTGGCGTTGAGTTGTCACACACTTATTTGAGGACAGTGTGTTAGTGTAAGGACATTTTAGCAGTTTTGGGTTATAGTCCTTTCAGTGGTCTGTAGCGGTTTGTGGAATTCCTGGCAGCCTAGAGGATTCTCCATATGGCAAGTTTTTCCAGAGGGTTTTTCCCAGTCCTCGTTCATTCATTGTAAATAATCAGGCAAACATGCTCTCTAAAGTGAGACTTAGAAGCATGCAGACATACACAGGTAGGTGCACGTAGAAAGAAAAAAAAAAAAAAAAACGTGCGCACGCGTTCACAAACCACCCACATCCCGGTCACCGTTAACAAGAGCTAAAGAGACAACCCCCACAAATGTCAGTTCTGTCCTGGGGTTGGGCTCTGAGTGGGTTAGGGTGGACTGGGGATTGCTCCAGGCCAGTCTTTTTTTTGTGTGACCTACAAGAGACTCTTAGTACTTGTCTATCAGAAATGACAGCCCTCCTTTTGTGGTGAGTGTGCCCTTTGACCCTTGCAGTGCAAACAATTTGCAGGAACTGCAGTGCTCCTTGCAGCAGAGCTCAGACCTGTGCGGAAGTGGGTGTCGGGACAGGTACTGAGGACTAAGGGAAGGGGCGGGGGCAGGTTTGTGTGGGTGACTTTTCAGAAGACCCTGGGCTGCTACATCTGGGTTGTTGTTTTACATTCTGATAGGTTGATGAGTTTAGAGTCCACTTAATTAACATCTACAGATGATAACAGTTACAGTATGGACACACACACACACACACACACACACACACACACACACACACAGAGGAAAGGATTCTCCAGCACCGAAAAGGTTCTAGACAGTGCTGTTCTGGTGCTGATTCCGAGGCATCGCTTCAGCTCTGAGTTCTAAGGCTGCTATTACAGCAGTGAAGATGTGGTTCTCACCACCTTTTTCACGCAGACTGGGTCCTTGGGCCTGCAGTGTGTGCATGTGTTTGTGTATCGGTGTGTGCATATGTGCTTAGGTCATTTTCACACCCACCCACACACTAGATCGCCCCCTAACGTGTAAACAATGGAAGAAGATACAAAGCTGTCTTTCCTTTCAGCGCTGCAAATATCTGCGTATTGTTCTGAAAGAAAGGTGGGCAGTACACTCTCAAGCTTCCAGGAAACCAGAACATCCGCAGTAATCCCCAGAACATTTAATGGTGGAGCTTCCAACCTTTGGGTTTCAGCACTATCCACATGATGGTCATGTAGGTCTTCCTACATGGTGGCTGATGGACATGGACTCCTCCTTCACAGTGGCTTTTGATAGCTAGTTGATAAGGACATGTGCAGCGGCAGTATTAGTTCAGCTTCCCTTCTTTTGAAATTGCTTTAAGAGACTGTAAAAAAAGCCATTCTGCTTTTTGTGAGGTAAGTAATGCTCTGAAGAAATTCCGCTGAGCAGAGCATGACCAAAAGCATTTGATGCACATGTTTAGCAGATGCTTTTGTCCAAAGCGACTTCCAATGAACTCTGTGTAGCGTTATCCGCCCACACACCTTATTCACCACGGTGACTTACACTGCTAGATACACTACTTACACTGGGTCACTCATCCATATATCAGTGGAACACACACACACACACACTCTCTCTCTCTCTGTCACTCACACACTATGGGGGAACTTGAACAGCATCTCTTTGGACTGTGGGAGGAAACCAGAGCACACAAAGAATATGCAGACTCCACACAGACTGAGTGGGGATTGAACCCATGTCCTCTTGTACCACCCAGGCCCTGTGAGAAAGCAGCACTGAGCCACTGTGCCACCCGCTTCATATTACCAGCCTGAGTGAAACTATGGCAAAACGGAATATAATCACTTATATAGGTCTTTGTGAGGTTTCTAGTCACATTCCATAAATGTTAATAAAGTAGGTATGATAACCTCGTGAAGAAATCAAAGTTACTTGGGAACAATAATTTCTTGCATTCCTGCTGTCTAGCAGTCTACCGCTGCGATCTGTGGTGGTTTGACACTAATAATAAAATACTTTTCTTTTTGCAGTTTACTATCGCAGCTGTATTTTCGTCTCTCGTAAAATCTTTCAGAGAAGATTTTCACACAGGACCATTTCAGCATGGGACAAATGATCCTTCAGCATTCCATGTTTTCATACTGTTATTACTCTCCATGTGACTAAACATTTTACAGCTCAATTCAGCCCAGGGTTGGAAAGCATCTCACCCGGTACTTTTTCAGCCCACGAGAAGAGTCAAAATAGAATCAGCTGAAAGGCAGTATGAAATAATAATAATAATAATAATAATACACTTTCAAAATAAAATAACGGCGATCAGTGGTCAACTGCAAATAAACTGTTCCTCATGCATTTTTGATTATCTTGCAAGGAGAAGATTATGGGTGTAGCAGCATAAATAAAAGCATTGTTATATGGCCCAAAACTAACTATTAAGTGCTGATGACGTTGAAAAGTAGCTCAGTTTAAGCCTGATTTTACAAGGAAAACAAAATATGCGTGTCCAGAGTGGTGCAGTTCCAGAAAAATTTTAAAAAAAAAATGGATCTAAATCTTTTATATAAGATGTAAAATTAAAAATAGATATCAATAGCAAAGAGAAAATGATAAATACCTAGAGACATAAAAGTGTTTATTGGGTAGGAATCAATGAAAGTTTGCCGTTTAACTGTGGGGGGGGCAGCGGGTTTGGCTGGGTCCTGCTCTCTGGTGGGTCTGAGGTTCGAGTCCTGCTTAGGGTGCTTTGTGATGGACTGGCATCCTGTCCTGGGTGTTTCCTCTCCTCCTCCTCCAGCCTTATGCCCTCTGTTGCCAGGTTAGGCTCCAGGTCACCACAACCTGCTTGGATCAAGCATCTTCAGCTAGTTTGTGTGTGTGTGTGTGTGTGTGTGTGTGTGTGTGTGTGTGTTTAACTGTGGCCAGAAGAAAATTTTTTTTTTTCCCAGGTTGTTGTGGTGTTTCTAAAGTTATTGCTCATGAGACACCCTGGGATGAATTCCACCCTGTTCATTTCACTCAAGTTTTCACCCTGGGTTGTGAATCTTAAGGTGAGGTGAAACTTTTCGCTCCTGATGACAGGCAAGGCTGAAAATCTCACACCATGTTCAAAGTGCCTGTGTGAAAATGCCTTAACGGTAATGTTGTAACCCTAACCCTAATTAATAGACCATTTTTGGCTTTGAGATGAGGGTCCTGAGCTCCCCCCTCCTCCTGCAATGTTTAAAAAAAATTGCAAGGCATGGACAAAAAGAAAACACGACAGCATTTGACTGAGAGGGATGCCTGACATGCTGTCTGCTTCACTTCTTCTGGGCTCTTGGTTTGTACCATATGCATCTACTTGCTGACAGTGAGCTCCACACTCCCTCCCTAGTCCATGTCCCATAGGGGCACCCTGCCATTTCTACACACAACAGGGACATGCAGGGGGAATCCAGGCACTCAGAGATTTGGAAAAATAAAGGAGAACGAAAAAACAAGTCAAGTCCCCCTCCGTGGTCCAAATTCGAGAAGGAGAGTTTGTTCTACAATAGGGTGAGTTTTAGGATTTTAGTCACGGTTTTCTGAACCTCGAACAACAGATCCATCCGACAACGTTGCTGGCAGAACGTTGAAGTATGTTAGGAGTATTCAGGGCGTGTATAGTGTAAAGCCTTCATGTCGAAGGGCCTGAAATCACCATGCACTTCTTGTCCAGTGTGGACTACTGCTGTTGTTCCCTTAAGGAATTTAACCAAAGACGCAAATGTGCAGAAAATGACCTGGATTTTTTTTTCAAATTCAACACCTTCCTCAAGCAAATAAAGAGAAAAGTATATAAATCCACTTTATTTCAAATAATTTCTGGGGAAACTTTTACACCCAGCTATTTTCTGTGTTGCAGATACAATTGGAATATTAAAGGAAAGTTCTGTACATTTACATTTATTTCCATTTACATTTATTCACTTAGATGCTTTTCTCCAAAGCAACTTCCAGTGGATACTATGTAGTGTTATCAGCCCACACACCTTATTCACCAAGGTGACTTACACTGCTAGATACACTATTTAACAATGGGTCACTCATCCATACAGTATATATATATGTCCAATATATATCCTATACATCCCTACATAGGTCTTTATTGCTGGGGTCCAGCGCCGCTGAGCCGTAAGTGAGCCCATTCCTTTTAGCTACTGAGATACGCAGAGATTTGGAGTGTGAAAATGAGTTTACAGGTGAATTAACGGTGTGGTTCGACAGTTTGTGTGTCAGAGACTAATGGGTGTCAGGTGCTTCCGATAAACTCTTCGGTATAAACTGGCAGCAGCAGGACATAGCTGTAGAGCTTAAGCTCAGTGTGCTGCTGTTTGGTAGTTTGCCCAACATTAATTAACCCGAAAAGACATGCTATTTATTAAGCAAGACTTTCACGGCCTTTGCGGTAATTTTTTAAACAGAACTCGATAAAGTTTTGTATCTCGGTAGGAAGGGGAGCTCAAGATTCTTCCAGCTTTCAGACCCCGGACTGGTTTTCATTTTCACTCTTTTTTTTTTTTTTTTTCTTTTCTCCCCCCCTCTAACCTTTTTGATCCCATAATCTTCCATATGCAGTAAAGATTGACTGAAAATAAGCAGCAGAACAAAGGCGAACACTTAAGATTCCTGTTACGATTATTGTGCATGACCTTCTGAACTGGTTGGATCTACGCAAGCATCCAATTAACTGGTGTGTTAGGTTTGTTGCAGTATGTTCGCAAAGATCCGAAAAGGAGGACAACTCTTTCTCCGGCTCGGTCTCTATCCTGGGTCTACACCTGATACTGATGTGTTTGAAAATGAAAGTATGTGCAAGTAAGTGGTGATGACAGATTTAAATAGATTGTGACAACAACAGTGGAAGAGGAAGCAGGTCGTCATTTTCATTTACACAAGGGATGGTTATAACAGGCACATAAATGGATTGTATTCATCTCCTTAGACACAACATTCTGGCAGATGTGGAAACGCAACCATCTCACTTTGTGGTCCGAGTACATGTGTACAAGCAGTCACACATGTATGTAGAAGTTGGTATTCCTGAAACAAACCAGAGTTCCCTGACAGACTTTGCACAGATCACTCTAAAGTTTTTAACTAAGGTTAAAGGTTTTTCAGGATCCATCATGTATCATTACATTCTGGGGCAAAGTTAACATGTACTGATACAATAATCATGTTCCTAATCAAGAACATGGCCAGAAGGAATGACAGAATTCTTTGAAGATGATGTGCCCGTGTTTACGTTTTCCATTTTCCAGAAAAAACTTAATAGCTATTGTCCTGAGATGTTTTTAAAAAAAAAAAAAAAAAAAAAAAAAAAAGTATTCTTGGCACCAAGCAGTTGCATTTCGTTTTAATTTGTCAAATTACAAGCCTTTCAGAATAGGGATATATTTTATCTTTATCCTTTGTGTCATAAGTAAGGTAAGCCACAGTACTACAAATTGAACTTTTACATAAAATTTCATTCATTCATTCATTTTATTTTATTTTATTTTATTTTGCAATTTACCTACATTAAAAAGCAAGCCCTGTTTCATGTTCTGAAATGTCAGCTCTATTTTCCTAATCCTGCCACTTGACCATTTGGACAGATGAGCAGGAAGCACTTTAACATCCTTCGTATTACCGGTGACCAGTGAATTATCTGCTCTCTAATCAGGACAGAATGTGGTCTGTATTGAATTCTGAACCTTAAGGGAGGAGGGTGAGTTCCTTTAACCGAAAATGGTACGTATGGATGCGTACATACCCTCCTGCGTCATGCCCGACATAGCCGTTGTTGTTACCCTGGTGGGCTGTGCGCTGCGCTCAGACAGGCATGTAATTCCACCCCCCCCCCCCCCCCCCCCACGACCCCCGTTCTTTAGCGTCACCCCATCATGGGGCTGCACGTCCCTCAGCTGTGCCACATCCATCTCTGTCCTGGTTGGCTTTACACAGCATGCTCTCTCTGCGTCCACCCCTCTTCCCTACCTAGCTGTGTATGGCTTTAACTCCTTTTTCTTTCTCCACACCATGGCCTGCAGCCCTTTCTCTCCTGGCACATCCTGTTAATTTCTTCACCAAGTGTCAAATCCTTCATCTCATCGGCCATAAAGGTTTGCAGAAGAGTTTTACAGTTGTCTTCACTGTTATAAACACAGACTTATCCAGTTACAGCCAATCTGTAATTTTAAAAATCTTTTATATTGCACAGTATTACAGCTTACATTTACATTACATTTATTCGTTCAGCAGACGCTTTTCTCCAAAGCGACGTACATCTCAGAGAAAATACAATTTGTGCATTACATTAGGAGAAAGAGACATAGTTGCAGATGCCTGATTCTTAAATACAGTTATTTTGTTTCTTTCCACTTTATACACTGATGTTTATCGCACGAGTAGCTGCACAAAACTCAGGATAGACTATTCCTGGTCATCTTCCTACAAGTTTTTTTTTTTTTTAAGGTACCCAAACAAACATTTGCATACAATACAAGAGTAGCTGTGTAAAGGCTTATTTGAGCATGATCATAAAGTTATGGTGCGTGAACATTTACACCATGTATGAGCTTATTATTTCTAGTTATTGTTCCAGTTTACGTGCAACTTGACCTGTAACACCACCTTTGGTGTTGAGAGTTACAGCAATTGGACCTCAAGCAACATTTTCTGGTTCTTAGCGCTTAACCCTTCCTGCGTCGATCTCTGCCACCCAGCGCAGGTGTCCGACAGCCGTGGCGCCACGGCGAGTTTTCAGCTGCTTGATTGTGGGTTGGCCTACTCAGGGTGGGAGTGGAAAGATGTGGTGGGGCCAGTAAATTGAACCCCGGTTAGGTCTTAGCCTGAGGGAGCATTTGGTTACTGAGCAAGGCTTTTGGAGACAGATGGCACTGGAGGGTCATGCCATACCCCTAAAAGCTTAGTGGGCTTATCCTGATTTCTGCAGTAGACAACTACAACTGCTACCTGCCCCAGACAACTGTGAGGCAAAGTTAGGGGGCAGTCATCGACAGTGATGAATGTGATGTGGTTTAGTTGCAGTCTCATCATCCAGGACTACACTGTTTCTTGGCTGAAATTATTGAGAACCAGAAATTCTAATGCTGGGAAGGAAACTGCATGCAGAGGCGGAGCTCCAATGTTGCAAAGACAGAGCCCCTCTCTATTGCCGTTCCTCAGAACCTGATCCATAGTCTCACCTAGACAGGGGTCTCGGGTTTAATTTGGGGAGCTGAGACATTATTTACACGGTATGTCTATGCTGTGCTGGAGAGCCATAGCCTGATCTCTGTTTCATCCTATACCTTTTATTGTTTTCTTTCCCTTCTGACTCTCTCCTCCTCTATGTTCCCAAGCCCTAATCTGATGCCTGTGCCTTTCAGACCTCTACCAGCACAGCTCTCTGAGCACTTGCACTCATGACAATGCCTCTCTCTCCCTGTGCCCTCAACTGGAACCACCCAGGCCTTATAGAGAACAGCCCTATTGTGCACTGAGTTTACCTGGATGCCCTTCCAGCACAGAGAATACGGATGGCTAGGCTTTCCCAGCAAGACGCTCCCTTGAGTCCAGAAGGAGAGTTGAGGACATACCTGGCTGAACTTGCCATACCGTCATGGCCCAGTGGACACATCACCCAACATCTCTGAGGACAAAATGGGCATTTCTATTGTCACTGGAACCATGTTGCCGTTTGGAGACGAGAATCTGAGGGAAGCAGGGAATCTCTTGAGTAAATTTGCTTTCAGGGCTTATTGGTGGGAGGGGGAGAGATTTAGTCCTCCTGAGGTTAGATACATATATTTACTCCAGGGCTTTCCTCCTATACGAAATCCACCTCCTCCCGCTTTTAATCCCACTTGTTTAGAATTAGCTTTATACAATGCGGTGAACCCCCTTCCGTGTTTATTCTCCACCCTTCCCTATACTACCACCATCTCTCTTGTTAGCTATGCCAGGATGTAAAATCAGATCTGATGGGCCATCAAATCCCATGGGTTGGATTTCACAATTGGTGGAGGTTAATCTCACCCAAGGAGGAGTATAAACAGAGTGTATTACTGCTGGCCAGTGCAGATCTTCCATCAAAATACATGAAAAAATATTTTACGCAATCAGAAAATTGCAAATGCGGTTCTGCGTCAGTCTGAGGGAGAGCAAGATGTGAGTACTACTGTAAATGTTTGACTGCAAATTTCCCAGTAATACACACATACACATCACCTGTCAGTAACAATTATTCACTGCTGTGTCTGTGAAGGCTGGTGGAGGGGATGGTGAAAGGGACACAATGGAGGAAGCTGGGGATGATTGGAGATGATTGGAGGAGAGAGAGAGCTACTGTAGTTCCAGACAGGAGGAGGGGAAGCAGGAGGCTCCTTACAGATAAAAAGATGGAGGAAAAGAGAAGTCTAGATGGTGTTGGACAGAGAGGGACGAAGAGATAGGCAAAGATAGACAGGGAGAGTATCCTTACATCTGAAAGAAACTGATGCATGAGATAGTCAGATAAAGTTAGGCGCAGTGCATGTGGCAGTGACAGGTTCGAGGAAAAGACTGGTGGGGAGTGTTGCCGTCATGCCTGGGATTGCAAACACTCGCAGGCCCCTGCTTCAGATTTTTTTCAAACCCCACGAACTGGTGCAAGAACTCATAAACTGGAAAAGCGACGATCTGATTTTACGCCTCACTGCCAGGATGAAATGATATGGTGTAGAGATACAGTGACCTGTGTTGACCCCCAGGCCATGTTTATGGGACATCCTTGAGTGGAAACATCTGTGGTGTGCAGCTCTCAATCCCACTGTGAAGGAGAGGATTTCTGACCATAGACTGTAGGATGCTTTCCTTTTTTGTTTATACCTCTTCAGCGTTCAGCAAAAGCACTGGCGTTAAAGCTTCAGTATCGGGCTGGAGGCTGCTGGACTGTTGAGGTGTTTTCCTTATTCAGGACTACTCTGTGCAATACCTGATATGGCACTGGGCATGTGGAGGGTGGGGGGAGTGTGGGTAGGGTTGCCAACCGTCCCGGATGAAATGGAATTGTTCCGTATTTAAGGGATAAATGAGTTGCGTTTCATAATAAAACCATACGGAACGCAGTTTGCCCCGTATTTTAACCTTTCACACCCAGAGATATGTAAAGGTATTTATTACATATATTTACTGCATAAATAAACTTTGCAGTTCACATAAAAGTGTTAAAAGAAGATTAGGAAAACTTTGCAAAAATGGATGTGAAACATAAGAGGGTTAGGGTCAAGAGGGACAAGGCAGGTAGCTACTCACTAGATGACTAGACGTCATCATGGCTGCTAATAGTCCAGCTCGTAAACGGAAACGATTAGAGACGTAAAAATATAAAAAAGAATTGGAGATGGAGAACCGATGGCTTAGCAAAGTCAAGGAGAATGAGTTTATGCGAACTGTAATTTAAACTTTGTTTGTAAGAGACATTTTTCTCTCAGACACGGTGCAATTGCATGCGACGTAAAACGAGATCGTCCACGGAAAAGCGTGGACGGAACGACCCCCCCAAGGAGCAATTTCCACTTTTTTTTGTTGCACCACCTCAGCCGATGCTGATATATTATGGTAGTTATTGTTTTGTATGTATTACATAGACACGTTTTCTTTAAACCTTTACTTTTCAATCAAAATGTATAATCCATTGGTTAAAATACATTTCCAGTATAAAACATCTGATTTCAGTGAGCTAAAAGCAAATGTCTCAGATTCATTTTAGCATTTAATTCATTCAAGCAGACACTTTTTTTTTTTTTTTTTTTTTTTTTTTTACATGCATGAGCTACAAAGAAATTGTGTGTCTCCCTTATTTTCCTATAAAGAACCCAAAAGTGTTCCTTATTTTCTTCTGCAGGGGTTGGCAACCCTAGGTCTGTGCCCGTTGTGTGGCAGGTCTTGGCTTCGTGCCTTGCGGCAGACTGGTGTCCCGTCCGCAGTGTCTCCCCTCCACCCTCACTCTTGCGCCCTGTGTTGCCAGGTAGGCTCCGGCACATGTTTGATATTTGCAGGTGTTTCATACCTGTTTTGTGCAGTAGTGCTTCCGTAGGGACATAAAACTTTCTGCCAGCAACTCAGGTAGACAAACCTGAAGACTGACCCTTCAAGCCCACAATGTGTTGAAAAGCTTCCTCTTGATCTTTGACCTACCACATAGTCCAAACACTGCTGGTCTGCGCTCTACCTCTTTCACAAAGGAGTGGAGCACTGGGCATTGCAAGGAGCTGAGGTCGAAGGGGGTGGTGCCCGAATGATGATGTCGTCACTGAAAATCATAAATTGCCCGTCATTGCATGGCACCTTTGAAGAGTTGTCAGGAATCTGAGCTTTAGAGTCAAACCTAAAATGAAAAGAGGCACTTCTAACTAATAAACACAGATATTCCTCAGGAAGAGATTAACAGATACAAATTCACAGGATTATAAAATGATCCCTTATTTCACGGCAGGTCGTCTAACAGTTCTCATCCAGTAGGTGCAATACATACTCTAGATGATGTTTAATTACAAAAAACATGATGAGGGTGTGCAGCACACAAAAGGAATTAAGTGAAGGAGCCTGCTATGACTTTACCTAAATTCTAACTTGAAAAGAGTTAATAATGGTTAGGAGAAATTATTAGTGACTGAATGAGATTTCTATCCATTCCTTAAAAACGCTTACACAGGTAGTGTTGCTATTCACAGACCTGCATTATTTATAACATATACTCGTCATTTGTCTCCACGTTGAACAGGAAGGACTGTTAACCTGCGAAAGCAAACACAGAGGCTCTCTGGCTGGCCTCCAGTCACAGGTTGAGCGGTAATGGCTCCTACAAAAGTGTGCGTTCATTTCAGGGGTACATTCACACTGCAGTCTGAGGCTCGTGAACTCGGTGAGAGGGACTGAATACACTGCGCACAAACACCCTCTTCCACAGCTTGTCCTTTACATAACAGACTAGAGCCTCATGGAAATTTGCTCTTAAAACAAACCACTTTGTTCATTCGCAACCAGGGACCAAAACACATAAATTAGCGGGTGACTCCTAATATACGAACATGAAGCCAGGAAGAGGAAGGACGAATACTGTAAAATTAACACTACATCCCCTGGAACTGGAACTATTTTCAGCGGTTATATATCTAGTAAACGTCCAAAACAAACATTACTTTTCAAATGAAATGCAACAAATTTCTGAAAACAAGACCGAGAATAAAGATGTATAAGTCAGTCCCGCCAAAGGAAAAAAAAAAAAAAAAAAGTTTTTGGACAATCGCAAGACACTGGGAAAAAAAAAATGTATTTGCTGCAGTTCAGTTGGCAGATCTTACAGTTTCCTGTTTCTGGAAAGATCCAAAAAGATGTCATATTCCCCCTCAGTGAATCTAACAAATTTTCGCCTCTTATTATTTATCACATTACAGCAATATGTACACAAAATAACCTTCTAACTGAAAACTTTTCTCCAACCATACACCCTGAACTATGTCCCCGGCAAACCCTTGTCTTCGCCACATTTGATGGTTTTAAGGATCATGAGAAAAGTCTTCCTTCGGTTTATATTTTTGTTGGCACCTGAGAGAGTGGAAAAGAGAAAGCAAGAGGTGGTGAAACAGTGATTTCCTTTATTCTCTTTAGGTCTTCGTGGTATTCTGTTCACTCTGATAATTCTATTTAAGTCTTGGCAAAAAGAAGCAAGAAGTTTCAGTGGGAGTTACAGTAGATTCAAAGGTTCTGAAAAGAAGGCAGAGCGACAGAGTATTTTAGTTCAGCTCACAAGTAGCGGCGCGCAAAGCAAGCGGAGCAACTAAACTGTGCAATATCTCCTTCCTGACATCTATCCACCCCGAGACCTCTGTCTTGTGAGAAACAACTCAACACAACACAGCACAGCAGCAATTCGCTCTTAGTCCTTGTTTCTTTGTAGTAGCTTGGCTTTGCCTTTATGTTGCTCTTGCAGTGTTTAAAAAGTTCATTTAGTTAATTTATTTTGTCTAGTAGAGTGTGATGTTCGGTTGATCTTTGGTTTGCTGCAGCACAATACTTCATGTTGCATTGTCATTGATTATTTTATGACTTTGTGAGCACTCTTGATTTGCACCAACCTAACAACATATAAGTTGCCCTGGACAAAGGCAGTAAATAAATGAAGATTATTATTATTTAATAACAAAGCAACAACAATAATGATAATTAAAATTTGCCACATATTGTAGACACTAAGGAAAAGGCAGTTCCCTTTCATTTATCATAATATAGGAAAGAATTAACAATATGCAATAAATATACATTTCTTTTCAGGTAGATAAAATAATGAATATATGTGCACTTCTTTTACTGATGCCTAGATTATTGCGACTGAAAGGTTTTAGGAAAGTTCCAGCTGTTCTTAAAGATGTTGACGCTTGGTATTTGTTTTTTTTTTTTTTTTTTTTTTTTTTCCCCCCCCCCCCCCCCCCCCAGTAAAAATATCCATCTATGTCAGTTATAATAATCATTACAAGTCCCTTTGGATTAGACCATTTTACAGACGATCCACAATTCATAAATGCTGAATAATAATAATAATAATAATAATAATAATAATAATAATAATGCTGTCTAAGGCAGGCAAGAGATTGAAAGTAAAATAATACTGAATCCAGTATCACCGTTACAGGAGTGCTGTGCTCATGTGTTTGTGTGTCAAACTGTGGACACAAGTTTTTCCGGGGGTCTGGAACATTCCTGCCGTGTCCCCCGTCGATTCCCTCCCCCACCGGCCGGATTCACATGTAAACACGCGCTGAAAGGACACCTCCAGCACAGCGGTTTGGGCAGCGCAGTGTTTACTCCATTGTCACACGGAATCCTCGAGAAAATGAACTTATTTAAGAGGGATTAACGCGTGTTTGCGCCCCCGAGGCGCGCGAACCCCCCCCGCGCTCCGACTGGAGACGCACAGTAGTCGAGCATCTCAACATCTGGTCACAGCAATATTGACAAAAAAAAAAAAAAAAGCCACAATTTTTTTTTTTTGGTGAAACAGTTACTACAGCAGGCGTTACGTAATTTTGTAATTAATATATTTAATTTAATGTGAGGATCATGGGCGCAGTTTGTGTTGCGTAATAACGAAAATAAATGTTCATATTATAGGCCTTTGCGTTATTGGACGATGTTGGCTTCTTTGGAATATACTGGATCGGACAAGTACTGTCTCGGATTAACAGATTTACGATGGAAAAAAAGGAAAAGAAAATGTTTTTTTTCCTTAGGAAGTTCAGGATGTTTTGGGCAGTTTAATAATCGTCCTCCTCGGTGACAATTTTTTTTTTTTTTTTTTTTTTTTTTTTTTTTTTTTTTAAAAACAGCCTGTTGCTTTCATTTATCCCGGTTCTTCCTATTATTAAAAAATGTCAAAAAAGTAAATACTGAATAAATCAGGAGAATGCTCAAAATCACATTAGAAGTTTATTTTTTAAAAAAAAAAAGAATTCTTTAAAACTTTCTTCTCCAGACTGTGCTGTTAATGGAAATAATAACAAAAGTATAAATATGGTAGTTGTCCAAAAGTAAAACATGAGAATTTTTCCAGTGTAAGAATTTATTATTTGAAGACTTGTGTCCAGAAGATGGAGCCGCGCGTCCCCGCGGCGCGCCCCCAAGTCACAGTTCAGTTTGGGACGTTAAGCGGTGTAAAATACACCATAAACCGAGAGGACAATTTTCATATGGGACAGCAGTTTGCTAAAAAAAAACACTTATGTTCAAGTTGGGTGTTATCCTGGGTCTGTAATCTTGTGGAGGAACCCTTTTTGCCTTTTTAATTGTTAAACCTTAAAGCGGTTTTATTTTGCGCTGTGGGAAGCTTTCAGTATACTATGGTATTAATTTCATAAGGTAGATGTCCCTACATATACCGCAATAAAGTAACATCACAAATGATGAAAAGTATACTTTTATCTGACATAGATGCTTTCCGGGTGGGTATTTCTGTGGCCTGTGATGGAGTGCACTTTAACCTAGAGCCTAGTGCTTCCAGGATAGGATCCGGACCGCCGCGACCCCCACTTAGACAAGCAAATAAGGAGAAGTGAGTGTTTATACAGTTCAGAGACCGAATAGGAGCTATTTTATTTGGAGGGGACTGTAGAATAACTCATGGCTTTCCCGCCAGTGCTGTCCTCGCTAGAAACTGCCTTTTCATTTCACCACACCTCTGCCGCGCTCAGTTCCCTCCATTAACTGAGAGTGAGTTATGCAGGTCGCGCGTAGCCCCCCCCTGCAGCCCCCCCCCCAGCGACACCCCAACCCCACCCTGCCCCCAGGGGCCGCCGCGCCGCTGCGTCCCGCTGTCCCGCCTTTGTTTGTCCACTTTCCACGCTGATTGTGTTTGTTAATGAGTTGCTAACAGCGCGGTAATGTGGCGGTGATGGATCACCGTGTCACTGGCGCTCGGCCCTGCGGCCCGGGGTTCCAGCGGTGTTCGGGGCTCCCTGTGTGTTACAGCCGCTTGATTGCCTCTCTGTGAAATCCACCGAATCCACTCGCCTGCTTCTTAAAAGCTGTATTATTTCCCCATATTTTCTCCAATAAATAAAAAGCGTTCGCAGGCTTCTTTACGTCACTAACTCTTTTATGATGTAGTAGGATTTCTGCCCCTGTGATGAACTCCCCGTTGGGCCTCCAAAGGGCCCCCTCATTAATGTCAGCGCGTTACTGGCGCTCCCGCACTGTATTTACAGTAGACAAACACAGCTTTTAACAGGGGTCACATATCTGAGGAGCGCGATTAACGTGGGATCCCAGCTAAAGAATGCCTTATCTCAAACCAGCATAACAGCCTTTTATACGCCCTATTATTTCATTATTTCCCGAATGCCTGTTTGTATTTTTTTTACTCTAAACTTAGCCAAAAGACTTAATCTTACACATTTTAATAATAAAACTTTTGGGGGGGAAAAAAATGCAACCGATCATATTAATTAGGAATTAAACCGATAAGGTTTATTGTGGTACTAATTATATCGATACCTCAATCGGACAAACCTAACATTTTTTTTTCTTGATTGAATGTCACTATATGCTCATTTAATGTCACATACATCTTTTTTCTACAACAAACAGTACCATCTAATAGAGTATATGGCGGAAAAAATCCTCGACAGAAGGTTATTATTTAGAGCAATTAATTTCTGCAGTAATACTTTTAAATGATTTAATATCAATTGTGGAAACCTATGGGCGAAAACAAAAAGGGGTAACAGTGAAGTGACTGAAACAAACTCACAAAATGCTCAGTGTATGTTCCTTACACAATAAAACTACTGGCAAAAAAATTTAAATAAATAGCTGAGCCATTACTCTCGGTACGGCGAAGAAACGGCAGTAAAAAAGCACCTCTAGGAACGCCCACCCACCGCACTCCCACCACTGCTGTTTTACGCGACTCAGACCCGGTGCACTCTGGGAAATGAAGTTCCAAAACTCACGCTGCGGCTTGATCGCGGCGGAACGGCCGCATCATTCAACTACAGCCGTCACAGTCCGGCCATCGCAACCGAAGCCGTCAGTCAAAAGACGTCACTCCTGTTTCGTTTGCTCGAGGGATTTTCTGCGCGAAGAGTGGGTCTCGGGCTGATGTGCTCGTGCTGAATCAGTAGCAGGGTTCGCAGATACCTGAGGCAAGTGTCACAATGGTGAGCTTCGTGGAGTGGATCCAGAGGTTGCGCCGCTGCTTCAGTCACAGCTGCGAGGTGAAGATGTGAGCGCTGCGCGTTCCGCGTCCGTCACAGCATCGGGATACTTGATCAGTGTGAAAAAGCGCTTTAGACAGCACAGCTCCTCGGTGCCTCCGTGCCCTCGCACAGCTGCGGAGGTAGGCGGAGGCTGCGGGAGGACAAAGATATTTGTTGCAATAATACCAATCGATCGCGATGAAGCGGAGAAAGATCGCGGTAGCCGCTGGATTCTGCGTGTCATTCTTTCTGGGCACGCTGATGAATCTGCTCTTCATTCCCGGGTTCGATCACCACCAGAACCACGCCGAGAGGGTGCATCGGTTCTACCGCACACAGCAGCAGCAGCAGCAGCGTCTCGCGGACGACACGCAACTCCGGATCGGCGATTCCGATGCTGCTCCTGCTGGGAACATCGAACCCACGACCACCAGCCAGCGGCAAACGGACCTCCAGCAGCAGATCCAGGAAAGATACGAGGAGGTGCTCCGATACCGCGGCCACCATGCGTCCTGGACGGGGACAGGTGACCCAGTTCGGCCCCTGGAGAGGAGGCGGCTCATGGACCTCGCGCAGCGGCACAGCTGGGACTCGAATAAAGGGACGGAGAAGTCTAACAGTCGCCTGTCACACTTGGCACCCATGCACTCACAGCCGCAGAGGGATCTGGCCCTGAACCCCGGGCCGGATAACGGCACACAGGCTCTAGGCTGTAGCAGCATAGAAAACGTGACCAGTGTGCAGTACCTGGGCTCCGGCTACACCAAGGCGGTGTACAAGGTGGTGTTGAACAGCAGCCTGGCAGTGGCTCTCAAATCCGTGGACTTCGGGGGACACGATATGGAGAACTGCGTGAAGAAGTACAGCTCTGTGGAAGACTGCTACAGGCTCGCCTCGTTCAAAATTGTGAAGGAGATGACATTAATGGAGCGGTTGCGGCACTCCAACGTCCTGAAGGTACCTCTTTGCAGTTTCTCACTGGGGGGGATCCACCTGAGTAGTCGGTTACAGTGCTCGCATCCAGCGCGTGAGCGGCTTTCCTCAAAATATTAATCAGATGTTTGTTTGCCACAAGTTGAATCACGTGGGCCGTTTGGTTTTGCGCATTTTCACTTTAATGTTATTACGCGCGTTTTTTTTTTTTTTTTTTTTTTTTTTTTACACTTAACTAATGTGCACCGAGCATGTGTCATGTTCCAATTGGGAAGGTACATTTCTAGATGGTTTGATCTTAGCAGCAAGAAAAATTAAGTAGCCTGCATAAAAATGCCGATCAAGTTAGAGTTTACCCAATAAGACGAATAATAAACTAAAGTAAACATGCGCGCCGCAAATCCCGTGAAGCCTAACGACTGGTAGTGTGAAAATCTACACAATCCGGGTCAAAATGAATGAATCCTCAGGTCGAACACGTCCCTCTATGTTCTAGATCCGCAAAAGAAAAAAGAAGAAAAAGCAAACTGCGGCCGTCAAAGTTCCTGGAATATTTGGAATGCAGGATTTTAGGACCAGCACCAATAATATTTGTGTTTTATTATATTACGAAAACGCTAATGGCTGTTGTGCGCGGGCTCCGATGCCGATTTGAATCACATCGCAGAAGAGCGAGCGCCAAGGACGGGCGCGAGCCGCTCGCTGCCCTCGCGCGCGGTCCCGCGCCTCTTTACTTGAGAGAAGCGCCGCGGCGCTCGGCGGATCCTGGTCAAGTGTGGCCAACAGCAAAGTTCCCCATAGCGCTCTCGTGTTCCCTCTCTTTCCCTATGAGTATTGTTTCAGAGCAAGGTGACCGTCGTAGGACCCGAACCAGCCCAGGGGTGCGGCGACTGCCGGTGGCACGTGACAGTGCGGGGACTTGCGGCACTGTGGCGCAGGGATTGAAGCGAAAGCGCCGCAAATAAGGGAGTCCAAGGTCTCTCAACTTGGTCTTCGTAAAAGCGACCCGAAAAACCTTTGAGTCACGTATGAATACTGAACTGCGTGTTCGTATCAATCGAGGAAACGCCGCTCGCGTGATGTCGCTTCATTGTTGCGCGCATTGCGAGTGCAGCTACATCATGTAGACCTTTAAATTATTCCGCAGCGACCGCTGGATATTATGAGCAGCACCGTAAATAAGAATACAGCAAAACAATTGGTGGACATGCACTGATCTGTCTGGACGGACGGTGAGACCGGTGTCCCCTTTTCCCAGCTAATGTACCGGCAGGGAACCGAGGGAGCTGGACGTGCTGGAGCACCGTGTTAATACCGCGCTGGAACCGCGTTCAGGAACAAATTTCCTTCGCCCTACAGCGAACCTACGGACTGAAGCCCCACACACGACACAAATTATACTAAATATACACTTATCTAGTGTAAAATAAAATGTGTAATATTTAATAATATACATGAGTGTATTCTTTATAATGTAATTGCAGAATACCATTAATTAATTATGGGCTGATAATGGGCAAGTGTCTAAACTTGCTAAACTGAAATAAATTTCCGCGATTAAATAAAGTGATAGATCACGTGAAAGTCCAGCAAAACTCCCTTTTCTATGAATGACTTAATAATAAACTGAACTATAGGTGATTTATTAAATATTTGTGATTATTACTGAACTACTTTAATATAAAACTCTTTAAAAAGAAATATATATATTCTCAGCACCCATTTTGTTTTCATTTGTATAAAATTACAGAATAATTATATACAATGATGTCAAGTTCGAGACGTTTATTTTAAAACACATTTTTTTTTTTCCTCTGCACAAAATCTTTCTGCACGAATTGGGTTACTAATTAACTGCATCTTTTATTTCCCTTTAATTACATTTTTTTCTTAATTACATTATCTCCTTACCCTGCAATAAACTGTACCAAACTTTATTATATTTTTGAAATTATACAAAGGAATTGACATTTTACATTATGACAGACCGATTTAATTTAGGCATAAATTTGTATGTTCACATATTCACTATAATTAGCGCTCAGTATAGTTTGACAGTTGATATCCATAACACATAGTTTCGTATTCCATCTTAATGTCGATAAGCCTGATAAAAAGTATTTGGACCTTATGCATTTGGGTTTACCAACATACCTTTTTAATTTACCCACTAATTTTCAGTGATTCAGGCTTATTACAGAGTTGAAGTGGGCTAAGTAGACCACTATTCTTAATTTAGAAAATGCTGATGTATAGATATGAAAAAGAAATATTGGTTAAAGTTTCCATGAATAGAGCTGTTGTTTTTCAGTTACATATTTATTATCTCAGGCTAGATTGGACAGTAGGCCTGTTTTTCAAGTGTATGCTTTTTGTCCTGGAGGCACAGACAGAGGCCTGATTCAGCTGTCCCTTCTCTCCTGCTGTTTTCTATTTACTTTGCAACAGAAGCAGAGAAGTATTACAATTCCATTTCTTTATTGACAGTGACTTTATTGATGTTAGTCACACTGAAAATGAAAGCAAAGGCTGACCAAAATGGTCATCAGTCTGAAGCTGTGGGAACAGACTGGCTTGAAGCTATGGGTGACACTTGCACTATCAAAGCCCCGCTGCCCGAAACTTTCTTCTTCATCAGTTTTTCAAACACATACACACACGCGTATGCACGTATATTTCTGGACACGTATCACTGACTCTCGCTTTAATTAAATAAACAGTACCTAACCCACTGCAGCATAACTAAAAACACATGAAAGTTTCTTGTGTTTTTGAACCTTTGTGTATTTATTTATTAATCCTCACAACTAAATTTAAAAAAAAAAAAGCATTTTATTTTGTGGTGGCATTCACACTGGGTCTCTTTTGCTTTTAGAATAACCCGACATTAGCAAAACTTGTGCATCCACCCACAAAGTTTCGAACTCTGACATGTTTGCACAAAGAAAGCTGCTGTTTTCTGCTGCAGTTCACACTTCTTGAAACTGTTGGTCTTATTGGCTTTGAGCGATCATGTATAAATTTAAAACAAGACAAGGAGTCCTCCGAATAATTTCTGCACGTCACCAGCTAAACAATACCTTGGTAGAAAAAAATGAAAGGAGAAAGGTAAAAGATTTTTTTTAAAGAATTGCCCGCAAAAATTAAGGAAACGACAATGAAGTTTAACATTTAGGGAATGTCAGTGGATAGCGTTGCTGTGAATTGAAGCTGTTCATGGTTTTGGATTACGATTCATCAAACAAATTTCACTGCCACATTCAGCCTTGAATGGCCCGTACCAGTACCGTACAAGTCTGCAAAAAATTCCACAACTGAAATAAACCACGGAAAATGGTAAAATATAATTACCTCCTGAAATCAGGATTTCACTCAAACTAACATTTACTGTATTCTGACAAATTTTTCTTTTTGTATTCGAAAGCAGAGCTGAGATGATCTTAAACAGTATTTTATTTAACTTGTTAAGGAAGCAACACAAATCACTGAATTGCGGCTGCGGAGCATATTAGAGGCCATTTAAGTCCTGCTTTTCTCCTCCGGAATGAACAGTACACCTGTTGCATAAATAGCCGTGATTGATACTGGATGTTGGGAGTGTGGGGTTCACAGCGTGAGGCAAGGTGGGGGGTGCAAACATGTGTCTTCATGCCATGCGCAGTGAGAACTGACTTCCCTGCCCTCCTCCCAGTTAGTTCGAGTGTGAACAAGATGAATTCAAGTAGATTAGGGAGGAAGATAGAAGGAGCCCTGGGTCACATATATGAGGGAGGTTTGGGGTACCAGGAGTCCTCAGGCAGGACACGGGCGCCCTCTAAGAAAGCAGTCCCCTCCCCCGACAACCTGACTGCACTAGATACTTAGATTATATTTGCGTTTGCATGCCATTCCACGTGTGGCGTTCCCTTTTCCCGGCAGGCTGTACCATCAGTTCTGAAATCTGTAACCAGGCGGTGTTAATAAGAAACTGGGTGCTCCAGTTGCAGGGGCTTTGGAGATCATTGGCGAGAGGTGAAAGGTGGGTGGTGGGAGTATGTATGTGTAGGGGGTCTTAGCTGTAGTCAACCCGTACTTGCAATTAAGGCAGGGCTAACACTTTAACCTCCGGCTTCCATGGGAAGGAAGCAGAAAGAAATAAACACACAAAAACATGGACTTTGCTTCAATCACCCCGTCTGATTCTTGATTAATCCCTGCTCTGTTTCGGCTGTGCACCCCCAGCCCCCGCCTCTGGTGTACCCCACGGTAGGGTAGGGTAGGGTTGACACTAGGAATCCACAGAACCCTCATTAGCACCAAAGACTCTGACAGCTTTGTCACATGCATCAAATACATCAGACCGTTTACTCTAAAATATGTAAATATTTCTGCAATTAAATATATACACAAAGTTGTAACAGATAATAAATATGTAAATATATAAATATATACCCAACATTTATGGCAAAAGTGACATCGTGTGCGTGTCATGAGTTTTTCCTTATACTAAAGAAAGAAACGTAAACTCGTGGAAATGTTCACGCTTGAGGATGGGAGTGAATTCTGGTGAAGGGCCCAGTCCATTTTATGAGTCGCGCGTCCCCTTTTTCCTCATCGGCTTGACACTGTTTGAAATGCGTGTTTATTTTGGTTAGAGCAACCGTTGGTAAGGCGTGCTAATGTGAACGCTGGCCTCTTTCTCTCTTACTCTTATGGCCTCGCGCAGATTCTCCTGCGCTGGAGAAATCTTGCTTCTGCACCCACTGCTCAGGCCTTGGGCTTCACACCCATGCCGTCACCCTCAGTGGTTAAAGCACTTAGTAAATAAGTTTGAAGCTTTTTTCGTCAAAGGTCTTTGCTAAAGTGTTCTCCTATTCCCCAAGTGGTTGTCATTCCTTTTTCCCTTTTAAACGTGTTTCATATCAGTTGAATGACCTTGAATCCATTTCAATTATAGATTTAACAGAGTAAAATAAAGATTATAAGGAAATGAAAAAGTGGATTCTATGAGAGTATAGTGCAAATTTTAGACTGCAGCCAAAGGCAAAAACGCACACGTCTAATTTACCAGAAATAATACCGAACCGTCATCAACAGCAGATTTCTAATGGCAGCCATATGTGTATATTATAAATATACTTTTATGTAGCCTGATGGTCAGTCCTGTGCACCCCACTGGCCCCCACCTCTTACCTAAACTCTGCAGCATGGTACACACATACACTGCTGGTAGACTGGATATTTCTGTCCTGAACAAACACGCCCGTTCCTTCGCCCGTTTTTGATTTGCAGCCAGGACGTCCTCATTAAAAAGTGTTGAGGAGTAACAGCCAGTCTTGCCTGGTCCTACCCGGGACTCTGGTTTATGTACACACTGGTCACACCAGTCACAGAAATGGCTTTGAACAACGGCGGTTTGTCAGTGCGTCCAGACACACAATGTGTACATTCGGGATTATCGTGACAATGACCCTGTAGCTATTTGCTCTGTCTTGCTGACCTGCAGCTCCATCGTTTTTGTAGCCAAAGCTTTACATCTTAATCTAAGGTCTTGTCTGTCTGGGTTTGAGCTACTGACCTTCTTAAGACTCAAGTTCAGATCAGTCTTACCTCCAAACACCTCTCGCTCTCCCCTGGCCATGGCAGCCTCATTGCCTCACTTGTTCTCTTTCCAGGAGAAAATAAGAGTGCCAAAGGGATTGTCCTTTCAACTTGACTTCTCTATAAAAAGTTCATTTTCACGCTTACCTCACATCCTAGCTTTTCTCAGCATTTCACTCCTGAAAGAAACGGCTTTCCTTAGCCAGGTCTTCTAAACACTTGTATGAATACACCTTCTGTTGACAACAGACATCTGTAATGAATGATTATGCTTTTGGATTTACAATAAACATAATCCATATAATGAAGTCAATAAAAATCCATTGGTCAGTACATACCCATCCACAGCAGTTTACGTTTACATAACACAGCTGAGGTTTGAAAGACCAACCTGCTGCACTTGGCGAAAGCAGGAGGAGACTACCAGCTGCCATACTCACGTGTCAGCAGTCCTGGAGTAGCAAAACGTTCTCCCTGCTATGCTCTGGGTGTTGTAATCTCATCAAAATGTCCTTTACAATTTTCACTGCTTGGTTGCTGCTGTTCATATATCTGGGTTCACACTCAAGATGGTACGCTATGCAGTGGAAAGTGAACCCTTAGAGATGCAATGCAGCTATACACAAGAAGCCATTTTTTTTTTTTTTTGCAGGATGCTCAGTGGTCTCCTCTCGCTCTGACACAAACCCACAAATATGTGCAGGCAATAAACCTAATGTGCTTTAATTTGAGTAATGAGGCCATCAAAAAAGGCCTAGTAAATATCAATGAGGAGTTAAGTTTTAGGTGTGTTTTCCACAGTGTCTCTGCCAAGTGATTCCCAGGAACTGTACGAGGGTGGGACTGGGCCAGCCCTTGTCGTGGAGTCCCCCACCCCCACCGATGCGCCTGGGAGCTCAGCACGGCACCTAAAAATGGCTCCGCAAACACCACCTAAATTTGTCCAGTCCGTCGGTCCTTGCGCAGCCAACCCCGCTGGTAAAATACTCCTTGCACATGCAAAGTCGTGTCAACGGCACCTTTAAAAGCTGGCACTCCAAAAAGTGTACAAACACATATTGTTTGGAGACAACTTATTGTTTATGACTACCAAAAGAAAGTAGCATGTTCTTCAAGTGATACGTTAACACTTTTCTCATTGGAAACACTGATATTTTATGAAGCGACCGACGTCAGCGGCGTCGCTCGGGACCCTTGGTAGGGGAGACGTCACTGGAACCCAAGATGGGTAACTTTACATACTCAGAACACCAATCCTGCATGTACAATTTCTCCATACCAGCCTAGTCTCCAAATGCAGCTTCAGGCTGTGTAATAGCAGCGCTCTGTAAATTAAAAGCAGTACTCTCAAAATTAAAAGTAAGAGAAAAATGACCCCCTTATAAGGAGCTGAGTTGTGTTAGAGAACAAACAGACACAAGCTGAAACAGAGCTAGAAGACTTTTCTGACCCGTTCTGACTTACAGCTGCCAACAGTTAGTAATGTCAGGAGAAGAATGAAAACTGCAGACACTCGAGGCCTTATGATGCAGCTGAAGTGAAACGAAATGTCCATTTCCAGTTTATTACTTTCACCGGTCTTTGGTGACACAGCATTTGTCATTAATTCACGCCTGTGCCACCAGCTGAGGAGTTTCACAGGTTTCTTGCAGTTAGCTGCTGAGGTGCAGGACACAGGGTCTCTTGCATTTATTCATTCAACTGATGCTTTTCTCCAAAGCAACTTACAGTGTTAAGGTTAGAATTATTTACCTGTTTGTACAGCACAGTGTTTTTACGAGAGCAATTTAGGGTAAGTACCTTGGTGGTGAGCTTCAAATCTGAAACCTTTGGGCCAAAGGGTCTAAAGGCAGCAGTTCTAATCACTCTACTACCAGCTGTTCTATACTGAGACGAGATCTCTATGCTACATCTGTGAAAGCTCATCGCCTGAGGTACCACAATTACATCATGGTTTGGTGTATTTTATGTTGTTTTCAAGCGTTCGTGTCGAACGATTTATTTGAACACAAGGAAATAATGCCCTCGGTCCGAGAACCCCGTTTCTTCCAGGACCTGCGCGTCTAGCTAGCCTTCCCAGCGTGCTTAGCGCCCCGAGACTCTTCTCTTTCTCACCCCCTTATATTCCCCGTACGTCACCAAACGCTAACCAATTACAATCAACACATTTCCCGCTCAAACACTATAACGGGGGTCGTTACGATATAAGCGGATTCATGGGGGGGGATGCAGTTTTCATTTTTTAAAAAGCCCTTAGGACAGTGTAATTCTACTAATTCAGGTAATTCTGACGAATTTAATATAATGGAACTGGGCATTACTCGCCAGAAATGTTTAAACTTTGCCAAATACCGCATGCTAATGCTAAACTGAGTGGACGCTTCATCTTTCTTTCTTATTCGTTTTTTTTTTTTTTTTTTTCCCCCTACAAAATAAATCTTGAATATTCGGATTCTCAGATAAACTGCCGAATGTTTCAAAATACCTTTTTTAATTTTAAAGTACAACCTACAAAGATTATCTCATTGTTTGCTGGCTGTTTCATCAGCCGAGGTTAACCGTTTAGGCTATGTCGTTTACCGTTGGCCTTAAAATTGCATTTTAAAACGAATAGGCTGTCGCAATTTACAAACAACGGCCTACAATATTTTGCATTCGTTAGAATTAATGCTTATCGTTGGAAAATAAGGAAATGCCCCAGAAAAAATACTCATCTTGCATTTTAACCCCGGAGTCGGGGCTATAGTATAGTATAGGTCGGTTTTCTTTGGACCGCGCTTCCTTGTCGTGTTGTCCTTTACGTAGAGCTATGTTACAAATTGCTCTCTGTTTTTGTTTCTACTTAAATTTCATGGCAATTTATCAACGCTTGCTTTTTTCGGAGCGCGCGCGCACCCGCGGGGGGAGGGAATCTATTTCGGAAATGTCGCCGGGCGTCGAGCTGGACATGCGCGCGCTGCGCGGCCGCGGGAGCCTCCGGAGACGCGCCGCTCAGCGAGCCCTTCAAACCCCGTGGGCGCCGAGAGTGGAGCGCGGTTCTGGGCGTGTGAGCAACTGTCCGCCGAGAGCTGATCGGGTTTTTCGTGTTGCTCTTGTTGTAGCTGTACGGCTACTGCTACCAGGACAGCACTGAGGTGGCGGACACGGTGACGGCCATCACAGAGCTCGGCAGCCCCCTGGAGATGATCCAGCTGCTGCAGACCTCCTGGGAGGAGCGCTTTCGGGTAAGTAGGTCCACCTCGGTCCATCTGCGAGTTGACCTCAGCCTTCGTGCCTCTCGTTGATCTCTGATATGTACAAGTCATTCATTGTTAACCTTAGTTTTAAAACGCGCCGTCGCGTTCCAGTAACGCGTCACCCCCCCCCCCCAGATGATGATGGAAGTTCATACATCTTATAAAGTCTATAGGAGTTATAAAAGTATTTTGCAGCGTTTTTTGGTACTTTACATGCTAATGTTGTCAGTGAAAAGATATGGTTGAGTCATAATCAATTAGAATACCTACATTTATTAGCAGATGATTTTGTAGCGACTTCCAATGAACTTTATGTAGTGTTATCAGCCCACACACCTTATTCACCAAGGTAACACACTGCTAGATACACTATTTACAATGGGTCACTCATCCATACATCAGAGTGGAACACACTCTCTCTGTCACTCACACGCGAGGGGTGAACCTGAACAAGGTGTCTTTGGACTGTGGGAGGAAACCAGAGCACCTGGGGGAAACTCATGCAGACACAAGGAGAACATGCAAAAACTCCACACAGACTGAGGAGGGATCTAACCCACGTTTTCTCACACCACCCAGGAGCTGTGAGACAGCAGCGCTACTCGCTGTGCCACCATGCCAATCACAATCAATATAAGACAACCTGACATTTAAGCAAACCAGGGATTCTTGCTGTTATAGAAGTAAAACTTGTTTAAATATGTATTGGCTATTTAAACAGATAGAAGTGGAGCGGGAGTTTTGATTATTTTTTTTTAAATTGCCCATCAGTGTTTGTCACTTTTGAAATGACAGCGATGGAGGGAAATGATATAAAATTAATTTTTGCAGTTATTAATTGTATGAATAGACTTGAAGTTACTCAAATATTTGGCTACTTAAATGTCAAAAATATTTGTGAAATGTTGTTCAGCTTGTTGTTTTGCTAAGAGTTCATATATGTACAATACCTTGTATCACCCAGCCTCAGAAATAACATTTTTTACTTTCAGATTTTTAAAAAGGTATTAAATACCATCACAGCAAGACTGAGAGTCTCTGCTATCAGAACACAACACAGTTGAAGGTGAGAAACAGCACAGGAGTTTGGGATAAATCAGAGGAGCACAGTGAGCTGTTGAGAAGGACTGGAAAAGAAAAAGGACCTGTGATTGTGGGCTTTTTAAAAATGAGTTTAGTCTTCTTTAGATTGCTGTTAAAATTGTTAACCAACCAGTTAGCTGCACTCTTCAGAAAAAAGGGTCACCCAAAGTTTGTGTGACCAGACTCTTATTGTAATTGCACTGCACTGGTATTTTCAATCGGCAGCTGTAGTAGCGTGTGGATGATTCATGGGTTCAGGTAGTTGTGATAATGGGATTTGAGTAGAACTTCAAAAGACCGCTGTTGTGGATCAGACATTCGTCTCCAGCATTTCACAACTGCCGCAGTAGTTCTGATTAAAAAATATTAGCTTTTCGTTACGGGGGGGGGGCACAGTGGATTTGGCCTCTGCCTGTTCTCTGGTGGTTCTGGGGTTCGAGTCCCGCTTGGGGTGCCTTGCGACGGACTGGTGTCCCGTCCTGGGTGTTTCCCGTTCCCCTCTGGCTTTGTGCCCTGTGTTGCCGGGTTAGGCTCCAGCTTGCCGCAACACTGCTGGGACAAGTGGTTTCAGTTAATGTGTGGGTTTCCGTTACACATTTTTGTTTGTTTATCCTTTGTGTCACTACCTGTAAACAAATGGACTCATTTTAGCACTGTAACCTGTTTCAGGAGAAATATTATAATATCTGCTGTGAGTCCATAATGATGATATATGTCATACCACATTACACTCCCACCCACACTCAGGGATTTTGTAAGAGAGCACAGATACTGCAGAATTTATGTCTGTGAGTGGTGCTTATTAGTCAGGGTTTTGGGGGGTAATGCTGGGCTGAAGGGGCAAGATGGTGGGAGGTCGCATGGGGCACTTCCTGTCCACCAGTGTTCCCCCTCCCTCTCCCTAAAGCTTCCTGTCCCGCTGACGGGCCGCGAGGGTCTCGACGCGCCGGCTGGCCGATTGCTATCATGCAGCAGTCGCTCTAATTATTTCCTATTGCTTCCTGTGGCCTAGGAGTGTCCTGCAAGGGAGGGGTGGAGGCAACACCCCCCGGCCTGTAAATCACGAGGCCAAGCACTGTTGCTGCGGTCTCAGCTGGGGGATGCAAGGCGTCTGGTAGTGTAGACATAGGAAAATGTGGCGGTTTGTTACGGAGGTCCGATGGAGCAAAATCTGAAGGGCAAAGGTCAGTGGGATCTTCGGGGGGGGGGAATCGGGTCATCTGGTGTTTCAGCCTCTTGGGTTTCCAAACTGCGTGGAACGGTGCAGGATTCATTTTTGGAGGCTGCTGCAATAAGCACCGTAGATCTTATTTTGCGCTGTAGTCTTACAGTCGGCGAAATCCAGTTTGCTGTGCCGGCCTTGTCCAGCATTGGAGCCAAGTTCACGTTCCTTGAACCCTTGCAGTCTTTGTTCTCACGTGTTTGCTGCCTCAAATCAAACAGCGGGAACAGAATAACAAAGTGGGTCATTAGCGACCCGTCCGTCTCGCTGATAAATGCGTCAGCACATGTGTGCATAACGTAAAACCTCCAGCCGTATGTCAACACAATGGGCCGTAACTCATCTGACTTATATGTAATGTAATGAGTTGTAATAAACTTATCTAATAAACTTGTCTGTAAGTCAACACAATGGAACATGCTTGCAACCACAAGCTTTGTGTCATCATGAATCAAGTTAGACTTCGGTGACCAGATTGTACATTTACGCTGCAGCAACGAACAATGGCCTTTTGGGCCGCCAAGGGATTAAGCTATCTGAACATTTGCTGGGATGCAACCCAGTTTATTTGGAGGGTTGGTGGTGAACACATTTTCAAGCGTCACATTCCGGAGGGATTTCAAGGACTTATTACGATAGCCGTAATACACTTGTTTCTTTTTTTTTAATCTAGAACAGAAAGCTATTTTGAAATCCTGCCAGTAGCTCATAAAACCCTGTCTCTGTGAATGTGTTGTAAGTCTGTTTTTTTTTTTTTTTTTTTGGGGAAAAAGGATTTTGGAATTAGTAGGAAGTGACCCATTTTTTTCTTCCCCCTCAGAAGGACACAACAACATTTCTGCGCCGTTACGTTAACAGCATGTTGCTACAATATACCAAAGCATTATGGGACCGATTATAATTAAGCTTATGCATCGGATGTGTTCGGGTCCCCTTCCCATCAGCACGCTGAGCTCCAGTAAAAGGCCTTCCCAGCGAAAGTCGCCTGCCAGGCCCTTCTCCACCGCGATTCTGAGTGCAAATGCTTAACAGGCACTTTCGCAGCATTTGCAATTCATATGAAGTATTAATGGACTCTGAGGACTGGACACAGTAAATCCAGGGAATTTCAAGCAGGCCATTTGGGTCTGGACCCATTTCCTGCAACCCGTGATGAATGCTTTCATGCTTGAGCGTGCCCCCAACCCCCCCCCCAGCACCTGCCACACCCATATTCACTCTGCATAGACCAGCCAACCAGCAAACAGCAGGGTAGGCCTGCACACTGATTTCATTAATATGTGTTATGCATGCCAGCCTTTTTTTTTTTTTTTTTTTTTTTGCAGTTATTCCGATTATGCAGCAGACAGCCACGTCATATGCAGGGTTTGTGGTATCCGGTATCAAAAGAGCTAAACGAAAGAATAAAAGATTCATCGAAGCTTCACTTATTTCTGCTCTGACACATACTTGTGGCACTGAATGTGGGTTAAGGTTTAGGCTGTGACCTGCCAAACCCTTCCTCCGGCTTTATCAACCCACAACCCTAAGCGAGCCTCTCAGTCTTCGACTCTCTACATGTTACTCTTAATGCTGAGTACTTTAAAAGCCACTTTTGTCTGGTTCAAAGGAGCAGCGTCCAACTCTCTCCCCCCAGCCACCTCTCTCTGTTGTCTAGGCTGCCGATATTAGGTATTGTCAGTGTGCCAGGCCCTTCGCCTCCTCTGCACCTCCTTGCACCTCCCAGGCACAATGGGAGATGACAAATCCTGGGCCTCACACACCATGGGCGGGAGGTGTTATGCCCAGTCAGTTTGAAGGTGCAGGAAGATGGTCACTAGGAAAACATTTAGGCAGGGCAGTGCTGGATAGTTCTTGCAATGAATGGATTTGATACAGCTTGGCCACGATTCACCCAGAATCCTCTGCTGTCTGCAGATCTGCCTGAGCCTGGCGCGGCTGCTGCACTTCCTGGCTCACTCGCCGCTGGGCTCCGTTACGCTGCTTGACTTCCGACCGCGGCAGTTTGTCCTGGTCCAGGGCGAGCTGAAGGTCACCGATCTGGATGATGCTAGTACTGGAGAGGCAACATGCTCCAGGCCTGAGGACTGCATCATGGAGTTTCCTGCACGCAGCTTCATCTTGCCATGCCACCGGGGGCACTGCTTGGGAATCAGTGAAAAGAGGAACCTGTATAATGCTTACCGGTGAGTGTGCAGTCTAATTCGTACATACGGGCAGGCACTTTAGCGCACAAGTTGACGATGGAATGTCTGGTGAAATGAATGTGTACAATAATAGCTGAAAGCTAAATCACGCACATGCAGTCGTGGCAATCCGGAGCCTAACCTGGCAACACAGGGCGCAAGACTGGAGGGGGAGGGGACAACCCAGGATGTGACGCCAGTCTGTCACAGGCACTCCAAACGGGATTCAAACCCCAGACCCGCCAGAGAGCAGGACCTGGCCAAACCTGCTGCGCCACCACACCCCCCAATAACTAAATCATAACAAACTTATGTAGGTTAATATTGTAGACTATGCAACAAAAATGACTGTTGTAAGAACAACAATATACATAAATACATTTTCCACGGTTTAACAAACATTTCCATTATCCTACATGGTGACACTCTACTGTTTGTCCCTCTGAATTTCTAGGTTCTTCTTCACTTACCTGCTGCCACACAGTGCCCCTCCCACCCTGAGACCGCTTTTAGACAAGATTGTCAATGCTACAGGTGAGCATACTGGGTCAGCATTGCTTGCTTTTCTTCCGTCTGAACCTAATGGCTCACTATGCTCTGGCGTACCAGAAATCTCCAAGCATGTTTGTCAAGGTGATGGTATGTCAGACGCCCTTTGAGAGCTGTTTTTCTTGGAGACAACAGGCCGTGAAGGAACGGGGGGCTGTCTGCATGGGTGGGCGATCTTATCTCACCTGCTGAGGGCGCTCAGAGACGACTTGCTCATACTCCCAACTACCCCCCACGATGACATGGTCTCTGAGCTGGCCTGCTTCCTCCCTACACCTTCATGACAAACTAAAACAGCTATGAATTAAGTCAGGGAATGTTTGGACTACCCCCTACTCTGTATTTGTGACTGAAGGGCAAACGGGTTGTGTCTCATTGCATGCTATGCACGCCATTATCGGACCATCGCGGTGTGCTAGTTTGCTGTCCTGTTCATGCCGAGTTATTCTGTCGAGTACATTCTTGTATGCATGCCATATTTTCTGTGTGTCTGTTGTCTTCTTTACAGGGGAGCTCATCTGGGGAGTAGATGAGACTCTGGTCCATCTGGAGAAGGTCCTTCACCTTTACAGAACTGGGCTCTACCTGCAGAACAGCACACAAAGGCACAGAACAGGTCAGTATATTGTAATGCCAATAATGTGTTAAATAATTTTAATTTTTTTAAATGAAGTTTTAATTTTAATAAGATGAATTAACTTAATTTTGAGGTGCAATACTTTTTAATGTTAAAAATAACAGCATTAATGAAAGTGTTGGAAATAATATAAAATGTAAACAATAGCAATTGTGCATGTTTCTTCTGAATATCTACTTCCGTCTTCCCACTGTTGCCGCTGAGCATTTTAAAACAGTTGTGCTGAAAGTTAAATACCACGTTTGTTTGACACACCCACACTACAAGCGGCATCAAGTGGTATTGTGCAACCGCTCTTCTGGGAGCACCTAACCTGCCACACCTCATTTTTGTACCCCCCCCCAAGGTTCTCAATACAGCCTCCACCCTTTCTCACTCTTGCTATTCACTAATGGCCTCACTCCCTTGTACCTTTGACTGGGAGAAGAGTTTGAGTCACATGCAGGCGAGTGGGTAGGGTAGCGCAAGAGAGCCTTAAACAGCTCCTGAGCTGCACTGAGTGCTGCAGCTGTCTGCATCTGCTTTAGAAACTGACTGCTTGGGTTATGGCCTCTAATGTGCTTTATACAAGGTGAAATGTGGTGAAAAATATTAAAATTTATGGAAGAAGGTTGTCTGTGGTTGGACTCCTAGTGATGAAAGGTCGCTGCCAGGGTGTTTCTTGTGTTTCATTTTCCCTTCCCTTTTTTACCACACCACACTCCCCTCATCCCATGTTCACTGCCTCACCCTCCTTGCCTCCCTGCCTTACTGCCTTGCTCAAGCAGCAGTGTAAGACGCATGTTGACAGTTGCTGATGGACAAAGGCACGGAGCACAGACTCATATGTGTCTATTTAAATCTTTGGTGCCTTCACCACTGGAAGCCACCACTTCATGGGAAAGCCCTTGTCTTGAGATTGACATGAGGAGTGTCGCCACTGGTCGTCTTAGCGACGGCGTGGAGCTCTGAGGGCAGGTCCTGTTACGCGGAACAGGAATAGGAGATGTTATTCTGACTCCAGTAACGACATTCATTGAGACCAAAGGGCATATTGGAGCTAATACAGTGCTGAGGAGAACCTGAGTTCTTTTGGTTTTGGCACCAATTTTGTCAAAACAGTTGATGCAAACGGTAAAGAGACAGTATTTGTGAAAAAAGTTGTGAACAGGTTACATGTTTAAACTTAAATGGCATCAGTCTCCATTCTCTAAGGAAACCACCAAAATTCATCCACTTGGAGGATTTATTGGACCTGGTGTTTGGGGGGGAGGGGGGGATGTTACATTTATTCATTTAACTGATGATTTCTCAAAAGCAACTTACAGAGTTAAGTTCCGTGCAATTACTTATCTATTTATTTAGCCGAGTTTTTTACTTAAACAATTTAGGGTTAGTACCTTGCTCAAGGATACTATAGCTGCAGATGGGATTTGAACTGGCAACCTTCGGGTCCAGAGATAGCAGCGCTATCGACTACGCTATCAGCCGCTCAATTTCTAAAAGATATTGCCTTTTTTTTTTTTTTTGTTTAGCCGATAATTGAGGATTTTGTTAATCCTGAAGGAGGTTGCATGATGCAGTTTGCAGTTGTACAAACACTAACAACCAAGAAGGGACTGAAACCTGCAGTCTTCTGAGCTGAACTCAGATGCCTTATCCATCAGGCTACATGGTCTGTTTGCACAGCCTAATGTTATACCCTGAAGAGACTCTGCAGTCAACAAGTTTTCACAGAAATGGTGGTGTATGTGAACATAAGAAACTTGGGCTGATCCCACATAGGTGCTGAAAATTCCCTAAATAGACACTCGTGGTTTCTGTGAAACTCAATGGGGTTCCTTTTAAGCTCTTCTGGGAGCTTTAAGGCATTTCTCCAAGGTGTTGGGTGTGGTTGCCATCTGCCGCAGATGCACTGGTGTCAGCATGATTCCTTCCACTGGAAAAGGAATGGATACCATTTCCTCTACTGGAAAAGGAATGGACACCATTTCCTCCACTGAAAGACAATTGTGTGTAATCTCTCCACCTGCTTAAGAAGACCTAGGCAAGGTGGATAAACCCTCTTGTCTGATTAGCATTCTTCCTAGGGAGGAGCTGACCTCCAAAATGTACTCCCTGAGCAATTAATGCACCTCTGTGTACACCCACTCCCCATTTTAAACCCATTTTTGGCAGGGGGTCTCCGCCATGCCATTCTTCAGCTTTAAGACGACATTTACAAAAACTGAAAGCTTCATAAAGTATTAATTACCACCATAAACCATCTAATAGTTGTAGATATTTATTGCCACGAGCTCCACGGTCAGAGCTGCGTGGGAGCTGGGCCTTTAACTACTGACAGTTAAATACTAAGGAGGTCCTCTGCAGAGGCAACGCGTCAACTTCCTCCAGTCGAAAAAGAAGAGGAGCGGTGTTCGTATGGGTGAATAATCCGGGCCCCTAAATCAGCTGCATCTCAGGGTTTACCAACGCGTGTCCTCCCTTAGGGGAGGTCTCAGGAGGGAGGTCTTTGGAACTGCTGCTTTCCTCCATAACCCTTTGTCACGGCTGCATTTGGTCAATCTTAACAGCATTAGTGACTGATGTACGCTGTGTGAAACAACCTGCAGTACACACGCTCCTACTTTAACACACCCAAATTCAGATGTACGGATATACAGTCATACACATTCAAGTTTGTCTGTGGGTTACCCTTAAACACAACACATATGTACGCACCTCAGAATATAATACGCATACCGAGACACAGAAAGACAAGAATATAAAGTCTGTGTAATAATCGGTAAGTCGTTGGCACAGAGCAGTGCTTACTTAATGGTCATTGGTCAAAAGAGGAGTTGACCAACTGGTTGTTTTAGTAGCGGTCACTACGTCCTAACAGGAGTCGAAGTGCGGCAGGACAGACACGGCCTAACGTGACTCTTTCCTGCAGTGTGGTTGTCGGGAATTCTGCTGCGCCCATTGTTTGACTTTTACTTGGAATGTGAGAGGAAGGGAGCCAACCACATCCTTGTGAACACTGAAACGCTACTGGCCAGGTCAGCGGAGAAGGCGAAATGCTGGCAACGTGACCGTGTCGCTCTTGCTTTAAAACTCTCAGAAAATCATACTCCTTCATTTACTTGTACATACGCTGTCGTCGTCCTTTATTTGGCTTATGCATCTGCTCTATAGAGCTTGTAGGTACATGTTTGCAGATATGACTGTGCAGAAGATAGTGTTATTGTCCTTCGGTTTGCGAAAGAAAAGGCTTTTCGGAGGAAAGGCAGGGCTGTTGGTTTAGTTCTCAGAAATGGGGGTCCTCAGTTCGTCCTCTCTCATGTCTTTCCTTTATCTCTTGCTTCGGTCAAAATTGGCTGCCTTTGGCCCCTGTTGCCCGGAGACGACATGCATTGTGCTGGCGCCATGGTGAGGGGTGTTTACAATGAGTGTAAAGCGGAGCTTTCAAGGAGAAGGCCAATGTTTGGTTGGTGGAGGGGGCCTGACTGCTACTGTTGGAATCGTGGGGCAGGGCGGCGCTACACTCCGGGACCCCTGCCCTGGTCACAAACATAATGAGGGGCCCGGCCCCCTCCTCATGCAAACAGTGCTAATACTTGTCATCCACGCGTGCACCCTCCACACAAACACAATGCAGAGAGGTGAATGAGGGGGCCAAGTAAGAGTCGTCCGCAGCCCTTTCCCTGTGCCCCCGATTCTCTTGCTCCCTGGGCTCTATGGCCCCCCTCATGGCCTGGTCCAGGCACTTCATCAGGGCTATAAACCGGATCTTGTAGCCTCCTGTGTTTACAGTAGGGATTCACTTGGCGGATATCTCCCATCGCCCGAACCCTATAAACACCGTCCCAATTTCCACAAAACCAATTTGGATTCATCACAGAAGCCTGTCTCTGTTTCTTAAGGAAGTGAAGGACAGAAAGCTCACAGTGTAGAAATGAAAAGTAAAAATGGAAACTATTTTGGCTACAAGTTCATCATTATCTGTAGTTCCAGATTATGTAAACTTTGGTCTTGTGGTGGTTTCTGGGCCTCCTTCTTCCTATTCCTGCACTTAGTGTCCCATTTCCATTGTTTTCCTCATGCTCTTTTTCTATCACTTCTTTTTTCTTTCTTTTATAGCACTGCAATTACCTCTGCGCCTTATTTCCCTCAGGAGAGTACAAGCGTGTGCCAAACGCCTCCATCGCAGGTGACAACTATCGCTGCTGGCCATCCTATCAGCACGAAGGCTGCCTGCTGTCCGTTTTCAGTGTCCGCGAGGCCATTGACGTGTGTGAGAGTCATTCCCAGTGCCGTGCTTTTGTCATGACTAATCAGACCACCTGGACAGGTGAGTTGTTTTTATGAGTGCAGATACACCCAAATGATTGTACGGTGAATAGTGCAATGAATAGTGCGGTAAATTTATGTGTGTATAGGGGCTTTAGTGACTGCACTTGGCCAGCATCACCCTGCTCAAATAGCTCCTGTGCAAAGAAGGACATCTGCATTAATAGCTACCTCCTTGCACTTGTCTCTCATCGCCCCTCCCCCCGTGTGCTCCCCCTTGTCCCCCAGCCCACTCCATAGTGCACACACACTTCATTAAAGCGCAGGCTGAAAGGAAGACGTCAGCACAGCAATTGCTAATCTTTATTGAAACAGACCCGTCTAGACCAAGAGCACTTTCACATTCCTCTTCTCCATCTTCACCCTCCCCCTCCCCCTCCTTTCCTCCCCCTTTCATACCTACATCTCTTGCTTACTAACCCTCGCTCTATCACTCTATTCTTCTCTTGCTTTTTCTGTAAATGTCTGTATGTTTTCCCTCTGATTTAATATACTGTACTGCGCAGGATTTCCTGCGGAAGTGAGAATATCTTTCTCATCCCATTAAGACCGTAGAGTCTGTTTTATCTACTCGGGGGTTACTGTTATGGGAAATATTAAAGTCCATTTGTATTGCTTTTTCATATGTGACTTGAGGTGTGGTAGAGCAGTTGATGAGTTTGATGTAAGTGTCACCATCTTTTGTCCCCAGACTCAAATCTCTTTCCATTTCCACAGGCCACCAGCTTGCGTTCTTCAAAACGGGCTCGGCCAGCCTGTCCTCCACCCCAGGCAAGGTTGCGTACCTGAGGCTGAGTGACTGAAGGCAGCCTGCGGGGGCGCGAAGGACAAGAGGTGTCTCGGGACTCAGTGCTATGCCCTGGGGGCGCTCAGCTCTTCTAGGCAGGGTCCAAAGGAGGACGGTATATGTCCAGAGGTCAAGGACACAGAACGCTGGTGGTACTAGTGTGCTTGTCTAGTACTTTCAGCACTGCCAGTCAGGAAGAAGAACCAAAAAAAGGGCTCAATATTGTGCAATAACTTCCGTCTGAAAATGTGACTATCACTAGTTTTTTTTTCTTTTTTTTAATTTTTTTTTTATTTGCTTTGCCTTGGCTGATACCGCTTGCAGCGTAGCTTAGTGGGAGTCTGCTTGAGCTTGCTTATGGATAGTCTGCTGCTCCTGTGAAGGTGTAGGGTGAGACCCTCAGGTTGTACAGAAGAGCTCCTGAGAACTCTAGCTTCCTCTTAAAGGCTTCATTTGAGTTGAAACCTAGTGACCTCTGTCACTCAACCTGTGGTCATGCCAGATTTGACCCCCTCATCCCAGGTATTTGTTGTGAAGCTCAGAGCCTGAGCTGAGCTCTACAAAACTCCGACCCCAAGAGATTTCTTTGAAGAGGGGTCTTTAAACCAAACTGGTTAGTTAGATTTTATAGTTTTACTTGGTGCTGATTTTCACTTAATCACCTGAACATCAGTCTTATTCATGTCTGTTGGAAGCAGACTAAAGTAGAACTTGGATACCATCCGTTACTGCTTTTTGACAAAGTCGTCCCCCCCCCCCTTAGTATTGTTGGACAGTCTTACCGTCTTTGATTTTCAGTGAAACTTTAGGTCTTTAACTCCCTTACTGTTATACTTTCTAACTGTAGGTAACTAAATGAAAGGGGCTACGCTTTGCCTCAGTGGTGAAGGTTGATCACCCACTTTAGGTGTTCGCCCAGTTTTGGGCGTCATCTTTCTTCAACTGGACCCGAGGGAGGACCAGAGAATAAAGGAGCTAATCCAAAACTTTCCAAAGGAAATATAAGAAGTAGTTTAGCTGCAGTTCGCTTTCAGTGAAAGCAAGAGCAGAGCAACAACACAAAACATGAATTTGACAAAATTAATGATTTTGTCAAGTCTCTTGTTGTTAATTGCTGTAAATGATTAAAATGGTCAATGATAAAATTCTTATTTTTTTATGGAAAATTAAAGCCGTGCAGCATGTTAATATGCTTTTATTTAGCTGGTGTGTTGTCTGTGTGTATTAGTTGCTGTCTCTGATTTATCAAAGGCCCAAAGCTATTGGTTGAGAGGCTTACGTAGGTTAATGGTAATGGAAAAATCTTGCCACTGACTGACCAGCGTGGGTCGGTAAGAATGGTCTCTGGAACCATCACAGGTTAAGGGTAGAGAATCCAGGAGGTGTGAAAGAGAGGACTTGCCTCTCTTCTCTGTCATCATCTGATGCCCATGGAGTCATTTGTGACATGTAACCACACTGAGAGAGCTAAGGGGACTCTGTGTTTTTACGCTAAATGACTTTACAGCTTTCATGCGGCTGCTCTTGACTCTGTAGAATGGGAGAGCTGGCATGGCTGTAAGCCCATCTGGTCCCTCCATGGTTCATTGCCTAAAACAGCTGCACTTGGGAAGTGGGGGCTGGGTCAGGGTTAAGCAGCCTCCCTGTCTCTCCTGCACCCAGGAAAGAATGCAGTTTAACTAGGCAGCACTGTCCCTTTTGTGTGTCTTCCAGCTTATATTCTAGCTCTAATGAACTCCTGGTTCCCACCCCCTCTCGCTTGGTTGCTTCAGCACAGTGGGCCATAGTGAAACACTGAGTGGTCCGACCTCTGACCTTGGACCCCTGACTCCATGGCTCCACGCAGCCGCGGACTTGAGGCGGTTAAATGGTAAGAGAATGAAGGGGTTGATGACTAAAGTGGACATAAGTAGATCAGAACTGTCCAGTGCACATCAACAATATTACCTAGCAAGCTTCATTCAGATATGTACTTGCATATACTAACTCAGTAGAACCCTAGGTGTCATCCTGCCAGTATAGACAGATCTAAAATGAACACTTTTGTTAAAGCAGGATATTATATTACACCGATACAGTCAAGAACTCACCATGGATCAGTTTAATCAGTCAATTCATAATAGTCAATGCTTTTGGAGTGAAAGATGATACTGAATCAGTTGTTAAAGGTTTGTAATAACCGGGGTAGTGCCCTTGCCACGCATGGCAGAGTAAAGAATTTCCTCTTATCCTATCTCCTTCCTGACAAGATGAACAAAAGGCACACAGGTGTGACCCACCAACCATCTGTAGAGAGAGAATTTCTACCTGGCACAGGTACAGTTGGAGCAATGGTTATGATTGAGTTACGCAGAGACGACAACCACCGGTTCTTACATTTAATAGACTTGTGCAGAAGTTAACTACCAGCTGTTGGCCATATGAAATCCCCCCCCCCCAATGTTCTTTTCAAATAGGGCAGCTAACTTCTTGGTGCTGTAAGGTGGACCACTGTGGAAAAGGTTGCAGTAACGCTGGCAGACAGACACAGCAGCCAAATAAATCTACTAACGGCGCATGCGTGTGTACTTGGAAGGTCTTTGCATTTGACTGCCTTTTAGAAAAATGAAGCGATGACCCGTATCTTTGGAGGAAATAAAGATGATCTGTTGAAGAGTTTATGGGAAAGAGACAGATTAAGAAGATGGGGGCTGTGAAAACTAGAGGGGAAGAGAAAGGTGGGGAAGAAAGAGGATTGCAAAGCACCTCGTCATGTATGAGGGGCAGCATCTGTGTTTTATTGGTTTGGGGATTATGGCTTTTCCTGAGGTATTGCCTTCAGGGTCTGGGCTGGTGGGGTGGGGAGTCAGACCCCAAGGGCTCCCTCTGGGCCCCAAACTGCTAATGAGAGCCAGACAGTTCTCCTGGTGCAGGGGTGTGGTGCTGAGCCCCCCCAAGTAACACCCTCCCCATCCTGTTTTGCTATCTCCATCTTCCCATCCTCTACTTCGGCCTCTCCTGGACCATCTCCCCTCATACTATCCCCCGAAATACACTGTGCTATATCATCGTTAGATTATTTCATTGTGTTGAAATGCGTGTGTGGCACGTGTCTTCAGCCAATCTTCTAATTGGAGAACTACGGCAAAGTTTTCCCTCAGCTCATTGCTTAGGGACCTGGAAGGTGGCAGGTTCCCATGCTGACGTGGATCTCCTGCTGTGGAAGTTACTTATCCTGGATTGCTTCAATTTCAGGGCATAGAAATGTGAAAAGGGAACAGAAATTACAGACTGTGGAATAAGTAACTATATGGCTGTCTGCTATATAATAGTAGTTAATAGTATAATAACCCATTTAACTTTGTTTCACTCCCCTCTTAAGTATGTTGTTAGGAGAATGGCAGATTGTAACGGTGCTCCTGCAGGCAGTCACACGACTCTCATTAGCTAAATGTGCGGCATCTTAAACTACTGCATCAGTTTGTGGCTGGTCATGTACCTGTTGCCAGCTGCTGCCCCACTAGAAGGTACCTTTTCTTGGTAAATATTGTCTCTTTGTAGCTGGACTATTGTACAGTGTTTTTTCTGAGGCAGCTGGCTTTGTGACAGCTGTGGTTGTTTCGTAGTGTTGTGGTTTGTTCAGGTATGCAGCCCAAGCTAAATTTCCGTGCCTCTTTGTGAGCTGCTTTTGTGTTTGTTTTGTTTTGTTTTTCTGTGATCTGCTCCATTTGTATCCCTTTTAGTGTGAATCACCTTCCATCCCCTTGGATCCTCTGTTTCCTCATACAGAAGTTCTGCTCCTCATCAGTAGGTTATCCAGACCTAGAACACCTCAGGACTTGGTTTCTACATCTTGAGTTGTTTCTCACGAAAGTGGGGTGGCACAGTGAGTAGCGCTGCTGTCTCACGGCACCTGAATGATGTGAGAGGACATGGGTTTGATCCCCGTTCAGTCTTTGTGGAGTTTGCATGTGGGTTTCCTCCGACACAAGACATGCTGTTCAGCTTCACCCAGAGTGACAGAGAGAGTGTGTTCCACTGATGCATGGATGAGTGACCCATTTGTAAGTAGTGTATCTAGCAGTGTAAGTCACCTTGGTGAATAAGGTGTGTGGGCTCATAACACTAGAGAGTTCATTGGAAGTTGCTTTGGAGAAAAGTATCTGCTAAACAGATAAATGTAAATGAGCTAGTGGCTCAATTTCTTTTCATAGGTATATTCTGAAAGGCGGAATCTATCTAGAAACTGAGCTTGGTATGTCATCTGGTGTACAGCACCACTTCTGTGTGCTGCAAATGACAAAACATAGGCATGATAATTACTTTGGAAATGTAGCCCTGAATTATAGTAAGCAGCCCTAGCAGATCTTCAGCTAATCCAGACAAGATAGAAGCAGCTCTGTCTCCCCCTCTGGAGTCCATTTGTCTCGGTTGAAAAGCTTCTGGGAAGTACCGGGTAGGGGAGGCAGGGTGGGGGGAGTTCTGGAAGATACAGAATGTAGAGATGGGTTGGCTGTGGGTGGGAGAGCATGCTGAGAAAGGGCCCCATCAGAGATAAATCAAGTACGACTCCGCAATTCGTCAAAAGCCGGTGTGTCAGCTGCGGTTTTGCTCCATACGATGCAAGTGACCCCCAGTAAAACTTCCCACAGTTTATAATTTCTACAGAAAAATCCACTGCGTTCGAGCACGCTCGAAGAAGGCTGCGAGGTGGAATCTGCAGCATAAAGCATTTGATGTCATTCTCTGCGATAAGGCGAGGCAGAGATGTCAGTCAAACCGAAGCAGAAGCCGGCTGGAAGCCGTCAGCAAGGCTCAGAGGAAATGGAGCTTAGAATTCAGATAGAAAGAAAGGGAGACGACACAGGAACTGTCACTAACCTATATATTATCTCAGTTTTAGCACAGTGAGTCCAGACACACAGTACTGCTTAGTTTGAGGGGTTGGCTTCAGTTCAGGGCTCAGGAAAACTAGGCTGGGGGTGCTGAGGGGGCTGGGCAGTTCACAGGGGCTCAGTAGGGATGTAACCAATTCTCAAGCCCGTGTATTAGATTCCCATGGTAGACTAGGGCTGGGAGTCGCCTCCTAAGAATGAGGCAGCGCGTGAAACGGCAGTAGTGATTGGGTGACAGAGGGTGCAGGATCACCAGAGAATTATGTACCTAAATGTTTGCAGTCACGTTCGTTCCCAGAGGTTCATTGAAGGTTTGTAATTCGGGCAGAGTGAATTTGCACTTCCGTAAATGGGGGACAGCACTGGGTGGGTTGTTGAACACAGATGAAAGAGAGCGGTGTCACTGAGAGAAGTGCAAATGGTTCCCTGTGGGGTACGTGTTACTGCACCCCACGTTACCCACCCCACTCTCTCCAGCTCCTGGGGGGGGGGGATTTACTGACGTTAGCCTTGAGCTCTCACCCCAAGGCAGAGGATCACACTGCTACCATTGTCTGTCACTTTGGGACTGCACACAGATGAACTTTATTACAGCCCTGTCCTCCCCCCCACACAAACCCCTCCGCAGACTCACTGGGTAGAGAAAGAGCACAATGGCAGCAATTGTTGGCACTGGCTATATATAAATGTCTGGGCTTGTCATTTAATCTGTGCATCAGGGCCAGTGGGTTGTGTTGGGGAGGGGTGCAGGGGGTTGAGGGAACACGCCATTGATGTACCTGGAGTGTTTAAAAGACACATCAGACTATCTCATTTCATGCCTCCTTTGATGACCAACAGGTCAACCAGCTCCAGGATAATAGCCTTCTGCTTGTATACTTACGACAGTACCATTTACTGGATTACTGCTTTGCATAATGTTCTAGAAGTTTTGGAAGCTTAGGTGACAGACACAGATACGACCAGGGGCTTTCTGTGGTTCGACCACCTGGGTACAAGAGTACATGTTTCACACAGTTGTGGATTTGACTGCTGCTCATTTCCTCCCAGTGGGATGGTCCTGTTCACCCTCCTCACACCTGTACCAGAGTATGATGGGGTGAGTCTTCACAGGCTGGGTTAGATGCACAGATGCAAGCCAGAGCCTAACCTAGCAACAGGAAGAGGGGAGGGGACACATCCACAACGGGATGTTGCTCCGTCGTAGGGCACCCCAAGCGGGGCTCGACCCCCAGACTCACTAGAGAGCAGGGCCCGGTCAAATCCGCTGCACCACCGCCCCAGATTGCCTCTTTTGGCACGGGATGGAGATAGATACTATTTAAAAACACACACTGAAACTGCTTGGCCCAAATGGGGTTGGGGTGAACTAGAGCCTAAACTGACAACACACGGTGTGAGGGGGGAGAGGACACATCCACGACAGGACGCCGCTCCGTTGCAAGGCACCCCAAGCGGGACTTGAACCCCAGACCCACCCTACAGCAAGCACAGGCTAAACCCGTTGCCCCCCCGAGCCCTCTCAGTCTGAGTTATATATTTGTAAACATGTAGATGGCTTCTTCCAACACTGGCACTGGATGGATACTATTTAAAAAAACACACACATTGACTGAAACCACTTGTCCCAAGGGGGGTTGCAGCGAACTGGAGCCTAAACCGACAACACAGAGAGTAAGGCTGGAGGGGGAGGGGACACATCCAGGAGGGGATGCCACTCCGTCGCAAGGCACCCCAAACATGACTTGAACCCCAGACGTGTCAGAGAGCAGGATGTGGTCAAACCTGCTGCACCGCTCACTGTGCCCCCACCTAGTTAAAGACACTTGTTAAAAGTCACACACATCTCCCGAAAGAGCCATCGGTCACTATGATCATCCTCTTCACTATTCTAAATCACCCAGTCAGAACAATCAATAAATGTAAATCACAACCTGACTAGCAGACTAGTATGTTATATTAATTGAATACAATTTTTGAACAATTTTTAAAACATCAACTACATATGTATTAGTTGCAAGTTCAGCTTTCGAGGGGCGCAGTGGGTTTGGGCAGGTCTGGGGTGCGAGTCCCGCTTGGGGTGCCTTGTGATGGATGGGTGTCCTGTCCTGGGTGTGTGTCCACCCAGTGCCCTGCATTGCCAGGTTAGTCTCTGGCTTGCTATGACTCAATACAGGATGAGCTGTGTGTGTGTGTGTGTGTGTGTGTGCGCACGTGCTCAGCTTCATATTCAACTGGGATCACTGCATGGTGAGGTCAACTCTGGGTCTCAGGATCCCAATCCAGCACATGCGAACATTCTAAATTACTAAAACGCCTGCTGATTTGGCTTTTCATCAATATTATGACATCCACAATCCAAAGAGAAGCTGAAGTAAAATTAAATCCCAGCTTCGACCACAGCTACTAAGAGCCCAAGTGGTGTCGAGGCTATCGTGGGACCTTCTGCTTCCCCCATCTTTGTACCCTGTCTAAAAGGCAGTCATCTAGAGTACAGCCTGCAGTATCGGACCCACCATGAGGCTGCGTTAACAGAAGTCTGTCGGCACCAGTGCCTGGGGGGCACTATGCTCCCCTGAGTCTCACTTCAGAAACATACAGCACACTCAAACACAGTTAGAGCACATGTGTATGTTAGGCAGCTGGCAGACAAGGCAATGCTGAGAATGTTCTGGATGAATTAATGGCATGGATAAACATAGGATGCAGAAAGTGATGGTGAGGAAACCTAGAGGAACAAAAACAGCCCACACACATCATCTGACTTCACGGTTTTGCCTACCTGATTGGTCTTATTCTTCCTCGTGAAGCCATGTAATTGACCTAGAGGGAAATCAACAATCAGCATCGAGGTCTACTGATTATATTCCTGTAAGAGGAATGGGGTTAAACCAGTGACACAAAGTGTATTTAACAGGGAGAACAGTGTCATTACTTATGTATATTTTTATATTACATTTCAGCTGTACTGTTCAAAGTGTGCTTATAAGAAACAGGCTCTGTCTACTGTATTTTGGTGTGTCAGTCTAGATCTTTGGATTATGGGTGAGTTTACAACATTTTCATACCACTCTCAGTAACTTTGATCATAGCTGGTTTGCTTCATGTCACATTGTCAAAGTAGGAAGCAGTCACATAACCTGAAGCTATTGTAGAGAATTTATAAATTTGTAATGGAAATGAAGCTGAAAGAAACAAAATGGTGAAGAAGCTGGACTATGAATAGAGGATCAAAGGACTGGGCAACGAAAGGGTGTACTTAACCAGAATTGCTTCAAGGGAAGGAGTATTCCTACAAGCTGTGTTACATGTTTTGGATATAATCCACATCCACAGCATACATTACATTTACATTTATTCACTTATCAAACCCTTTTCTCCAAACCGACTTCCACTGAACTCTATGTAGTGTTATGAGCCCACACACCTTATTCACCGCAGTGACTTACACTGCTAGATACACTACTTACAATGGGTCACTCATTGATACATCAGTAAAACGCACTCTCTCTCTCTCTGTGTGTGTCACTCACACACTATGGGTGAACCTGAATAGCATGTCTTTGGACTGTGGGAGGAAACCCATGCAGACATGTGGAGAACGTGCAAACTCGCCACAGGCTGAGCAGGGATTGAACCCACGTTCTCTCGCACTACTTGCTGTGCCACTGCGCCGCCTACACGCACACTGTCCGAAACCGCTTGTCCTGAGTGGGACTGCTGCAAACCGGAGCCTAACCCGGCAACACGGGGCACAAGGCCAAAGGGAGAGGGGATACATTTACATTTATTTATTTAGCAGACACTTATCTCCAAGGTGACTTCCAATGAATTCTATGTAGTGTTATGAGCCCACACACCTTATTCACCAAAGTGATTTACACTGCTAGATACACTACTTACACTGAGTCACTTATCCATACATCAATGGAACACTCTGTCACTCACACATGATTCGCCCAGGACGGGATGCCAGTCCATCATAAAACACCCCAAGCAGGACTTGAACCCCAGACCCGCCAGAGAGCGGGCACAGGCCAAACCTGCTACGCTGCTGCACCCCTCCATAAGCATCCATTAAACAACAAGCCAATCAAATTTCACCCTGTAGTTAAAAAAAAAAAAAAAAAAAAAAAAAATCAAAGAGTATGTCCTGCTGCTGCTGCTGGCTGTGTTCTGAGGTCATGGTGAGTGGTAATGGCAAGTAGCAAGTGGAGAGTTGCCTACCTCTTTAATCACTAATGCCCATATCCTGAGAGGTGCCAGGGAGAATGTGTCCATGGTCCAAGCAGCATGTACGACGAGATTTAGGAAATGAATGGTGGCTTGTGTCCATCTCCTACTGGGTCTCCGTGTCTGACACAGTCATGGGAGGACTAGGGTGAATGAGTTGGAGGACAGCGGGCAGTCATCCAGGTCCGTTTGACTCCCTCCTTTACCCAGCTGGCTCTCCTGCAACACAACAGTGTACAGTACAGACCACGTGAGGATGCTGAGACACAGATGTGTGAAGAGGCCACAGCCAAATGTACACAGAGCTTCACAGACAGTGTTAATGTGAAGTACTCTATAACCCCAAGCATTTTACAAGTTTATTGGTATATATGGGTTCATACATCCTAATCGACCTTAGGGACAGATTCCTAAACAGAAATTTGAAATTGTTATTTTTAAACTGTCCAAAACTCAGCCAAAACAAATACTAATTTTTTTTTAATAAATGAGTGTTCTGTCCTCTTGGGATATGTACACAGTTCACATAACACTCTTAAGCAGCTATATTGGCCACGGGCAAACACTTCCACATGTTTTAACTACACTGTGTGCTGAAAGATATAGTTAAATTAATAGGGAGTGTGTTTGGAACCCGAGTTCTAACTTTAATTTTCACTAATTATTTAAGGAATGACAGTATTCTGTGTGCATTTAATTTTCTTCCTCATCATATGGCAAGGTCACATGGAAGCAGAGTGAAATACATGAGAGAAGCACAAAAATAAGAGAAAGGGAGACAGAATTAGAGACAAACATGGACATGGACACACAGACGAAGGGTAGTGGGAGAGGGGGAAGAGAAAGTGTGGAGAGATGAGAGGAATAGATAAAGGAAAGAAAAATAGAAAGAGAAGAAATGTGAAAAGAGGAGAGGGTCAGTGTGTGTTTGAGTGAGAGAGAGCCGAGGCGTTAAAACGGAAAGGTGCAGCGGCTGCATCATCCTCACATAGGTGCCCGGTTGGTTAATACAGCAAAGGGACGGCAGACATGATGGTGATAACAAATGAGAGGTTATACACAGCAAGGGCACTGATGCGCAACGAACAGGCAAAGACCTACCAAGAAGGTTTTCGAGAATGTTTTATACTTCTTATCTAATCTGAGAAGGCCTTGAGACACACATCCTGAACAAGAAACCAATCGGGACACAATGCATGTCCGGTTCACCCACCCCCTTCCTTCCACTGGCCCCGGCACCCATGGCCATGCCACCCACCATGGCCTATCAGCTTCCAATCAGGCTGTTGTCGTGCCAACCTGGTGGAGGGCATCTCCCCTGGATGGGGGAGTGGGGGGGAAGGAGACACGCATGGTTTCAACTGAGGGCGTCTGCACAGTGTACAGTCAGAGTGTGTTTATTATGGCAAACCCAGATGCCCATTTATAATGGGCCGACTGGGACTGGGAAACGTCAGCGCAGACGCACTGGCATGTGTTTGCGTGCCTTTGCTAGTAAGTTAGTGAGTGTGTGTGTGTGTGCGTGCGTGTGAGTGTGTGAGACAGAAACAGAAACAGTAGGTCTTTTTTTTTTTTTTTGCAAATCGCAAAATAGGAAATCATTATTCTTTCAGAAATAGAGCAATGGAGACTTACTGGCTTTAAACTTAGTGATCAGATGTCAGATGTTATCAAAACACTGGTGGAAAAATCAAACCAGTTTATGTTTCAATTAGTATTAAAGGCACTCAAAAAACATTTAACCCAAAATCATCCCAATATCATAGGGAAAAAAGCTGTGTATGCATTACAAAAAGAACTGATAAAAAGTAATACTAACATTATATCAAATAAATTTAAGAACTAATGATTTCATAAACTTCAGGTGAAAGTATGAAAGCGCAAGGGTGCAAAACAGAGGACAAAAACACAAACGTATAGAATTGCGATTGCAGAGTGCTGCACCACAACCTAGAGCATCGTTCCAATAATGCAGTGCATCTCACAGTGTCTCTCACATGGCCACTTGGCCCAGTTTTCAAATGTGCTCTTAGTCATCACTCCAAACTGAACGTTGCAGGCTACTGAATGCTAAGACACTAAAAGTGAACATTAAAAAAGCTGTAAACGGTATTTCATTCAGTAGAGCAAGGCAGGGTGCTGAGAATTTCCATGACCTTATGTCCCACAGGAGAGCATGTGATCAGCTGTCTCCTGGTGGGCGGAGGTAGCAATCCCAATTCCCAACTTTCTCTCAAGGTCTACGGAGAGGAATGTAGCGACAAAACAGTTTTAACCTACGTACCTGAAATGTTCTCTGGCTGTTGTGGGACTCCAGTCAAAGGAGAAGGGGAAGCTCATCACCTAGAAACCTGTAACACCACAGCCAGCTTCTGTCTCCACACAGTCCAGAGGTCCACGAACCCTATGCTAAAGTGTTTCAGAATGTTTTTAAGTTTCCAGCTAACAACCTTTTGTATCTTTTCCTATGGCAAATTACTATATTTAAATAATGACTGCCAGAAGAGCAACAAACAGTCAATGCACTGTCCATGTGGTCCAAATGTGTCCCACTTGAATACCTGCTCTTAGACTTGGGCGCTTACTCAACTAGTAATGTTCCCATCACACCTCAGCAAGGAATTCATACATGGAAAGTATTGTGCAATTCAGTCACAATGGTATCTAATGCACAGTTTCCTAAGAACGGACAAGTTGTTTTGGAAGAAGGAGAGCGCAGTGTTATTCTCCCAAAGGAGGCCACAGTAGGAGATCTATGGTGTACGTAATCTTCTTTCATGAGCCAGTCATGGTATTGGTGACTGTGTCAGGGATTTGCCTGAGAAGGAATTTCATGTGGGTAAGGAAATCAGGTGGTCTCCAAGTCATCTTACCCCCTCAGTCCACTTCCCAACAGGCCTCTTACCCAGCACCTGGGATAAAAAATATCTGATTCCATGTATTTCCCCTGGCCCAGAATATTGTGATTTGTGCACAAAATTATAAACAGGAAAATGTTTGAGGCTATTATCTAATTGATTCAAGATGACCAGGCTTCCTTAGAGGCTGATTTGGTAAGCTGTCGAGGAGCCGTGAAAAGATGCCCTTTGTCTTAATGACTGTTTCATGTTTGTAGCTGCTGTTATGTTGCACAACTGTGTGCTGCAGGTGGGGGAGGTTTCTTAAGAGGGGGGCATTTTGCAGGTCCACTTATCTGTAGTGTCTGCTTTGTTAGTCTTCTGGTGCAAACATTTAGTCTCACATGTTTTGCTAACGCTACAAACAGGCCAAACATTGCACACCATCTGTCAGGGGTTACAGGTATGATAACACTGTACCCGGACAGATGGGAAAACGGAGCTGGACAATGAACCCCCTTCGCCACGACCAACGAAAACACCCTTCAGTTTTGACCCCGCTGTCAGAGTTGCCTGCACAGCCTCTTTATCTGCTTTCCGTTATCATGGGAATGTGGAGCAGAGGTAAGGCTCTGCGGGTCAGATGGCGATCAGGTGAGCAGGGAGCCGCTTTGCTCACCCTTAATAAAGCCTCTCAGGGCTGTTGTTTATCTGCTGCTTGTATCTCACCTGTGAATGCTCAGCTGCTGTGGAGAGTCAGGTCAGGTCCTCCCACCGTGGGGGTTTCAATCCCCACCAGCCCGTCATGTCATGTTCCAACAAACCTGCTTGAGCAAATGGGGCAGGGCCTCAAAAGAGTGGCTCAAATGTGTTTATTCACAACAAGCCCCTGGTGAACAGTCTCTGAGGCTATTTTAGCCTATATTGGGAGGTGTCCCTTTCAAGCATCCATCTGCATGGTTTCACCGCTATCTCTTTCTGCCTGACTTATCTTGCCTCCTTGTCTGCTGTTTGCACTCCCCATCTGCATTAACTCCCATTCACCGTTTTAATCCTCCTTGTTTTGTAGTTTTCCAGAAGCTCTCTCCATCTGCCTGGTCGGCGGCCAGGGTTTCCTCACCAGCCACGCAGCACGTCCAGACTGGAGCTCGTGCTCCCCCAAGCATTCCCCCCCTCCACATGCAACTCCACATCAATCATGCATCTGCCATCTCTAAAGATGCGGAGCAAACACAGCTTCAGGGAGCACAAATACCTTGGTACACCTGTGTCAGGTAATTCAAACAGTCACAATGACTTCTGTAAAACTTTCTGAATAAATACAGTTACACTGACCATCAAATAATGTCAAAATGCCACCAGATAATTCACACGCAATTAAAAAGAATGAAAACATAATCATTCATGAAGTGTACAGGGCAGCAAGTACCTTAGTGGTTAAGATCATGGACCCCGCAAATTGCCAGATTAACTCTCAGGAGGGGCCTTGTTACTACAAAGTTTAAGAAAGCCACTCAGTCCGCAACATGCTGCAGTAAAACATATCTGGCCACTGAAAATTTAAGTCGATTTCGACGAAAAAAATGCCAACAAGATAATATGAACACACCTTGTGGCATGCAGGAGCTCAGATTACTCTCACCCCCTGGATTATTAGCTGGATTTGAGCAGGAGATAAACACCAAATATGGCTAAGGAAGCCCAAGGTACCTAAGTGGACTAAGGAAAATAGGTTGAGACTGCACTGTGCAACTACAAGTGGCTATGTCTTATTACAAATTATGTCTTGTAGCTTTCAATTCACCCTCTGAAACATGCCGAATTTTAAGAATAGTTGCCCACCTTAGTGTTCTAGAAGGTTGCAGCTGCTATGCCTGGAAAAGCTGAACAGCCAGCCAGCAAGATGTTGACTAATGTCTGAAGGGAATGGCAGCAAAGACATAATACTCGTTCTGACAATACACACCTCCAGTTCAACTGTGGAAATGGGTTCACAAAGTGAGCAGACATGTTATTGAGATTCATAGAGCATGAAAGGATCTGATGGTCTGATACAGCTGGTTTGGCACACTTCATACAATGACCACTTTAGTCAGCACTCAGTGACCAGGACAGGACTGTCTAGTGAAATTCAGCATTTCTTTCACTTTGTATGAGCCTCTATCATAATGTACAGTATATAGTGGTGCTAAATCGAGATTAATATAGTCAAGATATTTGACTTTGAGATCTAACCAAAAATATAAAAATGAAGTGACAGTCATAGTGCCATTTACTAAACCCTAAAATTAAGAGTCTTTCATCCACCCCTATAAATTCCTTGTCTGAAGCCAGGAACTGCTTCGCAGTCCAGTCAGTGTAAAGCAGTATAGTGTAGGAGGGAATCCTGTGCTAGATGGAGAGGGCCTGATGTTAGGGGGGAAGAGGATGAGGCTGCCAGATGCACGCAATGGCCCCCCGTTCCCTGAGCTCTCAAAGACAACTGGAGCTCTTTGAGCTCTGTGGATAACAAAGATGAACACATTCCTCAAAGTCAAAACAGCAGAGCTGGAAAGAAAACTGAGCCCACTGACAGTCATTTATAGCAAAATAAGCCTTTCAGTGCAAACCTATATTCCTGTGCCTCTGTCACTGAAAAAGATGAGTGATGGCTCATGCACATGTAAAGATTTTCATGCCCATTTCCACTGCATTTTTTAAAATCTGAACTAAGGACACCCATAGAGACTACAAAGAAAATGAATAGAGAGTAGATTTTTACTAAATTTTAGTACTGTACATGTAATGATTTGTCAGGCTAGAGGGATTTCAGAGTGTAGTCCAACAGACTAGAGGCAGCAGTGTCTGCAGCATGGATACAATGGCAACGGTAAAGATATTGCAAAGTGATTTGCAAAGTATTCGAAAACACAAGGATTCAGGACAGCTAATTACCACAATGAAACCACTGTCACTGCACAGGCGCTGATGACATCACCCACTCAGCATCCCCCCCCACCCAGATGACCCAATGGGTTGCCTCCCTGGGGTGGGACATGTGGTTCACACAGAGAATCTCTTTCACAGTGATGTTCTGAGCTCAGCTCCCAAACAGCAAGTGTGAAATTCCCCCATTACCACAGCCTTTCATTGAGCTGACCCGTCCCTCCTCAGGGTCAGCCAGCTCCCCATTGAAGATTTTTGCCAAAGCCATGAAACAACTACATTCTCAGCTGATGGATTCTTCAGAATCCCTTTTTGTTCTTTTCTACATGGAGTCCCTATAAATATACTCTCTTACATAGTGTTTAAACATCTTCATATCCAAGTCCATACTCAGAGAGATACAAAATGCAGGCCTGCAAACACACAATCAGACACCAAACTGGATCAGCTATTGTTGGATCCAAGCTGCAGCTCCCCTTTGCTGTGGTCCAATATTACCAAACAATATGAACAACGCAAACACACTTGCCCTCTCCACAGCCTGGGAACAGAAATTCGGTTCAGGACTGTGTGAAGGGAGTGTCACCAGTGTCTGAGACCCCATAGGATGACAAGGGGAGAAATAGAAAGAATGGGGGTGCCCTGTCTTGTTCTGAGTCTGAAAAAAAAACTGATGATGCCCATTACACATTACAAACTTTTCATGGTCTGTCTAAATATCACAAATGCAAAGCGTGAAATGTGCTTACCTCACAATAGCAGTAGCCCAGAACCACATGCAATTTATATATGTGATGAGTACAGTACCAGTGCCTTCAGATACTGCACAAATCATGCTTTTAGCAATCCTGTTTCACTCAGCAAGCTGCAACAGTGTACTATGTAGCTTGCTTGTCTCACACTTCTGTGTCAGCAAATGTACTGTCCAACAAGGTAAAGGGTGAGTTGTCAACCTGGTTGGGACACTGAGAGTCCCTTGTCCTAACTGGTACGCTAGGTGGCACTCTGAAAACTGTGGATAGGGTTTTCCTTCTGGCTCATCATTAGCCAACCTACAGGTCTTGGGATACACACAGCTCCATATCTCAATGCCCAAGACCACAAACCGTGTATCACAAGGTACAGCTGACATATCTGGCTTCTCTGTGTCTGCTGAGAGCCACGCTTATCTAGAACGTGCCTGCAAAGCATGTCTGCCTGAGACCCCATTAGTCTTGCATGTGTCTGGTAATATCTACATATTGTATAAAATTTAAATACATATTATCCTTTGGTACACACAAAATATACGTATGCGTATGTTCATGTGAGTATTTGGAATAATGTCTAATAATGCCTCCATGTGTATGTATGTGAATTTCTGGGTCACATAAGAACAAGAAAATGCAAATGAATAGAAATTATTGACAAGGGTGGTATTTGGCTGTGCTGCCTCACTAGAGTGGAACATTCCCTTTGGTCCTGAGACTTTAGCCTGGTGAGTCTGGACTACCGCCGTCCCTTCCTCCCTACTGCTGAGCCTGAGAGTGCATGTGCTACCCCCTGGTGCTCAGCGTGTGGAGAGGTGTTGTTGATGGGCTGCTCCTGGGAGACCGTGCTGCTCCCTGGAAGAGCAAGAATCTATGTCTGGAATTTACACTAGGGAGCTCAGAAGAGGCAATCTAAATGTGTCACATGTATGGTATAAAACTCTTTCTCTTAGCTGCATTAAAGACACTGAATACTCACTGCTGCTCTCCCTCCAAGATTTCATCCTACCAGCAATAGCTTTACATTAAAATCAGATGCTGAAATTGTGTTCAGATATTTGTCCCGCAACTTTGTAAATTCAAACAGCAGCAGATTTAAGGCCCAGGTTGTGAGACCTCAAGGTGGATTTTGTTGGACTGACAATGTAAAAAGTAAAGGGAGAAAGGAGTAAAGGAGAGACATAAAAGGGGATATTTGTCATGCGCAGGGATGTGTATTAGCATCCTCCAACTCACTCTGAAACTTCTGGACAGGCGATGGTGATGTTCTGCCTGGACTACCACAACTCCCTCCTGTCTTTTCATCAAGTCACTCCATCTGCTCCAGAATACCGCTGCAGAGTCTGACCTCCAAAACATTCCCTTGTATCGCCCCTCTTCGTCTCTCTTCACTGGCTTCCTGTATCTGTCTGTATCAAGTTCAAGACTCTGGTTATGACCTACAGGAAGGTCAAAGGATGCCCACCCTGATACCTACAGGACTTGATCGCTTGCTATGCTCCAACCACACCGCTTGGTGACTTCAACAGTCCAAAATCAAGAGCCTGAAGGTTCTTGGTTCTGGATTCAATGTGGTGGAATAAATGCCCTCTATCTCGGAGAACTGCTGAATTGCAAAATCAAAGGAAGTAATTTATATTTAATATGGGTATGCTCCATAATTATTTGTGTTTCCCCATGTATTTTGTGTGAAATAGCTGGGAAACAAATTAGCTTATGAAGCCTATTTGCTTCTGGATTGCTGGGTATTTTTTCTTTAGCTAGTTTGTTTCTTTGGAAACTAGGTGGTTTCTTAGATTTGGACAAGAGGTTACACATTCACAGGGGGATTCTGGAGCTCCCACACAGAGGGGACTGAATAGTGGGGGTGTGTTGGGGTGTGTTCCCTGCGAATGAGTCTACCTTCGTCACACTTCTACACCTGGGTGGCAGCCCTGTGACCTCAGTACAAAGCTCCAGCTAATCTTCGGGGGGACTTGGTTATTCCAAGACTCAATTATTCCAGGACTCTGTGCTCTTCACTGCCTACATCCTACCACAACACTCCTCCCTGCTCCCCTTCTTTAGGCTATGTGGCATCCTTATGGAGTCAGTATTTAAAAAGAGGCACTGTGATATATGAGCAGAGATGGGAGGGGATAGTGTGGAGCAGAGGTAGTGGACAGGACAGAGGGTGAGTGTGGGGTTTAGGTGACTCCTCCTTTTTCCTTGAGACATCTGTTTCATTTCATCTGGCTTCATGTCCTGTTAGGCACTTTAACTATGTGAGGGGCATGACACCGATGAGATTACACGCACATCTGTGGTATTGCTACCTTGGTGGAATCAGGCTCAACTCCAGAACTTGCTCATCCAGGCTTGTTAGCAGCTTGCAGTGGAAAGACCCTCCCTGGAAGCCCCTTTGGCCAAGCCTGAGCTAATGCGTGGGTATGCCCATTCATTCCCAGGCTGACCTAGTCAGTTCCCAGACTTTGAAGAGGAGACAGGGGGCAGTCGTTGACATTTAGGCACATGCAAGATTCCACACAATTGAAATGATAGGATAACTACTTGAAAAATATTGCGGCGCAGCAACAGCAACCAGTTTCCTGCTGCCTGTTCACGTACCAAAACACCGTACCAAGTCAAAATGAACCAAAAAGGCCAAACAAGACTCCTCGATGATCTCACACCATTCTCAACTCTCTCAGTAATATTGAAAATAAAGTTTCAATGAAAAATACATTTGAGCTTTATTGCATGCAGCTAAAGACAGAACTCCGAAGAACACTCATAGGATATGGTCATGTTCCATGTTCATGGTTGACCACTTTGGTGATATCCTACCCCTGGTATTGGGAGATGCTGCGCACTGAAGGAGTCTGAGGCGGTACCAGAGGAAACCGTGAGAAGACGGTGGGTTGTTCTGGGATTCTCTGGGAAGAGGTGATTGACAGGACTGGTGGGGCTGGGTTAGTTTGGCCGCCTCCACCCTGACAGAAAGAGCAGCATAACAGCTAGCAATCCACAGTACAAGGCTGTAAATCAGCCTCTTAAGCAGTCGGCAGCTGTCTGCACTGGCATTCCTTACCATCCACTGCCCCCCCACCTGGAGCACTTCAACCCTTACCCCCAACCCAATCCACCTCTGACCTAAGGCTAATGTGCTTTATTTATACGATCACCCCAAGAGAGAGAGGAGACACAATGACGGTGCAGCAAAACCTGCCCTTCCTCCCAGCCGGAGTAAACCTCCCAAGTAGTGAAACAAAGTGTACAGATCCTGACTCTCACCTCTAGCTCCTAAAGGAAAACAGTCACAGATAGTTCCACATTTTTTACAGTAGTGTCTTATAAGCAAACACCTTTGTAAGGAGACTGTCTCCAGTGAATCAACAACATCTGCTCAAATATACAAAGCGCAAGATACAATAAAGCCCCATGTCGCATTCACCTCCGTCCTCTTGTTCACTTCCCCAGTGTCAAGGCAAGGTGGTGACATCCTTTACTTGTATATTAACATTAAAACCAAATATAACACAACAATGAAGTAAGAGAAAAATAAGAAAACAGGAAATTAAATGTTACACAAATTACACAGCTTCTGCATGAAATAAAAACATATAGACAGGAGATTGATTTATGTGATGATCTGAGAATGTCAACTTTAGTATCCTGACATCTTAATTTTTATGGGTCACACTAGTTCCAAAGCAACATCTAAGGCTATGTGGGGTGATATCTTTACTAGTTAGGTGGATTATTTTAAATCTAGAACTAAAGAGAACATATTCCTTTTTGCTTTCTCTCCCTTCCTCCCTTAATTTTTTCCATCATCTGTCATTGATGGTAAATTCCATTTCTGTCTGTTCTTACTAAACTCTGTCATATCTTTCAGAGAGAGAATGAGAGAAAGGTCTGATGACTTGCAAAGATAAGTCCACTTTCATGGGGGGAAAAACAAAAAAAAAACCAAAAACAGAAGCATGAAAAATTTATAGTAAAAACAGGAAATCATCATGACTGTGCTGCTGAGCCAGTTCCTGAAGCCACTACTTTTCAATCTAAACTGAAGAAGCGTGTATGAGGTGGGCCAGAAAGGTAGTGAGAAGGATTTCAGGGAGTTGGCTATAGCCAAGACCCGTACATCTAGCCGGGCAGCTCCAGCTCCATGACTGCAAACATGGATTAACACCCCATTTACTTGGGTGTCCTCCGGCCGGGGGGGGGGGGGGGGGGGGGGGGGGGGGGGGTGAGATTTGAACATACAGTCTTTCATTCAGATCTTCACTAAGCCACTTCATCTTACTTCCACTCGCTCAGGAAAAAGTGAAATGGCACAATTCTACCGTGGGAAGTGATGGACTTTGGTGTGGCACTGGGAGAGGGGGTAGGGAGACAGTGTGTTTCTCAAATGCCACAGACTGCCCTGGAACTTACATAGCCCAGGGAAGCTGAAAATGTGGAGCTGCGGGGCTTCATCAGACTGTGGTGTCTGCTTACTATTCAGATAAACGACTGAGACAAGTGGTGTGGCACTTGTCTGGCTGAGATGCTGGTTTGTGCAGAACAGGGTCCATAAAGGTTGCTCTGTTGACACACTAGGGTCTGCAATACGTTTGCCATTTCTCTTAATTATCTTACATGAAGTAACACACAAGAAATATGCCATTGTATATTCATCTTCAGTTCCACATCCTTTTAACGTTGTGCCACATCAATCCTAGCATCTTATTTTATCTCTCAAAAATCTGAACAAGTGTGGTTCTGTTCATGAGTCTGTTTATTGTGCACAATCAGTGGAAAAACCAGCATGCCCCTTGTTAAGACACAGGAATGTGTGTGACGCTGAGAAGGATATGGTCACTGAGTGATGGAAGTCAGTTCCATACTGTAGAAAGTTGTCCCTCCCCTGTTGCAACAGCTTGTTTATTTTTGCTGAGGACCCTTGGAACCCTGAGACGATCCAGCTCTGTTGCCGTGGTGACAGCCAGAGGAATAACAGACATCTGCAGGAGCAGCAGTGGGGGTTCGTGGCATTCTGTCTCCAGGTCCCTGCCCTTGGGAAAGAGGGTAGTGAGACTAAGCAGAATGGCCAGAATGAAAGTAAGGGGGGGGTGGCTGAAGGTAAGAGAGAGCTAGAGGGACATGATGGGAGCAGAGGGGGTTCTGATACTATGACAAGGACTAAAAGAGGTAGAGTGGGAAGTGAAGAGGAAGGAAGGAAAAAGGGATGTAAACTGGAGATGTCTGGACAATGTAATGATAGTGGTTGGGCTGGGAGAATGAGGGATGCAGGCTGACTGGACAGTTGGAAGCACATCAGCAGTAAAAGGATGAGATGTGTTAACTTACAGAACACACAAAGAACATGGTGGTTTGCTTATCCTGCAGTAAGAACACTATGCAGGACATCACTGTGTTTTTCCTTCCGTGATATAATGCGAATGGTTCAACTTTTTCATAATACCTATGTCCAAATCTCAGTTCCTGCTGTAATCCACTTACTCTGAACTGCTGCAATAACATAACCCAGCCGTATAAATGGGTAAATAATTGTAAGTAGCTTAACATTGTAAGTCGCTTTGAAGAAAAGTGTCACCTAAATGAATAAATGTAAATAATTTAAACCACATAGGTACAGTAATCTCAAACTGTAAATGGCTTTTAATAAGTGTCACCTACTGTAAGTGAATTAATAATAATAATAATAATAATAATATTTTTTAAACTGACTGAAGCAAGATTTAATTTCTACAGACCACATTTAGCCCCACAGACACAGCTAAAAGCTAAAATCATTACCTAACTTTTCTGCACTGGCTAGGCCATTAATCCTCTATGGCTACAGTAGAGCTGTCATCACACAATCAGGAGCAACTTATGTGAATCACAAGTAAAAACGTACGTCTGTCTCAGATGACACTGAGTCACAGAGACTGAGCTACTTCAGCTGCTGAGCTTATTTGTTAGTCTATGGAGGCCTTTCCTCAACTTCCTAACCTTGAGGGAAGAAAAATCCCCATGCAGTCCACATGACCACCACAGACATAGGAAATTCCACCTTTAAATGAAGCTGTAGTGCCCCAGCCTGACCTACGTGGTTCAAATTGATTGAGCTACTTTAAAGTCATAACCTATGTCTTGTTACATGGTTTCACAATTCACCAACAATAATTGGTGCCATGATCTTGGCGGGATCTGCTGTGTAACACCGACAGTGTTCAGTCCCTTTATCTCTGTCTCTCACTCTCTGTGCAGTATAATCTGTATGGAGGAACAGTCAGGATTCCAGTGCAGCTCTGCCACTGTAATCTCTAGTGTATCCTGTTCTGGAATGTTTAATCGCTAATGCCTTGTTTAAAAGATGCATGCGCCTGAGCTTGCAGCTATGGCTGTGAATTTTCTAATATTACTTAGAAAAAATATGCCACCTCTGAAAGGCAACTCCTGCAGCCTAGGGTATCAGTTGTTGGAAGAGGACCCTGTCCAGCTCTATAAGATGGAAGTGTTGGAGGAAGGACCACATCATCGCTATGAAGGTGCTGGTCTCTAAAAAGAATCAACACAAATAACTCCAGCAGACAAAAAAACAATTTCCTATTTGTCATCGCTGCAAAATCAGAGTCTCAGCAGTGACACAAATTACCAGAGCACTTCAGAAAACAACCTAGAATGAAGTTAGTTTACACAAATGCAGGTGTGCATGTACACACACACACAGTTTTTTTTTTTTTTAAAAAAAAAAAAACAGCCAGTTGGGTGTACAAGAGCACATTTTAGCTGCGTAGAAAATCCTTAGAAATTACACCTATGCTTGTCTGAGTCATTCATGGATCTGTGATGCAGGCTTAAACCTGCCTTATGCTATCCATTTAGTCATAGGCCAGCTGATACAAGGCGTCTTACATTTTTACTTATGGAAAGCCTTCATGAATGAGTGCCTTTGACTCAACATTCTAATTACAGTCCGGAATTATTCCCATCATTATACATATTTTCATTGGTGCTGGCAAAGCAAGAGGTGCAGTTGGGTCAGTAGGAGATGTGAAACTGGGGGTGGAAGGTAATTTCATCTCTGCCCACTGCGGGCTTCAACACGGAACATCTGTCAAAGATATTCCTGAGCAATGTGGCGTGAAAGAGCAAAACTAAGGCACAATTATCATGTCAGGCACTGTAATCTACTGTAATCGAATCAGCGTGCGTTTCAACACCGGGCGAAAGGCAAACGTGCCAAGAAATAACCATTTGTTTGGGATCAAATCGATAATCCACCTGACATCAATTAAGGTCATTTGGTTTATCTAAACCGCGGGCTGAATTGGGTTTCACGGTGCCGCGTGCGGCCTCCTTTGAAGTGCATTCTCCCAGGAAGGTAGGTCTTGGTGAAGGCGTGAGGCCTGCTCAGGGAGCCTTTCCTGCCCCTGCTGAACTTCCCTGCTTCATCGTGCAGTATGCCTGAGAACGACAGGGGATTAAAAAACCACAGGAGCAGCTTCGAGCAGTTCCTCTCATGAGAGAAAATGACTCGTGGCTGTCGATGGAGGATGAAATACAGCATCTGAAAGCTTCTTAGAGTTTTTTTTTTTTCTTTTTTAAATGTTTTTACAAGCAGTTCAACAAAACTGTAATAAGATTCTTACACACTGACTATTGTAAAATCTGTCATTTATCCAGTTTGGAGTTCTGCTTGTGTGTTGGTGTGTGACACAGAGACAGGGGACAGTTGTAAGGGAGTAGAAAGCATTGGTGGACTCCTGGATGTTGCTAATGAGGAGAAAGCTGATGCTGCAAATGGTGCCCAAAACTTCCCCATGCGGAGCCAAATGTAATGACCCCTGTGTTCCAGAGTGTGGATGTTCTTGTGAACTGAAATTATGAGCACATCCATTTCTTTGCTGGCTTTTTTCATGACCACACGGTCTCCTTTTCACGATGGCAAACTGCAATGGCAGTGTCAGACTACAAAGACTATGCAGCATGGCAACCCTAAGGCCACACTACAGCAGTCCAGATAGACAAACAGAATGGTCTGCCCATTTTCTAAGCATTTCCATCTCCTTGCAGTACTGGAATTCATAACACAGAGGCATCCATTTTTGGCCAGTGAGAAAATAAAGAAGGTCACTGCCTTTTACCCCATCCTGGATACTCAGTCCCATAAGAACCAGTAACTTTCGACCTACAGCACAACAAGCATTGCTGCTTTCGGCCTCTCCCAGCCTGGCTGAAGAGTAGTGTTGTTTACAAATGGTAAAAATGTGTCTTCCAGTGTGCCCTGGCCGTTGCCCCAGCCTCCACCTCCCCTGCTTAATGTACTCCCATTAGCAGCCAAGATTAGGGGGGGAAGCAAACAAACCAAGCACTCTAATCTCTAATTCCTAAATGGAGATGAAGTGCCCCACAGGGACTGGAGGAACAAAGCTTTCACAGAGCCTTGGAGATGGAAGAGAGGAACAACCAGGAGGCCTGGGTTTGAACCTTTGTTCAAATACGGCTGACTCATTCCGAAGATGTCTACGTGCAGAGAAAGCGGTGTAGAGCTGGCATCCAAACAGTCTGGACTCCCTCATGGCACTTTGAGACCCGGTCTCTCGGAGCTAAGAGGTTCCTGCAGAGAGCTTCCTCAACTGGTTAGCCCAGCCCCAGGTTAAACTGCAGTACAGAAAATGATTTGCTTATGGGCCTTGAGCTGTATACACTGAGAATATATGGCAGATAGAGCTCCGTTTGATCCTAATGCAGGCCATGTGTAGAGCACACACTGCTGAAGTACTCGTAATGTAGCAGAAAATAACCAGTCGTGTGGGAAGGGCCTTGTGTGGAGGGGTGTGGTCATGGTGGTGGACAAGCCGAGATGGGGTAACGTGTCAGCATGGCAGGTATGCCAAGGGCTCTTGCTGCCCACCATGGCACAAGGTTTGCTTTGTATACCAGAGTCCAACTAGAACTGTCAAATCACCCAGATAACACAAACCTTTTAACTGCATTGGCTCCATTATCATGACATTTATTCTGTAAATCTTTGGTCATTAACACTGCAATGCCCTTTCTGTTTTACTCTAGAGGAGATGGAGAGGAAATTAAAAGGTTTAAAAATGTTGCATTTGGTACAGCCCTCGTCTCCGTGGGACACTTCAAGTGGGAACAGAAACGATTTAATATGGTTTTCCCTTAGCTCCCAGTGGCCACTCATTCTCCGGCATACTCAAGCTGCACTCATGTACAGTTGGAGCTCACTTGTTTCCTCTGGTGACAGACTGCTCAGCCTGAGGCAACCGCTCATTGTGTTCTCCAGTAGCAGCCGTAATGACGCCATGCAGGCTGTATTTATTTATGGCCTTGGAACACCAGCAAACATTCAAATTAGCATTTACTAACTGTGGAACAATGGGGGGGTAGGAACCTACAGAGCCCCCTCTAGACTCCTGCCCTCCCAGGAGAGTTTCCGTCTACACACAGGCTTACGCACAAACACACAAACACTAACGTACTCATACGCCAGACTACTTAATACGCATCCCTGGACATCGCACTGTAGTCCCAATGAGCTGTGCGACTACATGCAGTGCAGCAGTTACTGGTTTCCACTGTTTTTTTGCCCTCCACATGAAAGTTATAATTAGAATTCCTGAAGTGGGACTGATTCCTGGAGTCTGGGTTTGGACTGAATAAGCTCGAGGAGTCTGTATGCTTGCAACAAACTCAATATGTAATGCCCTTGTAAAATAGTGGTCTCCATCCTAATTATTGCACCGGTGGCCAATTAGAAACATCTTTTTTAACTAATCTATCTAAACAATCAAAGCTCAGCCTGCTTCTCCTATACTTTCTTTTACAAAAATGCAAGAGTGCACTAACACTCCGTCTAGTATTTAAATTTTATATTTATTTTTCATATTTTACATATTCATACTTCCACAAGCCACCCTCTGCAAAAAAAAAAAAAAAAAACTCCTCAGAACTCACTAAATTCTGATGGTCACAGTCATATGGGTTTTGTTGTTTTTTTTTTTTTTTTTTTTTTTTTTAGATGGATAGAGTTCTATAGATGATCACAACTTAAAATCAAGAGTAATTTGGGAAAAAAAAAAGAATTCAAATGGATTATGATGTTCTGTGACATCATAACAGAGTTTGCGGACAACTGAAGACTTGGACATGTGCTGTGCATGATTACTACCATGTGAAGTATGGACCCCAGCACACAAGGAGCACAGTCAGACATTGAGAGGAGGAATGAAACCGAATCCAGTAATACACTATGGGCACCTGGACAGCAAAATCAGTGTATTACCACTTTACTCATCCAGTCTGATGGTACTTCTTCGACTGTGATAATTACCCTGTATTTTGGCATGCTATTTTCTAATGATGAAAAGGACTTTGAAAAAAGTGGCATTGCTGTTAATGAGGGGCATAAAAATGTATCAACACTGAAGCTAATAGAGCTCTCATGGAGGAGTGAAGGTTAGAGGAGGGGCATTATTGGGAGGTTGGGGAGTGGACAGACTGACAGAGGAAAGCATAAGGAAACAAGTCAGACTAGGGGAAGGCTTTCATTCTTTTACCCAGATAGAGCTGTGGCATCATTCATCTTGCATGAAATCATGAGCAGCTGTGACAGAGACAGAACGGTTCATTTTATAGCATGTCTTCTGTTTGAACCCCTGGGCAAAGCCACAGGCCACACCCGTTTCATCTGCTTTCACCCGTCCGCAGCAGAAACCGGCATCCGCCACAAACACAACAGTTTAGAGACGGGGCCAATTATGCTCGCTTTTCAAGAAAATATGTTTATGAAAGAGTATGCTGGGGTTTTATTGTACTTAAAATACACTCTGTGCTTTGCAATTGTCTTTTAACACAAATGTCAACAGTCTACAGCAAAGAGCCTCAAAATGACAAGGACACAAAATGTTTGGCTTGGCTAGTTGTTTGTTTGTGCTTGGTCTTGTTTTATATATTTTAATTAATCTTTACAATGATTTATGTGTGCCATATTTAAATTATATGCACATTTTATAGCAATGGGGTTGGGTTGCTACTTTGGTATGCAACCGATTTTCTTTAAATTAGATGCAGCTCCTGAGGGTGTAGCGTGAAGCGTGAGGAGGAAATGGTCCATATCAACACACTGTCAGAAAGAGCGGGGGCGAGATCGCCAAGCCAGCTTGATTTATCACATTATCCTTGACATGCTCTATTTCAGCACTTTCCAAAGACTCAAACCTCCTGACCTTACCCAGACTATTAAAAATACAGCAACCAGTTTTGTGGAATAACTTTTCTTAGACAGTCTCTATGGCTCATGTTGTTATATTAACTAAGTATCCTTCACTAAAAGCTGCCAGTTGTTACCACCTTATTGTTACATATAGTCTTCCAATGCACAAAAACACATATTAAATGCATTATTCTGTTAAATGAATAAATGTAAATGTATTGATTGAAAAATAGTTTTGCAATTACATGCAGTTGCAGCCTTTGAAGTTTATGGTTTTCTGAATGTTACCATAACTGAGATTAATAAAGTTCCATGGGTTGTTCTTAACTCTTGCAGTGAATCTGACAACTGCTGACTGAATACATGCAGTAAACTGCTGACAAATTACTGCAAAAAGAAATGGTTAATTCATGCTATGTGTTTAGAGTTTAAGTTCATAATTAGTTGACAAAGGGATTCAGCATGCATAATAAATTACCAAAAAACTTACAATAACTACATATTTATATTATTATAGAGCTTTTCCAATACAGCTCATCTGTTCTTTTCATGACGGCAGTTTAACAGAGAAAATATCGTGACCCATAACCTCTCACATATTGCTTGCTAAGGTTGACTGAATAGGATTTTTAAAACTGCAACTCTCCAAATTTAGTGACGAGAGTGCTGAAGATACCCTTGTGATGTATGTTGGTGGGCATTTTCAGCCCTAAATCTGGAGCTGTGTCCTCTGTGACACTTTAGAAATCGTCTGAAGAGCTTCCACTTTTCTTTTGTTTTCCAAATGCACGATTGTTCCAAGACCAGTTCAACACACAGCATAGTTTCAGCAGAGGACGGCCCTTCGGTGTTCCAAAGTGGCGCAATCAGAAGAACACGGGGAATCAATCAAAGAAGGGAAAAGCATGTGACTTGATCACAGAAGGAACATCTTCTTTCAAAAACAAAATCAAACAAGACGACATATTGAAGATCTCTTCAGCTTAAATGGGCTGTATTTTTTGCCAATAAATCTCGTCATAGCTGGTATAAATTTTTTAAAGCGCCTATTTATATGTCAAGGCCTGACAGGCCCTAACTTTCTGCACATATGGTTATGCATTTTGTGAGGGCTCAGAAAGCAGAAGATGGACACCAGTGAGAATTCTTTGTCAGTCATTTGACCACAGTGTTTTTTTGTAATTCGATGCTGTAATTTGCATTATATAGTTTATTGCTTCCGCTAAGTTTCCACCATATGGCATATAAAACAATGAGACGACAATGGATGCAGTGAACGAGAGGGCAGATGAAAAACAACTGCTACATTGTCAACCGGACAGCTACTGCTTGTGCCTGAGACACAAAGCAACACTGACCAATCGCATACATGCACACACATGCATACATGCAGGCCTGGTCTATGGGCTCCAGCTGGGTAATAGACCAAAGCTAAGTGTAAGGTCTCTTGTGCCTTCTCCAACATCGCTGGAAAACATGACCTGAAAACTACACAGCAGTCTGGGCTATTTTGTGAAAGCTTGAGGGTGCATAATTAATGATGTCTTCTGCAGAACTCAATCCAGCCAATGGTGAGGTTCTCAGACAGCTGAAAAGGGAGAGAGTGCACAGCAGCCGTCGGCACCAGGCAGAACAAACTGAAGTGGTGCATTTGGCTCACTTCCGACCTGAACCGGGGCCCACTGGGGCACAAGACACATTTCAGCAGAAAAGATTTCAGTAGCAAATCTTCTATCCAACGTGCTCCTCTTGGCCTCTCCTCTGCTCTGTGCCACTGCTGAGCGCTCCACCCTCCCTCGTTTTAATTCACCCATGGGTCTCGAGGACCTCTCTGGTGTGTCCAGTCTTCCTCCTCTCTGTGCCTTCTGTTTCTGTTAGGGCTGTGATGTGATCTGGACAATGCTCAAGGTTGTCTCAAAGTCTGCCTGGTGACTTGATCTATGCCCTTTTAGTAAATCTACACTCTTGGTCTTTATTTAATAAGAAACCAGAGTAATTTTTTCATTTTTATTGCGTTTTACCCAGAGCTATTGCAGTTTGCAAATTTGACCTTGGAATTTACAGATCATGAATTTAATATATGTATTAAGCACCCTGCTCAAGGATATAACCTGTGATTAAATCCTAGTGCCTTTTAATTACTTGTAATTTCTCTATCCGTTTTCTGGCTGTTGCTCTTCTCAGACATTGCTGGTCACTGGGGCTAACAAAGCAAAGTGGGAATATTAGACTTCCTGTCGTTAACTCATCTATAAGTCCAAACAGTCTCTGGTCAGAACATCAGGGCCCAGCCAGGAGGGAGACCATTGGAGCTGCAGATTGATGCCACTGGACAGGGCAGCCGGATGAAGGAACTGATCCAGTCTGGCAAATGTTTATTGTATCTGCAAATCTGAGTGGATTGGGTTTCCCCGAAGGTCTTGGTGAACAAGGTGCAGCCAGATCCTCGTACCCGGAGCCAAGAGCTGTCAAAGCGGCTTACCAATCCAAAGAGAAGCTCTGTTTGTTTTCCCATGTATCCGTTTGACGGATTAGGGGAGAAAACACGATCAAATGAAGTGATATAGCCTTGTGTAATATTTCTGCACACAATTAGAAATGATTTTAAGATGGCTGTTTATGCTGAAACAGCCAAATAATTTGTGGATTTAAGTCTGACCCCCAACCCCCCACATTTGCCAGAACTTGGGTGGGTTATGTTATGATGAAGAAATTATACAGTAGTCCTTGTTCTATTACAGGGATCCTGATCAAAAGCAGGCACTCCACAGTGTGTTCAAACTGTTACACACACATATATTATGAGATATATCTCTCTCACATGCATATACATACACACAAACACGTTAATGATACTAATGCACAGGCACAATCACACACAAGCCCGCATGATGCTTCACTTTTGGCATTACTATTTACTTTCATTTACCATACTGTCATGCAAATAGTCATGTACTACAACTTATGGAAATTTTAATCTATCATGTTGTCACATATAATCTCATTTCCTGTACAGTCAATATTTATTGGCCCTCTCTTACACATTCGTTCATCATTCCTACAAACAATCTTTTTTCTACAATACATATGTCCATTTACATGACTTCAGATACACTTCCATTTACTCAAACAACTGTTTGATTCACAGTGCATACCCCTTTGCGCACTAACAAGATTCCAAATGAAAGCGAAATGTGAAAATTTGGTCCCGCTGAAGCCATGGTCCTGTCATGCTCAGCAATCTAAAGTGATGTACATTGTTGAAAGATATTCAACTTCTAGCTCTGAAGGTGAAAATGGAAAATGGATCCGTGTTTTTGTATAGCCCTGCTTTCCTGTTTACATTGAGGGCACTTTCCAAGGGCCTGTAGGCCGAGCTGGGACTTTGATCACAGGTCTGGGAGTGTGATCGCTCGTGTGGGCTTTGGACCCACTTCACACCCCCTCCTCCAAACCCCACAGACAGACTCACATACACACACGCACACCCCTCCCACTGCTGACCGGGTCACGTCTCTGTACACATTTAACCATTTCTCATTTCCTGTTGCTTGATCATGAAATACAGAGTGGAAAGAGAGGAGATGGAGGTGTTTGTCTACGTGTATTATTAGAGCAGGCTGAGTCCGGAGCAGGGGAGAGGTTTTTCCTCTTATTAATGAAGAAATCAGGATCCCTTGTACTTGTGAAGGCCTGACAATGGTTAACACAGTGCTCCACAATCTGCTGACCAAACATGAGAAAGCTAACTGGCAGCAGCTTTGAACAAATGAAGGATACCTGAAGATGCCTAGGTCACTTTTTCTGGCCGTCCTTTATTTAGTGTTTCACTGGGTTTGTCCAGAATGGAAGGCTGGGCCAAATCCCTGCAGGAAAAAAGATTCACTTCCACATCATGGCCCCCTGGGTCAACAAATCACGTCAGGCTACTATATCCAGTCACCTCACACTTTGAAAATTATTCACCTTGCGGTAATACTCATATCATTAAGATAAAGCTTTTGCTGTGCTCCCCAGAGTCTAAATTTAGGCTCTAAAAGCTGTTTAGGAATCTAGCTGTTGGTTCCACATAGGCTGTGTTATGTCATATTTCCTAGTGAGATTTTTTGTTGCCTTTTTTAAATAAAGGTCACATCTTTAACTTATAGACAGGCTCTGGCTCATTCATTTTCCCCATTCACCCAGCTGTCAGTGCAAATCCCTACCAAACCAGGATTTATAAAACACAGCTGCTAACAGTTAGGCAATAATTAGAAACCAAGACATGTTTGTTGTACAAATTTACATTTCCCAGATTAGCAGAAAATGTAAAAGGAATCTGGTCAGTAGTTTTTTATGCCCCTCAGGTTTGAGGATGATGTTAGGCTGGTGCTGTCATGAAGGCACTGTGGAGGAGCAGTTCAAACCCAATATAATGCTAAGGTAAACATGGAGATGAAGGAAGGTACTGGGGAGCTAGAGCTATCAGCAAAAGACAGGTCATCAGTGCGGGCTGGCAGTGGGTATGAGGACAGAGAGGGAACGTGAGGGGAAACGGAGTGGCAAGGGCATGTCAACACTCTGGGGAAATGAACACCAGGACAAATTCCAGAGCCCTGTCCTAGAAGACAGCTTGCTGCCATTGTTCCCTGAACTCTGTAGCACACCTTTGCCACCTCGTGGCTCAACACTGGAAATACATATCAGCACTTTTACTGTCCAGCTACAGGGTATGGATGAAGCAATGGAAACACCACATGGAGAAGGATTTTAAGTTTGAAGTAAATGAATCACAGTAAGAATGAAAGCTAGAAAGGTCAGTTGTGTTAGGCAGCATGTGGCAGATATAAAAGAGGTTTAACAATTAGTACTTTGACAAGAGTTTTCAAAGCAGCATGAGGCAATTAGCAAAGTTACAAGAGGCCAAAGAGTTGGTGCCTACGTAGCAGGTGCATCGGTCACAAAACTGCTAAATTATCTGGGAGAACAGCGTCAAGAATAATGACAGCATATGTCAAACATGGACAAAGGTCGCTGGCAAAGGAGAAGGGCGGTTGCAAGTCGAAGTTCGCCAACAAGAATAGATGGACGCTTCACAAGATATTTGCTCAACGAGGTCTCAAAATTTACTATAAAATTCAATCAAGAACCAAGTTTCAACAAAAACTGTACATTCTGAATTTCACAAAGCTGGAATTAATTGCAAAGCTGTGATTTAGGAACTGCTTGTATCCAAGGCCAACACACAAAGACACATAATCTAGTGTAAGGAGCTGAAAATGTGAACCCTTGAGCAATGGAAAAGGCATACAGACTGATGAGCCAGTTTTCACACTGTTTCTTTGTAACGTCTTAATGAGTTTAGATTTGGAGAGAGCCAAAGGATGTCTTCAACCCACATCATATTTTGCCAGCTCTGGAGGATCCATAATGACGTAGGCTGCCTTTGTGTGGGAGTCATTACATCAAAAGTTGTTTTGCATGGTCATATAACAGCCAGGGAATATGAGACCATTTTGTAGGGCCAAGTGCACCCTATGGTACAAACACTGCTTCCTCATGATGTTCCCATATTTCGGGATTATAATGCCCAATACACATCAGGATGGAGTCAAACACCTTCCATGGCCTCCCCAGTCACCAGATTTAAACATCATTTAACCTTATTGGAAGTTCTTGAACACAAGTGCAAAATACATTTCCACCTCCTTCATTCCTAAAAGAATTGGAGGATTTTCTTCTTGACGAATAGTACAATATCCCACTACACCCAATTCGGAACATGTATGACAGCATTCCAAGAAGGACTGGAGCTGTTCTGAAGGCAAAAGGTGACCCTACTCTTTATCAGGTCCTTGATATTAATATCATGTTAGGTGTTTCTGTTATTTTGTTCACTACCTGTAATACTCAATGGAAGAAAAACACTTTAGATGTGTTAAACACATTTGATTTACCATTTCTAATGTATTGTTCTCATCATTGAATATGTATGTATTTCAGTTTAAGTCTGCAGATACGCTTTTGAAAATAAAGAAGTCAAAGAATTCACCGGTTTGGGGCTGGAAGGGCTTGTTGTTACCCAGACTACTCCATCAACACTTTCTTGATGAGCCCCCTCCTTTATCGCTCTCAATCTCTTGCCTCGCTAATGCAGGCCTTTCAGCAAGTTTGCTTCACAGTACCACACTCTCAAACTGTTGTGGGGCCTGGAATAACATGCAGAGAAAGAGGAGCCCAGAAACTGAAGAGAAGGTTTCATGCAAACCCCAATTGTTTTTCCATAACCTTCTCTACAGTTTGACCAGACACACTCAAGAGTAGTGAGTGTGTTGGAAATTTCTAAGGTGACCAGGATTGGAGGCTGGGGTTGCTCTGTAGGAGGACTACATGTGAAGAATGGAGATAGGGCATCAGGTTAAATGCGACGAGAAAGATAACTGAGCAAATAAGCGGAACAAGTAGGCTGTGCAATGCTTTATTCTGTCTGCTAGCGTAAGCAGTAGGCAGAGAAATAAAGGTCTCAAAAGTCATTAGTGGGATTCCTTAACTGTGACTGTAAACCTACAGCTGGAAGGTTTACTATAATGGGGCTCTTGGAAAAACTATGTTCTTGTACTTCACTCACTACTGAATCTGTTACAGTTATCTTATATCTTCTGAAGCTACGTTTGCCTTAATGGTCATTACCGCTACTTAGAGAATTTACTAAATAAGCACATGTAAATGTAAATCTGAGCCAACTGTTGCGGAAACAGAATCCCTAAGCTAATCACCGTCTCAAGAAGCAGAGCACTAAAACCAACAAACTGTTCCTGAACCAGAGCACAGAAGTAAGCCGAAACTCCAGAAAGAGAACACAGCAGGTTCCATAATTATTTCTTCCGACAAGCAGAACTTCCAACGCTGCATCAATGGGCAGAACGAAGTTCAGTTGCTCTCTGTTCATGCTGTTGACTAATTATAGTGCATACTTCATGTTGACACACACAGTTGCCCCCAAAGTTAACCAAACAATAGTGAGCCACTTTGCTTGTTCGGAACAAGAGCATGCTTAAAGCAGTTAGCTGGCTTGGGGTCAGAAGAAAAACACTCTTTCCTTTGCCCACATTATAGGCCATTGTTGAAATGTCCAATTTCCTGCTTGAACTGATCATCCCCCCGCCACCTTTTCTACATCAAATTCCATTGGCAAACAAAGTGAATATCACATACTGTTCCTCCTATTTTTGTGGAAAAAGGTGTGTCATAAATGTACAAAATGCTGACTTCCATGGTTTCATTATTTGCTTACACTTTATACTTTTTACTCTCTACTTTTTTATTGTGGGAAGCTACTCAATACTTTGTAGAAAATTTCAAATAACCAGTGAAGACAAAGAATAAGAACTCTTATGAGAATAATACAGTGGCTCACTCAAATAGTGAGCGAGGATAATGGTAGACCTGGCAATCTACCTCCCATTGTTTCATCTTGGCATTTATTTTGGAGATGTAATTATGGTCCCAAGAGGAGGAGGTTGATATCTGTGTATGTATATATTTATTCTACCCTGTTTATATTGTAACATATTATGTATTGAGCTATTTGCAGTCAGCCTGATGTGTTGTGCTTTGCAAAGTGCCCATTATACCTGAGGACCAGCCAAGTGACAATGAACTGTGTAAGAGTTTCTCTACTGGCAGCTCTAGTAGAGCAAGAGTAACTGGGCCTTCAAATGCAGAACACTGTTGCACCAGCTGCTGATGGGCTTCATGATGACAAATTATAGTGGAGTAGGTTTGTTGGCCCAGGAAATCGATGTTCAAAGGAAGCCTACTGGGTTGGGAGGATGACGATTATAAAGAGAATTATGAAATTTAGAACGTTGGCTTAAAGGAAAAAAAAAATAGTCATTGAACTTTTGACCTTTATCCCCATTGACCAGCAGTAGAAACAGGATTTTCTGCACCAGTTGTTATATACACTGCATATATTCTTATCCACACACACACACACACACACACACTGTCCAAACCGCTTGTCCCATTTGGGGTCGCGGGGAGCCGGAGCCTAACCTGGCAACACAGGGTGTAGGGCTGGAGGGGACACACCCAGGACGGGATGCCAGTCCATCGCAAGGCACCCCAAGACCTACTGGAGAGCAGGACCCGGTCCAACCCACCGCACCCCCCCATTCTTATCTAATGTATTAAAATATTGAAGTCTGGGTGTTTCCTCTGATTCATTTCATTTATTAATATAGCATTTTTCTAATCTGTAATTTTTACTTTAGAAATACCACTTTATATCTACAGTGGATTTTGTTCCAGATGGCAGATCTGAATGTTCCTCAAGTCCCGTGTAAGATCTAAGCATAAAGTTGTTGCAACAGCAGTACTCAAATTCATCTGGGCTACTTCCGGTCTGAAACATCCATGTTACTACTGGCACAGTTTTTGTGACGGAAGGCTTGCAGTTCTAAAGTGACATTTAATAAGTGACTGCCATTGCAGTCTTTGTTGTTATAATGGAGGTATTAACTCAAGGTTACTGCCCTGCATAAGACGTTTAAAGCAAACATGTTTGTCTAGATTACATTTCATTTTCCATCTGATTTTTCCCTGGTTCATCATGCTTATTGATTTCGCATGTAAAATCCTTATTATGGCATGCAGAAATGTAGGCAAAACCCCAAATCCTAGGCTGACAGCCACAACCGAAGTATGAAGCACCTGGGGTGGCTGAAGAGCCCTTATGGGAAGCTCCTTTACAGAGGGATTTTGGGACTATGAAGAAAGAAAAACTGATGTGTTTTGAAAGAGAACGCTAAGAGCCTTTTCAGGTTTTGGTTCCACAATGCGATTTCTGTAGAGCAAATTACTACTAAAAGTTGGTTTTAGTCACCTTATTCATAGCATTAAAGCTGATGGGCCATTTCTACTTGTTAGTTTTCTAATTTGTGTTGGAAATTTTGTTATTATGAGCTAGAAAAGCAATGAAGTCCCCTAAGTGAGCCAATCATTGCTTCACACCTGTTTATTCCTTGGATCATGCACACCCCCAGTGCACCTATTTTTATCTAAGCTGAACTGTTAAAGACTAAACATGTTGAAATACTGTATCTTGACATACAGGTAGTCCCTGAAATACCACACTAAAATGGACTGAAAAAGTGGCCTTCAATTAGCAAGGTGACAACCCCAGACGAATGTATGGATGGGTGGTGTTTAAAACAAATGTATGGAGATACTACTTTTAAAGTTTTGAACACCACGATCAGTCCTTTACCTCTAGGACAGAAACTTAAAAAACAGCTACAGAAAAGGGCAGACACTTAAAAGCAGCCACATTGTCTGCTTGAAGAAAAAAAAAAAAAAAAAAAACAGTCCAATACACCATTTCCACACCCAAAAATAATTGATTTGTAGTAAGCCAAACTTTTCTGGCATTTGGTCCCAGCCAGAGGCGTTCCTGGCATCTTGGGAAACTAGCAAATATGACTGACACACCCAGCGTTGCACTTCTGCAGATAAATGGCAACTTACACTGTCCATAAAATAGAGCACTTGATGTGTCTCCAGTACCTTACTTGTTACATGAAAAGACTTTACTGGTCCTTGGGCTTCTGGGATTAAACCTGGCTATCCCTAGTTATAATTTCAATAATAAAAAAAGCAGTCGCTGCAATTGTAACCGCAGGCATTATTCCACCACTAGAGGGAGCCATCGCTCTAGCACGGTCCGAAAACAGCTTCTTCAACATACTGTATCGAAAAGAAGGGACAAAAACCCCCTGACATGTCATAATTGTTGAGGATACTTGCATTAAAATCGAAATTTATGAAAAACTAAAGGCTTATAATTTTCTTGTGAAATTAATAGTGCTGCTCTCCTACTAAAAGATCTTCGCAAAACAACACACACTGCCATCTAGTGCACATTTAATTAATTGCATCTATTTAGAGGCCTATGAAATGGGAACCTCAAGGGGTCCCCCCATTTCTGACTTTCAGAGATGACCAGAGACACTGATGATGCAGAGTTTTCAGCAAAAGTGTTGGGTAACTGTGGTGTTAAACACTACAGCTCCTGCAGGGCATGTGAAACAAGGCGGACCTAAACCCGTGATGACTCACTGCTCTCCGGCTTGAAGAAACACCACTAGCCTGTTGCCAAAACCGCAGGCTGTCTGTCCCCCTCTATGTCAGTGCTCTCAAGGGAAGAGAGGATGAAAGATTTCACTTGTCCTCCTGCATTCCCATTTCCATCCGTCAGAAGATTTGAACAAGAAATGGCTTTATAGTTTTCTTTTTTTTGGGGGGGGTTGGGAGGGGAGTGGAGTACTTAAGCCAGAAAGTGGGGTGATTTGGGCTACATTGTCCTCTGTTGGCAACACTGTTAATTCTTGCAGTCTCAATGTCCCGATCATGCCCTAAATGCATACCCTCGCTCTGTTAAGCGAAACAAAGTTGAGATGAGGTCTTTTTTCATCGTCAGCCTTGGCTGTAGAAGCAGGCCACTCTTTCAGTGGTCTGCGCAGGGCTTCACAATGATGTCCCTTAACTCGGGCAGATGCCGCAGGAGCAGGTCCTTTCCCAGGCGCCCACGTGGAGCGGAAATTAGTAACCTTACACCACAAATTCCCGAGCGTTTCCTCATACGCCTCTTGTTAGGGGAGTATTATTTTCACCTGATGTATCCGCTGACGAAAAAGTTGCTTTCACAATCACCACTGCTGCCTACTTCTTGCTACATGAATTTATCGTATCGTGAAACACTGGATTCGGAAAGGGATGGATACGGATGTGTGCGGAATAAATAATTTATACGCAATATAACTCGACCACTAGACTTACAGCAATACAGAGGACAACATTTTACACGTATCCATTTAGCTGATGCTTTTCCTCCAGAGCCACTAGCAACGTTAAGTCAGTTATAATTATTGACCCATTTATACAGCAGGGTAATTTTACTGGAGCAATTTTAAGGTAATTACCTTACTCAAGGGTACTGCACCTGGAGGTGGGGATTGAACCTGTGACCTCTGGACCAAGGCAGCAGCTCTAACCACTACACCACCACCAGCTGTCCATTTTTGTAGATTTATTTACCAGATCAGGGTATAGGGAATTCTTGGGGCCCTGGCTGGAGCAAAGCTTCTGGGCCTCATGATCCTCTTTCCATTGTATTAATTACAGAAATTATCATCACCAGTCACCGCACAAGACCAAATCTCGGGTTCTCTTCTTCTCGAGCTTTAAAAATTTCGCCATTTTTACCTCAGATTCAAATTTGTCAGTAAAACCACCGGTTGCGATAGTGAAATATATGTGTAATAATCACTGTGTGAAGAAGGAGAAATATGCACAGTACCGCTTCGCTGAGGATGAAACTAAAAACGCTGAGGCGTTCGGAAAGGAGCGTCACTCTCGAACCGCCTGAACCGGTTTTAGCGGGTGATCCTCTTCATTTTGCTCCTCCTCATAGTTTTTCTTTTTCTTCCACCTGCAACACAAAATTATCCATCTTACGGACGAGAAATGTGCAGAAATAAGCCCTGGTTTTGATTCAGTGCGATACAAGAATGCAAACTCTTAAATACTTGCTAATGGCTGGACCTGAAGTAATAATTCTTACCGGTGCACTATGACTGTCAGGACAATTGGAAAAGGAGACGGCAGGAGACCACTAATTTGCGCTCCGCCTCTAATAATATATTCCTACAGGTTTCGTCAGTTTATGTTTGTTTTAAAATATGATTTTATGTAGGTCATTTTCCGCTACTCTCTTGTAGCCTCTTTTATTGTAGCACGAGGACGGCCTGCGTCTAACATACTGCTGCTGCGTTGTACAGCGCGCGCTCTTCCCAGTTCCTTTCCCTCCACTTCGTTATCAGACATATTCGCGCCCCTCGGCCGGCGGGAAACGCGCGCGCCGAGCGCGGGCGGAGTCGGAAACGCGAAAGCCTCGCGCTCCTGCCCATGATCCCTCCCCTTTGTGGAGCTGCGCTCTCGTGGAACCGAGCGAGAGCGTGTGAGCGAGCTTGCCCGACGCGGCGCCGCGTAGCCCGGATACGGAGTTCACTGCGACTCGGCGGATCTCCCTCCCTCTCCCCTCCGCTCCTGGTGTAGCAGAGGCGGCCGACGGCGGCGACACGAGTCCGAGTGAAGAAGAGTTACGGTTGCCGCACGCAGAACGACCTTCTTCTCCACTCAATTTTCTGCGCGATTCCCGGACTAGTCTAGAGAGCTCGAAGCAGAGCGCGGCAGCGAGCCACACAGTTCGCCTCCCCGCGTCCGCTCGGATCTCCCCCTCAGAAATGGACGGGTTCGCCGGCAGCCTGGGTGAGTGAGTGAGCTCCGGCCGCTCGCTCCACGCTATTAATAGACGGACACTGGCCGGGTCCGCCACTTAGGTCACGGTGAACGTGTACAAACAAAAGTGGGGCTCGCTCGGGCGGTGTGTTTTCACACAGCGCGCGCACACACGTGACAGCGCCGTTTTCAACGAGGAAAGCGACATAATATTCTGTCCGCCACTCCACCGCGGTGTTGTGTAGGGGCACTGTGTCTGTAACCATTTTACCACGGTTAAGCGCAGTAAAAGATCCGGCGACACGCTCTATACGCAGCGTAACTGTCTGCTCCTTCGTGTCGTCCACGTTTTTTGCTTTAATAGGAGCAGAACGGCGCGGGTAAACGACAAACTAAGTAAACCGTGCCGAATACCTCGTCACGGTGTGTGTGTGTGTGTGTGTGTGTGTGTGTCGCTGTCATCCCGGGCTGCTCAGTCAGTGTTTCTGCGAAGACAAAGCGTCCGCGCTCCAGGCGGCGGACATCAAGGAGAGATGATTTATTGTTGTTTACAGATGGCGATGTGGCGCTCAGATAAACAGATGACCAGATAAGCGCTTAGATGTGATGTTATCATGGCATATTTTTTTTTTTTTGCCTCCTCCTGCTTCTGGATCGCTGCTGAAGTCCAGGCTGTTGTTTACTAACCCTTGTTTAGCTTTGTCCAAGGTGACCTGCAGGGAGAGAGATCATAATCGACTTTCTAATGACTGATCCATTTTTTATTCAGCAGGGTCGTCACTGCTGAAGCAGTTCAAAGTGTCTTGGTAAAGGGTATGAAGGAGTGGGATTCGAACTAACAGCCTTGAGATTGTAAGATGGGTCCTAAGTGCTTCCCGTTCCCTGTGCTTATGTTAAGATGTTCAGGTGAACATCACTCTGTGCAGTCCTTCAGTAATCCCAGCCTTGACAGCGCATGGTATGACATCCTAGAGGGCTTTGTGTGTTAAATACTGAGCAACCCAGCGCTGTGATTTTTTTTTTTTTTTTTTTTTTTTTTTTTTTTTTTTTACATGCGAATGGTGACCAGCTTGCTTTGGACCTGCAACTTCGCTCCGTGCACGTTTTACGACACGTTTCAAAGAGTCGTGTAAAGGATGTGTTGGTGCTGTAAGGAGTCTGAGGATGTGAAGACAATGAATGATGCTGAAGGGCTTGGGCGAGTTTGGGGGGTTACAACAGCTGTGACTTAATGGCGTAGCCTCAACTTAGCAGTTACCAGTGTACAAAAAGCTGTGATCAAAATGATCAGTGATCTTCTTTCTGGGATGATGATTTTGAAGTCATAATGGCAGAATAATAGGACAGAAGGTACTGCAATGTTTGGGGCTGTTGTCTTATACTCTGAAGGACCCTGCTTCAAATTCCATTCTCCATCTGGTTCCTTTGTTGAAGGTAATAACCCTGAATTGATACATTTATACTGCTTTATAGATTGGTAAATCATTGTAAAGCTGAAAAACTACATGTTTTCATGTAGCTGTCATATTATGTATCAGTTACCATGACTTCTGGAATCAGCGTTTGAAGTTGCGAAGTGTAGGAATCCGGGAGTTTTGCGTAATATTACGACAATGCCCCATCAGGACAGTTTTGGAGGCTAATATCACTCACACACACACACACACACACACACTCACACACTCACTCACTGGCTCAAGCCACTTGTCTTGAGCTGAGTTGTGGCGAACTGGAACCTAACCTGGCAACACAGGGCGTAAGGCTGGAGACGGAGGGGACACACCCAGGATGGGATGCCAGTCCATCGCAAGGCACCCCAAGCGGGACTCGAACCCCAGACCCACCAGAGAGCAGGACCCGGCCAAACCCGCCGCGCCACCGCTAATATCACAAATGAGTGTAATAAATTATAGATTGTGTGAAATACACTGAACATAAATCTTAAGCGAATTTCATATTACATTTTGTGCTTCGGTTGCTTCTATTTAAGATGCAGCTGCATTTAATTTTGAAGCACAAGACTATAATGTGTTGTTATGGTTTGTTAGAAGCAATATAGCAAGCTGTCAGAATTACACCAGACCCACTGCTAAAATAAAGAAACGTTGGTTTTGAAATAATCAAGTTAGAGAGCAGACAATTGTACGTATAAAAGACACAATAGCAACTCCAGCTGTAATGGTTGCTTTTTCTGGTGCATTGCTGCAAAGCTAGAACACTCCAACAGAGGGTGAAATTTATGCCCTACAAATCAATTCTGTATGATGTTGCAGGGTACAGCAAACCCAAACAGCATATTGTCACACACAGTCCAAGGGAGATGTTGCCCAAAATTTAGGAAGTACATTCTTAAGCAGCTAGTCAAAACAGGCACATGCTATCACTTTCTCCAAAATGTTCCAAAACTCCAGTAAATTGTGGAATGTTTAGTCAGTGTGTTTGGGAACGTGAGGATATGCCGCGTGAGGGTTAGATGACTAAAGATGGCTTCTTGCAGCAAATGGACTAATGGTCCGCTTGGCCCATTTACCGTACTCGTCCTCCTGCGGTCAGTCCGCACTTTCGGGTGATCAGGTGTGTAAGAGTCCTGGAGCTGGGTATTTGTTCAGCCTTGCTAGCAACCTCTGATCTCCCACCACCATAATCTTTAGTGATGCTGCCTTCCTATTCTGTATTCTGACCCTGACTGAGGAAGTGAGTAGACCCTGATGGAACTTGGGGTCCACAATACTGGACTGTGAGTGCAACAGATCCTCCAAATTGTGAGATGTCAGTGGTGAGCAGCGTATGCCAGATGTCTGAACTTCTGTGAAGTGATGTGAAGAGACCATTGTGTCCTTTTAGGACTATTTGGTGTGTATTTGCACGCGTTCTGTGGCAGTTACAATGTGTGTGTACGTAGCTGCTTACTGATATGTGCGTGCGTGAGCGTATGTATTTATGTGCACTTGTGCTCCATTTGTAGTACCTACACCTGATGGGAACTTTTTTCTGCAGCAGGAAAGAAGGACAAGTAGAGGATTGGGTTACAGAATTCCTTAACGGCAAAAAAAACAAAAAAAAAAAAACGGAGAAGACGAGCAGAAATCTGGAGCGTGTTGCACGTGCTCTTGAACGTTTCCAGATGCAGGAATGTAGCCCCATCCCCCCCACCCTAAAATTCCCCCCACCAACAATGTATTACATTTCAGTTGGAATGAAAAAAAGTTTCTTTTTAGGACCCAACTGCAGGCCAAAAGAATCTTTAGCCCTTCAGACTCCCAAAAAGAAGAGGACAGGGACACAGATTATGGGGAGTAACCACCTCGCTCTTGCATCTTACCACCAGCTGACATGCCTTTAGCTCCATAACCAGAGTAAATAAACATGCATCCAACTGCAGTTGTAGCAGAACAAGAGCAGTGTCACATTAGGCTGATCTGAAATAGGATTTGACACGTCTGATGATGGCTCATTATGCCCCGAGAGGCGTTCGTGCTTGTTAAGAATGGATGCAGGAGATGGAGTTCATGGTTCAATGAAGAGGTATTTGATGTACCTACAGCTTTGATGTATTTTGAGGGATGGGTTTTTAGTTAAGTAGATGTGTACAATAATGTGGGGTTTTTATCTGCTCTTGAGAAGGCAGGCTTGTAGATTTTGGGGAGATATTTAAGGCAGGAGGAAGCTAGTGGATTGTGTTTGGTAACTTGAACACTGGCCATTGTGGGTCAGCACCTTGGATTTCTGCTTCACTTCCACTTTTCTGTCTTCCTGATGTGCAGATTTGAGGCTTGTACATGTGGTGTTTCATTGAGACTTGCATTGTGTGTGTTCATGGTGTGCTGGGGAGGGACAGTGTTCATCAGCAATCTGTCATGCCTAATTTGTTTATAAATTGCGCTGTGTTTCCTCCAGAGGTCTCTGGTGGAAACAGGAAGTAAGGTGGCCGGGAACCCGTGGTGTCTGGTGTTGATTTACTGTTGTGGGCCTCAGGGGAGCTGCCAACCGCCACACGACCTCCTCCAGCCTAAAGCGCTTCAACACAAACTCATAAATGTAGATGTAGCCACACGCAGCAACACTGAACTTAATCTCCAGGCTTCAATGCAGGAAGCTTAAGCAGAGCTGAGCTTTTGACAGACTTTGTTTTGGTTGACTGAGCTTCTGCACTAAAGCAGTAGTGCAGAATCCTGAGTTTGTGAGAGATTCTGGCCTTCACTAACTTCACATTTCCATCCCACCCTGGACTTCTGTGAAGCCAGCAACAAAAACAAAACATATGATTAACTAAATAGAAAGAATATAGGGCTCTTAACCTTGTCAGAGTCCAGGATGTAAAAGGGGTGTCTCACTGCCAGAGTCTGGCATTGCAAAGGGTTAACAATGCCTTCTGGCCAGGGTCAAGGCTGCCCATCTCCAGCCTGTAACACACCCTTGGCTTTACACAGACCAGATGGCCATCTGGAACAAACCCCCCGGAAGGATGGACCCTCAAGAGGATCCCTTCATTAGAGATTCCCTTCATTAGGCTGCTGTTGTCTCCCTAGCAACTGGATCTGATGTAACCCTGCCCCAGAAGCTAGAACAGAGAAGGTCTTTTTAATGTGATGCTGATGTTTGATCTCTGCAGCTACCAAATAACTCTGTGGATGGAAGGGGTTCGACTAGAGGCTGGATTGGGGCATTGAGGGGGCTTGTAGGCTGCTGTCTGGATGCCTGCCTTCTTTCATAGGGGCTTTAATCAGGATTACTCAAGGGAACGGTGCTGTGTGTGGGGGCAGAGCAGTAATCATGTCTCACATGAGGTTAGTGACAGAGGGCTATGGGTATTAGAGATATGGGGGCACACAGGGAGGGGGGAGGGTCACTGCAAGTATCATAGATTGAACTGCTCAGAAATGGTGAAATTTGTGTTAACGTTGCTTTGGAGTTGCAGCGATGATCCGTAAGCAGTACTGTTCTTAATAATTCTACATGAGTATTAAGTAGTAAAGCTCTGTCAGTACATTTAAGGAGCAGAGCAGTGTAAATGAACACATCTCCGTTGCTGTGACACAGCCTGCACTCCTGAAGATATATGTAGTTGAAATGTAGTGGAAACCTTGCTGTTATTGATTGACCACGAAGGTTTTGGTAGAGTTCATACACAGCAATTGCCAAAGGAGACGTGCACGCCCAAGCAGGAGAGACAAAGTGTGGGCATGTGGATAGGTGGCCTGTTAACGATGGAGCCCCTCTCCTTTATACTCCTGTGGATGTTTGCTGTGAAGACCCTTATTTGATGGCGCTGCTCCTGTTTTCCGCTTAAAGATGGATGTAACGTCGAGTGTTTAGCTGTCCACTCATTCTTATGCTTTACTAGTTGGATATGATTCGAACAACCCTTTTTGTGAAGGGGGGGAGCACTTTTCATAAACCATCTATTTCAAAATGGAGAGTATTACACAAGTAGAAGTGGGGCAATGCAAGAAAGAAAAAAAAAAAAAACCTCTTGATGTTATTATTTTGACGGAGGATGAATCTGCAGAGTACAGCAAGTGACAGTTTACTTTGTCTGTCCGTTTCTGTGGTCAGCTGGAGATTCTGAAAAGAGAAACAAAGGGAAAATGACATTTGGCTTGACAGCACTGTACACTTGAAGTAAACCAAAGTGGCTTTTAGGTGCCCTGGAGAAAGCAAATTGTGCTGTGCTGTGCTGTGATGGGATGGGATGGTCCAAGGCAGGTAACTATATTGTAGTTCTCGGTATACTACTGAAGGGGGTGTGGTGGCGCAGCAGGTTTGGACTGTGCCTGCTCTCCGGTGGGTCTAGGGTTCGAGTCCCACTTGGGGTGCTTTGTGATGGACTGGCGTCCTGTCTGGGGTGTGTCCTCTCCCCTTCCAACCTTGCGCCCTGTGTTGCTGGGTTAGGCTCTGGCTCGCCACGACCCCACTTGGGACAAGCGGTTTCAGTGTGTGTGTGTGTGTGTGTGTGTGTGTGTGTGTGTGTGTGTGTGTGTGTAGTACTGTTCCAAAAAGGCCCAGTGCTTTACTTATTGAGTTACTCACCTGTACTCAGCCATGGTTTACTTGTAGCTGCCTTGGTAGGGTTGAGCTCTGATTAGGCACTGGCATGTACCTCCTCCAACATTTACACTGTGGTAACTTTTCTCTTTCTACCTCGTGGGCTGCCGGACTCACCCCAGGCCTTCTTTCCACAAGTGAGGCCCCCCCTTGTCCTGGATTTATAAGTATGTTTGCATTACCTGCCAGTGTAAAATTTCCACATTTTACTCTGGCTTTATTTTGCCGCTTGAGTAAATTGTTGGCATGTTGTCGCGCTTGGCTTGTTTTGGTGATGGCAAGTTGGCACTGAAGTGGTGTATTGTGTTTGCAGTGCTTGTGTTTATACCTCAGTCACTGGTATGCAAACAGATATACAGTCTGCAAATGAACATAACAGAGAGCAGAAATATAAGAAAAACTGCGGTAAACCAGTTGGAAAGAGCATATCCTGCAGTCTTCGTCACACTCCCAGCTCTTATTCCCCCTGCTTATGCTGCAGCTACTTATTTTTAGCGGTTTGTCACCTACAAATCACGAATGCGCTGCGCTATGCATTTTCTCTGATCACGAGGCCCCCCCTGCCTCTCCTGACCAGCTAACCTTTATGGCTGTGTCCACAATCAGCTTCTCTCCCCTACACAGCTGTCCCGCTCACACACCTGACACCTCTTGTCCACCTCCGGTCCGTTCCATCCAGTAACACCTGTACCGAAGCTCCCGTTTCACACTGGTGCACGGTGACGGCCCCACTCGGTCCTGCAGTTCAGTGGCACACGTCTTCAACAGGAATGGCAAAAGACACACACGCCGTCTGAAACCGCTTGTCCCGAGTGGGGTCGCGGCGAGCCGGAGCCTAACCTGGCAACACAGGGCGCGAGCCTGGAGGGGACGCACCCAGGACGGGACGCCGGTCGTCGCAAGGCACCCCAAGCAGGACTCGAACCCCAGACCCACCGGAGAGTAGGCCCTGGCCAAACCCACTGCGCCGACACGCCCCCCAATGGCAAAACTGCCTTTTCTAAATATTTTAAAAGACATGTGTTGCTGTTCCTGGACGACTTCTAGAGTAGACTAGTAGAGGTGTTGCAGGCACAGTATACGATTTTGGCAGCAGTCTGATAGAGAGGTGAACCTTGTTCCACCCCAGAGGCCCTTCTACTGATGAGCTGTAGCGTGCTGCCAATGCAGAAAAGAATGGCAGAATTGGAATCTCCCGTTGCGGTTGCCTGAAGGGTTTATTTGGTCTCTTGTGCTGACACCCTCGACATTGGCCAACAAGGTGGGCATGTTCATACCCTCACCCCCACTGGAGATTTTTACCCTGGCCCGAGATGCTCACCTATGGCAAAGGTATGGTGATAGGTCTGCGTGTCCGGAATGTAAACAGTTGGAACTGCTCCTTTGTCATTTCTTTTAAACGGCTGTTTAATGACAGACTGCGGAATTAAGATGCGCGATGAGAATTGCTAATGTCTGTCCTGTACCGTGTTTGACTCTGGTTCACGTTGCACTTCTTCCCCAGTCTTGTCTGCATCGTGTTCATGTGCTGCTCTCTAGATTTGATCATCACTGTGACAGTAAAGTCAGTGCGAAAACAACAAGTCACTGGAAACTTTTAGTCTATTTGCCGAAAGGGGGTGCTGTGTCATTTATAAAGCATTCCAGGATCGAATGACATCTGGACACATTTCTTGTAAATTGCAGTTAACTGCTCTGAATTATAATAATTTGTTCAGAATTTTAAAGTGTTTCATATTATATGCTTTATGATGGATGACCCAGTCCAGGCTCACTTGTAGGACAGGTTTTTAAACAAGTTTCATGATTCATACTGCACTGAATTTGTTATCTGAGGACACTGAATTTTTAATTTAGAGGTGTGTTTGCACCAATAAAATGTTTAATTTTTCAAATCATTACTAAAATGTTTATATGTATGAATCTGTAGAGATGAACCAGGTTCTCATTTACTTAATTTCATAACGCTGAGCTTCTTCATCCTTGTTATACTGGTTTGATTGTTTAAATAACCACCTGTGTACTACGTATGTCAAGGGGGAAATTTGAAATAATTTTAGAAGACTTTCTGAGATAACCCAAATTTATCAGATTAAAAAAAAAAAGGATAATGAGAGAAATTAACTGAACAAATGAACTAGAATGTACTGCAAGAAGAATCCACATAGTCGGGAAGGTGCCGGGACCAAGACTGAAACGGGTTCCTGTTTTTTGACTTGTCCTCGATTATTGTCATTCAAATTTCACTGTGCCCTCACTGGAGAAACAAAAATTTTTTTTTTTTTTTTTTTGCATTTGCTTGAGCATTTGTCCTGATGTGCAAATTGCTGTCTTTGGTTTCACTGTCATTTAATAGCATACAGTGACATTTTGTCTTTGCTTTTGTTTCCGTTAAACGGCGAAATTCTCACCAAACTGGCGAGTTCACAATTTCTCTGTCTTCCTCTTTCCGTAATTAGTCGATCCGAGTGACCCAAGAAGAAAATTATCCACTTTTCCTACCAGGCAGGTGGAGGGAACTGAAGCTTGCGCCGTTGCACTTTGCTGACCCAGAGCAGTTGTCAACAAAGTGTTAATTGCAGAACAAAAGGCATAAAAGCAGACTTTGGAATATGAATTTGACCTTTGAGCAGAGCGCTACAGGGAAGTTCTGCTTCCTAATTATCGTCCTTATTGCCACATAAACAGCAAGTCACAAGTCGGCATGGCTTTGTAGTTTTTTTCCATAGTTTGTTTTGTAGCTGGTACTTTGTTACTGTAAAAGTTTAACAAACTTTGCACATGCTTTGAAGGGCTATAAAATATTAAGTTATCCGTGTCGGGTTTTTTTTTTTTTTTTGGCCCTAACAGAAAGGTACAGTTCAGAGCCAACAATGGTGCCAATCAGTTTGGGTGTGGTGAACAAATCCCCAAGCTTTCCCATAACAAAGAGTCATTTAAAAGATTGAGTACAATCAATGAAGTTCCTATTCTTATATAGCAATTTAAGGAATACAAGAGCAAAAGTTATGGCTTTTTATTAACGTGAGATTTTATGGAAAACAATCTGTGTGAATCAGAGGTGAAATAGAGAAATTAGCTAAAGGTTCATCAGTTACAATTTAAATTTTTTATTTTTCCAGCAAGGTTTGCCCAGAATGAGTAGAATTGGTGACATAATTTTCCAACAGAAGAAAACAAAATCTTTACAAAGACTAAATTGATGCCAAAGTTTATAACAATAACATTATTCCCCTGTATTTTAGCTGGCACTTTTGTAAAAGGAGACATAGCATATTATATAATCAGCTACACAGTGCTTTACCCATTTATGCTGGAGAGTTTTCTTACTGTACCAAATCAGATTAAGCACCTTGGTCAAGGGTTCTGTAGCAGGAGTGACGTTCAAAGTAAGTCTTCATGAAGGCGGTAGCTCTATCCACTACACTGTTAAAATGCTCAGACATACAGACAGATGGTTAAAACTACATGTGATTATAAAGGATATTATTCCAGTGTTCAGAAGATGGATAATAAAACACACACACACACACATTTTCAGAACCGCTTGTCCCATACGGGGTCACGGGGAACCGGAGCCTACCCGAGAACACAGGGGCGTAAGGCCAGAGGGGGAGGGAACACACCCAGGACGGGACGCCAGTCCGTCGCAAGGCACCCCAAGCGGGACTTGAACCCCAGACCCACCGGACAGCAGGACTGTGGTCCAACCCACTGCGCCACCGCACCCCCGGATAATAAAACATATTAAGCATTTTTTTTTTTTTGCATCAGTTTCAAATACAGATAAGCAGCCAGTAACTCTAATAGGTAACACTGGTAAAAATGTACTTATGCTGCTTAGTTTTAAAAAGTAAGCCATACAGGGCAACAATTTCAATTGTGAAACAAAAATACTTGATAGTTGTCAGACATTATCAGCTCAAAGTTTTAGCGAATCAGTAAATATCTGTTGATTTCCGTTTGTATTTGCTTTTGACATCATGGAGTATAAAGGGTATGTGACGTCTTTTTCCGTTTTCAGCTGCAGGGCACATCTGCACCAAGGCTCCTCCCGCCCTTTCTGCATCAGTGGTTATTTAATTGATCTGTAAGCATTTTATAAATTGCCCACGCTCAGTGACAGGTTTCACTCAGCGCTGATGATGCTCGGGACCGAGAATTCTGCCGCCTTCCTTCGAAACAGTGTTGAGGTCATACTCTCGCAGCTCTCCTGTCTTAAATATGCAGGTATTGGACCTCTTGAGCCTGCCGCCCCAGGGATGCTCACTCGGCTCATTTCCAGCCTAGCAGTGTGTAGTAAACACATTATGTGAATAATAAATGTATTTATAAAAATGTGGGTGAATGGGGATCATGCCCTGCAAGAGCAGCTGCCACTGTAAAATGTTTTTGTGTGTGTGCGCGTGCATGCATGCATGCATGCGTGCTTGTGTTTTGGCTCCAGCTTAATTGTATACCAGGTAAAGTCACCAGTGTGTGTAATACTATAGTCATCCTTCCAGTGGTATACACCAGGAGGTATAGACAACAGTGGTCGTGTAGCACTCTCTTGTGCCTCTCATATGGGATCAGAAGCACCAGTATTGTGCCTGTGGAGGTGATCCCTCCCGGTTATTTGCTGGTTTGGACTTCCTGTTTCCTTTGCATTTTGGCAAAGCAGGAGCAACATGAAATAGATGCCGTGTTTTTTCCGTTTTTGTCCAGCTGGGACATACTACCTACAAGTTTTTCTTTCTTTTTTTTTTTTTTAAAAAAATCTTATTAAACCCAGTTTCTCTTAATAGTATCATGCTGTAGGCAAAACAGTTTTCTGCTGTTTGGTTTATCCCTGTGACCTCAGCCCCGACCTCTCTCTATTTCCTCTTCCAGCATCAGGAGTTAACTTTTCAACTGTACTGTTTGTCCTTCAGCCTTTAAAGATAAGACGTGTGTAAAGAAAGCTCAAAAACGTAGCACTTAATCTCCTCGAAGAGTAAGTAGACATGGTTTATTTTTCTCGGGAGGAAAGGCACGAAGGCGTAAGATTCCAGCAGTATAAAAACCCATAAGACAGATGTTGACAGCAGTCCTCTAGAGAGACGGGCACAAACCTGTCGGAGTGGAGTGTCAGTTATGATGTTTAAATTGCGCACCCGCCCCAGAACAGGGCTCCGGCTGCTTTTAAGAGGCAGTAATTCATTCATCCCACAGCTGGGCCCCTCTGGGGTGGTGTGCTGTGGGGGCAGCGGTGGATTTTAACCCTTCGCTGACATCCGATAGAGCCACAAGGTCAAGACCCAAGTCGACTTCAGTTCTTTGGCAGATCTTGACGGGTTCTTTTAAGCATTCCTTCCCCCCTGCTCCCAACAGCCTTTGTTGCTTGCATGATTATTTAACTACGACTGTGATATCCTCATTGGTAGAGCACAACTTGGCATTATGTGTAGCATGTTAGTCTGTGACTGTGCTTGCTCCCAAAAGGGAAGGGGTCAGGGATGTCGGTGAAGTTTGCAGCCGGAGGATGCCTGGAGCCCAGCACTAGCCCATCTGCTGCTGTTTTTAGGTGAGCGGAGGTTTTCTGGCTGACTTTCAAAGCCGATAATTGTCTTTGTTTAGTTCAGCAGGATCTGGGATGATTGGGTTTGAGCAGGGAGGCGGAAGGACCATTCAAAACGGAATGCATATATCCGTCATGCTTAATGATAATGACATTTGTGGATCCTGACTTTCCAGCCTTTCACTATGGTATCCACATCCTCACTTTTAATGTATCTGTGTACTTAGTCAGAGTCTATGGTCAGTCTCCTCTTTTCCTTTGTTTGATTGGCACTGTACAGTGCAGTGTATGCTGCCATTCCCACTTCAAATATCTGCGGTGCCTGGAGGGTCTCTCTCACTCGCGTAATATCCATTGAGATAATGGACACTCTTGTTTTCTCTGGAACGATTCCTGATGTACCATTCATTTAACCGAATGTTCTGACTTCATATTTTGAAGCCCGTTGGATTGGCTCTGATTGTAATGACTGTAACCAAGTATGGAGTTGAAATCAAGTGCGTCATTCAGTGCCAAATCACATATGTAGAGGATCACCAATGCCAGTCTTATGCTGATCGAGGCCAGATCGTTTCTTGCCCTTTTTCCAAGGAGTAACAAAGATCACGCACGTATTGGAGGAGTTTGGTACCTGCTGTACTGTGGCTGTCAGTAAGTGGGTATCCATTCCACAGTGACTTCTGGGCTGCGGAGGAAGAAGTTTTTGCAGTTGAGTCCTTTCAGGGTCTTTCCTGTGATGAGAATGAGTAAGCAGGGATTGTGTAGAAGTGGGCTTAAACTTTGTTGTGTTTCAGAAGGGGTCCTGTTGTTTGATTTAGAAGGGTATACTAATAGCAATAGTGCAGGTCTCCCCATCCCCCCCATGGCCCTCAAGGCCCACTGCCAGGCTAATTGGAAACAGAGACTGGAGGAATTTTTTTGCAGTATTGCCAAGTGGCTAGGTTGAGGGGTCTGGTGGGGCACAAAAGAGGTAGCAAGACCCCTACACTTGCGCCTTCCTGGGTAAACGAGGGGACTGAGCTCCTCTGCACCCTGCGGAATGACAGATGCACAGCTTTGGCAGAGCTATGGTCAAGGGTTACAGCCCAGTGGGCTCACGTGTTGGCACGAGGTCCGACTGCCAGTGAGGACTTCCTGAAAATATGCAGAAAGATGCTCTCTCATCCAAACCCTCGGAGGCAGATGGGGAAATCACTGCCAGTGGCAAAGGGCATGAGCTGACTTGAGATCTGCATGATTAACAAAGAACAATGTCTTTTAAAAAAAGAATTTACAGCATTAATTATGGGCACACTGCATATTTTTATAGTCCAGGACTATAAAAGACTGGACTGGAATATGCCGACTTCTATTATCGTCTTCCCCTTAACCAAAGTAACTGTAATGAGAATGCATTTGAAACTGAGTGGTCGCTAGGGTTGGGTGTGATCTGCTGAACCTGATGAAGATTGTCAAAACTTTGCTGATCTTTCAAAAATAAAAGCAACCCAACAACCCGATTGACCTGTTGCTGTAGATATAAATTCCTCAGTTAAAAGCTGTGTTTTATTTAAAAGCAGTACTTGGAAGTACTCCTCTGCACATTTGCTAGAAACATCTTCCACTTCTGCAGGAACTCAAGACCCTAGCAACCATTTCTCCCTTGACCAGCTATATGGGATCACAGACCATATTGGGTTTTGTGAAACTTGTCTCTCTGCATGCCTCTTCTTTCCCAGTGTTTGTGTAGGAGTTGCAATTTTTTTGCAAGTTCATAAACCTCTGAGTCTCCAAGTGCTCCTGATCCAGAGCTTATTTCCACACCTGCTACAGAGCTTTGCGTTCCTCAGAAAAGGGCCAGTCTGTCGGGTTCCAGGAGAGTCCTTACCACCACTTGGTACTTGGATTTCCATTCAACTTGTTTTCCCTGCCTCAGTAGAATGATGGCCATGACTCTTAAAGGCCTTTCCAGTGTGTGGCACAGCATGTCGTGTGATTTTGACAACAAGGCACACGCTGGCAGCAATATCAACATTGGAAAAGGAGCTCATCGAAACCCTGGCATAGGCAACCCTTTACTCTTTAAATAACACACTGCTCTGCAAGATTAGCAGCTTGTATTTCATTCTTCAGATGTGTTCATACACGTCCTGCCTGAAAATCATTAGATAGATAAAGATGCAGGAAGCCTGCCAAGGGATGGAAGGGTAAAGAGAGAATGTAGGAAGGCAGAGTAGAGACAGTGATGCCAGTACCCATCATTTCCCAGGAGGGGGTGCCTTGGTTATCGTCCTCTGCAGTTGCTGTACAGCACATTCTTGGAATCGTCTCGGAGGTGTCTGAGCGGTGCCCACAACTTCCAGGAATTTATCGTTCTCAGCTGGCCTCATTGTTGTGGTCCACCGGGTCTTTACCTTCCTGCACACAAGCCCTCCAGGCCCGGATCTGATCAGGCTTCCTGCTGGTGCAACCCACCCAAGAAGAAAGTTGTGAAAGTTCTGGAGGAAGAAGGAAAAAAAAGCACACAATTCAGTATTTTGTTTTTAATATCTGGCTTCCTTTGCTGTGGAGGAAAGAGGTCATTTCCATTTAGGAGAGAGGATGTTGCGTTTCCAGCAGAACGCCCATCCTCGACGGTGCAGCTCCACACCTCATCCTCTGTGCGCACCAGCTGCTGCCGTATCAGTGGATGCAAGGAGATGGAAACGATTTGGGGGAGGCGGAGGGGGTAGTGTTTGTGGGTAGCCTTAGCGCAGCTCTTTTTTTCCTATCTTCTGGTATTCCAAGTAGGCTTTTGTCTTTGTTTTTGTCAAAACCTAAAAAGCAGAAATGTTCTCTTAAACTTCTTAAGATAATTAGATGGTGCCACTTTTTTTTTTTTAAATTTTTTTTTTTTATTATTATTTTACAGATTTACCATGAATGTCAGGCGAATAGAGGTGGGGTATTTGTGTTCTTACCCTGTTTCCTGGTACCTGTGGTTTTTCTGTGAACTCTATTTTTGTGTGCACTGCCGTTTCTGTATAGCTGGACACGGCTGTTTCACTTCCTGAAATGACTACATCTTCAGCCATCTTCAGTGACATGATACCTTAGAGGCAGGAGATGTTTGCAGTGCTAGGGAAAGGCAGAGGGCTCACTATGGGGGTTCCACCGTGGAGGGGTTGGGCATCATTGCAGGGTTGCTTGGGCTCCTGAATTTCTAGACTGAACCCCTCCATCACCTCTACCTTCCCATGCAACGCCACATGTAGCCTTGTCAGGGCCTTCCCTGTTTGTGCCAGAATCACCTCTGAAGGGGAAAAACCTAGTCTACAGCTTGCATATGTTGATCAGTGACATCGTGTTGAATTCTTGCACCGGTTCCTGCTGAGTGAGACTGAAAAAGATTGATATGAGTTGTTGCAGAGACGCACCGTAGAGTCCGTTTGCTCTGCAGGCACATCTGTCTGAACTGGCACACAGCTTACAGCGGTACACATTTGCATGAAGCAAGTAAGATGTATCTTTTTGCATGATAAAACAATAGTTACGCTTCTGGGACTTGAACCAATAACCTTCAAATTACAATTTCAGTTCCTTAACCGTTGCACCACCTGTTAACGAGAGGGAGGGATTGTGGAGCTTCTCATTCCCTGTCTGAACATGGCGATCTGTTTATCTGCCTGCCTGTCTTGTGTGCATGTTTATCAGCAAGGCCATGTCCAACTCTATATTTAGGACCATATTGCCGTTTTACTACCCTGCCTTTCCTTGTGTAAACAGCTGTGCCCGTTTCTTCAATTCATGTTGTGCTGCTGCAGTGGCATAAGGCATGCTCTCCGTCCGGTCGCGAACCTGTGTATTAGTTCCCTGTCCCACCTTCAGTCCCTCTGGTGGTGCTGATCTACCAAAACCAGCCCTGAGGTGGTTTCTCCTAGAATAATAATCATAAAAAGCAACAAAGCCATTTAGATTAACTCACCCAACCAGTAAGTCAGGCTCATTTGACAGGCTTGCCGCTGCTATTTCAAGGATCATGTAAAGCGTTGTGTGTCCACAGAAACTGAATGGAAGTTAATATCTAAACTGTTTTCTCAATTTTGAACAATGTACAAACTCTGATACATGCCAGATGTTTGAATACAACAAAAAAGTGTTTCTATGAACACTCGGTAGAAGGACACACACACACATTGACTGAAGCGGGGTCACGGCAAACCGGAGCCTAACCCGCCAATACAGGTCGCAAGGTTGGAGGGGGAGGGGACACACCCAGGACGGAACGCCAGTCCGTTGCAAGTCTCTTCAAGCAGGACTCGAACCCCAGACCCACCAGAGAGCAGGACCCGGCCAAGCCCGCTGCGCCACCGCGCCCGCCTTCACTAGGAAGATCTCAGATTAAAAAAGGTGTAGCAGTCATCTGAACGTGAATCCGTCTTGATAATCTGCTCATTATTGGTCTCCAGGCACCCTAGGTGTAAACTGACCTCATGCCTGGCATCAGGTTGGTGCTGAAACAGTTTTTTCTGTATTCTGATTGGAGGGATTATTATCTCTGAGTGACTGACATCTCTTGAGGGATGGACCCACCCCTGGTGTGCTGACATACAGCATTCTTTAATTTAGTTTTTTTTTTTTCTTTTCCCTTGCAGTGCGCTGGTGTGCTCGCTGTTTTTTTTTTTTTCTTTTTTTCTTTTTTTTTTTTGCCTTGCTTGACATTGCGGTTTTGGTGTCACAATTGCTCTGCAGGCGCTTGCAAGTTGGCCAGGGCGCGTGCAGAGTGGTGACACCTGGACGCCAATGGGCGGACCTGCGGTGACCCCCCCCACCGCCAGCTCGGCGGCTGGCGCACGGTTCCCCTTACGCACGAAGGCCGGGGAGTTCCATGTAATGGCAGCCGTCATCCTGAAGCTGGGGCTGAAAGCACGCTGCTGGCCTTTAACCTACTTTCCCATCAGCCCACTTCCTGTCAAGTACTCGGAGCCCGCGCAAACTAGCCGCGCTCTCCACGTGGCTGCTTTAGGACCTGTGCGTAGCGTGGTGTTTGGCGCAGACCCGACGAAACCAAAAATGGGAGAAGCTTTTAGAGACAATGCACGTCGGAGCACAGGAGTACCAAGCTCACATTCCAGTCACAACATATTTAAAGAAAAAAGTGAATGAAATGTACAGTAGGTCGACACCTTTTCCCTCTGTGCGATATGCTATTTTTACAAGCATGTCTAGAAACCAGTGGGTAAGAGGATCACATGTTAATGTGGTATGAGAGCTCACACACCTGCAGTGCAGGTTAAAGTGCACACTTAGTTTTGTGTGAGTCTGTATTTGTCTTTTGTGTGTGTATATAGATTTAGCAGTACTATACACACATCTTTTTTTTTTGATATTTTACGCTTATTTTCACCTCTGGAGCGATAAACCTACGCAAATGACAGGTGTTTATCTTGTTTGATATTAGATGGTTATGGCTGTGTGCTTCTCGGGGGTTGTTTTGCTGGGGGTGAGAGTGGTTTATTGCTGCGTTCCCAACAGCCCCCCCCCCTCCACCCTCTGCTTTAATCCGTTCTGCATGAGCTCTGACCGCCCCCCCGCCCCCTTCTGAGTCCTATTGTTGTAACTCATTCAAAGTAGCAAGGTGGGAATGTTTGGGTCCCCCCCCCTTACCCCCTCTTCCTTCCATCTTCATCCAAGTTACAGTTACCAGTGTGTTTATTAAACCTTGCCTCCTTCACAGCATTGGCATTAGTGTACCTTGTCTTTTTGTTTTCCCATTGCTGTCCAACTTGGTCCACATTCTGCTCTTCATTCATCTGCAGAAACCGGGATAATTAAAGATTTCTGCTACTGCTGCCATCATATGGGTCTCCGCTGTCCAGGGCTCTGATAAATATAGGATATAATGAATATATGGTGTATGAATATACTGGGTTGGTTCCCAGTGGAGACAGGGCACACTATTTGAATGATGATGATGATGATAATAATGATATACTTTTATCCAAAGTCACTTACAGAGTTTCACTCTTTCATATTACTTTCAAGAGCATTATGAATAACATGGATTTGTGCTTTTTTTTTTTTTTTTTTCTTTCTTTCTTTCTTAAACCAGCAGCTGTCAAACTGCAAGTCCACATCTTTAAGAAATGCTATGCCTGCTGGTCTGTTGATATCATAAGCAAGCCCTGTAGAGCGAATGCACACACACAGCTATACCCTTGCGGTGTAGTGTGATGAGCCCTTGTCTTGTTTACTGAGCCTACTTGCAGGGAAACGTCAAGGCCATAGGATGTGCTGCTCAGAAGTCAACAGCTGGAATTCTCCAAATCCCAGCGAGTCTTAAAGAAGACCTCAGTGCTGAAGATGACTGTGCAGAATGTAAACCGCAAAGCACGTTTTAAAAGGTCAAGTCAGAACATTTCTTCTCGGTGTCGGCAAGAAGAATGCCCGAGGAGGGTGCCGTAGGTGTTTGGATGAAGAAGAGCTGACTATGGATTCCTCACTGGGAGGGCAAAGGGGTGGGGGGGGTTTACACCCCTCTGTCACCCCCCCCCCCCCTCACCCCTGGCCACTCCCTCTGTTGGAGGTGCTGACAACAGTGTGGCTGCTGCCGGCATGCCAGAGGTTAAAGATCTGTGAGTGAAGGTTTAGCCCCTCCCAGAGTCGACCAAGATTCTCTTTCTTAATCTTTATCTCCTCCTCCAGAGGCGCTCTCTCTCTCTCTCTCTCGCTTGCTCTCTCTCCCACTCTTTGCTCGCTCATTCTCTGGGCTTTGTGTACCGTGTGTCAGAGGGGGAGAGCGCTGCGTGCACGATCACAGACAGGAGTGGGTGGCAGGCGGAGGGCAAGCGCGACTCGCGAGTGGGGAGAAACCGTACTTTGTGTCACTGTCACGGTCTTGGGCCAGGAAAGAGACCCTCGTAGTCGGCTGGAGAGAGGAGCAGTTGGGGAGAAAAACGGAAACTCACTCGCACGTGCACGTACACACGCAGACAGATCGGCCGTGTGGTCCCAACAGAAGAGCAGAATGGAGGAAAGCCCACAGCCTACTGGTCCGGCATGCAACTCTAACCCACTGCTGAGCAACCACTGTGCCGGTAAGCTGCCTCGGTTGCTCTGGGCCTTGGTGGGACATGAAGGGGCGGGGGTATCTGTTTGTTGTTTCCTGGCTGCCCACAAATCATCGTCACGTTGCTGTCAGAGCATCTGCGTGAAAGCCTGCTTGCGCTAGTCCTCTGCAAGTGATAAGTTTCTCTACTGTCTGCAGTGGGTCTTTGGGGGATGTCCCATGCTTAGATTATATATTTTTTTTAAAACCATTTTACTGCCATCTCAACATTTTTTATTTTCTCCTAGTCTCTAATAGCATGCGTGCGAGAAGCGCCAGTGCTGTCGGCAGTGAATACATGCAGCCTGTGTGTGGGTGGCTGAAGCTGTGCGTTTGTGAAGGGAACAGGAGTCGAGTTCGTGTATATGACCTAAAGGGTGCCAGGGGTAGGGGTGGGGGTGGAGGTCCCTGGGGGATGTTTCTGCTTGATCCCTCTCTGCGCTTTCTCCCTTTGTACTGGGGGATAGATCGGTGTGGGGTGGCACGGCATGCTGCCTGCCCCAGGTGATGCTGGTAAATGTTTAACTGGCTGTAAAACAGAAGACTTCCTCCAACCCCCACCTCACTCCCGTCAACACCACACTTTGGGCTACACCTGTATAGCAGCAGCCATCTGAGTCCTGCAGATGGTGTGTGTGTTTGTGTGTTTAAAATATAAACACTAATTGTACTAGATCTACAATGATCATAAAAAGGAAAATGCTCGGAATGCACTCACACTGCTGAGAGGCATTTGGCTGTTTTATGCTGCATCTTGCAAAAAAAATAAACATTACAGAGCGGGCTGCATGTTTTGAAACTTTGTGTGGGGATTAGCGAGCAAGTACAATGTGTGTGTGAGTGTTTGTGGTGGTCCCTGCTGTACACCCCTGGGAGGAGACCAAGGGTAGAGTGCTCAGTGCTCGCCAGCAGGGACTGAAAGTTGCCCCGCTGCGTCCCGTCTCGAACATGAGAGCCATCTCCTCCTGGCACTTGAAAAGGCACACCCACAGAATTTATTGTGTGCTGGGTATCCTTTAATTAAAAACAAACAAAAAAAAAAAAAAAAAAAAAAAATGAAAGGAAAACAGAGAAGCATCCGTTGTGTTGCGTGACAGAAAGGTGGAGAAGAGAGAAAAAAGTCAATAATTGCACCGCTGCCTCTCGCTCTTTGTCACGCTCCCTCTCTGTCTCGCGCACACACACACACACGCGCCGAATATGTGGCATGGACTTCTGTGCTCGTAACGCATTAATACCAAGACAGTAACGATGAAACACTATAGAATTGTGCACATACAAGACATACACACACATTTGCACATAAATAATTACAGACCTCTCTATGTATGTTTTCTACGCATCGGTTCCTACGCACATATTTGTAGACTAATGCACGCAGACAGTTGTACGCAGGTACAATAGCCCTCTGTGTGCACGGTTAAAGGTTTAATGGAAGAGGAGCTGCCATGCGTTAGGTGGAATGTCCTGTCCGGTGCCGCTGAGGACAGTAAACTCTCTCAGAGGTGCCGGTGGGCGGTAGGCTCTGTGAACCAGGTCCGGACAGTTGTGCCGGAGCAGCGCGCGATTTGCCTCCTGCTGCCTCCGTCGCAGAAATGCCGCTCGTACCCGGGAGTCGGCTTTTTGCGGCGTTCTCACATCTGGACCTCGTCCGTGGGGGAGCGCTAGCTTTTATTTGACTGAGTGTGTCTGCGAGACGGTGCTTATAGTACCTATAGTGCTTATAGAGGATCACGTATCAAAAATGTTAGTCATGGGTGAGAGGGTGATCAAGGGAGTGGTGAAGAAGTAGAACAATGCTGAGACGAAAGATCTGCCGAAAGTGTGGAAGCCGGAGTTTAAACGAGGGAGGTACTTTATGTTCACCGAAGCAGGAGAAGCGTAGAGAGGAAAGAGGGGTACGATGAGAGGAGGCGCAGGTGAGTGCCACGGGGGGTGTGCTGCAGCCTCCCCGTGCTAATCCTAGTGCATCCATCACGGGAAGTCCGTTGCTGTCAGCCTCTCTCTACAGCTTGCTTTATAAGCACTTGGCTTGACTGTACACAGTAATGTCTTTAAACAAACATGTAGCTGCATGCAGAAAACAATTTGGAGCTCTCGTGGGTAAGAATCTAAGCGCTGCAGCTCTACGATTTGCACGGTTCTGCCATGTGTGTTTCTGCATGCCGGTGTGTGCGTGCGTGCGTGCAAGCATGTCACCGCACGGGACAGCGTCTCAGTATTGTCGCCAACGGGCTGCCGAAGGAATGGTTTTCACTTGAACAAAGGTATTCATCTGAGGTTCATTTCTTTTGTGGTTGGAAAGGCCCTGGAGTGAAAAACTGTTCCATGTTTCCTGTCCTGATCCCCCCCCCCTCCTTCAAACCCCCCAAATATGCGAGGGGGTGTCTCTCTACCCCAGATGCAGACACTCGATGCATAGTCTTCCTGCTCAAGATGTGGAGAGGGGGTGGTTATAAAATTAAACCCCCCTCCTACGGGGATGCCGTACTCGGCTCCCCCGCAGACAGTGGTTCCGTCTGAACTCGTGGCCCCCACCCCCGGCCCAGAGCTGAACGGAGACGGCGAGCTGTGTGACAAGAAGGAGGCTGCGCTGAAAGCTCTTGTCAAAGCAGAGCCATGCTCTACTTTTCATTACAGAGACGGCATACCTCAGACTGAAGTGGTGGGCGTCTCTAATGAGACGGCGGGGGGGGATTGAAAGCTGTGCATGTCTTTGTGTATGGATCTGTGTGTTTGGATAGGATACGCTCCCATCTTCATAGGTTCTGCAGGGGAGCTGGCAGAGAATCATTTGCTGGTACTACTGACTTTCTTGCATTTTCTGTGGCTCCTTATGGGCAGCTGCAGGCTCCTCTCTACTAATTATGTCTTAGATGCCACTTATTATCTTGTGTGCCATAGGTAAAGTCCGGGAGTCATCATCTCCCTCACCCTCTGCATGTTAGATGATGCGGAGATACATACAGAGACATGGAGCAGTGGTGTGTGTGTGCACTTGTGCACACCTGCATCGCTGTGTGTGTCATCCATGAAATATGATAGTTTGATGTGAATGTCCCTCCAGTCCCGGGAAGGAGAATTTGTAAATGAGGAAGAAGATGAGGAATGATGGAGGCGTTTTCCATGTATCCGTGCAGAAAGTCTTGAGCGTGTGTCCTTATAGGATCCTTTTCCCCTTTGAAGTGGTGGTTCATTTCCATCCGATTTGGATTTGCTGTCCCACCATGTCTAAAGGAGGCTAATGAAGGAGCTGCAGGCATGTGTGGGGCTGATAGATTCCCCCAGTGGGGTCAGAAATCTGTTTCCCCGCATGTGTGTGTGTATGCAAAGAGGGAGAGCACGAGTCTGCAGGCAGAGCCCCTTGAGGTTTGAGCAGATCAAGTGAGGTTTTGCATCTGACTGGAGCTGTTCCAGAATTCCTTGGTTCAGCACCCCCCTCCTGAACCCCTTCTAGCCCTGTCTCTCCTTCTGAAGCTCCCTTCCTTCACAAAAGCATCAGCCCCTGTCTTCTGCCTTTAACAGATGCGGTAGCAGTGGCAGTGAAAAGACTGCATTCACTCAAAGTACATTGCACGTGTCTGAGTTCCCCATTCGAGGGGAAGTTGGACCTTCGGTCTGCGCTATAAAAGGAAGTGGTGTCGGAATTTCAGGATGTTTGATTGGCAGGTCCCAGAATAGTGGCACACTGTCAGCGCCGCAGTGCCCGTACGCTGAAGAAGCCAGAGGGGTCGCTGACCTCTGACCCTGGCCTCGGTGAGCAGGTGCAGCTGGAGGAATGGCGGTGGTCTCCTGCTGGGCGTTACGGAAATATGAGAATGTGCATTGTGCGTATCAGTTCTGTTACAAGGAAATGGGAGGAGTGTGTGGCGGAAGAGGGTAGTGTAACTGCAGAAATGAGTTCCCACCGATGCAGACCGAACACTTTCCGTATGACATGTTTTCAGAATTGGATTTTTTCTTTCCCCCCTCTCTTGTACTTCACTTTTGAACTGACTAGTGGCAAGTGGGTGGGTTTCCTTCGTCACTGACCAGTCCTGCTTCTCCACCACTGACCTCACTTCCTGTGCTGTTTTTCACAGGTTTCTCTGTATTTCATTGCTTAGCAAGAGATGCGTATCCAGTGTGTTCTGTTTATGTCGTATATCTCCCGGTCACTCTAGTTCATTGCTTTTACTATTCACAGTGGAGCCAGAGTGACTAATGGACATGTTTAAGGCTATCTGCAGCACTAATCCATGCAAATCAGTGAGGAAGGCTTTTTCAGAATCCTTGCACTCCTTTATAACAGCATATTCTTGCAAAAACCAGTTCCGACTTGCGCAATTTCCTCCGTTCATCAGTGGGTTTAGTGAATGTGGAAGAGCGAGCAGCTTTTTTTTTTTTTTTTGAGGGGGGCTGCCATTACTACGTTGTCTTCTCTGGGGACCAGATGTCCCGTTGGAGACTTTCACTGTATACCTGTTGGTTTCATTCTACGACGGAGCATTTTAATCGTCTTCGACCTACATCAGCATTTATAGCAGAGCTGCAATTGGCTGCCAGCGAAAATGACATGTCTTTAAGCCACTGATTTGCTAACTGTGGTGTGCAGGACTCCCGCGGTGATCATTTACATCATCCCTCTACACCTGCAAACATGTCATCCCAGTCTGTAATTGCCGTTTGTTTTTTAGTGTTTCTGATCAAGATTGTTTTGTTTTTGTGTGAGTGGGTGTGGGTGTGGTCTGCAGCTTTTCGTCTGGGCCGTGTGTTCAGGGCTAGGTAATTATGTGGTAAAAAAAAGAGAATGTAAACTGGGCAGAATGTCTCTGGTAAAAAGGTGAATGTGAGGGGAGGGGGGCATAGTGCTAAATAGGTGAATTTCAGCAAGTGCTCTCTCTGTTCTAAGGATGTTGTATTTCTGTACATGTTTTGGGTCAGCGGAGGGTAGGTTGCCATACAAACAGACTTAATGTCAGACATTCCCTGCTGCAAGCACACAAACTCGCGCTCTTATCCCTAAAGTGCCCTCAGGATTCTCGGGAAATCAAAGGAGAAAAGTAAATGGAATGTGACGTGTGCTCGTGAAATGTGCCAAGCTAGCATGCCTTCCTGTCCTTCTGACAGTGACCGTCACCGTGGTACCCCCGGAAGGTGGGTGGACACTGGGCTGTCAGAGGCACCAGTTCAGTCCCAGTTTGCCTAATGGTCCAATGTGCATCTCACTCAGCTTTTCACGTAAAGGCAGTCAGTTCAGATTTATTTTTCAGTGGGCATGAAATATGCTTTAGAATCACCTTTTCTCTTGAAGGGCACTGTAAATTCAGAATGAAGAGACATCGGGCAAAGTGCAGAGACCTGCTGCCTTTTTTTTTTTTTTTTTACACGCACTAGGCTTCATCTGATTTTAAACGGTTTTCCACCCATTCCTTTTGTCGTTATCGATATCGTTCAGGCCGCAGCAAGGCCTGCTGTTATAGTTTGTTGCCGTCGTCAGTTTGCACACAACGGCGTGGGTCGCGTAGGACTCTGCTTTGAAACGTGGTGCATGGGAGTGGAGTCCAGCATTATGTCACTAGGGGAGTGTGCAATTTGATGCTTGTGTGCGTGAGACTCACATGGGTATGAGAGATCAAATACGGTGCATGTGATTGATGGCAGTGTGTGTTTGATTGGCAGGACAGCGTGTGTTCAGCGCTCTAAGTTCAGTATCATGTGTAACTTCCAGTCTGGATGGGGCTCGTCTCGCCCTCCTTCTGTCGGCTGTGCTGTTCCTCTACATCCAGAAGGCTGCAGTCCCACATCTATACCCGCGAATCCCTTTCATGAGATGCGTTGTAACTGTACATGAGTGTCTGCATGCTTTCTCTGTAGTACCTGCAGCCACTCAGACTCGGCAATGGGGAACAAGTTCAATGCCTGTTCGCGACACATATGCGTTGGTCATTTTGAATTTCGTCTGCTGCACATCACCAAGTGTGTTACCTCCAGAGTCGCATCAGTGGCCAAAGCAAAGAGCAGGGAAGGAAAAGCAACTCGGGGGGAGCGGCGGCAGCACCGACAGGTGAAATGTGCTTCGCGCGTGTTCTCCGAGGTTTGTTTGTGCAGTCGCTGAGAAGGAAACTGTGGCTGCAGTGCTGACTGCAAGATTGACTAGCTGGGCGCTGCCAGTCACCACATGTCTCGCGTGTGCGTGTCTGTGTTCGTGTCTGTGTTCGTATGCACACGTGTGCATCTGTTTCCTCTGTTTGGTTTGCTTAAGTGAAGTATGTTATCTCTCACGAGTGATTAGTTTCCCTAGGCTCTGTGGTCTTTCTGGAAGCGGTTGGATTTCTTGGTGCAAGACTAGTTTTTCTGGTATTCTCTGTGTGAAAACAGTGTGAACGTTCAGCATTTGACTGCTTTTCCTAGTCTCGTCGGCCTGCGTGAAAGTAGCGTGCTGCTTCGACATTTGACTAGTTTCCCTGGTCTCTGCCTGTGTGAAAGCGGGTAGGTGGCTCCAAGGCACACAGAAGGCCCCTTTGTTCTGTTGTTTGACTTTTTGTTACTGCTGTTTACTCAGCAGTGGTGTTGGTTAAGTCCCCAGGCCTTCGGTGCTTCTGTGGTCGGCTGCTGTTCACTGATCCAGGGCCTGCACTCTGGCACTGCCCACCCGGAGGAAATGCCTCGCTTGTCTGAAAACCACCCCCCACTCTCCTTGGCTGGAGAAGCCCGTTCCCGGGTTAGCGGACCCCGATGCCTCCGAGTGAGGGCTTCGGCGGTTACTCGCGTTCGGGGAACGCGACAAACCTCTCCGTCTTCAACCTGCCCGCTATCATGCTACTCCAGGGTCAGCTTACACAGCAGAATCTGTTGCATCCCAAATTCTGAGCTCCAAGTCAGCAGTCCCCCCCCCAGAAAACAATTTTTTTTTGGTTCCTAGGCTTTAATAACATTTACCCATCCCTCCTAATGTGACTACTACTCACGCTACTCCAGGTGCTGTAGCTGACGGCCTTTTTGCACTTTGGTTCAGGCCAGCATGGAGTCCTAGGTTCCTGTGAGGACCTGAAGAGTAAGACTTTTAAAAGTGGGGGCGGTGATAACAGAAGGTAGCGCTGTAAAAAAAAAAAAAAAACAACATGTTTGAATGCATTGATTAAGAACAAATTTCAGAGCTGAAATTCTTTGTCATGGGTGTGTCAACGCCTTTGGCATTAAAACTGCAAATTTGGTTTGTACTCAAGCTCGATGAAATCTATAATTGCATTGATTTTTTTCAAACCAAATTGCCATGAGTTTGGTGACGTGTTCTGCGAAGAGGAACATTAGGAGCAGGTTCGTTGTGGGTTGTTGATAATGGGACCTCAGTTCGTTTAGCTATCATTTCATTTGCCTGTTTCCTAGCTCTTTGTTGATCTTTTGATAGCAGTCCGGAGTTTACAAGTGAAGCCGCCAGCTAAACAAGCCATCATCATTATACAAATTAACTTGTTGGCTAACCTTATGTTAGTATTGGAAAGCAATTTTTGTCTTAGTCTTACACACACATTTATGCAACTGGACATGTTGTAGCAATTAAGGGTACGTCCTTCCTAAAGGGTCCAACAAATTTTTCTCTTGAACCAGAGATATTCCAAGCACAAGTTTAGTCCATTACCTACACTAACTAGCTACAATATCAGGAATGATTTACTCAGGATTGCAAACATTACATAGTTAAATGAAAAGTAATTTGTCCTAGTGGATAAACTGTTAATGAGGATTAATTATGATTATATCGGGTGGTTGGGTTGACTTGCTTGCTCTTGTCTTGTCGTTTGACCGGTGCTCTGTTTCAACGTTTTCTAGGGTTCTAAACACAAAATGTACCACATTGGAGGTTGTGTGATGCTTTCACTTTATTTTTTGAAAACCTAATGTTACCAGATGTTAAAACCAGATGTTTTATGTTGTTTAGGGCCCTTGAATTTTTTTTTTTTTCTTTAAACAATATCTGTAATACACAGTATTATTTACTGCCTCACTCTTCTGGCAGGAGGTAAAGGCAAAAAGAGAGACATGTTACAGACTGTATGCTCAGCTCTGGACTATGTCTCGACCAAGGTGAGGGTGTCTTCCAAGAGCAACAGGATTTGTGTATCTGCTGTGTCATAGATCTTAACTGGTCAGCTTTATTTGAGTAGAACTTCGTTTCACTTGGTTCTTGCAGTTGGCAATCAAAGTCATACTGTTTCCTGCCCGAACAATGACTTCTATTTGCTTGATTTTCGTTGTGGGACAGCATGAAGTCCACAGAGCTGACCGCTGTCATTGGCTGTTATTGCCCAGCCCCTGTACTAGTGAATGGGAATCATTTTGATGTTGATATGCAGCCTAGCCTTTATATTTCAGATAGCAGTAGGATAAATCAGCCGTGTTGGTCATTGTTGAGTCTGCTTTACTTTGACATTGCTGCCACATTCTTTCACAGCCATATCAGCACGCTTCCTGTTTCACTGAAATTCTCTGTGTAAATCCATTTTTTTGCCACATTTGCGAGTGAGTGAGGAGCTCTCTGGGATTCGCTTGACCTTCCTCTATGGAACGGGAATGGAGCTGTTAGCCCTCACCGCTGTAAGGAGCCCATCTCAGTCTGAGCCCTGGGCCCCCCGACCAATTCCAGCACAAAATTGCTGTGGTCCCGTGCAGAGATCTGGACCCAAACCGCAACTGTGTTTGGCAAAGGGCTCGAGCACAGAAACGTGGCCCAAAAATGCAGCCCCAAAGCTGCTGCTGCTGCTGTGTGTCCGCTTACCCACCAACCCCCTGCCAGCTTCCAGAATGATCAATGCATTTCATTGGTCAGTTATGAATGTGTTTTATTCTGAGGAACCAAAAACAGACCTTTACCACAAAGATGCCCTCCGCTTGTTTTTAAACTGTTCTTTGCCTGTCAGCTTTCAAACAGAGGTCTGTTTTGCTCAGTCCGTTTTCAGCCTGATTAATCCTGCAGCCTCGTCACATTGCTGAAAATCACCCACCGCTTCAGATTTTATCATTTCTTTTTATATTTCTGCAGTCAGTGGTGTCTTGCGTAAACATCTCAATCTGCCGTTTGTCCACTCCACTGATTATCTTGGAAATATGAATATGAGTTTATCATGCACAGGGTCCCTTGTGTTTTCTTTTAATTACCAGTTGCTTAGCTGATGCATTAATTAAAAACAGCTATTCATACCTTGATTTTGTCACTATGTCTTATACATGGTGCTGATGCAGTTTTAGCTGTCTCATGCTCATTCACGAGCTCAACCCGTGGAATCTGTCTTGTTTGTGTGTATTCGCATGTGCAGATGACAGCATCTCGGCGGCAAGTGCTTCAGATGTACAGGACCGGCTATCATCGCTGGAGCTGCGCGTGCAACAGCAGGAGGACGAGATCACCGTGATGAAGGCGGCCTTAGCTGATGTGTTGCGCCGGCTGGCGCTTTCCGAGGACTCGGCTACCACCAAGAAGCAGTCTACCAGCAAAGGTAATGTAGTGGGACAGGGTAGCTGGTGAGTGGGTTTGAACTGTCAACCCGACACAGTGGAGAAGGTAGGGACAGGTGAGTGGAAGTAAGGATGTGGGCGGTTAGAGGAAAAATTAGACTGTATTTGGATAGAAGAGCTTGAGAGATTGGGGTAACTGCTAGAGAGATGGGGTACCAAGAGGCAGGTTTGATCTTGCAAACAAGAATGGAACTGACGAGGGCAATAGAGCCTTGGACTCTGTCGAGGGAGCAAAAAGTTTTTATGGAGGATGAAGGAGGAGGCATCCAGTCTGAAAAAGGCCTTTCTGAACACTGTTTGCTGGCACAGGCCATTTGTACTCCCTGTACTTCGAGGCAAAGGGGTAATGTTGCAACCAAGGCCTGTCATTTGATAGAGATCAAGCCCTGGGGAGTTCCTTTGTGTCTCCTGCAGTGAGTGTATAACTGCTTACATGCAGGAGACTGCATTACTTAACATCTCCATCTACCCTTGGCTTCTGGTATTAAACCTTTCCATCCCTTCAGACAGTGTGTGTTTGTGTGTCTGGAGTGCGTTGGGGCCACCGGATGGGGTAAGCTATTTTCACGTGCCTGCTGAAGCCCCCCAGCTCCTGAAGGCTGGAGTCCAGAGGCATCACAGGAATGCATCACCCCTGGCTTTATGCGCTCCCGACAAAACCAGGGCGAGGATGCACAGCTGCATTGGAGCAGGGTTTGCTGATCCGATTCTTACTGAAGCCTTTCTCGGCCACTGCTTCTGTGTCTCATAGTCATCTTTCAGTGGCGGTTTTCTTCTGAGAGATTAAGTGTCATGGAACATGCCCACACACACTAGGGTGGGTTTTTCTCTTTTGTAACTCCCGGCCGCTTGGTTTTCATCTCTCTGGGAACAGCACAGCCAACTTTGTGGGAGAACCAGGCTTGTAAGAAATTCAGCCTCATGTTTCACTGGGTCCTTTGTGTTTTTACCACTTTGTCGAACATCTCCGTGTAAAGAAAAGCTGGCGTCTGAGATTTTTCTGACCCGGGGTTTTCCTTGACATACGCCTGTGCTTGTCTGCTTGTCCTGGTCAAATAATTGTTTTTCATTTGCTGCACATATGTTTTTTTTCCCCCAAACTGACATGTCTAGCATACAGTTTAATACAAAACAGTAAATTACTCAGTCAGATCAGATAAAGTGCTGCGTTATTTCCATCTGTTGGACTAGAATTTCCTCTTCTATCCACATGCCTCGTTTCCTAAGCAGACCTGCACCACGTCACTAGGCTTTATGGCCATTTGGCAAGGCCAGCATTTGCAGGACTCTGTCTGTTGCTGCTGTTTACATGCTCCGCTGCAGAAGATAGGTGTGCACTTCTTAGGAAGTGCACAGGAAGTCGCAGCACTGCAGCTGGCTGCAGAGACTAATGCCCTGATTGACTGAGTGTGACAAGACCCTTCCTGTACCCCTCCCCCAAAGCGGTCTTCTTCCTCTTCCTAAAGCACACATTTACACGCTTTGGAGAGGGGTTTGTTTCTCCCCTCTATCCTGCACGATTTATTGCAGCCCCCCTGTGACAGCGGGCATAACGGGTCTGCTGTCGCAAGGCTTATTCAAAGCTAAGCCCCACGGTATTGTGCCGTCACCGGCATACAATCAAGACGCTGTCTCTCTGCTCATAATGGAGGTGTAGCTCTAGGTGGTACAAGTGCGTGGCTCATCTTGGGCGTGGCTGTGTCAGGTGCCTTTGCTTGTTTGGTTTTATTACTTTGTTTTGGGGCTTTCTTAAATAGCACATTATGGTGGGAGATGAGTGCAGCTTCCTAAAGCTCCTTGCCTCTGCATCCAATTACCTCCTCTAAGAGAGGGCTGGAAGGTTTCTAGCCATATTTAACCCTGGTTTCTGTCCGTCTTTGCACCCCACTCCCACATGCTTTCACTGTGACATTCTTCCTGTCCATCTCTACCCCCAGCAGGACAGAACCCCCTGCGCGAGGCCTTCTCCATGTCCTGCATAACCAACGGCAGCTCCAGTGGACGTAAGCCCAGCCACAGAGATGGCTCCTCGGTGTCCATCGCCAGGAAGGAGACGCTTTCCTCCGCAGCCAAGAGGTACACGAGGGCACAAGTGTAACAGCTTCTCTCATTCCATATGCTCGTGTGCTTATAAACCCATACGTTAAAATGTACACACGCAAACATGGATACCATTGAAATTAAATACCAAAGAAGAAATTGAAATACAGCAATCCAATAACTGTATATTTCCCTGTGCATCTGTGTATTTTGTGGCTCACAGCGGAAGTTCTTTGTGTTCCAGACCATCAATTTTCATTAAGTCCTCACTTTTCTCAATGAGTTTAGAAGCAAATGCCATTCGTTTTCAATGACTGCTTTATGTTGCACAATAATAAAATGGAAATTCAAGGTTAAAAGTACAACGTAAAAACTGAAAATGAGAATTAACTTTAGTAAAAGGAAACAAAGTCCTTGTCTTTGTAGTTTAATTTACGTAAATTCATGGTGGTCTGTTGTATGAAAAGCAATACAGCAGCACAGCCATGTAAGTTTTCATTTTTTAGAAATGGGACATTTAGGAAGTGGGACATCTGGAAAGGATGAAGCAATAGTATGGATGTGTGGTAAGAGTAGTTGTGCAGGTGATTCTCACCAAAACTAGCAGTATACAGCTTGTATATTTCAGTTTGCTAAATTTCTTAACTAGCTGAAATGACTGAGTCTGTAGCAAGATTTGGTATATTGGGGTAGAATAATTCTTCAAGGGGTTGCATCTGATGAGAAGCACAGAACTATTCTACCCCCATATACTAAATCTCTACATGTATATGCTATGAGTTCCTCAGTCAGCATCGGTTTAATACCACTTTCCAGCTGTTATTGGGTGCCATAATGTATGTGAGTGGATATTTAAAAAATATTTAAATGCATAGTTGTGTTCTGAAAAAAATGGCAAAAATTTCAGAGATTTTTTTCCATGTGCATAATTGATAAAAATTCAAATCAAACTGAAACGCGTTTTAATTTTGAGACCAACATTATACAACTGTGCACAAATTGCAGTTTAGTGCATTTCCATTTCTGATTCTCATATTTCATTTGAATTATGCTTACAATGTGATTCCATAAGATTTACGGTCGCAAACTTGTATATGAAGATACATTCGTCACTCAGATAATTATTGTAATACTAAGATTTTTTTTTTTTTTTTTTTTTAAACGAGAGACTTTGACAATCTGATCTTGTATTTGTGGGATTGATTACTTATTCAACCCTTATTTACCAAGGGGTTTTCTGTAAGATGTTACACAAGTCTCTGGCACTGGAGCAAGTGTTTGCCGGCGCTATCGTCCTCACTGCAGGCTTGTGGTTCAGTGAGAGAATCGACCTGTACATGAATCAAGGAGGGATTTAGGCAGGATAATAATATGCAGAAGCCTGCCTGTTCTTTAAGTCTGTGGATTAAATGTAGAATTTCAAATCGGAGACAAGCATGTGTCACATGTTTACCCAGTCATGACTGGTGAGAGACAGTTTCCTTAAAGGACAAAAGGCAGCAAGTTATGGGTCAGCTGACAGAATGGCTGTGAATATTTTGATGCAGAAATCAGTTTTGACTTATTTGGACTTCATGCAAGAAATGTGTTTTTTTTTTTTTTTTTTTTTTTTTTTTGGTAGTTGTGTGTAGCAGTGTCTTTAATGTTTTGAATGGAGCTCAAGCTGTCCCAGAACCAGCTCCTTTCCCACACACTTCATTATCTCAATGTGTGTTTTGAATTCTGCCCTCCTTCAGTTCCTGTGTCCCAGTCTATGGTTGTTTACCCCTACCTCCAGTCTTCCTGGGTGACCCCTTCATTGTTTTCCAGCGGCCCCGAGAAAAAGAGGGACAAGCCCCAGATGGAGGGTATCAAGGAGAAGGATGAGCCACTGGCTAATGATAAAACTCCTGCCAGCTCCCATGCACCATCCCCCTCCAGCAACCCCCCCTCCCCACATCCCCCCCAGACTCAAAGGCTCCCCCAGGAAAGCAAGAGCTCCTCTCCGGTCAAAAGGTTCCTTCGGCACCTTTCCCGTGCCTCATATCCGGGGGGGTAGTGGGTGTTGGTGGGAGGCTGTGAGTTGGGTGGGCTGAAATGCTTCTAAAGGCCACTCTTCAACATACCTGCCTCCTACCTTCCGGAGTTCTCTAATCTCTGCCAGCCAGAGTCCTCATCTTGACTCTGTACTGTCTTATCACTTAGGAACAAATACATTTCACTGGACATGTTTCCTCTGTTTCCTCTTTCTGGGTCATGCAGCAAGACGCATAAGATGTATACAATCTCGGTATCTTAGCCTGAGGAGGAAGGGTGACCACTGGGTAAAGAAGCACGGTTGACTGTAGCACGCTGCAAGCGAGGCAGCTCAGTTTGTTTGAGTTCTGCCACAGGAACCAAACAGGGCGCAGCCTGTTCACTCATTGCAAAGGTTGCTTCTTAAGCAGTTTTCTGTTAGTAGTCATTTATGTGTCAATGAGGTATATGCTCCCCCCAAAGCCAATAGGCCAAAGGACTTGCTTGCATTTTTACTGGATTAATTATTTTGTTTAGAATGCTATATCTGTATCATACAGGAGGTTAAGATCGTCACGCAAAGGCTTCCACAACAGAAGCCCTCGCTTCACTTGAAGTGACAGCTTTCAGGTTACACTTCTGTGCAACCTCTTTGGACACATGAATGTCACCTCACTGATGGAACAGTGAACTGAGGTTGCTAATAACACTCAGCCTTAAGAGTCCACTGCTTACATTGACGGAGAGCAGAGGTGGCCAGATTTCAAATTTGGCTCTCGCAGCCTGACCTTGTAATTGCTTCCGTCACTTGATGCACTCTATATATTCTCTACTTCCCATCCCTATCTTCATACCCTGGTTTTCATTACAACATAAAAGCAGTTTTCTCCTGACTGACCTTGCTTAACAAGGATAAGTGAGAACAGGGGAGTTCGGCCCTGGAGCATCACGGGAGATCAGCCAAAAGCTGGCCAGAGCCACGAGAAGCCGTCCGCACAATGGAGACTTGTAATGGGAAGCAGACCTCGTCCCTCAGAGCGTCACATCTTTATTTATCCTCTGCCGCTCGAAGGCCGTCCATAAATCATTACACCTCAATGGGGTTCTGTCTGTTGCAAATCAGCTGTGCTCTGTTTTGAAAGGCTACACGTTATAACGGTCCCGCCAGCACCTCTGAAAACAAACGGGCACCACGCACGACACCCACACGATGTTGGCCCAGAAACCAAACTGGCCCCAGTCGACTGAAGCTATGAAATGACTTCACAAAGAAATGTCAGCCGGTTAATGAGAACACACCAAAGGCTGAAGTTCAGCTTCACTATTCTGTCTGCCCCGTGTTACTGCCACTGTAATATGCTTCTCTGTATCACTTGGGGTCATCTTATAGTTGGGGAATGATTGTGTGTGGTACAGGGTTATGGTGTGGTGATCAAAATCAACACAGTCCTTGAATTAAAACACTAATTTTAATTACAGAGAACCCTGCATCCTGTATCCAGTGAATATATCGAAATCTGTGACCCGCTGCAAGCAGTATAATTCTGATGCAACAGCTTTGACCCCCTCCGTTCAACCCTATAGTGTCTTTACACATTTACATTTATTCATTTAGCAGACAGATTTCTCCAAAGTAACGTATGTCTCGGGAAAATACAAATACTCACACTCTAGGTGTAAAATCGCAGATTTATTCAGTCATCTGTTGTGTTCTGCTAGACTCTAATGCCGTTTCCCACAGTTTGCAAAATGTTCCTTTGTGTAAACCTCAGAACTGTGTGCATTTGTGTAGTCCACGGTGCTGTGGTGGATGAGGACTTCCTTAGGAGCGTTACTGGGCCAGGCAGACCTTCCATGCAAATGGGTACTTTGGGCTCTGACTCGTTGTGGTCAGCTGCAGTGCGTGAGATGTCACAAATTTGCCAAAAAAAATAGCAATGTGGCATTGTCAGATGTTCTGAAAATACTTTTAGGTCAAAAACACTCCAGTCATCTTCCCATCGCCCCCTCTTCTATTGTACTCTTATGTTCTCTTCTCTCTTACAGAAGCATTTCAGTCCAATACCCAGACCCATGGAGAGACTCCCCCCCCCTGCTTTTTTTGTCTCGTTTGGGCTCCCAGTGTGCGGCTTACTTTATCCACAAGCCCCACAACCCAGCGTGGTCTGGATCACTTCTGTCAGGCTTGCCTTCTCTTGCTGAATTCCTGGCCATCGGAATCAGCAGTGACCTCTGATCTCCCTGGACAGGATGTCTGGGGCTCTTCCTCTCTGCGGAGTCTTGAAGAGCATCATCTCACAGCCGGAGTAGAGAAAAAGAGAGGCGGGGTGGTACTGGATTCTTGTACAGAAGTGATTCAGTCCACAAGGCTTTTGTTTCTGCAATTAACGCTATCTCCTCTTCACAGCTTCGCATGGAGACTATAATCGGTTCTTTTCCTTCTCTCCTTTGTCTTCCCCTTTGAATCTTTTGCTATTCGTCTCTACTTGACTCTTTTTCAGCTGCAGTTTTCCCATAGTTTTCTCTCACTCGCGTCTTCTTACTCTCTCATGTGGTTTTTTTGTTGATCGATGGCTAAACTGTTTGGCGTGTTTCTCTCCCAAAGCCTGGGGGCTCATGCCTCCCTCATTCCCTGCGTACTAACCCATTGCAGGGGTGCGCTTCCCACGTCCCACTCTCCAGGCCTGCTGCATGCACTGGTCTTTCTTGTGGAGTTGCATATTTAGCCGTGCGCCTTTCAGAGATCTGGCGCTTTGCTTGGGTTGTCCTGCCTTTTCAGATTGGGTTAAACTTCAAGGAGGTGTGGCCTGTTCGCCAAGAATGACATCCCAGTTGCTTTCATCTTCATATAATAAAACCCATGCGGAGGATACCTCCTCTAACACACATTTGAAGGAGTGCTCTTTAGCTTAGTCTGAGTAATGGTCATATTAGTGCAGTGAACAGCAATGCAAATTGTAATGCATTCAGAACATCCAGTGCCAACATGCCACCCCTCTGTGTGGTTTTTTTTTTTTTTTTTTTTTTTTTTTCTCTCTCCTCTTTCCTTATCAGCTTGTATCAGTCTCTCTTCACCTCCCCAATCACAGTTGCACTAACAAGTTTTCTGTGTTTTTTTTTTTTTTTTTTTTCTCCCCACTCCAACCCCCACCCCATGCCTGGTGGAATTAGGGGTCACAGTACAAAGAGGGGGTCTGGCATTGAGCGATCACAGAGCACCACGTGGGATAGTAGCGAGGACAGCCGGAACAAGCTGGTGAAGGCAGCCTCCACCTCCAAGCTGCTGGCCAAGGTGGCTAAGAATGCTGAGAAGTGAGTGAGGGGTTCTGGGAAACGAGCATCGCATTCCCGGTGGTTGCGTGGTTTGCGGTGATGATTAAGCATAGAGGAGGCACTGAAGGTTTTTACTGCCAACTACCCCCCATGGTCTGAGTGGACAAAGCCCTAATTTGGAGCAGTCGTGTAATCTGAGTTCAGGCCCTTTGTGAAACCGTTGCAATGATGAGTGCTTGGCTGCACTCCGCTGATGCCCATCACTGATGAACATAGGTGTATCTCAATAAGGAGATTTTATCCACCTTTACTGTCCAGAAGAAAAATATCCAATACTTGATTTGAAGACATCCATACATCAGTAAACAACGTTTTCACAAAAAAGCAGTCATACTATACCCGTAGGAATATATTTCCCTTCAAACATCTCTGAATCTTTATGTAATTATGACTCATGATTTTAAGATCTTATTGTAATTCTGTGACCTCTGTTCTGTCATCTACAGGCACAAAGACCCAGTCATCAGCCAGGGTAAGACCTCAGCTGATATTTGGTCACTGACTGGATGAAATGGATCTTCTCTGCTTGCCATGTCCTCACACTATCTTGTCACAGAATGGGACAGTGACCTGCTTTTTAATGCACGCTGGAGGAAACTGCCAGTGAGCCATGTTACGTTAAGCGAGAACCTGAGTGATATTATTACACCTGCTATTGTGTGAAATTGTGCCATTATAATGTCAGCGGCCCGAGCGATGATTCATTGCGGTGACAGACTCTGCAGTCAGAGTGGCTAAAATGAAGTTCCACCCTCTACACCCACGCACCGTAATATTATGCCTAGTTGCTTGCATAGCTGTGTCTAGTTCTGTTGAAGAACTCTCTCTAGGGGTTCAAAGCCAGAATGACAAGGGTACAAAGAAACTAGCGGGGACTTGGGACTTTTGCAGTCACAACCCAACCCTCCAAAATCACAACATATCTTAACACCCTGTTTTTGTCGTTCTTTTTCAAATGTTTGTATTTGTTTTGTTTCTACTTCAGTGTCATTGTTAGATTTTTCTTTTTTTTTTTTTTGGTTTTATTTTGAGTGATTTTATTTCTGTCTCATAACCAGCCAAAATGTCAACACGAGAGAAAAACAACCAAGGTAAGCGTCCCCTGTGGGGTGCCTGTAGCCTTGGAACCAGCAACTGCTCACTCTTTGCTTTAAGCTGCTCTGTCTTCCCACCTTGCTATATCTTCCCCTCTGGCTCTGCTGACATGACATTTGTTTCTTCTGCTGGGCAACCTAAAAAACAAAAAAGAGTATGCATTTACCCATACTTGACCTCAGTTTTCTGCTTGGAGGGCTCTGCTAAGAATGAGTTCTTAAGGATCCTATGTACTCACAGCATCTCCTGTCATCAGGACAGGTACAGGGCTCTGCTTCAGTAACCTAGAGGTTAGTGTCACCAGGTCCAGGTACAGTTATGTGATAACACACTTTCATTAGTTTACTTGTTGCTCTTTTCCTTACTGATTCAGTTTTTTGTTTAAAGAGGTAATGCATCATTTACATAGGTCATGTGTCCACTTCAACAGGGTATTTTACACCTGGACATTTAGACAGCTGAGACTTTCATTGGAGTGAATCAGATTAAAATCTCTTTTCAAGTTTATTGCTATGCCACATGGTGCTTGACCATACAACCTTTTGGGCCACTTCCTTAACCACTGTGCTGCCTGGGGTGGGGCACTCCAATCTTTATGTCCAAGCCTGTGTCAGTATTGAGTAGGGGATGTGGCAGCCTGTCCCAGTGTTGCCTATTGATGAAATTCAATAACTTTCCATAAAACATACGCTTCTTACTGTCCTCTGACTTCCATTCTCCTTCCTGCCTCACACTCAAACTTACTCCAATGGCCTCAGTGGGCACCTGTCCATTTTCTTCTGCGTGCTGCGACACTGTTGAATGCCAGCATGAAGCACATCTTCTCGATTAACCCTCTTCCCCATCACCATCTCAGAGAGAGCCCTGTGTTTTCACAGTTCTCTGTGTGGGGGCTGCTGAATCTGTTGCCCGAAAAGAGATCTCCTCTACACTTATTTACGTTTATTCATTTAGCAGACGCTTTTCTCCAAAGCGACGTACATGTCAGAGAAAATACGATCTGTGCATTAGATTAGGAGAAAGAGATCTGCTCTACAATCAAAATACAACATATCCAATAACAGCACTCGACGCACGCAGAGGTTATTCCGGAGCATTTTATTGGGTGATGTTAGTGATTCCAGGCTGGCGCAGAAGCAAAGTCTTTCGTTGCAGAAACAGATCCCCGCTTCCTCTGAAGATTTGTCTGGCATCACTTTACCAAATGCAACTGGAGTGAATTAGAGGGGAATTCTGCAGACTCTGCAGCAATTTGTTTTCCTTTTTTTATGGTGGCCTCTGATAAGTTAAAGGCCCAAACTAGGTGGTAGGCTTTACATGTGGAAAAGGTTCTTTCCCATGGGCAAAACAGACGGAGGCGGATAACCGTTTATGGATTTGCCAGGTCCTATGTTGACTTACTACACGGCAGGCACATTCAGCCATGGATATGCTGAACACATCGTCACAGCCAGAGTAAACAAGAGGATATTTGAACGCTGCTAAAGACACACACATCCCAGAACCGCACCCAGGGTATCATAAATTATCAGTTGTGCTGTTATGGTCGTTTGACAAAGGTGTCCTTTTGCTAAGCAGTAAATGTGCTGTTGAATGAAAGATGGCCTACGGTGTGATGCCTCAGCTGTGCATTTGTTGGGGATTTCTACGCTCTGGGGTTTTGCCATCATGCATGCTTATGTCTGCGTCTCTACTGTGTGACCATGTTTGTTTATTCTATTCTAGGAGTGGGTGAGGTGAATGATGAAAGGCGTGTTGGAATGACCATGATACCTACTTTTTGTCTACAGAGGGGGACTACATTAAGATGTTCATGCGAGGGCGTCCCATCACCATGTTCATCCCGTCAGATGTAGAGAACTATGAGGACGTGCGAACCGAGCTGCCTCCGGAGAGGCTTAAGCTGGAGTGGGTGTATCCTTCCTTGCTGGCTGGGTGTGGGGTAACTGGATAGAAATGCTGCCTTGTCACCCTGCTAGACCCTCAGCTCATGTCATTGCTTCTGTCCTTGTCTGCCTGTACTTTAGTCTGTTATTGCCGCCTCCTTACGTGTACATCTTCTCCTTTGTTGGTCTTTTTTCCTTACAGAGCTGTCTTATCTCATTGGTCAGCATTACTATTAGTTTAAACTTATTAGGCAATCTCTTGTCTGTAGCCGTTGGTCAGACCTGGTGTCCCTCCTAGTTACTTCCGACATCTTAAGTTTGCTGTATTCACAGTATAAGTTTATCTGCACTTCCTTTCTTGTGGTCCCTGCTCACTGGTATGCTCAGTGTAGAGCAAACGGGGTCTGCTTCGCCTGTTGTGGGTCATGCTGGTTCTTGTGAGCCTCCTTTGATCATGTGTGTGGAAGTGCCATATGGGACCTCCAGATCAGAACAGAGATCACCTATGCGTTCATGGTGTTATTTGGAATAACTTACTGCAATGACCTTCATATTTTTGCATAAAGAAACTTCACCCTTTTGGAAACTGGGTAATCCCAGTGTATTCTCTGGTCTTCCAGGTTGTTCTGTGTCTGTACCTCCTCACCTCCTCTATGTTCTGGCCCTTAACTTACATCACCAGCTATGGGTACCGAGGTCGTGACTGCAGGGCCAACGTGTACCTTTTACCCACGGGAGAGATTGTCTACTTCATCGCTTCTGTGGTCGTGCTCTTCAACTATGAGGAGCGCACACAGCGGCACTACCTGGGCCACACTGATTGCGTCAAATGGTGTGTATCGATTACGAAGGCATGGAGCTTGGGGACGAGGCTTGAGGGAAGAGAGCTGATCAAATGGAGCAGCGGAAAGCGCTACAGCTTTTCTATAAGGAGTTGATGGAAATGAAATGCAAATGTTGTCCCCAGCCCTCCAGGAAGGCAAATGACCTGGCCTGATATCAAGCTGTGTCTTTTGTTTCAACAGGAACGCTGTATTTACAGCCCTGTTTACTCCTACTCGTCCAGCTGTGGGCATATTGTTTGTGCAGTTACTGTTGCTCTTTTTATACAGAGGTGAAATAAAACTTCTAGTTGTTAACAAAATTATCTCTTTGCCCACCCTGCCTCAGGGCATCGCAGTGGTTATACCAATGTATGAGTTTACTCATTTTCCTTTCTCCCTCCCACAGAAACCTGTGGTTGTAGCTCCTACTTTTGTCTCCTCCCACCATCCCTTTCCCTCTGCTCACCTCTTTTATTCTCTCAGTCTTGCAGTTCATCCTGATAAGATTCGCATCGCCACAGGGCAGCTTGCTGGTGTGGACAAGGATGGCCGGGTGAGCTCTCCCCTCATCCATTCAAGACGAACAATGTCGCCAACCCTGAACGCAGCACTGCACAGACCTGGTTAAGACCTGCTCTGGCATACCATTAGACCATGTTTCATACATGTGGTTGGACTATCAAGAGCAGAAACAATGGGAATGGTTTCTAGCAGCTTACTGTTTTTCTGTCTTTGTACACCTGCACCTTTTTTGTGCAATTGCTTGTGTTTCATATCTCACAAGAGTTTAATGCAGCCAGAAGTGATGCCATTTTTCTCACAGGTCTGTGAATGGCGAGATTCTGTCGCCACCTGTGTTTTGCATGTCATCTTTCCTGGTGGTGTGAGGATAATGAATTGAATCTTGATAAATCAGGGCTTACTGTTCTTAGTGACTCCCGTGTGACTTCTGCCCTTGAACCACCCACAGCCTCTGCAGCCGCACGTCAGGATATGGGATTCGGTGTCACTGTCCACCCTGCAGGTCATCGGCCTGGGCACCTTTGAGAGAGGGGTCGGCTCGCTGTCCTTCTCCAAAGCTGTGAGTCCCCACCCTTGCTTCACATGTCTCATCTTTAGAAGCTCATGCTATGCACCACTTCTGTACACAACTGAGAAATAAAGGTCCTGCTATCAGATATGTTCCCCCCAATGCCGCAAGAGGGAGCACTTCAGCTTACTTCATACGACAGTAGTGTAGCCACTGCTTAGTGTGTGGTGTACTTGGACCCTGCTGAGCTCAGTGCTTCAGCAGGCTGAGTCGAAGTACTCGACTAAGAGGAGAATGCCTTGGAGTGTCTCTAACTGACAAGTTTACATTTTTCCACCCTATTTGTTTTCTATCTTGCTTCTCTCTCTCTCCCCTCTTTCACACTCTCAGCACATTCCAGTCACTGCTGATATAGAGGAGCTTCACATGCAAACATACTGTGTCCACATGCGTTCAGGGTTGTTGTGCAGGCACAACCAAGCCAAGAGTTTGGAAAGAATGGCAGATACAAACAAAACATACATTGTTCATTTGGCATCCGGTTTGCTGTCCACTACTAAACTAATAGACGTTGGCATGTTTTGCCCCCACTCTCCCACACAGGACTCTGGAACACACTTGGGTGTGATTGATGACTCGAATGAGCACATGCTGACTGTCTGGGACTGGCAGAAAAAGTCAAAGATTGCTGAGATAAAGGTGAGAGAATTGTTGGTACTGTTTTGCAACTAATGAAAAGACTCTTTCTTTCATCGTCCACCATCTCTGGTGCTTCATCCCATCACTTCCTTCTAATGGCCTGACCTTTTTTTGAAACACATCTGCATTTCCTCCTTTCCTTGCTCCTGCAGACCACTAATGAGGTGGTCCTGGCAGTGGAGTTTCATCCCACTGACGCCAACACCATTGTCACCTGCGGCAAGTCCCACATCTTCTTCTGGACCTGGAGCGGCTCCTCACTAGCACGCAAGCAAGGCATCTTTGGGGTGGGGATACAGTGTCTTTTGTCTGTCTTTATCATCCGTACTCACACAGATATACTGTATACTCACACAGCTGTACTTGTTGTTCATCATGGTTAAACAATTTTGTTTTACATATTCACAAAGACAGGCACAAGTAGCCTTTCTTTTGAACGTACAGCTGGTAGAACTAACTTCCTGTCCCCCCTCAGAAATATGAAAAGCCAAAATTTGTTCAGTGCCTGGCGTTCCTCAGCAACGGTGACATCCTAACGGGTGACTCGGGTGGAATCATGCTGGTGTGGACCCGCAGCACTGTGGAACCTGCCCCAGGCAAGGGGCCCAAAGGTATTACCCCAGTCATGTGTCGTTCTACCAATACCCCGTTGACCTGGTACCTCAGTAGCACCTTATTCCAAATCAAGTCAGCTGCGCATCTGTGGGGAGTTGGACTTGGGAGCTAGGTATTTTGGAGGAGAAGGGTGGGGTAGCTGTTGGCTGCAAAGCCTGAAGGAAAACTCGTTTTGCGAATGATAATTGTTTTTGCTGGCATGTTGAATAACTGGGTTGTAGGTGTAGGGCGAGGTGCTACTTTTCAATGGTAATTCATTATTTACAGCCCTGGACTGCCGAGTGCCCAGGGTGCACAGGGACCTGTTAGGTCTAGATGGGGCTTTATTTCCATGGTTCTTTGTGCACGTGTGCATTTGCAGTTTTGTGCTGATTGAAAGGCTGACAGGACAGAGAGGGAGGGAGCACACATTTCAGCGATTTGCAGGAGGGTTGTTATAGCTTGCTTAGTAAATCTGCAGCTTCCACCACCAGCAAGACTGTTATGGCAAATGATCACAGGTCAGAACACACAGAACTACAGTTCTCAATCTGTATTCCCAGCTTTCATCTCTTTACTGAGTTGTGACCAGTGAGACAGACTTGATTATAGTCCTGCTATAGGATCTTCAATTTAGAGTTCAACACATACGCAGTGTTACATTGGAAAGAGCTTCGTATGGGCAGGCAGCTATGAGATGGACTGAGATTTAATGGTTAAAAAAAAAAAAAAACACTGCTGAATAAGCAAATTGTATGTGCTCTACCAGGGCTCCATCATTTCTTGTTGTCTGTGAGAGAAACCCTCTTTCCTGTCCTAAGAGGGGACGTCTGCCCCCTGCTCACTCTGGAATACCAGCTGTGTTCTCACCACACTATGAAGTACTGGTTGTTCAACCGTCTCACTTTGTCTTCCCCCAGTACTTGTGACTTGTACCTGTGATTTTGGCGAGACTCAGATGTGCCTCATGGGTGGGTGTTGGGTGGGGGATTGGACTTTTCCAGCTTTGTTTTCCCACTCCAGTTGCAGAAGGCTGGTTTTTCCCTTTCAGTGCCTGTGCAGCATCACAAGAGCCTGTTGTGTTATTACAGTGGGAGTGATAATTTGCAGCAGTGCAGGAAATGCAGACTCAAGAACCACATGCTCGCACACACAGTTGCATACATTTAGACATTTAGACTCTCTCGAAAACATACATCCACCACACACAAATGCACACACACCAACCCCAAAACCACATATCACTCCTCTGAACACACAATGGTTGTCTGTGTTTAATTTCTGCAGTAAACCACATTAAGGATGGAGAAGTATTTGCAGTATTCCCTTCCCAGAAATCCAGGCTGCTGGTTGTTCTGTAGCATCGATTTGGTTTTTCTCACTTGCTCTGTCTTAATCCTCTAGTGGGCTATGAGCTGGCTGAGGTGTAGGTCTATCTCTACCTTGTCCTTTTAATTTTAGGACCACTCCACCATCCCCTTGCATGACCTTCCCCAAACCTCTTTAGCACCTGTATTCCTGCTGTGTCTTCCCTATCAGTGACCTACCTTAACTGTCCTCAGTCCCGCAACCCAACACACTGTGTCATTCCTTTGCTTCCCCCTTTGTTTCCTCACCTGCAATTCCGCACACAGGTGTGTACCAGATCACTCGTCAGATCAAAGGCCACGATGGCAGTGTCTTCACCCTATGTCAGATGCGGAATGGCACACTGCTGACTGGCGGGGCAAAGGACCACAAGATCATTCTTTGGGACCACGATTTGAACCCAGAGAGGGAGATAGAGGTAGGAGGCTCTGACCATGTGATAGTACGCTCTACTGTTAAGGTCTTCTTTAGCCAAGGCAGTAAGACTTGTGAATTATCGCACAGGTCCCTGACCAATATGGATCCATTCGAGCAGTGGCTGAGGGCAAAGGGGAGCAGTTCTTGGTGGGTACATCACGCAACTTCATCCTAAGGGGGACATTTAACGATGGATTCCAGGTGGAAGTACAGGTAAGAGAGCAGCACAATTCTATGTCTATCCCTCTTTTCACTCTTCAGTTTTTCCCCCATATGAGGGTGTGTAGTGAGAGCTACTTTACACATACTGGTTCTTTATACGCTGTAAGAGAACAGGTAAATGCAGCACATGGGGCGCTACTGTGGTCAGATCACACCCTCTGTCTGTTCTACAACCCTTCCTGATTATCTTGGTCTTTAAGGAACGTAGGTGAGACTGCGTCTTTCTGGAGACGGACTGTCACGGCCATTGTGGGAATGAGAGTCATCTTCCATTCTTGAGCCTAAATAAACAATGGTGGAGGAATTTTCTCATCTCTTGAATGGGCAGTGGTCTTTAGGGATGGTTCCTTCCTATACTGCAGTATCTGTGTGCAGGCGAGAATATTTCTCAGTCTGTCTATTCAGTGAACTTCTCTAGATGTTCTGCTTTCTAAGAATCAGATATGGCCCTTTCCTGTCCTCCATTTTCAAAGCAAATGTTTCCTGCCGTGAACTACGCTTCTTACCACTTAATGTTCAGCCATCTCTGAGAAGATGTTTTCTTCCTGTTTGATCATGTGGAATAGATCAATGTTCCCCTCTAGAGCAGCTCAGGGGATTCGGGTTTAAGGTGTCTGACTGCTTTGTTCTCCTACAGGGGCACACAGATGAGCTGTGGGGCTTAGCCACACACCCCTTCAAGGACCTCTTTCTCACCTGTGCTCAAGACAGACAGGTGTGCCTCTGGAACTCAGTGGACCACTCCTTGGAATGGACCAGGCTTCTGGATGTAAGTGTCTTTGATGAACTGCATTCTGGGAGCCATGTGTTTTGTCATGCAGGATTTCACCTTATGCTTCTCCTACAGCACAATGGCACAGCAGGTAATGTCGGTGTTTCACAGTACTTGGGCTGTGCCTTCGAGCATAGTTTTGAATCCAAATCAGGCTGTGCTTATTTTTTTTGCGTGTGCTTTCCCTGTTCACAGTCCAAAGACAGGCATGAGAGAAGGCAATGGTAATCCTTTTATATGCCCTTCATTAGCAATAAAAACCCTAAGAGCGGGTGCCAAGAATCAGATGTGACTGTACGGCATTTGTCCTACTTCTATCTACCTTTTTTTTTTTTTTTTTTTGTAAATCTTCTCCTGTAATGTTCATTCCACCTTCTTCTTGTCTCATTTGTTGCCCACAGGAGCATGGACACTGTGCAGACTTCCACCCTAGTGGTGCAGTTGTGGCCATCGGGACCCACTCAGGAAAGTATGTCCTCACCCACCCTCACTACATGCTGTCCTGCTAATACAGCACTGTGGATTTCTGTAGATCTCCGGAAGAAATGTAATATTATAAAAGAGGGCAGGATTCATTCCAAACTTCACCTGACTTCAACTGTTGTGTGGCACTTCTGCTGATCACCATCCACCCTCCCTACGTGTGGTCTAGGTGGTACGTTCTCGATGCTGAGTCGAGGGACCTGATCGCCATCCACACAGATGGGAATGAGCAGCTGTCTGTCATGCGCTACTCTGTAGGTAGGTGTAGTTGGGGTGTCATGCAAGTGACCAGTGCCTCACCCTTGTCCTCTCCATGTATGTGTATTGAGACCTGGCGTTGGAATGTGACAAGAAAAATGCCCACAATTCTCTGCTTTCTTCCTCAGATGGCTCCCTGCTGGCAGTGGGATCACATGATAACTTCATTTACCTCTATACTGTGTCAGAAAAAGGCAGGAAGTACAGCAGATATGGCAAGTGCACTGTGAGTGGCCAGTTTCTGCTTCCTTATAATACTTTTTTTCCATCCACTATGAGAGGGTTAAAGTCCTTGTAAAACTGTCGCTATAGCTTTGAAGACCCTACCTCTCCCATTTTTTTTGGAAGCAAGAAACGGCCTCAAACATGGAGGCTTGCGGGTTCCACTGATTTATGCCCCATTAACATTAGCTGAGGCGTTCTGTCCACCTAGAGGACTGGTGTTTCCCAGGATTTCAGGGTTTAGAAGGAAAACAGGTTTGATGCAGTCTATAAACAGTCAGACTTGGATGGCCTGGATCTCTTGGAAAATTTTCCGGACTCATTCTACCTATCTTCATTCAGTTTCTAATTGAGTTGTATGATTAGCATGCCGGCAGTGAGTGTGTGGTAGTAATGAGTAGCGGGTATTGAGTCCTCAGAGGAAGTAGTTTTAGATAGACAGAGGTGCGTCTGAGGCCGAATTCAGAATTCACCATGAAAGCAGAACCATTACCACAGCTGGCACGCCGATGCTCTGAGGTTTAATTTATGTCCGAAGCCCAGAAGGAATGCGGTTTTTGCACTGTGGAGATCTTTTTCATGGTGATTCAATCAAACACGACGGGGCTTTTTGAGACGTCTCCTGTGTAAAAAGGCTTATTTATTCCCTGAGATGCTGATTAAAGGCTTCTGTTCAGTAAACGGGGACAGTCACAGACCATGACAAGGAGGCTAAGGGCATGTGCCGGCCTGACCTGACCTGACCTAGTCCAGAGCCTACGGAGTGGTCCCATTTGCTCTATTGTCAACTGCGTTGGTTTTCAAAATTTTTTTTTCTGGACTGACTGTTTGGCTGCTGCACAGTCTGTGGTTTTTCTCCTCCGTCTTTTCCCAATCCCTTCCATTTTCATCTCCCTGTAGTCTGCAGGTTCAGGCTATCAGAGTATTTAGTTGCAGTAAATTCCAGGTTTTTTTTTTTTTTTGGTGAGCTGGACTCTTCAGTGTCCTTGTTAGTGTTTACATATTTGCTCATTGGGATTTGTTTTTTAGGAGGGTTCAATTACCTAGAAGTTACACCTAAAATGGGGGGGAAACAATTACAGGAGAGACAGTAGACTTGCATTCTCTTTTTACTCTCGGTTGACCTTGAAAGGTATAGAGAGAACTGGAAAGAGAAAAGATGTAATTAAAAGGGAATGTTGTGGGAATGTTGGTTTCTGGTTTTATTGGTGTTGGCAGACGGTGCTCAGGCTCGGCCCCAGGAGGGTTCTGGGCCTGGAGTGAGTGAAGCAGCACCAGATGAAAGGTGCAGCTGTGTGTTACGGTCAGCCCTGAGGGAGGGAGGTGGCATGGATGCAGCAGGGGACTGCGTGTGTCTGTCTGTCTTTTATAGGTATTGTGGACAATAGTTCTGTTGTATCATGCCTGTTTGTAATTCCTCCAAGTGTATGCGAATATGAGCTGGAAGCAAAGTATATTCATTTAAAAAAGAAAAAAAGCCAGCTGTTAAGCATCTGGATCGGTCCTGGTGCCGTGTCATAGGTTTGTGTGTGTGTATGTGTGTGTATCAACTCTAAAAAGTGCCAAGAGAGACAAAAGAGACTCCTGTTCTGACCCTGACTGAGGGAGGTGCGACATTTGGGTGGAAGGGAAAGGGGGGAAGCACAGGGACGAGCAGGGAGATGAGTTTGTCTCTTATGCCTGATCCTAAAACACCGAAGATCATTTCTTTCAATAACGTCAAAAGCATCTCTGCACGCTCGCTACTTGTGTGTGAACTTTGTGTCATCTCTTTCCCTTGCTCAATTTCCCAGGGACATTCCAGCTACATTACACATCTTGACTGGTCCCCCGACAATAAGTTCATCATGTCCAACTCAGGCGACTATGAAATCCTTTACTGTGAGTAGCTGACCGGCACACTCACTCGTGACATTTGTACCACAGCAGATGCTTTGAGGGGTTCAGACAACTGGTGTGTGTGTGTGTGTGTGTGTGTGTGTGTGTGTGTGTGTGTGTGTGTGTGTCTTTTAATAATAACGTACTGTTGCTTCACATCAGTGCACACATTTGAGTTATTAGCTCCTCTGACTAGACATAATTGCATCAACAGATTGTTAGATTTCTATTATAGATCACATACAGTATTAGTGCTTGGTTGGTAGTTTATAATTCTTGCAACAGTAAATGATTATTTGTATGCACAAACACACATGCGCACATATGCACGCCCACCCTTCCACTCACCCCAAGCAACAAAGGTCTAGCGTGCGCGCACGCACACATTCCGTTGTTAAGAGTACACACCAGGAATTGCAAATGCACACAGCTACAGTTGGCTGCAAAGGTCATGTCACTAAATATCCCATCCTGTCCGCATGTCCTCACTTTAGGGGACATTCCAAACGGCTGTAAGCTGATCCGGAACCGCTCCGAGTGCAAGGACATCGACTGGGCCACGTACACGTGTGTGCTGGGATTCCATGTCTTCGGTAAGTACTCGTGAGTGTTCTGTGCTCCATGCTGAAGGCCTGTGTTGTCACTGGGGCTCTTGTCAATTGTAAAGGCCTGGTTTTATTGCCGGTATTTTAGTCCTCCTGAAGAGGTTCCAGTTTGTTGAGAAGGCTCAGTGATTCTTTGGCAGTAATTGTGCTCTTGAATGGGAGATCTACATGCTTAATGGTGACAGAACTATGGTGATCAGCTTTCGCAGTAAGGCTTTGTAATAAAAATTAATAACAGATAATAGTAAAGCATGTCCTTTACACAATATACTAGCATCTTTTTAAAAAAAAAAAAAAAAAAAAAAAACAAAAACACTGAGCATATAATGCATGTAAAAGACTTAAATGTAAGAAATTTTGTACAGAATCATATCCGTAGCAGTGATTTGCATTCAGAGGGCCCTGCTAGTTATAAGCAGTGATGAATATTTATTTCTGTTCACACTTGCTGTGTCATCTTGTTCAGTTAAACATGTTCTTGCAGCCTTTGGAACACAATTTAAAATATTCCACGTAACTGATTTCATTAAAGTAAGTCTCAAAAAAGGATGCCAGATAAAAGCTCCAGTTTCCTAAAGGGCTTTATGAAATCGCAAAGTTCCAAAAGCTGAAGTGCAAAGTCAAGGTTCTTTTTTGGAAGGGTGCAAATGTAATGCACTCACTGTATTTTTCTCTAAGGTGTACGTTGTTTTGGCGAAAGTTAGTTGCCGTCGAGTTGTTTACGACTCATGGCAACCCTATGTGTAACAGGGCGAAATGTTGCCCAATCTTGCGCCGCATGTCTGGTCATTCAAACATTTGCATTCATTGCTGCGGCAATTCTATCAATCCATCACATTGAAGGTCTGCCTCTTCCTCGTTGGCCCTCGACTTTACCAAGCACGATGTCCTCTTCACGTGATTGCTTTTTTCTGACAGTGTGCCCAAAGTATGAGAATCTAAGTAGTCATCTTCACCTTTAAGGAAAATTTTGGTTGTATCTCTTATAACACTGATTTATTTGTTCTTCTGGCAGTCCACGGTATGCTCAGTATTCGCTTTGGAGAAAAGCATCTGCTAAATGAATAAGTGTAAATGCAAATGGTAAAACTTGGGGATCTCCACACCAAAGAGACCTTGGGCTTTGTGTATTGATTCATTTTTATAAGGTTCTCTCTGAATAAAGTTTTTCTCATCTTCTGTCATCTGTTCAGTTGTGCTCACACTGAATCGCTGTCCCATTTGTGGGGGTTGTGTTTTCCTCCACATATCTGGCTAGGGTTTCCGCCTTTCTTTGCGACCCTTCGTGCCAGTCAGTCTGTGGTTAGGTTCTGTCGGGGCCATTGCACTAAATAAAACACTCCCTGGAATTTTTGCACCCCCTCCTTCCCTCCCCCTTTCTTTCTTTTTCCTCACTTCTACTCTCTCTCTGTCTCTTTGTCTTCTCTCCAAGTCAATTCCAAAACAGGATTTTCTGTCTTGGCCGTGATTCCTCGTTGCCAGACCATCTAAAATAAAGTAGCGCACAGTACACAATGCGCATATACTCCGGTTATTCTCAGATACAGCGATAATGGTTTTCTTCTGCCACCATAGCTGGGTAGTGAAGCCACAGCAAAGAAGGAAGTTAAATAGGCCTCCAGGAATGACACCCTACTTCAGTAAACAAATATCTCTCTCATCTGTTGCTTACTACGTCTGATTAAGTGTTATACACACACACGGACTGGAATACAGGGCTGCAGATTGTACCCGTATGCCTGCATTCCTTCATGGCTTTATGAGACTGGAAAACTAGTTAACTCTTGATGTGCAGGAGCTCATTTGCTGTGCAATAAGGTGGAAAGTGAAACAAAAGTGCGACTGACCCTCCAGAGAACTTTTTGGGGGATTTCTGGGGTGCAAAGTTATCAGTGGCTGGAGGTTACTTGTCAGTGCTGGCCTGCCCCCTGCCGGTGGGTTGGGCAAAGTATAGTATATTGGAGCTGCACACTGATTGTGTTGCTACAGTTGGGTTTTCTTAGCGTTATGACCGCCAGCACATTATATGTCACCCATTAGTTTCATTTTCATTATGAGTGGTAGCATTAGACTCAGACTGACCTAAAATTGTCAGTAGGGTCTCGGTGAACAAACATAAAGGCTCAAATGTATAAACTAGATTACATGTTTGGATATGCAGTCCTTTTTTTTTTTTTGTATAAAACAAAAGATTTCCGATACAGGGGTACAGAAGTTCACCGAATTTTTTTCTCTGAAACTTTTTGTTTACTTAATTCGGTAGCTTGTGCTGAAGACTGAATTCTCTGAACTGAATGCCATGTGTCCTTTCATACATACTAACTGATGTCTGAATTACGCCTACGTGGTACAGTCAGTATCTTCTAAGACTGGCTGCCATGTGGCAGTGCTGTGGTTACAAGCACATGCACCAGTATGCACAAGCACACTTGTCAGCAATATATACATGACCTCTGTGACTGTTTGTGTGTGTGTCCAGTCTTCCCATATATTCATTTTTCCTTACAGGGGTTTGGCCTGAGGGGTCAGACGGTACAGACATCAATGCCCTGATCCGCTCTCACAACCGGAAGGTCATAGCGCTGGCTGACGACTTCTGCAAAGTGCATCTTTTCCAGTACCCCTGTTCCCGGCCCAAGGTGAGTCAGGACTGGTCGGTGATGGGAAGAAGGTGTCTGTACCTAGTGCCATTTATCAGACCCTGGAGTATGTTGATGAACATTAATATGAATGCTGGAATAGCGGTACTGATTTGTCGCTGTCGTGCTGCTATGTTGTTATCCAGGCCCCAAGCCACAAATACAGTGCCCACAGCAGTCACGTGACCAACGTGAGCTTCTTGCACAGCGACAGCCACCTGTTATCCACAGGAGGGAAGGACACTAGCATCATGCAGTGGCGCCTTGTGGAGAAGACCCCCTCACTGGTTCCTAGTGAGAGCCTCTCCCTAGGTGAAGGGCTGCACCTCAACTCCACCCCCCGGGCCATGGCCCCAGCACCTGTCCAGATGCCCACACCTACTGAGCCCATTCCACTTGCCACCGTGGCCACGGTCCCTCCTGTAGTTGCTGAGGAGGCCACTCCCAATGGAGAACAGCAGAGTTCCCCCGACAGTCCGCCTCCCTCTGATGCCACCCTGCCCTCATCTGATAGCACACTGAGCCCCAAGGACAGCTTAGAACCCAGCGATGACACGGCTACGCCGAGTGATGAGTATGCACCATCCACGCCGTCATAAGGATGGAAGCTTGAGCGTAGAGTTCGCTCCCTGTCCTCCTCCAAGATCCTCCTCCAGGCTGCTGGGTGACAATTAGCCTTCCAGGGGAGTGCACATGTGTTGTTGTTCCTGATATTTTTTTTTTATATTTTTTTTTTCTTTCTCATTGAAGTCATGGTGGGGCATCGTTTAAAAAAAAAAAAAGAAAAAAAAAAGAAAAAAAGAGTTCATTATTGTTTTAAAATTTCACTAAAGAAGTGAAAGCTTTGAGGAGAGAGTAATCCTGGTTGTTTGAGGGTGGGTGGGGGCTGCTGACATATATTGAGCTGTCCAGCAAAGCATGAGCAAAAGGCAGATGGAAAGATATTATCACTCAGACACTAACACACTTGAAAGCACACTGACGCAGACAGACACACTAACACACGAACACTAACACGCGCACACACAGAACCAAGCACGCTCATACCTTCTCCAGGTGGATGTCCGGGTCCACAATGGGAAAAATGCGATTCCCTGCTTTATTAGAGGAAATGCAGCTCCTTTTAATCTCGTAAAAGTTTTGAGGTGCATTTCTGTTGATGTTTTTGGGAAGACAAGTAGCTGCAACACAAACTCTGCTTTCAAAGGAGTCGACATACACACACACTCCCATGTCCACAATCTTATGACGATGGAATCCGTGTAAACGCCACTGTTTACCGTAAAAGATACAAGATGCAGCAGGGTATCAAGCATCAATAGACCTGCCTTTCGGTAGCCGTGGCTGGAGCAGTGTGGCTCAATGCTTCACAGTCATGGTCTGGCTGATCTTGCCTCCTGTGGACTTGTAACCCTAGGTGTGAGATCTGTGGATTCACTTTGACCATTGTCTGGATTGACATCGTGTACATTCTACCACTTAGATAGCCGCTGTCTTTGTCATTGCTCTAGTTACACTGTTTTACAAATGTTTTCTGGGTGCAGCGTGAATTCAGACATGAGTTCAACCTGTAAGTGCTGATTGTTATTGTGATAGTACAGTGGAACTTCTGTTATCAAAAATGTCTCAGCTGACAATCTGGACTGCTCTCTCCACATGCAAGTGTTGCCATGGTCACTGGATTCTCTATTTGTCTCAGATTCATTCAGCGTGGTCCAGCAACACGTTAACAGACTCAGTGAGTTTCAAGAAACAGTACAAGTGGCAATAAATGTAATTTCAGCAGGTTTCCTGTTAAGAATAGGATGTTTGCGTTACTTTTCTGGTTTAATATCTGCATGATGTTAACCCTCAAGTTTTTTTTTTTTTTTTTTAATAAACTAGAGACAATAATGTTCAAAATGGCTTTTTAAACAAGACCCTTGGCAGTTGCCAGAGGGCAAGTGTGCAAGAGCACAGAACTTCTTTATTGGATGTAAGAGGGAGAGATTGAATCCTCTCTGTTTGCATTTGCTTTGGAGTTACTCATGTCTCCAGAAATCAAGACTTGTGTTGTTTTTGGTAATGTTTAGCATTTTTTAGACTCAATTAGAGATGCTCTTTTCTTTGGACTGGACTGTTTTAAAGGTGATCGAGTTCTGTTTTCTCTGTCTGGACTGATTTGTTTTTAAGTCTTAAAGTATGTGAGCTGCTGCTTGCATGACTTGTTTCATTCCAGAAAGGCATCTGCGCTGTCATTCCCTACTGAACAAACTCAGGATGGATCCGCCAGGGATACAACCAACGCAGCTAACATGGACAGAGGGACAACTGTTTTGTCCAGCCCACCATCCCCAGCTCCGCCCCTAAGTACAACCCCTCAAACCTGCAGAAATGCCCTGGCATCTAATGCAATTTGCGTAGCGATTTGGAAAGGGTTTTTTATTTTTTGGGCTACAGCTGGAAGTAATGTCCTTACTCTGGTTGGTGTTTATCCACTCTCTTTTATAGTTTCAGTGCTTCATTTTTAACCTATAACTGAAGCACCAGCCGCTTTGGTCCAGGCCTTATAAAGACGACATGTGATTAACCAAGAGAAAATCTGGAAAATTAATGGATTTAAAAAAAAAAAAAAGAGGAAGACTGAGGCAGTTTTGTTCACTCCCATTTTATCTCATGGGTTGCTTTGACATGATGTGTACATTGTACAAAGGCATGAGATTTACAGTAAGAATTTCTTTTTTTTCTTTTTTTTTTTTTTTTTCTTTTTTTGCATGGACAGTTAGATGGAGGGGTGTTGTAGGTTGGGTACATGCATGGGGTTAGTGTTGTGAGTAATTTGACATGGCTATCTCAACAGTGCTCCGGCAAGTTTTGAGGAAGATTGATAACGTGATGAATTAACTGCATATGATGCGTTCAGTGAAGTGACATTTTCAGCATAGCACTTTGGGGATGTCAGTGCTGTAGATTCACTCTTGTCACCTTCAAAATGCCAGCTTCCAGCTGGTGGGCAAAGAACCTTTTTATTTTCTTTGTACAACACACATTTCAAATTGTTTCAGCCAAAATAATTTTTTATATATCTGTTTTTGTTCCAAGGGGAATGTTTTCACTAGTTTCCAGTAGTTTTGTTGGGTAGGTTTATAGACCAAGAATGTTGTTCTTTACAAAAAAAAAAAAAAGACGCTTAGCCATCATCCTGTTCCACTTGCAGAGCCTACATCTTGCCTGTGTGCCTCCTCCCACCCTCAAGGGGGCGCTGCCTCATTATAAGTGGCCATCTTACTCCATAAGTGAGATGTCCAGCTGCTCTTCATTGTCTCTCCAGAAACACATTCAGGTGTGACAACTTTATGTATATAATGGTATGCCTGTCTGTATATATATGTTTATCAGCGGTCTGCAGATCCACTTGTTTGCTCCCCGAGTACATTTCTGGAAGGTGCAATTCCCATGCAGATGTCAGGTGAAGCATGGGGGAGACAGCCTGCAGCTCGGATCTTTATTCACTGCAGAGCACCATTAAAATTCGGCACTGAACCGCACTGGTCTGTGGCCGTCTCATTCGAAAAGCTGGAACTGGCATCGATCTTATGTTCCTGCACGTCTTAGCAGAGCGCTGTGGTAAACTATCTTTGGGACAAGTGGAGCGGACTGAGGAGGAGCACAGATCTGAATAAGAGCACTCTTGTCGGTCTTGTGTAAGTGTGGAATGGGGTAGGCCTGTAACGGGCGTTCGTCCGCTCAACAGGAAGGCTGAACACCCTCGTCACGCTTACGGGGGGTGGGGGGTGAGATACCTTGTTTCAGAATTCATAAGTGACCTTTGGCCCTCTGGATGCCCTTCCAGTTGGTCCTCAGAGGCCTCAATTGAATGTGTCCAAAGTGAATTGCCTTCGCAAAGAAGGGCGGTGGGTCTTTAGGTCCCGTAATTGGCTTCATCACCAGACAAAACTGGAAGTGGGATTTGATACTGTTGCCAGTTTGTAGCCAGTGCACAACATCTGAAGTCCTGTAGCCTCTGGAACAGGCCACCCGCCTAGTCATATAACCCCATTGGCGCGGCAGGCCCCGGCATGTGGCAGATGCACGGTTCTGGTGTCCCACAAGTCTTCCCCCAGGTCAGACCATGTCACTGTTTCCTTTGTCTTTAATATATTTGGAGCTTAAGGGCTTGCAGCGCTGCTGCTGCTTTGGGGCCAGATGGGCTAGTATCCAAATCACAGCACACAGGAGAGGGGGAGGATTGGGGAGGGGGGCACAGGGGAATCACGAACACCATGGAGCAAGCCCAGCATTCAGAGGCCTCCCTTTAGGTCCCTGGGTCCAAATTGCAGACTGTTTCAAATGAATGACTTGTACCAGCCTGCGTCATGTGAACAGCAGCCTGAACGTGACTGCAGTTGCGGGAATTGACAAGAGCTGGGACAGCAGGCTGCCGCAGAGTCTGCAAAGACAGTAACAATGTTGATGATTAAACGGTGGGGATGTTGGCGATGAAGACAACAAACCCAAGTATCTGTGTAATATGGGGGGAATCTGTTTAACGTGAAGATGTTTGAGCCAATATGTTTCTCATGCATTCCTGTCAAAAGGGCAGAAAAGTAATGAAGATTTGAAGAAGAAGAAAAAAAAATAAACATTTTCAAAAGTATGCCTGTTGTTTTTCTTTGTCAAACATCATTTGCAGTTTCCTTTGGGATAACGTTTTTAGGTTTGATTACACCAGGTAGTTATGTTAGAACAAACTAATTTTTTTTTTAAGTGTAGGGAGCTTATACCCAAGGCCTTGCTCGCTCTGTGTGTTACTCTCTGCCACCAGGGTGTTCCCATGCGTCACAGAGGTCTGTGAACCCTACGCAAGGTCTTCCATAGTTGGCCTGTCCCAGCACGAAGCAACCTGGCATGGGGCAAAGACCGCAGCTTGTTTACCACCACCAACATAACTGCCCCAGCCTGCATGAATCAGCAGGATCTGTGGGAGTGCTTTGAGAGCTATGGCGCAAGGCCCTGTCTCGCATATTTTGTTTCCCCTGTTTGCCAGTGCTTGGTTTTGCAACACACAGTTTGTCCCTCATGCTCCGTTAATTCTACGTCTAGCCGATGCGCTGAAGGCGGCTCGACACCCAGAATTTCTCAACGCCTGATAGAGACAGAAGCCGAAGAAGGACTCAGTTTGGTAAGACTTGTAAAAGACTTTTAATTGTTGTAAGGAATACAAGCTGCTGCTGCTGCCTCTCAGGCCAGCTGTAACTGAGGTTCGAGAAGAAGAACACAAGGTGTTGAACAGTCGAGCGACCACATTGATGGTGGCTTCCCCAAGTGGTCCAGATCAGGCATTACAGTGGTCCTCATGGCAGCACTTCCAGCCTTCCCTCTTGCAGAACTCCAGGGTGGCACAGCCCTTCTCTCCAGTCGCTGCGTTGAGGACAGAGCACACCAGGAAACGCACTCTTCACTCTCGGAGATTGCATTATACAATATAACAACACCCGAACCATAAGAAAATTGAAAATGCCAAAGTAAACCATCTCCTGCATGTTTAAAGTGGCGCAACTGGGTACAACAATAGTACAGACCTTACGTACAGTTAATCGACATGATCTTCGATGAACTGCATTATTTAGACCACACAAAACGAATCGATATTTTAGATTCCAGCCTCTTTCCCAGTATTTTTCCTCCTTCAAAAGTGTGTTGTGATAACAGCGAGCATAGATAGATTGTAAATAAATGAATGTCTGACTGTATTTTCCGGCACGACGAACTCCCGACCGGTGCTCGTTTTGACACCGATCACCGCTGTCCCACCTTTGTTTGTCTCCAACGCACCACCTGAGGTGGGGAGATACGTACAGAGAGACTCACCCCTGCTATAGCAGGCCTGCGGCACTCGGCTGGAGCACTGCAAGAGCTGGTTCCTCACCATCAGGAAGTCCTCTCCATAGCACTCGATCTTGTAGCCAGCTGTAAAACGCAGAGAGGCCCTTCAGTTTCGCTCATCCCTCCATCTCTGATGAGTATCCTCCGCCTCTGTTATGAGCACTTTTTTTTTCCTACCTTCCAAACAGCCTTGTCTACCTTATGGTACAACAGAGTTTCATTCCAACATAGTGGAGTCAGTGTTGCGCGGCAGCTGGTACCGTAGCGATTAGCGCTACTGCCTTCGGACCCAAAGGTCCCAGGTTCGATCCCCACCTCTGGCTGTAGTACTCTTGAGCAAGGCACTTACCCTAAATCGCTCCAGTAAACTACCCAGCTGTATAAATCGGTGGAATGATTGTAAGCATGTAATAATTGTGACCTTAACGTTGTAAGTCGCTTTGGAGGAAAGCATCAGCTAAATGAATAAAGGTAAATACGTATCTGTGAAGAAGGTGTGGAGTGTAAAAGCGTTGAAGTGCGTCCCATGCTGGCCCAGCCTGCGTTCTGCCGCAACACATACCTGCGCACAGAGGCACCACCAGCAGCAGGAGCAGCATCCAGGATCTCATGGTGGCGCGTAGAAGAGCTACTGCGACGTCTCCAGCAGACAGAGCAGGTTTTTGGAGCAGTGCGTGGTGCGCTGTGAGATTAACTCTGTTTATATAGGGAAAGGTGCCTCTGACGTGCTCACGCAGGTTCACGCAGGAACAAAGCAAATATGAGGATTGCTGTGTCAGGGGGGCACCGAAGGTGCACTGCTTGCGTTATCCGAATGAGTCAGAGAGGGTATTGACATGAAATTGTGTCCTTTTCTTCAGCTACGTTCCCAACGTACTGCGTGTTTATGGTAAGAGACGTGGTGTCCCCGCTTTTCCATGTCACTGTGTACAAAGATCCGTCATCGCAATGTCATTGATTCTTGTAGTTTTTGGCTAGATTAAGACACGCAAATTCTAAAATACTTAAAAAAAAAAAAATAAATAAATAAATAAATAAAAATAAATTAAAAAACAAATGAAAGTATTCATCCAAGATTGAAAACCAGAGTGAGCCACTAGAGATGTCATGGGTCACAGCAGTCCTAACTTGATTAATTTTAAGGATAAATGTTAAAAGTGGAAAATTAAAAAAAAAAATCAGACTGAAAAACATAATGAAGTAAAAGTACCTTTTTTTCCCTGAATAAAAGTATAGAGCATCAGTCTAAATACACTCTGAAAAGATCAATTTCTCCAAAAATTTACTCAAGAACAAGTAATGGAGTAAAGCACGACACATTACTACCCACCTCTGGGTACAACTTGGGTGCAACCACTTCTGAGGAAAGAGAAGTAATTCACCAAATGAAATAAAGTTAACATCCAAAAAAAAAGTCTGCTCCAGCCACTCATGCATTGTGTATTTAAACATGATTTTTTTAAAAAACTTTTATATAAGAAAGGCAGTTTTTAAACATTTAACTTACTATGTAAATTAAATTTAATGAAATTATTAAATATTAAGAAATGTTGAATCTATAAAATAATATAAAATATAATATTTTAATGCTGGGGGGTGCGGTGGCGCAGTGGGTTGGACCACGGTCCTGCTGTCCGGTGGGTCTGGGGTTCGAGTCCCGCTTAGGGTGCCTTGCGACGGACTGGCGTCCCGTCCTGGGTGTGTCCCCTTCCCCCTCCGGCCTTACGCCCTGTGTTGCCGGGTAGGCTCCGGTTCCCCGTGACCCCGTATGGGACAAGCGGTTCTGAAAATGTGTGTGTGTGTGTATTTTAATGCTATAAAACAAAAGCAAAATTCAGCTCATCCACAAAATCATAAAAAAAAAAAAAAAAAACACCTGGGACAAAGTGCAATGGAAGAGAAATCAAAACAGTGTTGTGTCCAACCTGGTAGAGCAGAGTACAGTCCGCTAGAATAAAGTAGAACAAAACAAAATAAAATACGGTAGTGCTCCGCCCAAAAACACAAACAGAACACATACCCACAAGGAACTCACATAAATAGTTACAGCAAAAAATAAACATAAACCAGCTCTATTTGCACAACAAACATAATTTGCATAAAGGACCATGTGCTCAGTCCACAGAAGGTAAGCGCTTCTCTCATTATTCCAAAAAAAACCTTCAGTCCAAGTAACATAAAGAGCACTTAAATGGGTAACAAATATGATGTCGACGTTAAAAAAAAAAAAAAAAAAAAAAAAAAATCCAACTATTCATAACGCAAAAGCACGGAAAGATTTTCGTACTAACAAATGCAATGCGATCCTTCAAATGTATGGTTTCATCCTGCACAGATGAACTTAAAACACCTAAATGCACAAAAACAGAAAGCTGACATCCCTTGTGCACAAAACTATTCATACAAAAGTGGCTGTGGTCACAATCGAGTTGAAAATATGAATTATCGTCTCATAATCTCCCCCCCCACTCATTATTTATTTATTCCATCCCTCATTATTCTCTCTTATTCCCCGGCACTGTATGTATGTATGTATATGTGTGTATAATGTTTTTTTTTGTGTGTGTGTGTGTGTCTACTGTACGGAACAGCTGGTAGTGATTAGAGCGGCTGCCTTCGGACCCAAAGGTCGCAGGTTCAAATTTAACCTCCGGCTGTAGTACCCTTGAGCAAGGTACTTGCCCTAAAATTGCTCCAGTAGAATTACCCAGAGGGGGGGCGTGATGGTGCTCTCCAGTGGGTCTGGGGTTCGAGTCCCGCTTGGGGTGCCTTGCGATGGACTGGCGTCCCGTCCTGGGTGTGTCCCCTCTCCCCTCCAGCCTTATGCCCTGTGTTGCAGGGTTAGGCTCTGGCTCCCCGTGACCCTGTATGGGACAAGCGGTTCAGACAATGTGTGTGTGTGTGTGTATAAATGGGTAAATAATTGTAAATAAATTAACATTGTAAATTGCTTTGGGGAAGAGCATCAGCTAAATGAATAAATGTAAATATACTCAACGCTACGAGCCATTGGGAACCGAAGCCAATTACTAGAGTTGTGTTGTTCAGAACTTTCCCGATTTACTGGAGAATTTTTCCAGAAAAAGTGGTCTGCGTGAAGCTTTTACCAAGTGACGAAGCAAACGCCTCTCACGGCTACGCATTCATCTCAGAACACAGAGCAACAGTCGCATGTGGTCGATCATCTGGAGGAATGACACCAAGAGCAACAGGACATTGTAATGTGTAGGCATTACCTGCAGAAAGGAAAAGTCTTTTGCCACCTAACAAGCTCAAAGCCTCTTTTCCATGTGCCACTTCGCAGTTCCATTTCATCTGTCAGGAAGCAAAACCTGGTGCTCGTTTCCACCCGAAGGAGGTCGCATAGCTCCCCGGACTTCTTTGGTCTCATCTGATTCAGGGAACATATGTGGGCTTACAGGGAGTCTTTGGGTTCCAAACATGGGTATAACGAACAAATTCTGCACACTCTCACTTGGATGGGAACCCCTACCTCAACGAGCAGGAACATCTTGGTTTTACCTGCTGTACCGTAGTGCTGCTAGATCTGTACGTTCAGTTTTACATGACTGACTTCGGCATATCTACGTTTTCATTACATTTATTCACGTATCAGACAATTTTCTCCAAAACGACTTCCAATGAACTCTATGTAGTGTTATGAGCCCACGCACCTTATTCACCGCGGTGACTTACACTGCTAGATACACTCCTTGCAATGGGTCACTCATCCGTACATCAGTGGAACACACTGTCTCTGTCACTCACACACCAGGGGTGAACCTGAAGAGCATGTCTTTGGAGTGTGGGAGGAAACCAGAGCACCCAGAGGAAACCCATGCAGAAAACATACAAACTCCATACAGACCGAATAGAAAACAATATATGATCCTGCATAAATTATTATAATGTATAACTGTAAGAATGTATAGCTGTCTGTAAGTGTAAGTAACTCTGGACTAGGACATCTTCTAAGCAACTGAACTAGCTAAAGATATAGAAATCCGACAGAGTACAGCGCCCACGTATATTCGGACCACATCTTTGGCCAGGGGCCACAGTAGGAGTTCGGTATGTTTTTGCCTCACACAGATACTGCTGAACTTTTTGGAAGAGCAGCAGCATCTCCCTGTTCAGGATCTTCAAGCCCTGGAATTCTCCTCAAGTGTGCTTCATGCCCACCTCCTCCCACTGCTCTTTCTGGCAGGTTTGCAGCATCTCCACCATGTTCCTCAGGGTCAGGTTGATGTGTGTGTAGAAGGCAAGGGACCTGACGCTGGCAGATGGGATAGTTAGGCTGGCTGAGTTTAGAGGCTGCCTCCTCCCCATGAGCTACCAGACTACAGTGGAGGTCATCCTCCGAGGGAACCATCAGCTCATCCATCTCTGCTCTCTCAGCACACCAGTGCCTGGAGTGTGTTTGAAAATATACTTTCAATCCTGCGTACAGTACGGCGGTGATAATGTAACTGCATAGGCTGACAGTCCAATTTCCTTGTTTTATAGCCCGGTCGTTTTAAACCCATAATTTCAGGTCCTAAACAGCGCAGAAGTGTCAACGGAAATCTCCAGATGTAACTGTTCTTACTATGCTCCCAAAAATAATAGCCAATATTTATGTTTTTGATTTAGTTTGATTTAGTATCTTGGAAAGAAATATGGGAAAGATATCTGCCGGTAGGGTGCGCGGTGGCGCAGCGGATTTGGCCTGTGTTTGCTCTCCGGTGGGTCTGGGGTTTGAGTCCCGCTTGGCGTGCCTTGCGGTGGACTGGCGTCCCGTCCTGGGTGCGTCCCCTCCCTTTCCGGCCTTGTGCTCGACCGTGCTCGAGACAAGCGACTTCAGTCTGTATGTGGGTATCTGTTGGTAAAGTATCCTTCAAAGTGTGTCCTGTCATTGGTGTTAAAATAAACATCTCCCCTTTGTCACTGTCCAGTTATATTGTGTCGCTTTGGGATTTCCTGCTCAGTGCAAGAGACATGCCCAGGGGACCGGTGTCCACATCATACTTCATCCCCTTCCGTAAGACGGCTGCTCGCGGCCCGCCCTGCGTCCTCAGAGGATCCATGTGCTTCTTGGCAATGGAAATGAGTGCAAAGCCCTTGATTTAGGCCTCCTTGGTGCCCACCGCCCCGTCCCGGTGGTGCCTGCCCGAGGCCGAGGACTCACGGATCATACCCGGGGTCGTGGGGATGTGCCGCGCAGGGCGCTCATGTCACATAAAACACATATTATTTAATTCCCAAGATACACACAAGTAGTAGAAAAAAACAGTAAAATAAGTGAAACTGCCAAAAAAATCGCAAAGGAACAGACCGCCTCTTCAAAGCCAGCAAGCTTTGCATGTGTTTGCAAATAAAAGTTGGTCTCCAGTTCATGCTTGGTCAAAAGAAATGTTTTTGCAGACACTGGTACACCCTGGTGCAAAAGCTCGTCTGTCAAATTGCATCGCCTTGGGCCGCTTTTCCAATTCCGATGGGTTTTCGGGCTTTTCCATCGTTCGGCACAAGCTATTTGCATGCAGCCTGCGATCTGCATGGATGTGTGGGCGTGTTCGTCATGCGCCGAACCCAGTGATGTATTGACATGTCTCCCTCTATTTTCTAAATGCACCAGAACAATTATTGTGATGATTTATTATTCAGCTGGAGCCACCGAGAGTACTGCGTGAAAAATGCATGCCTTTATGCAACTACTCGTGTGATTTATACCTCTTCATATTGTGGATTGTGACAAATTGACTGTACTGTACTCTAGAATCATGTGTCTCTATCCATTTCTCTCCTTCTCTGATGTGATGCACTCTGTTTTTGAGATGTATGTCGCTTTGGAGAAAAGCATCTGCTAAATGAGCGAATGTAAAAATATATTAACTTGTACATATTATGAATTAGGGAACAGGGAGGTGGTACGGCAGTTTTGGTCAGGGCCTGCTGTGTGGTGGGCATGGGGTTCGAGTCCTGCTTGGGGTGCCCTGCGATGGACTGGCATCCTGTCCGGGGTGTGTCCCCTCCCTCCCCAGCTTTGTGCCCTGTGTTGCTGGGTTACACTCTGGTTCACTGCAACCCCACTTGAGACAAGTGGTTGTAGATGGTGTGTGTGTTGAAGTATCTTGAGAATTAATGACTGTCATTATTTGTGTGTTTATGTTGCACTGAACATATCCTATTGTGGTGTACAAAGTTGATGTTCTGGCCATGAAAACTGAAATAATTGAAAACAGAACTTCTCAAAAATAATGAGTTGAGTCTTTTGAAAATATATATATATATGAAACTGCATTGGCCACATTATTAGATACGCCAAGCTAGCATTGGGTCTCACTTTTTTGCCTATAGAACAGCCGTGTCTGCACAGGGCTCCTCTGGGTGCTCTGGTTTCCTCCCACACTCCAAATACATGCTTTTCAGGTTCATCCATAGTGTGTGTTCCACTGATGTATGGATGAGTGACCCCGTGTAAGTAGTGTATCTAGCAGTGTAAGCCACCGCAGTGAATAAGGTGTGTGGGCTGATAACACTACATAGAGTTCATTGGAAGTCGCTTTGGACAAAAGGGTCTGCAAAATAAATAAATGTAAATTCAGTAAAGAGAGAGCTTCTCAGTGGTGTTTTTGAACGCCGTATGTTTCTTTTCAGTTAGGAACCGCTGTACCACAGTACCTAAGTCGGAGCTCTCTCTTACAAGACCACAGCAATGCTGCATTGTAACAATGAGATGTTGATCATTTCCATTTGACATGCTTCTCTGCCAAAATGAATGTTCCATCAAAGAGTTGTTGGGTTATAGCCATTGAATTTTTCTGCTTCTCTTCATCCCTCTGCATGCACAGTCTGCTTTCTTCTTCCTCCTGGTGAAAGTGCTAAACTGTCTGGGATTCCTGCTTTATAGAGCTCTCTGGGTGTTTGGTCAGGGAGTTGCGATGATGCAGTGGGTTTGACCGGGTCCTGCTCTCCGCTGGGTCTGAGGTTGGAGTCCCGCTTAGGGTGCCTTGCGACAGACTGGCGTCCCATCCTGAGTGTGTTCCTTCCCTCTCCAGCCTTGTGTCCTGGGTTGCCGGGGTAGGCTACAGCTCCCCGTGAGCCTGCATGGGAGAAGTGGTTTCAGACAACGGGTGTGATTGGTCGGTGACTGAGAATTGCACTGAAACTGCATTGTATTGGTTATGGGAATCATTTTCAGTCTTTTTGGACTGGGTGATGAACCCAGTTTTATGAGTGTTTCAGCGCTCACCTTGTTGTGCGACATGACGTGACCTCTTTTACACTCCTGATCATTAAATGGCATTTCATTTCTAATTCACCTCAGTGAGCTGAATTTACAACTGTTTTATAGCTCAGATGAGAAGCAGAAGAGAGGGGAGGAGGAAATGTCAGAATTTGACAGGCGAAGGAAGGAGAAAAGAAGACAGGAAACTGCGATTCGTGTATAACTGGAGACCAGTTTGACATTTACATTTACATTTATTCGTTTAGCAGACGCTTTTCTCCAATGCGGTGTACATCTCAGGGAAAATACAATGTGTGCATTACATTAGCAGGCAAGAGAAACTTAGATGCAGACGCGTGATTCTAAATCACAGTTACTTCCCACCATGCGAACCAACGTACATCACACGAGTAGCTGCGTAAAGGGTTATCTGAACATCCAAATTACATTCCTAGGAATTTTTTTTAAAACATTTACGTTACATTACAGGAGCAGCTGCATGAAGTTCATCTATTGTTCAACAGGTATGATCTCAATGTAAAAGAGCATGAACATTTACACATTACATGAAGTTAAGAGATGATGGGAGAAGTGAGTCTGGAAGAGGTGAGTTTAAGACCCTTTCTAAATGTGGACAGAGATTCAGCAGTTCTGAGTGAGAGGGGGAGGTCAGTCCATGCACCACATCGGAGCCAGAACCGTGCTTTTGCTTCAGGACCACCGAGCGGGCAGAGGTGGAGGAGCACAGCAGTCGGGTTGGGCTTGTAGCGGATGATCGGGTCTTGTAGATATCTGGGAGCAGTTCCATTTATGCTGAATGTTTTCCGTGCAGAAGCGTAAACAATGTCGAGTCTGTGTGTAGTGAGAGAAAACGGTGGTGCAGCTGCTCTCATAATAGTTTGGAGACGGGTTTTCTGACTGAACAATGAGAAGGATTAATGTTCTAGGAGGAGCCCTGCTGCTGTATCTCGAAGCACGGTAACTGCAGCGAATGTTTGCAGCGGTACAGCTGCAGCTGTTCTGCTTTACATACAGGTAAGCTGTTCACGATGGATAAAAGTATATAATCTAGATTTAAAAGGCAGTGGAAAATGTGACAATGAGCTGAGACTACGTATCTGCTGGGAGAGGCAGATCCTCCGAGAGGCGAAAGCCGTTCGGTGTCTCTACCTTGCGCTCCTGCCGAGCCTGTTCCAGAAGCATATGTGCGTGGTGGGCGTGCAGTTTCGTGCAGTTTCGTCTCCACGCAAGACTCACATACTGGAAGAAGCAGAAAAAGTCGTTGGGGTACAAGTGGTCCTCCAGGGCATCCATTCACTGCACCGTCCTGTTTCTTGGTTGCAGGAATCCCATCGTCTGCTTGCCCCCTTATTCCACTCCTCTCTCCTCATCACAGTCCATCATCACGTCACCGGTTCACATCCGCCTGTGATCGAGACCTACCCTCACTTTTTTTTGCCCATATTCTGGTAAATCTGACCTTGGCAGATTTAAGCAGCAGAAATTAATCATTGGTTTCCTGTTCCTCGCTGCAGTTATGCTGCGAAATGCACCGCGGCAGAAGGCGACCTCGAGAAATACGCAGTTGAAATGTTTGCCGTAATTTTATTATGTACAAGAGGGGTCATCCTCTGTAACATCTGTAATACTTTTAAATCCTTCTGAACCAAGAACTCCTGCTTCTGTGTCACCTTACTGGTGTCTTCAGTGACAATGTTTGGAACAAAATGGTTCTGAAACTCACCATTGAATACTGGCACCATATACAACTGTTGTATACAGTATAGTTTAGGTATAACTCTTGGACACCTGGACTATATTTACATTTATTCATTTAGCTGATGCTTTTCTCTAAAGGTTGCAATTATTACAAGCTTTCAATTATTTACCCATCTATACAGCTGGGTAATTTTACTGGAGTAAGTTAAGGGTTGGAGATTGTCCAAGGGTACTACAGCTGGAGGTGGGCATCAAACCCATAACCATTGGGTCTAAAGGCAGCAGCTCTAACCATGACACTACCAGGGACAACAACTCCCAAACTCCTGTGAAGTCTGTGTGGCATCATTTGCATCCACTGGCTTTGGGTTCTGCAGCACCAAAATCTTAACCCAATTACAGATGCTCTTCGACTTACAACGGTTCGACTTTACGATGGTGAGGTGGCGATAGACAGTCAGTAGAAACCGTACTTCGAATTTTGATTTTTCTCAAGCGATATGTGGAGCAATACTCTCTCGCGATGCTGGGCACTGGCAGCGATCCCCATCTCCCGTTCTGTCACGTGACGGTATGTGTTAGGTGGTTAAATATTTTTTCGACTAACGATGGGCTTCGCGGAACGTAACACCACCGTAGGTCGGGGACCACCTGTAAAGCTAAAGATGATCTCAATCCCTCTTCAGAAAGTAACACACACACCTTTTCTGAACCGCTTGTCCCATACGGGGTCGTGGGGAATCGGAGCCTACCCGGTGACACAGGGCGTAAGGCCGGAGGGGGAGGGGACACACCCAGGACAGGACGCCAGTCCACCGCAAGGCACCCCAAGTGGGACTCGAACCCCAGACCCACTGGAGAGCAGGACCTGGTCCAACCCACTGCACCACTGCACCACCACAGCCCCTCTTGAAAGTAACATTAATTGCTATATTTCCTTAGCTCAAAACATGTTCAAGTTTTCCTAGTTCTTTACATTTTGTTAAATCACAGCGGACTGAAGCTCCCAAAAGATGTTTTTGTACAAAACAATGTTTTTTGTTGTTATTTTCGGGTGCATTTCAGGTCAGAATGAATCACACAGAGGGCCATCTCAAAAGACTGTGATTCAACCCCCTCCGGTGTTTTCCATAGTAACTCTGTGTTAGAACACTATATTATGGTAATTTTGACATTCTTCCTGAAAAGAATCTTATTAATGAGAAATGGGAAGTGGCTGGATCATTCAGTAGGTGGCATCAGAGTGCTGCTCAGCAACATAGATCCCTCATGCAAAGTCATATTTGATCTTTTTTTTTTAAAGATCCAACTGTGATCAATAATTCACAAGAGGATTCTTTAAATGGCTTTGTCTGAGTAATATTTTTTGAGTCCCTTATTTGGGATCTTGGTGGGAAGCAATCGATGAGAAGCAGGGGATCCGCGCTGGTCCGCTCATCGTGACAGCCCGGGTCAGTTCCAAATAATGTGGGTGATCATTTTCTCTCTCACATGTTCATTCGGTGTCTCTCTCCTGCATTAATGCGCAGTCCGTTTGCTCATCAGTCTGGCAGTGTGGTCACTGAACGCACTCTCTTGCAGTTTGAGGTCAGAAGTGGGGAGTGCGTTAAACTTGCTGGTTAATGGTGCATCATGATGCCAAGAGACAACAGGTCACTCCAAAGTGGTTTGTCCCTTACGGCCAGGCATGTGGGCATAGAGGGCTGCATCAGTGCTCCACCAGTGCTCCATCAGCACTCCATCAGTGCAAAAACAGTGCTCCACCAGTGCTCCATCAGTGCACCACCAGTGCTCAATCAGTGCTCCATCAGTGCTCCATCAGCACTCCATCAGCGCACCACCAGCGTTCCACCAGTGCTTCATCAATGCTTCACCAGTGCTCCATCAGTGCTCCACCAGTGCTTCATCAGCACTCCATCAGTGCACCAACAGTGCTCCACCAGTGCTCCATCAGTGCACCACTAGTGCTCCATCAGTGCTCCATCAGTGCTCCACCAATGCTTCATCAATGCTCCATCAGTGCACCACCAGTGCTCCACCAGCGCTCCATCAGTGCTCCATCAATGCTCCACCAGTGCTCCATCAGTGCTCCACCAGTACTCCATCAGTGCTCCACCAGTGCTCCATCGGTGCTCCATCGGTGCTCCATCAATGCTTCACCAGTGCTCCATCAGTGCTCCACTAGTGCTCCATCAGCACTCCATCAGTGCACCAACAGTGCTCCACCAGTGCTCCATCAGTGCACCACCAGTGCTCAATCAGTGCTCCATCAGTGCTCCATCAGCACTCCATCAGCGCACCACCAGCGTTCCACCAGTGCTCCACCAGCACTCCATCAGTGCTCCATCAGTGCTCCATCAATGCTCCACCAGTGCTCCATCAGTGCTCCATCGGTGCTCCATCAGTGCTCCATCAATGCTTCACCAGTGCTCCATCAGTGCTCCACTAGTGCTCCATCAGCACTCCATCAGTGCACCAACAGTGCTCCACCAGTGCTCCATCAGTGCACCACCAGTGCTCAATCAGTGCTCCATCAGTGCTCCATCAGCACTCCATCAGCGCACCACCAGCGTTCCACCAGTGCTCCACCAGCACTCCATCAGTGCTCCATCAGTGCTCCATCAATGCTCCACCAGTGCTCCATCAGTGCTCCATCAGTGCACCATCAGTGCTCCATCAATGCTCCACCAGTGCTCCATCAGTGCTCCATCGGTGCTCCATCAGTGCTTCATCAATGCTTCACCAGTGCTCCATCAGTGCTCCACCAGTGCTTCATCAGCACTCCATCAGTGCACCAACAGTGCTCCACCAGTGCTCCATCAGTGCACCACTAGTGCTCCATCAGTGCTCCATCAGTGCTCCACCAGCGTTCCACCAGTGCTCCATCAGTGCTCCACCAATGCTTCATCAATGCTCCATCAGTGCACCACCAGTGCTCCACCAGCGCTCCATCAGTGCTCCATCAGTGCTCCACCAGCGTTCCACCAGTGCTCCATCAGTGCTCCACCAATGCTTCATCAATGCTCCATCAGTGCACCACCAGTGCTCCACCAGCGCTCCATCAGTGCTCCATCAGTGCTCCACCAGTGCTCCATCAGTGCTCCACCAGTACTCCATCAGTGCTCCACCAGTGCTCCATCGGTGCTCCATCAGTCCTCCATCAGTGCTCCATCAATGCTTCACCAGTGCTCCATCAGTGCTCCACTAGTGCTCCATCAGCACTCCATCAGTGCACCAACAGTGCTCCATCAATGCTCCACCAGTGCTCCATCAGTGCTCCACCAATGCTTCATCAGCGCTCCATCAGCGCTCCACCAGCGCTCCATCAGTGCTCCATCAGTACTCCAACAATGCTTCAACATTTATCCCTTTGCTATCTCATGTCAAAGTTCTCTCCTAGAACCAGTTTTTAATCACAGAGAGAGAAACTGTTGATTTTTAAACATCACCTCTTACTTACATAAGAACTTACAAAAATTCTTCCTGCCAACCCTGCCTTGCCACTTCAACGGTTGATGTCAGACATGTGGGTAATTGCAGTAAATCACTTAGCTGGTTTTATTTTGCACACAGTTTATCTGTGCCAGTTCACATGCTGAGAGGCAACTGGTGATTCTTGAATTTGTTTTTATTTTTCTAACTGTAAACCACTTTTGTTTCCTACTGAAGCATGCAGTATAATGTCATCACATTAAATACATTTTAATAACTTTTTTTCCCACCGTTGACAAGTAGTGTCTCCTATTCTCTTGACCCTCTCCTCTCCCCCAGTGGTTTCCAGTTGACGTTGGATTTCAAGAGCCAGAAAGAACCACGTATCTCCTCATCATATCCACTTTTTGTTATTAATAAGGTTATTAACAGCAGCTCAGCAAGCTAACTCAAGTGATGTTACATAGAATAGGTATCATGATTACAGTGTTTTTTTATTGGCTACTAATCTTGCTGTCAATGACTAACTAATAAGTGCAGGTCTCATGTGTAGAATTGTAAAAATAAAATAAAACTGGCATATTATCACAAGAACATACACTTCTAAGCTATCATGATCAAAATGTGCTATCCAATTAACACACACTAAACATATGATACTTGGTGTTTGTGTTAAAGACACACACGCACATTGACTGAAATCACTTGTCCCAAGTGGGGGTCGGGGTGAGCCGGTGCCTAACCCCACAACACAGGGTGCAAGGCCAGAGGGGACACAGCCAGGGCGGGACACCAGTCCGCCGCAAGACACCTCCAACGGGACTCAAACCCCAGGCCTCTCAGAGAGCAGGACTTGACCAAACCCACTGCACCACCTCACCCACCTTGTGTTGGACATTCAACCTTTAATGCAAAAAAAAAAAACCTGTGAAGAATCAGTCAATGAAAACAATACATATTAAGTCACACACTAAAATTTGACAAAATTTGGATAGTCGAACAGGGACCGTATTTTCTGAGATTATAACAAGTGAATCCAGCCAATAGGGGGATCATGAAGAGTTAAGAACTTCAGTGCGGCATGAGCCAAACTAGTGAAGAGAAACAAAGGAAAAAAGAGGGTGGCATTCTTCACTGGTCTGGGCTGTGCGGTGATATAGCAAGTAATGCTGGTGTCTCACAGCGCTGGGCTGTGGGATTTACAGTGGCTTTTATCCCTGCTCCATCTGTGTAGAGTTTGCATGTTCTCCCCTTGGCTTTCCGGGCCCCTTTAACACTGCAAAGACGTGTATTTCAGGTGAATTTGTGACTCTGAATGGCCTATAGTGTGTACGTATGTCTGTGTCACATGGTTCTGGTGTATAGATGGGTGAACCACTGGAAGGATTTTACTGCTTTGCGTCTCGCATCGTAAGTCACCTGGAATAAATACTACGTGATAATCGCTGTAGATCGCTCAGAAGAAAAGCGAAAGCCAACTCGATAAGTGCAAATGTCTTGTGCCAGTCAGCTACTGAGAGGCACGCGAAATCCAAATTCGGCCTGGATGTCTCATAAGCCTAAGATGGATTTTAAATAAAAGTCCTCGTGATCTCTTAACTCAAATGGGCATATCTTGAGGTGCGACTGTACTAATAAAATGTGACACAGTGGGCCGCTTCCGGTCCCATTTACAGCTTTAGCATTTCTAGTTGAGACACGAAACACAAAACAGCAGTTCAACTGGTAAAGAAAGAAAGCCGATTGTGTTTCTAATGCCTCTGAACCAGGCAAGTTTGAATCAACCTTCTTCAAAACCCCTTCCTCTTCTTCATCCCAAAATGTTGTTTAACTAGGAATCTCCATTAGGGTTAAATGGCCCCATTTGTACTGAATGAGGGGGTGCGGTGGTGCAGTGGGTTTGCCTGTGCCTGCTCTCTGGCGGGCATCGGGTTTGAGTCCCGCTTGGGGTGCCTTGTGACGGACTGGCATCCCATCCCGGGTCTGTCCCCTCCCTCTCCAGCCCTATGCCCCGAAATGCTGGGTTAGGCTCTGGTTTGTTATGACCCTGCTCAGGATGAGTGGTTTCAGATACTGTGTGTTTTGAATGAACCCTCCCTAGAGGTGAGACATCAGTCCAGCACATGGGTCGAATATTGAACCACCGCCTGATACTCTAGACTTGTAAGAACGTTGTGATTTTCTGCTTTAGTTGAGTGGAACCTGAATTGCTGAAAGCAACACTCCTGCCCCTTAAGCTCTTAACTTTACAAATGAACAGTTCTTTTAGATGCATTCTTGTGAGAAGACAACTTTAGATCAAATCTTTTGGTGGACTGTGATTTTTTTTTATCCCGCAATTTTTTTGCATATCATAATATTGAAATGATATTGTCTCTTGTTCCTATTCACTAAGCTAAAGAATTCACTCAGTAGAGACAAAGCCACAAAAGTTTATAAAAACCCCACATTTAAAGTAATTTTGGCCAGTTTAAATTTAATTTATGTTTCTCTTCGGCGAGCGAGTCAAGCGATTAAGTTAAATAGGTCTTTAGAAAAAGGGCCCACCTTGCTTTATATTCACACTCTACCTCTTATTGAAAGAGGAATTGGACCGTTGGTCCACTTTAACCCTCATGAGGTCTTTACTTTCCATTCATGTTGATTCCCTTGAACTAAAGCAGCTTGGAACTCTGGGTAATTTTTACAAGGCGAAAGAGCTGAGTGTTTCTGCATGTCGTTGAAAGCTGATTTTTTTAAAAAAATGCTTTAAATTGTCATTTGGTCCAAGACCTGAAGCGGTGCAACAATTACCTGCTGTGAGCCAGTGACCTCCAGCTCTCTACAGCCGCTGACCAGGTCGTATGAGGAGCGCTCATTAGATTCAGTGGTATAACACATGAGCTGCGAAGGCCAAAAAGATCACACCAGAAGCGGGTTCGACAACAAGTGAACCGGGAGGGCTTTGTATTCACGATGCGTAAATACGGAGATCCCCTCCAGAGACACTACATTTACTCTTACTGCATTTACATTTATTCATTTAGCAGATGCTTTTCTCCAAAGCGATGTACATCTCATAGAAAATACAATTTGTGCTTTACATTAAGAGAAAGAGACATGGCTCCAGACATGTGACTCTTAAATAAACCTAGTTTGTTACTTCCCACTCGATGCACCTGTGCTCATCGCTCGAGTAGGTGCATACAACGCAGGATAGATGAATCCTGATAACCTTCTGCAATTTTTTTTTTATAATAAGGTAAACAAACAAACATTCACATACAACGCAGGGGTAGCTGTGTAAAGGCTTATCTGGGGACGATCATGACGTTACGGTGCATGAACATTTACACCATGCATGAGCTGGAGAGATCTTAGGCGAAGCGGGTCCGGAAAAGGTGAGTTTTCAGACCCTTCTTGAATGTCAGCAGAGTTTCAGCATATTCTGATACGTGCTTCAAAATCACATGTAGTTATTTGTGTCATTAGCTGTGCGATGTTAGCACGTCCCAGAATAAACTGAACTGAATTAGGCCGAATGCGGACGGAGGCTACTGTTGAATTCGCTCTTGGTTTCTGCTGCAGCTCCTGAAACATCGACCGCAGCGCCGAGGAAATTTGGATCACGTGACATTGGTCGCTCTGTCTGCCGCCGTGAAGTCTCCCTCATCATCCTGCCAACTGACACGTTCTCTCCTCCCTAGGAGGGGGACACTGATGGCCTCAGGCAGCCCCTGGGGGTCATGCCAGGCCCCTTTAAAATGTCAGGTGTCAGCCAAGTCAGGGTTATTTAATTATTAACCATGTTGTTCACGTTTCCCTGCAAAAAGCCTCATCCAGCGCGATGCGAACAAAACACTGACACATGATGTATTTAAGCAGTAAGGAGTTATGAAAAGACCAGTGAGCAGGGACTGACGTGTAATATAAAATGCCATGTGTCGAGTGAATAGTGAAATATATTCATTAAAAGTTTGTTTATTCCGGAAAGCTCGTCGGTGGTATGTGTCTGAGAGCATTATTTGTGTCTCCTAAATGATGAAAAAATATTTTGCTCAGAGTCTGTGCCACGGACCAGTTCTTCTGTACTGTGCGTAGCTGATGTCACGACCACGCCTGCATCACAAACCAGCAGCACCTGACTCCAGTTAAGCATCTGAAGCCGATCGGAGCGGTCAGTCATGAAAACCATCCCCAGCTCCTTCCCACTTGTGGAATCTCTTTGAGACAACTGTCCCTCCAGCAGTCATGACTCTTTCTGAGTCCCTTACCAATCTTCCTCTGAGTTCCTCATTCCCTCACCCCTCAGCCGTCTCCTTGTCCCTGTTCCTGTTTCCTACGGCAACCAACCTCGCTTCGCGCCATTGACCACGTCTTCGGATTCTCCCCTCGCGCCTCGGATTGAACCACGCTTGCCCCCGACTCAGAGCGCTGCCTAGCCCCGAGTATCTTTCTAAAACCCGGTCCCGCAGTTGGGTCCACATTGACCCTTCGGTCTGCTCTGTGCGGCAGCTGAGCACAGTTAGTGCATAAAACCATGAACCAGTCGTAATGCTCTCCCTTTCTCTCAAACCGTCTCTTTTCTGAGCTCTCTTTTCCAGAATCCCCTTAGTGGTTTTCTACCAGGTGTCGGACCCTTGTGAAACCTGAACAACCTGCTGCAAAGCCAATGAGAAACCCAAGTTTCATTCATTTCTGGAGGGCAATACAACTACGTGGGAGCATCTCAACACTTTTTCCTGGCCCATGAGGCGGAGTGGTGAACAGACAAACAGAAACCTGGCCGGTTCTAACCGTTTTTCTGACGCTGCCTTGGGCAGGACTGTTTCTATCATACTCCAGAAGAACCAAATCCAATAGCTTCCAGATCTTCTTTAGCCACCGACAACTCGAAAGGGGACCAGAAACGGTTCAGTCCAGACGATGAGTTGAATGGTAGGGAGAAGATGGTGGCCTGAATCGTGGCAGAAGAGAGAAGCACATCCCTCAGAAATATGTGGTTCCCCCAAAGCAAGTCATCAGGACAATCAGACAAAGAGACGGTCAACAGTATATGGGAAAGATTTCATGTTTGCTCTTCTTGTTTTGTTAGCTGCTCATTAAATGTTTTTCCCAACCTCGTCAATCTGAACTACATTTGGTTCGGTTTGATTATTACGCTGAATTCCACTTTAGGGAATTCTTTACTGGAAGTTTAATGCAGTTAAAATTCTTTCCTCAAAGGTTAATCGGACCTTCAGGTCTATGTGATCACGAATACTGTAGCTTACCCACTATGCTATTTGCTTTGTGCCATAAGTGAGGTAGCAAACATCCCCTAAACCAACGGAACAGCGGAACGTCCGGTCGATTGAGACACAAAAGAATTTAAAACATGACACAGCGCTATGTGTAATTTTTCCTAAAGCAAATATTTGTCTGCACCGACTACAGCTCCTGTCATGAGGTCATTACATCACTAAAAACGATATCTTTCATCGTTGAGATCATTTGCGGTAATGCCTTAGTATCATATTTCGTGCTCTGTACGATCACAAAGCAATACATCGCAGGGGCATTGATGAATTTTGCTTTGATACTTCATGCCTTCTGTCAAACATTCAAAAAGAAGCATCACGTAGCCAGTCCAGCATTCAGCACTGACAGAGCTATTGCAGAACACTCTTGGTTGCCAGGCAATAGAAAAAGTCCCAGAGAGCCTTTGCCAGGCAGATCAGAATTGCTGTCCAAGAGCACTTTCCATTATTGTGACTTTTGCTTTGGGAACTATAGCTCCCCACGTGAGCCCTGAAGAGACTGTAAATAGATATAAATACGGGGGCAAGAGGTCATTTCCTGGAAAGGGCGGTAATGGGAGAGAGGACCTGGGTTCCTAGACAACAGCATTCAGGCCACTAATGCAAGCCTTCCAAGCAACAGACCCTTTCCCCACCTTCTCTTCTTTTTCATCATCTCTTTCCTGGAAACCCCACCCTTGCTCTTGTTCTAGTGGAAGGTGGCGCAGTGGCCTGCAATCTACCGATTCAAAATTCTAGAACTAGTCATGCCATCGCATCCATTCCCTCTATTGGACCAACGGCAAAACTAAGTGTTGGAAGAATGCATAGTAATGGAAACTGTAAACCAACAGTTTGGTTCAAAGTTTCTGCCAAAGAAGAGGTTAATAAAACGACAGTGACCTCTGATCTTCTTATTCTTCCAGTATCTCGCTCCTTTCTCCTCTCATGGGATACTGGTTACTCTATCGCTTTATTCAAAGCCTGACTTAGTGGCACCCAGGGCTCCACCTCTGAATCTGAATTACCCTCCTTAGCTTCCCCGACCTTCCTCCTTTAAATCTGTCACCTTGAATGTAAGAAGATACTATCGCCATCTGCTAGGGGAGGCCTTCTCTGGAAAACATCGAAATTGCGGAAGTTGCCGGGTGCTTGAGATGTGCAACCGTCACTGTTATGTAAGGTTACTCCTTTTTCCTTTCTGTTTTTTACCGCATGTCTGGCAGCTGATATGTTGATGGATCCTGAAGGAAGCCTGGAGGAAGGAAGCACAAAATGCACCAATTAAAGGGTCCTGCTTAGAAACAATGGTTTAAGCTTGGGATGGACTTTGGAGAATCTCCACTGGTTATTCGTAGGCTCCCAAGAGTGATATTGCATTGTGCTGAAGTTGATATTGCATTTTACAGGATCTGATAGATCCTTTTATTCTTCTTTCTTAGTATTTGTTTCAGTTCATGTCAATTTGGTTATTTGGTGTTCACTGGTGTTTGCTCTGTGTCTGTAGTATTGACATATTACACCAGTAAATTCCACGCATTACTGGCTGGATGAAACAGGCCCTGATGTTTCACGCGCTGGAACAGCAGTATTAATTTATTGTGATCTGAATGTAAGTGAACGAGAGCTAATATTAGGTGGAAACATGCACAGTTTTTCCGAGAGCATCTTTCCTGACCTCGTGAATCATGTCCAGTCAGTGGGATGTGTAATACATCCCCCTCACAGATTTGTAGTCATAATTCTGAGTCCACGTGTGTCTTACCACATATGGCAGTTCCCAGCTTTCTCAAGCAGTATTTGGGATATTCTCTGACCACCCCCCCCCCCCCATCTTGATTTAGTTCTTTCTTCTTTCACATTACATCCCCCTTCAGATTTTTTCATTCTAGTCTCACATGCTTTCTCTCTTCTTTAATGTATCCCTCAGCTTGAAGGAGTGGCAACTGAAGGAAATCATTTATTCATTTATGAAGAGAGTTTGGCGAGTCTTTAAAGCCATTGGACCAGCCTCTACTCATACATCAGCCTGATTTATGGCCCACATCTCAACAGGGAGTCGCTTCTTTCTCACTGTAAACACGGGGGGCTCAATTTAATTCCTGCCTTCTTCTTGTAAATCTGCTGCGAAGGGCTGCCTTCTCAGAAGATCTCACCAAGGGGCCATGTCTGGAGAAAAATCATTAAGACTAACGCACCCCTGACTGTGCTTGTTAAAAGCTAATGAAACCTCGATAAAACGGATCATCTCGATCCTAGAAGAGCGTCCGCGTGTCGAGAGTTGAGAGAACGGTGGGTGTTTAGGCATGGGGAAAACAGAATATACCTTGCTGTAGGGAAAAAAATTGCATTCTTTTCTGACTTTGAAACAGTAACTGCAGGAGAATGTTAAAGAAGTATTATTCAAATTCCAGTCCTTTGTTCATGGTAGCCATACAGCTATGTGCTTCAGAGATATAATGCCTTCACATAAGGTGTTTAATATGTGTCATCAGTCAGAAATCACACACGCTGTCTGAAACCGCTTGTTCTAAGTGGGGTCGCAGCAAGCCTGAGCCTAACCTGGCAACACAGGGCATAGGGCTGGAGGGGACACACCCAGGATGGGACAACAGTCTATCACAAGGCACCCCGAGCAGGACTCGAACCCCAGACCCACCAGAGAGGAGGACCTGGTCAAACCCCCGGCGCCACCGCACCCCCTACCAGTCAGAAATCTGCTTCTTCTACTCTGTATTTAACAAGGAGCACATATATGTATAACAGAAAAGCTAAATCAGGCAAATGGGCTGAAGAGAGGTGAGCGGAGGGCTTTGTCCTCAAGAGTCGGAGAAGCTATTTTCAGCTAACATGCAAGAGAGCAAAACTAGCGATCCTCTCCGGCTCCTTCCCACGGCGATCCTGCTTCCGGATGTCGTGCTGTCTCCCGGAGCTGGAGAGCGGGCTCAGAGACTGGCGCAGCTCCTCTTGTCTCTCCGGGAGAAGAGGGAGACAAATGCTCCGTGTGATGAAAGCTCCCTGAGGAGGGGCGAGCCGAGCTGCAGGTGCTCGGTCCCATCGACGGCAGCCGGCGCCTTGTTTGCGGAGTTGCGCGCTCCGAGTCTGGTAACCTTCAACCTCGTGGAAAAGAGCTGCGATCGGGATTCGGCGAGGATTAGGGCTAGATCGTCCCCTTATTTATTTGTTCGTTTTCCGAAAGGTTCGACGCAATGTTTTCGAAGTAAAGAAGCAAAGCGACGTGCTCATCGCCCGAGGCAGGCACGTGGCGCTCAGGGTCCTCGAAATTTGCCGGTTTCTTTTCTTCTTTGTGGTTCCTGACGTCACTCGATAAGTCGCTCAACAGAGAGAAAGGTGATTTTTTTTTTCCTGAATGATACCTTCAGGTAGCTGCCTAAGAGGTGAGGTGGAGGCCACACCCGGAGGCCCTGAGTTCCAGCGGCAGTCTCACGAGGAGAAAGAAAACCTCTCATCGGAGGAAAGTGTTTTACGTAGCGGCCTCTTCCTGACCCTCTACTGAAAGAGGAGCATCCCTCTTGGCACCAACACGCTCTTATTATTTAGGGTGCGGTGCGGACACTCGGTCCCCTTGCTACCTCTTCGGTATCTCGTTCACGACGGCAGCGCTCTGTCTGCAAACTCAACAAACGTCTGACCCGAGACATCAATTTCTCATCCACGGCACTTTGTTCTGTCATTTCTCTCCAGCTGAAATTCCCCGTGGGTGTTTGGCCACACAGCAGTTAAAGTACCCGGACGGTCCTTTGCATCCTGTAAAGATGAGCAGCTCTGATCGAGAGACGCCCTCGTTCCCTCCGCTTTTCGACCGCGGTCAGTTCTCCAGGCGCAACTCGAGGATGCTCAATTCTTCTGCTGCCTGTCCTTCTGAGGCAGCTGTGGGCAAAGCAATGTTTGTGATGAATATTTCTGCTTTAATTACTTTCTGTGGCTGAAGCAGCAAATTGCCTTATGTGGATTGCTTCAACGTCATTATATTCGTCGTTAATTCAAACGTTTCTCTGCCTAAACGGATGCAGATACAGTAACATCTTATATACACACATCTACCAAGCAAGAAATGCATGAACATGCATTTTTCTGACATATCTGATGCGATACTGATAACGTTGACAACATCTGCGGATTCTGAGTACACAATTTATGTGCAGCGCTAAGTGGATCGGATCAGTCTTTCAGCGCCCTTCAGCAGCAGACACTGTGTATCAGATATATGTATCATTCAGATATATTCCATAGTGATCAATAACACGCTTGAAACATATCAAAGTGTACAGCACAAATTCGTGTTCAATTTGCAAAAAATCAATTTGGGAGCGAACACCTCTCTCCGAACATTTGAATAATATACTTGTCATTTATCGGAACACTTTGATCTTTGCTACAAAAATTGCCCGTGCCGCTGCCGGCTTGAGATAAATAATAATGTAGAAAACTGGAACTCTGAGTGCTGTTTGTGATGGACTTGCCAGAAGTTTTCTCCAGGATGAATAACCTACGACAGCGAGACACAATGGAGAGGGAGGCCATTTTAATATCTGACAAGCTGAACAGCACACTCCAGATCTTATAAAGAGTGGTAATGAATTATTCATTCTGAATTATGAAGTCGTAGCTTACTGAAAGCAATAAATGGAGCCCTGGATATGTATCCATCACTTTCCAGTGGTTAAAAAAAGAACAAAGAGCTGACGGGAAACAGAAATATGGGTGTTGTCTCAAAACTTCTCATCTGGGCGTTTCTTTTTAGTCCTAGTGGCATAATATTCAGCACACTTCTTATAAGACCCAGCAGTCTCTTTATGCTGGAAGTATGGGCATAAGGGTGATGGCACAACAAGTAACGCTTCTGTCTCATAGTGCCGGGGTGGTGCAACAGAACATGAGTTTGATCCCCGCTCAGCCTGTTTGGAGTTTGCATGTTCTCCCTGTGTCTGCATGGGTTATCTCTGGGTGCTCTGGTTTCCTCCCACACTCCAAAGACATGCTGTTCAGATTCACCCATAGTGTGTGAGTGACAGAAAGAGTGTTCCACTGATGTATGGATGACTAACCCAGTGTAAGTAGTGTATCTAGCAGTGTAAGTCACCATGGTGATTAAGGTGTGTGGGCTCATAACACTACACAGAGTTCATTGTAAGTTGCTTGGAGTAAAGTGTCTGATCAATAAATAAATATAACCGGGTTAAACAGTATGCAGAACTAGGAAAAATGCATAGCACATTTTCACATGTGAATGGTCGTATACCACTGGAAAGATTCATTAATATTCCATGTCCTCTTCTAAAAAATATGAATATTAAATGTCATTCTTTTTCACTTATCTCCCATCAGCAACAACCTTAACACTTTTACTCTTAAAAATACAGATGCTCCTGGACTTAGACGGTTCGACTTATGATTCTTTTTGACTTTACGATGGTGAGCTGGCGACAGACATTCATTAGAGACTCTACTTCGAATTTTGAATTTTGATCTTTTCAAGCGATACGCGGAGCGATACTCTCTCGCGATGCTTGGCGGTGACAGCGATCCGCATCTCCCAGCCTGTCATGCGGAGGTGTGTATTAGGTGTGTTAAATGCATTTTCGACTTACGACGGGTTTCGCGGAACGTAACCCCATCGTAAGTCAGGGACCACCTGTATGCCGTTTTCTGTCGCATCCCTTGATTGTCATTGTCATTTAAGAAGTAAGGTTCAGTCTTATTATCGATTTCAGATTTTTTGGAAACATGCTCGGGTAACATGTTCACTTAGTTTCAGTTCACAACCTGACCTCTATCCAGATTGCAGCAGTAAACCTTGGTTCTATGTTTGACTCCTAGCTGTTCATATTCGTGTGCGCTGATGATGTCGCCTCGACTAGCGATGAAACGTCTGCAATCTAAATGCCAAGCTCGGCGAATTGCCGAACGCCCCAATCAACAACCCGAGCTACGAAGACCGCCAATCTTCTCGATGATCTCCAATCAGTGATATATATCGGCAACCATACATGTTAGTTTACAAATACGCTGGAGAAGTAAAGTATCCTTAGAAATTTTCATGTAAATTTATTTTAAATGGGCTGGGGGCATAGATGAGGTTCTCTTTTATTTTGGGGGGTGGCTTTTCATGGCTGATTTGACCCTAGTGCACATTAGTTGGCTGAGAAAACACTTCAGGTCTTATATTTGTGCTTTTTAATTTCTCTCTACCTTATGGTTTTAATATAACACTGCCTAATCTGATGCATGTGTTACTCTTTTCAAGAATATATTTCGTGTTGATGGTAATAATTTTCAGACATGCTTGGAGAATAAAGCTGTGTGCAACCTGCCCTTTCTCAGCTGCTTAGTCCTACGGACCATCCGGCCCCGTTGTTCCGACTGTACTCACACTCACACACACACACACACACTGACTGAAACCGCTGAACTGGAGCCTAACCCTTCAACACAGGGCATAGAGCTGGATGGGGAGGGGACACACCCAGGACGGGACACCAGTCCATCACAAGGCACCCCAAATGGGACTCGAACCCCAGACCCGCCAGAGAGCAGGCACAAGCCAAACCCACTGCACTCACCAAACCTTATATACAGGATATATATTCCAGGTAACTATAAGGGCAGTAATTGTGAGAAGCCCCTTTCATAGCAGCACAGGTGTTATGGGAGCGAGTGTAGAGAACATGCTCAGGCCCCAACCTGAAACTATATTCCGGACCCCAAAAAATAACGGAAATGCTTTTATATAATTCCCAACTCGTCTTAGAATGGCTCTGGCCTATCTACGGTGCTGTGTCGAACGGATAGATGATCAGGATTCCCTGTGTTTTCAATAATCCCTTTTCTCCAGTCTGCTAGTTTTTTGCTCACCTCTCTCATTCCATCTCTGCCTCTCAAAGAAGACGGCCAGTATTAATTATTTTACATCTGAGATGACGTTGTCTGTGTTCTGTGACTCCAGGACATCATGTGTGGCGCGAACCGCGGGGCTCCCGGCTTTATAAAGAAAAGAGTGGCGCTTCATGAAGAAAAGATTGAATAGCCAACATTTTCTATTTCTCACTCATGTGCTTGGAGCTCCTGCACCGGTCATACTTCTGAATTTGTAGATGAATTCATTTATTTCTTTATTCCAGTGCAATTCACACTGGAGTTCGAGTGCTTTCCCTTTGCTGATGTCAGGCTAATATTTCCCTCCAAAACTCCTCGGTCATGCTACGGCATCACCGCTGCAGCACATAAACCAATGTAAATTCACTGTGCATTTGCGTCCAGCCTGGCAAAGAAAGGAGGAAGGCAACCGGGGCCTCTACAGCAAGCAAGAGCTCATTTAGCTGATTTTTCAATGCGGTTTTGAATAAAAAGCCTCATAATTATTTTCCAGGGAACGCTTTTACTGAGAAGCACAGTGCGAAAACTGCAACAACCCAACAGATAAGACAAGCAGGGGTTTGGCACCAAGGCCAACATCAGAGCCTCCTAGTTTTCGCCAACATTTATCACACGAGCAAAGCTGGCAGCAATTCCCACCGTCTTCTAAAGTATAAAATAATTTACTAGAAATTGCATTTGATTGTGCTGTACACCACGCAGAGCGTTTCCTCACATTGTGCTGAGCACAGCGAAATGCGCAAGTCATCCCTCCATATACCAGGCAGGGTACGAAACAATGGATAAAACCTACAGTCAGCAGTTTCATGGTATATTTTATGGCCGTTTCTTCCTTCCACCCGCAAAAAAGTAAATCACTGAAGGTTTCTTACAGCCACAAAACATTTCACATTTGAATTTCACTCTGCATTTTGAGTCCCACTCAGTCTGAGTGGGGAATTTTCTTTTTCTTCTAACGCGTCGTTCCAAGCGGAAATATACGGCAGCTACGAAATATAGGCACACACGTGGGAGGTACAAATTACTGAAAGGCACACACTGCAGGTCACTCAAGATCCCAGGAGATGTGCAGAGAAAGTTATTTCTTTATAAGAGGCCACCGCTATGTACTGTGAAACCGAGAAGAAAGTATCTCAGGGCGGGGAAATTTCATTGACTCTTAACGTTCCCCTAAAGTCTTTAAAATCATGCAGTAACGTTTTGCTTCTGTGCGACAACCTCGTTTCAACCGTAAAAATGTGATCATAACTTCCGTTGCAACCATGTATCCGTCAGAACTATAGCTGTGGAGTTTGTGCGAGAGCTGCATTGCGGTCTAGATGCTTTTGAAGAAACTTCATTTACATTTACATTCATTCGTTCTGCAGACGCTTTTCTCCAAAGCGACCCGCATGACAGAGAAGAAGACAAAAAGGTGCATTATAGCAACAGAAGGAGAGATTTGGATCACATAACATCGCATGACCCACTATACATCACATGACTAGCTGCATATACGCCTTTCCATTGCTAAACGACTTCTTAAAAATGATGAAACATAGCAAACGCGTATATATTCATCAAGAACTTACAAGATCAGGGGAGAAGTGAATCTGAAAGAGGAGCGTTTTGACACCCTCCTTAAATGTAGAGAGAGATTCAGCAGTTCTGAGTGAGAGGGGGGAGGTCGTTCCGCCACACGGGAGTCGGAACCGAAAACCTTTGTGCTTTTGATTTTGGAACTCTTGTGTGTGGAACCACCAACCGGGCAGAGCTGGAGGAGCAAAGCAGTCTGGTTGGAGGGTCATGAGCGAACAAGACTTGGCGTTTGCCAATAAGCGCTACGATTATTGGATGAGATCAAAATCTAAATAGTTGACAATGTGACTAATGTGATGACGTGGAAAATCTGCTCGTCGGAATTAGCCTGACCCCCCTCTTCTCCTTGCCTATACTATAAGTGTGATATAACCCTGCTTTTCTTACCTCCCCACTGCCTCCAGCTTTGCTTCCCTCAAGACCCTCATACCTCATCCCATTTTTCTGCTCCCTTCTTCTTCATCAACCCAAGTGGCACTCGGAGTTTGCTATTAATGTGCACATTTTCACTTTTTCAGGACATTGCCAGAACTCCATCCCTGTTTAATAAACATGGTAGGATTAAAAGGGCCCTTTGTTAACCTCAGGAAAAGGCAACTTGGCAAATTATCTCTAGGATGTTGAATGCTGGACAACAGAGGAGCACCAAACCTGCATGGGCTTGTGGGGGTGGAACCTATAAAGTGCAAAGCTTCTTCTTACTTACCATTCCTAGGTGCCTCATTCCGACCTAGGGATGGTGCCAGGGTCCTCCGCAGTTGAAATGGAGGCGAGGTGGAAAAGGAGAATACACCTCACTGTAAGGCATTAATGACTCGTATTGTTTTGTCCAGTGCCTTTGTTTACTACAGAACGGCTTTTTCTCGGATCAGACGTCCTTTTCACAAAACAGGCTGAGAGTGACATGCGTGTGAGTTGAACAGGGGACACCAAGTTCCCTGGTGGGGGCATGACGGCGGGAAGGGGGCGTCATGGGAATTGCGTATCCAAGACATGTTTGGCAGACTCTCGAGGTCAGCGCGGACGAAGCATCAGTCAATTACCTGGCATCGTCACGTCCAAACAAATTTACGTCAAATGAATTGAACTGTAAAGCAGAGCTGCTCTCCGTGGAAAGATATGCACTGTGGTTCACGTTTTTTCTCTTTTTTTTTTTTTTACCAGCATTTGGTAGAATGCTGCTGGAAAAGCCTGTATTTCCTCCCTATTTTGAATTCCTTTTCTAACTGGGAGAGGAATTTATTTGTTAATCATTAGGGAAATCTTGAAATTATTACTGTTTGCTTGCAGAAAATAATGGTTGTTGTTTCAACCCCCGACATTACTGCTTTTAAATAACAGGGTACGAAGTTCAAAGCTACATTATCGCACCATTCGAATATGTTTAAATATGACTTTTGGCTTTTCCAGCAATGCAAAGTGAACTACTGGAAGTCCTGAGCAGTGATTTGATTAATAAACACTGTCTTAATCTGAGAAATATGCAAGCTTATCAAGCATGTCTAACAATGTAACCGAAATCAAATTCTATGTCAAAAAAGTGAATGGGAGATTGAACAAAATGTACTTCTCACAAAAACATTCTCAAAAAGTGGTCACGCTTGGCCAGTTGGGACGGCCTGTGTTCAAAGCTGAAGATTAGTCTGTGTGAGGTTACCTGTCCCTCAGGTGTCAGAAGTGAAAGACAGATCTCTGCAAACATGGAACTTATCTCAAATATGGCAGCTGTCCCCCACTTCTCAGCGTGACGACTGACGCTGCTCCAGCCACATTAATCTCTCCATCAGGTTTACATTTACATTTATTTAGCAGACACTTTTCCCCAAAGTGACTTCCAGCGAACTCTATGTAGTGTTATGAGCCCACACACCTTATTCACCAAGGTGACTTACACTGCTAGATACACTACTTACGCTGGGTCACTCATCCATACATCAGTGGAACACACTCTCTCTGTCACTCACTCACACACTATGGGGGAACCTGAACAGCATGTCCTTGGAGTGTGGGAGGAAACCAGAGCACCCCAAGAAGACGCAAACTCCACACAGACTGAGCATGGATCAAACCCACATCCTCTTGCACCACCCAGGCGCTGTGAGAGAGCAGGAGGACTCGCTGTGTCACCCAACAGGTTCCTCAACAGTCATCATGCAGACAGTTAATCAGTCTTAATCTTACTTGAATGGAGGTGGATAAAGTTGTAGGGATGCTGGACAACAAAACTGCTGGGAAATTTCAATCAGAGCAGCGTTTTCTGGAAGAACTCAAGGGATCCGACTGAAACACTGCAAAGCGTGTGGGATGAAAACCTGTCTCAAAATTGTAACCACCTGTCTGAGTTCTTTTTTTTTTTTCCTCAAATGTCATTATAAACGCATAACAATTCCTGGTTTTTACAGGCTCATCACCCACACTGTCACGCATTTACAGTATGTGTACATTTTGTTCTACGTTACTTTCTTATTTCCTTTTCACCCGAAAATTTCAGCGGTTTTGGTTTTGAAGAGAACTTGGCAGAGAAATGACCCTTTACCGTAGTAATGGGTGTTCAGGCACAAGCAAAGGGAAAAGGATATTATGCAGAAGCGTGGAGAAACCGAAAATGTCTATCTGTCCTTTGGAAGCAGCTGAACAGGACCAAAGCGCTCTTCAGGAAGGGCAGTGTTGTTACTTTTGTTTCAATAAAAATGTAGAAAAACTGTTTGGGAGAGGGGGGCGTGGTGGCGCAGTGGGTTGGACTGGGTCCTGCTCTCCGGTGGGTCTGGGGTTCGAGTCCCGCTTGGGGTGCCCTGCGATGGACTGGCGTCCCGTCCCGGGTGTGTCCCCTCCGGCCTTACGCCCTGAGTTGCCGGGTAGGCTCCGGTTCCCCGCGACCCCATATGGGACAAGCGGTTCTGAATATGTGTGAAACTGTTTGGGAAAGAATTATTATATTTGCTGTAGGGGACAAAAAATACGTTTTCAATTCACAGGCTCCCTCTTTTTTGTCACGCTTTGCAAATGAGGCGCATAAGGATCTGGAAAGGGAAGTGCAGACTGGTCCCTGTGGTAACAGAAGGGCTTGGGGCTGTGACCCCCAGACTGGGAAAGTGGCTCCAGCAGATTCCGGGAGCAACATCTGACGTCTCTGTCCAGAAGAGTCCAGTCCTAGGAACAGCTAAGATACTGAACCCTCAAACTCCAAATGCCATATACTGTATATATATATGTGCGTATATAAATATATACAGTATATATACGTGTGCGTGTGTTTGTATGTGGGGGGCACAGTGGTGCAGTGGGTTGGACTGGGTCCTGCTCTCCGGTGGGTCTGGGGTTCGAGTCCCCCTTGGGGTGCCTTGCGATGGACTGGAGTCCTGTCCTGAGTGTGTCCCCTCCCCCTCCAGCCTTCCGCCCTGTGTTGCCGGGTTGGGTTCCGGCTTCCCGCGACTCCACATAGGACAAGCAGTTTCATATGATGTATGTGTGTCTATATATATGTATATACAGTGTGTGTGTGTGTGTGTGTGTGTGTACAGTGCTATTTGAAAGGATGTGAACCCTACAGAGATGGTCATTATTTGTGTATAAAATGTTAAGCTAAATTTTACATCTTAAAATAAATTTGAGTAAAATGAGTAAATGATTATGATTTATACATGACTTTACTTACCTAGTTGGTTTTAATTTGGAGTTGGAATTGAGAAAGACTGCTTCCTGTTTAGGTGCGCTGGTGCAGTGGGTTTGATTGGGTCCTGCCCTCCTGTGGGTGTGGGGTTCAAGTCCTGCTTGGGGTGCCTTGTGATGGACTGGCATCCCATCCTGGGTGTGTCCCCTCCCCTTCCAGCCCTGTGTGGCCGGGCTAGGCTCTGGCTTGCCGTGATCTTGCTTGGGACAACTGCTTTCAGACAATGTGTGTGTGCTTCCCGTTTACTGAGGGTGTGGTAGGTTTGGCTGGGTCTGGGGTTCAAGTCCTGCTTGGGGTGCCCTGCAGCAGACTGGTGTCCCTTCCAGCCCTATGGCCTGTGTTGCTTGGTTAGGCTCTGTTTCACTCTGCGTGTGTGTGTGTGCTTCCCATTCAAAAAACACATTTTATGGTAAAACAAAGGGACACAAAGGCTTCACGTATTTCGTAGCAGCCCTGTGCGGTCATGCGCGTGTAGGTGTACGATTCCTTGAACCCAATATCAAAGAGGAAACCCCATGAAATCAGCATGAACACGTATCCAATCCGTGCTGAAGCCACTCTGAGAAAACACGTTTTAAGCGTCTGCAGAAGCCCTGAACGAGGTACCGTGATATTCCGTACGCACGTACTCACACTTACAGCCCTTCGACAAAAGGGATGGTATCAAGCACAGGCTGGGCAGTTTTGGCAATCCCGGCTGTGCAAATTGATTCAGGCCCAGTGTTGCCGTGGACACGCACGCACGCAAAGGAGAAGACTCTTTGTTTTCGAGATGGGGCATGGATGTCGGGGCAGAAGGTCAGGACTCAAGACCGGACAACGCGCTTATTACGGGGTGGCAAGCTGCGGGAAGGCTAAATGGCGCTCGGCATGCGTAGGTGTAGGTGGGTGCGTGCCTGGGAGGTGGTGGGCTCGCTAACATAACGCCCCTCAGCCACTTTGGTGTGTTTTTACACAGACAGAGCTATTTGAAATTTAAATATTGGGTATAAAGAGCAAGCTACAAACAGCAGAGATACATAAGGAGATTTCTCCGAAAGCGATTTACCGTATCTTGCTTGGACACGTCAAGTATTCATTAATATTCATCAATATTTCTTTGTGTGACTCATATAGTTTGACCGAAATGTGCTCCGACACCGCGGCATAATACCGATTACAGATTCCTGGTCTGCTTTGAACGTTCGGGGACATTTCACCTGCTCTGACATTTACCTAACGTGACTCTTTCGTCCTTGGCATACAGAGGCGGTGCGACCGCAGGGTTCGGGTGACAGCGGCCGCAGGAGCTTCGGAGAACCGGCGGGAACGAAAGCCGAGCCGCGGGAGCGAGGGAGAGCGCTCAAGAGCTCCTCCGTCAACGGTTTCTCAGAGCAGATGGCCGAACGCTCCATCTTAAATCACGTAACAAGCCGAATCGTTGTTTCTTTCTCAACTCGGCCTCCCGAGCAGGACGACGAGGTGAGAAGAGGGCCGCTTTTATGATTCAAACCGAACGACCCGGGAACAGCCGACCCAAATGGCGTTCGGCTAACAGTTATGCAGTTGAAGCTGAACGGCTATGAAGTTCGTTCGTTCGTTCGTTCGTTCGTTTCTCAAGCCCGAGTCCTGTGGATTAGGGATGTATGGAGGAGGGGTCTCTTTGTGAATAAAGTACAGATGCTCCTGGAGTCACGATGGTTCGACTTACGATTTTTTTCGACTTTACGACGGCGAGCTGGCGATGGACGTTCAGCAGAAGCCGTGCTTCGAATTTTGAATTTAGATTTTTTTCAAGCGATACTCGGAGCGAGGCTCTCTCGCGATGCTGGGCAGTGATTGGCATCTCCCAGTCCGTCACGCAGAGGTGCGTATCAAATGCATTTTCGACTCACGGCCGGTTTCGCGGAACGTAGCACCGTCGTAGGTCGGGGACCACCCGCGAGCGGCCGGGAGCTTCCTGCGGGAGATCGGTGCGGTCCGGGATGCTTCGTGCTGGAGGGAGACGTATGGGAGGTCAGCATGAGCGAGGTCTTCGCTTGGCTGCCCATTTAGTCAATACGCTTTACATGAGAGATGCTGTTTATAAATAAATAAATGCCGAACAGAGCTCTGACCGGCGTCATTTGGTCCAAGGTTCTCAGACAGCAATGCAATGCCTTTGTGGTGCTTACCAAGCCTGTATGTTTGTGTCTGGACTCTGGACAGACACTGATTTGCTCTGAAGGCTGCTTGCGTCTCAGTGGCTTCCCTAGGGCTGCCTGCCTCATTTGATTATCGATCTGCTCCGGGTTCACAGACACCTGCCCCATCTCTCTTAACCTGTGTCGTGCCACCCGCACCTCTCACGGTGCTGAGCGCAGCGGTGTACGTCTGCTCCAATATCCAGCTTATTCCCTGCGCTGTGCCCTTTGACCTGTGGATAGTTGCACCTGTCAGGTGTACGAAAAAGAACCTGACCTGCAGCTTCTCGGCACCCGATTCCTTATTCCTAAGCCTCGTTCCCACCCGCGTGACCCGGAGAAAGACAAAATCCCAGCAAAACACATTGTGTCGCAGCTCGCAGCCCTTTGCAAGTTTGTACAAAAGCATGGAAACGCTCCCCCCCCCCATAAACAGTCTGGTGTAATGTTCCGTTGAAATAACTTATTCATTTTATTTGGATGTGGGCGTCACAGAGCCGTATGCTGAATATCGAGCAACGTCTGAAATAAAGAGCTATTCACCGAAAACGGACTCATCCACGAGAAGAAAAAGTGATCCGTATCCTATGCTCCTCCCGCCTTGCTGCTGGTAAAACTGGAAATTAATCTGACTGCATTTTTTTGCAGAATCTAGAATAAAAGTCAACAAATAAAGCCTAGGGAAATCGTCCTGCATTAGGAGAGTCTGTCCCTCTTGCTACTGCTACCTGTTACCTTCAGCCTTAAATAATCCCCTATGCTCCTCTCTCAGCCAGCCACGCTCAGATTGGGTACTTTATCATAAATCCCCATTTCAAAGCAATAATATCTCATTATCAGCTTCAACATAATTTCACTATAATTTATTTTTAAATGCGAAAATGAGCCTACGGAACAAGTCTCATGTGCATCCGCTGTGATTAAAGGATTTCTGTGCACATAAATGTAAGAACAGTGTGTTCCAGAGCACAGCTATGTGGGTGACGATGTCTAATCACTTTCTCTTTCACCCCCTCTTTTTTTTTTTCTTGTTCTCTCGTTCTCTTTCTCTGCTTGTGTACAGGGGAGCTCCTCGCTCCGGGCTTCTCTTCACATCTTTTATTTATGTGCGTGGGTGTTGTGGAGCGGTGCTTCCCTCTCTCTGATCCGCACTGTGGAGCCTCGGCGTTCCAGGATGGCATGCTGGGATTCTCCCCAGTCCACGTGTGTGTGGGTGTGTGTGTCAAGGGGTAGGAGCTTTGGGTCAGTCTTGGCTGCAGTGATATCTCGAGCCAAACCTTGTCTGACGGTAGTGATTTTGCTTCATTCGGTCACGTTCTATAATAACAATTCTAATAGTGACACGCCAGCAGTGTATAAGATTATTATGAAAATAAATCACTTTACACTTCAGTTCTTCCCTCATGGCCAAGCTGAGCTCTTGACTTTTACAAAACCTCTACAAATGCCACAGCTCCAACAAAATATGTCCCCCTTGTTTGCTCAGTTATGATGCTGAAGCACAGAAGAATATTTTATTTAATTTTGATTTATTCGTCTTTTACTACTCCTCTGTCAAGGCTACGAACGAATAAGCAACGAACGAATAGTTATTTAAAGGGCCAAAAAATAAAAACAATCACAAATATCTCTACATATTTTTGTCCATTAGGATGCATTTTTTTTCTTTTAATGAACACTAATTTTATTCATCAAAAAAGGATAACGAGTTTTCAATGAACTGATTCATTTTAATAGTGAACTGAATTGTTCCATGCATATTAGTCAGAACCTCAATGGCTGAAGGGATGAAGGGTTCAGCTGGAATGGAAATCAACGATCCATATAATGCATTTACATTTATTTATTCATCAGACCCTTTTCTCCAAACTGACTTCCAATGAACTCTATGTAGTGTTATCAGGCCACACACCTTATTCACCACGGTAACTTACCCTACTAGATAGACTACTTACACTGGGTCACTCATCCGTACATCAGTGCAACACACTCTCTCTCTCTCTCACTCACACACTAGTGCATGAAGACCAGGGTTCCCATCTCAGGTTAAAGACCCCTTCTATGTTTTGTTGAATGGAGGCGAGTGAGCTGTACTAATAAACAAATAAGCATCAGGTTTTATCAGGTCCTTTATAGAATAACCAGGGTGGCTGGTCAGGAGAATCACAAAAACACAGCACCTGGAAACAAGGTAAATGGGGATCTAGGGTAAACAGCTTAACGTTAAAGAGGGCTGATGCTGTTCTTCTACTTCTTCATTTGCTCGGTTGGCCCAGGTTTCACCCCATAAATTCACTGCATTAAAAAAACTACAAGTTTTACCTGAACTTTTCTCACTTTCTCTGAAGCTTAACTGAATTACAAATAAATTACCTCTCTGTATTTGCTAAACTCTAATCTATGTTGTATTGTACAACATTTTGGAATTCAGTGATTTTACTGCTCATTAAAGTGCACTTGATCTAAGAAGTTAAAACATGTAAAGCAAATATTAGTATCCATCGATTTCTATTTCAATTTCACTTTGTGTTATTCAGAATAAAATGTGATTAAGTTTTTAATTAGTTTGGTAATATTAGACCGAATGGCCCGCAGTAGTGGCCCCGGCAACCCATACTCCTGAAGCACCTCCCACGGAATTTCTCGAAGAACACGGTCATAGGCCTTCTCCTAGTCTACACAACACACGTAGACTGGATTAGCGAACTCCCATGCCCCCTCAGTTATCTGTGAGAGGGTGAGAAGCTGGTCCACTGTTCCAACTGGGATGAGACCCCGAGGTCAGCCCAGGACCCGCTACAGAGATCACATCTCCCAGGAGCAGATGGGGATCCCCGGGTTGTGCTGGAGGAAGTTGCAGGGGTCAGGGACGTTTGGGCTTCTCTGCTCTCCCTACTGCCACCATGATGCTAGAAGGACAAGCGGGCAAGAAAATAGATGGATGGATGGATCGATTGATCGATGGATGGATGGATCGATGGATGGATGGATGGATGGATGGTTGGATGGATGGATCGATTGATTGACGGATGGTTGGATAAATGGATGGATGGATGGATGGATGGATGGATGGATGGAAGGTAATATTAGATAACTTTTCAGATGTTACAAAATTAACTCAAAATATTCAGCTCAGTTGTTGATTTGCATATTCACTTGTATTCATAGCTCAGATAATACCTTCAGATTCAAAAGAAACCATCAAAGGGTTATGTGAAATTTTACATGTTCGCTGTGGTGCATACGCAAATAACAGAAAAGGAAAGATGGCAGAGTGGGATGAATTAAAATCGTTCCATTACAACTAATAACTGGTTCCCTCTAAGCTTAATTTTCAACAGCAAAGGGTGTGACGAGTCTAACATAATGTCAGCTATTACTGTTCATTACAGAATCGCCTCCCCTAAATAGTAGTTTACTGATGTTTACTGTGCACTAGTTAGTACCACGGGGTAGTGTTAATACTCCTAGCTGGATATCTGAAATAGTTTGACCATGCAGCTGGGACTGCAGCAAATCTCATTTTTGCTAATAAATAAAATCTGTGCTTCAGTGGAAAAAAGCTGTTGCTATAATAACATGATGTGGGTTTGAGCCCTTGCACAGATTATGTAATTTTTTTATAGGAAAATGTCAGCCTTGATAGATGTAAACGAAATGTTTCTCCAACTGGCAGTCCTGGTCAGCACTTTCTGCTGGTTAAAAGATTGCAGGCACATTGCTCAACAATGAAAAGGTCCATCTTCACAACCTGATAAACGAAAATTTCCATAACGCATTGAGGCTGTGAAATACAGTGCATTCAGAACATATTCAGACCCCTTCACCTCTTTTTTTAGTTTTTTTTTTTATTTTGCAGTTTTATGCTAAAATCGTTTCAATTCATTTCATTTTGAAGTATTCAGACTCTTTGCTACGACACTTGAAATTTGGCTCGGGTGCATACCATTTGTATTGATCGCCTCTGAGATGTTTTAGCATCTTGTTTGGAGTCCACCTGTGGTAAATTCAACGGATTGAATACCTGTCTACAGTTGACAATGTGTACTAGAGTAAAAGACAATCCATGAGGTCAAAAGAATTGCTTTTAGAGACAGGATTGAGTCAAGGCAAGATCTGAAAAAGGCTGGAAAAAAAAGAAATTTTTTTTTTTTTTTTTTTTTTTTTTGCATCATTGAAGATTTAAGGCTGCAACATAAAAAATGTGAGAAAGTGAAGGGGGGTCTGAATACTTTCTGAGTGCATAACCTAAGAGCTAATGGAAATTTCCATTTAATAATGCACCGATGTTTGTTTGTTCATTCTTTCATTCATTCATTCATTCATGTAGCCCAAAGCCACCATGATTGGGTTCAACAGGAATGTAAAGACGCCAGTGGGACGTTTAAGACTACAAAGATGTCAGTAATTCGAAGAAAGAGCCTCCTGATCTGTGCTGAGTCTTTTGAAAAAAGTTCTATTCATGATTTTACATTGATATAATGCTTGTTGGCCAGGGCACCTAAGGGGACTAAGAAGAAAAAGTAGTGGATATACAGGAAAAAAAAAAGTCCTTGATGCCTGTTTTTGCAAATGACCTTGATTTCCATCATCAGATTCATCCCGTGTTTTCCTTTCTTTAGTAAATATTCTTTACGCCAATCTACAGACCTCCCCACAGCGTGCTATACTTAAGTTATTTCATCGTTTCTTGTACATTTCATCCAGACCATTTACAACCTGTGGCACCATAATAAACAAAAGCCACAATTTATTACATTTACAGAGCCAATGCAGTTACGGGCCTCGGACAAAGTGTACAAATTGTTTCGGTTTGAAAACACTGACAGCTGTTTCAAATTTAAACAATCAAAAATCGTCCGGCGAAACCAAAATATAAGTTGCAATGTGCCGGCGCAAGCTGTGATTTCTTTATGTTTCGAAAAGCGTGCGATACTCTAACTAAAATATTTCAAGATGTTTCAGCTCTGCAGCATTTTAGAATGTCATGAGCAATTGCTGTCTGAAACCACTTGTCCCAAGCAGGGTCATGGCAAACCGGAGTCTAACCCGGCAACACAGGGTATAAGGCTGAAGGGGGAGGGGACACACCCAGGATGGGACGCCAGTCCATCACAAGGCACCCCAAGCAGGACTCGAACCCCCGACCCACCGGAAAGCGGGACCCGGTCCGACCCACTGCACCACAGCATCTCCCCTGAATGTCTTCCTTATGATGAATTATGCATAAGTCATTCAGAATATGGCCACATAGTGATACACAGTACAATGTCAGTGTGAGTAGTTAGAATAAATAGCAGTACCATATAAAATGTTATTCACCAGGGCAATAACACTGTGTCTATATACACTCAACCTTCCTTTAATAAGGTCCCTTAGAACCAAAAACCTCCAGCACAGCTCGCAAAAATAAATTCCAACACCAGCCACCATTGCTCGCATTTTATTTAAGCGTTTCATTATTTTTAAAAGGAGCAATTCGGACGCAGAACAAGGCAGCTGCCGTACAGAAGACTTCAGTGAGGAAAACCATCATTAAAACTGGAGACAAAAAAAAAAAAAAAAAGATTAGTGAAAGAAAGCTGGTTGTCTGTATTGCCTTATTTCAAGCAGTCCATGAGCAGCATGGTTGAGGACTATCTTCAAGCTGGCATATTGACAGCTCAAAAAAAAAAAAAAATAAACAAAGTTCAAAAGCGCGGTCTTTAAAAACAGGTGAAAGACTTTACGTCGGGTCCTTCTGTGATTTTCCATTCATTTTCGTGTTTGAAATACTGTTGCTTATGCGCCACAGCTGTGACAGAACAGGATAATTCGGCGAACTTTGAACGAGAAGCTGCATCTCGAATGCCGTTTCGAGCAGTGTTTGCGTACAATATGGGCGCTGGAGTTGCAAATCAATTATTTATGAATTTATTATTTTACTGACACGCTATTTGTGACTGCGCTACACAGACACATGGATGAATCACAAAATCTGGAAAATTGGCAGAAAAAAAAAAAAGGAAATTATTTGTGGCGGAAGCACAAGGTTCAGTGTGCAGCGGCAGATCGGTTTCTTCTTTGAGGTGCAGTAAGAGGGTATAACCGGGTTTCGGAGTAGCTCTGTGTGTGTGTGTGTGTGTGTGTGTGTGTGTGTGTCTGTCTGTGTTCATCACTCAGCATGTCCACCCAGCACTGCATTCTGAACATCACATCCATGCTCAAAAGAGGCAAATCAAAGCTGGATACAGGAGGTGGATTCGTCTCCATGGTAATGGCACAGAAGGTGAGTCTGTCTCCACATCAGACTATTACTTGCCCAAGCGGAACTATAAATGGGTTTGTTAACACACATCGCAGGGTGGAACTCCAGTCACATCGCTTTGATTTGAGCATTTCTCCTTACTTGTCTGTTACACAAGTTGAAACACAAGGACTTTAGATTTCTGACCTGCAAATACTTCCCCTTGTCCTGCAGACTGTGGTCCAACACCACAGAGGACCAAAGTTACCAATCAGATTTTGGGGCAATATTGCAATCACAGTTTCTTTGATACTTTTAGGTATATACACCACACACACACACACACACACACACACTGACTGAAACCACTTGTGCCATGCAGGGTCCTGGGGAGCCGGAGCCTAACCTGGCAGCACAGGGAGCAAGGCTGGAGGGGGGGAGGGGACACACCCAGGACGGGACGCCAGTCCGTCACAAGGTGCCCCAAGCGGGACTCGAACCCCAGACCCACCGCAGAGCAGGACCTAGTCAAACCCTAGTCAAATGAGTACGTTTATTCACTTGACAGATGCTTTTCTCCAAAGTGATGCACATCTCATAGAAAATACACTTTGTGCATTAACTTAGGAGAAAGAGACATAGCTGCAGACGTGTGTCTGTTGAAGTTCAGCTCAGCAGCACAAAAGGAAGAAAAGCCTGTTTGTGAAAAGCGTATGATGGAGCACAAAAGTACAAAGCAACTGTGAACATCCCTCAACACAACGGAAGGATATCTCAGTGAATGACAAATGTCCTAATCTGGACTCTCACACACACACACACTGAACCGCTTGTCCCATATAGGGTCACGGGGAACCGGAGCCTACCTAGCAACACAGGGCGTAAGGGGACACACCCAGGATGGGACGCCAGTCAGTCGCAAGGCACCCCAAGTAGGACTCGAACCCAAGACCCACGGGAGAGCAGGACCCGGTCCAACCCACTGCACCACTGCGCCCCCTATCCAATCTGGACTCATTTCCTTTAATATACCCAAGTGCAGTGATTTCAGTTATTGACCACACTGAGGCTTGTTTCCTTTAATAAGCAGTGAGGAGGTGTTGCATAGCCTCGCACAGCCTCTAATTCCAATGAAGGCGAAAATAACTCCTACTTCCCAAAAGAATCGAGTTTACTCTTTTTATTTAAGTTTTTTTACATTTAATCTATTTGGGGGGGTGGGTATTGAGAGGGGGAGGTAAACCACGAAAGTTCTCGATTCTGGCTCCATTGTGGTGGAACGACCTCCCCCTCTCACTCAGAACTGCTGAATCTTTATCCACATTTAAAAATAGACTTAAAACTCACCTCTTTCAGACTCACCTTGCCCATCATCTCTTAAGGTCACGTAAGGTGTTCATGCACCATAACTTTAAGATGATGCCGGGATAAACCTTTACGCAGCTACTCCTGTAATGTAACATAGATGTTTGTATGTATAGCAAAAAAAAATAAAAATATTATGAAGGTGATCAGGAATCGTCGCTATTCCGATAAAATTTAATGCAGCTACTCCTGTGATGAACGTTGGTTCATATGGCGGAAAGAAACAAACTAACTGTACTTGAGTCATGCGTCTGCATCCAAGTGTCTTTTCCTGCTAATGTAATGAACGCATTGTATTTTCTATGAGATGTACGTCGCTTTGGAGAAAAGCATCTGCTAAATTAATATAGATATATACACATGCACTTTCTGAATCACTTGTCCCATATGGGGAACCGGAGCCTAACACGGAAATTCAGGGTGCAAGGCTGGAGGGGGAGGGGACACACCCAGGACGGGACGCCAGTCCGCCGCAAGGCACCCCAAGCGGGACTCAAACCCCAGACCCACTGGAGAGCAGGACCTGGTCCAACCCATTGCTCCACCACACCCCCTTAAATTAACACATGTAAATGTAAATTTAGCGAACAAGTTTCTTAAGAGAGGGAGATGTTAGAAACATGTCTCACCTAACCAGAAGAAAAGGTTCATGCTGATGTCCTTGCCCGATAATCAATCTGTTAAAAGACCCACCTTTACGACCAAATAAGTGTAAAGGTCAAGCCCTGTAGAGGTCATGAGAGTGAGCAAAAGCATTATTAACTCCAATTTTTATCTAAGCTCCAAACTTTCTTATTTTTTTCATTATTATTCGTTTAAGCTCCAAACAAATTTCTATTTAGGCCCGTTCACGTCTCCACGCTCCTTAGTTCCGAGTATCCGAAAGCAGCTGCACTCCAACAGAACTTTTCCCATTTTTAACGTGAAATATACCGCGAAGCAGAAATTTATTTGTGAAAACTCATTACGCCGCACGAACTTTCTTTGATTCACTTGACCTAGACAGATCGCCATGTTGCAGAGAAATTCAAAAACTGCTATCTGCATTCCGTCCCTCTCCAGCGGCAACCGCGGCCCGGTTTCGGCGCTTCTATTATAACTTCTCTTAGGATGACCAGGGAGGCAATGCAGAGGTCTGGAAGTGTAGAGATGAATATTAAAAATCAACAGAGTGTTGGGATATAATAAATGATGTACACGACTTTCCCAGTTAATGTTTTGCCAATTCCTCCATAGAGCCCGACTTGATATTGCAGGTAATTAAATATTATTCTTAAACATATCAGAGCTGATAAGTTCAATACCACTCCCTGTAGTGATGATAAAGCATCATCTCAGCCAGGAGGCCTGGTTTCATCTCCTATAGCAGCCCCACAGCTTTGTTTCTTCTCACTGTGTCCTAGCGAGGCTTCTCTGCCCAGCCGAGGTATATATTCAACACTTAAATGTCTAGAAAATTGCTTTCTCTCATTCTGCCGCTGTAAATTTAGTAAGTATTTTACGAGTGATTGCTTTTGGGTGCAACTTTTCAAAGCACTCCTATTGTAAAGGCTGTTCCATTGTATAGCCCTTTCCCCGTATTTTTACATTTACTCTTTAGAATACACAAGAGAAGACTTTTTTGACACCATGGCCAAAGTGGGATTAAAAAATGACCCTCTTTGACTTGAAAACTCACTCCCTGTGTGAAACCTCTTATCCAAGGTTGCGGCAAGCTGGAGCCTAACCCGGCAACACACAGGGAATAAGGCTGGATGGGGACACACCCAGGATAGGGCGCCAGTCCATCCCAAGGCACCCCAAGTGGGACTCAAACCCCAGACCCAGCAGAGAGCAGGACCCAGTCAAACCCGCTGCTCCATCATACCCTCCTGACTAGAAAACTCTTTAACCTGAATCTTTACTGGAAAATACATACAAATCTATGCCATTGGAAGAATTACCCTGAGGTTTTACATATGAGCTATAGGGGCACAACAAGTAGAGCTGCTGTCTCACAGTGCCTGGGTGGTGTAAGAGGACGTGGGTTTGATCCCCACTCAGTCCGTGTAGAGTTTGCATCTTCTGCCTGTGTCCTTGTGGGTTTCCTCTGGATGCTCTGGTTTCCTCTCACAGTCCAAAGACATGCTGTTCAAGTTCCCCCATAGTGTGTGAGTAACAGAAAGAGAGTGTGTGTGTGTTCCACTGATGTATGGATGAGTGATCCATCGTAAGTAGAGAAAAGCATCTGATAAACGTACTGTAGATCTTCTATTGCGCAGAAACTTTTTTGTAAAGAAAAATATACACTTTGTCAGAAATTCTGGACCCTCACATAAAATTATTGCCTACTCTTTAATGGGCTGGCATCCTGTCCAGGCTGTATCTCCTTTAGCTTTGCGCCCTATGTTTTCAGGACATGCTCCGGACCGCTGTGACGAGTAGTTAAGGTAGACGACCGATTGACGAAAATTATTGCTGCAGAAACAAAGCCCTCTGCAGCGAAAAAACGTTCAGAAACTGAAACTCAGACTACTGGGAGCATTCAGACAATCCAAAAAAAAAATTGCAGGTACAGCCTCGGGAAAGGTAAAAACAAAAGAGACGTATATTCTTGAGAAATTTGTTTCCATCAATGGATCCCACACAGGCGCGGTCTGTGACATCTTTTCTCCGGCATGCCGAACCGGGTTGGACAAGCTCGTACGACGCTTTGTGTTCTCCACGAGATCCGACCAAAAAGCCAACCTTCTCCTTGGCAACAGGCACCCACCGAAACAAGCCAAATAAAATCAGCCACTTACGAGTCGTCTATTTGATAGAGTATCGCTCTTCAAGTGCTCTCCACATAAGTGGGTGGAATCATTCCACCGCCTGTAGCCGATGCCGCTGTTAAGAAGGAGCAGCATCAGAGAGACGAGCTGCGTGCGAGCTATGGACGGGAGGAGAGTTGACATGGGAGGACACGCCGTCGCCTCCGCTCGCCCTGAACGGCTGCTCCTTGTTCAACCCCAAACACAGCGTGGGAAACGTAGCATCGCAACGCACCCAGCGCAAAGAAGGGGTCACACTCACTGTCTACATCTCTTGATTTGGCCTGGATCTGGCTTGTAGGTGAAATCCAGCCACTGCACATGTGTACAAGAATCCAGGAAAATACTAGAAGATCACAAGTATTTCTTATTGAATTTCACGCAGCGTGCATTAGTTGTCTCCGGAAGTCATTATATTACTTCATTTTTGCCTGCTATGTAGCGTGCCCCAACTGAGAATCCACTTTCATACATGGTCAGAACCACAAAACCTGTAATACAGGGTGGCACAGCGAGCAGTGCTGCTGTCTCACAGCGCCTGCTTGGTACGAGAGGATGGGGTTCGATCCCCGCTCAGTTGGTGTGGAGTTTGCATGTTCTCCCCGTGTCTGTGTGGGTTTCCTGTGGGTGCTCTGGTTTCCTCCCACACTCCAAAGACATGCTGTTCAGGTTCCCCCATAGAGTGTGAGTGACAGAAAGAGTGTGTTCCACTGATCTTTGGATGAGTGACGTAGTGTATCTAAGCAGTGTAAATCACCTCAGTGAATAAGGTGTGTGGGCTGGTAACACTACATAGAGTTCACTGGAAGTCACTTTGGAGAAAAGTGTCTGCTTAATATATAAATGTAAAATTACTATAGTGCTGAAAAGAAATACAGTATCTAACACAAATACTGTTCAGTTAAGGGTACATGACTTCATGTAGCTTATATCAAGGGCATTTTGGAAACAATCTCTTAATATGATTATCATATGACTCATTATTACAACACTGTAAAGACAAAAGCAATTTTTCATGATAGTGAAAAACACCGAACCTTCACGTACTGCAATTAATTATGAGCGAAATGTTCAGATCACCCGCAAATTGCCTCCTTGCCGAAATCCCTTTATTGCCTCGTGTCATCATTTGGCTGATATACGGACTTAGCCAAACGCCGGTTGTGTTACAAAGATTAAGAACTGGATTCTGAGCTGAGAGCTGAGAAGAAATTGCCCGTACCTTTATGCAAGATGTTCATGGATGAAGTTCAGCGTTGTGGCAAATGCTGTAGTACGTGGCGGAATAGACCTGGATTGTGAAATTTGAATCTGATTTCAGGAAAACAAGGTAACTTTTTACCCTGGAAGGATTTTTTTGAAACATGAAGAAGCAGCCTCCTTATGTTCTTCAAAGGATAAATGATTGCCGGTAGGAATTTACTGTACGGAGGGGAATCTTCCGATACATGACATCACGAATGCGATTACTGGATCTGCTATGTAGGGACGAAAGGAAGAACAGCTGAAAGGAAAGGACTCAGCAGACTTGGACGACTGGATCATTAGAGGGGTTGCTGGGGTGATGGAGATACTATGGATGGATTGGGAGTGATCTGAAATACACGGTTTTTTGGGATAAAGCTTTAAGAAAACAGAACTCCTGCATGCAGTACTTGGGACCAAGGAGAAATTATGTCTGATGAAATAAAATTATACGTAGGTCCAGTAAGAAATTACTGGGCCTGTTTCGGGAAAAATTCTATTCGTGGTAATAATGTGTAGGCACGAGGGAGAGGCAATTTTGCAGTTGTACCGTTTTAGAGACATTTTAAAGTATGGTAACCTACAAATACTATGAAATAGAGCCAGGTAAGAACATGTTGCCTACCCTTCCTTTGTCAAGTAGGGGTGTGTATCCAGGATATTTAATCGGACCCCGTTAAATATACAGCTTGATGTGCATTAAATCTGTTTGTCGCACAGCTGACGCTGTGTGGTACGTCCGTCCTGGCAGAAAAAAAGAGACAGATCTGCCCCCCTTTCATGAGAACACAGCTATTAGGCCCCATTCGCACCATGTGCCTCTTTTCATAAGATGACTGGTGCATGCGATGGGTTTGAAAAATATCGGTATGTAAGTAAATATACATAGTGGGTAATCTGCTTCGTGTCTGATAAATTGGTTGTATTTCCTGGAGCGGCTCTGCTGCAGAGCCCTTGAGAGGGAATGTACCTCTTTATCCTGGTTTTACTGTCCAATACAGTTCAATAGAGTCCAATACAGTCCTTTTGAAGCAAACATGTCCCAAATAGTTGTGCCTCGTATGCGTAGCTGAGTGATCGTTTCTCTGTTATGTTGTTTTCAAAATAGGGGAAAGGCTGTACTGTAGTTGACCGTTATTTTATTTTTTCAAGAAATACATTGCAACTTGGTGGGGGGGATGGTGGCGTGGCGGGTTTGGCCGGTGCCCACCAACTGGCAGGTCCTGTGCTCGAGCCTTGCTTGGGGTGCCTTGCAATGGGCTAGCATCCCGTCCTGGGTGTATCCCGTCCCGCTTTCGACCCTGCGTTGCCAGGTAGCCTTCTTGGGACAAGTGGCTCCTGACGATGGATGGATGGATGGAAGGATGAATGGAAGGATGGATGGATGGATGGATGGATGGATGGATGGATGAATGGAAGGATGGATGGATGGATGGATGGATGGACATTGCAGTTGCAGAATGAGATATCCAGTTGTAGGTGATAGCACCAAAAGATATGCAAAAATTCAGGAGACTTTAAGAATGCTTTGCCTCTAAGGACACTGCTGGTCATGAGTGAAACAAGCGCCGGGAGTGTATGGTAAGACGTGGCGTGGTCACGATTACCAGACATTTAAAGACAAGGCGCTAAACATAAGGAGCGCCGCAAATGTGTCTTGGGTGCGAGGTAGATGCGCAAGAACATTTACACCACCGCCGTGCCCAAATCGCCGAAGCAGTGTAGTACAGGATGGCACCCACAGCATTGTTTGTTGGGCTTAAATGTCACAAAAGGTTTTAACCAGTCTGCTTCTTCATTCAGGAAGAAGGAAAACCTGCCATGCGCTGCCATGCCACTGTAATTTTAATATATTTGAAAAATTGTTCTTTGGACAAGGCGTGTGGGCTGATAACACTACATAGAGTTCATTGGAAGTCACTTTGGAGAAAAGCATCTGCTAAATAAATCAATGCAACATACATCTTCTATTGCACATAAAATATTTTGTTTAAAAAATACACACCGTCAGGAATTCTGGACAAATAGCTTACGTTAGATACTTTACATGCTACATTCCTTTCATTTCACACACCGCCAGTATTTTCCAGCTGAATATTTACTGCCTGTCCTGGGATTTCACCCATGTGGCTTTTGCTCCTCATTGCCTGGTGGAGAATAAAATGAGCATCACAAACCAGATTCTTCCTCCCCCCCCCCCGAGGCACTCCAAGTTCGCTCTTATGACATCTCCATGTCAGCCAGGTGATGAGTGACAGGTACTAATTGACTTGGCGAGAAATCAGCACAGTTGTGAAAAATCTCCATCACCCACAGCCTGGCACAGGAGCTGCTTAGCATTTTTGCAAAGGACGCCAGCGCACAAATGGCCAAGTCTAAAATGAGTCACACATCTGTGGTGCCGAGACACCCTCCGCATCAGAGCAATTAATCAGGTGGAATTTATCGCAGCTAAAGGTGGCTCTTTTCTGTTAGGAAGAGCTGTTATGGAAGGAATCGCTGGGCGCGAAGTGGCTCCTGGCATTATGCTCTCAGTTCAGGCCATCTTCTTCTCATTGACATTTGGAGGTGAGCTCGCCCACCATAGGTTAAGCTCTGGCTGGGTTCAGGAAGCATGGATGTTATTTAGGTGGGATTTGTATGAATGATTTAAAAAAAAAAAATTTATTAAGGTACCCTTTACATGACAAGCTGAATGTTGATACATTATTTACTTAGACACTTTTCTCCAAAGCGACTTCCAATGAACTCTATGTAGTGTTACCAGCCCAAAAACCTCATTAACCCTGGTGACTTACACTGCTAGATACGCTACTTACGATGGATCACTCATCCATACATCACTGGAACACGCACTCTCTCTCTCTCTCTGTCACTCACACACTATGGGTGAATCTGAGCAGAATGTCTTTGGAGTGTGGGAGGAAACCAGAGCACCCAGAGTAAACCCACACAGACATGGGGAGAACATGCAAACTCCACACAGACTGAGCGGGGATCAAACCCACATCCTCTTGCACCACTCAGGCGCTGTGAGACAGCAGCGCTACTTGCCGTGCCACCCAAAACAATGATAAATGTGAAGGTGTTAGTTCCCTAGTTTAAAGACCAAATATATCTTATTCACTTTCATTTAGTCCACTCTCCATAATGTATTGTGTTTGATTGCTTATATGTTGTATTGATGAGTTTACAAACCATGTGAATGGAGGACAAATCAGTTCCATTTTGTTTTGTGTCCCATGACTTCATCATAAAAAATGTGATTAATGTGCACCGAACCAGATGAACATTAGCACACGAACAGCTGGTCCACAACCTTAAAAACACATTTGGTTACAGCTCCCTTTCTGCTGAGTCACAGCCTGTGCTGGTATGATTTTCACATTGTATCCATTAGCTTTTTCCATATGTGTTTGTGTGGATAAACTTTAAGCATCTGCAATAGTCCAGTATGAGCAACCTGGGTGAGATTTATTCAAAGTGACTTACAGACCGTAGCTTGGAGTCGTACCGTGTACTTGTCCTATTTACATATATAGTGACGTTGACTACTTTTCTCTTGGCAGGGTGGGCTTAGCCAGTGGCTGCTATGTGTTGGGTCTGGGGTTCGAGTCCTGCTTGGGATGCCTTGTAATGGACTGATGTCCTGTCCTGGATGTGTCCCCTCCCCCTCCAGCCTTGCGCCCTGTCTTGCTGGGTTAGGCTCCGGCTCGCCACGCACACCTTATTCACTCTGGTGATTTACACTGCTAGATACACTACTTCCACTGGGTCACTCATCCATACATCAGTGGAACACACTCTCTCTGTCACTTGCAAACTATGGGTGAACCTGAACAGCATGTCTTTGGAGTGTAGGAGGAAACCAGAGCACCTAAAGACTTACACTGATAGATACACTGGGTCAGTTATCAATACATCACTCACTCTCTCTCTCTCTCTCTCTGTCACTCACACACACACTATGGGGGAACTTGAACAGCAACTCTTTGAACTGTGGGAGGAAACCAGAGCGCTCACAGAACACAGACACAGGGAGAACATGCAAACTCCACACAGACTGAGCAGGGATTGAACCCACATTCTCTCGCACCACCCAGACGCTGTGAGACAGCAGCGCTACTCCTACCACATGGATAAGGACTCGTCCCGGGACCCAGCGACGACACCCCTGACTGATCTGGCTGTTGCTGGTTTATTTCTGCAGAGAACAATAAAAAGAATGAGTAGACAGAGAGGTGAAGAGTCATCCTCCTCTTCTTATAACTTGGTGATATATCTGTTACTGTCCATTACTGCCGTGAAGCACTTCAAACACACTTGAAAGGAAAATAAAAACACTATTAGATCTCCATTCTTCATTGTTCTTTTATAATATGCTGCCAGGGGGTCTTCTGGTAATATACTCTTTTATTGAGTCTGACTTATTATATGGAGTGTGTGCTATGGCTATTTGATGCTAAAGGTGAACTTTGGTTTTGGCTACTCCCTCTTCATCGGTCCCACTGTACATATCCTAAGCGGCTCCTCTGAATGTCATAACATTTGTTTCTTTCTTGCTTATCCAAAGAAATTGGATATTGGATATAATTTTGAATTTACACAACTGTGTAACTTTTTCAGGGATTTTAGAGCATCTTTCACGCACGGGGTTATAACAGGAGAATACTTTACCGGTTGCTGAATATTCAGATTTCATGGTACCTGCAGAACTCATGTTTTACCCACTTTACTAGGGCTGTTGGCATTGACTAAAATATATTGTGGTGGTTGAGAACATGCCTGTAATACCCTATTAGCTTATGCAAGATAAAGGAAGCAAGGCATTGAGCGGAACAAAGAGCTAAGCCATTTTGATTGGTGTTGGAGTCCAATTCCAGTCCCATGTGCTTTGATGTTTTTTAGCTCGTGTGCATCTGCATGAATTATCTATTGTGTAGAAAATGTCACCGCGCTTTATCTCGTTCAACAAGTGATAGTAATAATTGGGAGGGAAATAAATTACCTTCTCTGCTTCATAGGAAGTGAATATTCCGAGTATTTACAGACTCTACCACGTGCACAACTTCCACTGCAGTCACAAAAAGATGAAAAACCCACGTATAAGGTAGCATCATATGACATATTTTGTATAATGTTATGTATTGCTCTATATATATGCAGTAAATATGGGAAAATGTATGTCCCTCTTCTCCGTGGTACATCTGTATACCAAGAATTCATTCATTCATTCATTCATTCATTCATTCATTCGATCTCAATAACTGTGTGACAATCCAGAATGTGTCCAGCGGTCCGATGTCTATGAATCATAGTGTTGAGGCAGTGTGTAGGCTGGACGGGAATGCCAGGAACAGGCACTTTGGATCATCTTGCCTTAAAACCCTTTCTTCACTTTATATAATTTTTCATCAGTTGGGAACCCCCCCCCCAATTTTAAATGATGAGTGCATATGTTTAACAAAAAAAGAGCACAGCAAAATAATAACCTCTAGCTGAAGCTTTTGTCTCCAAGTCCATTTCTCTATTACTCAGTTTTGCCTTTTCATCTAACATAGCAAACAGTACAAAATTCCTTTTGAAAAGATGAAGATTAGATACAAGGACGTTAATGAAACTGCCAAAAACTGATGAAAATAAGACTTTTAATATTAATTCATAAGAACCGTTGCATAATTGAAAGGGATGTGGAAATATCCTACCTATACACACTGAATAAAACTGAAAAAAAGAGAGGATGGTAAATTGGTGCATTTCCCTGTTTACCAGTCAACCCTTTACTGCTGGTGTGTGTGTTTGTTTTCAACAGGAAATCGCTAATCAATCCGCACATCAACACAGCAACATGTGAAGGACCAAAATGTTTTTTTTTTTTTTTTGGCGGAGAAGCGGATGCTGGATGATGACAGCGGTGAGGAGCTTGAACTGCGGGCATGAATTTTTCTCTGTAATGTTTCACTTCAGTGGAATGATGTAAGGAGTCTTTCCGCGGCTGTGTGTTCGCGAAAACCGACACTCGGTTTGCTATATTGTCATTTTAGTTTAAAAGACCAAATGTCCCATCTGATTTGGTCTGAAAAACAGTACAATAGCTGAAGGAATTATGATTTTTTTTTTTTTTTAACTAAATAAATAACAAAGTCATACAGGCAGAGTTATACAGGATCAGAATAAAACTTTGGAATACAGAAAACAGATTCACTAATCCAACCCAACTTCTCCTTTGAGTTGCTGCCTAATACCCATTGGTCCAGTGCTTTGAGAAGTCTGCTGTTCCGGATGAACGCTTTGACAAAATTCACACGAGGTTCTTCAAGTTCGAAAAGGTTTCATCCTACCCCTCATTCGGAGGAGGTTTCTATTTTCGTTCCCGGCGTGGCCGGCCGAGAACCTTGGCGCGAATGGAGGTGCCTGCTTGTCTCTCATGCCATCCGTGAGAGTGATCTGAACTGTGAAGAACAGGACCAGAGATACAGAAATAGACCTCCCTGTCAGAGCTCCGAATGAGTCACGTAGAGCGCGCGCGCTCCGTTCAGCGATTTCCAGAAATGGGAGACTGTGATTGAACATCCCTCTAGAAGACCCTCGGCGTGTCCTTCTGATGCATGCTCGTCGCACTATTCGTCTCCACGTGCCAACGCTACGTTTCTCCGCTTGTTCTCCTTCCCGGCTGCGGTGTGCGCATGAACCCAGAACGACAGGACATACAGCGTAGAGGTGTACAAACGACATCTATACCGAAAACATGAGGAGTACGTCGTGCTGCTGTTGAATGGAAAAAGAAACAGGAGGAAAGACTGCTGCTAACACAACAGCGCACCACCAAGTTCCCATAGCTTCATGCTTTAGATTAACTAAACCGTGGGCCGGCTGTGTAGAAGGGGATAATAGCACATAACGCTTGATTGAAAGGAAGATCACGGGAGAGAGATTGGGGGTGTGGGAGGCAAAGAGAAACCGTGGATAAATAATCACAACTCATTTCTTTATTTATACATAGCGGGGGTGTAGCGGGCTTGGCCGGGTCCCGCTCTCTGGTGGGTCTGAGGTTCGAGGCTTGCTTGGGGTGCCTTGCGATGGACTGGAGTCCCGTCCTGGGTGCGTCCCCTCCCCCTCCAGCCTTGCGCCCTGTGTTGCCGGGTTAGGCTCCGGCTCGCTGCGACCCCGCTCAGGATAAGCGGTTTCTGACAGTGTGTGTGTGTGATTTATATAGTGTGTGAGCGACAGAGAGAGTGTGTTCCACTGGTGTATGCATGAGTGACCCAGTGTAAGTAGTGGATCTAGCAGTGTGTGGTGAATAAGGTGTGTGGGCTCATAACACTACATAGAGCTCATTGGAAGTCACTTTGGAGAAAAGCGTCTGCTCAATAAATAAATGTAAATGTATTCTTTTTCTCACCTGTCAGTACAAGACACATCTGTTGCTGTCATGCCCTTGATTCATGGCAATCGCCGAAACCCTCTTACAGACCTGTCGGATTTGATGGGTGTCCGTTGCAGCGTTCGAAACAACTGTTGCGTGATTAATTTTTCACGAAGATTGTCCCCATTGTGTATCAGACACGCGTTAACCGGATGAAACCTGCCTGAGAAGGAGGGTAATTAAAAGTTGATAGTCTCAAACAAGCACAGTGATGAGAGGAAGTTGAAAAAGCCAGAGTTTGATGAGGACTCACATAGTGCCCTTAGGGCAGGTTTATGTGGGCCAACCCTCTTAAGGGTGATCTGATGTTCCACAAATAGTATCCCACCGGAGAAGCTCATGCCAACCCAGCCACACCTCATTAGCCTACAAGTGATATGCCATTGGCACCCTAGCCTCATTTTTGGCAATAACTCTTAAAAGGACTGCTGCTTGGACTAGATCAAAGGTAAGCAAAAGCACTTTATGTGACCTGTGTTCCCGGGTACAGTATGTTTCCTATGGATTCTAACATCCTTTCTATGAATTTACTCTCACATTCTTACTTTGGTAAAGTAGGAGGTGGAAAAAAAAATCTGTGCTGATTTCAGCCATTTTTATTTAAGGGTTTGTGCCCTTATTTACATTTATTTACTTAGCAGATGCTTTTCTCCAAAGCAACTTCCAATGAGCTCTATGTAGAGTTACCAGCCCACACACCTTATTCACCGCGGTGACTTACACTGCTAGATACACTACTTACAATGGGCCACTCATCCATACATCAGAGGAACACACACTCTCTGTCACTCACACACTATGGGGGAACCTGAACTGCATGTCTTTGGACTGTGGGAGGAAACCGGAGCACCTGGAGGAAACCCACGCAGTGTCCTTATTTATTATTAATCCCTACTTTATCATTCTTTTTTTTTTTGATGTCGCTTCCACACCTATACTAAAGAGCATGGCGTCTTTGAGATGCACGTCGCTACGGAGAAAAGCATCTGCCAAACGAATAAATGTAAATTTAGAAGTCTTCCAATTACATAGCATATCACATATTAATCAGCTCATTCTGTAAGTTAGGTAAAGGCGAGTGAGAGCGACATCAGATTTAGAGAAGACGACTAAATCATCTGAAATGCTGAAGGAACAGGCCAAGATACGTATCCCCACCCAGATACAGGTAACTGACTGTTCGTAGAGGTATCGTGGCACACTGCGGCTTAGAAACATCACGCATTAAGCGCAAAGAGCTCACATCCTAGGGCACCGATCCAGCTCTGCACCACTAGTGACATATACCAGGGTGAGAAGTGGAAATGTCGTAGGCGGGTACCGCACAGATGTCCTCAGATATAGATTGACATGCCACCAAGCGTTAGCTTCAAATCAGCAAGATCAACGCAGCATGGTCAAGCGCTCTGTCCGTGGCAGTTATCAAGACAAAGCATTCCGTACTGCCTGTTCAGTGGTGCAGCATGTTGAACTGATCCCCTGATCACAATAAGGAGTTTTGTGCAGTTCCTTTTCAATATTTTCATGATTACAACTTTGTAAATAGCTCCTTCACCCTTGTAGGATAACTGATCTACTTCCCCATATAAGTAGGTTTCTATCCAAAGAGGACAAAAAAAACAGGAAAACATTCACAGCTCTTTTTTTATATTATTTTTAATGCAAACCCAACTAAAATCCAAGTTTTAGATTTTGTAACATCTACAGCAATTATGTGCAAGGAAGGTGAAGGTCAATACCAGGGATAGTTCAGCAAGCAAATCTTTCGCTTGAATGAATGTCTGTGCAGTATGAATCATATCTACCATGTTCCTTTTAAAAGCACTTTAGAAATTGAGTCAAAGTGTGGTCATGGATCAAAGAAACATCTAAACCACATGTAATCAATTTCGTAAAGTAGTGTTTTTTTCAGTACCATTAGCAAGAACCGCCACATGCCCATTTTTCTTGCCTATCATTTTCTTTTCATTATCAGTAATTCAAATCACTTCTGAGACCAGATAAGTGTACAGAGCTAATGTACTTCCTCAATATATTGACTGAAGCAACAAAATTATCTGGTGGGTGCTTTTGGCTTTGAATGTACGACACACTGGAATGATAATATTTTTATCAAGTCAGTGAGTGCTGAAAGCTTGCATATCAATACATATCATTTATAGTAACTCAAATCACTGCATTACTCTGCACTTTATTAACTTCCTGTTTTTGCATCTCTAAGCAGACACCTTACATGCTGCAGGAAAGCCATTAAGGAAAATAGAGGAAGCCCCAATGAAATTGCTCAGTAAGAGGAAGCATCTAAGGGCTCCTCTAACACTGTATGACGACACCCCCGAACAGCTTTCCCAAGTAAGGCAATGTCTGGACCTCTCATTTGGTTCAAAGGTTCCAATAAAAGAGATATGTGAGGAAGTCAACTCAACAAAGACCCCCAACACCTCACCAGCCCACCCCAGAGGTGGGGAGAAGAAAGGCAGGAATGGAAAGGAAGACCAAAGAGGAGAGAGAAAAGGGGTGAAAGAAAGAGAAATTATAGGAGCAAGAAGGAGAATAAGCAAGACATTAAGTAGAAGCAAGAACCAAAAGCCAGGCAGGGTGACTGACACCGATGTACCTCTGCACCCTCTCCATCTGGTATCGCCCATACTCTTGCAGACAGATGGCTCCCCAATTTTAGGATCTAATCTTCTCAGAGCCTGGATCCATGTCCAGTGCAGGAAGCCCAAAATGTGTTTCCTCCTGCCCCTCAGACAGGGTCACCGATGAGGTGAACACGATCATCTACATCTTATTCTTTTCTCTCGGCACAATGTGATGCTCCAGTTATGCAGAACTGGAAAGGAATAACCTTTCCTTTGGTGACTGTCTCACATGATTTGACCCCATGTACAGACAAGATGTGATTCATTTTCTCCAGACCTTTTAAAATGCTACTGCGGTAGCCTGTCTTGCTTTTGAACTTGGAACACGGTTTCAAGTTATAACTTAATTGGTAAATTGGTTTGTGCACATTACGTATCTTACCTTTGTTACACTTCTGGGTTCATACAGACAGATATTTATACATACTGATGCAAATCAGGTTAGACTCACTTTGCCCATGATGTCTTAAGTGCATGTAAGGTATAAATCACAGATCTGCAACTATGTCTCTTTCTCCTGATGTAATACGTAAATTGTATTTTCTACGTTGCTTTGGAGAAAAGTGTCTGCTAAATGAATAAAAATAAATGATAGATTTGTAACAAAATATCCTTATCACACATTTGAATACTTAATCTACCCTTATTTCAGTTGTGAGTCACTTTGCACAGCCGCTCAACAAGCATTCACCAAGCACTTATTTGGGGTTGGGTGGTCAGGAGCCTATCCCAGAATCACTGGGCACAAGGCTAAGGGGAGATATACCCTGGACAGGCCTGTCCATCACATAGTAGCCACACACTCACTCACACACTATAGCATCAACAGTTCACTGGAACTGCATGTGATTTTACTATAGGAGGAAACCTGGCCACCCAGAAGATACCCATGTAGGCAAAGAGAGAACATGTAACCTCCGCACAGACAGACCTGGATTTGAACTTATGCCCCAAACATTCCCTGCACTGTGAAGCAGCATTCTAACTGCGGCAGCATTGTGCCACCTGAATTTGACCAGCAGCTCCTCGAAGAAATAAACTTTCCCTTATAGGGCTGTTGAGAACTGTTGAGAGATGCCCTAGACTGAACTGTATGCATTATTTTCAATACAAATGCTTATTGTTTTCATGTGCTCTTCAGCTGCGGCTCCAGATCGAGCACAAATTCAGTCAATCTGATATTTCCTACAACATTTCCTACTAACCTTTCTGTCTTCTTTACAGATAATGTTATATAGGCTGTGTGTGAAAGCAGAGCCCTCCAAGAAGCTGTGCGTATCCTATTCGAGTGCAGGACAAAACCCCCTGGGACAAAACCCCCTAGGACAAAATCCCTTGGGACAAAACCCCTAGAACAACACCGCCTAGGACAAATAATTAACAAAATTTTTATTCTTCTGATTACTTCTCTGAGTTGTAAAATATCACATTTATTATACAATGACGCTGCAATAAGGAAAGCATTATTATAATATATAAGCATTGTATCGTGGCATACATTAACACTTGTATTATAAATTTACAGCTCACTGTTTTACAACATCAAATAATTTGTACAATCATGAAAAAGCATAATTAAAAGAACATCATATCATATCTTCGGAAAATAAAAAAGCAATATCAAAAACATCGAGTGTTAAGGTTTATTTAAATTTCATTTAGTACCACATGATGCTGTGTCCCATGCCATTCAGAAATGAACCAACATAGAGAAATATTGTAATATTTTCTAGGATTACCTCAGTATTAAATTACTTAATTTATATTTTTTCTTCCAATTATAATAGTATTAAATGGCATTAAAGTGCAAAAACAGAATAAATAGGGGCTTTTGTCATTTTTTTTATTTAATTGAGAGGGGGTTTTGTCCCACTTTGTGTTTCAGAATAGGTTTTGTCCATGGGGGGTTTTGTCCTGGGGGGTTTTGTCTGGACCTCTCCTTGACCCCATCCCTTTCACAGGCATCCTGGCTAATGCAGATATCACGACAACATTAATCAAGCGATTATTGCTAATTAATGACGACTTTCCAGTTAATCTTGTTTTTTCATTTCATGGTTTGTGCAAGATGTACTGTGCATCACGGAGTTTGAGGAGCAAAGCAAACACATTGCTAAACAAGAAAAGGACTCCAAAATGTACTGAAGAGATCAGGAAAGGTGAACGAGGGAAGAAAATGTGAGCGAGAAAAGAGGGAAGGAAGAGAGAACGAAGATTCTTTGGCCAAAATAGTTTTTTTGTATTCCCCATCAGTAAACTGCCATTACATTTGACAAAGCAATACAAGATAGAGGAGATGCTGGTTCCAAATTGGAGTGACAAGCAAGAGATGAGGGAGACAAAAGACAAGGATAAGTAAAGTGCATGACAAGAAATACAAGTCCGAAGAGCAAGAGAGAGTGGAGAGTGTGCAAGGCAACTCATGCACAGACACACACACACACACACACACACACACACATCATCTGAAACCACTTGTCCCATACAGGGTCACAGGGAGCCAGAGCCTAACCTGGCAACACAGGGCAAAAAGCTGGAGGGGGAGGGGACACACCCAGGATGGGACGCCAGTCCATCGCAAGGCACCCCAAGCAGGATTGAAACCCCAGATCACACTGGAGAGCAGGACCTGGTCCAACCCGCTGTGCCGCTGCACCGCCGCACCCCCTTTCCAAGGCAACTGAAAAAGTAAAAAAAAAAAAAAAAAAAACCTGGCTTCCTGAAACAGAAGCTGTGCTTCCACTGTTACCAGGGAGATAGAGCTACACTTTATTTAAAAAAAAAAAACCTTACCATTATAAAGAAACTCATATGTCTTGAGCTCTGCAATCTCCCAGGTATGCCTCAAGTCAGCCTCCTCTTAGGAGAAGACAAGGAGCGCTGCACACTGTGAAAAAATATTAAATTATATTTATTATCATAAAAAAATATTTAGGGCTGTCACAAACTCGGGGATAAAGTGCAATAAATGAATGCAATAATTATCAGCAAGCATGTTATTATGTTAGTTTTGCTGCGGTTGCGTTTACGTTGCCAACGTCAAATTCGTTTCTTCTAATTTTAGGGGGTTTTTTTTGTATTGTTCAGCATTGCACGTTTTGGCAAAAAAAAAAAAAAAAGCTGAAATTGGTCATGCGAGGAAGGCAGCATGAATTTAGACACGTGCAAGAGACAACAGAGACAAGCGAGGGATGAGTGAAAGCGACCAGGAGAGACAAGAGGAAGAAAAAAAGAGTGCAAACGAGAGAACGGTACGAGATAATTAAATTTACACGTTTATCATAAAGAAAGGAGGAGAGGAGGAAAGAGAAGGGTACGAGGCAGGGAGCGCTGGAGCAAAGCTATACCGGCTGGCAGAACGAAATACAGTTCAGAAAGGGGACGAGGAATCGGGAGGGAAGAGGCGCCCGGAATCAGGGCACGTCTGCGTCACGCAGGAGAATAAAATCAGGCACAAGCATCGAGAGAGCTCGGATAATTAAAGCTCGTTGTCTTTGATTAAATAAACAGGAGGACCCCTCTAATCGCCGAGCTGTAAGTGTGTTATTTATAATTCCAACCCTTCAGTCTACCCTGGCAATTATCAGTATGAATACATGAATATTTTAGCGGCGAGCCGACTGGAGGCAAGAAGCACGCCCACTTGCCAGCTACCTCCCGGGAGATTCGGAGATGTTAACCTCGCCGAAAACAATACATCTCGGCCGACACGCGGCATTATTGCAATATTTCTCTGGGGGTCACAGGAAATGCTAGCGCATTATTGCGGCTCTGCAGTCTTGCAATGGCACCTGTCTGCCTGCGAAAACAGGAAACGTTTTAAAAAAAAAAAAAAAAAAAGGCTTTTATGCTGACTTGTTCCTCGTGTTTTCACACGCCGGGGGCCGAGCGGTTCGGCAGGGTGACATCCTGAACCCGCCGAGATGCGGCTCCCTGGTAGATAGGAAAGTGCCCACAGGCCATTACTCCGATTTACTGTAAGCGGCACAGTAGTGTTTCATTAGGAATGTGTGGACTCGATGCAGCTGGTCCCGGTCATAAAAACGGTAATGGCAAATGGTGGGCGGGGGGGGAACGCTGGAAATCTCTGGCAGGGGTTTGACTGGCACCCAGCGGGAGCTACAGAGAGGCAACCTGTGATTTTTTAATTAGGTGCAGATGCATCTGAGAAAGTCCCTGTTGAGATGAGGGGGGTGTGAGAACAAGGAGGACAGTTGGCAGGAGATTGGATGTGTATGTGAAGGGTTTGGGGGGGCGGGGGGGGGGGCGGCGCAGAGCACCCGCATTTCTGAGAAGGCAATGCACCGGGGAGGCTGTTTGTGCTATGTGAGTGCTGAGTGATGTCATTGCATTTCATCAGCTCCAGATGTATCCTCTGAATTCATTTGCCTCACTGTAATTGAGGAGTAATTCGGGGGGAGCACACGCATGCCCCGCTTCATTGACGAGACAATTATGTATTGTTGAGTCACGCCGTCAGATCGGCTACCCACCGGACCAAGGGGAACAGACACAACCCCTTGCTTGCGCGACCTACACGGGTCCCGTTCCTGCCGAATACGCCAGGTTGATTAATTCCTCATTTCATTCTTAACTGATTTCGCTGGAGAGAAGGTCATCACGGCCGGTCGGGAACGATAACACCTGAGATGGGCTTGAGATGGGCTTGAGATGGGCTTCCGCATGCCCGCTGGCACAGGGCCCAGGAGACTCCAGACTACCTCTGCCGGAAAGCAGGCCGCACCAGTGGGAGCGAGTGAGTAGATCGGTTCCTCAAGGAACACCAAGAAGGTGCTCTGGCAGAGGCCGGTGTTTTTCTAACACGGGTGAAGAAATGACTACATTCAACGCGTGATCTTAAGAGCAGCAGCAGCCTGTAAAGGCAAGTCCGCATCGGGCGTGCGGAAACTGCAAACGACACCTAAAAATAAAGAAGCGGCAAAGTAGCGTATTCTGGAAAATCACTGTTTTCGCAATAAAGTCTGAAGGGGCAAACATGGTGTGACAGCAAAGAAAAGAAGAAAGAAAAAAGAAACTTTCTTTTCACATGACAATCACTGCGCGTGACACAGGGGTCCGGGACCGGACATCCGTCACAGCAAGCGTGCCGACTGACACCTCCCACCGCTTATTGTGGATAAGAGGGAAGCAATCTGTCCCGTCATTAAAATGCACGACAGTATTTCTTCATTCATGTTTTTTTTTTCCAAACAGCCTGCTGTTATGTACGATGATCCATTTGTTGAACATACATATATCAAACAGTTGTGTAAATTTCACACCGCAAGAAAGAAATCGTGCATTTCATATATTAGCGCAAAAGAGTGAACCGGTGTTCATCCATCTGTTTGGTCACATTCATTTCTATGCGTTCTTTTCTTTTTACATTATTTTTACTGAAGAATGTTATAGCGGAGGTAAATATAACATAACCTTAGGCGCTACTTCCATTTATCTGATGCTTTTCTCCAAAGCAACTTACAACCTTAAGCTGCTCAATTATTTACCCATTTATACAGCTAGAAATTTTTACTAGAACAATTGAGGGTAAGTACCCTGCTCAAGAGTAAGGCAGCCAAAGGTCAGATTCAAACCTGAGACCTTTGGGTAGAAAGGCAGAAGCTCCAACCACTATGCTAACAGGTGTCTTAGGGGAGATCACTTTAAGACTTGACAAGACCTTGCATCTCCTGCTAGTCTGCAAGACGTGCGAAAGCCGCGTCCGATTCAAAGAACTGTTTTACAGCCAAGTAAATCTGAACATTACTTTTTATTATGTCTCCGCAGTTGCTGTTTGAATCCCGCTTCTGTGAATACTAATTGAATAATGCAAACCAGCAGAATGGTGGAATCACACAATCAAGCTGCGCTTCCATAATGTGATGTTTGAATCCAAAGCTCTTTGTTGCCGAATGCACTTGCATGCTGAGTTGATGCAGTAGAGCATCTGCTAAATGAACAAAGCTAATTGTATGTCACTTCGAATAAAGGCATCAACTACAGTATAAAGTGTATTAATATCATAAGTTTCAGTGTTCCTTTCCCTGCTCAGTAAGAAATTACTTTACATGAGGAGCGGCACTAGAAACAAACCATCTCTTGATCAAACCATACTTTCCTTCCAGCTTTCTTAATTTCTAGCCAAGTGCTCTTTGACCTTTTGCCCCTATCCAAACCAACACCCTTGTCCTTTATAAATCATCATCGTCTCACATCCTGGCACAGCCACGAGTCAGCCAGGAGTGCATCTGCTATTTATTTCATGAAAACGATCACTTTCATTTCAGTTGAACTCATGAGAGGCTGAATTTCTGACATCTCCGGCTTTGCTCGCAAAATCAAGCTGCAGAAATCGTCCTCGGACGGAAAACGGGGATTGGCATTGCCGGGGGTGAAAAGCAGTATCTGGGATTTGGCTCGTTCAGGAGGCCGTATCTGTTCCAAGCGAACCAGTGCTGAAACGGAGAGTAAACTCTGTGTGTTTGTGTGTGTGTGTTTAGGAAAGAGCGCACAGATCTCCCTCTTGCTGTTACTTAAGGCTAGAGAGCATCCTGGGGTATCTGAAATATGAAGTAGTAGGTAGCCTTGCTTGAGGCTCAGAATGCCACATCTCGCAAGTAACTTACACATTTCCTCTTAAAGGGCAGCAGCACACGGTCCCTCTGCTCAACATTCAGTCTTAAACTGAAAGCCAAAGTATTTTTAGTTCGGCGTCAACTGGTGCGGCTCACAGAGGCCCAAGGTTCCCGCTACATTCCACTAAACCAGCCCAACATCGTCTAAAACTTCTAACGGTTCTCAATTGTATCGCGTGAAACCCAGCTCATGCATGAATGAGTACAGGTGGTCCTCGATTTACGATGGGGTTACGTTCCGCGAAACCCATCGTAAGTCGAAAACGTCGTAAGTCGAAAATACATTTAACGCACCTAACACACACCTCCGTGCGACAGGCCGGGAGATGCGGATCGCTGCCGCTGCCCAGAATCGCGAGAGAGTATGGCTCCGCATATCGTTTGAGGCTCCAGCACGCTTCATCCATGGCTCTTGCATCGGGACTCGCGTTTAAAACAGACGTTCTCCCCAGCCGTACCTCCGGTACGAACATCACAGCTACAAGAGATATCATTTGCTGACAATTGCCCGTACTTTTCGAAAACAGAACTTCAATTATAAAATTTAAAAAAAAAAAAAAAAAAAAACACTAACTTTAACCACAAGCGCATATACATGTGACAATTTTATACAATCAGTTAAGCATCAAGCTGTATAAACGATAGTTTTACGTGAGCTTTAATGACCGAGCTGCAATAAATGTAATTGTGGGAATGTAGGAGCGTTTCGATTTGTCTTCCTCGTGAGAAATGGGACGAAGATTATTGACAGGATCACCAATCAGCGTCTCTCCGTAAAAAATGTCCCTTTGTTGCCCGTAGTTTCTTTGAGGTTATTCAAAACTTTTGGGACATACAGTGCTTTGCAAATTGAGTATTTTGTGCTACAATCACAGACTAACAATATATACGACAAGGAATCAATTGCGGCAATTAAGGTAATACGAGGTAACTTCAGTCCCTCTTTTTCTTCAAAGCTGTAATGTCTGCCACATGCAATTTTGCCAATTTTCGTTCCCGTCTCTTCGAGCTCTGACGAGCACTTTCGGTACTCCGACGGCTCTTTTCAGAGGGTAATAGCGTTGAGTCTGAGTTGGAGAGACAGAAACACAAAGACAAATCCCTGTCGACGCACTCACGCGTTTGCGCGCCCAAAGATGAGCACCTGAATGAGGAGGCCAGCTTCGCTGTCATCAGACCTTGAGGAGATGAAAACCACGCGCAGCCCCCAGTTGCATTGTTTCGAAGATGAATCAACTTAGCGACAGCCCCTGTTCCAGAAGAAAGAAAACAACTCGCGCTCTTTACGGTGCTCTCATAAGGCTGGATCTCTGCCACAAATAAATGAGAATACAAAATTTAATTCAGCAAGTTTGGAGGAACACAAATTACACTTGTCCCCCGCCCCCCCCCCCCCCCCCCCCCCCATCCCCTGCACCACCACCACTATTGTAAAGGGTTTTATTAATGTTTTGGGCTTAGGGAGGGAATGCAGGACTGAACAAGTTTTTGTTTGCAGGCTTCCCGTCTTCGGCGCGATGCACGGTGATCTGAAGGCTTCACGCTGGCTGTTGCCATGAGAACGCCTGCATCCAGAGACCCCTTCAGCAAGCGCATGTACAGAAGCGCAGTTTAACACAAATCTTTCGTGCGTCTTCCTCTGGCAACGTATGGTGTCGGGTACAAATGAACGGGTGTCATTCATGGCTAATAAGTGTTTACGAACATGCAGTTATGTATCGTGAACTGCTGGTGGTACAGTAACCGCGCGTGTTTTGACATAACGTCTTTTCTCCGGTGATGGAGATGAATAGATGAGGATGCAGGGGCTGTTTGTCAATGCCAGTAGAATGCGTTTGGCTCTTTCTTTCCATAAAACCCTGAATGATGGGGCACCCTGAACTGGATAAGTTGTCAGATTACCAAACAGATTTCAATCATTCACTTTACAGGCTGGAGACACGCAGAAGATTTATTGTAGTCATTTGGACCCTCCGCAATCAATCAAAAGCAGTAACTCATGTTGGTGTTCCGTGTTGTTGAGAAATAGCGACAAGAAAGCAATTAAACTGAAAGCGACGGAAGAAAAAAATATACAGACATTCCTCGACTTACGCAGGTGAACTGTTCTTCGGCCCCTTACGTAAATCAAAAGTTACGCGCGTCAGATTCCAGCATCCTTCGCTATCGTATTCGCAGTCGATACGGCTAAACGTGGCGCAGACCTCGCTCGTTCTCGATTTCATCTCCTGATCGACTGCCGCACGCTTGCGAGACGGTCCTCGTTTTCCTTCAAGCGCACGTTTACCACCAGGCATCGTGGATAACGAAACGGGCAAAAAACGTGCGAAGAAAGAGGGGATGCGTTCACGGCTCAAAACGCGACAACTGGGAAGATGCAGTTTCCTGACTCTTCCGGCTACGCCGACTTGTTGCGCTTAACGTATTTCGGATGTTTTGCGTAAAATAAAAACGCTGGTAATGTTGGTAACAATACTGCAGTGAGCAGGCCCACCCCAAACAAATGAGTCCAGGGTAGCAGGCCAGGGCAAGGTTTATACCATTCAGCAGTTCAAGGATGAGACAGCCAATGGTTAATGGACCGAGTGAAGCAACACACTATTTTATGATTTTGTGTACATTGAACGAGCGAAGTTAACCCTGATGTCGGGTAATTTGTTCAAACAAATCTAGCCAGATCTCGTTTGCTGCTGCGCCCGATCGATACCTTCTACTCATCAAACTTCTGTTGCCATAGTTACTATCCAGTACAGTCCCGAACCCAAATTGGCTCCTTTTACCATTATGATCATACACTGCTGCTATCAGCCAAATCAAAGGCAAAATTAAGTAATGGTCTTAATGATTCCTTTATAACTGACATAGCCAACTAATGCATTAGTAATGCAAAGCATCGGAAGTTTAATAATTTTTTCCTCCAGCCAGCTGCACTGTTATGGACAGTAAAGAAACAAATCTGATCAGAAGAAACAAGTCATTACTGAACCAGTTCCCTCAAGCATCCACTCTTTTTTTTTAAAGCTTTAGCAAGCTTGGTACACAACACTTTGTTACAGTGGAACATCATTTGAATATCTCACCAAATTATTCAAGTAACAGAAAAGATTGTTTTTTGGCAACAAAATAAACATAATTCCTGCTTGCACTTACCTCAGTCTGCTTTCAAAGATCAGAGGGAGTCACAAAGGTTGCAAAGAGAATTGCTTCTTTGAAAACAAACATTTTAATATTAAATATTTACATGTGCATGTTGGATACGTGTCACATTATATTAAATCCTCTCACATGAAATGTGATCATTTTCCATGTTTCAGAATATCACTGGCAAGGATAAGACAGCAGGTTACAGTTCTAAGTGTCCTTTCAAACTTACTGGTGTTGAACACTTCAGGCTAATTTGCAGTGATTCGTCTTGACACAATACCTGCCAATAATTAGAAAAAGTGAAACTGTAAGTGTGACAAGCAGTCCATGCAGAGGACACAGGATGAATTAGGGACGTCAAAGGTTGACTGCCAAACAGAGGTGCTTTTTATTAACAAGGAGCGCAAACAAAGGACAACAGTGAGGGCAAGGTCTATGCAGGAATTTTTGATGCTGAGATACTTGGGGTCAACAGGTTATCAGGGTTGTTTGCATTGTTCTTTATCTCTTTGTAGCTGCTCTACAGCTGGGGTTAAAAAGTACTTGTTAGTGGCATTTTCCTGACTCCCTCTATTTTTTGTCCTGCCTGGAGCCCACGTGCCACTCTTAGCTTTATTATTACGCATCCTCCATTTTTATGAATTTGCTGGAAATGCAGCTTGTAGATGAAAAAACTAATGCCTTCTCAAATATGCATTTTCTATTTGGCTATAAAGCTCAAGGGTCAAATGGACTTTATATGCAAAGTAGATAACCACCCATGTCACAGCACATTAGACATTTTACACTATTTAAATAATAATAGTTATTCAGTATTACATCAATCCACAGATTTTTAAAATAAAAAAAAAAAAAACAGCACACAGCAACCAGAAAAATATAACTTTATTATTAAAAGGAATGAAGAGGACAAAGCAGAAAATACTGCAATTTTTAGTAACACAACATCTGACATTCATGTTGCTTCTCTCCTGGAAGTTTGTGGCAGTAGATCCAGTCACATGTGGCAAGTTAGGGTGACATGTACACTGATGACTACATGAGGAAAGAACAATGCAAGAAATGCAAATGCTGCTAAATGTCAGCAGTGCTCAAACCAAATACACCTCAGCACTGCAAGCTCAAACTCAGCTCTTCGCCACCGAGAAACCCACCCATTCAAACAGTCCTGTAGCACAGATAATAGAACACATTAACAGAATAGCTGCACATATTACACTGGTCATCTTCTCTCACTGATGTTCCTGTGCAGTGCTGGTCCTTGAAACTTCCCTGTGTGAGAGAGTTGCGCTGATCCTCCTAGATCAAACCGTCCTGGGCTCATGTCACAACAGAGGGCTGTGACTCAGAGTTGAGAAAAATGCTGGTCTGAACAGTGACAAAGATGGCCCTTTAGTTCACTGTGACACAGCATCTGTCCTGCTCATAAGCCACATATTTTGAAAACGTTAAAAAAAAAAAAAAAAAAAAAAAATTTTTTTTGGGACTTCCTTATGTTATTACACAGCAATGAATGAACATGTCACAGCAGGAAGTTTAGGAAATTCACTAAGTGCATCTCACCTTTACCAAGGCTCAATTTCATCCTTCTAATTATCATCATAACAGTGCTGATAACAATACAAATACCATCTATGGTTAGTCCTTTGTTGAGGAGAGGTTCACTTCCGGGGCTGTGCCGCAAAGTACAGGGCCATCAGACAGTACAGGGTGCCCCCGATGGTGAGAGCCATGGTGGTGCGGTACAAGAGCTTGTCTGGGACACCCCGCTTTAGGTGCACAGGGCTTCCATCAGATACCTGCAGGCACAATACAGTTGTGAACAATGGCCCTTTCAACAACAAAACACCCTGAATAGCAATTAAGCTTTATTTCGAAGTAAACACTGCTATTATTTTCCTGGTTTTGAAGTGCCCTTGTGTTTAGAAAGGCACTATATAAAATCGGTCTCAGCTTTTGCTTTTACAGGATAAGAGCAAGGATGCATTTCATTAATAGCATTACCTCTAAATTCCCTTAGACCTATGCTTTCCATACAGTGTGATACTCCATACTGTATGGTAGCATTATAATGAGCAAAATGATTATCTTGGCCACAGCATTAGATCACAAGGAGTGTTGTACCTGAAAGAGCTTCTGAAGGTCTGCAACTCTGTTGTGCCCCAGGTAGTCCACCTCTACTCTCGAGTGGGATGCCACTTTCGTTGGTGTTGCAAAGATCATGGTTGGGGCATCACCGGGGACAGATGGCTTCAAGCCCTGAAGTGATAGAAAGCTCCAGAATGTTCAACAGCTCTCTGTACCTGTAATTCTACCACATCCTCACCATACCCACATTGTGATAAACCCATTCAGTTGTACTTTTTTCAAGAAGACTTATTGCAGAAATTCTGTTGTAAGGCTTATCAATTACTTTAAAGAATAATGCAATACATGATTTTATATGCTGCCCCCCCTAAAATAATCTTTCTCAGGTGATTTGTCCCAACATTCCTGTAAGTTTAAGAAACAATGGTTGAAATCTTCAACTGATGTGACCAAGTTCTGCCTTCAAATTATTACAGATGCTTGAAATATCATCAAATCCTTCCTCTGAGGTTCAACTTGATATTAGGAACAGAAAAATCACATCATGGCATCAGATGACGGTGTGGTATTACAAGAATGTTTTTTTCTACAAAACTGAGGAATTTGTAGATGGTTTCCGCATCATGACAATGCCCCTTCGCATAATGTTGTATTTATTAAAGAATTTTTTTTACAGGAGAAAAAAATCCATTCCTAAAACATCATTTCCTCCATATGCATGCAACTTGAGATTCGAAAGGATTTGGAGCATTACTAACTTCATGGCAACTAGAAAAAATAAGTGAACTTTCAACTTTGTTATTAAAATTAAAAAATATATATAAATAATATAGGTTACAAAACGATAAGTACTATTTTGACCTCTTTCTAGTAAAAATCAGTTGATTTAAGAAAAATATTCAGCTCATATACTGAGCTGTAACTGATTTGTGATGTCATTAAAAGAAGAAGCATGCATCACACTTAACCTGTACTCCAGACAAAAGGAACCAGGATATATACAAAACAAGATGTTCTGTAGCTGGGGTTGAATCCCACTCCTGTTGTAGTACCCTTGAGTAAGGCGCTTAACCTGAACTAATAAAGTACAAATCACCAAGCTGTATAAATGGGGGGGGGACACTGCAAGCATTAGTTATAATCAATACATTACTAGAGTCATATAAAGAGTAAAATAAATGGAAAACAACAACAAATGACATCTGTATGAGAGTTACGGACACCTTCAGACTCAGTTAAGATGATGGAGTGCCTGAACACTACAGCCAAACAATCAGGTGCACCAATGCTGTGTCGTTTGGGTGGGCAGCCAACTAAGAACCAATTCATAAAAACTTGAAGGGTGACTAATGAAAAATAGCAAAACATACCTTACTACATTTACCTGATGCATTTCTCCAAAGCAACTTACGGTAAGGTATTACAATTATTTACCCATTTTATATAGCTGGGGGAATGTTACTGGACTGGAGCACTTACCTTGAACTTGTTACTACAGGTGTGGGAATCAAACCTGCAACCTTTGGGATCCAGCGACAGAAACTCTAACCAGGTAGCAGCTGCACCTTTATAACACCCTTCAAAGACGTGGGAGTCAGTGCCTTGCTGTGCAGTCAGATTAGTGCTATAAAAATCCTGTGGTCATTCAGTCCTGAGCTGCTCTGACCCAACCGACGCGGGCCAGTAAGTGAGTAACTAACACGGCCAGGCCCAGGGGGGCAGGGGCACAAGCTAGGTAGGTGGAAGGAAGGGTGGAATTTCGAAAATCGCCCTTACTAAATCATTTCACGCATAAAATTAAGATTAAAAAATGAAGAGTTAACACAACAATAAAGTGTAAACATAGTAAATAGGCGTGTGTCTGTGGTGCCTGAAGGTCAGGACGAGGACGAGATCGAGAGAGACGCACCGGCGGCGGTGAGGTGAACTTACTTTACCCGTTACTCACCTGGGGAGTGTAGGCGCTCCACGGGGTGGCTCCAGTTAGTCTCTGTGTGAATCCACTTAACTTGTAGTACATTTTACCCAAATCTTTATTCGTTTGTTTGTTTGTTTGTTTATTTATTTTCTTCTTCGACTGTCACACCCGCACCCACGTTCCCAAACGCCTAAACAACAACACCAGCACAAGAGCGGGTCCTAAACTTTTGTCACGTGGGCTACGCCGCGCGACCGGAGCGGCATAGGTCCTCTCTTCATTGCCTGACTAAAATGACTGAAACTCCCGCATAATTGTCTTTTAAATGTAAACGTAATTGTGGTGTAATTTATCTGGGACTTTTTTCAAAACAATTTAACAATATACTCAATTTAATTTCCGATTTAAAAAAAAAATACTATTTGACGGTGTTGGATCACATTAGGCACATAAAATGATAAAACAAAGAGGGACTTCCTAAATTATTTCCGTTTCTGACAGTTTATTTGTTCCTTATTTTTGTACACTAACTAGTAACTCGTGGAATGAAATGACATAAAGAAATGTAATGTTCAACCGCAAGAGACCGTGCAGAATGTGAACAGGTGGCGACTCTGGGGCAGCCAGGTGGGCCTGTTTGCCTGCAGCACCGGGATCGAGTTCTTCTTTTCCACGGAAGAAGCTATAATCGAGAACATATTCACACAATATCCCTTGAATTATGACGAAGCTCAACCATTAATGTTCTAACATGAGAGCTGCATTACAGTTAACTGGATTTGCCTCATGTATAATTTGATATTCCCTCTTGGTTCTCACAAACACACAACTGTTCATATATTGCAACTGGAAACTGTTATTCCCACATAATGACCCTCAAATTAGAAATAGGGAGAAACTGCATAATGCCATTGCAAATTTTCTCATTTATCATAAAAAGGACATATTAGGACAGCATTCACGCATTAAGTACTACAAAGGCAGAGCTTGAGAATACATTTTTTATTCTTATTCAAGTATTTTAGCCATAAAGCCATTCTATCTGGAAACATAAGCTCTATATAAAATAGATGTTTTATAATAAAAACTATACATGTCTTAAAGATAAGAGGTTCTGCAGAAATTGCAGTCACAGTTTACAACAAAGATCTGATGCACTTTAATAACTGGATTACTATTGAAGCAGAATAATTATCGTAGATACCCACAAAAAGCATTTGGGCTGTGAAATTTCTACAATATCCAACAGACATTAGGGTAGGTGGAAAAGAAGGGAACTGTTTTGGGGCCATCCTAGAGATTCTGGCAGTTAAATACACCTTTCTGAGATCTGTACAAAATTTAATTTCTGAACATTAAACATTTTTCCACATTCTTTTTTTGCTACCAGAAATACTAAAACACATCAGTTGTTAGAATAAACCTGAATATTGAAGGATCTAATGAAAGGACAGTCTGCATTGTGCAAACCAAGCTATAGTCGAAACCACCATGTCACTGAAGAGTTTGTAACATTGTATATTATAAAACAGGGTTTGTTGTCCCACAAATCATTCAGTAATAAATCTTATTGATGTCAGCACCTCTGAGATTACACTGCATATTTACCATATTTTGGTAAACAATAGTCATCCAAGTCAAACTGATTAAAAAAAAGTGGTTATAAAATAATCATTGCCGTTCTTGCTTGCTAAAACAAGTTAAAAAGAAGGATTGTTTCACAAAACGGTAACAGGAACTAAGTACAGTAATTCAAAACGAAAATTATAAATCAGCCTAAAAAAGACAGGGTAAATGAGACTATAGTCCACTAGAGTTAATAACCCCAGAGGTTACCATATATCTAAGACCTCAGAAAATATAGAAAAAGTAATAATTTAGGAGAATAGGTGCACTACTCTCTTAAATTTAGCCCAGCAGTTAACTTTAGTCCCCTTAGACAAGAACATGATGGTTTTGAAATCACCACCACCACCAGCAGCTCCATCTTCAGGGAAATGGGGAGCTATAGATGGCTTACTGATCCACAGCCCAGCTCACAAGAGGTAACAGCATGACAGCAAAAAAAGTGCTTCCTACTGTATGCAGTCAGCAGGGACCTTGTTCTGCAGGCCGTGTCCTGTTGCGCTCTGTGTGTGTGTGTGTGCAGCTGGTGCAATGGAGGTCTTGGTCCCTGCTGTGTGCTAACCCACAGAGGAGCTGCTCTAAGCAGGCACCTCATGGTAAACTGTCATTAAAGGGAACAAGTGCCAAATGTGCCCTTGGTTGCCAAGTAAGGAACAAACTTATTTCAACCTTTCTTCGTGCTGACAAAAAAAAACAATCTCCTTCCGGAAATAGTCAAAAAATAAACGTACTGATATACAAGTATAAAAGAACAGTGTGAAACAGTCTCAAGGCTTAAAGGTATGAAATGTGTACTGTTTAATCTTATAAATGTACAGCTCCTTACTATGGTTTCTCATACTTGTGCTTGTTTCCACGTCCTGAGGGGAAATGGAACATAGGAAAAGATGGGCCACGGTGATGACGTGTGGGTGAAGCGTCGCTAATCGATTCGGTAAACACTTCTGCTTTGAGGAGTATAATCTTACTTCAGGTCCGCTTGGTAAATGCAGCCTAGCCGAACTTTGGAGGGAGCAAAAGGTGGAGATTTACCACGGCAGGAAGGGCTATTGATGTGGAAAATCCACCCGAGTCAAGTCATGCAGAGAATGGCGAGTCCCCAAGAGTAAAGGGAGCTGGGCTTCTGCATGGGCCTAGCCACTTAGTCTTAAGCCTGTAGAGGTGAGTGAATGTGTCACATGGCCACCTAACACAGCAGCAACAGCGTGTCAAGGAGAAGAGGGTAGGACAGCCAATACCAAAAAGCAGCTTGCATCAAGGTTCTGTCCTCAAACACCATGAGGAAATCAAACATTGAAGGCCACAGTGGGCACGTTCCCCTTCTTCAAAGATCTATAGCATTCTTTAGCGGAGCAAGGCCAGTTCGATAACAGCCGTTTCTGCCTTTTGCTGCATAGTGTCAGCAGACCCACCGACTTCTCCATGACACGTTCTCACTCTATGGCACATTTTGTTACACATTACAGACCTGCCTACACAGCTTACAGACATGCTCTCTGCTCAGCTTGGTCTGCCACTGGAGAAGAGTGTAACTGTCTTCCCCTGAAAAATATTTACTAGATAACAGCATTGCCTGATCCAGTGACACAGACTGGAGACGTGTTCCAAGGGGAAAGGCCCATTCCTGGCCATGCAACGACGCACGGATGAAAACAGCGGCTTGCTTTGGACCTGAAAACTGACTGATATGAATACGAAATCTGGGACTCTTGCCAGGTATCTGTTGGGGACCAAGTAAGCCGTGATTCATGTGCTTATCACACACATCGAGGTACATGCAAGCACTTCCTACTGAATCAGATTCCTTTACTAAGTCATGTAAAAATAACATTTTATTCATAGGATGTGTTGATTGTGTTCCTGTTGAAAACAGGCTATTGTTTCCTTTGGTAACAGTTATACGAACTGTTATTCTTTTTTATGCCATTCAGATCCACTATGTTTGCCCTGCTTTACAGTGTCACTCCTCTTAAATCATTTCAGCAACAGGTCTGTGGCATTAGGCATCATACTGTTTTGTTTGTGTGCATGTTGCATTGTTAAAACACGTGTGCAGTCATGCTCTCTAGCAATTCAAGCCCCATTTACCTTTAACGTTAACAGGAAACAGGAAGAAAACAAGTCTCATGTGAACTCAAGGGTGACTCATGCTAGTCATATATTGATGACAAACAGTGTAGAGTAGCATAAAAATCAAAATCGAATCCCTCTCGCTTGTTGCACATCGTAAATGGGAAAACCTGTAAGGCCATCGCTGAGATTCTCTCACTCTGCACCACCCACACACGGTGCCTTTACGGAAAAAAGACACCCTGCAACAATGGGCCCTTCAAAGGAACCAACTTTTTTCTTTTAACCTGAACAGTAACCCGCAACCTGCCATAGTTCCAGACAATTTAAGTTAACAAAAGGGAGCCAAAAACCTAAGCGAATCGAACAATAAAACATTGAATGTAAAATTACACGAAAGCTGATGAAAACACGATGTTACAACAGAAGAAGATAGACTCGAAGTAGATAAACGTACAGAAGCCCCAAGGATGGAGGAGCAAGTGAAGGGATGGTCAGGTCAGTTAAGGAACTCTGCAGACAGGCTGCGTGTGCAGCGTGCCGAACGGAACTTGAGCTCGTGGTAGCACTGGACGAAGCTGTGATAGATGAAGGTGATGGGGAGCGCCAGAAGCACAATGCCGCTCACCACGCAGAGCCCCCCCAGCACACGCCCGGGCATGGTGATGGGGTACATGTCTCCATAGCCCACTGTGGTCATGGAGATAATAACCCACCAGCAGGCTGCCGGGATGCTGGCGTAGTCCTCGTTGCCCATCTCCAAGTCCAGGCCGTGCTCCAGCAGCTGGGCCAATGCGCCAAAGATAGCCATGGCCACACAGATAAACACCAGCAACATTACCATCTCGCGGTAGCATCGCTTGAGTGTTAAGCCCAGAGTCTGCAGGCCCAGGAAGTGACGCGCCAGCTTGATGACCCAAAATATGCGCATCATGCGCAACACGCGCAACGTAACACCGGCCCGCTGCAGCTGCGAGTTCTCACCCGTCAGCACAGTCATCAGCACAGAGACATAGTATGGTGTGATAGCCAGCAAGTCGATGATGTTGAGCGGACGTCGCACAAACTCGCACTTGTCCTTTGATACAATGAAGCGGACGATGCACTCGGCAGTGAACCAACCGATGCACACCGCCTCGATGATCCTGCAGGCGTGCAGCCAGGGGAGACAGAAGGAGCAGACATTAGCGAGAGTAAGTTAGTACATCTGTTGAGGTACACAACATCTGTTCTCTACGCTTATGTTAACTGCCTGGCAGCTCCCGTTACATGAGATATTGATTGCAACGTTACACCACGCGGGATGACAATTTTTAGATACCTTTAACACATGCAGTACTTTACTCTACCCTTTAAGGACCAGACACTTTTATCCAATATGCTCTTTGCATATTTCCATCATCTCACACTTGAGAACATTCGGTGTATTCGCATTTAGAATATTAAATTACTGGGCCTTAAAGAGTTAAAGAGGAAAGCGAACAACTTTAGCAGCCTGGCGCATAGTCGTTGGACGAGTCTCGTTGTTGTCATAGGCTTTGTTTGCCGATTGCTTTCATTAGATAATCAAACAGTATGACAACACAACAGGATGGACCCAGGGGGACACGGGGTATGTGCGATGGGCTGAGCACTGAGCATGTGCAATGGAAATGTGGTGACACAAGACCTAGGAGTGAACCTGGGAGCATGGGCAATTCCCGTCAACCATCAAATGCCAGTAAGGTCTAGATTTAGACTTCTCCACTGCAAGACCAAATTAGGGTATACAATACTCATAAGAGGACGAATTAACACCGAAAGACATGTGCATTAGCATAAAGAGTACTTCGGTAAGCAGCGGCACTTCCAGTTTGAGAAACTGGCATTTGCGGTTTCATGCTGCCGTGCTCGTAAGTGACAAACCTGACCGTTCTGTGGCTCCGGCTTCACTCTGACCAGCCAAGTCACCAGGTGCTACCTCCCACCTGAACTGTGCCCTCGTGCTGGTACTGACTGGGAGCCACGGCGATACCTACCCAGCCTGCGCAAATGCGCATAAACAAACACATGCACACACTCAAATCCATCCAATCGAATTATATAATTACAGCTCCCTGACTTCCTGTGTTCGGTGATGGAAACAGAGACAGAGACACGATTTAAAAGGGACCGGGGGAAAAACACATTGAAAAGACACAGTGCAGTGGGCAGAGAAACAGAAACAGTTCAGTGTTGTATGAATTAGGAAACATTAAAAATATGTGATATAGTTAAAATAAACACATGTCATTTGTTTGGCAAATCCAGGAGATACTTTGAGCTATTATCCAGTCTGCAAATGTATTTCTGAGTAGTTACTTGTTAACCAATTACTAGACAAGACAATCACTGGTATGCATGTCTTTAGCAAACTTTTAATTTTCTTTGGTTTATAAATACAAAGCACAAAATGTTATTTGCTTTGGTTGAAAATAATAAACTTTTACAGGCATCCTGAAGCAAACATTGCTGAAGTCCAAAATCATTACTTGGTATACTAAATGGTCATTTACTGGCATTTTGGATGGCTCTGTCTTCCAGGTAATGCTTCAACATACAATAATTAAAATAGTTTATCTACACGATGGCACAAATTTAATATTATGATATGGTAATGCATCAATTTTGTTATTATTCCTTTAATAAAATGCATTTATTATCACTGGTAAGCTGTTACTGCAAAATCAATTAATCACATTTTAATTAAGTGGCTGCAGTGAGGGGCTACATTATGAATTATCTTGTTACCAAAGTTTACACTGAATATGTGATTGAAATCCAACTTTTTTACAGAAATGTGCACTAAATGTATGTACGACATAGCAACAGATTGTGGACATGGATAAAAAACCTTGACCCCAGATAAGTCTGCACCTCTGGCACAATAATCTAGGTGGTTAAACCCTATTTGTGATGTAACTATTGAAAAAACCTAGAGATTAAATAAGGAAGTTTAAACACAATATAAAACAATGTATATATTTGTAATGAAACACAATCTGGACAATTTAATTGCGATCATGACTCATTTTTATTGTCTATTTGTTATGTGTTTTATTGCTTAACTTTATCGTGACGCTCGTCCCTGGAACAGAGAAACATAATTATAAAAAAGAAATAAATGGAATAGGTAATATTAAATGCATGTAAATGTGTTGATTAAGTAAAAGAGTAGAAAGAGTGGTTAACAAAAAAAAAAATAAGATAGAGAGCCTTCTACAGGGAGAAGAAAATATTTTTTTGCAATTGTGTGATTGGATTTTCAAACAGAACTGCCCTTTTTTATGCTGAAAAATAAAAGATAAAACGGTTGATTCTTCTGATATGAACCAAGACCGCCGTGGAAAATGATTTTACTGCACGGGTTCAGGACTGGTCACCACCTGCCTGTTATTTGTCCATAAATATATTTATTAGATGTATAAATGTCTATTGCCCTAAGTATGTTGCTATGAAACAAGAGATGGGGTCACTGTGTTTCCACTGCGCTCGTGGACACTGATGTCCTGCGCCGCTTCCCTGTGTCGGCAAGTGCGCAACACACCCGACAGTGTGGTGTTAAACACACACATCTCACCTTTGGAAATTAAACGGATTTTAAGACCAAGTCCCCTAAAATAAGTTCCCTACATGACGCCTGAAGAGATGAGAATAGTGGCAGGTGATTAAAGGCCGTTCATTATAATAGGAGTTTTCTTCTTATTTATTTATGAGGCTACGCGCGCGTTTCTTCACAATCACTGCTTTTCTCTCTTTTGGGGTCACGGCTTGTTGTTGGTGTCTTAGAAGGTCCTCGGGGTAAACAACACATTTTTACACTAGGAATCAAAGAACGTGAAGGACAGCACACACGGGGGAGGGTAGTAGATTAATAAAACGTCGTAAATACCCAGATGGATCTTCTAAACTCTCTGTGTACCTGTGCTCCTCCACGCTCTTGTTCTCGGCCGTCTTCCAGTCGGGCAGCGTGCTGGCGCACAGTATCACCATGGACACTATGACAAAAATGACCGACACCGAGGCGAGGATCTGCGCCGCCACGGACGAGGTCGGTTCCTCGAAAGTCCTGCGCATCCTCTCCAGCCACTTGGCGCTGCCTCTGTGCGCGCCGGCGGCGGCGGCGGCGGCGGCGGGCCGCTCCAGCACGTCGTGTCCTCTCGCTTCATCCTCGGCTTTGGTGTCCTCTTCCGAGAAGTACGTGTAAGTGTCGGACATCCTGTCGTCCAGCCGCCGCTGGCAGCAGAACTCCAGGTGCGAGCTCTCCAAGCCCCAGTAGATCATCTCGTTGTAGAAGGAGAGCTCGCACATCTGCGGGACGAAGCGCAGCTTCCCGTACTTGACGTACAGCATGATGAAGCCGAACGCTTCCGAGTGCCGGTCAAAGAAGAACTCGTTGCGCTCCCGGTCATAGTCGTCGCACACTTCCAGGACTTCTTTCTCGGAGGCGCAGCTGTGCAGACGGCTCACTCTCCTCAGAGGGAAATCCTTTATCACGTCCCTCGGGAATGTATATTTAGTGCCACCCACATTTAAAATGCACACGCTCTTCCCAAACTTCATCTTTCAGTCAGTTTTTCCACCTGGCTGGCTAGGACCTAGGTAGGTGCGCAGAGAACGGCCGGCCCCCAGTTTCACGCGGAGCAAAAAGAGGGAGGAGGACTCCCTTCGTCGGAGGTAAGAACGGGCATCCTACTACTTTCTTTCCCCGAGTGCGAGTCCACGCTGAGGCGTCCCTAAGTTCCGAGGGAAAACGCGTGGCGTGCGATCTCCGTCGGGGAGCAACGCGGCATGGTCCACGCGCTGTGCAGGTGGGGAGGACCGGGTTACCTGACGGTTTCGGAGTCGACGGGAGAGCTCGTGCGCCGCGCGCGCTGATCCGCTCCGCTCCGCTCCACTCCCGAGGACCGGGTGTTGTGGCTCCTCGGGCTCCGTCAGTTCGACTCCAGCGGTCCGGATCGGGCAGCCCCGAGCAGTGATGTCACACAACAAACACGCCCCTGTCCGCTACTCCGCGAGTCACCGCCACTAGTAATACACTTTTCATCATACCCCCCGTGTGGATGCACGCGACAGTCCTTCGTGTATCTATAATATTGTAACGCGTTATATTTAATGGAGAAGTATAAGCACCGAAGTGAGACCATTTCCATTTGCAAAACTGCAAAGATCATGCAAAATACTGATAGAGGAAGAAATGAAAAAGGAGTCGAGCCGTTAATAAGGAGAGCAGACGAAGCGTGTGTGTGTAAAAACAGGTGGTTAAAGCACCAGTTTCCCACTCGCTGTGCTCGACTGGCCATGGCATAGTTACAATGTAGCCGCACAGACCGTGTTTCCGAGCGCATCTTCTATTGAGCTTCTGTCGAATCAAAAAGAGAATTATTGGTGCGCAGCTGTTGGAAATTCTCACGAATAGAATATTAAAAATGTGCGCACCCAAAAAAAAAAATAAAAAATCCTTCTCAGAAATAAGACGTCGAGACACGAGGAGACCTGAATCGGGTATTAAACCAGATAATTAACAGTTTACCTGAGAAATTTATTAACCTGATAATAAAGTAAAATCGGCGGGTAGGGTTTATTCGAGTGGGTGACTGATATCAATGAACACCTCGCTGTCTGGGTGTTTCATTGATCAGCTCTAACAGTCGAGCTAAATTTAAAGGCAGCTGAAACTGTGACCTACTTTGGGTAAAATCGACACTGTGTTTACTGTGTGCCATGGAAATCTGTTGCTTCTAGTTGAAGTATTATTAGTCGGAATAAGTCAGTTTTAGCAGGTCACTCACGATAATGACTCCAGTCAGGCCTGTTGGATTATTATATCTCCTAGATGCCCTAAAGCAGGGGTTCACTGTTATTGCAGTGCAAAAAGAGTTTGTGGCAGATATGACTTTAAATTTAATTTAAACCCAAAAGCATCAATGCGAGCTCACAAGGGGAGCAGAACAGGATTCTTTTTGACGCAGCTTCTTGGCCCATTAAAGTTCCAGGCCCGTGCAGGACACTCTGTGGCATAGGACTAGTGGTAATGAGAAATGTAAAGGGCTTTCTTGATCGCAGACAAGACCATCGGGGCGATTACAAGGACGAACCCTCATATTTTCGGAACCAAGTCGCGAACTCTTCCATCTTGGAGCTCTGGGAGGCAGGGGCTCTCCACTTTAATGGAAGACCTCAGGACCGCATTTCAAGACTTGGGTTCAGAATATCGGGGTACTTCCCGCAAATGCTCACCAGTAGAGGTCTTAGTATCGCCTCTACATAACAAAACATTTAATTCTTCAGTGGTGTACTTATATGCTTTTAGAAATGGGTATGAAAGCAGAATCACCCTATGAGCCGAGTTGAGATTGCAAAACTATACACGTGGACAGGATGCCACTTTGTCAAAGCCATGAATTTAAGTGGACGCACAGCAGTGAAAAGGTTAACATGTATTCATTCAGAAGACTTTTCTCCAAAGGCACTTACAAACTTCCTCAAGTTTACTACAACAGGAGATGGAAACTGAACCTTTGCGAACTATTTATCTATCTAATCCCCCAAAGGCAGCTGCTCCTCTGCTTCTACTTCTACTGCTCTGACACATTTGTCTAAGACGATTATAGTGGTACAAAAATGACACTAAGCGGAAAACGATCGGATGATGACGATTCAGAGCAAAATATTTTACTGCATCAAACAGCATCAACCTAGGCCTGGACAGGCCACAATAATGTAAGAAAAATGACCGAACATTGGTGCATGGTGGAAAGGAACAAACTAACTATACTTAAGAATCACACCTCTGCAACTATGTCTCTTTCTCCTAATGTAATGTACACAATTGTATTTTCTATGAGACGCACGTCGCTTAAGCGTCTGCAAAATGAATAAATGTAAATAACAAGAAAAAAACCGCAGCAGGTTTAGGCTAAGTGAAGGTAGTACTATGCGGCATTTCGGGGAAACGGAGGTAATAATTGTTTTTGTGTGCGGTGTCCACCATACGGATCGCGGACAACGATGGGGAAAAGCGGCAATTCTGCTGTTCAGAGCGCACGGCACGAGGGGCCGTTTCCCGGCGTGACTTCGAACGCGCGTGCGTGCGCGCGCGCGCTTACCCGCACCAGCATCCCTCCTCCCTCCTCCTCTTCTCCACCACCCGCCCCCCTCCCTTCTCGCTGTCGATCCCTCCACCCCCACCAGGAAACACGCTACTATCTGATTTGAATCCTTTTGCGTATTGTACTATGAATTCTGGGAGGGGGGTTCTTTAAATCTTTCCCTTTTTACTCCCGATTCATCCCCCTCAAAGCGATATTTTATGTTATTTTGGTTTTTGAAAGTACCGGGCACCATCATACAAGCACATCTATATATTTATTTGCACATTTCGCAGTTTATGCTTTGTCTATTTTTTTTACACCCAGGAGGAGGGCAGAAATGGCGGCCAACATGTACCGGGTCGGAGGTATGTCAGTCCAGGTTTCTCAGCACGAAAAGTGCCGGCGATACAACAAAGATGTGAACCATGTTTTCCTTATTGTTTGTTTGCGTAAAATTAAACCTCGTCGACGATCCTGTGAGTTTTCGTCGTTGTGTTTTCACGGGTTTATTGTTGAATTAGACTTCGGGCCTTCAGATACACCAGAATGAGCTAATTAGCTAACAGGCTAACGTAGACTCTCTGCACCCAAAACAACATCATCCGTCACGCAGATTCTTGAAGCACTGCTTTTATTTGTCATTTAAAACGTTTTGAATCCGTTTCCATCCTCCACACCGCTACGCTCCCCCGTTTTGGTTTGTCAGTCCTTCGATGGATTTGGGCTGGTTGTGGTTGCCCGGACCGGAGCGCTCCGTCACCGTGCTTTTGTTCGTGGTGGTGGAGGAGCGTTCGGCTACAGTCCACAATCGCTGCTCTAACCCCAGCACCCCTTTTGAGACCGACCACAATAACGACCTTACTTACAGGACCAGTTACTTATTAAATTACCACAAAACGACCAGCGACGGTGGTACGACAGTGGTAGAAATGTCGTATTAACTGTCGCAAAAACGCCGTGTTCAGTGCGCTATAAGTATTGAAATAAGTGGAGAACATAACGTGTTATTAAACAGTGGTTAATTGCTTATTTTTTTGTGAGCGAATATTTTTATTTGTTTAATTTTACACATTTATTGAGCGGCCGAAAGTGCGGAGTACTGGAATGTGGTCACGTGAGTCACGTCGTGACCGCCACCGTCCGTCTGCGTGTCACTGATTTTTTTTTTTTTTTTTTTTTGGTACGTTTATTTTCCCTCTAAGGTTTCCGTTCCGTCGCCCATTTTATCGCGGAACGAACTCTAAAGCTGACCTGTTTGTGTATTTCGTGACGACCCAAAAAGGAATCCGTTTTGACGTGTGTGACTGCCACGACTCGAGGCCGTTATTTTGGGTGACAAACGCTGCGACGCTGAAGAAGAGAGCGCCGGCGGGAGCGGCGGCTCGCGTCCTCAAACTTTCCACACACGTCAAAACACGTTTAAACGCATTGGAACGAGGCGACACCTCCGGTCTCACGCGGGGAGAAGGGGGAAAAAAAAAAAAAAAAAACAAAAACTGAGCATCCTCAAAACATACTCAGTGAGAAATGCCTCAGTAGTAGCCGTGTGTTAAAAGGAGGAGCGCGAGGCCAGGTGCTGCTGTGGGTTTCGCGCCAATTTAGCCTCAGCGCTTCCACTTTACCTGAGAACTGATGCCCTGCCTGCCTCTATCTCACGAGACATATACTGTCCTGGTGTGTGTGTGTGTGTGTGTGTGTGTGTGTGTGTGTGTGTGGGTGGGTCAGCCGGGACCCTTCGCGTGTCTCAGGCAAAGTGTTTTTGTGTGTGTCAGTGATACTCACCCCCGGACAGCTCTTCAGAGGAAATTTTCGTGGGTCATAACTTTCTTAAGTACCAAAGCATTTAGATGTCTAATTGCTTATGAAAGTTTTGATTCCATGTTCTGTTACACTATAACTTACTGTAGGAACGAAACTATTGTATGTAGTGCTTTAGTACTAGGTACAGCCATTCTCCGACATACGTCCAGTTCTGTTCTGACCGATTGGTCGGATCTCGAAATGGACGTAAGTTGGACGTATGTTAGCATAACGCGTAGAAGTCGTATACCTGTACAAAATTCTTTTCTTTCTGAATTTCTATCATGATTGTCTTTTTTTTAAGTAACCAGTTTTATTAATCGGCATTTTATGATTCTGTAGTTTTTAACCTATTATTTATGATTCTTAAGTTCATATTTCATTTCTATTTTTACATTATGCACGTTCTATTGTAATTATCTCATTTCTGTTCAACCAGTTTTATCAATTGACATTTTTTTTAAATCACTTTATGGTTTATTTAAAAAAAAGATTTTGTTTATTTTTTTACCTTCTTAATCTTTTTATGATTTCATCAAACACATTACAGTCGTATATTTATCATTCTTTAGTTTCTATTTTATCATTTTTACGAACCGAATGGCAGCTTGAAAGAGATGCGGTGATGTACACAATGCCGGAATCTTGTCTGACGGTCACTATAGTACGCACGCAGCCATTAGCACTAGTGGATGTATTTGCATATATTTTTTCTTTGTCCTTGTTGGTGGCCTATGCCCCAGGAGGTGTTGAAGGCATAGGAGAAGATATTTTTATTTTATGTTTAAAAAAAGAATTTTTACAGGTTTTTTTTTTTTTTTGGTTGTATGTACAGATGGTCGCAAGTCGTATAGGTCATAAGTAGGGGAGAGGCTGTCTGTCTTTTATGCATACAGTGCTTTTACTGACCAAAGGAACGTAAGTTTTCTTATTAGTACACATGTTTAATTATTGGGCAAATGGGGCAGGTGGTAAATATACCTGCTGCCTTTGAACCCAAAGGTTGCAGGTATGAGTTTCACCTCCAGTTGTAGTACACCATGAGCAAGCTACTTACCCTAAATTGCTCCAATTAAAAAAAGGTTAAGCTGTATAAATGAGGAAATAGTTGTTAGAAGCTTAGTGTTGTAAGTCACTTTTTAGAAAAGCATCAGTTAAATAAATAAATGCAAATGTAATGGTTATATGCTTTTCCCATGCAGAAATTTGAGCTTTGTATTGCCTTCATATTTTACACAGTTATACCTAAAATTCTTCATATGCGTTAGGGAATTCTTGCAGATGCTGTTGTAGATGACAGTGATGTTTTTGAATAACATAACTGTTACAATTCCTCATACCTCAGCACAGCCCACTGCCATATGCTGCTGCTTCTGTAGAGTAGTTTTTAAAAATGATACTTCTTTTGCATAACCAGTAAAGCTATTATAGGATTTTTTTCCATATGTCAGTGAGTGTTTAATTTTCATTTCTCTTTTAAATGTTATTTTAGAGAGCACTTCATCTTTCCTTGTGAATAAGAAATGCAAATAAAATAGCGAATCCAATTAATACGAATGCATTTGTTTATTTTGGCACAGATTATGTCTTCTTCGAGAACTCCTCCAGCAATCCTTATCTGATCAGACGAATTGAGGAACTGAATAAGGTATGGCACCCAGGAGGAAGCAGAGATTAAGGTGTATCTTGAATGACAATTATATAAGGAATAACTTCGTCCCAGGAGAAAAAAGTATTTTAACTGGTGAATTATTAAGTTTTTGCACTGATTTATTAATTTAACTGAATGCTTATAACATTTTGTATCCTTTGTATACTCATGCTTTTCTTAAAAAGCGGAGAGTACCCTTTTCAACGTTATGATCTGAATTTTATGGAAATGTTCAGGTTTTTTTGGCTCTGCCTTGTCTGAAAGGGTGAAGATATCAATTAGTACCTTGCTGGAATTATGTATTAATGGGTTTAAAATGCTGCGGTGAATAAAGAGTAACAGGTTTTGTAGTTAAGTATTTACATTGTGTCAAGATTCTCTGTAGTTAAGATTTGAGGACAAGGATTATGGAACAAAATATAATTCGTAGTATGTTTACTGTGCATAAGATGGCTCCGAGATTAAATATATGTAGCTGTAACTAACAGTTTTTAGACAGGAAGACATGTTCTTCTACCCAGACGTTCTGGGCCCCTGTGCCCTACTGCACATCCTAGTGTATATGGAAAGTGAATGAGAGCCAGCAGCAGTGCCATCTGTGTGCTTGGGAGTCTGGGGGATCATTCCTAGTCCCTCCTTTCCATTAGTCTAGGGGTCTTTTACATTCAGGACACACCCTCCATGTCCTGAGGATGCCAGTAGTCAGTGCACTGTAATTATGCTGGTTTTATGAAGTCTGCTGTTATACTCACCTGCAAGAGTGATGGTTTAGCTGTATGTTTAAAAATATAGAACGAACAGTATGTATGTATGTATGTATGTATTTACTTACAGTTTAAAAAAAAAAAACCTCTTAATATACACACAAACTAAGGTGTGGGTTGGTGGTCATTGAGCCACTAGGACCAGCCCTTTCACATCACCTGTCTAGTGGCTCAACTTATTCTGTAACCATTTAAGATGTCAGAACTGTCAATGAAATTAATTAAGATTCATTTATAAATTTTTTTTTTTTTGACCTGCCACACAGCGGGCACCAGCCAAACCCGCTGCACCACCACACCCCTCTGGACATAAAACAGTAAAAATATTTTTTTAATTAACAGAAGAAACATGAACTTGGTCACAACAACATAAAGACAATCAGCATACTGATAAAATGGAAATGCAGGTAAATGCAAATACAGCAGAAGGATACAATACTTAGCCGGGTTTGTGAATACTAATAAACTCAGCAAACCCACCATCAATGAGATGCTCTAAAGAATAAAATGTGGTGTCCTGTATGAGTGCTGACAAAGCCAGATACACAACAAGATGTGATCTTCAAAAGTATCAGTCTTGATTCTCAGTTGTTTATGTAAGCTCAGTGAGCTGGAAGTGTCTACAGTAAGTGAGCGTAGAATTCAGGAGGCTTGACAGTGACATGTTATTTTGCTTGGGAATATTTCTGGTGGGTGCATCCTAGGTGCTAGACGAGCCTCTCTTACGTCTATAAATATGCTACCTGCTAATGTGAGGAGGTAGTGGTGCGGACTAAAAGCAGAATGTACCTGAGACACCTCCAGTCTCCAGAACACAGAGGTTTATAAAAGTCTGGAATGCTCTCAACTGACATGTGATCCATTTATACTAAAGGCCAAGGGTAGCAAGCTTCAGTAAACATCTTACGTGAGTTCTTCCATGTTGGAATTGGAAAACAGTGTTGTACGAAAATGGACAAAACATTTCAAAACACATGCATTAAATAAGTAGAACAATATTATTCTTGTCATGATGGAATTGAGATGTAACAGTGCTGTGCTAACTGTATGTATGAGTGTATGCTTGGAACACCCTGCCACAGTGGTTGCTTTTGTTGTTTACTGCATAGAATCACCTGTTCATATTATTATTTAGGTACAGCCTTCTAGTTGCTCAGTGTTTTGGCATGTTGTCAACTTTTTGTGCAGTGGTTCCTAAAACAGGTTCTGGTAACCACCCTGTTCATATTTTAGTTGGAAACTGGATTTTAATTCTATACACATGATCAAGATGTTCTTTTGTTGAGCTTTTCATGATATACTTACTTTAAGGTACAACCATAAACATGTGAGCACTCTTTAGGTTGACCTTTTAAGTGCTGTTAAGATTTAGGAATATGTGAGGTATCCCATATGTTCTCAACTAATGGAAGCCTGAAATGATTGTCCTAGCAAGGTGTAATTCAAATTTTCCTAGTATTTTTTCAGACTTATTAGAATAAATAAAGCATTTGAATTCGCAATTAATATGTTTGAAAAAATATGTATGTATTTTATATTGTGTTTGATTTGACATGAATAACCCAGTTTCATGGACATTGACACATGTGGTGATGAATAAAACATTCTTTTATTTCAAGATGTTAATAGTACTTAAGCCTGCCACTGTCCTTACTGACTACTTTAATGTTTTATGGCAAGTTTTCTTCTAATTTTTAGTAGAGATGTTCTTGTGTGGTGCCCCACTTCACTTTTAATTTATTAGTAATCTGCATATTTGAAGTGGACTGAATTGGCTTTTTGCTAATTCTTCGCTCCGTTTTGTCCACTGATTAATTCTTTTCTCTTGATTGAAGTCTCATTGCAGAATGCAGAGAAAGAGAGCGTTTTGGTCACCTGTTCATCTAAGCCAGTTCATCAGTCTCAATACTGTTTTTTGGTCTGTCTTCAAATATTGTGGCACATCCAATGACATGCAGCGGTTAAAAGTCCTGTTTTGCGTGACAGATGACTTTGACCCTAACAGCAACAAAGTAGGACCACCTTTTGTCACTCATTCATTACTGAGCAGCTAATTTAGTGTTTGAGAGGTACAGGGGGAGCCTGGGTCTTTCTTGATGTCTCCCCGTACATTTTTTTCCCTTTTTCTTTCTTGCTTTTTCTACCAAAGGCTTTGAGGCAATTAGACTTTATCAGCCTTAAACTCTGGAAAATGGAATCTAATTTATGGGAAATTAAAAGGGCAGAAGGGGCAGTTATGAATTTATTGCCTCCCTCTGTTTTGGCCAGTGCAGCTGAATGATAGAGTGAGTGAGATGGGGGGGGGGGGAATTGGTGATGGAGAGACAGAGGACACAGGGGGCTGAAGTAAGTCCTTTTCAAAAAGCCTACGTAAGTTTAAAAATTTAAGGCTGGCATCTGGGTTGTTGTTGTTGGCCCTCATTCTCTAATCAGGAGTGCGGTTGTACAGTTATAAGGCTCACATGGCATCTCACTTTATGTTTATATGCTGTGGGTGTCCGTTGGTGTGCAACTCGTTTCATTTCCCGAAGTGTGCTTAGTTTGCGGGTTAAGAAGACAAGAGCTCTCTGCTCAATTTACACAAATGGAGATTTTTTTGGATGGAAAAAAAAACCATTTTGTTTTTGTGAGTATGACTTATGTATGGGTCGACCTATGAATGCACGTCGGTGCCCAAAATCCGTACTAGTTTGTTACATGAACCACTTTTGGATTAATGCGTCTATGTGTTAAGTGAGCAGGTGTTGTAAGACAGGATCAACTGTGAACTCTTCTAATTTCTCTTGTTTTAACACATTATCTGTGATGCACTTTCAGCTGTAATGTGCTTTTGTGTTTTAATATATTCTGGAACTCAAGGCTTCAATTTCAGTTCAAATGCTTGGTTTTAAACACTAGTATCGCTTCACACCAAGATGTTCCCAGCACAGCTTTCTTTCACTTTGCACTGATGCCAGACCTCTGTTTTTGTGTTGCAGACGGCGAGCGGGAATGTGGAGGCCAAGGTGGTTTGCTTTTACAGAAGGAGGGATATCTCACACAGTCTAATACAGCTGGCAGACAAGCATGCCAGTGAGTGAGAAAATGTGTTTAGGTGTGAAGTTGTGTGTGTCACCCAGAGTCTCTGTGAACCTGGTTCTTAACTGATTCATATGTTTTGTCACAATGAATACATGACAATGAGTTAATATCAGTATTATTTTTGATTATTTTTCATTTGCATTTAAAATAGCTGTAGGGTATAGGTTGTGGCAGCGTGCAAGATACTCTTTCCTCCCTGAATTATCTGGAACCGGTGTCACTGGAGGTGGTCAGCTACACTGGCCCTGGACACTAATTAGTTATGTGACAGAAATCCAAGAACGATTCCTACAACGCTAATCATCTGAAAATTGTGCAGCTGGTGACTGGGTTTCCGTTTTGGTGCTGTCATATGTTAATGAGAAACATCTTAATTAAGTGCCACACTTGGTGAGGAGTGCAGTGGCAGTAATGAGGGTTGTCTTCATGTCTCTATGTTGGCTGCCTGCACCCTTTATAAGACTTGGGCGATGACTTGAGGCTTTTGGCGGGGCCTGCTGTTGGGGTCCACTGATTATGGGTACACAGCCACACCACAAGTGTGCCTCCTCTCTGTTGCACAGAGGATCTGGAGGAGGAGAAGGAAGGGCCCCGGGAGCCAGAGCTCACTGAAAAACAGAAACACCAGCTGCGCCACCGAGAGCTCTTCCTGTCACGGCAGTACGAGTCGCTCCCCGCAACACATATCCGGTAAGTATCATGCCTGCCTGCATTCTCTGTGGTCTGTGGTTTTTAGGCTTCAGAATCACACCTTTGGATGTGTTGGGCCTTGCATTTTTCTTGGGGGCGGGGGGCTTTTCCAAATCCATCCCCCCTGAACAGACTGTGAAGGGGTTGTTGAGGCAGAAAATAAACTGCATGGGAATGTTGAAGGCCAGGCAGATTGAGAGAGCAGCAGCCAGTATGGAATGGGGACTGTCTGCAGTGCCCTACCTACAAAGTGTGCCATTAGAGGAGAGAAAAGGGACAGGTAGGAGTTGGGGGTTACAGGAATGAAGGCTGAGCTGGATGTGTTTCTGCAGCTTCCTTTTACTGTCTTGTTCCTGTTTTCCTGGTACACTTCTACAGCCTCTGACACCCACCCACCTCTAGTTCCCAGCTGACATGCTGCAGCAGAAATGGGCTTTGTTCCTTTCCTGTAGCTTGAACAGATGATGTGTTTTAGGTCTAGCTAGGAGTAAGACCTGTATCTCCATAAAACACCTGCTTAATCCATATTTGCCTTACATGCATCTTATTTGTGTGAAATGTGGTTTGTAATTCCTGCCCCTGGTTATCATTTTGCTGTTTCTCTTACCTTTAACAGACATGGAAAATGCAGCGAAATGCCCTTAGGTTTTGCAAACTGAGTGCCATTGCATTTGTGCCCTTGAGCAAAGTACTTAACCCAAATTGCCTCAGTCAATATCCTGCTGTATAAAATGGATATAACGTCCAGGTTTTGAGTCAGTCGAGGTGCCCAATATAATGGTGTCTGCTAAATATACAAATTAAGTGACACAAAATTCTGGTGTGTTAGTTTGTCTCTGGAGTTTTGTTCTGCTTTTGCTTTTCCAGTCATGGGGTATGAGTTAGATTTTCGAGTTTGAGAGAGAGTGTGTGTGTGTGTGTGTGTGTGTGTGTGTGTGTGTGTGTGTGTGTGTGTGTGTGTGTGTGTGTGTGTGTGTGTGTGAGAGAGAGAGAGAGAGAAAGTGAATAACAGTGAGAATCCCTGGTCACTCATTTCTATATAGGGTTTGAATTTAAAGCTATCTTTTGAAAGGTGTCATTTTAAGGTCAGCAGACAAGGACAAGTTCCTCCTGGAATATGTGTGCATGAACTTGCATCACCCCTGGCTTCACAATGGCTCCTGGTTTACTGCTGTTCCCATGTTCTGTATGGGGTGCTTCTCTACAAGTCTTGGTGTTTACCAACCTCTCCTGGCCTGGAGATGTTCTGAATTGTTTTTTTAGTGGCTTCCACCATCTTCTTATGTTGCTTAGTCAATTATTTTATTTAGTGTTTCACAATTTCATGTTTATGCAGTGGGTTATTTTTCTGGGGTGTTTTAACTACTTTGCTTTGTGTGTCCTAGGACTTGGACCTGCAGCAGTCAGGCTACAAGATTTTATCCTTGGCCACTTTGCCAAATTCGTAAATTGCGACTGATGGGTTTTGCTGCTCTACTGCCTTCTCCTGGAGGGCTCTCATTTGACGCTGTGCACTTATCATTAGATCCAGCATTGAGATTTTGCTTGTTGATAGCACATGTCTGTGTTGCACCACTGGCTCTATACATGGATGCAGCTTTACTCAGCTGTAAATGTAGACAAAGGAGCAGCACATTACCCTGTTCCTGAGTATTCTCTCCACTAAGCTTCCCCTCTTAGGTTTTTTGGGTACATGTGGATGGAGACTTCTGGGAATGGAATGTGGTTCTGTTCATGCCACGCATGCTTTTCTCTAAACCGCACCTTCTGTTTTGTTGCAGGGGAAAATGCAGTGTCGCTCTCCTGAACGAAACAGAGGCTGTTCTCTCTTACCTGGAAAAAGAGGTGTGTATGGGCTTATAGGATATAATAACATTAAACCAAGGAGAGTAAGTATTCTGGTTGAATATGAGGTTCCTGCATTATCTTTGTTTGAAAGTTGCTGTTTTGGATCTTCTCTGTTGACATGCGAATCTCACTCTTTGCCAGGACACCTTCTTCTACTCGCTAGTGTACGATCCCACACAGAAGACCCTGCTGGCAGACAAAGGAGAGATCCGGGTGGGCCCACGCTTCCAGGCCGACGTCCCAGACATGCTGCAGGAAGGTGAGTCTGCCTTTGCACCTCATTCCAACACAGCATGCTTGTCAGCATCTGGTTAATTTAAGTTTTCGGTCAAAAAAACCGTCGTGATCTAAACGTACCTCTGTTTATTTGCTGGGTAATTTCTGTAGAAGTTTAGGCTGTAGCAATAATGAAATTAAAAAAATTCACTGACAACTGGTAGGTGAAGCTGTCCACAGAAAGCGGAAATGTAGTCCATTTTCACTTGCAACAGGGACATTTCGGAAAATCGAACGTTAAAGAAAATACTGTTAAAATTAAATAAAATTGGAAATGTTCATGTATTTGAAAACTCAGGTGTTCATAACACAAGGTACAGTTGTGCTCGGTTCAAGGGAATTGCAGCAGGAAGTGGGATGTGAACGTGCAACATCTGAGTTCAGAGGCATTCGCTGTAGCCACTATGCTACCTGCTGCTGAATTTAAGCACAAATGTGTTTCGGCCTCACGCCTTCTTCGGCATGTATAAATGGAATGCGTAAGTACATAGAGAATATATGTGTTATGTTACTCGCTATTTCATGTAACAAAAAGCATTATGATGTTCATGTTTAAATTCTATACTGTAATAAATATGGCAACAACTCTAAGAGGTATCCTGCAAATTCTTTATTCCATTTGTAGTGGGTAAATAATTGTAAGCAGCTTCACATTAAGGAGAAAAGTGTCAGCTAAAATAAAAACGGCTAATGTTACAGTACTCATACGCACATGTATACAAAATCATACTGCACTTCACTATCCACCCACAGTCCTGGCAGCACTGTTTCAAAGTCTGGTTTTGCCCAGTTATTCATCTGTGCAGCACTGTTGGTGAGAATCATGTTCTGTTTTGCCTGGCATCCTTTTGGGCGAAAGCAGGCTCTGCCAACTGTTCTGCAAACACAGGCCGGACCATCTCAGTCCCATCAGTTCTGGCCTCCCTATGGCCACATTGCCTCCTCAGTGTAGATTACCATGAGGCACCATCTCAGTGGATCTTATTTTCACTCTGAGCCTGTCCCAAGCCAAGTTCTTTTTGTGTAGTTTGACATCACCAGACGATTAGTAAGTATGACAGAACTGGCGAGTAACAGTACATGATAATTTTTTTTGTTTGTTTATGCAATTTGCAATACCTTTTCTGTTCCCATAAAATCTATTTGTTAATAATGAACTCTAATGAGTTGATGCAATTTTCTTTTGTAGAATTTCTTTTAATTTTGAAGTATGTTTGGGAATGCTTTTTTGTGTTTAAAAAATTAAGCTATGGAGTTAAAATGTTTGTATTTTGGTGGTGGTGTTCTTCAGTGTAATTTACATTTTGTACTGGGCAATCCTGTGGATGGTTATGTCTTGCCTTGAGGATATTTTGACTTGTTGCCTTAACGTACAGAGTTAGTGACGTGTTGCTGATTTTTCCCTGAAGTTTAATGATGGTTTCGATTGGTGGACATTGAAGCATCCAGTTAAATACTCAAATAGTTAAATACATTAGGATCCATTGAGTATCCAAGGGGGATGCGCAACCAGCTGTGAAATTGTGTGCCTGATTTCTGGAGTAGGGCAAAACCAATTTCCTCATTCAACCCTCCAGGATTGCTCCTGTCCCATTTTACCATTTTAGTATTCAGCTGTTAATACTCCCGGTGCTTCCCACATCAAATGTCAATAAAGCTACGACTTTTTCCGAGTGAAATTGCCCTTCTCATAAAACATGGTCCTGAGTGGCAACTCTGTAGGGCTACATTCCATGAACCCAGTTGTATATCTCTCACACACACACACACACACACACACACACACACACACACACACACACACACATTTTCAGAACCGCTTGTCTCATACGGAGTCGCGAGGAACCGGAGCCTACCCGGCAACGCAGGGTGTAAGGCCGGAAGGGGAGGGGACACACCCAGGACGGGACGCCATTGCGTTGCAAGGCACCCCAAGCGGGACTCGAACCCCAGACCCACCGGAAAGCAGGACTGTGGTCCAACCCACTGCACCATCGCACCCCCCAGTTGTATATCAACAGACAAAAGTTCCTTGAATAGTTTTTACACAGTTCCTGTGTCAGGAATTAATTTTTGTGTCTTCATGGGTTTTCTTCATAGGTTCTATGCCTTCCCAGGGACTGAATATTATACATTTACATGGGCGGCACAGCGAGTAGCACTGCTGTCTCACAGCCCCTGGATGGTGCGAGAGGACATGGGTTCGATCCCTGCTCAGTCTGCGTCAAGTTTGCATGTTCTCCCTGTGTCTGCACGGGTTACCTCCCACAGTCCAAAGACATGCTGTTCAGGTTCCCCCATAGTGTGTGAGTGCCAGAGAGACTGTGTTCCCCTGATGTATGGATGAGTGACCCAGTGTAAGTAGTGTCTCTAGCAGTGTAAGTCACCACAGTGAATAGGGTGTGTGGGCTGATAACACTACATAGAGTTCATTGGAAGTTGCTTTGGAGAAAAGGGTCTGCTAAATAAATAAATGTAAATGTATACAAGTTCCTTGCAGTACATCCCTTTGAGCTGATATGTATGTGAATGTAGTTTTGTTGTTCACCAACTTTTGTCTCATCCCCTCACTAAGCATTGTTCCACTAGTGCTGTGGAACATCCAGGTGGTCTTTAGCAAACTTGAGATGAGTAGTGATGTTTTTGGAGAAAGTTGTTTTGGAGAAAGTTGTGGTAGCCTCCCAAGAACACCATTCTTGTTCAGTGTTTTACTTCTGGTAGTTTCATGAACACAGGTATAATCAAGTGTAAGTGATGCCTACAGATCCTTATCTGTAACCTTAGAGGTCTTTGTCACTTGTCATTGTGTGAGAAGGGCACTCTATGAAATAAATTGAATTGCATTGAACTTTTTTCAGGATTGTACACTGTGCCCTTGCACTTCTTTTGTAGGATACCCACACCTAGGAAGAGTAACAACAGTGCTGAATTTCTACAATTGCTTCCATTTAAAATTACGTTTGTAAACTGCCTGACTGTGGACTGGTGGAGGCCCAGGTCTTTAGAAATCCTTTGTAACACTTTCCAGTGTTATGAAATTCAACAACTCTTCTTCACCATTTAGGTGAGTGAGATTGATTATCAGGAGCCTTAATTACATTAACTTTGGGTAATTTGTGAACTATGGGAAACCGCAGCTGGTTCTACTGAACTGGTCTGTGTAAGGTTCACCTGCTCTGCCAAATCCTGACCACTTTTCAGCACTGTTACCCTGATTTGGTGCCCTCTCTGGCATTATGGTCATTTTCACTTTTCATCCATACAACGGTAAAGGTTTCCTATGAGCAAGATTCAAAATTTGAAAGGCAATTGGATGAAAAGATGAAAATAATTCAAGGCACACACAAGGACAGCAGAAAACCCTACGTCCTTGATGAACAGTGGCACCCTTTCATAGTTTTATCACAGCCCCCAGGGTTGCTTATTGTTTATCCTGTTTTTGAATTCTAATGGCCTCTTCATATGCAGTAAACTTTTTTTGTGGCTTCTCAGAAAATGCACGCCAGACATTGAGGAGTTAAAGTACTCTCAAAGTTTGGCAACTGGGCTGTTCACTCGCCAATAATTGCATCTTTCATCTCATCTCTATCAAATAAAGGCATCCTGCTCTCATCTGCCAAAGAAGAGGCTGTTAGAATGTGGTGCAGCAATGGACTTGTGCAGTAACTCTTTTTTGTCCATCCTCAAGAATTCCAGCAGTGATTTGAGACAGTTGGAAATTTATCTTCTCCACTGTGAGCTTGGTAAGAGGATGCTTGTGTTAGTCAGTCTATAGCTCCTTGAGTACCATTGGTAGTTTCTCAATCAAAACCTTTTTTTGTCCTCCATAGTTCTGCCACATGGCTTCAAGGTCAACAAACAATCACTGTTTGATCCAGTATGTCCAGCTCTTTTTTTACCATTCCTTTGTACAGTCATGCTGTGACTGCAGTGTCTCTGCAGACTCCTTCCTCTCATGACCTCTGTAGAATATAATTGGAGACCCTGATAAACACGGCCTTTCTTTAAGTACTCAGGAATAAATTTCTTATTTTACCCTCCTTTCATGTCTTTCTCTCCCTTTCTTTGTCACTGAATAATTCAGAGCACAGAGACCACAGTGATTTTCCACCTTGAGAGGGTTTCATCAGTAGCGAGGGACCTCGGTCTGCTGTGATGATGCTTAGTGCAAAGATTATTTTCAGATGTGTAATGCGGGGTGCAATGGACTATGATTGTCTTCTGTTCTCACTGTACTCTTGCAGTAATATGCTTGAAATGGGGGCCCATAATGAAGCATTCTTCCCGTAAGGCGATTGCTTCTCTTGCATGGATAACTGCCGGTCTCACGTGATAGGAATTTGCCTTCAGTTGAAGACGTGCTGACACCTGCTATGGATAAAACATTTAGGGTTTTTTTTGTTCCTCATGCTTGCATGATTTATTTTCATTAAAGCATAGCATTATATCACTTGCTGTCCACTCTTCTCTGCAGACCGGATTGATGTGTAGTCCTCCAGTTCACTTCAAGCAAAGACTTTACTAGAGGCTCAAGGGGGGGGCTAATTTACTGGTTGAAATAATTCTATGGCTGAAATGTTGAAAAATGACTTCAGATGTATTTGATTTCAGAATCTCCTGAAGTTAGCCATAAGTAAAACATTTTTTTTGGAGTTTTCTCTAAATAAAAGTGAAAATCAGCATTGTTAAGAGAGGTTCTAAGTAAAGTTGCTTCTCATGCTTTTCCATCAAACTACAGGAAGCACTGTACTGTTAGAGCTGGACAGTTAGAAAACATATGTAATTTTAAGCAAATGAGGATGAGTTGTAATTAACTTTTTATGTTTCATCAAATAGTACACATGAAGTACAGTATATGTCTAGTGTTGACTCATAGCTGTTGTCAGAGGACACAGTGCCTTTTACTGAAGTTAAACACTGATACCATGTTGTTTTATGGCCTGTATTTATTACATGTTTAACTGCATCTAGCCTCTCTTTTTTTGTCAAGTGTAGACAGTTTCCCCCCCACAGCCATTTTGAGACCACTTGAACAATAATATGCTTTGTAACTCTTGTTCAAAGGTGTTGGGTAAAATAAAGAGAAATCAATAATTGTTTTGCTTCAGTGTAGAAATGGTGGTGTTGACCGGAGCTATTGTGCTTTTGCATCTTATCCCTGGTGCAGATAAAGAGTGACCCAGCTCTCAGGGTAGTCTGTTTCAGAATACTAGTTCACCCCTTTTGTTGCTTTTCGTATGTTCACTGGATAATTTAACAGATCGCCAGCGTTGAAGGCGTATGGAAAACGTTTCTCATTGTCGTATACAGATTTTAGTGTCAATGTTATGAGTGTTCCTCTTTTCTCTAGGCTTATAGTGGTTACCTTGTCAGTCATGCAGGATGATCTCCTGACAGCCTCTGTATGACTCCATTTGACAGCTGCGTGACTGAAAGTGTATCCCCTTGGGAATAGGAAACAGAAGTCAGGCTGGTTCTGTTTCTCTTGTTAAGTTACATATGCACCTTAGAGAGTGCAGGGTATATAAGACGCAAAGGCCCATCATTGTACTTCAGTTCAGTGGAGGTGGTGCTGTCATAAGGGTATTCACAGGCACATTTATGGGACATTCCCCCTCTACTGGTGCCTTATAGTGGCAAGAGCAGTCAAGGCTAATGGGATGCTTGTCACCTGTAATCCTGACAGCAAGATCCAGGCCAAATGATGACTGAGCTATGGGAAGAGTCAGAGTTGATGGATGGAGCGATGAAAGGTTGGCGTCTTCACTTGGGGTAGTTTACAGAAAACTGCAAGCTGCGACAGTTCTGTAAGCCCTGTCTAAAGAGAGCTGGACAGCTCTCTCCAAACCAGTCAGACGTGTGCAGTACTCTAAATATGTAACATGCTGTTACATTTTCAAGAGCTTCATGTGTCATCATACAAAAAGTTGGCTGCTACATATGTAGTATACTTCAAAATATTGAGTATGTTATTGATAGACATTAACATTGCATGTTTCAATTTGTTTGTTTAAATTAAGGATTTTGCAGAGCTAAGCTTCAATGCACCACCTGTAGGATGTTTGGTAAAGTAGCTGGAGATGTGGTATTTCAGACAGATTGTCCATTTTAATGGTCTACAGAACAAGTGGATGATTGTAACAGACGAGTCGCTGGAACAGAAGTTCATTCCCAAAAGAGAGCGAGAGGATGGCTGCAAGTGACCCAGAGCTAGTTTATCATAACTTTGTTTTTTCATCTTCTTTGGTAATTGACTGTGTTTGAAAGCGAAAATCGGGGAGACAAGTGTGTCCGCAGTTAGAGAAGAGAGAAGCTACAATGAGTTGGCCCACTATCCTGACTTTGAAGGGCGCTTCACACAGGTGGAAGAAGAGAGGAGATGCAGGCACATCAAAGCACCCTCAAGTGGCGAGTGTGAGAGGGAGTGGGCTGAGGGATCAATGGTCACATGTCTGCCCCATCAGGGTACTAATGTAGGATTTAATTCCTACCCAAACCAAGTGGGACAGAACACTTCCTGGTTAAATGCCTGATGTTTTTCATATTGAGCAATTGTATTTAAAACTTTTGGTGCTAAATTGTCTATGTTCTGTCCTTAGCCTTTGAATGGGTGAGTGAGTGTGTGCATGTGTGCCTTCCCTGAGATGGACTGGTGTCCTGTCCACAGTGTTACCCAACCAGCCTTGCGCCCAATGTTTCTGCTTAGGTTCCGGTTGACCGTGACCCTGCTCAGGATCACCAGTTATTGAAATTGAATGGTATGAATAAAATACTTTGTTATACTTGTAACGGTTCTCTTTGAATTCTCTTAATCTCATGGCTGTTGTTCCCAATGGCCAAGGGTCATTAGGACTGATCATATATTTATGTTTCTGATCATGATTTCCTTTTCATTCACTTTTAGCTGGAAGAATGGATGATGGTTTGGGGGTTGATTAACATTCCCTAGCTGTTGAATGTCTGCTGTGATTAATGTGCTAATTCCTGCTCCCATTGTATTGTAGCTATACTCCATGTTTGTTTGTTTATAACCATTTGTTTTATTTAGCTTCTGTCAGGCCAGGCTTCCACTGTGACAGGAATTCTCATTAGCAGTTAAATTAAACTGTAAATAATCAATGTGCTGCAGTGCTTATTGGTAACTATAAAATGCATGTGGGGGGTGTAGATAGGAGGGGTGTTATTTGGTCCTTTTATGTCATTGGCTGGGTGACATTGGTGTACAAACATACAGACCTGTGTCTCATTCTTCTCTCTTCTGTATAAATCCTGTTCTCCCTCCTTTAATTTTCTTCCTTCTATCTGCAGTGATCCATTAAAATTATTCTTTTTTTCAGATGTTTGTAAACAAACTGAAGTTATCAACTGAAAACAATTCCAGCTGTGTCAGAAAACTATTCCTTGTACTTTTGTGTTTCGGTCATGCAGTTGCTTCCGTATTGGACCGTTGTCATTTGCTATAGGTAATATATAAAGAGGCATCAGATAGTGATGTTCTAAATTTTGTAATCTGAAAACTGTCATTATTGTTTTGCTGGTTAATGTTGTGAAAATATTTTTGTTACTTCCCTCTTGGTAAAAACATAATGCTGAATGAATTAGGCCAATATAAGTGAAGCTGACTATAGCGGTGATGCAAATAAGTAGATGTCCCTCTTGGTGTCTTCCTTAGGGGAACCTGATGAAAGGGATCAGTCCAAACTTGAGGAGAAAATGTGGGATCCTCAGTGTCCCCTTACCAGCAAGCAGATTGACCAGTTCCTTGTTGTGGCCAGGTAAGCTTCTGACCCCACTATGACACTGTTTTCTTTACTTCTGACTGCTCTGTCACCCTTTTCTGGTAGCACAGTACATCTGGAAACAAATATCATGCCTAAATGTTGCACTGCCTTTTGTGTGAAGATTTTGCATCATGAGTTTACATGTCTATTTCAGTGGTAGGAGTGAATTTTTTTTTTTTTTTTTTTTTTTTTTTTTTTTTTTTTTAAACAAAAAAATTTGCCCGTGCATTCGCAATGGCCTTAACTTTTAACTGGGTACATGGAGGTTATAACAAGTTATTTAAATGTAGGGCATTCATCCAATATTTCAACATCTCTATGGTTACCCGCAATAATCCGTGTGGGAAGGAAGGTTTCATTAAAAGTCAGTGCGGTACAGTAACTTTTTTAAAATAAATAATGGTAATGCATTTGACAAGGAGTCTTGCTAGTAATGCTTTTTGACTTTATTGTTGCTTAACTTTGTGCACTGATTATATTGATAACAAAATGTGCTTATGGCTCTTGCTCTTTTTATATTCTGATTATTGCAGTAACCTTAATTTCACTTACGTTGCTGCTCTAATAAACTTAAAATTATATTAAATTACCTGTAGAGACTGATTAACGTATGCCTGGAACTCAGGATCAGTAGTACCAATGTTAGTTATTGCACAGCTACAGCAGACCTGTCAGATTGGACAGATTAAATTTTTGCATCAAAATAAAGAAGCCTGCTAAGTCCCTGGTTGTGGCCTACAAATGCATCAGTAGAACTGCTCCCAGCTGTTTACAAGACTTGATCGTTTGCTACACCCCAACCAGACTGCTACCCTCTTCCACATCTACCTGCTTGGTAATCCTGCACACGAAAGGTAAAGCTCAGAGGTTCTCGGTTCTGGCTCCGTTGTGATGGAACGACCTCCCCCTCTCGCTCAGAACTGCTGGATCTTTGCCCACATTTAAAAAGGGCCTTAATACTCATCTCTTCCGGACTCACTTCGCCCATGGTCTCTTAAGTTCATACAAGGTATAAATGTTCACGATCATGCTTGGATTAAACCTTCACAGTGCCACTCCTGCAATGTAACATAAATGTTCATATGTTTATATCTATTTCAAAAAACTACTAGGAAGGTGATTTGGAATCTGCAATATTCCCGTTAAGTTTTATGCAGCTACATGTGTGATGAACGTCTGTGTATATGGTGAAGGAAACTAAGTAACTGTACTTAAGAGTCACACATCTGCAGCTATGTCTCTTTCTCCTAAGGTAACACACCCATTGTATTTTTGATGAGATGTACATCGCTTTGGAGAAAAGTGTCTGCCAAATGAATAAATGTAAATGTAAATCTTTTGTATGATGGTTTCTGGGCTGAACTCACAAGATGATCTTGCCTTTTTTGTTAAACATGGGAGTTTATTGTAATTGTCATGAGCACATTTTTATTTTTCCTACCTCAAACTCATATCCAAAATCTGCTGTTAAATTTTCTTTATCACTTTTAGGAAGAACATTTTAATGGATGTATTATTTTTAATATTTTGTTTGATATCAAGGTTATTTTGCTGTGGTTGCTGCAGTTTTAGGTCCAGAATGGATTCATTCTGTGAATTGCAGGTGTGTGATCACAATTACTCAAACTACACACACTAAACAATGATGCTAACATACCTCAATGTAGAGAATCACTTTCTAAAGCCATCAGCCTCGATCAATAATCAGTTATACCTCAATCAGAAATCAGAGGGATTTGCAGTCAAAAGTTATTTCCAGTATTGATGGCCTTTCTTCAAAGTACCTAGACTGTGAAAGCTTATAATGCTATGGATCCAGACAGACACTGGAGTGCTCATTATTCCATTAAATATTGTTGGTTTTAATTTTTTTGAAGGTGGTCCATACGTAAGGGTTGAAGAACATAAGAATAGCCCGAACAAGCACGGTGAGGAGCATAACCATAAAAGAGCAGATTTAAATGATGCACAATACTTAGGGGACATGAAAGGACACTGCATCCCCTACTTCTCCATAGTCACAGTGATCCCCCTGACTTTCTGTCTTCAAGGTAACGAAGGGCAGGTCCATGCACAGTGGGACAGTGAGGCCAAGTTGTGCCATCCCAGCTGACTGCGTCAGCTATCTGCGTTTGAGTGTGATTTATAATGGGACTCCTGGTGTTCCTTTATTACTGTCTCCAATGATCATGGACTCCATGTGCCTTGCTCTCTGAACTGTTTTGCAATCCACCCATCTATTGCCATATGGGTCACTGCATGTAGCCCAGTTTCACTCAGCTTTGTCAAGACTAAAAGTGAAATCTGTGCTGTCTCTTGACACCTGCGTTCCCTGCGGCCACCCTGTCCACCCACCACACAGAGTTGTTTTTCCAGTGTTTTCCGAGTGGGGGAAAATCCAACACATTCCTTTTTGCGTTTCCACGCCGGAGGGATTAATACAGCAATAAGGAAAAGCTACCTTCTCCATTTCAGGAGACCATCACTTAAACAAGAGCCTGAATGTCATCAAGATGGTGGTGCAATGGTCACTGTCCTGGTGAATAGCCGTGTGGCGAAAGCAAATCTCTTAAAGAGGTGTTAGTCATATCCACTACTTTGCAAGTAGTACTTTGACAAGCTCTACGCTTTGAATGGACAGCTTTGTCTTGCAGCTAAGAAGGAAGGTTGAGCCTTGCAGTGAAGGTGCTATCTGTGTGGCAGAAGCTCAAGCAATTGGGTTGCACCATGCTGTCAGCCTAACCACATCAAATTAATGAAACATGTTTTGTGTTAGTACTGTGAGTGTGAAAATTAAAAAAAAAAAAAAAAAAAGCTTTTCTAAAGCTCACTAACCAGTTATATCTCATTTTGAGTTAAATGATGTCTTGATGCATTTGTGTTTTTTTTTTATCTAAAGATAAAAATAAAAATCCCACAGCAGAACAGAGTTTGCGACTTTCCGATACACCTGGAAGCTTTTTTTTTCTGTCTTTCCCTGTATTCTGTACAATTTTCCTTTTATCCTGAAGTCTTCTGGGGCAAAATGAAGTCTCCCTAGCCTTTCACTCTTTAACCTTGGCTTCCCCACTCCATGAGCCTACCAATTCACAGACCTCTTTGTGAAATTTAATGTTAATGGACAATAAGGATGACGGTGACCCTCTTCTTGTCTTGCAGAGCGGTGGGGACATTTGCCCGAGCACTGGACTGCAGCAGCTCCGTCAGACAGCCCAGCCTCCACATGAGCGCAGCTGCTGCTTCGCGTGACATCACACTGGTGAGAGGAACCACCTATCACCTGGATATGCACACTGCAAACTTACAAATCTTCTGTCTGCTCAAGCCATGGCTGCACGAAAGGATTATTTTCTGTTTTTATTTATTTAGTTAAGTGTTCTACTGTTCTTTCCTAAATGCCCTAAGTGAAAGATACTCCTGGCATTTTTCCTGGTGTTACTTGGTTGCTTAAAGTTATGAAACACCATTTCCACTGGCATCATATACTGAGTGCCAGGCAAGCAAAATGGGGATATGTTTCTGTTAATTCTTTCAAAGAAGCCATCAGGATATGGTTACCTGCAGGGTATTCATTGATACATGGGTTCAGCTTTTCATCCTCTGCCAGTCTTGTGGTCAGAACAAAAAGTAATAAGTAATAATCTACTAACCAGAAATAATGTAGGTTTGTGCTGATAAGTGGTCATGTCTGCTTGGATTGTCCAGAGAGATGGATTCAAGATGAGGAAGTGGTATGAACTCTACATCTGCAGCTGCCCCAAACTCATGATCATTTACATGGGCAAAGTTGATTGGATTGATTTCAGAATCTCAGCATCAGTCCCAGCTCAGCACAACCACAGGGCCACCCCAAAAAGCTAATTTGTTATAATTACTGAAGTGGTTGCAGCCACAGGGATGGTAGTTACTCATTATCACAAATTTTCTACTTACTGCAGTAGTCGAGATGAACTTAAATGCTTATTCCGAAATTTTTCGAGTGAGCTTTGGAGGGGAAATATATGAATTCCATTTGTACGGGGGTGTTCCTGTACGTTAACTGGTCTGAATTTAGTATCTTTAGTAGTTGTACACATGCGTTTCCCCAAAATACTTTTTATCTCCTGAGTACATATGGAATTGATATTTTCAAAATGAACATATCAAAATAGAGGTAATGCAGCTCTTAAAAGAGGAGGCGTGAGCAAAAGCTGCACATATTCCCAGCCATAGTTTGAGATGAACAATTTAAGTACACCCATAATTTTCAGGGTCGGGGTTGGTGGGGACTCTTATAAATGCCTTGTTTTGAAAGCTGTGGACTTTCTGATTCTTCCAGTCAGTGTTGCTGAGTGCCGCTCTTATCCACAGTTCCATGCCATGGACACACTCCACCGGCATGGCTATGACCTGTCCAGCGCCATCAGCGTCCTTGTGCCACAGGGGGGGCCTGTACTCTGCCGTGACGAGATGGAGGAGTGGAGCGCCTCTGAAGCCAGCCTGTTTGAGGAGGCGCTTGAGAAGTACGGCAAGGACTTCAATGACATCCGGCAAGACTTTGTGAGTCATACTGGAGTGGCGTCAATTGAGAAACACAGGTTTGCATTTAGAGTGCAGCGAGGAGAAGGGTACATGGCGATGGTGTACTACTGGACCAGTAAATCACCCAATAGAGGGGTAGCTTGGAGGAGGCTGAGATGAAGATACACATAGAGCTAGAGACCATAACATGTAAGTCTGTTGTTGGAAAGACAGCAAGAGAGGGATAAAAGTAGGGAAGGGATCTTGTTAGCAAGGTCTGGAGAAACAGACAAAGTAATGGAGTCAAAAAAAAGTCATGGAGGTATGGTGGGAGGAGTATGCTCAAGAGCAACAGCTGGCAAGCATTTATACATAGTCCTCAGGGAAATTGTCTAACCTGTCTCAACTTCCTTCTCACCTGGGTGACCTGACTAGTATTAAGGTGTACTTAGTGTACACGAACACCTTTCCACATAACTGGTTTAGCTCCAGTCAGCTTCAAGTCTGATTTAGGGCTTTGGTGAAAGGGACCTTGAGCAAAGGGAAATAGTAACAATGGAAGTGGTCCCACTTACAGAAGAATAACATTCACTAGTTTTTATTACCCCTACGCACATCGAGGGGTCTAGAAGCATGAAGGGCTACCTTGTTCTCCATGCCTCTCACAGAAGTAAAAAGAGTATAACATAATTACCTGTTTTTTTTCCCCTTAGATTCATGGTTTTATAGTACTTATTTCCTTTGATAATCCAAATGAACTGTACAATCAGAATTCTCAAAAACTGGACTGAATATTATTGGCTGGAATATTATTGAAATGATGGCCAAGTGAGCAAGGTTTTGGAATTTTTGTTCCAATAAGTGATCTTCATACAATTGGTGCTTGAATCTTTGCTGGAGAAGCATTCAATAAATCAGTGAGTGTACTTAATACTTATTTAATTACTTAGATTTAATAGATGTCATTGCATAATTGCCTCACTGTTTGTAATTTGGACACGATAGACCAGATCACATACTGTGTTGTGGATGTCGCTAATGCATTAGAGATTCTAAGTATGGAATGGTGTCCAGGTAAACAGACGTGCGGAATGTCTGTATTTGGTTCTAATCCATCTCTGTCTGCCATCGCCCAGTGGTATTCTAGTTAAGCCGTTTGATTAAAGCTCGGGCATGAACAAGCACACGTTCACCAATTTTTGGCCATTAGGTGTCTTTCCTCCCCAGCTGCTCACTCTCTCTAACTGTCCATTTGAAAGTTATTGGCAACAAGGCTGTTGCTGGCAAGGCTGTCATTGCCTTAACTGCTGAGCGTGCCTCCCATAGTGTGATGTAGCCAACTTTAGCATGCTGATAGAGACTGTGTTCCTGTTTCTTACATATACGCCCTGAAATTTATTTGTAATGGAATTCAGCTGAGGAGCCCATCCATGTCTGCCTTCATGAACAAGAGCCCTCTGTTCTGTGTCATCTTACACAGCTGCATCAGTGCTGTTACTGTGCTGGGCAGTATGATGGCAAAGCAAGTAGCTTTGCTGGTTCATAGCACCTGGGGGGTGTGAGAGGACATGGGCTCGATCTCCCCTCAGTCTGTGTGGCGTTTGCTTGTTCTCCACGCCTGTGTGGGTTTCCGCAAGGTGCTCCAGTTTCCTCCCCCAGTTCAAAGACATTCTATTCAGGTTGATTGGTGACTGTAAAATCATCCATAGTGTATGTCAGTCACAGAGGAAAAGTATGTTTCACTATTATGTGGATGAATGACTCACTGTAAGTAATGTATCTAGCATTGTAAGTCATCTTGGGTAAATAAAATGTGGACTGACATTAATTCATAGTGTCCACTAGAAGTCACTTTGGAGAGAAGCATCTGCAAAATGAATAAATGTAAATCTTAATCTGATAGCAATTATTTCTTTCTTTTTTTATGAATTTAGCTACCATGGAAATCACTGACCAGCATCATCGAATATTACTACATGTGGAAGACAACAGATCGATATGTACAGCAGGTGAACTACGTCATTGTTTACTGTATCTAGAAGACACAGGTCATAAGTAACAAATAACTTAAAATTATCAGAATCCTACCATCAAGCCTCTATTGCCAGCTTATTTCAGGCTACATGCATTCTGTCTGCAGTTTTCATGTAAATCAAAAATTTTTGTATTATTGTTTGTTTTATTGTCACTTTTTTTTTTTAACAAGTCTTTGTCATTTACTGTATGGTGTCTAATATGTCTGTAAAGGCGTAATATGTAGCACATTTGATGGCAGAAAGTTGTCTCCTGACATTTGTTCTCTTTTCCATCTTTTATGTTTAGAAGCGACTGAAGGCAGCAGAGGCAGAGAGCAAGTTAAAACAAGTTTACATCCCTACATAGTAAGTGGGGTTTTTACTTTCATGAGTTCAAGCTGGCAGAGGGAAGTGCAGCTATGATTTCTGTACACACTGTATGTTGTTCATTGGAAGCCATATCTCTGCTCCCTTCCCTGTTCTCCTACCTGTCCTGCCACATTTGTCTAAAGCTTGATGTGTGTGTCTTCCAAGCCATGTTTTCTCCCTGCTCAGTTTTTCCTCTTTTTGGTTTGTTTTCTACCTTCTCCCCAACTCCTTTTCTCTGACTTGCTAGTAACAAGCCCAACCCCAACCAGATCTCTGTCACCAATGGCAAGATGGCCACCATGAATGGTGCGGCAGGTCCAGGTGGTTACCAGGCGACAAGCGCAGGCCGGCCCTGCGAGAGCTGCTTCTGTGAGTAATCACTAGTCAGATGAGTATCATCTGTCCGTCTGAACTACTGGTCTGTGTGCTTAGATGACGGCACTTCATATTCCTCATTGCTCAATTTCTAATCTTTAGTTTGTGCAATGGGAAATCGCTAAAGCCCTTCCAAACTGATTAATAAACCTGCATCATTGATCAGAAAGATGAATCCTGCAATTCCTCAGCTTTTTCATTAAGATCCACCCTTAAGTGAGTGGAAAAAGCAACTTAATACATCCGTTTTTGCATTATTTGAAGAGCCTTCATCTTGTGAAACCTCTTTGTGCATGTTCATGTGCCACTACGTGTTGGCTGACCCTGATGTCATCCCCAGCTATGCAGTCTTCCCAGTGGTACTCATGGGGCCCTCCCAACATGCAGTGTCGTCTTTGCATTTCTTGCTGGATGTACTGGAAGAAGTATGGGGGGCTGAAGATGCCCAGTCGAGCTGAAGGGGAGGAGAAGGCACCACCCAGCCCTGTGCCCACTGTAAGCTTTATGCTTGAACACCGTGCTCACAGATAGATTCCCACAGCAGAAAGCACACTGCTCAGAAAATACCATACTGGACATCTATCATAAAGTATCCCTTAGAATTCTTTATATTCGTAGAGCAAGAATGAATCCCTGAAAATCCTGTTGTCTTCGAAATTTCTGTGCTCACACTCCTGTTTTTTCTCCCCATGCTGAAGTTTCAGTCATTTAGGTCCTTTGCGTGAAAGTTCCGGAGTGTGCTACTATTGATTGACTTAGGTACAGCCTGAATGCAAGACCCAGGAGTAAAGGGAACAGCTATGAGTTCACTCTTGGCAATTGTTTAAATGGCTGTCTTTGGTTTGTTAAAACATAAAGAATGCACTAGACTTTTATTAAGATTGTAAAATTATTAAAATATGAAAAGCATGCCATTGTTTCCTTTTTGTATGAAACGGCAACCACATTTCTATTGTTGATTTCAGCTTAGCTATCAGTTTTGAAGAATTGGAAAAGAGTTCTGTTCAACGAAATGATTAAATTAAACTGACTTTTCCCCAGGACTCCACAGTTGATGAAAATTAGCGTGGTTTGTGTCAGTGGCCCTTACCCCTGTAACCACTTTTACACCTCGTTCCTCCCACCCCTGCTTTGTCTCACAGGAGCCTCGTCCACGGGGTCACGGCCCCCGGCAGTCCTCCCACCTGGTCCCCATGCGGAACAGCGGCAGCCCCAAGTCCTCCATGAAGACGAAGCAGGCCTTTCTGCTGCAGGCCACCCGCCTCACCAAGCTGGCCCGCCACATGTGTCGTGACCTCATCAGGCTGCGCCAGGCGGCGCGCCGGCCCTTTGTGCCCATTAACTGTGGCGCCATAAAGGCGGAGTGTAAGAGCTCTTTAAATTCTTAACTTCCGTCACCCTCCATGTCTTGCTGTCATTCCCCCACCTCTCCGTCTCTTTTACCTTATTGTTAATATTATTATTATATTTTATTTTGTATTTTTTCGGGTTCCAATAAAGAGTACCTACCCCCCGTCACCATTAGTTTGTGTTTCATCATTGTTTTTGTTCACTCATAATTTCTGTTTTTGATTGTGAATTCATGTTTTTAAGTTCAGATTTTTTTTTTTTTTTTTTTTTACATTTCTGAACTGTTTTTCAGTGTTAAAATTGCAGCAAGTCAATATAACGTGTATTTTCACACACAGACATGCATGATCCAGTATTCATGTGCACTGCTTGGCTGCCACAATTTTGCGTGACTGATTTGTATGTTTTCTTCTGCCGTCTGGAGAGCAAACTAAAAATATGTATCACATGAGCTACATATTTTGAACATGACTGTATGTAGCTGTATTTCACCTTCCAAAGGGCTATATTTTTCATAACCATTACTGGAATTCATATTTTATTTTTACAATTCCAAAAGAATGTGGTCCTCCCCTCCTAATCAGAGCTTTCCTTTAGATAGTTCCCAACAACATTGAATTTCTCTTCTATAGTGTATTTTACTATTTTAAAAAGTGTGTATGCACAGGTGTGGTTAAAGAAAAATGCCAGTGTTCTTTTGTAATGCTGTGTGTTTACATTCAGCTTTCATGGATTTAGCCGAGTGAAGGGATATATTGAAGGTGTCTCCTTTTAAATTTTGTCTTTACAGCACTGAGAAAGGTGGTGAGGTGGAGGAAATGGTGTATTTATATCTTCAGATAAAGCTTGTGCTTCCTCCCCATGTGACATTTCTAGTGGTGTTCATTTCTTTGTAGTATAGAGCAAATACCTTGCCACCGTGGATAGAAGCCTGGGTAGCAGGGGTAAAATATTTGTTTATGATGGCCAGTATATTATAATCACAGCAGACATCTGCGTTTCAGTTGAAATGGTTTGAGTCGGGTCTCTGTCCTCTCAAAGTTGTGATAGGAAAACCAAAGGACATCAATCCAAGCCCTGGGCATAAATGAGATTGGCATTCCTTTGTCATTTCATAAGCCCGAGTGATTCAAATCCAGTAGGTGCCATCTTTGCCTTTCTGATATAAAGAAGCTTATCTCAAATGAAGAGGTCTTTCATCCTTCTGAAGAATTTAACATGGTCCTGTGGACTCATAATTCCATATTGTGCCATATGCACTTAACCAAGCAGCTTATGTTAAATACTGTAAATCAAATCTAGATTCTGCCTGCGCTGCTATCATCTCCTTGCCCCCTTCCAGTTCTGTCGGTCATTACTCAATTAGAAGACCATCACACAGGAAGTAACTGTCATTGTTCTGCCTGTAATGGGGTGACTAATTGCTTCTGCCTGACTCCCCCTTACACACACTGACACAGGGTAAGCTGTGACATGGAGTTATGGCAAAGCTGACAGGGTGAAGGATAGGGACCAGGCAGATAATGATGGTGAAGGAAACAAAAGACAGAACAGGATTTTCTCAGAAATTTACATAAAGTGACAAATCTGGATTTTTTTTTTTTTTTTTTTTGGTCTGAGCATTTGTGTCTGGGTAGAGCCCACAGCATTTGCAATTTATATTTAGAAGTTTTTCAGTCTCTACAAAACAGGACTATGCACAAGACTAGTAGTGCCTTTGTACACCTGTAGTTGTAACAGTGGTCAAGGACTGGCTCCTAACCTAAAAGTTGCCTTATTAGTTCAAGAGACAATCCTCATGTAGTACTTTAACAAGGTCCTTAAATAGGCTTGTTAAAATATTTGCCCGTACAAACAGCTGAAATTGTAGAAGTGATAACTGATGTGGTCACATCCAGTTTGCCAGACTGGTGAGAGGAGTTTGGAGAATAACCACTGTCCATAATTAACTAAAATTTACCTCTGTCAATCAAAATATTATGAGCACAAGCTGTGATGATGAAACACAACCCTTGTACAAAGAAAGGACTATAGCACATTGATAGCTGTATAAGGTGACATTTCCTAAATTAAAATTCCCAAACCTTATTCTGCTGTTGGTGTCTAATACTTTCATAATATTTTCTGATATCAGTGACTGTATTAAATAAAACACATTTGATGTCTTACACCTAACCTGTAGACTCTGCTTACAGAAATAAAAACCTAAACGGGTTGGCACAGTGAGTAGCGCTGTTGTCTCACAGTACCTTAGTGGCACAAGAGGATGTGGGGTTTGATTTCCTGCTCAGTCTGTGTGTAGTTTGTATTTTCTCCCCATATTTGTGTTTTTTCCTTTGGGTGCTCTGGTTTCCTTCTACAGTCCAAAGATGTGTGTTTCAAGTGAATTGCCCATTGTGTGTGTGTGTGTGTGTGTGTGTGTGTGTGAGGGAGATTGTTGATCTAGTGTATAGATGAATGATTCACTGTAGTATTGTAGTTTACTGTACTCTATCTAGCTCTGTAAGCCACCTTGGCTGAAAAGGTGCCAGCTAAACACCACCAAGTGTTAACTGTAGCTTGCTTTAGAGAAAAGGGTCTGCTAAATTAATAAGTGTAAATTAAATCACTACAATGCATTAATTCGCAATAGACAATCATAGACAATTGTAACTATATTATTTGGGCCGTTTCCTTGCCCTCGTGTCTTACTCTTGCCAGCATTTTCAATCATAGTCCACTAGTGACCGCTATGTATTTATATTTTCAACCAGGTGAAATGAAGTGCTGAGATGATTGACCAAATGACTGAAACCACCTTGAGCAAACCCTGTAGACCATCTGCAATTTCTCATTCCTCAAACCTAAGCAAAAAGCACTTGAGTACACAGTTAGGCCCAAACTGTAGCCCTGTCTCTACTGGGCCAATTGTCCCTTCTTGATCACACTCAACGGTGCTGTTTTGGAATGGAAATTGAAGTTTTTGAATGAGTTTACATTTCAGATGCTTGAGGAAGAGTGAAAGAGGGCGAGAAAAGTAGCTCCCACACAAGTCTCCTTTCTGATCCTTGTCCATAGTTATCCCTGTTGGATGACATTTCAGTTCTCCTATAACCTTTTTGCTGTTCACTTTAATTTTGTTGCTTTAGTGCTTTGCTTCTGTCCGCATGTTGGTCATCGTGTCCGAATTGGTGTATTTCCACAGCACTGTTACAACCCAGGTCTTGATTGGTTGGTTGGTTGATTTGATTGATTGATTGATTGGTTGGTTATGTCAAAAAAAACTGGAGGATGGCAGAAAATATATTCTCCCCAACCTTTCGAAGGTAATGCATTCTTCAAAAATCCTTAGTAAGGTGAATTCTCGTAACTCGAAGATGTATTACCGTTAGCTTCAATGGTAAAATTGTTCCTGAATCTAAAAACTAACATTCATTGAAATGTTAAAATATCACCAAATCCCAGTAAAATGGACACAGCTACCTCAGTAGTAACTAACATTAGTTGTTATAACCGAACCTACCAATGTAGGTTTCCTTCATTAGCTACTCCATAATTCAGTGCTTTCATTTACTTGAAACTAAGTTGAGGGGAATTCATTTCGCCGAAGGAGTCGTGTTGTTTTCTGTAGGTCTGGTGTGATTTGAATGGAGTATCGTGGAGCGCCTGCTCTGCTGATACAGGGGGTAGCCTGCTGTTGGTATATCGGCTCTGCACTTTTACTTTCTGGGTGTGTATCGGTCGTTCATTTTCCCAACAGTTTACATCCCACATTGTAACCCCTTGCTGAGTGTGTTTTTTTTTTTTTTTTTTTTTTTTGCGTTTTTATTGCCACCCACTGAAACAGTGAGGTTTGTTCGCTGCAGCAAGGTCACGAGGTGCTCAGGAGAGCCCACAAGACAGAAGCGGTTTGCTGCAGCGGGAACCTGTGTGGGCCAGTTGGAGGAGCTTGCGACCTCTTGCTCGCTCGGTCTCTCGCGCAGCTACGTCACAAGCTACTTCTCCCTGACGTACAAAAGCAGCCCAGTACAGTACTTTGACTGAATAGCAGCACACTGCTACGGTTTTTCCCCCTCTTAGTGGTTTTACTGAAGGTAAGGCTGTATAAATTCAAGCTGTTTTCCCCCCCATCTCACAGTACAGCACAGTACATTGCAGTAAAATACAGTACTTTGGTTGAATAGCAGTGCAGTACTGAGGTTTTCCACTCCTAACCCTCTCAGCGCCCTAATACTGCTGGCAGTACTAGGAAAAATCTGTACACCCAGCTGATGCTGATTTGCAACATCTGCCTGGAGAGGGTTAATAGTTTTTGTTGAAGGTAAGAGTGTTCATATACTTTGTCACAATTTTAACATAATACCCAACATGTTTTGTAGGATGAAATGCCCTGCTGTTGCTGGCAAAATCGTGTTGTTAGACGGGACAGTGCAGACAGGTGAAAGATTGCATACATCCTATTTCTAAGCACTCTTTACTCTCACCTTTTCAGAAAGTCTTTTCTTTTTATGTTTTTCCTTACAATTTTATCTGGCTATTCAGACTAAAAAATTTAGACAAAATATTTAAAGCTGCATAGAACTATATAAAATTGTAGTTGATTAAATCAGAAGCGAGTGATTAAAATTTAACTGACTATTAGTCACATTTTAGTTGACCATGACTAAAATTCTGTTTAACATTGTACAGATGTATAGAGAGACTGGTCTGTTTAGAAAGTTGACAGATCACCTTGAACTGAACTAAAGTGGTGAAATAGTTCTGTCTATGAATCGGGTTTAAAAACTTCCTAAAACTGAAGTGTCAGAATCTTTGGGATTTTTGTGTTGTAATAGTTAAATGCATCCATCATCACTTAGATTATTCACAACGGTGAATTTAACCAAATATATATGTCGTTTAACAAAAATAATCTTCTTATTATGCATAAAGCAATACTTCATAACGTGGATTGTCCGGATAAAGTAAAATAAACCAGATACTGCCTCGCTGACAGAATGTTGCTCGTTAAAAGTTTGCAATCTGATTAATCGTGAAAGGAACGAAGCGCATAGTTTTTTTCGTCACAGCTTTTATAATGCTGATTATCAAAGATATGCTGCATTAAAAATCATATGTCTTACTTTTGTGCAGTAACCAATACAGGACAAGGTTATGAATTGTGGATTGGATTTACCAGCTGCAGTGAACTGAATAAACTAACTCGTTAAAATTGCGTGAGCAGACAACGTTCAGCTTTGTGCTAAAGGTGAGATCACTGGTCTTTAAGGTCTGGACATAATTGTGGTGGATGTCACGAAATTAACTGCATTTTATGTCAGTGAAATTCAGTTTTATATCCCAAGTGGACTTCTTAAAAGCAAATACACCGTTGTAGGTCTTGGACCACGATGAGTGGTTTGAGGGTCTCTCTCAGTGACATAACGTTGTGGTTGTTGTATTTATCTGCATGCTGTAGTGTTTAAATGTTATATAATGCAAGGAAGTTGTTTTGATGCAGAACTCTCTTTAAAATGCTGTGCGAAATGGCCAGTATTTATGACTGCACAGTTTTTATGTCTGGTTACAAATAGTGCAGATTTGTATTTGTTTACAAGCGAATAAATATTTGTGCTTCAAAGTACCGTCGCACTTATAAACAGCTACCATTCATTGTTATGCAGTGGCACCAGATGAATGCAAGGAAACTAAGGTGCATGGATTTTCCAATCCAACTGTTGTCAGGAGCATTAGTCAAAAGATCAACCGCATTGTACCTCCAGTACAGACCATTTGCTCTTGCTTATTATGCCTGAGTACAGCTTATTTTAATCTGCAGCATTAAAAATGTAATTTTTTTTAAAGCCATGAATACGTTCACTAAATCCTATTATATGCAATCAAGCCTCAGGCCTTACATGCAACTGTTTTATTTGTAATAAAGTATACATTTTTTTTTTTGCTGCATATTGGAAATAAGATGTTGATGAGCATGGCATGGCTTTGTTTCATCTGTTTTAAAACTGACCGGCACCTCGATGACATGCATGCTCAGGTCAGCCAGTTGACCGAATCAGTGCCACTCAGTGGGGCGGAAGTGCGCTCTTGCCACGGAAACGCGGAGCGATGAGTGCGCCACTTGCCCCCTTGTGGTTGCGGAGGGATTCGGTCCTGTGAAACACCGCATTAAAGCTCATTTGGAGCTTCCCTGAAGAGTGAAAAAGGGTAGAAGGTAATACATGCACAGCCTTTTAATTAATACCCTGTCCTAAGCGAAGTATTTCCAGGGGTGACCGACCATGCTGTGTGTTTTATCAACACTGGCCTTGAATTGCAGCTCATACACGGAACTAAGTTCATTTCTCAACCTGCCTTGCATCACGAACAGATAGCTGGATGCCTAATGGCCTGCAAACCACGTAATGGTCTGTTAATGTTGAGCCTAATACGTAATTGTCTCCTTCTGGTTTTCTTTCATTCCCCTGAAATACAATGGGATAAACTTTAAATAATGCAGTACTGTATTCAGCATTAAACATCTGATAAAACTGGCTGACTTTATTTAGCTTGAGGGAAAACTATGTTTTCTTCCTGCATATTTATCGCTGTGTTTTGTTTCGTACAGTTGTTTTTACTGTAGAGTAAACTTTGTTCTCATAAATTCCAAATGCTTGATGAATCATGGAGGGATCTTCTATGGCGAAAATAGTTTCTTGGAGGATTGGGTTGAGGAGAGGTCATGAAGGGTCATAGGTAAATCAGAAAACTTATGCAGGTAACCGTGAAAGAGAATCCAGCAGTGTAAGTGCGGTCAATGGACTGCATGTCGGTCAGGCTGAAGCCAGCTACTGTGCAAAATTGCCCTTTCTGTCGTCATAAATTATATGTTGAACATTGTTGGTTGAGTGCTATTTTCGGTTACTAGATTTTGGATAATCTCCAAATTAGATAAATAAGTTTACAGCAAAATAGTGTTTCTGTTTTTCCCCCCATTCTCATCAACTGCTTGTCCAATGCAATTTTTTTTTTTTCCCCAATTCATTTTATTTTTTATTAAAAAAAATTGAGTAAACTAGATTTAAGTATCATAACTGAATTTTAAAGTTATCATCACACTGCTTCACTTTGTTTTGATGTCCAAAATTGTTTATCTCACTGTGCTCCAGTGCTTTCTTGACCACGACTTCCCATCCCCACGCCTCCACCCTTCTTTTTGGTCTGCTAGTATGAGTCTTGCTCCATGTCACAGACGCCACTTGTGCAAGTTTTTTTGTCTTTGTGTCACATTTTGCGTGACATGCTCTTTTGTTCTTGTTTCTGTTTGACTGTCTTGTGAGTTAAAACTCAATTTGCTCAAATAAATAAATGAAAGAAAAGAAAAGCAAATAAAACTATGGCTTAAAGTACCTTCTGAGTTGGTGTAATTTCATGGAGCACCTGTCTGTCTATTTTGATCCCCGTCTGCTTGGTGAAACGGTTTGGATTGGCTCAGGGATGAGTGGAGCATGAGGGACATCCGCTCCATTGACTGAACTCCACATTTCCCATGTTGCCATATTCATGCCGTATGCAAATTTTTCAGCTGAAAATAATTTGTCAGGCATACAATATTTCAGGAGCTTCTGCAGCGGGCAGGGCATAAATTACCCAGCAAGACTGCTCGTCTAAACACCATTTTATCAGTGGACTGCAGGCCACAAAACACACCGTCCAAAGAACTGAAAAAATATGAAGACGATATTGTCGTCGTGAGAAGACCGAACAGAGATCAGAGCTTTGATTTCCAGATTAAAGCTTTGATAAATTTTAACCAATTCAAGTGCTTTGCTCTGAGGAGCAATTACTGGGCTTAAATTGTTCTCTTTAAGTGGCTTGTGCAGCTCCATTTCCCAATCACGCAATGACTAATTCTATCTTTACTTCCTCAGTAGAATTTGCCGCTCTGCCATGCCAGCCTTGAGACTACGTAAACACCCTGTCCCTCTGTGATTTGTTTTCATGCCATCTGATGGCCTCCTGTCTTCCTAAAGTCAGTGCTTATCTAGACCACCACCTTGTTACCAACGGACGTTATTCATGTGCTTTGGAGCAGTTCTTCACCAGCATGATAGTTTGTCACATTGCATACGACTTGTTACATATTAGAAAATCTCATCTCCATTCCATTGTTTTCAGGTTTGGTTTGTCACCAGCATCAGGGCCTGAAACACAATTTTATTGAACTTGGTTGGAATATTGCTATTGCCGTCTGCCGGTGGTACCATCTACTTTCATTCGAAGTATTTTAGTCAAGCCAGTCAGGTTCTAATTTCAAATAACAGAGCTCACCAGGGGTCACAGAGATGATTCTCCTAGATGTAATGATTTTGTGTAGATATACTTATTGCTGTTTGCACTGTGGAGGTCGGAGTCCAGTGAAAATCACGAGAGATGCGTTCTACCATTATCCTGGAGATGCACATCAAGTTCCCTAGTGTGATCTCTCATTAGAGGAACACTTAGGTCTCACGTTGCATTCAACGGTTTAACGTGAGGAGATTCGGCTCATTGCAAAGCAGCCTGCGGTTGCATCCCATCAAAGCAGCGATGAATTATAATGCAATTTCAACACACACATTCAGGGTTGTAACATAACAGAAATAACTTCTAGGTTTCAAACAATGAGAAGGATTCTTAGAATTTCAGAATTACCACGGTATGTTTCGGGTGAATCCAGCGGCCCGCCCCGCATCCGCTTCCCTCGCACGGCTGTTTCCTCCACAGCTGGTTTCATCAAGCCATCTGTCATCTGACACGGTCTGATGTCTCTTTTGTCGCTGCACGGTGACACGGTCTTCTGACATGTTGAGCCGGACCATCAAGGGACCACCGTGCCATCACATGCTATCAAAAGTGTTTTTGACGAGCAATTAAAAATTTCCACCTCAAATCCGTTATGTGGGCATCGGCAGTGGGCTCCGTCCCTGTTGCGTGTCCTCCTCTGGTCCCCTGAATTCTGACCATTCTACCCACACCCATAGACAAGACTGATGGTGGGCTGTGGCTCCCTTTCATCATGACACTGGGGATCAAGACTGGCCTAAAATGTTAACCACCCTAGAGCGTCTATTGGAGGAAAGGAGTCTGTGTGGTGTGTTTTGGCAGGTACCTGCTAGCGTGTCTCTAAGTTGTCCTTTGATCTGCAGACGTCAGTCGGGTCCCGGACGGTGGGGGAAGGCCGGCGCGCTTCAGAGCCTCCCAGAGGAGCACCCTATCTAGTGTCCTGCAATATCTAGGTGAGCCACACACGTGTACGTAAGCCAACGCGTACCTACGTACAGTCGCGGCAAGCACACTTGCAAAACCTCATACCCAAACGCAGAGACAAATAGAAATAACACACAAATGAACATATGTGCACAGACCTACAATAGCATCACACTTAAAGAACGACGCACGCATCTGTGTAAATGTGCAATAACCGGATAAACACAGGTACAAACATCCGCAGAACCGCACGGATAAATGTGCGCAGGCTCTATATAATAAGTGGTCAACGTGCACAGTAATCAGAGTTTGGATTGACTTACACGCATTAAAGGTCTACAAAGAAATACCGAAACATGATACAGACCATAACTGCTCTCTGTGTGTTTCAGAGTCACGTCCAGCACCCCACGCCCCCCGTACCCCTCGTACGCATGGCTTGCAGGTCCAGCCCCCTAAGAGCCTACTTTCCTCGCTGCCCAGCCATGGGCCTCTTGGCATGCTGGGAAAGCGCAGCTACCACCACCACAGCAGAATGGAGGCAACAGAGAGACGAGGAAGCATGGGTGGACCAGGTGGGCCATGACATGAAGGTCCTCTTGACCTCCTTCTCCCTATACAATTGAGTGCTGAGTCTATACACGCTGAGGGGGTGTGGTGGCGCAGCGGGTTTGACCAGGTCCCGTTTTCCGGTCGGCCTGGGGTTCGAGTCCTGTTTGCGGTGCCTTGTGATGGGCTGGTGTCCCGTCCTGGGTGTGTCCCCTCCCCCTCCGGCCTTACGCCCTGTGTTACCAGGTAGGCTCCGGTTCCCCGCGACCCCGTATGGGACAAGCGGTTCTGAAAAAAAAAGGTTTGATAACACAGGCACGTAAATCTTTCTCAACATATAATGCATAACACACTTTCCATATTGATTTGTGCTTGCCATCTTCTCAGTCTAGGTAAAAAAAACACAGTCACAATCCTTGTAAATTGCGGTAGAATCAGTGTGCTCCACACTTGTTTGTCTTTAACCTCTGGGGGGGGGTGTAGTACGAAAAAGAAGTGGAGAATGGGAGTGGTGAGACAAGGGTCTTGCTTCTCCACCTTCCCACATCTTTACACGCGCATCCTCTAAAACCACTTGTCCCAAGTGGGGTCGCAGGGAGCTGGAGCCTAACTCGGCAACACAGGGCGTAAGGCTGGAGGGGACACACCCAGGGCTGGACGCCAGTCCGTTGCAAGACACCCCAAGCAGGACTCGAACCCCAGACCCCCCAGAGAGCAGGACCCGGTCAAACCCACTGCACCAGCGCACCCCCTTCAAACCTTTACTCTTAGAGCTAAACCTAACCCGATAAATGCAGACATTCGTATTTACTCTTAACCCTATGTTCTGATGGCCCCTCTCCCATCTCACCTGCTGGAGATAATTGGTGGTATCAGCTCCGATCATGCTGCTTTGAGCGGCGGGAGGACCACGATACCTCTCGGGACCTGTCGAAAGAATCCGTAGCAATTAAGTTTTGCCTGCTCACTGTCGGCGATACCGCCAAGCGTTTCCTCCTACATCAGACTCCACATGTTATTGAGTGGAGTTGCTGGGAACAGTGCTGTATGCCTCTGCATGTCTTTGAGCAGCTGCCCTTCGGCCCTCATTAGGGCCCTTTGCCTGATGGTCTTAGGTGATGGCAGGTCAGATTTCCAGGATGCCAGTTTCCCAGAAATGACCACGCTTGCAGGATAGGGTGGTGCTGCATGTTGGTCTCCTATGCTTTTAAAATCATTAAAAAATTTCATATCTGAGTAGCAAACATTTTCTTTACTTGCAAATTTCTTTTATGTTACAGATAACTCGGGGCATATGGCGGGATCCCTACTGGTGAGTTTCTCTGGATCGTATTTGTGTCAAAGATTTTACGGATCAACGCCGCCTTAAGGACTCTCCTTGTTTGTAACTAGCAAGGAAGCTTATAACAAATGTCTCCCACATGCTAATGTCCGTTTAACGTATTCTCAGAAAAGTTGATCGATCGATTCTTTACAAGAAAGTGAAAAAGTACAAAATCAAGGACTTTATTTGAACCAAATCGGATGAAGTTTAAAACACAAAGAGTCAAAAAGTAGGTAAGCCTCAGTCAAAAGATTGGATTCATAAAGCACTGTTTAAAAGACCAGCGACGGTTTAATGTGAAAAATCCTGGATAAATTCTAAAGTATTTTGAAAAAATTCTGTAATTAGTATTAAGAATAATTTAAATTCTTCAGTATTTGGAGTTATTACCATTTTTTGTCCTATGACGAACAAAATAAAGCAGCTCTCATCAATCGGATAGAGACTCCTGGGGATTTAGTCTCCTTCAGCGTTATGTAGACATCCGGTGATACCCTTTAAAAATCGAAGGTATATCAGTGCAGCACTGACCTGACCAGCTTTTTTTTTTGATGATAGCAGCCTATGTGTCACATGATACCTCCTCAAGTTTGCTGACTGAGGAATCAGATGGAAATCAAATGAAAGCTTTGTGAGCAGAAGTGAGCAGTAATCTGAGAGTCATTGGGCCCTCTGAGAAGTTTCATATCTTACAACACCACTAGATCTGCTAGGGCCGTCTTTTTCGGTGGACTTGAGCGAGCGGCCATGCCGGGACAGTCGACGTAGACAATGCAGACCTCATCCCGGCGACGTTAGGCCCTTTTCTTGCCCTGTCAAACATTCCATGAAAGGAGAGGAAGAGGAAGTTCCGTACGGTTTCAGCTTGACCTTTCTCGCCTTGAGGGACACCTTCAAAACATTCCACTTTGATGCATGGAATTTCTGGCTCAATAACCGACAGCCGTTTCTCAGACATTAAGTTCTGCCTGACCCTCCCACCTCATCACCAGCACAATGGACGGAGTAGCATGGATGCCCTCCAGCCCAGCGGACCCATGCTTCGCAAGAGACGGCCCAACTGGATCGAAGCGCCCGATGACAGCTTCTTCCTTGTATCCCGGGAGACGAGGTAGGTGAACCACAAGGTACCTCCATGCTCTCCCACCACATTTCCCATTCGCAACAGCTGCACATAGCGTGAGCAGATGCCTTCATCTGTGTGTCTTGCCGCTCGGATGCTCTGGGAACATACGAAAAGCAGATACTGAGATATTTCAGAACCAAATGTCCACAATCTTAACATTGCATTATATCACCGACGCGCACAAGCGCAAGGCGCACTAAAGCATGCAAGCTCACCGTTCGATTGGCAATACGCAGACAGCTGTAATGCGGTTGGTAGAGTGTAAAGAAAGTGTGTCACAGGGCTCCAAATTGCACCAAAAGCACTTGTACGACACAAAAAGTCAGAGTATGTCTGACAAGAAGCCGAAGAGGCGGCGACAGACATAGACTTCGGGATCGATCTCCAGTAAGTGAAACGGCAAGGGGTTTGGGGAGACACCTTGGAGAATACAGAGAGGGGATTGACTGGGGAATCTCACTCGGGAGTTGGGAGAGGAGGGCTCCACAGGTAACCCTGAGGTCCATCAAATACTCTCTCGCATTCACACACACACACACACACACACACACACACACACACACACACACACACACACACACGCATAAACTGCACAGAATACAATAACCTAGCCAAATTTCCAATGGATAGTTTGTGTTTTACTCAGGATTTCTTGCCCTAGGATGGACTCCAGGTTCAGTATGTTGATTTAATTTCGCCCACGGGCAGTAGCTACTTGCCTCTCGTAAATGTCTGCTGTGATTCTCCCTGCTATCGGAGCTGATCTTGAGCTCATCTCGCCGGCCAGTTGCCAGCCCCACTGTTCTGGTATTTCAGGTAGTTTTACATTCGCACCAATGCCTGTCATCTCAGGTTTTTTGAGGGCCGGATTTTTTTGCCATTATAGCGTTGCATGTTGCCTCCCACGGATACGGGTTCATAACGGAACGATCGACGGGTTACAAAAGGAACGCGCTTCGGCGTCTCCTGTCGGAAAAGCTCCCGCGAAGGACATCAATCCGAAAGCAAGACTCTTACCCCTCTCTTCCTGTCAGACTCTCATTAAACTGTTCCGCCTGGAACCAAGACATGATCTAGTGGGATTACGTGTCAGAATATAAAAGCACATTTCACGGAAAATCGACTAAATCTGAACATCAGATGACAGCTGCTGAATGTTTGATCCTCACGAGAAATATCGACATCACACAATCTGATGATATATTACCTGTGGCACGCTGAAATATTGAAATATTAGTTAAATGTGTCAAATAAATAAGTTATTCTTAGAACCTCTGCAAACTAAATGGTGTCTGAAACTTGGCTTACAAAATACTGCACGTTATTTGGGTTGAACACGAATAAAAGCGAGGTGACCGTAAGACGTGACGCAAGGCGTCAATAAGACGACGCGAATGGAAAATATGCAAAGTAGAGTCACCCCGGTGCATTATGGGGCAGCGCAGGGGAGGGCGACTGTGTGTTTGCCACTTCCTGTGAATGACTGGCTGCTTGTTTCATTTCAGTGCGGCAGCCGTTAGACCCCTGCTCATGGTAAGTGTAGCCCCTCATCCCACACATAAACAATCATCCTCACACAGCCAGCTCTGCCAAGCCCACCTCACACATCTGACCTCTGGGGTGCGGTTACCTGTGGGGCCCGTGACCTCAGCTGGCCCCTGCTCCCGAGCCTGGGTCGTACAGGTGAACGTGATATTCTGGTAAGAGGGAGGGACTAAAATCCACAAAATCATTATCATTTTAGTCGTATGTGTGTGTGTGTGTGTGTGTTGGGGGGGGGGGTCGTCTCTAAGCACTTGAAACCATTAAGTGACAGCACAACCAGTGAGACAATTAATCATCTGACATCGGTGGAATTATATAATTGTGTCAAAACGCGTTCGCAGGGAAAAATGTGCTTCCATAAATGTAACGTCCGCACGAGCCGCGACTGCGCCCCTGCGCCGGCTGCAGCCTAAATTTAGCCTTCTGGGCTGATGAATGAATGGTTAGCGGCAGCGGGACCGGAGACGAATGAGCGCTCGTCGGAGACCGCATCAGAGAAACGTGTTTTATAATCCCGTCCCAGGTACGGCATCATCGCCTGATTAATTCCATCGTGTGAGATGTGCTCTTACGCATTAATTCCGGCTCTAATGGAAGCTTCTCACGCTTGTCCCTGGAGGGCGTGCCCCTTTATTCCAGTCCCTGCTCCAGGTGGTGTGGCATCACCTTTAGAATCCCAAACACACACAAACACGCTGTCTGAAACCGCTCGTCCCAAGCGGGGTGGCGGCGAACCGGAGCCTAACCCGGCAACACAGGGCGCAAGGCTGGAGGGGGTGGGGACACACCCTGGACGGGACGCCAGTCCATCACAAGGCACCCCAACCCCAGACCCACCGGAGAGCAGGACCTGGTCAAACCCGCTGCGCCGCTGTGCCACCGCCCCCCCCCTCGACCTTTAGAATCCCCCCTTCGTAATAGATTTTTTCTTGTTCGTGCCAAAAGAGAGGCTCCTTGTCTCATTTTACGGATAAAGTTTCGCATTACAGACCATCGGACCCGAACAGCCTATCTGAAACATCGGAAGAACTTCAGCATTTACAGTCGACTCGGTTGACCCTCGGGAAAAAAAACCGTCGTCACCCGCGCTGATATTCTCTGACTGCAGTCGCCCTCGAGATCAGATCGTTCAGACGCCTCCTTATTTGCCCAGCTCTTTGGTGCCGTTATTCTTTGTCGGAAACAATGGGGTGTGTCAAGTTACACTCCAGCTATTTAAACACGCATCAGCACAGGCGCATGCACTTACTCGGAAGGACACGGAGACACCCTCGCACGAGCATAGCACGATCTGTCTGAGCTCAAGTCATAGTTTTACAGTTGTGCAATGCCTTTCTGCTAACACAGTGACTTTGTTATCGAGCATGTTTGGCACATCGCTACACGCAAATACTGTACATCATGTAAAACTGCAACATTAATCGTGCATTCTCATGAATAAAGTCTCGCACACACACACACAGGAACCGCTTGTCTCACGGTGGGTTGCGGGGAGCCGAAGCCTAACCTGGCAACACAGGGCATAAGGCCGGAGGGGGAGGGGACGCACCCAGGACGGGACGCCAGTCCATCGCAAGGCACCCCAAGCGGGACTCGAACCCCAGACCCACCGGAGAGCAGGACCCGGTCCAACCCGCTGCACCACCACCACCACACCCCCCATGAATATAATCTTTCTTAAAAATTACGAATTCAATAAATATTGATGAACTAGTCCTTGTTGCTAGCAAAATATCTGCCTGTCTAATGTCCAACATGACGGGCTGCTTTTCCTGTGTCTTTTCATTAAGCGCATATACAGCACGTGCTTTTTTGTTTATTGTTATGTTTGCACACGAGTGCACGTGTGAACGTGCATGAGTTGCGTGCACGTGACTCATAGCAGAGGCTCCTACTGGATAGTTGAAAACCTTGCGGAATTATTACTCCGAAAGATTACCGAAAAAACGTGGGGCGTCAAGTTCCGGCGAAAGTACAGAAATTCATGACTAAAACGACACGATGCTGAAAATCAGAAGGAAACTTTGCCATAAAAAGAAATTACTGGCACAAAATCAGAGCGTAACGTGGAACGCAATCGAACAGAATCAATCACGATGAGGAAATATTAAATAACTGAAAGAAAACACTGCGATGTGCCCAGCTGTTCCCGAAATATTCCATTAAAGAGAAATTTTTCCGTCTCACTCAGCCTGAGGCCGACCGAAGGAAAGTGCTCGTAGTTCTTCGAAGCCCTAAGAAGTTCTCCGCAAATAGCTGTTTCTCAAGCACTGCAGCCTGCCGATAAAGTGCTTCGCAGCTCACACGGACTTCTGGTGTCGTGTACCGCTGAAGGATGTGGTACACTAGATGCCATAGATGCAGATTAATAAGATAACTAGGAACTAAATTATTTGCGTAAGTAAAATTATCCCAGATCTTCAGTCACAACTAATATACCATGCGCTTGCAGACTGGTTCAAGGCTGGTGGTCTGGACCAACCTTGATCCTGTCTACTATGGAAATTGCACACTGGAAATAAAAGAAATCTTTTACATTTATATTACATTTATTGATTTAGCAGATGCTTTTCTCCAAAGCGACATGCGTCTCATAGAAAATACAATCAATGCGGTGGCATGGTGGCGAGCAGCACTTGGGTGGTGCGAGAGAACGCGGGTTCGATCCCTGCTTGCTCTGTGTGGAATTTGCATGCTCTCCCTGTGTCTGTGGGGGTTTCCTCCCACACTCCAAAGACATGCTGTTCAGGTTCACCCATCGTGTGTGTTCCACTGATGTATGGATGAGTGACCCAGTGTAAGTAGTGTATCCAGCAGTGTAAGTCACCGCGGTGAATAAGGTGTGTGGGCTCATAACACTACATAGAGTTCATTGGAAGTCGCTTTGGAGAAAAGCGTCTGCTAAGTGAATAAATGCCAGTGCACATTAGCAGAAAGAGAGACTTAGATGCAGACGTGTGATTCTTAAATGCAATTAGTTTGCTTCTTTCCACCATATGAACCAATTTTCATCACATGAGTAGCTGCATGAAAGTTTATCCAAAGTCTCCTTTTGCATCACAACCTTTCCGGTGATGAGAAAACCTCGGATTTCAGCAAGTTTGCTACCCGCCATGGCTACCTACAGCTCTCTGAACACATAGCACTTACACGCTGCTCATGTGATTCACACATTTCGACCACACCTAACGGTGCAGCCTTTCGAAACGAAGTGCAATGTCGAACACGGACGGAAAGTGGTTTAGGTCCCCAGTATGCTGACAAAATTTACCCGCCTGTTATATACAACACTCTTGCACGCAGCAGTCATGTTGGCAGCCCTACTGACAGTCCTGATTCACGCCGCTACATGCGTTACTTGTGTGAAATATGTACAGCACCTCCCTTTCTCAAGGTTTTGCGAGCCAAAGCCTGAAATGATTTTCCCTTCCTGTCCCGTTTCCCCCATGTAGGAGGGTCCGCAGGCTGCTCTCCCGCTCCCAGCTAAGAAGGGCCTGTAGGCAGCCATGTGAGCAGATCAGCCCGAGGAGGCCTCCGTTAGGCCCAGCCCATGGTGTCCTGCAAGGTCCTCCACACCCGAGTCTGAGGACCCGGGGCCCTATTGTCATTCAGGACTGACCGCCCCCTCCAAGTTCCAAACCCGGGGAAACTCACTGTCCTCTGGCCAATACGTTGCTTTTTCCTCGACGGTGATTTTTCCCTCCGCCTCTTCTTCTCGCTCCTTTTTCCGTACCCGCCCCGTGATTCCGAGCATCGGCCCGATCCGCGGGTATTCCTCCGCGTTCTATCGTGCACCGGCCCTGCTGGTGGCACAGTTAATACGAAAAGAAACGAAACGCTGCTTGACACCGAAGCCGTGCTATTGCCAGCATTCCTTCCGCTTCCACCTGCAGGTGGACAATAAGCAAGCAGATGCGTTAGAAGCAAAGTCAACGAATCCATCCGAAACCATTCTGGCACCTCGTTCCTTGCTTTCCTCTCGTCATAAAAATCGATGTAAATAGGCGTCATCCTTTTCAGCCTCTTTTTTAAAAAGCTGACTTTGTTTTTATACCGCATCCCGGAACGATCCAATGGGGCCATGCCCCTCCCCGTGGCGACAATCAGCCTGAATGGAGTGGCGGCTCCTGTTGCTTAGGCGACTGATGAATCCGCAGTATTCTTTGGCGAATCTATGCAGACAATCCTTTGTCTTTGATTGGCAATAGATAAACGGAGGGTGGGAAATCTCCAGCTCTTAAGGCTCGCTGGTTTTCCGGTTACCGTTCCTTTCATTCGGCAGCGAATACATAAGTAGATCAGTTGTTGATGTAAGTTCGATTCATTGAGTTTAGCAAGTAGAAGGAGGGCCAGCACATCCGGCGGGCCTGATCCCCTGATTCCCCATCATCATAAAACCCACCTGCTTCTGTAAAGCTCACTAGTCAAAAGTAAAACATGATATACGGTATATGTTTTTTTTAATACCGTCACCGCTTCCTACCCTGACGGATTGCAGAGTGTCCTCAGTTAGCCTAACGATCAGTTGTTCCGCCAGATCCATCGGAGCTCCTCAATTCACATTGCATGAGTCAGCAGCTTTGTTCAATTTTCTTATGTTTATTGTGTTGTTTTCCTGTAAGTTAAACATGTTTAATGAAATATGCAAACGGAAATAAAATGCAGTTGGACACACGCGTTCGAACACTTGGTTTCTTTCTCAAACACTGCGTCGGTGGTATCGAACAGCGTTTCGCTGCTACGTGATCAGAGCCGACCGTCCGAGACCCAGCCAGCTGTTGATTATTGATGAATAGACCGAAAGGAAAAAAACACTAAAACGCAATAATATACATGGCTAAACATGTCTACCACAGAAACGTTACAGACACAAAAACACGTTAGAAATAATATTCCCCACATTTGATTTTGACGCGAAGTCAAACACGTATGAAATGTATATTTCTCGGGGAAGAAGGCACAGAGGCAGGTCGAGGCATAACATTTACCCATTGGCATTTCAAAAAAAGCTCAAAGTATATTATATACACATGTTTTGCAATTGCAGATCCTTTCAGGCTGAGCAAATATGGAAATGTTTGGCACCTGTTTTTGGGGGAGACCGTTCTTTTGAGTCCTGGGAAGGTGTTCCTGGGGTCCTTACCCATCGCTAGCCGTACTTCCCCTGCGGCTTAAGTGCACCCTGCACAGGCCCAGTTTGTTAAAGGAGGTTTTAAGAGTGTGGAGGAACGCGGAGCTGGAAAAGCAGTAGATGGCCGGATCCATGGCGCTGTTTATGTAGGTGAACGCAATGCTGAGTCTGAAGAGGTCGCTCATTAAGCGGTTGCAGGCCTTTTTAGTGTACATCTGAACCCCGAGGGCGATGAGTCCGATGATGATGCTCGGTGAGAAGCACACTACAAATATGCCCATGACCACCATCACCACACGGATGGCCCGCCGCACCTTCTTCTCCCGGTCCACGAAGCGGTGACGGAGTATGACGACGATTCGAAAAGAGCAGAACATTAAAAGAAGTAAAGGCAGGAAGAACTCACCCACGAACACTACGTAATGCAGCCTAACGCCGAAGGCCAACGGATGTTTGTGACCAAAGCTGTAGCACAGGGACTTATTGTTATGTATCACGTTAAGCTCGCTGGTGAGCAGCGGGAGCCGCAGGGAGACTACCGCCGTCCACGCCAACCCCGCAATCAGGCGTGCGTGCTGGTCTGTCAGCTGGTTTACGTGATGGTGAGGATGGACCACCTTGAAGTAGCGGTCCATGGCGATGATGGTCATAAAGGCGATGCTGGCCGACCTGTTCACTGCCAGCATGAATAAGTTGATGCGGCACAAAGCGTCCCCGAACACCCAGCTCATTTCTCGTTTGTAGGTGTCAATTTGGAAGGGCAGGCCAATGAGCAGCAGGAAGTCAGCCACCGCCAGGTTCAGCAGGTACACAGTGTTGGGCCTGGACACCTTCAGACGGAAGCAGAAGATCCAGAGCGCCACCACGTTGCCCGGCAAGCCCAGGAGGAATTCGATGATCATGAAAGGCGGCAGGATTCTGTTCAGCGGCACGACGTTGACGTCGCACGACTCGGAAGAGTTCGGTTCCATGATGAGCGGACGAGCGGAAGTCAAGCCAAGACGCTCAGATCTGCACGCAATCTTCTTCACGCCCCTGAAAAGATGACGGCGAAAGGGGTGTTGCAGGAAAGCACATCTGCAATTTTAAAATAATGCGGTGTCCGTGAGCACAGGACCTTTAGAGTACGATAACACTTCGGAATGACCGAGCTTTACACGCGCCATCACAGCAGTTTGATAATTAATTGTTCATACACAAGCGTGTCAAACATATTTGTATTCTTCATGGCAGAAAAACGTTTCTGTTGATCTTCAGAGAAGCCTAACTTCCTGCTACTATTTTTAAATGTTACTGGACTGGTAGAGGCCATTTTTTCAGTAAATTTTTGCTTTTTTCGTTTCGGTCATAATCACGGCTTTGAATAAAATCTCTCGAATTTGAAATATTTAGGCATTCATTTTAAATTAGTTTGCATAGAAACCGGCTAACGAAACGCATCATGTTTTTCCAAGCAACAAGTTTAAGAACAAAATTTCGCACGTTCATCTATAAAGATAAAAACATGCATCTCGTTACCGGTTCTGAAAGTTGATTAACTTACAAATGGTGCATTAATGATTTGCATTATTCTCTTAGTTGCAATTTGATCCCTCGCACCAACTACGAACCTTTTAACTCTAAATAATTTCTCAACTTACCAGAGGTGACAGATGAGAATTTGGTGATGATCTGTGGACGATGAAAGGTCCAAGAAGGGTGCGTTGCAGTGGTCAGTGTTGGGTCGCTCGAAAAACAAGGCCGGTGGAATTCCAAGATGACACTCAATAGCTTCAGCTCCACGATGTCCTGTAGTCTGCATCTAAGATACTTGCACAGCCACAAATGAACTTCCTCCTGGGCTTCTGCTGCAGCTTTGCACGTCATGGTTCAGCCTCTTTAACCTCTTTCCTAATCAGCGGCTTCCTAGAAGACACTGTGCTCCCGGTCCTTGCTCTTCCTCTTTCATCTTCTCACGATGCACATCGTATAATAGATGGAATCTGAAGGAACAATATAAAGCACACCGATCTTGGATTTGCTTCTTCGTGAATATAAGAGCTTTCCTACAGGATTACTTTACAGTAAGTTACACAGCGACTCACGGCAGAGCCTCTGAACTGCAGATGGAGCAGGTAATAGACACAACACTTTTGCAGCAAACCCTTGAAACCAGCCAGCATCAAGGGTACCATAATGGAGCTCCACAGGTCCTTGTACTGTGGGGGGGCACTTACAAGCTCACGACTTGAACTCATTTAGCCACGCCTGTTACTTGGTGTGCTGCTATTGAGAAGGTGGCTGGCGGTGTTGCGCTTGGAGTGGCTGCCTTTGGATCCAAAGGTTGCCAGTTTGATCCTCACCTCCACCCATAGTGCCCTTAAGCAAGATGCTTATCCTACAGTTGCTCTAGTACCTGTGTGTTGGTACCTAGTTGTGACCCTGTGATGGACTGGTACCCCGCCCCTTCAGCCTTGTGCCCAAAGTCTCTGGGATAGGCTCTGGCTCACCACATCCCCACCTGGGAGAGGTGGCATTGCAATTGGTTGGCTGCTACTAACCTAATTCATACAACGGAAAACACCTGCATATTTAGCCGAATAAATGAGTAGTTATTTAGCTGACACCTTTACGAAACACACACCAAAGGGGTCTTTTCATGTGAATATACAGCACAGTATTCTTAGCGTATCAGTTCAGTGTAAGTACCCTGATTAAGGGTATTACAGCACAAATGGAACTGAGACCAGGAACAATGGTCCTATTCATAGTATTAGTTGCTTTCAACACATAACTGCTTGAAATGTACAGTGCTGAGGCTCTCTAGAGATACAAAGCATTGACATTCTCATCACGGTTCCTTCCTTCTTTGCTAAACCACTTCCTCCCATGTGTTAGTACCTGTACTTTCAACACACGCACATTGAGTGAAACCACTTGCCCCAGGCAGGATCGTGGCAAACCGGAGCCTAACCCGGCAACACGGGGCATAAGGCTGGAGGGGTCACACCCAGGATGGGACGCCAGTCCATCGCAAGGCACCCCAAGTGGGACTCGAACCCCAGACCCACCAGAGAGCAGGACCCAGCCAAACCCACTGCACCACCATGCTCCCCACACACCACATCTTACTTCAAAACTGCTTCCTCAATGAAAAAATTAAGCATTCTGTGACAGGCCCCTATGAGGACACTGTCTGTGCCTTTTTATTTCATGATACCGTTCTAAGCAATTAATTTCTTTTCTCACTGATAACTGTACGTTAAGTGCATCTGACTGTTCAACAATAAAAGCACAAAAACACACAGTTTTGTTGCGTCAAAGTCACATTCAGTGTTACAGTTAATGTTATAAATGTCATAGTGGAGGACTTGTCCAGTATTAATTCCCAGGTGACAATACAACGGGTTCATTATAAAATTCTGAGACTAATATGCTGTGTAAATTACAAAAAAAAATGATATCATGGTTATACGATACTAATATTTCTAAATGGCACTCGTAGTCTTTAAGCGTTATTCTGAATTCAATCTTGCAACTTCAAGGTCATGAAACTACAGGCCCGGCAAAGTCTTACACATATGTATAATATATGTAAAAAAGCATAAAATAAAATAATTTGCAAAATAGAAAAAGGAAAGTAAAATAAATGTCTGGGCAGCTGGGAGCATAGCTGTTAAGGTCATTGACCTGTGATTGGAAAGTTCTGATTCCCAGACTCAGGGGAAGTCCTGATGCAATGTTCTCCAGCACGATAACTTAAAATGTTTCGGCAGGAAAAGACCCAGCTGTGAAAAAGGAAAAAGAAACACAGCTATGTGCGATCTTCTGATAATACACATTTTGCAAGTCAAGTTTGATAAGCCAGGGGAACGGATGAATATTTCTAAGCAAAATTAAAATGCCTTTATTGTGTTTGTTTTTGGCTAATAGTATGTTATTGCTGTAATTGTTTAGACCCAGTATTAAATGTGTTAAATCCAAGACGTGCAGAAAATGATCGTGTTAAGATCTCCTGGCTACCAGCTTGCTGTATACAGTTGAGAGACAGCTGATGCATGCAATGATAGCAGTTTTATATTTAGAATCAGTATCTAAGAGGAAATCATGGGACTTTTACTCACTTTTTGTTCCTCTATGCTGCTACGGAGGCCAGCGTTAAGACAGATAACAGTGAAGTTACTCTTTGCCGAACGGCCACGGAAGGATCGAGCTTATGGAAGCAGCGCTAGTTACGCATAGGGTGGCCGCTGAGACCTTGTCAAAGAAGTTAATTTGAGGTCTGATAAAGTTATGAAACTAACTTTTAAATGAAGACCACCATTAGCACTTTACATTTATTCATTTAGCAGACGCTTTCCTCCAAAGCGACGTACATCTCGTAGAAAATACGATGTGTGCGTTACATTAGGAGAAAGAGACGCTTAGATGCAGACTTGTGATTCTAAATCACAGTTACTTTCCACCATACGAACCGATGTTCGTCACACGAATAACTGCATAAAACTTTATCATGTATACCTTATGGGTATGAACATTTATAACTTACACGATCTTAAGAGATCATGGGCGAAGTGAGTTCGGAAGAGATGGGTTTTAAGACCCTTTTTAAATGTGGACAAAGATCCAGCAGTTCTGAGTGAGAGGGGGAGGTCGTTCCACCACGACGGAGCCAAAACCAAGAGCCTCCGTGCTTTACCTTTCCTGCGCGGGATTACAAAGCGGGCAGATGTGGAAGAGCGTAGCAGTCTGGTTGGGGTGTAGTGGTTGATCAAGCCTTGTAGATAGCTGGGAGCAGTTCTATTGATGCATTTGTAGAACATAACCAGGGTCTTGAATTTGATCCTTTGAAACATCTTTGCCGTGGCTTTGCATGCGAGTTCACGTCAGACTCTCTAGAGTTTGTGGTTTCTTCTGTTTTCTAGCCCTTGGTACAAAGACATTTATTTCAAGTGAACTGGTGACTACCTGTAGTGTGAGTAAATGAGCGTAAGAGTTTCCCATCCAGGATGTACCCTATCTCTCATCCTTTGTGCCCTGGAGAGGCTCCTGACCACCACAACCCTGCATTGGAGAAGAAGTTATTGATAACAGATGGATGAAAGACTGAAGCTGCAGTTGACGCAGAGTTCAGAGCAGTTGTTCCTATCCACATACACAGCATGTAATTCTTTGATTTGAAAAGCCCCACCACTCATCCCTCAGCATGGACATAATCATTGACTGTGAATATAAAAGCAATGGGCACCTTAACTTATACACCTTTGTAATATCAGTTAGGTGTGAGAGACCCTAAAACAAAGGAACCTTCTTTTACGCTACAGGCAAGGTAATAGGAGGTTAAGAAATACCTCTATAATATTCATAAACAGCACGTGAATCATGACAAAGTCTGCAACGGCAAAGGAGGATTTTTTTCAGTCTTTGTTTGTTTGTTTGTGTGTGATTTTGTAATTGACAGCACAGGGTCGCAGCAACATAGAGACAGTCGACCGAGAAATCGCAAGCGCTCACGCGTAAAGGGGAGGACGAGGGCAAAAGGTCAAAAGGGTATGATATTTCACAGATGTGATCAAGTGGCGCTCGTAAGTTCCAGGAGGCCGCGCAGACGTTCCAGAACTCATCTGCGGTGCCGTGTACGTGAAATGTTAATTTTTCGATCAGAAGACAGATAAAGACTTTGGTTACCCACATCAGTGAATGAAGAAGGAGGGTAGTGGTGGTCTGAACAGTTGCAGCTCAAAGGTTCGAGTCTGACTGTACCCATGGACACAACTTTTCTCTTCGCTGACAGAAGGCATAATGGGAGAGGGTGGCGGCAGAACGATGGACGGAGCAGCACTACAGCTGCTGTCGCTGTTTGCTCGCTTCTGCGTCTATGCTGTGTGTGGCATCCTCCGCAAGGTGCTGCCAGAGGTGGGACAGGAAGCTGGCGGGATACACCAGCCTCTGGGCGCTTCCCATCTCCGGCAGTGGCATCGTTGAGGGGCTCTACCCGCAGCTGCGGTGACACTGCCCCCCGTTGGTCCGGCTGACAATCTACGCCCCGTGCGCGTATCCGTGGGAGTTCAGCATGGGCTTCCTTCTGCGGCAGTTTGGGCCCCTGGGATTATTCAGGGTTCCATTATAACTTCAAGGGCCTGGTGACGCGGGAGTATGTGCTGCCCTGGGCAGTGGCCTGTCTCATCGCTAAGCAACACATCATGAAAAACACACTAAAAATGTATTTAGGGGCCATCGCACAGGACCGGACTACCCCATAGACCACCTCGCTTCTCCCTTAACGGCGTAACTACCTGCAATCCAAATTACCGAAACGTCAAGGGAAAACTCTACCGTACGTGCAACTCACTCGGGCGCCTTCTCAGATATCCTTTCTGCATGTAGTGCTATGCATTTTTATGACTATTCAGATTCATTAATAATTATTTTTAACGGATTAAAATTGATTTCGAAAAAAAAAACAACTTGGGTTCCACTTAAACGCCAAAATAGCATATAATAGTGTGCAGATGAGCCGATACATTGAAATATCAGGGAAATGCTGCATTGGGAACATGCTACGGGGAAAGATGATTGCAGCTTGATGGTGCAAGTCAGTGTTTGTGAAAAATGTACCGAATGCGAAATAAAACAGAAAGAATCCAGCTGATTTCATTATAACAAAACAGAAGCACTATGTTTGATTGTTTTTTTTTTTTTTTTTTTTATTTAAATTGCTGATGTGCTTGAACACTTTTGAAAATCTTTGGTTGAAATATTTTATGTGATTGTGTGTAACTAAGTAGTTATTACATTTGAATCACAATTACAACACATACAAGATTAGGTGACCGCGATAAAAAAAAAGTTATTGCTCAAACGGAATGCAGAATTTCTGGCGTTACTGTCTTTTTCTACACAAATACAATTAGTGTTATAGGAAAGTATTTTGAAACGTTCGAACTGAAATGTCAGTGATGTACATTTATTTCTCCTTTTTCATCCATCTGATCGTGTGACTGAGGTTGGCCAAGGGTGTCACATGGTGTCACATGTAGGCGCTCTTCCTCTCGGGATCTTGAACAATGAACAGGGCAACACAGCCCTTGTGGCGCCTCCAGTGGTACCTGGAACCACACATTTGTCTAGTATCAAGTAATGTTTGCATCTTTAGAAATAAAAAGCACAAGTTTGAATATGGAACACGTGTCTTTTCCTGTCCTTCCCGTAATCCAGTCTCTTTGTTCAGCTTCTTTCTCTCTCCTTCCTCTTCGCATCGATCGCTTCCATGATCTTTTACAATCACTCAACAGCCCCTGAGCACATCCCTCATCTTTACCATACATTTGCTCCCTTCCCTCCCACTCACTCGCTTTGTCCCGCAACGAGCAGACTGTCTCCGGGAGAAAGGCTGAACAACGTGCCTTCCGCCGTCACGTGAGATGTTCCCTCCTGTGCAGGAAAGAAGGTGGTTGAACACAGAGTGAACAACAAATTCTGCAACTGGGCAGTAATGTGTGCAATGGGGACAAAAAAAAAAAAAAAACTGAGTGAAAAACCTACCAGCTGCCATATCCAAATATCAGTATTCCGTTTGCACACCGCATTTTCCCCAGGCCCATACAGCACAGTCTGAAAGGCAGGAGATCAGCTGAGCATCACGATGCCATTACAGCTCCCTCAGTAATAACAAGGTCGCCTCCTGTCTATAAGCTAATATATTCAGCACATTTAGGTCTTCTACACAAAGCAGATTTTTACTTTCCCCGTCTTTCATCAGGGACCTCATCAAAGTCCTGCCGATTTACAGTACAGGGAATCAGCGGGGGAGTTGGGTCTAGGCCCATCGTTGACAGCGGAACCAAATTCGTCCTTTGATTGGCTCTCCCTGGGGAGCCTTTGTCACAGGCAGCTCCTATCTGGCTCCCATCAGCACCTCTGTCTCAAACTGTGCCCCAAACATATTGAGAGCCCGTCCTTGGTCCAGCTCTGAACGGCCCTTGTCCATCCAGCGTCTGAAGCTGAACGGCGTCATCACGTTCATGGTGTTGAGCTGGAATGGCTGCTGTGCGATTGGTTCATCTGCGGAAAGCAGAAAATGATGCCATTAGGACGGAGCAGCATCGAGTGACGCACTGCGGGACCGGAGAGTTATGTTCCTAGAGGGCCGCGTCCAGCTGATTTCCCAGATCTCATTAAAACGGTCAATGCCGACGTAGGACGTTCAGCAAAAAAAGCTATTTGAGTCTGGCTGGAATTTAATCAGAAAATACCAACGCAGAACAGGATGCTGCTGCTGCAAGAGACATCGCAATGTCACATACACCTGTTGTTTCTCGCCTTGCAATACAGAGTAGGACATACATAATGATAGGAGGTTCAAGGGGGAAAAAAAAATTACCTGGGTTTGGTTTCCCAGTTTTGTGTTGCTCTGAGTTGAGAAACCTGAAAATACACGCAAACGCTCGTTTTAATCCGACGAAAACCAGTTTACAAATTTTCTAAATTGATGCAGCGCGAAAAGTTCCAAATAAAAAAAAAAAAAAAAAAAACATTGGCGAGAATCCAAGATTCCACATGATTTTTGAATCCTAATACATTTTTTTTTGTTAAACATCACATGGTTTTCAATAAAGACTTGTCTTACTCCTGGATAACTGGCACGAGCTGGGTTCCCAGATCTTCGCAATAGAACCATTTCTCAAACAGGACATCGGTGGTGTTATCCACATAGTACCTGAAAAGCGAGAATGACAGACTGTAGCGTCTTTCATCTTATTTTTGGACATGCAGCCTAACGCGACTTCGAGAGTAAAAAGTTATGCCTTCAAAGAGGTGGAGTTGTGGTTAGCAGAGCTGCCTTCACCTTGAGCCATCGCAGGTTTATTTAATCTCGCTCCAGGCAGTCCCGGGGTTACGAACCTCCGACTTACGTAAAACCCGTAGCTACAAACCACCACCCCCCGTAAAGCCTATTATATTAAAAATTCGAGTTACGTACAATGATTCGTAATAACAAACGGTGATACTTTGCGACACCCATCAAAACACAGTCCGTCGACTCGCGGGCGTGCGGGCATGAGGTCCGACAAAGATTTTGCTCTTTTCAGTCGGACCACGTTGCTGTTAACGGTGTCTCATGTGTTACTCTATCTGGCTTTAGCGTTTTTGTTTTTACCCTCCTAACCATGGCGCCAAAGCGTACATGCGATGCGAGTGACGGTGATGCATCGAAGAAAAGGAAAACGATCGGGACTGAAACTAAAGCGGAAATAATAAGCGATCGGAAAAATGTGAAGCGCCAACGAACATTGGAAAAGCGACACATTAAAGTTTCTCCAATGTTTTTTATACCCACACACACACACACATTCTCTCTCTCTCCTCCTCTCTCTCTCTCTATTAAAAATGCTGTAGTAACATTTATTAATATCTCTTTCTATGTCTCTCTCTATCATAAAAACTGTAGTTACGATTATTATTATTATTATTATTACATCATATTATTGCTCTTCCTGTATTGTTATATTCAAGATGTTTTAGTAAGTCCGGAAATGTTTATTTAATATTTTTTCATGCATAGAAAGGCACACGATATACTATATAGTAAGACAAAAATTTGATCGGCAGACGTTAGACACGAACCTTACCTAACCGCTCCGATTTACGTACAAATCCGATTTAGGAACGGAACTCGTTTGTAATCCGGGGACTGCCTGTACTTGCTGTACGTCCTTTGAGCAAGTTCATTATGCTGAATTTCTCCAGGAAGATTTACTCAGCTCTCTAAATGGCTGAATTACTGTAAGCAGCTTAATATCACCACTTGCTACAAATAAATGCAATGCTATGTAATGACTTTCGTCACTGTTTTCTTTGTACACCTCAGCAGCCCAAAGACGTCCCAAAAAAATGGGACAAAGGAGGGTCACCTCAAGCAGTCCAACTCTGAAGGAAGCCTCCTTCGCTCCACTACAAGCCCCACAGTGTTGGCTTGTCTCTGAGGGGAATGAGGGATGCGTGCTGGCAGCAGGAACATCTAAAGGTGGTCACATCATTGGGCATCATCATCATCATCATCCTCATCACGCAGGCATACACGTATATGACGGAGCATGAAATTAACAACAGAAGGCAAAAAATTAAGTAGAACAGTCTGAGCTCTAGAAGCCCGTCACCATCACGGCAGCACAACGTTGTACGACTGCGTGCGAGGACCTGAGAAAAGACCCACCTCCCCCTCGCGAATGTGCACGTCCTTGTGCTTTCCGTTCTCAACCACTTTCAGCACCATGTCCCCTCGGAGCTGGTAGAAAAGCTGCAGGATGAGGAGCGGTACAGGATTTCAGCAGGGCCTCACGTTGTGGGTCAAGGCCAAAGAGCTCAAACAAACATGTCGTTCTGCTGAGTGGCAGCTAGATAACCTCGTATAAGGAGTACGTAAATATGCAGGTTTATTTTGAATTGTTTAGCTGATGCTTTATCAATCGAAGCAATTTCAAATAGTTTTCCTGTTATACAGCAGAGCAATCTTTTCTGAACAATTTAGAGCAAGTACCTTGCTCAAGGGCATGGAAGCAGTATGTGGGATTCAAGCCTCTGTAATTCAACTCTAAAGATAGCAGCCCTAACCATTATGTCACCTAATGATGATCAGGACATAGGCAAAAAATATAGCAATAGTAACATGACACCTTTGAGAATGGAAATACACATATTGTTTGAAACAGCTTGTTCCAAGTGGGGTTGCAGCAAACTGGAGCCTAACCTGGCAACACAGGGCATAAGGGGGAGGGGACACACCCAGGATGGGACACCAGTCCACCACAAGGCAGCCCAAGTGGGATTTGAACCCCAGACCCACCACAAAGCAGCCACAGGCCAAACCCAGTGTGCCACTGCACCCCTAGGCTGGAACTTACTATGTAATAACATTTGGATTTTATTTACTGACATTACATTACGAGGTGGTGGCATGATGATCTCGTAAAATAACCAAATACCTAGAAGTAGTATTAGTCTCAGTACTTCAAGAGGTGAAGTATAACCTTTTCAAGGATAAAAACTGGTCCTCGCAAACATTTGACAGCAAATGCTTGCGAGGACCCTTGGACAAGTCTGTGGAGTTTGCATGTTCTCCCTGTGCCTGCGTGGGTTTCCTCCCACACTCCAGAAACATGCTGTTCAGGTTCCCCATAGTGTGTGAGTGACAGAGAGAGTGTGTTCCACTGATTTATGGATGAGTGAACCAGTGTAAGTCTTTAGGTGCTCTGGTTTCCTCCCACACTCCAAAGATATGCTGTTCAAGTTCACCCATAGTGTGCGAGTGACAGACAGAGTGTGTTCCACTGACGTACGGATGAGTGACCCAGTGTAAGTAGTGTATCTAGCAGCGTAAATCACCGTGGTGAATAAGGTGTGTGGGCTCATAACACTAGATAGAGTTCATTGGAAGTTACTTTGGAGAAAAGTGTCTGCTTAATATATAAATGTAAATCTAAATCTGGCAAATTAGGTTTCAAAGGAAATATGTTTTGCACCTCTTCCCCTTCCTCGATGTGATAATCCCTCCTGGTGTTAGGGCCTCCCACAAACATGATGTTCAGCTGCCGGAAAAACCTGTTGTACAACAAAAAGGTAGAATAGGGGAAAGGTTGTAACGACAACATCAGTGCAGTCAGTGTTAGTCTGATCTTATACCTGATATTGCTGTAATAACAGCTGGGGAGCTTCGGCGCAAAGACAGCAGACGTGGACTTTGGCAGAAAGTCAGTGTTTACACATTTAAATACTGATACGTGCAGAAATGTGCGATTTACCAGCTCTTAGCGGTAGGTGGGGAGAAAGTAAAACCGTTCGTAAGCTGCATTTAGTCACCTCTTTAAAAACTGATTTTGGCGTGATGAGGAGGAAAAATAAGAAAAATGTCAATGAGCCTTTTTTTTTACGTTCCTATACAGCCGGGAGTCTACTCACATGAGCTTGTTGCAGACAGGTGGGAGGAAAGCCTTCTCATTTTCCGCAATCCATTTGTCAACATTGACCAGCCTGTCTTCGGCACAGTCCATTATTACAATCAGAAATATCCAACGAAGCTAATTTCATATAACACAGAAATGAAGTGCTGCTGTAACACTGGCTGTTTTCTCACAATGACTGTTAAAGTCCAAATGTAGAAGAGGAACGTGTAAAACAGGGGTGGTGCTGCTCTCTGCGGTAAAAGGTTACTTTCTGTTTCCCAATAAGTAAACTTTTTATCTGATTAATTGTAAACCACACAGCACAGCTGGACTTAGTATGTAGGATAGCATTTTCCCGAAAAGGTTGAGCACAACGTCTAAAAATTTCAACACATCGTCCGTGACCACAGTCACATCGCGCTTTTATTAAAATCGCGCCCTAGAGTACTATACAGAGTTGTTTACAATGTATCAAGTAATGTAAAAAATCACCTGAAATTCCCCTCCGCTATAATAAAAAAAAACAAAATTACTTAACTATTGAATATTCTTAATAATAATAATAATAATAATGAGTTTTACAGCAGGAGGGGGATATGAATTGGGACCCTTCAAATTATAAGCAGCTCAAATCAAGATAATACCCATTGCCCCTTATTTTTCCATACACGGTATAACTGAAATAATGTAAAAACTGCACTGTCATGTGGCGGATTTCATAATTGGATGATTTCAACACGGATGAAGGAACAGCCCAAAATACCACTTCACACAAAGTACAGATGACATTACTTTATTCTTGTGTACTTTTCCAATAAGGGAGAAGCGGTTGTTGACAATGACATGACTTTGCAAATAATTGAAGAATGGCATCACAAGCTCACGGTGAGTGGCAATTCTTGTACCAAAATGACAAATATCTTCTCCAGCACATTAAATAACGCAACCCTGGATACTGGCCATCGTGCAAAGTGAACGCGGCCTGGAACTGACTAAAAGTACTTACATTTATTTTTGTCACAGTCAGCTAAGTTACAGCTTACTACACTTGTTCTGCAATTGCAGGACACAGGCTGAAAAAAATAATGTTAGAAATGAACGAATACAGGTATTACTAAGAATTGCGTTTTCATGACAAACCTCAGGAAATGAGCAGCTGGATTTCCTAATTTCAAAAGTAGCTTGTATTTCATGTATTTTTATTCCATTGCAAGTTCCCTATGTGTTATAATGGGTAGGCCGCACAATTTTTAAAAATCACAGTACCAGACTCTGGGTGATGACCGAAAGAATAAAATTGCGGATACAAGCGGCCGAAACGAGTTTTCTCCGCAGGGTTCTGGGACTCACTCTCCGTGACGGGGCGAGGAGTTCGGACATCCGGGAGGAGCTCGGAGCAGAGCCGCTACTCCTTCACATCGAGAGGAGCCGGTTGAGGTGGTTCGGGCATCTGATAAGGATGCCCCCTGGACGCCTCCCTTTGGAGGTATACCGGGCACGACCGACTGGGACGAGGCCCCGAGGTCGGCCCGGGACCAGCTGGAGGGATTACATCTCACAGTTGGCCCCGGAACGGCTGGGGATCCCCCGGGTTGAGCTGGAGGAAGTTGCGGGGGACAGGGGCGGCTGGGCCTCTCTGCTCTCCCTGCTGCCACCGCGACCCTTTTAGGACAAGCGGGACAGAAGATGGATGGATGGATGGATGGATGGATGGATGGATGGATGGAATACGAGACACAGATGTAGCGGGCACCGGCATGGGCTGGTAGAAAGAATGGCAAAACGGAACTGAACTCTGTTCAGTGCAGAGTTCGGGGCCGGATGTCCACTCTCAAGGATCTGTTCATAATAAACGTGGGGAACCTAGTTAGCACTGTCAAAGAACTTGTTAGCATGACCTGGCTTCTTAAAAAGCAGCTATTTAAGGGTAGCATGGTGGCACAGTGCATTGCACTGCTGTCTCACAGCAGCTGGGTGGTGTGAGAGGATGTGGGTTCAGTGCTTCCTTAGTCTGTAGGCTCTGGTTTCCTCCCCCCCTCCAAAGACATACTGTTCAGGTTCACCCATAGTGTGTGAGGGACAGAAAGAGTGTGTTCCACTGATGTATGGATGAGTGACCCAGTGTAAGTAGTGTATCTAGCAGTGTAAGTCACCGCGGTGAATAAGGTGTGTGGGCTGGTAACACTACATAGAGTTCATTGGAAGTTGCTCTGGAGAAAAGTGTCTGCTAAGTTAATAAATGTAAAAAGTCATACATCTATTAACGTTTACATGGTCTGGAGAGGGGGGGGATCAAGAGTGTACAGGTAGCGTTTGCACTTTGCAAAAACAGCGGACCAAAACCGGAAGTAGCGCGAGCTCCGGGTGTCGTCTCTTTCCGGGAATACATGACGGAGCCGAAGACTGGCGCACCGAAACACAACTTTCGTTATTAGTTCAAGATTAAAAGGTGAGTCACATTCTCAGAACAAAAAAAACAAAGAAAGAAACAAAAAAAAACCCCACACGTCGTACTTTTTTTTATCAGTCAAACTACAAATTAACCGCTAACTGACTGCCCACACTTGGTGCCTTCACATTTCCCACAGACTCTGCCGACCCTCGAAGCACAGAGAAGAAATATATTTCAATAAAAACAAACAAACAAAACAAACATTTGCCAATAAGACCGCTCAAACGGTTTCCCATAAACGTTTTATGTTAAAATACTGCCCTCTGTGGGACAGACAAAAAGGCACCTCTAAAATAATATATCGTATATTTTATCTGGCTGGACCAAAAGGGCTAAGGTAAAAAAAAAAAAAAAAAAAAAAGTATTTTCAAAATTAACAAATTTTTATGAATTTTGCTTAGTCAAAGCCGCATCTGAATAAATATGAAAGTTCTACGTTAAAACTTCGTAAAAGTGACCAAAAGCTGACTGAAGATTCGGAACACGTCCAGAATATTCCTTGGCGCCTTTGGTGCGTGGACTAGTGGTGAATGGAGACGATGTGCGCGAGCGGCGCCGCTGCGCTCCCTCAGTAAAAAGAATGTGCTCCAGGTGAGGCTCGAACTCACAACCTCGGCATCGCTCTGCATTGTACTGCTGTATAAGTACCGCGCGCTAACCGATTGCGCCACTGGAGCTGTGCTCAGTTCTCGCACACTTTGCTCTTTTGTACCACTCCTTAACCCTCCTTTATGGTTTCTTTCGTTATTTGTCGGATTATCGACGCGAACACGTCCACCAAATAAGCACAGAAATTTATTTCTGCTGAAATAATGTTCCGGTTTCGCTCACACTAGCAGGCCATCTACGGTTTTTTCCCCAGCCAAAACAAACGAAAGGAATAGCTGAGAAAGGTATTGCCAAAGAGGCAATAAAAAAGCCGGCGGCATGATCATGTTCATGATGATCATAAAATTTTAAAAGACGTGTTATTTTATTTCTCGTAAAAGCACGTATTTTTATAACAATGATAGACCTTTTATTAATATTACTTATATTTTTATTAACATTAATTTTATATTATAATCTTTTCTTAATAGCAATTTTACATTTTTTTAATATTGATTAATATTTATCTCGCCTCAAAGTAGCGAATATTTGAAATAACTGATTGCACGACAGCTGGAATTATTGAGGTTGCCTGGCGCAAGGACAGTGACAGTGGACATGATGATGTACGTGCTGGGAACCACACAGATGTAGTGCACTGGACTGGAGGCAAAGGAGCCCTTCACGTTCAGTCGCTTACTTGCACAGAACGTGTGTTTTACAGGGCAGCGAACCACAGTAAACATAATGCGAGACCCTTCTGCTGTAATAATAAATCTGGCCACCAGGTGTCCTCGTAGTCACAGCGTCGTACATTTGCAGCATTTATTCTCTGAGGGCGCTATCAATCATCATCATTATTATTATTATTATTATTATTATTATTATTATTATTATTATTATTACAACTTTGGCCAACGGTATTTAAGTCAACAAAAAAATATTTTGCTACTTCATGTTCAGAAATGACAACCTGAGAGACCCAGCTGGTTGTTGATTAATGATGAACTGAGAAAGAAAAAACTGAGAAGTAGAAACTGAACTTTTCATGTTTGCTGCGTCACTTTCTCTTAGTCTAATGTTTCAACTGATTGTTGCTGAATTGAGATGGTAACAAGGAACCAAATGCATTCATCCAAGCACTTGGACATGTGCGGTTGCCATCAGTATGATTTTCTCAACTTCAGTTGCATTTGCCTAGCCTGGGAGCATCTCCAGGTTGTTATTATTATAATGATCATCATCCTTGTTATTGTTGTTGATAATAATAATAGAAAAGATTGATAATAATAAGAACAATAACAGTCATTGTTATTATTGTTGTTATTATTATTAGAAGTAGGAAGATGCGGGTCCTAAGCACAATACATATCTGAATAAGTTAATACATTAGTCTGGTAGTCTGGTAGGCAGACTTTTGACACTGAGCAATACCAATACTTTTCAACAAAAGCAGTCATCAGAAAACTTTATCCAAACAAAGCTAGACGTAATTTTCTGTGTATAGCATAGATGGACACATTGAAAAGTGTGTACATTTCATTCCATGTGGCGGAGAAAACTGGTTGGCCACACGGTGGCGCTATTGGCCGTAAATTTGTGCGGTCACTGTCGTCATGTGAACCAGTAGAATGTCTTACTTAGTGTCTTTCTGTGAGAGACTAAGCCAGAGTTTGAATGAAAACATATTAAATATGGTTCTTGTTATGTTTCTGACATTGCATACACTTCCTCATTTTCACAATTTAAACATTTAAATGCACAAAATTGTATGTGCAGTTCTTTTCAATATTCAAACTCCCAAAGATTTCTGTTGTGACAGAAATATAAACACATTTGTACTTATTCACTAGGTGAGTATGTTGCAACTGAACTGCTTCCCATTACGAGCTTTCATGACTAGAGCATAAACAAAGCACAGCATGGACTGGAAGTTCCTCCAGTTCTGCCCCAAACCTGAATCCCCCACCTGCACTGGCACCACGTGTTTTGACCTTCTCATTTTTGCAGATGTGGACTGTTAGCTTGTCGGCCTGGCAGAATCTGCTCGTAAAGTACTGGAACGGGCAGCATGGTGAGGACCTATGGTCTGAGATGATGTGTGCTTTCAGCATTGTCTGCTCTGCACCCTGCTCCACTCACAGGGTGCAGAAAGCATCTTGCTTGGGGCCAGTGCTCTGGTTCTCCCCCCAAATGCCCCCTGTCTATCTCCAGAAGCAGCAGGAGGAGGAGGAGATGGGGAAGAGGTGTCTGTGGAAACTTCCAGCCAAGCAGTAATTAACCGTGATTAAGAGAGATTAAGGGTTTTTTGACGTGAGCCAAGATAAGATGATAATTACTGCTGCCGTGAGCTGGTTTCGCTTGTGTTTTATGCGTGCAAGTGGGCACAGGACAATTCCTGTCATTTAGCGAAAAGAATAGAACGTTGGCCAAAACACCCCTGAAGAATCTGTGATTGTCAGAGGACACACACTCAGCACACACACAAACAGCCCTGCAGAATGAAGTCCTTCTTCAGAGTAACCCATTTCTACAGATTCCTAAATGGATCATATACTGCAGTATTAACCTTTAATGTTGCCTTCTATACTATTACATAAACACACACAGACTGAAGCTGCTTGTCCCAAGCAGGGTTGCAGCAAGCCAGAGCTTAGCCTGGCAACACAGGGCACAGGGGACACACCCAGGACAGGATGCCAGGCTGTTACAAGGCACCCTAAGCAGGACTCGAACCTCAGACCCAGCAGGGAGCAGGCACAGGCCAAACCTGCTGTGCCACCACACCCCCGTGCCCCCCTCTCTACTATTACTGCCAATGTTATTGCTTCTGTCATTGCTTCTGTCATTGCTTCCTTTTCTGATAAAATTGTAATACCATATAGATTCATAGTAATTAAAAAAAAAGTTGTACATGCATGTTTCATCACATTTACGAGTAATTTATTCCAGCTATTACTGAATTCATATTAGATACGCATTTATTTTGATAATCACCATTCCTTTTTGCTCTTTTCTTGTTTTCATTTCATGTTTGATCTGGTAAATGCCTGAAATCCTCATGGTTTCATCTACCAACTATTCAGGTTCTGCAGGCATCTCATTCTGTACAGAATATTACTGCCTGGTGCACCACTGCTGCTGTGGCCTCCGAAAAAACCCAAGCTGGCCTTGCAGGGTGAAATAAGAAGACTGAGATGAGTCTCTCTGTATTTCATATTAAATGCAATAAGCATAGCCACTCCTCTTCTCACAGATACATGTGAGAAACAGTGATTACGTGGTGTCGAGTGACGGGAGCCTGGTGGAGCTTTGCTCCAGGTGGACTTTCCACAGGATGTCACTCATCCGCCAGCTCCATAAAAGAGTCTCTCTCGGAAGCTTTCCCATCCTCGCCTCACATATGGAAAACCAAAACATCCACCAGATCATTAGGTTTTCCAAAACATCCAGCACATTATCATCCAATGACACAGAGGGGCACAGGCCATGGACACCTAGGTAGAATGAGAGGATACAGCCCAGTTGCTTTCCCAACCCTGCTGATGACACTGTCACTTCAATAGTTTTATTTCTCAGTCTGCTCTTTTATTATGTCTTTCTCATAGCGCTGTCGGGCTTGATGAAAGACTGGCCTCGTTTACCGTAAGGATATTTGAACTTGGAGTGACACATGCAGGCGGTGGTGCATGGCAAAATGGTTAGGATGACTTGTGTTTTTAAGGGTTGCAGGGGTGAATCAGATAAGATATGCTGGGATTGTGCGGTGGTCTGTGGCAGAGCCATTGCGGAGGCGGGAGTTCAAGCAGTCAGCCAGCCCGCCCTCGCACTTGGATTTCAACATCAGCACAAATTAAATGACTAAAATTCACATAATTGACCGTTACAAGTGGATAAACCAGCTGATTTAAAAAACATCGTCTGTCACGGGATCAGCCTTCTTTTTAAGGCTCTCCCTGGAGCAGCTGAGGCCAGATGCAATTAGCATGAGATCAGTGGAAACAAGGGTTTCTGGGGGGGAGCGTGCTAGCCTGGCGTTGCTAACAAAATGTATCCCAGTTAACGTTCTCTTTGCACCTAGTTCCACTTTGTCCGAAGATTACCTTTTTTTTTCTTTTTTACCTAAATTCGGAATGGTAGGCTGGATTGAAGGTATGTAGTTTGACACATATCCCATCCTAAAATTCATGACATCAGCTTTCTGGTCAGGACGAACGTTTGCTGCGTTGCTCGTGGCATTAATTTTGCTACAGCTGCTAAAAATGAGAATCAGCTTGAGCATCAGGAGTTTGGAGAGTAAAAGGGTTGCAACCCTTCCTTTCAGAAAGTACAACATGCAACCCAAACACTCCAAAGTTGTGTCTCCTGAAAGTTTGAAAGCGGTAACTTTTTTATATCTGTTTACATTCCCAGGTTTCCATCATGGGTGTTTTTGGCCCTGCACATATGGATTCAGTGAGGCGGCTGCCTGAGCGATCACGGTACTTGCTACGGTGACAGCAGTCCTTCTGTAATCACAGTGGGAACGTCACTGAGACAGGTAGGGACTCGTCCTTGTGGTGCAATCTGGGTATATCGCTGTTCAAGGGTATCTGACTCCTTCAGAATAGGCGTGACATGATCCTACCCGCGTCACCTCATCCTGCCCCGCCACCACCTCACTTCCCCCGAGACATGCCGGGGAAGTTCGCATCCATTTGTCTCACAGAAAGGCAGACAGGTTTTCCATGGAGGTGATCCAAAGGCACCATGATCATCATCATTGCAATGCTTTTGCCTATTGAATCATTTCCAGGAACGATTTTCTCAGATTTGCTTTCGGTGTGAACACACCTTGTTTCCACAGGGCTGTAGCGTGTGTGTGGGTTGGTGGATGTATATGTACTTTTGCATGTCAGTGCACACAACTATCTTTGTGTATCCCCCCCCCCCACATGTAAGGAAAGAGTACAAATCACAAACGTAGTCCACAACTGCAGGATTTCCTATGAGCACAATGCACATTTTTTTTGCTGGAGTCTCACACATGGGGCCCTTCCATTCGCCGAATCTGCACTACGTACTTTTGCATTCAGTCCGGAAGCCCAGAAAATACATGGAATTAGCACAAAGTACAGCTTCGTGCACTTAATAAAAAACACAGCTGCTCTGCGGTGAGCCTCTGGCACACAATGGCAGCCATGGGTGGTGGAAAATCTGAGACATCCCCTTGACTGAAAAGTGCTTTAAAAGATTCTTACTTGTCATTAATACTCATTAATACGTATTATTTTTAGTATCTGTTTGAAGCTTATTTTGACATAATATTACAGTACTTATTTTGACTCTTCCGTTGAAGTCAATACAGCCTTGCAGCTTTGGTGAACTTTGAAAGACACTTTTCAATATTTCAATATTCCCACTAAAAAGCAAGTGTTGTTTTTGTCTTTTCCCCTCAGGTGACATGCCTGTCTGTCGGAAAGAAACAATTATTTTCAGACTCCTCTGCTGTCTTGAGATTAGCTCAGTTTGTGCTTAGAAGTATTGACTGAAACCATCGCAGACGATGTTTGAGCGTGCAGGACCGTGTAACCGCTCTTATGGCCGGTGAGCTGGAATTATTAGTGTGAACGGTCTGCCCTCAAACCACGTTCCACGCTGTTTCAAAGCCACATCTCGTGAGTAATAACTCAACTATGTGTGATAAGTTAATTTGCATGTGTCTCTTAGGCAATATTTATGTGAGCTCTGACAGCTGACAGGTTTGTTGTTATGTATAGATGCCCAGAGGCTAAACTGGAGACTGGGGAAAAAATAATTATTATTATTGCAATTTTTCCATGTTTTTTTCAAAGCAGGCTGTTGATTCAGAGAATGTCAGTTTGCCTGGGGGGAAATGAGGTCACCCCACCTGGCAGCAGAATGGCAGATTGAGGGTTAAAGGGCACAGATAGCCTATGATTAATAAGCCTTCTGGGCTTCTGCTGGCTCTGATTTTGTTTGTTGTTAGAACAGTGCAAGGGCAAGAACCAATGGCAAGGAATGGGACATTAAACGGTTATTTGTATTTTTAAGTAAATGCTCTGATTTATTTTTTTTTCTGTAGCTACAGCACAGTGTGCTCATTTTTGACTCTGAATTTGTTACCTTTAGATTTACATTTATTTATTTAGTAGACGCTTTTCTCCAAAGCAACTTCCAATGAACTCTATGTAGTGTTACCAGCCCACACACCTTATTCACCAAGGTGACTTACACTGCTAGATACACTACTTACACTGGGTCACTCATCCATACATCAGTGGAACAAACTCTCTCTGTCACTCACAAGCATATTATTCATATGCTTTGCTGCTGCATGACATTGTGCAGTGGCATTAATTTTTGCTTGCCGCTCTGAATCCGCTCAGACAGCTCACACTGCACTTTGTGTGACTCTGTCCTGAAAGTCACAACAATGAGACCTAGTACCTTAGCCACCACTCTCACAAGGCTTCACACATAATGAGGACAGAAGATAGTCCACACCTTCCTGAACTGCACATGACCCTGAAGGCCACGGGCAAAGCTGTGAGTCAGCAGATCGTCCCGTCTCCCTGTCTTGCCCTCTGAATGTCACTGGGTTGCCATCGGACCTCGGCTCGGTGAAAAGCCTGTCTGTTTGTTGTTTTCTCAACTCAGGGCCGGAAATAGGGCTTTCTTCTGCTGGAAAACCGCTCACATTCCCCAAGAGGCAAGGAGCGATGAAGCGGGAATGTTTGAGATGATTAGGAGTTTAGAAATATGCAGGCTGCAGCTCTTTTCCTGAACACTTTTCTAGCAAGGAGGATCCAGATGTGCTTTCTGGGGATACGTTTCCCCTGGCTGCATCTTCCCATCCACATACACTTCATGAATGATGGGTTTTGCTTGATGTGAAGGCTGTTGACCATGCAAGGGTGTGCTGTGCTGAGCTGAGCAGAGGTCCAAGCTGCTAGCTTGCCTGCTGAGACCGCACCACTGAGCTGGGCCTCATTACTGTTCATCTGTTGGACAGTGTGGATAAAATATTTCAGTGAAACGTACTCAGCAGGCAAGGGATTGCCTTCATCACTGTAATGTTATTTCCAATATTATATTTCATCAGTTCAATATAACATGTAGGTACAAAAGGCCTACATTTGTAGTTTTCTGGATGTGTGACTTTTGAGGAGGTATATTGTAGTGTTTTTTTTAATATTATCACCTTGGGGAAGCAATTTAAAAATACAAAAATAATAGAGATTGTGTGTGTTTGGGTAAAGCTCTGGCTGTGTCTGTGTGAAATTTGTATGTTCTCCCCATGTTTCCATGGGTTTCCTCTAGGTCCTTCGGTTCCCTCCCACAATCCAAAGATGTGGAGTTTTTTAACGTCTCCGAATTTCTGACCTTCACTTCATCTGTGTATGAATGTGTGAGTGTCCTGAGATAGACTGGTAAGTCATAGCATTTAATAAAATCTGAGCTCAGTTTCCTAGGGTAAACGCAGATCTCTGTATCAGTCTCTCTGGTTCTGGTCACAAGCCCAGTTGGAGGAGTAACCCAGATCCTGGCGCAAAACGCCATTCCAGGAACGCAGAGCACCAGGGAGGGGGTTCTTTCACCACCCGCTTTCGCTCCCCACGGCCACTTCAAGGCCTGTATTCTGTTGCCCCCGGGAACCTGCTGACACAGCCACCACTATCAAAGAGACTGGTGGGCAAAGAACAAGTCCCCTTTTCAGGAGCGTGTCTGGGAAAAACATGGTCTGCCCAAATCCCCAGGAAAACCGCAGCACAGGTGGTCAGCGCTGCCCCCCACCTCCCACCAACTCCGCAGGCCTGTACTTGGCATACTCTGTACAAACTTTGAAGCGGCGCAGGAGCCCCCAGTACCTGGAAACTAATAGGCTTATGCCACGTGACTTTTGAGCAGTGTGTGATGCAGAGTGTGTGACTATGACTGTGTCTATGACTGTGACTGCTTTCCATTACAGAAGCCCTCTGCAAGTTTCCATCGTTTTCCACAGAGTCTTGGAATCCTTTGATAAAGACTGAATCATCGTCTAGCTGCCCAAGTGCTGCTCCACTGTTACATCGGTCACTCATTACCAGTTCTCGCAAGAAACCTGATTTCCATAAACACTGCAGCTGACAGACAAGTAAAAGGTTAAGTGCTCTGGTGCTCAGCTGCCTGCTTATGTCAGATATGCCGCTTCTTCTCTGGGTGTGACTTTATTCTCAGGTCAGTCAGGTGCAAGGAGGTGACATCATCCCTGCCAGGCAACAGGGCCGTTTTCACTGGCATTCTGTGGCTGTGCAAATAATGCCCTCACCATGTGAGTGACCTGTCATTAGTCCACGACCGCCTTCACGTTGTTCTGTCTGAGCCTGATGCAGTGTGGGTAATTTAATAACAGGCTTGTATCAGTGCTTACTGTTGACATGGATGCAAGTCATTGAGGAAGTTCCAAAAAAGAAGTAAGGCAGCTCAGCTTTACTGAGCTCATACCACACACATACACACAGGGAGCTTTGAATCACAAATCACAGTTTTGGTTTTGCCAAGAAGGACTTAAAGCGCAGTTCCTGGCAAAATAATTGGTGAAGTTTCTGTGCCCAAGGTGACATTGTTGCTATGCTGTAAAGCACTGGTGCAATGGGGCCTAGGAGTCTGCAGGGGCCCTGCACTGAAAGCACAGACAGCGGCGAATGCTGGGTGCTATGTCCAAGCTTGAAGACGCTCAGCCCATGAATGGACCGGAGCACCCATGGGAGGGGGGGCCTGAGGGCAAAGGAGAGGTGGGAGGATTTTAATGAATACAGGCTGAGGAGGATCTGAGAAGAGCTGGTGAGCGAGATGCTGAGGCTGTTCCAGCTGTCAGTGGTGAGAAACCTGGAGAAAGATTGAGAGGGTTTGACAGGGTTTTCCAGCGGTCAGTGGATGGATGTGGGGACTGGAGCCTAGAGACAGAGAACCTTAGCATTCCAGTGGTCAGTGGCATCCAGTGTGTACTAGAGAGAGGAGCAGAGAGTGAGCAGTCTGATGTCTAATGCCACTTAGAACATACAAATATTCTGGTGCTCCCTGCAAAGTCTACAGTCTCTGCCTTGGGGGGGAGCAGAATACACAGTTGCAAAAAGAAGTATGGCCTAGATTGATTTGTGACATGGGAGATATCTGTGGTGTTGAAGATTTAGAACACAGATGCATTGTTTACCGTATAAAGCCATAAATGCATATATAATGGGGTGGATAGGGTGATACAGCTGACAGCGCTTGGATGGTGACAGAGAATGTGAGTTTGATTCCTGCATAGTCCGTGTGGAGTTTGGATGTTCTCTCTCTGTTTGCATGGGTTTCTTCAGGGTGCTTCTGGGTCTCCTCCCATAGGACCAACAAAGTATTATTATTATCATAAAGGCATTACAAAAGCAACTAGGCAATGTTCAGATCAAAAAAGGCCTTGCTAAGGTCTTCCTCAGTTGGGGGATAGGTCAAGTTCTTCCGTGCTGGGTAGGGAGGGGATGCTGTTTAGCACGGTGTCAGTGACCACATTCTCTGTGGAGCAGAGGTGGTGGTAATGCTTGGCCTATTGCTTGGCATAATGGCATGTACACCTGGAACCAATGGAGATCACAGATGACTTATAGGACACCATTCTGCATGTGACACAAACTTGTTTAATATTAGTCTTGAGAAAGACGGGGTAGCAGATGTTCTTGTGGTGGAGATGTAGTCAACGGTTCATGCAGACACGCAGTGCTACTTTTCACAAAGGCAGCACACACTTGTGAACTGTGTTGCCCCTTGCCCCACTCCACAATCCACTCATCCTCCCTGTGATCTTAGCTTCTATGTCTTCACCCAGCCATGTATACTTACCACTCGTGTATGGATTATGGGGGTTTTGTCACTGTGGTTGTGTATTCTGCATGCCTCCACATTCCTGTCCTCACACTACCTCCACCACCCCCACCCTACAGGGAGTCCACATCATCTTATTGCTGACTTAGCTATTCAGCATCGAAACCTTGCTGACCATTGATACTCCCACTCTTATAGTTGACCGACAAATAGTCCCCTCAGATAGCCCCAGGCATCCAAGATCCAATCCCGAGCTCCAGCTCCACAAAACCAACATACGTCCAAGTCCATTGTTTCTTGGCTATGTGAGGCACGGTGTTAGTTTGACACTGCCGACTCATTCGTACTGCCTCTGATCCCATCTAATCCCTGTTAGTGAGATGCCGCTCCAGGACAGTCTCAGGCCCCATTGCCCCACTCTTGCAAGAATAGAGTGCTGAAGTCCCATGCATCAATCCCCAGTTGTTTGAAAGGGGCAAAGTGAGAGCATAAACTTTTGCAAGTTAGAGTTTAAATGAATATAACACTCTCGGGAGTGAACTGGAGACTCTTTTAGTCCATGTCTTTGTCTGCCACTTTTCTTTCCCTCAAACTTTTTAAGTCGTATTTCTGTCTTAGTAGGTGCTGAGAGATGTCCTCATTCATACCTAGGGGAGATGATGAGGGATTCTTTAGTAGCATGTGTGAGTAGGGCTAGAGCTGGAGTGACGGTTGGGCAGAAGAGCTGGGTGTGAGGTCTTGCTCTTTTTGAAGAATCGTTCACTCTGCTGAGTCCGCTTTCGTGATGAGAGTGCTGACGTGCCCAGGAGGGGGAGGGTGTGCTCTTGCCGGCATTTTAGTATGGATTACCACTGGTGAGCAGGAGCCAAGAAACACATAGCGGGTGCAGCGAGTGTTTGCACAGAATGCCCGCGTGCCTTCACGCTGTGCCTCCTGGGGTTGGTGGTGGATAATCCCTGTGTGCCCCCATTACAGGACGAGCTCTGTCCTTGACAGTGGTGTCAACACTTCCTTCATCGGTCCTCCACATCCTCACATGCTGTAACATACCCCCCTAAGTCACACACACTTCCCTAAACTGTAAACCATTGCCGTGGTGATCAGACTGCTGAGTGAGTTACCGAGCACCATACTACTCTTGTCACCGCAGTCCGGTCTTCTACTACTGACCCCAAATGCCTTACTCTATAACTTGTTACTGCCCTCACCTGCTGCTAGCCTGCCCAGCGCTTTCATATTCTCAGAGAGGTGCACCCATTAACTCTGTTTTAAGAAACGTTCACAGTTAAAGGTTCAGATGTCAGGTCTGGTATTCAGGGCAATTCCTATAACTGTGTGTTGCCTTGAAAAAAGAGGAAGCATACCAATGACTGTTATTTAAGAAGGGAAAAACCACATTTAAAATTTGTTTCCGCAACTTCGGCCAGCTAGAGAAGCAACTGCAAGTAGTTACAATAGAACAGTGTGGGACTGCATGCTCATGTCACTGTGTCAGAATTACATCTCTCTAATTTCTGCCATATGTTACTAATTTGAAATATGTGTAATTATTAATAACATCTTTTGTTCATCTGCACCCTGGAAAGATGTTTTTGGGCTCCATTATTCAAAGCTATTGAAAATAAGTAGTAACTTTAGGGTCTGTTTCCTTAGAAGATGAGGTAGAGAGGAAAAATCTGAGCTGCATTTTGTCTTCCATGCCTGTAGAAGACAATCTGTGGATGCAGAGAAAGTACGTTAAGGTGTGTTCCGTTAAATACTGAATTAATGAACCTTGTGAATCATTTGAACTCCCCTGTCCTTTGGCTGGGGGGTGTGGTGGTGCAGTGGGTTGGACTGGGTCCTCCTCCTCTCCAGTGGGTCTGGGGTTCGAGTCCCGCTTGGGGTGCCTTGCGACGGACTGGCATCCTGTCCTGGGTGTGTTCCCTCCCACTCCGGTCTTACGCCCTGTGTTACCGGGTAGGCTCCGGTTCCCTGTGACCCCGTATGGGACAAGCGGTTCTGAAATTGTGTGTGTGTGTGTGTGTGTGTGTGTGTGTGTGTGTGTGTGTGTGTGTGTGTGTGTGTGTGTGTGTGTGTGTGTGTCCTTTGGCTATTTTGTTTTGTAAAATCAAATAAACCCACATAACTACATTTATAGTCCATGTTTATTAGATTTGCAGACAAGAAAGTTCAGTTCCACTAAGCAAGAACATAGCTTGTAGTAATAAAGCCATTTTTTGTGGAATATTCCACTGAATTTTAATTAGAAGTATTTTTTCATTAATATTACATGTGTGTCATTACCCGTTTTTGTCTGTATGTCTGTTTTTTTTTCCAAAAGGCCAGCACAGCTGCCATTATTTCTTCACGGTAAAGAAGTAGACCTTATCACCTTCCTGTGTTGGAAAAACACCCCCAAAGTTAATCTGTCGACATTTTACACCTTCTGGCTTCTCATGAGAACCCAGTAGCTCCAGGCATTAGTATGAGTGTGTAAGGGGGAAGCAGAGGTTGGGAAAAAGAAACTGAGATGGGGAACGGAACAACTGGAAGTGGAGAGGAACAGCTGGGAGGGCATTCATTGTGACTGTTTCTTAATAATACATTCCTGTGTTGAAACAAAGTGCAAACAGCCTGCAAGTAAAGGCAGGAACGGTGATGGTTCTGCACCATAGTGCTTGGTGAGGGGGGTGAGTGGACGTGGGCCCTTAAAGCTAGCAGGCCCCAGCAAAGAATGTGGGTCTGAGGCTACGTCGCTCCAGGGCCCGTGTTTGCAAATCTCTGGCCTGTGTTTGTTCGAAATTCTTAGCCCTGCTGCTTCAAACTCTGGGCTTGCATGGGCCTATAGCTCCTTTTGAGTTGGGTTAATGGCTGTGAAGCATCAACTAGGAACACAGTAAAATTTGTGTGTGTGTGTGTGTTAGATAGAGAGAGAGGTGGAGAGAGACAGAGTACTGCACACAAAGACAGCACATCCTTCCACATACATACATACACAAAGTTTGAACCTTTAGAATTTCCTCTATTTCTGCATAAATATGACCTAAAACATGATCAGATTTTTACGCAAGTCCTGAAACTAGATAAAGGGAACCAAATTAAACAAACGAGACAAAAACATCACCCTGGGTTTCTTTGTGACCTTCCGACTTATTACGTGCCTTGGTGGTTGGAGATCTTGGAGAGCATCTAAAGGGGGCAGTTCATGCGAGGAAGCCCACCAACATCCCTGAGTTGAAGCTGTTCTGTAAGGAGAAATGGGCTTAAATTCCTCCAAGCTGATGTGCAGGACTGATCAACAGTTCCTGGAAATGTTTAGTTGCAGTTATTGCTGCAGAAGGGGGTCACACCAGTTATTGAAATCAAAGGTTCACATACTTCTGCCACACGCAGATATAAAATGTTGGATCCTTTTCTTCAATAAATGAGCAAGTATGAGGTTTTTGTTTCATTTGTTTAATTGGGTTTTCTTTAGTCTTAGGACTTGTGTGGAAATTTTATCATGTTCAGGTAAAATTTATGCAGAAATGGGGAAAATTCTAAGGGGTTCACAAAGTTTCAAGCACCACTGTACAATGTACGGCATGAGTACTAATTCTTTTTTGGCCCAAGCACATGTATATACTTCTTAGGACTTGTTCACCCTGTTGTTTCCTGTATCCTGGTTCTAGTAAGGGTTTAGATATTTAGTAGAGTGCATACCATTATTATGCATGACATTTGAATGAAAATCTGAATATTAAACAGAAAAATCTTATGAAACTAAGCACTCTGTATTCAGGCTTGGATCTGTTTTCAGGCTTCATAAAGTAACAAAGGAACTGTAGGTATAACCATTGCATAACTGTGGGTAACTTGTGAAGGGGAGCATAAAATTGTTGTACATTACCAGGCCTGATTCAATCTGTTGTTGTGCAATAGGAAAAGATTGGCTTTTTGTGTGTACAGTCCAAATCTTAATGCATCATGCTTTTTGCAGCACATGTTAGATAAAGAAAAAAAAATCTCGCTCTTCGGCATAATCTCTGCGGGAGTATTAAACCGGGATAAGGTTAAAAATGCATCCTGGAGATCTTGTGGTTTGTACTTGTGCTTGCTCTGGAGGTGGGGCAGGATTCATGAAGGCCTGAGCTGGCTAGATAAGGGAGAGCTGATGGATGGGTTGGGACAGGCTTGGGGAGCATGAGTGTGAGAGAATCTCTTGGATGTGGGAGAGAGAGGGTAGCCAGTGTTGGGTAACACCAAAAACTGGTGGCGATGGGGGACGGGAGCTAGGAGTGTGTGTGTGCAGAGAGGATCTGGTGGCAAACTCTTGGGAGTTCAAAGTCAAGTGCGTGTCTGCCAGTGTGTGATGAGGAAATTGCGAACAATTGTAAAAATACGCTTTTAAAAGTAAACAGCTGCACGGCAGCCAGCTGCCCCGCACCGCTCCGTGCCTCGACTTGAGCGGGATGGAAAATTCCACTCCCTATGGCTGAGTGCGCGTGTCCCGTGTTTTATCGCCGCTCCATCTGCCTCGTCCAGAGCTCCAGCCCTGGCCTTGCCCCGCACTTGGCCTCCCACGCACACAACCCCTGCACCTCCTTGCTCTAAACCCTGTGTGTATCACCCTGCCTCTGCTGAACCCCACCACTCAAGCACCTACTCACCTCTCACATATTTCTCCTGAGAGGTTCTCTTCCTCCCTCTCACCATTCACCGTGGCCCCGGTTTGCACTCCTTGCTGGGCAACATCCGGGTGATAAGAACTGCACGTTTTCCTTCTACAGCTTCTTACACCCTGCACAAGTCGCCACACAGCCCTGAGATTCCTACACTGGATCAAGATAAGACTGTCTTCCTCCTGGTTGTGCCGTGTGTTTGGACAGACCGAGTCACAGGCCTCTTATCTGGACCAGTTCCTTTGTTCCTTTGCTTGTAAATATTGGCCACAAAATAAATCTCTGGTTCAGTTAGATTTACTACCAAAAGGAAATAACATTTACCGAGCACTTTCTTCTTTGTTGCCTAGTTTTGTTTACAATGTGCTTTATAGCAAATCCTACAAGAATGTGGAGGAAGAAGGCGTTTACTCCCGGAAAAAGTTGGGGGGGGGGGGCATTTCAATCCCACAATGCATCAGCTGGGGCTGAGCAGGATGGGGCTGAGCAGGATGGACCTGGGCTCACGACAAAGACTTAAAGGATGAAAGCAATGCCTCTTTCTGGAATCTCCCAGCTGTGTTCATGGCTCAAATCATGGAGGAGATGTTGTTTGAGCCCCTGCTCTTCATGAAAGTGCCCCTCACCTTCCTGTCTCATTAGACAGCCAGATTTCACACCTCCTCCTTGTCTTTCACTATTCTCCATCCAAGAGTTTGTGTAGCTGCTCATTTAGTGAGGTGGGTGCCAGGGAGTGCAGAATCATATGTAGGAGAGTCACCTCTCTGTTTTTCTGCCCTCCAACCCCAACCCTCATCTCTCTGAGATACTCACAGTTCCATTGACTACATTTTTGTAGATGGTGGAACAACCATTTACATTTATTTAGCAGATGCTTTTCTCCAAAGCAACTTACAATGAACTCTATGTGGTGTTATGAGTCCACACACCTTATTCACCACGGTCACTTACACTGCTAGATACACTACTTACAATGGATCACTCATCCATACATCAGTGGAACACACTCTCTCTGTCATTCACACACTAGGGGTGAAGCTGAACAGCATGTCTTTGGAGTGTGGGAGGAAACCAGAGCACCTGGCAGAAACCCGCACAGGGAGAACATGCAAACTTCACACAGACTGAGCAGGTATCAAACCCACGTCCTCTCGCACCACCCAGGCGCTATGAGACAGCAGTGCTTCTCTCTGTGCCAACATGCTCCCCATGCCTTTGTATACAAACCAAAGAGTAAATGACTTTTAGCATACATGTAGCTGCCAGTCATGTTGTCAGCAAGCTGTTACCTTAATTGTTCCACAGCCATGTTCCATGATCTTCATATTCTTTTCAAAAACATGGCACAACCAATGAGCGGTAAAACGTTTGATGCGATTTTAATTATAAAGCTCATATACATGTGATAGTGAGAAAACATTTTGGGTTGTATTGACATATTTTTTTATTACTTTAGCAAACATTTCCAAAATGAATTAAATTTTTAACTTTTGATACGAAGCAACTTGCACTTATTTGTTTATTTATACAGGTGGGAAATTTTCTATCAAACAATTCAGGGCAAAAACTTCAAGTCTACTACAGAGCGACTGGGAATATGAAATTGTGTCCTTTGACTGCCAGGCAATGGTTCCTGCCCCCTTGCAGGGACTTTTGTACTGTAGAGAGAACGTTCCACTGTTCAGAGGCTCTAATGTATAGTACATCCTAATTGTAATTGTGTGCCTCCGAGAAGTATTTCCCAGCTATGGAACTTTGAATTGCTCAGTGTGCAGGTTGCCTTCCAGCAGAGTCTAGTGAGCACATTTTCCATGGGGGAGCTTAGTGCGGGTCTCTGGAGGTCAGAAGGGGACGCTTTAATGGCAGTGTGCGGCTGTGAAATCCCCGGGAGTTTAGGCTGTTTTTGATCTCAGGGAGGAATGTACCACTCCCCCGTGCCACCATGTGCGAGGCGAGACGAAACAGTGGGGGTTCTGGGTGCCTGTTCCTCATTAGTGGTGCCCCCAGTCCATTGCCCCATCCCACTTCCCCACGCTCACTCCCACTCTTCCCGTCACAAACCTGATTCAAGATGCTGAGCATACACCTGTCAGACCAGTGCAGTCCCAGGCTGAACTGACAGAACGAAGTGTGTGTGTACGTGTGAGAGAGAGAGATATGACCATAATGATTTTCGCAGGAGGTGTCCACGCACGGTGTCCGTGCTCAGTGCTGATTTTTAAACTGCCATATAGGTGATTGATAAGCCTGAACTCTTGAAAATTTGACAGCCACAGCTAACTGCACCACATACATCAAGGGAGCATCAGTCTTCCAGTGCCTGCTAGAATGTGACTGAATGTGGCAGCACTACAGGCACTTGAAGCTAACACTCACATGCTCTATGGATGTGGAGCTGGACAGTCTTTGTCATGATAAAGTTTTGTTTTGTTCTATCCAGATGTCATCCATGAGCATCCATGAGCTAAGAACACAGTCGTGGTCTATGTTCGGTATGTTCAGTCCTACTGAAAAGGGGTTCCTGAAATCCGTGACCTGGCAGATTTTGGATTTAATTTCAAAAAGAAGACATGCTCTGCCTCCTGTAATTTGTCGAGGATTAAATGTTGTGTTACAGATCATGTTTTCAGTTATTCACAAGTAAATTAATTAAAATCTGTGTCAGTTAAGTCAAGTGATAATAATTTAGTGTAGGTTCAAAAGATGCCTGTTTGCATAACAGCCACATAAAATGCCATTTTACTGATTGTGAGGTTGCATGTATGTAAACGAATCCAGTCGGGGATTTAAAAAATAATGAATAAAAGGAAATGTAATAATAAGTTCAACCTTAAAGTATGGTGCTTTTTCCATGTGGACTCAGACAATGGTCAGAATCACCTCGAGTGTACAGATTGTATCAGTGCATATGACCGGCAAATCCAGTGTTCTGCCAGATGTGTGGGTCACGTCAAATGACCTTAGCTTGACTGAGTGGCTGCCGTGAAGACCAAGGGGTCGAGAGAGTGATCTGACCGAGGGGTTTGGGAGGTAGGAACCAGGCAAAGGAGTAGGTGTCTGGGGAGGAGGTGGTGGGTCAGTGAATGGCCTCCTACCAGGTACCAGAGGATCGTATTCAGGAACAACAGGGAACATTATTACCATGGTGACCAGGTCACACTCTCTCTCTCACTCACACACACACACACGCACGCTTGCACGCATCACTTGGCCACATGTTTGCGCCAGTCTTCGTCTTCTGTAGGATATGAGGCCTTTACACGTAGATGGATTTTAAGCCTATTGTGTTATGGCCCAGACCGCCAACAATGGCATGAAAGAAGCACGGATATGGGGGAGAGAAGGAGAGGGGAAGCAGCCCAGATGCACGCCCGCTCCAGCACCCTTTGTTTATTTTGGTTCATGGTGTCATGCTCCATTTTTGGGCAAAAAAAAACCTTTGTTTTTTTTTTTTTCCTTCTGCAAGTTCTCAGTTCTAATTGTATGTTGAGAAACAGAAGGGTCTTGGCCACAGTGCTCTCTAGTACAATGTGCCCTGAGTGTCAGTATTTTTGTTTCACTTGCAAGATGTTGAGATAGTTTCTGTGCTTGTATTTTTTGGTCAGGTGGAAGAGGAATGGACACACATACAGACTTATGCACCCATGGACAATATCTTTGGCTGACATACAATGGATGAATGGCCAGGCTTCTGAGATGGGTCTCTGGTCTTCATAATAAAAGACCTACAGAGAACGTTCCATTAATGCAGTACAGTACAGCATGTATGATGCCAATCACAAAACTGAACAAACCAGGGTTCTGGCTATACATTTTTGTACAAATGTTACTGTAAAGAACACGGATTAACCAGTAAGGTATCTGGTATCTGAGAGCTCAAAATCAGTATCAATAGAGTGAGCCCAACTAGCATTTATCACTAGTGTAGGTGTAGAGAGCATACACCGTATGTAAAACTAGTGATGAAAAAAGTAGCTAAGATGTGTGTTTTGCATGCAGTCACAGCCCTTTTACTGTTACTTACAAGATGGGAATTTCCTGTGTCAGGTGGGGTTATTGATGGGATAAAAAAAGTGGAACTGCAGAGAACAGCAGTGGAGTGGACATTGGACCCCTTCCCAATTCTACCAGTGTTAATTTATGACACCAGTGTTAAACCGAGGGTCGGCAATGCGAATTATGCCCTGCTTCTCTGAGAGGGTCATGTGCACATGGAAAGCTCCCGAGGGTCAGATAGTTATTGTAGTAAGGAGACATTTTTTGCTTGGAATCAACATTTATGAGGCAGCTATGATCACACCATCCTTCCAAATGGAACCTCATCCCATGTTCCACTAGTTTTTACACTACATGCGCACTTTCTCATGCACACCAAGCATACGCACAAAGGAAGCTTTTACAAGCAAATAAACTAATGGACGTGTAACCTCGCATTTTGGAGCAGATCACACACCCGGGGTCTGAGCGTCTCAACGTTAGCCAAGAAGAGCTTCTATTTGCCAGCATCACGCTACCTTTCTGCATCACACATAACTGGGACCAGCACACAGTCTGCTAAACCCTCCTGACTTCTGAGCAGAATATAACTCCCATTGCTCAATACATTGACATGTACTGAAGGTCTTCATTTGCTGAGAACTCACCCGTTTAATTGCCATCGTTGCTGCAAGTAGAAGAGCAGAGAAAACACAGGTCTGACTTGGACCAGTTGTTATTCTGGAGTGCTGCAAGTAAATAAGGGGGGAGACAAATGAAATATTCGGAGAACAATTATGGCAGCCTAATCAGAGTGAGTGTGTATGGAACGGTGGAAGGGGGGTTGGTTTGGAAGAGACAGGGCACAAGGAGGGGAGAGAGGCGAGGCAAAGTGAAGTGAGGCAAACCGCTGGCAGTGCTTGCAGCTCTGCCTGCGGCATCCTCGATGACATCAGAGAACAAACTGTTCTCAAAACAATGCCTGTCACCATGGAAATGGCCTGTGTCCGTCACCATGCCTGTGGGCCCACAGGTGGCCCATGTTCCATCAGCACATCGCCACCCCCCACTCTGGCCAACTGTCCCTGTTCTTCCCCTGATCAGTGATTACTCATGCATTGCAACGGCATACTAATAGCTTTTTCTATGACAGGCCTTTATGTTCTGCTTTCCAGCCTTGGCAATTATAGTCTTGTCCGCAGCTGTGTAAGTTGTACTCCCAAGGCATATCTCTAGGTCTTGTTAACTGTCTTATTTTCCATTACAGCATTGATGCCTCCTTTCCTCCAGTGTCTCCTGTTGTGTGTGTTCGGGCCCTTGGACGCCTGGCTTGATTTACGAGGGCGCTAAGAGCCCTGGTTATTTACCAAAGCTCAGCGTTATGTAATTATGGCATTTTCTGTGCGTGTGCTGCAAATTCAATTACGGTGTGATCGCTCTGAGCATCTGAGGTCCATTTCGGTAATGGTTCACAGATAAGGAGGATGACAAACAGAAAGGAATGCCCCACTCAAACATCGTGATCTGACTCCAACCTAACCTTTGGTTTGTGACCTCAATGTCAGCGTCAGTACGTTTAGTCAGATCTGGGTCCCCTACAGTACTAAACCATCACTCCTTTGGACATTTAGTCTGAAAACATGGCTGAGTAGAGGGACCTCCTAATTTGACAGCTGGTAGTATAGTGGTGAGAGCTGCTACCTTTGGACCAAAAAGTTGCAGGCTTGATACCCACCTCTGGCTGTAGTACCTTTAACCAAGATACTTATCCTAAATTGCTCCAGTGAAGTTGTCCAGCTGTATAAATGAGTAATTAATTGTAGGGAGATTAACACTGTAAGTTGATTTGGCAAAAAGCATCAGTCAATGTCAGGGCTTTTCCTAACTCTGAGAGCTTTCCCAGATTTGTGCTTTCTGGACTAGCCTGCTGGGGTACATCAGACGCACAAACACATTTTCGGCTTGATTTGATGACCTTCAGGGTTGACTTGCATGCAGAATAAAGACAACTGCACCTGGTGAAATAAGATCTGTCAAATGCACGTATCCCACCTGCATAGAGTACAAAAACACTTGCAATATGCTGCAGCTGAAGCCTCTATGGCAAAAGTGAATGGGTTGTCAACCCTTAAAATTCAGCACAGCTGAAACTGAGTCAGAGCTAATGCAGTGCAGAATGGTGGTTATACACTGCTCCTTCTCAGTGATGACCCTTTTAGATAAGGAGCAGTGGTGTAATCTGCTGTGTTTCATTGAAAACTATATTGTTTATATAATTTGAACTGTATATGTATTTCTGTAGCTCGTTTCCACATCAGTGGCATCACCTTTTTTCCATGGTGGTCCTGTTCCAGAGCTGTTCCACCGTGCCATGATCCGGTGTTCAGAAGCTCAACTTAATGGATTCTCCTTTCTCGTCCTTTCCCTCGCTCTTCTCTTTCATTCTTTTCCCCATTTAAAAAAAAAAATCTGCCGTGGCCTAGTTTGCGTCAAAATTTCTCAGAGGGCATTACAAAGACAGCAAAATGTGTGACACAAATCCAGGAGCGATAGATTTCCAGGAATTATCAGATGATTTGTGGCTAAGATCATGTGGTTAATGGGCTCAATAGATTTTATGATTTCCAGCAGGCAGCCTTGCTTTCAGCTTTTTTTCAAACAAAGTAGGCTGAGCACTGTCCCAAGAGCTCTGAAAAGAACATTTCCACATGCAATGCTTTTGAAACTGATATTAGCAGCATTAACAGACATTATTTTAACGGTGGTATGTGTGGGAACTGAAGGCTAGAAGTGTTTCCTTGTTGCATCCAAGTTGTGGGGAAATTGGGCCCTGGAGACACACAATGAACATTTTGTGACTTATGCATGTGCACTGTATAAATGTAGGTGCCTCTTCTTGTCCAGTTGAGTTCGCGTTTATGAGTTTATGTGTGTGTGGCTGTGACTGTGTTCTGCTCGCCTCCCTGTGTGTGTGTGTTTGCGTGGGTGTGGACATGAGGGTGTCGGCAGTTACGTGGGAACAAGAAAAGCTCCACTGGACATCAGCAGATCCAGCAGTGGTGTAAGGCCTATGGTAAAACCACAATCATCACAGCAAAAGGACCGAAATAGTTGTTATATAACTCAAGGTTTAGTACAATTGAGATGAGCGGGGCGCCACTTTTTCTCCTGAAACCTAGTGTGCCTTTGACATGCAATGTGACATGGGACTTCAGTGTGCACCGTGACCTGTTTTTACTTACAAGAAACATGCTGTTGTCTTCCACGTTCTGGTCCTTACTCGTCCTCCATTAAAAAGGCGCTTTCCCATTTAGCTACTCCGCATGCTACGGAAAGCCTTTGAGCAGCATTTACCGAGCACTGGACAGTTTTAAAATGATAAGATGTCTTTGTCCCTGCTGAAACCCCTGTCATCAGACCATTCTGCATGTTCCAGTCTGGACTGTGTTTACAACACAAACAAACAAGAGGGCGACAGATGAGGAGAGGGATTGGGAAAGACAGAGAGGCACTGATGGGGAGCCAGGAGGAGGAGGAGGAGGAGGAGGAGAGAAACGACAGCGAGAGTGGAGGAACACACACAAGAGCTCTTTCTGTGTCGGTCAGTTGTCCTACACGTGTGATGGCTTAAAACAAGTTTCTACACAGAACTCTTCGATTGTTTGCGGGAGCTGCTCAAGGTGACAGCTACACATTTGTCCGATCCTCTTTTAACTGCACTAGAATTACACCGCGCTGCAATTTTCCTGCGTATTCAGGCAAATTCCAAAAAAGCTTGCAGCATACAAACTTAGCCCGCTATAGTTACACAGCTGTGTTTTTTGCAGTTCCCGACACAAATATGTGTTTCTGAACGCTTCTGTTAGAAACACTTGACACTGTACTTGACTGTTGAGTTGTTCAAGTTACAGCTGTTAATTATGCTAAAACAGCGCTTGCAAAAAAAAATGTGTGCAGACGATCAGATGCTGCATGTTATATAAAGCATGTGAGGTTTTCATAAACATGGACGTGCCGCATCCTGCAGACCAAGCCCTGCCCACCCCTCCCCTCCCTGACGGGGATCTCCACAATTTGGTTAAGAGGAGTGCGGTTCTGTGATTCCGCCTGGGGGCTGGGCAGAGGTCTGCAAGTTCAGGCGAGGGGAGAGTTGCGCTGCTCGACAGGTAATGCAGAGCTCCTGCTCCTCGCTGGCACGTACACACTCTCAGACGTCTGGGGAGAGTAGGGGAGTCATGAGGCCTGTGGCCATGCCATAGGCCACCTCCAAATCTGATTGGCCATGGAGGAAAACAACAGCGAAACATCTGGCCTGGGAATCAGGGGACCGCGCTCACCTAGGGGAGCTATCTTCAGAGACAATAATTACAATCAGAGAGCTGCAAAGGAAGAATGAAAAACAGTGTTATGGATGGGGGGGGTGAAGGGGGGTGAACAGGGAGTTGGAGGAACTGAGTGCTGCGAGGATGGGTTTATGTGCATGAGCAGATTCGTAGATAGATGGGGTGCTTCAGTCTGCTCCGTAACGAGTGTGTGTGTGTGTGTGTGTGTCTCTCTGTGTGTTTGTGTGTCTGCTTTTGTGTGCAGGTAGGGGTCTTGCAGGCAGCTGGTAGCGTAATGGTTAGAGCTGCTACCTTTGGTTCTAAAGGTTGAAGGCTTGATCCCTGCCTCCAGCTATAGTACCCTTGAGCAAGGTCCCTACCCTGAATTTAAACTTCCAGTAAAATTACCCACTTGTATAAATGGGTAAATAATTTTAACATTGTAAGTCGCTTTGGAGAAAAGCATCAGCTAAATTAGTAAATGTAATGTACATTGTGTGTTCCTACATATAGTGTGAGTCTGCATGAGTGGACTATTGCTCAGAGGAGGATAGTAAAATAAAATTGCTTCTTTGTGCCAGTCTGCTGTGATGCTCATACCCAGTGCCATTCACACACGCTTAGCGGACACCAACCTACAGGCTGTTCATCAGGAGTATTTCTCCCTTACTCCCCTATCTTGTGCTCTCCTCTTTGGTCAAGAGTGGTCACAGTGAAAACACACTTTATCTGGCTGCCAGTGCCAGGTTTCGGGAGGCATTGAGAATGACCTGGGCAGCGATTTGGTCAGCCGCTATCCACATTTGCTGTCCCTTTCACAGCTAAAAACATTTTTCTTTTTTCTGTTCATCCCAAACGCAAACCTTTAGCTGTATTTTGTCCTTTGATCTGATTTAATAAAGAATGGTGAATTTTCCACTCTCTGGCCTGTTAATACAAGGAGGGGGGCGGTGGTTGGTGGAGAGATCTTTGATAACAGTCATTAGGCAGAACTAAAGCAAACAATGGAGAATACACACAGTCCCGAGAGATGGAGCTTGTGAGCTCATTCCCCATTCACGTCAATTTCCCAGAAACTGCAAATGTCAGTCAAGCTCAAATGAACTGTTCTGAAGCCCTTGCAAATGGCAGTTCTGCACGCAATAACAAGCTTTCTCAACACAGCTGGGGCACTAGACTACTATGGCGAGATCTGTTCTTCAGATAGGTGCAGCTGCCATATAATAAAAATAGAAAAAAAATTTTAAGTACGATAAAAGAATATCTAGCATTCATTTTTCCATGTTTCCATCAGTGCTGAAGGAAGGACTGCAGTGTGATTGTCACAAATGTGTTAAAAATACCTCCCGTTTACATGTGGTGTGATTCCCCACTACTACATTTTGGAGTTAGAACTCATTAAAAGTCCTAGCACTTTGGCATAACTTTAGTTTTATTTGACAGTCGTCGCACTCTGAGTGATTCAATTCACCGCAGTTACTTTCATCGATGTGATGTGACCGCTGGCCAGCCCTGGTCAATTAGTTTGAAATTTATAGTTTTAATTTGTTACGAGACAACAAATTATATTTCCAGTGGTTAAGATTCGGCAAAGAAACGCTCAGTGGCATTTCTTGTGTTGACTCCGAGCTGAGAAGTCGCTCGAAAGTTCTGGTTCGAGCCATGAGAAAAGAATGCGAATCAGTGTTTGGCTGATACGGTTTCCAGAATGCATTGCAACTGTTCTCTAATTACTTTTTGGTTTTGTTTGGAGCAAAGAACAGCATGTAACTTTGGAATTTCAAACAAACAACGAATTATAAAAGGAAATCAAATTAAAAAACTTATATAAGGCTGTACTTTTTGCAAGTAATTGTTTAAAGAAGCGAGTAAATTTGGTTGTGATACTGTATCCAGATCCTTTTGCTGTGTTTTGACCGGTTCGGAGCCGAAGCCCTGCAGTATATTTATCTGAGTAGTTTTTGCACAGTGTTACTTTAGATATATAGGCCTCGGTTTCAGTGGAGCGGAGGTGAAACGGAAAGAGTCCAATCTAATTACCGAGCAACATGTGCAAAAACATTTTTCCCCGATTTGTTAGTCTGCGCAGGCGCTCAGCGCATAATCTTGTTTTACCATGCTGAAAAACCCTGCAATGTGCTCCACACATTTCTCTGCGTATGATGCCAGAATTCTAAATACTACCATGTTTCAGCACAGAAATGCACGATGAAGTGTGTTCGTAGCGTGTGTGCGTGTGTGTGCGTGTGTGCGTGTCTGCCTCAGTGCTGTGCTCCGCTGAATACACAGCACTTGCAGAAACAACACTTACTGTATGTATAGTTTACACAAGACAGGCTGGGGCCTCGCTGTTACGGCATGAGGAGGGACAGTCTGATCCTCAGCTAAACCCCCCTTTAGTCCCCTTGACAGTGACGGATGAGTGAGCGGCCAGGGAGGGGGCGGACAAGGGGGCGCTGTGGTGTCAGGCCATCAGCTGATCTTGCTGCTCTGCGAGATGAGGGCCAGAACACAGACAGGCTTGTTTTAACAGGAGGCTTTGCTCTGGGATTAAGCTGCATTGCTAACACGGCCCAGCTGCTTCTCTGCCTTCCAGCCCGCTGGCTTCCTCCTCATAACAGTCGGTATCTGCGTCAACGTCCCCCATTTCCCCCTTGGCCTGCTTGACCTCTGACCCCGCTCCGTCTCCCCCCCGCTGTTTCAAAGCCTTTTACACCACTCTTTGTGTTTTCTGCTTAAGTCTAACTCAAATCCAAACGTGAGCCCTTTGTGCAGTCAGCGTGTGGGACGTCGGCACAGTCACCCAGAAGAACAAAGCACCCTGGGAAATCTACTGACTGGTTTCTACAAATATCTGACTTTAAAAAGACGGTGAGGACGGAACTTGTGTTCAGGGTTTGCTTCATTCATTTTTCAATGATTTCATGAATTGTGTAACTTTATTTTGCTCAAATTATACAGGAAAAATGTAAATGATGTATTTTGTACCGCCGTCATTTTCATTAGAATTCTGTCATCACCTTTAATGTTGGGTAAAAGTTATGTTACAAAAGAAAAACAGTAACTGGAAGACAATGGAATTATGAAAGATAAACAATTTTTTAAAAATTGTTTCTTAATCCCGAGGCCCTCTTTGAGATCCATTGTCTTGAAAGTATTTAGTGAGAGTAATTAAAGTCGTGAAATGAACATCATTCATCTATCTGTACACCAGAGTACTGTAGGTATAAATTACATATTGAAGTGCAATTTCAAGTCATCAAGTCATCTTAAACACATCTTTGTATAGAAACCTATGCAAACGGAGAGAACATGTGAACTCCACACACCTTAGCAGGGATCAAGCCCATGTCAAGTCATACCATCAAGGTGCATCCATTTCGCCTTAGGCTATATGGAGGGTGTAAATAAGCTGTGAGAGAAACAAGTTAATATAAGCATGGTATTGGTCCTTAGGAAACTTGACACCTCAAAACATAGTTATGCTTCATTAACTGAAGATGTGTGTTTGTGTTTTTCAAGTGGAAAGGCAAAATATTTTCTTTAGGCAGAATGAAGATTTGCCTAATTCATAAAATATGAATTTGACATGCTGTGCAGGTTTACATACTGAACACATGCATACACGGACGTTTAGATATGTATTTAGACACTGAGCCAAGAATAACCTGTGTGAAATGTGCTCTTTGGCTAGATGTACTTTATTGACAAATGTACCCTCTGGCATAGACACCAGTTCTTGGTAGCTCCAGAAATGTAAATGTGAAGTCAGAAAGAACCTGTGATTTATGAGGCCTGTTACTGGGATAAGTATGAAGCCTGCAGATGAAGGGGGTGATGGCATTTGTGCACTGTACGAAACCTCCAGAGGAAGGGGATGACAGTTTACACCATGCATGACATAAACTATGTCTGTATAGACATACACGTCTCTATATATTTGTCCGTCTTTCACGTGTTTGTTTTTTCTCCTTAAGAGCTGTTGTTTCCACCGATGAAGCGAACTCCTAGAATTAGGAAATGGCTTGTAATGCATTTAAAGCTCTCTGGTTATAAATGTTGAAATGCACTGTAGTATCCGAAAATGTGTTATGAGAATACAAAAGCTGCTGCCATTATAAATGGAGTTCCATTATTATTACCAGTGTTATATTTTTTACCTGACACTTTTCTCCAAAGTCACCTACAGTGCTAAGCTTACAATTATTTACCCATTTATACAGCTGGATAATTTTACTGGTGCAATTTAGAGTACGTACCTTGCTCAAGAGTCCTAGAGGGAGAGGTGGGAATAAAACCTGCAACCTTTGGATCCAAAGGCAGTAGCTCTAACTGGCTGTCCTTGTCACTACTTTTTTTACCTTTCATTGTGTTTTGGAAATGACTGCGTCCACAGAGGGAATGTCTGAATGCTGTGTAACATGCTTTGGGGAAGAAACACTATTGAAAGCTAACAAATGAATGAACTGACGCGCACTGAATGCTTTCCAGGTTAAACGTCCATGACACAGCAACATCGCACACTTTGGCCTGTTGGTACAAGTGCATGTGAATGCATGGCATGTTGTGAGGAGAGTTGGAGGGGTTGCAGGAAAATGTTTCGGAGAATTATATTAAAGGTCTGTGATCACTGAGGAAGCCTTGGCTCTTCAGCTTGGCGATGGCTGAGAGGCGAGGGGCCTCTGAATATCTGAACTGTTCTGCAGACGGTGCCCCAATTTTTCTTCGGCCAGGCATATTTACTGCTTACCTGCATGCTTACCTAATATCCCTGGGAAAACAGTTACTGAGTACTTTTCCTCTTCTGAATTAAGTAGGGCAGTGGCAGGACCAAGAGAGAGGCGGGCGGGATGATTGGAGATGGGTTTACTAGCTGCTTTGCTCTTCCCCATGGATACACCCTGCACCATTAATGGGACACTGAGCAGCGTATTGGGTACAAACACACGCGCCCACACACATGTACGTACACTGTCAAAAAAGTATGCACACACGCATGCATAGTGGCGCACACACAGATGCAAAAATGTACATGTTCCCACATGTGCGGGCTTGTGATTTATGCAACTACCTGTGGAGTCCCGCGCTAACACACTTCAGAACAGGTTTGACACAGGAAACGCACAAAACCACGGCACACCAGTGTTCTCTTCCTGTACAGCGAGCCCTGGGGCGCAGCACACTGGTTCACATGGACTGCCGCGGAAGGCTGTTCGGGGAGCAGGGGAGTTTCATATTAACGTGTCACACTGGACCGTATCGGCACACTCCCCTCCCAAACCTCTTTCCTGTAATTTAGGGTCCAGGTCCAGGTACAGTTTCAGGTTACTCATATTTTAGGGCTAAAAGAATTAGAAACAGCTGTTGGGCCCAAAGACTTTGAGGGACTGGTGTGTTTATTTCATATCCTTTGCAGTATTATTCATCTGTGGGTTACTTGCAGCGTTACGGATCTGCCACATGCTGTCTGAAAAGACAGTTCCTTGAGGATCCACCTATATCTCAGGCAGGGTTGACACAGGGGGGGCACCCCTTGCCATAGGGGTCATACCCTTGAAGAATTGCCACCTCCCCCTCAAACCTAAAAAGTATAAAGAAACTTTTGGCCAGGTTTTCCCAGTTCTCGAAGATGGCTCCTCTGGGATCCCACCTCCTTTTTGTGAAAGTAGGTCCAGAAGCAGGATGTCGAAGAGAAGCCCGAAGCTTCGACGGGAGAGGAGGGAGGAGATTAACAACTGCGCAAACCTCACAAATCAAGCAGAATTTCAAAACACGCGAGACACAAGGCCAGGGCAGCCCCAGAGGAGACATGGTCACGCAGAGTCCAGCCCCCTGTTGGTCTTCTCTTCTGATGTTTTAACATGCACCTCTATTTTTAGGGGCCCTTTTCCCACAAGTCTACGGTTCCCGTAATTACAGCATTAAAAAAAAAAATCAGAACTCATTATTTTTATTGAATTCACAATAATGCACGGCGATTACTGAAAAGTAGTGGGTTTGGACATTTACTGAGGTATTCTGGCCATTAGCTGGGAAGCCTCATGCCAGAGAGGCAGGCCAGGCCTCTGTGAGAGCAGCAGGAAAAAGCAGGCAACAATCACCAAATTTATATGCGAACTCATGCTTAAAGCATCCTTTGCAGCCCGCAGTAAACCTCAGTACCAGTTAAGTGTTCTGACTTGTAGTGAAAGGATTTATTCTTTAGGTAATTGCTAATAAAGAAACTTTACTCTGAGCTTGCAGAGTGGGCCTTGCCAGGAGCCAAGCCTTTCGTTGACCCTGGATCTGTCCAAGGGTGTGGTTCTTAAGTAGGTATGGCGGGGGGTTGAAAATAGTTCCAGCAATTCCACAGTCCCTGTGAGTTCATTTGTGGTGTGTGGCCTGTGCAAGAGACAGTTTCTCGATGACTGGCTGTATGCGTGGGTTGTTTGTGCTCATGTCCATGTGCTTCAGACATCCTCTGTAGCCTATGTTTGGAACACCTGATCAACTGAGCCCTGTATTTGTAGCACAAATAAAACACAGTCGACGGACTGTCAGCTAAACACTAAATAATTGGGTATTCATGTACTTCCTTGTAATTGCATTCATTTACATTCATTGTTTGTTCCACAAAACTGGTATTTAGCTGCTGTAGCTTAGTAACCTCACTCTTCGTAATGCCCAGCATGAAACTGATGGGAAAGATGCATCTTTTCCCTTTCTTTATGGAAAAGAATATATGATGAACTTCTGGAGGAGGTGAGACAACACATGTTTGGATAGAAATTGGTGGAATGTGTTTCTCCTGAATTGCTGGACGGCTTTGTAGTCACAGTATCTTTCTACTGCCGTAGTAGCCTTGAGCTGTATATTTCCCCAAACCTGCTCCCATAAAATATTGAGATGTATCAAAGGATCGTATAAGTATGTAAGTCACTTAGCACTTCTAAAGCACAAGTTAAGCAACATTAGTAGCTGAAGTATTCAAGTTTGCAATTTGAATGTGTTTCTTACTCAAGTGTCTATTGCACAGGACTCAAACTCAAAAGCTAATAGCTTGAATCTGAATTTGGAGTTAAAAGTGGCTTTCACAAAAGTATTAAGTAACAGACAACTATTTAGCTGAACTCCGTTTAGGACTTCTGTTTGATGAGGTTTTTTTTTTTACAATGTTGTGTTACAGTTTTTCTTTTATTTTTTTTTAAACCTTCTTAAATCTACTGACTCTAACTAGGATTTCCACTTAAATGACTGGGTCTTGGGTAATGATCCAGCCAGTGACTCAGGACTCAGACTTGAACTTGGTGGCATTGACTTGGGTTCATACACAAGTAACATGGGTTTAGCCCAAACTTAGATGTTAAAGACTTAGTGACAATATTGGTTTGAATGCCAGATTGATGCCTTGTCTGAAACATTCATATTTGCGTACAAAATTAGCAAGTCTTCACCCCAAATTTCACTTGTTCATAAATACAAACTCCTTTCAGATGGAGTAAGAGTACATTTATTATGAAAGACATTAATATTTGTTTCTAAAAGCAGATATTAGAAGACAAGGAAGTTGAAGGCAAAAATTAATATTTGTCTTTAAAATAGAATGAAGAGTTGGCCACAGTTTCAGGCTATGATTTAATGTGGACATTGTGATTGGAAGTGAGTGGACCTTTCTGCCCATGCCACCTGCTTCCGCACCCACAACCACTCCCACGCCATAGCCAAGCTATCCTGCACAGCTGGCTACCGTTAAATCCCATGGCTAAAGGTCCGGACCTCTCTCAGATCCCCCTTGTTAATCCCTGAGTAACGATTTCATTGCCGAGCAATACATTTTTGGAGGGGTTCTCAGTTTCAAGCAGAGAAGGGAGCAGGAGCCAGGAATGAGACTGCAGAACATCACCTTGACATGGCCAGGTTTACATGATTTCATCTGGCAGACACTTTTCTCCAAAGCGACTTCCAAGGAACACTATGTGGTGTTATCAGCCCACATTTTATTCACCCAATGTAGTTTACGCTGCTATATGTACTACTTACAATGGGTCACTCATCTATACATCATTGAAACTCTCTCTCTCACTATGGGTGACTTAGAGTCACCAATCCAGAAAACAGCATGTCTTTGGACCATGGGAAGAAGCCAGAGTACCTGGAGGAAACCCATGGAGATATGAGGAAAACATTCAAATGTCACACAGACTGAACAGGGATCAAACCCACATCCTCTCTTTCCACCCAGGCACTGTGAGATAGCAGCACTGCTTGCTGTGCCACCATGCCATCCTATGTAACCATCTGCAAGTTCTCTTGACAGATATCATGGCTCCTTTATGCAATATATTTCTGTGTTGGTGGAACTGCTGTTTCAGCTAAAGAGGCCCAAATGACACATCAGATAGTGTGGCTCTTAAAAACTTGAACCTAACAACATTTTCTTGTTTCTAGTCTCTAGAAAGGTCTCCTGTTATACCACTGAAAATGCAGCTTTACACACTGATCAGGTTTCAAACTTGGAAACTATGAATGCTGCTTCAAACCATTTAACAAGGAAACTAAAACATGTTTACATGACACACCCATTTCAACACTTCAATGATGGGCAGGAAAGTAATCATTATCTCAAACATATATAATTGGATGATAGGAAAGTCACATTTGTCATCTGACATTTCTACAAACCCGGAGTGATCAGTGAGTATGCCTACATTTTACCCCAGTCATTTTGGGTTCGTTTTAATTTATTACCAATACCAGCTATTGCTGTCATTTATTGAAGGAAATGTGTTTAATGAATGACATGTGTTTCATTTCAAATGTCATCTCAGAAGCGTTTCTCCCTCGTACACCATTATTGCTTGGTGTGGGCATTGTGAGGCCTGCGTTCATAAGGTAGTGAACTGAAGAAAAACGTGAAAACATGTTGCTGGAGGCCAGAGGCCGCTCTGCACTTTGACTGAAGCGCTGAGGTCACTTGACGCTAGACAACAAAGGGTGAACTGCAAGAGGTTAGACAACCCTGGCACAACTGAGTACACCACTTCCCTGCCCCCATTCCCTGCAGTTGATTCACTGTCTGATTGTGCCCAACATGTGTTGCGGCTTATCAACACCTCCAGCTCAGACGAGGAAAGTCTGACGGGCTGCAGATGTCGATGTTGGTTTCGATGGACTGCGTTCACAGGCATTTGCAAGACCCAGGGGCATGGGGTGGGGGAAAGCCCTTATCTTGACATTACTCTTATCCCAATGAGGCAAACTTAAGAGGGACTTAATATACACATTCTTCTCACTTCCCATCTCTGACTGTTGATCCGTGAGATTAGCAGAATTATTCTCCCCGGCCCCGTTCCCAACTGTGTGGCGTAGGGGGTGGTGACTACCTTACTTCTAACAGTGAACTGAAATTCTGGAGAACCCATCAGATGGAAAAATCCATCAATATTACAATTATCTTTTCCAGACTTCGTTAGGCCTTCATCCATTCTGACTTAATACTATGATATAATTATGTCCACAAAAGAGCCTTGTGGAAATACATGAGATACCCCAAAGTAATCTCCTCTGTCTCTCTAAATAATGGGACATTTCAGCAGATGTTTGGAAGCCCACTGGGCTCAGTCTGGTGAGGTTGTGGGAAGGACATTCCAGTTTATGGATTACACGAGCAGAGGCCCAGAGAGGATGTTATGGCTGCTATTGGAGTCAAAGGTCAGTCACTGCACACACACACACACACACACACACACACACACACACACACACACACACACACACAGAAGGTTAAATTTCTAACATTACCAAATTCTGCCTACTCATCACAATGCCCAAGTCCTCGAAAGAAAACAAGTAAACAGTTTTTGTCATTACTATAAGATATTTTTTTAAAATTTTATATTGATTTTATAGGGGTGCGGTGGCGCAGTGGGTTGGACCACATTCCTGCTCTCCTGTGGGTCTGGGTTCAAGTCCCGCTTGGGATGCCTTGCGACGGACTGGCGTCCCGTCCTGGGTGTCTCCCCTCCCTCGCCGGCCTTACGCCCTGTGTTACCGGGTTGGCTCCGGTTCCCCGCGACCCTGTATGGGACAAGCGGTTCTGAAAATGAAATATTGATTTTGGAGGGGGGCATGGTGGTGCAATGGGTTCAGCTGCTACCTTCTGTGTGGCAGGTCTGGGGTTTGAGCCCCCCCTGGAGTGCCCTATGATGGACTGGTGCCCCACCCTGGGTGTGTCCTTATGCCCTATGTTGCTGGGCAAGATCCTGGCATGGAACAAGCGGTTGTTGATGATGGATTGATTTTGATCGAGTCAAAAAGGTATAACGTGCCCAGCTCTTGTTAATTAAAAATATATACACTGTATCTGTGCAAGGAGTGCAAGTGGTGCAGCAGGTTTGGCCAGGGCCTGCTCTCTGGTAGGTCTAGGGTTCAAGCCCTTCTTGGGGTGCCTTGCAACAGACTAGTGTCCCATCTTGGGTGTATCCCCTAACCCTCCAGCCTTGTGCCCTCTGTTCTCAGATTAGGCTCTGGGTTGCTGTGGACCCCCCCCCCCAAACCACTTGGAACAGGTGGTTTCAGACTCTGTGGTGGTGTATATCTGTACATTATTGGTAAAATGTCTTATTGCGTTGCTGCTTTATCACACCTGCAGAAGAGACTTGTACAACATTGGCAAAGTACAGTCCCTGGCAACAAATGATTAAGAACCAGTCAGAAACTAATTACGTACTAGTCTAGACTCATTGGAGTTGAACCAGTGACTCTCAAGCAGCTGAAGTGAGTCACTTAAACAGTTTCAACCTGCCATACATATAGGCAGGTGATACAGTCAGACAGTATTGCTAATCTGTGCCCAAGTGTCAGCAATAGTGTTTTTTGACTGAGACATGTGGATTCACCCCATGTGGTGTCGTATCGGTCATTTCTACGGCTGAACACTCGTTCCTTATATAGGTGCCAGATATGAGAGATGAGCTCCACAAGGTCTCAGGCTTCCAGGCTGTTTACTGCAAGCTGCAATTAGAGGTTATTTTAGACATACACAAGAACATGCTGCAAGGTTGCATATTTTTGGTTTTGATTTGATGTGTTTCACAACACCCATCACGGAAACAACATTTCAAACACTGCCTTTTCCTCTTAGGCTCTTATTACTGCTATGTACCCTGGTTGTTTCCACAAGCTTGTGGTTGGATTTTGTATAATTCTGTTGTAAATAAAGGCTTCTCAAAAAAGAGTGTTACAAAATTGTTTGTTGCAGTTGTTGGAATAGAAACCAGCTTTGGCAGTTGAAAGCCAGTCCTTACTTATATGTGACCTCTTCATTCTTGTGTCCTGGTCATCTGACCTCGGGAAGTGGAATGCTGGGTAACTGAGTTGGCTGTTCTTCATGTTCACCCCTTCCACCTCCTGCTCAAGCCCTGCAGCCCACCCAGAATAAAGAAAATTGTGCAACTAAATCAGATTTTTTCATAAAGTGAAATAACTGATGTAAACTCCAGACTGCTTATATAACAGTAGAGTTACTTCACAGCTGTACTGCCTTAGGATGTACAAAGATTACTCAGAACTCTGTTTATTTTTACTGTTGCTTTTGGAATAGATTTAGGTCACAAAAAATGAGAAGAAGAGGGAAAGGGAGTTAGGGAAAGAGGGCTGAGGAGGAGGTGATGGTGGGGGAGCTGCGTAACTGAGGGGTAGGCCTGTGGAGTGTGGGTAGACTGGAGAGAAAAAGTAGGAATGGCAGACATCCAGGTGCTTGGTCAGCTCCCCAACCTGGCCTTCCCTCCACCCCTCTCACCCCTCTTTCCTACCATCTCCTCTTCTCTGCTTTCATCGGTTCCTGTTTTCCCATGAAGCACACTTAGAGACAACAGCCATGGCAGCCCTTTTCATTGCCTTTCTTTGATTGCTGTTGTGTGATGACGGCGTTGTGCTTTCAGACCATTTCTGTTCGTTTAAAGTTCATTGTCCTCGTGCTGTTGTTTTGTGGAAAGAAAGAAGACGCTTTATGTTGCGGTCATGAACGTTCAATAAGACGGAGGTGAAGAGCCAGAAAAATGCTCCAGTGATGTGGATTTACTTCAAGTGGTTTTAGAGGTGCTTTTGTCTGACAAAACACACACAGCCCATGCCAGACCTTAGCACTGAGGAACCCCTAAATAAAAACGTTGGGGGACATTTAAGCATTTACTACATTTCTTGATGGGCAAAGAATGTGCACTGTGATGTACAGATAAGAGTGGCACCCAACCTCACGGACACTGCGACCGGTGGATCTCGTGTTGATTTTATCCAAGATGTACCACCCATGTGCTGTGAGGAAAACCTTTTCGTTGGCACAGAGCTGAACAGGGCTGAGGAAAAAACCTGGCTTTCTGCATTCACACACCTACCTGGCAGCTCGGTATCTTGCATCGCACCTCCGGGGAATAACACACTGTGGTTCCGCTTGAGCTGTTGTTTTGATTCGTGATGATTGCTCACATGTTCTGACAGGACTGAAGTAACCTCTCAGTGTAAAGTTTGTGTGCATGGACTGGTGTGTATTCGTGAGTGCGCACACACATGTGAGACTCTTTGGGATATCAGTTCAAGCATCGTGGTTTTGAGACAATCCAGAAGCTCCTCATGAACCGTTGTACTCTGGGAGTCACAGTCAAAGCAAGGATTTGTCTTAATAAGAAATGATGCGTGAGAAGAAGTGGACCTGGTAAAAACTGTGGGCTTTACTGGAACACATCTCATTGATAAAAGCACAGCTCTGAAGAGCCACTGATCTGTGTTGTCATGACAATAACTTGGGTGGGATGGGAGAGGCTGCTGCTTTCCTGCCCATCATGTTCTTTGCTCTGTTTTTTAAAAGGGGTCAACTGACTCAAAGGCTTCCTCCCCAACCCTGTGTATGTCTCAACCATGGTACTCTGCAAACATTGACATTGACAGGGCTGGGGTCCAGCTTTGAATCTAGAACTCAGGAGATAAGGTGAGCTTCCCCGCAGTCCAAGTTATCAGCACTGATTTGGGAGAGATATGGATTAGAGGAAATGTGTTACCAAAATGTGACTAACCTGATGTGTGCATCAAGTTTAGTTTTATTTCCCATGTAATACTTGCTTTATTGTAGTGCCTGAGCATGCCTTGAACCTGCAAACTCAATGTTCTTTGGTGATGCGTTGAAGAGAGGAAATTTTTCAGATATACACCTGTTCCTCTGTCCGTGACACCTAAAAGTGAAATTATAATGCAATATTCCTTGACAGAGCGAGTGGAGAAGCAAGTACGTTCACATTTACATTAACACACACACACACACATTTTCAGAACCGCTTGTCCCATGTTTATATTTATATTTATTCATTTAGCAGATGCTTTTCTCCAAAGAGACGTACATCTCAGCGAAAATACAATTTGTACATTACACTAGGAGAACTAGACATAGTTGCAGACATGTGATTCTTGAGTAAACATAGTTAGTTACTTTCCACTTGATGCACCGATGTTCATCACTCGAGTAGGTGCATAAAACGCAGGATAGATGAATCCTGATCACCTTCCTACAATTTTTTTTAAGGTACACAAAGAAACATTCACATACAATACAGGAGTAGCGGCTGTGTAAATGGTTATCTGGGATGATCATGAAATTAGAGTGCATGAACATTTACACCAAACATGAGCTGGAGAGATCGTGGGCCAAGTGGGCCCGGAAAAGATGAGTTTTCAGACCCTTCTTGAATGTAGACAGAGTTTCTGCAGTTCTGAGCGAGAAAGGGAGGTCATTCCACCACAACAGAACCAGAACCGAGAACCTCCGTGCTTTACTTTTCGTGCGAGGGACCACCAAGCGAGCAGAAGTAGACGAGCGAAGCGGTCTGGTTGGGGTGTAGCGGTTGATAAACTCTTGTAAATAGTTGGAAGCAGTTCTATTGATACATTTGTAGGCAATAACCAGAGCCTTGAATTTGATCCAGGCAGCTATAGGAGGCCAGTGCAGAGAAATGAGTAGGGGATAAGTAAGGCTGTTCTTCACTGAGGTCAGGCCAGGGGAGACCTGTGTCTGTCCTCGGGGGTATGTTCATGAGGAAAATACGGCACACATGGGAGTGCAGGGTTGATAGAGATGTTTATCCTCTGTGCAGCCGTGTGATTCTCATTAATGCCATCGACAGGATGACAACCTGCTGTTCTTCCCTGTTAAAAGGCTAAAAATAGCCCTCCCCCTCAGGCTTCCCGGAGTAGGTCTGGGAAGCGGGGCGTTTTTGTCTCTTATCGGGACCAACCCTGGGTGTCCCCACTCCCTCCAGGATGAGGAAGTATCCCTGGGCTGGCAGTTAGCCTTTTAGGCCAGTATGGCCATGGCCTGCGAGGGCCCAGGCTCCATCTATCTGCCTTCCCACACGTGCTTCCTGTTGTTCCACAGCATGCAGAAGCCGGCACTTTAGGGGGTGAGTACTGGGGGGGAGGGTCAGGGCCTGCTTTCCTGGCGGACGCAGGCGCTTTTGTTCAAGGTCGCCCTGGGAACAGTTTAAATATAGGTGCACTGAACATGGGGCCGCCAGGTCGTGTGCAACAGAGTTGATAACATCAGAGCTCGTAAAAGTCCCCCATCACACGCCACCAGTCTGCTGTGGTATCGTTTCCACAGTGTTGCTGCATCGAGAATTCACAGCCTGCGATTTGACAAAGATAGAGGTAACACCACCCATTGCTCACCCAATTCTCTAAAGAGAGCGAACCCTGTGCATTCAAGGCGTACCACTGCTGGGGTTCAAATGGGTTACGTGGACAGCGGTTTACTGAGCACAACCTTAAGTGATGCTCACAGGGAGGCTGTACTGTAGGCAGGATATTAGAATTTCATTATTAAGGTTTCAAGTGATTTCCCTCAAGGGATTTAGTTTTCCTCCTCCTTTTCCGGTGTTTTTAGTTTAGTAGTTAGTTACTGTGAACTGTACCGTAGTAGTAAAACTATATGTTGTATATGATGTCCTCTATGTCACACTGTGCTCCAGGAGAAATGCTATTTCACTCCAGTGCATTTTCTAAACATATTGTGGAAGTGATAATTAAGTTTACTTTGACTTTTCCCCACTTTCAGATCAATCAGAGAGAAAGCACTGTATTTTATGAAAAACCAGGAACAATGAACACATTATTCATGTAGGTATAAGCTGCGTATCTGGCATTAAACATCATTATCTGTCTGGGAGAACTTCAATGAAAACATGACACCGGGAGCGTAAAACTGAAACGATATTTAGGCGCATGGCACTGAGTTTTTTACTCTTCACATTTTGTGCAGCTTGAGTTGGGTTTGTGTGACTTTTTTCCTTCGGGAATGTGCTAATTTACAGTGCGGTGGGGAAACTGGGGGGCTGATGGGTTGGGGGGGGGGGTCCTAGAGGGCCTGACACAGCACTTCTCCCCCTCTGTTCTCCAGCCCACAGCTTGTGACATCACGGCCAGTGTCTTGATGAGTGCTAAATGGGCCCAGCTGCAAGGGCTGATATTAATGGCTTCCATAAGGTAAGTGCATCCCAAAATCCCGGGGGGGTTGGTGCTTCGACAGAAACAAGATGGGAAGAAGACAGTTCGTCTCTTTTATTAAAATGTTTTTATCTTCAGTGCTGGGTTCATGGTTGAAGAACGTATCTTCTACTGAGGGACAGTGCTTCTACAGTGCCTGTGTACGGTGTTTTTTGCCAGCCTGTCTCAACGCTCCACTCTGCTCCAGCTCTTCCCGCTCACTGTGCTCCTTCTCAGCTTGCCCACCCCTCCCATTGCTGGTATGGCACTGGGCTCAGGAAACAGAAATGCGATCCACACTTCCACCGCTGTTCTGCGGCAGGCTTGGCTTGGCGCTCCTCCAGCCAGCTGCCTGTTTTCCCGCTGCATGGGAACATCCTGCCTGGCTGCGACGGGGGACCTCCCTGCCCACCCCAGGCAAGCAGTCTCACTCTCTCTCTCTTTTTCACACACACGCAAACACAGGAAAGTTGGACATCTCTGACCGTACACATTCAAATAAGGCTTCACACTTCAAATAAGACTGTGTCACCTTTGTGCCTTAGAGAAGGAACACAAAGCAGAGTAGACACAAAACCTCTCCAAATGAGGCTGATTCTATTTTGACATTTGGTTGCAGAAGCCAGAGGGACTATGGGAGCTCAGTCTTAGTTTTTCGGAGCAAAAAAAATCCAACCAGGATGTCCTCCATGTTGCTACAGCCACTAATCTATGTGCATACATGTAAAGTGTGCTGTCGTATCATGAGAGTACTAGTCTGTACTTTGTTTTTCATATGTGAACATGTACATGTAACATAGTCTGAGCTTAGTGTTAGTAAAGATGCAGGGAAAGACCAAAAACACAAACACCTTTATGAATGGTGGATCTCGCATTTCATTTGAAAGGGCCTCCCTGACTATGCATCCTCCGCAGTGCCCAAAAAACACTGTATGAGCCAGAAACGGCTGCACTTACACAGTTTTAAAGCCTCTCGGTTAAGCACTAGAATCCAGGACCCAGCTGGTGGACTTCCAGTAACTTATCGTCTGTGACTGGACCTGGGTCGACCTGTGAGCTCTGGCAGCAGGTTGGTGAGCTGTTCCCACGTGTGGAGGGTCCATGGATTGTGCTCGCTCCCTGACCAGAGTCAAACCGGCCCAAACCATTTTCTATCATCCAGGTGCCACTCTTGGCAGCCATAACTGACCCATACACCACAGTTTGAAAGGGGAGAGCGCTGTGCCCAATGTGCTTCTCTACCGCAAGGGTAACAATGGCCCAGTGAGAGAATTAATCCCTGTAGTTGCCTCCACTGGAGATCTTTACCATGTTGTGCTTCTTGCAGTGTGCCTGAAATTCCTCGTTGGCAATTTCACACTGCAGATCTCCCAGAGCCCTGCCACCCAGCAGCGGAGTAATGATGCTGGGGGGTCACCAGCTGCTAGAGCCTGTCACCTGGCTGAACTTGCTGCTCTCACACCCTCCTTACCTTACAACTCAGGTAGTTGATTGTGTATATCTATTTGTTATTTTACTTAAACTGTTAAGCAAACATGTTAATATAGACCCTTCTGCCTGTTTACACAGCTGGACCGTTTCCTCTTAAGCACTTTGCATTGTTCATATGTATAAGAGCTTGGCCCTGTTTGGGATAATGATTTAGAATAAATGATTTAGAATGATTTAGACCAACCTTTGGTCAGGTCTGGTACCTTATCAACTTTGCTACCTTGCCTTACACACACTCATTTTGTGCCTCTGGTCTTATCTTTAAAGGTGTGGATTGACAGACTATAAGATCAGTAGAGCAAAGCAAGGTAAGAAAAAGAACAATGGCAAACAACTGGTCTTCTGACGGACTGGCGTGACAAAATCTTTGTTTATCTCACCTCATTTCTTCATTAATCACTGCTAATGTGCATTTAATCTGCTCCTTTTCTGTGATGGCTGGCAGGGTCCTAATGAGACCGTGTTTTGTGCACAAGCAGAGATTAATGTGTGGCACTTTCACCTTTGACCCCCACACATTGTTCTGCTAATTGATTACTGTTGATTGGTTTAAATTTTCAAACGAGGATACTGTGCATGATCAAAGCGTTCCTCAAATTAATCTGTTGGGAGTGGATGTCAGATTAATAAATTCTTATGTCTTATTACCAAACAATGTAAAGAAAGGGATTTTGGGGGAGGTTGACCCCAGCATGACCTAAGGGTTGCAGGAAAAGGCTGCTCGGTAATCAAGCAAGTTTAGTCGTAGTCTGTCCTCAGCTGAAACGGCTCCTTGACTAACAGACTGGAAAAAATATTAACATAAATATTACTCCATCAGATATAGGTGGAAAACCATAAGACACACGTGTCTTGATTTCCTTAGTGCTGTGTAAAGAATTTAAGAATTAAAACACACACAAGCTGCTCTTTCTGAGGGAGAACTCTCTCCCAGGTAAAGTTCCCGGTCAACTGTAATGTGTGAGTGCTAACGAAATGTTTAATTAAGGGAAATTAATAAGCAGGCTGTGCACTGGTCAGTTTAGACCAAAGAGATGTTGCTGCAGGGTTGTTGCCACATAATGTGTCTCATCGCACATCTCGTGACAACATCACTGACCAACTTGGGGGAGAACAGGGGTGTATAGCGCTGAGTGCAAGGAAGAGGTTGGCACTGCGGTGGCTCTGTGTGGGGGTAAAGTTAACGGGGGGACTGTGTGCCTTTTCAGTGTGGTGCCACCGCAGCCCAGTATGCCAGAGTTACAGCATTGGAGGAGGGCCTCTGCCTATATTGACTATCTGCCAGTCGCAGTGGTAATGACTTACATAGCTAATGTTTCCATTACAATTACAAATTTATACTGAGAGCGTCATTTAGTAATGGTTGCTTCCTGTGACTGTGTGGCAGAATTTGCATTGACACTCAACAGAATGACTCCAATGTATTTGCCACACAAGAAAACTCCATCTGGTGACTTCAATCTTTCCAGTTCTACTGCCCACCCAGCCGCTCATCCTTTGTGGTGACCTGAAACTGCTGAATTCTCCCTTGCTTCCAGGATTTGACCAAGCTAGCTCTGGTTTACATCCGTTCTGGTCTTAATGCTTTCACTTTGAAACCACTGCTGAATTACTAGGCCATGATATGAACATTCAGTCATGTAGAGTGGAGCGTTGCGCACATGAGGATGCCTGTTAGTCATTGTTTTGAGTTTGCACTATGGCACTGTTACTGGGCCTCTGCTGCTGGTAGGCAGAAATGGTGGGAACTGTATGAAGAACCATTTATATAGTGCAAACATCCACATGAAAGCTTTCCCTGCAGATCTCTGGTCTTTCGCATAGTTTTTATAAGAAGCATGAGGACCACTCACAACAAGCATTCGCCAAGGAACATGATAATGACGCAAGGGTTTGTGTTTGGAAGTATGCAGATTCTGCAAGATAATCTCATTTTTGCATTGTTTATCTGTGCCAATCCACCAGCAGACAATTGATGAAGGCACCGTGGTACAAACTTTGAGGGGGTTTGGAATGAGATCTCCATACCCTGACAAGAACATGCTTATTTCTCAACATTCCATCATGATTTAAATCTAACAAAAGAATCTCATCTTGCACATAGAGTACTAATCAGCCTACATTGACAATGCAGATTACGTTCAGGCATCCAAAAAAAAGGAGATTTTTCCAGAGCAGGATTCTTCCAAATGCTAGTCCTGTCGATTTTTCCTAAGGGAAGGTGGTGATGATTCATCCAGTAACCACAGGGGCACAAACTGCCAAGCACTAGACAAATTGTAGGAAGGTAAATTGTGAGACATTAAAAACTACATAAAATGTTGATGAAATAATAACAGAGGACTGTTTTTTCCAGCGTCCTGTCCTCGCTTCCTGTGGTAAAAGGAAGCGCCCTTGTAGTGTCAGCAAAAGGATGTTTTGAACTTGTCCCTTACTTCTTCATTAGGGCAATGTCAGGCCAGCTCTTCTCACACGTATGAGATACCAGTTGCCTTTTCTTTCAGCAGGACAGTGGATTGATGAGGAGGTAAAAGGGGGCACATTCCAAGACAGAAAGGGGGGCGGGGGGGGGGGGGGGGGGGGGGGGCTTCAGCAAGCCGTGCTCAGAAGGTAAAATTTAAACATATCCCACAGATCCAGATAAATGTGTGGGGTAGATGAAAACAAAACTACAATTGAGGAACCCCTGAAAGGAAGGAGACCACTGGGTGGGCAGCATCCAAAAGTCCCAGAAGTAAGTGGAATGAATGAATCATGAAGGAAAAACTGCACATGTAGAGCATATTGTTATGTGCGTCAAAATATTAGTAAGAAAAACATTTTTCTCATATTCACAAATTCAGCAGCGCTGTGCCTGCTGAAAGATTTAACTTTGACTCATGATCTTGTTAGAAATACGTTGCTTAGTTCAAAATGTCATGTGAATAGTTTTTTTTTTTAACTAAGCACCAGCACTTACATTTTACACTGCCATCAAAATGCCTCCCTTCTTATGACAGCACAAACATGCCATGGTTTACCACTTTTCCTTACTGTGTAACTTTACTACGTTACTCTGTGAGAAGTAAAAAAATAGTTTCTTAAGGAGATTCATTTAAAAGCACCACTAAAAACACAATGCTAATGCTTGCATTAACAATAGGGGCTACACCTATATTGTATTTCTGATTAATCACCCATTTAAAGTAAAATTTTGATTTTCCCCTCTGGAACATTCTTTTTGAAATGAAAATGAGCTTCCTGTATTGTCAGCTTAACTTGATATAAACATGGACACTCGGCAGCCAGCTGCTACAATTGTGGTCCTTCCAGAGGCCGTCACGCTGCTGGGCCTGTAGGGCCATTATCGGACCTTTAGCTCTACCCCCTACCCGCCCCTCTCAGGAAGCCAAAGCTCTGGCACGAGAGGCATCCGTGAGAAAGCTGGATGGCAAAGGAGTAGAACAGAGCCTAGATTGTGCCTTGTGGACTCATGTTTAATGCTATGGGACTGTGCTCTACCTCTCGGGGGGATGGGGGTGAGCATCATGGTGGGGAAATAGGGATGGGCAATGGCGAGGGCTTGGGAGTGGTAAGGAAGGGGGGCTGATAAGCCAGCTCTGGACTTGCTCCATTTACTGTTCAAATCCTAGCCGAAATGAGGACCACATGGCTTCTGTTTTTCTCTCGTGCTGTGGGGTTAATAGAAATTTCCCTTATGCTTTTTTCCCCATCGTCCTACTTTTGATTCAAACTGTTTGAGCAGAACGGGCAGCCCAATGGACCTCAAAATTTCCATTCGGAAAGACAAATAAATAAATAAATACTTCGACCAGGAACAACAGCATTCTGGGTTCAGTGTCAGACTGCGTGGTAATCATGTTTTGCTTGGCAAAATTTAAAGTATCTAATCTAAATGGGGGAGAAGAAAAAGTACACCAGCACCGAACCAGGTTAGCCAGCGGTGTGCGTCTGAAGCCGTGAAGATATTTCAGATGGCTGTAATTTTCGTATTTTCAGTAATGAGTTCGACCAGCATTTGAGCAACCAGCTGCAGGCAGGTGGAGGGGGGCAATGTGATTTCCCTTCAAGGAGTGCTGGGTCTGCAGCATGCACAACACGGTGTGGAAAGATCTCCAGCCAGTACAGATCCAGGCCCCAGCAGATCCACATCTGGGTTGGGTTACAGTGCAGCAAGCTGGGATAGAGTGGTGGAAAGGGCTCAGTGGAAAGGATTTTGTTTGCCTCCTTCACTAGCACAGCTCTCATCCCCACTCTAGCACCATCTCTTAGTTAGGTTCACACTTGGCACTCTGAGACAGCTCTCACTAGACCCTTACAAATCCTAAAACTAGTTACATTCTTTGGGTCAAGGGCTCCTGGGGTAGAAGACATCCAGCTTGACTTTTTTGCATCTTGGTGAGATGCTGAACTGTATGTTCCTAGAACGTCTCCCAGCTGTCTGACGTTCCAGAATTTGAGCTTTTATTGAAAGGAACTGACAGATAATGTAGGTTTTAACATCACAAAGTGAATCCATTGCAGTATAGCTCATAATACCTTAACAGGAGTACACATAGCATACAGTGATTAACCACGTTTGAACACTTGCCAGTGATTGCTTTGGGCTCCAGAATGCTCTGGTCTGCCAGGCTCCCATGGCTGCTTGTTTTCTGTTTGTTGCGGTACACCGCCCCCCCCCCCAACAGCTCACTGGAGCTGTTGATACGTTCAGTTTTGCAGTTAGCATTACCTATTTATCCTTGCAAAAATGAGCTTGTAATTTAGGCCTCATTTTGGTTTCCCTTTCATAGGTGGTCTGTCATGGGGCTGAGCCATGTGAGGGAGCAACTGATTCTGACCCATCCAAGTCCAAACCACCATTGTTCTAACCTGAAAAGACAGCGCCAACACATTTATCTGCGTTTAGCTGAAAGATTTACGGCAAGTGTGGAGTGAAGAAAACACCTTTCTACATAAATTTCATCTGTTTGAGTACTTCTTATCTACATCAAACAAAAGCAGTTGATTCATTTGTTGGAATGCTGAAAGGTTGAATGAGTCACCACAGGCAAAATATATGTAAATGATGCTTTTTTTGTATAAACAGTTTATCTACTTAAGATACCGGCACATTTTCCTCTGGGTGTTCCCATAATGAGCAATGCCTTATGGCTTTCATTATGTGCTCAGAAAGTCATTTTTGTCTTTACCTGTAGCAGGAGGACAATTGAGGGAAGAGGAGTGCTCTTCCAGAAGTGAGGATTACTGAGGATTATTATGCAAGTCTGAGCATCTGACAGTTGTATCTGTGGACAGAGGCTTTCCACCTCATCCTGGAGGCAGAGTATGGTGTTCTTCTGGCTGAGTGTGGTGGATGGAGCCCAGATTGTCCACAAATAGCCCACTCTCTGTGAGAGGAGCATGGGTGTTTCTGATTTGTGCAGGTGGATGACTTCAGATAGACTGAGGTTGAGGTTCAGTTCAACTTTAGCACTGGTAAGACTGGCAGGATGATTGGATTCAAGCAAAATCGACCAGCCATTTCTGCCTTTGGATTATTAGAACACGGAAAACACAAGATTTTGGAGGGCTATGCTTTCTCCACCCTCTCCAGCACATGTCTTTGTGATTCCCTCTTGCATAACTTGACCCTTGATTGACTTAATGTGCTTATCTGTCAACGCTGTGGTTTTTCCAGTCCAACCTATGGAAGGTGGCTCTGATGGGTGTCATATCACGCTTCAGTGGAAGAGTAACAAGGGCTGATTGACAGGAGTGGTGTTGGGTAACTGCTTATTAGGTGGGTGGAATGCAGATGGCACTTACAGAGGAGGGCCTGCTTGTCTGTGCACAGCGCACACATGTACACATGCACGCACAGAGGCAGCCACACATGGAACCATTCTTCTCCTATCAGCCAACAATGACAACTAGTAAGGAAAGACATAAAAATAAATGCTAAGATGACATTTTTAAAATGCTTTTCAAATTAAATTTAGAAATACCTGAAGCAGTTGAAATGTTAGGAGTGTACTAGGCTGTGAAGAATTGTGGCAGTAATTAATTCCTTAGGTGTCAAAGGCAAAGTTTCATTATATTTCTGACACAATAACTCAAACTCTGATAAAATATTCACATTATTTATTTAGGTCTTATGTGTGCACTTCTGTTGCTGGTTTTTCTGACTGATTTATTTCCTGGTGATTCAGTCCATGGGAACTGCAAACAAATCTAACACAAACTGATGCACATCTGGGTAACAATTTAGTCCAGGTTGGGTTTCTTTACTTTAGGTAGCAACTTGTTTTTATTCAATATCCTACACATACATCACTTTCATGATTAAGGTGATGTTTGAGTGTGCTCTTCAAACCTACACCCGAGAAAGACGAAACTGTGAGGGAACTGAGGATGAGAGAAAGGGAGGTAGAAAAGGAATATCTACTTATTCTCAATGGGAAATCCACAGCTCTGATAGATATGCTTGCTCTTCCTTTAATTCTCCTTTTCTTTTCATTCCTTTTCTTTGCAAAAATCCAGAACTGAGGGACTTCCCTTGCTGTGGAATTTGGCAGGAAATAAGGTAGCTGGAGTGTGGTGGTGCGGCGGGTCTGGGGTTTGAGCCCTGCTTTGAGGTGCCTTGCAATGGAGTGGTGTCCTGTCCTGAGTGTGTCCCCTCCCCCTTTGGCCTTGTGTCCTGTGTTGCCGGGTAAGGCTCCAGCTTGCCGCAGCCCTACTTAGGAAGAGTGGTTGTTGACAATGCATGGACAAGGTAGCTGGGACTCTGTTTTACATAAACATGGGTATCCAGAAACACTGACCACGGTGAGACGGCGCTGTACATAAAGACTTCTAAAGATTAAACAACCACTCACATGCCTTACAATATTATCTTTCATTTACTTAACTACATAGTGCAACATAGTAACAGGAATTTGCTTGCTGGATTGAGCAATACCAGCTAACTTTTCTGATTACATCTCCCTGTTATGAAAGGTGACAAATGGAAATCGAGAAACAACTGGACTCTTCGTTGCCAACAGGAATAGCAGTCATTGGTTATCTAAAGGGGTAACTGAATGAGTTTTTATGATCTCTGTGGCACCTTGCTGTATCACCTCGTGTATGCGCCGCAATTCAGGTGTAGACACACTAAGGTGTGGCACCACCTTCAGGTTCATAGGACCTTCTGCCCTTTACCTCATTACCTGGTCCCTATAAAGCAGCCTTCACAGACAACAGATGCTCTGAATCCAGGTGCTTCCAAACATTCTCACATTGTTTCAGCTCCTAAGCACATTCTTCTGCAGTGCTGAGATTTACACAGACAGAAAAGGTGGAGAAGATGAAGGTTTCACAGACCATATTAGCAATACAGTTTCAGTTCCTGCTCATTTCCTCTCTTCCAACTCCCCTCCTCCCAACAGAATACCAACAAAGAGCTCAATTCCCTCCTTTCCAATAACGTTCCTCAGCGAAATATGGCCTGGTGTTGGTCGGTTTAAAAATAGCAGACGTGTAATAAGCCTTTCATTCCGCCTGTGAGAGCGACGGGTCTGGGGGCCCAGCAAAAACACTGCCCTGCAGAAATTTGTTTTCTTAAAATTATAAGTGAACCACATCCACCATGATTTAATCTCAAACTGGACCCCAGCTACCTGGACAAACAAACTTAGAGGATCCATTAAGGGCAGACCTTCTCTCACAGATGTAGCAATGGTGGTTTCTCATTACCACCAGTCACACTGACTTCCAAACTTGCTTTTAATAGTAATCCAGTTTAATCTCAGATTATGAAGATCAGGAAAAAGATAAATGTTGTGCCCTTCTGCTGCTATTATAAGTAGACTGTCAGAGACTGAAATGGAGTGTTGGCCTGCATGAGCAGATTTCCTGTTTTGGTTTCTGCCAACTAGTAGGTGAAAACCACCGTTAAAAGAGAAGAGAGGGTCAGCAAACATTGGTCAGTGTGGATCAAAACAGCGAGCCCACACAGTGGATCTTCTTCTGCACTGTGCTGTGCTCCATATGAAGAGGCCTTAATGAAATGGAGATAATGAGAAGTCATGTTGCAAACACATGCAACAAGCAGCATCCCAAACCAACTTTGGCATTTGACCTTTCTGAACACTGTCAACTTCTCGTCATCCCGTATATGGCACAGTGATGTAGTTGACCGGTAAGAGTTATGTAACAGCCTTGGAGGGCACTGCTGCACTCGGCCTCTGGTGAAACTCCCCAGCTGCCTTTGGGTAGCATATCAGGGAGACGCCTTACTCAAACCTAGGAAAAAAGCATGCCCAACTGCATGTGTCAGCAATGTTTTGGACATCCAGAAAGGCAAAATGTCTTGTACAATTGGTGCTGCATTCCCCCAGCTCACCAACAGAACACTCCCCTTCTCTTTGTAGATAGCCTCAATACAGCCTTCACCTGTGAACCCCACCTGGGCATAGTAACTCCCTAATCTGCTGAACTTTACCTGAAACTTTAATTTAACAACCCAACCTCAGAAGTAAAGCACATAGCAAACATCGACATCCTTTCTCAAATTCTTCCAAGAAGCAGAGAGGCAATTATACAAAGGATAATAATATAAGAAAGACGGTTATTGTGTGGAAAGCAAAAATAATCCTTTGGCAAGTAGGGACATGGGAGCGACTAATTGTTCAGCAGAAAAACTCCTCCCCTAAAATGTTCACGGGAATGAAATATACATATTGACACTAGGGCTTGGTATCTGCAGTGAAGGTCTCTAAAACCCCCTCTGCTGAGGAGTTTAGTTGGTTCCCCATTTCTCAGCTTTGCTGGAACATAAACAAATAATTAATCCTTGTAGAGAGACTGTAAAGGACTGCTTTTCCAGCAAGCGTGCACTAAAACGGCTGTCATGAATGAAGACATGCATGTTAAGCAATATGCCTCTGAGCTGCTAGCCTGAGGAATATAAAAGTGGACACTGCCCACAGTCATTTTGCGTTACATAGAACATAGGGCAAATTGTATTCCCTGTGTGTGAAATTCAAATTGCTCTGACACTGGAGATGTTTAGTAGCCTGTACTGTACTCTGTCAGGTAAAGACCAAAGTGGTTGATGATAAGCATAGACGCCTCATCCAAGGAATGGAGAGATGGCACCCTTTTGTTGAGTTTTACCTTCAACTCTACAGATCCTCCAAGTTTGTCTGGTGCAAGAATATTTTAATACAGTGTTAGCTGTGAGCTCTGGGTGGACAAGTTTCACACAAATAATAACTCAAATAGTTCACAGATGTTGATCAGCTAATAAATTCTTCATAGTCAGCACTATTGAGGAAGCTCAAAACAGCACCGTAAACTTAAACCTTTGGAGGCTTTTTTCACATTCCAAGAAACCTTTGGAAAGTGGTCTTGTGCTTTAACCTCTCAGCTGCCAGTTTTCTTCCTTTTACTCTGACACTGTTTTTCAATTCCTGCTATGGCCACCTTAAAATATGAGTGCTGCAAAAAAAAAGCAGATCAGATTGAAAAGTATGAAGTCAGCAAATTTCACGGTGGAATTGTATAACTGTGCAAACACCTACACCCACGTATGCACACACTCATGCACAAGAGCTTTGGGGTATCGCTGTTGCTTTCTGCACAAGTGCTTAAGATAAACAGAAACCACCTGGGTCACGGTGGCCCATCCCCACCAAGTTGAGGTCAAAATTTGCACTCTCTGCATCCTTGCTTGAGGGGGAATAAGCAGTGAGCAGCAATGGGGGGGATGTTGACAGCTGGATCCCTTCACTCTTTCCATCTCAGTTGCCCTCTGTGAAGCGGCAACTGCATGTATTTGCCAATAGCCTTGCACATAAAATGTAGTGGTTTTTCAAACATACACCCCTCAAACCATCACTCTTCAACTGGAATGCCTGGCTTTCTTTACACGACATCTGAGGAGCCCACCACCCCAGCCCAGCACCTCCTTAAAACTCATGCACACATAAAACCCTATTCTCCTTACTCTTACCCACACTTCTTGCATTAAGTACAAACACACTTTTGGAATAACCCCACCTTCCTCATGGTCGGGAACATAATAATATGTAATGCACTAAAAACTACCAATAAAAATTAAAAACGGGTGCTGAACATCAACTGAAGGTGCATATTTTCTAATCAAACACATTTCAAAACTGGCAAATGGTGCTCTTGTTTTTCCAAATAATTTTTTTTTTTACTCTGAACCTACTTCTTCAGTCATATACTCACATGTCACACCTACCCTTCTCCTCGGCCTACAGGTACACACACCCTGACACTCACAGACCCAGCACAACACCAAGCCAATCCCATTCACCACCTCACCCTGCCCCCCTTCCTTCAGAATGGTGTCAGGTTATGTAAAGCATGCTGAAAAAAGAAAAGCCTTTGTGACATTAAACATCAACAGCAGGAGTACACAACTGTAAACAGTGGGAGGCCATCAGGCTCATAGCGCTTACCAGCAGCTAGGGATCAATGGCTGAATGTAAAAAGGTCAGCGTGAAGACATAGTACGAGGAACTAAAACCAGGCCGCCACTAACCCTAGGGGGCTTAACCCAAAGGCAGAACGTTAAAAATGTAGGTTAACAGCCAAGCCTTAAAGAACTGATGTAGCAGACAACAGCACCACTAGCCTCAGGTATGAGACCATACTATTGGTTCCCAGCGTAGGACGTGTCTTTGGCTGCAGTCAGTAGACTAAAAGAATGTTTTCTGTTGACACATGCCTACATGTATCTGATGCTGGCACAGCCACTCAAACTTGATGCTGCCTGCCAAGTTGTGTCATGTTCCCAGACCTGAGAAACCTCTCCCAGTAATAGAAATAAAACTTCCCGTATAAACCAAAGGTAGTCCTCAGTTCACCGAAATGTCAATCAGCAAAGCATGACTCTTTACTCAGTCAAGTGAATGAAAGTGCAAGATTCTAATACTTTTTATATACAGTATATACACATAGCAGACATTATATATACTGTGTAATGAAACAAACTTATCACCTGATGGTTGCTGGTTTGAGTCAAGTGAGGGATTCTGCTATTTTAACTTTAACAAAGGTACATGATTCTCATGATCTCTAAACTTTGGACAACGAAAAACAACTCACTCATTGCCAATTTTCCCAGATTTTTTCTCTCACATTTCTCACAATGTATTATATGGTCTTTACTTGCTGTGCACATATGAAGCGGAATGTTTTTTTTCTCATGGGGCAAAACAAGTTTTCTTTCAAAGAGCTAGTGTGCAATGAAGTGTTCAGAGTCCGCTGATGTGGACAAACCGTGTATCACGACTTTTCCGATAACATCTGAAAGTCTTTTAGCAGTACTTGAGACTCGATCTTGAGAAGCATACTTTCTAAAGGCTGGAAATTGCAGTAAAAGTGGAAATTTAGCACAAGAACCAAGTTCAAAACGCAATTGAACTTAATGGCAAACAGAATGAACTATAGATGACCAAACTAGAAATACACTTTTAAATAGTCCATACCATTCACTCTTTTTCCCCACTTCTCCACATTATCTTCTTCACTGGCTTGTTTTGACTCCCTTGATGTGATTCTTGCTCTGATTCCTTGCCCTATCAACCTCCCTCAATGCCCGTGTTGATACCATGCATCCTACAAAACAATTTACCCTGCGACTCAGGAGTACGAATGAGAATTTCAGTCACAAGTCCATGTTCATGCAGTCAGGACCCAAAAATGTGTTCCATTAAATAACGTTATAATCTTGTTCATGGCATATCTGCATACTCACCCCAATGATCTAAGACATAATGCAGGCACTTATAAGAGGGCCTGAGACGAATCGAAAAAAAGTACATATATGTATACAACACAAACACGTACACGTACGTCCGTGTCTCCGCATAACAGCTGGAGAGAGAAAAGGAAAAGTTTCAATCTGCAACTAAATTTTAGAAAGTACTTTTTTTATGAGTGTGAATTAGATAATCTTTCATCCCTCCAAAAAACGTTCAACTGTTAAAGAGCTCATTCTTGTCTTCTGAACGAACAGCACGTCGAGGTTCATTTTTCATTTTTCAAGACTAATACCAAGTTACACATAAAATAACATTTTATGAGAAAATATTTTATGTGTTGACATTAAAAGAGTTGTCCTTCCTTCACAGAGCTTCTGATATAAATACAAACTTACGGTAACTATGATGTGTTGTCATGATGGAAGATGGGGTCATATATTGGAGCAGGGTTGATAATGTGGGAACATACATTTGTGGTCTGCGACCAAATTTATTTCTTCTCCATCTTCTTCAGATGCAAAGTACTGGTTTCAGAATATGAACATATGAAGTCTTTAATATTTTGTCTTCTTAATTATTTTTTAATATTATGTAGCATTTTTCTTACTTTTTCATCTCTAATGTCTGAATTTTATGTCTCAGCGAAGAGTTTATGCATGTAAATGATATGTAGGAGTGTTTCTCATGAGCTTTGATATGTGAAGTATAAGTGGGCTGGATCAGCACTCCCAAAGGACTAAGTTACTAGTTTAACAAATTAGTCCAATCCCTTTCAGGAACACCTTGACTACTGTGCTCTGGTATGAGGGCCTGCAGAACAATTATGAAAAGCAACCAATCTCCGCATCAACTCCTTACTAAACAGGATTGATTTTTTTTATTTTACTGAAGAAAGTGGGGTGGTGTGGGTCCCACCCTCTGCTGGATCTGGGATTCGAGTTCTGCTTGGGGTGCCTTGCGATGGACTGGCGTCCTGTCCTATCCTGTCCTGGGTGTGTCCCCCTCCCCCACTAGCCCCGCAGCCCGTGCTGCCGGGTTATGCTCTGGCTCTGGCTCACTGCAGCCCCACTTGGGACAAGCAGCTTCAACCAGTGTGTGTGTATGTGTGTGTGTGTGTGTGTGTGTGTGTGAGAAGCAAGTGGAATATAAGTATAGTTGGAAAAGACTGAAGCTTCACCCCTGTCTGCTGTTACATATAATTTTCCCCTAGTAGAAGACATACGAAACCAGTCTACTTGCATTTGCACATAAAGTATATATAAATACTTTGTATGCAAATGCAAGTACAGTAGCACAGCGAGTAGTGCTGCTGTCTCATGGTGCCTGGGTGGTGTGAGAGAACATGGGTTTGATCCCCACTCAGTCTGTGGAGTTTGGATGTTCTCCCTGTGTCTGTGTGGATTTCCTCTGGGTGCTCTGGTTTCCTCCCACACTCCAGACACATGCTGTTCAGGTTCACCTATAATGTGTGAGTGACAGAGAGAGTGTGTGTGTGTTCTGCTGATGAATGGATGAGTGACCCAGTGTAAGTAGTGTATCTAGCAGGGTAAGTCACTGTGGTGAATAAGGTGTGTGGGCTGGTAACACTACATAGAGTTCATTGGAAGTTGCTCTGGAGAAAATTGTCTGATAAATAAATGTAGAAATACTATTTGAATCATCTAATGTTTTACAGCAGCAATAATATGGCTTTGCGTGTGAACAGCATTCTCACATGATTCCAGTTTCCTGCAAAAAGCAAGCAGACGTTCCAATTGTGAAGTTACAAGTTCTGATGTCTCTGACCACAGTTTCAATAAGAGGGATTTAACAATAGGGGGAACTAAATTTTACAATTTGGCTGAAGTTTATTCTTCAGCAAAATGTAATCCAACCCCAAAACTTCCTTGAGGTTTTAGAGGTTTTCGTCAAAAAAGCTCTATGCTAAGAGTTCTGACCAGTATAATAATCCAGAAACAGCAAAAAACGTACAATGGCTCTCTATCACACACATGCACTCTCAGGCACACGCACAAACACATATAGACACATCGAGACACACACAAGAAAACAAACTGAAACTCACAAACCCAGCGTCTGGGTTTCATCAAGACTTTACAGACGCAAAAAAAAAAAAATGCTGTAAATGTTTATACTCCTTTACTGGCATGCAACACTAACAGTTTGGAGAGGAACTACGGCTAGGCAGGAAACCATGAGAATTGAGAACAAACTGTTGACTCTTTAACCCGTCATAGACAGGCCCAGCTACAGTTGTTTACATTTGGCAAGATTAGGATGAGATGGTCTGTGAGCTCTACCAAGAGCATAAGTAACCTGCATGGTACAGCTGGATTTGCTCTGTGTGTGTCAGACCATGTGTCTGTGTGTGTTCCATGAGCTCCGAAGACATGGGACATATGGTACGGTGTTCCTATAGCCCAGTCATATTCATGTGGAAACAAAGCCTGCATGTCTTAGTTATTCTCTGTCTTATATGAGCTTTATTAGTGGTGGCACTCCCGTTTAGGTGCCACCCCCTATCCAAAATGTTTGTCAACTTTTCCGATGAGGAATGGTGCTCTGAACAAGTTTTCCTGCAATTGCTAAGTAGTGCTGTTGTCTCACAGTGCCTGGATTGCGCAACAGGACGTGGGTTTGATCCCCGCGGAGTGTGTGTGGAGTTTGCATGTTCTCCCCTTGTTTGCGTGGGTTTCCTGCGGGTGCTCTGGTTTCCTCTCACAGTCCAAAGACATGCTGTTCAGGTTCACCCATAGTGTGCGAGTGACAGAGAGAGTGTGTTCCACTGATGTATGGATGAGTGACCCAGTGTAAGTAGTGTATCTAGCAGTGTAAGTCACTGTGGTGAATAAGGTGTGCGGGCTCAACAGTACACGGAGGGGTGTGGTGGTGCAGTGGGTTGGACCGAGTCCTGCTCTCCGGTGGGTCTGGGGTTCAAGTCCCGCTTGGGGTGCCCTGCAATGGACTGGCATCCCATCCTGGGTGTGTTTCCCCCCTCCAGCCTTATGCCCTGAGTTGCTGGGTTAGGCTCCGGTTCCCCGTGACCCTGTATGGCACAAGCGGTTCAGAAAGTGTGTGTGTGTGTGTGTGTGTGTGTAAAGGCTGTCATATCTTGGGCAGATCAACAATGCCATGGTGCTCTGTATCGGCTGCCTGTCTAAACTTGTTCAGGGGCTTACTCACTGTGTGTCAGGAAATGGCACTCTTCTCAAGAATAAACCGCAAGTTTGTTTTTGGCCGTTCTCTCTACAGGCACTGAAAACCGCAGACACACACAATACTGGCCTCCCCCAGTGCCCAGAACAGGTAGAGACAGACAGCTGGTTGCTTTGTCTATTTTTAGTGTACACTTTTGTCAGGTCCCTCCACCTTAGTGCATTCCACATGACGGTTCTGTGAGTTATTTCCTGTTTACAGTTGAGCTGCATGTAAAATGCATTGTGTGCATTTTGTCCAGACTGGAGGACCTGGATCAAACAAGCTCAAAAACTGTTGGAAAACTAAACAACACTAGAAAAAAGAGCAGAGCACTTCTTACGGCTGTGATTGTATTTCTATCATAGTACTTGTTACATTTTTTCCATATAGGGACAAAAAATTGAGCAATAACACAGTCTATAATATTAGCGCAGTTATGATTAACAGGAAAATCAGTGCAAGATGGCCTGATGATGCCACACTTTGACATGAAGATGAACTTCAGCAATATAAAGCTCCACTGTCTCTCGACTTATTGGCTCCCTTTAATCGATCTCTCACACCTAACCCTTAGTATACCCATGTCACAGTACCATCTCTGAATCTCAGCCTTCTCCCTCATTCCCTTCGCCAATTTTTTCCAGTTACCTTCTAGATTCGGAGCGCAGAACTTTGGCAATACCAAAATAAAGAAATAGACAAATTAAACCTGTTTACAAGGTGATGATTCTAACCCTAACCCTACTTACTGACTTACTTACATGTGGCCTCTTAAGTCTAACAAAGTTTGGGGACAGATAAATACAGTCAAAAGATTTTTTCTCTTATTTTTTGTTTGCACCAAGCCAGTGCAGAAAAGTTAGTGTCATCATATTTTGACTAGAGGACTAGACATTGCTCCTGGGGATCGTATCACTGGAACTCATAAAGAGAGAGCGCTGGCTCTTTCTTTATTTACAAGACTTGATCATCCGCTACACCCCAGCCAGACCTCTTCGCTCGTCTACTTCTGCTCGCTTTGTGATCCCGTGTACGAAAGGAAAAGCATGGAGGTTCTCAGCTCTAGCTCCATTGTGGTGGAATGACCTCCCCCTCTCATTCAGAACTGCTGAAACTCTGTCTACGTTCAAGAAGGGTCTAAAAACTCATCTTTTCCGGGCTCACTTCGCCCAAGATCTCTCCAGCTTGTGAAGCTGGCCACCAGGAGGCATGACCCACTGTCCGTGATATCCGTACACCAGGATCACGAAGGACATGCATTCAATATGGACAATGCAGAAATTCTTGCCCAGGCAGATACAAAACATTCAAGGGAGTTCCTTGAGGCCTGGTACTCTTCGGTCAATTCCATAAACAAACATATTGAACTGGACCCCATCTACGAGCCAATATGATGCAAGGACCAAGGAGGACCTAACCGGTATCGAGCCGGTTCCGGTTTGAAACCAGCAACCAACCAGTCAGAAATCCGAAGAACTGCTCATGCTCAAGGTAACATGAAACCAACCAATCACGTCCAAGCTTCAGGCAATCTCACCCATCAAACCATATATAAAGGAGGAAGCATCCAAAACAAATCAGACAACTTGTGCACTGATGATGTCATCTTGACTGGTGACGAAACGTTTGCACCCTAAATGCCAAGCTCGGCGAACAACCGAACACCTCAACCATCTACCCGAGCTACGAAGACCACCAATATTTTCAAATGCAGTGGTAGAATACATCACCTACTGCAGCAGATACCATGGTACTCGTAATTAGGACCACTGGCTTGCACTCATGCTGTAGGACTCTTAAGAAAGGTAATTAGCCTGCACTGCTCCAGTAAAAAATACATACTTGTATAAGTGGGTAAATCATTTTAAGTAGCTTAACACTGTGTGTTGCTTTGGGGACAAGTGTCAGCTGAATAAAAAATAACTTACTAATGTGAATACATCATGTACATATCCAAGTCACCACATGACAGTGATGCCACATAATGCCGCTGACAGAGAGAAAGCAAATTATGGTTGGACATGAAAGGTGTGCGTTAGGCTGGCAGTGCTCTTTAAATCCGCTCTTCGTCCAGCTGCCAGCAGCTGTATGACATGCCGTGACTGGAGTCACAGTGGTGCGGCCCAGCAGTCCACTGGGGAGAGGGGCTTGTTTCAAAACAGATGCATGTGTTGCTTTTTCACTCTTATTGATGGGGGAACGTTTTGTTGACACACCCTCACTGGGGTTTTTGTTCTTGTAGCTTGCCATCACTAAAAAGAGCCTAACAAGAGCTGACTCTAGTTTGCTTAAATAAAACAAGAAGTCCATCAGACGAGCTTGCATAGTCCATCTGGAAGAACTTTAAATGTTGCTCGGCCAACGTGTCTTTATGCTGGCTTCAGAAAAGAAAAGGGGGGGTAGCACGCAAACTTAACTCTGTGTAACTGAAATAGCTGTTCCTTGTACGCATATACAGGAATTCTAAAAAATACACTATCATCCGGCGCTGATTCATAGCAAAACAGGATGACAACATGCAGATATTTAATAGGGATAAAGGTGAAATAACAACTGTGCTGTAAGGCTCCGCATGGACGTTGAAATTACAGTTTATGAAAACCGTTTAATAAGGCCTGTCAGGAAGCCATCCACGCCACCCCAGCTCCTGCCATGTTTATTGTTCTATCCTAGTGAATGCAATTAACCACATTCTTCCCCCTCCCATGCTAGAGGGTGTCCTCTGCTGACAGGCTGCCCTGTCCTGGGGCAGGTGAGTGGGCCGGGTGAGTCCTCAGGGGTGTCCGTGTAAAATGCTCTGCATCATGTGCCAGTGTCTTGTTCGTAGAAGTGCACCTTCAGTGTACCAGCTATACAGCCTGCATTTGTATGTCTGAGTGTATTGCTTACCACACACGCAAGGGTACATCTGTGTATCGCGGTTACTATGACAAAATCATGTCCCCTTGCTCCAGGAGTGAAATTTGGCAAAGCCTTGTAGAGTCGGCCCTCAACTTATGACAGGGACTCATTCCTAGGGAGTCGACTTTGTCGTAAATTGCAAATCCATATATAAATTATTGTGTGAAACATAGGAATATATATATGCAATTGCAATGCATAAATACTGTGTTCTGTAATATAGAATAATACTAATATAAATACTGTCCAGGATTACAGTTATATTTTTATACTACTATTTTCAATTTTATGTCTAAATCTACTGTTTTCCCTTTTTCTTTTCTGTGCCACCAAAACACTCCCATTTTTATTTTCTGGGCCATTTTAAATATAGGGTAACTTGCAGGAAATCACAAAAGAAAAATCTTGTAAAGAAAACACAGTTGCTGCTAAGCACCCAAACAGTGACAAAGATCCAAACAATAACAAATATGGGTGTCTTATGGGTATGACTGTTGTACGTCGACCTTGTTTATAGATGTTATGACCGAACTTTGGGACTCAAAAGTAATGTAAGTCCAGGTTGTTGTATATGTCATATGATGAGGACTATCTGTGATGCTGTGTCTGAAGCTACTGTGTAGCAGGTCTACACACGGTACAATCCACCTTACCTAAATCATCTGTTTGCCTGTGTGCTGGGACACTTTATTGAAACTACATTTATCCATTTAGCTGATGCTTTTCTCCAAAGTGAGTTATAGTTAATGGGGGGGTGCGGTGGCATATCAGGTTTGGCCCCATCCTGCTCTCTGGTGGGTCTGGGGTTTCAGTCCCACTCGGGGTGCCTTGTGATGGACTGGCATCCCGTCCTGGGTGTGTCCCCTCCCCCTGCGCCCTGTGCTGCTGAGTTAGGCTCCGGCTCGCCACCACCCCGCTCGGGACAAGTGGTTTCAGACAGTGTGTGTGAGACTTATAGTTATTTACGCATTTATAGATGAGGGCAGTTTTACTGGAGCAAATTTAGGGTAAGTACTTTGCTCAAGGGTATTACAGCTGGGGGTGGGATTTGAATCTGTGGGTCTGAAGGAAGCTGCGCTAACCACTACGTTACCAGCAGCCCCCCCCGGATGAATGCAAATTAGCTGTGATAATTGCTAAATACTCTTATTCACTTTCATTAACCCCTTGTCCTAGTCATGGTGGTCCAGAGCCAGTTCCAGAATCACTGGGCGCATGGGGGGGTACATCCTGGATGGGTCTATTGCAGGGTAGCCACACACACTTATTCACACACCATGAGGAATTTAAAGTGTCCAGTTGACCTGAACTGCATGTCTTTGGAGAGTGGGATTAAACTGGAGGAAACCCACACAGACAGGTGAGAAACATGCGAACTTAACTCAGACTGAGTTGAATTCAAACCTACATTTTAACAGCCCATGCGCTGCAAAGCTGCAGCGCTACCTATGCATCACCACGTCCTTGGAAATAGATGACTCATCTGTGCATCTTCCTCCACTTTAAGAACCCTACCTCTCAACTTATTGCGTGCTCTGTGCACATAAACATTTTTCTAGATCCAGCTAGACAGGCACGGCCAGAACTGAAATAGATTTTAGTGTCAAGCAGGTCCATGATGTTGGCAGTTCAGTGCAACATTTAACAAGAAGTTTTAAAAATATAGCTTGATTGCTGCTGCACTTTTTAATTATGCCAGGACACTGGCCTCTCATGACATGTTCTTTGAGAGACAGCGAAGGTGGCGATGACGCCGCCATCCGAAAAGACAAGACGGTGTTGTTCATGTGGGCTGAAAGAAAAGAAAAAAAAAAAAACATTTTCACAATCTGCATAAAACAGAACCAGGAAAACATCCAGGAAGGAACATATAAAGGTCTAAATAATCCTTCTCAATAAAATAATGGCTTCTTAAATTGAACACAATGCACTCACTGTATCCATCAGGTGGAGGTGTTTAAGCTGCAGAACACATGTGTGCATTTGGGGGCCAAGAAGCTAACCAGAGGCACTGTATTGAACTGTAAGCTTTTATAACACTGACTTGGCCAAACAAGTCCTCCCCACACACCACACACCACAGCCACACATGCACGCGCTGGCATATGGACTTTTTCATTAGCTTAAGCAAAGTTCTCCATCAATCACCGCCATACGTATTCCCTTGCTCACCCCTCTAACACCCCTGAACCCTCATCCATCTGCAATCTGCATGGCCCCCAAATACCCAGGCAAGAAATGTGCAAGATAGGTTTGCCATTGGTGCAGAAAAGAGGGGATAACAGCACAGCTGGTTGCTCTTAGCTTGTGTTTTACATGTTCCATGTGTGATATATGACAGCGACACCCTAGATGTAAGAGGTGCAGAAATAAACAGTATTTCTACGCACAGGCACTCACACACACACACACACACACACACACACACACACACGTGCACACACACATACACACATCCTGTATGGTACAGAATGTCCTTGGATGGCTGCCAATGAGTTAAGGCCTCCCAGGCCCGGTCCTGCCTAGTCTAACATTAAAGATGTTCTAATGACTGTGCTCCCCCCTCACCGCAGCCAAGCTGTCAATACCCTTCATCGTCACTGTGCACGTTTGTGCGTGTGCATGCCTTGCTGTGCGCTGTGAGCTCAGTTTGAGGTCAGAACGTGTTATGGCAGTGCCAGTGTGCCGTGAGAATGGGGATGTCTACGCTCCATTCACACACATTTTTTTTTAAATCACATAAAATATATTTTTATTATACTGTATATATAGTTTTCTCATAGTATATATATATATGACAAAAATTCTTTTTATTTTACGATATATATACATACAGATCATGACGGGAAAACAAAATCTGAATTGGTAAATGAAATGTTATTTTTTTATGTCTTTATTTATGATAACATATGACAATGTGCAGAGAATACAAATTTGTATTTTAATGACTGAAAAATGGACTAAAAACTAAACGTTTTTTTCAGATCTGATGTTTCTTAAGAGAGCAAATACTCTCAGGTTCATAGAGAATGTTACCTATAAAGTTGCAACATTTCAAAGACATGAGGGGATAATGCACATACAGTGTTTACATAATATATAAGGCATGATATCTCTAATTTTATAACTATTACTCTGATTTTTATCTAATTTTTATAATTTTTTATGATTACAATTTTTTTTTTATTCACTTGCAGAATTTGGCGCCCTCAAATTTTGACTGATTTCACCTAACTGTAGAACCGCCCCTTACTACGGTCAAGGTAAAAGCAATATCATCACTAATAAGTGATACATGTAGGGGGTGCGGTGGGTTGGATCGGGTCCTGCTCTCCAGTGGGTCTGGGGTTCGAGTCCCGCTTGGGGTGCCTTGCGACGGACTGGCGTCCCGTCCTGGGTGTCCCCCCTCCTCCTCCGGCCTTACGCCCTGTGTTGCCGGGTAGGCTCTGGTTCCCTGTGACCCTGTATGGGACAAGCGGGTCAGAAAGTGTATGTGTGTGTGTGTGTGTGTGTGTGTGTGTGTGTGTGTGTGTGTGTGTGTGTGTGTGTGTGTGTGTAAGTGATACATGCTGCATGGTCCCATAAACAACCTTCGAGGTTCATCTCCACTCAAAAGGCTTCCTTTCCTTATGTCTTCGATAGACTGCCAACCTTACGCCGTCCACAAGGATACATTACGTCAGCCTTCCAACAGTTATATAATGCTTTCAGGGGGTGATATTGCCACAGGAACCATGAAGATTGAGAGGACAGTATGGCAACACTCCGGAAGCTTCCGTACTGCAAGGAAAAAGACAGGGGTCACCAAAGAGGTTTTCCTCCTTTGTGAACTTCTTACATCTAGACGACTTATGTTTCGCTGCTGTTGGTTTGGAAGGTTGCGATTCACAACTTTCCTCAGTTTTCGCAATCCTAAGTGAGGAGCTTGGAATTATAATTATAAGTTTTTAGGTGGCAGTGCTATATGGACCAGGTGTTATATAGTATTTATGGTATCAGCTCCTGTTCAGAAGGTTCTGCTCTGGTTTTTTCGATTTATCCTGTGTTTGCACAAAGACAATTGCTCTCTGACCTGCCTTTCCTAACAGTCCTGTTTTTAGTTGTACTTTGTCAATAGTGGGAAATCCAGCTGGTGTTTACGTGTACCTACACACGCACGTGCGCACACACACATTCACATTTTAACTTTCCTTGCCACAAATTGTAGGTTCATTTGTGTAGCCTGTGCTTCCTGTATTTTTCTGGGATTTCTAGAATTGTTATCCATGTCCATGAATAATCATCACTGAATAACATGTCATTCAATGTGAATGAGCAGGGAGGGGTTTCTGCATTGTGTGTGTGTGTGTGTGTGTGTATTCCACTTGGCTCTATTCTACTCTCCCATGTAACATACAAGCAATCAGAGCAGGACAAATGGGGTGAAGCTTGGTGGTATACTGAACCGCAAATCATCTCCTACTCATTCCTTCTCCAACCACCCTGCCAATACCTTCCTCCTCCATAGCTGCACCTTTACTCCCCTACATACATGGACCGAGAATCATTAGAGCAATTTTTCACCCAGTAGACATGGTTTGAAGGACTCCAGTCTGAGCAGATGGATGAGCTTTTCTGTTTCCTGTAAACACGTAATCCAGGTCACATGATACGAACCAGGTCACAGATCAGTCCGGCCCGCAGGCCAGATCTGCTGACTCCAGGGCAAGACACAGCGACAGACCCCCTGGCTGTGTGCTGCCCATGAAGTCCTGTGGCTTCTCCTCCCTCCCACGCTGCAGATGTACTCCTGTACTATCGCGTGCCGAGTCCCCCCTGGCACAACGAACACAAAGTCCTACCTTTCATCTAGAGAGGGGTTTGAACCAGTGAGCAGTGGCTTAATAAAAGTCATATCAGATGACCTGGAACCATTCCATGAAGTTCAAATGCTCTCTGATCACCAAACCCAGACAAGGAATTTCAAGGTCTTCTTTCACTTTCTCACTGTTTCTCTAAACTTCAGTAGATGGAGCAACAGCAGCCAAGTCTAACTCTCGTGGAGATATCAGCCAACCACTGGAACCCCAACCCAGCAAAATAAACATGTTTATACTGGTTAGGCTGCGCTTGTAACCACCCCACAAGGGGGAGCTCCTTCTCTACCGAAAACAGTGAACCATCTACTGAAGAAACGTGTGCTTGTCTTGCCGTAACATAATCCTGCCAGAGAAGAAGAAAACAAGGCCTGTGGATGGTGGACTGCCCACTACCTCCTCGGTTATAGCACAACAACACAAACATTTCTGTCAACTGTCTTGAGGGTATAAGAGTGTCGTTCTCTAGACGACAATAACCTACAAACTATTCTTAACTGCACGTCTTAGAAAAGCTATCAAAACAACCAGACATTTTCTAATTTATAGCTTGCGAAGTCATTGCAAACTCTTCTCTGGATTTTTTTTCTCTACTCGTTTCTAACAAGCCTGAGCATTTGACTGTTTCAGCCAGTTACAGACACTACTTGTTTCTGTTTGTTATCGTGAAACATGAGTCCAGATCAGTCGCGTAGCCGAAAAAGCACGATAAAAGTTTTTACACAAAAACAACACTGAAAATGTTTAGGCAAAGTGGTGTGATGGGTGGCCTTTCTCCTCACTGTTGTACCCTTCTCAGAAGTTCTCAGACCTGGATGGAGTTCAGAAATATCAGAATCTCGAGTGCGCATATGGGGTTTCTTTAGGACCATACAGACTATGGAATCAAAGTTGTTCTGTATGGCTTGGCCTAGTCTTGTAACGGCATGTTTCCGGGACCACCGCTCTCCATATGGGGGGACCCAAAGATCTCCTCCTGTAACATCTGAGATCCATCTATTGCACAGTGCAATTCTCCACCACACTGTCCTGCTGACTCTCAAGTGCTGTGGTTCTTGGGGTTAACACGACTGGGGATCACGTTTCACGCCACAGGCAGTTGCGCAAATAGAGGTCCTGTTTATTTTCCCCTCTCCAAATCCTAATCTAGCCGAGATTTGCGATGGGGGGGGTCTGACTTTTGAGCAAGTTCAGAGTGCTAACAATGCCATTCCCAGAAGGGTCCCAACCTGCTTGGCACGGGTTGTTTCAAAGAGGCACTTTTAATGTAAATTCCTTCGCTCTTGAAGTTGCAGAAACAGAAACAGTTCCCTGACCACAAAATTGCCAGGATATAGCTGGTTTATGTGCAATAATGAGGCTCAATAAATAACATGCCAGACTTACCTCAGCTCCTTCAATTTCTCATTCTTTCTGTGTGTTGCACATGTTTGGGCCTGGATTGAGGCTTACACGAAAGTTTGTGTGCAAGCAATCTGGGGTGTCTGGCTGATTGTACATGTGCACATATGTATATTCATACATGTATTTTAGCTTGTAAGAATGTCTGATCTTTCTCATTGCCCTGCACATTCTGGATATACTATCTCCCTGAATGCCCCGGCGTATACTGTATGTGTATGTGCACAGGTCATTTTAATGTGGTGTGAAAAAGTTTTGTGGTTTTACTTTGTTACTGCTTTCTTAACCCCACTTTGATGATGTGGAAGGACCTTGGGAAACCTCACACACACATTGCCTGAAACCGTTTGTCCCAAGCAGGGTCGTGACAAACCGGAGCCTAACCCAGCAACACAGGGTGCAAGGCTGGAGGGGGAGGGGACACACCCAGGGTGGGACACCAGTCCGTCGCAAGGCACCCCAAGCGGGATCCAAACCCCAGACCCACTGGAGAGCAGGACCCGGTCAAACCTGCTGCGCCACCACACCTCTCTTGGGAAACCTATGCATTGACAAATATACTAACACATCAATGAGCTGAAGCAGATTTGTAAGGAGGAATGGGTCAGAATTCCAGTGTGATGTAAACGAGATCAACTGAGTGAGAAAATTCTTAATTTTAGTTTTTGCTGCTGAACCAGGTTCTACAAGTGAATCATTGGCTGCATATTTATACGAGGCTTCTGCATGCTGACATTTTTGGTTGAATAAATAATAAAAAATGCAGATAGATAATGACGTGTTATTTATTGTGTGAGGTTAGATTTATCTATACAGCTAGGACTTTATGAGGACTAAAAGAGGGTTAGCGATGTGCCAATATCTAAAACCATAGAACTGAAAGAGGGTGTACTTTCTTTTTCACATCACTGCACATACCTCAATATGCCCTGACTGTGTCAGAACTGAAAAATGGGGAGCAATCACTAATACCAATGCCTTGTGTATAGATGTGACTGCACTGACTTAGAGTCCCGGTTCACCCCAAGGATCCAACCAAAACCCCTCTACCATGCCCACCCAAGGAGAGAGCAGAACTATAAAAAGGCACAAAAATCATCATCATTGTCTTCGTCGTCATCATCATCGTTATTATTATAGATTTTGTTACCTGCCGGGGCACAACTTGCATTTACATTTTACATTTAAATATATTCATTTAGCTGATGCTTTTCTCCAAAGCAACTTACAGTGTTAAGCTAAGTGAGTAACTTGGCAATACCGCCATGAGTCCATCAGCATTTGGACTGATAGTAGGGGAAAAAAACAGCCAAAGGTTTCTTGTTACTCATTTTAAAATATATTATGTCCCTCAGCTCAGATTTCTGTGTGTTTTGAAACAGAACCTGCTGTTGACTAGGGGTAATTCAGCCTTTTTCAAGGAGATTTCAGAAATCTTAAATTGTGGTGGGGTGGCGAACGCATGCAAAAGTAGTTAGTCATAAGGATGCAGTTCTTGACTGGTCCAGCCATAGCTCAAAGTAGCCAGCGATGCATACAACTTGCTTATGGGTTTGATAACTTGCCTTAAAGCTTGTAGCTTGTATTTGACTACTACCTGATTCTCTAGGACTGCTTTGTAAAAAAAAAAAGAAAAAAACTTGACATCCGAAGCGCTTTCATAATCAGGAGTTCTTAGAAAACAAGCAAGCAAATATTTCACCTTTCGCCAAGTGACTGTGTAGGTGATTGTGCGATCAAGCACATCTGTGTCAATGCTTTGGACCACACCTGCTCGGCTCCCATCTCTGTGCCTATTTAACAAGTCACAGATGTTGATCCTAGGAGTCAGTCTACCGCCACACGACCAAATAAAACAGAGAAGTGGTCATTTGCTATGGGGTCAAAATTGCAGGTAACGGTGTCTCCTCTGGCCATTTTGTATGTCTCATGGTGAATGTGTTTGAGAGCACATGTGTGGGCATGCATTGTCATGTGCTTGTACAGGTTCAACAGAGCATCCAGCTTCTGGATAAAAACATCTGGAGGACACCTGTGGGTCTGAGACTCTTTGCTTTAGAGGGAGCTGGGGTACATACTGTCCATTGAGTTTAACTTGTAGACATTAACTACAGTAGACCTTGAACCTGATTGATTACCCGGTGTTTTCCCTCCAGGCATGGTCAGCAACCCCGTTGCGATGACTGCAGGGCTGTTTCTCTCGACATACATGGGCAATGTTTGTTTTCCCAGTCTGTTGCAGGCATTATGGACCCATCCAGCTGTAATGTTTGTCCTTCCACCACCCCAAACTTCAGACCTTGCTCTTGTGCCTTTATCAATGGCTTAATCTTGGTAATATGGAGATTTTGAATTAAACAAAACAAAACTGTTAATCTACTGATGAGGTTAACATTTATGACCTTGCCGAGAAACAAAGCAGGAAAATTGTTGTTTCATTGAAGGTTCTTCTGGCTATTTAATCAACTTCAGTTTGTAAGTGCTGCACCACCTCGGGTTTTATGGGTACTCGTCCCAGTATGTAAGTCAGCTGCTGAAGGACATGAGAAGACGCAGAGCTCAGATAAAATGAAATGCATGGCTATCCTCAGTGAAGTTCTACATTAGTATTGTAAACCACGCATTGGATTATATGGAGCTGTCAACAATTACCTTGAGTTGTGAAAAAATGTGAAAAAAAATCCTAAAAGGAGGTTACATGGTGGAGAAATCTGAGCAAAATGGCATGGACTTTTCACAACAAAGAAGCTTATGGGGAAGGAGGTCTAAAAAAGGGACAACAGGGAGTTCAGATACCACTGCAGCAGCAGATTACTTCGCTATTCATGGACTGTATCGCCAGTCGTTAACTTTGCATCACCCAGCAGCAAAAGCAGCTGAATTATCACAGTTTTTTATTAGATACACTAGGTATACTGGCAACCAATGAGTCTGGTATTGTTAGTGTGTGTGTCACTGCCATACAATACTGCGGAATGAGGGGAACTTCCAAGGCTGACGGAGTCGCAAAGAAATTTATAAGTAATTCCAATCAGTTTTGCTTCAATCCTTTTGCAATATCCTGTTGAATGTTCTTAAAGCACACCATCAATACACACACAGACACTTGCAAGGCCTCGCATCTCCTTCAACTTGGGGTGGAGCAAAAAAGAGGAAGGTACAGCAAATGTGGACGCTAGGTTGTAGTTTTTGGCACGATGCATTGTGGGACAAAGGCAGTGGAGGGGGGGAGGCACTGTGGAGTGAAAAAAAACCCCATATTTGTGCTGTGTTAATCATTAATTGAGGCAGCCCATCCTTGGCAGACTGTCCTTCATTAGAATATTAACCAGCCAGCTCAGACAATGGCCTCAGTGTTCTCCTGCGTATCTGGGTTTCTCCTGCTGGTGAGCCCGCTGTCCTTGTTTTTGGCCTTCTCCGTTCAGCCTAATTCCAATAACTAGCAAAAGTCAGGCCCAGAAAACAAACAAGGGGACCCTCTTTTCTCTCCCATGCCCCCACTGCTTCCTTGTCTCTCTTTAGGAGTTCATGTCTGCAGCCATGGAGACGTGCCAGCACATATATGGCACTACAGGTTACATTCACAATTCACTGGGAACAATCTATAGGTAATCATAGGAGCAGCTGTGGGAAGGGCAGTAATTGTTGTTGTAGTGCTACAAGCAGGCTTTTGTGCTCAAAACCTGTAGACTTTACAAGATCTGAACTGGAGTGAACAGACAAAGCCTGGTGGCGAGATTGTTTTTGTGCATCGCTGACTTTTCCTTTGCCTGTTACTGTCAATCACCCAAGGAAATATGGAAAAACATGCAGGGAGTGGGCATGTTTCTCAGAGCCGGGTGTTTTGCACGCAGAAGCAGAGTAGTGATCAAAGAACGTGGTGAAGTGCCCCTGTGGGAGACACAGTGCTTTTGGCCCTTTAACACTGCCTTAGGCTTCAAAGTTGCCCTCACTGGTGTGGGCAACAGGTGGACCCCAGCACTGGAATTCTATACATCTTGATCAACAGGATGGGACCAGCTATCCAAACTCCAGATGCTCTGATGTCCATTGACAAAGTAATTAAAAGAAACTTCCTGGTACTTGTTCTCTACAATGTCCCTATAATTCATCCCCGACCCTCATCCCCATTTGCCTCCTGCTCCTAATTTAGTTAACGTCCTTCTCACCCCGGTCTCCATTTCCCACAGCCAAAGTCCATCGACTGCACAAATTATTTTTCCCAGAACTCTTTATTCTGTGACGGTCAGCTCAGCAGAGATTCTGCAGTCACTTGTAATCTTGATAACCTTACCTCATTTCCAAAGCAACGTCATTCATCTGGAGCAACCATTGAGCCCTCCCTTTTTCTGTCACTGTGTCAACATGGTTTTTGCCCTGATCTGGCAGCACAATGGGAGCAGTGTTGATCTTCGTCCTTGGACGTGTGTCACACAAGCCTGGGGTGGTCTCTGTCACTACCTTACAAGGTTGCCTTCTACCCTGCCATGTGTCAGTGCATAAGCTCTACCTACCTCTGAGTTGTGTCTCACTGTGTACGTAACACAACTCAGCGAGCCGCAATCTTTTCAGCATACAAGATCCCATATGGTGTTTTACCTTCAAAGAACAGTGTGAAATTAGAGGTTACTAAAGCCTGCCAATGATGGCAACTGTCTTTCAAAACAAACCCCCCAATCACAAGTTTTTCTTGATACTGCCACGTGGTACTTCGCTCCAGGTGGTCATTTTCTGCTACAGCCTGTATTTAGGACCCTGGGAACTGGCAGGTCAGTCATCACGGTGCCCAGCTCCTCTCCCCAACACCCAGCTATGGTTCATAGCATTCCTACCACCCCTGTTGAGGCTTATGTTATGTACTTACGAACCACAAAAACCGTGACTCCTTTGTTTTTGTTCAGTTCAAACAAGGACACGTACTCTTTTAGACATAGACAAAAAAATATAACCAGAAAGACCAAGTTTTCGAGCAACATTTGAAAACACACACACTGTCAGAAACCGCTTGTCCCATGCGGGGTCGCAGGGAGCCGGAGCCTAACCCGGCACCACAGGGTGTAAGACTGGAGGGGGAGGGGACACACCCAGGATGGGACGCCAGCCCATCGCAAGGCACCCCAAGCGGGACACGAACCCCAGATCCACCGGAGAGCAGGACCTGGTCAAACCCACTGCGCCACCACACCCCCCACTCATTTGAAAACATAAAGCTGCAAATTTTAAAATGTATTGTTGTCACGACAGGCCGAGAGAACCGGGATGGAAAGACCCAAGTGTGAAGTTGTTTGTCTGGAGTCAGAGGATCAGGCAAGCTCTCGGTATCGGGGACAGGCGGAGGGTCGGTCGATCGGAGGTCGGGGTCAGAGCTGGAATCCGTGCGCGAGGTCAGGAGACAAAATGAAGAGTCAGTCGAACGGCAATCGGAGTTGAAACGAAGATCCGTGGGCGTGGTCGAGAAACAAAGCTAGGGGTCGAAACCGGAGAACGTGAACTGAGAACTGGAGATGCGTATGAGCGAGGAATCACAAGGAAGGGCGGTTGTCCCTGACGAGATTCCGCAAGGGTACGGGAGCTGAGAAGGGTCTTTTAAAGGGTGAGCAGTTAATCAGGTGCTGGAGCAGAGTCAGGTGTTGTCGGCTGAGTTGTGTACGTGACAGTTGTTTTGAGTATTCAATTTATTACACTGACTCTAAGAGCCACTTTACAGAACTACAGAGAATGTCACCAGTTAATTTCAAGTGGATTGATCCTAAAATGAAAACGAGACTGAATTTGTACAAAGGACCTTCTTGAGCTGTGGAAATTGTGAAATCCCAAGCTTGCCAAATTACAGCGTTATTTGTTCTTTTAAATATTGAGCATAACTAGCAGGCTGCCATTCTGCTTTTTTCTCTTCCCTCTCTGTTTGGAAGCTGTGCTGAAATCTGCAGTCTCACTGGAAACCAGGCACCCCCCCTCTCCTAATCACTGTGTTTATGAGGTCTAATCACAGGCCTCCTAGCTTCTCCAGGCTGCTGATGGAGACTCCACAGAGCGTGGAAGGAGGAGGGGTGTGGACCGTGCCACAAATGTCCCCCATGAACAACCCCCCACCACTCTCCCTATCCCCCAACAAAGACCACCTTCAATAAGTGAGTACAAGACAGACAAACAAGCAACTAACTCCATAACAGAGGAGAGCCCAAAAAAACAATAACAATCCCCAAACAACATGAAAATTGTCTCTCGAAATGCTCACTTTACCAAATTCCAGCCTTTTAATTATAATAATTATAAGTCTTCTTCAGCTAAAAACAAGTGGGCTGCACACACGAACAGAGGCAAGGATTCTCTGGGTCTTTCCCTATAAGGCCCCCACTGAAGGGAGGGGTATTATGTTGCACAGCACGACTAACTGCAGGACTATTCCTGTGAGCACTATATGGAGATGCTGTGGTACATAAGAGACAAACCTCAGATAAGGAATTATAGGTATGAAGAGGAGGCAAGTCTCTGATGTTCAAAAAAGATGGGTCACTGACAATGTGAATGAGCATGCTTTTTTTGGAGAGAAAGGTAAGTCATTGGCGTTGACTGAGGAGATGATGCTTCTTCTTGGCGCTGACATTTATTGACACTGATACCGATAAAAAGTAGTGGGGTCTTCAGACTGTAAACGTCTTGGTAATAATTACAAAAGGGTGGTGTTCATGGACAGTATTGTTGGAGGGTAGTGCCATACAAGGAAACAACTTTCTCACCTTACAAAAATAAGGCAGCTGCCTTGCCTCAAGTAAAGAGAGGTGAAGGCAGCAGTGGAGTGGGATTGTTGTCCACATGGTATTGTGAGGGACTCCACGGCAACAGAAGACAGCCACTCACTTGACATCAAATCAAAAGTCTGCACCGTGTCAACAGGGCACTACGATAAGCTACATCTTGCTGTCAGGGGCGGCAGATTTGCTGTGTTGTAACGCCAAACGGCAGCCCACACCCTCATCTCTAGCACCAGAGCATCAAACACACTATTAAAGTGCTGCTGAGTGACAAGAGCCCTGGACAGCATCCCCAGAACTCACTACCTATAACTCACCCCTCCAGATAACTTATAGCCCATCTGCTCCTAGGAGAGTAAGTCTACCCAATGAACACAAGCAGGCCAAGGTAGGTAGTTCTGAAACAAATCTAAGGCTTTCTAGAGATGTCAGTCTGATAATAAGATAATCAGTTAAGTTTCAATCTGAAACTCAAGAAATCAGGAAAGCTTTTATGAAACACACATCATGTTTGAAGACTAATCATGTTTAAAAGATCTTCAGCTGTTTGGGCTTAAACTGTTGTAGCGTGATTTTCACCATATGTGGTAACACTTATAGATGCCAACATGGTATGCCATGTTGAGAATCCTATCTCTTTCAGTAGAAACTAATCAGTCTGAATAATAATCCATTTCGTATGTATCCCAAATTTTGTCCTTGTGAAAAGTTAAATCTAGCACAGCTTCCTCTTTTTTTCTGCATTTGTTGCCGAAAGGAGTGCTGTGGTCCATATAAACCATTCCCAGATAGACCACTGCCTCCATACAACACAACCTTCAAAGTGTCACAATCCAACAGCAGGATATAGTGATTCTTATGATAAAATTCAAAGTATCAGTACAATAAATGATATGTCCTGCAAATAGATCTTATTCACTCTTTATGAAAGCTTTATGGAGACATGGCATTGAGTCTTGCATTGACCTACTGCTGCAATACCCTTGAGCAAGGTACTTACCCTAAATTGCCCAAGAAAAATTGCTAAGCTGTACAGATGAGAGAACAGTAGTAAGTAGCCTAACAATGTTTATTCCTTTGGAGAAAAGCATCAACTAAATGAGTACAGGTAAGTCTGTTTTTTTTTTAGTACAGTAAAAGGTGAGAAAACTGTCATTTATTGCTCACCATCACTGGTTTTGCCCTCCTTGGATCCTTGGGGTCTCTGTTCCCACCCATTAGAAAAGATACTGCTGTCTCTTCGCTACGAACCATTGTCTGCTTGCCATAATGCTTTGTCTTTGGCTGAACCACAGAGATTTTCCGGATTGGTATTTCAAAGACCACAAAGTGGAACAACATGCCATTTGTCTTTGCCGCGGTACTCGTAACCTCAGTTGAAAAAAAATTGACGGTTTTCAGGACCCTCTACAGTCAACGCATGATTCCATGTTTGAAAAGGCCGCAATCTGAAAACCACCATTTTTTCTCAGTCCTTCCAGCATTTTTTTTCCTTGTTTATTTTCCCATTGACCAGATCTACGGTGGAAGTTTATGGTGACATGATACAGAACAAATGAGCTTGGCACACAACAACAACACAAGCACACTTGAGTCAGGCCTGTTAAGACCTTGCGTGGGAGCATCCGGAGTAGGCTGCGGAATAGCTTGGAATCACCTCAAAGGCCCCTGATACACTGTAATCTCTACCAGTGCAGTCAGAAAGTTCCCTCAGAGCCTTGTCCAAGACTTCCTTCCCTGCATTCTATCTTCGGTGTGTCCATCTTCCATACCGGCGGCTCGTCCTGTCTGATGGTACCCGGTCTTGAAGCCTCCTCTCATGTTTTCACAAGTCCTCAATTTGAGTACATGCATCTTTCTCCCCAGTCTCTAGCCCATGACCTTCTTGTTACTCCAAAGCAAACTCACAGTGCTTGGCTTGCTACTCGTATGTTTTTGCTTGACCTGGGTGAAACAGGGATATGACTGAACCTAACAGCAGATTCCCCTGGGGCTTGAAGCTAAATACTGTTGTTCTCAAAACTAGTTATTTAAGCACTACAGCACATATAGTGAAGAGAGCAAGGATCACTTGCAAAGCATACAACTGCTGTTGTATGATCTGTCACACCCTAGTCCTACTGTACGTATCTCTGCTGTATGTAGTCTATCCCCACATAGAGTGGGATAGCGTTCCAATACAGATTCATCCAAAGAAATACATTTCCCAAATATAGCCCCTTTGCTTACATTACCCACTCATTAAACATTCTGATTAATGGGTCTCTTTGCTGAGAAGGAAAAGTAAGAAAGCTTGGCAGTAGAAGTCTTGGAAATGGAGCCATCACCCATAACACAGAATAGGCTCAAGAGAACACAGCTTTCTGTACTTACTGCCAAACCAGAGGAATAAATACAGTTAAATTTCTATACATGGTCTTAGTGCTTACTCGGATGGTGATATGTTATGTCTGAGATCACATTATGAATTTTCTATTAATGTTATGGCAATGAATTTCATATTACAAATTGAATTCAAATTTCATGCCTTGCTATTAAACAGAAAAGCAGGGATTGTTAGAAAAGCAGTGATGAAAATATAGTTCTTTAAAATAAACTTCTTCTAAGTTTTCTGAACTACACACACATTGTCTGAAACCATTTGTCCCAAGCAGGGTCGTGGCAAGCCAGAGCCTAGCCTGGCAACACAGGGTGTAAGGCTGGGGGGGGCCAACACACCCAGAATGGGACGCCAGTCCATCACAAGGCACCCCAAACAGGACTCAAACCCCAGACCCAACAGAGAATGGGATCCGGCCAAACCTGCTGCGCCACCGCATCCCCCTTTTGGTATTTGAAATTGGACATTTTACCTGTATTTGTATAGCACTTGAATTAACTGTCTCTGGTCCATTTCCTTATCTTACTTGTGACTAATGTGTGTTTGGGTACTCTGGGGTCAAAGCCTGTCTAGTTTGTTATGATTCTTCTGCCTGGTTAACTCAACAATGTTTGTTGAACCCTAATGGACAGACACCCACCAGTGTTGAATGAGTGCTATCATGGCTAGGGGCAGAAGGTGCACCCTAATTGACTCTGTTTATATGTATACTATTGGTGTGATTGAGAACTTGGGGCTTGTTGAGTGGGATGGGCAGTAAGGGTATGAAAGAGGGTAGGCCACAGGCTAGGTGACCAAACCTCTACAGCTCTCAAGTATCCAGTCACATGGAGGCAGATTTGACTGCCAGAACCATGGATGCCAAATTACTTGTATTTTCACAGGACTTGAGTATCTGAGACAGCATGTGTGTCTTTATAGTGCTATTCTAACATATTTTCCATGGACTACTCTTCTAAATGTCTTTTCAGCCATTCACATAATTCCAATGAAAATAGAAAAACACTTCCCAAACTGATGTGTTGTTATTACCATTATAAAATTTTCATGCACTCAATTCTGAAGCTGAAGATGGAAAGTCTCTTGAGGAGGATAGAGGTCTACATTGTGATTCAGGTAAAAGGCATTAGAGTAGCAGTATGTTCTTATTCATCTAAATCATTTCTGCTCCAAAACTGGTCTAGGCTATCCTACTCATAGCTGTTTGCCTGTGTCAAAGGGGGCTAAACTCAACTCCGAAAGAGGTAGGTAGACCAAACAGCCTTGTATCTTCATTAAAGGGGAATATTGTCTGTGAAACAGCTGACCTGGACCAGTGCAAAGCAGGAAGTGAGCAGGGATCCCTTACACTCCACATGTGCACTGTTGCTCAGTGGTGTCCGGCAGCTCTTCTTTAGCTTTTGCTCTAGTTTAAAAGACCCCTCCGCCTCCACCAAAGGAAGTTTCTCTTATCGTCCTGCGTCTATATTTTGCAGTAGGGTGAGACAATGGCAGTAAGAATCCAAATAGGCCTTCATTCACATGCTTTCCACAATCAAAAACACAGTGATACAACAAAGAAGCTGGCAGACCGCGAGGGGAACCTGCAGAATTAACACACCACTACCATACCAGGGCGAAGAGCCTATGTTTGTATGGCTGTGAATAAGCTCCCAAGAATGGCACAGTGTCACCAGATCCACTCTGCTAATATGGCAGGTTTGGCTGCCACCTCACCCTAAACCGCCACTGTCACCTAAAGTATGTCTCACCCCCCAACTCCAGCCTGGGTCTGCTTCCAGCACGGAGAAGGGTGGTGGAACGGCAGGACACAGCTCGCCTGTGGGGGTGAACAAAGGACTGCTTTCAAGGGTGTCAGCTGCTAGGGGTGGGGGGCCCCAGCAGTCAGGATGCCAGGGAGGAGGGGCAGAAAGTGGGGAAAATCCCACGGACGGGGTTTGGTAAGACAGTGCGTGTCTTTCCATGCATTCCACGGCAATCGTGTGGGCCGGGGGCTTAATGCCCGGAAGTGTTTTCTCTTTCATGATATTACATGTTTGTGCCATATCTGTCTCACTCAGATTGCTATTACAATCCCACCGTTAGATACCCAAGTATGTTTTCATGTCTTAAACAATATATAAGAAAATGGATAAATGTTATAATTTAAGGGGGTGCGGTGGCGCAGTGGGTTGAACCACAGTCCTGCTCTCCGGGGGGTCTGGGGTTCGAGTCCCGCTTGGGGTGCCTTGCGACGGACTGGCGTCCCATCCTGGGTGTGTCCCCTTACGCCCTGTGTTACCGGGTAGGCTCCGGTTCCCCGTGACCCCGTATGGGACAAGCGGTTCTGAAAATGTGTGTGTGTGTTATAATTTAAACATCAAGAATATTAAGATTATACTCAAATGGCATGTTAGTATTTTTTTGATGCCTCTCCTAGCAGACCTAGTTTATTCGATGACTGGGTTTGCAAAGGGGTGAAACACATACAGCAAACTTTTTTCCAGGTTTGTTTGCTTTGGACCACATGACACCAGAACTTCATGTAATCAATGATTTATCTGACCAGGGAATCGTAACGCAGGGAACGTAGACATTTGGCACTCTGTGTCCTACTGTTCTTGATTGTAGACCGTGAGGTTACTGCCGTTTTGGAGGGAACCGTTATTTCCCTAGTATATTTACAGAGTGGCATCTGTGGTGTACACAGGGGAAAATAGTATCACTGGAGAAAACAACACTTTTCTTTGCCCCTTTCTAAGATTTATTGTAAAATGGGAGGATTGTGCACTTGGCAGCCCTTGTAGCTTTCATCCATTCTTGCCATCTCGTCGAGGAAAAGATTTGTTTTGGTCATTGAGCAAAACTTCAGTATTCCACACCATCTTAAATCCATCAGTGTCTTCACCTGGGGGTGTGAATGGTGTAATTTAGCGTAGTTTACAGTTTAAGCCTTAAATTGGTAAAGTCCATAATGTCCCCCTCTAGATTAAGGTCAAATGGGCAATGTCACATGTTCAGCTTCCTTAGAGTGGTCTGTTGAAGGTGTAGACATTTTGTTTTTTGAATATTTCAGCGGTTCCCTAGCCATGCTTCCTAGGCTGTAGAAGAGAGCTCAGACTTCTTGCTTTGTAATGTCCGTAAGGTAAGGATGTGAACTTTAACCCATAACCTTAACCCCATTGCTTTTCCTGTTTTGACCAACCATTAGCAAAATATTTTGAGACCCAAGAGAGAGATCTTCAACCTTGTGCATCTGGCCATTAAAATAAAACAAGAAGTACTACAACATTACAGCTAACAAGACAGACATTTGTATCTGCACCTCATGGTATTTAGCATATCTTGCTTTTTATCTGATTTGTTATTGTATAAATGAAGTTAACATTATGCAATTTACATATATTACGTATATGAGTATGATTTTAGTCAATCTGCACACCAACGTGGTTTTCTTTTTTCTGTGAATTTGAAGAACGCTATGTATGGAAGATATGTTTCACAGTTTGGACAATTTTCTTCAAGTAATCAAGGAGCTCACCAACAGAATAAGCATCGAAGGGGTCGTTTTTGGTTGTCTTCTCTTTGTGAATTTGTGGCAAGTTGCATCATTTAACAGGAAATAAATGATTCAAAAAATTTCATGTGATTGAATGAAGGGAACCAATGTCTCTAGGTAACCTTCATTTCACAAGGCCCTTGGAAGGACCGCTGAAAGAAGACCCATTCTGCTATGTTTTTGTGATGGAGCTGTCAGAGGGCCAGTACAATCTCTGATCTCTGACTGGACTAGTGCCAGCTCTTCAGGAGCAGCCAAGTCTAATGAAGGGATAATGCTGTCCAATCCTTGTAGACAATGGGGTATTCTGCTGACATGGCAAGGAGAACATGGAGTTGTGATGGTAGTAGTGGGTGAGGGAAAGTCTCAAAAGCCTTAGTAAATGCCGGTGAGCATGTACTGCAGGACTAACTGAGGATAACAGAGAGCCGAAGCTCTGTATATGCCTAGTTCCACCAGTTATATAGTACACACAGCGATTCACTGAAACAAACTCCAGCCAGCAGAACATTATAAGCAGCTTACAGTGTACTCTCCTGTTGTATTTTTTTAGAGGTACTGGCCCCCTTTCAGGTGGGTGCAGAATGAAAGCACTCTCAGGTGAATTTTCCACACCCAGAGTTTAAAGGTCAGACACAAGGTAATGTAACTCAGAACACTGGCGCCACAGCAGTACACAGATTAAATGGAGGGGATGCTGATGGGAGAGGGCAGGAGTGGGGGGTAGCTGGATCTTCATTTCCTGCTGCCCGGCCAGATGAACACCACAGATATCCATCGGCACCTCCAACCTGAGACACATGGCTCCCGCTTACCCTAACCTACACCCACAGGTGACACAATGATGTTCTTTGAGTCAGTGAGTCTTACATGGGATGGTGGGTTTGGGGGGTGTCTGTGTCCGGCAACGGAAACAGTTCTTATTGGCTTCTTCTGACTCAAATTTTAGGCATATCTGTGTTGAATGCTGGAATGGAAGAATGCTGACATCAATCTTGCAGCACTGCCCCGATGACCCATTACCCACCATGACGGCTGGTCACCCCACTGAAAGGAACTTCGTTAGCAAGCGTGTCCATGCAGTACTCTGTTGTGACCTGGCCTTGAGGACTTGCCACAAAAACAACATCTGGTAATGATTTTGATCAAGCAATCAGCGAGGCAGCTCTCCAAAGACTCCTGTGGAGCCGAAGGCTTAAGAAAGTAACACAAAGCCATTAATTGTGCAAGATATTGTGAGCCTAATAGCCTTAATTAGCTTGATTAAAGTTGAAATAGGAGTAAAGGTGGTGAGAATGCATATCCTGTAAATTAAACCTTTGCCCTCTTACTTCTCTGATCCATAAAACCAGTAAAATCCCAGAATGGTAGTTTGAAAACAACCTTGCTTTCCTGCAATATATGTCTTTCCTTTGTAATATATTGGGTCCCAGTCCATTGTGCAGAAGAGGCAATGCTGTTACCGATGTCTATAGAAAAAAAAAAAAAAAAAAAAACTATAATTTTTTTCTTATCACACATTTTTTTAGACTATACAGTGGAGACACAGCATGCTTGCTCAACTTGTATATGCATAACAAGAGCAAACTGAAGGGTGAAGATTGGGAGTTGGACTTTGGGGAGCTTTTCAAGGTTTGTTTTTTTTGTTTGTTTCAGAAAAGTTTCCCACTGATCTTTAGGGGCATGGGCCTTTTATTGCCCATAAAATGCTACTCAGTAGGAGGGGCAGTGATGGGGGGAGGAATGAATTGGTGGGGAAGTGATGAGATTCTTCAGCTGAGGTGAAGGCATGATAGGGGCTGGCATGAGGGATGTTTAGGGTCATCTCATCCACAGGGTTCAGTGAGTGAGGCCTGAGACTGACCAGCAGTCCTGTTGACCTTTCAGGACCCACTTCAGCCCCCTGCTTGCAGGAGCAAACCTAATGTGTTCACCCAGAACCCAAAGGTGAAGGGTCAGAGGGACTGAACCAGCACACAGAAGGAATAACGGGGCCTGGTTTCTATAATCCTGGATGCAATATTTATGGGTTCACACAATGGAGGGGCCCCTGAGCTAGGAGAAAGAGGGTCCCACACATTAGGAAGGAAAGCTCTAAGAGGAAAATTGCAGATTCACCTTTACATCATCTGCACAAAGGCCAAAAATGATCAGGTATACATGCTTTCAACTGAATTCGTGTGTCCACTGGGCTTTGGTTTCAGCCAAAGAAAGAAAGTGGCATGTTGTCACTTGCACCTTGGTGTTCTGGGATGTTGACATTCTGCTGCATAGCTAGCAATTATTGTAAGGAAGAAGTCAATACAATTACATGTGCCAGTGTGATTTCTATGCCAAACCATGATGAGGTTAAAGTTAGGGTCGGTATAACAACAGTACTGAAGCAGTTCCAAAGTATGGCTTTCTGGAGTACCAGCACTCTGGATGGATCTGGGAAAGGATGCAGGAGGCATTCAAGTCCTGCATAGACTGTCAGCTTCCTTGTGCACACGAGAAGAATTGTGTAGCCCGTCAGGCTCAAACTACAGGTATAATAAAGCAGAGCTTAATAAAGCAAGGCACACCTGAACAAATGGGCTCTTAACGAAGGTTGGCACAGATTTTCTTATACTCCGATGTCTTTTTCTTTTTTTCAGAGCTCATATCAATCACCAGCCTGCAGGAACCTCCACCTCCTCCCCTCTCCCATCTAGTGCTGCTGATAGTACTCTTCTGTCATCTTGCTCCTCTTCCCCCCTCGTATACCTAGCACATTTCTTAGCTACAGTTAGACTCACTTCCCTTTTAATCCATTTGTGTCCATGGGAGCTGAATAGAGGGGTCACTGTGCTCCTTAAGGAAGAGCTCTCCCTTATGTCAACACTTTTGGCACTCCCCCTCATTTATCTGTTTCCCTCTCTCCCTCCTTGTATATCTCTCTCTATCTCTTCAGTGCTAGGCAAACCGGTCCTGCAAGGGGTCATGTGGTTACCATAACAAAGATGGACAGACCTCCTCTGGCTCCCTGGCCCACTGATAAGGACTGGAACCGTCCATCTTCGGTTTCTGTGTGTTTGCTTTTCCTGTGCCAGGGTTTTGTGCTCTCCAGCAGCCTTCAAAGCTTTTCTTTCTGCTGTTCTTCTATCCCTTGGATTGAATGGAAAGAACAAAAAATGTTATTGCTACAGAAGACAGGATCTCATTCCAGGCTCATGGCATCTGGATAGAGTATATCTTCATCCACTATTATTATTGTTACTTTATTTGTTATTCAGCATGGCTCTTTCCACAGCAGCTTACGTTGTGTATCTCAAAATTACTGTCATTTATTATGAAACTTTGAAAATGTGCAGATGTGTAAAAGTTTCTTTCAAAAAAAGAAAAAACCTCCCCAGAGGATCCACTGACACACGAACCAGCCCCTTCACGATGTATTCTGCAGTTTCTGACACTGAGAGATATTTCTTCTTGCAGACTTCCAGGCCTGGCTAAGCTAAATGCTGGCATAGTCTGCTGTGACATCTGTGCAAGACATCAGCACTATCTCTCTTTTTGGAGATTTTTTAGCTGGACAGGAAGCTCCCTCGAATCCTATCATAAACAACATCTGGAGACTCCTGGGTGTTTCTCTCCCCAGCTCAATTTTCCTCTCAGTGAATACATTGTGACTGCTGGAGTTGGGAGAAGGGTAGCGCGGTGCTTGCTGGGTTCGGTAGGTAAGTCTAGAGAACATCCTGGGTAAAATTGTTGCGGGGTAGATATCCAAAGGAGAGCATTCCTAGACTAAGAGAGCTCAGGTTCCATTGAGCCTCATGTCTGAGTTACCAAGGCAACCACAGTGACACACCAGAACTACATTGAATGGTTGGCCAGTTAGCCTCCCACCCCCCAGTGCACCCACACACACATAGAGACACCCTACCTTCAGTAATCCAACCTCATACGGAGTGGAGGTGCACAGACTAATTTAAACATCTAATTCTTGATAACTCTGCTGTCTTGGGTTTTTTCCTCAACCTTGATGCTTGCATTAGAAGTGGGAATGTGCCCATTATTCACTAACAACTGCTGTTTGTTCACTGGGGGTTTTGTACACCTGTATACTTCTGAAAAAAAGTAAAATAAGACCATGAACTCCAAACTTCATCCAAGGTAAAATACCGATTTACATCCCCTACCATAAATAACCAGACAGACACACACACACACACACACACCCTTACGCTACCTATCCTGGTTGCTTTGTTTCCTAATCCCACTCCCCCAGTTAAAAAAAAAAAAAAAAACAACTCTGTGCTTCAGTGCCTCTCTGTCCATCAGTCCCCAGAGCTCCAGTAACTCGAGCACTGTGGCAATGGGATCCCACAGGGTAGTCAGACCATCTCCATAGCAATGGAAAGGGGATTAGCACAAATGAAGGGAAAGAGGGGGGTCTCTCTCTCCTGCATTTCCATTAAATTAATCCCGATCAGCCTCGTCAGGCAAAGCCTAGCAATAATGACTTTGGGTAAAGTGCAAAGAGTGTTAGCTTGAATGAGTTTACATTTCACTTGGATTTAAGGAAAGAAACAAAAACGACTCTTAAAGGCAAGACGGGTGGAGGGGGGAGGGGCTGTCCCACTGAATTCTTTTTTTTCTCAATGTTCCACAAAAACATACAAGTTGTGCCTAAGAGTTTTTGGTCACTCTTGCTACGTAAACCATACCCCACCATTTTTCATGAACTGCACCTAGTGTTTAGGATCTTAAGCCAGCAGAACCCTGACGTCAACAAGCAAAGCTATGTTACATTTTCATCATCGTCAAGGCAAAACATCCACAAAATTTCTTGCCTAAGGGTAAAAAGTGACTGATTCCTACCCTTTATACTCTGGGCAAGTTCACCTACATCAAAATGCTTCTTTTTAGGTAGATTCAAGCTGGCCTATGGTTTGGAGTGGTTGCACCAGGTCCCTGTGGATTGGCTGTAAAATCTCGAGGAGGCACTGCACGTTGAAGATGCTCAGAAGTACAAAAGCACAAGAAGTGCTTTAAGTGGCTTTAAGTCGAGCCTTGCAGAAAACTCGAAGTAGAGAGAGAGCACTAAGGGTTGTTTCACAGATGTCCATTTGGAAACTGCCGTTGGAGTCTACGATGAATCATCAATGACAAAGGAATAAGCCTCAAGTAGAAATGCAGTTTTAGTGCTCCTTGCCACTCTAAGTGGGACTCAACCACATGCCGTGCATTTGGATGATGATGGGCACGCCATTCAATACACCAACACTCTCTACACCAAGATAATGAAAAATAGTGAAACAAAGTACACACTCAGGTGTGCAGATTCCTGGGTATGGTTAATTTATAGTGTGATTTTACTTAGCAAAGGGAGCACTCTGTCTTGTGGATTTACTTTTCTAAAAGATTTAGAAAAAGCTGAATGGATTTACCACTGTCAGCCATAGGTCAGATGGACACTGTGACTAATATGAACTTTTATTCAGGAATCCAAACGAAAAGCAAAAATAAGGGTTGAATTTGGAGTGGAATGTACACTTTATATTATACCACAGTTTATGGAAGCAGTTCCATTCAGCATAGGTAGACAGCTCTTTCTCCAGTGTTATCTCTCAGAGGGGGCAGAAATAATGAGAGAAGTGGAAAAAGGGCAGCAGTACATGTTGTTGTCAGTCTGTTATTAACCTCCTGTACTTTTTTACCCCTTGTTCCCACAATACATCTATTGATTCAGCTGATGCTTTTCTCCAAAGCAACTTACAATTTTAAGGTTATAGTTATTCACACATTTATACAGCTGGGTAATTTTAATGGAGCAATTTAGGATAAGTACCTTGCTCAAGGGTACTATAGCTAGAGGGAGGGATCAAACCTGCAACCTTTAGCTCCAGCTCTGACCACTACACTACCAACTTTCCAATATGACCACCTCCTTGATAAGAACATGTATACAATGAATGTAATGGTTCTGTAACTTAGAAGTGGAATAGAGGTTGAAACAAGCAAGGATAGCTGGTAATACAGTGGCTTGAGCTGCTACCTTTGGACCCACTGAGGCTTTGGGGGTTCTGAAAAGGTTGCAGGTTTAAATCCCATTTCTAGCTCTAGTACCACTGAGTAAGGTACTTACCATAAAGTGTTCCTAAAAGAACCCAGTTGTACAAAAGGGTAAATAAGTGTAGGTTCGAGAAATTGTAAATTGCAGAAGAATTTCAGCTAAATAAATTTTCATTTAGCAGATGGTTTGCTCCCAAATGACGCGAATCTCATAGAAAATAGAATTTGTGCATTACAGTTGGAGAGAGACGCGTGATTCTTAAGTACAGTTAAGTTAGTTTCTTTCCACCATATGAACCAATGTTCATCACACGAGTAGCTGCGTAAAACTTGATCGTAACATCGACGATTCCCGATCACCTTCCTAGTAATTTTAGATACATGTAAACATTCATGTTACGTTACTGAAGTAGCTGCGTAAAGGTTTTTCTAGGGACGATCTTAAGAGTTACAGCGCAATTACATACAGTAAATACATGTAAGAAGGAGAAATGAGGTCCACTGTGACGGTGCTGAGGGGTTACAATGTTGAATCTGCGCGTTCAGCTTTGGGGCCCCCCGCTTGGCCTTCACCAGACCCCTTTGCTGACAGGAAATGGGTCAGCACACACCTCAGGGTTAGGTGCAGGGCTTCGGTCTGTCATTACTCAAGCACACACAGCATTGCTCCTCTTAAGGTTGTGCCCTATTTCTCTGTGTCTGTGCACCCCACACCCTGGAACGGAATCATTTTTCAATGGAATATGATTTAGGCTGCGCTATGGAGTAGAAGCTCATGGTTCTTTGTGATATCATTGTCCATGACATCTGGAAGCTGACATTCAGTTTCTCTGCTCCAAGATACCTAATGACCAGGACTGGAATGCCTTAGCCAAGTCCATTCCTTTTTTACTGCTCCCCCAAAACAAGTCTTATGTAACCAGAGCCACTTGCTTTCCTGTACTCTTGGATCATGGGAATAAAACCATCTCCCCCTTTCCCCTGGGAGATAAAATCAGCACTGCCCTGAACAATGAGGCCTTTCACTGTACAGCCAGCACAAATCTCAAAGCACATGAGAGGATTGTTACAGATGAGCACAGTACAGAGCAAGAGGCATTTTAACAACTAACTGCTGTTATAATAATAGTAATAAAGGAGTAAATCCCACATCAAGTTAAGGTGAGGGTAGTAGTGTTTACAGCTGCCAGCTTTGGACTTGGAGGAAGGTACTCACCCTGAACTGAAAAGTAAAAAAGAAAAGTTTTTTTAGCGGTAAAAATGAGCGAGTAATTGTAAATAGCGTCACGCTGTAAATCGCTTTTGGAGAAAAAATGTCAGCTGAATTAATAAATGGAGCAAATCAAGAGTTTATTCAAGCGAGTTAGCAGCGATGCAATCGTGCATAAATCGTCGCTGCAAAACACGCTGCTTTCTGGCCCGAGTTGAGTAAAATCAAGTGAAATATTTGAACACGCTGTCTTGCATTGTACCCTGGACGCCTCATAAAGAGAAAAAAGGAGAGAGAATAAGGCAGCTAATAACTCCAGAAAACACTTTTACCCCCTTTATTACTGTCCTAGAGTTTGGGCGACTGCAAACAGGAATTTGGAACGTCCAAAGATCTTGCTTCGACCCCCCAACTTACTTAATGTGGTTTGGGTCTCTGTGTCCGTTTTAGTTCAGCAAGGCAGAGAGGAATTCCCTGAGACATGGGGTGGTGCACGGGGCAGAGACCCGCTACTGAATGGGGCCCATTGTTTGGTTCCCGCTGTCAGGCGGCAGAGCTACCATCCCCAGGGTCATCTTTGTCCCGCCACACCCATTCCCGCTTTCATATGCTAAAGCACCATAATGACCTGGACGTTCTTCCTCTTACCACCCCCAATGCACTATCCTGGCAACCGTGGCTGCCCCGGGCAACCTGCTTCTGCCCTGTTGCACCAGCCTGGGCAACTGCTTTTGCCTCCGCATGGAGCAGCCCTTGCATCAACACAAGCCAGAACAATGAGGCAGTGGATGGGAAAAGGAGATGGTAACAGGCATTGTCTCTCTCTCTCTTTCACACACACACACACACACACACATACGCTCTCCAAGTGGGACATTGGACTAAGTGTGTTGTCAGCGGGGCAGCACCCAGATTCAAGGCCAGCTAAATTAAGATCATCTTTTACTCTCCCATTAATTAGCATTTGTATTCATCTACGGGGCTTAAATTCATGCCGCCGAGCACAACTCAGCAGTGTTCCTCTCACTTTGTTGGAAAGCTCCATTGCCGCATGTTTTTGTAGTGAGGAGGACATGAATAAACATGACTTCTTTATGAAACGCACTGCTTTTGCGCACTTAGGAGAAGTAAACTTCAGACAAGAGGAGCTGCTGGCATTCGGATTTATATATAGCTATGAATCGTTCCAGAATATCTGAATGCCTGTCTCCTTAGAAATTCTGCAAGATTATACGTTAATAAAGATTAAAAATATATAAATATATATATAAAGATTAAATACTTCAATAAATTTGTAAATATTGACAAATACTGCCTTCTCACAGTGTTACGAAAATCAGACCATTCGTTAACTTCATTGGTCTTCTGAAAAAGCATGTCTGAAGGGTTCTGATAAAGTAAACAGTTCAAAGAGTCATATAATAAATGTTTTTAACTGGAATGTATGGGTTATAGACATTTGAAAGTCTTTTTTTTTAGTTCTTGAAATGCAATTCTCGCTAACCTAGTGTCCTTCATCACGAGAAGTGCTGTAGGATAGATGCCAAGAAAAAGCTTGAAGTAGACGGAGAATTAAGAATTTATTTCCTTTTTGTAGCCAATGGGCAAATATGTGATAACTGCATAATGTCTGTGATAATTATTATTGTTAAACTGCCTTACTGGGACAGTTTTGGATATGTCACATGGATCACCCTTAAGTGTAATGAGTTAGAACCTCTCATTCTTACATTTATTTAGCAGACACTTTTCTCCAAAGCAATTGAACTCTATGAAGTGTTATCAGCCCACACACCTTATTCACCATGGTGACTTCCACTGCTAGATACACTACTTACGCTGGGTCACTCATCTGTACATCAGTGGAACACACACTCTTTCTCTGTCATTCACATACTATGGGTGAACCTGAACAGCATGTCTTTGGACTGTGGGAGGAAACCAGAGTACCCCAAGAACATGCAAACTCCACACACACTGACTGGGGAGCAAACCCACATCCTCTCACACCACCCAGGTGCTGTGAGACAGCAGCGCTACTCGCTGCGCCACCATGCTACTCGTTTCTGGACAAGACCGTCTGGTCTGGCCAGCTTTACGCTAGTCTGCTGTTGTCATGGTGCTGTGGCTTATTTGCTTCATCAGTTAGTAGGCCTGGCTGCTCTGTTGGTTATGGCAACTGGCCTTGCAGCACTTAACAGTGTTTGCAAAGAATAAGCTGGTGTGTTTCCAAGACATGGCTAGGTTGTGGGCAGAAGGGAGGCAGGGATTGTGAAGTGGTTTCCAGGAGATATAGAGCCTTCTGCACACCACTGACCCCTCTACTCCTGCCCCACCCTAATAAGCTTGTGGTGAGGTGACCTTGCTTTGGCTTAGGCAATGGAGGCCACAGTGAAACACATAAACCACTTTCCCATGGCCCAGCAGCTACAGACCTGTCATTACAGTTAATATCCTACAATATATACCCTCTGTCTTTGCTGAAACAGGGGATTTTGCCCACACCACAAATAACACAGGATACCTAATATCCCTGTTTGCGCGCAAAAGCGTTGCAGTACCGTACTGTATAACTGCTCTCATAGATTTATATCATCCTGCTAAAAGGGCTACCAGAAGTGTAATAAGTAGCATTAGCGTCTGCAGTCCTTCTCTGTAGCGCAGAAACAATTTTGGACTAATTCTCCAAGACTAATGAAGTTATTATTGGGACCACAACCACGTTCTCTTCAGGTTGTTGGTTATTTAGCCTGGTGGAAATATTATCCCCGATGCATTATTTCACTGACGCACGTGTTAAAAAGTTGCTTGCAATGTGTGCAAGTTGGAATTGCGGAGATACGTACAGTCAACAGCGGGCTAGGGTTCGAAGTGGGAGCGGGGGCGGGGCAGTTTGGACAAATTCTGGCGGATTGGGTAACACATCTCCCCAGACCTCTGAAGCGATCCATTCATGGGCCTGGTGCTGATAAGCGTCCTGGCCCATGAATCCCATCTCTGTTTTGAGCATCTGAGACTTTTCCCTCATCCCCGCATTCCTTTTACATGCACTGCGTGAGAGAGTGGTGGGTGACTGTGTGTGTTGGGGTGAACTCTTCCATCACCATGTATGCTCACAGATTTTAATTAATCAGATTAGAACACAGAGAAAGTTGGGATGATGCCACATCGCTTCGGAAAGCTCGGACAACAGGGATAAAAGCGATTTGCCCGTACCGAATCTGGGGGCGGAGGGGGCGGTTTCTAAATTCATCGAGGCCTATAGTGGCGATATCTTGGCCAAGGACGGAGCGGCACTTGCGGATTAGAACGACGCGAAGCTCCGAGGGCCCCAGCCTTTGAAGCCTTCGGTTCTTTGCTGTTTTCTCTTACTTGGTACAATATGGCTAAGCTGAGTACCTTTTGCTCTTCAATCAAGTGTAAGCACACAAATGTTCTCACATTGGTGAACTACTTCTGCGGAGATGTTGCTGCCAGAAATACAGATTATGAGGAGCAGATTGGCGAGCAATCTAACGTAAACCGCAAGGCAACGTTCGAAAGGAAGCTTCGGGTGAGCTGCACTGAAGGGCGTGCTTCGTTACTCCAGCTCAACGGTGTTATTTTTCTCCGAATTTCCTTAAACGTATTCCCCTCCCCCCCGTTTTTTGTTTGAGGTTGCGGTTAATTGGGAAGATTACATCACATTACGTGCATGTGGGTCCGCATTGCTTCAATGCGCTCTTTTGCTGACAATGTTAAAGCTCTCACTCTTGACAGACTGTTAATTACAAAGGGATGAAGTGTAGAAAGCTCACTAACTAAATGCACATGTTTCGAGATTGCAGTCGCGTTCTTAATGGCGCTTACATAACACGCACTCAGGACCAGAGGTTGCAGAGGATCTGGTGAGGCGGCAGGACTAATCAGGAAGAACGGAACTCATTAGGGGCCATCGGTGCTCCTCTCAGGCAGTGCATGCCAAGATGTTTGTGCTGGGGAGGTGAATGGCTGTTGCAAAGGTGGGGGTGCACAACACTTGAACCCACACAGGGGTTATGGTGCAGCTGCCAAAACATAGCCACTCCAGTGTGCAGTAGAGTTTATTTATAAAGAGCCCCATGTGGACCACTGCTGTGCTCTAGCTGCCTCCAGCCGCACCGCGTGCTCTGCCAGGTACGTGTTTATGCCCGTCCTTTTTCTCTTGCCTGTCGTTCAGCTCCCTACTACCTTTCTCTTTAGTAAACCCGAGGCCTTAGGCCTTTAAGATGGCTAACCTCCACCCTCAGCCTCAGCTTTTGCCCCGGCCTTCCGGTGAATAACCCCCTTCCGGAAATATGACTTTAATTAAACGTCATTATTTGTGCATCACATTTTTGGCTCGAAAGTAAGCATGAGTCGGACTCCATCGGGACTCACGTTTAAACGGACTCCGTTGGGGTCGGTGGCTCCATCGGCGAGGGTTCCGCAAATGTCCGCTGTTTAGAATTGCTGAAATGCTCCTCCGACATTTTTCTGAGAAGTTCAGCCACGGGGACCTGCTCCACCCTCTCCCATAATGAATCACTAGGGCTAATAAGTTGAACAATGGGCTCAGAACTCTTTGAGTTCATCACTTGCTTTCCAATTAAGCTTCGTGATGCAACCCGTTTGTTCCAGGCCCCTTTTACACTAGGCATAAACAATTTTATAATAGTGGGGTAAACAGTTTAACAGTGGAAGAATGGCCAAATAAATAAATATGATCAAAAAAGACAGTAACATTTTTTTTAGATGCACGAACTCCTTTAGAGAGATCTCTCGAGCCTAAGAGGGGGTTCTTTGCGAAGCATTCAAACAAAAACCCAGCAGGTCTTAAGCACACACACACACATACACACACACACACACACACACACTGTCTGAACTGCTTGTCCCATATGGGGTTGCGGAGAGCTAGAGCCTAACCTGGCAACTCAGGGCATAAGGCTAGAGGACACACCTAGGATGGGACACCAGTCCATCACAAGGCACCCCAAGCAGGACTTGAACCCCAGACATACTGGAGAGCAGGACCCGGTCCAACCCACTGTACCACCACACCCCCAGGTCTTCAGTATGTTTTTCAAATGCACTTTTTGTGAAACAAGCATTGAAAGGGAGTGGTTGAACAGTAGAAAAATTGATTTGCAGTTCAAAGTGTACCTCTCAGAAACCTCTGAGGGATAGTGATTTCTGACCATTTCTGCGTCATGAAACTCACAGCATTGACTTGTCTGGTCCCCATACAAGAAGACAAAAAGTAGTTAAGTGCCTAATGGAAGTTTCTAGTGAAGAGCCTCAAAGTTCACTGACTAATGGATTCTCCTCACAACTGAATGCAGTTCCTTTTTCAACACCCCAGCATTTGCAGGGTTTCAACTGTGGTCCCGACACACATTTAGTGGGATTTCAGACACTTCAGATCTACTCACTGGGTAACAGCCATCATTATCCTTAACTCATAATTCCATTTAAAAAAAAAACACAAAGGAAAAGCCCTCTCAGAGACAGCAGCCCTTCAGATGCCCATCTTGGTGGTTCACGTCTACATGCTCCAAAGCTTCCGCAACCACGATGAGATGAAACGGCCACTCTGCTGGGACGCACTGAGCTAGTGAATGGACAACAGTGTGGGTGTGGAAACCTAAAGCGAGATAAAAGTAATAAGTAAAAGTCAGGGAGGGAAAGTAATGGAAAAACAATTGTCAACAGAAATAATGATGGGGGTTTGGAGTCTGATGAAGGATCTCTACCAGCTCACTGATACACCAAGCAGTGTCTTCTGCTCTGTGCCAGCTGGAAACCCCAGTACTGTGTGCAATGCAGTACGAGTCCTACAATATCCCTGAAGCAATATGAGTCAACATATTAGCTGGAGAAGAGAAGGGGATGTGCGGTATGTTGCAAGGTCAAAGGTTACCAGGCTTATTTGAGGAATACTGAAAAGATTTTAACCCATCCACTCTTATACCTCTGTCCTCTTGCCCCACTAACTTTCATTCTCCAAAATACATATGTAACCAGAGGGGGTGTGGTGGTGCAGTGGGTTTGGCCTGTGCCTGCTCTCTGGTGGGTCTGGGCTTCAAGTCCCACTTGGGGTGCCTTGTGATGGACTGGCGTCCTGTCCTGGACGCGTCCCCTCTTCCTCCAGCCTTACACCCTGTGTTGGCGGGTTAGGCTCCGGCTCACTGCAACCCCGCTTGGGACAAGTGGTTTCAGACAATTTGCGTGTGTGACATATGCAACCCCAATCCATTTACCACCATTGTGCTTCTTCCTTCCTTGGCCTACCACCCTTACCTCTACATTTCCAGTCAAACTAAAGGAAACTATTTCAGTCTTAATATTTGTGACCAGGGTTCAGCATCCATGAATTCACATTGTAATTTCATGTTATGCATTGTGGCTCAAAATCTATAAACCAACATGTATCCAGTTTCACCACCAATGTGCTGTTCCACACTGCCAACATTCTGTGCAAATGGAAAATTGATGGGTTTGTTTTTGTTTAAGTACTTTATTTTTGTTTTCTATTTGCCATTTAGTGGTACACCCAGTATGTGTTTCAGGGTTCAGTGCCCCTTGTGCTATAACAGTTGGCCCCCCTGCTGACCAGAAAGAGAATTCCAAATAGACAAGTTGAATTGCAGTTTAATCGTAAATGTCTAAAGATGATTGTATTTACGGCTATATTCGTGCATGATTTCCTGCAGTTTGGGTTTTAAGCAAGGTAAAAATCAGGTCAGCATCTTTGCTACGGAGTTAAGGCATCAATCAGCACTTGCATACTGGTCTACACCAAGTTAGAAGTGTTTGGGGGGTGGGGTTCTGGTCGCAACCAGCAATCCAATGACCCCGAACCACCCCAAGGTCTGCTTCACTCTTTAAACGCCATGCCGGGACGAAGGCTCTTTCCCCTTCAATTCATCCCACATGACTTTAGGGTTTACATCTGCAATAACTGGAACAGTGAAGTTATCAGGCCTGTCCCACACATGTTTTCCAAACGCACTCTTTGTAAAAACATGGACAGAAGAGACTGTTAACAACCAGGCTGGGATTTTATTTTCCACTGCTTTAACGAGGCTGGGAAGGAAGGCCACATGAAACAAAGCGCACAGGTTAGTACAAGCAGGGGTAAAGCGAGAGGGGCGAGGCAGCCTCTGCGTTGTCGTGGATCGATGCTCTCGTCGTTGAGGCAATGTAGAATTAATTCCTCTGTGAGTGGTTTTGAATGAGGTTAGCATTAAGAAGACAAACTTGAGCCCGTGTAAACATCTTTCTGAATGTGAATATGGGGGGGGGGGGTCATTTAGCATGAGTCAGTAGCAAAACCTGTGTTCTCTAACTGTCTCTGACTCCCTCTAGAAGTGGGATTTATCAGAGTTTCACAAACCCTGCAACCTCTAGCATTGAATGACCCCAAGGACAGTTGCTGGGTCTCTGCTACCTTCTCTATACAGCAGGCTCGGACTCAGTAGCAGGTGCAGGTCTGGGTAAATATAGTGCTTCTGGTATGGAGACTCTTTCAAAGTCCAGGGACTGTAAGGGCAAGTTGGGTCATGGAACTTACCGGAGGGGCCTGGAGAGGTAAATGGTTCTATGCAAGTTTGGGCATGGTGGCATTGTGCCCCCAGAGCTTTTTGCGGGCGGGGTTGGTCAGAATGATGGGCAATAGCATGCAGCTAATCGCCCGACTGACAAGCATTGCATGTTTCTATATTTATACATGCATGTACGCCTGCAGCGGTAGGGAGGGGAGATAGCTGGCGAACACATTGACTATGTCTAGATGACCACAACAAGTGAAAACAATATCGTTCCCGTCATTCCAGCCAAGGTTATAAATAAGAACAAAGTTTTACACTGCATTGAATAGCCCAATCACACATCCATTGTCCACTGTAGGAATGCTCGCTGATGAAAATAGATCCCTGCCAGCTGGTAGTTTTCCCCCATGTTCTTTAATAAAGAGACGGCAATTACAGCCTCGTTATTATTACTAACGTAACCATATAATTCAATATAGAGTAATCTCTTTAAGAGAATGTGGACTTTGGGTTGAGGGTATTTGTTTCATTGCACATAAACACATAGCCACAGTCTCTTTCTTGGAGGTCAGAGGGTCGACCCCTTCAATCATGAGAGTGCTGGGCTGAGAGGGTCAGAGGTGAAAGTTCAGGGCAGCAGCTAGACAATGGACAAAATGCCACCTGGGCTGAAGACAACTTCTAGCTGTGGTGTAGGAACTGTCCTTGTGAGGCCAAATTAATGGCCTGTGAATACCAAGGAATTATGAGTCGTCCTGTTCCATACCAGGAAGCCCAAAATATTATCTTCTCAGAGTGACCAATGCCTACCAGAGATTTTTTTAACTTCAATCACAGCATTAAATTGTATTGATATGCTCAAGTAGGGAGACAAGAGAAGAGTCATCGTTCTGTGAAGATGATGCCAGTATATGAACTTCTGTTGCCCTTGTTGTCATGGTGCAATGTTCTATGATGAGCTGTGACAAAAGACTCAGCAGTGCTGGTCATGTTGGATTATTGATGGATCCTATATCATACAGTGGCAAACAAAGTGGCTAAAAAGGTTTTGGTAATTCAATTTTTCATTTCATTTTTATGTAGTACCTGATTTATCCTGCCAATATGGCAAAAGTTAGCCTTGCCTAAGTCCAATAACAAGCAATACTCACAGCTTTCTTAAAGTGTGCGACCAAAATATGTCACCAGTGATTTAATAATGTTATCTATTAAAATTACTACTCAGGAAAAAGAGAGTATAAAGCAGCATAAATACGTACTTACGCTTAAAAAATGCTTTTTCTACAAGCAAGAAATACATTTTATCGAAATCTGCATACGAATTCGTAAATATAACGCAATGTTGTTTTGTTTATCCAAAAAATTGAAGCAACATGTTCTGCTGGGGTAACATAATCCGAAGATCACCAATGTGTGCTTCTCTGTCATTTCTCAGTTTTAGTAAGGTCGGAGATGACATGGGTATTCCCCAATAGTCAGAATTTCTCCAAGCTTATTTTAAATGTTCTCTCACCGGTTTTAGTAGTTAGAAAAATGGCTGTTCCCAACAGCTTTGCTCAGATTGGGAAATGTGAATAGGCTTCTTGTACATGAATGATGTGCAGATGTTTGAAACCATGTTCTGGGAACCAGCTAATACCTTGTGGGTTTCTCTTTCTCACTCACGTTGTTTTACATTCAGACACGTACGAAAACAGAAACATGTGACTCACCCTTTCTCTTTCTCTCACACATACTCACATATAGGCTCCCTTCTGAGTGTTAAATTCATTCTTTTTCATGGCAAAAAAAAAAAAAAAAAATGGTTTCCTAAAATTAATTAGATGATCAAAAGAAAAGGTATTTCATGCACGACAAAAGTATTGTTTCCAGCTTGTTTTTATGTTATACTTTCATTCATCCACGTGTTATCAATAACTGTTTGTCTACCGCATGGTTGTGATGGTCTGGAGCCAATCCCACAAGCACGGGGTCTGAGATATGGTATACAGTACAATGGGCAAAGGCATTCCATAATTTTTCTCATGCTGCACAAGAGGAGGAGGGACAATTACAAATAGAAATGTATAATCTACTGTTTAAGTTGTGATATTAAATTGACCTTAATCGATAGTTGTGATTAGATATGGGAGGATGTTTTTCATTCATGTTGTCTTGCAACAAGCATAATTGTTTGCATACATAGTTAAATTAAGTTATTGTACAGTTTTGTTGAATGTTTACTCCATTTTTATTGTCTTTTGACTGGTCCGAACCAATAACCAGGGTACAGAGTAGCGTTGTGTTGTGTGGTTGAATTCATACATGTTTGATTCAATTGTCTGTTACTGTCCTTTGATGGGATCATGTGCAGCACATTTATGGAAGGATCATGATCACGTAATGGCCAAAGATGCCACTGTACTGAGTTTATAAACCCATGTAATGGAAAAAAAAAAGGGTGTATATTTCCATTATAGCAATTTTTCATTGCACGGGATGCCGCTATGCAAGGAATGAATTTCTAGCTTTGATTTAAATATTCCAGGAAAGCTTTATGGTTTTTAAAGTACAATGTTCTTCCAGATTCTCAGTTTAATGACCTGAAAAATTATTACGACACAGTCTAGGTAAGCACCAGTACTTTCAAGGAATAGATTGATGGTCTTATAGAAGCTATCCAGCGTAACACTGGTAAATTAAAGCAAAACACTGTAGTTCACAATGCAGGAACCAGACCAGGGTGCACAGTGCAGGAAGCTGGCCAGTCAGGCTGCAGAACCCACCACTGTTTTACGAGCAAGCCACATCTGAAGAGCAGGTCTGGCACAGTTTTGAGCTGTTAACTCGATCAGAGAAAGAAAACCTGCCAAGAAACCACAAGAGATCACTGAAGGTAAAGCGCCTTTCAAATTTTACCAAAAAGTTGGGTGATTTGGGGGAGGGGAAATGGGTTCCAAACAGAACCCTGGTCGGCTTACAGCCAATTAGTAACGGTAACAGAGTGACTCATGGGGAAAAGAGTAGAGGGGCACGTTAAGAGAAGACAGCTGGAGAAGTGGAGTGGTGGACCAAAGCAGCGAATATGAAATCTCTGCAACATATACGCATCACGGGTCTGCCCATCAAGCAGCATCAACCTTTCAGGACTTAACAGGTTTGAAAACCTGTGGAATCACCCAAGTGCCTTACTAGACATCTGATAAGATCTTGTATTTTTTTCTTTGTCTGCTGTCACTTCTCAACACACAGTCATATCAACATATTGCTATGAAAATGTATAAATGTAACTAGTGTTTGTTGGCTTGCAAACTGAATATGAACCAATAACCTTGTGGGAAACTATATATTCCTGCTGTCTGTTGTATTTGACCCAAACCACAGCAAATATTTATTGTGGCACTCCAGGTCTCCCCTTCAAAGTGAACTGCAGTCCACAGCCTCTGATTGCTACCAAATGTGGAACATCCAACAAACATGCCCATCCTGGAATATGAGAGTCAGAGAACTCTGTGGAGGTTTTACTTGTGCCTGGATCGCAGCCTAGTGCAACAGCAAAGCCTTTGTGGATGGCACACTCTCCCCAATGCGGACGCCACTTCCTTCAGCAAGATAAATGATGGGCTGTCCTGCCTTTTATTTTGAATCCAGGGAGTGACGACTCCTCTCTGGCAAATATCCCTGCCAGCATATTACACAAAGAGTAGGGCTTCTTCCATAAAGTCAGTACTTGCAGGCCTTTATTAAGTGTGTGATTGTGGAGAATGACAATCTGAGAGAATGGAAAGAGATCTGCGGTATATTGATCATGAAGACACTCTTCTACCAGTGAAACAAGAGTCACCCTCCTACTAAAATAGCCAGGTATTTTAGACCCAATCAATTAGCTGTGCTCTGTGATTGATGGGTGAGGTTCATTCTGCAGTCTTATGGTCGGTCTCACACCTGTTGCAGCAGCCAGAGATGGGCTTTATGGAATCTTGAGCCCGGGGATTAACCATAGCAACAGAGGCTACCATTTCCCAGCCACCCATCATTTACTATTGCCCCCTGCACAACCACATACTATCCATCACTCCGTAACCCTGTTGGTATAGTGCAAGTCATTCTGATTTATGCTGGGAAAGTGAACAGCCGTTCCAGCTTGCAGTCTCATTTCCTTTCACCATGACGCCTGTATCTTTTTTTCCAGACCTTTCTTGTTTAAAATCTTTCTTTTCTACTTGTGCTTTGGCATAAAAATGATGTGTCATACAACCCTTGATTCTGCGATGATAGCAGTTGTTATGTAAGGAGTAGGGAGAGACGATGAACAGAGGAGGTAGCTGGACCAAGATTAGGAATGGCCTGTCGCTTTAGCCAGTGCTCCAGAATTCTGGAGCACCGTCATACTGCAATATTCCATCGTTCCCATCGGGGCACTGATGAAGGCTACCTCTGTCCTCTACACATAGACACACAGAGCACAGAAACTCTCTCTTCCCACAAGCCTACAACTCCCGCACACATAACTTCTGACGGGGGGTCTCAATGCCCACCCCCCACCATTGCCCCCGTCACATCACCCCACCTCATCCTCCACCCAGGCTTGTTTCTCCACAGCTCGATGCTCCATGTGTAATAGATTAGTCTTTGTTCTCCGTGGTGCTGCTGCAACGTAGAAGGCCGTTAATCACCGAATCCTTCATTTCGGCACCCCCACCCCATACTGCTCAGCCTTGCCCTGTCACTCCCCCAAGACTCTCCCTGCCATTCCAGGAACAGGGTGTGAATTCTTACTTTTCCAAACCACACAATTCTGCCGCCTAGAGACAGGGAAAATGGGTCAATAGACTCCATATGAAAACACGTGCATTGAAACAACCCACCATGTGATTTACATCTAGCATTTCGGATACTCAGTATCAAGCGAAGAAGGAAAGTAAAAAAAGGGCCACTTTTGCGGGTTCTCCTGTGCTGAAAACGCTTCTTTTGGTAGGAAAACACGTGAAATGGTTTATTGTTCAAACAGAAGTTTCTTTCGTTTTTCAGCTCTCTTTCTCACACACGCATTTTGGTTCGCCCTCTTATCCCAGCTATCCCACTGTGGAATTTGCATAACGTTTTTTTTCCAAACTCACTTTTTGTCTTTGCACCACAGTCTTTTCTCCTCCATGTGGTATGTGCCTTCATTAATCTGTTTTGCAGCTCAGAACAGAGCACCCCCCCGCCCGCCCCCCGAAACGCACAAAAAAACAGTGCCGAATATGGGAACGGTCTTTCATAACCCATTAACAATCGTTCCCGCCAGGTCACCGTTTGTTAGACCCGGTCACACGCATTAATAGCGTGCGGTCATTAGCATCTCATTCCGTGTTGAGTCCTGCGGTGCATTATTGGGTCAAGCGAAAGAATAGACAGCTCTTCTTTGTCAGCGGTTTTAGAAATGCTAAATATGATACCATTCAGTCCCATTTTCAAACACCCGCCAGGCTGGATTTAAAAGAAACCTTGCTCTACACAGCACTGCTGATGTTTGGGCTAATGCTAATGCTAATGCTAATGCTGTGCCAAAACGACGCCACGTCAGTGCCAAGACTACGCCAGTGCGGCACCGCAGTTGTCCGGTGGTTTCTATGCCAAGTAGGCTGAGCCAGAAGGCCTGGCAGCGTTAGCAGCAGCCTTATTAGCTTGTGAAGCTATGCGCTAGATGAAGAGTAACACCGCACGTTGGGTTCTTGTCAGCACTAGCAGTGTCGTGGACGCACTGTACAAATTACTATCCATTAAGTCACCCGTAGTCACTGGCTCAATCACTTTTTCCACACATTTTAGCCTTCGAGAGCAAATAAAAACTCCGCCACCCTATATTACAACTGCCAATAATAACCGTCAATGCTGCGGTAGAAGAGAAACTTAAAAACTATGAATGTTTGTGTATCTATAGGTATAAAGTTTGGGTTTCATTGAGCGGCACTGAACTGGCACTTCCCAGTCCGCCAAGTTTGTCTGCCGTACATAGTTATGGTACGACCATGCGTAATTACCAGGCTCCCTACGAAAGACAACAGCTTTCACATTTCAACAGAGCTGGCGTGTTGTACGCAGAAGGCTTGAAGCTGCTGACGTTTTGATGATGTGTCGTTGCTTTTACACCCGGAATATTACGGAAGGTGCGGGGAAGAGGAGTACTGAGAGGAAATGAATTTGTTGTGTACAAACTGAGCAGATCACAGAAAGAAAGATGCAGTACAACACTTTGTGTGTGTGTTGGGGGGGTCACTGAGAAGTTCAGTTTGGTTAGGCAGTGTAGAAAGTGAGGCAACGTCCCGTAGTCTTGGGTCCCCAGATCCAACACGAATCGTCATCCAGTCACTTCCAGGGGTTTCTCAAATTATTTTCAGTAGCAGGAAGACGAAAAAGCTTTCTCTTAATATACCAGATGCAAGAAAACTCTGCTTGAAGACCAATGCAATGACTTTTTAAATGGACGGTGCCTTGGACCAGGTGACCAAATTATGGAGAATCAGACCCTGTTTTGACCTGCTTTCCACATAACTAATCAGAGCTGCTGGATTGCAAGCAGCTAAGGTGAGTCACAGAAACTCCGTGTACCATGAAAATGAGAGTTTAGCAATATTTAAATAGGATATTTTTCATTGGGGATATCCAAGTTTTTATTCATTAAAAAATAAAGTATTAACCACCCTATTCGTTATCTTCTTAGAGAGATGATTTCCAAGAAACCATAAACTCTGTATTTCGACATGTTTTCCCAAGTTTTCCAGAAGTCATAATGAGGCTGCAACATCAGAAATAATGAGCTTTTGGGATCGTAGGGTGCTAGGTATGACACAGGAAAGTAAGGGAATTAAGAGCTGAACACAAACACAGTCATGAACTGTGTCCTCCATTTCCCTTGAACCCTAAGGATGACACACACATCATCTGAAACCGCTTGTCCCATACAGGGTTGCGGGGAGCCAGAGGGGGAGGGAACACACCCCGGACGGGACACCAGTCCATCACGAGGCACCCCAAGCAGAGCTCGAACCCCAGACCCACCAGAGAGCTGCACCCGGTCCAACCCGCTGCGCCCCCACCCTAAGGATCATAAAAGACTTATTAGCTAAAGTACTGTACTTCTAAAATTATCATGTGATTGCCGTCCTCTACTCTCAAAGCACTAATTTCTCATCCTGACACTGCAAGTCACCCTGAACAAAGGCATCTGCTAAATAAAGAAAACCAACAATAAAATTATAGAAATATTTTTTCAGAATTAACCATAATAGTTTTCTGCGGCGTAAATGCTCAGCTCGTAAATCTAGCCGAGCCTTTGACATATGTGGTGTGTGAGAGTACAATCGTCTATTGGTGTTTCTCGGTATTTCATAAATAGCTCTCAAGCTGTCCATGGGCCGTCTGCTAGCGTTTGCTCTCGGTGTGAGTTGAACACTGGCATTGCCTAAAACAAGCAGCACTTTCAGCCTACAACAATCGGGTGGCACAGCAAGTCGCGCTGTTGTCTCACAGCACCTGGGTGGTGTGCGAGGACGTGGGTTTGATCCCCACTCAGTCTGTGTGGAGTTTGCATGTTCTCTCTGTGTCTGTGTGGGTTTCCTCCGGGTGCCCTGGTTTCCTCCCACACTCCAAAGACATGCCGTTCCTGTTCCCCCATAGTGAGTGTGTGTGTTCCACTGATCTTTGGATGAGTGACCCAGTGTAAGTAGTGTATCTAGCAGTGTAATTCACTGTGGTGAATAAGGTGTGTGAGCTGGTAACACTACATAGAGTTCATTGGAAGTCACTTTGGAGAAAACTGTCTGCCAAATAAATGTAAAACACTTAAAAAGACATACAAAGTGCACTCATACTGAAGCCTGGAGGAGGGCCAGTTATTACTCACCTGTGTGCTTTCTGGCACAGAACTTTTCTGTGTATCGAGAAGGCGAAATACTGAGTAATTCTTTCATATAGAAATCCAGTATACCAAACATTGCTCAGATAAGAAGCATTAAAAGCATTAGTCTGTGTACAGTACAAGTTGTTGAGTTACCTTCTCCCATACGGTATGAATACAATCTATTTAAATAAGCATGCTTATTTTCTGTTTCTCTCTTCTTTCCAGTGAGTATTCAAAGTTTCATTATTTTCTAAAGTTGCCAAGCACACTACTAGCAAAACACACCCTGTAAAGCTTGTCAGGAGATAATCTCCTGTTTCTTCTCAGGGTAATGAGTTGTGGGACTGAGGTTGTTGGGAGATGGGATTGTCCAGGGCGAGGTGGGAGGCTCCCTGTTCCTGATGAAAACCAGAACGCTGTTGCAGACCGTCATACTGGCAGAGGAGCCTGATTGATGCTGTTGGGTGTTTGCAGTGAGCAGGAAAGGGAGGCTGAGAGAGATGGAGGGATGGAAGGAGAGAGAGAGAGAGATAGAGAGAGAGAGAGAGAGACTAGACAAGAGAAGGTTCTCGAGAGGAGAGTCTGTTAAGTCTCCATCAGAGAAGGAAATATCTCGCAGCTGACACGGATGAGGACAGGGATGGGGGCAGAAAGGCTGGCAGGGGGCAGCAAAGGGGAGAGCGGGTGGAAACAAGTTATGTAACATGCTCTCAGGGGAGAAATGAGGCTAGACAGGGGGGTGAAAGGTGGGGGTATTATGGGGAGGCAGAAACGGGAAGCCAAAAAAGTTCTCCGCATGCTGCCAAAATACTTTCCCCAGGAGTTTTTTTTTCTTTCTTTCTTTTCTAAAGAAAGAATGCATACTAATAGTTTCTCTCTCCCGGTCTGCCCCCTTTTCCTCTCTCCCCCTCTGCATGCCCCCATCCTTCTTTGGTGTGGGGAGAACTTTAAACAATATTCATACTAATATTTTCGGTTTTTGAAAACAGCACTCGTGTCAGTGTATAATATATGTATGTATATATGTATATACATGTGTACAGTATGTGAAATGAGTATTTAAAATGTTCAAGTGCTGCACTCTTTTCCTTTCGCGTTCTCTCATCTCCCTCCCCAGACTGTCCTCTTCGCCACAGTGGCTGCTCTGTTCTCGCTGTCGTCTCTCTCTCTACCGTCTGGCCCATCTCCTCGAATGTCGAAGGGACCCGGCCATCCCCCTCGCAGAGCAGCCGCATCCGCCGTGCTTTTCCAACTGCGGGGACAACGGCCACCTAACGGAGTCGGCGCCTTTTTAAGGCACGATAGCGGCGGTGAAAAAACGCGAGGCTCGGCCTGGGCGACGTGACAGTGGAACAGGTGCCAACCAAGCTGCGGGGGGCCCTGCCTCACACACCATTAAAATCAAATATAAACCCAGGCGTTCCTTTCATAGCTCATAGTCAGATTAAGGTGACAGCAAATTGCCTTTAATACGCACATTTCGACAGCGAGTTTCGAACAGCAGCACGAACGTAGAACAAAAAGATTTTTATTAAACAAAAATCTGCATAAATGCTTGCTGCAGTGATGTGAAAACCAAGATTCTGAAGGCAGCCTAAATCTCCTCGAATGCAGGACAGAGCAAGGACACCTTCCCTCCCACACCAAGCTCTCAGTTTCACTTGGCACAACCAGTACCAGCAGTGGGTGGGCAAAAAGAAGGAAAAAAGAACATAATATAACGTAATATACTAATCCATAAAAATAGCATAATAGCTGAAATGTTACTTAATCAAGGACCTAATAAAGAGTAGGGCCACCCTTTGCCTTCAGAACAATCTTAAACCTTCTTAGAATGCTGTCATACGTGCCCTAAACTGCACGTACTGGGATATTGCACCGTTCTACAACAAGAAAATCCTCCAGTTCTTTGACGGTGATGTAGGTGGAAATCTAGTGATGTTTAGATCTGGTGACTGGGGAGGCCATGGAAGGTGTTTGACTCCATCCTGATGTGTATTGGGCATTATAATCCCGAAATATGGGAACATCATGAGGAAGCAGTGTTTGTACCATAGGGTGCACTTGGCCCTACAAAATGGTCTCATATTCCCTTGCTGTTATATGACCATGCAAAACAACTTTCGATGTCATGACTCCCACACAAAGGCAGCCTACGTCATTATGGATCCCCCACCATGTTTAACAGTTGGCAACAGACAATGTGGGTTGAAGGCATCCTTTGGCTTTCTCGAAATGTAAACCCTTCTGAATGTAGGAAGTACGATGAAAAATGACCCGGCAAACCGTATCCATGTTTCCATTGCTCAGGAATTGTATACCAGACTATACCAGATTGCGCAACTTTGCGTATTGGCCTTGGATACAAGCAGTTCCCGAATGGCAGCCCTACCTCAAGTTCCAGCTTTGTAAAATTCACAGCGTACGGTTTTTTTTTTGTTGCAACTTGGCTGTTGATTGAATTCTGCAGTAAATTTCGAGACTTTGTCGAGCAAATATCTCGTGAAGTGTCCATCTATCCCTGTTGGTGAGCGTTGACTTGCGTCCACTGTTCTTCTTCGCCAGAGACCTTTGTCCACGTTAGGTACAGTCTGCCATTATTTTTAAGACTGCCCCCTCTGACACATTAAAAAATTTTGCTCCTTTTGCGACCGATGCACCTCCAACCGGCGTACCAGCTGCTCAGCCCTGTTTTTCGTTTTGGTGTGTGAGATGTTTGCATGCACTCCCCCGTTTCTTGTGTGCGCTTTGCTTTCCTCCCTCAATCCAAAGACATCTTTTCAGGTTAATTGGTGACTCTAAATTTCCTGTAGTACGTGTGTGTGCGGGTACCCTGTGATGGGCTGGTGCATCACTCTCCGGCTGGCACCCCGTGACTCTGGCTCAAGGGGCAAGTGGCGAGTAATGAGCTTCAAGTAAGGTCTGGGGGAACCATTCCTTTTGTTTTGTCCATCTTCTCAAACCCCGGTCTTTGAAAAGTTAGGAAAAGGAGGCGCAGGCCATAATTAGGTGCGGTATTTAACCACGCAAACTTCCACAAAGTGTGTTTAGTTAAAGTGGGATATTTCAGTGGAAACTGTATCAGTAGAGGTGGGAAACTGTAAGATAAACCTTGTATAATCCCCCCCACCACATATCAAACTTAATAACTACTTGTAAATACATAAAGCTCTTTAATGACAATTTTCTTCATACCCCACCCCATGTTCACTTCTTCACTGGCTTCATTAAAAGATTCTGTTGAGTGGGGGCATTTGGCTTTGGCAGTTTGGTGGTGGGGTGGGATGGGGGGATACACACAGGGGGTCTTTCAGGCCCACTGCTCGCGTATGTGCTGTAATCGGAGGGCTGGCTTTGACTCGCAGAGCTGTGCTCCACTACCCATAATTAATCTGGCCTGTTGGAGATCCACACAATGGGGCCCTTTCAGGCCATTGCCCGGTCCTCTGCTCACATTGTTGCATGTAATAACTTCTGCCAGCTGGGCCAAAGGGAATCATCGGCATGGTAGGAGACGTAGACACCATGGCCGGGGTCTTTAAAGGGTGTCGCTGCCGAACTCCCAGCAAATTGGAGTAAATGACGAAAAATGGAGGGAATGAGGAAAAAAGTCATTCTCATCCCTCAAAACCCATGAAATGGTTGTGCCTGGGTATTGAACAGCCACCGAGACTCACCCGCCTGGATAAGGAAACCCAGTATGACCTTCCGGCAGATTCACAGGCAGTCCTGCGCTTGTCGTGATATTGTAGTTTGTCTGTATTTGACGTACGTTGTAAAACAATTGTGTTGAAATTGTAGGTAAGTTCTGCATTCTTGTGCACTATGACCCTCTACAGTCTGTGTGTACAGGCAGTTGTAACTTCATGGGGACATTTTTGAATAATGATAACCCTGAAAACTAGACTTGGTAGGGATGTTCCTTCAACGGATTTTTTTTTTCTTTAAGTTAACTGTCTTTTCAAACTCCTTTTTTCTGGTATTTTCCCATTTACATGATGTGTGAGTGATGACGCAATGAGTAGCACTGCTGCCTCACTGTGCCTGGGTGGTGCAAGAGAACGTGGGTTCAATTCCTGCTCAGTCTGCATAGAGTTTGCATGTATGCATGTGTGGATACCCTGTGATGGCCTGGCATCCCACCCAGGGTGTACCCCGCTTCATCCTCACGCCCAGCGCTCCCAGGACGGGTTCCTGTTTAATGGTACCCTGCTGAGAAAAAGCAGTTACTGGAATTAGGGGGGATGGATTGTGTGTGTCCTTACACTGACATTTAAACATGTTGCATGTGGTCTTGGGGGGGTGCGGTGGCGCAGCGGGCTTGGCTGAGTCCCTCTGTGTGGTGGGTCTGGGGCTCGAGCCCTGCTTGGACCGGCATCCCGTCCGGGGTGTGTCCCCTCCAGCCTTGCACCCTTGTGTTACTGAGTTAGGTTTTGGCTCGCTGCGACCCTGCTTGGGACAAGCAGCTTCAGACAATGTGTGTGTGTGTGTGTGTGTGTGTGTGTGTGTGTGTGTGTGTGGGTGGGTGGTCTTACATACATAAACTAGAAAACTAAATCTTCTCTATGTTCTAGGAGATTGTTTTCTTGGTATAGGAATATACAGCAGTTTGAACTGTTCATACTTTCTCTTTACTAATGGTTAAGGTTCAGACAAAAGGATAAACTGTCTCATTTTCTCATTTCATCTAGTTATTGATATAAAGAAATAAACTGAATTTGTTAAATGTCAACACATACTACTCGGTTTCATTTTAACTTGGGAAGCTGTCTGTGGTGGTCCCACTGGACAGTTTTCTAATTTTTAAGGTAACACAGGGCAATTTGGAGAAGGTGGTGTGAATGGGAGCGGCTACAGTTATACTGAGTGTCAGTTCCTAGAGTCACATCCTCACTGAATGGGCTGCCAGCCTGTGTAGATGCAGGCTGGGGTGTGGAGCTGTCTGGCTCCATTCAGCAGACCATCCAGCGGTCTGCATGGAGAACACCCCTCCCCTGCTCTCGCCTCCTCCTCCCTCTGCCACTCTACCTAGGCAGCGGCTTCAAATGAAGCGTCTAACCAGCACTAATGGCCTTGCTGGCAGGCAACCCAGGTCCAGTCTCCTGGACAATTAACCCAGTCCAGGGACCTGTCACTCCAGAGGACTCTCAGCTTATCCCTCCTCCCCTGTGTACAGGCCTTCTTCTTTTTCTCATGCCTTCCACCCCTCCCTGGGCATAGGCCACCAACAAGGGCTCTCCAGGCGTGCTGAGATGAGCTGAGATGTCATGAAGTTTCCTTGTTGGCATTTCTGTAGCTGGCAGGGTTTTTACGGTGCGGGGTAGCTAGCCCCACACCCAACCCTCTTCCTTTCTCAGCCGGGCTTGGGACCGTCCACGAAGGAGTTGTGTACGGGCCTAGCAGGGTAGAAATGGTATCATGGAGAAACAACCTCATGAACGTTCTAGAGCTGCAGATAAAGATCAGGTACTCGGTGCAGTAAGTGTCACATTGTTAAACAAATTTTACTTGTGACAGCATGGTACAAGACAGTGTTTTAATGCACCACTAAGCAAGATACTAGAACTAGATACTGAACTGCTTTGAAGACATATAGGTGGTTGTGTAGTGGCTAGAGATACTGCCTTTGGCTCCAAAGGTTGCAGGTTTCAGTCCTACCTCTGACTGTAGTGCCCTTGAGCAAGGTACTTACCCTAAAATTGCTATAGGAAAACTTGCCCAGCTGTCTAAATGGCTAAACGGTTGCTATGGCAACAGCTGGTAGTGTTGTGGCTAGACCTGCTGCCCTTAAACCCAAAGGTTGCAGGTTTGATTCCTAACTCTGCTTGTAGTACCCTTGAGCAAGGTACTCACCCTAAATTGCCCCAGTAAAAATTACCCAGCTGCATAAACGGGTAAACAATTGTAAGTACCTTCACATCGTGAGTTGGTTTGGAGGAAAGCGTCAGGTAAATGTAGGTGAAAGTTTCTAAACTGAAAGACGCGCAAGTTCTTTTCAAGACCTCTGAGGAAACGAGTACTTCAAACTTGTTGTGATCGAACGGCAGATGCCCTGCAAAACAAGGGAAAAGTTTGCTGACTGGAGGCGGCGGTCCTCCCAGCGACACCCCCAACCCCCCTCCGGAGTGAAAACCTGGTCGCTGTCGCGCCATCTCAGGTTCCATCACTAGAGGGCGCTGTGGCAGGCACTTCCATTTCCTGCATCCAGTTTCAAGCCACATAAGATGGTTGTTTCAAGGAGTATGGACTCCTTTTTTTTTGTTTTTTTTTTTTTAACTGTTTCAGGTCCTTCAGGAGGACAACTCAAAGTGCTCTGGGGATCTAGTTTCGAATTTTTGTCAAGCCGCTACGTTTCGTTTCAGTAGCTGGTGCCACTAGGTGGGGTGCGCACTTTATTTCCCGGCTTCTTAAAACGGGGTCATAAAGTGCAGGTTTCTCTTTTCTCTCCGAGTGTGACGAGAAAAAGCTCTGTCTTCCCAGCACATAGGGACTTGTGCTGTGGTTTCCCTCACTGGTTAAAAGTACTCTTTGAAAAAGATGAAAGTATAGGAAGTAAGTTATGAATCTCGGAACACCGATAGCGACCTCGCTCCCTTGCCCTCCGTCGCCCGCTCTTTGCTGAGGCCTGCACTTCAACCAGTCAAAATCCGAAGAGCAGCCTCTGGTTAAAGTGAGCGGTTGCCCGAACGGGGTGCCGCCGATTCAAGTTTTCCCCCTAACATTTGCGGTCAATTTTCCTTCAGTTTTTCGGTCCAAAAGGGATGCGTGCATACACAGACACACACACACACACACACACACACACCATCTGAAACCACTTGCCCCATACAGGGTCGCAGGGAGCTGGAGCCTAACACGGCAAGGGGGACACACCCAGGACGGGACACCAGTCCATCGCAAGGCACCCCAAGCCGGACTCGAACCCCAGACCCACCCACGAGCAGAACCCAGGCCAACCCGCCGCACCACTGCATCCCCCCCGCGGCATGTGTAGGCCACCTGAATTCTATCAGGAGCAAGATGTTCCACGGATCATTTAGCAAACGTTATTGAAAGAAGCAGACGAGAAATGTTACGGTAATTACGATGATTCTGATGTTCGTAATAACCGGAAAGCTTGTATGGCCTCAGCGCTTTTATTCAGCTTGAGCAAAACTGCTGATAATATGTGTATTTGTGGTCGTGCACCATGTGTGCAGTAGCGTTGTGTGGAAAGTGTGTGGGAAGTGGGCACTGTATATATATATATATATATATATATATATATATATATATATACACACACACACACACACATTTTCAGATATATATATATATATACAGTATATAACAGTGTATATTATAGCACATACAATACAATACATATAATACAATACTGTGTGTGCGTGTGTGTGTTACAGCTGGCCTGCGTGCATGTTTGTTGAGGGAACAGGAGTGTGACTTGACTGCAGGTCTGCTGTGGTTTTGCGTCTTATGGGGGATAGATACGGCAGTGTATTTACAGGTCATTGCCTGTGTGTTTTGAGTGTATCTGGATGTGTGTGGGCATGCAGGCAAGTAGAAAAACCAGGACGCAGTCTCATGTTGCTTTGCCCTTGGCTTTGCGCTGTCCACCCACCCTGCGTATTCCAGGCATGACAGACCCTCAGCTGGCTGTGCAGGACCAGGCAAGAAAATGTCAGTGCACCGGGCCCCTGGCCCCCTGGCCCCAAACTCTCAGCCATCGGCGCTGTGCTGTTTATAGCGGTCGCATAGGATAGACAGGTGTTGAAACCACAGATGAGCATACTGCTCCTCGCCCCTCCAGACGACCCCAGGTCAGACACCAACAGCACGGCGGGGCAGATGCACGTGGGTGGGGGGGGTGTCATCCAAACAGTCTATTCACCTGTCATTCACCCACAATCCAAAAATAGCCCCCCCCCACCACATAGACAGAGTGGAACATCCCTGGCCAACTATCTGAAAGCGGCTCATCCCACCCGAAGAGGAAGGGGGGGGGGGGGGGGTCAAGTTACTGGGACACAAGAAGGCCTCATTCAGTTTGAGGGTTGGAATCTGCTGCAGTTTCTTCTGGAAATTTTGAGCTGCATGTTCTCTAGCAAAAAAAAATAAGCATCCTTTGGTTACTGTTTGTTGCGTTTGTTCGCTGCACGGTCGTTTCATTCGGTTCGGGTTCCCTTCGAACACGTCGCAATATTTTTTAAGAATTTACCCTGTAACGCCGCGACGTGTCTGAGAAGCACACCTCCTTTCGTGTGTCTTGCTCGTTGACTGGGTCCGTCACTCTGTTCTCTACCAAAGGCTTTCAGTTGCTTTTAGTTGGGTTGCAGCTGGCAGTGAATGGGCAGTCAATGGAGCATTACATCACCTTTGTCAAGCTCCCCGCACGCGAATGGAAGATGGGGGCAGGGGGGAAGAAGCTTTTGTGGCCGAAAAGGAAGGGGCAACTTGTCGTCGCCCTGCCGGTCACAGAAATCAAAGTGCAACGGAATTGCATTACCTGGACTGACAGGAAAATCCTCTCCATGGGACTCTGTTTATCTGTTGGAACCGTGGGATGCCAGGTTCCATTAACCCCGACACCGCGGCGACGTCCCAGCTCCACCACCTAGGTGCAACCTATTAACTTCCAGAAATTTCTGCAGATCTCCATCCCCGACTGAGCCAAGTACATGGGAGCGGAGGCAACAGCTTTCATCTTTTATGGTGTGTTTCAGAATAAAGGCGGTGCTGTTGGGACCCAGGTGGAGGTAGAGCAGTGTACTCACCCCCTGCCACCAATCCATGAGAAACAAAGTTCAAGTGTGACTGCTGGCACAGGACAGGTGTTGCCACCACAGGTAAAGATCTAGGGCAGCTTTAAATAAAAGGTCTGTATCAAATATATGTGGAGCCACTTCCACATATCTCTTTCGGCAGTACCATGGTACAAAGTATGTTTCCCAGCCTCTCTATGAGAGTAGCTGAAAACGGGCAGCAGGTTTCACTGTACGCTGGTACAATGAAGGAACTACTCAAGGAACTGGTCCTTGTGACGGAAGGTCTCCGGATGGGCCCTGTCGCCACACTCATGACCAAGGTTAGGGTGAGTGCGTTGGTAAATTACCGAACTGTACACATGTGAAAGCGTAAGAAATTGTCAGATGTTCCACATGCCTCGGATACAAGACAGACTGAGCAAAAATATGACCGTTGCTGTTATAATCATGCTGAGACCAGGAGCCAGTCATCGGTAAGAAGAGAATCTCTAAATGCGGAGGTGTGACAAGACCCTATGGGGTACTTTTTCGGCAGGTGCAGGAGGCATCCGGGCAGTTCCTTAAATGCATGTTCCATCGTATCTATCGGCACCGGTACAGGCAACAGTATCTGCAGGTACCAGATGGAGCGGCGAAGGGTAGGAGGCAAGTCGATGCATGGTTGAGGTGAACCAAGAAATGGACTCCAGGAGGCCTGGATGGCTGCTATTGGGAACTGGTGTGTTTCCAGAGCGGGCCTGAGCTTTTCCTCACCCTAAGGTCACCCGGTCTCACCCTACCCCCTCCATCGTTTCCTGCGGGGCGCTTTCCGCAATCCTGTCCGGGTCACCGAGATGGTAACTGCAAGGCTCCCTTCTCCAGCAACGGGCCAGCAGGAGCTCAGCTGCCCGTGTAATTGTTTCCGTTTCATCCTCCATATTTCCAGCAGTCGGCATTCAAGCCTGCCATTGCTATATGGTTACAGGAAACGGGCTGTGCCAAATAGTGCTTCGGACTCTAAAATTAGCCGGCTGTTCTGGAATTTGCTTGTCTGCGTAAGTAAAGCAAGAGTCCAGCGCAAGGTGTTGGATTGCCGAGTTCCGTGTCCGTGTCAGGTTGGCCCGGTCTGTGACACATCATTAAGTAAGACGGCAAACACGGCCAAGAGTTATTTAGAGAAGCCTCCGTCCCCACCACCGCCCTCTCCCCAAGGGTGATATCTGCAGGGGTCTTTAGTAGGAAAGTGTGTGTCTGTCTTTGAATGTCTTCTGAACAATAGAGTCGCTTTTCGAGGCTTGCTTTTGAAGTTGTTCAATGTGACGATCGGCAATCAACTAAGGATTTCTCTGGCCACCGCATCCCTCCCCTTACCCCCTACCTGCCCCCACCCCTCCGCGTGCATTCCCCTCCCGCCATGCAGTCCCACACTCCTCCCCGTGCTGCCACGGGGGAGGGGGGATGCCAGGCAAAGGCCCCTGTCACCCAGGATTATAGGACTGTTTGTTCACGACGCTGATGTGTGTCAAGAGCCCCTCGGAGGGCCGGGTAGGCACAGCGGGGGGCCGTTGCACGAGAGACCCCTCCATCCGCGGTCCGGCCCGGTCCGGGCTGGTCCTAATGGGATAAGAAAGCTACGGTCGACAGCGGGGCCAGGGTCAAGCTGAGGTACTGCCAACTCCGGTTAAGCGCAACTTTGCTTCTCTCTGTGGGGCAGGTGTGCTGTCACGCCAACGCACCGTGTCCCGCCTCAGTGTCGCCACCGCCCCAACCCCGTTCCCTACCACCTCCACGTCCGCTCAGCACCTCGTGACCCGATAAGCCTCCGTCCGTACTAGGCCGGCGGAGGTTAAGAGGGCCCGAGCGGTGAGTATTTCTGGGAAACGGCAGCCGACGCATGTAATCGGCCGGTTGTTCTTGTCCCTCTATTACTGATGAGCGATAAAGCAACACACCTGCTGGAACGGATTTCACATCGCCTCTTCGTCATACGTACTAGAAGTGACAGCGATTTTTTTTTTTTAAATATACGGTGCATTGACAAGAATCGTATTAGCATTTGTGCAAATGCTAATAGCATTAGCCACTGTGTGCATCTTTCAGAGCTTTTCCCTAAGGGCCCAGCGGGTCCCGAAGTCGTGCGCGGCTACGCTGCTCCGGCTGCACGGCTGCAGCTCAACAAGGGATGTTATGTTGAGGTGGAGGAAAACCACCGTGGTGAGATAAACCAGGGCTCTTATCGTTCACCCCCATCCGTAAACACAGCTCGTAAACCTCAGCCTACGCAAACACGGGCAGGTAGAGAGACCAGGCGCTGCTGATGTGCAGAAGATGTAACTGCAGATTTTTGTCCCAGGTGGAAAGCAACAAAGGGCAGACCTGCAACAAAGGCCTCTCCTGCCATCCGATCACGTGAACCCGGCCCCAGTCCGCACACTTTGCATATGACCCCTAGCGGGTGTACATAAATAGATGGGCAAAGCACGCGGTCTTGTGCCGCGTGATTACGAGCCGCGATAACGTTAACAGAAATGCAGCTTTGTGTGGGTAACAGTTCTCCTTCTATTAGAGGTGCCAAACACAAATGTGTGCGTCTTTCCATTTGTCCTATGAGGACTGGCTAATAGGAAGTGCCAATCACTGGTGACAAGGGCTCTGGAAGGTTCCGCCGCACTTCCTCGCCGCGCCGACATCATCCGTGAATCTCTATAGCGTGTCCAGCGCGACCGCGTGACGAAACTGAGTCCGTTCGACGTTTGTCGACCTCGCTCTGCGGAGTGCGGTCATGCCGAGAAAAAGTTTAGTTTTTTTGCGAGGACAATAGCATTCATTCTCTTCGAAGTTCCGATTCTAACTGGCTGAGTTACAGGCTCGTTCTCCGAGGAATTCGGGAGATCCGAGGACCTGAAATACCGGTTTGGGGATCGTCGGTGTACCCTTGGGTTTTAAACACGTAATTAATTCATAACACTTTCGTGTGCTTTGCAACGTCGCCTTTGTATTCGGCGCCTTTATCGGTAAATAATTCATCAGCCGTGGATGGTTGCACGCTTCTCCGTCATTTTGTGAGAAATGAGAGCAGGTGCCGTCTCCGGAGAAGCACCGAGCACGACTGCAACACAAGGATGATGCTGGGAGGAGAGGAGTCTCATGTTCTACTTAGGTGCTTCTTAAGAGGGTTGAACCTGCTGCCCTCCTGGAGTAAGTGATGAAGGCTAAGGTGGGGACATTTCGACCATTTGACGTAGTCTTGGGTCTTCCCGCGAGCACCTTCGGCACACCGATACGCACGTGGCACGAAGGCATTCCTCACGAACCCCGTGTTCCAACACCCACCGGCGTGACTCAGGGACAGACAGAAAATCTCACTCCCACCAGTCCGGCAACAAGAGGCCGCATTCAGCCCTTAATGCCGACATACTCTGCCCACCGAATGCGCACGGCGTGAAACGCTGGCACTCGGGTTCCAGTAAGCGCCTGCACACTCAATTCGGCGGAGTTTACCAGAATGAAAAAAAGCTCGAGTCGGTGACAGCGAAAAGACTCTGTGTACAGATTGTATCTGCGTCCGTGCTCAGCCGTGGTGCGGTTAGCCGATTAGCGAACAGCCTAGGTGATCGAGGCGGCGTGCCGATATACGCAACTCTTTGAAGAGGTTTCTACTCGAGCCCGCTTGACATCGCTGCAGCTCTATCGGTGCTAAGAGCAGCAGGCCCGCGCTGACACAGTGACACCACTTCAATGCTACATTAACGTCATAAGAACTCGGTCGCCCGCGTCGGAGCCGCACATAGCCTTTCGAACGGCGCGAAAAAAGCGACCGCATGCCATCGTAAACCATTTGCACGATGCAAAAATCCTTTACGCCGAAACATTTTTCGCTTCTGCGTTCGAGCTGGCGCCGCCGCTCCTTAAATCGCCTCCTTGCTTGCACCGTCGCATCGCTTCGGAGGTGCGACTCAAGGCGGGCTGAACGTGAGAACAAAAAGTTTCAAAGCAGCCGTCACGTTGAAGCGGTTTATGTAAGAGACCCCAAAGCGCCCCGGACCCCCTACTCCGGACTCCAGCGGCCTCCCGGCCCAGAAGGGCTCCATTGTCCGATCCTGCTCTCTCGCACTCGGATATCGATTTTTACCGCTCTCTCACTACAGCAGACAAAAGGTGGCCGAAGAACTTCTTTCTAAACGGGCAATTTTCTTTTACGGCTCCCGGCTGGAAGAATGAGGTGGGCACACATGGAGCAGGAAGAGGCTCTTCCAGCAGGCCCTGTATCCCAGGCATGCGAGGGGGGGGGGGGGGGGGCGGATCCATTAATCGTCTCGGCGCTTTGATGTGCCGCCGGGATCCGGAAAACCGAGCCGAACCCCGCCAGGTGGAGGACCGAGGGAGCTCGTGAAGAGGTTCGGGGATGGCTGGTGGGAGCGAAGGCGACAGAGGGATGGTGCCGACAGGTTTGGTGGCTCATGCCATCGCTCCCCACAACCTTATGTGGCACCGCTTTTCCCGTTAACCTAAATGGGCAGGTTTTCGGCTAACTACCGGGAGAAAAAGCTTAGCACTAAATGAAAACTTCAGTGTGCGTGTGTGCCTGTGCATGAGAGTCGTTGGCAGACAAGTAGCATACCACCACCCTGCAAATTTTTAATTTCATTTGCATTTACATTGATTCACTTAGCAAATGCTTTTCTCCAAAGCGACTTCCACTGAACTCTATGTAGCGTTACCAGCCCACACGCCTTATTCACCGCGGTGACTTACGCTGCTAGATACACTACTTACACTGGGTCACTCATCCATACATCATTTTTAACATCGCCAGTGCATTTATCAGTTTTCGCTGCTTTGTTTCCTTTCTCTGTAAATCAATGGCAAATGTATGTACATACTTAGGTGTGGTACTGCCTCCCGGACTTATCGCCAAATCTTGGCACTGCACCCGGACGTCGTCCTAGTCTCGCAAATCGATTTCAAAGAAATCAACGAAGACTTGTCTTTTATGATCTTTGATCTTGATTTTGGATTCTGTGAGACTCAACAATGAAAAATAAATTACCTCTATACCACAAGAAACTCATCATTATTTCAAAGAAAAACCAATGTCTATTGCATTTTTTTTTATAGGGGAAATTCAAAATAATACAAAGCAACGGTCATCAGATAACTGCATCAAACTCATTTAAACTTGAGAACTTTCCAGAGACTGTGTATATTGTGGCGCGCGACGCCGTGGGTTCGGATGGGGCGAAGAAGGACGCGAAGGCAGCGTTCATTTCAAACATTTTATTCGAACACCGACGCACAGGGAAATAACGTTCTCGGTTCGAGGACCCCGTTTTTTCCAGGACCCGCGCGTCTAGCCAGCCTTCCCAGCACCCCCGAGGCTCTCTTCTCTTTCTCACCCCCTTACATTCCCCGTACGTCACCGAACCCTAACCAATTACAGTAAAACACATTTCCCGCTCGAACACAGTAGAATAGAACAAGGTCGTTACAATATTTATACACATATTTCAAAACAGACATTCATAAAGTGTGTGCGCGTGAAAGTGACAGAAATTCCTCACTTTGCGTCATCGTACGGCGTCCCGGGGGTGGAAAGCCTTAGCGAACCGAGCTTGACCGTGTACGGCGGCTTCTTCTTCTCCCTGGGCCGGCGGGCCGCCTGGCGGGCAGAGGGCCCGGGCGGACAAGGACCGTTAAAAAAGACACCATAAACCACAAAGGAAGAGGAGCATGGCAGAGAGCCACGACAACAGCACAGAAAGGGAAGAAAACGGCAAAAAAACGCACGCAAAACCCCAGGCCAGCTCTCCTACACCCCCACCAGCAGTGCCATTGCTTGCGATTTAAATTAGAAGGGGACCGACGCAGTGGGTGGAGGAGGGTAAAGAAAGGCGGCCGGGACGCTGGGCTGTAAACGCTGTACTTGTATCGCCATGGCAGCTCATGCAGCATTTCGAGGCATCTGCCCGCGTTTCGAAGCCAAGTGCCCCGGACTCAAAGACCGCCCCGTCCGCCTGGTCCGGCTGACCTCCGGCGGCAGATGCGAGCAGAAGAGGGTATAGCCTTGTATAAGTGGTCTCGCAGGTTTTGGGTTCGGCGAGCGGTGGAGTGGTCGGTTTTGGGAAATGGAATGTCGCTCTCATCCTCAGGGGACAAAACCGGGCGAATTCATTCAAAAAAGAACAACTGATAGACCGATGACTTTCAGAAAACGTCAGTTTTACTGTCTGCAACACTGCTTCTCAAATTGATTTTGGTAGAAGGTATTAAACCCGTTTCCAAATGTCATACCACTAACCATTACTTGAACAACGTTGCAATGCTAATTACAAGAAAAATCCTAAAAATGTGTCCAGACGTGAAAAATTATCTAGTATTAGACGTGCAAGACTTAGTTTTGATTTTTGCTACCTTTTGCTAATTTTTGAATCTTACCAGGCGCAACGTAATTAATTTCATAATTAACAAGACATTAATCGGCCTGATGGTCCTCATCAAAATGATGTCAGAAGGTGTATTAAAAATCCCTAACTGTGGTGCAGTGGCGCCATGGGTTGGACCAGCTCGTGCTCTTGCTTGGGTCTGGGGGTCGAGTTCTACTTGGGATGCCTTGCAATGGACTGGCATCCCATCCTGGGTGTGTCCCCTCCCCCTCTGGCCTTGCGCCCTGTGTTGCCGGGTTAGGCTCCGGCTCCCTGTGACCTTGTATGGGACAAGCAGTTCAGACAATGTGTGTGTGTGTGTGTGTGTGTGTGTGTGTAGCTATGGTACATTTCCAGCACCCATGAACAGCACAAACATAATTGGACACCTGATGATATTGACCAACACCTACCTAACCCCAGAAAAACGGGAGTCAAGAGTTTCGACTCCTACATCGAGCCGCCGATTTGTTCGCATCCAGATCTGAAACGGGCTCTTTGTAACCGCGGTAAGTGGAAAACTTTCTGAGCGTCTGCCTCACCAGCCTACGTGCGGGAGGGGAGCATTTACGAAAGCCCGCTTATTGACGGCAAGAGTTAATTTTGAGACCTGGCGGAATGGGGAATTTCTCTCTGTGCGTGTGGGTCCAGCCTGGTGCCTAAGCTGTGCCTGCAGTGGTGTCGTCATGCGTTCGCACCTCCGACCCATACCTGCGTGAAGTTCTTACTGTAGATTACTCACAGAAACACCATTTGACGTTCATGGTTTTCTACTGATGAATCTGCCTTTGTACTGGAACGGTAAATGAATGGGTAGCCACTAATAGCTCCGCCCCCATTCCCTTCTTTCAGGCACCCCAAGCTGCTCTTGACCGCAGTGCCACGGAACTGAAGAAAACCTCCTCCTCCATCCTAACCGCCCCCCCCCCCCCCACCCGCAAAGATCTCGCTTCATTCCGCACAATATGAGGACTTGATGGGGGGAGCTTAGGAATAATCTTCGGTTGCGGTCGCGGCAGTAAAACAGAACAGAATCCCATTCACTGGAAATGTAAATTGGATTTTCGGAATGCAGTTCATTACAGCCACGGTATTTTTCTCGCTTTTGGGAAGAGAGCAAGAGGAAGAGAACAGAAAGACTTGTGGGGAGGCCTTTTGGGGGAACAGAAAAAAATTTTTTTCAAAATCCCCCCCAGGGCCCGGCCTGAGAAACAAAGCTCCGGGTCCGAGCGGTGGGGCCGCCCGGCATCGAGGAATTCACGGTCAATTTGTCCTAATTTGCGGTGCGGTTCGTGCGAAAGGCGGAGGGCCGGCGGCTCGAAGCGACAGAATGCAGATGTCTCTATTAGTGGCTATGAATGCGGAGTTCGAAACTTCTGCACGAAGGGGCCCGTGCAGGGGCAGCTCCTTCGTGATTTGTTTTCGCTCCATTCTGTCAGCGCCTCTCCCCCACCCCGCTCCCGTCTGCGTCCCTTCGACGAGATGATTCTCAAGACCGTCGCGTTCCGTCAGCGCGGCTGTCTATTAAAGATGACCTATAGAGGAACTTCTCCGCTAGGTGTAAGAGAAAGAACGTGACAAGTATAACGACAACTCGGAGTTTATTTTTTTTAGGAATCGCTTATCGCTGCAAACCAAGCAAGAAGAAACACCGAAAGATCTACCTTTACTACTAATTTTTTATTTCAAGGAGATCTATAGTATTCACATTTACTCATGTAGCTGATGCTTTTCTCCAAAGCAACTTATAGTGTTAAGGTCATGATTATTTACCCTTTTTACTGGAGGAATCAGGGTAAGTACCTTACTCAAGGGTACTATGGCTGAGGATCAAACCTGCAACCTTTAGGTCTAAAGGCAATAGCTCCAACCACTACACTACCAGCTGCCCCATTTTTAAGGCACTTGTTGAGCGTGGTTTATTTACAGGAACAATTTAGATTAAGTACCTTGCTCAAGGGTACTACAAGCAGCAGGTAGCGGGACTCAAATAGGCAATTTTCTGATTACAACTTCATGTCCTTTGCTGCTACGTTACCTTCCCAACCTTTAATGCTTTAAGTCACACAAAAATTGATTTTGTGTCTTGCTGGCTGCGCTCCTCAAAGCCCAAAATACTAAATACAGAGCACAGAGTGGGAAACGCCAGCGCAGAACCCTCTTTAGAACTCAGACAATGAAAGGCTGAAACATAATTGAGCTGAACTCATGAGCGGCGCAATAACCCGGTGGCGCGGTGGCACAGCAAGTAGCGCTGCTGTCTCACGTGGTGCGAGAGAACGTGGATTCAATCTCCGCTCAGTCTGTGTAGAGTTTGGATGTTCTCCCTGTGTCTGTGTGAGTTTCCTCTGAGTGCTCTGGTTTCCTCCCACACTCCAAAGACATACTGTTCAGGTTTACCCATAGTGTGTGAGGGACCGAAAGAGTGTGTTCCAGTGATGTATGGATGAGTGACCTATTGTAAGCAGTGTAAGTCACCACGGTGAATAAGGTGTGTGGGCTGATGACACTACATAGAGTTTATTTGAAGTTGCTTTGGAGAAAAGCATCTGCTAAGTAAAATGAATGTAAACATGCTCCACTGGTTTCCCGTCACACATTAGTCATTTTGAGGCATGCCTAAAAACTTAACATAACTCCTGCTTTTTCAAACTGGCGCCTGAGTTCAGCATGAGCTACTAAATCAAATCCTCGCTGTTTTCTGTGCAGCTGAGAAAAGAAAATCTTGTTTGCTTTCGTCCAAGTCTACAGGACAAATTCAAAAGGACCTCATCCTTTTAACTCTTCTGTCCCTCACAAGAACACCCAATTCTTTTAACACAACAGCTCGAACTGTGGTGGTACACTGGGTTGGATTGGGTCCTCCTTTCTAGTGGGTCTGGGGTTCAAGCCCTGCTTAGGGTGCCTTGTGATGGACTGGCATCCTGTCCCGGGTGCGTCCCCTCCCCCTCCAGCCTTATGTCCTGTGTTGCCGGGTTGGGCTCTGGCTCCCTGAATGGGATGAGTGGTTAAGACAGTGTGTGTGTTTGCACTGTCATGAATGAGTGCATAGAAGGAGACTGATGGATCATGTCACCCTGGATGAAGAACATTCTGCAAGATGTGGGTGGCTGATGGGGAAATTGGTCCTGTTCTCCTGGTAAACTCTGCAACATTTCCTCCAGCATAAGCTTCTGTGCCCCTCTCATGCTTCCTAGCTTTGCGTGGCTCATATGGTTTGATAGCATTCAGGCACATGACCACCAGCACCTCAGGGTCTTCTCCAGCAGCCTCGGAAGACCATTAGTCCAAATGCTCGTGACACGTCCCGCTCCCTTTAATCGCTCGCGTGATCTGGCAGCTCCGTAGTTTCGGATGTCAGGCCATCGGCATCTCTTAAGAGATCATTACCGTCGGCCTCGAAGTTATAACCCTCCCTGCTTAATTTCAGCATGTCACCAAAATTATGTCAAAAGCATGAAGCTGACGGTAATTATCGTGATTGCTACCTCGAAGGATCAGTCGCGGAAAACATCGCGCTCTCCTGTTTTCAAAGCTGAACCATATATATACGTCGTGTCGGCTTAATAACAGGAAGCCCGCGCTCCAGCGAAACCGAGTTTTCAGCAGTTGCGCACGGAGACGTTACGACAAACGTCGCCTTCGGCGCGACGCCGAAGAAACCCCTAAGAGGAAAAAAAAAAAAAAAAGGAAAAATCTATCATCAAGTTCAGATCATCCAAGAAAACGCGACGGGCGTCACCGTCGGAGGAGCAAAGCTCCGTTCTGGAACGAACAGCCTTTTGATATTTGCGTTGATATGTTTCGTTCAAAGCAAAAAATGTCGCGCTGAAATTTTCTCGCTTGTTGACTCGATTTCCGAAACGTGAAGATTAAAACGCGAACGGATTTATGAAAAACACGCGCGTTTCGGAAGCCCCCGCGGGTCCGGGCTGCGCGAAGCCGGGGCCCCGTTCTCGTGTTTTTTTTGTGTCCGTTTCCTGACGCCGAGAACATCTCTTTATAGCGTCGCAGCTGAGCGACGTTTCTGGCCACCTGAAGGCTGCGCGAAGCGAGCGTGCGGCTGGGACCGCATCTCGAGTCACGCGCTTCCTTCCTGTCTCGGAGGGCGTTCAGGGCCCGAGCGCTACGACGGTTCAGCAAAACCGTGCACCATGGCTTCTGTAACCGTAAGGCTGTAAGACGCGCACGTTGAATATAGCCGTAATCAGGGCTCCCCACTCTGTCGCTACGGCCACTGAGAAGCACTGTAGAGAATTTGCAGGAAAAAAAAAAAAAAGAAGAAGCCTGAAGGGGAACTAAAACACCCCCCCGCCCCCACCCCGCCAGCGTCCCACCTGCACCGAAGGCGGGAGGACCCTCCGCGCACGACGGCCAGAGACACCGAACAGGAACCGGTGCTTCCTGCGGGGCCGTCGGCGCGGCGCTCGCGGACTCCTCCTGCTCCGCGGACGGGGACGGAATGAGTAGCGGGCCGCTTGCGCGGAACATATTTAACCGGCCGCTTCCACTAATTGTTAAGCTGCGCGCTAAACAGGAAACGTAGAAAAAAGAAAGACGAACGGCCGAAGGGGCCGAAACCCGGAAGACGCCCGAGACGTTTCGTTCGGGGGGAGACTCACCCCGAACGCGCTTGGAAAACTTCCAGCATTTTACAATATTTACAAGCGGCGCGAAGTCCGTGAAAGTAATCGTGGAGAGAAGAAACTTAAGAGCAGGAATGAGTCAAGCGTGTGATGAATGAGCTCTGCGAAGCCACCCAGTGTTTTCTTTGCGGAGGCCCGAGGATTGACGGTAGAATGAGTCAAGGCTGGTCGCACGCGGCTGTTTACAGGAAATACATGGCGCCTCTGGAAAGCCCAGCGTCGTGAGTAATCCTGGATTTCTACGAGCGGCCGAAGACGCCCGAACGGCAAAGGCGGGAGGGCCACGCGTGCCGATGGTTGACGAGAGGAGTAAGTTTTAGGAGGCAGCGATCGCATCCCGGGGGCGCGGTGGTGCGGTGGGTTGGAGTCCCGCTTGGGGTGCCTTGCAATGGAGTGGCGTCCCGTCCTGGGTGTGTCCCCTCCCCCTCCGGCCACGCGCCCCGGGTTAGGCTCCGGTTCACCGTGACCCCACATGGGACAAGCTGTTTCAGCTTGTGTGTGTGTGATTTAAATGACAAAAAATAAAGCACGGCATTTAAGCTTGAATATAGTTCAGTTACCTTTTGATTCAGCAGCAACTGGTGGCGTTTGCTGACGGAATGGAGTGGTGACAGTGGGGTGAGGCGCAGACACGAAGGATACGCTAAGGGTAGAGGCTGATAACAACAACACCCCCCTCCCCCGACCCCCAGAAATGCCTGTGAGCTATTTCCAGCCCTTGCGCTGTCAACAAAAGCGCACGGCAACATGAGAACAAGCTCAGGTGGTAAAGGCTTCCTGGGTGAAAGAGAGCTGCTGTCAGCTCGCTTGGCCGCCGCGGGCAGGTACGAGAGCCCGGCCGCAAACCCGGCCCCTCCCTTCCTTGCATCTGGCCGCAGTCCCGCCGCGCTCATCCGGGGCGAGGCGCGAACCCGGCTGACGTCACGGCGGCCCACCTTGCCGTCGCCGCGGTTTTGGAAGGCGCGCTGCCGCACGGCGCGCGCGATCCCGTGACAGTGCGTTTCGCTCATGTTTCCCCGTCTCATTACAAGCCGTGAAGTCAAATCTTTTAGAAAAAAAAAAGAAAGAAAGAGACATTCGCAACATTACACTGTTACTGTTACGTTAGGGCAGCTGGGAATATAGCGGTCAGAGCCGCTGCCTTCAGACTCAGGGGTTGCGGGCGTCAATCCCACCTCCTCCTTACTGTAAATTGCTCTAGCTGTGCAAATGGGTAACTAACTGTAAGGAGCTTAACATTCTAAGTCACTCTGGAGAAAAAGCGTGAGCGACACGAATACACGCATCATCCGAACCCGCTTGTCTCAAGCGGGGTCGCGGGGAGCCGGAGCCTAACCCGGCAACTCAGGGCGGGACGCCGGTCCGTCGCAAGGCACCCCGAGCGGGATCCGAACCCCAGACCCACCGGAGAGCAGAACCCGGTCCGACCCACCGCATCGCCATACCCCCCCCGCAACGTGAATAAATTTGTGTTATCGGTTTTCATTCACCGATCAGACCGTGATACGACCGTACAGACCGCGCTCCAGCGGACGGCCGATGACGGGAACAGAAAAAAAGAAACAAAAGCGGGCGAGGGGAACAGAGAGTAGGAGGCAGTTGACAAGCATGAGCTGGAGTGCGATGGCCTCTTACTCCAGACAAGGGGATTTGGAAGAAAGAAAAGAAGAAGCAAAACAAATAGGTGGAGAAGCGACGGGGAAGCCCAGATATCTTGCAAAAGGTTGCGCTGGAGACAAGCGTGACCAAGAAGTTCCCAAATATTAGCAGAGCCAAACTTAAAGGGTGAGCCCGGCTGCCAGAAAATGACACCGATTATGTAAGCGTGTATACGGACACCGCTTAGCATGTGCTGTTGACTCACGCTTCGGCATGTATCTGCTACCTACCGCCGTGACTCAGCGCTACTGTAAATGTTATTCGGCTTCTCCGACACGATTTTTCCACGAGAAAAACCGAAGACTCGTGCGGGATTGTTTATTTCGCCCAGTACGTTTCCCGACGATAGCCGTGCAGTTTTTTTTATTTCTCGCAACCCCGCTATAAAGTGCTGTGATTTTAGTCTGCGTGATTCTTTTTTTCTTAAAGAAGAGGATTGAAAAAATTGTAGCTGTTTATGCCACAAAACGTGGAAGAGGAACGATTTTGGGGAAATATTACTGTGGTAGGGGGGTGCGGTGGTGCAGTGGGTTGGACCACAGTCCTGCTCTCCGGTGGGTCTGGGGTTCGAGTCCCGCTTGGGGTGCCTTGCGACGGACTGGCATCCCGTCCTGGGTGTGTTCCCTCCCACTCCGGCCTTATGCCCTGTGTTACCGGGTAGGCTCCGGTTCCCTGTGACCCCGTATGGGACAAGCGGTTCTGAAAATGTGTGTGTGTGTGTGTGTGTGTGTGTGTGTGTGTGTGTGTGTGTATTACTGTGGTACTTTGGATACAAAAGTAGACCCACATTGATTAACCCACACACACACACTGAAGCTGCTTGTCCCAAGTGGGGTGGCAGCAAGCTAGAACCTCACCCGGAAGCCCAGGGCACAAGGGTGGAGGGAGAGGGGACACACCCAGGACGGGACGCCAGTCCATCACAAGGCACCCCAACTGGGACTCGAACCCCAGACCCACCGCAGAGCAGGACCCGGTCAAACCCATTGCGCCACCGCACCCCCCTCACTGATTAACCGCATGTCATGCTTCTCGAAATAATTACAAAATGGACAAAAGTTTGAGAAGCCTAAACATGCAGTATGTCTTGCCTTATTACAAGTGTAACTTACAATTTATACGTTCATTTTTTTTTTGCATGTATTACTCAATTTTTCGATTTCTTTTTCTCTCGAGACAAAGGTTATTTCTTCCTTCTGGAATATAAAACTATGACCAGATCCGGTGATAAACGTAGGTCGGTAAGAGCGCTCGGATAAATAACGGCGGCCAAGGCGAAGATGCTGAAAAGCGCGGCGCAGGTGTTGCGGGATGAACACGTTGCGGGGGCAGGTGCGAACTAGAGACGTACCCGCAAGTGGGTTTTCCTCGAATCGGAAGTTGAAGCGCTCCACGAAAAACCTCCTCGACCCTTGTTTACAAAACCGACAAGCGTGCAGTTGTATTAACCAAAATAACCGCACAAATTAACCCTTTCCCTCCCAAAGCCACCGCTGCCACAAACACTTTCAAAAAAAAAAAAAAAAAAACCCATTTTTTACGTTCAGGTGCGCGTGCGGTCGAGCCGTCGCGATAGAGCGGGAACTGGCCCCGAAGTGTGATTTCGCCGCATCCGACCGTCACGAAAACAGCGACTCCGGTTGGTGCCGAGACCTTGGAGCGCGTCTGGATTCGTGAGACATCCTGCAGCGATCGGCGAACGGTTGATGGTTGAAATACGTCAGTTGAGCAACCAACAAAACCAATGCATGACCTATATAGACTTTATCTTTTTGGTATGTCATGAGACTCCTCTCTCACCCCCTCGCTGTCACAGTGTTATTGTCTTCTCACGTAGGCAGCCGACAAGTATCTCTGCGCTTTCGATTGTATTCGGAGATAAAATTGCAAGAATCGCTCGAATGCTCTCGTCGATTCGTCACGCGCGCTGTCTGTTCGAGGGAGCTGCTTGTTAAAGAGGAGCGAGAAAGATAAAGAACCTCCGAAAAAAAGTCTGCGTCCAGTGGGGCCTGTTAAAATCTTTAGATCACCTTGGCTTGCTCGCGAATGACACGCGACACTGTCACAAAATTCCTGTCGACAGCCAGCGCCCGTCGCCGTGACTCTTGCGGCCGCTGACTATATGTTGCCTTCCAGAGCCGAAACCTATTTGAGCTCTAAGACGGTAATTGTATTCGTGGCATGAAGGACCAGGAAGGTGCAACACGTCCGGGGTGGCATGGCGGTGCAGCGAGTAGTGCTGCTGTCTCACGGCGCCTGGGCGGCGAGAGAGGACGTGGGTTCGCTCCCTGCTCAGTCTCTGTAGAGTTTGCATGTTCTCGGGGTGCTCTGGTTTCCTCCCACACTCAAAAGACATCCTATTTAGGTTCACCCCAGTGCGTGAGTGAGAGAGTGTGTGTGTGTGTGTTCCACTGATGTATGGATGAGTGACCCAGTGTAAGTAGTGTATCTAGCAGCGTAAATTACCGTGGTGAATAAGGTGTGTGGGCAAATAACACTACATAGAGTTCATTGGAAGTCGCTTTGGAGAAAAGCGTCTGCCAAGTGACTAAATGTACATCTTACCAGCCCAATGAGACAAAATGTACACAGCCAGCCACCGGAGGCACCTGTTTGCATCCAAAACCTCTCGCTTTCTTCATTTTTCAGCTTGAGTACACATTTTTAACCATCTCTCCTCCGAGACTTTCTCCACCCACCTTTTCATGAACGGCAAGTGGGTGGACTTGATTAGCACAGCTTTTCTCGGGTTTACAAATCGCACAGAGAGAGACGTCCGCGTTCCGGTGCGTTAAATGTTAATTTAGCCGGCTGAAATTTCGGGTTTGAGTAGCTTTTACGAACGGCGCCCCGTAACTGGGCGTCCGCAGCTGAAGGGACTCTGCGCGGCGTCGTCGTTCACCGTTGCGAGAAGCTCGCGTTGCCCTCGTGGCCTCGCGCACGACGGACGGCACGCTCGCGAAGGCCCGGCATTGCTGTCGTGACGGTGGGCTGCTGGGAGGACGCTGGGTTTCGCGGTTCGGCCGCCCGTTCGCCGCGACCCGCGAAAGCGGAAGTCGCAAGAAGCGGCGGGAGGACGACGCAGCGGCAAAGAAACGCGACGACCGAAACAAACCCAGGGAAAACGAGAGCCGCCCGGTACCTGGATTACTCACTTGCTCGAAGCCGTTTTTTTTTTTTTTTTTTTTTTTTGCGCGCGGGCTGTCATGTGACATGCCTGTTATGAAAAACATTGACTGGAGTCCGTGTAGTTTCCTTTCTCAGCCTGTGACACCCACACGTATTTGCATATGACGCCCGAGGCACATGCTGTGTCTGTTGGGCCTTTTACGAACGGGTTTCACCCCTTTGTTTCAGTTGCAAGAGTACCTTCATTGTGCTCATCAACATATTTTGTTAGTCACACTTACGGTCTAACAGATTCCCAAATTTGCCTTTACCATCATACACACACACACTTTCTGACCCGCTTGTCCCATACGGGGTCACAGGGAACCAGAGCCTACCCGGCAACACAGGGCATAAGGCCGAAGCGGGAGGGGACGCACCCAGGACGGGACGCCACTCCATTGCAAGGCACCCCAAGCGGGACTCGAACCCCAGACCCGCCGGAGAGCAGGACCCGGTCCGACCCGGTCTGACCCACTGCGCCCCCCACCTTTCCCATCATTAGTGTTTAATAGTATGTTATTTCATCAGTCGATTAAAGTTATAACGAGCAAATCTGCCGCCTACAATTTCCTCTTTTACGGTAACAAATAGAAGAACCGAAAAGTGTCTTGTTGACAGTCTGGTCAAAAATGTTTAGCTCTTATTATGACATAATACGTTATGATAATACTACATTATAAGGGCAGCACAGTGGCACAGAGAATAATGGTGCTGCCTTACAGCTCCTGGGTGGTGCGATACAAAATGGGTTTGACCAACACTTTATCTGTGTGGAGTTTACAGGTTTTTCCATCGTCTCCAATTGACTGGTGACGCTATGCTGCCCATATCGTGTCTGGCTACCCTACGATGGACTGGTGTAATTACTATTATAAAATATTTTATACAGGGCCTTATACAAAGCATTTTACAGAAAGAAGAAAGACAGTACATAAGGCACAAAAAAAAAAAACGTAAATTTACAAAAACATAATGAAATTGCATCGATAAGAGATGAAATGGCACAAAGAGAAAACTATACCGGAAGAAATTACGTGGCACCCTGGGAGCTTGTTCAGGGCGTACCACTCCCAAGGTGGCGAGAATGAAAGGTTGGAGAAAGTTGGTGAACGAATGAGAATGACAAGAGAGAAAAGACAAATGTGTTCTCCGAAAGCAATTCTAAGCGAGATGCTCGGAGAAGGAGAATCCCTGATCATCTTTGGAAGGGAATTGCAGAAGAAAGCCCAACGTCTCATAGAGTGCAGCTGAGCTGGAGGAGCATTGAAGAGGCCAAATTCAGATGAACCCTTATGTTTTCTCAGCGGTACAATGTCCATCTGGTGAAGCCCACACCTCTAAAACGGTCACTGTTCTACCTTGACATTTGGACTAAATGATAATTTTGACTATAACTTTTTGTTCGTGGAAAATTGACCTTGAGCAGAACATCTAACCGAGACGCTACCTCCATCCAGACCGTCGTTGTCTAATCTGGTTGACGTATGACTGTGCTCTGTGCATTCAAGTTGCGTATCTTCTGAAAGATGCCAGGAAAGAGAAATCAGAAATTCGGATATGTTTGCCCATGTTACTTATTTTATTCATCTGAGATTAATTTCTTGGCAGCAACGTGATTAATAAAAGAAACCTGGAAATGCATCACAAGCAGTTCGCTATCTCAAAGCCCCACTCATTCAAATACTTCATAGATAATATATTTTTTCCTGACACAAAGATTTTTTTTATAAAAAAAATGCTTCAGATGCTCTGTGCTGGAGCAAATTCGTAGGAAAAGTCTCATTCATGCATCCCGCCACTAGGCTACACTACCCCTTATATTTTCTCAGGACGTGTCCGCCTTCCTCGCGGCCGTTCCCTTTTGCTCTGGGCCTGAGCACTTCTGATCATAAAAAAAAATAATACAATTCTTTCAGGAAGCTAGATACTAACATAAATTCTTCCTTATGAATGTGATTTTCATGAAGACCGTTTCAGCTTTCGTCGCTGTGCTTCATGCTCAACAAAGAGAAAAATTAAAATTCCACTTCGGCCTCCTTGTTTGGAACATGTCAAATGAATTAAAAAGATTTGAACCGTAAATATGTAATTATACATATCGAAGTCAAGCGTAAATGAGCACGTTAACTATAATATTCATCCTGTATAATGAATTATTGCTGGGGGTTCTCGGGATTTTTTCCCTGCATCCTTGGGATTCAAGATTCAAGATTCAAGAGTTTATCGTCGTATGTGCGGTCAACAGTCTGTTACACAATGAAATTCTTACTCTCTGAATCCTCCCAGCAGCCTATGACATGAATGATACATATTGGACTGGATTCTTGGCAACTTTCAATGTGATTCATGAGTAGGAAAACTAGTGCACTGGTACTGCAAACTCAGTCACCCCTTGTCCACCTGGAAATGACATCAAACCCCTCAGGGCCACGATACTGTCATTACCCAAACGGTGGAGTCCGGTTACATAAGCAGGGACTCCGGTCCCACCGATGAAACATCCACTGCAGCTACATTAATAGGAAACAGCTGGATCAGAGGGCCACATCTGCAGCCCTTTAGCTCTGATCGGTTAATGATTACATTACAGTAATTTCATAACCTACTATGTCATACAGGGTTTGTGGGCCTTCAAAGTTACCATTACATGTTATAGTTTTTTCCTTTCACGCAGCACTGTATGTCTACATTTACATTTATTTTTTTCAGCAAATGCTTTTCTCCAAAGCGACTTCCAAATGAACTCTATCTACTCGTACTCTGTAGTGTCACCAGCCCACACACCTTATTCACCACGGTGACTTACCCTGCTAGATACACTACTTACACTGGCTCACTCATCCACACATCAGTGGAACACACTCTGTGTCGCCCACACCCTATGGGTGAACCAGAACAACATGTTTTTGGAGTGTGGGAGGAAACCAGAGCACCCAGAGGGAACCCACACAGGCATAGAGAGAACATGCAAACTCCACACACACTGAGCAGGGATTCAACCCACATCCTTTCACACCATTGGGGCACCGTGAGAGAGCAGTGCTACTCGCTGTGCCACCTTGCCACCCCGTGTGAATGAGGGCAAGATTTACTTATCTACACACATGTACTGTATGTCCATCCAGCTTGTAGAAACTTCTAGAAACTTCCCTGGAACATGCAGCCAACAACAGAGGGTTCACTGACAGTAGCTAAACCTGTAACCACCGGGGTTGCCGACCCTTTCGAACCGAGAACGGACAGGTCTTCAATTAACGGTGAGGTGGAAATAATTTAAAATCCAGTCATAGAAGGAATTTAAAAGACATAAAAATGAAGGCTTGCTGTTCATACGTGTTCCTATGGTTTTCGTCTATGAAAACATGCTTACAGTTTCGGAGCAGGCTGGTTCGACTTGTTACTTTCTTTTCATTCACTCCTACACAGCATCGTTGGCACCGATGACAGCGTTCGAAAACTCAGTCTTTTCATCTGTAAGACGACACTCCCTCAGATGGCGAAACAATTTTGATGACCCGGTTACCTTCGTTGTGTATTCACTCTATGTTTTGAATGCTGTTTTTCTAGTCGTGTCGGCGGTTTGCTTTTTGTTAGCGTAGTGAATGTAAACGGCAAAGTAAAATAAATGGCAAGAAATTTTCTTTAAAATTTTTGCTTTCGGCCAACGGCGTGTAAGATTTTACATTGGATTGTCTGACTCAAATTTAAACATACTTTTTCACAGTTGTGTGTTAAAGCAGGTACGCCATCTGAAACCGCTTGTCCCATTCGGGGTCACGGGGAGCCGGAGCATAACCCGGCAACACAGGGCGCAAGGCCGGAGGGGGAAGGGACACACCCAGGACGGGACGCCGCTCCATCACAAGGCACCCCAAGCGGGACTCAAACCCTAGACCCACCGGAAAGCAGGACCCGGTCCAACTCGCCGTGCCACCGCACCCCCCAGTGTGTTAAAGCAGGCCTATATAAATATTACTATATATGAGTTTATTATACTAATACCATATATTTATGGGATATACAGTATGAGATATACAAACGCTGTAATCTGCTGCCATGATTCGTTTTCCTCCTCATGACAATGCAGTTCTACCCTAAATAAGCCTTTTTTTTTTTTTTTACTGGAGCAATCCACTCTTGAAGTTATTCCTTAAAGTTTAAAAGATTTTGTTTTTGGTTTTATCTGTCAGGGAGCTGTTTAAATGCAAAAAGGAATAACTACGGGTAGCGAAGGTCTTTTGTTTGGCCTTAGACCGGACCGTCATGTTGGGCTGTATGACTCAGTTTCACTGAAATGTTTGCACGTTGTAAAGTGTCTGATGTTCGTCTCCATCCAATGTCCGCAGCGGATGTCAACACGCCATGCCTTCCCCGCATGGCTGCGGGATCTCATAGGATGCCTACCAGCGCGTAACTCTCCGGTCGCTCTGACCGCCGTGAGCCGTTTCTCCGCTCATACCGTAGTTCTTTGTCACAGAAAAGAGTATTGCATTCCTTTCTTATGAGGCCTCGAAGCCAGCTGTCCCCATGACTGACTGGTTATTCAGGTCTGATCATGTTGTCAGTATCAGAAAGATCTCTCCCTCGGGTCACCTGTGATAATTTCGCGTAGGAAACAGGATGCCTGTAAAAAAAAACTGCCGGCCTGGAGGGATACAAGCGCTGGGTTTGGGTAAGAGTAAGGACATCTACGTAGGTTGTCGGATCGATCCCGAACTTCAGCATTTTCCATCGGATTTGGAAAGAAACCATGACAGGAAGACCTAAAGAGCCGTTTCTTCTCGCAGTCGCGTCCTTAGAAACCTAAGGCATCCTTTGCCGAGGAGGCCTACAGATAGCGCCGCACAAAGTCTGCACGCGCAGTACGAACCGTTTTTTTTAGTTCTCCCCATGTCGTTCCGCAGAACGTTCGCAGACGTGCGTTTGACGAACAGATGCGATCAGAAAAAGGACGAACGCCGGCCCTTGGGTGCGGAGCAGCTTCTCCGATGTCGTTTTGGAGGCGAAACAAAAAAGCAGTTATTTGGTGAGTGACACCGTCATTTTTCTCATTCCTCCCATTTTTCCGGCCACATAATTCCTGCTCGTCGGGCCATGTGTTTTTACAGCTCAGAAGATAAGGGAAAGAGCCTGGAATCACAGAGCGGGCCGACGCCGAACGAGCAAATGAGAGAGAAAAACGGAGCTGCGGCCACAGCCGGCGGAGGAATGCGCAAATGGACGTCTTCGCTGGGAGCGCGGGGCCTCATTAATCAGCGGTTAACGGCGATCTCCGCCGTGTCGGCCAGGGGCTGAAAAAGACAAATATTTTCACGAAACATCCCATGACGCTTCCCTTTTGAGTTTCTCTTTTTTGGGCATTCTTCGCCCGAACAGCTCGAATCGCGACCATCTCCGGATTTCACGATGCCGGCTTAAGGTTCGGCCGCGCCCGAAAACGGAGGGAAAGTTTGGCGCCTTCTCTTGCGTTTCTAATGTTTAGCGGCAAGCTCTCTTAAAACGTTTTCCGTGTTTTGCCAGCCCTCCTGAAAGGGGTCACGTTGTAACGGGTCGTACGTATACGCAGCTCGCGTTGTTCCGGCTTCAAATTTAGGACAGGCGTCGTAAGGCGCGGAAACGAGCTCTTTCCGCTTCGGAATAATTAAAACGCGTTCGTTTCGAAGCTGTCGGATTCAGTAGGGAGGGAGAGGTGGCTGCAAAAAGTCTCCGGTCAGGCCGGAGTACGACGCGGAGGGCGGCACGTCTCTTCGTGCGCAAGGGCTCGCGCCGAAGCGTCGGGCCGCGATGCGGTCCGCCTAAAAACCGAAGAAGTGGGCACGGACGCAAACGCGAAAAAAAGGTTATTTTAAAGAAGGAGAACCCGCAGAAATGACAGCTTTGAGAGGGTTATTCTTCGTGGGAACACCATTGTAGAAAAGTATTGGTTGGGATCGCCAGCATGCCTGCGGAAATGACAAGTGAGCCGTAAGCCGCAAGCTGTCCTTACCCTGGTGTTTCGCCGTGACTTTTTCTGTCACTTATTACGCAAAACCCATCGCCACCCAAAGTCACCCACAATGCCCCACTCCCGCCACCTGGCTTCTCGAGGGTTCCGCTTGCGGCGAAGAGAACCGTCCCATCCTCAAGGGTCGCTGCACGAGCAGACCGGAGACATTTGCTGGGATTCGCCCCGACGCGGCTGTCGCAAAGACGCCTTTGCGGTGCTTCTCGGACTACCGTTGAGAAAACGTGCTTTCTGGAGCCTCGGATCATAAAAGGGTGAGAGCCGACGTCACGTTTTAAAAGAAATTTCCATATGTAAAGACACACAGAGCATGCAGGCCATCCAGCATGAGGAAGTCATCCCCCCTGCCCTCCCTCAGATCATGCCTATATGTGTGCATGTTATGATGACTGTGCAATAAAGCCCTGATCATTGTCATGGAGAAGCCACTTCTGACAGCTTGTTGCCAGAACATCCCGTTCCTTAGGTCTCTTTTAGTCAGAGAACCTTGGAGTATCTTAACAATGGCAGCACTCCATTTACGGGCAGCGGAGGTTATGTCGGCCTTTAACATGACCGCTCCTACGAGTCAGTTATGACTCCTCCATCCCAATCCCAACACCAGGATGGGCCTTTTCAGGCAGGGCCTGCTGAACGAGCAAAGGCACGCGTGACACAAACATGGTCACAGGATGGTTTCTTGATAAAAAGAGGAAATGTTTCCGTCATCTGCCTACGCACCTTTAGAAAAATGTGATCACTTCCTTAGAGTAGGAGTCAAAACAGCGAGCACTGCAACAAATCATCGTCGTCAATAACCGCTGGTCCCGGCAAACCAGAGCCTAACCCGGCAACACGGGACGCAAGGCAAAGGAGACACACCCAGGACAGGACGCCAGTCCATCGCAAGGCACCCCAAGCAGGCTTCAAACCCCAGCCCCCCGACACAGCAGGCAGCAAGTGAACCCGCTGCACCACCATGCAGTGTCAATAACTGACATTTCCTTATTACTTAGAATAATATGAAAACTAGACTGAATTTGCCAAAAGGACAGACAAATGTTGACCTCCCTTTCACAGGTGTATTTCAATCTAATTTCAATCTAGCCACCTGGTTTGCACAGGACGACGGGAAGGCCGTTACTCTCCATTGTCCACGCCGTGTCTTTGACCTGTGACCCGCCGTTGACTCAGCCTGCCCTCCCTCTGCGGAGCTTGCACAGAAATAAAGAGTCACGGAGCACGTTCGCATTCCCGACATTTCAGCTCCAATTCCTGCTCCTTCGTTGACCCCACTCTCAAGCCACCGCTGATGTTTTACTAGGGATGTGCCTTTTCCCTTTCAGATCTTAGGTTTGCTGCAGCGGCGCCTCTTTTTCGGAAATGTGAAACGGCACTGTGTAATGTGGAAAAAAAAAACTAAGGAGCCGTGCAATGAAGACAGTAAGAAGCAGACGACTCAGGTCTCATAGGACTCAGCTATAATAATTATAGTAATAATAATAATAATTATTATTATAATGGGTGTGCCCTTTGACCTTGTGCAGTGGAGTTTTCAGGTGGAGTGCAGTGTGCGCGGTATTGGCCTCGCTCTCTACACCTGCGGCGCATCCGCCAAGGCCGAGCAAGCCGGGATGGCGACAGCGAGGTCCCCGGGTCGTAGGTGTCGTGTCGGAGTGTCCTTCTCCTAGATGGATGGCCTGAGAGGGCTCACGAGCTTCATCTGCCCGGGTTTGGAGTCAGAATCGTCCTTCTCTTAGGCTGACTGCCAACCAAGCCTAACAAGTCCAGCCTGCCAATAATAATAATGAAACATTCATAAAGTACACTGAAGGGGTTGACTAGCATACAAACAGTTTCAGGTGACGTGTTATGGTTCATCGCAGATCAACACACACACATTGTCTGAAGCCACTTGTCCCAAGCAGGGTCATGGCAAACCGGAGCCTAACCCGGCAACACGGGGCGCAAGGCAACCCAAGGGGGACGGAATACACCCAGGACGGGACACCGGTCTGCCGCAAGGCACCCCAAGCAGGACTCGAACCCCTTACCTATTGGAAAGCAAGAGCTGGTCAAGCCCACCGCGCCACCGCACCCCCCTCCACTTCAACACTTTTTCATTATTTATTAACTCTTTGCTCTGTCCCGGGAGTGGCTGGTTGGCCTTTATACACAGAGCAACAGACATGTGGCTCCCTGTGGTTCCTCGTCGCCTGAAGGTGAGATGTTGACCCACAAGGATTTTTAAGTACTACGGTAAATTATTCACTGGGACAGGTTAGCTTTTCCACGAAGCCACTCGGTGAGGTCCGGGAACGCTTATCCGGCGCTTTGTCAAGGAGAAACCTTGAGGCCAACCTCCTTCTCCACAAGGAGCTGATATGTTCACACCATCTTGTTTTTTTTTAATCTCAGTTCCTCCAGTCGAAACAAGTTTAAAGGACCTAAAGAATATCTATATGCTGATAGCATGTTCTCAGAGCCATTTCAAAGCCCATGTTTCATTTAAGAAAAAAACTGTCCTCTGTCATATGTTGTATCAGTCCATGCTTTTTGTCATGAGGGTCGGGGGGGGAGATAGTGCAGCATCCTCAAATCCACTCGAGTTCCAATGTACTCCAGGCCTCTGAGCAGGTAAGGTAAGTTATTTAAGGTAACCAGAAGACAGCTAACAGCCTCTTAGGTATATGACACATCAATCGTGTAACTTGTGAGTAACTTCACATGTGACCGTCCAGGGTGTTTGGGTACTCAGAATTGCGTATAGTCTAGTGCCTGTCTCATTGTGTGAAGTCAGCTACCCCAAGTACCACTTCATTCTTGCCTGACCTAGAACTGGGAACTTGGAAGACTCCCATGGTGATTGCAGCGCTCCATCTGGTTTGAAAAACAGGAAATAACAGACAATGGAAAAATCATATAACGCTGGCCAGTAGACCATTCTTCCGGGTTTAAGACTCTCGGAGAGTCATCTGGGCGTGTGCTGACCTCGCTGGAGATTGGCGAATGGCTTTCTGCGCACAGGGAGCACTTGTTAACTTTGTGCGAAGTTAGTCATTTTTTTTCCATAAGCAAATGTTCTGTCTGGAAGCTCACTTCACCGTACTCATGACTGTGTGTTTTGGTTTTATTTTGCAGATTGCATGTCGCATGCAACAACACAAACTTTTATTCCCTGTGATCTGGGGGTGAACGGGCTTCTGTGGCGTTTCCAGAGTTGAGCCGGACCTTCCTATAAAGTCGAATTGGAAAATTAAAGCGCTTTTGGTGTTAAAACTCATGAACAGCAAAGGTAGAAGTTGTACTTTTATCCCAAAACTCCAAAGCTGAGATGATATACTATGGTACTCCAGCAGAGTAGTGGAATAAGAGTAGGCTGTCATGGCCTACCTACATGCAACATGAACATTGCTTGGTTTGCTTACCTCTCTGTCTGACCAAAGCTACACACACACAGTCTAAAACCACTTGTCCCAAGTGGGGTTGGGGGGGGGGGGTCACAGCAGGCCGGAGCCTAACCCAGCAACACAGGGTACAAGGGTGGAGGTGGAGGGGACACACCCAGGATGGGACACCACTCCATCACAAGGCACCCCAACTAGGACTCAAACCCCAGACCCGCCGGAGAGCAGACTTTGGCCAAACCCGCTGCGCCACCACATCGCCTTGACTGAAGTTATACTTCACTTATAATATGTTTTGGCAATAACCGGGTGCGATATGACGATGTCAGTTCCTTTCCTTCAAACACCCGGCAGGCATTCTTCGCGCTCCTTTTCCACAGGAATTTCTCGTTGCCGTATTCTTTCAGATGTCTGCTAACCCCCCTTAACATGTGCACACATTTCCATGCGAAATTATTTGTTAAGATCCATTTGTTATGGGCTCATGTCCTTGTGAAAAAGGCATAAATCATTAAATAGGGTCCAAATCTCAGACTTGTACACCTGGACCCATTGATCTGCAACTGCCTTCTTTCACTTCATCCAAATAGGATCATTGGCACACACCAAAAATTTTCTCCTCGACCATGACAAATTCTGCTGCCAAATTTCAGATATGCGTTTGTTTCCTAATGGAGGATGATGATGTTTGGGCTGGAGTGTTTTTATTTGCACAGAAGACACCGAGGGGTACAAGTGACTGCTTATGACTATCCGAATGGAATTAGAAATTAATGCATAAATCCTGATTTTCAATTATAAGAAGAAAATTGTAGCATTTAAATGATTGTTTAAAGATTTAAGATGTTTACAGGAGAAATATTAACACTTGTTTAACAACATTAGACTGACGACGGCACTGAAAAATCATCAGGCAGAGATTATTATACTCTTGAATCGCTCATGTTTTAATTACAGACAATTTTTGCGGGATCCGAACATCCTACCAAACACAAATCTGCCAGAACTGACCCGATAATCATTTTTCAATTTTAGCTAAACCACAAAAAATGTTGCGCAGTTCATTTTAACTTCATTTCCAGTTGCTATTTAGTTTGAGCTGTAGGTGCTGAGTGGGTGCGGTGACACAGTGCTGCAGTGGGTTGGACCGGGTCTTGGTCTCCGGTGGGTTTGGGGTTTGAGTCCCGCTTGGGGTGCCTTGCGATGGACTGGCGTCCCGTCCCGGGTGCGTCCCCTCCCCCTCCGGCCTTACGCCCCCTGTTGCCGGGTTTGGCTCCGGCTCCCCGTGACCCCCGTATGGGACAAGCGGTTCAGACAGTGCGTGTGATCCATATGACGGAGATACAGTGTTGCCTCCCTGTCTGGACTCAAAAGAGCTCAGCGTGGATCCTGTGCCCTTTATTTTGTGTGCTATGGGTCGTGGAAATGCCGAGACACAGGCCGGCACACCAGTCCTCCAAGGTCAGTCCACCTCATTCAAGTCACTTACTGTTATCTGTCTCATTCGTGGATGGATTTTATTTTTAACCACTTTCATCAGCCTTCTTTCGCTAAGGACTCTTATTGTCCAACAACTAAACAGCAAATAACATTTTGCCGCCATACGAGCATTTCACGCGTAGCTCTTATTCGCACCTGCATCTGCACCAACAGAGACGTGCCGCTTGGGTTTTTGAAATCTGTAACAGCTGGGTAACGGGAAGCGTAAATGATGCGAGTTCATCGTTCAGTCTATGCACGAATACTCTGAGGGGTCCCTGGTGTGAGTGTAGCGTCTGTAGATCTCGTTCGATTTCTTTCCTGTAGAGCTCGCAGCTTCCACGGCGTGCTTATCGGGCGCCCTGGAAAGAGTCACGTGATCTCCGAGGGTGCGGCCGAAGGAGCTGCAGCCCCGTTATCAGCACCGCATGGAGTGCGGCGATAGGAAGCTATAAAAATAAGTAAGGCAGTAGGCAAGCGAGGAACGGTAGATACAGCGATATCGCGTCGATGGCGTTGGCGTGCGTCCTTCTGGACACGTTCCTTCTTCAGTGCTCTAGGTCTTCTTCGAACAGTCAAACACCTCCCTTTCTCGCCGCTCGTCGGGGATCGCTCCGGGCTTTGACCCCATCTCCTGCAAAATTACGACCGACAACGTTCTCGTCAACGTGCCGTCGCTCAGAAATGACCCGAAAACACACGCGCGCACGGGAAACGGTTACTGTTTAGCCCCCTTTCCCACCTCCCACGTGCTTGCACAAACGTACATGCCGGCCGTGGGAAATAAAAGTGCACCTCTAAGGCTCAGGCCAGCAAGGGGCTTTTTCTCTCTCAAATTCCAGCGCGTTGGCCACCCGAGGCGTCTTCTGAAGACCTTTTCAAGGCCTTGATACACTAACAACCCCAGTTCATCTCCTTCCATGTATTTCGTGGCCCGCTCTGATAATAGAGAGGACTCCCACTGTTCCTTTTCCTGCATAAATGCAAACAGCCTCAATGAAAACGGCCCTCCGCCAATGGCCTATTATTTCCGCAGGCGCTTTCATCGCGTCTTTCGGCGGGATCCCTTTGCTCTTGGATCCACCCACAATGTAAATTGGTTCTAGAACACTTTGGCCTCCATGCTCTGGTATTGTTCCATTTCCCCTCACTTCCTTTTTCAGCTTCCCCAACCTCTTGGCCTTTTCTCCAGCCTCACTCCCTCCCATTGATATAAGGCCACTTCTCCAATTCACTATGTTGCTTTGTGAATTTTCTTTGTTTCTTTTTTTGTCTCTCTCCGTCCCTCCCTTATACTTCCCATCCTCGTTACTCTTGAAATATCGCCCTGTGTTTTTTTCCGGCTTCTTCCCTACAGATAATGTTGCGAAATCATACTTTTTGTTTTCATGATGACCCCTTACGGATGATATTGTTTTCTGTTTTGTTTATTCGGTATCGTATCGTTTTTGCCCTTGCCTTCTAACCAAGCTCCCCACAAGCCATGCGGTTCTACCATTCCCCTTTTCCCTGAATCTTGTGAAGGTTACCTTACTTTCAACATTTTACCATGTCCTCTACCAGCAATTCTTGGTGCGCTTCGGCTCCTCGTGCCCCATTCCAGAAATGGAGATTTTTTCAGCCTCTGATGCGACGGACCAGGGCACCCTACCGGAGGAAAAGCAAAACCCCTGTGGGGAGTCCAAAAAAAGGGGGGGATACCCCTAATAAAACCCCAAGCAGTCTCAGATAAGGAGAGGAAAGTGTTTCTAACGGACCTTTTACAACAAATGGTGAGGCAGCCACAACCGCAGAGATCTGCTTTATAGCACATATTAGAATGGTTTCACAACGTACAAGTAATAACGTGAGTCAGACGCAAGTGCCTTCAACAGTACATTTGTGCCGATTTGTATCGCGAGCTTATTCATACTCGTATTAGAAACAGAAACCCTAACCCCGAGAAGGCTGGTTCCATGCGAGCGCACAGTTTAACTTGTTAGCATGTGCATTTTTGTTTGCACAGTCATGTTCCTGACCAGTACTGTGCTAAATATAGGGGCCACATCCAGCTTGTAAACGTCAAGCTCGAAGCAACAGATGTTCTCCGAACTGCATTTAGGCATCTTGGATGACTGACCACAAGCGCAGTTAACTCATACACTTTCGCAGGTCTGTTTGGTCCACGGGCCTAGCTTAACATCCCTGGAGAATGGACTCCTATTCCCAGTGCTGTAAAGCACCGTCTTATGGAACTGAACCACGCACAGGACATAAGTTCGCTTTGAAACGAGCAATGCTCCCACGCAAAAGAAAAAAAAAAAAAACACATCATTACGAGTCAAAATACTGTGCATATCGATGGTGCTATGGGTTATGCTTACTGAATTTTAGCTTATGTGACAGACGCACTTTTCCTTCCTGCGTGAGTGCCGGACCTTTCCCCACTGGGAGGCTCCACTGGGTTCAACCGCAGTCCTCCGTGACCTCTGGCCTGCCATTTCTGGCTCTGTAAACATATTGCAATGTCTACACACCCCAGAGAAGTGCATGACAGTGCTGGTTTTGCAGCCTAGAGTGAACTGAGCTGTGACTGGGGGGTTGGAATGGACCCCCTCCCCCCGAGGAGGACACAGCGATTCCATCACTCCCCATGTCTGATTACCAGCACGTTATAGATGTTTTCTTTCCTCTGGATATCTTCCAACCCTGTTGTGCCTGTGTCTGCCCACTCCCTCTGACTGATGCCCCCCAACTCTGCTCCAACTCCCATCCTTCATGAGCCCCTGCAGTTCAGATGATTAAAGCAGAAATACCTTCACTGGTAGCAGCAGGTGTCCCCTTCTCCAATCCACCCCCTCTCATATGGGCACTCTGACGGACGTCTTAAATGTTGACTGCGTTAAACATTCGTCACTGTTTTAGCCTCTAAGATGCTGCAACTTCGCCGTCAGCTGGTGAACAGCAAGGTCTGAGAGCAGGGGGGTGTTAAACTTCCATTCTAAACAGCACAGCGGTTTGTTTTTCTGCAAGTAATTTCCACCAACCGATCTAAAAATGTGCACGGAAAATCTGGTAAGAGAAAATTTTCGCACAAATTTTTTTTTTGTTTTCAGGTATCGTTCCATAACATGATGTATGGGGTGCATGTCACTGTTTTGTAACCGCTGAATAACATGAGCGATGAGTTTCTGTTCAAAATATAACCCTATTATGGAAAGAGATTCAATGGGTTTTTTTTTTCCCCTACTGGGCAAATATGTCTTTAAGTATTTTTTCCCTTGGGCTGACTCTAGAAATCGTACGCTTGTCACGTTACTGCAAAACGTGTCCGGTTGTGAGCGAACCATTTTGAGCGGCACCGCCAAAAACCACGTTTCTGGGAAATGTGCTGCGTGCCGTGTTCCTCCGATGCCTCGTTTGGGTTTCTGTGAGATAAATAGATTTCAGAGATGAGTCAGTTCCGAGAGGGTTAAAGTATCCCCTCCTCCCCACCCGAGTTTCATTGTTCATCACTGTTCTGTCCCCTGTAGAAAAAAAAGCAAAAAAGAATGGGCCCCGACTTTGACGTCAGTCCTCTAATGAGCAAACAACTCTCAGACGTGCCACTTGTCACCCGTTTGCGTGTTCAAGCATGGCACAAATAGAAAATAAAGATCACACGCATCCTTGCTGCATTTGTACAAATTATGAAACAAAATATTTGACAGAAACCTGCAATTCTTTCGAAAAAAGGGCATAAAAGTGAAAAATTCATACCTCTGAATGTGAATTAAAAGTGCAATGACTCTTTACCCCGTGGCCAGAAATCTGTTTCTTCACTCTTCAGCGTTTCAAGAGAAGTAAGGATACGATAGCCAAACATGGCAAAATGTTAATATTTAAATCTGGCGGTTTGAGGTGAAGGTACTCCTGTTTTTATTTGTAAATGAGTATGTATGAAGACTTTAATTTCTATTGTTGCGCATTGTGATGGTCAGGTGGGGAACAATTATGGTGCACGAGGTTTACAGAAGGTGAAGAACTCCATCGTGAATAGCTGAGACCGCTGTTGTACATACAGCAGGATATGAATAGGAAAAATACATATACAGTATATGTCATTTACACACAGAAAAATATGTACCGTGGCAACATCAGACCACTCAGATCAATTTTAAGAAAACTGGCTCTGAAAGGTTTCCTGGAACAAATGTAAAACTAAGGCCATTTCTCCAAAGATGGATAGACCAGAGACCTGTAATGACCCTTCAATTAAATGGATAACTGCCTGCATCACCACCGTGGAAAAAAGACCTTAATTCTGTTTGGATTTAGGAATTATCATCAGTTGTTTCCTTAGCCACCCAGTTAAAAGGCAGGACAGATTATTAGTGAGAGCATCTAGGGATAAAAATATTGACGCCAATACATGTTTGTAAATATTTAAAAAAAGAGTTTGAATCTCGCCCCCATTTTTGAGAAACACGCAGAGCTTGTATTCTGCATTAGGCCCCACTGCAGAGGTCAGAGGTCATGCGAATCTCAGCAGGGCAGAGCCCCGCCCAAAGCTTCTAAGCTGGACGCCCGCTGCGTCAGTCCAACGAACCGGCTTGTGGCGTTCGGGGGTTCGGCCCGGGAGTTGTACGTTCCGGCTAGCGTGTTCTCACCCAAAGTGCAGTGAGTGACCTGTGGCTACAGTTGCCATCAACAAAGTTGGAAAGGAGCGCTGTCCCGGGGACAAACACTAAGGCTAAGTGTAGTTCACCAACAGACTTCCTAACCCTGGTTTCAACGCTAATCAGTTCCCCTTCAAGAATTGTGAGCATTAAGTATTAAGTCTCCTGCAAGGACTATCTATCTATCTATCTATCTATCTATCTATCTATCTATCTATCTATCTATCTATCTATCTATCTATCCATCTGCGGTATTATTTCAATGCTGTTTGTATAGGTCTCTACACCGTTCATAGAGGCGGTGCAAGTAAAAAATGACTTCACTGCAAGTTCTGTGTGCACGGAACAACTTCCTTTTGACATTTTCAGAGTTAACTTGACTGCAAACTTCCGAGTTCTAAACAATTACTTTGTCAAGCAGCAACTTTAGTGCAAAAGTAAACGTGCTGAATATTGAAGCGCTGTACTGCAGATGCTGCGAGTGTTAAATAGCATCTCAGGGAACTCTGTGAGTACTGAAAAATGAACCCGTGATACAGCGCAAGTATTAAATACCGTCACTGTGAGCTATGAGTACCGAAGAGGCTTCGGTGAGGATACCTCGCACGACATGCTGGCTTCGCTAACTCTGGACTCAGGGCCACCAGAAGTTCTCAGCTGATCCAAGTGGAATAAACTTGTCCAGTTTTAGAAACCTCAGAAGTGTTCCAGGAACTGCCTCTGACCAAAGTTAATGTAAATATGTGGAAGAATGTAGAAGAATGCTTAGCTGAAGTTTCCTGATTAAACTAAAACAACAATGGCTAAGAAAAAATGAAAAGCAAAACCCCAAACCATTTGAAAACTTATATTTAAATGACCTTGTCTGCCCCGTGTTAACCAGAGATCATGAACAGTTCTGGGACAGAGGAAGGGAGCGGTCCTCAGGGTCCTCTCGGCGTTGTCTCCGCTCCCCACAATTTGCGAGGACTGCAACGGGGGGCATCTGGATACGTGACTACCGGGAGGCCCAAAGACGAGCCTATAATTTCCACCTGAATATAGCTTTACTTGTATTGGTATCTCCTCCCAGAAAAAAAAAGTCTTTGAAACATCACCACGGTTGTGATTTGAAAGATCAAAGTGCATTTACTGAGTCAATAATTTTGATAATTTCATTTATGTTGATAGTGGGCATTTATTGGCAAGCGCTGACCACCTCCAGCATCATTAGTCTTTGTCCCCCGATCACTGATATCTCACAGAGAGTGTAAAAGCGTACACAAGGATATGGCACTTTTCCATTGCGGCGTAGGACTGGTAACGAAGAGGCTTGCCGAGACACTTAGGTTTTCACGATGACGGCGGGATGAGGCCGAGGGGTCGTGAGAGAGAGGTTTCGGTGAGGTCTGGATAAACGCGGAATTGTGCTGAGTCATCAGTGTTGGTCTGGAGAGAAGAGCGCTTCAGAAGCGGGCTTGCAGATGCTAACTTGGTGACGGAGCGGGTCATGTGCCGCTGTTTATAGAAGCACAGTCCTGTCTTATGATTCACAGCCTGTCCAAAACGCTAAGAGAAGACCTCACCTCTGAGTGCTCAAGCTTGTTTTTCTCTCCAGGTTCCTTGCCATGCTGGAAGAACTTGTGTCCTTCCCTTTTTCTGTGTTGGCTTTCCGCTATTTACTTTAACGGGAGGTTGCTCTGTTTTCACAAGATGCCCCTGGCTGTTTACCCATGCTTTTCACACAATAAAGCGGGAAAAGAGAGTGGGATGAAAAAAGCTCGGAAAAAAGCATTTGCTCCCAGGGGTGAAAATCTCTGTTTTTGGACGACAGCTGTGTCGTTGAGGCCTGAAAGAAACTCCACTGTTGTCCCAAGTGGCCGGTGCCACGAACCCAATTACCTCTGCTCCTGCCCTTCACTCACATACAGTCCTACTTCAGGGTGCTGGGGGTGCAGGGAGGGGGTGAATGCCGAGACGGCAAGAACGTGAGACGGGGCCAGACACCCGGTTGGGTTCTGAGAGTCACTTGGGCAACGTCGAAGCGAACGTCCTTCCGTTTCTGGACAACCACGTATACTCGGGACTGTGGACACGTGCAGCTCTGTTTTTATTTTATTTCTACTGCCCAACTTCATTTTCTGATTTTCTCAGATGTGGCCATTTGCTGTTCCATGCAAATGCTTTGCGGTTTTTCTCTCCAGGAGCTTTGAGAGTGATGCTAGGCAGACACCTGATAACGGCACAGATTTGAGGCTGTAGTTATCGAGGGCTTTTCTCTGAAGCTTGGCAAAGGAAACTGTGTGTTCATATGTAAGAAAGCTTGTACGCGTTGCTCACGTACCCAGGAAAGGATCAAGGTGGACCATCAAGACTTCATCTATGAACTGTCTAATGGAATCCATGTTTGAGTAGCAAATTGTGTGGGAAGCTAGGATATCAGATATTGTGTCACAATCTGAAGTCTGAATGAATCCTATTCTTCACTCCAAAAAAAAAAAAAAAAACTGTGTATATCTGATTTACTAAAACAAGACAGGGCTGAAAGATTGATTACTAGTGCTGATGTTGACCCTTGTCCAAAGGCCATTGCAGTGAAACATCAAACAAGAAGCCATAGATTTTCTCTGAACATATTTCTGTCTTCTGTGTTTTTCTTCTGTCTGCATGGCTCGTTAGTGTGTGTGAGTGAGCCGGGTGATTGAAAAGCGGATGACGCATCTTGTACAATGTACTGGGTTTGTCACAGGTTACAAACACCCTGTTGGCCAACACTATGTAATGATTCACTGTGATCATTACAAAGGTAGGGAGGAGCATGGTTGTATGTGCTGGAGCATGGGTGTATATGTTGGGTGAGGGTGTTGGGGGTTGGCTGCAACTCTTATCTTTCCCTTGACCCAAAGCATTGTTACTCAAATAATCCAGTATTTGCCTATGTCTAGTAAATGACTGACACCCACAAAGTCAAGAAAATTGAAAGACAAAAAAAAAAAAATGCATGGATACTTTTTTTTTTTAATTTGCTTTTATTTGAACAGTGCAGACTACTTAACTTTCAGTCTCCAGTAGTATAACTGTATTCAATAAACTCTTTGATAAACACCCAGGCATCAAAATGTTAATCAGAATGACAGTGACATCACTTGAAAGCAGTGGGTACCTGGGTAAGGAGAATGGGCGCAGGGCAAGTGTTTACAGAATAGATGGTAATTATCCAAAGTTGTATTAAACTTCTGCTATTACACAGTATCTCTCTCCCAACCAATGAAGTGATTAAATAAAACATGGTGTCCTTCCACCAGCTATTGCGGCTCCCACATCAGTTCCCTCAAAGACTATGGATGTAGGGATGACTTGATGGGCTGAGGCAGGAAGCGTAAAACAAACTACATGAATTCCTAAATGAAGAAGACAAACAAGACAAATGCAAAAACGAGACATAAGAGAAATCAAAACCCTCCCCCAAGCTCCTCACAAAGGTAAGAGATTGGACCAAAAATTAAAACATGTGTTCTGCAGAAAACAAAGACCCCGAATAAATAAACAGCATGGAGATCATGGAGAAAACCCTGAGTTGAGGTTCGCCCAAACTGATTCTGCTTCAAATAAACAGGTTGAAAAACACCACAGAGACAATGAGTGTCTTTTTTATTTACCCATGTTTGTTTTACTCAAGGGGAGAACAATTAATCTGCTCCTTGGACAATTACAGTGGAGCCAGAAGACAAGAGCAGACCTGGTTGGGCCCTATGGATCTGGTATCTCACTGCATATAAACAGGATAGGTTGTGCTGGTAAGGCGGTGTTCCCAAACACAAACAAAGATCTATCTCACTTGGCTCCGAGAAGAAGACTTTTTCTGGTTTTGCAGCAGCTAACATAAAAGCGTTAACAATCGTGGACGGCCCAGATGACACGGGCCATCGGAAACATTTTATTTGGCACCAACGGCTCGAGATTAGATGGCCGCGCCACACAGCTGGCTTTCGAGATCTCGGGAAATGAACTCTTCTTGGAATGTGGATGTTACTAAGAAACTTGTGTGTCCGAGTAGATCATTCTGACAGCTTCAGATCCACAGCCCAGTGCTTAAAAGTAATAAACACTGAGTGAGGGTTGGGAACGAGATGATATGAGGCAGGACGTGGGGAGGGGGCAGGTGTGGTAACACAAGGGCGTATCCCATCATCACTGCAGATGTTCCTGAAGAGTCCCAGCTGTTTCTGCCCTGCCTGCAGGTAAATGCAAGCCCGCGGAAGGTGGGGAAGGGGTAACAATTTGGAGCCTCTCAGCTTAGACGTCTCCAGGCTATACTTCATCCGCGAGGCTGTATGTGTGTCTCATGATGCCCTCACCCCTTGTTTCACTGGTGCTCCAGTTCCTGCCGGGATAGGACTTAGTAAAGCGGAAGGGAGCGGTGTTGGAGTGGGGGAGGTCACCATTCCTACGTGAAAGACAGTGGAAGGAATGATCATGGATTTTCGACATTCATCTAGATGATTCGATATCCTTTTGAAGACTAGGCGATCATGGAGGAATGAAGCAGGGCCTCAGCCGGTGTGGCTTTTAAAGGCTGTCTTCGCAACCGCTCATTGGACCCAATTACACAGAGGTCTTCCAGTCATTTGGAGCCTACATGGATGTGTATTTATCATCAACTGGAATGTACAGCATCTGGGAATGTGCATGCACTGTTAGTGGTTTGGGGTAAAGTGTAAACATGCTTTTTTATGAGTTTGCATGGATTGCGCTGTGTATACATCGCGAGGCGGTGGCGTCTGCTACGTCGCTGAATTGCGGCGGTGGGTGCTACGGTGCACTCCTTCTTAGCATTCGATTTGTGAAAAGCGTTGCTGCTCAACATACAGGTGTTATGGAAGATTAGAGGATGGACGTCCGCCAAAGCACGGCAGAACTTTTATGGGTTTGGGTGGGATTCCGAATGCTGGATTATTTATTTATTTACTTATTCTGATATCTTTGTCCACCTTTGTCCAAGGCAACATGCAATGTTAGAGTTGCACTATATGATACTTGGGATTAAAAACCCATCGGAACAAGTGGGTATTTTTTACTACATAGGGTGCAGAAAAGTCTCTTGCTATAGGGTACTTCAGCAGGAGGATCAGGATCCAAACCATGTTTCTTCAATTACAAGGCAACAGCTGTAACCATGACACTCTCTGCTGGACCTTTATTTGCTGGGTCAGGGTTGGGTGTTGGATCTTAATTTACAAGCCGCTTCCTTTCCTGCCCAGACCACTACCGAAAGTGGTATATCTCTCAGCATTAGCATCGAGCGGAACACTGCTTCTCAGTTCTAGACAACAGAAGTATTGTGTCGCTCGGCACTACTGCATAGTGGAATACTGTTTGCTGCAGCTAGCATACAGCGATACTCTGTTCATCACCATTAGCATTTAATGATGCTTTATTTGTCAGTGTTTTGAGTTGCTCTCAGCATTGAGTTTTACTGCAATTTTAGCGTTTGGTAATTTTGTCTTGATTTCTTAATGATGACGGATTCATTAGCCGCACAGATTCCTTCGCCGAAAGCGACCGACATCTGACCTTGAGTATTTTAAACTTTATGTTTTATACTAAACTACCTAACTATAATTCAAGGGTGTTTTGTGCAACTGCAGTTTTGAACCACTGTTCATACAAGATCATATAGATCATAGAGATCATATAGATCATATAGACATAGCCGTTCTTTAAGTAAACTTCCCACCAGTCCTAAGTTGGATTTTTATTACAAAAGTCATGCTTTGCTTAGACATGGAAATCAATTAATCCCACCCTTTTCCCTCTGAGGGGCAAAGATAGTAATTATGGCTGGAGACGTCATCTTATTTTTATTAGTTTGCTTCACCGGTGCCGTTATCCAAGATGCCCTTCATATCTCACGGTTTGTGAATGGTGAACTCATTGACTCACTCCCACCTCCACTAACTCCCACCCTGTAGTCACAGGGTAACTTCCTTCCTCAGTATTGATTAGATTCAGACTCCATGAGCACCTTTTTTTTTAAACAATACATTGTGTTCTCTGCTCTCGGTAAAAGGAGACCACACAGTACCACCCAAATAACTCTGCCCATGCTAATATGCCCATACAGATATTTCTTGGAGATATCACTAACAGTCTGAGAATTGCCCTGTGGGGCCCGAGGGCCATGTTAAGATAACATCGCCTCTCTGTGCTGGAACAGAGAGCGCCGGTGTTCCCATAGCCACCCTCCGGCACCTGAAGCGTAGTCTCTCCTACTCTCTAGCAACCCCGTAGGTTGGACAGCAGCGGCTTCCCGGCACAAAAGTGTCAGTCTGTTTTCCCCTTTTAGAGAAAAATATGTCTCAGCCCTCAGTGCGATGGAAACTGCATTATGAATATGACTCTGTATCTGCAGTATTTGTCAGAAACTGAAGGTAACCTAATCACCCAAATGCTTAGATGGTAATGAATCAGCTTTGTATGTGTGTGTGTTTCCTTCTTCAGAAATAAAACTCAAGCAGTTTACAAACAGCATCTTGGACACACAGCATAGCTGAGCAGCACGACTATGAAAACATTTACTCCAAGGCTGTATATTCTGTTTTTACGGGAAGGAACCACCTGTTTTCAGTTCTGTTAATGCTTTGGTTTGGAAGGACCTGCGTGCCGGATCGGTCGGAGGTGTCGATGCGAGGACGGCCCGAAGTCCAGGGGTGGGGGGCACGATGTAGGGACTGGCCATCCCGCGTGCCCTAATCCCGCTGCTGTTCCCCAAATCAGCCTACGGGGCTCAAAAAGGGCTCTTTTATTACCGTCATCTCCCTTATTGCAGCTGCAGGCCAGTGGCAAACCCAACCAGCAATAAGAGTACCGTGAACTGCAAGCTTAGCAAATATCATATAAAAATATGAAACTGAGATTGGGGGTTTTTGGTGATTGCATGATTTATTGCATTAGTCCACCTGATTCTTTTTTATTGTTTCTTGTATTTTTTTCATAATGAAATACTCTAGAGCACATCTATATATGCGATCACTTCAGAGAGCAAATATCCAGAGGGATTTCGAACAATCCACTCGAACACTGAAGTTCGTACACAAAGAACAGGACATCCAAACAGGTGCACAGGACATGAGCAAGACGGGGCTAAAAGTAGACATAGACAAAGGTAGAACAGACGGTGCAATGTTTCCCCACGGTTTGCAAAACATTAGCAGACCTCACTGATTACCCAACCAGGTTAATAAAGTAAAATGAGTCATGGTACCTGTCTTACTTCAGCACTTTAATGGATGTTTGTGCTATTGGTCTCCATCAGATGTAAAGCAAACACGTCTTTATCAAACAAGCAGAGGACTATGGGATCAAATACTTACTAGGTTATGACTGTTGTACCCTTGAGCAAGGCAACTCAATTGCTCCATTTAAAAAGCGGCAATATAAATAGGTTACACATTTTCCAAAGACCTCGATAAGAGACTCTGTGAAGCAAACTGACAGTATGTGCTATAATGATGCTGGCCGATTCACCGCTGATTCAAGTCAGTGATTCATAAGTCTGTCTGCATGATAGCGGCTCTGAAACACTGAGCGTTCGCCTTTAATGATTAACTTTCCTATGTTCTGTAATGCGTCTCAATCACAGGCACGCACAAAGGCTCTCTATTTTCAGTGGATGCCCCTGGAGGATAAACAGCACCGCTATTCTCAAGGCGGACCGGTGCGTGTGGCTATGCTTGGTTGTCTTGTGCGCTTCTGAGAAGGGGGATCAGGGAAAACCCATCACGTAGCATCCGTGTGGCTAGGGTGGGACGGTTGGGGGTCCACGTAAATGCAGCCACGCTCACTGTGTTTCACGATCAAGAACGTGAAAAGACTTCCATCAACTTCCAGGTTTGGCAATAAATTAAAATCAAACATGGCATGAAAGGAGCAAGTTACAAAAAGCCACGTGCAACTATGGCCACATCTGAAACCTCTTGTCCCACGCGGGGTCGCAGGGAACCGGAGCTTAACCCAGCACCACAGGGCGTAAGGCCGGAGGGGGAGGGGACACACCCAGGACGGGACGCCAGTCCATCGCAAGGCACCCCAAGTGGAACTCGAACCCTAGACTCACCGGAGAGCAGGACCGCTCAAACCCACTGCGCCCCACTACAGCCACATACGGAAAGCATTCAACTAAGGCAGCTAGGTGACAGGACTGAGTGTGTAGGCATCCTGACGTCATTTCCCGGAGTTCATCGGTGCTATTTAACTCATAAAAATCTAGGAGAAGAAAACAGACCCCATAAAGACAATAACAAAACAGGGGTCTGTTCCTCGGTAAGCAAATGCACGAGCAGCACACCTGAAGTACATGAATTCAACTGTTTGCAGGCCAAGCCAAGAACTTTCTCCACGGTTCTGGGCGCACAAACGGTCACTGCAGGAACGGACGGACTGGAAAAGTCACATTTTGCAGCAATTACAGGCTGTCAAGGCAGTCAAGGACCAGAAGAAACTAGGCTCCTACTTGTGTGATATTTGCGTTATGTCTCCTTGTTTGTGTATCTGTGTGTTTTAGTGCACCTATGTGCCCATATGTACGTGTGTGTGTGTGTGTGTGTGTGTGTGCGTGTGTGTATAGAGCTGAGTGCGGGCCGCTGCGCTGACGGCTATGGGATGGCAGTTTGGCTCTCTGCACAGCGGCACACAGAGGTTGCTCTGACTCTGGCAAGGTGAGCTCACACCGATCGCCGGCAGGAGAGGTCTTCTGGCCCGGCCCATGAATGACCCGCCTCAGCACAGGGGATAAAGGGCGTCTGTAAGTCGGCTCCCGCTCCCCGGCCGGACGGCGGGGTCACCTCAGCGGCCGTTCAGCCAGATTAAAGGGGATCATTGATGGCGGGGCAGCAGGAGCGAGTCCTCGGTCCGGCCAAGAGCGGAACGGGGTGGGCCGGGGAGCGCGAACCGCGCTCTGGTTTGCATCCATCGGGCGGAGCGGAGAGGAAACGTCGACCGCAAGCTCCAAGAACACTGCCAAGACCGGCATTGCCGTACCGCTCTTCGAGAGGCACCTCCCGTCCCCGCATAAGCTCTTCCCCCTTTGTTGCTAACGTTCAAGCAGAGGCTGGCTGGTGAGTTTACAAGGCAAGGTCATGTTCACAAACAACGTGTCACTCGTCAATACACGGCGTATCAGCATCACCGGGCCCAAAACAGGATTCGTTTCAAGGTAGTCAGAGCAAGGCAGACAAACACGGAGCGATGCCCAGGCTCTCTCAAGAGCAGAGCCAGCGATAGCGGTTTATTTAAAGATATCTTTGCTCTGCGGGGCCCTACGCGCCACCAGACGTCCCAAACAGGGAGCCGCAGGGGCAGCTGGCCCTTCGCGGGACGTGCTGCGGCCTTCGCCGCGCCAGTTGTTTACGCACTTTACTATTTCTGCAGCTTCCGTGGCCGGAGCGCGCGAGCTGTTGATTCGCAAATGGGAGAGCCCGCCTAACCTCACTCACCAATATCCTGTCTCTCCGGCGCTGCAGGTTCCACAGAGCACGGAGAGGCAGAAGCATTAAAGGTACACAAACACTCATTTCCTCCGCCGCCCGGGAGATCATATCGACGGCGCCTTTGTTTTAATGCCAGAAATATGAAATGTTGACATGACTAAGCACACCGCTGCTGGGCAATAACCCTCTGCCCTCCGACCTCCGATCTCCTCGCCCTCCTGTTCGGTAGGTCAGCTTTGACTTGCCGCCCATTCGACCGCCTTCTACGCGCCGGTTGCTCTGCTGCGCACCATGCAACATGTCAGAGAAAGAAAAGCACCCTTTACACATGTCATTTTTTCAATGTATATAAAAAAATTATACAGCCGCTACTCCGACGTTGTGTGTGATTGTTTGAGTATCTTATAAAAAAAAGAAAAATTTGGCAGGAGGTGATCAGGATTCATCTGTACTGCGTTTTATGCACCTACTCGAGCGACGAACATCGGTGCATCAGGTGGGAAGTAACAAACTAGGTTTACTTAAGAGTCACATGTCTGCAACTATGTCTCTTTCTCCTAATGTAAAGCACAAATTGTATTTTTGCTGAGATGTACGTCGCTTTGGAGAAAAGCGTCTGCTAAATGAATAAATGTAAATGTAAATGTATTGTCACGTCCACGCTCACAACTCAACCGACAGCACCTGACTAACTGCTCACCCTTTACAAGTCCCTCCTCGGCTCTCATACCTTTGCGGAATCTCGTCAGAGACAACCGCCCTCCTTCGTGACGTCCGGTTCGCACGCGACCCTTGTTCTCAGTTCTCATCCTCCGGTTTTCGTCCCTTCGCTATGTCTCCCAACCACGTCTATGGATCTTCATTTCAACGCCGACCGCCGATCGACCGATTCTTCGCTTCGTCTCCTGACCTCGCTCACGGATCCCCTCTCTGACCCCGACCGCCGGTCGACCGACCAGCCGCCTGTCCCCGACACCGAGAACTTGCCTGATCCCCTGAATCCAGACGAATGACTCCGCACTTGGGTCCTGTCATCCCGGTTCTCTCTCGGCCTCGTATGACATGTATGTTATTGGATTTTTTTTTTCCAAAGAAACTCATAGTTTTCACACATGTTTTTTACTAAGACATTTAACAAAGGTTACAAACTTTAGTACTTTATCCAAGGATACTACAGCACATCCTCACATTTAGGCTACAAGTCTGTTGTTTAGTTCTTCCCACGTCAGTTGACATGTTGGGCAACGAGTGTTCTCCAACAGGCTCTGTTGGCACCAATGATCGCAGCACCCGTCCATTCGACGTTCGTGGTCTTGAGGCCTTCTCGGAAGGTGGAACACCACGTTTCCGGCGGTCGACCCTGTCTGCGCTTCCCCTTCGGCGGCGCCCATCGCATCGCCACCGTTGGAAATCAAACACAAGTATGTGCTTAATGTTACTTAATGTTAAATGAGCTGCATCAGATGCATCAGATTTAAAGCTCTTTTTTCCAACAGGTAATTTCAACCGAGACACCTGCGAAAAAATTTCCTCTCTGGCATCAGTTTTTCTAACATTACGTGCGGGACAAGTTGGCGTAGCTGAAGTACTTCCACGCTATAAACATTTAGATGATTGCATATCTTTACTAACTAAACGGATTTTCTTTTCCGAGCCAAAAATATTTATTTAGTGTTAAGACAAGGATTCTGAAGCTGAACCTTAGCCAAGAATTTTGCTTCTACTAACTCGATTTTAAACATAGACTGCGCCATAAAACTCTTCACAGGCCCGCTTGTAGCGTAGCTTAGGCGTGCTCTAGCTCGGGGGGGGCTGTTCGACACGCTACCGTGCAACCCTTCCTGCGGAAATGCTCTACGGCAAGAAACTGCTAGGTTAGGACCCCCAAGGTCGCGTTCCCTCAGCAAAGTCGTCAGGTTGACGCCGCGCAATGACATCGTGCTCGTCGCTAAAGGGCGGTTCGAATGCTGATACTTACAGGTAAACCGTAGTGTTTTCCTGCAGGTGCTGCAAGGGTCTCCACGTTGCACATTTCATTCTACCCCTGTGGGTGTTAGCCTGGCTGTTGGCCATCACATCTAAGCAAAATGTCTTGGTTAATCTCCTACAGCTCCTCCCTTTTCAGTTGTTAGAACTGTGCCGCTTACCGTTGACCATTTACACTCTTCGATATGCCTCACAACTTCAACATATAACACACCTTAGGGATAGAACGCTTTTCTTTACAAAGATCGCTTTTTTTAGAGGCTCTTCCCACACAGGGGGGTGGAGTGGAGCGGAGCAGTGGGTTTGGTCTGTGCCCGCTCTCTGGTGGGTCTTGGGTTCAAGTCCCGGTTTGGGTGCCTTGCGATGGACTGGCGTCCCGTCACGGGTGTGTCCCCTCCGGCTCTGCGCCCCATGTTGCAGGGTTAGGCTCCGGCTCGCCATGACACTCTCCCCTTGGGATTAGCAGTTTCAATGCGTGTGTTCTCACACAGAGCGCTTGAATGTAGGCATAGACCAAAGAAACAAGTACATCAGTAAAAGAACCTACAGAACTAGTGTAATACATTACCAATGCTTTTATAAAGCTATAAGTATGCCTACTGGGCACGGAGGAAAGGAGCAAAAACTCCCAAATGAAAGTGGAGGGAGAAAAAAAAAACCTCTGGGGGTCCAAGTGCCAATGGCTGCCCCCCCAACCCCTTAAATAGGACTTCTAAGTCAGTTTACAGGTAATAGTGGCATTGTTGGTGTCTGGTACCTTGATTCCCCAGTTCAACAAGGTACGTCTCGTCCATCAGGGCGGTTGGTCATCATCTTCAAAACCGATGTTATACTGACCTTGCAGAAATGAAAGTAACTCAGTAGCATGTGTTACTATCTGGGTGTGTGTACTACCCCGAGTTTCAGTGAAGGATTCACCTTACGACTGTATAGGATACAGTGTCTGTACCCCAAACAGCGAAGTCAGAGTCCAAGAGTAATGCAACAGTTTAATGGACAAATAGGCAGAAGGACAACTTAGATACTGTAGAAACACTTTCCTTTCCAGAGACATTTACATGGTCACAAACAGCAATAAGAAGCAAACGGACCAGGCGCAACTCCTGAAAGCAAGTGGCCATGCAAGGTGTGCAGCCCACGGGGTGGCGCGTCATTCGGTTGCGTCCGCACCCCCGCACGTGATTCAGACCCGCAGGCGCTCTCCGGCTAGGCCTGGAAGATGTCCGGTCAACATAATAAAAACACATTGCCTTATCACAGAGCTCCGCGCTGACAAACAGCCATAACATGAGTACCCTGACCCCTCCCTGGCCCTCTTCCCCAAACAAAGTAACATTCAGTGGGATTTATCGCCGACTTCTATATGACTTTATGGCTCTAACCGAATAATTCAGGGTCAGACTTTGACCCGAACGCAGGATTTACATACCCGTTTGTCGCATCCAGACTCCAAAACTGCCACGTGAGACTCGCCAACTGCATCTGGGACGAGCAGTTTCATGGCCTGGAGGGGCCACGTGGGCCAGAGCATGGGCGCTGCTGCCGGGTCTGGCTTTGAGGATGACCCAGGGTCTTCGGTCTCCTGTCCACCCAAGCAGGAAGGGTGTGCTCCTGCTGTCCGCTGCAGGTCTGCTTTCCCCCCCTGCGGTGTGGAGAGCAGAGGATGCATGTGATGAGGAAAAGCAGGATTTTCCTCCTTTGGGAGCAGGGAAGCCCTGCTAATCACACATTTCCTTCCCACAAACTTCTGCTGAGTCACCCAAGCGGACATTCAGAAAGAGGAAAAACCGAACATCTCTTTCTGACTGCTGTTACCCCAAAGAAATACCATTTTTACACAGTCTCCGGAAAGTTAGAACAGTAATATTCTTTCAAAAAAAAAAAAAACTTAGAACAAGGACTGTTGCTTTCTGTTATGCTATAGCTTAAAATCTGTATAACTTTCAATAAAGTGATCTCATAAGTTTATTCTTCTTGAGTGAGAAGGACAGCATGGCTTAAAAAGAGACTGTTTTTTTTTGGGTGGGGGGGGGGGGGGGGGGGGCTTCTTTGGCTCATACTGTGATTTACTTTTTCACTGTTCTGTTCCTGCCTAGTGGAACGAACACTTTCAGACTGACATCGATGGGAAACATTTATCTCATGCGGTCAGTAGTTTACTGTCCTTCTAAATACATGCAAAGTAATTAAAATCATACAATGATATGCATCTTGAACATACATAGTAGCAGGAAAATTTAAAAAAAGCATCAGCAATAATGTTTATGTAAACATTTATTAGAAAAACATTATTGCAAATACTTTTTGACTTACCCTTATACGCATGACAGTATTTGTCATTCCTTCAGTGAAATGGTCTGGCGGCCAGATACAGGGGGCTGATGGCAGAAAGGGGGAGCAACCTGCCTCACAGCGGACCGCTGTTTTGTAACTGCCGTGACTCACGAGTCCGGCTACAAGTGTTCCCAGGCAAAAGCCACATGTGACCTAGAAAATGGATATGAAGGGTTACTCATTAGTAGGAAGTGAGCTCCTATGATATTTAAGTTCAAACAGCGAGTCCCAGGAGCAGACAGACGCGCTCGGCCCCGCGGCGGCTAAAATCCCGGCCCCTCGCCAGCCCCAACCGCAGCGCAGGCATTGTGCAATCAAAGCCGCCTTGTGGCCAGCCTTGCTGTTTACCGCACATCACGGCACACGCATACATTTTGTTTAGAATTGCCGCGTGTTTGTAATCTTACGAGGCCGTGCTCTACAGAGACGGCCAAGCACCATCTAATGCAGTTGCCTGCGGGTAAACATTTTATGAATGAGTTTCCTCTGGCTGCTGGAGCACGGCGGACACAAGTGGCCGGGGCCACGCGTCTCCTTCCTTGTGAAGGAGGACAGCGATGCTGGAATTGGCGGGATACACGTCAAGCTGGAACACCGTCACCGAGCCATTCATCACATGACATGACTTATACAGCTTTCATAAACCTTGTGCGAAGAGGGGAGGCAGGGAGGTTGGTGAAATCATGGGCACCAAGGTCTCCTAGTCTTCAAATTTCCAGCAGAAAAAAATCATGGGCACTAAGATCAACTAGCCTTCAAATTTCCAGCAGAATAAAGTTACGGGCACCAAGGTATCCTTCTAGCAGAAAAATGAACTCTGTCATCTTCAAGGCCACTTATCAAAAGCCACCAGGTGGTTTCCATGGGTATATATTATAGGTAGGCCTATATACTGTATTATAGGGAGTTTCATGCTAAGATGACTCCAAGAAGCAGCGAGGAACAGGTAGCTACTCACGTTGCTTCTTCCAGAAGCTACACAGCAATATTAAAAAAACAGGAAAAAGGGGTGGAAATGGGTGGAAATGGGTGGTGCTGGGGAACAGTGTTTTTCCTGCCAGTTCATAATCAAGACTCGAGAACATTTCCTGTCATTGTGGGAGGCCAGTCCCATTAACCAACAAGCACCTCACCCACCCGCACAGGTACACAAAGGTCCACTTGGCACAGGCAACCCATTGTGGGACCTTCAGCTCCCTCTGATAAACATTTCATTATGAAATTCTGAAGACATTGTAAATATTTGTAGGGCATTATCACCCACCTTATCTCCGCCTGAACTCTGCGCGCCACTTGAGCAGTTGAGCTTTACTTTCTTAATGACTCTACTGGCTGTGGCCACGCAATAGAAAAGGCCATAAAACAACAGAATTGCCATCGAAAGGCTCTTGACAAGCAAACAAAGCACTCGTCTCTACAGATAACCCTCCCGTTGACCATCTGACCCCCCCAAACATCTCGACACATACTAAAGTTTTCCTTAAACGCAATTGTTGACAGCTCCTCTAATAACTAATTCAGCATAACAATTGACACCTATCCTGTCAGTCTTGCTATGGTATGATGTTACTTCAAACGTACATTTAACTGCTTAGCTCAAGCTTTACTCCAAAGCAACTTGCAATGTGAAGGTATTCGAAATTATTTACCTGTTTATAGAGCCGGGTAATTACCTTGTTCAAGGGTACTACAGCTAGAGGTGGGGAATCAAACCCACAACCTCCAGGTCCAAAGGGAGTAGCTCTAATTAATATGGTACCAGCTCTTTAGCTGTTCAACTTATACTGTTGGGTACAGTTATTTACCCATTTTATATGTGTAAGTCACCTTGGTGAATAAGGTGTGTGGGCTGATAACACTACATAGTACCCCTCAGACGGGGATGCAGTGGCACAGTGGGTTTGGCCGGGTCCTGCTTTCTGGTGGGTCTGGGGTTCGAGTCCCACTTGGGGTGCCCTCCGACGGACTGGAGTCCCCTCCAGCCCTATGCTCTGGCTCGCTGTGACCCTGCTTGGGACAAGCGGTTTCAGCCTGTGTGTGTGTGTGTGTGTGTGAGTATCCATTAGAAGGTGCTTTGGAGAAAAGTGTCTGATAAATAAATAAATGTAATGCATATGACTGGACAATCACTATGCTACTTGTTACCTCAGCACACTAATCTCATGGATCATTTTGAATAACAGTGTCAGCTAAGCCTAGAGAATGTAATAAAATTGTTAATGGAAAATATATGTGGAGAGAAATGAGTCAGTATGCAAATGAAATGAAATAATGTGAAACTTGCAAGCGATATCAATTGTGTTCGGTTTGGCTGCTGTGGAAGATGGAGTGGATGAGGGCAAGAGAGCAGGGGTTCGAGCTCCGAATGGTACAGCGAACAGGACACGTGACTGGGAGAAGCTCGGAAAGATCCCTGACGTGTGTCCCTGCCCGACAAGTTCACGTAACGAAAAGACAAAACCAAAATTCGGTGGAAAAGACGAACGGGCGCGGATGCTTTCGTCTCGCTCCCGTTAAGCGTTACACAAGCTGCACGTGACGTTTGAGGATCTCGGTGTGGTGAAGTCCAGACACACGCAACACAGGTGTCATCTCTCACCTCTTCCGATCAGCTGCTGCCCAGCAAGCGGTGGCACTTCCATCACCGTCTAACTAATGTCCTGCCAGTTCCCTCGGTGCAACTGTGCTTCCATTTAAACTCTCAGGAAAAAAGGCTGGTGTGCAGAAGCTGCGAAAGTAAGACCATGCGAGCAGTTCAGGAGTGTCTGTTCACAGGGCTGCGGCAAAGGTCCTAACCCTACGGCCTGTTACTATACCGTTACTATACTATACGACGGATCATTGGCTTCCTGATCATTAGCACTTGATCAGACCTGGAAGAATAATGGTTTTCCTGCGCAGAGGAAGCAAGCACAGCAAAGGTACAGCTCAACGTTTTAATGCGGCAACAAATTCAATATTACAATTGGGTGGCACAGTGGCAGAGCACCTGGGTGGTGCGAGAGGATGTGGGTTTGATCCCTGCTCAGTCTGTGTAGAGTTTGCATGTTCCTGGGGTGCTCTGGTTTCCTCCCACACTCCAAAGACCTGCTGTTCAGGTTCCCCCATAGTGTGTGAGTCACACAGAGAGAGTGTGTGTGTTCCACCGATGTATGGATGAGTGACCCAGTGTAATTAGTGTATCTAGCAGTGTAAGTCACCTTGGTGAATGAGGTGTGTGGGCTCAACACTACATAGAGTTCATTGGAAGTCACTCTGGAGAAAAGCATCTGCTACACACACACACACACATTGTCAGAACCGCTTGTCCCATACGGGGTCACGGGGAACCGGAGCCTACCCGGTAACACAGGGCGTAAGGCCAGAGGGGGAGGGGACACACCCAGGACGGGACGCCAGTCCGTCGCAAGGCACCCCAAGCGGGACTTGAACCCCAGACCCACCGGACAGCAGGACTGAGGTCCAACCCACTGCGCCACCGCACCCCTAAGCATCTGCTAAATAAATGTAAATTCAAATTTTCACACATTACTGTTTTTGTTTAACACAACTGCTCTGGAGTTGCAGGACTGGGAAACATAAATTATAGGATTTTCCACTGTCCACTAACAGTTATAAAGTTATGAGTGGTTCCATAGAGTTATTTAGCGTAGTTGTTAACGACACGCTGCTGATATCAGCTCTCGCATTTTGTCAGCAGCAGTTGGCGCTCGGCGCTGTACTCTGCTACAAGTTACATAAGAGCCTCTGCCAAACAGCAAAGAAATACTCGCTCTGTTCCCCAAGTCTGCGTTACAGACCGTGTTTACCCTCAGTATGCAAATTGGGTACTCGCTCGCCTCCGGAATGCAAAGAAATTAGAAACGCAGCCGCTGAACGCGTGAGCAGCATCGCCTTGCACAGAACGTGGCACAAAGATGAGAAGAGATTAATCTAGGAAGGCAGGTTTCTCAAAAGCAATCTTTGAAGACGACGTGACGCACGAGTTACAACATGCGATTCTGGAAAGGAAGCAGGTAAACGGTTTGCAGAGTTTATGAACATGGATGGAAAGGTGCTCTGGGTCCAGGAGAGAGAGACTGACACGCAGACACAAGGTTGAAGGTGTGCTAAACTCTTCTCGCTTCCCACACTCGGGAGAAGCAGCTGCTGATATTCATCTGTGATCGGGAGGTTTCACAGTTCAGTCTCTAGAGGGGCTTTACCATTATGTCCTTTTGCAAAGTACTCATAGCAAATGCCTTCAATAAAATGTCCTAATCTACAAAAGAAGTTTCGAATTTCACTTTTGGTTGGAACATATGTCACTTCTATTAGGATGGAAAATCAAAAGGCCTGCAGAAGGGTCTGTAGGAGAGCCTCTGAGCATCCAAGTTCCACACCAAGTTACAACAAAAGCAGGATTTGGGAAGTGACCCTATTCATAATGAAGAAGGAGGTGGAGCTCGAGCTGCAGAGTTTAGCTTTCCAGTGTCTTTTGTGAAAAGGAGGATAGGAACAAGAGGGTTGGATTGTCAGTTGCTCACAGTTCATCACAAGAGGTTGACAAAAAGCCACACTATCCACTCTACTCCGGCCCCAGAGAAGTGCACCACATACACTACTTTTTTCCAAAATGATTTTATTGGGAAAACTACAAAAAAAAAAAAAAAAAAAAAAAAAAAACATACAGTACAAAGTTAACAGTCTCACACTTAATTTGTAGTGAACTGACTCCCCAAAATATTTATAATACAACTCATGTCTTTTTGTCCGTTTTTAGTTACATTCAAAAAGCTTTACTTCTGATAAAAGTAGTCAAAAAGTACATAGTGCGCATCCTGTGTACCTACTATGTACAAACAAAATGTGTTCAATCACTCCCCCGTCCAGCAAGTTTGGAAGATTCAGACCATTTTAAATTGCTAAAGAAAAAGTACAAAATTATAACTAGAAAAATAGCAAACAAACAACAACAGTAGCAGAAAAAAAAAAGCCAGCTAACTGTTGCTCCAGGATATTAAGTCAAAAGTGGTAACAACCTGGTAAATAGTAATTCAAACCCAACACTACATTCAATTCAACTGGTTTAGAAATATACATGTATGAAAATACTTTATTTGGTTAATCTTAAGGCATGAAAGATGGACCCCTGTAGGCACTAAACAATAACACTGGGGTACAAGGGACTGCTACATTCTCTAGCACGTGGCTGGAATCACAGTGTGGACCACGTGCAAAAAAAAATACTTTTTTGGTTAATTTATTTACTTGGGTTCTTTGTCACTGAAGTCTGATCTTTTGAAAAGCTTAAGGCTAGCTGTTTGGACGGCCTAAAAATCTTTTATACATTCTACAGAAATGCCTAGAGGGATTCTCAAAAAAAAAAAAAACACCTTCCACAGCATTGACACTCGACCTCCAAACAAATCGCAATCAAGCAAACTTTTTAATAAACGTAAACAAGGAAAAATTAATGAAATAAATATCACATACAATCTCTTAAATTAAGATTTTAACTCATTTACAATAAAATAACCAAGTGAAGTTACAAAACAATATATATTACTGTGAAAAGAACATACACTCCACTTTATGCAGATTAATAATGGCGATCATAATTTAAACATAAAAGAATATAGATCTATTGCTTCATCATACTCGATAAATACAGTATGGACACAAAAAAGGAAATTACCAATGTAGCCTATACTTTTTCACAAGATAATAAATAAGTTAAATAGTTCATAGCAAGTTAGGCACTGCTATGTGATCACTCAAAATAGCTAAAAAAATATATTCAACCATCATCAGCAGTGATTTCCCAAACAAACAAACCAAACAAACTGAGTGCTTCCAACTGCAACTAACTCGACGAACCAAACAAGCCACTGGGTGGCGCTGTCATACGTCAACGTTTCGGAATGGAAAATTCTTAAGCTGTTGTAAAAACTCAAAACTTTGAAGAACATTGTCAAGGCATATTCTTGGCAGGATGGATTTTTTTTTTTTTTTTTTTTTTCTTTTTCTTTCTTTCTTTCTTTCTTTCAATTTAAAAACCGCTTAGTCTCTTCGTCTAAAAGGAGGAAGATATCGATCTTGCCCCACAATCTTGTTTGTGGAGAGTGTAGTTTGCCGTCAATTTCAACTGTAAAAAGTTTAAGTCACAGATGGAATGCCTTCTGTTTGATGTCTACTGCGTACACACAGCTAACGTTACAGAAAACAGACTAATGCCATGTCAAGGATAGGATTCTCTGTTCCCCGGTGCGCTTTTATTAAGAGATCTGGCTGCGTTTCTACTTTGATCGTTATTAACAGTTGCAGGTGGTCGTCGGGGAGACGATAGTGCCGACCGCCGGAATCTCGCGTCCTTCCCGTCCCTCTGTTGCAGAACAAAATAAACAAACAAACGAAAGACAAACAAAAAGGAGTCCAGCCAAAGAGTTCGTCGTCATTCGTCTGAGATCGACAGCCTGCTGAAGATGGGCAGACGTCTCCCGGCGTCCAGGCTCGGGGACTCGGAGCCGCTGAGGCTGCCGGAGGAGCTGAGGGAGCCGCTAGCGTAACTGTCGCGGTCCGACAGCGAGTCGGGCGGGCTGGGCGGCGAGTCGAACACCGGCGACTCGGAGAGGCGGCGAAGGGCCTGCAGGTGCGCCGCGGGGTACGGGGGCGACGGCGGACACACATGGCCAGCGTTCTGCAGGTTCCCGTAGTAGGCGCCGTTCTGCAGGTTCCCGCAGTAGCCGCCGTGCGTGTGGACGGCCAGCGGGGCCAGCAGGCTTTTCAGCTCCTGCCCGGGGAAGGAGAAGGCGCCGTTCACGCAGGACACTGAGCCGGGCGACAGCACCTCCTCGTAGAAGCCGGGGGAGCAGGACGAGTTGGAGCAGGAGGAGGAGGAGCAGCAGGAGGAGGATGAGGAGGAGGAGGAGGAGGCGGGCGGCGGGGTGCGGGACGTGGGGTTCTCCAGCAAAGCCGCCTCGAGTCCGTGGTGGTTCGAGAAGCCGTTAAAGCTGAGGCTGTGGTGCAGCTTGGGTCGCTCCCTCTGCGCGAAGGCGCACAGCTCCCGCGCCGACTTGGGATCGCCCTGCACGTTCGCGTTGGCGGGGGGCGCGGGCCTGCGCTCGTCCGCGTTGTGGATGAAGTGACAGCGCGGGCCGTACGGGCAGAAGCCGATCGTGTGGAACGTGCGGCACGGCTCGGTCTTGTACTTGGGGTGGCGGGACAGACTCCTGAGCTCGTGGTAGCCGTGCGCGAACTGGCACTTCTCGCCGTACTTGCACGCGCCGCTCTCCTCGAACGGCCGGCACAGCTCCGTCTTGTAGCGGGTCGAGTTGATCTGGGAGCCGGGCTTCTGCTGCAGCACCTGGAGCTGCTGGCTGCGCTCGCCAGTCTCGCTGTAGGCGCGATCGCGGAACTTGTTCTCTTTATTCATGGCGGCGGTGGCGCTCGCCGAGCTGCTCTCCTTCAGGTTGCTGTAGGGATTCGCCGGGAACTTGTTGCTGTTGCTCAGAGAGTCCGCGCTGCTGATGGAGTTCCTCCGGAAGAAGCCCGGTGCGTAGGAACAACTGCTGGAGGTGCTGGAGGTGGAAACCGGGGCGCCCACCGCCTTTTTATCCAGCATGCTGTTCAGATGGATTGCATTTATGTTCAGGCTTTTATCCTGCTGTTGCAAAAAAAGAAAGAAAAAAAAAAAAGGTAAAGAAAAAAAGATCTCAGTTAAAGAGCAACAGGTTGGACCATACGTTTGAAAATAAATGCATAAATATGATGAAGCAGACATGCGATGAGAGTTTTAGACATGAGGACAGCGTGGCACTTTGTCACCACTTTCGACGTGTTGCTCGCCACGCCAGCTGTCAAACTACTTTACTCTCGAACACAGTTAAAGCGCTCACTAGTAGCGAGAGACAACGAGCGAGTCCCGCTCTGATTTTTTTTTGGAAGAAATGGTTACCTTATACAACATGTCGAAGTCGTAGAAGGCGGACAGAATGGTTGCAGACATGTCTTCTTCTTGAAGCTTGTGGCGCAGCTGCTGCTCTCTCATGGAGGATCAACCGGGACCCCAGACTGACCGGGAGCAACTTTTCAAAAAAGTTATCTGATCTGGCCACGACTGAAGAGTGGAAAACAGCAATGGAGAGACGAGGAGGGAGGAAAAAAAAAAGGTGCAGTTCCAAAAGTGATCCGACACTAAGTAGAAAAAGTGTATCTTGTTTCGTGCTGTTGTTTTGCTGGGGGGTAAAAACTTCGTAGAGAACCGCCGAGCCCGTCTGCTGCAGCCGGGCGCTCGCCTCGTACATTGTATATAAACGCTCTGTAGCTGCGCACGAGGGCGGAGCTTCGCCGCCTGGAGCTGCTCCACGAGCTCCGGCGGGCCACGCCTCTCTCTTTTCGAACCGCGCAGCAACGCTGGTTGGTCGCCCCTCCCCCCCCGCGCGCTCAGCTTCACCCCCCCCCCAAACCAAACGTTTTTTTTTTTTTTTCGTCAGCTGCAGGGGTCGAAATCACGACGCGGGAACGCGCAGGGTGCGTGCGCAGCCTTTCAGAAAGTTGGGGGAAAGTTCTGTCGGCGGCTCTTCATTGAGGAAAAGATCTGAAGGCTGCAAAAGCTGTTGTGTTTTCTCACATTTTCTTTGCTTCTGGTAATATTAGAGACGCATCAATAATATTTGATAAACCTGGAATAAGTGTATATATAAGTATGCCTGCGAAAACAATGACAAAGATTTCCCGTATTTACTGTGTCGCAGAGTGAGGGCGTTCGGTTTACTGATTACGGATTTCCCGAAAGTTCTTCGCCATTTCTTAAAACGAATTCATACATCATACTTCACGTATTAACCTTACTACTCTCCTGCCTTTTTACTTTCACCAACTAGCACGTTCGGTAGCCTACACTTTACTGGCAACTGTTTTTCTTTTTTACTTGCACCCTCACCCTGTAGCCAGCTATTTGGTAATAATGAACTAAGATAAAACCCAGCACGTGTTTCGACACAAAGTTAAAAGATGGACTAATTCATAACGTCTAACACACACATGAAGCACGCCCCGCTCCTCTTCGTGTCCAGAAAAACAGGGGAACGGCTCAACTCTCCGCAAACATCCGAGAAGCTCGGTGTGGAAAACCGCAGCGTTCCCGATGCGGGAGCGCTGCGTGACACAGTGGCCGCTAAAGAGACGCTACGTGGGCGCACCGCTCACACACACACACACCGCGGTTACTGCCGCGCAGACTAACCGAAAGCGCAGAGCACCACGGCATTTGAATACGTAAATGTACTTATGAGTGCGTCCCTCGAGAAGAACTGCGGATTTTATGCGAACACCGAACTGCCAAACTTGCCGAATTTCGTGGACCGACCGAGCGCGCCCGCGCGCGAGCAGCCCGCCTTCGGGCACTTCGCGCGGTGCGTCGCGTGCGGCACCTGCGAGACACGAGCGGGAACTGGGTGGAAGAGAGGGACGTACGGTCTAGATCGCAACCGCATCCCCTCGATTCCCTGTCCCCGCTGCGTGGGCTCGCTGTCACGCCTTTCCCCTCTTAAAACAGCACGCGTGGGCTGCAGCGAGGCAGCCTCTGACCGGTGGCCCACCTTTTAAGTTTTAAGCAGGCTGACGTTCTCTTGCATTGTACTACGTAGGACTTATCGTGTATTTTCTGACACGTTTTAATCGGGACGGTGTCGCGTCGAGTCAGTGGAATGAGGTGAACACTTCCAAGGGGAGTTCAGCACAAGACAGACTTGTGTGTGAACGCGCATGGCGAAGAAAAGCCCACGGTTCTTCCCGGGAGCAGCGGGCGCAGCTAACACCTCCCCGTCTCCTGACACTGTTGTTGAGCAATCGCGGATCCGGGAAACCGTGACTCCCGCCGCTGAGGTGCGGAGGAATGCGACGCGCCCTCGCGCTCTTCGGGCGGTGCAACAGCGCTCCCTGGCGTCGAAACTCGCCTCAGCCGCGTTGTTCCCCAAACACCTTGTCGCGGTTCCGCAGCGGTCACCACCAAGTCCTTAACGTGTCCTTCTAATAAAAGCCACAGAGTTTTAATAAGCATCCAAAAACTTGCGTGATTCTGTCTAACTCACACGACTTCGTTGACATTTACATGCATCCCCGAACACCCTGCGGAGGAGCACAACGCCATAGATTGCGCTTATAAAACGTTTTGCGTGACGAAAATACGTCAGTCAGTCAGCCCAAAAGTGCAAACTTCAAGTTCTCCACCACATCTAGTTTAAAAGTTGAAGCTTCTTTCGCCTCTAAACCGTTGGCAGCATCGAGGCCTGCAGATCTTACAGTCGTCCGGCGCTATTTGCGGAAGGCCGCAGCGCGACCATTTCTCTTTATAGAACGCAACAATTTTAAGAACTTTATCGCCATAAATTGCCAGCTCCAATGACTTTCCTAACCACAAAAACAACTCAATTTGGACGATAAAGCTTTCTTCACAGATTCAGAAAAAAAAAGGAAAAAAAAACTGTTGCATGCGTTTCCGGAGACGTGGGTGATGTCTGCATGACTACATTCCATGGATTATACCAGTGAAGGATTAACTGCTCAGCAAAGGTGGGGGGTGTTGGGTGTTGGTGGGGGGCAGCAACTACAGAAAACAAGTGACATAATACACTGGAATTTACTACAAACCCTCAATTTAGCATTTACACTGTGCAGGGAACGCTTTTGAAGAACATCTTAATGCGAAGGACAGGCTCGATGTGGAGCCCACGAACAGAGCTCCATCCACAGAAACCACTCATGCATTGCATTGCCTGTGTTTTTACTAGGGATATTCAGGCATTCCAAAACATTACATCACTTCACAGAGAAGAAAAAAAAAAAAAAAGTAAAGTACAGTCCTACTAGTACTACATCGCAGGCCATTCTGCCAGTTGGTCACAGTGGCACCCGCTGGACAGTGACTCTTTGTAAGGGTACGGTTGTGTAACCGAGGTTTATTGCGTGAAGAGCAAGGCTCAGGAAGCCAACTACTTTTTTTCTCCGCTCTTCTAGAAGTTTAATGAAACGTTTACTGAATTAGCTTCCCATCCCTTCTTCTGTTTTTTTCTTTTTTTTTTTGGAGGGAGGGAAAGCACACTTGTTCCTTCGGAGGATCTTGAATTCGTGAATGTGCTGCAGATCAAAACTATCTGCCAAAACGACTAAAATTACCTTCCGGAGACCTTAAAGCAGGGTTTCCAAAGCAGCCCGCTTGTAGAAAAAGGTACGTCTTGAAGCAATAAGGGGTGCGCAAAGATGTTTTGTTCTCCTGAAGGCCACAGCAGACGGAGAAGCCTGGGAAGGGATCAGGTGATTGGGTTCATGTAGAGCAGAGAGAAAGTGCTTGCGGTATTTCGAGGAGGGATGGGCAGAGTTAGCCCAGTGACCTTGTCATACATATTAACTACACTCCACTTAATGCCTAATCCAAAGTGGCTGAAACAAGGCCGCGTTTCCCCTCTCGCCACAGAAACGACCTCAGAGGAGAGCTTTCCACCTGCTTGTGGCACAAAACAAAAAGCATTAAGACCCCTCTAAGTTACCCCCAGGTGCACCAACATCCTTCATTGCTCCTGGCCCTCCTAAACTGTTAAATAAGGCTACTGTGCGATTTCAGCTTTTTCACTATTGCTTTTATCTTCACCTATTAACATCATCACGTTGCTTTGCCTTTGCAAAGAGTCTAGTATACAGTCAACTCTCGTTTATCCTTTTGTACAGCACCCCGTGGGACTGTGTGAGAAGAGCGCTCTATAAAAATAAAATTGAATTGAATATCCTTTATGTGCATGAGTGCCGTTGGGTTCACATGTAATGTTTATGTTTTACCTATTTAGACAAACATTTTCCTGTAATAATGAAGTACCCATCTCAAAAGTACTGCACCATGGTCTCGAAGTTGAAGCACTGGGTTAAAAATTAAGAAATCACTATGTTAACTTTCCCCCCCAAAATTTCTGAATAGGCCTGCCTAGCTATGACTCAGTTATTAGTCCTCTTTCAAAAATGTATAAAGAGCACTCCAGCTACAGACTCCATTCACAAAAAAACTTATTTTTTTGGTCTAGTAAGGACTAATCGACACCAACCAGCTATAAGCTAAATTTTCTTCTGAGCAATCATTGTCTCCGAAACCTGGGCATAACTACAGGTGGGCCTTGCTCACATTAAACATTGTGATTGTTCATTAAATATTTATATATACTGAGAAATGTTCATTAAACCCTGGTATTAGTAGCATGATGTCAATCTGAGTGGCAGTGCAAAGCATGCAAGGCAGAAACAAAAGTATATACAAAAGGTCTTTGTAACACTGTGCCTACTATACAGTGTCCTGAGTTTACAATCATGTAGAAATGCATGTGTTGATGAGGCGACTATGTGCATTGCTCATTAAGGCAAGTGGCAAAAGCCAGAACACAGACAAACCCGGAAAGAGTTAATGCATAACTGGACTGCATATTCGGCGAAGGAGGTACAAAGAGTTGCAGACAGTAAACCGGGCCCCTAAAGAAACTGAAGGCAGACAGGCGCTCACACACGCACACAGACACACACATCTCATTGTGACATCTAACTCGAAGGCATTTATATTCAACAGCCCACAACCGTGTGAATTTTGTTACAATCGGCTTTTTATTTTAATTATAAAAACACTTGAACTCATTTTACCCTTGTTTTTACAAATAAACTATTAAAATCACTACAACCAAATTAAAACAATCATATGAAAAGGCCTTTAAAACCGAAAGCTCGAAGCGTTACAGAAATACATTTTCTTAACAATGAGTAAGGACTGAATCACAAAAACAGAACTACATCAAATGCCCCAAGAGATACTGAGAAAGTGGGGTCAACTCAAAGTTAAAGGGAGGTGAGGGGCACATGAGGGTACCAATGTGGCTTCTCAGGCTTGGGCCAGTAGACGCAGTGAGCCCACCACCTCCAGGGTAAGCGCCGCCCTTTCACTTAGCACAGTCAGTCGCTCATGTTCGGCTGTGCAGGAGAACTGAGGCAGTGGTGGCAGGGCCTGGAGTGACCAACCTGTAGCCTGGGCACGGCTCTCTGCTCGGGATGAGAGCTCATCCAGCTGCCCTCGGCTCACCTCGCCTACACCCAGCAGACGCAATAGGCAGGAGAGATGCCTGTGCAGCAGCCGTGCCCACTTCAGAGGCTCCGCCCACAGGTTCAGCTCACCTTTCTCAAACAAGAAGTCTTCATCCTGGTCACATGAACAAAAAGTTCAGCAGAAGTTAACACATATTTGGTCACAATGATTCTTCCTCAAGTCATGACCAAGATGTCACCTTTGTCGATGATTGACTATACTCTCTGCTAGCATTAAACAGAATCTGACATTACCGCTACTCCCACAGCATGGCAGCGCTAGGTTCAAAGGTCATTACCAGGCTAGCCATCTCTTCTGGCTCTCTCTCTAGTGCAGCATCTCCCAGGAGCCAGTCAGCCAGGATGAAGACTCCAGTTGATACTTGCCCCCACACCCGAAACAGCTGGCACAGAAGCCCTACCCCGAGTTCGAGAGCCACAGAGGAGCACACACCAGTCCAGGGCACCTCTGAAGGGAAACAGAGAAAGTTTACAAGAGGAATAAGTAAAACAGTGTTAACAAGACAGTGAAAGGACACATTTCTAGATGGCATCAAAATGGTGCAGTGGGCCTGGAAGCAGTGCCATTGGGCTCACGAATGGTAAACCTGCTCCCAATCTGGGTTGTCCGCATGAGGATAAACGTGCAGCAGAAACATATGATGGATGTCTCTCTCCCCCCCTCTCATATTCTTGCCCGTGTGTGTGTTCCCTTCATGCTGAGTCTGGAACTCATTCTGCGAAATAGAACTATAACTCATAAAACCACACATAGACGCACATATCATGGCTGAAACTCACAGAAAGTAAAGAGGGCTTATGGAGGCTGTGCTTGACATGATCCGGATAGACAGGAACCAAAAAAAAAAAAATCGTAAGAGAATTCCAGCACCAAGAAAGAGTTTAGAAATATGTCTATGACTACTGTAGTCTAATGACTACATTGGCACCGATCAAATTTGTCTTAAGTGTATGGCAATTTTATTCCAAGCAGTTTCAGGCACGTAGCCTACTTTACATAAATCCTGCAGCACACAGCTTGCACCGCAGCCCTGGACTAAATTATGACAAAGATGTTCATGCCCAACTGAATAGGAGTCTTCTTTAGCAAGTTAGCAAGTACCATCTCTTGTGTTTCATTTTCATTTATTAATTTAACAAATGGTGTTACCTAAAGAGGCTTACATGTTGATAACATACCTACTGTAAGTGCAGTAAAATAAAATGAGTCATTGATACACCCATACAAGTACTCAAGTGAAGTATACTACAAAGCCTACATAAAACTGCTTACACTGTTCAGTACATTTACTGTACTTCTGCCGCTTTTCAATTAGCGACTGCCGCAAACATATGGGCCTCCCAACATTCTTTACTCTGAATTACAAATAAGTTACAGGTGAAATTCAGGCCAACGCGATGCACAAAGTTCGGCCAGCCTGCATACGGCATTATTGTGGCCTTCGCAGTTCCAAGCACAGTAATAGGGCCTTCCCACACCGAAGTGACAGTGTCACGGCACTTCTCAAATCACGGTGTTCTCTTGTGAGCCTGCCCATTCATCTTACCGATGAGACCGCATGCCTTCTGCCGGGCCACTCGTGAGACTTTAAAAACATAATAGGTTGAAATTTAAGATGTTTTCAATTTCCATAGTTCAAGGTTTCACACTTGGGTGATGTGATTTCCCCAAATTCAGCTTATAGCCAAGTGACCCTCCCCCCTCCCACCTCGCTTTTGTGTATATGTGTGGATGCTTTAATCCAGTGCTTTTTTTTTTTTCTTTTTTTTATCCACAGGGTAAAGCCATTGCTTTCCCACCAGCAGATGGGCTTACGGGAAGAAGAGGCTGAGTTGGGGGTGTTTAGCTGGACAAAGTGACAATGGAATGGGCCATTGTCTTTCACTCTTCGTGTGTGTGTCAAAGCCAAACATCAAAAACTATTAACTGAACGAACAAAATAAAGGGAAACACAATCAAAAATGTGTTTTGACTGACAAAACATTTAACACATACAAACCATATGCTAATATTTTCCATTAAGTCCAATTCGCTATATATTTGACAAAAGGAGGTAAGAGTCAGAGGAAGGGTTTCACTTAAAGTTGTTTCATGCCGTGTTGATAATAATTGTTTTTCTCAACATCTGCACACTTACTGCACTATAAAGCAACAAACTCCACAATATGTGGGGATATTTCTGCTCAAATTGGGGGTTGAATTCCATGGGAGGAGGACAGTTAATTCCCGTAATCGATCTGTGGGAGCTTTAGTCTGGAACTAATTAAAAACTATTAAATAACGAAGGGGAGCTTTGGTGTTCGACAAATCCGGGATTTGAGCCCTGCAGCTGGAAGGTGTTGGGTGTCCAAGGAGGTGAGTGGGGTTTTTGGAGGCTGTCAGGGCCATGAAATTGGAGAGATCTTGACCCCCCCCAAACAACTTTGCCAAAGTTGCCTAGTGGATTCCCATCATGTCACATTGGAGGGCTTGGTTTTTGCGCACCAAGAGGAATGTACAATTGTACACCCACTTCAGAGAGAAGGGAAACAAGGCCACATCAGCAGCCCCCCCAGCCTTTGCGGCTTTCACCTGGTCTGTACGCTAGGCTCTACCTTCCCCCACAGACACCTGCCAGTATAGTGCAGTCTCATAACCTTTCACTGTTGGCTCCTCCTGGAGATGCTGGTACAGAATTTACATAAATTACTACTATTATTTTGTTCTGTTGTGCTTGCTAAAAGCACTACAACAGCATCCCTCTTCAGACTTAAAGAAGAAACTACTTAACTATTACCCAAATTCTAAGTTCCTTTTTTAACTATTAAGCAGAAGTTAACACTGTCACCATGGCCTGATGTGCAGCAAGACAAGCAAAGATCAAATGAACTTCCAGGCATGTAAAGTTAGTTGTGGCTATACTGCCATGTGCTGTATAGTAGCCCCTCTCACCACCCTGCCCATTTAGACAAATGCAGACACACACATAGCAGGAGGGCTTTAGAACCAAGGACAGGTGGGAGGTGAGATGCGCTCCAGTGAAAACAGCAGCACAATTTATGACATTCATTTCCTGCTCTGGCACTTGGGAACAGACTGCTGTCAAAACCATGACCTGCAGCCTCATGTTCTATCCAGTACACTTGATCTTATGCAACACCCCTTTCCCATCACGACACCATCAGCTCTAACCCCCAGCTGATGGTGTCACCAGCGTGCTATCTGATTGAAGAGACGGAGGGTCCACCCAGGGGGGGGAAACGAATGTGGCCCAGGGTGACAGCCCAACAGTGGCCATGTTTTTTAGAAGATGCATTGAATTAATGTGTGAAGCGGCACTGGATATGAAAGGGAGACCTCCATTTAGCTTCAGGTTGTGTCGTGAAGAGTTAAAGTACAATCACTTTACAGAAGGACTTCAGATAGGAATGGAGTGCTTCACCTAAGACACCAGAGCACATACCACGGTGCTGCACTTCCTGGCCTAAAATTAATCTATCCTATTTTCAGCACTCGTGCAAACACCACCTCAATTGATGCAATACTTTTATCTTGTTATGAAACAGGTTATTTAATGCTCTCAGCCATTATGAAGGGATAATTTCCTTATTAAGGTCTCTTTGTTAAATCAGGGCCCCATGCTGGATGTTTAATTTCCCCTTGCCAAATGCAGAGCTTCATGATTTAATGAATGAATGATCCATAGCAAAGTCTCGGTGGTTCAGACGTTTACTGATCCTTGCTAAATCAAAAGCACCACCCTCGAGTTAACAGAAGAAACAACTGCACAATTGCAATCTTCCTAGTTTAATAAATCAGAGATCCTGTAATACATCAACACCCTCTTTGATTAATGAGTCAGAGATAATGTCAGAACCCTGCAATGGTTTCAAAAGTTAATACAGTTGTAACTTGAAGGAAGTTGCTTGACAGAGCATATTAATATCCATTAGTTTACTCAAAATTGAGGCAATAACCCACACTGGACACAGACAGCTAGAGCTTGAAAGGAAAATGACCCGACAACACAGCACCACACTCAGTAGTGCAGGAACCATATAGAGAATGCTCATTACCCCCCCACAGAGTGATCTCTATCTATACTCTCATCAAGAGCTCAGTCTGAAGTTTTTGGCCAGCCTGAGGGCATTCTGGTCATATGGCCAGTGCTTAATCTAAGAGTTTTTCCTTTTTATTCTGTTTGAGCTCTGTGGAACTTGAGGAGGAGTTCACAAACACATCTCATGACAGATAAGAGTGGAACAGACACAGAAGCCATCTGGCCGGTAATGAAAGTGACCCAATTGGCATTTGCTCTAGATGTGGCCCAAGCATGATTAAGGTGAGAACCTGTGACTGATCACAATACTTATAATCTCTCAAGTAGAACCATGCATAGGAATGTGGACCCTTTAGTACTGGCTCTAAATGAAAGTACTACGGACCAATGTATATTCCATTATAAGTAAAGCAACAAGCAAAATATAGAAAATGAATCACAAAGGAACCCACTGTAATGTGTCTGTAAGGTTTGTCTGTAGGGTATTCTGTCATCAGAACCACTCAAGCCACCCAGCAAGAAAGGGAAACATGTAATCATTAGAGTCTAATGGAAGGATGTTTTCAGACTCATGTTAATGAAACCTCCTTATAACCTGAAACTGCTTTTACTGGATGCAGGGGAAAATAAAATAAAACAAAATTTAAATAAATAAATAAATAAATAAATAAATAAATAAATAAATAAATATTAGGCTCCCTACTCTAAATAGTAGGGATGTAATTATAATGATGTTCACATATTACGCAGAGCTTATAAACACTGGACAAAAAACTTGGACACGGTTTGTGTACTGTTGCTTTGTCTTGCCCTTCACCAAAAAGAAAGGACAATTTTTAAATAATAAAAAATAAAAAAAAAAAATGAAACATTCTGTAAGTAACAAGCTAAAATAAGTACAAACACAATAATTAGTGTAATTGTGTTAGTACCGGCTGTGCATCCCCGGCAAAACAAATTCCCCAAACAGCATTACGCAAATCAGACCACACTGCCCAGAAGTGGAGAGGTTTTGATTTGAAACACAATTTGTATTTGATTATGTTTGAAACGTGTTAAATTAGATTAGCCAGGCCATCCTCTGACAAAGGCACCACTGTGATTCAAGCCATGTGAGTTTGGAATGGAGAACTCTTGATTCGATTAAAACAGGGAGGAAGATGACACGAGCTAAAGGGAAGCAGGGCGTGGAAAATAAGGACATCCCCCCACTTAAACAACTGCCCTCTCCCATGCCCTTCCTACTAGCTCACAGATGGCCCTTGCACAGGTGAGAGATTCTTACTAGAGGCTCCAGGAAGCACAGAAACGTCCATTTTACTCAGTCAGCCTCGGTGTAATGGTTCAGGTAGATTAAGTTGAATGAGAGGTAATTACTTCTGGCTTTCTAGACAGCCAGCAATCACAATTTAAAAAAAAAAAAAAAAGACATGCTGGCCAACACTGATCCAGGGAAGGGAATATCCAAGTATATACAATTTCCCTGTACCCAACACATCACTAGTAGCATCTACATTGTGTATAAAAACACACATTAATACCATTATCTTGCCAAAGCTACTGTTTGCATCCTTACAATGAACAGGTGGTAACTGGGGAACATGCCATGCTGCTAGTTGCTGACGCCTTACCCAAGTGCTAAGAAAAAAATTTCTGGAGAAAACTCTTGGGCTGAGTGGATGAACGTGTCTTCAGAAGGATTGATGCACCAACTGGGGGGGTCAATGGACAAGGTCTACACTCTTTATCTTGGGCACTGTCAAGCCACTTACATTTCAAAGGACTTGGGGGTTACTTACTAACAACACTTCAGTGAAGTGTTACCCATCCTCACATGTGGAGACACAACCCTCTCACCATCACCCTCGATGTAGACACACAGAACACAGGCTGACCTTTCCACAAGGGTCATTGCTATTTAGTTTCCTAGTGAACACCATTACCCCTTGACACTTACACTATTCCACTGGACGAATAAGTTTGGACAACTTTGTTTTGCTTAAGGGCTCACTGGCAAGGCTCGATGCTAGCTGCTTTACAACACCAAGTGAATTGACTATGCTCGTTTTTAGTCATCCAAAAAAAAAAAAAAAAAAGTCTTGCTCACCTCCTGCTCTAAAAATAAGACATTCCCAGTACACTCGCTCCCCCAATCCCTGTCTGCTACTGAGACACCCATCCCACAACACCCACACCATTTCTGATGTGCCCTCATGCAGCCAGTATGAAGTTCAGAGCTTTCAGGTCACAGATGCAAAGTGGTCATGTAGAGCACAAATGAATCATTATGAAGCAACCTTTAATGTCATAACTTCAGAGGGACAGACAGGCTGAGGATAGGAAGACGGGAAGAAAGTAGAAGAACAAAGGTAAAAGGATGGACCAGGGTGGCATGACTGGATCTCCAGGGGGATGGCTAGGCTAGCTGACTTTTCCTGAGACCTAGTCGGAGGCTGGTATTTGTGGATCTGGAGCAGAATGGGGTCGCATTTCAAGCATGTGGAGTACGGTGGGGGTGTCATTACTGGCATGGGCCTCAAAGCCAGTCAGTCCTGGCAGCCAACAGACTGTATGCACTCTAAGTCTGAGATGCAATGAGGGTAGATGGTCCAATGGTCGGAAAACAGCAGTAACTTTATGGCACCCAGTCTTCAAGCAAACTTGGAAAGGTTTCACAAGACTTTCTGAGCCGGGGCATGGGAGCCTAACACACGCGGATGTCGCGACAGTGATACAAACCGGAGGAGGTAAACTAACATGCAACAGCCAGTGCTGGAACCTCTCATGTGGATCACATTAGGAAACATAACAATTGGGTCATGATATACCAGTCAATCCCATCTTTTAAATTTATTGCAGCATCTGGCACTGCAGCAACTTCCAAAACGGGAGGCTAAGGAATCATGCCCTTTCCTGTCCTTTGCGCTTGCCAGGCTACAGGCATTGAAGCGCGGGTAGGAATTAGTGAGGTCCCAAGTCCTGTTCTTCCATCTTGTTGGCAGCCAAGTTCCTGCTTTAATGTCCACATTGCCATGTTTGCCCATTCCTGGAAGGAACCCCAGTGGTGCCGAGAAACGGCATCAGCTGCACCACTCCCCTTTTCCCAGTCTCTCAGGGCCACACAAGCACACGGGCTATGTGACATCAGCGAGAACCACACTTCCAAACCAGTTCAAAAACAGCAGCTTGGTTCAACCTGACTGGTCTCCCAGTTCAGGTGCTGAATGATGAATAAGTACTGTGTGCCCACGATCCTAAGTTATGACATACAGTACATCAGTATGCATGCATGTTTATGTGAATACTGATGAGGGTGTGTGCACAAGACAGTAATATGCTAGGAAAGGTTCTGGTTGTGACAAAGGTAAAAACTACATTGTCAATGGTTCGAGTCTCCTGTTAATCATCATACCTGAGTTTTCTGGCAAGAGAAGCTGTGCTGGAACCATGGTAGCAAAACGCGACGCCCTGTCCCTCACATCTTGGTCCTCGTCTTGGAGCAGGGTAAACAGACTCCGCCACAAGGCCACCGTGTCCACCAACCCTACAGAAAACATGGCAATCATGGCAACCAAAAGGTATGCAAGATACAAAAATCATCCACATACACAAAAACAATAGTTTTTTTCCTTAGTTGCTCAGGGAGATGTGTGCTGACTTAGCGGGAGGGTGGAGTTAGCCAGTAAACTGGGTGTGGCCTTCACAAGGACTTCAGCTGCCATCAGCTTCACCTCTACTGGCTCCTCATCAGTGCAGCATCGGGTCACCAGTGTTCCCCAGTGACTGGCCAACTCCATTGTGTCCAAACCTGCAGCCTGTAACAGTGAGACACAGAACAATGACTTGGACGACACTCTGTAGCAGTGTGCAAGCAGCAAACACTGTGTTTCTCAAAGGAAGCATGAAGAAAACACACACTGTTCGAATAAATTACAACCAAAAAGTACATACCACATTAAAGGTATGCTGGCATGATTGTACAACTAAAAAAAATTGAGATCAAACCAACGGGTAGGTGACTGCCATATTCCAAGAATGTGTCCATGACAACCTTTCATAGACCGTCAGTCACCAAACCATCTGCAGTCATCATGGAGCAAGATTTCTGGCACATTCCTTTGGTGTTTCCCCCGCTTGTGTGCTGAAGCCCGTATCACAGCACCAGTGTGCGCTGCTGTTAAAAGGAATCAGTGTACTGAACCAAGCGCACATTTCAGTACGCAAGGCCAGGATTTTAAAATCCCTTTTCCGCAGCTTGGAAGATGGATGTCTGGTCATGAAGTGTGTTTGCATGCCCCCCCACCTCCTCCCTTTCCCCGGCAGTTACTAGCTAAGTAAGTTGTTGAGCATAAGAGTGTTTTTCACCAGCTTGGCTCAGGCTTGGGCTGAACAAGAGTTCACAGGCCCCGCTTACAGTGAGACAAACAGATAAATCTTCCCACTACCCCAGCCTGAGCAAATACCATGTTTGTCCCCCTGCTCTGTCTTACAGCAGAGCAGAGGGCAGGGGCTCTCACTGGTGAACAGAGGTTGTTGAAGGCCAGCAGTGGCGGGTCGTTACCTGGAAGCCGCTTTCTGCTAAGTGCACAATGAGTTGTGAGGTTAGGGTTAGGACTGCACAGTGCAGCTCCACACTGGAATGAGAGGTAAACACATATGATAAAACCAACCGCACATATGAGTAACAGGCAGCAGGGAGGAAAAAGGAACAAGGAAACAGTGGACTGAACCTGTTTTTCAATGCACACTAAATTTATTGTCGACTGACAATGTACACAAGAAACAAAGCAAGACCGTAAAAGATTGGCTTTTAACAGAATCAGAAAGGTCACAAGGAAATCACATGAAACAACTGGTGTTACACCAAGTCTGACAGGTACATATACAACCCGCCTTTCGGTAACAATGTAGTCAGCACTAAACTGAACTGTCTATAAAGGACAAAAAATGCAGTCCTAGAAGCCTCAGATCACATGGCCCAAGTGGGCTGTAAACTACTCGATTAACCTTACTATTCTTTCTGAATTTACCTCCCTTTCCGAAGTCTTAGTGGTACAGGCCTCAACTTAATGGTTAGAGTTAGCCCTTTAGGAACAAAATTAAATGGCTCAGTAGTAAACAATTTAAAGGCTTCCCTTATATGTAAACCCTTTCAATTATTGACATAGTTGAGTCATTTCCACCTAGAGATGAAGGCTACACTTCAGTGGGTCTTCTGTCCTAGTCAAACAGTAACTCTGATCTATGCTTAAAAGTAAGTGGGTCAGGGCCACTGAGCCAATGAAACCTGGCCAAGTTAAGGATGTGCTCTGCTTCTTATCCTGAAGGGGCACAGCACCAACCTGTGGGGAGAGTCCTCAGCCAAAGCCAGAAGCCTCTTGAGAACCTCTGCATCAGTCAGCACACTGATTCCATCCCTCCAGGGTAGGACTGAAGTCAGAGAGAGGCTGGACAACACCAACAGCACCTGGGGAGGGACACGCATCCATTGGTATCCAGAGAGAAATGGCCTACCTGAACCACCTAAAGCATAACACCTGGGTATACAGGGATTAAAATGAAGGAGAACAGCAACCACTCAATTTAAACCAACTGCATTCTGAGACCTTCAGTCTTGCTTGCAGTTATTTTTGTTGATCGTTTCAAATAACGTTCCTCCCTCTTGGCCACACAGTTGTTGTGAAGCATATCTCCCTGTAACAAGTTACTAGTATGTTTCCATCTACTGGCACAGACCAAAACACTCATTCACCCCTTCGATCACCACAGCAAAGAGCGCCCCCCACCAGGTCCAGGTGGGTAGCTGCTCGCTAGTAGTGTTTCAGGGCAGATGTTGTCGCACCTCTAACAGGAACCCAGGGAGGGCTGGGCAAATGAAAGGGCCATTTTCTTCCCCCTGAAATACCATGAGCTTTTTTACCACACAGTAAAGGCAGCTCAAAAGAGGTGTTTACATTCTTGGTGCATATTTCGATGATTATTATTTTTTTAAAAGCGTGAACCTGTTATTAAAGCTTTAAATAAGCCCCTTTATGGGGCACAGAAGACGACTAGAGTGGGTTTAATAGCTTCTGTGGCCCCTGCTTGTGATTATGTTTCAAACAGATATTAAAGTTGTACCCCACAGCTGGCCCAGCGCAGAACTTGCTTTCTCTCCAAGGAGCTGGACTAGTTTTTACAGCGCTTTTAATGAGCTCCTGACTCATTGCACAGTGACTCACAGAACTGCACTGAAGTCTCAGTAAAAACTACAAACACTGCTGCCCAATCACCTGAGGAAGGTGGGGGGGGGGAAGGGGTAAAGAAAAAACCCCACAACATCAACTCCTTACAGTGACAGGGTTCTCAAGCACTCCACAACTTATGCACAGACCCCTACTCTGGCAGAACTCAGTCTCGTCAGGATATCCTGCAGATTCAATACTTCGTCCGAGACCATTTTGTGGGCTGTGTTACTCCATGCCAAAATTTGGCTTGACATTTCCCCAAATGCTTTACTGGAGCAGAAACGCAGCCATGGAAACTGGGCCATTCAGCTTGCCTTTAGACTGAAAGCAGGAACAAAACAGGCGGCTGTTTAAATATTAACTGCCATGCCACAAAACAGTTTTCAGTAAATACAGACAACACTTCCAGCAAAACTGATTTCTGTTAGCCCTGTTCAACATAATGACAGGAGTTAGTGCAACCAAGTAATAAACAGTCATATGTTTGTGAGGACCTCCAGAGCTTTGCTTTTTATGAAACAGGGGTCTTTCAGTATGGTGCCAACATGACCAATATCCTGAAATCTCCTGGGTAGAAATAGCCCTGATGGTGGCTGCTGTTCATCACTTGTAATAAACCATGAATATAGGAGCATACCTTTGCCAGACACGGGGGGTGAGTCTCGTGGAGGGCCATGCTAGTGAGCATGTGGCTGATATTTCTGAGAAGGGATGAGATATGGTGACTAGATGAGGAGTCTCCCGTCTCCTTTTCCAGTGCCTCCAAAGCCACATCTAGCACCAACTGCCTCACTTCATACTGTGGACATTGCAGCAGACAGGTCAGGAGCAGGGGTCCCCTTGATCCCACACCCCACAGTTCTGGTCTCTCTATACTGGCACTTGTTGCCACCCTGGCCAGACTAAGAAAGTACTGCGTGGCACCAGGGCTCGTCGCTGGCAGGGATCCAGATGCAAAGAGCTCAGAGTCCATCAAGATGGCTAAAGTCTCCTCCCGAAGTTTTGTTAGCCCAGGCCCTGAGGAGACATAGTAAGAAAATCAGATGTAGACAGTGAAAAAATTGTCAACCAGCCATACCAGTATTCAACATTTACTTTTTACCCATCACCTGATGGAGTGGGCTATGCAACAATATGGAGCAAGTGAGCGAGCGAGCGAGCGAGCGAGCGGGATTCTAGCTCCTGAAAGACACCAGGCAAACCTTTACAAGTTTCAGAATCCAGAGCCCAAGACCAACAACACCATCCAGATTTCCTTCACACACACTGGCCCATCTCCAAAACATGCAAAATTTACCAAGTGTTCCACCAAAAGTAAATGAGAAATGACCAGTCTCAACCTAAATACATCAACAGCAAGGGGAACAAAAAACACATTCTCATCTGTGCATGGATCTTGCCATAGCCAGAAGTTCAGCCTTAGCTAGAGCCTTTTTGGCATTCATTGTATGTTCCTATGCAGACAGGTCTTAAAACTCAGAGGGAGGACCACCTCTGATCTGATGCCATAGTAAGAGACACTGTCTTCACACACTTTGGGAAGTCTCTACAACTTCCTCTCTATTAAGTCAACAAACCGTCATTAAAACTCTACATTACCTCCATACTGTTGAACACAGATGTGCTGGCCTAGCCCAATTTCTACAACAATTTCTCTGGAGACTCCATCAGTTGTCCTTGCCAGTATAGAAACTCTACAAAACATTCTTCGTCTTCACTAAACCTGCATCCAAAGAGTCCATTGACACCAGAAAGGAATATATTGAATTGGTTCCAGAACAACTGCAAAAAACAAAAACATCTCAGATCAGTAATTAATTGAAGTTTCCAACTAGCTTCCCCTACCATATTTTGGATGAAGCACATCTGTGCCATAAGTGCTCTTCAGGTGTCTCCTGTGCTGTAATGAATGAACAGGCCCACCCACCCCTGCCTTTGCGTAAACACAGAAGGGCTTCATTAAATAAATCATTATAGATTAAGGGACTTCTCCATGTAAAGTATGGGATTACTTTAGTTTAGGGGTGGGGACCATGTGAATGAGTCAAGGCAACAGATGCATAAGAATGGAACCACCTCAAAACAGCTCTGGGAACCTGATGACTGTTGTACCTAAGGGGAGGTCAGTAAGGTCTATGTGCTATGAGGAGTGTGCCATTTTATTTTTTTTGAACCTCAAAGACTTCCAAATTCTTATTTTTCTCTGATACAGCCACAAAATTGACATTGCAGTCATTCCTCTCAACACATACTGGGGCAGAACAATCAGAAATGTAAAGGCCTGAACAATAAAACCATTGCAGTGGCTCACTCCTTTAACCATGAAAAGGCACACAAATCTTTGCTTACACATTAAAGTGGGGGCTTTACACTGATTCTCAAAAATATAGGGCAGCCGATACAAAAGTTTCATCAATTTTTAAAAACGTGTTTCATTCAAGATATCCAAACTATACTTTTCAGGCGTTACTATTGCTCCTGCAACTTTGAGAAAAACATTCCCACTACATTAGCAAAAAAAGTACACTGACCTACCTCGAAACACAGGCACCAACCCACCAGGAGACACAGACTGCCAAGACTCATGGAGATGGATTTTAAATCATGCTCTACAATCATTACCAAAACTGTGAAAAACAAAACACAGACACCACTCGAGTCTGTTTGCCAGATGCCTGCTGGAGTACAAGCCTTTTAGACAGAGTTGTTCTTGATCTCTTTTTCAGTTATTGCATTCAGGCCTCTTTCTGTGCACCCCTCTACCCACTCCAGTGGTAACATGGGTCAGCATGCATCATTCCTTACACACTTGCAGTACGGGGCACATGTCCACCATAAAATATACTTTTAGGCACTCGTATGGGACCAACCAAGCTATAGCACTTCTGGGCTGAGAACAGCCAGCAGATGCATGACTCTTAAAGCCACCCAGGTGTTACAAAAATTTGAGGACAGTTGGAAAATACATTTGTCCTGTGTAAAACATCAATTGTGTAACTGCACAAGCACGTTATACTATTACCCACAAAAAAATGTCCACGTTAATCATTTTATGGATGTACCTGAAACACAAAGCACTGGCAAAGTAGCTGGACCATTATGGCCAGAGAACATGTTTAACTATAGTGGTGTTTTATGAGCAGCTGAACTGAGTTGGAGATGAGCTCATGGTGTATCTAAAGGACCTGAACAAACGCAGTCAAGTCGAGTGGCGGAGATTGGATCCAGGGTGAGCTCTAACCGCACCGCTGTTTTTACTGGCTGAAGCAGCAAATGGGGGGTGAGTTGGTGGAATTTATGAGACCAGATGGATCAAACGGTATGCAGAAGCATGGAGAGACGCATGTGGAGCGCACCCCTGGCACAGACCACCATATCACCCACCCCCAAAAGCAATGCACTAAGAACATTGCTGCTATAGCCCAATAAAATTCCACTTCCTCTCCAGCAGATCATGCCAGTTCAAGTGAAAAAGAGGACTGTTTACCATCTTCAGGGACTGCCACCACTTTCGATTTTAAAAATATTTTTTAATGTCCGTTTGCAGGGGTGGGGGGTGACACACAAAAAAAAAGAAAATCTGACTGCTTCAAACTCCATCCAGCTGTCTAGATGCATTATGAGGAAGAAATTATCAAAGGCAGGGTTGGGAAGAACTGAACTATAGAATAGAACCGTTGTGTTTGTTACATAATCAGGATCTTAAGTTGTGAATGCAGGCTTGTATTAAACGTTTCTATCACACAGGCATGTGCGCAGCACATGGATTCAAAAAGCCCCATCTTGTCCTTTAAATGGGTCACAAGGAGATTTTTGCCATTTGTCTGATATCCCACTTTGGTTACGCATTATTCCATGACTGAGCATCTTCCCATCCCCTATTGAAAATTAACCAAAATTGCCAAGAGCAAAACTTTAAGAAAGAAATTGTGAGAATGTTGTTAGTAAAGGGAGTAATAAAAAAATGTGCCACAGAACACCAAATATCCCTATGCTTGACTAAAGAGACAAGGAAGACAGATCAGCTCCCTTCCAGAGCACCACTACAATGACACAATGATAACCAAGAGTCACAGTAATAATAATTAGCAATATTTACAACATATTTACAACAGTAACTGGAATCATCATAGTAGTAGAAAAACACGCAAAAGAAGTCAGAATCAAGAACCTGATGTATAACTTGAAACACCATTTCATACGGAGAAGAACCCCACCCATTTGTTGAGAGGCTGCGTGTTGGTGCCTTGGGTACAGTTATAGAAGGGCTGCGTTTTCCCTTCTCCCTGATATCCCAAAACCACCTACCATCAGCTGGGCACAGCTGTGACCCACACAAGGTCCACAGCAGATCCAGCAGCGAGGCTCTGGTCACCAGACATGGGTTCTGTCTAAAAATAAGGGAGAGGAACAAGGGGTCAGGCAATCAGGAATAATAAATAATTGCTAACTGGTAACCTCATGACTACTGAAATTTGTCTGTTTGATACAATTTTCTGAATATCTACAGACAGGTTACAAATAACAAGAAAGAAAAACAGGACAGTCAAAGGCAGAATGTAAAACCATCCATTTGTTTACAAATGCAATTTGTTTTCAAAAATCCTTTTACTGAATTAATTTTCAGGAAAAAAGTTATTTGGAAATAAAAATCTAAATTATTCCCAGCCTCCAAAACACAACAATTTTGCTTCTTTCACCAAAACAAAAAAGAGAGCATGACATAATTTACAATAGCTAAAAAGATATTTCAGTTATTTGCATTGCCCACTTTAAGTTATTTTTAACGGCGACACAGCGAGTACGCTGCTGTCTCACAGCGCCTGGGTGGTGTGAGAGGACGTGGGTTTGATCCCCACTCAGTCTGTGTGGAGTTTGCATGTTCTCCTCGTGTCTGTGTGGGTTTCCTCCGGGGGCTCTGGTTTCCTCCCACACTACAAAGACATGCTGTCCCTGTTCCCCCATAGTGAGTATGTGTATTCCACTGCTGTATGGATGTATGACCCAGTGTAAGTAGTGGATCTAGCAGTGTAAGTCACCTTGGTGAATAAGGTGTGTGGGCAAATAACACTACATCGAGTTCATTGGAAGTCGCTTTGGAGAAAAGCGTCTGCTAAATATATAAATGTCAATTAAAAAAATCTTGAAAGTTTTAAACAGTAAAGTTATACAAACCTCTAACATCAGTAAAAAAAAAAAAAAAAAAAAGCAACATTATATATATGAAAAATAAAGCATCTCAACAAGGTAGGACACAGCTGAAGCACACGTTATAACCCATGATTGCTAGAGCCTCTCTGACAGACAAGTTACAATGGATGAAGAATCTAAGTGACAAAGTAAATGGCATTTATAATTTCCGCTGTCTATGAAGAATGATATCCTTTCTGAATGAAAGTTATCTTGATATCAAATTTTACACTGTTGCTTAAAAACTAATGGAGATACCGGCATACATTTAGGAATCTGCACCTCTCAATATTGCACAGATCACTTCTGGTAGAGCACCTCTACTCATTCTGTCCTTGAGGCCTAGCAAAAATGACAACATAAATACAATTATTAAGTAAATTAGTAATTGCTGGGAGTAGGAGTACTAAACATCTATCAGTAAACAGCTTTTCACCTGAGAAGGAACCATCCAAAAAAAACGAAAAGCAAGCGGGTGGTCCAGCATAACAGGTGTTTTCTGTCTCTGCTTTTTTACTAAAGTTTCATTAAGAAGGTCAACTAATAAGTGAACGCTAATTAAAATACTGTTCTCGCTGAATTAGAAGCGTTTTGTTAAACCGTGCCACAGGTGAGACTTGGAGCACAAGGGAGAAGTCACTGGACAGACTGATGTTTCTTTAAAAGACGAGTCACAGTTAACGGGTGGAGCTGCAGGGTAAAGGCTGCTCCTAGAACTATAATGGGAAGACTCTTGGAGGATGACGGATCTTGTGTCTATCGGCATGTGTTTTTACGGGGCTATGTGTGTCCGAGGGCGTGTGCCAGAACAAGGGCCCACTATGAGGCCTAGCACCATGGCTCATTGCCGAGATATTAATATCACAAAACTGGGCCAGCGGATGGGGTTGAGTTTTGGTGAGAAACAGCACAGGCTCTTCCACAGACCCGCCTTTCCCCCACCGTCCCTCTGAAGAGTGACAGGCTTCACATTAACCCTCACCCTAACTCCGGCTTGCCTTCGGACACCACACCCTGTTCTCCCAACCTGACCCAATCACCCATACCTCTGCCCACACTCTCAGGCCTCATTTTGCTAGGGCTAGCTACAGAGCCAATCAGCATGACTTTTGGGGTAACAGGGCCTGCCCCCAGCTGTCACATCCAGCCTCCTCACCCCAGCTCCAAGCCCACACAGTCATCTCACAGAGGTCTCTGTGAGGTTTGTCTGGCTTGTTTATACACAGCAGTGCCCGCCGCTCTGTTTAAACACCCACTTCCTGCTCTAAAGTACGGGGTGTGACACTATAAGCCCCTAGGGATGGAAGGCTCCCGCTCTGGTTCTGGAACAGATTGCAAAGTGGTCATACTGGGACTGGAAGAGGAGGGAGCAATAGATTAGAAACACAGTGCTCTACCACTGAAAATTCAGATGAAGCAGTGAGCACAACCCAGTCTATACCTCAAAAGCACCACCCCGACCAGCCTGGCCTTACATAAACAGCACGTGACAGTGACCTAACTCACAAACAGATTCATCGCTCCATCATTCACCATGTCATGCGCTCGCAATAATTCTACACCCTTTGACGCCATCCCTCACAAATACATACTCACACGCACACGCTTGCAAATCTGATAGATGAGTTTAAAGCAAGAAGAAAAAGATAATTACAAGAGAAAATTAAGAAAATTGCATCACTGGTCCTTTAAAGTTCTCTGGCCCTTCCAAACACAATATTTTGACTAATTATTTTAAAGGTCTCAGACTGGCCTGTTGAGTTCTCATCACTGGTCCACTTCCTAGAAGGCACCATCTGAGGCACCAGGAAAGGGCTTGCACCTGAACCACAAAACACCTGGTTACCAAGGTTACACAGAGGTGACCTACAACTCTGCACCTGGCAAACGTACAAGACAGCAACCTCACATAAGCGCTACCCCACACAATGGCCTTGGTTTTATAAAGCCTCTGATGTCTCCTCGTCTGCCGTGTAATCGCCTTTGGTCATTGTTCTCCTGCGCTATAGCCTGTGCCTCTGAAGAAAAAAAAAAAAAAAAGAAAAAAAAATTCATTCACACAGAGAGGAAATTACTCTTTCTGCCACAGTCTTATGGTTCTGGGAGGTGAGCTGAAGTTAAAAGACAGATATGGTGCGCTCTGATGATCAAGAGTTTATTCTGTCATCCTAATAATAAGATGTTAGACTATCTGGCTCATCTGCCTGGGGTTTAACTCTGTGGTTCAAACCCTCTCCCAAACACCCTCTGCCCCTTTACTCAAAGACAGACTGAACCATCAGATACTTGACCTCTACCTTCAGACACTGCAGATTTTTAATTACATTAGCAGAGCAAACCATGTCAGGGTAATCGATCTACATCTCGTACCAAAGCAGGGCCTTTGAAATGGAAGCCTGACCAGGGTCAAAGTTCATGCAGCCATGAAGTGAAAAGGGGCTGCAGAATGGGGCTATTCTTTCAGCGTAGCAGCGGGACGGGAGAGCAAAAGTCAGAAAGACCTCCGGGGAGTGCCGCTACTATGACACAAGATCATACTCGCAAACACAGGGAGGTCACTACGTGCATCTGAGGATCCGCAGTATGGGGAGACAAGGGCTGACCCAAGGAAGGAGATGAAAGCATGGCCTGACTGATGCCATCAAGTGTGCCCGTGTGTGTGGAATAAATACCTGGTTGCGAGCCACAAATAGGGCTGCAGAACAATAGCAATGTCATTTTCTTGCCCATCTGAATGGGGCCTGTGTGTGTCCTTCTGATAGGAGTGCAGCAAATGCAGGACCTGTAGATAAAAAGAAAAAAAACAGAGCCATCAGCTGTGTTAAAAGCAGACACCTTATTGGAGAGAAGGGAACTAAATCCGGTATAAAAATTAAGGAAAAAAATGAGACTATTTTAAGAAGACTGGGCATACAGAGAGACACACTGAAGCCTTACAGTAACACTAACAAGGCATTAACATAGTGAGGGAACAAAAAGGCTTCTTTCAAACAAACAGTACAGACTGATCAGGAGAAAAGAGTTCCACAGTATTTGGAAGGTACCAACCTCATCCACCAAGAGGGATGGCATGGGGGAAAAAGACCTAACTGGATAAAGAAATCAGAAAGACCAGTTCCCCATCCTATAGCGGGCAGTGGTGCTATGACCTGAGACTTATACTGAACATATATCAGAAAGCATGGTATTGATATACAAATGCTTGGACCTACACTGAGACAAGGCATGCCCCTCCAGGCCCTCCCCTAGCAAGCTGGAACGTGGCTTGTGTATTCTGAGTTTAAATATACCCTCTACTGGCCCTGGCCGCAGCACGGAAGCCTTTCATTAGCAACGCAGGGGAGGCTGAAAGGGGAGAGCCAGACTGAGCAAGAAGCACCAGCCTCAAGGAGATGAAACCTCCTCCCTACATGTGTATGCACACAACACACTACACAGAAACAGACTCGCACACATACTCTACTTTACATAACCAGCACTGGTATCATACCACATTTCCAGCTCGACCCCGCCCATCTCTCCCCATGGTGGCTTGTGACGCTGCTCCAAACAGAGCAGTGTTATTCCAGCCTCTTGGGGAGAGAGGAATTGGAATATTTATAGTGCCCTGAGTCATTTACACAAATACTGCGCGGGTGTGTGTGTGTGGGGTGGGGGGGGGGGGGGCAAGGCCTGACCAGCCAGGCATGAATCATACGCACTGTCACAACTCGAGGGACCAGAGAGGGTAATGAAACAGAAATTAAACACTAGAAAGGAGGTGTAAATCACAGCAGAGTCAGATGTGGGGACCCTGCCCAGGCTTCGGGGGGCAGCTGGACCCAGTCAGGGGTTGCAGGGCTGGTCAGATTTGTACAGTTTTCAACATTCTTGGAAAATTCTGTATGAATGTTACTGGCCAAAAAGATTGGTATCGCCTGCATTCTACTGTCTGATTTACTTTCACTCTGGCCTTTATTCTGAGTTTTTAAAAAATCCTAGAAGTTTGTCTTATACATCCCCTTTTAACATCATAGTGTGTGAGTGACAAAGAGAGTGTGCTCCACTGATGTATGACTGAGTGACCCAGTGTAAGTAGTGTATCTAGCAGTGTAAGTCACCTTGGTGAATAAGGTGTGTGGGCTAATAACACTACATAGAGTTCACTGGAAGTCGCTTTGGAGAAAAGTGTCTGCTCAATAAATAAATGTAAATGTAATGTAACTGCATTATGAATACCAATGTTCCACTTCATTGCCTTCAGGTCTGGTGTTCCAGTTACTGTTTAAAATCTACCATTTACAGTAAATGATACCATTGTGGAATTCAGACAATCACAGCGTTACTGAACACCACTGTAAACACTTTGCCAAGTTGCAGCCAAAACTGAAATATTGTTCAGTTTGGACAGGAGGAGTTGCATCTGGAAAACATACCATAGGAAATCATTCACACGTGAGCCTTTCATAAGTTAGATAACATGTCTTTTCAGTTCAAACCTCAAACTTCATATAAATAAATTCAACTGCAATAAAATGTAACACGAGAGAACACAATTAGCTATACCATCTAGATATTTCTTTAAAACACAAAACAGTGCTGAAAGTTTTGCAATGGTAAAAGGATACTCATTAGGATGTACTATTAATGACTATTCGTAACACAATGACACAGTCCCGCCAACTCCCAACCAACAATGTAAGCCTGCTCTATTAAGACAGAGAAAGTTTGTCGGTTAAACCACATCAAACAGGCCATAAACAGAAAAAACCACGAGAGACTTTTTCCCCCCTCCTTTTTCCACTCTTTGATGCGACAAAGCTTGACCCTGTGGATACATATCGCAAAAGAAGGGCTGTATATAAAGAGAAAGAAAGTTGGTTAAGGATCAATTTTGCATTTCTGCAGTAATTGGGTAGCGTAAACCGTGGCACCCAACACTGGCAGCCGATGGGCAATTAACCATTAAAAATAGCATGGGTGCTAAGACGCTCTAGAGGCTGCTAACTCCCCGTTATTATGCCACTGCCACTCCTTTGCCTGCTCCCTCCCACTAAGCCAAATACCACAGCATCTGCTGGATAGTGCTAACCATGGGCAACTTTGTTCTGAATCCACTGGGCTAACCGTGTGCAACAGGAGCTACCCAGATCAGTGTCGGGAATCTCAACATCCAGTAGTGGATGAATTAAAGAAGAAGGTGGGGGAAGAGCCCCTACAAGGTTGGGTGCATCTTTGATGGAACCTTGCTATGACCTGAGCTTACCACATCCCTCTTGGCAACACTCTGTCAGCCTATAACATACAAATAAAATCAAGCGTAAATAACAGCCTAAGGGAGATGAAAGGTGAGCTTCCTCCCCTCTGGTGGTAACGGCACTGCTAACTACCCCAACTTGTGAAACTTACCACCTTTCACACAGCTTCACACATCTATCCAACCTCCTTGCCTTCTTTGATGTCTACATGCAAACTCTTTCAGAATCTCACTCTAAACCTTCATTTCTTGACAAGATAGCGTGCCGAGACTGGCCACGTAGTCGTATCAACTTATTTTAAGCGTAGCAACTCATATACCGCCCCCCCCATCTTAAAATAACTGGAATACAAATGTTCAATGCAAACATACACACAGACAGATTGATACAGAACATACCATTATGTGATGAAAAATGTGTCTCCAAAACTTGCCAATTTAATTCTTTGTGAAAAACAGCAAGAGTTTAAGGGCTGCTTTATATATCCATCTGTGCCGGGGGGGGGGGGACAATGGAGGAAAATGCAAGGTTCATTTTAAACAAATCAACAAAACATTTTGTTACAGACCACGTCTGTGGCTCGTAAATGCAATACAATCAATGCCCAGAAAGGAAGCTCAACATTTGTTCCTGGCCACCTGTAGCCATATTGATGTTCTGAAGTTCTAGACCCAGGATGGTGTTGGGTGGGGTAATTGGCAAAAGGAAGTCATTAGCTGCATTCCCGGTGAGGTGGGGGTGAGGAGGAGGGGGGGGGGGGGACCACATTCACATATAAATGTTTTATAAACCTAAGGGCTTGTACAGGAACATGAAAGAGCTAAGCCATGTTTTCTCTGGCCTGCTGGAAGTCTTGTCGAAGCTTTTTCCACCTGCGTCAGGCTTCATCCCTCAGCCAATCAAAATGCAACAGATTTTCTGTAGTGCTCATTAAAATATATAATAAGCATGTTCTGCCTCATTGAGGTCTCTAATAACATGAGAAAAGATGCCGGAAAGCCACACCAGTATTGACAGAGTGCGGACTCAAGCTGGCTAAGGAAAGCTGCGTCTGTACACATAGACATACAGATTGAAACAACCACAGTAGGAAAACAGAGAGCACACACACTCACACACAGACAGACACACATACAAAACAGCTACATGAACACACTCAAGCTGACTCAATGAAGGGAATTGCACAATGTAGCCATAATGTGACATGAACAGAAATACACAGCATGCTTAACATTCAACAAGGACATGTGCCATTCCTTCACACCCCCTACCCAAAAAAGAAGTTTTTTTTTAAAAAAAAAAAAAAAAAAAAAAAAATTATTTCTTTATGGAATTCTCTTCATATTTAGGCATTTGTTTTCTTCCTGGACTAAACTACAGAACAAGAAACATGGGAAAGATTTTGCAGAAAGTACAACTGCTGTAAGTACTACTACTATTATTATTATTACCAAATGTTGCTAAACCAACAAAAAGCTCCACTATGCCAAATCAAAAGAATCAGGGAAACTAGTGCTGGCCCAGCAGAGTTCTGGAGAGACTGGTTCAGACATGTCAGGGTCCATTAGTAACACTAGATCTGGCTCCCTCGTTAACTGTGACCACGTGAAGCAGGGCGCCGTTTCGAAAACAGCACTTGTGTGTGGATTCTTATGGGCAGCCTCCACCTCCAGCAGGGATGCCTGGCGGGATTTTAATAAAAGGGTGATGATTAATCCTGCTGTGTCACAGGTCTCTCTGAACCTTTGTACCTGACGGGCACTGGATAGCACAACATTAGGTCCGTGCAGCTCGGTTTGTTCATGTAACCCAACTCAACAATGTTTTGATGAGGACCTTGAAACATGAGCATTAGTACGTTGAATAAATAACTCTTCGCTGTATGTTTGATGAAGTGCTTCTGATTTGGATGGAGCTTCCATTTTCCGTCTCTGAACCTTGCTTTTTTACAACACAAACAAAAACCAGAAAGTGAAAGGTCTTGGGTGGTACTAGTGCAATGCTGCTATGGACCATGTAGCAGACGAGCAAGACACACCAACATAAAAGCAGGTACATTCTACTCTATCCACAGAAATGAGTGATTTAAGACAGTTTAAACATACTTAGACCTATACATGCAGACAAAAAAAAACAAATGTTCACCCATAAATGCAAATACTCTATTTCAGTATACAACAAAATACTGACAGTGCCTTCCTCTTGGTCTCTCTTCATCGAAGTGGTTTAACTTGTATGTGGAAACATGCCACCACAACCCCTCCAACACATACCCTTGTAACAATGTGTATAGTATCCCCATGCTGTCTTACAGAAATATGATTTCCATATTTTGAATGATGTTTAGTGTTTGCGGAGTCCAACACAGACAGCCTGTCTGGCCCTTCATATCTGTCAGTGATGGTGTGGGTAGCCATTTGTTACGAGGTTTGTTTTGTGGTTTGGTCAGACACCACAGCCTTCTTCTTTCTGTTCTTTGCTCTGCTGCACAGTCAAAACTAGATCAAATTGCTGCCTGGTTACTAGGTGAATGACTTAAAGGGTCCAGCCTCATCCTTTTCAGATGTCTCATCAGGGCAAAAACAGGGTTGGCGTAAAAGTTACCTAACAGCAGCAGAACCCTGAAACAACCAATAAGCAAAAGCATATGAGATATGCACAACAGAAAAAAAAAAAAAAAAAAAAGACCCTGTTGCAATGAGTAAATACTGCTGACTATCCCTCTGCTCTTTTCCCTGTTATGACAGCAAAATTACACAAATGACTTCTATCATGCAGAAAGGCTTCGATTTTACCCTTGTCAAAACATTACCAACATCAACATTAGCCCCACTCAACATGCAGGTGGGTCCGATTTCCTCCTGCATATAGGCACGCACAGAGGTTTAAATTAAGTGTACTGCTATACAGAGTAGTTAAACATAGATGGGCACCATACAGTTAAAGAAATGCAGGGAAGGGATCTCTCCATCTCATATTGAGACTGGTGGAGGTAAAACACAGCAGTATATAGTTGAGGCAAACACAAAAGCAAATGCTAACCTGTGTTTTTCACAGTGCTAGCCAGACTCTTTCTGAATGAAAGTCTCTTTTTGTTGGTATGTTGCACAAAACATGGGCTGTGCTGGTTGCCATATGGTTTCCTCAGAAGGACAGAAGGTGAGAATTCCCTTGATCTCACATTGTGGACATCATGTTTTTTTACTTTTTGACTTGTTGAGTGTACATGTGAGATGAGTTAGTCTTTATGGTCTGCACAGGGATAAAAGTTGGTTGGGGTGCTGAAAGAGACCATATAAGAGCTCCCGTTTGCATCTTGTTCTATCAAAACAATGTTTTGGGTGGCTGTTCCAGGGATAGTACCAAGAAATTAGTCTTTCATATAAAGGTTCCATATGGACTAACAGCACGGTTCAGTCAGCATTAATTTACATTTATTCATTTAGCTGATGTTTTTTCTCCAAAGCAACTTACAAAACTGAGCTACTTACAATTATTTACCCATTTATACAGCTGCGTAATTTTTACTGGAGAAACTTAGGTAAGTACCTTGTTCAATGGTATTATAGAAGGAAGGGGGATTCAAACTTGCGACCTTTGGGTCTAAAGGCAGCAGCTCTAACCACTACGCTACCAGCTGCCCCATATTCATGCTTGCACTTGAGTGCACTCAAACCATAAAGAAACAAGTCCAACAGGCACTTGACAGCTCTGTTTTTGGGAGTCAAGGTCTCATATCCAAACTCCCAAAATAGTCTGTGGTGCAGAGATGTCAAGATGGAGTCATGCAACCACCTGACTTGTTTCCTCATCAGACTTCCTGCCTTGGCCTTACTCTGTTTTTGTAAGCATGAGTATAAATAAAGCTGAAAGTTGTCCCAGTGCTCGTGAATTGGGGATGTGACCAGAACAGTGTCCCTTTGTGATGCCCCAACTAGCATCGCTTATCATGTAGCTAGAGCACAGACCACTTGAAATACTGACCTGCAGCAAGGTGCCATGAATATGGTTCTGCTGGCATTTGGGGCCTGATTCAAGGGGAAGTTCCTTCAGCAGGGTCTGGATGATGGAGGGAACCTTTGTCACTAAAACAAAGGGCACCAGAGCCCGAGCAGCCATCTCCCGGGTCCGGTAGACTGCAGAGTGGCCACACCTGAAGAAGCAGATAGGGGTAGTTGGGCTGGGTCAGTAAGCCTCACCATGAGCATAAGCTAGGCACATAAATGGAAGACAAAATATTATAAGGCAATGAAACTGCAAACTTCATTGTGAAGTCACAATCTGTATATCAGAGTTTACTGATGTCACTGGGTGAGACAGAACTAGTTGGATTCTTTGAAATACTACAATTATATAAGCTTTAATAAGCAATTCAAAAGTCTTCAAAGGCAGAAAGAAGGAAAGTTGTAGTGTACTTCCTAATCTGATGAACACATTCCAGGAATTCACATTTAGGCACAGAGCTGGTAAGAACACAGCAAGAGGGTATCCTCAGAGAGTGCACTTAAGGTAGATTTCCCACAAGCACCCTTCTCATGTGTCACTCGGAGCCTCATCACAGAACAGTGCTCACCACCCACAAAACGCAGCATTGGTGCCAACAAGGATGTGCCCAGAGGGTCTGCTGTGCCGCAGGCTGATAATCTTGCTGGGGCACACCAGGTCACACAGGCCCTGTGCCAAGATCATTCAGAACTTGCTAGACACCCACAAATTTAAAACATGTACTTCTTTCTTTTCTGTGCATTTGTCACGCCCTCTACCTCAGCGCAATGAGGTGCACCTGCAAACTTCAGAGGACATGCTTATAAAAGGAAAGTGCAGAGCGCGCACACACACACACACACACACACACACACACACACACACACACACACACACACACACGGAACCTTGTTCGCCCTCATCACTCACTCGCGCTTCTAGACATCTTGCTCCTCGCCCCCGACTTCCTGGTTTGACCTGAACACTCGCACGTCTTCCGGATTACAGTTGTAGGATTTGCCCTTTTGATTCCATTCGCTTATTGGTGACCGTTTTGCCCGTTTTCTGACTATGTCTTCTGGATTGCCCCATGAACAGTCTGCTTGTGCTCCGCACTTGGGTCCAACGCTTCCGCGCCGGGGAAACTCCACAACAGCATTACATTTTTAAATCTCTTTTCCCTCCTTGAAAGGGAGGAAGAAAAGAAGGGAGGGGAAAAAAAAAAAAAAAAAAAAAAAAAAAAAAAAAAAACCCATCACACACCTCTGGATAATAGTTGCTCTCCAAATGTTTGTGATACCAATGCCTGACCTGCCTTCACAATTCAGTGGTACTGTAAGGTCTTCAACAGAAGTGTCCAACTGCATCACAGCCCATCCCTCCCCCACCCCAGATTCCTATGTACAGCTGTATTACATGGGGTGGATGGGTAACATATGTGTTCACTGCTGAGGGCTTCCTAAAATAAAACTTTCACAATGTGCTCTGGCTGTCTGCTTTTGTCAAAAACTGTTCTGATGTCCCAGTAACAGCTAAACTAGGTAAAATTTTACAGGTGGAGAGGGGTGGGACATCTAAAGAAGACAGGATAGTCAAAGTAATGGTGGACTAGGGTACACCGAGGGACTTTATTTGCTACTCGAACTCACTAACGGAATACAGTGGCATAGTCATGGCTCATAGAAAAACAAGCCAATTTTGAAGAACCACAACTTTACCCTTGGATCATGGCTGTCTTGCCCCTGAAACCCCAACAATAATCCATAACAGAACAAAGAAAAAATGAAAAGACAGAGGATATGACACAGCAAGTAGTAGGAGTCTGTAGGCGAAAGAGTACCGTGTGACTAAGGGAGAACTCAAGTATGAGTCCTAAAAACCAGAACGGAGGAAAGAAAAAACTGGATGGAAAAAAGGGAGGCCGATGGGAACAGAAGACCCCCCCCCCAAATCGAGCATCAACACCCCCAAACCTCTCAGCCCTCGTCGTCTCAACAGCAGCAGCCCTAAACTGCACATGGAACCACTTACAACCAGATGATCCAGTGAAAATTAGTTGCAGATAGAAATCTCATATTTTTACGCAAGTTAATCTGATGGAGGAAGAGGGGGTGGCATCCTCTGAGTTAGGCGATTCTGACAACTCAAGAAGCTGGGTGGTTTTGCAATTGCCAAATCAAAATGTAAGGCGTAGTTTGGGAAGCTGGCAGTGGTTCCAGTAAAACATTGCGCCTTGTGATGTCACCACACAAAACAAAGAGACGTGATCACACTCCAGGCCCAACATATAGCTGAATGGACCCTTGGGACAAAAACCCAAAAAGACAACACAAGTTGACAGGGGAAGCTGGAAAGAATATCAGAGAAATGCAGTTCCACATGCCACTCTCATGGCATCGGTCTTACTTCTGTTGTATGCTACTGGTAAAACAAGGAAGGCATGGGATTAAAAAAAAATTGGGAAAAAAGATCACAAAACTGAAATACAACAGAAGAGTAGGAAAAGAGTTTCACCTTCAAAAGGCATTTTCAGGTTTTTTTTTTTTCTTTTGTTTAAACCTCCTGTCCTGAGGGTCCAAAGAGCTGCATATTTTTAGTTGTAGTCTAGCACTAACATGCTTATTTAAACAAGTCGAGAGCTTGATTAGATAACCAGTTGAATGAGGTGTATTGGAGTACACCAAGTCCTCAATTTACCAGCACACTGGGACAGTCTGTTCGTAACTCCGTTTGTTTGTAAATCCAAAGCTCAATACAACTACCCCTTTATTCATTCACAAGTTCTGTAGAAACCTCAGGTAAAAGAATTAAGTTTGCTGTAAAACATTTAATTCATTTTCATCAACTGTTCATCTAATTTTGCTACATTTGAATCTATTCTAGAAACATATTCCATGACAGAGTACGCAGTTGAAGGGATGCCAGTCCACTGTAGTACTTTTCTTATTTAATAATATGAAATAACATTTGCCACATTCTTTGGCATCTGGCCACTTTCAGTTTATCTATACAATCGATAAAAGCAAAACAGAGAAGTATCTTATTTTATGTGCTGGTTAGGTTTAAAAGTTTTAGACATAGCTAGAAAAAATAAAAATTCTATAAGGCTTTAAAATGATCATCTTCAGGCTACATTAAAATAAAAATGACAAAAATATACTGTCTCCACAAATTCTTGTTTAGCAAATTGACAGATTTGTCACACAAACATCAACATCTGCCATTTTGTTATTGATCACCAATATTCAAAAACAAGTTGTAAACACTCCATAAGAGAAATTCCATCTCATAGTCTTACTCTGGGTTTCTTTTACTGCCAAGTAACAACTGAACACAAACACAGGTGATGTTCACTCTGCAATAAATAATAAACATGAGTCTTAGATACTGTAGTGATTGTAAGTAAAAAGTTGAAGCATTTACACTTTCCTTTGAAGCAAAGAGTATTCCCAGAAGAGCACTAGACAGTTCTCAATTGTTCCAGTGAAGTATGCGATCCATGTGAAATAGTTTCAGTAAAATCTTTGCGAGAGTAGCAAAATAATGAGTTTGAATCTATGAGCATTTCTGTAATACAGCCCTTATTCTTTCACCAGTAACCTAAGGGGTAATTACCCATTTTATCCTGTTATTAGCAAGATAACAGCAACAGTGAAATCAGGTGGACAGAGTGAGGCTGAAGGGTGTGCAATCAAAAAATAACATGCACTGCTTGTTTAAGCAGTTCCATTTTCACCTTGCTCCAGAGGGTAAATGATCATTTAACGACTGCCACCCCTACACCAACTCCGATTGCCCCCCTTCCCATCGCATATGTTAACCATCAGTGCTAATTTGTCCCATTAAAGCTCTCTGGAGAGGAAATGACAGTTTGGAAGGGTGCAATTTTAGAAAAAGAGCCGTCCGACACATCTCCACAGGGTTCAGACAGACTGAAGGCTGGAGAGAACTGGAGATGGCTGGGGGAGACATGTGCCTTCAACCATTTTCTCCACATGGGCAGGGAACACCAGAGTTCAGCGGTACCCATGCGTTCCACTTCCTTTGATTACGATCCGTTAGACAGCCACAATTGTAAAAAATACTTCAACAAAACATACTGGTGCACTTTTCAAGATGTTTTCTAGTAATCAACTGCGTTACACCTTTCTGTACAGCCCCTCATACTGCTCAAGGGAGAACAAAACATGTTTAACCTCAGTCACTATCGAAGTGACCCAAAACTGCACCATTTCTGAGAATTATGACATGATTACGCTGAAGGTACAGTCAAAGTCGAAACACAGACTTTGCACCTGGGAATTACAACATATAATCTGGGGCTGTCTATGACAGATAACGCAATGGAATCTGTCCTGGTGGATTTATCTACTTCGCACTAAGTGCACTTAGCTGATGTCTGCATCCGTGCACAAAGCCCAGTACAAAGGGCATTACTAAAAGTTCCTGGTATCCACAATTTTGGGTGAGTCTCAGACAGGAAGATCAGGACAGTAAATGACTAACAGGTAGAGGTCTATCAGGTCAAGGATTCAGATACGCACTTTCTTATTGCCACCAGGGAGAGATGAAAACTAAAGGCAGTATCGCATCAGCTAGCTCAAAATATCAACAACATTCATGCAAGATGGACAGCATCTCTTCTTTGTCGCACTAAAAAGACATTACAGCATTGATAAGTGACCAACTGATGTTTGTAACGTGGCAAGTCTGGGAGTTGGTGCGGTAACACACAGCCTTCGCTTGAGTCTCAGTTGAGAAAACTGGTGGGAGAAACAGACAGCAAGACTACTTGCAGCTACATAAACATCAAACTAAGACAAACATTTTGTCTGCCTCCTCAAACAGTCTGTTACCTTTGCATCTTAAACCGGGAACCTCCGGAACAAACATGAACATTCCATGTGCCTCATAAAAAAGGGGAAATAAAGTGACAGGTCTGCCATGGAGGAGAATAGGCAGGAGCAGAACCTGCCATGATGCGGACTGAGGGAGAATTTGGTGAAGTAGGATGAACCAATAGCAAACAGTATGACCTAGATGGGGCAGGGGGATAATAGGATAGAAAGGTAAGGCTGTTAATCTCAGAATGACTCTGTGCCTGCACTGGAACAGCTTATGAACCTCTAGTCAGACCAAGCTGAGAGATCAGTATCCCAAACACACAGAGACACCAAGAGGGAAACTAAGAAAGGAGGAGGGAGGGGATAGAGGAGATGGAAAGAAAGAAGGGGGGAAAAAAGGGGGCGAGCCAATACAGCCGGGGCCATGCTATATTTAACGCAGCCAACATGTGGACTTCATTTCAGAGGAAGCACACACATACCTTCTCTGACAAGAACCAGCCAGGGAGTGCCACTCCTCTATGGCTGTCTAACTCTGACTAAGCAGGAACCTGATCTGAACCACACTCTCAGGCACTGATCACACTTCCACATACACTGAAGGTGTGTAATAGGAAAACTGAAGTGTTTGGGCCTTCAAACCAAACCAACGCCCATTCACATCTTTTGAACAGAAGGCATGTAGATCCTTAACTTGAACAACCCTCAGGACATGAGGACCACTCTAGACAGTAAGCGCTAACCCTTTTCTTCTGCACAATCATAATATTTTGTATGAATAACAATCTCACTGCAAATAACTGCAGGCTTCATACATTCCCCTCTCCACAAGATCTGCAGCTAACCCACAGCCACACTGGCTCAGGTAGCACCATTTATATTCCAGCACCTCTACCCTCCACCTACTGTCCCTAGGTGCCTGGACTGTCTAAAGAATGACCTGCTCTGCTGCAAGAAGAGATAAGACAACATCTGATGTCTGAAGTGCTTCCAAATACCGTAGTTGCTAAGCCAGACACCTCCACTAAACTAGGGAGGGAAAGTCAAGGGCAAGAGGGAGGAGACTGAGATACAACAACAAAAGAGGAAGAGAATGAGATTCACTCATGCTTTTAGAATTAAGAGGTTTTATGCATGGTTGGGTCAGTGTTAAGAGGAGACAATATGCTGAAATGTACAGCTGTACATATACATGTTAGGCAAATACCCACCTCTGCAAACACAAGGCAAATTCAGTCTGGTTTAGCCATTAAAGTTTACTGGTATAAAGGCAATGAAAGGTTTGATGGGTCCAGCACAGGTGAGTTAGATCCTAAGATGATGGTAACAGACCAGTGACGACGTGACCATCCTGAAGAGTCTAAAACCATGAAAAGTAAGCTTCTCCTATGACTTAATTTAAACTAATGTTTTTGGTGAAAGCATATCGACAGTTCTCCAGCGAAATAAAAATGTGAAGTGGAAACAAAAAGTAAATAAAATACAGGAGATTTGCTAAAGGATGAGAGATTTGAGGAAATGTAAAAGATGTCTCTGGTACCCACAACTGAATTCTTCTGTGTGGAACATACAGTACACTATTTTCATCATATATATTCAAACTGCCGTACGGTGACATTCTTCTGCACTTTAAGAACATTACATGGATTTTATTGTGCCTTCAACAAAGGAATAAAAATAAAAATGAAGTACTGTATTGATCTTATCTTATGACTAAAGTGTCATCACTTGGGACTTAATTGTTTTTATTTCAGCCATGGATGACGCTACTCCAGAGGTATTTCACATAAGCTGTCATTTTTAATGTTATGACAGTAACTACACTATCCATACAAACCCTTTTTCCTCTACATACATTCCCAGATGTACACAGTTTATTACATTATACCACACTTCATGCATAACACCTTCACAAATCACAATATAAATTGCAGGTTTAAACTGTATATAACATGCGTTTGCCAGTTGAAGTCCCAGGAGGGCCCAACCGTTGTACTGCATATCACTATATGACACAGTTTCCCCTCTGCGCAACTTCAGTGCTTTGTTATGCAAACATCACTGCTATTAACATGATCCTTCACCTAAGCTCAGCAACTATAGTGTTGTCTCATTTTTATTCTTTGTGGCTTCTATTTCATCAAACTGTTACAGAATGTTCCAGAAGAGCGCAAGAAACACCTAACACTTATAAAACTGATAGACAAGTTTAATCTCCTCCTCACGACTGAATCCGATAGCAATTTTGAATAGACGCACATCCCTCTCTGCTTACTAGAGCTAAGCAGGTTGTTTTTTTTCATGTTGATAGGAATAACCTGTTCCAGCAATATTTTCCCTTTCCCATGTTGAAATGTGAAAAATGCACACAGGGGAGTGTCCACAGGCTGCGCCCACGGGGGGTGCAAAGATAAGCACCTGGTGGTGGGAGCTGGGAACACTTCAAGATGGCAGGAGGCACACTGTACCCATAAACACAGCCTTTGGTCACACCTACCCAAACCTGACATCCAGGCTATTAACCCTCACAAGTGATCTCTGATGTGCACTGCCTGAACATCCATATTGGGCAGGTATACTGCAGACCCAGGGAGCTGGCAGACCTGGTGCACACATTTCCATGAAACAACACTCAGTCCCAGAAAGAACAAGAGACTAAATGGCAGGGACAAACTTGGGGTCAATAGCAACATCACACTGGGTGGGGTGGTCAGAGCAGCGCAGGGGAATGTGAGGGGAGACACAGAAGAGAGCTCTCACTTGATGATGAAGGGCCTGAAGGAAGCAAGTCCTAGAGGGGATGAGGATCCATCCATAGGGGAGGGATAGAGGCGTCCCAGGATCAGGAGCAGGAGGAAGAGGCTGGGGTGCAACTTCACCTGCCCGGAGTCACTGCAAGAGCAAAACAAACATGGTAACGCTCTCAGACCCTCAATCTGCTAACATATAACACACACACACACACACACACACACACAGCCAATCATGATTAATACTCCTTTGAAAGCAAGCCACTCTGAAACAAACACCTTCGAACAGTGAAAGTATCCAACTGGGAGGAGAAGAAAGGGCAGAACAACTTAATAATATGAGAGCTTTGAGGAAACAAAAAAATAAGCCAAGAAACAAGACCTGGCATCTGTAAAGTAAAATCTGGCTTTTACGCTCAGACCACAGAGCCTGCTTGCTGGCATTTAAGTAAACATGTACATCACTCAGACACAGAAAAGGCACAAACAAAGAAGACAATATGAAATGGAACTTTGTCCAAACTAAACAGATTTCCTTAAGGCCTTCATACCACTGCATAATCTTTGGCCAGCTGCACATCGGAACCTCCGCAGGCGTGCATTTCATTACAAAATTATTGCATTAAACAGCGCCGACCTCCAATTATGACTGGTCCCCAGGGATAGCCACCCGATCTCAGAAATAGGAAACGCAATAGCCAGTTAATTACAGCCCCATGTCTTTAGTGTGATTTCACTGTTGTTTCAGTTGGACACCACGTCAGCCAAGCTGAGAGCGTGATGTCATTGAGGCATTAGAAGGCAGAGAGAAGAACTTAAAGAATTAGTAACATATGACCAGAGGCCGATGGAAACAAGGGGCGCCCAGCAGTCTAGATGGCAGCAAGAGGGAGTTAAGGAAGAACAGGAGGAAGGCCAAAAAGAAAAACTCAGAGCAAGAGGAAACAACCATAGAGGCTGAAGATATATCCAGAACTCTGATTCTTCCTCTGTTTATTGATCCTTAGGAAGTAAACATAGTGGGCTCTAGGACAACATTGCTTCATGACCCTAGGTCCCTTGGTCATGCACTGCACATCTGGAAACGTACAATTCTGTACAAGAAAAAACCCCCACAAAGGAGCACTTTCAGCAACAGGCTGGCGTAGTTGAGGTGTTCCGTGGAGCAGTACTACTGGTGGTAATTTCTACCACCAGCTATCAGAATCAACAATGTGCCCTCATGCTGCCAGGGGAGGTGACCTCCTAACAACCGAGTGGCACTGAGTTTTTTTTTTTTTTTTTGCATCCTGCCACACCCTGTACCACCTCACTTTACCATCATCTTACTTCAATAGATTCCTACTTCTCTTGCACTTAGATATGCTTGCCTGTTCATTTACTTGCTATTTTTCTACTGATTTATGTTTGGTTACTTTACATGTATACGTGTGTGTGTGTGTGTGTGTGTGTGTGTGTGAGAAGGCAAGTGCTGCTGCAAGCAAAGAGAATTTCCCTCTGGGATTAATAAAGTTTCTGTCATTCATTCATACCATGCTTATTCTGTAACAAACACTACAGATTATGTAATGTACAAAACTAGAGAACATGAGCATTGTGTGTGTGTGTGGGGGGAGTATTTTTTATTTCACAATGTTGTTCTTTTTATTCTAGAACTTAAATTCACCATCATGCCTACACCTATGTAGGAGAAATGAGGCATCTCTTCTCTTTCCATTCCCTAACTTCTGTTCCCCCCCCCCTTTTCCAAAGCTGTTGCAAAATGTTATGGAAGAACTTGGGTCACACCTAAAGCACTGATAAAGGCTGACGGGTGATGAATTCACAAGCTCCTGCGTAGGCTAACAGCCCTAAAGAGCCAAACCCATGTCAGTCCAAATGTCATGCGGAAGATCCTTGTTCAGTGTAGTGCACTCCTCAACAAATACGTCAGGCCTTGAAACAATGAAACGACAGCTTTAAAAGTATGTCTGTAAATAAAATCATGCAAAGTAGCTTCATGTTTAACTTAACCTCCCGCACCCACTACCATCTAAAGCAATATTCCCACACTACACAGTCACTAATAAAGATAGTAAGAGTATCTCTGGGTGAGATTAATGACAGCGAGATACGGCAATGTGGGTCTATTAAATCGCACATGGCTAGTGGCAATGCCGGGACAGCACAGCTCCCTCCATGCCACTGTACCCTCCAAACAACTCACAAAAGGAAAGCTTTACTGCGATTTTAAGAATGAAACCTACCCGCTGTCTTTCCACCATTGTTTTATAAGTCTGATTTATATGGGACATTAAGGGAAGGACACAACAGTGCAAGCACACTTTTCTTAAGCCACTTTGGCAGGGCCCTGGCAGAAGATCTGTCATGGGAAACGGCCGATTCAGCAGCATGTGTAGGAGTGGGAAGGCTGGTGCAACTGACCAGATTGAAAATACATTAACATAATTCAACACACATAAGGAAAATATTGACAGAAGGACCTGGTGGCATTCCAAGCCTTCACCGATGGGCTGGGCAATGCAGAGAGATAATGTCCACTTGGGGAGATTGCTAGGCAGGACACGGAGAATAAATATGTTGACATATGGGCACAACACCCCCCCTGGTGGGAAGGAGTGCTGCACTTACCTTATCTACACCATTTTCCCCAGGAAACCAAAAATCAGTCCAGTGAGGCTCACTTAAATGCATTTAATGAAGCCGCTTTAATGAATTTAATTAAGGGCCCGAGAGAAAAGCTGAGGAGAGGGAAAACAGGAAGGCCGGAGTATTACCAAGAAGGTCTCCTGTGAGTCTAACCCAAACCCCTTGTCCCTTATCCCCCTCCCTTACCTGTCCACAGTTTCAGCAGCTTCTTTCAGTTGCTGCAGGAGGAAGGGGTAAAGAGCAGGGAAGCGTGTGAAGAACTCCCGGCCAGTCATCCTGTGGGTTAGGAAAGGAGGAGGGAAAAAAAAAAAAAAAAAAGACAACGACATTTAAAGTTCAGGCAGTCATGAACTCCTCAGTAGTTTTACAGTACTTAAATATTCAGGTTTTCTACAGAATGTAGGTATTATCCCATCACCCCAGTGGTATGAAATACTCTAGCTATCCCAAATGAGTGGCATCCCATCGCTTTTCCACCATCTCAGAATGGCAACCCTCTACCAGCCCATTCTACCAGACTGGCAATCCCTCACCTCAATGCCACCTCTCAGGAGCGGGATTCCGAACTGCACCAGTGTAGTGGGCCTACTCATGGCCAACTAATCCTAGGTGAAAGGGGGGGTTTCAGCCATCATCTGGAGGTTCGGCTCAAAGAACACTGACACAAGTATGCAAACCTACCTTGAGTACCAGGGGGACCACACAAACATTTAAATATGATGTGTGCTTATGCTCATATGATGTGACTACAGCAACAAATGTACTTGCTCCCACAAATACACATGCTTGTTTTCCTACCTTGGTAGTGATTTTACACTGACTTCAACTTTAAGGCAATAATTTCCAGGATCACCCCAGTGAAATTCCACATTTTGACATGTACAACAAATAAAAAAGTTCATGTGCTTAGTTTAAAGACCAACTGAATTCTCAAAAAAGGTATTTTTATTTTGTGGGAACATGCCCACATCATTATCCCCCCCACAAAGGGTACAAAATCCTTTGGTGACATATTTCAAAATTAACAAGACACAAAGACCAAGGCCCTGAACATGATGCGGCATGGTTAGCAAATGCCCACAAGTTGCACCATGAATGATTCATACAGGCCTTCAGCACAGCACAAAAGCAAAAAGCCAGAAAAGCACACATTATCTGACAGGGGTGTAAGCCCCACCCAAGTCAAACTGCATCTTAGGAATGACTGAAGAATAAAACAAAGAAAGAAAAAACAACCTACAAGGTCTGGCTTCTTAACCACTTCCTTATATATCAAAGGTTTAAAGCCCTATAAAGCAGTCATTAAACACAGACTGGTTTTTTTTTTTTTTTTTATGGGGCTGATGTTAACTGGGACAGAAACAAAGTTTGTGGTTTATGTTTGTTTATTCGTTAGAAAGCAGCAGGTCTGGAACAAACCTTTGAGCTGGTTTCCCCCCCTCAAGCGGACACTGGTGGGCTTGGCAGATGACTGGGAGTCTAAAAACATTCCAGTACTTGCAGTCATAGGTTGCCTGTGATCCCTTTGCTGAATGGTTTAGTTAATTTTTCAAGCTTAGCAAAACTGCTCTGACAAACATCATAGTCCCCTTGAACGATGGCACTTCAGGTTACACCACCACCGCTTACTGGTCTTGGAGTAATACTCAGTAGCAATAACCAACCCAGCTGGATCCAGTTCATGGGGTGGACAAGGGGAAATTGCCCCTGCTATATCAAATTGGGTTAATGAATTCAACAAAAGTTGATCTGGGGTTCACCCTGCCAGCTATGACCCCACTGTAACCAGCACTGAAAGTCTAAGCTCTTTTCCCCCTACATCTTACAATACCATATGGGCCACAATGCCCAGATATGTCAGAGTGTAACCATGTTAACTAGGCAGGCCAACCTCTCACGTGAAAGGACTCCAACAAGCACAGCTACAGCACCAAAACCAGCTCCCTACACAAGATTAGCAGTGACACAGCCCAATGTAGTAGCAGTTAGCCAGCACAAAGACCCGTATTCTTTCGCATCGGATTAGAAACTTATTAAGGGCAAAACGGTTTTAATTTGCCTGGCCACTCTGCGTTGTGATTCCCAAGTACTCTCCCACCCCCACGCCACCCCTACCATGTCTGTCAGTGAGTGCCTAAAGCTACCACTGCTCCCTGCTCTTTCATCGGACTCAGCTGCTGCTTTCAGTGCTTTGTCACGGAAAGACTGGCGATCAGCCATCAGAGTTTGAATCACTTTCAGAGTTGGGACTTCTCCCTAGTGCACCTGTACTCGAAAAATGGAGCTCAGTTCTGCAGAGTCCAGAGAGTCAGTCAGATGGAGCTGGTTTGGTGACTATGTCACCAATTCTCGGTTCTGTGGCTAAGAAAACCAGAATAAGAGATTTTAGGGAATTTCTGTCTATTGCTATGGGTTGTTTATTTAAAGACCACTGTCTAGACTCTTATTGTACTTGTACAACACCCTCCTGTGTAGTCAAATAATAAAGTCTCAATTTCAGTCATCATGAGTATAATCTGGGATAGTAGGGCACCTTGTCACATTGCTGCTACCATTAACATTAGTGCCACACAGCATATGCAGAAATACAGAACATTAGGGCCAGGAAACAAGGCAACAGTGTGAGTGAATCTGAGCGAATGAGACAGCAAGTCAGGACTGAGAGAAACAACTCAGTCCAGTCGTCACTGAGTGTCTGGATCCAAAACCTGTTATTTCTAAACCCTAAAATGGCCAAACTGCTGACAACCAGAAGAATCCCACCTGAGAGCCATGGGATAAAAACACACTTCAAATCCTACTTGCGATGCTCTCCAGAGGCCAAGGAAACCTTGACACAAGGACAGGTCAAAAACAGCTCTAAGAAAGGATAATTTAGTTGTTACATCAATTATTTATAAATCTGTCAGTTATCACTGTAAGTTGCTTTGGACAAAAACATCTGTTAAACAAGCGCATGCATTATTTTTTAAAAGTTTATTTTAAAAACTACAAACAGAAAAGAATTGAATCTGTTCAAAAGTAAAGCATACAAAAGCAAACTAATGGAGACATGACTAAACTCAGTAGCAGCAATGCCAACTTTCCTTTGTATAAAACATGCTGAAAGAGATGACACTGTGAAAAGCATAAAGTGAATTTTAGGCCATGTCACAACTTGCCCTGTTTATCTGCATGTTTACATTCTTGTTGAGATGCACCCCCCACTCTACACTGAGCATACACTATGGTGCTGTTGACCTGGAGATGGTAAACATTCTGGCACCCTCGGCCCTGTGCCGAGACCACGCTCGGTTTCACCAGCTATGGTGAGACAGACCATGGACCTTGACCACCAAGCAAAACACTCCAAGGGGGGTGATCCAGGAAGCCAAGCTGATCAGGCACACAAGACACCAGTCACTCACAGAACAAAAAAGGCTTCAGAAATAGCTGGTTAGAAGAGAAAGACCTTATAACCATTTTAACACACACAAGTAATAAATTATGTCATCAACTATCCATAGAGTATACATGGACCCAAAGAAAGACATTAAAAAAAAAATTTAAAAATATAAAACCTGCCACAATACTGCAGTTAAAGGCCTAATAATTGGCCCATTCCACAATAAATATATAAATAACATTTCACCGTTCTGTGAATGTGCAAATATCAGAAGAAACTCCTTTCCATTATTACACCGTCTCAGTGCCAGAACAACCCAGATAGTCTGTAAAGGTGAATAGTCTACAAAGATGAGCAATACTGGCGTTCAGCTAAGAAAAAGGTAAACTTCATACAGCTGTTCCAGTGTTTGTCCCCCAAACTAATGATCAACTGTGCGCAAAAAAAGTAAAAATAAAATAAAATAAAAAAGCAGATTCGGAATTAGGTGTTAAAAACAAGATGGCTTAGGTTTTTGAGGCTTTTAACCTGAAATGCAAACACATGAAAGCAAATAGTGCCTGTAGCTGCACACGCACATACACATACATACATACATCACATACAACCCTGCTGCGGCAACCTCCACTGAGTTGTTTACAGAAACCAGCTTCTGAAGCCTAATAGCGAAGTATGCCTAAGGCATGACAGGACTAGTGGGTCCGATGCACTTCACCTCCACTGCAGTCTGGCGATCAGAAACGGCATCCTTGCAAAAAAGACCACAGCGAGACCAAACAAAACACGGGCCGGGCAGACATTGAAGTGGACAGCCTGTCGGAACAGATTTACTGCACCCAAAATACAGAATCAAATCATCGCAATAATAATATGCAGCAGACTTTGAAGAGAGAGAGCAGTGGGGGTGAAGAACCAACACACAGCTTGAGCAGTTTCAGCTGGAAAAGTTTGGGATTCTTGCAGAATATCCAGAATGCATGCTACACAACCAAACAGAAATAACAGAACAAAATCTGACAGATGTTGCAGTGGTTTGAAATGTCAATTAGCACAAACATCACTGGTTGTAACAGTATTTGATGGATTTCACAGACAGTAGTATGCAAAACTCTAAACCAACCAAAAATTAGACAAACTAAATACACTACTCCTGATATATGTGCACAACTTCAAGGATCAGTAGCTGATCTGAGCTCCTGCTCATTTCTTTTCAACCACATCTACTACCAAGGATTATTACCATCCTGTACTCCCAACATTTACTGAAGCACTTATTTCACCTCTGGGGAAGGTGATATTAGAGGTGTTGTTGCAGGAAAAAGCCTCATAAGGAACTTTCAACCAGGGTCAAAAGTCAGGAGCAAGTATCAAGAAGACCAACATTTTGAAACTGAGGACAAGCTGCACATAGATCTGGAAATGAATGAATGAAAAACCCGGTTAATCTCCAGAAATTCTCTGCCCTTTGTTCTCATCTTACCAAAACTCTGTTACAAGGTCACTGAGAATACAGCACCCCCTCAAAACCAACTTGATGCCATGGCAGGGGAGATATTTAGAGAGAGGGCTGTGTGACAAGCAGGACTGTTCCAGATTCATAATCCTGCAGCTGAAACAACCAACCCAGGAGCAAAACACTTTTCTCACAGACAGTTATGAGAATCAAATGATAAAAGCATCGTGTTCCACAGTACACAAACATACATGTTAATTCTATTGACCGGGAAAATAAAACTGTCACACAACTCAGACACCAGGACAAGAACTGTAAAGGTATGGTCAGGATGCCTGTGAAAAAAATCCCTGAGAAGAAGAAAGAGTGAGAAGGAGACTGGCAGCTGAGAAAAAGGATGAAGAATAAATGGGGGGGAGAACAGGGAGTTGAGGGGGGGGGGGAGGCAGAAGATGAGTGCCAATCTTGTAGAAAGGCCACGTTCTTTAAACAAACATTTTCAGTTGGAAACTGTATGTATCATTTACGTCTGCTGTAAATAAACAGAGGGGTTGTGATTGATTACCTCACCCAGGCCAGGCCCTGAAAGGGAGACACTTACACAGCAGGACCACAGTGCCCCCTGGTGACAGATGACAGATACAGTATGTAGTGTGCGTGGGGGGGGGGGGGGGGGGGGGGGGTGAACACAGGCAACTGGGTTCAAGCAGGTCTGCTCGACTGACCTGTTCTTCTTGGAGTGCTCATCTTTGCCCTTTTTGACACCAAAGATTCTGGTGATCAATGTGCTGAAAAGGAGGGTGGATGAGTTCCGTACCTGGGTCAACGATATAACGGGAAAGGGGGAGACAGTTCAGTTACGGTACTCATGTTTCTCTAACTCCACAGTTTCTTCCCCCCTGCTGCATAGCTTAATGTAGGCTCTACACTTCATGGTCCAGCAGGTTTTGCAGTTCTCATCATACCACCAAAAGCCCAGAAAGGGGGTAACAAGGGGTCAGTCAAGACAACAGGTTAAATAGGGTAGCTGAGAATACAGTGGAAAAAAGGGCTACCTTTAGATCTGAAGGTCATGGGTTCAAATCCTGCCTAATGTTATAGAAGCTTAGAGCAATGTACTTACTATGAATTGCTCCAGTAAAATTGCCCAGTTGTTTAAACAGGTAAATAACTGGGTAGCATAACACTGTACGTGGTTGTGAAAAGAAGCATTTGCTAAATTAATAAATGTTTAGTCATTCAACGTGCAACTAGAGCACAGACACCTGGATTCAGGACACCAGAACAGTCCCAGTCTGCTCCCTGCCCACAACTCAATACTGCAGATCAACATGTTGAAAGATAGCAGAAATTTACAGATTCTACAGCTGAGGCCGTTTCAGACTCTACCCACAACTTTCCATGCCTCCATAACAGTCCAGTTTATAGCAAAAGCACATTGCTATTTATTTGCACTCTGTCAGAAACCTTGGATGCGTTCATTGTTTACCACCAATGTTAATCCATCTCTAATGGTTTTTTTGGCAGGATCTCTCCTGCAGTTCCTCCTACAGCTAGCTTGTTGCAGATGTCAGGAAAATTAAAGTCCTTGGTTTGATTAAAAATCTTCTCCCTCTATCCAAGACCATGTAACATATCAAGTTCAACAGCAAAAAAAAAGCAGAATCAGAGTTCTCAAATAGTCAAATTAAGTCTGGAACAGATCAGAGAAGTATACTGTATTATTGTAGTCTTGCATGGATCAGTAAACTGAATGTTAACTTGAGTGTAGCATACACAGTGCAAAAGAAATAGAACAGAACAACAGTACTGATGGTGCACAAACAGCCGATTCTAATACTACAAAACTGTGGAGGAAAACGTTATTATATGCACACAGTTGTAGTGTGTGCTCAGTGTCTATCCAACCCAATACATTACATTTAGACAGATTACAGCCGCAGATTAACTGACTACATACCATCAGAAGGTCGGTTTCTGACCTCAGTTCTTTAACAGACTAATCTCTTCTATGCGTTCTGGAACACCTAACTCATGATCAGGCCAGTAAGACCCATTGAAAACTTTGGGAATTTAGACTACAGGGCTGTTGATAGCCTTAATTACCCATTCATAACTTTGGGAATGTACTAGAACAAGCTGAAAGGCCATGCCAGCAGCATCCAAACCTGACTCAGACTAATTAGCTATCCAGTTTTAAGATAAACTTACTCTACAGTTACCCAATATGCCATCTTACTGCCTCAGACAAGGGCCTAGGAAGGTACACTGGCACATGGTCTTTTAGCCTCAGGTTGTTTCTTTGGGTCATGTCCAGGGTGTCTCAAGACATCAAAGTATCAAAGAGGCACAATGGTAGGAAGTCACAAGGCACGCATTTTTTTTTTTTTTTTTTTTTTTTTTAAATCTGAAAGACCGCATCCATGGCCCTCAGTACGTATGATGCCCTGGGCCTCTATCAAATAACCCTCATACAGTATATACACATACCCTGAGTATTTTTTTTTTCCCTTCTTTATAACAATAACTTCATCACCCAGACATCTGGTACAGGCTAAAAGCACAAACAAGAAAGTGGGCAAGAAGTCAATTTTTTATACTTTCAGAACTGTGAAGTCAGGACAGCGGTATGGGGAGAATGTTTACTTTTAAAACCCATTATGTAACAATTCCCTTCTTAGAAAATGACAGTCATGTTAGGTATTACCCACAGGGAGTGAGATTATTTAACAGGGCACTCTTACATGAATTGTTATATGAAATCAGAAGACCATTTGTCCATGACTGTAGAAAAGAACTTCACGAATTTTATATATATGTATATGGTTGTGAGAGAAGTCTGTTATATACTTACAACAAATAACTAAGTGTAAGGGAGACAAACAGCTTTCAAATGTGTTTGTGTCTGAATATCCTTTAATCTTTAAGAATGTAACAGAAGGAAGTTCTTAGAGTTTGTGTAAACTCACAGAAGATTACTACGACTACTGTGCGGTACATTAGTATGATGAGGAAAGATGAGAGGTAAGGGGAAAGTGATGCAAAAAATAGCACAGGGCAATGATGCATGAGGTACAAGAGGTGGAAGACTCACTGCCCAGACTGGGGAGGTGAAGCCCAGCACTGCCGCCTGCATGCCTTCGGAAACAAAAGGTACAATATTTTCCCCCAAGCGTGTGTCCCGATACAAGGCTCGGAGGATGTTCAAGGCATGGACCTGCAGGCATGTACACAGACCAAAACAAATAACTTAGAAACAGCACACGTGATCCACACACATATAACGTGGTTACCTACCCCAGTACTAAGAGTCACACAGTAAAGCTCCTCTTGAGTGACAGCAGATAATGTTTGTCCTACAGTGTAAAACTGGTTTAACGTATTGACAAGGAGGTGATACTGGAGGGGGCCTCACTACACCCCAAGACTGGAGCCCCCATCTTTGACCAACAGACTCGGAGCGGTCATTCGGGGGGGGTCACCAAGCTATCACTACTTAGTATAGAGGAGTGTACATAAGTCCTTATTTAAACTTTCATAATAGTAGCATTAACGATAAGTCTGTAAAACAGGCCATATTTTCCAGAAGGTATTTTTATGAAGAACATAGCATGCACTCTCCCCCTTGAAACAAAAAAGATACAAACATATTAAAACAGCAAAGGCCTTAGTTCAGCATCACTGCTGTAGAAGAGGATGTGTGTCAGGGGTGTTGAGTGCAAGGAGAGATGGTAACTCCAATGTTGTACAGTCTGTCAAGTTAATAAAATAATACCAAATTGAGTCTTAATTTTACCTGTGACTATGCTTACTGGTGTGAATAGCAGCTTAAGGCCAAAGAAGGAGAGGAAGGCCAATGGCCCCCAATCCATTTGTCCAGGTATATGAATATGTCATAACCACAGATTTCCCCTTAAGAATACAACAAAGGAACTGACTTCCCTTCTATTAAGTGATTTAACTCATCTTTGTAAAGCACTGAACAAAGGATCAAAATATAACAGTAACAAAGAAAAAAGATTAACTATACATTAAACTACCACTGAACTATACTAGTTAGTAGAGGTATAAAGTGGGCACAGAGCAAAAGAAAATAAAAATATATCTTCATCTTTCAACCAAAAGGGAAGGGAGAAAAATAAACCAAGTACCAGTTGCTACACAACCCCTCCTGGACAGTTTTTGCTCCAAATCTTCACCCTGTTCTGCACTGGATAAATAATTATAGGTGCATTTGGGAGCTCAGGCAGGAGTACAAGGAGAAGAATGCAGTCCAAACTGTTAAGCTGGGGAATGAAGCACTCAAGGGATGAGCAGCATGTGTATATATGTACCTGTGGTACCGTGCTGTGGCCAGTGGGAAGGGGGCATGGGGGAATTGCAAGACCAATCAGTTCCTTCATCGTTGCTTTGAGAAGGCTGCAGGAGGAAGACTTTGGCTCTGAAGACAAAAGGGCCTGGAGATTCATGATGGGTTAGAGAAACAGGGACAGAGGGTAGGGAACACAGAGACATTTGTTCAGATTTTGAATAAGGTTACTTATCTTTTACCACATCCAAAAACAAAATTGAAAGAACGTGCTGATCATAAGTAATCTGAAAAATATCCATACAGTGACCTCAGGCCAAGTTACAAGCCTCTTTGACAGTACAAGAGTGAGAGAAGCTCTCTTTCCTGACAGCCATGAGACAAGGCCTCTCAGTCCCCTTCTTGATCAGACGCAGCTGTTTGATTAGGTCACAGTCACTGCAATCTCACTGCCGGCCAGCCATGTCCCATTGCAACAGAAAGCCCAGAACCACACCCATCCGGATCGCTCAGAGCCAGGGACATCAAGCTGAACTGCTTGCTCTGTGTAAGGCCCAATCCAAATTCCAGGGAGTCAGACACTCTCCCTATCACGGTTATGCAATCAGCCACAGCCTCCGCTCAGCTGCCATGATGACAGGGAGGAACAGAGCCCCTTTTTCCTATTTAGTGCCTGTGATTGAAGCACTACAGTGCATTATGGAAGCTTTTAAGACCAGTAAGCATGAGCAGGAGGGTCAGTGAAGGGTCGGGCAGATACTGTGTTCCTCCAGCACTGACACCATGGAAGAATTTTTTTTTTTTTTTTTTTTAAAAAGCATACCACTTAGAAAAGGAAGAGAATACCTTGCATTTATAGGCTGATTTGAGGTTTAAGGAATGGCTACAGGCAAATACACATGCAAACACACCTGTATGTAGAAGGGTATGCCTGCACTGCGTCGGGTGGCACACAACTTAGATGAGGGGTCACTCGATTTGACCTGCTCAAGGACTTCCTTCAACCATAGTTTGGGTAGCTGCTGCAGTGTCTGACTTCCACTCCTGTGAAACAGTGGGGGGGGGAGAGAGGGGGAGAGAGAGAGAGAGAGAGAGAGAGAGAGAGAGAGAGAGAGATCAACTGGAGAGCTCAGGCTTCATAATTCCAGCCATCCATTCATCCATCTTCTTAACTGCTTGTCCTGTAGGGCAGTGCCAATAGGGTGAGCAGAGAAGCCCAATCATCCCTGTCCCTCGCAACTTCCTCCAGCTCAACCCAGGGGATCCCCAGCCGCTCCCGGGCCAACTGTGAGATATAATCTCTCCAGCGGGTCCTGGGCTGACCTCGGGGTTTCATCCCAGTTGGCCGTGCCTGGTATACTTCCAACGGGAGGCTCCCAGGGGGCATCTTTACCAGATGCCCGAACCACCTCGACTGGTTCCTCTCAATGCGGAGGAGTAGCGGCTCTACTCCGAGCTCCTCCCGGGTGGCCGAACTCCTCACCCCGTCACGGAGAGCGAGTCCCACCACCCTGCGAAGAAAACTCATTTCAGCCATTTGAATCCATGACCTTATCCTTTCTTTCATTACCTAGAGTTCATGACCACAGGTGAGGGTAGGGACATAGAGTAACTGATAAATAGAGAGTTTTGCCTTATGGCTCAGCTCCCCCTTCATCACTACAGTCCGGCAGAGAGACCACATTACTGCTGTCACTGCTCCCAGTCTGCAGCCGATCTCACACTCCCTTCTTCTTTCACTTGTGAATAAGACCCCAAGATACTTATACTCCTTCACCTGGGGCAAACTTTCTCCCCTTACCTGAAGGGGACATGCCATCCTTTTCCATGAGAACTTTTTAAAAAATATTTAAATAAAAAAAAAAAAAAAAAATCACCCTCAGAATAACTAAATCTTCAACCTTCTCTGAAGGTATGTCACATTTGTTCTTGCTGATCAAACAACTAAATGTGATCAAATTTAGCAGAACATGAGCTCCAACCCCATAACACACGTACAAAATTATCTTGGTACTCATAGCTTAACCACATAACAGAAAGAATATAATATATATTCCCACAAGCAGAAGAATGAAATGGACACACACAGAAAGCTGTGGAACACTGGGCTCATTGTAGTCATTTCTTAAAAGGTTTGATCCTCTGGAGTGCAAATATAATCCGCTCTCTAGACACAACAGAAAAAGTACTTAACCGATTCTTTATGAGTGCACTCTGTGGGGCTATAAATGTGGGCTTGGCATTGGGTTTGGGGCAGTGAGGTCAGAGAGGCTGATCTCAAACAATGAGCAGAATTCAGTAATAACAACAGAGAAATAAATTCAGTCAGGTGAAACAGTGTAGCAACCATGGAACGAAGCAATGGTGAAAGCATTGAAAGACAGCGGACACACAGCTTCTCTCATTTCCTATTATTCTCAGAAACACGAACATACAAGCACACATATATTGTAGGAAAGAAAGTGGAATGTGGTTCCCAGTTATGAAAAGAGATTTTGTTTTTACAAGGTGTGGCAGGCCAAGGTGAAGGAGTCCAGATCAAACAATCTGGCTTGGGGAAAAAGAGACCAAAAAAAAAAAAAAAAAGGGGGGGGGGGGGGGTCTACAGTAATGAATCCCCTAGACCATTAAGAACACCCACCCACAGACCAGAACAAACCCTCCAAAAAACAAAGCTATACATGAAAGTGTTGAAATTAAGCCCTCCATAATCAACACCTCATTTTCTGTCACTGCTTGACATTTGGCCTTCTTTCTTCCATTTTAATAGTTTGAAGTTATGAGATCAACTCTCATTTACTCTGTGGATGCCGCTGCCTCTGATCATGCATTCCACAAAACTAGTATGCTCCTTTTACCATGACATTGTTTTCAGAGGTCAACATGTCAAATGTAACACTATGGTCTTATTCTACAATACAATGATCTTGGGAATCATCTCCATCAACCAACAGTTTTTTTCAACATTTAGAAATATCACTGCAGTACACGTTTCAGATATTTAATGATTCCTCGTTATGTTTCTGTAGGCATTCCTTCAAGATCAATTTCCTTTGCCTCCAAATGAAATTGTAATTGTTTGGCCAGGGTGGGGTGCCTAGGATCCATGTGGTCGAGGGTACTGGTCCTAACTCAGGTATGGAGGCTTCCCGCCAAGCACAGCACTCAAACCCACAGCCAAACATTCCTGAAGCTAACAGCTCCTTCAGGCCAGGACTCCACCACTGGGGAGGGAAAAGGGCATTGCCACAAGAGAACAGATCTCAATGAGAGGTCAGTAAATATTTGCACAGTGAGATTTGAGTCACACAATGAGCCCTCTGTTAATCAGTGATTCAGCCATAAAGAGCGACATCACAAAGGAAAATAAATCCTCACCCCCCTCCCCCTGAGTATGTTCTTCAGCGCAAAGCTGAGTGCATGGCTGAAACAAAGCCACAGCACACAGATCTACTTGGCTTTCCCCAATGTGTTTACATCCCACCATAACACACTGGCAAGTTCCATCCATTTGCCTTGAATCTGACAAATGCAGCATGAGAGTATGCATACACAGACCCTGATGCATCTCAGATGTCCGTAGAGGGCAGAATGAGGATGGAACCCAAGCATAAAGGTCAGTAGGTTAACCATGCCTTGCAAAGGAAGGACATTTCTATAAACCTTTATTCTAGTGTAACCTCCCAGGTTTAGAGTAATACACACTCGAATACCAAAAAGATTACACATGTGCAAATTTAACACCTCTGGGGACAGAAACAGAATATTTTTTAAATATCTTGGTTTCCTGCTGTATTATCCTCCAGGACAAAGCGAATCATGGAGGAACACAGCCACCCTGCACGGGCACTTTTCTCTTTTCTGCTCTCTGGAAAGCGGCTTAGGTCTATTCCAACCCGCACTGCTAGGTTCAGGAACAGCTTTTACCCCACTGCTGTAAGAGAGTCTTCAACACACACTAATGTGCAATATCAACAATGATACTGGACTTTACACTGTCACTTTTTGCAACTAGAATTTGCACTGATCCCTCCAAGCACATAACTTGCATTGTCACTTTTCAGTATTCTGGCTATTAATTGTTATTGGCATTATTTATTGCTTTTTTGTGGGTAGCACTACCTATCGTGTTGTCTATAGTCTGTGGAGAAGCATTCAAGCAAGAATTTCATAATACTTTTTACACGGTACTTGTACTTATGACAAACCTTAAACTTGAACTATTAACACTTGTGTCCCAGCTCCTTTAACCTCCTCCTCACCTGCAGAGCATGTCAGTGAGGTGCACAAATCCCACGTATGCCAGCTCAAAGGCCCCACGATGACGGGACTGCAGGAGTTGTTCTCGGAAGTACCGGCCCACTCCTTCCACCTGAAAGGAAGAGGAGGAAGGACCCACAATGTTACCAACAGTATCACAGAAATTATCACCAAAAAAAGACATTGAGGAGATACAGGAATGGAATCATTGATTCATACACAATGACAAAATGACAACAAAAGACCTTGTCAGTAAAACTCATGGTTACTAAATGCAGGTCTATTAAAATGAACATGATATACAGGTGGACTGGAATCCGACAAAAGGGCTAAGTATCAAATAGCATGCAGGTCTCCATGCTAAGAGGTGAGGTAGGGCAATAGGTTCACCTTTAAGCCCCATTGTGTAATGTTAGTGCTCAGGCCCCATAGCTCCAATCCATTATACACACAGCTGTATAGGGGAAAAACAGGCTAGAACAGCCCCAGAGGCCTTCATTGGGCATGCACTGTAAATGCATGCCAGCCTTTTCTCAGCCAGTCCACAAAAGCCCAACATAAAACTCAAGACTCCTCACCATATCAGGGACGGGCAGATTCTGAGCTATGCAAGTTACCTGGATAAAACCTGAGTAACACAACAATAATGTAATGTAGCATAACAATAAATCCCAGTATTACAGTGTACTCCAGGAGTTACAAACTGGATCCCTCCAAGAACTTACAATACTGGCACTTCTATTTGCTGCACAGTTTGTGTAATTATAAAAGTCTCAGATTCTCTGCGTCTTTATTTAGGCAGCACTTCCTGTTTGCAACGGGCCTTTCCCAGAAACTCCACGTGTGGACAGTTTCCCAACTGTGGAGCCGGATAATTATACACTTTGTGTTACTGACCCAAATCGCTGCTTTCCTCTGCTTCCCACTAAGAGACTTAGGATTTAAACCTCGGCCCCTTCTTGTTGTTGTTTTGACTTCATCGAACCAGACAATTCAACTAAACAAAATCCTGAAAGACCAACTCAGAAGAGACAAAGACCAAAGTACTTCCAACAGAGAAATCATGGACATTACTGGACACAACGGGGCCACAGGATGTTTTTAAGGGCACTAAAAACTCATCTTAAATCTTGGAAAATCTGATCTTTAATCTTGAAGGTCCTATCACACCATGGGTGCAAGGTGTTCCAGGAAAAGTAGTTCCATGCTGGTCCCGCATTACTTGAGTCTGTGTGTTTGCAGTGAAAACAAAGTTAAGCCCTTATATCAACAGCTGAAGCCACACCAGGATGAACAGCATGAATACAGTCCTCCACCTATATGAACAAGCCTAGCCAACTGTGAGCAGCCAGCTGGGTTACATAAAGCCAAAAAAAAAAAAAAAAAAAAACCCACCAGGACACTGGTCAAGATAGTGACACAACAAAACACAAAAACCTTCCACAAGCAAAGAGGAGGAGCAGATATGGTCCAGAAATATCCCAAGCATCTTACCCAAACATCTATCAGAGACTGGTTGTTGACATCACCTGAACTTGGCTCAAGTTACCTACAGGGAGGCTAAAAGAAGGTAAAACCCAAACAATGCTTGCATTTCCATTTGTTTTAAAATACATTATAAGCAGAGGACTAAGGAAAATTGACATGACAAAGCACTGAATGACTGTTTCTGGGCTTCAAATACAAAGAACAGCCAACAGGAAACATGATCATAAATGGGCATTGTCTCAATTTGGCCTTGCAGGTAGCAATTGACTTGACCTTCTATGAAAAGGGAACAACGATTCCCAGAATCCCCCATTACCTCAAGCAATCCCTTGATGCAAAATGACATCACAATCGTGCTTAGTGCCATTTACAATTCTGTCCATATCCATCGCTGAGTAACCGTTAACATGAATTAAAAACAATAATCGGAGTGACTAAATGTTTCTGTTGCCATAGAACCTCAGAAACTATAAACATCTGCTGAGTTTCCCGGGCGACACAGCAGCAAACAGGCGCAGACGAGGGGAGGCTGCAGCCATGCATTTGGAAGATGTCCGCTCTGTCATAAACACACACGCAACATTCCCCAAATATAGCATCACAGAAGAGAGCACGTCCATCTCTTTGGGCTGAGCCAGCTCTCAGGCAAGACACTTTCTGCAGAGCACAGGAAAACCCAGTTAAGCTCCCGTTGATCCAGTCAAACTAGTCACTATTAAAACACCCATGCTGACTGGAAACCCACAACCTGAGCAGTATCTAATGCCTGAGGTGACAAAGGGGACAAAACCAGAGAAGGCCAGAAGCCTGGGTCTTAGGTTGGTGCAGCAAACTGAGCATGAGAGAGGGACGGAAAGAGAAAAGCAGCAGGGCCAAGACTTGATTGTACCTCTTGGTCATGAGTTACATAACATGCAGTAAAAATGCTGTGAGCATTTGACATCACCTCCTCATTTCAGTCTATATTGAGAGAGTTTAACTGCCTTGTCCACTTGACCAGGACAGACTAGTAGACCACAGAGCTTTTAAGAGTGGGTCTGAAACAAAATGATCATTCAGCAGTTTTTTTTTTTTTTTTCCTTAAGACCTTCTCCCATTTTCCCTTATAAGCTGGTATTTCCTGCACATTTCTGTGTGCACATACCAGACCAGAGTTAAACAAAATTCCAGTATGAGTGGAAGAAGAAATGAAGTATAGAAGTCTGTCATGGTCCAACTATAATCTCTGCAAAGTTCAAGGCAGATCCAAATTTTCAGGACTCTCTTGTGCTTTAGATAGCAAACATGCTCCTTAGAAAATAACATACGAACTGAGAGGCATCATAAGAACAAGAGTGAAATTGTTTGTGTTCGATTATTATTATAGCCAAGAAGAAGCCTAAAAGTAATGGAGACAGAATCTTAGCTAAGACGTTCCTTGTACGGACTTTCGGTCACCAGGTTTTCCCCACATGAGATGGGGAGATATACTGTATGAGAAAAATCAAGCCCATGGCCCCACAGGGGGTGCTTCCTTCCTATAATCCACCTTTCTACTTCTTCCTTCTTCCATCCTCAAATTTAGAGGCGTATGTGAAACGTCTGGCAGAAGACTGTCTCACATTTTAGTACACAAGCACAGTAATGGCAACCCACCCAATATTAACGGACATCAAGTTTATGAGGGTGTGGCAGGACAAGCTACTGGTTTACAAGGACAATGGAAATTATTTACAAAGAATGTGAGCAAATGAAAGTTGCAAGGGCACTTACAAACATGGGTATGTCTGAAATGAAGGCATACTTAAGGACATTAACTTGAAGTCACCCCTAGTAAGGGGCTATGGTGGACATCTGAAATATTCCAACAAGTCCCCACCTTGCATTCATAGCAGCTTGAGTCATGGAAAAAATAAACTGTTTGCCATATTTCCAACAGATACTGTTGTTCTGGACCATAAAGACTGTTACTCACCAAAGGTACAGATGTGGGTGGCAGGGACACTACTGTACCTTTTGTATGTTTCGATTTTTGGTAGCTAAGCAGACATTTTTATCCAAAAAAACAAGTTACAGATTGCCAGTATAAACTCAATTTGTCTGGGGGGGACGGACCCCCAACTGCCTTAGATTTGGCCTCCAACCTGTTCCTCCGTGATGACACCGTCCTTCTGCGTCTCTCGGATCTCCAAGGGCATGGCCTGGCACAGCTGGCCCAACAGCATGCACACCTCCTTCATGCTCCTCCAGCAGCACACCAGCACCATCTGGGCTGTGACACGGTACCTCTCACTACTACCACCTAAAAAACATATACAAACTTTACAGCATGCTAGAGGACTTTGTACAGTTGTTTAGGCTGCAAACTGGTGTTGTAACATTTCCAATGGGAAATGAGGAGTGTCAGACCCTAAAGAATACAGCAAAAATAGTATTCTGTACAGCACAACCCTCTGCATTCTCAGAGCAGTCCGTCTCCAGTACTGCCCAAAGACAGTGACAGGCCCAACACAGCAGGATCTGCAGATAGATTAAAATTGCTATAGAGTTATACTGCAGATCTGAAGTGGAGAGTACTATTGAGGCTACCAAGGGCCAAATAACTCTCAAAATGAACAGTGAAATCCTATGCACAGACAGGGAAGTACTGCCATCTCAAAGGTCAAAGAGAGCAGCAGAGAGAAGGGAAACACTGCCCCTCAGCGTGCACATTGAGTACCACAGAATATTAAGAAAAAAAGTTTGTTTGCAGACATTTTAAAAGGTGCGTGTAAGTCAGTAACAGACCTGTGCTATTTTTGTGGGGAGAGCATCTAAGGTCTGGTGACCCGATTGCTCTGCTCATCTGTGCATTCAGCTCCCGGGCCTCAGTGAAGAAATTGTTGGTATCCTGTGGCTGGATTTCCTGTAGGATCCGCTGCAGGCCAGCCGATGTCTCTGAGAAGATGTAGAGCAGACATTTTTTTTCCTAACCCTTCAGAGGCTAGCTGTTGGCAGACCCAAAACCTTGCTGAGTAGAAGAAATTAGAAAGATAAAACTCACCAGAGTCAGTATCCATGGGGATGAGCCCTTCTGGGGAGGAACTCTGAACCACAGGTGATACCACCTCAGACATTCTGTAGGACACGTCTATAAGCTCTGAAACCACACGTTTCCACTCAGCCCTTAGAAACAGATTCCTGCACGTAGAAACACAAATGGTCATGAGTTTTTCCCCAAGTTTCACAGATGATAGCATGAGTATGTTCTTGTGATCAGATAATAACCTGGTATCCAGCTGCTGTAGGGAGGCAGTGATGCAGTGTGTTCTGCCATAGAGCGGGCAGGTGGCTGCAGCCCGCAGGAGGGACAACTCGGCCTGGGCTACCTCAGTCCACAGACATCGCAGCAGAAACTGCACAACTGAGACAGAATGACAGCTTGCATAAGTCATTAAACCAGGAGTCAGCACAAAAGTCTTGCTAACACTACCACACTGGTAAGACTGGTCTCACATTTTCTAGGTTTCAACTGAAAAACCAGCATACTTGCAGTACATGTCACCTGGACTAGTATGACAAAAAGAAGTCCAAGAGGGACAAAAACCAGTAGCACATTCAGGACTTTGCACATTTGGACTACTCATTCATACACAAACATAAACAAATACACCATTAAATTATACAAAAACTACCACCAACACTGGTCCTCAGCATGCTTCCAATTTTTCCCCCCATTGTTATATTCTAAAAACAAGTTGCAAAATGATGCAAACTGTCACCAAGTCTAAAATGCTAAGTTTTTCCATTAATGTCATGTTACACACCCAAAAACCAGGAAAAGAGCACTTGGCATCATCTCTTGTAGCCAGTTTTGAAGAAATTACACTCTGCTTGTTGGTGCAACTATGTGTGCAGTTATGGCTGAAAGTGTGAAAATGTGTATAAATGTGTTCTTTGTACTTAGTTGTTGTAAATAATTGCAAACAGCCTCTGAAAATACAAAAGTTATACCACTGGTCTGCATAAAGCACACAAATTTGCAACATATTCCAGTGTGTCAGACTCCTAAGCTAACATCCAACATTCCTAAAGCAGAGGTTCCCACACAGAGAACCAAGTTAAGGATTTCTGAGAATCTCTGTACCGTCAGGGGACCCTTTAACGGCAAAAATCATTTCTCAATCACTGAATAATTTCAGAAAAGTTTTATTTCCTTTTAGTAAATGAGTTACACCCTTAAGCTATCCAAGCTTCAAATTCCTTTTTCACTTGCTCTTCTTAGACACAACTCTGTGCCAGACATATGGTTTCAATATCCTATAAGGGGGAAAAAAAAAAAAAAAAAAATTGTTTTGCAAGAAGATGGAGGGAAAAAAATTCTAAACTGACTTGTAGGTATTACAGCATTCAACTTATAAAGTAAATGTATGTGCTACCAAGTAGAAAATATCGCCATAACATTTCTGCTCACATCAGGTTCTCTTAACGGAAGCGATACAAATTACCCAGCTCTCAAAAGCAGCACCTGAAAGCGTGTTCCTCTCTAATGTGGAGGCCTGTGAAACCCGGAGCACTGCTGGAGAAGGCAGCTGGATGGAGGCACCCTGCTCCTGAGCACAGCGCTCTAGGGCCTCTGGTATGCCTTCCAGATGAACTAGGAGGTTGATCAGGTGGGCAGCGGTGACACTGTCAAAAGGTTTAGTGCTGGAGCTGAGGTCCAGAGCAACCTTCAGCAATAACTGCATCCTGTCTGGTCCCTACAGAACCAATAAAACAACAGTACATGCATAAGATATAGAAGAAAAATATCGCATTCAGTCCTATTAGTTTATATCAATTAATGTAATTCCTTTTCAAACCTGCTTCCAATAAACACACCTTACACTAGGCAAATGTATTCACTGTATTTGTAACTACTAGCAATTTACGCACATGTGCACCATTTTAGAAATGCCACTTTCAGACATCTATAAGCTACAGGCATCTCTGGAGAACACCGCAGCTGAAAAGCAGTAATGAGCGGCCCACTGAGTGGGGCGCTAAAAAACACACTTTGACACCAATATATGTTAACTTTCATCAGCAGAGTCACAGAGGACGTGAGAAAGAAAGCACCACTGGCCTCCAGCCCCACTGCTGGAGGTGGCAACTTCCGTAGCAATGTGGAGGCTAGCTGCTTGACCTCCAAGAAGTTGCTGGCAAGACAGTGCAGGACAGTTTGGGCGTAGGCACAGCTCACAGACTCCCCCAGGGCAAACCCATCGGACTCTGAGGATTGCATTAGAAGTTGTCATCAGGACATTGGCAATAGGAAAGTTAATCTGCTGGATACACATGCAGCTAGAAATGGTTATGCATTGCTTAGAGAGACCACTATGCAAAGGTTGACCACGTAATGAATTTTATCACAGTGGATGTCCTTCTGCTCTGAAAGGAAGAGGCCTGCTGTGGAGAGTACCTGCAGAGAATGTAAAAATTTCAGCCACCAGACCCAGCAGTTGAAGGGATGTCAAGCAGGTGGTGTAGGAGGCTCCAGCAAAGACAGCCTGGAAAAGCATTTCACACAACCAGCAGAGGAATGCCTACAAAAACACATACAGAGATGCAGATAAACACAGGTCCATATCTCAACCCAATGAAGTCATTATCTTGCTCCATCCATTCACTGGAGTGTTGTCACACTTGTTATGTACCGTATACAGTGTGCCCCACTGTACCTGTACTAAATGTGACAATTCATATTCAAAAACATTTTATCGGGCTTCCTTAAATCCTAGTCAACTCTTCTAACAACATCTACTCTCCTTTTGGTAAGACTCATCGATCCCCTCTTGGTCTCTACCCAGTTCTTCCAGGTGCAACCCTGTACCTGGTACATTTCAAGTGTCCTCTGGTCCTCCTGGCCTCCATCATATGTCTTTCCTCGCCCGAGCCTTTTCCTCATCAGCTGGGCACTGTCATTCATCCTCCACAGGAGCTGTGAACATAAGCAGGGAAAATGATCAATCAGGAAATCCAATGCATCGGTCTAGGTGCAATAAGCCTACTGCAGATTATCAATACAATGACACTGGAGGTGATATTGGGTAATCAGTAGCCACCATCAGAGGGTGCACTTGGACACTGACCTTTTTGAGGAGGCTTACAGTCTGCTGTCTACCTCCAGGGGACTGGCTATTCAGGCTCCACGGCAAGAAGTGACGGATTAGGTCCATTTCTTGTGAAGACACTGACTCTGTGCTACGGTGGCTCTCACACAGCAAGCCCAGAGCATCCAGCCGAATCTGTTAAGAAAAGTGAAGATTCAGAGATAGACTTACAGGGCTTCCCACTTGTTTCCAGCTTCTCTAACACAATGCATTAAATCTACAGCATGGGAAAACCCCATGGAACACACAAATTATTCATACTGATACACTTATCACACATTACTGAACCACCACTGTCACCTGGTCATGTGTGTGCACCAGAGCCTGGCGAAGAAGGGAGAGAGGCACCATCCCTCCCCAAAGACCATCTGTGGTGGGGCAGAGTACTCCCTGAGATCGCGCTGCCCGCAAGCACGTCATGAGAGCCCCTAATGCCCCCCGGCTTCCTGGGATTCCTACAGCCAAAAGGTGTCAATAAAAACTCCAGTTATTTCTTGATTTAACATTTGAGGTTGACACCAGCTAAAAAATAAAACACAAAAAGGATTAGTATGAGCTGGAGTGTGTTGCTACCTTTGGTACAGCTGGGCATATTCAGGAGAGCTTGTACCATGTGACCCAGGCTAGATGGACTGCAGCGTAGTAGCTTGGGCAGGAAGTAGTCCAGAATATAGGTGGTCTCATCCATCTGAGCTTGACACAGCACCTCCAGCAGTGGCGTGATCCAAGTGAGATGCCACTGATCAATCCAGTCTGGTACTTTCTCCTTTCGTTCACTAAGTTCCGCCTTGTGGCTGACAAATAACTTCTCTAACAGATCGCTAGCATAGGGGGCAAGAGTCTGGTCACCCATCAGAGAGAGCAGACGTGCAGGTAGCTGGGAGTCCAGAGCCAAGAGGTGCCTTGCCCCAAAATGCTCCACCAAGCAGCCCAAAGAGCCATATTTCCCACGGACGTGCCACTCCAGTCCCATCAAGCTCTGAGTCAACTCCACCACAAAGTGGTCCAATGCAAGGTCTGAGGTACCCACGCACATCTGGTGCAGTCGTAGCAGGTTTTGGAAGAGCGCACGAGTCTGATGGCGTACCCCATCCAGTGGGTGCTCCCACTGGGTGTGAGCATGCTCTAGCAGGCAAGTTGTGAGCTCAGACCCTCCTCGCAGTGCCTCCCGCAGAGTAGAAGTCCAGCTTAATCCCTGGAGCCTCTCCAAGGCAGCGCCACTCCACAACGTTAGTACACGAGCCACAACCATTGCCGTGCTGGACTCTTTCACACTAAGTCCCAGTGTGAGCACCATACAAAAGACATACGCATGCAGACACAGAATGACACATTCAAACAAAGCAGAGGGACACATATAACAACGATCAGATAGAAATGCTAAATACTTTGTACTGTCCGTAGTGTGTGTGTGTGTGTGTGTGTGTGTATATATATATATATATATATATATATATATATGAAACCACATTTATATTATATATACTATGACATTGTATTTTATCTATCGAAAATACCACAGTAGAGGTTTCCATCATATAGCAAATGCTACTCCTATAACAATTCAGACTTTCAAGCAAGTGTAATTTGTACTCTAATCCTTAAAATTAGCATAAGAAGCCATCAACTCACACTTATGAAAATCACTTGATGGAAACAAATTTCAATTCAAAATATGAGGTTTGGTAATAGCACCATATTAGACAAAGAACTTCTCTGCTACACAAGCTGTACTTCCTTATATGCATGTAAATTGTCTAATAGCTGTGTGCCTGTTTGAAAGAAACAAAAAAAGACATCTTAAATGACATTGAGCCCTAAACCAAAACATTAAAGAAATTGCTAGAAGTTAGCAAAGGAAAGCTTATCATTATTAAACCTGAAATTATAAAACTGCAAAATAATCCTGAAACACAGTATCACTGGAAATGACGCTCATCTGATTTACTATTCTTTTGTTAGAAATGATAGGTTACAAGTAGCTCTATGGAGAAGGGTTATGAGCTGTATGAGTGATTAGAGCAATTACACTACAAGAACTGTTCTCAAAATATAAAAATATAGTAAATGTTCTCAAAATAGTACAATCAATGCTGGTATTTTAGGGGACAGCTGGTAGTGTAGTGATTAGCCTTTAGGACCCAAAGGTTGCAGGATCTAGTCTTACCTCTAGCTGTAGTACAACTGAGCAAGCTACTTACCCTAAAAAGATTGTGCTAATAAAATTTAGCCAGCTGTATGAATGGGTACATAATTGTAAGTAATTTAACACTTTGTTGTTTTGGAGAAAAGCATCAGCTAAATGATGTAAGTTTTGTAAATTTAAAACATTACAGCAATAATAATAAGAGGACAGAAAAAAAAAAAAAAAAGCTTGCAAAATTTAAACCTGAATTTAAATGGTGCCAGGAGCAGTTCCTAAGGCTTTATGTTAGTGGTCACTGTTTACAGGGTAATTTAGATTTTAATATAATGGATTTAGCCAGAAGTTCACCAGGCTGGTACCATTGAGAAACAAAATTTTTTTGGATTTGAGGCTCCAAGTATGCATCGCTGTCCCAAAATGCCTGCTACAACCAGGTATACCGAATAAAAATACCCGTTCAAGTAAAATGACCGCATTACATTAAATCTGACCACATAATAGGGTTTTTTTTTTTTTTTAAACTGAAGGAAAAAGCCCACTGTATGAAAATTTCAAGATGTTGTAGCAGTTTTTCCCATTGTACAAGTGCCCATTATATAAGAGATGAATGTATTTATTTGTCCAGTTTAAATGCATAGTAATTATGAGTACGTTCTATGAGAATTCACATTACAAGCAGATCTTCAGATGCCCAAAAAAAATAAAGGTCATTATGTGAAGGAAGCCTGTATTTGTTTTCCTTAACTTTGAACATTCATAATCACAAAAGAATAAGCTAAACTCTATGTGACGAAAAAGTGTCTCCTCCATTCTTTTGGACCCAAACACAATGACGTGTGGCACAGGGCTACTGACCTGGTGTCCAGCGAAATCAGCATTCTAGGCACAAGCAGCAGTAGTCTGTCCCCTTGGGATCCAAGGGAGTCGTCCCTCCAAGTTAGCATTGCCAAGGTTCCATGACACAGGTAGAGGGACACTGCCGATGGCCTCTTCCTCTGATACAGCCCTGCACAGCTCTCCTTCAGCCACTGGGGGGTGCTGGGATCAACTTCTTCTGGGCACAGCAACATATCTGCCAACTGCCACAATATCTTTCAGCTGCCAAAATACTGCAGCTCTGCATATCAACATATATAACAGCTGAAAGAGCTTTAAGTATTACCTAGGTATTTAAATAATTTCCTCAAGCTAAATGTTTACAGAGAAACTAAACATGCAATTCATTTACTGGTCACTCACCACTTCTGCCAATCGGTCTCCATTTCCCAGCATGATTCGGATGAGTACAACAACTGCCATCCCCGCTGTGCTTTGAACTACCTGGAGTAAATCCTCTGACAAAAAGAGAGCAATTAAAAAGATCCTGTATGCAACACATACTGAGTAAAAATAGCCTGAGATTTAGGCACACTCCCAAAGCAAGAATGTATCTTACCCTCCATAAGGATCTGAGTGTGGCAGTGTAATAGCTCAATCAGTATGTCCTGAAGGGGACATTGTGATGGGAATGTCCACAAACTGGCCCTAATTGGCTCCTGAGATCGTTGGACCACAAGCATGGAGGCCTTAACTGCAGCCAGACAGGACTGCATGAGTTGGGCTTGAGCAACATGACAGCCAGCCAGATTGCTGAAGAGAGACAAAAACACCAACCAATGTGTTGTTTTCATAGATAGCAGACATGAGGATGTTTAATAAACTGGTTTATGTGCTCAAAAGGTTGTAGGTTCAAACCCCAGAAGGAAAAAAGGTACAAGGTAGACAGACTGATACAAAGTCTTCTGAAGAAATTTACAGGGAATATTTACACCTACATACAGCCCTAATGAAGTTATGTTCAGAAGGCAACACTGTTTCATAGTAAAAGGTTCTCACCGGTTCATTTGAAGGTATTCACTTAATGCCTTCTGAAGAAATTTCAGGACTGGGGGGGAAACAAAAGTGATTTTGGTAGATTCATTATGATAGCTCATCTAATGTAATTTTTGGTGTTCTATGCATTTTATTGTAAACTATTACTTTACGTGCTCTGGCTGTAACCCTGTTTTCACCATTGAATCTGTTTAGTAAATGACTTCACAAAGTTTTGAGTAGCACAACTACCATGTAACAGCAGAACTGACTGTACCACCTTGAGATAAGTCAAAGAAAAGATATGCTCACCCTCAGTCAGCTGACTTTGAATGCACCGTTCACCTACAGCCAGATATGACAATATATTAATAGAATGTGGGTAGTTCTAGCAGAATTAAGTATGAGACACCTAGTTTATTTACATTACTTCCGGTATACCTGTTCTCTTTCAGTAGCTGGTGGCAGATATTAAGACAGGTGGATACGTTTGCATGGTTATGACAAGATACAGTATGTGTAAGCAGGACAGGAAAACAAACATGGCCCATAGATATAATAGACCTACCTATGGGAAACCCATCTAAGCAGGATGTGACACAGTCCGTAAGGTGTGGGTAATGGTCTGGACCCAGGGTGGAGAAACAATCAAACAAACGTGCAGACAGACAGACTACAGCCGATTCCTGCAACCAAGCTGGCACAGAGCACAGTGTGCTGCACAGGACAGGAGAGAAAGGGAGAGGAGTTATTTAAGCACTGCATGAGGAAGTTGGTGAAAAGAAAAAGTGCAGGACTAGTACCTGGCAACAGCTTTCTTAAGGGGATTTTTAGCCTGGAGGGAAGTGTACATGATGGCCAGGGTCTCCAAGCAGGCAACGAGCAAAGGATTTGGGGGTGATGCATCCTCCTTCAGATCCACAAGTAAGGTGCCTGCCTGCAAGAGGTCAGATGGAGACACTAAAATAAATACATGTCACAAGGGAAAGGGGAAGCATAGTGGAGCACCAGAAAGCACACTGGTTAGAGCTACAGCCTTGCACTTGGTGGACCCAGGTTCAAACACCACCCCCTGTTGTACTACCCTAGAGCAAGATGCTTACCTTGAATGCTGGCATAAAATTAACTGCATAAGAGTGTAAGCTATTGTTGGGAGCACCTCAGGAGAAAAGCATCACCTGAATGAATAAATGTGTTCTTTCAGGGAACGCCGCTGATACGTCACCACATGTCGCAGAAGCACAAAGACTCAAAGCATGAACAAATGCTGCAACTCTTACAGCTAAAACCCCTGCGTTCAACTGGCCAACCAAAAACAGAACTCGCTGACGGCAGAACTGGGGGCTTCCGCTAAAGAACACCAACACAGACTTAGAGCTGGATCTGTCTTTCGTTACCTGTAACGGTGTGTACCTATCCAGTGTAGGACAAAAGAGGACACTGGCTTAAGCGTTCAGAACAGCGCATAAGACAGTGACAGGAGACCAAGTGGACCATTTGAGACCTGGACAATGACCTTTTTAACAAGTTGGACCTGCTGGACTGGGTCAGTCACGCAGAGGCAGTTGAGCAGGTTCTGAGCCAGCAGAGAGGTCCCAGGATCCCCATCCATAGAGAGAGAGGCTGTGTGGGAGTAAAAGCAGAGAACTTGACAGGGAGACGGACGGACGGACGCATGTACGTACGTAGGTACGTAGGTACGCACGCACGCACGCACGCACGCACGTGGGGGGGAGGGGTCAAAAAGGTCATCATTTCTGGTTTCCCACCAACGCATCGTCAGCTAACCTCTGAGCTCCTCCAGCTTCGCGGGGTCCAGGGAGACGGACTCCACCTTCGCCGCCTTTTTCTTTTTCACCACCATGGCGCGAACCTGCCACACATGCACGCGCGTGACGTGTCGTGAAGCCGCGAGGGGACCCAAAATTTTTGGCAAAAACACTAACTGTAACGTAGTACAGTTATCACTTTACAGTTTGAAGAATCTGTATTCAGATCCCACTCCTCCTGTGTCGGTTAGTTTTAGCCGCACGAATAACTAACTTAAGGTTAAGCCAAGTGCAAAAATAGTACAAATTTATTATGCAGTCGCGTCTATGTAAATTGTACTTCTAACTAAATCATTGATTTAAGTTAGCAAATCAAATGCTGTCGTGGAATCGGTGATTCTTACAGTGTAACTTATGAAACACAGTACTAAAATACACACAGCCGGTTTCACCTCAGAATCTGAGTCAGATGCGCTAGCTAGCTGCTGTACCAGCTCAGCTGAGGTGGCAAATCAAATGATATGCGAGTACTCGCTCGTCACGTGTAACGTTAAAAACAGTCGCTCACCGGATAACAGTATTTTAGTCAAGTTCATGACATGAACGACATTTTCCTTAGTCCAAGTTCAAACTACCTAACCCTTATATCACGTTCACTGCACGCAACGCTATATATTACTTACTGTACGTCGAGCTGCACGTGTACTACGTCAGTTCCGGATTTCTGAAGCGCCCGCCTCAAGCACATATTGATTGGACGTGGCAGGACAGAATTCCGCTTATTAGAAGAGCAGAGACGTGTCTGTCAAGGTACGTCCTTTACGCGTGCAAATTTGCATGAACGCGCCTTTCTATCACTTGATTGGTCAGTCAGCTGTAGGTACACGCCTCTCTGGGTGGTGACCCCCGAAGTGGGCGGTGCGTTTAGGATGAGAAACTTTGGGAGAAGTGAGGAATTCCTCGTTTTTATTCCGCGCTGCTGTCAAAACGACGGGAACCGCTATAGCAACATGGAAAATATTATAAAAATGGATTAGGGCTGTTTCATACTACATCCAGTCATTCCTCTGCCGTTTGCTGGGTAAGTATTTTATAATTTTAGTTACTTTTTTCGACATTTCATTTCTCTTCCATCATCATGAGAAGTCACAAAGTGAAGTGTTTTTTTTCTTTTATTTAGTTTACTTTGTGAGTTATTTCTCCCGCAAAATAAAACATTATGCAGCTACACAGATGTTATGAACGGAAAAAATCTCACACATTTACACACTATTTGGTTAATAATATATAAAGTATTTATATTTTTTTGCACAGTGGGAATGTACAACAAACCCGACTATTATTAATTTGATACGAGAAATTGAAAGTTTTCCGATCTAATAAACAGCGATCAGATACATATTTTATTTGTATGATTTTTTTTTTTAGTTCCGTCCTTAATCAGTACAGTAGTTATGTTTATTATGAAAGGTAAAAATAATATAAATATATTCTTCACTAAGTAACAGTGCATGTACATATTATTAATGTTAATAACTTTAAAAAGTTTTGTGACATTCTGCTGTACGTTATGGGTGATTTAAGCCAACTGACTGTACATTATGTTATCTTTTTTTTTCATTTTGATTATGTAATTTAAAAACATTAATGCGACATTTTGAAAAAAAAAATAATATTGTAATAATATTCTTTCTTAGGTGCGCTCTAAAGTATTTCTCTTAAACTTCTGAATAGGGATGGAGAAGCCAAGCTAGGCCTAGTTTCTCATGAGACTTTATGTCATATGAAATAGTGGCCATAGTGGTGAGTGGACTCTTATGCCATGAAATGAGTCACACAAATGTCTCTATTTGCTGTTAAGAATTATGATCTCACTCAGCAAAAGTCCCTGTAAATTGTTTGCTTATTGCTGAGCAAATAAACCAGATTTACGTAATTATAAATTATCTCTGTCCACATTTAAAACGGGTCTTAAAACTCACCTTTTCCAGACTCACTTTTCCCGTGATCTTAAGTTCATGCAATATGTAAATGTTCATTCTCTATAACTTTGAGATCATACCTGTTAAACAACGGATAATCCTTCACACAGCTGTAATGTAACTTAAATGTTTATATATTTAAAAAAATATATCAATATTATTGGGAAAGTGATTAGGAATCGTCGATATTTGATTAAACCTTAATGCAGCTACTCATGTGATGAACATTGTTCACATGGTGGAACTGAACTGAACTTATGAATGTTGCTTCTAAGTGTCTCTTTCTGCTAATGTAATGAACACGTTGTATTTTCTATGAGATGTACGTCGCTTTGGAGAAAAGTGTCTGCTAAATGAATAAATGTAAATGTAATACCTCTGTAGGCATATAGTGTATTCTTTGCGTTACTTCCACACTCACGGTGGAGGTGCCTTCACAGTTAAGAGCAGTATGATGTGTGGAGACAGATGTTAGCATAGACCATTCTCAGCCTTGTTTCCAGCTTTGGAAAGTGAGAGGTTGGCTGGGGGTGGAGGTCTGGTTATCCTCACAGGAAGCCGGCAGAGATAGGGAGGCAGCTTTCTCCTTCCCTAAGGGTCCCAAGAAGGCCTTCTCTTTGATGATGTCCAGCTATGGCTTCCCTCACTGACACGGCAGAATAAGAGACCGAAAGGTGGAAGCAAGGCGGATGGGTCGAAGGGCTCAGCGGTACAAAAGAAATGTCCCTAAGAGCCATTAGGGCTTTGGGGAAAGTTGATAAATTTCACAGTTTTGACTCAAGCTATGATATGCATCATGAACTTCACACAGGTAGACAGCATCATTTTGTTTCTCTCATTGGATGCATTTAATTACTCTTGCATGACTAATAGTTCATGTTGATCGTTTCAGACATGAGATCCTGTTATTCTTGACATCTGCTTAATAAATAACAGCCTTCATAGAAATATTTCATTACAGTCTACACATTTAGTGTTCCTTTGAATTAAAGCCAAGACTGTAATGCGTGGTTAATTATAATATGAGTTGCTTGTTAATACTCTCCTTCTCTGTCTGTCTGTCTCTCTCTCTCTCTCACCCTGTTTCTGATTGTTTTCTTCTTCAGTTTCTCGATTGACCCTGATATATAGCTTATTATGGAAAAGTTCCTCTGGGTGCTCTGGTTTCCTCCCACAGTCCAAAGACATGCTGTTCAGGTTCACCCACAGTGTGTGAGTGACGGAGAGAGTGTGTTCAACTGATGTATGGATGAGTGACCCAGCGTAAGTAGTGTATCTAGCAGTGTAAGTCACCACGGTGAATAAGGTGTGTGGGCTCATAACACTGCATAGAGTTCATTGGAAGTCTCTTTGGAGAAAAGTGTTTACTAAATAAAGAAATGTAAATATGAAGTACAGACCTTTCTAATGTTTTATTTTGGTTCCAAGATGGTGTTTCATCTGGCATTGTACATGTTCATTGTGGCAGATGAGGTTTCACTACAAGAGAATTCAAGTAACAGAGACACACAGGTCTTTTTGCCAGTAGGTGAACTGGAACACTGTCTCAGGTGTTGGACCCATTTACCCACTCAAACTGTTCCATGTTATACAAAGGACAGGAAAGGAGCAATGGCCGAGGGTGATGACCATGGAACGCTGACTGACTGGAAGGAGAGGTGTGTCACTTTGGAGTCCCAGCTCCTTAAGTTTCGTGTGCAGGCCAGCAAAATACGAGAGCTTCTGGCAGAGAAGGTAGGTTCCCACCCTAAACACATGCAAAAACATATATGCTATATATGAATTGAATAGAATATATCAAGGGGGTGTGTGGTGGCGCAGTGGGTTGGACTGGGTCCTGCTCTCCGCTGGGTCTGAGGTTTGAGTCCTGCTTGGGGTGCCTTGCAACGGACTGGCGGCCTATCCTGGGTGTGTCCCCTCCCCCTCCAGCCTTATGCCCTGTGTTGCCAGGTTAGGCTCCGGCTCCCCGCAACCCCGTATGGGACAAGCAGTTTCAGATGATGTGTGTGAGTGTATGAATATATCAGTAATGAAGCAACTGTTTTACACATATATCAGTGAGCTCTATGTTCCAGCTTAAAGTTCGTATATGCTTTCTCTTATGAGTTTGGCATCCCTATAGAATCTTTTTTTCCATTGTTATCTTCCCAATGAAGTTTTATGGTTTGCCATAAATTTTCTATGTCTTAATTAAAATTAAGTCTATGTTGCGTGTCCGGGCAACACAATGGCACAACGAGTAGCGCTGCCGTCTCACAGCTCCTGCGTGGTGCAAGAGGATGTGGGTTCGATCCCTGTTCAGTCTGTGTGAACTTTGCATGTTCTCCCTGTGGGTGCTCTGGTTTCCTCCCACAGTCCAAAGATGGGCTGTTCAGGTTCACCCATGCTGTGTGAGTGACAGAGAGAGTGTGTTCTACTGATTTATGGATGAGTGACTCAGTGTAATTAGTGTATCTAGCAGTGTAAGTCACCTTGGTGAGTAAGGTGTGTGGGCTGGTAGTGCTACATAGAGTTCATTGGAAGTTCACACACACTTTCGGTGAAGCTGTTTGTCCCAAGTGGGGTTACAGTGAGCCGGAGCCTAATCTGGCAACACAGGGCGTAAGGCTAGAGGGGGAGGGGACATACCCAGGATGGGATGCCAGTCTGTCGCAAGGCACCCAAGCAGGAATCAAACCCCAGACCTACCAAGCCCGCTGCACCACTGTGCCTCCTCAGTGAAAGCTGCTTTGAAGAAAAAGAATCAATAAATAAATGTTAGTCAAATCTGTGTTTATGTCAGTAAAACTCCCTATGAAATTTTTGCTGAATTTTGACACCTCATTAGATGGGAGATGTTGTCTCGACTTTTGCCTCTTTGTGAGGACGAGCTCCACGAGAGCAGAGGAAAATTTCTGTAAGCGACACCAGAATAGATGCTCAGTTCGACCTGCGGTGCAGCACCAATGCACTGTTGGAATCAGTGGGCCATGTAAACCATCTGTCTGCAATCATCGTGCTGTTTGTTTGATTTGCCGATTTTGTCCAGAGGGATGTCAGTGGGCAATAACATCTGCCATTCTAAGAACAGCCTTGGCACCAGCAGTAGGATGTCTGAAAACTTGGATATCCCGCATGCTCGGAGAGCTACAGCATGTTTGATGGATTTGCTAATCTCCTCAACCAGACCCCAAAAATGGATCGACTCCAAAGAGCGAAATCCCCTCACTGCAAAACTTAGACCCTTGACTCACCCACTCACTGGACCGCCTACAGATATGAGCTCATCAAACAAAAATTTGATCTCGCAATGTCTTTCCTGGGTTGCGAGGATACCGTCAAGCTTGTTTCAAAAGTACATGGATGCATGGTCATAAAAAGAAACAAATGATTTTTTTCTAGCACTTACATTTTATTTCAAAATTCATTTTATGTATAGCCTAGCAGATAGGCTATAACCTGTTATATGGACTGTTTCTCAGTAGTAGTTTAAGCTGCTTGATTTGTTGGAAACAGAGTGATTGCTGTATGTAAGTGAGTTGCACGAGCGGTCCTTCTCTGCGCAGGAGCTGATCTTCTTGCAGATGCTGAAATTGGTGGCATGCTCATCCTCACTGTGGGGAAAAACAGGGTAGCCCATTAACAAAAAAATTACCTTCCGCAATGACCGTTTTTATGCCAGGACAAAGAAACAAAATGTTTGACCGAGAGAGAGAAAGTGCAGGAAAGGGAGAGAGGGTGACTTGGAAGCGAGAGGGAGTGGTATATGAAGAAAAGGGGCGGCGATGCTGGACAGAACGCTAACGAGAGCTCGTGTAATTGCCCCGAGGGAGTAAATGCTTGGGTTTGTAAACAGTTAGTGTAGCACTCAGGAAGTGAGTAAGCAACAGCGTAGCCCACGTTCACCCACTCCTCTCCATTTTTGGCAGCGGTGGGAGAATGTGGGTCAGGGATTTTTTTTTTTTTTTTTTTTTTTTTTTTTTACACCCTCCTTTCTCCCTTTTTTCTTCTCATTTCTGGGACGGCACAGCAGAAGCTCCCTGACATGGAATTCTGAAGGGTGGGTTAGAACAAATCCTGACTTCCAGAGATGCCAGTGAACTCTATGCACAATATCTTCACTCCCACCACTCTCCTCCCATCCCAACAACTGCATCCAGACCACCTCAGTGGAATCACATCCCATAACAGAACAGCACTTTATCCTGACAGCTCTAAGATGGCTCTTAGGTTGCAGCATACCCAGAGTTCCTAAAACAAAGAGGCTCTGTGTGAGATATTTTTACAGCACGGTGTGCTGCCTTCAAACCCAGCGAACAGGCCATGGAACCTACCAGACAGACTCAGCTCTTAGCCAGCACGGCTAGGAGCCAGCAAACTTTGAGGGTAAGCTCTTCTTGTATGTTGCAAGTGCTTGGCACCATGCAACTTGTTCTTATGCAGTTGTCTTTAGAAGACGTCTGGATGGTGAGTGGCACAGAGAGAGTGTGTTCCGCTGATGTGTAGATGAGTGACCAATTGTAAGTAGTGTATCTAGCAGTGTAAGTCACCACGGTGAATAGGGTGTGTGGGCTGGTAACACTACATAGAGCTCATTGGAAGTCACTTTGGAGAAAAGCATCTGCTAAATAAATAAATGTAAATGTAAATGGTGCGAACAGTAGCATGCATGAGGGTAATATTGAAAGGGGTATGGATTTGAAGTTTAGAGAGGAGGGCGTGATTGTGGCTCAGACGGCTCTTAGGTTGCAGCACATCCACGAGGGCACATATGGCGAAGGGCAACATCTCCCGACATTTCCAATATCCCTCCTCCTTCCACAAATACCCCAACACTGCCTTGTTCAAAGGGCTTCAGCCACACTCAAGTGTAGAAGTCTGTTGTGATTTAACGTTCCTCCCTCCTTCCTGCCTGGCACCCTCTGATTGATTCCACATTTCTGTGGTGTTGAGCTGTGCGGCTGAGAAGTAGAAGAGCTCATCGTTTCTCCAGTACCTCCCACGGTTTGGTCCCTCCCCAGACTATTCTCAGGAGCCCTTAGTTGCAAAAGAACCCTATAACGCCAATACCTGGCACACAATCTGTCTTTGGACACATCTATTAAAATACAGTATATAATGGTAATATAATCAAAGTATATAATGGGAACATATGGACTTTCATTTACAAACTAACAGTTAAACCCAAGGTTTAGGGAGAGCTGAATTAATTCTGCAAAATTCATGGAAGTAATTGATACCGTCCACCCAAAAATAAGTCAAGAGTAACCTCACATTATTCCCCTGACATGGACAAATTTCCCATCCTCCTAGGGGAGGAAGAAGGTTGTGATGAACTGTCAGCACAGTATGCCGCAGCCCACTGCTCCCAAGTACAGCTTGAAACACAGTAAGTTATGTCATCCAGAAGGAAAGACCTGACGTATTATTTTACAAAGGTTCTTAACTCTTTCGTGTTTTAGCTTTTCTTTCCGAAGTTTTCCTCCCTGTTTTCTGCCTACACGTTTAGCCAGTGCAGGGTAATATTCGTCTTGCTGATAGGACAAGTTGAGCTGTGCAGAGTGTTGTTAGATGGTCTGCTAAGGGCTAGGGTTCATGGTCTCTATGGGCACATGGGTATTCAGTCCAAATGTGCTCCCATAAAGCTTAATTTAGACACTGTATTTATCTGGCTTAAGAGGTCAGTTTGTTAGTATTGATAGATGGTATGCTTGATTGACACAAATATCTAGACAACTTGGGACCATAGGGAGCGCGACTACAAGCCCCTGGTGATGGGTGAGAGTTTGAAGACAAGAAAAGAGAAGGTCCTCCTTCTCAATACTATCTCTCTTTCAATTTGTGTTTGACAAGCACCGTTGAAGTAAAGGTTTGACATCCTGAGTACCTGTGCAAGGTGTAATTTGGCATTTGGGAGGCAGATGAGTAGAGCTACAGATGGCCCTGCCTTCTCCATCTCTGAGTCTCTACAGCTCAAGCTAAATGTCTCCACCACCTCCCTCATCAGCATATTGTAGAACTGGGCCTTACTAATAATTCTGTCAGGCAGCCTCAAGGGACTTGTGCTAAGTGTGGCCCTCAGACACATTTGTGAGTCTTTGCATTCCTTTGTGCTCTGAGCCCCAGTCCTGCTGAGCTGGTGGTGGCTCCCCTACATTAGCAGATGGTAGGTTGTGAAGGTTCCTGGTTAACAGCACTCTCAGATTTTAAGATAAGGCAGCTCCTGAGGATTCTGTCATGATGTGTAAGCACATACCGAGCTGTATGCTGCAATTCTGCATGAGTTTGTGTTCAACAGCAGGTACACATATGATGCAGACACACACACACAGGCTGAGGATGCTTGTCCTGAGTTGAGTTGCAGCAAACTGGAGCCTAGCCCAGCAACAGAGGGTACAGGGCTGGAGGGGGAGGGGACACATCCAGAGCAAGATGCCAGTCCATCACAAGGTACCCCAAGCAGGACTTGAACCCCAGACCCTCCAGAGAGCAAGACCCATCCAAACCTGCTGCGCCACCACACCACCGCACCCCTCTGGTGAAGCTCATTTCTCAGTTTTCTTAGAGCTAATACCTTTAGACCCAAAGGTTGTGGGTTTGATTCCCACCATTGAGCACTGTATGTACCCTAAATGGCTCCAGTAGAATTATCCAGCTGTATAAATGGGTAAATAATTGTAAATACCTTAGCACTATAAATTGCTTTGGAGAAAAACATTGAATAAATGTAATGTTAATGAACCTGCTGATATGCATCATGTTTTTCATCCATTTCCCTGCATGGAAGTGGCAGCAAACACTGGACCCGGGTAGCTCACCTGTCATACAAAACTCATACAAATGTCATCTGAAGGCTGTGGAAGCTGGAAAGGAAAATGTCCATTGGTATAAAATGAAAATAATTGCTTTGGGAAACTCAGTCCTGTTCTTCTCAGCTGAGTATGGAGGGTCGCACGATCGAAGGCAAAGCACACTTAACTGTTCTTTGTTCTACCGTTCTGCATCGCTACTGTAGCTTTGTGCAATGCTTTGAGGCCTGATTTGTGTTGTACTGACACTGTAATATAGGGAATTGCAGGTGAAGGCCCTGGAGCTTGTGAGATCCATTTTTGCCTTGTAGGGGAGCTTGAGTATGGAATGTGGGGTCTAGTACACTTATTCGCAGCAGACTTTGAGAAGACCTGGGCGGAGCCCCGATCAGGGTTCTTGGACCCAGTTGTGTGGAGTTTGCGGCCAGGCTTTGATGGGCAGCCAGCCGTGGGCAGCCACAGAGAGGCTTTGTATGTTGGGCGTGAGGAGGCGGAGCAGGATGCCGACTACGCCGAGGGGAGACGCAGGAATGCATGGAATGGGAAATAGGCTGAAGCACATTTGAGCTAGGAGGTATTGTGGAGGGTTGTTGCAGGGTTTAGGGTGGGGAGGGATGGAGGTCATGGATGAGTTGCGGAAAGACACTGTTGGCTGTAAGGGAGTGGCTGTGGAGTTATTGTCATACAGGACCATTATCCATCACTGCCACTACTTCTGATGACACACATCCCCACACTCACGCGCACAGACACATGCACACAAACCTAGGCACGCACACAAACATCCACATACGCGCATCTGTGGCCGGTGTGCATGCATTCCGCAAAGCAGCAAGCCTTAGAAAAATGACAAGCTCTCCCACTGCACAGATATAGCGACAGGCAGAGAATAACTCTGTAATTACAGAGCGTGCTTTCTATGTAAGTGCATGTGTCCGCTCCGTTCAGGAATTAAGCCAACACATCAGGTTACGGTGAACATGGATGAGCGCGGTATGCGAGTTGTGATATTTGTGCGTTGGTACTTTTTCTAAAATTACAAAGGCAGGGATGAGTGAATAAGATCGGCTATCGCAGTTCAGCGTCGTGAAATAAATTGCATGAGGAATCCTTGAAAATAAGCATCTTCTATTGTTCTGCACTGAGGATTGACACACTCTGTGACCATTCACGAAAACCATCAATATTTACTGTTTATATCCTGCCACTATTTTTACAGTTCTACTAATGCAGCTCTTTCCCCACACAGTCCAACAATTTTTTACTCAGATGACGTGGTTAGTGGATAGCTTTACAAATCAGAATTTTTTTTATCAGACTGCTGTATGTGGAGTTGATGTGTGAATTGGCAGCACGGTGGCACAGCGAGTAGTGCTGCTGTCTCAGGGACGCGGGTTTGACCTCTGCTCAGTCTGTGTGGAGTTTGTATTTATTTTCCGGGTGCTCTGGTTTCCTCCCACGCTCCAAGGACATGCTCTTCCGGTTCACCCATAGTGTGTGAGTGACAGAGAGAGTGTGCGTGTTGCACCGATGTATGGATGAGTGACCCAGTGTAAGTAGTGTATCTAGCAATGTAAATCACCGTGGTGAATAAGGTGTGTGGGTTGGTAACACTAATACAGAGTTCATTGGAAGTCGCTTTGGAGAAAAGCGTCTGCTAAATAAATGTAAATGTAAATGTAAATTACAAACACAGTGGTAGAGGGTGAGAGCAGAGGGTGCTGCTCCAGAGGTTGGATCTGCAGCCCTCTAGTGTGTGTTTTTATGGGGAAGGCACTGGGTTCAGCTGGAAACTGTGACCCACACTGAGGGTGGAGGGAGGTGTTTTCCCTATTTATAGCCAGCTTTATCTTCTTAATTTATATGGCCTCTTTGCAGCACGAGTCTCAGACTTGCTGCTTCTCAGCAGCCTTCACTGCTGCTCCTGCTCCACACATTATGTTGTCAACTCTCAGCTCCCAGTATGATTTCCATCACCAAGTCCCAAGATCTTACAGCCCCATGACCCAAGGCCTTTCACAGTCCGCTTTCAAGAATCTGCCCCTGAAGATATCTTGCCTCAAATTGAATTCAGATCGGAATTTATGAGGAATGTGCCTCATAAAGTCGTCCCCTTACTCCCGCAGAAAAAGAGTGTTTGTATGTATGTATGTGTGTGAGGAAGACCAAATTTTCTAGTCCACAAGATGTCGTTTACAGAGCGGTGAACCCTGACCTCTGGGATTAATGACACTCTGTCTCTCTCGTTTTACATTGCTTCAACAGCTTTCTCAGCCCAATTTAAGAGTACAGAGCATACAAATGGTCAACTATAATGATGGTGTAACATAAATAAGCTACACATTCATATCCTCCCTGTACAACGGGAAGCTGCTCTTTCATAAAAACTGCCATGTGGTGCTAGATGGTGTCGGCATTACTGTGAATATCAAAACAGTACAGCAATATTGAGTATCATCAACATAGTTTTGTTAGGATGTATTAGCTATAGAGTTCTGTGTATGTTGGATAAACACACACACACTGGCTGAAGCCGCTTGTCCTGAGCGGGGTCACGGCGAGCCAGAGCCTAACCCGGCAACACAGGGCGTAAGGCCGGAGGGGGAGGGGACACACCCAGGACGGGACGCCAGTCCATTGCAAGGCATCCCAAGTGGGACTCGAACCCCAGACCTGTCAGAGAGCAGGACCCGGCCAAGCCCACTGCACCAGTGCACCACCGCACCCCTGTCGGATAAATACATTTACAAAAAAGAACTCAACATATTGTTCTGATTGGTAACTTGTCTTTTTTATTTATAAGAACTTCCGAATCATTAAATTCGGTGGTTTTTGATTCTGGGTAGTTTTTCAAAGATGCATGTGACCCGAATTATTAAAACGTGTACATATAAAGAAAAGACAAAGCAACTGGATAGTATTCAATAAAAAGTGTTTTGCACTGATTGACACTCTCATTTTTGCTGGGACCTTGTAGATGCAACAGCTGGAGAGACAAGTCTTAGAGGCAGAGCGACGAGCCCAAAAAGCAAATCAACAGGTAGAAATTCAGTTGTGTGTACGTGTATGTATTACTGAGATTGCTTATTCCGTGTGTGATTGGAAGTCGGTGAAATTGTTTGCATGGTCCCCGAAACAGCAGATGCTGGCGCTTTTGGGTGCATGAAGTGCATTTGTTTTTATGCACATATGGACCAATATGCCTTCTAGGTGCAGGTTATGGAAGAGAAGCTGAAAGCTGCGGATGTTCAGACCAGTGAGGCAGAGACCAGTCTTTTTCGACGCTGCCAAGACCTACAAACACTGCTACAGGAGAAGGATGACATCATTGCATTGCTGGAACAGCAGTTGGAGGAGCAGGTGGAGGATTGTAGTAGTAATAATAATAATAATAATAATAGTAATAATAATAATACACATTTAGGAATGAATAGAATGAGAAGAAAAAGTAAAGCCATTTGGGGTGATTACCCAGAACCAAGTGCACTCAACAATCATATAATAAGGTCCAGTAGAATGGATTATTGAAATATATTAACTTTTTTTCACATAGCAGGTTTATTATTCAGTACAACACCATTTTTGCCCGTTAAAAAAAGTTGATACGGGAATGCCAGTTGCCTTTGCTCTCGTGTTATTTCAGCCAGTGGAAGGTTTGTAAAAAGAACAATTCAGTCCCAGGGCACACTGGTACAAAACTGTTCACTGAGAAAAACAATGATGAAAGATGCGGGCGGTAAAAATTATTAATAAAAGAACGCCTCTCGTCTGTAATTTGTTATTTCAACCAGTGGTTTTTAGAGAAAACGTCACCCCATGGACAGCGCGGTTGCGCCACGGTTTTCGGGTTGTCGTGCAAACTGGTATAAGAACAACGAGAGAAAAACAAAGGTGAAAGATTGAAAGTGCAGTAAGAGAAGTCTTTCATGGCTTCTGTGTTTCCCCTGTTGTGAGCGTGTGTGCAGTACTGTTATTTAAGTCACAAAGACCACGTACACTTCAGACGGCTGCTGTCGTAGGGTCCTCGGAGAATTAAACTACTCGAACGAGCTTTCGCGTTTTTTATTCTCGGAGCTCTGCCCTCTGCCTAAAAAACTGAGAAATGCGGAGTACTTAAAAACCAGTTAAGACACATGCTATACTCCGCACTTGCTGCTGAAAGCAGCCTTTTGGTAACAATTTGTTTTTAATTCAAAACAAGGAAAACAGAGCGCTCACCTATGAAGCACTTCTTCAATATGAGAAACTCAGTTTACAGCACAAGCTTTCCACAAACGGGTAAAAACAAGAGCTTTCCTGAAAACACAATAAAATACAAATATAAAAGATAAAAATACTATAAAATGGCCATAGTTGTTGTTCAGTTCTCCTTAACTTAAATTTCTTACCCACGTCACAGAGATAGGGTTGTAGCTTAGGCTGATACCGGCCACCTTTTTCTTTTATTTTAACATTTGTATTGTCTATTTATGTATCTTGAACTTACAAACTGTCCATCTTCAGGTTCCAAAATTAAGTCCTTTCACCACAACGCTACCTGCTGCCTAATGTTCCATTTATGCAGCTGGGGAGCCATAAAGATCAAACATACAATATGCTGATCATCCATTCCCACCTGCTGTAGAAGCAAATCCGACTCCAGGAGGCCAAGATTGTGGAGGAGAAAGCTGCAAAGATCAAGGAATGGGTGATGCTGAAGCTGCACGAGGTAGAGCTGGAACCGCGATTTGCCCGAGTTTTGCTTTTTTGCATGTACCTGCATGCAATCTATAGTGAAAGGCACGAGCAGCACAGCTCTTGGACTGTGTGATCAATTCTTGAAACGGTGCTACTTGGTACTCGCTCTGGCTGTCATGAAGTTATGGAAGGATCTGCTATGTCTCCAAGCTGGAGGTGGAGAATGGGACCCTGCGGGAGACAAACCAGCTGCAGAGAGCACAGATCACCGAGTTGCAGAAGCAGGTGCATGGTGAGCCCATTCACATTTTAAATTGACCGGTAGAGTTGTCTTATTAGTCATAGCATCCTTCTTGCTGCTCACATAATATACTTGAAGAATGTAATGCTGCTCATGATGAAGATGTAAAGAAATTTTGAAGGAGGAAAGATTTTTCTTGGTCTAGCTTCACTTCCTATGTTCTGGGTTCTAGCCATGGATCAGAAGAGAACCAGCAGTGCCCAGCCGAAAGCTGGGGAAGCCCAGCGTTTAAGCAGCCTCACCTTTGGCTGCTTCCAGGTCCGTGCCAATAACCCTCAGATTATAAGGGGTCCGGAGCCAAGCCGCCGGACCATCAGCTTTAAGCATGATGGCAAAGAGGCCGGAGAAGGAATGATTTCAGGTGAGCTCTAAGTGGGGTCAGCACACCTGAGAGTTGTCACTGTGTGCTATATTTGATATATTTAGCAGGTGTTAATTGCCTTATATTAGAATAAATCGTTTAAAACAATTAATATTACAGTCCTGAAAAACAGACTAAAGAAAAACTACACAAAGATATGGAATTTCGTTGCATATTGTAAACATGTGTCCAAACAGATTCTGAGTTGTTTTTGTCTTTGTGTGGAATTCATTTTAAGAAATCACTAAACAGAACTCTGAATCCGCTGGGGTGGATGTGAACAATAAAGTTCAACGATCGGATCAGTCAAACTCAGCAGGTGGAAGGTCAGGAAAGGTCTCCAGCTCTAGTAGAGGTGGTGAACAGGGGTCTTCAAGACAGGGGCTGGAGAATGGGAGCTCAGAGGACGAAGGAGAGACTGGAGAAAGAAAAGAGAAAGACTCACGCTGTAGATCTTCAGCAGTCTCGGAGGTAGGGGGAAGTGGAATGGGGCTGCGCTTCGACCGAGGAGGGAGTGAAACATACCTCACAGCATCTGATGACAGCAGTTCACTTTTCGACGACGACTTGCAGCGAACCGATTGCCCTGAGTTCCACCCCCAGGGCTCTGACGGGGTGGGCTCAAGGAGAGGAGGACAGAGCTCTGAGAGAGCCGAATGTGAAAGTCTCTCTGAGGAGCTCAACAAGCGGTTCCAGTCCCAAAGCCTCAACTCATCCTCCTCTTCCAGTGAAGCCAACACCCCCGGCCTCATTCGTACCCCTGCCCTCACTGTGAAGCACCCGACACCTGCACAAGATGCAAAGGACTCGAGCGCCCTTGTCTCAACCTCAGCCAGCAAGCAGCCCCCACCCATGCCGCACGCACCCAACGTCTTCAGCAACAGCGTAGCCCTAGCCAAAAAGCACCTGAGCCAGCCACCGCTCAGCACCGAGTTACTGCAGGGCCACACCCGCAATGCCATCAGTATGCTCCGCCCACTACGACCCCAGGAGACTGACCTGGATCAGGAGCAGGACATGGAGACAGACTGGGACCAGTCCTCTAATTTACCTGCTGCTAGCAGAGAGCTTGACTTGCCAAGATCACCAAGCAAGCTGTCTGGCGGCAAGCCGCCCACTCCTCCCCTGCATAGGTTTCCTTCCTGGGTGAGTTTAAGGCACTGTCAAACTGTTCATGCTGATGATCTGTGCCACAGAGGGGTGGGAAGGGGGCTTTCTGAGCTTAAGCACGCTGATAAGATAATGACATTGGTTTATAAAACAGTGATAATTAGGCATTTTTCCTTATATGCTCGAGATTGTGTGTGAGTGTGTACTGTATATATAGCACAAATGTAGCAAGTTGTTTTTCACCGAGGCCATTACATTTACATTTACGCTCATTAATTTAGCAGATGCTTTTCTGCAAAGCGACATGCATCACAGAGAAAAATACAATGAGCGCCTTACACCAATTGGGGCGTGGTGGCGCAGCGGGTTTGGCCGGGGCCTGCTCTCTGGTGGGTCTCGGGTTCGAGTCCTGCTTAGGGTGCCTTGCGACAGACTGGCGTCCTGTCCTGGGTTTGTCCCCCTCCAGCTTTGCGCCCTGTGTTGCTGGGTTAGGCTCTGGTTTTCCGCAACACCGCTTGGGGTGAGTGGTTTCACCCAGTGTGTGTGTGTGCATTACACCAGCAGAAGCAGAGATTTGGATGCAAACACGTGATTCCAGAGTACAGTCAATTTGTGACAGTCCACCATATGAACCAATTTACATTGCATAAGTAGCTGCTTTTGTTTTTGCAACTTTTATGTGTGGGACCACCAAGCAGTCACAGGTGGAGGAGCATGGCAGACTGATTGCAGTGTTGCGAGTGATGAGGTCTTGTAGATATAGGGAAGTAGATCTGTTGATGGCTCTGTAGACTATAACCAAAGTTTTGAATTTGATCCAGGTAACTATACCAAGCCAATGCAGGGAGACGAGGAGGGGATATACATGGGAACGCTTCGGGAGGTCAGCCACGACTCGTGCAGCAGTGTTCTATATCAGCTGGAGAGGTTTGATGACAGAGGCCAGAAGGCTAGACAGGAGTGAGTTGCAGCAGTCTAGGCGCAAAATCACCATGGCCTGGACCAGGAGTTGTGCAGAGTTTGTTGTGAGATAAGAGTGGATCCAGCAGATGATATGCAGGATGTATCTGCAGGACCAGGCTGTGACTTCGATATGTTGAGAGAAAGACATACCTGAGTCAATCATTAGTCCCAGGCTCTTAGCTGATGAGGTAGGTAAAATGAGTGAGTTGTCCCGTTTGATAGAGAGTTCTCTGGACCAGCTTTGAGGTGAAGAATCTCTGTTTTGGAGAGGTTGAGTTGTAGGTGGTGATCAGACAATCAGGCAAAGATGTCCAAGAGGCAGGTGGCGATGTGCGAGGAAATGACTGGCTCCGGACAGAAAGGAGAGGAAGAGTTGGGTATCATTGGCTTGGAAGTAGTTGGAGAATCCATGGGAGGCGATGACAGGGCCCAGGGAAGAGGTGTAGATTGAGAACAGCAGGGTGCACAGCACTGAGCCCTGTGGGACACCAGTTGAGACAGGCTGGGAGGATGATTGATAGCCCCACCAGACCACTTGGTAGAATCTACGCGATAGGTAGGACTGAAACCATTTCAGTGCAGCTCCTTTGATGCCAAGTTGTCCAAGAGAGGAGAGTAGAATATGTTGGTTGATAGTGTCGAATGCTGCAGGCAGGTCAAGGAGGATGAGGACAGGTGAAAGTGGGGCCAGCCTAGTCAACTGCAGAGCATCTGACACTGCCAGGAGAATTGCTTCGGTGGAATCCAGCTTTGAATCCAGACTGATACCTGTCGAGGAGATCATTCTGAGTGAGGAATCCAGATAGTTGATCACAGGTTACCCCTGTTTTTGACAAAAAAGGTAGAAGGGAGATTGCCCTGTAGTTCTTGATTGAGTCTGGGTCCAGGGAGGGTTTCTTTAACGGCAGTGAAATGAAGGCAGTTTTAAAGACGGATGGGAAGCAACCAGAGGAGAGTGACAAATTGATGATCTTGGAGATAAAAGAGGTAAGTGGTAGAGAAATGTCCTGTAGGAGTGGCAGAGGGATCAGATCAAGGGAGCAGATGGTAGCTCTGTGTGATAGTAGCCGATTTGAGATTTCAGTTTCTGGCGAGGGGTTAAATGTGGAGAACATTACTTCACTGGGAGGTCCAGCAAGATCGGGGCAGGTGGATGCCAGAAAATGAATGGATACCATGAATTTGTGTAGGTTTGTGTGGTCATGTTCATCACTTCCAACCCTCTGTTGACCAACCTTGCAGGAAAGCAGAATTTACACAGTGGCCAAGTCTGGAATCAGGTTGTCTGAGAGTCCATGTGCAGACCTTGCCCATAAAAGTGAGTATTTCCTTCCTGGTGTTTGATATGGATCATGACCGACATGTATCTTTGGTACAGCTGTGCCCTGAAACCTCTCTCAATCTGTGTGGTCTGCTTAAGAATTTAAAGTGCATTTACATTTATAAAGCAAACACTTTCCTCCAAAGCAGCGTACAATGATTATTTAGTAGTATTTAGCTGACACTTCTTTACAAGGTACCTTAGGATGCTAGATGCTCTATAGTCTACACTAACATCCCTGCACTCATTCGCCTATTTATACAGCAGAGCAATGTAATACACTCACTCACCCACACACAACGGCCAATTTAGCACATGAGCACAGGGAGAATATTCAAACTCCACACAGATTGAGAGGGATTTGAGCCCACATCCGAGTACATGGCCCAGATGAGTGAGGCACCAGCACTACCTGCCATGCCACTATGCCGCTTTCGTTTCTTTCATTTCGTTTCTTTCGGCTATGACCTTACTGAAATAAAATTGTGTGCTACAGCACTTCGCCAGGCATCGCAACTGTTATTTATCATGACTGTCAGTCAAGGTGTGTAACAATATTAAATGTGGTAATTGGCTGATCAAGTTTTCTCCCCCTTTTAAGACCCTACACCGCAGTCCTCACATCCAACATCGGTTCTGTACACTTCTTTGATATATCGGAACATGACCACGCCTGTCTACACTACATTGAAGGGGGTGAGAAACGAGGGTTTATCCTTACATTAATTTATTTAGCTGATGCTTTCCTTGAAAGGGGTTTAAAATGATTAATGCATCCATACAACTTCACTTTTTTAATTTGAGGTAATTTAGGGTATATACCTTGCTTAAGACTACAGCAACAGGAAGTGGGATCTGAACCCGTGTCCTTGGACAGCAAGGTGGCAGTTCTAACCGTTACGCTACATGCTGCCACTTAACCTTGTGCTTTGATGAAATAGTGTCAGCATCAACATGAATTATATCAGAGCATTAGCAGGGTGTCAGTGTGTATCTGTGTAGTGGATTGGTCCATTAAATATGCCAGTGCGTGTAAGGGCTGTGCACGCGGTGTGTTTCCCATACTGCAGAAGGCCACCCAGCTAAGCAGCAGTCCTTTCTCGGATGAGTCCTCAGGTTCAGAAGGGGAAGAGAGCTCCCTCTGCAGCTCTCGAACCTCGGGCTCTGACTCGCGGAAGGGGAGCAGCCCAGGGAGCCCACGTGCTCTGAAGAGAGGTACACCCACGCACATTAACAGTCATGTTTACTCACTTGTACATACAGTCATCATCATCATCATCATCATCTAAAACCGCTTGTCCCATATGGGGTCGCGGGGAGTTGGAGCCTAACCCGGCAACGCAGGGCAAAAGGCTGGAGGGGAGGGGACAAACCCAGGATGGGACGCCATTCCGTCGCAGGGCACCCCAAGCGGGACTCGAACCCCAGACCCACCGGAGAGCAGGACCTGCTCCAACCCACTGCACCACTGCACCCCTCACCATACATTCAGTTCAAAATATAAAACTGGTTAGTCAGGTCGATACGTTTTGTCCATTTTTCTGTTTAATTGATTTTACCTTACCGTTCCTGAACATGGGCTCAGCCGTATCCATGTCATCCATGACCTCCGAGAGCGATTATGCCATTCCTCCTGACGCCTACTCCATCGACACGGAGTGCTCAGAGCCAGAGCAGAAGCTGCCGAAGACCTGCTCCTCTGCCAGCGACAACAGCAGGAGTGTAAATACCTCCCGCTCACCTACACTAACGTTAACGAAATGAAGAAATTATAACGTTGCCTGTTAAGTTGTTTTGGACGCACTTTCTCTGTACAAAAAAACACCGAATTCAGCATGCAAGCTCTGTGCGATTCATGAATTTACCGACATCTAGACACTGTAACTCAGGCTCTAAGCCAAGACTAAATCCATTGTTTCCTAGGAGCCTCTGGAAAAGTCAGGTTATCTCCTGAAGATGGGTGGCAAGGAAAAGACCTGGAAGAGACGCTGGTTCGTCCTGAAGGCTGGAGAACTACTGTACTACAAGTCACCTGTCAGTGTGGAAACACAACTCCCTTCAGTAACAAGTGTTCAATTGCCAATAATTAAACAGTAATTATACTTACAGTACAATAATTCTGTAAGTCCCTTGTTGGTTCAGGGACAAAACAGCTTCTGTAAATTTTCTTTAATTTTCCTGGAGAGTTTGCAGTATTGAGGACTGATTTTTTTTTTTTTTTTCTTCCTTCCCCCAAATTTCCGAATTGGTCTCCTTTTGTAGCTCTGGTCTGTAAGCACAAGACTAGAATGTTTTATGTTCAGCACTGAAAGCTGAGTATTTACCGGGTCTCTGTTTCAGAGTGATGTCATTCAGCGACCTCAGGGTCAAATCGAGCTCAGTGCAACCAGCAGCATCGCCCGTAGTGAAGGCAAACAGACACTGCAAGTAAGTGAACTGGACACTGTGTGTATATAATGTCTGTGTGCTTGTCATGTTGTGACCACTTATAGAAGTGAGGTAGCCACATGAACAGAACCAAGACATTGGCAGTAGGAGAGTAAGCATGAAACACATGCTTGAAAATGAGAATAAAAATGCCCAGAAGAAACCTATAAAGGTTCATCCCATATTCCTGATCTGGAGTCTCTTTAGTCTGTACGTCCCCTCTCCACTGTTCTTCTATATGTGTCCTCTCCAGTTTCAGACAAGCTGCCTTCGATAGATGCCCAGTGAGAGGCAGCTGGCCTTTTTAAGAAAAATAGAGGCGGGGCCTGGAGACGTTTCACTAAGTTCAGCCCTGCCTTGTGCCACTGATCTGTGTTCCTCGTAATGTGTGTCACTGAAGTCTCCTTTGTTTTTCGAATGTATGTGGTTCTCCCACAGCTAGTCACAGAGAAACGAGTATACTACCTGACGGCAGATTCCCCAAATCTCCTAGAAGAATGGATTCGAGTTTTGCAGAATGTCCTGCGGGTCCAGGCAGCAAGCCCACTTTTTGCTCAGCCTGAGATTCGGCCCTGCATGAAGGGACTCCTAACCAAGGTAATGCTCTACCTTCTGTCATGTTCAACAGAAGTATGCAGGAGGTTGGTACTTATAGCAGAATTTCAGAGGGTTTACTTTTCTACAGTAGTCTAGGATAGTGACTCTTACACGAGGCAGGGCCATGACTGTGGCCATTAATGGAAGTAGGGCAGTAACAGTGATTCTGTGATCCTCGCATGTTGCACGACAGTGATTGTTCCTCCGCGATTCTAATATGAATTGGCTTTCAGGTGAAACACGGATATTCCAAGCGGGTCTGGTGTGCACTCATTGGAAAAACACTCTATTACTTTCGAAGTCAAGAAGACAAGGTACTTGAATCTTACTTGTACAATGAACTTCAATGCTATACTACGCTTTGTTTTATTATATTTAAGTTAACCTTATTCTTTCTTTAATCTCTAACTCTTTCCCCTTTAAATGCCAAAAATCAAGATCTAGAATAGAAGTAAATTTGGCATCGTCCGTAGAAAATTAAGAAAGTCGGGCTCTAGAATTCTAATGGATGCATGTCAATAAATAAATTTTGTTCAGCTTGAAATAAGAGGTGTTTTGAACTTGTGAGATGTTTGCTTTTTACTCTGTTGATGCATCTCATTGTTGTTAATTTATAATATATTTATCTGTGGTCATACACATCTGTTTAGTTCCCGCTGGGGCAGATTAGACTGTGGGAAGCTCGTGTGGAAGAGGTGGACAGGTCATGTGACTCAGATGAGGACTATGAATCGAGTGGGCGGAGTCTGTTGTCCACCCACTACACGATTTCCATTCAACCACAGGACCAGGGCCCCACCTACCTGCTCATTGGTTCCCAGCATGAAAAGGTGGGGGTGCTGCTATAGTCAATAAGCAACACAGGTTTGGAGAGCACATGACATCCTCATTCTTATGTTCCTGGTCTCTATCTTGTGAAGGAGGCGTGGCTGTACCACCTTTCCGTAGCAGCGGGCACCACAGGGGGCCAGGTGGGCACAGAGTTTGAACAGCTCGTGGCCAAACTTCTTCAAGTGGGGGGAGATCCAGGTGACCAGGTTTTGTGCACACTTATCATCCGGTGCAACATATGTCGGTTTTATCCATTACACAAAATGCTCTCCTACATGTTTGGACTGAGCTTTAAATGTCTAGAATTTGAAAAGATTTAGTCCGCAGAAGCACACAACTACTGCAAGTCTCAAGGGTTTCACAGCTAAGGGACTCGCAGTTTTCGCAGCAGCTTGGGGCCTATTCCTCAGATTAAATTTACATTTACGTTCATTTGTTTAGCATATAGGAGGGTGCGGTGGCGCAGCGGGCTTGGCTGGGTCCTGCTCTCTGGTGGGTCTGGGGTTGGAGTCCTGCTTGGGGTGCCTTGTGACAGAATGGCGTCCCATCCTGGGTGTGTCTCCTCCCCCTCCAGCCTTATGCCCTGTGTTGCTGGGTTAGGCTCTGGCTCGCCGTGACCCCACTCGGGACAAGTGGCTTCAGCCAGCGTGTGTGTGTGTGTGTGTGTGTGTGTGTGTGTGTGTGTGTGTGTGTGTGTGTCTGTGCATTTAGCAGATGATTTTCTCAAAAACAACATAAAACTCTGAGTAAACAAAAGTGCATTTCACCAACAATGATGGCTCTGTGGTTGACTATGCCGTTCCCTGCTCTTCTCCCCATCTCCATCCCAGGCTCCCAGATTTGGAGACATCCCATGCTATGCTTCAGTAAAGAAGGCCTCTCATCACCACTCACCACCCTCCCTTCCCAGGCCCTGCAGACTGAGGCTCTCAAGCTCTTCAAGGTAAGTCTCATGGACAGGACTCTTTGACAGCTGCTGTACTCCCATTCTCTCTTTCACACACGCTGTGATATAAAGTCAGGCCATCTTTCGTAGCTGCTACGCTCACATTTCAACTATCCATCACAGATGTGCCAGCTCTTCATCAATGTGGCCATTGATGCACCAGCCATTGACTACCATGTGTCACTGGCCCAGAGCGCCCTGCAGGTGTGTCTGACTCATCCTGAACTGCAGAATGAGATCTACTGCCAGCTGGTTAAACAGACCAGGAAGCGGCAGCTGCAAGGTCAGCCTGGGCCACTGCAGGTATGCTTGTTTGCCACACAGGGCACTGGAGAGGTTGGAAATCTTACTGCTGCATGTCTCTCTGTATGTAGGGTACAACAGTACAGGACCAGGTACAGGAAACATGTGTTTCAATCAGGCCGTTCACTACATAACCGTAAACATAATTACCTCTCTGAGCTCTTAAAAGAATAAGGAGAGCCTGAAATCCTGCTGGTTTCAGCCCCGCAGGACTATAAGTGTAATAGCATTGCATTAGAGTGTGTTTGTTGGTGTGTGTGTTCACAGGGCTGGCAGCTTCTGGCGCTCTGTGTGGGACTCTTCCTGCCCCAGCATCCATTTCTCTGGCTGCTGCAGGTGCACCTCAAGAAGCATGGGGAGACCAGGTGTGGGGACGTACATATCACGTCAAATTCATACGCAGAAACACACAGACATGCAGTTTCAGGAATGAATGAATGAATGAATGAAACTTTATTAATCCTAAAGGAAATTCCACTAATCTTCAGAATCACAAAAAGATTAGGTGTGGGGACATCAAACACCCATGTGGACATACATGGAGACATTCAATCAAACATAAACACACATATATGCCAGCAGAGGTTCCAAAACAGAAGGATTAGAAAAGTTTACCATATTTTTTACATGTTACACATCAACTTGACTACACAAACCCATCCAGATGAGGTGCACCTTACATAATCTTAAAGGCCAAATGCACTAATTGATTTGTCTTTCTTACTACATTCAGCCATACTTTGCTTTCTCTTTCAGGACAGAAGTTGGGAAATATGCTATTTACTGCCAGCGGTCGGTAGAGCGCACGCAGCAGAGGGGGGAGCGGCAGGCCCGTCCATCCCGCATGGAGATCCTGTCCATTTTATTGCGGAACCCATACCATCACTCACTGCCTTTCAGCATCCCAGTGCACTTCCTTAACAGTACTTATCAGGTACTCTGGATATTAAAACTGCACTCCACATGGAGAAATGCTTCCGAGAAGCATTTACCAAACTGCTCGAGATCAGGGATGTAGCACTTTACAACAAAGTGCCGTAATGCCTTGCGTTCTCGGTCACTGCAGGTAGTAGGCTTCGATGCCTCCACAACGGTGGAGGAGCTCCTGGAACGACTGAACCAGGAAACAGGGATAAGGAGGACAAGCCAGTCAGGATTTGCCCTCTACACGGATGACCCATCTGGACAGGGGTTGGAACACAGTCTACAGGGGAAAATTAAGGTTCAGACTGCAACAAACTCACACCTACTATCGTGCTATCAGACTGACGGTGATATAAGTTGTGATCATGGAAAACATCCAAATGTTGAGAGGTCAACTGGCATAGATAATGTCTGACAGCAGTCTTGAAAGTTCATTACAGCTTACAAAAATGGTCCACATAGCTACCCCTTGGGGAATGACAGATTTTTGTTCTTCCCACTTGGCTCAGATCTGTGACATCATCTCTAAATGGGAGCAGGCCTCCAAAGAGCAGCACACTGGCAAGTCAGAGGGTACAAGGACAGTTCGACTCACCTATAAGAACAGGTATTGATTGCTCCCAGGCTGGTTAAAGCATGTCCAGCATGGATTGCTGGTCTACTTTAAACTCAGCCTCAGAAAACAATGCAGTCCATCTCCAAAGAACAATCACAATGTCTTGTAAACTGAAACAAATACCATACTGGTAGTAAATTTACAGGGTCACTTCACTCAGTTTGGCTGTCACCCCCCCCCCCCCCCCCCCTCCCCCCTGCAGGTTATACTTCTCTCAGCAGATTAGAGGGGAGACAGAGCGGGAGCGACTGCTATTGGTGTACCAGACCAACGAGGAGATAATTGGGGGTTGCTTCCCTGTCAATAAAGAATTGGCACTGGAGATGGCCACACTGCTGGCTCAGGTGATCTTAGCCATTTTTAAATGAGTTTTTAAACGATGAAAATATGAATGAGGTGTGTGGGCTCATAACACTTTGTAGTATCCATTGGAAGTCGCTTTGAATGAAAGCATCTGCTAAATAAATAAATGTAAATGTAAATATTGGAAGCAGAATACCAGGTGGCATCTTACTCAAAGATTCAGAAGATATGAAAATGCTGTCATCTTGCCATGCAGGTGGAGTTTGGTGATTTTGAGCGCCCGTTCTCCTCTCTTGCGGGATCGGGCTCGAAGTCGAGCCAAACGCTGAACCAGGTTCTGGAAAGATTCTACCCCAAGCATTATCGGCAGGGCTGCACAGATGATCAGCTCAGGTAATTTTAAAGTGGTAACCAGACAGACAGAACAGCAACACAAAACACTCAATTAACTTACCCTTTAATTTTCCCAATTTCTCTCTTTCCAGACAGTTAAGGCAACGTCTCTCAGCACGCTGGGGTTCCCTCAGAGGCCGTAGTTCTCCTGACTGCATCCGCATCTACCTGACAGTTGCTAGGAAGTGGCCCTTCTTTGGAGCAAAGCTTTTTGCTGCCAAGGTGGGTGCAGCCTAGGAGAATCTTTCATTCCTACAGCAATCGTCAGCAATCGTGGCAACAAGTGCATTCTGCTTCCCCTGGCGACTGTGTATGTCGATTGTTTGTACGTCTGCAGCCCATCACACCGTCCCCATACCAGAGTTCCACTGTGTGGCTAGCAGTGCATGAGGATGGCATCAGTGTGCTGGAGTACACCTCAATGGTAAGTATGTGAAACATGGGTGCACCATGTGAAATATACCCTTCTCATTAAGAATGAAACTCTGAAAACTATGTATCTCGCAATAGTTTGCTAAACTACAAATTTCAGTGAGAATCCCCAACTCCACATAAGAAGACGAGCTCTACTACAAATGAAGGAAATCACTTGGCCTGTTTTTTCTCAACATTTTATCAGCATTTGATGGACAAAAGTACATGGTTTTCTTTGTATTCATATCTGCAGAGGTTACTTGTGTCACACTCACACAAGAACTTGATGACGTTTGGTGGTTGTCGTGATGACTTCATGTTGGTGGTAGGCCAGAGCCTTGGCAGCAGCACGGCTAAGGACAAGCCCACAGGGAAGCACCTGTTCGTCATGGAAAAACCCAAGGTTTGGCCCACTGGTGCAAAGAGCAATGTAAAGTCAAGATTCTGAACCACTGCAGTCCCACCGAATAACAGATACTGATTCACACACAAATTAAAATAATTTTTGATGTAATTTCCAATGAAAAATCATCACTCACAAATACACATCACAGTTACACTAGGATTGCTCTTGAGAAACCAGACGACATCACGTTCTAAAGCGATGATTTTCACACTCAGTACATCAGTAAGCAGTCTAAATTTTTTGATCAGCTGAATATATGCAATGCATATTTTCTCAGGTCTCTTTTCTGGTCTTTTAGATCCTGGAGATGACCCTGCTCATTGCCAGCTATATCAACAGTGCCCATCAACAGAAATCTGCCGCCCACCACCTCTCTGCTCCCGCTCTGATGTTAGGTCAGCCAGTGGATCTCAAGAGCAATGAGCTGAACAGCAAATCATCACTGGCTTCTAACAGACCTAGCAAAGTGCCAACGCTGCTGTGAGAGCACTGTCATAGAAGGCTCTCCACCTGAAATTCAACTGGTCACGTGATAAAGGAGCGCCTTCTTAATGTACGATGGTACAATAAAGTAATAGGGTACTTCTTTCTACTCAAAGCTCAGGGGACAATAAGTTGTCTTCCTCATTTACCCAGTGCAAGTGTATAATCTTTCCTTTCTCCCAGTTATAGATGGTACAATTATTCCTTTCACTTTTTTGAATGTCCTCATTTATATTTCTAAAAAAATGCTGAAACTTCACTGAATGTGACACACAATTTCGGTGGCATCATCACCATCAACCTATTTAATTGCATTTTTCCGTTATTTATTAACATTGTTTACTTGTTGCACGGCTACACCAGCGACATATACTAAATGAAATGCTTTACATATGCTTAAAGCTTAAAGGGAAATAGTGCTGTTTATGATGTTTCTTTCAGGGAAGTAACACATTAATGTCTAGGAAATAATGCTAGTGGAGAGGCTTTTGTTGTCATGAAAAGCCCAGTATAATTATTTAAAAATTCTACTAGTGTCAGTATAAAGGATTTAACATTATGTTTCAATTGAGATTTAATATATAAAAGTTTAATAATGAAATCCTGAAATAGCTAAAGCTACTAGCAGATTTAAAACCTGTCGGTAGAGAAAGAAAAGAACAGTGACACATGGGGGAAATTGTAGAAGAAAGTTTTTTTTCAATCCAACTTAACCTTTGTTGCCTTTTATAAATGCAAAGTGAAAAAGATTTAAAAATGAAAAGTGTTTACCTTCGACAACTTCAAATTTGTTTTCAAAGTGCAACAAACGTTCATGGAAAGGAAAACCATCCTTCATTTTGATATTTTTGCAATATGTTTTGCCCCTTGAATGTTGGCATTTGTTACCAATGCTGTCTATGTTTGCTTGCCTTTATGAAATGCTGTGATATACACATGAGCCAGTTGGTTTGGTCATGAGGAAGTATGTACCTTCAGATTGTTAGTAACATCATGGATTGTAGGTTGTAGCTCATAAATCTGTGCACCACCCTTCTGTTTCTTTAATTATCTGCTTTAATATTTATTTTGATATGCAGGAAATTATCACACTAATTGTGAATAATTAAAAAAACACCTACTATTAAAGCTTTATTCATTAATTAATTAAATTAAAATGGATTTTTCACTGATTTACAACAAAACAGCATTGGATAACGGCAACAAAGACAGACAGTACACTGAGAAACTACAAATACAGCTACAAAAAATGATTATTTCTGTGTTCACAAAGGAAAATGTCTGTATATTCACACTTTGTTCTGTGCATGGTAGTGAAAAAATAAACTTTGTTCTTTCTTATTTAGATTAATATTTGATAGCAACTCATAAATATCAATGGTTTCCAGTCAAAAAAATCATTATTTAAGCATGATCCAGATATATTTCTCTCAGATTTAATTTCTTATCATCAGCTGCAAGCTGAAGACAATCTATTACAGTTTTGTTCAATATTTTGAACAGAGACTACAGTAGGCCTTTATTAAAGTACAGTGTAGTTTTTTCTGATGGGTATGCAATGAAGGAAGAATTAAGCCATTAAAAAATCCTAAACAAGCTGGCTAATACATTTAATGAATTTGGATATTTTTTAATTTATTCTAGCTAATGAGCACAATGTTAGTTTAGTTAGAAACATTCACAAAAATGCAATTTGATGTGATTCTATGTTGAGCATGAGGCAGGAGAAAAGATAGAAATCAAGAAATAAGTCCGTGCTAGATAGAGAACGCATTTCTCAAACAGGTGTTTGTATAAAAACATAAATTTCTTTTGCAGGGTAACATTTTATATTTGCCGTGATAACTACTGTATACACAATTCAGCTGGATTGAACAAGCAGTTATTGTCAATGAATGACTATTATTTTTTGTCACAAATGCTACAAAATATGAACATTTCATCACTGTCAGTAAAATTCCTTTGGTATTTTCATTAAATTTTTGACATTTTGTCCAGGAGCCTATTATTTTTTCTCAATAAGAAATTAAGAAATACACTTTTACCTCGTGTTATGAACATACCATGACTTATGAATTGAAGATACGAACATTTCCAAGTTTATTTACATTTACATGCATGTATATAAATGTGAGTTTGTGTTTTTTAATAGTGTTTTTTCACCATCCTATTTTGTAAAACTTCTGTCCCTTCAGTTCCTCTTTCAGCCATTAGGTGCAGTAAAATGCAAAAACACACAGTTCTGAAATACTGTATACTTCACGTGTATTTTTTAACCAGACTTCCACGTGGTCATTCAAACACAGCACCTCGCTGTCCGCGTAATGACGTCATATTCATGCGCCGTTGCTAGTCGTGACGTTTACAAACATGGCTTCAGTGGATCCTGTTCGAAGAAAACTGTAGGTTGGAAAAGGCTGGAAAAATGATCATTTGACAGAAGAGGATGCCAAAGATAAGGTTGAAACTGAAATCAATAGCAGTTTTAGACTAATAGTTTGGCGAGTGGTGTGTAACCAGATCGCTAATACCTAGCTGTCTGCGGTTGTGTTTATTTTTTCGCGTTGCAAGAAGAGACTCTATCTATCTGTGACGTAAGCGGTCTGACTAGGAAATACTGCACACCTGTTGGGTCCGCGAGCTGGTTCGCGTATCTTTTTGTTCATCATGCTATTGCTAGTATTTGGTGCCCGAAACCCGTCGTTGTTTACACTGACTCACTTTGTCTCTCGCTGTTTCGGGCAGCGACGCGCTGTGGGAGTTGGCCGCCGCGGAGGTGCGCGCGCGGGAGCGCGAGGTGAGCGAGGGTCTCGCGGAGCCGCGCGCGGATCCGTCGGCAGTGTGCGAGAGGACGCTCTTCTTCATGGGCAGCAAGGCAGGGGTGAGCGCTCGCAATCACAGCTTCGCACGGCGCGTGCCTCTAACGTGGGGGATAAAACTTTGAGAAGCTCAACTGTCAGTTACTTCTGTTAATCCATTTTTTTTTAAAAATTTATTTATTTATTTAATAATTCAACACATAGTGTACAAATTTTCAAGTTTCAAATGCATTATTAGCTCAGTACATTCATTTAGCTGACACTTTTTCTCCAACTTGAATCATTTTACCCGTGATTTATACAGCTGGGTAATTTTTTGCAGCAATTTTTTGTACCTCATTGAATGGTACTACTGCATTTATTCATTTATCTGATGCTTTTCTCCAAAGCGACTATAATGTTAAGGTTACAATTATTATTATAGTTACTTAACTTACAATTATTTACCAATTTATACAGCTGGGTAACTTTACTAGAGCAATTTAGGGTAAGTACCTTATTGAATGCTACTGCAGCTGGGAATTGAACCTGCAACCTTTGGGTCCAAACGCAGCAACTGTAACCACTACACTGCCAACTGACCCAAGTAACCTTAAGCTAGAGGACAGTGCAATGTCTGGCATAGTGTTTGTTTATTTAACTGGCATCTTTGTCCAAGGCGACTTAGATGAATAGGTTGTACAAAGTAAAGCTTTAAAAGTCTTTTTCTAAATCTAGAATACCCCGGAGGGGCGGGCAGCTACTGGCACCCGGACCCCCAGAGGTCCCCCCCCTTCTTTTGTACCCAACTATCTGTTTGTCTTATGCTTTTGTTCAGTGTTCTGTGTCACTGTGTAAAAGAAGGTGATCTAAACTGAACTGAAGCTGTGCTTACAAGATTGCAAGATACAGCGGATGAAAGTTCACAATGACATAGTGTTCCAACCAACACAATCTTTCAAGAAGAGAAATAAATGTGTAACAATTCAGTACATATTTCATAATTTTTATCACTAAGTAACTTAGCACAGTGGAAAAGACTTTAAAAAAAGGCAGTTGGTAGTGAATTACACTGAAGTCAGTCATCTGGCTTTGGCTGGGTCCCACTCTCTGGTGGGTCTGGGGTTTGAGTCCCGGTTGGGGTTCCTTGCGATGGACTGGTGTCCTGTCCTGGGTGTGTCCCCCTCCCCCTCCAGCCCTATGCCCTGTGTTGTTGGGTTAGGCCCCAGTTTGCCACGGCCCTGCTCGTGACAAGCGGTTTCAGCCCGTGTGTGTGTAAAAGTCATCTGGCAACTGAGGAAAGGAAAACAAAAAACTCCCTGGTAAGGATATGGAGAAAAACATACCTCTGGGAGTCCAAGTCCCAGAGGCTGGCTTCTGCTCTTTGGCATTCTACAACCTGCCTTTGCCATTTCAGGGGAGAAAAAATAACAAACACATAACAATATATTTATGCCAAGAACCCAATAAAGAAACAGTAGGGCCACCCTTTGTCTTCAGAACATTTTCAGTCCTCCTTGGAATGCTGTCATACAAGTCCTGAACTGTATGTAGTGGGATATTTCTTCAACAAGAAAAGCCTCAAATTCTTTGAGGGATAACTTCCTATTCAGTGATGATTAGATCTGGTGACTGTGGAGGCCTTGTAATGCATTAGACGTCATCCTGGTGTTCATGAAACGCATAATCATCCTGGAATATGAGAACAACATGAGAGAGGAGTGTCTGCAAACATACGGTGCACCGGGTCTTCTAAAAATGTCCTTGTTCCTTGGCTATTATATGGTGAAATAGCACAATCGTTGGACCTCTTGTCTCACTTTAGACATCTGCCTGTTCCATTATATATCCCCTACCATGTTTAACAGTTGGAAACAGACTGTGGGTTGAAGGCATCTTCTGTCTTTCTGTAAACATAACCCATTTGAATTGGATTGTACAGATGTTTGTAATTGCGATTTACTTACTTCAAAGATTTATTTCCTAACCCTAACCATAAACCCATTCCTTTCCTGACCCTAACTGCTGATTTAGGTACTTATCCCGAGTTGATACATTAAGACTACCCTGCTGTAAAAAAGATTATCTAACACTGTAATTCATCTTGGACAAAAGCATCAGTTAAATGAAGTTTAATAATTCTTGCCCAAAAAGAAATGAAGAGGAGAATGAGGGCTGTTAAGCAAAAGGTTTGGAAAGCATTGTACTATACGTTCAGTGGCGTTATACATTTTTGTACACGTTATACATCAATAAATGCCACGAGTAACTGTTTCAGGAAAGATGGAGACACTGTATAACCCTTTCCTTGATTTTCCTCAGGGAAAGACAACAATTGTGCTACGATGTCTTGACAGGTAAGTCTAGACAAAATGAGAACAGTCATTGTTTCTAAGTAAATGGAGAGTGAAAGAAATATGCCTTTTGGCAGGGATGAGACACCCAAGTCGACACTAGCGTTAGAGTACACCTTTGGAAGAAGAGCACGTGGACACAACACGGTAGGAGGGAACTTCTCGTCTCTCTTACCCTGATATGATAATATTAGCATCAATATTGTGACGTAGCTGACTTTAATGTCCTCCTTGTTGCCAGCCCAAGGACATTGCTCACTTCTGGGAGCTGGGAGGTGGGACCTCCTTGTCAGACCTCATCCAGATCCCAATCACAGTACAAAACGTGGGGTCTGTGCTGCCACTTCCACTTATTAACCATTCACATCATTCATAATTAACTTTGTCTGTGGCTGTTAGGCAAAATAATTACCGTTTGTTATGTGACCCCGTATGGGATGAGCGGTTCTGAAAATGTGTGTGTGTGTGTGTGTGTGTGTGTGTGTGTGTGTGTGTGTGTATATATCCACTGTGTAGCTGTGCAACTGTGGTGCTGGATGTGCCAAATATATGAGGTTTTTGAATAAAACAGGCTTATGGTTCCACTTACTGTCTTGACTGAACACATTTAACTTTTGTGAGTTCTTCCAGGTATACGAAAAGTAGGAAAATCTTCTAGATTTCTCTTTCAGGACCAGAGGTTCACTAACCTTGATGTAGGAGGCTAAAATGTTGAGACACAATACACACTGGGTCAGTGAAGCTTAGGGCTGAGGCAGTGTGATCTGTCTCTACAGTGCCCTGTCAGTGGTGCTGGTTCTGGATCTGTCCAAGCCCAGCGTGCTGTTTGGAACCGCAGAGCGACTGCTGCAGGTCACCCGGGCCAAAGTGGACCAAGTATTTTCTGACCTGCAGAGGACAGGCGAGTCCAAGTCTGGCAAGCCACCTGCACCAAACAGAGCCCCACGCATCCTCCACAAGGACCATCCGGTGAGAGGGAGGGAGAACGTCTTCCTAATGCAGCAACAGAGGTTTATTAATCTAGAAAGGAGCTCTGTAGTTAAACTCAATATTTGGTGCATTCTAATGCAGCTGAAACTCGAGTAATTTGAATTCCCACAGGACCGTGAACTCATAAATCCGTTCCCAGTTCCATTGCTCATCATTGGCAGCAAATTTGACATTTTTCAGGTAAAATACTGGCCCTCTTGGCCTGTTTATTTGCAGTCTTTTCCTAAGGTTTTGAGTAATTATTCTCTACAAGAATGTGTTTTCAGTAGACCTGCCTTATGCGATATGCTTTATTTGTCTGTACAATGTAGTAATATCAGTGCAACTGCTTGGTAATATTCTGAAAAGACATGTCTTTACCTGCTTATTCTTTTTTGTAAAGGACTTTGACTCTGAGAAAAAGAAGGTGATCTCCAAGACCCTGCGATTCCTTGCTCATTATTATGGAGCATCTTTAATCGTAAGAATCCGAAAAATTGTTTGGAATGTTGTCAGACTTTCTCAGGTTTGCGCCCATAGTAACTTGTGAAATGTATTTTGTAAAACGTGAAAATCTATGGTGATTTAAAGAAATCCTTGGCAAAACTGAGCTCCAGGGTTTTACATTATCGTGGTTCATCAAGCGTCTCATTGTTCTTTCACTACAAATTTAAATCGTGTTCAATTGAAATACATTTTACTGTTGGTCCTTTATCATTTGTCAAGGCTCAGACACATCACTGAATTTTCATGTTACTATTTTAGTTACTATTTTGGCCATACTGTGAGATATTTTGTGAATCTTCCGTTTTGCCAACTCTTAAACAGGCGTATGTTGCATTTTCCCCTGTGTACATCTGCAGAATGTTTCCCTGTGTTTTTCTGCAGTTCACCAGCACTAAGTCAGAGAATCTGATGGCAAAGACCAGGGGTTTGGTCACTCATCTGGCCTTTGGAATGGAGAGAGGGTAAGAAGTCTTATTGTTTACTTTGGTTTTCAGATCCTTTCAGTTTCCTGAGCATCTGGGTAAGTGTGCCCATGTGGTCCCTATAGTCCTCAAGAACATGTTAAAATGTTTTCACTTTCCAACAAACAGCTTTTCCCCTTTCTTGTTTTGATCAGGAAGACTGTGTCCGTTGACCCTAGTAAGCCCCTGATAATTCCGACTGGAATGGACTCCTTCAGTCAGATTGGTGAGTCTCCTCGTACTTAATGCTCTGAAATCTGAAAATGTTCTTGTATGTGTTTTATATAATCAAAATGATGGAAGTATATTATTTAGTCTAAGGTGGTGTTTGGGGCAAAAATTTGATTCAATGTATTTTTTTAAGAGTGCTCTTCTCATGCAGTGACACAGATCACTGAACAAAGGATCAGAAGACAATAACAAGTAATAGGTTAGTTATACATTAAATTACTACAAGAACTGTATTAGGTATTAAAGCTATGAAGTAAGGCAACTGGCCATAGAGGAAAGGGAAACAAAGCTATTTAATGCTTTATACATCAAGAGTTAGATTTTTATAGTCTGTTCTAAACTTAACTGGAAGTCAATGCAGTGATTCAAGAACTGATGTTTTATGGTCATACTTCTTGTGACAATTCTGGCAGCAGCATTCTGTATTAACTGTAACCTGGAAACAGTCTGGTATGGACAGCCCGATAAGAGAGCATTACAGTAGCCTGTCCTGCTCAAAAGATATGAACCAGTTTTCCAGCATCTTGCCTAGATGAAAATGGCCTTAATTTAGCTATATGTCTCAGCTGAAGAAAGCAGGACCTAGTCAGTGTTGCAACATGAGACAAAAATGACAAATTTATGTCCAATAAAACACTCAGATGTTTGATTCCATACGCTTGAAACGCAAATGTGTGAGTGAAAGACTGATCTAATTCTGACAAGGGTTGCAGCACCTCAAGTACCACTGGTTTACTGGCATTGATAGATTAAAAAATTACTAATCCACAATTTTATATCAGTAAATCATGTACATCAGTACCTCATGTAATTTGTCATGAGGTTTAAAGAGACATAACTGAGTATGAGTGAAAACTCACATTACGTTTACAAATATCACCCAATGGTAGCATGTACAGTGAAAACAAGAATGGACCTAGCACAGAACCTTGGGGTACACCGTATTAAAACGTAAACAAGAACAACGGTCATCAGATTTTAGCACAACCTGTTAGTAATTAGACGAATAGGAACACCACTTCAGAATAGTTCCCATTAGTCCAACCAGGGATTCAAGTCTACTGCGTAACGTACACTTAATTGTCGCTATTCTTGGGAGTTACGTTCCTAGAAAACCCCGTGAATACAGAAAATACGAATACGGAACTATTAACCCTATGGGGGAAAAAGGGGGCTTAGGTTCCTGTGGCACCCTGTTCACCATATACTTTTGCAAAACACCACTTACTGTATTGTGGATTTTATAAATGTATTTTATACACTGTTTCCTTTGTAATAGAGTTGTGCGTTGCCTCATCGCAAACCACTTTTGCACTTTCTTGTGCCATTTCATGCACAGCTCTATGAATATCTTCTTTCTTATGGTGGATTGACTGAACTGCGGATCCATCAACACCAAATTCACAGCCTACGGATGCTATGCACTTACCACGACGACGTTTATTTTATTTATCGTATTTTATCAATGTAGCTCATTGCATCCTTTTTCGCTTGGGCACACTTGCCAACACACTTTCACTTGCACTCCACTTGATGCCATTATTAATTAAAAAATAAGCAAAAAAAAGCGTAGTACTGTGAAAAAGTGGATTCGAAAATGTTCGAGAAAACACGTTTTAACATGAAAGTCATGAGAACAGCGAAAAGCCTCTCCTCGCTGGAGCCCATCTGCAACATTGCACGGTAGGCATCTCAATGTTTTTTTTTTTTTTTTTTCTCTCCCCCCCCCCTGCTGTGCATGGCAGTGAACAGCCATGAGGTGCCCATCAATGGCGAAAAATGGGTTAAGCTTTATTTCAGGTGAATGAGCGAACCTGTGAACGCTGAACACACAGATAGCGAGGATAGATAGCGCTATGATCATTCAAATCGAAACACATCTTTCCTGCTGGAAATTTTTATTTTGATTCCATTGTCTTTTATAAGCATCGTCCAGTGTTAAATCACATTTTTATCAAAGTTTATTAAATGAAATACATTGTTGCTGTCTTTTTTTTAAACTGTACTTAGGTTCTCCACCGATAACAGATGTTGACATTGGGACTCTTCATGCCAGAAATCCTTTGGACCTGTGGAAAAAAGTTTTTGAAAGAGTTTTTCCTCCCGAGGTAACTCTTTACATTCATAGACTCAAACACAAAATGCTTGTGTGCTTCAAAAGTCAGTATTTATGCTGCAAATGCAGTGTTTTATCAAGTAAATTCAAGTTTTAATTATCAGATGCTTAAATTCCCTGCAATTTCATCTTCCTGCAGAGCACCAGTGACCTCAAAGAGCTGAAGGACCCAGCTAAAGATCCTCAGTATAGTGAGGCTCAGATTGACTCCATGAGAGCACAGAAAGACCAGGTATGTAAGGAGACCCGAGTCTGTTTATCTCAGATAAAGGGGTAGAAACTGGACTAAAGTCTGTTCTTGCTAGAATAACTCATTTAACTAATTGGAATCAAAGCTTTTCCTTCTCATGTAAATGTAGTATATGTACCCTGTGGAAATGCACATTTTAGCCACTAGATGGGGTGTGAAGAGGAAAAGCAGTTTTCCCCAAGGTTATTAACCTTTTTTTATAGATCTGTCAGTCAGTAGGAGGGAGCTGGTGGCACAGCAGGTTTGGCCTGTGCCTCCCTCCTCAGTCTTGCGCTGGACTATTGTCCCAACTTGAGTGCGTCCCTGGCCCCCATGCTTCTGGGCTAGGCTCCAGCTTACCGTGACCTGGCTTCAGAAAAGGTGCAGGGGTTTAGCTAACTTAAATTCTCCAGACAGCTGGGTAATTTTTACTGGAGCAATGTAGGGTAGGTATTCAAGGTCACTACAGCCAGAGGTTAGGGTTTGAACCTGTAAGCTTTGGATCCAAGGGCAGTAGCACTAACCACTACTCTACCAGCTACCCCTTATTTACAGGTACAGCTTTTCTCTAAAGTGACTTCCAATGAACTCTATGTAGTGTTATATCCCTTATTCATCAAGGTGGCTTACATTGGGTCACTCATCCATACATCAGTAGAACACAGGGTCTCTGTCACTCACACACTGTGAGTGAACCTGAATAGGGTGTCTTTGCAGTGTGGGAGTAAACCCACATAGACAACATGCAAACTCCGTACCAACTGAGCAGGGAATCGAACCCATAGCCTCCTGCACCACCCAGGCGCTGGGAGACAGCAGCACTACTCATTGTGCCACCATGCCACTCATTTCCTACCTACTAGCATTTTAAGTCTTTAAATTTCATGGCTGGGCAGTATGGTGATGCAGTGGGTAGCACTGCCACCTCACAGCCCCTGAGCCGTTAGGATGAAAGTTCAACTACAACTCAGCGTGTGCGGAGTTTGCATGTTCTTCCCTCATCTGCTTTTGTTTCCTCCAATAGTCCATAGCCGCACACGTGCGCACAGACTAGAACCACTTGTCCCGAGCAGGGTTGCAGGGAGCAAGGGGACGCACCCAGGACAGGACGCCAAACCCGCTGCACCCCCTACTCATAGCCCTGCAGTTCATGTGAATTTGTAAAACTAAGTTGCCCGTACTGTGTGGCTACCGTGTAATGGACTGGTGCTCCATCCAGGGTGTCCCTGTGCCCAGTGATCCTAAGATAGGCTTTAAAGCACCACAAGCCTGACAAGGGCAAGCAGAGAGTGAATTTCAACTGCAACAGTAATGTCAGTGTTTTTTTTTTTTTAGTGTACACAACAGAATACAGATATGTACTATAGAACAGATTCATATTGCTTTTGCTGACTGTTTTCCTAAGGAAAACTTGAATAACTTTTGTGTCCTCTAGTACCCTCTGTTTATAGGAGCCATAGACACAAACAGGTTCTGTGACCTTCTGTAACCTGTTTCCTTGGTGTCACTGTAATGATTTTATTCTTTCTTCAAACGTTCCAGCCTTACACCTGCTTTAATTTCAGTCACTAGTGCATAATTTTAAGCAGATTGTGAGCTGGAAAATTATTTTCAAACCAAAGTTCACAAGGAACATTGAAGCGCTGACTTTTGTCCTGATTTGACAGTGAATGTATTTGAACTCCTTATTTGCAAATGTTTGCTTTAATTACTTTTGCATAGACAGTAATAAAACCCAGCAGCCCTTAGGGCAAATACTGAAACTGATTTTTCTTTTTCCATAAAGGAGCTGGAACAGTACAAGAAAAATGCTTCAAAGTCATGGAAGGGCATAGATTTTGAGTCCCAGAAGAGCTAAGGTTTGGTTCAGAGCTGGTGGAGCTCACAGGGAGACCAGAAGACCGACATCAGAGAGCAGAGGACACCATCAAAAACTGGGCACAAAATGAACTCATTCAATAATATTGGTCATTCATAATACTGTATAATGTAAGGTTAAAAACTTCTTATAGTTTGAACATGTTGAAAAGATGTATCAAAATTGTCTAAGTATTTTTGTCTTCAGGGAGATTAATTTCAATTGGCACACTGGTGCAAGGCATCACAGGTTAAAGGGCAACTCAAATGAACCATGTGTTATTGTAAAAGAGTTATAGGGTCATAAAAAAACCACCTCTAAAATAAATTACTATTCAAAGCTCTATACAGTAAAAAAAGTTGCAAAACATGCCAAGCAAAAATAATTGCAGCGTTCATTAAAATGTAGTTTCATTTTTAGAGCTTATGTTAATCATAACATGCTTGTACTTCTAATGCAAGTATACAGTACTGATGCTAACTAAGAGTGGTATTTCTGAGAAAAATGACTGTTGCATCGCAACCTTTTCATATGAAAAATCTATTTGGAATTTTGCATATTCTAGTTCTCTGGTGACAGTTTTGTATTTGCATCTCTGCTAAGTGAAGGCTCGCTCGCCCAACAACATTGTCATCAACGGCAAATGAGGCGGTCACGAATCTTGAAACTGATGATACCCAGCACCACCAGGGCAGGCAGGAAGGCATAAAGCATGAGGAAATCCAGCATGTAGCGGGACAAGGCACCCGGGTAGCCCTGCTCAATGACGGCGTTCCCATCGAATATCGTGCATAGGTTGGTGTTCCCGGGCAAGGTGTCTGAGAGATCTGCAGGGGAGCAGTACACAGAAATGACTACCAATGGCCAACCAATGCAGTGATCAGCAACTGTTCTCAGTGTCCTTTGGACCATTTATACTCAGTCTGCTGTCCTCTGTAACCCTTAGTGAATGAAGTGTACTTATACCAATATCCTGACTAAGCTAGACCTCACAATTGTCTGAAACTTTGACCTTTTCTTGGGGAGAATAAAGGTCGGATATACTTTTTCGGTGGATTGTTTTCGCCAACGAGGGGGAATCGGAAAGAGGACGTTTTACCACAGGTGAAGTTGTGGCCGTAGAACTCTGTGACAATGAGGAGCTCGCAGCCATATTTCTGGAACGTGAGGTAGCTGAGCCACTGGAAGACTAGGGGCATTTGCTGGGTGCTCCTGAAGAGGGAACAGGTGTCGTAAGAACTAAGAAGGTGTCAAAGAGCTCAGAGCAGAAAATTTAATGGCACAGAAACTCATTTTAACCAGAGCTGTGACAGAGATCATTCTCAACAAGGTAAAATACAGACCAAAATTCCCATAAATTAACAATCCAGTCTAGTGAACGGTTTTTTTTTTTTTTTTTTAAATATAGGCCAGAAAATGTATTGTTTTTAATTATTTTACATCGGTTGTTTTGCATCTTGTGTATGTTAATTTAAAAAGTACAGTTAGTAAACCACTTGGGTGAAATCTCAAGTTGAATGTAGTGAAGAATGGATTCATAGAATGATTGAGGATGCCAGCCCACCTGAGAAAGCCAGAGCCCACCAGGATACCTGCCACGTTAAGCAGGGCCACACCGCTGTTGACCATGTTGGGGTTCTGCACTACCCCCAGCAGCACCAGGGTGAGGAGCTCCCCAATTATATGGGGTACGAGGACCACCGCAGAGAAGCAGAGGAACCGCAGGACATCCGGGTACATGCCCACAGTCCTGAAAAGCACGAGCACATACATGCAGCGTATTCATTATATTTGGCTTAAATCTAAAAATGTGGCAATGTATTGTTTTTTCAGAAAACTATCAGCAGGAAGAGTTGGGGGAAAAAACGAACAGGACCATAAAAATGCAATGGAGGAGAGCTGGCTTTAAAGGTAATGCTCAAAGACCTAAATCTCAGACACGGTGTGTGTGTGTGTGTTCAGGAGCTACAAAGTCAAACGTCCAGTACTCAAACAACTTTTGAGAAGCCAGGAAAGCCCACCAGTAGAGGAAGGAGGAGAAGATGAATACGCTGATAATACTGAAGGGCAGGATGTGAAAGATGTAGGCCAGGAACATCTGCCACTTGTGGTAGAGCCCATCCTTGCTCTCCTGGTCACTGATAGCCCTCAGAGGAGGAACTGGAGGAACAAGAGTGGAGAACCATCTGAGGAAGACTCCTTTATTCACTGCATGTTTAACAAATACTTTAGTATCCATTAGAAATGCTACAGCAGAATCCCTCATGAGACTCAAACCTGGAAACTTTGGAGCCTTGGTTGCTAGTTCCTTCTAGCACCGTATTTACCTACATTGGTAGGTAATTACCAGCATCATCACTGAAAAGAAAAAGTGTAATTGCACTTTTGACTGGTACTGTATGTCTAGATGAACTTGGAGAAAGTTCTTAAGGTGCTCAGATAGTCTTTAGGGGCTGCACAAGATCAAGGGTCTGAGATCAAAGTGTTCGAGGCCTGTGTTTAATGGCCTTGGCCCGTTCAAATGTTCAGTGAAAACTTTTTACATCTCACCCTTATCTTAATTCTCCACACATCCTCTCTGTGCTTATCCCACTGCCTGGCTCTCAAAATTAAAGCTATAAAGCAGCAGGTGTACATGTCACTGCTTTTGCAATTCATTTTCCACTATGAAGAAATCAGGTCGGCCTTTGGGGGTAATAGGAAATGATCATCTGAATCTCGGTCTGTGACATCTTTTGGGCTGAGATGTCTTGGGTTTGAGACTACAGTAAGACAATAGTGTTAATTTAAAGGCGTGAACTTTGCTGTTGATCTTCATAAATGTTAAGCATGTATTTAACTGCAAAATGAAACAGATCCACTGAGGAGGTACTCAATTCGAGTTTACACTTGGTCATATGCAGTGCCCTTTGTCGGCCAACCCACAACCCTCAGAACTCACACAAGGCCACAGCGTTCAGCATGCCTGTATAGGGCGAAGCACCCATGGACTGATAGATGATGCCAATGCGGTCCTGAATGGCACCTTTGATGACGTTGTTGTCCAGTTTCATGACAAAGAAGGCCACGAAGAAGCCATAGATGAGGTTCTGGGACAGACGCATGAGGACACCCATTCGGTCCCTGGAGAGGTTCTTCATCGTCCTTCTGCAGTAACATAGTCAGGGACAAGTAAAAAGGATGTACCAATACTTTGAAAAACTATAGTACAGGGACCAGCATTAAATTTCCACCCTCGTTCAGCTAAACGGAAGGGTGACGCTCTTAAAAATATTTTGTTGTCCAAGGCAGCTTTCATAGTTCATATACGTATCACTTATTTGGCTTTACTTTGGCTTCATGTTTTCTTTGGCTTGGGATTGTAAATCAGCTGTATGCCCTGGGTAAATTTCCAATATATCCTGTGGCCTTGAGAAGGTACAGAATTTTGTCAGAACAACCCCACTGATATAAACTGTTCAAATGCAATGGCATCACTTTAGAAAAACAGGAAAGATTGCACTTCATTACACTTGAAGAGAAAAGGAAAGCAGTGTTGCTGTGTTCAAGTAGGTAGGAGAGCGAAGAGTCTTGCAGCTCTGCTCGGGGGCTCACCTGAAGAGGACTCTGAGCTTTTCCAGGTTGCCGGGCGACTCTTTGCTCTTGAAGGGAATGTTGGGCTTGTCTGCAAGCTGGCAGCTCTGTTGGATCCGATCCATCATGCTCTGGTAGATGCCGGAACGTTGGTAGGTTGATAAGATGCCATGCATGCGGTTGCAGGTGATGGCCTCCCTTTCATTGCACCGCGTGTCCACCGATGTCAGGTCCACTGTCCACACAACATCCCAGTTCAGTGCGTTGAGCTGCTTCACATATCATTTTTCTTCATTTTCTCCTTCCAGGCTGGTTAATGACTGGTCATGTTTGTACCCCCTTGTGCCATATGAATTGTATTAGCTTGCGTTGACTAAGAATTTCTAGGTTTCTTTGAAACTCAACAGAGAAAGGGCAACGGGGGCAATGTGTGTCTATGTGTGTGAGGGTTGAGCGAGAAAGAACGGGACAAACCATAGAAATCAAACGGGTTGCAGTACTCGGGGCACTCATAACCACAGCCGCTGAAGAAGTTCACCATCTCCCCCGGCTCGCCGCAGAACACCAGCTCCCCGAGGCTCATGATGGCTATCCTACTGAACACCTGTTGGACAAACAGGGCTCAGTCAGTTACCCAGAAAGACATCCAGGGTACTCAAACACAACTTTCAGAGAACATCGTGATTGACCGGCTAAAACGCACGAAGCCCAGTTTTTCACGCCTGAAACGTCAACGCCATTTTTGAGATGGATTACTTTTACGCACCACATGCACAAAACAGAAGTGCAGAAAAGCCCGTATCAACTGTGCATCTGTGCAAACCCACCTTGAAGAGCTCAGACCGTGGCTGGTGGATGGTCACTATGACTATGCGGTCTCTCTTGGCCATCTCAGCCAGCAAGACCACTATCTGACTGGCCGTCATGCTGTCCAGGCCTGTGGTTGGTTCATCCAGCAGAATGATCTCTGCAATGACATTCATCAATATCACAAATAAAAGTGACACCACAGGTTTTCAGACCGAAAACGGCAAGCGGCCCGCAACAGAAAAAGTACAATTTCAAAAGAAAGGTTTCTTTTCTTCCGAAAGAAAGTTGACTCGAGAAGTGTGTCAGCTTTCTCTTGAGAATTACCTCCGCCCTCCTTAGGATAAGCCTGTTTTCTTCGCCTTCAAATTCTCCAATTAGAACAATTAAGATTGCTTTTTTTTATTAAGGAGGGGATAATTAAGAATGGAATTAATTGTGTTTTTCTAATTAATACTGTCTTGCTTGATTGGATAAGCCGGCGGATTGGAGCACCTCATCAGTGTGGACCTCCGCGAGGTGGGAAATTGTCCATCTAATCGGGCCGAGCCCTCCGTCGGGCCCAGCAGCACTCTCTGTGGGACAAAGCCTAATCCGCCGCACATGATAACCCTGTCCCTCATTATTCCGGGTCCCTGTCTACTGCTCCCGCCATTGTCCCTCCTTCTCACCGTCTCTCGTGCTCAGTGACGTGTCACATCACCTTCTCCATGCTTTTCTGGGGTTTGCAGTGGGAGTTCTAGTGTTTCCGTTTGACGAGTTTTCTCCCGCTAACTCGGTGTGTGTGTGTGTGTGTGTTGCTGATTTGTACGTAATCGTCCGTGGGCATTTGTGCGAAGGAACGTAGACGTAAATTTGTAAAAATTACATGTTAGTGGTGTGAGTTTATGTACATCTAATTCTAAGTGTGCGTGTGCGCACGCACATCCGCCCACTCTCACTCACTGGGGTCCTGAAGAAGCTGACTGGCGATGGACACCCTCCTCCTCTCACCCCCAGAGATTCCTGGAAAGATGCGGCCCCCGATGACGTTGTGGGCCACATGAGTCAGACTGAGCTCTGCCATCACTGCCCCAACCTGCAGATCAGGAGGTCATACGTCACCAAGCGATGCAAGATAACCATCACCTTTCACCCTTACTCATCTTCCCATCTATTCGCACATATACCATACATCCTCCATGCATAACAACCCTAACTAAACAATGGTGTTTAGAAAAAGTCCTTTTGTTAAACTGGCTGAGTAGAGCTGCTCCATCAGCGTGGCAGTATGAAGATGCGACTTCGGCTAGAAGTCGGCTGCTCCTCTTGCCTTCTTGCGAATGGCGTCGGCAGAGTGTCGTCTCAGGGCGAGCTGAGCCGTGAAGGTCAGAGTCTCCTCCACCGTGAGGTAGCTCAGGAGGTTGTCACTCTGGCGTAGAGGGACAGAGTAAGTGAACTACTGGCTAGATGCTCCAAGGACATCTGAACTTTTCTCAGACATCTGGCACATGCTTGCACATTCGGCGAAAAATATTTTAAACTTCATTTTTGGTTCTGATTTTCAAGAAAGAAATGGTATTGATAAAATCTTTTAACATCGTCTAGTCCATGCAAATAAAATATTACTGTGAACAGTTTAAGACTTAGTTGATACCTTTTGCCAAAGCAACTTACAATGTCACACACACACACACTGGCTGAAACCGCTTGTCCTGAGTGGGGTTGCGGCAAGCTGGAGCCCAACCCAACAACACGAGGCACAAGGCTGGAGGGGGAGGGGACACACCCAGGACGGGACGCCAGTCCATCACAAGGCACCCCAAGCAGGACCCGGTCCAACCCACTGTACCACCGCGCCCCCGTTACAGTGTTAAGCGACCTGCAATTATTTCCCTATTTATAGAGCTGGGTAATTTTTACTGGAGCAATTTAGGGTAAGTACCTTACTCAATGGTACAGCAGTTGGAGGTGAGACTCGCACCTGCAACCTTGCGGTCCGAATGCAGCGGCTGTAACTACTACACTACCAGCTGCCTCCGGTAAACATTCCCTTTCAAACTCCAATACACGACAATAAATCACAGCAATAAAGTTGAGGTCAAACTGAAAAATGTTTAAAGTCTGGTCAGTATGTTGTCCCCTTTTCAGATGAGCTGTGAGTTAATCATTGATGGTCAAGTTTTGCTGGAGTTTGACATTTTGAGACTCCTTTTCACTGTGTGAAAACAAAGTGTGCGTGTGTCAAAGGAGGTGTCCGCAGCTCTCCCCTACAATACCATCAAACCCACATGGGTGAGCAAAGCGACTTCGGCGCTGCAAGTTTACAGGGCCTCCGATGTTCTCCGTTTTATTTTTAATAAGTCAGAGAGGTTTATCGTCTCCGCTTCATCCGGAGCTCTTGATGAAGAAAAAATGACGGGATTAGTTTGCTGCTCCAGCGGCTACAGTGGATTTTATCTCCGGGCTCAAGTAAAACGAGAGATTATTTGGAGGGCCGCAGTTTATCCCTCCGTGTTTCATTAAGTACCGGATCCACTTGAACACTCCTCGGAAAGATAAGGAGGGACCTGCCTGTAGCTCTGGCTAATTCCCCTCCCGACCCCACCCCATCGCACTAAATTGGCGTTATCTTTGTGAACTTGGCCGCTGGTTGCCCCTTCCCTACCCTCTCCTCTCTCCTCCTCCTCACATGCGAGCGAGAAGTTGACGTGCCCAAAGTTCAACCTTCCGTCGTCTTCTCCCGTGCAGCGATCCCGCATCTGCTGTTACAACGAAGGGTTTACGCGGCGTCGCGTCACGACGCGACGGGTTCGCCGCGTCCGTGTTTGAGCGCGCCATACCTGCAGCACGTAGGAGAAGCAGTCCGGGAGCTGCTTTCTCTTCAGCTTCCTCCCGTTCACGAACACCTCTCCTCCGAAGTCACCTTTGCTGCCAATGCGGCCTGAAATTGCATCCAGGAGAGTGGTCTTGCCAGATCCTGACATACAAACACACGCAATTACATACACTTGACTTACATTTATATTTATTCACCTCGCCGACACTTTCCTAGAAACCAACACGCATCTCAGGAAACAACACAAAAGTGCATTCAGATGCAGACACGTGTTTCTTGAGTACGGTCAGTTTGTCTCGCCACCATATAAACCTGTACGCATTTCATGAGGAGCAGTGAAGAGCGTTTTTAAAACAGATAATGCTGTAGATGCAGCATATAGGAGATCAGGGGAGACGTGAGCCTGAAATATGTGTTCCGAGACCTTGCTTGGATGTTCAGAGAGATTCGGCAGTTCTGAGTGGGACGAAGAGGACATTTGACTGTGCTGGAGCCAGAAATGAAAACCTTCATGCTTTTGATTTGGGACCTCAACTGCTTGGGACCACCAAACAGCGAGACACGGAGGGACAGCACAGGGGTAGCATTCTGGCAGGAGTGATCGGGCATCGGATGCATAGAAGTGTTGGTGAAACCACATGGATAGATGTTCCTATGATATGCCTTATAATAAAATAATAAAAAAAAATGTGCTAAAACTTCAGCATCAGAGTGTCACCCACCAGAATTTCCCAGAATCCCCATGATCTGGCCGCTGTCCACGTGAAAGGACACATTTCTGAGGATCTGCCGTGTCCATCTCTTTCTGTGAGAAGGAATGTCCCACCAGGGTCCTACGCGCTCACTGAAAAAAAAAACAGAAAACCAGGTACGTTCCACCATCAGCTTTGATGTAATTGCTGATGATCTAAAATCACCTGATGTCCTACACTTTTTCACAGATGGCTAGAACAGATATCACAGCTGAGGTGACATTTTATTCGACTATATGATGGACATGAAAAACAGCTTTAGCGAAGAGAGGAAAAGAGGACAAAAGCTGGATGATGAGACAGTACAGGTAACACTTGGGTTTAAAAAAAAAAAAAAAAGGTTACAGTGCCTTCAGAAATTATCCCTCCACTTTTTCCTCACTTTGTTGTAGACTTATTCAGAATGGGTTGAACTCATTCTTTTTTTACATCAATTGCCACACAATGTCCCATAATGACAAAATAAAAAATCCAGTTTTTAGGACTTTTTGCAAATTTATTTAAAAAAATCTGATATTTCTGATTACATTAAGATCCTTTATTCAGTACTTTGTAAGAGTATGTCTAGCAGCAATTACAGCTGCAAGTCTTCTTGGGTGTGCTTCTACGAGCTTTGCAAACACGGATTTGGGCAGTTTGTCCCTTTCCTCCCCGCAGATCCTCTCAAACGCTGTCAGACTGGATGGGGAGTGTAGGTGAACTGCAGTCCTCAGGTCTCTCCACAGATTTTCTATGGCGTTCTTGAGTTATGGCAGGGCCACTCAAGCACATTCAGAGACTTGTTCCAAAGCCACCCCAGTGTTGTCTGTTGGCTGTGTGCTTCACATGTATTCTCATACTGAAAGGTCCTGGATTTCTTCAGGGACCTGTGCATTTGGCTCTGTTCACTTTTCCCTTGATCCTGAGCAGTCTCCTAGTCCCTGTCACCAAGAAGTCCCCCACAGCATGATACTGCCACCACCATGCTTAATCATAGGGATGCTATTACCCAGGTGACCAACATGTCATTTGGCTGTCAGGCCAAAGACTTCAATTTTTGTCCTTTCAGACCAAATGTTTTTTTCCTCATAGGCTCAGAGTCCTTTAAATGCTATCTGGCAAACTCCTTTAAGGCTGTCAGATGATTTTACTCAGGAGTTACTTCTGTCTATTTATCCTACCATAGATACCTGACTGATGGAGTGCTGCAGAGTTGGTCACTCTTCCAGCATGTTTTCCCATCTTTTCAGAGGAACTCAAAAACTCTGTTAGAGATTCCCCGTCACTTCCCTGACTGAGGCGCTTATTGCCCAGATACCCAATTTGTCTGGACAGATAGCTAAAGCAAGACTGTTGGTGTTTTCAGACTTTTTCAATTTGACAATGATGGAGGCCACTGTGCTCCCAAAACCTTCAGTGCACTGGTTATTTTTCTACGCTTTCCAGATCTATGCATATACACAATCCTACAATAGAGGTCTTCGAAGAGTTCCTTGAATTTCATTGCTTTTTTCGCTCTGCCATGCACTGTTAATTGTGGGAGCTTATGAAGACAGGTGTGTGCTTTTCTAAAGTGAATTTGCCAGAAGAGGACTACTATCAAAAGCTAGAGTATTCTCTGAGATGATGAAAAGAAGTGGGATGCATCTGACCTCAGCTTCAGGTATCATAGTACGGGTTTTAAATATTTACGTAGAAGAGAGCTCTTGTGTTTTTTAGAAATTTTCACAAATTCCCAAAAATGTGTCTTTTCATTTGTCATTACGAGGTCACTGTGTGTCTATTAATGGCAAAAAGAATAAAAAAAAAAAAACGAACAACTGTGAAATAAATTTCCAACACAAAAAGTGTGGAAAAAGTGGAGGGGTCTGAATATTTTTGAAGCCACTGTATACTGTATGTAACAGAGCATTAGCCTACTCTGCAAAAAGTGGGGAGGTGAATAATAAGGTACCACTTTTTCAACACCCAGCCTGTTCACGGAAACCAAACCGGATTTCTTCTTAAGTGCCTTAACCACACTGCCATCTCTCTCACTCAGTGCAATACAGGAAAGCTTAGTGACACTCTTACCTGACAGCGTAAGACACCTGACTGACACTTAGGCGGCAAGAAGGTCGAGGGCTGCGCAGGAGTGCAGGGCTCTGCGACGACGTTGTCTCCGGCACGGAGTTGAAGACCTCGTTGGTTCGGACCTCTTCCTTGAGTACGTCAGCTGAAACGGAGCAGGATCCGTTCATGGTCACCGCGGTCGTCTCCGTGCCTCCCCGGTGTCGACGCAGTCGTTCCCTCTCCTCGGATGTTCCCCAGACACGCGGCGACAGGTCCACCGACACCAGAAAGCCACCAAAGTGCCCTGCTGCGCTCTCTTATCAGTAAACTTTGGCCCTCGCTGCTATAAAGGGCTGTTCTGGGGGCCGGTTTTAACTCTGCTTCCCGGTGACTGAAGGAGGGAGCGGTAGTGCAGTTTGATAGTTGCCAGAAGTCGGTCGTCAGGAGCGCGCAGAGAACTCGGACCAGGCAACTGCTCGACGCACGGGTACCGCGATGACAACAGAGACCGGCCTGGAGCTGGGTGAGAGTACCGTCCATCCCAGACCCTCTCGAGAGGTAAGTTTGTGTCTTTGTTACCGCTGCGAACAGACGGACGCGGCGGAATCGGGTTCGACACATCGCTGTTACGCGCATGCACAGCCCACTATGTCTGCTTGTTTCTCCAGCTGGTTATTTACTCTGCTACATGATAGTCCCTTGTATCGTTTAACACGCCGTTCCCGTGCGAAAGTAAAAAGACCATCGTTGCCATTACACAACCTGTGCTGGCACGGAGATTTTTTGAACCCTGGACCAGCAGGTGCGTAGATGTCACCGTTTACTGATGGAAATGCCAAATGATAAAATTGCCCCAGGGTTAGAATCACTGAAGATTATTTTTTATTTGACCATTGGAAATACTGTCCATAAAGAAGATAAACAACATGTGTCATCCCTCGAGTATTCATTTACGGTTTAATTATCCTATTTCGGACATGGCAGTGAGACAAACGATAACCAGGTCAATCATTAATATGATTTTTAAGTTCTGGTGAAAGATGTCATTAAATACGGTCAAGTTAAAAAAAACACGGAGAAGTGAAGACAAATAGGCAGAAAACTGGAAACGCGAATTGCAACGCAAAAGTTCAATCGAGGACAAGTAAGGGTGTGTGGGAAATCAATGGTGAAAACGGGGGGAAAAAAAAAAAAAAAAAAAGACTTATTGGATGAAAAACATCCAAAAGCCTGCAAGTTACGTCTAAATTTATTCCTCGAGGTCTTTTAATTATTCAGTTATTTTTCCCATTTTTCAACTAATAATCAAAGAAAGCATCTTCTAAGGGTGAGAGGTCTAATAGATGGGTACCGAGTGTCACTGTTCCCTCCCACCAGAAACACAGGGATGAGCTCTTTCTGTCCCCAGAAGACGACAGCAGCCTCTACTTCACCTACAGCGGAGGGTGCAATGAGCTGGAGGTCAGAGACCTGCACTACGAGGTAAACAAACTCCCCCCCCACTGTACAAACCGCGTGTGGGGAGCGTCGTTCTCGGGTCCCTCGGAAAACAGCCAAAGTAAATCAGGGTATTCTGTAGCAAAGCGTTACAAGTGTAACAGTAGTGTGTGAGTGACAGACAGAGAGTGTGTGTGTTCCACTGATGTATGGATGAGTGACCCAGTGTAAGTAGTGTATCTAGCAGTGTATGTCTTCGGGTGCTCTGGTTTCCTCTCACAGTCAAAAGATATGTTGTTCAGCTTCACCCATAGTGTGTGAGTGACAGAGAGAGAGAGTCTGTGTGTTCTACTGATATATGGATGAGCGACCCAGTATAAGTAGTGTATCTAGCAGTGTAAGTCACCGCGGTGAAAAAGGTGTGTGGGCTCATAACACTAGAGTTCATTGGAAGTCGCTTTGGAGAAAAGTGTCTCCGTGATGTGGCAATATCGTTTGACACGCCATTCCCGTGCGAAAGTAAAAAGACCATCGTTGCCATTACACAACCTGTGCTGGCACGGAGATTTTTTGAACCCTGGACCAGCAGGTGCATAGATGCCACCGTTTACTGATGGAAATGCCAAATGATAAAATTGCCCCAGGGTTAGAATCACTGAAGATTATTTATTTGACTATTGGAAATACTGTCCATAAAGAAGATAAAGAACATGTGTCATCCCTCAAGTATTCATTTAGGGTTTAATTATCCTATTTCGGACATGGCAGTGAGACAAACGATAACCAGGTCAATCATTAATATGATTTTTAAGTTCTGGTGAAAGATGTCATTAAATACGGTCAAGTTAAAAAAAACACGGAGAAGTGAAGACAAATAGGCAGAAAACTGGAAACGCGAATTGCAACGCAAAAGTTCAATCGAGGACAAGTAAGGGTGTGTGGGAAATCAATGGTGAAAACGGGGGGAAAAAAAAAAGACTTATTGGATGAAAAACATCCAAAAGCCTGCAAGTTACATCTAAATTTATTCCTCGAGGTCTTTTAATTATTCAGTTATTTTTCCCATTTTTCAACTAATAATCAAAGAAAGCATCTTCTAAGGGTGAGAGGTCTAATAGATGGGTACCGAGTGTCACTGTTCCCTCCCACCAGAAACACAGGGATGAGCTCTTTCTGTCCCCAGAAGAAGACAGCAGCCTCTACTTCACCTACAGCGGAGGGTGCAATGAGCTGGAGGTCAGAGACCTGCACTACGAGGTAAACAAACACCACCGTCCTCTTCGCCAAACTCCCCCCCCACTGTACAAACCGCGTGTGGGGAGCGTCGTTCTCGGGTCCCTCGGAAAACAGCCAAAGTAAATCAGGGTATTCTGTAGCAAAGTGTTACAAGTGTAAAAGTAGTGTGTGAGTGACAGAGAGAGAGAGAGAGAGAGAGAGAGAGAGAGAGAGAGAGAGAGAGAGAGTGTGTCTGTGTGTTCCACTGATATATGGATGAGTGACCCAGTGTAAGTAGCGTATCTAGCAGTGTACGTCTTCGGGTGCTCTGGTTTCCTCTCACAGTCAAAAGATATGCTGTTCAGCTTCACCCATAGTGTGTGAGTGACAGAGAGAGAGAGAGTGCGTGTGTATGTGTGTTCCACTGATGTACGGATGAGTGACCCAGTGTAAGTGCTGTATCTAGCAGTGTAAGTCACTGCGGTGAATAAGGTTTGTGGGCTCATAACACTACATAGAGTTCATTGGAAGTCACTTTGGAGAAAAGCGTCTCCGTGATGTGGCAATATGTGATGAACATCTGATCTGACTGTGTGTGTGTGTATTTGCACGCATGACAGGTAGACACTGCCGCCCAGATCCCTTGGTACGAGAAGCTGTCCGAGTTTAAGATGCCCTGGGAGATGCAAGGCAACAAACAGATGGCCATCGAGAGCCTCAGTCTGCGCGTGCGCAGCGGCCAGATGTTGGCGGTTATCGGCAGCTCAGGTGGGCGATCCCGTCCGGCGGTCCGGCACGGCGGTCCTCGCCTCCTAACGCCGCGGCGTCTCTTCCTCAGGCTGCGGGAAAACCTCCCTGCTGGACATCATCACGTGCCGTGACGAGGGAGGCTCCATCAAGAAAGGTCACGTCTCCATCAACGGGCGGCCCAGCACACCCCAGCTAGTGCGCAAGAGCATAGCCCACGTGCGGCAGGACGACCGGCTGCTGCCCCACCTCACCGTGCGCGAGACCCTGGCCTTCGTGGCCAAGCTGAGACTGCCGACGCACTTCTCGCAGGCCCAGCGAGACAAGAGGGTGGGAAGCGGCAGTAACCGAACCGGCGAACGGCGTGCGCTTTGCGCGTCGTTATAAACGAAGGAAGCGTGCGATTGCAATAAGTAAAATGCGATTTGTTCGAATGTAGTGCTCTGTCCCGGAGACCAGCTGAACACTTTAAGTTCCTTTCATTCACTGCTTCTGCAGAACAATCCAGTTATTAAAATTGAGGATCACAGAGAATACCGGCGGTCTTCGTAGTTCGGGTGGATGGTCGACGTATTCGGTTGTTCGCCGAGCTTGGCATTTAGGTTGAGAACGTTTCGTCGCCGGTCGAGGCGAACGTCATCGGCCTCGACCGGCGATGAAACGTTCTCAACCTAAATGCCAAGCTCGGCGAACAACCGAATACCTCAGTTATTAAAATATATCATTTTACATTTAATTATTTAGCAGACACTTTTCTCCAATGAACTCTACGTAGCGTTATCACCCCACACACCTTATTCACCATGGTGACTTACACTGCTAGATACACTTACACTGGGTCACTCATCCATACATCAGTGGAAAACACACACACACACACACACACACACACACACACACACACACACACACACACTATGTTGAAACCTGAACAGCATGTCTTTGGAGTGTGGGAGGAAACCAGAGCACCCGGAGGAAACCCATGCAGACATGCGGGCCCCGGTCTAACTTGCCGCCCCAACCGCGTTCGTAAGATGAGGAGCCGGCGCAGTTAACGAAGTAAAATTTATTACTGCGTTCCGAAGGGGAAACCTTGCGACTGTGTGTCCGCGCATCACGTAACAGGAGAGCGGAAACCCCCGCTCGTCTCTCGAGATACTCGGCTGCTGCGGGATGCCGCCTGCGCAGGCGTCACTACATCTGCTCTGTCTGCGCAGGTGGACGATGTGATCGCGGAGCTGCGGCTGCGGCACTGCGCCAACACCAGGGTGGGCAACGATTACGTGCGCGGCGTGTCCGGGGGCGAGAGGAGGAGGGTCAGCATTGCCGTGCAGCTGCTGTGGAACCCAGGTACGCCCTGCGGGAGGGGAAGGGACCCGGCCGGGACGGGGACGGGGGGTCGGGGGACGGGCGGAGGCCGTGCCGCGGAAACAAGAAGAGCGAAGAGAGACGACGGCCTCCGCTTCCTCTGCAGGCATCCTCATCCTGGATGAGCCCACCTCAGGCCTGGACAGCTTCACCGCCCACAATCTGGTGATCACGCTGTCCCGCCTGGCCCGAGGGAACCGGCTGGTCCTCCTGTCGGTCCACCAGCCGCGCTCCGACATCTTCCAGCTCTTCGACCTCGCGGTGCTGCTCTCCTCCGGCTCGGCGGTGTACTGCGGCCCTGCCAAAGACATGGTGGCCTACTTCGGCGCCCTGGGGCACCCCTGTCCCCGATACTGCAACCCTTCCGACTTCTACGGTGGGTACGAAGTGAAAACCGGCCCCCGATGACCCGAACTCGAGAGGACGACGTCGTAGGTTCAACCCGTGTAATTGCACCTTTCGGTCGGACTTCCTGCCCAACGTATCGACGCCGACATTAATGCCAGGAAGCGGACAACTGCGAGGACCTGTTGCGTCTCGGTAACATTGACGTTGCGCCGACGCCTTCGCTCTTGTCCCCCCCCCCAGTGGACCTGATCAGTATTGACCGGCGCAGCCCGGAGAGCGAGGCGCAGTGTCTGGAGAGGGCCAGAATGCTGGCCGCTCAGTTCAAGGAGGCGGTTAAGGGCACGGAGGATTTCATGTGGAAGAGCCAGACATCCAGCAGCAGCATCGAGTGTCACAGGTGAGCAAACGAGAGCCCCTCCCTTGCGTCCCCCTCACAGCCCTTCCGGTGCATATTCACCCCCCCCTGGCTTTCCCCAACCCTCAGCGACGAAGTCCGGCCAAAACTCCAAGAGGCAGCGGTCACCGTGTCCGGTCAGAAGGACCACCTTCCCGGCCACCTGCACCAGTTCGCGATCCTGGTGAGGTACGGCAGCGGAGAACAACTTTTGTTTTAGCCTCGCGCCGACCTGCGGACGTCTCTCCCTCGCCGTCCTCGTCACCTCTTTCGCTCTCCCCCTCCCCCACCCAGGCGACAGGTGTACAACGACTTCCGAGACCTGGTCACCCTCCTGGTGCACGGGTTCGAGGCCCTGCTGATGTCGCTGCTCATCGGCTTCCTGTATTTTGGGGCGGGAGACACCGACCTGTCCATCCAGGACACGGTGGCCCTCCTCTACATGACTGGGGCTTTGACGCCGTTCGCGGTGGTGCTGGACGTCATTGCAAAGTGTGAGTGACAAAGCTGGAGGTGGCACATCGGAGCACTTGGAATAAAATAACGTAAAGTACAGACAGAGCAGGTAAACGTAGGGTTTTTTTTTTTTTGCAGCGTTTAGAACCATCACATGTCCACAAACGGAGGGCTGTAATTACGCGCCCTTATAATATTAGCAATGATGTCATTCTGCTGCAGCTCCACGAGCACCGCTGCGGTGAACCTGCTCGGTGTCCCCGTGGCGAGAACCTTGGACGTTTTCTCACGTGCGCGACCGCTGTGGTGATTTCCGCAGGTCACTCTGAAAGAGCCATGTTGTACCACGAACTCGAGGACGGAATGTATTCGGTCACGTCGTACTTCTTTGCCAAGGTACGCGATGGGGGGGGGGGAGGGGGGTCTACGGACGCATCGGCCTGGGTGCTCGGGGATGGAAATCGGAGCTGTCCGCTTCAGAGCCGCAGCACATTTACCGCGATGCGAACGAGGCGTTACGGAGCTGATGTAAAGTGGAGCTCGGTGCTGCTTGCAGCCCCTCAGGGACAGGAGAACCCACCCCACCCCACCCCACCAACACTGCAGTCTGCTCTCCCGCCACCAGGTGGCAGCAGAGCTCCACTGATGCACCGAAACGTTTCGTTATTTTCCAACCTGCTGCCCAGAGGTTGCACGCCCCGTAGCTTTCCCATCCGAGCACCTAAATGCTCGAGGAAACCCGATCGAACCCCGTCTAGGACCACCGATTTAGGCAGCGGCGGAGCGTGGGCCCCGTGACTCCCGTGTGTCTCCCGCCAGGTCCTGGGGGAGCTGCCCGAGCACTGCGTCTTCACCCTCGTGTACGGCGTGCCCATTTACTGGCTGGCGGGTCTCAACGAGGCCCCCGACCGCTTCCTGCTCAACTTCCTGCTCATCTGGCTGGTGGTCTACTGCAGTCGAGCCATGGCGCTGTTTGTGGCCGCTGCCCTGCCCACACTGCAGACCTCGGCCTTCATGGGCAACGCCCTCTTCACCGTCTTTTACCTCACGGGGGGCTTCGTCATCAACATGAAGAACTTGTGGCTGGGTGAGCGCCGCCCTCTGGCTCAGGCCTCCTCAGCCGTCAATCACGGCATCGGCGCAGCATCCGCTCGAGGTACCGTCTTTGCATCGGCAGAGCCGGTCTTCGACACCGGCGGGGCGGCGGCAACGATCCGGATCTCGTCTTGTGCGCCGAACACTTTTCCCTGATGCAATAACCATGTACGGCCGAGATGCTCGTGCAGTAACCCATCTGTAAAAACGTCCCCGCACGTTCCCTGACGAAGGGTTTCGAGAAGCGACGGCATGACCGAACCAGACAAACGGCAAGTAACGAGATGGTCTATTCCACAGTGGCATCCTGGTTCTCCTACATTTCCTTCATGCGCTGGGGTTTCGACGGAATGCTCCAGGTCCAGTTCCGGGGACTGAAGTACCCCGTCACCTTGGGAAATTACACTTTCAACATCGACGGCATAATAGTGAGTTAAGCCGGTTCCGAGGGATCTCCCCTCATCATCTCAGTGCCTCACCTCTGTAAAGCAGCTACGTTCTAGAAGGATTTCGAACTTTCGTGCACAAATTATTGCTCCGTTCGCGATCGTATGACACCGATCCGCGAAAACTAACTTGGTGATTTCTGAAACAGGTTGTAAAGGCTATGGACATGAACCAGTACCCGCTGTACTCCTGCTACCTGGTGCTCATCGCCATATGCGTGGTCTTCATGCTGCTGTACTATCTGTCACTGAAGTTCATCAAGCAGAAGTCCAGTCAGGACTGGTGAAGATCCCACCTCTGGTTCAGCTCCAGAACTTGCACTACAACCTACTGCCACTGGGTGGCAGCAAAGTACTGCATTTCTCTCCAGCTAGAAATGATACAGAACTTTTTTGGCACAATAAGAGCATTTGGATGGCATGCATCCAGTAGCGGCATCTGTTTGCTCCAATTTCAGCCTTTTTTAACTTGATTTTTTTAAAATATATATATAGGTAAGATTATAAAGCTTAATATACATGCCAGTAGAAGCAATTTTGGAAAAAAAAAAAAAAAACTCACGGGAGTGGCTCGCTCTGGGTTTTTTCTTACGAGTTTTGCACTGGTGCAAATGCTTGAAAACGTGTTATACTGCATTTCTCGTTTGACAAAAGTAGCCTCAGTAGCAAACTGTTCTGATTTATTAGAAGAAAAAAAAAAAATCATTAAGGCCTTTAAGATTCAAACCTGTACCATTTTCCTTCATTTGTAGATCAATAAACATACTTAAAGGCATGTTTGGCATATTGCGTACACTATGAAGAGTAATATGAATATAATTCCGCAGTAGCAGGAATGACATCATACTTCAAGAACAGCTATATCATCAACAGTAATCAACAACATCGTACTCATATATGGGGGCATTATGACTGAACGCTGGGAGGACACATCCCCCCATTACACCTGTGCACATTATACCCCTTCCTTGGCACATCATCAGAGCTGGTTAGAGACCCGCCTGCTACTGCATGCATTTAACTATGAAAATACAGAACTGTGTGTGCAAGTGAAACCCCGAGCCCAAGTTGAACTTTTGTGCAAATAGTGAAGGAAAGATTTTCGCTACACCCAGAAGACGGTGAAGAAGTGAAGTTCGCGGCCCAGGCTGATGCAGAGATCATCCTGCCCGTGCAGGTCCTCAGAGGTCTCACCTGCTCAGTCTCACCTTGACTCACAGGGGGACAAAGCAGCTTGGGGACAACAGTGACCTTGTAGGACAGTTGGGATATTTACATTCGTTCGTTCTGCAGATGTTTTTCTCCGAAGCGACGCACGTCTGAGAAAAACACGAGTGCGTTGCATCAGATTCGGGGGTTGAAGTTGTCAGTAGAGACCGACCAGTTTCCTGCATGTTTTTCAGTACAAACTGACTGAATTTTATTGTTTCGTTGTTTTATTCAATAGCGGCCTGACTGCACCTATGAGGCCTTGAGGCAGACGGGAGTGATGTGGCCAAGAGGAGAGAAAGGGAACTCAAATTCTCCATCACACGTCTTAATCACCAGAGCGTTTATTGACTAGCATAAATACTTTGAACATTATCGCTTCTGCAAGGCTCACCGAGTTCAACACCGAGTTCACAGAATTCCACAGATTATTCATACAGTGCATAAGAGGGGGAAAAAAAAAAAAAGGGACAAAACAGTTTGAAAATACTAGACACGGAAAGGTGTTCATTCCTCCTCATCCGGCTTCTGCTTTTCAGCTCTCAGCTTTTCGGCATAGAAACGGAACGACTCCTAGGGGGAAAAAAAAAAAGAGACCAAGAAGAAAAGGAACAGCAATCACACACCCTGTGCAGGAAACATGAAACAAGTCATATCGAAACATTTTTTTTTTTTTGCGAAGTCCAGCACAACAATGTGGTGCGCTAACTGCAATCACGCAGCTCCCCTCTGCTGGTGGCTCCAAAGTCAGGACACCGGCTCCCTCCGCAGCGACGACGTCCCCCGAGGGGACCGCCGACCGCTCCCAGCCTGACCAATCGCAACCTGCCACTTAATCTCCCACGGCAGATTAAGGCACGGGTGTCGCCTCGACGCCGTTCTGCCCAAGTCGGCCTAATCGCGCAGGCGGAGGCTGAAAAGGCGTCTTTTTGAAGGCGGGGGCACCGAACAGATTACCGCTGCCCGCACATTGTACGGCCCCACATTAGGCACGTAATTAAAAGTTGATAAACAGTGGCGGCGGTGCAGCGGGGAGGTATGGGACACAGGGGCCACCGAGGCCGCCCCCCCTTCCCCGAACCCTCGGGAGCCTCTTTGTACCGCGCCGTTATCGGCTGCGGGGGTCCGCCACCGGAGATCTTTCCGGAACTTCACAGGCGATTTTGAGAGCAGCTTGCTGGAGGCGCCCCCACATGCAGCAGTACCTCTCCTGGCAGGTGCTCAACTATGCGGGCCAGGTGCGCGTGTGTGCATGCTTAGAGGCGGCGGTCGACGCGCACGCCATCCTTTCGGCCGGGGCTCGATGACGCAAGCGGACGGTACGTGTCGGACGAAGCTGGACGAGAGCGCCAATCTCCGCGGCAGTCCAGGAAACAAAATGACACACTCTCACCACGCAGGTGAGAATCCGCTGACCTTCAGATGGTACAGCTTGTTAAGTACTAGCGGAGACCCACGCACGTAGGTGTGTGATGTGCAGGGATGAAGTCACCGAAGCACACGCTCGTTCACGCAGCCCGTGGCGGAGACCGGTCTTGGTCGGAACCGGCGGCGCCACCGCGAGTCTAGAGCGGTTTGTCTTAAGGGGAACCTGACGGTCAAAGGCGCGAGCCCCTCATGCTGCCTGAACTGCCCCAGTTCTCAGTATTTTGCCTCTCTTGCATCTTCTCACTCGCACAAATACACAGACACCGTATGCTCTCCCTCCTCTAGCGGGCCCTCGGGCGTTCCCCTTTAACAACTCGGATCTCCGTCTGTTCGGGAAGCGGTTAACGTGCCCTGACCTCACCCCCGGCTGTTCGGTTCCGGCATTTTGACGCGTCGTTCCGAGCTATTTGAAAGAGCGGGTTAACGTGCTAGCAGCCCATCTATTCCGGGAACCGGCAGCCGTGCATCCCTCCCCCGCTCGGACCTGCGGGGTGCCAACTGCGGACATGAATCATCGATTAATACCTCCCTTCGCAAACGTACCTGTGTTCAGGTCTCCCTAAAAGGGCCAAGGCGGGCTTAGAGAACGCATTAGTGCTGCGGCACGGATGCCGCACTCGAATCGATGCACGTCAACGTGTAAGGACTGGGCAGAACCGATGGGAGCCAGCAGGGGGCAAGAGCGAGCAAGGGCACTTACCTGTAGGGGGTGATTTAGTGAAGAAGGGTTTAAGACACCCAGCCAGAGTGGAAGGAGAGACAGAAAGAAAGCGCTAGTTCTGCGAGACGATGGAATACGACCAAGTCAGCGGAAGACTGCCGGCGACCGTGCCATTCGGTGATCTTTAACAAAGTGCGGGCAGGCGAACCGGGGGACAGTAGAAGGGAGGGTGATACTTACGGGGGGCTCCTCAAACGGGACGGGCTCCCCGGCCTGCTTATACAAGAGAGCGAGCCTCTTCAGCGACAGCTCGTCCGCACGGATGCCGTCCGTCTGCATCTGCGCGTGCAGCGCCTTGGCTCTGTCCAGGTCTTTGTCTATGGCTACGGAGGGGACGGAAAAAAAGGGGAGGGGGGGAGCGGGGACAATCAGACAGAACCTCGGCAATAAACACGAAAAGAGGACATAACGGGGCGAGCGGGGCAAAGGTGCCGCGCCGCAACGCTCGGCCTCGCGGTCTCGACGCGACGGCCGACCGTGCTGCCGTCGGATATTGGGGGGTGCGGGTAGTGCAAACACGGGCTATGAAATAATCATGGGCGCAGCCAGGGAGAGAGGACAGGAGGCAGACTAAGTACTTTAACGTGTCGGGTTTCGCGCGGCGGAGCCCAGCGCTCATTAGCAAGCGCGGCGACTCGGCCGAAGGTCTCGGCTGCCCCCCGGTGTTGAATTTTTCAGCGGCTCGTTGAGAACGGGTCCGGGAGGCGCAGAGGGACGCGAGCCGCTGCCTGCTGCCCGGAACTTGGGCGCTCCACCGATCTAGCAAGGCCTCTGCTTCCGTGCGCCGCACACGAGCACGCACTAGGACAAACGCGCAGCGACGGACAGAGACACGTAACCGGGCTACGGGTGCGTGCCTCTGTCCGTCGCTGCACGTTTGCCAAGGCGCACCTTGGTTTAGCACACACGAACAGATGGCAGGAATTCACGATGACGCAAGTCTGATAATGTCTCTCAGCAAGAAAACGGTTGATTTCAGCCAGAGTAGCAGTGCCCTGTATAGGGGCGGGACGGTGGCACAGCGAGTAGCGCTGCTGCCTCACACCGCCTGGGTGGTGCGAGAGAACGTGGGTTCGATCCCTGCTCAGTCTGTGTGGAGTCTGCATGTTCTCCTTGTCTGTGTGGGTTTCCTCTGGGTGCTCTGGTTTCCTCCCACACTCCAAAGACATGCCGTTCAGGTTCACCCATAGTGTGTGAGCGACAGACTGAGTGTGTTCCACTGGTGTATGGATGAGTGACCCAGTGTAAGTAGTGTATCTAGCAGTGTAAGTCACCACGGTGAATAAGGTGTGTGGGCCAACCGGTAAACTGGCTGGTTCCTGTCAGCAGAGGGTACAGCTTACTGTAGCTCTTCATCAGCAAGGGGTACACGTGTTCCTTCTGCAGAATGTCTGGAAGCAGCTCCAACAGGCTTTTCATCGCGTGTACCTGCACCGAGACATACACACCCCCCCCAAAAAAACAAGAAAAACTTTAAATTCCGTGAACCACAAAGCCGGCAGTAGCACGTTACTGTGGTCACTACAGGTAGGAAGAGACGACAGAAACGCCACAGATAAGTTATAACAGTATATAACATTATAAAGGTGCGGGGCTCTTCCTTACCTGTCCGGGTTTCTGCGACATCCTGGCAAGAAATGCCGAGAGCGTTTTCTTCTGTTCGGCGATGGCAGCAACGCGCTAGAGGGAGGACAGGGGACGAGACGGCGGACCGTTACGCCAGGGTCTCCGTTCTCGTAAAGGATCATCCTGAGGTAACGTGGAACTCGAGCAGAAGATTTATATTACGTTTACACGTATTCATTTAGCAGACGCTTTTGTCCGAAGCGACGTACAACTTGTGGGTTACATTAAGAGAAAGAGACACAGCTGCAGACGTGTGACTCAAGTAAACCTAGTTTGTTACCTACCGCTCGCTGCACCGAGGTTCATCGTTCGAGGAGGTGCATAAAACAGGATAGACAAATCCCGATACCCTCCCACCAATTTTTTTTTTTTTTTTTTAAAAAAGATACACAAAAAGACAACATATCCTTTCCCCCCTTCGTATGTATACTGACACAATGTGAGAAAAATCACGTATGAGTTTGTGCATGCTTGCTGTGTGACAATATACATCATCTGTGTGTGTGTGTGTGTCTCTCTGAATCGTCTGTTCCTCCATTATGCCTGCAGGAACCCAGAAGCCTGCTCTGCAGTTGAAGGTTAATTACACAGTTAATAAGTTGCCCGGCAGATAACCGCTCATTTCTATATAAAAATTAAATGTACAGTGCCTGTTCTCTTTAAAGTATAATTATCTGCACTTAGTCGCACAAAAGGAGCGATTTCAATCTCTGCTCTTTCTCTGAAAGCGCTTTCAGTCAGACTCTCTCCTTTGATTCTTGCCCCGTTTTTTCTTCTGCTGTTAGTTAAATATCAGCAACAGGGTGCGATGGCAGGGAAGTCAACCTGACAGCTGAGAGGAACGGTTCCTCGGCCGAAGAATCGGAAGATGCGGGGAGAAGGCAACGAGCACCCGCGCGAGGGCGGGGGCCGCGGGGTGTTCCGGCACCGGAAAGAAATCGGCGACAGTCCACGCAGGTAAAACACGGACTGTGGAACCAGAGCTGGACAGTCACGATGCGACGCCGTTAGAGCCACGCGCGAACAAGCCAAGCACATGACGCTAATCAGTTTTGCATCACAAATAGGGTGGCACAGCAAGTAGCACTGCTGTCTCACGGCACCTGGGCGGTGCGAAAGCACGTGGGTTCGATCCCCGCTCAGTCTGTGTGGAGTTTGCATGTTCTCCCCGTCTGTGTGGGTTTCCTCTGGGTGCTCTGGTTTCCTCCCACACTCCAAAGACATGCTGTTCAGGTTCACCCATAGTGCGTGTTCCACTGATGTATGGATGAGTGGCCCAGTGTAAGTATTGTAACTAGCAGTGTAAGTCACCATGGTGAATAAGGTGTGTGGGCTCATAACACTACATAGAGTTCATTGGAAGTCGCTTTGGATAAAAGCGTCTGCTAAATAAAATGTAAATAATTAAATGCTTATCCGTGCAAATTATTAAAATGAAACGTACTGCAATGTTAAGCATCTGCTTGTTCAGAAATGTTAGCGATACCTGACCTGAAGTTGAAGGAAACAAGGTCACTCTGCAACCTGTCTGTGAACAAAGTCGGTCCCTTTTCAGCCTTGTTAAGGGAGCGCATTCATTTTTCTTCCCACTCTCAAGAAGCGTACGTCTCGAGGGCTGTTAGATCACAGGGAAGACACGTTCCCGGCGCCAGAATGCCTTTTGTACCTTCGGCCCAATTAGCGTTAAAGCGGAGCGCCGGGGCCCGAGCCCGAGCCCTTCACAGAGCCCCCGTCTGTGCTGATGCAAGCTCCCTGTACGCGCGCTCCCCGGTGACGCGCCAGCTACTTCGGCGCTACGCCCGGACGGCTCCGCCGTGTTCGCTTAAAAGCTCCCGCCGACCCGCTAACAGCCCCCGGCGCCGCGCTCCCGCCTCAAGGGACCCGGCTTGTCGGTTCCGTTCCGAGTCAGCTCTCAATGCCTTAATCAAACCGTCTCGATAAACTTGTCATTCGCCTCGTTAGAAGCTTCTCCGAGTCATTTCGGTTCTTCGGAAAATAAAAAGTTCAGTCGCATAAAAATACCTCAAGACTAACTTCCCGAAGTTGAATCTTCGGCCAGTGGGAAATCGCTATTCTCAGAGATATAAACTGGAGACTGTGCAACCTGAACTAACGGTTCGTGTAAAGCTGCCAAACTTATGAAGTGTAAAATACGCTGGGTCCTGCGATCCACACCGAACTAAACGGATGACAAACTCGGCACGTTAAAGTGCGATGCCAACATTTTGCCGGTGCACAGGACCGCAGTAAGAAGCGGATCGTGACGGGGTCGTGAATTTAAGGTGGCGTTAGGGCATCAGGAGGGAAGTAGGTCCAAAAACATTGCATTTAAAGACCCTTCTTAAATGCTGAAATTGATTCAGCAGTTCTGAGGGACAGGGGGAGCTTATTCCGCCACATCGGAGCCAAAACGGAGACGCTACGGACTTTCAATTCTGCAACGGTTATGCACGGGACACCCAAAAAGCGAGAGGGGGAGGAGCGCAGTGCACATACTGTGGTGTAGGGAGTGACTGGATCCATGAGCTATTGAGGCACTAATCCTTTAACAGCAGCACTGCTGCTAACAATATTGCGTGTATACAGTGTGTGTGCGAAAGCTGAACCTGCACCTTGCAAGAGCGTTATGAAATCAAACCTGAATTTCATGGTTATGTTTATCAGGGCTGGAAGGTGTGTTCATTTAGTTGAGCTACTTTATGGAGAAGAACCCTTGCTGTCTCTTACCTGTAGTTGGGACTTGGCCTCCTCAATGTGGCCCAGTTCCAGGTAGGTTAGGAAGAGGCTGGTGACGGGCCGGTAGGAGGCAAAGTGGTTAGCCATCCTCTCTGCCATGGCACTCACTGTGGGAACCACATGCGTTTTAGCCGTTCGGCGTAGCTAAGTAGCCAAGTAGCCCTTCCTTACTCATGGATCCCACTTTTTGACTCCAAGGATGGTAGACCCCAGTCTTGGAGGACTACTGACTGCTGACAGTTTATTATAGGGACCATTATAGACTAATGAGGGTTTACAAGAGGACTTCCAGGTGAGAAGTGGCCTTTTTAGGGCCCTCTATAAATGACCGACAGTCTCCTGCGGCGCAGACAATAAGCCACTAAAAGGACGCCCCGAACTTACGTTTATCCAGCGCCTCGTCATTCTTGTCCTCCAGGACCTTGCGAAAGACATAGCTGATGCTGGTGGGCTGAGAGTCTCCTTGGCCTTCCAGTCCTGGGGTGTAGAGGGACTCCAGCTTCTCCACAGCGGTCTGGATGTCACCGCTGAGAGAGGCAGAGCGGGGGAGGGTATGGCGTTGGGGATGGAGAGAAAGGCGACACTTGAGCACACAAGGGAAGCGGCAGGCATGAAAGTTTTATGGGCTGGGTGGATGGCTAGAAGGGAAGGGGCCCCGCCAGCACTCATTCGGCCTGGCAGCGGGCACTCGCACCCGTACGCCCGCCTAAGCAGCTGTGACACAAGGCGAGGGGCAGCGGCTGAGCCGAGCTGACTGGCTAAGAGGCTGGGCGGTGCGGCCCGGAACAGCGGCGCCGCATCGGAGCGCCGGGCACCCGTGAATTATTCAGACTGTACAGTCACAACGATCGCAACAAATTATCCCCTTTAATATTCAAATAATCACACAGGACGAAAGAAGGGGAGCGCTGGGAAGTAGCGGGACGCGCGTGTTCGCTTGTGCCGACGGACGTGCCGGGCCACGTCACATCTGTCCTCCAGGCTGCGGAGCTCCTGTCCCTGCGGATTGTGCTCCTGGCTGGAGCCCTGCAGCCATGGGGGAGCCGAGCACGTTCCGAGCTGCCATTAGCATTCCTGTCACTGGGAGGAGGAGGAGGAAGCAGCCGCTCTTGGCTAAGCAGCCGCAGCATGGAGCACTGCAAAAGGAAACTCTGTAGGACAGGCTTGCGTAGCCTACGTTAAGCGGAAAGAGACTAAATCACTCTGTAAAAATAAATAAATAAATAAATAATAAATAAATGCTCAGATTCATTCAGAGGAAGTACTTATTTTGCCATGGAATATTCTGGAACACTTACTTCTTGATGTGCGCCAGGACAACGTTGTTGATGAACAGCATCCTCGATAGGCCGATCAAGGAGCTTGTTTCTTTGGTCAAGTCCTCCACTTCCCGTATAGCCTCCACATCGCCGGCAGCAGCAAGGCTCTGCACCAAGCGTGTGATGGACAGCTGGGAGGGCACCTGCTGGGCCTGCAGCATCGCTGCGAGGGTGGCCCGAGCATCTACGAGGAACAGCGGAACGATGACCTTACGGTCAGACTCAGCTCAAAATGGCGCGGAAGGACCCCTCTTAGACGAGCACGAGGCCTCCGGTCCACCAAACCGGTTTCGGCAGCGGAACAGAAGGAAGACAAAGGAGCCACGGACCTTTCAGCTTTCCATGCTTCACCTGCGTTATCACCAGGAGGCCATTGGAGACGTTACAGAGGCCGAAGTCCTTTATGCTCTTCTCAGCTCTGAGGAAGGAGGAGGAGAGAGGAACATTAAAAGGAGGACCCTACTCTCCATCCCACCTGGGGGACTGCAGCAGTGTAACATGTAAGAGGAAGACAGAGAGGACGAGCGTCAAGAGAGCAAGAGAGGTCCGGCGGCAGAAGCAGGTGACCGGAGATAGCCCACCAGTTCTTCATTCGTCCTAAGTGATTAGAGATGATGGCAAAGGCAATCTAAAGAAAAATACACACTTTTAAAGCTGTTCCAGCTGCTTGTACTGACACAGTTTGGAGACTGAGTGAGAACACATATTAGAGTAATCCTACGATCTACAATCCCCTTTTCCACTGCTCTGTCCTTCAAAAAAGCGATGGGATGGGGGGGGAGACCCCACCAGATTTCCCCCCCCTCCCATTTATAAGGCACTAAATCTCAATCAAAGTCTTTTTTTTTTCCTACTCAGTCTTTTTAAATACAGCTTCCTGGCAGATTAATCTGGCTGCTGAATTGAGCATCGGCGGTCACTTCTTATCGCCGCAGCAACCGCCCCGCCGCTGCTCAGTGGATTGCTGCAGAAAAGGGGGGGGGGAGGACGGGTTGGAATTACTCTCCTCAATCCCAAGAAAATCCTGCCACGCGATGGTGCCAAGATGGCCTCTTGAGGCACGCGCTCTGGAGGGTTTTAGGGGAACAGAGAAATTCCTGAGTGACACCCCCCCCCCCAAAGTTCTTCTCAATCCCCTTAATCTCTCCGAAAGAGCCGCACTGCTCAGTCTGACGCAGCCCGTGCCCCATCTGCACAGAAAACCCCCATAAGTCAGTGACTCGGGTACGAGACGGCGCTCGCAACTTGTTCATCTTCCAATGGGATTAACTCGAGGTCTACCCACCATTTCCTTTTTAACCTCTTACCCGCTCGAAAACTCCCTCAAAGAACCTCAATCACCAACAAATATGTTAGGGATTAAAAGTGTGTAATTTAGCTGCTTTCCCACTGTCAGGTTTGGAAAAAAAAAAAAAAAAAAAAAAAAATTAGTGAACCAGAAAGACCTTGTTGGGATGGACAGGCATTAGAGGCTATAGCGTGTTCCATGTAGACAGATAATCACCACTGTATAAGACACACTAGGTCTAAACCCACCATTTTTTTTTTGCCATGGTTTACGGACAAAGACGACCATTCTCAGGCATTACTAATGGAGAGCAGCTAAAAAAACTATACATTACTAATCAGCTGAAGATTGTAATTTTTTCAAAGCGCCCCATGCTTCTCGGAAAAAAGACTTACACGGGTCGCTCACAGATTGGTAAAGCTGTACAGCCTTCTGCTGCCAACAGCTTCTAAACCGGTGGCTAAGATACAAATAGCAGTGGACTCAGATGTGTGTTTGTGCAGCTCTGATCTTGTAATGAGTTCTGATACTCAAGAGGTCATTCGAGGAGACTACTCTCCGCTTAGAAACAAACAATCCCATCTCGAATCAGCGAGGACCTTTTCGGGTCCATTATCAACAGGTCGGAAGAGGTGAAGGCCGAGGCGTACGAAACAGGACTTAGACTTGTGAGCTGGGAACAGGTGCACTGGGACACACGGGTGAAGAGGCATCGAGATTGGCGCGGTGGCACTCACGTGTCTCGGACCTCAAAGGCTTCTTCCAATCTGCCGTTTGCCAGCAGAGCCCGGATCACAGCTAGGTAGACGTTGCCCTTGAAGACTTCGCCACTTTGCTCCGCTTCCTTCAAAAGTGTGTAGGCTGCGGGTGAAAGAGGACGAACAGCTTAAAGGTAACTTCACATTACAAGAGGAACATTTAAACCGCCACAACCAAAGTCAAATGTAGTATTTAACCAGATGCAAGACCCTTTAACAAATGACACACTCCGATTCTAAAAATGTTTTGAAATAACTGCTGGCCAAATCAATGTAATAATGGCCTTGTTAGCGGCACTTTCCCCGCCAGCCAACGAAATGCTGTTTGTGCCCAGATGACAGCAGGCGGGAAACGCACGTCGAGTAGAACCTGTGAATCTAGTGCCAGGAGCAGGCAAACGGATCACAGATGCCACCAGACGTGGCATCAGACAGGACCAGGTGACACAGCATCAGATGTCAACATCAGAGAATAAGCCAAACTGGATTCAGAAAGTGCTTTCTTGGCCTACGAGCAAAGGCTCAGAGTGTCAAAGCAATCCCATAATGCACCTGTGCAACGTACCTTCGGTACTGCCGTCCCTGCTCTTGGAAAGGCTCAAGATGCGAGACTGGTAGCTGTTAACCCCAGCCTTGCTAGAAGTGGTGCTCTGCGGGCTTGACCTTTGACCTTTCGTCTCCGAGGGCTGGACCCTTTGCTCTTCACCTTGCCGATTCGTACTGTTGACATTTGTGTACCATGTCTAGACGCCGATGAAACACACAGAGTGAGCCTCAATTTTCCACATGCATGAATGTGACGTGCCTATACGGACTCCCGCACGCAGGTGTCATCTACCAGACTTGCTCATACCACACCTGCAGACAGGCGTCACGCCGTTGCTCGAACTTGCACGTGCAAGAACTACGTGCGGCAGATCGCCTGCTGCTGCGCTGTAGCAGCGTGTGTGGGTTCTGGTGCAGGGACACAGTACTCAGCCACCGACCCCCATCGGGGTGAGGAACGTTAGCTAAGAGTGTTAAGCTGTGCTGACTGGGTGTCTGGAGTGTTTGACCTCCTTGTAACACAAGTGTTTGCTTGAGGGTGGAGAGAGGGCGCGGTTCAACCATCCGAGGACCCGGGGTGACGCTGTCACCGGGGTCGTAGCCCCAGGGTAATACCCTTCACATCCACTCTCCTCATGGCAGGATTTACATACAAAACAAAAACAGTTGGGGGAAAAAAAAAAAAAAACAGCTAAGAAAATGCCCTAGAAAACTGCCCTCGCTGTAAGTTCAGGAAGATGGGTGTGCAGCCACTGCTCGCGTACATTTGTCCGTCTCATCCATAAAAGAACTATATTTCCGCTCCGAGATGAAAAGACCATAACCACATGGTGGCATTTGACAGTTCTCAATTATCTGGGCTTTAGCGCTGCATTTACATCTTCGCAAACCTCTGGCTTTCCTGGTGGTCGTATCAAAATCTAATATTCTTCACTTGACAGAAACAGGGATTTGAGGACACAGACAAGAAGAAGCTGGAGAGGCAGGTCCATCACAATGCATAGAGGAACCCACATCCACACCTCCACCCTGAGAGAAAATGACTCCTGCTCCCTGGGACATTTTAACCCAGCGTTCTCCCATGTTTTTACCTCGGGCACCTCAAACGGCACCTTCTGGCCGTTGGTTTTCAGGATCTTGGCCAGGAGTCGCAGGGTCCTCTCCCGTGGGATCACATTCTCCTCCTGCATCTTGGTCCAGGCAGCTTCTGCCTTACGCCAGTCGTTAGTCTCGTCTGAGGACGCAGAGGAAACGCGTTAAGAGTTTGACCGAGCAGCACACGGCATGACTGCGCGCAGAGAGAGAGCGCTTGAAGACTAAGGGCTGAATGCTCATAAGGAGCAAAAGTGCAGACATCACACAGGGAGAGAGCAATCAAGAATCAAGAGGCCAAATCTGATCAGCTAACAAACATTTCAAATTAAACTCTTTGAGGATTCACAGCAGATGTTTTGGGGGGTTTAACAAATATATAAAAGACAAACTGTTGAGATAAATCACAAATCTAATTTAGATTTCTCACACTAACCCCCTGCGAGTCTCAAGTTTTCTTAAAAAAAAAAATTAGATGCTCATTTTCTGATGCAGAGTGGAAGGTCAGATCCAGACAGGATGTCATAAAGGCCTCGAAGGTTTGAGAGAAGCCGAGTAGAAGTTCTTCCTACCGCACAGCCGGAGCACGTAGTGGTACATCTCATCCCTGTCACATTCAAACAACTTCTGCGTCATCTCCACCAGGGTCTCCAGTGGCTCCATCTAGAGATGGCAAAGCATGTTGAGAAAGAGCGATCTTTGTGTGGGTGTGTGCGTGTATACGCTGTCACATGACCTACCTGTTCATTGGCAATGCACTTCTCTGCAAACCACTGCAGTCGACCAGACTTTGCCCTAAGGCCAGGAGTCTGTGGAGGTGGAACACAAAACATGAGCATAGGGGAGAGCTTCATACAGTTACTGTACTGAAAAAAAACTTGATGTGGCTAAATTGAGTTATTTTCTTCTGTCCTGTCCTAACAGATCACACAAGATGAAATTGCAGCTCTTTAATAACCGCACACACACACACACACACACACACACACACACACACACACACACACACACGAAATCGTCTGAACCGCTGGTCCCCTACGGGGTCGCGGGGAGCCGGAGCCTAACCCGGCAACTCGGGGCATAAGGCTGGAGGGGGGGGGGACGCACCCAGGACGGGACGTCAGTCCATCACAAGGCACCCCAAGCGGGACTCGAACCCCAGACCCACTGGAGGGCAGGACTCGGTCCAACCCGCTGCGCCACCATGCCCCCCATTAATAACAATACAGGTTGTTTAAAAAAATTATATGTATTATATATCCCTGTAGTTGACTCACTGACAGGTGACACCACTACTGGCCCCCTACACACCAGTCAGTTTACCATTTACACAATACTCCTACTGCTCCGATACAGGTGGGTATGCCAACTTGACAAATGCAGTGATTTTTTTTGGACGCAAACCTTTTTGTTGACAAGGCGTAGACAAGAACTGTACTTTCAGTTCACGGGACACCCAAATCTACACCGAAACGCAGCAGTTAACCTGCTCACTTCTATGCAAATGGAAGATTGCATTTGATAACAACTTGGACAAAATTTGGAATCTTATTACAGAACCTGGCTGTGGTAATTTCATGTATTTTGTGATCTAAAGTTATGAGACGTAAAAAAAAAAAAAAAAGGTGACACAGGTACACGAAATTCATATCCTGAAACTCAGTAATGGGAGAGGGAGTACTTTCATGAAATGTACACACATGCACAGATGCACGTGTGTGTCTGTCAATCAATACAAGCCAGTTCCTACATTTACATTTGTTCATTTAGCAGACGCTTTTCTCCAAAGCGACGTGCGTCTCTCATAAAATACAATGCGTGCGTTACATTAGGCGAACGAGAGACTTGGATGCAGACGTGATTCTTAAGCGCAGTTAGTTTTATGCAGCTACTCGTGTGATGAACATTGGTTCATATGGTGAAGGAAACTATCAGAATATTGACGATTCCTGATCACTTTCCTAGTATTTTTTGAGATACATACAAACATTTACATTGCAGGAGAAGCTGAGTAAAGGGTTGATCCAACTATGATCATGAACATTTATACCTTACATGAACGTAAGAGATCATGGGTGAAGCGAGTCTGGAAGAGGCGAGTTAAGACCCTTCTTAAACGTGGACAAAGATTCAGCAGTTCTGAGTGAAGGGGGGGGTGGGGGTCGTTCCACCACAACGGAACCAAAACCGAGAACCTCCGTGCTTTACCTTTCGTGCGTGAGACCACCAGGCGGGCAGATGTGGAAGAGCGTGGCGGTCTAAAACTATTAAAACTAGTCCTGAACTATTGCTGCATTCATCTGTCAATTGTCAGAGGGTCTTATGACGCCGATCTCCCAGATTGAGCCGCAATTCCCTTAAGAATATCATACCAGCACTATAAAAAGACAGCCGTCCCATTATCATCTTATACAACCCTCTAAAGTACAAATTAAAATTTGTCCTGCTCTCGATCTTGTCTAATCTGCTTTCACAAAAGACCAAGTGCAAGTGGTAATTTGTTTTTTTTTTTTTTTTTCTCTCCCCTCCTCACCCCTTTACCAGTTCCCAAATCTTCTGCCTTCCCCTCCAGCCACTCATCTAAGCCAGAGGACAAATCTTCCCAGGCGCAAATCCGTGGCGATGAGGCCCTGATTACGCCGCAACGGGACGGGGGCGGGGGGACAAAGCCAAGCGCTGCCCCACCCTCGCACCTCCTCCTCGTGCTCATTTTCACTTACAGTAGATCCCAATCCTCAAAAGGACATCTAGGTCAGACGATTAAGACAATCTCCTGCCTGTTGGTTCAGGGCTTACAGCACCACCCCGCCCCGGAGAGGACGAGACGCCTCGGTACGGGCGCCAAAACAGCCTCGCGTCTCACACGCACGCGCACGTACGCGCCGACCCAAAACAACATAACGGAGCGCGGCCCGGATGGCGCCCGACGCGCGTGCAGAAACGCATCGAGACAGACGGCACGCGCAGCCACAAACATGCACGCACAAAAGGATCAACACAACACGCGCGCACGGCTGCGATCCTACTGAGAATTTCCACCAGAAACCCTCTGCTCTGACAAAACATTTACATCAACATCTATTATGTTTCACTTAATTACCCACAATTAATAACCTTGCAATTATATACAACAGACTCATTTGCATTCCCCTCTCTTCTGCAGTAAATGATGTATGCGAGGAGGAAAGTTTCCTTTAATAGATTTTTTTTTAACCCCTATAACCTCATAGGTATCACTTGTTTTAATTATGCCCCCGACTCAACGAGGAAGCGGTGCGATAGAGAGCAAAACGTAGGGCAGAGATACAAGAGTCGTTTATGACCTGCGTGTCAAACATCGCGTGTGCTGTTAAAAACACTCCTGACACCGAATAAGGGGGCTATTAAATATCTGAAAAAGTTTCTCTCCCATATATAATTATTAAACCTATTTTGCTGCAGTTTCTAGGCTTGTCACAAGGACCACGCGAACGCGAGATGCCGTTTTCGCCGCCAACACGCTTACGGTTTGTATTGTGCGTGTGCAGGTTTGCCACAGTGCCGCAGCAAGCTCTAAAATCTATCTATGATAGTGTGTAGGGGGGGCAGGAATCCATCCATCCATCCATCCATCCATCCATCCAAGACACAGTGGCAGGATGACCCCAGCAAACAAGAGGGATATTAATACGCAATAATAGCATGTAGATGTTTAAGAAGGCTTCAGCGCTGTGTCCCAAATCCCTGTTGAACAAACGAAAGAGAGATTCGGTCTGTTTTAGCCTCGTCCCGAGGCGGACGCGATAGCTTATCTTGTAAACGAGGATCTCGGGGCCGAGGAGACAGAATTATTCTTATCCAGCACATATTAAAGGGGACAAATCGCCTGTTACATATGAAATGGCATTCCCCTCCACCCGATCAGCACTCGCACACATGCAGGCAAGGGCATCTTACCCTTCTCAGCTAGGCTTGTCATTCTTTCTTTTAAATAAATTTAAGCTTACTGGTGCTTGTAGTAACAATGATAACAAGAACAACAACAATCATATTTTAATAATGAGTGTAAGAACGCAATCTGAAGATGTAATCCTGAAGGTCCAGTGTGTCTATCGTTTTTCTTTTTTTTTTGGGACTTTTTGTCAGCAGCAGTGTGTCCAGAACTGATGTCCAAGGAATGCAAACCTTCTATAACTATCAGAAACAAACACCATACAACAGGTGTATATGAGTGAGACCATTCGGCAGAACACTCGCTGACACTTGCAACGCCTAGGTCACAAATTACTATTAAAATATAACAAATTTGTAGTGTAATAAAGTCCAACTGTCAATCTGACTTTTCTCAGCTACTCCTTTAACTTAATATATGAAACTCAATGCCTCTACAGTGAATGACACTGATATATACAAGGAACTTGATCCATCATATGGGTTGCCACGGTAGCGCAGTGGCCAGTATTGGTTCCTCGCAGCTCCTTGGCTGGGTGTTCAAAAATGGGCTCGAATCTGGCTTAGTCTGTGTGGACTTTCCATGTTCTCCTGCATTAGTGTAGGATTCCTCTAGGGAAGTTTCTTCCCGCAGTGTCAAGGCAAGTGAACCGGTAACAATGTGCCCTTAGAGTGTGTACGTGTGACTAAATGAGCGTCTGCGATTGCCCTGCTGCCATCCTGTCCAAGACGCACCCTGACTCACGTTCTATGCTTCTGCGATAGGCTCTCTAGACCACTGCAGCCCTGCGTTGGACAAGTGGTTGTTGATGACGTAGAGAAGGATGGATGGACCACCTACAGCAGTCTGCTTCACTGCTTACGAAGGCCATGCCGGCGATTTAGCAGCCAACTAGCGGTTCCGTTCTCATGAGCTACACACAATTCTGCTCATGTTCTCTTTTTTCTTTACCCTCCAAAACCTCTACTTTATGTTCTCACAGCAGCCTTATATCCCTTGCTATTCAGGAACAATCATCTCTTTCACGCTCAGAAACAAAGCGAAAAACCTCAAGTTCTTAAACGCAAATACACACAATCTCACCGGAAGCTTAAATTCAGGCTGCCAGAAAACCATCTGGAACGGACGGAAGCCGAGGCCCCGTCTACCAGTAATACACGTGAATCGCGAAAGGCTGGTCAAAGGCCCCGAGTAACACCAAGAAACACACACCTTTGAAACCCACTCCATAGTCCCCTCCTTATTGCCCATTGTGTGGCAAGAATTGCATTAGTTCAGATTTAGCCGAAATCTAATTTAAAAGTGGAAATTATTACTGCAATCTAATTAGAGGTTTTAAATAGCTGTGTGCTTCCAACACAATAGACGCAGTCCCACCTCAATGATTTTGTGGGCCTCCTTGTATCTGCCGGTCTGCAGGAAGGCGAAGAGCAGATCATAGAGCATGGTCATTTCGCCCCGCTCCTGGCTCACGAAGTCCATCGCTGGAGAGACAGAAAGGAGGCGGGGGTGTAAGGGCCAAATAAATCTCAGTCATACGCACTCACAACGAGGGAAGGTTTGCTTATTCCAAGCCTCCTTTTATACTACATGGTAACAGACAGGCTGTAGCGGAAGAGATTCCCAAAACGTCCGAAGAGTCTGAACAGAACTACAGCTCCTCCAGGAGGATTTTGTGGCAACATTAAGGTACCCGGTTGAACCAGAAAGGCAGTCACCTTCATTCACACCCCACCTTTCCCAACCTCTCCCAGTGTTCAGTGTACAAATAGCCAAGGTTCCAAGTCAGGTCCCTTTTCATCTACAATTTTAACTTAGCAGCGCTTCAGGTGTGTCCAAGCAGGGAGACGGGATACATTTTTAACTGAGGATTGCCTCAACAGGACATAGACAGGAAAGCGGTTCTCGAGATGGGAACCGTTACTGAAGACCCAATCTAAATGTCACCGCCTGGAGAGATATGTACACATCACCCACCGAGCACCGTTTTAAGGGTGGGGTGGCGAGTGGTCCTTGCAGCCGTCTAAGAGGGGGCTTGACCCCTCCCAGGGCTGCCAGTACTTGTCAATATGGTGAGAGGGTCAGGGGGCAGGAATTTGCCCCTTTCCTCATCCCCATCGACACTCCATGGGTACTTGCCAGCACCACACAAAGGACTTAACCCTTTCGCAGTCTCAATTAAAAGCACGGGCCATTAAAAATCGTGATTGCCCGTGTCCTTCATTGTGACCCTGCGCACTCTCCAAGGGAGGTAGCGGAGGGTTTCAACAATGCACTTGTAGGTAGCTACTGTGGATGAAGACCCTTTGCTTCCTCACTGCTGAAGAGCACAAAAAAAAAAAAAAAAAAAAAAAAAAAAAACTTGTCTACTCCGAGTGAGGACCTAGAGAAGTGATCGTGTTGGGAAATGTGACCAAGGAGCACAGCTGAGTGGCACATGCATCTCACCTTTCTGAAGCAGGTCTGTCTCCTCCTTTTCCACCAGGTGACACAGCAGGTCATGGAAGCGAGGCAGGAATTTGTACTGCTTGTAGAAGGACAGCACAGCATCCAGCCCACCTGTCAGGTCTCCACTGCAGATCGAGACAGTCGCTGATGTCAGCCTTACTCAATGGCTACAACAGAAGATCTTGGCATGTATTAAGCCTTTTTCCACGTGCAGCCTTTAAAAGTACTATAGTCGAGCACTCAAGCAAATATGTAACCACTGTTAGAAGGGGGGGGGGGGGCGGGAAAAGATCTCACACACACACACACACACACACACACACACACACACACACACACACACACACACACACACACACACACACACACACGTTTTCCACAACCATTTCCCTTCATTGGAAAAGTGGTTACTGGTGATTGAAGAGTGCATATGGGCAGACAGATGAAAATCCTTCGATGTAGAAAGCACATTTTTGATGAGGTTCCTCCATCTTCAGCTATCTCTGTACAGGGGTAGGGGGTTACTTTCAAGCCATAATCATTTCCTGCCAAATCTTAGTTCAGCTCCAAATTGACTGGAGGTTCATTTTTGATGCAAACACTGACATGGAGAACATTTCCTCTTCTCACTCAGCAGGGTCCGCAACCTCAGATCTCCGCGTGTCAGTGTGTTTTCGAACCCGAAGCCTCCCCCAACCCAATCCCCAACTGTGCAATTTGGTAGAATATGGCAACAAAATTAGAAGCCTTGCTGCACTACCTCAGCTACACCCCCCTTTCACTTACCCTCCTAACAAAGAGCTAACAACACTGCTGACAGATGGGTGATGGAGAAATAAAGAGAGAAACTGGGGAGAAAAACACCACTCCAATTGCTTTATTGTGACTGGGCCAGCATCAATCCAGTGATTGGGTAATTACAATGCCAATCACACAAAGGTCAAAGCAGATAGGTCACAGTCGGGGGCGGGCGAGATGTGAAAATGAACCAGTGAGCCAAACAGGTATTATTTCTGCAGGGATTTCAATTCTGCGATTATATAGCCCGGGGAAGAAATCAGACACTTAAAAGCATGACCTTGGGAGGTGCGGGGGGGGGGGGGTGAACCAAGCACAACAAGGAAGCGCGATTGTGGTTACAACATAAACTCCGCTCTCTTGCAATTGGTTTTAATTGAATTGAAGAGCAACAACATTATTCATCAAGCTGGAGTCAAGAGGCAATTCACTCACTAGTTTCCTGATTGAAAAGCTCTCTCAAGACTGAACGAGACATGGGGGGCGGGGCAAGAGTGCTGGCGCGAGGGCGAGGAAGGGAGATTCACAGAAACGAAATTTGACGTAGAGGCCGAAAAATAACGAAATGAGAAATGACCCTTTGCTAGGTGACTTATTACGGCTGCTTAGTAACGCAAACGACGGAGCCCGATTCGGATCGCCCGATCAGAGGTCGAGGAGGAGAAGTGACCCGAGCTACAGCAGCCCACTGACAGACGCTCAAGGTGGGTCCTGTGATCCTCCTTGGTCCAAGACCCTCAGATGGTTTCTGGCTTTGCTGCAGGCAACTGAGACAGACAACTTGCACAGCCCAAAAGACAAATTCAGACGCTGTGGATGAATCAACTGTGGAGACCACACCCCCCCCCCCCCACACCCCCCGAGCGCTTCCCCACCCGCTAACCTTCTTTAGAATTCCCATCAGTCCAGTACTGCAATTACAACTGCCACCCGCCCTCCAAAAGAAAATTTAACCATGTTGAAGGCTTCATAATTTTCCTGGGTACAATTTGGCTGTCACTTGCGTTCCGATTTACTCAAACACGCACCCTGTTAATGTCACTAACTTTGCATGTCAAGTACTTTCCAGCCAATTAAGTACAAAAAAAAAAAAAAAAAAAAATCTGCACAGAGAATCTGAAGGATTAGACAAGAAAGCCCACTTCCTCATCCCGCTCCCAGATCGCTTTTGTTCCGGCCAAATTCTCCTCCCAGCGTCAGCACCCTAACTGGTGTCCTTCCAGACAGTTTTTTGTGTGTGTGTGCTCGTGTGTGTGCATAATTTTAAAGTATGGCGGGGGGGGGGGGCATTGACAGAACTCTAGAAACAATAAGCACGGCGAAGCCCTCCCCACCATCTCAGTCGGCAGCCCAGGCACGTCAAAAATTCACGGGTTCCGACGCTGGGAAGCGAGAGGCCTGGAGCCAGGGCGACTTGTGGGCCCTCTTCCATTTATGACCTTCCTCCCCATGTGCGTGTTAATAAAAACACTTTACACGTTCCCCTTTGGGGAGAGGACACAAGCGCAGCAACACTCTGAAAGGAGGCGACATGATCCGTCTCGACCCGACACGCCGACAGCCTGACAGTCGCGTTCTCCTGCCAAGCCGGCTCCAGACGCTAATGTCACGGAGACACTGAGCGAAGCCGGCAAAAGGGAAGTATAATAAAAGGTATAATCACAGATACGGATCCAGTCAGTCGGTTATCTCTGCCCCTGCCCCTCACAACACTGCTCCTGACTGGCTGTCTCCGCAAATCTGACTAAGAAGTGCTCATTATGTCGTTACGCCTGACATGCTGATGAGACGCTACCGACCAAGTGACATTCTCTTTGTCCTCGCCAAGACGGCAAGAATGATGGGAATAACGGAGACCGAAAAAAAAAAAAAAAAAGGGAGAGAGAGGGAAAGAGATGTTGAGACAAAACAGAAGGGGAAGAAAGCACGCCTCTCCCGCGTTCCGTCTATAGCTGTTGTGAAGGTTCGGTGGAGAGTTGGGGAGGAAGAGTCATCTCTGACCTTGTTGGAGGACCCAAGCGAGACCGGAAAGTTCTTGACTTGTGCCGCGATACGCGAAAGCTCAAGAAACCCGCGCTCGCGTCCTTGTGAGAAACGGGAACGGACACGTTTCCCTGGAGCTCCCATTGTTCTGCATTTCAATGAACGTCTCAGAAATCCAGTGGCTTTATGCAACCGCTTAAAACTGACTTCGCAGAGTAATTTTTTTTCCCCCTCCTTGACACAGACGTCATTTTCTTGACAAATTGGCGTTGGCTTATCGGCGCTCGGGGCGAGACGACGACTCAACCTGGGATCCGAGCGGCAGTCGATAGTTGTCGACCGGTGGGATGGAAGCCGTTCTGTTTAGAGCAGAGTCGTTGAGACTGCTCCTCTGTTATTTACCAGGCTCGTGAACCTGGGGGAAAATTACTAAACCTTATCTCTGAAAAGCCAGCAATTAAACAGTGAACTGCACCGGTGTTGGGGAAACGCCACGATGGGATAAACAAAAACCGTTTGGGCAGCCCTTGGGGGGCACCAGCATGCGAAGGTGTGCAGCGGGGGTTTTGTCACACAGCGTGTGCAGGAGGGAAATGAGCTGAGGGGACAGGGGAGCAGGAATAAGGCCAGGCACTCCTGTACCTCCAAGCTTACCACATGGCCGCAGCGAATCCAGCAATTAGTGGTTCCTGCACATAATTAACATGCAAATGAGACCATCTACTTAAAAGCCGTTCTCACAAATAGACCTGAAATGGGAGCAGGGGGTGGGGTAAGGGTCCTGCTTTGAGAGGCGCCGTTTTGGAGAGATTTGCATATTGTGTTTTAGCATGCTGTCCATGGTGGCCATCTCGGAATCAACGAGAACATGACAGGCGGCAAGTAAACGGAGGCTGATGCTCCCCAAATGGGGCCGTTTGTGTGTCCGAGAGGTCGAAACGCCTAAAGAGGACTCCGAGACCCATCTCGACCCCTGCGAAGAGCCGTGCGTGGTGGGAGGGACTCACCTGTGGAGGTAGGCTGTGGCAATGGGGCTGGCGAGCAGGGCACTGGGCTTTACCAGGCCCAGAGAGAACACGGTGTCCTGCAGTCGCTTTACGGCCGCAGCATCGCCCTGCAGAGCCACCCTGTTCAAGATGTGGAAGAGCGCGGTGACGGCCGTGTCTTCCAGCGTCAGGTTCTTCCCCTTCATTTCCTTAAGCATGTCCACAGCCTCTGCAGAGACACGGTGGACACATTCAGATGGACCAGATAAACAAGGAAACCCACGGAGGACCCCGAGCGTATCCCCGCGAGCTCTGGCAAGCAGAAGTCTACCGGTTCCAATCCTGTGGGCGGAACCGTCGAACGCTTGAGGTACTTAACCCGACCGGCTTCAGCAGCTGCACAACTGGAAATGAACGCAACCGTAACTCGCAAGCTCGTTTTCACCACGCTGCTAAAACGCAATCGGATGCTAGGACACCTACTCGAGGCACTTTAAGCGACAGGACTCAGGACGCAAGTGTGTGAAATGTAGTCAAGGTGCTGTGCCATGGGACCTTTGACCTGTGAGGAGAGAATGGCCGGTTCCTGACAAGGAAGGCGGCGAGTAAGCTGCTCTCCGTCCAAATGCCAGCAGGAGCGTAGGCAAGGGGAGGTCTGGGGAGCGGGCAGAAGGCCCCAGAGGTGGAGGAGGGATCTGGAAGCGAGCCTGGCAGCAGGGCGAGCCAAGCCACCTGTCTAGGCAGAGACGCCCACAGCTCCCGCCAGCAAAAGCACCTCGGCACAGCGCAGAAGCCCCAGATCTCCCCCGATGGGTGAGCATCAGATGAGAGCGAGAGGGAGCGAGAGAGTCAGAGCACAGAGGGGGAGGCGTTAAAAGGGCCCTTAGATAATTTCATGTGGGGAAAACAAACCGCTATTAAAACAGCATTTTACACCCAGCAGGAATGCAAATTCGGCCGTATAATGCCAATTTCCAGTTAATTACTACTTGCATTTCTAAACGAGACTACAATTACCAGGCCCCACAATAGCGGCGCTTTATCGTTTCTTTTGCGACGGCGGCTACAAATTATAGGTGTGCGGCGAGTGCCCGTCGAGCCCCACCGTCCCCCCGGCCCCGAGCTCACAGGACGCACGGGCACCGTAATGGGGGCTTTTATCAGGCCCGGTCTTCCAGCCCGACTTCCAGCTGCCGTGCAACCCCGCCCCGCCCCGCCACCCCCACCCGCCAACTGCCGACAAGCAGCTGCTCTGTCAGCGGGCCAGATAATTAAGATGTGTTTACACTGTGTTTAGGGCCTCACTAATGGTCTGATACTGATAGGGTCTGTTTGAAACCGGCGATACTAATTATGGCAGGCCGGCCGGAGAGATGGCGCCCTCCTCACCCCAGTCTCTCTACAGGGGAATCGGTTAGGGCACCTTTCTCAAAGCATCTAGCACACTGCTGGCTGTGGGGTAAACCGGGTCCAAACTCAACATGAGGTCACAACTGAAGTACAGCACAGGAGAAATAGCTGGGGTAAAACACGAGCTGACAGTCGTCGTTCTGCTGTGAGGGTGCCGTCATTCATAAAGCAGACAGTCCTTTCGACTATGTCCTTTCAACGCTGGTTTTCTTTTCCCAAGGAATTTTGATAGCATTTTTACTCTTGGCATAGTGCAGGATAAACGCTCATCCACCTTGGCGGCAAACCGCGCACCAACAGCGAGCTACGAGTATGCCCGTGGAGGGTCTGCCGGCCCGAAGAGGTGCGGGCACTCGGCCCCATCCCACTCCCTCCCCCGGCCCCGATCCCCCCCATCTGCTCCAGGCACCTCCACCCACCTGCTCATATCCCATTGCTTGATCGCTCCCTCTCGCTCTGTTGTTATGCAAATGAGGAACAGGGCTGTGACTGTCAGAGATTTAATGGGGCAAAAGCAGAACGACTGGGCGTTTGGGGGGGAGGGGGTGCTAGGGGGAAAGGGCATCATCTCGGTCACGCTGGGCTTTTGAAGAGCGTGCTTTTGTTTTGTCTTTTTTTTTTTTTTTTTTTAACCATTTCTCGCAGTTCAGCTCTCTCAATGGGGTGTCATAATTGTTCCAAGTCACGGATCTCATCAGCATCCCTTATTTATTTATTTATTTATTTATTTATTATTTGCAACACGCATTCTTCTGACCTTCAGCTGCCATCAGCCTGTCCAGAGCTGAGGGCATGGACACTTGAGCTCTACAGAGACAAAGTGAGGCACACTTCCGGATAACCATCGGCCCAGCAATGCCAGCGAGACGGCGGGATAAAGCTTCCTTTGGAAGGGCTAGAGCTGGGGTTCGAGGAAGTGGGTTGTACTCACCTTCAGCAACTTCCCAGTACCCCTAGACATTACACCTTTGCCAAATGACTAAGAAAGCTTATCTAAGAGTGGCATCCTTCGCCATCCATCTCGTATCACGGTCTTTACTGCCAAATTTCAGTGAATATCTGACGCTGTCACCAATCGGTGTTACATTTGGGACTTGTGCCACTTCTAGAAATGAGAAGTTATCTTTGTGCACGTGGTCACATTGTAGAGCAGCGAACACACACCAAAAAAAAGCCGGTTACTCTGTTCAGTACCCAGCCAGATTACGCCGCCCTTGTGAACTTGAGTCATGTTTGCACGCTTCGTGTACAACTTGCAGATGACTTAAAAAAAACAAGATCTGGGGAGGGCTGGAAGAAAACAAAGCCATTAGCTTGGAGCCGGTGAGCTGTCGTGCCACAAGTCTTGATCCTCGAGCCGGACCCGATGTCCCCCCGCCTCTCCTGCCGCTCGCAGACACAGGGGCAGCGAGGTATGCTAATGCATATGACAAGCTCGCCGAGGCAGCCGGGCTAATGGCCCCCGCGCCAGGGACTGGCAGCTCCGCCTGAATTCACATGCAAATTCGGGTGCGCGACGTAGGAGCACTCTCGCGGACATGATACGCCATTAGTATCAGGACATATTTCGGTAATTCTGTTAAAGTGGAGAGAGTCCTGTAATTTGCGGAAGGGCCAGGGGCGATCGCCACGTCAGGGAAGACGTGTCCATACCCGTTAGCGGGAGGCAGGGGTGCAGAAACATGCTCCGAGGTGAGAGAATGCACGTTTTTACTGTCACTCCACACAACGAAACCAAGACAGAGATTTTTTATTGTAATTATATCTTACAAGCTCCGAGAAACCCACCATGGAATTCACATAATCTCCGCTTAATACGGGTTCCCTGAAAAGTCTATTTAATATTCCACTCGACACTGGGATTCACATTGCTTAGGGGGAAAAAAAGATGTTCCTGTGTACAGATTGAGAACAAATTATTACAAATGTTTATTTTAAGACTATTCAGACCACAACTAGTGGTACTCTGAGATTGTTTGACACAATAGGGGCAACTATAGGGTAAGTTTATCCTTCTATAGCCCACGAGTCTGCCAGAGAAGAATATATATTTAAAACATCTACCACCACGGTGTGAATTAAATTAAGAGATTTTATTTCCTCAACCAGGACCAAAAAAAAAAAAAAAAAAGCTACGAATTAACCAAAGAGAATGCCATATCAACAGCGGTAATGACTCAGGCATCGAGACCATGTAAATGGCACAGACTCTGCAGGACCACCGAGCAGCATGTGCTCAAGAGCCTGACCCTTTAGCAGACCCCGGAAATTGCTTTTAGAATAATGACAGAATATGACAACACTCAACGCTGAATACTTTAAGCTCGACTTGGAGACACCGGAAAGCAAGCGCACATTTCTGCAGCATTATACGCCAAACAAGACAAGACACCTCCTTCCACAGATGTCAAAAAGTCAAGTTCTCTGAAGTTAGCCAGGCCCACCCACTCACCCTCCAGCCTTCCGTGTTTGGTCAAAGCTTTGACCAGGTGCAGGTACTTGCTGGCGGTCAGAACGTCAGAAGAATCCCGTCGGTCCCTGGGAAGGAGGGAGAAGATGGGCATTATGAGCGTTTCGAGGTATTCAGTTGGTCAAGAGGGATTCATTAAAATAGGGCCCCATTAAACACGCTAAGGTTTAACTCCCACATCACTTCCGTAAGTGTCAGAGTCTCTTGTGGACACAACTTTCCTCCTTGTAAGGCTAAAAGTCTGAACGTTCAGTCCATTTTTACTGCGTACAGCACAATGACTTACATCACTCGTGAGTTCACGTGCCAGATCCTGAAACTGTGACCGGACATGAAGGCGAGCTCGCAAACAAGCATTAGGAAGTGGGTGGAATCCAATCGGAAACATGAAAAGTCAAGTCGTTGCATTAATGTCTCCACGTATTCCATCGGGAGCGCTGCGGCGCCATTAAACTTTAACACCCTGCCGTGCTGGTTAATACACAAAGGCAGTGGTAAGGGTGCATTTGTGTGCGTGTGTGTCCCTACTCACAGTTCTCTCTTCAGGTTCAAGGCCTCCTCCACTTTGTCATGAGTACAGCAAAGCTGGATGAGGACGGCGTAACCGCCAACCACCATTTCAGACTCGTGCCGTGCCTTGACATCCAAGGCCTGGTCCAGTTTCTGTTGGGGAGAGTCGATCAAGTAGACCAGAGGTTTAGATCAGCGGTTCAGATCAGCGGTTCACTGGACCGACAGAAAAGGGAGAGAAATGGAATCCAGAAGCAGGTAAAGTGTCAGAACTAAAAGAGGACACGGAATCATACCTCCTCGGAACACAGGGCTACGAGGAGCTGCTTGAGAACTGCAGCAATGGGTTGGTCCCTGCTCTTTAGATCCTCCAGCTTACTTTCCAAGGCCTCAATTTTCTGCTCAGGGTCCTGGATACACACAAAATCACCCATCCCAACATTCGCGCTCTCACAAAGACAAAGCCCAAATTCTCAGTCTTGCACAGCTTTCCTCACACACACCGAATAAACCAGGTCTGCCAAGCTCGTTCACAATGGCTGATAACACTCACAAGAGGGATGCTTGACAGGTCAACAGTCTTGCGATCCACCAAGGGGATGACATCCTGCAGGGGACAAAACGGTGTAGAACGTGACACAAATGCAGCAACGCTGCTCAAACACTGAGAGAACACGTTTTCATGAACAAACGGCAGGTCTTGTCCCTAATTTGTCCATATTCCACTGCACAACTGAGTTGACTCTACCTATCTCCCCAGCAGCACCTTCAATGAAACATCCTTACCTTGACTAGCTCCGGAGTGTTATGCATCTGCAGAAGGTTACGGATTCCCCTGAAGATGGTAACAGGGATGGAAATCTTCTACAAAAGAAAATACATAATAAACTCCACCAATATGACACGTGAAAGCAGATTTAAATCCCTGTATGCCAGCAACAGTAGCAGCATCTCTGGATCAAACAAATGAGTACAAGTCAAAGGGACTTTTCCCTAAGAGAGGCTTCATGTATTGATTATCAACTGTACATGTGGACATGTTTAACGGAAACAAATGAGAGAGGGATGTAATTCACGCACGCAAGTCTGATAGAGCAACTGTATGATCTACATGAGTGCGTATGTGTGACATGTACCACGTTTCGCAGCTGATGGAAATACTCCCTCAGGAGCTTCTCCTTGGCCTGGATCTCTTCTGTGCTCATCCCCTCAATCAGGTTATATAGGAAATAGGGCACAGCATCTGAGAGGGAGCATAAGATGACATAGTGGATATAAAGGACATGTAAAATACATTACTTTATACGACACAGCAGCGTCAGATTAGCACCAGTGTCCATTTCCGTTGGTGTATTTTCCCGCAGCGCTGGGCATTTCCCCCTCCTATATACAAGTCGTGTGTATCGTTTGTGCCACCAGACACACGTGTGTATGTGTCTGTCAAGCCGAGGATCGTCTGTGCCGGTTGCTGCGTGCGTGATGCCGACAGGAGATGGCTGACTCCGCGCTGAGCGAAGCGTTCAGTAACCTGGCTCGGGCATGGGTTGACAGCCCCGCTCGAGTCAGCCCGGCAGGAGGAGGAAACTGGATGTGACACGGAGACCAGTCTCCGCCACAGCCACCCGTTCAAGAATCAGAGATGGAGTCAGACTGCAGCGCTTGGATGGGCTGCAAGTGTCAGGCTCCCCTGTCCCCTATCCTGTAGGCACATAGCATGACAGCAGGTCTGGGGGACTGCAGGCTGTTGTGCAGTGACTGTGCTGTAGCACAGGCTCCCTCAGTCACTAAATCTGAGTGTGTAACATGTGAGTGTGCACACACAGCCAGGCCATTCTAGTGCTTTCCTCCTGTGTCAGAACATCCAGCAGGAAGAGTAGCCCATAACAGAGTGATGGAGGCAGCAAAAGAGGTGTACCTGTGTGCCTGGGGGTCTCTTTGATGAAGCGTTCGTCGTATTGCAATAACTCTGTGATCTGCAACAACAAACCCCACAGGAGGACAGAACAGAGCATTACGTGTCACGTGGGCAGGAAGCATAGATTCCACACAAGGCTCACACTCCACACACACTCTCAGAGGTCATATGGGTACCAGAGGTGTACAGCTAATAACCCGAGTGATGCTACTCCATCTAGAAAAGGAAAGAGGGCAAGATCCACATGCATAATTCATTTGTTAATTACAAAGGAAAAAGAAAGTCCCTCGAACATTTCCATCTGGACAGCTGATTTTAGCCACACAAGCTTAGGTCTTGTTCTTGAAGGCCACGGGGAAATGATCATTCCCAGTGGCCCTCAGTGCGGTTACTTCAAACCCGTACGCATTAGCGAAACATCCGCAGACAGCAAAACTGAATGATGTCATAATATATAAATAAAATAAAAGAAAAGAGCAAGAAACAGCAGGAGACTCTGCATTCAATAATTCATAAGCCTTAATTTACTATACTAAATTGGCTGGCACCCTGTGGGTAGACCAATCCCCCAGTAGTCCAGTTGACAGGGAGTTGGGGGTGCCTGTCCTCTGTGGTGGGCCACCAGGGGAGACCTCGGCTCAAAGCAGTTCTGCAGGACTTAACTTAAAGGGGGTGAAACTGGTTATGATAAAAGGGAAGATCTCCTACACCACCAGCTCACAAAAAAAATTAACTAGACAGTCTCACCAGTTCCTGCACTGTTCAACCTGTTTGAAAGAAAAATTATATGTATATAGGGTGACACAGTGGCACAGCAAGTAGCGCTGTTGTCTCACAGGGCCTGGGTGGTGTGAGAGGATGTGGGTTCGATCCCCACTCAGTCTGTGTGAAGTTTGCATGTGCTCCCCGTGACTGTGTTTCCTCCCACAGTCAAAAGACATGCTGTTCAGGTTCACCTATAGTATGTGTGTTCCACTGCTATATGGATGAGTGACCCAGTGTAAGTAGTGTATCTGGCAGTATAAGTTACCTTAGCGAATAAGGTGTGTGGGCTGATAACACCACATACGAGTTCATTGGAAGTTGTTTTGGAAAAGTGTCAAAGAAATAAATGTAAATGTAGGGAACTTGGACAGGAGACAAATTTGTCGTGAAATGCGTAACCTATCCACTCCAATTTGAGCAGAAGTCTTTGCTAGGTAACTAAATTGAATAAAACAAAACAAAAAAGATGACAATAGTGGGATTTTTATGTTATGTCAGACAGAGGAAGGGAGAGGTGCCACCAGGTGGCATTGGTGACAAGTTCGTGGGTAACTGCAGCCAATGAGGGACAAGTCCCACGTGTCCGGCTATGTTAGGTCACGCCACAGCGGATCTTCTCCGAACCCCCACGCCCGTCAAAGCTTCTCAGAATTGCTGCTGTTTCAGCAGCTCTGCGCACCCCCCCCACCCACCAGTGTAGTATCACATCAATGCCATTATCTCTCTACATGTCTGACAGCTTCTCTAGACCCCCTCCAATATTCCCCCCCCCCCCCCCCCCCCCCCCCCCCAACACCAATTCGCACACAAACTGTGCCTCTGCCAGCTTGCCTCCTGCAGAGAGAGAGGCAACAAACACACTTCTCTCAATCACACACACCAGATCACCTCATGTACACACCCACACATACTGTCATTCAACCCGCAAAAGCAATACACACGTACATGCGACCCCCCGCCGCAGCTGCGCTTCAGTTTCACCACATTCGACGCGAGCGTGCATTAGGACCTGCGAGTACGTCTAACGAAGGATCCGGTCATACGGCCGAGAACCCTACAGCAACGTGCGTTGCGAACGAACCAGAAGTAACCCATCCAGACAGTCGCCACTGGTTGTTCTCCAGATCTTCGCGTTTTAAAATGAAGTTACAGCTGAAGTACAGGTGGCTTTCCGTGAAAAGGGGAAAGACTACCCATGGAGACAAGGAGGCACAAGCAGACAACCGATTTCCCAGGAAGCTCCAGAGTACTCGGGCAGAGGCAGGCACGGCGACCAGCTGCGCTCACCTTGACCATGTTTTCCACATCGTCCGACCTGCAGGGGGCAGCAGAGAATAAGAAATGAGCAGACTGGACAAAGCAGTGGTTTTACTGGGCTGCTGTGCAGATAACACCCCAAACGTCAGAATGCTGGAGTTACGAAACGCTGCCACACACAACTAAGCCTCAGAACTTAAATGTCCATTTGTAATCTAGGAGTAAATACATTTAATGTTAAACCCTTCAATAACATCACAAGGAGTTAATGATATTGACAAACTCAATATCCAAGTTGAAATCCTGTCCTCACCGAGACAGTCGGGTTTTTTTTTTTTTTATAAAAAAAGACGCAAAATGATTCACCAAGTCCCCTCACTTGCCATTCTTAAACAAAAAGATGCTAGCAATATAAAGGCACAGAAGAATTCAGAATGTGTAGTTACATTTATCACACCAATAGGTTTTAAAGCCATCTACCAATCATCGTTAGAGTATTTTTATTTTTGCTCATGTCAGGCTATTATAGAGTAGTGAGGAAGGAGGTGGGTGGTGGTGGGGGTTCAATTTAATGATTAAATTATCCTCTGACCTTGTGTGTGACAGCAACGGGTCACCGAGCGAAGTGACATGACAATGACACCCCACCACCACCACAAGTGACAACCCCAATTACCACCCTGACAGCAGCAGCCCACGTCAACAGCCCTCTGCGTAGGTTTAAGGCAAACAGCTCGTTGCATTGGTGGTGGTGAGAGATGCACCAAGAGAGGAGCAGGACAGACACTTGAGCCAAAGCTGTCGGGGAGCGCAATTGAAATCATAGCACTTTAAAACATCCACGTCATTGTCATCACCACCTTCCTCTTAAGGGATCCACACAGGTTGATGTTACTCACTACTGCTTTAGTGTAACTTTACTCAAGTGGAGGCAGTTTGCTGCAATGCATCACAACACTTTTTTTTTTTTTTTTTTTAAAAACAGACAAAAAGAAAGTCTGTATGGACCAAAAAAAGTTCGACACAAAGTCTGGCCCTTTTTTTCCATTTAATACGCAGGGTTGACAATCCATTCCCAGTGCAGGCCGGGTACTGGAGACAAAACTGACTCGATAATATGCATATTCCGCAATGCCTGCATCCGTGCCAGGAGCTCGGCTTTGCGAGTGGGAACTGATGTCGAGGGGGTGGGAGGGGTATTTACATCAACAACTGGGGGCAAACTGGAGTCCCAGGCCAGGCCAGGCCATAAACCATATGCACACTTGATCCATTTGCATTTCCCCAGATCTGATTCTTGCTTAATGCTCCACAAGCATATGATGCATATGAATGAGAGGTTTCTGGGGGGGGAACAACCCCTGGAGCTCTGTGCTTACTGGCGTAAGGAACCAAGTCCCTGACACACACTACAGCAGATGGATAAGTAGAAGACCAGGGATGAAGTGTGTGCGGTGCGCAGATGCACCCACGAACACATGCAACTACTTTTTCCAGCCCCTGCCGTACCTGGTTTTTGTTCGGACTGAGCTTGCATTTACTTAGTGCTCATTCAACGGTTTGCTGAAAAGATCACACAACTCAGATAAAATATACAAATTAAAATAATTTAGCCACGGTGCATCTGTATCACTGAGAGGAAGCAAATGTGCTTATATTTTTGTTGCCCCCCCCAAAAATAATATTCAGTATTCCATTTCAGCGATGATGATGGTTACAAACGCATTGTTCTTTTAAATTTGGTCAACGAAATAATTTCAATACTTATACAATGTTTTGTTCTACAAATGCTGAAATAAAGCAAAGATAGAAAAGTATTATTGCTAATAAAATCCAATATTGATTGAAAAAAATTAACTCACTTGAAAAATGTTTACAGTTCTCAGGTAAGTGATTTGTGCATCTGAATCAAAGACTAATGATGAGTGACATCCAAACAAAAACCAGCAGCCCATGGGAGCATTCTGGGACTAGCGTCTAGAAACAACGATCTGCACATGAGCCCCCTTTCCGATGAACATGACCGAGGACAATCTGGAAACAAATGCAACACCAACTGCAGAGGGAAGAGTCCTCGCTTTTAACTTTACCTTATGAACCCCTGGATCAACTTTGCACGGAAAGTCTTCATATTGAGGCCCAAGAAAGAGGGGGAGGACACTGGGAGGGAAGAGAAAGAACATGGGCGGGTGTTATTTTGTGTGTTTTTTTTTTTTTTTTTCCCTCTTTTCTCTCAAATCAAACCATTTGCATTTTAAACACATTTTCGTCAAAGAGCTGTCATTTTTGTCATGTTGAATACCCAAGTTCAAAACTTTAGAATTGCTCAAATTGCTCAAATGCTAGCCGAGATCTTGGCAACAAGCAAAAAACACACTACTAAACCTTTCCAGTACAGCTTTCCAAGGCCACCACTGTCAGCTCCGTAGTGGGATTGCAATAAACCTGGGATGAGCGCGTACGCAAGAATAAGAATTTCCACTGCCCACCTCACACACTTTCAGGTTACCCAACCCTCAGCTTCCTGGTTCTGACACTCAGTCAAGTGTGGCCCCTTGTTCGAGCATTACCAGCGTGAAGGTAACAGCTGGCTTGGGACAGTACAAGTTATGCTCAAAACAAGAAGGAGGGGGAGACAGCATCCATTATTAACCAACCCATTTCCCGCCATCTGTTTAAACAACAGCACTTGGGTCTTCATACATTCAGATCCACTGATCACTTAAAAGGCCTGAATTCTGCACGGTTGTCAGGGTGTGCGCACATATGCGTTTATATGAATGTGTGTTGATGGGGCAATTAGCTTCCGAGCAAAACCTCAGGGAGCTGCTGATGAGCATGTGTACCCAGCATGCACCACTGCTGTGGTAGCAAGAGCAGGAACTGGTGCTGAGCGGCGAGGAGTTGACCAGTTTACTAGCACCGCAATGGAGCACCATTTCATCCTCCACTTGTCATATTGCTTTCCGTATCCTTCATCATTCAATCATCTTGATCCCCTCATTCAAGACACTTCCCTTCAAACATTTATGCACAATTATCTTGCTCAATGCCAACTATCCATCCAAAGCTCTTCCAGCTCTTCCATACGCTTCTTTGAAAGGGTATAAATCTAGCACTACAAATTCCAAATATACCCACAATGCACTGAAACAGCCTGATGTGTCTCCTGGTTGATGTGACATCTAACAGATTCAAGCTGAATGACAAGAAAGTGGGGCCTACATGGGAAAATGGGAGCCCGTCCGGAGCACATCCTGTCCCATCCTTCTGAGAATCCACTTTATTACTGTACTGAAGAGATGCAGAGTCCTACAGACCCAGTCATATTATACTCACAGACTGAGTAGAGAGAAGCCAGGTTTCCCAATCCAGCTTCTGCACGAACTTCAGCGGTGGTAAAGCGAAGCGTGTTGAGATCACAGCCCACCTCCTGCAGAAGGGAAGGGGAAAAAGGATTTATACTGATATCCACACAGACAGACAGCTGCGGCACATGCATAGACAGGTGAAGTGTCTTGGTACCTTAAGAGCTGACCGGGCACTATCCAGGCTGGGGAAGGCAGGCAGGATATAGCTGGAATAGGTAGGTGTGTCAGGGGACACTCCTAAGTCCAACATGATCTTCACCACATCCAGAATACCTGTGAGATAAATGGAAGGTCAGTGTCACCCATCCCGAGCACCTGATTACAACTCCCATGTGTCACCCAAGAATGGGACCAGAGCCCAAGGCCCACAACCCAATCCAATGTTTTCATACTAATCAGACATTGCTGGAGCCCAAAGGCACCAGTAGCCATGAGTAAAACCCAGGCTCTTAGCCCTGTGTTCCAGCCCCTGGTCTCAAGACCTATGCATATGAAACAGGGTGCCCTTGTTGAATTTCTGTTCCAACCCCTATAGGGCAGCACACCAAAGGAGAGTGTGTGCGCACGCTGACATCTCCAACCACACTGACCCTATATCGCTGTGCTGCGCCACACCTGGCAGCTTCACCAAGCCCACCTCCATCCCGTGTTTCCACATCTCTGCCCCTAAATAAAAAATAAGCTGGCTTTTATACTCAGCCAGAGTGGGCACTGGGGGGGTCTGAATGCAGTCAAGGCACCAGGGGCCCTGTGGGAGCATTAGCCAGGCGGAGCGTACTCGAAAGCACCTGAAACCACCCCACCCTCAAACCCCCACAGCTCTCTTTCAATGGACAGCTCTGAGTTAATTCATGCCCTCCCGCCCTTCAATTCATCCTTTGCTTTCAGGACAAGTTGGCTCTCGGTGCACTACTTTCTCCTCAATGGGGAGAGCAGTGTTGCTCTGTCTTCCAGCATGTGAAAGAAGCCCACCTGTTATTCCTCTTAAATTATCAATGACGCATCTTGCTTCCCTTCCTACCTGGATGGAAGAGACGGATATAGAACCCATGAATGGGCGAGATGCGCGCTGCGGTTTCCATGCAGAGGCACCCAGGTGCCACGCAGTCAGGTGTAACATTACAGGGTGAAATGGGGTCTTATTCCACCTCCCATCACCATTTGTTCTCTCTGCTGAATGAAGTATCCAGAACAGCATCTATGGCACTCATTCCCATTCTCAAAGGTGCCTATGTACCAGAGCTTCACCTTCCGTAAGTAATCGTGCAACGTCACTTTTATCCTATTACAATCATGTCACTTAAATGCACTGATTTTATTTGGTGAATTATGTAGTAATGATGCCAATTACTGTGATTTAACACTTATTTCAGCCCAAGAGACACTGCATATGAGTGAAGATATTTAATATCTCTTAGATTTAACTTAGAAACACAAAGTGATGTTGAGCGTGAACATCTTGCCCACTTGGTTCAAATACTGCTCATAATTAATGACGGACGATACTTCAACTGCAGTACATTAACACAATCCACAATTCCTTGTTTTTTTTTTTATAAAATAAAATAAAAAAAAAAAAAAAAAAAAACCACCTAGCCAACCAAACTGGTTTACAACTGGAAGAAGGGTGAGCAGGATTAGCTGTGCTCCTTCCCAATCAGAAGAAGGGAGGAATGGGACCAACAGCACTGGTTTACTGATTTCCAGTTGGGGACTGACATCTAACAGCTGCCTTCCTACACATGTAGCTTTCGTGGAGGTAGTTGCTTTGACCTCCCTCTTTCTCGCCTGCTCGCCTCAGTGAGCGCCGATAGCCTGCGGCTCCCCTCTGGGGTGCTGGGGGGGGGTCGGGGGGGGGGTTGACAGCAGAGCAGAGGAAAAGAAGAAGAGACTGAAGTAAACCAAACAGGAGCAACACAAAGCGCTCAAAGTGACTTCCTGTGATTGCTTCTCCTTTACCTATTTGCAGTGCAGACGGCCATAAACGCTAGGCAGAGAAATACAAGCGTTATATGCACATTTGTCAGCACCTCTATGTGTATGTGCTTCTGACTGGGGCTCGGCAACGTCCAAGTGGCATTTTTCATAAATGTGTGTGTTCGGTAAGAGGAGGGGAGCCGTTACCCTGCGTGGTGGGAGCCTCACTTTTAAATTGGGCATACCCAGCATTAATAGCCTCTCCCCGGCATACGGCACTGCCGCCTTGCCTCCTCCCTCCTACTTTCGCTCCATGTCACAAGCAATAAAGGCGAAACACAGCCCAGATCTGACAGCTATGCGAGCTCCGGGGCACCTCAAACAAACAGCATATGCTTCCTCAACTTGCCCATCCGTGTCTGCACCTCATCAGGATGCAAAAGTTTTCCCAAACCCCCTCCCGCCATACCCCTCCCACAATGTCCAGCACCAGCGGGCCCACCTGTGGGAAAGGGGGAAGGGGGGGGAAACGGAAGTTAATATTTTATGCAATGCACAGGGGTGCGAGTAATCTAAAGTGAATTCCCTTGGAGCGGTCGCATTTACATGAAATCAAGTCACTCCTCATTCATCACGTCACCTTCGCGGCTGTGCCCAGAGATGTCCGCTCCACTGCGCCCCACCCCCCCCACCTCCTCCAGCCTACATGGCCAAACCTAAGAAAGAAAGCGCCTGCATTTTTCATGAAGAAAGGTTATATCTGAAGACGGGGTGGGGGCCGTGGATACAAATGGGAGTGCAAGAAGTTTCCTCGCTCCTGCTAAGCGGACAAACAAGCAAATGGATGTTGCAGGCAACCCAGCCGGCGTGAGCCAACCTGGCAGCTGGGCCTCGAGAACACCAATGACACTTTAACAACTGCCTGCTTGCCTTCAGGCTGTAGCCCAGGGTCGAGACTCCATGAGTCATTTTACAAGGGAAAAAAAAAAAAAAAAAAAACCTTTAAGAGTTAGGTTATTACTGACTTGCATTTGGAAAATTTAGCAAAGACACTCAGTATTTATAAAACTTAAGATGGCCTTCTGAACCTCCACCCTTCCAGCAGAGTCAAATGGTGCATCTTCAAATCAACTCATCAAGCCACAAGAAAACCCCTCTCAAAGTAAATGAGAGCTGACCATCACTTCTGGTCAACAGTGGCTCTGAGCTACAACAGGAGTAAAGTAAATTTCTTATGCCTTTTTTCCATATCACCCATGTTTAAGAGATTCTCCTGTTCAAAAACCAATACAGGTCTGCATTCTTGTGCACTGTCCAGGCTCACCCATCCTGTGGTGGTAGGCTGATGTACTGGAGATGCAGACAGATACAGACTGGTCACTGCAGTATGACAGCTGATGAGCCTTGAGCCCCAGGGCTCATTTCCACTCTTCCTTCGACCCCCTCCAGGCCACAGGATGGCTCCCCACGTGGCCGACACCAGACTCCTGCCCCCGGGCAGGTTATAGGTCACATTTGTCCCATGTGACCCTCACATCTCTAGGGCTTGCACTACTTGTAGACACAAGGATGGACAGACATACACTGTGCTTATGATTACTACACTTTCGCTTCTTCCCTCAAAACATGAGATCCATTCTAGGGATCCCCTGAGAAAAGGGATGGTCTCTCTTGTGCCTGTTCATGCTAAGCACCCCCAGGATACCTACCCCCCTTTTTCTCCCCATCAGCAGCTGCCTGCATGCAAGACCTCTCTCCTCCATCAATATTTCATAAGGAGGGATCCTTCAAAAACCTGCTCACCAGGGCTGACCACAGCCACCACAGTACAGGCAAGTACTTTTATGGCAAACCCAAAGCCACCAAAGCCTTCCTACTACCTGTTATTTTCTTTCAGCTTCACAGTGATCTAAGGCAACCCTCCCGATACAAGACTTGATTGTTCTCCTTTCAATCACTATTCGAACTCCTGACAGATTCTGCAGGCAAAGCAGAGCCCTGCAGTCCATGACGAACAAGAAAAGCCTGGCTGCGTTAAGACAAACACCACGCAGCAAGATTCGATGCCTAGGCTGTGTCAATCCAGAATGACTGACAGCCTCCCTCTCTGCCTTCGGCCTGCCACTCAGCACTGACCACCCACAGGAGGCACAGGCAGAGAAGAGCAGATAAGAGACTCTCTGGAGATGAAGAGCCAGCATTTGGAAAAACACACTGAGAATCAGACTGGACACCTGACCTGTGCCCTTTCGAAGCTGACTAGTTCAAATCCGTCATGTTAAATAACTACTACAAAACTACTCCAAGGCAAGGATTCTAAAACACTCAGTTCCTGATCTCGCCTCATGATGATTATCCTTAAATGTATTGGTGAACTTAAAGGGACACCTTAGTACTCTTAGGGCTCATGTGTCGTTCTGTCCTGGAGCATCCAGCAGCCAGAACATAAAAGTAAAGGGGCTGTGACTTACCTTGTGTGTTCTTTTCCTGCTGGAGTGGAATGAGAAGGGGCCAGAAGAAATGCTCTCGCACGGGAAGGCCTTCCTCCTTCATCACCTTCATCAGCTGTGCTGCCATGCCTGCATAAGGGTCACAGAGCCATGGAAAAAACAGACAACAACCACACCTCATCTATAACCTGCTGAGATTAAACTGAACTATACAGCAACAGTCTTCTCGTTTCATAGCGTCTTTAATTGAAAGGGACAGGGGTCATCTGATCTGCTTGGGTATCACGGTTGACTTTGTATAGGAAGAACACAAGCAAGTTTATTTCATAATATGGATATAGTGCAAAAAATAAATCCCTGATCCCATATGGACTATAAACTGCCAAGCAAGTGTAAACTCTTGCAATTGGAAAAGGTCTGGCACCCAGTGTGCCATGTGAGAAATAAAGGGACATACCGGTCTTTGCAGATGCAAGTGCACACTGCAGAACAAACTGCAGGGGGGCTGCATGTCTGTTGGATTCCTTCAGATCCTTGCAGTAGCGTAGCAATTTTTCCACTGGCTGGAATACAAGCAGCAAACAAAAAACACGGACTAACCAAGTATCAATCTCGGTTCATTCGCGATTTTATTCTAACGGCAATTCAAGCATGTGGTGGAAGCGGTTCCACCCAGGACCGTACCATCTCCATGGCGACGCAGTGGCGCAGGAAGAAGTTGCCCTGGTTGGGAGCCGTCTCGCTCTGGGAGTCAAGCTGGCGGACTGGGAAGGTGTTGAGCAGGGAGAAGGCAACATCCTCCTTGCCCTGCGTGACCAGGCTGAGGCACACATTCATCGCCTCTGTGGAGGACGACACATTGAGAGAAATGATGAGTTCTGGGGTTAGAAGCAGGAAAAATACACCACTATACAAACATATCTTTCTATCATATTCAATTACCTGATACTTTTCTCCTGCAGTAAGTTACAATGTTAGATTTTTCAACTAAACTATAACTTGCACATTTATAAAAAGTTAATCATTTTTATTGTATTGGTTTAAAGGAAGGGGGTGTGGTGGCGCAGCGGGTTTGGCCTGTGCCTGCTCTCTGGTGGGACTGGGGTTCGAGTCCCGCGTTAGGGTGCCCTGCGACAGACTGGCGTCCCATCCCGGGTGTCCCCCCAAATCTGGGGCTGGACATGGCTATAAGGCAGCACTAATGGATTTTGTCAAAACTTAAATCCTGGTTACTTCCTCACCCTGCCCTTGCCACTATGCCCAAGCCTTGCCAACCACACAGGACTTACCCTGCACAAAACCATGCTCCTGACGCATACGCTCCAAGATCACAGGAACGTGCTGATGATGGCCTGCTTCGGCCAGGCTCGTCAACACCTGCAGGAAGTCCCTGTCCATCAGCTGAATATCTGCGCTCGCTACCTCTTCGAAGATCTGGGGACAGGACAGACAACGGCGGATGGGGTGATCATTTCCGAGAGTAAAACATCCAGAAAACAGCGGGCAACCACATTCGTCAGAACGGCCCGTTAAGCTCACCTGTGTCATCTTTTCTACATCACCCTTCTCGGCATGGGCCGAGAGCAGAGCCACATAGGTATCAGGTCCAGGCTCGATCCCAGAACCCTTCATCAGCGGCAGCATGTTCTCAGCGCTCGCTATATCCCTGTGGATGGACACACGTCCGAGCAACTGCCCATCAGCTCATTCAAAACAGTCGTAACAGCAATGGCCTAATATGCACATCTTGGATATAAGAAACACCTACGCTGGGGATTATTAAATCCCACCCTCACCGTCTGGACAGCATGACGGAGGTTTCCACTGTAGACAAGCCTTGGTTTCGATTCAAGCCGAATGCTTTGTGCGACTCCAGTGACAAAACTGAATGCGCTATTCTGAGAATCCCTTGCAATTCTAGATGAATCAGTGCTAAACAAGGAAAAACTGTATACTTATAGCAAAAAAAGGGGAAATCTTTAAAGGCTATTTCCACCACAAAATAAACACTAGGCCTTGGAAAGGAAAACTAAATGATTGAGGAATCACAAATTACATATTGCAACTTGATGCTTTTCAAGCGTAATTTCACACATAATAATGTATTTATTAGAACAAATGCACCTGTAACCGTTTCACAACTGCGGATTGTTTTAGCAAGGCTGAAAAAAGGGACAGTAAGTTCTTAGTCAACACCCTTTGTTTTAATGTGCTTTCAGTGAAATGCCAATGAAGGCGGAGTAATGAACAGCACAGCAGGAGCAAAAACCAGAATTCCTTTGCGACAGCACACTGATATAGGTCAGGGCTGACAAAGTCCACACCACGGAGAAAAATTAAACATATCACAGATCAGCACAGCTAAATAAAAGATTACAAAGCCAAGCATTGCAATGACAATTGTGTATCAGATATACAGTTCCCATTTCCCCTACAGCACCAGCTCAAGCTGACAGCCAGTGTGTACATGATATATGAGAAGAAACCTTTCTCAGCACCTGACTGCAATCCTAGCCACCTGTTAGGATTAATCCCCACTCACCCTGCACGGGCATGACCTGTGAGGAGGGAATTGAAAACGGCCTCTGTGATCGGAATTTCTTTGTCCTTCATGAAGCCCAGGATCTTACTGCAAGGGACAAACACAAAAAATACACAGGTTGTGCATGACGGTGTTGAACCAAACCCTTGACAACGCAGCATTTCCACTGTAAATGCTACAGATTTACATTTATTCATTTAGCTGACGCTTTCCACCAAAGCCACTTACAATGTTAGGCCGTCTACAATCATCTACCCAGTTATACAGCTGGGAAATTTCCTGGAGCAGTTTAGGGTAGGCTCAAGGGTACTACGGCAGTAGGTCAGATTTGAATTGGCAACCTTCAGATCCAAAATCTGCAGCTCTAACCACCAGGCTATCGGTTACCCCAGATGCATGCGCTGTCCATAGTCATTTAATCAACTCTAATTATAAGAAAATCCATAAGACCAAAAAAAATAAGTAATGCAGAAAATATTCTGAAAATCTCTAACTGTACCAGAACACACGAATTCATGCACCTGCCCATTACATTTCTCTCACCTGGCTCCTTCGATGTCACCCTCTTGACAGTAGGCTGCAATAAGCCTCTGGTAGGTCACCTAATTGGGGCATAAGGGTCATCGATCACATTTCAAACCTCTGCTGTAGCAACACCCACACCTACGGCCCCGAAGAACCTCGGGTCCTGCTTGCTTCGCTCGGCCTCAGCTCTTGCTTTACTAAAGCTGTTGAGTTGACGGCATGCTCCGTCAACTGGCACGTCATGTATTTGGTACTACTAACATATTGTGCAAAATCTGCAGGACTTCAGGGCCTGAAAATTGGGTCAAACACACGTCCACTAAAGAAACAATATCTAATTATTCTTATGGCAGCCTGTTCCAATGAAGTGCAGGAATACTCTAGTTCGCTCTGTTGGGCTGTGCACATTTCTCACGTCCGCAGAGCCCGTGTGTAAGGATGACAGCGCCAGTACATGCCATAGCACGGCCCTCACCCTGTTGGGCTGTACATTGGCAGCCTCCATTTTGGCAAGGAAGTCTGTGGGAGAGAACTTGAAGCTGTTCTGCAGGTAGACCTTGAGCAGGGCATTGTAGTGGCTGGCATCGTAGGTCACCCCTGGACAGGTACCAGAGACAGATGGGAGACAGTTAACATCTACAGATTACGTTATGCAAATAGAGACATTTGGAGTATTTACACAGAAGAGCTCCAGACAGCAGAGGCTCAACAAATACCCATCAAGCTATAATTCACTGTTCTAACATTCAACTTCTGAGCAAACCCAGCACCATCACTACATGCACTGAAATGCTCATCACGGAATGCCAACACTCAGCCGTGGCCTCCGATGCTCCAAAAAAATGGAAGTACGTCATCAACATTTGACAGCAACTATAACTAGTGGCACTCGACACAGTTTTCCAGAAGGACTATACTGGACTGAATGGTCATTCAAATGCTGTAAACAGACAAATGAACTCCCAAGTACATCCCCTATAACAAAAAAAGCCCTTTCCAGTCTTATTTAACAAATAAATGTGTCTTTAGCACCAACCACATATCAGTGCCTTTGGTAAGTCAAGGTTTAACACCTGCTGGATGATGACAGTAAAAGGATTCCTGCATTTCGCTCTAGCCCACCACAAGCCCAGGTCTCCCACCTAGCTCTTGCAGCTTGTCCCAGATTTGGTGAGCCAAGGCACTGCGCTCCGGCAGGTTCACCTCCGACAGCAGAGACCCGCAGCTGCGCAGGAGAAGCAGGGCCTGGTTTCCACTGGGGTGGCCTACGGCAGCAGGGACAGGTTGGGTTTACCTGGAGCATCTCCTTCTTAAGCACAGTAAATTATAGAGAAGCAATGTCAAAGTATGAAGTGTCTTCTGTCTTAAAGCCGCATTCCTTCCTACTTGGTACTTCTATCCATAGAAACTTAGTTTTCCCTAATTGAACCATTTCACCGTGACGCTGGGTCGTTTACGTTCCGTGCTCAAGAGTACTACCACATGGATTCTCCTGAGACTTGAAGCAACAATCAAATTAAGAGTCTTACATTCTTAAAGACTACGCCGCATTAGCGGTAATCTTAGAGAAAAATATGACACATATTTTAAAAAATTAATACTAGAAAGGTAATTAGGAATGGTGAATATTCGGATAAAGTTTTATGCAGCCACTCTTCTGATATGTACATTGGTTCATATGGTAAAAAAAACTGCACTTAATCACGCCTCTGTATCCAAGTCTCTCTTTCCGCTGATGTAATGCACACTTTCTATGAGATGTACGTCACTTTGGAGAAAAACATCTGCTAAAGGAATAAATGTAAATTAGGGCATGTAAATTTTTACTTTCAAAGCAGCGATACAAGGGCTGCATACATAAAAATCACAGTAAGCGACACACTGAATTTTAAAAATCTAAACAGAGTTATTTATTGTATTTTACTGAACTGCAGTGTGTCCAAGTACAACTGGATTACAAGGCGATTCAACAGAAATTATCTGAAGTAGAATATATACGGATAACTTTACAAATGTTCTTGTAGGCCACATTATTTGAAACAACAGACAGGTTTATAAAGCTTTTTTTTTTAAAAAAATAGAAGCAACAGGGGACCATGCTGTATATATATATAATAAGAACAAAAAAAAAAAAAAAAAATCCACAAACATCTACAACCTGAAATGTGAAAGTCCAGTTGTTCATGATAAAATGTTACCTGCTTTCTGTGGATGAACATGGCAACTTCGAAACTTAGTCTACACATGTGAGGAAGGAGGGAGTGTGCACGCGCACCTCTGGCATCATGTGAACACGCACCTCGACAGATGTCCCGGAAGACACGCAGCAACAGCTGCTTCGTGATGCGTCCCGTGCGCCGGACCGATCGGTCCAACAAGTCGAGCGCCCAGTCAGCGCGATGGGCCTGACTGATCCGAGCGACCGGGCCGCCGTCATCGCTGCTGGAGACCCCCTGCTCCTTAGCGGCCAAGGCGAAGTGACGCAATGCTGACCTAAACGGGAAGACATTTCAGTAAGAATGGCTGATAGGACATCAGGGCATGATAATGTCCCATGACAATGTTAAATGTCAATCCCCTGCCCCCAGTCACCTCCCCATACGCTCGTGTCATGTGAGAAACTCCCAAGATGGACTTGAACCAAAACCTTCACACTGCAACCCAAATCTGACTTTCACATGAAGGTCTTCGCAAAAGACTACAAGCAACAAAAAAAAAACTTGCTTCATGATAAACTTAATGATCTGTAAGGAATCTATACATCAAAAAAAAATTATTCAGAGCAACTCAAAATTTCATTTGTTTACAGCAAAATATTTCCATTTCAGACTAAGTACCTTCACAGGTTCCCACCTGGGACTTCAACCCAAAAACCTTCAGGTGATCAAGGCACCAAGGGGTTACTAGCCTTCATGACAGAGCTGTGGCCTTATAATCTGAAGGCTATAAGTTCAAATCCCACCTAATGCTTAGCTACCAACAGCACTGACACATTAGGAATATCCTGTGGTATTAATCATTAATAATAGGTAAATTACTCTAAGTTGATGATCTAACACCATAGTTCAGCTTGGGCACAGTGCAAGATAAAGGATAATGGTCTTAATGTGAGCTATTTATTGCTGAAATTGTGGCAGAGACTTAGGCTAGTAGTAGTAGTGAGGCTGGAAGGGTGACTGCAGGACAGCACAGTCAGAACCTTGTTCTGTAGGCCTACCTGCGGTGCCGTGACCCACTCCACATATGGACATGCAGTCTCCCCCATAAGTAGTACACACACCACACTCAGATAGAGACACACAGATGAACACCAACATTCAAATACACAGGGATACTCATCATGATGAGGTGCGTGCTCACGCACGCAGACACACACCTAGCAGTAAAACTATGTAAAAGAGGGGTTTCCACCGGGCGGAAGGCGGCTCCTCTTCGGCCCACCGCTCCGCCACACAGCCGCCCAAGCGGAGCCCCGCTGAGACTCGCCCGGCCGACGTGCAACAGGGAGGCTGGTGACAATTTAAGCACTCGAGCTGATCTTAAGAGCGCAGCCATGTTTAACCTACAGCGTGCGAGGAAGGGCATCCGCACCACGTGATCTTACGTTCCGCTCGCGGGGACAGTCCATGTGCTTTGCGGGGTTTTTATTCCAGTCTTGACCTATTTAAAATATGTTTTCAGACCAAATAACGTCTGCATTTTGCCCTTCCTTATGTAACAGAGAAATCAAAAAGATTTTAAGTAATTTTTTTTACACCTTCACTCTCTTAATTAAATATCGGGTCCCAATTTTTAAACGCTCACCCCTCTACTTATCACAGGAGTTTCGATGGCCTGTATCAAGTCCGGCGGAACTGCGGAGAGTGAGTCAAAATTGCGCGACAGCTGCGGCGAAACCGACTGGAAGCGCGGAAAAGTGTACACAGACCCACGTTCTGGACGCAGTTTTCTTGCAAACGTGATCAGCACGTGCGCACAGCGTTAACTCTCGAGAGGCCGGGCGCGCGCTGGCGCGAGGTCAGGGAGAGCGCCACGTGAGTGACGACACGGAGTCTCGGAGAAGCACTGCAAGAAGAATGAAATGTACTTTAAAAAAAAAAAAAATCAGTCATTTAGTGCTGTCTCCTAACTATTCGTGCAGGCAGACACTAAGATAGCTGGTCATGAGAACCATTTTTATAATTTAACAGTTTGGCCTCAGGCAGCGTAAAAATAAAGCTCTAATAATACACACAGTGTGTTGTTGGACTCGTGAAAAAAAGTTTTTTTTAAAAAAGGCCGTTTCTTTCAGCCAATCAGGCGCGGCGTTACTACAAACGTCCGAATGGTGGCGCTCCAATCACACGGAAGGATTGCAGGAAGGAGTCCTTTCCCTATTCCCTACTTACCTATTATTATGGGTATGACGTTTCACATGCACTCCCACTCTCTATTTAAATAGATTAATTCCTTCAGAAGATGCTTTTCTTCATATTTAGAGATAGGCAAACATTTATATTTATTTATTTAGCAGACACTTTTCTGAAAAGCAACTTCCAATGAACTCTATGCAGTGTTATCAGCCCACACACCTTATTCACCGCGGTGACTTACACTGCTAAATACACTACTTACACTGGTCACTCATCCATACATTAGTGGAACACACTGTCTCTGTCATTCACACACCAGGGGTGAAGCTGAACAGCATGTCTTTGTAGTGTGGGAGGAAACCAGAGTACCCCAAGGAAACCCAAACAGACACAGCAGAATATGCAAACTCCACACAGACTGAGCAGGGATCGAACCCACATCCTCTCATACCACCCAACTGCCGTGAGACGGCAGTGCTACTCACTGTGCCACCACCATGCCGCCTGCATTTATGTACGTTACAAGAGAAGCTGTGTAAAGGTTTATCTGGGCATGATCATAAAGTTATGGTGCATGAACATTTATACCTTACATGAACTTAGATCATGGGCTCAGTGAGTTTTCAGACCCTTTGTAAATGTGGACAGAGATTCAGCAGTTCCGAGTGAGAGGGGGAAGTTCGTTCCACCACAACGGAGCCAGAACCGAGAACCTCCGTGCTTTACCTTTCGTGCCCGGCGGGACCACCAGGCGGGTAGATGTGGAGGAGCGTAGTAGATGATAAAGTCAATAAAATCATTACAGATGGTGGATTTACACTCAATACGTATCAAATTGGTAGGTAGAAGTGTCAGTAAATGATATGAACTGCATGCTGTGCTGCAGACCTCTTAACTTTTCCCTCCAGTCTGGACTTTTGCTCTTTTTTTTTTTTTCTGTGAAACAAAGACAATGAATCCAACCCTCATTTCACTGCATACACAGAGTTAATATTGTCATAACTTTCATATAAGTTATTAACACAGCAATACATATTAATAGGTGGTGGACAGCTGGTGGTTAGCAGTGCTGCCTTTGGACCTAAAGGTTGCAGGTTTGAGTCTCACCTCTGGCTGTAGTACCATTGAGCAAGGTACTTACCCTAAATTGCTCCCCTAAAGTTACCCTGCTGTATAAATGGGTAAACAACTGTAAGTTGCTTGGGTAAAGTGTCAGCTAAATGAAAAATGACACATACCGTGCATTAATATACTGTATAATACAAATCCAATCCTTATTTCAATATATTCTCAGACTTAATATCTTCATACCGTTCATATGGATTATTAATACAGCAATACACAACCTTGTCAACCATTGGGATATGTTTGTGTTATAACACGATTTTTTGCCTCATTTGAAACAGCTGAACACTGCCTGATTTTTATTGTATTATATTGTATTATACATTTATCTATTTATTCACTGTATTATCTGTTTAAATTTTTTAATTTTCTATTTTTATGCTTAAGGTTTTGTGTTTTATACTGTCTAAAGAACTCGGAGTATCACTGTAATTTTGCCGTATTGCACAGCACTTCAATGACAATAAAGTCTCCAATTCAGTTTAATTCAATTCAAATCAATTCAGTTCAATTCAATTCAAATCAGTTCAATTCAGTTCAATTCAGTTCAATTCAATTCTCATTTTCTTCAGGAGGGACATTTGAGAGGGTTGGGCCATGTGTCTTGACCGTGTTGTTTCCTCAGATCACTGTAGGCTCTGTGGATTTCATTGGAATGCATATTGTATACTTCTAATAATGATAATAATAATAATAATAATAATAACAACAACACACACACATCGTCTGAACCGCTTATCCCATACGGGGTCGTGGGGAGCCAGAGCCTAACCCGGCAACACAGGGCAAAAGGGTGGAGGGAGAGGGGACACACCCAGGACGGGACGCCAGTCCATCGCAAGGCGCCCCAAGTGGGACTCAAACCCCAGACCCACTGCAGAGCAGGACCCGGTTCAACCCGCTGCGCCACCGTGCCCCCAATAATAATAATAATAACAACAACAACAACAGCACTGGTGGCACAGCATCTCAGTGGGTAGTGCTGGCGCCTCCTGAGTTTGGTATAGTGTATCTAGCACTGCGGCGGATGTGGTGCTTGGTGGGCCTGGGGCTTGACTCTAACTCAGCGTGTGCAATGTTTGCATGTTCTCCTTGTTTTTGCACCCTGCAAATGTGCACAGGAAAAAGCAATGCCAAACCACTTCTGTTCCCTCCCGTGTCTTGGAAAGCGTGTCTGCGGTCAACTGCGAGTCGGATTTCAACTCAACGGCATATCCATCCATCTGGCATTCTTTTTCAACTTGGGCAAAGGTGTCAACTAAACACTAGTTAATAATTGTACATTGCTTTCGAGAAAAGCATCTGCTCCGCGAATAAGTGGAAAAGCATAAAGAGGGGACGTTGAGTTGTGTTTACTTGGTATTGCTTCATTAGACATGAATATTCATAGTATGCCATATTCTCAGTTTTGCATTCATAGTGATGTGCACTTCGGGAAGTACACACCGTACACAAAAATTAAAATTGTGTGCAGAGGCCTGCTGAACATGAATGGATTCATACATATATATTATAATGATATTCCAGTAGTATAATAAATATTGGTGGGCTTGTGTTACAATTAAGCCAGTGCCATTATAAGCGTTCGACTGCACATTAAAAATGCAAACGCGGAACCGAACACAAATAAAAAGTCATAAATGCTTGACTTTATATTCATGAAACATAAAGACAAAACCCACCGTGTTAAAAATGACCAGGGCCTCTATTAACAAACCGCTCAGTTTTTCTCCGCAGTAAAATTTCTACATTTATTGTTGACGCTAATTGCATAATCAACACCAAAGTAAGACTGAAGCGGAATTTGCGTTTGCATTTTTTTATACTGTCGAGGTTTACAATTTAATACAACATAACTGATTGATTCTCGTGAGCATACTGTGGAAAACTGGCTCGCGCGGGTACAAAAAAACCCAGTATTTTAGGTGTATGTATATGAAGAATAGGTGACAAATTAAATGAAACATATTTTAGAGCCTTGTCTAAAAAAATGACCGTATCTCCTCTTTCTTTAATTTCTGTCTCCGGCAGGACTTGCGTTGCGCTAAGTGGCCTGTCTACCTCAGTACGTGCAGCTGGAAGCAGCATATTTGTTACCGGGATACAAGACGTGCTCCCACCGGGTGTCAAATCCGGAAAAGGTCACCCAGGAGGGGCGTCTTTCTGGTCGGCCGACAACCTGTCGGGTTTTCTGGTTCCTTATGGAGCATCAGGGCCGGGCTGGTCCCGTCGAGGTGACACGTACCGTGCATCTGGCCTCCTCCCAAGTGACAGGTGCCCTGCAAGCCGTAACCCCCTCCCAACACCCCCAGCGCCCCCCGCCTGCCCTGCCGCCCCACGCCTCCCTGCCCCGGGCTGGGCTGCCCAGCTGACAGGTGACAGTGAACAGTCTCTGCTTGCCAGGCACATCTGGCCCAGCCGCCCACCCACCAGTTTTCCAATGCACACCCCATGGTTAGGGTCCTTTGGGGTGCACCCACAGAGGGCCAACAGATGTGGCCGGGGGGGGGGGGCGTGCTGGGGCACATCAGGGCAGTGTAGGCAGCTCATCCAGGCAGCAAAAATTCTAGCCAACACACCAGGCGGGGTGGAGGTGGGGTAGGGGGCTCCCAATCAGACCCTCCGCCCACCACATATCCCCAAAGTCCAGTGTGTTAGTTGGATTTGCTGAATGTGGTTGAGAAGGTGAAAGCAGCCAAAAATTCCTCAGCCTGACCTCAGTTACAGGCGGTGTGGGACAGGTTGCCTGGAGAGGGGAGGGCGAAACGTGGAGCGGTGTACTATGAATGATGAATGTGTCTCTGGCCTTAATGGTCGAGAGTACGTGTTGGAAGTACGTGTCACTTTAATGCGTTTGTACTCCAGCGACACCGCTGAAAGGCACCTGGATCGCGACGCTAACCGAGGCCGTGCTCTCACGACGAGGCCACTTCCCTCCATTGTGACAGTTTACCATCCTCGTTTTATTACCATTATTACGTCATACATAATAACTACCATCCAATGTCAGCGACTGCTTGTTCCGAGCAGGGTCGCGGTGAGCCGGAGCCTATCCCGGAAACATGGCACAAGGGTGAAGGGGATAGACCCTGGACAGAAAACTAGTCCGTTGCAAGGCACCCCAAGCAGGACTCGAACCCTGGACCTGCCACACAGCAGGCACCAGCCAAACCCACTGTGCCATCACACACACACACACACACACACACACACACACACACACACACACACACACACACACACACACACACACACACACACACACACACACACACACACACACACACACACACACACACACACACACACACACACACACACACACACACACACACACACACACACACACACACACACACACACACACACACACTCTTTCAGAACCGCTTGTCCCGTACGGGGTCACGGGGAACCGGAGCCTAACCCGGCAACACAGGGCGTAAGGCCAGAGGGGGAGGGGACACACCCAGGACGGGACGCCAGTCCATCACAAGGCACCCCAAGCGGGACTCGAACCCCAGACCCACCGGAGAGCAGGACTGCGGTCCAACCCACTGTGCCATCACACCCCCTTATAATAACTATAAATAGTAATATATATTCACTTAGCAGACACTTTTCTCCAAAGCAACTTCCAATGAACTCTATGTAGCGTTATGAGCCCACATACCTTATTCACCGCGGTGATTTACACTGCTAGATACACCACTTACACTGGGTCACTCATCCACACATCAGTGGAACACACTCACACACTATGGGGGAACCTGAACAGCATGTCTTTGGAGTGTGGGAGGAAACCAGAGCACCCAGCAGAAACCCACACAGACATGGGGGGAACATGCAAACTCCACACAGACTGAGCAGGGCTCGAACCCATGTTCTCCCACACCACCCAAGCACTGTGAGACAGCAGCCCTACTCACCATGCCACCCAAATAGAATCCTGCACTCATTTACATATGGAGACAGGCAATTTCCATATTGTACAAAACACATATTTTATTTTTTAATGTGTTCAAAACACAGTTGAAATTTGGGACCCGAACCCACGCGTGCAGAGCACAATGGCTTAATAGTCCATCGCCTTAACCACTCGGTCATCTCATCACAAAAATGCATATTATAAATAGTCATATATATAGCCTTTATATACTGTAGTTCACATAAGAAAGTTAAACAACATCATTTGCAGGTGATGATGAATTGTTACACTGACCTCAGTACAGTGGCAGTAGGTCTGTTGACAACTTTGTATCCGGAAATTTCTTTTTGGCCGTGCCAGAACAACATCATTTTTTCTCTGTGTTTCTCCTCTATAGCTGGTTGCATTTATTGTACCGATACTACGTTTATTCTATCAGTGCCCAGCACTAAAATCCAGTTGGACATCATCATAAAACTCGCCCGATTTATAATTCAGCTGAGCAAATACTCCTTTTATTCGGACATTAAAAATGAAGAAGCGCTGTGCATATGAGTGAGGAGGGGGGGGAGGAGGATGCATGCTGTCAGAATTTTCTTCTGGTTTCTATAAATTCCTGGAAGATGGGCTTGCGTGAAAAATGACACATGGTTCAAAGAAGGGAAGGGGTTTAAGGGTTTTTTTCAGGTGGGGGGGGCTACCTAAGCACTCACACGGTCCCCTTCCGGTGCACATGTCATATTTACACCTGCTTGCTGAAGTGTATCTGACGGGTGCGGGGGGATTCAGCTATGTGTGTGTGGGGGGGGGGGCTTTTCAATGGCCATGTGAGCTAAAAGAAGGACGCAAAAGAAACGACGAACCCCGAGGTCCCTGAATAATGAAAGAGGAAACGCAAGGTACGTCTGGGGGATGGGGGTGGGGGTTGGGGGGGGGGTGAACATTCACTTTCTCCTTTTTCTTTTTTTGCTGAATGAACCGAGGAGGGCCTCTTTTTCTTCCCCCCCCACCGCATGAATGCAGTTGTGCGGATGATCTATAATTCATAGCCATTATCTATTATTCAGTTATTATTTTCACTCCTGTGCTTAAAACTCAAGTTTCCAGGTATTTTCCTTTCTTTCCCGACTGAAAACCCTGCCCCGCCTGCCTTGTCGATTCGTATAAAAGAGCCGCACGGTGGAAACCGGAAGGTCTCGGCGTTAGCCAAGAGCAGCGTGAAATGTGTTAAAACACAGGTGTATGGTGGCCTACCCTCTTAGTGACTCAAAGCATTTGTTGCCAGAGTTGTTACCCAGGTGAACCGGTCAGCACTCCTGTCGACTTCTTGTTTTTGTGTGTGTGTGTGTGTGTGTGTCAGCAGAACGTGGTGGATCTCTGACGTGTGCGTTTGTGGGCGAGCGGTAGGTGCCTCCCTCTGGGCCGCTGCAGGTTAGTCCGCAGGAGGAAGTGTCCGTCGGCCTGCGCTGTTCTCCACGATGGGGGTTTTTTCCTCTGTTGCTTTGCAGGAAAGGAAGCTCTTTACATGTGAAGACTGCCTGTAGGAAAGCTCTCCCGCCTCTGAAACTGGGGTCTCACAGGGCGTGGGTGGGGCAAGAGGACATGGGTTCGATCCCCGCTCAGACTGTGTGGAGTTTGCATGTTTCCCCTATAATAGGGTGCTCTGGTTTCCTCCCACACTCCAAAGACATGCTGTTCAGGTTTACCCATAGTGTGTGATAGACAAAGAGAGTGTGTTCCACTGATGTATGGATGAGTGATCCAGTGTAAGTAGTGTATCTAGCAGTGTAAGTCACCATGGTGAATAAGGTGTGTGGGCTCATAACACCACATACAAGTTCGTTGGAAGTCGCTTTGGAGAAAAGTGTCTGATAAATAAATTAACGTAATGAAACCATGACCAACGCTTGAGGGAAGTGGAATCAGTGTGCGTATCAGCTCCAGTCGGGCCTCGAGTCCAGGAGTTTACAAGTAGCAGTTTCACTTATTGATCGGAACTGGAATCTGAGAACTGAACAAAACCAACCTAGAACCAGCAGCACAGCTGAATACACAATAAATGGAGACGCCAGAAAACGCGTTAAAATCTTAGTGTAAGTGTTACGTGGCGGTTAAGGATAGCCTGCAGCAGGGCTACGAGGGCAATCCGTAGGAGGTCTCATGTTCTCAACTCAACCGGGACCGAGGGAGTCCGTGCACCATCCCGCTCCGAGGTGTTTCCCTCAGGACTCGCACCTACCATTCACAGCGAGGCGCGTTTTTTCCGCCCCCCCTTTCCCGTCTCCTTTCCCCGCTTCTTGCTTCCCCCACTCTCCCTCTCTCAGCATCCCATCGAACTGTAAGGGCCTCGCGCTCCTTGGCGTAAGACGGAGCCGTGTGTGTTTTCCCTGACGCGGGGGCAGCTCCGCGCGCTGTTGCCCGCGACCGTTACATCCTCATTATCAGCCAGGCCCTTCACGCCTCGACGCCTCACCGTACGGACCCTGGCACCGCAACTCCTTATCCCCGCAGCGCGCGTGCTGTCCGGACTCATCGAGGCGCGGCGGAGACGTGGCATGCGTCGGCCTGGTCAAGCGTGGCAGTCAAGTTGGGGTGGGGGGGGGGGTTGCACTCCGAGAGCTCCTCCGCTGTGCCGCGATCCGATCATGCGGACCACAGGAAAGAGCCTCAGTGGTAATTTTCCCTCCCCCAAGCCGCTGTTACACGTGGGGTGGGCTCTTTGCCAGAGTGGGCGGGGGTGCGGGGGCAAGCAGCTTTTAATAACTGCCCTCTCCTTGCGGTAATCACCAGGGCTCCAGCTCCCATCGATTGTGCGGGGGGCCAGTCCTGCATGAACATCTGAAGGGCATGAATCCATTCAGATCTCCAACAGGGCCCCTCTCGCCTCCACCCGTCGCATGTTCCCGTCCAAGGCCCTCGTCAACAAATTACCTCTTGGCAGAGGCTCCGAACTCCTGGCCAAGCTCTTCTCGAGGGACGCGCTAAGGCGCGGGGGATTCGCGGCTGGCGGAGCGAGGTGGAGGAAAGACGGAGCCGGGCCCGTAGGCCACGGCTCCCTCTTCTCACCCACCGCCGACGAACGTACAAACACCACAGCACCCGATTGCGTTTGCTGTCCCGGTTTGTGCAAAATAATCCAAGATCTGCCGAGAAAGGCCAAGGTGGGTTTTGTTTTTATTGCACTTTCATTCGGAACCATCGAGGTGACCGCCACGCCTCCCTCGGCGCGACGAGGAGCACCCGCGGCGGATCGGGGGATGCACGGACCCGGAACCTTCTTCAGCATTATTAGTCATTTGCGTACCTTGCCTTTGCTTTCCTGACTTCCCCGATTCCTCGGCCTTTTCCTCATCCTCATCCTCATTTCCCTGAACCCTCTCATTATCTCCACGACTTCCTGGCTTACCACGACTCCTTGCCCGTTTACCGGATTTCGACTCTCGGATTCGCCATTTGGATTTCGTTCTCACATCGGTGACCCTTCGCCTGTTTCTCGACCATGTTTTCTGGATTGCCCCTTGAAAGATCTTCCTTTCCTCCGCTCTTGGGTCCGGCGCTCAAGTCCCGGGGACACTCCGTGACAATGACCCTGATGGAACAACCAAGACTTAGCAAATTATGCCACTTTGTCCTCTTTCAACCCAGAAGCTAAGGCCAAAGAGAAGCGTGGTTTATTCACGCAATCTCCAGAACGGACGACTGAATCGGGCTTCTCTGTTTCTCACGGATGACTGTAAATAATCAGCTCAATTCGTAGTTGTCTAATAACTGGACGATACGATCTGGTATCGGAGGGATGAAAATCACCACGTCCGTCATGCGATCTTCAACCTTCTAATTTCTGGCCCTGGGAATCTCGCTCGTGTGCCCTCCGTGATGCTGATCAAGTTTCCATATGACATTTCAGACTAATGAATAATTACGGACAATTGGCCCCTTGCTGTGACTTTCGCGATCTGAACGAATCGCTTCGCTAATTAGCGGTTGCAGGTTCTGGCTCCCAGTATAGACTTGACATCTTGCTCTACGCTCCGTTGCCGGTAAAGGCATCGCTGACCGTTTTGTACGTTTTGTAGGGATGCTTCACGATATGAATGCGCCGGAATGCGCGTAGCCAGATTACAGTCTCGTGTTCCGAAGTGTACGGGAAAAATCCGTAGGCTTCCGCGGTTACAGTCAACTGACTGGAGGTTTTGTTCTTCTGGATTACACCGCGTATGGGACGTTGGTGCCGACGTTTCGCTTCTCTTGCTGGGAGCATCGTCGGGGTGCGACCACATCTTGTGGAGGTTAAATGTGAAATGGCGTGTTTGACGAGGGAGGGTGTATTTATGGGCGGGAACGGGGTCGGAGGTCATACCGGGTGGTCCTAATGGGCGGTGCCCCCGCTGTGTCTTATTTTTGCACTATTTCCTTCGTGTCGCTGAACCGGGTTTTAATGAGATACACCCTGAGCAATTTAGGGTAGGTGCCTTGCTGAAGGGCACTGCAGCAGTTGGTGGGATTTGAACCTGCAACCTTCAGATCTGAAGGCAGCAGCTCTAATTGCTACGTGATGGCCCCGAAATATAACCTTCACACAAAGCGTATTTCAGAATAACTCATTCGAACCTGGAACACATGTCTTTGGACTGTGGGTGGAAACACGAGCGCCTGACGGAAACACAAAAAGGACAGAGGGAGAACGCGCAAGAACACACTGCGCCACGTTCAAGCCCACGTCCGAACAAACACCCGAAAAGCTCCGGTACATCAAAACAACGAGGTTTCCTCTTCCGATTTGCATTCAAAGCGTTATTTCTGTCCTTCGTTTCAATGAAAGACAATCGGAAAAACGAAATTCACACGCACGTCTGAAACCACTCGCCCCAAGCGGGGTCGCGGCGAACCGGAGCCCACCCAGCAACACAGGGTCAAGGCTGGAGGCACCCCAAGCGGGACTCGAACCCCAGACCCACCGGAGAGCAGGACCCGGTGAAACCCGCTTCGCCATCGCACCCCCATTATTCTTAATTAAGAAGAAATTAATTTTTGCATGCTTGTGCGGTGCTGTAGCCGGTGCTCCTGCCATCGGGACGGTCAGCAGGCCGACGGCCGTTGCCCACGCTAATCTTTAACGCCAAGGTGCGAGTTCATCGAGCCTTTTATCACACACTAAAACTCCCGGGTTAAACACACGGGGGCTTACTCTGCCTTGCATTAGTTAGCTCCCTTGTCCAGAGCTGCTTACTTAGCTTGTGATTTTTACACCTGACCCAGTGAAAGCCTCCAGCTGAGCCCATCGAGCAGGCTGCTCCTGGTCCCTGAACCCGCTGACCGCACGGCCTGTTCAATGGAGGCCACGCTCCTAGTAGCTCAGACAGGATTAACCTGGGCTGGGCGCCAAAAGCGGCACTTATGCCACCTTGTAAAAGTCACAGTGTTAAATTGGCACTCGGCATTTATTATCGGGCCCACTTTCAAGTGAACCCATCTCAGGGCTTGCTCGACTCTTTCGGATTTTAACGTTGTTCCTTTCACATTTGTTCACTTAGCTGAGACTTTTCTTCGAAGAAGGTCAAGCAAGAAGGTTCTCGGTTCTGGCTCCGTTGTGGTGGAACGAGCTCCCCCCTCTCACTCAGAACTGCTGAATCCCTGTCCACATTTAAACAGGGTCTTAAAACTCACTTTTTCCAGACTCACTTCGCCCATCATCTCTTAAGTCCACGTGAGGTGTTCATGCTCTATAACTTTAAGATGATGCCCGGATAAACCTTGACGCAGCTACTCCTGCGATGTAACGTAAATGTTTATATGTATCGCAAAAAAAAAGTTACTAGGAAGGTGATCAGGAATCGTGGATATTCCGATAAAGTTTTGTGCAGCCGCTCCTATGATGAACATTGGTTCGCATGGTGGAAAGAAACAATCTAACTGCACTTAAAAATCACACGTCTGCATCTAAATGTTTCTTTCTGCTAATATAACGAACACATTGTATTTTGCATGAGATGCTCGTCGCTTTGGAGAAAAGCATCTGCTAAATTAATAAAAGTAAGCAACTTCCAATCGTTCACCCATTTATACAGCTGGGTAATTTCAGAGTAAGTAATAGGCTCTAGGCTACTACAGCTGGAGGTGGGAGTCAAACCTACAATTTTTGGGTGCAAAGGGAGCAGCTGTAACCACTATGCTACCCCCTACCCTGTTTTACTCTATACCTGCGGCATAGTAAGTTTAACTGATCACAAGGAAGCCAGTTATTACAGAACTGAACTAATTAATTACCTTGGAAAATGCTGTTGGTTCATATAATGTGTCTGCATAATGGCAGTTTCTAAAACGATACTCGGGCCTCGGCGAGAGTGGAGGAGGCGGTGAACAAGAGAGGGAAACTCATTGAGAGATTCCTCCCCTGCCCCACTCTGCCGTCCGAGCGCCCCGTTGTGCTCCACCGCACTACGGGAGACCCGCTTCATGCCGATTACCACGCTGGCATCAGGTTGAGGCAGCTACTCCCAGATTTGCTCTGCTGAAACCGGCATCTCGACGGGGCCTCATCGTGGGACGTGTTTTCTGATGAGTGGATCCGCGTCTGACTGGGTCCCCGATTCCGGCGGCACCGACTCCCCTCCCCGCCCGAGATACACTTCCCACACGCAGGCCCTTCTCAGCAATAGGTTAACGTGTCCACCGTGTTTTCCGTCCCTTCCGCGACACCGAGGCCTGTGCCCGCCGCCCACGCGCCGAGGGATCCGTCCCACGAGGACAAGCGCGGGATGAGAAGAGCCGAGACACGGGCGTTAATTTCCTAACGCTTCTCCGAAATGTCAGCTTGCGCTCAAAGTGAGAGTGCGAGACACCGGAATCCACTTCCCTGCACCGATCCCCTGCGGCCAGACCGCCTCTCCCGGAGGACGGGCTTCGGCGGCTGCGGAGGACAAGGCAGCCGGAAGTGGTGGGCTCTGGGAGGAGACCCATCCGAGTGGACAACGCACAAACACACACACACACACAAGCCCGCGGTGTGATCACGTGACCTTTGTGCTCCATGTGGTGTCTCTGATGCGGTCAATCATGCTCTTGATGCTAACCCCCCCCCCCCCCCCATGTCCCCCACCCCGGCTCTTGGACACATTGGCGCAGTCCTGTTAAAAGCACTAAAGTGACTTTATTTAACCTTCTCAGGGCTAAGTCACCAGCACACAGCCTAATTAAGATGTAGCTGGAAAAGGTTGTGGGAAACCCATACTGACAGCTCCTGGGCTCCGCTGGGACCCTGACCCAGGAGGAAGGGGAAGCACCCCGCCTGGGTCTGGGGGACAGGGCACGGGTGGCACGAAGGGGCCCAGCCAGTGGGCAGAGTGGCACGACGCCACAGCAGGGAGGAGAAGCACCCTGGAAAGATGTCCCCCTGGGTCAAGTGGGGGGTGGCCTTATGGACTGTGACAACGTGCTGATCCCCTGCCTTCTCCCCGGCGAACCTCAAGGGAGAAGGGCTGACAAACATTTGGAAATAAAGTCAAATAATAATAAAAAAAAAAAAAAAAAGAAAAAAACATGAAACGATGGCAGGTTTCCCTTCGAAAGCAGCAATTAATAGCGGTGGAAGAAAGAATTCCGTAACCTTAACAGCATTGCCGTCGCATATTTTTTTGTACAATGTTTAAAATAAAATTTGAATCGCTTGCGATCCCCATGTTTCTATTATTTCCAGGCTTTTTGGCCGAGTACCTCACGTTTCTCACCACCTTTCGCGACGGAGCCCGGCGCCGTTTTTCTGTTATCTCGCACCTCTTCGGTCAGCAACCCGGTGATCGGTAGGGACTTCGTCTTCAAGGAATCATTAGTTGAGCCGACGGCAGACTATAAATAGCTCAGATTTTGTGGATTTTTTAAGTGAAAGCCATATCGTTGCCATGATATTTAAGACTTAGAATTTCCCGATTTCATGTAACGCTGCGGGGATTGTAATGACCGGGTTCTGCTCTCCGGTGGGTCTGGGGCTTGAGTCCCGCTTGGGGTGCCTTGCAATGGAGTGGCGTCCCGTCCTGGGTGCGTCCCCTCCCCCTCCGGCCTTGCGCCCCGTGTTGCCGGGTTGGGCTCCGGCTCCCCGCGGCCCCCTATGGGTAAAGCAGTTCGGACAGTGTGTGTATGTGTGTGTGGTTGTAATGACAGCCCGCGTAAAATAAATAAAATAAATAAAGTCCACGTTGCAGGACTGTGACATTCTTGCTTTACTCCACAGTTTGTCCCCAGTTGGCCGTGTCTGGGCAGAACTAACGTCGCGCCGGCTGACCCGTGGCCCCCGGTTCCCGGAACTCGGATTCTCGCGACGAGGGAACGCAATCAGACGCGAAAACGTCGCCACATTTCAATATTCATAAGGTATTTATAAGATTTTCCATTACATCACGAGATTGTTTATAAATGGAGGCAGAAAGCCGATTTTGCGGGGAGAGTAAAGGTTGCAAAACTCGGGCGCGATTCATAATTGATCAGCGCACGGTTAAATTTAATAGATTTAAACTGATGAATTTTTCATGTCCGGTTACTAAACGCAAGCAAAAGGTCCCGTGTCCCGCACCTCTTATTTTAATGGCATCCGCCGCCACCTTATTGCTCTCTGTGCCCATAGCAGATTAACATTTGCAGCCCTTATGTGTATTTACACTTCTGTGTGTTTGCAGGATAATGAGGAGGAATTATCACTAGGTGTGTGCATGAATGCTGCTCCACGTCCCACATTATGCCACCGCATTTAACATTACGCATTTCCCGGCACCGTATACATTTTGCTCTTACGTAAAATGTGCCACGTCCTTTGTGCGGATGCAGCGAGGTTGTGAGTATCCGGCCTCAGCTGGCCCGCCTACCGTGTCACCGCCTTTACTGGGACTCGGTGACCTTCCCCTGGGCTGCCAGCTGACAGCTGGTCCCCCAGCCAGAGTCTGAGCTTTCCACCATCTGTCAATTGTAATGCTGTGCAGTTTAAACAGGACGTTATAGGAGTCTCGGATAGTGCGGCGGGGTAAGGTACCGACTCACAACCCAGACGCTGTGGGCTCGTGTCTCAGAGAAGGCCAACCTATAGTACAGGTGACGAAGTCGGGTTGCATCTGAATTTGAATTTCTCCACTAAAATAAACCCCTGTGCACATGGCTGGAACTGTAAGCTGCTATATATAAGGTGTTGGTTTGGCAGAATAATAATAATAATAATAATAATAATCACACACACACCGTTGACAACTGCTTGTCCCAGGTGGGGTTGCAGCGAACCGGAGCCTAACCCAGCAACACAGGGCGCAAGGCTGGAGGGGGAGGATCTATCTATCTATCCGTCCATCTATCCGTCCGTCCATTCATCTATCTGTCCTCTTGATCCGTCCATCCGTCCATCCATCCATCCATCCATCCATCCATCCGTCCATCCGCCCATCCATCCATCTGTCCTCTTGATTTGTCCATCCGTCCATCCATCCATCCATCCATCCATCCATCTGTCCGTCCATCCGCCCATCCATCCATCCATCCATCCATCTATGTCATATCTGGTTCCAGATGGAAGTGGCAGACCCAAGTGCGGAGTGGAGTTTGCGGTTAATTCAGGGAAATCCAAGAGACGTGGCCACAGGACAGGCAATGGGTCTTCGAGGCGCGAACGTCATAACAAGGACAATCCAAAAGGCAAGGTTGGTAAACAGGCAAGAGGTCGGGGATCATAAGGTGGTTCGAGGACGAAGGATCGGGGTACGGGACAGGGAAAGGACTCAGGGATAAGGGATCAGTAGAGCACTAGTCAGGCGGTCGCAAGCAACAAGACTGAACAAGGTTCCACTTCAGCTCCTGGTCCGACACCGCCTTTCATGCCTCCGTCTGCATCGCGCCCCAGGTGTTCCGCGTTGGCTCGGCGGCTTGGGCGTAGCAATCTATCTATATCTGGCTGTCTGTCTATGTATCTTCCTTAGTTTCTGCATCTTAGTCCACAGCGACTTACAACGACAGGTTTGTGTAACGCTACCGTCAGATAATTATTTGTTTCTAGAGTTACGTAATTTTACTGAGACCCAGATTCTGCTATTCCGGAGTCACCGCTCTAGTCCCCGAGCAACCTGCCGCTCGTGATAACGAGATGCCGGCAGGTGTGCGTAAGCGGGACGACGCCTAGTGCTAATCTGAGCGGGACTCAGGTGCCGTCTAAGATGCGAGTCTCCGCTCTCGCGCGTCCCGTTTCGCCGCGTTGCTCCACCGCAGCAACGGTGATATGGAGAGGAGGCAAGATCTCGCCGCTCCGGCACACAGCTCACGCTCGGCATCGGTGCTGCCGTCCACTTTTTCGTGGCCGAACAGCAATCGGAACTGAAGCCTTTTCGGAGGTCGCCGCTTCTTGGGGGCCGCGTTGACCTTCAGCGGGTCCGTTTGCCGTCGACCTCCCTTCCTCGCCTTTCGCGTGCCGGAACGCGTCTCCACCGAAGGTGCCGCGGCTCGTCGACTCTCCCTCGCACCTCCGCGGCCCATGGCCCGCAGCCGGGTGACATTTAGGAAACTGTCCCTTTACATTTTGTCTCACTTTACCCTCTTGCGTTTTCTCACCCCGCATTTCGACGGCACCGAGAGGACATACGTATGCTGCCACTTGACCTGACCTTTCCCGATGTCAAATCAAAGTCCGCAGCACGGTCCGCGCCCTGGCTACTGCTGAGGAGCTGGTGGCAAAACTGTAATACGAACAGTCCGGATGCGTTAAAAGATCTGAACGTCGGGTCATTCTGGCCTAACCTGCTATAAACCGTTATTAAAATTACTACTATTACAACGAGACCCTGCCGACACCTTGATCCGAAGAACCTTAAAATTGATAGTCTCCTGGAGAAACACGTGGTTATGCGGTCTGCGCAACGGCGCTATCACACGCGCCTTCTAGGGCCGGAACCAGCAAGCGTCACTTTGCAAGTCCGCATCTTCACATCACACCGCTACGCTGCCTTCGTATGTATAGTCGTGGCACTTTTTACCTCTAACCGTGCAGCATTTGCACATTCGCACACAAGAGCTACGCTTTTTATCGCTAGAAAAGGTGAGCGCCTTAGTCCAATGCGTGCATCTTTAACTACTTTGCTTGCTGAGCCCCGTAGATGAGTGTTATCCGGCACAGGAGGAAATGACATACAGGAGCACAACCTGTTATTTGTCAAAACGGCACTGTCGGTAATGGTGTACGTAGAGATCTCCCATCTCCGGGGTTGTTATTCGTGGCGTTGTGTGTACCTTCTCCGTGTCACGCCACCGGCGCATCGACGGGACGGGGCGTAGAAGGGCGGTCGGCCACACCAGCTCGCGGAACCTCGCGAGAGCGACCGCTTCCCTCCGCGTCGAGCTGCGCTTCGTACCTCCTCGGTCCTTCGCCTACCCTTCGTCCCCCCCCCCCGCCTCGCCTCCCTCGGCTTGTATCTTTCGGCTTTCTGACCTTCGCTTCCGTCATCCTTGGATTTCGGATTCCGGTTTGCTCCTCGGAAGATTGCCGCCTGTCCCCGACCTCGCTTCCGCCTGCCCCTTTTGGTTTTCGTACACTGAACAAACGCCCGCGTTTGATATTAATCGCAAATTACGTGGACTTTGAACAATAGATACGGAAGCAATTCACGCCTTTCCGGCCGCTCACAAGCATGCAGAGCCATTGGCAGCCGGGAATGGGGTCCTGGATTTGTGCGCTGACCCGTGTTTTGTTCCAGAGACCGATCGGCAGTGCCGCTCGCTCTCTCTGACACATGCAGAGGTTCGAGGGAGGGAAAAGGAAGTAAGAGGAGGATGAGACGTGTGGGGGGGGGGGGGGGGGGATGCGGTGGCTCAGTGGGTTGGAGTTCCGCTTGGGGTGCCTTGCTATGGACTGGCGTCCCGTCCTGGGTGTGTCCCCTCCCCCTTCACCCTGTGTTGCCAGGTTAGGCTCTGGCTCCCCGCAACCCCATATGGGACAAGCGATTTCAGGTGGTGTGTGTGTGTGTGTGTGTGTGTGAAACATATGGAAGGACTGAGAAGGCGTTATATCTGGCCACCATAAAAGTGGCTAAGGAGCAATCTGCCACAGTTATCCCATGACCGCCCCAACCCCGTCCCGCAATGGGCCCTTCCCAATCCTCCATCAGTGAGCTTTCACACATCGGCGCTCCCGTTTCCTCAATCTCCCCGATAGCCCCGGCCGCGGAGTCCCTCTCTGCCAGCGCGGCAGTGGCTAATGTCAGCCGCGTCGCGTCGCATTACCACGCGCCGCCTTCTCGGGGCCCTCCGGTGCGGACGCCCCCCGACGCAATCGGTCCCCGGCTCTGCCTCGTGGCACTTATCGGTTAGCGTGCCCTCTCAGGGGGAGGGAGATTACCGTCGCGCGCGCGCCGCCGCGCCCCAGTGCGCTCGCCAACGCCGCTCCCCCCCCGGGGCGATTGTGAATGTGTTGTTAGGGGGCTCGCGAGCAAAGTATTCCCTTCTTTCAGGCCCTTTTCTCTTAATTACCCAGAAACACATCAGTGTCGTTAGCATCAACTTAAAGAACGGAGGAGTAGAAGTGGAACACCCCACCCCCCCACCCCAGCCCCCAAACGCAGTGACCTTCTGTGAAATTCACACCCTGCTATTGCTCTGCACCCCTCTGCTGTCAATTTACCCACATTCCTCCGCCGACATCCTTTGCGCTCCTTCCTGTCTCTTTGTGTTTATTTCCATGCTCTCCCTCCTCACCCTGTTTTCTTCTTCTTCTTCTCAGATCTCAGCCTCGGCTTCCTCGTGCCGGTGAAATCACGACCGCTGTCCTCTGCCCTCCCAATCTGCTGAGGAGCAGGCCTGCCTTCGTGTCATCTTCTCCCTGGTGGCGGGGGGTCTCTTTAATAATAGATCATTATTTTTATGATCGCCACTATGACTATATGCTCTTCAGTCCAATGTCTCATCAGCGTCGCACCTGTGAACTCCCTCTCCTAAAGACCGCGGACCCTTCGGACCACAGCTGCCCGCTTTGGTTCATCCGGCTTGTCCACCGGTTTATCCATGCAAACTCAGCCCAGAAGATGCAGTAGGAGGATCTAGGACTTCTACTAGTCACATGTGTCATGTCACATACTCAGGGATTTAGATGCTGCTCACAGTGGGGCGAGAGCTGCATTCGAGGTTCTTGTCCTGGGATTCGAACCCGGAGCTTGAAAAAGGGTTCGCCTTTTCTCTTCGGGACGCCGAGGTCGCCGAAGCGCAACGGGAGAGCTTTTCTGCGATGGCAGACAGATGTCTGTTTATCTGTCCGCCCCGCAGCACCTTGTCCACTTCTGTACCTGTCTGCTTCATAGCCTCCGGTCCATCTGTCCGGATGTCTCCCCGGCCGCGAAGACGTGCGAGAAGTGTGACGGGCGGCTGTCGCGGAGGGGGGTTCCGGGGAGGGGGTGGTGCGGGGGGAGCCGTCACGCTCTCTCAGGATCATATGGTGAATGTCAGCACGACAGACGACGCCCCCACTCGCCCAACCCCGCCGCCCTGCAGGTTCTGTTCCCCCCCCCCGCAAGGAAGGCCCATCCCATCGACCAAACTGTCGAGGAGTGCACGGGTACAGAGGAACGCTGTGGCTTGTTGTCAGTCAAAGTGTGGAAAGTCAGCAGGTCCCATCAGTTGCGTTAAATACATTTACATCACATTTATCTGTTGCTCTTCTCCAAAGCAGCTTATAACTATTTACTCATTTACGCAGCTGGGTAATTTTATCGGAGCAATTTAGGGTAAGTACCTTGCTCTAGGGTACCACACCCGGAGGTACATTTACATTTATTTAGCAGACACTTTTCTCCAAAGCAGCTTCCAATGAATACAATGTAGTGTTATGAGCCCCCCGTCCTGGGTGTGTCCCCTCCCCCTCCGGCCTTACGTCCTGTGTTGCTGGGTAGGCTCCGGTTCCCCACGACCCCGTATGGGACAAGCGGTTCAGAAAATGTGTGTGTGTGTGTGTGTGTGTGTGTGTGTTATGAGCCCACACCCCTTATTCACCGTGGTGACTTACACTGCCAGATACACTACTTACACTGGGTCACTCATCCATACATCAGTGGAACACACACACTCTCTCTGTTACTCACTATGAGTGAACCTCAGCAGCATGTCTTTGGAGGGTGGGAGGAAACCAGAGCACCCGGAGGAAACCCATGCAGACGCGGGGAGAACATGCAAACTCCACACAGATTGAGCAGGTATCGAACCCATGTCCTCTCGCACCACCCCTGCACTGTGAGACAACAGCACTTCTCGCTGTGTCACCGTGTCACCCGCCCAGAGGTAAGATTCAAACCTGCAACCTTTGGGCCTAAAGGCAGCAGTTCTAACCACTTTGACCCCCAACTGTATATGTAAATACAGTGATGTAGTTTCGCTTGGAGTTCGTGTCTGAAACGTGTCACAGCGATTTTCTTTTTTTTTTTTCGAAGGACCCCTGATCTCCGCGCTCTGCCGTCCGCTTCTCCACCATCGCACGTCTGGGGGACGACGGGTCACCGGCAAACCGCCATCTCGCGAGGTGCAGGCCTTGCATCGATCCCCGCTTGCCACCCCCACCCCGCAGCAGCGCAGCTCAACTATCCAAGTCTGGGAAAAGGGAACAATTCCCTCGGACCTGTTTACACGCCAATATCCTGGACTTTTGGGGGGGGGGGTGCGGCTTGTGTCTGAGGGGAGGGAGACGGTCTCGCCGGACGCACATCTGTCGTTTTCAGTTAGCGACGGCACACTGACCACGGGTGGGGGGTTGGGGGGGGGGGGGGGGGCGACACTCTTTGTAAGCCTTCATGTTAAATGAAACAGGGCAAACATATCAGACCGAAATCCCAGCATGTGAACATGTCTCTGGATGAATATTCAAGAGTCTGGGCAGATTACGGCAGCCAGGCCCGATTTAGCGGCGTGTGCTAATTGTGCGCTCAGCGGCACGGGGAACGCTTTGCCGGAATGCGGCGCGGAGCAGAGCGCCGGAGCCGCTCGAAAGGCCCTAGGAGCCCAGAGAGGGGCCTCGAACCTGCCTGTCAGCTGCTGTTAGATCACAGCGTTACGACCTTGTTCCTGTAACATCCGCAGCGCCGCCCCGACCGGCACCACCAACACACGCTCGCATGCACGCGCGCCCGCCGTATACGTGCGGCAAACCCCGGCGCGGACGAAAATTCGGCCGCTTCGGCTTCCGGGGAGATGAGAGTCCGGGGAGAAAAAAAAGTCGGAAACAGCTGCGTAATGTCAGCGGGGATAATGGTCTCCGAATGTGCCCGAAAGCGACGATACGCCGAGTCCCATCTGTGGGCGCGAGTGGGGAGGAGACGCGTTCGTTCTCACAAACCGCATCTGAGACACTGCTCTTAATTTGGTCTCCACACACACACACACACACACACACACACACACACTGGCCGAAACCTCTTGGGTCCGCGGCGAACCGAAGCCTAACCCGGCAACACGGGGTGCAAGGATGGTTAGTGAGGGGACACACCCCGGGCGGGACGCCAGTCCATCACAAGGCACCCCAAGCGGGACTCGAACCCTGAACCTGCCAGACAGCAGCACCTGGCAAAGCCTTAGTCTTGAATGCATGTTTTTTTTCATAAGTTTATTGTCTGTGAAATTGTGACCCGATGCACGGACCCGCTGGGGGGAGCCCTGTCACGTCTGAGTCCTCGGTCCTGATCTTCCCATCTGCGGAAGGAAACGTGGCCAAGGTCCCATCCCCAAGCCTCCCGGTTCGGTCGTCAACCTCTGAAGGAGACGGCCGTGACTACGAGCGTCGCCGTCAGCTGCGGCGCAGCGGCAGGACACGCTCGGGTGGCCCGGCCCTGTTTTGTCCCTCTGCATATTTAAATGACGGCATCAATAATGGATCGGGCTATCGGTGACAGGCTGGAGTGGCACTGGAGTGCACGTTCCGCTCCGCGATCCCGAATCGCGGCTCCCCCAGCAGCAGCGAGACGTGGCTCCGCGTGGGTCCGGCTGTCCGCGCATCTTTAATTAAAGACCAGCTTCGTCACCCAGCTGCCCCCCCTCCACCCCAGCATCCCCCACCAGCAGAGCTCCGTGCCCACGACCCTTCCGACAAGTTGATCTCACCCGAGACAAAGCAACTCGAGGTGGACCGCGTACGCCAACGAAGTACCGATGACTGCCCGCTTCTTTTTCCGCGTTTGGTTTTTTTCCAAGGGCTTTCTAGGCGCCCCCGCACCCCACCCCACCCCACCCCACCACAGCGTGTCCCCCGCTATAAATCCCAGACATCCTCCTTCCTTAGACCGTGAAACGAACAACAATCGGAAGTGAATTCCGTATTGATTGATGCTCCGCAGAGGGACCGAGGAGACAGGTGGTGGGGGGGGGGGCGCTTTTGGTCACTGCGGCATCTATCAGAAACAATCTGGATCACTTTAATTCTTCGGTCACTTCTGCGGCACGGCTGGACAGATCCTAGTGCGTGGACACCCTCCGGTACCATGTAACCGTGTGGCCATCCGCTTGCTCAGGCCGTGATGTCGGAAACACGAGGCGCCCAGGATGCTCAAAGAGTGACATCTTCGAGCGATTAAAAATCCCTGAGGGCTACATATATATACAGTACTTGGCAAAAATCTTAGGCACTTAGATGTTTCACAGAAATATCTGTTTTAGAAGGTTATTTAATGTCTGTCGATTAGCGGCAATGGCAAAGAGAATATTTTAGATGTCCAAGCATTCCTTTAGCAAGAAGTTCCATATTATAGTAAGGGTTTTGTATGTCATTGAAGAAAGCGCGCGCACACACACACACACACACACACACACACACACACACACACACACACACACAGTCTGAAACCACTTATCCTAAGCAGGGTTGCAGCGAACCAGAGCCTAACCCAGCAACACAGGGCGCAAGGCTGGAGGGAGAGGGGACACACCAAGGAAGGGATGCCAGTCCATCACAAGGCACCCCAAGTGGGACTCGAACCCGAGACCCACCAGGGAGCAGGACCCGGCCAAGCCCGCCGCGACCCCACTGGAGACAAGCGCTTGTTGACGATGGATGATCGCTAAGCTTTGTAGGAAGCTTATTAATTAAGAGCATTATTTTTGGAAGCATTCTCACTTTACAGCTTTTTCCCCGAGTGCCTAAAACTTTTGCACAATACTGTATATATATATAATAAATAAGTAAATAAGACCTCCACTCGGTGGTTTGTACACACCCAGTCTCTGGAGAGACTCTTCCTGAAACACCACTCCAATACCCCTGACCCCTAGCGGCTGTTCATTCCCCTGAAAGCGTCGAACCCCAGAGCTTTCCCGGACCTCCGTGCACATAAACAAATGCATCTTGTTCTCCTGCTGAAATCAATAGGCCCCAAATGTCAGGCTAGGTAAAGGTGGCCCCATGCATGCTTCGGGAAAGCAGGCCGTGTTCCTTAAATGATTTATTCTGGCTGAACTCTTTCAAGGAGGGTGGGTGGGGGGTGCAGGGTTTCTGCGGTCACCTTGATGCCAGGATGCAGTCTGTCTCCTGCTCTCCATGCCATGTCATGGCAGTCGCAAGGCCACAGGACCCCCCCCCGCCATCTCCACTCACCCTCGCGGATCTGCATTTAGAATCATCGCCAATCGTCTCGGTGGACGCTGCGCCCACACATCTTATTCACCGCGGTGACTTACCCTGCTAGATACACTACTTTCACTGGGTCACTCATCCATACATCACTGGAACACACTCTGTGTCACTCACACAGTATGGGTGAACCTGAACAGCATGTCTTTGGACTGTGGGAGGAAACCAGAGCACCCGGAGGAAGCCCACGCAGACATGGGGAGAACATGCAACCTTCACACAGACTGAGTGGGGATCGAACCCACGTCCTCTCGCACCACCCAAGTACTAGCCAAGGCACAGCTGAGAATGGAGGCTGGTCAGCGGAATGAAACACAGGGGTAGTATTGCTGATGACCACTAGATGACGCTGTCCAGTTGCTAATGACCCTGCTGTTCGCACTAAGCCACCTTCTTGGTGGCCAGTAGGTCCCTTATTGATAGCCTGATGGAATCATATCCAATGATGGTCAAAAGATTACTGCAAAACACTGAAAATTCAGTTTGCTGCACAAAATGAACCTTTTTAATGCTTTTTATGCTTTCGGACGTGCATTTCAGCGCACAGCCTGCAGGACTCCAGATGACTTGTAGCTCAGCGCATCCGTGTTTTCCCTTGAACGAGGCAGTCCTGACAACCCTCGAAAAATTGAAGGCTTTTTTTCTTCAGCTGACATTGAAATGCTTTCATCGATTTCTTTTTTTAAGTACAAGGCAGGTGAATTAGGCATGCTCCAAACCAATTGTCTTGGGACCAGTTCTGACCGAAATGATAAGGCATTTCGCTCAAAACACACACACACACACACTATCTGAAACCGCTTGTCCCAAACGGGGTTGCGGCAAACCAGAGCCTAACCCAGCAACACAGGGTGCAAAGGCTGGAGGGGGAGGGGACCCAGGGAGGGGACCCACCCAGGATGGGATGCCAGTCCATCACAAGGCACCCCAAGCAGGACTCGTACCCCAGACCCACCAGAGAGCAGGCCCCAACCAGACCCGCTGTGCCACTGCACCCACCCCATCACTTGAACCAGACAGGGAATATTTGCTTGGAGCAGGAACATTTGAGCATCAGAATTTATTGTAATGCTTATCCACATAGTGGGTGGCTGGTGGCATCATGGTTGGAGTGGCTGCTGGTTCAATCCCTGCCTCCAGCTGTAGTGCCCTTGAGCAAGATCTTCAATTGCTCCAGTTCACTTGTCCAGCTGTATGCCTGGGTACCTCCTGTAGTAGCGTCCCTGTGAAGGGCTGGTATCCTGTCCAGGGTGTGCCCCTCTTCAGCCTTGTGCCCAGTTTCTCCAGAATAGGCTCTGGCTTCCCATCCTAGGTGTGCCACCTTTCACTCCATGTTGCTAGGTTAGGCTCCAGTTCACCACAACCCTGGTTGGGACGAGCAGTTTCAGACAGCATGTGTGTGTATATTGATAAGTGTAGTTTCCATCTATTCATCTAGCTGATGCTTTTCTCCAAAGTGACTTACACTGTTAAGGTTACAATGATCGACCCCTTTCTACACTTGGGTAATTTTACTGGAACAATTTTAGGGAAAGTACCTTGCTCAGGGGTACAACAGCCAGAGGAGGAGACTGAACCTATAACCTTAGGATCCAAAGCCAGCAGCTCCAACCACTACACAACCAGCTGACCCCTACTAGTTCACTTAGCAGATGCTTTTCTCCAAAGCAACACACCTTATTCACCACAGTGACTTACACTGCTAGATACACTACTTACAAGGGGTCACTCATCCATACATCAGTGGAACGTACTTGCTCTGTCACTCACACACTATGGGTGAACGGCATGTCTTTGGAGTGTGGGAGGAAACCAGAGCACCCAGAGGAAACCCGCACAGACACAGGGGGAACATGCAAACTCCACACGGACCGAGTGGGGATCGAACCCACGTTCTCTCACGCCACCCAGGTGCTGCAAGACAGCAGCGCTGCTCACTGTGCCGCTCACAACAATCCCCATCTATTTTCTGTACCTTAACGATTTTCTCAGAAAAAAAAATGCAATCCAATTCATTTTTATTAAAACCATTTAAAAAATTGTTTAAAAAATTATTAATTTTTTTTTTAAAAACTAACTTACGGGTCCATAAAATGGAGCCATTTGTTGTAGACCATTCTGAAGGCTCAGGCACGATATTGTTCATTCGCAGAACGCAAAGGCGGGTTATCTTTAGTTGGGTTAGGGTGCCTGTTCGGGTTGGGGACACGTGAACGGACGCTTTCTTCTCCCTGTGCCGTCCGTCTGTCTCCCGCATCCGGGCCGGCATCCCGTCCGGAAGCGAGTCGGACGCATCCGCGACGGACGCCCGCGTCGCCTCCGGCGTCCGGAGTCTGGGGACGATTAAAAAGCTGTCGTTCGGCAGGGCTGATCCAAATAGGGTGGGTCCGTGCGTGTCACGTCCCGCACACGTATCGCGGGAGGGGGTTTACAAAGAGGCGCGCATCTCCCCGGGACATGGGTGCCAGGGTGCGAGGGCACTCCTCGCTCATTTACAGGCCAGGGACAGTTTTTTACGCAGTCACATATAATAATCAGGCTTTTATGTTTGGATTTAAGGATCCCCCCCCCCCGATACAGTACATGGCACTCTGTGCAGATTTCTCTGATTGTTTCCTTTACATGACTCCTTCCTCAGTTTCTTTAGCTTTGGATGAAGCCAGATTTCCATAGTGATGCCCCCCCCCCCCCCTTTTTTTTTGTCAGTGAATCGCTTATGAAAATGAATGCTGTTCCTGTCCCCGTGTGTCTGTGGTCCGAGCGCCGGCAGCTCGAGCGAGTCTGCAGAGCCACAATGGACGGCTGCATCCTTTCTCGCCGGGAGAAGATGGCGGGCTGGAAGAGAAGGCCCCTCTGTGAAGCGAGAAAGAGGCAGGTTGTCGGGGGGTTGCGGCGAACACAATGCCCCATCTCAGCGACAGCGGGAGCGGGGGGGATGCGGGGAGTCGGAAAACACTGGACGCCTTCTTCGCGTCTTCACCCGTCTGTCTGCGTCAAGCAGAGGAGCTCGCTTCGGGGGGACAGGACGCCTGGCAAGGAGTCCAGGAGCACAAGCGCTGTGCGCATCTTGGCTCGGCTTACTCTCCTCCAAAGCAACTCCACTGAAAGAACCGCCGCAGCGGAATATCTTGCCTTATTGCAAGCAGTATTTACATTAATTTATTTTGCAGACACTTTTCTTCAAAGCCACTTCCAATGAACTCTATGTAGTGTTACGAGCCCACACACCTCATTCACCACAGTGACTTACCCTGCTAGATACACTACTTACACTGGGTCACTCATCCATACATCACTGGAACACACTCTGTGTCACTCACACAGTATGGGTGAACCTGAACAGCATGTCTTTGGAGTGTGGGAGGAAACCAGAGCACCCAAAGACTTACACTGCTACATACACTACTTACACTGGGTCACTCATACATACATCAGTGGAACAAACTCTCTCTGTCACTCACACACTATGGATGAACCTGAACAGCATGTCTTTGGAGTGTGGGAGGAAACCAGAGCACCCAGATATGGGGAAAACGTGCAAACTCCACACAGGCTGAGCAGGGATCAAACCCAGGTCCTCTCACACCATTTACTGAGAACGTTTGCTTACCACCCGACTCAGCGAGACTTCATGAAGAAAAGTCTGTGCCTTCAGTACAGCGCTGAGATGCTCTGGTGAAAAACATACTTACTTAAACGAACAATTTGGGGCGCTTTAAAATGCATCCTTCTTCCAGCGATTCCTTTAACTGCAAGAATCCAGTTTTAATTTGCCTTAAAATTGCTTAAAGAAGTTGATATGCATTACTTTTATGGGTTGATGAGACGTTTAGTTCTTTATTTTTTTTTAACCCTTTACTAATCCTCTTGAATTCCAGCTGAGACGACCCAGGCCAAGGCATCCACAAGCATCAGTTATGGTAACAATGCAGCAACAAACAAAAAGACCTATTTTTTGTTCACCAATTGAGGATGACATTGTCAGCGTGTCAAAAGTGAAAAATGGGGGGAAGGTAGACTTATACACCTGGATGATCAGTTTACCGCTGACCTTGACCCTTTAATGCCGACATTCATGCATTCCTGGATATTTTGATCCCATCCAATCTGGCTGAAGCTCCGCTGACCAGTCCTGCACATCAATTATATATCAACAACTCACTATTTCATCCACATAGATCTGAAAATCTTGCTCAGGTACCACAGTGATGCCTCTCCAAATAATTAGCGTTTGTGCCCTAAATCACAGCTCAGCCCTTTTCAGAGATCGGTCCGTTTTCACACGTATTCCGATGGAGAAATATCAGACTGATGACGCACTTAATCTGATTAAAGGCAATATGAGAGCAGACCTAAGAAGCGCGTTAACAGCTTATCGTTATGACCGTCCGTTTCTGTTGTCGTCACCACGTGTTCCGGGCAGGGGGGGGACATGACTTCCATCAGGTTCACAGGGAGCTGTCATTTCCCATTCATCCCTCCTCAGATGTGCCCTCTTCGGTTTCCATAGCTGCTACTCCGCGTGCTTTTTGGTTATGTAAAAGTTCCAGAAATGCCTCTTTCTCCCACTTCAACAAGTCAAATTAGCGCGGACAGATGGAAGTCGGTAACAGCTTCCGAGCCCTCGCGTGAAATGAGCGACAGCTATGTCGGCAAATGGACATTGTTCACACGGCATCTCCGGGTTACACCGCGGAGCCACCCCCCCCCGCCGACACCCATCCAGCCCTGCGTGGCCCTGGTTGCGATCGGGAATCTGCCGACTCTTGTTTGCCTGAGGACAGGTCCTGTCAGATGTCAAGTCCCAGCTTGTAGCGCGGGGCGGATGAGTGGAGGGGCACTTGACGCACAATAAGGGGTGAACACACAGGCCACTCTCCCGCTCTCTCTCTTCACACTTTGAGCAACGTGGCCCTGACAATGCCACCAGCTCCTCCTTTCTCCCGGTGCCATTGAGGGACCTGTCAGCAGGGCCCTGCCATTCGCCTACCCCGTGGAGCGGGCAGCCAGAAACACACACTCATGGCCTAGCAAGACAAGAGTGTGTGGCTAACCCTCCCTCTTTGGACCTCCAGGCCTGCATCATAGGTGTGACAGAGGGGAACGGGGGGGCTTGTCACCTCGATGTTCACGCAAACTAAACGAGTCCCCCAAAATTCGTGCGCAACTCCGCTGACTACTATCGATAATGTATTTTCGGTCCCGCAGCACCTGACCGGTTGTTCTGCCACAGGGCCGAGGGATCACGTTCTACTCTCCCATGTGAAAATTCCCTTCGTCAGTTGTTAATAGGATTTGCGGACTCTCGCGCTGTGGCTTCCGTGAGATGCAGATGAGCTGTTATCAGAAAAGCCCGTTGTCTTTGCAGCAGCTAAAAATACTTATGCGAGTGGGCATTTGTTCTAAAAATTAACATGGCAGAGAATATACTTTGAATGAGGGCGGCACAATGGCACAGCGAGCAGCGCTGCTGTCTCACAGTGCCCCGGTGGTGTGAGAGAAGGTCAGTTTGATTCCCCGCTCAGTCTCTGTGGAGTCTGTATGTTCTCCCCATGTCTGTGTGGGGGTGCTCTGGTTTCCTCCCACACTCCAAAGACATCCTGTTCAGGTTCCCCCATAGTGTGTGAGTGAGTGACAGAGAGAGTGTGTTCCACTGGTGTATGGATGAGTGACCCCTTGTAAGCAGTGTATCTAGCAGTGTAAATCACCGTGGTGAATAAGGTGTGTGGGCTCATAACACTACATAGTATCCATTGTAAGTCACTTTAGAGAAAAGTGTCTGCTATGTAAATGAATGCCCATGATAATGTGCATAGATGAATCACAGGTCTGCTTTCCTGGATTGTAGCAGAGTACTGCGGTAAATCCATTTATACCGCCACATAGATCTTTCGCTGGAGCAGCTTTTAAATGTGAGACAGCATTGTACTCCTCAAGACTCCTGGATCACTTTGTTTTCTCCCCACACCCCTATGAGAAATTAAATATAAATAAAATACATAGTGGCACAGGGTAGCGACAGCAATACCTGGGGGGGGGAAAAATGCATTCCCCCAGACTACTCAGACAGTCTCATACTTTGCCCCTGCTCAGTTCTCCTGCAATGCTCTGAGCAGGTTTTTGTCTCCGCCTGGCAAATCAGTGAATACATGACATCATATTAAGGGAACCCTGGGACACAGGGCCAGCTCAGTTACAAAGCTGCGATGAGGCCACAGAAAAGTTACAGCTTGTGAAAACCAAAGCTCTTCATGTCCAGTCCACACTCCTGGGTTTCCATGGCAATGAAAAGCACTTGGTCTGTGGTTTCCATAGCAATGGCTGCATAGTGGCAACCAATGAGCTGGGGCCCTGGCAGAACTGGCCCATTCAGCTTCAAGAGTACAGCAGGTTTGGAAGGAAGCCTAGGCACAGGTAAACATTGGTATTTATTACTGTTGTTTATTCATTTATCTGTCACCTTTCTGCAAAGAGACTTGCAGTTCTAATTTTGTACACTGAGCTATTTAAAATGACTCGCCCATTTATACAGCTGGTAAATTTGTACTTAAGTAGTTCAGGGTATATACTTTGCTCAAGGGTACTACAACAGGAGGTGGGATTCAAACCCAGGCCCTTTGCCTGCGAAGCAATGGCTCTCACCACTACATTAGCTGCGATCCCATTTATTAGAGAAATTTCCGACATCTCGCTGTGCTACAGATTTTTGCCTAATGGGCACAGTTCCAGGGTAGATTTTAAAATCGAGCACACTCAAAATTATATAATTATACACCAATTACACAATTATATGAAGAGACTCTGCGCATCAAAATTTACAACCAGCGAGCGCTGAAGTTGGTTCTCCCTCAAACTGAAGATACTAACAAAAGAGGAGCAGATGAAAAGGGTGGTGGGCGTGCTGTAATTGAAGGAGGGGTGAGGTCTGGAGGAAAGCCAGGTGATTCCCAATTAACTGTTGGAGTGGGATGCGCTACGTTTACAATCTAATGAGCCAAACAAGAAGGGCATTCTGCCTCCAAAAACAAAACGTACAGAAAAGAAACAAAAAACGAATCCAAATCAATGTTCCTCAGGTTGTTGTAGTCAAACCAGGAAAGTCACAAATACTGTCAGGCCCATGCTCAGTTATGAGTAATTGATTAATATGTTGCGCATGCAGCTGAACCCGCCACCAATTAATATGAGCTTTTGACAAACATTCGAACAGCAGAACTGTAATTCAAACAGGCTTGAGGGCAGTTTTCCTGTGTTATAGTTCGATCATTTATTGGTACGAACACATCAAGCTCACAAAATGTGAGGAACACAAGCTGCTGATATTATGAGACCTTCATCATAAGTGGTTATTGATAGTGAGTCAGTGAGGAGTGGGGCTAGTGTGGTACATGTGACCAGTACGAGCGCAGGGTTGACACAATAAGGATAATAACTTCAAATGGCAAGTTGGTTTTCATAGTTTCAATGTGCAAACATGGGACTCTGTACTTGTTGTCTAGACAAGGTTGGGATAGTTCTGGCCCTTGAGCACTGGGAATGGGCTTTAGTTTTTTTTTTTTTTTTTACCCCATCCAATCTCTTAATCACTTGTCTAAATACATTATTAATTTTCATGAATAAGGGAGAACATGTGCCCCAGGCAAAAAGTTATGCTATTTAGAGAAAACCTAGAAAACCTGCAGAATCATCATGGTACTTCATAAAGCAGATGTAGTTGTAGTCAGTAATGACACTGTACTCCTGCTGAAGTCATGGTAAACACACTAACAAGTATTATTAAATAAGAGCTGATAACGTTGTGCATTTACAGCTTTCATTTTACTACAGTAATATACAGATCGTACAAAAACTTCTCATACCAGTATAATCTTATTGCTCTATACTTGTTGCTTAGTTTATTGAAGCTCAAATAATATATATAGAGGCCATATTATTTTACAAAAATGCTTTCCACGTCAGATCGCGCAATGTAAACCGAATTTAACAGGAATTGCTGGTTGTTTTTAGCTTATACAAAAATGTCTCTTTAATAGATCCCAGCGAATACCTAAGAGCAGTAATTTTTAAAGAGAGAGTCCTGAAAAAATGTGGTTTGTTTACTATGACGTAATTCCTTGCGTTGATTGGTCGACGGTGAGTTCACAGAAATCTACAGCCGGGAACTTGCGCGGCTGGCCTGCTTTAAAACCTTTAACTACAGACTTTACGTTCTCTTATGAATTTCGTATCCCAAATAGATTTTTTAAGACGTTGCCAATTCTAACATTATGCGACAGGCCGAATTATTCAGCACTCGCATAATTTGTTGCTAAAAACATAACAGCTCAAAGAGAACTTATGCTAAGAAGTAACATTACCACCACGTACACGCAATCTGATCTACGCCTGTTTCTTGCTGTGTGTTTGAGACACATTCTTTCATATCCAAACCACAGCTAACACCAAAATGCGTTAAAGATTAATGCAATATTAGCTTGCTTTCGCGAGACAACATCTTTAACAGACAAACCATATAACCAATTGAAAACCAAACCACAGCGAGCCTGCTGAAAACCAATCATATAAACGAATACAGGCGGATTCCCTACGTCACTTCTCAACTAAAATGACAACATTTTCATCCAAACATATTTGGCTATTTGATAGCGTATAAACCAATAGGAAAGAGCTTTATGGTGCCTCTAGCCAATAATACTTGATCAGAGGAAGACCTGTGATGTAATTTGACCGCCAGTTAAAATAACCAATAATAGCTTGTCTCGGTAGCGTTGACTTACCAATGGGTGGTGAGAACAGAACGTACTGTCCCTCCCCTCGACCTGGACGTTGAGCTTAGGGAGAACTACAGTCCGTCAATGGAGGATGAACGTCATGCATTTGTAGCATTTAGCTAGTCAGCGAATTCAGCTCTATTTTTATGTCTCATATTTTCTGTTTTGAGCCCCCAGACAGATTGGAAGCTCTGCTTTTTTGATTGTTGGGGTCAGCCGACGGAGTGACAAACATGTATGAAAATCCCCGCAACCAAAGTAGACGAGAGCTATTGAAAGGGGGATCACTCGTGTGAAATCCAATCTCGGGAGCTAGCATCGTAGCTAGCGAGCGCGCGAGCTCCTGCTTTGCTAGCTGTAAAGGAAAAAAGAAAAACGACAGCAAATTTAACCACTAAATCCTCCCCCTGCAGCCTGGAGTAGCGTTTGGAAGGGTTTTAATCTCCACTTTGAATACGTAAGTACATTGGTTCGGACAGAACAGAAGGCGTTATTTGTGAGTGAATGCGACTGCTGCCTGCTGCTTGTGATTTTCGAAACACCACCACCTCGGCTAGTCTGACGTACAAAATACCTTTGGCCTCTTAGTTTGGACATTCAGCGTATATAAATAAGTGTCCTGGCTCAGTATAAAATGAAACTAGGAGGCTGGGTGGGAACATCACTTGACAGCTGTCATCTGAATTCAGCATTGTGATTAGCTAATGCTGTTAGCTGTGTGAAGCCTTCACTGAAGGCAGGTTCGTGAACTCGTTTATTTACCCCTCCCCCCTGTCATTTTTGGGGGGTTAAATACTTGATCCGGATTTACCAAGGTAATAACTTTGATACTAGATCATGCAACGAATGCGGTCTCAAACAGGAACAAATACGTACTACAAGTGATTGGAATCCAGTGCGGCGTTCGCATCGTTACGTAATGTTTAGTTGGTGTCGTCTAAACAGAATGCGTGCTGCTGTAACTGTGATGTAATAGCTGTTCGAAGGAGTTGAGCGTTTAAACGGCCATCATGTGGGTTTTTTTTTTTTTTTTTTTTTTTTAAACCCCCCCCTCCCTTTGGTGTTATTTGTTACACAGCACACACCCGCTGCGCGTGGGTCGGTCGGAGGGACGCGCGTGGCGTGGTGGAGAGCGATCGGGACGAAGACCCCAAGCAGCGGCTCTCCGCGCCCCTCCTCCCCATCCCTATATTTAGATAACCCTTAACTAACTGAGGCTTGAGCTCTCTGCAATGGATGTGCCCCGCTTGTTGTGTGCGACGGGTCTCCTGTTTATTCAGTTGTTTATTATTAGATTTCTTGAAAGAGCAGATCCGTAAGGAAATCGAGTCGAAGGCCAGCCAGCCATCACTGATTTTTGGACGTGGTGTGTCACGTGATTATCAATTCAAGGAAACAGTTTTTCATCTAACAATGTCCCTGGAATCAATGGAACATGTCGATTAAATCACTTTAGCGTGTTGAAAGTGCACCATCAGCTGGTAAGAGTGTTTCATCAGTTGATGTGCTTGTCTGTCTCATGCAGAATTAATATTGCTGGTTATGGAAAGAGTTTTGGTTTGTCTTTCCCGAAGCAGACCTTCAGGCGAGGTAGGTTTCTTACAAAGCATAAATGCATCAGAAATGCATATTATCCATTTTTGAGCTTACAGAATCAACCATGTGCGATATTTTCCCACATGAATTATGGCAGTGTTTTCATTTTACCATTAAGTGACAAGAATGCTCACTCAGGGTGTCCTGAAGTATTTTATGAATACATTTATTGGTTGCCTTTAAGCATATCTATTTTTTCATATTTATGGCACATTCTTAAAACCTTGACAAAGCAAATGTGGTCAGAACAAGAGTTGAGGCTTGATTGCAATGATGAAACTTTATCTCTGACATTTATTTTTGTTGCTGGCTCAAACATATGTACGCACAAACGAGCATGTATGAGTGACACAGAGTGAAGAAAATTTGAGTTGTTTTTGGTTTTGTCCTAGTCTTTTGGCCATTTCTGCACTCATTTGGCTGTTACTGCAGTGTTTTGCCCTCTACTCTTTAAGTCAAGTGATGCCTCTGTGTTTAAGACGAACACTTCCATGCTTTAAATAATTGGAGTTTCTGAAAAATCACAATTTTTGAAGCACCTGTCATCCATACACTTACTTTATAAATACCAGTAATAAAAGGCACCCACAGATGTTATTAATGAACTGTTTCCACAACAAGAGTGTTAAATTCCAGGTCTAATACATCTGTCCCTCACCTGTTTAAGCAAGTGACTGTAGGTTAAGTATAAGGTTTATAATAAGAAATAGGAAACACTTGGAAGGGTAACAGCTGCTCCACCTTGAACATGGACCTCAGTGACCAAAATATGTGCCCCTTGTTGAGTAAAGCTTGAATTTGATCACTTAATGGGTTAGAAAATGATTGTGGAGCTTTTTGGAGACGCCTGAGATTTAACTGCTTTGGTTTGCAAGAGTGACTCAACGAATGTATTTATGAATACATTCACAATGAATCTCCCAATTAATAATGCGTATAGTAATGTATACATATAAATTAGTTTTACTAAACAAAAAACCTACCCGCTTGGCTGGAAGAAGAGTAATTTGTCTTGACTGTTTTGTAAAGTGGACTATGATAAATTTGAACTCAACCCACTAACCACATGGTTGACATGGTTATTTTTATGCTTACATTCTCCAAAATAGTATCTTCTCTTGAAGGTTGTAAGGCCTTCAGAAGTGTAGAAGTATGAGCTGAAAACCGATAGCAAAGCAAAAGAAGTCACATTGAGCAGTATGTGTTTGGAATGCTTTGTGCAAAAATGGACCCTTTGAATGCTGGGATAACTACACTAGGACAGGCACCAAAGGGTTCCTGGGGCCTTGTGTCTGGGCTTCGCTCAGCCTAACCCCCTTGCTGCTGCTCTGATGTTACAAGGGCAAACCAAGGACGTTAAAATAATGACATCAGGAGGGTTTTTTCCCCCACAAAGCAACTTTAATAGAGATCACATTTTTTCAAGAATTCTGGATTGTGTGTAAGAAATGGATTAATAGAGAAATGGAGATCCAGTAAAGGGATTATGGAGTGATTTTGTGGACGGGTTTTTGTATTATAACGGTTCTGCAAATCAGAGTATTGGAAACCTATGAGAACAGTTTATACCATTTGCTCAAGCTAGGCCTCGCCAACAGTTCTGTGGAGCTCCTCCTTCAAATCCTTTTAGTGTAGAGTTAATCAGATCAGAATCCGGTTTTGGATATTGTTGTACATTTTGTCCCTTTTTCTCTATTCTTTCTTGTTTCTCTGAAATGTTCCTGCATAATGTCAGGATGTGAAAGCTAAAAGGTGGGGTGGTTTAGAGGAAAAGTCTGATGTGCTGTCAGCACAGTGGAATGGAAGCAGGTCTGTTTACTGCAGCTGGTCCCGGCGGCTGTCTTCAGCATGACTCTTAAGGCTGCTGACATTGCAAACACTGTACGACGGCTCATGCATGCATGGGATGGTGTTAGGGTGGGGTTAGTATTCTAGTTTTTGGCAGTAACGGCTGAAGTCAAACATTGTATATGCTTTTGGGAAGCAGCAAGAATTCCTCTCGTGTGCTGATTTCCGCAAAAAAATCACTTATGCACTCCAGTGGTTGAGGACGAATTTAGATATTGATTGATGTCACACCAATCTTGGTATTGTGTGAAAAGTCTTTATTCCGTCCTAATAATCATTTGATTATTTTTTTCCCAGGATATCTTGTGTATCGATTTCTGCAGCTCAGATTTAATACGCTGTGAGAATTGAGAGTGAAATTAATTAAAAGCCACCTTCTCTCCTTTATCTCTCTTGGTTGAAAGCCAATGATGTTCTTGGATCAGGATCACATCTGTGTACAGTTACGATATGAAGGATGGTGCAGGTTTCCTTTGATTCAGTCATTTAATGATGAAAAGAGTTTTCTTTCAGGGTTTTTTCCTTCCCTGAGGAATACCTGTAGAACATTGTCATTCTCGTCTTTGCCCTAGCATGCTACTTAGAAAATACAAGGAGTGAGGGTGTTTTTTTTTTTTTTTGGCAGGGGGGTTGGTTTGTATCTTTTGTGAAAGTTTGCTGTAAGCATTCCTTGATTATTAATTAAATTGAGTTTTATTACAGCAGTTTTTTTTTTTATTTCTATAAAGTAGTTTTTTCTGGTCAGACATTGTGGTTCACTACTTCCATAGTCTGTTCCCTCTTCTAGCTAATCTCAAGATAATGTCTGCTCCGCCTCATTCTGCCTTCTTTCTGTACTCCCCATATGCACACAAAATGATCACTCATTATGTTCCTTTTCTCACAAGCTGTGGAGCTTACACAAAATCAGGTATGCTACTGATCTTCTGACATTTTGGTGGGTTTTGAAGACTCATCTCTGTACTTGCTGTCTTGGAACTGTGTAAATATCATCTGTGTTACTGTCACTTAATATCTTACTGTGTTCCTAATTCTTGCTTGTTTGTAATAGGCTGAACATGCATTTAAGCTTATTCTTACATTGTTTAATTTGTTAAATTGTTGTCTAGTCCAGTCTTAAGTTGACCTTATAGATTCTTACCATATCATTGTCCTATGACTTTGTAAAAATGTTGCCTTTCTGCCAATGTAACGTAAGTTGTCGTGGACAAAGGTTTTAACAGAATGAAAAATAATGAATAGACAACAATACTGAGTAATATTGACACGGTAAAGAAATAATCAGTTAATGCATGGTTTTAAACCATATTTCATTGATAGAGGTGTTTTTGAGTGCCTGTTAAAAGTGGGGGATTCAGTGTCAAGTGTTTGTGTATAATATTTGGTTGCAACATGTTCAGCAGATTTCTTAGTTCATAGCTAAAGCATCTGTTTAGGTGCCTTTTTCTTTCGTGGCAAGAAATGTTATTGGTGGGATGCTGACTGGGAGAAAGCAGCATGTGTCATGTACTTTTGTTTTGTTTAGGAACCATAAAAAGCAAATCCCGCTCATCTCAATTTTTTTTTCTGTGGTTTCTGAAAGGTCAACAGGGACGCTAAATGTTAAGCACAGAAAATAGTGTATATTTTAAGCAAACCATGTGATTTACCTGTAGCGCTAGTTTCTCTGTATGCAAATACCCATGCATCTGTTTTGTTGCATATGATGTAATTTTTGGTGAAGTTGGTTTTTTCTTGGGCCCTGAAATCAATGGTTGTGTGTTTGTTACCAGTAGGTTGTCTGGATCAGGTGACAAGGACCTCAGTCTGCCTCACACTGTCTTTGTGTGTATATTTAGAATACACAGTGTGTTTGGAAGATATTAGAGGGTATGTGTGTTTGGAAAGAACTGCAAATGGTCAGTGGTTTACACATCATGGCAGTTTTTAATGTAGTCATGGCTCTGTTGCACCAGGTGATGTGTTTGGTGATACCTCCCTTCCTTTTCTTTCCCCTCTCTCCCCACCCCATGAGCTCAGGCTTACGATGCCAGAACAAGTGTTGACGTGAGGTCTCAGAATAACCCGGTGGTGAGTGTGTTGAGTGTAGGGTCAGTGATAAGTAATAGGGGAGATGGGTGTGTGTAGAAAGGGGATGACTGCCCTCCGAGGGACAGGAAGGAGAGACAAAACACTGACTTGCTCTTCTCTACACATGTGCCTAACAAGGTGAGACCCAGAACCGTGGCTCTTTGGTCACTGCTACTGTAACACTGTCTTCTAGTTATTCTGTGGATTTATGGCTGGTTGGAAAATAAATATATAATCTTTCTTTGGGTCTGTGGAATATATTGTTTCCATTTAAAGAGAAAAGTAGGGACTCAAACTGAGAGAAAAATAGGCACACAGTTACATTTTTTAAAATGACCAAAAAGGGCATTCTTACTTTCTAAACTTGAAAGGGCTGAAGTTGAAGCCTGCATGCCCTCCTCCTCTGTACAGGATTGAAACAGGGGTTAGACCGGTTAACAGATGGTACACAGTCTCAGTGTCTGCAGATTACTGAAGTATTTCATCAGGTATATTTGTGTTCCATTCATTTTAGATTTGTCTAACACTGGTGAAAAACCAGCTAAACCCATACCCTGCTGGACATGGTTTGTTTTCATATAGATCGGGCAGGGGAGGGAGCAGAACCCCCAGCAGAGAGGGGAGGCTGAGTGATTGACTCACGTGCAGTCCGGATGTAAACAAGGACACGTTTTCAGGCCAGCTGTCATTTTGTTGTTCTCTCTCTGTACACCTTAGTAGTATGGTACATTTGACTTCAATATATATAAATTCTCCACTTGGGGCAATTTCTGAATCAATGATTAGCATTAATATAAAATATTATCTTAATACTGTGTGTGTAGTACTGCTTTACGAAACTTTTTTTTTATTTCTTAAAGTAGTACAGTTGCGCTCCAAGTTTTTTTTTTTTTTCCATGTTTTTGCGTAGTTTTCCTTGTACATTTTACATAAGCTGATGTTTTGGACAGACTTTTCAAAATGTATATTTTAATTTTAATTTGTTTATGTATCGCATGCTGTTGCCAAATATGGCCATTTGCAGAAGTCTTACTTCTTATGCACTTTTTTCAGTATACCAGTGCAAGATCAAAACACATGATATGATATTTTGATCTAGTAAATAATATCTTGGTTACACAAGGTACAATGTCATAAACTTTGCTCTTTTAAGGAGCATGTTAGATTCATGTTAAAAATGGTGTATTTCACTTTGCTGAATGGATCTGTAAAGAGGATAGTTATGGTGTATAAGGTGCTAATCTTTTTTGACTAGTACTTGTTAAGCAGTATGGAGAGTTTCATTTAAAGCAAGATAAAAAATAGTTTTTTTTTCCGTTCATATAAAAAAATATTTTCATTCTCTCAAAACTGCAAGAAAAATGTTTTTGTCTCCTCTTGAAAATGCCAGATCTTTTGATTAATTTGATTGCGACATCAGTACGATGTGTCACATTGGTGAATTGTAGTTATTCTTGTGTTTTCGTTGCATAATTTTTGAGCTATTCCTTTAAATTTATAAATAAGTCTTTTCAGCATTAATATTACAGGAACATTGTTTTTGGCTGCTGTAAGTGTTTCACTGCGTTCTGTCTTAGGATCTAATGGCTGTTTTGATCCTTTTCAGTATACCATTTGTTATTACTAATGTAATGATAATTATGTTTAACAAATATCAAATCATTTTTATCTCCTCCAGAGCTGACAGGCTTCTTTTGCTTTAAAATGTACAGTAACATGCAGTTCTTTGCACTCGGAGGAAATTACATGACACTAGGGTTCTGAGAACATTTCTCCTTTATACACACATCTGATAAATATCATAGGAAAAAAGCATATTACTACATGTTTTACATTAATGGAGCATTTCATTGCTGGGCATGTTTTGTCCTGGTTTTTAAGAGTTGGTGAGCTCTATATTAAATAGGGTGTAGAAAGGGCCTGTTCTGAAGCCTTAGCATTCTTCATCTGACATTCTTGGTATCAGTAATTTTTTCCGCCTTGGTAATGTGAGCCCATGCTGCCTATGATTGTTTTTAAATTGATACTGTCAGAGTGAAGCCATCAGACTGTTTCAGTGAGATAGGGTCTAGTATGCTGAATGGCCATGGGCTCAATTCCTTTTGCAAAGCTACTGTTCCACTGAAAGGGAGTATTGTTTTCCCCCTGTTACAAGTGTTGATTTTCCGCTCTGTGAAGGGATAACATTCCAGCAGAATGCTGTGTGAGCCACAAGTTGAAGTCCTTCCAAGTTTCTGTATGCGAGATTGGATTGAAGAGGCCTTCACCCCTGGCCAAAACTGGGAAAACCACAACTATGACCTTTGTGTGTGTGTGTGTGTGTGTGTGTGTGTGTGTGTGTGTGTGCGCGCGCGCGCGCGCAGGAGTACACACATGCTTTACATGGTAACCGGCCTGTTGATTTTGTTGCTCCCATTGTGCACCTTTAGGATTTCTACAGCCCCCTTTTTTTTTCTTTTTACCCTGCCATACATGACCTATACCATCCTCCTTCCATTAATCTTGCAATCCTTGTCCCGACCACTTCGTGTATGTTCAGAGCTGCGGTTACGTTGGTTAAAATTGCCTCATTGTTAATTGTCATTATCATCATCAAGACAGTGTAAGCAACCTCCCTGTGTACTTGGTAGTTTAAGGTCATAAACCCTGTACTGAAAAGGATTACAAGTGGAAGGAGTAGCAAAAGTTCCACAGTAAAGCAGCAAATGAATGCTATATTGGCAACAGTGCACAAACAGAAGGTCCACAAACACCACACCCCTTCCTGTGGTCCTGTTGACTTGAGAGCGATTAGGGTTTTGACAGAGTCTGGACACAACTCAAGAATTAAAGATGAAAGCAGCACATTGTATGCAGTTCATCCATGGTAAATGCTCAGAGGAGATGAGAGAGATGGTCCACAAGGACTCAGAGTACTTGAAAATTTTGGGAAATGTCAGATGAATTTTGTCTCCCTCTCTTTATTGGTGCAAGGTGGTAAAGGACATGGTGTTAGTTTGAGTGATAATGCCTCTTGGCACACTGAAAGAACTCTTCAAAAGCTAATCATCTGCTGCATGGATCTAATGAGTGGATTAGCGAATTGAGTTACTATGGTGGCTGCACTTACTGTAGGTCTTCTGTTCTCGACGTGGCTTTACTTACAGGCATTTTCTGTCTTCCTGTGGCAGTTAAGGGTAGGAAATTGAAATAGACAGTACCCTCTTCACATATGTGAAACCCCTGTGGGGGAAAGTGGCTTGCTTTTGTCATGTATACCACCCTTTATCGTGCAGAGGTATCAGGCTATGGTAACCATGATACTTTGTCTTATAACTGGATCTGGGCATATGACAACTCAAAAAATGTGAAACTTCAAGATCCAAATAAAAGAACATATTACTATGATAAACATTTGACTTTTCAGATTTAAAAGATTTTTGAGCTATTTAATCAAATGATCACTATTTTTTTTTTCTTGATTGTTTTAGCTCTGCTAAAAATCCCCAACTGAAAAGATCACACTTTTTTGTAATTGGCTGCAAATAGACTTTGCAGCTAAGTGGTACTTTGATGACAAGGTCCTCTAAGTCTGTGTGATGCAGATTAAGGTGACGAGGGCTCCAGTGTCAGATTTGTAGCCATTGTGTACAGTGGTGTGTAGTTCCTTTTTTTTTTTTCCCTGACATACGATTTCAAACATTACTGTGACCCTCATTGACTTGTTAGGTCGTTTAGCAGTATTGACTTGCTTCTACCCATGTACTGTACACCTAAGGGATATGCATGTCTGCACTCTCATGACCCTTTTGTGTTATATTATTTTTTTTTGTCTGCTCAATGACTGCAGATGATGAGGCTTTTACATCTCCAGGGTGTTAATTGTTCTTCCTTGCCCCTGTCAGCTGAAATAAATAGAGCAGTTAATGGCCAAATGTTGGCAGTACATTTGAATTTTAGTGTATTTTATCTGAGGATACTCTTGGTGGTATGTCAGGTCTTTCCAGTGTTTCCACTCTTTGCGTTGAATGTTGCATAGGCTTGGGATTGACCTTTCTTTCTTGGCAATGCTCTGACACATTTCACGCAAGGCTGTTGTGGCATATGTTTTGGTTGTAGTTATACTTCACTTTGGGTTCTGTGGCCCATATTTGATTATATCACTCTTGGAAAGTGCTTGTTTTTTTCTGTGTATTATGTTCTCTATGTTATTCATGCTTTTGGATAGATAAATGCTTTATTGATCCACAGTGCTTGAATGAAGGGGCCCATTTTAGTATCTCTCCTTCCCCATATTCATTTTGTTTGCTGTAGTAAGAGTTGTCAAATGAATGGCAACCTTTTGCTTGTTTAAAAAGTTCTTTTTAATGTAAAAATGCTAAACATAAGTATCATCAATCCATCAGGAGAAGGTTCTTTAGCTACTATGTGCTCATTTATTGGGTTGAGTGGTGGGAGAGGATGTTTGGTTGTTCCCATGTCTCCTGTTGGCACAGCTGCTGTTAGGCAAATGCAGGCTCTGTCCAGAGAATTATATGGGGTGTGAACCAGAACCGTCACCAGCATCTTGTGCCTCAGAAGCATGCAGGCATTAACTTATCTCTGCCTCAGTCAAGGGAACATACCTTATTTGTACCACCTGGAACTGGCATGGAACTGCAGTACTTGTTGAAATGAGCAGGGATGTTTTGAGAACTGAGCAGAAAGGGCAGCACAGATAGGGACAGATCTATGGAGTTCTTCCATGTCCTTAATCAGTTATTTCAATCAAACGCTCTTTAGACATTCAGTCAGAATACTAACAGAAAGGAAATAAATCCAAGATTTTTGGAACACGCACACACACACACCCTGAATCACAAGGGAGTGGATTGCCTGAAGTCAAAAGCTGCTGGCTGCTACCAGTGGGTCATGATTTGAGAGTGGCCAGGGCAACAGGCCTTTCAGGTTAGTGTTTGGGAGAGTCAAAATGCCCCCTCTTTTATCACACCCACCCCTTGCTGGGTGCTCTGTGTGAAATTGCCCTTGTAAGGGCTGGTTGTGGGATGGAGGGCAGTTAGTTCTCTGCTCCAGCCCAGGATGGCGGCGAGAACAGACCAGTTGCGTTGAATGAAGTAAACGCATGTTTGGAGAGGAGCACTTGGAGTAGCTTGGCAACGACGTTCTGTTTACTTTATTTTTAGAATACGGTGTCGTTTCTTTGGCACGCCAGATAAAACTGGGGGTATAAGTCATAAACGTGTGTTGTCAGATGAGCTAATCCTGAAAGGGAAATGGCCCCTGCTAATTCATTTTTCTACTCATGGATGTGGTGCAGGGCATCTCCTTGGTGGGTACTGAGAAAAAAGGTGCTTTGGCCACTGACACACTCCCCTCAGAATGGATTTTATTTTACCACCTTTGTGAGAGCACAAACTTCCTATGCATAGATAGCTGCTGTGGCACCTCTCCTGGGATATTTCTCAAGGCTTTAAATTCTCAGACCCACTAAAGATCCTGAACCAAGGCCTATAAAATCGGGGTTTGGGGACCTTTAGGTGTTTGTAGATGCTATCCAACTGATAATTCTTGTTGATTTTTAAAAAAAGAAAAAAACTGTACATGCTTTGAAGGTGCTGCATCCCAATTACCTTTGTAATGATTTTACTTTATAAGGTAAGCTACTTTATTGTCACTGTATTGCACAATACAGTGAAATTCCATATGGCAACCCTCAGGAGAACAGCAGCAGAAAGAACACTTGATAGAAACAACCAAATAAGTAAGTAAGTAAGTAAATATGCTACTTTGAAAAGCTTGCAAGTTGGTAGTCTTCTAATTCGCATGAGAGCCTCTGTTTGATGTACTGGTAATGACCACAGGCTATATTATATAGCATGACTGCTGAAATGAAAGTTTGTCTATTGAACAATAACTGGTCACGGGCATCAAAGAGGGAATGGTCTGGTAACTCCTAGGTGGCAATATGCATTCATGTGCAATGTTCCAGAATTTAGGGAGGTTTATTTGTTATTTCAGGCTACCACAAATTCACTCCAGGCATTAATAAGGTAATCAATGTGACATCCCACATCTGTGAGCTAAATCAAATTCCTCAGAGCTCATTTATGGTATTGACATGGAATTTTGATCAAAAAAAATCTTTGCACTATTATTAGCTGCATATGTAATTATGACTAGTTGATGCAAGAAGCTGAAGCGTTGCTTACTCGTGGATTTGTTGATTAATTTTTGAAATCTAACTCCCCCTGGACTGTTCAGTCTACCACCCTTTAACTTTAATTTATTTGCTCATTTGAAAGTGTATAGAAGTTATCAAAGAAAAGTTGATCTGTAAACACAATGCATTTGCTGTGGGCATTTCAAAGGGCATGGCATATATGGTCAGTCTTATACGTCAAGCATTTCTCTTCCTAAGAAGAGAAATATATTGAATATATTTTTTTGAGTAAATTCTCTTAACTTTTGTGTGTGGTTGTCTGACTGTGATGGAATCAGACCCAAATGTCTGATGTTTTTTTTTTTTGTTTTTGTTTTTTTTTTTTATTGTGGGTATAAGGCAGATATTAAGTGAATTTTGTGTTTACACAAGCAACACAAAATTACAAAATGACCATTATAGGATGATATGATCTTGTAGATGTGCTGTCCAGTTTTTTCATAATTAATGTTTTCCATGATGTTCAAAGTAAGAGTTCTCGAATGCAGTTAGTGTGGAGTTGAATTTACAGAACAGCAAATGCATTTGTAATATATATTTTCTGATGTAACATTAACCTGTTTTACAGTAAAAGTTGACTTAGTTCAGTAATGATAGGAAAAATCTCTGGTAAGACTCATGAGACTGAAGGTTTTGCATTAGTACAGAGTAACTGTATATCAAGAGGACAACTGCATTATAGAACAAGACAGACAGTTTTCTGGCCGTTTTTATTTTGTGGTGTTGATGTGTGATGCCAGCAGAGGGCTGGAAAAGATAAAACTGCCATTAGATGAGCATTCTTTGGTAGGTTTAACCAAAATTCATATTTCAGGTTTTAGTGGTGCAGTGCTCTTTAGTTCCAGCAGAAGCCCATTGTTGACTCCTACAAAAGCATAGTGACATCAAGTTTTGGAATGTGTTCAGTAGTTAAATAATGCAGTATGGTTGCATCCTCACCACAACTAAAAGACATACCTCAAGTCCACCAGAGTTGGTTTCTTGTCTCCATAGAAACCACCCAGCAGCCACTCCAAGAAGGGTAACCATAGAAACAGAATAAACTGCAGCATCATGGTGGTTACATCATCACAGTGCTAAAGACACTATGGGCACATTTTCTACATCTCCCTTGTGTGCAAGATGGACATTTGTATAACTAGTGTGTGTGTAGATATTTGTTGGCAATTGTGGGTTAAAATGTTCAGCTCTTACCATGTGTCTATCCCCCCCCCCCCCCTTTAAAAACACGTAGTCATCCATGAATGCTTTTTTTTGTCCAGGTGAACTATTTCACATCACGAGAAAATGGCTTTTTATGTTTATTAAACACTATTCTCTGTAACTCACTCTAAATATATCTGGATACTTAAAAACAGGGTTGTCACTCTTGTATGGAACCAAAAACATAGCATTGAACTTTGTGTATTAAAACTGCATGCACTAAACCATCTTAGCATATTGACTTTTAGGAGGACTAAATTTACTCAGAATTTTTGCATTCTTTTCCAGTGTCTGCACTTTGTTGATATGCCCGAATTCTCCATCTTATGAGTTGTACAGAGTTTGTTTACTTAATATAATGACACAGTGATTCCTCTGATGGAAGAGTCCCAAAGTTATTCTTAATCGTCAGGTTGGTTATTAAACTGCACAAGTTACGAATATTTGTTTATTGGCCATTTCCTTCATCAAACGTAAGATAGAACAAAGCTGAGCCTTTTTGGCAAGCAAAGTGAAATAACTGGCATAACAGTAGAAGATGCTTATGTGTACCATTGTGTAATATGTCCAAAAAACTAGACACTATATGTACATATATGGGACAGCTGGTAGCGTAGTAGAGTTACTGCCTTTGGACCCAAAGGTTGCAGGTTTGAATCTCACCTCCACCTATCATACCCTTGAGCAAGGTATGTACCCTAAATTGCTCCAGTAAAATTACCCTGCTCTATAAGTGGATAAATAATTGTAAGTATCTTAACATTGTAAGTTGCTTTGGAGAAAAGAATCAGCTAAATTAATAAATGTACTTAAATGTGCATATCCAGTGTTGCTCATTTTCCAGATTATATTGTTAATGATTTTTTTTTTTTTTTGTTCACAATGTGAAAATGAATTCAAAAGTTGAAACTGGATGAAGCTGGAATATTTGGAACAAAGTGGTGTAAGTTGACTTAGCGATCACAAGGTTTGTAAATTCAGCTGTTTGTCCCTCACTTTCCATTGCCAAAGAAACACTTCAAAGGGACACCCTAATTTCCTGTTACCGTGTACTATTGGTTTATTTAGGTCTGTTTTGTATTCAAGTGCCTGGCGAGCGACTTTGTTTGAGTTTGAAAAGCATTTAGACATCCATAAGCAATGAACGATATTATTAGGTTGCATGTGTTCTGTCATGGTAATAGCAGAACATGATCAAAGGTGGGAGAAGTGACTATTAGAGTCCATGCAGTTCAGACATAAGGTACAGCTGTTCATCCTGACAGTGTATTCACATGCAGTTTTACATCAGATTAAATGTACAAATCTGATGTAAAAGTCTGATCCCGCAAATCTACAGACCTCAGCTGAAACTGGGGACTACAGGACTGAGGGCTGGTGTGTTGCCCAGTTCTGTGGGCTGTTGGCTCACCTGGTTTTTCTGCTGGCTTTACTGAAGTCTTTGGAATGTTTTTATCTTGACATCCTTCCCTTTAGCCCACACCAGAGGACCCCCCTTGATCTGGGCAGCTACATCTTTGAGAATTTCAATTAGGGCTATCTTCTGCTTCCCCTCCACTGTGCTGCCACAAGCTCTGCTCTAAGAGGTTGTTCCTTCCTCTTGAGAGTGTTGGGTAAGGAAACTAAGGATGTGTTGCCCTGAATGAATAGTGAAGGTGTGACAGTGTTTCCTGGTTCCTGGGTGCTTTGCTTGTGCAAGGTTGTAACCTAAGCCTGTGAGATATTAATAGCCCGGTGAAAGTTCATAGGTAGGAAGGGTATGCACACAGCCAGGCTGACTGGACTGTGGCATTGCAGGTCACCACCTGACTGTGCCCACTGGCCTTTTTTGGGAAAGCACTTGTCACATCCCTCCTGTGAAAAACCTTGCTGCAGAAGCAGGGCGGCTGCTTCTTATTTTTAGCAAGAGTAACCCCCTCCTCTGTTTCCTCCAAGATCTTGTCCAGAGACTGGGGTTAGAATATACCCAGCCTTTAGGGATGAAAGTGTCACTCTGGCAGTTGGGAAGAAGAAGTCACAGAATCCAGCGTCAGCTATCGCTCTGACCTGTTGCAGTCATGTTCATAGTTTTCAGCTTCTCATTGTATCTATGTAATTTGATATTTGATAAATGGTTTATTCACAGTGATACCCATACCCAGTGCAGTGATGACTTATAATCACTCTGTTCGAGAAACTTTATCAACCTTTAGCATCAAAATATAAAGAACAAAAGTGACACACTTCTCAGCAAGATCCTGCTGAAACTATCATTCTTGTTACTTTTTTCTGTTGTACAGTACTTTAACTTAATTTTTAAATATGCATTTCAAGAGACAGAATTTTTATAAACGATGGTCTTAAACATGTTTTATACAGTGCAAATTTGTAGAGATCTATAAAATAACTTTCCCTGTTGGTGACAAAAGGACTAATTAAAAAAAGGAAATATTTTAAACAGCTTTATTTTTTTCTTGTTTTCACCCAAAAAACAGTACCAGTGACATTAACAACTATCCTAATGCTTCGCAGAAATATTATGATTACAAATGTCAGTCTTGTTATCCCTGGCTAGCTTAATTGAAATGAAAGGTAGAATTTCAAAATTCCTTTACATTTTAAGCAACACATACATTGATAAAGCATGAATGCATGCTGTTATTTCAGATATTTAATGCTGATAGTAAGCAAATGATTACATTGTTAAATGATCTTTATAGCCAATGGCAAAATGTTTTTGTATACATAATAAAATGAAAAAAGAGGCCGACAGAAGTAAATGATGGTAAAACAGGAGGTAGAGAGGGCAAGGGAGTCTGCACCTTAAACAAGCAGCCTTGGAGTCATTGGATTAAAAATGTGGTGGTCTTTTTCACTGTCAGCTTTTTCATTTTTGGAGCCTCTGAAATGAGCACTGAAACATGTTAGGCAGGGAAAATAGGTGTCTGATTTATTTGAAAATTGTATGTCCTCATTATTTTGACAAGGTTCATGTGGTCTCTGAATACTTATTTCCATAACAGAGGATGTCAAATGCTTCAAGCTAATTATTCCTTATTTGTATATAAAAATGCAAATATTTTCCAAAGGAAGTTTTTTCCTCTCTGCAGTATCCATTTCAAAGTGCATATGAATCATTGTTTTAAAATTCAGATGTTTAAATGGGTCGCTTCAGACAATCCATATCATCATATCCATATGGTGAATTCTTGGGGTTTCTGTTGCATGAAGATGTAATTAGTATTTTTACACGAAGTTTCATGGGAATAATCATTGATGGAATAGTAAATTAACCACTAGATACAGCGATACCTTTCGTCACATCTGTAAGACCACAACTACCATTATGCAGTCAGTTATGTTTTTTTAATATGTAATTTGCCTAATGCCTGATTTTGATTGGTAATACCTTTAGGTGTCTATTTTTGGCCATGTGTAATGTTCTTACTGTTGAGGTTTGGTTAAAGCTGCTTAAAGCACCTTGATTCTTTGTAAACCATGTACAATTAGGGACAGTGTGAGTATAATGATATGGAAGTCTAGGCATAACCCAGCTTTATATATAAAAGCTTTATAAAAACAAACTCAGATGTTGTTTACTCTACTACATACAATCAGATTTTAATGTTTGAAAGAAAATGCTTAGAATGAGGGGATGAGCTTTGTGTACCTGTTGCCAGCAGACAGTGGTTTGTATTTGGTGAATTAAGTAATTATTTTTTCTCCCAACAGAATATATAAAGAAGTTCAGCAGTTTGTAGATTATCATGGCAGTCAACATCATAAGCAAAACACCTACGTTTCTCAGAAGTGTGAGTCAGTAAGGTGTGGAGTGTGGTAGGTGTGAAATGGGCAGTTTGCGTGGGCTTTTGTAACTGTGTTGAGAAAACGATGGAAGACTCTTGTTGAATCATGTCTTTTTTTAATGCATTCTAAGAATAAAACACAACTTCATCTCTGATGATGGCTATGAAACTTGTGTATAGTGTTAATTCTTTATGTGGGTGGCTTGTGCCATGGAGTAAGTGGAGTCATAGTTAACACCTGTGGCATTTGAGTCAGACAGGTCTTCAGTGGATCACTGCAGCTGGCTCAGATTCTGCTGAACTGGGAAGAACTGGGGTGAACACACACTTGTGAAATGTGTTCTCTTTGTTGCTGTGCCTTTTCCATTAAACTATAAAACTTAAAGTTCTTGTGGACTGAACATATAGATGGACCCTTGCGGTACTGAGTTCGTCTGGATCCTTCTAGGTGATCGACAGTGAGGAGGGTGTTTGACAAAGCTGGAGAGAGCTTCCAGAAAGTGTCTTCTGGTTTTGTATTTGAAGCAGACACAAAAGTCGATGAATGACGGATAGCAGTGCGTGTGCTTGTATTGCACCTCTCCAATGTCACATGACATCAGGGACTGCTAGGATGAGGCTATCTGAGTAACATGCTCAGGAAATCCTAGTGCTTCAATCAACTGTCTTTTGCTTTGTAACCTAATTCCTAATTTAATTGGGGTGTAGTTAGCAATCATTAATTTCATTGAGTGGATTTCAATGTAAAATCCCCACACATGAGAAAGGCACAGACCTGGGGAGTATTTTTTCTTTTCTGTAGATATGTCTCACTCAAAAAACTAAGGTTGATGTTGTTTCGTGTGTGAAAACATCCTTGATATGGAGGGGAAAGAAAAGTTTGGTCTCCACACAATAAATAATGGATAAAACCTTAAACTGCTTCCAATCAAGTACTATTTACCCACTACATGTTCAGTGGTATACAGCATAGAGAGGAGCTGTTGGTCTCAGAGACATTTACACATAAAGGATGTCTTTTTTTTTTTTTTTTTTTGACTTGTGACTTGTCTTGAAAGGCTAAAGTCTTCCCTAAAGCTTGTGACAGTCAGACCCCCCTGCAGGAACCTCTGATAATTCAGCAATTCATTTTTGCCTTTAGGGCATGTTAAAAGGGCATCATCTGAAATATAGACTTGAGATAAATCTTTTTTTTTTTTTCCCCCCCCCCCCCCCCCCCTCAGTTTCTGTAATGTGAGAGACATGTGGTTCCACTGGTCCAGATCTTTACTGCCCACACAAGGGAAAATGTTAAAGGTCTTCATTAAAGACCAGAATATAGCCTAGGTGTGGTCTCACCCTGACTCATCTCTTCTGCCATGTTATTGCAAAACGGAGATAGCGGCTCAAAGAGGGAAACGGCAGGGACCGTGTCATTTATGTGCTGAGAATGTGGCTGACAGTAGTGTATTACACAAATATCTTCCCTTGCTTTCAGTTTTTAACACTGCAAGAAGCCACATTAACTGCTTCAGAACAGTAAAAGTTTTTAAAAAAAGCTTTAGTGATGATTGGTGAAAATGGTAATATGGGAAAACTTAATTATACATAAGTTATTATATATATATATGTGTGTGTGTGTGTGTATATATATATATATATATATATATATATATATATATATATATAAAATTATAATTGGGAACATGTCAGTAATGTCAGCCTGGTATAAAGAAGGAAAGATGTTGTCACAGGGCAGCCATAAGTACAATCATGCGTTCTGAAGCTGTGGTCAACAAACGTTAACCATAACTAAGAGAGAGTAATTTCAGCAATCGCCTCAGACCCATGATATAACATTGTTCTCCAGTGACCTCTTATTAAACCAAACTATAGACGGTGGAGTGTCTTTAGGGTTTCCTTAAAGTATCTGTTTCGGAATCGTACGATGGGGGTAAAATCATTGTGGAAGGGCAGCATGGTAGGCCCCAATTGAGTTTATGATGTGTTTGTGTTGTTCTGATGGCATATTTTGGTACAGCAGCATCCTGGTTAACATTTTAATGTTAACAACAGGGTGGCATGGTGGCACAGCAAGTAGCACTACTGTCTCACAGTGCCTGGGTGATACGAGAGGACATGGGTTTGATCCTTGCTCAGTCTGTGTGGAGTTTGCATGTTCTCCCCATGTCCGTGTGGGTTTCCTCCCACAGTCCAAAGACACGGTGTTCAGGTTCCCCCATAGTGTGTGTGTTCCACTGCTCTATGGATGAGTGACCCAGTGTAAGTAGTGTATCTAGCAGTGTAAGTCACCTTGGTGAATAAGCTATGTGGGCAAATAACACTACATAGAGTTCACTGATAGTCACTTTGGAGAAAAGCGTCTGCTAAATAAATAAATGTAAATTTTTAATATTTCACATTATGAACGAGTGTAATGATTTTATTGTGATCCTTCCGCTCTTGTGAGAGTTTGAGCTGTTATAATGAACTGTTTGAAGACCTGGGCAATACTTTAGACCACTTTAGTCTTAAAGTGTCCGATCATTCAGCCGAGTGAGAAGGTTCCTAAAGAGACTATAATTGCTTTAGATTTAGTTGTCTGTGTACAATCTAACATTAATGAATGAGTTAGTCAAACCACTGTTGCCTTTTGAAAGTGAAGTTGTTCACTGACATTGTGGAATTTTAAATGATCTATGTAGTTGGGAAAAAAACATTTCCCTTTTTATTTGTCAAATGATATTCGTCTTTTCCTGTGCCCATTAATCCTGGGACTTCAGATGTAAACTGTTTTCTAAGGCTCATGGCTTTCATATATTTTCTTGTCCTTCATTGTTTTGACACTTCTAACAATGTTAGGTCTTTGTGCTGATAAAAGGAAAACAATGCCATGTTTTATATACTTAGAATCAGTTTATTACATCATAGATACTCTCAATACTGCACACGAATGAAATAAATTACTCCCATATTTCCAAATTAAAAATTTAATTTACTAATTTCCTAATTGGAAATTTGTTCAAGAATCAAGTCTACATCCATATTTCTCCGTTTGTTGTGTAAATGCACTTTTGTTTACTCTGAATTGTATATTGCTTTGAAGAAATGCATATGTTAAATTCATAAATGTAAACGTTTCAAGTGCATAAATGAACCATATCTGGTCAGGGTAACCTTTTTCCCCCCAGACATAGGAGTAGTGTTGCTCTGAAAGTATACGCATTTTATCTTGGTTGGTTTAAACATCCCAGTAATTGTATAGATGGTTGTCCCAAAGCCACAATTCTAATAATCAAATTCCTAGACATGTTTATTTAGTTCTTTGACTGTACACTTTCCTGTAGTTTGTTCTGCTCACAAGAACCATACGTTCTAGCGCGGCCCCTTCAGTCCTCCCTTATAGTGCTCCTTGATCCCTGGTGACTGGTCCAACTCTGTCACTTGTTGGAAAAACCCTCTTTTTGGCAGCCACCCTTTCCTCCACCCTCCTCTCACGCTGCAATCTGGTTGATTATTTGGATTTATGGGTGTTAATTTTTAGAAGCAGCATGTTGGCCTGAATGCTATCCCTGCTCTTGTCTAGGTAATCTGCATATTTTTGTCAGGTTATTTCTGCTGTCACATTTATATGTGGAGGAAGTGGCATCTGTTGAGCTTTTAATGGCTTTAGACCTGCATTCTATGCAATTTCACTCCCGTCTTTTATGGGAGTGATTGATACCCGTGTTGGCAATGTGCTGTGTTGCACAGGGCGGATGCAAGGTTCTAACATGGAATTTACATATGCTGCCCAACAATGGGGGGGCGTGGTGGCGCAGCGGGCTTGGCCTGTGCCTGCTCTCTGGTGGGTTTGGGGTTCGAGTCCCGCTTGGGGTGCCCTGCGGCGGACTGGCGTCCTGTCCCAGGTGTGTCCCCTTCCCCTCCAGCCTTACTCCCTGTGTTGCCGGGTTAGGCTCCGGTTCACCGCAACCCCGCTCGGGACTAGCGATTTCAGTCTGTGTGCGTGCCCAACAATGTATTATTAATTTTATTGTTGAATTTCATTTTTACAGCTAATTACATTTTGGTTCCAGAGCTTCGAGAGTATGACACGCAGGAGGAAGGAAGACCTCTTCAGCATACTTTTCATCAGTTAGCTAAATTGAATCAGTTGAATTCTGAAGTAGTTGTAGCAGTGTATCTTGGTACCTGACTTTTAAGGTTACTTGAGAGCATTAACTCCAATAGGTCATGGTTTCAATGTAGTCACCAATAAATCCTAATTTTTGCTTTTGCTTAAATTGTATGTCATCAAGTCTGTGGTACAACAACATTTAAAGCAGAAAAAGCACACAAGTCAAAAGGCTAGTTTCTTGGGTGTGCTCTAAAGGGGGCATTTTGAAAAGCCAATGAGCCAAGCTAATTGTTTTGTGCTTTAATATGCAATATTATTTGAAAGTTGATGGGTTTATTGTCACAGGAAGTTGCAGGAAAATAGGTAATTGGTTTGCTCGCAGTTTAGAAATGTCTAATACCCTTGGATCCCAGATGTAGGCTAGTCTCTACAGAATGGTGATGCAGTAACGCTCTTATTCTTCACCTCTCTTGACCCCCATGGGCTTACACGCAGCTCTTGTTTGGTTAATAGTCCTCCTCTTGGTTAGCTCTGGAACGTCACATTTAGCCAGAACCTGACTGTTTTAGGCTCTAGCATGTCACTTCACTTGCAAGCCAAGCTAGAGAATCGGTATAGCAAGGTGCAGGAGGTTGAGTCTTTAATGAATGAATCAGAAGGCCTCTACATTGAATTTCTGCCTTCTCTGTATGCACAGGGGACAGAGGGTGGAAGCATTCTGGTATCCTATGCAATGTCAGAACTGTCAAGAGAGGGGGCCCAAGGAGCAGTGGTACAAGAGTACAAAGCAACTGATAATGGATAATGCTGGTCTGGGCCACATTGAAAAAGTACAAGGCACTGGACAGACATTTAAATACTTATGAACATTTCCATACCTTGCACTGTTTTTTTGAGAAGTGTAAATATTCTCATTATTTGACATAGCATTAACTTCCTTTCCAGGAACTGTTTTAAAGGTTTTTGTTTTGACCTGCTTCTAACTGATTTATCTATTGAAACAGTATGTTAAGTATGATGGTCAAGGTTCAAACAGCAACTGGTTTCAGTCTGCTTGGAGCTACTATGTTGCTTACTTGGCATTTGTTTTGAACTTGCTCTCCTTGTTCTCTTTCTCAATCTCTCAGCTGGTTCCAGGAGGTGCAGTGAAGCATGGGGGCATTTCTGGACAAGCCGAAGACGGAGAAACATAATGCGCATGGCTGTGGGAATGGGCTACGTTTTGGCCTGAGCAGCATGCAGGGATGGCGGGTGGAGATGGAAGATGCACACACGGCTGTTGTGGGCCTGCCACATGGCCTGGATGACTGGTCCTTCTTTGCTGTCTATGATGGGCATGCTGGATCACGTGTGGCCAACTACTGTTCCAAGCACCTGCTGGAGCACATCACGGGTAGTGAGGGTTTCCGTGGTGCTGAGCGGGCCGGCCCTGGGGGCGAGCCCGCCGTGGAGGCTGTGAAAAGCGGCATCCGCGCCGGATTCTTGAAGATCGACGAGTATATGCGCAGCTTCTCTGACCTACGCAACGGCATGGACCGCAGTGGCTCCACAGCAGTAGCTGTACTACTGTCACCTGAGCACCTGTACTTCATCAACTGTGGTGACTCGCGGGCTGTGTTGTATCGAGGATCCCGTGTCTGTTTCTCCACGCTAGACCACAAGCCCTGCAACCCACGTGAGAAGGAACGCATTCAAAATGCTGGCGGCAGTGTCATGATCCAACGGGTCAATGGCTCATTGGCTGTCTCGCGTGCCTTGGGGGACTATGACTACAAATGCGTTGATGGCAAGGGCCCCACAGAGCAGCTGGTGTCACCTGAGCCTGAGGTGTTTGAGATCCCACGCTCTCAGGAGGATGAATTTGTTGTGCTGGCCTGTGATGGTATCTGGGATGTTATGAGCAACGAGGAGCTCTGCGAGTTTGTCAAGTCACGCCTGGAAGTGACAGACGACCTAGAGAAGGTCTGCAACGCTGTGGTGGACACCTGCTTGCACAAGGTATGTTACATGCGCTTATGGAGCTTTAGGATGTCAGAGTTCATACTGATCAAGGTACCCTGAGTACCTCAGAGAAGGACCAAGGCTTTGAGCTCTTGATAATAGTTTTTTTATACTTATGTTTGTGAACAAAGTAAAGTATTTCTTATTTTTAGTTGGACAGGTGGGATTGCAGGGTGAGAAATTTGAAGGTAACGGTTCTTATAAAAAAAAAAAGACTTTGTTGAGCGAGCTCATGATGAAGCTCTGATGTTATGCTACTGTTTATCCTATGGTTTGATTACTGAAACCAACTTTACCCATCCCTGTTCTGTGCTTATCCCTTAAAATTAAAAATCCTGATCCTTTTTTCTACCACTTGCTTTATAAGCATGAATTCCATTTTTCAGAAATAGCGAGAAGGCGCAGAACCTGCATTCGTTTCCATAATACATTCAGCGTAGCTTAGTTTTCATGAAACTGACGCTACGTCCGTACAAAATTTAAACAGTGATATTTACAGAAATCTTTTCAGAAACAAGTGTGTACCTCCCTGGTAGTGTTTGACTAACTCAGTGTGCACTCAGGGTTCTTTCTGTTTCACCCAAAGGCTTTGCTTGGGTGCAGCTAATGGAAGACTTCTGTTTTCTTCTTGGGCTTATTCAGGTTTAAGAGTTTACTATGTATATGAATAAAAAATGCTGTTTGGTGAGAACTAGGCATGAAGTCAGCTTTAGGGCTGTTCTTTTGTTCTTTTATCTTTTTTTTTTTTTTTTTTTGAATGGGAAAATAGCACACATCCCTCAAAGGATATATTTTTTATTTGTTTTACATCTGTTTAGAAATCTAGCTATTTCACAGTTATGCTCCTTATAACCTGGGCATCTGCTGAAACCTCACACCTTTTTTCAGTTGTACATCCATTTATATAATGTTTGCAATTACTGATGAAAATACACAATATTCAGCATATCCTGAAATACAATAAAAGTACACATATTTACCATAGCAAAAATCTTGGCTTTTAATTTTCAAGTAAACATGCATTACACTTTCAGAAAAGTTTGAGTATGGAAAGCATTTCTTAAAGTAGGGTTAAGGTCTTTAACATTTTCATAATTGTTTCATATTTGGAGCACATGGGATGAAGCACCATGTTTTGTTGTTAGGCTTCAATACTGGATGCAAATAAAAGGATGGGTAAAGAGCAGCTGCCACAGGGTAAACACAGACTTGAAATTTACTGTGTGTGACATGGTAAACAGAGTACTCTGTAGAGGTAGTTGCTTGCTTGCCTAATATTAAAACTACAGTTGACACAGGAGCCCACTTTCTTTCAAATATGTTGTCATAAATGTGTTTGATCCAAATGTTCTGTGTCTTGGTTCTTTTTTTGTTTGCAGTAGCGCTTTTTCTGAAATTGTCATGTTGATATGGCACACTATACATTACATCCTTGATGTCAACAGAAATAGAGCAGCAAAGAAATAGTTCAGTGAATATTTCACTTGTCAGAAACATTGTGCCAAGACAATTGTAGCAGGCAGTTTGAAGGTGTTTAGAAAGTGTATGTGATGGTTTTTAACACCGAATGGGTTTCTTTAGTAGTGGAGTTAGATATACCCTGAACGGCTTTAACTATTTTAGGAATCATGGTGGTAACATTGGTCTGAGGTATTGACAGATGACCAGGTATGACTAGATAAGTGAAAAGGTACCGTTTAAGTCAACTTAACATACGTTATTAAGGTTATGTGTTAGAATGAAGTATAACATGAAGGCAATACCAACAGGTGAATAAAAAGTATTTGTACAAATTCTGTGAAGGTACAAGTAAAAACTTTTTATCTTTTAACTTTTTCCATTTTATCCCGTCATTTTGAAGTTGGCAGTTTGTGCTGAGGATTGGAGGAGATGACTTTATACTCTTCTCTCTCCTCCCTCTGCTCTTCCTCTCAAATTCGCCTGGCTGTTCCTGTCAATGGAAAAAAGGGCGTTTGTTTCCATTTTTAGCAGCCATGATAAATTCTCATCTAAGTTAAACGGGGGTTTCAACTCTCTCCTCCAGCAGAAACACGACCTGCCTTCTAGTTTGAAGTAACTGTACGTGTGAACAGAACGTCACCAGTTCATGTCCTTGAAGGGGTTCCTCAGTTTTGCCACAGAGAAAGGGAGCTGAAATGAACAAAGTGTACAGTGGCAAGCTGTGGAAGTAACAACATCTAAAAAAATAAGCTAAGAAGTAGAATAATAAAAGGCATCCTGCTGATGTGAAATCAGTTGACAAAATCATTACATTGTTCTCTCTCATTGTCTCTCTCTCTCACACACACAAACACAGTGAAAAGACTGTTCTCAGCTGTGGCAGTGCGTAGGGGTGCTTGTTTACTCAGCGTGACTCCTCGGTCTCTGTCTGCCCTTTCAGGGAAGCCGGGACAATATGAGTGTGGTGTTGGTGTGTTTGCCAAACGCCCCCAAGGTGTCAGAGGAGGCTGTAAAGAGAGACGCTGAACTGGACAAGTACCTGGAGTCTCGCGTGGAAGGTGAGCAATGCTTGAGGGTGACCTCTTCGTACTCCTCCCTCCCCCTCTTTTTTTCCCATTGTCCTTTTTGTCTGTCTCTCTCTCTCTCTCTCTCTCACACACACACACACACAGGGGTGCTCATCCCTGCTGTAGCTCTATAGATGCTTTTGTACTTCTCAAACTACACACACCTACCACTGAAACTTTCTCTATTAGACCAGCATCACACACGAACATGTATCCCTTCCTTGGTGACGTGTGCGAGAAAGTGCACTGCTACCCCAGCCCCTGGAAATCTCAAAACCGTGTTTAACAAACAGACCAAAGGGGTCCCTCCTGTCCCCCATCATCTCTTCTGACACCTTTCATGTTTACAGTAGGAAAAGAGCTTCATTCCATGTATGAACTTGTATCCCTTGGGTCCTGTAGATAAATGTCAGTGGGGTTTTGGGGGTGGTGTGGTGGGCCACAGGGCAAGAGGTGTTGTAATAAAAATTCCCTTTCTACATTGATCCCATCTCCCCCCATGACAGAGTGCCTGTCACTCAGAGAGGAATGAACCGCTTGTTATTCTGACCTACTTTTGCTGCAGGCTTCAGCGGTGCTCTGAGAAGTTGAGTCTCTGCTGTGTTGCTTTTCATATTTTAATTTTTTTTTTTTTTCCTGGCTCTTTAAAACATTCTGGCACAGCAGTGTGAGTTTTGTGAAGCCCTGAGGTTATGTAAACTCTTCCTCTCGGTGTTGGCTGCTAGAGTCAACCCAGCTTTGGAACGGCCTTTCACTGGGGCGGCGCTGCTGTTCTGCTTCAGGAATGTGCTGGCGGAACATCGGGCTGGCTGCGGGCCCGTGCCCCAGACTGGACTTCAGGGTTTTCTCCTGCAGTCTCGCTGTGGGGGAGAAGTCTGCGGGGGCATTGCTGTAGTGGGGGTGGGGTGACTCTGCCCCTGCCCTCCTCGTGCAGTTAGTTGGTGAGTCTGGGAGAAGTGTCGCACTGGACAGTGTACTTTGGTGGGGGTATATTTGTCAAAGTTTTGTCTTTCACATTTGGAGACAGGGGATTTTGTCAGTTTAAATGTACTTAAACATTAATTTGTCCAATAAAAAAATTATTTACGGTATTTGCGGTTGAGTCAGTCGACTCTTTGACCACTTACTTGGCTTTCATGCAAAGGGAGCATATGGAAGTGGTTTACCGTTGCCTTGTTCATTGCCTGTCTTTGGACTGTGGGAAGAAACCCAAAGAAACACTGGCAGAACATGCAAACTCCACACAGACAGAGCCGGATTTGAACCCAGATTCAAAACCGCAGCCCGTTGCCTGTGAGGCACTAACACTACCTGCTGCACCACCATACTACTAAAAAATTGATGAACACAATATTGAAGTCTTTTTAATGGCAAACTTAGTGTGGGACTTCAAATAGGCAATATTTTTAGATTACATAAAAGCTTAATTTGGCATTGAACATTACTTTTTCAAGATGCAGACGGTTGTCTTATGGCATAAAGTGGTGTGTGTCTGACACCATAGTGTGTGTCTGACCTGTGTGATGAGATGGTGTCTCTGTCAGGATACTGTTGCTTTCAGTCAGAGATGACTTGGCCGCCAGTTCTACATCATCTGATCAGAGTTGAATTTCGACCCTGGCATGCTTGCCACGAAGCATTCCCCAGCCACCGTTGCGGTCATACAGTCTCCCTCCCCTCCCTCATCTGACACACTGAGTCTTGATCTTTATGTGCTTCTCTGGCCCCACGTTGCTCTAGATATCTCTTGTTGTCTCTTGTCTCAATTCACACATAAACAGGTGTCACACCCTGCCTTCATGGCTGGTGACTGAAATTTAATGTTTAATAACTAATCACTCTTCTTTTGTTCCAGAGTATCTTAACTTGGTAGTTTATGCTCTGCCCATTTGTAACCTTTTCCTCCAGAAATTATGGAGAACTCTGGAGAAGAAGGTGTTCCTGACCTGGTCCATGTGATGCGCAACCTCTCCACGGAGAACATCCCAAATCTGCCACCAGGGGGAGGCCTCGCCAGCAAGTATGGCCTTAAATGCCAGCACAACAGATACTTACTGATAGATAGGGACTCAAGATGCTTTCCTTGCTCACCTCACTGTATAACTTGTAACTGGTGTGCAGGTTGATCCCTGTTTCACCTGTTTGTGCAGCTTATGTAAACCTGCTACATTTCTGCTGATTTGTGTTGAAGTTTTACTTTAGTTTTATTTTAGCCTGCCCAGGAGTTTGTTCAACCTCACTTTCTGTCAATATGGGTTGACAGTAATGTGTAAGGTGACAGCTATGATAGTTTGGCAATGCACATTAAATTATCTGTGTCTTTCGTGGACATGGGCTCCAGTCAACATGGCTTGGTGATTGTAAATGTATTGTCTGGAGAGTGCTACAGCTTGTGAGTGTTTGCTGTTTGTCCCCCACCTTTCATATGATGTGACCATGTCTGGTCCCCTTCTCCCTCAGGCGCAGTGTCATTGAGGCAGTGTACAACAGGCTGAATCCTCACAGAGAAGAGGATGGGGTGAGTGTTAACTTCTTGCCTATCCAGGCATTATGTATGCTTCCAGTGTAATATTTGCACATATGAAAAAGTATTATACTTATAATGTATTTACTTGCCCCTTCCTTAACCCAGCATAGAGCCTCCTGCCCCTATTGCCACACCATGAGACACACCTTTCCTGTCAAACAGGAAACAGAAATATTTAATGAAGATGAGAAATTAGGAGCTGGAGTTTCTCAAACACTGAAATTCTTCATGGGCTTTTAAAATTTCAATCTCTCCTGTCTTATCCAAAAAGCTGATTAAAAAAGCAATAGCCTCGTATCTCTTCCACAGAATGTAAGGAATGTCTCATGATGTCTCTGCCTCTTGTGTTTGGAGAATATAGAGCAGGGTATTGTGGGATACACTGTGTGCCTGTATCCATGAGCCCTTAAGTATATTTTTTGCATAATGTATTGTGAAGTAAGGAGACGCCTATGCATTGTGTATCTGGATACTCGAGAGGTTTTTTTGCTGTTGTGATGTTATTTCCAGTTGTCAGTGTAATGTAGTGCGTCATGCATGGACACAATGCATTATGAGCTGTTGAGAGAAGTGGTGGGGGGTTGGTGGGTTTGAATTTCTCTCCTTTGGCACATCCAAGAGCCCTTTCAGTTTAATCCAAACTCAGGCCCTCTGTGCACATGGTGTGTGCATGTGTGTGCCTGCTGGGTGGGAGAGTGTTTGTGTTCACCTGGCAGAGCAGGGGGGTTGACTCTTGGACTGTCCTGGGGCAATGTGTGGTGATGGCAGTCTCTGTTTGCCCTCTGTGGAAACAAGTGGGGATTGTGGCTGGTTAAGGGGTTCCATGTCACTGTTTGTTGCCTGCAATGTGGAATAGTGTAGAGGAGATAATGTGATCATTATGCTTCGCCTTGGAAGCGTGCAAACTGGTGTCCGTATGTATATGTAAGTGTGTGGACATGGGTGTGTATGTGTCTGTATATGTGAGTGTACACGTGTGGACATACCTTTCTGTCTCTGTGTGCCTTTACTGCTCCTGCTGCTGCTGTTGAGGCTGTTGCCTAGAAGAGTTTAGCAAAGCCCAAGGGACAAAAAACAATTTACCAAAAAAACGCACCATGCACACTTCTGACACAAATGGAGATCTGCCTCTGATCATCTGTTGATCTTCTCAAAAAAAGCAGAACCGACTGCTAATTGGCACTTCTGTCCTGTAGCAAGTTGGTAGTATGTCTTGGTTTGTTTTGGGTAGTACTGGCATGCCACATGTGAAGAAGCAGCCATCTGAACACGTCCACTGAGGTGACAGGAGGCGCAGCCTGCTGTACGGAAGAGGTGTGGAGCGGGAAAGGCCCCATGGGCATAGCCTTTGTAGTAGGCGAGAGGTAGCTGCTTGCTTCCATAGCAGCAATAACTTCAAGCCTCCGTCAAGCCTTGCCCTGCACCTGGCTAACGCAATGTCAACCTCTGATTAATGCAGCCCTCCTGTTTCATTTGGTAAGTTGACATATATGTATGTTTGTCTTTCCCACTTCTTTTTGGGTGCATATTCTTGGGGGTTCCTGTTTGGTAGCTTCTACAGGAAGTAGAAAGCTTTTCATTGCTCTTCTCTTTCACGAGGCAGGAGGAGGAGTTACTGGTGAGCCCTCAGATCTCATTGTTGCAGAACATCATTGCTAGGCACCTTCAGTTTCCCAGAATACCACAACACTCTAGCTTTCCTGCTAGCAGAAGACTGACTCCTGAAATAGAAACTTCAACACTCAGTTTATTCAGAATATTTTACAGCATTGGCAAATGGCACAATGATATGGTAGTCTTCAGGGTTTACAGCCTTTGCACGTTTTGGTATGTTAGACTTAGTTATGTATTTTGCTGTCGTCTTCATATTTTTTTAGTGGTACAAGGTTTCATTGTGTTGATGAAAAAACAATTTATTTTAAACTAATATTTGTCTTTTAAACATGACATGTCCAGTTCTTTGTGTTTTCTTTCTGGAAGTCATGTACTCCTTTGTTTAAAAAAATGTTCCTTTCTAGAGCAGGCATTTTTAAAAATAATTTTACGTTATTCTTTTGGATTCTACATTTACGTTGCCATCTATATATTTTTTTATTTTAAAATGTAAACTAAAAGAATGAGAAATGGTACAGGCAGCAGGTATTGTAGTGGTTAGAACTGTTGCCTTTGTATTCAAAAGGCACATGTTTGAATTTCATCTGCTGTTGTAATACCCTTGAGCAAGGTACTTATTCTAAAATTGCTCCAGTAAAAAAAATTACACAACTTTGTAGATCAGTGTATACAGCTGTAACATTGTAAGCTGCTCTGGAGAAAAGCATCAGCTAAATGAACAAATGCACATTTAATAAAAAAAAAAATGTAATCTACTTTTAATTTGGTTGCCTTAAGCCAGGGCTGTCTGCGTGCAAAACTGAAGTGACAGTGTTCACAAAAATGAATAATTTTAAATTAAAGTTGTCTTGTGCTACATACATCATTTTATGCCTCCTTCTGATTAACTGTTTGCTAATTGCATTTTTGAACAAATTCATTTTATACTGGCTCCTCATCTTTTGAATATTCAGGTTATGAACTGAAAAATACAAGCACTTGTATTTTTAGAGTTTATTTTTAACCCGCAGTTCCTCACTGTTATGTTTTCTAAAAGTTCTGCTGGCAAAGGAAAATCAATGTGTTTCCACCCTCAGGTGTTGGCTGGCAGTAAAACACACCCAAACAGTACAGCAATCTGGAACAGACTTGTTTCCACAGGATTTTGCAGTGTTTATAATTCTTAGCTGGGATTTGTGAGACACAATGATAAGTAGCAAAATGGCAAAGGTTAGACATGTCTATGGGATGAATCAGTCACAGCTGAACAGGAGTATGTGACAGAAGGTATTATTTCCAGTCATTAAAAATTAGTTTTATTGTTGCTTGAAATTAAAATGAAAAATGTGACAGTATTTTTACTTAATATACATATTTAAAAAAATCTGACCATATATAAATTGGAGAACGTCAGTTTATTAACGTTAAACTTTTATTGATTGTGTAGATAATGAAGTTTCAAGCATCCAGAGGCTGATGAATGTTCATACTTAAAGGATGAATCTGTCAGCAACTGGGACTGAATAGGAGGTAATGGGGATGACTGATGTATCTGAGGACTGATAGGTATACTGTAGGTAGGTAACAAACACTGGTTTCTACACCCTGCTACACACCTTGTGCTTTTGGAATAAGCTTTCAACCACCACAGTCTGCACTGGACAACCATTTATTGTTGATGGATAGAAGTATAAATTAATTTTTTTAATTATTTTATCATATTTTGAGATTTTTAACAGAACCTAACCCACGAAGTAATGCAAGGGTATCTGTGTTATGCAGCTTTTACTGATTGTGTGTGGTTAATGAAATTTAAGAAATATCTACAAGCCAAATTATGAGTAGGCTTCTGGTCCCAGTTTCATCAGCTGAACTGATCATGGTTTAGTTTTTAGTTGCTGTTAGTGATGAATTTGTGCAAAGAGTAATACCACAAAATGTTTAGAGTGATAATTCATGTAGTGATGATTATAAATTGTATAATTATAAATTATTATATCATAAATGGTCAATTATACACTCATTCTAACCTTTAAAATACTCTGTAATACACATTGCATCTTATATGTATGGTAGGATCATGTATTAACTGGAGCATAAACAGAATTAAATTTTACTCAGGAATTGTACTCTTATTAAAAGATTATTAAATGTAATAGCAAAAACTTGTATCTTTGGTGAAAGTTATTGTTCTTAATGCCTGAATAATGCATTGTATTTCCACTTATCAAAAGTATTAAAAACAAGCAGATTTATTTTAATGTTATGTTATTTAGTATTTAGTACTGTATTAAAAATGTGAGGTGTGTGGCTTCCTAAGTGAAACAAAAGTCTACAGCTTGAAGTACAGATAGCCAGTGGCAAAATTATTTTTCCAACATGAGCAGTAGAGTTAATTTAGATAAACATGCATATATTTTGTTTCCCTGGGCACATATAAAAAAAACCATAGCTTGACTATTCCTAACATTTAAATTGCATACTCTCTGAAAAAATCTGCACTGTTAGTAAATCTCCCTGCTTTCAAGTAATAATTTTAACAGAAGTTAAAGAAAAATAACAGCCTGTTTCAGCACCTTCTTGCCAATTGACAAAATTGTCAGTTGCGATGGCTAACAATGTTTTCCGTGATGGGACATGAAATGCCACTAAAATGTTGAAAATTTCTCTGTTAGGCATAATGTGTAGGAATTGGCAGTCATGCTTTGCCTGCGTGTGACTTAAGACCCTGGTAAAATATCTTTCGGTGTCTTATGGGAATAGATAACAAGAGGACAAATGATTTAACAGATTGAGTTCTGGCTGAACTTTGAGGCCGTCCTGGGCTCTCCTCTGACCTCATTGTTTTGGCAGCAGTGTTGGCAACTGGGTTCCTGTGATTTGGTTAGTGACAAATTGTGTGCAATTTTTGACAGCTGCTAAAAAAGGGTGGATATTGGTGTCTAAAAGTGTCCTTCAAGATTTCATCTGTTTGTTGTCTGATGTCAAACTGCTTTTGCTGATTGGTCACAGCGGCATTCTCACTGTTTAATATTTTGTGATGTAGACAAAGTCAGGTGTCATTGCTGTTTGAAGTATAAATTACTTGCTTTTGGTAACTGACTGTCCAAGTCAGTGTCGTCACAGTTTGGAGCCTGTCCCAGAGGCACAGGGCACAGAGCTAGTTAGGGTATACGCTGGGTGAGATTTACTGCGCACTGCATTGCAGGTTAGTCACCCACACATTTACACATTATGGGCAAATTAAAGTCCCCAGTTGAGCTGAGACACATGTCTTTGGACTCTGGGGAAGAAGCAACACCCAGAGGAATCACTTGCAGATGCTGGGAGGACATGCTAACTCTACACTGGCTAAGCTGGATTTGAATCTACAGCTGAACCGGCCAGGTGCTGTGTGGCAGCAGCATTACCCACTGCTCCACCATGGCACCCTACCTATAAATTATACTAATTTTACTAGAATAAACTAAGGGGTCCTGGGATTGTGTGTGTGTGTGTGTGTGTGTGTGTGTGTGTGTGTGTGTGTGTTTAAGCGAGTGATGAGAGAGAGAGAAAGAGAGGGAGAGATGATGGCAGTCTTCTGTGACTAAGTGGAGTGGATTGCCAGTTGGTCTGTGGGGTCCCCTTAGTGCAGTCCTTCAGGTCTGTGCTCCCCTCTTGTCCTGCACAATGCGTACAACCTTCATGCGTCTCCTTCAGGGTTTGCTGCTGCCTCAGATGATTATCCTCTTTGAGATGTTCTCCTTCTGATGTCTTTGAGAGGCTGCTTCATTGAACCTGTGCTCCCCCCCCACCCCAAGTCCCCACCTGGCAGCCTCCCCACAACCTCCAACCAGTAGCTGTGTAAGCAGTGTGTCCTCTCTGCTCTCTCCACTGACACTGGGGTTTCACACCAGGAGGCAGAGGGAGCGGATGAGGGCAGCACCACCGTGCACCTGCTGGAGGCACTGCGCCAGTTCCGCGCTAATCACAGGGGCGAGTGTCGGCACCTCCTGGAGGAGGCGCTTTGCACATATCAGCTTTCCTGCGAGACGGGGGCTGAACCCCCTGACCCCGACGCTGAACCACCCCCCTCACCTCCACCTTCCCCTGCCGGGGAGCCTGAGGAAATCGAGAGAGGTTCCAGTGGTGTGCTTGAGACGGCTTGTGAGGATCCTGACCTGCCCTCTGCATGACCTCTGACCTTGCATCCCTGTTGTATCACCCAGAACCATCATTGACTACGGAGGGGATATGGAACCAAGTTGATTGCTCAGGGTGTGGGATTGTTTGTGGATTCCTGCCTCTGGGGGAATGCAGAAAACCCTGGGGCAGAAGAGGTGTAGAGGAGTGAGCCTAACCTTGCCCCAGACTGCTAGCCTCAGAGAGAAACCTTTTACTTTTCCAACTCTTGATGATAATGACAGAAAGGCAAAATCCACTTGTGCTGCATCTGCTCTCCTCTGAAGCTGTCCAGGTACAGCCTATAGTGACTGCAGATTTCTTCAGGTTTATTGGCCATAATATGTACAAATTTAAAAATGAAATTTTGTGTTGAAACACCTGACAATCTGTAAATCACTTTTGATTTGGCTTCAAGGATGAAGCTTATCTTAGTAAGACAATATAGGGAAAGCACACTGCAAGTTGCTGAGCACAGATGAACGTTCATTATTTCTGTTGTCGGGACTTCAAATTTGGCAATACAGCACAAATTATGAAGTTTGGAATATAGTCCCTCACATAATCTTATGAATGAAAAAAGGTGTTAGGCATCACTGTCATTTATGATGAAGTTTATACTTTGCTTAATGTCTAATGCACATTTATGAGTGAAATTTATAGGCATAAGTATGAATTTATGTGCTCAAGTTGCTTTATAAAGGACTGAAAAGTCTCCAAAAACAAGATTAGGAATCCATGAGTTGTAATGCATGGCTTCAGCCCAGCAAGGTAACGCAGTTAAGTGCTATAGGCACTGCTATACCTGCTTTTCCAAAGTAAAACACCACAAGCATGAGGAAGATGTATACCCCGGGTGTGCAGCAGGCAGTTTACTACCTATACATATAGGGTATAGAGAGCAAATATGAGTATATATTTGTGTATATAGGTTTGGTTGTGTAGATGATGAAGAATGCTGTTGTTACCTCTGAGTATTTTCTTTTGTTTTTTACTTTAGCTTGTATGCAGAACAACTGAAGACTATTAACCAAAAATGTGAAGTAGTGGGCAAAAGCATTGAACATAACTGTTAAAAACAGTCACTTCTGAATCATAAGGCAGCATGTCATGTATAGTGGGGTTTATTTAAAAGGATTGTTTATAATAAATAATTCATGTTATTGTTACAGATTTCTAGCTTCATATATGACATTGTATAGGAAATATTGAATCTGTAATACCGTGTGAAACCCATTATGAGACATTGTCTCCTAAAACACAAGTTGTCAAACTGAAATTTGAATGACATTTACTATGGAACCCTACATATAGCAGATGGCAAAAAGATGGAAAGGAAATTGAAAGAGGTACTCTTAATTTTCACAAGCATCCAAATTCCTGTCATTTATTTTCCAGAGGAGAGAACTGAAGTGTTAACTTGAGATCAACACAAGCAGGCTGATGGCATGATTGCTTACACAGTCAGCAGCTGGTTGCCAATCTGCTATAATAGCTGTCCTGTTGCAGAAGTTCAGCACATTTTGAAGGATACTCATGGTTTTGATTATTGAATCAGACGAGTGATAGATTTTTCGTTGTGGAGCAGAGCGTTGTCATATATACCATTATGGCTCCTTTCTTGCTAGTTTGAAATGTGATTTTTCACAGTTACTGTGTACGGTGATATTGCTATACCATATTGCATGGTTAATAAGTACTTAGAGGACTTGCACTGTTGGTGGGCTAAATCTTGACCGCCTCAACGCACAGGCGGTACAATACTGTTTTCACTTATGCCGATTCTCAGAACTTGAAACTTCAGAGGATGGCTTGGAGACCATGGTTAATTTCCATGAAGAGAAGCATGGTTTTCGGTCTGCTTCTGTTGTGGCAGAAAGCAGTTCCATATTGTAGTGAAAGGTGTCACTCCATGCAAATAAAAATCGTTAAGCTGACAAGGTGTCCTTGGCTCTTCATTTTCTCAGTGACATTAGTGGTCTGTAGAGCTGGTGGTGAGAACTTTATAATTATGTAAGTGTTCTTTTTTTTGTCTTTTTTTAATTTTAATTCCAGCATCTGTGTGTTGCGGGTGAGGTAAAACGGTAATCATCTTAGTTTAAGGATTATACTCTGCCAGTCTGTCTTTTGAACATTAGAGCATTAACACACTGTGATTTCTTGTGCGTTAGTGTGGCCTCGTTCATCTTAATAGGATAGGCCACTTTTGGTCTATCGGCTAGCTAGCTCATTAAGGCATCTTAAATAGTTTGTAAACAAGCAGAAACTAGAATAGTGTGATTTCATACAGAGGCGAAAATAAGCTTGTGAACTCGCTATTCTCTGTATGTAATCACTCAGCATTTTTGTTGGCTCTTGTGTTCATCCCTCACTTCACATTCCTTTCTCTCTCTTTCCCTCAGAATGGCGGAGACCTGGAAGACCCTTGGTAGCTGTAGAGCACAGCCCCCTATCCCTACAAGAGAGTCCTGAATTCATAAAAAAAGAAGATGTCTTTATCCTCATTTGTCCCTCACCCTTCTTTTGACACCACCTGCAGATCAGTTGGACCACAATGTTTAAAAGGAAAACAATCGAAATGCAACACATGCTTTTTTCCCCCCCCCCTCCCCTTCAGATGTCAGATGAGGAACTTTAATGTTAGAGATTATAAAGTGAATTAAAGTATGTAATAGATAAGAATTTTTATCTTTTTCTTCTTTTTTGTTTCATTTCCAATTCAAGAAAAGCCTGAGAGAGGACTCGTGGTTTAACCCTTGCCCGTGCAGAATGCGGTGCCTTTTCATTTTTTTGTTTTCTTTTCTTTCTTTTTTTTTTTTTTAAATGTGGCTGCAGATTTGATACTGTATGGCTAATGGCAGTGCGGTCCTTGACTCTGGATTAGGGGTGGGGGGGGGCATTGTGGGACCACCGCATTGCAAGTCATCCGGGTGCCTCTCTGCACGCGCATTGCTCTGGACAAGAGCACGAGAGACAATTTTTGAAAAGGTGGCTGGATTATGGCATTACTTTGTTTTGAAAGAGTTCTTAAAGTTTGAAAGCTTTTGCATCCCTGCACCCATACTCCCACCACCCCAAACCACAAGCTGTCCACTCCCATAGCCTGCATGGAGGGAAGAAACTGTTTGAAACGATTTGTGTTCCTTCTAGAAGACTTCCACTCTTTTGTCACAAGCCTTTTATCCTGCTGTTATTAAGAGAAAGAAACATATATATAAATATATATACAGATATATATTTTTATGTTCCCTTCTCAGTTTGTTTTTCCTGTTGTGGCCTACTGTGCTTGCTGTACAAAGAAAGTAAAAACCAAGGAACCCACCTGACAATGAGAAAATATGAATAGTGTACATACGGAATAACTGTGGGAGGTGCAAGTTTTAAAGAATCAGCACATGCATACGAGATGTAGGAACTCCCTACATGGAGTTTTCTGGCTGGATGGGTCTGTAATGCCTGTTAACACCTCAGAATTCATCCCCGTTCCTCAGTCTCCTCTCCTGTGCTGTGCTCCCACACAGGGCAGCGGTCTCGTGTCAGTTTGCCTCCCCCCCCCCCTTATGATGTTGTAAAATTGTGATTTTGTTAATACAGATTTTTTTTCTATACAATGAATTGATTTTTAAATGTTATTTTGCAGATGCAGTGTACTGTGTTACATGGTGTTTGTTAGACTGCGTTTTACAATGCTCTGAAAATGACAAAGTACAGAGATATGAAGAATAGCAGAATTAAGTACTTAAAATAATAAAAAGGTTAAAAAAAAAAATGCATAAAATCACTTTTACTCGTTTTTTCTTTTTGGGCAAACAAACGAGGTGAAAGGGATATGCGTGTGGCCCGGTCAGAATTTTTTTTTTCCTTTTTTTTTTTTTTTTTGGGGACATCAGCGAAAACCATGGTACAAGACTGGTTGCCATATAATTATTAGGTACTTGAATATTCTGTGTGTGGTTCTATTTTTGCAATAATGAATTTTATGAGATGATTTTGCGCTGTGCATGTATTTGAGTTGGGGGTTTCGGTGTTTATCACGGGAAAGATTTCCATCTGAGACGCTGGGGTTGGGGTTGGAACAATGAATGTATTTCACCTTTACACATCTTGGATACATGCAGTGGTGGCCTCATAATGTGCTACGCTTTCTTTTTGTTAGTCTCTCAGTTCCTGATCTTACTTGCCCTTGTATGTACTTTCAGATGCATTTCAAACCCCCGTCACCCATAAGTTGTAGCAGTTTGCTCGAAAGCTTCTGGTGTTAGCAAGTTACACAAATGATTTTGCAAATGAAAATACGGTAAAGAATTTTTGTGCTTTGGTGCCCATTGTTACAAACCCTGATCCCCCCCCCCTTTTGGTTTTTTGTTTTGTATATCTACAGTTATTAATAAATAGAATAATTATTGCAACGGTTTATTTTATTTATTCCTAGATTTTAGCGTTGACGGTGAAATTTGCTGTACGTGAAGAGAATGGGATGAGGTAGTGTGTATGGGTGTTTCCGGGCCTGTTTCACAACCCCCTTCGAAGGGGGGAAAATGTGGATTGGCGGGGTTTGGAGAGGTACATGGGCCTTCCCTGTGTGTTCACCTTAACTCCTCCTTGTAACCATAGTTCCCAGTATGATATTGTGATGTTTCATACCATACAGTGAACATAACCACCTTATCTTCAATAAAGGATTGCTAAAGATGGCTGCCGTTGCTCTGTTCTCTTCTCCTTTCCCGCCGTTTTTCAGGCTGCCTCGTTCTGGGACAGCTGGTAGCCTAGTGGTTAGTTACTGCCTTTAGAGCCCAAGGTGGCAGGTTCGATCCTCACCTCCAGCCGTGCTACCCTTGAGTAAGGTAATTACCCTAAATTGCTCCAGTGAAATTACCCCGCTCTGTGAATGGGTAAATAATTGTAAGCTTAACACTGTAAATCGCTTGGGAGGAAAAACGTCAGCTGAATGTGGCGATTTGCTCTCGTTCAGGGGCAGAAGCCGCCATTTGTGCTGGAAGATGTCCCTCCTCGCGGCCATATCCTGAGTGTCCCGTCGTATTCATTTAGCGGTTTTTCGATGAAATTGCATGAACAAACTTTGTGAACGAATGTGATACACGCCATTTTTTTTCGAGGGGGGAAGTAGGTGCCGCTGAAAGGCTTTGCAAATGTTGTCATTCGTGGTTAATGAAGCCAAACACCGGGCACGAGTCAGGTGTTGCAACTGAACGCTGCTCCTGCATGTTGCTCGGAGCCTACGGAAAGTACACCAAGTGCAAAAAGTACACCAAGTAAAGTACAGTATGTAGCACAGGTAAAGTACGTACCACGCGCGGTTAGCTGTAACCGCCGGCTGAGGCGACCCGTGACGCGTGCGCGCGCGGGAGAGCTGGGTCATAATGTGGGCCCGGTTATTCTTCTCCTTTAAAATATTGCAAAATCTCCTCAGGTTGGACAGAGATTAATACATTTCTCAAAGACTGGCTCTAAAGTTCGGTATCAATTGACCCCCCCCCCCCCCCCCCCCCCCGAAAAGCCAAGGTTATTTTAATATTTCTGGATTATGTTCCCCAGTGGGAAGTACGTATTTAGCAATGATTGTTTTGGATAACTTTTCAACGTCTTAACTTTTCTTTTTTTGACCCGTTTAGTAATAGCAGTGACTGTACTAGAGGGCAACCTGACTAAGCCGAGCGCCGCGTTCCTTTCGGGACAGGCTCCGGCCCACCTCGACCCTGCCGGAGGACGAGCGCTTGTGGACACTGAATTATAATGTTTAATCAGATTTATTTGGGATGGTGTACGTTCGTGTCCGTCTCGCGGAGCATCAACGCGGCAGCTGCGGGAGAACACATTCACCCTGGTGAATAAGGTGTGTGGGCTCATGACACTAGAGTTCATTGGAAGTTGCTTTCGAGAAAAGCGTCTGCCAAATATGAAATAAATAAAAGTAATGTAAAACATGGTGGTCCCCCTCAGGAGGACAGCGGTCTCCGCCACATAGTTTGTCACCTCATCATTGTCCGGGAGCACGAGAATCTCCGCAGAGATGACCATCAGTCAATGTTTCTCAGCGCTCCTGGGCGGGGGGGTCCTCCTGTTCTTTACAGAGTTGAGTGTAGAGAATTACTGACACTACAGTAATCCTTTTTTTTTTTTTCTTCAAATTATGAATGCTCAATGTTTTATTGCATTTCTTATTGCATATCTCTGTGCGCGCGCCGCCCCCGCATTTATGTTTCCATATGAAGTACAAAGGGCGAATACGGAAACTGGGAAGTCCGATTCTCAGCTCGACACCTTGCCTTCTGCGCTCTGAAAACCTCACGGAGCCACCGAGGAAAGTGCCGGAGCTCCCGGTGGTCAGTTTCACACTGATTTCCCAGGCTCGCGCACAAAACAAAGAATAGGATCCCTGCGCTCCAGAATCCTTCTTCTTTTTTTGGGAGTTTTTCACTTCTGTGTAATATCCCAGCCCTTATACAGAAATTACACTCTCCTGTATTGTACACCTTTCGCGTGCCTGAAAATATGACATTATAATAAATACCCTTAGTTTTTTCTCTTTGATGGCAGTGTGTGAGGGTGCACGCGCATCAGGGCACGGAGGCGACAGCGCGGTCCCGCGCGCTCTCTGAAGTCCGCTCCCCCCTGTGAGTGAGGGAGAGACAGGGTGGGTGTGACCGTGGGGTGGGGTGGGCAGAGGGAGGTTATATTCTGTACCTGCCCACTCCGTTCAAAACAAGCCGCGGTCGCAGAAGCGCGAGCACTCGGTTCTCGACGGGTGTCCGCGAGGCAGCAGCATGATGATGATGATGATGATGAAAGAGGAGCCCAACGGCGCGGGACTGGAGCTCAAGCAGGGCGTCCGGAACGCGGCCTTCCAAGACGATGAGGCCGTCCAGGTGGAGCCCACGGAGCGCGGCGACTCGGGGGACCCCGGGGAAAGCGAGTACACGCAGGTGAAGCCGTACCCGGGTATGCCCAAGGAGGTCCTTCTGCTGTACTCGTGCCAGGCGCGCTACCGCGTCCCCCGCGAGATCCTCTTCTGGCTCATTGTGGCGCTCACGCTGGCGCTGATCGCCGTCACCGTGGCCGTGATCGCGCTGTCGCCGCGCTGCCTCAGCTGGTGGCAGTCGTCCCCGGTGTACCAGGTGTACCCGCGCTCCTTCATGGACTCGGACGGCGACGGCGTCGGGGACCTCAGAGGTAGCTATCCCCGCCGCGGCACGCGCCACGGGCCACGCAGACCTCGATGATCGATCGCTAGCGACCACTGATTGATTGTCCTTCGTCCGACTCGCGCGCGGTTCAAGCCGTTAAATTCAAAAGTCCACTGATTTTACTGCCCTGCGTTCGCGGCTCATAAACGTGTCCGGGCAGCCAGGAGGAGATGCGCTCGTTGACATCATCATCACGTGTTCATCTGGCAGAGGTTAGGTAGTAGCGCCTGGGTGGTACAGGGGACGTGGGTTCGAGCTCTGCTCAGTCTGTGTGGACTTTGCACGTTCTCCCCGTGTCTGCGTGCGTTTCCTCGGGGTGCTCTGGTTTCCTCCCACATTCCAAAGACATGCTGTTCGTATGGATTGCTCACTCTACATTTATTCATTTAGCAGATACTTTTCTCACACGCACTATGGGTGAACCTGAACAGCATGTCTTTGTCACTCCAAACTCACCCACAGTATGACAGTGTGTGTGTGTTCCACTGCTGTATGGATGAGCGACCCAGTGTAAGTAGTGTATCTAGCAGTGTAAGTCACCGCGGTGAATAAGGTGTGTGGGCTGATAACACTACATAGAGTTCATTGGAAGTTGCTTTGGAGAAAAGTGTCTGCTAAATGACGCAAACGTTAACACTTTTCTCCAAAGCCATGTATAACTCATAAAAATACAGAGTGCATTACATCAACAGAAGAGACTGGGATTCAGAAACGTGATTCCAGAGTACGGTCAATGTTTCCTACAAAAAAAATCTATGTTTCAAACTTATCCACCACCTTCTTCTTGTAACACTGCGGAGAGACATCCCTCACCCATTATAAATGATTCACATCTATACTGACACACGGTGCTTCCTTGCCTGTGAACGTAAGTTGACCACAGAGTCAGGTGAGGGACAGCAATTACCGAGCCAGGTAACCCACCAGCACACAGACGGTGCGTGTGACACCGCTGTGACATCACGACAGGGGTGTCATTTCGCAAAAGCCCTGGGCAGCTGTCCTGTTCCTCTATCTTAATGCTGTCCCACTTCTGCACAGGTATCATGCAGAAACTAGACCACTTTGAGTACCTGAACATTAAAGCCGTCTGGATCAGCCCCTTCTACAAATCGCCCATGAAGGATTTTGGGTACGATGTGCAGGACTTCAGGGATGTGGACCCTCTCTTCGGGACTTTACAGGACTTTGACGATCTCCTTGCGGCCATGCACGACAAAGGTATGTTCGGAGCGCGAGACGGGTCTTCGCCGAGATCTTTGCCGCACCGAATAACGGCAGCCTGGATGTTTGTCCGCCAGGGTTAAAAATGATTATGGACTACATCCCCAACCACACCAGTGACAAGCACGTCTGGTTCCAGCTCAGTCGAAATCGAACAAAGAACTACGAAGACTACTACGTTTGGGTGAACTGCACCCAAACAGAACCACCTAATAACTGGGTGAGTCAGTCATCCGCCGACCTTGGATGTCAACGTGGACATGGTTTAACCAAGAACTGCGGGTTTAGTCTGAAGGAAGTTTTAAGGTAGTGTTTTGACATCACGATGGTGATCAGAAGAAAACATCTTCTGAACTCAGCACCGCAGACATCATCTGTCGAGTTGCCATGTTCTCCTCAGGTGAGCATATTTGGGAACTCCTCTTGGACCTTTGATGAGGTGCGGGGCCAGTGTTACCTGCACCAGTTCCTCAAGGAGCAGCCTGACCTGAACTTCCGTAATCCCCTTGTGGTCAACGAAATGCTAGTAAGTTCATGTCTCTCCAGAGGACATCTTTCCTGGTCACTAAGAGACCAAAGTTGTGAACGAAAAAATGAGGAAGCAGCACCGTCCCAGCCATGTTCCTTCTCCAGCAGACCCCTGGGCTTGGGGATTCTGGGTTTCCCTGTAATGGTTCGAACACACACAGGTGACCATAGAGAGGCCTTTTTATCCTTCGCTGTACTGCGGTAATCCTGTCTGGGGCTTAGCGCCTGGAATTTCTGGATGTGGGGCCTGGTTTACCTCTAGGAGGATATCCGGTTCTTCAGGTCTCCGGCAGCAGCAGTAAAATTTTACGTCACTCATTTGATGCTGTTTTCTGAGTGGTTTGCATAGATTTCGGTGGGAAATTAATTAGGTGAAAGTAAGAGCATCAGCCTTGGTGTGGTCAGCGGCGCAGAAGTCAGCAGGTTTTAGATGCATTTAAAGATGCGCTAAAGACTTGCCCAGCATTTTACCAGAGACGAATGCAGTCGTTTCCATTATAATGTGTGTTTTAATTAGACGATTAGGATGTAATGCGATGAATAAATAGAGGAGAACAATTTACATCACTGGAAAAATTTGCGAGCAACTGGGGAATAATGTGATCGCATTTCGTCGATACGAACATGCTATATATGCTTTTTGGATTTGGTGTCTAATTCTGATATACTCCATCTCAGTAAAACATGGTTAGCCTAAGTGATAGCAGTGTAGCGACATGCTGTCTTGGTCAAAGTGCTGGTGGAGACTGGAAAAGGAAGGCTTTAGATCAGGGGTGTCCAAAGTTTTTTTGGTGAGGGCCAAATACAGAAAAATAAGCAAAGGCCCGGGCCACACACAAGAGGTGACATATTGACACATGATTACTGTGTGTATTTCTAACTCACTTCTTTAAAGAAATATTCATTTTCCCACCGTGTTTGAAATCTTCTACACTCACTTGCTATCTTGCGTTTCTTCGGTGCTGCCATTTCTGGTGACTCGTGGTAAATATTTTTCTTTGCTTAATTTTGTTTAGTGGAGAAGCACCTTTTCTGTGACTGAAGTCTAGTGTTGAAACTGAGAAGTGCAACAGAGTTGAGCTCAAGCGCCATGTGCGGGCCATATTCAATTATATTTTCAGAATTTGCTGCGGGCCAATAAAAACTGACCCGCGGGCCGCAGTTGGCCCGCGGGCCGTAGTTTGGACACCCCTGCTTTAGATGCTAGAAGAGAAACTGGATGTTATGAGGTGCTTTGAATGTACAAAATGTGGCAAACTGCTTATTCTTGCACCTTCAGGTGTTTTATTGTTTCACTGCAAGAACTTGCCTTTTACGAGTTTTGTGCCATCTTCTAATTTAATTTTGGGTGTGCTGTTACTTTTTATTACATTATGATTATTGTACTGTATGTGCTCTTCCCCTAACTCCATTTTCCATTTTGCCAATTGAAACTGTAATTCTCATTATGCAAATTAGCTTAACGTGATGTTTCATAGGAACGCTGTTATCACCTTACAGCGGAACAGCCATACGGGACAATGGAGACTTTTACACTTCTGTTAGTAATACATAACCTCTTAAAGTGGTTAATGATTATAATGAATTGACAATGGATTAGACTACAGTGAACCCTCTATAAATGGCAGGGGTGTAAAGTCCAGGCGAACTCAGGCAGATTATGGTAGGGCATGTTGCATGTGGCGAAGCTCGTGGGTCACGGAGCACACGCTACATAGGACTGACTGTCAAACAGTATAGCCCCACTGTACAGGTGGGGGTGCAAGTCTGTGGTGCCAGTGTCCTTAGTCTCACTCGCCGGTGTGATTCCTCAATTTCCTCGTGTTAAATGCTAAAGATTAACGTTATCAACTTGCAGGTTGTTCTTGGTGGTGTTCTCTCAATCCCGTATAGGCTTAGGGACCCCTAACACCTCCCATGCCTCCTTAATCGACCTGTCTTCTAGGAAGTCCTCCGATTCTGGTTGGAGAAGGGTGTGGATGGGTTTCGCATGGATGCCGTGAAGCACATGCTGGAGGCGTTGCACTTGAGGAATGAACCCCAGGTTGACCCTAACCAGCCCCCTGTAAGACTCGCCTCCTTCCAACAGCTCTGATCCAAGCAGTCATATAACTCCCAGATAGCTTTAAGGGAGCCATTTTTATTAAAGTCTAAGTCATTTTTGTCTTAACGTGGGCGAGACTCCACTGACAATCGTTTTAGTAACGTGCACAATCACTTGACACAACGCCATCACTACGCACATTATTGTCGTAGTTGGGAAATATTAGCGTTATATTTTCCTTCATGTTATTCAAATAAGATGAGAATGTTAGTGTCAACTCTACATGTTACTGGGTACTTAGGTGCGTTAAAACTTTATAGATGAAAGATGCGGAACGGCCTGTTTTATTGTCATTTGTTAGTTTTGCAGGAGAGAGCATTAAAAGGAAGACGCTTGGTTTCAAACCGTTTTTCACCTAAGGGACTGCCTTTTCCCAGCAAAATGGGAGGGGGTTGCAAACTGCAAAGTGCACAGAAAAGAGATTATTTGGAGCATATTTTTCAGGATTTACCTGCAATGCTTTTGATATCCTAATCCTGCTCAATTACATCATGTCTGAGCGGCTCAAGAAACTGCAGACCAGGAGATAATCTCCTCACAGACCTTTTCCGTTCTGTGCCCCCTGTCCAGGAGACTGTGGACACAGAGTTTGAACTTTACCACGACTACACCACCTCGCAGCCTGGCCTCCACGACATCATACGGAGTTGGAGAGTGGAAATGGACAAGTACAGTACGGAGCCGGGGCGCTATAGGTACATCTTACAGCGACTGCTTTCCTTAGTAACCAAGGCAACAAGACTGAAAACTCATTTGTGTGTATGAGTTGTCTTCATGTTAGCCTGTCCCCATTTCGCTGCATCTCCTAGGTTCCTGGTGACAGAATCCTATGATTATGAGGAAATTTACAAGACGATGATGTACTATGGCACTCCGTTCATCAAGGAAAGTGATTTTCCCTTCAACTTCTACCTCCTTTACCTGCCTGACAACCTGTCTGGACAAGGAGCCTTTGACCTGGTTGACCTCTGGATGTCCAACATGCCTGAAGGACAATGGCCAAACTGGGTGGTACGTGAGAGAATAAAGTTTTTCATGTCTTTTAAAAGGGTAAATTGTTAACCTGAGATTGGCTGACAGGTAAGAATCTACATGCTCAACTCATTCATTTTTATAACTCATAACATTTAATTGGTTACAATCTTTGAGAAAAGCCATCTGACAACCGACTGGTCGTCTCCGCTGCTCTCCAAGTAACATGACATCACCATGGCTGTGTGCAGGTGGGCAACCATGACAAGCCACGCATCTCCTCCAGCGCAGGCCTGGAGTACATGCGTGTCATCAACATGTTGCTCCTCACGCTTCCTGGCACACCCACAACATATTACGGCGAAGAGATCGGCATGGAGAATGTGAACGTGACAGACATACAAGACCCCTTTGGCAAATTCAACCCAGTAAGAGCCCCCGACCTCCTCCAATTCTGAAGAAGACCAGTCTGTCGTGGTTTGATTAGAAACCAGGGCAAATCAAGGTAATGCTTACATTGTCGGTTTGTTGCTCTGAGACAGGGGTTACCTTCAGTGTGTTGACTTTATGTGTGTCAGAATAACTCGCGGGACCCCCAGAGATCACCCATGCAGTGGAGCCCGGAGGAGAATGCTGGCTTCAGCATCAATAAGACTTGGCTTCCAGTGCATCCTGACTACAAGACTGTAAATGTGGAGGTAAAGAAGGGATTTTAGAACACTGCACTTGCAACAGTTTAATACATTAAATAACAGTGCAGACTGATTTAGGTGGACTTATTAGTTCCTTTCAGTTTTTTTTCAGGCTTGTCCTGCAGAGGGTCTCAGTTATTATTAAATGACAATCAGAGGTACAGTTCTTACAAAGAAACCTGATGAGGCAAATATCACATCATTAATTTTGTTTTAAATAAAGCAGATCAAGACGACTGGCATCGTTCAGTCACCTCTCCTAAATTGTTTATCTCTGTGCTTATTATAATTACTGTTGAGGTGGTGAGGTAGTGACTAAAGTACTGTACAGTATGTAGTACAACACTTGGAAAAAGTCTTCTAAACTAGTAAGATCAGTGATACAGAACAAAGGCATGGATGTTGTTTTTCTTAATGATAGTTAGGTGGTGTTCCTCTTGGTTCCCCCTAGGTCCAAAAGAATGACAGTCGATCAATTCTGCAGCAGTACCGGGCCCTGAGCCAACTTCGAGAGGCAGAGCTCCCTCTACAGCGAGGCTGGATGTGCTACGTGTGGAGCGATGCTAATGTCTTTGCCTTTTTGCGTGAGATGGATGGCTTTCCACAAGCTTTCCTCATGGTGCTCAACTTTGGAGCCAATGCAGTCACGGATCTCTCCGCTGTGCCCGAGCTACCGGAGGAGCTGACTGTGCGGCTGAACACACACTCCAGACAACCAGGGACGCGAATCCGAAAGTCCACGATCAATACGGAGAGTGGGGAGGGGCTGGTGCTGGAGTACTCATCCCAGAAGAGGTTTTATCCTGGCAACGTCTCAAAGTGCTATGTTTCAGAGAAAGCATGCTATCTGAGTGCACTGAATCTCCTGTACAAATGCTGAGCAGAGCAACATAGAGGGGAATGTGAGGACCGGGGGAAACTAAAAAAAAGCAATGGAGTATGAGCAGCAAAAAAAAAAAAAAAAAAAGCTAAATATCCCTACTTTTCAGTCCCCGGATCTTTAATTAGACTACTTTGTACACTCAATCAGTAATTGATTATTTTAATAAAAAAAAAAAAAAAAAGTCTGGCTTCTATCTTGAGTGTCCATTTCTTTAGTAGCAGCACATTGTATACACACCCGTGGTTACTCCATTGTATTGCGTTGTTCTATGTCCCAAGATTTTTTTTTTGCTTAAGTGAATGGGTCCATTGAGAACTTAAAACTGCTATCCGGTATCAGGTGACATATAACAAGTTAAACATAATCACTGTCAGTAACTTTGTGCCTTCTTGGTATTTAATCTTAAATCTGTGTTACAGGTCTAAGTAATGGCTCAGCAACATGTTGTAACATTTTTTCCCCTATTTGCAGAAGGAACTATTGGATCATATCAATTACATTCACAAAACTCTGATTCACAATGAAATTAGTCGAGACACTTTTTGCTTTACTTTTGTGTACTACTGCATTTTCCGTTACTATCACTCCACTTTGGCAAAAAGTAAAGTGTATGATTTAATAAGTATTTATTTAAAACAAAATGTGTATTTCTCCCTACTGAGTGGACTCCAGTAGTGGTCAGCCTGTGATCCTGTAATCCACCTTGCAGTGACATTGTCACCCCACACCTGTAACTACTACTTGTGTCTCTGTCTGTGACCCCCACAGAAAAGTCCCAACTCTCTGTAGAGGAAGGCTAGTTGCCTGGAAACCTGGGAAAAAAACAGCAAGGGGCACAAATTTAAAAGGAGACTGATTCAAAGATTGGTCTTTACACTGTAACTTACCTTCCTGTAATTTATAAACTGTTTTTGTCAGACTGGATACCTAAACTAGGCTTCTATACCACATGTGAACACACTCTCTTACTTTTAACACATATTAACAGAAAACAGTTATGAACGTGCTCTCGCATAAACTGAATTATCTGTTACACTAAGAATTAAAGTCACTCAGGGAAAACGTCCTTAATCACGATGGTTATTATAACCTCGTTAAGTGATGTGTCCAAATCCTCAGGTCCAAAGTGATCTTCTCCTGGCTGAAGGTCCAGAATGATGGATGGTGGCCATTCGACTCCTACATCCAAAACGGAAAACACCACAGCACATGACCCCAGGTGAGCAATGATCCATTGAATAATTCATCATCTACAAAAGAAGTGTGACAGTGAGCACTTCAATCTGAGTTTCTGATGTGACGTGAAACAATTTTTAAGAATAATAATTCAGTGTCCAATTGACACGTGTGAGGGTCACAAGGATGGCTGTATTATTTAACGTGGCAAAAGATACGGTATCAGATCATGACGGCATAGAAGAGGGACACAGGTTGTCTGAAGTCAAAGTTCCACGACAGGAGCAGGTGGACTCAATAGTTTGGGATAACAACAATTAACCGTAAAAGAGCCTTGAAAATGGCCCACTGAACTGTATTAAGAGCCCTCTGAGCCAGTCTACAAAACAACATGCAAAGCTGGTTTAAGAGCAGGTCTGTCACTCGGAAACCACACACAACCAAGGGCAATCAGGTAAAAAGGCATAATGTGGAGTAATAAGCACAAAACTTAGGCTGCTGACAGTAGGGGGCAAGCGACATGATCTTATCCTTTTCCTACATGTCAATCAGTTCCAAGTTTGGAGTAAGGTAGAGGCTATCTTCAACACACATTTCTGTCAAAGGTTAAAGATGTTGGTTGATCTGTAATGTCATCGACACTCATGGGCGCTGAAGACTGCTCTGCACGGTCTAAGACAATAAAAGAACATGAATCCATTTAAAGTAAAAGTATAGCCATCATTAAACCTTTAAAAGATGCTTTCCTGGAAGAAAGGTGCAATACTTCAGTTCACACATTTTGGTAATGATATGACAAGATCCAAGATGGTCTGAAGCTTTTCAAAAAGCAAAGAGGGGCTTTGCTGCTTATTAGATACTTAATATTCACAAATTGTTGTTTACACATCTAGCGTGTGGTAGCAGTGGTGTTTAGCAGCTTGTTTCTGTAAATAACACTGCTGAACAAGTCTTTCCACTCCACCTTACTCACCATGTGCTTGTACAGCAGAGGTCAGTTTCTCGACGTACTCCATCAGCCCTGGCAGTGGAATCCTGCGATCGCCCTCGTAGGCTGTGATCAGCATCGAAGGGTACCGCTGTGACAGAGAACAGGCTAACACTTTCTCATGGTCAGGCATACATGTCTCCACCATTTCTGTGGACATCTACCAATGACCAAGAAGGTTATGTATTCAAATCCATGTTTTTCTTTCAGTTCTCTGTTGCCCCCACCCATTGCGTGGTATGCAGAACAGTTTCATATTTAGATGATTACCTGGTGCAAGAGGTAAAAATCACAATCAGCATTAATTACCAAGGAATAAAACAGCTGAGCAACAATTTAGGTACAAATGCCTGTGCAGCTATTTAATTTATGGCTGTATGGAGCATGGCCCTCAACCAGGGGTGTACTATTGTCATGTGGAGGGTTTTTAAAGGTCTGTGCAGGCTTGAACACCTGTAAAACACGTTTTAGCCCAGCAAACTCACCTGCGGCTTAATGTTTTGAAGGGGGGAGTAGGAGGCAATGTTGTCTCTTTGTTGAGAATCAGCGAGCGGGTCCCCCCATTCCCCCCTGTCCTCAATGGTTAGGGGGAGGGTGGGATCCTGCATAGTGCCCAAGACATCCACAAAAGGAGCCTGCAATATCATGATGATACAACAATAATAAAATGCACTGATGTACAACAGTTGTTTACAGATGCTTATTCACACATTACAGAGCGACAACAGGAGCATTGAGCCATAGAGCTTCCCTGAAGTGGGATATGAAACGTTTAGCTCTAGGTTTGCCGATCCTAACCAGTAGCGTGTATGGACAGAGAATAAGACCTGTAGGGTGACGGCACGGAGCAAATGAGGATGCTGGTTGCACAGCGCTCCTGCGAGGATGGCTCCGGCGCTGTGGGCAGTCAGGGCAGCCAACGTGGGGCATGACACGCCCAACTTGAACAGATGCTGGACACAGGCCACCAGGTCCTCCACTCCCTTATGCTTTTGCTGGAGGCGGCCTGCTTGGTGCCAGCCCAGCCCCCGCTCCCCTCCACCCCTGCAGGTCACATGGTACACAGATTACACAAACACACCTGATGTTACTCTGTAAAATGAGTTTCTTTCTAGTTCAGGATTTATAGCCTTTGTGCATCCAAAGAAATCAAAGCCAAAGCCCCAATGGCCTCCTTCCCCATCTACGAATAAATTATATTTTAATCATTCACTGCTCAGTCACTGCACTGATCAATGCTTGGCGACTTATACATGTGGCAGAGGAGATGTTGCTAGCCCAAAATTGTTTACTTGGTTTGAGAACCACATTCAGTTATGACTTTTGTCTTTCTGAGGGAACTGATTTGCTGTGTGCATCACTTGACTTTTGGATTGTTTGTGTGTAGTTATATAATGATTAATGATAAGGAAGGAAACAACATATATGGCCACATGGGTGTAAACCTAAGTACAGCAATCGCGATCGTTCATGCGATATGAACTGGCAAACATATTCGATTCAGCATAATCGATCCATAATTGGTGGTGGGCCCATGCACAATTCCCAGTCTGCATATGGTTAAGGCTGTCTCAAGTGTTTATGTGAGAAGTTCTATCTGCAACCCTGTACATAATGTCACCCCATAAAATTATTGAAAATTGGAATAAAGTTGTACTCACTAAAACAAATGTATCAGTTAACCGGGGAAAGAAACATTGAGTTAACAAAAAATACTGTAGTGGTGTGAGATGTACATTGCTTTGGACAAAAGCGTCTGCTAAATGAATAAATGTAAATGTAGAAAAGTATGTGACAAACTCAAGCAAATTAAAACTGGAAGAAAATCTTTGGTGACTATGAAATCTAACAGGAATTCTGAGAATTATCTTAGAATTTTACGCAATTTAGGTATAATTGTACAAAAAGTCAATAAATTTTAGAATTTCTCATAACCCTATAAAATATATTTTATTTAGAATGTTCTTTTGATCATTCCCCAGGAACCCAACCAATGAAGATTATGCTGTCCATTCACTGTCCATAGATTACATAGGTAAAATTCTGTGCTCTGCCAGGCATTTGAAAAGTGTTAGACTTTAGTCATTGGTAACACCACTGGTATGTACCATAGCTTGATGTTGCAGTTGGTCCCGCAAACCAGTCTCACACTACACGCGTATCACATTGTTTCTCACTGTGGTAGCCCAGTGAAATGATGAGAACTGCAGTACCTAACGTGGCAGTAGGCCAGGACCCATCCTTCTTCAAGCAACACTTGCTTCTCAGGGCTGAACCCCATGCTGAGATCCAAGCCATATGCCCCGTAAACATGCAGCAGGAGTGGTGCCTCCTGCAGATTTCCCCAGGAAGCTGTGTGTAGTACTGTCATGGGGACCAGTGTGCCATCCTGCTGGCCCAGAGAGGAGAGAGAGGCACCTGAGCTGCCGGATCAGCAAATTCCATTCTTTCTCCAAACACCAATCGGCATGTGTCTGAGATGACTCCACTGAATTATTGATCACCTTAGTGGACATTTAACAGAAGCCACACTGAACAGTGTTCACATATCTGGACTGTTTCCCTATCTGACATTTTTTGCTGAAATGTTTACAGCAGCACAATATACATTATAACAAGAATCTGCTGAACTTAATGGCACAAATTTAGTTCATCTGGTAGGATTTCAACTTGTAACAAATTCTTTAACAAATTTAGGTCTCAATGGAGAGACACCGACTACAGGGCTTGTCCTGCTAGGCTTAGGGAGCTATTCACACAGCCAGAGGAGAACTGGATGCACACAAGGGTTTCCTGACTTGCTTGCTATTCTATTAGGAGGTAACTGCCATCAGCAGGGCTCTGGTTACTCGAAAGGACTGCATGCACAATGTCATGCTGACATGCCGTGCAAGTTTAGACACGGCAGGAAGACCACTGGCAACTGGTGAACTGACACCCCACAAACTCCTCCGAGACAAAGCCAACAGCTTGGCCACCTGATACCAACGAGTACTGCAGCCCTTTCAGGTCACTTGACATCTCTCAAAAGGGAGCAGGAAGCATCACATGATGCCATCGTACCACTGCACTGAACTGACTCCTTGTGTCACGGGACTCGCCAACACGATGGAAGGGCAGGCAACAGGGGTGGGCGCCTGGGTACCTGGCTCACTGCTTCCAACCGAGTCGTGTAATGTTCTTTGAGAGGAACTCCAGTGCTATCCTCCTGTATGAAGAGCTGCTGCTCCTTCAGAGAGTAGCAGCAGTGCGAAGGGGGGCAGACCGGAGAGGACAGGTGGAACTGAAATATATCACTGTCCAGTCCCAGACTGGGTCTGGCCTCAAACTCACAGGCCCATGGAGGCAACTGATGGATAAAAGACAACAGAGATCAAAATGGCATGTATTTTTATGTGGGGCCATAATATCAGGCAGGATAGCAGTTAGCCAAACAACTTAAAAACTGTCAATTTAATTCCCTCTCCCACCACTACTATATTACCCTTGAGGAAGAAATTAATCTCACAAGCGCCAATAAAATGTCCACCTGTATCAATAGGTCAAACAGAGTATACCACTTTGGACAAAATCATCAGCTAAGCAAAAAACTATACAAGAAAACTAAAAGCTTTGAAGTCACCTATGAAAGGGAATAGAAGCTTAAGCTGCAATTAAAAAAAATGATAAAAGCATTTAAAGTAGGCTTGTAAGCAAAAATACTGAGCTAGTCCTTGCTTGACACTAGAATACATAAAGGAATATTCTACTGCATCTCTTTAAGCAGCTGATTCTTATTTCAGCCACTGAAATGCTCATAAATCCAGAGAGCAACTAAACCAGAGATGTGACACTGGATTAGTGAGTTACAAAACACAGAGACCACCATAAACAAAGAGCAACTTCACAGAATGGATCATGGCCATTTGTCTGCTGAAGGTCTCTCATGTCATCCCTTATATAACAGCTCTCCTGCTCCTCAGTGTTACCATGTCCCAGAAGAGCTAGCAACAGTAAAATCTTTTGGTTTACAGGTCGTCACCTAGGACAAAAACAAACATAAAACCTTCCTAACGCCGTATGCGCACGCAATTTTCTCTGCGTCTGTACATGTGTATTTTCAAGGGCTGAACCTTACGATGAAAGGTCAATCTGCAATCATAAAGATAAAGTCCTGCAATGTAACAAAGACGACAATTTAGTGCTCTCTTTCGTTATGTTCCTTTTTGCGACCTGTTATCCAAGATAAGGCAGTTATGAGAGTGAAACTTTCTCATTACAGTTTCTTATGCAAACTGGACTCATGCATGCACAGAAGTGCTCATGTCATGAATGACATTTTTCTTTGCCGTGGACCAGTTGGAAAAAGTGGAGACACAATTCAGGGGCACGAGGCTCCCGCGTCAGTGCCAGCTTTAAAGATCTATGGCCCTTTGGTACAGCTGTGATTCTGACAGGGTTGGCAAAGAAGTGTGTGTGCCCTCACCTGCAGGGCAAAGGCCTTGGTGGGGTTGGCCAGTGGCACCACCTGTAGACTTAGAGTCCCACTGGGAGTACGGACCGCCAGGATACAGTGGTCTCTGCACAGCTCCATGTCTTTCAGGCCTGTCCCCTGAGCAGGGGTAAACACAGGCACCCAGCTCCTCATGAATGGTGAGGAGAGGTGGGTTCTCAGCAACTTTGAGGGATCCCAGGACAAACAGGACACAGACACGCAAAGCTAAGTTCACACATGGTGATCAAAACACACAACTATTCAGGTCAACTAACCTAGCGTTGTGTAAACAATCACAACAACTTTGGACAGACAAGGACACCAACAGGACAGCAGGACGAATCATTAACCAGAGGGTGAAAATTCCAGAAAGAGTTGAGCTCACTTGATACTCCTGCCCTGGTGCGGTGTTGGCAAGGATGTACAGATGCCTGTGGGAGTGCTCCACGTGATAGACCAGGCCAGGGAGGCGGGGCTGGACCACACGAGGACATCTCAGGGGCATGTGACTCTCAACCAGACGTACCTCTGAACTGCTTCTACTGCTGCAGTTCAGTGTGAGAAGCGTCCCATCCCGGGTACGGCTGACCTCCACAAAGAACCTGCAGGTGGACACGACGAGATCAGAGCACCAACGTGTGCACAGCACACCCAAGAGCAGACTCAGGGGACAGGCTGCACTCTTACTCAGGGTCCTGCTCTTTGTACACTGGGACACTTTTTAGCGGCATTTCCCTCAAATCCAGGCGGTGGACGGTCTGACACCGGAGCTCCTTCATGGTAGTGAAGAGCAGGATGTCGTCAGAGGCCCATTCTAGAGGAATCAGGGTGACAAACACAAGGCTGAATTTAGCCAAAGACTTAACTAAATCAAAACTCTCGGACTTGTCACCTCAGGAAGCACTACATTTCAGGAAGCGAATGTGTCAGTACTTTCAAATCACTTGTACGTCACTTTTAGATGATAAAAAGGTTGCTAGAGAAGCAGATGTCTACTGAGCCACTGGTAATCCCTGCCATCTGCTCAAAAATTAGCCCCTTCGTTCTGGTCCTTGAACCAACACCCTCTCTCACCAAAACTGAACATGTCACTGAGCTCAAGCAGCACTCTTGGGGAGGCAGGGGGGTCTCCAAGCCTCACCAGGAGGCCCCTGACCATGTTACTTTTAGGGTCCTTCAAGGTGGCAGCTAGCATGCGTTCCCCTGGGGAGAGGCGAACCCGCTGCAGGGCCCCCCTGACAACATCCTCGCTTTGGATCAACACTTCTTCCAGTTCCTGGTCACCTGAAACACATACACAGGCTCAGGTAAGCAGCACTTGGGATTAAGTTCTCATCATCCTGACTCAAGGAACTTGAGCTTATGGCAAAGAGATTTTACATGGCAGGCAGCCTAAATATGATAAGGAAGGACAGTGAATAAGAGACTTGGTTCTCGTCAATCTAGAGGTGGCTGTTAGTCGCCCAAGGTTTCAGATCTGCTGCCAAAACCGTGGACGAGGAGAAGTAACCTATCGGTGAAAGTGAATCGCCCCCCAAGAATGTACGCAGGGGGTCTTACTCTGTCCGCGGGCCTTTCTGTAGATGTTACCTCCTTCTTCAAAGTACACATGGTGTCGACCTTGAACCTGCAGAGCAGAAGGATCTTGTTTCACTTGTATGTGGGCATCGAAGGCGCAATTTACATTATATTTACATTTATTTATTTAGCAGATACTTTTCTCCAAAACAACTCCCAGTGAACTCTTATGTAGTGTTTTCAGACCACACACTTTATTCACCAAGGTGACTTACACTGCTAGAAACACTACTTACACTGAGTCACTCATCCATACACCAGTGGAACACACTCGCTCTGTCACTCACACACTAGGGGTGAACCTGAACAGTATGTCTTTAGAGTGTGGGAGGAAACCAGAGAAAATAAATACAAACTCCACACAGACTGAGCGGGGGTCGAACCCACGTGGCACGTCCTCTCGCAGCACAGCAGCACTACTCTCTGTGCCGCTGAGCGACGTGTTCAACCTGTCTCATACACTCCTTGGGCCCCATCGTACAGCGCACACAAGACATGCACACATTCAACGCTGCTTTTCAGCAGCAACTCTTAGTTGAGGCCTTTAGAAACAGGAGTAAAAGACCAACCACGGCGTGATCCGAGACCTCCGGAAATCTCCCGTAGGCTGCTTTTAGTTTCCTCTTGAAATACTGCTCTTGACTCCGGTACTTTTGCAACAGGGACCTAGAATGTTCTCGAACTGAATGTGAGAGGCGCTGAGCCTGAAGGGAACACACAACACGTAATTAAACACAACAACACAACAAGCCAACGACCGGCACAAAAAAAAAAAAACCCCAACAAAAACTGTCATTTTAAAGAGAGAAGAGAAAGAAAGCAGTGAGTAAAGCAGACTTTTGTAGTCGTGCTGTGGCAAAGTTAGGTGTTGCGTTCGTCTTGCTGATATAAAATAAACATTATGGAAAAGCTGCGACACGACAATTCATGACACATCGCTCCACACCCCCAAAAAAAACAAACAAAAAAGAAAACAAAAAGAATAAACAAAACAAAAAAACAAGGTGTGACAATACGAAGAAGACCGTGACTCGTGAGTCAGTGTGGAGAAACAGCTCATCTCGTGCCGCTCGCACATCCTCACCGCGCTCGCGCTGCAGCCGGAGCTCGAGCGGAGGGGCCGCAGCAGCCTTGGCAAGGGGCGCAGCAGAACGGGGGAGGGCATCACGATGGAGACCCTCCTGGGAGCCGTTTCACTGATCTCACACACACATGATTATTACAACATACTTTACAACTTTAGCCGGAGCCAAGCCTCAAGCACCGCTGATATCATATGATCATGGACTTTTCGACAGCCCGAATATTAATTGAATAACACAGCCTCAGTCACCCTCTCTCTCAGTATGTTCATTTTCTGAGGTAAAAACACCTATTGCTATTCTTTAGCCGCGAGACTATACGCATTTAGATGAGATCAGCCCGCAGGCTTGACTTTGTAGCGGTTTAGAAAACAATGTGTGTGCATCCCTTCACCATGTCGCGAAGACAAACAGCGCCGATAAACTCAAATCTCTCGTCTTTCCAGGAGCGAAGCGCCTCTTGTTGAATGGCGTGCACGGCAGACGTGAGCAATCCCGTCCAATTCTAATTCGCTCTCCCATTAAAATCAGCGTTAGATGTTCCGCGGATAGATTGCTTTTGCCTGTGTCGCGAGCAGGGCGGAAGTGTACGGAAGCAGCGTGCTTTCCCAGCGGCTTACGGGGCAGCGAGCCGCGCTGCTAGGCGCGGGGGGCCGGTGGGCGTGAGAGGCGCTGTCGGCGTTGATGAGAACTGCACGGGGGGGGGCTGGAAGAGACAGGAGACAGGAGACAGCCACTGTGGACACGTTCCGTGACTCCAGAATTTCAGTTGCGGTTTTTATTTCGCCGACTCGACAGAGATTGATTGAGACGCCGGGCGATGGAGGGCGGCGCGACAACAACAGGTGGCCCAGAGCTGGGTAAAAGAAAGGACGTGACCGTGTCGCCGGTGTCTGAAGAGAGGGGCGCGAGCCTCGAGTCCGGCCGCGCGGGGGATTGTGGGAGCGGAGTGGCTCGTGCGCGCTGGACTCTCCTCAGACAGGTGGAGTAGCTCGGCATTCGGTGAAAACGCCGCTTCTCTTCTTCTACAGATTGACGGAGCTCGTGTGTTGCTGTCGTTTGCTCACGTAGCTAGATGGGTAGTACTACTAGTAGTAGGCTGAGTGTGTGCCGGCGGTCAGCCGGTCCAGTGAGTGAGGGAAACGAACCAGCATCTGGGACCTGTTACCAACCAGGCGGGTGTGTGAAGACTGAGCACAGAGGGACACACACACACACACACACACAGCCGACTGGCAGTGGGGAGAAACCACGGAGTTATACTCCCACCAACAGGTGGCGTAGTGGTTTGGGCTGTCACCTTGCAACCTGAAGGTCTCGGGTTCGAATCCTGCTCCTGCTGTGGCGCCTTTTATTAGTTTGTCGCTCTCTTTCACCTGAACCGGTCCGGTAAGAATATCCTGCTGCAAAGCCGATCGTGTGACTCTGCGAGACCCCCCCCTTGCCCATCTGGCAAATAAAGTTTAATAACGAAATTTCCGTGAAGTGCTTGCGTGAGGTGTACGGGCTCTTGTTCCGCAGTGACTCGATGCGCACGTTGTGAGGTTGAGCCCAAAGCTCCGGTGTCTCAGCTTTCTGTTCACTTCCACAACAATCTGATACATCTATAATGCAGTATCTCATACTGTACCGCAGTGTAATAACTAGAGGATCGTTCCGGTGGGGGGGCGCAGCAGGTCTGTCCGGGTCATGCTCTCTGGCTGGTCTGGGGTTCGAGTCCCGCTTGGGGTGCCTTGTGATGGACTGGCGTCCCATCCTGGGTGTGTCCCCCCTCCTCCTCCTCCTCCTCCTCCTCCAGCCCTACACCCTGTGGTGCCAGGTTAGGCTCCAGCTCGCCGCAACCCCGCTTAAAACAAACGGCTTCAGCAAATGTGTATGTGTGTGTTGTTCCAGTGTATGCGCAACAGGCGTGAGCTCTGGGGAGGTGATTAAAAATTCAGCAAGGTGGAGAGTATTGCTGCACCCCCGAAATGGACTTTATGTAGCAAATCTAAAGTTAATATTCTGATGAATTTCGACTGGATGCGATGTCGTTTTGAACGTGTTTCGGCAGTGCGGCCGCTCCGCGGTGCATTTAGCGTCGAGGATAATGATGAACTTTCCTGGTCTCAGTTACAGTGTCAGCATGGTGTTGATGTTCATCTCTACAGAAAGGTATGGGAGAAGAAAGATGAGGATTGTTACATGGACAAAGATGCTCTTTACTGTTCAACTCCTGTTGACGACCCTATTTGTAGGTGAGGTTGGGGTTAGGGATGCAGCACAGGTCAAGAAGAGGTGTGTGTTCGGTCTCGTTATGTTTCGGTTTCTCAGAACATACACCGAAAGATGGAGGTCAGTGGGATGATGTGCTATTAAGCGCAGATGAACGTATAGTTCGCTCACATGTTCAGGTAACAATGTTTTCCTGGTCCTTCAGGTGCTGAAGAAGAAACAGCTGGACAGCGAGGAGGTCCAGCAGGTGTCCATACGCCGGTTTTCCTCGTTCAACCTGTTTTCCAGGATAAGGGTATCAGATTCCACCACCGGCGACCCGTCCAATGGGAAGTGGGTCGAGTACCGAAGTGCCTCTTTCCCACAGTTCGGTGCCTTCCTTAGGTGCGTCAATCAATGTCTGTTTATACTCTCACCCCCCCGTCTCCCTCTGCTGGAACTGTGCTGAAACACAAACCCTGATGCCTCGGTACATGCATGCACACACAGGAATTACATTCTTTCCTATTCTGGTGTTTAACTGGCATCTTTGTACAACTTTTATGTTTTCCAGAGACAGCCTTGGACCCATCAAAGTGGACGAGGTTCTCAGCAGTTTTGACAACACCGGAAATGTCTGTAAGTGTGGCCACCTGTATGAGTAGCCATGTGTAAGGGAGGCATATTCATTACCACTGAAATGCAGTTGTGAAGCTTGGCGGTCAGGGTCAGGTGCAGATTCACCTCCAGTTGGACAGAGTGTTTAGCATCAGCACAGCTATGTTTTGGTAGCTCTCCTACTGTGGAGAGAAAGGGAAAAGATACCAGCAGTGGCCAGGTTGACTCCTGCCTACAACACTTAATTTGTATCAAGCAGTAAATGTTTTTCTTTGTTTTTTTTATATGTATTCTAGAACAGCACAAATTGCCATTCAGGTAAGGAATTAACTTTGGTTGGCAGCTTTGGAAATAGAACCAGTCTTTTCTGTTCTTGGCATATTTACCCAAATCCCCCCCCACCCCGAAAAAGTGGTTCCCAGTAAGACAACTCAAATCCAACTTGAACGGCAACCGCTGTTAACGTTGTTTTAAATTCTGTGAGCAATTTGGATTAAAAGGTAGGCTGTACATGTGGCGATGCGCAATTTTTGCACTGGTGTTAGTGTTTGGCTGCTACAAATATGCACTCAGCAGACCGCCTCACCCTGCTCTCTAACAAGTGGGCAGCACTGCACAGGGCATCCAGAGAAACTCTTGGTGTGAAAGTGGAACTAGCGCCGTCCCTGAAGAGTGACACCATCCTTCTTTTTGAGGTTCAGTGTGCGTGTGTGTAAACCCAAAGTGGTGTGGTTAAGAGTGCTTGTGCCTGAAGTAAATGATGTACTGAGAGGCAGAAAAAGAAAAGCTTAACTGCCCGAAATGGAGACTTGTGTCATTCAGGGAAGATTCTGTCTGACCTTCTCTTCTCATATGTTGTTGTGAGCACCAAAGTGCCCCCCATTCCCTTAAATGAAATAATAGCTCATTCTGACTCTTCCTATATAACATTTTCACCTTGGAGGGATCTGTGACTTCCTCTCGCCGAACTCCGGTTGATCAGCGGAGCACATGGATTCACCCCCAGTGGAAAAGGACGCAGAGGTCTTGTTGAGAACAGAGACCTGTGTTGTGGTCCAGAGGGCCTGCAGTTTCAATACAGAGCTCTGCGGTGGGGCACACATATATTTACATTTACGTCATATTTACATTTATTCATTTTGCGGATACTTATCTCCAAACAAGGTCAAGTTTTGTCGCATACACAACCATACTTAGTATGACGTGCAGCTTTTCCGACTGTCGCGTGTTACAACTACTCCTTGCCATTGTGCTTCCACTTTTGCTTGCTCTGAGGCCCAAGGAAGGAAAGAAATACAGCTGACAGGTTGTGGATGCATCAAATAAATGGGAGCCATCGCCCCCTGCTGGTCAAGTAACTTTCATTGCGTGTGTTTACCATGGTGATTGCTGGTAAAGCGCAGTGCAGGAGTGCAGAGACCCATTTTGTTGTATCTGTGTTTGTATATGGTTTCCATTTATGCTTCTCCAGACCATTCCTTTTGTGGTGCGAATAGGATGGACCCCAGACCATATGATTTCAAAGGACAGAATCTCTTTTCGTGCTCTGGGATAGCCTATCTATTCAATTTCAATAACCGTTTGTCCTGAGCTGGGTCATGGTAAACGGGAGCCTATCCCAGAAGCATTGGGTGCAATGTTGATGGGGATACGCCCTGGATGGGATGTCAGTCCATCGCAGGGTAGTTACTCACAAACACACACTGCAGGCAGCTGAGAGTCACCAATTCACCTGATCTGCATGGTATTGGACTGTGGGAGGAAAGCAGAGCACATGGGGATAACATGGAAATGCTACACAGATTGAGCAGGAAGCAATCCCATGTTCTCTCACACCATCCGGTTGCTGTGAGGCGGCAGCGCTGTTTGCTGTGTCGCCACGCCATCTTGGGTAACCCCTGCGTTAAATTTTGGAGTTGTGGCCAACAGTTCTAGAGGGAACCCGCAAAGTGACTGAAACTGGTAGCGGTTGCTAAATAGTGAGCTGTCAATTTGTACTGACTGAAAACAATCAGCTGCAGAATTAACTGAGTTAAAGCAGTATAAATTGTAAATAAGGTATTTGCTTATTTATGGTTTTTCAGCATTGTCCTTGTGGTTACGGTATGAAATGTTAAGCTGAAAGCCATATCCTAAGGACTCCTTGTGGTCTTGAAGACCACTTATTTGGGCTTTGCTCCCCATAACCCTAAGGACAGGAAAAGCTAACACGCCTCAGACAGATTCCTGATTCCTCCCCCCTCACCTCCTGATGACCCTTTTGTATGGTTGACCAGCTCCGGAGTCCAATCTGAACCGGCCCCTGCTAGGGCCTTCTGGTCTCGGATAGCAGCACAGATAAGTTTCTGGGACCCAGGGCAGATTGCCTGTGAGGGGGTCATGCAGAGCTCAGTTCCTGTTGGCAGGGTCAGTGGCGGGCCTTTCAAGCCCTCCTCTCAAGCACCTAATTGATCTCACGCATTAGTAAGCCCAAACATCTCCAAAAGTCCTCAACGGATTGGCCGGTAGGTGGGGTGTCATCGGTGGCTGTTGCGGTGGGGGGTTTCTCATTGTGTGCGGAGCAACGATTCCACCCTTGCGTTACCTGCCCCCTCCCTGCACATCCCAAATGCCCCTTAATGACTGTACAAGCAAAAAGCCGATGTGTCCCATTCTCCGGAAGCCATTCTTAAGTAATGGCCTGGCGCTGTCTGTGGATTAGCACACCAAACGCACGGATTAAGGTAATCCACACTGCAGAGGTCGGCCACCGGGAGGCCGAAGGGACAACATGGCCCGGTGCTCAGGAGGCTAGAGTTTGTGGATTTAGCCAGTCCTGTCCCCTAGGCGGATCCCAGCTAAGACAATGGATCATTCCGAGGGGGGTCAGATCGAAAAGGGTTAACCAGGAGGTGAGAGGCTTACAAAGTTGGTGTTTGGAAAGAACCATTTTATTTTTTTAGTCACATGTCGGGATTCATTGAGTTTGGGGTTCATTGCATTTTTGACCGAGCTTTACAGAGGTCCTACTGTGGTTCTGTGTGTAAACCCATAGAACATCAGCCTCATGAAAACATTTCCTAACACTGGATCTCTGGTAAAATCTTTTTTTTTCCCCCCTCCTCTCAGTGATTTATTAAAGTATTTTGGTTAACACAGCTATTTTGAATAGTTTAAAATTTTTTTTTTAATCTGATAGAACTTTTACTTCTTGTTTTTTCTGGCCTTAGCTGTCTTGTTTTTGCTCATGTGTTGGTTTCTGAAGATTGTCGCTGTTAACAGAACAATGCTTCTTTTTGTTGCTGGGGAAAACATTGATTGTTGTTCTCTTGTGTTTCGTGCGCGAATGTTTGTGCTCATAGCACAGCAAACAGCGCTGCGTTTCCCCGCCTCAGCCACTAGGGGCACTGCTACATCACTGTGCTTTTCTACGTTTCCCTCATTCTGATCGAAATCACTTTCAGGCTAGCTTCCCTATGGTCCGCCGTTGATATTTGCGTAAGGAGGTACCGCCTATGGTCCCCTTGTGCTACCCCCGTCCCCCTTGACCCCCTAGCCCCCCGTACCCTCTTCCACCCCCTGTTTGTACCATTATGCAAATTTGCCGCTCCTACAATCCTAATTATATCCTCTTAGACAATGGCTTTACACCAGAGCAATGCAAGGTCTCGGGGCTGAAACTCTGTCAGTCTCTGTTGACTCTTAACTTTTGTATTGGTGACAGTTAATTAGCAGCCCCTAGTGTGCTGTTTACAGTGTGGGGTCTGTAGCAAGACAGAGAGCTCATCACATTAAGCAGTCAAAAGGCTCAAGTGCTGAAATTTGCGTCACTTTCGTGAGCATACTGGGGAAAGCAAGAGGCTGCCCACTATATATAGTCTGATGCGTAATTCTTACATAGCTCAAGAAAGACAATCGTTCATGCTGTGATTTTTTTTTTTTTTTTTTTTTTTTTTTAAATTAATCTGTCCCAGACATGTCTTAAAGGAAACATGTTATTTAAAACACAGCGGCTTTTGATTTATATTTAGTCTTATGTTATCTTAAGTTTTTGTCATTTTTCATGACTGAGCTGTGGTGCAATGAAGGGTACAACAAAAGTGTCAAATCATTGCTTGTGTCTGAAAGGAACAAAAAGGCTTTACTGGTCTCCATCATTCTATCATCTATGTCCAGTGCACTTTGGAGTGATGGGGGGGGAGAACACAGCACCATACACATCCGGTTGTAAATGTACAACAGTAAACCCTGCAGGATTGAGTGGACTTCTTGTTGTGTGCTGCTGCCCCAAGCCAAAGCCCCTACTTTCCCCCTAGCTGCTGTTGACATATCTGGAGTTGATTGCCTCTGAACATATACATCATCATCTCATGGAAGCCTCACTAACCAGAAATGATCTCTTGAATCATCTCAGAATTTTATATCCAATCGCCTCAGTTCACTTTGTGGGCTAAATTGTGTGTTAAATTGTGAATAAATGTCTTTTGGTAAGACATGCTTAGACCTACAGTGAATCAGTAGATGGCGGTGACAGTTGCGCATAAACTCACAACTGTATTTGTAGCATTTCTTCTTTGAAACGTCTGGGTGTGTGGTTGTGAGGGATGCCTTTGTCAGTGGGACAAAGCTCAAATGCCCACGTGCTCAGGTGAAGCTGGGATTAAAGGATCCTAACCCCAGCCCCTCAAAGTCCTGCCTCCCCCACAGAGGAGCACACTGGAGATAGCAAACAGTTAAGAGATATTGTTGTAATCTGTAGAAGAGAAGCAGGGGGTTAAATGGAGACATGTGGTCTTGCGTTCAGGTGCCCCAGTGTTGCTCGTTGTTGTTTTGCTGTGGAACTGTTAACGCAGATTCGTCATTTAGGGTGGGTGTTGTCCCATCCTCTGATTTAATTCAAGAAAATTGCTATGCTTCCACCCCATGGCCCAAAGGAGCCTGTTTATTGTGTACTCCTACGTTGTGTAGGGTAAGTTTAGTGGCCTTGAAACATCCCCCCCCTCCCCAAAACAACCCCCTATTCTCAGCACTCTGAGGCTGCGGTGTGGAGGTGGTAGGGACCAATGGCTTCCCTTCGCAGAGGCTGGCTACACTGTGGAAGTAAATGACCAGTGAAAGGAATGCTTTGGGGTGGGTGGTTGGGAGCAGAACTGCGTATCCTGGGGCATTGGGCTTTCCGCTGGCCGGTGAGCCGGGATTAGGCAGGAAATGAAGTTTTTCACAGGGAGAGTCAGGCCCTGCATTGTGAACACAGTAATACCGTGGTAATTAGAAAGACATATTTGAGCAGCCACATTTCTTCCCTCCAATCTCCCCCCCCCCACACCCCCCAAATCTCTTTTCTTCTGTTGCAAACATGGCTTCCTGTTTGGCCGGGTGAACGAGAAGTGTGAGGGGAAAAGAAAGAGGACCTCCCAGACATGTAACCCTGGCTGTTCTTAATTAGTTTTAAGTTTTTTTTTTTGGCCCTCTCTTCATATGAACACCTGCTAAACAACCTTCTCGCAGAACATGGTCTTTTACCCTCAGGTGTCATTTCATTATTTGTGCAGGGATCAGTACTCGTAGTTTGCCCTCAAGCTAGAGTTCATCCTCTGAAAGGTTCATGAAGTGAATTGTGTGGGACGAGAGTGACTATTACCCCCGAGTAATTAGTATAACCATTGATTAGCGTGCTGTGCTAGTGGCGGACAATGGCTGAAAGGGTCACGGAGGATGTAACCCCTTGCTCCCCTACTGCTCGGCAGCAGTGACCCCGGGAGCTGCAGCGCTTTCCGGGCCAGTTTAGAAGAAACCACCTCCAGCACGCTGGGGGAGAAGGGAGCGTGAAACAACAAGGCGCCTGAAAAGCAGTGAAAGACTTAATACGTCTGCGCAAAAGGCCGCTAAAGTTGTACGACATGTGGTGGCGAACGAAGGATGGAATCGGTGAAGAAAAGCCCAGTGGAGAAGAAAGCAATAGCAAGAACGAGTTTGTGTTAGAACTGAACGAAAGACTTAACAGGTGCCCAAATTGGCTGGAGCAGTCAATGGTTGCTGCAACATACAGCGAGGGAATGCTTTAAAAATGGGGCCGGCGCAGTTGAGTGGAATCGTATGGCGAGCATGGAACGAAACTCCAGAGGAACTGACCGAGCAAGCGAGATGGCGATGGCTTCCGAAAAGAAGGGACGACAGCCAAATAAGAGGAGTCCGAATGGTGCCTGCTCAGGAGGCAAAACAAGAGTGGCCTGGGATGTGAGGTGGTTGCTCCTGCACTGTGGCGATAATGAGGGTGCAGAACTCCATGTTTGTTTGCCCGTTGTGGAAACCCTTGTGTGGCCCCATTAGCAGCAAGATAAGCGATTAACGCACTCCAGTTAATTTGTGCCATTCCCAGCTACATATAGGATCGTGTGTCGCACAGGCCCGAGTTCCTCTGCCCCACCCCCCCACAACCACCTAGGCCCTTGTCATCAGCGTGGAGCCGTTTGCCTAGCAACTGCTGCATGCCAAATGGGGTTTTCTCCAGTCCTAATGCACTCAGTGGTATTTTAAAACAAATGGATAATTTATCTGATTAGCAACTTGGTCGGTAGTGATGCCTGCAAATGGCCAACTATCGCTGTCCTGTTGGGCTCCGCTCCAAAAAAGCAAATCGCGGGGATGCGCCGTTGCCCTGCTCACTCCTTGCCTCTCTTATTGTTCGTTTGTGCGCTTCATTGGCGCGATTACGCCCTCTCCCACCTTCCCGTTCTCCGCGCTGGCGAATGCTAGCACGATCACATCAAGCACCGTGCAGGTTTCCTCGCGGCTCTCCTCGCGTGTCTCGCTCCGCACATCTCACGCCGCGGATTGCAGTGCAAGGTGGCGCTTAAGCGCGCGACTGTAGCAGACTTTCCCGAGCGCCATACTGCCCCCGATCTCCTCGCAGTGCTGCACGTGGAGGGAGACGCCTCGCAGGCTGCACCCTCGTGCATTAATGTCATTATTGTGTGCTCAGCGGGCCCCCGGCGCTGTGTTTACGCCGCTAATTTTAAACATCAAAACTGTCAGTCGCTGCATTCGCTGTCGCACCTCTAACGTAAAAGGCACTGTGCGGAGTGCTGGAGCAAAGTCCACAGGGGCCGCTGAGTTGTCACCACTGCATTTTCCTCCTTAAGTAAATTTGCCGGAGCCGGCAGGGGACCTCTCTCCTCCCCGTGGGGAATTTTCAATGTCCTTTCAACTCGATGAAGTTGTCCTTTTAACTAAGACGAGATAAAGTAAAAAGTCCCGTAAAGTTTACCTGTGATTGTCTGTGACCCGCTTCAACGTAAATGCGTGTGTGATGGAGCAGGGTGTGTGCGCGCGCTTGTGCTTCCATTTGGACTGCGTCGGTTGCGTTTCTGTGTTCAAACGCATGGGTATGCGTGACGGAGGCGTGCGTTTCCTATGTTCCGTGAGCGTGCCCCCTCCCTTTGCCCCGCTTCCTTCTCTACGTGGCCGTGTTTGCTTCCGCGCCAAATCTTCGTACCAGCGTGTGTGTACGTGTCGCTTCGTTTTGTGAGTGCCTTCTGCAACCGCATGTGTGGCAGGGTGCGATGCGTTCTTCGTGTTAGTGTGTGTGCATGCCTGGCCTCTCCTTCCCTTTCTCTCCCTCCCTCCCTTTCTGCCTGCCTTTCTCTTTGCGCCTGCCCGCAGGCCCCTCCCCGCCCAGCCGGGCTCGTTCACTCAGACTAATTGCTTGATGAGCGTGGCCCCGGAGCAGTGTTTTAAGGTCATAGTGAGCTCAGTGAATAGTGCTGACTTGGGCAGTGTCTCGGTGACAGCTGATCCGAGCGCCGAGCAGGTTGGAGCCAGCCGAGCTGAGCTCCCCCCCCCGCCCCCTTCAATAGCGCTGTCAGCGGGCCGCCTCCTCCGCGCTTCTTTGTGTTTGCCCAGTCAGCCCGAAACCCGGCTGGAGCCCCTCGGAGGGAGAGCCCGGCCGGAGAAAGGGGGAGAAGAAAAGGAGAGAAGTAATTACGTTCAGTCATTGGGTTCTGAAGATCTCGCCGTTAATTACGGCCTTTGCTACAAACACCGCCAATTCAAGTGAAAAAGCAGGAATGTTTGTGGGACCCGCTTCGGAACATGACACCTCGGGGTCCCAGCGCTGGCATGAGAAGTGGGATTATGGCCTTCTTCTCTTTGTCGATGCCAGATTATGCACTCGGGCTCCGATTACAGCTGGCGTTATTGTGCGGCTTGCGCCGCATACACGCTTTCACCTCTCCGCATCACTGGCTTTTCAGGACAAGTGCACGCTCTCGCTTTCTCTCTCTGTCGGACTGACTGACTGGCTGTCCTTCTCCTTCCGTCTCCCTCGGCCCTTCTTGTTTTCTGCCATTTTCTTGAGCAACGTCCTCCGACATAGATCGCGCTCTTGCCCTTTAGCAGTTTCTTAAGCTCCGTTACGCCTTGACAGCACACCGCCAGTTTATGGTTTCAGATGCCTCGTGCTATATTTCAACTAATTTCCTTTTGTGGTAAATTGGTTAAATAAAAGACAAATATTCACACTTCATTGGATATTAAACGACGTGTGTAATGCAGTCATCACACACACGAAACTAGAAATTGATGACTGTTTGCAGTTTTTTGTTTTGTTTTGTTTTATGAGGTCACGGTCGCCCCCAGTGGAGGGGGGGGGGGGGGGGTGGTTGCTGAAAGGTCGGCTGATAAGCAGCCCATCGCAGAGGACATGTGCTTCCGATGTCGCTCACCATTGCCCATCCCTCCTGCTTTGTCTCGGAGAAATGGGCAGATTTTGGTTCGGAAAGCTGCTCTCTCAGAAGTAATCTTGCGCGAAAAGAAGTAATTTATTACCGGACCAGAGTTCATGCTTCAGAAAATGTATTGAATTAAGTGTACTAATCACAGGCTGGAACTGGGGGGGTGGGTGGTGGGTTTTTTTTTTTTTTTTTTTTGTCCTTCCCTTTCGCTCACCTCCACTGCTGTGTCGAGGGGATTACCAGGGGATTGCAGTGGAAACAAGCTTCTAACTGAAGGCCCGAAGGCCTTCCCACTGGGCCTTTCTTCAGGTGTGGGTGGGGGGTGGAGTGGGGTGGACCGGTTCATTAATGAAGAGGGCAGGTCCAGGACAGGCTCAGCAGCAGACAGGGTGCTGTCGCCGGGCGCCAGCCAGGTCCAGGGGCAGGGGGAGCTCTTTATCCATTTTAATTTTTTTATGGGGTCTGTCGATTGGCTCCTCGCTCCACTTCCAACCCCCTTGCTCAGTGACCATGGCCGTGACTCTGTGGGGGTTGGGATGTCGCTCCCACCCGAAACACACACACACACACACACCCGTGTATGCAAGCACACACACTCCCCACCCACGTTTTCTGGCCGTGGTTCGGCTGGAGCTGTTTTGCAGCTTTTTCCAAGTGGCTTTTTACAACTGTTACACAATAGAGATACTAATTACTTTTATTTGGAGAGCTGGTTAATTGATCTGTGCAACATCCTAATTGTGTCTCTTATGCTTTGCTGCTTAAAAACATTGCTGGGGTACATTTCAAGTGACTCCTCTGCATTTTGACACTGTGTGTAAAACATTCATTTTGGTAAATGGCTAAATAAAAATGTAGGTGTAAGGAAAGATTGACAGCGAGGGAGAGAAAGAGATATTGTGAGTGTGTGTTTAGAAACAACAGAGTGTTTCTGAAGTGGGTGGAATGGAAGTTAAGTTCTGCTTTTTCTCCCTCGATTCGGCATCGGGGATTTTGGAGCAACAGCAATGAACCTGCCGCTCTGTTTCCTCGTTCGTGTTTGGCCCCTCGTTGTTTACCTTGATTGCATTTAGTCTCTGTGATTTACCAGTTTATGCTGCTGGGTGTTTTCGCTGAGGAAATTCTGGTCTAGAACGTTGGGTACGGCCAAAGGGTACAAAGACAAGGATGCTCTCGGTACTTGTATTGATTTTTGGTCACAAGTCAAAGTGTTTAACCATTAGAGTTATCAGGGAGGAACAGGTGTGTGGGCACAGCAGTCTCCGGAGAAGCCAGGAGTTAGAGGACAATTGCAGGATATCCCTCAAGGTGGTCTGAGCGGCATGTACTGGCAGAGAAAGTGATGCTTTTTCACAGAGAACTGCAGTGCAGTACATCTCTAGTGCCTTTGCTGTCTGTCTAATACACAGTCATTCTGGCATAATGCTATGACTTTTACTGCTGTGTGGTGCAGGCTGTGGTGTCTACCTTGAGCCCCTAAATGTAAAACAGCGCTCTAGCTTATTTGATTAATATACACTGTTAGAGGATCCGTTATCAGTGCTGCTATTTTTACTGATATAGAATGAATGGGAAAACTGTGGACACTCTCCTGTTGATCAGCTTGGACAAGCACAATGAGAAACTCCCTGACGGCCCAGAGCCCATTTGTGTATATCGTGATTATGTTCCCCCCCCCCCGTCCCTGAGTGCTACCAGTATGACGTTCTCGTGCTTTGTCTGGCTGCTTGCCGCCGCCGCTGGCTCTGGAGAGGTCTGGTTATCTACACAAACTGAAGCACATAGTGTGTTCCAAAGTGGGACGCCGCAAATCAATCGGGATCATTCGGCCTGTCCAGCCTCACCGTGCAAAGTCCAGCTTTTTTCAGATCAATTTAAAATAAGTTTCATTGGCTTTGTCGGTTGGATACGTAGGAAGACGGGTGCTGATACGTGTGGGCAGGTCACACTAACATGTCAAAGATAAGTAGCCTTACATTATTAATAACAATTTGCAGAATGGCACCGGCCCACATGTAGCAATCAGATGTCTTAAGTGCCTCATTGCATCCTTTCACCTGAGGCTAGAGAGGTTGGAGAGAAAGCGCTCTTTTATCCTGAACTCCATAAATCAGACTAGCCCATCGCAGCCCCCCCCCCCCCCCCCCCCCAGAGCTCACTTTTACAGAAGGACAAAAAGGACAAGGTCACAGAGATAAACATGATTTTGATTTGATTCAAGTGAACCGTCTCATTTTGAAATTAGCCTTGGGCTCTCATAAAGAATACTTTGAATCTGCGCATATAATGCACATTGCCCAATTGTGTATGGGCATTATTTAGCTTCAGTAAGTGTGCTGCTTTGACAGGCTATTATAGGACATAATGAAATATGTTTCTGAAACAGGAGATACATGTAGTGACAGCTAGGCAGTGAAATACAGCTTGTGGCACCGTGTTTCGTCCCATCGGGGAAGGGACGCGGAATTTTTCAAGAGGGGTGTGTTTATGGGTCTTTCGGACTCCTGGTGGCGAGAAAAGATGATTCTAGATTAATTGTTTCAAGCACGGAGAGTGCAGCCGCCTGAATGCATACTTAATCAAGGCCCCGGCGGCAAAAAGCCATCGTGACCTCGGCCGCTTCTCCAGCACCGTGGCCGCGCGTTTGAGAGCGATTTTCTGTGTGAAAGGACCGCTCCTTACCCCGTCTGTTTTCCTTCAGGAGTAGTTGCAGTGCGAGGTGCTGATGTCCCAGGCCCCTGCTGTTCGTGCCTTCTGGAACTGACTGTCACCGTGTTCCCGCTTGTAGTCTAAACTGCATCTCTCCTGTGACCGTTCACATTAAGTTAGGAAGTCAAGTGCTGTAATTTGGGTGTTTCATCACTGGGGAGAAGTAAAAGAGAGAGTTGTCAGGAGGCGAGTTGATAGAAGGGGGTTGTTGGATGGCCTTATTATTCATTAAACTGCTTTGTGGAGATATGTGTGCTAGGGGCACTGATGGTATGAGAGAGTGTTGCTGTCGCCCATATCAACGTCGTTCACTGGCAATGATGTCTTTGTTCCGTGGAACCCTAGGGTGGAGGAAGTCAGACGACATCAGCGTACACACCATCCGTCGGGAGGCATGAAAGGAAGAGAGCAGGATGGATATTCAACTTGATCAACAGTCGATGCTAATTATACTTTGTCTGCAAGCCTCTCTTTAACTGGCCTGAATGGAGAGCGAGTTGGGTTGGGGTGAGGGGAGCACATGTTTGTGGGTGTGTGGGAGAGACAGAGAGAAGGGAGTATGAGAGGGAGGGTAACAGCCAGGACGGCTCTGTTACTTGGCACCGTTAGAGTGTTAAGTGCTGTCCTGGTGTCACTGTGTAATCGATCGTGGCTTTGCTGCATGCGAGAGCCGGTGCTGAAAGAGGCTGTGCCTTTTATAAAAAGAGCCTAGGGGGTTCATAGGGCTCCCAGTCCACTACTGCTAAACAGGCACCCTCCCCCATCTCTCACCCCATCCCTCGTCCCTCACCCCGTCCAAATAGACAGACCAGCAGAAGCCCGGGGAGGCACTTCTGCAACTGCACATCAATACCCATCGAGTGTCATAGTGCGCTAATGCCGACCTGATGGATCAGCACCCAGTTTTGGCCCGGAGGACCATTAGTGAGTGCAGGCAGACCCATGGTGATATGTGAAATCAGGGCTGCCACCCAGCACAAGCGTTGTGCCCCCTTGCTTCTCTCAACGCCTTGTCTGTTTGTTCGAGAGCGGGCCGATCAAGGGAAGGCAGCAAAGGGTTCGTTCACGGGATTGCTAAAGTTTTGCAGACGTGAGAGCGCTGGGTAGAAGAGAAGCGGTTAGCAAGAGCATGGGGGTGGCTGGGAGGAGCAGAGTAATGGGTGTAGAATTGTCGCCTGCATCCAAAAAGATAGACATGGGCTTTTTCAATTGATCAGCTGATGCACTTGGCTTAGGGTGAACACGCACAGCATGCAAGTGAAGGCGAAACGACGCTGTTTACACAGATGTATACGCCTGCCTGGTCAACTACAGCACCCTCAATTGATGAGGTTTTATGCAGGCTCACGTCTGTCTTCCGTTATGACTACTTGTGCAAAGTGACTCACGGTACTTAACTCAACTTCTGTTCAGATATGTAATTATGCATCTTGTAAACTGGGGATGTCCGTGCTTTTGTCCCCGAGTTTTCCTTTCATTCCTAATTGCATATCCCTGTTGAGTCGCACGTCAACAACAAAGTACTCAGCAACTGTCAGACGCTCGCAGCCTTCGGTCATGATTTGCGCAAGAACAAAAGTTTTGATTTTGATCTAACTGTCAGTTATCGAGTGCCAGGAGCGATGTGTTGAAGTGTAATCTGCACTCAGTGTAAAGACACCAACTCTGAGGGAAGCGTCGGTGTGCTCATGTGCAGCTAGACCGCGATGTTGGCACCGGTGATGAAAGATATCCTGCGTATGCGTTGTGTTTTTTCTCAAATTATTTTTGCACTATGTCTTGTGCATGTCTTTGGGATGCATGTTGAATTTGATGTTGATCGAGGATTTATTTTCAGGCAAGTAGTCCCACCTCCCCCCTTTAGCAAGCGTAACACCCTTTAGCTGTCCCGGTAATGGTCACACAACACTAAGTACGCTCACCAGAACAGGCTGTAAATCAGGGCGAGTGTTTTTCAGAGTGTCTCAATTACCACTACTGTCCAGCTACCCCCACCAGTGCCACCTGGCCTAATGGAGTCACTTACAGAACTCTGCCTTTACAGCTTCGCTGTCGATTGTCTCTCGTTTGCCTTCCACCCCCACCAAGCCCATTACCAGGTCTAGGACAGTAGGGTAAGGGTTCGTACTACTAACTGCCCGTCCCGATTTGTCCACTTTGCACAGCTTAATTTTTACTAGATCGCTTACATTTCAGGTAAAACAGCAATTTCTTTCTCAGGTTTTCAGCCGCTCTTCTGAATGCTGTTAGTCTTGTTCGACTATTACAGGGAGAGTTAAGGGGTGTCACAGTGGGGAGGGGTGGGGGGTCCCTCATTCAACTGTCAGTCCTGCATCAACCCAAAACTAGGATGCGCCCTGAAGTCATGCACAAAACGCAAAAATAATTTTAAAAAGCAAAAGGCCCAGGCATTGTTACTCTGCGATGGCTGTAATGGTCTCCTCTTGTGCAGGATTCAAATAACTGTGTGTGCAATATGCCTTTATTTGTGTTTTCGGTCCACAAGCATGTTTCAAAAGCCTTCTGTAGTACAAGTGGGTTTAAAACTGCCAACAATAGAGTACTTTGCTACTCGCTGCTGATAAGGCTGTTCCTAATTTTAATATCCCTGAAACAAACACCAAATGTATTACACACCACTTGAAATGTACAGGGAAAATCAAGCCTCTAACCTTTCCACAATTCAAACTGGTCTTTTCTTCCCATTAAATGTGATTGTGAAGTGTTTATGTGTTGGTTTGCTGCTGCCTTGGCGGACTACCAAGTGGTCTAGTCTGTGTGTGAAGGGTTTGTACTGGTCCTGGTTGTGTGTGTGTGTGTGTGTGTGTGTCTATTTTCTGACTGCATCTACCAGGTAGATATGTGTCTGTGTAATATCTAATTGCATCGACCCAGAAGGGCTTATGTCTAACTATTTACCAGGCAGGCCGGTGTGTGTGTATAGTGACTGACAGCATGTAACTGTACACCGAGACAGAGTGTAGTCTAGAGAGTTTCTACCAGGTGTAGCAGTTGTGTTGTGTTGCAACTAGCAACATGTACCAAAAAACAGTATTTTACACTGCTACATTACACGTATAGCGATACAGGTTACTGGTGCTATGTTTACTGACTTAACAGGCCGTTCTTATTTCCCAGATGGAACTGGTTTCGGAACCACTCGAGCGCTAGGTGATGGTGCGGAGTGTTTGTCCGTCCCAGCTGCGGTATCATTCCTGATTTACATACTAATTACCAAAATTATCAAGTGCAAGTCAGAAGGCAAACAAGACCATTGTTTTAAAGCGCTCTTGAAATGCGGCGGTAATCTCCCGTGATTTGCGCCCAACGCACGCCGCTCACTGCATCGCGGACAAGAAAGAAAGAAAGGCAAAACTTCACATCATGCCTAATTCATTTTCCATTATTCATTTACATATTAATTACTAGGGCCAAAGTAATCAAGTACAAGTAATATCACAGTGGATAAGGATCTTTTTTGTTGTGTTTTTTGGCACGTCTTGAAGGTGTCGTGGCTCAGTGTGTTTCCTGTGCTCGGCTGAAGCGCTGGGGGGAGTCAATGTGAGGGATTGAGATATAGCCCCTGGCCTTGTCACTCCTGCCTTCCTTCTGCCCTCCCTCTCTTGTTTCTTCTTCTTCATCGCCTTTTTCCTCCAGTTTGGTCCAGCGTGGCATCGAGCATCACCTTTCAGCTGAATCACAGAAAAGGGCTTTGACCCCTCCCACTGTCTCCCCTCCCTGCAAACCACAAAGCACCTCTTAAGGCTGAACATTGTTGGCCTTGCTCTACTAGTGACACTCTGACTTAAGGGGAGAAGATTTTTTTTTTCTTTCCAGAGGTATGGAGTGGTTTTGACGCTTGGCAGAGACGCACATGCCATCGCAGACACATCTGCCCCCAAACTAACACGCAAGACACATGGGCAAACAAAGGATGCGGAGGGACCGTAGCGGAGCGCAGCGCTAGCTGGGATGGTTCCTGCTAGTGCCCCAGGGCAGTGCCACAGAGAAAACCCATCAAGCCTCACTGAGAATCCACTCAATACAACATGACTACACTTGACAGAAAAAGTGAATTCATATCCATTTTCATTCCCCGGGAACACGCAGCTCTTGAGATAAATGGCATCATCGCAGAGTCGGGATTTATTTTTCTGCTTGTGCAGCAGGGCGGGGGGTGGGGTGTGTGTATGCATACATGTGTGCGTGGGGGGGGGGTATTTGAGCTTGTGCTCCGTCTATAGTGCCGTTGGAGTCGGGGTGGGGTTATGCAGAACTGATGAGGAGAAAGGTAGATGAAGGTTCAGCGGTGCTGTTACACTGCTCCTCATGCACTCACTTTGTGATGTGTGGCAGCCAGGTTACTCCCTCCGAGACGGGTCCCACATCCTCTTCTTTTCAGCAACCGTTGATGGGCTCATTTCATATTTAGTGGCTGAAGTTGTACCGTACAGTGTGGCTGTGTAAAGCTCTACCGTGGTAAGAACGAACTGAAGGTGGTCAGCTCATAGTCCAGATCCTGGACAATGCCGGGCATTATTGAGCTGTGCTTCAGTAAGGGTTTTCACCAACACAAAATGTGTGAGTGTTGTCTTGAGGACCCTGCTGTCTTGATCCCTGGTCCTGCAGTTGACCTGATTGTTGGAGGGAGCAATGCCGTCCATATGGAGGCAGGGCCCCAGGTTGGGGGGGGTGGAGGGTCTTGGTGCCATAGGCACACTCGCACCATGTGGCTCAACCTCACGTGTCTCAGCAGGCACACACAACTGTGAATTGACGGTGCTGCTCACAGGGTTGTTGCGTTGTTGCCGCTTTGCGTCATGCCCCAGCTTGGTGGAGGTGTGGTTTCCCGATACTTGTAGACGTGAACAGTAAAACTTATGTGACCGTGTGACAGCATGTTCTAGAGTGTGTCTGGGACAGCTGGTAGCGTAGTGGTTAGTTACTTCCTTTGGATACAAAGGTTGCAGGTTTGATCCTAGTACCCTTGAGCAAGGTACTTATCCTAAATTGCTCCGGTTAAAAAAAAAAAAAAAAAAAGAAAAACTACCCAGCTGTATAAACAGGTAAATAATTGTAAGCTTGTAACTGTAATAACTGTAACCTTGATATTGTAAGTCACTTTGGAAAAAAGGTGTCCGCTAAATGAATAAATGTAAATCTGTGTTTATGTCTGAAATTGTATGTAGCATTGCCACTGCTTCAGAATTTTCATTGAAAGGTTGTCATTGTTCACTGCAGCTGTTTCAGTGGAAGTGTTCAACTAGAAGAATGGCTATATTATGAAACTGTACTTTATGTAAGTTGCTGTGACCATAAGCGTTTTCTAAACACTGAAATACATTATTTTAAAACAATACATATGTGATGAGAACTATATAAAAGGTTTATAAGCAATTGGCAATCATTATAGTAGTGATTCGTTTTGTTGTTTGTCTCAATAAAAAGAACTGGTCTCAGGTTCAAGGAAATGATTTATTGCCTTGTCATTGCACCATATTCCCATCTGTTAGTTCACGTCACATTAGGAAGCGTCCAGTGTTGGAAAGCCAAATGTTTCACTCATGCTACTTTTAACATTGCCGTATATCCTCTCCCCGTACTGAGAGCTCTAGGATGTATCTATTCGCTGTGGTCCACGTGCATCTGCCCAAGTAGCTGCTGATTTGTCCTTTTGCTGCTGTACCGTGCTCCACGAATCCCCTGATCTCTCCTTTTTTCTTTTTTTGTTTTTACTTTTATAATGCAGTTACTTATTGTACATTTCTTTTTTTATGTGTTTGCTCTGGCGATGTGACAGTGGTGGAGTCACTGATATCCTCATAGCTCTTGCTAATTTAAAATCCAATTTCAGGAACGAAATCTAAGCAAACGGGGCCAGTAACTCTACCTGCTGGGCTGTGGGGAGGGACGAAGGTAACTGAATTTGACTTTAACAAAAATTATATAAGGCAAATATGATAAACTTAGGTCCTGGGTTTGAATCCCACATCCCATTGTAGTGTCCTTGTTCAAGGTATTTACACTCAGTAGATGCATAAATATTACCAAGTTTTATAAACGGGAAAATAATTGTAAGAAGCTTAGTATACACATGTAACATTGTAATCTGGCTTGGACAAAGGTGTTGGTTAAAATAAATAAAGTTGGTTAAATGTTAAGGGTGGCTGCTTTGGGTATAGAGGAGTCCAACTCTTAATACAAGTTTTTCCCAGAAGAGTCGTCATTGCTTTTAGACTTTTTGCTCTTACTGACTTTTCCCATGTGACTCAACTTGTGGGTTAAGTGATTATGATGTTAGGCTTATTATTTTTTTTAGGAAGTGGTGTTTGTCATAATGAAAGTTTAAATTGCACTGCTTTGAAACTATGTCTCCAAATAGGTCTATTCAGTGGTCTCCTATGAATATTTAAATGATTCTCTGCACTTTTACTATCCATGTACTCTACAGGTGACCATGGCTTGGCCATTTCCAGTGTTAAACACATTGACAGGTTGGGAGGGAGTTTGACACAGTTTCTCCTGTTTACCTTTCTGGATGAGTACCCTGATGTGTGCTTTCTGAAGCTGAATTTAAACACTGAATATGCATCCACTCCATGAATTCTAAGAGTTGAAGTTACATATAAGTAGTGCGCATATTTGAGTCTTGATTTTCTCTGATTGAATTCTTCAACTTGAAATTTTTGCATTGAAATCCACATTTACTTTGCACACTTGAGTTGCCTAATTTGGTTATTAGTTAGTACACTGAAATATTCAAGCAGTGCAATACGATTTCAGATCCATAAATTTAGTTTTTCGTTTTTTGTTCTATTCTCCCTCCGTAAGGGCAGATGCATGGACCGTGATGAGCCGCGTTGTTTGTCATGGTTGAATCTGAGGGAGGCGCTCCCCCCCCCCCCCGGCCACCCCTGCCTCATTTTGGCTGTTAGTAGCGCCTACCTTTCCCTCTCTCGCCACCCATTATCCAGGCTTGAGATGCTCTCTATTATGTGGCGAAAGTCATTAAGCCCTTGTGTTGTCAAATGCTGTTTGTGTGCGTGTCGGCAGGGCTTTGGCGTGACCACGAGGCTCGCTGACGGCACACTGTAGCGACGCACGGATAATTGAATGCCCGTGGCCGGAAGGGGGGAGGTGGTGGGACATGGGCACTCTATCTAATCACCTGCTTCCTTGTCTACGCGGTGGTGGCCCCACACCCTGGCTGACTGCACGATGCCCCCTCTGTACTGGTGTAGAAACCAACGGCGCGGGCAGGATGGGGAGGCCAGAGGAGTGCGGCGTGATGTTGTCTGTGCTTAGAGGGTGGGGTTTGGGAGCTGCGATTTCTCCTGAGCAGATAGACAATGCCGATTCGTTAAACAGGAGACGACTTCCTGCGTAGCAGCTCCACGTTAATAAATAGTCCCCAGCACATCCCCTCTCAGACAATCGGAGAGGAAGCAGTGCCGGCAAAACACTCTTGTCAGACAATGCGAACGTTTTGTGCCGGGCATGGACAGTACAATCTTACTCTTACTGTGGTTTTACATTCTCCAAAGGGCACGGTGCTCTCCCCTTTTTTGGCACAACTGGCCTGTGGTACTCCTTAACGACAAAGTGCTGATGTCATAATTCTCCAGTAGGTTTATCTCAATGCACTGGTCCCCGAATGCCTCGGCAGAGGATTACCGTAAACAGTACACAACTTTGTTAGCGTGTATACGGTAACAGATGTGATTTTGCTGTTGCGGGGGGGGGGGTTCTGTCCTGGGTGGCGGTGTGCTTTGCCGTGCCGTGGCTGCTGGCTGGTGGACAAAGCTACAGCATTATCCACACTGCTCGTTGAAGCGCTGGGCTACCTGCTGACCGACCTGGCATCGATTAGGTGGTCAGGTGACTACATCAGCGTGCTCACCAGTTTGCCTCTTAATCATGGTCCCGGCTACACGTCGGTTCGCTGACACACAGGCCTCAGATAGGAATAGGCTTTCAACACCCATTCTCACATTCAGAACCAGAGGGTGAACGTTTACGTGTGGCATATGGTTCGTTCCATAATACTGCGGTGTTGGAGACGTCACGTGAAGGTGCGCACACACTTTGAAGAGGTGCCGCCGTGCGCGGTGTTGGCCTTTGAACCCCGGCACAAGAGGCATTAGCGGCCTTGAGGTCCCTGGCTGCGGGCAGAAGTGCCGGCTTTTGTAGAGGTGTCGCCGCACAGCTCGAGCAGACAGACGCACAACCGGGCGGTCGCTCTTGTGCCACTCCGCTCTCGCAGCCCTCTGGATTTTCCGTGGAAATAGCACTTCTCCTCAATCCACGACGGTTGCACCTCGACGCCGAAGTTTTTGCACGGCGCTCTTGTTAGCTGAGGAAAATGACTGCTGCCCGCAGATGAAAGTGAACAATAGTGGGACACCTGCTGTTTGGAAAAATAGCTGCTGTTTGGCGGGAAAGTGCCCCACTAGAGTAACCAGAGCTTCCTGACGCTGTCATCTGTGTCCTGTAGGTGGCAGCAGTCACTACTTTTTTGAAAAATTGTTCTCACAAACACCCCCCCCCCCCCCCCCAAAAAAAAATGCCTGTGAAATAGGCATGTTTTTGTTTGCTCTTTTCTCATTTTCTTTAGCCCATAAAATTAATCAAGCCACGCTGGGAGTGCAATGACAGTGTAAAGACGTCTTGCCTGGCATGAAAAATTGTGACATTTTAAATGAGATAACGTGGATCACAAAAACAGCACTCAGCTCATTGTACAGCAGGAATGCTGTTAGCGGAAAAGAAGATGATAAGGGCTTTGACGGACAAAAAAGTACCTCTGACCAAGACTAATAATTACACAAATCTGTTGATTGCGCACTATGCACGTTAAATATGTCTCCTACTGTACATCTGCTCACCCCATTTCCACATATGTGACAACTCGAGATTCCTAAAATGCCGTTTTGGGAGGAGTGGTACCGCCGACTGCACACTTTGCACATCGCGTTCTGCTGGCCACCGCAAAAGGCCCCTTCTCGCACTCTTCTTTGCATCATCATGGCAGTACGGTTTTCTCACTGTCCTTGCCAGTAAGTGGCTTTACTGTCTTTGAGTGGAGAAGGTGCAGCTCTTTCCTTGCAGCCATGAGGCCTGTATGGTCTGATTGCAGATAAAGGCAAATTGAACCGTTTTGATTGCTGATATTCGCTAAAGGTGCCCCTAGCATCAGCCCCCGTGGGCTGACCCATCACTAGTTGTTTCCTGCTACTACTGTTGTTTTTTTTTTTTCTTTCTTTCTTAAATATTGTTGGCAATGTAAGTAATTACTTTAATTGGAAGTCAGAGTAACTTATCTCAGTAAGAAGGAATGCTGCTGCTTATTAAAAACCAAAGAAAGGTTTTTTTTTTTTTTTTTTTTTTCTTTTCTCCTCTCCCCCCCCCCCCCACACCTTTTATTGTTGTAAATCAGGCTTTGCGCAATACCTTCCACGGGCTCAGTGCTTGAAAATAACATTCATTTCCCTACAGATGTCTTTCGGTGACAGTATTATTTCGTTTTACTTGTAACGTGTGCTTAATGCAAGAAACTGTTTTTAATATCTTAAACTTACATTTTGTGCTGATGAAAAATACAGATATAACATTTTCTTTATTATCGTCGCTTTTAACTTGTTTTGTTGTTTCACAAAAACACTGCAGGAAAAGAAACATTTTGACAGTTTTATTTTAACCTCATCATAATCATCAAAGACGTTTTTAGATGATGTAAAAAGTTTTATGGAACATGGTGGGGGGGGTGAGGACCTTTTTTTTCTTTTTCTCTGTTCAGATGAAGCAAGGTAAGATTGGATTCACTGAACACACGAGCACCTTAAAGTGTGAACAACGCACGTAAAACTGTTCATACGCACATTTGTCTTAGCGTACACATGCAGTGCACGGCAAGGTAACTGGACCGTCTGATCCCCCCCCACACGCGCGCGCGCACACACACGTGCGCAAGTGTGAGTACAGTGCAGAGATGCCTGGCGAAAGATATGATGTTCAAGGTAGCCGGATAAAAGTGGTGCTGTTGTAATTCGATAGATGGGCTTTTGCAAAGATAATCTGTCCTAAACAGATGATCATTTCGGTAGGAAATTTGATTGATACGGTAGAATGGCAGACTGGGATTTTCTACAAGATTTAAAAGCTGCATCTGTATCTTTTTGAAAAGAGTGCTGGACAGCCGGCTTCATTACTACACCCCGATCATGGTATCCCTCGTGTCGCTCCTACCCCTCCATTCAGACACACCCCCCCCATTGTTTGCTCCTCTTCCTCGGCCACAGCACCCTTCTTTTCAGATGCTCTGTATCGGTCTTCACCCAGGTGCCTTTACCTATGGCTTATTTATTTGCTAACACCAACCCCCCACCCCCTTCAAAAACCCAATCCTATATATACTGCCCCCCCATTGGTCTGGATCCAAGAATGTTTCTGGTATAATCCTCTACTTCGGCCTCTGTTGCCACAGAAACATCAATAATATTCCTGCTCTACAACATCTTAGTGCATTAAAGTGGTCGTATAGAGACGCGGCACAGAGGCCTCTCTCGGAGTAATGCATTTCGCTGCAAATCCTGGGGAAAAAATAGAAGCGTAACTGTGCAGGAATAAAACTGGGAGGAAAAAACTGGGGGGGAAGGAGAGATTTGGATTGCTCATGTTTAGAGCCCATTTTTCTGAGCGATTTCTGTGGCCTTTCCACACGATGGCCGCCACTCCAGCTCAAGGAGCACTCGAGGGCCGAGTGTGATGGACATTGGGCACTCGCGTGCGCGCGCACACACACACACACACACACACACACACTCAAAGGCGTATGTACAAACCTGTAAACATGTAGACATAGGAGGCAGTATGAAAATGTTGAAATTTACAAAAGCAAGCTTAAACATATATATGCATGAAAATGTGTATACTTGCATATTTCATTGTTTTCTATTTTCCACATAGTACCGTACACTACAAGGATAAAGAGGCTGAGAAAGGGTCATGAATTCAGTGGCCCTCTGGAAGAGCCAACACCAAACAGGTTGCTGACCACTCATGTGCCAGAGAACAGTCATGTATGCTGAAATGAGATGTCCCACTGCAGTGACATTAGCAAGGACAGTTGGCACGGAGTGCTCCTCTGATGTTCACACCACGGTGGTGGAGATCCATGGGAACATTTCCTCTTGATCTCTCGCCCAGGCAATGACCCTGTATCGTAGGGCATGGTGGTTGCGACCCTTTACGGAAGGGGGTGCTGCATGCGAATGAGCCTGCAGGTCCCCCTGCAGGTTCGAGCGCTCATTCCCTGGAGGAGGCCTGGTTCTCCCTTCGCTCCACTAGGCTACACTCTCTCCTCAATGCAGCAGTCCTGGAGGTGACGGTCTCCTGGTTATCTGCCTGGAGCGTGCATCTCCATCCATCTCAATTAAAATAGAGCAATCCCCCCCATGTTGGTATTATACATTATCCGTCTAAATCTAATTTCAGAGAAACTGCCAGGGAGTCTAAAGTCATTAATTTGAGTGACATTGGTGTGGATTGTTATTCCACAATGGCAGTGAGGATAAGGGTATCTCGGAGCAGGCAGAGTTGGGCTGATGGAGCGCATAGACACACACACACACACACACACACACACACACACACACACCAGTGGCTATGGTAGACTTTGGCACAGGAGTCACATTGATGTGAGGCACAACCTGCGAAGACACACAATGGCAGTCGATAGAAGTATACACACACTGAGCAAACACGGGTGATCTGTGGTACACACCGGTACTCGCGGAAAATGTCTCGCGCAGGCTGTCATGGCAAACATACGATTTTCCTTGACACCGCAGTGTCTGCACGCGCCGACAGTTTTACTCACGCTTGTGCAAGTTGCTTTTGGTACACTGCACTGTACACCCACGATCGCCAGCTTTACAGACCCTCGTTCCATAGCGTGTGTTAGTAGTTGTTGGAACCTAGCTGAATTTTAGAGTGCCCAGGTTTCATCCTTGCCTTTCCCTGAACGGTTGAGATATGAGAAGAAGCTCAAGGAGAACAAATGTGGAGTTTCCACACGGTCTGCTCTGGTAACTTAGGTGATCTTCAGTTAGAACTATCCCAGCCTGTTTGCTGAAATACAGACCTTGCTGAGGGCTGGCTTCCTTGCTTTCAGAATACACACCTGATGCAGTCCTGTGTTTCTAAAATTACTTTTCTTACAAACACACCTTTTTTGTATATTGAATGGTAGTATGGCTCTTTTTACGGTCAGGCGCTGATAATCTTAACAGTGTGATTCGGCGAACTGCAGGGCAACAGTTTAGAGTTGGGGGCCATCAGGACCAGACCGTCATCATGCTGGGCCAATTATTCTGATTGTCACGGCTTTGTGATGGAGGCGGCTGTTGTCCCTGCCCTCAATCGGATGTTTTGATTGATCATTCGCTCTCTGTTTTTAAGAGTAAAGCAACAACACAGAAGTCGTGGCCTTTGCTTGATGAAGTGACAATCCCTCACTCCCCCGGACACTCCTGGCCACCCCATCAGAAACGTCAGGATGAGAAGCAAAATCAGTGAATTGTCACTGGGCTGTGTGATATTGTGGAAGCTCTCGGTCAGGGTGCTCAGACACATGGATATATGCCAAGGTACTCAAACACACGCATATACATGCATGCACGCACAAGAATATAGAAGTGTCTTCTTTGATAAACACATGTATTCAGAAATTTCATGAATTTACACACGTACATGCATAGAACTTTCCAAAAATAAGAATACCAAATTGGCAACGAAACTGGATAAATCCTGCGCAGTACAACACAAAGTACACACATCGCAACAAAATATTTAGCCACACGCCCATACAAACTTTTGCATTAAAAGTAAGCAGGCACACATTCATCCAAGCTACACTCCGTGGGTGTGTGTAAGCTAAAGTTAGGAAAAAGGTTGGGACACTGTTGCTAATGAGAGATGTCAGCAACTGAGCAGGGCCAAGAAGGAGCGAGACAGACACAGAGAGACACGGGGTGGGAGGGGAGGTAAATGGATTGAGGCTCTGAATGCATGTGGGATTTCCTTAACTAATTAGCCAACACTCAACATGCCCATAACAAACAGCTCTTTGGGCGGGTGGAGGTGATCACCAATCTGAACGGGCCTAAAACGCATTATCAGCATGCAATATTCAGGGCCTCTAATTTAGGCTTTTAGAGGAAACTCTATATGTTCCAAGGGCCCCCTAAAGCAAGAGCAATCTCAGCAGAAGATGGGAGCGAGCTGTCTCTTTTTAAATGCATGGCTGATGAATCTCCAGACGTGTTTTACACGGTGCAGTTTAAGTACAAAGTGTGATTTCCTCCATAATGGGAGGAATGACTGACAGTGCCCTCCCCCCACTGTCTTCCTCCTCCTTTCTGCTGCACTCACTTTATTTTTGGGCTGGTCTAGGTAAGTCTAAATACCAGTGAGTCTCTGGGACCAACTGTTGAGGAAGTGGCTTAAACAGAACAAGGTGTGGAAATGACAGGTGCGAGCGGATGTCGTCATAGTGGCCGTGTCCAAACTTTCATCTGCGTGTGGACCTGCTCTGGTGGACGGGGCAGTAGTGGGGACAGCAAAGGTGTATTTCTTTTTAAAGAAGTTCACCTGGTTGAAGCTGGCTTGCCTAACTTTGCGAAAGAGTAAGGACGTTCCAAAAAGGTTGGCTTCAACATTATTATTTATATATTGCGTTATTTATACTGTATATGTAATGCATTCGTCGTATTTTTTCTTTGAGGTGTACGTCGCTTTGGAGAAAAGCGTCTGCCGAATGAATAAATGTAAGTGCATTCATTTAACTGATGCCTTTCCCCAAGGCGAGTTATTTTTATGGCGCTAAGCTACTTGCAGCAATTTACTCATTTATGCAGTAGTGTATTTGTTACTAAAGCTGGGTAACTTGATAAAGTAATTTGCTCAAGGGTACTGTAAGAAAAGGATGGGTCTGAACCTGGGTTTTTAGATTGCAAGTCAACGGCTGTAGCCACTAAGGCACCTGCTAGGTTGACCTTCCTTTAGTTATTAGAGCTTCTGTACTGTATATCAGCAACGCTGGTCTTGTCTAAGCCATTGGCTGAAGTTTAGCAGGTAGCTGGCTCAGTCATACCTATTACTGTTTAGGATTTTATCATTTTGCAGGTGTCCCAACATCCTAGTACAGTCTTTGCCAGAGCTGCTGATTTAATGGGGCACTGGCGAGGCCAGTCCCACGCGGACCCCCTGCGTCCGAGTGAGCACAAAGCTGCTCATTTGCACATCGACCCAGAGAGGCTCTGGGTAATCTGTTCAACACCTTGCGCCCGTGCCGGGCTGCACGTCGTCAGCTTAGCGGTGAGTCACGTGAGAGGAAGTCGTACAACTTTGGCGTGTTTCAGTGCGGAGCATGGACGATAGGCCTGTATGCCGGCAGGCGTGTGCTCTACGAGGCCAAGCCTGACCTGTGTGCTCCCGCAACCTTCCGCTGTTGCTTTCTTCGCACGGTGCTGGCACGCAACGTCGCACGCTATCCTGTGCCCGCTGTTCACCTCCCCCCTTTCCTCCGCTACCAAACCCGGCCCTTTTATCCCTTGTGGTCTCCATGGGAATCGAGGGAGGAAAAGGCTGAGAAACTCTGAGATTTTCGCCCCACTTCTTGTCACGGCTGTTGCTGCCGGTTTTCAGAGGGTGAGAAATGTGTTGCTTTCAAGTGCGAGTTATTTCCTGGTGTGTTCCTCTCCAAATGCCACATGCTTTTTTTTCTTTCCCTTTTTCACCCCTCCTCTTCTTCGTCTTTCTTCAGCAATTTCCAGTTATTTTCCTGTCGAGCATGGTTTCCAGGTGGCCAGCTGAGCGATGGCTCTCCTCTCTCTTTCCCCCTCTCTTCCGAGCCCCTTTGCCCCTTCCCCCCTCCCCACCACCACCACCACACATGGCCCCCCTCCACCGAGGCCCGTGCGCTGCGGTCCCCGGCCGGATGGTGAAACCGGCAGAGTGCCAAACAATCCCGAGGTCATAAAAATGTCACTTCCCATTGACTTGCAGAGATTGCTTTCTGGAGCGCAGGGGGCACGCACCTCTTGGCCACCTCCGCTACCTCGAGGTGGGCCGCCAAACATATGGATGGAGCTGGGCGCCACTCCTCAGGCTTGTCTTGTCTACCTTTCTTTCACGTACTGGTAATCCTCTGTCAAGAGCAAGTGTCAGAAACATTGTGATGTAGCCGATTGATGCTGTCATGCTGTCTGCTGCAGTGACGGTCTGTCTCGCAGAAGTTTATGCTGAGAGTTTTAGCAGTATTTGACTTCAAAAGCAGGATATTTATGTTTGTTTTGTATAGATTTTTTTAAAGATGTTGTAGCTGAGTGTCTTTCTCAAGTCCTTGTCACTAGGGTTGATTGATGTGCTTTTCGATGGAGGGTAGTAAATAACGGTGAATTTTGTGTTTGTTTTACATCTACTACTACATGTAGAACTTTGTTCAGTAGCTGCTGTGAGCTGATCTGTGGAGCAGGGGGCACCAAGCAGTCCCAGTACCCAGGTCCCCCACATAATTGATGATTATAATCATGGAAATAGAACTCTTTGCGTTTCTGTATAGCTTCCTGTTTCCTATTCCACGTACAAAAGTGTGGAGAATGGGACTCTTTTGAATTACCGTGCCTTTTTTCTTTCCCCCAGAAGAGCTCAGCGGGTAATTCATCACTTCCTGCGCCATTGTTCGGCTCTGCACACCTAATTGAATGTTTATATTTAACTCATGGGGAGGGCTTGTCTGCAGGTTATATCAGCCCGAATGCAGACCCGGAACAAGGCTCTAATGCTCTTAATTATAAGCCATGCAAGAGTTGTACTTTCCCCTTCCTTTCATTATATGAGCAGAAACCTGTCCAAATGAGCCCGGTTAGATGAACGCGCTCGCTGCCAAGCGTTCCAAGACCCAAACAAACCTGTGCGAGGCCTCGTTTACACCTAGTTTTGTTTTAAAGCTGTCCAAGTAGATTTTTGCAGTGTGCGTGGAAAGCGAGTGTTTAAATTAGTCATAACTCTAGGCTTTTAAAGTGGGGCAGCCGAAGGGTAAGCGAGAGGCCGGCTGCTGCTAACGGTGCAATGTGCTAATCTCCCTCACCTCTTCCTGTTGTCACTGCCACGCTCTGCCGTATCCCCTATCGTCCAGTGTGGCCTCTGAATAATTGCAGCGAGCAGGAATTTTTTTATTTATTTTTTTTTCCAATGCATACGTGATTGCCTCTCTCAAGCGCGTCTCTCGTCCTTGAGTGAAAGACTATCCCCCTGGTCCCGCTAATCCCGCATCCCTGCCTTGTTGGAGAGGGGATTTACCGCCAGCTCCTGGGCCTTATGCATGTGGAGGAAGGAGCACAGCGCCTCAGCTCCTTATCCTGTCCTCACTCACATCTGCAACTCCCCCCCCCACCGGTGACTCTTAACACATTCCCACCTGCTTCCCCCCCACCTGCACCTGCACCCTTCGCTTCCACTGGTGCATCTTTTGCATCCACCACAACACTGACTCTCAGGTGTCTGTACAACCCACCTTAGCTACAAATGCAATAACCCTGCACTTAATTGTCCCAATGCATGTGCTTTTGTGATATATTGCCAAAATGGAGACCACGGTTCAGTCCGATGGCTGCTATTCTGTCTGTATGCGCTTGCACGGACACTGAATTGGAAGGGCCCTTTGCACTCGCTAATACATTATGCCAAGAGGTGTGACATGCGTGCTGCGTGTGCCGAACCTGTGGCCGAGTTCCCGGGACCTCAGGAGACTCCTGTTTGGCCGCAGCCTACATGCGATCAGGGACATATATGTACGTGGTGGACATGCCCTTGTGCAGGTCACATGCTAAAGGAAGGTGTACCCGAACACACATGCAAGCTCAGAAGCCTCCCACGGAGCCTCTGATTCAGAGCAAGCGAGTGGTATGCAAATGTCGCCATTGTGGAAGAATAAACATTTTACATTAATCTCCTTAATTGTCATTAACCCCTGGAGCTGTGCAGAAAGGTGTTTTCACAAAGAAGGGCTGAGAGGGAGGGAGAGAGCGCCTGTGTTTGCGTGTATGTGTCTGAGAAGGGGGAGGATGGGAGAGAGAGAGGGAGAGCATGAGGGGTAGGTGGAGAGGCGGGGGGTGGGATGGGAGAAATGTAAGGCCCAGCAGAAGTGCCCTCCAACGGGGGCTACATTGTGCGTGGAGTGCGGCGGTTCATTAATTACCCTCCTGAGCAGCCCAACGACGGCTCTCACACTACCCGCTCCCCTGTGTTTGTGTTTGCCTTTGTGGCCGGCATGTTGGAATCTGGGCCTCACAGCGAGAGGGACTGCGGGGCCTTCTGGGTGATGGTGTGCTGTGTGTGTTATGATCTGTGTGTAGGACCCTGGTCTCAGGGAGACTGTGACCTCCTTGGCATTGACTGAGGTGGTGTCCATAGGCATGCTTGGGTTTCTGGGAGTGGGCATTGAGACCGTCCTACTTGGGAAGTAAGGCTTCTTGACATTTGAACCTCGCACGTTCCATTTACTCCTTCGTTGCCGAGGGCTTTTTTTGAGGGTGGGCAGCGAAACACTGTTACTAGCGAGAGATGGTGTAATGGTTAAGGAACGGCTTTAACGGAGTGGACTGGTGGCGCACGTTAATGACCTAAGGCCGCCGGTTTATTCATAGCAGCGGACTGCGATATCCAGCTGTGTAAATGAGTAAAATGTCTGGCTATTTAAGTCATTTTATCTGCACCTACATCAGTCCAAATTATATCGCGCCATAGTGCTCCAACTCCTGAGCATTTATGTCTTGACGGCTTCACTCTGGTCTTTAAATTGTAACAAAGAACATTAGCACAGAAGCAGAATTGCTGCGTTTGTTTAAATTTTATAGCACATTTCTCCAAAGCAGTTTACAAAATTTATCTAGTACTTGCACTTATCAACCTATTTATACAGCTAGGTAAATATTTTTTTTTTGTTTTTGGTATTGGTGCAATTCTGGGTAAGTACCTTACTCAAGGGTACCATAGGTGGACTTTAGTCCTCATCCTTTTAAAATGAATATCAGTTGACTGTGTTTCTGTGTAATCTTGAGCTTTTGAAAAGCTCTGGTACCAACAGACTGTTGGAGTTTTCCATATCCTGCCAGTTGATGTTATGACATTTTCTCATCATCACTGAGAAGCAGGACTAAGGCTTGTGTTCTCTCTGCTTATTGTAAAGAGCAGATGGGTGTCATGAGAGCACAGCTCTGCACTCTGCCAAGAAAAGCTAGCCACACGTGTGTATTCTTGGTCACCTCAAGGTCAGGAGACCTGCCTGCTAAACTAAGCTGTTCCCACCCCTCCGTTGTCCCAGCATGGGGCTAATGTCTTTTCTCACTATCTACTACTGTACACAGTTATCCCACCCTGGCCTTTCCCCATGCTTTATTCAGTAGACAAGTGTGAGACCCACAAATACCCCCCCCCCCCAACAAGGGGGCAGTGGAACCCTCCAGAGCTGGGGCGGGCGAGGGGGGCGGGCAGCACCTGTTAATCTGCTGGCCGGAAGGCCTGCAGCTGATTGCAGGATTTGTCCAAAAGCTGTAATTGCACCAGAGGTGGTCAAGTGGTGGAGCCTGGGTGTAAAACAATAGGCAGATTAGCCCTGACCTCACCTTGTTGGATGTTTGGTGGCGTGGGGTGAACAGCTGCCCCCACGGCCCGGGGTAGAGCTACAGCGAGGCTCCCTTACTTAGATACTGCTGGGCACACGGCACTGATGGAAGGCAAGTCAAGCAACTTGTAGGATGGTGGAGGGCTGGCGATGTCTAACATGAGTTTTGTGGCTTAAGCTGTGGAAAAACAGGTGCGCTTGCATGCGCATAGATAAGGTTTTTTTTTTGGTTTTTTTTTTTTTTTTTTTTGGTCAGTGTATTGTGTGTTTTTCATAAAAAGAAAAAGTTTTCTGAGCACAACAGTACAATTAATGTCAATAATGAGATGCAGCATAGTTTCTCTGGCTGAGCTACAGCGTGCGGATTACGAGAAGCTCGTCTGAACTGCATGGGCACCATATCGGCTGTTGCATTTCCTGTCCCCCCCCTTAGCTCGTACACACACCCTCCTGTGATCCCTATATCAGAACGTCGTTTGTGGAGATGCCGCTCTTTCATCTGGGAAATGTTCTCCGATGAAGGGAGACCGGGGGGATCAAGGCCCAGAGGAGAGGCTGAAGTCACAGTACCAATTCCCTTTGCTCACATATCTGATGGACGCTCAAATTAAGGCGAGCCGTTGGACCGGCTGTGGAGAGCAGCTTTCCAGACTCACGATTGAAGCACTTTGTGTCATCGTGTCTCGTATTTCTTTTCATTTCAGCTTGATTTTTTTTTTTTTTTTTTTTTTTTTAAATTATTTTTATTTGCACCATGTGACAACAGTTTCAAACTTCTAAACCCCAGCGGAGGCCGTAGCCTGCAGAGCTTTTATCTGGTAAATGAAAAGAAAACTCCTTTCCCCCCTTTTTTTACCACATTGCAGAATCCCAGAGCAAGGTCACATTCATACAGTGTCACCAATTTGGTGTCTACTGTCTGCTTTCTGGCAGGTCTGTTTCACATTACCGCTCTGATGTTTTCCCTTGTATGAGACATAAAATTAGTTAAATGTAACACCGTTGTGCACATGGATAAATGTTGGACACCTGAAGGTTATGAGTTCCATTCAAGGAAGGAGCACTGCCGTCAAACCATCAAGAAAACTTTATGCTGAATTGAGCCTGTGAAATGTCTAGTTATATAAATGAGTCTAGTTCTGCAGCTTTAAATAAAATCAACAAGTTAATGATGACTTGCTGTCTCACAGTGTCTGGATGATGTGAGAAGACATGGGTTCAATCCCCGCTGAGTCTGTGTGGAGTTTGCATGTTCTCCCTGTGTCTGTGTGGGTTTTCTGTGGGTGCTCTGGTTTCCTCCCACAGTCCAAAGACATGCTGTTCAGGTTCACCCATAGTGTGCGAGTGACAGAGAGAGAGAGAGAGAGAGTGTGTGTTCCACTCATGTATGGATGAGTGACCCAGTGTAAGTAGTGTATCTAGCAGTGTAAGTCACCGCGGTGAAAAAGGTGTGTGGGCTGATAACACGACATAGAGTTCATCGGAAGTTGCTTTGGAGAACAGCGTATGCTAAATAAATAAATGTAAATGTAGTTATGTTGCGTTCCTCTGCTGTACAAGAAGGTAAATGATTTGCATTGCATTTATTCTGTTCTAAACTACCTATAAATGATTATAGGTAGTTTACTTTAGTGTACTGTATCTAACACTAAGTCACTTTAGGGAAAGTTGTCAGCCAAATATTAGTTATTAATAATGTGCTCTACACAGAACTGCTTCAATAATAAAAAACAGATCAAAGAATAACCAGTAAGTAGTATTACGTGTCTAATACGTGACTTTGACATTATGGATTGACATCCCAATGAAGGAGCTGCTGTTGTACCCACTGAAACAGGTACTTTTGTAATCATGCAGTTGTATAAATCTTTGAAACAATAGTAATTACTAGTAGGCAATCTCTTGTTCGTGATAGTTTTTATGTCTGATGACCTTTCCCAGTCAGTAAATTCCACGAGACGTCCCCCGAACTGTGAACGCTTGGGTAAAGATTTATGTAGAAATGCATTACTATAGTATTCATGATGTGTGAGAATTCAGCCTTTCTTCATACCTGAAGCCCAATGTTTTGAGTTTTCCCTCCTTTGTCATCTCCGCAGATGAGATCAATCAGTCAGTCAAAAGCGGTTTGACCTAGCGCCCTTGCTAACAGTGCTCTGCTGAGGAGCAGTCAATGGTGTGAGGGCGCTAAGTGCCAAAAGGTCAGAGGTCGTCCTTATTGTGCGGCGGTTTCTCGTAACGGTGTTCAAGGCCTCGCCGGGGGACTGTGTGCTCTGGGGTGCGCGTTGAATGAGGGGTGTTACCTCACTCTCAACATACATACAGCCAGCCGCCTCCCGTGGCATCACAGATTGGAATGTACAAAGACACCCAGCAGTCTGACTTCCTGCGATCTGGGGGTGTTTGACCCCTACCAGTTTATCTACTGCATTTAATTTCCCCCTCCCAACGATTCAATCGTAATTTAAAGGTGTTCTAAATAATTCTTGTGGATTATGTGATTATGCGGGTGTTGTAGCTGCTTATAGTGAGAATTACAGTGTTTCTCTCTGGCAACTGCATTGATGAAATGCTTTGTTTCAGGCCAGTGGGCTGCTTATTTTTGCGCCCTTGTGCAGGTCATCTGGCAGGGGGATGAGGGTGGGGCCGGAGGACGGTGAAGAGGGGAGAGGCTTTCAAATCTAAAAACATATTTGTTGATTTTCTCATTTTGGTTTTATTGTATTAATTTCTGATGCTAATGCTGTAGGATTAAGCCGCCCCCCCCCTGCACAGATGCTTTGTGTCGACAGTGGAAGTGTATTGTCCCCTCCTTACCATGGCTCCCTCCCTGAGGTGAGTGCACATTGAAGGTGACTGTTTAGTGGCGAGCGGACCTGCGAGTGATTACCAATGCAGGTCCTGCAGCTGTCCCGATCTGAACAGGTGGTCCCGCAGCTGCCGCGTGCCCTCCCGCCCCCTACCTCTACCTCAATACATCGACACCGAGTGCTACCACATGGAAACACGTACAGTGTGACAGAGGCACAATATGGCTTTGTTAATTCTCTTTCTTTCTTGCTGTTTTTGTCACTGTCCCTTGTGCAAGTGCTAGTTTACCGGTAGCATAGCCAACCGGCCCCCTTCTACAACTGGTCGGTCAGGCCCGTACTCATCATTCAACAACAGGCACTGCAGGTCGATGCACACACTACTCTTTGAGTGAGCCAGGGGCGGAAGCTGAGAGATGGAAGGAACTCCTCTCAGGGACAGCGGGATAAATGAAGGAGAACATTCTTCCTCGCAGAGCCCTGGGCAATAGCCACAAATGGATGGTTATTAATAGGCTCCGTCTCCTTTCCTCCCTCCCTCTCATGGAGTACAGTCTGCAGGGGTTGGGAGAGATGTGATTAAATCAGCACATGATATCTCTGACAGGAGGCACTTAAACCTAATCACCAAGTTTGGACAGAAGTGTCCCAAGGCAGTGGTGGGAGCCCGCTGTTCAGAGGTATGCTCCCCCGCATTGACTGCTGGCTTCCTGAGCCACAGGAGGAATATGATGGGTATAAGGAGAAAGGAGAGCATGGAGAAGGGAGTTTATGTTAAGCTTTGGGGAGGCGGGAGGGCAGATTGATGACGGGAGCGGTGTGAGAGATCAAGGGAGGCAAGGAGAGAGGGATCTTTGAGAGAAGACAGACAGGAACGCAAGCCTAAGTTGGATGGAGGTTCAGACTCTGAGAAGCAAAGGGAAAACTTGTTCAAAAACACGCACAGGCAAACGACACCGAAGGCACAGAATCTGTTGCTGGGCTTGCAAATTAGTTCTGACTGCCACTAATTTAAATTAACTCTTTCTTTTTTTTTTTTTTTTTTTTTCCCCCCCCTTCTCTGTAACCTGAGGGATCTTTTCAGAAATGCACAACGAGTTTGTCATTTGCCTCGGGGTGGAGGTGATTCCCGTGCACAACGTGTTCGTGATGTGCGAGTAGAGCAGGGCAGAGCAGGGCAAAGCAGGGCGCCGTGGTCCAGCAACTCTCATGGCGACTGGACTGCTTTCTGGTGCTATGTCTGTTACGGGCGAGCATTCACTCTTCTGTGATGTCAGATAATATAGCAGCTGATGAATTGGATCACTGACCGAAAGGCTACCAGTTCAAATCCCAAGAAGGGGCTTTGTTTTGCTTGTAATGTAAAATTGGTGATGTGTCGTAATGATTGGCTGTAACAGATGGGAACATCAGCGGTTCCACCATGGACAGATCTACCATAAGCTACGAGTCCCCCTCAGGCTCAGTGGGGACCTCCCTCACGAAGGCCATTGTGGCGCCGTCATTTCCGTGTTACCAGCGCATCTTTGTGCTCCTCTGAATGAGTTCCACAAGCCTTGCCGGAATGTCCAGGCCCTTCCTTTTCTCCCCAGGAAAATGGACAGTGGAGGTAAGGCATCTACTATTCAGATTGCCTCCGCCACCCCCCCAAACACACACCGCCAACCCGTCCAGTGCTCCCTGGCTACGAGCGCATTTACTGCTTCTGCAGCTCTATTCTTGTGGCTATAATTGACCAGTAGAGACCAGGCTGCCAAGGCGACCCAGGGGGGTCAGTGTGGATGGGGGGGCCAGTGGCCCCATTTTTCCGCCACCTCAGGGGGCACCCATGCTGTGACCTAGCAGCCACCACCCCACAGTACCCCCCCCGCACACACACATGCACACCATGGGTGCACTGGGCTGAAAGGCCTTTGTCTCTTGTGCTGGCTGCCAATCCACGGCCCTTCTCTTTCTCTGTCTCTCCGTTTCTCCCTCCCTGCCTCGGTCTCTGTGGGCGCTCTGCAGAAGGATTGTCGGACTTATCTGTCGGCTGCAGGAAGTGCTGGGGTGATAAGATGCCTCTGCGATCCATCGCGAGAAGGCTGCCTCGGATTCCCGGTTAAAAACTGAAGTGTGTGTTTGCACCTGTGCCTCTATAAAGAAAGGCTTCCAAAAAAGCTGTGACGGCATGAAGTGAACGGCAGCAATTCACTAACTGCACTCCCAAAACATTGTCATCTTTTGCAGTATAACAGAGTAATTTATCAGACATAAAATGGTATCTTTAACAGTGCCAGTAATATCTTGACACTTTGCTGGCGTTCTTGTGTTTGCCCAGTGTGAGACTTAGTAGGGATTTGTTCTGTCCAGCTAAACAGGGAAGATGGGCACAGTGTGACCTGTGATCCTGCAGGAGGGACACTTTCCATGAGCTCTACCAGGCATACACTCATGCAGTGTTAATTCCCCCATACTTCTTATATAGATGTCTGTCTGTCTTGTGCAATTGTGCTTGAGATAATAGTGATCATTACTAATTATTGACTATTATTAGAATAACATACTCATTATTATTATTATTATTATTATTATTATTATTATTATTATCATCATTATCTGCTCTGCAATGGACTGGAGTCCTGTCCAAGATGCATTCTTCCTCATGTTTCCAAGTTAGGCTCTGGACTGCAACCCTACATTGGACAAGTGGTTACTAATGATAGGAGGATTATTAATACTACTTGTACTTGAACAAATCTAACACTTGTTACAATGCACTATAAATCCTGTATATGTCACTTGTTTTACTAATTCAGTATAATAATTGTAAAAAATAATAAGCTAAATCTTGTTTGAATGTTTTTGTCCCCGTGTTCTGTGGCATATGAAGCACCCAAGTGAAACAGCAGCATGTGGTGCGAGTAAAGTCACAAGATTGCTTACCTCAAATGCACCACGACAAATGGAAGGGCCTTATAAATAGAGCAATAAATCATTCATAAATGAGTAACGGACTATTTCGGATGCTAAAATGTAAACATTGTAAGTTGTCCTGGATAATGGCATCTGTAAAGTGAATAGATTGATGTAATGTAGACACTGGCAATTCCACAAGGACATCGTATGTAGTGGAAAGGAAGGAAGATGTTGAGTTTGGTGCTGGGGCGTCGTGGGTCTGCCTCTTGTTGACTCAGAGCTGGCGGCTGGGATGAGAAAAGTGGTCCTTGCAGTGGAATGGATGAAGAACACATCACAAGGGGATGTCTTCCTCCCTGCTGCCCAATCACACCCTTTCCCATTGTCTGTTCTGCTATAAGACAGATGCCCCCTTTTGTTTTGTCTGTACTGACTTACGGATTCTAGGTTGGAAGGCAGTAGTAGGTGTAGCAGTCATCCTCGGATATTGGCCCTGTTAAGGCTTTGGCTCTGTAAACCCTGCTGTTTGAGTCAGGCTTTGTGGTCTCACCCCCCCCCACGGTATAATGGCTCTATAAATGTAGTGTTGCCCCCCTTGGGGTTGGTCAGGGCACCATCCTGCCATTTGTCGCAACCCAGACCCCTAACCCAGGAACTAGCCAATGCCCAGCTGGCGTTCACCAGCTCATCATTTTGAAAATTATGTGTTTACTTTGTCCCCTCATTATTAAAAAGTAACCCCAACACTAATGACGGGTGTGTAATTTCACAGTGCTCTTGTTTTCAAGCATGGCCACGGAGAGATCTTTTGCTAGTGTCATTTCAAGACCCGTGGCCTGATTCAAGACTGCCGTTGCAAATAATGACAAATACGTCACAGGAAAAAAAAGCCATCTGCCCCAGACGTACTCATCCTGGTGATTGTGGTGGTCTTGTGAGGCCTGTAACTGTAGAGCGAAAGTGGGCGGGTAGTGGCCGGCCTTGTCAGGGTCTAATTCTTACGCATCATAATGTGCCACTGCTCAGTGTGTAACTTGCGCTTGTGCAGCTTTTGTTCATTTAATTGCCACAGTGCAATGAACTTGTGGTCACTCCTATCACTTTGTAATGAACCAGTGGTTACATGCAACCCCAATGGAGTTGTGCTTTCTTTCAGTTAGCCCTCCTGCCTCGAACCGAAGGATACTGTAGCAGGATCCCCTGGGAAAGAAAAGTGCTCTCCCAAAATCAATAGCGCTCCATAAAAGGTACATTCGTCCCATTGCTCTGCGCTAGGCCTGACCACACCAGAGTGATGATACAGTTGAATGAATGAGACCTCTGTTTTCGGGTGTACTTACACTGACCCTCTTTAGGTAGGAGACCACAAATCCATTCACGCAGAAGAAGTTCATCATCCTCTGAGGGCTCAAATATGTCATAATTCAAATAGGGGCCTATGATCTGCCCGTTCTCCCATGTGACTTTTTCTTCAAAGGTAGCACGCAGCGGAGGGGTCTGAACGTGGATTGTGGAGCCGCTCGTCCCTCACGGGACCTCTGAGTGGCTCTCTGCCTCAGAACCTTTAAGTGTGTGTGAGCTGTCTCCGGAGCCACCTGTCAGGGTGCCATTGCACTCTGTGTGTGTTTTAATCCCATTGCCCAAGCCTTGTTCTGTGATCAGTCCTCGCGATTCCATTTCCCCCTCTATCTTGGGTGAGAGAAAGACTTTCAGCGAGCCGCACCGAGGAAATTGCTGGCGCCCGATTACAGATCAAGAAGGGGCCGAGTAATCAGACTGTTGTTATTATTTGACGGGTATTTGGGTCAGAGAGAAGGAAGTAATTTAGAGAGGGAGGAAGAGCAGAAACAAGGTAAAGATGGAGCGAGGAAGGCAGAGGAGTTTTGATTCGTGTCTCGGTTTAACTGGAGTAAGAACCACGTTCAGGTGTTGTGATCAAATACACTCTAGACACCCTAACTGTTTAGGGTCCCTTGTTTTTCAAGGTGTTTTTCATCATATGCGGCTGTCCTGTATTACTAGAAAGTGCGTAGTGTTTTTTTTTATTTTTATTTAAACATTTATTTTCAGAAACTCTTGTTCAGGACAGGGCCAGCATGATCTTAAGCCTGTCCTGGAAACACAGGGAGTGAGACAGAGCACAAGTCCCTAACAGTGCAGACAGACACACGCTCATTCAGTCTCACATACACAAAGGAGAATTTAGAGTTCAATTCAGCTGATACTTGGAAAATAGTATTTAGGTTTATTAAAGGCCCATCTGACAACATACTGAGAATTATTTTCCTCAACGCATTTAATGTCATCGTTATGTACAGCACCTTAAATGAACTTTCGGGTTTTGCAGAGCTCAGCCAAGCTAGTTCTTATTGATATCATTGTCTTATTTCTGGTTTTGTAACATCACAGCTCAAGGGGGGGGGTTCATCACGGGTGAGGACTTTGGCAGGGGATGTCTGTCCTGTCTCCTGTGTCCTGGACCTTGTGTCCTGGTGCAGTCTCCCTGACCTCTGTTCCCGCCACAGTCAGCATCGTGCAGCTCCATCCCTGTAGTGGAAGTGTCCATCTTAGAGAACTGTCATCAAAGCCACTAAGCCACTTACTGCGTGAAGGGGAAACACCACACCCAGAGATTAGCCCTGGGCTTACTGGACTCTGCAATTGACTGCCTGTCCTTCCAAAGAGCTGCTTGACCCTGTGACCTCTTGAAGGCCTTGCCAAAAACCCAAGCTGTTCTGCCCACTTCACTTTTACGCAAACTTACGCAGATAAGAGACTCCTGCGACACACCGTACAGCATCTTCCAGTAATTCCTGTCTGAGCTAAAGATACTGTGCTACAACCAAGTATTCATGCCTCATGAATATTCATGAAATGGTGACCCAACAGTTGATTCTGAGCAAGTGATTTGCACTTCCTGTCTGATCTGTCTGTCTTCTCCAGTCTGTGGCTGTCTACCCTGACTAGCATGGAGTTCCATGTTTAATGGTAACGTTGGGGAATGAAAGATGCCCACAGCAGCATCACATTGTAAGTAAAATGTTCCAGCACATCAGTGTAGTCCCTGTCATTTCATGATTATATGCAAATTAGCTAACCTGTATCTATAAATATAATGCTTGTCATTTAACAGTCAGAGTGACGGGTGGAATACATTAAATCTTTGTTTCCCTAGTGTCTCTTTTTTTGAAAGCTTGCTCTTGATGGCTAAGGTCAGGCCTCCAGTCGGATGTCTTGCTCACGTGAAGATGAGCGAAGCAAAAGAACCAGACCGTTGATCTAGCAGTGTGGCGATGTGAGCAAGTCGGTGAAGCTCTGGTTTAATCTCATGGTGTCGTATTGATTTTTGTATTGTGAGCTATGATACAGAGGCCAACGTCTTTTAGGAGCATTTACTGGGAGTTGCAGTGCATTGCTCCGCTCCGTGGCTTACTGTGCCGACTGACACGCTTATTAACCGGCGGCGATGATTGACGTTGACTGACATTCCAGTAGGGGGGCTTTGGGGTAAGTTCACAGCTCCTGAGTGCGGCCCATAGTTTGATTGGTTCGCAGAGCCACGCAGCCCACCTTCTCGAACCCAATGCACTGCGTCCTTTTTGGACCTCTGCTCTCACGGGCAGAGTGTGAGTGCAGGGGGAAAAAGCCACAGAGGTGGAGACGGAGAGAGAGAAGAGGAGAAGGCGGACAGGAGGAGCAGGGATAATGGAGGCAGTTAGGGAACTGGCGGCGCTCTGTCCAGGTGTCACACCGCTTGACAGGCGGTCTGTCAGAAGACGCCCGCGTTGTGCCGAAATCTCCGCAAAATCCCACTCTCTCTCCCTGACCCCTCACCCTCGCTCTCCTCAGCGAGTGACAAGTGAAATAAAATAATGAGAGGAAAATAAGGAGGAATTAAGTCCAATTAAATGTCAATTGGCTCTTTCTCTCTCTTTTTTTTTTTTTTTTTTTTTCTCCTCCTCGCCCCAACTGCCGCCATTTGTGAATATTCCGGGAGCTCTTTGATTTCGGAGGAGTGGTGTGACACATGAACGGAAAAAATTCTTGATGCAAATGGAGAACTGTCTGCTGACCTGAGCAGGAGGAGAAGGGATGTGGGGGCTGCTTGTGAGCAGGGCAGGGAGAACTTAGAGGGGAAAAAAAAAAAAAAAGGCTGAAAGGTAAAGGTTGTGGCCAGTCCTAGATGCGATGTGACCTGCTGTACAAAACTGAACCTGAGTGCAATGGACGTTGACAGTTGGATGACAGTTTCCTCCACCACTGATGGATCTAAACTCGGTGGTAATTGCATCAGTATCACGTACTTGCATGCAAAACGCGTTGTGCTTTAGAGACGCCCTTAAGCAGTCTAACCATGACATTCTCAACAGAACCTCAGGGAACAATTTAACCTTTGCATGTGTGGCGATATACGTAATACACAAGTGTTGTTTGATAATGTGTATGGTATATTGACATAACATTTTATATGTGCTATTTACAGCAGGTCAGAAAGTGATGTTTCTGTGGGTTTCAGTTGCGATTGAGTCGTCTGAGTAACATCACTTACACATTACGTGTAGACAGTACCACTTATGGTAGCTATAATGAAAGCATGTGTAGAGATGAGGCAGGGATGGGTTCTTTCAGCACTCACCTGAGCTCCATGTCAACGTGGCAAGACATTCTGTGGGCCCAGAGTGATGTGAGTGCATTTTGGGCCAGTGCACAAACCACACACTCTGCGTCTTGGGCAGGAGCCTCTCTCGACTGCTGAACTACAGGAGGCCATGTGTTACAGACCCCAGCCTTTCGGCTGCACAGGGAAGGCAGCGATAGCCTGCAATAGAGGCAGCAATAGGGTTTTTGACAGGTTGGGTGAAAGGTCAGATGCAATCTGGACTTTGGTAATTCACTGCAGGAAGTGAATTCTATTCTGTTTGTTTGTTTTTAATATTTGTTGCTGTCTGAGTAATTACCTCGAGGAAGAGGTGCAGAGTTGCATGTGGGGGCGTGAGATTGTCTTTCGGGGAGGGGGGTGGCATTTGTGTACGTGTGTGAGTCGAGGGGGTTGTGAAGACTGGGAACTGCATGTGGGATTGTGCCTCTTAGACTGCAGAGATTTGGGAAGATTTGTGTGTTTAATAGGGGGGAGACGAGCGGCTGTGGGTGTGTGGGTGTGTGTGTGTGTATGTGGGGGGGGTAGTCTGCAGGACCTGGATTAGACCCCCTGCTCTTTGCTGATGCAGCCTCTTGCTGTCTTATCTTAATGCCTTTCAGAGCAGCGCCGCTGTCGCTGTCTCTTCACGACCCGCTGTCACCGCTGCCTATTTGCACAGTCTCAATTGCTGGCCAGATTAGGCCAAGAGGTTGTGTTACCCACAGATATAATAATGTATAATCAGCTCCTATTCTTATTCAGGGGGGAGGAGGAATGTGTTACACAAATGTCAGCGGCGCTCACTTTCCCACTCCCTCTTCCTGCTCTCTCTTGCCGTCCCCCGCTCCCGCGCTCTCTCGCTCGTGTCAAATCTCAGGGACGCTCGCGGAGCAGCGGTACGCAGCAAGGCCGGCTGAATCTGCCCTGCTTTGTGAAACGGAGGAAATGAGATGCAAAGCTCCGGCGCATCCAGACGCAGAGCCCGCCACTCGGGTGGTGGAAGTGAAAACAGAGTATTAAATGGAAATGACATATAGCGGTCGAACACAGTGCTGCTGTGCGTGTTTGTGCAAATACTTGAGTGTCTGTGGAGGCTTGAGGGATTGGTCGGGGGGAGGCAAAGTCCTTGCTTTTACCTATGGAAAGATGGCCCCAGAATTAATGGTGCTGACTATCTTTTGGCTCTGTCATTATGGCCCTTTGATGCCACTGGGGACATGGAGGACTGGAGCACATTCAGACTGAGACTCTTAAGACTACTACAATCACATTGAGGTTAAGACAACACTATTCTGTGTGTCACGTGGAACACGAGGATACAGCTTCGGCGTAAAGAGTGGCATTGGAATGACTTTAATGCTACAGTACACTAAAGCCGATACTCTAGTATGTCCTCACAGAAGCTCGTTCTCCTGCACTGCATTTCGTACTGATGCATAGTACACTTCGCAGCTGTGAAATTACATTACTGGACTCCGAAATGAAGCACCAAGGACATTAGGAAAAGTACAGGATAAGTATTTGTATGTTCAAGGTTCAAGGATGCACATGGGATTTCTTCATTGCTGTTGGTTGTTGCAATGTTTCTCTCTACTCACAGAAGCTTGGAATGATGTTATTTTTGCTTGAGGTCTTAGCACGAGGCAGAGGTCAGGGTTGTTGGTGCTTCAGTTCACTTTAATGGTTAACCTCGCCATAAGATAGGCTTTTGAAAAACACTCGTGCTGTAAGATCTCTCTGCATTGTAGCTCCACTTAGGGCTGTATGGAAATGGTGCTGGAGAACTTGTTGTTGAGATGGGTGCTCTCCTCCCGCTGTCCCAGACCACAGTTACTCTGAAGAGTAGAGCAGGCAGGATCAGGGACAGGTGAAGGTCAGTATTGACCACTCCCTCCAAGGGCCCTATGTGATGCATTCGGGCTTATAATTGTACAAGTCGCGGCTCCCGCTCCGCCGACTGAGCAACGCAAGCTGGGGCTATAAAAATGTTAATTTTCCAAGCAGCAAGGACCTTGCTGCTGTCTGCATTTTGAAAAGGGCCGACCGGGCTTATTAATGTGCCCACAGCCTCGTTGAGATTGAGCAGAATGTATTAGATGTATTCAAATCTGCATCTTGAGTTTCCCTTACCTCATCACGAGGCTTTACCATTCTGCCACTTAGTCAGAAAGGGTGCCGAGACGGTGAAGGACACCTGTGTGCTTTTCTCCCACGTGACGACAACACAACAGCAAGGGGAAGCCAGGCGGCCTCCAGAAACTCCGTACTGCCCAGTCTTGTGGACTGCGCCGCGTCATAGCGAGTCAGGTTGAGTGCGTCTATGCAACGTCCTACTGCTGCACCAACAATCTGTAGAAAAGTACAGTACCGGAGTAGGGAAGTGGCTAGGGAACGACCCCCAGCTTTGACGGAAAATATAACTTGGTCGCTTTACCTTCTCTTGGGCCTCCGTGACTTAACACAGGGTAACGTGCAATAAGGTGACTCTCTGTGGCTGCAGGGAACGCACCAATGGCAGGAACTACCTTAATTAGTATCCACAGAGCACCTCTAATTGCATAATCTGGAGGGCGACAGAAAAACGTAATTTGACCAAAAGGAAATGACTGGGGGGGGGCACTTTGTGAAATCGCTTGATTCTACCAAACCCTGGCTGTGCTATTATCTCACAAGCTGGACCACTGAGTGTTCCCAGGAAAATAAAAGAGAGGAACCTTGGCACAAACAAAACAAAACAAGAAAGCCCCTATTCTTCTCTCGACTCACTGTATCAATCGTCCCCCTCTGGTTTACAAAGGAGTGAGTCTGCCTTGGTTGTTTACATGTTCCTTGCAGTTTAGGTGCGTGGAAGGTGGGAGTGGGAGTGGGGGTGGGGGGTGGCAGGCGGCATCAAACAAGAAGGTATCAGGAGAAAGATGACAATTTGATGTGTTGGGTGGACTGTGTTTGTTGAAATGAAGACCACTATAGCTTGATTGCCTAACATTAAACCACCAATAACTGCCCAATCATCACACTTACACCACAAGACACCAAATAGTTGAATTTGATGAGAGCTACCAGCCCTGCCCACCCCTTTGCTCTCACACTTTTCTGTCTTCATGAAATGCTTATTAGCTGCCATTGATCTGGCCTGGTCAATTGTCGAGTCCTCTCATCCGCAGCGTATCGATCGAATAATCAGTAGATGGAGGCTGTAGACAGATGAAATTTGGTGTCGGTGGGTAAATTATTGGCTGTCGGCTTGTCGACCTGGGGGGGTCAGCATGCACATTTCAAATGCTTGCACACTGTCATGCAAACGCACACTTGCACTCAAACGTACTCACCTTTATCAATATTCTAAAGATGCTTTGTAATTTTAAGTATTTATTTGCATGGTTTTCAGGGCATGCTTGATTATAACTTATTTAACTGTTTCCGCCCTAACAACACAGGTAAACGCTCGGCGCATTTCTTCACTATAAATATAAATGGAATGTTCTTTAAGAGAAAAAATGAACTGGTTCAGCCTTTCAAGTGAAGGAGAAGTCAAACATCTCTCTTCAGTGTAACGCATTGAAATGCTTACAATGCAAGCTAAGTGTTTGCTGGGCGTGTGCAGTGTGAATGTAAGGAGGGTTTGTGCCCTGCCTCCTCTCACCGCGTCTCCGGCGGCCCGATTCCAGCCGTGACCTTGGGATCCATTCTCCACTGTCAACAGCAGCGTATCAATTCATTGAGACGGGCATAAAAGAAAGTTGTCGGCGCTCCAGCAGGCCAAAGAAAAGCAGCCATCGGCGGTGTGCCAATGTTGCTCTCGCTGCCTCAAAGAGAGGGTGCACTGTTGCATCAGGTGAAGGATGGGGAGAAGGAGGGGGCCATGAGCTTCGTGTTGTTGTGGAGGAAAGGGGGGATGGGGTCACAGCTATTCTTTCATAGCTTTTGTACAGCATCCTCTTGCTTTGATGTTCCACGCTGTCCTTCCTTGGCTGTCCGGGTCCAGTTTGCACTCGCATTCCTCAACTGGGAACCGCGCGCAGTCACAGCAGCATCTCTGAGGAATCACTTCTCGAATAACGCCAAGGCCGTCCGTGTAAGGCGCCATGTGCACTTGGACTCAGCTGTTTGTGGAGCATCCATGTGTTGGCTAGTATGATGTCTAATTGAGGTGTGCATTTTTGGGGTGGCACGGTGGCTCAGTGCGTAGCACTGCTGACTCACAGCACCTGGGTGGTGCGAGAGGATGTGGGTTCTATCTCCGCTCAGTCTGTGTGGAATTTGTGTGTTCTCCTCATGTCTGCGTGGGTTTGGCCTTGCAATGGACCGATGTCCAGTCCAGGGTGTATCCCTCCGCCCCTTCGGCCTTACGCCCTGTGTTTTTGGGATAGGCTCTGGTTCACCGCGACCCCATTTGGGACAAGCAGTTATAGAAATTGTATTGGATTGGATGTGTGTTTTTGGGTTGCGTGAAGATTTTGACATGTGTGCCACACATATGTTAAGATGGGACCTGTATTGTCCAGCGTTCAGAACAGTGTCAAAATATTTCCAAATCTGAAACACTATGATTTTTTTAGCCCTTGGACAAACAGAAAATCGCATTTGCAGGCATGTAAGCTCTTTTTGTTGTTATAAAGAGAGTTGTTTAGTTCTAATGACCTTGTGAGAAAAGCTGTTTTATCTTTTCGGTTTCTTAGCAGCCCACTTGTGTTCATTACCAGATTCCTGTTGCCTTCTACATAATTCCCCTGAGCCAGTTAAGGCCAGGTAAATACATTGGTTTAAGACAAATGACACACCTTTAGCTTAACCCACCATCTCATTGCCTTTAGCCTCCTGCCATAGAAGAACCAAAGATCTCGGAGTGTCCCCTCCACCGATGCTCCACCTGTGCCCCCTTGATGCCCCCTCTTCCTGCTTCCGAATAACTTGTATTCGGGTACTGTTTCAGCCACATTAATTCTGAGCCCAAATGAGAGCCTTGGTGTTGACCGATCGCTGCAGGAACCCTGGCAAATAGACTGGTTGCTGATCCCCATCTTGCAGCTCCTCCCTTGCCCTTAAAAAACCTCCATGTACTCAAATTCACCGCTAAATTTACCGCTTTTTTAATCTTGTTAAGCTTCTGCCTTCAGCAATGGCCCTTATTCATGGCCTGTTTGCTTATGATTCTTTTTCGTATATATTTTGCTGCAATATTATTTATATGTAACAGTTGGTTATTCGGTTTGCTGCTGCTTATTTTATTGCTCAGGAGAGTAGCTCCGGCAGTCTTATATTTGAGAAAAATTGCATTAGGGTTACGTCGTTACTTTCTACACATACTGTAGACAAGGCACAGTGGTGCAGCGAGTAGTGCTGTTGTCTCACAGTGCCTGGGTGGTGCAAGAGGACACGGGTTTGATCCCCGCTCTGTTAGTGTGAAGTTTGCTTGGCTTTTCTCCAGATGCTCTGGTTTCTGCCCATTGTTCAAAAATATGTGTTTCAGATGAATGGGTGAGTATTTAAAATAAAAATAAAAGTCGCCATTGTGTGAGTGTGTTCCACTTGTGTGTTGCAGAAGGGCTCACTGCAGGTAGGGTGTCTAGCACTGTTACCTTGTATTCATCAGTTTCGATCATACCTGTGAATACTGCATAATCTTCACTGGAAGTCGCTTTGGAGAAAAGCATCTACTAAATGAATAAATCTATAGACTTTACCAACTACATTTCTTAGCTATTTAGCTGCAGCTCATATGAGCAGCATATATTTCAGATTACGCTTCAGTCAATTAAGTCCAAAGGCTGCTTTATGATGTTCGAGAGGAGTGATAACAGTGCCCTTTACGGCAGCCCTCTGCTCTCACGTTTTGCCCTCAGTTCTTGGCTGTACATCATCATCTAACTTTTCAGGAAGAGCTGCAGTGACTTGTTCTTGTGGAAATCATGAGTGTTTGAGCTCAGAAATGCAGAAAAGTTCTTCTGGTTAGCTACAGTACATTTAGCCCCCTAGACACAAGGGCTGCCTGTCACAGAGTAAGTGTCAGAGTCTGGATTTGAGGGGGTGTGTCTGAGTGTTTTATTTTGTGTTTGGGAGTAGTGACACTAGAAAACAGCTTTATACATATTTGTCACAGTAGCCAGTTCAAAGGAATGATTGATGTGTGAAAAAGGTTGTTATTCTGGCCTCTAAAATTGACTTTGGGATGTTGTCTGGGCTGGACCAGCCCACACACGAGATTTGGCTAACTCGCAGCCTCCGCTAACACGCTGACGGAAGACGATGTGCAGATAACGGTCCATTCATCTCCCCGCACCTCCTACTGTGCATTTCAGTATTGCTCCACACTGGAGAATGTTGTTTTTCCATAATCCCTCACCCTTTCTTTTAACCATCATCTCTTTTCCTTCTGAAAATGAATGCTGTACACAATAACACAGCATAAATGTGAAATAAGTGAGGGGAAAGCATTGGCTTCGAAATGATACCAATTTAGCGGAAAATGGCACGACTGATTCGAGGGTACAGGCTCCGTGAGGTACAATGTGCCGACGCAGCCAGATGGGGCGTAATGGTTCCGATCCAGACGGGCGAGGTTTAGTGCGTGCGACTTAGTAGCACCTGGCGCTGTATGTAAAGGCTTTTTTATTTATTAATTTTTATTTTTAAGATCTTTGACTGATCCATGTTCCCCCACTGCCACCCCTCCTCACCTGGCTGACAACAGCGTTGCGAGGGAGAGAGAGTGGTTTAAAGAGGCAGGTGCGTGTACCATTGGTGGAACTGGGGCCGGTCACCTTCACAGGTGCTCTATCGATCCGAGATAACAGCTGTCTTCTCCCCCTTCGAGGTTCGGCGCCCCATTACGCAGCGATAAACTTTATCAAATTTGACGGGTGGAAGTCTCTCAGGAAAGGCTGTGCTGGGGGCTGAAGGGCGGTGCGGCAGCACGTGGGTACCGGGCCCTCTTCCTGAGCTCCTCCACATGTCCAGCTCTGACCTCTGACTTCTGTCTGGACAAGCAATTGTCTGTTGTCGGACGCTGCCCCTCCTCACCCCCCACCCCCAAGTGCCCCGGCAGTGTGCTCAGCCTGCCAGTGAGGTGACAGTCACAATGACATGGCATCGAGCATCGGTTGGTTTTTAAGACAAGTTAAATTAGCAGTCTGGAAACGATTCCCACTATCTCTCGGCTTCCCTCTGTTGCCATATTCCGCCGCCCCTGTCAGCAGCCGGCTGATGGCTTAATAGTCTTTCTTGAGTGGATTTGAGCACTTTGGCTGTGTGTTTACATGCGGTTGTCATGCTTAAAATATTCATATGGAGATTTGAAATATTCATTTGAAGGCTCCTCCAGTGCAGGGGGTGGTTACTGGGGGGACGGTTCTTGGGAGGACCCCCCCCCCCCCCCCCCCGCAGCTCCCGCCTCCTCACGCTGCCAGTCAGAGCCGCTGCAGCTCCATCCTGCTCGATGGCCCAGCTGCAGAAGCCGTCTTGCTGGGTCTGCTCTCGGGCCTCGACAGGCACTGGGTAGATATAATACGTCGCGTTTGATTAAAACATCATCTGCTGGCATTGTTTTAAGAAGTGCTCCGTTGTTAGGCAACCCCAAGGGAGTGGATCTCGCATGCATCAGATCTTGAACCCGGTGCCTTTGCTTCTTACGACCTGCTTTTTTAATTTGTCCATTGTGGAGATCGTTTCCCATGCACATTATGTTCACATTATGTTCAGATCAGTTGCCCAATGTGCTGGCATTGATTTTCGTTTAGCAAGATTGTAGTTCAATTGTGTCACTTGCCCCTGTTTAGCCAACCCTAATTACATGAAACAATAACTACTACCAGTCAGTAAAAACGATGGGCTTGTGTATATTATATTACATATTGTTTCTGTATGTAGTAGTGGCAGAGAGCAGTCCAGCTTCTGTGTGTGTGTGTGCGTGCGTGCGCATGCGTTTGTGTGCGGACATAGCCTCGTCTCTCATGATTGTTCTGCGTTTTATTCTCCCTCCGCCGAGTGCTGCTGCCATATGTCCAGACTTATCTTGACATTATAATCGCAATCACGGGAGAAAAGATTGAGCAGTATTTATTTTCTGTCAGCGGTGTGGCCGGGGGGATGAATACAAACAGTGGTGCTCGGGTCCCCCCGCTTGCTCCCACTCTAACTTCACCCCTTTAATCAGCTATTTCAAATGTAGGTGTGATATCATGGCTTTCGCTCCGTCACCCGTCTTTTCTCCGGCTCCATCTTTTGTGCGATACGGAAAGAGGAATTGCATTCTATTCTTTTCTCTTGCGTGTGTGTGCGCCCTTTGATTTGTAATCTTTGCATACTCTTTATGTGTGTTATTTGTCAGTGGTGATGTGCGTGGGTATGTGTGTGCCCTCCGTGCTTCTGTGTAGTGCGCTGTATGTGTCGACAGAACAACGTGACTGTTGGACGGTGGCCGAGAGGTTGTGATGGTGTCTGCAAGTGCGTGTGTGTTGTACAATAACATAGTAAAGTGTTCTGTGCTTTTTTTTTTTTTTTCCCCCTGAATGTGCAACACAGTACGTGTGGCTGAGTGCCATCGTGTGCAGATTAGCACAGGAGTCTCCGATGGTGTGCTGGTGTGTTTTCCGTGTATCAGCCGGAGTAGAACCCGTGTGTGTGTGAAACAGAAAGAGGGAGTAAGTGTGACAGAGAGAGATGCTGCGTACAGTATGTGTGCCCATGCCGCAGTGTAAAGCTCTGGCTGCACGTGTCAAAGCGCGGAGGCTGTTCTATATATAAATGCAGTAGTAGTTCATAAGTGACATTAATGATAGAGCGCGGCAGACAATGGCAAGTTGTCAGGGTCAGTAATTGAGTGGGAGGGCTGAGCTCTCTATGCTCCAGTCCATCTTCTCCCGCCTGCCGGCCAGTGTCATCACAATGACGGCACCAGGGCCGAACAATGGAGGCCGTCCTTCAGGCCGGGAGTCCGGCACCATGATGCTCTCGCCAGGAGAGAGGCCCGCGCATCGCCCGCAGCTATTTGCCACGTGGCTTTCCGCGGGTGCACAAGACCCCCGCCGACTTTCCGTTGCGCCGCAAATCCGAAACCTCAATTTTGTATTGAACGTACCACTTATCTGCAAATGGAACGGGACCATTGTTTGAGGTTATGTTGTAATAAGCTGTTTTACTTGGCAAGAAAGTGGGTTTGTGGCGGAGCTTAATTAAGGCTGCTAATTACGGTTAATTATTCAGAGTCAGCGTTTTCCCGGGGAGCGTGGAGTGCGCGATGTTGGGAATCAGATCCAGCTGCAGTCGGGGGAGCTTGTGTCAAGCAGAGGAAGACTAATAAGAACAAGCCACCGCGAAAGCATATTGACACTATTGGATGGTTTCACAATAGACTGGTCGTGGGGTGGGGTATGTTTTGGGGGGGGTGGAATGCTGTTCACTGACCCAGTTGAGGAACTGTTCTAGAACTGAGCCCCTTTGTTTGACTACCAGGAAAACATAGCAGGAATGATGCCATGGCATTAATATTGGAAGAGCCCTGCTATTGTACCCTTAAGAGGGGTACTTATGCAGAATGGCTTCTGTAGAAATATCCAGCTGTACAAATAGTTTAGGGCTGGGTTTGGGTAAAAGCATCTAATAATAATGTAATTTTTTGAGTTTTGGGAAGGCTGGCATTGGTGCGGAGTTTCTGTTTCGTGGCTGCTTTGAGCGACTCGGTATGGATGCTAAGCACTTGATTGTTTAGCTTCCCGCGGGTGTCGGGGGTTTCGATTCTGTAGGATGAGTGAGACAAGTCAGTTCCAAATGTTTGTGGTTGGGGTGTCGGGAAGAGGGTTGTGTGCTGTTGAAACCTACCGATACCTGGTCTCAGATTCAGTGAATGTCGTAGCCAACTGATGCCATCTGCTGTGATCTATTTAGTGGCGCGCAGTGTCGACCAGACGACAGGACTCAGCAGTCACAAGGAGGCTATTCAAATCGACAGGAGAAAAAAGAAGACGATGAAAGGAAGAAGGAAGGCAACACAAAGCCTCTGGGCTCCCGAGAGCCATTTGCGCTCTCCTTTCAAAATAGTTTCTGCCGATGAAATATTTAAAAAAGCAGTGTGCTCCCAATTATACCCGCATGTCATCTGTTAGCTCCGTTTAATATCATCGGCGACTGAGGAGACGTGTGTCGGAGCGTTGGGAGGAGGGAATGAGCAGCCAAGCAGACGATTTGTCTTTCACCCCATCCTTCCCCCACTCCACAATCACACGCAATAACCCCACTTTGTCTTTCTGCAGCTCTTCCCCAGCATGGGCAGGTGATGTGACATTAGAGAGAAGCTTCAAAGAAGGTCCATTCCAGACTCTATAGTGGGAAGCAATAAACCAAAGGTATTAGGACAAAAAAGGCTCATAACCAGAAAGTTGCAGGTTCGCACCCCTGAAGGTTCACACCCTCTTTCTACACCCTCTAGCATTGTACTTAATATGAATTATTCCAATTAAATATGCAGATCTATAAAATTGCTTTGAATAAAACTTTTCAAGGCAATGAAAATTGTGATGTATCAGGGTTCCGTAGTATAATAAAGGTTATCGAGAATGTCTTTGTGAAGATTTACTCTTGTACATACTGATAAGGTTTTTAGTACTCTTTTTGTATCCGGTTCAGTGCACTGTTTTAAAATGTTTTCCATTCTGAATTTTCCCTAGCGACTTGGAGAGCATCCTGCTGACAGTCTGTTTAGTAACAAGTCAGACCATTTTTTACGCCATAGCTATTTCATCAGATCACAGAAATGTGAGAAGAGAGCGATCTGGCCAGTGGTTCAGAAGAACTGTGCTCTGCTCAAGCACAACCGTGAGATTTCATGTGACAAAAATTGTTGTGTAAAAGTCAGGTTGGCGTGCATGTGTACTGAAATGTGTGTTGGCATGCCTGCATTATCACTTCCACTTGTGCAGACGCATCCATCGGGTCTAGTTACTCCTCAGCAGCCATGAAGGACAATGCAAACAAGAAGCTGAGCTTGTCCTCGCTACTCTGAAATGCCTGCCTGATGTTAAATGAATGCTACTGTACACCACTTGTGCATATGAACACTCGCACACACTCAAACACATAAACACGCACATTCTCGCTGCATTTAATATTTTCTAAACCCGTGAATAGCTTACTGTGACGTAATGTAAATGTAATACAAATTATGCAATGGGTGAAAAATAAGAAACGCCTAATAATATATTAAGTACTTAATAAGGAACAGGGTCACTCTTTGCCTTCAGATCAGCTCCAGTCCTTCTTGGAATGTTGTTATACAAGTCTTGAAGTGTGTAGTGGGATGTTGCAGCATTCTTCAAGAAGAACTGCCCGCCAGTTCCTCGAGTCATGAAGAAGGTGGAACTTACCATAAAGGTTCAGCGATGTTTAGATCTGGTGACTGGGGAGGCCATGGCGAAGCATTTGACTTCATCCTGGTGTTCATGACACCACTTTTGAATTTGTTTAAGCAGTCTGTATGAGAGCAGGATAATCCTGGAATGTGGGAACATCATGAAGGAACAGTGTGTGCAACATAGGGTGCACCTGGTCCTGTAAAATGGTCTCGTTCCGTGGTTGTTACGCAATCATCCGACCTAATGAGTCCTACGGGACAGCTGCCCATGCCATGTTTAACAGTTAGCAACAGACATTGTGGGTTGAAGGCATCCTCTGGCTTTCTGCAAACATAAAACAGTCTGTATTTAGGAAATATGGTGCCTGATCAGACCATATTATGTTTCATTGCTCAGGGGTCTAGGTTTTGTGTTCCTTACACCAGGTCATGTGCATTTTGTGTTGGATACAAGCAGATAATGAATGCAGTCCTGCCTAAATTCCAGCTTTGAGAAGCTCACGTCGTACAGTTTTTGTTGAGACTGGGTTACAGAGATGCTGGTTCAGTTCTGTGGAAATTTTTGAGGCTGTACTTTTGGGGCATTTAGCAGCTATCCTGTGAAAGTGTCTGTCTATCCCCGTCGGTAAGCTTTGACTGCTTGACTATTTTTGACCACTGTTACTTTTTGCCAGTTAGTCCATGCTTTACGTACCTCATCACTATTTTTGAGACTTTTCCCGCGTGACACAAATAACTCGGCAGTTTTTGTCACCAGTGCACCTAAAATTCGGGCATCAGCTATTCGGCTTATTTGGGACTCTGTTAGTTTTCCCATATTGGTTTGAAAAGTCACATGTCAAAGTGCTAATTCTAAAACCCTGTAGTTTACGTACACTTAGCCAAAGCTTAAATCTCTAAAATTGCTGAGCTTGATCTCGTGGCTTATAGGTGAATTTGGGGTCTTATTATTTTGCCTTTATTTGAGCAAGTTTGCATAAGTCATTAAAATATCTCGATATATTAGAAGATAACGTATAAGTCACTTGGGATAAAAGATTGTGCTGACTGATGTGTAATGCAGAATGGTCAGGGTGTCTTTGGGCAAATGGCATCAATGGAGCAGAACGAGCGCTCGCAGAGATTCTGCTGGTCATCCGTGTTTGTGTTCTTGACCCCGTGCTTGGCCAGCACTGGGCAAGCAGCTCCTTCTCTTCGGGGTGTTTCGGGAAGCAGTTCCCTCGGAGTAATGAGACTACTTTAGGCTGAGGCACAAAGGTGGGGGGGATACCAGAGCGCAGTGAGGGTGGGGAGGGGGGGAGGTGTTCTGAGGTCTTTCTCTGGGCAAATTGCAGGGAAGAAATGTTTAATTTTGACAGAAGTTTTGTGTGTGTGCCTGAGACTTCTCAGTCTAATTGTTGATGAAATAGAATGGAAGCTCAGCAAGAGCAGCCCTGGGGTGTCACTTCACATCACAAGCCTGCAGGGCAGTGTTGCTGGCACCGGCATGTCACGGGGCACCTGTCATGTAGGACCCCGAGGTCCCTGTCCCGTACTCCCCCTGCCTAGACAACGTGGTAGTCCCTTCCCTATAATCGCTTTAATTACCCAAGTTCCCCAAGTTTGCTGCCTTGACCCACTCGCTAGAAGTTTCCTCTAGGAGCTCCTTTAGTAGACTGCAACAGCAGCCCCACCACCACCCAAGATTAATCGCAGCACACGCAGACTCAGAGGACAACGTGCGAAGCAGCAAGCAGCATGCTGCACTCTCAAACAGCTTGTCCGCCGGCACGGCACACAGTGGCACAATGGCCCCCGACTTGCACTGGTGGAAATGGAGGACACACAATGGCCCAGTGCACAGAAATGGCTCCATTGTGCTTCTTGGTGGCTGCTCAAAAGTCTCTTTTGTTGGCGGGGTAATCGTCCGACTTTGAGTAAGGGAGGTTAAACTTCTCCATCGCCCCGCTTTCAGCCATCGCCGGCGCTCCTGCCCACATGCTACCGGCAGAACTTCCACGTGAAAGGGTTTGGGGGTGGGGCATGCCCCTGCGGTGTCCTTCCAAATGTGGCAGAAAAGAGACGGAGGAGGAAATGACCTCACTTGGGTACCGTGCAATGGAAGGCGCTTCTGCAATTAGCATATGTGTGGGCAGGGTCTGTGTGGCGGCCTATTTCTGTGGGACAAAAACAGTGCTCTGCCGAACCCCTCCCTCCCAGCCCGCGCTGAATGGGGTGGTAATCGGCGCTCAGTCAGGGGGTGCACTAACAGGGGTTCATGGCAGCTTGGCAGGGAAGCAGACGGGTGCCGGCGTATAATGTGCGTCATGGGGGCCACTGAAAGGAGTAGCCAAGCAAGTTCTTTCACAGTGAATGTGCCGGAAGAAGTCCACTCACCTGCAGCTGCATTCACAGTGACTCCTCTCCCAATAAAGTTTTTACTTGTGCCCCAACCCCAGCCCCCCATGGTACTCACTGTCCGTCAGTCCTTTCTTCCATGCTGCCTCTTTTCAGAACCACCCATTGAGCATGCCTTCCTAGCCCATTCAACATTTCAGTCATTTCCAAACATGGAGGTCCAGAACTCCATCCACAAGCGGTGGAACATCTCAGCAACAGGTTGCACACTACCCAGATCCACGATCAAGCTAATTGCTGGAGATCGCCGTCATTTGGAGGGAGGACACCTCCCTCGACCTCTGGCAGTCTCCCAACAGTCGGTGTCTCGCAGACCTGTAGGGGGCATTCTTGCAATTAATAATTTGAGACCTCTCGGTACAGCAGGGTGGCGCCACTTACAGTGTCGGCTTCAGTGGAACAATTGAGGGATAGTTTACGCTCGAACGACAGAACTGCAAAGAGAGCGTACCGACTGAAGCTAGATTTGCAGTGCTGAATGAAAGAGGTCTCTCTTTCCTTCCATCTCACTGTCTCTTCTTTAAAGCCTTGGCTGCATTTCTAGACCTGCGAGTTAGTCCTGTATGTCACACCGCTCTGGTTCTTATTGCTATTGCCGCAGTCGTTTCGGATGCTGACGTCGAATGCAGGTACAGGTTCGCAGAATGGTACAGAAGCTGTTAGTTACCCTCGCAGTGTGGGTACTTTGATTTTACTTATGATGATGTCTCTCTTCATTTTTTTTTTTTTTTTGCACGAATTTGACACGCTTTATGGTCACATAAAGGACATGTAGCTAATAGGTTCATTTGTGCCCGCTGCCTTGAGTGTGCCTGCTCCCGCAGCTCTTCACTTCTCATTCACCAGCCTGAAAGGATGCTCTCCTTGTCTCTCTGAATAACGCAGCAAACAAGACGGGAAGGTGACTTCTGAAGTCTGGGGAAGAGATGCAGTTGCTCTCTGTTAACCCTCAGTCGCCGCCTACTACCATGTCATGGAATGCCTTTATTTAATGCAGACTGGCACCAGAGCTAACTTTTCTATTTGCCTGGCACAACAAAAGCAAGGACAGTCCCCCCGCAGATCCATTTTGCTTTCGTGGCATCAGTTATCGCAAGTTGCATCAGTGCCATTCAAGGTCAAGTGTTTTCATTTTTCTCTAGTCCAGGCTGTAGATTTACATCGTTGTTTGCAAGGACTCTGCAGAACAGCATAAGGGTGTCATTTCTCCTGTACAGGTGTGGGCTTCGCCGTGGCCTTGACATGTGTGGGTGCCGCATGGAACGTGGTTGACTGACTACAGCAGAGAGCGTGCTCATGTCAGTAGTTACGCCATCAGGGAAAAAGATTGAATGCGATTGTGGGGGTCAGTTGCCGTGGTGACCTCAACAAGGGGGGAGAAAAAAAAAAAGAAAAGAGCTGGAAACAAAAGGTGTTCAGGGCATGTCGAGAAAGCAGGTGAGCGTTTCCAAGACTGAGAGCTCGCTTCCCAGTCTGACTCGGCAGGAAAGGCAGAGTGAAAGACTCCTCGGACCCACTGACATCCTGCAAGTATATCAAGAGTGGTATTCCCTGGCACATATCAGACTTAGATTTCCAGGTGTCTGCCATGGATTCGCACAAAAAATTCTTGTTGTAATTACAGATGTGGTTTTACCCCAACATATATTTTAAAGGGGTTGTGGAATAATCATTGGTTTTGGCACTTTTGTTTTTATTTGTTCTTTATAACTTTTTGAGAAAGTGCTTTGTGACATACTTTGTCAATGAATGTGTTTTATTATAATTTGGTGTGCAGCCTTTTGGTTACCGATGTTTCTTGTGAACCGCCGCATGGCCTGCTTCTCTTTCCCTCCTCGTACCGAATCCGCATCCAACTGAACGTGTGTCTAAGGAGGTCTCGCCCGCCTTTGTGCCTGCCTGTTTTTCTTGACTCCGGCAACTAATTTTCTATTTGTGTCAACACAGAGCCCCTGTGTCCGTCCCCGGAGGCGCAATCATCCTCAGCTGCGTTCATTACGAATGTTTAGTCGCAGGAGGGAGTGAAGTGGAAAATCGCAAATTTAAGCTGTTTCCTCGTATGAATGCTGGGGGCTTCGTCCCGGAGCTGGGAGGCCAGTGACAAAATGCCCCACGACATGTAGTGTCACTCTCAGCAGAGCCGCTCTTGCCTCGCTTCACAACGCTTAGCTGTTCCTGAGCTGCATGGGCCAATAATGCGCAGTTATGCTCATCGCTGTCGACGCTGGAGCAGGGAGACACGACACGGAGCGTTTGTTGTGAGAGACTCTTTTCATTAACAGCCTCACACCGTCTTGTCTGTTTTGACCCGTTTCTTGATGGCATGGGGCCACCGCTAAGGTTGGCACAAAGAACATTTTGGCATCGAAGTGGGCCAAATACAAGATGTCAGTGGAGAAGTCATGTAGGTGTTCAGTCGGGTACCACAGCAACGCTGCAGACCTGTCGCAGAGGCGCGCAGCCCTTGGGGGGGGAAAAAAAAAAAAACAAGGGTGTCCATAGAAGTTGTGACTTCTTTTTGAGCGGGATGCTCTGCGCGGAGGGCACCACAAGGAGACAGTGTTGTCAGTTACAGACCTTCAACACATCCTGGAGAATATGTGAAATTAGCAGTGCTGCAAGTTCCCAAAGGGTCAGGCTGGTAGCGGCAGGAGGGCGACACCCATCGGCCGCCTCACTTGTTATCCCCCCTCCGAGTTGGTGCTGCTCTGCTTGCCAAACCCATCACCCTTACCTGATTATTTATTTTTATCTTGTTTTTGAGAGGCCACCCGGGGCGGAATTACCTCTCTGCCAACTCCCACCTCCATCACCCAGCCTTCAACGCCAGACTTCAGAACAGAGGGAGGGCGGGAGCAAGGGAGAGAGGAGAGGGGGGGTGCAGGCGGAGGCAGCGAGAGAGGACGCTGGGCCGTAGATAGAACTAAATCGCCTGGGTACCCCAGGGGGACCTGAGCAGTGTCCGGGTGAGCTTTGTCCAGGCCTTTCACTTTGATTAGGCCGTTGTGCAGGGAATTCACTTAGGCTGAGAGGAAAATATAATACCTGCTCCTGCCCATGCTGTTCAGATCACAACCGTTTCCACATAATGCCACTTAATTCCCTGAAAAGCGGCGAGGTAAATCAGTGACCAGCCGCAGAAGGTGTCATAATGCATCGGGACCCACGATCGCCCCGGGGGATAATGGTTCTGATTGCTGTTGATTCGTGTCTCGGCAAAGTACCTCATGTAAAATAAGTGACATTTAAAAGGCATCAAGATGTGAAAAGAGGTAGAGGGAGAGAGAAAGGGGAGAGAGAAAGAAGGGAAAAAAAAAAAAAAGAAGTACTAATCTTTGCACCTGAATTAAAAGTCCCTTTTTCGCCTCTGGAAAGTGCCAGAAAATGATAACTCCTTGTGTCAGAGCTGACCTGCACTGCTAAGCTTTTTAACTTCTTCCTGTCTGTTCTGTTTTTGCCACTTTTCCCTAGGGGGAAAAAAAAAAGGAGGGGTGGTGGTGCCTGACATGGCTTCTGGGAAGTGCTTCCCAAACACTGTTTGCAAAAAAAAGAAAAGGGAAAAAAAAAAAAACATTTCAGGTTTAATGACGTCCCCCTCTGGCAGGCCCAGGGACGCCACTTGGTTCCTCGACGGTTAAAAGGAAGCGGCAGCGGGGAGAGGGGCTTGCGGGCACCCGGCAAACACGTGGGCTAAAGGGGGCAGGCTCTCCATCGCAGTAACCAGCGAGGCGGACGGGACCCCCGACGCTACAGCCGCCATATGTTGAACTGTGGCCCGTCGGCTTGCGTCCGCAATGGGACGGGACCCTTTAGCACCTCCTCTCTAGTGAAAGGCGGTAAGGGCTGCTGGAAGGCGAGAGACACATGCGGCGCGATTCTGCTTTTCCACTTCACATTGAAATAAATGGTTTCTATGCAGAGGTTCCCGTTACACAAAAGTGTGAAATAAGATTATATAACTGATCGTTTTCATAGATCCAAGAACCATATGAGAGGAGTCGGATTTATAAAAAAAAAAAAAACAAAAAAAGCGACACGCCGTGTGTTTATGTGCAGCATATGTGTTCGTTTGTTCAGCGTTTAATTGTGTAATTCTGTCCAGGTCTCTGTGGTTTTAAATCTTGAACTGTTTAAGCCTGCTTAAGTATCGCATGGTAAGAATGAATAAATATCATGCTAAATTAGGGATTCCTTTTGCCCTGCATTTGGTGGATGAGCCATGTGTTTTTTTTTTTTTTTTTTTTTTTTTAATGACATGAAGACTTGCAAAGACACCTGTTCTCTCATTTCTTTTTTGCCCCATCTGATGCAGCCCACATCCCCCTCCCCACCTGTTCCCTCCCTGTCCCAAACCTATCGTGCATATCACATCACTTCTTGTCAGCCTGTCATATGCTTGTGACATTTTCAAATTAAAAAAAAAAAGAGAGATAATCAAAGCAGCAGGTGTCAGGTACAATGGTTAAAAAGTTTTAGACTCTCACCAAAGTAATATATATTCCAGGATAAATTGTGTATAATTCAGTATAGATTGTATAAACCTGAAGTGAGGAACTTTGGATAAAAGCATCTAGTAGATGAGGCACCATCACGATGCTTCCGAGAATAAATATCAGTATTTTGATGTATAGTTGATTATAGTCAGTTCCTGCACATGATACGCAGGCACATTTCAGTGTTATTTTTAAAGGCATTAATACATCCATTTCTCTATCATTGTTCCTCGTGTGTATGTGTGTGCGTGCATTCGTTCGTGTGGTGTTTGTGAGAGAAAGGCTTTCTTCATCCGTACGTGACGTGTCCTCTCTGGTGACCCGGACCGCCCAATCCCGCCTGGCTAATGGCAGAGGGGATGGACCGCAGATCCACGCTGACCCTCGTTACCGTGGACACAGACGCTTCCACGTCAGACCAGTAATCAAATGCTTCTTAGCAGGGCCTCCGCACTGATTTCCCACATCCTTGACAATCTGTTGGCTGTTTTTCAGAGGTCTCACTGCAACTTGTGTCAGTGTCGGGCTGCTTCCCATGCGCGGGGCCCTCGAAGCTCCAAAATGGTTTCCCCGTGACCGAGGTTCCTTCCTGTGCACAGGTGATTTGAAAACACAAATGGTGTTGCTCTTACTGTTCTAAATTACCTATAGCTGTGCCTTGCAAGTGCTCTGTTTTAATTTGCGTCATTGAGGATTTGTTCACATTTTTGTCTTCTTGCCGAAGTGTGTTGTGCTGTACCGTTGTTTCACCAGCGGGCTGTTTTTAACTAATCGCAATTTGTTTGTTTCCCATATTTGCCACCTAGATTCTGTCCCTAAGGGCACATTTAGTTTTTACGAAGAGGCATGTTGCCGTGGTGACAGGGCCTTGAGAGCAGGTCCAGAGTGATAGCGACCCCATACACCCCCGCCAAGTGTGTGAAAAAGGACTTGTAGCTGCAGGTCTTGTTGACTGCTCTTATCCCCACAGTTACACTTTCCACCTGGAGCACTTTTTAACTGCTCACACATTAGTAGGCGACCGTCCCCCTCCTGCCTGTGGCGATGGCAACCCGTTCACGCCGTAGCACCTCACAGTACCGCCCTGCAGGCCACCCGAAGTCAGAGCTGGACACCCGTCTTTAGTCATCCCTGCCAGGTGATGCGCTTTGGGCTGGTGGACTACATACCTTGCGTATATGCATGTCGCCAGCCCGAGCCAAACCATTCCCGAGCGTCACTAGGAGAGCGGATTGGGGGAAAACGGAGGGTGTCGCCAAGTCGAAGTTGTGCCTGTACGCACACGCGTGCTGTCGCGGCACGCCGTGTTTCCGCATGTACGTTTCTACATTTAGTGCTTCTTTCTGCTTTGTGCTGTCAGTCCGCTCTCTCCTTCTTTCTTCCCCTTTTTTTGGGGTGGTTGTTAACCTGCCACTTTACAAAGTTCCCCTGCCATAATTACCGGCATAAATGAACCTCATTAATTTTCCAGCTGAAGCAGTGACAATGGCAGCAGACTGGAGCGGAGGGGAGCCATTTTGTTTTAACGAGAGAGCAGGCATCGCTCCCGCCACCTCCCCCCCAGCCCTCGACACACTTTCCCTCCTCTCCCCCCCCCCCGGCCCCTCCCTTTCCCTGCTCCCAACCAAAACCCACCACCGACAATACCCCGCTCACTTTCTGCCCCCCTCCCTGTCTTTCCCTCTCTCTCATCCGCACTCTCTCTTTTCCTTCCTTAATTGTTTATATACATTAACATTCCCCAAATAGAGCGAATCCAGGTGACAGGCCTGTAATTTGAAAGCCTGCCAGAAGAGGAGTAAGCAATTTAAGCTCTAGCCCTACCGTAATCTTGGGTTGTCAAAGGGAAAGCCATTCTCCCTATGCTAATCAATCAATGGATCTTGCACCCCTTCATCTGCTCAGCTTAGCATCTACCCCGAGCCCTGATATATCTATTAGCTGCCCATCATCAGGCAGCTGCCCTGGCGCGTGATGAGATTCCTCCAGCTTGGCATTTGAAGGCAGATAAGTAAGCTATCAGAGCCGGGGATAAATAGCAGTGTAAAGATTCCGTGCGGCCCCCGGGAGCGGGGACAATGCGGGCACCCACTGCAGATAGCCTCCTTATTATCCTCCCCGCCAACCTCCTAATCCAAAAAGTTGTTTACCGAAGGAGAAGGCGCCGTTATCTCCGCCCAGCACAGTATTTGGTGTTCTTTTTTTTTTTTTTTAAGGGACACACTCATACATGCAGTTCGATGTTGTGGGGTTTTTTTTCTTTTTTGGGTGGGGGCATATTTTGTGGGTGGTCCTGTCCTTTTATGTGAGGGCTTCTGCTCATGTAAGGGCAAATTTTTGGGTTCGCTGTAGGAGAGGGATGTTGGAGGCACTGTATGACTGAGACCTAATGCACCACTGGCCCATTTGGACCAGGGAGAGGGCACATTTAACAGCAGGAGCCCTGCATGAGGCCAGGTTGTACAGCGTTTTATCGACATTGGGACAAACAAGCCTCGCACCTTCTTTGTGCTCTCTGTACATACCTTTGGTTTGGTTTTTTAAATACAGTTGAACACATAGTTGAGTAGCTGCTGAAATTAAGTGGTATTGGGGTGATGCAGAAGTCCAAGTAAGGAGTTTCACTTTAATTTACTGGGCAATCATGTTTTGAAGCCTTCTTTGAAGAACTGTTGGAACGGTGTGGAGTTGCAGAGCACAACCAGCCAGGTCATCCTACCTGGTGCCTTGATGATGCTGTTTGCTAATTATGGCCTGATGTTGAGAAAAGTCCAGATGGAGCAGTGTCTGGTCTCCGTGCACGTGCCAAGTGGACATTCCCAATCAGATCATAACCCCTACTCATTCTCACCCCTCCACCCCTACCCTCTACCTTTCCAATGGCTCCATTTTTTTCTCACTGTGTTTCATATGACTTGGCCCCCTGATAATCCTGAGGAGCAAACTAGCAGTGTGAAGGGACAGATTACCAGTTGATCATGCTGAAATTCGCTCTTATCCATTATTGGATCTGCAGTAGAGAAGGCTTAAGAATTATCTGTCTTCTCACTTAATGTGGAGATGAAGGTTTACAGGTGGTCCACCGAAGGGGCCCTTGGCCAAGAAAGACATACAGTTTCTTTTTTTTTTTAAAAAACCTTTTTCCCCCACTGTCAGCAGAGCAGTTAGCGAAATGCATCTGCATGGGTTTTATCACAGTAGTTCAAAGTAGACTCATGAGCAGAAGGTTGTCGGTTCAAAAGGCAGTGCTAGAGGCAGAACCCAGTCCAAGTCTTTGTTTCGAGATTCCCCTGCTATCCGACCACAGTCACAAGGGTACCATCACAGCTGCCCTGCCCCTAGCAGCTGTCTCCAGTGAAGTCCTGACCCTGTGACCCTTGGAAGGTGCAGCGCCTGGATAATCCATGACAGGGAAGTTGAGCACTAATCAGATGAGAGCGGATGAGGAGATGACAGCGTGCTACTTTAGTTGTGCAGGAATTCCAAGAAACATCAATTGTTTTCTGTGTTGGGAAGGAGACGGTTGTTTTCTTGGGTTCAAAGTTCAAAATAGGATCAAGACATAATTAACATTACATAATTTGTTTTTATCTGTGCATCCTCATTTATGAATTATTACAGAAGAAAAATCAAAGGACTCTTCAGAAATCAACATGCTGGTGCTGTGGGCTGGTGGTGGTGCCTCACGGCTCCAGAGCTGTGGTTTCACATCTGGGTTTTAAATCCGACTCAGTCTGTTTGAGAGATGGCAGTGGTAAAACACTTCTGTCCCCTCCTCTACCATGAAAGCCATGGTTGCCAAGAGTTGACTTTGACTGAGGGGCACTTACCCTTACCTGTTTAAAAGTACAGCTCTTACTTTTTTTGAATTATTGCTTCTGAAACCTGATCTGGTGTTGTTAAGTCTGTGCACTGGCAGGCCTCTACACCCGTACCGCTCTGCCCTCGTACACTTGAGTTTTTGTGATTCATGACGATGTGGCAATGTATATTTTTTTTTGATGTGCCAGTTCTTGTTCTACAAGAATTTGGACTATACAGTTATTCTTCTAAAGCTATAATCTGTTAGCTCTCTGGCATCATGCACTATTTCTCTTGCCCCATTTAGGTCACATCATTTATCTTTGACCTTTTGTGATTTAATTCTCTGAGTAGGGCGAGAGGGATTAGGAGTGTGATGTGTCCGATGAAGTGGCTAACATGCATGGTCTGGCACCATCCCCGGCCTTTTCTCATCTGGTAATTGAAGGTGAGAAATGATTTCATTACCCACCGAAAGGGTGCAATCCAGATTTCCCTGATTGATCCCCTAATTTCCTAGAGTGCACCTATTCCTCACCTCTAGTTCGAACGTACCCCCTCCTGGACCCTCCGCTCGTATTCTAGTTCGCTGGAAGGTGTCGTCTCTGTTCCTTGGGCCATATTCTGACCCTCTCCTCCAAAAGCTCATATCTGTTCCCAGTTCTGGGATATGGGGTTACCCCTCAGGACTTATACATTACGTATATTTTTCATTATCGTGACATGTAGCGCCGAAACCGTATCCGCAATGGAGTAAAACCATGCAAACACTGGTCAGATGGCAACTCCCAGATATGAGCTGTGACTTCAGAATCCACACTATGTGCCCACTTGTTGTTCTTCTAGAAACCCCCTCTTGCCCCAGGCTACGTGTCTCGGAAGTACACTACTTCTAGTTCCTTTAAGTAGCCACAGACACAATATCTGAGTATCTGTTTGGTGTTCAGAATTATCACCACTCGATGAATGGTCCTGCTTCACTGTGGCTCACCCTACCATTGCTTACATGGAGGAAGAGTTTGCAGAGTTGCCTGCGTTGTTGTGGAGGAACGGCCTAGCATTACTTTTTTAATGAGAGAGGAATATTTTGACGTTTCATCAATAAGCATTATTAAATTCGTCTCGCTTCAGTTAATCTGGCGTCTACGGAGCCGGCTGCCGTGAGACCCGGACTCCTCCGTCTCAGAGAGGCCGTAGACAGCGGGCTGTAAGCCGCTTATTTTATCGACCGTCTCGTCGTCCTCCCGCACCTCCCTTCTCTCCCGTTTGCTCTTGTCCTCCCTCCTCCAGTGCCCGCACACACACGGATGCAGATGCGCGCGCAGACATGTACTTGGTCATGCCTGCACTTCACAGGGAGAGAAAGATGGAGATTCGCATGCTTAATTACACAGTGAACACCCACATACCGAAATGTCAAAATGAGAAACGCATGTATTTACTGCACATTTGTATTTAGCTACATAGAGAACTCCTAGACAGACACTGGAACGTTCACACTCACACTTCACATTTATATCTGGGCAGACGCTGAAACACACATGCACACACAGAGCAGTGCTTCCTCCATCAAAGCCAGCGACATGGCAGAAGTTTATTTGAAACGAGTGTTTTCTTTTTTTCCTCCTTCTTCTTCTCGTGCCAGGATGTGTGTGAGAAACAGTGGCGGCGTTATGGCACTTTCTGACTTAACAGAAGGAGCAGGACTGACAGTGGGCGATAAGCCGGTCCGCCTGCACCCGTCGATAATCGCTCCCTGGGACCGCGTGTGCTGGATCCCCACTTTCCGGCGTGCTGCTTACAAGGCTAAGTCGAGCAGAAGCGATTGGTGCGCAGGTTGGAGGGGGAGAGATGCAAAGCCACTGAGCTCTGGGAGTGTATTAGAAGAGTGTCCTTTCTCAGGTGCAATCCTCACTCTGTTGTGGGCTCTTGGCAGTGAAAGAAAAATCCAGGAGAAGGTGATGTCAGGTTCTCCTTCCAGTTGCATTGGGTTTCTGCTTTGATGTGGACGTGATGCTTCCACGTCGTTGCACTGTTGAGATTGTAGAGGCAGCTTGGGGGATTGGGAATGCCATGGAAGCCCATCTTGCAGTATGAGGGATTTCCAGAAGCACAGGAGGGCAGTCTGCACTCTGAAGCCCTTCCCCCCCACCCTCTGCTGAAAAACAGAATGCATCAGGCTGTTCTGAGTGCGGATCGTGGGAAGGCAAGCACCATTCAGGTCCTCCACAGTTACAGCCCCCTTATTTCACAGTTTGTGCATTTTTGTTTATTTTTGAGAGTGTACTTTGTCTATGAGAGCTGATTCAGCATGTGGGGGTTCTGAAACACTAGTTGACAGGCAGTTATTGTCTTTCTCCCAAGGTAGGGCTGTCGGTATATATCTTTAATTCACCTTCCTGCCAGGGAAGATCGCTCTATGAACTCATGAGAATGTGATAGGATGGTATATAGTCACTTGGTTTACGTTTTGCCAGCTCACCGCCTTTCTTTCTCTCCCTCTCTTCCTACAGGTGTTTGGCCCTCGGAGGAGGTGATGGCTTACTACTGCCTGAAAAACTGCCACATGTTCAGGTGAGGGTTAACTCTGATGATCTGCCCACAGCTTTCGTCGTCCTCCAGTCGCAAAATACACTCATCCCTATCCCAACCATTGCGGTTTTCATTCAATAAGTCTCTCCCCCATCTCACACAGCCCTTCGTCCTTCCCTGTACCCCCACCTCCTGCTGGTGCAGTGCCGATGGGCATGGATCGTGCTACGCCAGCTTCCCTAAGCCAGTGCTGGGGTGAAAAGCGTCCAGGACGTTTGATTTCCCCTCGAGGCAAAACGTGACTCTTTGATTTGCTGATTTTTTTTTTTTTTTTTTTTTTTTTTGTTTGGGTTTGAGAGGCAGGAGTGGAGGAGAGAAAGGGTTATCGATTGGCGTTTGATGCTGAAGGTCAGGAAGCATGTTTGCTTGGGGAGATCAGTCGAGTGGCATAGCACAGAGGTGTGGGCCACTAGAGTGCCATTTCCAAGCTGGATTTTGGTAGGGGGTCTCATGGCTGGTGTACCGTTACCACCATTTCCCTGTCTGTTGGACCTGTTATCAAGCACTAAGGATGGAGAAGAAAAAGATAATAAAAGAAAAAAAACAAGCCAATTGACAGAGAAGCTCTCATCTCTTCAACACAGCGCTGAAGTTTCCTCTTTTCTTCCCCATTGCAGACTGTACAGCCAAATAGCTACCTGTCACCGGCCCTTTGTCCTAAGTGATGCTTACACGAGTAGCTTTGTGCACATTAATTTTTAATTGCTCTTTTTTACAACAATTGCCAGCTTCATTGTGGATTTAGTTTTTCACTCAGTTGTGGAAGGTTACATATCAAAAGGAAGAGAGAAGAAAGGGTGTCTTGGCATCGCTAATCACTGAGACGGAAGCCGAGATAGAGGTAAAGAGAGAGAGGACTGACAGACAGCTTGAGATGAGGCCTCTATTATGGTCTGGTCTCCACAGTAACCAAGAGGGCTGATAACGACCTGGTGGGAAACATCTTTATGAACCGTGTCATCAATCCATTCTCTTCCCCAGATTATCCTTATTTAGGCTTTCTTTTCCTACCCTTGGCTTTTGCTACAAACGCTTTCGGGGAAGGTCCAGAGTTTGATCCCTTCTGCCCTTCCTTCGTGTGCATCTCTTTGTCCCGCCCACTAACCAGCTAATAGGTCAGATGGCAAACAAAAACGAGATTGTGTAGGATGTAACGCATATCCGAGCCCTTGCTTAATTACGAGGCTCTGTTATTACACCTACATATATTCTCCAGACCTCCACAAAAGACTTGTCTGTGTATGTGCTGCCGCTACATTTTTTTTTATGCGCTAAAATGCAGCGCTTGGAGATGTCTTGTATGTTTGACGTTTACCTTCAAACACCATGAGAGCGTCGTTCCAGCAGGGAAAAGGACAACACGGCCTGTGCGGTCAAAGGCGCTTGCTCCCTCATAGTGGACATGGTGGTGGGAGGCAGGAAGCAGCAAGCATGTGAGGCAGGAAATCAATGCCTTTACGGGCATAGCATTCAAATCGATGCACTTCCTACTGCGGCACCGTATCGGCCGTTAATTAAAGTTTGTGTTGTGACAGGCAAGTGTTCTGCTGTTGCCTCACAGTTTGGTCTTTCGCCTACGTATGAGTAAATTAACACCATACCTTTTCTGGCCCAAATGAAACCGACATTCCCAGACTCAAGAGTGGGCAGTGGCAAATAAGCTTATGGTCCCCGTGCTTCTTTCTTGCTCTCTCCGCCTTGATTTCAGCTCCACCCCTCCTCTGCTTCTCCTTTCAGAGGTGCCACAGTGTGCGAACTGGGAGGCGGGATGACCTGTCTTGCTGGGCTTATGGTAAGTACCCGCCCCCCCAACCTCCACCTTTACAGCATCTGCTTTCACATGTTATAATAATGAGATATTTTTCTGAACACCAAGAAAGTCATAATGTGCTAATTCACTCCTGGTCTAAGACCTATGGTATACTTACAAATGATGCGATGAGAAGTGGTTGAGGAGTGAGGGGCTTGGATTCCGCCAGTGTCAGGCTGGGGGAATTGTTCGCCATGGAGCCCTTAAGAGCCCCTCTGGATCGACAGGCTTTTGCGCAGCATTGATCCACTGGTGTCTTCAGAAGACCAGATGCTCTTTATCTTCTTGGAATCAATATCCTATGTTGAGACATTCCATAGCCCCTTCTGTCCTCCTCCCCAAATCCTATGTCTTCCCAGCGCCCTTTGGAGTTCTGACATGGGGAACCCTTTTGGGTCCCTCAAACTCTTGGACCAACTTGAACAAGGATGCGTTGCTAGTTTTCATCATGGTGGTAAAGCTAAACATGGGGAAACAGTGTGAGCCTCACCTATCTGCCCGCCTGACAACCCGAAAATGATTTCAGCTTTAACTTCCTGGAAGGCTAAAATTCTTTTAAATAAAACCAGATCTTTAGTTCTTCTGACTGCTACAAATGATCACGTGAAGAGACTGGTGTAAAACGTAGAGTGTGGTACTCTTGTACACGCTTCAGTGAAGGCTTACTTCTCCAGGATTTTTGTTTGGTTAAGCATTTAGAGACAATTCACGTAAGCACTTTGTTTATCGGGGACAACTTATGATTGGTTTGTGCTGGCTCACATGGTCATTTTCTAAGATGATTTGAATCTGTCACAGAGAGAATGTGAGAGAGGATTCAACTAGGCTATAATGGTGTGAGTTGACTGCTGTAGAGCTGTATTGTACTGTGGTACCAGACAAACTGAGCTGTTTTCTGACATGCTCAGCTGGGATAACCATTCTGATCCAGTTATTGAGCGCTGTGTATTGTCATCACGTGGCTTAGCTCATATTGTGTCACAACGGCCAGGGTTGGCTGCCATGTAGATGAACTGAACAGACTGCCTCTGTCTGTTAGATAGACTCGCTTGGTAGGAGCCTGTGTGTGCCCTGTGGTTCGCAAAGCTAAACCTTGGCCACCTGATACAAGGTAGGAAGTGTGTGTGCAGCTGCATGCAAAGGCAGCAGGCAGGTTGGGTCTTAATGAAGGTACGCAATGAGATCCTTACAACTTCTCTAAGGACCTTGAGCAACAATGCCTAGCTCCTCTCCAACATTTCTCTCTCTGGTTCAACAGTAACTTCTCCAGCATAACTTCCTCACATAGGCAACCATTATTTTTGCACAGCTCTATTTTTTCCTCCTCTTTGTCCTCCTTTTCCTTTGCCATAGTTGTACATTGTGCAAATTCTGCAGCGTACAAGGCAGACCTGTGGCAGCACTGTTCAGCAACCTGTATTGGCCAGCAGGGATAGTAGGGGAAGTAGCTCTGGCAGCAAATACATCTACACATTCACACAGTCGCGCACACACGCTAGGTAAAAAATCTCACACACTCAGGGGGGACAAAAGGGGTAAGAGAGAAAAACGATGAGTTGTGGGGGAAGGCGGTGGGGGGCGATGACGGCAAGCAGCACAAAGCGCTCCGACTGCAGCGCAAAGTTATATGAAGGGCATCAAGCAGGCAGACCGAGCAAGCCGAGAGCAGAGTGACAGCGGCGTGTGATGGCTCAGCCAGATAAACACAAGCCCACAAATGAAAGGCCCTCCGCTCGCCATCATCCCCTGTCACAATGCAATTACTGAACAGAATGATAGCAAGATAGAGGCTCCTCACAAATGGAATGATAAAAGTATTGACTGATTTGATTGAATGATTAAAATAATGCAGACATAAAATGGGAAAAAAAAGACTAGAGACGGGGCAGGGAGGCGGAAAGAAGGGAAAAGCAAAGATGGGCAGAGAGACACGGCTTGTTGGTTGTCGTATGTCAGGGGGTGCAGTGTGTATTTGTATGTGTTCAAGTGGAGGGCTGGCAATGTGTTGGAGGGTTAAGGGTCATGGAGGACTCACCTAGGAGGGATGATGGTTTTTTTCTCTTTTTTTTGAAGCTCTCACTCATTATCCCCTCCCATTGTTTTCCACTCTCCTCAGATCGCTATTTCTGCTGACGTGAAGGAAGTTCTGCTATCAGATGGGAACGAGAAGGCCATTCAAAGTATCCTTGTTTCTGAAGTGAAATGAGCTGAGCATTGTGCTTTGCGTGCCGTAACCATTGTGCTGATGTGCATGTCTCTGTGTGTCTGAATGCACATTTGTGTGAATGTGAAAGTGCAGTAGTGTGTGTTTGTGTGTATGTTCTTATACACGAGTGTGTGCATATGTATCTGTGCATGTCTTTCCATTGGTGTTGGTGGGGATGTGTGCACAGTCTGGATAGCAGGAAAAGGTATAGGTAGGGGCTTTAGGAAAGGTCAGGATGGGGGTTGCACAGTCAAACGCTGCTCCTTCAGCTCTCCTTTATGCATGAGTTGATTTCTGCTATCGGGCATTATCTCCTGACTTCCAAGAGATGGGGCATTGCATCTGCAGAATTAATTACTTGCACTCTTTGGAGGAGATTAGTATGAGCACAGGGATCACTAGAACTCCATGACAAGTCGCACTCAGGCCATCAGTTTTACCATTCCCTTACGGAATGGAGTGCAATATTTTCAGCATAAAAATGTCAGTGTTTTGTACATAACAATATTATTAAGTAATAATGGTAGTAAGTAAAGATGGAGGTTGGCAGCAGTACAACGCACACAAATAGCGTTTGCACTCATGAACTCAGATCCTCAGGAGCTGCCTGCTGCCCCAGTAGTTCAGCTGGAGTCTTTACTGAGAACAGTGGCAACTGTATGCTTCACAGAGAAGTGTGCCAGGTCAGAGTATAATTGATATAGTCTGTTTTAAATAAAAGGAACAAAACGTGATTCATATTAGTTAAATTGCATTGTGCATCGTTTTATGGGTTAAAGATTTTTGAGCCTTGGCACCCTAAAATTCAGGGTCTCCTGAAACCAGGCATGGTACCATTAAAAACAGTGTGACTTGATATCTAGACACAAAGGCAACGAAGCCTCTCAAAACACAGACACAGTCACACCGCCTGCTCAGAAGGAGACATTCCTAAGATGTAGACATCAGTTCATTTTGCAACATGTGTGTGTGTGTGTGTGTGTGTGTGTGTGTGTGTGTGTGTATAGTCTTGTTAGCCCGTCTATTTAATTAATCATTTTATTTTTTAAGTGTCGCACATAGCTTTCCTCCTTTGTGCTGCCCAACTCACCGAGGGGAGCAGTCAGGTGAAGGCTTAAACAGGTGGAACAATGGCGTAAGACGTACAGCAATTCCTTTCTTTTAATTGCCTCTTTGCTCATTTTTTTTTTTTTTTCTTTAACATAACAATAATCGAGACTATAAAGCGAACTGCAAAGCACTCACAAAAGCAGGAAAGCAGATACAGGGGCTTCAACAAAGATTCCAAATTGCGGCGCAGATTCGTAGGAAAAGCCGAGCTGCACAATAAAGCTGTATTGAATATCAGAGTGACTGTAACAATGCTGCCGCAGAGGCTCTGACAAAAAAATGTATACAATTCCCCATTGACTGGATTTGTTTAAAAGAAAGAAATAAAATAGAGGAAAGAGACTGGATAGATGGATAATCTTGTTACACACCAAAGGGATATATTCACAGAGTGTTCCAGAGTCACTTCCTTCGATATACCGAGAAAAATAGAGCCAGTGAATGTTGGACATGGAACTAATTAAGTTGTTTTGACCAGTGTATTTCTTTTTTAGTTGCAAATATAATAGAATAAGATGTTAGAATGTGATAAGGGTGAGAATTGGAAGGAAATGCATTGACAGATATAAAAATGCCACAGATTTAGTCAATAGTGTTTTTATATGGGAGTTAAAGGCATTCAAGTCTAAGTGTACAGTCACAGTGTCAGGGAAGAAGAGGAGGACTATTAGGTGGTGTATGAGTTAAAATTATTCAGATTTTTTATTTCTACATAACATTGCTGTACCTGTTGTAACTTAACATTAAGACAGAGTTGTTGGTAGGTGCCTCCGAGTCGATGTGGACTCATGTCAACTCTATGGATAGTTGTCCTGAAAAGCATCCGGTTTTCCACCAACCGGCTAAGACTTGAAAGTGGGGCACAGACAGAGTTAGACATATACATTTCCAAAACACATGTATAATCTGGTATTGACCTTTTGTTTTGATTTTTTGCAAAACAACGTTGAGGTCTCATATGCAGCTCTTTGTTCCTCCTTTTGACTGAGGCCACAGGACAGACAGCAGGATCCTGAATAGTACCATATTTTTGTACCTGGGTTGTGTCTCACAGATCTGATCTCGATTGCTACCCATCTCCCTCATCCCAGTTCTCATAGGAGGTCACTGTGATTCCTTAGAGCCAATATACACTTTCTAATGTCCTATGGCAAACATACCAAACCCTGCATTTGATAATCCACAGTACTATGTATTATGACTCATCCGTGTACTATAATTTTTTTAAAATAGAGTAAGACAATGTAACCACTAAAACTACCCAATATAAAATGTGGAAAAATATTTTTATGTCTCATATGGACGAGTTTTTATGTGTCCGTAACACATAAAATCCTGCAAAACTTCCCTCTGCTTGTGGGGCTTTATTTAAACCACCGTGGTTTTTCCCTGACCTTGAGTTTCCAACCAGAAATCAATTGAATTGTTCCTATTAAGTCTGATTGATGAATGTCCTTTCTGGCCTCCCAGGTGAAACTCAAAAGGAGCATATTCTCTGCCTTTAATGCATTGTCACACATGTCAGGGCAATGCTGTCAGGGCATGTGTTGACATTTTTGATGGGGCCAAGCAACCTTTCATCCACTAAGGAGTTTCAGAGTTGTGCATTTTTACTAGCTTCCACCAAATTGGTGTGTGTGTGTGTGTGTGTGTGTGTGTGTGTGTGTGTGTGTGTGTGTGTGTGTGTGTGTGTGTGTGTGTGTGTGTGTGATTTTCATTTTTTTTTTTTTTTTTTTTTTTTAAACCAGGCAAATTTGTTTGATGCTCTTTGACAATGTCTAAAGGTATTAGGGTTGCGTCTCTTGTTGCGGCCCAACACGTTCTGTGTCTGTGTGACTTTGCGGTTACTCTGGTAATGCACTTTGGTGGTGGTGGAGGGAGATCTTCCCAACCAAACTGCATCTTGGGTGCTGGCTGCACGTTGATCTAGAGATTGGATCTCTAGAACCTGCAGGTTCTGCTCATTCCCTGGCATTGATTTGATTTGCAAAGATTTTTTTCCCCATGAATCTGAGTTAAATTACCCTAAAACTGCTCTACATTCTTAGTAATAAAAAAAGGTAATAACAATCCCACAATGTCCCATTAATGGGACTTTCCTCAAGCACTGGCTTTATGTTAAAAGGTTTCATATTGATCATTTTGGTGTTGCTTTGCTTGAGTTGACTTCATAGCTTTATAATCAGTGGTCAATGTTCAAGGTAAGTATGAAGAGGGCATCAGCGAGACACGTTTCAGTTTCCGATGATCCCAGCTCTTTTCTAACAGCGGAAGCACTTGACAAAGCTGCTAGTTGATTTAAGATGCAAATGTTGATCAAAGGCAGAGTGTTACTGGGATTCAGGCATTTGCTGTGATTTTGCTAAGCACAATGTTTCCTTCAATGGGCGCCATGCTACATTATTTTCCGTCTGAGCTAAGCTGGACCTCTAGGCTTCGTTTCATGATTTTTTTGGGGGGGAGTTCATGTACATGCGCTGTGCAGTGACTTTTATGGTATTGTCTTGCCCTCATTGATTGTATTTTCAACAAGTCTTCCCTTGTTCTGCTGTGTCAGACGGTATGGGCCATCTTTGTGCACCGTTGCTCAACAGAACAGTGGTGTGCTGTTTTGTCTTAACTGTGATCCCAGATGTTCGCTGTGTCATCGAGAGAAACCGGCTAGCTGGTAATTTCAGGACTGCTGCTGTATCCAGCTGGTGAGTGGTCATTATTGCATCACTTCCTATCAAAATGTAACACCTTTCTGTTACATTTTTTGCTATTGTGTATAAAGCAGTGACAGTAGTACCGTTGAACAATGTTTAGTGGCCAGATGAATGACCTCTGATGTCTCTGTAAGCAGTCCACCGCTTTGATAGTCATTAAGATGTTTCAGCAATTATGATTTGTTTATAGCTCAGCAGGGAAGCATTTAAACTGTATTTAGGAAAAGTTTTTACATTAAAATAAAATTGTGCAGTCATAATATTTCAGGGGTTGGACTGTAGGGGGTGGTGTTGTTGGGTCTCTCAGAAGCGATGAGGGCAGCGACCTTGCAAATGGTTATGGCAGAAGGAGCATGTGGTTGTCACGGTGACCCGTTATTGTGTGTGGCCAGCGAGCACCAATATCGGTACAGTCAGGCAGCTCGGCTGGACCGTTCATCGTGACTGAAAACTTCCATCCACACGTCTACGCATGAGAAGCTCGCAAATTCACCGTTCCTTCTTTCAGCAACTGTACATAGGGAACATAGGCGCGGGAACGAAGATTAATTATCTTGAAAAGTAATTTTGACGTTAAGTCATCAGAGTAGTTGTTACCCCCTCCCCCCCCACCTCCTTCCTTCTCATGTATTTACACTATGATGATAAATTGAAAAAGTAAACGTATAATTAGGCTGCATTACTTTGATTGTTTTCTTTACAGATTAAGCTTCCTGTCAGAAAGCACGGTTTGAGAGGGTGAAGGTCGTGTGCGATTGGATGAGGGGATTTCTGCTGCTCAAGTCACTGAATAATAGATTAAGGCCCCCTGCCGGGAGAAGAGATTGTGTTTCCACCAGACATCATTTTTGTTTACTGAGTGTTAATAATGACTAATTAATAATCAGATTTGGCTGTCTGGAATATGGTCTCTTTTAAGAACAGAAACTCAAGTGTTTAACCGGTTGAGGCCCACACTGGCCTGGGTGAGGGTGAGGGGAGGGCGCGAACCCACCCAGTTTCACACATACCACCGTCTCTGCTCCCTCGCCACCCACTTCCACCCCCTGCAGGACGAACCCTCTGCTGCAACTCCCTCCATCTGTGTTACTGTCAGGCTCAAGCTTTGCGCTGGCCTCGAGTAATTCTGATTAATATGTGTTATTGTACTGCAGCTGTCACACACTATTATTTACCTGCTTTCAATGTGCCCTGTACATGTTTATTTTTTTCCGAAAGAAGAAAAGCAACAGACTAATACTTTACATTTATTTAGCACACGCTCTTCTCCAAAGCAGCTTCCAATGAACTCTATGTAGTGTTATCAGCCCACACACCTTATTCACCAAGGTAACACACTGCTAGATACACTACTTACACTGGGTCACTCATCCATACATCAGTGGAACACACTCTCTCTGTCACTCACACACTATGGGTGAACCTGAACAACATGTCTTTGGACTGTGGAAGGAAACCAGAGCACCCGGAGGAAACCCAAACAGACGCAGGGAAACCATACAAACTCCACACAGACTGAGCGGGGATCGAACCCATGTCTTCTTGCACCACACAGTCGCTGTGAGACAGCAGTGCTACTTGCTGTGCCACCATTTCGCCATAATAATTAATATTCATAATAATATGAATTGTCTACAGCAACAGCATGGCCTGCTTCTCCGTGGTGGATGTATGGTCCTACTGAGAGAACATCCTGCATGCTGATTTTGAAATATTAAATGGTATCATAACAAAGATGAGTTTCTCCAAGAGATGTACGGGTCACATTCGCTTTCAGAAAAGACGCTGGGCATCCCCCTGGTCTTTGAGGCCCGTTGCCCATAAATCAAACGGAGCTTATTGAGGTTTCGGCTCCACTATCTCGAACAGCCACAGCTGCTGACGGTCCTTCAGAGGGACGGAATACACAAGCTCAGGGGCGATGGATGCGAGGGCTGGGAAGGAGATGAGGGGAGTATGGAGGAAGGGCTCTGGCCGGGTAATTGTCTCTCGGTACACACATATGAAAGAGAGAGAGAGAAGAGGCGAGAGCAGGAGAAAAGAAGATAAGGCCAGCTAATTGTCTCTCTCTTTTTTTTTTTTTTTTTTTTTTCTCCCCCCCACCCTGTCCCTGAACCCTGCTCCATTCCCTATTTTCTACCCCCGTTCTGGACTCGGGACTCTCTTGTCCTGCAACACTGCCCTGATAGCGTGGTGAGATGGGACAGCGAGGCGGATGTGTCGACGCTAGAAGGACACTTTGACATTGTGCTGTGTGCTGACTGGTAAGTGCCCCCCCCCCCCCCCCCATGTCCAACCCTTATAACCCGTCACTGTCCACCACCAGCCATCCCAGTGCGAGCGCAGCAGCACGATGACAACAGGGGCCAAACCTTACCAACCCTCTGTCCTCCACCACCTGCATTAATATTCCCCAGCTTGTGACATTTATCAGATAGCCCTCGTCAGACAGTAACTTGTACCACATTATTTCCCCCAGGCTGACTTTGAGAGGCATTTCCATTTTTCTGAAATTGCCTCTTTTTCATGCTTCGCGTCCCAGCAAATGGATGACTTAGGCAAATTGCAAATAATTATGGCTCAGCGAGGAGACAGAGGGAGAACCACAGAGAAAAGCAAGTGTAGCAACAACACAAACATCTCAATTAGCCAGCTCCTTAACATAGATCTCACTGCTGATCGAGGAGCCGGGGCTCTTTTCTCTACAGCCCCCTACTCCCATGCTCTCTCTGGGGTGTATTTCTGTTAATGTGTGTGTGATTGGTTTCCATTCCTTATGTCCATTTGCCTCACCGGTTCCTCGCTGGGAGTCTCCCTGAAGTGAACATTATTTCGCTCTTTCCAGCCGCTCATCTCAAACACAAGCCAACTGTGGTTGATCTTGATTAAAAGATAGAAAATGCAAGCTGAGCCGGAGGAGGTGTGTGGGGTTTTATTTCATGTGTTTGTGGCCTCGGTTCTCCTTTCTTAAGTAAAGGTCTGTGAATGGATTATATTATACATTATAATGTCTTTCAGAGGCTCCCATTCTGAGGGGCGTGCAATGCATGCAAGTTCACATCTTTTACTCACTGTTTGCCAAGCATAGAGTGGAACTGTTTTGATGAGGTTACGGTACGATTTAAAAGTATTGTAACTGCTTCAGTCCCGGCATTTTATCCTTCAGGTTCAGGTCTGGAACTCTGAATTTGGATGACCAATGGAAACGTCCCTAGAGTTCTGAGCGCAGTGGACCAGATTAGTGTCCCGTTGCTCGGTTCTGATCCTCAAGAACTGGGTACAGCATTACCAGACATGTTCATGTTCCTGCTGATGGTAGCTGGCCTGTGTTAGAATGTGTCATTGCTGCTGAGATTAACAAAACCCTGCGGATGTGACAACGTCAGCGAATAGAGCAAAAAAATGCCATGCCAGTGGCAGAAGGTTTGAAGTTCAGTTTTTTCTTCATTAAAAACAGACTTTTAGATGCCACACCAAGATTTGCAGGTTTACAGGTAAGTCAAAACACTGAAGGATGTGGCCGAAGTGGATGGAAGTGCAGTAAAGTAGTCGTCGGGGTGCAGCTGTAAGGTTTGTGGAGGCCGTTGCCTCCTCCGCAGTGAGGGCGACATCATGGCTGGCTAAGGAGTGCGATCGTCTTGAGATTAGTGAGGCATCGTGGCAGCGATCGTCGCTGAAAAGGTCAACAAGCACACTCTTTGCGTTAATTACGGGCTCTCAGGGTGGCCAGCAGCAGCAGCCCGGTGTTTTGTCTTGTCGCCAAGCGCAACAGGGCCTGAGAGAGAGAAGACAGAGAGAGGAGAGGAGAGGAAAGGGCCCACATCTGGCCCAGAGACAATGAGGTGCTGCTTACTCGTTTTTACCACCGCAGAGCTAGTGGGAGAGATTGCAAGAAAGAGGGAGAGAGAGAGCGAAAGCGAAAAACTGAGAGCGCATGGCGAAGAGGAGTGATCAGAAATTCCAAATACCAGAGACGGAGATGGAGTCCTTAAAAAAGACTAATATAAAAAGAGATTAATATCAATACACCGATAAGAATAAGAATCACTGCTGAAAAACACTAAACCCGCTGAGATGCCACTCCTGACAGTGACTTGTATCTGGATTTGAAATTGACTGGGAGGCAAACTGGAGGACCAGCTTTTGAACTGTAGTCAGTTTGATTAGTGAGTTTTTAAATCTCTTTTAACTTGACTGACTTTGTGTGATTTAAGTAAAAATTAAAAAGATGGATGCATGCATTATGGCTATGCCGTCCCCATTTTAGTGTATAGAAGTACAGTAAATAGACTGTAATCCATTATCATAAATACATTAAGGTGTCAAGGCATCTGCAGCAGATGATTATTTGATCACGTAAAGTGTCTCTTACAGGGCTTACTCTTCCTCTTAGCTGATGAAGAGAGATCAGCGTGAAGAATGGAGTAATGCAGCCCTGTCAGTGATGTTCAGGAAGCAGGAATGCAACTGTCCATATAGTTGTGCCCTGCACTGGAAAGAAGACCCTTTCCACCCACTTTTCACTGTCTCGTAGAGATCAGCCCAGCAAACCCAGCTGTCCGATGCCACTTTTTTGTATATATGGTTGTCAGGTCAGGAAACTTCAGCTCAGCGGCATATAACTTGATTTCTTACACTGATATTTTCACGTGAACGTCTGCTGTTCTCAGCTCCTATTCACTGTGACTTTGTAAAATTCTGCACGAAACTCAAGTGCAGAGGCTTACAACAGCAGCCACTTTTTAACATTATCATTATTTAGAGCAGTTGTTTGAGACCAAACCATGTTCAGCTGAACTCTTAACCTTCAGATTAGCATAGATACGTGTTTAAATAATCAAATTTTTTCTTAATCTTTACCCAGAACAGATAGATTTTTAATGACACCAATGTGCTGATGGAGTAAAATACTCCTCGGGACACACCAGCGATCTGCTGTATAAAGGATGTAGTGACCCTTCTGAGACCTTCCCCATCAACTACTGTATTCCAGCCCGCTTCTCAGTCGGACAAAGCAGGAGCACCGAACACCACCCAGAGTGGTGCAACTGTGGTTGTGCTGGTGTTCGTAAGGTAAGCTGGGTAACGGCAGGAAGACAGATAGCCGTGGCTCTGCTCTCTGTTAAATGGAGCCCCTCCGCAGCGCAGCGGGCCATTGTGCTGGCTGCCGGCCGACACCAGGCTGGGATTCCAACAGAGTGGGTACACTGGGAGTCCGTCTGCCTGGCTCGGCCCCTGCTTGGCACGTCTGCCCCCTCCCACCCCCACCCCCTTGCCATCCGTGTGTCGGTGTGGAGATAAAGCCCTTCGTGTGTAGGGAACCAGCCAGCTGTGTGCGATGGTTTCTCTGCGTTTCTGCTGAAGATGCCAGCGAAGCAGCTTTCCTGCAAACACAGGGCGTGTGTGCGTTCTCTGACTGAAACGGCAGCCATCACCATTCTCATCCAGGGGGCGAGCCGTAATGTGTCAGGTGTCAATGTCTCAGACAGTGCCGTGGCCTCTGTAGAGACTCGGACTGCAACGTGTAACCTTGTACACGGATGATAACAATGGGCAAGGCGCGCGCTCACATTCAGCTCAGTCTGCTTTGCATTATGCCTGCGCTGCTCTGTAATTGTTTATTTACTATTTTGCATTGACCTGCTTTGTCCTTCTCTCTGGTTTGTTAGAATGACAGGTGGGATGCATGTGACGGCTTATTTTTAGAAATCCTTTTCATTTCACAAAAAGCATTACATCAGCAGCGGAGACAGAAGAATTAGTGATATGCAATAAACAAAAAAAACAACAAAAAAAAAAAACAAAGCAATGTGAAGCTGGGGTGGGGGGCTGAAAACAAAGCGTGGCCCAAAAAAGGAAGGTATTATTTTCTAATCGTCAATAACGTCAATCATCTGATTAGAATAAGCAGCTAAGCAACACCATATGATTTCAGCAAGTAATTTAGTAAATGCCTTCCTCGTCCAGAGTTCGAATGGATACTTCAGGTTTCATTGCACAGATGAAGTTAATGCTGGTGGGATTAGACCAGATTAAGTATGGAAGTCAGGTCAGAATGGTAGGCATCAGATTGGGGGCCCCCTGAGTGCTCTCTCTGGACTGCATGGACCGCCCCAAGATTACTGGGTGGTGGCCTAAGGTTCTGCCAAGTAAATTAGTTGGCAGCCTTTGTTGCGCTGACGTTCTTACCGTGTCATCCTATTTTGTGCTTGAGGGATAAGTGAGGGGAGACCACATAAGTAGGTTTTGGTTAATACACTTTTGTAATGGACTATCCTGACTATTTAAAACGGTTTATGTTGCTTTTTTAGACAACATGACACGTATTCCTTCCCATCAGCATTGGTTTTGTGAAGGACTCTAGCCATTTATCAATGGACTGTTAATAGCAATTATTTTTAAGGAGAGGGGTTGGGAGTAGGGGTTATGAACACCACAGATGACCCAGTGTCTTGAAACTGAGCTTCTAGGATGGAAGAATTCTGGAACCTTGAAGGGCAGCAACTTGGGGGGCAGTGTAAACATGGCCAGTATGCAAACACTGGTAGGGCAGGAGGGGGAAGTGACAGACAGCCCTGGGAGGGGGCATCTGGGACAAGGAGGGGCTCTTATCCCTCCAGGGGAAGGGACTGCATGACTGGTAGGGTGGGCGTCACACTCCCCACAATCCAACCTTCATTGTTCCAACTTGACCTTTCCCTCCCAAAACAGGGAAGTTCACCAGATAATGAAATTGATTGAAGGTCAGGGGTTGCGACCTGAACACATGTAAAGGGGTCATTTCTAAATTTATCATCATCTTGTACCTGTCCTGCACAATAGAATGCAAGCTTGGTTATTATTAACCCACCCCAAAAATGTTTCTCGTACCTTTTCGGTTTAATGACACAGAAGCTGTTTTTTTTTTTTTTTCTATCACTATTCATTCATATGTAATGGTTTTTCAGTGCTCTTTTAGTTTGTTAGCATGATTTTCCCGGTTTATTATGCAAGTCTTATGGATTTATTTAATTCCTATTGGCTTCTTATTGTATTTTTGATAAATAAAATCAGTTGTGGATTGTAATTTAATGACAAGCAGATGCCAAGCATGGGCTAAGGCAGACAGATCCAGACTCACTGGATTTGACTGTATTGGCCAGTTTACTGTTTGATTTACAATTAAGAAATTGCTTTCTGTAGAGCCAGTCTCTGCAAATCTTGAAGCTGAGTTTGCATGGTTAGCTCTAGGGACGGAGCTCATTTTTCTTCTGTTCTTCCATTAAAAAGACGCTCGTTGACAGCCAGAATCGCTGAGAGGAAGGCCTGCTATCTGCACATCTTTAAACTTCCATGAGAATGAGGAACCTTTTAAAGAGTCTGTTTTTAATCCACACCCTTACAGTGTAGGATACACACTGAGGTCTTCAGATCTGGTGTGAATTACGTGTGACTCTGACCTTTGGGCTGCACATATGCCTGGTGTTATAAACTGTGAAGTAGAACTTTTGCTCCAGTACTGAGCCATTCCCATGCCCCACCAGCTTTACTGTGAATACGGTCATTAGGGACAGATACGTACCTGTGGCAGGTGAGAATGACACTTGCTGTTAACCATTCCATGCTCACTTCCTGTCACCAGGGCAGATTTAGCATATGGAAGGTCATTGACTAACATGATTGGGAAACCCTCCCCCCTTCAGGATTCCAGCTCCCTGAGCCAGGGGGAGATTTGGATTATGCAGATCTGGGCCCTGGAAGCTTGTATTGTTTCATTTAATAAAATTACTTGTGAACTAATTTATTATAATATTGAGATATTAAGACAGTCCAGGGCTCAGTGACATTAATCTGAATGACACCAGAGGGCATCTTCAGTGGTGGGCATTTCTCAGATTACACATATCCACTGTGCTCTTTTATGTGATGCATGATTTCAAACATATTTTCAAAGTGATTGTGACAGTGGGGTTGAACATGTCAGGAAGTTGGGGTCACATGGGATTATTTATCCAGCTCACCACACCTCCGCATCCAGTGCCTGACCCCCCGGCCTTACCTAGTCTCCAGTATCGTGCCCACTGCGTAACCCCTCCGTGGACACAGTGCAGCCTTAAGGGTAACCATACAGCGCCTCCATGGCAAGAATATAGTAAGCAACCCCGTGCATGCCCTGCTACATGTATATGTGTGCATGCATGATTTGCAACTACACACACATACTGCAATGTGTACTATTTCTGAATATTTTAGAATGCCATAATTGGTCTACTTTTAAGTCTCAGAACTCCCTCAAAATAGATGTTAGTGCTCTTTTACTATAGAAAATTTTTAAATACAGAAATTTACAAAAATAAATGAAATGAAAATGCATTTCGAAAAAATTCAGCGATTTGACATTGGCAATCGTCCCTTGCTACTGAAATGTGTTATCTGTTAAACAAGTCAGTGATTTGTATGTATAACATGTTGGCAGCCATCGCTCTGAGCTGTCCCTTAAGGTCTCACTCCCACTAAGCATTATTTAAATAGCAATAAGGCATCTCGGTGGGGAGGACACGCACAGCATGGCAGACAAAAGAACGTGAAAATTTCCTGCGCTACAGTTGACATTTAAAGCATACATATATAATGTATACGTACAACAAGAGTAACCCTGTGACAGCCCTCCATGCGAGTGTCCTACGGGTTGGCAAACACACCACGTGTTCTTGTAAGTCAGGAGACACAATAGCCACCTCTGACACATTCACGCGAAATCACGGAAGTATTTTTAATATATATAATAAATGAAGTGATTAAATGCTTAGTTTACTATACATATGCCACATTCTCACCTACATTTGTGTCCTAAGATGATATCTGAAGACCACACGTCACGTACCGAGAGTTTGCGCCATGTTGTACGCCAAGCATTTTTAAATCTAGTATTGCATTATGGGTATTTATTTCTCTAAGTTCACCCATGTGTGCATGTCTGACTGTATAGTATGTTTTGACCGGCAAGAGCATGTAAAATTCACAGGGTTCATAGGTATCTGCCGGGCCAGCCCTCTGCAACAGGAACAGCCGATGCGCTTGGAATAAACACGAGGCAAACAATGTGGTCAGCAGCGAAGAGGGTGGCAGACCATTAAAAAAAAAAAAAAGCATCTTACCCATGCAAATTGTTTTTTCTTTTTTTTTTTTGCGGTTTTATTTGTAAACAAAAGAAAATAGCCTCCTGATTTATCTGCGGTCTCTATCGTTCGGAATGAATTCTAATCTCTGCTGTCCCCCTCCGTCTGTCCCTCCCTCTCTCTTTCTTTCTCATGTTAGCCTGTTCCTGGACCGGTACAGAGCCAGTCTGGTTGATGCAATAAGGAGATTACTTCGGCCTGGCGTAAGTGTGTTTCAATTCTCTTTAAAGCACTGGACTCACAGTAATTAGTCTGCACACAATGATTGAGACAGTAATGGAATGGCAGGATTAATATCATGTAATACTTTAATACTTATTATGTGCAACTTGAATTGGGTCTTCTAATCTATCTGATGCTTTTCGTAATCATAAAGCAAGGAACTTCTTATATTTGGCCCTGCGATAAGACTCGCTACTGCAAGAGGCAAAGCAAATGAAAAGGCTTCCGAGATGGTATGAGATTACTATTTATCTCCAGGGGTTTTCAAGTATTCGCTTTGATATAAAAAAAAATGTCTTTATATTAAAAAAGAAAGAGGGCTACAGTTCTGAGTATTGGCTGTCTGGGGTCCTGTCATTTGTAATCCACTCAGAGGACTGACTTCCTGGTCTCAGAACTTGCCATTAGTCAACCTCTCTCCCTCCATCTCCCCATATCCCTACCACCACCCCCCCCCCCCCCCCCCCCCTTCTTTTTTTGCGTCTTCCCGTCTCTCTACTGCTAGGATCGCTTTGCTCCTCACTACTTTCACAAGAGAAAAGTGTCCAGAAGGGACCAGCCCCACCCACCCCCTCCCCCAAAAGTAATAGATCCAGTGCTGTAATACAAGTCATATCGCATGCATACTTTTCATAACCCTCTTTCATTCAGGTTGTATCATCCTCTGACCTTTATAAATGGTCCAGAGATTATCTGATGCTCTGACTCCATGTGCACCACTGTACACATCAGTATTACACGTAATACTTGTGTTGAAATCATTGAGGTCATAGTGAAATTCTTGAATCAGTATCAAAATTATAATTTTTCTGAGCTCCATCGATAGAAACTGTTAATAAAATTTGTCAAATGTGACTTTTTTTTTAGAATATTAACTTTGTTGTGGTTTATATGTTGAGGTAGTTAAGCTCGTCAATTGGACAACAGCGGGTCCCTCTCGGCAGGGTCCTCTGGCCCAATGGTTCGGTGAACCCAGACTGGGCCTGGATCTCTAATGGAACTGCTGGTCATAACAGTGATGTTACGCATATTAGAGATTTTTAACAGCTGTTGTGCATCACTTTGTCTGACACCACTCAGCTTTAATATGAGCTAACCAGGGCTGACCAGACTGACAAAGAAAACAATTAAATTTCATTGTCTAATTGCTCTAATTCATTAGAAACGGACATGTACCCTCCAGGCTGCACATATTTCATCGTTAGCTGCTGATTAGTCTTTTTTTGTAGAAAACAACACAAAATAATTAACTAAAACAGCTGTCGAAATGTTTTTTTATTATTATTATTTTGTTTGTGTTGTTTGTCTCACATCCCTCCATTTAATTAAAACAATAATATGATCAAAATATCAAATAATAATATTTAAAGCCGAAGGATTTCAAAGAAACTTTGAACCTCTGCCTAATCCTCTTAGCGTCCAACTGGCTGCACCGGTTGTTCTCTAAAGTGTGGATGTGTTTCCAGCCATAGATTGGATTACGTGAGCTTTAATCTTTTTGTTTATTATCTAATATAATACCTGGGTAAAGTAAAATAGAGTGGGGGAAAAAAACTGTCTGGCCCCTCATTGGATTGTGACCTCAAATTCAGTCCTGGTCAGTGGATTACAGTCAACTTGGTGGGTGGACGATGTTACACTTCAGCATAGAACTTCAGCCTCATGCCAGGTGGGCCTCACTGCAACCATGCTAAGTTGGGTCATTTGTGTCAGTGCTTCTTAGTTCTCTTAATTAAGGATTTCTGCCAAGGAGTGGCCTTCCCGTTTAAAGGATATTGATGTACCGCAGCACCGATTTATCAATGTGGTCAACACAAACACGAAGGGTGACATTCGAGTCAAAATGCATACGTTGCCATCGGTAACATTGTTTTCAGAGGGTCCACATGGCGAACACAGCCTCATCCAAGCAGTCATTCTGTGGTTTGACACCCAGATGTTCTACGCCAATGTGCCACTTTGCTTTATGTTGCTGTCACGCAGCACGAGTTGTCCGCAAGCTAATCACCGTGCGTCTGAGTCATAGCAGATCGCCGCATCAGACAATTGTGGTATAAAGGAGCGCTTTTTTATTTTTATTTCATTTAATGTTTAACATCTTTATCTTGCAGCGCGTCTTACACTGGGCTGATGCTGGAGATAAAATAAGCAAGAACTGGCTCCTGCAAAACAAGAAAAGAAATCACTTTTCAAACTCGCATGGGCAATTTGGACTTTACTGGAGTATAATCTCATGTAAAATCCATTCATGTACAAAATAGGTGTTGCTGTAAAATATTGTGTTATTTTAGATGAAATGTAATCAGTTGTAAAGCTAGCAGAGTGAATAGGCATAACAACATTTAACGCGATGCGAGGACAGTCACTGTTTTTAATAAACTCACTGGCTCAATGGATTTGATTGATAACACGTTTGTACTGCGGAGAGGCTGGCGTGGATGTGCGGTGGCCCAGCGGTCTTATGCCGGAGTGTGTCCTCTCTCTCGTTCTTCCCCAGGGGACGGCTCTGGTGTTTGCCCCTCTTCGAGGCAACACCCTGCGAGAGTTCTGTGACCTGGCGGAGAGGGCCGGCTTGACCATGTGCAGATACCACAATTATGATGAGCACATTTGGAAGCTCCATCTGAAGGTGAGCACTGAGTCTCAGGTCCTGCAGTTTGAGCTGTGGGGGTGAGGGGCAGTCAGATGCCCTCGTTAGTTTCGCCCCTTTACCCCCCCCCCCATTAAAAACACATGTACTTCTACTATACCAACCATCCCCTTTAGTATGCTTTATGAGACCTTTCTCGGCGACCCCCGCGTGAGTCCCCTGCTCTTCATTAATCATGCTGTTGAGTGGATTACCTACCTCTAATCTTTGAGACACATATTATTGAAGTACTTCTGTCCTTGCCCACCCCCTTCCTCACCACTCTACGCTGTGCTAAAGCTGCCAAGCACATGACGTCTAACATTTAACACGAAGTGGACGTGCCTGTGCAACATTCTCACCCACAGAGGGGTCCTCGTGAGCCGTGCACTGTTTAAAAAACAAAAAAAAAAAACACTGGCACCCAGGTGTTTTCTGGAGGACGTATGTGGTAAAGGGTGTGCGGTCGCAGACTTATTCTTGTCTCTGTATTCAGCTCCTCTTCACACAGCACTGGGTTTAGCCTTCCAGCCTAGCGCACACCCAACCCTTTCCCCCAGATGCCATTTATTGCGGGGGGAATACTAGCTGACTTGTTCTTTGTCGTTCGGGGCTGCTGTGTCCATGAACAGGCAGTCTGAGCGGCCACTTGGGTGTGGCCACATCCAGCTGGTTAACGGCGGCGTCCAGGTGCCACAGTGGCTTCTGGGAGGACTCATTACACAGCCTGGGCCCATCGGAGCTCCACGGAGCCCAGGCGGGTGGCAAATGGCCCTGCCAGCAGGGTCCTGCTCCTCTCCCCCCAGTGCCACTGCAGCTATTCCAGCTCTGCTGCCTTTTCAGTTCCATGCCGGGGCCTTTTCAGAGGCCACTCGACGGGGCAGCGAGGGCAGCCCCGGACTCTCTCCACTGACCCGTCGCCATGGTTGCACGGAAGAGTCGCTGAGGTGCAATTCAGAGGCATGGGGCTGTAGGGGGGTTGTGGGAGCAGGAAAGGGGGGTGGCTGCTAGATTTGGACCTGCTGACTTTCTGGACACTCGCCCAGATCTCCACAGAACATGCTGCATTGTGGGCGGAGTCAGGCATTGGCAAACAGGTGTGTTTCAGTTGAGAGGGGCTGTAAACAGGTGTGCACGCCCCAAGTGCTCTGGTTACCAAGAGCAACCGTACGCACAATCAATGAGTCTTCTTTTCAAGAGGCTCTCAAATACACTCGGTCACAGAGTCTAATAATTTGTAGAATTAACAGATTTTGCAGCATGTTTAATTTTATTGTCATTGAACCCACTCATAGAGGAAGAACTGGCCAATGTAGGCTGCGTTATTGGAGTTTTGCAAGGTGATGCGACAGCCTCAGCCGCCTGTGGTCGTTAATGTAAATGCTGGACATGGCAGCTTTCTTTTTTGACCTTGATGGAACCCGAGGCTCATTATCTCCACAGAACCCTGTGTACCCTAGTCCGTCAGGCTGGCATTTTACACAAAACAATGCCGCTGCACACTCAGAGAAGCATAAGTATCAATGTGAACACTGTTCTGGAAGGAGTTTAGGTTCTCAAGGTCCCTTTACCTCAGTGGGGAGTTCCAATCCAGACCAATCTGTCAGGGGTGATGTCCTGGAGGGAGGGCGACGCCTCAAAATATGGCCTGATATGGCACACCCCCAGGGCAGTGGCAGAATAAAGAGCAGAATGAATAGAGGGTGATGATGATGATGATGATGATGTTTAGGCCCTGGTTCATGGAACCAAAGGGTCAAGCCTGTCATGGTCACCCACGGAGCGAAGACTTCTTTCTTCCTCTCACCAGGCTTTCAGGGCCGTGGGTGGGGACACAATGACACGACACTGGATACCTGCAGCTCAGCACAGACATTTAGCGCCACTTGTACAATAAAGTGCCACTTAGAGGCCATTAGAGGCCCAGATTAGCCAACCGGGTCAAATTTCAGGCCCCAATTAGAGACTCGTTCCCAGGTGTGTTATCCAGGTGGGTTTTTGCCTCCACCCAAGGTCAGCTCACAGGGTGCTAACATGGACAATAGCCACGCCTTCCTGTTGCCACATGCTTAATGATCTTGCCGTCTTCATGTGAATCGATTGGGTCTTTTGTGTATGTCAATGAGCAGAACATAGTCGCAGGAAACACGCTGATTGCGCACGCACGCACGCACGCACGCACACACACACACACACACTCACTCACATGCGCTCACGCTCTCCCCCCCCATGCCCTTTGTGTGCCTTCGATGGACCTGAAGTCTGTCAGAGCCTTTGTTTGCAATGGACCACCTACAGTGTCTCTCTGCACAGGCGGATAATCATGTCCTCAGCGCTGGGGAGGGGTGGGAGCTGGGGGGGGGGGTGCCTGAGTCAAGTGTCTGTCTGCCTGCGTGAGATTCAGCGGAGGTGTGCTGGGTAGCGGGGGAGTAGGGTAGGTGCAGGAAGAAGATTCACTCTGCAGTTCTATACTGCTACACCTTACTTTATCCCAGCGTACACGTATTTAATTTGCAAACACATACTTTTTCTCTCTCTCTCTCTCTCTCTCTCTCTCTCTCTCTCTCTCTCTCTCTCTCTCTCTCTCTCTCACACACACACACACACACACACCCCTTATCTCTCAATCAATCAAACACATACACACATTAACACGGACCTGTGGTGATTTGTTCACACACAACGTGCGTCTTTTCTCTCTGTCTTGCCTAACACACAGGTTACGTCGTCTTGTCTTTACATTAACTCCATGTTTAATGCGTCCTCAGATGCATCCCATTGAACCTCAAAAACATTTTAACTATAAACTTTTTAAAACTCACTGAGGTTTAAAAAAAAGTATGTTGTACAAAAGGTACCGATGCCATTTTAGGCTTATTATCCTTGTGGGAAGAGTTTTAAAAGAAAGTGCCCTCGAGGTGTAGGAAAAGAAACACACACATACCTTTTTCTGATTGTGTATCTTGGTCATGGAGGTGAAGGGGTCCCTCCGGGAATCAGAGAGCGAAGGCAAACTTGAAATGGGCTCAGAATATCGAGGGCAGATTAATTCGTCCCTCTTATCTTTGTCCGAACACCCCTCTCCCAGGATTTGCGACTGGACGGCTCTATGCTGGAGCGTAGGTCTGGAACCCTGACCCAGCTGGTGCGGCGGCCTTGCTGAGATTCTCGCTATGGTGCTGTGGGAGCGGAGCAGTGCGTGTTAGAAACCTGCTCGTGACCACATTTAGGAACATTTCAGGTCCCTCGTACGTATGAACAGCGGGTGTGCTGGGGAGCGTCTCGGGAAAGATTGTGCAGGGGCTGCGTTCCGGGAGCGGCGAGGTTTTGTGTGCGGAGACGCAAAGCGTCCTGCGAGGAAAAAGAGATGGAAAACTGCAGGCGCAAAGGAAGATGGGGCAGTGGTCCGGTTCCGCCTGCAGTTTGATAACCTGGGTGGTCCCAGAGGGGCTGGCATCGGAGTAAGGTGCACGGAGCACCCCCATTGGATGGCGACATGGAGAAGGGGATGTGAGAAGATAGAGTAGGGCAGGGGGTAAATGTTAGCGGGTGGGGGGTGCGGGGCCCAAAGCAGCAGGACTGCTGGCAGATACAGGCCCCTGATGTCCCAGAGCTTACCTCCTCTCTCCTCACACACACACACACACACACACACACACACACACACACACACCACCCCATTCCCTATTCTCCGCAGGATGAGCTTCTCGGCACAAGCTTGGAGAGATGCAGATTTTTTTTTTTTTCTCCAAGTCGGCATGTTATCCTCTTATCCCCACTGTTCTGGAATAGAGCGGAACCAGCTGGAGAACTGTAAGAAGCCTGATAATGTAGCTATTTTCTGCCGGCCCATCTTAATCTTGTTACACAAATGGTTGTGAAGAGAGTCATGAATTTTAATTTTGCCCCTACGCATTAACCCCTTTGTGTCCACCCCTATCCCAGCTGCCCCGGCCCTCCCTCCCCTCCCTCCCTCCATCTCAGCGCTCCAGACTCATCCTCCTCTCCCTCTCTCAGGAGCTCCATTCCTCCTTTGAAGACGGAGCTCCGCACGAAAATGGGAAAGTGGCAATAAAGCAAATGACTTACATGTTGGCGGCGCTGCGATTAAAAGTAATACCGATTTACCCAGCCACCCATGAAGCTGATTAGCTGCCTGTGATCAGGAGGAACAGCTTTGCTTGTTAAACTTTTCACCTCTGCGAGCTCGCCGGGTTTGCTTTCTGCCCTGAGATTTGAATGTGAATGTGGCAGGCCCATGGTGGGCTTAGTGTTGGGCCGCTGGGCCTTCGATTACGCAGGTTGCAGGTTCAACCACCGCCCGGCGCTCCGAGGGGTGCGCGGGGAGATAACATGCATGACGGTTGTGCTGGGGGGGGGGGGGGTAGGGGGTGGTCTTATCTGTTCTTTCATAAGAAGAGGTGGGACGTGGGGGTGGAATTGAAAAATTGCTCTGTGTTATTTTATTAGCCTGGCTTGTTGCCCTGTTGGACAGCGGTAAGCAGGATGCTGCGGCGCCGGCTCAGGGTGGGCACCGCGCGCCGTGTTACCGCAGAATCCATCTTCCGTTACGCCGGGACCATGCTGACACTCGGAGCCACTGCAAGGTCTATATAAGGGAGATACAGTATTACTTGAGATATTGCAACGGCGCTGACGTGGTTTAATTTTGAAATGCCATTCATTCTCTGATTAAACAAATGTCACACTTAGTTTTCCCCCCAGTTTTCAGGGTTTCCGCATAATCATAATTTTGCCAGTAGTGCTTGCATATACTTGTTTTCATGACTCTGTTTCTTCCCCTCATTTTCCCCTGTTTTAAGACTAATACATTACGAGCACGACTGTAAGTTGGTTGTTTTTCTCCTTTGTCCCTCAGGTGATTTTCATAAACGGCTTTGGCGCTTTGCACAAACTCGCTTACCTAAGTTGTAACTGGTGCTTTGGGCCTCCTCACTGAGCTGATTGGCTGGGGGAGGGGTGGCGGGCATGTGGGGGGGGACTGGCGTCCAAGGAGCCACGTGCCACCTCAGATGTGGGCCGATGTGCACAAACTTAGAGGACATAGAGGAGCCATGCACTCTGTGGCACAATAATAACACCCCCCGTTTCGATAAGTTGTATAACAGCGTTCTGCCATTGTGTGGGGCATTAGGAATTAGTGTTTTTTTCCAGAGGTTGCACAATGTTGTATCTGCATTTTGGTTTATTCTCTGTCTGCATCCGGCCCATGAATCCTTTTGGGGTAGCTGGGTTCATCTGGTGTCCCTGCCCTCTACTGTGCACCTTAGCCTAGAGCAGAACTGTATGAAAGTCCAAAGTGTTCAACTGCAGGGGGGGCTGTTGTGACAAATGCCCCAGAATAAAGACTCCGACGCCTGTAAGCCGTCACTCACTGGAAATCGGTGATTCCACATTCGTGATTTTCTATACTCGAGTTCATTTGCTTTATTTAGCTAAATAAAGTGGCAAATTACAGTATACAGTTTACCCACAGACTGCGGGGGAGCCCTGAAATTTTAATTTTTCAGCAGACGTCTTTCTCTGCCCTCCAGTTAGTGCACTACCTGTCCGAGGACGTGTTGGATGACCTCTCACCCCGGGTCTCTGCCTTGAGCCCAGGTCCCATGAACTTTTATGCCTTATTCTCGGTGTGTTGCAGATGCAGAGCGGAAGGAAGGAAACCTACGACGAGAACATCCATTACCCGCTGCTGGTCACCCTGACTCGGCCCCCTGGCCCGGCCCACCTCCTCTGAGACCACAGGGTGCTCCTTATTCGTCTGCCAAACTGCCTACTCTGGCACAACTCCTCCGATCCCTTGTCCCACCATTCCTACAGACCAACGTCTGCCACTGTGCCCCTCTCCTCCTTGCAAAACCCGTGTGTGCCAGGGTTTTCGATCACTGTTTTATCAAAATACACGTGTTATTGTTTAATTTTTTGTTACACAAGGTAGAACACGTACTCTTTTCTCTCATGTTCACCGTGTTTGACTGTGGATAAAGTAAGTTAGTAGGGTTCGTTTTTTACGGTTACACTAATTGTTGAAGCCCCACCGTGTACGGCTGCCCTCACATACAGAGCAGGGCCCTGTTACAGTGTAATAAAATGTGCAATGTGCAAAACGTTCAAGTGGACGACGACTCGCCGACAGCTGTGCTCGAACGGGAGAGGACTACCCCTGAGGGACCAAAACACCAGGCGTGTCCTCGTACCCGAGTCCAGATGATCCGAACCCCCCCCCCCCCCCCCCCGCATTATTCCCCTCGCAAAACCAAAAGACCTCTGCCACTGTTCCCACCGAGACGTGTTTACAATGTCGTGGAGACTACATTTTGACGTTTGTCCTCCGTTGAACCCTGTGCTTTTTTGCTTTTCCAGCTACACTGTGTATAACAGAGCGACCTTTTGTTATTCTCGCAGAGCGCATCAGGTGGTTTCAATGACTGTGAATTAAACGCTTTAATTGAATTATTACACCTGTCTCCAGAAAGTGCCTTTAAAACCTCATTTTATTTATTCGTTTGGCCGATGCCAGCTTACAGATACTGGAACTCTAGCTTTAAACTACTTCAGTTTATCCATTTCTCTCGCTTTTATATACGTGATATTTTTTCTTTAACCCATGGTCCAGATGACATCAGATTTTGTTTAATATAGTTGTGTGCCATTTGTGGTGTGCTTTTACAAATTGTTGAGTGCAGTACTACATGTATCTGAGAGTAAGACCCAGAGAACATCTGACCCCACAGGTTTGCGGTGAGTATTTTTTTAGAAGTGTGCAAGGCAGCAAACGGCCGCGCTGCCGGCTGTGATGTCGGCCCAAGTTGAGCGTATAAGTTTCTTGCGCTCGGTAAAAGAAAAGCCAACCTGGGCCACGGCTGAGACCCCATCAGGGTACGGGCCTCAGTCGTCAGTGTAAATCCGTAGGCCCAATAAAAGGAGAAGCTAATCTGTGTTGAAGGCTGTTGGCTAGGTACAGAGCAGAGTCCTCTCCTCTTGGGCCTCTCTTCCACTTTCTGAAGAAAATAAAGGAGAGGAGCAGAGCGGCTAATCCCCTCATCTTACAGGGCAGGGCCAGCACGGAGGGGGAGGTGCGAACGAGTGTCCAACTCCCCTTTTTGATATTTTAAACAGGCCTGTTGTCTCCTCCCCTCCAGGCGGAGGGAGAGAGAGCTCCCCCTGCTCAGCACAAGGGCCCCATTAACTTGACCACTTGCCCTTTGCACACAATGCCTCGGCCGGCCCCCTGCCCCTCCCACCCAATTATGTGCGATTAGGCTCACTGCGCTGTGTCAAGATGCAGGAGGGCGCTGGGAGAGCATTATCTGTTTAGGGGTGCAGCTCCTCTCTCTGGCTCTGCGCTGGAGTGACAGCTGGAGGATGGGGTGTCTGGGCGGGCGGGGGTACGTGGGGTACGAAGCCACGGAACACCCGTCAGCTCGGAGACCCGGGCGCCGGTAACCTCCCTCACCTGACCACAGGACCCGCAGGCTCACGCTGGGTCATTGTAGAAGGCTGGCGGGGTCGGGAGAAAGATTCGTAGCGAACGCGTTCGTCTTTTCTCGCAGTCTGCGGCGTACGATGGAAGGTTTGCGAGAAAGAGGTTGCGGTGCCTTTCGAAAGCGGCCGGAAAGACGACGTTTGTATTCGTTCTCCGTCGCTGGACTGTGGAGGGATTTCTTGTTTTTGTGAGAAATACCAGATCCCTGGGAAATACGTGACAATGCTGGACATGTCGGCCCACTGTACACCCCACCCCACCCCCCGCCGCCGGTTGCAAGAGCGCCCCCCGACAGAGCGCTGTATGATGTGTTGATGTGGGAGACCTTGCACTCAGCGGGGGTGTTAGACTGCGTGTGCCAGGCTGGCGCATGATGCTGCTAGTTGGGGTAAATCGTGGTTCCACGGCTATGTGGTCTGCCCAGTTCAGCATCACTGGCAGAGCAGGTACTGAGAGTACACTCTAGCTGAGAGTGGTTGGTAGGTGTGCTTGGGGGGTAGCAGACCCACACTTTGCATCACCTCTGAGCGCTTTACATCTCATAGAAAATACAATTTATGTATTACATTAGAAGAAAGAGACATAGTTGCAGATGTGTGATTCCTAAGTACAGTTAGTTTCTTTCCACCATACGAATCAATGTTCATCACACGAGTAGCTGCATAAAACTTTATCAGAATATCCACGATACTTGATCACCTTCCTCGTATTTTTTTTTTTTTTTTTTTGACATTTACGTTACACTTTCACGCAACTACTGGTGTATCCGTCATTCAACAGGCATGACCTCAAGGTTACAGCGCATGAATATTTACACCTTACATGAACTTATGAGATGATGGGCGAAGCGAGCCTGGAAGAGGTGAGTTTTAAGATCCTTTTTAAGCGTGGACAGAGATTCAGCAGTTCCGAGTGAGAGGGGGAGGTCGTTCCACCACAACGGAGCCAGAACCGAGAACTTTCGTGGTTTTCTTTTTGGACCTTTCGTGCGCGGGACCACCAAACAGCAGAGGTGAAGGAGTGTAGCAGTCTGGTTGGGGTGTAGTGGATGATCAGGTCTTCTAGATATCTGGGAGCAGTTCCATTTTTGATTTCCAGGCCATAACCACGTTTACCTGATGCTTTTCTCTAAAGTGACTTACAACGTAAAGCTGCTAACAAGTACTGCTACACACAGCTGGGTAATTTTTACTAGAGCAGTTCAGAGTAATTTCGTTTATCAGGGGTGCCACAGGAGGAGGTTGAGTGCTGGGAACGGAAAAGATACAGTAAAAACATTGTGGAAGGTTAAGATGATGTGACACTCAAGTGTGTCGGACGCGTCGGAGGCTCACAGTAATCAGTGTCGGGTACTGTACTCGCAACGTGGTAATCGGCGCCGATTGCTTGCAGAATTTGTTGTTTATCCTCCGGTGTTCGTAACGCTCGCGAAGTTCAGCTGCTGCCGCGAGTTTGTTCTACTAGCTGAGCTCGGGGCAGGGGTTTGAACTTTCGTTGTGCTTAATGTTTTGCTTCACACAGCTGTGCAAACCAGTAATTATTAACCCAGCTGCTTTCACGAAATACAGAACAATATGCTTCATGTTCAATAGCTTTGTTTTTTTTTTTTTTTTCTTACCTGTCCATGTTTTGAATCCAGTAAGAATCTCATGAATAGCACCTGTTTCAAGGAAAATTAATGAGCGGTTAAATTGAATAATGCTGGAAAATTTGTGGGCGGCACGTGGTACAAGGAGTAGTGCTGCTGTCTCGGAGTGCCTGGGTGGTGCGAGAGGACGTGGGTTGGATCTCTCCTCCAGTCTATGTAGAGTTCGCGTGTTTTCCCCATATCTGCGTGGGTTTCCTCTGGGTGCTCTGGTTTCCTCCCACACTCCAAAGACATGCTGTTGAGATTCACCCATAGTGTGTGAGTGAGTGACAGAGAGAGTGTGTTCCACTACTGTATGGATGAGTGACCCAGTGTAAGTAGTGTATCTAGCGGTGTAAGTCACCGCGGTGAATAAGGTGTGTGGGCTCATAACACTACATAGAGTTCACTGGAAATCGCTTTGGAGAAAAGCGTCTGCTAAATAAATAAATGTAAATGTAAAATTAGAACAGAAGGAAAGTGAAATGACTTGAGAGAAGTATCATGTGCTGCTGACCATTACATATTCTGCAAAGTCAGCCTGTGGTCGTTGTCCTCACCTGCCCTGGACAGTAAGTGTTGAGAAAGACTGGCTGCGTGCAACAAATATTTCTGTATATACGTGTTCCTTTCGGTAGGTGTGAGTCACAGGTTGAGCGGCCCTCACCCTACAACTCTTGCTACCTGCAGGATCTCTTCGCTTCATCCGGTCACCCTAGCAACATCCTGGCCTCCTCTCACTCTGCCCTGCGCTCGGTCAACACCCGCTTCCTGTGATGCCGGTAGGTTTGACAATAAGAGGGCTGCCCAGTCCCCTCTCACTGGAGGTCAACAGGCACCATGATTAGAGGAGACGGAGGAGCGGTGTCTTGAGACGACTCGTGTCAAATGCATAATGCAGATGCTCCTCGCCTCACGATGGTTCGACTTAGGATTTTTCGACTTTACGATGATGAGCTGGCGATAGGTTTTCAGTAGAAACCGTACTTTGAATTATGAATTTTTTTGTTTTTTTTCTTCCTGGGCAAGCGATATGCGGAGCGATGCTCTCTCGCGATGCTGGGCAGCGGCAGCGATCCGCATCTCCCGGCCCGTCGTGCAGAGGTGTGCACCAGGCGCGTTCAATCCATTTTCGACTTACGTCGCGGAACGTAACTCCGTCGTAAGTCGGGGACCACCTGCATATTGATTGCTCAAGGAGCCTCCTGAAATGCAATTACTCGTTAAAATGTTCTCATTTGTTTACATAAAAGATTACGAATGTAGTCGTTTGCGTTTTGGAAGGGGGGGGAAGGTTCATTCGCTTCGATACAAACACGCAAACCCGCATCTTGGTCCTCGCTCACGTACGGCGGGGAACGCACACAAATGAGCGTTGCTTCGTGCAGCAAACAGAGAGGGGAAAATTGGTTTTAATTAGCACCTTGGGTAGAACTGCTGATTAGAGCGCCTTGGTTTTTTGGAGGGGGGCGAGACGGCGCGTTGCCTCTCCCATCCTGACAGAGAGGACTCCTGTTGTTCCACACTAACGGCAGATGATGACAGAGGCAGAGAAGTTTGTCAAGCAACAATTTGCAATATTGCGAAACCTTGGCGGAAAATCTCCCAGCAGGAGGTAGTAAACACCAATCTTGTATTTAAGACGGAAGGAAACGGGAGGCTCTGCTGGGGACTAAAATGATACTTTATTTTTTACGAAGTCCCGCGAACGGAGAATAGAATGAAGAGCGTATGGATTAGGGAAGGGCGTGCGAGGGGGGGCGAAAGGGTGATGGTGCGTTCTTGCAAAAAAAAAAAAAAAAAAAAAAAAAATGGTAAACTGGTGATTATTGTGTCACCGTGGATACTATAGAAGAGGAGGACGGTTAAACCTCCAGCCGTCGTCGGCAATCCTTCGTGAAAACGCAGTTTAAAATCCCCTACAAGGCCATTAATTAGTAAAAACGGTCATTTTTGCGTGGGGTACGCAGGTACAGCGTGTGAACTGCAGGGGTTTACGTGTAGCGCAATCAAACAGCAGCAAGTGCAGACAAAAGAAATAGGATTTAATTTTTCGCTGCGGGAGGTGTCTGTAGAACTGATGCTGAATACATGTGTCAACCAGGAACAATTAGAGTACAAAAATTACAGTAGAGACCTATACACCCGCATTCAGGGATTGTAAATAGTATGTAAATGGATAAACCTTCATGCAACTACTCCTCTAACAAATGTCTATATATATATATATATATATATATATATATATATATATATATATATATATAATACACACACATATGCAGTATATATACACGATATATATGTGAGTGTGTATGAAATTGCTAAGAAGGAATCGATATTCAGATAAAGTTTTATGCAGCTACTCGCATGATGAACATTGATTCATATGGTGGAAAGAAACTAACTGTACTTAAGAACGACGCGTCTGACGCCAAGTCTATTTTTTTTTTTTTTTTTTACATTTCTATTAATTCATTGAGCAGATGCCTATATATCTCAGGTACGGTGGCGCTTCGCGCAGCGGGGAAAAACAATCGCAGGTTCAAGTCACGGGCGGTAACCTGCTCTTGTACCTTTGAGAGAAGCGCTTAACTCTAATTGCCTTATCAAATTAACGAAATCGGTTAATGGGGGGAGGGGAAAAAAAAAAAAAAAGAGCCACACCAATTGCTCGGGCTAAAAGTGTCAGTGACGTTAAAAAAAAAAAAAACTCAAAAATGGCCCAGCTGTGTGTGTATATTATATACCAGTGTAATATTAACATAGGCACACATTGCTGCAATATCTGTCTTTCCATATGCGTGTTTGTCTATTCTGTATATTTACGGTGCGCGTAATTACATTACCTACATCTGGTATTGAAGCGTGCGGCTTTTCGTGACGGCTGTTTGCATCCTGTAAAGTGGCTAAAAGGCTTCAGTCGTGAGCGAGGCCAGGCTGTTTTGCTCTTTCTACCCACACTGCTCTGTTAATCACCTGTTTGATGATGTTAATTGGGCTCCCACTGCTGCACTAATTGATAACGCCATCGCCGTTGACAACGGGAAACGCGGTCTCTAAGAGCCCGGGAATGTAAGCTTGCTGCTTTTTAGTGTGCGACCGAAATATTTCCAGTACTATTATGTTTTTAATTATATTACATGCTTTTGTTGCCTCATTATCTACTATTTTCACGATCGTCATAATACTGGGATTTAATACACTTCTGGAAATTATCTTATCTTGCTGTTTTTCTTTCGTGAGGCGGTTCGTGGAATTGTGCGTCGTTTCAACGGCTTTTTAAATCACGGCGGAAATAATCTCCGCAAAGTTTTCGCTGCGGCGGGACGGGGGAGAGAAGTGGAGGAAGCGCGTGCGTCCAGCGCGGTTCCCGCGTGCTGGGTGCCGCTCGAACCCTGTCCTTCCGTCGGCGGGCTCCGGGATTTGGAAAGTTTTATTTTTTTTTAACCGAAAAAACCGGTAATCGCGGTGTCAGTTACGTGAAAAGCCGCAGTTTTCCCTGCGTTTTCAAGAACAATGTATTTAGATGAGATATATATATTATGTAACGACCCCGCGTTACTGTTTTAGGAGGGAGTGTGTGTTTAAATGTAAATAGTTGCATTATGGGAAATAATGTTAAACGTGTGTGTAACCACTGGGGGCACTTAAGGGGAAAATGGTAGGGTGACAGTGTCTCCCAGTGTGTTGGGGAGAGCCTGGGGTGCTAAGGCAGGCTGGCTGTAAGTGCAGGCTTTGGAGGAAAAGGGGGTCCTCAGACCGAGAGCATTATTTCCCTTGTGCTGGTGTTTGAATAAATCGTTCGTTATGAAAACTGTTTCCGTGTCCTCCTTCATCCTATCCAAACCCATGGTGCTGCGCGCCACAATATATATTTTTTTGTAAAAGGCCTTTTTGCTGGAATGGGAACGTGCCAAGAACGCCAGCGGGAACGCGGCCCATCAGAAAGTCGGTCAGAGGCCCACCGAAGAAGGGGCGCGGGGAGCGAGGAAAGGGACAAAGGAAGAGGAAAAGAGTTCGGAGCAAGAGGTGGGGCGACAAAGCCTTCGACGGGAAGCGGGAGGGTGAGGGAGAGCGGCGGGACCGAGGAGCTCCTGACCAGCCGGTGTCCCATCGCGGCGTGCAGAATGGCGGCTGCGGAGGCCCACTAAATCGCCCCTCCCGGTTAATGACAGCTGTCGGCCTGCCTGGCAGCGCCACACTGGGCCCAGTCGCGCTAATGGGCCCCGCCGGAGTGACCGCTGCGGCTTAATGTCCGGCTCGCCGGGGGGAACGGAAAAGCCTCAAAGGCTAGCGTAATGGCTGCGCCGGCGGGAGCAAATTGCCAGGCGCGCCAAGGGGGCCCGGGGGCTCAGGAGGAAGCGGCGCTGCCATTTAAGCCCCCGTCATTACAGACACTCTACCCTCGGCTTCGGGGGCATCTTAGCGCCGGCTGCCTGCTCTTCGTGGTCTTTCCCCAGAAGGGTGCGATTCCTCGCCCCCCCACCCTTTGAACCTAACCGCTTGCACCTGAGCGAGCGCCGGGGCGGGAAACGCCGGCCGGGTCCCTTTCCTCCTCCGCGCGCCGGGAACGGCTTTGACTGGCTCGCGTTCGCAACGCGCCGTCTTCCGGCTCTCCGAAAACATTGACGCCTCCGTTTAATTTTCCTTTCCTCTCTTTATGCCTCGCTCCATTCCGTTGTAAAATCCTGTCTTAAAACCACGGCGGCACTTCCTTCAACTTATAGATAAGGATGACACCACAAGTCCTGACCGTCAGTAATTTTCAGGGTATATAGTTCCTAACCCTCCCCTCCCACCCTTAAATAACTCCATTAAAAAATAAATAATAAAAACACTCTTGGCGTGTCTGAACGAGACTGGGAAAAGTAACGCTAATCTTTACCCTTCCCGCCGGACTGCAAAGTCGATATCCGTCGAAGATTCGCTCCTGCTGCATTTATACGCATAACGCCAGAGAGGCCTTGAGGTCTGAATGGATGGACGTTTTTCCATTCTGCCTCTTTAACCAAACCGGGTTTTTTTTTTTTTTTTTTTTTTTTTTTGCTTATTGTAATTATGATTAATGTTAATATGGATGAGCCGTAACACCCTGGCACCGCTGCAAAAACATATTTTTAAAAAGAGCACAACATAATGCAACCAGAAATAATGGAGTAAATTTGCGAGGCAAGGGCTTCTGAACCCGGGCAGTTTGTCATTAGGCTTTTAAGTGGAAAATGAAATGAAAAGAAAATGGAGCAAAGATTACGTCCACCTGTATTACAGATGTGCGCGGTAACCGTTGTGCCAAATGCACTTGATCACATGATTGGCTTTTATGAGAGAAGGAAGCGGGTGTTGTTTTGTTACGCGACGGAAAGTCGTGTTTCCAAGGCTTATTTAAGCGATGCCTTTGCTCTCTTGTAGCAAAAAAAAAAAAACAAGGAGTAATAATAATAATCTTTACCTGCTTTCCTGTAAGTTCATTTGAAGCGTCTGTTTCGTTTATGCAGAATTTGACATTTTTGTAATGGGCCTAGTGGTGATGGTTTTTTTTTGACGCGGTCGCTTCCCGAAAACGAAACGCGTCCGGACGGAGGGGACGGCGCGAACGTTCCCGCCGAGGTTGAGGTGCCCCTCCCCCGCCCGGCGCGGACGAGCCTCGGCTTCCCGCGGCGGCCCGTCGCTCCCGCACATAAAAGATCGCTCATAAGGAAATGTCCGACAGCCAAAGGAAAAAACCAATGAATCTTTGATGTAACTTTACGGTACAAATACATGATGCCGCTCTGTGTACTTTGGCTGAAGCTGGATGCGGGGAGGTTTTTTTGATCTGCGGCTAGACATCACAGCGGCTTCCTCTCAGGGATGGCTGCTGCTTCCTGTTTTGGGGTAGAGGGTGGACGGAAGGTGGACGGAGGTCTGGACCGAGTTGCCGCCGGGCTCCTGCTCGACCGCTAGCCCTCGGTAACCCGACTTCAAAGCCCCTCTCCCCCCGAAGTTTGCGTGTGCGCGCCGCAGCCGTCCTGGTTATGGTTCACCGTGCGGTTAACCGCTGCGCTCCTGCGACTGTTTCGCGGAGCACGAACAATGGTTCGCATGAGTATGAGACGCTTTTCCGCAGCGCCCGTGGCCGGGTGGGCCGCCGAGGGCCGTAACCCCGAGACCAGGCGCGCTTTGGAAAGCAAATAAAAGTGCCAGCTTTGGGACACGGTTCCCCCCCCCCCCACCCCTTTCCAATACCCGCTGTCATACTTTTTAACTGAAGATGAACTGAAAAGTAAACCACCGTTATATTCTTCTATGGCCCTGGGTTTGTTTTCATAATCGTTCGGTGAAACGGTAACTTTAAGAGGGAGAATTCTACTCGCGGGAGTTTCGTTTATCATAAATGTTGGGGGGGTTAACAAAATATTCTGTGTCGGTGTCGTAAGAGCGTTATCGTTTTCAGTTTATCTAGTGATTTTTTTTTTTTTTTTTTTTTGGATGATATTCTGTAACTTAGGAGGGCGTGGTGGCGCAGCTGGTTTGTCCTGTGCCTGCTCTCTGGCGGGTCTGGGGTTTGAGTCCTGCTTAGGGTGCCTTGTGATGGACTGGCGTCCCGTCCTGGGTGTGTCCTCTCCCCCTCCAGCCTTACGCCACGTGTTGTTGGGTTAGGCTCCTTCTCACTGCGACTCTGTTTTAGACAACCAGTTTGTTTGTGTGTGAGTGTTCTGTGACTTGTACTGAACTGTACAGTTGTACATCCCTTTGGAGACCTGGGTGGCGCAGCAAGTAATGCTGCTGTCTCACAGCGCCTGGGTGGTGCAAGAGAATGTGGGTTCGATCCCTGCTCAGTCTGTGTGGAGTTTGCATGTTCTCCCTGTGTCTGTGTGGCTTTCCTCCAGCTGCTCTGGTTTCCTCCCACAGTCCAAAAACATGCTGTTCAGCTTCACCCTGTGTGTGTGTATTCCACTGATGTATGGATGATTGACCCATTGTAAGTAGTGTATCTAGCAGTGTAAGTCACCGCGGTGAATAAGGTGTGTGGGCTGATGACACTCCATAGAGTTCATTGGAAGTCGCTTTGGAATAAAGCGTCTGCTAAATTCATAAACGCGAATGTACACACTCTTGACTTGGCGTGAAATATGTCATTTCTGCAGGTGGTCTCTTGGGCAGTGTGTGTGTGGCTACACATTGAATGAATGAGAAAAAAAAAAAAAAATGATGGGCAGAGGATGTGTTTCACTATTTGCTTTGATGGCAGACCCCATGCTGTCGCACCTTAAACTAGCCCAACGGTGGGGTGTTGCTCTCTGCAGCAGCAAGGACAGAAGAAACCATATGAAGTCTTGGGATGAGATTATCTCAGGGCTTTGTACTTGAGGGGAAAATGCCTAGTCTTGTTAAACAAAAGTCATTTTTATCATTTTTATCAGACCCTTTGCAGGGAAGAGAGGACCTGCAGCACTGAGCGGGCATCGTGTCGGCGTGGAGCCGACTCCGCGTCCTGCTTCCGACAAGGAATCCCAGCAGGGCGGGACCTTTAAGCCAGTGATGCACAGGGGTCCAGCGGTGGGACAAGGGCAAGGGGCTAAAGGGCCAAGTGTTCCCCTGCTTTGAGTGGAAGGATTAACCCAGAGGGTAGAGACATCCAAGCGCGAGGATGTTTCTCCTGGTTGGTGCAACAAAAAAAGAAGACGACTGAAGTCACTTTGTGATTTACTTCAATGCTGCGCCATTTATTGCGGGCTCACTGTTATCTCGAAGTTTCTGCTATTTTTCTCCTGGATGTGTCTCCGGTATTCTTGCACGCAACTACAATGAATGCATAATGCACAATGCAGCGCGGTACAATGTGCTGCATTCAATTTCTGGAAACGTTAGGTCAAGCAGGGGATTAGAACCCTTGATAGAAGGATTCTTTTTTATTTTCTTGAGTACAGTTTGAATGTGACAAATAACATATAAGTAGTGACTGGCTCATGCCATCATCCAGGAGGAGGCAGGATTGTACGAGTGGAACACAAGTTGAGTCAGTCTTGTTCGGCTGTAGGATCAGCGGAGTGACTGTCTCTGCTATGGACTGAACCGGTACAGCCCAACGTCGCATGTTGTTCATTTACATTTATGTATTTAGCAGATGCTTTTGTCCAAAACGACTTCCATTGAACTCTATGTAGTGTTATTTGCCCACACACCTTATTCACTGCAGTGACTTACACTGCTAGATACACTGCTTCCACTGGGTCACTCATCCATAGAGCAGTGGAACACACATACTCACTATGGGGGAACAGGGACAGCATGTCTTTAGAGTGTGGGAGGAAACCAGAGCACCCCTGAGAAAGCCTACACAGACACGGGGGAAGAACCAACTGTGGGACAGCTGGTAGCGTAGGGGTTAGCGCTACTGCCTTTAGACCCAAAGGTCATGGGTTCGGTCCCCATCTCCTGCTGTAGTACCCTTGAGCAAGGTACTAACCCAAAATTGCTCCTGTAAAAATTACCCACGTATGTAAATGGGTAAATGATTGTAAGCATGTAATAATTGTGAACATTGTAAGTCACTTTGGAGAAAAGCATCAGCTAAATGAATAAACGTAAACATGCAAACTCCACAGAGGCTGAGAGGGGCTCGAACCCACATCCTCTCGCACCACCCAGGCGCCGTGAGACAGCAGTGCTACTTGCTGCGCCTCCTGTTCGCAGGCCGTGTTCACATGCGGTTTCCCTTTCTTTCGGGGGTCTAAGGCCAAGTCTCACCAACCGACTCGTCAGGTCTCGGAGACTTAACCCCGCTGAACAGGTAACGCTCATTTCCTTGGTCGCCAACAGTAGACATCAGTGCTGTGGGATCTTTAACCAGCTGCCCCCCCCATCCCAAGATGATCGTCTCGCAAATGCCCGATCCGTGAAAAGCAAAGGCATTCAGCTGACTGAGTGAGGGTTTGGGGGGGGGGGGGGGGGTTGATGCTTTTGTCAGCGAAATCAACTCAGAAAGGAGGTTTCACTGAGAAAGGGCCTGTCACAGACCTCAATGGTAACATTATGTAAATCTCTGTCGTCCCTGATGTAAACCTGAAAAAAAAAATACATTAATGTCTTGTATATATTTTAAAAAGCGGTCGGCTACTTTCGGCGGTGGCATATCCAGTAATCATGTTGACAAATTAATGGCAGAGAATTAGTTGTACATTAAAAGTGTATTATGCGGCAATACTGGCACATAAAATTACTCCAAATAGTCTGAGAATGAGTGTAAATTAATTCCTCGTGCTGATTTGGCAGGCATCTGATTGGCATCTTTGGACTGGGAGCCATCAAAGCAGTGTAAGTGCTTGTGTTCCCGCACCGCGCTGGCAGAGAGGTCATGATGTGAAACACAAGGATGCGGTATCTTGTGACTTGCCGCCGCGGGGGCACCCGCGCGATAATGGGCTCGCGGGTCTCCTTAACCAGCCGGGTCTTTCCTAGGTCGATTGTCACCCCACAGGTTCTCTTCGCCCCCCCCCCTCCTTTTTTCAGCTTGCGTGTTGGTGCGGATAAACAGCCTCGTGCTGTAAAAACCGTGACGTCGTGTTGCGGATTTCACCTGGCGTGGTTAACCTCGCCGCTCCCGCCCGGCGGCGGACGAGGGCGTGGAAAGGCCGTCGTTATCTTTTCCCTCCCCTGCTGGTGGGGGAGGGCGCTACACGCAAGTAAAATACTGTTTGCTCATTAAGTGAACCTCGATAGGCTTTAAGAAGGAAAGACGAGCTGACGGCACCCAGGAAATGAAAATGTTGGAGTTGACGGTTTTGTTGCCTCTGCTCTAAAATACGACCATTAGCATCCCTGTAACGAGGTCCGTCCTCTTTGCACGGATGTGAGATCTTCGGATCGCTCCCGTCTGTTAAATGACGAGTTTCCTCTCGCTGTCGGGCGAACAAATTACCGCCGAGCTGCGCGGCCCGGCGCCGGCGCTTTTGGAGCCGAGAGGCCGGAAAGGTTCGAACCCCGTGCCGATCGCGCGCGAGGGCTCGTCCCGGAGCCGTGGCCCGTGGGCGCCGTCTTGGGAGCCGAAAAGGCGAACGACGGGTTTATTCTGCCTGCGAGACGAGGCTTTCCGCGCTTCGGTCCTTTCTGAGATGTAAATATATATTGTTTTGTCTGTTTTGTCAGGTTATATTTATGTTTGGAAATGTGCAAATGCCTGCTTCAGCCTATGTTGTAATTTTGAGCAATGTGAAATAAACCAAATGTTTGAGTAAAAAAAAAAAAAAAAAAGAAAGAAAGAAAAACGGGGAAACGTGTAAGCCGTAGTTATGTCTTTTCTTTTCTCCCAGCCTAAAATGTAATTCAGATGTCAAAACTGTGCCTTTGGCTCCCCCCCCGCCCGCCCGCCCAACTCCCAGGCGCGGCACAATGTCTCCTTCTACGCCGCTCCCTTTGTTCGCCGGGCTGCTCCTTTTATCTTACAAGACATCGGAGGGAGGGCGGAAAAAGATGACACGCTTTCACAGCTATCTTCTGTGTCCCGACTGGAGAGGCTGTCACTTTGCCGGCGCTCTCTGACAGCTCCCCGTGGCAGCGCGCCGTCCCTGGCGATGGCGAAGCTGCGCGGCCGCCGTTGTTTGCCCGCGCCGGCCTTCGGAGCGCGGGTCGCCACTGCCCCGTTGGTCAGCTGGTCAGGACTTGCCTATCAGCTGTCAGATGGTCCCAAACACTGCGTGCGTGTGTGTGTGTGTGTGTGTGTGCGTGTGTGTGTGTGCGCGCGCATCTCCGCTCCGACTCCTTCCCTTTGACATCGCCTTGTCACCTCCCTCCCGGTGTAGTGCTGGGGCCGGCGAGGATGGGGGGTTGCGCATTGTACGTGCGCGGTGGCCGGGGGCCTCATAAAGGATATTGCCAAGAACTATTCACGGTTTTAATTAATGTTATCAATATTGATTGTTTCCACTATTACTAACGATCGAGGTGAACGCGCAGAGGGCCGGCTGGCGCCGGCTTGAATGGCGCCGGGTCCTGGGCTCAGTTCCGGAACTGCAGACCCATGCTGGGTTCCTAATCAGAACCGCATTCTGGAGGGCTGAATGGAGACCCGAACACAATGGCCCATGGAACCCCGGGCCACGGTCACCACTGCGGACATGCTCCCCGCTCTCCGCTCTTTGCAACGAGGTCCGGCCATTCAGAGCAGGGCAGCCGGTGCACAAAAGCACAACGGAAATTGGGGTAACTTTTGGGGAGGCTTGCGGTTCTCTTCAATGCCGGACAGCCTTGCAAGGGGACAAGAGGGCACTAATTGTGAACGGGAAGCTATTGTTTGGGAGGAAAAAAAAGTTGTAAAAGGGTGCCGGGTGTAGCGAGGTAAGGGTGGGGTGATGGAGCTTGGTGGGGGGGACCGGATCTCTTGTTTTTTGGGGCCTGATGTGCTCTCTTGTATACCTCAGCAAAACAACAGGAACAGCAGAAGGGTTTGGGGGGGGGGGTTGTACCTCCAGCTCCTCTTAATTGTGTTCGTCCCCAAGACTCGGTGAGTTACTTAAGACCCCACTGAAGTGCTTAGAATGCCTGGGGGACAAGGAACCGGGCTGTCGAGTCACACAAATACCAGACCCCGGCTTTACGCGTGTTTGTTCAACAGAGCGGGACTCATTGTAGCCCGTTTTCCCGGGTCGCCGAAATTGTCGTCGGGGACGCGCGACGTATCGGAGGATTGCTTCTTCGGCACTCCGTTGAGCGGATTGCTGGGATGGCCACGCGTCTGTCTCGTGGCGTGGAGACGGCCACCATCTCACCATTTCGTATTTTGCGTATTCGGACGCGGCCGCGGACGGTGATGTCGAAAACTTCAACGAACGTACCTGGCCTTTGAGAGAGCCGGGCTGGTGTTTGCTCGCGTCGTCGGGTTATGGTGGTGCGCGGGCGTGGGTCTCCATGCAAACGCGCAGTGCCGAGTGTCGTCCCGCGGCGGCCCCAGCTCTCCGTCGCTCTCCTTTGGCATCGCGACGTGACTTCGCATGCTTCTGGGTGACGCGGCTAAGTGCTCGAAGCGAAAGAGCGGAAACGGTACCAGCGCAGGTATACTGTAGGAGGTTCCAGTCCTCAAGGTGTGGTGCCGCTAGTCCAACATTTAGAAATAAAATCACTGTACATGTAGTAGTGAGAACCGGTCGAAAGCAATAACTACTTTTTCCTAACACACATCATCATCGCAAAATTTCTAGCTCTAAGGTCCATTAATTACTTACCCGCCATGGAAAGACTCTAAAAGGTACCAAAATTATAGGGTGGCAGGTGACACGGCGAGTGGTGCCGCTGTCTCACAGCGCCTGGGTGGTGCGAGAGGACATGGGTTCAATCCCCTCTCAGTCTGTGTGGAGTTTGCGTGTTCTTCCAGTGTCTGTGTGGGTTTCCTCTGGGTGCTCTGGTTTCCTCCCACAGTCCAAGTACACACTGTTCAGGTCCCCCCATAGTTTGCAAGTGACAGAGAGTGTGTGTTCCACTGATGTATGGCTGAATGACCCATTGTAAGCAGTGTATCTAGCAGTGTAAGTCACCGCGGTGAATAAGGTGTGTGGGCTGATAACACTACATAGAGTTTATTGGAAATCGCTTTGGAGAAAAGTGTCTGCTAAATAAATAAATGTATATAAAATTGTTCTACAGCACATTTTCTAGCAAGAATTTAAAGAGCTTATTTCAATTTAAAAAAAAGCTCATTTCACCGATGGACACATTTTTAAATTAGTTGCTCGTAACTGTGTTTCGTAAGTCAAGGCAGGACAGTGAAAGTGACACAAAATGACCCCCCCCCCCCAAAAAAAAAAAAAAAAACAAAAAAAAAGCAAACTTGTGATATCCAAAACAAAACTCCCACCAGCCAATGCCATCAGACAAACCGGTCCGTTTTACTTTTGTTTCCGCCACCTCGGCCCCTTGCGTGCGCTCGACTCGATTGTATTTCCGCTGCCTGAGAGCTAACTTTGCAAAGGCTCCTCTTTGTTTACGGAGCTTAAAGGTGGCATCTCGACAAAGCCGTGCCACGCACAATGCGGGGGGCAGAAAAGGGAAGGTCTCCGCCGTCGGGACCTTGTGCATATGGGATTTTAAAATGAAATCCATAACGGCAAACACTGAGGGATGAAGCCGGTTTGTTTCCACTGGGGTGAGATTGGTACACTTGTGATAAGTGGCCCATTGCAGCGGAGACTGTGTACCGGTGGGCTGCCCTAAATAATACGCTTAAACAGTGCCCTTTGTGCAGCCCGCTATTCTCAGGCCTTAAAATTAGGCTTCTTTTTTCTCCCTTTTTTCCCCTCTATTTTTTTTTTCCCGATAAACCACCATGTGAAGTGGTTCATTACTGCTCCTTCCCTCTCCAGGTTCTGGCCCTGGCCATTCCCAGCACTCGAGATTTGTAACTCCATGAAAAAGGGACAAGGAAAACATGGCGCACAAAGGTCTTGTTAGCACTTCCTATGTGAAATTAGCAGCTTTCCAAAAGGTACAACTCCAATTACCTCACAATGTGAGGGTGCGCACAAGCCCCACAATGCGCTCCGTCTCGCCCGTGACACTCTGCCAGTTCCAGAGTTACTTCCCTAATTAAGACTGAAGGTGCTCTTCTCTCCCTCCTAAGTGCATCTATTTACCATGCTCTGCGCCCTCTCTATACCCCAGCGCCTCCACCCTCGTCGCCTCTTTCGTTGCCCTCCCCGGCATGCGGCGTCGGAGCACAGAAGTGCTCTTTTGGGCAGGCCCGTCCGAGATGTGCCTGCGCATTCCGGACCATTCTGCCCCTCGGGGCCGCCGGGCCCTTGCTTCGGCTGCATTGTTCCCGCCTGTGAATTGTCCCCGCTCAAAGGTGGTGGGACGAACAACAGGCCGCAGAAGGGGGGGAGGGGGGGCACATCCTTGGGAGTCTAATGATGGACAAAAAGAAAAATATTTATTGCCTTTGACAGTGTCATAAGGGCCCAGAATGGTTGGGGTGGTTGGAGTTGTGCTCTGTGCTGGTGGGGGAAGGGGGAAGGGGTCTGGGGGCTGGGGGTTGGGGGTTGGGGGTGGCGAGGCGAGGCGAGGCGCACCGGGCGGTTGGGGCTCCTCCTCGACGGGCCTCCGACCAAGACAGCAACAAGTAAATAAGGCGCGGAAGAAAGGCGGTCGGCAAAGGTTTACCCGTCGAAGATGCGAAAGCAGTTCGGCGACTCCGGGCCCCGCATCTTACGCTCGACTTTTACCGAAACACCTGCAACTTGTACTTTTTACTCTGCTTTTATGCTGTGGGGCATAAAATAACAGGCAGTAATGAAGCTCTGGGAAGCAAGGAAGAGCACAACAGAGCAACAGACAGAAAGCATATAATAATAATAACAGTTAGGAGCCCCGCGTGTTTATAGAAAAGAATCGGCAAATCAAAGGTGAAATTAGCGAGATATGTAGATTTCACCGGAAAGAGGTAACGCGTTTAATTAATCTCTTGACTCCTGCTGTTAAATGTAAGCGATTAATTCTAGCAACGTTTTGCGCGGGAAACATCGCGGAGCTTCAATCCATTATAATCGCATTAATTCAATAACATTTAATTGAAACAACTGCAACCCTTTTTTTTTTTTTCTTTTTTTAAAATAGCGACACAAAAGGAGCGATGTTACAGCGGATGTTACTGTACTGAAACCCTAAAGATCACACGGAGCTATAGTAACAGCAATAATAATAATAATAATAATAGTTTTAATTGATAATGATCTTGGTATTAACGTGTACATTAATTTAACACTTGTGTTTATTAATTATTATTATTATTATTCACTTTGAGAAAATTAAAGGATTTCTTTTAGTGAAGGAGGGAAGGGGTGCGGTGGATGTTTCAATTTTCTAACAACAACGAGACACCTGAAAGCCAGCATCCAATATTGAGCTCCTCTCATGGTAAACTGGGCAGAATTTACCCTCATTTCCGTTAGAAAACATTCACCGAAAAGGTCGATCCGTCCAACGTTTCGTTGTTTCTCCCGGTTCGTGTCCTGCAGCCGAGGCGCTACCGCGCGCGCGCCGTGCCTTCAGAACCCAGCGCGTGGTTCACTGCGCACGTGCGATTCCTCGAGGCCCGGGATCATTTACCTTCACCAGAGTAAAGTCTCTTGGCTGGAGTCTCCGCTTCCACACTGGCATCGGCGTACGGGGCATTCGGGGCAAGCACTGAGTACTGAGTACTGAATACCGAGTACCGAGTGCTCTGTGTTGTGCATCAGTACTGTGTGGTGATTGCTGTGTACTGAGTACCAGCTGCTGTGTGTTATGTACCAGTACTGTGTGGTCATTGCTGTGTACTGAGTTCTGAGTGTGTGGTTCACATAAAAATACAGACAAAGAAACAAAATAGCTTAATTTGAGTAATTCTGGACAAGTGAGTCACTGGAATAAACTATGGAAAACCAGTCACTCGTCCATATCGAAACACACGCTGGATGACTTTGCAAACCAAATAATATAAATGTATATTTTATTTTTTCAGCAGCAATTTCTTGAATTGAAAGTCTGAGGGCATCTGAGGGCTTCATTCCTACTGCTTGCCAGCAGAGACAGGGACATTGTGACATATATCACCTGTGTCACCTGTTGTCTAGTGTTTGTGTGTTAATTCTGGGGAATGTAAGTGTGTCACAGACTTGGCTCACAATATCCTAAGTGTGTTAAACACGTTCAGGACAAACAGAGTGAGACAGGCGGCAGTCCTCCGCGCTTCAGAATAAATGGTGTGGAATATGAGGGATCATCTAAGGGCCCTAAACATCTATCTGTGTCTCACACACAAAACATCCTGCAAATATTTCATCTGAGGCTAAAAAGATCCACAAAATACATGACTGATTATTTCACTAATTACATGCATAGTTATTTCAAGATGCACAGGAGACAATATACTTTAAGTAAATGCTATGCTTCTTCCTATTAACTGTAGTCTATAGATATGCATTCTTATCAATAATAATAGCTGCAATTTTTGTGTTACTAGTAGGGGTAATGGTAATAGAATGAAAAATACTAATATAGTTAATATTATGTCATTGGACTTGAATGTCCAGCTCAGACAATATTTTGGTGACAATGATGCATCTCTCTGTTCAAATGGTTAAATGTCACTCATATTTGTCCGCCCATTTCCGAGTCAGAGAGTTATTAATATATTAACTTCTACGTTTCCCTGCGTGTGTGAGACGATAGAAGTCATTGTCATCACTTTCTCACCACTCCATCCTCCCACTCCACGTCCACGGCCCGAAAAGACACCGAGGCGACGAGCATCAAATATTGAAGCAATACACTGGAGCGGCATGAAACATTAAGGCAGAATAAAATAATTAAGGATTATAGCGATGAAAGATGCATGTCCGGGGCTACGTGGAAGTCCATGATATGAACAATTCAATGAATCATCTATGGATTGCATAGAGGCATAGAAGTTTTAGTTTAAGAGCTCTGAACACGCTCTAGCAGAACAAATCCAGGGACTGCACTACATATAATAATAATAATAATAATAAAAATAATAATCCAGCATTGTACTCCGTTCATAGTGCTAAGACGGTCCAAACGTGCCTGTTAGTTACTTTAGCCTCCTCGGGCTTGTGTTTTTTTTTTGTTTTTTCTCCTGCATCAGTGTCATCTGTGCGGGACGGCTGGTGTGATGTGTCCATGTGTTGTGTGTCGCTCTGAGCCCCTCTCAGAGCCCGCATTTTCCCCCTCAGTGGCTCCGAGCAGCCTCTGTGTGTGTGTGTGTGTGTGTGTGTGTGTGTGTTGGGGGGGGTTCGGTGGCCGGAGTCCCCCAGGGCGGCCGATCGAGCTGGGACGAGCCCACTTTCGTCGAAAGAGAACGTGGGGTGTTACAGTTAAAACAAAACGGGAAAAAAAACCCTTATTTTAGGATGTTGGTATTTTCTTAAACAAACAAACAAAAAACAAATTCACAATAATAAAATCATTACTACGACAGAATTGTATCCACGGTCTAACAATAACTATCGAGCCTGAATGCATTCATATCAGCCGCATATTTCAGAAACGCGTTAAGATTTACTGCATTCGGCGTAATTAGAGAGCGCGGCGGCGTCTCCGCGCGCGCGCGCGCGTGCGCACGTGCGACTGAACTGCGGCGCGTGAATAAATAAGCGAACAAATGAAACAAGAAGCGTCAGCGAAGTGCGCTCCGTCGCCCCGCTGCCTCCCTGTCGGAAGATCAGCGCCACTTTCTCAGGCTTCGTGGATTGAGGCGCGTCGTCGCCGCGACTGAACGGAACCAAAACGCCGCAGCCAGAGACGCGCTCTGCTTTGCGCGCTGTGTCACCTGCATAATGTTGACACGCATGTCGTGTGGCTGGAGGAACATAAAATAATTGTGTTTGTCAGAAATGTAATGAAAAATTACATTTATGATATAAAACTAAATACATCAATAATCGTTTAACGTATTTAAGTGAATTATGTTGCTATAATTAATATAACAACGAATACGTGATTAACACTATATTATATAAATATATACAGTTATGTATAGTGCCAAGAATAATAATGATAATAGAACGTTTGTTATTGTACACATTAATGGTTATATTACTGTTTATTAGAGGCGCTAACTGAATATTATTCTGTTTACATTCAGTGAATTTCCTTCTGCTGAAACATTATTACATTTCCAGTGTATGGTGCTCTTTTGGTATTGGGGTTATAGAAAAGGAAACGAAAGCGAGCCCTGAAAAGGCCGATGATAAGCCAACTTTTTATATATCATTAATTTATTTTTTTTTGCTGTCGTAGATTAGTTGCTCCCCTGAAAACCGATGGGTGACAAAATTGGACGGAGAACAACAATATGCACCTAGTTGCCCTATTCTTTTTCTGCTTCGTAGTAAAATTAATTTAGAAGTGGAGACAATTAGGGCTATGTCAAAGATGATGTTTTATTCATGTACACTTACGCGTCTCACACTCCCAGCTATATTTACATTACTTCTTAACAACATAATTGTAGGACAACAATTGCTAGAATTTGTCCACTGGTCTGGGGCTTAGCAGAGGGGGAAGAACAGGGCTAAGGGTTGTGCGATTTAATTATCCGAGCAACAGAAACATTTTAAGAAGAAACTCAGACGCGTTGCGCACAATCTGCTTCAGATACCGACTGGCGCACGCGCGGCCGCGCCAAATATTGCGCTTTGTTTACAATTATAAACGATTTTTAAACAACAATGCAACGGTGCAAGCGAGGCGATGCAATTTGTATGTAAATGTATGTGCAGTGTCATTTTAAATGAAAACTTCCCGTTGGTTATGTCAGTAGGCCTAGCCAAAGAAACCGGCCCGGGCTGCTCAATACAATTAACCGGTGGAGCCACATCAAACCTGGGGGGGGGGGGGGGGGGGGGAGGCCGTGTTCTGTGCATAAATTCATAGTAATATGCGTGTGCCTTGTGCGGAATTGCTCAAGCGCGGGAAAGTGATAGGCGACATTAGACATAGGCAGGCGCGCGCGCCTCTCGCGGAGCCGCGCGCTCATTAAGGGGCTCCGCCGTTTAATCTTCGTCGGTCTGTGGCGGGAAGGCCGGGCCTCCTCGCGGAAGCAATTGCGTCCGTGTCCTAACGCGACGTATAATTCTCATTTTAATAATGGTGAAAACAGTCGTATCGCATTTGAAACGTTGAACCGCGTTGATTATAACGTAACTGTGAAAAACTTAGTGCAGCGAGGGGTCGCGACTGTCTCTGGGGGAGGCGCCGCTGTGGCCCGTACTCAACGAGTCCGCGTGTTTATCGTGCATTTATTTATTTATTTATTTATTTTTTTATTTATTAACTATATTTGCAAACCTCTCTGTGTAATGGTAATTATATGGGTAATTGCGCCGCGAAGCCGCCGACGTAGAGCGTGGCGGGTAGCGGCTCGAGAGCGAGCTCACCTGTGAGGCACGTGACCGGCGCGAGCTCGACTTTTCACAGACTTTTTCGGCTCTGGAGGAGAGAAACCCACACAAAACGGACCACTTTTGCTTCCCTCTGGCATTTTTAGTATGCGGAGAAATTTTATGTAAACATTTATTTCCGTAGAGGAGCTAAACTGACTGATAACGAAAGAGCGAATTTGGTACTAGGTCAGTGCCACATGATTTAGTAGGTTTTTGGAACCCGAGCTGTGATTTTCCATGATATTATGATATTCTTTAATTTGATGCAGCATTAATCATATTTCCTGGATTCTGCCTTCTCGGTATTCATCACAAGTACCTACAGGTCTTCGTTTTAAAAAATGTATAGCGCCGTGTTTACTGTTTCCAGTGCTAACTGTTAATATCGATACACAGTTTTTTCACGAGGGAAAAATATAACTTTCACTTTTTTTACATTTACCGAAACGTCCCAGTAATGATCTGTGGTAGATTAAGTCATGATGATTAGGAGAACGAGGTGAAAATTAGTTTTATATCTCTGAAGCGATACAGCTCACTGCAAAAACAGTGTTCCGCGAGTAGTTGAACCGTTAAAAATTTGATTGGTCAATTGATGCCTGAGTCTCCTGTCATATTATTGGCTATCGGAAATGCTAAAATCTAATTGGTTGTTCGATGCTTTTCCTGCCATTTCATTGGCTTTCCAAATTCTTACCTTGAATAAAAAAGACGCTTCTATAATTTAGAACTCTGGAGCCCTTATAATACACAGTAAGTTATATAGCACACTGATATATTGTGGTTCGGTGCCAAATATGAAACACAATATAACAATATACAAGACAGTGAAGGACAAGATAGTAACAACATGCAAAAACAGACGCCATGTACTAATATACAACAACAGGATTGCAGACACGAGCATTAGTGCAAATATGTCATAGTGCAATTGACAGCAATGTGGAAATGACTGCAGTTTGCAAAGAGGAGTGTAATTAGTTACAGCATAAGCTGTAACATTGGCAGCATCGTTATTTTGTGAATTAATAAGAAAGGTTCCCATACTTGTTGGGTTGACCAGTTTTAACTGAACAACTAGCCTACCTATCCTAGTCTGAATGTTATCTTTTATGCAATTAGGTATGTGCTTCATATTTTGGTGACTGGCAATAAACCTTCTCAAGTATGAATTTATAGCAGCGAGTTTAATGTGTGCATTTTTTAAAAAATACAAGACACATTTTACAGTTGAAAATGAATTTAGATACTGTTAGAAAAGTCTACATTGTTTTTACACAACAAAACATTTTGCACTATATGGATTTAAAAAAAAATAAAAACCATTGTTGTTAATTACATAAGTGCCCCAATTTTTTCCCTTCACATATCAGCCCATTTTCAATGAATAATCAAACCTTGCTGTTCAAGAAAGTGGAATTTGCACTACTAGTACGTTTTGATGGTTTTCATTTGTTTTTGGTTTTCATCTCTTAACTAACCTTTAGAATTTTTTTCTGCAACCTCATGTAAAATTAGACTTACTGTCTTTTCTGTATATATATATATATACACACACACACACACACACACATTTTCAGAACCGCTTGTCCCTTACGGGGTCACGGGGAACCGGAGCCTACCCGGTAACACAGGGCGTAAGGCCGGAGGGGGAAGGGAACGCACCCAGGACGGGACGCCAGTCCGCCGCAAGGCACCCCAAGCGGGACTTGAACCCCAGACCCACCGGAGAGCAGGACTGCGGTCCAACCCACTGCGCCACCGCACCCATATATATATTTATAAAATATATATATATTTTACATTTGTCCTCCCATGTATTGTGCATATCTTGTACAAGTTTCCTGTTTTGCTCTGTCAAATAGTGTGCAAAATTATAAGCCTTAGGAGAACCATTTTTGGGTTTTGTACTGTAGTGTTTTATTGTGTTACAGATTCTTAAATTCAGCTACATAGACATACCTACATATATTTTACAGCATCAGGGATCAACAAAAATTTCCAAGTCTTCTTATACAGGTGACAAGATCCTTCAGAATCCCCTGTAGTCCTGTGTTACCTTTGGCGAATTGTCTCCTAGCTCTGCAACTGGTAAGTGTTAAGCCCTTTGGAATCCACCATTACTAAGAGAGGTATTTGTTCTCTCATAGCTTTATTTGTACTTTGTTAGTAGTTCTTCTGTGGAGTTGGCAACATCTGAATTTGTTTTTTACTTATCATGTCAACTAAACATCGAAGACACATGTTGAGAATATTGACAAATGATTCATTTTGAAAAATCAGGTGTACATGGCTTCTGTGAATTGCAGAATATTACCTAATGCTCAGCTGAAAACAATTTACTCTCCTTTGCAGGATATTAATCAGGAAGTTTATTATTGCCAGTCACATTCTGTTATCAGAAAACACAAGCCATTATAAGGCATTTGACCTTTTAGAACAAGTATCTGGAAATTGCTTTCCGCAAAATTAGAATACTGCCCGGTGAGTTGTAATGCAACCCCCTTCACAGAGTATGTGGCAGACTCCAAAGCCCCTAGGAGATGCTGAGTTTAATTAAGTGAAATGTGTTCCAGTTGTTCCATCGAAACAGAGGCATTGAGAGGAATGGCATGAGGAGAGACAACGCAGGTGCACGGTGTTTAAAGGAAGACCTCTCTCTCCTTCGTTCTCGTTCCCTCTGACTCCCACTCTCAATCTTGAAATGGAGGAATTGCCTCTATCGATCGGATGGGGAATCTCCAGCTGAAAGGCTGTTTGAGGTTTAACAGGGCATTATTACGCCTTGAAATCCCCACTCATGGCTATCACTGTGTACCACCCATTTCTCAGTTGACTCTTCTGTTCATTTAATCCTGCTTCACTTTGGTGGTCAGTGCGTACAAAACTCGGACAGATGTAGTAAAGCTATCAACAAGTATGCTCGGATATTTTAAAATACCTAAAATATTTTTGCTGCGTAATAATATGTAGATACAACAGCTACATATAGTGCTTGTTAAAATCTGTATATGCGTATTTGTCTAACCTTAACATTATCTATCAAGCAAGCATCTTTGGACTGCTGACCTCACAAGTTCGCTTCAGCCCTTAAGCTCTTAAAGCTAATCCCAGAAAGTCAATGGAGGAACATAAGTGGTCCAGTGTAATGTTTTTTTTTTTTTTGTGCGGCACGTTCCCTCTACATGCTGCAGTGCTTTGAAAAATAATGTGTAAGTATTGTAAAATGTTTCTTAATATCAGGAAAATAATTGTTAATCAAAAATTCACATCGAACACAAACCACATCAGATATAATTATCAAACCATGCTTTACATTAATGCTTTGCATTGCTGAAGCATTCTATTCTACACTTCTATTGCTGCCATTCTTGAATTTAGAATGTTGGATGTTTTTTTTAATACTGTCCACGTTATGTTTTTCCTTAAGATATGATATCATAATATGTACGTATGTGTTACACACTAGGAAATTTCATTTTCGTTATATTAGTTTGCTTCTGTACGTTTACTCATTTTGCTGACACTTTTCTCCAGAGCAACTTACAATGTTAAGCGAATTACAATGATTTACCCATTTATAGAGCTGGGTAATTTTTTTTTTCTTTACTGGAGCAATTTAGGGTAAGTACCTTACTCAAGGGTATTCCAGCTGGGGGTTGGATTCAAACCTGTGACCTTTGGGTCCTATGCTACCAGCTGCCCCACATTTGGTCCTGTATATGGACCGAATACAAGTACACAGGGGCAGTGGATATCATAATGGTTACAGTGTGACCTTACAGTCTCTGCTCCTATAATGCCCTAGAGCAGGTACTTACCCTGAATTGCTCCACTAAAAAATTACCCAGCTGTATAAATGGGTAAACAATTGTATGTGGCCTGGTGACATTGTAAATCGCCTTGAGCAAAAGCATCAGCTAAATTAATAAAACTGCATTCATACACCTCTAATGTCATGCAGTACTGCTTCAAACTTAGTTGAATTACTATTTTTTTCTTTATGTTTTAAGCACTATGGTTTGCTGTTTTTCCAGGCTCTTAGAACTACTGTAGCTCATCCCTAATAGCACATAGGATGAGCAATTGAAAACTTTCCATGTACAGTACTTCTGCCTTAAACCCAAATCTAAGGCTAGTGGTATGGGTATGGACAGTTTTGGATGATCAGAGGAACTGAAAACTGAAACATCACAAGGTTTCACCAGTTCCAGTTAATGCGCTATCTGGTCTGCAGTGGTATGGTGGCCTGGTCTCATCCGGCTGATCATGAGACTTTGATTTGCTGTTGTTGAAAACCCAGCAGAAACAATAATGCTTGGTCAACTTATCTGCCAGGAATCTGAATGACAGAACGTATTGTCTGGATTGGAAAAACATTTGCAGACCTATTAACTGCCACAAAAAGCACCTGTGACTATGAGGAAACTGGCCCTGTGTCATTGAACAGAACCTCCTATGACTAACTCAACTTGAGTTACAGTGATCATCCCTGGAGGGGGTAGTGCCACCAACAGAAGTACCAGTGAATGTCTCTTTCATTCAAAGTAAACCAAATGTAAGCAAATACAGTGTTGCTTGAAAGTATGTGAACTCTTTAGGGATGGACATTATTCTTGTATAAAATATTAAAATCTAAATGTTAAACTTGTAAAATGAATAAATGATTGTGATTTACCCATCGGATCATACTTACCTACATGGTTGAACCATTGTAACTTTGGGTTCACTTATTTTTGCACCTGCACTATATCCGTTTTTCTACTAATTACTCAATTAATATGTTGAATGAGAAAGACAGCTTCTCGTTAAATAAGGATTTCGTGGTAAAGCTAAGAGGAGCAGGACATTCACATTCTTTTAAGCAGCGCTGTATAGGCAGAATTACTTTTCAAAAACTGTTTTGCGGACTTAGTATATGTATTGAGTTCTTTTTATGAAGACTGAGATTAGTATGGCATTTCAACATTTGATTATAGAAGAAAAGAAGCATCATTATGATAAAATTGCGAGGAAAAATATTGGAGCGTCTAAGTGGAAAATGTCCCAGGGCAAAATTAACCTTTGTGGAGGCACCGTAACTCATGAAGAAAGGGCCAGACGTGTAAAACCAGGCTTATGCAGTAGGGTGACAAGCATTTACATACAGCAGAAAATTGGATTAAACGCCACATCAGGGTACAATGACTGTGAGACTCTGGGCTTTGACACCAGTCCTCTCTCCAAAAGGAAAACAGGAAGATGATATGGCAAAGTGTGACATTACTGACAATACAATCAACCTTGCTGTCAGTATTTCCTCTTTACATGCATGATGCTTTATCCATTGACCAGCTGATGAAGAAGCTATGCCATGGAGAGAATGCCAGTACAGCAGAAAACGTCAGATGTTACTTAACATTGCCACAGGGTAACACCGTGTGACTGTGTAATTTTAAATGAGCCCCATGTGGGATTGCTTACTGAGCCAGAATCAGTCATTCTAGGGGCCCTTTCAGCTGTTCTAGACCTTGTCCAGTACAAAATAATCAATTGCAAAGTAGAGTACTGGCCATCTGGGTAGTTGGACAGCTGATAAGCAGGTGTCTGACTACCCACAAGCTGAGATGTTTCCAGCTTTGTAGAGCTTTTTTTTACACATCCTAATTCTTTAGTTGTTGCTGCCTTTTATTTACTAAAATATCTTCACATAGATGTTGCATTCAAGTCAATGGTTAACGGATGCCTTGGATGCAGAGGTTCCAGGTTCGGATCTTCTTATCTGCCGTAAAACACAAATCATTTAATTTTAAGTTGCTCCAGTTAAAAACTACCAGTCTGTATAATTGGATAAATCATTAAAGGATGCGCATCAAAAAAGTGTCAGCTGAATGAATAAATAGGTAGGTATGAGTTCTTGAGTGTAGGTTCAAATCCAGCTCAGTCTGTGTGGAGTGTGCATGTCCTCCCAGTCTCGGTGTGTGTTTACTCCCAAAGACAAGCAGCTGCGATAAAGTGGTGCTGCTGAATTTCCTTTAGTATATGAGTGTGTGCATATAGCTGCCCTGCAATGGACTGGTGTACCTTCCCCTCTACCTTGAACCCAGTTATTCTGGGATAGAGTCTGGCCTGCTATGACTGACCAGGAGAGACAGTTTGCTGAAAATGAATGAATGTTTAGCAAAGAATGTTACCTTGATTTTATTCATTTATACAGCTGGTTGCTAGCAATGCCAATAATATACATCCCTACTTGGTACAACAGCGGGCTTCCACATGGTATACGACACTGTAACATTCAGGATACATAATGACATTTGAAGAATATAGTTATTTGAAGTATAAAACATTTGAAGAACTGTTTTCTCTAAACAAACCACTACATTCTTCGGGGCATTTCAACCCAGCATCAGAATGTCTTACCTTTTCATACCGGGAGCTGATATTGAAGGGCAGTTTTAAACCCACTCCTCTCCTTCAATAAACAGCTCCACTTCACTGACACAAATGCCCAACTGCTCCTCATGATTATTCAAAAGAATCTGCTCTCAACACTGGAGGAAGAAATTATTACTTTTATCCCTGATGGGCTGCCATACTGCAGATATTCTTAGTAGAAAAATGATAGGGGGAGTAATGACAGTTTCATAAGGGGTTAGCTCCTGATTGCAAATAAGTTCTGCTTCTGTTGTTCATCCTCAGTTATGCAGTTTTATTCCGTTATTGCAGGGGAGCGAAAACAAAGAAATGCGAAATGCGAAAAATAACTCCTTCAGACGCACAACAATATGACGAATAAGAAAGGTGCATATAAGATTTGAACTTATTTTTATACATATATGTATATTAATAATAATCTTATGTCATCATCACAATATCCTGTTCCATCCTGGCTGCTGAGTGATTCAGCACCTAAGCATATCCAATGTTTGTGGGCAAGAGCAAGAATAGAAGTTACAGGTGCTGCCTTGCACCCGAAGGACCCATGTTTGAATCCCACCTCCTTCTACAGTTCCCTTGAGCGAGTTACTTACCCCGAATTGCTCCAGTCAAAATTTCCTGGCTGTATGAATGCGCAAAAAAAAAAAAAAAGTTCACTTTTGGGAATAGAAACTTAATAGAACAGACAACCCTTGACTGAAGGAGTAAGGTGGGGCAGTAGGTAACCATGACATTCCAACTCAGGGAGTGTGGAGATTTTCCAAGTGTTTGCAATTCTCTGACAAGTGGAAGAAAGCAGTGGTAAACCACTTCTGTACCCTTCCTTAATGTAAAAAGCTTATGTATGGCGATGTGAGTTGAAATTCATTCAATTATGCTTGATTCATTTTCGTAACAGCTTCAGTAAAAATCTTGGATAAAACTATAGCTAATAAAAATACTTTTTAAAAAATTTTAAAACAACGAGCTACATTGAGTTAATAGCAATTAAATAACAGATTTAAAAAAAAAAAAAAATCATCTCTCCATAGGCTTTAATCCAGTGCTGTTTGGTGACCAGTTAAACATTTGCAACTTGTCCGTTGTGCCGCACGCCTGTACTATTTAACAGCGTTTTACTGCCAACTAACGGCTGCACACGGAACTGCAGGTTGTTTTCACTCTGAAACAGAAATTTGTACAATATGGAACGAAAAACAAAGTACACAGAAACATAAATAAAGTGGAAAATGTGCGTATAGTAGAAGAACTGGAGCGTTTGCAAAGTGATGAGCCAGTGTAAATGCAACAAAACTCAGGATAGACGCATCATGATCACCTTCCTACGATTTTTTTTTTTATTATTATAAAAGGTACACAAACATTTTCATACAATACAATAGCGGCTGTGTAAAGGCTGTTCTTCTTTACACAGCTTTGGGTAATATTTGCTGGAGCAATTTAGGGTGAGTACCTTGATCATCGGGTTATTAGACAAAAAGATGGATTCAAACGTGGGTCCACATGCGACAAACTCACCACACAAATACACACATTTGCAGAGTGAAAGCGGTAGTACAGTATATTGTATATTTTCAGTATTTAGTATTGGTATTTTTTTCTTTAAATTTTTTTTTTTAATTTTATTTTTTTTTATTCAGTAGTGGCGTGGTGGCACAGCGGATTTGGGCGGGTCCTGCTCTCTGGTAGGTCTGGGGTTCGAGCCCTGCTTGGGGTGCCTTGTGAGGGACTGGCGTCCTGTTCTGGGTGTGGTTTCAAACTGCGTGTTATTTTCAGTTCTCAAATATTTCTTCATTTAATTATTTATTGAAAGCAGTATATGTACTTTTATGAATAGAAGGTTACATTTCAATAATCTGGAACACCCTTATTTGTTTGCTTGTTTTATTAGTTATGCTTAATTTGATCGGTTTAACCATGGTAACGTAGGTCGGTTAAATACAGTAATGTGAATTAAATGCAATGTGACTCAGTGAAGTGAAGGGTAAACGTAAGGCATACACTAATGAAGGGATTATTCAGAGTTGCGGTGAAATTTTACCACATTTTACCATTGCTTAGAAAAACTAAAAATTAGACAAAAAATTGGACTAATTTAAGAGCCAGTCACTAAAGAAAGAGAGTTTTCAAACTTTCACAAAAACGCACAAGTCATTATTTAGCAAATGGGACATATTTGGTTTCAATTTCAAAAAGTGACAAACATTATCGATCCAAAGGGCTATTTTGCGTTCTGAACCATCGTAACTAAGGGTCTGCATCCTACCCTATTTTTTTTCTCCTTTTTTATTTAGCTCTTTCACTGTAAGCGACCATAAAAGGTCGGTTTATTGCAGTTGATGATAAATATTGTTATAAGTCCAAAACAACGCAACATTTTTTTTTACTGCGGTCCAGTGATGTTTGGAGAAATTTTGTTTGGGGGTTTTTGGATAGGCTGGGAACACATTATTATTTTTCGCCATTGAAAACAATGGCACATAGGCTGTTCTGTCTGAAATTTTGATATCTGCAAAGCAGTGATATATTGGCAGATTCCACTCTGCCTCCAAAGCAACAAAGATTGACTCAGATTGAACAAAGGTAAATTTTACAGTTAAGAGTTTTACAGTGCGGACACGTGATTGTAGAAGCACAGTTTGTTCGATCTGGTTCTCCAAAATTTATTTCAATTCATGTAACTCAACTCATGCAAAAGGTTATTGTGTCAGGTGATGTGATGATGGTTCATGGAGCAGATAGGATATTACAAGAGATGCTGGTGTCTTAGAGATTCACTGAGACTCATCTTGAATGGGAGGATGGATTCAGCAGTTCTGAGGATAAGATGAAAAATTCCATAAAGTTTAAAAACACAACACAAATATAAGACACTTAAACACATTTACATCATACTTCCAGTAAAATCTTTCTCATCAAAGAAACAATTATTCACACATCTGCTCTCCACACACGTAAACTTGCCTTTCCAGAGAAACTGTGAAAATACGAGGTTAAAAAGAATTACAAATAACTACGTTGCGAATAAATCCTTAGGACTTTATAACCTTTTAACTTTAGAAGTGTTTTAAGAAAAACAGTAAAAATATGGAAAACCCATAGGAAAAGTAAGCCTTTTTGTGAAAATTAACAGTCCACATCACTCTATCATTTTCAGTTATATTAACACACAAACATTCATACAGCACCATAACCACACACATTTATAAAAAGTGATTCAATACAAAATACAGTTAAAACATATCAAAATCAACAATCAAAGAATTTTTCTAATCAAAAAGCCCCCTCCTACCCAGCCTGCAGATGGGACTCCTCCCCAGGCCTAACGAACTGAACCTATAGGGTGACTCCACCTGGACGGATCAATGACTAATAAACCCGAATGACCGATAACCACTAGGGATAACGGAGGATCTTCTCTGTCCTTTTGAGGGATAGCTGTAAAAACTGGTTCCCCCAGTGCAGTGCCGGTGATTGACCCAACCTCCCTCCTGCATCTCTTCTTCCTCCTGGTCACTCTCGAGAAGTCCCGTGTGCTGTGTGTGTGACCAGGAGTACTTGAGTAGCCAGGGACACCACAAAAGTGCCCAACAATGACAACACCGACTGCAGACAACTGCTCTCTTACCCCAGCCGAAGCCGCTGGTCCTTATTGCTCTGCAGTGCTGTTGATCAAAAGCAGGGTTCCTCCACCATCCTCCGTCAATTCTGCACTGGGTCGCACCACTCCCGCATAGGATGGCTTACGCTGCATACTCTGCATGCAGTTGTGGGAAAGATTATCCTCTCCCCCACACTGGGAACAGCAGCGAGGACCTACACAGTCTTTGGCCAGGTGGCTGGTCTCCAAGCACCACTTCCACTTCATATTTTACAGTTTCTACTGGTGTTTCCCTGGCTGAAACACAAATGGAGGAAGAAGGCTGACGCTGATAAAATAGGTAGCCTTTTGCCTTGCCCAAGGTGAAGTGCACCAGAGGGTGGCTGAACTCATCTTTTCTCGCAATGTCAGTATGCAGGCGAGCTAAAAAGCATCTCCGTCCGTTCCAGATGCTCAGAATGTCCATCTCTTCTTTGTTTCCATGGAAGATGTTGACAAATCCCCCCCAGGAAGGCTGCCAAGACATCTGCTGACACAAAGAGGTCAAAAAGGTGGATAGTGACTACTCTCTTATCAGTCCTCCACAAAGGTCCAATGGAGTAGGGGAGCAGCTTAGGATGTAACACACTCACCCTGCATGTCTCCAACACCCTTCGGTAGTGTTCCTCAGTTATCAGCATGACATCGAAAAAGAACGGCAATCTGTTCCACTGGATGTCCTCCACTCAAAGTTCCAAGAGATTGATGATGAGCTCCCGAATGAAAGGAATCCATCCATTCAGGAAATCCTTCTATGTCAGGGAGACAGTGTTTTTCAGAGTCTGCACCCTCCAGGCCACCATCCTCGCTGTAGACGATGTCTGGTTGTTCTCACCAGAGGATGGTGATGTCTTCAAAAGCAAAACTACTCAGAGCTATCTAGAGTTAAAAAACACTAAAACAAAATATCTGTGTCACCTTGCGGGGAGAGAGGACAAGTCACCCAAAACCCTGCGCAGTAGGTTCAAGAGGAAACCAAAAATGAAATAAAACCCTACCAGGGAGCAGAGTTCCCCCTGAGAATGCTGCGGTCAAGACGCACACAATCCTGCATTAGGTTCCACTCCACCCCCAGCAAAACGCTCTGGTACCGCACTTTGATCTTAGCTAAAAGGCCGAGAAGAGACCCGAGGAAGAGAGGAAAACTCATTCCAACACATTTAGAGCTAAAACTGAGAATCTATGGACTTCTGACTTTAGACCTCTTAAGTGTTGGACCAACAAGCAGCCACAGGTGAAGGAGTGTAGTGATCTTACTGGGGTGTAGGGAGTGGTTAGCTTCTGCAAGTATTGAGGTTCAGATCCTTTGACCCTCTTGTAGGTAGTAACTACACTTTTAAACTTGATATGGGTAGCTTCAGGAAGCCAGTGGGCAGATGTGAAGATGGGAGTTTCACAGGATACTTTGACAGGTCAAACACAACTTCTGCTGTGAAATTCTGTATGACCTGGAGAGTATTGATGGCAGAGGCTAGAATATCTAACAGAGTGGAGTTGCAGTAGTGTGGGCAGGATATCACCATGGCCTGGACCAGGACCTGTGTGGGGTGAGGTGTGAGATGTGGTCAGGTCCTGTGGATATTATACAGGAGGTATCTGCAGGATCAGGTTATGACTTCAGTGTACTGGGAAAAGCTTTTTCCTCCCTTTAACTGTGACTGGGCTTTGGATGGGCAGTGTCAGGCAGTTCATGTTTTGGAGCCTTTTGTGTTTGGAGAGGCTGTGGCACCCTTTCTAAGGCTTTTGTTGAACCGACCGGGAAACTCATGGGACTTGCAGGATGAGCTGAGCATTTGGAATGAGTGCAGGGAATTTTGTGTTCCCTTACCCTGTGGGCAGTGATGGTTTTTACAACCCCCCTCCCGGCAAACTTTTCCATTACCGGCAGCCTGGGTTACCCGTTTTTAAAGGACAGCCTCCTTCTTACCACCCTTGTCAGAGCTGGGGGCACACAGCAATAAACTATAAGAGCATTAGTTGCTGGTGGTGTTTGGAGACTTGCCACCTGGCCAGAGACTGTGTAGGCCCTTGCTGTTGCAAACAACGAAGGGGAGAGGGCCATCTCTCCCACAGCAGCCCCCCAGTGGAAGCCTTCCAATACTGCTGTGGCATCATCTGGAGCAGTGTCAGTAGGGGTGGATAAGAAGACCATGTGATGGAGAATGAAGGTCAAGGATGCAAGGGGACAGAAGAAGGGAGGCTAAGGCAGAGGCCCCTCTTTTCCCAGTTGGTCCAGACCTCTCAGGTGTGTCGGTAATTCATTTGTCGCCGCCTTCGTCACACATTTGGACTTCATCTTGAGGGTACTTCATCCGCACGTTCTGAGTCCCACCTAGAATGAGGAGGAGGGGGGAGTAGTGATAGTAACAAGCAGTGAGTGTTTCATATTTGATTAAATTTAATTTACATCTTGTCTAAATTTAAGATGTTATGGTTTATATGGTTGTGGATTGTTATGTTTTATTTTGTTTCATGATGATGAAAGAATCAATGTGTTTGGGTGAGGGGTAAATATGCTCCTAATAGCTTATTTTAAGTTGTTCTGAGCACTAAAGTATTTAATACTTTACGGTTTTACGGATAGACTACGATAATAAAGGTAATAATTTCCATGTTTCATATTACGTTATGCCAGATGTTGTACAGATTAGAATTGTGGAGAAGCACGTAATTGTTATGGGTATTCAGGGAGTATGTACCATATCTGGATTGAATGTTTTTCTGTAGTTTAGTTTGTATTTGAAATTAAACCCATTAATGGTTTTGTGGTTTGAAACTGTGGAAGTTTAGTGCTTTTCATTTTTCATGTGATTTGAAACAATCATAGTGGCAAAAAAATTACATGCCGCATTTATGGACCGAGGCCTGCTCTGTGGTGAGTCTGGGGTTCGGGTCCCGCTTGGGGTGCCTTGCGATGGACTGGCATCCCATCCTGGGTGTGTCCCCTTCCCCTCCAGCCTTGCGCCCTGTGTTGCCCGGCTGGGCTCCGGTTCGCCGTGACCCCACTTGGGACAAGCGGTTTCAGTCAGTGTGTGTGTGATTTATGGCCCAAAAGGAGCTTGGGATACCTTATACAACCTTTGGTTTAACTTTGAATGATTTGGTAAATGAAATAGTCATTTTTTTAACATTTTAAATATGCCGGTATATTATATCAATGTAATATTAACAAAATTCATAATTTTCAGTTTTGAGAGGTTATGCGGTGGTGTTATAAACCTTCAGCAGCACCACGCGGACTCGCTCAGCGAACCTCACGTTGACTTAGGAACAGCTACGGGTGCCTGGAGAGGTATATTGGCAGAGCTGTAGTTCTCTTATTAAAGGAGGAGAAGACATAAAGAGCCACTAGGGGGGCATTCTTTCCTCAATATCCCACTCGCTAAATAATGAATTATGCTCTTAAAGCATCTCTGCAGACACCGGAGCTGGCTTGTTGTAAGTTTCTGGAGCCAAGTCTCCTGAGATTTAAACAGACAGATCCCTCACAGCAGACCTCCCACTTGAGCGGTCATGGTGGTCAGTTGGTCAGGTGGGGCTCAGATTGCAGTTTTCCAGTGCAGGCCACAGTTTGACACTTGTGTAAATGAATATGTGCTGAATATGTCATGTGCCTTTTGCACTCTGCGTTGCATAATACAGGCAATAATGGGGTGTCAAAACCTTTTAATCAGCAATTAAAAAAAAAAAAAAAATGAAATTAGCGCCCTTAATGTTTATTATGTTCTCTGTGACATCTTTCGTTTTATCCCATTCAGAACGACTTTCTATTTGTAATTGCAAATATATTTTATAAATATAATAGCAAATTTGTTACAGCAACAAAATGACTAAAGGTGAAACATTTTTGTGTCACTAAATAAATGCACAGAGTCAATATAAATTACATACTTGAATTTTAAAATACTGTAAACTGTTAACGCGTCTTTATTAAAAACGATAAATCCATTTAGAAGTTCTAGAACTCTTACTAACCATTTCTGCTACTGGTTAAGCCAAAAACAATTAAAATTGTATTTTTTTTTAATGAAATTAGTGAAACTGTAACTATTAAAACATATTAATGTACAATATATTAGTATTTGAATATAGAGCTATATCCAAATAATCATACCCTTTTTTTTGGGTTTTAAGTTAGCTATGAAAAGATTGATGCATAATGTCAAATCTTTTTTTGTCTTCAAATTAGTTTACCTGTAAGAAAGCTTTTGGCTCCTCAGCCACCAAGTGGGCTCTTTGCCGTATCAGTAGTTTCCCATGTAAATCTATACTTTGCATTCTAAAGGATGTCCTTCTTAAGAAAAAATAACGAATCTTGAATGAAGAAAACAATAGCATATTTTAATAATAATATTCAAAATTATGCAGAATATTTGCACCTCTGCAAGCTAAGCATCAACAGTTAACACTTGTAATATATATATATATATATATATACATTTCTTATTATAGTGAAAATTTAAGTTTATATGCTTTTTTTGTTTCGTTTGATTCTTGCTTTGGGACACGAGAAACTAGGGGCCTCTAGACACTGCTGAACTTGCAACCACCCAAGAGGAGAAAGACTCAGTGATACTGCCTGGACAAGATGCCAAAGAATGAGCTGTTACTGTTACTGAACTTATGTGGAGTGATACATGGATGCTACAGCGTTTAGAAAAAAAAGTGCACTCTCCTGATTAGATTACTTACATCCTTCCTGGAACAGAACCCTGGTATATGGCACATCTTCCAATCGGAATGAAAAATTTGGGGAGGGGGGGGGGTGGGGATCAGCACAAATTAAGACACCTTCCAAAAGCCAATAATAAACAATAATTAGCGTCTGAAAAAACACCGAAAACAACCATGCAAACAGATGCTTTGTTTCCCACGAGCAATGATTACTCACTACCTTAATATCTTTGTCTTTGTGGATGGCTCTCTCCCAACCCCCAACCCCCCTGACACACACACACACACACACACACACACACACACACACAGAGGCATAAACACCACACCCAGCCAAGCCAATACCCCTGCGACCCTCCCACCCCACCCAACATACACTCACTCGCTCACTCGCTCACTCGCTCACACACACGCACAGACACACAACCCTTAATTTCCGCAAGCCGTTCCTCTGGCAGGCAGTGTGTCGCACAAACAAAGATGCGTTGTGGGTAATTGGTCTTGCTGTGTTTGTATGGAAATCTCTGAGTGTGTGACAAGGCTAGATAGCTTCCAATGTTGTTCTGATCCACACTTTAGGCCGGCAGCCAAAGTATTTTATCTTTTAATGCATTAGAGTGATCTTCCAATTAGCTGTTGCTCATAATACCACGGTTTTCTGGTGGCTGTGGCTGGGGCTCGGGGTGGGCGGCGGGCGAGCGATGGTCGGGGGGAGCGGGGAGCGCAAAGAGGGGGTGCCATTGCTCTGGGGGTTGGGGGTGCTCCGATAGTTCTGCTTGAGAGGTGAAATGAGGTGCTTATTGCGAGCGGCGCAGGGGTTGCGCCGTTGCCGAGTTCCTGTTGTAAAGTTTGCTGATAAGGGAAGCCCGGCCCTTGAGCATCCATTCTGCTCGGTATATTAACACTCCTTATCTGCGCCCAGATAAAACCGCATGCCATTTGCCTTTGGAGGAATTAGCTCGTCTTCCTTGGCTAACCAGGCAGTGGTGATTAACCTTTACACTGTCCAATATTCTCTGCAGACTTCAGCGCCCAGATTAGAAACCATTAGTTATGACCAACTAAATTAACAGCTCGCTCCCCCAGCAGAGGAGGCGCGCCGAGACGCTCCGTTTAAAGTGGCGATGGCCGCACGGGCGAGGAGATTGACGGCGCTCTTCCCGCGCGGAGAGGCGCGTACGTCGGTGTAACGACGCGCTCCCGGGCGCGTGTCCTGTAAACAGTCGCTCGTTCGTGATCAAAAAAGCTTCATGCACGGGAGCAAAAAAAAAAAATCAGTCCGCTCAATTATTTTTTAAATGTCAGTGCTGCAGCACTGTAAAACATAAAATATTTACAAACAAAGGCTGTGTTTTATCAGCAAAACGTATAATTACTACGGCGACGTTTCTATCTCTTTTTATTTTAGCGCAGCTGTGACATTCTGCAGGGTTAAAAAAATGGGGATGAAGGGAAAAAGAGACAAACGTGTTTTTAAATGTTTGTTTTAATCTTCATTATTCGTGGCCTGAGAGCATAATAAAATAATAATTCATTTAGGAAGAACGGGGGGAAAAACTGATAGACAGTGAGTGAAAAAAAAATGTTGCGCTGTAATTTCTTTTAATTAATTGCGTTTCAAAGAAATTACCGCCCATGGCTTGAGCTGAAAAGGAGCGTATAAAAAAAAACGGACACTACCCGCATGCTGCTAATGTTAATGTTGAATTGGCGTGCTTAAATTGTAATTGTAAATATGACATATACCATTTAAAGGCAATAGAAGGACAATTCAATTCCGTATATGCTATAGATTATGAAACGTGAAGTTTTTCTGCAGGTCAGCCAACAACAGTATTGGTGATACTGTTTTTACTGCTTCGAAAAGAAATTAAAAATCTCTGCTCAGAAAAAAAACTTAAAAAAAAAAAAAAAAAATCCTGCCTGAATCAGTGAGTAAGGAAAGGGACTTGATTATATTTTGGGAACAGGGGAGAAATGACTTTTGCCACAGTCTTATTTTAGAAAGTCTTTTTTTTTTTTTTTTTGGCGCACAGATCCCAGCATTGTTCTTGACGGAAGGTCACAGTAAATAATGTGATATGGACAATATGTAGAAGGGGCCAAGCTAACAGACGCACACACACGCCGCCTGATAACAGTGGGGTGGCTCGGGGGTACGGAGGCAGGAGCTGAGCATGATTCTTCCTGGATGACTTGCCCCGGCGTTTAGGCCTCTCTGCCAGCGCTAACAATATTAAGCCATCACATCTGTGCAGAATTGACAAGCGATGCGATGAAGCGATTTGCAAAACCTGCACAGGACCGCAGCCGTGCGGCCGAGGGCCATCCCCCGTCTTTCTCCGCGTCTCTCTCGCTCGCTCGCACGCTTATGCTCGTTCTCCGCGACTGCTGCAGATCCGGTCCCCCGTTCTATGTTGCGAAAATGTGACCTGCGCGTACGAAGGGGGTTTCAAACCGACAAACGCTCGTGCGCCCCCCGTGCTGAAATTTGCGTGCAGGCTGAGGCCCTCCCACGAACGCGCGGTTAGCGTGCGTCGCACTTCATACGCAAACACGGCGTGGTCTTATATGACCCGAAGGCCCGACGGAAGAGGAGCATGCAGGGGCTTCGCCGCTGCACAGAACGTGTCACAATAAAACACTGGCAGTGCTTAATTTAGTTTTGCTGGAGAAAATAACGTTTTCTCCCCAAATTAAAATTATTCATTAAAATGACAGAAGAATGGGATTACCCCATAGGATTCAACCCCCTGGAATCCATAAAAAGTGCTTTCAAAGAATAAATGCTTCTAAACAAGCGTTGCAGATATAGACATTAACTCCTCATGGATATCCACTAACTAACTCCCACAGCATTGAAGACCCGTTTATCTACACACACAATTAGGAGCGTGAAATTTTTACATGCTGTGTTAAATGGAAAGCTTTTGTTACAAAGGACACAAAGCGGGAGAAAAATGAATTTTCTGCCATGAGAGAGAATGCGCCAACACACTGATACCAGAATAATCACATTTTCCTCAAATCCTGCTGGCTGGCGCAGGCGGTGGCTGGTTTAAGACCGTCCGGAGGCAAGTGGGAAGGGGAGGAGAAACCGGGACTTGGTTCTGGGGGCTCATATTATGTGGCCAGACCCCCCCCCCCCACACCCCCACCCCCACCTCCCCAGCTTGCCCCACAGGAGCGCAGGAATCACCCCACAGAAACCAGTTTGGCCAGACTCAGCTTTGGCACCGGCATCTGGTGAATATACCTGCACTTTACGCAGTCCTTGAATGTCTGTCCTCTAACACAAGAAAGCCCAACGAAAGTCAATGAGGTTCTCAGCCATTATGCCACAAACCAGGCCTTCTTTCCACCTTAAGAAAATGAGTAATCAAGACCCCACGATTTGCAAACTGTCAATCAAGCCGCTATCTTCCGCCGAGGCTTCTGCCTCTAATACCAATTTAAATCATTCACAGGCCTTCCTCTGCCATTATTCAAAAGATCATAATAGTTTCCTTGTGCCCAAAGCACAAAAAATCAATTATTTCCCCACAAAGACTTGAAAGTACTTAGCGAGGGCTGCAAGAAAAGCTGTGGGTTATATCAAATTGAAACTGCACTCATTACACACTGCACAATTAGTTACCTCTAGTCTGTGTGGCTCTTTAATTCCGAACGGCATATCTATATTATTACAGAAACAAGCATGCAAATACTATTGTTGGGGATTTAGAGAAATCAATAGGACAGAGACGCAACTGTTTGGTGGCCTGTCACTCAATCTGCTGTGAGCTGGAGATAAAGGTCTGAATTCAAATTAATGAAAGCCGACGGTGACATCACAAGTGACACCCAAATAAAAGAAATGGCTTCATGATATATGTAATTATTCAACACATGTTCGCCTTTTTTCCCCCCTCATTGTATATACTTGTGTAACTGCGTTTCATATAAAAGGATTAGGAGTGTTTTAATGGGAAACTATAATTGTTTTTGCTGTACAGAAATGTGTGAATATTTGCTCACATTTGAGCTTGTATGTTTTTTTCTTTCTTTTTTTTTTTTTTTTTTTTTTTTTTTTAAATTACACTTCCTGGCAAATAATAAAATAAGGGTTGTTTACGTCTTTTTTTTATTGCCCCGATGCGCCAGCCCTCCGGTCTGACGGTTTAGCGGACTGTGTTTAACGCTCAGTAAGCGGAAGTGCTGGAAACTGTCTCGAAGCAGATAGCCCCGCCGAACCGTCTCTTACATCTGCACGCCGTTCCCGCCACGTGCGATTTATCTGCGCTCATCCACTGCTGCGCTTTCTAAGGACTGTTCAGGACCTTGGACTTTTTTTTTCTTTTTTTCTCCCCCCTATATAAACTCTAACAAATCACGCAGGAGAACAAACTGTTTTCTTGCTTACCCAGTTTGAAAAAGTGAAGAGAAGGTCAGTGAAACTGTAAGTCTGGGAGAGACTCCAGACGCGGAGAGCGAAAGCTGTGAGCTGTGGTGGCGTCAGCTAAACACACGACTTGCTGACTGGAAACATCGCTCGTCTTCCAGCTCCCTCACAGACCGCCAAACCAGTCTGGCTCCATCTTGTGCCACAAGCTCCTTGATGTCATCTAATCTTTCATCTCCACCCTCTAACTTACAAAGGTCTGACACATATCAGCAAGACTAGGTCTTCTGAGGGCAATCTAAGGAGATACCGCATTTTTCCATATAAATAATTGAAATTGGAAGCATGTAATTATGAACGAGTCTTGCCATGAGTCACACTGGGGAGTTCATCTTTGAAAGTTGGGTGTTAGTCATGTCAGGGAGGTAAGTATGGAGTTCTGGGTGTTAGGTTGGGGGTCTGGAGGGATTTGAACAAGCGAGGTTAGTGGAGCACGGTGCTCGGAATTCTTGGTATCAGTCGCATTCGTCAGTGACTTCTCACAGGCCTCCAGGCTGCGGAGATGATGGAGGAAATAAATTCTGCGTACTCTGCTTGTGGTGCAGCGGAAATCTCCGATGCTTCTGACCTGCCGGTGAACTCAGGTCCGAACCGTTCTCTCGAGGACAGGTTAAAGCAGGTGTCATGATCTCTGGCGGTGCTTGACCTCTGACTGCGGAAGGTCCCCGGTGTCCTGTCACCATGGTGGTCACCTCTCCGCTCAAAGGACATGTTTTTAGAAGAAGGTGGGTTCACAAGTATGCCCTTCATACAAAGAAGATGCAGGAATGTTGTGTCAGAATACAATGGGACGTACAGGACTTAACCCACTGGTCCCAGCTCACACACATTGGCTGATAAATGCTTGTCCCGAGCGGGAGGGGGGTTGCGGCAAGCCGGAGCCTTACCTGGCAACACAGGGCGCGAGGGGGGAGGGGACACACCCAGGACAGGATGCCAGTCTATCGCAAGGCACCCCGGACAGGACTCCACCCCCAGACCCACCAGAGAGCAGGACCCGACTCAACCTACTGCACCACCGGGGCCCCCATGCACTACACTGTCCCCTCCAATAGCAATACACAGCTGCACTTGTCCTCTAAACTCGTTGAAGAGTTGCTCACTCTGTTATAACAACCTAAATACATAGTTAGAAAATAAACCAACTGGGGGAAAATTCTGAGGCTTTTCAGTGGGACATACCATGAATCTTTCCTGCAAGAATATTTTCAGAATGGATTTCATTTTCCTGCCACTGGCATAGGGAGGAAGGGCCTTTTGTTAGGCTCTCCCTCTCTTGTCCGGCAAGAGTTCAGCAGCACAATGCCAGCTGCTGCTGCCGTAGCAGTGGAGAGCTGCTGGACCCTGTCAGGCAGGAGAGAGAGAGAGAGAGAGAGAGAGAGAGAGAGAGAGAGGGGAGAGAGAGAGAGAGAGAATAAGAAAAGGTCACTCAATTATGTGCGGTAATCACCTCAAGCATATTATCTGAGACCCAGGTGTTTGAGATGACCCCATGTGACTCAGCCATTAACCCTGCCGCTGGGGGTAGGATGGGGTGGTGGTGGACTGGAAGAGGACGGCCACCACCCCTCTCCCCTACCCCCACCTTCGGTAAACGACCTCTATTCAGCCCCGGCCTTGTCCCTCCCTGCACACTTCATAAAAGATGGAGATATGCCCGCAATTTACGTCAGCACCCCTCGGAGGACCTGACCCCGTTCCAGGGCAGGCCACGCACCGGGCCTTTCACTGGGTCCAGCCATGTGCGATAAAGAGTGGCAGGCCGGCTGAATGAGGTGCACAAACAGGCCACAGGGTGGGGGGGGGGTGGTTGTCATTCAGCTGCTGCCAACGAGCACATTGCACAACAACATGAGAGCAGGGCACTGAACCCCCCCCACCCCCCCACCAAAACCACCTCGCCGCTCTTCATCTGCTGCTCCTCTGCTATGGTCTTCAGAGCAGCACTCTGGTCCTGTTGAACCAGCTGTTCGGTGTGAGTGTTGCTGTAGGAAGCTACTGCGAGCGGCTGTGCGCTGCTAAGTGCTCCCAAGTGCGACTGTTATTGCACGAGTGACATTCTTTCTATAGACCTGGACCCACAGCAACCTTATGCTTTTTTTTTTTTTTTTACTTCGTTTCGAAACAGACCAAATGCAATGTTTGTGCGCGTCTCTGCTTTTCCTTGTCAAAGCAACACTGGTGTTTTAAGTCCACACCAAGCTTACAGACCGAGGTAAAATAAGGTTTTCCCTCAATTCGGATATGTGTGCATCTGGAGTCTAATCTGGAGCCCTTTATACTTCCAGAGAAACGGTAGCTGCACGTATTTGCACTTTTATTTTTACATTCATTCTTCCCAGGAATTTTGAGAGATTCTCTTGGGGTCACGGGCGTGATGAAAGTGAAGCGAATCAAACTTTTGCTTATCAAATGCTCAGTGAACGTAATATTGTGCACAGGGAGACATAACACGTAAGCACATAAAAATGCACGTTTCTCTGTAGAGGGCAGTTTTACTGAATCGCATCTAGTATCACTGAGTCAGAATGAAAGAGGAGGATGGACTTAGCAGAAAACCAGCAAATGGAATACAAAGAATAATTGCACAAGGACTAGATGGAATAAAGGCATTAAGAGAAAAAAAACGTGGAGCTATGAACAGGCAATATAGCATACGTTGGACAGACTGGATTGTCTGACGTGCTCACCAAGGACTTCTCTCATTGCATGAAAACTTGTGGAGCAATGGAGGAGGGTTTTTCTCAAGGAAATGATACAAGTGTCCCAGCCCTCTCGCCGCCTCACCCCAAAGCTATATGCACAGTGGCACAACGAGTATTTCTGCTGTCGTACAGCGCCTCAGTGGGTTCGATACCCACTCAGTCCGTGTGGAGTTTGGGTGTTTTCCTCATGTCTCTGTGGGTTTCCTCTGGATGCTCTGGTTTCCTCCCACACTCCAAAGACATGCTGCTTGGGTTCACCCATAGTGTGTGAGTGACCCAGTGTAAGTAGTGTAGCTAGCAGTGTAAGTCACCATGGTGAATAAGGTGTGTGGGCTGATAACACGACATAGAGTTCATCGGAAGTTGCTTTGGAGAACAGTGTCTGATAAATAAATGTAAGTGTAAATGTACTCAGGCTGTAACCACCTCTGTACACTTTCATTTACTTACACAAGTATCATACCTAATTGTCCCCATGTTCAAGAAACAAAGCAGGGGCACTGATGTCAACCCAGTTGTGCTCTCATCCTTTCCCAACCGCCACTGTTAATTTTTTGCAATAAGTAAACAGTTCCTGAGAATACAATTTTGTACATTTGGGGATTTAATCTGTCCTGTGAGACATACTTAGAAAGCCTCCAGGACATCTCTGTGCATTACATCACAAAGTTGCCTTTTTTATGAAATGAACTCAGCTGAAAGTTTTCTCTAAGGACCCAAACCTGGGGGTATGATATGTTTATGACAAAAGAGATATGTGATTTCTATATTTTGAAAGACTGATTTTCATTATTTATGCTGAACAAGTCAGGGCACAAAATATTAATTGCCTCCTTTACAAGAGTTCCACTGACATCTCAGGATTAGGGAGACAGACAAAATAAGTGTATATAGCAGGCTTGGATTCCTGCGATAAATAGGGAGGATGGTACTCGTCATAATTTAGCCTCAGAGAAGATCAGATCACGTTGGCTGACATGGAAGAGTCTTGACGATAGGTGTGCGTGAACATGGAGACGCATTTCCTTGGCAACTGACCGGCTCCACAGAGGATCCAACCAAGCCGGGCCAAACCCTCGTGAGTGCGTGCCAGACGGCCCAGATGAGGTGCGGTTTGTCAAGGGAGAGATGAGCTGGGCCAACTCACCTTCACAGAAAGAGACCTGTCACATTCGCTGAAGTCTGGCTGCCACGAAACAAGCCTTAGGTGCCGAGCTGGCAGAGACACCACATCCAAAAATAAGTTAAGCCCTCCAAAATGAATCTCATCAACATTCCAGCAACTATCACTCAGCAGATTGTCTTTTTTCAGATACATTACATAAATTAGTCCATCACAAAATAAACCTTAGCAACAGTCCCACAAGGAAAATCCCATTCAGAAGTTCGTCATATGCCCTTTCTTTGCTATGCTGAAAACAGATGAGCTCTATAGTTTATGAAGACTTTAGCCGTGGAGCTTTATTGTAAAAAAATTGACCATCAAGGAGTTTCTTGCAAATCCACTGAGAAGGTATTTGAGCAGTTACCTGAAGCTTCTTGTCTGCAAGTTTTGAGTAGTTTCTGGTGGTGAGCTGGGGAACCAATTAGGAGAAAGGGAGGTAACTGAAATGCTTCCATCCTGGTGTTCGGAACCTGCAGTAGATCATCTGGACAATGCAGTAACCTTCAAAACCAAAACCAAGTTTTTCCTAGGGCTCTGTCGCAGAGGAATGGTAGACATGCTCACTCACTTGTTCTCCCTCACACACTGCTCATCGCCACCCACCGTGCATTCTCATGATCGATGTCTGAGGGAACATGAAACTTCCATTAAACCTCAGGCAGTGGAAGATATCGTAGAGATAACTTGCTGCTCCTATACTTCCTTAGGATAAAAGCAATTGAATGAATATTGCAGACATCTTCTTTATATTTTCATAAAGGTGATCAGAACCGTAATGCAATATTATAAACCTGCTCCACTTTAAAGCCATTGAAAATCTGCCAACAATAATACCTGCGAGGGAGACAGAAGAAGTTAGATTTGTCCATATAAAACGTGTTTCATAGAGTTTCCTTATAAATTACTATCTTCAATGCTGAGATTGTCTAAATATGAGTTTGATGTAATGAAGCAGGAAGCAGGACACCAATGAGTCATCCAAGCTAAACTTCTTGTAATTTCTTTTTCTAGCGGGAAATCTGAAGAAAATGAAAAAATAGAAAGTTTTGTTTTCAGGTCATGTCAATACAGCTGTAAAACATTGTATTCATAACATCATACCGTCTGGATAGTCATTCACTTAAATAATCATATGGCAAAGGGGAAAACGCTTAGGCAGTCATTAGTTTGATGGATTTTTTTCTCTTTGGCACTTTACAGTTGATTGACATGTGGAGATTAGTGAAACGAGTTCAGACATTTTTGCGCAATTAGAGATCACTGAGCAACTGTAACTCAGATATGTTGCTGTACGGGGTGGAAGGTAATATGACAGTTAAGCGAAGAGACTTTTAGCCTTAAAGTTGCAGATTCGAGCCCCAGTCCCTGATACTGCTCTAAGTATCCTTCAGCAAAGCTCACACTCTGATTGTGCAAGTACAAATACTTGGATTTATAAATATGTGAAATACTGTAAGTCAGATGTTAAAAGTGACAGGTAAACAACAAATTCTTCTTCTTCTTAATAATAATAATAATAATAATAATAATAATAATAAGAAGAAGAAGAAGAAGAAGAAGAATGATGAGTGAACCATTGCATTGCTTACCCACTCCCCACACCTCATGGAGAGTGTGAATGGTTCCCATTTATCTGGAATGAGATACACTGAAAATATTGTTTCAGTCTCTCTGCACTTGTAGGTTGCTTTGCTTTGACTCTTCTGTCCAGTTTGTTTCATACCTGTATTGCTCAGGTACCATGTCTGGACCAAGAGTCTTTCAAACAGAATTTGTACTTACCTCCTTTAGGGCTACTGACAAGTCTAATTAGGGCAGTAACATCTATAATGCCTGAAGCATCCAAGAGCAAGAGAATTTAAGATAAAGGTTTACTTTACTTAATTTCTCATGAGTTCCAGCTTCAGTGTTAAAGGTGCTTTTTGCTGGACAGTCAGTTAACTACTAAAAATGCTGCAGCCTGCTGTTAATGTAAGTATTCGTTGTTCTAGCATAACGAGCCGAAGAGATGGATTCTGGGAATGGGCAAGGGACAGACCAGGGGCCTGGACACTGGATCACAAGAGGAGCAGTGTTTACATAGGGTAAGAGAATCAAGAGATGCTGGTACTTTTTGTCCATCATCTCCATTGTGGGTAGTGTGTCTTCATAACCAACAGCTCTGTGGGGGCAGAGCGTGTTCCACTGATGTATGGATGAGTGACCCAGTGGAAGTAGTGTATCTAACAGTGTAAATCACCTTGGTGAATAAGGTGTAGGGACTGATAACACTACCATAGAGCTCATTGGAAGTCGCTTTGGAGAAAAGTGTCTGTTAAATAAATAAATGTAAATGTATACATATCAGAGCTCATTGTTAGAAGATGCTACTAGGATACTGTTAAGATTGCAAATGGGTGGAGGTTTGAGTAGATCTAGGAGGCATTTGAGGGTCTGTGTGTATTTTTTACATAGAGATGAATGTCTGTCTGGAGACCCTATGCCAAGAGTTCTCTGTATGGCAAAGGTTTCTTCACTATCCATCTGGGTGCCAGGCCACAACTGCCCAGGATGTGTTTGGAGGGCATTCAGAGGAGTTCTGCCCCTTCATTGGAGACAATTTCCTCGAGAGTACTTCTACAGCTTAAATGAGACAGGGAGCACAAAGCTCTGGAATAACTCTTGCTTCTTGTGGGCCTTAATTCCCAGGAGGTCAACAGAGGGGGGGTTAACTCCCTCCACCCTTCCCGCTGCACACCCCCTACAGAGCAGACCACTTCTGCAGTCAAAAGACAAGTGATTATTAGTTCAACACAACGCTGGGTATGGTAGGACACACCGGTGCCACATTTTTACCAGAACAAAGAAACTGGTTTGACTTCCTTCAAGCTTAAGATAAGCTCATTTAAAATTCCTTTAAAGTGTGAAACATCACGAGAGAACTGGCCTCCTTACTTCGGCTAAAGGCCAATATGCTAAAGGTCATTACATGCTCTTCCTCCTCTCAAGTAGCACGGGAGTAACGGCGAGGAAGAAATGAATGCATGCTGCTCATACTGTACAAAGCTGAGGGTAATTCAATGCTGCACTCCCGTCCACCACCCAAGCAGCCAGTTGAAGCAGTTGAGTTGGGGGTGGCCCGCAGGTAAAGACCACGACTGATGACAATGCCCAGTAGAATCCCTTTTCAATAAACACCCACCCAGTTGCCCTTCTCTAAGCTCCCCTCCACACCACTCATACCCTGGGGAGCCGAACACCTGCAGACAAACAGACGCAGCTCAACTCTGCAGATGTAGGTGGATAGTGGAGTGGTCAGTTAGCACACTATTTACATGACTAAAGATGGCTAATTAGGCACTAATTGATTCAGGAGCTCACTGACTCAGTGTAAGACGCTAAGTGCCGATATGTTTATGGCAGGTAGATAAGGAGCTCTGCATGGTGCTGATTCCAGCATGGCCAGAGGAAGAGGGGCCAAGCCGTCTATATCAGCAAGGAATGCTCTCAGCGAGACAACTTTTTGTTCCTCCATTCAGCCAGAGAGATGCATTGATAAGGCTGAGAAGCTTCCAGGTCCCCCACCAGTTTCTAATTAGCCACAAGATGTACGCATGATATCCTGATGCAAATCCAAGAAACAGGATTTAGTAAAACAATTAAGAAGTAATTTGATAATTTGAAAGCTAATACAAACTAAAATTGAGCTATTTTTTATGCCTTTCAGAACTCTCTATATATATATGTATAATTTAAACATGTTAACATAATTTATCTACACAGTGTATACGTATAATTTAGAAATACTAAAATACTTAGACATCAAAGCAATATTAATAATCAATATTAAATATATGCATAATTCTGTTATACAGACTGAAGAAATTAAATATACCTTCGCCAAAATTAGCTGCATGGCAGAGTTCAGAAACTCGTGTAATTACTTGCATGTGAATTCCTGTCTAAGATGTGGGAGGTGTTTTTGCTATTGTGCTGTGATTTTTGGTTGTCTGCAAAATCATTGAAATGTCTGGAATACTACCTAACCTAATATCGAACCAATTCTGTTTGTATTTGTAAGTCTCCCATCCCTCCCCTGAAAGGTCGCATGAGGACATCACACAGCAAGACCTTTACTAGAGGACGAAATCCCCAGACCAGACCATCGCACACTGGCTTAGTCTGCCCTATGCAAATATAATGCTGCATAAACCAGAAATAGGAACTGAGAACTGGGAGATGATCTTTCCATTAACACCCATTAGTATATAAATGTAACCAAAACGACATTTACATAAATTAACAACAGGGGGCAGTAGGGTGGGGATGTGTAACCAAAATATAATGTCAGTTCAAGTCCCAAAAGGGACCTTGCTGTTGAACCTTTGACTGTGTGGCGTGACATTGTTTTAGCATAACATACAGATTTGTATAAACGAGTAAAGTGTAAAACTGCAAGCTTCGTAAATCAGTGCGGATAAGAGCGGCTGCTAGAGAACTAGGGTGAAAAGCATTAAAAAACAAATATGAAAAATAAATATAAGCAGGTAAGATGTTAACATTTACTTGGAAAAGGAGGACAGAAGGACAGAAGAAAAAAAGAGAAATAAGGAGTGAAGTAGAGGATCAATGTGGAATGGAGGTTTCCCCCACATTAACATCAGAGCACACGGTTTTTAAATCTCCTTATGAAATCTACTCCTGCCACGGGTAATTACAATGAACAACTTCATATAGCACGGCTGCCGGCGCTGGAGATAAGGGGTGTGGAGCATGGCACGCGCCGGGCCGCTTGGAAGGTAAAAATCCCATATCTTATCTCCATCTCCGCAGAACAACCGGCTTCTCCCCAATTCCACCCTAATCTTTTGCGTAAACAATACTGATATTTCTCCACCACAGCAAAAAAGGGAAGAAAACGAGGCCTGCCAGATCTGCCCTGATAGCATCACTCATTTATACACGCTGTCCGCCATCCTTCTGCCAAAAACCTGCTTCGCCACCATCGCTTCGACAAAATTAATCGCTGATGGGAGAATCAAAAACACACGAACGTCCTCCTCCGTGAAAACTTTCAAAGGTAATATATGACAAGTGTAAGATTGCGCAATAACGAAATAGGTATGTCTTCACTTTTTAATTTATGATAGGTTATTTTAGGTTCACGTTAAGCTCGATTCAAGTGCGTCTCATCTTCAGCACCTTCGCTCAAGAAATCCTGCTTGGACCCCTTGTACCAATATACAGGATATCAGCACATGCATTTGCAGCAAAATACACCGTTTTAGTACCATTTATTAGGCTGGCCTTCACGTCTTCAAAAACGGTTATGTCCATTTGCTCCCATGATTAACAACAACAGGACAAACCTGGATCTCTGCCCAGACTAAGAGTGAAGCCTAAACTCTCCATTCAATGAAATAGCCTAATCAGATGCATTGTATGGAGAGGCACTGTGAGAGGGAAAGAGGGAAGTGATAGTAAACAACAAACCAACGAAGGTGGCATCACCTCACCGAAAGAAAACATTAAAACATTAGTTTCCTTGAAATCCTTTTTTTTTTTTTTTTTTTTTTTGCTTCTCCGACCTCCATGAACCGCAGCATTGCTCCCTTTCTGAGATGATCGGCGCTCTCATCATCTAACACACCACTGATAGCGCTGGATGACCTGCGGGATGTGGCTAAATTGGAAATGAAGTTGATTTCATCAGTTCCACTCATAAGCCGCTGTGCAAACCACTTCAGCTTGATTTATTTATCTGTTATATTTCCTGTTGGGAGAATCCCCTCCACTGTATATCAGGACTTTTTATCAGGATTTTAACTCTTAATTTTTAACTCTGCACCAAAGGCATCGTTGTACTATAGCTAAAGCACCGGAAAGAAATAAAGAATTACATACATTAAAAAATGGCATGGCATCCACAGTAACAGATATTTTGTTTTCTGGTTCTCCTCTGCCTGATTTCCCCCCCCCCCCCCCCCCCCCCCCCCAATAGAAAAAAGTGTTTTTCTAAACAGTTTTAGCAGTAGGAGGATTATATTGAACAAGATTACACAGAGAAGATCATGTCTGATTGTGTGTCAAATAACCTGAACTGTGAAACAAATAGCATGGGCAAGGTATTGCAGGCTGCCCATATGGGGAATGCAGGTCAATAAATCACAACTCTTTCTGCAAATCGCCAAATTTGTTAAATCCATTCAGGCTAGCAGCGGGCATTCTTTTTGCGGGCTAATCCCCTTGATGGTTCCCAATAGTGCATGGACTCAATAGAGGGACGTTTCACAGCACTTGTGTTTTCGCATAATAATGTTATGGATATGGACTCCTTTTATCCACCAGATCCGAACTGTCACAGGGCTGGTGCTTTTCCAGATTTGGGCAGACATGCCCTTCAGGATGAAAAAAAGCGATGGCGGAGCACGCAGGCGGTGTGTGTCACCGTTCCGCTCGTCCGTGATACGAGACTGTCTCCTTTTCGGAAGTCCGAGAATAAGGCAGCAAAGTCAAAGCGCGAGTTACCGGGGGGGTCTCCGGTCTGAGTGGACACATTCATCTTAGAGAACTGTGTCCCTTTATGGGGAGGGGTCGCAACCCCCCAGACCCCTCATAAGCCCGGAAAACTTGACAACCTCTATCTTCCTCCTCCAGCCCCAGACAAACCAAACCACTACGTTACTCACTTATTCCGCTGAGTAATCTGTGTTCGGCTCAGTGTCCTGGATGAGTCAGGATGGTCTGTGTATCCCAGATGTTAGTCACCGCTGCACAGCATCCAATGAACTGTGGAAGAGCCAGAATAGAAGCATTCCCTCTGACACATGTGCTGGAGGTCAGTGGCAATGTGGTAAAGTTCACTACTTTCACATGGAAAAAGAAATGCCTGACAATTCCTCATATCGTCGATTTCTTATCAGCAATTCACGGAGCCCTGAAGGAAATGAAGTAAAACAAATATGTGCATATATGCATATATATATGCACACACAAACAAAAGCAAGCATTTTACGATTTGTGTGTATATATACAGTATATATATTTGCTTCAAAGACATTTTTTGTATTATTATGATATGAATATTTATTTCATTACAGCTATCATAAAATTTTAAAAATAATGTTAACAGTGAAGAGGGAAAGAATTGGTTTTTCCTCCTTGTAGACCCAGTTAGTGAAATATATAGATTTTTTTCACACTACACTGTCATGAAATTACTGCTGATTGGCATCTATTCTATGTGAATTCTTCAGCACATCAAAAATCAAAGGACAAATTATACAAGAAAAATGGGAATCCATGCTATTATTGGAAAAAATGCTTTAAACTTTTTTGGCCCTGAACTTGTAATAACCATCAAGATTATCTAAAGGATCTTTGGTAAGTTTCATAAGCAAAAATGAATATTAAAGCAGGACCATGGTCACTGAACGTTCATGTTTGTGAAGTTTTGTGAACTCCAATCTTACCCAAGACTCTTGCACATATAATTTTGAATATCAGTGCGATTATTCATACCAACATAAAGAAATGAAAACTGAGAAGATCTAATTGGCTACACAACATCATCTCTGCTAATGAAGGACAATAAATGTATGTGATTGTGAGGTGCTTTATCTGTGATAGGTATACAACAAGTTGAATGGAACAATGTCAAGGATATTGTAGAAGGCTGCAAGGTTTCGGACCGGCAAGAGACTCCAGAAAGGCTGTGATCATATGTTTACCTTTGTCGTTTTAGACAAAAATGCATAAGGTTCCTCTAAGTGGTGTAAAACTGCTTCATTGTTTGGTCTGAGGAGTTTCTGAAACTGATTGCAGAACTGGAGTTAAAAGCCTTTGGTCTGACTATTAAAACAGAAGCCAGCTCTGATTTAAAATCTGGATTTGTTGCTTCGTCAAAATGCAAGGAAGTAGATGGTGCTGCAGTTAAGTATGAGGATGGACCCAGCTATTGTACGTTTGAGCAAAGTTGCACTACTGGGTACTGCAGGTAATGTGGTAATTAGGGCCGTTGCTTTGCAATCTGAAGGTGGCAGGTTCGTATTTCATTCTTGCTGCACTACCCTTGATCAAAATGCTTACCCTGAATTGATACAGTAAGAACACCTTGCTGTATAAATGGGTAAAACAGTGTAGAAAAAACACTTGTCTAAGTTTGTAAGTCACCATATGCAAAAGGTTTTCAAAGCCAGACTGAAGTCTCATTTCTTTAAATTAGCTTTTCAGAAGTCTATTAATCCTTTCTGTAGGGCATCCCACCTTTTCTCCCTTTTTTATTGACTAATCTGTTTGAAATGACCGCTTGATCATGATTATTGTACTCACTAGTTGTCTTTTTTCTTTCAGTTTCTCCTACAGCCTTTCGCCTGAAGCACCATGGAGCCACAAAACTCACCTGTGAAGCTTTTAGATGGATGAGCAACCACTGGTACTTAAATCTCCAGATTTCTTTAATTACACACACACACACACATTTTCAGAACCGCTTGTCCCATACGGGGTCACGGGGAACCGGAGCCTACCCGGTAACACAGGGCGTAAGGCCGGAGGGGGAGGGGACACACCCAGGACGGGACGCCAGTCCGTCGCAAGGCACCCCAAGCGGGACTCGAACCCCAGACCCACGGGAGAGCAGGACTGTGGTCCAACCCACTGCGCCACTGCACCCCCTAGGTATTTCTTTAATTATTTCATTTTAATTTTCTTCCCTTCTTTGCTATGAGTTTTTTGTTTTCCTCTCCTCAACAGTCTCTTTGTTTATTGGGTTAATGTTTGCATACATTCACTTCTGTTTTAACTTCTTGTTTTGGCCTCTTCTTAATCGTTCAGCCCTTCGTGTCACTCTGCTGAGAAGAGCACTCTATAAAAATAAGTTTAATTGAATTAAAAAAAAACCTACAATATTTTTAGTACAATATCTAACTGACCATTCGGTTCAAAATTTAAAAATACACAAGCTGTATGAGACACAATGAAGACAAATAAAATCATATTTATTTCCAACTGTAGGAAATCTAGGACAGCAGGTAACAAAGTGGTTAGCGTCACCACCTTGCAAATGAAGGATATGCACTACAGTCCTACCCCCTGCTGTAGTAACCTCAATCAAGGTACTTAAACTGAACTGATAGAGTAAAAATTGCCCAGCTCTATAAATGGCTAAATAATTACAAGCAGCTTAGTATACAAACCTAACATTGTAAGCTGCTTTATAGGGAAGCATCAGCTAAATGAATGAACAATAACATCATAAATAAGTAATAACAGTAATTCATCTGCCCACATGTTTGTTAAATTGTGTAAACTCTGTGATAAATGAACTGGGATTCACAGTGGTGCTCAGTATGTGTCTTTGAATACTTTGACTGAATAGGTTAAAATACAAGCATACCGCTAAAAAAAGGGGTACTGATACAATCCAAGCAAAAATGTTCTTGGTGGGGACGTGATGATTTTGTTGATTTTGGGGGTGGGGGACGGTATAACGTCAAATAACGAGGAATCAGCAGCTGCCGACACCTTTTCTCGGAACCCGTGACTCATGTCTTGCTGGTTACCGAAAGGCCACGGTGGGTAGCGCAGAGGACTGTGGGATGCCTGCATGAGTGGCACACCGTAAAACATAACAAGTGGAAAGCAATCCCACAATCTCCACCCCGTTCGCCACCGAAACCCCTGGGTGTCGCAGTCAAGGAACAATTACAACCTGGGATTCATCTTTAATGTTTTTATTAGGGTCATGGAAATGGCTAATTAGAAACATGTTTTCACCCTTTTATATCAGAGTTAATAATACAATGCTGTGGAAAAGGGTAGGTGACACAGACGTGTAGCCACTCTTTTTGTCTGGGAAGGTACGTGATTATTACTAAATTATTCATGCCATTGAAAGTAGAAGGAGGAAGTGGAAAAGCCTCAGCCATTGCCTGTAATTAAAATCATCATATTAAAGGTAATACGCGTCTCTCAGACAGCGCCGGAGAGGCCTATGTGATACCTTTCGGTCCCCTGGTCCTGCTTTCAGGGGAAAATTATAACCTGGTTGTGTGCTTTAATAATTCATCTTTAAGTGGCTATGACAGGTTCTCTTTTGTGTCATCCCCCACACCCCTCTGCGCCCCCACCCAGGCAAAATCTGCCACTTACTCACTGCCGTGCCATCTTGACTGTTCAGCACTGCAAAGCACAGAACTCATCATGCAAAAACCAGAAGAACCGAACGCAACGGCGAAACAAAAACAACTCAAAACCAACCGCATCAATTATTCATTGTGCCGGATGCTCTAAGGATAAATGTCGGTCTCGTCCTCGCCATGAATGAGGGTCTGTATGTGTAACATTTCGACTGTTTTTTTTTTTTTTAAACTGTGACCAGGGACTTGGCTGTTGGATCCGGGCTGCGTGAAGCTGCAGACGAGTGACTCCTGTTCAGACAGTAGTGGGCTAAGCCATTTTGCCACCGAGGAGCCAGTAATAAAAACTAACTGACTTGTGAATTGCAGCTGAGGACAGCTGTGACAGACAGGTAAAGAAAATAGCTATAAGTCAAGAAAGTTGTGCACAGGTAACTATTTTCTTACGGTTATTGTTGCCAATGAACGTTCTGTGGACCAGGATAATGGTCTCTTGTGATTCATCTAGCTCACACACACACATGCTGGCTGAAGCTGCTTGTCCGAAGTAGGGTCACGGCAAACTGGAGCCTAACCCGGCAACTCAGGGCACAAGGCTGTAGGGGGAGGGGACACACCCAGGATGGGATGCCAGTCCATCACAAGGAACCCCAAGCGGGACTCACACCCCAGACCCACCAGAGAGCACGCCCTGGCCAAACCCGCTGCGCCACCGCACCCCAGTTCATCTAGCTATATTAGCTTAAATGGTCAGAAAGGGAACATTCTTGGGCTTGGACCATTAGTTCCATTCTGTGAATTCAAACTAGTGTGAGTCAAGGACAGGCTGATATAGAATATCCATGTTAACCTGAGTTTCTGAGACCAGAATAACTTCCGTGGAGGAGGCAAGGCTCTGGACCGAAAGATCGGGCAATTCAGAAATTTTACAGGGTGACAGAGCATCACGTGGTTGGCCGTCCTCCAGGGGAAGGCTGTAGAAAGACCTACGTAACAGTTCCTTTAGACTGACAGAATTACTAGAAACCTGACGGTCTCCTCTGGAGTGACCTACTATCTCGAGACCAGTTGGATTTCACAGAAGTGACAAAATGACCCGAAACCTGTCAGTGTCCTGCGGAGGGGCTGGTTTACCAGAGACTGGTTCGTCTCCGCTGGGTTGTTTTCGCACAGCATGCCCAGAGTCGGAAAGGGGGGATAGAGGCCTTCCTACCTCCCTCTAGGATCCACACAAACAGAGCAGAAACTTGCCCGAGGCTACGGGCCACTTCATTCTGTACAGGCTGCCTGTCAATTGTGTCTCCCGCAAAAGAACTCCTGGCATGTCCCATAATTACAACCCCCGCCCCACCACCAGCCTGCCCTCCTACCCCCAGGGTCATCTGGGAGGGACAGTCGTTTCTCAGCGGAGCTTTCCATTCGGGCACAATGTGTTAAATGGCAGAGCGACTGTCTTCCCCATTCTGGTTGGCAAGTGAAAGGCTTGCATCATAATTGCTCCCAGTAGTTGGAGCTGGTAGGGGCAGCTATTTCCCAGCCAAAATGTTACGCTTCTGTTGCGTATGAGGAAAGGAGGAGAGGCAGTAAGAGGAGGAGGCGGAGGGAGCAATCCTTGTTCAGTCAGTCTGGAGAATCTGACTGTTTTCCGCACTATAAAACGAACGAGCTGCTCTGATCTGAGGCTCTGCATTAAAGCCACGTTTCACTTCTCGCGTCTCACATAGACTTCAACGTTCAAAACCCTTCCCTCCTTGCAGTACACGTTTTTTGATTTCTTTCTTTACTTGTTTCCTTGTGTTATATGCGTGTAGTGTCACGCCCTCCTCGGCGCAACGAGGAACACCTGCGGCGGATCAGGGAACGACCGCATGAAAGGGCGCTCCGGAGCACACTCGGGCGCGGAACCTTGTTCGGCGATTGATCATCATTCTCGTATGCTCCTGGACTCTTTACCTTTCCTGTTCCATCCGTCCTCAATCCCGTTCTCCCGTCTCCCTTCCCTTCTCTCTTTGGATCCCTCGGTTTCCTCAATCTCCTGCTTGTCTCACGGATTACGGCTTTCGAATTTCCCCTCCGGTAACGTTTGTGCATCGGCTACCCTCGGATCGTCTTGCGACCACGGCTTTCGGATTCCCCTTCCGAACCGCGACGCTCCGCGCTTGGGTCCGACGGCCTCCTTCCGCTGTGACACCATGACATGTAGTTCATAATGATACCTTGCTTTGGTATGCAGAAGTACTCAGTACTCAGGAGAAGTTTTCCAGGTGCTACGAAAAGGCTCGGCCTTTCGTTTAGTACTGGAGAAGATGCAAGGCCTCGTAGTAACTCTGTAATGGAAAATTCCACAAAGACACATTATTGCCTCAAAGACAAGTTTCGGAACATAGCTATTCCAGCGAGCTCGAAAAAGTTGATCGTATTTTGTCCGTAAATACACTCCATGCATTTTTTTACACCCAACTTCTCCCTGTTATTCACTTGTGTTTAACAACATCATCTTAGCGCGCTTTTCCTCAGGCGAGGGTATAAAGGTCCCAGCTCACAGACCTCCTAGATGCTCAGAAAGACGTTTTTGTGCTATTGCAAACATTTAATATCTTTTTCTATCCGAAACATGCCGGCATTTCTTAATTTTAGTAGACTAACTCCCATGAACATGTCAGCAATCAACCGATCCATCAGCCGGCTGGTGAAATGAATGTTAAAAATCTGACATGCTTGGACCAAATTTAAAATTACGCACGGAAAAGACGAGCATAAAACATAGCTCTGAGAAATTAGCAAGGTCATATTTTTTTTTATTGAAAGTGCTCGGAAAGACACCGTCACAGTCGCAGACACACAAACACGCACAAAGAAAGGCGGCACAGACTTCACAGCTGGAGGAATTTGTCCAGACAGGCCGAAGCATTGATCATATAATTTACTCTTCACTATTAAGCCGCAATGATATTGATCAAATAATTCCTTCTGCAGTATCCGGACGCTCTCAAATTGCCCGACGCCTTGTGCTGTATTTAAGCATGTGCGGTAATGGCCTTTCCATTGATTCTCCGGTCTATTTCTCTTTGCATGAAAACAAGTCCTTTTCAGTGAAGTGGAGCAAACTATCTCCCCGAATGGAGCAGGGCATGTTTGTGTGTTCATTAAATTTGAAAATTAAGTAATTCAAGTAACCTCCTCATCCGACTCTCCAGGATGGAGCGAAATTGCGGGCACTCACTCCGGTGGTAATTTCGAAGCGATTTGAAGATTACGCCAAGTGAAAGGCAACGTGACCCCACTTTCCCAAGGCCCCGGCGCTTGATTCTTTTCCCCTCGACGAGGACGTATCGGTCCCGCGATGCCCGCGGCAGCACAGCGCACCGTTTACGGTTTGTACTCGAGGAGGAAACGAATCGGTGATTGAGACTGACAATGAGTCACACAGTCACAGCGAAAAAAAAAAAAAAAAAAAAATAATGGCTTTTACGGAAGGTTTTCCAAAACTTAGCTCAGCCCTGGTTACGCAGTACCGACCGCCGTGACACTGCAAGCTGACCCTCGAATGGTGACTTCATAAGTGCACGACAGTTATACCTCTTTGGAAGTGATGGCACTTGTGAAAGAGACACTTTGTAGCAGATCTGGACTGGAAATGTTTCATGGTAAAAAAAAACACAGACGTTCATTTTTAAAATTTGAAAAAAACGTTAATGTTCAGACTCACAAACACGGCTACGGTTTTATCAGTGTTAAAAGAAAAGAGCGGTATCTTACTAACCACGCTCACTTAATGCCTGACGACTTTTATTTGTTATTGCAAGCAAGAACATCTATGAATGATGTTCTAATAACACTTGATTTACATTAAAACGATGTCATTTTTTTACAAAATAATGTTCGTGACTGAAGGGAGGCGGTATGTCTGAAGAAACCCAACAGCTGCATTGAACTACGCAGCATCTATGATGCCCCCCTGTTTGCCCCACCTCCCTCGCCCTGATCCCACTCCTGGTACCCTCCAAACATCAGGCAGCCGCACAGAGAGAAAACACTTAAACCGCAGAACTCATCGAATTGAGAGCAACAATGAAAATCGTCCTTTCCATTAGCTACACTCCCCCATCTCCCCACCCTGACAAACCCGCCCCTCTGCTGTCCTCCTCTCCGCTCCAATCATGTTTCTCGAAAGCGTCCTCAAAATTGCAGGTGGTGGCACAAAAGGCAGCGATGCGGGGATGTGACACCTCCTGTCGGAGCGGTGGCCTCTGCGGGCGAAGATGACAGCCGTGTCAGGCGGACATCCTGATAAAGCCCCCCCGCTGCCTGACCCCACCTCGCTCTTCCCTGGCTGACTTATCCTATGTAAAGGCTTTGGGTCGGTCTGTACGAGGGGGGGCTTGCCCAGGTTAGATCAGAGCGGGAGTGACATCGCATCAACTCAATTTCACATCCCCTCCACAGCAGTGTCTATCACCCGTCCATGCTGCTAATGTCCTTGACACACAAACAGCCTCCGCAGTCACCGGTGAGCACCTCCAAACCCCCCCTCCCAGCTCACCCACAGCCTGTCACTCGCCCGGCAAAGCAGCAAAATTGTCATTAAATGTGGAAGTACCATTAATGCTCGGTCACCCTGACCGGGCTGGGATAATGCTTAGAACAATCTACTTATTCCCCCTCCCACCCCAACTCCGCGCACATACACATCCGCCACACATAGAACACAACCCTCCCACTTTGTTCAAATGTGCATACACCCCCGCCCCCGCCATGTTCTCCATCAATATTCATGCACAAAGGGAAGCATCTCTGGGAGTCCCGTGATTTGCATGCGATAAATAAATGAAAGAGCCCAATCAAGACCCACAGCCAGGGCCTCCACTGAGGGAGAGGGGCATGGAGCTGGTTAAAATTGCATGACAATTGCCGGGTTAAAGGAAGAAAAACGGACCAGCCACCGCTTTAAAAAAAAATCTTGGAGGGCTGCTCAATGCAGTAATGAATTTCAAATAAGTTATTCACTTCAGGAGTAAGTGCCTGGCACACAGTCCTTACAGCTGGTTTGTCGAGATAATTGATTTTCAAATAGTTTGAAGATGAGGGAGAGGCGCCGATGACAACCGCGCCGCCGTCCGAGCCAATTCTGAGAGCCGTATCAGTTTAATTATAACAGCGCCGGCCTCCGACACGGGCTCTTTCCTCCGCGAATTAAAATATCCCGGTGACTTGCAACGCAAGAACGATGAATTTTTCATGCGGCCTTCCAACGCCTCCCCACCTTCGCTTTTCCCCTCCCCTCCCCTCCCCTCCGCTCGGGCGTCCTAGCTCAGGGCAGTGTTGCTAGCTAAACATCTTGCTCCTTTTCAATAGACGGTTGACACAGTAAGCGAGGCCCGACTGGCTGACACAGATAACTCAAGGGAATAACAACGCAGCGAATGAGATGCATTAGCGGGCTGGATTTGAATTGGCAATGTAATTTCCCCACAAGTTCCTGTTTAATTTATACATGCAGAAAAACTCCCCAGCCAAGTAGCTTTCCATGCATATACTTACACAATAGCACTCAGCCAACTAGGGAGAGAGAGAGCGAGATAGAGAGTAATGTCAGCAGGTCACAAGTCCGAACACATCCATATGCTAAAGGACAGCGTTAAATCCCAAACACATGTCTAAGAGAAACTGCCAGGGTGTGCAGGTGCGCGAGTGTGGGGTGGTGTTTTCCGCTTTTTCCCCCCCCCCGCCTTTCTTAATCCGAGGAAGTTAAATCGGACGAATCTGAAGTGGTCTGGAGCGCTTCTGGTGAAGTTTTGAGTTTCAGGGAAGTTTTGTTTTCCCCAGCGATTGAAGAATGCATCGTACCCAATAACCTATTGCACCCACCGAATGAAACGGTGTCTGAGAACAGAATTAGCTTTTACCTGGGAGGCATCCCCCCCCCACGCAAGAGACATTCCCAGTTTTGTCCGTTAACTCTTTAGTTTAGCTTCCATTTGTGTTGAGAGCTCAACTGACCTCTTGTCAAAACAAGTTTACATTTATTTATTTAGCAGACGCTTTTCTCCAAAGCGACTTCCAGTGAACTCTATGTAGTGTTACCAGCCCACACACCTTATTCACCGCGGTGACTTACACTGCTAGATACGCTACTTACACTGGGTCACTCATCCATACATCAGTGGAACACACACTATGGGTGAACCTGAACAGCATGTCTTTGGAGTGTGGGAGGAAACCAGAGCACCCTGAGAACATGCAAACTCCACACAGACTGAGCAGGGATCGAACCCTTGTCCTCTTGTACCTCCCAGGCGCTGTGAGACAGCAGCACTACTCGCTGTGCCTTCCACTTAAGAGAAATGCGGTACCACTGAAATACCAGAAAATACAGTATGACCGCAAACATATTTCCTTGATGACCAATATGAAATATCTGCATCAATTCAACTTTCTGGTCATTTGCAGAAGTTGCCTGATATGGGCCATGGTTCATCGCTGTGCTGTGGAGATCACATTTGGAACAGATAGCTGGGATCCAGCCTACACCCCCCCCCCCCCCCCTGCCAGAGCCTCCCCTTGAACCCGGCTCCCAGAACTCTTCTCCCTGAATCCTGATCATTTGCTCTTGACTTAGAAGTAATCTTGCTCCATAATTTTGTGCTTGATCATTAATCTCTGTGCAAACAGGTGAAATCCCCTGTCACCATGTCGAAAGGTGCCAAAAACGACATGAAGGCAGAGCCCTGCACCAACACGTAAATACACCTTTTGTTACGGAGCGGTCGGAAATGAATCAGGGAGGGAGGGAGGGAGGGGGAGGAATGGAGGGGAGGGGGAGGAACAGGGGCAATGCGTTTGAGTTTTTCTCTCCCCGCTGCCCCCTCTCCACCCTCAGCAACATGTCCCTGCCCAACAACTGCTCAGACAAAGAGCTCAGAGTTTGTTTGTGATTTAAACTGACAAGCCTTTTAGGAAACTGTTTGGTTAATTACATGCACTTGAGAAATGCACAGTGCCGGCTGGTGTCGAGTGTGTAATCAGCTCTCACGCCTCGCATTCCATTTCAGATTAGGGACAGCGCACTGCGAATCCACTCTGTCAGGAAATGTGACAAACCCATTCATTACGAAACCGTCTCCCTTTTAATCTACAGCCGTACATCATCTGCCCCCCCCCCCCCCCCCCCCTTAACTTCTTCCATCAAACAATTGACTTACCTTTTTTGCAATGGATCAGAATGAATTTTAGTGTAAGTGAATACAATAAATTGAGGAGTTGTGACCTGTAATAGCAGGCTGAGAGCGGACTCATCAAGAGACAGGAGGAAGCGGTATGATTGATTTATCTTTTTTTCTCTGTTTTTTTTTTTCTCCCCCCCCCCACCCCCCAAAGTTCATGTGGTTTGTTTTACATAATGACTTGTTCGGGGTGTCATTTTAACGGTGAGAGAGAAAAAGGCCGGACACGTGAGGACCTGAGGATGAGGCCACCGAACCTGCCTTCTCAGCGTTTCGTCTGACAAGGATGCGCTTTGATGATGCAGGATATTTCTGTTCAAAAAACAGCCATACAAAAGGAGGTCGAATAATACAATGCAGCTAAAGTCAGCTAATGGAAAAAGAAATGCCTCTGGCTATTTCGTGCCTCATTTGGTCCGCGTAACTCAGCGCACCACTGTTTTCGGGGTGACCTGAACAGGGGTAAAAGATCACTTCCTGGCACACAGAGGGATGGTGTACAATACACTGTGTTAATCTGATTAACTAATTGCTGTTTCCAGTCCCTGGATCCCTCACAACACTGCTTTTGTGTGACATATCAGATATTACATTTATTTACCGGACACTTTTCTCCAAAGCAACTCCCAATGAACTCTATGTAGTGTTATGAGCCCACACACCTTATTCACCGTGGTGACTTACACTTCTAGATACACTACTTACACTGGGTCACTCATCCATACATAGATCAGTGGAACACACACACACTCTGTCACTCACACACCATGGGTGAACTTGAACAGGATGTCTTTGGAGTATGGGAGGAAACCAGAGCACCCAGAGGAAACCTGCACAGACCCAGGGACAAAATGCAAAGTCCACACAGACTGAGAGGGGATCAAACCCATGTCCTCTCGCACCACCCAGGCGCTGTGCCGCCATTGCTGCCCTCTTTACTGGCCTGGTTTAAGGAAATATTTCTCATGTAAAGTACAGAGTTCATTTTGAGAGCTGATAAAGCAGACAACGGGACGCTCCACAGAGGACGAAGTGGCGTTTGAAAAAAAGTCTACAGAGACAGAGAGAGTCTGTAAACTCAGTTCTGTCTTTGTTAATCGTACTCTGAACACACAAAACCAAAATGCCGAGAAACTGATCTGATTAGTCAGTTCTGCAAGCTTTTAATTACATTGACTTTGTTTTTTGTACTGTACATGATCAATAAAAAAGTGTAATTATTTAAAAGATGTTTGTTTTCATATTCAGTTCTGAACTTTCCCACCTCCTCTTGCCCTCTGACTGTGAATTTGTCCTTTTCCTCACGGAGATGAAGACGGACACATTGTGCCATATAAATGAGCCCTGAAGTGGGTCTGGTTCTCTAGCTGAGTGGTTCCTGCTCCTGCCTTTGATTGAGGAAGTCTGGGGTTCGATTCCAAACTTTAAAGGCTTCTCTGCTTTTAAACTCAAGCAAACTAAGGTCTGTCAAAGGTGCACAAGAAGTTGAAAGGAAATCTCGCATTAGCCCTAGAGATGTAGTAGAGTGGTTAAGGTGCTGCTCTGCAAGTGACTGACTCCTGGTATCAAATCCTAGGCAAATGAAGAGGCTAAAATTTTTCTACAGCCCTGCAACAGAGGCCTGTTTAATAACACAAAAGTGCCAAACAAAACAAAAGAAACCTGGTGGCCTCAATAGGGCAGTGGTTAAAACACTGTGGTGGGGTGCAGGAGGTCCATGGTTCAAGTCCCATGCCAGGAAGCAGCAATAAATTTAAGGTAAGTGCAACCAATACCTGAATGAAAGGCAAACATGAAGAAAGTCCCTTGCGTGTGGGGGGTGGGTGAAGTCAGTGCTGTGTAACAACATCAAAAGTGTATACCTTAAGTTAGTATGACTAGAGTGCTGTAAGGAACTTAAATATGTTTTTGTGTATTAAAGTAGAAATGCCCCACAGGGGCTGTTTTTTTCCTTCAACACATTCATTCCAAAACACCCTCACACCTCCAACACTCACACCAACGGATCCTGAAGCGCTGGCGCCATGGGCAGTGGCAGGCTCAGGTGTACGGTCCATACTTACCTCCCCGGGGAACCGAACCAAGGACCTTGCAGTTAGGAGTCAAGCTCCTTACCTGTTATGCCACACCACTGCCCAACAACTAAGCTTTCTAAACTCTCAGTTGTACCTCCACAACTCGAAGCTTCAAACAGAAAAGTAGGTTAGAGTGCCTGAGGGTTAAATGGATACAGTGCTGAGACTTGAACCAGCAACCTCAGAAATCTAATCCCATGGAGTTGCAGACAGTGCTACAGAGCTTCACAGACTCACCTCTTCTCCAACTTTGCACTTGTGCCCAAGAGCTGAGCCACACAACTCAAGAAAAGTTCAGCTTCAACTCAACAGCCATGGAACAAGCAGGGATTGAACCAGTAACCCTGAGAGGACAACCACATGTGCATTGACAGCCAGCTACAGAGGTTTGTGGCTCTAGCCTCCTGCTACGCCCAAGGGTGAGGATCACATCTCTCAAAAAACAGGTGATGATAAGTTGCTAAAAGAATGGAAAGCCAGGAATTCAGCAAGTGAGACTTGAACCAAAGAGACCAGAAGAAGAAGTACATGTTCTTACCCACAGCTCCACCAAAGAGCTCTGCCAAGCTTTGGAGTAGGAGCCATGTTATTCAAAAGCTACATGTCCACCCTGAGCAGATTCAAACCCCCTGCCCCCCAGTGCAGTGGGTCGCCGTCTATAGCACCAAACGGACACGTCCATCACTGGATCGCTCATCCATACATCAGTGGGACACACTCTCTCTCTGTCATCACACACTATATGTCACATGTGTTACAAAATTGGGATTTTCTCAGGAAGAATGAGACACACACTGACTGAAACCACTTGTCCTAAGCAGGGTTGCAGTGAACTAGAACCTCACCCACCAACACAGGGTGCAAGGCTGGAGAGGACACACCCAGGACAGGATGCCATTGCATCATAAGGCACCCCCAGCAGGGCTTGAACCCCAGACCCACCCCACCATAGGACCCAGCCCAACCAACTGTGCCACAGCATCCACTGAATTAACTGACTCCATTGCAGCCACTGCATCCCCTGCAAGAGCAGAATATTTATATGAATTAAATGTTTTGGAAAGTATAAGTATGTCTTGGTGAGCATCTAATTCCTTAACCTTGCAAGGGGAAAGAACAGTTAAGGCCCCCCCCACCAAAAAAAAAAAAACAAAGCTTGTAGGAATGTTGAGACAATGTAAAACACTAAAAGTTGTAAAAATACTGTTCATCATTTTGTGTGTAGGAGAGAGAGTGAATCTGAGAGTGTTGTTTTGCAGCATCAAGAACAGGCCGTCCGTGAGGCATATTCTGAGGCTGCCGAATATGAACTGACACAACAAACCAGGAAAGGAGAATAAATATTTCATAGCTTTTAATCAGCTCGCAGCTCATCGCTGTTTTCTGGGGACTCTTTAAATAATTTCTGACAGATTAATGCTTTGGAATCATTAAATAATGATTGGATGTGTAATTATTAAACCCCTCGCAACTGTAGAGCCCTCCTCTGGCAGGATGTCACAAGACACATGTGCTGCAGATGGCAAGTCATATTTCACAGGGTTTTCACAAGAGTAACAGCATTGCATGCTTACAGTAAAGGGAGCCTCACACACACACACACACACACACACACACACACACACACACACACACACACACAGTCCAGGTGAACACATTTATTTTTTTCGCCACCTAGAACTGCAATTGTTAGTGGAGATAAGCAGAGGATGAACATATACTGCTTACTGGCCTCAGTTGCTTCTATTTCTTAAAGGTTTCAATGCGATGCCCCCTAGCCATGAGAGTGCCGCTAGAAGTTCCCCAGAGAGAAGCTCTGCTGTTTTACATCTCAGTAAAACAGTAAAACTTAAAACAATTATCTGTGTATTCCCATTTGAATATTAAATTAGCACATTGTATGACTGAAGGGTGATTATTACGTTTTGTCATCATATTGGATCCTGCAGTATAGCAAAACGACCACGGCACAAAATTCTAATCTGATTACCTCACACTGCATTTCTAACCTCAGCAGGACTCATCATGTGAAAACACCTAAAAAAATATACAGACGAACAACCTGCAAAATGTGAAACAACGTTGTCTGTTTTTTTGTGGCGGTACGGTGGGTTCGGCCAGTACCCGCTGTGTGGCGTGTCTGGAGTTCGAGCCCGGCTTGGGGTGCCTTGCGATGGACTGGCGTCCCGTCCAGGGTGTTTCCCCTCCCCCTTCAGCCTTGTGCCCTGTGTTTCTGGGATAGGCTCTGGCTCACCGTGACCCTGCTCGGGACAAGCGATTGTTGTCTTTTTAAAAACTGGACAATGTCATATTGAAATGGTGCTAAATCATGAAATAATGCTGGTCCCATTCATATCTATTTAATCTTTTGACATGATACAGGGTTAGTTCACGTTGGAAGGCACGAGATCCACATTCACTTCGATAAGGATATAGGATTTATCTTTTATTAATCCTGTAAGAAACTGCACAATTTCCTTCGAGGTTCGCTAAGATTTGTATGTATCTAATATGTGAAGGGTACACTATGGCTTCTCGCCCTGCGTTGAAAGAGCTCTCCAAGATGTGTTCATTTCCTGAAGAACGAGATCAACAGCTCAGACAGTCCATGCTCTCAGTTGAGGCAGACCGGAGGTTGCGGTGGATGGGGGGGAGGAAGGGGCTTACAACAAATCAGCAGCCTTCACTGGACGGGTTCAGCTGAACCCCAGCAGAACACCTCCGTGCGTCCTAAAGCGGCTTGAAAAGTGCTTTTCCTTGTAAAAGCTTGGTTCTGTATTCTGCGTCTGTCTCTCTGTCCTGGGCACTAGCGAGTTACCACACCACCAGTGGGGTGAGGGTGTATGTCAGCCCTGTTATGATACCATGCTGCACGGTAAATGCTCTGTCCCCTTCCCCCAGTGTTGTCACTCTAATGGCATAGTGACACAGCCATTTGGTGACCAAAGATTAGACCCTCTACAACCCCTGTTTCATGTCTGCAAATATAATTATTATCATTACACTCTGTGCTCATAATGACTACAAGTGTCCCTTATAATGAGAAAACATTATCGGCCGGATTTTTTTATTGAAATAAATTAATTTATTTAGAATGAATACAAAAGCTTAGACCTCTGAACAAGGCTGAAAGACACTTTGATAAATATCTTTTTTTTAAAGAGTTTTTCCCTAATGGTGTCATCGACTGCTAATGCACTTCAAAGCATTGCAGGGGAAGGAACATGCAATAATAATTGTTTCAGATCAAGAGGAGCTTAATTAATTTCTCATCTTGAACTTACGAGGAGGGCTGTATTCATCTTGCGCTGCGGCGCGGGCCCGATAATGAGAAAACCTTGATAATGTGTCGGAGAGGCGGGCGGCAGCGTGTTTGGAGGCGTGGGCGGCGCAGAGTTACAGAGTTGCGCGCAGTCTGCTTGGCCACTGGGGGGAAAACGGCCCAGGGCGCGGGAATTGAATGCTGTTGCACCACGACAGCTCCCATTTAATTTCTGCGGGGGAATTAATGAGCATCATTCGGGGCCTTGGGAGGGGTACGCCCCCCCCGCCACCCATGTCCTGGTTTACAGCTCGCAGTGTGCAGAAAATGAGAGACTTAATGAAAGTTCCCCCCCGTTCACGGCCCCGGTCCCAAGGGGTGCGGTCCGCTTTCCGTTGGCATCCCCATCTCTCCCTCCGCCTCTGCCGACTGCAGGAAGCAGAATAATGTCAGAAAGTCCAGCAGGGGAGCGAGTCGTGTCGTGGCAAAAAGCTGAGGTCCTGCGTGGCCACAAACACATTCAAATGCACCGTAGTAACAGAGCATTAATGAAAAAGGAGAGGAAACAAAATGGAAAAGAAACACATCACATTGACATCTTTAATAACCCCAGGGAACGGTCACAGAAAGGTAATTAGATTGCGCAGGTGGCATCGGGAACTCTGTGTAGTTTTTCTGCAGGGCAAGGATTGCAACGGGATGCGTTCACGGGCCACAATATGAAAAGAGGGCACTTGTGGGATCCGATCCATCAGATCCCCGCGGAGAAGGCAGCCGGAAAACCGTACCGCTGAGACTGGGGGCACAGAGCACAAACAACCTCACCTAATGTAAACCACGCATGAGTTCTAACAGGTATGAACGCATGTCATGGCGTTTGGTATGGTTACCTATATCTCTGTTTTCATATATAGGCTGTAATAGGAGCTACATGATTTATAACCATCTGAAGCATATGGCACCTGAGGTCAGACTTCAAACGTACAAGAAATCTGACCACAAGTTCTCTGAATCTAAAATCTCTGAATCTAAGTTCTCTGAATCAGGGGGCATGGTGGCACAGCGAGTAGCGGTGCTGTTTCTCAGTGCCTGGGTGGTGTGAGAGGATGTGGGTTTAATCCCTGCTCAGTCTGTGTAGAGTTTGCATGTTCTTGGAGTGCTCTGGTTTCCTCCCACACTCCAAAGACATGCTGTTCAGGTTTACCCATAGTGTGTGAGTGACAGAGAGAGTGTGTGTGTGTTCCACTGCTGTATGGATGAGTGACCCAGTGTAAGTAGTGTATCTAGCAGTGTAAGTCACCACGGTGAATAAGGTGTGTGGGCTGATAACACCACAGAGAGTTCATTGGAAGTCGCTTAGGAGAAAAGTGTCTGAAAAATAAATAAATAAGTATAACACTGTTCTACAGCACACTTTCTAGTTCATTGGAAGTTGCTTTGGAAAAAAGTGTCTGAAAAATAAATAAATCTAATGTATATACAGTATAAAACTAGCCAACCTAAATATTAAAACCAACACAAATTGCTAACAAGAGGACATAAAGAGTGCATACATTCACCCCAAAATGCCTTATCCACTAGATAAATAGCAAAAAAGGTTAACACTTATGAAATGCAATGAAAACTGCATTGCAGTTCATCTGCAGAGAAGGGCCACATTCACCTTAATGCCATGTGCAGCAAAGGACAAATGTGGAAATGCAGACTGATGCAGGGAAGGTACAGTACACAGGTGTGTTTTTCCTGTACTCACCGAACATTGTTGCGTTTGTGGTTTAGCCCGAAATCACTGCATCTCAGTTAGCAGGCAGATTCCTTGTCTTCAGAGACTGACCCTCAAAGGAGCATGATCTGTGTCGCCATCATATCACATGTGACCGTCCATAACAGAGCAGACATAGTCTCTGAAAGCTCCACGAAGTATTCATTTAGAAAGACTGCAATGTTTAATTAATTTAAGTGGACTTTAATTTTATACTATGGCAGTGATGACTTATGTAGTGCTAACTGTGTGCATTAGCTGCTGTAAGCAATCTCTTTTGCCCCAAAGGCCAGAATGCAGTAGCGTAAGCATCTGGGACCTGCACAAGAAAAAGCAGAAACACACTGAAAAGCCAGGATTTTCCACATGCTTTAATGCTGCATTCTAGAACCATCTGTGGCGTTCCAGCACTTTCCTGATTGACAGCTTCGTGAACCCATCTGTGCTGAGAAATTCAGAGGCCTGCCCTCTCCTTCCTGCTTACTGCACGCTGACATCGACGCATTGTTCCAACAGCTGTACATTTCCTTCATGTAATAACATTATTAACTCACTCTGAATGGGGAGATCATTTTAGGGCCACTATGGCTGCCACTTATTCAGCCCCCTTAACGGTTATGCCCTGTGTCTTCTCCCCTGTCATGACCTGTCCATTGTGCAGCACAAAGAGCTTTGAAGAGCAAGCGCCCCCTTGGCCGCATTAGCATTTTAATCGCGCATCGTCTCCCGGCGACATCCTGGCTGGTGCGCAACATTCTGCCAGCGTTGCGGGACAGCGCTCGAGTTTGTCAAATTGCACACAGCAGCTGAGATTCAAAAAAAAACGCAAATCAAAAACAGGACAATTATTATGGCACATGATTGCATAGGGAAAGCCAAAGTGTCAGCATGTTAAAAAGCACCGCAGTGGTTCAAAGGTGTATATTTTAAGTTATTAACACGGTATTGAGTTTCTTTGCTCGGAGGACATGGGAAACGTGCGAGCGGCACACAAAAGCTGGAGGCACGAGTGCTTCGGCGATACTCCGAGGAAGAAGGTGAGCGTTTGAAAGCTGTGCAGAGGATGAAGGTGGACAATTGAGCAACTCTGTGAGGACATCAGCGCAACTGTGCACATTCTTCCTGCACAGGACTCACACAGAGAAAATCAGACGCTCTCACCCCAGCTGTGGTGGGCCGCCTTTGAGTGCCCATTTAAAGATGGCCTAGCGTTTCTCTTTCGGGAAAAAGTTAACTCAGTTCGATTTAGATTTTTGGAGAAAGGTAAAAGGAGCCTCCTTAAGCTGCGCTCCCTGTCCCTGAGCTAATTTTCTGTGAACTTATTTACTTTTTCCCAACACCTAAAGCACACCTTAAGCTTGAGTTACATATAAACGTTCATGTCTTAATAGTTGGGTCAAGAATTTCCCAGAATAAAGCTTTAAACACATTCCAAATGCGAAGACAAGTTTTAAAAGAACAAAAGCCAGACAAAGGAGGTGGCAATGTAAATCTCCGAAAGAATATCTTCTTTACTTAAAAGCAGTCTACCTGTTTCACAGTACTAGCACTCTGATTGGTGTAACTAGTAATTAGCGGTGGGCTGCGGTCACGCAGAGCGTGGAAATCAAGAGTGAGGTGCGGGGGTGGGGGGTGACGGAGACAGAGTCTGAGAGATTTCTCGTAACCTGACAAGTTGGAGCCCAAAAGGCTACACTTAGCCCATTAAAGATTTTTTCGGCGTGACATTTCGGAGCAGCTGCGGAGCAGCGCACCACCTTGCCATTTCCCATTCGCCGGGCATCAATTTAGAGAGAGGGGCCACCAGGCAGCCACCAACACAAATGGATTTCATTCACCGAGGTGAACTGTACTACGCTGATAAATGCACTTTCTTTAATGTCAGCAAATGTCACTAGAGAAGCCATTTGCTGTTGCTTTAATAGCTTCCCAAACTTACAAAGAGAAATGAAAATAGGGAAGACCAGGGAAGACAGAACTGAACAGAAAGACAGAGACAGGCAGGGGGAGAGAAAGGAAGAGAGAAAGGGAGTGAAAGAGAGAGAGAGAAAACGGGGTTGGGCCACAGTCACTTCCACATGAATAGGCAATAGGCCTTTTGAAGAACTTCAGTGAGAAAGTGGTTAAACTTGATGGATGAAGCTGTTTAAACTAACAAAAACAACATGATCTCCTTGAAAAAGGGAGGGGGGGAAAAAAAGCAGTTCGGAGGAAGAAAGAGAGACGGAGAAATAGAGGCACTTCCAAGTTCATTCACCTCACTGATCGTTCTTCTGCTTCTCTAATTATGGGGCCATTATCATTATTAAACAAATTTCTAAGCCAACCTCGCTCCGCGGCACAATCTACAACGCAAACAGTATCGCACCATTAAGCAGCTTGTTGCAATAATAATAATGTAAAACATCGGTTTAGGAGTCAGTGTGGTGGAAAATCCCAGTCCAGCCAGAATGAGCTTATGTTTCTATATGTGGCCAGCCTCTGTTTTAATTCTGCATTCCCCTCGGTTTACATGCACAGACAGAAGTGTTCTAGTGAGCCTCTCTCATTTTTTAAACAATAAGATTATCGTATGAACCCAGTGGTTATTCCCAAAGTGATCATTAGTTTAATAGAATCCGACCTCCCGCAGCCAGCGTGGCTTCCATAGGATGTTGGCCCCTCCGTGGAAGCTCAAGTTCTGGCCCTTATGTATGAGACCTATACCTGGCTCTCCAACCCATAAACCAAAGGGTTTCACTATGGAGGTTCAATCGACAGCAAGGGTGAAGTGGTTGTTTTAGCACACAGGTGTTGAGCCAGGGGGTGCAGTGGTGCAACGGGTTTGGCCAAGACCTGCTCTGTTCTGCTCTGGCGTTCAAGTCCTGCTTGGGGTGCCTTGTGATGGACTGGCGTCCCATCCCGGGTGTGTTCCCTCCCTCTCAAGCCTTGCGCCCTGTGTTGCCGAGTTAGGCTCCAGCTTGCCATGACCCTGCTCGGGACAAGTGGTTGCACACTCTGTGTGTGCGGACTCAAAATGGGAATCACTCTAAAATGAGGAGATAGAAACTCACTGTTGTTGAAGAAACCAGCAGCCAGGAGTGACTCCTGGTTGTCCTGACTGAAAATCAGGAGTGTACCCATCTGCCCCTCTGTTTTGTTCTGCACACACCACTCTGGAACAAATTAACACACTCAAATGCACACACACACACACACATCAGAAAGAAACCTCCCAACTAAATTTGGATGGAAATGAAGGACTCAGCTGAACTACAAAATAGAAAAAAAAAATTCTCTGGAAACAACTCCCCGACACTTCTGGGACCCTGAAGAGTGGCCCTCATCAAGATGAGCAAAGAGAAGATGGTTACTGAGAAATATTTAACGGAAGGGCAAAGGAGTTTGTACGTAGGACGTGGAGAGTATTGGACCGAGAGTGAGACGCGGAAAGTTGTCGAGAGAATGTTGTTGTGGCCATCTTGACGTCACAGAAAGCTCAACCCCAGGCAAGACCACTCAGCAAAGCCTTCAAGTGAGTCCGACATCACTGCGATAATCCTCGTTTCTGGTTGTTGCTAAGGTTACAAATTACCTTGGGTGTTTATAGCCAGTTCCTCTATAACACTAGACTAATCCTTTCACGGAATTTATATTTCATTTAGGATTATTTATACCAGATACAGGATTATATTCTTCTACATTCGTTTTTGTACCTGCTTACAGAACAGCAACCTGGAGATCGAATTGCAAACACGTGATATATGACAGAGTAAATTGTTACCGCAGAAGGCTTTGCAAGTTGTTAAAGTGCGCTACATCCAGCAAGACCACTGGCTTCCGCTTGAGCTCTCTTTCAGGTGATGGTTGACAATAAGTGTTTCGTTTTAACATATGCAATGAGGCTAAGAGTCCTCTTTGTTTAACCCCGCTTTAAAACGTTTCAGAACATTTTTTGCAGTGGCATGATGGGTGATGTGCTGTGACGTGCAATAGAGAAACACAAACAGGCCTGACCGCGTTAACTGCGTTAATCAGGTTACCTTTTCACACAATGCAGGGATGGATTGTGTGTGTGTTTGTGTTCGGTTGTGTATGCATTGTTTGTATTTAACTGCGGGGGAGGAGGCCAGGAGGCAAAAAACATGACCAAACAATCAAGGGTGACATCAAGAACGATATCCTGCTGCCACTCCAGTCTTTCCTCCACCGGTTGAGATTAGGGGGTTGAGAACAACTGCAGATACCATCAGCATCCCAGTCATCAAAGAGTCCCAATGGGAAGGGTACTCACCTCCTGCTTCCATTTCTCCTTGAGAGGGGCCTGAGTTGAGGGGGGCATGCTCACAGGTGGCGCGATGTGAGACCTCAGGATGCAGACAGAGTACGTTCAGCTCCACACTGTGTCCATCAAAGGCTTTCTTTCCAGTTGGGGTTCTTATCGTACCACACAGTAGCATGGAAAAAAACTTACCCACAAGGCCACGTGCTAACACTTCTCCAGCTGAAGCACAACTTTTCCCACAACCCTCTTGTCCTGTACAGAGGATGATGTTTGTGGGCTAAAAGTCGGGATCTTACACATCAAAAACACCACTACCAGTGTCCGATCAGATGTTATTTTTAATGGGTTGTAATAATGACATTTCAAGAAAATGGAAATAAGGCCGTTTGAAGACAGAGAATCAGATACTGCATCAACCTTTTCATGGTTCTGTTTTATTATGCCTGCCACCTCATTCAGATAAAGGCTATCAGAGGAAATGTATCTGACAGATGCTGACTACTATCAGCAACACGTCAGTTCTACCCCAGCACTTGGGCCAAACCATGATGTTGTGGTCCCCTCCTTGCACTTGTTTGTTTGCAATTCTCTGCAGCTAAACAGATGTAATCAGGCTAATGGAGGCAATATCCAGCCAGATGGATCACTCACCACGGGGAAGTTGGAGATATGCCCTGGAAAGGGGGAATATCATCCGATTAGCGTTATGACTGAGGCAAGCAGACAGAGACGCTATAAACTATTGCAAACATATCAAAATGTTTCAAGCACTTTATTTCGATTATCGTAGTCTTTCGGAATTTGGCAGTTCCATATTGAAAGGTCATAACAGAAATATTTATTTCTATAAACAGACGTAGAAGGTTGCTTTAAGAATAGCCGATGATAAAATAAACACGACCCACTGTGAAAAATTAAGGTGTCGGTGGTATCTGAAGAAGTTTTGGTTTTGAGTGGCATGAGTTTTATGGAGTGTTTGTCCCAAGTGTTCCATTAGGTTTCAGAAAAGTAGAGACCAAAGGAGAGGCGGGAAAGAAAGATTTTCGGTGTCAGGTTGCCCGTGTTCTTAACAATTGTTTTCCCTCTAACATCTTAGTGTTTTTCCTCCCTAGAACAACGAAATACTGTCTGGCTATAATATTTTAGATCGACATGCATGTTTTAGAGTTGGCATATATGACAATGGCACCATTGACAGAGGTGGTGGGAGAAGTACTGACCACACCCTGGAACCCCTTTCCCTCTGCAGGCCCAAATCTGAAGGTCCTGCAGAACAAGACACCGACTCGAGGGGACGGCAGCTATGGTGATTTATGTAAGAGGGAAAAGGGGGAAGTGCCAGTGTTCGCCTTGTGGAGTGACCCAGCACAGGAGCGTTCGCAGGTACCAGTAATGCAGGCACACAGACAAAAGATGCCATGAAATTTAAAACTATGCACATAGCTTTAAATGAATGCCACGATCCAATATTTTTCTTTATTGATTCTGAGACCCATTCAGTCACACACTACAAAAAATTGCATTTCAGACAAATTAAGTAAAAGTCTACCTTAAAATAGACAGAGAAATTCAGAAACTGGAATTTTCTTGTATATCTGAAACAATAATAACCCAGATAAAAGAGTACTGTCCTAGAATGCTATTTATGGTACTATAAAATACTCTAAAAATACTTAATAATTTAATGTTTTAAGGGTTTGTGCTGTATTTTAATAATGATGAAAATTAGTTTTAAGTCTCCAGTCATTTGTTGGACATATACATGAGTGGACATGGATGCAGTGCCTCTCTAACTTGGTCTTTCAAATAATATTGTAATTAACAATGCTTAAAAGGGCTTAACGGCTTGTTAAAATTCTGTGCAAGTAAAAAAATATCCTTTTGATGGGATCTCGCATGTTATCTACTGTAGAAAGATGGCACAGGACCATACTCCAGTTATATGTGTCCCTTGACTAGTTAACCTGTCTGATACATTCAAAGCTAAATGTCTTTCAGACAGTGTGGGAACCCTTTTCGAATATATTTGTTATGATATATCAAACATTCTAAAAACAGGAGCTACCTAATGCAATAACTGCATCTACATGCTACAGTTCTCTGTTTTTTCTTAATACAAAATCTTCTTGCAGGTTGTGGTTGTCTGTCGTGCATGTCTTGCAGTTTTTTGTTTGTCATGCAGAAAAAAATATGAATATATATTTTAAATCAATTTTGTCAGATAGCAGAATAGCTCCTGTATCACAAATTTTGTGATTGTGGATGCTTTGCATTTTTTCCCCATCACACCATCTCCTGAAAACATTTTGTGTCATTTATGTGATGGAGTGCAATTTTATTTTCACTAAGTTGTATGTTGCTTTGGAGAACAGTATCTGCCAAATGAGTAAATGTTAATATAAATGTTACACAAACGCCAATACTATACAAGGCATCATATTTGAAATTGAGTTCACATTTGAAAATGGAATGATTAGTGTAAGTTACCTGCAATGGGAAATGACAAATAAAAAACATTAATCAACAATAACTGTAGTAAAGCCTGAAATAATTATGCACATGGATTAAAATAAAAAACAAATGCAACCGAAAAAATCTTCACAGACAGCTGGAAGCATGGGTCACAGAGGATAAAAATAGAAAGGCAACTTTGGAATTTAAACACAAAAGAATTCTCAGAGCAGGAGGACGGGCCCAGCAGTGGCACGCACAAATAGGAGAACAAACCCGGCAGTGAATGACGTCGCAATATTATTTGTATTCCTGTTTGGGAAGATTTAATAAACCTACAAAAACAAACAGGCAGAAGGCTGGTGGCAAAGCCGGGTGCTGAAAGGCAGGACACAGCCCCTTTTAGGAAGGAAAGGGATTTTTCTGGAGAAAGCAAACAAAAGATATCAACAGTCTCTTCGTCTCTTTGACCCTGCCGTGAACCGAGGAACCCTCGGACACCCCTAGTCTGACTGTCTTCCAATAACTTCCCATTACCTCCACATGACATTTACCCCATATATGCCAGCTGGGCAGAAAGGGCAGAAGAACAAATCAGGGTAAAGGGTGGACCATAAAGAGGCCTAAACCTCTCAGGCTTGCCACTGAGGGCATCTGATCAGTCAAAGGAGACTATAAATTAAATCAATTTCATAAGATTGTCCCAAAGCCCTATATCAACGTAGACATTTGCTGAAAAAAACAACTTTATAAAGAAAAGAAAAATAAAAGAATAAATGGACCTATGGGAATAGTAGTTACTGCTCACGACCCTTAATTTATATCTTTGGAGTTTTGAGGTTAATGCTGACAATGTCAGTTTATACTTAAGGCATAAAAATTATGAAGCAAATGAAAACTAGACGTTGTTATAACACTGCAGTAAATGTTCCAGGGACCATGTGTGTTTAAAAACGACTTCTTCATTTATTGTTGAAAAACAAAGCGGTTTCTTTTCCCCCGAAGAGATGAAACTGACGCATTAGAGGCAATGAATGAGTAATAAGAGAAGTGGACACCAAGTGGGAGCGCGCAGGTTTCATTAAAATAGATGTTTAAATGAGCTGTCCATTGAAACGTCGCGCGGGGCGCTGCTGCAAACAGCTGTCCGTCATTAATTTTTCATTTTACAATCGGACAGCGGGTCCCCCGGTCCGCTCCCTCATTCGCACATCAACATTTCTGAGACGTCCCGACATCTGCTCCAGTGTCTTCTATTAATTTAGTAATCGCGCTGGTTAAATATGTATGAAGTTTTATTTTAACAGATCATCATTCGGCAACATTCGAGACCCTAATGTTCTTGAAGAAAATAGGGCTCTTCGGACCCACTTGGGGAAAAAACAGGATATGTGTAACACACACACACACACACACACACACGAAACGGAGCTCGTGGCGTTGTGTCGAACGTCTCCCGTTCTTGCAATTTATACACCCAAAACGACGCGACTTTGCGAAATTCTGGATGAAATGACCCGTGCGACGTTCATGTAGAACAATGACAATGACAAAAATTAAAGTGGTGTGTGTGTGCGCGCGCGTGCGTGCGTGTGTGCATGCAAAATTATTTAAAAAAAAAAAAAAAAAAAAAAAAAAAAGTCGACAAGATGTCTAAGAGCAAATCACTGCACGTGACTCGCTTACACTGTCAACCAGTGACCAGGCAGCCTGAGACGTAGGTCCAGGGCAATATGTGCAGGTAAACACACCACACACCTTACATTTACATTGCATGAAAATAAACATTTAGCGTTAAAGAGAATGATTCTTATTGCTGATTCTTACTACTGCAGAACACACTTAGTAAACGTGGACTTTAGATGCAATAACCAATTGGTGCATAATTCATATTGCATACAAAGCAGGCGTTTTTTTCGGAATTTAACTGTTTGAAGGAATGTGAAGAACATTTTATCAATAGTAAGAAGCTTTATCAAAAGGTTTTAATGTTATCGGTTTCTCTGTTATTATTTATGCAATATTGTTGCTATTTCTTAGTATTTAAGACATAATAAAAGTTTAAAAAAAAAACAAAGCAGTGTTGTTCAGATATATCACATGCACTGTGGATGAAAACATTTTATTGGAAACTAACAGACTGAATTTAGGTGTTCAGAATGCTCCTCAAACTTTATTATTATAATGTCCGGTCCTCCTGTCATCCTTACCGTTCAACGGGTTTTGTACCATTAATACCATCTTACCATTTAACGTACAGTTGTATTTGTACTTGTATCGCACAGAAATAATGAGAAATCGGACTTGACAAAATTTAAACTAATTTCACACTAAAATTTTGATAATAATAATAATAATAATAATAATAATAATAAGAAGAAGAAGAAGAAGAAGAACCGCCGCGAATGAATATTATGCATTTATATTTCCATTTTCTCTTCAAAAATTTTGCACATTATATTATATATCAGTTCTAACCAACATCATCTTTATAAAGTGGAGAATAAAACAGCTATTTGGGAATGAAACATTTTCTGGTTTTGTAGTTTTGTTTGCTTTGTGTCTGTGGTACCTGTTGATCTTCGGGTCGCGTGGATCCGTCCCGTCTCCCTTGGCGACACGAGGCGGCGCGCGGGGCTTGTACCTGTCACAGCGATGCAGCTCGCGGCGTTTCTCCGCGAGCTCCAGACGTCCCCTATTGATTTGCCGGGCACACCCGAGCAAAGACAAAAATCATATTCGACAGACGGCGCTCACTCGTGAATAATAAGTTCAGTGGACGCCATAACTATCGTCATTATCCCTGAAGTTAATATCGAGCCACAATAGTTGTGTAAATTTCAGAATGTACTCACAGGACAGAGGGAATTCATGAGCCAACCCCGAATCCGCCACCCTTCAGAACAGGAGGGCAGGAGTTTGAACAAAAAAAAAGACAGTTGAGTTGACAGTTGTATTATGGCGCAACATTCGGAACTTGATGTTTTGTGAATATGACATATAAAAGCAGGAAAGGACTAGAAAAACCACAAAACTGCAACTGATCTCTGCTGTCAGCTGATAGTGGGACTGAAACCCTTCCGTTACTGGAGCTCATTAAATTGGCAAAAATGCATGTATGGAATTTGTTAAATGCTGAATGGTGCTGCTGAGTGTGCCTTAGATATATGGAGCAACAATATAGCCCAGAAATATGATGGGGTGACCTTCGGGTGTCTCCTAACTTCAATTTTTACTGTCAATATTTAATTTAATAATTTTCGTTATAACATTGTTATTATCAGTATTCCATTTTCATATTTTTATGGTAACATTAATATTTATCTCTTCTATGAAAGAACACATGATTTGGAAGTTAGCTACAATGGGACATAACACTGAGGGGTGGCTGCTGTGTCAATGTGAAAACACATCATTGGTGACTTGGAGTGACCCTGTCTTTGAGTCTGTGTGTTTGTGTATGCAGGCAAACGATAAATCACACATGAATGAATGAATGAATGAATGAATGAATGAATGAATGAATGACATGTCTGTGAAATGGAAAGGAAGAAAACATTTTAGGAAAAATTAATGCCAACTCCTTAACCAACACCTTGAAAAGTTTGGTTTAGTTTTGCACCTTCCTGTTTTGGAAATTCGTGTTGTGGAACGTCTTTGAGCGTTAAATTATGTGCAGTTTGGTGTTGTTTTGAATCGCTTGTTTGAACTTGAATTGTTCATTATTGTACTTATATACCTTATACACTATTGTACTTAATATACCTTACAGCCTTGACAGGTGAAGTTAACCGTGTTTTGGTCGAAACATTTTTGTTTAGCCATTGATTAATTACATTTATATTTTAACTCTGGGTGAGAAATATCTTTTAACGCGATGTTTTCACTACATCATGTAATTACGCACATTCCATTGTTGAATGAAATCAAAATGAAAAGAAAGCGAAATAACTTGTGCGCGTATGTTTAAATTTACAATGCCTCAGCAGTCCTCTTAAGTAATGTGAATATTCTTTACTCATTGAAGTGCTCAGGGGTGCTTAAAATTAATTTTTGCTGCAGGGTTTCGCGGCGGACGCACCTCGTGCGTCGCGATATCGGATATGCGTTCGCTCGCGACCTTCCAGGTGTACCGACAGTTACAGTATATCCTTTGGCTGAAGAGGCAAATCCAGAGACCCGCATAAGGGGTCCAGGAGAATCTGGCCTCTTGGATCCAGAAAACTTATCCACTGTGATTATTTATGATGTATGGATGAGTGACCTACTGTAAGTAGTGTATCTAGCAGTGTAAGTCACCACGGTGAATAAGGTGCGTGGGCTCATAACACTACATAGAGTTCATTGGAAATGGCTTTGGAGAAAATTGTCAGCTAAATAAATAAATGTCAATGTAAATGTATTTAAAGAATTATTTAAATCACCTTCATTTCCCATCCGGACTTAGTTGGATCTGCCGCACTGCTCCAAATCAAGTTTGACAGAAGAACAACCGCGCAGTGGCTGACCCCCCCCCCCCCCCCCCAATAATGCAGAGTAAATCAATAGGAAAACAGATGGATAAACGACGGTGCTCTTGTTTTTTTTTTTTTTTTTAAGGCTCACAGTACTAAAAATTAGAACACTGGTCCTTGTTGAAACAAAAGCCCATGCAGCTGGCTTTCATTTGGTTTTTTAAGAGGAAGCAATGTGACATATGTTGCGGAATAGGTGTACTGTACAGGGATTAACAATACCAGTACATACATATATACACACACACACACACACACACACACACACACACAGGGGTGAACACGCTCAGTTGCTTCACCCGTATTCCAACAGCGTGATGTTTACTTTTTTATTATAGTTACAGCACGAAGCACTTTGTTTTGTATGCCAATAGCACTCGAGAGCAGGAATTCAAATAAAATCAAGGTGCATTTGGCCTGGGGGAGCCACTCTGCGCTCGTTTTGCAGAACATCATATGTTGAGCTCCGGGGCACGAGTAACAAACGCATCCATTATATTAATTCTGCGTTATACCCAAACACCTGGACGGAAGATAATAAAGTGCCCCGCGACTGTCCTCGCGCCGCGGATCGGCTTCGCGAGCCCTAGAACGCGCCACTGCGAGACGTCAGCGCCTCCGAGGTGTTTCTTCTTCCCTCATAGTGCCACGTGCGCGCAGGTGATCAAGGCAGGAGGCGCCGGACTGATATGGGAAAAAAAAAAATGTGTTAAAGTTGTATGTATTACTGCGACATGCCGGGAATATCTCCAGCAGGACGCAACGCACTGAGGGGACACTGAGATAATTAAATGTTTATGGAAGTGAAACCTAACCCAGGGTTACTGAATTTATGAAATTATGAATGCTTTATATTAGAATACGGCAAACTACATAAGTGAAGAAACAAAAATCAATATCTAATAATGCAAAAATGAGCAACAACAACGACCTTAACATTAACAACAACTATAATAATAATAATAATAATAATAATAATAATAATAATACATGTATGCGACAGGTTTGGTGTGTAATACTCGGGTTTTGTTTAAAGTACAACTTGATCGTTACGAACAAAAAATCGAATTCTGAGGCTTAATTAAATATTCTATGTAAAAAAAAAATCAATCTCAGTCATGTTACCACACACCTTTATATGCACGTGCGTTTTAGAAAAGGTATGACTAGATTAGCTGCTGCATGCGTTGAATTGTCCCTTACTTGCGACTGATAGGAAGAGATAAAAAACTACATTAAGAACATCAGAATCCAATTTAGAGTGCAAAAATATATAATAGCATATTTGTGGGTATTGAATATGAGAATTTGTATGGCCCATGGGAAAAAAAAAAGCTTAAGGCAACATAAGGCACTGTCAATTTTACATTTTTAGTTGGTTTCAGGGTAAGTAATTTTGGTTTAGGCTATATCTCATTTCACATTGTAGGTCTACTGTTTTAATTGGGCTAATTTATGTAAGGCAACACAGTAGTTGCAGGCAGTGTCTGAACTGAAAACTTCCTGCTCCTGTCGAGCATTCAGATAACCTTATGAACAAATTATGACTTTTCTTAATGTATTTCAGTATATCTTCATTTAGGCTAGATTCTAAACAGTTGTGACACGTTAATGAATCATCATCACATGAACACGTGCATAGGGGTGAGGATTCCAATAATAATGACAGCAGTACGGAGGAGATAGCATTAAGAGATCAGCTCCCAGTCAAAAGTACACGCGAGAAGCAAAACAAATCAATATCATTTGCATAATTATTTAATTGTAGAACTATTTTTTATTTATCAGTGTTAAAATTGCAGATTGCTAAGTGCTTAATCATGAAATCCAAGGCATTTCTGTTGCTGAGTCCTTGCTAGGCCAAAGGAAATCAATGCTGGAATAAGGATTATACAAAACTGACGAGTGCATTTCTGTTTATAGAGAACCTTCACGGGCAACAAACGTGTTGATCATATAATATGGCAGTAAATCAGTGTATTTTCCCGCATTAGAGACATCCTCCATGAAAAGTACAACAGCAGTCTATCTCACAATATAAAAAAAATATGAGAGGGGGTGGCCATCGATAATGCTGGTTTCAGAGGAACAAACTATAAATTAAAGAAGGATTCCTAAAAACGCATACATGATATGTGCACTGTACTATGTCTTGTCACATAATTGTAACTGCATACATGGTTCGCACATAAGGATTTAAAACAAGGGCCAAGCATGTGAATGGGGCAATAAAAGCTTTTCCTGTATATAAAACATAGAACACGCTTTGATTTGATGTCAGGTTTCTCTTGAGGACATCCATATATTTGTTTAGCAAAAATTTACTTTAAGAACCGCAAAGACTAATTGATTTTTAAGTGCTCCGTGGGGGAAGGAGGGGGGGGGGTTAAACTCCGTCGCTTTACCTGGGAAGAGCAGCTAGTGATGCGTTGCTGAACCCGCCTAATCCACAGAGGACCGCGCTCAAAATCAACTCTGGGGAGGGAGCGTTTTATACGCGGGCAGCTGATTGAACTTTTTGTGAAGTAGACTAAGATGTCAAACCCGACTGACCTAATGATACACGGACCGTATGATATTATACTGCGTAAAAAATGTATTTTGCTAACCCCTCCACCCCGACAGCGCACGAGCGCCCGCTTCTGCGAGCGCGCGCGCGTGCGCGCACACACACACACACACACACACACACACACACATCTTTTCTTTCACTGAATCAAAATGACGCAGAACACCCCCCGCCTCCCCCAACCCCACCCCACCCCACCCCCTCCTCCCGCCATCCCCTCCCTCTCCGAATCGTGCGCCGGGGAGTTTTCACATTTTAACCCAGCATCAGCGCTCCACAGAGGAAGCGGAAGAAAGAAGGCCTGCAGTTTGAGTCGCCCGGGTCCATTCATTGGAAGAGCCTCCAATGGCTTCATTAGAAGTAACGAGTTGACACAAGGTAAATCTAACATGGAGGCGCCATTCTCTGTGTCTGCGGAGCGCCCTCATTAACTGTCGCTAACAAGCCGTGCAAAAACACTGACTGGACAGCTTTCGTGTAACTCGGCGGACTTAGCAGGATGCCCACTTAATGAGACCACACAAAAAAAAAAAGAAAAGAAGTTGAACAAATAAAATAAAATAAAACGAAATGAAAATGTAATGTGGATCACACTTGAAGAGTTATACTACTGTACTCGGTTAAACCTGGATTTGCTGCGGCGATCAAAATGCATTCCTTAGGCTTACATGTCATCCGAATGCGAGATCTTGTCACAAACTTTAAAATCGTCCAATGGAAATGTAACTAAAGCAATGTTCTGCGCTACATTATTTCACTACATTATATTTCGACACTAAACACAGGCAGGCGGAACTGCTACGGTTATTAAGTGTACCACATAAGAATAACATACTACTACATAGTAATAATGAAAATAATAGTAATAATAGCGAAAATGCTTTAAGTTACCTCGTTGTTATCTATTATTATCTTTCTCTGCCTTATCTCGTGCTTCAATACATTAGTCTAACGGACCGCGTGTTTAAACTTCTCAGAGTAATAAATGAAAGTATCCGATTTAATTAAATACGTTTTGTGGTATATATGCGGAATAAGGCTGCAAACGCCCTTTTTAAAGCTGTGCTGGAAATGGGAAGAGATGCTGTAGTGGAACCCGTGGCAGCACTTTTGGACGGTGCGAGAAGGCAGAAGCGCTCTCCCGGTTTCCCAGTAACCCGAGCGGCTGCGGCTCAGCAAATAAATCGTGTCGTTTGCGCCCCGTCCCGACAACACGACAAAGCTGCAGCGGCGCGACCACGCGGGAGAGCGGGGCTCTTCTCGCCGCGGAATCGCTGGAATCCACTGCAGGGCAACTTCACGCGTGTTTTCGGTCATCGCTCTTTCCTGAACTGGAGCGCTCGTATTGAATGAATGCAAAGAATAAAAACGCCTTGTTTATGCAGATCTGTAAATGAGGAGCACTTCGTCATTTATTCCCTCTCTACACGTTACAACACCTAGTCAAGTGGCTCTTCTAACGCACATATATGCACTTGATTTAAAACCGAAACCGGCAATGACAGAACGCGCAGGCGGCGCGCGAATTTTTATTGCATCACGCAGTCAACTTTAGCGTATTTTAGCGTTTGACGCGCCGAAGGACATAAGACGTCTCGATGCGCGCCGCTCGGCACTTACTGGATCCGGGAACATTTCCGTGTGTAGATCGTGTACAGAGCGACTTCGGTGGGGCGCGTTTCCCTCTCCGGACACCTTCTTGTTCTTCTCCTCCGTAAGACGTCCAGCAGCTCCAATCCTTAGGAAGACGAGGAAGAACAAGTATATGATGAGGAAGAAGTAGGCGAGGAGGAGGCACACAACACAGGTCATAAGCGGTTTCCTTTGCTAATATACAGCTGGATTTCTTTTCCGGGTGTTATATAATAAATTCAGTCAAATAGTCTTCGCGAAATGTCTCGAAGCCTGATGCTTGCCCTTTAAAACCAATGTCCACCCGGTACCGCTTATTACAAAAAAGGTTAGCTGACTTGTCTTGTAGAGGAAAAAAAAAATCCGTGTTTAAAAATGTTTAGATATATAAGGTGAGGTTCAGATGTATGCGTCCTTCTGACTTAGAATGTCCGCATTCTTTGCATACTTTATTCTTGGACTTGTCAACGATTTTGCCCAGAAAAAAAGCACGCTGCCATGATTATGGTTGGTCACGTTAATTGCAGGCTAATGTTTACCGGGATGAGATGAAAGAAGCACCTCTCTATCTCAGCCGAAAAAAAAGGTATATCGGATATTCGTCCTGGAATCTGGGGGTCAAGCAAATAATAATAAAATAATTAAAACAGGTTTTCCCCTTACCTTTTCCATCAGCCTCTCTATCTCTTAAGCTCAGTCTCACACACCCCCTCTGACGCAACACTTCTTTTTTTTTACGAGATGTGGATAAAAAATATTTTTAAACGTATAAGTCAAGAATGGGGGGAAAAAGAAAAAAAAAAAAAAAAAAAACTTGGTCCACTCAATTGGAAAATAAATCAATAGTGGCCAAGTGGGGTCAAGGTTAATGAATACTTGTTGTATCAGTGTAACGTACTGTTAACTGCAGCCTCTGCTGTAAAGGCAGACGGGAGCTGCGGAGTAAATAAACAAAGATCGACCTAATGGTGTGTCGGCATTGAGCAGCGCGTCTCCCGCTGCTTATGGCTGAGAAGAAGACCATTATGAGCTGGAGGATAAACACACAATTAGACCAGGTGAATAAACTTGTTTAGGGGTGTTAATTACACGCTCAACGCAAACAAAGACTATGTAAAAGAATGTTATTTACCGCAGGCTTTGCAAACCAGTCTAGGTTTTACATTTCACCTCACAGTCCAGATTTCCCCCACCCCCCAAAAGACGTGCTGGGGACAAAAACACATATTCCTGTCTCGCTAGACTAAAAAGCCCCTGGAAAGTGCACACCCCAAACAAGCAACAATGTAATGATCGGTAATGGAGAGGCAATAAACCTGTTTTTAAAAAATATTTTTTTGTATTAAGCTCCCTCTGTAAGAGTTGGCAAGCCGAGAAGGTTTTCAACAGAAACATGGCCATCGTGGAAATACCGCGGGTTATTTCCAGTCCAAGAAGCTTTCCAACTGGACCAATTCAAGTGCCACTTAGAATTACTTCACCGCAGTTTCATATGACAGGAGAGCAAACAGGTTTGATCCAAAGACATAACCTGCTCCAAACGCCCCCAACAAGATCATCACCCACGCCCCCAAGACACACAGTTTTACAGCGAAGCTACTCTAAATTATAAATAATAACTTAATTGTACAAACGGAAATGAAGCTGTATTAAAATGAGAAAATAACAATATAACCACGCACCTGTCAATACTGAGCCGCGTGAAGTGGGTTTAAGGAAAATGCAGTGGAATGCAAAAATCCAAAAAAACTTCAGAATTCCTCAACGATTTTGCAGAAAGGCAGCTTAGGATAATTATTTCAGCTTTGTCGAGGGCAGATTAGCTAAAGTCTGGGATCTCCGTTTAACTACGCCTTACGTTTGCCATTACAATATCCTTATTGTTCGTTTCTGTGTGCGAACTAACACACTTTTTTTTTTCTTTTTTTAAAATTTAAGGTCCTTTTCACACAGAAAGCCCCAAATCAGGATATACACCTCTTTAAAAGATAGACGTGATAAAAGCACACTGTAGGGGTGCTGTGAATGATAAATTTCTATTTTTAAAGTAACAAAACATTTAGTGATACCACGACGGGTCTTATTAACTAGCAACGACGTGTCATCGCGCCCATAGACGGACATGTACTGTAAACTATGAAAATCTTATTCTGAGCAACTGTTGTAACAGTTTTATTCTTAACATTCACAATACTCGTTATAACTTCATATAAACTGACTTTATTACTAGGACTATGGTAGTTGTGTAATATAATACAAATATATTGCATGCATTAAAACACACTCTGATTCCAAAAAAGAGCTGCTGGGGAAAAAAAATGAGTCACGGGTGCGCAGTACAGTCGTTCGGATGGGTTTGCTTCGTTTTCACTAGTTTGAATTTTTAGCAGTGCTTCAGGACCAGTCTATGTTAGCTATAACAGCCGAAACACCGATGATGCCATATACACTAATAACAAAGTCATATTCCGCACAACCCCCCGGTGTCTCTAGGTGCGCATAGCCAATAACGAAAATTCAGTCTTAAAACAATTTTAATAGAAAAAAGTTGGTTCTGCGAGAGGACTTTGGTGACATGACTACGGTCATAACTGGTCACAATGAGCTCAGCTTTCCGGTCTTTCCGCGAATGAAAAATGTTCACATGGGGACGAAATAAACGCGAAACTACGCGCAAAATCATGTGTGAATTGACTCAGTTAAAAGCTCTTTTATTCAAATGTGTATTGCCGTATCCTGCCTGTCCCATTCGACACCCCTAAAACCCCCTCCCCTCCTCCCTTTCCTCTTCCCTACATATCTTCTTTAGCCTTAACGAGCCTCGTTAAGATCGCAATAATATTCCACCCTCTAATTGCTCATTCCATTCAACAAATAGGCGAGCGTTGGCTTTTACTCGATGCGAGCTGGTGTGGAGGGAGGGCAGTGTTGAGATTGGGGTTTCTGATAACCCCCCGTGCGTGCAGCACAAGTGGTGAAAGCCTCTACGTACTGGCTAATGATTGGCACGCTTGACAGTGATTGGCAGGGCTGCCATGACAACCTCACAACGACACCAAGAAGACCAATAGAAAAGCGAAACAAAATGTTTCAATGCTACACTCACGGTGGATTTAGGGGGGAGATATTATGAGGCTGGTGTCATTAGGCGATAGCTATTGAATCATTCAATCTTTACTCGTCGTTTCTTTTCCTTGATAATTTTCTTTCTCTCTCAGGTCATTCCATGGTTTTCAGATCCCCTTTAGAGCTTTATCCCTCCCATTTCTTCCTGCCAAACTTCGCTGATCGCCCTTTGCTCTTGGCGAGCGGCGCTCCCAGCACCAGGTCTCCAGAAGACTTGTCAATGTTTCAGCTACCCACCCTCAACTTCTCTCCGGAGCAAGTGGCGAGCGTCTGCGAGACGCTGGAGGAGACCGGAGATATCGAGCGGCTGGGTCGGTTCCTGTGGTCCCTGCCCGTGGCGCCGGGCGCGTGCGAGGCGATCAACAAGCACGAGTCCATCCTGCGGGCTCGCGCCGTGGTCGCCTTCCACACGGGGAATTTCAGAGACCTGTACCACATCCTCGAGAACCACAAGTTCACCAAGGACTCGCACGGCAAGCTGCAGGCCATGTGGCTAGAAGCGCACTACCAGGAGGCCGAGAAGCTGCGCGGCCGCCCGCTCGGACCCGTTGATAAGTACAGGGTACGCAAGAAGTTTCCCCTGCCCAGGACCATCTGGGACGGCGAGCAGAAGACCCACTGTTTCAAGGAGCGGACGCGCAGCCTGTTGAGGGAGTGGTACCTCCAGGATCCCTACCCAAATCCCAGCAAGAAAAGGGAACTGGCACAAGCCACGGGACTCACTCCTACACAGGTCGGGAATTGGTTTAAAAACCGGAGGCAAAGAGACAGAGCCGCCGCGGCCAAGAACAGGTCAGTCTCGGTCTCTCGAAAGCGTTGGCGCGCGAGCGAAACCACCACCACCAGGCTCCTCCGTAAAAAATAAGACGGACACGTAGACGGTGCGGAGCGGAGTTGATAGCAAGTGGCCGGCGTAGTGGATGCGCGAGTGTGCGTGGTGGTGGAGGAGAGGAGACGAGAGGAGAGGAGAGGAGAGGAGAGGAACAGAGCAGATGCAGCTCTGTGCTGCCGGGGGAGGCGGGCAAAAGGGCTCGGCGACATTTTACCCTTAGTCTTTTACTCTTTATTTCAAAATGTGCGCCGAAAAGTGCAGCGCGGAATGCGCCGGTTTTCCAGCGCGTAATTTCAATCACTGCACGGCGTATCGAGTGAAAAAGGACAAGTAGTTTAGAACACAAAAGAGGGGCTGCACTTGGGAGGGAAAAAAAAAATACTTGGGATGCTTTTAAAATCCCAAATGCGATGAAACGAGCGAACAAGCGAGATGATAGAGGTCCTGAGTGAGAAGCGCGCTCCGCTCCAGCATGGCGGATGACGGGCTCGGTCCCACTGTAAATAAACTGTCCACTTTACTGCACTGTGCGGTAAACCTCTCCGCAAGAACCCGAGTCGAAGCAGAATTTACTGAAATACAATATTACGGGCTGCACACACTTCCCCATATTACCCAACCCCGGCATTTTTAAAATATTATCTCGACTAAGTGTTTCCTTCGAAATCAAACTCGAAATTATTAGCAGCATGAAATATTTTTGTCAGTATCGACAACGAAACAAATAGGCAATACATTTCCGCAGACAATAATTTTCTCACCAGTAAAGTTAAATAGCTATATAGTTAGCAGATATTTTAAAAGTTGTGTGCTGTGTATGCTATTCGAGTGCCAAAAGTGCAAATGCTGAAACATTATGTCCGCACGTGGCACAGAAATGATAAACGATCAATTCATTAGGCAGCGACATCACACATTCTAATTCGGTCTGCATTTTTTTTAAGGTCTACAAGATTAGTATTTTTCTTATCGTTGCTTCTCGGTGTTAAATATACATCCATTTGCGTGCGCGCGCGTGTTTCTATGTACAATATATACACAGATACAGAAACAAAAACATATAATCATAATTCCTGACAGTCATTAACAAAAAATATATGCAATCGTTTCTTTATTTCTAGTATGAAATACCTTTGTGTAAATTTTACTTTAATTCGTTCTTCTCTATTTGCATATTTTGAAATGTTACAATGCAATAAATGTTTCTCTAACCCAACGTGCAGTTGGTATCAAAGTATAGCACACAAATGCAGACAATGTGAACAGTGCAGCAGGCTGAAATTTAATAGATCAATAATCAAGTAAATTATATATTTTAAAAAATTCTCAGAGCAGTACAAAGCAAGCAAATACTAAATAATAATACACGAGCAAAAAGATAATTTGTAACAACAGTAACGTTCAAACGTGACGAAAATACTTTGCACTTTTCCCTCATGTGGGGCACGTACATTAGAGATACATTCCTCTGATAGAAAATATCTGAAATACATTTCACGGAAGGGATAATGAAAAGTATCCTTATTAAAATCACAACGAGCGCGCAGAGACTAGGGCTAAATTGCGCCTTAATAAAGCCTGGATACATTTCTATTGAGACGTGGCCATATTTTGTGTATTTAGAGAATAATACACTGTTGCATTTTGTGTAATTTTATATTTCCGTTTATTTAACAGGTAGTCTCGTCTTCCCTGCGTTCTTCGGGCAGTGCACTCATGTTTGTACCCTCCAGTAGAGCTCAGTAGAGCCAGCAGAAGGAGGGTTAGGCATAATGCTTGAAAGGTCTAGCGTGACACAGGGAGACACTGGGATATGTGTTAATCGCGATGTTATTTTCTTGTTCCAACCAGGCTCCAGCACCAAGCAATAGGGCAGAACGGCATGCGTTCTCTGTCAGAGTCCGGGTGCACCCCGCACAGCTCGGCGGAGTCGCCGTCCACCGCGGCCAGTCCGACCACCAGCGTGTCCAGTATGACAGAGCGGGTGGAAACGGGCACCTCCATTCTCTCAGTAACGTCGAGTGACTCCGAGTGCGATGTATGATACTAAACACCAGTACTGACAGGGAATACGGACCTTAAAAAAGACTATGAAATATCGGGAAGAAAAAAGAGGACCAATTGGTATAACTATATATAAAACAAAACAAAACAACAACAAAAAAAAAAAGATTAAAGCACGTCTTTTTCAAGCGCTTTCAAAGGACCCACGCTTTCCCCTGCCCCCCCCCCCCCAACCCCACCTTCCCCCCTCACTACTTGCATGATATTTTTTGTATCTGGGAAAAAATTTACTTTTAAGTTCAATATTTTTTACAAGGATGGCCGAGAAGAGGGAATTACCAGATCCTGATGTTTATCGCCTTTTTGATCTCTATCTGTTTTAGTCCAAGTGATGATACCGCTCAGCCAAGATGCAATCCTCTTTTATTTCATGTTCATCAGACAATCATTTGAGTCGTAAGCACCTTTTTACAACAATTCTGTCACTGCCTGTGTGGGGTACTGGTGAAATGTGGAATCGAATAGTTATGACTGTAACAGATTTTTATTTTTATTTCAAGATTTTATATTGAATTATGTATATCTTAAAATAATGCGATCATTCTCCCAGTCTGTAATATATGTGTAGAGATATGCCTGTATATAATATTGCTCTCCTGCTCCGTTTCCTTTTCTATCCTTGTTCACTTTTCTTGACTTGGTGTTCCTACATAAAAATATTTGTCAAATTGTATGACGAAAGTGCTCTAGGTTTTTTGTTCGTTTGTTGGATTTTTTTTTTTATACTTTAAATGGAATAATGACGCTAGACAAGCATCAAATGTTATCGGTCACCTTTTATGCAAAATCAATTTATTATGAAATTTGGAGTATTCCTCATCAACATGTTCAGTCATTTTCGTGCTCGCTGAAGGCGCTTATTAATCAATGTTTCTTTACTTGCGTGTTTATGTTCATGTAAAAATTTCTAAATCAAATACAGTATTCCATTTTCTTATAGAAATTGCAGTATGTCTTTTTGTCCTTTTACAGCTGTCCTTAAAAAAACATCCTAATGTCCAGCGGAACTGGACCTAGTGTCAGACGCACAGTTATAACGGTTTTTCACAGTTTTATTATTTATTTGTTGTGTTACATACTCTGCTCTACACACCTTGCTGAAATTAACAGTGAATGCAATGAGATTTTTTGGCTGAGGGTCTTCCTAGTGTGAGGCTACACATATACACGTATAAAACAGTGGAAAACCTCCAGAGTTAGGGTCCTGCTTAGATGAAACTCTTGTTTCTACCTTTTTTGTTTATGGTTGGCAGTGAATACAGAAATTAAGTAAACGCGCCATTAAATGGACTAATCATTGCGGACTCCTCCCCTGCTTCAATCTCCCATTGTGGAGCCCTGAAAGAGGCTTTCTTCTGCGCAGGGCGAGTACTGTTCGAACCTCCTCGTGACAGAAGAAGAAGGAAAAAAAAAACATTCCCTTTCCGCTTCATCGTGCTCTTCATTAATAAAGATAGGGCAATTCTTATATTGAAAAAAGTAGAAATACAAATACGTGTGTACAGAGCATCACTTTTTTATTAACCGCAACCCTTTGGCTTTTATAGAAAAAAAATGGCACAAGTTCACCATTGAATATTTCCCTCGGCTGTGCTTGGAAAGTGTAACGTATGCTTTGTCATTTATATACATCTATAAACGGTCAAAACGCTCCAGCAAAAGCATTACAAATGGGTAGGAGTTTTATACACCTATTACTGACACTCTTTTGAAAATGTTGCCATTAAGTAGACATGGCGTCAACACGTAATGAATTATGTTTTCTGTCTATTATCTTACAGTTACAGGCTTTAATTACATGTATTATTTATTATTACAGTTATTGCAGCATTATTTCAAGATCGTCTTTTAGATATCCACGATGGAGATTATTATTGAATAAAAACACTGGTAAAGGGACACTGGTAAAGCAAATAAGCGGCGGTCGAAATTAACACACTTCTAGTGAAATATTCCCCAAAGTTTCATTAACCTAAGATTACACTGCACATAATCATATTTCCATTGTCTTACCGTTAAAAATCAATATCTGCTCTAAATTTAGTTAACAATCCACAAAGACGATATATAAAGTTAAAATAATTCTATTAGTTAAGCCTGGTTTATTTTGCTGTATACGTTTGATAGCCCGGTTTGCTAACATAAAACACATGTGCACAGCTGTGCTTGTTTTTGTGCAATATATATGTCTTTAAAGAAGGACACTGCACGGTAGCATTTATGTGTCACTGCAGCGAGCAGAACTTGTGCCAACTTCCAGCGAGCGCCCGACCGGGCATCAGGGCGCATGCGCGGCGCGGCGCGGCTTCGCGGCGTCTTTATCAAACTTTTGACTCAGAAACATTGCTTTCGCAGTACATTTACCAATATTTTTAACGATAACTGTACTGATGGCATATTGAAGAAATGAGAAATCAAACATAAAGACATTATGCGGCACGTAAACAACAACAGCAGAGGATGAGGAGGAGGCCTGCGGAAAACTCGGAGGTTAATTGTGGCTGAAATAAATCTGTATTTAAGCCCTTTTACCTCCTAGTTCCGTCTGTAGGAGGAAGATAGGCCCTATCAGGAGCCCAGAGCCCGGAGATCCCGCTGACCCGCCGTGGCTGATCCTTATCACAGCCTCCTCTCGGTCCCCGGACTTCATCTGGACACAGCAATCCGCACTTTGATTAAGATTAAATTAATCGGAAACCGAAAGGCTATCCCCTTTTATGGATAAAATGGACACCGCAAGAAGTTTAAACTAAACACATGGGTGTAAACGAATAGTAATTTTTAAGGTTTTGACGACGGGATTCTCTTGTAATTATGGTCTCCTTGTACATGGCTGCATGCATTGAAGAAAAACAGTGGACAACAAGCCGAAAACTAAATATAGCAACAGAGAGAAATAAAGGGGGATTTATTTAAAAGTTCTTAAAGTTTACCTGAAACATCATATAGTCATAAATTCAAACATCAGCCGTTATAAATAAGAAATTAGATAGCTCTTGGCTATCTAAATGTGTTTTATAGATAGTGTTTATAATGAAAGCAGCTGTGTTTAGCACTGATTTTAACTTGAACGCTATGCATGGAGGTACAAGGACCGTGCGGCTGCAATATATTCATCAAACAAAGAAAGTTTCTGCGGGCCGTGCGCTGTGTGCCACACTGGCGTTTGAAAAGGGACACAACGTAAACGTGAATGTGAGACAAGTGCAAGAACAATGGACCGACATGTTGTTTTTTTTTTTTTTTTTCTTTTTTCTTTTTCTTTATCTCTATGCGTGTCCTCCATGGTGCGTGTGTCCAAAAAAAAAAAAAAAAAAACGGCAGAATGGATTATTTGTCCTATTCCCATAACCTCACGCGCAGGCAGACGGGAGTTATGTGGCTGCGGCCTGCGCCGAGACAGCCTCGCGCTGGCCCTGTTTTTTCTCCTCTGATTTCATCGGTTAACTGAACACAACTTTCCTATTCGTGTGTATTCATGCAGCTCTCAAAGAGCGCCGGCTCCCCCTGACCTGGATTTCAGCGCGCGGCAGAGCGGCGGCGGCGGCGGCGCGCGGCCTCACTTCGCAGCCGCTCTGCGCGAGACCGGGGTCCTTCTCACTTTAGCTTTTAGTTACATTCACGCGCGGCCATTGAAAGGTAAGGTGTCGCACTTAAAAAGAAAAGAGAAAAAAGAAGTAGGCTTATTATTGTCTCGGGACGAGATGTTACAATCCTGTCGAATAATTAATAATACATTTTCTCACTAATAATAATTACTAGCTGTATTTAAATCGTAAAGTTTACTACATGCACCAGCAGTAGAAACAATATTTAAATTTATCAGGTGCAAAGTGCATATTAATTTAAATACTGCTCATTTATCCATAACACTAAATTTTACATCACTAAGTTAAAGTGAACTCCCGCAGCCATTGTATACGTTGTCATTGATGACGCATAGTATGGCAGCAGTTAAGAAAAATAAACACGCCGATTAACTGCATTATTAACAAACCAGTGGATTAATGATTCCATGATTTCAGCGTTGGGTTCAAGCAGCTAAACAGGGACGACTGGGAAATGGAATTATGTAAAATTATATAATAATTAGTATTAGCGTAGCCTTTCCGCCACTTTTACCCGTGTTTACCTACACGAGTTTCGGTTGTTTACACTATGATTCAGTATGAAGTAGAAGTGCGTTACCTGGAAATACTTTGAAACAACGAAGATCATTTATGAAACTTGAGCAGCTCCCTCGTGGTAATGATGACCTCTAATTTTAATGCCACTGTCCGCCGCTCTCATGTTGTTATTCTCTGCCATACCGGGTCTGTGATAAAACATTCTTTAAGACTGGTGGGATTTAAAACTGTAATTCTATTAAACAGTAATTGAGGGGTCACGGGAGGCTATGATACAGGATCAACGCTGCATAAGCCGCCCGTTTGAACTTCAATTTGGAACTGAAGGCAGATGGGATCATAGCGTTTCTCCAGTGCTGCCCCATTCGCAACTGGTCAGCAGAAGGAAAACGCTTTAATGCACATTGATGCACTTTTGAACAACAAACTGTACAAATATGCTCAAGGCAGAGACATCAGACTTCCTTCCCCGTATCCCAAACACCTGTGTGTTCAATGGCCATCTTTCAAAATGCGGACACACGTAGTGCGCGCAAAAGGCACGAAAAGCCCTGCTCAGCAAATATGTTAAATTATGTTTCCAAATATTAATCCAGGAGAAAAGTTGAGGAATTAAGCCAGCATCCATGTACTAACCCCGAGACATGTCGCCGGAGGAAGGAGGACGAAAGTTGTCTGGGTCGCTGTCATACTGTTTCCAGTGGTATGTTCAACATAAAAGGGTCATTTGCGAATTGAATGTGTAATATACGCTTTGCCTTTGTCTTATTTCTTGGCAATAATTTTTCAATGCTGCTGTCAGTATTTCAGGATTACAAGTGGTCCGCATCGCAAGGAGCACAGAGTAACCCCGAGTCTTAGTTCAAGTTGAAAAACTAGCGGATGTGAGGAATGAAGTGCACGAAATGTGCTCAGTTTGTGACATCATCAATGCAATTCACCTGTGCGTGGGAACTGCATGCGTGGCATGAAAGCCACCGGCTTCTTCTCCATTCGGAGACACTGATTTCCGGAGCCCATCACCTATATATAATATAGAAGCCACTTTCACACTCTGCAAACCCTCCAATATGTGGCTATAAGTAGGGAAAAATCACCATTTACATGCCACGAAATAACTATCATTATTTTTGTCTAGAAGAAATATTTAGACTGTAAAAATATTTAAGGAACTTCGTCTAAAATAACATGCCCGAACCAGTGTTTTTTTAAAACTTAATCACTTTCTTAATCACAGATTCCAAAACGACGGTTAGAGCATTTAATTTTCCTTAAATTTTCATACTGATAATCTGTTCATATGTACTGTTATCACTGGACACCCAGTAAACTGGTAGATTACCTAAATAATGTGTTTTTTTTATTATGTTATTAATGACGAATATGGAGCAAACTGTCTATAGCTGACACCTATAATCTGTATCGGGTTTACTGTACTTATATACATTTGTGGAAACAATATTTTACAATCAATTGTCAGTCAGCATAAACGTAAACCATAGGGAACAGAATCACTTCCAACAATGGAAAAGTCGTATTTTTGGAAACAGAGCAAATGTGCTGTAAGTGCGTGCTCAAGAAGTGTTTCCTTGCAGGAACATACTTTGTTCTTGCGTTTAAACTATTGCAACACATAACAGTTTGTGGAACAGTGAAAGTGCGCACTGTGTGCCTTTGCACACTACAAATGTGTAGCATGTCGAGCCCCAGACGTGAAAATTAGGTGACTTTTTGGTGACCCAGCGTCAAAAAAACCCAAGGACGAAAATCCTCACTCCCGCGTGGAAGTGTCAGTCAATCTGTGCTTTATTGTAAAATCATGACAGTCCTGGTCGGAAATAGCTAAGCAGCAAAACAGCTGTTCTTCTAACCAGGCTCTAAATGGCAGAGTTATTACTTTAAACTATTTTTTTTTGAATACTGAAATTAAAAAAACCACAAGTGGAACGCCAGAGTCGATATTATATTGGTTACCAAAATGTATAAGTACTACATGGCAACAGTTCGGAAAATGAAGAAATTGCCATAATCAAAGCAGGTCTAATGATGTATTCAGTTTGTACGCCGCATTTCTGGAGGAAATATTATATGCGAAAAGGTGGAAGGAAGCAGGCAAACGTGTTAAAGACACGTTGTTTGTTGTGTTGATGTTAGTGGAGGGTAAAAAACACACACCAAGTGACCCCTTTTACCTACAGCGGAGAGTGTCAATGCCAAAAAAGAGGAGGGAGACGGAGAGCCGGAGAATGTGTGTCTTAGAAAGAAAGGAGAGGGAGGGAGAGAGAGAGAGAGAGAGAGGATGCGGGTCCGGGTCGCAGAGCGGGGAGAGAGAAGAGACGAGCACCAAGTTCCAGTGTGTTTGAAACCTGTCCTGTCCCGCTTTCCCCGCCTCAATTAGCGGGCGCGCTCCCGCATGAGTCCCGCCGGAGTCCCGCAAGAGCCGCGCGGCGCGAGAGGGGTCGCCCCCCGCACCACCTACAGCGCCCCTGTCCGGCAATCAGCAAAGCATGTCGGGGCAGACTCATTCCGTAAATAATCTTTGACGTCCCAACAAAGACGCCATTCGAGGAGAGTTTCTTGGCAGGAAACCATTTAAACAGATGTCATGTTAGCTTTTCTGCCGCGTTTTGGTGACACATCTCCCGCATGAATCGCCGATTGTTCCGCACTCCATTGTCCGAGCTGGGGGTGGGGTTGGGGGGGGGGGAGCTGCGGCCCAAATGAGTCCCCTTTGCAAGCATTGAGAAGGAAAGGGCTTAGCTGGACCTGCCACGCAGCCCAAAGCCACTGAGCCGAGGCCCGATTTCTGGAGACGGACTGGCAGCGCACCGAAGGCACTGATTTACTTCTTCATTTCCCTCCAGCGCCGGAAAGTTGAGACGTGTCGTTTGCGTGACGCTCCAATAAACTGCTTTCCAGCCAAGAGACCATCATGTGCAACTGTTCGGGAGCACCAGTTTTTTTTTTTTTTTTTTCTTTTTTTTTTATTCCCTTTTGTTTTGTTTTCCCCATTACTGTCACATGAGGGATCGCAGGAATGGCTTTGTGAGTATATGTTGCATATGACAGGTGGGACACACTTGTCACCCTTTACCTCCCTAGACCACTGTTTTCACCCATTTCAGACACCAGCTGAACACAGCTTTCAGCGCGCGCGCGCGCACACACACACACACACACACACACACACACACACACACACACACACACACACACACACACACACACACACACAGCCACCCTTCTGGCGGACCTGTAACACCTTTGAGTGAAATAGTACAAAATCATATAAGTGACAATTTTCTGATGGTGTACTTGGCGCGCTTTATCATATGCACTATTTGCATTTCAGTTCATATAGCAACTATAATGGCGTAGGGGTGGTGATTAAAATTCCAAAATACAAAAAAAAAAAAAGGATCATGTTGACTCAGTTTTATTATATGTGTCGTGTACTCAATTCATTTAATTTTTTGACCAGGCTCTAAACATGCTTTCAGTGAAGTAGACCAGCTATAGTTATTTATTTATCCACCCATGCAAGCGAATCTATACCATTATGTGCAACTTCTCCACTCTTGGGGCGAGTTTCCCATCCACCTTCAACAATCCCGGCGGTGGTGGGGGGGGTATCCTTTACACACTACATACGACTACTAGCTTTCATGTCTAAGAACAAGAAAGAAGAAAAAGAAGAAAAAAAAACATTAAAAACAAGACAAAATAGCGCCAGCTATAGTATACATAAACTACATGTAGGTGATTTACTATGAAAATGGAAATTATGTAACAAATTAAAAAGCATCCGTTGAATAATTGTTATTCTCCCTGGACTGCTGTAAACAGTTGCAAAAGTTAAATTAATCTCCACTCTGTCTGCTCCAGTGACAAACCTCCGTTTTGAGTTTTGATAAAGGTTTTATTTTTTTTTTGTTTTTTTTTTTTAAAACCCATGAGCGATCTGGGCTGTACACACGACCTCTGAATGGGCAGGAGAGGACAGAAGCGGGCGGAACAGGACTGCACACGATTACTGGAAAAGGACGGAGGATCATTCGTTTGTTTGCTTCTGCTGCCATCTAGTGGCAACGTTTCCGAGGAACAGCACCGTAAAACGAACAGTCGCAGCTCAGGAGTCCGAGGACAAGTCTGAGAGAACTTGAAGTTCTGTTACATATCGGGACATGTGCTCCTACATTGCACCATGCACGACTGGAAAAGTTTATTCTAAATGGGTGAAATACCAGGAATGGCTGTGTTTCTATCTGGCAGCAGCAGAACGGAGAAAGGGTCTTAGTAATGGAAAGGGCATCATATTGTTCAGTGCAGGAAATGAATATTGTGTGGGTCTCTCTGTTTCAGGATACACCAGGTAGTGCTCTTCTTAGGGCTGTCGCCTGCAGTCTGAAATCCCACCCTACACCTTCGATCGGCACACTTACCCCGAATCAATACAATAAGAATGTTGCGCTGTATTTTAATGTTAATGGGCTTTATTGTTAATTTCATAGCGTTGTAAGTAGCCTCGGACAAAGAACAGTTAACGACAAGCGTGATAGGTTGCTCAAGTGAATCCTGGTTTGAAATGTGAATTTAGAAAGCAGTGTTCGTAATAAAGAGTTAGGACTCACTGTCTGGGCTGTTTCATTGCAATTCTCACGCTCCAGTTCACGTGCAGCACCACGGGACCGGTGCAGAACAAGTATGGATATAAATGTTTCAGCACATGAAAGTCCAATGATGTCGAAACACTGAACTGTATTTCCATTTGCACAAGATCAAGGAGTAAGACTGTACCAAGTGTAATGGAATACCGGTTCCCTTGTTAATTTTTCACCACTGATACCCCGAGTTGGAGGAAATCTAATGGTGTCCATTGGAGCGAGGCCTTTCAGAGTTAAATTCCAGGGTAAGAGCCGGAGCTCCACACAGCGCACTGTAAATGGACAGTAAAACACACTTATAGGTACAGAAAAACCATTAATCCATGTCTCGGAAGGCCTCTGGAGCACCATGCCAATTTTTTACATTTCCACTCACTGCTCAAATTTCCAAACAATTCCTGACCCCCCCTTTCACCCAAAAGAGCAGGACAGAAATAGACAGTGCTTCTCCAATAAGTGCAACTTCGGGTCTTTGCGGATTTCAGCCCAAACGAAGCGAACGGCAGTATGTAAGTGTTTTTGTGAGGGTTTTTGTTTTAACCAGCATTTGTTCAGAAAATTAAATAATTTGGTCAGGTTGAGTTCTATCCTTTAGGTTTTGTGCTAAGCAGCGGTTTTAAGTTACAATATATATGTTGCTCCTACACTCTTACGCTGCAAGACATCATATGGGACATTGACCAAAGGAGATGACTGTAGATTTGAAGAAGCATAGCTTATGAAAATGTATGGCAAAATCTTGACAAAGAGTTACTAAATCAGCCCTCAACTATAATAAAAAAAAATTTAACATTAAAATCGCAGGCATTTAATAAACACTTGAGACCAAAATATTCTGCTAGTATTTAGAAAACTAGATAAAATGTAATCACATTTTTCATATTGTTTCAGTTGTCACTATTAGTACTACATGCATGCCTATTTAATTTTTATGAGAAATATAAATGTTGATGTTAAGATATGGTTTTATATTCCTTTTCCATACACCCTCATTTCGAGTGTTTGTTACATTTTTTTTTGTCCAGTGGCTTATCAGTTGGACGAAGAGGCAACAAGTCCTTTCCTTCATATTATTATTGCTTTTTTTCATGTGAAGTTATTCAGCAGTTATTCTGTGAGCAATCGTTTGTTATCTCATGCAATAATGGTCTCCCTGCTGATTTTAGACTGCTGTACAAAAACCATACTTTAAAATGTGCTCTTTTTTTTAAATAAATAAAAAAAAAAAAGCCTCACATAAGACCAACCTGTTTCAAAACGAATGCTTCAGACAGACATTCTGCTTTCGTTTGGATATGACCGTATGAAATGAAGAAGCAGGTAACACATTTTTGACGCTTCGCACATACATTTGCTTGACTGTTAACCCTACTCAGCAAAATCATTTACTCTGGCTTTCCCTTTCAAATGCATTTTTAATTTCTGCCCTGTTCCACGGCGCTGTTCTCCAGCTTGCTCTTCAGCTGCACTCTCAGCATTCCAAGCGGAATTAACCAGTGAAACCAGTGAAAGCACTAATACGCAGCATGGCAATGTGTGTGCATTTCAGACACACTAATTATACCACTGTACATTTTATGGTATTCCCCAGGCATCAAACACAACAGCTTATACTGCATAGCAAAAAAAGTGTGAAATCAACACCTTCTTCCCACTACAACAAAGAAAGTAGGGTATTTAAGTTTCTCAGTGAAATTTTTGTAGAAACAGAGCAAATTTGCCTTTTAATGACGACAACGCGTTTCTTTCCGAGCATGTTTTACCCCAGAGAAGGACAATACTGCAAAAGAGGAAGAATGAACATAATGTGGGTCAAGAAGTTGATTCATTTTTCAAAATTAACATAGATATCAACTATAAACTTCTGAAGGTTCCTCATCCTAACAAGCACAGGACAGGAACGCTCTGAAAGAATATAAAACCTATGCATAACATGACTAAAAGGGAAGGATGTGATGCCAGTGTCACCATCATCACTGTCACTGTTTTACCAGTGTCTCTCCTCCTCTTCTGTGCCGTATCCCAAAGCATTGTTTGGATATTGATCCAGCTCAGATGATCAGGAGACAGGTTAACAAACCAAATGCTAGCAACTCTAACATATACTGTATAAGACTCATCTGTTCACTTTGACATATCCATCATAATTGAAATGATTCCTGTTTGCTGCATCTCTCTGGATTATCTTTTAGTACAAAAGTCTCAGGTCTGTTGTTGGTTCCTAACCCTCTCTTTGTTGAGCATTGTTTCCCCTCTGAAAAGACTGGCTGAGATACCAGGACTTGATGTTAACAGAAGCTGACGACATTGTCATGGGGAACAAGACTAGGATATATGAACCTGAGCATCAACTCATAAACTTAAGAGCAACTAATAATCTAGTGACTATGCTGTTTTAGATACATAGTTGTATAATTGCATTAGTAATAATCAGTAAGTAGCTGTATGTTTAAGTTTCTTTTATCAAGAATTCCCCGTTGAACCCCCCAGAGTTTTTCTCCCTTTACATTTATTTAGCAGATGCTTTTCTCCAAAGAACCTTCCAATGAACTCTATGCAGTGTTATGAGCCCACACACCTTATTCACCGCGGTGACTTACACTGCTAGATACACTACTTACAATGGGTCACGCATTCATACATCAGTGGAACACACCCTCTCTGTCACTCACACACTATGGGGGAACCTGAACACCATGTCTTTGGACTGTGGGAGGAAACCCATGCAGACATGGGAGAACATGCAAACTCCATTGCTTTTCAGTCAGGAATCCCTTCCTCTGTTTCCAGTTGGCTTACTTATAGCTTTAATACCTAATATAGTTCAAGTAATTTAATGTATAGCTAAACATGTCTCAGGTCCTTTGTTTCATGTTCTGTGTCATTGTGTTGGAGAAGTGCTCTATGAATTGAACTCAGCTGACTTAAAACTCATTTAGCAGACATCTTTATCCAAGGGAATACTACATACAATACCTCACTTACAAATATGATATCCATGTACACAACATGCAGTTTCTCTTTTAAAATAGTATTCAAAGTATGGCAGTCTAGTCCTTTGCTTGTTGGTACTCACTGTCTTTTCATAATTTGTGGATTAAAAGACAGTTTAAAACTGTTTGAGGACTTGGACCTTTAAACCCAGGTGCTGTGACCTGAATGTGTGGTTTTTAGAAACCACATCTTTTTTTTTAGGTTAATGTCAGCTGCTATAAACCCCCAAAAGGACTTGTGCTCTTAAGGAACAAAACCATTCCATCATCATATCTTGATATCTTATGATAATATCATTGACAAGTCTATAGGTACTTTTAACCAAATATGCTTTTCTGTGTTTATATAGAAAGGTTGTAGAGGTATATTCTTTGTTATAATTCAAATGCTTGAGGGCAATTCAAGCTAAAAGTTTATGCATGATATGAGGGTTTACTTTTAACTTGCTTCTCATTCAGCAAGATGCTTGTCCTGCTGCTTCAGAACTCATCACCTATAGAAACTGATAAATTGTACATTGCTTAAGACAAAGTGTTAAGCAGGAAAATTACATAAAAAAATCCTGGACTAACCCACACAGTTACACACACACACACACACATTTTCAGAACCGCTTGTCCCGTACGGGGTCACGGGGAACCGGAGCCTACCCGGCAACACAGGGCGTAAGGCCAGAGGGGGAAGGGGACACACCCAGGACGGGACGCCAGTCCGTCACAAGGCACCCCAAGCGGGACTCGAACCCCAGACCCACCGGAGAGCAGGACTGCGGTCCAACCCACCGCGCCACCGCGCCACCGCCCACACAGTTACATTCATAGTCATTTTCCCTTTTATTGAAACATTTATGGATATGAAGACATGTGTACATTTGTGTGTGTTCTTATATGAACACACAAAGAATCACATGATGTATAGGGAAATCTTAAAAGCTAGAATGGGTCACAAATTAGAAATCCATCTCAGTAATAATGCAGCTGGTAGCATAGCAATTAGAGCTGCTGTCTTTGGACCCAAAGGTTACAGGTTTAAGCCCCACCTCCACTTGGAGTACCATTGAACAAGGTACTTACCCTAAATTGCTCCAGTAAGATCTCCCAGCTGTATAAATATGTAAATACTTATAGGTAGTTCAACACTAAGCTGCTTTGGAGAAGAGTGTCTGCAAAATAAATGAACATTACATGTTTGGCCCTGTGCTTAACTGTTTGGCTGCACATCTTCTGTTCTGGAGCAGAACATTCTGTGGGACAGCAACTGAAGTGTTTGTTCATCATCGCAAACACACAAATGCATTTACCCGCCGGCAGCTCTGAAGCAAGAAAAGCTAGTTGAACGCGTGCATAACCTGGAGATCTTAATGTCAGCCAACTTTATGCCAGTGACTCCAAACAGGGGAATTGAATTCCAGTGTCCTCTCAGACAAACAAGATGTCAGTAATGACACATCAGCATGAAAACTGGGAAGAAAATGCACAATGTGATAAACATGGAGCTCCTACTTTAATGCTGTTTGTGGGACCCAGAGTTTTAAGTGGTAGGGATCAAGGAGAAGGGGACTAAAATGTGGTAAGCAGGCAATTCAGACATTAATATGCCAATCCACTGTCAGCTCTGAGCTGTTAAATCCTTTATGAACTCAAAATGCTACCATACAAAAGTGTTAAAACATTTCTTCAGGAGCACCAGACAGACAAGGAAGAGACCCAACTCAATTTTCCATGACACCCTTGCTGATGTGGTGTACCATGGTACAGCTGACGGGACAACTCAACCTACAACACAGAAAAATCACAGCCAGGACTGAAAGAAGCTGTCAGGGACATGTGCTAACAATGGAGTTTCCAAACATTTCACTGCAAACATGCCAACTGACTTGTAAAAAAGGATTCATTTAAATGCAGAGGCAAAACACTGGACATACTCCTGAAGTTGTTGGAATGAGACGGTTGAATTGTGTATGTGTAAGACATTTCTGTAAGTACAACTAATTTTAAATGCTCTCAGTACCACCACTCACCAGTAGAGGGAAATCATGAATTAAATGTCAACTAACATTGCCCATCCAGCCATCTACTGTCAAACTGCTTGTCCCAAGCAGGGTCCCAGCAAGCCAGAGCCTACCTGGCAACACAGGGCAGAATGCTGAAGGGGGGGACACACCCAGGATGAGATGAACACCCCAAGCAGGGCTTGAAACCAAGACCCACCACACAGCTGATGTAACATTGTCAATCAACATTAAAAACTAAAAATTTATTGATTTGTTCCATTTTCACCAAAATCTCATCTACTGCAGTGTCTCCATGTTTCAGAGTCTGTGCTGAAAACACAGGGCTTGAAGGTAGGAATACCAACAGGGAAAAAAAAAGTTGTGGAATCTGTATTAGCTTGAAGCAACATTAAATTCAGCTGCTTTAAAATTATTGATAAGAATGTTATGTTCATAACCTCCTGCTGTATTTTGCTCCAATTTATACATTTTGTTCTTCCTTCAGTGAAAGGAGGGACTACAAAAAGGAGTGTAAGTTTAGGTGTAGTGGAGGATCACTTAGGGAGAATGTATTAAGTGTTTGACCTGAAATGCACTTACATTTGCAACTGTGGACATAAAAAGTGATGACAATGCTCACATTCCATTTGTTGTGATATCTATAGATTGTACTAAATAAATTTTTGATCACTGACATAACCAGGTGGCCCTTGGCCCGCTGTAAAATGTCACACCCCTTCTCTTTTTGGGTACATTTTACAGCAAAAAAAAAAAAAAAAAAAAAAAAAAATGGCTTGAGAAAACAGAGGTGAAGATTGCTTTAGAATATTTTTTCTGAAAATACACAGAAGTAAAAAACCACCTTTGTCTTACTAAACTTAAATGTGAGTAATGAGTCCCAGCCTACATATAAAACTGGAAGGCAATGACAATTCTGAATTTTAATACTTAGAACCAATAACCACATCACTAGGTGGAATTTTGCTCACATTTCGCAGATTTCTGTTAACGAAGAATTGTTACGGTCATGGGCGACCGAGAGAAACAGGACGGCAGGACCCAAGTGCGGAGTCGTTCATTTCTGGGGGGGGGGGGGGGAGAGGAGAAAAAAAAAAAAAAAAAAAAAATCAGGCACGTTCTCGGAGTCGGGGACAGGCGGATGGTCGGTCGAGCGGCGTTGAAACGAAGATCCGCGTGGACGTGGTCGGGAGACGAAAGAACCAGAAGACGAGAAATGAGCCCACCGCTTAGATGCGCACCAGCCGCCACAAAGGACAGTGGTTGTCTCTGACTCTCTGAGAAGATGCCGCAGGCATGGAGCTGAGAAGGGTCTTTTGAAGGGTGAACAGTTAATCAGTTGCTGCTGGAGCACAGAGTCAGGTGCTGTCGGTTGAGTTGTGGGCGTGGACGTGACAGCGATAGAATTTAAAGAGTGTTTTCTAGGACAATGTAATGGCTCTGTTATAATTAGACCGACATAGTACAGTTGTCTTATGTACAAGGAACTGTAAGTAAATAAGTAAATGTTGCTTTTTAGTAAGCGAGCAAGACAAAATTAAAGTAGCAATAATAAATAATGAGAAAAAATCAGTTTGTCTGAATTGCAAATGATCGTGTATATTTTGTAGAAATAGGCTGTTGAGATTACATTTTTACTTACAACGGTATACATTTTAAGCATCAGTACTTTTCATTTTTTTGAAACGAGAAACAACATATTGCATAACATAGATTAAAAAAATTAAGGCTCGTTGTAATTACATTGTACAACCACTAGATGGCAGACAATAAACACACACACACACACACACACACACACACACACACACACACACACACACACACACATCATCTGAAACCGCTTCTCTCATGGGGTCGCGGGGAGCCAGAGCCTAACCCGGCAACACAGCGTGAAGGGCTGGAGGGGGAGGGGACATACCAAGGATGGGACGCCAGTCCATTGCAAGGCACCCCAAGCAGGACTCGAACTCCAGACCTACCCACCAGAGCAGGACCTGGTCCAACCCCCTGTGCCACCGCGCCCCTGGCGCAGACAATAAATCAAACCACAAAACAGTGTTAAATGTCTTTTGTCTCTGTTAATTATGTAGAATTTTGTGTCTTTTAGCTTCTCTAGACTATGCAATACATTGTTTATTCAATAATCACCTGACAGGATTACATCAAAATAATGGAGAAATCATAGAACTTTTTTTATTCACTTCTCTTTAACTTGATAGAAATGTGATGAGTATTATGAGCCACAGTACAGTTACACTAGCATATATATTTATTTTATGGGTAAGCTTAAAAGTCACAAATACTGTGGTTCCTGTCATTTGTAAACAATGTTTATTAAAATAGTGCTCAAAATTAATGAATAAGTATTTGGACACTACATTGCTGGAAACCACTGCTCTGCGTTTCAGATTTGGCTTTGGGATGACAGTTGCTGGGATGCTCTCCCAGTCTCTGATGTGAAATTGCCCATCTCTTATGGACCATGCAATGATGGCGCCTGACCAATCGTGCATATGATGGCACAGATGCTGTCGAGCGAGCTCTTGCTGTCATTTCTTTGGATACCCCCCCTTTATAAAGTGCATTGAACCCATGGCATGTCTTCCACGTCTATTGCTGCATGATTGTTCCTCTTACTGCTGGTGGTAAGATGCAATAGGTGCACTGCACAGAACTCAAGTCAAGCAGGAGAATGCTCATAAAGCAAGAAATACCTTGGCTAGTGTTTGGCAGGAGAAGAAAAAAGGCCTTCAGCTCAGCAGCCCCTGACATTTTCTGTGTAAGAGATCTATCAAGAGGGGGAAGAAAGAGCACAGGCAACGAGTGTAGCTAGGAGCCACCATGCAGGCTGAAAAGTCATGGAAAGTCAGGCATAAAAGAAGCGTTTGTGTGTGTGTGTGTGTGTGTGTGTACAGATGTGTGCTTTTTCTGCCTTTGCTGTTATAGATTTTTCAGGTTTTAAAAAAAAACACAAAAAAAATCTTTTTTTTTTTCTCTTATGTTTTGTCTATCTCCAAAATTAAGAGCTGGGATTAGCAAACTAAATTTCCTCAGTGACAAGTAAACATATATACATGCAGCATGTACATGTATGACTGTAAAGGAAAAAGTGTACGGTGTGATATAATCTCTTCTTCCATAACCCATTGTTCTACCCATTTCGACAAAAGGCTGGTACTTCTGCTAAAATCGGATGTAATCTCACCACAGTCCTTACATTGGGGTACCTAGAGCAGGTCTTGGTCTTGCCTCCTACTCCCTTTCCATGAAAATATTTTGTGTACAAACAGAAATCACTGAATATTCAGTGTACAGCATTTACTTGCCTTAAAAGTCTTTTGAAGTGTTTCACCACAGACTTGAAGGTGGAGAGTAATCCTTTCCATTTTCACCCTATATTAGACCAACCGGCTATTGATAAAGAATGTGCAAGAACACAATAACAAGCAAAAACAGCAACTGTGTGAAATCCATTTTGGAGAACACTTTGAAGCACATAACAATTTCAGAGTTGTAATAATCACAATCCATCCATCCATTCTGTAGCTGCTCGTCCTGGTCAGGGTTTTAGGAATTTGTATCTTATCCCAGAATCACTGTGTCAAGGCAGAGGGTGGTGTACCCTGGATGGGATGCCAGTCCATTGCACTGAAGCCCCACACACTCAGTAACTCACCTATATTCACACACTGCAAACAATTTTGCCTCCTCAATCCACCTGAACTGCATGTATTTGGGCTGTGATTTATGAAGTATGAACCTTTTCCTTCCACGAGAGGGCGCTGCTGTGGCACTTTTCAGCATGGAACACGGTGTCAAATCAGCCACATAGGGTTGGAAGTGGAAACTTCAAGATTCCAAGCCAAATACATTTGTTTTTAGGGTTACAGCGTGTTTTACTTGTTGCTTACACCACATTTAAAACAACCATTGATGAAGGACTACAGTGAAGGAATGCAGTGACATCATTGTAAGGCGATTGCAATAACACATTTCTTTTGATTCTGTCTCCCAGACCACTGGGCCGAAGTGTCATAAACTATGACAGTGGAGATGTGAGGGTGAATGAGTTTTGCTCTTGTTCTGACAGTGTCTAGTATGACATTTGCACTTCCTTGTACTGCTTAAAATAGAGGAATCTGCCCAGTCATCCCACGTCTCTTTTCGTCTGCTGGCTGTGATGGAGCAGCAGTCACACAGTGATAAGGAAATACTGAAACAGCAAAATACTGACTCACCAAGACACTGGGGCATTGAAGACAAGCTGAGAAAACTGATGCTTTATGACGCAAAGCAATTTACTGAAATATGAAAACTGGTTTTGGGACAAAAGACACTCAGTTGACAGTGTAAAGAAACCAGGTCATGCGTGATTGTCACTGACTCTCACTTGCAGCTTCAGTCCTTGGTGCTGTGCTTCCAAGTGCCATTTCCTCCACACTGTCTACTTTGTGACACTTTGATTGTCATGTCCCTTGCTGCGTCGACAGCAGTGATGGGCTGCGAGTGTATATCTACACACGTGCAGTTAATCTCACCACCAGGCTGTGTTGCTGGAAGAAAGAAGGAACTGAGGGTCCCCCAACATGCACAGGATTCTTCTGTTTTCACTCAGGTGGTTTCTCCTTATAAACTCTTGTATTGCCACAGAAAGATGGGAAAGCACTTTCTCCAGCACTGATTGGAAACTTTATTTTTCTTCTTCAATCTGGATACAGTTCATTTGCTAAGGATTTTTTAAAATTATATATGACAGATATAGAATAGAGCAGAATTGACTCACATTTTGTATACAGAGGACAAAGCTTGATGTTTCAAAGAAAGGCTTTGTGACTGCTGATTAACTGGAAAAATTGTGGTGGCTTTAGGCCAATCCATATTACTCAGGAAGGACTAAAATGACTTAATTCATTGTGAGTGGCTCAATGCTATATATAAAACACATGAATAAACATCTGCCATTTAAATCCCTTTGGATAATTTAAAGAATGGCAAGTAATATATTACATTTAATTGAAAAATCTACTATGTTTGCATGTAATGGGCTTGGCCCTAATGCCAGGCACTGAGTCAGAGGACCTTCCTCTCCCACAGGTTGTGAAGCTACACTAAAGCAAGTAAATTTGAAAAAGGTTGAGGCTGGCCTACCAGCACTGGGATATGCAACTACAAGGCAAGCAGATCAATGGCGGCAAGCAAAAATGAAGTTCTGATCCCCCAAAAAGGTGAGGTCAAAATACTTAGGAAGAAAACAAGAAAAACACAGATGTATGAAACCAAAAAAACAACCAGCCAGTATTATAAGGTCCCTAAATTGGGGAAATGTCACTGGTTCCTGTAATGTCCCTCAAAATTTGTGGGTGAGTAGACAAATCAATAATACATAATCTAAAGAGGCGTTAAATGGCCTTGTAATTAAAGTACATTTCTACTGACTGTCTATTTTGATGCTTAAAATTGTTTTTACGGCATGAAATGTATTACAACAATATCCATGTGAAATATTTAATCAGCCACTATTTAGGTTTATCCAAAAAAAAAAAAAAAATCACATGGTTGCCCATTTAAAGGCCATTGTGAACTATTCTTTGACAAACACTTGAATTTAGAATTTCTTGCTCTCTGACGAATCAAGATTTTCAGGAAATTGGTTATTGATTATTAAAGCACAAAAACAGACTTTGACTCAGAAACAAATTACTGCTCAAGCACAACTAAATGGACATCATTTTTACAGGTGCCTAAATAATATAATGTCACACCAGAGTAAATGAAGGCAAGCAAATTCAGTTGTTACAGTATTAGTTTTATTTGCATCAGTTTCACAGGACAAGTGGTTTATTATAAGAAATTCTTTTATGAGTATATTTTTATGAAGGTTTTTAAGCAGGCTGGTAGATGCAATGATGTGGTGACTTGCCCATAGTCACCACCATCATGAACAATGGGAACACTACCTGGAGCAGGGTGGCAGCGCTGGAGACGTGGTCAACAGTTCATAAGAAGGTCCTTGTGGCTTTGGTTAATTGGGGTCAAAAGGTACACCAAGGGTTAGAGCACAAGGAACTCATGAAATACCACATGGTCTATTGTACTCCAGCGAAATACCTTGGCAAAGTCACTCAGCCAGAATTCCAACAGCATCTAGCTAATCAAGGGATCTAGCTGGCAAAAAAAAAAAAAAATGTCGATATTTGTATAGCGCTCATTCGTTTTCTACTTGATCTTGCAGAAATTTTTCAGGCAAGTATCCAGAAAATATTTATGTAATTTATCAAATATATATTTCTAACAAATATTTCTGGAATTTCACTTCTATCCCACTTACAGTGGCACAGCCTTCAAAATACAGTTCAATAAAGTTTGCAACAAGAACTGTATTTCTAAGGGTAAAAAGGCAAAAATAATTTCTTTTATAATTTGCAGTTGTGCAACAGATATGAACTGAAAAAAAACGGACGAATAATTGAGATTAGTTTTACAAATACCAAAAGAACACTTGATAATTTAAAAATATCTCATCAAAACACAAGACTTACAAATACATTGTCTGTATATAACAGAAATGTGATCTGCAGAACAAAAAAAAAATCAAAAGTAACACTAAATTCTTTGAAATTTTAGATAAAAAAATTACACTGTTTTGAAATAACTGAGAATCATCCTCCCTCCCCCAAAAAAGTTCTTAAAATCTTCATATAAAGATGCTTTAAGATAACCCATGATTTAGCTTTTTGTTATAATTCCTGTCTCAAATCAGAGATTTTAATTAATACGTTTGACCTACACTTTTACACAGACACCCACACACACATATTAGTATTCACAGTAACGCGGTGAGAAATGCACCGTACATTTTGAGATGCGGAATCTGAAAAAGTAAATACCTGCAGTTAAGTAAAGACTGAAACATTAAAACAGTTGAGTTTAAAAAGCAAAGGCACAGCATTACTTTTAATGCTTATTTTATTTATTTATTTATTTATTCATTTATTGATGCATGCTTGCTTGCTTATTGTATCTATATATTTATTTTTGCATTCATTTCAAGGAGCCACATAATGCAGGTTCCAATATTTATTAATATTTCCGTGCGAGTCAGTCAGCTCTGTCGTTGGACTTTGTATGTACATTGAGCTGTGCGAGTGCTTCAAAAGCCTGTGTGAAAGACAATAATCATTTATTAGGACCTACAAGCCTAGATCTGACCTAACGTGTTTCACCGAGCCTGTGTCATTTCACTGGACAAATACAGAGGGAGATTTTTTAAATCTGGCAGTGTGAAACTGGTGCTACGTTTTCCATCCTCCCGCAGCGGTAACTGGTGACTGCAGGTCTACTTTACCAGATCTGCGATATTTAGTATTTTATGAAATGCAGTGACCCCCCTGAACGATAAATAACATAAGATACTTGCAAACCTTCACCTTAACATCTTTAACCCTTTAACCAATATAAAACACTTTTACTCTGTAAGCGGTATCAATTCCCTCTGCCTCCAGTGACTGAAAACTTCAATTTATGTGTGATCACACTGCAGGCCAAAACCTCAGTAGTAGGTAAAAGGTAAAACCTCTCCATTTTCGTAACCAGGGTTCGCCAGTAGGTCAGCGATATGTACCAGGGGTGTCTATCCCAAACAGAATTTACAAAAAAAATCACAGCGCACTTCAGAAAGTCCGATTTGTGTCGAGAGTGTGTGAACTGAATTTTTAACATTTAAAAGATATTGTTTTCTGGCCAGTCTTTGCTCAGCTTCATAATTCAAACTGCAGAAATAATTGAACATTGACCTACAGAACTGAACTGAGCTACATTAAACTGCAGAACTGAACTATGACCTACAGCTGCAGCAAAACGCAAGGGGTGTTTTGAAGAAACCGTGTCATACATGTTTCCTGAAGTCCTGGAGAAAATGAGTCTAAAGTGATGGTGATGGTGCGTACAACCGACCCGTGTAACCCGATGTCATTCCAAAAAAACAACCTTACCTGTCTTTGCTCCTGTCATTATTGCTCATATACGTAGCTGAGGCCTTTACTTTGCCTTTTAGCACCTTATAGTTCCCTGCATTATCACAAGAGCTCAATGTTTATTTTGACCAAACGTAGAAGTGTTTCTCAAGGTGTGGAGGTACAAGCAGGACGAAAGAAAAACTTCGGCAAGTGCTGAAACAGTGGAGAAAAAGTGACTCAGAACTGTTTACTATGTTTTAAACACTTGCAGTGGCTGTGTTCTGGAGCAACCGCCATCACATGGATTTAATGCTGGACATCATCATTTAACCCTTCAGGTTAAATGATGATGTCCAGCATTAAATCCATGTGAGACTCCATCTGAAAATTGCATTCCTTTCAAGGAGCCACATGTGGAGGTTACAAGTTAAGTTCACATACGGGCGCCTTTACCATGACTTTATCTAAAGATGTGCAAACACTCTTTTTCTCCTGAAAAAACCCAAACATTAATACTACCCTGTCAACACAAATGTACAGTGCGAGGAACTCCTCCGCGTGCCTTTTACAGCGGTCCTGTAACCGAACAAATGATTTCACGGTGATGCTCAGAAATGTTCCGAACAGCTCAGCCCGACGACACGTGATGGAGAATAAGTTGGGTGGGCCGTAGAATAACAGTCATTCCACTCAACAAAGTAATTAATAAACTAAATTAATAAGTTTATTGAAATCTCCTGACTCGAGGTCATCTGACCTGCAGTGACCTGTGTAAGTCACCTGTGTCCAGTATGTATCCTGTTGACTGAATGTGGACGTATATCATTAATAATAATAATAATAATAATAATAATAGTGCCCTTTTCGTGACCACTGAAATCATTCCTGAGTTGTGTTTTTAACATCCTATGATACACTGATCAGGTGTATCTTAAATACCTGTAAAAACTGTTCATTGTGATTAAAAATAAACATCCTAACTTGTAATTGTTTCCCGAACCGTTTTGCCCTTTAAAGTGTTACAGTTTTATTACCAGGGGCATCTTGAAATTGTGAAACTTCCATTAAGGAGCGACTTGGTATCATTTAAGGCCGATTAAGTGTCCGGAATCCTATGAATATTAGGTGCGCTGACAAATATCTTCAGATACTGTATGTTCACACTGACCGTGTTGTTTTCCTCTTCGGTATAATTATTTACTGCCCTGTTCGTCTTATTCAAATCCAACCTACACAATTTTACAATGTTAGAGTTCAGTCATACATGCATTACTCGATTAACACCCTTTTTGAGCTTTTTTTCTAACCTGTAGCTTGGCAAAAAAATAGAAAAATTAAATAAATATATAAAATGCTTATGATCCTTCCTCTGTTGACTCTTTTGCTGTTCTAATCATGAGAATTTAGTTGGAGATATATGTTATAAAACTGGCATGATGTGTTTTTGCAGCGCAATAAAAACAACAATAATAATTTGTGACACCTGTAATTTTGTAGCCACTCGTATTGAGCGCTACGAATAACAAACAATTATCCATTGGTGTCTTTATTACCTGCCTCTCTTTTTTCTAAAGGTACATTATGAGAATTATTATAAAAACTACAGCAAACACTGAGTCTGTGTCGTGGTAACAAAAGGTGGCAAATCAAACACACTTTAAAGTTCTGAGCCAGATATTCTATAATTTTATTAGTATTAATACTATTAATTGCGTAATAATAAACACATTTCATATATTTGTTTCAAATAGTTCTAATATTCCAAAGCAGATATGAAACATTTAGCTACGCCGATTGTTAGACGACGCGTATATAAAAATTTCTATAAAAATTAATCATTAGATTAGCTCTTATCTTTGCAAATGCATTATTCTTAGCGGATTTATCATTAGCTCTTATTTTGCGTTTTATTATCCGACCAATAAAATATGCACTAAATCAGTGGGACTTGCATTGATTGATCTCCGAATGTTACAGTGGGTTGGGTTACAAATGTAAAAATAATAAAAATAAGAAAGTGCAACCAGAATCCAGGCAAAGAATTTTCTGCATAAGTTATACCAGTCCAAGTTGTCAATTAAATGAAATAATAATTTTTAAAAAATCTATTAACCATTACTCAGCAACGCGATTATCAGTAACTTCTGTCGGAACAGTTTCCTGCTTCTTCAAGCTTCGCTTCCCTTTTTAAAACTGTGTTTTAAAACATTGTGTCATTTGTATGAACTTATAAATTGACGTGGAAATGGGACATTTATACGGGGTGGCAACAACTTGTTAGGTACTTTGGGACCAGAAATATTAGCATTAGTACTCAATGGTGTTAATAACAAATATTGGATGGGACTTTTTAGAGCTGCTTGGACAGTATCAGGAAGAGGAGTTTCAGGAAAGCCATCCCTTGTTTTACACCGAGATATAATTCTAATGATGAAGGTTTGTGTGATTTCTACTCTTCTACCTCCAGCCAAAAGTTATGGTGTCATTTTTCCCTCCATCAAAAAATTGCTCCACATTTAACTAATAGTTTTCGTAGAGCTCTTACCCATGTAGTCTGTTTTTGTGCCTTTTTTAAAAGTTTAAACTTTCCGTAAAGTACTTACTAATGCATATTCAGATATTAAAGTGTATCTGCCACCTTTATCCTTCATTACATTGATACTGTAGTTTTCTCATCCATTAGGGTCACAGTGACAGCCCCTAATTCCACTCGGTAACATTGTAAATATAAAAGTGTAAACGTGTAAAACATGGTCTAAAGACAAAAATCGGGTTAAGGAAAAAATACCCAAGAGAAGTGGCAGCATGCAGTAATATTATGGTGACCCCTAGAGATAAAATTCTTTGTTATTAATGGATCCAGAAAACAAATTCACCTGCGCTGATACCATTTAAAGGAAGTCAGATATAAGTTAATACTAATAGGAGTATTAAAAAAAATCAAAGTGGCACTCTTGACTCTTGAGCAGCTCAGCTAAATAAGGCGAGGCGATGGGAGCGAAGAAGTGAGAGAAAAAGCGAGAAGGAGAGAGAGAGAGAACGCGTGGGGAACGACCGAGGCGATCGGGGGCGCGCGGGAAGCGCGAGACCCGCCTTTGTTTAGTCTGTTTCCATTCATTGCCATTGTTTCACTTTGCGTCCTTTTCTAATAAACACGGTTTCCAAAGGTAAATTAGCATAACGCGCCGGGCTGCGAGAGCGTCTTACGGTCAAAGGTTCAAGTACAGACGCGCAGCACGCGCTTCGCGTGGACTTGGTCCGCCGGCGTCGTGCGCGCGCGTCCCACGCGTGTACACCGCCTGCAATCCGTGCTCGTGATACCTTGGAAATACGCGTTTCCACGACGGCACACGCTGTTGCAGCGCCTGCTCAGTCCCGCCACTCCATGTGACAGAGAACTGTTTTCGATGTGCATTTTTTTTTTTTTTTTTACAAATGCAAAAAGGCAGCCTTATTATTATTAATAAAAGTAAACGGCATTGAATATAAGCGCACAGAAAAATATCCCATTGATGACACCGATCATTTTTAAAATTCCAAAGGAAATGACCGCGGCTTCTAGGGCAACAAGAGCAACAAGTAGAGGAATTTCTCTTTACCAAACCATTGTTTGTGGCGCTTATATCGCCCGATACACTGACTGCTAGCAGTAAAATGTTATTGCAGCTTCGCAAGAAAGGAAGCATAGAGCGCGGACGGTCCTTGCCGGCAACAGGTTAAGGGAAGGACGGGGCGCAGGGGCGCGTCCACGGCGCTGCTTTTGGCCCTGCGCGCGTGTGGAGCCCCACTTGTGCTCTGAACACAGACAAAGCACCGTCAGTCAAACTCTGAAAGCTTTCATCCGATCTCAGATTTCACAGCCTTATCACCTCAGCCCTCATAGCTCCCAAAGTAGTATTTATGTGTTGGGCCTTTTCATTAAGGCTATTTGTAGGTTTGCTGCGCGTTAGAAGAAACAGCCGAAATCTGCCTGCCCACCAGGGACCCGAGAAGCACCCTGGCTCTTTTTATTTCAAATTTCTTCCCAGTTGATGCCCTCCTTTCCCAGTGCGCTATTTATTAAGTTCAGCGCATTTTGCACAGTTCGCGGTGTCATCAAACAAAGCGTGGAACTATTTTGCAACGTTTTAAATGACTCATCCAACTTCCAAATAAAAAAAATAAAAAATAAATAATTACAAAGAAGATCAACAAGGAAGTTCTTTCGCACATATTGCAGATCAACTCTCTGACAATTGAATTAAATTAATTACCCTTTGATTTTCTGTAATGTTACTTATTTATTTGGAAACGAGATTAAATGCCAGCGGGCCTTATATTAAAACTGCACCGCGAGGACTGTAGGGCAATAATTATTAATTGTAATTCTTTCACCAGAACAAATCCCGAGCCTCTGAATGGTGACTCCAGACGGTAACATACATCTTTAATGACTTCCGAGGGAACACGCACAATTTAACCCGGGTTATCTCCACTCCAGAGTAGCGCCTCGGTGAACAACCCGATCTGGCCTGACAGGGACCATTCACTAACAGCGCTTACATAATAGACAAAGCCTCTCTTTCTGTTGGGTCAAGAATGAGAAAATAGCAGCACCCCTTCGTAATATTACCGAATGTTTCGGTCGATTTGTCGCTGTATTTTAGAACTGCTTTTACCCTCATGATCCCTAGGGCAGAGAGACAGAAAGGCAGACAGTGCTATATAATATATGATTGTGCTTTTTCTTCACACACGGTGTGACACTTGGTAGCCATGAAAGATGGACTTTTTTGTAGAATTACAGAAATGAGCAGAAAAGAAATAAACTAGTCAAAAATGTATAAGCATCTTAATTTTCAAGCCAGTTCTCCGAGGACAAACCAGATAACTAGATTATGTGCAACAGGCTACCCTGGGCTGACCAAACCATGCCGTATTATGTATCCTGTTTTTGCTGTGACTGAAATGGTAGGGAAAAAGTAATTAAACACTTACGCAGCACATGGTGTTCCTCGTTTTGAAAACACCGACTTGTTAAACATTTTTATAAATACGGAAACTGTTCGATTCTCTCCAGTTTTCACACTTCATTTACGCCAAAATCCATTTAAGATCCACGTTTTGTCTAACTGCGAAACGACTTTGCGCTGAATTAAATTGTACAGAACTGTTAAAAGAACAGTATCGTGCAAGTAAACTTTCACTTTTAGTACACTAGCAGAGTACACTTTACCACTAACCCTGAGAACACTGTAAAACGTGAAGGTATAGTGAAAACGGCCTAAAAATTTTTAAGAAAAAAAGTAAAATATCGGTAGTTGACTATTTTTAAATGTTTGTTTGTTTTTTTTTTTTTCTGCGAGGTTAGGTTCGGAATGGAGGGAAGGGGGAAGAAACAGGCTAGATAGAGTGAACTCATTAATGGTTATAAAAGGTGCAGCTCTATTGGTGGAGTGAGTAGAGCACCCAGGCAGCAAACGGTTCCAAGAGCTCAGCTACTTCCTCCATTGAGCCTGCCAGTTTTTTTTTTTTTTTTTTTGTGTGATCATATTCATTTTCTTGCAAGTTTGTTACTACTAACCTTTATTTAGTTGACTCCTTTGTCCATGGCGATTTAAACAATCAGCTTTCCCATGATTTATCCATTTTACACGGCTGAATTTTGTTACTGTATCTATTTTGGGTAAGTTCCTCGATCAAGGCTTCTACATCGGTTTGGGATTCGAACCATAGACCTTTCAGCTGCAACGAAACAGCCCTAAACACCACACTACCTGCTAGCTCCTCATGCTGTTCTGATTATACATGGCTCTTTTTGGATACGAATGCATAGTTCTGCGCACAGTTCAGTGAGAATGAGATATAATTTTTGTCTCTGCAGCAGAGCGAACGTGATTTCATACAACTTCAGAGCAATCGAGCGCTTTACAAACAGAACGACTAAAGTCCTTTTCGAGAAAAACTTTATGATGACAGAGCAGAACTGCGCCGAAGTCGTACAAGATAAATGAAACACGCTCCCTTTTTATAGATTCAATGTTTAATTTTATTGTAAAGGGTATATGAAACTATGTTGGTATCGATTTTTTTTTTCATATTTTATTATTCGCAAGTTTACATGCAGTCGCTCTCCAAAATAAAATACAAATGAAAAGAAGACATTATAATCTTTTTTTGTTTCAGACTGCTGCTATTATAACAACATCTCCATCTCCATTATGACACCCCGTTAGAAATAAAAATGAATGCGGCCTTTCTGCAAACAGATGAAGAGGATTTTGGGGGGTATACACAGGATTCGGTGTACACGGATCTGTTGTAAGTCTGTCCTCTAAAATAATAATTACGATGATAATAAGAATTAAGACGTTTTATCTTTCGCGCGACACAACCCGTTGTTACATTCTAAGAAAATATCTTTTCACCTCCTACCATGCCGGCTTCTCGCCATCTCACCTCTCTCTCCCCGTGTGTCGCACACATCATGTCCTCTAGATTCTCTCCTTGACTTCGCTTTTTTACATCACTTCAAAGTGTCTGAAGTTTCTCATTAAATGTCTTTAAAAATAAAAAATAAAATTAAAAAAAAAAAAAAAATCAGAATAAGTCACTGTGCTTAAGAGCCCAGATCGACCAGGTTGGACGACATAGGGTTCAGTATGGTGTCGTGTAAGGAGTGGTGGTGGTGCACGGGGTCCGCGCTGGGCACGGGCACCGACACGGGCACCGGGATGGCGCTCGGGCCCGGCGGCGGCGGCGGCGCGAGGCCGTGCAGCGGCGGCAGCCCCGAGCTCGAGGTCAGCAACAAAGCCGGGCTCGACGAGCTGTGGTCCGGGGTCCCCGACGGCGTTTTGTCGTCGTCCGAGCTCCCCAAGATCGTTTTATTCCCATTGATGGAGGAAGTCAGCGGGTTGTGGCTGTTCGTGTTGGAGTTCTCGCTGTTCTCCCTACGGAACACACAGGTACGATGGTTCATCACAAGTGACGGGATTGACCGCGAGCACGAGCCAGAGCAACCCTCCTCCTCGCTCACGTGCCGGTGAAGCAAAACTTACAATTCCTGCCGAAATGGGTGCGTGCATCATCATGTACAAGCCAAGGGTTCGGGTGACCTGCTTTCCCGTTACATCTGCACCAGGCTCAAATAAGCCGAGTTTTACTGAAAGGTTGCGGGACATTTAATTCCCACCAACTCTGTGTCCACGGATAAAACACGGGGTTTATCTATTTACCGCAACACGTGCTTCGCAAATAGATATTATTACGCGCGCATGTATGATATGTGCTGTGCATATTTTTGTGTACACGATGCCACAACTTTTTACAACTTATTCGGGAGCTAGGAGGAGATTAATTGAAACATACATTGTATTTCACTCCTACACCAGGATTTATAATTTCTTTTCAACACACACAACCCTAACCCTATACTTCAGAAACAGAAGGAAAACATAGAGTTTGTAAAATTATACGCGACAGTTTATATCATATATAACACATATGTTAATCTTAGCGACATGATGCATTTCGGTGTTATTTTTATGTTTGGCAAGTTCTCTACAATATACGAGACAGCAAAAGCCTATTGACACACTGTGAATTGTGAGGCCTACTTAATTCCCAACACGCGCGTACAAGACAAGAAAAACACTTCTTTGGAAGAAAATGATCTGTGAGTAATAATTTGTGTTCTGCAAGTAAATAAGGCCCGCTTAATTTCAGCGTGCGTGTTTTTACTGTAACGTGTAAAAATAAAAATGTACCCGCAGTCAAAACTAATTCCACAGGGAAAAGAAAGTGTTTATTTAGGTCGTAAATCTTAAATCGAGGCGAGTAGAAGTGTCCTACCAAAACGGTCTCGCATGTTAAAACTACCGAACTGCATTAAATATATTATATAACTATCAAAAACGAAAATGCAGTTCCTTCACAGCGATTTGAAAATAAAGCTAGAAGTGAAGAGGTCAAGCAAGAACCAAAACACTTTATCGCATTACGCGCTCATTTAATTATGATAAGTGAAAAATAACATACAACGTGGGACGTGGGCCACACGAGCGCCAAATGTGCTTTTATAGAAATGTCTCTCGCTCTCTTTGGCAAACTTTTATGGCCTAAAGTGAGAATGACACTCCGCGTGTGCTTGTTAAAAAAGACAAACTCCCCAAACGTGGCCGAGATCAATTATAAAATGGGTGCGTGTATTTCCCTGAGTATAAACTTGTGTGACTCAGAGCCTTAAAGTAGAAAAGCAGTGATTTACCGCTGTCCTTTCAGCCGGAATTAGTGTCTGCCTGGTGAAAGGGGACACCTTCTAGCAGCACCAGGGCGACCACCTGACTGACCAGCACCGCGCAGCTACCAAAATACAACTCGCAACTTTTACTAAACGATCCCTCGAGTGATTTCCTCGCGACGGCCCCTGTCTGTCCGTCGGAAAGGCGCGTGAGAGGGTTATTATAGTCGGGCGCAGTTGTCCTGTTTAAAACGTCACTTTGATTCCGAACTTTTATACCTACATGTGTGTGTGTGAGTGAGCGAAACGAAAGGCAAGAAGAAGCATTTTACCGCCCGCTCCGCGAGAAAAAGCCGAACCCATGATCATGTGTGTAAATGTACCCCACAAACACCGCAGACTAAGTTCACGAACGCAACGCCGCATAGATGTTCGTTTCCTTTCGCCGCTTTCCTGCCATATCGGCTCCGTTAAAGCTGACACTTCGAGCGCAGCCCGCCGTTTACGCGACAAAAGTCGACGCCGTTCGTTCATTGTTTATGCGTTGCTGCCTTTTCTCTCGCGTCTCTTATTCCGGGTTCCTGGAGGATCACGATGGTGATGCGTGTCGCGTTTTTGCCGCCGCCGCCGCCGCCGCCGCCGTGTTTCCAGCGCAAGAAAAAGACGCGCTTCACGGCCGTTCGGGAAACTCGTACCTTTCTTTGGCTTCGGCCGCCCGGTCCCTCTGCCGCCTGTTTTTGAACCAGTTGCTGACCTGGGTGGTGGTCAGTCCCGTGGCCTCGGCCAGCTCCCTCTTCTCCCGCGGGGACGGGTACGGATTGTGGGTGTACCACTCCCTCAGGACGCTCCGGCTCTTCTCCTTGAAGCAGTAGCTCGTCTCCTCTCCGTCCCAGATGGAGCGCGGCAGGGGGAACTTTCTGCGGACGCGGTACTTGCCCACGGCCCCGAGGGGGCGACCCCGCAGCTTCTCCGCCTCGATGTAGTGCGCCTTGAGCCACAGCTGCTGCAGCTTCGGGTGGTTGTGCGGGGAGAACTGGTGGCTCTCCAGGATTTTGTACAGTTCTCTGAAGTTGCCCCGGTGGAAGGCCACCACGGCCTTGGCTTTGAGCACACTCTCGTTCTTGTGGAGGTGTTCGCAGGCGGGCAGCGACCAGAGGAAGCGGCCCAGGCGCTCGATGTTCCCTCCTTGCTGGAGCACCTCGCACACACACGCAACTTGCTCCTGCGTGAAACCAAACGTCGGAAGCATGGACATGATGATGATCGCTAGTTAAATCGGAACAAGTGATGATACTCTCCACTATCTCTGCTCTTAGACTAAGACATCAAAAGCCCGAATCCTGTAGGTCCTGCGCAGCAGCAGCAGCACAAAAGTGTCTCAAAATTAGAACGATAAAATCCAGCCTTGGTGTGAAAAAAAGGGGAAAAAAAAAACAGTTTTAGTCCGGCTCAGAAATCACGTATCGCGCACGGCAATCCCATAAAACGTCAAAGAAACAAAGTTTTTACTCCTTCCAGAGTCGATCTCCACCTTTTCTATGGAGTTTCCACATAACGTACTCTTAAAACCCGGAGTCGTTCGCGTGTTTTAATAATATTATTCTAAGCTGGCGAGAAGAGCGATTATGTGGACTGTGATTGGTCGGTTATCTGACCCGGGGATGGGGGGATAAGACAATAGTTTTAGTCAAATTATTTGCCATGGTTACGCTGTCATTCAAGGTAACCCGATCTGCTTTGAGGTGGCTCCCCGGCCCCGCTCACAGATTGTACCCCCCAACCCCGACCCGCCCACCCATTGAAATATTGCTTACATTTTTTCCTTCTATATTACATTTTTTTTCGCTGTTCTTTGACAGACACTTGCAGCAGCCAAACAGCGCGGAGCTGCATCGCACCGATCTTTCTATTCAGGGGAGGATGGCGCCAGAGCTCGCGCGCGTGTGCTCCCATCCGCGTGCGCTCCCGAGAGCGCGCCGCGCGCTCTCGGCACTCTCCGGTGTCAGCGTCCAAAAATATCAGTTAGCGATCCACACTCCGTCCGTGTCGTGGCACATTCACTGAGATAATACTGAGTGCTCAAAACCCAAATATATAGATTGCATTGATCAAAAAACGAAAATATTTCAATTAACCGAGGATGACAGAAGTTCTCCCGTACATCATCAGCCAAAAACGTTGGTAATTATTTTTATTTAGATTCATACCGTGTCTGTTTCTGTTACGTTGATATTAACTTAAGATTAGCTTTAACTAATGTGACAAATAACAAGAATAGTTGCTATGGGTGCTTATTATATTGATTAAAAAAATGCAGGCAAGGCTTTGCTGCTTAGAGGAGCCCGAATTGAACTGAACACAGAACGCGTTCTTATCAATGAATTAATGCGCCTTGAATGGAAGCGTTACCGCTCCCCCCCCCCCCCCCCCCCCCCCCAATACATTATTTAAAGCATATGACTTATGCACAGAAAAATACACAGTTAAACTGAAGGCAGAAGTCTCAAGCAAGCCCAAGGAAAGAGGTTAGAAAAGGGAACTCAAGAGTCCCGCACAAGTGCATTTTAAATTAAGAAATTGATACTGTGATGCCCACAGTGAAAGGAAAACGGCGCGGTGAAGTGCGGCCGCTGAGCCCCGAGCAGGACTATAGGAGAGGGGCTGCTTCACCGGTACTGTCACCTCTCTGAAGAACCCGCAATCGAACCAGCACCTGGTAAGACAAACCTGTTCACAAACGATGAACAGATTAGAGGCTGCGGAATATCTCTTAGGAGTTATTTTTAATCATTCAGTGGGGTCGGTGTCTGCAAATGTACACTATTGTGTTGAATAGAATACTGGTGCTGGCAAAGTATTTCTCGACTGATTCCTTTGGCACCGTTCTTTCCGAAAGCTTTTCATTACAACAGTTAATAAATAGCATTACTGCAAATATTGAGCAGCAAAACAATTCTGCACACCTCTAACACCGGTGGTTTAAAGTAAGAATAAAATCAGAAGAAATCTCACGAAAGCGCTATTTTGTGTGGTATTATTAGCCTCTCGAGGCAGTCGTGTTACATTGTAGTAATCATGCATTAGAAAGGGATGTAGTTGTGTGCTTCTACTTTAGAGCAGCTCCTCCATTGGTGTTTGGTCCTCATTGCATATTATCAGCGGTCCTGAAAGGTATATTGTGTTTACAGACACCGTAGTTTAGTATCTTACATATTTTAGCACTTCACAAATATGTAAAGAGCAGCTAGCGCAAATATTTCTCCCTCTTATAGCCATTATATACTGTATGTTAGAATATCATAATCACAGTAAATCAGTTACCTACATTTTAATGATAAAAGACATTCAAAAGCATAATCACCCAGAATATCTCTGACAGAATGCAGGAATATGAACAGAAATATTTTTACTATTTGGTTTGTTCTTGTGCCTCCACAAATTGACCAGTTTGACAGTAGAAACATTTCTACATATAAAATCAAAAGTAACATACAGTCTTATTCCGCTTTATTTATGACACACGGTAAATGGTACAAAGAACATTTGTGCAAATGCGATACAGTATTTTCTAGATTAAGTGCCAGTTAATGGTTAAATTCAGTCCAGCTATTTAAAATTTCTGTTTATTGATGAGTAATAATAAAATGATCTCAATCATTCTGGCACAGCGGGCTCAACTCAAGAGTACCTGAAGGGCCTGGAACATCATGAAACAGAGTTTTCTGTCTTCTTATAATACGGTATATAAGTAATAGTGCATTTAGACACATATGTATGAGTGCGCGCTTAATGAGCGCAATAAAGCTATTCAATCTATTCAATCACAGCCTATCAGACAGAGTTTCAATGCCTGGGTCCTCTTTCATCAATAAAACATATAATCCTGTAAGGGGACCCTAATCCGTTTCCATGTTTTGATATAACGAGGAGAGAAAAACGGGTGTTTACAATTTAATAAAAAAGACTTGGGTTTCGCCTTAAGCCAAGTTCAGAGAATGCTATTTGGTATTATCTTATCTCCTGAGAATCATCCAGGGACCAGAGCAGAGAAATTGATATTCATAGAAAACAACTGTTCGATTTAATCTCATAAAGGAATGCGAATATATGAAAAAAATTTACAATTCAGCGATATTAAATTAAGCTTAATGAATTATGGACTTCAAAACATCCAGGCGTTTATTAAATTTAGACGCATTATGATAATTTATTCAAGTTATTAATTATTATTTGGAGTTTATGATATTTGTCGCTGAATGTATACGCTTTCTCAATTTTCTGTGAGAGCAAAAGCAATAAGCAGGCATTTTTCAGCAGGAGCGCTTGAACACTGTTTGACAGACTGATCACTCGGGGCACCTTTTAAATTCGCTTATCTGCTTCAGCAATCATAAAGAAACAGAAAATCGAGTTCCTGCTGAACACACACGGAGCCTCTAAAATCCATACCATAAATATTGCTCAGTCAGTAACGATATTCTTGTACAGGGCACGAATTAATAGAGTCTTTATTAGATTTATCTTACATACACACGCATTCTCCCACGTTTATTTTCACATAGTGACGTTAGGGATGCGCTCATCCTCTAAATGCACTTTTTACATTACACCAGGGTGTTTTGTTGCCTGGAAATTTCTTTGCTTTATTCCAGCTGTCAAGTTGTGTAATCTTATTTTCCCTGTATTTAACTCGAAATTGATAGATGCGTTATCTCTTACATGACGGAAGTTGGATTTTTTTACATCATGGCATATTAAAGGAATATATTTGGTTTGACACTAGGCTATTAAACAGCATAATAAGGGTACTGATATAGCAATAAAACACAATCAATCAGTCAATCAATCAATCAATCAATCAATCAGGTACGAGGAAACGCTCCATGCCATCTTTTTATGCTTTACTTATAACGTCTGTGCGTTGATTAAAGTGTTATTGTAAAGCACGGCAGCCCAGCAAAGAACAAAATTAGAAGGGAAGGGCTTCCCAACACTGTGGGCCATCAAACTCCATCGAACTCCTTGCAGCGCGAGCTCCGCGGCAGAAGGCAGCGGGCAGTGACAGGGCGAATCAAGGTCCCCGATATGCCTTGACAATGTTTGTAAACCTCTTGTTTCCACGGATCATTTTGATCAGAGGTGCGCGGGCCCCGCGTGGCTCTCTTCGACGATGATTATTACGATGCTGATGAATGGGGATCGCCTTACGTCTAATAGCCGCCCCCCTGTTTTCACAACCTCCCGCCGCTCACCCGAGCTGCTCGCTGCCACGACCTCCACTAATTGGACTGATTACTGCAAGATGTCCATGGAGCTCGGAGAGGCAGCGTGCGGATGGGAGCTCTCCTCCGGCCAGGCCAGGGCTTCGTCCCATAGACCCATGATGCCCCTCATGATCGTGTGGGATGGAGTCAACACACTGGTGCAGCGATGACTGCTCGCGAGAACCTGAATGAGCTATGGCATTCAGTTCAATAATTGCTCATCTTTTACCATTCTGCTGTCATATAAACCACAACCTTACAACGCAAGGAAGTGAAAAGGTAGCCCGTCATATTCGATCTGTTTACATGGAAATAAGAGCTGACCGAATCAAAGCAATATATACATGCGAAAAATGTAGGTTTATTGGTGTCGGCTACTATAAGTGGCAAATTGTGGAAAATAAATATGAACATAATGAAATGTAAGGTGAAAGCGTGCGGCTCACTTGAGTCTGTAGGTAAGAAAGAAAGCTGAAAGGTAGAGCTGAATTATTTTTTGAAAAATGCAAAGGGTGTTATCCCAAGAACGAATACTTGCAATTATTATTTGACAATTCTTTGGGATTTTTTGGCGCCCGAGGAAAAACGTCGTGTCGTATAATCGGTTTATGAATTAGTTTATTAAAATTGACTTCATAAACCACCCCAATAGTACCGCGCTACAACGGGCCGTTGTCTGAAGCCACCAGTCGGTAGTTAATTTTATTCCCCGAATTTCCGCTGCTCATTGACTTGTTTTTGCAGTCCTGAATCATTTAGTCTAATTTAAAGGTGTGTGCTTCCTCACCATGTTTGATGTTTTGCGCTTATGATTCGGCGAGTCTTACCGTCCCGCGAGACCGAGTCGGCGCGTGACACGGCGCGACTCTGTCTCTCGTCAAAGCGGCGCGCGGGCGCCTCGCGGCAGCGGGCAGCGCACGTGGGGCAATTACAAAAATTGCGCGCATTTGCTGCAATTTCAGTGCTCTGCAGCGCGACACCAAATATACTATGGATTTATGTATATGGCAAAGAGTCCGTGAAAAAAAGCGCAGAAAGCGGCGGTAAAACTCGAACCTGTGACTGATGCCTGGAAATAAACTGAGCCATAAGGAGCAAGAAAGTCGCAACACACATCAAACACTGAAAGGCAAACCACTGTGTTTAAAACTACTAGTACGAAATGAACTTTGCAATCTAAAATATTTTACCAAACATGATTACTACAGTAATGTGTAGATCGTTTCAGCTGCGGCGCTTAAACTTGTCTTCAGCATAATAATAACATTTAAATGCAGAACCAACGTCAAAAATGATACGCAAAAGTTTCCCCCGCTTATCTCCTCAGACACGTACATACATGCGACTCTGCACACCAAGACACACTAGAGTAACACCCTTGTGCCACAATTTTACATCACAGAATAATTTGTTTATTCATTAGTTCCTGTAATGAAAATGTTATTTACGGAATATGTTAATTTCTTGTAAAAAGTTAACCACTGTACTCCACTGAAATATTAAGTTAAAAATTGCATGTGTACAGTTCATGATATACAATAATTTCAATATTGACTGTGACAGACTCGCCATTTTACGAAAGAAATTCATAAAACGTACATAAATATTTATAAATATATATCTATTGATATATATCTATAACAACAAAAAATGTAATATGGCGAACTGGAAATGAAGGAACTGGAACACAGATTTAAAATGTTACTCTGTTTCCCATAAAAGAACGTATTTTTCCTGTAACCCATTTCCTGGAAATTCAAACCGTCACCGCAAAACATTTTTTTAAAAAATTAAAACTTCTTTCACATTATTGCTTTACGCCAGCAAAAAGGAGACTGGATCATAAAGTATTACATTTTTCATGCCTTATAAATAACAGTAAATACCGAAGAGGCTAATTAAACAATTGTTTTAATTTAAATAGCATGAATTATAACCTTTTTTGTTCTGGGATGAATGCTGATACAACAGTAATATACATATACAAGTGAAAATATGGTATATTAATACACGCTCGTCACCAAAATGTGTCTTGAAAAGAAATCTGAGAAAACTGCAGAGACTTCGAGGTCGCATGCATGGACGTCTCGTATCAACATCTTGGCTTTTGGACACTGCCCCAAAACCAATTAAAATTAAATCACGAAAGCAATGTTGGTAAAGAACAAAAGTGAAAGCAAAACGTGTTATTTCGTGAGGTGGGGGGGGGGGTTACCCCATGCGCATCAGAGGAACTGCAGGGTTTCCACAGAACAAGGCGAAGTGTGACACCAACACGCGGATGGATCCTCCCTCTCCGGACCCAGCGCTGGCGCGCGCGCAGCGACGCTCCGCCGTGGACCGAGCGGCTCCCCGCTAACACGGATGGGCTGTCGCTCGGAGCAAAGCAAACACGAAAGGGTTCCAACACAATGCCCAGCGGGTGGGCACTTGACAAAGGTCGCCCCCGGGGGAGGCTGTAAATGAAGATTTATAAGCGCCGGGGCAAATTGCGCATTAAGGGGCCGTTTCGCGAGACTAAATTATGTCATGTGAATGTATGTATTTTCGCAGTCCGTCTGTTATTTGTCATCCCGCCCCGTCGTTTATTCAGTGAGTTAGCAAAATGTTTAACTCCATCAAATGGACGAGCAGGAACCATAATTACTACAAGTAAACACACCTTATTGCCGTTTGAGGAGCTGCGCTGTACATACAGAACTTTGTGTCCTCGGGACCCGAACTGGGTTTCAACGGAGCCCTTTGACAGCTGCGCTGCTGAACCTGTCAATCGTTGTTATTCATTTCTGTATTTAATCAAAGCAGTTTCGGTTAAGCACATGTTTGTGTTGCAGAAGATCCTTATGTATGTATACACACACACACACACACACACACACTCACACACTGTGCTTGGATTCATATCTACAGTTACATGTAGTCCTGAATACTTTGATTCTATTGGCCACAAATGAAATATTTTACAGAAACACCTTCACAAGGTGGAAGACAGCAGTTAGAGCTGCACATCTGAATGTCTGAGATGAAAAAGGACATGTTCGACTTCCATGTGAGTCGCAGAGTAACTGGTTTCATATTTCAATGCGCAAGACATGTTTGACTCCTCCAAAAGTTGAACTAAAGCATAATTATATTGCACTATATAACACTACCCACCACATAGACAGTTACAATGGCATATCTCAAAATGCCTAAACCAATAATAAAAATCATCTCAACATTATTTTTGTTCATTTATTTTGAATGGCAAAATACGCTCCTGGTCTAGGTGTAATATTTCGACTCAGTTGAGGTCCCTGGTGAAGCCTTCGTTAATAAAGCTTTTTGTTGATCAAAAAATTAATTATGCCTGTTTATAAAGGAGCATCATTAATTTCGCAGTTACAATTTATTTATCAGGTAGATGAATCTGTATGCAGTTATTTACTGGACGTGTACAGAATGATTCAACACACATCCGAAAATTTACCATATTTTGAAAACATGCTCCATGGGTTAAACAGTAACCGCAGAAAATGCCATGCCTCTTTGACACTGTAGTTTGCATGGCCATCTGGCCCATTTCACCTAGTCACATACGATTCAGCTATGTAATGCTTCATTCATTCATTCATTCATTCATTCATTCATTCATTCATCCCATCAGTATACATTGGCAAACAGACAGCTCGGGAATGTGGTCATAAAGGTGTCCTAAGGTATTCGATCTGACTCAGTGCTGTTCACTTCCGGTATGACAGTTCAGATTTTAGTCAGACTCCAATCCTTCCGTAAGACAGAACTGAACAGTGCAGTGTGAGCTGTGCGGTAATCATTATGACTGCTAACATCCTGAATATCTGCCTCGCTTGTGCCATGGACTGCACGTCAGAGCATTTTGTGAGGACTAGATTAAGTGAAAACTGAGCCAGGCCCCCACTTTCTCCCCAGAATGTCGAAACTTATATACTGTAGATAAGAAAAATGATTAGAAAGAATAACCCACATTTTGTTTGGGGTTTCAATGAGTTCTGCATGAATTTCTTGTTCACAGAACCGCTGAGAAACACGTCAGTTGCAAAAGACTTTGCTGCCAATAAATTGTGTCACGGAATAGCACGTACTACGTAGGTTGAGCTTGCATGATTGTTTGGGGGCCTCTGCCGCAGCCCGTGCGCTCTGCTTGCGGGACGTGGGTTTGGGTTGCGCAGGGCACACAGGTGTGGCTTCTTGTGGCCCTTCAAGTCAGAGCATTCTTGTGCTTGCAAGATAATGACCATCTGGAAACCTGTCAGCTGCCTGAACGTTTACTGCCAACGTGTCCCCTTCGAAAGTCTTGAAGTTCCAACAACCTATTATGCAACTTAGAAGGCTCATTTTAATCTCAGAGGGTATCTCTTTACTTATGTCAAATCATTTTGTATGGAAGCAGGGCACTGCTTAATGCATTTGTCTTACGAAACATCCTTCTATAGTTTTGGGATGATGTCAGATGAGGTTTTATTAAACTGACCCAAGAATGAGCAGTGTGCTAGCACGCAATTTGTGTCCCTTCCTGCAGCCAGATTTTTACGTTTAGGTCATGGCGTGTCACAACATGATCTGTAAATATTTACTTGATACAGGCAGATATTCCAGTTTGCTTTAAAAACAGACCAAAACTCTATGTAGCATATTCATAGTGACCTAAATGTCTTTTTTTAGGACAACTTGGCTGAATATCATGGAGGGGCTTACTTTATCATGATGTTATAACAGTTATTATAACAAAAATATATATGCGCCTTTATTGTAATACATACTTATTTTGTGCCTGCATAGATTTTTAAAAAGCCAGCTATGTTGATATGGTGTTTGAATTACAAATAAAGGACACACACACACATTTTCAGAACCACTTGTCCCTTATGGGGTCACAGGGAACCGGAGCCTACCCGGCAACACAGGGCATAAGGCCAGAGGGGGAAGGGGACACACCCAGGACAGGACACCAGTCTGCCGCAAGGCACCCCAAGCGGGACTTGAACCCCAGACCCACCGGAGAGCAGGACTGCGGTCCAACCCACTGCGCCACCGCATCCCCGTAAATAAAGGACAATTTTTCCTTAATATTCCCTGTTCAGACCACTGACAAGTTCATCATTTACAATACGGTCAACTTACGACATTCATGTTTTGAAAAATTGTTCTAATGGATACTTTGCAATTCCTAATGAGTTTATCAACATAAACAAAATAACAATGTATGCTCATAATTTCATGCATGATATAAACGAGACAGTGTAATATTGACATATCATAATGAAACCAAAAAAAAACACGCATTCTCAAGACACCATCAGATATGATCACTGGATAATTTAAACTCCATCTTTACTTATTCAGGAAACCTAATATTGTAACGCCTAATGTAATTTTAAAAAAATTAAAAGGGATAATAATATCAGGTGGTCCATCAAGTATTTAAAAACGTTGATATACTAATATGAGAGACATGAAACCACCGACTGTTAAGATTAAGTAAGAGACACTACCCTAGTAAATGAAGACATCAATTTCTCTGAATACCAGGATTGTGTTACGTGATTGTTTTTAATATGGCAAGCCAGCCTAATTAAGTGCTTGGGAAATTTTAACTTTTTTCCTCTAGGAGGCTACCAATTACAATCAATTTGGATGTGCAACCACATTAATTTACTTTGGGGAGAACGGGAGTGAGGCTTAGGCAGGAGAAATGGATATAAGCACTGAACATGTGTGGGTAAAACACTGCTATTATTGTCATTTAATAGGCACACATACATAAAAACACACACACAACTTAAACATTACGTTCTTTGTGGTTCTTAGCAGAGTGACTTTATCGTTATCCAAATTAGAGATTTCCATAACAGCGAAGATAATCTGTAATTTTTTCATTGTTAAATTACCCACTAGAATGCTACATTGTCAGTTACTGGCAAGCAAGGAAGGATTCATTTATTTTCTCTTCAGTGACATGTCTCCCACACAGTAAAATAAAAGCAGTAATGTTCTGGATCTTCCACAACTCACCACAACTCTCTTTTAAATCATGATATTTAGACTCGAGTAATACATTGTCTGATCTGGCAGATATTTCATAGACTGTGTCTTTGCAGACTTACAACAGATGTTAGGTTGTCTTTTAATCAGATTTAGTAGCACCAAGTTCACACGCATATGAGTATCAGAAATATTCCTTTGGCAAGGGATTACTGTGATCTCTACAAATTCCCATTATATCCAGAAATTAGACTTCCCACATACCTACTGACTGATGCACTGGTAATAACCGACTATGTGTCTATTCCACAGTGGCAGTATTATAAAACTGAATATGACTGTCTATTGAATTTTCTTACCTACACCCCCAAAACAACTTTAATAATAACAGTTCCAAGTGCACCCAATTTGGCTTCGTTTTGAAGTTCTTTCAAAACAAGCACCGTTGATTGTTGAGCCCATGAATTTAGTGAACGTGCATATGGGTCACCTTTTCTGATTGTGAACCGTTTTCTTTGTGGAAAAATACATCCGGTCTCTTATGCTCTTGCTGCAGTCAACCAAATATTGAGTAACAAGAGCTATTAAGAACTCAGCTTGAAATAATGCGTGTCTGTTTTGCACGGAACTTTGGCTTCTAAAAATTTCCAGAAGGTGAAAATGAATTCACTCCTTTTCCTTTTATAGTCTTTCTGTATTTCGCTTTCATTACTATGACTACTGTTACTATAAATAGCAGTGTTTGTCCCCGGAGTCAGTGAGATATGGGGAAGAAGGCCAGAGCAGCTGTGGGTTGTGGAGGGCTACATCTGGCTATCAGTTGGTACACAGTAGTCCCATACAGTAGTGGGGAATCAACACTCAGGCATTAAAAGAGACTTTGCACTGAGGGGTCAGGGGATATTACTGGCTTGATCAGTGGGGGCTGACAGCCACAGGCTTCAGCTGCAGACAGTGGAGGCGCAGCAAGGGGCCGCGCAACTTTTGATCAAGCGGCGACCTCTCCGAGGATAATGAGCACCGTCCTGCTTCCGAGCGCAGCAAACCCTGCAAAGAAACCGCATTTTCCACTTACAGTTTAAGGATGCTTCTGGTGTTACGGAGTTCCATTTATTAATTAGTTTGGGCAAAATGCTGCCAAACTGTAAATTAAAAAAACTGAAAAATACACACACACACATTTTCAGAACCGCTTATCCCATATGGGGTCACGGGGAACCGGAGCCTACCCGGCAACACAGGGCGTAAGGCCAGAGGGGGAGGGGACACACCCAGGACGGGACGCCAGTCTATCTCAAGGCACCCCAAGCGGGACTCGAACCCCAGACCCACTAGAGAGCAGGACTGTGGGCTAACCCACTGCGCCACTGCGCCACCCCAACTGAAAAATAAATCAGTCAAAATACTTTCAAAAACTGCATTTATGATGCATTTTGCAGATATTCCCTACAATCTCTTCAGTTTCCTATGCTGGGGGAAAGCCTGCCATTCAAGGCCCTATGTGGCACACCAGCCTATGACTACAAACGCCCAGATGTGCAGAAGTTCTGAAACAGCTCCCCCGGCCAGAGGTAAAATCGAAGGAGGACAGAGGAGCACGTGCTTCCACAACAGGACTCTCGGGTGAAGAGCAGTGGTCCCCCTCTTGTTTATTTTCTCTTCACAGTATAAAAAATTTCCACACAGGACAATAAAGAAGAAGTTTCTACAATCGACAAGCACAGCGTAAAGCCTTCGGCCGAGGCCTGTAGACTCACATCTATATGACATACTGAAAAAATAAAATTGCCTCTACAGCGCACTAAAAGCACATGTTGCTAGTAAAACAATTATTGAGACACTTTTCCAGCACTAAGATAATTTAAAACATGTATAATTTCAGGATATGGCAACATTTCCCATGTTTTTCTTAAAAATAATAACTTTATCCCGAGGTTTCTGAATACTTTTGGAAAACTTTATTGGCCTTTAACCTTGGGTTCTGCAACATGTTTTCCAAAGCCAGTACAGTACATGGGTAACAGAAATATTAAGTTCCCTGAATGGGTTTTTTAAGTAAAGCAACCGTACCAAACAATATTTTGCTTTTGCTGCAGTGCTTTACTCAGTATTATAAACTCATTATGCATTAAAAAGAAAAAATCATTGGAAGCACATACATATGTCCAGCCTGCCATTAAAACTTAGAAGGATAAGTTTACTCCCATATGAATCAACAGATGTATAGAAATTGAAAGTCTCCACATTATTTTTCTCTGGTCCAACTTGACTCTATGAATCAGGTTTTTTTTTTTTGTTGAGTAATTCTGATAAAGTTCTCAAATTCTAGAACTTGGCGGAGCTGAGATTTGCACTCACTGCGTCCACAAAATGTAGATCTGTTAGTCAGGTAAAAAAAATATATATTTTCTTTTCATATACACATATACACAATGCAAACACACAGAACAAACACTACACACGTATGAGTAGACGCATACATGTAAACTGTGATTTTTATACATACAAATGCTGCATACATAAAAATGAAGTCCCCTGCAAAGTAGACGAATGTTTTACTCTATAAAAAAGCCGCACCTCTATTGAGAAGTGAGGTGGGAGTGGGGTCAGAAACAATTCTTCAGCCCCACCGAAAGGGAAGTGACATGAAATACTCAGAGATGAAAATTAGCCCTCTTACGCAAACAAACTGTGCCGTCCTAACCTAGTCTCTCTAATGGCCAATAAAACCTGGATGCACATTTCACTTAAGACCTGAGAACAGGGACAAATGAGTGATACGCACAGTCCTGTAGCTGTGCTTAATTATCGTTCATTTCTGTACATTTCGTGGAGGCCATCAAGGTCTTCGGTAGATGCGATGTACATAAATACCCTTTACATGGCTTTTATAAGCCATTTGCTCTTTGCAACCTAAAACCACCTGGACAGAATACAGACCCTCGTATAAAAACACAGCAAATTCCCCACTTCTACTTTGATGTTCCTCGTGACCTTTGCAACACGCGACTCTTCCATCTATAATTTTTCCTCTCCTTTTCCATTTTGTTCAGGCTATAATCTAAGCCACCCAATAAAGTGACTTACTACAACGAGTGCAAATGGAAAAACTGAACATTTTGTCAAGATGCACAGATTTCTCCTATTCTAACTTGAGAAATACTTGGTTTTTATTAGGGTGGAGGCAGGGGCTGGAGGGTGCAGTCTCTCTAATGGTTTCTTTGGGAACCATATGTCCTTCATGTCAGCTAAAATTCTACAGTTACAGTTTAGGTTAGTGTGAAAGACAGACAAGTTGTATAATAGGAGGCCTTGGGGCTTTTTAAAAAGATCTCACAGTATTACGTTACCATCAATAAATTCAACTCTGCGATAGTGCTGACATAAATTAGGGGCCCAAGTTTTCCTGCAACTGCACATCCAAAAGGTGTCATTGTGCTAGGGTGCAGTCTGAGTTCTGCATATACTCACCAGCTGTTAATTAGAAAGCCAGTTTTTGTAAAAACAGGCATTAATCTTTGGTTCAGTAATAGTTCAAATGTTCTTGAACTTTATATTCCCAGATGGATTAGAAAGGTAGGATAACATTTAGGTTTTGTGCTGTGGAAAAAAAAAAAAAAAAAAGTGCTTATTAATGCTTTTCTCTTCGGGGCTGAAAGTATCGAACTTAAGTGGCACACATAACAACTGGAGTGCCGTTTCCATTCGCTTTCCGAGCCCGAGGGCTTGTAAATGGTTACAGATACTGCAAACCCAATTTAAATTTAATATTAAATCTCAGCATATAAGGATGGAAAAGGTTGTCTCTGTCTTTTCTCCCTTTTCAAGCTGTGAGTTACATTCAAAGTAATTTAATACAGTGGGACTCTACTGGGGCTACAAAACAGAGGAAGTCCAAGAAAAATATTTCAAAATCCATGCATTGTGTACTTGTGTGAAGTAATAATTAAAGAAAGCATCTACTGCACTATAAATGTGTCGATGAAGACTCAAATCACATTGCAGCACCACTGCACTGGAAAAAATACATTTTTTTTTTCTTTATCACTACTGTCAGTAACAGTAAATGCCACAATCATAAATCATAGTTTGATCATAACATTGACATAATCAATGGCGTCAGTTTTTTGAATATAGAAGCAACCGGTAAATCACCAGTACTGACTGTGCCTGAAGATAAACCAAATGGGCACTTATTTTCACTTTTGAGATGGGAATAAAAAGGGTTATAACTTTCCTGATAGTTATCCATTGTTTTGTAAGTGTTCATCCTGTAAAATTCATTCACCAGTAGATGAAAAGAAACAAGAACTTTGGAATTCAGATTTTTTTGAATTACAGGACAAATAGTCTCACAGGAGAGGAAAGAAACATATGGGAAAGTCACTAAAGGATAGGAAAGTCCAGTGTGTCCACCCTTACCTCCTCATGGGAAAAATATAAAAATGATTACACACATTCTTTAGGTTTATAGACAGATTGCGGTTCATCGTTTGCTTGTCATCAAAAGTAATTTAGTCACTTGTTGCTCCCACGTCTGGATTTGAGGGTCAACAATTTGGCAAAAAGATAGCAGCGCAAAAGGCACCTCCTCACTCCTTTAAAAAAGTCTCAAAAGTGACCATCGCCTACAGGGCAGCAGCTCTAGCATGTTTGTGGAAAGGGCATCTGCTATAGACGAAACGTTAAGCTATCAATATGTCACCCGGCAGCACAACTATCACAAGCTTGATCTTGTTATCGGTAGCAAGTTCTGGTTTTAATTTATTCTTACAAGGAAACAGATTTTCAGATTTTTCAAATTCTCTAAAAATCCATTTAAGTTCCTAAAACAATTAATATTACAGATTTGATTGTGATTATTGTGTAACAAAATTGTAAATGACATTTAATTATAATGTATAAGCTAAACGTTTTTAATATTTTGTATTACTTTCAGTATTGTCCTTTTTAACATGACAAGGTTTTCAGTGTTTATATATATATATATATATATTATATATAGTAATATCTTGCCAGATGGATAACAGAACTGCTGTTTGCACTTTTTCCCCGTTGTGTATTATACTCCAGCAGAAATTATGTTCACTCTGCTGGAGTTAAGTTGAGCTCAAATCATCCTCACAAATCAATTTTTATAGTTTCATAATATTTTATTATGTGTGTTAAGCAGGGAGATTGTTATAGATTATAGAGTTCAAATTGTCCATGTGGCGGGAAAAAAGGCTTTGAGAGTTTAATGTGGTAGATAAAACTTACCATTGAAAGCTTATCTTGCTCATCTCAGCATGTTTGCAGATGTTAACTTTTTCTTCATGCAGTCTTGTATGTAATTTGATGAATTCGGGCAGCTTCATGTGGGCTCAGAAGACTGACTCACTAGGCAAAGGCTTTTACTGTAGTACAGAGTCAATGGTAATTTAATTGGAAGCATTTACCTGTGTTTCACCTTTCTTGTTTATACTTGCGCTTCAAACAGCATTTATGACATGGCAGGTTTGAGTTTACTTCAGTCATTTGTCAACATGGACGTGTTGCTGCCTGTTCCTCATAATGTTAGTGCAGAAATTGTGATGATGGTTGGAAAAGGATTAAGCTGTTCAACGGCTGAGGAACCAAGGGAAGAGAGTATCCAATAGGTCAAAACAACCTCCTTTTTTCCACCGTGGTCAGATGTGGGCGGTCAGTGTTGGTGTGCCGCTGGGCACGGTCCAACAGCCTTCCCTACAGAGCTGAGCCGCTGTCCTAGGCTGTTGGACCTAGAGGGCAGGGGAAGAAACAGACAGACGGGAAGTTGAAACGCTACCGTCGGATGGTAAACAAGGTCAAGGAGACAACAGCGGAAGAGCAAATGATACAGGATCTATTTTTTCCCACTCTTTCATGAGTTGCCACGAGGCAGTGAATCTTTGTAGCGTGCAATAAATGTGTGTAGAGGAGGGACTTTTCAGGTACAACAGTCCAAGCATAAACACGATCTCGTTTTGTCATTACGTAAGAGAATAGGTGCAAAATAAAAATATTACTTAAAGTGCAGAAAAGGGACAAGTTAGTATTAATGCTAGCAGTGGAAAAAAAAATGGTTTTGTATAAAAACAGGAAATTCTGTGCAATAGCAGGAACGAATCGGTATGAGGGCTACAGAGAGGCATTGTCTGTAAGACACATACACACACCTGAGCCAAAGTGTCCTCTGTCTCATCTTGATCCCAAGCCTTAGGGACCATCTTTTGAATTCAGTGCTCCAGGAAAAACCTGGCAGGAGTATTGTGACTCCTCGTGATGAATGAGTGAAACAAAACCTACGGGATAATGAAAGGAAACTATGCAACAGGGATGGCATTTTATAATTCTCCTTCAATATATTAGTATGGATCCTTTTGAGGACAGCAGTGACCTGAGAAAGAAGAGAAAAGGAGAAAGGGAAAATCATTCCCCATGAAACACAAAGGGCCTGTGCAAACATTTGGTCCGGTCATCTGGCAAATATATGACAGAAGGTAGAACTGAACTACTGAACTAAAGAACAATTTTTTAGCACTGTAAAAAAAAAAGAAAAAAAAAACCTGGATCCAGTTTGAGACGACAACGCTTAAACTAACCTCGTGCTACTTAACGGCCTTTGAGATTACATGTTCAGTTGTTTTATCTCTTGCGTGATGGTACATTTCTCCCTGTTGTACCTGCTACCAAGCTCTTTACCAGAGAGCCAAAACATTACTGCTGTAATAAATAGTGAAACGGGTGTTATTTCCTTGCCCTGGTTTCCCAGGAGACAGCTGACATTGAGCAGTCTCACTCTCCACTTGGCTTTCATCTGATTTCAAAATCAGAGGCACTTTCTGTGCGTTGCTTTGCTGCTTTACTTAAGATTTTGAATTATGCCTCAGCTCAATAGTCCTACAAGTGCAACGCCACCTCTGAGAGGCAGAAAAAAAAAATCCATATTGAATGACCATGAAGAGTTTGAATTGATCAAGCAGACTTACTCCTGGCTGAAGGTTTGACCACATTCTTTAAAACAAATGTCTCATTGTTTTTGATCAATTCTGTGCACTTAATTAAGAGGTAAATTATGGGATGCCCAGATGTTGAATGCCTGGAAGCCTAGTGCTGTGTTCAGTAGGTCAGGGGTCTGTCTGCAAAGGCCTTGACTCTGTTTTTTATCAACTTGTTCAGGAAATAAGCAGCACCCACCCCCATCCCCCAAACATATACATACAGACACAACCTAATTTAGGTAAATTGATCATGCATGTCAGTTATCTGCCCTACCTAGCCTGCCAGCTAAGTTCACCTTCAAAATGTCTTTGAAAAATTTCTCTTGCATGAAGCAGGATGGGAGGTCGAGAACTGTGGTGGCAGGCTGGATTTAAAAAGTGATCCTTCACGCACCCCTCCTGGGCTGTTGAGTCACATTACACCCGTATGTGGGTGTGTTAGTTGATGTGGGGTTACCCTCAGCTGGAGGGAGCCACTCCAGGATGCAGGGGTGACCTTGGTGATGGAGTCCAGGGACTACGAGAGAGCAAAGGGGCCATTGAGCAAACCAGAAACCTCTTTCAGAGCTATCTGCCATACATGTCTAAAGGGGGCAGGCATTTAGTATTGCCATGAAACCCCTGTATCAGTGGTAGTGTGGAGCTCAGAAGGCTGGTGGAGGACTCAGAATAGGACATGGACAGCAAATACAGCATAGACATTGGCTCGGAGAGCTCCGCGACACACCTGTGACATGGAAGGGGTGTCAAGCAGGCTAGATGTTTCTTAGTCTTTTCCACCTAGATCACTGTCCCTCAATGAAAATCTTGCCAGCACTTAAAGGAACCAAAGGTCCTGATCTTTGCTGGCAATGCTGAACCCTTGAACTAGTCAATTCGAAAGAAGGCACACCCTGCTATTGTCTGTTCCTGAAATGTAAGGTCATCTAAGGGAAGGGTTCCTGCAAGAAGAACATCTTGGCTTAGATGTGTTGACAGTTTAAATGCAATACTGAAAGTGCAATAATAAGAAGCGGTGATGACTTCCAAAAAAGTAAAACAGAAACCTGAAGGAGCTTTGTCAATAGCTGGTGTGACTGAACTTCTATTTTTTCACTGATGGAGGAAGACTTTTCGCTTATCATAATACTCATGAAAAGGTCTTAATTCCTAATGATTGAAAGATCAGAAAACGCAAAGCATAAGCGTTTTCATCCTTGTGTCGCTTTCCATGCTTGTTGGTGGCAGCTCTCTTTTCAGAATGGACTGCTTTCTCCACTCTGTTTGACACTGGATTCACAAGAAGAATGAGAAAAAAACCATACAGATGAAGCTGTAGCCGGAAAGCAGCTGAAAAATGAAAGAGGAGCAAGATCTGTGATGTTTTCAACAGGAAACAGAAAAATAAACACAAAGGAAAACCCATGATCCGTGTCAGTTATTAATTATAATCACCAATTTCTCAGAAGCATTCCGGTGTTTTCTCTTTTTTGTTCGTTTAGATCGAGGGAAGTTGGTAAACAGTCGCTGTAACAGTTCAGGCAAAATTCACCTTTTCGCCTATAAAATCAGGTGCTGTTTGCGACCGCAGTCACACGTACGCCACACGCTCTTCGCCAGGGGAAATAAAAGGCGTTGATGAACCGGTTCGTCCATTCATCAGAAAGCCATTGTATTTGATTACACAAATGAATTCAAACAATTCTCATACCACAGACCTAGTCTGAGACCTGAAGGGTGAAGTTACCTGATCAGTTTTGCTGAACGTGAAATGAAACAAAAATATTTTTAACAGCGAGAGAAAAGAACTCTGTTTGTCCTAAGGAGGGAACAGAATTCCAGGTCCAGCCTCTGCCCCGCACTTTAGCCTGCCGCTGTGTGGCTACTGGACAGTTATTAAACTGAACATTAACAAGGACGGGTAACAGCAAAAGCCTTGTAACTCAGAGGAGCAAGGTGTCGAGATCATTAATTTTAACAAGGAAAGTCGATATAATCGCTGCAGAACGGTTATTTCGCAGATGTCTGTCAGTGTCGCCGGGGTGCCGTGGACCAGGACCTGAGCAAATGACTGAAGCCCCAAGATGACACAGCTTGGATTCATTATCCATCAGTATTAGTTTAAGCTCCATTACAGAGAGCGATCGCTTAAAGCAAAGAGTCCGTAACTCTCCGGACCGCCGTGTTTGAGGCCGCGGCCATCGGAATTTTAATTGTCTGAGACAAAGAGGGTTTTAATTTTTCCCCCCAGTCCATCTATCTTTCCCCTTCGTTTTTCTTACTTCCATGAAACAATAAAGTAGTCTGGCCTAAGTTACAGACCTTCTTTGAAGTGCTGGAGGATCCCATAAATAAAGTGGGCACCTTTGGGAGCTCGTTCTGTGGTGTATGCAAACCGCTATTTCATAGTCATCTTGATTTGTGGCTGTCTGCATCCCGCTTCTCCAGGCACTGTAAATCTTTACCCCCAAGGCCGTCATTAAGCCGGCGGGGGAGGGCTACAGGCAGTCACTGTTGGTCATTTTGTGCTCAGCTGTGTTTCATTGCTACGGTCCTCAAAACCCCAACCCCTACACCAGGACTAAATCTACCCTCACCATGCTCTCGTCCGGGGGTCTCCAAGCGTTCCGTCCGATGCCTCTTGTCCTACGAGCTCATAAAAGAGTATTCCTATTAAGTCATAAAGGTTTTCTTTTTTTTTTTTTTAACAAATGCACCATTTCATTGCTTGAAAGAGCAGAAAATGTCAGAGGAGAAATAAACCTAAGTTACTGCTTCCAGGTTAAAAAAATGGCAACAAGTAATAGAAATAGTAGTAAGGAAAGAGGTTGAGAAAAAAAACTTGCATAGTGCCATGCGTGATCTTTGTCCCCCTCCTCCTGTAGACACCTGCACACATCTAATGTTTCACCGAGTCCTGGAAAACAAATGCATAGCTCCAATCTCTTAATCCATGCGGCTCCAGAGAGCGCAGTTACATGAGAAGCCAAGCTGATGATGCTGGGCGTCGGTGGGGCAGCTTAATCTTTTTTAATTCAAATCAAGGAGGTCCCATGTGGCGTGCGGATGATACCCTATATGCTGCAATCAGACTGACCTCCACTCTGGGCGCTCTAAATGATTAATGAAGCTGCCTCCCAAGTTTGTTTCCATGGTGACGGGAAACATGATAGCCCTCAAGAATCTGGTGCTTGCCTGAGAGTGCAGGGAGAAAGGAGGGAGGTGGATGGGAGTGAAGGGTGGTAGGGAGGTACAGGGTACGGGAAGGGATGTTTAGGGGTTTGAAGGGGGCGCCCCCCCTCCCCCCCCCCTTCCCTTTTCTGCACACATATAATCACAAACACAGGTTGGTAGGTCAGTCCAATATTGAGGGCAGGTGACTTGGCAATAGTCTACCGAAGATGTGTCAGGCTTTTTAGGGAGGTGGGGTCAAGTGGGAAGTTCTCTTTTTTGAGAGGAAAGGAATGTAGAAGAGATACGTTTGTAGTGGGAACCTGACCAGGTTACATAGACGAGGGGTAAAGGGACAGTAGAACTCAGGAAGGGGACACATCCAAGACATGAGGGAGATGGAGACACAGAAGGTCACCTGGAAGTGGTGTGTAGGGGTTAGTCAAACATTACAACAGACACAATTTTACACCTAATAATTACATTCTGTCTGGAAAAATTTCCTGTTTACAACTGCAGCTTTTGACAATAAACACCCTTCGGGTTTTCACAGCAACTGTCACTGTGCTGCACGAGTGTCGTTTTTAAGGGTCGTGTGGCGTGCTGGTTCATTGCAATAGCGATTCTGCATACTTACTTCGATAGTACCTCACCTCACATGGTGTCTGCGGTGTAAATGGGAAAGAAGTAAGTTCTACATCCTACAGTGTGGAGCTCTGAATCCCCCGGGGAATGCGGAGTTGTCCTGGATTAAAGATAACATGTTCAACATGTTTTTTGCACAACAGGGTGAGAAGATGAGAGTCTAGCTGATGTAACAGCAGTAATAAATACTTCTACAAAGTTCAGTGATGAAAAAGTGACAAAAAATTCAATGCAACAGCCAGACTGTGTACATTCCCAAGGTGACAAAAAGGCAAAAAACACAGACGCTCTGAAACCACTGGCCCGGCAAACCTGAGCCTAACCTAGCAACACAGGGTGCAAGGCTGGAGGGGAAACACCCAGGGCAGGACATCAGTCCAGCACAAGGCACCCCAAGCAGGACTCGGACCCCAGACCCCCCAGAGAGTAGGGCTCAGCCAAACCCACTGTGCCACCGAACTTCCCAGGTAAAAACACTGAGAAACTAAATGAAGCATGTCAATATTTCAGCGTGTCTAAGCCAGGTCTGCATTTTGCAGGATCCTCTTGCTCCAAACCTGTCACTGTGTTGGGAGAAAGTTCTAGGAACAAGATATGTTATTGTTTCTGATGGATCTAGATTTGTGCTTATTGCCCTTCTCAGTGGTGGACCTTGGTGAACTGCTTGAAAACCTCTTCCGTAATGAAAACACAGCAATGAGATGTGTTTTTAATGAATGAATTTACATATTAGTTTTGTACACATTTTTAAATAAATCACTGACCTTATTATTGTACATATTTGTTTCCTTAATACGAGGCTATGCATCAAGCCTGTCTTCTTTATCTGAGTTGACCTTGTGTTCATCCTTGCAATGGCGGGGGTGCAGAAAGCATATTTTTAAAACTGCAAATTAATCAATGAATGACTTTTGCAGGAGACAAAGTTCTCATGTTGCCGACTTCCTCCCCCTTTTCCAAAATGTCATAAAATGTGGACACGGAGGCTATTTCTGTGTCTGCAGACAACCAGCGGAAAACACTATATCCGTTACTCCCGGCCCGGGCGCTTGGGTTCAAAGGCACCAGGTACGAAGGCCACAGAGAGGGCCCTAGAAAGGTGACTGGCTTATCACCTTAGCCATTGTCTACTGAAGGATGGACAGAGAATCCAGTCTAAGGAGATGGGTCCTCTTCTACTAAAGTGATCAGAATCAATTAAACGGCGGGCTTGGGTTTGAGGCCCAGATCTACACTGGCTGTCTTTTTTTTTAGTGTTTGGATGATACTTATGACACTTGTGTGGAGATGTGAGGACTGAGCTTCAATCCCTCACTTGATGCGGTGACCAATTAATCTAAAACTGTAAGAGCCAAGCACAAACTGTTGGGTTTAAGTTAAGCCCAAGGTCCAGGGATTAGTACATATTTGTGGATTTGAGATATGAACGCCTGACCACAATAAGCATGGAGGAATACGATGCTATTGACAGTACCGTCCCCAACTCTTTGTGCTTATGCCTTAAAGCTATACACTGAAGTGCTTCAAAATCACTTTTAGACCCTCGAGAAGACAAGGTAGCCGGCCAGATGCTGATGATGATGCATGTTTCTTCCTCTGTGTTTTGCCTTACTGAAATGTTGGTGAGCAAGTATCTCATCACCGGCGTAACGCAATGGCAGATGGCTGATGAAACCGCTTGGCTTTCACGGGAAACCACACAGACAAATCAGAAGCGACCCCCTCCACAACTGTATCAAAATACCATCCACGCTGTCGTTTAACATGTCCCCTTTTGGTAACTGTATATATGTTCCCCCTCCCTCAAACATAGCGTAAGCCACCATCACAGCCACAGCACGGGTTTAACGTTTTCAGGAAGGGTTTGCACCACGGGAAACATAAGACAGCCCTCAACTGGATCATGACTGAAGATCCTTGTTCCTGTCCATGTGGAAAGACAAGGAAACTCTAAACCTGTAAAGAGGTGTGTCATCAAAAAGTCTCGCTATATTTAACAGCTTGTTTACATACAACCTGAGGTTTGACACAGGGAAGTTGCGTCACCCATTTGGGATTTTTTAAAAGGATGCTAAGAGGGTGTGGTGGTGCAGTGGGTTTGGTCGGGTCCTGTTCGGTGGCGGGTCTGAGGTTTGAGTCCTGCTTGGGGTGCCTTGCGACAGACTGGTGTCCCATCCTGGGTGTGTCCCCTTCCCCCTCCAGCCTTGCGCCCTGTGTTGCTGGGTTAGGCTCCTGTTCGCTGCGACCCCGCTTGGGACAAGCTGTTTCAGACAGTGTGTGTAAACTGTTGCTTTAAAGGTATGACCTGAAAAGAAAGTGTAGCCGTTGATTACAGCGTGAACAGACGAACTGACACAGTGAGAGTGAACATACCTTCGAACCCTCAGGGCTGTCCAATACAGCTGGGCAGCACAAGGCGAAGGCACTGTTTCCCACATGTCACTGGATGGCACTTATAGCCCTGTATGAAAAACAGATGTTAGATCTAGTGACTTCTTATTCGCTAATAATGTCGATTACATTTATTCACTTAGACACTTTTCTCCAACACAACTTACAATGGATACTATGTAGCGTTATGAGCCCACACACCTTATTCACCGTGGTGACTTACACTGCTAGATACACTACTTACACTGGGTCACTCATCCATACATCAGTGGAACACACACACACACACACTCTCTCTCTGTCACTCACACACGAGGGGTGAACCTGAACAGCTCGGCTATGGAGTGTGGGAGGAAACCAGAGCACCCAGAGTAAATCCGCACAGACACGGAGAGAACATGCAAACTCCACACAGACTGAGCGGGGATCAAACCCACGTCCTCACTCACCGTGCCACCGTGCCACCCTAATTAAACAATTAAAGAGCTGTCACTGAAGTACAGCATGCAAGTTTGGGCAGTCATCGGTGGGATGGAAATTTCTCTCCCGGGTAAGCGAAGTCACAGGCCGTGTCTTTGGGAGATGGGGAAGCGGAAGAAGATGCTGCTGATGGTCAAGGCGGTAAGGGCGGTAAAGGCAGTAAACGCACCCTGCGGTATTGCTGTTTTAGTTGCATTTTTCCTCTATTACTCTGAGTTGTTCAGTGATGGGAAGTGCAGGATTGATGTTGGGGTGTCACTGTGTAGGAGATGTGATGTCTGAGGAAGGGGGGGAATGGGAGTTTACATGACTCTGCTCTTACACATGACTCTCCTCCTATGGCCAGAGAACTGTACTGAGTGAGCGGTGCTTGGGGGGTATCAGTGACACAGATGTGGGGCCTGACCCGGTCCGTCCACCCGCTCTATGACAAGCCAAGGCGTCGGGGGAGTGTTGCACGGACCTGCTTCCCGACCCACTCCCGACTCCGGTTTCCACATTTCCTGCCGACTGACAGCGGCAATTACAGATGTTTGTTGTGCCCTGCCCCCCTCCTCACAAATATGTGAAACTGAAGAGGGTTCCGGGCTCGCCCTGGCCGTCGAAAGCCCGTCCGCTGCGGTTCCCACATGACCGGCTCCATGGCATCGCCTGGACATGTGGACGACATGTGGCATAAGCTCTGCTGGAATGGGTACAGTCACGAACGTAAATGTAAGCAAAGAAAATAAACCAAAATTATTTTAACGGCATTTCATCTAGGCAGGCGGCAAAAGGCCGAGAATTCGGAAAATGTGGAAACACCCCGTTCGGAAGGATGCTGAGCGTTTGATTCCGGCGCTGCTCGCAAGACTCTACCCAGCATGGGTCTGGATAGAAAGCAGCTCAGAGGAAGAGAGTGCGGCACCTGTGCACCCTCCAGGGTTGCAGTCCTGTCGAGAAGAGTTCGTGCCCATAAATAAGCGCACGCGTGTGTGTGTGAGCGAATGAGTGTGTGTGGTTCACTATCATAATATATTTGAAAAATTTCAGTCTGGTTTCAGCACTGGTCACAGCACTCACACATGTTGTTAATGATATTCTCATCTCTTCTGATGCTGGTCAGATCTCTGTTGTTACAGTATGTTACCGGACTTGAGTTCGATACTCCAGACCATAGTTGGGAGTTTTTGTTCCTTTCCTCCGTGGCCAGCGGGAAACTTATAGCTCCGTAAAAGTACTATATTATGATAGTCGGCAGTCAGCTGCCTTCTTTGTTTCTTTATTTCGTGTATTTATTTTTCTTGCCGTATGCCTGTGTTAAAGCGCTCTGTGTCGCCTCGTGGGAAGAGCGCTCCATAAAAATTAATTGAATTGAACTGAATCGAATTGACCGAGGCCATCGCAAGCGTGGCTAAGAGTGGTTCACAGGGCGAAGCACATGCGTATGTATTGCAGGTAATGTGTCTACGCACAGTTATGTCAAAAGCCATGCTGCTACGAGCAAGTAAACCCTGGCACGACCTTCCGTTATTCGAACGGAACACACCGCTGACATCAGGTTCAAACGAGATTTATGCATTTCGCCATCATCAGCGGGGGCGTGGTGGTGCTCTCCGGTGGGTCTGGGGTTCGAGTCCCGCTTGGGGTGCCTCGCGATGGACTGGCGTCCCGTCCCGGGCGCGTCCCCTCCCCCTCCGGCCTTGCGCCCTCTGTTGCTGGGTTGGGCTCGGGCTCCGGATCCCCGCGACCCCCGTACGGGACAAGCGGTTTCAGACGATGTGCTGCCATCAGCATGCGTGTTTACACCCATAAAACAGATCACGATGAAAAATGAAGCGCAATTTCAAGAGCGCAGCCTTGACAACGGGGTTATTCACTCACAGCGAAACTTTTGAAAAATGTTGCTTTAAAGAAAACGGGCGGCGGCGGGGGAAGGAGAACACGCGAACAGTGAGCAGAAAACACTAAGCCAATTAGCCGGCGAGAGCAAAGCTGGCCGATTTATTAGGGGTAAACAGAGCGAGGAATGTTTAGAGTGCGCGGTCTCAGGAGAGGCAGGATGGAAAGCGGCCTCATGTCGTGTCGGGATTCACGGTTTTTCAACAAATGGCAGCAACTGCAAACCTCGGTCATAGCTCACCGGCAGGCGTGACAGTGTTTGTAAATGTCCAATCAATCCATCTGCATTAAAACAGCACGACCCCTCGCACGGAACTCACAGACCTGTGTTCACGCAAGGGTTCTCGAGCAAACACCGTGTACGTACATCAACCGTGTTTTTAACACGCTTTATGTCTTACATACCACGTGCTGATGACCCGAAGGTCGGTACCATCATTAGTGGCGACAAGCTTCCATAAAAGTAGACTAATGAATGAAATCGCTGACATACATGCATGTATGTATATGCACAGTGGCACACACACACACACACATATTCAAAAAATGCAACAGTCATGTTACATGATTTATGAGGCGGGGAAATGGGGTCGTGTTGAATTAAGAAAATGTGTGTTTAAACCCAAAACCAGTAGGTATCAGTAGACTAATGCATCAGCTATTGACTGGATACTTGAGCCTGGGAGGCTGAATCCCAGCAGCGGCCCATCGATCCTGTAGGGAAGCAGTCTTTTTGAATGCTGTAATCTGCTTGCGCACAGACTCTGTAGAAATGCTCATTTTTGATTCTGTGTCTCCGCAAATCGATCAACACAAACCATTTTACCTATAGCGTCATTGAAGAATGTAGCATTTCCTACAAAAGTCCATTAAAAAAAACCTGTACCCGTTTATGCTTTTATATTTTACTGTGAAATAATTTATTTAGTCGAACCCTTTGTTAAAAGTGACATAAAATGTAAGGTTTGTACACTAAGCCGCTTATAACATTTATCCACTTGTACAGCAGGGTAACAAATGTTGTGTATTTACATATGCGCAATGTTTTATTTTTTAATATTTTACCTGTTTACATAGAATAAATAGAATTATTTCAGCATGGCGAAGGAGAACTATATAAACACAGCAGATGTTAATTCCCATATACTTTTCGCTTGTTAATAATATCTGATGGGAACACACGTCTGGAATATAATTACTGAAGGTGAGAAATTTCATTTTTAGCCTGGCTTCGGGTCCAAGTTCATTGTTGTCAACTTATGTAATACTTCACTCTTGGTGCGCTGACGATTTCTCCTGCTAAAATAAGGCTCCGATCCAAACCTGGACTGCGCCTCTGAGTCAGGAAGACGATGCCAACGATGCCACAGTGTTTCATCATCCTTTGGCCGATCAAACTAAATACAAACCATTAAAACTGTTTATGCTGAGATGTTTAAGTAAAAAAGTCTGAAAAAATTAAATAAGCAGTCTGCATTCTCCAGTTATGAAAATAAACCAGTGTTATATAGGTTCCAAGATACTTTGGCAAACCTAAAGAAAACAAACTCCTCTAGGTCTTGCTAAGAATGAATGGAAGGAAGAATGCAATTTTCTCCAGCAGAAAAACCCGAAAGGTATTGGACATAAAGTACCATTGACCTCGAAGCCCAGTTGGAAATGTTCAGCTGAGAAATACTATACATGGATTATATGATCTTCTATTACTCTGACGTCTGCATGTGATCAGTGGCAACCAAATTTCTTGTGAACCGAGCAAACCCATTTCAGGGCAGACTTATCATCAGAAACACTCAAACTCAATAAGAGACTGATCTCTTTGGTAGCATCATGTTCTAACAAAATGCTTTGAAATGTTCAGCTTCACCCCCCAGCCCTCCCATCTGAATTGATTTTTAAAAAATGTGCCCATTAACTTGTACAGAAACAAGACAAATGGTGTCTTATGCATCATGGTCTTTGTAAAGAACTCTTTATAACCGTTTAAAATACGTAGTACCAATAAATGCAAGGAAATTACTTATATCCAAGAACCGCACAACACAGCCTACAAACGAGGGGAAACTATAAACCTAGAAACCACAGCGTTTTGCCGAATGCTACGCTGAAGCACGTTAGTTACATACGCTGCTGGTTACTACTACTCATCATTGACATCATTTATTGCTGTGCATTTGCAAAATGCTAAAACGTGTCCTGATTTAATAGTTCAGCGGCGCAAAACGAAGCTGTCGGATCTTCTTTGGTTTACACGAACAGTTGATCACCCTTGGAATTTTTGAACGTTTCACCCATTTTTTACATTCAAGGAAAATAAATATCATGAAACGTTAATGGAAATGTTGGGGAGAGTAACAGGACAGAGGTCAGATTTTCCAAATGAAGCACACGCAAAAAAAACTGTTTGTTTACAATTTTTGAGATGTGAAATTGTAGAGAATTTAGTTTGCGTGCTGACATTGGCACATAATGACAGCGATGTTTGTCAGAAAAGAGGAAACAAATAACGGACGATACTAAACAGAGTAGACTTTCAGAAGGGAGACAATTGCAGGAACTGTTGGACAGTGTGTGTGTGTGTGTGTGTGTGTGTGTGTGTGTGTGTGTGTATACCATTTATCAGAGCAACACTGCACTGCCATAGGATATAAGACATCAGACATACAAACACATACTTTAAACCCTACATACAAACACAAACGACTGATATAAGTTCACAAAGTATAACAATTTACATCACATTATATATAAAACTGAGCATCAACCAAGTCGACAGCTTCTACGAAGGCAACAGTGAGAAACAAGTCCCTATGGTTCTGCTCGCAACCTGTTTATTGAAACATCAGTCTGCATATGCAGGATGCAGGTGGACATGAATCACTGAACAGCAGACTTGCCCAGAAATCATTTAGTCCCAGTGGATAAATTACCCGCATAATACTGTCAAATCAGATATGTGATTCGCTAAACAGGGGATGATCCGTACGCTCTGCTGAAAAGCCAGATACGGGACGGAGTCGCACTGCAGTTAATTTGTGGTGAGAGCAGTTCTGTGTAAATAAGTTTTGTATTTATGGTTTTCAGTTCGATTTCAGTGGGGCACGTGGTGGTGCTCCGTGGTGGGTCTGGGGTTCGAGTCCTGCTGGGGGCGCCTTGCGATGGACTGGTGTCCCATCCTGGGCGTGTCCCCTCCCCCTCCAGCCCCATGCCCTGTGTTGCCAGGTTAGGCTCTGGTTCACCATGACCCCACTTGGGACAAGTGGTGTGTGTGTGAGTGTAAGTTCTACTTTGACTACTGGACAATGCATATTATCTGCTCCCATTAATGAATGTTCCCACCTGGATTTTATTAGTCTTTAAAAATGGTAAAATAAACTGCATAACCTCAGGCCTTCATAATGTAGGATGGCGTTCAGCAAATATATATTTTTAGAGTAAGGAAATATGAGGTACCTGTCGCCCAGACAATGAAGGATTTTGCATCATTTTGCATCATTGTGCATCATTCTTACAGACTAGCTTTTCTTCACCGGTCAATTGCTGTTGCATTTCACTTCATCACGGGACACTGTCAGATTAAGAGCAGGAACATAGATAACAATAAAACCAAATATGACGGCATATTTGAGTAAGGATAAAAAAAACAGACGAAAACTTGAACTGATAAACATGCAGCATCGTACTACTTACAGTATAAGGCCCTGATTTATTCACCTCTACCACAGAGTTACACGTGGGCTACTGTGTAAAACACACATTCACTTCCTGCAGGGCCCATATACTTGTATAAAATAACAAATTGATTTTTCTCAGTGCTTTTCACTCTAGGTCAAATTGTGATGTTTTCTTGAATTCTTTTTTTTTTCCTCCCTTAAAAGCACACAAGCATTACAGTGCATTAGCGCTGGGTCAGGATTAAAAATAAACACCGCAGAAGGTTAATTCAATTTCAAAAAGCCTACTGAAATGTTTTCTCACAAAAGTGTAACAAGATCAGCAGTGGTTCTTCCCAAAGACTGCTGGTAGAAGAAGAAAAATGTTGTCATACTCTTATGTAATGGTCAACATGGGTACATCTAGATATGAGCTTCATTAAACATTGATTTTTCAATGATTGGTGCAACTTTACATAGTTGCCGCTTAAAAAATAAAGCTGAAATTATTTTTAAAAAATCTGACATCAGCTAGCTTGAAGCTGTGCAATGAAGTCAGTTTGTATATTTAATAAGTGATTATGAACTTCTAAAAGTAACTGTGGCTCTTTATCACTGATATTACATGTATCTACTGAACAACATTTGATTTCTTTAAATGAGAGAAAACATTAGTATTCCAGGACTAATTTACCATGTGTATATTTGAAATAAATATGCTTTTTGTATTTATTTAAGAAATCAGTGATGAAGGTCTTTGGAAACGCTTGATTAAGGTTAAAAGTGTAATTTTAAATGTCTTACTGGTGCATATCAATACACTATAAACACAATAAGTACACTTAAAAAAATATATGAACCATAATAAAATACCATATTATAAATTATTTCTGAGAACTGAAAAAGGCAAAAATGTAATAAATATGAGATTTTTCATAAATTGAAAAAGTAGCTTTTCTGACTGATTTCTACCTTCTGATTTAAAGGTATGTCTTAACATGACATACATCTAAGAATGTAATTTAAACATTCTTAAACTTCAGAAATATCTATGAAAAAATTTGGAACGTTGCTAAATTGTCTTGTTCCTTCAATATCCTGAAAACTGTGACATAAAATAATTTGCATTTAAAAATTCTCTTCAGTCCCACTTTTACTTTTAATCTTAAGTATAAATTCTACTAAACACCTTTTGTCATTAATACTTTATTTTATTATTATTTGATTTTTTAATGACTCATAATGCTAAAATTAAATAGAAAATATTATTTTTAAATATCAGTAGAAGGAAAAATTTTGTGGAAACGATTAATTATTTAGCATTAAAATAGTCAAGAAAAAAACAGCTGATCTTCTAAAAACAATTTAATTCAATAAGTTAATACAATTAGAATAAATTGATAATATTTTGTGATGAATCATAAAATATTAAACACCAGTGTATGTAGCGTTCTGTTTTTTGAACCTATTGTTTCATTTCTGTTTTTATTATCTGTAGTGTTTTTCTTGTTACTATTGCCAGTTGTCATTAATAATAATACTTGTTGCATGCTAACAACTGAATTATTTACATTTACTATTAAGCCAGTAATACTTGCAAGTTTTTTCAAAGGTTGCAGTTTTGAAATACGTTGGTGTTTAATTTGTTATCTATTAACCGTCTGTAAAGTGCCGTCAGCCCTACCTGTTCTGCCCTTTTATACTGAGGGATGAATCATCATATTTATGTTATGGGGATTATGCATCAAGGCCACATTTTTCTCTATATTATCATTCATGGTTGGGGTCAAAGGTTTTGCGATTAATCAAAATTGTTTTTGTTGAGTGAGATACACAGCGAGTCTCTTTGGTTTACAGTGGGCTGAAGATGGCTGCACTTGTTTATATCACCAACCACAATGTTACATTAAACTTCCATGTCAGGGGATAGTGTGAACTAATCAGCCATTCCATTTGTGTCGCGTCGTCCTGGTCACCAATTTGTTTTCATTGCCTCGCCGAAGGCAGTCTACGCCACCGCCGGTTACATTAGCCCCGTCTATGTTTGTGCGTATAACATGTAATAACGCATTTAACCTCATGTTTATATTTGGCTGAGGGAGCAGAGCTGTCATTACAGCTTTTAAAAAATTGAAAAATCTTGGGAACTTGTCAGGCATACAGCAATAATACGTATTACCCAGAATGCACTGCTGCAGGACTGCATTAGCCCTAAAAGTCTTGACAAGTAAATAGACATCAAAGCAGTTAAAGTGATCTTCACTTGTAATTAATGCCACGCTCATGTCTTTTTCTGGTTAAGCCGTGCAATACTAATTCCTTCCCATATTCATATGTTTCTGAGTCACGTGGAGAAATTATGTCTTGGTACAATAAAAAGGATTGCAGTTTTATTTATTATTACAAAATTAAAAATCATACTTGTATATAAACTGCGGCAAACAGCAAAAATGACCACAGACTTTTTTGTTTTTTTTTTTTTCTTTTTTAAATTTCAGGTTTTCCTTTTTCTTTTTTTCCTTTTTTCGGCTAAATTAAGTAAATGTAGATCGATAGCATGGGGTGAGGTGGTGTGGTGGGTTTGGCTGGGTCCTGCTCTTTGGTGGGTCTAGGGTTCGAGTTCTGCTTGAGGCGCCTTGAGAGGGACTGGTGTCCCGTCCTGGGTGCGTCCCTCCCCCTCCAGCCTTACGCCCTGTGTTGCCGGGTTAGGCTCCAGCTCACCACGACCCTGTACGAGACAAGTGGTTTCAGCCAGCGTGTGTATTAATACCCATTTTTCTCACACCTGAAACTCGACGTGGCTGGGCTGCCGCATTGGAAAAACATCCCTTTGCTAAATGACAGATCAAACATTTTTCTTCACTTACAAACTAATTTTTAATAAAATGCATGATTAAAAGTATTATTTCCTCATAAATTACATTTATTTATTTTTTTTTAAATAATTTTTTAAAATATGCATTATTTTTTTGTTAGGAAAGCAAACTGTATGCACATGTTAACCAAGATGCTCAACTAAGAGCTTTAGAGCAGTGACCGTGCCTGTATTTGATGCATATCAATGTTTTTTCTTGAGTGGCCACTAAAGGGTCCAGTCCTTCACACATCCTGAGTGCCCCACTGAGGCTTTCGCAAACACGGGAAGCGGAGCCGTCGCACTCCTAAACCTGGCCGTCCCACCGTTTTAAAAGCCACAGATGAGTGCTCCGACTGTGTGGGCTGCTTCTCTTAAATGCGTCAAGAAAAATTGAATGGCCTGCACTCTTAGCGCTCGGCCGCCGTTTCTCTCCCCCCCTGCCGCCTTGGGCTAAGTTTGGGCGAACGAGAAGTGGAAGTGCTCGTGCGCAGATCTCCCATGACAAATGAGATGGTGGTGCCCTCTTGCTCGCTGCAGAGGTATTTTGGGCTGACTTGTGTACAGCTTGCCAACGGTGGTCTCCCTCTATTAAAATATGAATCACCCCTTAATAAGTGTTTACTCGAGTGTGACAGCCCTTCCATGTACACAGCTGAGAAACCTACCGGAGGGCCCCGCTTTCTTCACTAGGGCTTCCGAATCCAGCGGCAGCCCGAGAACGGATCTGTAGAGGATGGGGAACGATGTGAAAAGAATTCCATAATTATCATTAGAAGATATTGCTCCTTCCATTATATTGATCGGTTTCGCTGATGCTTTTCTCCATAGCGACTTACATTGTGATGGGACTCATAATTATTCATTCATTTATTCGTTCCTTCATCACTTGTCTCAGTCAAGAGCCCATCCTGAAAGCACAGCATGGCTAAGTAGGGTACACCCTGGACGGGATGCCAATGTACTGCAGCACTACCAACTATTTACCCTTCTATACAGATTTTTACTGGAGCTATTTAGTTTAAGGGCCTTGCTGAAGACCATCACAGCTGGAGCGATTGAAACCTAGGAGCCCCAACTCCAGAGGCAGCGACTCTAACCACAACACCAATTTTCACTCTTACTGCCCCCTTACAGTCAAATCCCTCTACAATATTATACTCCAATGAAAAAATGCATAATTTCTGTTTATCCCTTGACTTACTTTGCAGGCCTTGCCCCTCTCAAGACTTACCTTAAACAGATTTTTTTTTTTTTTTTTTGGTCTGCGGAAAGAGTCAGTGCAGTCACAAAACACCAGTACCAATTTTATGGCATGGAGAAAACTCAGTGTTTCCAGTTCCTGTGTTGTGTAACATTAAACGTGGTTGCAACACTTGCAAAGGGAAATGATGCTGTTATTAAATATGGCCACATTAGAAGAACTACCCCTAAACATTGTAGGAGGGGCAGGATTACGTTCCCTGGAGGAATCATTTGTAGACTAAATTTACAGACTTTCACTATGATCATTTTAATCGTCCAAATATAGCCAGGTAACTGTAAAAGTAGTTTATTCAATTTGCTTTTAGAATTTTCTGGATTGAAAGAACTGTTGGGTCGAAACAGGACTGAACACATTGTAGGTTACAATTTATCTGAGCTTGCTAGGTTATAGATGCCCAACATCAGTAAATTACTGTACATGATCAGGAATAAATATAGACTTTATAGCGACTTCCATTATCCAGCACAGGAAAACAACTAAGCACACGTAACAACGGGATGAAACCCAGTAAGATGGGCTGAAATAAGACTGAATGTGATCTGACACATTTTACATTTATTCAATTTGCTGACTCTTTTTCTCCAAAGTGGTTTACAGTGTTAAAGATATTTACTCACTTATACAGCTAGGTCATTTTTACTGGAGCACTTTTAGGGTAAATACGTTGCTCAAGGGTACTACAGCTGGAGATCGAGCCTGTAACCTTGGGGTCCAAAGGCAGTAGCTCTAACCAGTTTTAAAGCTCTCACCATTTACATTCATTCATCAGACGCTTTTCTCCAACGCGACTCCCAATGAACTCTATGTAGTGTTACCAGCCCACACACCTTATTCACCACGGTGACTTACACTGCTTGATACACTACTTACAATGGGTCACTCATCCATACATCAGTGGAACACGCTCTCTCTCTGTCACTCACACACTATGGGTCAACCTGAACAGTATGTCTTTGGAGTGTGGGAGGAAACCAGAGCACCCGGAGGAAACCCACGCAGACATGGGGAGAACATGCAAACGCCACACAGACTGAGCGGAGATCGAACCCACGTTCGCTTGCACCTCCCAGGCGCTGTGAGACAGCAGCAAGTGACCACCTAGTTGTGTTCCACCGAGGAGCTCATTCGGCACATGAACGCTCCTCTGTTTGGTTGCGAAGCCCATGCCATAAGCGCTTGCTCTGCTGCCACACATTCATGCTAACAATAGTGCGTTACACCGCGCTGCGTGATTGCTGAGTCCAACGGCTCGGACATTTCTGCTGAAAGATGCGCACTGAGTGCGTCCCTCAGCTGATCATTTGTCAAAACTGCAGATGTTTATTTTAAGAGCAGAGGGCTTAAGTAAAGCATCTCTGTCCTCTCAGCGGCCAAACTCGGATTCAGTGTTCTAAGGGTCCCAGGATTCGGCTGACATTCTCCGTTTGCTTACGCGTGATGTTAAGCTTTTCCCTGTCCGTAAAGAGTTGTCTTCTATGACTTTTGGTCCGAACACGAGCTTTTCGTCTTTTTCTCACCATACAAAAATATGGTCAGCGGTAGGACAAGTTCACAGGAAAAGAGGAGGTAGAAGGAGCACTGGTAGCTAACGTCATGCTAAATTAAGCAATGAGCTCATGATACTAAAATTCCTTACACAGAGACTAAACACATTACATTGTTACCATGGTTATTTGCAAGTGCACTAATTGCTGGTGGAAACATCACATTCTGAGCAATAACAGCGGTCAATAGGTGGACACTCAAGATCCACACTATCAACAGGTATAAACAACCGTAAGTAGAAGAATGTATATGACCATGCAAGACCATAGAAGAATACTGATGTGCTACTGCAGGTCATTGTTCTTGTGTTCTCATTTGTGTTTTTCGTGTTACGTTTCCATTATGGCGCGGTGGCACAGTGAGTGGCGTTGCTGTCTCACAGCACCCGGGTGGTGCGAGAGGACATGGGTTCGATCTCCACTCAGCCTCTGCGTAGTTTGCATGTTCTCCCTGTGTCTGTGTGGGTTTCCTCTGGGTGCTCTGGTTTCCTCCCACACTCCAAAGACATTCTGTTCATGTTCCCCCACAGTGAGTGTGTGTGTTCCACAGATGTATGGATGAGTAACCCAGTGTAAGTAGTGTATCTAGCAGTGTAAGTCACCACGGTGAATAAGGTGTGTGGGCTCATAACACTACATAGAGTTCATTGGAAGTGGCTTTGGAGAAAAGTGTCTGCTCAATAAATAAATGTAAACTAACTGAAATATTACATTTTTTAATGTCTCTTTCTGTACTATTGGCTGCAACTACTAGCAATCCATTTTTTCTCACACAACTACAATACTTGCACAATTTCCTTCAGGATCAATGAAGTCTATCTATCATTCTTATTATTATTATTAAAAATGATAAAGTAAGTGCAATGACTATGTATGTATGTGTGTGTACCACTGTAATGGAAAAATGGCTGCGTACACAGAACGATAAACTTCCACAGTAAACAGTGTTTAATGCAGATATGTCTTCAGCGCAGGTCACCCAGGCACACCGAGAGAGCTGCGTTGACAGCAGGCACCCAGGGAGAAACGCAGGGGCCACGGTCCATTTAGTCTCGTCAAAATATTTTTTTCTCCCCGCCGATGTGACTGACAGCAGCGGTGGCTCTGAGACTGGAGGCGGCTCATTTGTGAGCACTGGACCATGCGGGGAGTGTGCCTGCGTGTTAAGATTCGCCATGGCACCCTCTGCTTTGGAAGACCGTTCCAGGACACGGGGTTGGCGGAAGGGCCGCTGCCTGTAAGGACCTCAGGTGCTTAGACACACACACACACACACACACCCACAAAGATCCATGGGTGCACACAAACAAACCGATGTTTAATTTGGTAAAGTTATATTAGGAGTTAGGCAGTGTGATGATGTGTTTTATTGTTATTCGGTTATCATCGTAATAATGTGCTGCTATCAGAAAAACACGACGTCTTTAGATTCCCAGGAAAGATCCCCAGCAATGACAATTCTGAGTCAACGTAATAATACAAGGAAGGACACGAAGGACAAAGTGGTGATAGTAATCTAGCGTTCGTTCACATTTTTCCTTCTTTTTCCTTTTCCGTTCTTCTTTTCTGTTTCCACCGCTGCGGTCAGAATAAGCTCTCGGACTGGAGGAGGTCATGAGGTCGGCGGGGCGTCAGATGGCCGTGTTCCAGACCCCTGAGCCCCTCTGTCCCCAGTGCCACATCGCACCGTGTATAGGATACACTCAGTAAACAGTGCCTCCCAAAATCCTCCGCTATAGCCAGCTATTTATTTTTCCTTGTGGCTCCAACTTCCCCCTTAGGGTCCTGGCAGAAGACCCCAGTTCGGTCTGTCTTACGTTTCCCTTCCTCTCCCTTCTGACCCACTCCATACCATTTTTTTTTTTTTGTTGCATGGTGGTGCCTACAGAACCTCCAGCTTTTCTCATTGTGTGATTTTGGGGGCAGGGATAATCCTTGCAGCAACACTTTCTCACACGTATCAATGATAAATCAGTTAAGGGTATTACCTTGTGTCCTGAGATTTGCCTGTTCGTACCCGACTCCCCATCACTGCAGTAGTACCCTTGATCCAGGTACTTTACTGGAACTGCTCCGGTCAAAACACCCGGCTCTCATGTATGGGTCAGAACGGTAGGTTGCTTTGGGTAAAAGTGTCAACTAAGCAATGAATGAATAAGCTCTGCAGCCTAAAGTATATGCTGATACCATAGTGATTCATACCTTGAGTATTAATTATTAATGACACATTGTCATTCAACAAATCATTAGGAATTTACTTTACGTCCAAACTATCAAGAGGATGTAAGCAAAACAGAATGTGAAAATATGAAAGGATAAACACATATTTATCCCGAATTTTGAGAATATGACCTATATTTGTGAATTTCATTTGGAAAATAGCTCCAGATGCGCCGCGTACGATCGCTGAGTGACGGCACTCATAGCAACAGCATATTATACACGTTTGTGTCGTCTGTATAATATTGCATCAGGATCACATGAGCGAGAAAAGTTGTTTTTCGGAACAGACATGATGGCAGCAATTAGAGATGAATCCAAGGACGGGTGGAAATTGTATGTACTCACATTCCGTAAAATGAGATTAAATGTGCTTTAGGGATAAGGAGGCCTAAATTGTACTGTTTTAACTAGAATAACAAACCGGGACTTTTAACGTCATGCAGGTTAGGGTTTAAGTAATTAGAGACCTGTCAGAAAACATCTGATCTTAGGTAATGCAGGATTATTTTATTAATGTCCTATTTATTTTCCTTTTTATTTGCCGAAGAAATAATAAAGAAGGGGGGGGAGAAAAAAAAAAGATTTTTTTTGGTATTTTATGAAAATGTTTTCTTAAAATTGATAAAGTTGCACTGCGAGCTGGCATCACATACTTGAGAGACTGTAACATAAAACTTTGCTGAAAGTTGTACGCGTCGCTCATGCGGACAAAACGGAACTCGGACACATTAATACTAGGCAGTTGTGTCTATAAAGGCAAGCATCTGTCTCCTAAGTTTAGCGGCAAACCGTTAATGTAAATTCTTGGCCAGGACAAACTAAATGCTAAAGGACGCCAGTGATGAAAGTGGTCTTAATATACATAGATATCCAGCTGAATGACCTTTTGATTCCATCAGAATTTAACTCAAGGAGAATCACGGCTTCGATGCGCGCCGGTTTAATCGACCGCTTTTTCCCCCAAAAGAAAACTGAGCATTTAAAAGCGTTCAAATATTTCTCAAATGTAGACCAGTGAGTGAATGCATCTTCAGGAAAGAAAAAAAATAATTCCCCCTTGATATCATATCTGCGATCACGAGAATGAAGCAAATCCTGTACATTTTAACATAACACTGCGGTTAAAAATTTAAACCTCCGCTGTTTTTTTTTTTTTTTTTTTTTTTTTTTTTAACATGCTCTGAACGAAATCACTTCGGCTCTTTGAAATCGCAGCGTTACTTCTGTGCCGTGTTTGTAAAGACTGGACACGGTTAACTCTGGCCTGTTGGTTCAGAGAAAATATTTCGCCATAAAAGTGCAGGCAGCAACAAAATTGGTCATCTTCCCCCTTCCTTCACAGCACTGCTCGCACTGTTTTATTTTTCCAATCCCGGTGTGAACTTACACCTAGCAGACCGGCCACGACCAGCGGGATGAGCACAAATTGTGACCTGCGCGGCGGATTCGGCAGGTCCCTTTGCGCACGGACAGAGGAGGGCAAGACCTGATGAGACAAGTGCTTAACTGCTCGGGGGATGATCAGAACCAGATGAGCTGGTCTGTGATCCCTGAATCCCCCAATATCCTTCCACACCCCTTGGCCGCCCCACACACACGCCGACACGCATACGCACGCACCTAAGCGTGGGATAAAGCAATGAGCGAGAGTAACACTGGTGTTGCTTGGAGGAGAGGAGGAGCGCAGAGGCCCATGTTATGGCGACGGGCTTGTAAATGTATACACAGTCCACAGGATATGACTGACACATCACAAACATCTGTTTCAGTGATAAATCTGACGTTTTACTTTGCGCCGGGATGCCGAGGCCAGGACTGAGATCCAAAGAGACGCAGAAAATAAACAAAGCCGGACCACAGAGCGAGGGAAGAGTTCGGGAGGAGTGAGGATTAATGGGAAACACTCAGTATCTTGGGGGGTGGGTTTGGGGGGGGGGGGGGGGGGTTGTGATTCTATAGATATTGGGGCTCCCTTGGCGAGATTTGCACGTTGAGCTCATTGAACAAAATAAATGCTAACGTGTAGTTTTATTTAGACATCGCTCATGCTTCTTATACTTAAAAATAGGGATAAATTACACTTTAAGCATTTATTATTTGAGATAGCTCTAATCAGAATAAGGTAGATGCGTGCGACCTGCTGTCTGTAAACGCCGAACTGAGGCCAGATCCAAGAGCACCGCATTCGAGTAGCGGAAGGTTGGGTTCGTTCAGGCCACGCTGTGCTGAGAGACTAGGAGATATAAAGTTAATTTATGTATCTCCAATCTGTGCTGCAGACATCTCTGCGTGGTTTAAGCACTTGTCACCAGAGGAAATATGTTATTTAAAAGCGTTTCTGTGAGAGGTGGCAATAAACGGAGGAGTGTGACTTGGAGAAATGCTGAAATGAAGAAAAAGAATTTATGGGCACCGAAGACATCAAGCCTTCTCTCCTCCGTCGTCCCCAACCTTCTAAGTCCGGTTTACCCTGTAGGGTTGTGTCTTTCTCTTCCGGGCCGATCGGGTTTCTGCCTTCGGCCGTCAGCTGAGCGCTCTGGGCTTGATCAATGGCAGGAAACCGGAGGATCCAATGTTAATAAATCAGAAAGCGATACCCTCCCACCCTCACCGCTTGGGCACAGATGTGTTTCTAGGAACACGATCACACGCACAAACAGCATCGCACATATTTTCAAAATCTCTGAAACCCTTCGATCCGCTCCAAGCAGAGTAGTACAGCATCATTTCGTCTGTTGCGCCGAGGGCAACCGGGGGTGTTAAAAGCAACAGAATCGGAACCGATGCCACCACACTTAAGATTTCACAAAAAACGATGAAAGGCCTCCTTATTTGTGAGTTGTGGCATGAAACTTCCAGTATCTTGCTATAATATCTTAGAAGCAGTTATACAGTAAAATATGTTAATATCATCATTCTTCATCTCTAATATCATCCAGCACTTCGATAGTTAAAACAAAGTTCAGTGAGGCTGTTTCGATGCATTCGTAAATGCGGAAGAGAGGACCTCTCGTGTACCCGCACAGTGATCTGGGTTGCTTTTTCGCACGCGTCTGTTTTTGTTTTATTCAGATAACACACACGTCCCCAAGTCTGAACGTTGCTGGGTGCGAAAAATGCACCGATGTCGCTCAAGACAGAAAACTATACCCCTCAGTGTTTCTCCCAAAAAAAAAATTGTGCCCCCGACAAAGTCTGCGCAGCCGCACATCCCAGGCGTTCACATACACACACGTTTGTTAATCTCAAGCACTAAATCCATCTCCCCCCCCCCCCCCCCCCTTCTGAGAACATGAAACCAGTAAATTCTCCGCTGAATGTGAACATTCAGAAGCAGCTCAATCATACACAATTACGATTTTAATTGCTGCAATTATATACATTTCCTCAGTCTGATTACATTTGTGTCCTCTGCTACGTTTATTTTCATAACGTACTTGTTCTAACGCTGTTTTCACGGTTAAGCCGACCTTAGTGGTGTTATTGGACTGCGGAAAAAACTAGGACGAAAAAAATCTTTGATATGTTGCACTTTTAAGATTCATGAATGAGTATTATTACTTTACTCTTATTTTCACTGCTTTCTTTGGTTGCATTATAGGTTTGTTCTAGAATCCACGGACGTTTCCCTTTACAATATAGTACACTATGCCTTTTCTTATAGTTGGGAATTTACCTGCAGGAGTTAATAAAGTATTATCCTATCATATCCAACCATTATGCGTGCGTAATTATGAAAATACTTAAAGGGTTTTTTATAGAGCTCTGCACAAAAAGTTCTCAAAAAAATTCTTGGACCTCTTTTTCATATCTTGCCACGCAATAATTTTCTAAATAAACCGGGCCAGTGATGGAATGCCGAAGTTCTCGACTTTAATCAAACTAGCAAACGCGTGTAAAAAATGTGATATTTTCTGGAAGCGAGGCTAATGAAATGACTTGCGGAGCAGTAAAAAGCAGACAGCTTCCTCGCTGCGCTACTTCCTACTGTGTATTATGGTGGCCGTGGCGACGACTTTCTCGAGCCACCAGCACACTCTCCCCATCTGTCCCTGCCACACACTTACTCCCGCCACTCCTGGTAACTCTTTGCTGCTGTCAAAACACAGTCCTTCAAATTGAATTAAAGCCCTCCACTGAGCTCCCCTGGACGGAACCCCCCCACGGCCACCGCCACCCTCCCACATCTCCCCTTCGTTTCTGCGCTCCGCATCCAGCCATCTCTCTCCTAATTAGGGCCGGCAGTGCCTTGTCTTCACCGGATTAGCCTTAATGAGGCAGTGTGCCAGCAACATCCTCTTGATTAAGGAAAGCTGGTCCTGAAGACCACGGACGGGCCAAGGGAGAGAGCAAGAGAGGGAGCCAGAGGGAGAGAGAGAGAGAGAGAGAGAGAGAGAGAGAGAGAGAGAGAGAGAGAGAGAGAGAAAGAGAGAGAGAAAGAGAGAGGGCCTTGAAACCCTACACACTTAATTGAGTTCAGATGAGCGGGCGAGAAGGAGACGTGGCCCGGCGGCCCAAACAAGCACACCGCCACTGCTGCCCGCTGGTCCTCATTACACAGACATATTGCGTATTACAGAGATGTGCGGCTGACACCTGCATCGTAGCTCACCGTGATGGACGTGCTGTCAAACAACACACCCCAAACGCAGTCCCACGCACAGACACCCGCAAGCAAGCGATCTCAGCCCGGCAGCCGTTATTAATTTTAATAACTGCGCGCGTGTGCCTGTAAATGTGTCGTTCTAAAACACAGTTAAAACTCTTAAGTTTACAGTGTATGTTATCAAGGAACTTTAAGGTACGGTAATTATAAAAGACTGAACAAATAGAAATCCACTTTGTGTGCTACATCGTCAGCTGGTCAAATAAATGAACAGTAGGGCAAGAGATTTTTTTGCACATATTAATATCATGTCAGTTTACTTTTCTGCTAAGAGTACTTATTTTGGAAAAGCGGAAAAAGTCTCGACTTTGACGAATTTCCTTACGTACAATGTGTCTACATTTATGAGTTCACAGAACAGTAAAATGTTTGAACATTAATGACATTGAACTTCCACTAATTTTATACTAATCTTTATTTTTTTTACAGCTTGTTTAAGAAAGGAAAAAATAAACTTTTCATTACAATAAAAATAATAGCAGGTCAACATACTTTAGAATATGCTGTCACCTCTGACAGGCAATTAATTAATATAACAAATGCTGCAATCAAAAACCAAGGTTAAAACCAAAATCCATCCAGCTTTTCTAAGCACATTTATTAAACAGATTTTTTTTTCCCTCAGAATTCTGTCCCACTTTCTAGTAACAGACCAACCTAATATACATATAAATTATAAGGAATTATTTCAGAAAATATTGCTTTAGTACAACTCCTTCCTGCCGCACATACGTATAATAACATTATTACTGCGGCAGAAATTACCATGCCCAGAGTAACTGAACAGTGTATGTTCTACTGTCTCTGTCATAGCATCATATTGAACACATAGTAAACACTTCAGGGTTGATTCTGCTCCACTGTCTTAATAATGTGTACAAATCCAAATGCGCTGTATTGGATAGAATGCCATCCTCTACATTCCAGGGACACAGAATAAAAAACCTGATCGTCTTAGAGCCATTATACTGCTCTATTAATTGATTAATTAAATATCTTCAGAGAAGCCCAAATGCTTTTTATTTCATTTTCCTGTTAGGACATAAACTGCTTGCCCTTCATTTGTTTTTCTGTTTAACTTTACAAACAAATCCAGCCGAACCCAGGCTGGGCCAATATAAAGGCCTGGTACCGCCTCTGCACAGCCTACATTTGTATTGTCATTTTCTTTGTTACTTTACTTAGCAGATGCTTTTCTCCAAAGCAACTTCCAATGAACTCTATCTAGTGTTATGAGCCCACACACCTTATTCACCGCGGCGACTTACACTGCTAGATACACTACTTCCACTGGATCACTCATCCATACATCAGTGGAACACACTCTTTCTGTCCCTCACACACTATGGGTAAACCTGAACAGTATGTCTTTGGAGTGTGGGAGGAAACCAGAGCACACAGAGGAAACTCACACAGACAAAACATGCAAACTCCACAGAGACTGAGTGGGAATCAAACCCACATCCTCTCACACCACCCAGGCAGCAGCACTACACACTGTACCACTGTACCACATTATTACTGGTGCCCGAGTGAACTTTTCTAACCCCTGTGCTGAACCTGGGGTAATCACGTGCATTACGATAGCTATGTTGATGCTTGCACTGACGACTGTTCGAACGACATTCGCCGCATCCCTATGATACCCATAGTCCCATACATGCATCAGCGTCTCAGTCTGTGCCAGTGGGATTTACTGGTTTGTATTTCTGTCTAGGAGGTGCAGTGGCACAGTGGGTTGGACCATGGTCCTGCTTTCCGGGGAGTCTGGGGTTTGAGTCCCGCTTGGGGTGCTTTGCGACAGACTGGCATACTGTCCTGGGTGTGTCTCCTCCCCCCTCCAGCCTTACGCCCTGTGTTACCGCGTAGGCTCCGGTTCCCCGCGACCCCGTATGGAACAAGCGGTTCTGAAAATGTGTGTATGTATTTCTGTCCAAGTGTAGCTGTCTATTCTCTCGCAGTAATTTTCATAACACAAAAACATTGCTAACGTTTTGCCAATATCTGTGGTCCCCAAGACATAATCGCATAGCTCTCCAGCAATCAGGCCTGCATAATGCTAAAGATATAAGAAAAAAGTCAAGTTTTTCCCTTTTGTTTTGTTTCCATACCCTGTTTGATCATCTACATTACAGTCTTGACTCCCCTCCATAAATATTCTCATTCTGCCAGTTACTAGAGATTCCTCTCAAGCAAAATCCTGCCCACGTTTGTTTAAACGGTGTACATTCCCTGCATTAGGGAGCAAATTACTTCCTATATCAGAGGCAGGGACGGATCATTCGTGGGGTATCAGGTAGATGGACACCCACTCTGTGCTGCGCAGCGCTTCCTGTCTTGTCTACGAGAGGCACGCGTGGTATGCACCGGGGCGGAATAATGGAGACATTCTAGGAGGATCCCTGGATTTAAAAAACAGAATCCATGTGTGGCGCAGCAGCGTTGAGCCCGTCTCCCTCCCATTTCACGCCGTTCCCGAGAACGGTGCATAATCGGGAGGTGAAGGCCCGGTCAGGGCGCCGTGCGTCCGTTCCTTCGGCTCTCCCCACCGACTCCTCCTCCTTAGTCGCCGCCGCGGATCTGCAACCCGTAGCATGTGTTTCATTTTCCACAACATGTCACATATTTGCATCACGCGTTTCGAAGTAGTAAATATAGGCTCGAAGAGCGGAGGGCATGTGTCCTTTGTCCATTTATAAGCCTTTGGCATTATTTCTATTTGCATCATACACAAGTACCCCTAAGTGGTATTTTTTTAATTTATGATAGAGGAAAAATACCTTTGCATAGCTGTTCTAAATGAGGGAGGGAGGGGGGGGGGGTATTTAAGGTCTGGAGGAAATTAGATCCTGCATGGCACCCTTTCCTGGGTATGATGATGATGATGATGATGATGATGATTGGTTAATTGCTGTCAGGTTTATGCTGCACATTTTTAAAAAGAACGAGCTGCCTTTCTTTGACAGAGTTTCGCAGGTTGCGGTGAGGAACGGCGCAGATACGGCCACGAGGCGTGTGATGTATTTAACTGCGCCAAAGTAGCGTACTGAGAATTGGTAATTGCTCACATCCCCCTCTCGTGGCGCGCGCGGGGAGGCGGGGGGCTTGGGGACACTGTCCAGATCTCACCTGAGGCGCACGTGTGCGCTGCCGCGCGGGACAGCGGCGCGCGCCGAGCCCGCGTGGTCCACGCATCGATCGCGAAGGAAAAACGGGAGCCGGAAAGAAGAGGCAGGAAGCAAAGCGCGCCTTGCTTTGTCGCGCGGCTCCGTCCCCGGCGCGAGACGGTGCTGGACCAAGCGAGCGGGCCAAAGGCGGCGCGAACTGGGGCGTGAAAGCGCCTCTGAGGCCGCTTGGTTCGCGACGGCACGGGCTTTTCTAACGGAAGAGCCACAAAAAAAGCTGCACGAGCTAATCTACAGCTTGAGTCACAATTTTAAATACGCTGTCGTCGTAAATGTTGAACCTTCAGGGAAGCCGGCGCGGTGTACCGTACGCGGCCAGCTGGAGTCTCTATGAGCTCATTAAGGGACTTTCGAAAATCGAAACTGAGTAAAAACCTTTTTAGATTTTAAAGCGTACTCTGCTCATGAATATTTACAGAGCATCAGGGGTCAGTTTTTTAGTATCGGGCTTTGGATAATAGCGCTGTGTAATTAAATGTGTGGGTTCCTGTTGCCTGGAAGAAGCCAAAGGCCATCGTGAGGAAGGTCCCGGATGAAGAGCAGTGGCGCGTGGCACCAGAGCGCAGGGAACCCCCCCGCAGGGCAGGAGAAAAACCAAAACCCTTCGCTTTTAATTATTGTTTTTTCCTACCAATTCTGCTTTAAAAAAAAAAAAAAAAAAAAAACAACGCACACGATTGTTTTAAAGTGCCTCTTTAGCTCTTTTATTTTCTCCCACTCTTAGGTCTTATGGAATTATTTACTTTTATTTCTGCTTTTTGCAGTTTATTTCAGCAGAAAAATAAAAGTAACGCTCAAATGGGTGACTTTTTTTTTTCCTTTTTTCATTCGCCGGTCACACTATTTTTTCGTACAACTCTTTTGCATGTCAATTTTTACCGCAAAACAGGAAATATGAAAAACACGATTAACATTCTGCAAATACGTGCGTAAATTAACTCAACTGCAGGACGTTTTTTTTTTTTGGTGATCATACATGTAAGGCATACATTAAACATAACTTATTAAATAATTCGTAAAGCATTTATTTTTCCTGTTTATTTTTTATTTGCTCAGATTTATATTAATCTAATCATTGTATTACACTTGCTTTATGTTAGAAATACCTCAAATTTAGCAAAAACTTTTTTATATAAACATGTATTTATAAATAACTATATACAGTTAAAGCTACAAAAAATAAAATGTGTGAAACAATAAATAGTATGGGTGTTATATATATTTATTTATATATACATACACACACACAGACACCCATCCTTTATATATGTTTACGGCTCCCTCTTTCCCGTCTTCTGTTTTCGACATGTACGTTATAAATAAAGACAGGTGTCAAGTTCTGTACAGTTTCCACGCGTGGTGTGTACACTTGTGGGGATGTGGAGGCCTGCCAAAGAGAACAGTTGTCCAGAGAAGCTGATGGTGTCTTGGACCGTGGTGCAAAGCCGCACTGGAGACGACCCCCCACCCCCCTCCCCCACAAGACATCCCTTCCAGACAAGGACACACTCCACACCCTGTCGCGCACACACTCCCCTCACACTTCAAGGTGTCTAAGGGCGATACATTCCATTACACAGTCTGCGACATTGCAGCAGCTGGGCACTCACACTTTGGGATATGAAACATAACCTTTATGGACATTCGATATATGTTATAATATTCCTAATGAGCCTCCTACTTGGTACTGCAAGGTTAGCACAATTAAAAATGTGAATTTTTAGGTCATTGGTCTACAGGAGGCACGTAAAAGAAACAAGTACAGTAGTCATTTCTGAGGGATTGTGTATTGCTGAGATTGAAAATGATACTTCAGATTGTAAATTAGATCTATTTTTGAAGTTATGGAATAGGTTTGGTATCTATATAGGCCTAATTCCTTTGTTCGAAGAAGGGATGAAAAGTAAAGGGAAGGGCACTTTATTAAAAAAAAAAAAACCACAGTGGCAGTTTTAAAAAGAATAATATGAGAAATTAGTTGATGAATCTACCTTGTATTTCCATTGTTTACAGAACATCAACAACTGGAAGGTTTTCAAGAAGAAATTTTTGCACCAATATAAATCGTCTATGAAAGCTGCAAGGTTGACGTATTAAAGTGAGGAGGAGTGAGGGGAGAGGACAGGCTGACAGCCTGCTTACAGACAGGGTTCAGACATGACCACACTGAGAAGGGTGAAAAGAAACCGTCTGTCAAACATCAGTGTGGTTTTTCGGGACACTTTCGCAAATCCAGGAATCTGTTCACGCTTACAATCCATTCGCACCATCACTAACTGAATTCTGCTAAATGAGCCAGTTATTCAAGGAGGAAACATATTTTTCCAGCATGCAACTGATTCAATATTTATTCTCAGAAGGGGTACAATCTGGTGGTAAAAGTCCCGAAGATGCTTTTACCGCTTCTTGTGACGTGTTGATGTTTTTCCTGCATCTGCCACTGAAAGTCTCGCTTTTTATTAACAGACATGTTACATGCAGAAAAAAAAAAATATTTTTCGATGATTCAAGAGGACTTTTAATTATTCACAAAATACGGATAATTAAAAGTCAATAAGTTTTAACACAGCGAAAAGAGGTCAGTTGTAATAAGTTGTAATGCCGCCACGTAGAACACATTAACATAGAAGAAAAGATTTGCAAGAATGAAGAAAAAAATGAAGGATGAAATAAGTACAGTATTGTCAATGTATAATATTGTCATAGCTTTCCTGGGTGGGGTGTGTGTGTGTGTGTGTCCAGCATCTAAGAGAAATGCACTACAAGAAACTCATTTTAGTCAGCAGCAGTTAAGTTTTTGGAAGGTGGCAGGTTCCGAATCTGTAAAAGGACAGTTTATTTGTGTAATCCGAACGCCTCCAAGGAAGCCAAGGCCCTCGTAAATGCAATTTGTGGGAAACGTGAAATTTGGGGGAACATGGACGAAGGGCGCTTCCGCGAAAGTGCATGCTGTCGTGTTGCTTCACGCCGTCCGCACGGCTCTCGCCTAAACCGGATCGTGCACCACTGCTCCCTAATGCTTGTAGCTTCCAGTGAAAATACTTTTATTGACCTTTAAACTCACAGAGAAGGCAGATTTTTAAAAGATTTGCCTGCTTTTATGGCTTAATTAGGCTGACGAGTCAGACAAGACGGCATCTATAGCCTTTTTCATTAGTCCTGACGTTTTCGTTCGGAATCACGCTGAGCTTAGTATGCAGGAAACAGGAGCAAAAATACATACACAAATTCTTATTGTTGTGTCCTTCCTGCTTTTCCCTCTCCCCTCACTCCTCCCTTTCTTCTGCAGTCGTACGGTGCCACCCTGACACATGATGGCAAAGCAGTGTAATCTGAGCCCCATGGCATTAAGCATACAGCAAAGCAGCAGAATCCCTCGCTGGGCTCGGAAGAGAGCATCAGAAACACCGGAGCATGACGAGAAGTTAAAGAGGGACTTTGATTTTTTTTTAAGAGCGCCATAAAGGCATACGAGACGGAGGATGCAGCGTCCATAAAATTCCTAAAGGAAGATCAATTAGGAAGCAAAGCGGCAGAAAATCTCTTTTACTGCAACAGAGGTGGAAATGTTTTCTGGTCTTTTAAAGCCACAAGGTAGGAAAGTGACAAAAGTGAACATTTTTCCCCCTCTTACTTTACGCCTTTCCGCGGTGTCCTTTCAGTCCAGTGCAATTACAGACAGGACTAATGGAACTGTGCTATATGCACTCGGACACAAATAACCGACAGCTGCCCCCGGTCTCAAACTGAAAAAGTGCGCGCGTCTCGGTGGATCCATCCATCCAACATCCGACATCCGAGTTTATAAAGGTAAACTGCACTGAAATACTCGCGGATATCAGAAGAGAGAGCAAACATCCCCAATCTGCGAAGAGCTGCCACCCGCGTGCCCCAGGCCGTGCTCTTCGAGGATGGTTAACTTGGCGTGTTTTTCTCACCGTGTGTGCAAACCCAACCGTGCAGCTCTGCAGTCATTCCGAACATTTTGGATGTCATTTGCTGGTATCCAATAGCTTTTGAAAGAACATGTTCATGGTATCTATTACTGTGTTTACAGACTGACTATTATACCCTTATTTATGACACCAAGAAAAATATCACTGACGGCCTAAAAGCGTGACTGTTCGCTCTGGCAGCTGCATAAAAGAAACCACATATTCAGGTGTTTTTCTGTCATTATTTGTGTTTATACTCAGAACATTTTTGGTTTTCCACGTACTCCATATTAGCACTTAAATTGGTTCTGAGATCTGTGCGTATTTGTGTTTCCTTCGGTCTGTTAACCACAATTAGCTCGGTTTGTTTTTCATATTTAAAGCGGGAGATGATGAAAAGATTCACATTTAATATTCTTCTCGTTTTTTTTTTTTGTCCTTGACCTGTTTCCGAACTTAAAATTAGGCTCGTTTCATTTAAGCGCTACGGATAGCGTATGTGCCAGTGCAGGCTGCATGAGAAATTAAATTATATTTTGAGTACCCGATAACACAGCCATCAAAACCCCCCAAAAAATCAGTTTTCTTGTGTTTATGAAAAACGTATCTAAACTTCTCCTGACCTGAAATGTGTATATGCAAAGTTTACATTGCGAACATTTTATATGTCATCAAAACAGCCTTAGCTCTGGCTGTATAAATTGGTTCCATTTGGTCTCCCCACCAGCCAATGGATGCCTTTATAGGAGCCGCGCAGAAAAAAAAATAGGAGAAGGAAAATCAGCGCGAGGAACAAGCCCAGTCTTTCATGGAGGCTAATAATGAGGAAAAAAAATCAGTGCCATGGCCTGGTGAACACCGGTATGCCATTCAGGTCCCCGTCCCATCGAGCACCAGGTGACCACTGGACTTCATCAACATTTGTATTTGATGCAATGCTTGTTAGACAGCTGTTTGTCTAACTCCAACATTATTGACTCACTCGGAGTAACGGGCTGTTTTCTTCTTTTCCTTCGCAACATGACATGAGCCTTGCATGAATGTCTCAAACTGAATCAATACCCTCATCGTTATGGACAGAAAATTAAAGTTTGATCCTGTTTGTGAACCTCACTGGGCACTGTTTGCGTTTTAATATATAGTGTACAAAAAACACGAAAACAAAACAGATAATCGTGCAAAAAAAAAAAATCAGAAAAATCAATATCTAATGAGCAGTAATTTAAATCATATTTATGTTGTATTTGTATCACATTAAGAGGAATTTAAAACATTTAGGCTGAATATAATGATATAAAAATATCAGATACAAATGTAATGTAATAAAATTTATTCATCGTCAGAAAGTAAAGCAGCGGTTAAGGAATGGCGGGAAAAAAGTGAGCTAATAAAGTTAGCTTATAAACTGAAAGTTTAAATTTTACTCCCACTACAGCTGAAGTTTTAGACACACACACACACACACACACACACACACACGTTGCCTGAAACCGCTTGTCCCATGCGGGGTCCGGGGAGCCCGAGCCTAACTCGGCAACGCAGAGCGTAAGGACACACCCAGGACGGGACGCCAGTCCATTGCAAGGCACCCCAAGCTGGACTCGAACCCCAGACCCACCGGAGACCAGGACCCGGTCAAACCCGCTGCGCCACCACTCTAAAAATACACAGCTCTGTAAGTGCATGAAATTTGCCAGCCACTTTGAACAAAATCATCAAGTAAATTAATAATAATAATAATAATCATCAGGTCACACCTTTTTCTTCGCACAAAGAAGATATGTTTTGAGCATGCCAGTCCGAAAGCAATCTGCCAAGTTCAAAACATCATTAGCCTCCAACCGAACGCCGCCCCGGAAACAGGATGGGGATGGGGGTGGAATGCGTTTTATCAGTCCTGCTGGGGAGCGGAAGCAAGCAAAACGAACTAACAAGTTGGCCAGGAATCCAGGTGTCAGCTGGCAGATCCCTCATTCCTTAGCGCGGAAGAACAGTCCGCTTTCTTCCTCTTCCGGTCGGGGAGGGGTCGGCCCAGGGGCGGGACTTACGATCCAGCTGCAAACATCTGCCGCCATCTCCGAGAGTTTTTTTGCCACAGTTCGCCAAAGCGGACGGGCTTAGCGGACGCGGCGGGAACCCCGAAGCCCGTCGCTCGTCGCGGAGGCGGCCCGGCCTAATTAAAAAAATGGTGCCAAGCGGTTTACTTAAACAGCCCGGCTATAACGAGAACGTGCGGCTAAAAGGCTTGAGCGCGTCTCTGGGAATGGTGCGGGTGGGTGCGGGTGGGTGCGGGGGGCAAATGCAGATAATCCCCCCTTTCTCAGCGCTGACAGAAAGCAGATGCCAGCGACGTGTTAAAGGACTGTCTTGTTGATAATCAACCTGCTATTAGAGAACTATGTGTCCGCGGTCTTCTGGGCTGGAGAGGATTACATTAGTCAATCCCTCTAGTGGACGTGTGGCAGCCTCTCTCGGAAAAGGGACCCCGCGAAGACTTTTTACACTCCCGGAGAGATGGCCGCGGCAAATTAGCTCACACTGTTTATCACCTCATACATCAGCCTTTCTCCACTTATCTTTTTTTTTTTCCCCCCTCTGTCCCAACTCGCGGGTGCTTCTCCGGAGTGAGTTATGGCCCGAGATGTGTCTCTGTTTGGCTCCGCAGCTCAGGAGGTCCTGTAAACAGAACGGCTAAAGTGATGCGCTTTATTCGATTTCGGCCAGGCGGGTAGAAGGTCTGCTTTTTTTTTTTTCTCTTCTCGCAAACAAATGGAACCGAAGTCCCGTGGATAAGGTAATAGCCACTCTCAGCTTACAGAGCTGAGGGAGTTGGAGTTGACTGAGAATTTAAAAAAAAAAATAAAAGACGGAGGAGGCCACCCCCTCCTTCCCCGCTTCCATTGACCAGGAGCCAGAGGCTGGAGTGTTCAGCCACCGCCAGGTCCATGTGAGACAGCTGCAACTTTTCATGGCCCCAAGTCAGCAAATTTCCATCAGCCCCGCTGCCAGATACCACAAAATGGTTTCAAACAACGGTTCACTTCATGAATTTTTGTCTCGACGAAAAGAAAAAAAAAAAAAGAAAAAAAGGAGAGGGCGGGGGGTGCGGGCACAGAAATGTGTCTTGACGCTGCTGAGTGAGCAGTGCGCATTAGGTTAGCAGATTAATGAAAACGTTTCTCTGGCAGAAGATTTTTGATTGCCCTCCGCTGCAAAATTGCTTGCAGATTGGGGTGGAGGGGGGGGGGGGGGGGCGTCTAGCCTCGTCGCGTTCCCTCACCATACATTAGCACTTGTCAGGGGTGGCCATTAAGGCGAGCTGGTGCAGAAATTTAATTATAAAACCATTTATTTCATTGAAAGCAAAATAAACCCCCGCCACCTCAGAATGCATTAGGCGGGGCTTGTAAGGGGTCCCGTCGACAACACCTAGAGCGGCTGGAGTCTGCCGGCGACATAATGTTCCTTTCACGTGCGGCAAGGCCCCCGTTCGGAGCGGCCGGCCATAAGTCATCCTTTATTTAAGCTCAATTAAAAGAACAACTGATTTAATGAAGGGGGCTATTTATGCGCGAGGGTTACTCATCCGTGCGGCCGACCGACTGCGGGGACCTGTCCCAATAAACGAAGCGGTTTACACAGAGAGCTTGTAAAAACATCTAGCGCCCTGGCGGACGGCGGCGAAGAGGAGCGACTACAGACGGCCTCAGTCGGGCGCAGCCTGGCAGGCGTTAACAGGGTGACGGCGCACAAGGCGATGGAAAGTGGCTGCGCCGCGATGCCGTTTAGGAACCTTATTATAAGATTGTGAAACCGAGTCTAATAAAAGTAAATGCCAGGGAGCGCAACCATTAACCACACAGACTTCCAACCGGTTATCTTGGGCCTGGCCTTGCTCTTGCGCTCGTAAATACGTAACCTGAGTCTGTCCAATAAAATATCCATGCGAATAAATAGATAAACTGTAATAAACCACTTTGAATGAGTGTTCCGTGCAAGATTAATGTAATAATAATAATAATAATATCATCATCGCTTGTGTGAAGAACATTGGTTCATATGGTGGAAAGAAACTAACTAAAGTCTGCAACTCTAACTATATTTATATATTTAGCAGACACTTTTCTCCAAAGCAACTTCCAATGAACTCTATGTAGTGTTATGAGCCCACACACCTTGTTCACCAAGGTGACTTACACTGCTAGATACACTACTTACACTGGGTCACTCATCCATACATCAGTGGAACACACACACACTCTCTCTCTCTCTCTCTCTCTCTGTCACTCACACACTATGGGTGAAGCTGAACAGCATATCTTTTGACTGTGAGAGGAAACCAGAGCACCCGAAGACGTACACTGCTAGATACACTACTTACACTGGGTCACTCATCCATACATCAGTGGAACACACTCTGTCTGTCACTCGCACACTATGGGTGAACTTGAACAGCATGTCTTTGGAGTGTGGGAGGAAACCAGAGCACCCCGAGAACATGCAAACTCCACACAGACTGAGTGGGAATTGAACCCACATCTTTTCACACCACCCAGGCGCCATGAGACAGCAGCACTACTCGCTGTGCCAACTATGTCTCTCTTTCTTGTAATGTAATGCACAGATCGAATTTCTCTGAGATCTATGTCACTTTGGAGGAAAGCGCCTGCTAAAAGTAATAATAATAATAATAATACTAATAACAAACACTCGCCGAAGTGTTTCGCAACACTTACATTCAAAGTTACCTTGAGCCCCGAGGAAACAGCTCAGTGGTCTGCAAGCTATTGCTCAGCAAAGCAAACTGTAACCTTAGAGGAATTTCAGCTGCTCGCCAACCTACTGACTGTTCACACAAGAGAACGCAATTGTAAAAATGCCGGAACAAATTTCAGAGCGACAAATGTCTCCCCTGCGTTCACGCAAGAGCGGTTCAAGAGAACCGCGGGGCCAGCGGGCCGTCCGAAGCGTGGATCCGAGCGCCTCGCGAGCGGCTCCACTTTGCTCCGGCTGTATCTCTGACAGCCGGTGAAACCAGAGACGACGTTCTAATAAAAAGCATAACACGGATATCTGTGCCGCTTGCTCCGTTAATCAAATTCGCCGTAATTGTTGTCCGCGGCTTTAACGATGCGGAGTGGAAACGGTGACTTGACTTTTGACCTTTGACCCCGGCCACGGCGAACTTTTCATTTCTCCTCGGCCGCGTATTTATGTCGGGCGACACAGAGCCTGGAGTCCAGGTGTGCCCGGCGCTCCCCTTGCCCCTCGGATCTTCAAAGTTGCTTCAGAATGCAAATCGTTCGGCTGAGCGCGGCCTGGCCTTGTAAAAAACGAAGAAGAACACCAGAATGAACTTTAACGCTCGACTCCGTGCTACTCAGGGAGTGCGCTGTAGCACGGAAGTCTCGCTTCCGCTCCGGAAAATTCCTGAAGGACGTCGACGCCGCGAGATGTCCCCAAAATCGAAAAATCTGCGTCGCTCACTCAACGTAGGGTTAGCGAGATGTGATTCTCAAGCTTTCGCGCACACTTTCCATCGGTTCCTTCGGGTTGTCTGCAAGTCGTCACTCTTCCAGCCCGGGAAAACATCCGAGACCCACCGCCGCCCTTAAAGCCGTTCCGAGCCGGCTTTTTGCAGCGCGTGGAAAATGGAAAGAGGGCGTTTCGGTTTCCCGCCCGAGGCACACGTACGGATCGTCCTCTCCGATCTGAGCCGGAAAGCCACGTGTCGCCCTGGGTTGAATCAGATGTCTGCGGCAGGTTCCGTGACACATGCCGATCTCGTACCAAGACGCACCATGCCACCGACGATGTCCAAACCCCAACACCCGGTGCCGCAACTGAGCGAACGGGATCTACGGGTTCCGTCCGACGCTTTCCGCAGTACTTCAGACGAAAGCCAGCAGCTAATCCGTGTTATGACGAAACCAATTGGAAGGAAGACATCGTATTCAATGACGGCCGCGACATCGTATTCGACATCCCCTAAGCAGGTGCGATCGCACCCCTTCAGACATTAGAAAAAAAACCCAATTCCTAACTTGGGTCACGCTTCTTGCACAGTGTCTAGAATAGAGGCTGGATCTGGAATGAAGCAAGATATGCGGGGAAACAGGCCTGCGGCGAGAAAGCTAAGGCAGGATGAGCTGGACCCGTCTAGCGGTTGAGATGGCGAACCCGACCGACGCGACGCGAGCCGCCGGAAGGCCGACTACGACCGTAACGTCTCCCTTCGGCAAGCAGCCGGCAGTGGCAAATTCCACATCGGTGCCAAATGTGCACCGTTTCTCTTCTCTGCTCTCTTTTCTAGGGACAGGGAGCAAAAGTTTACGGGGGAAAAGAGAGAAGGAGCAAGTCATGAAGTAATCCAGTATAATGAACAGCTACAAGTCCAAGTGAAACCAGATGATGGTTAGAATGAACCCCCTCTAGTGGAATACAAAATGCAGGGGAAGCAGAACCGGACTCATGGTGTCCTGTAGCGTATGAATGTTGACAAATTACTTTTTTTACTGCTGGAAACACATCATTTTCACAAAAGAAATACAAATGCTTAACCCTACTGGAATATTAAAAACCCAGCAACCGCTGCTTGCTTATTATTCCGGACATCAATTTTTGTCATTCCGTCACCGACGGTCCGTTTCTGGATCAGCACACATGCAGGGGGATACAAATATGTTTTTTTTTTATTTTTTATTTTTTTTTATTTTTTATCCTGCTTCCGAAACTCCTGAACGGAAAATTTATTTATCGGATATATTTTGGGGGAAACAATATTTACGATAACAATCAAATCAAATCCCTCAGGCAGACAATGCAGAAAATCAATACTTGTATTTATGCTGATGAGCAAAGAAATATTAGACTGTATAAGACAGTGGGGAAAAAGAGTGCGTTTCTTCCCAGAGTTTGGGGGGTCCTCGTTCGGAGGGGGGGGTCTCCAGTTGACTCTCTCGCATAGCTTGCATTCGAGGCAACAGCTGCCCGGCATGGCCCCGGTCCTAATTCAGGTTGACATGTTTAACTCGACAAATATGAGAGCAATTTTAGGAATGGGGGATAGAAGGGGTTTCGGGGCTGGGGGGGCGGCGGGGGGAGTCTGAACGTGAACGTGGAGAAATCGTAGAGAGACCAAAAATTTGTACGTTATTTACGCCCAGAAATATACGCTTCGGCGTCAGCAAACGCGCAACGTTGGAAAACGGATCGTGCAAATTAGTTTTAAGAGGCAGAGGCCGTGCGCTTATTGCAGGAGTTCACGAAACTGAGGTTCGCGGCCAAGAACGTCACCACGTGTTTTTGTATCAAACACGCCGTGACCCGTAGGTCAAGACGGTGTTTGAAAGTCAAATATTTTGTTCACGATTTGTGCTCGCTTGCTCTTTTATTCCTCCCGAATACATATTTACTCGGCCGTTATTTGGCAGAAAGGTTTTCGTCGGAACGTCGCGTGAATTTTGTCGAGAAAAAACAAGCACCTTTTCCTTCCGGTAAGTGTATCGCTGAGCGAGGGAACGTAAAGGAAAACAGGATTCTTCCTTCGACTTATCCGTAAAGTCGTATCGCCAGCAGCAGTACGGACCTGGAGTCATGATAAAATAAATTCATTATATTCTTCTCAGATATTCTACATGCTCTAGTGCAAAGTGTGGAAAACTTGTCACAATAAGTCCTGCTCCCGCCAGCGCACGTTATGATTGGGTTACGTTGCACGAATATTAAACTTCACGTTAATATATATAAAAATGACATTTTCGTGTTTGACTGGAGCTTCCGTGTCTGAGTTGCTTCATCCCATTTAATTCAACGCATCTGACTTTTAATTTAACGTATGTGGACCTTTCCCATCTTGGTTTATAGACGCAAATGGCTGTATATATTTATATATGCTTTACACCCTCTTTTTACAAGTAAGCTTTTCTTAGATATAGAGATGTGATTTGTTTACTTAGTGCTTTGACCTTCTCGCTGTGACACTTTCACTGGAGATATAAATACCGCCGAGGCTCTAAATCACACAGTGTTACTCAGGCAACCTGATCTCCGTCGCCGGCAATTGGCAGAAACTCATCATGTGGCTCTCCGTTAGGCCAATGGATGGACATACCGGCTCCCAGAAATATTTTTATTCTTAGCTTGTTCATGAAGAAGCCATCTGTTTTAAAAAAAAAAATAAAATAAAATAAAAAAAACAAAAGTGTGTTTCAGGTTCCTGGTGGAAAGCGGATCATTAGCCCTGCGCTAATATGTCGAAAAGAGCGATAATTATGAGGCGACAATGTGAAGTGATTGCATTTGGTGTTTCCAGAGAGAGGGAAGCCCTATCGCTATTTGTAGTGCTGTGCAAGTTCGTGGGAGACCTGACGGTGGTGTTCGGGAGATGCGATATCATATTTATGGAGGCCCTGCCAGCTATGGATGATGCAACAGGTACACTGCGAAGTCACATGGTTGACATTTGACATCACGTGCCGGATGCCTCTCTCCCTCGTTTATATACAGGCATCGACGGACCTTATAATAAGGAGCTCACCAAAGATGACCCGATATTATCAAGACGGCATTAGTTTCCGTAAAAATTATTTGAGCGAAAGGCCCATATTTTGACGTAAATGCTATAGACACGTGTTGTGTTTAAAGCAATTCTGGCATCTCATGGCTTCAGCTGTCATAACCACGCGACAAGGGCCTGGCGAGAGTCACGGGAGTGCCTCGGCAAGCCGCGGTTGGGGACGACGCTGCGGAAAGCAGTGGAAATCACGCGTGAGCCCCCCTCGCGTCTGCCGGAGTCTCATCCGAGCTCAGCTGAAGTCAGAGGAGCGAACCGTGTTTCTGGCTTGGAGAAACCGGAGACGCGTGGCACTAAACCAGTCAGGACTCAGCTGTGCCATGGAAATACATGGAAATAAATCAGCGTGTTTTTTTATGGTTTTGTATTTACAGTCATTTCCTTTCCATGTTTTCAAATTACGCTCAGAATTTCCACCTCCCAATTTTTCTACAAAGAGAAGACTGGCATTTTTCGCCTTTTAGCAAAATAAACTATTGGTTTTGACTCTCTTCTCTCCCGTCCCCGACATTTACTCTTGATCAGTGTCCATCTTCATTAACAGGTGACTCGATAGACGCGGTAATTCACCCCTCTTTTTCAATGTATAACCCTGTAAATCAAGAACGATTTTCACGAGTACGTTCTTCGCCGCGTCCAATACGGTCTGTATCTTGTAAAAATGTTATGGTAGAAGTTTGAGGTTAAACGTCATTTTTCAGCCTTGGAGGTTTAATATTTCACAAAAGGTTTTTTTTTGCATATGCTAAGGTCACTCAGTACTACCCTGTCACTTTGAGATCATACTATTTGCAATTTATAGACTCAGTATATGCTTTTATTCAAAACAACAGTGTTTATCTTGAACCCTTCGTGCTGCTGTATATTCACCGAAGCGCTCGGAATATGTTCATACGCTCTCTTTGGGCCTCTCTGTCACCTCTTCTGTCTGGAGAACAAACTTACTGCTGACATGTCCTTCCCTTGCCTGCACATTTCACAGGTCTTTACCAGAGGGAGACGGCGTGCGATCACGGTATCGGCAGGGAGAATGAGAGACGGGCATCGTTTAGCCACTTGAAGCACGGCCTGACCTCGTGGACCAGGAAGGTGGACACCTCCCCGAACAGACCCACGCTACACTATGGGTGAACCTGAACAGCGCAGGAGAGACAGAGAGAGTGTGTGTTCCACTGATGCTTGGATGAGTGATCCAGTGTAAGTAGTGTATCTAGCTGTGTAAGTCTATGGGTGCTCTGATTTCCTCCCACACTCCAAAGACATGCTGTTCGGGTTCCCCCCTGGTGCGTGAGTGACAGAGAGAGTGTGTTTCACCCATATATGGATGAGTGACCCAGTGTAAGTAGCGTATCTAGCAGTGTAGGTCACCACGGTGAACAAGGTGTGTGGGCTCATAACACTACATGGAGTTCATTGGAAGTCGCTTTGGAGAAAAGTGTCTGATAAATAAATGAATGTAAATGAAATGTAAGACTACACTGTCCCTCTTCCACATGTTCTGCTGCAGTGGCAGATGGGGGACACACTTTGCCCCCTCCTTGGGCGGGGAGTAAAATCACAGCGCCCCACTTAGAGAGGAGCTTTTATCTTCTCCATCATGTCACATTGAAATTTGTCCATGGTCATGAGCTATAGATTTTTTTAAAAGTCCTCTTTGGTCAACCCATTTTTGCGATAGGCTGATCAGTTTTTTTTTTTTTTTTTTTGAACGGTTTTGCTCGCTGATCTTTCCAAAAACTGCCGATATGTCCAGCAGATTCGTACAAATGTGAACAGCCTTTATAATTTGAGAGGCAGAACGTTAAACGTCAGTTGAAATCAGTGATTCTTGGCAGTGCTCCGGAGATTTCTTTTCCCACGCAACAATATTGCCCTGCGATGAGATAGTCCTTCTCAGCAGGATGCAATGGGTTTCTGGAGGCTGGTTAAGGAGGGGCGCCGAGGTCCTGCTGACAAGCAAGGTCGACCTCACTCTCAACTGAGAGAGATGACTGACGTGTGAAGAGCCTGTGTGATGAGTAACAAGGTGCCCAACCCCACCCCGCCTCCCAGCCACCCACCTGCACTGCGATGCTGCCTTGACCTTTGGCGCCATGGTATCCTCCAAAATCCTGACGCCCAAAAAACTTTCGCCACACAAACCTACGACAAAGAAATATTTTACAAGAAGAAAATCCATTATTTTGTCAATTATATTTGATTTTCAGTCATACACTAAGGCACTACATATAGGTGCAATTCCTTTAATGCACTGAGCAGCTTTGTAGTAAGACTTACTCACTGATTGTGGGACAAACGGGATATTTTGCATTAGAAACTGACCTCCTGTCTGACTCTTCTCCTTTTCTCCTTTTTGATAAAAATATGAGGACACCTTTGGAGCGAAGAGACAGCTTCGCTACAAATCGCCAGCAAACACACACAACGCCGCGACTGCCGAACAATAAAAATCCCATATTTGCTTTGGCATTACTACACTCTCGATGCTCTCATGCCGGATGACAATTCTGATACTACTCATTCTAATCTGCTCTCTCTGTTTTCTTTGGAATCGCTGTATTTTTACTTTACGTTTTAATATCGGTGAAGGAAACTAGATGAAGAAATGTGAATTTCTCCAACGCATCCGAAAGATGGAAAATGTAGCCTCACATCACGATGGTGACACGCTGTGTGGCCCATTACTCTGCGAACCATGAGGCCACATGATACCTTAACCACACAAGGGCACAGTGAGGGGCTGTCAGCGACTCCATCCTGCTTGTGTGTTTCTTTCAGATGTACATCAACTCCCTCGCAGTCAGAGCAGACCGAAATGGGTGCGACAGGTACGGCTGAGGATGTTGCAGTGTTTCCAAAAAAAAAAAGAAAAAAACACCGTGGGTTTCCATCTAAAAATACAAATCCATTTCCCTGATTCACAGTAGGGGAAGCAAGTAATATAGTGTTATTTTCACTTCAGATCCTGCCCCCAGTTGATCAATGCACTTACCCACAATAATTCCAGTAAGAACTACCTTTCAGTGTAAATTCATAAACTATTGTTCATACATTACATTTATTTAGCAGACACTTTTCTCCAAAGCGACTTCCAACGAACTCTATGTAGCGTTATGAGCCCACACACCTTAATCACTGCGGTGACTTACACTGCTAGATACACTACTTACACTGGGTCACTCATCCACACATCAGTGGAACACACACTCTCTGTGTCACTCACTCACACACTATGGGTGAACCTGAGCAGCATGTCTTTGGAGTGTGGGAGGAAACCAGAGCACCCGGAGGAAACCCACAGGGAGAGAACATGCAAACTCCACACAAACCGAGCGGGGATCGAACTCGCGTCCTCTCGCACCACCCAGGTGCGGCGAGACAGCAGCGCAACTCGCTGTACCGCCATGCCGCCCGTACCTTTGTATGCAAACACGACATTATAAGTGTCGCGTCACAGATAAGAGACTTGACGGGAGAGTTTAGCACACATCTGCCGTTACCGACATAACAGTGAGGTTTTACAAAGGTGCAAGTTAAGAACAATAATAACAGCGTAACACCAAAGTCACCGAAGTACTCGTCTCAGTGGAGCTTCAAATGTGTTTCCTCCAACAGATGTCATCCCCATACTGCAGCTCAGCTTCAGGACCCCAGTAACGGTAAACATGTCACAGGAGGGTCCAGCACCAGACAGCAGGCAGCCGGAAGGAGAAGCTGGATCACGTCACAACTTTTGGAAGAAAAGTCTGGGACAGAATAAATACCCTGTGCAGCTTGAGGGGAGTTTCGGGGATTCAGGGAGGAGGAGGTAGAAGGAGGCTCCGGGATCTCCGTTCGCCCTGCAGTCGGCACAAGTCTCAGTCATCGCGGCCGAAGGGCACCATTCGCTCTGGTCTCAGTAGAGAGCTTCCAATGCCTGTGCAATCCAAAACTGATGTTAGGGTTAGGCTCACTGAACGCTGCTCGGTTATAAAACTCACAAAAGCGCACAGATGCGACCGGTAATCTCAGTTAGTAAGGACACTACCGGGGACGTAGCGGCACAGTTGGTAAAGGGGGTGTCTCGCAGCTCCAGAGCCACTTGGCGGGCAAGGGTTTGAGTCAGGCTGAGGGTGCGTGGAGTTTACACGTCTTTCCTTGAGCTTGTACTCTGCAGACATACCCAGAAGAAGGCACCTCTATTGCCTAGAAAAGCACTTGAGGTTGTGCTGCGGTTCCAGAGTGAGATCTACGCAGCGTTCGTGTCCAGAAGGTCAATATAACGCCTGTAACTCTGCTGCTGGAGGAGGAGGAGGACGCCACCGACTCCAAAAGCGGTCGGTATAAACATTTCCCGGGTCTGACGGGTCACGGTACGGAGAGGAAGTGCTCCACCACCCGACGCCGACGCTGTCCGACTTGCGGCCCGCGGAAGATAACGAACCGGCCTGCGCGCGAATAGGAGCGACGGTTGGTTTTTACTTTTTTACACTGCGGACAGTTACGTTCGAACCGCAGACCGGCAACCTGGATTGCAACAAAAAAGTAAATAATAAGAGAAAACGGATTCATATTTGCATTAGTTTGTCCATCTCCGGGATTTAGGTCAGGCTGAAGGCAAGTAACAGTAATAAGCTGACGTGAGCCTAAGGGCGTCAAACATTTATCACGCTGTCTGTCCAGCACCGCATTCCTATCCAGCAGTCCATGACAGCTTCTCCTCGAGTGTCCCTTAGCAAATCAAGTTTTGCCGAACGACGGATTGACCGACGTCTTCAGAGCAGCAGCGCGCCAGCTGACGGCAGCAATGTCCCATATTGTGTGGCGGCTAATCTTGTCAATCGTGCTTCTGCCCGGGGAGCCGAGGTCCCAGCTGCGCTTGCCGAGCTCGGATAGCGTGTCGCGCGTGCTTCCCGAGTCCCCAAAGGTCCCAGCCCGGAGCGGAGCTCAAACTGGCCTGCTTCTTAACGCTACCGGGCTTAGCGCGGTCAAAACGATCCTGAAGATTTTGTGATTAACGTCCCTGCTGGTCGTTATTACTCTAATTATATTCATCGCTGTCGTTAGGATAATAGGTGTCATTAAATATATTGCCCACGCTCTCTCCGCGCGCCTTCGTCCCGGGGACTTTTCGGTAAGCCGAGAGCTCTCGCGCACCGACGGCCCCTTATCAGACCCATCAGGTATGTATGGGAAAAACAGGCTCGCTTGCCCTGAGATGAGGAGGTACAAGTCTCCAGTTGGAGCTGCAGGCATATCCTGTTACTAATACTGCATTGCTTTTGTTTGTCTCCTGAGATACCTCATCCCCTGGGGTCAGGAACATCAGCCTGCTCGCTCTCCCACCCAGCCCTTACCCAACACAAAACGTTAACCCCCTCCGCAAACCCTGCCAAAAAAACACCTACACGCGAAACCTCAGCTCCGCTATCCCCGCACGCAAAAATCTCACGCGCTTCCTGCTGCTACACCTACTGCTGCCCTCCGCAGCACCGCAGCCGAACACGACGTCACGGCAAAAAAAAAAAACAACGAGGTCGGCAAAACTAAATTTACAAAAATCAATCCGGCGTCCCAAACGTGCATTCGATCTCTTCTGAAAAGGCGGTGGCGGAACTTTGGCCTTCGCAGTGCAAAATTACAATAAATCTGTACGTAATGCTTTGAAAATGTTGCTCTTCTGAGGTGATCGTTTCCACTACGCTGGACTCGGACCTACCGGCGTCCCGAGAATATCGCTAGATTCGTGCATTACGAGCAGCGGCCGCTTCTAAAAGAGCCGAAGGTCTCGGGGGTTGCAAGGGTCACGCGAACGTCCCCGCAAACATATTACAGAGGTCCCTTGTTAAGCGTTGACTCCTCCAACCTCCTCTTCTGACGTTGGACCCACCTGTCCGGCCAGGTCAAAGATCGACCTTCCCCTGATTATTCAACTAAACCAGGTGAGTCACCGGACCACACACGTCTATACGGAGGGAATTTAATTGTCTCGTTGTCTCGGGGCAATAGGGGCATTCAACAGTTCGAGGCTTTTATGTAAAACGTTGCAATGGCTGCGTTTTTACTCAGTTTGGTCACTGAACACCTGCGGTCCCCTGAATGTGGCTCTGGGTGGCTTTTCAAAGGGGAAGAATGTGAACTTTGTGACCGTGCTTGGACTGTCCCTGGCTGCTGCCCATTCACAGCAGAGTCCAAGCTCTCTTTGAACCTCTGAGACCTGCTTCTGGTTCACGTGGAAGGTTGTGAACCCCAGTCTCCACACCGGTTCTCTCAACTCACATTCCCACTGTTGGCCAAAACCCGATGCCAAAAGTCGCAAAGGCTCAGCTGTCGCGGCCCTAAAGAATCCGTCTCCGTGGGATGGCGGCAAAGGAAAGGGACTCGAGGCCCGAACGCACGCTGGAGAGCGTGATTTTTTCAGCGATTGAATCCTTACTGTCTGCATTAATGTATGCGCATAAGAAAAAAATCAATTTAAAATTCTGTGTGAAATACCTAACCAATGTATATTATGTACTGTATGTGAATATAAGGCAGTTGCATGACTGTCTAATCATATTTACTACTTTGCATTAAACTGATGCTGAAGACTAAATGAAATATGAAGACTGAATGAATCATTCATAATCACAAATATAGAATAAAATGGGGTATACGATGCAGTACTTAACTGAAAACTAACTAAATATAAAATACTTATTAAAAGTTAAATGAAAGTCACAACCCAAAAAATAAAAATCATGGTTAATACTAAATATACTAAATTAAATGAAATGAAAGAAGAACATATCATAAGAACTCAACTTTTTCTACAGTACCAAAGATAACTGAAGATGAATAATAGAGAATGTAATACACTAGGTAGTCTGAGAACCGAAAGAAAAATATCCAGGGAGATTTTATAACATACAAAACATACATAAGTATACACTGAGAGTATTACATGACGCCTGAGAATACTGACTAAAGTTTTGCTCTATATACACACACACACACACACACACACACACACACACACACACAGAAGACAGGATATACAATGAGATTTGAAATACAGTTTGAGAAAAAACATAAAAGTCTGAGAGCACAAATTCCATCTAACCTCACTGTTGACAAGTTCAAAATTAATACTTTCAGTGGGCGTACGTTTAACTCAAGCCATTTTCTGAATGAACAGCTCAGTAAATTAAAATTAATTACAAGCCCACTTTGAATGTATATCTGTGTGTGTATATACAGTGTATATACTGTATATATACACACACACACACACACACACAGTATGATTTCACGATTTGAGCAAACATATGAATTAAACCACTGATTTTTGGACACCTTATTATTAATGGTATCTCATATTTTGCCAACGCCATTGTCCAAGGTGACTCACGATGCTAGATATTCCCATTTATTCAACGGAGCAATGTGACACACGCTCAGCGTCATTAAGAGCAACTATATTCCCAGTACACTTGAAACGCGCATCTTTGGACTTCTGGAGGAAACCAGAGCAAACCCTCACAAACACAGGGAGACGGAGATGGATTTGAACCTGCATCCAAACCCACGGCCCAGCCTCACCACCTGTGAGGTACCGGTACCTCCCACTATGGCATAAAGTTTCGCATTTCCCATTTTATAGGTTCGGTAGCACATCGCTCTCCAGCATCTCTCTCAGCGCGGAAGTAGCCTTATAGAAACGTCTCTTCCGGGAGAGGCTTCCGAGCGCACCACGCTCGTCCCCGCACCTCGGAAGAGACGTATGCCGCCATCCTGCCAAATCCAGACGCGCAACCGGAGACAGTCGTACCGTGCGAAACTGTTCACTGCTGGCACAGAAAAATCAGTTCCTCATTCCGCAGCGAGGAAACCCGTCTGCGATCGGTTCTGAAGGGATTATGTCCTTGTTTTGCACCCGCAAACCCGGTTTGTTCAGTACTGTCTGCTTCCAGACGCTCAACCACACAGGTGAGACGCACCACCCCCCCCACTCCCACTCCCACTCCCTGCTCATTGCGACTTAGCATTGGCAATGTCATAATCTCCTCTGTTTGTGACCTGCCCTGAGGAGGACACTAATAATAAATAGTAAAGCATTTTCCACATTCCTGCAAAGGCACCTTAAACATTTTTTTTTTTTTTTTAATGTTTTTAGCACAAGTTGTCAGCCTGTCAGGGCTCATGCAGTTTTGCCGGCTGAGTGAAACTGTCACGGACAGCAGCTTGAGGGTTGGCTCGAACCCAGGACTAGCATTCTAAGAGAGAACCACCAAAGACACAGGTAGTCATTACCTTCCCTCGCTCCCTCCTGCTATGCCGCGTCGAGGCAGCTAATCCGCCGGCCCTAAAAGCACTTGAAATGTTAAGCCCTCAGCCTTGAAAACCTCAAGTGCTTTAAATGCTAAATTAAAGTTTTTAAAAGCAGATGCAGATGTCATTTGATAATCTACTTGTACTTGTTTTGAGTTTTTTCTTTTTTTTTTTTAAAATACAGGACACAAATGTACCAGCCTTTCTATACCAGAACAAAATGTACTGTCTAGCAGAGGGAAAAAAAAAAAAAAACAAAGGGTAAGTAAGAGAGCTGCCAGGCAAATACTGCACTACATTTACACTCATCTATTTAGCAAAGGCTTTTCTCCAAAGCAACTTCCAAATTAACTCTATGTAGTGTCATCAGCCCACACACCTTATTCACTGCGGTAACTTACACTGCTAGATACACCACTTACACTGGGTCACTCATCCATACATCAGTGGAACACACACTCTCTCTCTGCCACTCACACACCAGGGGTGAACCTGAACAGCATGTCTTTGGACTGTGAGAGGAAACCAGAGCATCCAGAGGAAACCCAGGCAGACAACATGCAAACTCCCCACAGAACGAGCGGGGATTGAACCCACGTCCTCTCGCACCACCCAGGCGCTGTGAGACGGCAGCACTACTCCACGTACCACCGTGCTGCCTACTAACATCCTCGGGTTTGGCAATCAGCAACTAAAGAGAGAAATCACTGCGTCCCATCTCTCAGCCCCCAGGCGCACAGAGATGTCAGCTGTTTCGTCGGAGGGAAGGGCAGCGAGAAGAGTGCGGTACACCCAAACAGCCATTGGCTGAAAAGGTGCGAAACTGGTTTGTTTGTCCTTTGCTGGCTAGACATGAGGACGAAGGCAGTTGTGCGCAAACCGCCTGCCGTTCGCCGACATCTGCGCCAGACGAGCCGTCACTCAGTCACCTTCCCGCTCTGTCCTGGTCTCCTACGGTGTGGGAAACGGCTCATGCTGGGTCAAGAGGCGTCGCACTATTAAACGGAAAACAATGGGTTCTTTTTGCCACCGGCCACCCGAAACTGGCCTACTTCACAGACAGTTCCTGATTGTTGAACCGCCGTGCCGTCTGGAACCAGCTCGCCCGTTTCCTGATGTCGTGCCCTCACGGTCTCCTTTCACCTGCTCGCCTCACACAGGTGTGCGCGGTGCGCTAGGAGGCCGCGTGGGTACGACGGAGGAGTGCCAACGTGACCGTTTGAGGTGTTACGTGCTCGCCTCGGTGTCTGATGGAGTCCATCCAAACAGAGCGCAGAGCCTGCCAGCAAAGTCATGCCTCAACAGCATAGTTGAGCAGCAAGGAAGGAAGAGAGCTCAATTCTCTACAATATTTCCTGCCCCTGACAGAAATACTACACAATGTATAAAGCAGGTGACACGGAGCAGAAAAAAGGTTGACATACATACGCGGAATGCTATGATTTATTACCAAAACTGTATCATGCCCATATTAAGCAAATTAAAACATATTAAAGGCAAAATAATTCTCAATGCATTAAAAATGTGTCTAACGGTAGAGTCTTACGGATCAGACTGGATCAAGTCAGAAATGTTTCTCCAGCAGTTCTAAGAGGAACACAGCGAGGAAACAGACATTTATATTTATTAATGCTTTTCTACAAAGCAAACTTACAATGTTAAGCTACTTAAAACTGTTTCCTCATTTATACAGAAGAGTAATTTAGGGTAAGTACCTTGCTCAGTGGTAGTACAGCTAGAAGGGGGATTTGAACCTGCGACCTTTGGGTCTAGAGGCAGCAGCTCCAACCACTATGCGACAACCTGCTCCCAACGCACATCTGAGTAAACAGAGCACGTGGAGAAAATGACGTGGTCACCGACAGTCCTAAAACGATTTGCATGATTACTAAAAAAGTATTTTTTATTTTTTTTTTTAATACAAGTGAAGCCAGATTTCACCGAAGAGTCACTTCCGGTATCTCCTGGACATTCGGCCTGGGTTGCGGAGGCACACTGGGATTAAATGGAGCACGCCGGCTCTGTCTAGCAGCTGTTGAGCCAGTGAGCTGTACACTGGACCTTGATTAAAGAAACTCCAGAAGAAAAAGAGAGCATGGAGAAGAACAGACATGGGCCCACACAACCACCCAGAGGAGAATAGACAGTGCATAATGTATAAAACACTTAAGGACAAACACAATAGAGAGGAAAAACTTGAAACGCCGTATGGCTAATATCTTTCTCAGGGGCTCCGAATATTTCGGCATTGCAGCATTCTCCGTGTCTAGACAAAAATAATGTAATTTATGGACTGGGAAACTAGGAAATATTTTGATTTTTTTTATAAAGATGTTGGGTAATAACGCCAATCCAGCGGAGTGACATAAAGGCCTTTTATACTCATTTCATTTCAAACACTTCACATCAGGAGGGGTCCGTTTTCCTCTGTTCCTTCCCTTACAAAATTGCATAAAACAGGAATTCACGGGGCACAAAAGAGCAGGGAAATATTTGCTTGAGAAAATAAACATATGAAGCAGACACTTTTCAGACCCGTATAGAATTACATCTCCGTAACAAACTCCCAGTGACGAGGCAAAGCATACGGTGATAGTTCTTATAATGGTAATTTTGAAGCAATTGTGTATGAACTTGTCAACGTAATGGAGAAGCTGTTAATGAAGTTACTTGCGTTATGAGCGCTGGAAAAATTGTTGGCAAAATGTCCTGGATAAATCGACTGTGCTTTCAGAATCGCGTCCGCAACTATAACTCTTTCGCGATGACGAAAAAGCACTTTTGTTTGCTCTAAATTGCTTTGGAGGAAAGTGCCTGCTAAATGAATGAATGTAAATGTAAATATAAAGTAACAATAATGTTATCGGATCATTTTACAGATAAAAGTATTCATGAAAAAAGAAATGTTTTGTATTCATCATTGGCTGAAAATTGGATATTGACCATCATGAAAGGAAAAGAATGTTAAAGGAAATTCTTTATTATACATTTATGTTGCGAGATGTAAAATTTCAGTCAGTATTTAATATTTAAAGAGAAAAATATTCATACAAATTTCCTTTCAGTTGTGTTGTATCTTAAGAACAATTAATCATCATTATACACAGGGACACAGACTTCATCTCTGGGGTGCAATTGAATTTCTTTTTTTTTATTTCTTTTAGGTATGCATATAGATTTTCTTTCTCACGTCGGAATAATTTTAGAGAACAGTTGTAAGCGATCTCCTCCAAACACACACCCGGGTAACCCGAGACCGGCCTCGACTCCTGGCTCCGTGTGCTCACGAGAGAGAGAGAGGACAGGACAAGGAACACGGAAAAAGAAGAAAACCTCTCTTTGAAAGCTCTCTAGTCTTCTGAAAAATTCAGTCCTTTCTACCCAGCAATGCCTGTTTACTCCAGTTTTAAAACTGTGTTCTCTTTGACCAAACAAAGTTTGAAAATGGCCATCAAAACATTATTCCCTTCTTTTGGAAGTTTGGAAAATTATTATTTATATCATGTAAAGTATTAATAGATTTTCACTGGTGCACTTTTTTCATTTGCATCTCGAAGACCAAGATTAGAGCGGAGGGATTCTGGACTTCCAGCAAAACCAAATGCTCATTCTACCCCTCAAGGCCCATCTCCACCCTATGTTCGTAGCTATGGACCGGAAGAGTAACCTCTTGTAATGGAGACAAGCCAGAAGCGTCAACCATTCGGCGAACCCCGGCTTTCCCATCGCGCAGTTGACATGAGAACGTCACTGTGAGCAAGGTTAGGAGAAACAAGGAAGAAGGCATCGGATTACTGTCTTAAAGGACAGTCTTCCAGCTTTCCTTTACCTACGGCAGCCTTCGGGGGGGGGAGACTGTCTGCAGATCCTTTGAGTGACAGGCCAGCGCCGTGAGTGGAGGAGCTGCCTTCAGGTGAGGCACGGGGCCAAGAGTTTAAGGTTTCCACCTCACTCTGGCCTCATCCACCTGTTCCTCTTGGGCTCTCACCTTCAGAGAGGAACAATGACAGGCAGAGCAGCCCCAGGGAGTGTCGAGATTTATGTCCAGCCCCTCCTGCTGTGTGCCTGGGAAAGGAAGTGCGTCTGAAACAGTAACCCTTCACCCGAGGGGATGACGATAGACAGTTACCTATCCCCTGTCCCCCACCACTGGCACACTAGAACTCCCAAAATTTCTCTTAAACCCCTATTAGGTGGAACTCTAAAACGAGAGAAGGGATATTAAAACCCCCCATCCACTTAAAAAAATAAAAAAATAAAAAAAAAATACAGAACTGTATAGAGGAACTGTCTCTGCGCAACAGATACGTCTTTCACGTGATATTTAAAGAAACACTGCACACTGATTACTGATATGAGACCCAGTCCATCATGACTTAGCAGTTACCGCACTTCATTTCTCAACATCCGAATTACTTATTTGTTTTGTCGACAAGCGTGGCTGTTTTTAAGAAGATGTGGCCTACAGGTGAGACCACCAACACCTGACAACAGTGATCTAGTGTGAGAGGATTTGAATCGGGGACAGCCAGTGGATTGACATCACACCTTCTCCAATCTCAAGGGTGAATTTTCCTCCCGCCAACCTTTTAAACGCCTCCAAAGGGAGGAACTGTTATAGAACTACTGAAACGCCTCGGGTCAGGGGGTATGGTATAGGCTAAGCCACAGCTGTCGTTCATTACAAAGAGCGTGTACGGTGCAATGTCGGGCGAAGAGATTGGTTTGTGTGGTCTTGGCGGCATGGGAGGTTAGTACCAGCTGACACCATCATGGCCGGTTCTTCATTCTGCCCCCTTGCTCCCCCGCCTTGCAGATGCAGATGAGTTATTTTATGCTCTTTTGGACCTGACTGAGGTCAGGAAAGACCAGGAATGCTGCGGGAAAATGTTCGGTTGTGCAGGATAAACAAAAAAACCCGTAGAACCCAACCTCAATCAGAGGGCTGGGTGTATTAATAAGAGGAGGCCAGTCTCTAGGGTAACAGGGCAAAGAGGGCCATGTCCCCAGCAACATACACCTTCACTGATAGGAAGCATTAACATCTTTTGGGACCTCCTAAAAGACTCACAATCTCGTCACAATTGGCACCTCTGTATTTATAGCCTAGAGTTATTACATATACGATAGCAGTCAAAGACCAGAAAATACTGTACTCTTGAGCAAGGTACTTACCCTAAATTGCTCCAGCAGAATTAACTAGCTGTATAAAGGGGTAAATACTTGTAAATAGATTAACATTGTAACTTGCTTTGGAGAAAAGCGTCAGCTAAATAAATACATGTATGGGAAGAACTACAGAGAAGGGTTAAAGCAATGCAACTCACAAGTGTCTTATGTCTCAGAGAACTGCTGCAGAAGAGTTGATATGGCGGCTGATACCATGATCAAAATTCGTACCGAAACACCATGCGGGGGGGAATTGTTTCCAGAAAGTGTACTCAAACTTTTGACAGGTACTGCAGAGTGACAGTACGCTAAGAAACGAGTGACAACGGTATTCGTGTATTCCAGAAATGATGATGAGACCAACAGACAAATGTTTTATGACTACCCCACCACTGACACTGCAAACACGCAACACGCCGGCTGTCTGCCGGCAGGGCGGGGGTTAATATTCGGAATTTTAATATTTCGTCAGCGGAGCTGCTCCACACATCAGACTCGGTTAAAACAGGTCCACAGGACTGTACATCACAGACACTGTTTTATTGAACCGCAAACTCCAGCCAAGCAAAGACTGTGATAGGACGATGAATATTTCAGACACCAACACCCTTGCTGTTCCAAGTTTTAGGCCCTAGCAGGGTGGGAGCAGGGCTTCTGGGATTGATTTATACCGGCCCCGTCCTAAATTGCACATGTCAAGCCTAACTTTCCCTAATATTAATATTAATTCCTTTTGGACTCGGTACAGATTCTGGCAAACATTTTATGCCTGCAGTTATACTATAAGTAGTTTTCCATGAACCTACCACAGCATAGGTTCTGGAGATATGATTGTTTAAACGGATCCGTTCTCTCCCTTTACCCTTTTCCTCACCTCGCACTCCCCCGTCGTAAGAATCGGTTTTCTATACATAAACCCGCTTGAAATGTACACATTTTAATTACACGTTTCAATAATTCCAGCAAGTTGCAAAGTCCAAGTTGGAGCACTTAGGAAAGCACAAAACGCACACTGTCAGCCACTTCTAAATTTAGTGCTATCCCTGGATACGTCATTAAATTCAGCCGATATTTTACTGAATCCTTGAACTGATTAAATCTCTACGTCGGTCCTGAGTCGGGGACCTTTTATGGCACTCGGTGTAGATCTGACTGAAGAAACCATCAAGTCCTCAGATTTTATGATTTTTCAAATAAGCAGAGCTTTGAAAAATATGGAAAATGATGCTTACCCAAAGGATTCACTCAGTGTATCGTGTACAATTCCCTTGATAGGATGTCAATTCTCCTGGTAAACTAAGGAGATTGTGTTCCTAACTTGACATAAGAGATTTGAAACTATTTTACCTGCTATACCATAATAATAACTATGATTCCAGTACTTAACACTGCATGTCGTTCCAGATATGAAACTGGTCTCTTAGATAGAAGTACAGCTGATTGTGTCTGCAGTGTTTCCTCCTTCAAGAGGAGGATACTGCAGGTCGTCTCTTTTGGAGGTCTTGCGATGTATTCTGGAGAGACATCTGCATACATATAAGGAATGGGACAAACCGAAGAAGAGCTGCTCGATACAATTGCGTGAGCGCAGCTCTGCATCATCATCATCGCGTCACACCAGTCTCCGCTGAGCATATGCGGCACATTCCGCCAGCTTCGATACAAATCTTCGAGCGGGACGTGGGAGCAGTTTCGATTACGGTGGTAGTTAAGTGGCGAAATAGTCCTGCTGACTTCTAGCTTGATTGGAACAAATGAAAAGTCTCGAATGACTTCATAAACATCTACGACGGGAGCCAGACCTACTGGAAGCGGACCCGTAGCCCCAGTCGAGAGGTTTCTTCCCGGACTGGAGGGCCAGGATTCTGTGGTTCCAAAGGACCCCGCCTGGCAATGCCAGAACACAAGGCACCGAGCACTGGGCCCGACTCGGGTCTTTCGCCGGGCAGCCCGGAGCTTTCGGACAAACACGGTCACTTGAGCGTTCGGTGACACAGAGGAAGGTGCCAACTTCATCAGCACGCCTCTTCCCAAGTACCGCTAACCGCTCTCCTGATCACGGCCACGCTCGCAAGACAGGGATCTGCACTATAGCAAGAAAAGGACCCCACAGCTACGTGCCACACAGGCCAACTCTTTCAATGAGATAATTAAAAAACAATTACTCACGCTCATGGGCAAGGTTATTACAGCCGCACTAAAACCGTATTTAAATCTGCGGTGCTCAAGCGTGCTTTTGTTACGCTGTCAAACAGAGCGAGCTGCAATTTGCTTTCTGTTGGGTTACACATTCCTGAAGTGGAAGTTTATTCGGTGGACCTAAATTGTATTTATTTATCATGAGATGAGAAGGACTTTGCTGCGCTATTTTGAGAATAAATCAAGCAGGGTGGACCATATCCTGAAAATGAGAATAAGGTTTAAAATGGGTGGTGTGAGAAGATGCTTCTCCCGAGCCTTTACCTCGGCTGGGCTGAAGAAGCCCATTGCAGAGGTTGCGGGTCTCTTTCCAAAAATTTAGACTTCTTGAAGACAAGCCAAAACAATAACCACTCATACTGTATAAGCAGAGGCCACCGATGCCTTCATTTATAAGACGCGCTTCTGTTCCACTATCACATGAAGCCCAAATGTAAAGTAATGGATGATTAATGTTTGACCTCCACATTAAAGTTCCCAAAATACCACACACCACAGGGAAGTGGAACCAGGTTCACTTCGGCTATGCTTTGGGAAAAGAAACTATCCTAACGAGGCCTACCTGGCACAAGTCCGGCAAGGACGGAAGTTGTTTTTTTTACCGGATGACAAACGTCCACCATAACATTTATCAAAATGAACTGCTGTGATGTTTTTCTTGTGGTATTACCATATTCCTGCACATCGCTGCATTTTCTATTTCTTTCCTCTCTGTTCCAGATACGGTTTCAGCTGGGATCCGACCCCGCAGAGAACAACGGCCGAGTCGTAGGAGATGTTGGATGGCAAGGGGGAAAATGCAGGAAATTCCAGCTACTAAACGCAGACACAAAGTCATCAAGTCACTGTTGTGCCCCGTTGTAGACCGGTACTATGTGAGCAAAATCTGAGATGGGGTAAACCCTCACAACGCAGCGGAGATCCCATCCTAACTGCCCGTATCGCATTTCCCCAACCAAACACTGACACATCCGGCAAGACTTGTGCTTTAATTAGATAAACTGAAATGAAAAGACATTACACGTGTTTTCCCAAGTGCACAACATACCCAACGTACTGGATTATAGTACATGGCATGATGACAGAGGATACAGAAGTGCATGCTGGGAAACACAAGATCGATCCCAAAGATCTATATCGGGTTCTTTTATGGAGATGTTTGCGATTAGGTTCGAGAGCGTACATGTCCAGGCACATCAGACCCTTACGTCCGCTCTGGTAATACTTGAGTTTCTGCGGGCCTCCTGATAGAGACAGAGGCTGGCTGAAATATTTTTACGTTTAATAACAGACAAAAAATATGATTCCGAACCCACAGGGGATGAATTGCACTGTCAGACACTTGTTTGATGAGACTCACAAAAAGTCTGAGGTTACAGTGCTGGATCCAAGTAAGGGGCTTTGGGAGGGCGGAGGTGTACGACTGCACAGGAGAACTTTTTCTTTTTCAAGGGATTTTAAAATATTGGAAAACAAAATAGTTGTCTTCAAGGTACAGGCAACTTCCCACAACACAACCCAGCGTTCAGAGAGACAGGTGGGACGAGGGTTATTTCAACTGTAGTCTGCATAGGCCAGACTGTTCTTCTTCGGGTTTTATGATTCCCCACCTAAATCTTATTTATTATATTAAAAAACGCAGAGCAAAAAAAAAAGAAGGAAAAAAAAAAAAAAAAAAATCTTATTTTGAGAATATTTTTGATCTGGACTCCTAACAGCCTCATACAGAATAAAATCCTAAACATGCACTTCTTAAAATAGCTAATAATTCCTTCTCAGTGAATAGTTTAGTATAAATTTCAATATTTGCTTACACAAAACAGATCTCATTTCAGCTCTGGGTACTTTTACAATGGGTGTTCCAAGCAAAACAATTAACTTAATATTTCTTTATAAATTCACATGAAAAGACAGCAAACACAAATAACTGCAAATAACCCTGAGACTCACAGCTAGGCAAGCAGTTAATAATGGGACTGCGTCTGTTTGTTTTCTGTCGTGCAGATGCTTGCCATTGTGTACATTACAATCCCTGGGGAGAGAGCAACATCGAATTTAATCTCAGAGAAGAGAGCATGAATAAATAATGAGGAACCCGGAAGAAAACATATTAAAAAGAATTCTCAGGTAATGCTGTGGAGGATTCAGCAGTCAGGATTTCTTTTTTTTTTTTTTTTTTTGTGGTCAGTTTCAGAGTTCCTAAGCGGGACTCACAGCTAAATTCCAGATTTCGGGGTGCGCCGCTCTAGCCGCTGAAATTGAAACGCTCTCGAGCGCGCGGCCCTGCGGAGACACGACGTTCGCTAGCCGGTGCTTCGGGTTACATAAATGCCTGGCCAGGGATCCCACGGTGCCACGCTTCACCAGACTGGGTGGGCATTAAGTGCTCAGTCATTCCGAATCTCAGATATCTGCGCTGACACAAATGCCACAACTCTGGGGCTACGATGCCGTTTCAGCCGGACTCCACCGACAGAGGTCTGGCCTCTGGTCCTGCTTTACAGTGACAGAGGAGTTACAGCTCCTAATGTGGCAGATATGAGACAGAAAGGGCACACAGGGAAGCTCCTGATGGCGCTGCAGGAGCGGGGGCGTTAGAAGGCGGAAGAGGGAAACCCAGCAGGGACCAACGGGGGATATTCTTTCACGGCATATTATCACTTTCCGTGCCTCCCGCCATCGACTCTCACCTCTCCGCAGCCCAGCCCCCTCATTTAGGCTCCTCGCTCCTCGAGGTGCTCTGCCCGAAGGAAAACAAGGGAGGGGAAAAGCTTTGTAAACACAATGCAAACACATTACGGAGACAAGCGACAAGAGGGTGGATCACATTTTGCTCCGTTCCTTCAAATATCTACCTGACGGAATTTACCAAACCACCATCTCACCTCCCGGTTGCGCTTGTCAATGTCGGAGACTAGGTGGATTTAAAGAAACACCAAACTAATAACCCAGTGTATTTCAGAAGGCCAATTACAATCAATTTTAAAAAAAAATAAATAAATAAAAAATTCTAGTTTACCAAATACATGAATCGAAATATAAAAATCTTCCTTGCCTTGTCAGTCTCTGCTGAGGTCTTTAAACAATCCCCTCTCAGCAAAGCCTTTCCTTAAGCCTCCCCTTGCGCTTTTCCGCATTTGAACATTTCAGGCATCGGTATTATGATATGTAACGGTGTTGTGCTTGGCCTGAAGCAGGCTTTAAACATAATCACAGAGCGCCAAGTCCCGGCAGCTCCGACATAGCACAAAAAGACCCTTTCTGGTTAAGAAAGTCTGAAAGATAGCTCGTCTTTCTCAGCGGTGCCCAGCAGCAATATTACTGTCATTAGCAGTGAGAGGGAGATCAGTAGAATGGAGTATTCAGCAGACAGGGGTAATTTTGAATATTATTATTGGACAGGAGAGAGACTAGAAAAGCGGGGTATTACTTTCATTAACAGTGAGAGGGAGATCAGCAGGCTGGGGTATTACTGTCATTAACAGTAAGAGGGAGATCAGCAGGCTGGGGTATTACTGTCATTAACAGTAAGAGGGAGATCAGCAGGCTGGGGTATTACTGTCATTTGTGATGGGAGGGAGATTAGCAGACCGGGGCACTACTGCCGTTATTAGTGAGGAAAATCAGTAAACTGTCAGTATCCTGGGAGATCAGAATAACTACCTCAGCAATGCAGGCCATTCTGCAGGTAAAGTGCAAATAGACAGTGGTATATTGTAGATTTAAAAATAAAAATAAAAAAAAAAATTGATGTGTGTATCGGGATTTGTCTATCCTGTGTCGCATGCACCTACTTGAACGGTGAACCTCGGTGCAGCAAGTGGCAGGGAACAAATTAGGTTTGCTTGAGACTTTCACGTCTGCAGCTATGTCTTCTTCTCTCAATGTAATGCATAAATTGTACTTTTGCCGAGATGCACGTCGCTTTGGACAAAAGCGTCTGCTAAATGAATAAATGTAAATGTAGATACACATCTACATTTAATCACTTCGACTTTTTGACTGTTTCGGAAATATTTAAGCAGCCCGTGACATCTCCGGTACCCTATCCGAGTAGCGTAGCACTTCCTCATGAAAATTACAAACAGGACCCCGGTAAAGATGCCATGTGATGCAAGCATAAAGCTGTGAGTAAATAAACAGATATATGTACGGTACATTCCTTTGCGAAGATTTCCTACCAAGGAAGCTGAGTCAAACCCAACTTTTCCCATCGGAAGGATTACACTGTTCCAGACCCATCTATAAGGAGGTTGCCCTGGTGACCCTGCACCCATGACCTTGAATTCTGAATGAACAAGCATCGGTTAAAGTAACTATAGAAAGAAAATAAATAAAACTGAATGTTTATGAATGCAAAGCTATGGCAGCAGAGGGATCAGTGAATGAATAAGGGATTTTCTTACTGTGCAACGGGGGACGAAAGGCATCGTGAGTGAACTTCAAGCAGGTCCTCTCTGTAATGTGGTTATCGCTCATCTGGCCACACAACTGCAGTAATAGCTGGACCAGGATAATAGCTGGAGCAATATTGCCTTCATCTGTTGACAGGCAAAGGTTTCCTGTTCCTGATCTGTCCTGCTCAGGAAAAATAAATCACTATTTATCAGACATGGGCAACAGCAAACTGGTGAAATAGACTGCTGCCATCCTTCCTCCTTCTTCCACCACTGACCTAGAGGCCCCCCAACTGACCCGATTGCATCACGACGGCCCCGGATGGTTCGGAAAAGGGCCATCGGTGCACCTCCTCAACCTGGGGAGGTACAGTTCTGATTGAGGTGGAAGGTAGGAGTTCCATTTCTGACATCACAGCAGGAACACCAACAACGGCAAAAGAACCACGTCGGCCCAGCTGGTACTACAGGAGCATGGCTATCATATATGAATATGCAAATACTGCATGTCCCCCCATTTACATACATAAATCCCTTGGCATACCCCCTCTACCCAGATGTACAGTTCCCATTACATAACAAGAATCAAGAATAAGCTTTTTGGATGCATCTATAGTGATGGAAGAAGGATTTCCATTCTTATTTTAACCTGCAAGAAATTAAAAAATAATAATAAAAAAAAAAAAAAAGCAACCAAGAAGTTAGTGGTGGAGCAGTAATTAATTTCTTTGTGCTAATTTCTTCATAGCTGCAAGGCTTGACTGTCTGGGTGGAGCAATGCCCCCCCCACCCATCCTCAGCCTATGCCCTGAGGGAAGTGGGAGTTGGCAGCACTTGCGGGGAGGGAGCTTATTTGATGGTGAGTAATGAAGGAGGGGAGTTCATCATGCCCTACGCTTAGGGAGCAGACACTATTTATGGGTCTTTCACAGGGGGAGATGGATTACACTAACTCCTTCCAGACTCCCGTCACCTATCTACTGGGGGCTGAGACACACAGCGGGAACTATAAAGACCAGAACACGGGCTCCGTGCAGACGATTCGAGTACAAAGACGCCTCTAGATCTTGCCACGTCCATTTGCGTGAACCAAAGTGTCCTTACGGTCAAAGAAAAGAGTGCCGGTGATTAGGAAGTTGCTCACCTCAGTTTGACCGATACTTCGTCTACGTATCGTAGCTTGACTGTGCCTTTTCAACGGGCGGTCAGAGTGTGTAACCAGCATACAATCCCAGTGATTAACTAAAAGAGTTTTATAGGTTAACTATGGGAAACACTCAAGTTCAGAGCCTATCCTGGAATCCCTGAGCACTAGGCTAGGAAGAGAATACCCTGGAGGGGACATCGGTCCATTGCAGATTAGGAGACACATAATGGCAAATACAATTAAAACTTAATTAAATAAAAATCCCACAGGCTTTTCTGTACTTCATACAAACCGGGGGAAGAGATTTATTGCCGGCTAAGTACAATGAACTGTCAAAAGTGAATATACAACCCCGGGTCTCCCAGACTCGTCATCTGTACGCAAGCTCGGTTCAGAAGGTCAACGGTATTGTTGCTGCAGTAAATCTGTCAGGCACCCCAACATCAATTAGGTAAAATTACATTTTAGTGTTTAGGTTTCCAATTGTCTAAATTACTGTTAATTAAAATATATGCCTCATATCCCAGCGGCTCTTACCGGCAAGTGAGGAACATGCTGTAACTTGTCGTTCCAGCGGCACCAGAGGACTGACTCAGAGCCCCGCACTTTCGTGTGGAGTCGATCGCACATCTGACTGGTGCAGTTAAAGACCCATCTCTTCTGTCAAATTCCACCTTTCACACCCAACACGAGGTTACAGTGCGATCGTCGAGTTGGAGGTTGAAAGATGGGCTAGGTCTGTCTCGACTGCTTAGTAGGGGTGAAGAGTGATTTAAATCCATCTTGACAGCTACCTAATGTAAACCCTTGGATCTGACTCTGTGCAACCCCCTGTCAATCAGGGAGGTGTGTTTAACTTGATGAGGCACAACTTCCTGCACCTGAAATAAGGTCATGTAGCATTTGGGCAAAGTGCCATGACACTCCAGGGGTCTCCACTTACAGGTCAAATCTCTAAAACGTTTCCCAAAGAACTGTTCCCCGACCCCCTCTTCCTTCCTCTGACTAAACCGGAGATAGAGATTTTAGGGTTTGGGGGTGGGTTGGAATGGTAATGTTTGGGGAAGCACACAGAGGAGTGAGTCTGAGTGGCTCCCACGACAGACAAATACGGGATTTGGAAATTGCAGAACAGTCAGAACTCCTAGGTGGAACTCTAACATGAGCTTTGGCTCTGAGGAGACCAGCGTAGGGAGGCTAAGTCATTGCCCACAGAACGCTCTTCTTGTCACTCAGCGGTAAATGCCGCACTTGCATCCCGCGCCAGGAAACAGGCCACAATGGACTCACAACCAGGGAAGGGAAACCCCACCGCAGTGAGAAAAGGGACGATTTCAGCTCGACCACTGATAACCAAGACAAACCCAACTCATAGCAAGTGAGCAACATTCAGCACAAAAAATGTAAAATTCACATTTTAAAGCATTTACATCTATTTATTTATGAGACACTTTTCTCCAAAGCGGTGGGGGCGTGGTGGTGCAGTGGGTTGGACCAGGGTCCTGCTCTCCGGTGGGTCTGGGGTTCGTGTCCCGCTTGGAGTGCCTTGCGACGGACTGGCGTCCCGTCCTGGGTGTGTCCCCTCCCCCTCCAGCCTTATGCCCTGTGTTGCTGGGTTAGGCTCCGGCTCCCCGCGACCCCAAATGGGACAAGCGGTTCAGAAAGTGTGTGTGTGTGTGTGTGTGTGTGTGTTTTCTCTAAAGCCACTTCCAATGAACTCTATGTAGTGTTACCAGCCCATACACCTTATTCACCAAGGTGACTTACACTGCTAGATACACTACTCACAATGGATCACTCATCCATACATCAGCGGAACACACACACTCTCTCTCTGTCACTCACACACTATGGATGAACCTGAACAACATGTCTTTGGCCCGTGAAAGGAAACAAAAGCATCCGGAGGAAACCCAAGCAGACACGGGAATAACATGCAAACTTCACACAGACCGAGCGGGTATCAAACCTCATATTTTGAGGAATTCACTTTGCAAAGTGGCCACATAGTACTAACAAGCACTGTAGCAGTTCTGCTTAAAAAGTGTGCTGTAGTAAGAAGCTGGACTAAAGGGCAAAAGCTTAGGCAATGAGGCTAAATTATTCATGAGACATAAAACCACATCTGTCAATGACTTCCCCTCTGTAACGTCTGCAAGGATAATGTGACCCACAGACACACAAGTCTGTCTCAGAATGAACCCCAGCCAGACACGTCCAGCTGGGGGGACTGCGAGAGATGTGCTGCAAATCTTTATCGTTAAAAAGGACGAAGTACCATTAGGCTTGAGATGACATTCAAGAAGGAGAGATTTAAGACGTAGATTCTTCGCTCCTTCTGTTGGATCAGGCACCTGTGATAATCTTCTGCCAGGGACCAAGCTCTGATGGAGAGCCTTTGCCATCACTTCTCACTCCCGCATAATTAGTTTAGAGTCATTATCCACTTATCGGCGATGAGATGAGTGCTTGTGGGTGGGTGGGTGGCCGGTGGGCGTGCCACAGAAATGCAGTTAGCATAACACATTTACCCAAATGATCGCCGAGTTAGTTAATGAATTTCAGATCTCAGTGCCCCACATGCCAAACCCTCCCCCCCGCCGGACCACTAATCAGACGCGCGGAGGGCGTACTCAATATCCTCTCATTTAAGCCGATGTTTCTATAAGTTGGGTTGATGAAACCTCTGTATTCCTGCCTTGAGGCTCCACAACGGCGTCTACAGCTGAGAGGAGTAATGGTATCGCTGCGTGTTGTGTGAAACACATGGTGTACATTTAAAGAGCGTGTGTTTATGTGCTGTGCAGTGGAGGTGACCCTCCCATGTGGGATGCTGGATGAAACTAATACTACTTGTACAGTAGCATGTGTATCGAGGAGATGGGATTGAATGTACGTGCACAGGAGCATGTGTGCAACTAATGGAGTGTGTTTGTAGGCGATAATGTTTCCCGCATTGAGTGTGTTAGGCTGCAGTTAACGACCCTTTGTTACCCAGTGCTTGATCTGGTTCATTAAAATAGCATCGCTTTGCCAGCGACGCCTTCCGAGAGATTCTTGAGCAGTGATCAGTAGCGAGGGCTATGCGGCCAGGGAGAGGGAAAGGCCTTGTAAATTCCTTGTAAACTCGGCAGTCCTGTAGGTGGAGTCGGACAGAAAGAAAGCGCGCCTTATACCTCGCACACCGTCCTACCACCACCCACTTGTTTAAAGGAAAGAACATCTTTCCCTCTACTTTTCCCACCAAAAATATGAGCAAAGCGAGCAAGTCCCATTATGTTTTTAGGAACCTGACTGAAAGCAGATTAAAAGGGTCATGGACTTCGTTATATCATCCATTTACTCCTGCCATAGCTGTATTAAACTAATATTAAAGTAATAACCTCTTGAAAAAGATCCTGAAGGTTGTGTTCAACTCTCAAAAGAGGTCTGCTGTTGTGTAAGGTCCTTAAACAGAATTGTTCCAGTAAAAACAACCCACTCCATCTGTATGAAAGTGGTGGTTAAGCAACAAAGTTAAAATAATAATAATAAAAAATTTAATTATAATAAAGAAAACGACCCCTGGGAGGCCTGGAGGTACAGCCTTCATCTAATTACTTTACAATGGATTTCAGCAACAGAGAGACACATTGTAGCGTACGACTCCGCTTCGCAGCGTAAACCTGCAGAACCTACCTAACACTCGCACACAGTTTACACGCCCGTCACTAGAAGCTGTCACAGCGCAAGCGCTTTACGGCTTCCTCTGGCCCTTGTATCGCTGACATCTTCTGAGAAGCCTGGACAGGTGTCGTCGTGGGGTCTGTCCTTTGTGGGAAGTTTGGCAGCGAGTCGTAAAACGGACGTGGGCGGAGGCTCAAGGGGTACTGAGGGGAGCCGGGGTCATTTTTCACCCATTCACAGAACAGCTCAAGAAACTGTCCCATCAACCTAGGATTGCAGTTACTATACCTCCAGAAACAGCACTCAGGAAAGGCTCAAGGTAGGGCAGACACTGGGATCACCGTCCTAGACATCAAGGTGATGGAGAAGACAGCAGGTCCATGTGAAACATTATAGAAGGTCCCCCCCTCCCAACACAACACGGCTGGTTCATTATTAACCCCGTATGAGACTTGAGCTTTGGAGAGGGGTCAGATCTTTGTTGTTCAGGTGAGACAGTGTAAGTGAGAAGTAGGAAAGTGTGGCATGTTGCTGAGTATCTGTAACTCCATGCTGCCTGCTAATGCACAACACTAGGCTCCAGTTTCCTGCCGGGATGGCCGGGTTGCGGGTCAGGTCGACCTACCGCTGGTACCAGGTAGATCGGGTTCCACCCCATACTCCGACTCACAGGTGATTCCGCGCTGCCTGTGGCTGGGGGTCACAGCCACTGCCGAGAGATGCAATAATGCATAATTAACAGAGTCTGGACTGGCAGCTTCACTCTGCTTCCTGGGTCCACATGTCCACTGAGTTGCATCCCTTATCTTGCACCTTTGCTAAGGTATCTTAGTAATTCCAGCTGTACATACAGGTAAAATTTCACTTCGAACTATACACACTGCATTAGATAAAAGCATGTACAAAGAAGCTAAAAAAAATTAATCACACAAAAACATTTTCCATTGTAAGAAAAACAGTCAGACAATGTACATTTGTGAGCACGACTAAAATTAACTAAATTGAAATTATACATGGGCAGCTGCGTGTGTGAAAACAAATGACGTTGGGTTTTATGAGCCTGCGATTCTCCCTTCATCACACTGCCCATACTTCCCTGCCTCCCCAACCTACTCCCCGCCCTCCCAAACACCAAAGACGCTGCACAGCCAGAACGTTTGTTTGAATTACGTCTCAAATTTGCTTTCCCTCAATTTAGCTAATGAAAAACTATGTAATCGGGAAAAACTGCACAGTGACTCACAGCTAAGGGTGGGGGGACAAGGGATCACCACCTTCCTCTCAGTTCAACAGCCCTCCAATCCAGCTGGCCCACACCTTCCTTACAGGACAATGAAGGAAGTTTCATTAGTGCAGCACAATGCTGACTCTTGGGATCAGCAGTTTGACTGTCCACAGTGGGTGTCCTGTACTGTCCGTGTGCAGGTGAGCTCAAAGAAAGGCTTTCCCCAGACTCCTGCTGCTAGCAAAGGCCACTACCACTTGCACTATCCCCTGCAAAATCTTGTTTACATTTTTATTTATTGAACTGAACATAACACTGCACTTTATGCCAGAGTTTTGTTTGTTTTTATAGCTTGTTGTCGTAAATTTTTCGTAGTAGTAATACTATATGCTGTTCTCTGTGTTCACCTTGCGGTCCAGGAGAAAAGCTATTTCACTCCTATACATGTCCTAAACATATTGTGAGAATGACAGTAAAGTTGACTTTGACTATAAACATAGGTTAACATGCAAAAGAAGTTTGCCGGTTAAGGCCAAGATAGGGAACTATTATTTACATTTAATGTACATTTATTTGTTTAGCAGATGCTTTTCTCAGAGACACAATGGCTTCAAAGTAAAAGATTTGGGTCTAAAATAGGATGTGTTTAACATCACAGGACAGATTATTTAATAAAAAAAAATACATAAAATAAACATACAAATAAATAAATAAAATTGCATCCTCCCATGTGGTCTTGCTGACCTTTCTGTGAGCTATCTACGCAGCGCAGCAAGGCACGGGATTCTTTATTCAGCTCCCTGGACCAGTGTGGACCAGATTAGCCCTTGGAAACATGTCTCAACCCTACCATGGGTGGTCAGAGACTGGCAAGGCCTAGCTGTGTGCGGGGTGAGTCTATATAGTTCAGCCACATGTCCCTGCAGGTTCGGTGCAACACGGAGTTGAAGAGAGCCAAACAGTCGGCTGATGATTCTCATAGAACGCATATCGTAGCAGCTTAATTCAATACGACAAACAAAGCGAAGTAGAAAAATCCAGCTGTGTAGATGGGTAGAACTGTATGCGGTTTTGGATAAATAATAAAAAACACATAGCGAATGGAGAAAGGCAAACAAGACCGAAATGACAGTGTACAAAGATTCAAAGCCTAACAGCTGAGAGGCACAACAAGGAATGAGAAAGACACGCTTCACAGGCTACACGGACCAAACAAACAAGGCGCGCGCAGGCTTTGATCACAGCACATCAGAAGTAGAGGAGCTGTCGTCCACAATTCATTCTCGCTCAAACTGTCAATGAAACCAGGCCAAATTTTCGACTGTATTTATAGTTCCTTGCATCCTGGTGGCGGCTGCAGTTCCACATTTAGGGACAAACCCTGATTTGGTATTCTCTTCCATTCAGCCTCACAGCAGATCGCAGTAAGTGCCGTGGGCACCTTTTTTCTTTATTTATTTATTTCTTTCCACCACATGAATAGAAACAGATGCAGTAATATAGGTGGGGAATATGGGATTAATTTTGAAAAGGCCTGATTAGCGTGCTGTTGTCCTGGTATAATTGCATCTGGGTTTTCCCAAGGTCCTCAAGCTTTATTGCTGTCTGGCAGCTGCCCCGCCCTGTACCGCCCCATCCATCCCCCATCCTTCCCCATCCCAAGAGAGAGTCTCTCAGCCACTGGGCAGTGTTACCAGGACTCATCCATCAGCAGGTACCGTGGTGACAGCATCCAATGCATTCCACACTTCCAGCACAGTGTCCGTGGCTCCATAGTGACAATTTCACTGAGTTTGCAGCGATACCATTCACACAGCAACAGTAGCAATTAACTGGAACCACATTCTTCACATCCTGTTCAATAACTGTTTTAATCAGTTTATGCAAACAGTCGCAGAAAAAAAAAATCCGATTTGTCATCATACTTTTATCTCCTAACATAAGAACTTATTATGCCAAGTTGTTCTTTTCATTAACAATATTTTAAGTCATTTAGCAAATCTGACAGTATAAATAGCAGCTCCAAGAACCACTCAATATACAAGTCATTTATAGTATATGTAAACTACATAAATATGTATTTCAGTATGAAAACAGACATACATTAACATAAACATGATAAAAAACAAAAATAGAAGAGCAGCAAATGTAAGTTTAAATTTTATTTTTGTACTGTAAAATGAACAAGTAATTTGACTGTAACTCCTCAGAATGTCAACGCTCAATACATTAAAAAAAAAAAACCAAAAAACTTTTTAAACAGCTGAAGGAAGTGACATGATAATGAGCAATCTGTCTTGGCACAGAACGAACAGTCAAAAACAAGTCATTTACAGCTCAGAACTGTTAGCCTGCAAATGAAGACTAATATTCTAAGAACCCAGCATGCAACTCTGATACTCTTCCTGGAGTAGTTTACAGGACTCATGTACTGATTGGAGGCCCCTATCTAAGGACCCGGATAAGGTCCAATCCAATTCTGCGGCGCTGCATGTCCACACTGAGAACTCGGACCTCCACCCGCTCCCCAGGGCCTAGTGCCAGGCTGCGGCGCTGCAGGTCTGCTGGTAACTTGCCTGGTGTGATGTACTGCTTATGGATGAGACCTGAGCAGCCCACACCGATGTCCACAAAGGCGCCGAACAGCGTTGTGTTTTCCACGCGGCCTGTGAGCACCACGCCCTTCTGCAGGTCGCTCATGGACACGATGCCCTGCTTGAAGTCTGCCTGCTCAAAATCTGGGCCAGGGACAGGAAAATATGAAAAAGAGATTAAAATGGAGCAAGGCAAAAGGAATCAAATGCCACTTATCAATGCACACATCACTCTCGTCTGGAAAGAGCTGACGGGGGGAGAAGGACACGACTTCAGAGAGCTTTGTGTCTGCATAAAGCTTTCAATGTGTCCTGTGGGGAATTTCAAGATGTAACTAATGGAGACTTTAAGGTAGAGAGTCACTCCCAGGTTAGAGGAGGTGGGAGTTAAAGGTCCTGTCTGAACGTGCACATTACACCCCTTGCATCTTTTTTCCATCATCAAAACATCTCTTTCCTTCCCAGATGTGTCAGGCGCCACGGATCTGACTGGTAGTGTAGCAGAAGGACTCAATACTCTCACCCTTATATAGCATGTTGCTGTATAACAAAAACAACCACGATGACTTATAAAACACATATCCCTTTACCATACAGCAGACTTTTTATTCTGTACAAGGGTATCTTTGCTCATCACACAGTCATTTTACTTCCACAAGTATTTTATTCTGTACAGAGGCATCGGACATTTTGGGATGGAGATACTTTGTGTCTGAAACCCAAAAAGTTACTGTGTGGCTCTGGTAAAACCTAACATATTAAACTCTAAAATATTTATAAATAAAGTCAAAATCTAGTAATTGCATAAAGATTTTCTAGTGTGAAAAATTTGTTTGCGGCATTACACAGTGCCTGTAACAGCACTGAGAACAGGTTTATTTCAGAGAGCAGACTAACTCTGCTATGACGGGGACGGGTGAAATCCGCCACCCATGAACTTCTGACTGAATGCTTACTGAGAACAAGTCTCGTAATCAAACACCTCCTTAAGTCTAACGCATAACAGCATCTAGGAAACATTTTTACACTTTCAGCAGCCTTTGCACACTTCTTTCTTTATCAAAATACAAGGAAGCAAAACGACTGATAGCTGAGCAGCAGTAGCAGTTACAATTAGAGGTCAGGACACTTATCTCTTTTCAGTCTGAACAGATTAAACAGATTCACTTTCAGTCCAAGATCATATGCTGGTTACTGGTTACTTTACAGAAAGTAAACACATAAGTTAAGACTTTCCCCTGCATTTTATGCGAGTCAGGTATATTGATACAGGCATTACTGCCCGTATGTGTGCTGCACAGCTCTTCTTCAGCTTTGTATCTTTCTTATTTTTAGGAAGTAAATAATTATTCTCTCCCCCTCGCATGCAAATTCAAACAAATGGGCACGGCGATATGAAAGCAGGCAGATCTTCAATTACACAGGGACTGAGAGAGAGTGAGAGTGATCTCATAGCCTGCCACAGAAAGAGAGAAGGTAATGCTAAACCGGTCTGACGCTGAGGGCCTGGTGACGGCCTCCATCAACGGCTACTGAGGAAAGGTGAGCAGGGAACAGTCTTTAGGTGAGAGCCTAACTTACCTCGGGGAAATCAATACCAACTCCTTCAATAATTATTATTCTTGTCTACGGAAACCCATTCCTCCTTACCAAAACATCTCCTCTACATTGACATGTATTCATCTACTTCTCATTTGTACTTTTGGGTGGTAACCTCTGCAATTACCCCATGTTCCTGCACACTTCTACCAAAGGGTGGATTTTTCAGGACAGCACCATTTTGACCTCCAGAGAAAGGGGAAGAGGCTGGCAGACTCATCCTTGAACGGTAACCCCAAAATAGCAGTGGAGAAAGTTGATACTCTCCAGCATTAACACTGAAAAAATAGCATTCCTTTAATATTTCAAGAAAGCTGCAACACAGAGAAAAGAAAAAGTCCAACACAGTGCAGAAGCAAAATGGTCTTAAGTGCAACTCAGTTCCAGGATATCAAAGGAGTCCCAATGTGGTGTCCTGTGCTGAAGTCTTATATATAGGTTGGACTATGTCTTCCAGTTACATGAAACGAGTTCTCACACTGAACCAAACTTGACATCACACCAGGCGCTGATGCTTCATAGGGTAATTTGGACCCAAGTTGCTACATAGACATTGTCAACAGATCAATGCATCCTTTTTAAAGGCAACAACACAACAGATATATTACTGATGGCAATGTGTGGATTTCATGACGGTAGTAAAAAATTTTCCAGAAGTCTTGTAAAAATGCTGGTCTTCTTTCTGGAATTACATGACATTGTTCTTTGCATGATTTAATAATGCCCACAGTGATTGGGCAATGCATTTTAATTTGCCAAATAGTTGTGATTTAACCGCAATGACCTTTTGGGGTTTCAAATGCAATGCATTTCAAAAGCTAGATGATTGTTGCATGACCAAACAACACACCAAATAAATTTCAAACACTGCGCAAGACAGTAAAATCCAGAGGATCCAGTAATGGGCTTTGGACAGTCCTGCAGTCAGAATCCTACTTCCCCTATACTGTAATAGTGATGAGGCACTATTTCATATTAATCAATGTCAACAATTCATGAAAAAGTGCATTTAGTGCAGCAATCATCCAATGTTAAAGTGTATGAGGTCTAAACATAGGAAGTGGCATGCCTGTGAAAGCTTCAAGCAGAATACATACTGTGAAAAACCTTCAGTAAATACTACAGTCTATAAAACTAATGGCCATGTGGCAGATGGAGAGTTGAATGTAGTGTTTTGGCCCTGACAGATGTGCAGTGATGCTTCCCACACAGTGGCACAGCTCTTACTCTGACGGATATCGAAACTCGGAGGCTGCGTAAGGCCATCTACGATAAGCTGTAGCGTCTCAAGGGAGGTGTCCAGCGTCTTGGCCAGCTTCTCCAGGCTGTCACGCCGCAAGGCAGCCTCCACACGTTCTTTCATCTCCTGTTGGCCAATCTCCTCCATGCGACCTTCAATCAGAGCCAAGAACCTGGCCATGTGAAAAAGAAAAAATATATACAATCAAGAGAATTGACTACTGAACTTAGCATCCTAGGAGCTGAGTACAAGCAAGTCTTTCCAACTCTCCTTATACCACTCAGAGCTCACAATCAGACTTAAATGGGTTCAATTAAGACAGTTAAGTTCTATCAGCTAGTTCACCCACCAGCTGGAGCAAATGTCTCCTGGACTCGGCACGTGAATATCCATGTATGTAAAACATAAGCCTGCAAAAACCTCAATTTCAATTCGTCTCATTGTTCCCCCAACCGCTTCACTGCTATGTGACATAAAACAGGGTGTGTGCCTATTTAAGAGAGGATGTTTGAATGTGTCTCAGCACACATAAAAGTCTTTAAGCCAATAAATTATTTTGGTATCAGCATGTCTCCAGACTCCTCAGAAGCTCATGCACCAGCACCTGTGAGCCCCAGGAAGAACTGAATGTTCCAGCAGGCAGTCAGGTTCCAGTGCAGAGCATTATAACAGGCTGAGATGCGCAGGCACATGGCACATAACACACAACCAGTCAACGCCACATCCCCCACAGGGGCACATCTGCCTCAAGCATAAAGAGATTTCAATGCCATGACGGCATTTATAGCCAGGCAGGGAGAATGACAGGGAGAGACGGGGGGCAACTAGCAGGGGTGTTTGAAGGAGCACAGACAGAAAATCTGGAGCCTGTGGCTAATAAAGGCCTAGCTGGCACAGGTGACTGATACATGTTGCATATTGGGGCAGCGAGGCTGTTCTCAGCCTCATGGAAGCACATTGGAGTTAAGTCTGTCTACACCTCTAAGAGCACAATCTCAGCTGAAGAGGTTTATACTGAAGTGCAAAGGGGTGCCCATAAGATTTACCCTAAAAAGTGCCCTGCCAGCAAAGGGAAGCATAGACAAGTTTACTGTATGTACTGGCAAAGGAGTACAATGGTTATCTGGCACTGTTGCAGATAGGTCTGAACAAGCATCTAGCTCACTCTAGAAGAAGCAGTGAATGATATATGATAAATGAATGAGGAGTGAATGATAACCCACTCCACTCATCACTCACCTGGAGCTGAGTTTGAGCTCCCCTTCCAGCGCATGCTAAGAGAGGCAGGTTTGCATCCAAGAAGAACAAGCACAAACTGTATTTTCTAGGAGATGTATGTCGCTTTGGAGAAAAGTGTCTACTAAATGAATAAATGTAAGTAGGGAGTGAGGGGTAGTGAGAAGTCCTCTCAAAGTCCTGTCCTCGATGGGGAGAGGAAGGTCATACCTGCCAGAAGGAACTGGAGGAGAAGAGTGAATTCAGGTGGGGCTGGGGGTGACATGGACGGGACAAGGCCACAGCTAATGTGAGGGGAAAAAAGTAATTACAGCCTACATCTTGTGTCTTGAGGTCCCACTGTTCATAGTAGATTGGTGCTTGACATTGAGATGGCCCTGCTGTAAATTAGCTGCCTTCTGAAGAGCGAAGTCTGTCTCAGCAAGGCTTCTTGTATGTGAAAAATCAACAGGATCTTTTGAGCACCTTGTTTGACCGATTACTCAAACTTAATTTGTCCAGTGTCTTCTAACAGCTTCCCAAGCATGATCGGGTCCAATCATAAAGGACTACACTCTAGCAAGGTTCACAAATAACAGTCTCTCAGACTCACTACTCTGTCTCTGAACAGCATTCCACCACGAGCAAGATGAGCAGCGGCAGCCAGAGGTGCCTGCAGGAATGCAGAGCCGGGAGTTGGAATCCAGGACGCAGCTGAAGGAGGGGATGCGTGGAGTGGCGCCAGTGACACGCGTCTACTACCGTGACACCAGCTGAGGGACTGCAGCTGTCCTGTGTGTAACGGACAGAACAGGTGGGGCAAAGGCCACGCCCACTACACAGGAGGCTCCACTCATTGTGAAACCGCTGAGTCCCACCCACTGGCTTCAGAGTGCCTGCAGTGGAACGATCTATCCCTGCTGACCTTCAATACCAGAGATCCAAAGCTCTCGGTCCTTCCTGCCTGCTTCAGTTGCTCCCCACGTTCAACTTGTAATGAGGTACATCAAAACCCTAAGGGCCAATCCTCTACTCATCCTCCCAGGGAAAAGTGCATGGCTGGCAATGTGGACCTCAGAGGCATAACTCTACACTAGTTTTTTATGCAAAGCATATTGCAGCTGTGCATGTTCATGCCAGGTTTGGCTTGCACCCTTCCCCACTGCGCTTGTGTCTCCTCGTTGTCCAATACCAGCGACTCCCTCCAACTTAAACCAATACCATCTAGATTACACCGTCACTGACAATTGGTATTTGCAAGCTGGTGACATCCAAAAAATGTAATGGCTTGTGGTAAACAGTTCCAATAGGAGGACATTTTACAAAGAAAGTTTGTGTCATCAAGAACAACCAGTATATACTCTGCTGAAACAAGACTTTGTGGAGCACAGCTGATTAAGTTGAAGTGCCTGCTATAAACCTCAGGTAGCTCAGTCTTTTCTCTCCTTTGTTGGTGTTTTTGTACACGAAGCAGTGCGTGAACCATGCGACAGAAAAATCCACTGATCCATTTAAAATGGCCTTCATTTTCTCTCATTGCCTCCATCTCTCCCAGTGAATTTCAGACTTTTCTCAATCTGGCAGCAATGTGGCCATCATGTTGTGCTGGTCCCCAAAGTATCATTTTACAACTGGCAACAAGTGGGTCTGAAAGGGCACTTAGAAATGGGGGATCAATACCTACCCACAGACTGCAGATCACTGGGTTATAATGCACATCATTGATTTAGGCCTGTCTTGACAGCCATTACCAAGTTCAAAAGCGCAAAGGGACTGCTTGGGAGTCCAAACTTCATGGAGGACAAAAAAGTATATGCATTTAAAAAAAAAAAAAAAACATGCAACACAACCATCCACCGAGCTCTGTGACGCTCATCATGGTCATTGAAATCATACTTGGAAAAGTGAAAGCCTGCTCCTCCTGGCTGCCCACATGGCAAAGAAAACTTTGGGTTGATTTATGAACAGTACGGCCCTCATGGTATGGCGGCTCAGATTTCTGGAAGGGCTCTGCCTTGTGTTCTTGCCTGTATGTTTTTATTTAAGGTATTGTAAGCCCATATGCCTTTTTAAGGATCCTGCTTATTTCCGTTTCCCCCTTCCATAATGAAAACCAGTTTTGAACGGGAGAAAACATTTAGCAGGGTTTGGGCCTTCTTGTGTTGTATGTATATGAAGGGTGTGTGGGTGGGCAATTAAAAGATTCTTTCCAGATAGGCCTTATGGGGGCCAAGAGCTGTCCTCCCAGCCCTGACACACAATCCTTGTATGGTCAACACCACCATATCCCTCTTTTCACAGACATGCACACTTCTTACTCTGTTACTGTACCAATGCAATTCTCCACCAAGTGAAATCTGTTTGCTTTGTATGTGATAACTGCAACTACAAGAGTGTTGCACAATTCAAAACAGACAGGTAGCTGAAGCACCTTGTCAACCAATTAAATGCATTTCCTCTAGTGTAGCTGTGGTGCCATAGATCCTATTAAAAGAATAACTGTACTTCCACAGCGAGGGAAAAATAGCTGTAAGCCCTTACCTGTTGCATCATGTAGAAATCAAGTAGGCCAACAGAATTGCTCTCTTTTATTTTTTTTTTTTTTAACCATTACTTACCTGATTCCTTTCATCAAGGCAACGTACAGTTATTCACCCATTTACACCAGCTGGGCAATTTTTACAATTAATTAATTAATAAATTTGATTCAGGGTGGCTACCTTATTCATGTGTACTACAGCAGATGGAATTTGAATCCAGGTCCTTTGACTGGCTAACTTCTATCCTAGCTGTTGGACCCATCTGAATTGTGCTGCAACTAGACAGGTTAACCTGTTAAACCTTGAGCCCATACTGACGCCTACCTGGACTCTCCAAGGCCCCACTTACAACGATGATGGAAACTGTACAATATGGGACATTTTTATGCTTTTGTGGGCTGGGAGGTTGGGATGGGGGAGTGTGTGCTATGAGGTATCTACTTTGGCTGTGTTAGGGAAGTCGTTCCCAGAGGCTCAGCTCTGACACCGTTGCTGGGCTCAGGCTATCGGGTTCATCACATTAGAGCAACACGATACCCCATTACTCCCCGCCCTCCCGCACCTCGGAAATCAGTCGTAATGCAACACAATCGCTCTGAAAACGAAATAAGGCAGCCCTCACATTTGTGCGTATAGCTAAAATGGGTAATTGATTTAGCCGTGCCACCATCCTCTACCACCCACCAACACAGACTTCTCAATCAAAAGAATTAGCTGCTTCATGCAGATCTGCTGATGGAGCTGCTCTATTCCACAGGATCATTTATATTTTAGTATAAAATGCTCTGGCAAGTCAAACACACTGCAAATATGCTTTAATAAACAAATTTTTAACTGGCATTAAATGAAGGAGCAACTGACAAATTCAACTCACCTGCTAAAAATCACACGCTAGGTTTAACATCAGGCATGCAGAACCAGCAATACCATTGCTCGTACTGAATATAATTAAATCTGTTATACAAGTCAGTAGAAAAGGAAAAATGATTGTATTGCCCCTTATTTTACTTATATCAATATTTTCCCACAACCCGCTGTTATGTAATTCCTCCACTTCCCTGACAAACTGCAGGAACGCTAAAAAAATAAACATAGTGCCCTCAAATTTTCATACACGTCCTGCTTCCCTTAATCACGTGTTTGGCACACTTTTCCCCAATGCCAACGGTTGGAGCCGAGGACTGCGCTCGTTTATTTAGGCTCCTTAATTGCAGCATTTAGAGGCGGTAACGAGGGTTGTGGACCTGTACCTGGCAGAGAAATGGCTTACAGATTGTTGGGAATCTCTCAGCCTTGCCATTCTCGTTATAAAGCTATCCCTCAACTGTCTCAGCATGGATTTTGCCTTTTCCTTAGAGAGTGGCCCCCCACAAGCTCCTTGTCCCACCCAAACCTGCCCCCAATGACCCTAACACATTTTAGACACTCACTAAATGGAGCTCCAGTGTCAATCCTCCAGTAGAGGCCACTGCCGGCGGGCATGTCTGTTATCATTTGCTTACTGAGAAACTCCAAGAAAAACACTTCCTGCCATGTAATGACAATTGTAGTTTAGTGGGAACTCTGTCAAAGTACCATTTGGTAACGATACAGCGTGGCAATAATAAATACTAGTTCCAAGGCAACGTTTTCTGCCTGGTTTAATAGGCAATGAAGCAGAACAGGGAGAAACAAAAACAAACGGACAGAAAAGAGGTTTTTTTTCCCCACTTCTATGTATGAACATGACAAGAGGATATTTCCTCCATGGAGGGAGAAGCAGTCCTGTTTGATCCCTTTGAACACTGAGGTTGGCTGTCAGGGGATGAAGAATCAACTGCATAATGTTTCCAAATATGCCCACACTATACAATAAACACATGGTCACACACAGACAAATGGACAGACATACTGTATGGCTGCTTCCTCAGATGCACATATTCAATATACAGGATTCACTCAGGTCGTTCGCAATCAATGCAATTTATTTCTCTATAGTGCTCTTAACAACAAGGTAACACAGAGCAGTGATTATGAGAGCACATACTGATATTAAAAGAAAGCATAGCAGACAGAGAAGATAATTTGCTAGTGTACCGGTCACAATGAAGCCACTGGCAACTGAGAAAAAACAACAAAAAAAAACTCCCAGGCCATGGAATTCGGAGAAAAATAAACCTCTGTGAGACCAAGTACCAGCGGCAGAACACCCCTCATAGGTATTCCAGTGTATTGCTACAAACAGAGCCTGCTCCAGCCAACTACATACCTTAAAATTAGTTTCAGGTTAGAAGCTGTCCAAAGCAATGGCCCCAACAACATGTATGGCTATGAGAGTGACAGGCTGATCAGTCCACTTTCACTCCTGTCCACCAAAGACCCGTTCATGAAGATTGCAATGTGGTCACAGCTATATTGAAACAGAATTGTGTGCTTTGACCGTAAGTTGTGATCCATGGTCAACACAAAGAGATTAAAAGGGAGATGAAGAGGCAGTACAGCATGTTTTAAGTGAATTGGTGACTTTAAATGGCTCAGTTTGTGTGTTCCGGTGTATAGATGAATAGATGAGTGCAGGTAGTCTGTCCAGCATTGTATGTCATCAAGGATGAAAAGGTGTTAGCTAAATAAATTGCAGAAAAACATTTACTAAATGAATAAATGTAAATATTGAGAGAGAAAGAATAAGTGAGCCATCTAAGAAATGCAGCAGCTTCTGGAAATGCAGTGGCATGGTCTCACCTCTGTGCGATGCTGTATGACTCAGGATGGATGCAGGTCTGGTCCAGAGCATTCAGCTGGGGAGTTGCAAGGACACTGGTCTTCCCTTTCCCTTTTTTAGGAACTGGTTTCTCACTGACTGCAGCATTCTGAGACTTTGCTAGAGCACCACTACTGGGAGAACAGGGCAACATCAGCAGGTGTAACACAGCATTTAGGTAAAATTTTATTAAATAATGTAAGGATTTTATTTTGAGAAACGGAACGGAAATAACAGACTATTAGCAGCGAGAAGTGGGAATGATGATTGAAAATCAGCACTGCTGGGGTATTACAGTATCTCCACATATTGTTTTTGCTACTATCATATGGTGCCCTCAGGGCAGGTCATCTAGAAAGTGTGGTGCTCTGGTATTCACAGAAGTGATCATTTGGTTTGATGTACCTGCACAAAGTCTGAAAGTGCTCTGGGTTAATTCTGATGAATCCGGCACACTGCTGGAAGCTTTTGGGCCCCAGACCCTTGACTAGCTTCAGTTGCTCGCGGTTGATGAAGGGTCCACTCTTCTCCCTCCACTCCACAATGCTCCGTGCCCGGCCGGCATTCAGCCCTGCAACATGCCTTTGAGGTGGTGGAGGTGGCAGCATTACTGCTGAGTTTCTCTCATCTAAGTTCTTTCACTGTGTTTGTAAACTTACAAGGCAACTACTTAGTGTATTTTTATTAACTCTATAGTCCATTACCTCTCAGAGATCATCTACACATACCTACTGAAACTTCACTACATCAACCAATATTACAAAAAACAAAATTCCCAAAACTATTTTCCTCAGCTATTGCTCATCACTGCATAAGAAATGACAGTCTCTAATGAGTGAAGCTTTCTGGGATCAAACATCACTTAAAATTCTCACCATCGTTTCGATCTGACATTTTTATTTTAAAGAGAGCAAATTCCATCACCACCCGTCTTACAAAAAGAATCAACATAAATCTGGCAAAATCTTTATGAAAATATGGAAAAAAATTGTATTTGCAAAACTAAAGGAAAAAACATTTATGTGCAAAAACATAGTTAATACCCAAAAGGGGGAGAGATTAAACATCGTCCAACATCATGACACCAACTGAGCTTTCTGAGGTAAAATGTTTGTGCACTGCAGTATTAAAAAGTAAGTGAAAATGACAGCTTTGCCTAAGAAGTATAGCAGACAACACGTCACACTTTCAAAATGAATAATGAATTCAAAATATCTGAGTCCTGAACAAGGGGACTATGGGATTTACAGCACAAATGCTTTTGTGGAGAGTACCTAATTGAAATTCAGGTAAATAAATGACACAATGACAGCCTGAAAATGTCTGCTGACTTGGATGCAGTTAGAAGAGGAGAGGCATTTTCATGACAGCTCAGTTATGAGGCACCTCCTATTACATTTTCATATGGTTTGTCCAGGCCAAACAGAGATTAAAGCTAAGCAAACATGTTGTAATTATTCCCAAGCCACCTTGGAGGGCACATTTATGGAATAGGACCTTTACCCAGACAGCGCTGAGTGGACTGGTACGGAGCAAACGAAAGAGGTGGAGTCTTTTTGAAAGGGCCCTCTGGGCCCAGCTGGGTCCTGGCTGTCTGACTAAACTGGGTGCGCCGAACTGCCTGCGAGGGTGATGGCTGGTGGAAAGTATTCGGCCTACCTCAACAGGGTCTCGGAGCACATGTTAACGTCCACCCCCACAAAGCTGACGCACTCCTCCACTACTCCACCCAGAGCGGACTTCAGGGACGCCTGCGACATATCGTGCTGTTGAGGGGTGGGGGATGTGGCGGGAGGAGGGGGAAAAAAAATGAACACACACAACAACCATTACAACAGCCATCACATGTACACCCACTGCCTCCTGACAGCCCCACACCACCTTTCCCCAGCCTCGCCCATTTTGGCAAAGCCAGCACCAACAACACCGCACTACTCATGCCCAAATGTTCAGGTTTGTTATTTTCCCCGAGTGCCTTAAAAAGTATAAAGTCATTAAAGTTTCCTTGGACTCCAGTTCAAAGTGTTTGTGATTGAGTGTGTGTGGGGCACTAGATGACAGAGTACAGTATAGCAGAAACTGGAAAGAAGTGCACTTCTGTTGTCTTGCTGCATTTGCATTAATCTGCGTTCATCATAACACAAATACAAATAATGCCCAGCTTTGCATCCAGCTAATAGAAAGTGACAATATGACACTGCATGTCCACACGTGGAGGCTAATGGGCTGTTTATGAAAACACAAGTCATCCCTGCCTCATTTGCAAGGCTGACGTCACACTAACAGGCCCCCTGTCTGGACACGAGGGGGCACTGCAGGGAGGGCCGCCATTAACAGGGGAGGAGGTGGTTTCCCAGAGTGAAGGATTCATCACACCACAGTTCCCCCCCCCCAGTGCTTCTGTGGAAGGTGTGTTTGCAGGAGTGTGCTGCAGCGACAGTCGTGCAAACACCGTGGTTATAAATGCACTCCTGTTGTAGCATTTAATGAATGCCCAGCAGGAACACTTGCCTTTTTATGTTTAATAATGCAAAGCCTATACGCAGATACTTGTGTATACTGGTTCCAATGGTGGTACGTAACAAACGGACTGTACTCAAGAATTACGTGTTGGCAGTCTCCTCTTCTGTTGACGGAATGCACTTTTTGTATTGTTCTTTGAGATGTACAACAATTTGGAGAAGAGAGCCTGCTACCAAGGTGACTTACACTACTTCCACTGGGTCACTCATCCATACACCAGTGTAACACACTCTATCACTCACACACTATGGGTGAACCTGAACAGCATGTCTTTGGAGTGTGGGAGAAACCCACGCAGACACAGGGAGAACATGCAAACTCCACACACACTGAGTGGGGATCAAACCCATGTCCTCTCGCACCACCCAGGTGCTGTGAGACAGCAGCGCTACTCGCTGTTCCACCGTGCCGCCCTAACCCAACTCTATTCCTCACCCTTTGCATCTTGTACAGTGAGTTCCCTCCCTCTCTCATGCCTAAAACTTGCTCTGGGCTCCCATCATGTACAATGGGATCTTTCCCATTATACGCCAATAATAATTTGCATCTGATTGCAGGTCTCCAGCCATCCACATTTCTTAGAGCTGCAGCATAATCGGAAGGAACAGAGTCACCCCCCCGCACCATTTTGGTCCAGAGGCAAATGAGAATAAACACTGAATTCCTCATGCACGATGGGGCCCCTCGGGCAATCACTAAGGAGCAGAGGCATGCTGCAGTTATATACAGTCCCTTGCGGAAGATGTGCAGAACTGGGTTCTGGGGGTAAAAAAGAGCTGAGTAGATGATAGGGGGTCCCCTCTAGAGCCACAGACTTCAGGAGAAGTTGTGAATGTTTGAGCTCATTTTTCGCTGGATGCCTGCACGAACACTTCAAAGTCACCTAGCAGAGGCTTCACATTATGCAACACAAATATATGAAGTTAAACCAGGTGAACTTTTCATATTTTGCAAGGGACATTAAAAAAAGAAAAAAAAAGAGAAAAAACCCAGAGAAAAACAATCCAAAAATGACAAGATTACAGTGAGGGGATTTGGATTAGACTTTGTCAATTTCACTAAAAGAGCCCGTAAGCATATGGAGCAAATCGATGGCATCCCAACAAAAGGAGGTTCAGGCAAGCTGTGACAGCAGTCCATTTTCCACACACATACAGGAAGCATGTAATGACATCACCTGATCGCACCTCTACTACTTTTCACCACACTCCTTTCAGTGAGAAACACTGAAATAGACATCACTTGATTTAGTCACTGGACAGGTTCTATGAAAGAGATATATATAAGAACCCTAGGAAATGACTAGGTCAGTGCACCAATTAAAAACAAACTGGAAAGTAAAAAAAATTTGAAATTATTTATTATTAAATTATTTTAATCATTAAATACTCTGCTGATTTTATAGTAATATAATTAATACAATTAATACAATTAATATAGTAATGGGGTAAGAGAGATACTTCAGTGTTTCCGTGAACTGCAACAAAAATGTACAGGGCAGGAAAAAATTACGGCAAGTCTTAAAATGAACAATTTCTTTAATTTTATAAAAATCTACATTTTTTTTATTAAGTGACATATTTAAATAAAATACAACTTCAAGTGCAAACTATGAGTGTGAAGGAGCCTTTAAGGCTGAAAATGGATATTTTGACACCAAGTTGCTAAACACCACCAATGTTTTTCGAAATTCACTTTTTTGTAAAATATAAATAGAAAAGTGGTATTAAGGCAAACATTTGTATGTCATAGGATGACACTTAATAAATTACATTTATTAATTTAGACGATGCTTTTCTCCAGAGCAACTTACAATGTCAAGTTACTTACAATTACTTATCGATTTATACAGCCGGGTAATTTTACTGGAGCAATTTAGGGCAAGTACCTTACTCGAGGGTACTATAGGTGCAGGCGGGGATAAAACCTGCAAGCTTTGGGTCCAAAGGCAGCAACTGTAACCACGATGCCAACAGCTGCCCCTTAAGACTGGGTATATATAGAATCCTCAAGGCAGACTATTGAATTGAGGATTTTAATTAATTGAGTTACTTCAGGGATCATTTTAGCCCTAATGTGGAGACAGTATATATACACACATAGTTATATAAACTGTAATAAAAATCTACATTAATTTTCATCCCTTCATTCATGAATTGCTTTCACCTGCCGAACTGTCAGGGTACATGACTGACTGTCATATAACCAGATTACATGACGGGTGAATAATGGGTATAGGACCAGAGAAACTAAAGACACCCTTAACTCCCAAATGTAAATGGAAATAAAAACAACAACATTAAAGACTTCAAAAATTAAATGTGAGCGTAATACAGCAAACATGCATTAATAACCCTCGGGCAGGCTATGCAAAGTCCCAGTCTATTATGAAGCACATAAACTGAACATTTGGGTTAAACAGCTGACTGATATTTCAAACAGCTGTTGCTGGATTAGTTTATGTAATAACTTTTTTTTTTTAATGCGCAAAGATGAGGTTATAGCAAACGAAGCTGAGTCAAATTCAATTCACACACGGCCGGAGAAATATTTTCCTTTTCGTAGAACTTTATCACAATAGACGTTCCTGGAAAACAAATCACTTGAGAAAAAACAGCTTCTTATACCAAAACAGGTGTAATTTTCTAACAAAAAAAGGAAGACAAACAAAAGGACATGGAATTCTCATCTTTTCAACACACTATAAAAATAAGCAGTTTTCAATTAGTTAGACAACTATAATTACGCTTCTCATAATAACAGATGTTTATCATAATAACTATTCTTTACATAAAAAAAGCCACAAAAATACCACTAGGGGATTTCAGACTTTTCAACTGCACATCTTGCAAAAACAGAAAATTATACATACACACAATATTTCATTATACTTAACATCTGAAACGAGACGAGAACATCCTTTTATCCTGGTAATGGGATTTATGTGCATAATAACATGGCTTGATCAGAGGAGCTCGCCAATAACCTGTGGATCACACAGAAATCCACTGCCAAAAATAAGTTAAAAAGAATTATGGGCAGAGGTAGAACAGCAATTTAAAAGGTGGGCATTTCGACTCATGTGCTTCAATTGGGAAATCCCTTTCAATTAAACTTTATTAGAGAGAAAGGCTCTACCTGTACAGTGTGATGAAAGAGAAGAGCTGACAGGTAGGGTGCTCTCTGAAGTGCTCAGAACTACCTCACTTCATCTCTCTTTTTGTCTCTCTCAGACCTCATCTTCTGAAGACTGTTTGCTGTCCCTTCTTGTGCCTGTTTATCTACGTGACTTGCAAACGGCAAAGCAGAAGATCAGGAAGGAGATCACGCCAGCTGTACCAGCTGCCAGGGCGACAAGCAAAGAGGCTTGCAGTTACACAGGTTTACACACCCTGCTCAGTGTATACCGTACACACCTGACCTCAGTGGACCTTATATTGCAAATACAGATGCTCTTCAACTTATGATGGTTCAACTTACGTTTTTTTGACTTTACGATGGTGAGCTGGTGATAGATATTCAGTAGAAACCGTACTTCAAACTTTGAATTTTGATTTTTTCCCAGGCAAGCGATATGTGGAGCGATACTCTCCTGCAATGCTGGGCAGCGGCAGCAATCCGTATCTCCCAGTCTGTCACACAGAGGTGTATATTAGGGGTATTAAATGCATTTTTGACTAAGGATATTTTCAAATTACGATAGGTTTCGTGGAACGTAACCCCATCGTAAGCCAGGGACCACCTGTATACAACACTGCTTCTGGTGCTTAACAGAAATGTATAGGATATCGCCACCTTTCAAGCATGGAAAGACCATTTTCACTGTGAATGCTGTCTTTCATTTTATATACTTGTAACACTTGGGTATCATACGCATCACTTGTAAGACAAAGAACAACTCGCTTTGTAAATCCCTTTGGCATGGCTTTCACTGCGCTCATGGGATGTGTGGCAAAAAATAAGGACGATAAGATAGGGAAAAACTGCCTCCGTCTTCACTGAACACACACACCAGCATGCTCAACATGCAGAGCAAAATGAGTACAATAATAAACAGTCAACGGCAAAATTTATTTTCACTGAGTAGTGCTGGCTTCCTTTGAAAGTCATGTTGGATTTGACAGATTTTACAAATGCAAAGAAAAGAGACAATATAAGGCAGACACTGGGGTCCAGATGAGAGCAAAATTACACTCCAAGTCGGGCAAATGGCAACAGTGGATCATATGGCTAAGGCAAGTTTCTGTGAGGGGGGTCTGGGATAAGCAATTACCTTGAAATGATTATCGTCTCAGAGAGTTTACTTTGTAACGTGATCAACCACTGAAAAACAGCCCTTGTAAACTAATAACAACCTGTTAGCAGATTGCACTTTTTTTCAAAAACTGCATGTGTCTCAAGTAAAAGTGTGGCAGAAGGGGCCTGTTTTTTCCCAGTTGTCCATATGGGAAATATTTATTTAAAAAAAAAAAAAAAAGCCACATTATAGGGATGAAATGCAGGCAGTATGGTGTCACAGAGAGTATCGCTGCTGTCTCATAGCAGCTGGGTGGTACGAGAGGACGTGGGTTTGATCCCCACTCAGTCTGTGTGGAGTTTGCATGTTCTCCTCATGTCTGTGGGGGATTCCTTATGGTTCTCTGGTTTCCTCCCATAGTCCAAGGACATGCTGTTCAGGTTCACCTCTAGTGTGTGAGTGACAGAGAGAGTGTGTTCCACTGATGTATGGATGAGTGACCCAGTGGAAGCAGTGTATCTAGCAGTGTAAGTCACCTTGGTGAATAAGGTGTGTGGGCTGATAACACTACATAGAGTCCATTGGAAGTCGCTTTGGAGAAAAGCATCTGCTAAATAAATAAATGTAAATGTATATGCAGAAGGAATCAAAACCTGGCATGTAGAAATGTATGCCCAAGAGTGAGGAATCTTCTACACAGAGGGGGGAAAAGCAGCAGACTGACAAAATGTTTTCTTTACACCCCAGCCTGCCAAGACATTTTAGAAAACCTCATCGTGTTTAATGGAAAAATCAGAAACAGCCTAGGAGCCATGGAGAGTGAGGGCGAGAGGGAGACCGCAGGAAAAGAGAGAGAGAGGGGTACGAGAGTCGAGTTTTAAAGGAATAAATAAAAGGCAGAAACTAGATCTTACTCGTGTACTGTGTCACTGGGGACTTGCTCGACACACCAAGCCCGCTTACTCCCGAATAAGCGTTCTGACAGACGACCAAATAGCTTGTTACTGCGTGTTATTGGACACCAAGCACTGACCACCACACGGGCATATTGAACGAGAATGTGGGTATTTTCCACCAATAAATACTGCAGTCAGAACAAGTCTGACGTATGTCTCCCTCTAAAAAAATAATTATCAAAAGAAATGGTTATTCGTACACAAATCGATAGCCAACGTGTCAACAATTACAAATACATTTCTTTAAAAGGACTACAAACATTTTGCTGCTTCGTGGATTTTTGATGAACATCTGTGTTATTTGCTTTTAACTGGACAGGGTTAAATATAAAATGGTGAAAACGTTAGTGTTTCCCATGTTTTTTTCCTGAACATCCAGCACAAAGAATGAGTTGATGTTTTAATACCAGGAACCCACAATTTGTGCTCAGCACACAGCAGCACTGTTAACTGCTGCCCGGGATCCCACCGCTTTGATGTGTTTGGGTTTGGAGTGCTAATGTAAGTGTATGCTAGGGTTAGGGAGAGTCCAACACCAAACCAGATGGAAAGTTTGCGAAGGAAAAGAATAAAGGGGGGGGGGGGTAGGAGCCCAAATGAAAGAACAAGTAGCGGGAGGCGAAGCAAACGTGGATAAGAGAGCATAAAGGAGAAGAGAAGGAGTGACGTGACATAAACAGGCAAAGCAGAGAAGGAGCTGAAGAAAGGCTTAGGTCCCAGGAAGGCTCAGCTCTGAGCAGCGTTTCGCCTCTGCCTCCCCAACAGAAGCCTGGTGACCTGATTGACAGGCAGATGAACAAGACTGACAGGATCAAGTAAGAGGATGACTGACAGCTGCCACATAGGAGGAGAAGTGGAAGGGGGTGAGCGTGTGCTGAGTGACCCAATGCCACAAACAGGCAGTTGACACTCGGGAAGGAAGTTTGATGGGGGGGGCGTTAGCCTCTTTGGGGGACTCAACTGCCAGAAGCCCTCCAGAGTGACACAGGCTCAGTGTGTTACTCAAGTCCCCAGCTTCCATTCGCCACTGTTTCCGTGATTCTCGACAACCAGGAACTCCAGGGGTCTCTTTTTTTGCCTCACCTGCCAGACAACATTATTTATTGTTTCTTAATGTGGTGACATTCAAACTTCAAGAGACAAATCACATGGGCTACCTCAGCATGGAAATCAAGCAGTCCTGAGACATCCCAGCCTCTCCTCTGCCAGCAAGGGACCATGGACTAGACCATGGCTACTGGAAGTACCGATAGAACTTAACCTGAGTGAAAGCATTCCTTGAGTAAAGTTTGCGTCTTTGTTTCCCCATTAAAACAAATACTCAAATACAAAAGCACTTGTGAAACTGACCTCGGACAACAAAAAGGAAACCTAAGTGGGAAACAACTGAAACCTCATTACAAGGAGTTCTTGCTGACCTTTACTTGAGAGCTCACCATTTTTCCACCAGAAGCACATGCAAGAAAGGTTTTTTCTTTTCTTTTTTTTTGAAATCACCTGTGTCTGTTTAATATTACCGTAGTACACATTCCTGTTTACGTGCTAAGACACCAAAATATGCGGATCAATGATACGTAAGTAAATACCAAAACTAAGAAAGAAAAGGTGAGCTGTGGCTTTAATTCACAATGGGTTTCAACATCGGATCACGACATCCTTGGAGAGTAAATCTCGAATTCTAAACCTACGTAAAGGTGATCCAGCTGCAAGACGATAGTCACACCCATGAAACCTAAGCGAGTAAATATGCGGGACAGAACCTGATAAGCTGAATTTCCTCTTTTATTCCGCCAGAGACATCATTTCCCGGAGGTCAGTTTTAGAATTGGCTGGGGATTCACACAGTCGGGCTCGACAAGTGTATCAAGTGTTAACTCTCGCCATTCCCGAGAAAGACAGCAGAGGACACCTTAAAATTGTCCCCTTTAGGCAAGTTCATCCTCAGTGCAGGAATGCACACTCATTACCTACCCATCAATCAAGGGGCTGGAAAAGTATTTTGAAAACCCCGCGCAACTTCTGTCAGCCCTCCAGGGGGTGGCGGAGTCACTTACAGGGGAATGCGCTAATTTATGACCGCGAACAGTGTCGCTCTCGCTGGAGAAGATGAGAACCCAGAGGACCACTAAATGAGGGAACTAGAGAGCCATGAATGATGCAATTCAACGGCGAGGTCTCCAGAACGGTTAACGGTGAAAAATCAAGAAATTTGAGAAAACGGATCAGTACCTGGAAAACAATAACCTGGTCACACTTATGATGATGGCAATATAACTGGGAAACACTACGTAAGGAATAATAACAATTTCTCAAGTGATACACTCCATTTATGTTGAAATTTTAAAAACTGACCTTTTTTCTTGCCAGCAAATAAGGGTGACTAAAGCAGGTTTTTCGGACTTTCGGAAGCTCTATTCCAACTGCGTTTACGAAATAGACTGGCCTACACAGACAAAGATATGCCCAATAAAGCCAACGTACATAAACACACAGTGAGACGCAGGAGGCTGCAGAGACCGCAAAGACATGCCTGTCAGCAGAGGAGCAGATGTGAGCCCTTCCAGTATTTTTGCTCCGGCTTTCATCTCTCATTGACAAAATCCATCACCCTCATCTAGCTTCTCCACATCAACTACCATGAGACCCCATCCATAACCCCTGCAGTTTTCTCTTACTTTTCTCACCATACAACTGAGGACAGTTGGAAGCAATAAAAGGTGCCCAAACTGTGCTGACTCTACAGCTAAATGAGAAATGTGTCCACTCGCACCTGATTGTCAGTCATATCTCTGATCATTCTCCATGCCTATGTGCCACGTGAGCTGGACTGACAGCTGAACCTTGACATGTTAATTTAGAATGGCAGTTAAGAAGACAAAACACTCCACAATTAAAGTAATCGCAAACTGGACTTAGGCAAATGTGGGGCAATTTTTTTTTTAAAAAAAAAAACACATTTCCATTCGTAAACACAAGGAGGCCCTGCTGTGCTCGGGTTAGGACCCCCCCACCCCACCACCACCGCCACCACACTCCCCATCCTGACCTGTACAGAGTACCACGATTAAATTCAGGTGCAAGGTCCTGTTTGAGTTGGACAGACCCCAGCAGCAGAACAAAGTGTGTCTGTCTGCACTCGGCGGCCCCAGCCTGTGGAGTTAACAGCTTTTTATGAAAAGCTGCCATTCCAAGATGTCAATCAGCCGCCAGGCCGCGAGGGGGAACCGCTGCAGACCTAACCAGCTGCAGGCTCGGAAAACATATTTCAGGGAAAGTGGAAACACAAAAGATGTTTGAACGGGATCCCTTTACATCCCACCCTCCCTCTCCACCCCCATGTAACTAGAGACACACACTTTCACACAACTTTAAAGCACCCTCCTCCTCCTCTAACAACACAAGAGAAAATTGCATGTAGTGTCTTGAAAGGGCTATATGTGGCTGTGTTGACTGATAGGGAGCCATAATGGCGTTCTCTATTTGGGGGTCTGAAGGCTATAACTGTGCAGCAGTGAGTCAATGACACCCTCATAAACAAGCTTGCTGCAGACTGTCTGAAACAGTGCAATCCGTTGAGCCCTGAGTGACAGCGGGGTGTTCCGACTCATTCCATCACATCGCCCTAGGAAAACCGTTTTTTTTTTTTTTTTTTTTTTAAAAAAAAAAAAAAAAAAAAAAAAAAAAAAAAAAATAGGGATATGAAACTAAGGGTCACTGTATAGCTGAGATTACAGCTTGATGCTCCCAGCACAATGTATGCGGATTCATGCGTGTTGTGCATTTTGCGTACATACGCAACTCCGGAGTCCTGACAAGTCCCACTGCTGTTTCAAGGGTAATGTTGAGCATCTTAAACAAGTTTAAGGCATTTTTATAAACACATGTAGACAAAATGCAGCACGCCTTGACATTTTCTGAAAAATAAGTAGAGGAATAAATAACTTAGAGCCAGGAGGTGGAGGACACACACACACACACACACACACACACACACACACACACACACACACATATATTATATATAAAACAGTCCCACCTTACACCAATGGAAGAGGTCTCATAGGGACCTGTTATTGTTGCTCAAAACTGCCCGCTGGTCCAATCTCAGGACCTGTCATCTTCAGGACCCCTAGGGTGGTTGTTTGATTTTCTAGGTAGATGTGGGGGGAAGCGAGCGCATTTCGGACCCTGTTGAGCTTCCAGTGCTCGGGGGAGGGAGACGGGTTTCCCTCATGCTGGAGGTAATGAGCCTGGACAGTCGCCGAACTCCTTCGCAGCTCGTAAACGTGACATGGCGTAATAGTCACCTGCAGGAGTGCATGCTGGGCCATTTGGATAAAGGCATGGGAGGGCAGGGGGGGAGACCAGCCAGTGCTCAGGAAGAAGTAACACGCTCCGCACCTCACTGACAGACACACTTTGCCCTCATTTCAACAAAGTCATTTTGCGAACTTAGAGGAGTTTCTTTCCGCAGATGACAGAGGATTAAATCAGTAAGTGGTTCCACATAAACAGCTAAAATTCACAGACAAAGCACTAGTGAGATTAACTCCTGTCTGCAATAAACCATCAGGAGAATAATTGCGTCGTACAATTCACTGTACTCCATAAAAGTAAATATGCACATGTATACATTTCTGATATTAAATCACTACTTTGCTATCATATAAATCGTTGATACATGCGAAAGCTTAAAAACATTAACAAAACCTACTTTCGTAGAAATATCAAACGTATGTTTTTGAAGCTTACCGCTACATCGTGTTCCTCTATATCTGAGTTTAAATATGAAATATTTAACTTCTGGATAAATAAACACAGTCTAAGCTTTGCTGTAATATTCTAAGGTCTAACTAGCATGATTATTAGCTTTTGGGAAGGGGGGGTGCAGTTAAGGGGGTTGTCTCAATGCACCCAAAATTACATGTTGAATACAAAAGACAATAAAAAGGAGGGAAATGTAAAACGTACAAGAGGACTAGTGACACAGGACCAGGTTTCAATTCAATCCTGAGGCATGGGGCTCATTTAAAGCCAATCTGTGAAAGCAGACGTGGGCCGTAAACAGGCCGTAAACAGCCCCTAAAGCCCATTTCTCACGTTCCGCCAGAAGATCCCTATGGAAGAATGAGCCCATTGTGTGCCCCAATTTCAGTGTAATGAAACACAGGTACCTCTGGCAGGTGTTTACTGCCTTGTTGCAGTTTCAACCAAAAGCATTTGTGATGATGCCTGGCAGGTGGAAATTTTATTGTAAGCAAGCAAAGATCACTATATGCTACTGAATGGTGTGCCAATTATAATGTGCAAAGCAGTTATCCCCTAAATGTCCCATCACTTTACACAATTGACTTCTGGGCCTGACATCTTACCCCCAGCTCCTTAACAAGGACGACGGTACTGATCCTTAAATGATACTGCAACAAAAATCTTTAACGTCAAGGAATTCTTCACGAGTTTCTAAGAAGCAGACGACAGACCCAAGTGTGTTTCCCCAAACTGTTTGACCTCTCTTTCAATCGAGTGCCATCAATTAACAGGCAAGAAAACTATTCCCACGCATGGTGATCCCAGCTGGGTGTCAATATCAATCACCGTCTCTTTAAAAACACTCGTCATTCAGGCCCATTCTGTCAGCCTGCAGGCTTCTCAGTCTCTGAATCGCATCAGTGCACGGACATGAAGTGGAGGAGAACACACTCCTTCTGTCCCCTGTGGGTAAGCAGCAGCTGTTGGAAGCAAAATCAGACACTTCTTCCATTATGAGGCACTGTCCTATGAATCATCACTTATGAAAGTATTACCCAGTTCAGGGTAAACAACACTCAAAATAGGCTTTATGATGAAAAAATAACTGTATGGTGTTGCACTGAATTGTATCCTGCAAAATAACCACTAACAGCATAGCGTCTATCCTGTAACAAGCTTATTTCCAAAAACTCGCAATCGCTAACCACACACTACACCCAACGTCCACTTTATTGGGTATATCTGCGAAAGAAGATGAGCTATGCAGTCGTCAGCTGCTTGACAGGAACGGCATATTGCTTCTCGTAGTTCTTGTGACCTGTCCGCCAACGGATCTCTACTCTGAATATCTTGATTATTCTCAGCCTAGAAATGTGGAATTGCTTTGGGATCTGGTGACTCAACAATAAATTCTATCAAAAAAGAAAAGGAAAAAAAAAAAAGAGTGGTATCCTTTGGGTTTCTTTCCATTCATCCATGTATCCACCTATCCATCCATGATTACTTCTAACACATCTTAAACCAACAGGCCATATCCCAACAACTGAAATCACCTCAGTGTCCCTTTGAATCAAAAATACATTGAGTCCCTAAGGATAAATACACCTGCTTTAAATAGAAAGGACTCAGGAGTTGCAGAGTCTAAATATCTGATGCGCTCACTTTAGGAAGTGTACCTGTCATTGTGTAATTGTAACAGATTTATTTAAACCAAAAAAAAAAAAACCAAATGCTGTAAATTCAGTGAAAGAAAGAAAAGTTTTATTTGAAAAATGTCCATAAGATTTTTCCCCCTTCTACAAATCTGTAAAAAGCAAAGCTGAGCTAAAAAAAAAAAAAAAATAACTGTACCTGAAATTAAAAGGATTTATGTTTTTTTTTTTTTCCCTTGCAATGATGGTAAAATGCTGTTGTGGTGGGTTCTGGAACAAAACGTTCACCATATTCCCTTTCAGTCTAAGGGCTTAGCAGGCCACATCCACCGACTCAGCAGGAGATGTGATGATAAGGGCTGGAGAATTCAAACACACCCCAATCGTCAACACCGCAGTGGAGACTGCGGCTTTTGGGAAGGGGAGCGAGAGCTGGTGTCATGTTCAGGATGCAATAGGAAGATCAGAGGTTGAGTTCTGTACACTTTCTGGATTCTGACCAACTTTCCAATGACTTTTTGCTAAAGCCTTTGGCTGTAAAATAACTTGGCATACTGCTGAAAGGCTATGGAGGGGGAGGGTAGTGAGAGGAAGACTGAGTACTTGAAGAGTGATAGGATCCTTAATATCCGGGCATGTTTTCACACACAGCTGGGTAAAATCAGTCCCCTTGGGATCCCTTGCTGATGTCTCTGAAGCTGGGGAAATTTCAGCAGGCAATGAAAGGAGCAGAACTGGTGACACAAGGGTGGCTGAGGAGGCTCGCTTCCTGCCTGTCCCTGGGAGAAACACTCTGCTGATATAAATCCAGTACAATTCTCCACAGGCCACTGCTGAGATTACAAAAGCCCCTTCAAGAAATTCCAGAAGCAGTACTAGAGCAGAACCCAGACCTGCAAACACAGGCACCAGCTGGTAAACAGAAGTCCAAGGTAGGCTGGAAGGAGCAACATGCACTGGGAACACCGGAGTGTGCAAACCAGTCCAAAATGTACGGCACGTGAAAGCATCGCAACCTTTACCTCCAAAGCACGGAAATACAAGTGCACTTGAGCTGGTGCAACAGCAAATTTCATAAATCATCATCATCTATATGTCATACAAACGCTGCAATATACATAAAATAAAAACGGGACAAGAACTTTTAACGAGGTGCCACAAAGCAGTCATTTGATTAGTTTCTGCACCGCTGAAGGTTCCCAAGAAATGTCTAATGCAAATAAATCCAAGTGTCCTAATTCTTCCACATAATGAAACGGTTGCAGAAAAGCACTTACGGAGCAATTTAGAGCAACCTCTTCTGAATACGGCACACAGTCTCACGCTTTTTCCTGTGGACACTAAAGGTCATGTGACACAGAAGGTGACCTCAGTCAACACTACATGACTGACGCCGTTGAGCAGGATGTCAGGTGGCCCAGGGTCGAGGCACTGGGAGCCAGCCTGAGGGGATACTTTTCCACAGAGCTGGAACATGGACGGCGATTGGCGAACAAGCTCTCCAGCGTCCCCCTAAAACCAGGAAACAACAACAGGGCCTGCAGTTGGCCCCCTGTCTCTTGATAGCTGCTGATTTTACAACTGCATTGTTCTTTCCACAAGGATTAAAACCTCAGCAAACAGCAATTTGTGAGAAGAATTCTAGCAAGGCCTGGATTGCAGACCCGTGACCTTGCAGGAGACGTTTGGCAGAAGTATCTCTGCGTTTTGGGGGGAACATCTGGTTCCAGTTAAGCTTCCTGGAAAAACAGCCTCTTCATAGAGCAGATCACTCAGTACCACGGGAGGAAGGGCCTCGGCTGTTTGTATGTGTCTGCGTACGCACATGAGCATGCACGTGAGACTGGGCATGTGTTTGGGTCATGAGCATGGATGTGCAAGAGTGCACGCATGCGTGCGAGAGAGACACTAATCATGCATTTAGGACGAGTGAGTGTGCTCTCTGTTTCTAGCACATGTGGAAGTGTCCAAAATGAAGTGTCTGTCATCCAAGATCCCTCTGGTCAGTAAACTGGGAGCCCGGGGGCTTAAAGGACCAGATGGCATTGCTCACAGGTGAGCATGAGGGTCTACCCAAGCAATAATATCAGCCTGTTTGCCCAAACTGAGTTTGCCAGAGGCCTCAGAGATCTAATGCCAGTACCAAAACATATACATGGTCCTAAGGACCAAGAGTGTTTGTTTTTAATTGCCCAGAAACCTTCAACTACGAGGCACTACAGAATAAAACCCTTGCTTAATTATTATTATTATTATTATTCACCAGCCTCCTAGAAGCAACAAACTCTTTCTTCAGCACCAAAATCCACATTTATTTTACAGAAAGGTCTTTCAGAGGTAAAGCTAGAGTGTTCGGAGGGAGAGAAGGCAGACAGAATGTGGGAAAATACAAAAACACACCACTGCTTCCCATGTCAACATGGGATGCTACCATGTGACATGTAAAAGAAACCTCTTTACAAAGAACATTAATTGGTCATGGCAGGGCTAAAAATGGCAAACAAGGTAACACCGGGCTTACTCAGAATTTAACTTCCGCTTAGGATGCTCATTAGACTCATTTGAATATTACAGCTGAGTGAAACAATAGAAGGCATGATGATTAATACTGAATGATGGAGACTGCACCATGGGAAAGAGAGTGGGAAGAAAGGGAGGAAAACAATGCTGACTATAAATAGGTGCAGATTAGGGGTGGTTGGGGGGGGTCCTTAAGTTCCTTACGGCTGGGTTTTCAACTGCACCCAATAAGATACGCCAAAAAAAAGAAGAGGTGGCTTGGGTCAACTTTGGTCCCTCTGCTCGGGTTTTGTGAAATCTCAGGAGGACACAAGGTGTGTAACTGAACCAAGTGGCTGATCCAAGACCTGAGACTCAGCTCACATGGTGAAACTAGCTACGGTGATGGGCGGCCATGGGTGTGTCAGGGTAGGGTTACACAGCTTATTCAGGGTGACCAGGTTGGTGTGTTTGGGGAGGGGGGATTTATAGTAACGGAAATCACTAAGGTTTTTATGTTTTCACAACTGCACTGCTATGTCATGCTTACCAAGTTTTTTTTTTTTTTTTTTTTTTAAAAAAAATAAGTTGTACTCGCTATCTGGTGATGAACTTACTACCTGGAATTAATGAGGTTTTGGGCAGTCATGTGAAAAAGAAAATACACCCTCTTTATAAATCAGGACATGACAAAAGCCATGTGATCCCTGCGATATCGTAAAATTAGGTCAATGTAACCTTAGGTGATAACACACAAGAGACTGTACTGTGTCCTTATTTATGTGACCAAAAAATAAGCAGACAAGGCACAGAAGCCATGTATGGGAAAACTAAGTACACCCCATAATTCATTAGTTGAACAATGTGGTGTAATGGGGCTCTTCCATCAGCCATTGTTGTTGTGAAAAGTTTCTATGTGTCTGAGTGTTTTGTGCGGCTCTCCTGCGACTGATCGGTCCCAGAAAATGAAATGAAATTTCTTTCACAATAACAAAGTATTTTTTTTTGTAGGAGTTCATCAGTGCCTCACATTCTGGAGGAATCTTGGCCCACTCTTCTTTACCAACGCAACGCTGCCTCAGTTCCTTGATGCTGGATGGCATTCATTTATGCACAGCTCTCTGAAGCTCATGGCATCACCAAGAAGTTGAGGTCTGGATGTGGCCATTCCACCCCAATTGTTTCTCAGTTGTAGATTTATTGCTGCTCTTGGGATCAATGTCCTGTTGCACGGCCCACTTTCAGCTAAGCTTTAGCTGGCAGATGGCCTCACATTTCTCTCTAGAATACTTTGGTATAAAGAGTTCACGGTCAACTCTGTGACCGCAAGGTGTCCAGGTCCTGCGGCTGCAAAACAAGGCCAAAACATCACCCCTCCACTGCCATGTTTGGCACATGGCATGAGGTGTTTGTAGTGATACATTGTTTTTGGTTTGTGGCCAAATAATGACCAAACATCTTCATGCTGGTCTCCTCTAGCCTAAAGCATACTGTTCCAGAAATCTTGAAGTTTGTTTCAGATGTAACTTTGCAAACCTAAGCTGTATTGTCATGTTCTATTTGGGGAGAAAGGACTTTCTCCTGTCTAACCTTTTATCAAAGTCATACTTGTTCAGTTTTTTCCCCCTGATAGCAGTATCATGAACCTTAACATTTACGACATTAACCAAGGCATACAGTTTCCTAGATGTAGCTCTTGCCTTTCGGCTTATTTTATGTTGAATAAATGAAAACAGCTAAATTTGCTGTGTTGTCTGTTATGAAGCTAGAATTGTCTAATTATAGAAACAGAGAACCAGACTTATCTATGCCATCATATGTAAAACCATGGAACTGAAAGAGGCTGTACTTTTTCTACATGACTGTGTGGCCTGTTACGCCTATGCAAAATGTAAACACAAATTTGTCACTTTTTTGTGCATCTCAACCTGATTTGAACAAACAATTACATATTACATTTAGAAAGAATTTGCAAATATTCCTGACATCTCTGGTAAAAAAAAAAAAATTAAATAAATAAATAAATGAATGAAATAAAGTGAACCAAAGTGCTTACACAAACCTGATCCCAAGAACAGCCGCTGGTCCCTGAATGCTAGCAGCCTCAGTAAACAACAGCAACAAGGACAGTGCCAATTCTTCACCTCTGATGCTGCCTAAGGGCATTCAGACTGTGAAAGGCTCCAATATAAAGTCCGTCGTTGCGATCCATGCTGATGTAGAAGGATTTGGTGGAAGCTTCCCCCGAGTTTGATTAATCTATACACAGCGTTTGTGAGGAGTTTATGTTTGTGTGTGTGTGTATGTGTGAGAGAGAATGAGTGAGTGTGTGAGAGAGAGACTATGAGAAAATGGCAAGGGGGGTGTAACACTGCAAAGCAATCAAACAAGGCGGGTGGTGGGGGGGGTTGGGGAGGGGACTGGACACCTGCCTGCTCTCTGTGCAGCGCAGCAGGCCTGTAATCAAGCAAAGTGCTGAAAGATGTTTCCAAGGTGAACCAGGCCAGAAACTGGAGCTATGGGGAATCAGTGGGAACCCTCCTCCCCCCGTGCTCAGACACACATCGTAGAAACTCAGATACATACTGGCATACAAACCTGTACCATTTGATGTAGCGTCGGCGCTTACGGTTACGTGCTAAAATGAGCACAACCAAAGAAAACGAGCAAGCGAGGACCCAAAAACAGAAATATCCCATTTTTAAGATGCACGTTCCAGCAATGGAGTAGGTCTTGGTGTCATACTTCAGCAAACGGTACTCAGCATTCACTCATGTACTCTGCAATCTGTTCTGACTATATATTTTATAATTTATACAAGTGGGCAAAATGAGGCTGATGTGAGTTAAAAACAAGCAGTACGTAATTCCAAAAAGACGAAAAACAGTAAACACCATGATATAATCCCTGAAGGAGAATGCCATACAAAATTGTAAGGAGACTTAAGCAGAGAGAAGCAAGCAAGTCATAAGAGAAAACCCATCTGCTCTCAGAGTTAAATAAAAAAAGCAGGAAAACTGGAGAACTACCCTCCCTCTTAACCACTGACATGAACCATTAAGGTCTTGTGACAGCATCTCTCACCAGACACCCCAGCATCTCCCCAGTTTTCGATTACATGTTTTTTGGCCAGTTGTTGAGCGTAAAGCGACCAGTAGCTGTAAAAACTCTGTGAGCCGAAAGAAATCACGACTCAATTAACGTGGCCCACCACCCTGGTACACACACCGGGCACATCGAAACAGGGAGCCATGGTAACACCGGGGAGAGAGACCGGGGTATATACATACAGCATGGGCTTAAGGCAGGACAGATGTATCTAGGGTCTTTCATGTAATCAATCCCTAGAAAGAACTCTGTTGTGTGTATGGTAGGAAAAGTTCACAACAAGCTCCGATGCACACTGACAACATGAAAAAGTTGCGTGTATCTGTCATTTGGGCATCTTTTGTGAGCCATGACTGTACAAACAACAGAACTGAATGTTTTCCTGGTTTGGTCAAAACATCATAGGTCTGACAAAACGTGTTAGGCCTTGGAGGCTCAAAGGCTGTTTCTCATCCCACCCCCACAACTCTTTCCCTAGTCTGTTTTCCACCCTGAGATGCCGAGCCAGCTCAAACACTTCCTCCCAGGGTGCCGTTTAATAAAACACTTTCTTCCACTTTCATCCACCCCTTGAGCGGGATGGCTGGGGGGGGATTGGGGGTTTGTCCATCCACGTCCGAGGTGGGACTTGGGGATTGCCTGAGATTTGGAAACGTGGAGTGGGGGAGCTAGAAACACAAGTATGACTGACAAGCCTGCTCTGCGAGCGCTTTCTGCCTCCAACGTTCCTCCTTGGGCAGGTCGAGCTTTGCTCGCTGTGACCAGGAAGACAGCAGTGCAAGCTGGAGCAAGTCACTGAGGCTTTTCTTCTTCCCTCCACATCTACATTCACATACCCTTCAAGCTTCCAGCAAGCCTCTCCCACCATAGCTGCTCCTTTCCCCCAGACTGGGACAGAATTCTAAGCACACACTACGAAGTCCATCAGGTGGGAAGCAAGCAAGTGGGCGTGTGTTTCTGTGCCCCCATGGAGTATTACCTATAGATCCAGGAGACTTCGAAAAAGATCTAAACATCTCATCTGAGGACCTAAACATATGTAGTAAAGCAGCTTATTTCTACAGATGCTCTGAAGTCGAAAGGGAAACCTCTAATAAATAATGGTCAGCAGGTACTGCAGTGGTTAGAGTCATCGCAAAGCCAACAAAATACCTGAATTCTAATTCCTGCTCCTCTGTAGTAGTCGCCTAAAAATGACCCTCTGTATAAATGAGTATGGTCAACCGATAGAGGTCACCTTGTCGCGGTGGTAGGGGCTTGTGCACTGCTGTGACCCAAAGGGCTACACTGGCTGGAGTAACACTCCTTTGGGTTCAACCTTATCAGGAAGACCAATGGTTAGCAGTCAGACAAAAAGCAGCGAATGTCATACTGGGCAGCAGCAGTATGGGTCGGTGTTAATGGCAGAGGATCACATTTCAGTGACAAATGGCAACAATACCAACTGCGTGGAGGAAAGGCCTGGTAATCTACTTCCTTATCTTGCCATGAAAACTCTATGGATAGTAACTCTTAGCCGGTTGGCAGATGATGATTTTAAGGGCAACTAGCCATAGAGTCACCATCGACTCGACAGCACATAGCACCACCACAAATGCGTAAACAATCATAAGCAACTCAGTAAGCTGCTTTGGACAAAACCATGGGCTAAATGAATACATGTAATATCAAGGACTGCAGGGTGCTCTTTCACTTTACTGCTCACATAGAGCAACCAGGGCTGGCCAAAAGATGCTGCTGCCTTATCCAACCTGATCCACGAGCACAAACCCTTCTGTAGAGATACGTATATCCAAGCGGTACCTGGTATGTTCCAATGCCGATGTGCTTCGGGTCAATTTTCACCAGCTCAGCTAGCGGGTCCTGAACACGCCTCCCAATGGAAACTGGGAGAAAGAGACAGAGTACGGTGTGGTCTCAAACATGGGATTGGCTGCACATAAACGCAATTCGCGCTCGCTTGCTCGCACACACACACACACACACACACACACACACACACACACACACAAACAAACATGCACAGCGAGGACAGACTGAAAACAGTGAGGTCTGAATGTGCACCTGACTACGGACACAGACAGACACACATACACAGAGAGAAAGTGAGGAAAGACAGAAAACAGCATGGTTTCACAACTGCAGACGTACCAGCGTCCAAAAATATACATGGACACGCATGCATACAATGGCAACACTCCATCAACGAAGCATATACAAGTTCTCACACAGAGCTACTACCTTTGGACCCAAAGGTCACAGGCTCGATCCCCACCTCCAGCTGTAGTACCCTTAACCAAGGTACTTACCCTGAAATTGCTCCAGTAAAATTACCCAGCTGTATAAATGGGCAAATAATTGTAACCTTAATACTCTAAGTTGCTTTGAAGGAAAGCGTCACATGAATGAATGAATGAATGCATGCACGCATGCAAAAAAAAAAAAAAAAAAAAAAAAAACCCATTAAAGTAAATGTGCACAGTGGCAGAAGAAGAAAAAAATGGGTGGTTTTAATCTAGAGACCAGTGTTAATTAGCACTAATAAACTAACATGCATGATCACACACAGTTTAAGTATGCAGATGGTGGTTTGCATTTGCCCCCTCTCTTAATGGGCCCCCAGGTGCTCTATCGGGTGACCCAGGACACACCCCAGGCAACTGGGTTGGGGGGGTGGGGGCACCATCGTTTGCACACTACTGTTCTCCATTCCAAATAATTGTCTCTCCCTTAATGGCCTCCCCTGCTGAGGTCCGCACAGGACTCCCAACACCTGCCTCCCAGCTCCGCCCACCACTCGAAGGCCACTACACACATGCGCAAATGCAGAATTTCAGCCACAAATACAGACACAAAGCACTGTGGCATACAGACACACAAACACACATGGTTCTCCAGTCTCTTTCAGTGCTACACTCGGTTTTCCCAAAGGATCCACACTGGTTCACTTTCTGACCAATAGTGAAAAGAGGGGGGGGGGCAGTACCGCAAACCCTGCGCCAAGTTTTCAATAAAAGTCCGAATTTTTGCCATAGTCCTGGAGAGTTTAAAGAGCATAATTAATCCCACTATCAAACATGAGATTTTGCTGCGCAGTGCTGATGACTGATAAAGTCGTTGGGATGTGCACCAAACTACTTATGATCCACTGAGTGTGCGTTATCTCCAGTTGGACATGGTCGTGAAATCACTCAGTGACTAATCCTTTGCACTGGGATGATGCAGGGATTCTGGCACGACTCTCTGCCAAAGGACACCGTCAGGTCCGTGAATCACCGCTGTTGGACCCTTTGTCTTCATAAAACCGCCGCCGTTATGAAACGGGGCAGGTGCCAAGGTGCTGATCTAACCGGGCCCAACAGCAACAACGGGCCAATCAAATACAAATAAAAAGCGAAGGAGAATTCATTTATACTGATGTGTCGCTCCTCCAACGACAGTGTTATTTAGATGGGGGATCAGAGCGCTGCGCCTGCGATTGCTGTGTTTAGTCTCGGAAAAACAGAGCCAGGGTGGTAGGGCAGTATGAGCCAGCTTAACAACCATGCTGGTCTGACTGTTTTCAGGGGCCAAAAGTAACCCAAGGCCATACCCTGAATCCTGGGTACTTGACCTGAGATACTCCAGTAAAATAGTCGTACATTTAGAGGAGCTGCACTGTGAAGTCCTTCAGACAAAAAAAAAAAAAAAAAAACAGCTTAGCAAAGAAGCCACAAAAAGACATACTTTGCAATTAATTCAAAAGTGCCCAAAGTAAAGTGTTACTGTAAATAGTTCATTTCAATGAGTAGCAGCGAGTGCTTTGCATTTCTGCTTTAAAAAAAAAAAAAAAAAAAAGATTCATTTTTGGTGAAAAGCAGAACCGCTTTGTGTGCACTGTGAGAGACCCCTGAAATATCATCCCTGCCCAAATATTATTGTAGGCTACAAGTTCCAGGGAGAGGGATAGGAGCAAGCGGTGGCTTTCACCCCGATGTGCGCAGTCTCTCGCTGCATACACCTCAGCACCCCCAGATAGCACAGACCACTTGTGCCCAAACCACTGCTTCACGTGGCCAGAGAGACAGTGTTGTTCTCTCCCCAGATATGAGAAGCCCCGTCAACTGCCTCTTCCTTTGGCCCTCCCCTTCTTCATACACACTGGCGGTGCTGCTCTCATCATCACCCACCAAGCATGACCCAAACTGCTCCCCATCAGCACCCGCTGTACCTGCCTGAACCCAGATCTCAGCTAGGGCTTCCCCCCATCTCTGTCCCATATGCTTCCTTCACTAAAACTAGACCCTTCGCAACAAGCTAGGTTTACTTTTCAACACTACTAGCAAGGGCCAGGTAGCCTGTTGGTTCCACATTTTCTTTCCAGGGTCACTTTCAATAGCATGACAGCACCTTCTAGAGTTCAACAGGAGGAGAGAACCTGCTGCTTTTGTATGCCGTCATGAAGGTGCTTTGCAATAGCTCACACCGTGAGCCAAAGGTCAGTGATGCGGGTGAGGAGCAGTTTCCCATAAGATAGCGGGGACCTCGTGGTTTGAAGGAGAGATGCTGGCTGATGCAGGCAGCAGCAGTACAGTATATGTGGCTGTAGAAATACATGCAGTGCAAAAACAAAACTCCAATGGGCACGACAAAGTGTCCAGCTGTGACCCGGACTGTTGCTTTAGGATGGCCAGTACCACTCGCCTCAGCATAAACACACGTGAAAACAACACAAACGCATACCCGCAGGATCATGTAAGACTTAAGCTATATACAGCAATTCAGTTCAGCATATAGAGACTAAAGAACAATAAAGCACTGAGGTTCAACTCTTTTGAAAGTGCTGTAAAATTACACTGTCTGTGATTTACCACTAGAAGTCGCTGTTGTTACTTCTAAAAACATACACTGTTTACCCGAAAGACACAAATTAATTTGTTTAGGAAAACGCATAGTATATTTTTTTATTTGGGGAAAAAAAAGAAAAAAAAATACAATAAGATTGGAGCCAGAAAAGAAGTGCAGTCAGTGAATTACAATTAGATGAAGTACAGCCAAAAGCTTGCAGAACCCACTAAATGAAAACGTTGCACAAAGTACACAAAGAAGAGCACAGGATTTAACTGCTTACACCAGATGCCACAAAACATCCAAAAAATAAAAAGGAAAAGGGTACACACCGCAGACTGGGAAAGGTCAAATCCAATTCATATCGCCTTCCTTTGAACCTTGACAACCTGAAAAATTTTCCCCCTAGAGTTTCAGTTTAAGTTCCTCACCTCCTGCTCAAAAGATGTGTATAAAAATGAACACATTAGAGGAAAAGTTCATCTGTGGTGCATACACCAGTACGGCCAGGCACGTCCTATTCTAAGAACTGGTGAGGGAAAAAAGATTAATAAAATAAATTTAATTTTCGTAGCTGTTTTGATCATTCATTGTGAAATTACTATACTGTAGGAGGTATTGTTGGGAGACAGGGAACTTTGCATTCTGGGAGTAAGTGTCCAGGCTTGTCACATGGTAGAAAGTGTGGCCACCGACAGATCCCAAAAGCCCATACTGTGACAGGTCCCAGTGGCCTTAGAAGCACAGCTCACTGGGGGTGTACATGGGCACTACAGCTTTCCTTTCTCTCCAGGGCAAATGCACCAGGAAAGACAGGACATGACAAAGCTTGCAAAGAATGCTACCGCCTGACCTTTCAGAGTGTGTGTTGGGGGAGAGGAGAAAAAAAAAAAAAAAAAAAAAATACACAGAGGTTGTACAGGATCCTGTTGTGTCAACCTCTTCCTTCCCATAATCATTGAAACTGAAAGACAGGGCAACCGATGGGGTTTCACGAAGTCCATGTCCAACACAGACACTGCACACACAGTGACACAAAGCCTTTTTACAGGAACTCCCATTCTCATGGATCATGAGGATGTCAAAGGGCAGCTTTACCTGCACTCCTTAGGTTCGGGTCCAAGTCTGGCATCTCCTTAGCAGCCTCTGGGCTGACGCTGTAGATGGAGGCCCCAGCTTCATTTGTGATGCTGACAACGAAGAGGTAAGACACAAAAAACATATCATGTCACTATAAACACCACCTCAAAAATTATTCTTCCAGGGCTCAACAAGGCTTCTTTCTGTTTTGCTTCATTCACCAAACTCTAGCATTGAAAAATGGGTAAAACGCATGAATACAGAATTAGGGGACCCCCCCCAACTTCACCTTGTTCTGTATTAAAGTATTATATTTCTGGTATAATAACAGGAAAATGCCAGTTGAGAAAGTTCCCAGAAGAGCTTGACGTGTGACCTCCCTCAGGTAAGACAACACTCTGGTGCTTAAGGACAGGGGGCATTTAGAATGTGTAACCTCGCCCCCAGTCGACCCCTAGAGAGCCAGCTCATTCCATGGCCTTTTGTTCTCCAGGGGGCGACGACAGTCACGCACTTCTCCATGGGATCGCCAGCCACCCGTCTCAGAAGTGGATAATAAGCGGCTGTTGCTGAGCTTCCGTTCTCCGCACGTTCCCTTTTCCCCATCTCTCATCAAGGGGGCTATTCATGGCTGCCGGGCAGGTAAGATCGACCCTCCCCTGGGGAGAGACAACCCGCGTGTCCCCAAGCTCCCAGGGAAAAGGTTTTCCATGACTTGCAACGACCAAGCAAAAGGAGAAGGATGTCTTCCGAGAACGCACGTTGAGAAGTAAATGCATGGCCTGTATTTCTACAAACCCGAGAGGAAAAGGTCCACATTGGCTCACCATTCCCAACAGCAGCACTTAACATGCATGAGCAGACTAGCCAGGTTTCACAGGCCCTCTCATTTGACCTCAGAAAAAGATCTCCCAAAGTGTCCAGCTGCATTTCAAAGCTCTGCAGAACATGAAGGAACTCTAAAGACCTTGGTCCAGGAAAGGCATTGTTTCAACGTGCAACAGCCAATACAGGTAGTCCCCGAGTTACAAACGTCTGAATTACGTACAACCTGTAGTTACAAACCAAGGCTGGAAGGAGAGGGGACACACCCAGGATGAGATGCTAGTCTGCCACAAGGCACCCCAAGCAGGAATTGAACCCCAGATCCACCACAGAGCAGGCTCCGGCTAAACCCGCAGCGCCACCGCACCCCTCCCATTTATTATCATTATCATCTCTGTCTCTGTTATAAATACTGTAGTTACAATTATTATCATCATCACAATCATCTCTCTATTATAAATATTGTAGTTACATTTATTACCATCATTATTGAAGGTACACTATATACTAAGACAAACAGCTGAGTGACATTAGACAGGAACCGTACCTAACTTACATACAAATTCGACTTAAAGACAGACTTAGGAATGGAACTCGTTCGTAATCTGGGGACTGCCTGTACTGCAGCAAACATGTCGCAAGCCATGAAGCTGTTGGATGACACTGTTATAGATTATAACTCCAGAACATGCGAGAGAAGCAAAAGGAATCACGGGAAGCGTAACAGCCCGGCCCTCTCTCCCCTCTACGTGACTGCATCACAGAGGGGAACTGCAGAGAAGGGGGTGGCGGTAGCTCTGTCAGAAATGGATTGAACCCACTGAGGAGAAAGAGCAGTGGAGGAAACGTGTAATTCGGTGGAAACATTAATCAAACAATAACAACAACCTCCGGGAGTAGAGAGAGCCACTGCTCCCCCCACGCTGCCCTCTGCCACCCCAAACAGGTGCACTCCAATGATAACGATAATTACGTTCTCCGCTAACAAATGCAACCAGGAATTTAGCACACATTCATAACCGCGCTTCATATTAATTAACTGCAGCAAATGTTTAACAAGCTCCTAAAACCCGTATCATTATGTATTTTCATCCTGACGTGGCGAAGGCTTCTTGAAGCAGCGCGCCGTACGCAGCCTCGTGGTTCCAATTCAAACAAACAGCTCCAAGTGTTCCACTGCGTAGCGCCGACAGCTTAACCCCGCCCGGGCGCTCAACTGTGACGCATTATTAAAAATAAACGAATGTTAATTACTGATGAAAGGCTCCCTTATGCTCTTCTGATAACTGAAACTTTGCCGCTTTAAAGAACATTTATTTTGGCGACGCGGGCCGGACACTCTCATACGGACACCTTGAGCCAGCTCATTAGAGGCCCGGAGATGGTTCAAATATTTACGCAGACTGGCCCAGCTCTGCAGCAGGCCTACGGGTTGCTCCAGACCCCTTTATGCGGGCTCCTGGCGGCCGGAGGGCTGTTGCCACTTGTTCACTGAGGACGGGATAAAGAAACAGCAACCATTCAGGATGCTGGCCTGCATGAATGCATCGGTGTTTCAGCGCAGATAATCACCAACACTCCTCTGTCACATCTGCGTCAAGGACACACACATAGAAATAACACCTGCTTTCATCATTATTGACACAAGGATGTGATGAGAGACAGTAACGTGGAAAGAACCATTGGTGAACCCAGCACCTCCGACTACGGCGGGTTCCAGAAATACATTGTTAACACACAGGCTAGTACACAAGGCTACACACCACCTACATTTCCCTGGGACTGAAAAGAGAGGTGTACCGTTAGGAAGCGAAAACCCAATCATCTGACAGCTCCTCTAGGTCACACAACTGCCCTTGTTCATTGTGGTGTTCCCTTGTTCCTCTCAAGTCACATCATAAGAAGATGCAGTTTTGTATTCATCGATTTGGCTATGAATGTCTTGACTGGCTCTGCGTTCAATTAAATCAATGAAGACCAGCTGTTTTCAGGCTCTTGCTACTTATTCAAACACAAAAGCAGAAAGCTCTGAAAGACAATTATGGACATGACATATAATTATAAACAAAAGACCTCAAACTTATAACGTTATTTAATAGGCATGGTTGAAATGTGCCAATTCAAGTTTCCATCATTTCAGGAAGGTGAATGCTTTATTTTCTTTGTGTCGCAGAGTGAAGTTGGAACTTGTTTAAACTTGTGGCCTGGTCTAAAGGTCAGTATGTGAGGCCATAGGGGCTGAGCTCTAAATATGCACCAGCAGTGCCATCTAGTGGACAGCGTTGGGTGAAACCACAGCGCTTCCATTGTTTCTTCCTTAAAATCTATTCCATCGACCAAACAAAAGAGATTCACTGGATAAAGTTTCTATTTTCTATTTTGAAGTTTCTATTTTTGACCATTATAATACAGAATATGTATGCACAATTAATAATTTATCAGCTCTACTCTATATTATAATACACACACACGCTGTACAGTCCAATACTCCATACTTCTCTCTCAGTGAAGACGTCAGAGGTGCGAGTTCAGAATTAGCACCTCTTTAACACCAGCTCTTCAACAGCCACTGTGGACTCCAGGGTGCGACAGAACCTCCAACCTGATAACCTTGCTGCTGGACGGCTTTCGCCCCAGTCCACACTGGTGGCGCCCCGGCAAACTCGCCAGTTAGTGACATCCATCCCAATGACAGGCAGCAGAAGCCTTGAGACAACAATTAGTTTTTAAATTAACTTACATATTTCATTCTCCCCCTGCATCCCCCTATTCACCGGATGGACCGTACCCTCCCCGCAGCCCTCGCACCCCACTGACAGCTGACATGATGCTCAACCAATGCTTCGGCCTCTAACAGCACTAACAAGCCCTGGCATGTGACCTTCACTGGGGTCAGATGCGTCAGCGTCATGGACTCAGTAATTAATATGATATTCCTAAAAATTAAGATCGAGGAAACGGAAGGGGGGAGTGGGGTGTGGGGCTGAGAAGGAATGTGAGATCATGGATGTGTGATGACCCCAGTGAATGTAGTGGGAACATGAGCACAATGGTGACAACTGCAAAAACCTCAGAGGTCCTGGGGGTCTGAAGCCAGCAGCAGTCCCCACCCCCCAATGCACCCCACCCACCCACACACACACACACTACTGGTACTGAAGGCTGGATGGTAGGCCAGGATCAGAAACACTGGATGGTGTGTAAATGTCTCTGAGTCACAGTAACATTGAACAAGGGCATTTCCACAATTGACGAGAACCAAACCTTGTGCCAGACAACCACCAGCAGTGTGGAAAAACAAACATGAAGGAACTCGGTGGTTCAGGTCTGACGAGTTCTCCGCCTACAATGTTTACTACACAGAAAGGTCCTGCTGACGGAAGCAGAAAGCACCATCACACCCCTGTTAAGTGATATCTGACACACATTGACCCTTTGGGTGAAATGAAAGGGAGATGGAGTCTCATTCAGTATCGGAGGCCTTTCGCCCATGGGAAGGTGCCCCAAAAGTCTGTCCACAGTTTACAGACACACAGAACCTCTTCTATCATGTCGGAATTAATTATCATATCAGTTGTAGCTGTAGGGAATGAGGCACGTATGGATGCAGATTCGGCTACACCGGGACAGATCGAGGCCCAGTTAGGCGTTCCACGCGCAGAGACAGAGGGATCATATCCGAAGAGAGGGCATCACCATGGCAGCGACCAGAAGGCTGTCTCAGACTTAGGTGGATGCATGCAAGTGGGGTCCTGTCTGGCTGCCTGCCACCCTGAACATGGGATGTGCTGGTCGCCCTGTGGGGCTGTCACTCACTTGGCCCCCCATCCCACGCCAGCTTTGTTCTCCTTGTCCCTTGGCAATGTCACCGCTAACTGCCACGGCGCACACCCCTGCCCTTCCTGCCACCTCCCCCTCACTGCACCGGGCCCCTCCAGGCAAGCCCATACAGCCCAGAACAACCAGAATTACCAGCACTCATTGGCAAACCGACTGACTTCTCAGGTATAGATACAAGCCCTGATATCTTAACCTCCTGCTTCACCACCACTCCAGAACGCTGCTCATGAACTTTACTCTCCGGCTCCGCTGGACTGCAGTGTTGGCGATACCGCCATGGCAGTAAAACGATACGCAGAGCTCGGCCAAGAAGGAAGCGGGACGGACCAGATGCGTAGGGCCTGCATACTGAAACGCTGCCATCTTTTTGTCCCATTTCGCTGTAGGACAAGTAGACAAGGGCGTTGCATCATCTCTTCCGAAAGATGAAATTCGATTGGGGAGGAAGGACGAAAGAAACCTGAGCACGGAGGTGCTGCCATGACGGGCTGGGCCAGGCCCAGAAGAGATTAACTTTCTGTGTCATTCAGAGGTTATACTTTTCTTATCCCTGCTGCAAAACAAGAGCAGAACATCCTGTTTGACACAGAGTACCGGGACCAGAAACAGGGACATTACATTCATTCATTCAGCAAACGCTTTTCTCCAAAGTAACGTACAACTCGACAGAGTTAGTGGTAACTGCTCAAAAATGCCACTGTTTACTTGTCATTGTGTGGTGTACAAACGGGCTTTCACTTCTTTCTGTGCTCTTTGTTTATGAACTAGATGACTGGACCATCTGAATCTCTTGTCATTCATCCTTTTAGTTGGGCACAACAACCTCATCTATCTCCCCTCGGCGTCTCTCTCTACTAGCTGCCTGCAGCTGCCTCCATTAACTTCGAGGCTCGGATTACGAGCTTGACTCAGTTAATAGTAGATACGGACTACGGATCTACTACGCTCCTCCACCTCTGCCCACTTAGTGGTCCTACACACCAGAGGTATTTCGACTTTGGCTATAATTTTGTTGGATGCCCTCCTCCTGTCACTCAGAACTGCTGACTCTAGCTCAGAATTCAAGAAGGGTCTCAAAACATCTCTTTTGGACTCACTCCTCCACTGATCAAGTCCATAAACGTACGCTAAATTATACGTTCATTATTTTAAATAAATAAATAAAATTTATAAAACTGCAACTGATTGTGTAATGTATGCTGGTTTTTACAGTGGGATGAAACAAATTGACTGTACTCAAGAGTCGCCAGCCTGCATGTAGCTCTCTGTTCATGTAATGCACTTTGCTTTCATTTACTTTGTGTTGGAGAAAAGAAACCAGCTAAACCAATAAGTGTAAATGCAACAGAACATCAGGGTTTCAAATCCCTGCTTCCACATTAGTACCCTTTATCAAGGTATTTATCCTGAATTGATACAGTAAAAATGACTCAGCTGTATAAATGGGTAAGTCATTCAAAGCAGCTTAAAATGTCACTCTACCTTTGTAAGTTGCTACAGAAAAAACCAACATGTAAATGAATAAATGTTCACTGCAGTCTGAAACTTCCCATCCATTTTGGCAAACAGGTTCAACTGTCCACTGCATTTCGGGGTAAATTCCTAATAAGTGAGAGAGTTTCTGGAGCTGGGATCCAAACCTCTGACAAAGTGTTTTTTTTTTTTTTTTTTTTTTAAAACCACCACCATCGCATTCTCAGTTACTCAGTCATGTTTGTGTAAAAGCCCTCTGCATGCATGCATATATAATTTTTTATATATTATATATATAAACCCCCACTAATCATACCCGGTCCACCTCACTTGACTGGGAAAGAACTGCATGCAAAACTATTTCCTTGGAAAAACACAAAGCCGCAAAAGAGACTCCTTCATTTGTTCTTAATTAATATGGGCTGGATGGCGGGGGACAGCCTTGACTTAATTAAAACGATCAGTGTCTAGAGATGCGATAAAAAAAAAGGCTTGTACAGCTTCTCGTTCGGCGTTCCTTTTTAGAAGCTCTCTTCTCTACCTTCGCTCCCGGCAGCAGCTTCTTGAAAGAGAACTTAAAAAGTAGAAAGGAAAAAATAAAACACAAAGGTACGAGACGTCAGAAGGTAGAGGAACTACCGCCAATGCGAATCCACTCAGCTTTCACTGAAGGGAGTGGAGAGGGCAGTGAAGGAGAGAATGAAAGACTTAGGAAATTATCACTCCCTCCTTCGCTTCGCACCTACACTTGACAGGTTGGTCCTGGGTGGACATAACGTGCGAGGCCAACCTGTTGCCTTTATCGCGCACTCCCACAAAAAAACATATTTACAGTTTATTTGTTTAGCTGATGCTTTTCTCCAAAGCGACTTACAATGTTAAGGTTACAATTAACAACCCATTTTTACAGCTGGGTAATTTTACTGGAGCAATTAGGGTAAGTACCTTGCTCATGGGTACCACAGCTGGAGGTGGGAATCCAACCTGCAATCTTTGGGTCTAAAGGCAGTAGCTCTAACCACCACGCTACCAGCTGTCTGCTACCTAGATCACCCCACTACTGCTCCCCCACCCTTAGTGTGCTCTCTGGAACTCCAGCTGCTCTCTCCCTATTGTTCGGTCAGCTGCACAGCCTCACCCCAGGACTCTGGCCACAGGAAAGACTATCAGATATCTGTCTTCGTCTTGTCTGAAAATTGTGACATTTTTCACCAGGAAAAGGGTCCAAATGGCAGGTGTCAGACGGCTTTAGCCTCACGCGCAGCGCTAGGAGGCAGGAGGAGCAGAGTCAGCGCGTGGTCACGTCAAAGCCGCACTCGGCCTGCCACTGGAGCGCACATCTGAAAAGAGCAAACCTCACAGTCGGTTACATCAATCTGCACCCGGACGAAGACACGTGTGTACATGCGTGTGGAGAATGCGCCGATGTTTGTGGGCGGGTATGTGGGGGGGAGTTGGTGAGAGATGGGGACAGGCACCAGAGAGAGCAGGGAAAGGTGGCATGCCGAAATCTACCTGCGATTCCCACAAACTCGCAGCCAATTGAGGGCACCCCTCCTTGCTGACAGTCAAGTTCTTTCCGGCACCCACTGGCAAACCGACCACCAGCACATACAAGCACATACATAAAAGAACCACTTTTATTACTATTTACAAGTTCAGAGATCAGTCAGAGTGATTCCGTACGCAAACAAGTACCATTACGATCACCCCTTTTTGTCATCCACTTGAAACAGTTGTTTCCACCCAGGCAACAGAAAAATTATCCGAAAGATAACAGAGAAAGTAGTGAAATTGTTCAGGATCACAGAGTTCTAAGCCCTCAGAACCCTTATTTAATCTAGTTATACAAACATAGAAATGGAAGACTGCTACTGTATACCAGTGAACCTATCCTATCGTATGTTCAAGATGTTACAGAGGAGGAGAACTGTAAATTATGAACACTGTGAAGATCTTTCAAATATATCCTTCTACTGAGTCATATTGAGGCAGGGGTCAAAATCAAGAAGCAATGAATTATTGACTATGTCCAGACAGGAAAAGCTGTCCCAGTGTCCTAAAGACAAACAGGAGTGACACTTAACCTGGCTGATAGCTGGGGGGGGGAGGCATCAAACCAGGGAAGAGACCTCAGCTATAGTGGCATACGGTGAAGATAGAAGACCATACATCTCCTTGTAACCAAACGTTCATGAAATCTAATCCTGGTCTGAGGACGGTGTTTACTCTTTAGCTGAGATGCTACTGTGTGGCACGGATGATGGTATTTTGTGACATGTCACATGTAGGCAATATAAGTGACCCCAGCAGAGCTTTGGAGGGGATGGAAAGCGACCGATCATGCATGGTAAATGCTTACGGGTGCCAGGCCTCGGTGCCATCGGTGCATCAAATTACAGTGATCTAGCAATGCTAGCAATGCTCTCAAAAACAATTTAATTAGGAAGAAAAGCACAGAGGCAAGTCTTGACCGCTTTGTAATGGCACACCGAATGTCACTGGCATGATGGGGGCGTTCTTTCGGCCCTTTGTTTGTGTTCTGCAGGGGATCGGGGCTGGCGGGAGTGACGAAGGCTGGGCCGATGTCCGCCCTTCATGATTCAGCTGGCTAACCTTCACTAAGACGTACGCTGAGGGCCTCTCTGCGGGTGGCACTGTTAATTATCCCCGAATCTGCCCCTTCACCGCCCTGCCCCTCTTCATAGCCCTTCTGACAGAATCTCCGGCCAAGGCTCTCCCAGAGCGTGGGCTGCGGCTCTTCCAGCATGAACTACTTACCTGAAGACAAGCACGCACACACACATCAGCTTGTACACATACAAATGATACCCCTATTCACACATGCTGAGAATCACGTTGATGCCGAGAGCTCCTTCCCCATTAGGAACAAGAGACGCATACCATTCGTGTCACATGCCACCTTTTCCTTCCAAGTGGTCAGTGGATACAGGAAGCATCTAGCAAAGATCCAGCCAGCACTAAAATATGGCAGAGGAGATAGGCTGGAAGAGAAACCTCCTAGGGATATGCAGTTAAACTGCAAAAGATGAAGAATAGAAAAAAGTGAGCGAGTGTACAATCTAAACAGCTGAAACTTAATTTCCCATTGAAACTGTCTTCAGGAGCCAGCATTTGTCTCTTGGATCACTGATGCAAAGACCTTGAGAACACAGAGAAAGAAAATATAGCCTTCCTATTTATGGCACTTGGCCGTTTGGACGTTGCGGATCAACAGCTACACAAACACCCCATGACGGCCGCTATTTCCAGCTTGTCTTTAAGACGTCAGTTAAACACTTTCTGATCCGATTGCAGGCAAGGCCGAAAGAAGAGAGCGGACAAGACAGCCCCCCTCCCCGCAGTCCACGCCCTCAAAGAGTTCAGCTATTCATAATCAATTGTATATGAAAACCTTTCCCCCCCGTGCGAGACAGAAAGTGATCTGTGTTGACTGGTTGGCTGATCGGTGCAGGACAACCTTGGGCTTGATTTGGAAGGGAGGGCTGGGAGGCAAGAAGGGGTGAGCTGGCGAGTCGCCGCTGTATCGGTCAGCCCTGCTCTCATCCACCATTAGGAGAAGTGACAGATGAGGCTGAGCGGTCAGCAGGTCTGGGCAACGTATCATGATCCAGGCCCAGAGAGAACCGTAGCAGCGCCGTCAGTCACATGCTGAAATGGACGTTACAGTTAAGGCAGCCAGAAAAAGCCACTGGGAGCGGACGAATGGCATGGTCTGCAGTCCCAGAGTGAGGTCATGCAGCATTCCCTGGATTCTTTTAATTTTTTACACCACCAATACTAGATCACTGAGGGGAAAACTGGTAAATCAAGAGTACCGTATGGACGTACCAATGAGTATATTACTTCCATGATCTTTAGAGGAAGGTGACATTGCATATGACATTACATATTAAACATGCTGTAAAAACAACAACTGTGTGTTACAGAATTACAATACTGTAATTAAAAAACAGTAAATGTGGGTTTGCTAAAAAATAGATAAATTTGGATCTAATAACCGTAAATTCTAATGATCATATATTCTAATCTAAAGCATAATGTTGAAACCACATAAGTAATCCATCATCAGAAACACCTCTGTATGTCAAAAATCTGAATTATAATGCAAATTATTATTTCGACTGCGGTTGCCGTGTTGTACGGCCGTGAAGATCAGCCCTGACAAGCTGTGTCACCTTGCTGCTGTGTCTATGGGAGAATCACAGGATTTCAGCACCCAAACGGCAGCTCTTTCCGGCAAGGTGGGGAGCTGAGAGTGCCGTCTCCCTTTCAGAGTGGGTTCAGTGCCACCGAGGCATTTATTCGCTCTGACAAAGCCGGCGAGAAGAGGAGGAGTTCAGGGAGACACAGCGACAAGCAAGGTCACCATGCTATTCTAAGGCATTGCTAGATGAGCTTCATTTCTGACAAGCCACCTCTCGGCTCACGAGACCCTCGGCCGTGCACGGAGAAAACCTTAAACATTCAAATGGATGTCTTCTGTGCAAGGGGGAGTAAATTTTTGCAAATATATGTGACAAATGGATTTAAGGGTAAACTGTACATTCTTTTCAAATCTAAGCCAACTTAGACCTGCAAGACTTGAAACAATGCACTTGTGCAAATCAATTTTAGCAAGGAATAAAGTGAAAACGTGCGCAGAACACAGACCCAGTCTGTATCCCATCGTTGAGACAGTGCTCAAAAAAACATTTCCCAGAATGAATGAATTAATGAATAAATAAAAAAGTAAATGAATAATCTATCAATCAGAAAAATAACCAACCTGAACATACAGGTATCCCCCATGTATATAACGGTACAAAGAATAATGTCAACATGCTGCAATATGCATAAGAAAAATTACGTCACTATTTGCTACTATCAGTCAAGTGTTTTCTCAGGCTTAAACCAGCAACAACCCACTAGGATCAAATCCTGCATTGTGGAACAGGACCTGAAGTAACTCATCTTTGCCGATATCCAGAACATATTGGCAAAGTAACTCAAATATTTACCATCACTTGATACAAACTGAAAGACGTAAATCTCAAAAATACCTGAAAATGTTTATTTTATATGAAATCAAGCAATTTACTGTTGGCTTGGTAGTGTCCTCTCGTACAGACAAAAAGTGTGAGATTTAACGTTAGATGCTAGATTAAACATGATAAAAAAAGGTGGTAGCAGAGTGGTTAGTATTGCTGCTTTAGGACCCAAAGATCACAGGTTTGAATCTCACCACCTGCTGTAGTACCTTGGAGAGGGTACTTACCCCAGAATGTTCCAATAAAATTACCCAGCTGTATAAACGGTTAAATAACTAAGCGAAAAAAGCGTCAGATAAATTTAAATATGGCACTTTTCAGCCAGTTGGTTGAACAGGAACTTCAGAATCAGCTAATGCTCTGAGTATTTTTTAAAGCTAATGCACTTTCCTGGGTCCTAGCAAAGTAGCACAAGATGTGAACAATGAGGGGATGGACTCCCTTCTGGACTCTCATGTTTTCTTCAGACATTTCAAATTCTGCATATGACCCCCCCACCCTACTATACCCTGGTTCCCTCCCAAAACCCCAATACTGGCTCCTCTCAAGCTGGCCCACAGAGCAATTATCACCCTGGGATTTCAAAAACAATTAGCCGAGACCTTCCCATACTCCGAAACACAATAATCTGCATGTCTGCGGAGATAACGAAACCTGGCAATTTAGAGTCAGTAACAAGCAGGGGGCACTGGGGTGTACAAGGTGGGGTGCATAGGGTTCAAACAGCAGGCTTCTTTTTGAGCAATGCTAGAAGCAAAGTGTAATTACTCCAATCACATACTGAAGCAGACTCATTGAGGCCAAGGTCTTCTTCCCAGTAATGTCCAGGGCACAATGCATCCTGAAATGGGGGGGGGGGGGGGGGTTGACAAAGGGTGCTGTGTAGAAGAGGATTTCACCTTATTGGACATTTGCTTCAGTCCCTCACTACAAGCAGAGCTATTGTCAATTATGAGAAGTAAACTAGTGTAGCCTGCTCTCTTCAGTCAGCCTGGAAGATACCATACAGGGTGTCTATCGGTCTGAAGATTTAATAATTTATACATTCATTTCAGCTAATGCTTTTCTCCAAAGCAACTTCCACTGTTAAGTTACCTAGAATTATTCACCTATTTATACAGCTGAGTAAATTTTAATGGAGTAACTTTTAGGTAAGTACCTTGGTCAGCTGGAGGTGGGATTTGAACCCACAACATCTGGATACAAAGGCAGCAGCTCTAACCACTACTAGCTGCCCAGCTTCACTTTTATGTAAGATTTAAACAATTTGCAAAATGCACTGGAGGCAGAATTCATTTGTAATTTGAACTTTATGTTTCAGTTGTAGGGGTACGGTGGCGCAGTGGGTTGGACCACAGTCCTGCTGTCCGGTGGGTCTGGGGTTTGAGTCCCGCTTGGGGTGCCTTGCGATAGACTGGCGTCCCGTCCTGGGTTTGTCCCCTCCCCCTCCGGCCTTATGCCCTGTGTTACCGGGTAGGCTCCGGTTCCCCGCGACCCTGTATGGGACAAGCGGTTCTGAAAATGTGTGTGTGTGTGTGTTTCAGTTGTTCTTTCTATATTTTCCCGGATACAGAAAGAACAGCTTCAGCTGAAGAAAAAGGTCAGATGTGATCTCTGGTCAGGTGAGCTAAAGTTTGCATTAGTCATCAAAAGAAAATCATTACATCCTCACATTTCTTCCCATAAACTTTTTCCTGTGGGGATATATTTAAATTGAAATTTATTCAACCAAGCCTCGCTGTCCAAGTAATCTTTGGGCTTGGACAACAAATATGATCAACATCATAACTCAAAACATAACTGCAGAATGTGTTCTGGGAACTTCAAAATCATGCCAAGCTTTGCATTCAAAATGATGGTGGACACATTGGAAGTTAACATTCCTCCAATCACATATGCTAAAATATTAATAAATTTCATCCATGTTGCTTAAAAATTCAAACAGCACACAGACTTTATAGATATCCTATATATAAAAGAAGCATTAATATTTAATTATTTGTACGGCTGGCACGTTTCTCCAAGGCAACTTACAAGGGTAAGTTTGTACATTAATGTACTTAAACTGGGATTTACCCATTTATAGCTGGGTCATTTTTATCGGAGCAATTCAGGGAAGTATCTCGTGAACTACAACATAAGGGATTGAAACCTGGTTCATTTCAATTACAAGCTGATGGCTGTAACCCAGAGGTCTTTAACCTTTACTAGGCCACAGACCCCATAAGAATCTAATGAAAACTGAAGACCCTCTCCATCCATTAATAAACTGAGAAAATACTGGGCTGAATTTATTGCGCCAAAACAATTACTTTCACATAGAATTAAGTTCTAAATACTAGCAATACCTTAATTTTAACTTTTATTCTCCCTGCGCTTCACAGACCTCTTGAAGCCAGCCCACAATCCCCAGGATTAAAAAAAACCCCTGTATTAACTGCTGCCCTCTGGTTTCTTCATACACATTTATTCAGGTTTCAGTACAACACACAAAATATATGTTCATGATCTCAGATACATACAGAAAGAACAAGCATGAGGGATTTTGTTAAATTTTATTCAACCTCTAGGTGTATGTCTATAGAGATGACTACTTATACACTACATTCTGTCTATCGTGAATCTTTGCGATCATAAATTCAAAAACTGGTCATTCACTCTTGAATTCCCTATTGCACAGACCTGGATCATCTGCATGAAAAAAAATACAGTGCTACATTACATCTTAACTAAAAGGCACTTGTTAAGTATATTACTGTTAGATGTATAGGAGCAATCCTGTATGTATCTACACAATTAAATTCTTCAAAGTAACAGTGGAATAAGTACTGTTGCTCTTGCAAACAGGCCATAAAAACTGAAAAGTTTCCAAAACATTTTCACATTTCAGAAACTCAGTTTGTATTTTAAAGCAATAGGTAAAAGATCTGGAAACACATAAAATGCAAAAACAAAACCGGTCTTTAATGAAAAGCAGAGTGATGCTTATGATGCCTTTAATCATCAACTTTCCATAGTCAATATGAGCAATTTCTATGCCATTTAATTTTTGACTACTGTTTATGTCAGAAACTTTGTATTGGCTAAAAACTTGACTGAAAAAGGGCTTCTGAATCTGAATGAGATAAGCACAGTTAAAAAAAAAAAAAAAATTAAAGATCATGTCTGAAAATGTGAAAAATAGTTCTTGTCTTGTTTTAGTAGTGTGTAAATTAAAATATATATATATATATATATATATCAGAACTGCAAGCCAAGAATACCAAATCCCAGATTTACGGCCGAGGCTATAAAAAGGTTTTACAAAAAATGTGTGAAAATAACTGGTTTGGATAGTAGGTCTGACTCATAAATGCTTTGGCCAAGTGAAAAACATAATTGCAATACCCAAACCAGAACAAAGTCTAACTTTTAGGTGCTGTATGTTACATAAATCCTCCAGTGTGTTCCAGATATTGATTTCTAAATGCCACAAAATGCCAACCAAAAAAAAACAATAGAAAGACAACAGATGACAGCTAGACAAAGCCCTTTTAATAAATAAATTAATGAATTAAAAGGAAGAAAAACATGGGCAGTGCCACCACCTTTGCTTTCTTAGAGGAGAACTAGGAGTCAAACCCTGGCTGAGCGCAGAATGACTCAAGAGTCCTGAGGCCTCCTATTAAGTCTCCTTTCCATCATGGCAACATCCTGAGCTGCTGCCTGGAGATGAGGTCTCCTCATCACCACTTGTCCTCCTGACTGACAGGAGGCAGCGGAAATAATGGGGGGAGGGGAGAGAGAGAGGGGGGGAAAAAAAAAAAAAAAAAAAAGCATAATGGGGAACAATGTAGTGCTTTGGTAACCGCTTCCCGGCTTCTCTATGAACCACCGTGATAAGGAACATGCAAAGCAAAGCAAGGTCACTCTGTCGATTTAGCAGCAGCCCCTATCTGTTCGAGTGGTGGGCGACTTTATTGTTCCTTGCGATAACACCTGCACAAAGAACGCCAAATGCAAACCGCTGTATGCAGTCAAGTTGATAACTGAAAAAGCATAATTTCGATTAAATTGAAACAGAAAAGGAGGAAGAAAATAAAAGTATTGAACAAGAAAATAGGGAAAGGTCATCCGTTATTTCATTTCTCCCCGTACACATGTAGGAGGACATCACTATGTACTCACCCTGCAGCAAGACTCTCAATCCTCACAAGTTTAATCATCAGAAGTTCACTACACTGAGGACTCAGGGGAATGCCAGCAAAGAAACGTTAAGGGTAATAAAATCATACAAGGTCTGCTTTAACATCTGTAAATAAATATCTCTCAAAACATTTGCATGCATTTGCATTAAGGACTTCCAATCTGGGAAAGACAGCAGAGCAGACATATGATCTCCTGTACTATTTGCATTAAGATTTTTTTTCTATATTACTTTTTTAAAAAGAGTATTGCATTTCTGCAACAACTATTTTCTTTTAACAGCTTTTTTTTTTTTTTTTAAGTGTTTGAAAGTATTACTATTACTGTTATTTCTTCTTAATACTAGGAACTGACGGAGTGGTCTTGCAAGCAGCAGACAGAGTAGCAGTTAAGAGCATCATGTGTCAGTCAAAGAAAACAGGTTCGACTCCCTGCTTACTGCTATAGTACCACTGAGAAAGGTTCTGGCCCTGAATCGACACAGTAAGAATACACCTATTTATTTATACTTGTATAAATCATTGTTGCTTGGTACCCAACACCGTGAGTCACCTTGGACAAAGGCATCAGCTAAACATGGTATAGGGGTACGGTGTGCTACTTCTTCCTGAATCCAACTTCAGTTTTGTCAAGCCTCTTCATCCAAGGACACCCTGTACCCTTTGCAGGGAAGGCCATGAGCAATGAAGCCCCCCGCTGCACCGCAGTGTCTGGCATAGACCACCTGTCCGTGGTCTCGTAACAGCTCATACAGAGAGCGAGAGCATGGAGAGGGGTGCAGAGGGAGCAGTGACTCACAGTAGTCTGACTGTTTGACAGGCAGTTCTCCGTACTGAGGGGGATTCACATTAGCCACTTAACATGGGGAAGAGGGGGCCTTCCATGTATCCTTCACTTTCATGGGTCTCCTTCACGGCACATTAACAAAGGAAGATGGCAAGAAAGAGAACGGAGAGAGAGAGGAGAAACTTTTCCTAAGGCCTCGAACGGTCATAATACAGAGGTACAGGACTGAACGTGGTGTAAACAGGGGAATATTACCTGAATACGCTCACTCAACAGGCAGGTCCTAACGCTCCCCACCCCTTCTCTGAATACTAAACAGCGCTGCTGTGAAGACACTGTCCCGAGGGGGTCCTAAACCCCACGTAGGCTGCTGGCGCCCCCTGTCATTCCGGGTGTGCAGTCAAGTGGAAGGGCAGCAGGCAGCGGGCAGCAGGGCTTGAGGGGGTAGAAAGGCCAAAGCAAGGAGGGGTCGAGAGGGATGGGAGGGGGCTTTCATCAAGCCATGGCGAGATGAGACAGATAGCAGACGGTGCGAATGAAGCCACTGGTTTAATAAACTGGTGCAGACTTGGAAGTCACAGTGTCCCTTGCCAACTCAGGGCAAGGCATAAAACCGCACACACCAAAAAACAGCTCTGCTTTCACTTAAATCTTCTCTTGCTTGCTGCACACAGAGGATCAGTTGTTTACCGGAAAGTAATAAAAAAACCCTTAATACATAACATTCCTACACAACAATACTGCTTCAGCTGAAATTCAAAAATTAGTAGCATCTTGATACTGTACACACAACTGTTCAGCAGTTTCACTTTTCAATTCAGCCGATACCTTTGCCAAACATGATTTACTATGTTAAGTTTATATATTAAGCTACTTACAATTACCTGTTTATACAGCTCAGTTATTTTTTACCATATCAGTTTAAGGCAAATACTTTGATAAAGGTGTACTATAACAGGACAGGGTTCAAACCCAAGTCCACTGATTATAAGGCAACAGTTCTAATCACATTTACATTTATTTATCTAGCTGACACTTCTACAATGTTAAGGTACTTAAAATTATTTACCCATTTATACAGGTGGGTAACTTTACTGGGGCAATTTTTAGGGTAAGTACCTTGCTCAAGGGTACTGCAGATGGAGGCGGAATTTGAACGTACAACTTCTAGCTCCAAAGGCAGCAGCTCTAACCACTAGGCTACCAGCTGCCTACATGATTTATACATATAATTTGGGAAAAGAATTTGTATATCAATATCTACTGCTATAAAATTGCACACTTGCATGCAGAGATGGAAAAAGCACAAAAGGAAGAACTAAATGGACCATTAGCTATGGAAACTGAGGTGAGGGGCTTTATTCCAGGAATGATCCAGCTGGGGAGAGTAAGCTTTTATCGAGAAATAAATGAAATAAACCTCTGACTTCTGTACTTTGTTCAAGTGAAGAGGTGTTTGAGCTTCCAATCGATTGTTTACCTGCAGGAATTTTTCAGTGCTTGGACGGTTATTCCAACATGAAGGCCCTCCTCTGAATTCTGCATGCTGTGGTTTGCACCCCATCAAGAAACATTTTTGGTCATTTATTGCTAGTAGATGGACCAAGCCTTGAACTATGCATGTAATGGCATTTATTTATGTTCACATTAACTGTAGAGGTGAACGTGGGGCCACAACAAAGATTCCTGAAAAAATAGTGATGATCAAAATTCCTTTGACTGTTACCATTCAAATGATTTATAACTGACTTCAAGCAGCATAAAATATAAATCTCCTCCTTGGAGTTACCTTTCTTTTTAGTAACCAGAAAAATGCCCAGCAGTAAGTTTATCGTTTTTTTTTTTTTTTTTTTTTTAAAAGTACAGAAACATTTAATCATGCTCTTGGAAATGAAATACCAAGCACAGTTGTGAAAGATCACGTTTCTTTTCAGCAGGGATGTGTCTATTTGACATACTTTCAGCTCTAAGAAATTTCCCCCTTCCAGCAGAGAGTTCCCATGTAGAACAATATCCCATCTCAAAGGGAATACTGCATATGGTATCTTCTTACTGACTGACTGGGATCAGTCAAGGGATGAAAAATGAATTAAAATATTAAACTTCAAAAATGCATGAACATTCGAGCAGTGGCCAGTTGGAGCCACTGAGTGTAACTTCGTCAAACCTGCTCTTGTGTCACCAGATGGGGGGGAGAATAAACACAGAAATGAAACTTGTGCTAGCAGGTTGGGGACTCTAAGTTCAGATACTCAGTAAATTTAGGAGGGACATTCAAGACCACTTCTGAGAGGCTTTAGACATTTTCCAACAGTATTTAACCAAAGAGAAGCGGAAAAGAAACTTCTAAAATCATTCTTGAAGATAGGAAAAACAAACATCTGGAAGCTGACCATATGCTGAAGGGGGGCTGCAACTTTTTTATTTTTTTAAATAATTACTGGGCCAATGTAAGATATGGCCACCATCCAAATTGGTGGCTGACCCCACGCTCAGTAACTATAAAACCTGAGATAGGTGAGCCCCTCCCCACCAAGCAAATAGGGAGCAGGGAGGCTTCAGGTTCTAGCCTATCATTCTCAACTGGGACATAACTCTAGAGAGTCACAGCGAGAGGTCCTGCACAACAGCAGAGGCCAGCAGCACCGTGACTGTCAATCCCACATCTGTCAACAAGGCTTTTTGCTCACGACTCCACGCCGACCTGCTCATCATTATATTATCTGAACAGCAGAAGGAAACAGATGTCAGTCCATCTGAAGAATGTGTGTATTGTACTCAACAGGGGTTCCTTAATTTAAAAGCAACTTCCCCTCCACCTTTGGTGCGACACACACAGTGACCTGTATGGACAGATCCATAACACAACCCCAGTGGCTGTTACTGGCTAGTTCTGGGAGGAGAACCAGTCCCAGCTGTATGTCAACAAACACAGATATGGCAAAAAAGGAGAGAGAAAAAAAAAGAAAATCCCAGACACTGAAGTCTGATTTAAACTTATACAGCTATGTCAGTTACATGAACAGTGAGAAATATTTGTTTTTAATTAAGAATGACAGAAAAAGGTCCAGATGGTATTTAAAAACCACAATAATACATTCATGTCTGTTGCCATTTCATCTGCAGGTTCACCTCTCCCTGGCCCATTCCTCATCAGCACTCTATTTTCCCACTTTCATAAAAGCTGCAGAGTTTGATAATGTTTTGCACAATATAACGCTTGAATCACTCAGCAATGCTGATCACAAACATTTTCACAAAAAATCTTCCAAGCCAGCAGCTAGTTAGCCTTCACAGTGCAACAAAGGTAAGAAACAAACAAAATGGATAAAAACTGCCAAAAAAATATGAATACAAGAAACAACTAAAATAAATAACTTTCTTGTGGCCCACAAGTCAGTCCTGGTACATAAGTGGTGTAATGTGCGTACAGCAGTACACTTGGGGTACAATTAGGTCACTGTGTTGAATACCACAAAGAGGTTCTGAGGTACATGTCAAAAAACAAAGCAGATAAAACAATACTGCACACAGGACTGATGCATCAATATCGTAAAACTATATAAAGCACGAGGTAAAAATACGAGCGTGGAATGGGGAAGAGAAAAAAAAAGACCCAACATTGAAACATGAGATGGGAAAAGGAAATTCTCACCAGTAAGAAACATCCAGGGGATGGAAAAACTTCTTGGCTATCAAGTCGGTGAAGAAAGCCTCCGTTTCCCGGCATGCCGTCCCATTGCCAATGACCAGAGTCTGACAACTTATGAGAAAAAGACATTCATTTAAAAAAGCCAGTCTGAACCAACATTTACTCATTTACCTGATGCTTTTCTCCAAAGCAACTTACAGTGCTGAGGTTACAATTATTTACCCATTTATACAGCTGGGTAATTTTTACTGGAGCAATTTAGGGTTAGTACCTTGCTCAAGGGTACTACAGCCAGAGGTGAGGCTTGAAACTGCAACCTTTGGGTCCAAAGGCAGTAGCTCTAACCACGACGCATCAGTACAGCTGGTAGTGTAAATACCGTAAAACTATATAAAGCACAAGGTAAAAATATGAACCAACAATTCTAAAGTAGCTGATGAAAAACTTAGATTTAAATCTGAGTATTTTTCAGCATTATTATTCATTGTATGTAGTCAAACGAGTGAGAACAGAAAAGCTGCATTACTTGTATTTCATCATTAGGTTGCGCAGCTTGTCTGCCTCCCTAGTCCCACGTGCACAATGCAGGTACACCACATCCGTGTGCAGGATCTGGCCTAAGACACAGAAGCAAGAATCAGTGAAGGAGGAGGGAGAGCTGCCAGCTCCTTGTTTACATTTACACTTATTTACAATGTTATGGTTACAATTATTTACCCATTTATATAGCTGGGTAATTTTACTTGAGCAATTTAAGGTAAGCACTGTACCTTGCTCAAGGGTACTACAGGTGGCGATTGAGCCTGCAACCTTTGGATCCAAATGCTGGGACTCTAACTACTAGGCTACCTGCTTGTCCTTCCGCTCTAGCATGGCAGGGGTGGCATATGTGGACAGCTCCAGTGGCAGCTTTTACAGGAGGATGATGATCTTGCAAAGAGTCTGTACTATACTGTATACAGTAGGGCCAGGTGACCTGGAAGGGTGCAGTGGAAGCACAGTGGGGGGGGGGGGTCCCCTCATACATAGGGGACATGCTGGAAGCAAGGGGGCACTGCAAGAGGCCTGTTAGGCCAGCTCTCTACCTGCCTACTAAAGAAAGGTTTTACTACTTGCATATGCACATTTCTGCTACCACACCACATGGAACCACATCTGCCTGAAAGGGAACAGTCCGAACTGAAACCACTTAAAGACACTAAAACACATCCTTCTGAAATGTACAGGTTTTTTTGGTCAGAAAAAACTAACAGCTGAAATTCATATAAAATATATCTGTAATAATAACAACAACAACCCACAATGTTATTTTTCTGTTCCAGGCGACTCACGATTTTTGATCCATTTACAAATCAGGCTATTCCTAGCACCCCAATTCAAGGTAAACACATAGCTTAATGTCGCTACAGCAAGAATTGGGATCAGAATCCGGGAAATTTGACAACAGAGTAGAACATCAGGTTAACGCTGGTGGCTGAATCAAAGTAACATGGCAGGAAATGCTGACGTGTGGTTTGAATGCAGCTCCAGTTGTGTCGAGTGTGCATGTTCTCCCCATGTTTGCCCCCTACAGACATGCACAACAGAAGGTGATGACAAACCAATTCTGTTCCCTCCCTTGACCTGGAAATCAACTTTGAGTTGATAACGTTGATTCATTATCATCATCATCAATTTGACTGCAAGGCCACAGCTCAAATCAGTAAGCTACCAACTAACCCAGTACTTACACTTAACAGGTTTCCTCAGCAGTACCAGATACCTGATTTGCTAATCACTATGAAGTAGTACGCCTACTGAGATTAGTGAGAGAGCAGATGCAAGCTGGGAGACATATGTGCTATTTAAAAGGATGGCTGGCAGCGAGAACTCTTACTGGTTGGCGAGAGGATGGCCAGCTTGCAGCCGTGTTTGAAGCCTGGGTCCACCCCCATAATGACACGGCCGCGCACAGGGCACGCGAGTAACCGCCGGCGCAAGTTTCGTACAAACATTGCCACCGACTCCTTCTCCGCAGCGGCTGTCAGGCTGCTCCTGGGGGGTTGTGTGGAGGGGGGGTGGAGAGAGAACTAAACATTACCCACAAAAAACCCAGAGGGGATAAAGAAAAAATTACAAGAAGCCCATATGGCAGTGGGCAATCTTTGTTTTTGAATATCTTCTGTAGACAAATTTTTTGTCATGCATCGTTGTTTACAGAAGCAACTAATGCTAAGTATTTTCCTCAAAGGTCCTGTAGCAGGGTCACGTAAAAGGGCTTGAACTTCGACGTCTCAGCCGTTATACTACATGTAGCTTAACTACGTACCTATAGGATCTGCAGAGCAGGGGCATGATGAGCCTTTTGTATGAATCCTCCACAGCGCTGTTCAAGATCTTCATGAGGTCTTCTCGTGCATACGCCTTTGGCCTCCACCTGAGACCCAACCACAGACAAAACACGAGGATCGGTTACATACGCATACGTTGCACAGGGATGATCTGTTCAAAGGGGAACTCCACCAAAAACGATATCATGCTGTTTTCACTATTCTTTTTTGACCCAGTGCCTGTAATGACACCAGCCAATCTTGCTCCAAAACACCCTTGTCCCTTATGCCTTGAAACTGTAGAATCCAGATGTTTCTGGGAGCAGGAAACAGCAGTTGTATTCCTGCCATATGGTTCGTCTTCTCTCCTAAAGTGATTTAGGGTGAACCAGTGACATTAATAAAAACGAAGTGCACCGTGATTTCAGGTTCTTCAGTCCAAATTCAAAACATGTGTGCGCAACTCCACACTTCACCTAGCATTGTCTTTTATACTCAAATGTTTTACTAAAGACAACAATTCAGACAATTTTTCAAAAAAAAAAAAAAAAAAATATAAAAAAAACATTCTACAACTACCACATTTAGTCCCAAAGACTACTGAACACAGTCAGCATATTCACTGAGAAAAGCTTTGTTTCGTTAGGACTTTAAGAGCAAGGTTAGGAATATCTTTTGTAATGCAAAAGTTATGTACAGACTAGCGGTCTCAAAATATTACTGAAAACAATTTTATATTTGCTGAAAACTTGTATATCTGAACAGATTAAACATTTTCAAGCAGAACTAAAACATATAAACATGAATAAAAATACAAATAAAACTGAAGCAGTAAAGTGCAGTACAGCATTAGCATAAGAAAGCCATTGCACTTGCTCTGCAAATAAGCAGTTTGTCAGCTGTGTATAATGTCTTAGAATTTGTGCTTCGTGTGACATTACACAATAATAGCATATTAAATATCTAACAGTGAAAAATGCACAACTATCATTTCTTTTTTTTAATAAATAATTTATGAAAAAGTATGTCACTTGATTATCAAATTTAACGCATTATTTTGAATTCCAGTTATGCTCTATACTGATAAAGGGTTTTACAAACTATCTTTCTGAAACTGGGTAGGATTGAGCATCTGTGCCCAGAATCTAATAGAGAAAGCAGTTTTTCTGATGCTGGATCTTTGGAAAACAGCAGAATGACGAATACTGCTTTCTTCCATAAGTGACTTACGTTTCTCCATCTAAATCGTACGGTGGTACTGCTTTCCTTTTGGCTATGTAAAGAGAGGAAGGTCCCCATCCTTAGGCAGGCGGCCAGTGCCCTCCATGCCCATGCATAGACTGATGCAGGGACCTGCCACTGGTCAGACCCCTAACAGCCCCCACAGAGGACAATTTTGTGGCTGTGGACAAGCGATGAATGAAGGCACAACGCAAACATAACCTGTCTCTTTCTGAGCACCTCAAAGTAGGATACAAACTTCTGCTCAACCCAGCATTATATATTCAGTACAGTTACATTTTATTTCAGATAAAATGTCTACATCTGAACATACATAAATGTATTTATTTACATAACAATAAATGAGACAAATACATGACTTGCATAATACAAGTCTCTGCAGCTCATTTTAACAGGTTTAAGAAGACAACTGCATGTCTTCTGTTCTCTGCAACCAACAGATTTCAGGCTTATTATTACTTGTATTTAACATTAAATGACATATCTTGAAAGAATACAAAATTTAATAAACATTTAATTTTTCCTTATTTCACAGCAAAGAGTCTAAACTGCAGGTGCTATTATGAATGTTAAATCTCGTGATATTTATATTTGCGCTTAGATTCTACCAATTATTCAAAAAGTCATCACTGCACATAATTTAGAAGTACTCTTCATGGTGTTTCTTTTGTGTGCTGCAATTAGTTTTGAGTTTTTGTCCATTTATTCGACAGTTCTCTGGAAGTCACTCAGGTGTGCTAAACTTGTGCGAATTTCTCTTTTAAACGAAGGGAACACAGACACTGCTTCATGTATAAAGGAGGTATAGATTCCAGAACAGAAAGCTTAAGAAATAGGCACTGTGTAAAAGGCCTGTACTTTTAACCTGAGACTAACTGTGTTACCAAAGCTGGCATGTCACCATGCCAACACACCAGTAGAGGCCTCATCTGATCTCAAAAGATATTTTAAAAAATAAATAAATAAATCACATTCCAGGTGTCAATTCAGGCATCTGAAGGACTTCGTGACAGCCCTATCAGGATGGAGAGGGGACCACAGACCTGACGTTGACACACCATCTGCAGAACTCGCTCTTCACCCAGTCGGGGATGTTGACCTTCACTGTCAGAATCTTCAGATTCTCCCCTCGGTTAATGGCCAGGATCTGCAAGACAGGGGTAACCTGCTGAGACAGATGACACACGGCAGGGCGAAGAATGCTATTCCCCTTACCCCACCACTCACCATGTCCACCGTACCCCAAAATGGCAGCTGGTTCAGACCTCCGTATCCCCCCCCCGACCCTGCCCATACCTACAAGTGTACACAGTCTGTCCCACACAGTGTCAAAAATTGTCCCTCTTTGCTTTCACTCCCTCTTTAAAGAAAAGTGACATGATGTTAAGCAAATACTTTTAAGTGCCTGACCTTTTCTCCAAGAAGCCTTTTGGACAGAAAGGAAATCACGAGTGTTGGGGGCCAACAACGCATCAATCTAGACTTCAAGCGGAAGGATGAAGATGACAAATGTCACTCCACCTCCTCCACACCCCCCCATGTCTAAACATGGCTAGTCCACCAATTTAGATTTACATTAAGGCAGTGAGAGTTAGGACAAATATTACAATTTCTTGAATTGGCACTTAGCCCCTTGGGTGCCCATTTGGACGAATAACCTCACGCAACATTCGTTTCTCTCGGTTATTCGCCCCTGGAAAGCCTGAAAGTTCCCTCAGCGGCAGTATCAAGACCAAAAAAAAAAAAAAAAATGCTTCAAAGCGCAAAAGTTAAACCCCCCCACCAAAGAACAAACAGGAGACAGAGAGCTTTTCCATTACGGTGGTCCTGCCGGTGACTTGTTTTAATGTGGGGAGGAAGAGGACCCCCCCCTCACCACCCAGCACGCCTGATAGGATGAAGACAGTTACCTGAGCAAGAGCCACAGGGTGCCGGGCAACACATAACCCATGACAACAAGGACAAGAGACAAACGTTCCTTGCAAAGAGAGGTATGAGCCATGCCAGGACACTGACACGTTTGGCTTGAGCACATGTGTGTACATACACAGACACACACAGGCAGGCGGGCGGGCGGGCAGGTGACGAGCTCGCACTAGAACACAACACAGACACCCCCTAACGGGGCTGGCTGTGAGCCCAGGGGATCCCACTGATGGATCTGGTTAGAGAGAGCGAGGTCACACAGACTTGCTGGTTTGCCAGAAAGGATCAGCGTTAATTACCTCGTGACCCAACACTCAGGTGCGCTGGTGCAACACCGCCCCCACCATGCCCTCCATCCGCCGCGTTCCCATTCCACCAATCGGAGCCATCGACCAAGAGGTATGCCCGCATCCCCATGCTAATGTGCTCAAGCATGGGCCAAATTGATTATTACTGATCACTTGTGACAGGCTGTAACACACAAAAAAACACACACTCACCCTGAACCTCCAGGACCTGGAATTGGCAGATGTGTTCTGGTAAACACCTTTCATTTTGAGACATTCAACTTCGATAGTTGCTTTAATTAGTTTTTAAAAAGCCATCATTTTTCATAAACAAAACAATTACAACGGTATGTTCAATACACAGTTCATTAATTTGTATTATTGCACTGCATATTCAATATCCGATTCCCAAACATATCCAACAGGACTGCTTCAAAAATTACTGTGCAAAACCGTACACGGCAATTCAAATGAAGAGTAGAAATTAATTTTGTCTTTCTTGTTGAGAAAAAACAAATGCTGTCTCGTGCACAACAAAATCTGATACCAGATTTCAGGAAAACAATGCTAACAGAAATTAAAATAAACCTAAAATATGGCAAGCTCCATATTTACTAAGTAAAACGAAAATCTAAGAAAATTTAATTTATTTCACTGTTGCAAAGGCCTAATTTAAATTAACTGACCTAGAAAGTCTGCCACCACACTTATGACAATATTAAAATAGCAATCATATATATAAAAACAATAACAATCAATACAAACAAAATCAGAACAAGATGTGTACAATACTCTGAAATAGACTACTTTTTAAAACAAGGAAAAAAAAAAAAAAAAACTTACAAGACAAGAAATAAGATGAAGTTGTATTTCTTTACCAAGTAATGCTGATCAGGTCACGCAGCAGCATTTGAAATACCTGGTTTCTTATAGAACCAATTTACAGTTTTGAGCCATTTAATCTGAAACACTAAAAGTAAACTATATTCCAAAATTATAACACACAGCCCTTCTATGTGGCACATTCATCACCAAATTAATATTCTACTTGGCCTGTCAAAGTACCGAGTATGAGGATCAACTGAAAACATTTTCCCTGAAGTCTATAAACATTACATTTAAAAAATTTTTATTTTTTTTATTGCCCGGCTGCTGTTGAAAAATTGCTCTACATGAGTTTACCGCCAGGAAAACAGGGCTCTTTATCCACTTGTCTATCAAAGAATTAACCTAATAAAAGCAACAGACGAAAAGACATCTTCCTTGCTGGGGGCCTTCATTGACGAGACATTTCATTGAAGCTTCAGACGCAAATTGAATTAGAAGAGCAAATTCTGAGACCTTGAGCAACAACCTCAACAAATGTATAACGACAACCTCCAAAATGAACGGCTCTCAAAGTGTGTGGGACGCTTCGAAAAGTATAGTTGGGTACCTCAATTTTATGTCCTTTTCACATTCACAAAACTACTTGTTGAAACAATGAAATGGTAAATAAACTGGGTAAGAAACTGACAGTTTGTACTTTGAAAGTAGTTCCACTGTTTGTTTTCCAGCATATGCAAAAAGACATAGAAGCGTCCAACTCCATCTGAGCGCGAGTAGAAGTACAGCTCTATATAATCCTTTTTTTTCTCTCCATTTTTACAGCCTTATGGGAGACAAGCTCACATTGAACGCTGATTAATTCAGTATCGACCGTGAACAACTTTAATCAAAACACAAAATACTACAGGAAGTGATTTCAGTGACAGCCAAAAGACAACATCTGAAAGAGATTTAATCCAGAGGCTAACAGGTAAACAGTCAATCAGGGGAGCACGTCACCTAACACCGCTGCTGTCACCATGTATCTATCATCAGTTCTTGGCGCGGGGGTGGGAGATCCCTGGAAGTGGTGCTGAGCGCACCATGTCAAGCTCACCGGGTGGCCCTGTGCATCCAATACTGCCCCTTGCTCACCTGTACCCTGACACAAACATACACACAGATGAGGGCTGTCCTGGCTGCTGCATTTGAGAATCCTTGTGCACTGAGCTCCGTGTCTGTGTACCCAGCAGTGGATCAGAGGCCCTGTTCAAGAAGCCTCTGAGAACTAAGCTCATACGATGGGGCAGAGAGAGAAATGTTGGACCATGTTGTGAGAATTACAGTGAGCATTCCCTCTAAATGTGACCATACCTACTGAGTTATGAAGACAAAGCATAAAAAACCAGGGGCATTGTTCATTCAAACACAATGCAAACAGCCCAGTTGCATAGAACAGCTAATCCCATACTTACAGAAAGAGAGGTTCCTAAGTAGCTGCTACCAAATAAAATTTGTGTAAGAAGTAAGTGTAGAAACAACAATTTAAAAAGCTTGTCTTAATGGTTTGTTTCCATTTTACACCACAGAGATGCCTGTCTAAAGCAGATGTCTTGAGCCAAAGGCCCAAGGTTATTTATTATAACGTGTTCATTTAGGTGACAATGGCCAGTTTCCTTCAGAATCAATGGAGTTTTTTTTTTTTTATATCTCTCCATCTATCATTTTTCTCCGAAGTAACTTGGTTTATATACCTTTTCATAAAGCTGGGTAATTTTTACAGCAGAATTTCAGGGCATGTATTTTGCTCAATGGTGCTGCAGCCAAATTCAAACCTGAGCCTTTCAAGTGAAAAGCAGCAGCTCTAACCACAATGCTGTCTCTGATGTATATGTCATTTATGGTTTTAACTGCTACACCTTATGTACTGGCACCACTAGTCTGTCGACATTAGACTGTTTATAAATGAAAAGAATGTGGTTGCGGGTGAAAATATATGTGGTACGTTAGTGGGCGGTCAACAAAGCAGTTAGAGCAGTCATCTCCAAATCAAAGCACCCCACTCCTATTATATGGCCTTTAATCAAGGAGCTACTTTGAACTGACATTATTATTTTCTATTTAGCTAACATCTTTGTCTAAAGCAACTGACAACACTAGTTACAATAAACTACTTAAATGCACCCAGCCATCCACATGGCTTCACAATGTGACGCACCCTGACAGCCACACACACCTGGAATTGCCCAGTTCACCTGAAACGTCTTTGGACTGTGGGTCGAAACCCCTGCTAACATAAGGAGAGCCATGTGAACATCACAGAGGCTAAACCAGGTCTGAACCCACGTTTGAACCCAGAGCCCAGGTGACAACCGCCTAACACTGCAACCTTAACACCGCAAGTCCCCTTGGACAACGGTGACAGCTTAATAAATTTAAAAAACAGTTAGGACTTAAGGAAGGTTAGTGGGCTAAAAAGGAGGACCGGCATTTGATGAACTTCGTTTGACACCCCTGATAGTAGCACCCGCCCTTTTTACACTTCCAAATTACAATGAGCAGAAGTGCTTCAAAATAGACTCCATAAGTTTTCTGTCACTTTTTGTGCTTTGATTGCAAATCCTCACAAGCAAACAACCTTTCCCAAGGGTCAAATAGCTGTTCGCCGGCTGTGAATCTGACTTGAAACCCTCAAGTCCAGCTCCCTCACCACTCCCCTAAACTTCCGCCTTTTATACACCGACTGAAATAACGTGCTAAATTAAACATGCGCATTTCCGAGCGCACACATGCCTTCTGTCAAAATGCATTTGCCCTTTTTCATGCGTGCTTGATGAAACAAAGGTCCACTTTTGCTCAAATGCGACAGCTTAGCAGGTCACAGAGGAGAAACTAACACTTACTGACAAAGCGAGTGAGGAAAGGAGCAAAGTACTGCCCTGGGTCGAGGCGCAGAGGCGGGCGGAGAAGGCTAGTCGAGAAGGCGTGTGTAGCAGCCGCTCGCTCACTGTGGGGCCACGTCCGGCTGTCACCACGGAGGAACACCTGTCAATCTCTGCCCTTAATCCAATCACGACGTAGTGGGGACATGTCACATATGTTAAGAGGAGCGGCTGGGGAATGACCGGAGGACACGGGCATGCCGAGCTGCTGTGCACGGCTGACAGACCGGCGGTGACATGTGGCCCCGCGCAGACTCTGAGTAACCAAGCTGCCAAGCACAGGGGAGGGACGGTAGAAGGCAGGGTAGTACTAGGTCGGGGGGGGCAGGTACCAGCCGCCCTAACAGCCCCTGTCCGCTACTGCACTAGAACTAACCACGCCTGACAGAAACGCTTAGAGGAGGGGCACAGAGGAGTCCAAATGCCATACCGTCCAATGTCTGTGCATCTCACCCTCCTCTTCTGCCTTGCTCCTACTGAAAGTATCTTCAAGAACAGAGAATGCGAGCCTTACTGAACCTGAGAACAAGTCAGTGCACTACTTTTTTCCTTTGCAGACCTTGTTTGGGAGAAAAAGCTTTATCTTTTAAGCTGTAACTCAGTCCCTGTAAGCACAGTACTACTGACAGAGTGCTCTTAACACAGAAAGATAGTTTCGGGAGAATCTGCATGTTCGAAATTAAGGAGTTTACCTTGCAGCGAGAGAGGCAGAGCACGTCCTAACACACCTTGTGAAGGTTCATGTTACACGTCTATGGAGAGGAACACAAAGCTGATGGAGTGTCAAACTTTTAAAAGACCAGGTAGAACTAATAAATACGGTCCCAGGTAATTAGACTACTTTGTTCCTCAATCTGTGAGCTGCAACCAATTGTGCCTAAAGTCTGCCTGAATCTCTACGTGTTGGGTGCCACGTATGTCAAACCTAACCATCATCACAGGGCTACAGCCTCACCTACTCTCAGCTTCTCATAAAGCTAAGACAGAGTGATCACAGTTAAACATCCTTCCCCGTGCACCTTCAGAAGCCATGGGTCACTCGTGCTGGATGGGATGTGTATGAAACGCTCTCTCGAGCAGACAGGCATCAAACCTGATGGTGCTGAATGCGACGCACGTCACAGGTGAAGTCATAATATAAGTGGAACTTGTCAATGTCTTTGGGTTTTCCTGGCTTTTCCACTGGTCTCTGCTGCATTTCCTTCCCCTTCTCCTTCTCCTTGAGGGCCGTCTTTGACAAAGAGGAGTGGATCGTCACGGTGTTCCGATCACACCTGCCAGAGAGAAAGATGTGACCAAGTACTTTCAGCACAATCGCTAACATACAAACCCACACAAATCACCATACAAGGCAACATCAGATGGAGCAGAAGCTCATTAGTGCAAGGCAGAGGATGTCACAATGACTTTAAGACATAGGCTTGTTACCTGAAGACTGTCAGTTTCAGAAGGAGCTCTGTTTTCAAACCTTAAAATATGTAGCTATATGATCAGGTAAAAACCAAAAATTGTCTGGGATTAAAGACTTTAATTAAAATTAATGACATCTACAACCGTTATTGTGTGCACATGCAGCTACCCTGCAAATGTACCCCTTCAAGCCTAGCACCCCGTGATTCTTGGATAGGCTCCAGACCACTGCGACACTCATGAGGACAATCAGTTAATGAAATTAACTCAGTGGGTGAATACCTACAATTGCCTTGTAGACTGTAATTGTTTTTGCAGGCAGTAACACCTGTCTGGGAGCCTAGACCTAACACAGTGAGGCAGGAAGCACATGGACAAGAGGAGAATGCTCTCACAGAGATCGTACGTAGGCCAACGTCTCCTTGTCCTTGGCCATCATGTCAGCTAGAATCTGCTCTACACCAGTGGCCACTTCTTCCAAAGTGGATACACCTGGGGGCATATCAGACAGACATATGTCAGACAAGCATGACATATTACATCACATTCTCTGGGATCAGGGTGTACCTTATTTTTAATATTCTGCATAGCCTGTAATGCACAACGAGCATCATTTTTTGCTCAGATTGCCAGAATCCTATTAAGCAGCTGTTCAACAGAACAGAACAGAACATACACATAAATATTTAAGCACTTGCACAATCCATGTTGAAAACTTCATACATCACCTGAACTGAATAATTCACTGGACAAACATGGCAGGGGGAGGGAGAGAAAAAAAGAAAATTGTTGAAAATGTCTTGTGCTCAATTAAAAGGATCTATGTCCAATTCTCAAAATATCTTTCATATACTAAGTGTTGCAATCTCAGCAAAAACAAAGAGAAGGAAAGCAAAATGCACAAAGGCATTTTTCTTTTGCTCAACTATCGGGAGGGTAGGTGGCACAGCAGGTTTGTCTGGATTCTGCTCTCTGGTGGGTCTGGGGTTCGAGTCCCGTTCGGAGTGCCTTGCAACAAACTGGCATTCCATCCTAGGTGTATCCCCTCCCCCTCCAGCCTTGCGCCCTGTGGTGCCGGGTTAGGCTCCGGCTTGCCATGACCCTGCTTTGGACAAGCGGTTTCAGACTGTGTGTGTGTGTGTGTGTCAACTATCACAAAAAAAGCAAACTATACTATCGATTTGTATCTCGGAACAGTTAAGGCCAGGGATTTTGGTGCAACCTTCAAGTAAGAATTACATGTGAGCGCAGCTGTGAAATGGTAACACTGTAATGTAAAATACCAGGAGATGGAGGAACATGGGAATTGGAACATTGGCCCAGCAGGTCCATTAAACATAATTAAACATATCAGGTACTCTGCTGCCCCCCAGTGTTCAATGTCTCAAATTCATCTAAATATATCTACTTGTCACATGTACATCTACATTTTATTCATTTAACTGACACTTTTTTCCAAGCAAACTTACAGCGTTGCGCTACTTACAATTATTTATCCATTTATACACCTGGATAATTTTACTGGAGCAATTTAGGGTAAGTACCTTGCTCAAGGGTACCACAGCCGGAGGTGGGAATCGAACCTGTGACCTCTGGGTACAGCAGCTCTAACCACTACACGACCAGCGTGGACTGTGGAGTGTGACTTAGGGTTTACAGTCATCCCTATCAGCCCCGTGATATTGTTTTCAAGACCTGACATTTGATCGAAACATCTAACAACGGCTCTATTTGCTGTACAACAGCACTGGCTGGCCTTGCTGCCAGGTGGCATTACATTTATCATCGATTGTATGCCTATCACTGATTGCATTTAATTTACAAAAATGTTGTTTAATGTACAGAACATTTGCTTTGTGATTCCATTTAAAGTTGCATTAAAAATGGCTAGCAACAAACATGAGTATTTTTTCAGTGCTGAAAAGGAAAAGTTAAAGAAAAAAAGATTTAGAAATGAAAGTAATAGTACAGAACAAAAAAAAATCTAGCTAAAATACTACTCTGTATGCATATTATTATTGTATATTAGCATTATTTTAACATGAATAATGAGACATTTCCCACCCCCCCACACAGAATGGAATAGAGTATCCTTTATAAACCAACTTCATAACCAGGTAACAAGCAGTATATAACTACAAAGATTTTGAAAACTACTCCTTTAAATCAAGGAAAACATGTATTTGTTGACAGTATATTTCCAACACAGTACACAAGCAGCAGGCAGCACCGAGGAGGCCTTGGGGGATACCTTGGATGTGCGGCTTGACCCAGGAGTGAAGACTGAGGGTCTGGGGAGTCTGCAGAAGAGCCTGGGCAGCAGGATCCAGGCCTAGCTGCTTGGCCCGTCGGGCTTTTGAAAGCTTGCTGCCCTTCTTATATGGGGCATACTGAGTGCACAAGTTGACACAAAAAAGTATATATTTAGTTATACACAGTTGTTTAACATCATTTGTTCAGTTTATACAAGTTAACAACAATAAATACAATAAAAAGGATGAGCAGGGGCTATAGATATTAAGTAAAACAACTGTGGCACAACACAAATTCAAAGCCTAACCATTCAGCCCACAAATTCTATGAATACATTCCATGGATGACAGGTCATTTTAAACATTTAGTAAAGCACTATGTTGTAACAGAATACAGCAAAAAAAAAAAAAAAAAGGGAAGAACATGGTAAACAATAGAACCCATTTCTGCATGAATAATGAAAGATGAATATAAGGTGATGAACAGGGAGATGCTGAGCCATCTTACACACCACATGCTCCAGCTCGTCTCTGGTTCGGCAATTCTTCAAGGCCTCCTCAAGGCCTGCATTAAGAACCCCCTCCTTCTTCAGGGTTTGGCAAATGGACTGGCATTTCTTGGAGACCGTACTGCAGAAAAGCACAAACTTGTCAAGAGTTTCAATACCAGATATGACAAGGGAAGAAAAGACTCAATTTTGCAAATTAAAAAAAATGACTTTTTTTTTTTTTTTAATCAGACACTACCTTATATAAGTTAATATAAAAATGTATGTGGAATGCAGAACAACTTCTGGTGCAGTGGATCCCTGACTGTTGAACTTTTGAGAAATGTTTTCACCGTAACAGACTTTCCTAAGAAATGTTTAGAATTTGCTTTTCATAAATAGAGCAAACATAGCAAATCCAACTGCATGCAAAAGTTTCACCTGATTTGCTGACAGATAGTGACCATGAGTAATAAGCACAGCCTTAATTTTGTCAACAGGCTGGTCTAGCTCTGGCAACGGTCCTTTTTTTGTGCTTTCTTATTTACAAAGTGACACAACATACAAAAAATGTGCTCTGGAAATATTTTAAATATAATGGAGAAATGTATTTTTCAAGCAACAAAACAATTCAAATTCAGGCACAATTTGGTGAAAGAGCACTAAAGACATGTTTACAAACAAAATTTAAAAAAAGAGGAAAAAAATGACATTTAAAGTACTTTGTTGCCCTCTCGTGTAAGTTTTGTGAAATGCACAAAAAAAAAAAAATCTATAAATTTTGTGAAATCAGAATCAGATTTATTTGGCCAAGTATGCACATGCATATAAGTAATTTTGCTTTGGTTCCCAATAGCTCATATTGTAGACAAAAAAAAATATATATATATATACATACATACAGGGATTTATTTTGGGGGGGGGGGGAATAAACAACAGGGGACAGAATAAATAATGAGGGCTCAAATAATGAAGGAGGGAATAAATAAGAGGGGAAAAAGTATTGCACAGATTGACAATGCAAATATTTCCAGAGCTTGCAGTTCACCTGATGCAGTCTAGCACAATGTACATTTACTCATTTAGCTGATGCTTTATTCCAAAGCAACTTACAACGTTAAGAGAACTACAGCTGTTCACCCATTTATAAAGCTGGGTGATTTTTTTTTTCTACAGCAATTTATTCCAAGTACCTTTCCCAAGGATACTAAAGCAGTAGGTGGGATTCAAAATAGACAACCTTCAAGTGAAAAGGCAGCAGCTCTAACCACTAAGCTTCCTGGCACCCATTATAAGAACACTACCCAGTGAGGCAAGCCTTCTAAATTAAATAATAGGATAACACATGGCACATAATCCCTCTCTGATGAACTACTGGTAAAGTTTCACTCGTAATAAATCACCATGGTATTGCCTTTCAACAGAAGTCTATGCACTGTATTACTTAAAGCTGTAATTGAGAGGCAAGACTTTCCTTTGCCTTTATGAATTTTCAACTTTTTATAGGACTCATTTCTATGATAGATGGTGGTTTTGGACCGTGATAAAACATCAGACTTTTTAAAGATGCTGAGTGGCCAGAGATACAAAACAAATGTGAACCCATGCCACACATGGAGGAGGCATACTCTGCAGTGCTTGACATCACCAAGGCTCATATTCAGAAATTTCTTGTGTGAGTTGATAGCTTGTTATGCACATTTTAGGGTATTTAGTGTATTAACTACATGTGTGAGTTACTGTAATAAACCATGAGAGCCAACTGCAGTCAAAAACTGTAAAATTATTCAGTTTGCTCTAAGGTAGCAAAGAAACTATGTAGGAACTAAGAGTAGCAACGGTTTGAAAATTACCTATAGCACAAATGGACAGTTACAAGGATAACACTATAAAAAAAAATTTAAAAAAAAAGACCACAGAACTGATTCAATACCTCTGTAATACAAGAAAAACCACGTCATAATCTTACATGCTAAAATTTGTGGTCGGGTTCTATCCCAGCACGTAACCTGGGGTGATCTGGAGGTTAAAATTGACCAGGGTAGGAAGAAAGCAATTTGGTCAGTCATCTTTGACTCTTTTTCTTCCCTACATTCTATACCCCACAGGGTGCTCATGTTGGGGTGCAAACTGTTCTCACCATAGCTCCTCAAGAGCAAGCTGCACCTCCCGCACATCATCAGCATCCATGTGGTTGATGATCTCTTTCCTGTAGCGCACAATGAAGGGAATGGTGTTCTCCTCTTGGAAGAGCTGGACAAGGTTGGCACACACCCAGCGCTCCAGCTGCATCCTCTCTGACAGCACCTACGGGGGGGGAGCCGTGCAGCACAGGGGCTATAAAGAAAGCGCAACAGCCCAGCAGCCAACATCTGCTGTGTATGTACCAGCCATATTCCAACGATCATGTTACTACTATGTCAGGTTCAGTAATGGAAACCTGCACTGAAAATGTATATTCATATCTAGCAAATGCCAATAAGAAAGTGCTGTTGCATTGCCATTGTGTTGCACAACAGATTGATTTTTTTAATATATACACTCAATACTGTAAAAGCATCACTTTACATTGTAAATTGTAAATTTCAGGCAAGGTGAAGAGCTTTAAAGGTAAAAGTTGCTGCTGACACGTTATCCTGTCCTTTCATGCAACTGCTGCTACAAGCTGAGGACTAAATAAAAGCGGAGACAGGTGTAACAAAGTGGGATGAAGTGGACATGTCCCTCCAGTATTCAAGTAAGCTTCACCCGTCTCCAAATATCTGCGTATAACTTCACCAAGTACCATAAATAATATTTCTCTGGTCTCAACCAATACTTGTCATGTTACCAGGTCATTGGGGTTTTACCTCAATCAGATCCCAGTTCATATGAATGTTGCTGCTCAGGCTACACCCTGTTGTTTGACGCTTCACAGGCTTCCCCTGAGGAGCACTACTGAGCTTTATCTTCTTGGGGGGGGGTTCCTCAAAGGTAAAGTCATCCCCCGGGTCCTCGTTCTTGACCGAGAGCAACTCCTGGCGAAAGCAGGGCCGACTGCCGCCCGCCCCCTCGGCGTCGCTGGACTGTCCGCTTTGCACAGGAAATGACAGTCTCTGGAACAAAAGGAGGGCAACTGTTACGAACTTCGGTTGACTTTACGCTGCTAATTTTAATCGCTCAATTTCACCGCCATAATAGCAACCTTAACTTTAAAAAATGGTCATAAATTACAGTTCTAACCCTGAGCAGCAAGGAAGGCCATAAACACAAAGTGGTCCTTGATGCCTTGGATAGACTGACATGCTCACCTCCTCCTTCACCATCCACCAGCTCTCCATTCCGCTGCTCGAGAGGGTGCCAGCGGCCGGTTCCTCCTCTTCTCTCTTCATGGCTGGGGTAGGAGCCTCCTGGAGACCGACTTTTGGGGCCACAGCTCTCTTCGCTGCAGGTTTTCTCACGGCTTTGGCCTTCGGCTCCCTCGATTTGGTGGCATTCTTAGCTACAGGCTTCGTTGTCATCCCCTCGGTTTTCTTCATCTGTTGCGGAGCCGATTCCTTCGGCTGCCACTCCTCCTCCTCAACCTCCTCTTGATCGCTCTCATGGTTCTGGGACCTTGGATGGAACAAAACATTCTGGGAGGACAGCAACACCTTCCCATCCTGGTGCTCCGGGAGCAGATGTAACAAATGCGAGTGCCATACGTATATTACGTCTGATCATTTTGAAGATTTGCCAGTATTTATAAAAGTAACAAGTTAATATAAATAGTGATCAAACAACACATTAAGAAAATATACAACTGTACTATATAATATATATATTATACTCACAACTCATTTGAGTCTTCATCCTTCTTTAATGCTTTATGCGCAGTTGTTGTGGATTGAGTTCTCAGGATCATCTAAAGACAAAGACCAATTGTTTACTTTATCCAAAGAAATTACACGAGCACATACACACACACTGTGAGCGCTTACAGTGCTTACATTTTTGCTTTGGCAATTTAAGACCAAGACACACACAGTAGAGTACGTGTCTCAAACAAAATAAGGTTTTTTTGTCCCTCAGAGTCCAAGTGGATTTTCCTTCAGTCACACTATTTTAACCACAGAACCAAATACTTGAGGCTTGATTCAAGGTACTGAATGCCTCAGCCAATAAATTTAAATATATAAAGCACAACACACTACTAACTTACACAGGGATTCAAAACTAGTATTATTACTACTAATTCGGGCGTTGAAGGTTAGTTTTTTTCTTACTAAAAAGCCTAGTAGTTCGAAAATGGCGGTTGGCGGGTTTGAAAACTACGAGAAGTCAGTCAGTGTGTGTGTGCTAAATTATTAGCAGACAGACACTTTTCTCCTTTGTTTTCAAACTAACCCACCATTTTTGAACTACTCCGGCTTTTAGTAGGTGATGCTAACGTGAGCGACAAAAAGCAAAAGCTGTGCTTCAGCGCAACGGTGTGTGTTTCTGAGGCCCCCAGCAGAAAGTGTGTGTCGGGACTCACGGTGTCTGTTCGCCTCAGGGAGTTTTACACCAGAGAGGAACACAAACCGCCTTCCGCAATGTGGACCCACGTCACCACCCGAATGGTTTAACCCGCTTTAAACTCCTCCCTGTGTTCGCATCCAGCTCCAACAGGGCACTCGGTCATCTTAATGAAATAATAAAAAATAAAATATTGCGTAAAAGCAACACGTTTCGCGCCATTTTCTCTTGAAAAACAGCCTTATGCTGAATTTTATTTAATTTGATTTGAGGCGACGTGGTACAGTCCGGCGTGGCGTAGATTTAAAGGGCCAGAAGAACACTAAGTGCAGACTGGAAGCTTCTCGAGAGTTGCCGCTCTATGCCCGCTCTATGCCCGCTCTATGCCCGCTCTATGCCCGCTCTATGCCCGCTCTATGCCCGCTCTATGCCCGCTCTATGCCGCGTCGAATTTTTCATCAGACTTTCCATATCTTAATCTCGGCGTCAAAAACACTTACATTAAAACGTGATTTATGTTACAATGACAAAAACCAAAGGACATACTAACAAAAGATATGACCAGTTTTGCACCAAAATGACTTACCGAATGTGCTTATGAATATAGCATAATATTCCACCACTAAATTCATATTCTGGGATGCATTTTTTTTTTTTAGCCACCATCAATCATTTGTCCTCCTGTGATAAATAACCATGTATCTCCATTCCTTTCACTCAAGGAAATGGATGTTGAGGGACGGAATTTGAGAACAAAAGGCTCCAAACTCTTTGAACGAAGGTCAGTGTCTCACAACAGCAGCAGTCGGTGTCTGGAAGCACCCCGTGAAAGACTGGCAAAATATATTAAATATTGTAAATCAATGCATCCACTTACAATCATGTCCATATGTGATATCTCCAGTTAATGGTACATATTCTTTTTTTTTGCATCCTTATTTTAACCAGACGCCCGTTGTAAAACACCACATGCAGCTTTTACATGGATTCATTCAGCGGACGCTTTTTCTCCCAAGAAACTTATAATGTTACAATTATTATCTTACAATCACTTACACAGCGAGATAATTGTACTGAAGTAATTAAGGGTAAGTACCTTGCTCAAGGAAACTACAGCCAGAGAGGGGGATCGAACCCGCAACCGGATCCAAAGACAGCAGCTGTAATCACTAGGCTACGAGGTGCACTTTTAATGCTACACGTGGCCTTGGATTGATGTGGATCTGCCAGCAAATCAAGTCCAAAAGTCTCATAATATGTGGAAAACAGTAACAATCTGCAGCAGATGTCAGGAAGACTCTTTCCAGAGTCGACCCACAGAAAGCTGCGGGTCCTGACAGCATACCTGGCCAGGTACTCGGGGAATGTGCTTTTCAGCTTGCGGATGTCTTCACGGACATCTTCAGCATTTCCCTGAGCCAGGCAGTTGTCCCTGTGTGCTTCAAGACGACCGCAATCATCCCTGTGCCAAAGAAATCATCAGTGTCCTGTCTGAATGACTACCGACCGGTTGCGCTCGCGCCTATCATCATGAAGCGCTTCGAGCGGCTAGTCATGAAACCCCGAAAGAGCAGCCTTCCAACCACACTGGACCCATTCCAGTACACCTACTGTCCCAACCGTTCAACAGAAGATGCCATATCTGCTGCCATCCACCTTTCCCTGACCCATCTGGGCAGAAAAGACAACTATGTAAGGATGCTGTTCATTGACTTCAGTTCCGCGCTCAACACAATCATCCCTCAGAAACTAATTACAAAGCTGAGCCTGCTGGGCCTGACTACCTCCCTCTGTAACTGGATCCTGGATTTGTTGACTGGGAGAGCCCGGTCCGTCAGGATCGGCAACTCCACCTCCGGCACCGCCACGCTGAACACCGGCGTACCCCAGGGCTGTGTCCTCAGTCCACTGCCATTTCCCCTACTGACTCACGACTGTGCTGCAAAGTACAGTTCAAATCATATCATCAGGTTTGCTGATGACACTACAGTTGTGGGCCCTGTCAGCGTACAGAGAGGAGGTGAACCAGCTTGCAGAATGGTGTAAAGACAGCAATCTCTCTCTCAATATTGATAAGACTAAAGAGATAATTGTCAACTTCAGGAGGACCTCAGCAGACCGCTCGCTTCCGCACATCAACGGAACAACTGCGGAGAGAGTCAGAAGCTCTAAGTTTCTTGGTGAGCACATGACGGAGGACCTCTCCTGGACTCTCAACACCACCTGCCAAGCCAAGAAGACCCAGCAGCCCCTCCACTTCCTACGGAGGCTGAAGAGAGCCAAACTCGCCCCTCCCATCCTCACCACCTTCTACAGAGGGACAATAAAAAGCGTCCTGACCAGCTGTCTCACTGTGTGGTACGGGAACTGCACAGCCTCCGACCTCAAGACCCTACAGAGAGTGGTAAGAACAGCTGAAAAGATCATCGGAGTTCTTCTACCCACCATTGACACCTCATACAAAAACCGCTGCATCCGCAAGGCCACCAGCGTTGTGGACGCCCCCTCTCACCCCTCTTATGGACTCTTCACCCTGTTGCCATCTGGCAGGAGCTACAGGAGCATCCGCGCCACCGCCAGCAGGCTCCGCAACAGTTTCTTCCCTGAGGCAGTCAGATTACTCAACACCCTGCTGCCTCCCAACACTCACCTGGGAGTCAAACAGCGAACCCGGCATGACTCCTACACTACAAACTGCCAACGGTTCACAGCTCATGTCCGCATCCACGTCCTGTGTATTTCTTTACCGTCTTGTACTCTGTTCTGTGCTGCACCATGGTCTCCAGAGAAACGACATTTCATTCCACTGTACAGAAGCTGTATAGGGGAATGACAATCCAAACACATATATATATATATATATATAATACAGTGAGGGGGTGCGGTGGCGCAGTGGGTTGGACCGCAGTCCTACTCTCCGGTGGGTCTGGGGTTCGAGTCCCGCTTGGGGTGCCTTGTGACGGACTGGCGTCCCGTCCTGGGTGCGTCCCCTTCCCCCTCCGGCCTTACGCCCTGTGTTGCCGGGTAGGCTCCGGTTCCCCGTGACCCCGTAAGGGACAAGCGGTTCTGAAAATGTGTGTGTGTGTGTGTGTATAATACAGTGCATATAATATATGAGAAGGTGGAATGCTTATTTTTTTCCAAATGAAAGCACAAAGTGATTTTCTACAGATTGGTTTGTTAATTTCACTGGTACGATGAATTAAGATGAATGGGTTCATTTTCCTAAAATTGCATTTAACTGACGTCGGCTAAATGAGTACGAAATCTGACCTCGTAAAATATCTGTTGCCCGATGGATGATTGGAATGAAGAACTTTGCGCAAATAATAATTCCATCCAGAGGGCGGCGCTGTTCTACAAATATAACGAAGCTCTTTTATTAACGTTCTTCGCGGTGTTACTTGTACCTCAACCGCATGGAAAAGCAACAATTCAATGCAATAAAAATAAAATAATTATTAAAAATGAAAAATAAAAAAATTAATTAATAATGTCTAAGTGTACTCCTTTGCGCCTTCACGGAACACTGTGAATTATTAGTGTTGCTTCTAGAAACATCCTTTATAACACAGTAACTTTCCCTTGTCTGTGTATTTTGATGTGGGGGCCAGATTAAATTGATCATTTTCCTTAGTCAAACATGTATCTAAAATTCGCCTTCAGATACATGATGAGAAAAATGCTTACAAAATATTACCTATTTTCATATTACTTATTACGTATGAAGTAGGTAATATACGAAAATATTACCTATTTTCACATACTACGTTACATCCTCTTTTCATATGTATCATCATATCAAAAACTACCATTATTTCATACTTTTTTCATCAAAGAGAATGAATCACAGGGAACCGACGGAAAACAATGCCTATATATTATTGATAATCCCTTATGATGAGATTATTTAGACAATGTATTCATGAACTCTAATTTAAAGTCACATAAAAAAAATAATCTTTGATTTTACAGAGGCAAAAAAAAAAATGGGGGCTACATGATGATCGTCATCATTTGTCGTCGCTGGCGGTGCTTCTGTCCTTCTTTCGCGTGTTAAAGTGTAACTTTCAGCGCGCAGAAGATGTGTGGGTCCGACCCACTCGCGTCTGAACAGTCGCGGGGGGGGTAATAGCGCGCATCACATTTGAGAGGCGCGCGGGAAGCGCCTGCAAAGCCGCCCCTCTGCGCGCGCAACCCGCCTCCGGCCGCCGCGCCACCATTCGCGCGCGACAGGCGAGGCGCGGCGCCGCGCCGCTCACACAAACTGACGTGTTTTGCGCATTTCCTGCACCAGAGAGAGCGAGAGCGCGCGCGCGCACGAGACGGCGAGAGAGAGAGAGAAAGAGAGAGAGCGAGCAGTGGGCTGTAGGACACGGAGAGCCGCGGTCGCGGAGTGAGAGAGAGAGAGAGAGAGAGAGAGCGCAGCTCCGGCGGCTGCAGGAGGAGACGAAGGAGAAGAAGGGAGCGGGCGAAGAAGCGGGGCGCGCGCGCTGGGAGCCCACACAGGATACGCCGGGACACAGGACGAGGAGGAGGCGCGTCCCCGATGCGCCGCGCACAGCCCGGGACCCGGACCGTCCTGCGCTCCTCCTGCGACCAGAGCGGGACGAGCAGCGTGGTGGTGGTGGTGGAAGCCCGCGGGCTGTGAGAGAAACACGCAGCCCGGGATCGTCCGGAGGAGGAGGACGACGAGGAGGCTCAGCTCAGCTGCCTTTCCTTCTTCTCTTCTGCTCTCCTGCACGCACGGCGCGGCGGCCGCGCGCACACACACACACACACACACACACACACACACACTCCTCCTCCTCCTCTCTCTCCGCGGCTGTGTGTGTAACTACTGAGCAATTTTCGTCGTTTCGCGAGCGGGGGGATTCGACACGGCAACGGCAAAAAAAAAAAAAAAAAACAAGGAGAGAAACAAAGAGAGGGCAGGTAGAAAGAGGAACAGACGAGAGCAGTTTAGTGGGCGCGTTCGCGTGGGAAAGGCTGCTTTACATGCGATTTGTGTGAGTGAGAGCGCGTTAGCGCAGCACTGCTGTTTTTCCGTTATAAAGCCTGCAGGAACCGCACACGTCCACTGGGTGTCGCCAGAGCTGAGGAAAAAAACCCCAGCGCTCATTCCGGGGGTCTCCGGCGGAGCAAACTAACACGACAACACACTACTAAATATTTTATTACCTTTTCAGACACTAGGGACATTTTTGGAAAAAAAAAAAGAAGGAAAAAAAAAAGCAGCCCACATTTCGAGCCAGACGATCTGAGATTCGTGCCATCCATCCATCGCCATGGTCGTTTTTAACGGGCTGCTCAAAATAAAGATATGCGAGGCGCTGGACCTGAAGCCCACTGCGTGGTCCCTGAGGCACGCGGTGGGACCCAAGACTCAGACCTTCCTGCTGGACACGTACATCGCGCTGAACGTGGACGACTCGCGCGTGGGCCAGACCTCCACGAAGCAGAAGACCAACAGCCCCGCGTGGAACGACGAGTTCGTGACGGAGGTGCACGACGGGCGCCGGATCGAGCTGTCCGTCTTCCACGACGCGCCCATCGGCTACGACGACTTCGTGGCCAACTGCATCATCCAGTTCGAGGACCTGCTGCAGAACGGCAGCAGACACTTCGAGGACTGGGTAAGTCCCCGCCCCCCCCACTCGGGTTCTACGTGCTCATCCGGTTCTTTCCCGAATCCCCCCCCCCCAGCGCTGGACATTCATCTACAACAGTTCTGAGAGTCACGCAACCCTACAATGGCATCATCCTCAAAGATCTGACCGTTGCATCCGTGTTGGTGGTGATGATGATGACGACGACGGCGCATCGTTCCTTTCAGGTGTCACATGGTTACACTGTAGCCGGTTCTTGTAGCCTCTGATCCACCTGTGTCGCCATCCCTATTGCGCGCGTGTGCCGCACGTATTACGGTTGTGTGGAAGCGGTGAGGTGGGCGAGGATGTAAAGCTTTTGCCGTGAATGTTCTGACCATGTCATCTGTCAACAGATGTTGCAGACCGGGCTTGGAGGTATCTGAGGGAAAGATCTAGACCGCTTGGTTGCTGAAGGTTTCACCAGGCTTGGAGGTGCTGAGGGAAAGATCTAGACCACTTAGTTGCTGAAGGTTTCACCAGGCTTGGAGGTATGTGAGGGAAAGATCTAGACCACTTAGTTGCCCAAGGTTTCACCAGGCTTGAAGGTATCTGAGGGAAAGATCTAGACCACTTAGTTGCTCAAGGTTTCACCAGGCTTGGAGGTATGTGAGGGAAAGATCTAGACCGCTTGGTTGCTGAAGGTTTCACCAGGCTTGAAGGTGCTGAGGGAAAGATCTAGACTGCTTGGTTGCTGAAGGTTTCACCAGGCTTGAAGGTGCTGAGGGAAAGATCTAGACCGCTTGGTTGCTGAAGGTTTCACCAGGCTTGAAGGTGCTGAGGGAAAGATCTAGACCACTTAGTTGCTGAAGGTTTCACCAGGCTTGAAGGTGCTGAGGGAAAGATCTAGACCACTTAGTTGCCCAAGGTTTCACCAGGCTTGAAGGTATCTGAGGGAAAGATCTAGACCACTTAGTTGCTCAAGGTTTCACCAGGCTTGGAGGTATGTGAGGGAAAGATCTAGACCGCTTGGTTGCTGAAGGTTTCACCAGGCTTGAAGGTGCTGAGGGAAAGATCTAGACCGCTTGGTTGCTGAAGGTTTCACCAGGCTTGAAGGTGCTGAGGGAAAGATCTAGACCGCTTGGTTGCTGAAGGTTTCACCAGGCTTGGAGGTATCTGAGGGGAAAATGAAAACATTCTAAGGCCACATTTTGGAAATAAATCCAAACAGACCCCAACTTTCTGAATGCACCGGTCAAGCGAATTCTTCAATAATGACCACAATTCATCCTTAACTCGCTCATATCTTGCCGTTATGTTATCCGTTCCCTTCTTTTCCGCAAATGCAGATGCTTCCCGTCCATTGCGTCCACAGGCAAATGCGAAGGCTTCCAGAATTACCGACCGTGAAATGAAAAATGAGACCCGTTTTTGTCTCGGTAAACAAGTTGTAATCTTGATACAAAACGCAGACATCGGTATTTGAGAATTAATGAGTTTGGAAATTTTTTTAATACACGTTTTATGTCTTAAACGCGCGTTGGTTAAGGGTCACGTTCCGATAAAAGGTACTATTCGGTGCCGCGGCTTCGCGTTCAAACGTACACGTGTCAACGCAGCTGAACACACGTATGAGAAGTTCCCTCTTTAAACGCAACATTAGAGCAGTAATTCGGATAAAAAGACGCAGGTGCCGGATTGTTCTGGAACGGACTGGTCACGGAGGGGTACCTGTGGAGTATTAGTGTGTGTAAATATTTGAGTTTGTGTTCTGCGTTACTCATTTTGGGGCGGGATCTTTCACTTTGCGTTTTCCCCCTTCGAGGGACATGAAAGGCTTCTCTTGTGTAGGAAACGACGGTTAAAGAGCCGCACGGCGATAAAACACCGTGGACAGTTTGAGTTCGAGAGGTAAAATCCCTGGACTGCCAACCGAAGCAGACTAAACCCACGCACATATTGTCTGAAACCGCTTGTCCCAAGTGGGGTCGCGATGAACCGGAGCCTGAACCGGAGCCTGAACCGGCAACGCAGGGCGCAAGGCTGGAGGGGGGCGGGGCGACACCCCGGGCGGGACGCCAGTCCATCACAAGGCACCCCAAGCGGGACTCGAACCCCAGACCCGCCAAAGAGCGGGACCGGGCCAAACCCGCTGCACCAAGCGGTTGTTGACGATGGATGGCTGCTAAGCTTTGTAGGAAGTTTATGAATTAAGAGCATTATTTTTGGAAGCATTCTCACTTTACAGCTTTTCCCCCCAACCAAGTGCCTAAAACTTGCGCGCAATATTGTACGGACCAAACTTGTGCGTTCGGCTTTATCCGGACGCGTTGAAAAAAAAACATTTGGGTTCGTGAGCGCGGCCCCTTACGGAAGAGGAGCGTCAATAGGTGGCAGCTTGTCCGTGCCGTGCGTAACTCTTGACGAGGTGGTGGCTCTGGTTCGCGCTCTTGGTTGGGCGACTCGGGGACGCGTTCTCTCCGCGACTCCCGCGGCGTACGTTTTAACCCCCTGGATCGCGACCCGGAATTAACCCTTTACTCTCTGCGCGTGAGACGTTTCGGTCCTCGAAGCCCTCCTCGGGAGCATCGGGCGGATGTTTAGACGGGCACCGGAGAAACATCTCGCGGCCGCCCGCGTCCGACGCCCCGCGCCGCACGACCGCGAGCCTTCGCCGACGCGCAGAGCACATCCCACGAGCGTAGTTTTCCTAAGGGATGACTCCTCATCCACCCGGACTCCCCCGCGAAACATTCCCAGCAGCCCAACCCCCTTTCCAGACACCGAGCGCCAAACTCCCTAATAATTCATAAGGCCAATTGAGCCGGCGGCTCCTCTTCTGCCCGTCGTTTGTTCTCCGTGCCTGAAAGGATAGCCGCCGCTGCCGGTGCGCTTTCGCGTCGTGCAGCTACCGGGTCCAAAGCGTAGCAGAATCCCGCTCCGTGCCCGGGTGCGGTGCGTTTTCCGCGAAGGAGCGTGAGGAACCGCGGCCATTATTAGAGTTTTCGCGAACGAGGGGGTACGTGGCCAGGGGCGACGTGCGTGCGAAGGCGCGGGGGATGAAGCTTTAATAACCTGTTATACCTGGGCCGGGTGTCACGGAGCGGCCCTTAAAGCGGATCCGGGCGGAAAGTTCCGCGGGTCTGGCCTCGGACGCGGGCGTAATGTACGGTAACCCCAGATCCCTCGAGTGCGGCGCTGACGACCGAGTCAACGGTGGGCACCAAGGCGCCCGGCTCTGCTCTGCTCAGCGGTGCAGCGAACCAGCGTATTCCGGGCGCCTCTTATTTTCTGTCGTCCCGCACAAGGGGGGCTTGAATAATTGATGGCCCTGCGTCGGAGGCGCCGCGGAGAGGAGGGCGCTTCGTGTCCGGCGGGAACGCCGTTCGCTCTCGTTCGCGCGAGGGTCGAACCCGAAGTCATTAGGACGTGGCCTGGAGGCTGAAGACGGTTGCCGCGGACTCCGCGTTCTTCGTCCCTTCTCGGCCGAGAGCCTTTTGGCCGTCGAGCGTGAAGGGGTGTGGATTCCAGGAAGGACTGTCCCAGCCTGATCCCTTAGCCGCTTTTCCACCCCCCACCCCCCACCCCATCTGGTTTGTGCTCTGCTTAACTTCCAGTTCCACCTTGGTTTTGTCATCCCTCCGTCTTCGGTTTAGTTTCGAGTGGTTAATGCTCTTCCATTGTTCCCAGGCTCTCCTGCCGCTTTTTCCGCTCCGTAATACGAGAGGAGTCACGTTGCTGCCGAAAACGCTCCGCGGAAAGGGGTTTTGTCTAAAATTAATAGCGGAATAAGTTCGAACCCCGCTCGGTCCGCGTGGGTTTGGCCTCGCGATGGACTGGCGTCCCGTCCAGGGCGTATCCCTCCGCCCCGTAGGTCTTGTGCCCAATGTTTCCGGGATAGGCTCCCGCTCCCCGCGACCCCGCTCGATTGGATCGATACGTCATATTTCAACAAGTGTTAAATAGCGCTTTGTCACCCACCTGTTGTCACCAGTCGTTTAACCGTAGAGTATTTCTAATTTAACGTCACTAACTTTTACGCATTTCTACAGCTCGGTATTTTACCGGAACAGTTCGGGTACAGTAACGTACCGCAGCGTACGATAGCGGGGCCTTCCAGAACTCACTCGTCCAGTTTTTTAACCAAGCTGGCTGGAGAAGCAAGAGGACGTTAATGTGAGTAATAACTCTGAAGCAGCGCAAGAGGTCGGTGGGGAAAGTAGCGGGAGCCATTGTGACGGGAGCTTCTTCGGCGGCTCAGTTTGTACCCCGTCCGTCTGCTCGTCGACGTTCGCCTTCATTCGTGCAGCGGATGCTTTTCTCCAAAGCAACTTGGAGCTATTTACACCGGTAGATCATTTTACCGCGGCAGTTTTTAGGGTAAGTACTTCACGCAAGGTACTGTAGCTGGAGGCGAGACTCGAACCTGCAACCTTTGGGTCTAAAGGCAGCAGCTCTAACTACTGCCCTACCAGGTGGCCTTCGCACGGGTGAGGTTAGCGTGGGTCCTCTGCCCTGATGCTCCGTGCACACAAAATAACTCTCTCTCTTCCCTAATGGCCATCTGTGTTCTGTGTTATAGCCACAGGTTGCTTTCACACACTCACACTGATTGAAACCGCTCGTCCCAAGCAGGGTCACGGCGAACCGCAGCCTAACCCGGCAACGCGGGGCGTAAGGCCGGAGGGGGAGGGGACGCGCCCGGGAAGGACGGGACGCCGGTCCGTCGCAAGGCGCCCCGAGCGGGACTCGAACCCCAGACCTGCCGCGCCGCCGCACCCCCAGTAACGTTGCTTTGAATGATACAAAATGAATCTGTTTCTACTTTGAATCCAGTGAATATTTAATTTTGTAGACAACGGGGAAATGGATGATATCGAACAGCTGGGGGGGAGAAGAACTGCATAGGGTGCGTAAGTGGGTTTGGAGGTCAACTGGCAGCGGAGTGAACGGTAACCGTGACTCTGTACGCGAACATGACGAGTATCAGTCGCAGGAGGTTCTTGTCTCGTAGTACAGTGCTGCTCAGCGGCTTCCAAAGATAAATTTAATAAATCGTGCTAGGGTGTGAGGGGGTGCGGCGGTGCAGCGGCTTTGGCCTCCGCGCACTTTCCGGCGGGTCTGGCGTTCGAGTCCTGCTCGGGGCGCCTTGCGACGGACCGGCGTCCCGTCCCGGGCGCGTCCCCTCCCCCTCCGGCCTCGCGCCCCGCGTTGCCGGGTTAGGCTCCGGCTCCCCGGGACCCCGCTCCGGACGAGCGCTTTCGGTCAGCGTGCGTGCGCGCCAGCGCTCGGGTATGAAGCGAAAGTGAGGTGAGCCCACCGGGACTTTATGCCTCGTCTCCGGCGCGGAACGTTATTGCGCAACGCAGCAGCTCGTCCGTCGAAACGGCCGCGGCTCGTCGTAGCTCTGTCCGGGCTTGTAGGGCGGCAGGTACGGCGACGCATCCGGGAGGGAGCGAGGTCGAACGCGAACGCGTACGGTACGCGGTCCGCCTTCCCGTACCCTCCCGGCGGGGGGCTGCGTGGGAAGTCCCACCCGCACCCGCCGTGCGAGATTAAGCCCCTCCCCTCGGACACACCCGCCCCGGGCCGTGCATTCTTTCCGCGGGGAGGATCTCCCAACTAACCCTCTTGGGAATTTTCTCCATGGCCCGTTTCCAGGGGGATTTTCGCCTTCCCCCGGCTCCCGGATTCCTCGCGCGTACCGATACGCCCGTGCGTTTTCTTAGGCTTCCGACCTGCGAGCGCCTCCCTTCTCGAACCCGCGCTGCCGCCCGCCGCCCGTGGGTTGATGCGTGGGGACGACGGGTGGGCCGGGGTGGGGCGGGGTCACATTTCGAAGGAGAAAACGTTCCGGTTCAATTAAGGTAAATATAAGTTGTCGTCCCCGTGGGGGAATTTATAATAAAAAAAAAAAAAAAAAATGTTTCTAGTACTGCTTTGTGTTTTGGAGTGAGTGAGTGCTGTGCAGCAGGTGGCTTGTGGATTCCTTCATGTGTTTTACCAACGAAAGAAGGAACGCTGATGGGCGACTGCTAGCGCGGGGTGCCAGGGGTGAGCGGCAGTCCTTCACGAAGGCCTCCCGGTCCCAGCCGCCCCCCACCCCGCTTTGGCTAATCGAGGTGCCGCTGCCCTCCTGCCCCTCCGGCGTCCGCTCTACCTCCAGGCGTCGAAGCCTCTTTGGAGGCTCCGGCGTTTCCGAGGCCTGCTGTCCAAACAAACGCTCACGGTTATACGTTCAGCAGTTTCAGTTTTGGAGAAAGCGGGCTGGACGGCGCTTACGTTTGTTTATTTAGCAGACGCTTTTCTCCAAAGCGACTTCCAACGAACTCTATGTAGTGTTACCAGCCCACACACCTTATTCACCGCGGTGACTTACACTGCTAGATACACCACTTACACTGGCTCACTCATCCACACATCAGTGGAGCACACACACACACTCTCTCTCTCTGTCACTCACACACTGGGGTAAACCTGAACAGCATGTCTTTGGAGTGTGGGAGGAAACCAGAGCACCCGGAAAATAAATACAAACTCCACACAGGCTGAGCGGGGGTCGAACCCGCGTCCTCTCGCACCACCCAGGTGCTGTGAGACAGCAGCGCTACTTGCTGTGCCGCCCATGCTCCGCTTTATCCTCCGCTATTCCTCCTCTCGTGTTGAGAACTTTGGCTGTTAACCAAGTCTTTACCCCAGTTAAGGCCTTATTCACCCACACTTGTGGTTAGAGCTACTGCCTTTGGACCCGAAGGTCGTAGGTTCAATTCCCATCTCCAGCTGTGGTACCCCTGAGCAAGGTACTTACCCTAATTGCTCCAGTAAAATTACCCAGCTGTAAAAACGGGTTAATAATTGTAACCTTAACGCTGTAAGTTGCTTTGGAGAGAAGTGCGAGCTAAAAGAATACATGTTAAGCGCTCAAGGCCTTTCTCTTGTGTCCCACGCCTGGGGCTGGAATGGCAGAAAGACGTCCGTTCGCAGTCAGTATGATCACTGGGGCTCTTTCCTCTCCGCTTCGGAACTAAAGTGGAACGAGAGCGCCGTCCTCCAGACGCGCGCAGCAGCGCGCAACACGACAAATGACTCGGCGGTCAGTCCTAAGAGCCAGGGAGCCCTCCGTGTCTTCGGATCAGGCGGTCTCCGAAACGCTGGGGTTCCGGGGGAGATGCCCTTCGTATCGGCGGCGAGCGTGGTCTCGTTGCCCCGGGCTGGGGTCCGATCGGGTCGGCGGAGAGGGTCACGGTCCCTACGGAGCCGCGGCATCGCGGAGCGGCTTTTGGGAAGGGAGATGCGGAATCGCCCCCGAGGACGGGTTCGAACTCTTCGCGGCTCTGACAAAGCGCGACCGGCTGCGTGCCAGTTAGGGGAACGTGCGGCTCGACCGAAACGTGACTAAGCGTGCTCGCAGCCTCTCGGGTACACGCGACGGCGGGGTGAATCTGCGCCGGCTGCGGGTGCGAAAAAGGGGCCGCAAACCTCAGAGCGAGCGGTTATTAATTTTCTCAGCGGAATCTTTCCTTCAAAGCTCCTTCGTAATTTTTTTTTTTTTTTTTTGGTTTAATTGCAAACCTTTTGCTGTGTCGGTGAAGCGTAAATATCCGAAATACAAAAACGGTACAGTTGTTTTTTTGCTATAAACTCCGAAATAAGGAAATAAATGTTTTCCGGGGGGGGGGAGAAAAAAAAAAATTGAGAAACGCGTTAGGACATCCGGGATGTGGAGCTGCCTGTCGATTCGAAATCGAAATGAGCTCGAAAACCAGGGCAGCGCAGTTGGCAGGCGCCGAAACGTGGTCGTTTTCATGCCCGTCCTCGATGATGCTCCTCGCCGCTCAGTTTCTCCTGGTATTAATGGCTGTGAGTGGCTGCTTAGCTAAGATTTAAAATCAGGGATGCGCACTGAGGACCAGAAAGCCTCTACCCTCTACATGTGCTTTTAGGACTCCAGAGCAGGAAATTTTGAAACGCTGAGCCGTTTCGGCGGAGGATTTCAACGGCTGAAAATGGAATAAAGTGCAGCAAAAATAAATGGCGTGCGGGTGTCAAAATGTGTCGCTATTTACGTCTTTCATGCGGGCATTTTTTGGTTGCTCTCCCCGCTCTGCTGCCCGTATCGGCGGCGCGGCGAGTAGCGCTGCTGTCTCCTGGGCGGTGCAAGAGGACGTGGGTTCGACCCCCGCTCGGTCCGTGTGGAATTCGCGTGTTCTCGGGGTGCTCTGGTTTCCTCCCACACTCCAAAGACATGCCGTTGAGGTTCGCCCACAGGCTCTCTGGCACAAGCGCGCTTCCTTACCCCGCCGTGTCAACTGCTGCCGCCGAGACGCAGCACAGGCGCAGTCCACCCCAAGAAAAAGGCCGTGGTGGGTGGAAGGATGACCATAAATCATTCATTGGTTCAAAACCTCGACAGTTCCTCTCAAGGTGTTCCCTGCCCCCATCTTCCCCGAGCGAACGCGAAGCCTGGCCAGCGCGATCTGAAGAGCACTCAAAATGCCTCGCTCTAATTGTTTCTGATCCGAGCTCTCTGCAGGTCCTCCTGTCCGTGTGCTTCGGCGGAGCGGAGACGACGGTAAAACGGCGCTCGTTTTCATCGAGGCTCGTCCACGGAATACGCGAGGTCTCGGCTGAGCTCGGGGCAGTGGCGTGCGGGGAAGTGGGAGAAGGTTTAGGTGCACGTGTGAAAGGGGCCCTGGTGCAGAAGGGCCAGCGCCTCCGCCAGGGCCCGGTTAACCATTTATAGTCCCTGGTAAACGGTTCTCCTGGAAAAAAATCACTGCTAAGGTGCACAGACATATTGCAGAAGACGTTGGGCTAATTGGACCTGTGTAATTTGTAATTGGAGCGGTCGAACCGGTGCCGCCTAATGAATGTTTTACAGCCCGATCGTTTTACGGTTCGCTGCAGAATCCCCGTGTCACGAGCGTCGAAGCCCTTTTTACGTTGTCCTGCTGCAGAGTTACGATGCTGTCGGGTACCGCTGAGGATTCCCCGCAGCTCAGGTAACCTTCTTCTGTCCCAGGGTTCACGTGTGACATGGTCCAGCCCGGTGTTTTTCGACGCAGTTGTGCAAATCGGGGTCTTTGTGCCGAAATATTGGAGAAGAACCGGTAGAGGTTCTCCTTTCTTCTGTGGAGGCATAAGAAAAATGTGTTGTGCAGTTTACGTTTATTTATTTATCAGACGCTTTTCTCCAAAGAACCTTCCAACGAACTCTATGCAGTGTTATGAGCCCACACACCTTATTCACCATGGTAACTTACACTGCTAGATGCACTACTTACGCTGGCTCACTCATCCATACATCAGTGGAACACACACTATGGGTGAACCTGAACAGCATGTATTTGGAGTGTGGGAGGAAACCAGAGCACCCGGAGGAAACCCACGCAGATACGGCGAGAACATGCAAACTCCACACAGACTGAGCGGAGATCGAACCCATGTCCTCTCGCACCACCCAGGCGCTCCGAGACAGCAGCGCTACTCTCTGCGCCGCCCGGTTCGCGCTTTACCGGTTCTAAGCGTCGTAGCCATACCGCCGTTTCTGCGCACCCTCTTACTTCGAACCCCTAGCACGGAGACCATCGCTTGTCCACGGTTCCATCGGAGAACATGGGCTTTGGCACCACGGTCCTCCGTTGCAGCCGCGCTCCGCTCAAAACGCCCCCAGCGGACAGTAGGCCGCTACACCTCCGGCAAACGTAGCTCTGTCTGCGGCGCCCTACGTTACCGGATGGTCCGGTTCAAAACGCCGCTCTTGGGATGAGGACGAAACGAGGGAAGCGCTCAGGAGAGCATACGTGCGAGACACTGCGGCGTCGCCCCCGCCTCCCACGTCCTCCTCTCGGGCGGACGTTCGGACCGTCCGTGTGTCCCGCTGCATCTCGAGTCAATGGGGTTAGGAAGGCCTGGAGGCGAAGCGGCCTTTTCGCGGAAGACCCCGGGGAGGGAGAACACGTTACGCGAAGCGGCAGCATGTGACCAGAAACTACAACCATAAAGCACAGAATGTGCTCGAGGAAGAGGCTGTAGCAGATGGTGTCGGAAGAATACGGTACGTCGGCCATAAGGAAAAGGTGCTATGTAGTTGCGGCAATAACAGCGGCAAGAACAACAAAGGTACCCCATAGTAAGAGTGGCGGTCGTAATACGTTTATGTCAAATGGGTGTTTTTCCAACCGTTTTTGGTTCTTTGTTTTCAATTTCATTAGTGCAGTATGCGGAGCGTGCATCCGCGATGTTGGCGTTCAGGTGTTTAAGTGCTGGATTGAACCGAACCGAGTTTTCGGGAGCAATGCCGGAGGAACAGCTGTCACTGGAGGAGCGGTGGTTGTGGTGTAGATGCGCTGCTGTGTCCCTGCCCTTTCCTGCAGCGTGTCTACCGACTAAGACTGCAAGCGCCCCGCTGAGCCACCCACTCCCTCGCTCCTAATCCCCCTTAATCCCCCCCCCCCCCCCCATGTTCTCCATCCCTCTCGCTAGCCTTTCCCTCGGCCGCAACTCACTTGCTCGGTTTTATCTTCCTCCTCCCGCTGTCTGTCCTCTCTCTGATAGACGCGCACGCACATACGCACGTTCCCCCCCCCCCTTCCTCGTGCATTTCTGTCTCCCTCTACCGCCCTTTCTGCAGCCCCCCGCGACGACCGTGTCTCTCATCTTCCCAGTTCAGATACCATTCTGCGATAATTGTTCGCTGACCCGACGAAGCCTTTAGGTAAATGGACGGCGCTGGAACGGATGACGGGAATGGACACCGTGTGAACCGTGTAGGCACAGACACAGCCTTTCGGGGACTCCTCGACCATCTGAGTCTGGATCAGCAACATTGTGGCGTCTGTTACTCAGTGGCTATAGCCCTGCCTCCTGCTTGTTCTATTGCAGGCCCGCGGTGTGTGCGGCGGTGGCACTGCTTACGTTTACATTCATTTATTTATCGGACGCTTTCCTCCAAAGTGACTTCCAATGAACTCTATGTAGTGTTATGAGCCCACACACCTTATTCACCGCGGTGACTTACACTGCTAGATACACTACTTCCACTGGGTCACTCATCCATGCATCAGCGGGACGCACTCTCTCTCGCTCACACGCTATAGGTGAACCTGAACAGTATGTCTTTGGAGTGTGTGAGGAAACCAGAGCGCCCCAGAGAAAACCCACACAGGGAGAAGATGCAAACTCCACACAGACTGAGCGGGGATCGAACCCACGTCCTCTCGCACCACCCAGGTGCTGTGAGACAACAGCGCTGCCGCTTACCGCTGTTGCTTCGTATGACCTCTCGCCACCTGACTGGCAGTTTGCGGGCACAAGGATGCACATGGCATCTTCTGCAGTGCCTCTACTTAAAACACGCTCTTCTTTGTATTCACTTCATGTCTTCGAGAGCATTGACCCTCACGTGGCCAGATTTGAGATTCGAGTTCAAATCAGCCCTCTATTGGTACTGGGTCAGTGTAAAATATGGAATGGATTTTTAAATAATTCATTTTCAGTGTCTCTCACTGTGTCACATGTATAGAAAGTCAACCCGCTGTCAGGAGCGGACAGCATTCGCATTTGTCCTTTAATAATTTAGGCTCCGTTCCGTTGGGTTTGAACGCCGGAGAACCCGGCGCTGGCGGCAGGCGGCTGTTGCTGGAGCGTTTTGGTCCGACGCAGGATGGGAGCAGCCTTCGCCTTGTTAGTGACCATAACGCGGAGGCCTCTCTGACCCTCACCTCCCGGCTCCCGAAAGACGATCGCGTGATCCTCAGAAGATCCGGTTGTCATGCGCAGGTCTTTTCTATTAAAATTACGTATCCGGCGTGCAGGTGTTTTTCTATAAATCGAAATTAGTTTCCGGCATGCAGACATGTAGGTGTCGTTCTTATACAGATGCCCCTCGACTTATGATTTTTCGACTTCACGATGGTGAGCTGGCGATACACATTCGGTAGAAACCGTACTTCGAATTTTGAATTTAGATCCCCCCCCAGCAAGTGATTTGCAGCGCGATACTCTCTCGTGATGCTGGGCAGCGGCAGTGATCCGCATCTCCCAGTCCGTGTCACAGAGGTGTGTACTGGGTGTGTTAAATGCATTTTCGACTTGCGATGGGTTTTGCGGGGACCACCTATATAATATATATATATTATATACACACATACACACACACTTTCCGACCCGCTCATCCCATACGGGGTCGCGGGGAACCGGAGCCTAACCCGGCAACACAGGGCGTAAGGCTGGAGGGGGAGGGGACACACCCAGGACGGGACGCCAGTCCATTGCAAGGCACCCCAAGCGGGACTCAAACCCCAGACCCGCCAGAGAGCAGGACCCGGTCAAACCCGCTGCGCCACCGCGCCCCCCGCTGTATAAATATATATATATACATACATATATATATACACACGTATTTCTCTTTTTTTGCCCTTTTTCATTTTGCTATGGGCACTGGAGAAATCTTTTTTTTTTTTTTTTTTTTTTTTTTAAAAACTTTTTATGATTTGTTAGCTCATCCAAGACTAATTTATTCTTGTCTCCTTCAATGTGCTAGATAGTGTTTACAGATGGGTTTGTCTCGATGCACTCGAGTGTGCGCACTCCCGTGTACGTGATAGGAGCGCATGTCCGGTGCTGTGTTATTTATAGCCGTGGGGACAGTTGCGTCCCTGTATAAGTCACGGGTGTTTTATCAACAGTCGAGCGGCGTGGAGAGGACGTCGGCAGGAGGAGGTCATGAGGATGGGGCTGGATCTTACAGCGACTCGTGCGCTTCCTTCGCAGGCAGTGACATACGTCCGCCAGAGAACAGGAACGATGAGGTCAGCATCTCTGGGCTTTGTGCTCCTCGGAGCCCTTTTATCACGAGGCGCCGGCTTCGGTCCCGTGCTTCGCCCTGTGCGCACCCCCAAAGTATAAAAAGCGAAAGAGAGCGAAAACTTGATGCAGTGATAAAGGCACCAGGAGCCTTGGGGAATAGGATAAAGAAAATGTGGAAAGGAATAGAGGGGTGGAAGAAGCGTGCTCTTTGATCGCTCGCCCGCTTCGGCTCCTCAAGAGACGGGCTGAGGGCTGAGGAAGGTCTCGTATCGGCACCGCTTTCCTCGTCCCAGAGGGACGTTCACGGCGAGAGGAGCCTCGAAGCGCAGGGTGACACCGCAAACTTCTCAGCCGCTCGTCCCGGTTTCGGGGTTTCTTTATTTTGTCGGTACAGTGACGAAGCTGTGATTTATTTTGGCTTTAAGTAATACCGCAAGGGTTTCGGAACGGCTCGACCTGCAAAGGCGTTCGCCTCATTAAGGAGGCGCGAGGCCGTCTGAGGAACGGCGCTGGTGTCGCTTTACCGCGTTACCTGACTGCCGGCTGTAAAGCTCGTGTCTCAACAGACGGCCGCTGGCTGATGCGAGCCTGTTGGAGGAACTCGAACCCTGTTCCTTCGATATTTCCCAGCGTTGTGTAAACATGTTTTACATGGCTAAACTGGAGGTGGGGAGGGACCGAAATACACAAACCAGGGATGAGCTCAGAGAGCGTTTGGAGGAAGCGCTGCTCTCATCCCCAGATGACCTTCCTGTGGGAAGTCCCCTCGATGATGGAGCCTCTTCTCAGACGGTAGTGGTTCCACCTCTGATGGAAGATGAGCAGCCACACAGTGGGCTCCTCTTCCTGTTGTAACTCGCAAAGTGCTCTCGCTGTTAAGAAAGGGAGACATACGGAGGGAGTGACTGGGCTCTCCTCCACCTCCCTGCAAACCTTCTGATGCAGCCAGAGGTCCAGGACTATCTCAGACTCATCTGCATGTTCAGTGACTAATACATGGTACATCCTGCTACCACAAGGCCGTCGTGCCTCTTGGCATAACTGAGTCGACTTCAGTCTAGAAAGAAACTCGTACTTCTGCTTAGATTGAGATGACTCCCCGCTTCTAGTTCTCACCTGAAACCCCGATCCTATACAGACATGCGTCGCCTAACGACGGGGATACATTCTGAGAAATGCGATGTCATCGTTGTGCGAAGATCATAGAGTGCACTTATACACACCTGGATGGTATAGCCTCGATCATAGAGCGTATTTATACACACCTAGATGGTATAGCCTTGATCATAGAGTGCACTTATACAAACCTAGATGGTGTAGCCTCGATCATAGAGCATATTTATACAAACCTAAATGGTATAGCCTCGATCATAGTGTTTTTATACACACCTAAATGGTACAGCCTCGAGGCAGTCAAGAGACACGGTAAACATGAGATTTATGATGCTGCTGCTGGCGTAACACAGCGTACTGTTTTACAGTAAACTTTTTTTATGAGTAGGAAGAGTACACTGTAAAATAGCGATAAGTACAGAGTAGTAAATACATAAACCAGTAACACAGGTGTTTATTTTCCATTATCAAGTATTACGTACTGTACATAATTGTATGTGCTGTACTTTTATACGACTGGCAGCGCAGTAGGTGTGTCTACAGCAGCACCACCACGAACACGTGAGTAACACTTTGCGCTACGACGTCGCTGGTCGATAAGAACCTTTCGGCTCCATTATAATCTTATGGGACCACCGTGGTACATGAGGTCAGTCGTTGCCCGAAATGTCGTTAAGCAGCGCATGACTGCATATCCCTCCCTTTGATTAGTTTTGCATAGCAGATGGGCCTTCTCTAAGTTAGAACTTGCGTAATATGGTTTTGAATATTATCTGACTTCATTTAGCAGAGTTTTTGCTGAAGCGTATCTTCCAAACAGTCCCACAGGGCCGTGAGCGCGTGGTCTCGAGGTGCAGAGTCGGGATCTTACGTCACGGTCATGCTTAGCGTTTGCCTCGGTTGTCGACCTCTGCCGCACCTGAGTGCGGGGCTGTTGGCGCGTAACGGGCAGCTGGGGAGTGCGGACAAGCCAGCTTGCTGCTCCTCCGGAGACGAACATCGCGCAGCTCTTTTTTATTTGCTTAAAATGATCACGTCTGAGGGCTTTCCTTGTGCCGCATACCAGCACATTCTGTGTAGAGAGAAATGTAACCCATTGAATCTTTCTGATGTGTATTTACATCTATTCGTGGAGCAGACGCTTTTCACCAAAGTGACTTCCAATGAACTCTCTGTAGCGCTACCAGCCCACACACCTTATTCACCGCGGTGACTTACACTGCTTGATACACGACATCACTCATCCGTATATCAGTGGAACACACACACACACACACACGCTCTCTCTGTCACTCACATAATATGGGTGAACCTGAACAGGCTGTCTTTGGAGTGTGGGAGGAAACCAGAGCACCCGGAGGAAACCCACACAGACACGGGGAGAACATGCAAGCTCCGCCCAAACTGAGCAGGGATCGAACCCACATTCTCTCGCACCACCCGGGCACTGTGAGAGAGCAGTGCTACTCGCTGTGCTCGTGCCGCCCCGGTTCAGCTTACAGTAACTTTTACCATGCAGAAATACGTTTCTCAATAAGACCTTCAGACTGCCCCCACAATGTGGTGTGTGTGTGTGTGTGTGTGTGTGTGTGTGTGTGTGTGTGTGTGTGTGTGTGTGTGTGTTAGTGATGCTAACAGAGAGGCAGAGTAAGATAAATGACAGAGAAAAAGGCAAAGCTCATGAACTCAGGAAAACCAGGAGGGCTGTAGGTCACATGAGGCTCTTTCAAAGTGCAGTCGCATGCTCCCGGGTGGTCTTTACACGTTCACCGTCCCACCCGCTCCCTTCTGAGCGCGCCGCGTTCTCTATTTGGCTTTCGTTGCTGGCACTAGATAGGCAGAGGGTTTATCCTCCTGGGTCCGCCGAGCCTGCGCTCGAGTCAGGGTTAGATGTCAAAGGTTAAATGCTGATTGCTTTACACATCAGCTCTTGTTCCCTGCTGTGCAGCACACAACTGAAAGGATTTTAAATCGAGCTAAATACTGAAGAGTACGTGTAGGAGAGGATCTTTCAACAGGGATGAAGCCTCGGCCCACGGCGCAGGAGCTGCGAGGAACCGGCGTCACCCACTACACCACCACCGTGCTGCTCGCAGATACTGCCTCTTCACCTACACCCAGTTCTTTTTTTGGCAAGTAATGAATGTGAGGGAAGAACATCCCCCCCCCCATCCCCACCCCCACCCCAAAGGATTAAACGCATCCATGATCCATGTCGGCAAGCTTAGGCATACAACTACAACATCTCCCTGACACGAGTGGCGACGCAGAATTAAAAGGGGTGGCACGGTGGCACAGGGAGTGGCGCCGCTGTCTCCCTCTGGCTGGGTGGTGTGCGAAGACATGGGTTCGATCCCCGCTCAGTCTGTGGAGTTCGCATGTTCGCCCCCGTGTCTGTGGGTTTCCTCCGGGTGCTCTGGTTTCCTCCCACACTCCAAAGACATGCTGTTCAGGTTCTCCCAGACAGAAAGAGTGTGTTCCAGTGATGTATGGATGAGTGACTCAGTGTAAGTAGTGTATCTAGCAGTGTAAGTCACCGCGGTGAATAAGGTGTGTGGGCTCATAACATTACGTAGAGTTCGTTGGAGAAAAGTGTCTGATAAATAAACGTACACTGCCCTCCATTGTGTGTATGTTGCATGAATGCCTTTTTGATATCTGCCCTAGATGACTAAGTGTGCCGCTTTTGTGATTAATGAGAAGTAGATCCTAAGTTTACGGAATCTTCCGGATGGCAATGCACGCATTAACACACGTTGAGCATCGTTCTGCCGGGTGACGCGCGCATCCCCGATCCCCGTGCCGTGTGGCTTGCCTCGCTCGACCCCTGTTTCACAAATGCTTTAACCAAACAGACGGAGTACTAATTCAGTTTGTTCGGAATGTTGAAATAGAGGCCTTCGGCTTTTCTTGTACGTTCTTGTCCTCTGGGTATTTTTACACGTTTCGCATTTTTTGCAGAAACGATGTGACCGTTGTAAGGCTACGTATACACACCTCTTTGTGTGTGGCGGCGGTCTGATGCGCTTTGGTTAATTTCCTCGGCTGTAAATTTAACTGCCCGTTACTCTGTTTCTGTCCCGCCGTCCTCCTCGGAGCCGACCTTCTGCTGGCCTGCCGTTGCCTAAAGAGATGAAAATTCGAAACTTCTGGCTGGAGCGCTTGCCAGTCTCGCGAACCTACTGTCTGTCCTCCCGCCGCACCGACTGTCTGGAATGCGCCGCCGTTGGACGCCGTCCCGCGTGTTCCTGTAGCACTGATGTCAGGAGGTAAAGAAATATGTAAATGACCTCATGACACAGAGGCCCCGCTGGAGAAGCGAACTGATTCCCAAGGGTGAACTCGCACTCGGTAGTAATGAGGTGCAAGTAAGTACTTTGCATTACAGGATTACCTGCGGTGAAAAGAATGTCCTCATAAATTCGCCGGTCAAACGGAGATTATTTGATTGCGACTGGACGCGTGTTTAACAGAGGTCCGTTCTGCTCGTGCACAACCTGGGAGCTGCAGGCTAAATGGCCTGTGCTGTCGTAGGCCGAGTTCTCATCGGGCGTTTGCCCCTGTTCCTGACGTCTCAGTTTGCATATTTAGGAGACAATTTTCTCCAAAGCGACTTGCAACGAACTCTATGCAGCGTTGAGCCCACACACCTTATTCACCGCGGTGACTTACACTGCTAGATACACTACTTACACCGGGTCGCTCATCCATACATCAGTGGAACACACTCTCTCTCGCTCACACACTATAGGTGAACCTGAACAGTATATCTTTGGAGTGTGGGAGGAAACCAGAGCGCCCCAAGAACATGCAAACTCCACGCAGACTGAGCAGGGGTCAAACCCACATCCCCTCTCACCACCCAGGCGCTGTGAGACAGCAGCGCTACTCGCCGTGCCCCCATGTTGCCCAACGCTGTTTGGGATCGGCGGCAAACAGTGTTATCGGGTTAATTTATCACATTGTTTACCGAGCACCTCATGGTCCGAGGGGGAGATTACTTTCTCTGAGCTCCAGTGTGACTTCAAAAGAAGCGCTGTTAGTTTTACGTGCAGTTAGCCACCATGTGCGGGGTTTATTTATCCCTGTTTATTTAATATGGACAAGTGAGCATTCACGCTGCATGGCGGAGCGAGAATGGAAAAGCGGACAGATCCTGCTCCCGCGCTGCCGCTGTCAACTGTCCATCCTACAGGCAAGCGGGAGTGTAGGCAGGTGAAAAACACACGGGATGGCAGTGATGAAACGGTCCACTTCTGGCTGCAGCAGAGCTGCGGTTATATTGGGGTGGGTATGGGATCGGGCGATGGGCCATCCTCGAGCGGTACGGCGCTGGACCGAGAGGATGTCTTGGAAGTCGGGGGTTGCCGTGGGAAACCAAGATTCAAAGAGAGAAGCAGGGCTTTTGCTTGTTACTTGCCTCACCCTGCACTTCAAGCTCTTCTACAAAAACAGCTCATGCTCATCACACAGATGAGAGATGGAACCCAACAGGCCTGCACACATTTACATTTTTTTTTTGTTAAATCTAGTTCATGCTTTTCTCTAAAGCCGCCTACAATTATTCACCCATTTATACAGCTTGCTAATTTTATTGGAGTAATTTAGGGTAAGTACCTTGTTCAAGGGTAATACAGCTAGAGGTGAGGGTCAAACCTACAACCTTTGTATCTAAAGGTAGTAGCACTAACCACTACGCTACCAGCTGTCCCACAGTCCTCCATCGGTCTTTGTTATGAGCGTGAGGGGCTGAGGGAGCTGAAGGACCAAAGTGCTTTACTCTCGCCTGCCGTCAAAATCTCAGCTTTCTTCTCCCAAGTGACCCTTCGGCTGAGAAACACGTTGAACATCTTTCAGCTGTGGGCCGGACTTTTGCTGACATTTGCTCATTTGCTGCATTTGCATCGTTTTCCAGTGGCCAGCGATGTTGGTAGAATGTGCCGTTGGCACGTGTACGTCCTCATGCGATGCGGATCGATGGCGCAGAGGCAGGCGGACCTCTGAGTCTGAAATTGGCTAAAAGCTGGTCTTGTCAAAACACAGTCCTCTCCGGTTGCCTCTGGTCGCTGTTCCTGACATCATACCCAAACCCTACTGACTGCTTGAAAGTCGTGAGAATTATGTTCGGAAAATAAGAGAATGGGGTCGCTGTATATGGCGCATATTTATATATTATGTGCATGTGTGGCAGTGAGGGCTTGTATGAGTATCTGTGTGTGTTTTGGTGGCACCATGAGTAGTGCTGGCTGCTGTCTCCTAGTGCCTGGGTGGTGCAAGAGGACATGGGTTCGATCCCCGCTCAGTCTGTGTGGAGTTTGCGTGTTCTTGGGGTGCTCTGGTTTCCTCCCACCCTCCAAAGACATACTGCTGAGGTTCACTCATAGTGAGTAACAGAGAGAGTGTGTGTGTTCCACTGATGTATGGATGAGTGAGCCAGTGTAAGTAGTATATCTAGCAGTGTAAGTCCCCACGGTGAATAAGGTGTGTGGGCTCATAACACTACATAGAGTTCATTGGAAGCTGATTTGGAGAAAAGCGTCTGCTAAATAAATTTAAACGTTTCACAAACTGGGTTTGTGTCAGAAAGGAAGTGTGTGTGCGCGCGCGCATTTCTGCTCGTACACGCGTGCATGCAGGGCAGCGGGCTGCGTGTGTGCGCTGAGACGTTCTCGCTGGCAGATGGACGTGGGAGGCCTATTGATGAGCCCAGACAGCTCTCGCAGCGAGAGGCAGAGGGAGCGCCGGCCTGCGTGGGCTTCCGCTCCTCTGCTCGGCCGCAAAGGAAGGGAGCCGGGACGGGCGGGCCCGTCCTGCTGCTTTAAAAAGACCTGTGTGGGAAATAGGCAGGTTGGACCACATTTAGAAATGTGTCGTTCAGTCCAACAGTGTCTGCCCTTGACAGCGCTGCAGGCTGTTTTTTTTTTTTTTTAAATTAAAAAAAAATGCAAAGCGGCTCTGCACTCGACTGTCCCTCTCCCTCTGCGTTCCGGTTCGAAATCCCAATCCCACGGAGCCTCCGTGCACGGCGCAAAGTGCATCGCCTACGTAGATGCAGCCTAATCGAACGCGGAGTCCGTGCCCACTCAGAATACCCCCCGCCCCCACCGGCTCCCCTCGTTCTCCGGCTCTGCCGTAACAGGCCCGAGAGTCGCGGAAGCAGAAGGAAAGAGGGGAAGAATGATGACAACCTGCCTCGGCATGCTGGGACCGAAATGCGGTTTCGCTTCGGAGAATGCACAACAGGAAGTGGCACAGTATCCCAGAGCAGCTCTGCAGATCTGTGCGAGATAAGATGAGATATAGGCTGGATAGCTGCACTGTGAAGGGAAAAAAAAAAAAATAAAAATTGCCTAAGGTGCCTATACCCTGTTATTACCCATCTTTACATTTAGCTGATGCTTTTCTCCAAAGCAATTTCTGCTCTTAAGGTCACAATTATTACATGCTTACAATCATTTACCCATTTATACAGCTGGGTAATTCTCACCGGAGCAATTTAGGGTAAGTACCTTACACAAGGGTACCGCAGCTGGAGGGGGGGAATCGAACCTGCGACCTTGGGGGTCCAAAGGCAGTAGCTCTAACCGCTATGTTACCAGCCGTCTTGAATTTACTTGCTCTCATCTTAATAATTGCACTGCACGGTACAGGTGGTCCCCGATTTACGATGGGGGTACATTCCGCGAAACCCATCGTAAGTCGAAAATGCATTTAATACACCTAACCTACCGAACATCGTAGCCTGGCATACGTGCGATGTCCATTATTGGCTTGACGCCTTCGTGCTGCACAGTTACCTTGAGTTTCTCCTCAACAGTAATTGCCTTCCTCTTCTTCTTCCCACCAGTAGTAGGAGAAACAGGGGTATTTCGTAGACATGACGGATGCACGAAACACGACCGCGTGACGGACCGGGAGATGCGGATCGCTGCCGCTGCCCAGCATCGCGAGAGAGTATCGCACCGCGTATGGCTTGCTGGGAAAAAAATCGAGATTCGAAGTACGGTTTCTACTGAACGTCTATCGCCAGCGCGCCATCGTAAAGTCGAAAAATCGTAAGTCGAACCATCGTAAATCGGGGACCACCTGTATGTGTCTCTGTACTGGACTGTAGTGATGAAGGGGGAGCTGAGCCATAAGGCAAAACTCTCTATTTATCAGTTACTCTATGTCTCTACCCTCACCTGTGGTCATGAACTCTAGGTAATGAAAGAAAGGATAAGGTCATGGATTCAAATGGCTGAAATGAGTTTTCTTCGCAGGGTGGTGGGACTCGCTCTCCGTGACGGGGTGAGGAGTTCGGCCACCCGGGAGGAGCTCGGAGTAGAGCCGCTACTCCTCCGCATTGAGAGGAACCAGTCGAGGTGGTTCGGGCATCTGGTAAAGATGCCCCCTGGGAGCCTCCCGTTGGAAGTATACCAGGCACGGCCAACTGGGATGAAACCCCGAGGTCAGCCCAGGACCCGCTGGAGAGATTATATCTCACAGTTGGCCCGGGAGCGGCTGGGGATCCCCTGGGTTGAGCTGGAGGAAGTTGCGAAGGACAGGGATGGTTGGGCTCCTCTGCTTGCCCTATTGGCACTACCAACCTGAAGGACAAGTGGGCAAGATGGATGGATGGCTGGATGGATGGATTGATTGATTGATGGCTGGATGGATGGCTAGATGGATGGCTGGATTGATGGCTGGATTGATTGATTGGATGGCTGGCTGGATGGATGGATGGATTGATTGATGACTGGATGGATGGATTGATTGATTGATGACTGGATGGATGGATTGATTGATTGATGACTGGATGGATGGATTGATGGCTGGATTGATTGCTTGGATTGATTGCTGGATGTATGGCTGGATTGATTGATTGGATGGATGGCTGGATGGATTGATGGCTGGATGGATGGATGGATGGATTGATTGATGACTGGATGGATGGATGGATTGATGGCTGGATGGATGGATGGATGGATGGATTGATTGATGACTAGATGGATGGATGGATTGATTGATGACTGGATGGATGGATTGATGGCTGGATTGATGGCTGGATGGATGGATTGATGGCTGGATTGATTGATTGGATGGATGGATGGATGGATTGATGGCTGGATGGATGGCTGGGTGGATGGATGGATTGATGGCTGGATGGATTGATGGCTGGATGGATGGCTGGATTGTGAAGTCTCGGAGAGAAGATCGGCTGGAACGAAGGCTTGACCTTCTTAGGGGTCACGCAGAATCTGCGACAAGGATGGGGAACTCCAGTCCTTAAGGGTCCCGAAGTCTGCTGGTTTTCATTATACTTTACCTTTTAATTGTTTCATTGGATTTGTTCTCAACTGAGCACATGTTCCAGGGCTAATTTCAATTTATCTCGAACCCCCTGTGGCACTCAGTTCCCGGAGTTCCCCCACTCCTATGCCTTCAAGCCCTGAATTTTGATGGCCGTTGCTTCATTTTCGTTGTCGATTTAAAAAATTTTTTTGGACCCGTATCTCCCTCGATCTTTTCGCGAGATGCCTGCGGATTCACGCGCCGAGTCCGCATCCTCTCCTCCCCCGTCGCGTTTCCGTTCCGGGCGTCGGTCTTTCTGCCCCTCCGTGGCCCGGCGCGCGCCGCGGCCGTGGGTGCGAGCGCATAATGCGCTTCGAGCGCGCTGGAACCGCGCGGAAGGCTGCGAGGAAAAAGACGTGGGCACAGAATGCAGATCTTCGCTTCTCGCCGCTTGGGTTCGAGCCGATAAAGGCGCTCCGCATCCTGCGAGCGGCGGCCCGGTCGGCTCTCGTCTTCGCCTTCGCGCGTTTTGTCTTTTTACGCATGTGAGCGGAATACATATCCATGCGCTGCTGGCTGCGACTAACAACACTTTGCGTTTATCCTTCACACGCTCAGGTGTGTTTGGTTGTACGTGATGGCCGTTTTCTTTTTTTTTTTTTTTTGTTCTTTATGCTTGCTTGCCTGTATATGGCTGGTACATATATTTGCATAACGTTGGAACCCCTGAAATGTGTCTGATGCATTTTTGCATAGATGCGTCCTTCACTGTTTGCCTGTGTGTGTGCGCCGCTCTCCTTTAACTGCAATACCAATTAAACCGCCACGTGACAAATCAGCAACAGTCTCACCGAACTAACAGCTTAATAGAGCGAACTAGTCCCTTCTGCGTTGCGGAGGCCAGAAGAGGGGAAGAGCCGTGCGGTGAACCCACACTGCGTCGAGAAGGGACTAGAACACGGCTTTCGGTATCATCTCATCTCATCTCATCATCTGCGTTGAGATGATTTTAAAGCAGTGACGAACTGCAGTACCGCGTGAAACGTTTCCACTTTTTATTTATTTGTTAAAGATTTATTAATAAGGGGGGCGCTGTGACGCGGTCCGTTTGTCCGGGTCCTGCTCTCCGGTGGGTCTGGGGTTCGAGTCCCGCTTGGGGTGCCTTGCAATGGAGTGGCGTCCCGTCCTGGGTGCGTCCCCTCCCCCTCTAGCCTCGTGCCCTGCGTTGCCAGGTTTGGCTCCGGCTCCCCGCGACCCCGTATGGGACGAGCGGGTTCGCACCGTGAGATTTATTCATGTAAACGGTCTTCGTGTTCTTTTTCTTCGGTTGAATAAAAACACGTCGGCGTACGTTCTGCGTAGCGCACGTCTTTCTCGAAATCTGCGGCACCGTGCTCAGTTACACAGGTTTGCCTGGGTTCGTGTCGGAGAAGCAACGGTATCATCCGCTTCGAAATACGGATAGACGTTTTTGGAGGAAATGCGCAGACCCTCCTCGTGTTTTCAGGAGCAAGTGGCAGCTGGCTTGTGTGAACATATAGTTATTCGGGTAGCTGATGCTTTTCTCCAAAGCGACTTACAATGTTAAGGTTACAATTATTTACCCATTTATACAGCTGGGTAATTTTACTGGAGCAATTCAGGGTAAGTGCCTCGCTCAAGGCTACTACAGCCGGAGGTGGGGATCGAACCTGTAACCTTGGGGTTTGAAGGCGACGGCCCTAACCGCTACGACCCCAGCTGTCCGCGGCATCCTTGGGCAACGTGTCCGCATAGTCGAACACCCTTCTGCGCGTGATGAGTAAAGTTCATTTATCGTCCGATGGCTTCTGCAGATGTTCCAATATATGTTTGCGTTAGAATTGTTTGTACAAATACTGTAAATTTTAACGTCGGAATGAGGACTGACGCCCGATGAGTGCTGACGCGTTTCCGAGGTAGAGCGCGGATCATTTTTCGGAGCGTTCCTAAGCTGCGTCGGAAGCGTTTGCCGGAATGGCGCTTCGATCCCGTCCCGTCGTAGTCTTTCCCTCCGGATTTACGTTTGAGATTTCTCCGATTTCTGAAGGTTCTGCGAAGACGGGGAGGGGTTCGCGGGTCCACGTGCGGCACGGCCGAGCCGCGGGGTGCGGGGAGGCGCTCGAGCGACAGCGGGCCTGGGAAGCGGCCCGCTGTTGTGTAAGAGGATCTGCTACCGTCCTGCAGCTTATCCCAGGATTTAAGTCCCTCTCAGTCCTTCCCCTCTCTCTCTGGCCTGGATCCGTGCGCTGGACCGCCTCCCGCGCGCCACCATATTCCGTGCTCTATCTAAGGCGTGTTACGTAACGTGCTATAATCTCAACATTAGGAGCCGTTCCGCAGCCCTCGCGCTGCTGCCTCTGCCGAGCCTTTCCTACCAGAGGCACGTTGGAACGAGCCGTTCCTTTCCGCCGCCGGACGCCTCTTACTTCGCCTCCGTCGGGTCCTTTCGCTCAACCCCCGTCTGTCTCGGTACTCACGGGAACGGCAGCTCTTCGCGGGGCCCGATCGGAGCTGTTCGGGTTCTCGACACCGAGGAACGTCAGTGTCGCGATGATGCGTCGGGTGCCGGAACGCTGCCTATAACCGCTCGTCCGGGGCGGGGTCGCGGCGAACCGGAGCCGAACCCGGCGGCGGAGGGCGCGAGGCCGGAGGGGGAGGGGACGCGCCCGGGACGGGACGCCGGTCCGTCGCGAGGCACCCAAAGCGGGGCTCGAACCCCAGACCCACCGGAGCAGGACCCGGCCGAACCCGTTGCGCCGCCACGCCTCTCCCGTGGTGCCCGAACACGCACGTTCGATACCGTGTGCGCGCTGCTGTGATTCTGGCTTAGGCTTTTACGCCCCCCCCCCAAGACTCTTGTGCCGTACCTCCATAGAAATTTTGGCTCCACGAAGCATAGAGCGTGCGTTTCTACATCACCTTCACTTGCCAGCCTTTGGCTCTCTGGCTTGGCGTGAGCTCTGTTGCCACACGCAGGAAAATTGCACCAAAGGGAGGAGCAGCTTGACATTTGGTGCGCTTAGTCGCGGCGTCACGAGCTTTTTTTAGCGGGGACCTCTGTTTGTCGCTCTACGTCGCCGCTCTGATTCAGCTTCGGTATCGTTTTCGCGTTTGCGTCGTACGCGTGGCCGCGACGGGGTAAAGCAGCCTTCGAGGTTTCCCGGACGGGGCCGCCACCCGAACCGCATCCCGTTCGAGGTACGGCATCCGTTATCGATCGAGCGCGAGAGGCTGTCGGGCAACGTGAACGCGCACGCCTCCACGGAAAGTGCGCATCCTGCACAAGCAGAGCTTTTCAGACGCCGTCAAGACGGCACCCCCGCCCTAGAAAAGTAAACCCCCCCCCCCCGCACACAAACAGAGAATAAAAAGAAAGCAAGCCGGCCACGGCGGGGTAATTTGTCGGGCGATCAGCCCCCGATAAGTCATTTTCATAGGGGCCTGTGTGTGATGATGAAGCTCTGGGTCCGTCCTCAGAATAATCGGGTTGTCTGCCGGACGTAAAAGCCCAGATGAAAGGAGTCCGTTACGTGTCCTTTTGCGTCCGTGAGGACGTCCGAAGATCTCGCTGCCCGCAGCCTCTCCCCTGCTCCCTCTCTCTGCGGGAGGGATGAAGCCTCGAACGGGAGGCCAGTCGGCGAGGATAGGTGCCGTTAACGCTCGCGGCCGCGCTCTCCGCGGTCGCCTACTGATGCGAATCGCTCCGTGTTCCCTAACCCTCTGCTGTCGACTAGGGTGAAGGGAGAGCAGCGCGTCACCACATCGCCGGTCACGTGAGTTATTTTTCACCGCGTACAAAATTGCGCTGCATAGCGAGGAAGTCATCCTTTAGAATCCTGCGGTGGAAAAGCTCATTGTACACACACACTGACTGAAACCTCCTGTCCCAAGCGGGGTCGCGGCAAACCGGAGCCTAACCCGGCAACACAGGGCGCAACGCTGGAAGGGGACACGCCCGGGACAGGGCGCCGGTCCGTTGCGAGGCAGACCTAGCGGGACTCGAACCCCAGACCCACCGGAGAGCAGGACCCGGCCAAACCCGCCGCGCCGTCGCTCCCCCCAAGCTCGTCGTACTCGATGGCTAAAGTTTCTAAAGTGTTAATTTCATTTATCGGGTGCCGTCTCAAATATGTAAACTCGACTGTCCTCGCCCGTCTCCTCACGGCTATCGCTTCTGCCCCGGCTATTGTCTGAAGAGCAGTAACAATAATCCTTTTGTGGAGGTTGCTTGGGCTCCAGTGCTGCAGTGGGCTGTTCTTAGACCTGCTGTCACCATGACACCGAGGTTCAAATCCAGTTCAGCAAAAATCCTCGGCTGCTAAGACTCGACGGTTCGAGGCAGAGACCTCGCGCAGACCTCTCGGCCTCAAGCGACGGTCAAAGATGCTCGTCCCCTCCGCGGAGGGCGTAGACAACCCTCTTCTTTTTCTTTTTATTTTAAAACGTGGAGTGCTTATTAGAATCACATCCTGAAGTGTCCAGGCAAGAGGGAATTCCCAAAACCCAGAGCGGAGCCATCGGTGTCGTCGTGCTGCCCCGAGCCCATCGCCCCCGAACCCACCCTGTCTTTCCCAGGCTGGGATTGGCTCTACCAGCACGCAGGAAGGAAGCTGAGGACAGTTATGGCAAACCAGCTCACGGCTCTGCCGGGGTTTCACTCTTTTAGTTTTTCTGAGCGGCAGACAATTTAACTGCTCCTCAAGAAGACCATGGCAGGAAAGAGGCCATGGTGTGATCTGGTGTATCTCACCACCACCTGTTTCCACATTTACATGTATTCACTTAGCAGATGTTTTCCTCCAAAGCGACTTCCAATGAACTCTATGTAGTGTTATATCAGCCCACACACCTCATTCACCGCGGTGACTTACACTGCTAGATACACTATTTACATTGGGTCGCTCATCCATACATCAGTGGAACACACACTATGGGTGAACCTGAACAGCATGTCTTTGGAGGGTGGGAGGAAACCAGAGCACCCCGAGAACATGCAAACTCCACACAGACTGAGCGGGGATCGAACCCACGTCCTCTCACACCACCCAGGCCCTGTGAGACAGCAGCGCCACTCACCTATCCTGTCAATTGTTCACGAGCGCTCCCATTAATAAGTCATGTTGGTTTCGGCCTTCGCCCGCCGTTTGCACTTTGTTCCCGCTTGCCGCATGCCTGTCAGACTTCCGCGGGTCTTGAACTTTGCGCGTCTGCGGCGCGGCGTCCCCTCCCCATTGCTCAGCGTGACGCGGCAAAGCGTGCCGTCCGCGGTACGGGACTCGGCGTCTTCGGTTGAAACGCGGAGCTCCCAAGTCTATGGTGACGGCGTGGAGAATTTTTCTCCCGGTGGAACACTTGCTCTGTCGTGGGGCTGGAGATTAAACACAACACAGCCTGCACTGTTCCACTGCAGCCCTAACCACCCTCTTGCCATTTTCTTGCAGTCTGTTTACAAGAGCGATAAACACTACACCCCTGGTCTCCCCTCAGCCTTCTGTTTAGACAGAGACGGAGGAGGCCGCGATGCTTCGGGGGCCTCCCCGCGTCTCTGTTAATGAGTGACAGTCGGGGGCTTCTTCGCCGGAGAGCGCCGTGCAGCTTCCGTCGCGCTGCAGGTTTCCGGCGTGGTCTTCGGCTCAGCGTCCGCACGCGCTCCGCGGTCTGAACCGGCACGGGCGACGTAACTGCCTCCGGCAAACCGCAGATGGCTTAGACAGGCTTCGTGGGACTGCCTCGCTTTGGCCTCTGGCCGTCGACACCCCATGTGTCGCGCGGCGTGGGTCCGGTGCGCCTGGGGACGAGGCCGAAGCCGCGCTGTCGGAATGAAGGTGACCGACGGCTGGGAGTCGGAGGCTAGCGGCGTTGCCACGCAGAGCTGCGCAGAACTCGGGAGGCTGCTGCTCGCAGGGTAGAGCTGCGTCACAGGCCTGGGGCTGATCGATAACAAGGACATCAGGCAGACCGACCGTTGTCAGGAACCGGTTGTACCGAGCGGGGTCGCGGCGAGCCGGCGCCTATCCTGGAAACACCGGGCACAGGTTGGAGGGGGCGGGTTAGGGCTAACTCTAACCCTGGCTGGGATGCCAGTCCATCGCAGGGCACGCGTCAAGGGAGGGACGGGGGTGGGCCGCCCAGACCCTCCTCCACACATTGGGGGAAGTAAACGCGGGGAGAAACGCAGAGCTGCCGCACACCCCAAGCAGGACTCGAACCCCAGACCCACCACGCAGCGAGGCACCAGTCAAACACGCCACGCCCCCTCCCCCCCACCATCAGGCAGACTCTATTAACAAATGAATTCCTAATCAGGACTGGGGAAGGGGGGAGAGGTTATGGCTTTCAAAAGATAGGTTATATTTCTGAAAGCCCCTGATATAATCTCAGAGGGCAAAAGTCATGCACCTTTTTAATACCTCCAGTCATTTTCCGATTGGCAGGGAAAAGGCGGGGCCAGAGGGAGGATTTTCAGGATAAGAGCAGGACACGCTGGGAAAGCAGCAATCGGCGGGGCTTTATCTGGCCCACCTGGGCACCGGAACCGGGAGAAAAGCTTTGCAATCAAATTAAATGGAGCAATTTAATTTCTCGGCACTCCCGTGCAGGGGAGGGAAAAGATGAGCGCTCGGAGAGGCCGGGACCTCGCAGCTTCCCGCATTCGGTTGAACGTTGACCGCGGACTCGCGGGAGCGGTATCGAGCGACGGGCCTTAAAATCCTTCGCCGTGATGGACGAGCGGCCCGGTTTGCGGCCGGGCGTCCTCTCAAAATTTGGCACGCGTCCTCCGTTACCGCGCGCTTCGTGATCCCGTCTCCTTTCTTCCCGGCTTTAAACGAGCGTAGGCCGTACCTCTCGAGTCCGAATCCCGTATTCCGGAACACGGAGACATTCTAATCGCTCGTGAGTCAGCGGAGAAGGATTTCGGCTCTAACGGCTCTTCGCTTGTCTCTCGGCTCTTGCAGCTGGTGACACGTTGCAGCACGCTGGTCTGTGTCACCGCGGCTCCGGTGTGGGGGGTGGAAGGGATGGATGGAGCACGTGTTCTGCGGTCGCGTGAAGAAGCAAGGTCTCGCTCGCCGTCCGCTGGCTTTTCGGCGCTCCTCGGCGAGCAAGCGAGCTCTTAGAAGAGGCGAAAAACAAGAACCTTCAGTGATTCTGAGAAGAAAGTTGCGAAACAGCACGCTTCCTGCTCGCGATGCGTGAGAGTCTTGGGGTTAACTTGCGGTCTGGTTTCCAAAGATGCAGAGAGTTAAAAGTTTTTTAGAAGTTCGGCACCGCTTGCCCAAGGTTCGGCCGCATCGCGCCGATGTCCTCCGCCCTGCTTCGTGTTTATGCCGCGGGCGTACACGCTTACGCGCGCGCACCTTGCGTGACTCCGAATGGCCAGGAGGACTTGATTTCCGGCCCGCTCGTCGAATCATCCTCGAAATCTTCCGCGTCGACGCTCGGCGGATGCTGCGGCCACTTTACGCACAGCCTCGTTTTGAGGCTTTCGGCCCGCTCGCGGAAAGGTGCGGTCCGCGTGGGGAACACAGAGTTCCCGAGTACCAATTAAAAAGTGCGGCGCTGTACTTAAGCTGTCACGATGTGTACATCGGCCTGGAGAGCGAAATTGAGAGAGAGAGACAGAAAGAAAGCAAGGCTCCGAGCATGTTAATAAACAGCCTGTACTGTAAGTGGACACGGCTCCCTGGCTGTCCTGCAGGCTGCCAGCGCACACAGCCAGATCTCCCAACCCTAATGGACTGGGAGCAGTGGTGGGGTACAGGCCTGCTCAGTCTCACATGCCATCAAGAAGGTTGGTACCTGCTTCTGTTTTTGCTTTCAGGCTCTGACATGGACACGAGCTGAGTGAGCCTGGATCCGACAAGGGTTCTGCCTCCTCCTCCTGTTTGTGCGGGGTTCCGCTTGACCCTGTAGGCGTTCAGCTGTACGAACGCTTCCGTCCGTCGCGTGCTCCGAAAACGCATCCCCGCGTAACGTGTCGAAGTATACCGATAAGTTATTTTCCTGACAGCAGACCGCGTAGGCAGACCTCTTCGGACGTCTAGCGGATCTGTGCTTTTCCAGGACGCGGGATAAACCCTAGAGGCGAACCCAGCTGTGATCCCCTGCGCAAACTGCAACGTGAATTTCTAGACGTGGCAAAGGTGGACCGAGGCTTTTTACGTGCTCTCCTGCGGCGATGACGACATTTTCTCACACTTGGAATGGCATGGGTTCAATCTCATACACGGAAACACATGCTCGTACGCTCACAAACATCCAGACTCCCTGCTCCGTGTAGCACGCACGTGTCGGGAGACACACACGCATACAAAGGCCTTTCCTTCCTCAGGGGTTGTGCTAAATATAACCAGAACCGCACTTGCGACAATGAACGTGTTCATGAATGAAGCCTGCTCCTTCGCCAAAGGCGGAGTCTCTGTCAGGGGTCCGTATGACATCATCACGTGAAGATGGGGGTACAGGCAAGAGGGCAGTCCTCCTGTGACACCTCCGGCCATGAGAGCCCCAGGGGCATTGCATATGAGAGTACAGTCATGCGCCGCTTAATGACTGACCGCATATACAACGGTACTCGCGTAAGATTATAACGGAGCTGAAACATTCTTATCGACTAGCAACTTCGTAGCCGTTGTAATGCCGTAGCGCAACGCGTTACGTGTTCGTGGTGGTGCTGCTGTAAGCAAACCTGCTGCGCTGCCAGTCGTATAAAAGTACAGCACATCCGATTATGTACGGTACATAATACTTGATAATGAAAATAAACACCTGTGTTACTGGTTTATGTATTTACTACACTGTACTTTTTATCATTAATTTAAAGTGTACTCTTCTACGTACAAAAAAAGTTTATTGTAAAACAGTATGCTGTGTTACGCCGGCAGCAGCATCATAAATCTGGTGTTTACCGCGTCTCTTGACTACATCGAGGCTCTACCATCTAGGTTTGTATAAGTACACTCTATGATCGAGGCTATACCATCTAGGCTTGTATAAAAACACTATGATCGAGGCTATACCATCTAGGTTTGTATAAAAACACTATGATCGAGGCTATACCATCTAGGTTTGTATAAATACACTTTGATCGAGGCTATACCATCTAGGTTTGTATAAATACACTGTGATCGAGGCTATACCATCTAGGTTTGTATAAGTACGCTTTATGATCGAGGCTATACCATCTAGGTTTGTATAAATACACTATGATCGAGGCTATACCATCTAGGTTTGTATAAATACACTGTGATCGAGGCTATACCATCTAGGTTTGTATAAGTACGCTTTATGATCGAGGCTATACCATCTAGGTTTGTATAAATACACTTTGATCGAGGCTATACCATCTAGGTTTGTATAAAAACACTATGATCGAGGCTATACCATCTAGGTTTGTATTAATACACTTTGATCGAGGCTATACCATCTAGGTTTGTATAAATACACTTTGATCGAGGCTATACCATTTAGGTTTGTATAAGTACGCTCTATGATCGAGGCTATACCATCTAGGTTTGTATAAATACACTTTGATCGAGGCTATACCATCTAGGTGTGTATAAGTACACCCTGTGATCAAGGCTGTGCTATCTAGGTTTGTATGAGTATAGTTCTGCATATGAACCATTTTTGTGAAAAGAATGGAGAAGCTGCAGTGGGACTGCAATGAGAACAAGCCCAAAGTATAGAGAAGGACACCCCTGATGCTTGATGGCCAGTATGGACCCCAACCTCAATTTGGAAATGAGATGTGCTGATTAGATGCAACACCTGTGAAATATGATTAATCCTCCTGCTCCATTAGCAATCAGTGCCCCCCCCACACACACCACTGTTTATATCCACTGACCTCAATTCATTTATCTGTGTATAGTCCTTCTGCCTGGCGAAGGCGCTGAATCCATATATAAAACACATGAATAATACCTGTAAAGAGAGATTTGGAAATTAATCATATTTAAGGACGGAGGCACAGTATGCCCTACAAAAGCAAACTTCCTCACAGATTGTGACTTCGTTATGTCCTTACTCTTGAGTTTCCAAAAATAAAACACTCTGATTTATAGAGTTCGGAGAGTAAATTTATAGATACGCATTCAACACTGTCCCACACGGTGAACGCAGGCATATTAGTAAGGATAACGTACAAACTATGGATGTATGGATGAGAGACCTAGTGTAAGTCACCGCGGTGTATAAGGTGTCTGGGCTCATAACACTACGTAGAGTTCACTGGAAGTCGCTTTGGAGAAAAGTGTCTGCCAAGTGAATAAATGTAATCCCTGTTAACACTCATCCAGTGTAGAGTTGGGAGTGGGTTTGCTTGTGCGTCCCTTCCCATCCTTCCTTCCTGTTCTACTTCGACTTTCGTGGAGGGTATGGAGAGTTCAGGGCCTGACTTCTGTCTTTGAGGTGTTTCAGCTCTGTTGGCATGAAGGAACCCTACCACCCCCACCCCCCCCCCATCAGAGCTATGGGAAGAGTATCCGTAGGGTAGGCAGCCAGTTCTTGCCCAGCAACAAGGCTGGAGTGCAGAGCTGGTGCTGGTCTCCAGCCTCCGCCTAGGGGGTCTGCTTCCGTGAGTTCACTTTGAGGGAGAACACGTTAAACAACCGAAGAATATGCAACGTGCGGGAGGGCAGCCGCTCGGTTAGCCTGGCGTAGACGCAGGAGAGAGACGTGAAGGAGCTCCTTGTTCGGCCCACGTCCCGAAGCCTCGCTCCTCGCTTCCGTTTACGGGTCTTCCAGCCGACTACCCCGACCCTCTCAACTTTTCCAGTGGTCGCCAGGGAAGGATGGAGAGAGATGTTTGTGCCACGGACCCCTTGCATGCGTGCTCCCCCCCAGCTCAGCCCACTGTCATTACTTCAGTTTATTCATGTTGTCATTTTTATTCATTTTCGTTATTTTTTCAAAGTCGTGCGAGAGGCAAAGACCGTACGGCAAATGGGAATTTCGCGTCAAGGCTGGGTTTCATTTGTGTAGCAAAGTAACGAGTTCGTAAACAAAGCGGTCACGCGCGCTCCGAAGCGCTTGTTAAAGGCCATCTCGCGGTCGATTGCACGCGTTACGCGTTTCAGATAGAATATCACGGCTTCTGAAGCCTGTCGCTCTTATCGCCGTTGAGACCGGCGTCGAAGGCCTCAGTTCGGGTCTGCGGTTTAATATTGAGTGACACGGCAGCGTTTGAACGCGAAGGGGAGGGGGCGACGTAGTAGGGGGCTGTGCTGTGGTGGGTCTGGGGTTCGAGCCCCGCTCGGGGTGCCTTGCAACAGACCGACATCCTATCTAGGATGTGTCCCCTTGTACCCTCTGGTGCTTGGGTTGGCTCTGGTTCATGGTAACCCTGCATGGGCTGAGTGGTTGTGGGCGTTGTGTTTGTTTAAAGAGATCTGATTGACTTTTATTGATACGTCCCTGTTTTTGAACTGATAAGTAAGTAGTATCTTTAGTCAGGGGGGCAGTGTAGGGGTTAGGGTTATTGCCTTTGGCTCCAAAGGTCGCAGGTTCGATCCCCCTCTCGGGCTGTAGCGCCCCTAAGCGAGGTACTTACCCCCAATTGCTCCCGTAAAATTACCCAGCTGTATAAATGGATAAATAATTGTAACCTTAACACTCTAAGTTACTTTGAAGAGAAGCGGGAGGTGAACGTGAGATATTCGGTCATTGCTTCATACTTGAAATGATGGTCAATCGCTCGGTTTATTCCTTCGCGAATGTTTTCGTCGTGCGGCAGGTACCGTTTTCTATTTTTCGCTGAGAATATCTACGTAGCGTACGGTAAATAAACTGCACGACGGTGCCGCGGCAGCTGGCGGAGCGTAACGCGGCAGGATGGGATGTCACGTTCGGAGCGGAGGAGGCGGTCAGCCGCGCCGGTGGGGGGCGACGATCTAATAAGCTCGCGCAGACTTCCAGGCGGCAGGTGTTCTCCGATAAAGACACGAACGCTCGGGATGTAGGTCCGCGGCTCAGCCGGCGCGAGCGGGCGCGCCGCCGACTTCACAGCTTGAGCTAAATTCGCTAATTTGACTCGATTATCATCGCGGTCGGCGGGGCCGTCCGCGGCGGAGCTCTCGAGCGGGGTCCGGCCGACCTCGTCCGTTTCTTCTCTCCTTTCGTTTATTCGTTCATTAATTTTATCTCTACGGTTGCTTATCCGGTACTCAGTCAAAGTGTCTTCGCACGCCGAACGTTTACAGAGACGCCGAACGGTTTTGTTTTCGCCGCGTCCTTGAAGGCCCGGGGCCTCGCTGGAGCGGAAGGGCTTTGCCTCTCGTCTCGGCGCTCGAGCCGGCATAAGGCGGTCTAGATGAGCGGACGTTCTGTCGGACCTTCGCTCGCGAAGACCTCGGGCCTCTCCCCCAACTCTCTCGCGCCGGCCCCCCGTTTACATAAATCACCTTTCGCGGCCGCAGAAGGAACGCGGACGTGCTTCGTCGTGCCGTCCCGGGGGGGATGAGCTTCAGAATCCCCCGAGGCCCGGCGCACGGTACGAACGCGGGTCCTACGGGCCGGACCCGCCGCTCCCTCGTTTCCGCTAACGCGCGCCGCGCACCGAGCGATCGATCGGGGCTTTTGGCTAAGGCCCACATCTGCAATATCCTGTTCGATAATGCATGCAAAAAAATGTGCGGTCAATCTCCGTCCTCCCTCCCCCCCCCACGCTAACTTTTTTTTATTACGGTAGCGACCTCGCCCACCTTGCCGCACTTCAGCCTCTCCATCCCTCTCGCGTTTCCTCTCTGCCCGATGCGATTAGCCAACTCCCCGAAGTACTTCAGAGGAGATGGAGCCATTTCCAGCTAAAACCCGACGACGGCCCGCACCCGATCGCGGGCACCTTCGGCTCGAGATGATGAGTCTTGCGAGCCGAAGGGGATCGGTGCGCGAAAGGGTGGCACGGGCGAAAAGTTCCGGAAAAAATCCTCCCCAACCCTCCCCCGACGCATTGATTCCTGGCGTCTCCGGAGGTCGATCGGTCAGAAAGCGTCCGGCGTCCCCCGACCGCCGCGCGCTGGAGACGAACGCGGGGTCGAAGGGGCGCGCCTTCCAGAGGACTGAGCCTCAGCTGTTTTCGCTTTTTCCCGGCAAAGGTCAGCCTCGTCACGGGCTTCATCTGCCGTTTTGCTTTCTTGCCTCCTTTTAATAATGGAGGCGGTTGGTTTTTGTGCAAAGCTGGCTTTCGCGCCCTTCCTGCTTCGACTTTCCTCGCGCTTCCGCCGACGCGTACTTTGCTTCGGGCAAAAGCGCCTGCCGAACGAATAAACGCGAACGCGTTGGTGCGTCGCGTTTCAGGCCGGCTTCGAGTCGGTCGCGTGGCCGGATTCGAAGAGGTCACGTCGTGGTGCGCAGCTGTCGACGTAACTATCTGAATTATTAATATGTTAAAAGTGACGTTCGGTTTGCGCATTTGCGCAGCGGCACGTTCCTGCCGAAACGGTTGCGTCGATTTAAACGTCCGCTGGGCATTTGCAATAAACCGTGTTCATTTTATTATTCTTTGCAGAGCAACGCATGTGTGGAGTGCTTCAGTTACATTCTGGGTTCTCTCTTTATTGCTTTGACCCTGCAGATAGACTTGGAACCGGAAGGAAAGGTATATGTCGTTATCGACCTGTCGGGATCGTCCAGCGAAGGTAAGAACCACCCCGTTTGGGGTTATATGCTGTGTTTCTCTTGTGTCGATGTCACTTGCGTTATTGAGGTGTCGCCCCGTTTTCCCTCGGGCTTTTCTTCCCGGCGATTCCTCTTCCCTGCCTTTCCCCGTCACCTTCGCTCCGTCCGGCGTCGACTCGCGCCGCGGCCGCCTTACGGGCCGTTTCTCTCCGACCCTCCCTTATTTTTCCGTGACATTTTTATGGGCTTGGATGAGAAAGAAAGGCGTCCGGACCCGTCGCCGCGGCAGCGGGAAATGGGCATTTAGCATTTCCTCTAGCCGAAAACGGTACGGCTCGGCGGAAAGTAGGCGGCCGGAGAGTTCCTACGGGTCCCCGCGCTCGAAGTTAGCTTCACGTTGTTAATTTGCTTACATTATACTTTTTTCTAAGGCGGTTTACTTCATTTGACCCATGTATACGGTAGAATATTTCTACTGCATCCATTCAGCTTATGTATTTTGATTGAGGGGACCGTAGCAGTGGGAAAGGGACTTGAACTGGCAACTTTGAGGTTACAAATCCATATCCCTAACTGTAATGATACCTGCTGCCATCTGAACCGCTTGTCCCATACGGGGTCGCGGGGAACCGGAGCCTAACCTGGCAACTCAGGGCGCGAGGCTGGAGGGGGAGGGGACGCACCCAGGACGGGACGCCAGTCCATTGCAAGGCATCCCAAGCGGGACTCGAACCCCAGACCTGCCGGAGAGCAGGGCCTGGTCAAACCCACCGCACCCCCCCTTTATACATATGTTCTATATGTAATGTCCCGCACTGTTCCAAAGCGAATACATATAACGGTACCCACGTTTGCGGCATTCTTCATTGTTGTTCGCTTCTCTTGGCTGAAGAGGTGAGGTCTGGTTGAGACCACAGAGCCCCGGAGGAGCGGAGACAGGAGGACGGGAGAGGCCGAGCGGAAGACCGACGCAGCGGTTTGTTAGGGGGCTGTCGCTCTTGCCCGGTCCGGCCCCAACGTGAGGCACCGGTGCCGGAGAAAGCCCAGCAAAAAGGTGGGCAAGGCCGCTGGCACCGGCCGCAGCGGATGGCTGGCAGCCTGCAGCCGATTCTAAATATTAGTACTTTGCTGTGCTCTGTTTACAAAGAGCTGGGAGATTTCCTCTCTCTCCAAAGCTCTGGAGAAGAGGAGGGGGGCAGCGTGGAGATGCGCTGTCCAATACGGAGCGATCAAAGCTTTCTTAGTAAGGAATCGCATCAGCGCAAGTCCAAACAAAAGGGCGGGCCGAGGCCACTCCGAGATCCGTCACGGGTGTCAGAACCCCCGGCGCGGTAAACACACGGAGAACGCAGCACGTGCGCGGCACATCTGCGCCACCGTGGTGGAAGACGGAGAGCGGCGTAGACCTCACAGTGGGAAGAGTGAGGGGAGAGGTGCGTGGGGTCTGAGACGAGAGGAACGCGAGTGGTGAGAGGCAGGCTTTACCATGTTGGCCACCACAGCATTTTACACACACACACACACATTTTCAGAACCGCTTGTCCCATACGGGGTCGTGGGGAACCGGAGCCTGACCTGGCAACACAGGGCGTAAGGCTGGAGGGGGAGGGGACGCACCCAGGACGGGACGCCGGTCCGTCGCAAGGCACCCCAAGAGGGACTCGAACCCCAGACCCACCGGAGAGCAGGACCCGGTCCAACCCGCTGCACCACCGCACCCCCCCACAGCATTTTAATCAGTTTTTTTTTTTTTAATCTCTCCTGGTTGCCTCCAAGGGGGGCGCGGTGGCGCGGCGGGTTGAACCGGGTCCTGCCGCTGCAGACCCCACGTTTATTTATTTTCCGGACGCCTCTGTGGTTGCCTCCATCCATCGGTCAACATTTCTCAAAGAACGTGTTTTAAATCCACTCGGAATCCCGATGTTAATTTTCTTCCCTCTGCTGATGCTCGTCGGCTTGACGCCGGGATTGACCCGGGCCTCGTGCCGATGACCCGCTTTGCTCGGAGAAGAACTGAAGTTAGAAATAGAAAGAGGAGTCGAAGAAGGCTGAACCCCGCATCAGAGGCTGGAGTTTAGCAGATCGCTCCGCGCTGACAGCATCGTTGACCTAACTGGAGCTCAAGCGTGAGACGAAAAAACAGGATCGCAAGCACGGCTTTGCTCTCGCTTAGTCGCAGCCTTTGGGGGGTTGCCGAGCGCCGTCCGAAACCGGCGTTGCAGGTTTAAGATCCGTCGGTCGGAAGGGGGGGCTCCGGCAGAGGCCCAGGGCCTCTCGGAGGTCTGGAGAGCGTGCGCTTGGCGCGACAAATCGCTGACACGGAGTAAAACAACAAAGGCAAATAAAAAGTGGAGCGAGCAGGGTGGGATGGGGTCGGTGGAGCAGGGAGCGGCTTGTTTTCCTGCGAGGCCTGTCCTGCTGGTCTCCCGGAGGCTGCTTGTTGCCCGACTGTCCCAGGTCAAGTTCGGAACGCATCATATGATCTCGCGCACTGGGGCGGTAGACAGAGGCACGGGAGAAACTGGGGCAGCTGGTGTGACGCAGAAAGTCCCTTCTGCCCGACTCGAAGAGGTGGGTAAAGAAAGTGCACTGCGTGTAAACTAGCCTGTGCGATACACACACACTTTCTGAACCGCTCGTCCCATACGGGGTCGCGGGGAACCGGAGCCTAACCTGGCAATTCGGGGCGTAAGGCCGGAGGGGGAGGGGACGCACCCGGGACGGGGCGCCGGTCCGTCGCGAGGCACCCCAACCGGGACTCGAACCCCAGACCCACCGGAGAGGAGAACCCGGTCCAACCCGCTGCACCATCACGCCCCCCCCCCCCCCCCATGCAATATAGACTGATATATTTCTAAAGTACATTTATTTGTGCTGTATACTTTTTGTACCGTTTGCTTCTTTGAGAGTTTTTAGTGCAGCACCGTCACGTTCACGCCCACAACCCGGTCGACAGCACCTGACTCCGGTTCCTGACTAACCGCTCACCCTTTAAAAGACCCTCCTCGGCGCCCGTACCTTTGCGGAATCTCGTCAGAGACAACCGCCCTCCCTCGCGACGTTTCGTTCACGCGCGCGTCTAGTTCACGGTTCGCGTTCTCCGGCTGTCGACCCCCGACCGCGTCCGCGGATCCTCGTTCCGACGCCGATCGCCGCTCGACCGACCCTTCGCTTCGTGCCCTGACCGCGCCCGTGGATCTTCGCTCTGACCCCGACCGCCGATCGACCGACCCTTCGCCCGTCCCCGACGCCGAGAACTTGCCCGATCCCTCGACTCCGGACGAACGACTCGGCGCTCGGGTCCAGCCGCCCCGGCTCCCTCGGTCCCTCGTGACACGCGTCCTCCGTTTTGCAGCACGGCTATGGAAACATCTCGACTCCGAACAGTGTGTGATGCAGCTTGTTAAGCATCAAGTATTGAGCTTTCCGGTGTGGTAACGCTGCTTTATTTGTCTTTTAAATAAGTCCCCGGTTATAGAGGGAGGGAGAGAGATTGAGAAAACAGCAATCGGGCACAAGGTCCGAAGGTCAGAGGCTGTTAAGAGAAGGTGCGAAATGGAAGGACGGGCAGATTTTCTCATTACCCCGAAGGGAAACCGTCGCCTTACTCCAGCACGATGCCGAGACGCGGACGCCGAGCGCGGATCGGACCGGGAACGACCCGTACCTCCTCTTCGGAGCCCTGCCCGTGACACGTGACGGGTTTTCGTGGCGGTGTTGAAGTTAGGAAAACCGGAGCAGATGCTATGAACGCTGTCACTAATGGCCAGGCAGGTATCGAATGACCGCTCGGATCGCCGGATCCCTTTCTTTGCGTTGGCCTCTTCGAGGGGAGCGACGGGCATCTGATCGTCTCCGTTCGAAAGTGCAGGAGCAAGAGATAAATGGATTAGGACGGTGCGGCCACGATAGCTGAGCTGCTAGACTCTTACAGGGCGGCGCAGAGAGGCGGGCGCTCTTCGCTGAGACGGGATAGTCTGTCTCGAGCCAGCGGTGATGTCGGCATCGTTTCCGTACACCTGTCGCTCCGTCAGTGTCCGAACATGCCAGGATGCACACGGCTCCGTCGGCAGGGTTTAAAACAATTGAAATGACAAATTATTCATCCCAAGGGGGGGTGCAGTGGCGCGGTGCGTTGGACCAGGTCCCACTGGGTCTGGGGTTCGAGTCCCACTTGGGGTGCCTTGCGATTGACCGGCGTCCCGTCCCGGGTGCGTCCCCTCCCCCGCTCCGGCCTCTTGCCCCGCGTTGCCGGGTTAGGCTCCGACTCCCCCGCGGCCCCGTATGGGACGAGCGGTTTCAGATGGCGTGTGTGAATGATGCATCCTTCAGTAATAATAATGACGTTAACGTAACGATGCTTGGATGAGACTGGCACAAGCGCAGGGCTGTCCTTGCTGCAAAAGCCATGTCGGGTCAGAGGAAAATGCCACCGAATCAGCGCATGAACTCCGAAACGATCACCAGAGTGGCGAAATGGGTTCTTTACGCGAACGTCTGAAAATGAATGAGAGGCCTAAGATCTTCCTTAGATTTGCGCCGCTAATTCATATCGCGCTTCCGCAAAGGATCCTCTCGTCTACCCCGCGTTAACGCTTTCCGAAGCGTTCGCGGCTAATATTTGATGGCGTTTCAGAGCCGCGCCGCGTGCTTTCCCGTGTCAGGTCGGTCAGGGTCGTCCGTCGAGCTGAAACTTTTTCTTTTTAAATTAATGCTCGCATCGGTCGCTGCTTGTCCGTGTGTCTGCCGGTGCTGCTTTGGATGCTTTCTTCCATCTCGCCGTGCCAGAGGCCTCTTTGAGTACAGTAAGTGTGGCGAGGTGCGGAAGCTTCTCCGTGCGGCTCATCACGCGGAGCCTCCCGGCGGCGCCTTCGCCGTCCAGCGTCGACGCGGAGCGGAGCCCGGTCGGCCCTTGGCCGGACTCTCCGTTGACCGTCCCCCTTCCTTCCCTTTTGAGCTCAGCCTAACCCCGCACCCAAATTCCAGCTCACCTTCCCTACGGCGCACGTACGGAACCTTGTCTCGATCTCTAGTCTTTACATTCTACATTCCCATTCTACATGGGGCGGCCTGGCGGCGCAGCGAGTAGCGCTCCTGTCTCATAGCGCCTGGGTGGAGGGCGTGGGTTCGGTCCCCCCTCAGTCTGTGTGGAGTCTGCATGTTCTTGGGGTGCTCTGGTTTCCTCCCACACTCCAAACACATGCTGTTCAGGTTCACCCATAGTGTGTGTGTGTGTTGCACTGATGTATGGATGAGTGACCCAGTGTAAGTAGTGTATCTAGCAGTGTAAGTCACCGCGGTGAATAAGGTGTGTGGGCTCATAACACTACATAGTGTTTATTGGAAGTTGCCTTGGAGAAAATTGTCTGCTAAGTAAATAAATGTATATTTAGCAGATCTACCTGTCCTGCCCTGTAATAAAATGCCAGCGGGGAGGGTCGGTTAGCATTCCCTGTGCTTTACACTCACACTCTTTCATTGTGACTCGTAGTAACATCTATTGTCACATTTCTCTGTATCCGTTGCGTATCTCACTCCCTTTGTCCCTTTCGCACTGCTCCTAATTGTATGCTGTCCTCATCCCTTTGTGCCGAGGTCTCCCCAACCCCACCCTGCGCCGTCCCAGTTGCGCGCTGCCCCCGGCGCTCTATAAATACACTTCCCCCGGCGGTGTGTTCCGCGTGCGCTCTCAGGCCTGCGAAAGCGGACAGGGCCCGCAGTCGCCTTGCCGTCAAACAGGAAGGGAGTGCTAGAGGCCTTTTGTCGTGATGGGGCCAAAATAGACCATTGTTGTGAAAATCCAGAGCGAGTAAAAAAAAAAAAAAAAAAAAAAAAAAAACAACCTGTCAAAGGGCAGATGGAAGTCAGAACTGCTGAAGGGACACGAGATGCACGGACACGACGGACGCATATAAACCGTCGCAGCTATGGCCGGGCTTTACTCTGGGTGCGCGCTCGCGTGCGCTCGCGCTGCGTTAGGACTCCATGCTGCGTGCAGCTGAGATGGGTGCGATGAGACTGTCGTAAGTGAAGCCGCGTCCTTGCCGCCTGTTAAATCTATTACCAAATATTGAGACTGATTCCGCGTATCCGAGATAGGGATGCTGCAAATGGTTAAAATGTCGCGCGTGAAGTTTTGTGGGACGGCAGGCGGCGGTCTGCCGATTCCACTCCAAAAAAACGAGGTCGAAATCCCGACACGTGCTGTAGCACCCTAGATCAGGGTTCTTACCTTAAAACGATCTCTCTCTCGCTCTCCCTCTCTCTCTCTCGCTCAAACCACTTGTGCCAAGTGGGGTCGCAGTAAACCAGAGCCTAACCCAGCAACACAGGGCGCAAGGCCGGAGGGGGAAGGGACACACCCGGGACACGATGCCAGTCCCCCGCAAGGCACCCCAGGCAGGACTCGAACCCCAGACCCGCCGGAGAGCAGGCCCCGGCCAAATCCGCTGCGCTGCCGCACCTCGTCGCCTTAAAGCTCCTCCGGTCAAAAATTACCCAACTGTATAAATGGGTAAATAATCATAAGCTGCTTTGGAGGGACGCGTCCGGAAAATAAACGAATAAACGTGGGGTCTGCAGCAGCAGGAGGTGAGATTTGAACCTGAGTAACTGCTGGGTCGTAACTCCTTTCCTCTTTTGCCCTCCGCTGCACGGTTAGAATAATAAGTCCTGGTCGGGGAGGCCACGTTACCGGTCACCATCGCCGTGGCGACGCAAGAGACGATGTTCACTCGGGTCAGATGCTACGGTCAGAGCACGTCGGGATATGGTCGTCGATGCAGGACGGCCTCGGTGGCCCCCGGCCGAAGCGAGGCCGGATTTCGGATGGTGCCAGGCGGCCGTGCTGCGGCGCTCGCGGCGCACTTTCGGTGTCAGGCCGTACCTTCTGGAGCCAGGGTGTTTGGAAGAGTCGGTGACAGTTGCTAGCCAGCCTGAGGCAGACCTTCAGATAACACACACGCACTTGCACATGCTCACTCTCCCTCCCTCCCTCCCTCCCTCTTTTATTCTTTTACTCTCCCTCTCTCCCCCACGTCCCTCTCTTCTTCACAGTCGCATGTTGTCCTTCGCACATTTGCACGCGCTCTCGCTCCGCTCTCGTCCGTTTCCCACGTCCACGCAGAAGTGCACGCGCGCACACGTTTCCCCAAAGATTCGCCCATGTTCGCGAATAACGCGCGCGCGGATGAGCCGTCGCTTTATTTTTCCGGTTAATCCTCTTCCTCTGTCCGATGTGCTTTTCTCGCCGACGCGCGGAGCCAGAAGTACCGCGAAACGCGGCACGGGAAAAGAAAGGCTCGTTTAAAGACGTGACCAAAAAGTGCACACGAAGTGGTTCCGTTCCTGCGTGTTGTTGCAGCGTGCTCCCGAAGAGGGAAGAGCCGAACGCGAAACGGGGGCGCGGGAAGTGCTTCTGCTGGCCTCGGGGCACGTGGGAGTGGCGGTGGCAGGCAGGCAGGCAGGCAGGCGGGCCCCCAGTTTGCCTCGTGAGGTCATGTGACCCGTGAGGTCACGTGACCAGCGAGGGCCTCGTCCTCCCCTGGATGTCGCTTCCGGACTCCCGCTGCTGGATGGCAGCCAAGCCAGCTGCAGTAAAGATGACGCTCTCTTGCTGCTGGACGTCAGTCTCGCGTCCAGCGGACCTTTCTTAGCGGTCGCCGTTAGTCGTCTGCTTTTTTTTTTTTTTTATTTGCTTCGGTTGCTGAAAAGGGTTCGTCCGCGATCGTCTGGCTGACATACGACGTGTTGCTCCACCAGTTGACGAGAGCCTGGCGGCTGTTATTCTTCTGCTGCCGTTTGTGATCCCTAAACGGAAGGCAGGGTCATCCTCGGCGAGGCCCTGCATTATGCTGGGATCCATCATCTTTCGCGCCTGCTGCCCAGACCCTTACGGCCCCAAGCGATGGGATGAAAAACGCGATCTGCTTAGGGGCTTATTTTAAACCTCCGTCTGCATTACACGACATTGTCCTGTGCTTCCTTTGAAATCCTTCTGCCGCTCGATATACCTGATCCCAAATGGAGTACGGATATATAGTAATTAGAGCATCGCTAGAAACGTAGTAGTGGTTGGTGGAAAAAGTCTTAATAATTGATTGGGCACTCATTTGATACGTAGATCCTTGTAACCGTTGACAAAGGAACAAGTGCAGTGATTGGCAGGCACTGGGTATAATGAAACCATTCGCTGGTTGACAGCGTGTGTTTAAAAAAAAAAAAAAAAAAAAAAACGCCAAAAGCAGCTGTAAATCAATGCACTCCTACGGTGAAAGTAGCCATTTTCGTAAATGGCGCAATGTACACCTGATGAACGCTTTAAACCTGAAATGGATGCAAAGGTCCGGAGGTTCCATGCGTAACAGTGTGAAGGTTTTATTTATATGTTTGTGTTGGCCTTCTCGGTGTATCTGGGACGGTTAGTGTCCCAGGTGTCCGGTTCTGCAGAGAACATACACCTTCTCTGTAGACAGTGTCGCTAAGAGTGGCAATGCAGTGCCCTCCTGCTTTTTGTCCTTCCACGAGTCCCCTTTTTCTATCTTTCTTTCACCAGCATTTGTCATCCTCAAATCAGCTGTGCCTATATTTATTTAGCAGACACTTTTCTCCAAAGCAACTTCCAATGAACTCTACGTAGTGTTACCAGCCCACACACCTTATTAACCGTGGTGACTTATACCACTAGGTCACTCATCCATGCATCAGTGGTACACACCCTCTGTCACTCACACACTATGGGTGAACCTGAACAGTATGTCTTTGGAGGGTGGGAGGAAACCAGAGCACCCCAAGAACGTTCAAACTCCACACAGACTGAGCAGGGATTGAGCCCATGTCCTCTCGCACCACCCAGGCACTGAGAGACAGCAGCACTACTCGCTGTGCCACCCATGCTATATTCTGTATTGTGATTTCCTCATGGAGGTCTTTGCCGGGCCTGACACTTGCAGGTGTGTTTTAATCACTGCTGTGCTTAACAGTGCTAAACAGTCATTCTTGTACACTGCAGTGCCCTTCCGCTTGCTGTAAAGAACACGGGGTAGTTCGCAACAGACTGAAGTAGCGCGGGCTCACACAGAACCAGCTGGACCCATTGCACTGGGATTTCCATGTCATATTCTCACGCCAACCTTATTGCACCACTTTAGTGTCAGGAGGGACCATGCATTAGTCCCCTTGAGTAAGACACTTGACCAAAACTGGTACAGCAAAATATCCAGCTGTATGACTGGGTGGAAATTGTGGGCAGGTTTAGAACAAAACACCGACCAAAGAACCAGATGATAACTAAAATACAACTCCACAGTTATGCGGAAAGTTTAGTCTGTTGAGTCTTATCCTGGTTTTGGTCACTTTTTCATACACGCATTTTCTGAAACCGCTTGTCCCAAGCAGGGTCACAGTAAGCCGGAGCGTAACCCTAACCAGGAAACACAGGGTACAAGGCCGGAGAGGGAGGGGACGCACCCAGGACGGGACGCCAATCTATCGCAAGGCCCCCCAAGTGGGACTCGAACCCCCAGACCCACCAGAGAGCAGGCACAGGCCAAACCCACTTACACCACCATACCCCGTGTTTTTTCACATGGCTTCCAGCAAAAGCAAGTGACGTTGTATTGAAGCACTGAGAGGTGCAAGACGACGTCTGACACCGGTGTTTTGCGGTTGCGGATAAAATTTTAGCAGTCGTGTTTTAAGCTGTCCGCCACACGCTACATCCGCAGCTCATCACATCTCAGCGAAGGTGCGTGCAGTCTTATACTACGCCTGGCTGTCCCGCAGCAAACCCCAAAACTGTGGCAACACAGCCTGCCCTTGGTATAGATGCTGCCAAGCGCGCCCGACCGGCGACACGTGCATGGTGAAACCCTGCGTGATAAAACACCCTGTGGTAAAACCATGGCAGTACCCCACCCACCGAGCAGGTGGGGTCTATGTGAACAGGCAATAGGGGAAGTAAACAAAAGAGGATCAAACTGCTCTTGTTTCCATACGGAGGAAGATCAATCTCACACCGTTGGCATTGCGGCCCAAAATAGGCAGGGACACGGGGTCCGGAGCTGTGGAGGACGGTGCTATTTTCAACACCGCCTCTGGCTGCTGGCGCTGGAGTCTGCTGCAGCCGGCCAAAAGTGTCCTCTCCGTCCCTGGCCCGCTCTGTCGCGGTTGCTCGGCACATAGGCCGAAAGGGCACGGCTGCTTTCGCGTCAACGTGCGAATTAGCAACTTGCGCTCGGTCGCAGCGCCGGCGGCTCCCTTTCGAAAAGCCTCGCCGTTGGTGCGCTTTCTTTCGTAGGTTTTAAGTCGTTAGCAGAACGTGGATGGCGCGAGGAGGGAACCGTTACTGAGGCGGGAAACTCATCCGAGGCTGGAGACGAGCGTTTGAAGGTCACGCGTGTTTTTGCTGCGAAACATTTCAGAGTTGTGCCACATCTAGATGGGACAAACTTTCACTAAATCCTCTGGGGAGGACGTGGTATTTCCTATCCTCGAGTGCTTAATCTCAATAGCGACGAAGGCTGACGTTTACGGGAATTAAAAATTTTGCCGTGCGAGTCATTCGTATTACGGACCTTCTCGTGGACTTTCATTAGAACTGCCGTAGTAAGGTATTCCCCCCCCCCCCCCGTAAAATTGTTAAATGCCAGTAAACCATTTGCAGAGACTCCAGCAGAAACCGGTGTAATTACTGAATGTTGGTTAATTTAATTTCGGCTTCCTGTTCAGCTCCGTGCAACACTGCAAGGCTGAGTGTAACGGAGTAGTGATTAACATGGCTTTGAGTTTGCTTCAGGACATGGATCCCAGCTGTAGAGTGTGCCGGCTCTGCCGGAGAAATGGCTGCCGCGTCTGGCACCGAGGGAATCGCCGGGAGACATTCTCCAGCAACCGCTGCTGCTGGCAGCCAGCTGCGAGCAGCCGGCCATGATACTGAACGCGAGCTCCCGCCAATGGGAGCCTTCCGTGAGGTCCCCTGCCCAATGGGGACGGTCGACATTAACTCGTGGCCGGGGCTTGTTCGCGCCCTGTCCAATAGGAGCAGCCGGGCGGGGCGATTGCTCAGGTCTCTGCTATGAATCTGCGAAGCCACTCTGAATTAAGACACCATGATGTCACCGTGTCAATAACACGGTCTGTCTTTTTCTACTCGCCTGTGTTTTACCACGCTCGCTCACCCTTCGCAATCTGTTTCCTCTTCAGTTTTTAGGCCGCATCTCTGTTCCTGTCACTATTTTGGAACAGCATAATCGGCATCTCCTCACGAAGATATTGCTCGTTTTTTTTTTTCCCCTTTTGAGGAATTTAGTTACAAATGTACCTATTTATAAATTACCCATTTTTTGCTGGAGCTATTCAGGGGAAGTATGTTCTTCGAGAGTGCCGCAGGAACACTGGGTCTTTTGATTCCAAGGCAACGGCTCCAAGGACTGCGCTACCTGTTGCCCCGTAACCACCTGACCGCCGCACATGCTGTCCGCGAACGACCAAGTGCGGATCTCTCACGCGCGCGCGGGTTCGGGGGAGATACGTGGACGTGACTGTGCCTAGATTACGCGTAACAGCGCAGTCCAGAAATAACGAACCCTCCGAGAGGACGCTCAACCCGGCTGTCGTTGGTCACGGACCGGGAACAGGAGGCAGGGCCGCGGTAACGTACACGCCCTTCTCCCCACCCCTCCGTTATTTCCCAGGTGTGTCGGCTGACTCGCACAGGGCCGGTCGAAGCCCTCGCGAAACTTCACCCACGTTGCCTGCGGTGCGGCGCTACGGCCTCCCGCAGGGCGATCCGCTCGACAAACGAGCCGCGTGGCTTCGGAAGGCCCTCGATGGGAGCCTGGCAGGCTCGGCTCTGAACTCCCTCATAGCGGTTCCCAGCGACATCTTTGACATTTAGCTGACGAAAATGACCTGGCCCCGAGTGTAGCTTTGTACATCGCACCTCCTACTTAATCTGTGACTCTCAACAAGTGCGTATCCCGCTGAGCTCTGAAATCTACTTTCAACACTTTCCTCCGTCCCGACACGTTTTCGCAAAACTCTGCAAGAAAACTTATCGGTGAAGATCTGTGGAAGAACTCTCGGTGCATAGATATATATGAGCCGTTTGGCAAAGAAGGGCTTGAGAGACATTTGTAGCGGATAGCTTAGGATACGAGGGGTGCAGTGGCGCAGTAGGTTGGCCCTGGGTCCTGCTCTCCGGTGGGTCTGGGGCTCGAGTCCCGCTTGGGGTGCCTTGCAATGGAGTGGCGTCCCGTCCCGGGTGCGTCCCCTCCCCCTCCGGCCTTGCGCCCTGTGCTGCCGGGTGAGGCTCCGGCTCCCCGCGACCCCGTATGGGACAAGCGGTTTCAGACAACATGCGTGCGTGAGCTTAGGATACCAGGTTGGCAGTGGAGGCATTCACGTTAAAAGTGGCTTTCTGTTACGTTCTCATTTGAGCATCCCTTGGCAGGCGCCTTCTCTTTGACCGTTTGATTGGCTGCCCACGTCATTCCTCAGTATCTGATCCCCCTCAGGTGTTCGTGCGCGCCACTTTCCAACTTGTTATGCAAATGCGTTCACGGCCAAGTGAATGGAGAGGTAGCGCTGGAGGGAATCAGTATTTTTAGCAGGTTTTCCCCGAGTCGCTAGCTGCCATCTGTCCAGCACCTTTGCCGTTCCTCTTTCTCTGGCTGCTCCTTGCACGTAATCCTTTGTTCCCAACTGCCGCCCTTCCTCCCTGCTCTGTTCATCCTCTTCCTGCAGAGTCTGCCTCCTGACTTTTCTATTCATCATACAAGCTGATTTTTGGAGGACAAGAAGGAGGTCAGCGTGAGCCCCTCATACCTCCTGCGTCCCAGCAATTCTTGGAGTGGTTCTGTCCTCACACTCCTTTGCAGATTCATGTCCGCTTCACCATGTGGTCCTCCTCATGCTCCAGAATCTTTGTCTGAAGGGGCAATATTCTGTAATCCTCCTTATAAAAGGTAATGTACTGCGTGACACCACAGCTAGGCTGAATTTGGGAGGGCGCGGTAAATGCAGAGGTACCCAGACCAGGGAAATCGGTGATAAATAAATAGATAAAAAAAAGCAGAATGGACCGACAGATGGCCCGTGAGGGAACGAAGGAGATGCAGATGGATGAAGTTCTGCTTTTTTTTTAGACCATTCAGCACCAGACTTTGTTGAACAGATTTCTTGGCTCAACACTTTCTCTAACTCCAGTGAAGTTTTTTTTTTTTTTTTTTTTTTTTGGGGGGGGGGGGGGGGGGGAGCTTACGTCCTGTTTGTATGTGTGGTCGTGAAAAGACAAACTTAAAGCAAGGTGACTTGTCCCACACATGACCATAAAGACTGTTTGACCCATGTGCAGCAAGGCTGGCGGATGTCTCAGAGCAGGATGGTAAAAGTACCGCGCTTGCAGTGACACATCCGCTGTTTTCGACGCGTACGTCATCTGTGCCGTTTTATACGATCACCTCTGCGTTCTGCTTTAAAGGGTGCCGGTCGCCGGTTGCTATTCTGCTGGTGCTGTTGAGTTGCTGGTCCACTTGCTATTCCCTGATGTCTCTCATTCGTGGAAGAGGGACGGCTGTCGGGGCGATGGAGCCGACGGCTTATGTTCCTTTCGCGGCGCAGACCGATAATAACATGTAAACAGGCGACAGAGGCATGTCGCAGTTTGGCACCTGTAATATCACGTCCCCTCCTTCGCATTTGTTTTGGCCACATCTCAGCGGTCAGCTCGTTACTGTGTAACCTCTCCGCATTTCGCTCCGCCGCCTGCGGCCTGGTCAATGATTCATTAAAGCGGCTATGGATTTCTCCCCGCACGAGGAGGGCTTCTGTTTCGGCTGGCGGCGCACAGAACTGGGGTGTCGCGTGTGACCCCCCCCCCCCCCCCCCCCCCCCCCCAAGGGTTCCCGGGGAAACTTTTCAGCTTTTGTGCAGTGATCTTGAACATCTCCATTTGTCACCGCACGTTTTTTTTTTTTTTCTCCCCCCAAAATTCCGGCTAGCACTTTACTGGTGGTCAGATGGCGGTTTGTTGGTCCTTCCTACTCTTTGCCATCACCATTAGGTATCAATATGAATATACTAAACAAGGTCTAGCCCGAAACTTTTTGATCCGGGTATTACCCGTAATCGTCAGGGGAATCAGCATATCAGTACAGCATCAACCTCATTTTGGGGTCATTTCAATCATTCCAAAGACAGTACGCTCGTGGTTTGCTGACGACGGACCGATGGATATCGGAAGGTAGGGGGAACGGATGACTTGCTGCGTGGCAAAGTGATTCGGTTTCTCTGCAAGGGTCGCTGCGAGCGCCAGAGGTATGGAATAAAGACATTATTAAGTACGTGAGAGCGCGATGCCACTGGAGCTCCTGCTGGCATTATTATCGCTGCGCTCGGGAGCTCTAGTTACCGACAGAACGTTGACCGAATTGTCGGTTGTATAGAGTCTCATGATAGCGGCCTGTGATTAATTTAGTTTTAATTGGCCCCCGCCTCTTGTGTCTGCTTCAGTCTGCTTTGAAAGCGTCGGTCGATGGCTCTCAATGGCCGTCGCCAATTTCTCTGTGGAGTGGCATTGGCGTGGGAGCTGGAGTGGCCTGCCGGCCACCGCCGGACCCCGCTCTGAGCCCCGGGCCGGCGGTGGGTGGGCGTGGGCGAGAGGGTGCCAGCTCTTGTTATGCGATCCCTCTGGTCAGAGATTGTCGGCAGCGCTCGAGTGCTTCCTGTTGCTCCGGCCGCGCCAGGGTCTCTGACGACGATGGACTGCATTGGCAGCACCTTCCTACCCCTGCAGTACTATATCACGGTGCGGCGTTTGCGTATGTGCGCGCCGTTTCCGTTTCCAAGGCGTGCACGCGCGTCTCTAATAGTGTGTGCGCTATTGTTTTTGACTTGCGTGTGCTTGTGCTTGCCCGCGCACTCGTATGGAAGTGCGTGATGGTGTGTAGCATTCGTTGATGCTTCGTGCACGTGTTCCGGTGGATCCCTGAGCTTGCGGGCGCCGTCAGCGCCAGGGCTCCACGGCGTGTGTCTGAGCTGCGTGCTCCAAACAGGCAGCAGATGCAAGCTGGGACCTGAGGTCACGACTCGGGTGTCTGGCAGGAGCGATCTTGCTCGGTGGGAGGTGACGTCATCGCCGGGCCCCTGGCAGGTGGGGTGCCTCGTGGCGGGATGACGTTACCGTGAGCTGCGAGTGCCGAGACCCAGAAGCTCCCATTGACGGCTGTAAATTCCCCTCCTCCGGAGGCTCGGTTACGCCTGTTGCTAGGCGCCCGTTGTCGGTTGCCAGGAGATGGCGATGGCGTAGCGCTGGAGGGGTAAGAATGAGGACTTGGGCTGCATCCAGGAGGAAACACCTGCATGCTTCAAACCCTTCACACACTCAGCGAGGGCAGCTGAATTGGTCATTGGCGGATTGGTTATTTCACCAGCAGGTTTTCTGAATGGTGGATGTGCTCATCTCTGGTGTGGTTCATTAAAGTATTCTCCTCTAGCCTCTCGGAGTGTCACGTTTGTGGTCTTCTGGAGCTTTCTGGATGCCCAGTGTCCCCCAAACAAACACGCGGTACCGGAGGACCCAGGCACGGGGGGGGATCAGGTGAGGTTTTCCAGACTGGGTTTCTGCGCAGTGGAACAGGCAGGAAGTCCCGGTGCGTCGGGCCCCCGAGCATGGAGGTCCGGTCCAGCTGGGAAGGGGATGCATAAAATGAGACCCTTCGTAAATATCCAGGGGATTGTTATACTCTTCTGGGTCTGAAGGACCTTGAATGTCATTGGGGAACCATGAAGTTAATTTGACAGAAACCCACGGAAACTGCAGATAGGGCAACCGAATGATTCACAAGGTTGAAGCGAAATGAGATTCTGCTTTTTTCCTCTGCATGCTGAACTTTGGAGCTTCTCTGCTCATTGCGCAGGAACCAAGTCCCCCGCTGCACCTTCCTCGTTGGACCTGTCTTCCATCTCCGGGCCCACCCCCGCCAGAGCTGTGCGTGCTGCCCCCAGCACACCCACCTACTGTCTTCCTCCCCTCTCCTTTCTGGCCCATCTCTTCTCCCTCCTCCTCCTCCTCCTCCTCCTCCTGTCCCTCTGTGTCCTGTCTCCAGGTAGCAAGGAGATAAGCCCTACTCTCTCAGGTTGTCATCTGCCAAAGGAGAAGTGGACAAGGCATGAGCCCGATTATTGCAGAGGTCGCGTTTAATAAAATCAAATTAAACCCAGTCACTACAATTTCATCAGCCAACTGCCCCTTGTGCCCCCCCCACCCCCCTCACCCTGTCATGTGCTTGTAGACAAGCTGCAGATAAAGCTGTAAACAAAAACAGGCAAGGCTGCCTCAGTGACTCCACTTGGTGGCAGTAGGAGGTGCTGCAGCTCAGAGAACGGACGCATTTGAATACGTAAAAGGATTTAAATGCACAGCAGCTGTTGCCGCGCGCACCGTTTGCCGTTACTCGGTACGATATTACCATGTCAGAGAGAGTGCCTGCGCGGGGCTGCGACCACACAGCCAGGCTGTGAAGGACTACAGGTGAATGGTTTCTCCATCCAGCTATCGGTTCTTGGTTATAATAGATAATAATTCGAAGAGCTAGGCTGCAGGTGTTCCTCACATTCATGCTGCATCTTGTAGGGAGATAAAGTTGCGCTTCATTTGAAGCAGGTGACACACACATTGACGGGTGACACCGCCTGTCCCGAGCGGGGTCGCGGCCAGCTGGAGCCTAACCCGGCAACGCAGGGCGCAAGGCTGGAGAGGGAGGTGACACACCCAGGACGGGATGCCAGTCCTCCGCAAGGCACCCCAGGGGGGACTCGAACCTCAGACCCACCGGAAGACAAGCTCCGGCCAAACCCGCTGTGCTACCGTGGCCCCTCGGCTCCTGCCTGCTGCACGCAAATTCTGCGAGCAGGAATGATCCACGGCCGGGACACGCAGGGAGATTTAGGAGCTCGGTTCGGCGCCGTACGCAGCTAGAGCAGGGTGTCCTAATGGTCGTTCGAGATCAAGGCCGAAGCACATGCTCCCTGTTTTCTGTCCTGTAGTATGGCATACAGTGGAAGGCTTTATGGTCTCAGACAGTCGCGCTCTTGTTGGGAAGCTTGGGCGTGTGCGAATGAGCGTGAGCACGTATGGGTGTGCGCTCCGCCGCTCGGTCCAGGGGCCGGCGTAGCCCTCCGTGCTCTTTTAATTTTTTAAATTTCTTTCTTTTCGCGGCTGTGACCTCTGAGAGACGGAGACTCGCGGCGCAGGTCGGGGGAGCTTCCGCGGGCCATTTCATGTTCCGCAGATGCACGCTCACTCATTCTGTAGGCAAACGCAGGCACCGGTGAAGAGAGGTGCGGAGATTCCGCTGCGGCCTCCGGTTACGACCCCGCTGGGAGGAAAGCTCACGGCTGCATCGCGCGCCAGGTGCCGGGACAGCCGAGCTCATTGTTCAGCGTTCGGGGCCTACACCCTGCCGGCGGCTTCTCTCGCTTCCACCTCTCGAGAGACTGCGGTGCCCTCTGACATATCAGAAAATAGCCACAATGGCCATATTCACATTCAGCACTGCCTAGCAGGTCGGGGTTGTGCGCGCACGCGCCATTGGGTCACTGCATGTGTCTGGGTGTGTGTGTGTGTGTGTGTGTGTGTGTGTGAGTGTGTGTGTGTGTGTGCGTTTTCACTTGTATGGCCTACCTGAAGACTTGTCGTAGTGTGTCTGTGTGTATTATTTTTTTGCTCTCACCCACAGGGTGTTTTCTGTGTCCCGCTCCACCCCCACGCCCCGCTCCTTCCTCTCTTGTGCTCCCACCCCCTCCCCCGAGCTCCTCTCTCCTATGCCGTGAAAGCCTGCTAATTAGGCCGGGCTGCTGCAGTGTAATCCATACCCAGCTCCAGGCTCCTCCGGGGGAAACACTCACCAGTAATCACTCCTCCGCCGCTCCCCCGACAAGGGGCTCTGTCGTTGAGGGGGATGCCTGCTTTCCTCGCCCACATCTCCCAAGGCTCCATGCACGCAGCTCGGTGACGCTCGCACCTCCTGCGTGTGCCGCCACGCCTGGGTCGCCTGCCACCTGACCCCCAGACGCACATGACAGTGGCGGTCACGTGTTGACCGACATGCGGCTTCTCCTTTTAGCATTCCGATAAAGGACACTCGCGCTGGCTGCCTCTTTCGCGTAAGCTCGCATGAGTGTGTGCGTGCGAGTGTTCGTACAACCTTGTTCTCAACCCCTCTTGGTGCTGATGGGCTGTGACCCTGACAGCTCTCCAATAAGACTCCCCGTCAAAGCCATTCCCAGTCAGTCCATTGATCCTGCTGTCCATAGGGCTGCCGGACAGAGACGCTCGGCATCGCGGGCACCGGGGCGAAGCCGCAGTGCTGTAGGGGTACGGCGGAGGAGAGAAAGAGAGGGGGCCCGGGAGGTGCAGCACTGTGGAGGAGGACAGCAGAGGAGATTGGATTTGGGGGAGAAACTGAAATAAGTCCCAGCAGTCAGAGCTGAGGAAGGACTGCAAGGAGAATGCAGTCAGACGGCTTCCTGTTCAGCCCACACGTATCGTCGGCCTACACATATTGTTCCACGCTCTCGACAGCTGGCTGAATGCACGGGGAGGAAAGACAGCGTGCGGAGAGACCGTTGTTCTCCATCACTGGAGCGATGCCTGTTGAGATTGGCAGAGGTGACATAAACACAGACCAGACAGAGCTCGACACAACGCGCCGCCGCCACCGACCCCTCGCAGTCACCTCTCGCGCGGCGCGAGCGGCGGGTGGGGGTAGCGGAGGGTTTGCGAGCAGCCGGTGCGTCTGCGCTGCCATCTCGTGGCCGACGAGCGCGTGTTTTTTCCGAGATGAGTTCACTCTGCCACTCCCACCCGACGGACCCGGACGCAGGCGAGCGTCGGCCTCGTTGGATCACCGGCGCGCGTGAAACTGAGAGCGCGCTGCCTGTGGCCGACCTTGCGTTGCGCAGAAACAGATGTTCTTCTTTGCTCCGTTTCCACGGGGCGGATCTCGCGGCTCAAGCCACCGCATCTTTATGAAAATCACCAAATTTCCCCCAGAGCTGCGGTTTTCCCTTCACAGAGGCGGCTTTTATTTGCAGCCTCCGTAACCGATCGCTTCGTCCCGTACCGCCGCATCCCAGAATCATGCTGCCGCTTTTGCGGAGACGCCGACCGCGTGTGTGCGCTTGTGTGTTCCAGCAGCCTCGGCGTCCAGCGAGAATGAAGAGCGTGTGTTCCGGGAGCGCATGCGGCCGCGGAAGCGGCAGGGTGCGGTCCGGAGGCGGGTCCACCAGGTCAACGGACACAAGTTCATGGCCACCTACCTGCGGCAGCCCACCTACTGCTCCCACTGCCGCGACTTCATCTGGTAAGTGTGCCTCTCGTCCTCGCTCAGGCTCCCTCTCCAGCGACACCGAGAACCTTCCAACATGTAAGAGGTTAAAGGTTAGTCGTCCCAGGTTCCCCGTGGTCCACATAGTCACGCTAACCCTGATGCCCTTAAAGCCAACAAACACCCATCCTCATATATACCTTTTCGGTAAGCGGAAACGTTGTCGCCAAGTAGCCAAGATGATCAACACTCATTAGTGAGCATTTAAACTGTTCTGGAGGCAGAGATGTGGTGGGGGTTGGTTGGGGGGGGGGGGGGGCTCTTTAGAAATAATAGACCAGTGACATCAGCAAACAGTAAAGGTGTTGGTCTGGTGATCCCAGTACGTGAGACGCATCTACCCCGGATCTTGCCGACCGAGGGGAGGCGCCTCAGATATAGAGGCTTAGCGTAGACTGCGGAGGTGTTGTATGGATGGGTGTTTGCGTTGCCGTGGAGATGCCGGGAAAGGCTCGGGGGCTGGGAATGGCGGGACAACGGATTGCGGTTATGCCTCCTGCCTGGTGGGCTGGTTTGTGCTGACTGCTGAGGCTTTAGGGTAATTGTCACGACATGACCCGCGCCACCCTGTTGGTTCCCTGCTATAACCTTCTATTGTGGTTCTTGCTCTGTCTACATAAGACCATTTACGTTTGCGCTGTCCGTTTTACCAAATCCCAACATGTCCTGCGCATTTCGTGTGAAGTCAACGGGACCCGGCAGACGTACGGAGTTAGCGTCGAAAGTGCCGAATGCCGCTGCTGAATAATAACAAAAAAACCTCCTAAAGGCATCCTGGAGGAGCCAGCCGTCCTTCTCGCGCCATTCCTCGTTACAGCTAGAACTGCGTGATGTGCTTCCAAACCCGGCGCATTTGTCATCTGGTACCAGTAGTATGGGTGTAGTGATTCACTGTAACACCCTGGCTTGTGAGATGCTCCCTAGCTGACAGATAGCGAGAGCTGTGGCTCATCTGAGCGTCTGCGGCCTCCACGACGCCTGCTGCCCATCGCCCCGGACCGAAGTCTCCCCAAACCGAACCCTGATCGTCTATCTCAGTGGCAACGTAGCCGCCTCGCGTACCGGAGTTAAAAGATTTTCACGTTTTGTGTCATTAACAGATTGATTTAATTCCTTCTTAACAACGTTCCCACCCTGTGGTCTCCGTGTGTCTTTCGGTGTATTTTACGAGCATAGCATCGGTTCCAGCTGGGAGGGTTGAGGTTTGAGCCGCTCCCTTGGCATCTGAAGGTTGCGGGTTCAATCCTACCTCCAGGTGTAGTACCCTTGAGCAAGGTACTACCCTAAATTGCTCCAGTAAAATTACCCCACTGTATAAATGAGTAAATAACTGTAACCTTAACCTTGTAAGTTGCTTTGGAGAAAAGCATCAGCTAAATAGGTCGCTGTAGTTCCCTCTTCCAGCTCAGAGGACTTCAGCAATGTCCACACCATCACCTGGTGGGAGAGGATCGGTGATGCTCTTCGCATGAGACTTGACCAACTGACCTGTCTCTTGTCACGTTTCCTCCGCAGGGGTGTTATCGGAAAGCAGGGCTACCAATGCCAAGGTAAAACTTTGTGCGTCGTGCACCGATGACACCTTCCCCCCGTTTCGCCGGCACCGCACCCTTTGCCTTTTTTCGCTTTGGCGTGCGGTGCAGCGTTCCTAAGAGAAGCGGCGTTTGTCCGTATAGCGTGACGTCACGGGCTGAAATTCCACGGTGAGGTCGTTGCCGACGCCATGTCAATGATCCTGTTTCTCCGCTTGCCCCAGTGTGCACCTGCGTGGTCCACAAACGCTGCCATGAGCTCATAATCACGAAGTGTGCCGGCCTGAAGAAGCAGGAAGACACGCCGGAGGAGGCAAGTACCGCTCCGAAGGCGCCGAGGGTCATTTCGATTGACCAGCATCTGTCTCGTAGCTGAAGGATTGGCCGCCACCGCTGAAAGGCAGCCGAGCCTTGAGTCTGTCGCCCTGTCGCCTCCTGCAGGTTGGTTCGCAGCGCTTCAGCGTCAACATGCCCCACAAATTCAGCATCCACAACTACAAAGTTCCTACCTTCTGCGACCACTGCGGCTCCCTGCTCTGGGGTTTGCTGAGACAAGGGCTGCAATGCAAAGGTGACTCGGGTGTTCGGGGACATGGAGGTCTCGATGGGGTCCATTGTGTTCCGCCACCAGGAAACCCTGTGAATGAATCGCTTGGCGAATGCTTGCGGTGTTCGTTTGTGGCGGGCCCTCGCGTTGTGCCCACGCCCCCCGAACTTGCGAGGGATCGGTGCGCAGACCCTGCGTCTGTAAGGTGTCACACAGATGCTGATGTCCCTCACTGTGGGCCTCTCTCCCAGTCTGTAAGATGAATGTACATAGACGCTGTGAAAGCAACGTGGCTCCGAACTGCGGCGTGGACGCCCGAGGCATCGCCAAAGTGCTCTCGGACCTGGGAGTCACTCCGGACAAGATCTCTAGCAGCGCGCAGAGGAGGAAGAAGGTAAGGCGATCGTAGCAGACGAAGAAGTGGGAGGGGCGTGTGGAAAGGCAGCAGGCAATCCGGAGAGCCGCGTACGTCACCTGACGTGGTGGTGACGGTATGGGAGCCGGTTCAAACTAAATGGCGGAAACGGCCCAGTGTGTGTGTGTGTGTGTGTTTGTGTGTGTGTGTGTGCGTGCGTGCTCTCGAGAGTTTCGGCAGCGATAAGCGACCAACATTATTGCTCTGTGGCATTGCACATGTCGCCAAGTCACGTCGGCCTCATTTTGCACCGCTGTCTGAACACGGCAGCGTCAGCTGCAGGGTCACGTGGGTTCGCTGCCCAGCCAAGACCCGGGGGAGCGAGAAACACGTGGTGAGATTGCACGGTGTGAAATCCCGCGTTACGGTCGCATAGGAATGTCACCAACTCCGAAGCATCACAGCAGAGCAGAGCGAAGGTTTAGCCCCGTTGAAAAGACGTGCTTCCGGCTTCTATTTAACGAGCTGCGCTTTTTTCAACGCAGTGTTTGTAGAGCCGTGTGTCGTGGAAAGAGAAGCTGCGGTGTTCCCTGTTGTCCTTCGGGTTGGGTTGACCAGAGCTGACCAGGCCAAGTCAGACATGCGATGACTCTGTTTAAGAAAGTTCTGAGCTTGATTCCATCTCTCCGTGCACCGCGGGTGATGACTCACGTTCGGTTTTGTCTATGAAGTCCTAGTGATGCACGATTAGATATGACAAGCGTGGCATGTGGCTTTCAGCGACGCCATTATGAACGTTTTGAGCAACACCCACGCCATGTTCTGTTTCAGTGATGGTTATTACAGTTAAAATTAGGAATGTTTGGGCTACCACCAGGGAAGTCCACAGTGACGTTTTTGAAGGTAAGCTCCGGTGGTGATGGTGGTGATGATGGTGGTGGTGTTACATTCCTTCTTGCACAGTTGGTCCCAGGTCAAGAACCCCAGCAGTCCATCCCAGGCACACCGCAGGCTGAGGAGGACCGCTCTAAATCTGCACCCACCTCCCCGTGCGACCAGGGTACCTGCCGTAAGCGCACCCGCACACAGACACCATGCTAACGGATGCTCGCGTGCTCATCTGCGAACCTTCTCGTGCCGCTCTCTCACCGCAGCAGAAAACAAAGAACTCGAAAACATCAGGAAGGCCCTCTCGTTCGACCACCGCGGGGAGGAGCACAAGTCGACCTTGCCCGCGTCCTCGTCAGGAGGGGGTGACCCGGCACCCCCGGCGGACGGCCGGGAGAACGGAGAGCTGAAGGCCTTCCAGGCAAAGCGAATGAACCTGGAAGACTTCACTTTCATCAAAGTCCTCGGGAAAGGCAGCTTCGGCAAGGTGGGACTCATAGTCATCATCATCATCATCACCACCCCTGGGTGCTCGACAGTTTCTCATCACGCCTCTCCGTGTTTGACTCTGCTGCAGTCGAACGCTCTGTACACGAGCTGAAAACTGAGGTGACACTAAAGCGCTCTCAGCTGCGCCCATGTTGACCTTCTTTGCTTGCAAGGCATACAACGCCACCCACTGGAAGCTCCCGCCGCACTTGTGGCGTCCTGCTGTCACGCAGCAGAGGGCCTTTGATCTGTGCGTCTGCTACGGAGCAGTGATCTCGTAGCTGCGGGACTTCGCCAGGGGCGGTCCGGTGGGAGCGCAGAGGCCGCACGCAGCTCAGGAGCGACCGCGACTGGGGTTTCCTCCGTCAAAGAGAGGGAGATCTGAGCCACGCAGCTGGAGAATTGCATCACGGGCCATTAGATGTGCTGTGGGGGTGGGGAGGGGTCAGGGGGGTTGGTCTCAGTGCAGGCCCAGGGCTAGATGCTCGAGCGAGGTCAAACGGCGGCGAAAGCTGCGCAGGGTTAGAGACAGGGCTCAGGGTGTCGGAGTTGCGGGTCGGCGGCGACAGGTTTTATTTTTGCCTCTCGCTTTCCGCCCAGGTGATGCTGGCGGAGCTCAAAGGTACGGACGAGGTGTACGCCGTGAAGGTTCTGAAGAAGGACGTGATCCTGCAGGACGACGACGTTGACTGCACCCTGACGGAGAAGCGCATCCTGGCCCTGGCGAGGAAACACCCCTACCTGACACAGCTCTTCTGCTGCTTCCAAACCAAGGTACCCACTGCCAACTAGCCATCCCACCTGACCCCCTGTGCATCTCATTTAGATGTATTCATTTAGCTGACACTTTTCTCCAAAGCAACTTATAATCATTACAGTTACAAGCTTACGGTTATTTAGCCGTTTATACAGCTGGGTAATTTTACTGGAGGAATTTAGGGTAAGTACCTTGCTCAAGGGTACTACAGCTGGAGGTGGGGATCAAACCCATGACTTTTGGATCCACAGGCAGTAACTGTTACTGCTACACTACCAGCTGTTCCATCTCATATGAAACTCTTGCTTCCTCCAGCACATAGGGCTTCTCTTTCACACGCTTTTACCCCCTGCAAACATTGTGAGTGGCAGAGACAAATGAGCATGTTGCTACCAGCAAGTTCCAGCAGATGGCGCAGTAGCCCCAGCAGTGGACTCCTCTTCCTCCCTGCTTTTGTGTTTGGGGGTCAGCGAGCGAATGTGGAGGCAGTTTAGTTTGCTTTCTTATTACATTGCTTAATGGGAAACTTCTGCTGGGTCATCTCACGCAAGGCACGATTCTGACCTACTTTTTCCCGGGACCTTTTTCCATAACTTTCGTTTCACGAGAGAGCGGCTCAGCTTCCACGACACTAGAATAATAGTGATGTGCAGAAGTGATACGGCAGTAATTTAGCTTTTGCAAAAACAAGTATTGTTTTCTTCTGCGTGTCCAGTACGGATGTAATGTACCCACCCTGCATTTTCCCTTAGGATGTCGATTTAGGATAGGTCATTTGGTCAAGAGCAGGGAGTTGAACCCTAATCACCCCCGTCCCCTGAACATCAGGTTCATCCGCAGTCTCCCACCTACCGCGGAGCTCACCCGTGTATCTCACCCATCGCCGTTCCCTTGTCATGAGGACACCTTCAGTTCGTCCTTGTTCTTTCCTCATCCCGTCGGCCACACGCATCTGCACATACGCAAAGGTGGGGGCGGACGTACTGCGAGTTAGGTAACCCCCCTGGCTTCTTTCAAACGTGCCCGTTGCATAACTGTTCACAGCTGGTATAGAGGAATAGATAGAAAGGAGATCGGGACGTGTGGCGACAGTGTGGTAAGTGCGGGGGATGGGGGGGGCAAAGCAACTGACTCACAGTGGATGTAAAGTGTGCTTTTTACCATTCAGAAAAACACAGACATGCCTTCCTTACTTAGTATGTCCCATCCATCATACCGATCTTTTCTGGAATCTTTTGTAAGTGTCTGTGCGTAATACTGTATGTAATATTTTTGGTTGGATGGTGCTTGTTCCCTTGTAGCTATATAACATGCAGTAATGTAATGTGGGCCGACCTCCCCTTCTCACTCAGAACTGCTGAATCTCTGTCCACATTTATAAAGGGCCTTAAAACTCACCTCTTCCGGACTCACTTCTCCCACTATCGCTTAAATTAATGTCAAGTGTACGTGTCTTTGAGACCATAACCATTGACTAGCGGGTAAACCTTCATACAGCTACTTGTGTAATGTAATGTAAATGTTTAAACAAAAAAATTATTAGAAATGCGATTAGGAATCATCAATATTTGGATAAAGTTTCATGGAGCTACTCGTGTGATGAACATTGGTTCTTATGGTGGAAAGTAACTGTGATTTAGAAACACATGTCTGCATCTAAGTATCTCTGCTAATATAATGAACACAGCGGCTGCTGTCTCACAGCATCTGGGTGGTGCAAGAGAACATGGGTTCGATTCCTGCTCGGTCTGTGTAGAGTTTGCATGTTCTTGGGGTGCTCTGGTTTCCTCCCACGCTCCAAAGACATGCTGTTCAGGTTCCCCATAATGTGTGAGTGACAGAGAGAGTGTGTTCCACTGATGTATGGATGAGTGACCCAGTGGAAGTAGTGTATCTAGCAGTGTAAGTAGTGTAAGGTGAATAAGGTGTGTGGGCTCATAACACTACATAGAGTTCATTGGAAGTCCCTTTGGACAAAAGTGTCTGATAAGTAAATAAATGTAAATATGTATATTTATATATACCTATTTACATTGTATATATATGTACGGGGGGCGCAGCGGGTTTGGCCAGGGCCTGTTCTGTGCTGGGTCTGGGGTTCGAGTCCTGCTGGGTGTACCTTGCGGTGGACTGGCGTCCCGTCCAGGGTGTTCCCCACATACCTTTAGCCTTGCACCCTGTGTTGCCGAGTTAGGTTCTGGCTCGCTGCAACCCCCCTTAGAACAAGCAGTTGTACATGTTGTGTTGCGTATATATATGAATATATATTAGTTTTGTACACAGAGCTGACTACACCGGGTCATGATTGTTGAGACCCTGTTGAGAAGCACATTCTCCTCTCCAGGTGACCAGTTGAAGTACGTTAACCGTCGGAGAAACGGCCCGAATGGCTTTTGTGAATGAAAGCACGAGGCCCCCGTAAGGTGTCTACGTGTCGAGAAGTTAATTTCCTTCTTACTGCTGAAAAGTGTTTTGGGGAGAGGGTCAGACTGAGAGGTGGGACACTCGGGGGCTGTGGGGTCCAAGCAGAGCGGGTGGCGCTGCGCCGATGTGTGATGGGACGTGGGCGTGGGGTGAAGGCGATGGCCACTTACGGGCTTTCTTGTTTATTTTTGCGTGCCAGCCTGGAAGCCTCTACATTGATGGCGTCTTGCGCTCCTAATTTATTTATTTCTTGCTGCCGTTTCCCCAAACAACGCTGGGAACATTGTGTCCCGGCGGCTGAAGGGAGCAGGGGAGGGTGGAAAGAGGGGACTGGGCGATTGGGCGGTAATGCGAGGCGGTGGGTGGATATTTCGCAGTCGTGGAGACGGTTCCGCTCTATTGAAAAGTTCCTTTTTTTTTTTCCCTCCCCCCGATTTTTTGAGGATATGATGCTGCTTAAGCAGATGGAGATGAATTAAACCGAGTGCTTGTTGAACGAGGTCGTGTGCACTGCACTGTTGCAGACACCAGCGTCAGCAACCTGCTCCTCTCCCTGTGTCACACCACCATCAGTAATGGACCCCCTTCATGTGACACCAGGGTCAGCAATCTCTGGTCACCTCTTTCTACGTGATCATGTCCAGAGGTCCTTCGAAGCCATTGTGCAGGCCACGCGGTGCACCTGTTACACTGGTAACAAGTCCCACAGTCCCTCACCAAGGTGACCAGTCCAGTGTTCCTGCTCACACGCTTACTGTAAGTTCTCCAGGGACTCACCTTTCCATGTTCTAAAGGTGTTGGTCAGCAGCCAGTGATGCTGAGAGGAGAGGAGCATCACCATGGCCATCGCCGTACGGATGGTAAAACCTCATTGAATACCATCATGTCACGTTTCTGTTTCTCCGGTTTTTGTTTTCACAGCTGATGCGGCATTTATTAAAATACTGCATTTTTATTGCGATGACTTGCCCCCTAACAGCACATCTGAGGTGGGGGTGGGGGGAGGGACTGAGCTGAGGACACCTTTGTCACCCCATCATACACTTTGTGGTGTAAAGACTTTGACTGCTGGCGACGATGTGCGAGGGAAACGTCGTCGTGCCTCATTCGAAACTCATCGGCTGAGATTTATTTGTTCTCCGCTTTACTTGAGCTCCTGCATACATGGGGGGGGTGGCAAGACTATGTGTCCTGCAAGGATGTCCCCCTGTCTGGATCCTTTACGCTTTACCATCTTTTTGTCGCTTTCTTTGTGAACCAGTTTATTTATTTCAGTACAAGCCAGTGCATCGAGTGGGTGACAGTTTGTAGGGTTTCGTTCTTGCCGTGTCAGCAGAAATGGTTGCACATCTATCTACGGTGGAGGGTGTGTGTGTCTGTCAATATATTCTATGGTGCAGTTTCTACAGAAGCACCTGTTCTACTTTTGTTAAAGGGTTGAGTAATATCAGAACCTCGGTCCTCTACACTGAGAGTCATGTGACTGTCACCCACATAATTTACCCTTGTCCTGTTACCTTATATGACACCCAGGGCTTAAAAATAAACCCACTTGTGTATAGAGACACAGGAGTCAGAGAGAAGTGTAGCACCAGCCATCTGCCCCTCAGCAGGTCATTTACATGCATTCATTTAGTTGATGCTTTTCTCTAAATAAACTTACAATGTTAAGGTTACTGTTATTAACCCATTTTAACAGCACCATGATTTTACTGGACCGCTTTAGGGTAAGAATCTTATGCAAGAGTACTATAGCCACAAGTAGGGATTAAACCCACAACCTTAGGGTCCAAAGACAGTAGCGCTAACCCCTGCACTACTAGCTGGCCTCTTTACTGTCTAGACCCTGTCAGAAGGTATCACTGGCCTGTTCACCAGGTAAATCAGGATGAATCCTTTAAGTTCCGGTGCCGTATTCTAGCCGCTTTGCTTTTACAAGAGGCAGAGTTGCGCTTGATTTTCAGGGTCAGGTAGCAGAGCTTTGCTTTTTGACGATTAAATGGAATTAAAAAATGATTAAATGGAATCTGATGCTATAGGGGTAGCCGGTAGTGTGGTGGTTCGAATCCCACCTGCAGCTGTAATAGAAAGACACCTACCCTAAACTGCTCCAGGAAAAATTACCCGGTTGTATAAACAGGTGAATAAATGTAAGCCGCTTTGGAGAAAATTGTCAGTTAAATCAAAAAAATGTAAGTGGAGGAGATCAAGCTAAGGGGCTCATTGGTATGGGGCGCAGGCAGGGAAATGCCTTCCATTCATACGCAACTGCTTTCGTCCTTTGATATTGGGACAAATCACAGTCCATTTCAGTGCCAGTGCATCTCTGCTCCCTGGGAGATGTAAGCGCTGCCTGGAGAAAAGTGACATGAAGCAGTTATACCTGTACTGCAGTGATAACTTATAAATGTCTAACCAGATTGAGACCACATACATGCTGTCAGAACCTGCTTGTCCCAAGAAGGGTTGCAGCAAACTAGAGCCTAACCCAGCAGCACAGGGCAGAAGGGACACACCCAGGAGGGGATGCCAGTCCATTGCAAGGCACCGCAAGCAGGGCTTGAACCCCCGACCCCCCAGAGAGCAGGCACAGACCAAACCCACCATGCCACCACACCCCCACAGACAGAGACCAGAGTTCCTGTTTCCAAGGAGGGGTTTACAGCAACCTTGGTCAGCGGTCACAGAACTGTCTGGGTACAGTACGGGAAACTACTGTACGCTGCTGCGTAGCAGTTGTGTCTGGGGCAAAATCGTGCCCGAAATGTAAGCTTTGTTCTCGCGCTCTCACCCTCCCGCTAATGAAGAGGTAGTCGTCCGTTTCAGGCAATTTGTGTCCTGTACGCCATGCCTGCCAAAAAAAGTCAATTGTTACAGACCTTGCATAACAGGATCCAGATCCTTATCGTAGTCAACGTATATAACATATGCTGTTTGTTTTCTCCCGTTTTTTTGCGGATGGAAGCGGAATGCTTTTGAGTTCTCCCATATGTGCTCAGCAGCACGTGACAATCCCAGCCCAAACCCGCTCACGGACACAGCTCCAGTACGTAACCGAGTAGCCACCCTTTCCAGGACAAGACGGGACGCTGCACGGACATCCGCATGTCCTGCAAAGCTGGCATTCCGTGGCGATGAACTTCATCTCGCTGCGCCCTATTGCCGCATCGCATAGCGTTTTTACATTTACGTTGACGTTCACATTTATTCATTTAGCTGATGCTTTTCTCCAAAGCGGCATGCATCTCGTAGAAAAAATAATGCGTGCGTTACATTAGCAGAAAGAGAGACTTAGATGCAGACACATTTTCTAAAGTACGGTTAGTTTGTTACTTTTCACCATATGAACCATGTAGCAGCGTGGGTACAACGTGCATCCATAAACAGAAGTGTCAGCAGAAATGTGTGTGTTATTCAGTCTTTGTTGATTAGTTCTGCCCAAGAAATGAGTATTTGACCTCTTCCAAGCTGCATTTATACACATGTAGTGTGGTATAAATACGATGCTATAATTTCATAAAAGCAGTACGAATGCACTGATTGAAATGACGAAACAGAGCGATAATAATAATTTTGTTTTGGCAGCACTTTATAGCTTCTTGTGGAATTTCTTTCTTCCTCTGTGCATTACCATCTTACTTATTCTCTCACCCTTATTGCATAGAATTCCTGCGATGTCAGCAAGATCTGGAGATTTGTCAGGGAACAAATGCAGGTGAAAAGTTCAGGTTTTTTTTGTTTTTTTTTGAACTGGCTCTTCCTATCCTGCTGTCTCCAGCTCATACACAGCCTGTTTCCACTCTGCCCATAGGGTGACACCACCCTCCTTCTCGCCCCATTTCAAATGCCCTCGCTGGCTAATTTATCTACAGATACTGGGGCAGCTTTCTGCCTCCCAGCCTGCTTCCTCCGTGAGGGGTGGGGGGGGGGGTGAGGTGCGAGGTCCTGCTCACTTTGCTCCTCAGTTGCTGTGATGGCTTTGCTTCCAAGTCACACCTTTGATGAACCAGGAGCCCAAAACGTTGGGGAAGGTGGGGGGGGCTGATACCATAATTTCAGAAATCTGAATAAAAATGGATGCTATGACCTCCCGCCTTAGTTGACCAAAGTTTCATCATAAGATTCCATCCTTAATCAGCTTTAGAATCATTGCTATACTCTTATCGCCCTAATTACTGCTCAGAAATGTAAATAATGTTATACAACTCTTTCAGGGCTTGTTTGGATCTCCTGCTTACACTGCGGGGAAAAAAAAAAAAGAATATGGGGGAGGGGGCGAGGAATGTTCCAGGTCAAAGCGATGGAAGAGGATTATTGAACACGCAAAGCGGAACTTGAGGACGGCGATTCAGGAGAGAAAGGGGTACTGGGACGAGGCCAGTGTGAGATTGGTTTTAATGGCTTTTAATTGCTCTTACATAATGCAGCGGGGGTGGGAAAGAAGAGATTACTCAGGTAGCCAAAAGGGCCTTTGTTCTAAAGAAAAAGAGTGGTGTCAGCGATCTGGCAGGACAATACGTAGACAGCAGCACTCTCCCTTGGACCTGGGCGAGTTCCAGGACAGGCCTATGAGCTGGCCACTGGACCCACAGGGTGGAGGACACAGGTGAAGGGTGCAGGAGTTTACTCTGAGACATGAGACAGCAGGTGTAGCATGGATCCGGGAAGAGGTCTAATGTCAACGAAGGGTCTTGGAGAGCCGTAGGAGGTTCCAAGCAAGGACAGACTGCTGTCTTTCATGTCTTTGCTTATGAACTTTTGCTGTACGTCAGTGAATGATGGACCGACAGACAGAAAGTATATTTAGCCTATGTCCAGTCACATCCAGGATGTCTTTCTGTACATCATAATAGGGTTAGGGTTAGACAGAGTCAGGCATGATTGTTGAGTTGGGGTTGGTTGGTTGACAGGTTTAGGTAGTGTTGGGTATAAACAGCTACATTAGTGGGATTCAATGCAGTCAGACTGTATACCTGGGATAGGAACGACAAGACACATGCGGTGGCGTTGTGGTGTGTGTGTGTGTGTGTGTGTGTGTGTGCGTGCGTGTGCGTGTGCGCGAGCGTTGGTGCTGCCCCACAGGAACTCCTGGGTAGGAAGCTGTGCGAGACTGCGCCAGTGGAGACAAGGAAAACAAAGGGATCTTAAAGGACTTTAGGTTGTCTTCCCTCTGTTACTTAAAATATGTCTTTCTCCCCTTCCTGGAGCAAAGCAGCTGAGAGAATGTCTCATTGTTGCAATTTTTTTTTTTCGTGCAGATGGGGGGTGGTGATGTTTGTGTTGGCTGCTGTTAAGACCTGAGGCCCACCTGATTGCTGAAGAGACCCTTGGCAGGGTACAAGTTGGGCGTGTGGACTGTGTCCCGCTCTGTCCAGTCCCAGTAAAACCTCCTCGTGTAAAGACTTCAGCTACAGGGCCTACAGCGCTGGTCTTCACAATCTCCATCTTGGTCTGGCCCCGGTCTTGGTGTCCGTGGAATAACACTGGGGGGGGGGCACACATTTTTCACCAGTTTTATCTGATGTGACTTGCAGCGAAGGATTTTGCCATGTGTATTTAGACACACATCTAACATTAATTAAGGAAAGCATGCATCTTAGTTTTCTGCCAAGAGGCTTTTCGAACCACACAAGTAGTGCTCAGTGATGAGTTTTGCGGCTGAGGCAGCAAGTAGCCTTGCGGTTCGAGGTTTCGCGTCGTAAGCGAAAAGGCTCGGGTTCACATCCCCTCTCCTGCCCTAGTACCCAAGAGTAAGGTCCTTACCATGAATTGATACAGTTAAAATGACGCCGGTGCGTAAATGGGAAAAACCATTTTAGCTAGCGCGCTATGCTAATCGCACAGTGCAAGTTCCCTTGGGCGATAGCGTTAGCTCGATAGCCAAAGGTAAACGTAAAGCAGAAATAGTGAGGAACTTGTGCATCGTAAAGCAAATAGTAGAGTGAGGGAGTGTTTTCTGGCCAGGCTTTGCCCTCCGAACTCCGCCAGCAGCTCTTATCAGGGCTAACGTATCTGCTTCGTACCCTCCGTTTTCTTTTCGCTACAGTTCTTTTGTCGCTAGCTTTATGAAAAGTGAGACGCTGTGTTCTGCGGAAGCCATCCTCCGCAGACCTTGACGGCGCGGCAGAGGAGTCCCGGATGACTCGGTCCCCTTCGCGGCGGTTTATTTTCTGTTTTTACTCTATCAATTGTGCCGTTTGATTGTATTTGCCTTCCCCGTGCCAACAATGCGCATAGCGTAGCGGACCAGGCCCAAATAGAAGCAGACTTGTAACCAAAACACCACAGCATACTGGAGCCCCTCCAGCAAAAGTCAGGCTCAATTAAGTGGACCCTTTGGCCCTCGTAGGAACGATTCATGAATTACGTTACGAACGTATTGTGTACCGGCATGGGAATAAATCGAATCCATTTGACGAATTGAATGTTTTCTGGAGAAACGACACCCTTTCGTACGTTTCGCCCGTCTTCCTTCTCCTGTTTACTTTTCTGCAAATGAAAGAAACTTGCTCATCGGGGAAGTTTCTCAAGTTCTCCCGCGAGCGCTCTCTCATTTAAAACATTGGAAGCGGAGCAGGAGGACAAACCGAACCGAGTGCTGGGAAGCTTGCGTGGTACTGGAAGCGACCGAGTAAGGCGGACTGGAACATGCGTGTTGGTTCAGCGGTCCACTCTCGTGTGTGTGTGTGTTTGTGTGCGTGCGTGTGCGTTTGTGTGCGCGTGTGTGTGCATGTGTGTCTGTTACCCCGGGTCCGGTGCCCCTCCCGTTCCGATGGCCACCTCGCTCTGCTGTTTTCTCTGGCTGACCTCACGGCCGAGGAACGTGGGAATGTTCCAGAGGACATTGGGCCTGTATGAAAATGGGCTGCGCTGATGGGCTCCTCAGAGGACCTGCCGGTCCAAACAGGGCCTTCCGCTTCATTCGCCTCTTTCACTTTCAGTCTGTTCCTTGTCCCTTCCTTCCTGTCCTCCTCTGACCGTTCTCAGTGTACGGTACATGCTGCGTGCTGTTCTAATATCGCATCAGCATGCTGTCGGCCAGGCAGGCTTTGAACAGGGTAACGCAGGTACGGTACCGGTTACGTGTATTCATGGGTTTTTTTTTATACACAAGGCCATTATTTTCAGTGTCTTGTGTTGAAGGTAGAGATGAGTGCACAGCTCCTTAGTGCGGTATTTGCACGTTTTTTGTGTTTTGAATAATGTTCTGCGTTGATTGTTTTTCAGTACCTATATGGTGTAGTTCATTTACAGTGTCTCCAAGGTTACTCCCTGGCTTGCCCCCACCCTTGGCTGTATTCCACAGCCATCACTCCCCCAGGACCTCTTCTTGCCTCCAGCCCACCCAAAGCCCATTGTGTTCAAAAATGACTGCCCACCCTCCCCGTGTTCTAGAATCGTCAACTAGAAAACAAACAACAGTAAACACTCACGAGGGGTTTTATGTGTTGTAATACTTGTTTGCACTGCTTGTTTCAGCACAAAGCTGTTTAGGAGCAGAGGGAAAAAGGTTTCGATCCGCATAGTTTAGCATCGCCCAGAACACCAGCAATGCGCTCCTCTGTGCCGCTGATGTGAAAAATGCCATGCTTCAGTATTGTGCACCTTGTAGAAACTTTAACACTTGTGCTATACCAGACTCCTCTTTATCATGAACAAGCTCATCAGGTCCACCAAGGTTAACACAGTACACATTCTCACAGGTAGCACCATAGCTGGAGCCGCTGTCTTGAACTTGAAGGGCCAACATTCAGATCCCACCTTCTGTAGTAGTACTCTCAGCATTTACATGTATTCATTTAGCTGGAGCTTGAAGTTGTTTACCTGTTTATACACCAGGGTCATTTTTACTTGAGCACTTTTAAGGGTAAGTACTTTGCTTAGCAGATATATAGCAGTAGGGGGGATTCAAACCTGTGACCTTCGGATCCAAAGGTAGCAGCTTTAACCAGTGTCCTGCTTGCTGTCCTCTGCAAGGTAGCATGAATTGCTCCAGTAAATACTTCTCAGCTTTATAAATGGGAAAACATTGTCACTTTGGAGAAAAGCATCAACTGCAATAAATAAATGAGTATAGTAATAGTTTAGGAACACTGCGGAAGCCCAGTTTATTTCCACTTCATTCAGATGCTACTGCGTCGTAGGAATAATGGGACACATTTTGGCTTTCGCTAGTGTCCGAATTAGTCACTTGTTTGTGTTTTAGACATTTTTTACTGCAGGTATCAGACAGACTTTCACCAAGATTGAAGTTTATTCACAGGCTGCTCTCACTGGTGTATGTGCCACTGAATTTCTTTTATAGGAGCGTAGGTCCTTCAAGACAGGTTTTAAATGACGGTTAGTTTAACATACAGCAAACAATAAGAGAATTTCATTCGAGCACAGATTGGAAGTGTAGCCAACATTAATCACGCTGGAATTCTGCCTCTCTGAACTGTGAAACTGGACCTGACTTACTTGCTAGAACGTGAGATGAATGTGCTTGTGTACCTGGAGCGCGTCCCACAATCAGCAGGGGTAACCTGGGCCGGTTTACTTGTGGTTCGCGCAGAGGGAGACTTAAGTGCCGACACCCGACCTCAGTGCTGAGACGCATCCGTGCTGGGTCTCGGAGTGCTCTCAAAAACACGCCCGTGTGTCCGCCTGTGAGAGGCAGCTGCTTCGCACCAGCCCAGTGGTGTAACAGCTTGTCAGGACTTGGGGCGACCTAAAATATTAGCAGTAGTGCCTGTTTGGAGTTATGCTGAAATATCGGGAGAGCGCACTGGAGTCGCTTGGACACTGAGGGGACGCACACACACCCACGGTTACACACGTCTGCTGGCCCGTTCGTGAGCTCCGTGGAGACGCTCCTCGGCGGCTCCGGTCACTTCAGTTTGGGCATTCTGCCGTTTCCACGGTGTACCGAGGCTCACTCCTAGAAACTGCAAATACTGTGGATGTCGGACTGCGGTTTCATGACGGTTCGGTATGTTGTTACCGTAACTCTGCGGCGACTCACCGAAAACAAAAAACACATTCTGGCCTTAACTTTGAAGCATGAATTTACGGAAGTGATTCTCTTTGTCAGTACTTGTACAACATTTGTTTCTTCCGAAGCCAAAATAAACGAGTAACGCCGCAGCGGACGAATTTCCTTTGCCGCGAATTTATTTATGAGTATTTTGAGCTTTTGCGTATGGACTGTAGCCCCGCCCCCTCAAACAATTTGGAAGTGTGTCGAACCCCTTGTCTCACAGTCACTCCAGGAAATTCTTGGTGTTTGATTACTGTTGATTAAAGGTCCTGTTCTTGAAGGACCGCAGACAAGCACTGGCTGGGCCAGATGATGACGGGGGGGGGGGTTCATGCAGGTGGCAGCTCAAGCAGGGCAGGGGTAGGTGGCGTTACTAACCTGGATCAAGTGCAGCCCTGCAGCTACATCTCCCACCTTCACTGAAAGGGGGGTATGACCGACACTCATCCAGGCAGCAGCCGTTTATGACGCAAAAAAGCGAAAGTAGGAGGATCTTATAAAATCACATTACCCCAGCTTTTTGCTGAAGTTCATGCCGCCTCCTCGGTCTGCGATGAGGGCTCTCAGTTCTCACCAAGCTCTGTGCAAACACACACGTGGAGGTTCGCATAACGCCCGAGTAAAAGTGCCGTCCCTTCCAGCGAGATGACTTGGGGCTGGGAGCCAGGGGCAGGGACAGTCGTGCTAAATGTTTAATTATTGCTCGCTGAACCGTGCTGACGGGGGGCGCGGTGGCGCAGTGGGTTGGACCGGGTCCTGCTCTCTGGTGGGTCTGGGGTTCAAGTCCCGCTTGGGGTGCATTGCGCTGGAGTGGCGTCCCTTCCTGGGTGTGTCCCCTCCAGCCTTACGCCCTGAGTTGCCAGGTTAGGCTCCGGTTTCCCGCAACCCTGTATGAGACAAGTGGTTCAGAGAATGTGTGTGTGTGTGTGTGTGTGTGTGTGTGTGTGTGTGTGTGTGTGTGTGTGTGTGTGTGTGTGTGTGCGCTGCTTGGAAATATTTTGGACAGGCACACGTGGTGCTGGGGATAAAACAGAGGCTGGGGTAAACAACAGCTTGCTCTCAAGGCATGGACGAGGTGTGAACCTGAACCGCTTTCTGTCACGTTTGTTATTAATCAGCACAAACACGGTGACGAAAGACACACAGCGACCTCACGGCTCCGAACAGCCATTTCGTTCACGCACGCTAGTCTGACAGCGGATGTTCCGAACACTACGCTGCCAGGTTCTGCAAACCCTAATGAATTTTCACGTCCTTTCCATGGTTTTCCGATCACCTTGGTAAACATGCCTGGTTTTGAAAGTGTGGCCACATTTTTTGCACACTGTGTGTTATTCTGCTCTAGCTTGTTTAGCATGAGGTACTCCAGCCCTGAAGAAAGTTGTTTTTCATTTTTTTTTTTATTCTGTTTAATAACAGGAGTGCATGGTGGTGCAGTGGGTTGGACTGGGTCCTGCTCTCTGGTGGGTCTGGGGTTTGAGTCCCACTTGGGGTGCCTTGCAATGGAGTGGCATCCCATCCTGGGTGTGTCTCCTCCCCCTCCAGCCTTATGCCCTGTGTTGCCAGGTTAGGCTCTGGCTCCCCATGACCCTGTAGGGGACAAGCAGTTCAGACAATGTGTGTGTGTGTTTAATAACCCCATTTGTTTGCATTAATATTGGTGGGATTTAAACTTATTCATTTAGTTGACACTTTTCTCCAAAGGAGCTTGTAATGTTAACCTACCTACAATTACTGTATTTACCCCTTTGTACCACTGGGTATTGGAGCAGTCTTATGGTAAGTACCTTGATCAGGGGTACTACAGCTAGAGGTGGGGATCAAACCTGCGACCTTTGGGTCTAAAGGCAACACCTCTGACCGCTACACTACTAGCTATCCTACAAGGACAGAAATGGATGAGAATGGCAAGCAGCTAGGTTGGAGGGTGAAATGACACAAAAAAAGTGTGGCACAACTGAAATGTGGCAGCAAAGCAAACGTAAGTCACACTAGAAAGCCTTCCCTCCCCGCGTGTGATGCGCGCACATGTCTTTGTGTGTTTGCTCGTGCGAGGCGGCGTGTCTGCGTGCACGCATCTCCTCCGTGGCCCACGTGTGATCCCCACGGGTGGGTCGCGTGCACCTGCAAGTCTCTCCCAAGGCCCGCACCCCCCTGGGGGGGGAAAAAAAAATGGATAGCTATTTATGTCTCTTGCACAACATGTTATATAAGTTGCGTTGAGACTAAACAAACGCTTCCTCATTGACGCCCGTCTCATCTTGCACAATGACAAAGAGGCCTGGTGAACAATCATGGCCCCACTCCACAGATCCGCACGGCTTTTGTTTCGCCGCAGTCGTCCTCGGTCGGTCCCTTTCAGCCACTTGAAGTGTTCGTTGAGGCTTCCTATTAGGAGATGTACTGAATGCAAAGGATGTTCTGATTTTAGTTCCGCAGCATATTCAGCCAGTTACGGTTTCTTTTTTTTTTCCTTCTTTTTTTCTTTTTTTTTTTTTTTTTGGAGGATTTTCTACCACACGCCGCATTCGGAAACGTGCCAATCGAAGAGCTTTTCTGTATAAACAGCAGGAGAGGGAACAGCATGTTCTGAAAACAAAGCCATTTCATATTAATTAAAGGCTGTCTGTCGTGCGTTCGGGCCGAGCAGTTGCTATCAAACGCTGCTATTAGTGGGGTTCATTTGAAGCAATCTCTGAAACCTGCAATGCTTCTGTAAACGGTAATCCGTTAGGAGGACGCTTGTTTTCTCTCTTGGAAACCGGAAAAAATTGCCAGTTGGGTTCAGAAAAATGGTGCGATGGGCAGCCTTCTGACCCTCTTGCAACCAACTACGGCCGGTGTGGCGTGCAAGAATTTTCTGAAAAAGCAATGAGAAAACTGCAAACAAAAAAAAAAAAAAAAGTGCAACTGCCCTTGAACTGAAAATCAAGATTTGTTTTATTTAAAACTTTCAGGCCAACTTTTTCCACCAGTTTGGCTGTGTGTTAATGGGGGGGGCGCAGTGGGTTCGACCGGGTCCTACTCTCCGGTGGGTTTGGGATTCGAGTCCTCCTTGGGGTGCCTTGTGACAGACTGGTGTCCCGTCCTGGGTGTGTCCCCCTCCTCCCAGCCCCGTGCCGCCGGGCTAGGCTCCAGCTCCCTGCGACCCTGTATGGGACAAGTAGTTCAGACAATGTGTGTGTATGTATATGTCCATTTATTAAATTATTATTTTTGCAGACACTTTTCTCCAAAGCAACGTACATCTCAGAAAATACAACATGTTCATTACATTAGCAGGAAGAGGCACTTAGATGCAGATGTGTGATTCTTAAGTGCAGTTTTTCTTCCCACCATATGAACCAACGTTCATAACACGAGTAGCTGCATAAAACTTTATCAGAATATCCATGATTCCTGATTACCTTCCTAGTAATTTTTTGTTTTCTGAGATACATATAAACATTTACATACATTACAGGAGTAGCTGCGTAAAGGTTTATCAGGGCATCATCTTAAAGTTATGGTGCATGAACATTTACACCTTACATGAACTTAAGAGATGATGGGCGAAGTGAGTTTTAAGACCCTTTTTCAATGTAGAAAGAGATTCAGCAGTTCTGAGTGAGAGGGGGAGGTCGTTCCATCACAACGGAGCCAGAACCGAGAACCTCCGTGCTTTACCTTTCGTGCGCGGGACCACCAAGCGGGCAGAGGTGGAAGAGCGTAGCAGTCTGCTTTGGGTGTAGCAGAAGATCAAGTCTTGTAGACATCTAGGAGCACTTCTGTTGATGCATTTGTAGGCCATAACCAGGGTCTTATTTATTTATGAAATATGAAAACATGTCCACTCTTCCTACTGGGGTCCTAAATTTAAAATATCAAATTTAAAATCATGAATTTAAAAATATTCATTACAAAAACACATGTAAACACACCACCTCTGCATAGTCACCCATAAACCTCATTAACTAATGAACGTATGTGTTTTTGTGCATTTGGGGCAAAATGGGAATGCTTTCAATAACACTATGTACCAAAAATTTTATCTAGGTGTTTTGTAGATTTTCCATTCAGTTTCATTAGCTTAAGTATACTTTTAGTGTTAGATTGTACTATATGTCAGTTTTTTTAGAAAAATATTCCATATTCTTGGAATTAGCAAAATTGGCCCCGGGTTCCAAGCACAGAATATTCCAGTACCTTTTAGGATCTGTTGCTTTTTTTGAAAGTTTTGGTACTTTCTAGAATGTCCTGGTGCCTTCTAGAATCTTCCAATGGCTGTAAAGTACCAAACTAGCTAACAAAATTAACAAACGAGCATGTGTGTCCTCATGTATACGCATACAGGCGACTGTATGTCTCTGCGTGCGGCATTGTGTTTTGCATATGTTCCAGACTCTAACTGTGTGTGTGTGTGTGTGTGTGTGTGTGTGTCACTGACCCCGGTGCAGACTGCAGACAGGGGCACATCCATGCTGTGGTACAAACTGTGAAGCGCATGGTACGCGTGAGGGTCAGTTTGCTACCCTAAGCTGAAGGATAAACATTCTTGACCGCTCTCCAAGGCCACACACAATACACTTTGTACTGAAATTATAATTATTTCCTGCTGCCATCAGCTCCACAAAGCAAGCTGCTCTTTAAGTCTTCAAGGAAGAGAGGAGGCATCAGAAACCCGTATTTACTTCAACCGCAGTGTAAAAGACAGTCGCGAAAAGAAGTGCCGTAGCATGATGGGGGTCCATCTTTTTCATATTTTGCTCTTTTTTTCTCGCTGAAAACACTTGCTGCGTTTCACAAAAGTACATTTCTGTTTACATAGTGGCAGCTCGGAGCGTAGTGAGAATTTAGAATGTGGAGTTCTGCGGTTAGAATTGCTGCCTTTGGACCCAAAGGTTGTAGGTTTGAATCCCACCTCCAGCCGCGGTACGCTCGAGCAAGGAACTTTCCTTAAATTGCTCCAGTAAAAATTACCCAGCCGTATAAGCGGGTAAATGATTTTAGGCAGCGTTTCATTGCGAATTGCTTTGCAGAAACACATCAGGTGAATGTAAGAAAAAAAAAAAAACTACACGGGAAAACATTTTACCGAAGCATCTTTGAATGTTTTCTCGAGCGGATGCCGTCATACATTATGCAAGTAGGACGGATATTTTTTTTTTTTATTCTGATTTGTATGAGGCTCGTGTAAATCAGCGAGAAGATTGTCAGAAATGCAGGCTCTCGCACAGAAGAACGGGAGCTGTTGTTGAGTCTTTGCCGTTATCTGCCCATCGCAAGACTTTCTGCAGCAGCTTTGCGGCTCTACGCTGGGAAGCAAGTATTTGTACAATTTCTAATTAGAAGCAGGAAATGTTTATTCACGTTTGATTGGGTGGGTCTCCCTGTAATTCTGGGCACGTTTAAACAAACTATTTAAGCATCCTGTTTAAATTCACTTTCAGGAAGAAAAAAAAGTACAAGACGAGGTAGAGTCCTGGACACTTATGTAACATGTGCCTCAACTGGGGGGGAAAAAAGGGGAAAAAAAAGGAAAGACCTGGTCAACTTCGATTCACTGCGTCGAACAATGATAGACATCTTTCCGTCAGGTTTTCTTCCCGTTTTTCCGCGGCACAGAAGTAACGCACAGGAAGCCTGAAATCTAATTCTCTCCTCCCAATTTAGAATGGCGCTCAAGCTAAAGTGCGCAATAAATCATTTGCAGAAGAATTTAATGGTGGTGTGAATGCGCTGAATTGCGCTGTGATTTTGCTGTCAGGATAACGTGCGTTCAGGTCTCAACTTTACGTTAGGATTTAGTGAGATGCTTTCAAGGTTTTCTCTCGCAGTAAAGGTAGTTTTATGTGAGTGAATTCAAGGGAGACAAAAATCACAACACTACATTTATTCATTTAGCTCATGTTTTTCTTCAAAGCAACTTACAATGTTAAGGTTACAATTATTTACCCATTTATACAGCTGGGTAATTTTTACTGGAGCAATTGAGAATAAGTACCTTGCTCAAGGGTACTACAGCCAGAGGTGAGGCTCGAACCTGCAACCTTTGGGTGTAAAGGTAGTTTGTTCTAACCACTGCGCTACAGGCTGCCCCCCCACTGAACTTTTTACTTTCAGTTCTTGCTTTTTAAACATTTTTTAAAAATAAATATGTTAAGTTTTCACAGAAAATTCATTTTTATAAAACGATTAGATGGTCTAGACCCCAGAAATTCTGATCGCAGCTCCTTCTTGAGCAAGGTATCGTGGTGTACCTCGTAACATGCACTCCAGGTGACCTCTGTTTGAATTATTTGTTTAAGAACCTGTACGGAAGAGTGATTTAAGCTTTTGAAATACACAGAATATCAAAATTCTCACTTCACCTTGACTGAACGTGTTCCTCTGAAACATAAACTTCACATTCTGTCTCTCTGCAACCTGACAACATTGTTTTGTTACAGTTGTATAAAAGCACATGCATAGCATCACACCGTATGATGCTTAACATAAGTGGCTTTCAGGGCAGGTTTACGTTCTCATTATATAGAAGGCTTTTTCTACACCCTGCACCTTTTCTACACCCATGTTTTTTTTTTTTTGCCCATCTCAGTGTGTCAGGGATACATCTTTGCTTTACTCTGGTTCCTCAAGCTGTGAATGTACCACACAGCGCCTTATGGATGTCCAGACTTACATTTTATTCGTTCATTTAGCAGATGATTTTCTCCAAAGCCACTTCCAGTGAACTCTATGTAGTGTTATGAGCCCACACACCTTTTTCACCGCGGTGACTTACACTGCTAGATACACTCATCCATACAGCAGTGGAACACACTCTTTCTGTCACTCACACACCATGGGTGAACCTGAGCAGGGTGTCTTTGGAGTGTGGGAGGAAACCAGAGCATCCCAAGAACATGCAAACTCCACAGAGACTGAGCAGGGATCGATCCCACGTCCTCTCGTACCATCCAGGTGCTGTGAAACAGCAGCGCTACTCGCTGTGCCACCCAACAGACCTGAACCCGACAGAGCTTGAACAATTTTGACAACGAATGGCAGAAAACGTCGAACGTACCGATGAGTAATAGTCTTTTCACAAACAAAAATTTGCAGCTAAATTCAAGAAAGGGAGCGCTTTCTTTGAAATTGTTCAGTACAAGGTTCATTCAGGTTTGAGTCACAGTAACCATTTCTGTCATGACTTGCAAATAAAAAAGTAGTACATCATTTCTGGAAGGATGTCTTTTGCAAGACATTGCTAGTGGTCAAAATTTGTGAAGAAATGGCTGGCTGTGTCTCAGCTCACCGAAAACCTATACCTCCCCTTCTCTCTCCCCAGGATCGGCTCTTCTTCGTGATGGAGTACGTGAACGGAGGTGACCTGATGTTCCAGATTCAGCGATCCCGCAAGTTCGATGAGGCGCGTTCCCGCTTCTATGCGGCCGAGGTCACCTCCGCGCTCATGTTCCTGCATCAGCATGGAGTCATCTACAGGTAGGCTTCCTAAAGGGAGGTGATGAAGGGTTCGGGACCCAGGGGTACAGACCAAACTGATCTCTGCGTGTGGAGGATATGTCGAGTAGCCACCTCTTTGAAACGTGGACCGAAAGCACGGTCCTTCACCTCTCCTTCACCCCAAAACAACCTGCCTTTGTCATTAAAAGACAAAGCAAAAGCAGTGACAAGCAGCTAACGGCCGAAAGACTAGACCAAATAAACTATTCTGTAACAAAACACTATTGTGTGGACGGTTGAAAAAGGCTAAAAACGTCCAGTCGAATACGTCACTTAATAAATATCTGCATGAAATGGAAAATCACCCTGTCCCTGATGAACGAACGAAGCCCAGCTTCAAACATGTATTTTAAGATCAGAAATGGGTCAGATGATGGTACTTTGCCCAGAAACAAGGCACTTGTGCTTTGTTTATTCAGTGGTGTTTACTTTTTCTGCTTGTGATTTATTCGTTTTGGTATTTTGTTCCAACTGTTTGTTTACCCACTTGGTATTTATCATGTGGGGCCTGACCCATTCGCGGGGGGGATCCGACGTTCCAGGGTATCGGCAGACCCGCCGTATTCGGACTGTTGGCTGCCGCTGTCCCCGTTGCCGAGAGCTGGCGATGACGGGAGCGCTCCTGGTGCTGTGCGGCGTCCTTTTCCCAGCATCCCTTGGGGCCAAAGCAGAATCTAGCCTCCCGGTGTGGCCCACCGTTGTCCTTTTGCTCCTTGACATCTTCAGGGGAAGTTTCACATATAAGGTTGTCAGTTTCGAGTGTCCCAAAGACCTGATCTTGAGAGACCGTCCTCCTCTTTGACCAAGCGATCGCGTGAAAAACACACAGTAGCTTCCCGAAACGCTGCAGAGTTTCTGTATTCTGTAAACGTTTTGCACGACAATCCAGAACAATGTCTGTTTCAAAGTTTGGGAAAAATTAAGTAAAATTAAACAGGACGAGCAGAGATTACGGTGTTACGTCGTCCTTTTTTTCGTTTCGGTGTGTATGAAGACAACAGCGTCACGCAACTCAGTTCGCACCGTAGGACCTTGCGGTCATTTATGTCTCGTTCTTGAAGTTGGGTGTGATAGCAGTGACAATTGGAAAGGTAGATCTGCGAATCACACCGTCCTGTTTTCTTGGAGGGGGGGGGGGCGCACCTCTCAGCAGATGTGAAATAGAACACGAGTTATTTATATCGCCACCTAAACGGAGGCCGTGTTTTTTTCCGGGGCGATGTTGAGAGCAGGAGCGCTCTCTTTCAGCACCAAGAATTGTGTGTCGGAAGAGTGGCCGCTGCCCCCTAATCACCGGCTTGCTTTGTGCACATCTGATGCCATCTCCCTTTTTTTTTTTTTTTTCCCCCCCCCCTTCTTTTTTTTTCACGCCCGCCTTCCCGCGCCGGCGCTCCTCAAAGCCCGGGTGGGGAGAGCGTCCGCAACTGCCAGCAATCGCCCCACCAGCAACCCTCATTATCCAAGCCACTGGACCCGCTCCAGATTCCGAGGCGCTTTGTTCAGCCCGAAGGGCCAGAACCGGGGGCTCCTAATAGACCTCGGTACTCTTCGATCGGGGATGTCTGCTCAGTGTCTGTCTTACGAATGTATGATGAGCAAGAGCGTAAACAGATCATGTTACTCAGGCCCTAATCTTTACCGCATTCAGAACTGGGTTGTCATGGAGTCCCCGGTGAATGGCCCCAGAGATTTTATCTTGCTACAGTGTCGCCGAAAGGGCCTTTACACGTGTTTACCGGCTTGGACGAACGTAAACCTGCGACTGCAGTACTCGGGGATTGCTGCAGCCGCTCGCCTGACCGAAACGTTCGAGGTGAAAACCCTATAAGGAGGGGCGTTTACATTTATTTAGCCGACGCTTTTCTCCAAAGTGACTTTTAACGTTAAGCTACTTACAGTTATTCACTCATTTATTTACTCGTTTTTCGGAAAATATAAGCATTTTCACGCGCCTTTACGACACGCTGTGCTTCCAGTTGAACGCGGCAAATCTGAGCGGCACGTCGCGCCTTCGGGACCTTCGTTCGGCTTTCGCGTGGCGCCGAAACGCAAAGCGTCGAACGGACCGTAAAGTTGCAGGCCGTGCGCGTTCGGTGACGAGGCAACGAGGCGCGGTGCGGATTGCTTCTCGACGGCTCTCGAAAGATCGGCGTCGGAAACAAAATATTCACAATGGCTTAAGCCACAAAGAACTGCCCTCACCGGGGCCACATGAATAGGCCCCGCTGTGTTCGAAGTAATCCATCTGCTTCGGTTCTTTCTTTGCCCTCAAAAAATGAGCGTCTACACCTGATGCGCTGGCTAGATTGGGCTTTCTCAGGTGCTCTAAACTCGAACGCGTTAATGGGGTTTTTGTCCCGCAAACAGGCTGCCACTGAGAAAGTGACATCACAGCAGCTCTTTGTGCTTGCATGGCGGGGCGGAGTTCGCGGAGCCCACCGGCAGCAGATGCATTGTTCACACACAGGGAGCCAGAGCCTAACCCGGCAACACAGGGCGAAAGGCTGGAGGGGGAGGGGACACACCCAGGACGGGACGCCACTCCATCGCAAGGCACCCCGAGCGGGACTCGAACCCCAGACCCACCGGAGAGCAGGACCCAGCCAAACCCGCTGCACCACCGTGCCCCTCTGCCTTGTTTACTTGCTTGTTAAATGCTTTTAATTAATCCATCTTGTTTCCAGCCCATCCTGGGACATTAAATTAAACAGTCACTCACTTTACAGGTTGGCTAACAACTATGCTGCCTGTTGCCCCGACTTGGGTTAAATGAGGTCATGGTCCATGTGGAGTGGTGAGCGAGTCAAGCAGCATTTCTGCTGTGCGTCTGAGTGAACGTTGCACACCCTCATTGTCTTGGTTTTTTTTCTGTGCAGCTGGCATTCTGTCAATTAACTTTTTTTTATTCCTTTTGCCTGTAGCGTTAGGAATTGGTTGGTACTGTTTTTCTTCCAGAAAAATCATTCAGCAGAATGATACCGTATTGGATAAGCATGCGTTCATTTCATGCAAATTAATTTTTTTCCTCATTATTCCTCATACCTTTTGGACAAAGGCGTTGTTATTTATAGCTGTTCTGCCTCGGGCCATAGAAGCTGGCTTACATTTACATTATTCATTCAGCAGACGCTTTTCTCCAAAGCGATGTACATCTCATAGAAAAATACAAAAAGTGCATTAAATCAACAGAAGGAGCGATTTGGATGCACGTACGGGATTGTAAAGTGTAGTTAATTTGTCACATTCTGCCATGTGAGCAAGGGTACATCACACGAGCAGCTACTTAAAGGTTTATCCAATATTCAACAATTTCTAATCACAACACTTAGACGTCACCATTGAGTAGACTTCTCCACATCCCAGAATGGATTTACATTAAGCCAGTGCTTTTCTCTGAAGCAGCTTGCGATATTAAGTTACTGACAATTATTTAGCCATTTATATGGCTCAGTACCTTTTTTTGTTGTGGTGGAGCAATCGAGAGTAAGTAGATTGCTCAAGGCTATTACAGCCACAGGTAGGATTTGAACCTGTGACCTTTGCATCCAAATGCAGTGGCGTCAACCACTATACTAGCAGTGGATTTTTGGCAGGCTGAAGGCACACATTGCTCCCCAACTCGTAATCCCTCCGCAACAAAACAACTGACTGTACCATATTCCATTTGCTTTCTGCCATGTCTCCTGCCTTCAACTTGCTCATAGGGTTTCAAGTAAACATGTACCCGCTGTTTACGATTCGGCATGTTTAGCTTCATTTCTTTGCAAAACGGGTGGTCCCTGACTTACGATGGAGCTGCGTTCCGCGAAACCCATCGTAAGTCGAAAATGCATTTAATACACCTAACCTACCGAACATCGTAGCCTGGCATACGTGCGATGGCCATTATAGGCTTGACGCCTTCGTGCTGGACAGTTACCTTGAGTTTCTCCTCAACAGTAATTGCCTTCCTCTTCTTCTTCCCACCAGTAGCAGGAGACACGGGGGTATTTCGTAGACATGACGGATGCACGAAACACGACCGCGTGACGGACCGGGAGATGCGGATCGCTGCCGCTGCCCAGCATCGCGAGAGAGTATCGCACCGCGTATGGCTTGCTGGGAAAAAAAATCAAAAATCGAGATTCGAAGTACGGTTTCGACTGAACGTCTATCGCAAGCGCGCCATCGTAAAGTCGAACCATCGTAATTCGAGGAGCATCTGTATAAGGATGATAGCTATATGGATGAAGAACATCGACACGTTCCATTTGCTTCCCGTTTCCCTATTTGTTCCCTAGGATGGGACGAGCCAGGATAGGTACACCGAGCACGCCCCACTCGTTCATTGACCCTGCTCAAGCTCACCGCTGACTTCATGCTCTTTTGTTTTCCCAGCACATTCGATTATGTCACCCAAACCTCCCAGCCACCCCATTTCTTAGTCACTCCAGGTTATTATCACCCGGACACCGCGCTGGACAGGAAGTGGCCCAACAACATGAATTGTGTTCACTCTGAAAGGAACATAATAGTTAATCAAGTTTTGCTTCCCAGAATTCCCGTGGATTCGGATGTTGACCCAGAAGGGAAAATAACCGCGGCTCCAGGTCGAATTCGGACGACTGTGGGAACGCGGCTCAATGAGCGCCGCTCCCTTCTCCGCATCCTGGGAGCCGAGCATGCTGGGGAGAAGGCGCCGACCCTGCCCGCTTTCTCTCCCTTCTTCGACCCGGTGTTAACACCCCTTCTCCTCCAGCACCACCCCAGTTCGACAGAGCTTTCTGTGCTTCTTTGTTGTTTTGTCCCCACGTAGAAACTTCGTGGGCGGGGGGGGGGAAAGGAAAGGGCCCGCAGAACAATTGCGGGCCGGGGGGAGTCGTGCGGGCGCCGGAGAGCGGGGCTCGATACGTGCGCCACCGAGTCGATCCTGAGCTCACGCCGACAGGGAACGGGGTGAGCCGGACGGGTAGGGTGGAAGAATGGATCGCACATCGCTTCCCAGCTTGGCGAATGTAAGTCGGGCCTCTCCCAGTGTGCTCTCCAGCCAAGCCGTTAAGGGAGAAGTCGCGTACGGGACTTAGAACGAGTCTCCTGCTCTTTCACCCGAAGAGCGCAGTTTTTGTTCCGCACACTTTAACACAAGGATCGCTTTTCTGTTTCTTTGTGTGTCTTTCCGGTGAAATCTTGTCAGCTGAGAGGCCGGTTGTTCCCGTGTCACGTGTGTAGACGGCTTCGGCGAGAGTTTTGTTTTTTTATTTATATTGACCGAGACTCAGTGGGACAGAGATGCGGCACTACCGAAAAACAGGCCTTCGGCAGTCTTGGGGGCGGGGAGGACGAATTTTGCTTGTTTCTGTCCTTGTCCTCATGGCCACGGTCTTTCAAGACGCTCTATCAAGTGGACTTGTGCCCCTTTCTTTCTTATTTTGCTGCGTTACTGGCAAGCCTTGCATGGTTTTTCATGATCTACGTCACACAACATGTGTCCTAACTTATATCTCGCTGTAGATGAATAGACCCGAATGAACAAACGTTACACGTTTTTGAAAAATCTGGAGGGGGGGAAAAAAGTCATTTTTAAATGCCACAGGGAATTTTTACAGTGACTTATCATTTCTCTAACTGGCTACTTTTGTTTGATACAAGATGCGGTGTGCGTATCACGTTTATCTGATGCAGGCGCAGCACTGTAATGTTTCATGTTTGCCCGAGATGAACTCTTTACCTTTCTGTGACCTGCCTTACATCCCAGCTTTGAAAACAACTTCTAGAACAATATGTATGGCCTCACTGCCACCACCACCCACCTTTTAAATGGAAAAAATACATTTTTGTAAAGAAAGTAGCTGTTTGATATGGTTGCAGTGGGCATGCGTCTGCATGCCCGGCCACAGATCGACGCCCGTCTTGCATGCCGGGGCCCCGCAACGCCGATGTCCTGTCCTCCTTAGCTGGGTGAGCGGAGGGGTGCGGTGCCGCTCGCGTGGGTGGTGGGTGAGCATTGCTCCTCTCGGGCACCCCCAAACCCACCGTACCCTGCCGCCGCTTTTTCGATCCCGTCTCCGGTCCAGCTGTCTCGCCCCGGCCTGCTTTTCCACCTCCCGTTGTCAAAGCGAGAGACCGAAGGCACAAGCTCCTCCGTGCTGCCCAACCCTCGCCCGTCTACAAGTTAATATCTTTAAAGCATGGCAGGGGAGGAGGGAGGAGGAGTGCGTGGAAAAGGAGGAAATGCTGCCTTGATTACCTCTTTTCACCCCTGTTTTGTTGAAGTACACTTGATGGCCTATTCATACAAACCTGTTTTTTTTTTTTTTATTTTTTTATTTTTATCTCCCTTCCCTGTCTCTGTCTCATTCTCTCTCATCCCATCAGTCTCTCTCCTTTTTGTCTTCCACTCTTGATCCCTCTCAAAACCCCTCATAATGTTTCTCTGCCTCTCCTTCTCTCCTTCCTTTCTCGCTATCTTGCTTTCACTCTTAGAAGAAGCATCGCATCATCGTTCTCTCTCTTTCTGTCCTCATCTCTTAAATCTCCTGCTTGTTGTTCTCCTCTCGGAGACCTGAGTGCATGAGAAAAATGATGAAATACAATTTTCCCTATTGCCAGACATTTCAAAGGCATAGGTATTGTTAATTTGCTTAAGAGAACACGGAGAGGGTTTTAAATCCCCCGGAGACTGTAACCCAAGCTTTATAGGTTATTTTTTTTTTTTATGTCTTTGTGCATAGAAGCCAGTCTCAAATAGATTGTTTTGTTGTCCTCTGTACAGGGCAAAGTTAGGTCTGAACCGCCTTCAAAAGCAAAAGTGTGTGTGTGCGTGTTTGGTCTACGAGATGTCATCTTTAAAGGAGACGCTACCGATTGCCATCATTTACATTCACGTTTATTCATTTAGCAGACGCTTTTCTCCAAAGCGACGTACGTCTCGTGGAAATGTCCGTCACCACTCACAGGTTCGGTACGGCTTTAGTCCGTGTACAACCTTTCCATCTGACATAACGTGGAGGTACATTGTAGCAACGCACTATAAAGTACATAAAAACATGCACCACATGTATCTTCTTCGTGGGTTAGAGGGATATTTCACATGTGAAGTCATAATAACACACACACTTTCTGAGCCGCTCGTCCCATAACCCGGCAACTCAGGGCGTAAGGCCGGAGGGGGAGGGAACGCACCCCGGACGGGACGCCAGTCCATTGCATGGCACCCCAAGCAGGACTCGAACCCCAGACCCGCCGGAGAGCAGGACCCGGTCCAACCCACTGCGCCACCGCACCCCCCCCCCTCTCATAATAACATACATATTTTAATACAGGAGGACAGGGAAATGTTCCAAAGGTGTACTAAATGTATACGCTGTCCACTTTCGTCAGGTTACTGTTACTCTGCTGGTGCTGAAATTTGTTCATTCTGCAAATTAATTTCCCCTTGGATAGAAGTAACTTTTCGGAAATGCCACATCTGAAGCGGATGGTGTGTCCTGTAAAACCTGACATTTTTTTCTCTCATGGTTCATTAATGAGTTTTGAGCAGAGAAGCGCAAACATGATCGCGTGAGCAGGTGCGTGCTGTGAGTTGACAGAAGAGCCCATTTGATCGTTAAAGGACTTGGGCAGTTTGCTGCAGATGCAGGGCAGGTGTGGTGGCTGTGTGAGTGAGTGAGTGAGTGAGTGAGAGTGGTGGGGGCTCACAAGGGGGACCATGGATGAGAGCGAAAGCTCTCTGCTCATCCACCCCAAGTGAGAGAAGGTCCACAGTTTGTGGAGGCTCAGAACATTGCGTGCGTAACGGAAAAATCACTCTACGCGATTAAGACGAACCACAGGAAATGCTTACAATTGCGTGTGATTACCATAGCCTTTACCCTGTTTCTTGCATGTGTGTGTGTGTGTGTGTGTGTGTGTGTGTGTGTGCGTGTGTCTGTGTGTGTGTGCGTGCAGTACTTTGTCCAACACTTCCAAATTCTTCAGCGGAGATCCTCACAGAGGTGGCTCTTCATAGACGTGCTGAGTGTCAGATGGCATTTAAACGCCCAATGAAAAATTAAGCGTTTAAAAACAAAGCCTATAAATATAGACAACATTTACTTGTAAAAATCTGATTAGCGTGTGCTTTTATCTCATTACTTTTTGGTTTTTACTTAGTTTGCCTTTTCTACCAAACTCTTGGCTTCTCCAGTCTCTTGTTTTCTGCTGTTTGAAGGGGGATGTTAGTGACTCGTGAATAACCTCTTTATGTTGAGGGATGCCAGTAAGTTATTGCAGTATTCCCCAGTGTAATGCATTTTTATTTTTACACACACACACACACACACACACACACACACACACACCGTCTGGAACCGCTTGTCCCAAGTGGGGTTGCCGTGAACCGGAGCCTAACCTGGCAACACAGGGCGTAAGGCTGGAGGAGGAGGGAACGCACCCCGGACGGGACGCCAGTCCATTGCATGGCACCCCAAGCAGGACTCGAACCCCAGACCCGCCGGAGAGCAGCACCCGGCCAAGCCCGCCGCACCACCGCACCCCCCCGTTTTTGTTCGTAATACATATTTACTGCTTTATTTTTTTTTGCTGAAGACCCTGGCAGGAAATGTGTGTGAGCAAATACCAAAGGAATAAGGGTGTGTGAGAGCGAAGCAGTGGAGAAATCCCCATCGAGGCGAGCGCGCCGCCAAAGGGGCCCAAATTCAGAAAACAACACAACATGATCTAAATCAACAAGTAGAGGATGGACATACGAAAAGGAGTTCGTTCGCAACGAAGGCCGAGGATTGCAGCAGCTCGGATGTGGCTGAAGAGAGCGCAGAAAGTCAGATGTTTTGAGGGGAGCGGGGAGGGATGTGCGGAATGACGGGGAGAGAGAGCGATGAGGGGGAAGATGTATGGAAGGGCGAGAGAGATGGACCGATGGGAGAGGAATGAAGCACCATGAGCAGTTTGTAAACTCTGCTGCTCAACATGAGGGTCCCTAAAAACACTGAGGTAGTGTGTCACGTCGCCGGGAGAGATAAAGCCTGTTCTCTCTGTGTGTGTGTGTGTGTGTGTGTGTGTGTACACACACGTGTTCTGTTTAGTAGTGTGCTACATGTGAGTTCATATAAATATACAAGTATGGAAGTTTTTTTTCATTTAATTCATACTTTGTGCATATTTTGAAATGCACTGACAATTTTTATGACTTCTATGAAAAGTCTTTTTTTTTATATATATATATATGAGGAAGGTTTCTTTTGACTTTTGCACATAATTCTGTGGTCTCTCGCAGTTTCCAGGAGTCCATGGTCGCGACTTGCGTCGCCACCGTATTCACGCAGCAGCGCAGCACATGATGGGGGGGCCATGCTTGCAGCAGCACATGAAAAGAACTTGAAACATGAAAGCTTGTCTTTTTTTTTTTTTTTTTTTTTTTTTTTAATTCTGAAACGTGCGGATCGCTGAAGCTCCTATTCGGGCCTCTCTGGAATAGAACAGTTACATAACCCGCCGCCGCCCCCCATACCCACCGCCTTGTTGGGACAGTGGTTTTCACGAAAACACCTTCGGCTGAATGACATGCATGAAGTGATGTTGACATTTTTTCGGCAATCAACCATCAAACCTTCTCCTGCCTGGGTTCATACCTCTCCCTGTCATCTTTCATCGCCGAGGCGTTATCTCCCCGCCTCGTTTTTCATTTTTCCTCTCCGACTATATCCGTCAACTGACACCCCCAGCGAGACCCCTCCGAAGAAGCCAACGAGAAGGCTGCCTCAACGTCTACGAGCGTGCGACCAACGTCTTTCTCCCGCCTTCAGAACTCATCTTTCCGTGTTCTTCCGGACACTTTTTCTCTCTCGTCCCCATCCTCCCGTAACGCGTTCCGATGATTTAGTGGGTCGTGAACCTTTCTGTTACTCGGTTTGCTGTGCGTGTTCATAGGCGTGTGCGCTTCTGGTCTAGTTCCGTGTGCGTCTCCGTGTTTACAGCTCTGAAAAAGAGCGAGAGAGGGGGGGGGGGGGCACCAGACAGACAAGAAAAGACAGATAGAAAGGAGTGATTGAGAGCGAGAGAGAGAGAGGGAGAGAAATATTGTTTGTCACCTGATCTCAGTTTCTTTTTGGTACACATGGGGTCATGGAGAAGTCAGCAGGGCACCAAGTGCTACCAGTATGAAAGTGTCGTACCTGGCAGATGTTGGCAGCAAGACACTTTTTCCCATCTGGGTGCATTCAGAAGCTCTGCATCATTGGCAGCGGAGACATGACTTATAGGAGATGATTCAGCCCTTATTTTGTTCAACGACTTGAATAAGAACCTAAAAAATCAAGCATTTGTCACAGGATTATTTTACACCTGTTAATTTACTTGAGATGTTTCTCCAAAGCAGCTTATACTGTTAAGATTATTTACTCATCTGGGTAATTTTACAGGAGCAATTTAGGGTAAGTACCTTGCTCAAGGATACTGTGGTTGGAGATGAGACTCAAACCTACAACCTTTGGGTCCAAAGGCAGCAGCACTAACCGCTATGCCACCAGTAGCTATGCAGCGTTCAGATTCAAAAAACTACTAGAACAATTGTGCAGCGCAACATCTTCTCATGACAGACATGTAACTTCATCCAGTGCTTCATTCCTGATGGATTTCACAGTGTCACTCTAAAGGTAGATAGCTGTTAATTCAAGTTTCAAAAGGGTCTATGGCACGTATGTGTATATGTATTATTATTTTTATTATTATTATTTGGTATGCAGTGCATTATAACAAAGTGATTTTATTGCTTTTGATGTTTATTTTGTTTTTTTTTTTTTTTTGTTTTATCTTGATTTGCACAAGTAGTGAGTTTTTGGATGTTGGAAATCTCTGATTTGTTTGTCAGCTATTACTATAATTGGAGAGTGATGTTATTTGGGAATAACATATTATTGATTCAGAAAACATCGTCTTAATGATTCCAGAAACCCAAGACCAAAGACGGTTTGTTTTTCTCAGGAAACTATGGAAAAGAAAATACAGTTGAAAGGACGAGTCATTGCTAACCATTATTTAGTTAGCGCCTCGGTCTAAGGCAAATTACAATCTTAGGTTTGTATAATACGCTCTTTACACTTTTATGAAGCTTGATTATTTTTACTGCTTCAGTTCAAAGTAAATACCTTGATCTAGGTTCTTGAGCTGGGATTCGAACCCAGGTCCTTCAGCAATAAGGAGACATCCTTAACTGAAACACCACAGCCCCTCCGGTAACACTAGGCATGGAGAAAGGATTGAACAATGGATGGAACCTACTGGTTAAACCAGGACCCAAAGAAAAAGATGCCAGTATGTTCCCCAGCTCACGGTAACCGAGAAAGCAGCCTCATCCTGTTCTAGCGAAATACCCGTGGTGGTCCAGGAAGGTCATCATTGTTGTCCAGTTCTCTGACATCTGCGTTAATCATAAAGGGGTTTTGCTGGATTTCGTCATCTTGGAAGCTCAGAAATTTTATCACGTTGACTGGAAAGTTTTGAGAGCAAGGCAGGAAGTGGAATATTGCTGGAAATTAACGCAGTTCAGTCGCTGGCTGGGTGTCGGAACACCCCACGCCAACCCAGAGAGGCCCAAACGCAGTCGAGATTCCATTTCTTTTGCAAGAGTGACAGAGAGCGTGTCTCCACCTGTTCCCGCGCTGGATCCTCTTCTGGCAGAGGGGAACACGTGGCGCGGGCCCCCGCTATCAGATTAGCTTTCCAGCGCATTCCGGACCACAGTCAGGTGCAGGCCAGTTTTACCCATGGCACTGGAGCGAGTGACACACATGCACTGCTGTGTAAGGAGTGAAATTCCAGCCCCACCTGATTTATACCTTCAACACTGGGTGAGGTGACTTTCCATCATAGCAATGGCTTCAGTAACGCAAGTAAGAACTGAGGTAAAGTGAAAATGAGCACAGGCCGGGGTACTTGGAGGTCCACAAGACCCCCCCAGACACCACTGAGAACATGAGCCGTGTGAGAGTATAGGCGGCATGGTGAGTAGTGCTGCTGTCAGGTGCTGCGAGAGGATGTGGGTTTGATCCCCGCTCAGTCTGTGTGGAGTTTGCATGTTCTTCCAGTGTCTGCGTGGGTTTCCTCTGGGTGCTCTGGTTTCCTCCCACACTCCAAAGACATGCTGTTCAGGTTCTCCCATCCTGTGTGAGTGACAGAGAGAGTGTGTGTGTTCCACTGATGTGTGGATGAGTGACCCAGTGTAAGTAGTGTATCTAGCAGTGTAAGTCACTGCGGTGAATAAGGTATGCTGGCTGGTAACGCTACATAGAGTTCATTGGAAGTCACTTTGGAGAAAAGCTTCTACTAAATAAATGTAATGAGCTCTACTGATCTGGAAGAAATGGTAAAAATTGCAAAAAAAAAATGTGCCTGACTCCTGACTGTCACCTGGGTCCTGCGGTACTCCAGGATGACCCTCGGGAAAGGGCTACAGACACCCCTTCACCCCAGGTGACGCCATGCAAGCAGGAAGCGCGTGAGCACCAATGGCTGCTTACCTCTGGCCTTGTTACCGTTTGCACTCGTTGACCCCGTTTGAGTCACCGAGGTCTTTTTACGTGGAATTCAAGGCCCATCCTGCTTTTAGAACGTGCGTGCAACTGGGGGATGGCGGACAGGAGATCTTTGTCTTTCACGTGCCAGTCATAAATGTGAAGTAACTACACAGCTGTCATGCATGTTACATGGGACTTGCACCTTGCTTTTGCTTTTGTTGCCCGCAATCTGTGCACTTCTGTCCCCCAGGAAGACCGAATACCTCTTGTATGTGTGTACGTGTCCATAATTTCTTTGTTTTACATCTGAGTGCAGGCTGCTGTGTCGCTGTTTCCTTCATGGCTGGTATCATACAGATCTGAGGGTTTGTAATTACAAACTGACCATGTTTTTCCCCAATGTTTGCAGCTGGTTAAACCCGGTAAACAAATTTTCAAGGGTGGCCTCATCCATCCATCCATTGTCAACAACCGTCTGTCCCGAGCGGGGTCGCGGCGAGCCGGAGCCTTACCCGGCAACACGGGGCGCAAGGCCGAAGGGGGAGGGGACGGGGACGCACCCGGGACGGGACGCCAGTCCGTCGATTTTTCTTCGTTTTTCCCCCCGCGAAGTGGAAATGTCCCGATACTCTGATTTTGTTGCCCGTGCACTCGGTATAAAATTGCGAAGACGTACATGTGAGTGCATTTGCGTATCCAAGCATTGTAAACGTGTGTGTGTGTGTGTGCGTGTGTGCGCGCGGCTGTGCCAAGTGCACGGATGCAGAGGCCCAGCCTGTACCCTTGAAGCGGAATGCACAGATCCAGGAGATACGGCAGGAGAGCGGAGCATCCTCTGGCTCCCCCAATCCCCCCGTGGTCACTGGAGACGCGCCTGCTGTCCTGGCCTTTGATAAGAGTCCTTGTTATGGCTGACGGGAGGATGGGGCCGCAGCGGCGCAGCGCTGTGACGGAGACTGATGGGAGACGGAGATGAGCGCCGCAGCCCGGGTGGTCCGGACGGGGCCTCGGCGCGATGCTGGGCATCGCTCTCTCTGCTCTGGCAGGCAGGCGAAGCCGAACGCTCCCAGAGGGGTGTTGTTGCAGCCGGCGAACGCTGAAGGCTCCGGTCTGAGCGGAACAGAACCCTGACGCACAATTACATTATGGCACCAGGACCGACTCTGTTCCATATAGGTGCACAATTACGAGCATCCAAGCTAAAGACTTAGTTCTGAGTGAAAAATAATCAGGTTTCAGATATACCGCGTATCTGGAAAAGTCTTATTTGTATTGTTTTGCCGCTTATATGTTGCATTTTGGCACTTCTGCACGACCTTTTACCTGCTTTTCCGGCTTTCTTGAATCACACGAGAGACGGAGCTGCCCGGGACCGAGTCCCTTTTTTTCGGGTTGTCGCATCTGAAACTGTGGCTCTGTCATCCCGTGGGAATCCAGGCAGCTTGAGAGCCGCACACGGAGTCCGATTGTCAGCCACTGAAGGAAAAGTGTTGCTTCAGTTGGGTTGACTGGTTGTGTTAACTCAGTTGGAGCTGCAGCGTGTTGCAGGCACATGTGGTAAAGTTGGTATTTTTCCCATAAATACGACGACTTACGTGAACAGTGTGCGGAAAGTTCGGATTTTGCTCTAATTCACTTTCGCCACTTGGGGATTTTTGACCTGGAACTCGGAAGAAATTTAAACGAATCTTCCGATCATAAAGGGACGTCTGATTTTCAGCAAGAAACGGATGCAAAAGCTGTTTGCGTGCGACTTATTTTTTCCCCCAATAACACTGACTTATTCACAAGACATGCTTTTATTTACAGTTACACCATGTCATCTGATGTACTGTATTTGTTTTTTTTTTTTTTTAAACATTGTGCAACACCAGTCTTCTCCCCCCCAGATGTATTCTATTTCATTAAAATATTTCCATAGCGCTACTAAGCCTTACTCCAGAAATGTTCTATGTCATGCTGCTCATTTCTTTCCCTTTTTGTTGTCATATAGCCAGCCTTCAAGGATAAACAATCCCTGACCTCCCCTACTCCCGGACCTTCACATTATACATTTTGTTCTTTTTCTCATCCCCCAGAGATTTGAAACTGGACAACATCCTGCTGGATGCAGAGGGTCATTGCAAGCTGGCTGATTTTGGGATGTGCAAAGAGGGCATCCTCAACGGGGTGACCACCACCACGTTCTGCGGGACCCCCGACTACATCGCCCCCGAGGTACCCCACCCATATCCTTCACCACCCTGGTTACACTACATTTACTCTAATGACCGTTTGGCAGCCAGAAGGTCCTGGCGAATTGAATTGCTCCGACTGACGAATGTGCCACAGGGTTGATTTTTGGACTTTTCGGCACTTTCCGATTGCTCCTCGTGCTGCGTCCTCACTGCGACCCTTCCCATCTCAGATCCTGCAGGAGCTCGAGTACGGCCCCTCTGTGGATTGGTGGGCTCTGGGGGTTCTTATGTACGAGATGATGGCGGGGCAGCCTCCGTTCGAGGCGGACAACGAGGATGACCTGTTTGAATCCATCCTCCACGACGATGTGCTCTACCCCGTGTGGCTGAGCAAGGAGGCAGTGAGCATCCTCAAAGCGGTCAGTCACCCGCATATTTCTCCTTCCCCTTTCCGTAACCCGGAAAGCGCCCTTCAGGTCTTTGTTTCTCCTCCTCCTCCCGTTCCTCTCCTCTTGCTTACTGGCACCTCCCTTTTCCACCTCACCGTCTTTCTTCCCATCCTTCGCTCGTCTTCCTTGCGTTTCATCACCCGTTCGCCCAGAGTTTTCCCCTTTCAGTCCTGTTCTCTTCTCCTCCTCCACATGTACCCACTCCTCCTTGGCCCTCCCTTCTTGTTTCTTCCCTTCTTCTCTTCCTCTTTTTTTTTTCCCCCTCTCTCTCTCTCTCTCTGATGAATCTACATCTGATTAGCTAAGTGAGGTGCGCTGAGGGAGTTCATGGGTAGTTCACGGTGCCACACGGTGGGGCCGTAGCAAGAACGGGGCCTGGGAGAAATTACACTTCTTGTGGGAAGGGAACAAAATGTTTGTGTTTGCCGGTGGCTTTTGGGATCGCGTAATCTCGGGGACGACATGAGTGGAGCGCGATATAGCACCGCAGAGCTTCCTCGCTACCTCAGTCCCAGAGTCCAGGACTGGTTATTTGTATTTCGCTGCCTTTTTTCCATAACATATCCTGGGTTTACTTTGGCTATCCTTTGCCATTTTGCAAAGACTTGTGGGAAGCAAGGCATGTTTGTCTTGGAAGACTCAGTGTCACAGTGGGTTCCGTCTGGCTGACATGCGGATCACGTGACCTGCATCGGGATCTTGGTGGTCAAGTCATGTCATCCTTCCTGAGGATCTGCTCTGACATTACATATGTTTGCATTATTTCAGCCAAGGCAAGCAGTCACGGAATTTGTAAGACCGCGTACTCGGGAAAAAAAATCTCATAGTCCTACGAATAATGGAGATTTTACAGCATTTACAGCGCTCGACTATTCGTGAATTCTGATGAAATTCGAAATGAGCGAAACACCGTGTGGTGATGAAAGACGTGAACCACAGAGTGGATGTAGAATGGATGTAGATGCATAAAGACATGCGAAGAACAAGGGGACGAGTCCGTAACGTCGGTGCTGGTCAGCAGCCTTACTAGGCTGTCAAATGCAGTTAGCAAACCATAATGTTCCCCCGTTTCACCCTGTTCTGGGAGTGTTCCGCAAGTCAAAGAGAAGGCGTTTTTTTGCCCTCTCAATCTCTAATATTCTCTCCTTTTTCATTCTCTATCATGTGACTGTCCTCTTCCTGCCTTCTGCCAACAGTTCATGACGAAGAGCCCTAATAAGCGGCTGGGCTGTGTGGCTGCCCAAAGCGGAGAAGAGGCCATCAAGGTCCATCCTTTCTTCAAGGAGATTGACTGGCAGCAGCTGGAGCAGAGGAAGATTAAACCACCCTTCAAGCCCCGCATTGTGAGTCCTTCAGACGTTTTGAACGTACTCTCTGAAACGGTTCCTCCGGACCCTCGTTCTTGTCTACTCTTCTGTGGGCTGCTTTTGTTGAATGGATGAATCTACCATTTGAAAAACCTTAAAGGAAACATGCAAGCACTGGGCTGCATACATTTCTTTAATAGCATGACACCAAATTCATGATGGCCTAAGGTGTTTTTTTTAGAGGTACGCCAGCATTTATTTTATTTTTCCTGAAAACGAATGCGAAACAGAATGTTAGCTTTGCACATCGTTCCAGCAAACCCTGAAATATTCGGTCCCTGGTCACTGCAACACCTGCTTAATGACTGGTATCATTCATTTTTAGGGAGAAAATTAAGGAATCCATTTACTTATCACTTCACTATTGCAGGCGTCCTTGAATAACACAGATTGAGTCGAAACAAAAACAGTAGTGAGTCAACTGTTCTGTTTTGGTTTTCGTAATTTGCTTTACGCAACGCATTAAATGAACGGCTCAAATAGCATGATTAATTCATACGTTGGCTGCGATAAAAACAAAAGATACCACTGCTGCTGCAAAAAAATGGGAGTAGCAAAGCGGTGGCAGCCACTGCCTTTCACTGGGTAAACCCGGGTTTGAATTCCACCTCGTGTCGTAGTGCCCGCAAGAACGGGTGCATTACATTCACGTTTATTCATTTAGCAGATGCTTTTCTCCAAAGCGACGTACATCTCATAGAAAATACAATTTCTACATTACATTAGGAGAAGGAGACATAGTTGCAGACGTGTGATTCTTAAGTAAACCTAGTTTGTTTCTTTCCACTTTATGCACCGATGTTCATCGCACGAGTAGCCGCACAAAACTTTATCCGAATATCGACGATTCCTGATCACCTCCCTAGTAATTTTTTTTCCTTGAGATACATATAAACATTTGCGTTACATTACAGGATTTGCTACGTATAGGATTGATCCTGGCATGATCTTAAAGTTATAGTGCATGATCATTTATACCTTGCACGAAGAGATGATGGGCGAAATGAGTCTGGAGCCTGGGTACTTACTCTAAGTTTCTCCAGTAAAAATTGCCCAGCTGTAAAAGTGGGTAAAATATTACATAGATTTATTTAGCAGACACTTTTCTCCAAAGTCACTTCCAATGAACTCTATATAGTGTTATCAGCCCACACACCTTATTCACCACGGTGACTTACACTGCTAGATACACTACTTCCACTGGGTCACTCATCCATATATCAGTGGAACACACACACTCACTGTGGGGGAACATGAACAGCATGTCTTTGGAGTGTGGGAAGAAACCAGAGCACCCAGAGGAAACCCACACAGACACAACATGCAAACTCCACACCGACTGAGCGGGGATTGAACCCACATCCTCTCGCACCACCCAGGCCCTGTGAGACAGCAGTGCTACTCGCTGTGCCGTCACCCTGCCGTTACATGTGTTAGTGTAGTGTTGCTGCTCCTGTTTTGTGACCCAAAGAAAGAGTAGTGGAGGCACAGAACTTGTTCATACGCTGTATAATGTCTCAGCAGGGAGTTGTTCATGCACGTTGTTCACGACAGTCAAACCGTTTCATAAAGATCCTCGCAGTAGTTTTTACCCTTTCCCTGAACCACACGGGCCTTTGTGACATGTTACGGCTCCCAGGCAGTTCCTCAAAGTTCCTGCAGCCCCAACGCTGAAAGCGAAACTGTCGCCACTCAACTTCCACCTTTTCGACACAATGCGTTGTGGTGAACGCGCTGGTGGCAGTTGGCGTCGCGCAGCCAAACATCAGCGGTTGCTATGTAACCGGGAAAGCCAGGAGGTCACGGAGGGTTCAGAAAGAGATTGTGCAGCCAAGAAGACTCTGAGACGGCACGCTTCCCCTTGCAGCGACCCGGGGGTGACCTGCATAGGTGCAGCTAGACCTTGCCACGAGGCTTGCGGACAGGCTTGCTGTTAGGAGGGATAGCATCTCTCACGGTGCCTCTGCTACAAAAAAAACCCAGCAGGCTTCATGCCGCGTTTCTTCACCGCGCATCATTGCGGAGACCGGTCAGTCTTTGTTCTAACGCTGCGTAAATCCGACGATGCACATGCAAATATATTGGGGCTTTGTGCAAAATTTAGTAACGCAGCCATCGTCCATAATGATCACCTAATGAATTTACGACAGACCACAATGGCTGACCAGTTTTTCCACGCCTGGTGAGTGCAGCAACGAGCCCAGGAACGTGTGAAAATGTTCGCTCGGCACTCGCAGCTCGTAACCGCGACCTCTTGTTCCTTCCCCTTATAGAAAACCAAAAGGGATGTCAACAATTTTGACCAGGACTTCACACGCGAGGACCCTGTGCTCACCCCTGTGGAGGAGGCCATCATCAAGCAGATCAACCAGGAGGAGTTCAAGGGCTTCTCCTACTTCGGGGAGGACACGCTGTCCTAAGAGCCCTGTCCATTTACGTTCCCGTGCGACCCCTCTGCCGTTCTTCACGCACTTCGACTCAGACGCACACACGCAGCCCGACCCGTGGGCCAATACCAGGATTAAAATCCCCTTAGCTAATCTCCCTTTTCCTAAAACACTCCATTCCTTTCCCTTTCGTATCTGGCCCTTATTTTCCTTTCCTTACTGCATGTCCGTTTCAGTCTTTGGTTTTTTTTTTTTTTTTTTTTTTTTTTGTAACGTGCTGTTGTACAGATGCAGAACAGACTATCGCGCAGAAGCAGCCCTAGGGGGAGTCCTTCCTCGTAACCGGGCAGTCGGTCCGCCTTGTCCGTGGTCCAAAGACGATCGCTAGCCAAACCAACCTTCCCGCAGGCTTCCGCGTCGGAGGCTCGCTGCTAGCAACGGCCCTGCAACGGTCAGACCTCCCGTACGAGAATTGCAGCGCTCGCGGACCCGAGCGTCACTTTGCTTGCGGCGAGCATCGTTTTTGGTGACGTGCGCTAATTCGCTGTACGGTATATCGGTGACGCGGAGGCCGTGGAAACCAGTTACAAAAGAGCTTGGTGCGAGATCGCTCTGTCTTACGTCGTAGGACACGGCATCGGCAAGAGGTATGACCGAATACGGGAAGCTGGATCGAAAACACTAGTGAAGCGAGGCTGAGGTTCCCTTGGGTGGCCGATGGCTTCTGTCGGCTGTGGCTTCTCGGGAACTTCTCGCAAAAAATTACAGAAGAATGGCATGTCGTAGAACGGTCCTTATTTGCTTCCGGGAACTAATGTAACCTTGACAAATCGACTAAACTGATGACTGTTCTTCAAGCAACTGTAGACTGCAGTGGAACGGAGGATGAACGGGAACGGAGACAATGCAAACGATTTTTCGTTGTCTCAGTTTCCCATGACCTCAGTTTCTTCGTAACGGAGACAAAGTCGTGATTTCGGCACAGGAAACCCCTAGGGTCTCTTCTTTGTGGTTGTAGTGCAGCCCTCAGTAGCGAAACAGGTCGGTGCTACTGGCCTCCTTTACCCTACTCGGATTTTGTCTTTCTGGATCTTTCTGTGCAATGTCCAACTTGCGTGCCCTGCGTGAACCGAATTGATAGTACCGCCGATGGTACCGAGGAATGAAACCCTACCGGATTTCAACGTCCAAACAAACAAATGGAAGAATTTGACGTTGTTATAGAAAACCTTTTCCGAAGATCAAAATTTTACAGCTCTTACGGTAATAGTTAATGTACAATACATCGAAATGCCTTTTGGTGTGTTGGGTAAATTTTGCGGAAAACGCGAGGAAGCTAAAAGCAGAACGGTTACCTACAGTAGATATGCTCACAGTGTTATTGTACTTTATTTCTAAATATTCCTTATACGGCTTCTTTTCAGAGTTCGGGTGCGAGAGTGTTTGCGTGTTCCCGTGTGCTTGTACGACCGTCGACATGAATTTATTTTATTGTGTCTTTTCGTTGTTGGGTTTTAAATGATTTTACTGGATCGTCTTGTTGCTTAGCTTTTGAAATCCCGACCAAGATTTCCTGTTATGCAACAAGACTCACTATAGTGGGTGGCAAAACCAGCACCTAAAACCAGTGTCTTGCCCTCTGTACAGAAGATACTTTGTATATAATCTTTGCTGCGAAGCTTGTGAAGCTATTTGAACATAGAGGTGTCAACCACTGCATGGTAAGACATAAGATAGTGTTGTGTATTACTAGTCAATGAGAAAAAAAGTTCAATGTGCAATACTCTGTGTCTTATGTGTTTGTTTGGTTTACTTTTTTGGTTTCGTCTCGTTTCCCCCACTCATAGTTTTTATGGTTTGGTCGTTTTTGTTTTTTTTTTTCTTTCTTTTTTCTTTTTAAAGCATGGTCTTTTGCCTGATCCCTGCTGAAGCTTCACGTATCCCCCACCCTTGTGGTTAGTATGCACTCATTCCTGCCCGTGACCTCCCTGACTCCACAGAGACATTGTCCCCCCAACCAGGTGGGAGGGATGCATGTCCGAAGGCAGGGTTCCTCTCGTCCCGTGATCTGACCGTCGGGACCTTGGAACGCTGGCGAGGCCGAAGGTTGTCGGGAGAGGACTTTCCCAAAACTGAGCACCAAATCTGAACTTTTTTCGAAAACCAAAAGCCAGTCAGGATCCCTGCAAATATTCTTTATCTCGTGTGTCTGAAGTTTCTGCAAAAAAAAAAAAAGAAAAAAAAAAAAAAAGGCACAGCAAAATGATTGTAACCTGGTTATTTGTATGATTTTTGTTTTGCGTTGGCGTATCTCGAATGAGACTGAAACAGTACCCGGAGTCAGTGCCGCCTGTCTCTATGGTCCCGGCGCATCGGTGGAAACGCGCCTGTGCTCACCCTTTCGGGGGCTTTGGCCTCGTGGACCGGCTCTGGCGAAGAAACTGGGTTCGAACGAAGGCGCCGGATCTGGGTACGCGCTGCCTACGAGTCTCTGAGAGTTTGAAGCCACCTGAAGATGGCGACATGGGCACAGGGTCTCAGGCTAACAGGCTGGGGGGGGTAGGGGGCACGCGGGGGGCTGGTGGAGGATGGGGGCTCCGGCAGGGGCTTGGAGATGCCGTCGGGCCGTGAATTACGGTCCAAAAACGTTCGCCTGCTACGTTCTCGCGCACAGACGCTGCGATACACACGTTGCAGGAGATACATCGGAAAAACCGGTAGCATGTAGTCGTGAATTTTACAGTTGTAGCAATAGTAGGTGTAGTTATGGTAGATCACCGTAGTGTTACTTGATTTATTCATTTTCATCGTCTGGGGTTTAGCTAGAGTGTTAAATGCGGATTCTTGTAAACCTTCTCTTTTCTGTAACGGAAAGTATCGCGGGGAGCAACTGCAGTCTCTTTCTGTGTTCCGAGTCTTACGACGGCATACGTTCTAGACCCACCCGACGTGAAGAGCGAAATGCCTCCGACGTACGTCAGAATTACATCGGCCACAATCGGCATCACGCTGCGCGCGCTTTCCCCTTCCCGGGGCCGTCTCTAGGTCCTCGTCGGTGGGTCGGTCGGGCCATTTCTGCTCTGCGGCTCTCCTGCCCGAAGTGCGGCACTTCGTGGCGGGGCTTCGGCGCGCCGCGTGAAATAAGGGCCTCCTCCTCCTCCTCGCTCTCCATCCTCCCCCAGCAACCGCCGTGCTCACGTCACTTTGTACCTCTGTCTCTCTGCTTTTGGTTTTATTTCAGTTTTTTAAAAGTTTATAAAAGGAAAAAAAAAAAAAATCATTATAGGAAACACATTTTGGTCTGTTTTAAAGTCAACTGAGTAAATATATAACGGCTGAAGAATTACCTCTTAAATTAAGTGCAAAAACGTGTCTAGCTGAATATTATATGTATGTGCATATGGTAGTGTAATACATATACCGAAAGGACGTATTATAATACCGTATGTGTTATGTATACATTTAGCAAATAAATTTTTAGTTTCTGTATTGTGAAGCTTTGTATGTACAGTATGGTTCGTTATGGATATATTTTTAATTTTTTGCCATCCATTAGTGTTATGTCATTGTAAGCATTTTACTGTGTGCCAAATGTACTGTATTCAAAAGGATGTGAATGTGTATTGTTTGTTTTGGAACCTATTAAATACTATGATGTCAAAATTAATGAAGGTGCCTTTTTACGTGAGGAACATCACAAACTGCAGCCCCTCTCACAAAGAGGGAAGGGAGACAAGCTGCCCTCGTGTGTATGTCTGAAGGAGGGGACAGCTGGTAGCATAGCGGTTAGCGCTGCCAGACCCAAAGGTTGCGGGTTTGAATCTCACCTCCGGCTCTAGTACCCTTGAGCAAGGTACTTACCCTAAAAATTGCTCCTGTGAAATTACCCAGCTGTGTAACTGCTAAATATTTGTAAAGTAGCTTAACGTTGTAAGTCGCTTTGGAGAAAAGCATCAGCTAAATGAATAAATGTAAGGAGTGGACGTATATATGTTTGCACGTGAAGTATTTGTGAACGAGAGAGCGTGCGTGTGTTTGCGTATAATAAAACTACATTGCATGATGGGAGCACGTGTATGGATTCTTGGTGCGATATGTGCGTGGCGGGGGCTGTGCTGGTTTATATCCGTAATCTCTGCCTCTCTCTTGTGAGGGTGTTTGATCGGGGCTTATCGTCGACCGAAAGGACAAAAGCCCAAGGGCCTGGCCCTTCCTTGATTTTTGGGGAAAGTAAGCAAATGTTAATGGAAAGGGACTCAATGTCTTGTACCCCTACCTTTTGCCCTGCATACAGAGAGCAGAGAACCATTGTTAAGGCGGGGGGAGGGTTGCAGGCTCTACTACGGTTGGTTTGTACAGAACATTCGATGTCATCGCAGAGAGCGCTGTGGCCTTGCCTGTGCCGTAAACATTGTGTGCGAGAAGAAGGCTTTTGGCATTTGGAGAAACTGCTTGGCTTAAAGACACCTTCTTCGAGTTTCCTCAATGACGTCCATGCGCACGAATCCAATCCCAGAAACACGTGGCAATTCGTAATACCGAAAACACCCAAACAGGCTTTTTTAACTTTCGGGTACTCGCACCCACGTGACGGATCTCTTTACAATGACACGTGAGAAGAGCGATTTGCATCCAACAGCTGGTAGCGTAGTGGTTACGGGTGTTGCCTTAGACCCGAAGGTCGCAGTTTCAAGTCTCACCTCCAGCTGTAGTACCCTTGAGCAAGGTATTTACCGTGAACGGCTCTGGTAAAGTTACCCAGCTCTTATAAATGGGTAAATAGTTGCAAGTATGTAATGTAATTCATCAGTCAAATTACACATAGGTAAGAGGGGTACCTCTAGAAGTTCGTAACGAAATTTTAGCGGTCCTCAAGAAAATGCCCTAGTTTTAACGGTTCTGTTGATTTTGATATGAATCCAATATGCTTCCATTGGGCTATTACAAATGAATTAAATGAATTTTTATAGAGAACAAAACCGCTGCACAGCGGGGTCTCCCAGCAGATCTGAGAGTCATGACAGAATCCATAGACCTCCATCAAGCGCCCATTAGAAGAAGGCCCCCGGATGCTCCCCCCCCCCCTCCTCCCACGCAATGATGAATCAATTTGCCGATGCAATCTGAGAGAAACACAATGGACCTGGATGAGAACATGTTGACCTACTTTTTCTTGGGACCAGCTCGTCTCAAAGTTCTCCCTAAACAGGATGGCCCAGGTCCCTTTAATGCGGTGGGGGGTGGGGTTGAGGGACGGGGGAAGGACTGCAGGCTAACTCTGCTACGACATACCCATATTCTCCCCTTGGCATTGTTATTTTCTCTTTTACCAGATTAGAGGACTCCCTAGATGTGGGCAACGAGGGATTTTTGTTACAGCTTCAGTTACCAGTGTGGTTCGCTGTGGTTAGAGGCACTCACATGCCCAGCGCCTTGAGTCCCCCGACAACGATGTCTATTATGTTATGACAAAATTTGATGGTGTGTGGGAATAATATTTATCTGAAAGCGTTCTTCAAGAATATTGCACGGACTAGTGAAGTAATGAGGAATCTGGTTTGGAGAACTCAACTAAGCGGTAGATATATGATCAGTATGAGCATTTTTCCATAATACTTGGTGTTGGTCACAACGGCATTTGCCGCTAAGCTGTGACCTTCTTTCAAGGCTGTGATTTTACGTCATTACCTGTTGAGCAGCGTGGGGCGTAACCCATCAGCATTTCGATTGCCGGTCCTCACAGAACGATCCCGTGTACTTGAGCACCTGTTTATGTTTTCGAACGGTAGGAAATTTGTCAGAACAACCTGGAATGTGCCTAATGAAAGCACAGGAGGAGAAGAGCATTAACGGAACAGCTGGCCTAAGAACATAATGTATTAATGTCCCTTCGTGAAAAAACTTTAGAGGTCCACATCCACTTGACGTTACATCGGTGCACATGAAAGTGAGGTCTTCCAGGAATATGTGATTGCATGTGCTGCTGTTATTGTTGTATCTGCAGATGAAAGCAGAGCGAAGCCGTGGAGAGCTTCTGCTGCGGTCAATTAGCCATTAGAGAGGAGCAGACCGGAGAGATGGAGCAGAGCGCGCGCACACACACACACACACACACACATCACACAGTCAAATACACAGATAGACAGTAGATGTATAGAAAAGTTTTAATTTTATACTGCAATAATAAACAACCGGAAATGCTCCTTTGATCTTGTCTGTCTTTTGACTTAACGCAATCTTTTAACTTTTAACTGAGGATGCTTCTTGGTAAGCAGAGTAAATTCTGAGAAACAAGGCCTTTCAAGACAAACAACTGCGAGACCATATTACGTTCACTTCCTCAAAGACACACAGATACAGTAATATATTTCAGTGAATATGTCTATCTTATGTGTTATGAAATAGATATGGTTTTGTTCTTGTAGTTGTAGTGTAGAGGTTAAAGCAGTCTCTTCAAGTTTCAGTTTGAATGCCACTCCTGCAGTGGGGTCTGCGATAAGTCATACCTTAAGAATACCCTGTTGCATAAATGGGTAAAAAATGGTAGATTGTAAGGTCGGGAATATCGGAAGGGTGTATCCAACTAAATATCTACATTAATTGACAAGCTTGGGCGCTACAATCACAGAAAAGGGAATGGGGCCACACACGGAAGCGTAAGAGAAGCATTTAATTTTTATGAAATGTAATACACAGCACTGAGGCGTTTAAGCCTTCGCCTTCATCGGCGTGCAAGTAGCAGTGATTTTTTTCTAAATTGTACATTTAATCATCTAACATTGTAAATTACCTTGGTCAAAGGAAGAATAATAATTAAAAAAATAACAACAACAGTAATGATAATAAGCAGAATTATTTTATTTGTCATAATTATTGATATTTGTTATACACATACAATAAGTGTCATCTAAAGTGTACGTATAATTTGGAAAAATATTGTGTTATATTTATTATATTAACTCCAGAAGCATATATAGGCTTGGTGCAACAGACAGAATTAAGAGAATGAACAGAATTGAGCATTAAATAGCCTGTTTGTGAATTGTGGTCTGAACAGATTTTTTTAAAATAAAAGAGTTGCTTGAAATCGATTTAAAAAAAAAACAGAGTCTTGAGTTGATGTAAATTCGGGTTTAAATTCGTGCTTTGTGAAAAGACATGATTTCCATATATTATTTGCGTATGAATAATTGAATAAGGGAATTGTTTGCGCTTAAAGCACTGGACACGAGTGAAGTGCAGAAACATAGTGCAAGGAGGTAAAAGTTGATACTTCGAGGGGACAGTGAGTGAGTGAGTGAGTGAGTGAGTGAAAAGTTGCCGCTTGCAGAACGCGGCTGAGAACGCGCGCGCGCCGTGCCCCAAACACCATATTTTAACTCGTGCGCGACACAAGCGAAGCAACTGCCGACGAGGCGCACAAAGTGACAGGCAGGTCGGCGCGCTCCCGTCCGTACGGACACGATCACCTGCGCCCGCCCCCGTTGACAGCGCGTGAGGTGACGCCTGGGAGGGCCGCGAGCCCCGGGTGCGTGCAGGGGGGCGGGCCTCGACCGCCGCGGCCGCCAATCGGAGAGCCCGAGCGCCTTCGAGCCGCCGTCAGCGGGGCCAGCTGAGCTCGGGAAGGGTGGACGGGGGGACGCGGGCTGGAAGTTTCCCAGAGCGGCGGCGCAGCGCGGCGAACTTTGTTACGGACAGGACTGAGTGGAAGCGCGAGTGCGGGCGAGTGTGCGAAACGGTGCAAAACTCCGCTCCGCGCCACAGGAGCCCGGCTGTACGATCCTCGGCAGTGTTCTGAGACTGTACAGCCCACCCGTCCCGTCCGTGCCGCTAAGTTCTTCCTTCGCTGAGCCGCGGGACGACGCCGGACTTACTAGTTTTACCACCGTGACCGCGGAGTCGGTCGCGCTGCCTGCAGCCTTGGGCATTTTTTCCCCACTTTCGCCGTCGTGACTCCAGGTGTTTTTTTTTTTTTTTTTCTTTTTTTCCCTTTTCTTTCTTCTTTCCTGCCGAGCCGAGACACCTGCCAGCCCGCGCGCGAAACCAACGACGTCGACGTCCCACTCACTGCCCGCGGTAGCTGGACTTTGGTTGGCGGAGGACATCCGAGGAGTTGCGAGAGAAGGACACGGGACGGGACGGGACAGCACAGCGCGTGCGACAGACACAGACAAACAGAGTGACAGACGCAGAGACTCAGAGCCATGACCGCCGACAAGGAGAAGAAGAGGTAGGTCGCTGGTCGCTGCTGGTCGCTGCTGGTCGGACGGACGGACGGAGATTCATTTGACCGCCCGCCGCTGCTGCCCCGCTCACGCTGGCAGCCGAAAACCAGGGCAGGGTGGGCGAATCGATGACACGCGAGTAGAAGTGCGTGGCGCCGCGGCGGCGAGTTCGTCCTTCCTTCCTTCCTCGCTTGCTGCTCCGCAGAGCGCGCGCGCGGTTCCCGCCCGGGTCCGTGGGAAAGTGAGGCGCGCGACCTGTTGCGCTTCGCCGCGGGGCTGCGCTCAGAATCATGATGAAAAGGACGCGCCGAAGGAAGCCTGAATAATAATAATAATAATAATAATAATAATAATAATAATAACGCAGCTGGGGAATCTCCATCACTACTATAGAGTCCAGAAAACGCATTGATTGAAAACCGCTGAGAATTTCTCATACATGATGATGCCCCCCCCCCGTATTATATAGAATTAATAACTAACTTGTAACACTGTGTGTGAACTCGTTCGCAGCCGTGGATCCCGCACGGATTGTTTTGCCACCTTTGGTTTGCGAGGCAAATAGTGAAAACAATCAGTGCATCTGGCTTGTCAAATTTTAAAAAAAAAAAAAGTTTCAAAGCAAATTGTTTTTATTTTGTTAAAATTGTTGCTTCCCCAGTACAAAAACTTCTAATTGCGTCATTACAGCCATATTACTCGCTCCTCCTGATTGTTACAATAAGTGGTTAATCAGTTGCATTTCTGCTTAGTTCTTTAAACAAATAGTGCAGCTTAATTCTGCTGTTAATTTTTCTTACTTCTGCAGTCATGTGCAGGTCTTGCACATGTATTGTGCTACATCAAGAGCAGTTTATAATGGGTGACAATAGGGTAGGCCATCGCCGGTGAGGATGGCAGCGAGGACCGTGTATTTATTTCAACGAGACGTCAATCTTCGGTTGGGCGGTCAATCCTGACGAAATGTGCAATGAAAGCGTGATACAGCATGCGAAGTGTTCGCCCTCCTCGTACACCTGCAGGTTTTAGAAGATCTGAACCATATCCTGGGGTGGGAGGGTTGGGAGGGGGGGGGGTTCACCCATGATCGTGGGTGACATCGTGCCAAGGCTACTGGCCATCACTTCGACGTAAATACGAGACGGAGGATACATGAGTCCCTCGGGCCGCCACAGGTGGCTGGTTACCCCCCTCGCCGGGAAACGACGTTACGCTTCAGAGTTGCAGCAATATGCTCTCGCCAACTGCCCCGATTGTTTACAGACCGTCGCAAGGTGAGCGATGTCGTCGCGGCCGTCACCCAGACACAGTTTCGGGTTTTGCAATGAGGCTCAAATTAAAATTCTTCAAAAAATGTCACGTGTCCTCTCCTCTCTCACGGTGAAGAGATATAAATCTCCGGCATGCGTTCTGATGTCAGACAAGTCCTTCTGGTCTTCGTGGTTAAAACTCCATGAGGTTTCCTGGGTTTGTTTGTTTGCTTTAGATATTTGACAGCTATTGTGCGTTTTTTCGGTTCATTAAATTACCGCGCGCAGCCACGGCTTTGTGCAGGATGTCGGCCGCAAGTGCCGGAAAGCTTAGGGACCTTGTGTAGTTTAGTGTTATTTCTTGACAATGGAAAGTGAAAGAAAACACTTTTCTACGTGTAGCTGCCCGATTCCACTTCAGCGGATGAGCGCCGCAGATTTATTGTTCGCGCCCAGACAGATTTTCGACTAATTATCCTTAATGGGACAGAAGACTTTACAAGATCGAACAAACAAAACTGATAAATAAATTGTAACAATGATAATATCGATGAGGCTCTCGTGTTGACTTTCGGTTTGAGGAAATGCGGTTCTGCTGCGGATGGGCTGAACGCGTGAGGTTTGCTCGGGCTCAGGGCCTCCGGCTCTTGCCGTGGATCAGCCATCTTAGAAGGTGGTTCTGGTCGCTGGTGTGGAGGAGTCCTCGGTGTGGGACCTGTGTGATAATGCGAGCTACCGCTAGGGGGGTATGAAGGCAGTTTTGGTTGGGGGCCCTTCAGAGTGTCTATTGGTGGGGTCAGTTATGTGTTCCAGCTTGGGTCGGCTGGTATAGTTCTGCAGTCAATCCTGAAAACTGGACCAGCCGAAACGCAATATGCTGTGCTGTTTTTTGCAACTCATTGACTTTTTTTGCACATGAGATAGCAGATACCATCTGGGTTAGTGGTGCTGCCTTTGGCCCCAAAGGTCACAGGTTCAAATCTCACCTCTGGCTTTAGTACCCTTGAGCAAGGTACTCTAAATTGATGAGCTGTACACATGGGTAAATAACTGTAGCTATCTTAGCATTGTAAGTCACTTAAGATAAATGTAAAACGAGGGATTTAAGATGTGTGTCTTCTTATTTGCACAGCTGTGTGTTCAGATGAGTAGAAGAAAGAGAAATAATTCTTAAATTCAATTGTTTTTTCTTTCATCTGCACCCCTCCATTTATGTGTAGGGGCAGCAGTGTAGTGTAGGGTTGCGAAGGATTGTGTAGTGTAGTGTAGGGTTGTGTAGTGTATGGTTGTGTACGGTAGTGTAGGGTTGTGTAGTGTAGGGTTGTGTAGTGTAGGGTTGTGCAAGGTTGTGTAGTGTAGGGTTGTGTAGGGTTGTGCAAGGTTGTGTAGTGTAGGGTTGTGCAAGGTTGTGCAGGGTTGTGTAGTGTAGGGTTGTGCAAGGTTGTGTAGTGTAGGGTTGTGCAGGGTTGTGTAGGGTTGTGTAGTGTAGGGTTGTGCAAGGTTGTGTAGTGTAGGGTTGTGTATGGTTGTGTAGGGTTGTGTAGTGTAGGGTTGTGTACGGTTGTGCAGGGTTGTGTAGTGTAGGGTTGTGTACGGTTGTGCAGGGTTGTGTACGGTTGTGTAGTGTAGGGTTGTGTAGGGTTCAGTTGTGCAGTGGTTAAAGCTGTCATTTTGCAATCAAAAGACGGAGGGGTTCGAGTTCCGCTCCGGCTGTGTTACGCTTGACAGAGGTGCAGTATTTACCCTGAACTGCTCAACTAAAATTAGTCAGCTGTGTAAATTTGTAAATAATTGCCTGTAGCTAAATGTACACACCTATCACAGCAAGTCGCTCTGCACAACGCCATTGGGGAAATTAATTAATAATACCGGCCAACCGATTTCAAGAGCCGCTTGTCTCGAGCGGGGTCGTAGCAAGCCGGGGCCTATCCTGGGGACAGCAGGCGTAAGGCTGAAGGGCACACCCTGGACGGGATGTCAGTCCATCACAGCACCGCAACTACGCACCCAGTCGGGCAAAGGTACCGGAGCGATCGCAGGGCAAGCACCTTGCTCGGGGGGAGTACGGCCCGAGGCGGGGATCGAACCGGCAACCTTTGGACCCCGAAGCAGCCGCTCCGACCCCGACACCACCAGCCACTCGTAATAATTATCACTAAAATTATTATGTTTCTAAGAATAATAATATCGCCCCTAAATCTGTGTATTATTATTATTATTATTTGCACATCAGCATGTTAGCGTTTGTCTGCACGCGTGGTTCTGCTTAACGCTGCAGCTCCGCTGGCTCTTTAGAGATGTTCGGACTTACGTCGGATCTGTCGCCGCAAGGGCGCACGTGCAGCGTAGGGGTTTCGCCCGTAAGATGGGCTTACCGATGTGATGGCGCCAAACGTCGCTTTTCGGCGAGAAAGGCCACGTGCGCGACGTCTGACCCGCTTCTTCGGAGCGCTCGGCCGTACGCGAGCAAACGGAAACAAGCGGCCGCCGCGCCGGATGGGATGCCTGACACCGCCCGCTGCCGCTGTCGCGCAAGCGGCGCAGGCGTGCGGCGGTACGAGCGTTTACCTGTCGGATCTTCTCTCCCGCACGGAGCGCGCTGACATCATTGTTTACATTTTTGGCTGCTGGCTCCTGCAATAAAAGCGTCAAATCCGTGTTCCTCATTATCGCCTCCCTCTGAAAATCCCCCGGCGGACGGCATACTGCGCGGAAGTGAAATTAGGGTGGCGTGGCGCGGAAGAGGCTTACGCGGCACGGAAGGTTTCTCGCGGCTCCCGAGGCCGAAGCTGAAGGTGCGAGATGCCGGTTCGCGGGTCGCTCTAACGCCGAGCAGAAATAAACAGGGCAGTGACCGGAAGTCCAAAGGTGGAGGTTTATGACGTGCCGCGCTCGGCGTCGGCGGTCCCTCGATATGACGTCGGGCTGAACTCATCTTACCGTCACATTTTCCCCCCCCCCCCCTGCAATTTATATATTTGCTCAAGCTTCTGCGTCACCGGTATGTGACATCATCCCTTACTTTCCAATCCTGTTCTGCGTGATATACAAGAGCAAGCCGTTCGCGAGGGATACAAAAAAAAAAAGAACAAAAAAAAAAAAAGTGAGCAGTGTCCCTCAGCTTTGTCCACTCAGCAGTTCTGCCCGTGTTTGCAGAGCACCGGCTGGCATGCTGCCCGTTGCTCTCCTCGCCAGTTACGCTGCGCACCGACTGACCCGCGGAGCACTCGCTCGACCTGCGCGGGGCCAATGGGAGGACAGAAGGAGCTGCCAGAAAAGGCAAAATGCTCCGCGACCCTTGCGTCGCGCTCCTATCGCATGGCTTCTGTTAACTGTTCCCGTGGCAACAACTCGCCCCTCAATAGAACGAAGTAAAGAGGATTTGGTTGTTGTGATGAGGTAATGGCAACCTCGATATCCAGAGCGTACCTGGCAGTCAGGAGGGAGCCAGTGGTCACATGTAGGGCCCTTCTTAGAAATAAGATATCATCAATTAATATATTTCAATCATATTCATATATATAAATGTATGTACATATATATGCACAACATATATGTGTGTGTGTGTGTGTGTGCATAGCAGTGCAATGATCCAGAGCAGACGGATCAACACTTTTTTTTGGCACTCGCCATATCAGAAAAGAGCTGAAAAATATATTATCGGGGCCAACTTAGCCTGGCGTCTGCAGTTGTGCGAAACTCAAAGGGCGAACGAATCGCAGCCTGCCGCGAATTTGCCGGCCCGTTTATTTATTCGTTTGTTCGATGACTGGGTTATTTGGCGCGCGGGAGCGTGGAGCGAGCGGGCGGGAAGGGCGAAGAAAGCGAGTTACGGTAGGCGTGAGGCCGCGGGCCGTCGCGTGCGCGCGCGTCTTAGGAGCGCTCGGCGCGGGAAGGCAAAGTTCACGCTTTATATGCCTTGAGATAACAAACTGCCATGCTCGATCAAGTCACGTTAATCTCTAGGAGACTGCCTCCCCGAGTCGCCCTCCTTGCGCTCCCTATCTCTCGTCGCTCGCGGCGGCTGCCGAGCGCTCTTCGACAGCGGGACCGTTTACTGCGAGGGTTTCCTTCTTGCCGGGATGCGTTACGGGAGTTTGTATGACAACGAGAGAGAGAGAGAGAGAGAGAGAGAGAGAGAAAACGGGTTCGTTCGGCCCAGCCGTTCGACTTCTCCGATCTGAAGAATCCAGTTTATTGTGACAAGTCCCCGGGAGAGGTCATGAATGTGGGCTTCTGTGGCCCCCGGCGCATAGAGAGAGGGCACGTTTCTGGGTCTGGGAATGCGATCTCCCCCGTCCCTCATCTCACTTGCGCTCGCTCCCGTTTCCTAGCTCTCTGAGCGCGGGGTGTTTGACTTGGCCCGAGCCGAGGGCCAAATCCCTCAGAGGCCAAACCAGAACCGACTCCCTCTAGCCTCCCTCTCCGCCTCCCACTTGTCCTCCCCGCGCTCTCTGGCTCCCTCCAGAATGCTGTCTCCCAGCGTTTCCTGCTTCCCGCTTCCTCCGGAGCGATGTTGTGCAACAGGGGACGACGGCGGTCCGGCCGAGCACAATACCCGGGATGCCCGGGGGTTTCGGGGTGGCCAGAGGGGCATCTGGTCCATCCTCTCTCCCTGCGAGGGGCGCCGTCTCGCCGTACCCGCGCTCCGTCCGTTGCCCGTCGACGCCGAGACCTTGTCCCGATAGACCCCGACCTTGAAAACGCAGGGCGAATACAAGCAAAACTGGACTGTTGGTGCTACCAGTCGGCGCAAAGTTAAACCCACATTCTTGAAAAGATTTAAATTCTTTCCTCTTCAGAAGAGGATTTTAAAAAGCCTGACTGTATACTCTAATATTTTCTTGGCCGTTCCGCATTATTCGTTGTCTTTTGACGCTCGTTCTTTCTACGTTTTGTGCAAAATGTCTTTTGTTTGCATTTTTTTCCCCATTTAGCTGGTACTTTTCAATAAAGCAACTTATATTGTTAATCTACCTACTATAATTTAGGGTACTATAGCAAGAAGTGGGATTTGAACCAGCAACCTTTTGGGTCTAAAGGTCATAGGGCTAAGCCCTATACCACCAGCTGTCTTGCCAATCCTGAGGGTCTAGTGGCAAAAGTGTGATTTGTTGACGCAGAGGTGCTGTGCGTTGTGCACGGCAGATAGGTGTTTGCACTTATAATAAAAACTTGTCGAGCGGTTAGTCTGTATGGTGGGCACATGTGGAAACAGCTGGTATTATTCTCTATTAATATTCTTCCATTGGAAGCTGCCTTTCGTTATCCCCCCCCCCCCCCACGCCCAGCTTATTTAAAGGTGCTGTTTGTATTGGGCCGTGTGCCGTCGCGGCCCGGTCGGCGAAAAGCACGAACCCCCGTCCCCCGAGTTCTCCGTCAGAATACGAGCGCTCTCGGAAAAGCCGGCCGCAGCCGTTCGCCATGACTCGCGTAGCGGTTGCTCTTACAGCCATCACAAGGTGTAGCGCTTTTCATCGCGCAGACTCCGCCTTGTTTTGTTTTTTTTTTTTTCCCAGTGTTGAGTTTGCGGCGAGCGCGTCTCCTACGTTCGAGCGTCACGGGACTTCCGAGTGCGATGCCGAGCTAGGATCGCCGGGTGAGTGAGGCGGGAGCGGGAAGAAAGGAGAAGCTTAGAGGGGAGAGGAGGAGTGAGGCCGTCGCCCGGCAGCAGAGGGGAAGGAGGGTGGACGGTGGAGAATCCGACTCGACGCGGAGAACGTCCTTCCCCCGACGCGTGTCCGTACGCTGTCGTCGCGGAGAGCGCCTGGGCTCTTTGTGTGACACTTGGCCGCCTCTGTTCAAATGCAGGGGATATTGGCATGGCAGCAGGGTTTACGTGGCGAAAGGCATGTCGTCGCCGCCTCCGTGACATTCGACAGCGCCCTTTGCATCAGATAAAGCCCCGCGGCGCGTTGGGCCTCCCGCGCGGACGCTCGAGGACGGCTCCGAAGGCTGCCTTTCGGCCCCTCGTTCCCCGCCTCGGCCCTCGGTCCCGACGAGATCGACCCTGCGCTCGAAGGCGAAAATCTCGCGGGGTCACGTTTCGCCGCTCGTGCCGCGCCGGGTGCGGCCGGTGCCGCGCGGCCTAAACGGATGTCGGGGAAGAGTACGGTCGATATTTGGGGGCGCGCGCGCGAAATCGCCGGCTACGTTCTCGGGCGTCCGGCGATGGAGAGTCGCGCTGTTTGTTCGGTTGCGACGGAACATGCTGTTCCAGCGCGTCGGAGATTAGCGGGTTATTGTTTGCTGTCCGCGCTCAGCGAGACTCCAAACGACAGGAAGACAGGCTATAAAGGAGGAAGGGAGGGAATGGGGCGCCGGCGGCCCGATTAGAAGAACTCGACGCCGATCCCCGGACCATTAATGGCTCGCGATATCGGGGCCAAAGCAAAAAGGGCACTCGTGTATGGCGTTAAAATACCGTTTATGACACCGTCCAGTTCGTAAAATTCAAAAGTCGGTCAAATGTTGCCCACGCCAGGGAACCACGGCCAAACAACCTCGGTCACCGCGACGTACCGATTTTAAATTCTCATCCACCGATCGACCGTGGTCCCCGGAGGGTTATTTTCTCCAGTTTACCGTCAGTCTCAGTTTTTTGTTTTCCTCTCCACTGCTACCAGCCGGCAGCCGCATCAAACGAATATCACATCGGTTAATAAAAATTGCAATAAAAGTTTTTAAAGAAAAATGGTGAGTTAACAATGGGACGCAATTTATCGTTACGTAGCGCTCTATCCTGAAGGCGGACCCGGAGTGCTTTCCCATATTTCAGATAAAACTAATAACAAATCAAGAAAAATGACTCGGGGGGGGGGGGGGCAAGGATGTCAAAAAATATATGCAATACCGTCAACGCTGATGCGATATCCGTTTGTCGCGGCTGCCGGCCGCTAACATAGGATAGAGCGCTACGTAACGGTAAATTGCGTTCCATTGTTAATTTGCCATTTTTATTTAAAAAATTTTATTGCATTTTTATTAATTGATGCAAGAAATAGATTTCAAACGTATATTTGTTTTCACCGCTGTCTTTTCCGTAATTTTCTTTGGCAACAAATTACGTTGAATATCGGGATATAATTTAGACGGTCTTGAGCTGTCTTTCGTCGTTAATGCGCGAGAGCATTTAGATACCGCTGCGTTATGGAGCGATAAAAGCTCAACTTTATTTATGGGCAGCCTTTCGCGAGGAGGGACTTGGCATTAAGGCAACCGGTCCGCGTCGCTCACCCGCCGCTCCTGTCACGGCGATGATGTCTTAACGTGAAACCTATTCGGTCAACGCCAAGCTCCCGTGGGGCCGCATCAGTCATTTTCACGCAGGTTAAGGGAAAGCAAGGAAAACCCCTCTTGGGTGTAAAGGAAGAGAAGAGTCGGCGCTGTTGCCGTAGTCTTAAGGCGGTTCGCCCGATGGTCTTGACCTGCTGGCCGGGTTCGGAGTACGCCGGCGGAGGTTACGTGACCGTGAAGGCTTTGGAAGTGCGGGGCTGGACCCGTGTGTTCCGTAGGCGTACTCTGGCTCGGATCTTAGAGGGCGGCGTTCCGTGGACGTGAAGACGGGGGGTCCGCGGCGAATTCGCGCGACGGCCACGTCCCGCGCGTTCCGCTCCTTCTCCGAGCCCTCGGAAGAGAAAGGTCGTTATAACGAGCGACCGTCCGTACGCTCGGCGCAGGTGTTTTGCTCCCTCCGTTTCGTAGCCGATTTAATTTGGCTCGCAAACACGAACGGCCGCGGGCGGACCGGGGCGGAGGGGAGGTCGGGGGTGAGACGCGGAGGAGGCGGGTTACCGCGCTTTCTCGAGCGCCGCGGACGCCTCGCGAAACCGGCGGGCCGTCGCGACCGGAGACCCGTCCGAGTCGCGCCCGCCCGCATTAGGCCCCGTCGTTCCGAGCCACGTCCCGGAGAGCCGGGGCCCCTTCCGGCCCATCGCGCGAGCCCGTTCCTCGCTTTGCCCGAAGCGCCGTCCGATTGACGCTTTTAATCAAAAGCCGCTAGAGATGAGCTCCACGATGTACCGGAGCGGGGGTTCGGAGAATGTTGCGCGTCGGCACGGGAGGGGCTCGCCGCGCCGGTGCCGCTGAGGACCCGTCGTTGTACGGCTGTATTTTTAGCCTAAGGAAACAATAGTTTGGCTGGTGAAAATATTTTTGTTTATCGATGAATCTGCTCCACCGGCATTTTATTCCTTTTCCTTATTTGGCGGAAACAAAACATCTCGGACTCGCGTTCTGACCGCCAGCTTCTGCGAGGGGACGGAAGGGGAGGTGGGAAGGTGCGTGGAGGGTCATCGGCATCTCTATGTCTGCGCTGGTCAATTTTTTATTGTGAGGATCCTCCTATTCTTCTCGCTGACGTCAGAAAAGATTTATGTCGTATAAGATTCGCGTTGTCGTTCCTGAATACCTTTGTGCTTTATCTGCGCAACCCCAAGGCACCTATTATGTCAAAAGCAGTTTTGGTGACTAACGGCTTCTTGCACGTTTGCTCTGAAAGGGAAGGGTTACTATGCGCTCAAGTGAATGTGAGGAATTTGCTCGTCGCAATTCAATCTGTAAATCTTTTTCGATTCAATTTCCAGGTGTTATTGTGTGTAAACGGGGGAAAAACCTAGAAGGAGAGGACATCTCAGCCCGACGAGTGTAAGCGGAGCCCCGAAACCCGGTCGCGAAGAAGCGACAAGACTCCGCGTTCAGGTTTTATGGGGCCTGCTGGATACATGGTGGGGTTTGCGTTCTCTGCAGAGCGGCCCGACTGAAAACACACACACACACACAGTGTGTAAGACCGCTTGCCCCAAGCAGAGTCACGGCAAACCGGAGCGTAACCCGGCAACGTAGGGTACGCACCTGGGGCGGGACACCAGTCTGCCGGAAGGCGCTCCAAGGGGGACTCGAACCCACAACCCACCGGGCCCTAGTCAAATCCGCTGCCCCGCCACACCTCCTACTGACCTGCAACCAACAAAAGAAATAATTTTTAACAGAAGTCAGGATTAGGCGCGTTATCCATGGCTAAAAACGTAGTGTTTGAACAAGAATAGGAACCTGCATTATTTGCCCGAATGCGGTTTGTTCTGCAAATAAGAGATCATTCGTGGTGTGCGAAGCCTAACCCGGAGAAGACGGTAACCGAACAGACACTTTTTGGTTTAACTCTCGCGTCACAGTCCTAGGGAGCGTGAGAAAACACGTGTTGGCATCTTATCGCGCATTATTTCCCCGGATCATTTGATGGAGCGCCTCTCCGTAGCACGAAAAACAACGGAACGCGCGTGAAGAGCACACACCTGTCACTTGTCCTGCGATTCGGAATTTTTCCCCCCCCCCCATCTTCGGCGGATTAAAGCTGCGGAACGTCGAGCGAGATGTGGATGCCGGGCTCTCGGAGCGCTTTCTCCAACGAGAGGCCGTCGAGCGAGACGGAGGGATGAAGACGAAGAGCGTCATTTAATCGTGGATTGGCGGTGTAAACGATGTAAAAGTGAGTCATCCCCTCGTTTCTCAACGCTGCTTATGAGGCGTAGAGCCACGGCGCGGCCGCGTGAAGAGCAAGCGCCTCCTCCGTCCCGTTTCAAGAGGGTGCGCGGCAAGCCCCACGAGCCCGCTGGATAAAACTTATAAGATATGCACGTGATTCGATTTGCGTCGTCTCGCCGCGGTGCCTTTCGGGTCGGCCGAGCTCCGGGGCGCATGCGGAGACGCTAGTTCCGCGCTGGCCGGCGCGCTCCGCGTGCAGCTCTTGCGGGAGCTCGTCCGAGCCTGCGACGCTGCTCCGGCGCCGCCGTGCCCTTCGGCTGATGAGCTGAGCTCCCGGTCCAGCGCTGCCGTCTTGCCCCACGGTTGCGCTCATATTTTCTGTATTTTACGCTAAAAGGTGCACCTGCTCTCATTACGACTTCAAATTATGCCTCGTGTGCCGCTTCAAACGTCTCCCTTATAAGTTTATGCACTTTAAACCGTCAGTTAGACAGGTGTTAGTGTAATGGTTAGTGCTGCTACCTTTAGACCTAAAGGTCATGGGTTCGGTCCCCACCTCTGGCTATTGTACTCTTGAGCAAGGTCCTTGCTCCGGTAAAGTTATCCGGCTGGGTAAATATCTTAACAGTACAAGTTTCTTTGGAGCAAAGTATCAGCTGAATGAATAAATGTAGATAAGACCCAGGCGATCGGTGCGCTTGTTTTGTCTGCGGCCTGGTTGCCAACGAATAAAAGAGATCAGCACCCATACTATTACGCCGTTCGCTCGAAGCATTTTTAAACCGCAGGCTGCGTCAGAGTGGCAGGCAGCCAGAGAGACCACGTTCCTTCACTCAGGTAAAAAGGTATGTATGTTTATCTGATGCTTTTCTCCAAAGCAACTTATTGTTATTTATACAGGTGGGTAATTTTTATTGGAGTAATTGAGGGTTAGTACCTTGCTCCAGGGTACTACAGCCAGAAGTGAGACTCAAACCCACAACCTTTGGGTCCAAGGGCAATTGTTCTAACCACTATGCTGTCCTGCAACACCTAACCTTCTTAGCTGTCTGCTACATTTACCTTTTTCAATCAGCTGCCGATACCTGGGAAAAACTGCTTCCCCCCCCCACTCGCACAGTTTCCGCAGGTAACTTTCGCAAGTGTCCGTACATTAAAACCCCAGAGGCTTTCATCTGTGTTAACGTGCATCGGAAGTGTGAAGTTTATGCAGGGGCGAGGCTGGAACCAGAAATCCCATGAATCCGAAGACGAATCGCCCGGTGTCGTCTGAAGAAGAAGTCGTTCGTATGATCCGGACGAACTAAATTGGACTTTTGGTGATGGTCAGAATGGAAAGACTTCGTCATGGAGAGATTGGCTTTCTCCGCCCACCGCCTCAGGTGTTTGCGCCAGGCACGATCTGTCCTCAGCCCCCCAAAACACCACGCTTTCTCAGTGGCCGTGACCAGAACGTGAGGTTCGGCTCCCGCCGCGGTCCTGCACGAACTCAGCCCGGCAGCAAACACGCATCCGGTACCATCTCCCCCCCCCCCGCCAGTTCTGAAAGGACCACTGCATGAGAAATGCTCGAACTGTTCGAGAAAACATCCGGTTCGGGAAGAAGTTTGGTTCACGCTATTGGACGAAGGAGATCGACTACAGAATCGTGCTGAGGTGGAAGCTGATCTCCGTAATATTCGCTTAACTTGGGAAAGAAGACAAGCCAACTCACGCCACAAATGGCAGTGTCATCTGACTTTCTTATGTACTTCTGGTCTTGTGTTCAACGTCCTGTCAAGGCAGGTTTTGACAGGGTAGCGAAGGGTGACAGTGCTGTGGGGTAAGCCGGCACCGCCGGCAGAAACCGTCAAGCCTCGACAGCTGTCACGGTGCTCGATGCATCAAGGCTTGTCTGTAACAGCGGACACTGAAACGGGTGTGGAACAGCTCCGAAGAAATAGGGAGTGGCTGCTCAGTTGTTATGGACTTGGGACCTGTTTAAGCCCAATGGTCTCCTCTGGACCACGGCCAAAGAGACAGTTAGGTGGCAAGACAAAGGACACGGGCGGAAGGAGACGAAGCCAAGGACGTGGCTAGCGGTGTACAGACCTCCTCCACCTCCCCAGGGCTGGGGTCGGGTGGGCACGTGATGGGCGGAGCCAACAGAGGTGTTCCACAATGTTCTGGAGGACACCGTGACCTCTACTGGTCCAAGAGGCCAACACAGGACAGGTAGGCGTGCTGAAGTACAGTTCCAGGTACATGTCGGTGGGACATCACAACAAGTGTCAATTCAGGTGCGATCACAAGGATTACCTACTCTCGTTGTTCCCAGGATGAAAAGTTGTACAAACGCTCACCCCCCGTGACTTCCGCCGCTTTCCGAGATCCGATCCGCGCAACCACCTTGCCGTTTTGCAGCAAAGTCTCGTTAGGTTACGTGACGTCCGGAGGCTAATCTAATTTATCAAACTCAAATAGTTCACATTTCATTGTGGCATGTTGACATGTTCTATTATTCTCCAAAATCGCTCGCATTTTCTTTAGAGATTCATCTAAGCCACTGAACTGTGGTAGAACTTTTTTTTGAACTTTGCGTTTTTTTCTTTAAACAGTATAGCCAGTCACTTTTCGAAAAGACTCAAGTTTTCAAGAGCTGCAAATTAGTATGTCGTCTGACACTGTGGCGGCGTTACGAATCGTAATTGGGTTTCCTTCGGGAAACGAGCATCATAAGGACCGGCGTTGAGCGTTGTTCGTTTATGGTCTAGAATTTAGAAGAAGGGCTTTAGTGTTTTTTTTTTTTTTTTTTTTTTTACGGCACTTCAAAAAGACTGCGTAGGTGTTTAAAGACGCAAAAATAGGGGTGGCTGTTCATATATGGTTTTGGAATAAATGTATTTTTGGCCTCCAATCTTCTTGCCATCTTGCTGCTCCCTCACATTTCTTTCCAATTCAGGTACCCCCCCAACCCACCTCTTAGGCTTCTGATGCATTCCGTAGATTGCTTTGATATAGTGCATGTGTTCTTAGTACATGGAGAATGAGGAAACAACAGCCTGGTTTGGACCTGCACAACAGATTAAGTCTTAAGGGACAGCTATCAACAGCTCTAAGCTGCTGGGCGCTTCTCCCAGCGCTGTTGTCCTGGAGGCTGTTGTCATAGCTAAGTGCTGGGTTGGGTTCTTCTCCCTGGATGGAGTAACCGAATTTTTCCGAGAGCCTGCAGCCTTCTGGGCCCGGGTGTTAAAGCTCAGCGCTGATGGATGCGACAACACCGTGGCTGCCGTTGTAAGTGTCACTCGTAACGCCACTCAACTTTACTATTAAAATTAGCCTTCACTCATGGTACAACCTGTTTTGAGAGCGCTGGCAGATGTCTTCGTCTTTTTGTTTTTAAAAGCTGGGATCTAGTCGTTTCGTAGAAGAACAGGACGGAAAAACACACAAATAGCCATCGTGTCCCTTACACACACACACACATATGGTTTCCCTGGGACTTAGAGCAGAAGTGTGGACGTGCGCAAATGACTTTTACTGGAATAATTTCATCATTTTGGCATCAAGCCTTTTACACTCGCATGGGGGTACGTCGGTGTTGACCCACGCTGCTACCCATGTTTCGAAGCAGCGTTGGAGGTCAGCCTTGGACATCCGTGGGAGTATGAGAGGAGGTCAGGGAGTGCAGAGCGGGGGTGCGTGAGGCCCGACACGCTGACGCATGTGTACGGTGGCTATTGTGTCATGTCCACCAGTGTACTCCAGCGGGGGCCCCCCGACCCAACAATGGGATTGTCGGCGAGACAATGGACTACGGACGCCGAGGCGGGACGGTCCCGCGTCTCGGATCGTCGCGTCGGAGCGGCGCGGGAGCCGGCGGACCGGCTATTCGCTTCCGACACCCCCGGGCCGTCCTCCCACCCCTGCCTGGTCTTCCTTTCGCTGTCCTTCTGAAGACCTCCACACTCTCCCCTTCTTCCCAACAGTAAAGAGAGCAGGTCATGGGACTTTGGCTGTTCTTGGTGAATGAAACCCAGTCCAGATGTTTTTTCAGACTTCGGCAGTCCGAGGGAATGGGTTCATTCGCGCTGACTGCCGAAAGCAGGCCGGTCGGTGGTACCTGCGCTCTGCCCACGGGAGGCATTTTCTCGTGCTTTCTTGTGGCGGGATTTTAAGATGTTATGAAGCTTGCCAGCGCCCTGAAGGTTTCCACATCCTGTTATCCCTGAGACCGTCCAGCACCAACCTTCGGGCTGTAGACAGATCCCACTTCTTCCTCTCCCGACAGTGAGAAACAGAGGAGGAAAGAAAAATGTCAGCAACGGTTCATTTTTAGTCGTGGAACTCCTTGACGCATTGTTTTTCTCAAGCCGTCTCCTTAGAAACCCATAGAACACCTATTTATTTTCTCAAAAATAGAAAGAAAGGAAGGGGGGAGTTCGATACGGTTGCCAAATATGCGCTCCTATTGTGGTGAGGCGATTAGGACGTTCGCTGCCCTTACGCTGGCACTGGGCCAGAGGCCCCCCTCTGGAAGCCTGAGCGGTTTTGCAAGCGGTGGACAGGAGAGAGACGGGCCTCCAGATCCTCGGGACCTTGCAGTCCAGACTGGCCGTTCTGGCGCTCGCCGACCGAATCTGCTTCCCTCCCCTGCTTTTCCACCTGCGAATTTCTCCTTTCTCAGCGAGGGAGTCTTGCTTGAAAGATTCGAGTTTGCCGTTCCGAGATGCGGCGGCAGTTTCTCTCGAATCCGAGCCAGACTAACGGGCGGAGGAAGCTGTGGATTTCTGTGGGATTCCAGCAAAACGGGACTCCTGCCGCGCTGGGTTGCAGCCCTCCCTCGCCGCGTTGGTCTCTGTGGGCGCGTGGCGCAGGGCGCTGCGGTGAGCCACGGGAAGGCGGCAGGCGGAGTTCAGCCTGCCCTCTGCCACGCGCCGTGCCCTTGCGTCCTCTCCGCAAACCACAGCCCTGGGTGAAGTAAGAGCCTGCGCGTCCGCACCTCTTCCGAGCGCCGTCAGAGGGAGCTGCGCCGCCGGGCTCTTTCCTGCCCTGCGCAAAGCCCGAGACGCGTATTAGTTCGAAGAGCGAAGCCTTTGCCGAGGCTTAGTTGCAGCGCAGCCCAAGAGGTTCTTCGCGTTGGAAACGACGGCCTCCGACGCCAGTTTTCATCACGCGTTCGGACCTAGAGCAAGGTTCAGGTTCAGGGTGGGGGGTCAAAGGCCATGCTTTAGGGAGAAGCTTCTGCCATGTCACCCTGACACTACAGGTGTAGAAATCTGTACTCTGGAAGCCTGGGAAGGAGAAGCGATACGGGTCGCTTCAAGTTTTGCGCCGCTCAGGATGTTCCGAAGGACTGGCGTGGACTTGAAATGCCACTCTTGGACCTCAATGTCCCACTTTTTAAACCGAGTCTTCTTTTTAATTTTTTACAGGTATAGGATACACACACACACACACACACACACACACACACACACACACACACGCGCACACACACACACACACGCGCACACACACACACACACGCGCACACACACACACACACGCGCACACACACACGCGCACACACACACACGCGCACGCGCACGCGCGCACACACACACACACACATACACATTTTCGGAACCACTTGTCCCACACGGGGTCGCAGGGAACCGGAGCCTACCCGGCAACACAGGGCGTAAGGCTGGAGGGGGAGGGGACACACCCAGGACGGGGCGCCAGTCCGTTGCAAGGCACCCAAGTGGGACTCGAACCCCAGACCCACTGGAGAGTGGGACCCTGGTCCAACCCACTGCGCCACCGCGCCCCCTGTATAGGATATACATTCCAGCGAATCGCAACGCCCTTGGCTATAAAGCGAAATTAAACATGTGATTCCATGCTGGTCTGGAGTTACGTGCCAGTAGGCATCAGGAGTCGATATTCCATCTTGGTCCCTCGCCGCCTCCCTCCGTGCAGAAACCCACTCTCCTCACCAGATCTGTGACTTTCACCGCTCGGAACTCTCCTCCGGCTCCGGCACGTGCGTATCCGTGCGTTGTTGACAAGAATCGTTGCGTGGTGAGGAAGGCGGGGAGGAAAGCGGTGTGGAAAGCGGAGACCTGACCTCCCGTGCGTCACATTCCCAGGAGCACGGGCTACTAAGCTCTAATCCCCCAAGAGTCACCAGGGCGATAAGAAAGACCGTCCTAATAGTCTCGTGTGGAACTGGGTGGGGTCTCTTCACTCAGAATTCATCGCCTACCTAATAGTAACGGTAGGGCTCACAGGGCTAAGCGTGTGTCACAGGTAGAGTCGACCAAGTATAAAGGTCCCAACCGAGCGGGGTTTAAGATTCTTGAAATCCACCCGAAGTCCGAAAAAATAATGACATTAACTATAAAATTATGCGTATCGGTCGACAGTACACTTAACAGATTTTGCTGAAAATAAATGGTGTTAAATGAAATCTGTGTAATATCTTGCTTACTCTCCCTTAGTCTGCTGGAGAAAATCAAACTGAGAGAGGATTTAGCTCAAGTCAGTTAAGGTTTAGATATCATTTTTACGCTGCTGCTTCCATGCACGAGTACTTGCAACCAACTTGTTTGAAGCCGCGATGTACAACGGTGGATAAAAAGAAGAAGTAACGTGTACCAAACTTTTCAGATCCTTGAAATCTCTGTACGGCGTTCCGTTTAAAATCTCTCTGGCGGAGGCTAGGAAGCACGGTGCTTCCTCCAAGAACGATGTCAGCGTGGTTCTCCTCACATTTAGGATGGTCCCGCACGAGTTCACGTATCCATCCGTATCATCGTTGGGTTGGAGTACAACTACCTCCCTGGTGTTCTTGAAGTAAAAATTCTCCTTTGCGGCACGTGACCAGAGATATTTTCTGGTTTTATCATTAGTCAGGAATTTGCTTGGGATGATGGGAAGAACAGCTGATACAAAACGGAGTCAATGCTGGTCACAACCGGAGACCATGCGGAGGTCATTGTGGAGTTCGTGGACGAAAATCACGGTACCTTCGCACTTCCCTGATGCCGGTTCAGATTTTCACTATGAATCCCATGACTGCCAGCGACGTGCAGTGAGAGATGTTTCGCGTTAGCTGATGGAGTCCTTCTCAAAGCGCAAGCTTTTTTGCAACCGGTGCCAGTTACGGTTGTGCTGATTGATTTGACTATCGATTAAGGATATCCAGTTTTTACCTCTAAGGTCTGAGTGATGCGGCGAGTCCCTTCTTTACAAACACGATAGGGACTGGAGATTTGTTAATTAACTCAATTTGTTTGTAAGTCAAAATTTATTCTTTACCAGCAGCGTGTGAGCTGGGAAATGCAAATTATGCGTAGCACCATGATGCATGTGTGCTCTATAGCAGATCTCTTTGTCTTAAGAGTATTGCACGCGATCAACGCCAAAATATGAGCAGCAACTATGGCGCCGGCTTGGCCGCGAACGCCGGGACTGCCGGGGCAGCTGGCAAAAACCGGCTCTCGCGATTCAGAACTTTACGAGCGTGGCTCGGTGCGGGAAACCGGGCGTACGGCAATGGTTGCATCTCTCCCATTTGCAAAGGTCATAAGCTTGCTGTGCGGCGCAATGCTTGCGGTATCTTGCCTATCGGTAAGTGTATGCGTTGCACGAAAAAACAAGTGTATCCGACACACTTCTCGAAGAAAAAAAACAGGAAATTACAAGGATTTTTTGATATATAGGAAAAGAGAGATCAATTACTCTTGCCTGTACACGCGTTCTCCCTCCACCAAGGATGAGCGGCAATCCGATGGAAGGATGAGCATGCGTTTAGCCTTAAAGTGCCATGGCATGCAACTGATGACTGCTGTTAGTAACAACAAGAGGAACGTTCGTCCTGCACGCGCCCTTTTGGTTTTACCGGTATTGGCCTGAGTGATTTGAGTGGGGAGCGCATAAGGGATGGCATGTTCCGGTTTTCAAGAGTGGAGCACCTTACCCCGGAGGCCGGCCGCCGACCGATCCATCTAAATCTACAGCCGTGACTGCCTTGTGCCGCAGGCTGGAAACTGACTGATCCATCTAAATCTGCAGCTGTGGGGGCGGCTGAAAGGGAGACCGACCTTGTCCGAGCTCTTGTCGGGTAAAACACCATAATCCAATCATGTGACTGCCAGACACCCTGTTTGTTTTCCCCCGCTTGGTTAAAACTGGGAAAGGAGGGCTGCAAGTAATGTGTTTACCACACCAGGTACTTTGGTGAGTGTGTGCGCGTCCGTGTTTTGCGCTTTTGTATATACGTGTGGCAAGGTGCTGCTCTTTCAACTTAAAGGCGCACTTCTGTCCCCTTCTCATCCCTGGAGAGTTCGTAGCTCACACTTTTGTGAACATATAGAACCTCGTTCTTTGCCCGCAATAGTGGCGGCGTGCAAAATTTATTATTGCTAAGGCTCTCGCTGGGTTATCCGGTGGCGAGACTGAGAACCCCTGATTGGGCGAGGAGGTATCGGGAGATAGGGAAGGTTACCCTTGCTTGACCTGCGTAGGGTTGAACAGAATAGCGGAGTTTACTTGCGATAAGCCGTGACCAAAACCGAGGATGTGGCGAAGATTGTCACCGTTTTGCCCGTTCAGCAGCGGCTTAATCGGCGGAACGAGAGTCGGAACAAAGCGTTTTGTTCAGCACGCTCGATTACCGGGCCCGCGCGGCAGAGGTAATCATCGAACTTTGTTTGCGTGCGTTTGTGCTTCGCCCTGCAGTCATGTTTATTCCGTGCATGTGGCCCACCGAGCCGAGTCAGACAGGGCGACGGAAAGAGAGGGACCCTTTCACGAACGGGCCAGATGGCCGGTTCCGCACAAGGCTTGCTCAGTCGCAAAGCGCGTCAAAGAGAAAGAGAAGGAAACACTTGACCGTGCCACCGGACTGCCAAAACAACGTAGCGGGCCGTCGGGGGGGGGGGGGGAAATCAGGCTGGAAGACCGAAATTTCACGCATCTACAAAGGAAGCAAAACCTGATTTCGATAGAGGTCAAAAAGTAAGGAGATACGGTCTGTAGGGTGTTTTAAGAGATGAAAAGGGCGAAGCCGGTCAAAGCGTACGTACTGTGTCGTAATAAAAGCTAAGACATTTAGAAAGGCCGGGGTGCCGTAACAAAATGTTGAAGGACACATAAATCTGAGCCGCAGGATCCATTCCTGAAATGATTTATTGAAACCTTGGGATTGCGCTTTGCGGTATAGCGAACGCCACGATGCGGGACTTTCTCGCTCGACAAATCATCACCCTAAGAGCTTCGGGCTTCCGGGTGAGCTATTTCGCAAATTCTTCGCTTGCTGTGGACTTTAAAGGTCCCGTGGCGTCCCATCGGGGTCTTAACCACGGCGAGCTGGCCGAGTTTCGTATTCACATCTTAGCCGTCTCATCATTTTCCGTGTAATAACCCTATTATTATATCCTCAGTTTGTCATCCGTGCTGGTCATTAACCACATGTGTAATGGTTCGGTTTAATGTTTTGAGACCTGCGAATGGAAAGCAGCCATGTAAAATGTAAATATTTTATTGTCATCGCTATGAATCATGGGAAAAATTCTAACAAAAAAAGTTTGACGGTAAATGTTTTCTGCTAAGTTAGGGATTTAATTCCCCTCGCAAAGATGGAGCGCGTAAATGCATTTCTGCGCGGTGATGAAAATGAATACGAATCTCTTCTTTCAAAGGTTGTAAAGTGAGCGTAAGTAGGGCAGCGGCGAAGAGCGTTCGGTTCTCGAGGTCTTCTAATGTGACGAAGAAATCTGAATATGGGCTTTTTACCAAGGTAACACATCTCAGGGAAGTCCCTAACGGCGCCGTCAACTTGAGGGTTTACCATAGCAGATTTCGCAGTTCGCGGAGCAGGAAACGCACCGTGCCATATGTGCATTAGGTCTTTTGGATCAAGCTCAAGAGCGCCGCGTTTTAGTCATCTGCCGGAGTGTAATTCCATATTGCGCTTGTTCCGTTTTCAGAAAGAAAACAAACATCGGCGTCATCAGGTGTACGGCAGTTACCGACCGAGCCCAGCTCTGAGCGCGCGAATTTGGGCTGGTCTTGATAAACTGCCAAGAAAAGAATGTGCCGGAATAACAAACGGGTGTCGCGCACCGGTAAAAACATGTATGCGTGTGACCCTGTGCCCACGTGCTCGACGCTCACCTCCGGCCCCTTGTTTGTTGGTAAGGAGCAGCTCGGAGAGGAGGAAAGAGAAGTCGCGCGACGCGGCTCGCTGTCGCCGCAGCAAGGAGACGGAGGTGTTCTACGAACTGGCCCACCAGCTGCCCCTTCCCCACAGCATCAGCTCTCACCTGGACAAGGCCTCCATCATGCGGCTGGCCATCAGCTTCCTGCGCGCACGCAAACTCATCTCCTCAGGTGAGACTGTCCGTCCCGCCCCGGTAACGCACGCGCCGCCGAATTTACCGAGTACGAGTCACGTGTGTATGTGCATGATACGAGGCAAGATAACTGTTAAGGGTGACCTAGCTGACGTTCACTGGTCCGCGATGTGATTGCGGGAACGCGGGAACTACGTAGGTGATGAAGAAAAGGGCGAGTCACTAGTCGCCAGGTCATCGGACGCGAGTCGTTTTATCGAATGAGCCGGCAAAGAAGGAATCTGGAAAATTCAAAATCGCCTCTCTTAACACTCGCCGGAATGTTGGAGTCACTTCCGTCAGATTGCGAGAAGAATCCGTAGTTACCGTGATACTTGTTGAGCTGACGCTTTTCTCCGACGTGACTTACGGCGTTAAGCCACTTATAACCATTTACCCATTCGTACAGCTGGGTAATTTTACCGGAGCACTTTTAGGGCAAGTACCTCGTCCAAGAGCACTACAGCTGGAATTCAGACCTGCAAACTCGGGGTCCAAAGGCAGCAGCTCTAACCAGTACGTTACCAGCTGTCCCATATGTACATATAAGGGGCAGCTGGTAGCTCGGTGATTAAAGCTGCTGCTTTTGGACCCCAGGGTTGCAGGTTTGATTCCCACCTCTGGCTGTAGTATCCTTGAGCAAGGTACTCACCCTAAGTTGCTTTGGGAAAAAAAAGCATAAGGTAAATGTAATACACACACACATTTTCAGAACCGCTTGTCCCATACGGGGTCGAGGGGAACCGGAGCCTAACCCGGCAACACGGGGCGTAAGGCCGGAGGGGGAGGGGACACACCCGGGACGGGACGCCGGTCCGTCGCGAGGCACCCCCAACCGGGACTCGAACCCCAGACCCACCGGAGAGCAGGACTGTGGTCCAACCCACTGCGCCCCCGGTAAATGTAATATATACGGACAATTCTCACGTGTCACGATCTAACCGAACGTTCCTGTAGCCACTTCTTGCTGCGCTGCGTACCTGACATCAACCTGGGGACATTTCAGGGCAGAATCACCAGCCGTTTCTGAACAAAGCCAACGTTTCCTTGTAATAATATACCTTTGCGAAGCTGGATGTCGAGCGCCGGCAGCTAGCGGGCCAGCTTCCGTGGCAAGGCCGAACAGAGCAGACGCCGTCTGGCTAAGCCTCGCCGGGGAGAAGCAGACACGTGCATCGCATTGGACCGGTACTTAAGACCGCATACATTTTCCATTTGGTCCTTGTTTGCTGATTCAGCTGGGTGTTACTTACTGTATACATAACGGGTTGAAATGAATGTGCAGCATTGCGCATAATAACCTTTGGAAATAAACTGAAAATGGTGCATTTCTGAGAACGGTAACAGATATACTGTATATACCGTATACATTATTCATAAGCAAATCAGTATCGCCGTTACCGGGACTTAAAACCAAATTAAGTGCCGATTGCATTCATTCAGAATACTTGTTAAAATTAAAGCAAAAGGCACTTTTTGAGGAGGGGACCTCCCTTGTCTGCTCAGTCAATGTCACCCTTCAGCGCATCGCAGTAAATGCCATCATGAGCGTCGCAGTTATTTTGCCTCCCGAATGCTTTGCGCCGATTTTGCTTTTCGTTGCCTCCGATCCTCCGATTTTATATAAAATGGAAGGGTTAAAAATGCTTGCAGGCCAACACAAAGCACTTCAACGTCCTTTTAAAATGTGATTTTGATTTTTAAATATGAAACATCGAGGTGCTTCGTGCTCCTGTTTCTCGGTATCAACATTAATCTCTCTGTCTGGAATTAAGATAATAATGAATAAGTGTCGCATTTATTGTTCCCTGTCTGTAATGAGATCAGAGAATATTGGCCCTCCACGCATGCGGATGCCTGGCGTCTTAAAAGGTAAGGAGCAGAGGCGGGAAGCTCGTTGGGCCTTCTATCCTGCTCACTTAATGAATTTGCGCTGATGTTCCAAATCATTAAATCACAGAAATGAATTAGGAGCTGCGATGGATGTGGTTAAAAAACTAATAACAGAGCCCTGGAGAGAGAACATTGGGAGACTGAGCCTGCGGGGATTTTTGACCCGAATGTTTGCATCCACCTTGGGAGACAGATGCGGAGAAGATGGAGCCTCCATGGTTTCATTCTTTTTTCTGGTACGGTGGGACTTACAAATCTGTGCGTCCCACTCCCTCCACCCTAGTCACTTCCACCAGACCTTCTTCAGCCCCCCCGCTTGTCCACTCCCCACCAACATGCTCAATCTCCGGAAAGCAGACAAAGGACTCCACCATTGTTCCACCCCAGGTCTTTTATTGGAACTAACCAAAAACAAAGAAAACAACAAAGAATGACCAATGTTGCCTTCTGAATTGTGAGGGATGGGTTTTAGGCAAAAAAAAAAATCATGTTCATTTTATGTTTAAATATTGCTATTAATTGGATTAAGTGGCAGAAGAGGAAGAGCAGAAGTGTGAATGTGCCAGTTGAGATATGAGGGGGTTACAAGTGTCCTGTAGAAAGGAAGGAGGATTAGGGTTAGGGCTGGATTTGGACGTGAGAGAGAGAGAGAGGAAATGTGTCTCTAGCTGAGATGGCACGGTAGATGTTATCTGACCGCCTTATCGCTAGCTCTGCGGCCGTGCTTTTCGGAGAGAGAGCGAAGCGCACGAAGGATGGACCGGGTTGAATGCTGGCGACTGCCGTGCGACGGGACCCGCCGGTCTGAGCCAAGCCAAAACAAGGTCCGGCCGTGGCGCCAGGCGCTCCCTTGCCCCACCTCCTCCCGAAGGGGAAACACCTGTACTCGCTGCACTCAGTTACACGAGAGCTTCGCTAAAAAGAGACACAAATTTTACCTGCGCTGCTCAGCCTTTCGGCACGGGCCCGACATAACACCGTCTAGGGAGTTGTTTCCGGAACTCCGAATAGAACAACCAATGTCAACGACCGCTTCTCCCGATCGGGGTCGCGGCGAGCCGGAGCCCAACCCGGCGACGCAGGGCGCGGGGCCGAGGTGAGGGGACGCACCCGGGATGGGACGCCAGTCCGTCGCTAGGCACCCCAAGTGGGGCTCGAGCCCCAGACCCGCCGCACAGCGGGCACCGGCCAAACCCACCACGGCCCCCCCAAAACGGAACGGCCGCTGGCGGAATCCGCGACATCTTTCCAGCTTTCGGACCGATATGATCCTCGCCCCTGTGTAAGGAAGTACTGCAACGTTTAGAGGGACTCTAACTGAGCCAGTGCTTTAGGAAGCCTTAGAAACGTCCCGTTGTTAATGTCGGAGCTGTAACTGGAAATTTTGACAAAAAATGAGAAACTCGTGCGCCCAGGCAGTCGGTTCACATCCATTGCGTCATTTAGGGGGGCGACTGGTAGCGTAGTGGTTAGAGCTGTCATCCTTGGACCCAAACCCTACCTCTGGCTGTAGTAACCTTCAGCAAGGTCCTTACGCTAAGATTACTCCAGTAACGTTACCCAGCTGTGTAAATGGACAGGGGGTACGGTGGCGCAGCGGGTTCGGCCGGGTCCTGCTCTCCGGCGGGTCTGGGGTTCGAGTCCCGCTCGGGGTGCCTTGCGACGGACCGGCGTCCCGTCCTGGGTGTCCCCCCCTCCCCCTCCGGCCTTACGCCCCGTGTTGCCGGGGTAGGCTCCGGCTTCCCGCGACCCCGTACGGGCGATGTGTAACGTTGCAGGTCGCTTTGGAGAAAAGCATGAGCCGCATGAATAAATGCGGAGTTCGATATTTGCCGGAAAACCTGTTGACGAACGCTTCCTTCAAAGACGCAGCGGACAGCACCTTCTTCGAAACTGCAGGTTGGACGTTTGCTACGCTGCGCTTCCCGTGAGTCAGCCAGGCTTCTCCCAACAGGTCCCTAGACTGTTCATCCAGCTCGATTAAAAAAAAAAAACGGGCGGATGTCCCTCGTTTGAAGCGTAAACAGCGGTTTGTTTATAAGTGGCGCCGCTCGCCGCCGAGCCCCGGGCTTTCGGATTTCCCAGCTGTCCGAAATCTAAAGATACCCGAGTCCGGCCCCGGGCCCCGCAGGTCATCCGACGGGAAGTGGACGCTCGCTGCGGGAAATGGCCCGCGAGGAGCTTCCTGCGGCGGTCTGCAAATCCGATTGTTTACGGCAACTATTTTTGTCGCGAGGTCTGGAATTTTGGTAGAAGCGGCTAGGTCTGCGCCTCGTCCCCCGCTCCGCTTTGGATCCAGAAATAATGGAAACCGTTATCGTTTGACAAAACGGAAAAAAAAAAAAAACAAAAACAAGAAAGAAAGAGGAAGAAGTAGTTTTAAGCTGGAAAAGAAAGTGAATTCGTTCGCGGGCGGGGTGCGTTCGGACCGCGTCCGAACCTTCGGAAGGCCTTCGGGCCGCACGCCGCCGGCCGGAAGAAACGAGCCTACGGCAAACGGCGAGAAAATCTCACACCTTCGCTATTTCTGCGTTTCGCCTTCTGCGAGGAAGGAGTAGCGATTTCGCGGACAGGACGGTCGAAAAACGCGACTCGTTTCTCCCTATTTTAGCGTCCGAGGCGACGGAGCTCGCCGGCTCGCTCACTTCCGAAGCCATTTGGATGTTTACCGGCCTTGAACGAAGGAGGGACGTCTCCCCGTCCGTCTAGCGTTTGTTGCGCGGGCGAGCAGATTCTCGGTCTACGGGCGGATTTAAACTCCAGCCCCGGGACTCGGCGGGCCTTGAGAAAAGCTCTTATCTGGGGGAAACACGCCGGGGGGGGGGGGAGTCGCGCACTTCCGACCTCGCGGCGTGGAGCCGTTTCTGCTCCCTTTTCTTGAAACGCCACGTTTCGGAGACGGGGTCACAAAGCCTATTTGTGTTTTCTCCCCCCGTTTCTCCAGCCGCTGTCCCCGGCGTCTCATTCCTGCCAACGTCAGTGTTTTTACATCTGTGTTTCCCTTCACGGTGAAGCTCATCGCGTCGCCGTAGCGGCAGAGTGAGAAGGGGGGGGGGACAAAGAAATGTTATCGATTTTCAGTTATAAACACCAAAACTCTTTTCATTTCTTTGTTGAACATTTTGTCACAGCTGATGTAAGGAGATATCGTGGTGCAAGCGAAGCCAGCTCGCTTCTCACGGAAATCGGCCACCCCGCAGTCGACAAGCAGCAGTTCTTTGGGGGGATTTTAGGAATCGGGGAAAGTAAAATCTGGGGGGGAGGAGAAAAAAAAAAAAAACTTTCAAGTTGAATCAATTTAAAAAATAAGATAATAAAAAAAAAAAAAGAAAAAAAACAGAAAGTGTCAAAACTTGGGCAACATGTGTTTGAGTTTCGTGAGGCTGGTGTTAGAAATGATCAGTTGATTTAAACTGGGATTCGGTCTAAATTTGCACAAAGGCAGGAAAGCGGTGTGTGTGTGTGTGCGTGTGTGTGCGTGCATCCAGCTTGACGTGCGTCCAGCTTGTTTTGCTCCTTAAAACTCTGGCACGCGACCAAAACAAACGAGAAGAATCTCATCCTGCAAGTCGGAAAACTCCCAAACTCCCAAGCCATTCGCCAGCTCCTCGAACGCAGTCGCGCACGATTAAAGAGTTAAAATCCAAAAAAAAAAAACGCACTGCACGGTCACTCGTAACCTGTCACGCGTTTGTACCTAAGGTGTGCGGGCTGGTAATGCTACGCGGAGCTCGTTAGAAGTCGCCTTGGAGAGAAGCGTCTGCGAAATCAATAGATATAAACGTATTTACCGGCTCTCTTTGTGGATTTGTGCTGAAGGTTGCGTGCCCAACGAGACGGAGGAAGACAGACAGATGGACGGCCTTTACCTGAAGTCCCTGGATGGCTTCGTCACCGTGGTAACATCCGACGGGGACATGATCTTCTTATCGGAAAACATCAACAAATTCATGGGTCTCACTCAGGTTGGCATCACGTTACGCCGCATCACGTCGCATCCGATTAAATCGATGTAAATCACCGACGTGCCAAGAAATGCAACAAAAAAAGCACTTAATGTAACAACAGTTTATGTTCGCTAAGAAAAGCATGGGCCATAATCATGTTAGATAACAGTGCATTCATTATTACTGTGTTAGGTACCACATTAGGTAACAGTAGTAGCTGCCCCCACAATTTTCTCCCGCTCTGATACCCACGTAATCTCAGACAACAAACGTCATTGTGTGTTTTATAGCGGCGTTAGCCGCTCCCTGCAATCGCACCAGTCGAGCTCTTTCCGAGGGCGCCACGTGAGCGGAAGCCGAATGGGAAGAACGGGCCAAAATTATTCATAAGCCGTTCAAGCCGAGACTTGAAGCCTGTTGCGGGAACGGTTACATTTCTTGTGCGAACAGGGAACAGGGCGGTGAGCGGTCCTTCTTATCACGCTCCTCTTGCGGTTCAGCCGCGCCGGGGCGGCGTGGTGGCGCAGCGAGTGGCGCTGCTGTCTCGCAAGAGGACGTGGGTTCGACCCCCCCCCGCTCAGCCTGTGTAGAGTTTGCGTGTTCTCCCAGTGTCCGCGTGGGTGACCGGGTGCTCTGGTTTCCTCCCACACTCCAAAGACATGCTGTTCGGGTTCCCCATAGTGTGTGAGTGACAGAGAGTGTGTTCCACTGATGTATAGATGAGTGACCCAGTGTAAGTAGTGTATGTAGCAGTGTAAGTCTGGGTGCTCTGGTTTCCTCCCACACTCCAAAGACATGCTGTTCAGGTTCACCCATACTGTGTGAGTGACACAGAGTGTGTTCCAGTGATGTATGGATGAGTGACCCAGGGTAAGTAGTGTATGTAGCAGTGTAAGTCTGGGTGCTCTGGTTTCCTCCCACACTCCAAAGACATGCTGTTCAGGTTCACCCATACTGTGTGAGTGACACAGAGTGTGTTCCAGTGATGTATGGATGAGTGACCCAGGGTAAGTAGTGTATCTAGCAGTGTAAGTCACCACGGTGAATAAGGTGTGTGGGCTCATAACACTACATAGAGTTCATTGGAAGTCACTTCGGAGAAAAGCGTCTGCTAAATAAAAATAAATGTTTGCTTGAAGAGCCCTCTGTGCTGTCCGCAGGTGGAGCTTACAGGACACAGTATTTTCGACTTCACCCACCCCTGCGATCACGAGGAGATCCGGGAGAACCTCAGCCTCAAAGCAGGTACAGGCGAATAGCTACCGCTCCGCACGCCCGATTTGTCGGCATTATGGGAAAATAGTTGCGGGTTTGGAACAAAGTAGCTTCATTCGTCATTTTGGAAAAGTTTCCCCTCGACGCGGAGGACTCTGAGTAGCTATGTTTAATGTAAACGACAAAGCGGGACCCCCTGTCGAGCAAAACAAATTTTTTGTTTGCGTTTCGGCCAAAAGCGGAATCAAAGTCGCTTTGGAAGATTCTTCACAGTAAATCAAAGAAATTACCAAATGCCAAAATACAGATTTTTTTTTTTTAAAACCATAATTGAATCAAATGAAAGAAGACAAAACACTCTGGTTTTCCCGTTTTATATGCTGGTCATTTTTTAAAATTAACATTTAAACAGGCTGTGATGCATAATTATCGAGATTACATCACATTTACATAAGCATCAAATTTTCAAAGTCACTGGCACAATTGTTTATGTGCTTGGGCTGGGAGGAGATGCTGGCGATTATGGAATCGACACCTATTTATTTGCATCTCAAAGTAATTTAGATGTCTAGATACAGTATGAGTCCGAGGGGGATTTAATTCGCGGAGGTGTTGATGCAAATGAGACGGCATTTGTCACAGTCTGCTTTTGGGACCCGGGCAGTCTGTTCTAGCAGTTGGTGGATACAGTGTGGAAGTTATGAGTTTTATGCGCCGCTCACCTGCCCTTATTGGCAGGTGTCACCCCCCCCCCCGGGCCTCCACAGCTACATTTGTCCCTGTGCCTGGCATCAGGCGAACCTTGACCTTGTGATGTAACCGTGTTGCGATCTCCCGTGCAATTTCTCCACGGCTTTCGGACCCCCCTCCCCCGCTACCGCAGCGCGAGAATGTTCCGGCGACACGGCCGAAGTCTCGTATGTGTGTAATTCGGAAACGGGAGTAAAAAGCGCTCGCTTCAGTATTTACCTCTGAATGTTCCGCATTGCATTTGTGGGGGGGGGAAAAAAACGGCAGAATTCATACATCTGTAAAAGTACCGAACGAACCTCGAGCGGCGACGGCGACCGAGATGCGGTATCATCGTACGAAAATAACGCCGCCGACCTTTACCCCGAGGTGTAGGCTTCGGAAAGAAGAACAAGGAGATGAGCGCGGAGCGAGACTTCTTCATGAGGATGAAATGCACCGTCACGAATCGAGGACGCACCGTCAACCTCAAATCGGCCAGCTGGAAGGTGAGACCCGGAATACCGGAAGAATCGCTGCGCCCGAAATGATTCGCGAAGCTCACGCCTAAGTGATGACTGTAAGCACACGTTACGTAACAAAGAGGTTATCCGAACTGAAACGCCTTTGAGGAACCTCTGTATGATGGTAGACACTGAATTATATTCCGTTTTGTTGGATCGAACCCATTTTTTTCTGAATACGAGCCCTTGTCTGCATGTTCCCCGGTGCCACTCCCCCGATTTCCCAGCGGTCGGTCACGGGAGTTCCCTCCGCTGGCTCCGGGACAGCGGTTAAAAACCTTGACTGCCACTCGCTCATATTGCAGGTGCTCCACTGTACCGGCCACGTAAAGGTGTACAACAGCTGCCCGCCTCGCGTTCTCTGCGGCTTCAAGGAGCCCCCGCTCACGTGCGTTGTCATGATGTGCGAGCCCATCCCCCACCCCTCCAACATTGACATGCCCCTCGACAGCAAGACCTTCCTGAGCCGCCACAGCATGGACATGAAGTTCACCTACTGCGACGACAGGTGAGATGCGCGCGCGACGGTGGCAGGAGAACGTTGGCTACTTGGTCGAACGCGGCGACCCAGCGTAAGCAGCGCATCTAGCAGCGTGAGGTGCGGGCTGATAACGCCACGTAGAGGTCATCGGAAGTCGCTTCGGAGAAAAGCGTCTGCCGAGCGTGGGAATTTCAACAGCAAAATGCAAGGCGTCGCTCTACGCATTTTACACACGCGCACGGATCTGTACGGTTCGCCTACCGCAAAGACGGGTAAAGACGGAAGTTAATGCTCGAATGTCGGTTCCCCCCGAAGCCTCGGCTCTAGATAGATCGCTTCCCAATTACCTCCGCGGGACTAGATAATTACCCTCTTAGCGCAGCGGCCGACACGGGACCGAGTCGAGGAGATTTTTGGAGTTGACGGGTAAACGCTTTTTCTAAAATGTCTTTTAAAGCTATTTCGGGAAACACAAATAAGCTCCAGTCAGCTTCCCAAAGCTCAGTATATTGGCCAAGTGCAGGTGGCAGCGTTTCACCCGGCGTTTCCTATTCTCAGATCCTCCCGACCTCGCTCGGTGGGAAAAGCGCAGAGTTCCCGCGCCGCGCGCCTGGTGCGCGTAACGTCTCGAAGCGGGCGATCCCGAGCGGGCTCCGCCGGAGTGACGGCCTGGAGGTTGGCGTGTTGACGGTTACGGTAATGCGGGGTTTGCACGACGGAAGTTGGCCTTCTCGGGTGACGACGCCGCAGGTCGGCGTGCCGAGAGTCGGCGTGTCGGACGATGCCAAAAGCCTGGCGGGATGCGCCTCGATCGGCTCAAGCGGCGCCGCAAGAAAAACTTTCCAACCGAATGCTGCATTTTGTCTGAGAAAGGATTCTTTTTTTTTTTTTTTAAACCACGCGGCGACTCTTATTATTTATTTACCTATTTTGAAGAATTTGTATCGTACGTCACTGAATTGTCGTCATTCGCGCTGCACGGGTCTCGTCGCTTGTCTCGGAAAGTTGTGTTTAAAGCAGAAGGAAGAGAAACGAATTGTAAGGCGAATGCGACATCGAGTTCTCGCCATCGGTCCGCGTATTTTGAACTCTAACAGTTTCGCGGTACCCAGGATGCGGCTTTACCGTTCTCGGGCACACGTGCCGTCCGAAACCGCCTGTCCCGAGCGGGGTCGCGGCGAACCGGAGCCTAACCTAGCGGCACGGGGCCAGAGCGGGAGGAGACGCACCCAGGATGGGACGCCGCTCCATCGCAAGGCACCCCGAGCGGGACTTGAGCCCCAGCCCCGCCGGAGAGCAGGACCCGGTCAAACCCGCCGCACCGCTGCATCCCCCTTGTTCTCAGGCAGTCAGTAGAAATAAGCTAACTTAGAGGAAACGAGTTTGTGTTCTTTAAGGCACGTTAAAGCTGTCTATGCTGCAGCGATTCAGGCTGGCGACAGTAACGTGGTACGATAAAGACCTTTAAACAAGCCCGCTGTTTTCCTCCATCTCTTTCGCTCTCCTTTGCCCATGATGAATAAGCAACTGGGGTGGCCCAGCAGAGCTCTTGAAAACCACACACACACATCAGCACCGCATCACATTTATTCCTTTAGCTGATGGTTTTCTCCAAAGCAACTTGCAGCGTTAACCTTCCTGCAATTATTCACCCGTTTATATAGCTTGGTAATGTTGGAGTAATTTTAGAGTGTGTACCTTGCTCAAGGGTACTGCAGCCAGAGGTGGAGATTGACCTTGCAACCTTTGGGTCCAAAGGCAGTAGCACTAGCCACTACACTACCAGCCTTCGCTTTGCCAGCCGGGTACCCGCGTGTCACTCCCCATGGCCGGCGCTTCTTCGAACCCTGGCAGCAGCGACCGAGAACACGCACGCGCGCTCATAGCCGCCGTTCGCTCCTCCGCATCGCGCCCCCGCTGGGGATAGGCGGGATGGTATCGAGTCATCGCGGCACGCGCAAACGTTCTCGCGTTCGTAGAAGCTGATAATGTCGCCGCAAAGCAGGAGCAAAATGTTGTTACCGAGGGTGATTGTGGGTTGGCTGGGATTCCTTCGGCGCACAAAAAGAAAAAAAAATGCGTGGCCATTTTCGTCCAGATTATCATGCGATGCCAGAAGTGATTCAAACAGTAGCAATAATAAATGTGAACGCTTTCTGAGCTGCACCGCACTGCATGCCTTGTGCCTGCACCCCCAACCCCCCCCCATCCTGCTGGCCCCCGACACACACACACTCGAGGCAGTGACTCAGAGCTTATCTGAATTCCACAGTGGCTGCTGCCGCCACCGCTGTTGCAATGCAGAGGAAACGATTAGGAAAATGGTTTCAGAATAGATGGTCCTTTAACCCTCGTCTGCTCGCGGGGGGGGGGGCAGCTGCGCCACCATTCTTAAAGCAGCAGCTGTCCCTAGTTATGTAAGCGCTCCGCTTGGCAAAGGTGTCCCGCGGCCGGGGGGAAGGAGGAGGGGCCGGGCATCTCCCGGGAGGGGAGGGTCCTGTACTCTGCGGGACACACGTCTAATTAAAATTACAAGAGCAAACAGCGATGTGTTTGTAAAACAGACCTGGCAGACAGGTGCCATTTATTATTTATTGTGTGTATTTATATGGCAGATATCATTTGCCGTAGGGACTGGCTAGGGCAACGCGTTTGGAGCAAAAGTGAATTGCAACGAGTACAAAATACTAATACGGTGCCGGTTAGACATCGTGCCAAACAGAATTATGATCGATAAACACATGAAAACAACAGAGCCCTACACTAATGCCAAAGTTCGCATCAGTCCCTGATCAGCTTTCATCGGAACACTACGCGCATTTCCTGAAGCGCTTGTCCCACGCGGGGTCGCGGGGTCGCGGGGAACCGGAGCCTAACCCGCCAACTCGGGGCATAGGGCCGGAGGGGAGGGGACGCACCCGGGACGGGACACCGGTCCGTCGCGAGGCACCCCAAGCGGGACTCGAACCCCGGACCCGCCGGAGAGCAGGACCCGGTCCGACCCGCCGCGGCACCGCGCCCCTCTTCGGACCGCTACATTTAATTAATTTTTTTTACAGGGGTACAACAGCAGAAGAGCAGGACTTAAATCCTGGGCATTTAAGTTCTCTACTTGGAAAAGAGCGAACGCGAACTTAAATGTCCAGCACACACACACACATTTTCAGAACCGCTTGTCCCATACGGGGTCATGGGGAACCGGAGCCTACCCGGTAACACAGGGCGTAAGGCCTGAGGGGGAAGGGGACACACCCAGGACGGGACGCCAGTCCGCCGCAAGGCACCCCAAGCGGGACTTGAACCCCAGACCTACTGAAGAGCAGGACTGTGGTCCAACCCACTGCGCCACCGCACCCCCCCTAATGTCCAGCAGCTTTGTGAAATGCATTTTCCTCTCCGTACGCTGCAGAGTGAACGAACTGATGGGGTACTGCCCCGAGGACCTCCTGGGCCGCTCCGTCTACGACTTCTACCACGCGCTGGACTCTGACAGCGTGACCAAGAGCCATCAGAACCGTGAGTCTTCTTCTCGCTCTGCCTCCACGTAAAAACCTTCGGCGAGTTTCTCTCGCTGCCATCATTCCACCCGGAGATCTCCACCTGGATGGGCGTCGTCTCGACGCCGACTGTGTCCGTACCCAACTCGGTCAGTAGAACGAGGCGAGGCTCGCTGACCCGAGCACCACCTCTTTAATCCCTAGTGCGCGTTAGCATCGGTTTCACTAGTACCTTTGACCACGTTTCTCCGCGGCGAGGGCGTGCGTGAGAAGGTCCCCGTACTTAGCGGGTTGCCGAGATGGTTTCTTCGACACGGCGCTTACGTATTCCTACACGCTCCGGTCCGGTGTTGCCGCTCATCAAGGTTATGAAGTTATATGCATGACATGTTACGTGCCCGGGTCATTTTGCGTCTCCACAAATCACAGTACCCTTGACGGTGCGGTGTGTCTCACCGTCGGCTCGAGGCCTCAAACCATGCGGCAAAGTTTCCGCGGGGGCGGCGTCAGGGCAGGGAAAGAGGGGCGGTGGACGTCGGTCCCCTCCCGGCTCCGACGCGCACCCTTTTTTCGCCCTTTCGAATCCCCGTGGGACGACGCTGAAGGGCCGTTAGATCCCGCAAGGCCGCCTTCCTTCGCTCTCCATTGTGCCGATCGCGCGGCCGCCGAGACGACGACGAAAAGAAAAAAAAAAAAAAAAAAAAATCACCGCGGGACTCGCCGTTCCCTCCCCGGGCTGTTAATTACCCGCTCGCGAGAAACCGAATTAGCGCTCGTTTGTTCGCTCGGAAGGAAAGCGAACCGAAAAGGCCGAGAGAACGGGGAGAACAAAGGGAGAGGGCGCGTGATCCGATTAGCGCGCGCGAGGTCCGGGCCGGTTCCGCGAAACGGGGCTCCGGGGGCCTATTCCACCGTTTGTTTTGCGCCGCTGCTAGACCGCAGAAGGCGCTAAGGGTCTCTTCACCCGGTGTACCAGACGCAAAGTAATGTGTCCGTGCCCAGCCTCTCGGGGCTGTTTTCTTAGCCATTCGCCCCGTTTGCTTTTCGTTTCATAACGCCCATGAATCCCTTGCTGTATTTTTTTTTTTTTTGTTTAAATAAAACACACAAGAGGACCCTGTTAAGTCGGAGATGTGCAATGTAGTGCGGGGGTTTTTTTTTTCCCCCTCCCCCGCTTCTGGAGGACGGTCGGCTTTGCGCAAACGCCTCTAGGGCCTTTTCGGACCCTCCGTCTTCGGGTCTCTCCGCGTCCCGTCCCGTGTCGGCCTCTCTCCTCTCGGACTCGCGGAGAGTCCACGTCCGTTCCGTCGAAGCGGAGGAGCGCTCCGGAGTACACGCAGTTGGCAAAGGCCCGGTGTTTCGTGCGACGCTTTCTGTACGCGCGCGGCCCCGTCCGCAAAATTAAATTTCGGATGCATGTATGATTTATGAATACAATTTAAAAAATCCTTATTAGATTGGTTCTATTACGCAGAACCTCGGCTTGCATTAAGATGTCTTGTATGCTATTATCTTTGACCCGTGACAGAACAGATAATAGGCCAAGGTCTGGGAGCGATAGCGTGCTGCTTGCGGGCCAGGTGTCCCTTTCCAGACAGCCTCCAGATTAGCGCTTAATGAGACTTTCAAGGGAGATGGCTTCTCTCCCGGATGACATGTACAAATAATTAAGGGATTTTTCCGCTTTTTCGTAAGACCGAAACGAAAAGCGCGGGAGCGTCGCCATCGATCGTTACGAATTTCCGCGAGCGTAGCCGCGGGCGCGCGCACCTTTGCGGAGCTGTTTTCCGAGCCGCCGGGCGAAGGCGGCCCGGGGTTTAGATCCTGTGGCCGCGCCGCCATCCCCGTCCGGCGATACACGCAAGAGCGGCGGGAACCGTAGCGGTCCGGTCCGCGTCCGCGGCCAAAACCCAGGTAGGGCCCTGCTGTTTAATCGGCTAGAAAACACGGCGTAGCGGATTTGCTCGAGGGGCATATTCGGCTTTACAAATGGGCAAAATTACAAACGAATAAAGGTATCGGTTGATGATGGAAATGGTAATGAAAACAGATAGCCGCCCGGCGGTTTGGACAGCGAATAAACCGCAGGTGCGCGGCGTGCCGACGGCGGGTTAGCAGAGCGAACAACGGCGTTCGGTCCTCCGTGCGCGGCGACTCCCGGCCTCGCGGCGAGAACGCGGAGGGGTTGGCGCGGGCCGGGCAGAAGCGCGACGGGATGGGTCCGCGGAGCGGCGCGGGCGGCCGCCCTTGTTTGTTTTATTTAATCCCGCCCGATGCGAACCCGGGGACCCCGTCCTGCTCGGTTCCCACGCCCATCCCGGGTCTCTCCGATGCGGCGAAAAAGTGTATCCGGGCAGAACTGTGACGCCGGCCCCCCGTCGCCCCTCCCTCTCTCTTGCAGTATGCGCCAAGGGCCAGGCTGTCAGCGGGCAGTATAGGATGCTGGCCAAACATGGAGGCTACGTGTGGGTGGAGACCCAAGGCACCGTCATCTACAACAGCCGCAACTCTCAGCCGCAGTGCATCGTGTGCATCAACTTTGTCCTGAGGTACGTCGCAGGCGGCGGCGGCCGAACCGCAGGTCCGCTCCCCGTTCCGTAGCAGCGCGTACGTTTCCTCACGCTTGCCTCGGCATCCCTCCGCAGCACCATCGAGGAGAAGACGGTCATTTTCTCCATGGACCAGACGGAGGCCCTGTTTAAGCCTCACCACGCCCTGGGCATGAGCGCCTTCTTCAGCCGGAGCGGCGAGGCGGCGGCCGGCGAGGCGGCCGGCGCCCTCTTCACCAAGCTGAAGGAGGAGCCAGAGGACCTGGCCCAGCTGGCACCCACCCCCGGCGACGCCATCATCGCCCTCGACTTTGGTGAGAGCACCCCGCGACTCCGTTTTCCTCCTGCGGATAGTTCGGCCATCCTGCCCGCGTGCGAAAATCCGTCCCTCCTCCTCCGCCACGTGCTCACGCGCTCTTCTTTCGTTTGCCCCCAAAGACCTCTGGTGAACTTCCCATTCAATCGCTATGGGTTTAGCATTTACCCCCCCCACACACACGATTTACAGAGTAGGATTAATTGTACCAAATGACCGATGTAAGCAAAGATTTGTTTGATTTTTGCTTAGTTTCATTGAGGAATTGCCCTTTGTCATTGTTACTTTGTTACTTTTATTATAGATACTGCGGAATAATGAAGAATACGGATTAATTTTGCTCGGCAGCATCGCTCCCCTTTTTATGTCATTTGCCGAATATCGCGCGTCTGTTATCGGCCTCTCGCTCCCGCGAACGCAAACGTGAGATTTCGAAATCGCCCGATTCGGAAGGTGCGCGAAACGAGTCCGGGTCCAAAGGAAAAGTCGAGAGTCGCGAACGTTGAAGAGCGCGGCGCCAAAGCCGCCGGTCAAGGCCACGGACGGGTCAGTCGACACGGTCAATATAAGGACGTGCCAAAATCTATAGCGTAGTTACATCAGCAGCCGAATATGTAAACAGCGCAGGAAGAAGCGTGCGGTTATACTTTGAAAACATCGCGAGAGGGAGTTCTGCGTCGTTTGTCCATTTTTCTCTCGATCGCGCCGTCCGCGCGTACTTCGGATTTTTGGGTCGCCCCGTCCCCGACGCCTTCGCGATGCATGTATTTCGACGCCCGGAACGTCCGCGGTTTGCCTTCGTTTGCTAAATACTTCAAATTACTACAAAGTCATGCGCGGTACTTGCGTTCTATGAGAGTATCTTAAGGCCTACCCAACCTCACAGCTTTCCCCGATTTTCTCCTTCTTGACCTTCTGTTTCGCTTGCGGCGTCCTCCTCAGCCTTGCTGCCCCTTTCCCGTTATCATCCTCTCTCTCCGCTGACTCTTGCGCTTGTGGTTAACCCGGCAGGTCAACCGCAGTTTGAGGAACCGCACTTATACAACGATGTCTCCTGTATGCCCCCCCCTGCCAGCCAGCGCTGGGCCAACGATGGCCCCAAACCCAGCCCTGCTGGGGAAATGCCCAGCCTGGCTGCCACGTTCTCGGTGCCCCAACCGCCACCTCCGGGCAGCGCGACGCCCAGCCTGAGCAGCTGCTCCACGGTGCGTAATTTCCCGAAGGCTTCGCCGTGTGTCCGAGCAAAGCGCGCGTGACCGACGTTTCCTAGAATGACCGCTTTTGTCCCTGTCCCCGGCCGCGCACCCGCAGCCCAGCAGCCCTGGCGACTACTACTGCACCATGGAGAACGAGTTAAAGGTGGAGCTCACCGAGAAACTCTTCGCGCTGGACACCGAACCCAAGAGCCCGTGTGCCGGCCAGGTGAGTACAGCGACGTGCAGATGAAGCCGCAGCTCACGAGCCCCTCGCATCCCAACTAGACACGCTCGTCGGTCCTTTACTCATCCGCTGGCTTCGGACTGCCCTGGCACCTTCGTCAGCGCTTGCAAACGCCTTTTTATTTCCGTAGCTCCGGCGACCGCATGCAAATTATCCAAAACTCCGCTGCATCCGCCCACACGGTCCCCCCTCATGAGCAAACAGTGACAGCTCTGTACGGAGGGCTCCGTTTTCACTCGCCCTCCACATAAACGGTCGCTGTGGACCTGGCGTCATTTGAGGTCTCTTTCCTTCCGTAAAGGTAACAGGAAAACCTGCCGGGATTGCGGGCTTTGGTGTTGTGCGGTTTGCGTGCGTCTGCCCCGGGGCGGGGGGAGAGAAAGGAAGCGGACGATTAGCCGAGACAACGCGTAACCCACGCGCTCTTGTCCCCGAACCCAGATGGACGTCAGCGATCTGGACCTCGAAACCTTGGCCCCGTACATTCCTATGGATGGGGAGGACTTCCAGCTGAACCCCATCTGCCAGGAGGAGTCCCAGGCGGAGGTTGTCCCAAGTGGCACCCAGCACAGCTTCAGCAACATAGCCAGCCTGTTCCAGCCGCTGGCCGCTCCACCGCCCCTCCAGTTCAACCCAGCCGTGCACCCTTCCGGCGAGAAGAGGGGCCCCGGCTCCGCTTCCGTGAACTCTCGCCCCGACGTACTTTACTCTCGCACCGCACTCGTGCCCCCCTACCACGCCCCGGCCAGCACCCCGCTCTCCTCTATGGGCGGGCGACAGAACTTGCAGTGGCCTCCTGACCCGCCGTTACATTACCCGCAGGCCAAGAGTAGCGTAACGGAGCCGCTCTCGAGCAACCGGGCCTGCCGGAATATGTCTCCTCAGCGGCTGCCCCTCCATAGGCAGAGGTACCGGAAGTCCCGCGGTCTCCTGTCGATTAAACCTGTCGATTAAACCCGAAATGAACGGTGACAACCTTGGCTGACTGTTTCATTCAACAGGTCCCTGGAGAACTTTGTGCAGACCGCTAAAGACATGAGCCCAGCCCAGATCGCCTTAGCCAACAACTACAAGCGCAAACGGCAGTTTAAGTTTGAGGAGCGGCGCGCCTTTCCGCAGATGGACTCGGTGAGTTCCGCTACCCGGGATGCGCCGGGGCTGACCGCGCGGGAGCCCGAGGTGAAGGGATTCCGGCGTTTGCGTGCACGGGCCACGTGCTAATACCGGTTGCTGTTGTGGTTACGGCAGGAGAAAGCATCCCAGAGCGAGAGCACGGAAATGATGTGGAAGAGAGTGAAAAACGAGAGCTGCGCATTCATGGATAGGAAGTCTCTCTCAACCAGCGCGCTCACAGGTGCTTTCGCTTTCTTTTAACCGTCTACCATTTACAGAGAGCGTGAGTTGCATTGTACGCCTTCGGATTTAAGACTAATCGTATACATTCTCGTATGCAATGTCCCAGCTATGTGCTGAAATGGAACGAGTTGCCAAAGGACCCGGGTCTCTTAGAGGCCGGAGGTCCGGCTCGCGTTCTTGTACGTCAGCTCGATCCTGATCGCAGAAGCCTCTCGGCGAACTCACGCGAGTAACTTAGCGAACGACTCTCCTGCTGTCCCCTCCAGATAAATTCGCAGGCCTGCGGCAAGGTGTAGACCGGGAACGCGGGAAGAGCCAGTACCCCCCGGGTGGTGCCGGCGGACCCAAGAAAGCCTTCCCGGGCCAGTGCTACGGTCCGAACTTCCGGGAGTACAGAATGCTGCCTTCGGCCAAAATGCAAGGTGAGATACTAAGATCTGTGGTTCCGGTCTTTTGAAAACCCTCGGCGCGCGACACGCTCACGCGCCTCCTCCAAATTGCGGCACGCGCTCGGTCCGCAGATGCCGAGTCGGGTTCGTCAGGCTCGTTGGCGAACGCACCCGTCAAGTTTGCGCTGCTCTGTGGCCGTTCCCGTGCAGGCGTGGCGAGCAGATTGCTGGGGCCCTCGTTCGAGTCGTACTTCCTGCCGGAGCTGACGCGCTACGACTGCGAGGTCAACGTTCCGCTCCAGGGGAACCTGAACCTGCTGCAGGGCGGCGACCTGCTGAGAGCCCTGGACCAGGCCACTTAGACCAGCGGGCTCCGCGCCGGCCCTCGCCCGTCTCCGCCTCGCCTCGCCCTGCCCGAGCACGGCCTATAGCTAGCTGAGCAGCTTGCATATATCCTACAGGAACGGTAGCTTTTGGTCTACTTTTGTTGTCTTCATCAATCTAAGTTATATGCGTGTAACTTTTTTTGGCAAAAAGACTATATTGACTATTTACAGACAGCATCTTACCTGTTCAGTGTGTCCAGATATGATTGTGCCCTTCGACCCCGAACGCACCGTCTTGGATTTCACCACTTTCAGGTCTTCTCTTCCCGCTTTCCTTCTCTCTGTCTGCCTATTCTCCGCTGTCACAGACACACAAATATACTTCGAAGTTAAGTTTTGATCGTGAAAGGAGGACGCATTTATAGATTACGCTCCTCCGTTCGTCTGCTGTAAAAAACGATAGCTATTTTGAAAAACAAACGTTTATTGCTCCCCTTTCGAAGGAAAGGCCTCGCATTCCAATTCTGCCCTTTTCGAGCTTCGCTTCGGCTTCTCCGTCTCAACCGCCGAAGCCTCGGTTCAGCCCGTCTGATACCGGCGAAGATTCGCGCCTCTGTCCGAAGCCACAGTTCTGCCTCCCCCCGACGTTGAGATGCACTTTGTACGTGATGGATGATGCCGTACGTGCAGTACGGGCCTGACGGTCAATAGTCCTGCTTCTTCTGCCTTTGACGGAAAACTTGTATCAAGGGTTAAAGGTTGTACGCAGTTCCCTTCCGCAAGACTGCAACCCCTCACTGAGATGTAACTTGACTCTTTCCCTCTTTATCTTCCTCCCTCCCTCGCTCTTGTTCAACCTATTCTGTCCGACTGCCACTTTAAAACCACACACACACACACAGATAATACACACATTTGTATTTAAAGAATCTCTTAAGTTTCTTTGATAGTGTCTATGATGTTTAGTATTCATGTGCCTTGGTACTTCGTCTTATCTACCCAGTGGATGCGGATCAGATTCTTGTTTGCTCTTATTGTTTGATGAGCGGACTTCTGTTTCCACAGCGCTGGTTTCTCTTGTGTTTTTAAGTGTCATTTTGAGAGTATGCAGAAGCATCCTAACCTTGTTGGCAGGCCAGTACTGTTATTGATCTTTAGAGGAAAAAAAGAGGGGGAGAACAGAAATTTAAAAAAAAAAAAAAAAAAACATCTATGTGTGTTCCACTCTTTGACATGTAGCAGATTAAATGTTTAAATGTTTAAAATAGAAAACAACGAGCAAAAATTAAAAAAAAAAAAAAAAAAAAAAAAAAAAAGAATCACTTTCAAGATTATCAAAAGTGATGGTGCTTCGTAGATATAACCAACTTGCTTTTTTTTTTTTAAAAAAAAAAAAAAAAAATTTTATAAAGTTTCTGGGATCCACTTTAACGCTGTAATTTTTTTTTTTTTTTTTTTTTTAAATCTTTGAGATTGTCTTTAACGTTGCTTCAATTTCAACATTGCTCCAACAATGTGATACAGCCTTCAAGTGCACAGTTTGCTCTAGGAATCCTTTTCGACTTCACGTAGTTCGGCACCCTGGACCCCGTCCTCATAAATGCAGGTGATGCTAAGAAGAAAAAACCAAGTTTAATGTTACACGTCTAACGTAATGTAACTGTCAGAGAACCAAGACTGACCGACCGACCAGCTTATTCTTCGACGTGTAAAGAGACATTAGAATTAACATAGTTAAGTTCATTCACTGGGATTTTGCTAGGAAGTAACTGGCGTGCACCAGCCTGGTGAGAAATATCTCAAGGGTTTCGGTGCTTAAAAATTGATAAAGGTTAAAGGCTGGATGTTTTCATCCTGCCCAGGCTTGCCGGGGACAGATTTATTATAAGCTGGTTTTTGGATGTTGGTGATGATGGTAATGATAATTGTGCCGATGACCGGAAACCTTAAAACGGTATTTAAAAACAAAAAAAATCAGCTGAGCGGAGCAGTACGTACTTTGGTCCGGGTTTAATGGAGGTTTACGAGAAAAGGAGAGCCGGGGCAGGAGATCCAGAGACCACCTGCTCAGCTAGCCCGCCGATGCAGACCTCGGCGCCCCTCCGCGCTCGACCCGGAGCGGTTCTCGCAGGCCGGTCCCGTCGTACCGGACCGACGCCGCTTAAGCCCGCTAGTTCGGTAAGGCTCGGACCGACAGCATTTTGACTCTTAATGAGACAGTTCCCTTCCAAAGATGTATCAGCTTTTTTTTTTTTAATTTTTTTTTTTTTAAAATAAATGGTTCTCTGAAAGCCAAAGTAAACAGGATGCGAGGCTACTTTACTAAATTGTCCGGTCCCAATAAAGTTAAATAAAAGGATATATTTTTTAAAAGAATATGTATGTATTTATTTATTTATTTATTTTTGTGAACGTTGTGGTTCGCCGCCTCCGCGCATCCCACTTCGGTAGCTGTAGGCGAGACCCGAACGAGGTCTCCCGGACGTCTGACTCGCGGGTCCGTCAGCTCATCCGTTCAGCGCCCGCGCGCCGTTCGCTTTGCGAAAACGTGCGCGAATCGCTGAAAACGCCATCCGGGAACGGGCCTGGCTCACATCCGCATAAGAGACACCTTTTCGCGGAAACGCGCGCGGCGAAACGGACCCTTTCGAGCTCCCGTATCGTTCGGACGCTTCCCTTCGTGAGCCGGCTGAGATTTCGGGGATGTCCGGACCGATTTCAAATTGCGTTCGGAGCGACGCGTAAAACCCAGTTCTTGCTCCACCTGTTCCCCGCTACGATTAAAAAAAAAAAAAAAATCAAATGGGTCTCCGTTCCCAGTCAGGTCATGTTTTCGACCTCGGTCGCAACGCGTTTTTGAGCCGTTGGGCCGAACGAGCGATTGAGAAGATTGACGGGGGGGTGGGGGGGGACCGCGATCCTGTACGTGTGGGGAAAAAAAGCAGAGGAAAGTCAAGATATGGCAACTAAAAGAAGGCCACTTGCCCGCTGTAGAAGTAGCTTCTGTGCCACTTGAAGGGTCTACGTGTACTTAAGACGTCTCCTATACAACCCTGTCGATAATCACTGGTTTCTCTCACGCGGCAGAAAGCTTTTATCAACCTTAAAGACAATATCAGCACTCTACTAAATATGAGGGGTTTTTTTTTTTTTTTTTTTTTTTGTTGTTGTTCTTGTGTTGGCACATTTTCTGCTTTTCTCCAGTTTATTTTGATGCCTTAGTTACAGTAACTGATACTATAAATATTTTTAATATGCTAAATTCATATTGCCATTATTACCATTATTATTGTTATTATTATTATATTGTTATTATTACTACTGTATGGGAACTTTAACCCAATACGAAGTTGTATTTCTGCACTGATATCTATCTATATTAAAACATACTGATCTTATTCCTCTTGCGTCTTTTTTGCGTTATAATCACCATTCTCACATTTCTATACGTGTAAAAACCGCAAAATTCTCCAGCTGACCTCGGATTATTTGTCGCAAATAAAGCGTCTCTTTTCCGCGTATTTCGGTGAACGGATGTGACTTTTTTTTTTTTTTTTTACACTTGTCCTACCATGTCCCCATCTGGGGAATTTGCACACGCACACACATGACACACACGGGCTGCAATGGCCTTATTGGCTTAGAGGGTGAAGGAGATTTTAAAGAGATTGTATTTACAACGGAAAAATCTCACTCACATGTCCTATAGGTCACTACTGGTTGTCGAGTCCAGCAGCTGCACTTGCAAATTTCATTGAGACCAGCCATTTACACACACACACACACACACACACACACACACACACACACACTGGCTGAAGCCACTTGGCCCAAGCAGGGTCACGGTGAACCGGAGCCTAACCCCACAACACAGGGGTTAAGGCTGGAGGGGGAGGGGACACACCCAGGACAGGACGCCAGTCCATCGCAAGGCACCCCAAGCAGGACCGGACCCCCAAGACCCGCCAGACGGCAAGACCCGGTCAAACCTGCCGCGCCACCGCACCCCCAATCCAGCCGTTCGCGCTGTTCTATATTGCCGATTGTGTGAAAACTTTGGAAAAGAAAACGAGCACTTTGTCAAAGACTTTCAAGAAAGCAGTAAGAGTTATTTCATAATCCCTTGCAGAATTTTTTTTTAAATCCACTTCGAAAAATCCAGGAACGCCGGATTATTATTAACAAACCGTTGCGCACGGTGAACCGTATTAGAACCGTAAAGAGCAAAGTATTCGAACCCAGCGGAAAGGTAACCGAAGAAGAACGTTCTCATGTTTGCGTGTGTAGGAGAGTGATTTCCTCCTCCTTTTTACGAGCCGGTAACCCCCGAAACCGCACTCCCGGGATGCTCCGTTCAACGGGTCCGCAAGGCATCGCGCGCTTACCTGAACGCGGTCGCGAGCTTTGCGGAACGTGGGCGCGAGCTTTGCGGAACGTGGGCGCGGCTACGGAGGTCAGCGAGGCTGCTGTACGCGACTGCGTGCGACCGTGCGTTTGGGTACAAGCGGGGACTGACGTCGAGGGCCCCCCGGGTCCGGTCCGTAGAGGGACTCCGGCTCACCCTCGCCCGACAGGCTCATCCCGTTCTCGGCCCGACCGTTCATCCTCCTGCATCCGCCCGTATAATATCGGCACATCACGCTCCGGCCAACCACAAAGAAGCTGCGAATAAAAGTCACGCGATGCTGCCGACGACGTTCGAACCCGCGGACGAGACGTGCGGAGCGAAAGCTGAAGGGAGGCGTCTCGCTAACGGCGCGCCATCTTCGTGATCGCGTCCTCCATGGTGGCTTCAGCTCAGGTGAGATCAGGCGAACTCGGGTGAACCGGTTGACCCGGTTCGTTCGAACGGAGCCGTAAAGCACGTGCCGATACCGTTTTAAAGTCGAACGCCTGCGGAATCGGCCCCGATCTTGTCTTTGTCTTGCCGATGTCTTTTAAACCATCCGGGTCCAAATCCGAGACGCCCGAAATTCTTTTCGTCTCGCGTGGTCCGAAAACCTACTCCTCCGCCTCTTTCCGAACGCGAACTTCTTCCTTGTGGACGTAATCCGCCCTGTTGGGTTTGCCTAACCTGACGTACAAGCCCTACGTAAGAAACGCAGGAAAATGTCACCTTGACGCTGCGGGTAGAAACCGAATGTAGGGTAAGAACGCGCGTATCCGCGGCACCGAAAAGCACAACCTCAGCTGCAACCCGGGCGCCAACGGAGGACATAACGCGGTAGAAAGCGATGAAAATGAGTAGCTGATTTTGTCCCTCTTCTCGGACACCGTGTCCCCGAAGACGCGACACAGTCCCTACGGATCTTCTGGTCGACGAGGGGGAAAGACTAAGATGTGGGACGAAGCAGCTGACAGTAATGCGGCTGGTAGTCTAGTGGTTAGAGTGAATGCCTTTGCAGGTTTGAGCCTCATCTCTGGCTGTAGTACCCTTGAGCGAGGTACTTACCCTAAATTGGTCCAGTAAAGTTACCCAGCTGTATAAATGGGTAAATAATTGTAATTAGCAATTTTAGGGTAATTACCTTGTTCAGTGGTACTCAATCCAGAGGTGGAATTCAAAGCTGGTTCCTTCGAATTTTTTCACCTGGCCACTCCACTACCCATCCCCCTCCCCAGAACTTGGTGGCACAGCTAGTAGCGCTGCTGTCTCACAGGGCCCGGGTGGCGGGAGAGGACGTGGGTCCGATCCCCGCTCAGTCTGTGTGGCCTTTGCATATTCTCCCCATGTCTGTGTGGTTTCCTCCGGGTGCTCTGGTTTCCTCCCACACTCCAAAGACATGCTGTTCAGGTTCACCCAGACAGAGAGAGTGTGTTCCACTGATGTATGGATGAGCAACCCAGTGTAAGTAGTGTCTCTAGCAGTGTAAGTCACCATGGTGAAGAAGGTGTGTGGGCTCATAACACTACATAGAGTTCATTGGAAGTTGCTTTGGAGAAAAGTGTCTGCTAAATAAATAAATGTAAGTAACAGCATGTATTGGCGCTACAAAAGACAATTCCAACAAACCCTTTGCAAGCAAGGACTGCAACTATGATAGAAACGGAGCAGCTGGTAGTGTAGTAGTTAGTGTCACTGCATTTGGACCCAAAGGTTGCAAGTTTGACCCCCACCTCCAGCTGTGGTAGCCTTGAGCAAGGTACTTACCCTGAATTGCTCCAGTAAAATGACCCAGCTGCATAAACGGGCAAACGATCGTAAGCACGTAATAATTGCGACCTTAACGTCGTAAGGCGCTTTGAAGAGAAGCGTCAAGTAAATGAGCGACCGCTGCTTTTGCATATTGAAGAAATGGAAAATATTACACCGGACACAAGGTTAAAGGTGAAAGGCGAGGTGGGGAGACCATGGTTGAGAAGAGCCTTTTTCCCCCCCAAATAAATTGCAGAGCACTTTGCGAGTCCACGAAAATCACAATATAAGTGTAAGCCGTGCATATCGTAAGGCCTGGAGGAATACGGCGCTCGTGCGAGTTCATTAACGGAGACGCTCTGAAGGACAGCGGCAGCGCGGACGCGACGAACGCGCGAATTCCACCGACCCGAGCTCTTCCGCAGCGGGTCCCTCGTCTCCCGGAAAAAAGCCTAACTCCGAACGGCAAGGACGGGAGCGACGATCCCGGAATTCTCCCGACGCCCTCGCTGAACTCGGCACGCCGCCGGTCACCTGACCGCCTCCGAGATGCGATTCGAGATTAAAGCCGAGAAACCGGTTTTATGGGATTACCGTGTGACGGAAACACAAAGCCATCCCGTGAGAACGCCTGTGTGGGAGGCTTACGCTAATTGGTGTGCGATGCGCACAATTAATTAGCGGGCGTTCGCTGCCAAAAGCTTTGCGCACATTTCCTCCGCCGGTTCTTATTTGTCTCGTGGCTCGATGTGAAAAACGAGGCGAGAGAAGCGTTTCGGGTTGCCTCTTCGTCCGTTTCGTTTCGTTTCGTTTCGTTTCGTTCTTCTCCCTTCGCCCGTTTCGTCGCTCCCGCGCTCCCCCGCTCCCCCGCACCCCGTCCTTTTCTTTCAGCCGCGGCAGCTGGCGGCTGGCCTCTCCAAACGGCCCCTCTCCGTGTTTATTATTGCCATTATTATTTTTGTTTATGCGTGTGACGCACATCCTGCCGACCGCACCGCCGCAGGCAGACAAAACTTTTTCCAACCTAGGGATTCATCGACCAGTTACAGGACAACCCCACCCAACACCTCCACTGCCCCCCACGGTGGGGAAGGGGGCGGGTTTATTTACCCACTTATTGTTTGCTTGTTTTTTTCAGAAACATCTCATCGGCGGTCAGCGGTGGGCTGGGCGGCACGGCGAGTAGCGCCGCTGTCTCACGGTGCCTTGGTGGTGCAAGAGGATGTGGGTTTGATCCCTGCTAAGTCTATGGAGTTTGCATGTTTTCTGGGTGCTCTGGTTTCCTCCCACACTCCAAAGACATTCTCTTCAGGTTCACCCATAGTGTGTGAATGAGAGAGAGTGTGTTCTACTGATGTATGGATGAGTGACCCAGTGTAAGTAGTGTATCTGGCAGTGTAAGTTACCGTGGTGAATACGGCGTGTGGGTTCATAACACTACATAGAGTTTGTTGGAAGTCGGTTTGGAGAAAAGCATCTGCTAAATAAGCACACGTCTACGTTTGGCTTTTGATTAGCTTTTTGGAATTGTTTCACCTTCATGTTTTGTGTCAAAACAGCAAATTTCCATATCTAGAGCTCTTGGCTCGTGGATCTTCACCCAGTCTGTACGACATTTGGGGCTGTTCGTATTACCACCTGGGGCAAAAGCGAATGGAAACCCAAACCAGACCTCGGCTTTTGCGATGAGGTGCGTGCGCGTGTGTACTTAAGGATGGTGGTACCGCCTCCTACTTTGTTTTTCAAATCACGTCCGTAAATGAGTAAAGTTCAAACACCCGACCTCCCGCACGCGTCTTTTTCCCGTTCCGTAAACCGCCCGCAAATCTGCGCCGTCCTGCACTGCGACGGCACGGGCCCTCGAATCCCGGACAACAGCCAGAGGTTGGTCCGATGGAAACAAACCGCATTAAGTTGCATTTATGTATTTATTCTGCAATCAAACAGGATCGGATGAGAAAATTAAAAGTATGAAAATAAACAGATGTTTAAAACTACAAAGTACTTTTCCTTTCCAATTTCTCTGATTTATTTCAGGCCCGACACAGAGATGCCACCGCGCTTTTTTTTTTTTTTCTTTCCCCCCCCCCAGATCTCTTTGGGCCGTTTCAGAGGAATAAACACGACTGCCGACCTCCTGAGGTAACAAGCCTCAACCCAAACAAACACGCGGAGCCTAGCCCTTTGTGCGCGCTTTTCCTTCCTACGGCAAACGGGCTGCGAACCAAACTTCATCCTGAATGCCACCCCGTGCAATCTGCAGAGAACTCCCTTTTGTTTTAAGGCAGTTCCAAGTTTTTTTAAAAAAAAAAGGAAAAAAATCAGAAAGAAAACAGGAGGGGTCAAATAGGAGGAACGGGCGGTCGGTCTCTCCAGCTTCCGTAGCGGTGAGAATTTGCGGAGCCCCGTGTTTTCACAAGCCAAACATTTAATATCAAAAAGTCCGGTCCCAGTCCACGCTGGCGCAGGCCGTTGCAAAATATCCTGAAAACCCGTGTGCAGTGCCCCACGCGCACGCACGCACGCACACGCGACGACAACAAATCGCTCGATAAGCTTCCTTGGAGTGTCGGTAAATAATCAACCCAGGAGGGCTGTCAGTTTACAAAGTCTAATGTTGCACTCAATTAGAGCTTGAATCAATGTACTGCACTCAGTTTAGGGAAAAGTGGACGATGATCACCGGCAGACCGACTTTTGCGAATTTATTTACGGTACGTTGTAATAACTTTTTTTTTTTTTTTTTGTTTTTTTACATTGCTTGCTCCTCCTCATTGTTACCGTTTGGTTTGTCGGCGCTTTCGTTGGGAACATCGCGTCTGCGGCGTGTGTGCGTTACCCTGCGGAAAGGACGAAGGCCACACATCGCTCAGCCTCGAAGACCTGCTCGCACGTTCTCTTCCGAGTGCAAAGACCAACGATGTTTGAATCGGTTTGGAATGTTTGCTTCCCTCATCCAGAAAATGTTTACTTTTAGCTAAATATATGGATATATGTACATATATATAATGTATAAGATACTATACTGGGTGGCACAAGGAGTAGCGCTGCTGTCTCACAGCGCTTGGGGGGTGCGAGAGGACGTGGGTTCGATCCCCGCTCGGTCTGTGTGGAGTTTGCATGTTCTCCCCGTGTCCGTGTGGTTTCCTCCGGGTGCTCTGGTTTCCTCCCACACTTCAAAGGCATGCTGTTCAGGTTTACCCATAGTGTGTGAGTGACAAAGTGTCATCCACTGATGTATGGATGAGTGACCCAGTGTAAGATGTGTACCTAGCAGTGTAAGTCACCACGGTGAATAAGGTGTGTGGGTGGATAACACTACATAGAGTTCATTGGAAGTTGCTCTGGAGAAAAGCATCTGCTAAATAAATAAATGTAAATATATATATGTACACACAATATTATATATAAATAATATGAAAAAACAGCAGCCCCAGCATTCGCTGACTTTAACAATGAGACAAAGGTCAGTGTTCCTCACAGGCCAGCTGTTGCCAGCTGCAGATGCTGACCTTTGACCTGCAACATCTAGGTCAAACATCAATCTCAATGATGAACTGCAGTGTCCTCTAGATGATTTGTTAATGATTGCTGGTGATCACAAGCAGTAGCAGCCCTCCCAAAGGTTCATTAGCCCATGCACTACTCCTGCTTGTTCCAGATATCAGGAATGCCTACGCACTATATATACACACCGATTTTGTTGCCATTGATGAGCCTTGGGCGCCCGTGACCCTGTCGCTAGTTCACCGGTTCTCCTTCCTTGGGGCATTTTTGGTAGGAATTAACCACTGCATACCGGGAACACCCCACAAGACCTGCCGTTTCGGAGACGCTCCGACCAGTCGTCCGGCCGGCACAATCTGGCCTTTGTCAAAGTCACTCAGAGCCTTACGCTTAACCATTTTTCTCGCGCATCAAATTCAAGAATTCGTTGACTATTTATCCATTGTCAAGAACCCCTTCTCCTGAGCGGGGTCGCGATTGGTGCCCCGTCCACGCCAAGGCACCCCGAGCAGGACTCGAACCCCAGACCCCTCCACACAGCAGACACCGCCTTAACCCACCATGCCCCCACACCTCCATCTGACTGTTGACTTGCTGCCTAATATATCCCACCCCTTGACAGGTGCCATTGGAACGAAATAATCAATATTACCCACCTGTCAGTGGTTTTAATGCTGTGGCTGATCGATGTACATTTCAACCACAACCAAGAATAATTCACATCCCATTAGGACCATTTAATTAATATTTCTTATTCGTCCTTGTCTTCCAGCCTTGACTGCAAACTGCCCTGCAGTTCTCCTGAAACAAAGACTGGGGGGGGAGGGGGGACATTCGCGCAACATCTCTGCTCGCTGACAGGTTCTTAAAAGAAACGAACCAATCGCAACGAAGCTCTCCCGGAACGGACCAATCGCAGCCGACCCCGGTGCGAAACCCGCCAATCGCGACCGAGCTGGCTCCCGATCCCCCCCAGCGGCAACGGATGCGCTCCGGACTCATCCGGTCACTTCAAGTTTCCAATCATTAGGTTCGCACAGTGCTCCACAGTCACTAATCGCTCGCAGGGAAGGGCGGCCGCAATGAAAGGGAGCCTTGCTTGGCCCGGCCCGTGAAAGCGTTCCACGGTTCGGAGCTAATGGCTTCCACGCCACCGATGCAGCGCCGGGCCAGCTCACGCCTTGCGCTTCGCCGTGTCCCCGTGCTCGAGCAGCGTGATAACGAGCGCTCATGTCACCTCTCATCTCCGTGCTCCGGTCCGCCTCCGTGCTCTGGCTCCTTGCTCATCACGGTAATGAGCGGGGGCGGGAACCGGCCAACGTCCAGCTTCGTCTGCCAGCCCCCCCCCCCCCAACCCCCCCCATTAGCGCGTCTTTTAATGATGCCCCCCCCCCTTCACCCTGCACCCCCTCCCTCTCGCACCCTCCATCCCAAGGACTGACCCGCGGCGGTTCGGCCCGCTTCGTCTGTACCTCGGCCCACCACCTGGGATAGGGAGGCGGGGGTTACGTCACCCCGAGCCCCTCGAACCCACAAAGGGACAAAGGAGAGGCTTGTGAGGGTGGCTGCGTGGGCGGCTAGGTAGGGTGGCGTCATTGCGATGGGGCTCCTGATGGGAGAGCGGAGAGCGGAGAGGGGCCGGCGCCTCGCGGTGCGGACTGTTATCTGCAACAGTGACGGGCTGGAAAAGTACAGGGGCCCCAAGATGCCCGCGGAGTCCTGACATTTATCATCCCATCGAGAACTTCATGTTTTCCACATGCTTTCGCAACAAAGGAAAGTAAAGCCCTCCCTCGAAAACGTTTTGCACGGTTCGCTAAATGCCGACGGCATTTCGTGCGGCAATTTTGCACCGAGTCGTCCGTCGTATTGAATGAAGAACGAAACGGGACTTTTTTTTTTTTTTCCTCCTCCTTTAAACTTCAGGAGTCGCGTCTTCGCTGTCGTCGCTGCTCCGCTTGCCCTCGGTCCATCTCCCTTACGCGCACACATCATATATTCAGTGCAGAAACACGGGGCCCCATCAACCCAGAGCGTCGGAGCGTGAGCTTCTTCGTCCAGAAGCTCCGCAAACCCCCGCGAACGAGCGGTCCGTCGAGCGGAGCCGAACTCCTGCCGCGGCGAACGTCTTTCCCTCTGATCTCCCGGGCCTCCCCGCGGGGAGCTGTGTCCTATCCGGGACGGCTCGTCTCCACGGTCTGCTGTCGACAGCTGTTTTGGGACGCGCAGCTGGGGATCGTGCGGCGAGGGCACCGAATCATGCCGCCGGTGTGAGAACATTTCCCGGGTCGGCACCTCCTCGGCTCCAGGGGTAGCGGTAACTCGGCGAGGGCCGGATTCTCCTTCCGGCGGAGGTATCTTCGACGTCGGATTATGTACTGTTTCTCTGGCGGTCGAGCTGACCTCCGACCCCTCTCCAGCATGACGGCCTCCATCCTGATCTCAGGGCAGTTTGTTTATTTCCATAAACAAACGCATTTTTCTCAGGAAAGCGGCGCCAAGGGAGGAGCGCTCCATGGACGGCAGCCACGTCCAACCGAGTTCCCACAGCGCTCGGCTCGTCGCGAGCCTGGCAAGGTCTCCGTGGAGCGCAACAACGAGGATGCCAGGTGTCCCGCACCACGAGAGGTGCCAAAGCTCACATCCTGGAAAATCATCCGTCATTTATTAATCCACTTAAAACGCGACCGCTACGGCACGACATACACGCTGCATGTGTGCTCCTTTCTATATATCTGGAAGGCAGCTTGACGAAAATCGCTTTTGGATGAAAGCGCCACCTCACTGTCAGGTATTAGGGGAACGCGCTAGAGCAGCAGGCGCCTCACAGTGCCCGGGGCTTTGCTTCGCAATCAGTCTGTGTGAATTTCGCACGTTCGCCCCGCGCTTGCATGGGTTTCCTCCGGGTGCTCTGGTTTCCTCCCGCAGTCCAAAGGGACCTTTCCTGTGTACTGCTGACTAAATTGCCGCAGCGTGCGAACGTCTGTGCGCGTAGGAGATTGTCCGATGATGGACCGGCACCCCATCCGTGGCATTCCTTTCCTCACGCCCTCTGCTTCCAAGATAGGCTCCAGACCACTACGACCCTGCAGTGGGCCAGCGGTTATTGTATAGTGAAGCGAAGGAGTGCTTAAATGAAATCTTCAGAATGAACAGATTTTCATAGAAACGTTTGCACCGCACCAACAGAGCATTCATTTCCTGAAGGCCAAACATCCTCCTTTCGCAGCCCCAGTACGAAAAGCCTTTCGCAGGGAATTCTGACGCAAGCCAACTGCACATATGACGGAGTTCTGAAGAAAGGCTTCTTTTTCTGTCCTTTTCAAGTCCGGCCACAATGTCACTTATTTCGACATTGTGTGCAGGGAGGAAGACTGAAATTAGATGATAAAGTCACGATTGTGTATCCATTCGTGGTGAGGCGGAGCGAAACAAAGTGCATTAGCACTACACTAACGGACGAGGAGGGTATTGATGGGGACGAAGGTGCCGAGAACAACCCAGCAGATCCCTACATTACATCAGTGCTAAGGAATAGTAGATGTCCCTGGGTGGTGTGAGAGGACATGGGTTCAATCCCTGCTCAGTCTATGCGGAGTTTGCACGTTCTCCCCGTGTCTGTGTGGGTTTCCTCCGGGTGCTCTGGTTTCCTCCCACACTCCAAATACATGCTGTTCAGGTTCACCCATAGTGTGTGAGTGACAGAGAGAGTGTGTGTGTTCCACTGATGTATGGATGAGTGACCCAGTGGAAGTAGTGTATCTAGCAGTGTAAGTCACTGCGGTGAATAAGGTGTGAAGGCTGGTAACACTACATAGAGTTCGTTGGAAGTCGCTTTGGAGAAAAGTGTCTGCTCAATGAATAAATGTAAGGAATCTTGCAGGAAATGCCCACAGGTGGACAGAAGGCTTTCTTCAGGGGCAAAAGCTAGCCGTGTGGGGCAACAGCAGTCCACGCTGTCTATGGATCAATGGGTGAAAAGGGGGATCGACCCCCTGTGGATATGATACAGAGATTTAGTGATATGTTATAGGATTTGGGGGAGCAAAGGTGCCTTAAATAACTGATGCCTCTCAGTCTGCTGACAAGGGCCTGAACTGGCCTCCCCTCCCAGACACCTCCACCACTGGCCAACTTGCATGGCAATGGGCTCAGAGCAGAAGGGTTTCCTCCAGAGCAGAAGAGGTTTATGCAAAGCATGCGGGAAGGCTTGTTTTGATTTCGGCTTTGCCGAGACACCTCAAACTCCTAAAGAAAGTGTTTTAAAAAGAAGAACGATGTGAGGAATGCGCCAGTATAAGAGCCGCGCACGTCGGCCGGCTTCCCACAAGCCATCAATTCGCGTCTCGCGAAGTACGCACCCGAGCATGTCGGCAACCAGAGAATGACAAAGGGGTTTTCTGGAAAAAAAGATCGGATCGGAGCCCTCGTCCCGCCAGGCGCGGCTGTTCCGAGGTTCGGCCTTGGGAAGGCGCCCCGGGTCTGTCATCGTGCAGCGTGGGGACAGGTAGCGAGAGCCTCCGGCGACGGTCCACACAGCGACGCCAAAGCCAGGACGCGAGGGAAGAGAAACTTGCTTTCATGTTATTCTTAGCGTGAAAATGCCTTTTTTTTTTCCGAGCAGAACTTCTGCAGAGGAACCGGAAAAGCGGCGCTCGCCCGACCGGCGCAGGAGGGAATGCGTTAGACGCGTTTTCTTCACGCTCCGCTTGCGGCTGCTGTTCTGTAAAAGCGAAAAGCCTTCGCGCCGCGCGGCCTTTTCACCCGGCGGGTATCTGCGTGACCTCCGGGTCACCTCTCGAACCTGGCTCTTGAGGTTTCCGCCAGCCGCGTCGCGCGAGCGTCTCGGAGCCTCGGCGCGACCCGGGGAACGATGCTGCAAGCGCCGCGCAGCGAGTGCTGAGCTGTGACCGCTGCGACCACAGCTTCCGGCCTGTTCCGCATCAGGACTGCTTTCTCGTGGGAACCTGTTCGGTCCTCCACCTCTCTCCCCCCTTTGCACTTCGCCACTTCTCCGTCTCGGGCTGAGCGCGCACGGGTGACAGGGAGCGGGAGGCGGCGCCCCGCTCGGTCGGTTCGAAGCGCTGCCATCCGGGCCCACTGCTCTCGAACGCGGCGCGGACCCCCCGAACACCCGGGGGTTGCCACGGCGGCAAGGCGGCGGACGAGACGCGACGTGTGAGCGGCGCTCCTCCGGCACCAGGGTGGACGGCGTCCCTCGCTGCTGTACGCGGACACGTCATCGGTGGTTCGCTCTTGGAGACGTGGCCTCCCCTACCCGCTGCGTCCTTAGGGCGACACCAACACCTGCAACGCGAACACGTCCCTGAGCCAATAAGGACAGCAAGAGCGTCCTGCGCCGGGGTGGGGTTGGGGGGGCAGCCGGGGAGGAGGGTCCACCCCGCGGTGGTCTCGGCGACGCAGGGTGCCAGATCTTACCGAGGAGGTGAGGAGACGGAGGTCAAACAACCACCGAAACAAAGAGGGGCACGATGTTGGATATTTAAATCGGAAATTAAATACAGGATGTTGTTTCGTTCACATTTATTCATTAGCCCGAAAAGGTTACACTTACCTGCCCGTTTATGCAGCTGGGTAATTTTACTGGAGCAACTTGAGGGTAAGTAAGGTAACGTTCTTTAAGGGTACTACAGCTGGAGGTGGGATTCAACCCTGTGACCTTTGGGTCAAAAGGCAGTAGCACTGACCACAATGCCAGCAGCTGCCCCTGAATTCTTGCCCTTATTTACCCATCTATAGAGCTGGCTAATCTTTACTGGCACCACGTAGGGTCCGGACCTCTCTCAAAGGTACTACAGCTGGGAATCGAACCTGCAACCCTCAGGCCCTAACATAACGGCTTTAACCACAACATTACCGGCTGCCCCCGACGCCCGAGCTCCTCTTTTCCGGAGTGTGGACCGGACCACCGAGTCCCGAAAGGAACCGACAAAGGGCGGGACCCTAAAGACGATGCTGCAGATGGAACCCGTGCGAGTTTTATCGCTCGAGTCCATCTCATTTCAGCCGCGGGAGACGCGTCCCAACAGGCACGAGACGCTTTTCCCCGAACGGACAGCTCTCGTTCGCTTTACTTCTTGCTCCCGCTGTTATTTCCCGAGCAGCACCGTTTTCTCACCGCTCGGGCTGAACACGTGAAACTCATGCTGGGTTCCATCAGCTCGGCTCTTCGGAGAGGAGCTGCACTCTACGGTCCATTTATTAGCCTCAAGTCCAAGTCCAGGTTGACAAATTCTCTGACAAAGTGCACAAAGCATTTAAAACAAGGCGGAAAGGAGGCAGGAAAAATGACGGCAGAGTCCATCCAGGTTTTAGCAGCAATATATATCCTCAATAAAACCAAAAATTTAAATACTAATTATTATTTCTGCTGTTCTCTTACAAATAGAATTTCAACGTTCAATCACTGGCATGCAGTCATACATGAATTTGACTTTTACTAAATAACATACATAGGTGAAACAGCAGTATTTTAACTTATACTTTAAAAATGTAAATGTTCATCAAATGGGCAAATACATTTGCTCGTCGCTTTGAGTTTTACACAAGCATTATTTATTGAATAAACCCCACAGCATATTTACCGTGATTTACAGCCAGACTAAATAAATGAAAACTCGTGCATCAGCAACTAGTACTAAAATTATGCCAAAAAAGATAGAATTGTTCTTATGAAAAATACATGAAATAAATTTTAAATATTAAGCTCAAGTGTGTCCGACACTTGAGACTCCAAAGCTCATGCCCACAATAACATTAGTGTAATATTGGATTTCTCTGAGTATGGCCACAAAATCATATTAATATATTAAAAGAGCCATGTTTCAAGCTAATCCAATAAAATATTGTTTTGCTCAAAATTTTCTGGGTACATTAAACTGTATTACCTATTTCAGTATCAGCCTTCTCATCGAGGGCAGCCTGCAAGGTCTGCGATTTCAGGCTCGAACAACTTACAGAGCTGGAAAACGGGAGTTAAATGTCGAAAAGTTGTTGAAATACAAACGGAACAGGAAGAGAGTGATTATCAGTTACGCCAAAATGGGTGAAAGGGAACATTTCTCACTTTGACTACGTACATTTTTGCATTTTTCAGTCATGAACCTTTAAACTGAGTTATAAATATTCTCGCTATGCTCGAAGGTCCATCCGAAGAACCGGCGTAAAGAAAAACAAAGTGTGCCTTCTGATAACGATCTTGCTCTCGGCCGTGCGTGAAGGTACATATCCTTGCATGTCTGGGAATTAATTTGAAAAGTGCTAACTTGTCCATGTGTCAGATGTTTGCACTCTGATGTTCCTCACCGGTGCACAGAGGAGTTAAGGGCCACAGCAAAACTGAAAGCTTGGTAATTATTTGTTGCTCTGTAAAAAAAAAATACTCTGCACAAAAAAATAATGTCAGCCACATTTCACACGACAATTAATCTTGGACAAAAATTCACTGTAGTTTCTAAATTGAATCATTCGCATTGTTCAGCACTGAATATAATAATCTATTATTCCCCAGGTTTTTTTTTTTTTCTTTTTTTTGGTTGTTCCAAATTAAAATAGGCGGCGTGCGCCCCCTGGTGGCCAAAGCGCAAACTGCACTTTAACAGTCTGTCCATATTCAGCCAATGTGTGTATTTTCTAAGGTCTGTCGCATCATGCATTGTTTGCAACATTTAGCCTAAATCCTGTTTACCCTGTTTGCCCAAAACCTGCAGCACAACCTGCCTGTAACGGATCCATAAAACCCAGCTTCTCTGGCCGCTGAGACCCAGGATGTGGAGGGTCGAGGAGATACAGGAGCCGACGGATCGCGTCGTGCTCCCCAACATATAATAATGTGTATCGAAGCGACCAGCTGAAACCACAGGAAGTCTTATAAACACCTTACAAACACGGCACACAACTGGCGAAGCGATTGCAATCGGCATTACGGGAAAAGCTCCGTAAAGGCATTTAAAACGGTAAAGTTTAAAAGCTCATTTCTTCACGCGGTTGCCAGTTCCTCGGATTTACAGCCTCATCTTGCTTCAGCTCATCATGTGAGAGGGATTTCTCGCTGAACACTCGAGAGCCAAAGGATTATGTCCAAAAGTTCGGGCCCCAGCCCCCGCCCCCCCCCAGATTTCAGGGCAAAGCGGATTTGCAGAGCAACAGGTTGCTGCTCACCTTGCAAACCACCAGCACAAGTCCAGCGGAAGAGGCCGCCGGGCTTCAGCAAAAAGGCACAAGATGCGTAGCCGTGTCGCAGTAATGTCACAGCTCTCGACACGTATTCGGGGACTTTAAATATGCGTGCGGCGAATTTGTGCGAGAACATTATGATTTTCCCGAGGACGGGAATTTTGAAGTGTTCAAATCCCACTTTTTCTGAGCCTGGAGCCCATAGCCGCCACCGCGTAATAATGAGCGCTGTTCTTCGAGAGAAAACAAAAAGCAAACATTTACAGAAGGCCACATGTTCCGTACATTCTCGCGAAAAACGCCTGATTTTATCCGTGAGAGGAACGGGAGAGAAGATCTCCGAGGAGAACAACGAGAAGCGCGCATTTTGAGATCGGGGAGGGTCGGCCCAGAAGGCTCTGCTCCGGCTGGACGGCACATAACCTGCATCAGCGTAACTGAGCGCGTTCAACTTCCTTTCACGGATCTTACCGATGGCCTGGACAGGACAGGTGGAAACGCAGCGCTACTTGACCCCACCCCCTCCGGTACCAGACAAAGAGCCCCGGTGTGAGATACTGCTGGGATTCGCGGACAAGACGAGAGTAAATGGAGCTTTGTTCAAGGGCACGAACAGGACGAGAAGAAAGCGGAGACACAAAGCAGCACTTGCTCACAAAATGAGTCCCGTGACAAGCAAGCGAGGCCGCAGCGAAGTCCGGTTTCCTCTTCGAAACGCCACTTGACAGGACCAGACACGAGATCCTCGCCGTCACCGCGAGAGTTAGGTCTATTGCGGGAGGACCGAAACGCCCCTCTTCCGGTTCACGAAGTCCTTTCATCTGGATTTCACGGGAACGACAACTGACGAAACGCATTGTTTGGAGCAAAACCATCAAAACCAAACTTGTATGTTTCACAGCGGCAGTTTAGAGACACACAGGCCACCTTCCTAATCTCGAGGATGCCGCGATTGGGCAGCGCACACGTCGGCGCTGTCGTCGCGCACGTGCGGCTCCCTGAGCTTCGTCCGACGGACACCGTTTCCAAGCACGAGCGGGAGAACGGCCGATAGAAACAAATGAACTAACTGATTCTGTGCACCATACAAATAGGAGGACGATCTCATGAAGGGATGTGCTGCGCTGCCAGCGGACACCTTGAGGCTAAAACCTACCTGCAGACTCAGCCGAGGCCTTTTTTTGCACAGGTGAAGGAAGTCAAGCAACTGAACGTGTTTATGTTTTTCACTTCCCAGCACTGAGCAAAGAGAGGAAGAATGAAACCATGATGTATGTTTATTTATTTAGCAGACACTTTTCTCCAAAGCGACTTCCAACGAACTCTATGTAGTGCTATCACCCCCACACACTTTATTTACCAAGGTGACTTACACTGATAGATACACTACTTACACCGGGTCACTCACCCATGCATCAGTGGAACATACATACTCACTATGGGGGAACAGGAACAGCATGTCTTTGGAGTGTGGGAGGAAACCAGAGCACCCAGAGGAAACCCCACACAGACACAGGGAGAACATGCAAACTCCACACAGGCTGAGCAGGGATCGAACTCACGTCCTCTCGCACCACCCAGGCACCGTGAGACAACGGCACTACTCGCTCTACCGCGGTGCATTTCTCCCGTAGGGCTCCAGACAACACGACTGTAACAATGTTTAGAGCGAACGCTTCAGACACACGCACACATTTACGAGTGACACGCAGGGTGCGTGTTTTGCAGACATCCGTAAAAATGCCGTTTAGCCTCCTTCTCCCTTCGGCTTTCATTTTCCACAAGAATTTCTCATTTGTGCTGCTATGCAGCTGTTGTTAGAGAGATTAATTGCATGACAAATGATCCAGTGGCTCTCTAGGATGGTGGGGTTGTTGTCTGGTTGCTAGGAGACCAATAGACAATGTCTAACTTTGTCCTGACGCTCAGTGAAGCGCTTGTGAACATCACATGACCTGGAGTCCTCCGAGGCAGAGCAGAGCACAAACGCTCCATCGTGGGATGTAAAAAGTAGCTTAAGGCAGCAACATAGTACCTTCACTTCATTTATCCATCACGGAGAAGGAAACGAGGGCAAATCGGCAGACAACTCTGCCCCAGACCTTCATGAAACCGCTAAAGCCATGAACTGCTGGAGAACGCGGGGATGCTTTCTGCACATTCTAGAGAATGCTCTTCTGGTCCCAGCTGTCTGTTCATGGGTGTGTGCATGTGTGCGTGTGTGTGTGTGTGTGTGTGTGTGTGTGTGTGTGTGTGTGTGTGTGTGTGTTCACAATGACGACATTTTAATGAGTTGTATCATAGGTGCAAGACTTGCATCATTAAGAAGAACCCACGGTGCCCGGTTTGACTGGCACAGTGGGAAATGCTGGTGCCTCCCAATCCTGGGCTGTGCATATGGACATCGGTTCAAACACACTTTCTCCTGGCGTGGGTTTGCTCTAGGAGCTCTGGCTTCCTCTTACACTCCAGAGACACTTCTAAAGTAGAACTTGTAAACGTCGCATAATGTGTGAAGGATTTTTTCCTGCCACGGACTGGTTTGGATTTACGTTCTGTGCTTCCAGGACAGGCTACGGACCATCGCGGCCCTGCACTGGAAGAGCTGTAATCGGGATTAAATAAAAACAAACGTGCAGTTACTCAAAATGGCCACTAGATGTCGCGATGTCACCATTTGTAGCAGTAGAGCCCTTTCCCAGGGGCGATCGTCCGCGCGCGCGACAGCGGCAGTGTAAAAAAAAAATCAGCGCAATAAATTTCGTTTTAAAACGGCTCATTTGGCAGCGAAGAAAAAAAAAAAACTTTAACTAAACGTCCAATAAAGGTGGTCACGGAACGACTGTAGACTACACACAGATAAACGTTGGCATCTCGTTTAAGGCGGCTGCTTCGTGATTGGGTCATTAATATAACTGAATTATAATTATATGAACACAAATTGCATTTCAGCACAAAGGTGTAGTTTTCCATTGTTTACATCCTTTACACCTCAGCCCAGAGACCTAAATTACTGTAGTTCATTAGTAACCAGTGCTGTTCACACCTTAACTTAAGGCTTAAGGACGGCACGGCACGGTGGCGCAGCGGGCAGCAAATCGGCTGGTGTGGTGCTGTGGGTTCGAATGCAGCCCTCCTGGTTAAGGCCTATTATTATTTCACTTATTTTTATAATCTAAGGGTCCGCGTTTCGAACCCAGCTCATACTGTCCTAGCCTCGATCGAGCTACTAAGTAACAAAACCTGGACTGATACAGTAAAAATACACACACACACACTTTTCAGAAACGCTTGTCCCATACAGGGTCGCGGGGAACCGGAGCCAACCCGGTAACACAGGGCGTAAGGCTGAAGGGACACACCCAGGACGGGACGCCAGTCCGTCCCAAGGCACCCCCAAGCGGGACTCGAACCCCAGACCCACCGGAGAGCAGGACTGCGGTCCAACCCACTGCGCCACCGCACCCCCCATCCACAGTAAAAATACCCTAGAATATTCACACTGTAACAAAAAGAAAAAAGGTGTCGGCTAAAGTCTAAGAGAGCTCGTTATGGCGGGGGAGGGGGGGGGGGTCACTGTACTAGTAAACGTTTGCGATGAGGACGCGCGCGTTTACTCGTACGGTGAAAAACTGTAGCCTCGCGCTTTACCCAGGATGCCAGCAAGCCCCGCAGGCACACACCAAAACAAAAAAAAAAAAAAAAAACCACCATAAAAAGCGTGTGACACACAGCCGCCCGTGATGCCCGGAGGGGTGCGCGCACGCGCGCCCCCGACCAGACGCCAAGCCGGCGGCGCGCAATCACAACGACACAGCACCATCCGTCCTACCTGGGGGATATAAATGTGTGCCGGAGGGTCCGTGTTCGGCGGGGATCCAGATGGGGGTAGGATCTCGCAAAGGGTCCATATCTCGCACAAGTGCTGGTTTTAACCCTTTCGACCTGAATCATGTCTCGAGCACAGTTAGTAACTCTTAACTATAATATAACTCACTGTCGCCGCACAGATCGCAGCTGAGCGGAGGAATGTGAACCTGAGCTGAGGTGTCGTGTGTGTGTGTGTGTGTGTGTGTGTGTGTATTTACAGTGAGTCCCCCCCCGGGTAACCGCTGTTCAACCAGTAGTCTGATACGGGGCAGTCCGGCGTTCGGTCCCGCCCCTTCGGACCCCGGCACGCGCGTGCTTACAGTCACATCAACCGCGCGCTCTGTCGTCTCCGTGGCAGCGCTATATATTATTAGGAGCTTTGAAAACGCAGAGAGGTTTTTTGCAAAGAAAAAAAAACACGTGCACCGTCGATGTAAATGCGCTCCTCTCACTGGGTGCAGCCACGCGTGGAAGAGCAGAAGGGAGGTTCTGGACTGAGTGCTGAGAGCCCACCCTAAGAGGGGGGCAGTGTACTGGGAAAGGGGATGGTGTACCCTGCTGGGATGGCACAGTGATGTGGAGGTCACCTGAGGAGTGTGTGACCTCTGAGTGTGTGTGTGTTTCTGTGTGTGTTTGTGGGGGTGGGGTGCACGTGGAGGTACCGGAGACGCAGTCCTGGGATGGAGCCCCCGACCATGTGGATGGGAGCAGTGCGTTCTGCTGAGCATTTCGCATGAATGTAGCGTGCGGAGTCGTTACTGTACGGAGAAATCCTCCGGCCCTCGTTTCCGTATCCTCTGAGGACGGGGTCGTGTAATCCGGAGGTCGTGAAACAGGTTATTGCACGGCATGCGCTGAACTTGACGTGAACATATTTTGTGGCTGTGACTATAGATAATGAAATGTGCCTTGGAAAAAAAGCCAGGAAAATATGCTTTATGATCAGGGCCGTTGCTGGAGGCGGCGGATGGAGGTGACGATTCCAGGGTCCCGTAGTTGTGGAGGAGGCTCATGAGAATTTTAAAAAAATTATATTTAGAAGTGATGCTCCCTAAGTAGGACCCCCGATCCATAAGTTCTTCCTGTTCGCGGATTATGACGTTATATAGCGGAGCACAACAATATGAGGACCCTGGTGGGTGGGGGTGGGGGAGGGGCAATCCTCTTTCAGGGGATTCCTGGCTTCGACCCTGACTGTGGTGATAATAAAGGTAAAGGCTGTCTGCTTCATCACCTCCAACTCAACCTCTCCAAAACGGAGATCCTACACCTCCCACCTGGCCTGTCTTCCTGTCATGATCTCTCGATCAAACTGGGCAGCTAAACATTTTGCCGACCTCCTCGGCTAAGAGTCTGGGAGCGACGACTGACTCAAGTCTGTCTTTCTCTCAGCGCATCGAAGCCACAACCCGGACCTGCAGATACATCCTGCACGATATCCGCAGGATCTGTCCATACCTCACAGCTGACTCTGCGCAACTACTTGTCCAGGCCATGGTGACTTCCCGTCTGGATATGGCAGCTCTCTCCCGTCTGGCCTTCCTGCTACTGCCATCAAACCTCTACAGCCGATACAGAACGCTGCTGCAAGAGTCATGTTTCACTTGCCTAATCGTTCCCATGTATCTCCTCTACTCGTTTCTCTGCATTGGCTTCCCATAGCTGCCCGGATAAAATTCAAGACCCTGGTTATTGCCTACAAATGCATCAACAGAAGTGCTCCCAGATATCTTCAAGACTTGATCGTCTGCTACACCCCAACCAGACTGCTACGCTCTTCCACATCTACCTGCTTGGTGGTTCCACGCACAAAGGTAAAGCACGAAGGTTCTCGGTTCTGGTTCCGTCGTGGTGGAACGACCTCCCCCTCTCACTCGGAACTGCTGAATCTCTGTCCACATTTAAAAGGGTCTTAAAACTCACCTCTTCCAGACTCACTTCGCCCATCATCTCTTAAGTTCATGTAAGGTGTAAATGTTCATGCACCACAACTTCAAGATCGTGCCTCAGATAACCATTTACGCAGCTACTCCTCTAATGTAATGTAAATGTTTATGTATATCTCAAAAAATATATATTAGGAAGGTGATTTGGAATCGCGGATATTTCGATAAGGTTTTACGCAGCTACTCGTGTGATGAACATTGGTTCATATGGTAGAAAGAAACTGGCCGCACTTAAGAATCACGCATCAGCATCTAAATGCAATGAACACATTGTATTTACTTTGTTTTGGAGAAAAGACTCTGCTAAATGAATACATGTAAATATTAATGTAACTGCGAGGTAAAGAGGTGGCCCGGGGACCAGACCACGATGAACTCCAAGCTGTGTCGCCGGCGAAGGTGTTAATGTCGAGAACCTCGCCGCGTTCCAACGGCTCAGCGTCACGCAGAGGATACGTGACCAGAATCGAGCGCTTTGAATGACTCATTGTGTTTCACGAGTTCAAAGCCACAGGCGTGTTCATGTGCTCCGTGGGAGCGAGCGTGAGCTTTAAACGGTGCCACCCGTACGACTGCCGCAGCGCACGCCTCCAGGGCGCTCACAAGAGTCGGTCCCGGAGCCGTTCGGTCACATACTCCGACGCGAATGTACGGTTCAGGCGCTAACGTGCACCCACCCCTCCCCTTCCCTCCCCTCCCTCCACCCCCCCATACACCTCGTGCGGGACTTGCGGTCGCGGCCTCATACGTGCAGCGGGAGCAGCGCTTCCTGACATGTAGGCTCGAGTACGTGATGGGGAGCACAGCCGCGAGTGCGCGCGGCCCGTTCTCAACTCCAACTGCGCTGCTTGGACTGCCGCCCCGAAACCAGAGAGTATATAGTACTATACTATAGTAAAGCAGCCCTGCAATCGGCGTGCGCTTATAAAAACAGAGCATAACGGTGTTTTTTTATTAGGTGGAGGGAGCCAAAGGTCACAGGCTCAATTCCGACCTCCAGCTGTAGTACCTTTGAGCAAGGTACTGACCCTAAAATGCTCCAGTAAAAAAAAAAAAAAACATAGGGTAAGTACCTTGCTCAACGGTACTATAGCCAGAAATGGGGATCGAACCCGCAACCTTCGGATCCAAAGACCGTGATGATAACCACTACCGGCTGTTTGCTGAGCATTACAGTCATATTTTTAGTTCCTCCCAATACCTCACTAGCTGTAATGCCCTTCCCTGGAGCGCTGCTTGTTGGGTCTCTGGAGCAGGGTTCGACACTCCACTATATATGCACCGTGCCCTATTTTTTCTCTCCCTCTGTAACCTGGTAATTGTGTCCCGTGGCAGCCTGCGACGTAAATCTCCATTTGTACAAACGTGTACAGCGCTTAGAAGCAAAATGAGCTTTATCAGCTACGATGAATAATCATTTCCATTTCCCCCAAATCTTTTTGTTGTGATGGAAAGCACTATTTATAGGGTATGGAAAAGCAATAGATGAAATTGGGTTGTTACTGCACAGTGTGTCTTATGTTGACTTAGAAAATGAGTTTCCAAGGACTAGTGTAAGCTGAGATTTAAGGGAGCCCAACGTTCGGTTTCAATAAGAGGTGCACGAGTGATCTCATATACAGGAGATCAGAGGAGCATAAACCTGGGTGAAGCCTTGGCAGATATTTAAGTGCAGTACTGAGTCTGAGAAAAGAGAGAATCTGCCAGAAACTTTGACTATTCTCTGGCAGGATGGAATAACCGAGTATGAAAGTGCATCCGGTTTTTTCCCCCAGTGCCCGCAGTGAACAGGGAGGGTCCGGAATGGGATGTTTAAACAAACACTTCTGGGGTGCGCAGGGTCGTGACCACTCCCACATGATGCATGTTCTGCTCTGTCTGACTCCACAGGGTGCTCTTTGGAGGCTTTGCAGTGAACCTCATTCAGTTGCGGAGCCACGGGGACCGGCAGACCGCTCCATGTGGAACCAATTACAAGGAAGAGGATAGTGTTTTTTTCTGCCAAAAGTTCACAGAAGCAAATAGTTCTTGGAAAGGCCCCAGGATATGTTTTAATATACTTTCTAGGTCACTTGGCAAATGTCAGTTTCAGATTATCTGAACTTTTGCTGGTGGAACCATATGGACACCGACATTACACCCTGGGCGAAAAGGTGAAATGTTTCCTTTTTCCTTATGTAAAGTGATTGGATTGGGCATTGTGTGTATCATGTGATTTGAAAAGCAAAACCCCATCATCATCATCATCATCATCTGAAACCACTTGTCCCATATGGGGTCACAGGGAGCCGAAGCCTAACCACAGGGCACAAGGCTGGAGGGGACACACCCAGGATGGGACAGCAGTCTGTTGCAAGGCACCCCAAGTGGGACTCGAACCCCAGACCCACCAGAGAGCAGGACCTGGTCCAACCCACTGTGCCACCAAAAGCAAAACTTCCCTACCTTTATTTATTTAGCAGACACTTTTCTCCAAAGCGACTTCCAATGAACTCTATGCAGTGTTATCAACCCACACACCTTATTCACCACGGTGACTTACACTGCTAGATACACTACTTACAATGGGTCACTCATTCATACATCAGTGGAACACACACACTCTCTCTCTCTCTGTCACTCACACACTATGGGTGAACCTGAACAGCATGTCTTTAGAGTGTGGGAGGAAACCAGAGCACCCAGAGGAAACCCACACAGACACAGAGAGAGCATGCAAACTCCACATAGACTGAGGGGGGATTGAACCCACATCCTCTTGCACCACCCAGGCACTGTGAGACAGCAGCACTACTCACTGTACCACTGTTTGTCTTTGTGGGCAGACTAAATTTCTTTCATGAAAAAAACGGGACTTTCGCTGCATTAATAGCTACAATCAGGAGATCTCTGGTAAACTTTCAGATTTCAGGAATTTCTGTTGTCTATATCCTTTGAAAATATACACCTGAACTACGACAGAGCCTCCTCAAGTGAAAGCAACTGACACATAAAAACATAAGGACACGGGTGAAAAAGTACAGAGGGAGGGTTTGCTGTAATAAGCTGCCACTTCACTGGCTGGAAAATATAATTTTTGTAAGTTATGATGTTACACATTGTAGTTTCATAAGTTATAAGTTACACATTGTATTTTCTATGAGATGTATGACGCTTTGGAGAAAAGTGTTTGCTAAATGAATAAATAAATGATGGCCAGTGTCAGAAAAGATGAATCATGGGTGCTGAGATTGGCTCAGGGAACTGTGAACCCATACAGCAGGTACCACGCTGCACATTCCATACAGTCTCCTCCCATGCACACAAATATGTACCCGCGAATAAACACCGATCTGCAGACATGCACGCACTTGTACATTTTCATTTATTGAGCAGGTGCTCCATTCCACAGAGTAATACATAGCTTTAATAGCTTTGCTAAACTTCAGAAGCGTCACATGGCAAAATCATAAAGTCTGGAACATTCTGTGCAACTCAAATCACTGTCTCCCAAAGTGGCCCGTCTTCAGTTGAATTTATTAATCAGATCTTTTCTATAAGAAAGATGACAATTAATGCATGTTACATCTGTGCTGACAGCTGTCTTTGGAGGTTAAAGGTGCACAGTGATTTAAAATCCGTTCCTTGGTCACGGTGCACATATCTTCAAGGGGAATATTTTCAAAGTAAATGTGTCGCTCAATCAGTTCATGAGACTGGAACCCTTCCCCAGAAAAGGCCTTTATAAGCATGAAAGAAAAAAAAAAGGAACAATACAGCTGCACGAAGTGTGAAAGTCTACTAACCCACAGACACGTACGTATCAGCACCGCTGAAGGCTTGCGGTAGCGTGACCTGGATGACGGCACCAACCAGGCAACATCAACTTGCAGGATTTGACCGCACACTGAGTTGGAGGAAAGCATCATGTCGACATGGGGGATTTTTCGTAAGGTTTGTCATTGCCCTGCATACGTGCGTGAAGGGAAACGTCAATGTCAGATGTGTCTGTGAAACCTCCAAAGACTTCTTTTCCCCCAGAGTTGGGTCTCAGTGATGATGTTTAGGGTCCCCCACCTCGTTGTGACCACAATCACCCCCCATGAGACTCAACCCATCCTCTCTCCAGCAAGGGTCAGCGTCAGCACTGGAATTCTGACCTATCTGAGGCTGCAGGCAATTCAAAGATCTCTACCTAGTGGAAGCCTAGGAAGACCCAGAAAGCGACATGTATCTGACATACCTTTCAGGGTTCCGAGTGCCCAACAGGCTACTTTTCCACGACCTGACAGTGAGGTTCTGCAAAGACGAATCCTGATCGCTTGCGAAACAAGTTGCATCGAGGTTTTCACACGGATGGTCTTCCGCCACAGGAGAGGTTGTGTTATTTTCACACAGAGAAGCGATCACAAGAAGACAGATCATTCGTCGTCACATTTAGCTGAGAAACCTTAACCGAAACCTTGGAAGAAACGCCCGAAACCTTGAAATGAGAAGGAAGATGTCCGTTGCGGTACAAATTGTTCAGGTAATCAAAATGCATTGAGAAAAACCTTTCAATCAATTTGTTCACCACTAGTTTTGGGAAAGTTGCAGCCCATATTTTTAGCTGTTCGGTCATTAAAAGGCTGTTCTGCAACCTCTACTCTAGTTGTAGAGTAGCTAGAGCAGGTCTAGGTTTATGGGATATATATAATTTCCAACGCACGGTTACAGCGATAGCAGTAATGAGATGTCAAGTCAAGTCAAAGTGGCTTTATTGTCATTTCAACCATATACGACAATACACGGTAAAACGAAACAACGTTCCTCCAGGATTATGGTTCTACATAGAAACAACACAAAGCTACCTGCACAGGACTACATAAAGTGCACGTGTGCAAGACGTGTGCAAACAGCACAAGACAGTACAGTAATTACTAAACAAGAAACACACACACACATTGTCTGAACCGCTTGTCCCACACGGGGTCGCGGGGAGCCGGAGCCAAACCCAGCGACACAGGGCGTAAGGCCGGAGGGGGGGGGGGGACACACCCAGGACGGGACGCCAGTCCATCGCAAGGCACCCCAAGCGGGACTCGAACCCCAGACCCGCCGGAGAGCAGAACCCAGTCCAACCCACTGCGCCACCGTGCCCCCCAAACAAGAAACACTAAACAGTAAAAAACTGAAGATATTACAATATAATAATAAACACTATAAATATAAATATAGTTATTAGCAGCAAAAAAATGCAGTTGGTCAGTACAGTATCGTGGATGGTGTTCAGTTGAGTGTGTGTGTGTGTGTGTGTGTGTGTGTGTGTGTGTGTGGGTTGGTGTCAGTCTAGTCCTTGGGTATTGAGGAGTCTGATGGCTTGGGGGAAGAAACTGTTACATAGTCTGACGGTGAGGCCCCGAATGCTTCGGTACCTTTTGCTGGATGGCAGGAGGGTGAAGAGTTTGTGTGAGGGGTGTGTTGGGTCATCCGCAACGCTGGTGGCTTTGCGGATGCAGCGTGCAGTGTAAATGTCTGCGATGAGGGGAAGAGAGACCCCGATGATCTTCTCAGCTGTCCTCACTATCCGCTGCAGGGTCTTGCGATCCGAAACGGTGCAATTTCCAAACGAGGCAGATGTAACGCTGTCCTCCATAAAGAGACATATGATCTAGGATGAGAAGGAGGAATAACTCCTGCTGAGATACTTGAACTGGCACTTTGCCTGAACTGCTGTAATAAAAGCCACGATGAATTAAAGACTCTCTCAACTGCCAGTTACCCGGGCACCAAGCTGTGGGACTCGGTCACAAGCACCATGATGACACAAGCGCTGACCTCACTTGTCAGTACTGCTGGGGGCATGGGGGCTGGTGTGTCAAGGGGATGGGGGGGGGGTGCCAAAGATGACTACGCTTCCAGCACGCACAGTTCTCTCTCATCTCTGCCTTCACTTTCACAGTGTGGGGTTTTGAAATCTTCCTCATGCATTTCCACACACCTCCCGCAGCACAGTAAAGTCTATCATGTTAAAATAACTCTTGACTTCCTATTGTTCCTGCATGTTCCAATAAGCCTCCTTCTGAATTAATGTAGGCCTCTGAAAGTAGATCTAATGCTTGCGAACCTTACAGCTCAGGTTTGGAAAGAGAATCTGTGCTTTCTGCTGAATGTCTACAGTTCAGGGCTTAGTGGTCTTAGGTCAACATGGCTAGTGGTGATGAAGAAACTTGTAATTAGTCACATGGATTTATAACAGTAATTTCTATGAAAATCAAAGGCTCTTCGTGACTTGTAAATAATGCTTTGAAATTTCTATGCAACTTCCAAGGCACTATTTCCAGGAGGCATTTACTGATACAACAATGAAAATACAAAAAATATGACGTTTTAGAAATATTTGGGAGTGTGATCCTACCTCATTATTATGTAGCAATAAAACTAAAAGAACTAAAGTTCTTTTAAGGCATTATATATAGGTGTGGTAGAAGAGGATTTTGACATTTGATGATTTGGGAATGTTCCATAACCCTGTGTTTTTCTTTGTTTTGGCCGTCAGAATATAAACCTTACACATAAATACCTATAAATATAGCATATATTGAACATTTTCTTTCTTCTTACCTAATTAGAAATAAATTCTAATGCATGACAGGCACAGAGGAATGTACGCATATCATATGCAAGTAAATTATAACATAGGTAAAGTAATTTTCTGAGTATAAACGGTAAAAGTTGTATTTGTGAATGATTAAGACTTATAGATGCACGTTTTTTCTTTATACATAATACAACAGTTGGTGTCAAAGCTCCACAAAAAGTCCATCAGAGTCACACCCTGTCCCGACAGTCAAAGTGATATAAAAGGCAACTCACACACACGCTTTACTTGAACGTTTATCAAAATCCAAGTGGTTATTAAATCTCAAATGTGGAAAAATAAAAAATGACGGTGCTGATCAATTAATCCACACGTAAGGCAAATAACTTCGGTTCCGGAATTCAGTTACTGCATATTAGGCTCGAGAAACGTGCGAGGGCATCACCAGTGAGTGACACATGCATGCGTATGTTTCCTGGCCCGACGCGTTATTTTCACGGCGCTCCGCTATGCGCTAAATTATCGCCAAGCGCCTCTTCCACACGCGCCGTCGGGCGGCGAAAACTATGAGGTAATTGTTTGGTCACGTGACCGCTGCAGCATCTGCCAGAAGTGCTACGAGTTACAGAAGCACAACAGCGCATCCTCGGCTCTTCTCCGTATAACACCGGTGGAGCTCCGCCCGCTTCCCTCTGATTGGACGACTTTCTCCGAGCTAGGGACCGTCAACAAAGTCTTCTACACTTAACAATGCCGTTTAAATTCGCCATGTAGATGCCCCTCGAGTTACGACAAATGGAACCTACTTACGACCGTCGTGTCGTTACCCACATTACATTATTTTCTAGTCCCGACGTTTGATCGTTACGTCTAACGACAAGCAGTTCATCTGCTGTAGCAATAAAAGAATAAAATAATAATAAAATCAGCATGTTTGTCATCATGGGTGCGGTGGCGCAGTGGGTTGGACCACAGTCCTGCTGTCCGGTGGGTCTGGGGTTCAAGTCCCGCTTGGGGTGCCTTGCGACGGACTGGCGTCCCGTCCTGGGTGTGTTCCCTCCCCCTCTGGCCTTACGCCCCTGTGTTCCTGGGTAGGCTCCGGTTCCCCGTGACCCCATATGGGACAAGCGGTTCTGAAAATGTGTGTGTGTTTGTCATCATTTAGATCTCAGTCACTGTTAGGGTCTTGAACTCCACTTCCAATTTCTTTTAGACACTCTTCTGATACATTTTTTGTACATAATTTTTGTAACATAAATCAAAGATTGCATATCAAAAGCCAAGCAAGAGTCATTCTACCGAAATTTCACATAAAGAGAGTTTGTAAATCTAGGATTTTTGAACGGCAGAATACTCAAAGAAACCTTCTGGGATACAGTTAGCACGAACATTTAACACACGGCAATGGATAGTGATAAATGTCTTGATGAGACTCTCCAGGTGAGTGAGTGTCAGTGAATTTGACCCTGTCCTGGTCATGACATGTCTCCACCCAGTGGCGGTTGTGGTTGGTGGCAGTGGTGGTTCATCTCACTGGCCAACCAACCCTGGTCTGCAGTTCAACCAAGATGAGCCAAATGGAACCGGAGACTGTGAGTAAACGTTAAAAACGACAAGCGATTTTTCACTAAGCGTAAGTTTTGAAGTAACAGTTTGTGATGTCCGTGGAAGCCTTTCAACTTTTCAGTGCTGCCAAATGGATGGCAAATTCCAAATGGAAAGTTGTTTTATTACAAAGCATTACGTCATCTATGGTACATTTTTATGTCACATGTCTATCAGAATCGGCTGCAACATACAACACTAGTATCTAGTGCTATCCGAATATAACGCTAATATAATTACAAGACAATTTTTTTAAAAGAAAAGCTTAAAACATGCTGGATTTCTTTTGCAGTTTTCTATTCCCACTTTGGATGCACTCTACAGCGGGACATTTTACACCCCTGTGTGGTTCTAACAACGTAGCCTCACTTCCACCCTCACGTCGACACAGCGAAACCGCTGGACTCTTTTCAGACAGTCCCTTGTCGCCCCGCCCCTGTCACAACCCATCTCGAGTTGGCACCGGTGACAGTGGCATCAGACTGGAGAAAAGTGACACAAGTGGAGTGAAAGCAACAACAGGCAACAGTGTGTAACGTAACCCAGAGAGGGCGGCGGCGGGGAGCACGTCGTGACTTCGCACACTTTCAGTGCCTGGCGCCAGGCAGTGCGCGTGCCCGCGTCCGAGAGAGAGAGAGAGAGAGAGAGAGAGAGAGAGAGTGAGTGAGTGTGTGTGTGTGTGTGTGTGTGTGTTTGTGCGCCCTCCTGCTCACCGAATTTGGAAATCGGGGTGGAGAGAGATGCCATTTTCAGCCGTGCGGGGCTGCGGTGCGGAGCGCGGACGGAGCGGGGCGCTGCTGCTGGTGACCGCGCGCCGGCGATCACTCTCTTAACGGAGGGAGAGGGGGGGGGGCGCGCGGGGCGGCCGAAGATGGTGACGGCGATCGCGCGCGCACCATGGCGAACGGAGCGGGCACGGTCATGCTGAAGTGCGTGGTGGTGGGAGACGGCGCCGTGGGCAAAACGTGTCTGCTCATGAGCTACGCCAACGACGCCTTTCCCGAGGAGTACGTGCCCACCGTGTTCGACCACTACGCAGGTAGGAAGGAACTCCACTGTGCGCGCGCCATGTGGCGGCAGAGAGACTGGGGGGGGGGGGCACAGCAAACAGGCACCAAAAGCCCAGCAAGTACCGAGTCATTACATGCAACTTCTTTTCATGTGGGTCGAGGTCCGTGCTGCACGTAATAATATCATATGCACCGCGTAATGAATGTTGTCGTCGGTAACGACAGGCGCGCGCGCGCGCGGCGATGATGGCAGGGAGTGAGTGTCCCTCGCAGTGAAGCCACATGTGGTCGAGAAGTATAAAAGAAGAACATCTTAGATCTCCTCCTTCTGATTAAAGCCACTTGCCTGGTTCAATAAGTGAAGTGGCTGGAGGCTCAGAGCCCAACACCCCCCCCACACCCCCCAACACCCCACCCCTCCATGGTCCTCTCCTTTCCTCTTAACTGATGGCTCGGTGTTTCCTCCTCTTTTTCCAGTGAGTGTCACCGTCGGCGGGAAGCAGTACCTGTTGGGACTGTACGATACAGCCGGACAGGTGAGGTCAATCCGCAGAAACTTCTTTTTACTGCCATTATAGAGGCTGCCGCCCTCCTCGTTTGGTGGCAGAACACTTTTAATGTGTCTCTGGGGTGTAGGCGTTCGATTTGTGGTCAGCGTTTGTACGCTCCTAACGGGATCAACAGGTGATGTCCGTGCTGTCACTGTGGTACGGTAAAACACCGTGTTGTGATTTCATGCTCTTGTCCTGTATTATCAGACTTATTATAGACAGCCAAGGCCATTGGCTGTCCTTCCTTGTCTTTCTGTCTCTAATTGCCTTTGCATTCATCTTCTGCCCTTTATAACATTTAGTGAGAGATGAAATGCCGCTGTCTGTAGGGAAACTTCATTACTGTGTGTGCATCTGGATTGCACGGCACCGAGGCGCATGTCACATAACATATAATAAAGAGGAGGCTTTAGGACTAACTGACAGTTTTACAGAAGGACATCAAGAGGCCCCACAGAGCATTGATGAATAATAAATAAATAAATACATCAATAAAAAATCACTGTCGCCCAGCGAGGCTCCTCGGGGAGCAGGGTAAGTGCTACGGAGTGTCTTCAGAAGTCGTCACTGGAAATGTTGGTGTGTGTTCTGAAAGCAACCAATGAGAGGAGGCGAAGGAGCCTCTAAACCGATAGGAGACCGGTCAGGATTTGTGGCCTTTTCCCCATCATAAGAGGTGGCAAACTCTCTAACTGTCCAGCTTCTGTGCTGACCTCAGTGTTGTGTGGTGTTCTTACAGATGCAAAACACACACACACACACAAATGTGTATGCACAGAGTCCTCGCTGTTGCCACATCGGTATTGGTGATGAAGGTTTTCACTGGAACGCGGCGAAGCGAAATCGTGCTGCGTGTCGCTACCGGGAAGACGGTCATACGACGGACGCGTCAGAGGGGACTTCTGTCTCGCCGTTTGACTGCTGGATGGCGTCGGACCTCTTTCTTTCTTTTTAAGCTTATTCTGAGTTTTTGGCGAAATGGAGAAGTTTCCCAGATGCTGAGTGGAGGAATGAAGGCAGCGGTGCCGAGAGCTGATTTCCCGCAAAGCGAAAAGGAAGTTCAAACGCAGCCTCTCTGCCCCCGCCGACCCACCCCCTCCCGCGTACAGATCCAGGCAGCTGGAAGCATTTAGGGCTTCGCAGGGCTGGTGAAGGGGCCCTTCTAGTGTTTGATCAGACTGTCTCAAAGTCCCTGTTATTTTCAGGGAAGGAGAAGGAACGTGAGAGGAGGAGAGGGATCGAGATGATCCGAACCTGCTGGACACATGTTCGGTTCAGTTCTTTTGCACGGTGACAGGTGTGACAAACGGCATGTTTCGTCATGACAGTAAGAGGGAGACCGAAGAGCTTTGTACCCCCTTCGTCTGTCACATCAGTGAGTGGAGAGCCTGTGTGCGGATGGGTAGCGCCCCCGTTCAGTGAACACCCATAACGAAACTTGCAAAATGATCCCTCGCAGCAGAGAGGAAGTCGGGCCTTGCCAACAGAGGGGAAGTTGTTTCAGCTTTTTTTTTTGGGGAGGGGGGGTGGCCTTCAGGCACAGGGGTCTGCAGCGTGTAACTAACCGAACGAGGAGTCGTAGGAAAGCCTTGACGCGATGCTGGAGATGAGGGTTGGGCATAGTTGAGCCAGAGCCGTGATGATCGCGCAGGAGCGAGAATCTTCCGGTGCTGATGTCTCTCTGAGGCCGGCTTGCTTGTGGGAGAGCACCTGCGACGCCCCATCTGTTGTGGGTTTCCCTCATTGTGGTGCAGAGAGGTACCGGAGAGGCGGAAGTGGGCTGAAGCATGCCGTAAACTTGCCAGCGAGTGAAGGCGGCAGGGTGGCGGCGGTCAAACCGCGTGGTTTCTACCCCGTCCCGTCGTGTCTTTTTTGGGTCCCCGACTTTATTTCCTCATTCTAAAGAACAGTAGAGCAGATTTCAGCTCCTCACATGTTTACTGTGAAAATGGCTGTGCGGGTGGGCAACCAGAGGCTGGTTCAGCTTGTCTAAAAAAATTCTTCAGTTTCATAAACCTCAATAAAAAGGAATCTGCTGCAGGCCGTCGAGCCCAGCTCTCTTGTTCTAGCACTAATCGGTCAAATTAAACAGAAGGAGTAGAGAGCAAACGGGAGACCGTTTCATCGAACGCAAATCAAGGCCTTTGACTCCAAAAAAAAAAAGGGACTTCCGTTCACGGTTTTCTCGTTTTCCAGCCTAAAGCTCATCCCCGTCAAAGCAGTTTGACAGTCTGCCACATGATGAGGTCATGTACATAAACCCAAACCTTTTCTTTCCATACATCAGCTAAGAAAACAAGGAGAGTTCAGGCACAGCTGTAACCGAGAGAGTCCTGGACTCCTTGGGAGCAGACCTTCCAGTCCCAGTGTGCTGATGTATTCCAGACTGGTGTCTTCATGGTGAGCAAATGTAGCTGGAAGATGTTCCTTTCTGTCACCACTATAGTTCTCCAACAGTTCCATTATCCCTCTACACTCCCTGTACTCTAGTAATGATTGATAAGCTCTTTCATTAATCTTATTGACATTACTTGTTTATCCACAAGGGCTTAAATACGTTACACTTGGATGGTACTTTAACGCAGCTGGATATTCACTGTAGCACTTCCAGTAAAACACTTATGGATTCAGCTGTCTCCCCTCCACCCCCCCCTCTATCTGAGCCTGCGGTGTCAAGTTTCCACAGCACGATCATGTGATGATACCTTTGGGGTGGGGAAACCCCAGACCGCCTTGGCGTTTGACATTTTTTAAGGAAAAGGCTCGGAACCAAGAGTACTTTTCATGATATCCAAACAGGAAATGTCTTTGCAGCACACCTTGTTTCCAGCCCACCTACGCTGTCCTCCCAGAGCTGCAGGGATCCCATCCCTTGTGTTCTCCCAGATTTAGGGAAGAGGGCTGGGGGTTCGAACACATGGTGTCTAGACTCTTGCATCCGCCTGCTCTAGTGATGGATCTCCACTTTGGTTTGCGTCACAGATAACCTTATATTTACATATATTTATTTAGCGGACGCTTTTCTCCAAAGCAGCTTCCACTGAACTCTATGTAGTGTTATGAGCCCACACACCTTATTCACCGTGGTGACTTACACTGCTAGATACACTACTTACACTGGGTCACTCATCCATACATCAGTGGAACGCACTCTCTCTGTCACTCGCACTCTCTGTCACTCGAACCTGAACATCATGTATTTGGACTGTGGGAGGAAACCAGAGCACCCGGAGGAAACCCACACAGACACGGGGGGACATACAAACTCCACACAGACTGAACGGGGGTCGAACCCATGTCCTCTTACTCCACTGTGCTGCCTCGCCCTTGGTTGTGCAGATTAAAACTGCGGGGTATTTGTTCTGCTGGTGTATGTGTGTGAGAGAGAAAGTCCTTTATATTGCATTGAAGAAGCTGAAGCGTCACAGCCTTAAAAATGACTGATAAGGCCAGACTAATTAGGAAGAGAAAAAGGCTTTCCGCAGGAGAGCTTTGTGGATCCCCCATCGCCCTCAGCTGAAGGGTGCAGGAGACAGAATGAATCTCTGTGGCTGCAAACCAGAGATGGTGTCCAGAATTGCACTTTGGGGCTGGGTCTCCTTCCAAAACAGTTCCCGGACAGTGGCTGCGCCTGGGTGGATTATGGGGTCAAAGCTTATCTGGACATGTGTGGCTGGAAGCGGCTTGGCATCCAGGAACGCGCCCTAGGAACCGGAGGATGACACACAGTTTGGCTGCTGTGAACAAAAGAGGTCTTAATGCTTTTCGTTCCCTTCCATCTATTATCTGTAAATCAAAAAAAAAAAAAAAAAACAAAGCTTTTGCAAACCAGTGAACAGATATTCCGCAAATTTCTCTTTTTTAAATGTAAAATTCGTTATTCGCCGATTTTTACAAAACGCGGAAATCAGAACGGTGCTTTTATTTAAAAAAAAATAATAATTTTTTTTGAATTAATGTTGAAATCCTGTGGCGTAATGTAAGCGAACTCTTGGAGAGACGGCAAAATTTATTTGCGTGAATTTCCTTACATGCAATTACTGCACGGAGCAGCTGTCGTACAAATGACACGGCGTCGGAACGGCTCTAGCTGTCGTTGCCAGGAACTGGGTTCGCGGGGTTCGCAGGGAAATCAAAGACACGTTTTGTTGCGATACCCTGAAGAAATTGCCCTTCCCAGGCAGAGGCTCTGTAGACGGTTTGCCCCCACGGTGGGTGAGCTGCTGAACAGCTGGCCGAGTGTGAGCTCTCCCTGTTGGCTGCACGCACACAATGGCTCTGCACGCTGATGATGTCACCAGCATTTGATTGACAGCTGCACGAGCGCCTCTGGATACCCGGCCCCGGTGCTCCGACCCCTGCGCTGCTGTTGACAATCCTGTTTCTGTGCTCCTCTTGTTTGCTTGTGTCGCGTGGGAGGGGGAGAAATCCCCGTAGGATGCGGCCGTGTGCTTGAGAGAAGATCTCGGCGGGGTAGAGGTCAGACGCGATTTATGCGTCCGAATTCGTCATTTGGCGGAGTGTCCGTGTCGTACCGTTCCCATTGTCACGGTTTACTGTGTGCAGACCGCAGGTGCCACCCACCCAACGCCCCCCCGCAGGTAATTTGTGACCCCGATCCTGGCTGAAGATGGCTGTGGGGCACGCTGCTCCCCCTCCTCCCTGCCTGGCCGCTGCCTTGGAGACGGCAGAGATGGTCTTTATTTATTCATCGGCTCCTGGCACGTGGTGTTTCTTAGCGAACGCCAGGGGAGGAAGCAGGAAGTGCGCGATAAGTGCGGTGCCTGGTTGTGGCTAGGATGCCGTTCACTGTGGTCGCCATTCTCTACACGAATACACACGCACACGCACACACTCGCACCGTTCCTTCTCTCCCTTGTTCACGCTCTCCTCGCCCACCTCGCCCTTCTCAAGGTGAGCGGTGCGGTGGCGGAGCACGAGAGGAGTCTACGAGTTCACTGACGCCCCACCTCTGTCGAGGCAGAGGGTCCGACGGGAAGAATCCCTCTCGAATCTGCGCTCTTTGCAGCAGATGTGAGTGTTTGCGACAAGTGCCAGGAAGGAAGAGCATCTGTGTGCGGTTCTGTTTTGATGTTATCCAATCCTTAGAGGCAGGCGGAGAGCCCTCGCCGTCCTCAGCTCTCGTTAATGTCGGACGCCGGCTTTGTGCTGCGGTTCGGTTCGTCATTTGTCGCTTCACCAGTGTTATTTCGGCGTACGGGAATGATCGGTTGTCGTCGAGGGGGTTGCTGAGCAGAGATGTTGTTTTCCTATCTAAAACAGGAGCAGCTCAAAGAAGATCAAAACTGAGCAGAAACGGCCCATTAAACAGCGACGGCGCACGAACGTACCGGCAGCAACCGGTTTTCACTCTGCAAATCTGCTAACGCTTTACACCTACTGGATACTGCAATCGTGAAGCAGCAGCTTATGGAGATTTGAGTGAAATAAACGTACGGTTTCTTAGTTTCACGTTACTCAATTTCAACATAACTGTTAAGGTTAAGAAAAAAAGTCAACGTAACATTTCATGTTCATCTACTATATGCTGTAATGTTCACAGTTTTGCAACTACGTATTACTGTAGTATCCCCCCTCGGAGTTATTGGAGACAGAGTCAAGAGAAAGAGTTGTAGAAAAATGCTCTTTATAATAGCACTCTTGTTGGTTCAGCTCAAACCACAGACCTGCCAGGGAGGGAGCAGAGGCCTTAGACTGCTATAATAGCACTCTTGACAAAGAATCAACAGACAATATGAGATAGTACTAGAGCACTTGAGAGTTTACCCCAGGTCACTCTGAGCCCTCCTACTCCACACAATGGTTAGGTGGTCACTCCTTGAACCACCCAGAATCCCCCAGTGGCAGACAAGCGCATAAGCAACATTACAGCCAACCAGAACGGAAGACAGGGCAACGTACAAGAATGGACATTTAACACCAACTATTGCTATGAGTTTACATCAGCATTTATGGATTATTAATATGTAATATTTATGTTAAAAGATTATGGTATAATATATAAAAACTATCTGGGTACTTTCTTATTGGCAGTATCTTGAGATGTCGTAATTGTGCCACCATATAACCAGTTTAATTTTCAAATCTTTTAAGTAAAGGTTTTCACTGCATTTGCTGTGTTAAAAAAAAATCTGGATGAAAGATACTGAAAATGTTCTGGCTGTGCAGCTTGTTCCCATTGTGTCTTTTTTGCATGCTGCATTTCAAAAATAATGCTCTCCCGTCTTCCTCTCAGTGTTGACGTGCCAAGCATTGTCCGCTACCCACCTTATCGGTTATGATCCGTTGTTTTAAATCCCCTTACGCACAGATTACTGTAATTTGCAAACACATTAGTTTACATACGACATGTGTGGTATCTTTCTTTTGTGATTTAGGTGGATTATTTACAGCTTTGGCAGTGAGCTCCTGCTTGTGTTCTGTGCCTCCGATCCTTTCATGAAAGAGAAAAGCTAGTAATCCCCTTACGTTGCGGGTTTTAGGAGTGTGAGTGAAGGTGGAGCTATACCACACCGAGGAGGGTGTGCGGCAGCGGATGGGATTTGGGCTTAAAGGGCACAGTTTTCATGTCGACGGGGGCTTGTGACATCGCTGTCGTTTAAATCGGCAGGCTTGTTTAGTTGTCTTAGCGCGTACCACGTGTTCACTTACCCTCTTGTCACTTCCACGGTGGGTTTCGGCATGCAGGGTGGGACTGGGGCGTTTCCCTGGGAGCTGGAGCGGGGGAGGGGGGCTCTCGGAACTGACGCAGGGGCTCAGGACGGGAAGGGTGAGGTGGACAGTACTGGGAGCACCACCGAGGTTGCAGGGAGTGGAGTCAAGTCCAGCTGCCTGGGAAACATTTAGTACCTGAGTCTCCGTTCTCAGTCTGCCACGCAAACACAAACCTATACACCACATTTATCCACAGCGCACTCATTTCGCATAGTTGTCGATACAGCGGGAAATCGGCAGCAAAGTACTTTGCGCTGTGGACCAGCTGAGATCAGTTTCAGCTGGGATAAAATCCTCTGGGCTTCAAACCCACAGTCTACTGGTCTGAAAACACAACGGCGACACACCTGCCCCTGTTTACGCTCTGCTTCCCTCTACAAGTCCGTCCCTTCTCTCTTTTGGCCCCCCTCCCCCGTCCCCCACACCCAACCACCGCCCCCCCAAGACCGGCTTGGCCAGGCTGTTATGCTGAACTGCTGCAGGAGTGTGAAAGTCTATTTTGAGTGTTCAGGGTTGGAAGGCAGATGTCTGATTGAGTGTGTCCTTAAAGGCCTGTAGCAACGAGCAAATAAACACACATACACACCTACAGCTATGCCAAAATGCACATGCTCGCAGAGAGAGGCCAACCAAAATATTCAGTTGAGAGAAAAAGTTAGCGGATCTACATTCATACACGGATTTCTCCTAATATGTGATCTGCTCTTCATCTATAAATCACGATAATAAAGACAGTCTTATTTAACAAACCTCCACAATTTACGTTTCCGAATCATTGTTGAACAAATGGTTTTAACACTTATGGCCATTGATGAAAAGGTTTACGAAGCTGTAGGAAAATGACATCTGGAAAAGAGAGCAACTGGAGTCGATTTGGGGGTGGGTGTGACTTACTGTGTAAAAATCAATCTTATTTTGTGTACTTGCTTTTCGCTACAGTATTTGGTTTAAATGCGGTATGTCCTGATCAAAAAAGATTTCAGAGGGCCTCGGAAGAAGAGTTGTTGAAGATCATAACAATGGAGGGGGTTACAAGAAGATTTCTAAAGACTTGGGCCTCAATCAGTCCACAAGAAGGCAGATAGTTTACAGATGGAATTGAATAAATGGAAGAAATTGTATAAATTCAGCAGTGTTGCCACTCTCCCTAGGAGTGGGTGTCCTACAAAAATCAATGCAAAGGAACACCGTACAATCCTCAAACAAGTGACAAAGGGCTCTAGGGTGACAGTTAAGGATCTGTTGGCATCTCTTGCACTTGATTATGGCTGTGTTCATGAAACTACCAGAAGTAAAAGACTGGACAAGAGTGGTGTTAATGGGCAGTTACCACAGAGGAAACCACTGCCACAACAAAAAAAAAAGCACTGCTGCCCATTTCAGGTTTGCTAAAGAACACCTGGATGTTCTACAGTGCTACTGGAACATGTTATGTGGACAGATGAGACAGAAGTTTAACTTTTTGTGAAATGTACACGGTGTTATCTTTGGAAGGGGGAAAAAAACACTGCATACCAACATTAAAACCTCATCCCAGCTGTGAAGCATGGTGGAGGGAGTGTAATGGTGTGGGGCTACATTACTTACTGCCTCAGGACCTGGTCAGTTTGTGGTCATTGCGGGACCTACGATTTCCAAATTTTATGAGGTAATTCTGCAGCAGAATATCACGACATCTGTCTGTGATCAAAAGAAGTTGGGTCAGTCAACATGACGATCCAGAACAATGGAGTAAATCAGCAGAGTGGCTCAAACAGAAAGAATTGTTCATTTTAGAATGGCCAAGTCGGAGTCCTGGCCTCAATCCCACTGTAATTCTGCGGTATGATTTTAAGCAGCCCGTCACGTCAAGGCATCCTGAGAATACACGTGAACTGAAACAGTTTTGCATCGAGGAACGTGCCGAAATACCCGCGCAGGTATGATCGGCAGTTACAGAAAATAGTTAAGTTCAAGTTTTATTTGTCACATACACAACCATACTTAAGAAGTCCAAAGTGAGGTTACTGCCAATAAAGGAGGTTCCACTGGTAAATAAAAGTAAGGGTTCACATACCTTTTCCATCAGTGACATTGACTGCCTTATTAAATAGATGGTTTAAACAACGTAAGAGTATATTATTATGACTTAGATGATCGGATCACGTTTGAGGAGCCGTTCATGCAGAAACCCAGATAATACAGGGTTCACAAACTTTTCCCCACAACTTCAAACACACCTATGGACATGACAAAATACACACGCTTGGAGACCCACTTAAAAGGCATACCAAAGTGCACATGCTCACTCGAAGGCAAATGAATACACATATGTGTCCTCATACATAACCACCATGCACGAACACATACACACACGAAAATATTCATCCATAGGCTGGAATCTGTCATCTCCTGTTTGATTCCAAGCCAAGACCGTCGGTTTTGCTCTGCTTGGCGGAAGGCCGCAAGCATACAGTCTTGTTCTGTAAACAAACACACATCCATGGCTTCGGTTGGTGGGAGTCGGTGGCACTCAAGCGTTTGGCAGAACTACAGGCGCTTCTGTCCAGAATCAAGTTAGTGTGTGTGTGTGCGTGTGTGTGCGCGCGAGCAATGCAGTGAGGGTGAGCAGTATCAAGGTAATGATCGTTGCGTTTCAATCCAAGTGGACCATCTTAGAGTCGTCTTACAGACCTCAGTGCTGCTGGTGTTGTAACCAAAATTTCCAAGAGATGATCAAGGAAGTGAAAGAAAAATTGTGAAATGTCTCAACATGTGAATATCAGTGTTTATTGCAGGGGAAGTAGCTCACATGAACTGCAGATCGGGACTTAACTTTAACCCACATGTACAGTATTTTCATAACTGAAATCGGCTTTAACTTGCCAGTTCCGAAACACACTACACCCTTGGATGAAATGGCGCAAGGACGGATGTTTCCGTTATTACAGTATACGCAGCACTTCAGTAGGTGTCAGTGACTTCTGAGTTCATACTGTCAAATGTCTTCATCCTTGTTATATTTACATTTTTTTTTTAGCAGACACTTTCCTCCAAAGTGACTTCCAGTGAACTCTATGTAGCGTTATGAGCCCACACACCTTATTCATCGTGGTGACGTACACTGCTGGATACACTACTTACACTGGGTCACTCATCCATACATCCAGTGGAACACACACACACACTGTGGGGGAACCTGAACAGCATGTCTTTGGAGTGTGGGAGGAAACCAGAGCACCCCGAGGAAACCCACACAGACACGGGGAGAACATGCAAACTCCACACAGGCTGAGTGGGGATTGAACCCACATCCTCTCACACCACCCAGGCGCTGTGAGACGGCAGCGCTACTTGCCGTGCCACCCATTAAAAGGATATTTACCTGTTAATGTTGCCCAAGAATATTTTCTGCTATTTTTTTTTCTAATCCTTGATTTTACTGCCTCGTCCACTCAATTTTTAAACAAATACACTTATCGAAACAATAACCTGCATGCAGAGTTCCTATGCCATACGTTATCATCTCGCATTAGAGCTAATATGAGCACAGAGGTCAGCTTCTCCTGCCTCCCTCCACTGTAATAATTGCGGAGAAGGCAAATAAACTCGAGCTGCGGCACATCGGTGGATTGTTTAAAATGCAGACGATTAGATGTGGTCGCTTCTGTCCTTCCCATTTATTCAAAACCCATGTGCAAGTAAGGCAGGTAGACCTTCACGGTTTCAGCAGGTCAAGACGGCGGTGTTTGAGCAAACTGTTGGAGCACTGAACTGATTTCCCTGCTCAGATGACCAGTGTTGCTTCCGGAGACCCTGGGCCCCGTGCTGCTGCTCCTGCAGCTCGCAGAAGGGCGGTGTCCTGCTCGCACACATCGCCGGCCTCGGCACGGCAACCTTCTGAGTTCTGCGCCCCCAGGCAAATGCTCCCGATGTTAAAATGAACCCCTAATCCGTAGTCCTCAGTTCGACGTAAGAAGAGAAAGTCGAACAGCGCTCGTTTTCCCGCAGCCTTTCAATGCGGACCAATTGTGGAATGATGTTCTGAAGTTCAGGAGCCTTGGGTCACTTTATGGCCTTATTGGGGTTACACTGTATCGCTCATGCCTGTAAGTGTGAGGGGATGGTCAGCAGATATCCCGAGGCTCTTTCTCCCGGAGGGAGTGTGCCGGACCGAGCTCTCGGGTGACCGATACCGGAGCTCTCGGACACCAGTCGTTGGGGTCAGGAGCTGCCGAGAGCACGTCAGGACGGAACGTTTGGACAGCGTCGCGTCAAAAGCGCACAATGGAAAAACTGTGCGCTCGTTTTGGGAATTAGAATGAGCAGCTCGAGAAGCTGAAGTTACGGTGGAATCTGCATCTGCTTGAAGCACACCAGAGGCATGGAGCAAACCATGAATTATTCTGTCTGTGAAAATCAGGAGTGGGGCTCATACACACACACACACACACACACACACACACACACACGCTTTCCCCTTTCTCACTCCTTCCCTATCCTCCTAGCTTTTCCCACCCTACACCTCTCCAGCGGCTGCCTCATTACCGCCTTCCTCTTACATAAGAGCGGCGGCAGGAGGGCCTCGGTAGCGAAACGAGCACTCCCGAGAGAAAAACAGCGAGATAAATGGGAAGATGCAGGGAAAGCTCCACACAGGGACAGTGATCCGCCGTCCATAAATACTCTCCCGCGATGCGCGTTGGGCGAATCCGACTCCGATGCTTTGTGACCTTTCTTTTCCCCCCAAGCGAAGCTCGTTGGCCGGTCTGGCTTTTGGTCGGCACTCGCAGACAGATAGACATAGCACAGCTGGTTTCTTCTTCTCATCTGGCACCAATTGCATAAGGGTCCTAGAGCATACACACCCATCCCAAACGCTTGCTCGCACACACACAACAGAGTAGCGAGTGAAAGGGCTGGCTTTGTCTACAGTTGAGCGGCGGGATGAATGTTAGGGTGTGTTTGTCTTGTACCATCCAGTTTCCCGGTAAGTGGTCCATTCCTCATAAATTCACTGCACTAGGGAACAAATGGTAATGTGATGATATATGGGTTTAGGGGGAGGCACGCTGATCTGTGTTTTGTCTCTCTGAGCTGCACTGAACCATGTGAAGTTATCGCAGTGTTCGGAGCAGAAGGCCAGAAGGTGTGTGCGTGTGTGTGTGTGTGTGTGTGTGTGTGTGTGTGTGTGTGTGTGTGGGGGGGGGTGCCAGACTGTAATCACAGGGAGGCTTTTGGCTCGCACCATTGTCTGCCCTTGTCTCAGCGAAGCCCAGCACATTAGGCCAGTAAAAGCGTTCGTTACGATCCATTTCCTCCGCCTCTTAGCGAGCTCACGGGCTGCGTGTGCAGTCGACTGGAACTCAAGGTGTTCTTTAATATCACATCAAGGACTGTGTACATTTACAGACCACCAGTGCTTGCGTTCTGATCTCCCCCAACACCGCTAAACGTACTGTATGTATAAGTGTGTACAGGGCAGTTACATACATGTGCCGGAGTGTCTTGGTAATTGGTTTTTGATGGCAAGGAGGGCAGCTTTATTGGGTTTTAAATGGGGTCGCTGACGCATAACTGGACTGCTGATTCCATCCACGGATGCCTAAGTGCTTCTGAAATTCACACACGCGCATACACACCTGCCAAAATGTAGTCTTTATCCACACACACGTACGCAGGAAATACACAAAGTATATACTCAGTTTTCGTATTCATATTAACATACTACAGATGCTCCTTGACTTCCGATGATTTGACTGATTTTTTGACTTTACCGTGGTGCGCTGGCGATAGACGTTCAGTCGAAACCGTACTTCGAATCTCGATTTTTGATTTTTTTCCCCAGCAAGCCATACGCGGTGCGATACTCTCTCGCGATGCTGGGCAGCGGCAGCGATCCGCATCTCCCGGTCCGTCACGCGGTCGTGTTTCGTGCATCCGTCACGTCTACGAAATACCCCCCTGTGTCTCCTGCTACTGGTGGGAAGAAGAAGAGGAAGGCAATTACTGTTGAGGAGAAACTCAAGGTAACTGTCCAGCACGAAGGCGTCAAGCTTATAATGGCCATCGCACGTATGCCAGGCTACGATGTTCGGTAGGTTAGGTGTATTAAATGCATTTTCGACTTACGGCATTTTCGACTTACGATGGGTTTCGCGGAACGTACCCCCATCGTAAGTCTGGGACCACCCGTATCTTCATACGCTTGCCACGCACACTTCTCGTATGGCAAATTAGGATAATTATTTTGACTCAGTTTGATTAGCGACTGCCTTTCCTTGTTGGCAACATGGCTCATTTCTATTTAAATTTCGGTATAATTTGTCCGTTTTATTTCAGAGGCCCAGAAATTATGCAAGAACATGGAAACACCACAGCATTTTTTTATTGGGCCTTTTTCAGGTTTGTAAACCTTGGTAAATGAAATAGTGTCTCAGCGATCAGATTTTATTCCGGTACGATCCGTAGCTTAAGTGCAGATCCATGTCTAGTCGGCTGTTATTCCTAAAGACGCTCATGGCGGTTGTGTTGACATAGTCGTGCTGGAAATTACAGGGTGGCATGAAGCAATTCCAGGCGATAGATATGTGCGAGCCAGGGCCACTTGGGTAGATTGCAGATGGATTGTTTCATTAAATTGCGTTGGAATTGTTTGTAACTTTGTGCCAGGAGAAGATGATGGGGTTGCATATCACGAAGGAAACGTTATTACAACCCATCAGTTACAACATGTCATGTATAGTTAGTTACTCTTTTGTAGGTCCTGTGAAATCCTAAAAAGCCTGTCATGTGACCTGCGGATGTCTGCGGAACATACGGGCAACTTTTTCGGAGATTTGCATTTAGCGAACGGCTTTTTATTTATGCGGTTATTTTACATTTATGCGTAATCATTTAGCTGAGGCTTTCGAGTGATGCTAAAGCACCGCTGGAAGACCTTCAGGGTGTTCATCACCCTCGTCCCATCCTGGCCTCTCGCCTGCCACTCGCCACCACCTTTTGATTCAGTATAGTGGGCTGCTTCCCGTTTCACTGTGGTTTACTGGTCAATAGTCCTTAAAGTTTGATGAAAATGTATCGATGAAGAAGGTGAGCTTTTCAATGTGGGTTCGACAAATAAATCAGCGTGTTACACTTCATCTACGAATTGGACCCTATTGTTCCTTCTTTGGGGGTGCGGTGGCGCAGTGGGTTGGACCGCAGTCCTGCTCTCCGGTGGGTCTGGGGTTCAAGTCCCGCTTGGGGTGCCTTGCGGCGGACTGGCGTCCCGTCCTGGGTGTGTCCCTTCCCCCTCTAGCCTTACGCCCTGAGTTGCCGGGTTAGGCTCCGGTTCCCCGTGACCCCGTAAGGGACGAGCGGTTCTGAAAGTGTGTGTGTGTGTGTGTGTGTGTGTTCCTTCTTTTGCCTGCATGTGCGTTCTTCCAAGAGGACGTTTTCCTTATCCCATCAATTAAAAAAAGATTAAAAAAATACTTTTATATATTTAGATACACATCATATTGCATCATATTGCATATTTATATATGACCCACCTGTGGGGTATAAGACAGTTCTGACTCAGGTTTTAAGCAAATGTCAACAACGATGTATTAAAAATAGCACAAGGGTCAACTGTAGGACCATAATAGATTGTCTCTGGTTTCAGTGGCCAGTGATGTATGCACTTGTAACATTCATCTGAGCACAAATACACACACACACACACACACACACACACACTGGCTGAAACCGCTTGTCCCAAGCAGGGACGCGGTGAACCGGAGTCTAACCCAGCAACACAGGGCGTAAGGCTGGAGGGGGAGGGGACACACCTCGGACAGGACGCCAGTCCATCGCAAGGCACCCCAAGCAGGACTCAAGCCCCAGACCCACCAGAGAGCAGGACTCGGCCAAACCCGCTGCCCCACTGCACCCCCCATTAGTGCAAATATAATGCAGTGAAAACAATCTGTGCTCAGCAAATCATGGTTTTACCCTCTACCTTGGGGGACAGCTGGTAGTGTAGTGGTTAGTGCTGCTGCCTTTGGCTCTAAAGGTCATAGGTTTGATTCCCACCTCTGGCTGTAGTACCCTTGAGTAAGGTAATTACCTTAAAATTGCTCTAGTAAGGTTACCCAGCTGGGTAAATAATTGTAAGCTTGTGGTAATTCTAACCTCAACATTGTAAGTCTCAGCTAAGTAAATACATGTAAATGTTGTGACTCCCTAGTTTTGGTGGCACTGGTCTCAATGACGCACTACTACTTACAAGTGACTGTCAGCGCCACCAACTGGAATTGCAAATGGATTTGACTTTGGCGTGAACCCGGAGTCCTTCTGCATCGGAACACGTATTTCCCCAGCTGGTCTTCACTGTACCGTTCCTTCTCCCTGCACAGATTGCCAAGGACGTCTTTGCTCTAACAAAGTGCCCATCCCACAATATTCCAGCGAGGCGGCCGTAGCCAAGGCCGATCAGAGACGTCCTCTTTACCTCCATGCCGCCCTTTTCGTATCAAGGGTAACAGAGCGGCGAACCCTGGAGCAGATTCTTTGTCACTAAGCTGGTATCCATACAAAAGGAACTCAAACAGGAAGGGTTTGGGGACCCGTTCTGCCCCTTGAGTGGTTCTGACAGCGCTGCCAGTGATGTCTGGAGCCCGGCGTACGCTGCCAACACGGAGGGGAGACCGCAGAGCTGATCGGGCCAAGGACAGCAGCCAGTGTCAATCAAATACAAGCAACCGGAGCGCAGGAGGTGGCTGCGGGCAGCTGTGATCAGAGCTGAGCGAAGCTTATAGAGAGGAGGGAATAGAGGAGACGGGTGCGGAAACACACAGAATCACACACACACGCACACCACGCTCAAGCACTGTAACAAGAGCAGAAGCAAAGGACGGGTCTTTGTCGGAACCCCTCCCCCTACCCTTCGGTACCCACTCTAGTACTTCTAGATCTCCTGTCTCCGGCTCTGTCGGCTGCATATGAAAGGTGCCCATCCTCAGCAGATCCATAGCCAAAGCTGCACGTGGGAGAGAAGCCGGGGCTCATCTGGGGACAAATCTAAGGGCTTGGTGTGACTTGGTGTGACTTGGTAATCTTTGCGTCCCTTGTCACTCACCTCCTAGCTTCATGTGACGATGTCACAATGGCTTCACAAATACGGAGGAGCACTGCAGCAGCGGGTACAGTCACTGTGATGCATGGAAAATGGTTGCAGTGCCTATAATTTGCATATAAAATGCATTGCAGAGTGGTGGAATGTCGGCGAAAAAAGAACCCTTACGAAGAAGTGGAGCGGCTCAAAACGGGGATGAACCTTGAGCGATGACTGTGAGACGCAAAACAGGTTTACTCAGCCGCTCGTGTTTCCTTTTTGCTCCCCATGTTACTACGGTAAAAGAGTCGTTCTGTGAGCAGCCCGTGAAAAAGCCCAATGGACTGCTCGGCATGCTGGGATACAGAGAGACAGTTCCTGGCCCATCACCCTCTCTCATTGCCTAATGAGGCGCAGGTAGAGGAAGGTGTAAGGGCGAGAAAAGACTTGGATGTTAGTTCAGTTCCCATGTAGACGTGCAAACTTAATGACTTTTCGTGTTAATCTCAAGAACATTTCACAGCAGAGAGAAAGGGCTCTCGGGCTTCACACATTAGAGAATGCATCCAAAAGGGACTTAATTATATATGGACACCCCCCAGGGTGGACAGTGGCAGGGGTCTGAGTTGTGTACTGTAATACCAGTAGACACTGTTTAACACACAGGGACCTTTGGTGGTTTATTGCAGATGATGGGGAAAGTCACTGAACATGGGTATGGTTGTGGTTCCAGGGGGAGACCATACAGAATCTGAGTTTGGATTTTGTACTGAGATGCAGAGAAACTGAAGGAAGTAACTACAGCCATGGTTCATAGTGTTTTGGGCCATCATGCTGAAAGTAGGTGTCACCTTTGACAATGCACTGCAGCAAAGACATCATTTCTGCTTTCCAAACACATTTATTCATGTAACTGACACCTTTCTGCACTTATTTACTGGTTTGTTCAGCTGGGTAATGTTACTGCAGTAATTTTAGGGTGAGTACCCTGTTTAAGGGTACTACAGGCAAAGGTAGAGATTGAACCTGCAATCTTTGCACCCAAAGACAGCAGCTGTAACCACTACACTACCAGCTGCCCTGTACTGGGGGAGGGGGGGTTCTGTGCAAATGAACAATGCAGATATGCAGCAAACTTGAAATTTCTTCTCTGTTTCTGTCTAACTGATTTAATCTGTTACTTCTCGTTGCTCTGCTGTGGTGTGAGTGAGTTATTTATGCTCAGGTAGGGGGTGGAGGGTAGGGGCGGGGCAAGTCACAGAGGTTTGCATAAGCGATGTGTTGTCAGTGCCTGAGCAGCACTGATCCTGTGGGGTGGGGTGGGGCTAAATGCCAAACAACTTAATAATGATTACAAATCAATACAAACAGGTCAATAATTCAGATTCTTGAGCTGTAGCAGCTCTGACGGGTCACATCAGCACATGCCCCCCCCCCCCCCCCCCACACACACACACACACACACACACACACACACACACACACACACACACACACAACATACTGCGGTAAAAATATTTGTAGCATACAAGAATCTAATTGTGGTGTAATAGTTGTGTTAACGGTGAGCTGTTGGCTTCATGCCAGGAGAAATGAAATAGAGATGAAGCAGAAAGCAGAGGTCAGTGGAGGGCTGTGTTTCACTGTATTGCTGATTATGCAGAGCTTTAAACAGATACTTATCCCCCGTTAACTGCTCCTAATTTTGTCCTGAAATCCGACCAAAGAAAAGGAAGAAACAGGTAATGAAATTACTTGTTCCACTTTTTTTCTGGGAAAAAAAATTCCAGTTCATTCAAATCCATTCCAAGTTCACTGAAAAATCACTGTAAATGATGAGAAAGGAGGGGAGCATAATAAAATTTTACTAGGTTTTACTTTTACTTATTTTTCTCTTTCCTGTGCCTCCGCAAAGCATTTTTGAATCTTGCATGTGTCTCACGGTTTTTTGAACATATGGTTGCTGTAGCACCACGTATCACTTGCCTGGGAAAAAATCAAAATTCGAAGTACGGTTTCTATTGAATGTCTATCGCCAGCTCGCCATCGTAATGTGGAAAAATCGTAAGTCAGACCATCGTAAATCGAGGAGCATCTGTACTTCCAATAAAATGAGTAGAGAAAGCGATGCGAGGACACCCTCCGGGAACGGAATCCAGACCTTTCAGTGCTTCGCAACTATCCTTTTGTTTTTTTTAGTTATTTCTATACCTTTGCATGAAACCAAAAAGTGAATAAATAATTTAAAGAAATATTACAGATGGTAAGTGACTTATCTAAAACAAAGCTAAAACAAAGGCAACTGGACTTGTATAAGTTTTCCTGAAAACGTTTCATACTCATCCAAGTGGCTTCTTTTCCTGAAAACGTTTCACCACTCATCCAGGTGGCTTCTTTTCTTGAAAATGTTTCACCACTCAGCCAAGTGGCTTCTTTTCTTGAAAAGGTTTCACCACTCATCCAAGTGGCTTCTTTTCCTGAAAAGGTTTCACCACTCACCCAAGTGGCTTCTTTTCTTGAAAACGTTTCACATCCAAGTGGCTTCTTCAGAACTGCATTGTGTAGTTTTTGCTGTAACGCTGAACTCCAGGGGTTTGTAGGGCTGATCAATGCCGATGTGCATCATACTTGACATCTCCTGTATGTCATTTTCCCCCTTCTTTCCCATTCTGTTCCCCTTTAGGAAGACTATGACCGTCTGAGGCCTTTGTCCTACCCCATGACCGACGTCTTCCTCATCTGCTTTTCTGTGGTGAACCCAGCCAGCTTTCAGAACGTTCGGGAGGAGTGGGTCCCGGAACTGCAGGAGTACGCTCCCAGCGTCCCGTTTCTGCTCATTGGCACCCAGGTGAGGTCGCTCGACCAGAACCGGAGCCGGAATCCCGAGAAAGAAAGCACCGCTCACATGAACAGAGAAATTAGGCTTTATCGGGATTTGACGGCACACCTGTGCTGGAAACAGGCTCTTGGCATCGTTCTCGAGGCATCAAATTGCAGCTTTTAGTGCGTTTTTTTCTTTAATACTTGTTATTTTTCCTGTTTTTCTATTGAGCTCTGAATGATGCTTGTGTTTGTCTTTCCAGTTTTTCCATGTTTTAATTGGTGCAAAAAAAAAAAAAAAAAATCTAATTTCATTCTCGGATATAGGTTCAGTCTGTCAGTCTTGGCAATGAACATCACGGCAATCGGTCTAAATAGAGCATCGCAGTAGTAACAGTACATCATTGCAATGACATTTGTGCCAGATATTTTACTGAAATATATGACACCTTGCTTCAGAAACCACGGTCCTGTTTACAACCACGCACATTTAACTTTGCGCGTGGGCGCGTGTGTGTATCGTTGTCCCCTGGCAGCTGAATTTCAGAGGTCCTGAAATCTTTCCATGTGCATGAGGTAGAGAACGGTTAGGGTGGCTGTGTGGATGTGTGTGATCTGTACTGCATCATTGCATCATATCAAAAGATATCAGCTGATGTATAATTTTTTTTTTTTAGTGAGATGCATAGTGGTGAGGGTAAGGAATCAGAGACAATAGGTACAAGAACACAGTGTGTGTTTTCACAAAGAAGCTGTAATTGGTTGATGTATAGATGAGTGACCCATTGTAAGTAGTGTATCCGGGTGCTCTGGTTTCCTCTCACACTCCAAAGACATGCTGTTCAGGTGAGTGTGAGTGACAGAGAGTGTGTTGCACCAATGTATGGATGAGTGACCCATTCTAAGTAGTGTATCTAGCAGTGTAAATCACCACGGTGAATAAGGTGTGTGAGCTGATAACTCTACATAGAGTTCGTTGGAAGTCGCTTTGGAGAAAAGCTAAATAAATAAATGTAAATGTAATTACAGATGTACAGGATCAGACAACAGTGTGTGTGTGTGTCTGTGGATGCAATTGTGGGATGTACCGATCGCTGGTAAGGACATTGAAGCTCTGTGTGCATGAGCGAGCTGCATCGACTCATCTCCGGCAGGAAGATAAAACAGCAGAGCAATTTCCTGTGTGAGCTGTGGCACATTTAGGCCTGACCTTAGCAGTGTCACGGAGCCCAATTATTACCGTCATCGTGTGAGAACGTGCGAGCGTGAGCAAGCGTCGGCGTGGCCGCCTGTGCGTATTCATGTGTAAATGCACACAAATACGTGTGTGAGTTGCGCTGCATCAATTCATCACGTGTGTGAATCTGTAGAACGCACACACATATACGTACACAAATGTGTTTCTGCACGCATTCCGAGAGGTGCTGCATGCGCGTGCGACGGAGGACACGAGAGACGGAGACGAGGACACCTTCAGCTGTGGCTTGAGGTGCGGCAGTCCAGCCGAAAAGAAAAAAAAAAGAAAAAAAAAAAATCACGCGCTGGAATTTTAACGAGAAACAAGTTATTTTTCGGGATCGGGGCCAGGAACCGGAGGAGATGGTATCCGTCGAACGTTAGGCAGCGCCTTGCGGGGAGTGGGGGTGTGGGTTTGGGTGTGGAGGCCAGGGGGGATCGCAGTTCTTCCAGCGCCCAGTCCAGCGTAGGCTTTCATTCCTGGAAGTGACTACTCTAAAAACAAACCAGCGTCACATGGAATCGCATTTAGAGCCGTCATGGGAGCAGCCCGTGCGCTGGGGGCTTGTGTTTGGGTTGGAAAGGGGCCACGCCAAGTAATGAAGTGGAACTCTGTCCTACTGAGAAGAAGCACAGCCGGTGGGTGGGGTGGTGGCGGGACGGATCAGAAAAACACCGGGGTATGAGCACAGATTATCTCACTTTCTCCAAGGGTTTGGACGGGAGCATGCAGATGCGCTGCTGCTCTGTTTCCCGGTGGATCGGTATGGAAGCGGAGTGCATGGACACGGCGGTGCAGATGGAGAAGCGTCTAATCCCACCCTGTGTCCCATCCCCATTGGTCCTAGGGCTCCCGGCGAAGAACGAGCTGGTGCAGCCTCGCCTCATCCTCTTTTCTTGTTTCAGATTGACCTGCGGGACGACCCTAAGACCATCGCCAAGCTGAACGACATGAAGGAGAAGCCCATCGCCACAGAGCAGGGGCAGAAGCTAGCCAAGGAGGTGGGCTGGCTTGCTGTCGGCGTAGGGATGATAGAAGATGTAGCAGGATGGTCACCCGACCCTAACCACATGGCACAGCAGTTCACACTCCTACACCACAGAGTCCTTATTGTCCAAACTTCACAGTTCTGTAGTTACACACTCTCACACACTCGTGCACCACAGGCCTGCTGCCGGTCCTATTAACTGGCTGATGTCTGACCTCTGCGGTCGTCCCCGTCGACGTACTTCAGAAATGCGTCCTCTCGCGGCTGATGTTAACTCTGCAGCTGCGACAGACGCGAAGGGCTGATAAAACGGTTGCTCCGCTCGTAGGAACACACAGCCCAGCTGCAGGCTGTTGTCAAGGTCAGGAAACACAGTGGTGGAACACACTGATCTTCTACCTCTGAAGAGAAATGAGTTGAGCCCACGACTGCACTCCAGACATGCGTCGCTTAACGACGGGGTTACGTTCTGAGAAATGCGTTATTGGGCCATTTCGTTGTTGTGCAAACAGCATAGAGTGTACTTATACACACCTAGATGGTATAGCCTCGATCGTACAGTGTACTTATACAGACCTAGATGGTATAGCCTTGATCACAGCGTGTACTTATACACACCTAGATGGCATAGCTTCAATCATAAAGCATATTTATACACACCTAGATGGTATAGCCTCGATCATAGAGTGTGCTTATACACACCTAGATGGCATAGCCTCAATCATAGAGCGTATTTATACAAACCTAGATGGTATAGCCTCGATCATAGAGTGTGCTTATACACACCTAGATGGCATAGCCTCAATCATAGAGCGTATTTATACAAACCTAGATGGTATAGCCTCGATCATAGAGCATATTTATACAAACCTAAATGGTATAGCCTCGATCAAAGTGTACTTATACACACCTAGATGGTATAGCCTTGATCATAGAGTGTATTTATATCAACCTAGATGATATAGCCTCGAGGCAGTCAAGAGACATGGTAAACATGAGATTTATGACACTGCTGCTGGCGTAACACAGCTTACTGTTTTACAATAAAATTTTTTATAAGTAGAAAGAGTTCACTGTAAAATAACGATAAGTATAGTATAGTAAATACATGAAGCAGTAACATAGGTGTTTATTATCATTATCAAGTATTATGTACTGTACATAATTGTATGTGCTGTACTTTTATACGACTGGTAGCGCAGTAGGTTTGCTTACAGCAGCACCACCACGAACACGTGAGAAATACGTTGCGCTACAACGTCGCTGGTCGATAAGAACTTTTCGGCTCCGTTATAACCTTATGGGTCATATATGCGGTCAGTCATTGCCCGAAATGTCATTAAGCGGCGCATGACTATACATTCACCCACTTCCTGAGGGGGGCGGAAAAAAGTGCACCAGCAAACATCCCTAAAAAACAGCTGCCATGTAAAAATTCCAGAGAAGTATTTGTCCTGTTTCCTCGAATTTACATAAGCGAATTCCATCGTAGAAGCATATTGTGTGGAGTTATTATAATTTGTTTCTGGACGATAATTTTGAAACAGCAGCTGCAGTTTAGCACGGAAATGGAGAAGTAGTTATGTCGCCGCTAAGGGCATCGGTGCAGCGCGCACTCACATCCACCACAGTGTGAGCGCGTGAGCGTGCGGAGGCATGAGATGTGCTCCCGCAGCTCGAACGAAGCCTCCTTTGAAAAGCCAGTCTAGTCACATGCTAGGCATCTGTGTTCCTCCGATTATCCTCAGGCCATTCTGTCGAGTTACGGGCCTTTATACGAGTTCTCTCCTTCTCGAGGAAATGCATGTTGCGGATTGGTGACTAAGCACAGCGCGCTTGACGATGACAAATTGCATCATATCTGTCATGAGTTAGGAGACTGCTGGGCTTCTGGAGGAAGGGTTCTTGCTGTCAGGAAGTAACGCCTCCCACGATGCAGAAGCCTTGTGGCGTGGCGTCGCTAGGCTGTGGGTACAGAGTCTACGTTTTGATCGTTTTTTATTTCCTCGCTTCGCTGCCTTTGCACACTCTCCTCCTGCCCCCCCCAACACCCCCTCCCCCTTCCAAAGATTGGTGCCTGCTGCTACGTGGAGTGCTCGGCGCTGACGCAGAAAGGTCTGAAGGCGGTCTTTGACGAGGCCATCATCGCCATCCTCACCCCGAAGAAGAGTGCTCTGAAGAGGCGGCTGGGGTCCCGCTGCATCAACTGCTGCCTGATCACGTGATGGGGACGCGGGCCAGAGGAGGGCGAGTGGCGAAGCGGGGGGCGCCGGACGAGCGGACGACGAAAACGCAACGCGAAACCCGACCAAACGGCAGATCCCGGAGAGGCGAGGCGCGTGTGGGAGGCGTCTCCGCTAGAGGAATCGCGCAGAGAGCCGCACGCTACGATACGCCGCTCAGCTGAGAATCCGGCCCAAGTGCTTCGCTTCTCGGACAGCACCCAGGAAGTGAGGAACCGACGCCTTACGGGCGGGAATCTCAACAGCCAAAGTAGCACAAAGATACACCCAACGTACGTAACTAAGGACTAAAAGTAGTGGTATTTTTTATTGTGTTGGCATAAAGAAACCTTTCGATCTTTTTGAGAAGAGCCCTTTACAGACTCCCAGTGGAGATATAAATGCTTATTTTTGGTGCTTTTCTTTTAAGAGTTTCGCTCATTTCCTGGGTGTTTCATGACTTGGAGCAGCACTCCGAATTTTGACCGAAGGCTTTATGGTTTTTTTTGAAGCCTCCGCCTCCCTGCATCTCCTATATCTCTTGCCAGGTTGGGATTTCCTGTTGCGTTCCTTGTCCCCTACACTGCCTTCTTCCTCGTGCCCATCTGCTTTCTCTTGTGTCAGTTGTTCTCGGTGTCAGATCCAGGCAGGGGAGGGGGCAGAAATGACACCCATTAGGAACCAATACCGGCCCCTTGGGACCATGCGAGCGGCCGCGACTGGGGGTCAGGATCAGGGCCACAGGGGCACAAGACTCCTAGCAGTGCTGGGTAACATTACTGTGGACTGACAGCACATCTTTACCCTGTACTTTTACTTCACCTGTTACCCCCCAGCCCTCCCTGCCAGTCTCACATGCCTGTGAATTTTGTTTCTTTTTTTTTAAGCAAAACGAGAACACTGAATTAAAGCTCCCAGCTTTATTCGAGGATGAGGATGTTTTTAAGGCTGCGTGAGCCATCCTTTTGAAGGTGCTGTGAGCTCAGTTCAGGTAAACGGACCTCACCGCAAAGGTCTAGGACCCGGTTCTTGCCCGGTCACAACGTACTTTGTATTTCTCCTGCGCTTGGTGGCGCCGGTGTTTTCTGAACTCGTCACTCCTTTTTTTTTTTTCTTCATTTTTTAACGAGAATGTGCAGCGCAGTACGTGCGATTGTTGGAGTGGCTCTCTCACTGTGCAGCAAAAGTAACTATGATTTTGTGTCTTTTCTTAATGTTTTCTTTCCCTAGGAGTCATGCGATCCAAAATAAATGTGTGTATCATTTTGACACGAACTCAGAGCTTTTTATTGCTTTGAAGAGGTGCTGGTGCAGACCTCTAGGTTTCTGCTCCATGTGGTGGCGTGTGAGTCAACTATTTGGGCTGTGACTGTGTCCAGTGAGGAAGGTGGGACCTTTAACTTCACTGGATCAGTGAAATAACCAAATGTTACAGAAGCATGGTGGTGCAGCGGGTTGGCCAGGTCCTGCTCTCTGGTGGGTCTGGGGTTCGAGTCCCGCTTGGGGTGCCTTGTGATGGACTGGCGTCCCATCCTGGATGTGTCCCCTGCGCCCTGTGCTGCCGGGTTAGGCTCTGGCTCGCTGCGACCCTGCTTGGGACAAGCGGTTTTGGACTGTGTGTGTAGAAGCTCCATTTACAGAGAGAATGATGTAGAGGAAGGGCCGTGTCTCGGTCGGGTGCCTCGACAAAACAATTCCGCTCGCTGTCATGGAAACCGGACTGGTGAGACACTCATCCCAAGTTTCTCCTTCTGTCTTTTGACTCTCCCTATGTAGACACAGATTCTTGCACTAGTTTGTCAACACACACACACACAGTTGTGTGTTGACAAACTGGAGCAATTTAGGGTAAGTACTTTGCTCATGAGTACCACAACAGTGTACCTGCAACCTTTGGGTCTAAAGGCAGAAGTCCTAACCACTATGCTACCAGCTGTCCAAGCTAGTCCTCACATCAGTGTTATGTTACTATTGTTTTCCACCTTGTCCACCACTTTGTCCCATCGCCAGTCACAGGTATAAATCCTGACACATCCCCCAAAACCCTAGATCGCCTACAAACAAATCACACATCTCTGTGCTGGGAACGAGACCACTTATCATCAATTGCGCGCTATACTATTACATGCTGCAACAGTTCATATCACAGAAGATGCCGAAGGAGACTCTTCGTTCTCCTCAAAAGCTGTTGACTTGTGCCAGTCCTTGATGTGCAAGCAGTTTGTCATGTAAAAATCAACTGTAAGAGCATCATCTTACCAAACTACAGGTAACATACCTGGAGCAGGACGTGATGCTGAACGCGCGAAGAGCGTTAAACTCTATATTGAAATGCGAACCCGAGATGGGAACGCAAATCATATGAAACTATAGCATGAGCCAGATCCTTTATTCATTCTCTGCGGTGTCTGCACTGACAGTTTGATGGAATGCAGGAAGCCTTATCAGTCAGCAGTAAAAGCCAAACAAGATCCTCCTTGCAAAAGCAAGCCAGTGAGAACCGCTCACTCTGTCAGTGTGAGATATTGACCCAGTTATGAGGCTTGTGTGATTCATGCCGTTTGTCATAACCACTTGTTATCCAGCGCACCATACAGCACTTACTGGTAGCAGTCTGAAGCTTCAATGACACTTACTGGTAATTCAAGCATGATCTCAAGGGGGGTAATATCTCCATCCTAGTATAGGGGATACAGTATTTTAATGTAGACAAGGGTGGTGGGGGATCCACACTGGCAAGAACGGGGCACAAGGCTGTAAGATTTAACATAAAAATAAGTGTTTGATGGTGAATGCAAAAAAAAAAAAGAGTGAAAACACACTTTAAGGCAACAGGAAAACTGCAATAATGCCAAAAAAACACATGAAACTCAGAAAAAACAACACAAAACATTTGTTGCATTTACAGTTATTATTTTGGCAGCTCTCCGAGAAGAATACAAAAATGCCGACGGAAGGGGAGATATAGACAGAGACAATTGATTCTTGAATACAGTCAATTTGTCACAAACCAGCATATGAACATGGTAAGTGAGCTATAACCTCCTCTTTCATTTCTTGCTCTTAGCCAAGCTGTGTTATGTAAGGTTTTAATTGTCTCCTTAGAGGCAGCTGGTCATCATTAGCTGACAAACTGTCGCGGTACAGGCACTGGCGAGCTGTCTGTCACATATAGCGTCACCCCATGCTAGGGTTCTGCCTCTTATTAGAAATAAGGTTTTAATTAAATAGGAATTAGATATGTTTCTAGTGTATAGACTTAATAAATAGATACAGTCATGCGTCACTTAACGATGTTTCGGGCAGCGACTGACCGCATATACAATGGTGCTCCCATAAGATTATAATGGAGCCGAAAAATTCTGATCGACTAGTGATGTCATAGCCGTCGTAACATCGCCGCGCAAAGTGTTACGTTGTCATGGTGGTGCTGCTGTAAACAAACCTACTGCGCTGCCAGTTGTATAAAAGTACAGCACATACAATTATGTACAGTACATAATACTTGATAATGATTATAAACACCTGTGTTACTGGTTTATGTATTTACTACACTGTACTTATCGCTATTTTACAGTGTACTCTTTCTACTTATAAAAAAAGTTTATTGTAAAACAATATGCTGTGTTACACCGGCAACAGTGTCATAAATCTTATGTTTACCATGTCTCTTGACTGCCTCCAGGCTATATCATCTAGGTTGATATAAATACACTCCACAGTCCTGCTCTCCAGTGGGTCTGGGGTTCGAGTCCCGCTTGGGGTGCCTTGCGATGGACTGGCATCCCGTCCTGGGTGTGTCCCCTCCCCCTCTGGCCTTACGCCCTGTGTTACCGGGTAGGCTCCGGTTCCCCGCGACCCCATATGGGACAAGCGGTTCTGAAAATGTGTGTGTGTGTGTGATCAAGGCTATACCATCTAGGTTTGTATAAGTACACTCTATGATCGAGGCTATACCATCTAGGTTTGTATAAATACACTTTGATCGAGGCTATACCATCCAGGTGTGCATAAGTACACTCTATGATCGAGGCTATACCATCCAGGTGTGTATAAGTACACTTTGATCGAGGCTATACCATCCAGGTGTGTGTAAGTACACTTTGATCGAGGCTATACCATCTAGGTTTGTATACGTACACTCGATGATGTTCGCAGAACGACGAAATGGCCCAACGACATTTTTCTCAGAATGTATCCCCATCGTTAAGCGACGCATATCTATATACAAGAAAAAGGGCAAGCAATGACCAAAGTTTCATAATGTAAATAGACATACAGCAAATGGACCTCTTCGAACACAAGATTACACGCCGTTCCCTCTGCAGGGAAAGAACCATTACTCCTCGGCCAAATCCGTCCTCATTGTCCATGCACATGTTTCAGACATAATTATCATTATTGCTTGGCTTTATTCATTTTTTTCCCCATGGCATCCTCCAACTTTACCCACTTATAACTGAATATTTCACTAAAACAACTGACACATTGGGTAGCTTGTTCGTGAGTTCCAGTGTACTGCCTTTCCTGAGATTTGCAGCGGCAATTAGATAAAAGTCTATAGCCGCTACACTATCTCCTGACCTGCAATTATAATTTACATTTTTCTTTTACATGTTAATTTTTTCTCTGAAGCAACTTCCAATGTAGCGTTATCACCCCACACACCTTATTCACCAAGGTGACTTACACTGCTAGATACACTACTTCTACTGGGTCACTCATCCATACATCAGTTGAACACACTCTCTCTCTCTGTCACTCACACACTATGGGTGAACTGGAACAGCACATCTGTGGACTGTGGGAGGAAACCAGAGCACCCAGAAGAAACCTGCACATACACAGGGAGAACATGCAAACTTCACACAGCCTGAGCAGGGATCAAACCCACATCCTCTCACACCACCCAGGCACTGTTAGTCCAGAGCACTGCTCTCTGTGCCACCCACTATTTATAGTTAATTAATTAACGATAAATATATATTGGAAAGAACCATGAAAAACCTGAGAAGTGATTGAACTGTATGGCTGTAGGAGTAGAATAAGGCTGTTTTTGTGCACCTGCATATACTGTACAACTCATACATCAACTGCGTTGCCAAAATACACACAGATGAACCAAACTGAACACTCACGCAGCTTCGCCGTAACACAGGAGCACGGTGGGGTGGTTACGCAGCACCTCCGCTGCAACTGTGCTGCAAAATCACCCTGCGCTGCTGGGCGAGAAAGGCGGTCATGCTCGGTCACCGCACAACACACCCACACACGAGGTCCTGAAATGAGACGGCGCCCGCCTGCGGCAGCAAGGTCACAGCAGTGGAGTTCATGCTGATACCAATACATCTGAGCCCGAGACCTCTCGTACAGCAAAAGTAAAATTCTTCTTCACGCGCAAAGAGTGTGAGGGTGTGTGTATGTGCGTGAGACAGGTGCTGACCTGCAATGGCTGGTCCCATGCCAGGGTCACAGGGACTGATACACTCCTGGCCAGGAACACACAGCAGACAGTGAATATTTGGAGGGAGGATTCCCACTGGCACTGCCCTCAAAACACAGACGTATGCAGCTGCGCCATAAAACACAGCCACCAGCAATGCTGAATATTTTCATTGAATAATAATAATATTCTATAGTAAATTATTGAATAAATCAAGTTCATTCAGTTCAATTTATTTTTTTATAGAGCGCTCTTCTCACGCAGTGCCAAATCTTGACAAATCATTTAATATTCAATATTAAACGCAGGGTTTCTTTCCTTATACAACTGCCAAACATATACATACATAACAATACATATCATTGTGCAACACGCCTGCTCAATTATTTATTGTTTTATCGTTGCTTAAAATGTTTAAGCAACTTTTATCCCTGGAGGAAGTGTATATTGCATGAAAGTAACTGTATAAACAGAGTGTAGAACTTATTTGTGTTTGTAGTGTAAAACAGTACAATGTGTTTTTACTGCAAACACATTGGTAGTAACAATGTTAAAAATAATAAAATAATAATCAAAAGAAAAAAAAATAAGGAGTTGGCATGTTGCCCCCACGTCTGCGTTGGTTTACTCCGGGCGCTCTGGTTTCCTCCCACACTCAACAGACATGCTGTTCTGGTTCACCCAGAGAGTGTGTGTGTGTGTTCCACTGATATATGGATGAGTGACCCAGTGTAAGTAGTGTATCTAGCAGTGTAAGTCACCGCGGTGAATAAGGCGTGTGGGTTGGGAAACCTTGCAAGGCACCAGCTTAACCTCAGATCTGCAGAGGTGTCAGCTGTGGACTAACAGCTACCATTTTTACCCTGAGGACAGGCTGCAGAAGCCATGTACTACCTTTTGCACAAATTGTGTGTGTGTGTATGTGTGTCCAGCGACATGTGTGTGTGCATGTGTCCAGCAACATGTATGTATGTGTGTGTGTGTGTGTGTGTGCCCTTGCTTTGAGACCTGCAGAGAGTGTTCTAACTCCCATCACACTGTGGGCATTAGTTATATTTATTCATTTACTAGATGCTTTTTTTTTTTTAAAGTAACATACAGTTATTTTCCCCATTTACATAAGTGGGTAATTTTACAGAAATTTCAGGGTAAATACCTTGCTCAAGGGTACTACAGTTAGAGGTGAGTCTCAAGGCTCCACCCTTTGCATCCAAAGACAGCAGCTCTAACCACTACGGTACCAGCTGCCCCCTCCTGGAAGTCAGGTTGAAAGTAATATTTTAAAGAAGCCAATAGATCAGTAAGGTCTTACCCTTAAACCCGTAAGATAATGCGCAAATCATAAAATATTAAACTTGCATGGTTTTTTTTCTAGTATTTTTTGCATCAAACACTACCTGCAGCATATTTATCTGCCTCGTAAATCTTCCCGTTACAGTTATTTTGTGTTACACCGTCTGGATGTCACACACGGAAAAGTGTGTTACCCATAGCAACGTATATCCGCACACAACGGTGAGGCAGCTGTAGCGAAACGCTGAAGCTGACTGCTCAGACACTCATTGCTGTTTTAGCTCATTATTTTTGCCAGTGGGTGACAAATTAAGTGTTTATTTCAGAGGGGAGGCCGGAAAGGATTTGAATCCCTCTGATATAGTTAGTGACCCACATCCTAAGCAAAAAAAAAAAAAAAAGAAAAAAATCTTAAGGTCACTGGGGATAGTCTTGGAAACAATAAGACAATCCATGACAACTGGAGTCTGTGTGTGTGTGTGTGTGTGTGTGTGTGTGCATTTGCAGGTGTGAATTTCAGTGCCAGGTTTTGAGTCACATCCACCGCCAGCTCCGTCTCTCTCCGTGTCCCCTGTCAACTTGATCTCTCTGGAGCAGCGCAGCAGACTCATCCCCGACGGAGACGCGGATCATAACGACGTCTGACTCATGAGCTCACAGAGTCCTGTCCATCAGCTGCGTCCTGAAGTTCTCCCCTTGGTAGGTGGATGAGGAGGCCAACCCTCAGGACTCCCCAGGTGACCCCGTGCCACGGGTGTGACGTGCACTTGGAAGTTAAGCCCCGATCCGACGTGCCGACACGTCCGCCGCGCCGCACACGATGTGCGACACACACTCAGCAGCGCTCAGTCTGCCTCTTCACCGAGGGAACTGTCACCCCTTGTTGTCATGGCAGCGAAGGCAATATGGCTCTCGCTTCCCTTCAGCGAACGGACGTCTCGCCGTGGACGGCGTTGCTGTTCCCATGCGTTCGGGGCAGCTGCGTAAATCACAGCATCACTACATAACTGGGAGAAAATATGAATTTTCTCAACTATGATGGTTCAGTAAGAGGGGAACAGCCAAACTGTCCAGGAGTGGGATCCCTGTCTTCAAAAAACACACACGTTCAATATTTCATTCCTTAATCGCTGCAAACATCAAAATGACACCAGTCTTCAAATTTTACACTTAAGTCACGTTCTCACCTTTATCGATTATGCACCTATTAACTTGAACGTTTAACCCTTTCTAAAAGTGACGGTTTCACGTTTACTTTTTGCAGTTATGATTTTTGAGCGCAACATGTGCTTCGAAACAAAAGAAATATTAATATGACATGATTGGTTTCACGAGTTTCACTGCTGTGCTGTTCCTTGTCGACGACCTCCCTCTAGTGTTACCCTGGAAAAAAGACAAGACTGTTTCTGGTAACATTTACATTTATTTCTTCAGCAGATGCTTTTCTCTCAACGCAATAAGCAGCTCTAACCGCTACGCCCCCCGCTGTCCCTTTGCGCTACCTGAAAAAGACCGCCTTTTATTTTTAAAATGAAAAGGGGGCCCACTAAAAAGGTGTCTGACAGTCAGAACTTTAATCTGTGACTTTCCGAGTGTACGAAAAGCACCCAACGTTGTCTGAAGGAGATTAAAACATGGAACAGTGTTAGAAACCATGACATGTGGCCAACGAAGGAAAATGCAATGCAAGTGAGAAACTGGTTGCAAGTTTTTAAAATTTTTTTTAAAATTTAAGTTGAAGCTTACTCACAGATGTCGATGGAATGTAATATTTATTCCTTCTTCATGAACAGCTGCCTACATCCAGGGCCCTGTAAATGCATGCACATATACAGTACCATAGTACCGTAAGCAGTCGACACAGTATTTACCAATAACCTCTGCTTTTAATGTTACGCAGTACTGGCAAGGTCAATTTAGAGAATACTTTCCAAATAAAAACATTCATTCTAACATTTAAATACCACTAGTGCCCTGAAGTCATAATTGTAAATGCAGTCTTATTCATTTGTTCTGTTTCTGGGAACTGCTGTCTTTTTGACCTTCATCCTTCTCTGGCTTTTATGCAAAGTACGAAGAGCCCTAATGTAAATTAACAAGTTCAGAAAAAAAAAAGCCAAAACCTCATATGTATTTTGTCAGGTAGTCAGCTGACGTCTGATATAAAATAAATCTTCTAATGCTGGATTATTGACATTATTGCACACAGCAGGGTGACAACGTACTGTGATTTTCTATGGTTTTACATATTAAGACAGATCTGACCTTCATCCTGCTGTCACCAAGCCACACACGGTAGATAAACGTGACCTCATGTGAGAAATGAGACACGGAGATTTCTCTGCCATCGCTTACTTCAAAAAAAAATCAACTGGTGTTCACGAGCCCTGTGTGAAAACGTGACTTTACCCTCTTTCCGTATCGCTTGAGAAGGTAATTTGAATCATGTGCTCTGAAGAAAGCGCATGTAACTGATCATCCAGAAGTGCTTCCACCTCTAAGTAAAATCATAAACTTAGTTTGGCCTGGAAAATTAATTTTTGCGCTAACACATAGTGTCTAGGCCTGAAGGTATTGGCGAAAAACTCCGAGAAACAATTATCACTGCTCATAGTTGTCTAGAATTATATTATATGTGTAATATTATATTACATACATATAAAATATAATGTTATGTTTATTTCTATTATATTTTATGCATATACAGTATAATATATTATATAATATTATATTTAAAACAGCCACGAGGTGAGTAAAACAACCTTTGACACTTTTTTGCCTGGATCTTTCTGCAACTTCAGAGCTCATTTGGATTTGCTTGAGACGCAACATCTATGACTGAGTTATGACAGCGTAATATGCCACAAAATTGCGGAACCTTAACAAATGGTCTTGTCTGTTCTTTTCAAAAGCTCTTTAAGTGGAACTGTCCATGCTGCTTCTCCTAATGTGGAAATTTTTTAAATCCCATGCAAAGGTCTAAGGCCCACAGAGAGCTGCACACATGCATAATAAATAAAGCGCAGTTTGCTTATCTGTCCATGTAAACTAATTTCACGAGTAACAAGCAGCTCTTTTAGAACTAGCGCTAGGAGATATTTTATGTCCGCTTTCGAGCGTAGCATGTGCCTATCCTGTGGAGAAGGTCTCGGTCACATGCATATGAATGGGGATTTTACAAAACTGTACAACTGAGTTGAGGAGTTTTCTAAAGGGCAAATCAAATCCTCTAATCAAACAAGCATCCGTGACAAACAGACCAAGGTATACTACATCAGTAAAAGAATATTTTTTCCTGTACCAGCAGCTTGACATTGCAAAATTGATCATCCACTACACCGCAACCAGACTGCTATCCTCTTCTACCTCTGCCCGCTTGGTGGTCCCAAGCATGAAAGGTAAAGCACGGAGGTTCTCGGTTCTGGCTCCGTCGTGGTGGAACGACCTCCCCCTCTCACTCAGAACTGCTGAATCTCTTTCTACATTTAAAAAGGGTCTTAAAACTCACCTCTTCCAGACTCACTTCGCCCATCATCTCTTAAGTTCATGTAAGGTGTAAATGTTCATGCACCATAACTTTAAGATGATGCCCTGATAAACCTTTACGCAGCTACTCCTGTAATATACGTAAATGTTTATATGTATCTTTAAAAAAATTACTAGGAAGATGATCAGGAATCATTGATATTCTGATCAAGTTTTATGCAGCTATTTGTGTTATGAACATCGGTGCATATGGTAGAAAGAAACTGGCTGTACTTAAGGATCATGTGTCTGCAGCTATGTCTCTCTTTCTCATAATGTAATGAACACATTGTATTTCCCATGAGATGTACGTCGCTTTGGAGAAAAACATCTGCTAAATGTATAAATGTAAATGTAAATATACAACAATGCAAACACCAAACAATCTATTAATATCCCAGGCCTAATAAGGAGCATGGCCACCCTTTGCCTTCAGAACAGCTCCAGCCCTTCTTCGAATGTTCTTATACAAGTCCTGAACTGCAAAGTGTGTAGTGGGATATCGCACCATTCTTCAAGAAGAAATGTCTTCAGTTCTTTGAGGTGTGAAGAAGGTGGAAATCGACTATATAGAACAGAACTCTATAGAATAGATCTTCCCACGAAGGTTCGGTAATGCTTAGATCTGGAAGGCATTGAGCTGGTTCAGCAGCACATATGGTGCATTGTTGTCCTGGAATGAGGAAACACCATGGGGAAACAGTACTTGCATGTGGTGCTGCAAAGCAGCCTCATATTCCTTGGCTGTTATATTAAAATGCAGAGCAATCATCAGACCTAACAGGGATCTGGGATGGGTGCCCCTACATTTATCCAATTCTCTCCCAAGCAACTTGCATTGTTTAGCTAACTACCACAGAAGCACCCCATGCTGACTAAAGATGATGAACAACCACCATAATGGATGAAACGTACCTTGCTGAACTGGAGAATCAAGCTACCACACATTTACATTTCTTTATTTAGCAGGCGCTTTTCTCCAAAGCCACTTCCAATGAACTCTATCTAGTGTTATGAGCCCACACACCTTATTCACCAAGAGGACTTACACTGCTAGATACACCACTTACACTGGCTCACTCATTTAATTCAATTCAATTTATTTTTATAGAGCGCTCTTCTCACGCAGTGACACAGAACGCTTTAACACAGGCATAAGGCAAGAAAAACAGATACACACAAGGAAGACAGTCAACTAATGGCTGCCATAATAAAGTACTTTTTATAGAGCTATAAGTATGCCTACTGGCCACCGGGGAAAGGAACAAAAACTCCCAACTGAAGTTTGAAGGAGAAAAAAACCTCTGGGGGTCCATGGGCCAGTGGTTGCCCACCCCTCCTGGGCATTCTAGAAAGTAACAATTGTAAGCAAGTGTGTAACAAGTAATAATGGTTATGTTTCTAAATGGCATCTTGGATCTCCAGCTCAGCATGGAACGTCTCGTTCGTCATGGCAGATGGACATCATCCCCTGTCAGCACGGGATCCGTCAGGTCTTACGTAGCGAGGCAGTGCTCAACAAGAAGATAGAACAGAGTTAGTAATTTGTTACTTGAGTAAATTTAATATGCATTTTTATAAAGGCGATAAAAAAACAACCGAGGCAGGTGGAATTACATCTCGAGGTGGAATGCCTGAGTGAACATGTAAGTCTTTAGTCGGGATTTGAAAACAGAAGCAGACGGGGCATTTCTGACAGTAACTGGTAGACTATTCCACAGTTTAGATGCTCTGAAACTAAAGGTGTGACCTCCTACTGAAGTCTTGTTGATCGCAGGTACTTTAAGGTAACCTGCATCTAATGAATGGAGATATCGTCCTAGGGTATTAGAATTAATGATCTCACAAAGGTAAGACGGAGCAATGCCATGTATTGCCTTATAGGTCAAAAGTAGGATTTTATAATCAACCAGTAGCCAATGCAACAATTTAAGTACAGGTGTTATATGACCAAACTTCCTATTTCTAGTGGCAATTCTCACAGCAGGTTTTTCTACCAACTGTAGCCTGGATACAGTCTGGTACAGACACACACACACACACACACACACACACACACATTTTCTGAACTACTTGTCTCCTACAGGGTTGTGGGGAACCGGAGCCTACCCAGCAACTCAGGGCATAAGGCCAGAGGGGGAGGGGACACACCCAGGACAGGACGCCAGTCTGCCACAAGGCACCCCAAGCGGGACTCGAACCCCAGACCCACCGGAGAGCAGGACCCGGTCCAACCCACTGCGCCACTGCAACCCCCCGGTATGGGCATCCCGACAATAAAGCATTACAGAAACAAAAGCACAAACCAGTTTCTCAGAATCCCGTCTACATAGGAATCACCGCAATTTAGCTATGTTTCTTAGCTAAAGGAAGCACGACTTAGTCAAAGCATTTAAATGCGATACAAATGACAGCAGGACACCCAAATACTTGACACAATCTGTACGCTTGAAGCTACTCCATACATCAGTGGAACACTCTCTCTGTCACTCACACACTATGGGTGAACCTGAACAGCATGTCTTTGTACTGTGGGAGGAAACCAGAGCACCCAGAGGAAACCCACACAGACACAGAGAGAGCATGCAAACTCCACATGGAGTGAGAGAGGATTGAACCCACATCCTCTTGGATCACCCAGGCACTGTGAGACAGCAGTGCTGCTTACTGCACCACTGTGCCATACAGCAGCGGCTTTCCTCGGTGACCAGTAGGCATACCAATAGCTTCACAGAAGCATCGATAATGTATTACGCTAGTTCTGTAGTTTGTTTCCTTGTCTGATGCATTTGTTTTTTTGCTTGATGCCTGTGTTCAGTTGCTCTGTGTCACTGAGTGAGAAGAGTGCTGTATTGAAATAAATTGAATTGAACTATTACTATTTAACCGTTTTTATAGCTGGACAATTTTACTGGAGAAATTAAAGATAAGTACTTTGCTCGAGGGTGATGCAGCAGTAGGTGAGATTCAACCCAGCAACCTTTGGATCCAAAAGCAGCAGCGTGACCGTGTAGGGTATCAGCAGTCTGTAGCGTTATTGATCTCTCACCATGTTGAACAGCTGGCAGCAAACGTTACAGGTTGAAGGCATCATTCTTTCTCCAAACGTAAACCCATTCATATGCAGGAAATAGGGGGGAAATATTATGTCATTGCTGACAGTTGACAGTAAAATTGAGTCTGACTGACAGCAGACATTGGCCAGTGATTTTCCCCAAAGACTGACAATGAGGAGGTGACCCAAGTGTAATGGTGCTGTAAGTGGGATGGCACGGTGACACAGCAAGTATCACTGGTATCTCACAGCACCTGGATGGCACGAGAGGACGTGGGTTTGATCCCCACTCAGTCTGTGTGGAATTTGCATGTTTTTAGGGTGCTCTGGTTTCCTCCCACACTCCAAAGACATGCTGTTCAGGTTCACCCATGGTGTGTGTTCCGCTGATGTATGGATGAGTGAGCCAGTGTAAGGAAGGTATCTAGCAGTGTAAGTCACTTTGGTGAATAAGGTGTGTGGGCTGGTAACACTACATAGAGTTCATTGGAAGTCTCTTTGGAGAAAAAGCATCTGCTAAATAAGTAAATGCAATGAAAGTAACTTGATTGGTTTTATGGAGAAAAAGTGAAAACCTTAAATGCATAAAAACTGCACAGCGGTAAGAATATGGTTACGGAAATGTAAAAGCAGAAATAAATCGTTTCTTTATAAATGTATTGGAGTGGAGGTATACCAAAGAATGACTCTGAAATGCATAACTTCTCCATAAAATCTCTCGAATCAAAGTAAAATATCATGTACGTCGTTTACCGCCCTCATCTGCCAGATCTGGGTGTCGCTACCAAGGAGCCCAAAACATTTACGTGTGCTTCAGCATTTTGGTTCTTGGTTCCTCTGTATACTCTAGTGTAGTGTACATTGATGAAAGAAAAAAAAAAACAGTAGAGTTAAAAAAAAAAAATTAATATCGTCCGAAGGCGCGCGCAGTGACAGCTCCCGGTGCTGATCGCGTGCCGGACTCCGCCATCGACCTGCTCCCCCAGGTCCTAGTGCCCCACGCATGCATCTCCTAAACTATTTCACTATTTCAAATCTATCCACACACACACACACACACACACACACACACACACACACACACACACACACACACACACACACACACACACACACACACACACATTTTCAGAACCGCTTGTCCCATACGGGGTCACGGGGGAACCAGAGCCTACCCGGTAACACAGGGCGTAAGGCCGGAGGGGGAGGAGACACACCCAGGACGGGACGCCAGTCCGTCGCAAGGCACCCCAAGCGGGACTCGAACCCCAGACCCACCGGACAGCAGGACCGTGGTCCAGCCCACTGCGCCACCGCACCCCCCATCAAATCTATCCAATGAAATATATTTTGTCAGTAAACACAACAAACAAACACAAAGCAAAAAGTGATGACAAAGGTTACATTTATTATCATGTTTCGTGAAATACCACTACAGCACTGTAATACACAAGTATGGAGAGATAACTTAATTTTAATGAAGCCAGGATAATTATACAAATGATCTTTGCAGATATTTTTTCTGCTTTGGAGAGTGATAGTATTTAAGGTAAAACAAAATCCAGGGCTAGCAGTGTGAAAACAAAAACGTTACTGGTATATTGTAAAAGTACAGTTTAAATACCCCCTAGTTAGTTTAGGCATGTGCAAAAGCAAGAGAAAATAAAACTGATATTAAGGGATGGGTTTTTACATCAGCCCTGTGATGGACTGGCGTCCCATCCAGGGTTTGTCCCCCCCCCCCCACCCCTTCAACCTTGCGCCCATTGTGTCCGGGATAGGCTCCGGCTCACCGCGATCCCGTTCTGGACAAGCGGTTATTGAAATAGGTTGGTTTTTACATCAGCAGTTGTGTAGTGCAAGCGTTTGCCAGTTCTACAGATTCATAATCTTCTACGTTGTTTACGTGACTTTTTTATCTATGTATTTTAGTGTTTATCCTTCTATGGTACATCAAAACTTTAGACAGTTGACTAAAGATATTTACGGACATTTGTGATGTTATACATTTGCTATTTATGATGCAAAATGGCATTTTCTTGATTTCCGCAAGGTTGTGTTATAATCGATTTTGAATGGCTCACAATAATACATTTTTCTCTAATAATGCCATTGACAAAACGTCACGGCACAAGACCTTGCAGCTGGATGTTCATATTATATTGCCAAGAAACAATAATCCTATTCAACACATGATTGATTCTACTCTAAAATCAATATTGGCTCAACATAAAAGGTGTTATTTTGGGGGCAGTGTTTGATGTATTTCAAGTAGACATCTTCAGTCAACCAGAAACTCAACGAACCAACATAAAGGTATCTTACTAGATGTAATACTTGTAAGACATAAAGTTTTTTGTAAAAGATCTCCATACATTTTCACGCAGATTTACAGTACTGACGAAGGAAGGATGTTAAAAGGAAACCTCCTCCACAAATATACCACGGGTGAAGACGTGGCTCATTTAAGTACTGGGACAACGTTGCACAATTAAGAGTGAATTCCTTGAGCAGTTTCATCCTTTGTCAGATATTGGAAAACCCTGAGTATAACTTGCAGTTTCAACTACCGGTTGGAGCAGCACTTCTGCAAATGCTCAGTGAGGTTTTTGTCAGCACCAAAACAGAAATAAGCTCAAACAAACAATAGCATGGCACCCATGTGACTGGCCTCTCATAAGATGTGACGTAAAGAGAGAAAAAAACAAGGAAGGAAGGACATCATTCTTGGTCGATCTGGAGAGTCCGCAAGAGGCCGTTGCCAGTGTTTGAGTGAAGGCTAGCTTTGAGGTAGGGTGGCTCATTTGTTCTTGGTCAGGGCCAGGAACTCCTCACGGGTCTTGGGGTCATCTCGGAACATGCCCAGCATGGCACTGGTCACCGTGCGGCTGTTCATTTTCTGCACGCCCCGCATGACCATGCACATGTGACTGCAAAAACACACGGTTATTAGAAATGGTAGAGAAGGTCGATGGTGTTCGTAGCTCGGGCTGTTGATTCGTTTCAGGTGTTTGCCAAGCTTGGTATTCAGACTGCAAACATTTCATCACCAGTCGAGGTGACATCATCAGCGCTTAATGCATGCCGAAACACATGGATGTGCTCACGTTCAGCATGATCACGATCACCGGTCGCTCAACGAGTGGATGCTGTCCGGCTAGGTTTGGCTGTGTGGCTCTTGCAAGCGTAACGAAGAGCTATCACGCTGAAACACGTTTCTGTTGGGATGTTTCACGAAGGATACTTACGCTGCCTCGATGACCACGGCCACTCCAATGGGCTGCAAAGCCTCCGAAATGGCCATGGCAATTTGTTTGGTCAGGCGCTCCTGGACTGTAGTGACACATTGAGGCAGTCATAAGTGGTGATGACCACAACCACATACCTTTTACGATAACTGCTACACTGGAAGGGCAACCTTAGTGTTCCCACTATCCAAAAAAAGGTCATTAACACACAAAATGAGGAAATTCAATGCATAAATTAACACTAAGCAGTAAGTCCTGGAAGGACAGTAGCAACCCACAGATTCACAGCAATTATGATATACAGGGTGAGGGTCTAAGGATATAATAAGGACTGAATAACATTGCCCTCCGGAGAAGACTCTTGCTAGCAATATCTTTGCAGAGCAGCCAAAGTAATGCAAGCTGGCCCACTCTTACCTTGGAGCCTCCGACTATAGATTTCAACGACTCTGCAACAAAACACAGAGCAATGCGTTCAGGTCAGATATTGGATGGATTTTATAGTGAAGCCGTCATTATGATAATGTTTTTATATGCAGGTGTTTAAGACACGGAGTCTGTCCAGATACGTGGACTTTACGGGGGTGGGGGTGGGGGCAGGGCTTTGGAAAGAACTTCCTTGATAGAACAGTCGTGAAGGTGCTGAGAGTTCATGCAGTGTTTCAGTGGGGCACACCACGTCCGTGGCACCTATCCAGAAAGAGGTGCTTGAGTTCAACGAGGTCTGCTGAGAAAGCCATCCGCCGGGAGGCCGAGCGCCGGACAGGTCCGCATTGACAGAACCTCTCTGGAAAGCGGGCTGGAGGATTTCCTCAGGGCTCAGAACTAGCTCTGTCTGTGTTTATAGACGCACCCAGGATGCACAGGCTTTTGTGGTGGGTTTACTCCTAATCTCCTAAGTCAATGGGCTGAAATAACAGAAGAACGCAGCCAGTCGTGACTAATGCTCCGACTCGCTCTCACACGGTCCGCTAGCGCCTCAGCCAGGCAGACAGGCTGGCGGGATCAAGCGACCAAGTCACACAATATTCTCACGCTCAGCTATCACCCTGTTAGCCTGTACTCGAGTCTGCACTCTGCACTCTGTCTCTGTGTGACCGTATAGATAAGCACGATTATGTGCGCTGAATAAAAGCTGAATAAAATCCGAGCGAAACTTCGAGATCTTCTCACCTTGCCAGTTTGCTCAGACCAACCACCTTTTTGCTTGGAATATATCCGATGTGTACCTGTAAATTTAGACAGCAGATTTGGTTTCAAGGGCATCTACAATATAACAATATTACAGTTCAGACCAGTTCAGAATATAAGCTAATAAAATCATTTAGTCGACCTCTAATTTTATAAGAAATGCTCTATTAAAAAAAAAAAAAAAAAAAAAAAATCTATTCCCAAAAGTCCCTTACAGTGTGAAGCTACCATGTGCAACTAATCAATCTCAGCAAGACTGCTGTGCCATAATGGGAACTGAACAACTAAAGCTTTCAGCTGAGCTATTAAAGTTGTGCAAAATCACATTCTACCTGTCCTTTACTCCTCACCGTAAAATTTATTCAGAACAGATTCAGCATCAAATGGGAAAAAAAAAAAAAACAAAAACGCCCCAGCTGCTCATTTATGGGTTCAAATGTATTTAAGCAAGAAATGTGATGGATTATTGCCCATGTAATCAAATTTTTTGAGGTGCTAAACTAAAAGCCCAAGTCAGGCCAATTTACAGTGTCCACTAAAGCTCGAGTTAAACAAACCTTGCTTTTTTCGCCGAGTCGAAACATGAAGATAATTCATGCCCTTACAAGAGCACTGATAAAACATTACAACTGTTGCCTTTTATGCAAAACTAGTGGCTTAATTCTGGTCTTTCCTCCGAGGGTTAGTTTCTTTTCCTTCTGCACTCTGTCTTACATCCTTACTGTTACTCACTGAGAAGTTAGTGATCTAGAGAACTGCCCCCCCCCCCAAATGAATGACAGCAATCCCACCTTGGACCGGTTCACCACCGCTACGTACCTTGCCGAAAAAAGGCACCAGGTGATGCTCGCACAAGGAGAACATGTCAATGTCTTTCACTATCACCATCTCCTCGTGGTTCTCATCAAAGATGGCATCATTCAGGATGTCTAAGAGAGACACAGAAAGGCAGGTGAGACCATGCGCTTTGTGAATTTTAATATGTAGGATGAATCACCATTCTAAACCATGAGCAGTTCTGAACTTGGTATGGTTTAAGTTCCCATATATCTCCTCTACTTGTTTCTCTGCACTGGCTTCCTATGGCTGCCCGGATCAAATTTAAGACCCTGGTTATTGCCTACAAATACATCAACAGAACTGCTCCTAAGTGTCTACAAGACTTGATCATCCGCTAAATCCCAACCGGACCCCTTCGCTTGTCTACTTCTGCCCACTTGGTGGTCCCGCACATGAAAAGTAAAGCACGGAGAGTCTCGGTTATGGCTCCGTTGTGGCGGAACGACCTCCCCCTCTCACTCAGAACTGCTGAAACTCTGTCGACATTCAAAAAGGGTCTAAAAACTCACATTTTCCGGACTCACTTTGCCCAAGATCTCTCAAGCTCATGTCTGGTGTAAATGTTCACGCACCGTAACTTTATGATCATCCCCAGATAAGCCTTTACACAGCCGCTACTCCTGTATTGTATGTAAATGTTTGTGCACCTTGAAAAAACAAACAAAAAAAAAAATTGTAGGAAGGTGATCAGGAATCGTCTGTTCTGAGTTCTATGCACCTACTTATGTGATGAACATCGGTGCATAAAGTGGAAAGAAACAAATTAAGTTTACTTAAGAATCACACGTCTGCAACTATGTCTCTCTTTCTCCTAACGGAATGCACAAATTGCATTTCTCTGAGATGCTTGTCGCTTTGGAGAAAAGCATCTGCTAAATGAATAAATGTAAATGCATGTAAGTTTGATTTTATGCTATTTCATAGATACGATATGTATTGTTTCATTAACGTTCACATTGTACAAAAAACGCACATCCTGTCATACATACATACTTTTCTGTAAGAGTTACGGCCACACTCTTCATACTCAACAGACACCAGCTGAAACCACCTGTCACAAGCAGGGTTGCAGCGAACCGGAGCCTACCCCAGCAATACACCCAGGGCAGGACACCAGCCCGCTGCAAGGCACCCCACGCAGGGCTCGAACCCCAGACCCACCAGAAAGCAGGCCCCAGCCAAACCTGCTGTACAACCACACCCAAAGTTTTGATGTTTGCATTGTAGCCTCTGAACCAGCCAGCCAAGAAACATGTCACACCTGTTCCTCTGTACACACACACACAGTGCAGAACTTGAACATTTCTTAAGAATAACGGAACACTGTTGTACAATGGAGAATAAAATCTCCAACTGCAAAAGCAGAATTTTTGCCTAAGAATGAGAAACCTCTTTTCATGCTTTCATCCCCCAAGCAACTTGCAAAAAAATTGTTATTTTTGCATTTTCAAACCAATAATTACAAACATCAAGATCCTGCCATGTAAATTTATAAGCATTACACAAGGGGCTGTTGCAGACTGCTTTTGTGTTTTCACACAGTTGTGGTTCCTAGGCTGATTTCATTGCCTGAAGACCATTTCTTTTACTGTAAGACACATTTCTCAAGGAAAAGCAGCCTCAGACTGGTACCACATCCCTTTGCACCTATTAACTGAGAAGGAGCAGCACATTTAACAAGTGCCTCTGTTGGATGAACTACATTTTTAAACCTGCAATTAAAATGTTATATGTATTATCATCACATTTATTTCCTGTTGAAATACCTCTGCTGCGGTTTATAAGTCTGAAATACTGAAAGCACAGAACACCGACTGAAGGCCGTCCTATTGATCAACAGTTCATTGACACATATTAACCGTTATTTATTGCACTCCTTGCCACTTACATTGTTGGATAATTGATGTCAGGATGACGTAGATATTTATACGACAGTGTATACTTACTGAGCTCAGTGCAAGGTAAGTAGCTTGATCAAGGGTCTACGGCATGACTGGGATTTGACCCAACAACCTCCTGGTTATAAGGGCGGCACAGTGGCACAGCAAGTAGCCGGTGTGAGAGGATGTGGGTTCAGCCCCTGCTCAGTCTGTGTGGAGTTTGCATATTCTCCCTGTGTCTGCATGGGTTTCCTCCGGGTGCTCTGGTTTCCTCCCACACTTCAAAGACATGCTGTTCAGGTTCCCCCATAGTGTGTGTTCCACTGGTGTATTGCTGAGTGACCCGGTGTAAGTAGTGTATCTAGCAGTGTAAGTTACCTTGGTGAGTAAGCTGTGTGTGGGCTGATAACACTACATAGAGTTCATTGGAAGTCGCTTTGGACAAAAGCGTCTGATACATAAATAAATGTACATGATGTACAAGGGTACAGCACGTGCCACCACAGAATGTGACTTTAGAACGGATTCAATTTACTCTCCTTCTCCCAGTTTAAAGTAGATCGGTGGTATGAATTGAAAGCACGAGTTATGTAAATTGTCACCTGTCCCGGCCGGCACGTGCTAGTCTAGCGTACGCGCGCGATCGTCTCGACTGATTGATCCTTTGATCGATGGATGCACTGATCGATCGCCCGACCGTCGCGATTGCCGATGCTCACCGTAGACGGTTTCGTGGTAACCCTTGGTGAGGAACTGCATGGCTTTGGCCGCCCGGAGGGGGGTCTTCAGAAGCCCCTGGCGGTCCGTGTTCTCTCCGAGCCCCCGCAGGATGGTGACGTAGGCAGCCTCGAGCGCCGGCAGCTTGGACTCGTCCTCGGACTCCTTGCGGGACGTGTCCAGCGCTCGCTGCCCCATCGCCTTCTTGGACTCGGCCGGGTGCTCGGCGAAGCCGTTGAAGCGCTGGAAATCGGTGACGCCGGTGACCATGCTCTGGTTGCACACTCCGTTCATGCTCGCGGGTTGCCGCCGCCGGTGTTTCACCTGCTGCTGTACTGTGTCGGCGAAATCGCTTTTCCGCGTGGGACGAAACGAAATGCCTGGCTGGTGGTGGTGGCTGGTCGCTTCGGCTTTGTGTCGCACCGTGGGCACCCGGCCACCTCCACGCGGGCGTCATATTTATTGGCAAACACAGCTCGGCCACCGTGTGATGGCTTCGTCACGGCGCCGATGACGTCAGAAGGGCGAAACGCGTGACCGCGACCTGGTGTCTCCGCGGAGCGCGGCGGCAGCGAACGGACCCGTCATCTGATCTTATTTAATCGATTGCTTCGATTTGGCGCGGAAAGGTTTGGACACAATGACTGACATTGAGGCGATGAGAAAGCCCTTTGACTCTGTGTGTGTGTTAGTGTAACATCCCGTGAGGGAGAGGAGCGCCGTGACCAGAACGGAGCTCGTGACCCCACGTGTGTGTCCAATCGGCATGGAATGCGCGCCACGGCTTTACCGAAACGCCATTCACATTCTTTCTCGTATTTTATTGTTGCAATAGTTACATTAATTTTACCCCCTCTGTGTACTCACTGAAATGTTGTGCTTTGTTTTCACACCTTGCCAAAAATGCCTTGATCCAGTTGCGCTTTCAGACAACTCCTTGACAACATTAGGACAACCTGACCCTGTTTCACACTTCATGTCACACCTCACCCTGCTCACATCCTATCTGGACTACTGCAGCTCCATCATCTTCTGGTCTTCTGGTCTTCTGGTCTTAAGCTTCCTCAGCTGTTACGAAGCTTTCCCATACGTTTCCCATGTTTTCCCATGTTTCCCGTCCCTTGTCTCCCTCCACTGGCTTCCTATAACTGCACGCATCAACTTCTTTGCTTTGCTCTGCACCAAGACTTTGCTTACAGCCTACGAGACATCAAAGGATCAGCGCCCTGATACCTTCGCAACCTGATCAGTCGCTACACCTCAGCAAGAGTGCTGCACTCCACTTCTGGACACGTGTTCAAATCGAAGCAACCAGCAAGCAGTTAGTGACACAGAGTGAGATGCTGATGGGCTAACTTACCAAGCTCAGGAGTGTTTGGGAGGAAAATTGGTATAACCTCCTTATACAGACCTAATGCCTTCCTGAAAACAGTCCGTATGCAAAGAGTCTGTGATCCGGGAGGTCCTTTCTCATTATTTTAAATGGGAAAAAATTATGTGTTCCTGGACTTTACGAACATGCCCAGAGATTTCCCCAAACACCCTTCAAACACTTTAAAACATAGTCTTGAGGAATAATGTCATCATAACGTTTGGTAAAAATTGCTAAAAAAGAAGAAAATTTAAGACTAATATAGGGCAGGAATTTTATTGTTTGCTAAAGTAGTACATGTAAAAATACAAAAGACACATACAGCACATTTACATTTATTCATCTGCCAGATTCTTTTCTCCAAAGCAATTTACATCTCAGTGGGAAGAAATGGGAAGAAACCCATCCAAACACATTTGCTGTTGATGTTCATGTCACTATCCTTTTTGTCACAGATTCATCCGCAAACCAATAGAAGTGAAGCAAGGGCTATTTTACTGAATTTTTGCACCAGGTGTAAACAGTGTAAAACTGACCGTAGCCAAAAGTTTAGTCAGTAATATCATAACTGGTTCAAGAAGTTTACGTGTCTTACAAGAGGAAGATCTACGCATGGAATTAGAATTTAATATTCAGAAATGAGTCCTGTAATTCATTGGGAAACCAGAAACTTTATGACATAGTGTAGACTTGATATGGCTTGAGCCTAAGGCTGTTTCATCCCCTTGCATATTTTTACGGGCTGTATTTAAAAGCTCTGTTTGGGAAGTTGCCTTTTAATTACAGGGAGGCAGGGTTTGAAAACACAGTAAGAGCAGATGAACACCACGCTGTCCTTTGTACGCTTATGTGAGCATACTGGACATTTACGCACAGTGAAAATGTTTTTCTAATGATTCCAGTTTGCGTCAAAGCACAGTAACTGGAGGTAACTCGCATCAGAGCAACAGACACGGGACAGATCTGTGTCACGTCTGGGCCCTCCTGCTCGTGGTATCAGGACAGACAGCACGTTTGAGCCCTGAATAAAATTGACCAGATCCCTGACAATGGCCAGTTTGCCAGTGTCGCAGTCTGAAGCCCTGGGCAGCAAATGGATGATATTGTGTGCGTGTTTGTGTAAGCGGCTGGCCTCTGTGCAAAGGTGTAATACTCTGCAGTACTGGGTGCTCCTTCACCATAGCACGGCTTGATTCTTTGGAGAGCTGGAGAGAGGGTGCATAGGCTGGCCCACTCTCTACATCCTGCTGTGTAGGTGGGATTGTGAACAGTTGGGGTGCACGGAGATCCACAGCACCCTCATAACGTCTCTGCTATGTAACAGCCCATGGTTACTATGGTGACCAAGGGCATGACTGACCCTTACGTATAGTCTTTAAATGTAGAAAAAAAGACAAAACCCTTTTCTTCATGCCACTTGATGCGCAAGTATAGGCATTTTTTGTCCAAATTTATTTTTAGTTTCAGAGAATCCATGTGATCTTGCTGATTCTTGACGACCCACATCTGATCAAGTGACAATATGGTGTAAAGACAAACTATATGAACATACAGTATTTGTAACCGGTTTAAATTTCATCTCTCAGGCTGTTTGGGGTGTGTCCTGGGCAACCACGCCCCTTTTAACCCAGCCACGCCCCCACCTTGCCTAGATCCACCCAAACACGCCCCGTGTAGCCTGGTCCCGCCCACGCCACGCCCCCTGTTGTCAGCTGCCGTACTACAGCAGTAAGGTTCGGACCCCAATTCACATAATCTTACAACTACAGTCACTTGAGCCTCAGAAACAGGACCATTATCAAACTGCTATCCCACAACACCTTACGCGCTAAAAGTATTTTGCCTGAAGTCGTACAACGTGTGAACATCACTCGTATGCAGGTTGCAGGTAGAAGTTTAATTATCAGTGAGGTTGTGGCCAAAATATTTGCACTTTTTCGCAAATACTCTGGAACTCAAGTTCATCCTAAACAGAAAAAGCAGAAATTGACCAAAATGGTTGTCCGATTTTTTATTTAACTCTAAGCACAACACAACCTTTGTTTTTGGAAATATTATTGGAAATAAGTCTAAATTTCGAACCCGAGTAAAACATTTCGCCATAAACTTTTTGAGCGGTATTTATTTTCCACGCAACTCAAACCGCGCGCCAGATGGCGACCGGAAGCAGCGTGCGCAGTTTTATCGCTTGACGGTTGGACGTAAAACGCGCAGCGACTCGGAACGCGCAGGCGCGTGCACGAGGTTGTCCCTCAGCCCGCTCTGCGCGAGCTCACTGGTGGGAAGCAGAGACGGAGACTGAGATCGCAGGTAAGCGTCTGTGGAAAAACCTCGTTGTTGCCTCCCTCCCCGCAGAACTGTCTGGGTGTCTGACATATACATTTAGCGGACATTTTTTTTTCTCTTTACAATGCGAACACAAAGTATAATTTCCCACACTTGACCCAAAACCCAGGTTCGATGGTTTGTCGACACGTTTTGGACCCACTGACTCACTGTGTGTAACCACCAAGGAGGAATAAGAAAAAATTTCACTGACGAGATTCAGACCCAAGAATTTTAAAGGAGGAATAAGAGGAAATTTCACTGACGAGACTGAGGCCCAAGACCACAATGCCTTGGCTTTCTCTGCAGGATTCATGATGCCACGCGCACAGAAGATCCCCTGTTGCTGTTCCAGGGGCTGCGAAGCAACCCCACATTGCTGAACCTCCTCAATGTTGTTTCGCTGCAGCGAAGGCCTCACTTTGTTTTTTGTTCTGTTCTTTACCAACAAGCTCTAATTAGCTCTCATTTATCATTTGTCCACAAGACATTCCCTCAAGGATTTTGGCACATTTAAAAAAAAAAAAAAAAGAAATCTAAATTTCCTTCATCATCAGCACCCTGCATCCCTCCTGCCTGGGGCATAGGCTGCCAACAAGGGCTCTCCAGGTGTCTCAGAAACACTTTACAAATATACGCTTGCAAATAAAATAATCACAAAGCCATCATGGAACTCAATAGACTCAAAAAAGATCATATGCAAAATTGAATAAATTATCAAAAAACAGACATTGTACACCTGTTGAAATAGTACATACAAGTCATTACAACTCTGCTTTGCTCCATACAGGACAAGAAAGCCCTACAGAGGGTGGTCAACTGGTATTATTATTATTATTACTGTTACCATTATTTATTGCTGTTGCACTACTCACTGTCATTGTTTTGTTTGTGCAGTGTTTCTATTGTCTTTGTCCATAGTCTGTGGAGAAGCATTCAGGAAGAATTTCATGATACTTGTACGTGGTACTTGTACCTATGACAATAAACTTGAACTTGAACTTCGCCAGCAATTCCGCAAGTCATATGTTCAAAAACACAACTTCTGAGTCACGACTCAAGGGAGGAGAACCCATGAATCTGCATATCTGCAGTCAGCGTTATATGTTAAACTCACAGGATGACACCAAAATGAAATACAACAATACATAATTATCAAACTACAACACTCTAAAACAGTATCAAATATCAACAAATATTAAAATTCAATGAAATCATAAGTGCCATTTGGAAAATGCACTCAGGACTTTTTCAGCAGTGGACTCCTGGATCTCCTGCCATGTGACCCCCTTTCCTTGGGTTGGTGATGGATGGTGAGTTGAGACTCGTACCTTGTGTGTGAAGCTGAGCTTGAATCATTGTGGCAGTTGATTGAGCTGCTTTCTCCACCTTTCAAACAATCCTCTACTGCAAACATTGATTTGCTTCTCTGGAATCATCCAGGGAGGTGGGTCACAGTCCCCTGGGCCTTAAACACCTTGGAAAGATAATGTGCGGTGGATACGGAAGCAGTTAGGTCTCTGGAAACGGACTTCTAGTCTTGAGATTGTCCTTTCTTGGTTAAAATCTTATCTGACCTTCACAGACCTTTTTTTTTTCTGGTTATGGAACTGAATACACGCAACTCATTTGGTGAGAACAGTCCTGTTGTACTTTCATCTCTCGTGCTCTAGATGTCAGCAATTGAGTAACTGTCTAAATATTCAAAATACTGTACTTCTTACTGTATACAATGGGTCCTTTATTTATGAATTTGATCGGGACCGAGAGTTGGCTCCTCACTGGGGAAAAAAAAAACTGATTCAAAGTGGAATAGAGGGCTGTGGAGATGTAACTGTAAATGAGTTTATAATGCTTTGGACAAAAGCATCTGCTAAATTAATAAATGTAAGTAGGTAATAATGGTAATGCTACACTGCCATGTCGGTATATCAGGAGCATGTGCCAACGTACCATGTTTCACAGTGCATGTTTCCAGGATACCGCAGCAACCCTGCATTTGACAGGTTATTGATTGATGGATTGAAGTGTTATACTGAATTTTTAATTTATTGTATCTCTGTGGCTTTTTACAGAACCTTCCCTGTTAATACAAAGAGGGACATCTGTATTCAGATTTCTTTCATTGCCCTTAATAGTGGTAAAAGTGACTTTGCAGTTATGATCTAATTCAGTTACGAACAGACTTTTGGACCCGGTTGTGCTCATAATTGAGGACCCAGTGTAAGCAACTTGCTGTTTACCCCATTTGACAACAGCTGTCTATTTTTTACCAGAGGAATTCAGGGTAAAGCACTCTCACACCGGTGTTCTATGTGGGTGACTTTTACTGACACCTATGGACTCAGGTTGAATTTTCTCTGCTACATTTCTAATTTAAAATAAAAAACAATCTGCCCTTTTTTTAATGTTTGTATTTTCAAAAATTTGTATCTCAGCTCTTTATTAGTTCTCTTAATTATATAAGCAACAGATGTATAGCATGCATCTCTGGGGCTGCAAATTGATTGGTGTGTGGCAAGGCAAAAGCTGCTTTGCTGGGATGTATTAATAAGGATGTGTAGTGAAGCTATATGTGTGACAGGTTGTAGGGTCCTTGCAAATTGCACCATGTTTTTCACCCAGACAGGTGAGCATTACATGATGTGACATCACGCACAGGAACCAAGTCTTTCCCATGAAGAAGCAAAGAAAGAGCAGCAACTTCGACAAGCCAGTGAGTTCTTTGATGTCTAAAAACCAGAGAGCTTAGAACTTATTTGTGTGGCTATATATTTACAACTGTGTGTGTATGTGACACACATTTCTAATTTTGACAGTCATTTGAACAGCTACCAGCTGTTCCTAAGGATAACATGTTAATAAGGATGAACACTTAAAGCAGGTGGCATGGTGGCACAGCGCCTGGGTGGTGTAAGAGGATGTGGGTTCGATCTCTGCTCAGTGTGTGTGGAGTTTGCATGTTCTTCCAGTGTCTGCATGGGTTTCTTCTGGATGCTCTGGTTTCCTCCCACAGTGCAAAGACATGCTGTCCAGGTTCACCCCTAGAGTGTGAGTGACAGAGTGTGTGTGTTCCACTGATGTATGGATGAATGGCCCATTGCAAGTAGTGTATCTAGCAGTGTAAGTCACCTTGGTGAATAAGGTGTGTGGGCTAATAACACTACATAGAGTTCGTCGGAAGTCGCTTTGGCGAAAAGCATGTGCTAAATAAATAAACGTAAATCTGTTGACCTCTATATACACCAGCAAAATGAGGTACCACTGTGTCTATAGTAACACTGTTTCTGGTTTTATATGTATGTAAATGTGTATGGTGTATATATACATTTTAGGTATTTATAGAATGAGGACAATGGTAGAAGTTTCAGATAAAAACTTATTTTATTAACTTCTAAACACACAAATCAAGATGGAAAAACACACTTAGCGGAAAAGTCTTTCCATTTGTCATTCTCAAGCTCAGCTGACACAAGACATGAAATTACTGTGCAAATTGAATTCAGAAGAATACAATCCTTTCCGCAAAGTTGATTGCAATGTCTCGCGGTGCAGCCAACTCTTAATTTCATATTTTGATTTTGTGTGTTAGTCATGTCAGAGTAATTGAATCGGTGACGTTCTCATGGAGCCATTACTTGGTTTGCTGAGGCCGACACAGTTTCCCCTGGGGTTTCCGCAGCGCGACTCAGTTCCGTAGTGCACCAGACGCTTGCAGCGTTCCCAGATGTAGCACTTGAGCCTAGCTTTGCTCACAGCAACATCTGTTGACTACTCCAGGACAAATTCAGTGCTAGAACCTGATGCAGAACTCTCAGGCAAGCAAAAAGCAGGTTTCGCCTGTGATTTGCCAGAGATACCAATTCCAAAAAGAAAACATTGCTCTAATAATACAGTCAAGTCAAAGTCAACGCGGCTTTATTGTCATTTCACCCATATACAGCCGGTACACTATACAGTGATACAAAACAACGTTCTTCCAGGACCATGGTGCTACATAAAAAACAGCAAAGCTACCTACACAAAACAAAAACACATGGTAAAAAACAGAAGATATTACAATATAATAATAAACACTGTCGATATAAACATATTACTGTAGCAGCAAAAAATACAGTTGCTCAGTACGGTAGAAGAACAGTGCAAAAAATTGCAATGGGAGTGGAGTAGTGTTCAGTTGAGTATGGGTGTCTGTGTGTGTGTGTGTGGGTTGGTGTCAGTCTAGTCCTTGGGTATTGAGGAGTCTGATGGCTTGGGGGAAGAAACTGTTACATAGTCTGACGGTGAGGCCCCGAATGCTTCGGTACCTTTTGCTGGATGGCAGGAGGGTGAAGAGTTTGTGTGAGGGGTGTGTTGGGTCATCCGCAACGCTGGTGGCTTTGCGGATGCAGCGTGCAGTGTAAATGTCTGCGATGAGGGGAAGAGAGACCCCAATGATCTTCTCAGCTGTCCTCACTATCCGCTGCAGGGTCTTGTGATCCGAAACGGTTGCTTCACTGCAACAGCATTAATATGGAGCTGACTATTATGTCACATGGTGGAGGAACGGGCGAGTTCCAGATCACACTGGGGTTAGTCATTAGCTCCTGCAGAGGAAGTCATCTGAAAGATGTGCAGAGCAAAGGAAGAGCTACAGGAAGGGTGGAATGGAGAGAGGGTGGGAGGCCGAGGGGAAGAGTTTCGGAGGGTTGGGAGGTTAGTGCTGGTGCTAGAGGCTGAAACGGCACGATGGTTGGAGTCGAAGTGCAGGCAAAGAATGGCGACAGTGCAAGGGCAGAGGCACGTTTCTTAGCCGACACTGATGAATATGGCCTTTGTGAAAGTGACATACGGTCTGATAGTGCTGATTGGGTGAGGAGAAAGCTTGGATAGATGAACAGAATCTGTCTTTGTAAGGGAAATTCCTACCACATAATCCACTCGGAGTCTGAGTGGGACATGGCAGACATTGGACAATGGATTTACCATGTGTGGGTCAACGTGTGTTCTGCGACAAAGGGGTTTGACACAGCAAGCCTAGACGTCTTTCACAAGAGGCCTGGGAAAAGTCTTGAATGTTCATTTGTTCTAAAAAAGCAGTAATCATGTAATAGGTTTAAAACGCATCACTGGTAAAAATGTTTAGCACATTGTAGCTTGGTAGCTGAGTAACGAATACTTAATGGCACACATTAATGCCACACCATGCGCAGCATGGTGGCACAGCGAGTAGCGCTGCTGTCTCATAGCACCTGGGTGGTGTGAGAGGATGTAGCTTCAATCCCTGGTCAGTCTGTGTAATTTGCATGTTCTCCCTGTGTGGGTTTCCCCCCAGAGTCAAAAGATATGCTGTTCAGGTTCCCCTATAATGTGTAAGTGACAGAGAGAGTGTGTTCCCCTGATATATGGATGAGTGAGCCATTGTAAGTAGTGTATCTAGCAGTGTAAGTCACCTTGGTGAATAAGGTGTGTGGGCTGATAACACTACATAGAGTTTATTGGAAATCGCTTTGGAGAAGAGCGTCTGCTAAATAAATATAAAATGCTTTTAATTTTTTCCTTCAACATAATGCTATCAAAAATTGATGTAGTTCATCCCATGTGCCTCAGCCAGGTGTAGCAATGGATTTGATCAGGATGGATCCTCATGTTATAGGTTTTCGAAAAAGAAAAGACATCAAACATGTAGAATTGTGGTACTAGTACAGTATTGCCTCTTGTAGTGACCTTGTGCTTTAGTTTTAATGTGTCGTTATTGGTATCATTTTTCTCAAAGTGGTCAACTTAAATGACTGTACAGTAGTATAGTGCAATTTTTGGTGTGTGGGTGTGATTAAATTAGGATAAAACTCATTACTTCTGGGAGGATGGGTATTGCTCCATACATTATCCCACTCAAGACTTGAAATGTGTTTAACAGTTGCCAGTTCTGGAAACAAAGTACAATATAATTTATTCCGACACTGCATTATACAGTAGCAACATGAATATAACTTGGGGAGGATAATTTTTAACACTCTCTTCATTACTTTTATTTTGATGTCAGGGAATATTATTGCAGAGTACAATGTGTGTGTGCACCCATTTATAGAAGAGTATTTTTGCTGTGTTCAGTCAGGCTAAGTGCCATGATAAAGTATGAGAGCAGGATTTAAAGTGGATAGCTTTACATTACAAAGCAACAGTTTGGTATTGGATTTTAAAAGACTTTTTGTAAAATATAGAATCATTCCAACAAAATAAAGACTATTAGATGTCTCAATCACCCTGGATGACAGTAATCCACACATCATCGACTGGGTCCCAAGTAATAAAATGAAGGCTAAAGATACTGGCCACCATAATTCTTTACATGTATCAACACTTTCCTACAAAGCAACTCACAATTATTTAGCCATTTGTAGAACTGGGCAGTTTTAGTAAAGGAATTTTAGGGTAAGTACCTTGCTCAAGTGTACTATAGCTTGAGGTTGGATTTGAACCTCCAGCCTTTGGTTTCCAAAGGCAGCAGCTCAAACCACTGCTACCAGCTGCCCCCATAATATGTTTCCTAGTTCAACATTCCTTGAATTTTCCTGTCTGGTTTTAATTTATACGAATCTTGACTGTACATGTGCGCACAAAACAGATTATGCTTAACATTGTCTTTTCCGGTTGCTCATCCAAAAACAGTTTACCTTACACTTTTGAAATTCTCTATTTCTTGGCTATAGCATCTGCAGTGCTGTTTTACTCTCTGCAAGAGCATGTGCCAATTTCCTATGATATTTTTTTTCCCCCACTGTGTTTCAAAAATAAAGATTGCTTGGGTATCATGGATTAAACGACACAGTCCTGCTCATTGTTACATATCAAATATTCAACATTTTATTATGTATTATAGAATGTACTTCTCAAGAAAGAAAATCATTGGAAAAGCCCAATACAATTATTAACATTTTTGAGCCAACACACACAATGTCCTGAGCAGGGTTGCGGTGAACCGGAGCCTAACCCGGCAACAGAGGGCACAGGGCAGGAGAGGACACACTCCAGATAGGACACCAGTCTGCTGTAAAGTACCCCCAAGTGGGACTTGACCCCTAGACCCACCATACAACAGGCCCCAGCCAAAGCCACTGTGCCACCGCATCCCCCTTAAGCCAATACCTTTGGTCAAAAGACATATCAATATTAGCATATTAACTTTAAATACTCCTTTGTGGAGCTGGCTGTTTTTACAGTATCAGTTCAGAATAAGTACCTTGGTCAAAGGGATTAGAGTAAGAGTGGGATAAGAACAAGGAGGCTACAGCCCAACCCATGATACTACCTGTGACTAAATGCATAAATTAATGTTTATTAAAAAGAAAATATTACAATGTTTATACAGTACATTTTATAGGTAGCTGTGGGGGGGGGTGCGATGGCGCAGTGGATTTGGCCAGTTCCCATCTGGGGTTCGAATCCCGCTTGGGGCGCCTTGCAAAAGACTGGCATTCCCTCCTGGGTGTGTCCCTTATGCCCTGTGTTGCCAGGTTAGGCTCTGGTTTCAGCCAGTGTGTATGTGTGTCAACAATATGAACAGTCACAGTGTATGGAATAAAGCAGATAATATGAAACCTACAGATACTTTAGGATGCACGTCATCAGGATCATTTGGGTAATACTGATTAATTAGTTATGTTGGTTAACAATGGTAGACCACTTCATATTTGTATCAATTCTGTGATTTTATCCATCAATCGTGTTTTTAAAAATCATATTTACTTTTTAATATACAGTATAGGATGAGTAATTCATATACAGCGAAATTCTGATGGGAATATTATGTAATGACATAAAAAAATACATATAAAAATATAATTCCGTAAATTGTTCAGTAAAAATGAGGCAAGAGAGAGGGGGAAAGAACATCGCCGTGTCCCAGTTCAATATCACCATAACTAACTCGCTTAGCTACATCATTTCCTCTGCGCGCAAACACATATCCGAAGCCGCCCACGGCTACATTGAGTACAGTGCTACTTTGTCTCCGGTTCAGGCTTCTGCGGCATTCACTTTTTTCTACATCGTCCTTTTGCATAGCACTTTCAACTCCGCACGCAAGCACCATTTTTGTCGTCCACGTTTCCAAGTGGTTGCCAAACAGAGATTCCCGCTTCCTATTGGATATTCCTCACGTCAGTCACGAAATAATACAAGGCGAGGTGATTCCCTATCCGGTATCGCAACCGGAAGTATCCTGCTGGGCGGCTTTTCTATTGGAGGTTTGCCTGTTTAGTAAAGACCCACCTGCAATGGTCCCACCTCCTCATTTCTTTTCTCGGCTTCGCTTGGCGACCATCATATTGCCTGTCAGGAAGAGGGGAGATCACGGGGGAGAGCGGAGAGGGGCTCGAAGCGGCGACGAAATGCATTTCTCAAAGAAATAATTGAGCTCACAGACCCCCTGAAAGCAGCACATATGCAATATGCGTTCAGAGGCGCCACAGGAATGAGAAGAAGGGCTGCCGTGCGTCCCTGCACTTTATATTCGGCACAGCGGATCGCCAGGGGGGATATGCGCTCAACTGCTTTTCATAGCCATTTTTCTCAGACAAAAGAGAACAGTTAAAACTGCTGGGAAAAAAAGCGCAAAAGAGGTACGGTAAAGATTTGTACGAAATGCTTGTGTTGTGTCTCCGTGTTTTCGGTGTATCTTGTCTCGCGCGAGTCGCTAGTCTGTTCGTTCGTCCGTTATTTGCCTGTATGACGAGCTCGACAGGCGAAGCGAGGGGATCCAGTGAAAAGGCAGGAAAATTGTGCCGGTTCTTTTCTCCAGAAAGGCCAAATAAGAGAGAAAGGGACCCCCTCGACACTGCGGTTTGTCGACTTTTTTTCCACCAATCATGTTATGAAGATTTATGAAGCGTTTTCGGAATGATATATGAAGCGAAGCACCGCTCTGGCGGATTTTGCCTCAGGTTGTGGGAGAAAAGGCCGCTGTTGTTGGCATCCCTTTGCTAACCAGAGCAGAAAGAAAGGCTCTTTACTACTGTCTGTGCTATTAGCCATATAATATATGATCTTAAAAATCCATACAGCATTTGCTACTTTTCAAGTCGTCCTTAACTGTTGAAATGGTTATCAACGATGTAACATTTTTCTCAAGAAGATGTATACATGATTATATGGAAATATTGAGAATGAAGTCAACTCCTCCCCCATTTTAAAAATGGAAATTAATCAAACTCCCTCCATGTAGGTAATTTTATGCTGTGTATGTCCCCCAAATGCTCTATTACCTTGCTGTTGCATGATGTGGAGCGGTTTTACCACCTGCCCAAGCCAAGGTAAATTGGAGGAAGCGGAAACAAAGGCTCTCATTTTCATTGTGCTAAAGCACATTTTGTCGAGCTGTCAGACCCCTGAAGTTCTTTGTTTTTTTTTTTTTTTTAAAAAATGGTGTCCTGAAGTAGGATAGATGCAACAAAGGTTTGTCAAGAGAGGGTCCTGGTTTGTGCTATTGGTTGTAGGAGATGGAGGAACAAAGGACTGTGGAGAAGGTACTTGTCATATGGCTTTGCCACTATGTTATGCAGTGTTGGAGCCAGGTGGGAGTGACAGGAATGAATGGACGTTCTTTTTGGATACACTGCTCTCTCTGGAGGCAGTTGACTTCCAGAGCTGTTTTCAGCAGTTCTGAGAAGTGGGACTGGAGTTGGGGGGGGGGGGTATGTGCTGCTCATGACCTATCGGTGTCGGCAAACTTAAATGGAATATGAGGCCAATGCCTGTGAGGCAATTAGATCCTGTGGCTTCTTGCCACCCCACGCATCACTCCGAGAGTGAGACACCGCAAATATCTCATTTACTCTTGTCTGGGTCGAGAGAGCACTTCCTCTCGTAATCTTGCCTTTTCTCCAGCCTTGTCTGGGATTGCTTTGCTCCCTAGAGAGGGATTGGGTGGGATGCACGGTGAATGGGTGGGGTGATTGTTGGATCAAACACGAGGGTTGAAATGTAAAACTTTGTTGAGGTCCACTTGCATTTTTACACCAACAGATCAGTGTTTTTAAATTCGCGCTGCACATGTTAAAATGACCTCTGCGGGAGCTAGACTGTTGTGCTTGGGTTGTCTTCTGATGAACTGTACGGTTTTGCTTAACTGATTAGATTACTCGCATCTCCTCCTGTAAAACAGGTTTTGGGCAGTGAGATTTGAGGGCAGGGGATGCATTCTTGGGGGGGGGGGAAAATTGTTGAAGCCCAGCTGGAAACCTCAGGAGCCAACCAGTGTTAGGGATTGTTGTAGCAAGACCCACTTAAACACTCCCATGGCAGCAATAGCAGTATTTAAAGTTGCGTGAGTGAGAGAGTGAGGGAGAACAACGACCTCCAGCCATGAGTACGTCCCACTGCTGCAGCCAGCGGGAGGGCTGGTTTCAGGCAAGTACGATCTGTTCCAGTGTAGAAATGGAAAACCCAAGATGATAATTGGCAAGACTTGGGACTGCATCTGAAACAGATTTCCTGTGGATGTCTGCGCGTGCGCACGTGTATGCACGCAAGCTGCCGTTTTGTCATCTCCTCGTCTATATTTAATCACAGTCATGCCTTTTCCGTTTCAGTGAGATTTCAGTTTTTGCCACCTAGATATTATAGTATTTGGCAGCTTAGTCCAAGGTTTCGTCTTAAGTGGTATGCTACATCTTTCATTATGCTAAGTTACACAGAATATGTGAGACTTTCCTATAGCTTCTCCTTCACTGTTAATCTGTCAAGGCTTCAGCATACCAAATCATGGACATTGTGATCTGTATATTACGACACCCTCACGTTGAATTGTATTGCTCTCAATTTCAAAGCTTCAGGCTAGCAACAAGCTGTTTGTCAGTGGTTGTGTGGTCAGGAAGGACAGAAGTACATTGGTATTATTCTCAGTGGTGGCTTCACCCAGAACCCTGGGGCAGGTTAGGGATAAGATCAGTATATGGTCAGCTGCAGAAGATCTTGTCTCATCTTTGTTCTTGATTCATCCCATTCACAGGTTTTCACGCTAAAGCTTTCTTAAGGCTGCCTCTGCCTTTCAGTGCTGTCTTTTCAAAGTGCTCCTGGCTCTTTAGTTGGTGGCCTACTTGCATATTTCTTCCATACTGTTATGTTAAAATGTTCCTCATTGTCAGTGCACCAGAACTCTGGATTCATGAGCATGAGACCTCTCCAAGATATTTTCAGTTTTTCTTGCGAAAAGAATGTGGCTCCTGCTAATGACTCAAAGTGGTCTTTCCTGTCAGCTGGTCACCAGAATTTCAAGAACTTGTGCTTATTTCTTTCTGTGTGGACATGAAATCCTAGTCCTAGTGCCCTTTTTAAAATAATTTGTGATGTTAGCAAGTACCATTAGTCAAACCCCATTGGCTCCCTCCTTGACGTAGTTCAGTAACCTCATGTATCTCTCGTGCAATTAGCTGGCATAACTCAGGGGCACAATTATGATGCTGAATGCATGGTTTCTTATGTGGCCATGATGTGTCCTGCCTACACAGTTTTCAGATAATGAACATGAACAAATGATTATAATGAAGAAACTGTTCTGTCTTGTCTTTCAGTTCAAAGGCAGTAAAACGCTATGGTTCTGTCTTGGCCTCAGTTTCACTTCTTACTTATCTGTATTTTGAGCCTTCTTTTAAAGTTTCTGTAACATGCCCAGGATGGCAAGTCTTCTGGCACTGATCTTGCTTCTGTGGATTCCCCCCCGGTGAGCTGTTTTTTAGACCTCATATGTTACTGACATACTGTTGCACATGCAGAAGTTCAGCATGATGTCATTGGTCCACATACTCCAGAGTCATCTGCTTCCTTTTGTGTCTCCCATCCAATGTGGCAGGCCGATGCAGGTGTCGGATACAGTAATGAATGTGCTGCGCATGGAGTGCAGTTGCTGTGAAAGGGTGGTGAGGGTAATCTGAAGCTGTTTTTAAAATCTACATTGATACTGAAGTAAAATTCAGCTACTTGTTCTGAAGCATTAAGTTCACAAAAGCATTGTTTTTGAGTGCAAGTGGTCAGTTTTAAGTGTACTTTTCTTTGTAACTACCTGAGTCAAAGCTGCCCTGATACAGTAGTGAAACTTATCTATAGTGCAGTATTTCAGTTTGTAGGAGGCTTGTTCCAACTGTCTTCTGGATTCTGGACAGTGCATAAATACATTGGACCTAAAAATGGTGTGATATGTGTGGGTTGTGAACCAGAAAAACACTTCAGTAACCCTCCCCCCATCTGATGGATGTGTCAAATACAAGTGATGTTTGAACCTGCTATTATTTCCTCTGCATTGCTGCAGACCTGCAGTTGCTTGTCCAGATCTGGAACACTCAAACTATGGAGAATGGCTAATTTCTGCTGTGAATACAGAACAAGTAGCAAAATGTCTCTGTGGCCACTGGCTTATGAAAATAACTTTGGAAAATACTGCAGTTTTAGTTGTGTTTCTAAGGTTTACAGGATTTTGTACCAGAATTCAGGTAAAAATCTTTCATCACAAGGATTAAAGAAATGATCTGTTGGCTTTCTTGTATTCTAGAAGTATATCTCTATGGAACACAGCAGTGTCACATGGTGGCCAGTCTTAGGACTTGCTGACTGTACTCCATAAAATGAAAGAGGGTCATGGAGACCATGGTTCTAACTCATATGTTACAGGTCCAGTAGACAGAAGGTGTGAGCTTAGTGGATCTGGCTCTGCTGCATCCTGACAACTTTGGCAGTCATAGTTCAGTTTGCATAGCTGGCAGTAATTCAGAGAACAGCCCATTTTGTCCCATTGATGTGTTCTCTCAAACAAATCACCCAAAACTTCAGGGGAATGAGTACACACAATTGACCGCTGAACCAAGCAATCACTGGTAAACCTTGTCAACAAATGGTTTTTGGGAGATGATTGACATTTTTACAGAGGTGCATTCTGTAGCCATGCTGTTTTTCAAACTCACTTTAACTTATACTCTCGTCCTCCTGTGTCCATTTTCTCTTTGTGCTTGGATTTATATGTGATTCCCTCCTGCTGATCTTCAAGGGTGTCCTGCAGCTCACGTTGCCACTAAACTCACTTGGTGTATTTAGAAGGAACTGTTAACGGTTAACTGTTTTAATGTTGAAACTTTCATTTGTTTTTAAGAGGCCACCCTTAAACTTTATCATCTAATCTACAGAGAGACCAGGCTCCAGTGGCAGAAATAACCAGTGCACTCAGTTTCTAACTTTTATATTTAAAATAATGACAAACAGCTGGTTTCTTTGACTGGAGGGGAGAAAACATCCAGGTACTTGAAATTTTTCAGTTGCTGTTTTCCTTCAATCAAATTGGATATTTTTGTTTTGATTCTGTTCCATCTTGGTGTAGGTGGCCATCCAAATTCTTACCATAACATTGATGTCTGTATGTTTTGAAATGTACAGAAATTCTTCACTATATTACTCGTGCTGTTGCTGTCATTAACCACTTGTCCTGTTTGAGTCACAGTGATCAAGAGTATCTGGAAGCATGTGGTGCTAGCTTATGCAGGGTTGCCACACACATGCGTACAAAATTGTCAGTTTAGAATCACTAACCCAACCGTAAGGCATATCTTTACACTGGGTGGAAACTCCTGAGGAGAACATGCAAACTCCACACAGACTTTGCAGTGATGAAACCTATTTCAGATTGCCTCATAGTGCCAGGACTGTGCATATGCTGTACCAGAATGAAATGTGTAATATAAAACATTGGCTAGGTAGTGTAACTGCAGAGCTTGGGTAGAAGTCATGCAAAATGTGCAGATGTCTGTCCTGAAGTCACCTGCAGATTACCTAGCTCAGGCAAGAGGGGGCAGATGAAGGCCAGGTCTCCCACTGATCCCAGTGCACAGGGCTGCAATGCTGTCAGCCGTGCAAACCAATGTGGCACCCCCCCTTCACCACCACCACACTAAAATCCCAAAATCCGCTTTTCTATCAGTCCTATCCGTATTTGTGTAAATAAGCAACAGCAAACATACCTAAAACAGACTGATCTCACTACCACAGAGCACTATACTTTATGTGAATTTTGTTTTAAATTGCACTTCTATGCATGCTTGATAATTTTAACTTTTACTATGAAAGATGCATGCAATGAAAGGATCCTGCAGAATAAGTAGAAAATTTGCTTAGCCTTAAATGCTGCAAAGTTTCAAAAATGGCAGCCCCAATGTATGTAAATGGACATTATCTGTAATTCTGAAATGCGAAAATGGGCATTTCCATACACATCTCTTCAGAGCTGTTGCATTGCACATATTTTACTTTTACCTTCTAGTTTTCAAAAGTTATACTTTTATGTATCTTTTACAGTGTAGTGTTCCTGTTTTCTCCTGCAGAGAAATGAAGACATTTGTCTTCCTATTTTGATTTGCTGTGCTGCTGTAATGTGCATACAGTATCCAAAAAAGTAAAGTGCTTTCCTGTGCTCTGTGTATGTGTTGTACACCTCCATATAGGATCAGTTCACTCTTTGCTTCTGATGACTTTGTGTGTTTGTCCCAGAAAGTGTAGATTTAGAGTATGACCCAAATGCTGATTTCCTCTGGTTATTCATCCTAAGAATCTTTAAACATTGACCAACCACTCCAGCAAAAAGATAAAAAGTTGAATAGATCAGTGAAAAACATTGAGTTAATTACATTTATCTGGTGTACACTTAGTTCAGTTGGTACAGCGGGAGCCTGAATCTGTGTTGTGGGTTCAAGCCAATGTGTGCTTCCTGTATTGTGAATTTCCCTGTAGGGGTTAATAAAGTACCATCCTGTTCTGTCTTGTGTCATAGAGCAGCGACTACCTGTGTAAGTACATGATGAAATGAATTGCCTTGTTGTACTAGTTCATGTTTATGAGTAATGATTTCCCTAATAGAAATAAAACATTTACTCCATTAGAATGTGTTGTAAAAATGGGATCACATGAGACCAGTTTCATTGTCACTGTTCCTTTCTCCTGCCCTGGGTTGGCAGCCTTCCTGCCATTGTCAATGATTGGCCTGCATTTAAAATAGTGTGACCACCATTGCTTTTATTGATATCTTGTTTTGGCTCTCCTGTTGGTCCTATTCTATCTTATACATGCATTTAGCCAAACTGTATTTTACAGAATTGTGGGACCTGGCAGTATATACATTGCATTGTCTTTTCAACTGATTCTTGTGTTCCAAACTTTATTGGCCATATGTGTCATGTCTTCATGATGGAGTATTTGCCACAGATGTAACAGGCTCAACGTATTAAGAAGCCTCTTCAGCTTGCTAAATGAAAATTTCAGTTAATATAAAACACATTAATTGTGTTGATGCAAAAAGTAAACTGCTTTCTAACTAACCAGCTAACAAAGAGACCATAAATCACAGGTGTAAACATGCAAAATAGCTTGAGAGTAAATCAAGTTATGGTGTTTAGCTGACCAGTTAAGATGTAGAAAATTTGGTTTATTGTATCCAGCCTGGTAAAGTCAATATTACCCTTATGATCCAGTAATGATATATAATTTAATGTGTGATGTTTTGGTCAATGAAGCAGTGATTAAAATGAGGTGCATTAATTTCAAACATATCTGAGTTTTCTTCTAAACTGGTGCTATAGCTTGATGAGATGTAGTCCTTGCAGAAACTAAAGATGCACATGTAAGTTGCTTGTTATACCCATTTCTCATAAGTGTCCCCTATAGTGGAAAATTACAATAAGTGATTTTGAGAATATGTGCCTTTTTATACAACATTAAATAAGCACTGGTACGTTTCAGGAAATTACAGAATACAGTAACTATGAACAGAAAATTATGCAGCGTGGGAGAATGATTGAGATTGTCTGTGATAGGGCAGTCACAGCCATTGACACTAATCAGTCTATCACAACAGAAACAGAATTATTATTAATCCCTTTTTCTGTTGCTTGCATTGTTAAGGTACTCCCCTTTATACAGCTGGGTCATTTGTATTGAATCAGTTTGGTGTATCTTGATTAATGGTGCTAAGGTAGGACATGAGATATAAACCTGAGTCCTTTGGGTCATTATAGAAAGCATATAAATGTTACCTATGTCATTGTGATATACCAGCTTCTGTAAGGGAGCAGGATTGAGGACAGACAAGGTGAGCATCACACTTGTGCGATTATTTGTGCTATTTACAGAAGCAGTGACTGGAAAAGGGTAAGGGACTGGAAATGAGGAAGGTCTGGGAATGGTCATGTGCAGGTGTGCCTTTAACTTTTTTTTTTTTTTTTACACTAAGTGTAAAAAGCCTCATTCTTGTGAGCACATGATCATATGTTGCATATTTGTCTGTAATGCTGAATGTCTAATGGCACGCTTTGCAGAGTTTCACAATACGCATTCTTTGGCGCTTTGTTTCTTTCTCATAAACACCTGAGACAAATTATTTTCCCTAAAAGTTAAAATGGTAATTTGATCCCTTGACAACAGGAATTCCTGTAAAGAGGTGATTTTTACAGAACGGGTGTATTTCTAACATTCACCTGGACAACAAGCTTTGTGGTGTCCTGGTAGAATGCATAATGATAATGGTTATGGACTAACCTGAGGGCTCCCAGTTCAGTTCAAGACACATTACTTCATTTGCTTCAGTAAAAACATTAAGCTATATAGATAAATGAAGCTGTAAGTAACTTTGGACAAGCCATGCACCAAGGAAATAATTATAATAAGGATAGAAAATGTATCAGTCTGAATAAGGTGATGTAATTGCATCACCATTCATACTAAGAAATGTTTTTTTAGAGGCGTGAATGTGGGGAATGTTTCATGAATTAGTCTCCTAGTGCTTGAGTGTGGTGGCCCAATAACTATTAAGTTAAGTACTTAACATCCATTCCTTGCTGTAGGTATTTAAATGGTCACTTTATTGAAATTCTTGAGATTTTTCTTTCAGAAGTTTTTAAACTTCTTATTCAAACTGAATTTTACAAAATAATAAGCACCTCCCCAGGATACCTCTAAATCATTTTCAATCTTGGACCCAAAAATCTGATTTTAGAAGAGCTCTGTATTATCCCTTAAATGTTTTCTTTATATCTTTAACATGCTAATTCAGTACTGAAACTTTATTGGTTGAGATGCAGTATTATAAACTGGCTGCTTTTCTCTGTCATTCCTGTTTGCTTGTAAACTTGAGTGTGTTTATTTGCGGGAACATGAGAAGGAAACACAGAAAAATGTGCCAACACACATGGAAAAAAGAGGGAGAACCACCCAAGATGGTTTTGACCTGATATTAAAATCTAGTTGAGACAGGTCTGGCAAAAAAGAACAAATGTGGGGTGTGGTGCATGGAACAAAGGGAGAAAAACAATGGTATTCCCATACTTTCCTCTTGTTTTGGTTGCTCTTTGGAAAGTGGTATGTTGTTTGTCCAATCATAACAGGTGTATTGTTGGATAACCCACCCACCATCAGCACCTTGCTGTAGTGAAAGGGCTTACACAATGGTTTGTACTGCTGTTTATGGTAATGTCCAGATTTCAAGTCTTTTCTGAAGGGTAGACTCAACAATACAGCACAATTATGTGTAACTGGGAATATACACACTCAAGCATGTATACATGTACACACACAAACAGAAGGTGGTGTTTTATTAGTTTGAGTAGATTTTAATCAGGGAAAGCACCTTTTTCAAGAATGAACTCAATGGCTTAAATAGCATACTTTCTATTTTGCTGATCATATTAAGTGTAAAATTTTGCAATGCAGGAATATCCGTGTTGATAACATGGTAGTCACTTACTCTGTTGATAACCACTTGCCATAGGTGGGACCACAGGTCTTTGAGCTTCTATCCTGAAGGCACAGAGCCCTAATCTAGGAAAGGTACACCAATCCATCATGCCACATGGAGACATGATTCTAAAGTACAGTAAAATAGACCAGTACCATTGTTTTTGCTGCCATACATTCACCTCTGTTTGCATGTTGAATTTGTTTGTGTGTGGGGTTTTTTTTTTTTTTTAATATTTTAAATTTGGCATATAATGTAGTGGAAGTTTACAGAGCAGAAATGAGATTGAAAGAGAAGTGGACCTGAAAGAAATGGGGCGTTTAGATAATTCTTTAATGTTGAAACATTCAGCAGTGAATGATAGATGGAACTTCACCGTATTGGAGCCAGAACCGAGACACTTTTGATTTTGGACTTCTTGTGCATGGAACCGCCAAACAGCTAATGGTGGGGGAGTGTAGTATCTCCATAGGGTTTGAGGGTGATCAGTTCCAGGTAACAGATTCATTGATGATTGTGGTCCACAAGACAAGTTTTGAAGTGGATCACCTACATGAAATCAAGGCTGCAAAAATGTGGCAGTCTTTCTCTCCCCCCCCCCCGGAATTTCTATACTGTGTGACTTGCACATTATTATTTTGTGTTTTTCTTATTTCTGTGTGTTGACCGTTTGAGTCCCCCCCCCCCCCCCCTCCTTAGTATCGGTCTCTTGTGTCCTCCCTGCTTTTCCTGACAAAAAGGGAACTATACCCTTGAGCTCACTAAAACTTTGTAATGAGGCTTCACTGACAGTAGCACTTTCCATCTACTACTCTAGGCTACCCTTTAGGGGTTGTGTTGGCTGCCTGTAGACAGTTGCTCCCCTATTGGTGACCAAGCCTGATCTGACCCCCTCACTGTCTCTCCTTGAGCCTTTCTCCTAGCAGAAAACACGCCTCTTGTTCTATTCCTGTTATATTTTCCACCGATGTGGTGTCCTTTCTTGTCCCCTGCTGTGTCAGCTGGCCCAGTGGCAGAAGATGGGCTCTGTGTGTGTGACAGAAAAACAAATAGGGGATGATGGGTATCTAAGATTTGGATTGTGCGTGTGCAGGTATATGTGCAAGTGGTTTAAATCCATATTATAGAAAGCTGTATTAATGGATAGGTCGCATTAATTGTGTTCCCCTCAGCTCTGTGAGACTTTGGGCTTTAAGAAACTTGAGCTGAGTGCTTCCACTTTCCAGTGACCAGGATCATGACACTGACTAATGTATTTACTTTACTGAACTGCAGCTAGAGGCCTGTAGAGTTTAGTGAAGGGGGGGGGGGGGGCAACAGTAAGGGTGTGGTGATAGTGAGACAGACAGTTGGCAGTGCTTTCTCTGCCATTGAGTTGCCACTGCACGAAAGCCCAGCCGAATCACAAGGGGGGAGAGAATTGTGCAAGGCCGTTTCCTTTGTGGAGGGGAAGTGAGGACCGCCCCGGAGAGAATAGGCGGAACAATTATAGCCAAACACTCACTCATAAGGAACAATGGACTCCAGTTTACTGTGTATGTGCATGCATGACTCCCAGTGTGCCTTTCACAGAAATAAGTGCATTTCTAAAGAAATGCATTTCCTTCAAACTTAGTTTCAATTAATATGCATGAACAGTTGGGTAGGTTCTCGTGTGTGTGTGTGGGGGTGGGGGATGAGGGGGATTTGGGGCTTCAGACAGCTGCATGCACATTGCTAGTCTCATTGCAGATGAGCCCATCCCGCCACAGTGACTACACCTTCATCCCTGTGTTAATGCGGCATTTCCCCCTGCTGTGTATGTGGGTTTCTGGGTTGGCAAGGTGAGCAGAAACTACAGCATACTGGACTACATTAGAAACTGCATCCAGCCTAACTCCTCTGTAGTCATTGGGCCCAAGTAAATGTAAAAACCATCAAAGATGAAGGCATGTCGCCCTCTGTTCCTGTTGCTCCTGCAAGTCCACGGTTTGCCCTAATGACAGCGCCACTGACTCACCTTCACCTTTGCTGCATCACAAGGGATGACTTTCTGTTTGAAACTGAAAGCCACCCCTAAATAAGTTTCCTCCTTATGCTCTGTTCCACTTCGGAATCAGTAAGGTTGAAAGTAGTCTTTCATGTATAACTATTTGAAAGTCCTTCCCAGTAACTTTTCAGTCCAGATTAACATAGGTGTGGAATCGGTCTTGTGTGTCAGGCTACTGATAAATCTGTTGGACATATTCTTTCTGGTGAAATAAGCTGCAACAAAACAAGAACCAATGTGGCATAGTCACTTCTGTTTTTCACTGGAACCGAATGGATGGCGTTCTGCAGACTGGTGGCGCTGGGGTTAATGAGACTTCCTGTTCAGCGCTGCCTTGTTTGGCAGAGCTGCGAGGGCCAAGGGGGGTCGGCCTTGGCAAAGCGTGCTTGTGGAGGCACTTGCTGGGCCTTGTTCAAAGCCAGGCCTGCTGCTGGACAAAGGCCCTGTCCGGGCTGCTCTGAAGCCTGAGCAGGGCCTGTGGAGCTATGCTACCATGACTGCACATAGATTGCCCCGCCTGGATTCTTCTGATAACATTGTGCTCAGTCAGGTGTGGAGGTCAAGGGCTACTAGGGCTTTGGATTATAGTGAGCTGTTGTGTTGTCATTTGCTTATTTTACGAACAGGCTAGTCATTAAGCCATACCTCACCACATTTATTCTAACAGTGTTGTTTTGAACAAGCACTGAGTAATCCTTTGAAAAGGGAAATGCTGTGCTCCCAACCATGTCGCTGATTTGGGTGCTGGTAAAGTAGCGGTTGTGTTTTTTGTATCTGTTTGAAAGCAAGCAACCAGGTAGAGGATGCACCATCAGCTTGGTCACAGCGTATGTGCGCGTGCGTATGCTCTGGGGCTGCCGACATCCACGCAGCGGTTTAGCATTTTCTGGGAGTGTGGTGGATGACTAATGCTGTGTTAAACTCCCAGGGTGTGGACACATTGCCTAACTGACACTCAAGTCTGGATGCTTGGTTGAAGTCTGTTCCTTGCTGACACTGCCCTGGCTAGTGTTCTTCCAAAGGGAGCTGTTGATGTGTGTTTAACAAAAGAAATAAATACATGAATATATTGCAACTCAGTGATTAACAGCTAAGTGTTTCAGGGAGAATCTGAAGATGTTTGTTTAGCCTTTGAAACATAAATCTTAGTCGATGGTTTCTTGTAATCTTGTTTTCTGATCCAAAGCTCTGGAGGCCTCCTCTACTACCCCAAAGTAGTTTAACTTCAGTTGCTTCAATCTGTATCAGTGAGTAAAAGTTAGTAGCTTTGGCAGAAGATGTCAACTCTGCAGCCTATTAATAAAGGTGACACAGACTGCTCCAAACAGCATGGTCTTTGTTCAGAAGTTCACTTTGGGCAGAAAAGCGATTTGTTCAGGAAAGGATCTGTGTTACAGGAAATGTGGTCAGATGACATGGTGCTGTGCTAGTGGTCTTGCTGAGCAAAAGGTCAGTGCAAGAAGATGTAAATCTCCCTCACAAAGGACTTTACAGCCGTGTGGCAGAGTAAAAAGTGTACTATCTGGCAAGTGGCATATATCCAGTGTGAATGTGTGTTGGGGACATGCTGCATTGTTTAGGTAGCTGTCTTTGACTCAGTGTCCCCTTTTTCCCTGCTCTTTCACCTCTTTTAAGCATGAGGTCTATTTCTTCAAGAATGCTCCAGCAAAGGGTCCTGCACATGGGCAGAATTCAGAACCATGCTATTCATCGAACTTGCCTAACTTCTCAAAGCATCCTTTTAAATGAGTTACAGTTACTATTGCTTATATTTTTCTCTGAAAGTTATGTTAGATTTAGCATAAAATGACGATCAAGTGCTCACTTGGTGTCGCTAAGCCAGGGAGCCAAGAAGGTGCTGTTCCAGGTGTTATGAAATTTAACTGGTTATATTTTTATTAAACGGGTAGTTCTTATTCCATGATGGTGTTAAAAATGTTTTAAATATTTTATTTAAAAAAAAAAAAAAAAAAAAAAAAAAAACAAATTTGGAATGGCCAGATATTTGTCAGTTTGAAATGGCCTTAAAGCTATGTATAGCTAGCAGTGTTGGGTACAATTTATATTTATCTGTCATGTTTCTCCAAGGCGACTTGCACAAACAGAGGCACTCGCACCTGCATGCTCTCACTTTCTTTGCCTTTTATAAACACCCCACCCTCTCCACCCCTTCTTAACTCAAAGAGCCTGTGGCTCCTTGCGAGCAAGGGGAGGGGGTGACTTGGTCAGGCCCAGGCTGGCACTGTAATACAGTACATACCAGCGGATCAGCTGGGAGCCGATCCATGGGTGCATTTTTAGCTGTGGCCTTGTGTCCCTTGCAGTCTGCCTGGCAACACTTCCATTGCTCTGATCCTCTACCCACCATTAACATACACAGTCACAGATACTGTCACCTACCCCTTGGACCTTATTTTATAACAGTCAACCGGGGAGACGGAACAGAGTAGGCCAAGGTAGTGAGGTGGGCAAATCTGTCATCCTTACTCTCACGTTCACCGTTGTGTACAGTCCTGTCTTCAGCAGACAGTTATAGCAAAACATGAAACCCTTCTTGTAATATAAAATGAACATTGTCCAAAATGCTCCTCCCATTTTGTTTAGGGGCAGCTATTGAGATATGGGTACCTCAGTGTACCATTGGTCTTGAGAATGAAGGCAAACATACATTGACACAAGCCAGCAATGCAGAGACCTTGAATGTGTCTGACTTCACCATCTTCCTGAGTTAGTCTCAGAGTCATCCCACTAGATCATTTTATTCCATTAGTTTTTTTTTTTATTTTTTATTTTTTCTCTACTGCACAGCACACTGGTCTGGCCCAGTCCTGCATTGTGGAAAAAATACATATTAGTAACAGGTGAATATTCACCTAATAGACTTATAAAACTTTTACACCTCTATGTAGACATGCAATATTTTAAAGTTTAGAAGTGAAGCTTTCCTTACTGAACTAATAATATGTTAATCCATTTGGTATTACTGTTCCTTTGGCTGTTGTTCAAAGAGCCTTTGATAATTTTGGTGATGATGTGCAAGGTTCAGTATGGATTAAGAATTGCTAGTTCTTTCTAGAAGTACTTGTAACTATCACCTCCCGATAGAAATCTTTTGATGTTATACTGGAGGCAGTTTCTGACAACATGAGCAGACTTTGAGCTTTAAAAAATAAATAAAATAAAAAAACCTTCTTTCAGACTGTTTTCTTTGCCTTGTTGCAGGGCTCGGTCCATCAGTCAATGGAGAAAGTGGGCAGGATGTGGAGCAACTTGAAAAGCCGCTGCCAAACTCTGTTCCACACCGAGGGCTCCGGGCGTAGCAGTGGTGGCCTCGAGGTGAGCGCCGTCCGCTGTGTGGTGGACCCTGCCCGGGGGGTACGCTTGGCCGAGTCCCTGGGCTCACGGGCTGCCAGTCCTACTCGCAGCCCCTCCTCGCTGCCTCTGGTAACTGAAGGGCTACAGGCACGGCGTGGCCACAATTGTGTGTCGGACTTGCCCCAGATTGTGGAGATCTCCATTGACAAGGAGGGCGAGGACGGGCGCAGGCCAGAGGGTACACCCATGGCACGGAGGGATTCGTACTCACGGCATGCACCGTGGGGTGGCAAGAAGAAGCACTCTTGCTCCACCAAGACTCAGAGCTCGTTGGAGACGGACAAGCGGCTAGGCCGGCCCCGTGGAGGGGGACCGCGTCGCGAGCGTCGCTATGGCGTCAGCTCCGTCCACGATATGGATTTGGTGGGGGGCCGGGGTTCGGGTGCACGCTCGCTGCGTCAGCGATTGCATGAGACAGTGGGCCTCTGTCTGCCCTTACGGACACGCAGCCGCTCCTCCAAGGCCTTGTTCTCCTCTAAGCGCAAGATCCACCTTACGGAGCTCATGCTAGAAAAGTGCCCATTCCCACCGGACTCAGACCTGGCACACAAGTGGCACCTGATCAAGCAGCACACAGCGCCGGTCAGTCCACAGTCCTCCACCACACTGCTAGATGCCTTTGACTCTGCCCACCACACACCTGAGGATGAGGAGGAGCGCCTGAGGGAGCGGCGGCGGCTCAGCATCGAAGAAGGCGTGGACCCTCCGCCCAATGCCCAGATCCACACCTTTGAGGCCACAGCATCAATCAGCTCCCTGTACAAGCTGGGACCAAAAATGGCGCCAGGGATTGGTGAGGGTTCTGGGGATGGAAGGGCAGGGTTAGGCAGCACAAGTGGCTCAGGCATAGGGGGGGCAGCAGCTTTGGTGACTGCAGCAGCAGCGGCGGTGGCGGTACCCCAGCAGACTGACTGTGACTCAGAAGAGGACTCAACCACCCTCTGCTTGCAGTCACGGCGGCCCAAGCAGCGCCACACCTCCGGCGAGGGCCACTTTAGCCGGCAGGGCCCGTGGAAGGTGCACACTCAGATCGACTACATCCACTGCTTGGTGCCGGACTTGCTGCAGATCACCGGGCTGCCCTGCTACTGGGGTGTAATGGACCGCTATGAAGCAGAAGCGTTGCTGGAGGGAAAGCCCGAGGGCACCTTCTTGCTGCGCGACTCCGCCCAGGAGGACTACCTCTTCTCTGTTAGCTTCCGCCGCTACAACCGCTCACTGCATGCACGTATCGAGCAGTGGAACCACAACTTCAGCTTCGACGCACATGACCCCTGTGTGTTCCACTCGTCAACAGTGACGGGCTTGCTGGAGCACTATAAGGACCCGAGCTCCTGCATGTTCTTTGAACCGTTGTTGACGGTGCCGCTGCACCGGACCTTCCCCTTCAGCCTGCAGCACCTGGCCCGTGCCGCCATCTGCCGCCGCACTACCTATGATGGTATAGGTGGCCTACCGCTGCCCCCTGCCCTACAGGACTTTCTCAAGGAGTATCACTACAAGCAGAAGGTGCGCGTGCGCTGGCTTGAGCGGGAACCGCTGAAGATCAAATAGAGACATTGGGGGTGGGGTGTGGTTCTTGCCTTGCACACTTTGACCGTCTCTTCCTTCATCAGATTCCTTAAAGGGGAGCAGGCAAAAAAAAAAAAAAAAACTCGGACATGACATCATGTTCCCATACCAGTCCAGCACCTGCGCACTCCTTTGTATGGATGTTCAGGCAGAGTGGGGATGTGATGTGGGGGTGGAGCTCTGGGATGGCTGTGTAAAACTATACAAATGTGTTATAACCTCTTATCATATTATTTACTTAAGTCACAGGGACTACATACACATATATAAATATATACAGTATACGCTGTCCAGCAAACACACATTTTTTTTTAGCATCGGCCTTTTTTTTTTTTTTTAAAAAAAAAAAAAAAAACGGGGCCCATCACGATTCCAGTTCTGTCATGACTTCTGTCTGCTTCTGCCTGTGTACCCAGGGTGTGTCTCCAGGCTTTTGGTGGGAAGGCTCTAAACAAAATCTGTTTCGTGTATGAAACAAAGTAAATTCTTTCACTTTTTCCTCCTTCTGATAAAGCAACTATGCGGCTCCCCTTGACATTCAAAATACAGTTTTCTGTAGAAACATTGAGTCTTCAGGGATTCAAAGGGGCAGACATGCTGCGTGTTGACTGTCCTACTGCGAAAGGGCAGTTCCTCGTCTCAGCTTTGCGACTGGTCAAAGGAAGTCGGAGTCAGCGGGAGACCTCCAGCTTATCTAACTACGGACAAGGGACAGTGTGACAGTGAGTCTGGAGAAGGCCGATAGTGGATGGACTAAACTCCTGAGCAGAGGACACGAAAGGGAGGGTGCGAGGGGGATGAATGATGTCCATGGCACTGCGTGTCTAGTACAGCAATGCTTCAGATCGGCAAAAGGGCTCCACTGCATCCTGCTTCCTACTGGCCTCCAGGAGCTGAGTCCCATGCATGTGTAATTACAGTACAATGTTTGCATCATGAGTATTTGCTGCTCTTGCTTTCTTAGCCTCACTAGTGCGCGCAATAGACAGTCCTCTGTACCTTATTGCAAACCTTAATTCCACTACCACTAATTGCACAGGGGTGTGTAACATATGTGTGTATACGTATGTATATGTGTGTATATACATATATTACTTTTTAAGTTTGTTGGAAACTTAAATAATGGGTTGCCAACATAGGGCACTTTAGCTCCTCTGTGTGCAGTTGAATCCTTTTACACTGGGACCACCAACACACACTTGCAGGCACACACATTACACTGTATGTCTACTTTATGACCCCCACCCCAGAAAAAAATTGATGGATGCATGAAACTTGAAGGTGCACTCTACCTGAATTTATATGCATATATATCAGAATCCTGATGCCAAAAAATAAAACATTGAATAGTAATCAAAGATTATTTGGATGATGATGGCATCATATATGACTATGTTACCAGACTGATTACATGTAATTTATAAATTTTTTTTGGCTTTGCCTCCCGTCAAATGCTGTTGCGCCTCTCTCGCTGAGTCCTTTTATACTGGGCATGATTAATGCTTCCCCCCCTACATTCTTTTCCTTCCTGCCTTCTTCCTTAAATGACACTCATTCTTTTCTAGTCCACCTGTTGCTCCTCAAAAGATGCCTAATTTGGAAAGAGAGGGCTGTCCCATCAGACTGAATGGGATTCAAGTCTATTGTCTGATTGGCACTTAACTGAACTGGAGTACCATAGTTGCTTTACAGAAGCACTGCATTCACCTTTTTCATGCATTTATTTCACCACAGTGAGGATTTTCTTGCCAAATAGCATCCAACTTGTGTTTAGCACTAACTCTATTCATAATTCACCATATTTTCAGGACTCGTGTCAGTGGAGATGGCAGATCTGATGTGCCTTGATATAATTGCTTTTATATGACTTCCTCTGGTGCGGAACAGAGTGTGGATAGTACTACATAAGGCACATATGTGCTTGCTGTTTGAGGACACGGTGCAGAAACACATCCTACACTACCTATATGAAATGGAAAAAGGGGCAGGTAGTTTTATTAAGAAACTATAGAAAGCTTGCTCTTATATAAAGCTTGATCTTAAGGGTTATTGTACGCGCATAAAATGACTGGGTGTTGTCTTGAGGATGTTGTCTTGGTGCTATTTTTGGAAATTTTTTTCGATTGTGGGGGTTTAACAATTTAAAGCCCTCATGCCTGAAATGGTTTAAAACCCTCTTCATATTGTATGCTAGTATTGCTTCACCTCCCAATTCTCCTGTCTATAGTATCCCTTCACATTAAATGGACTTAGCATCCCTGTTCCAAGGTTTACTGCTAGATCAGTTCATTTTTACCTATAGAAACCTGTAAATTTTTGGACGGGTTGGTCTGACCATACACATTTCACAAATCCTTCCTAAAAAGATGTATGGTTAAATGTTAGATTAGGTGTTCCTAATAATTTTAAGATGTTATTAAAAACGTGTTATTTTAGATCTAAGTACTGTATGTAGATAGATGGGGGTCTTGTGGGTTTTAGATGAATTTTGCACCTTGTTTTGAAAATAACCTAAAACGAACATCTGGAAGTCCTTGTGAAATCAGTCTCCTGTGCAGTGGGGAAAGAATGGCAACACACAGATGAGCATTTTAGAGAAGTGTTGAGAATGGCAATCGGCAAAGATGGGTACAAAGATTCTCAGCTTCAGGGGCAGAGTCTTTTGAGGGCTGTTATGTGAAGATCCCCCTAGGCCCTGGTCAAGGCCCATGTCAGCTGTTACTTGTGCACTAATACATGAAACTTGAACAGTAGAGAGGCTTAAAAATTACTCAGTGGTATAGGAGTTTGCCTGACATTTATATAAAATATAGTTTTGAAGAAAAGTGAATGAGATTAATATAGTTTTTAAATTGATATTTTTGATATTGCTAATCATTGAAAATACAGTAATAAATGTGGATCTTTTAGCAGTGTTGGTTTGCAGAGATTTATAATAGGTCAGCAGTCTTGGGTCAAAGGTCAGGTCATTTTCCAGCAGCTTTTTCGGTTTTGTGTTTCAGTAGAAAGCTGTTTGATATATTCATCTTTGTCCCTTTTAAAAAGAGGAATAAGAAATTGGTGCAATTGTGTTTGTGCTTGGTTGAACTGATGTGACCAAAGGCTGTGTTTTTAAAAGAGCGGTCATATAAATGGCGACGGGCCAACCTGGAGGAGAATTGCCAGCTCACATCCAGCTCACGGCTTGTCATTTGCACATCACCCTGTGAGGTTTTCTGTTTTACTGTTGCCATCTATCCAGTACCGTGTTAGAATCCTGCAAACATTTCAAAGGCAGCCAGTTGTAATCCGCCTGTGAAAGTGGCGTACTAAGTAGTTTCACAGTATTTCCTCTCTAACATACCCAGAATACATTTCCAAGTGACACAACATCCTCATTTCCAGTGCTTATGGTCTTATGTCTCTTTCTCTGTTGCATATAGGGTTGCAGATCCCTTTTTTTTTTCCTCCCCTTCTTCTTTCCCCTCCTCCTTTCAATGGTTGCATTGTTATTTAGCTGAAGACTGGCTATCCAGTTATTTTGCACTTTTATGGTCAATACTACTCTGCATTTCGGTAAGACCAGCTGCCCTTTAAATGCATTCAGCTGTTGTTCTCTGGGAATGTGCACTCTAGTTATGTCATTTTGGCAAAACTCCTTTTGGTGCCATTCGGAGCATCCCTTACAAATATAGTTATCAAAGCAGATTGTTTTGGACTTGGATTACTAATGCAAAGATTAATGAAATCTAATCTTATCACCCAGAAATTTAGTTTAAAATCGACCATATGATGTGTTTTATTAATATCCGTGTTATTCATATAGAATATGAAATAAGTGCAAAAAAGTGGAGATCTTCAGACATACCTTTTGGTTTTTAATCAGTATTCATTTTTATGTGTATCAAGCTCTCGTTCACTCTCTCTCTCTCTCTCTCACACACACACACACACAAAGGCTACAGCAGGTGCAGTGGACCTTGGCATCACCTGTATGTGGTCAGAGAGGCCCCATCTGGGCTCACCACATCCCCTTCACTGGGGGAAGAGGCCCAGACACTAATGGCAGCATGCCCCTTTTGCCCCACACCCCCCTCACCGTCTGCCGGCTGCTAATCAGAGGGCTAAATTTACTGCCCCTGTCTAAATTTAGCCGATGCTGAAAGGACTGGCTCTGTTCAAGGTTTTTAATTTTTTTGGGAGGGAGAGACTAATGTTTTCAGTAGGCTGGCCCAGGACTTACAGAGAACCTCTCACGCTTTCAGTCTGACCGCCTCTTCAGCATCCTGTTGACTTTTTCGATAAATTCGTGTTAGAAAAAAAAATCCGGTATGATTTGTTTGTATTTCTGCTCATGCTGTGTCACTTAGTGAACACCAGGTGCAGGTCTGTTTAGCAAGACCAGCATGGCCCTGCTCTGCGCTTTTTAAGGTTTGGAGCAGTAAGACATTGTGCTGTTTCTGCCTCCTTGCCTGCTTAGGATGTGGTCTCTTTGTGTGTTTGGGTTGGGTTGGGGGGGGGTGGGCGGATGGGGGGAGGAGACCAAAACTGAAATAATGGCACTTTAATTGTGTACTATCATGTGTTATTTTGAGCACTGAGTCCCAGAGTGCTTAAAGACACATGTTCCTTTTCTACGGTGTTGCAGATTTATGTTGTACAAGTGCGGTTCCCCCAGTGCAGTGTAGATGATGTTGGGTGTGCTCAAACTCTGGGATTACATGAAGCACATGGAACACAGGCCTTTTCTTCTTTGGAAGAAAGAGGTCTGCTGGTCACATAACTGATTTAGCTTTAGGTGGGTTTGGGGAGGTGGGACCTGATGAAATTCCCACAACGTCCAGCAACTTGCAAACCCTCTCTGTTCTGTCGCTGGGTTTCATATCCAGGACGTGACCAGCCCAGATATCCGGTCCTGTGTTTTTGTGTGGGTGGGTGTGCTGTTCATTTCAAGGACTGACCCTGCTGTAGGATGTGTAAATGGATTAACCTAAGAGTCTAAGGGCTGAAACAGGATTGCGGAGCCTGCTTTTAATGAAGAGTTGCTGCTGGCTTTCCCTTTCCGCTTGTGCATAAACTGTGCTACCAGAATGTTAACATGCAAGTCACATGACCAGGGTGTGTCCAGTGATCTTCCTGGGGTCAAATTTTGCTCCACCTTGTTTGAGCCCCTTTAAAGGAGCTCATGTATTTTTATTTTTAAAAAAAAGTGAAATTGGGGTATTACTGGCACATCAGTTGTTAATAGGTAGAGGACAAATTTGACTGAGACTGTCCTCTCTCCTCAGGAGACCTGAGAAATGCACCACAGGCTCTAATAATTCTTACTACACATCCTTACTACACAGTATAGTTCAGTAGTTAACGTTTTGGAGATTCATGTTCATAATATTTAAGAAATGTCTCATTATGGTGGCTGAGTAATTTAATATGCAAAGAAAAATGTACCTAAAGGAGTGTGTGAGAGACTGAAATGATATACATGTATCTATGTATTTTCTTTCTGCTCCCTAATATGCAATGGAGTGTCCACAGTTGCGGTCCTCGGACACTTTAATGCGGTATGTGCACATTGGGTGAGAGGACACCGTGGCGACCAAACTTGACGATGACGGGAGCTAATGGAGGCCGTTCTCCAGCACTGGTTCCCCTTTACCCTTTCACACGCTCGTCATATCATGCTTTTTCTCCTGCGCATTTTTGTTTTTTTTTTTTTTTTAAAAAAACCCCACACTGCCATCAGTTTGGAAGGATTTAGAAAGTATTACTTTTGAGAAGTTTAATGATGTAATTGTATACACTTTTTCTGTTCTGTGCCCTTTTGTCTTTCTGTCCCATCTCTAAACTTAATTACTTTTTTGTTGCAGTATATGTTCAATTGCAGAAACCATACGATGCAACACTTTGTGTTCACATGTAGCTGTCACTGTTGGTGCTTGGCTTATGCTTCATTGTCTTAATATTCCAAATAAAACTGTTGTAAGTGTAAACTGATTTCTGCTGCCTGAATTTTTTTGACATTCCTTAAACATCAAAATAGCCTTATAGTCAATGTACTTTTCGTTATGAAAATTCATTTTTAAATCTGCATGTTGGTAAAGACTTTCAAGGTCTTAATGTATTAGATCTTAGTACCACCTTAAAAAAAAAAAAAGCTCTAAAAGCTATAGCTCAAAATACTCTGAGCTATAATGTCAAGTAGCGTGATGGTGCCTGCACTGTTTGGGTGTAGGTCTCAGTCTGTGTGCAGTTTCCATGTTCTCCCTGTGTCTGTTTCCTCCCACAATCCAAATGCATGCAGTTCAGGTGGACTGGTCACTGTTTTAATGTATGATTTATCTGTGAATGTAACCTGCAATGCACTGGAGTCCTGTCTAGGGTGTAACTTCTACCCTTGTACCCAGTGATTCTGGGATAGGCTGTGAAATCCTGACCAGGATAGGCGGTTAATGAACGTAGGGGTAGCATTTAAGGAAGAATGATGCAGAAAGTACAGTGCTGAGCCCAGGAGGTGGTTATTAGATGAGTATCTGTCTTGTCCTCCTTTCTCACTGCTTTCCCTTCCCACCTTTTTCCAGTGCTCTTGATCTTGTGCTCCCTGCCATTCTGTGTGCCCCTGTCTTGGGAAAAGGGCACAGCAGGGTCAGTGTGTGGGAACACAACATTGCTGCGACCCCTGCAGCGCTCTGTGTCGTGTCTGCCTGAATGGCATGTACAGCTCCCCGTCTGCTGCTGCTCATTTGCCCAGTGGGTAGAGTAAAGGGGTGGGCATGGTCCGCTTCAGCTGGCGAGGTTCTACAGGGGCTCTGGAGACCAGGATCCAGGGCAAGGGAGGTGCCAGAAACCCCAGTCCGGCGCTGCTCTTCCTTTGAAATGAAATAAAAATAGCATGTGGGTTATCGGTTTCATGCTGGCGACCTGGGCCTTATAAATAATTGACGCTCTCCACGGAGAGAGAGCGGGTGCGAGCAGCCTTCACCCGGTGTCATGCAGCAGTTGGCCTGTCTGGAAGGGCCGTGGTGAAGCAGCGACTCGCCCACTGGTGCCCATGTGCTCGCACCCAACGCTACAGCAGCTCACGGAAAGGGGTGTCTACTGTGTCCGCTGTCCATCGTGATTCCTTGCAGATATCAGTGAAGCATTGGTGGGGATGATACCAGCTTGGCAAATGTCCCTGAACTGCATGTTTTACGTGGGCCTGATCATTTGCATTCCAGTGAATGATGGTTGTTTAAAAAAAAAAAAAAAAAAAAAACCTAGGACAGCACATGAAGTGGTTTTCACTTTTTTCTCTCTACTGTAATTGTCGCAGTATGAAAGTGAGCTGTGTTTCTATATCATTACTGCACCCAAACACAATAGCATTGTTGGACCAGTTTACTTCAACTTGCTTCTACAGTGTTTATAGGTTATGTCATGAGTTCTAGTAATCAATGATGAGATGGTGAACACTGCACGTTTCTGGGATGAATTGGTCAACAGTCTGCATTGCATAAGAATTTGTGGAGAGAATGCATTTTTATTTTTCAGTTAAATTGGTTTCAACTTGAATCAGATTAATGTAAACTTACATTTATCTGATTCTTTTCTCCAAAGCAATTTACGGTGTTAGTCTACCTACAATTATTTACCCATTTATACAGCTGAGTAATTTTTTACTGGAACTACTGAGGGTGAGTTCCTTGCTCAAGGGTACTACAGCCAGAAGTGAGATTCAAACCTGTGGCCTTTGGGTCCCTAGGTAGCAGCTCTAACCACTATGCTACCAGCTGTCCAGAAAAACTTATTGAATGTTACAATGAATCTTATTACAACTGTATCCAAGATTCTTACAAATTAACTGAGATGTTTTTATTATAAAACGTTTACTGATTCTGTAAATGAAGCTGAAAGTGGCCAGAAGATGAAACATTGCATTTTTATGGGACAACTGGTAGCATAGTTGTTAGAACTGCTGCTTTTGAACCCAAAGGTCACAGGTTTGCCTCTCACTGTCTATAGCTCTGGGTATAGTACCTGCACTTACAAGGTACTTACCCTAAAAAGCTCCACTAAAAATTACCCAGCTATGTAAATAAGTAATTGCAACCTTAACATTGCAAGTTGCTTTTCAGAAAATTATCAGCTACATGAATAAATGTGTAAGTGGAGGGATTTCTGTATTGTGTAGCTTTTATATAGACAGTGATGAAAGTAAGTTTGAGTCATAAACGTGTCAAGTTACGGACAAATGTCAGGTCCTAATTGTGTTTGTAAGTTAAGGAATCTGTAATTTGTTATAGATCAGAGCTAATTTAATGTTGCCGTAAGAGACACTAAAGGATTTACTTTGGGTAGAGCTCGGTGGCCTGGATTTAACATGATGGCGAGACAGTTAAGCTGACATCAGTTTCCAGGCCCTCTCCTCTTCTCGCGTCCTTAGAAATCACTTGATCTTGGATCACCCGAGGAGGCCGACCTCTGACTGATTCCCATGCTCCACGTTCGGCCTGTGTGTCACATTATCGGCGTCTCTCTCGCTTGGTTGAAAGGGTGGTCCTGCAGACCACAGCTCGCATGAGATGCTAAAATGGAGAGACATCCAGGCCGTGCTCTGGGCACTCCTGGGGGAAGGCTGTGAGAGACAGAAAGAGAGGGAGAGGTGGGGAGGAATCCTGGCTGCCTCAAGCACTTTGCCCCCCCCCCCCCCCCACCTCGAAGCTGGTCGCAGCAAGGAGTGCAGTGACCATCTCCTCACCTCTTACGCATGGGCTCTGGTGCACGCATGCACACTCACTTTTGCATATTTCATTGCAGAAATACATCCCCAGGGAATATTTTACACTCACTCCACATCTTGCTATCAGGGCTTGCAGCAGCTGCTTTGCTCAGAACTGCGGAGTATGTGGACTGACAGAGGAGAGCTCCTAATGCATCTTCGTGCTGCAATGTGGTAAAATGCAGACCAAAAAAAATCTCCAAAATAAGAGGTGGCGGCACAGTGAAGTGGTGCATGCAGGTTCACGATGACTGTTGGTGCAAAATTTGCAATGGGTTTCTCTTTTTTTTTTTTTTTTTAAATTTCTAAATTGTTCAGTTTGAGTTCGTTCTTCTAGGCACATTAACGTACGCATACAGAGCATGGGTGTGTGGTACAGTTGCTCAGCCGCAAGATGAAGCCTGATGTTATGGTTTTGAGTCTGAGCCATATCATCAGCAGGAATCTTGCAGGAAGAAACGCATCGCAGCAATTTTCTTACAGACGTTAAAGGGGCACGTCGGCATCGTGGATGGTACGATCCGGCAAATTGATTTGAAGCCACGCGTTTCGCGTGATCCTGGCTTTCGTTCAGAACGTCTCACTGGAAAAAGGAAGCAGTCGTTTCAGTTTTTCCTCTGCAACTGTGACACAGCCTCTTCCCCACATGCGGATCCATCCGAATACTGTGAATCCAGAAACGGTGGCTGTGGTGGGTGGTTGTGTATTCATTGTTACTGTCCTAATCGACTGCTTTGTTCTCTTTTCTAGAGCTGCACAATGTACACAGCTGTTTTAAAATATGCTCCTCTGCTGATTTTTTTTTTTTTTTATTTAAAAAAAAAAAAAAAAAAAAAAAAAAAATTTATTTTTACCCCATGACTCTTCTGCATGGCTTGTGCCAGAGGCGAATTTCCTCCACTGCTGTCTGTTCGCCCTGTGTGCGCGGTGGGGCAAATTGAGGGTGGCGTGGAGTGGGTTGTGGGGGTTTTTCTTCAGCAGGATGAGTGTCATCTTGCCCTGGGTGCTCACAGGACCACCCAGCGCTGGCAGGAATGCTTCATACTCTTGGATCCTTTGTGTCTTGTTCCAAGAGTCTTTAAAAAAAAAAAAAAAAAAAAAAACCCGATTTCTCAATCTCTCTTCTGGTTATGATTGAGCAGAACGAGACACTTAGTCTCTACAACATTGTTTATTTCTGTAGTGCATGCATCTCATTGTTTAACTGGTAAAACATTTCTAGGTCTTAGCACACCTGAACAATCCAGGTGAAATACCTTCTGGTTAAACACACACACATTTTCAGAACCGCTTGGGAACCAGAGCCTACCGGGCAACACAGGGCGCAAGGCCGGAGGGGGAGGGGACACACCCAGGACGGGACGCCGGTCCGTCGCAAGGCACCCCAAGCGGGACTCGAACCCCAGACCCACCGGAGAGCAGGACTGTAGTCCAACCCACTGCGCCACCACACCCCCGTTCTTCTGGTTAAACTTCATAATTAAATAAAACTTGTTTGGCTTTTTTAAAAAGCGTATTGGAAGAATGTCAGCTATCATATCAAACTCCACACAATTATTCAAGTACAGTATTTCCTGAGGAAACGGAGTGCACGCAGTGTCCAATCCAAATGGCAGACTCGGAGCTTTGTGTTGTGGTTCTCGACTACAGTAGATCAAATAAGTATAATCGAGACAAGTGCTGTGACTTCACCCCATAGTTAGTCTCGCACTTCTCTTGGTTTCTGGTTTCTTTCTATACTTTTACAGTCAGTTCACCCACTCCTTATTCCATCTGCATCCAGTATGAGCCGAGTCATGAAACCTAACCACAGACAAGCAGTAGCTGAGTTATAGTGTGACTTTACTTACAATGGTATGGTGTGGGACAGTATGATTGCGCTCTATTCATGACGCGATACCCCTACTGACACCTTCCTCATGGAGGTAATATTGCAGACCTGTACCCTGTAAGCTGATCCACTGCTGTTGCACGGAGCCTAGCTGACTCTCCAGTGTGGCTCGAAGTGTCCTTTCCTTCCTGATGCCCATCCTCTCCATTCCTCTCAAATCAGCCTATGCCCTTACAGAGACCCCCTACCCTCGAACTTTAACCATATCCTTCTAAGCGGTGGCCAGGCACTCTAACTGCCCCTTCCTGCCGTCTTTTCTCTAGCCTTTGGAACTTTGCTCAACCTCAATACAATCTAAACCTTCTCTGCAGGCCGAGAGACTGCAAGTTCACTAATGCAGCCCTTTCCCGTTCTTTCAGCTTTCCCTCATGAATCTGTGCATTTCACTCGCTTACATTTATGTTTAGTCCTGTGGCTCACTTCTCGGTTGCCTGCATGTATGCAAGGTTTCTTTCCCTCTTTATTCTGAATGAGGAGTAGAAGTGGGACTGCCTTAAAGACACTACCCCAAGACTATATATACCCAGACTGTGGGGTCTGGAATAATCAGATCAATGTTTAAAATAGTACCGCTCCAGTCTGCTCCCGCTGGCTCATCCTCACTCGCTTGCTCCCCTTTGCTTTCACTTGTTATGCTGCATAACATCAGGGCTTGGCTGCCCTTCCTATAAACTTGGAGCCTAGGAGCCCTACACACTCTCACCACCTTTTCTTCACCTCAGGAACATTCTGGAAGGTTGTCTTCAGTAGGAGGGGTCCTATTGGAGTTGTACATTTATGTGACTTCTGACAGTTTTCACTAGTTTTTTGTGTTTTTCTTTGGGAGCCAGTTTTCCAGGACAATGGTCTAGGGTTTTACTTGCCTTACTCTCAGTGGGGCCAAGGGGAAGGTTTGCTGCTGCTGCAAATCCATAACAGAGCTGTTTTGGAGACTGCGGTAAAGCTGTTGAAATGTGCCGAGAAGTGCTGTCGGAAAACCCCGATTTCAGGACTGATAACCACTCGGCTTTGCTTTGATGAATGCTGTGTTTCAAACCCCACAGTGTTGTGTTTCTCTCATCCTGAGCTTATGATAGAAGGCAAATAGTGAGCAGAGTTTGCTAGGTGTCCTCCATCCAACTTTCAGGTGTCCTTTCAGGTGCTCAGGTATTTGAACACTTGTGTAGTTTGGATGAGTGAGGTTTTTGGCAGCTTTTGGTATGTTTCACTGTGTTTCTTTTTCTTGCAGGAGAGAGTGAATGCTGCCATGTTCCTTGTGAATTAGGGACCGGTCACTGGAGCAACCATGATTCAATTATGATGTTGTTGACTGGTCTAGGGATCAAAATTGACCATCATGTACATAATCATGTACTAAAAATGTTGAGGTGCCCAATGTGTAATGGTTTCAGAATGAATTCAACAAAAATTTATCAGCACAGCACCTTACATTTATTTATCAGACACTTTTCTCCAAAGCGACTTCCAGTGAACTCTATGTAGTGTTGTCAGCCCACACCCCTTGTGTCTTACACTTACATACACTATTTACACTGGGTCACTCAGCCATACATCAGTGGAGAACACACTTTCACTCACACGCTAGGGGTAAACCTGAACAGCATGTCTTTGGACTGTGGGAGGAAACCAGAGCACCCAGAGGAAACCCATGCAGACGGGGAGAATATGTAAACTCCACACAGACTCAGTGGGGGTCTATCCCACGTCCTTTTGCACCACCCAGGTGCTGTGAGACAGCAGCACTGCTCACTGTGCCACCGCGCCGCCCACCTGGTATTGTTTGTCAATGGCTGAAATGACACTTTACGATTTTACTAATAATACAAATACCTCCTGTACAGAATACCCTAAAGATGCATTTAAAAACTCTTCTGATGGTGTAATGTAACAGAGTTTACGTATGAAGCACAAGTTGTACTGCTGAAAGACTTTTAAATCAAAACAGAAGTGTCTTGAAACCCAGGATGTTCCAGGAGGAGGTGGCTCATGGCAAACAACTAACAGGAACAGCTCAGCCTGTGGTCCATACTTGATGTGGCATCACTACTTTGGCTTCCTCCTCAGTCCTGACTGCAAACCAAGGCCTCATTAAACTGGGAAACTGCAGACTGGCCCATGACCCCACGAGGCTGTGTAGTGTATTGCGCAGTGTGTGTTTCAGAAAAGGTTTCCATCCAGGTTCTTTTACTAAATTCATTCAAACGTTTGGTGTCATGTATTGTGTCTTTACAATTTCCTGTGGACCGAGTGACGAGAACTGGTTTTGACTCCGTCCGAAAAACATTTTTTTTTTTTTTTTTTTTTTTTTTTTTTAAATTTGCCTCGAGTAAACTCTTGTCCAAAGCAATGGACAGTGTGTGTCATTTTATCTCTTATGTTTATCATTTAATCAACCTGGAAGCTCGGTTGGTGTAAACCAGAAGCGCCATTGAAAAGTTGCCACGCTTGGTGCTGTGGAAACGAGCATGAAGGTGGGGGGGTGGCTTTTTAGAAATCTGAGTTTGGGATCTGGCTGGGAACGGGAATTGTTATTGTGGTTGTTCTTTTTCATGTAATATGCGCATGTAGAATCTTAAACCACCCCGCTAAGTTGGTGGTACTTTTACTTTCTTTTGCGTCTACACAGCGTTCACTCAATTTCTTAAAAAATCTTAAATATCGATGAAGCCCTCACGTAACCACATTTGCACCTTGATTAGATATGTAAATGTGAAACGTAATATGCAATGCAGCTGTCCCAGAGACTACCTTTCGTCCTTGTGTCCAGGTGTAGTTGTGTATTTTTCTGCTTCTCTCTTAGGATTTGGCTGCTACTGATCGGATGGGGTGAAAGATGGAAAGGACCGGATCAGAACAGAGGGCGGATAAGCGATCAGCAAACGCCACCAATAATGGCGCCACAGCGTGTGTGAGACAGAGGGCAAGAGAAAGCAGAGAAAGCAGAGAAATGTTATGGAAGTCTCTCCTCCTCTTTTTTGGGCCTCCTGTGTGTTCTTTCCCAGAAGGATGAATCAGAGAGGCTGACCGCAGAACAGTCCAAACCCCTTTCATTCCAACCTTTCATTCCACATTAAAAGCAAGGGAAGAGGAGGGGGGTTGAGACTACAGTATCCTGCTGGGCGCTTGGAGATTAGTGTGACTCACCCAGCTGCTGTGACTACGCAGTCATTTCAACAGCAGAATCACAGTGGAACCTGAATACCGCCCCCACCCCACCATAAAGTCCAGAGCCGAATCAATTACCAAATAAATGAGAGCGCAGCTTGGTATGGGACACCGTGACCACAAAGTCAGCACTCCGAGTTCAAGGCTGTGCTCACGGAGACCACTTGGACCAGGAAGTAGCACGGGCGACTTCACCTCTTCAGCTACATGAGCGATGAAAACATCCCTTGCACGTTGGTCGCCCACAAGTATTACCCAGTCTTGCAGTGTGTTGAAACATGCTAGTTGGAGGAGCGGGAGGGAGGTTTGAACTTGGCGTCTTGGGTTGTGTGTTGTTCTGTAGGGCATTTTAGGACTGAGCAGAGCAGCAGGAGGAGCCGTCTTAATTGACTCCATGGTGCAAAACAGTATTTTACTCTCAGCTGAACCGTACCCTATGCAATGGACTGGTTCCCTGTCCAGAGTTTACTCTTCCTAGCCTGGTGTCCAAAGTGCCATGATTCTCAGAAGGATGTGGTGGTGGTGGTAGTGAGTGAGTGAGTGAGTGAGTGAGTGAGTGAGTGAGTGAGTGAGAGAGAGAGAGAGAGAGAGAGAGAGAGAGAGAGAGAGAGAGAGAGAGAGAGAGAGAGAGAGAGAGAGAGAGAGAGAGAGAGAGAGACAGACAGACAGACAGACAGACAGACAGACAGACAGACAGACAGACAGACAGACAGACATGTACCCTTTGATTTACCATTAAATTCTATGGGTTCAGGGTAGGTGTGGTGCCCGCTGTGTTGCGAGTCTGGGGTTCGAGCACTGTTTTGAGTGCCTAGCAATGGCCTGGTTTCCCGTCCTGGGTGTGTCCCCTTCAACCTTGTGCCCTGTGTTGCTGGGTTAGGCTCTGGCTCACTGGGACAAGCGGTTGTTGACGATGGACGCTTCACTGTAATTTTGACAGCAAGGACAGTTGAGCAGTTTCATAAGAATCGTTGAGTTAGCAGGCACATGGGAATGCAAATATTTGTAGTTTCAACTATCAACCCTTGTATCATCTTGATCAAAGTATGTCATGTCCTGAGCAAATAAAAAGAAACAAATTATGTGAAAAAGTAGGACTTTCCTCTTCATAGTAGTTTGGCAGTATTTTGTCAGAATGTTCAAATTGAGAAAATAGTGTATATATTTTTTTATTATTATTTTATATTATATCTATATATATATATATATATATATATATATGACTTTTCTGGTTAGCTAGGTTTCAGTCAGAAGGAGCATTTAACAATCCAAAACTACATTTTTATTAAGTCACAACCCAGAAGCACAATCCCAAGAAAAAAAGTGCATAAATGTACATTATAACACAGATTGGTTTTCTTTCAAAGTCCACCCTCACTTCTCTTTGCATTCCAGACCAGCTGCCTTATATCACAGCCTTGATTATTCCCTAATGGCCAGCAGCTAGTCTTCATTAACTGGAACGTGGTATGGTGTCGGCCCTGGAGAGCTATCAGTCAGCCAGCCACACCCCATGCCATGGTTCCACCTCCCAACAGCTCACACATTTAATGAATTTAGTTCATCATGCGGGACCGTTACAATTCCCACATGCTCTAACTACCTCTCCTATAGAGGATATGTAATTGAAACATAATGATGATCACGTACATCTTAAGCATGAGATGTGGTAAAATATGTCAAAAGAGGTCAACCAGACTGAATTTCATCCAGTCGACTAAAACGTGTCCCAGAGTTGGCCTGGGGCCGACATCCTGTAGGAGCACATAAATGTGTTGTTACAGTATAAGAGCAACCCACCAAAAAGCGGGAATGTGTTTGTTTCTCATTCCATTGCTGCAGAGTCTTCCATCTGTCCTAATGTTGTAATCCATCATCTGTGTCTCCAAGGCGAGGGGGGGGAAGTGTGCGGTCATCAGGATTTCAAATGCTGCTTTTGTTTATCTTTTATTAAATAAGGGTGTATTTTGAGCAAAAGGTTGCAGCCGCTAGGGGTGCACTCTCTAAAGGCTCTTTGCAGGTGAATGTCTTTTGCATCCGGCTGTGCGGGCGGTGCCTCAAGGTTCTGTCACGGTTCTGTCACGAAGTGAAAGTTGTGCACGTTAAAATTTAGCTCAGTAGTGTAGGGAGATTCAATAGCAGATGATCTCTGTGTTCTGCTGAAATTTAAGCATTAATATGCACATGCATGGTGGCACAGCAAGTAGCTCTGCTGTCTCGCAGCGCCTCGGCGTGCAAGAGGATGTGGGTTTGATCCCTGCTTAGTCTGCTTCGAGTTTGCATGTTCTCCCCCTGGGTTTCTTCTGGGTGCTCTGGTTTCCTCCCACAGTCCAAAGACATGCTGTTCAGGTTAACTCTTAGTGTGTGAGTGACAGAGAGAAGTGTGTGTGTGTGTGTGTGTGTTCCACTGATGTATGGATGAGTGACCCAGTGTAAGTCACCTTGATGAATAAGGTGTGTGGGATCATAACACTACATAGAGTTCATTGGCAGTCGCTTTGGAGAAAAGCATCTGCTAAATAAATAAATGTAATAAACATTAATTCTTACTCTGTTCTGCACCGTACATAAAGTAAACCCATAGAAACATATTCTGTTGACTTTTCCCTAGAGCAAGTTGTTGGAAACCTAAAATTATGGTAATGCACTTGCATTCCAGGTCTGTCTCCGTCTCTTTCTGTCTCTTGCAGACACACACTCACTCACTCTCTCTCTCTCTCTCTCCCCCACTCCCTATTCTGCTACCTCTCTTTTTTTAGCTCAGGTCTTCAGAGACCTGTTCTTAAAAGCTCTCTGTCCTGGCAGCTACAGCACTTTTCCCTCTTCAGCTTTTGCAGATCAAGAGACAAGATCAGTGGCTGGAACAGGAACAGGCGAGGGCTCATCCACCTGTGTTTCTGGGATGAGGGCATGCTCAGCTGTGCTTGCATAGGCACCTCTTTCCATTTCTCAGTGGAACCCTTTGCGTGCAAGCCTTTCACAGCAGTTCTGCAATGTTGATTCTCACGATCTTCACATACCTTGGCCCACCGATCTGTAGTCTGGGTGTCCTGTTATATTAGCTGTTGCGTTAGAGTGACCCTAACAATGGATTTTAGATTCCTAAGGGCCTTTAGGTAGCTCATTTACATTTAGTTAGCAGACGCTTTTCTGCAAAGCAACTTCCAACAAACTCTATGTAGTGCTATCAGCCCACACACCTTATTCACCGCAGTGACTTACACAGCTAGGTACACTACTTACAGTGGGTCACTCAACCATACATCAGTGGAACACACACACTATGAGGGAACCTGAACAGCATGTCTTTGGACTGTGGGAAGAAACCAGAGCACGCAGAGGAAACCCACGCAGACACGGGAAAAACGCACAAACTCCACACAGACTGAGTAGGGATTGAACCCACGTCCTCTCGCACCACTCAGGTGCTGTGAGACTGCAGTGCTACTTGCTGCACCACCGTGCCACCCTAATGCTTTGTTAGAAGTTGGATGGGCTCTTGCTTCAGCTCGGCTGAATGAAAAGCATATCCAAGGCCTGACAAAGCATTTCAAGGCAGTCGGATTGACATTATCCATTTTAACAATTGTCTTCCAAGAGCGAGATGTCTTTTCTACCCAAAAGTATTCATTTTCTTTTCGAAACTTCATGTTAAAATGGATATGACAGCATGCACTTTGGAGGTTTTCCTGGTGAGGCACGTTGGAACGGTGGCGACCAGGGAGCTGGGTGTGGCGTGAGCTTAGCCTGGGAGGGAGCTGGCGGCCAGGTGGCAGGAGCCAGCGCAAAAACAATGCCTGCTGTTGGCAAAAGACTGCAGAAGCATAACTCTTGCGAGCTGTAAACCTCATCAGCCTTATTTATTTAACTACCAAATGAGGGAGTCAGTAGGGCCATAAATAAAGTCTCCTCACACATATATAATAACAAACTAAATGAGATATTGGGAAAGTGGGAAAACCCATATCACCTCTTCCCGATGAGGACCTCGCGAAACGCTGCGCGTGATCCGACCCCCTGGGATGTTTTCTGTTGTTGTCGTGGCTGCGCTTTTGTGCTCCTCTGCGCATGAAAAGTTATGTTCTTATTAGGGCAAAAAGTTTGTTGCTCACTATAGTGTTGTATAAAAAAAAAATTAACGAGTGTAATGTTGGCACTCCACCCTTGCGCCCGCCCCTCCCCCCCACTTCCCCGGTTCCCTGGCAGGCAGACGCACCCTGGCACCGCGCTGCACAGAGCTAAGAATGGAGCGCTCAGCCGCCTCACGCAATGTGGTCTGCAGAAATTTCCTGCAGTAAAAGCCTGATTGGGAAGACACCCATTAAAAGCACGAGGAGGGAAGGCGGACGGTGCCAGCTGATGGAGCTCAGGGACCGAGAGGGAACGCTCCCCCCCCCCGCGACAGCCATTTACCTCTGCCCGCTCCCTAGTTACCCTTCCAGGGTTCACTTCATCTGGAACGTTCTCTCGCTTGCCTTTTTCAAACCTTGTTTTGCTTCGACATATGGCAAGTGCTGCCACTTACCGTGTTTCCCAAACCAAGGGCTATTTCCTGATTCGCTCCCACTTTTATATAATTATTCCACAGTCCTATTTTCTCCTCTCCTCTGCACAGAGCGGCATGTTTTCGTTTTTTGCGATGACATCATGGCCTCTCCGGAGAAGTGCTCCGAGTTTCGGTGGCCTGGCGTGGATTCCTTGGGTCGAGGGTGAGCTGGAAGTCAAGAGGTGCGCAGCTGGAGAGCGGGGGGGGGCCCTGCGCGGAGGGCCTGCGTCGGCTTCATCGCTCCATCGCTCAGGCGCCCGGGTCGTGAAAAACGCACGCGTGATTTTTCTCGTTCCGAAAGTGCCTCTTGAGCCACGTTAAAGCACAAAGTGCAGGAGAAACAAAGGGTTTGTTTCCACAAAAAGGGTTAATAACCGACGTGTTCAACCGCAAAGTTGTAAAATTGCTGGTGGGTTGTATCACGGTTCGTGTTACGCAAGTCGGCCAATTACAGTTATGGCAACGAGAATTTGAGACGCTTCCTAAATATTGTCTCAATTTGCTGAAGAAAAAAGTCACAATGTGGACTTTGAGGGAAAACAGAAGTATTTCATTATGCCCTTCCACCATTCCGCTCTTGTGTCATTCTGCGTTTCGGCATCGCCGAAAACACGGCGAGATGTTTTCGCGAATCTTGTCCAGCACGAAACGCGTCTTCTGCCGCTTCTTGAAAAAAACTTAAGACCACATTAAATCATAAAAGAAAGGGTTGCTTGCTAGCTGCAGCCTACATTAATTGAAACTTTTTTGTTCAGCTACTTTCTAAAGAAGCTCTGCACTTTACGTTTATTAGACACTTTTCTCCGAAGCAACTGCAGCTGAACTTCATTATTTCACACGCACCTTTTCCACCCAGTGTTACACTACAGCATGTACAATGAGTCACTCATCTCTACATTCGCACAATACAGACAGACACCCCTCTATTTTCGTAAATTCGACTTACGTAAAAAATTCCCGGCGTGCGCGTTATTTACGGGAACCCCTTTTATTTTATGCAAAACATCCGGAATACATTAAGCACAAGTCGGCATAGCCAGACAAGGCAGGAAGCTGCATCTTCTCAGTTTACATTTATTCATTTAGTGGATGCTTTTCTCCTTAGAGTAATAGGGTTACAGTTATTTACTCATTTATACAGCTGGGAAATTTTACTGGAGCCATTTAGGGTAAATACCTTGTTCAAGGGTATTACAAGTGGAGGTGATCACAGTCAAACCTGTGACCTGCAGGTCCAAAGGCAGCAGCTGCAACCACTGCGCTACCAGCTGTCCCTGGGTGGTCCTGTACGTTTTGAGCCGTGAACACATCTCCTCTCGGTATGTAGTGCTTTTTTTTCCCCCCCATATTTTTACCCTTTTCATTATTCACAATTCCTGGTGGTAAACGTGCACTTGTGGGAAAACGAGAAGCGTCTCACAAGTGTACAGCAATCGATTTGGACATGAAACCGAAAATAATAAAGAAGTATGCCAAAGATTGTGGTCTATAGCACGGGAGCCGGTTAAGCCGCATTGACCATAAATACGATAGCGAAGGTTGCTTCACATATGAAAGACCATGCGACGAAGTTGAATCCAACATATGTACCGGGTTCAAGAACAGTCTATTTACAGGCAGTGGTGCGGTGGGCTTGACCGATGCCCACCATGGTTTGAGCCCTGCTCGGGGTGCCTTGCAATAGACTGGCGTCCCGTCCTTGGTGTGTCACCTCCCCCCTCAGCCCTGCCTCCTATGCCTTCAGGATAGGCTCCGGCTCATCACAGCCCCCCTTGGGGAAAGCGGTTGTCAACGTTGGTTGGTATTTAGAGATGGGGTTTGCATGGGTGAAGCCGGAAATCGTCTGAATCCGTGACGTCGCTCCCGCGATGCCATCTCGGATACGTTGTCATCGTGCATTGTAGCTCACGCGGTACAGCCTTCCCGCAGAAGCAAGAACAGGAAAGCAGAGGTGGCCAAGGAGAGAGTGTGTATTTCTGGGACGTGCGGTGCGGGGTTAACGGGGACGGCCAAAGAGATAGAGATGGAGCGGAGGCGGAGGAGGGCGAGGCGGATAGGCGAGCGAGAAGAACCGGGGCCGATGTGTTGTGCTTGGGTGGCGTCCACATAAAACAGCGGAGAGGCGCGTTATTAGGGGTTTGCTTTTCGTGCTTGCAGTGAGAACGCAGCAGCATCGGGAGCCGCTTTGCAAACTCCGCACTTTCCCCCCCACCACCTCAAATCTTGGTAACCCGTCCATTTCAGACGCTCACATTCAGCCGCTCGCGCTCCCTTTTACAAGTTGCATTCCGCTGCACGTGCACCATAGTAAGCGCACAGTGTACGGCTGCTCGAGTGATGCTTTCAGCTGTTTTATTATTAAGACGAAAACGGCAACTGAGACACGTGACGCCGGTCAACAAAATTTTAACTTTTTTCACACCGCGAACCAAAATAGGTGTACTCTATGGTACTTTTTACGCTGAATTCAGGGCTGTTTTCAGAATTCTTCTATCGGGCAGGGTTTAAAAGTTACAAAGCAATTAACCCCTGAAAAAAGTTTATATTACTAATATTACTAATTACTAAAATATGCTCAAACTTACTTGTAAAATGTACAAGCGTCTGCTTTTCGGTTGTATTGGGCCTCAGGAACGACTCTCTTCAACGTCCAGCAACTGTCTGCCAACGTAGTGGGACTCGACTTGCCTTGGTACCATTTTTCCATGTCTAAAATGTCTTTGAAATCTTCCGCCATGCTCATCACCGACTGCCCCGAGATTGTCTGGGAAACAGTCCAAGTGAAAGTCCAGAAAGTGGATTTTGGTTTCAGATGGCCCGTATAGTACCGGTACCAATATACTATACAGGATGACATGTAAATATACTGGCACATAAAAACTATGGATGATGGAGAAATTCTGAAAGCATAACAAGGCATTTTTTTTTTTCATGGGACAAAAAAACCCTTTCACCAGTGTTATTGCTTTTTTGTGTGGCGAAAAATTAAAGCGATCCATTTCCACGAACCGGGAGTTTTATTATTGTTTGTGCACAGCTGTACATGTGTTGTTCTCTCCCTCCCCCGTGTTTCAGAGTGATTTGACCTCTGTGGTCACCGGAGTCACGAGTCGAGTCCTAGGGCCCACGTTCTGTCCAGAAAGAGCTTGGTGCACAAAGCCCACTATTGTTCCTGTGCACATCGCTCGTTTTCACGGGTCACCCAGCTTTGGTAAGTTCACACTCATCTTCCAAGGCTCTGCACAAGTTCAGCATGCACAGCCCTTCCTCTTTTCAGTCTTCAAATTGTACGACTTCCAATGAATTGGATGTAGTGTCGTCAGCCCACACACCTTATTCACCGCAGTGACTTACACTGCTTGATACACTACTTACACTGAGTCACTCATCCATACATCAGTGGAACACACACACTCTCTCTGTCACTCACACACTACGGGTGAACCTGAACGGCGTGCTTTTGGAGTGTGGGAGGAAACGAGAGCACCCGAAGGAAACCCACGCAGACAAAGGGAGGACATGCAAACTCCACACAGACTGAGCAGGAATCAACCCCACGTCCTCTTGGACCACCCAGGTGCTGTGAGACAGCAGTGCTACTCACTGTGCCATCCTCCCATTCCTCTCTGTATGTTTGGAGTCTGAGAACATGTGCAACTGTGGAAGTTACGTAGTAAAATGCCTGTGGTGGAGGGCACCGGATGCCTGGAAGGACTGTGACTAAGGAAGCGTACAAGGCCTCGTGCGCTTTGACACGAGTCCTTCCTCCATCAGCACGTGGAGCAGCATCCGTGCAGACTCTACCACCAGGTGCCAATCACACAAACAGCCCACCCTTTGCCCACATGATGAGGAGAAACATTATCTACCACGTTTCTCCAAAATGAGTAACAATGTTAGTCTACCTACAGTTTACTCATTTATAGAGCTGAGTAATGTTAGGGTAAGTACTTTGCTCAAGGGTAATACAGCCAGAGGTGAGGATTGAACCTATGACCTTGGTATCCAAAGGCAGCAACTCCATCCCCTACCCTAAACTACCAGGTGCCCGCTACATCCGCCTATTATTTTTTTTTTTTAGACCAAATTTTGTCCCACACATGTTTGTAGCAAATGTCTTGCAGTGGTTGCTGGCAATGAAATGTTTTTTTTTTTTTTCAGGCTCATGGTGGGGTAACAACATACATTCCAATTACAATACGTAATACGTTCAAAACATTTGCAATAATTTTGTATAAAAAGTTTCTTTATTATACTCTTTTAAAAGCAACAAGGGCTTTGACGAGCAGCTTAAGGAATGACCGTTTTATCGCTGTCGGCATCTTCCCGCCATCAATTCAGCCCGTTCTATGATTGTTCCCCGCTTTGTTTTCCAGTGTCTGTGTCTCTTCAGCTGTTGGTACGAATCCTGGCACAGACCACCAGGCAAGTGCACTTCTGGGATTTTCGGAGCCCCGGGTTCAGACACAATGGAGAGGTGAGTGTGTTTTTATGTGAGATGCAGCTTCTAGGACAGATGAGCTTCCTGTTTCCCAGGCCGTTTTTTTGCAGACCTGGTGCATGCGGTGAATCCTGGGAGAGCTCAGGCTCGGTGGTACAGATACGGCTCTCGGTGTTCTGGCTCGAACGGTGCTGCCTCGCTGGCACCGTCACGTCCACGCAACGTTTCCAGAAGGTGTAAATGCAGTGATCCCAGCCCCGGGACTCGAAGCGCACTTGGACCGCTAAACCCAGCTCAACCGATGACTACGTCTACTGAGTCCTCTTTCACTACGGTGGAAAATAGATAAATGGGATGAAACAAGATAGTTCTAGCTTCTTTTTCGGTGTTTGGTATCTATCCAAACAGCCTGGTAGAAATTAGCATTTGGAATCAGATGACTGGTCATCCCCATCCGTGAACATATCATTTTGCATGTACGCTCTGTTCACTTCTGCTGCTACTTCTCTTCCGTGGTGTGTGTGTGCCATTAATGAAGGTACATCATCGTGCACATTAAGACAAAGGAGGGTAAGATAAGGCCAAGTGCATAAACAGCCTGGGAAGCACAGATCAAGTGTGTGAGTGGTATGGATGAGATGACCGATGGCTTTTCTTCTGGGGTGGAGGAACATGGTAGGGGGTTAAGCTTTGTGTGTGTGGGCGGAACCCTGTTCCTGGAAGGAACATCTGGCCATGGATCTCACCCAAAGTGGCCTGTCCCAAGGATCTCTGCTCCGCAGCTGTGTCATCAGAGCCCTGTGCTCTTCAACATGTGTAAAATATACAAAATAAGCATCAGCCTGCCTGCACCCCCCCCTCAATGTGCACAGTGCAGGACAAACACTCCCAAATGACAATTACAAAGACAGTTTATGATCATGCATTCAATACTGTACGTTACGCTATTACTGGTAAATGCTTTATTCGATATTTTTTTTATTAAATTAATAATTGTATACTTGGTACCGTGTTACTCCATTGTTTTGCTTGTTCATAAACCGACTTGTATTTCCCACCTCTCTCGCTGATTACGTGTACTGCATCGGTATCACGGCCCCGGATAATGTGAATTATCTTGCTGGTGAAGAACTGTGGGGACACATCGCTGGAATAAGCCAAATGCACGAAGAAGCTGTAACACACTAGCCGTGCATGTCGGATCCCCGTTCTCAGAGGGGCTCCAACGGGATACTATTTCAGAGCCGGTCGTACCGGCCAGTTCCCTTCCAGCTGTCCGGAGTCAGATGCAGGAATGGCCAAGAAGGGCCTGGCACACTGTGAGTTATTGCAACTGAGGCTTTTTCTTCTCCCCTCTCCAGGAATGCCCCAGGCCATGCGGGTACAATCCAGACCGAGTTCAGGCGGTCTTGGCGCTCCGGTCCGCTGCTGTGCGCGGTGCAGTTCGACAGTCCAAATCTCCCTTGGTCCACATCCAGGGAATTCGGTTGTTGCACTAGTGGACTGGAATCCTCGATCCCGAGACGCGGGGTGGACAAGGTGATATTCACGCAGCCCTTCGGCATCCTTTTCCCGTCATCCTTTTGACTTTAAAACATGAATGAAACAGTATAGGACGAGAGAATATTTATCCGCCGAGCCATTTCTTCACACGCCTGTCCGCGGGATTTGTACTCATGGTGCGGTTTTGCGTGAAAGTATGCGAACCCCACGCGTCCCTCGGTTTTACCACGAAACCTTTACTTAACGAGAAGCGGTCTTTCTCGTCTGAGATAATAGTTGTGTTATTATCAGTTCCATATGTTGGTTTAGAGGAAATCGTGTGTATAGTAGAAAAACGGAAGTAGTGCAGGTGCAAAAATGAGTGAATCCCAAGTTGCGTTGGTTAAACCAAGCAGGTAAGTAGAATCGGGTGTGTAAAATATAATTTATTTATTTTATAGGTGGGAGGGCTCAGTGGCGCAGCGGACTTGGCTGGGTCCTGCTCTCTGGTGGGTTTAGGGTCCGAGTCCTGCTTGGGGCGCCCTGTAACAGACTGGCGTCCCGTCCTGGGTGTGTCCCCTCCCCCTCCAGCCTTACGCTCTGGCTTGCCGCGACCCTGATCAGGACAAGCGGTTTCAGACTGTGTGTGCGTGTGTATTTTATAGGTTTAAGATTTAACGTTTAGATTTCAGAAGCTTGTTTTAATATTTTATAGAAGGATCATGACCGTCCAGATAGGGTTCACATACTTTCAAGCAGGACTTCATGTCTGTACAGTGACCTGCTATGTCCCAATGAAAAAGTGTCACCACGCATGTAAAGCATGGTATCGATTATGAAGTAAATCTACCTGGAGAAACGGCGGACGAAGAACTGATTGGGTAAGGTGTTGCGGAAAGGCTACAAGTCGAAAAACATTCCACCAGCTGATCGGGGGACTTGGCAGGTATGGGGACGCTGGTGTGACGAGCGGTCCTGTGGCTTGTCCTGTTCGATGGCCACAGCCGGGAGATTTTGTGGGGGGTGGCTGGGAAACTGGATCCACCCATGGACCCTAGAGAAACAAACCCAGCCCTGTTTGTTTGCATGTGTACCCGCTGCATGTCAAATTTTCCTTGTGGTGACATTCCTCGGGGGGGGGGGGGATCTCGGAGAGGCTGCAGGGAGCAGCCTGGAAAATCCACGGCTTTGTGGGCATTGTCTCAGTTCCCAGAGTGCTTTGCAGCTGCTCTTTTTCACGGAGGTGCGGAGCGGGTGCTGAAATGGCTGGCCTGTCCCACGCATATTTGCGTGGCGTCTGGATCTCCTCTGACACGCACGACACCTCACTGCTGTTGACATTTAAAGCCCCAGCCTTCAGGCTAGAGTCATTCTCGTGAAGCACGGAAAGGGAAAACAAACAGCCCCTCCCTTTCAGGAACAGCAGAGATATTAACCACCTGTCGAGTTTCGTATTCTGGGGCCAGCAGGTACCCCAGGGCTTAGAGCCGTCACCTTTCCGTCAAAGGACTCAGGTTTGAATCCTGCTCCTGCTGTAGCTCCCTTGAGCATGGAGCTTACTCTGAAGTGATACAGTAAAACATGCCAGGCTCTTTAAATGAGTAAACGGTTATACGTCGCTTAGTATACAACCCTCGCATCGCACATCGTCTTGGAGAAAAGAAAAATAGCAAATGATTGAGTCCTTTGGAGGCGTTGGCTGAAAACGATGCGGAGATGTCCATACCTCGCCGTGCTGCGTTAGTTCGCAGATGGTTCATTTGTTCAAGTCTTATATAGTGGAGGGTTCACAGCGGCGGCAAAGCAGATCTGATGAATTTGGCTCTTTCTTTTCTCAGAGGGGGAGGCTACGTGTGGGGAAAAGGACAAAGGGGAGAGAGAGAGACATGTAGGAGCTTGCCCGGGGTTGGTTTTCACGCACTGCTCTTGGCGAGGTCCCAGGGCTAAGGGTATGGGGTTGTCTTGACATATCCTGGAACCCACCTACCCTGGAGGCATCTCCTGTCCCCCTGACCTGCTTTTTTAGGCCGCGCGTACCAGGCGTTGAGATGAAATGCATATGTGTACAAGTGACTGGTTTGGGATCAGTTTAAAGTTGGTTGGCATGCTGATGTTGTACACGTTGACCGCAAGGGTCAACATTTCTCCAGATATCAGGGGGACAGTAATAGTGATTGAGAAGAGTTTTACGGGAGCCTTTTAAATACTGGTGTGGACATGTTCATCGATTGGTCCATCGGTTCTGGTTCTGCTCAGAAAGGGAAGGTTCAGCCCAGGGTGCTTTAATGTGCTTCATCCAGTAATTGAGTTTATTTCCCCGCTACTCTGTGGGACAATAGACACTTTGGAGGCTTTTTTTTTTTTTGCTGCATTTACATTTACTGAATATAACACAGCTTCCCTTTTAGAAGAACAATAAAGCGCCTTTTATGCCACCTAACCGGGTATTTTCCAGCACTCTCACAATTCTTTAGTCTACTTTTTGAACGTGTAAAGATTCACCAATTGCTTTTCTCCGAGGAAACTTAAACTGTCAAGCTACTCATACTAGTGTACATTTTTATACAGCAGGATAATCACAACCACTGAGTCTAGAGTAGACACTTCTACCCACTTCGCTGCCTACTGACCCCCCATAAAGCTCCCACTATAAATCAAATTCCACATTGAAAACCATCTTACATACCGTACCTTCTAAACACACACCCCTACACCTAATGCACGGAATACTGACTGTAATTGAATCCTTGGCATTTTATTTTTTTTAAAAATATCGATAGCTTTACTTGTTATTAGGATAAAATACTGTATTTTTCAATTATCGGTAATCTGGTGTAAAATAACTGAAAGGTACCGCAACTTTACGGTTTTTTCAGGGCCGTTTGCTTTTATAGCTCCCTTCGTGAACGGTTGCCCGAGGGCCACTCGACATACGATAAAAAATTCACCTTCGGCAGAAGACGTACAGCAATTAACAGCAGTGACATACAGTTAAAAACAGGTACAGAAAAGTCCAGCAGGTATCCAAGGAGGTGAAATAGAACTCCTAAGGCCGCTAAAGTAGGGAAACCAAAGACATCCCCGGGGGGTCCAAGGCCAGTTGGCCGTCCACCCGTCCTGTGCGCGCTTACACTTCGCAGTTAGCATTCAATGAGCCAATTGTGCAGCGGTCAGCTGCCGCTGGTCCAGATACCGCACGTCTAGTTGACAGGTGATCTTCGACCGTCAGCTCAGTGTCATTTCAATCGTGTAACTCGCAGTACAAAAATCCCAGTCGAGGTGGAGTAATTATGAACTCAACTGGAAGGAAACACAGTGTACCCTGCGACCCACGGGACGCCCACCGCCCCCTCGTCGTACTGTTTTTATCACAGATACCTTGCAGCAAAGGGCATTTGGGTGAGTCGGTGGTGGCTGGATATCGCGAGTGCCGCCCGGCCAAATTGTTCCTCTTTTTTTTTCTTTTTTTTGCATTGTTTTGTTACTTATTTTGATCTCTCTGCAAGTGGCGCGTTGCGATTTTTGGCCGACACAGTCCGGAGCGTAATGTATGCCAGTGAATAAATGTGAATGCGAGAGAAGGAAAGAGAGAGGGTGGGGGTGCAGGACAGAGTGGAGTTGGGTTACATTCTTTCCATCGGGGCTGTGAGTCTGCCAAGCAGGTCACTCCCAGTTCAGAGTCGGGGAGCTCAGGAGAGGAACTTCTACCCTCCGCTTTGCATTTTATTCCTTATTTCTATGCGTGTGTCGGTGCGCTCGCGCGCCTACGTTGATTCGTGCGTTTCCTCGCGTCCGCATCCCTGTGCGAATGCGCGTGTTTGAGCGTGAGGGCCAATCCTTGTGCGAGCGGGCGTGCAAACGTATCGGCGTTCGGGGTCGATGCCTGTCTTTATTTTGGAGCGCCCATGCGTGCATTTGTCTCGCGTGAGATGCATGCGCTCCTGCGCACTTGCGTGTGACTGTACGCTTTGACCGGCGCGCGCCGCTCGTCCCGAAAGGTGTTTGACGGACAGGCCTGGGAATTCTGCGCTCTCGTCTCGCTCCCCCCCCCCCCCGGAGGCCGTGGGCTCGGATCCTGTGGCTTTGGCTCTGGCCGGACAGGCGGAACCTCCTCCCTTCGATGCGGGCTGGGCTCGGGTGCGGATTCCAGAACTTCCAGAACTTATTGGAAATTCCCGCTGAGCCCAGGGGTCATGCCGACAGCTTCCTCTACAGGGTAAAGTGAGGTTCAGCCGGTCCCTACAGACTTTGCTGGGAGACAGCAGGTCTGCTGGCTGAGCGATATAGTCTCTGCCTTGAGAGCAGCAAACATACTGCTGGCCTGGGGCAAATGAGGGGAGACGCAGAGCTTATCGCCAGCATGGTGGCGCTGCGTGTGACGCCGGTGCCTCCCGGTGCCTCCCGGTGCCTGAGCTGCTTGATTGGGCTTGGGTTCAAATCTAGCTCAGGTTGCGTGCAGTTTGCATGTGTTCCCTGTGTTTTTATTCTAAGGATACGGTAAAACACTCCCATACCCTCCCTTACAGTCATCATGAGCTGACGCACCGTGGCGCACCATGGCGCGCCCTATCTACCGTGTGTACTTGGAAGCATCCTCTGTAGAGTTGTCCCGGAGTTTTGTAATCCACCTAATTCAGCTCACTGGCTCGACTGAACGCATCAGACACCCTTTCTGAGCTTTTGCGCAGAAGGAAAGGATCGCTCAGCCTTCCAGGACCGAAGCCGAACAGCCACAAAGTCAAACATCTTTAAGGCGCATATCCTCAATGACCGATTTCAGGCCAGACGTAGCTGAGCGGTTTGTCTGTGGCGGATCATCTGCAGGTCTTCTCTTCCCTGAAGAATGAAGAACGTGCTGGAGGCGATAGGGGCGGGGATGGGGGGTTCGGTGCCCCACGCGGTCGGTGGACACTCTTTCGGATGAATAGCAGAAGCGCGCTAGGTATCACCTCTCCCTTTCTTCTTCCCTTTCTCTGCAACTTCACGTCCCTCTCTCTTTCAGCCTGCGCTTCTTCATTTTTTATTTAGTCTACAAGCCTGGATTCCATTCTTTGAATTCATCTTAGGGAGGAGCAGCTTTGAGTGGAGAGCCAAAGAAAACACAGATGCCTTCATCAGGTATTACAAAGTAGCTTAGCGACCCCCCCCCCCCCCCCATCCCCATCCCCATCCCTCCTACACCACTCCACTCTGGCAAACTTCTCCTTTTTCAAGCCCCCAGTGTGCTTTAAATCACCTCCTCTTGCTGGGCACATGCATGGATGAAACATCTGTTTAGCGCTGGACTTCGCAGAGCTTTTCCATCCCATTTCAGCCCGGCTTTTCGCTCTTATGCACAGATGGGAAACGGAGGCAGGTGTGCCCATGCACAATCCTCACGGGATGCTGGGAGATGTCTACTCTTTCGCAAAGAGGTCCAGCAGCGCAGGGCAGTGGGAGTGGCAGGCAGGAGAGGATTGCACTGTACAATGTTTACATGTAAGAACGCTCGTGTATGGGGGGGATTAGGGTCCCGAAAACCGCGCTGGACGTAAGGTTAAAAGAGCCTCGAAGAGAGCACGTTGCATGATCTTGCCCTTTCCGGTGCTCGGATGGAAGAGGCCGTGCTCTCCTTTTCCTGTCCAGCTGAGCTGCTGCCGTTGGCGATCCCATTAGGCCCCCCCCCCCCGCCCCCCCACTCTTACACTGATCCACAAAGGCAGAGTGTGTCTATCCGTTACAAAAGGGACGAGTTCTCCGCTCCATGTGACTCCAACTAGCTCAAAGCACCGGAGTCCGGAGATCCGACGCCTCCTTCTTCTGCACACATTTCAGACATGGTTGCACGCATTGCTGAGTTTTACTTTATGCTACATTGAGCCATTAAAGCACAAAACTGCTTCGAGGAAGGAGGGGGAGGGGAAGAGGTTTCTATCAAATCTCAAACATTCGAACTTTTGTGGTAGGGGGTGGGGATTGCTGGTTTTGGTTCTGGTTGAACTCCTTGTGGCTCTTGGTCCCTCCTTCATTAGTCTGTAGGGCAGGAGAAAGGGGAGCTCGAGCGTTCGGCCGAAATGTCGCTTTTCATGCTGTAAGTGGGCACACACGTGACTGAGTGAACCACGCGTACAAACACAGCTCATACGTGGGCCACGACGACAGAGATAGGGAGTTCGACCCAGAATTCCGCTTCGGTTCAAAACTGTAAAGGTAAAGAAGTGTTTCTGTAGGAACATCTCGCATGTTCTTGTTTAAAAAACCCAGAGCGAGAGAATGTCTGTCTATGAGGAATTTAAGATATTATTTTGAGTACATAGGCGAATGTTTTTTTTAAATATTTTAAAAAAAATTAAAACATTTTGCAGTTGTGAAATGCCCCGTGTCCAAAATGTTCAACACTTGCATTAGGAAGGTCGGGGGGTGCGGTGGCGCAGTGGGTTTGACCGGGTCCTGCTCTCCGGTGGGTCTGGGGTTCGAGTCTTGCTTGGGGTGCCTTGCGATGGACTGGTGTCCAGTCCTGGGTGTGTCCCTTCCCCCTCCAGCCTTGTGCCCTGTGCTGCCAGGTTAGGCTCTGGATCTCCGTGACCCTGCATGGTATAAGTGGTTTCAGATGGTGTGTGTGTGTTAGTGAGGTTACAGAAGCTGATGTTCTGGGCTGCTGAAGTGATTTCAAATTAAAAAAAATGCAATGAATGACGAGACTGACTTTCCTGGAGAATGATGGGGCAGAAAGTAAAAAGAAGGGAATTATTCTCCAATTGAATGCAATGTTTTTCCTCCTATATCAGAAATGATTTTATTTAGAAAATGTCACATTCATTTCTATCTCATGGAGACAGAATCAAAGTCCCAGTGTAGGCACAATATCTACCATGTCTGTATTCATGCCATTCTCTCTGGTGGCCTGGGCACAGCACATGAATGCTTAATGCTAACAGCCAGAGGAGGTTTTGGGTTCGTATCCTAGTTACATTACCTGAATATGAAAAAAAATCAACAGCCGCAAGAGGGTTAGGGATGGAGTGAAAAGTTGAACCAACACAAAGTTGTCACTCTTTGGCCCTTCTGGGATTCATTTGGATCCCTGGAGCAGGGCATTCGTGCAGGGCATTCGTGGAGCCTGCGATATGATATCCCTCCTAGCGCTTTAGGGCACTTACCCCACCGAATTAAGTGAAGTAAAGCTGCAGGATACGAAAGGGACAACTGATGTTTGTTTTGCCTGGTCAGATAATACCAGGGTTTGGGGAGTCTTACTTCCCGTTCCAGGCAGCCAGCAGCCCAGGGTGACTCATGGACTTACCGGCTGTCTTGGGTGAGGCCGCTCTCCGTGGACGAGACGAACTCCCAGGCACTTCTGAATTCCACAGTAAAAGACCATCTGGAGGAGGGATGCGTATTGTTTAATTAAACTGCTGGTAAGAACACATTTGTCAGCCGCTCGTGATTAATAAAACACCTACAAAGCATGCAAATGGTCAGACGTTCTCTCTCTCACACCTCCTTCAGTGTTAAAAAATGTCTGAACGAACACTGTCCTTGATACCTCATAAAAATATACCAAGCTGAAAAATGTATTCATTCTCTTGATCTGGTCATGTGGTGACGCACCGGTTTTTCTGGACCGTTACGCATAAATACGATATGTGACAGCTTGGCAGCACGGTGGCACAGCGAGTCGCACTGCTGTCTCACAGCGCCTGGGTGGTGTGAGAGAATGTGGGTTCGATCCGTGCTCAGTCTGTGTGGAGTTTGCATGTTCTCTCTGGGTGGGTTTCCTCTGGGTGCTCTGGTTTCCTCCCACACTTCAAAGACATGCTGTTCAGGTTTGCCCATAGTGTGTGTGTAAGTGATGTATGGATGAGTGACCCAGTGTAAGTGGTGTATCTAGCAGTGTAAGTCACCGTGGTGAATAAGGTGTGTGGGCTGATAACACTACATAGAGTTCATTGGAAGTTGCTTTGGAGAAAAGTGTCTGCTAAGTGAATAAATGTAATATAACTACACTTGTCTTTCTGCTGCAATACATCCTTGGTCCAAACATTATATTTGGCTACCTGCTTTGTAAGGTTTTTACTAGTTAGTGCAATGCAAAAAAAAAAAAAACAGTACATTAGTTCCAGCTTTATTTTTCAAAAGAGAAGAAACCGCAAGCAGTGTTTTAGCGTAATGTCAGAGCGTCGACATGAAAGGAAAGCATACACCAAAGTCACTTGACCTCACACGGAATCAGTGTGTAATCTGTAAATCTGTAAAAGACGCAGGAGTGTGATGTGAGCAAAAGAGAAGCACAGGGTAACCTGAGTTCAAAGTCCCAGCGTGCACTTTAATATCATGTATAGCCAAATGCGTAACGATGGTAATTTAACGCGTGCTGTTTTCTTAAATGAATGTGTGTACTGGAATAAGTACTGATGCTGCGAAAGGCACTACTTCACAGATATTACGTGCTGAGAGAATGATGGTGAATTCTTCACTAGATCAGATCTTTTTGACATAAGGCCACAGCGCAGCCATGGACAGCCGTGGTCCGAACAGGTCTCAGACGTACAGTACGTACCCTCTGCTGCTGGGGTGTCGTCTTTTATCCTCAGCTGATGGTTCACTTGGCACATATTGCTACACATTTCATCTGCAATTTCTGTTCTGCATTGTGTCCAAAGTGCTTCCTGGGGGCCAAAAAAGTTGGACACTCCTGATTTACAGCATCTGTAGAAGCACCGGTATCACGCGCACTTGCCTTTTGCTTTGTGCACGGTTCATATTCTGTTTAATTACCGCCTGCCGGTGGGAAGCTGCTTTACTGTTTTTACTGAAAAAAACAGGAATATTCATTCCTGCACAAAAGGTCCAAAAGCAAAAGCAGGAAGGTTCTCGGTTCTGGCTCCGATGTGGTGGAACGACCTCCCCCTCTCACTCAGAACTGCTGAATGTGTGTCCACATTTAAAAAAGGTCTTAAAACTCACCTCTTCTGGACTCACTTCACCCATCATCTCTTAAATTCATGTAATGTGTAAATGTTCATGCGCTATAACTTTCAGATCGTAACTGCTGAACAACGGATAAACTTTCACACAGCTACTCCTGTAATTTAATGTAAATTTTTAAAAAAAATTATTAGGAATGTGATTAGGAATTGTCGATTATTCGGATAAAGTTTGATGCAGCTACTCGTGTGATGAACATTGGTTCATATGGTGGAAAGAAACAAACTAACTGCACTTAAGAATCGCACGTCTGCATCTAAGCGTCTCTTCCTGCTAATGTAATGAACACATTGTATTTTCTATGAGATGTCTGTTGCTTTGGAGAAAAGCGTCTGCTAAATGAATACATGTAAATGTAAATGTCATTTGCTTTTTGGATTTTTACGCAGATCTCGAGAGGTCTTAGAGCTGGGCTCCTTCAAGGTCAGGTTTAAATGAAACCCCGCATTGAATTTCTGAGATTTGTTCTCATTATAACTGCAAGTACATCTTAACTACAAAGTTGCTGGTGGCTGAGCAGCTCGGGTCTGACACATCTTCTGCTTTGCTCAGTTGCTGGTTCAGCCAGCTGGGAGTGAACTCTGATGAAAAAGAGACTCAGGTACATCACCTAGGTGGTACTCGACAAGTTCATGGGTAAGGAAAGTTCCCTCATTGTGCAGTCCTTTTAAAACTTTCTGCAGGAAATATAAATAGGAGCCATTACTGTCATTTAGATTATTACTCACATTCGGAGATACCTCAATGACCTGACAACTGTACTTCCAGAGCAAAGGAAGAAATGAAAAGAGACCAGAAGGAATTCCAAAAAAGGTAGAAATAATTCAGTCCTATTTTTGTATGGTGCACTTTACAGCATGTTTCCTCAAAGTGCAAAAAGTGCAGGGGAAACTTTTCTTCAGCATGCTATCATTAGACAATTATAGAAAATAATGATATTTTGCTGTGGGTTTTGCAGAGGTGAGGTGCTGCTAGGGATGTCTATTAGCTTACAGTGTTCAATGGGTCAACCCAGAAGGCACGATAAGGGCCTGCAGGTCTACAGACCTATGTAGTGTGAGCTGGTGGGAGGTGGAACCGCTGGATGACATTGATGGACAGCTCACCGGTGCCTCTCTGTACCATGTTCCAGCTCAGTGAAGTCCTCTTTCTGGCTGATACATGGAAAATCAAGGATAGGGTATAGGGCATCTGCTCTGAAGTACTGCAGAGGACTAGAGGACTCCCTGCTCAGATGGTAATTGACTTTAGTTTGATGGGTTTCGGTTTGTGTCGCTGACTTTCTTTTTCACTTGTTCATGTTTGTGACAGAAGCAACCCTGTCCTGACTTTATGCTTCTCTTTAATACATCAGCACATGTTTTTTTTTTTTTTAACCCTTGTTGTCATGTGCCTCTGTTCTACCCTATGTGGCCACCTCCACCTCACAAACAGAGCCACAACAAAAAAAAAAACAAAAATTATAACCCTTTTTTCGTTTTTATATAATATACATTTACATTTATTCATTTAGTAGACGCTTTTCTCCAAAACTACGTCCTGTAGATCTCAGGGAAAAATAAAAACGAGTGCATTACATCAACAGAAGAGAGTCACTAGGCCCGAGGAGGTTAAAGGGCAGCGCTCTTGTGTGGTGTGTCGCCCCCTGGCGGCCGCTGCATTAGCGGTGTAACGGTGACGGGGCGCTGCGGGAGCGGCGGTGAAGCGCAGGTCCCGGAATAAGAGAGAGCAGAGACACTATTTCGTGTCTTAAATCGGTGTTCTTGATCCACGGCGACACTGTGAGTAACATGGACACAGTGGCAGAGGCGAAAAGACTCGCTGTGCGCAGTGTTGTTGTTGTTGTTATTATTATTGTGCAGTTATTACAGTTTTTACTTGCCCTGTCTGTCACATCAGCTCGGTTCGAGTGCAATCAGCGTTTCCCACTGAGAAATTCGTCAAGTGCTGCGGTCTAGTGGGCTGCTGGACCCGGTAGGGAGGGGGCTCAGTGCCCAGACTGACACTGGGGAGGGGGGATCTTGGCAAAAAAGGGGGAATTCGGTTTGATTTTTTTTAATCAAGAGTGGTATCGCAGGGGCGGGTTTCGAACCGATGACTTTCACGTTTCAGGGGCTACAGACTAAAAGAGGGCGGCAGAAACAAGTTCCCGCACTCTTCTTTCTTATAGTAGTTGGAGAATGTCGTAGGTTCGAATCTTCCTTCGTGCTTGTAATGCTCCTCAGCAGGGTACTTCACCTAAATTGCTTCAGTAAAAACTTACCATCTGTATAAATGGCCAAATCACAGTAAGTAACTTTGGAGAAAAGTGTCAGCTGGGTGACTAAATGTACTGTTGCAACCACTACGCCGCCTGCTGGCCTATTGTGTTACTGCAACGTGTTGCTCTCACTCCCAAAGCTTAACGCAGCTGTGATTGACAGATGATGTCACGGTTGGTCGCGACGGAAAACAAGGTGTGCTCACACTTCACACACGAGTGCCCAAGTCCCCAGGGAGCAGAGCGTTACCTGTCCAGATGGCCCAGAGGACCCAGGTAGCGGCGGAGAGGGGCAAGTGCCAGGGCCAGTACCGCGAGCTGTACTGCGAGACCCCGACTGTGAGCTCGAGCGCAGGTGAGCAGCTGCTTGCTGATTGTCGTCACTGTGTGACACGGGGGTCCCACCTTGCAGCCCACCTCGAACCCTGAGCTCCTCGGCATCTGAACCGGCCGCTACACGAGATGAATTTCTGCATGGAGGATGGGATGAGAATTTGTTTCATCATAGTTATCGGTTTATATTCTACTTTTTCTTCTTTATTTTACTAATTCTGTCATTAACCTATGATAAGCAACGTGTGTTCAAAATACCATTGCAGTATTTCAGGTTTCTCCCAGTATTTCTATATATATATGTAATATTCAGCGACCGCTATTCAAATGTGTCGCTCAGAAACATGAAAGATCGAATCTGATGTCCCAAGAAATTAATCCATCTATCTGAACATGTAACGATTAATGTAGAATTAATGACACGATTTGATTCCAGCGTTGCAGCAAACCGTCACCCAGTACAATTTTTTTTTGGGGGGGGGGATGATGACTGTATGAAAGTAAGGACAACTTAATACACACTTCCAGATGTTTTATTATTAATAAGCTGATTGTTTTGTCATTAGGCGACTTACATTTTCGCACAATGGTTAGCAAGCAGTGTATTCTTGACGCATCAATTCTGGGTAAATATTGATAAGGGTACTGCAGGAGCAGTGGGATTCGAACCTGGACCCTTCAGGCTGTAAGGAATCAGATCCAAGTATCACGCTTGTAAATCTGTGTTACTGTTTAAATCTCAAGCGGGACGCCAGGTATGCCATTTACCGCCAAAGTATTTAAAAAATACTGCACCAAGAAGCGCAGATACGTTTTTTGACTGGTTTATACTTAATTGTATATCGCATGTTGTGAATTAAATTGGCTGTTGATGCCCAGGATGGACGGACATGTCACATGTGTGTCACAGGAGAGAGGAATCTGGGAGAGTGGAGGAGCATTTTAATAAGTGAGTCACTTTGCCGGGTTTTTGTTGGCTTGTCTGAGCTCAGTCCCGCGGGGCTCCGGTGTCCCCTTCCCACGGGGTTGGGTTCGGCGGCCGCGAGCCTTCATTCACCTTAATCCCGCAGCTTGAGCTGCTGAAAGGAGGGCTTCTCTCCGCTTCCACACGGACGGAGGGGACAAACGCACAGCTTCTCCGGCTCCATCGCACAACTGATGTGTTTTTTCCTCCCGCCCCTGCCGCAGGAAACATGAGAGCCACGAACCAGAGTAATTAAAGTGCTGCCAGACAGGAAAGGAAGGACTCACTCACTCACTCACTCACTCACCTCTTGTCCAGCGCAGAGTCGCGCAAGCGCAGTGCGGATACACTGTGGGTTTAACTCCAGGCCAGGGCTCGGCGACCACTAGAGCTGTTCGAATCCAAACATTGCGGAGTCGACTCCCGTTCCGATTCCACGTATTGGCAATCGATCTTGACACCTTTCAATAAACCAAGCTTGTACTGCTGGAAGCAAAAAACCCTTTACAATTCTATGCATTCATCATATACATCATGTGTAGTTTAAAAAAGAATCTTTAGGCGGTAATGAAAGTTTTTTTCAACTTATCTCTGTGTGAAAGTTCAGCACACTGTCCATAAGAAGACCTGGACCAGAGAACCCGTACGATGCTGAGCTGGGGATTCAAGCTAACATACAGCGACAATATCATTATTACTTGTAAACTGGCTTAGAGTTGTTATTTAATGTAGAATGCCCCGGAGGGGTGGGCAGCCACTGGCCATTGGACCCCCCAGAGGTTTTTTTTCTCCCTCGATTTTAAGTTGGGAGTTTTTGTTCCTTTCCTCCGTGGCCAGTAGGAAACTTATCTCTATAAAAGTACTATTATGATAGTCGGCAGTCAACTGTCTTCTTTGTTTCTCTTTTTCGATGCATTTATTTATTTTATTGCCTTATGCCTGTGTTTAAGCGCTCTGTGTCTCCGTCCTCCTGTTCAGCCCTGCAGTGATTTATTTGGCAAAACGTCCATGTTCAGTCCATCTCTGTATTAAACTGACGCTGGCACTAACGTTTTAGTCAAACTCTCCAAATTACTTCAAGTTCATATGGATCGCAGATTTACGTAAATCTGAGTTAAGATAATTTAGACATTAGTGGTAAACTACGAATTTATAGCGATGTAACTTGGGAATCTGACTAAGTGAGCTGGATAACAGGGCTAAACCTGTACCTAAACTTTCTGTCACTTCCTGGGGATCGGTAGCCTTTACATCATGTTTTATCATTAGCGATCGTGTTTTAGCATGTCAGAGTTTTTTATTTTTTTTTTTCTTACGGATCGGAAATGGAATTTTGTTTCAGTTTACATTCACATTGTTTTTCAACTTGTCGAAAGTAAAGGGCTGCTGGAGACAGTGGGTAGTATAGTGGTTAAAGTCACTGTTTTTGGGTCCAATGGTTGTAGGTTCAATCCCACCTCTGCCTCTAGTACTCTTGAGCAAGGTATTTACCCTTAATTCCTACAGTAAAATTACCCAGCTGTAAATGGGATGAATAATTGTAAGCGCCTTAATATCGTTAGTCGCTTTGGAGAAAAGTGTCAGCTAAATAAAGTAGGGCCAAGCTATTGATACGTGGAGGGCGGCATTCTTAAATTTAAAAAAAGACGAATCTGAATTAAAGTTTTTCTTTTACGTCTTCTCTCGTGATGTGTGTGCCGGCAGGAGTGGGCACAGCTTTTGCCGGAAACACGCAAAGGCAGAATCAATTTTACTGTGAGGGATCGACTCTCGATTCCTTGCCGCTTGGAATCGAAGAATCGACTCTTTGTGGGAATCGATTCCCAGCCCCAGCGACCGCGCGCTCGCACGCCACGCGCTCTGGATAATTCCGTCATCTGGAAAACAGCAGCAGCACGTGACGTCTTTGCACTGCGTGGATTTGAGCCCACCTCGCCGTCCATTTTTTTATTAGAAATTGGAGCGCGAATCCCTTCGCATTTCTTTTCTTTTTACATGTTCCGTGGGAAGCAGACGCTGACAGCAGCTCCGGTAAAATCGCCTCAGCGAACGAGGCGGGCGAGTCGTTCCGCGCGCACGCGGCGGGACACTACCCGTCCCCAGCGCGCAGGCGCCACCGCACCACCTTTAGCCACGAGCAGCTGGAGCAGCTGGAGGGGGCCTTCGCGCAGAACCACTACCCGGACGTGTACTGCCGCGAGGAGCTGGCGCGAGCCACCAAGCTCAACGAGGCGCGCGTTCAGGTTCATCCGTTTTGTGCTCACTAGTAAAATGTACTTTTAACCGTCGCTGTATTCTAAATGTTAAGTCACTATTATTTCTATTATGACCGTTTAATAATAATTTAAACTAATTTTTAACTCAAGGTTTGCCTCAGATTTATGGGCTTGGCCTCTCAAACTGACCACTTGACCCGTCTCTCACTCAGGTTTGGTTTCAGAATCGTCGTGCCAAGAAGAGGAAGCAGGAGCGCGCCTCCCTGAAGGCTGTTTCCGTGGGGTTATTTCCAGAGCACGGGGGTCTGGTGAGCGGGAGGTGTGCGCCGGCGAGCGGCACGGAGCGCCAGTACCAGTACCGTCCCTCCCTGGCCCACATCCCTCGCTTTCCGCCCATGCTGACCTCCAGCAGCTACAGCCACGGTGGCCCTGGTGCCCAGTTTCCCTGCCCCGCGGTCGGCCAGCCTCCGTCCTGCCCCCGTGAAGACTGGTACGGTCAGCTGCGCACCATCAGCGCCCCTCCGGTCAGCCTCTCTGCCCCAATGTTCTCCCTGGCTCCCGTGCCTGGGCTTGAACCCAACCCTCACTGGAACTAAGTGTCTCCGCATCTGTCCTTTTCGCAGTTCACAGGAGGGGGTGGTGGTACTGGTACTGGCCCAGCTCTGACTAAGATCAGTGATCCGAACCACTGCTACGCTGTAGCTTCTGCACCTCTCTTCACGTTGTAGTGTCAGTGCTTCCGTATAGCCCTGAAATGAACTGCAGCCAAAGTCCTGTATTCAAATTTTTCTTCCTTCATGTTTTCATCTTGGACATAAAAATATCTGCGGCAATCAGAACCCGTTTGTTGTGGAGGGTTGTGTTTATGCAAGAGATCACAGGAAAACCCAAAGTCCAACAGAATGAAAGACGCTGCCAGCTTACCATGGTATGATTACATCTGTGTTTCTCAGTGGACACAGTGACTTTGGCAAAGAGGCTACAGCTGTAGAGGAACATGGTAACGTTCTATGTTGTCTATACAGGATTTAAAGATGTTTTTAAAAACTTGGTATTTGAATAAATTAAGGCACAAGAATCATTTCTAGCCTTTATTACAACTGAAAATTACACAAAAAAACTTTGTCACAGTATCACATCTGTATATTAACAGGTTTCACAAAAACAAGTCTACAATTCAGAGTTAAAATTATTACATGGAAATATTTACTTTCCATAACAAACGGTTTCAACTTTTAAAATTTTAAAAAACAACTTTTTAAAAATTAAAACGTCATTTTTTTGGCCTTATTGCACAATAACCTGCAATGTAATAGTGATAGAAGTCCTTTTTACAAGTATTATCTTGGTACTGAAACTTACTGAGATGCAGTGAAACACTTCAGGAATGAATTTTGAATATAGATTTTCTTTCAGAATGCACTGCTCCTAAGTTATTCCACAACAGTGGCCATATCGTGCACATCAAACAAGGCAACCAAGTTGTGTAGAAAAAAAATTATACTGCACAAAGCTGACAACTTTGACATTCTTCCACAGCAAATGTGCGGAAAACCTCAATAAACAACAATTCCTTCATGTTTTGCAAACGAGAGCCTTGAGCCAGGATTTCTCAGTTGCAAGGAGTTTACTCAGCATTACCCAGCTGAGGACTGTGTTGCTACAATAGCTGCATTTCTGGTTTTCTAACCCCTTCGCTCCATCAACAGCAGACACTGGGCCCATAGGTGTCCAGGAAGGGTGGTCATCTACACATCTTACCCCACCCCACCCCACACACACACACACACACACAAGAGGCATTCATGACTTTGCATCACTGTGACATACTGCTTTACTCTGGTTAATTACCAAGACATAGAGCTTGTTTATTTTGTATCTGTATTTGATATTTATATGCTCAGAAGAAACTGTTTGTGTATCACTACCATCAGTTAAACTAATGTGAGACGATAAGCACTACGGCCCCGTAGAGAGCTTAGAGCTTTTCCTTACAGTAATGTTTGTCATTTCAATGATGAAAAGTCCCGTGATTACATATTCACAGGTTTGTTATTGCAATAATTAATTACCAACAGAAATATTTCAGTAAATTATTACAGCACTTTATTGCACACAGTAGACAAGTTTGGCAGTATAACACAGTTGTATCTGAAATGTTTATGCTGGCATTTCTGAGCTACTTCAGTCCCACTGAGTCAAATTACAGTAACTCCTCTGAATTAAGTTGCAAATTGGAAACAGTTACATTAAATTGCTTCTTGAGGTCTTCCAGAAATGGGGCTGTGGTTATGTGCATTTCAGCTCTTGAGGCCATTTCACAGTTGGTCAGTCAGCCTTCCTTACATCTGCTTTCTTTACTCAAGTGACTTTGCAAATTCTGCATAGTCAATGTAGCCATCATTGTTTTTATCATCATCCCTGAGGACATCATCTATCAAGCTGATGAGGTCTTCCTCTTTCATGGGTTGACTGTCTGCTCCTCTCTCCTAGTGATTAAAAAAAAAAAAAAACATTTAACATATTGAGACATTGTGAAGAATTCAGGTTAAAAAAAATATATTTTAAACAAAGCTCTTATCAGCAGTGTAGTTCCCATGAAAGTAGGCTGTCTGAACAAACCCTTTGTCACCCCAGTATTCAGTTCTGTGTTGTTTGAGAGATAACCTGGCAAGGGGATATTTGAGCAATACTCTATGGCTACTGTATGTCTGTGTTCGAGAGCGTAAATGTGAGAGAACTGACGAGGGACGAGTACCTCTTTGTGCACGTGCGTAATGGCAGTGGCTAGCTCCAGCCCATCTAGCAGGTTGTTACCATCGTAGTCGTGCATCTTGAAGTAGTGCAGCTGCAGCTCCTGGGGCGTCATGTCTGACTCCGGCTTCTCGATCACACCCTCCAGGTGCTCCATGACATGGCTGATGAATAGAGACCGGAGGGGATGACAATTCATCTCGCTTGTTCGTGTGGCTGTATGGGTCATGTTCAAAAGCTCAGCAACATCAAGGACAATGGTGGACCTCAGACTATGAGTTGTGATCTGAGCCTTATTTTAAAACAATAACCCTACTGCAATAGTAGAGATTTCTTTCTGCATCTGAAGATGAATGGTGCTGGACAAATACTGCACATGAATGGACATCTGTGAGGCTACTGAGGCCACAGGTGGTTTCTAGTACAGAGAAAATGCTAGAGTATACAGAACACAACGTGAGCGGCAACTATAAATTTCACTGCATTTCCTCAGGATAGCAGACTTACTCTTTGTCCTGCACCATGTTCTTGTCCAGGCGCATACTTTGCTGATGACCCTCTGAGACCTCCTGATGAGCATGGATGTGGACGGACACCAGGACAGCGACTAGCAGCAGTGAGCCTAGACTCACATCCTGTATTCTCCTACCTTTCCACAGCATTCTCATTGGGCTGTCACAGAAATACTGCAAAAGCAAAGCAGACATTTACAGTTATGCAAAATAAGCATGGAACCAAATACTGCCGATCATTTCCTCACCCCCCCTGAGGGGAGCAGCAGATGGTGTAGTGGTTACAACCGTTGCCTTGCAGCTTTTACTGCTCCACCCTTAAGCCAGGTACCTGACCGATACAGTAAGAATACCATGCTTTTTTTTTTAAAAAAAAAAAAAACAATAAAACTGCACCATCACTGACATGTAAAACAAATTCTGTATTGGTTACAGATATTTGCTAGGTCTGGGTAAGATTATGTGCATTTATTCACTTAGCTGACACTTTTCTCCAAAGCAACTGACAATGTTAAGCTACTTACAATTATTTAGCCATTTACAGCCAGGTAATTTTAGGGTAAGTACCTTGCTCAAGGTACTACAGCTAGGAATCGAACCTGTGACCTTCGGGTCCAAAGGCATTGACTCTAACCACTCCACCACCAGCTGTAAATGGAGAGAAGACCTGGTGTCACAGACACCTGGCAAAGACCTCACGCACAAAAAACGGTGCGATGTCCACATGATGACATTCGCGGCCTCAATCGGACGCACTACTGCCTGGTGACAGAGTAGCGAGTAGTGTGTTATAGTTGACCAGGGCGCCCGCTGACCTTGACTTGACACAACATACACCGATTCAAAGTTGCGAAAGGGCCGCGCAAACACACACGCCGCCGGCGCGTTAGTGAGTGTCAAGAACCCGCCGTTCAGAGCCGTCACCTGGACACTTAGTTTGTCCACCCAGAGCCCGCACGGAGCCCGTTATTCCCAGGAACACGCACGTCATGTAGACTTTTCCCCCACGTGAAAGTCTATACTGACCCTTCGTAAACCTGTCCCGTTAAACGGCTTCCCCACTGGACGCTAATGAAATACAGCAGCTGCTGGCCGAAAATAACTGACACGAACTGAACAAAAAAAAGTGTTGCTATGCAAGAAGATGTGCGGAAAGGGAGAGAAGTCGTCTTAAACCTACACGTGAGGTTAGTGCAAGTCAAAGTTCTAACAATGATATGATCATGGATAATAACTTTCAGCAGCGGACTCACTCGACTCGAGTCGTTAGCGGTAACAGCGGTCCAGACGCAAGACCGTTACGACAACCGTGCGCTCAATTATGAATTCACAGGTGTCACGACAAACGCATCCCGTAACGCTGCAAACCCGGAGCTTTCACGCTCACCCGCTCTGAAGAAGTTCAGCCAACACTGGAAATATTTAACGATCCCCGAGCCTGATTACACGAACAGTTTCTTGCGGCGTGTTGTGTGTTTCTTTAATGATAAATGTTTTTTTGGCCCAAGTTGCGCTCCGTAGTTCAGCTCAAGTACACGACGTCTAATTTTTGATTGGATTGTGTTGTGACGTCATTGTGTGACGTTGGGGTCGCCGCGGCAGCGCTCGCTAATCCACGTCAAAGCGCTTGCTGCCTCGTAGAAGTAGATGGTGTTGAAGAGTGAGATATACGCGCATATAGACTGCGCCAGTGTCCGCACTTCCACTTAAAAACTTGCCAGTTTTCAGGCTAAATGTCTAACGCCATAAATGCCGACAATGTGGCCGCGAAAGGCTTTCTCCAGAAGCTTGAGGTTTTGTTCAAATTACATTTAGTAGTAGATACCTGTACTGTAGCTAAACTAGTATTTAGATGTAGTTAGCAAAAATGTCATATACTTCTCATAATGAATTTATGTATTGTTACCTCGCTACGAACTAAATCACGAAATTCTTATTCACTAGCTACTTATATGTATTATATTTATATATATTTATACATCTTAACATTTCACGCATCCTCACAAGTCGTCTTGCCATGAACCACTGGTGATACGAATATTTATAATTTAGTTGCCATTGTTAGCTTAAGTGCTCAGTCAGTGTCATTATCAACTTAATCGTTCCCATAAACCTATTTTTTTCTAAATGTAGGTGATCCCCACTTCGAGACGCTCATGTGGACAGAAAAAGTGCGTCTTACAGCGAAATAAAGTATAGCAGGGTGACAAAACGGGACCGTGTTTACACCGTTATACCGCACCCGATACATTTGATTTACATGCCGGACTCACGTTGAACCGTGAGAACCGCAGAAAAGGTCTCAAGTGCTTGCAATTCTCTGCCTCTACACATGGAGGCGCTGCAGATGCTCTTTCTTCACATGGATGAACCCCGTTGTTCCTCACCGTGAGCGCTGGTTACATTAATCTTAATACAAAGTTTGTATTTCTGCACGAAATTGTTGCATCGAAGCTAATTCCAATATTTTTGCCCATCACCTTTCGTTTATAAACGGTGTTTATGTCTAAATATGTGTAAAATTGTTTCCTTGGCCTTTTAAGGAAGACATGATCAGTGGACTGTAAATGGCAGTAATAATAGTATATTTAATAATAGCTATTCACTCATAATTCATCCTTGATTTCTTAAGTCTAAAATTACACCTTCATGTCCATTCACGTACTGCTATAGATCAGGTGAGACAGAGAGATGATTTATGGGTTTCTGCGCAGCACGAAACGCAGCAAGTTTGTAAAGTTGTTAGGGGCTGCTGTTTCCGGGTTCGAATCCTCCTTTAGTGCTCTTTCTCAGGTTGTTTAACCTGAATTTATTTAAGAATAGCCTCTTGTATAAGGGAATAAATCATTGTTGGTTATCTAACATTGCAGAACACCAGCAACGGTAGCGTCGAAATAAAACTGCACGAAGAAATGCAGCAGGTGCGCAATGTGTGTTTTTAGCTGTGTTTGTGGAGGTACGATGTTCCAAAAAAAAATAAAGCGGGTAAATCATATTCAGCTATGCCGATAAAGGTTCATTATACTGAAAGGAAACGCTCTGTGATTCTGACGTCTTATCACTCCACTGGGCTCGCTTCGCATTCTTAACTGTACTTCCCCCGGCAGTCCTGGCACGCGCTCCGCTGCGCGAGAGCCCAAGTTCACCTTTGCACATGCTCAGTGTGGAATTTAATTTTTTTTTTTTTTTAATATCGCCGTTCAGTCCGCAGTGACTCCCTTAGTGTCGAGGGATCTGAGGAGCCAGGACAGACACAGAGCGGGGATGTCGGCGCGGCTGTCCTTCTCGCAGTACCGACTGGAGGCGGAGATCGAGCGCTGCCGCGCGGAGTGCCAGTGGGACAGGATCCCCGCGCTCGTGGAGCAGCTCGTGTCAGCTCGAATCCACGAGGACGGTAAGTTGAGCGCGCGCGCGGGAGGGGGGTCCGACGGCAGAAGCGAAGAGCGGAGAAGCGGGAACTGGGGCAGAGGACGCGCGCGAGACTTCACTCCTCCACGCGAACTTTGTACTTCTGAGGTAAACTGAAGCTGTCGCTGATAATCATTATCATAATGGCCTGAAGTTACTCTAATAATTATAATATCTGCGACTGCTTCCCAACTGATATAATCAATAATATGCACAACTACTCGTCCTCGCAGTACGTAATTTGTATTTAGTTGAAACGTCCTTAAAATTAAAGGCCCTGGTGCGTGAAATGAATTGTAGTTCCATTTTAATTTTAAAATAGGTTTTCGTGCGACAGAAAAGCGTTGGCTTTAGTTAAACATTTCTCTACGTTATTATGTTGTCCGTCATCTTAAACCCAAGAGTGCTCTGTGGTCTGGCTGGCTAAAAATTAGTTTATCAGTGTAAAACTTTCCAAAGTTTTTTTTTATTTTTTTTTTTATTTTTACGTGTCATAACTGACGCGCACAGTTTCCAGAACTACAAACTTAACTTGTGTTTAAATTTGACCCCAGTTCTCAATCAGTGTGTTCTCCAGTTTCACGGTTTTTTACATCATGCTTGTTGGAGCCCTCAGGTCATCCCTGAACATACTTGTAACTATAAGAACCAGGGCTTTCTCTATCCTCCCCAGTGTTCAATGTGCTCCCTAGTATTTGTGCATAACTCCACTGACTGCTTTTCTTCATATTTTTGCTCACTTGGTACCTGACAGGTTTGTTACCACACTGATGAGAACCACGTATAACTTGTTACCCCAGAAGGCATCCCTCCCCTCTGTGAATTCTGACCTTTCCCTTCTCTGTGCAGCTCTCTGTCTCTGGAGCACACCAGAGATTACCACAGTAAAGTAAACATGGCTGAGGTGACTCTGTCCAGCCTTGCCCAGGGCAGTGCTGTGTGTCACTGCTGTGTCAACATGCGGCCCAGAAGGTCACGAGACCAGCTGTGGCAGAACTTCACCGCATTGCTGTGCTTTCAGTGGAAATCTCGAGCAGTCAGGTCCTCCGTGTGTGTTTTGCTTTGTCTGAGTTGTCACAAGTGCTCTGGAATGCGTTAGGAACGGATGCTATGCCATGCATCAGAGATTGAAATTAAAGTTTTGTGCAGTTTTGCATCCTAAGATAGTTTAGACAGTTTGGTAGTTTTTTCTTTTTTTTTTTACTAGAGCATTTTAGGGTAAATACTTTGCTCAAGGGCAGTGTAGCACAAGGTGGAAATTGAACCTGTGACCTGCAAAACCACCAACAGCAGCTCAAACCACTATGGTCCCTGCTGCCCAGACATGTAAAACAGGACAATAATGGGCTATTATAAAACTGTATGATAATGAATCATGTATTATATTTGAGAAGGTGGTCTGTGTGAGTTCTGTGGACGAAGGAACATGTTGCAATATGCTACATTAAAATTGTTTTGCAATGATTTCACACTAACTAGGGGTCTATTACCAGTATCAGCTTGACATTTTTTGACACTGACATCCTGTGGCTCAAACAAGAGAATCAGGTAATGAGGGGGTTAAGAATGCAAAGTCATAACCTGAAGATTATGGGTTCTAGTCTCAGTAGGGATCCTGCTCTTGTACCTTTTAAGGTCCTTCACTAGAACGGGCCCTGTAAAATATCCACTTGTAGATATACAAAAAAACTGAAAATTTCTTTCAGTAAAAGCCACAAAATAATACCTGTCTAATGTGAAACATATGTTTTACATTTGATGTTGAAACCAACAGATAGGGATTGTTGGGAATCTGAGTATGTAAGGCTCTAATAAGCAAGAACCAAAGAAGCAAACCGTCACTCATGAGAAACTGTAGGTGTTTCAGATGGCTCCACAAGGTGGTTTGCCCGATGTAACAGAAAAAAAAAGAAATATTAATACATTCATTCCTTTGGTATTTGTTGGCTTCTAGACGAGTCTTCATATCTAAAACGGACATGCGTAGATGTACACTTTAGAATTTTAAACAAATGTAAATCAAACCAACTGTGTCTAAGTAAGCATGGAATTGTAAACACAAAACAGAAGCAGCCTAAATGAGCTGAGGAATTTTTACAGTCACAGGAGAGGGAGGAAAAGATGTCCTGCACTCATTTTATTTAATTGCAAACAGTTTTCACTGGACTCTGAGACGTAATAATAGGAATGTGGGATTTGTTTACTTTGGCTGGTTCAGCTGTTGACCCCTGTACCTCGTTCTCTGTGTTCTCCCACTTTCTTGGTCTGCAGAACCCACTTTAATGTTGCTCTTCACCTCTGGAACCACTGGATTTCTCCTCTCAGTATCTGGGATGACAAGGTCTTCCTTCCTTGGTTTCTCAACTCTGTCGTTGAAAATCGCTCAGCTGTTTTGCTGGTCATTAGAATCCTTGACCCTCAGCCCATTTTGTTCTTTGCTTTTTAATATGACCGTAAACTCTGACCACTTTGTCAATTCACCGTTAAGTTTGGTGTGCCGTGGATCTTCATATATCTCCACGTAACGTCTCCTCTCCTCCCTTTTCCAGATGACTATGGAAACTTGGTGTTGGCGGAGGCCCTGTTGGAGGAGTGCTTGCTGGAGAACATTGCCCTCCTGCGCAGCTCCACACCGCTCACAGACAACGAGCATCTCAAACTGGCCAAGGCGAAGGCACTCCTCAATACCATCCTTAACAGGGGCAGGCTGGAGGTCAGTATACTTTGGAGAACACGCCTCTGCCCTCTTTCTGACACAGAGTGTGATATTTCATTGTCAGTCATGTAGCAAGAGTGATACATTTATATTCCATTTATTTTTTGGGTTTTTATATATGTACATAATGTTATATATTTGTACCCGTTAATTTGCTCAGTATGCGTTGTGTTCCATTACTTCATTTAGCAGACGCTTTTCTCCAAAGCGATTTCCAGTGAACTCTATGTAGTGTTATGGGCCCACACCTTATTCACCAGGGTGACTTACACTGCTAGATACACTACTTACAATGGGTCACTCATCCATACATCACTGGAACACACACACGCTCTCTGTCTATCACATACTATGGGTGAACCTGACCAGCATGTCTTTGGACTGTGGGAGGAAACCGGAGCACCCGGAGGAATCCCACGCAGACACTGGGAGAACATGCAAGCTTCACACAGACTAAGTGGGGACCGAACCCATGTCCTCTCGCACCACTGAGAGGCTGTGAGACAACAGCGCTACTTGCTGTGCTGCCTCAAACTGATTCATAATATTAATTTTGATATAACTATTTGCCAGTTTTTACAGGTGGGTAATTGTACTGAAGCAATTTAATGCATGCACCTTGCTCAAGTGTACTGCAGGAGTAGGTGGGATTTGAACACACAACCTTTGAGTATGTATTCTCTGTAGCTCCTCCAGTAGTTGTGACACATCACATCAGCAAGTTCCATTTCTTACTATGTTGTTTGTTTCTGACCGGTGTGGGAGACTCATACCTGCCAGTGTTGCATTGTCACAACAGCCTAGGTACCTGAACGAAGCTCTGCTCCTGATGGCCAAATTGCACTACGTCCAGGGCTGTTACCGTGACGCTCAAGGTATGTGCGCCAGAGCGGCCATCGATGACCTGACCCGAGACGAACAACCCCTCTACCACCTGCGACTGCTGGCTGAGGCCTTTGTCATTAAAGGTATTATCAAGACTGGTGATATTCAAGCTCCTGTCATATTTGTGCAGATCTTTGTTTTTGCTACCTGCAGCTCATGGGGTAGCAGGTAGCACAGTTAGAGCCATTGTCTTACAATCTAAAGGTCCAGGGATCAGATTCCTCTTCTGCTGCCATGTCCTTGGTCAAAGTACTTACCTTGTATTGCTCTAATAAGTGTGCCGTACTGTACAAATGGGTAAATAATGGCAAGTTGCTTAGTGTACAAAAACTGACATTGTGAACAAAGGAATCAGCTAAAGAACAATAATGATGTTTTAAAGTGGCTTAAGTTTACCTTTGGACAGTATATTACAATCCATTACATTCAGTCTAAACACTCACTGCTAAATGATTGCGTACTGGAGTTTGTATTATAAACATTTGCCCATTATACGATGAGGGTATATTTACTTAAATGTAGCACAAAGAAGTTTGTATTTTGCATCTAAGTAGAAATGAGATACAGAAAACTCTTTCAAAATTAGCTGTTGAAATGAACTCTACTGTTCCATTAGTTCATGCAAACAATTAACAAATTTCCCAAGCTAAGCTGCTGTTATCTGATGAAATGTTGATTCTGCTGATTCAGTAAAATACAACAAGTATGAATAATGTGTGTTGAAGCAGATGTAGCTGCAACTGGGATGCCTTGACTCCAAGCTTATGGTCGGAGTTTCATTCTATTATGTCTATATTAAGTATTAACTTACTGGAGAGATCAAGGGTCTAAATCCCTGCTGTAAGAGTTATTATAAGCATGAATTTCATGTATCCTTGTATGGATTGAAAATTGGTCAGCTCAGGCCTTTTACTTGCCATCATTAAATAAAATGTATCTCTGGGACATTTCTATGTGATGCTGAAGAACAGACATGTCTGTAGGTTTTAATGCTCTTCTAAATCAAACAGAATGCAAGGTGCTTCTTCTGTGACTCAGTCAGTGGTCCGAGGCAGTGGGCTTGTAAGAACCATGTGGCTTTGAAATCTGCCTGGACGTGTGTCAGTTCCTCACTTGAAGACGAAAACATTGTAATAATGTGGTGTAGCATTGCCCATATTCATGCCTGCTACTGTGAAGTTAGCAGAGGTGATTTTTAAGCTGTATTCATAAAATTACATAATACATAAAACCCATTTTCACATGACATTTGTTGTGATATACAGATATGCAGGAATTAGTGAATGTGCATAGAAAACTTCTCCCATGTTCTCTTAAGTTCATGTAATGTGTAAATGTTCATGCTTATAACTTTGAGATCATAACAGTTGAACAACAGATAAACCTTCATGCAGTTACTCATGTAATGTAAATGTTAAAAAAAAAAATTAGGAATGTGATTAGGAATTCTCGATTATTCAGATAAACCTTCATGCAACTAGTTATTCATGTGATGTACATTGGTTCTTATGGTGATTAGTAACAAACTAACTACTTTAGAATCATGCGTCTGCATCCAAGTCTCTCTTTCTGCTAATGTAATGCACACATTGTATTTTTTATGAGATGTACAGTATGTCGCACTGGAGAAGAGCGTCTGCTAAATGAATAAATGTAAATGTAAAACAGTGGTTGCAGTAATATAACAGCAAAGCTTCACTGGATCGCCACTGCTTATCCGGCCAGAACAAAGCAAAGACAAGACCAAAGAAAGCAATGAAATGTATATTTCTTGTTATGCATGTCTGGCATCACACTGTTCTCTGTGCACTCCTGAGATGTGACAATGGGAGGATACTGGGGATATAGAGAACCAGTCAACAGTTGCTGGAAATCGATTTTCTCTGTGGAAACCAGTTTTTCCAGCTCTTCTGCAGCAGTTACCTGAGATGTATAGCAATTGTGTGTTGTCCCATGCACGTACTGTACAGGTTGATCAGGTGCATCATGCTATTGACCAGCACATCACAGACATAAACATTTGTGATTGTTAGTATTGAACACAGTCAGAGATAGATACCTTTTTCATTGCTGGAAGTTTACTCTTCACGTAGTGGGTCTAGTAAAATGTCAAAAAACTTTGGCACATATGTTTTTTGTGAGTTCAGCGTATCAGAAATAAAGATGAGTTACGCAACATAGACGTCTGGAAGAGATGTACTATATATAACTGTACTGCAGTTATTTTGAAATAGTTCTGTGGGACTTTTTCGCAAGGGTTGTATTTTTTCAAGGCAACAAGAGCATTTGTCCATCTGCATGGTGCTGAATGAAGTATAATGAAGAGGAAGCCAGTATTTCTACATAAATGGTAAACTGCAAGCGGATTGTTGCAATTTGGTAAGATTCACACTATGCAAGCTGCAGTTAAGCAGGTACTGTACTTGTGGCAGGTCTCCATAATGTGACTACAAGTTCTGAGCTCCAAGCAGCACTGTGATTTGGACCTGGCTTTGGTGAATGTAGTACATGGTGGTAGGGAAAGAGCAAGGAGGCTGGAGTTTAGGTGTTAGATGCAGGCTATTTGGGTCAAACATGTGCAAGTGTGGTGTTTTTAGGCACAATACCAAGTAGAAGTAATCCTCTGCTATTACTTGAAGGTGCCTCAGTTGTCAGGTCAGTGTCTCCGAAATACCACGTCTATGACTGTGCTGTCCTTTAGTTACTGTGCTCTATAGACTCAAGTAGGACAGCCGGTAGTTTAGCTGCTGCCTTTTGACCCAAAGGTTGCAGGTTCAGTTCCCATCTCTAACTGCAGTACCCTTGAATAAGCTACTTATCCTAAAATTACTCCAGGTAAAATTACACACCTGTATAAATGGGTAAATAATTGTAAGTATCTTAACTTTGTAAGTTGTTTTGGTGAAAAGCATCAGCTAAATGAATAAATGTAAGTAGACCCTGGTGGAGTTTGATTAGGGCCCCCTTTTGCCTGATATGTTTAACTTCATTTATTAGCAAAACTTAGTTCTGGTTCCTATGTGTTCTCGAGTTTTATTTTTTTATTAATTTGAAGTTCCCTCTTACATACCGATCACATAAGTTCATCTCCCCTGTGGCTGAATGATAACGGACGTACGTCATTTCTCTTTCCGTGTGTGGCTTTTTCATGCAACAGTGTCAGCATGAACTCTGTAACTCAAAAGTATTGCATTGTCACAGACATGGAAATGTCAGTGGTGTGTCTAACACACAACAATGCAGACGTCCTTGTGATTCCTTGATAGGATGTGCATTTTTCCCTTAACAATCCAGCTGTGCACAACAGGCCTTAGATGTATTGAGGGTCTTCAGTTTGACAGGTGATGTTTCCCATCATTAAATTCTCACAGCATTATTTACCTGACATCAGAACCCATTGGACACGTTTCTGATCCCATTCGGGGTACCTGATCTGAAAAAGTACAGGAATTACATCCGTTTCCATGGTTACTTTTTGCTGAGGAAGCAAATAAATAACACTTGACCACAGGTCTGAAGATGTTGAAGAGCAGAGGGAAATTTCCTAAATCAGTGCCTTATTAAATTACACTCGCCGTCTGGACCTCTCTTCCTCTGCTGCTGTCCAGAAGCCCTCAGTTTATTTATCAGGTCCTTTTTATTGGGTAATAAGTTCCTTTCTGACCCTCTGCCAGTATATGACTCTATGGGGAAAAGCAACGGGTGCCGACAGTTTAATGGGAAGACGGTGTCCCGGTCTTATTCCACATTCTGTACCCCAGGGGAAAATTCCATTTGGCTCAGGTTAAAGTCAGCCGTTAAATTCGGAAGCTCTTGCAATCTGGTCTAATGTACACAGCCTTTCTGCTTTGATCAGTTGAGAAACTGTTTTTGGCATTTCCTTCTGGCCTTCACGTCTAATTCTGTATGAACGTACATCCGTTAAACACTTGCGAAAATGTGGAATATTTGTTTATTATACATATATCCATTTATTATAATATTTGTGGAATTTATTTGTCCTCATATTCTCCATTTACGTTCTGTGTTATTGTTACTTTTTGGTGAACATAATTCAATGAGTGTGCCGCCCCTCCCAAGGGATGGCTGTTTTCATTGTGTTCTGCCTGTCATTATTGATAATTTCCTCAACAGATGCCTTCATTTGGAGTCTCACACATGGCTCAGGATGTTTAAATGTATCCTAGAACCATTTGTTTTAGTGGATTTCATAGCTCTGTATTTAGCATCTGCTAAATGAATAAATGTTTTTGTTGTAAATATTCAAAAGTCTCTGTTGCCTAAAGTGTTGCATTTAATTCAGTATAACTTTGCTGATATTTATTTTTCTGAAATTCTTATTCAGTGCATAATATGCACAGCAATGATTTTAATTATTTTGATAATGAAATTATCTCAACTTAAAAAACATCTATAAAAGTGGGTAGTTTACAGAAAATGTTTAGTGCTTAGAACAGTGTGGTTTGTAATTTGTGGTAATCTTTGCCCTGAGTACTTTAACATGTTACCACCTTGTCCCCCCATCCCTTGGCACCCCAGGCCTGTCCCTGGACCACCAAGCCGTTTCCTCTGCCTCGCGAGTGCGTTTGTCTGAGCGGGAGGAGGAGTGTTTGTCCTGCTACCTGAGAGCCTGTGACACAGCACTGCTATACCTCCAAGAGCTCGACAAGGTGAACAGGGTGTGGTCGGGGGTCAGGTAATCAGAGTGGGTTTACAGTATGTCTGTGTCCGCAAATCTCTGGATATCTCTGTCTACTATGTGTGTTTTCCTGCTCTTTCACACACACAGCAACATGTGCTCTTTCACACATAGACAACAAGTGGCCATCACAGCAAGGGCACGAAGAGCAGCATCTCCTCAACACCAGTCGAGTTTGACTTGAGCTTCTTCCAGCAGGCAGCACTACAGAGCGCCTACCTGTCATTACTGCAGAAAGGGTGAGGCTGCTTTTTATGTGCAAAAATGTGCAGGTCATCAAGGAGTCCCATTGATTAAGACACCCAACCATTCTCTGAAACACATTTTTCTTCTAATTTTGTTTTTTAGAAGCACCATTATGTGTAGTTCGGGGACTGGACATAGTAATATACTTCCTAGACTGACCACCAGGTGTCGGTAGAGTCTAACAGATCATGGTGTGGAATGACATTACCCAACAGCACTGTTTAGGGGCCTAAAGGACTCTCTGTGTAGGCTCACTGGGCCAGCCCATCTGCAGCCCGCCTCCCGAAGCTGCAGAGCATTTGCACACAAAGGGTCTGACACACACACATTGACTGAAACCGCTTGTCCCGAGTGGGGTCACGGCAAGCCGTAGCCTAACCCGGCAACTGAGGGTGCAAGGCTGGAGGGGGAAGGGATACACCCTGGACGGGATGCCAGTCCAACATAGGGCACCCCAAGCAGGACTCGAACCCCAGATCCACCAGAGAGCAGGCACAGGCCAAACCTGCTGCACTACTGCGCCACCACGCACCCTGTAAGGGCCTAATGAAAAAGACAAATATATGACTGATGTTGGATGACCAAAGTTTTTTAAAAAAAGATTAAGGGGTCTTTAAAAGTTGAGGGCAGGAACAGAATAACTGTATTTGCTATAGTGATGTTGTTTCTTGTGTGTGTCTCACCTGTGCCCCTTCTGTCTGTTTTCTTGTCAGCCACTTGGCCCAGGGCGCCCAGCAGTTGCGCAGGGTCCTTAGAGTGGTGGACTCCCGAGGGTCTCAGAGTTTCAGGAAGGTGAGCTGCAGTGGCTTTTTTACTGCCAACGGAAAGCTCCTTACATCCTTGGTTAAAGCCTTGACAAACACACATTTTAGCATGTGGGTGAAAAATGTACCTTGTACATGCAGCTACCCATGTAATGTACAGCGGTGGCATGGAACTAAGTGACTGTATCCCAAGAATCGCTTGTCTGCACCTGTATTTCCTTGTCTATTGGTGAAATACACTTTTGTGTACTCTGAGTTGTACAACACATTGGAGAAAAGTGTCTGTGAAATGAATAACTAGGATAGTCGGATGCTTGTGAGCTTGTGAGTGAATTAACTCCATATCCAGTTTTCCCTGAGAGCTCTGCGATCTCTGTAAGTAGTGGCTTTCCCAGCCCTGTGTTTTTACCCCTGTATAAAGAGAGTGTGTGTGTATGTGTGTAAGTGCGATGCAGTGCTGTACTGCGATTTTTAGCACCTTCTGGAGGCCAGACACCAGCTGTCTGCAGCCAGAGAGTGCTCTGTGCAACAGCCACCTCACAGTGATTCAGCAAAACCAGGAGCCTGTGGCCATGGGTCGCAGCCGCCGAATGTTGCCTCTCAACCATACCAGGGGGTGCCAGTGCAGTAGGGGGAACAAGGAAGGAAGGGAGGGAGGGGAAGGACTGTGGGGGGCCGGTAACCACACGGAGGCTATCTTATTGCTTGGGAACATGGCCTATGCACATACACGCACACACACTGATAGATGCAGACACACAGGCATACGCACTCACAGACACACACAGATAGCGAGAAAACAGCACACACCTTCTGCACATACTTTCCAGGAGCACATTCACAGATACAAACACCCCCACACGGATAAAGATTGCTTTATAGTGTGTATATTCACAAAATGTACATATGTCATATGAAATAAACGGAATATGTGGCACAGGCATAATGAATACAAAGACACAAACATAGACACACTCTTGTCTCACACACAGACTTGTTTGACAGAGGCTAAGTGGGAACTTGAGAATGAGTTTTCCTAACTCCATGTCGCAATGCAGTTCCTACAGGGATGTGGTTGCCTAGCAACGTCACCTCAGTGGGAGCCACTCATGGTTATGCAAGGCCCCTCATTCATTATGGCTGCAGTTCTCTGGAGCCAGTGTGGGATTGGGCGCTTTGCGCCCCCCCCGTCCATACGGACAAAGTCTGTAAATTGGGCTCGTGTAAGGAGGCCCGCTGTAGGGTCTGCAACAAAGTAAATAGGAGAGAAACAGTCTCTGTGTGTGTGTACCTTCACTCTCAACACACATTAAGAGACACGCAGACAAACATGCAGCGATCCCATGTTGACTTTGAATAAAGTCAAGAAAAAGGGAGAGCATCAAGTACACCATATGACAATCCTGATGACCCAGCTTTGTGTCCTGTTCACCTGTTCACCTTGCTGTTGGGTTCCGGTGAATCCGTTTGTATCTTGATTCTCCTTCGATTTTCTCGCTTTTGATGCACTGGGTCATGGAGCATTTTGTTACTCTTGCAGCCAGATGCCCTTCACCTTTTTGCTCTGTGGGCACATTGTTCTCACATTTACGTTTATTTATAAGCTGATACTTTTTACCCAAAGCAACTTACCATGATTTACCCATTTATAGAGCTGGATCATTTTCACTGGAGCAATTTAGGTAAGTACCTTGCTTGAGGCCACTATAGCAGGAGTCGGGATTTTAGTTCAGGTCATTCAAGTCCAAACTCAGAGGCACTAACCCACTGCACTAACCACTTCTTCCCCAGTGGTCCTGCTGCCTGCCTTCCCTGACTGAGTGTTTTCCATGTCCCTCAGGTAGTGGCGCGGCGGCTGGCTGAAGTGTTGCTCAGATCGGTGAGTGAGGACAGCTACTGGGATCCCCTGACACCTCCACCTGCTGCCTGGCTGCACAGAGAGGGCACCGCCTCTTCCAAAGATGCCTTGTACCCAAGCTCCAGACCGCCTGTTTATTACAGCACCGAGAGGTTGGTCAGGGCCCTCCTCTGCTGCCTTGGGTTCACTTCTGACCCTCTACTTTTCCGCTGTTACCTGTCTGACATTTTTTTTTTCTTTGTCTTTTTCCTTACTCCCACTGATACTTTTCTGTGCCTCTTTGTTTTTTTTTTTTTTTGACATTTCCCCCATTTCTATGCCCATAAGTGGAATTTTGCAGCATTATTCTTATACTGTTATGCAACATCTACTGTAGCACTTTTCCACTAACGGGAAGTTCAGCTGATATGTGTGTCTTTATTATTCAGAATTCTGCCTGCGTCATGTGTGAGAGTAACGTGACGGAATAGCAGTTCAGCCTGTGTCAAGGATAGTGTGGCAGGGATAAGAGCTTGGAATGACAAGATTACAGCAGAACAGATGTCACCCTGTGGGGGGGCAATCATGGTCCCCCAGCTTATTGCCCTGGCAGGCACAGCTTGCCGATGTAAAGCAGAAGTGATTGTGGTCTAGCCTCACTAGTGGAGTAATGTGATCCCGACTGGAATGTGAACCTGCGTGGACACCGGTTAGCATGCAGTCAAGCCATATCCACAGCTCTTCTGGTTGCAGAAGAAACACGTTGAACATTTACACAATGATCTCGATTAAAGCATTTTGCTTGAGTTTTTCATATTTTAAGAGTCTTGTCATTAATGTATCTTAAATTTCAGTTCACTGGATGTGGAACAAAGGCTAAATATTTTAGCAACTTCAGAGAGCGGCTGTCAGTAGACATTACTAAATTTCCACCATTTGAAGTCTCATTTTTGTGAAGCTGGCACTAATGATATCACAGGCCATGAACATATGACAGTTGTGATAAGATAAAAATGGACCCAACAAAATGTTGTTTGAAGCTATATCAATATAAAAGATGAATGTGAGATTTCTGGTTGCAGCTGGAGATGAAAACAATTGTATGTGCCATTCTTCTGGAGATCTAAAGACTGAAATAACTGGTCTTTTATCTGTTTCTGAGAACCTCTTCATGGTTTCTGCTAAGCGGTCTCAGTTCTAAGAATTTTAGTAGTCCATGTACATAAAGTGTGATAAAACTGCTTGTCAAAATAACTGCCAATAAATTTCAGATTTATGTTCCAGATTTTGAGTTAGAAATAGTTTAGAATTTTTAAAGTTTAAATCCACATTATGAAGTGACACGGGGCAGGCAGCTACTGGGGTCTGGGATATGGAGGGGAATGCCCCTCTTCTGGTAGCTGCTTTGCACTGCCTGCACTGAGGTAATAAAAAGCCAGGCGTAGAGGGTGTCTCACTCCAGCCCCGACAGCAAACCCTACGTAGAGAGAAACGTGGTCGGGAGACATGATTAAAGAACACAGCTGAACAGTTTGTTGGCGCAATAAAGCACTCCCTGCCCTATTGAGTGCTATGGATTTCCAGCAAGTTGCATCTTGCTGATTCTTCTGACTCTGACTGTATTGCTTTGTTGTGACGTGGAAGGTGAGATGGGGTGGGAATCAGCAGGGGAAAGACATAGCCAAAGGACAAATACTTGGAATTCAGTGAGAGAGCAAGGTAGGATAGGTATGCCGAAGTCAGGTCCAGACCTTTTTCAAGGAGAGCTTGGAAGTTTTGGGTCTTATCTAACTTGCTAAAATGATTTTGCTTTTGCTGTTGTAATTTCCTAAATCAGGGAGAAGTAAGAGGAGTAAAAGAGCGTGAAAGCCAGAGGGAGTGATACAGGAAATGGTGAAGAAGCATGTGATCTGGAAGGTGCTGGCAGTAGAGGAGACAGTAGAGTGTGTGTGTGTAACTCTCTGTGTGTATCTGTGTGTGCACATGAGCATGTGTGTCCACAGCGGATCCGTATCAGGGTTGTGTTTCCAGGGCCACTGGTGAAACCTGAGCTCAGTGACCCAAGTCCTTCCTCACTTCCCTCTTTCGGTTCTCCCCTTGACAGCGCCTTCTGTCCTCGGGATGTGGTGGAGGAGGCCGTGCTGCTGCTGCTGATCAGTGAGTCCATGGTGAGGCACTCATCTCTTCATTGCTCCGTGTCCCTTAGGCACTCTCTCCAGTACTTCCCTTCATCTGTCCCCCACATCTGCCCTCCACCTCTGATCATGTCTCTGTCTTGGATATTTCCTAGGTTTGCAATCCATATCTGTAGACGTTTCTCTTTGTACCCACATCTATCTTTTGTTTCATGAATGTTTGTATGTTTCAGAATTTTGAAATTTCAACAAAACGGGTTGCGCATCAGTTTTGTGTGTCGCTTTTGTGCTGCACATACTACTTTCACAAATGTAGTTAAAGTATTAGTAAATAAAACATGCCCTTAATATTACTGTTCATACTGTATTGCGTATGGAGACTAGAAAGATAAAACTGTGGTGATCAACTGTGATGATGCTTGGATGTTTTTTTATTCATTGCTCCATCTATTCATCCTGTACAAAAAGCATCTTTTTCTCTCCACCCTTTACTGTGGGCCAGTGGTAACACATTGACCAAGCTCTACGTTACCCCCTACAGGCAAGTGGAGACAGAGTTATCAGTCGGGCGCCTGACCACCAAGAGGCACGGGAGGCCAGCTTGGAGGATGCCACCTCTGTGTATGACCTACTGACCATTGGCATGGCCAGAAGGGGGCAGTACGCCATGCTCTCTGAGGTGAGGCTGCTGTACTGGGCTCCAGGGCAAGGAAAGAGGTAAAAAGACCAGGTTGAGGAACCAGATTCATCAAAACAGAAGGAACAGCCAAGGACAGAACAGAGAATTTACAAGTGGGAAAGTGTTTTGCGATTACTCAAGTCTTTTCACAGGTTTTAAATTTTCCCAGGTCTGTGCAGATATTTAGGTTAAATATGGCATGAGGCGTATGGGGCTCAAAACCTGTTGATCCTAAATAACTTGCAGACAGCCGTTGCACTCGGAAGTATTATATTACTGTTGACATGGGTAAGCCAGGCATATTGCAGCACATTGACAGGACATGGCTCAGAGCTTGCTGACAGGTTTCTGCAGGGATGTCTTCCTGTTTGTCTTGCCTAGATCAGCACCCTTTTCTGGAACAAGTTTGCTAATGAACCCTCACCCTTCGAGTGTGTGCACTGCAGCTTCAGAAGGTGCCGTGTTTCTGCCCTCTGCGTCACATTCACATTATCTCTCTTTATTCCCTTATTGCCCACTGTAATCTTTGCCTTTACTCTATTATCTGTTCCATCTTTATTACCGATTTGTTTTCCTCCCACCCATCCTCAGGTTGGTCTGGTTTGCTCCATGTTGTCCAAGTGAACCAGAATGGGACTGGCTTCGCTTTACCTGTCCGTCCAGGTGAACCAAAAAAGCCACTGCTAACCATCTCTGTCCCTCGCCTGCATGCCTGCTATGTCTTTGGCCACTAAACCACTCCTCTCTGTGTGAATTTCCTTCTGATCTAGCGCAGGCATCATCCCAGACCTGCAACCCTGACCCCAGCCTGTCACTAACACCATTCCATCCATACAGGTGTTAAAGGTCTCAGACGTCGTCCAATGCAGAGGTAGCCGTAATCGGCGCCGCTGCTTCGTTTTCGTCAGTTTTTAATTGTTAACCATTAACTTTCAACTTGCATCATGTACACCTTCTCCACATTATGTCCTTACGTGCAGGGGAGACACTGAACGTTTGTATGCAGTAAATGTACATATGTTTCCGCAGCAACACGCTAAAATTTCCCCCAGAGCTGTATGGAACATGGTTACAGAGCTCGCTAATTAGGGATTTTGCTTATGTGCTTTTGTTTAACAGAACTGACATTCCTTTCGCTCTCGCACTCTGTAGTGTTTGGAACGGGCGATGAAGTTCTCCTTTAACGAATTCCACCTATGGTACCAGCTGGGTCTGTCACTCATGGCCTGCGGCAAGGTACGGTCCCCAAAGCAGACGGTTCTGAAATTACAGTCCACCCTGTGTCTCTCACCTGGCTGCCCTGTCTGTCTTTCTGTTTACAACAAATGGCAAAGTAAGTTCTTGCAGCATAGGGGGAATGTTGTCGAAACAATTCTGTGAGGGCTCTGAGGGCTATTTCATGGCAAAGAAATGTTTGCTGCCCTCACGTCCTGGTAGCCTAACCCGAAGTTCTGGAATTCCCTATCTCGACAGAGATTTGGTGCACAGATGGGAAAGCGATCTCCGGCTGCGGGAAAACGTGACACTGCAATTTAGTGGGAAGGTGCCGGAAATAGCACCATCCATATAAAGAAACAGAACTCAAGAACTCACCTGGTGCCGTCAGCTGCGCCAAATTCGGGGACCTGTATGATGCATGCGTGCGCATGCAGGGTGGAGAGTGTGTGGAAGTAGCCATTGCAGTATGCAGCAGCGAGCAGTGTAAGCCTGTGTACACTTTGGTTGTCAGGTCTCTGCTGCGATGTCTTCTGAGTGAGCTTGTCTCTTGAGCAATGTGTGAATGCTCAGCCATCCATTTTCAGGCTACATCAAGCTGGGTTGGGATCAGACCCTAGTGAGTCACGTTGCCTGTCGACCAGGCCACTCATAAATAGCTCTTTCTGAGGGTCAGAGGTCACCAGACTCATATCCTTGTTGGAACCATATGTGAGTCATACCAGCACATTACTTCTGAATATACAAGTTAGGGAAATCCAGCAGAGCTGTTTTGAATGGGTTCATCTAGCCATCCTTAAACTTCTTTCTGTCTCAGCACATGGCTGAATTCATTTAAGGACCATTAACTACACTTTCCAGTGTCATTTTTAAGGCCCCTTGCTTGAAATTAGCACCATAATTATGCCAGGGAGCTAGGATTTCCTTTGGAGGATAGCTATTTCAAGAATTAAAAAAAAAAAAAAAAAAAAAAAAACACCATAAATAACTTGCACTGCACTGGCTGCTTTTGAAATACATCTCAGACTGTGTGACATGTTACTCCAGGTCAGCTGAAAGCACTTTCTCACCTCTCTCGCCTCTCTCTGAGAGTGAAGCTTTCAAGAGTTGGTTTTTTAAATTGGAAACATCGGTGTAGCTCCCAAAAAAGTACAATGAAGACATGCTAAAAGGGGTGAATAAGAGAATGGACTTGGAACTTTTAGCTCACACAGATATACATACACATGTGCACGCCAGAGCCAGCAAACTAAACTTCTCCAGCTGAGTATGTGGCCGCGCAGTGAGCGGCTCAGAAAAAAGCAGGCCACTTGCTTGTGGGCCAGCGGCTGAAGCTCTGGGACGGCAACCTAGTTCTTTTTGGTATAATTAGCGCCAGTGTGACGAAGGCCAGGAGGAAAGAGGAGCGCTGCTAGAGAGATCCTGGGTGTGAACGGCCTCTCTGCGTCCTCTGCAAGCGCGCTTCATCTGTTATTCAGAAAGCCGTCAGCACCGGCTGTGTGTCACATTGTTGCTGGGTGCTGGAGTAATCCAGGTTAAGTACCTTAAAGTTACTACAGCTTGGACTGTAATTGGGTTCAAGGTCATGTTTTCAGCCATTGCACCACCTGCTGCCTGCATGTATAGTGTTATGGTATAGTCCTGTTGCACAGCATTTACACATACCTTCAGCATCGTTCTGAAAGTAATGTGGTGCACAATACAAGTGAATCATTTGTCCATTTATTCATTGATTTTTCTGCATCTTTGCTAAGCAGGCAGATAGTCTCTGATAGTAGATTCAACCGTCAGCATTTCAACATGATGCCACCTCTTCTTTGTTCATCCCAGCTTCCCAGTGGCTTGGCATATATGTCTCAGTGACTCTTGTGCATCTTCTGTGACTGTCTTCCTACTTTAGTGCCACTCTGCTTGGGTCTCTGTGCGCCATAAATCTGGTGTCCCTGTATCCCTTGGTGTCTGCAATGCAGGCTGCTGGTGCCGTGTCTGTGTTGAAGGAGTGCGTGAGGATGCGACCTGAGGACCCAGCAGTACGCCTCCTAGCTGCCAAGGCCTGCATCAACCAGCTGCACTGGGTGAGCAAAGCTGGGGGTGGGGGGTGAAGGGGTTGGGGCATGGTAGTTCTGGAGTCTGTTACAAACAGGCATAAAGTATACTTTCCATTGGGTGAGAACTGGCTGGGGTAAGTGCAGTGATCCCAGTGACACTGGGAAACCAGAGGGGAGCAGTAAAACGAAGCAAAGACATGAAAGCATCAAACGACAGGGGCATTAAAAGGGAGATGCACAACACTTGAAGCCCTCAAGTGAAGGGGGCTTGCTTCTCAGTTTGCTTTTAACTCACACAAAGATGTTAATTGATACAGGAGCTAACAGGTATGGAAAATTAGGCTCTACTGTTCAAAGTCAAAATGGCTGTATTGTCATTTCAACCATATGCAGCTGGTACAGTATACAGTGAAACGAAGCAACATTCCTCCAGGACCATAGTGCTACATAGAAATAATTAAGAGCTACCTACACAATAAGCAATAAATACAAACAATAAATATTTATTTATTTATTTATATATAAAACATAATAAATACACAATAAGTGCTGTAAATGTAAACATACTAGTTCAGTTTTAGCAGCAAAATGTTAAGGTCAAGGTCAACGTGATAGCATTGGTTTTTTTATGCTGTTTAAGTATTTAAGCTTTGCTTTACATAAAGGAAAGTGCAGGCTGGAGACTTGGTCCTCCACGCAATGTGTGTATTAGTATAATATGTATTGCATTTTTAATACTTTTCCATGGTTTGAAAAAAATAAATATGGGGTCTGCTTTGTGTTGTGCTTTATCTAATATTAAAATCCATCGTTGGAAAAGCTATGAGAAGGGACTTCTGATGCTTTAACTCCACGGGATATAAAAATAATGTCCCTTTGCTGGTGCTCTGATGTAGAAAGCAACTGATAATCTGACTCCCTTGCACAGAACCATACTTCCAGGGATAGCGGCGGCTCAGACCCATCACAGTGACACATGTGAGTTCTGCTTTCATGGAACCCACAGTCCAAGCTGAAGGCACTGTTCAGAGGAGCTGCTGCAAACAAGCTGCTGCCATTCATGGCAGACTGGACTGCTGGTCCTACACCTGCCACCAGTGACCTCAGCTCTTTCTCTCATTCTGTCAGCTGGAGGAGGGAGAGGCCCTGGCTCAGAGTGTCATTACTATGGGAGACGGGGCAGTGGAGTTCCTGCCTCGAGCGCACCTGGCTGTTGGGCTCTGCTGTAGCCTCCAGGCCACAGATGGTAAGGGGTCCACAAGGGTGAAATATAACTAGGAGCAGTGTGTGGTTGTTTGAGTAAGGAGGGAGGCCAGCAGTAGCAGTAGGAATGGTGAGGCCTGAGCCAGTTTCAGATGCACAGGCAGAAGGAGTTTGGACAGTGTAAATGGTCCCTGCAGAGGAAAAGTTTCACATTCCTATAGCGGGGTTTTTGTACCAATAAATAAAACATTTGACCTTGACTTATGGAGTCCCATGTGGTGGATGTTCTCACGTATAAAGAGCTTTATCTCAAAATAAAATTTCTTTAATGGATTTGGATTTCGTTGCCTGTAAAAGACTTTTTTTTTCTAATTCCTAGAAACTCTGGGTTCAGAACTGCAGGACCTGTCTGGGTAGACCTGCAGTGCACTTTGTTCTTGCTTGACTTTGCCTTAGGTATGGGAAAGCTACAGTGTCCCAGATTGGAGGAGAAAAATTGAGGACACGGGATCCCTCTGAGAGACAATGTTTGGGGACACTGATCCTGCTGCGCTTCGCAACAGGCTTTCGGACCTGTCCCATCATGCTTTCTGCTAGTGCCCCACCCAGTTCCAGCCCCCTAAGTTACTGTCCATATATAAGTACATGCAGTCTAGAAAAGTACAGCAGAGCTTCCAGACCGATCATTTACACAGAATTCCCAGAAGAGTAATACAGCACACTCTCAGGGAAGGTTGTACTCTGGATTACCTACAGAGGTAGAGCAGCTTTTGTGGAGATGGGCTGCTTCTGTATGCCAGATGTACGAGCAAGAACTTGTGCGAGCTTGTTACAGCTTGGCTTGATGTCATTACTCTGAAGACAGGCAGAGGACTGCAAGCATGCATGATGCAGAGTCTCAAAATGCACCATAACATCAGGGCCTGCTCTGGGCTGCTGGCTCTCCAGGCAGAGCCTCTGATTACACTAAGAAGAACATCACTCCTCCCTGGAGACGGCCATCCTGTCCCACTGACTCCAGTGCTCCAAGCCACAGGCTCAACACTGCTGTCCGAACTGACTCATACTAACAGAGCACAGGTGGAGTAGATGTCCAAAATGCAGGCAGGTGTCAGGGCAAACGTCTTGTGACGTTAACTCTATGAAACTGTGCTGTGTATAGGACATCCTAGAGTATCCAAACGAACAAGTTAAGAAAAATTTAACGCAGCAGCTCAGTTTGACCTATGAAATGTAATTTGCATGGAAAGAAGTTTATAGTGTTGAGTCAGAGTGCTTGAGTGTTAAAGGGCAGCATGAAAAGAAAGGCTCTGAGTCTTGATGTATTTTGTCAGTCTCACTCATAGGTGTGTGCACATACCAGTACATACTTTATCATTTCTGTACATGGGCACTGTCCTTTCACGCATGCAAACTGCAAGCACCCATCCACACACACAGGCACACACCTTACTAATAGCGGAATACTTCATTTTCAGGGTCAGTGCTGGGTGCAAGAGCATCCAGGGAGGCTCACTTTGACAGCCTCAAGTCCTCTGTACTGTTCACAACAAATTAAATGGAAGAAGACAACTGGAATAAGGGATGTGTAATGAACATGAAAAGTGTATCTGTGTGTCTATCTGCAGCTACTTTAAGAGCCACTCGGGACGAGTTCAACAGGCGGGCGCTGGAATCTCTGCAAAGGTGTGTGTTTGTGTCCGTATGTGTGTGTGCACGCATGTATTTGAAATCTTCCAAATGATAAAGACATTAACCAATTGTGGGTGTGCATAAATGGAAGGAATTGAGACCTTTGAGCTGCCTTTTAGGTTTGATCTCTGCAGGCTTGAGTGTGTCTTACCTAAGCCACAGCTTCTTCTGCCATTTGCAGCCACCTGACTTTGGCTGCAGTACATGCAGCATGAGAGTCAGGGCAGATTTCTAATTTTGTGTTGGCACTAAACACAGGGACGCTTCGTGTGGTAGCCATGGAGATGCAAGTTTCTGCTAAGTGAGAGGAGTGTTAAAGGAACATGGTGGGCATTGAGTGCGTCTTTGTCTGAGTGTGTCTGTGCTTCTCTACAGAGCCCACACGCTGGATCCGGATGACCCACAGATTGCCCTCTACCTCGCACTGCAGCTAGCCCTCGTCCGCCAGGTCAGAATAACCATTCCCTTAGACTTTCAGTTGCGATCCAGGGGAAGTGGTGTAGAATGCTTTATGTGCTTTGACTGTATTCACGAATTGCTTTGGAGGAAAGTGTGTGCTAAATTAATAAATGTAAATGTATTTGTTGTGGTTGGGTGAAGAGAGGGGCAGCAGATGGAACCGGAGACTCTGGGGTTGTGCCTAGAGTAAGAGTCACAGTATAATATATATATGGGCTCCCTCAATCGCACCTGGACGTTGGTGAAGAGCAGGGTGTTTTGGGAAACCGCTAAAGGTTCTGGGAATTCTTTGGCTGGGTCTCAACACGAGGAAGCAGAAATAGCTACAACATGCACGGTGAGCAAGACTCAGAGTTGAGAGTAAGGCTCACACTGCACTGGCCAAGAAAGAGAGCCAGGGACTGTGTTGGTGGGAAGCAGGGATGGCATGGAGGGACAACATGGCTGAGCAGTAGCTCTGTGGCAGGGGGCTTGTGGCAGGATTGGGCAGGAATTGTGCTGGAAGGCTGGAATCACACATGTGAGGGAGCCAGGGAAGGCTTTAGCGTCTTATTGTCACTTCCTGTCATTGACACATAGCGCGTGTCCCCATTAGTTGATCGCTCTGGGGTCCTTGTCAGGGATGGGTCTCTGGGGGCCTACACACCCAAATTTACTCTTACAGTCTATAGTATAAGTACATATAGCATGTGCACTGCATGTATGTGGGTATAGGTGGAGGGTGTGTGTTTTGGTGATACGAAAGCAGTACACAGAAAAAGGCATCTCTAAAATTCTGCTCCTTTATGATGCTTTCCTGAACGCTTAGCGCTCCCCAAAGTCAAGTTACATGCTGCATATATTTTTAGTTTTTCTCTCTTGTACAATCACAGTTTTACAGCCACGTAAACAAGCTGTTCTGTGCTGAGCTTGGCAGGCAGATTTCTTGAGAATATGAGAATCATTTGCTGCCGGTTTGCACCTAGATGGACCGTGGCAGAAACAAGCATCTTTAAAAAATTAGTCTCTTTGTGTTGAGCGCTATGGAACTGTTTTATATGTGTGCAGCTCCTCTGCACAGCAGTGTTCTCTTCTAATGCTTCAGGATTGGTCCTGGGACACTTATGTGTCTAAGTCCAAAGGCCATAAAACTTTAAAGACCATAAAAAGCCCGTGGACATCCTGCTGGCAGTAAATTCTAGTCGTGCTACAAACCTGTTAACCGCCACTTTGGTTCTTCTTACCACCTGCTCCTCCGTGGCAACAATCCTTTGTAGGTGTCGGCTGCTATGACACCCCTGCAGGTGGCGCTGTCCTTGCGCCCAGATGACCTCAACTCCCTGCACCTCCTGGCTTTGCTCCTTAGTGCCCAGAAGCACCACCAGCATGCCATGGACACCCTATCCATTGCCCTCAGCCAGTACCCAGAGAACTTCAGGTAGGTGAAGCTGGATCACCACTGGCCATTTCACTCAGCCCAAGGCAACAGAAGTTTAACGGTCCCTATTGCACATTGTTCTCCCACCGAAGACCTTGCAGGTCTGAACAGCTCAGATTCGCACATAAGGACTGAGCCCAACAGCTTTTCTAGTACTCTGACCTCTAGAGCTCAGGAAGGCAGTTCAGTCAGGTGGAGCTAAAACCTCTTGAAATGAAGTTGAATAGCCCTGTTGTAGATGTTCTACACTATACAATAATCGCCTCCGTTATGTCTCCTATTATCTGTACTTGGGAGTTGCTGGATTTTGATTGTTTCATTGTTTTTCATGTTACTGTTTTAAATGCACTGCCAGAGATTTGATTGAGGCTTGCCAGAGGTATGTAGGAAGTGCTGGTGGTGACTCAGTCCACCAAGAACCTTTGCAGGATGGGCCTGCCGAGATTTTTAGTAAGTTTCAGAGAGTAGATACCTGTTTTTTGCCACCCAAGCCAGTAGTCAGCTTGATCCCAGAGGGGCTAATAATAACCCATGAGTGCAACATCTCTTACCCATCCTCCACTTAGAGCACATGCTGAACATGGCTGACCTGCTGGCCCTGCCCCTGTAATACCTTAAATGCTTGCTCATACTCTGAAAAGGGCGGAAAGTGTGATGTGTTGTGGAATTTTTTAGCTTAAAACCACTGAGGTCATGTTCAGGAAGCGCATCTAATTCACCCAACTCATTAAGGCAGTTTTTGAATAGGGAACCAGTGAAATGTAGTCTCCTTATCATCTAGTGATCTCAGACAGAAGCTCACTTGAGCATGAATCTGTATATCCCGCTGTGATTCAGCATGGGTAAGTATGGCTACCTGTATGCATTGTGTTACGTGTTATGTGTGAGTGTCTGTTTCAGGCATGTGGCTACAGCAGCATGTGAGTCCAGAGAGGAAGTGTGCTGTGGTAATATACCCAGTGTGGCCACTAGAGGAGGCTGTGTTTGATTCGGGGATGTCAAGTTTTAAGGAGATATCTCTGTCGGTGTGTGATCGAAGTCGGTGCAGTCCTGCAGAGGGAAAGGTATGAGAAAGAGAACCAAGAGAAATAAAATGACACACAGCTTCTGGAAACCCGACGCTGCTCCTTACATTTATTCAGTTAACTGATGCTTTTCTTCAAAGCAACTTACAATGTTAGTCTTCCTACAATTATTTACCCATTTATACAGTTGGGAAATGTTACTGGAGCAATTTAGGGTAAGTACCTTGGTGAAGGGTACTACAGTTGGGGCTCAAACCTGCGACCTTTGGATCCAGAGGCAACAGCTCTAACCACTACCACTACACCTGCTGTTTAGCTCTTCCTTGTTTGTATCTCAGTCCCTTGGATTCTGTCTCATTTGCTCAGCTGCTGTACGCAATCCCCACTGCACTGCTCTCTGCATTCAGACGTATTGTGCCAACAAGAGGGGGTGTCACATCGTTTACCCCCTTGGGGGATGGTGACTGTAAACATTAACTACAGAGGGCCTGGTGCACAGAAGCAAAGGCGGTGCTTTGAGTGTTGGCGGGAAGTTGCTCCGGTGCATCCCTATAGCAGTGTCCATGGAAGGCAGTGCCACATGCATGAGCAGCTTGGGCACATGCTGTCAGGAAGCCTGTCCTTGTGATTATTGCAAGATCCCGCAGCAATTATGGACACAGAGACAGGATGTGCACACGAAGGGTGGCATTTCCTGCCAATAAATTGATCCAACTTGCATTGGTTTTGCATTATATGCTCTTTAACGTTTTTCCCCACAGAGCATCTTTCAGAGTTTTTGTCTCTGTCTTTAGGATGTAATGATATATATTTCCCCCTCTGCTTTTTTGCCATTCTCTTCCTTGAGTTCTCTCTCTCACACACACATATAAATACAAACACATACTCCTAAACACATACATGTATACATGTTCTTCCCTATTTTCTTCCCTGGAGACTCTGGAGTGCCTTGACCCAATTAAGGTTCTCCTCAGACATTGACCAATCACAGCCCTCCGAGTACCAGGAATCCCCGTCACCCTGGCAACCATGAGGTCATTCATTTGGAACGTGCTTGGTGTTCCTATCATTTGGGAATGGGGAAGAAACTTGTGCGTGTATGTGTGTTTGTGTGGGTGTGTGTAGGACTGGGAGAGGATTTTATTTCTTAAGCCTGATATGGCTGCTCTATTTTCCTGCAGGATCAGGGCTCTACTTGCGGTGAAAGAAGCAGGCCTATTTCCTATTCACACTTGAGATGACCTGGTCAAGGTATTTCCCCCCATGCTGTTACCCCAGAAAGTGCGAAAACTGTGGCCTGCAGTTCAGTTCCCTATCAGCAGGAGGCACTGACAGGGCTACTGTGTGACTGCGAGCTACACACATGGATGAGTTGTGTGTTCTGACTGATGGTGACATGTAGTGTTCCTTTTTACACCAGGGTGTCATTGTCAGGTGGTGCACCCCTGAACGTGAAGGTGGAAAGAGAATGAATAACAACTGATTTTATTCTCCAGTGCAGCCTTCTCCACTCAGAGCTCAGAGACCCAGGTTTATTCCTTCTACTTTTCTCTCCTTCAGGGCAGATTTAGGTGATGCTCCCGGCAGGCAGAGGGTATTTTGATTTGGATGCGCTGTGGTAGCAGTGTATGCATGTCTGTGTCCCACCTCCCCCTGCTCCCTCCCTCACAGCCCCCCTTCTTCTTTCTCTTGTCCTTTTTTCTCGCGCTGATTTGTGCTGCTTGGAGACAAGTGGAGCGGGGGCGTAAAAAGCTGTCACATCGTCTTATCCCCCATTTTTCCTTTTGTGAAATAAAATTATAATCTGGCAGCAGCCCAGCACATACTGTACAGTAAGGGACAGCAAGGGTCGCTGGGAAAGAGATGGAGAAAAGACGAGTATGGCTTGCAGTTTAAAATGCATGCAGATGAACAGACAGGACGGATGAGAGTAAAAATGTGGGGTGGGCGATATTTACTGCAGTCTTGCCTGTCGCAACAGAGTGAGCAATGGAGGGAGCAGAGGAAGAAGGGGGACTCATCTTGCTACAGTCTACACACCCGAGAAGGCAGGATGAAAGGTTCAGGGGCTTTGATTCACACGTGCCTGTGTGTGTGTGTCTGTTTGTGTATGGGCTTGCAGTCTGGGTTTGAACTCACAGGCATCGCCTTCTGATTGTTTACCAGCTGGTTTTAACTCCTCGGCCTGGAAGAATCGATCATGCTGCTTTTGTGAGCCCTGTTTAAAGTGAGCCCAGCAGTTTAAATCGTGGAAGTCTGGGAAGGCAACATGAGCGTCGGCGCAGCGAAGCTGTTTTCATTGCTGCCTGTTTTTCCAATTGCATGTGGAGACCATGCGCAGCTTATTCAGCTTTCCTGTCGCACATTTAGTATGTCTTTCTGGTGTTTACAAGTCAATACAGCCCCCACACCCATCTTTACACTCCTGGAAAATGGAAAACTGTGATCACACAAAAATGGACCTCACATTTTTGAGAGCCTCCTCCTTCCTGAAGGTCATGACGCAAAGAGGGGCTTGGCTGTCGGACCTGGGCACAACAGAATTAGGTTTCTCCGCAGAGTGAAAAAGGTGGGGGGCAGAACTGAGAACTGCACTCCTATTTCTCCGTCTCGTTATTCATGTTCTGATTCTCAGCTGCTCTATCCCCATCTCCCTACCTGTCTGATCTGCTCTGGGGACCAGCTAGAAAGAACTCTGTGTCTTTGTGGCTCCATAAGTACCAACAATGTCTACGTTGTCCTACTCGATGCTGTATTGTGCTGTCCCCTCTTTCATCTAACCTGTTTATGTCCTTCGGTCCAGGCACATGCACCTTACTGCTTAATGGAGATAGAGGACGAGCCCATAAACATCTCCAACCAGCGCTAACTTAATCCCTGCTGCGGCCAGAACTGGATAGGATCAGAGCGGCACTCCTTCAGAGCCGCCCTGAAAGTTGTGATTGACGGCTCCTTCACTGCTGTGCTCCGTTGTCCAGGGGTGGGGGAAATGGGAAGGGGGGAACTGCGGCGCTCTGCAGAGCTGCATAGATTTATGTGTCTGTGTTTATGTGGGGTGGGGTGGGGTGGGGCAGCAGACCTGCAGGGAGGCACTGCAGACATTGCAGATGTCCATGCGCTGGAGGGACAGTCCGCAGCTCCTTTTATCTTTTGTGACACTACCCAACTGCAGAGTTGAAGAGCTGATTTCGACTTTGAAGAGAGTGTTCTGGCTAGACGTTTATTCTTCTCAGGACCCAGGATTTCAAGTAACAGGGCAACACCAGCTGTGAAGTGACCTTCTTGTTGACGGGGCCACTGCTACGTGTACTTGGCTTGGCTCCAGCATGCACTTGGCTGTTGCTCGACCAGAGGTTCTTTGAATGCCAGTAAGCCAAATGGTGGTCAGAACCAAAATCTTGTAGCCTAAGAACCCTGTCTGAATCCCGTTTCTACTGCAATAAACTTGATCAAGAAATATACCCTGAATCGCTCCAGTAACAGTTACCCAGCTGTACAAGTTTGGCAAATGATTGTAAGTAATTTAGTATGCAAACCTAGGACTGTAACATCTTTTGGAAAAAAGTATTAGGTAGACGAATAAGTAATAATGCAGCAGTGGCAGATATAATCACCATGTTCACTCAATGCTTTTATTATTTATTTATGCTGTTCCTATTGCTCATTTTTGTGTCATATGCCTGTGACATTTTCAGTAGGGTGGCACCTTCCATCTTTTCCTCAGTATTAGATTTTATGGCATTATGACAACACTGACAAGTATATTCTTAATATTGCCTCCCTTTGGTGCAGGTTGTCATCCTAGTGTTCGATGACATGATCTGCAGACTGGTTTCGCCCCCACAATGCACCCCTCACAACTGAAACCTGTAGACTTTGTAACAAGCTGTGTTCCACCACCCATGTTTCCCAGGAGAGGCGCCGTCTTTCTCTGCGCTATTGATCTGAGCGAGCTGGGCCGTCGGTGCCGATCCAAGCACAAGTCCACTGGGGAAGGCAATGTTTGACTGGGGGGGGAGTAATTGGAGAGCCATTCAACTCAGAAGGGAACAGACTTCAGATCAAGAGCTGTAATTGCCTCCCTATCTCCTCTCCTTGGTGAGCAATGGTCTGTTTCAGCAGAGCCCCTTACTTGGCATGGAGAGTACTCTTTCTCCCACCCCAATGTGACCCAAACAGTTACTGACACAGGGGTCTGAGGACCAGAGACACAGAGCCCATATCAATGGTTACCCCAAAATAAATGCTAATTTATTATAAATAAAGGCAATGCACCTTTGTCTGCAGTATAATGATCAGGCAGCTGTGGTAACTGCAGAAAAATTAGGGCACAAACTGATCAAACAGATGACCAGTTACAGGTGGCTACTGCAACCAGTGCTTTAATTCAGAGTGTCTCAAAGATATTTTACAATTTTGACAATACTGTCACAGGATGTTAATGTCTATAGAGTCCTTAGCATGTGTAAGAAACATGTTGTATGGAGAATCTGATATAACAATGCCTGGAATTGCAATCTATTTTAATAATGTATTAAAAGTAGAAACAACATTGGGTACTTGCCACGGTCTGCTGCTGATGTGTGTTGACGGTTATCATGGAAACGAGAGACCTCGATACCAGCATTCCAAAGCAGGACGTAAAAGGTTATGGGCGAAGGAAGATAAACATACTAGCTGGCTCACTTCCTACTCTCACACACATTCTGAGTGCCCTGGGCCCCCCCCCCCCACACACCCGCTTTAAAATGCCAGTCCCAATATCGCTGTTAGCCAGTCTCAGTGCTCCATGTGGTGCTCGATCAGTCACTGCCACATTTGCCTCTTGCTCTGTGAATCAGAGCATTGCTGTCCCTGCCAATAACAATTAGCGGTTTTCCACTGCTGGTTTTGAAACGGTTATATCAGGACACTGGACGACAGCATGCCCTGTCTCACCGAAATGTCCAGGACATCCGTTTCTATGGCATTGTTGTCTGGAAAGCTTTATTTGATATAATCAGATTCGAGTGCAGATGCATGCCATGTATGTCCATGTATTAGTACTGTTTTATATATGTGTATATATGTACATATATTTGTGTACACTTTCACCAACCTTTGCCCCCACATACAAAGACACACACACACACACACAGGCTTCCATTCCCATGATGTGACGAGTGGAGCTGAGGGGAGATATATTGAAAATGCATTGAGAGATAACGGGGATTACCTGTACTCCGGTAAATGAACTGTCTCTCTGACGCACATTGCACCAGGCTTCTTTTGACTTCATACAGGGACCATGAGAAGTTATGTAATTCGCAAATATGATACCTGTGAAAGTGGCGTAACATTGCCGTAGCTCAGCGGGAACACTGGCACAAATATATGTCCCCGACATCTGTCCAGAGGATTCTTTGGAAAGCGATTCAACAACGTTTTGTGTCCACACTGTTGGTGAGACGTTCTGCTGTCTTTTCAGCGCTGGTGTTTTTACGTAACCGACAGCACAGAAATGGCAAAAAAATCTCGGAGCCTTTCCCGTGATCTGTGGGGGTTTCTGTAGCCAGCTCCCTGTACCTGTGAATAAAGACGTAATCATTGTCTTTCATGTTGCTGCCTAGCTGACGCTTTTATCATACAATTTTGCTCATTTGTGCAGCCGAATGTCTTGCTGCAGAAATTCAGGCAAAGGACTTTGCTCAAGGGTTAAATAGCAGGCAGGTTTCAAGTCTGTTTCCTTAATCCTTAGTCCTTAGTCACTGTGTTTCTTGCTGAGATAAAGGCCACAAATAACTATGCTGCACTTTGTTGTTTTTGATAGAGGTCAGGTCAGGCCATCCTCCACAAAGATGGACGATACTCACTTGTGACCCTTACTATGATCAGGCTTAGTGTGAGCTTATGCCAGTGTTCATTTTGAGCCATTCTCCACCCCAGGAGTCATCTCACCTTTGTTGGTGTAAATCCTGTGTAAGAGGAGTCCTAAAATGAGGGCTGTTCAAGTGGGGACAGCTGGTAGTGTAGTGGTTAGAGCTGTTGCCTTTGGACCCGTTGTAGGTTCAGTTCCCCCCAAGCAAAGTACTGACCCTAAATTGCTCCAATAATGTTATACAGCTGTATAAATGAATGAATATTTGTAGGTAGACTAACATTGTAAGTCAATTTAGAAAAAAAGTGTCATCTAAGTACAAATTATGTAATTCTGAGTTTCTTCGGAATAATTGAAAGAGGAGGGTATGACAGCAGAGCAATCAAGCAGTTGTTGAAACGGCTCATCCTGTTTCCTACTTGCATACTGTGCTGACTTTTTCCCCCCTCACCTTCTCCACAGCAGCCATGCAGTTGTACAAATGGCTCATCAGGAGGGCTGCTGTGGAGAAGGTGGGGAAAAAAATTCTGCACAATATGTAAGTTACAGTGTGCAAGCAGGAAACGTATTCACTGGCATGCCTTGCGTTCTTCCAACCTAATGAGCTTACATCACACTAAGTAATTCCTGCTTGGTGCTGGTGTTTATTATTTTTCTGCTCTTAATGCCCGAGGGTCGGGGTTGCGATGACCTGTCTCCAGCTTCTGCTGTACCAGGGAGGATAGGAGTACTGGAGCCTGAGCCAAGTGCTGTTAGAAAATGGCAGAAGTAACTCCAGTGCTGTGTGATATCTTTTCTTTTTAGTGTCAAGTTCTGACTTTTTATTTAGGGTTCAGACAGAGTTGGGACCTTGCATGACCCTCAGATTGAGTCTGGGTTCTAGTGATGCACCCTTGTGCCGACGGACGTTCTGGCCATTTTATTTCAGAGGTGGTCCCCTCTCTGTTGTCAGTGTTGCGGCTGTACGTGCTGCCTTATCAACGAGCTAATGTATGTACTCATGGATGTGTGTGTGTGTGTGTGTGTGTGTGTGTGGCTTCTCAGTGATGCAGAATATCAGATCACATAGCATCAGAAGCTGCTCTATGTATTTATAATGACTTTGACAGTGATGCAGAACAAACAAAAGGTAGGGTGAGTCTCGTGGGGGATCAAAGCAGCATAATCGAAGTGCTGCTGGGTTGCTGCCAGGGCTGCTGCTGGCCATGGAGAACCTCCCTAGGGGTCACTTCAAAGGTTGGACATTGATTTCTGTTTGAGTTTCCATTCACTTGAGTTTGCTTCAGATGGCCATCCGTGCATCCCTAGCCGGCCATGCCCGATTGCCGCAGCAAATCACCCTGAGCCTATGTGACCAGTTCACCTACACCTACTATACCTTCCCATGCAGATCTTCTGTGTCCTCTGCTTCCCAGTCATAATGTAGTGGTTTTCTTAGTGGCATTTGGAAGTGTTACCCTGGGATGCCTCCTCAGGCCCTGCTGTCTTGCATCCACCTGTGAGATAAACGGAGATGCTTTTTTTTTTCCATTACACTCATGTGCTGATAAGATCTCCCAGCCTCCCATCACGCTCACGTTGCCTGGCCTCCGTGTGCTTGCACAGTTCATTATTTAAGCTGTTTGTGTGTGTTACCGGTTGTTTGTTCTTTGCTCTGTTTGCTTGGAGGCAGTCCGTAAGGAAGGGACAGAATGTGATACTGCTGCTAATGTTCTGTTCTCCCTTTTAACCAGGAAGAAAGGCTAATCGATATAGGATGCTGGTGGCATGACTGATGTTTGCTTGCAGGGCTAGTAGCACAACAGAACCATAACTGACTCAGATCTCACTGCTGTGTAGCAAATATCCAGCGACACACACTGACACTCAGCTGTTACCCTCTCTTACCCGCCGACATCCAGTTATCACTGATACATTGTGGTTATGGACTTATACCTAGCAGCTACCTATGAAACCCACTGACATCAAGCCCTTACTTGCTGGCAATGACCCGAACCTTCAGCTATATACATTAGTTCACTCTTCCAAATGGTTTTCAGTGGTGGATTACTTATTTGTATCAGTGTGGGTCGTCTTTGCAGTTTTGTTTTGGTTGCTTGGTGCAGTCTATCTAGTAGTATCTTGCTGTGTGTCCGTTTGTGTTCAGTTCTGATGTGAGCTCTTTGTAAGTCCAATAAAGCGGCCGTGTACAGCACTGTTTGCCCTGGGGCGAAGCAGAGCAGACGTCCTCTACGCCGGAGGCGATCTCATACTGTAAGTTTGGAAGGAGGTATAAAAGTTCACCACCACATCTAAGTGGAGATGGTAAGTATGCAACCACAGAAAAAAGAACAGCAGAGACAGGCTTAGGCACAGATCACATATCTGAGAAAACCCAAGCAGTTGTAGAAATAGGGATACCGATGCAGTAGTAACGAGCAGCTGTTATACTCTTTTTTTTTTATTGGATTATGTAACTTTCATTATTGCGACTGGAAAAATCCTTGACCAGTGAAAAGCGTTGACCAGTGAAATCTGCATTTCTTTTGGGGAAGTTTTTGGTTTACAGGATGGTTGTGGTTATTTCTGCATGATGGTGCAGCCATGCTCTGATATGTGTTATACCCTGCGACGATTTCACACCATGTATACCACTATTACATCTATGGGTGCACTCCTCCGAGCCAGTAATTCCAGGCACACAATGGTATTCTGGCGTTATGTACTAGTGTGATGTGCGGCACAGCAGTTGGTACACTTGTGCCAGCTGTAGAGGCTTCTGAATGGCATTGAGGAATGATCACGACCTCTGACCTCGCATGCAGTGTGGTAAGGCTCCAACCCAGCCTTGGGTAAGCATGCCATGGAGATGTGGACATCCTGGCTGAATGACATGTGCATATCTCGGTATACCCAATGTGAGGGAGCGTGGACTAGCACACACACTGAATTTTCAAATACTGTATAAATGTAGAGGAGTTTCTGGAGCCACAAAATATGTTGCCGACTGTGTTTCAGGATGAGTGTGTTTGGGCTTGGTGTTGACAGCGAGTGTGCAACGGCTGCAAGGTGTAATGGCACTGTGTTCCTGCTCATGTTCCAGCCTGCTATTCACCAAGGTGAAGCTGGAGGAAGAGCTCCTGGGCCCAGGGGTGGCCCTGCACACCTGTCAGGACATGCTGCAGCTGTGGCAGAGTCACTATGACTGCACCCGCTCCAGGTGAGTGTGTGTGTATGCGTGTTTGTGAACCACCATGTTTGTCTGTGTATGTTTGTGTATGCATGTGTCCGTATGCGCTCCTGTTGTGAAAGTCTGGAAATGACATCCAAGTTGGTTAGGTAAGGGACAAGACCTCAAGCTGCTAGTACACAGGAGGTGCTGGGGAAGGGGGTGCTCATGCTGGGTGGACAGGCAGGAAGCCAAAGCTATGGCTGCCTCCTCATTGGCTGAGGGAAAGGAGGAGGAGAAGATGGTCAAGGTCAGGCATAGCTAATTGGAGTGAACTAGGGATGGGGGACAGGTGTGCAACAGTGACAGCTTCCAAACAGTCGACTATGGTCATCAGCGCTGCTGTCGCTCGCCCGCAGTGTGTGTGCGCACATTTGCCCTTTAGCTTACACACACGGTCATGTATATTAGAAGTGTCGTGTTTGTTCTTCTCTGTGCTGCAGTGAAGCAGATGAGAACAGCAGCCTTCCCGAGCCAGCATCGCTGAGCCGGAAACCGAGCGGAATGCACCTCACGCTCCCGGACTTCCAGGCCCCTGAAACAGGTCTGTCCGTCAACCATTCAGACACACAGCATTTAGTTTGAGCTGCTACACCATCCTCAGACTGGTCCAGGAAACACGTATTGTAAGGGTCACATCTTGCAGACTTCTACGTAATTTCCTACTTCTTGAGACAGGACTGACTGTGATGTGATTCTTAACAGGGTGGCAAGTGTAACACGCATATTGTCCTCTGGACAGATGGGCAAGTGAAATTATGAAATACACAATTTTTCTGAAGTCATGGAGCATCACATTAAGCAAGAACCGTGGATGCTGAGTTTACAATGAGATCAGCAGAGAGCACTTACCCTAACCTAGAGAAGAGCCTCTTTGATGAAAGTGCAGTGCTATGGTGAAGGGCATCTTTTTTTTTTACTGGTACAGCTAATTACTGCCTCAAACGGGGAGCGAAGCACAATAATACCTCCCTTCCTGAAGGTCATACACCCTTACTGCGCAGCACTGAATCAGTCTTCAAGGCCAAAGTTTGGCCAACACAATCATTTTTTGGAGAAATATGTCATCATGTGTGTTCCCCCATCACGCACATACACACAATCTCTTTGGGCCTCACAAATGCAGAACATATGTGCAGGTTACCTCATATGCCTGCGTTTAGGGGTGGAGCACATGAGCTGATGAAATTTTTGGGAGGCGTGGAATCCTTGTAGCGAGGGTGTAGTTCGGCACTCTTCCCCAGTTCTGGGCCCTTTGCTCACTCAAACTCATGCTGGAAACCTCTTGCCCTGTCCCTCACAGTCCCCCTTGCCTTGTCCTGGCCAGGACTGCGCATTGCTGAGATTCCTGGAGACACATGGGTGCCGATAGGACGATTTTAGCAGTGACATCTTGCTGGGTGGGGGTTCGAGCAGTCAGGGCTGCCACACGTGGGTGACATTTTTTATTGGGTGGGGGGGTTGACCCAGTTGCTGCTGCCTCACAGCCTGAAAGACCCATATTTGTGGTCGTATACCTGCCCTTCTGCTATTCCACGTAAGTCACCGCTCACCCACCCACAACCAGACACTGGTGCAAGCGTAATCCTTTCCTGCTGCCAAGTAAAGACTTGAGAAAACTGGACTCAGTGATTTCTGCTTCTACCCTGTTTCCCCACTTGGACCATGCAGACACATATAAACCCTTTCCCTTGACCTCACTATAGGTAGGGGAGGAAAGTCCCTATTGTTGGCTGGAGGAAGACCACTTTTTGGGGTTATGAGCGATTGTCCACACACACACACACACATATAGAAGAAAGTATAGCATGGTGGAAGTTACAGAGAAGCACAGCGTGAAGGACACTTGAGGTGAAGGAATATAGGAAGGCAGCCCACCTTCTAGCTTCACAGTCTTTCTTCCCACCCTTTTATAAAGAAAGACTTTCACTGACCGTGTTGTGGATAGTTCTCAGTACTGCATGTATTGTATTGCGTTTCTGGTAGGAAGCGAGGAAAAAAGTGACTCCTTTCCCCATCCAGAAGAAACCAAGAACTGTTTTATATGCAGTAATGATTCCAGAGTGCTGAATGATATGGAAAATTAAATTTCTGTATTAAACATCCATTTTAAGTACATTTCAGTAAGCCCCCATGACCTCTTCTGTTGCCCCGTGTCAGGGTCGCAGAGTGCCGCCTCCATTGCGGCATCACGCCTGGAGCAGGCCTGGTCCGAGGTGTCCGCAATGAGCTCGACCCACCGGCAGGGCCCCGCTCACATCTGGACGATCCTGGAGCGCATCTGGCTACAAGCAGGTCAGGACCCGACAGCACTCGTGGATATGCGTTTCAGTGTTTTGATATCAAAACATAAGTACCATTGCAGCAGTAAGACTTAATCATGAAGGTTATGAAATGGTGACCTATGGTTACCACAATGACAGGTATTGACTAGTTCAAATATCTTACTTGACCACTCTGTGTACAATGTTGTGAGTATGAACTCTCCATTGGACACAAGTCTAGTTACATGCTTGGGACATTGGCTGAGGAGGCGGAACCCAAGCAGCCAGTTAAAGGCCCAGTTTAAGCTTCGGGTTTTGTATTTACATAGGCATTTATTTGTAGAAACAGAAAAAACCTTGATTCATTCAGTAATTAGGATGAATGGCTTTTGCCTTTGTGTCAGTCATCAGTTTGAATTAATTTTTCTTGTATTATATTGTTTTTATGACGGATAAGGTGATTAAAGCTTTAACATATCTGTCTGATCACAGCTATACAAATGGGGTCTTGAGCACAATTCTGCTGTAGTGTGTGTGTGATGGGCGAGGCACAGCAAGTGTTACTGCATGCATACATTTTCACATGTGTGTGACAACTGGCCAGATTGTATTTCTGCATGTGTGTGTGTCTGTGTGTGCGTTTGTGAGTGTGTGAGAGGAAAGCAAATAGTGCTCCAGGTCAAATCCACAGAATATCAGCAGATTATCACTGAGCTGTCGCACAGAGCCAGATGTCAGTTGTTTCCACATCCCACCATGTGTTGTGCTGTGTGATCCAGTACTGCAAGTGGCTTCATGTCTGTCTATCTGCAGAATTTCTGGATCGCAAGCTCACCTGCACTTGTATTTAGTCAGCGTCAGTAAAATGCTCAGCACAAAGTGGCGAAGTTGTCACCTTAGGTTTGGTGCACTCACACAGTTTCCTTACAGACGTGCAGCGCTATTCATCTATTTTGCTTGGAACTTGTCCTGAATGGACAGCTCACCAGTCACAAACCTGCGTCCCTGCAGGGGGCATTTCAGTTTGCCGTTGCACCACTGGGGGGAGTCCAGTTTGTGATGGTTTATATAAGGGATCTTAGCTGCAAGTACACACTGCAACGAACAAGCAACTCATTATGACAAAATTACTGGCTGCTTGTACTATTTTTTAATTTAGCTGACACCTTTGTCCAAAGACATGTACAATTTCAGGTTTGTAGACTAAGCTGCTTGCAATTATTTACCCCATTATACAGTTACTGTATCGGTTCAGTGTAAGTACAGTACCTTGCTCTAGGGTATTATAGCAGGAGGTTGGTTTCCATTGTGGGTTTTTCAAAGGAAAGGCAGCGGCTCTGATCCCTACATCACCTTTTGAAGATTGTTCAGAATTTTTCAAATGGAAAGTAGCTCAAAACAAAAAGAAAAAAGTGCAATAAATTGCTTTGTTTCTAATGTGCACAAATACCTCCATGTGCGTTTCCCCTTTTAAAACAAACACAAACAAGGACAAATCAGGGCTGTTAGCTTGTCACGCAAGCCACCGCCTAAGCTGGCATTTAATGAATGAGTCTTCCGCATCACGTCCGTCAATGTGCGGCCCTGTCCATTGCTGCCCAGAGACAGCTTCCTGCAGCCCTGGCTCCCATTGGTCTGCTGGGGGGCTTGGGGGTGTGTCCCCTGTGGCCAGCTGGGAGCCTGGCTTGAGTTACAGCAGCAGCAGCACACAATGCCCTTATTTAGTCAAGTGTGCGATTACTGTCCAGGCATGGAACTGAGCGCGGGTGCGCGCGTGCGTGTGTGTGTGTGCCGGTTTCACAGTGTGATAGTTTGTGCGTGCATTCTAGTGTGTGTGTCTCCGTGAAATATTAGGAATTGGAACCACACACAATAGGTTTTATTAAACTGTTATGGAGAATTTATTTTAACAATGTCTGAATGAGAAGAAACCTTTACTACAAACAGACATACACACACCCACACACAGGAGCCACAATTGGTATGGGTCATAACCTCCTGAATTTGGTGTTTGCTGAGAAATTTTGGTAGCCTAGTGGTTAGAGCGGCTGCTTTTGGACCCAAAGGTTGAAGGTTCGATTCCCACCTCTAGCTGTAGTACCCTTCAGCAAGGTACTTACCCAAAATTGCTCCAGTAAAATTACCCAGCTGTGTAAATAGGTAAATAATTGTAACTAGCTTAACATTGTAAGTTGCTTAGGAGAAAAGCGTCAGCTCAATGAATAAACATGATGTAAACTCAGTTTGGTGTTGTTCTCGGTGCTGAGGAGGATGGTTCAAGCAGTGACCGTAAAAAAGCCAGAGACTTTAAAAGTGTTGAGATACACCTGCGCAAGTTGCTCACATCTGTTTCTTTGGCTCCGTGCCAGCCTTTATTATGGTCATGTGTGATTTGAGCCGTTGGATCCCTGAGTCTATATCCATCTATAGGTGGCTGCGGACCAGGAAGGTGTCGGTATAAAATACACACTCTGCCCCATGTCATGTCGCGTGTCGGCTGAATCGGCGAGCTGCCGTATGGGGGGTTCTTGGGATAGCAACGTGAGCTAGTCTCAAAAGGGTGGTGCTGCAGTGCGACTTCACAGTGTCGTGCTTCTTTGAAGGATGACTCTCTGGGCACTTTTGGCCTCAAAGGGACAGACGGTCCAAGTCAGACTTCGCTAGGTGCTGCATTTAAATGAGCTCACAGAGCCTTAATGTAGAGCCCAAATGTTAGTCTTTAATCACACATCAGCGGTGAACCTCAGCTTGCACCAAGAGACTTGCTCTATCGAGAGCCCTGGAAGATCCTGTGGTCCCTGGTTTATCAGTGGCCGTTGCTCCAGAAATATCCATGAGCGGAAGATGTACCTTGTCCAAGTCCTCATGTATGTCAGAACGCATTTACTGAGCTGACGGGGTGTAGCTGTACTGAGGCTTGTAAAGTAAATACTTTGATTTTGAGAGTGACCTGGCATATGTACAAACACTCGTAATGGTGAGGAGCGGTACGTGTTCAGACTGCTTTTGCATGCTGTTTGCAGTGCTGCCTGTTTAACTTGCTGTATGTTTGCAAATGCACTGTAAGGCATCACACTACTCAAAGTCCCCTTATAAAATATGGTTATTAACGGCTTGCTGTCAGCTGAAATTTTAGTGATTGGCTGCAGATGCAGCCAAGTGCGCAGCAGCTATGCATGTCAGATGAGAGTTCAGATGAGGCAATACAAGGCAACCGCACACCCGCAAGGAAGTGCCCTGCTCTTGAGACGGTACGGTGCCTGCTCAAATCACTCTGTTTGTGTGCATTTGTTTACTTGAGCAATACATTATCTAACGTGTGTCTTTACTATTACCACTATTATTTTGCTTTCAACCTGAATTTTTTATCCAAATCACCCTAAAATAATAAAGATTTGTACAATTTCATATTTTGCTGGAGCAATGTAGGTCAAGACTTTTTCAATGGCACTGCAGCAGGGCCTCTTGTGGGATTTTAACCGGGAACCTTTAGGTCACAAGCCTATGTATGCTGGATGCTGCCTCAAATGTCATGGCAGGGTCAGGACTTGGACTACTAGTTGAAAATCAGTGAATTGACCTGTTGTCCCTGTGTTTTTGTCCTTTTGTGTCTGCGTGTGTTTACATGTGTGTGGTTCCCCAGGGGAGCTCTTCATGGCACAGGGACGTGTGAAGGAGGCGCAGTTTTGTGTCCAGGAGGCAGCGGTGCTGTCGCCAGCCTCCCACTCAGTGCTGCTGCTGAAAGGGCGGCTGGCAGAGTTGCGTGGGGCTCACACTGAAGCAAAGACCTTTTATAATGAGGCGCTGACCATCCACCCCCAGGGATACCTCATCCTTGTGCATCTGGTGAGTGAGCTGAAACCCCATTCCCCAACTCACACAGCAACATCACTTTATTGGCATCCAAACTCCAGTCCCTACACTCACCTTGGCAATATTCACCCTGTTGGTAGGACAAGACATTACATCTTGGAGTAAGGAGGTACATTTTGTATTTACAGCGGTGGGTGAATGGCACAGCCAGGGAGATATTGCTTAATTCTTTCCCCAAGGTTGCTCCTCCACCACCCTACCACTGCCTTTCAGCACCGAGATGCCTGTCCACTTTGCTGTTGTTGGGAGAGTTGCCATGGCAATAAGCAGCATCCCAGTGCAGGTGTTGATGTGATGTGCCACATTTCCACATCATTCCTCTGCTCCTGCAGCCTGACCTCTTGCTAGCAGTTGAATGGATTAACACTTTGGAAAAAGAAAACAAAATGGGGGCCTTCCAGAGATGTGTGACTGCAGGAGTCTGGGTCTTGGCTTCCATGGAGGACTGGGCTAGAGGGTGTGAGGGTGCACAGCATGTCCATGCATACTGGGGGAAGGTGAATGACACCTGTGGTGCATTCTCCTCTATGTGGAGAGTCTCCTGAGCTATTCCCTGGGTGTGTATACCTGTACTTGGAGAGTGGAGTGGTAGGCCCTAGATTTTTCCAGTGTGTGTGGGGCTGCTCACAGTTTCTGTATTATGTGCACTTTACTTTATATGGCAGATGGGGGAGACCAGCACTTCTCACTCAGTGGTAGGGAAGTCAGACGGGCCGACCCGTGGTATGCCAGCCAGGGGCCGCTTCAGGACTGGCAAAGGGACATATAGAGGTCCTTGGACTGGAAAGGGGGAGGGGGTGAGGACACACACTCCAGACACGCTGTTTTTCGGATGTGATAGGATATTTGCAGTTAGCTTCGGGCAGAGTCAGGAAGGGTCGCATCGTTGCATTTATGTCTTCGCAGATGGTACATGTGATCTTCCTGGTGTCCTCATGTGGCTGAGGACAGAAACAGGAGGAAGGAGCAGACCATAATTGTCAGGTTCCTTAACATATGCCCTAATGGTTGAAGCCACGCCTCCTTTCATTCACCTGCCATATTAGAAACCCTCTTCGCTGCTGCATCACCCTTCTACCAGTGTGCTCTGTTGGAATTAGCATTCTTGTTTGCTTTTTGAGGGGGGGTACGGTGGCGTAGTGGGTTGGACCGGGTCCTGCTCTCTGGTGGGTCTGGGGTTCGAGTCCCACTTGGGGTGCCTTGCGACAGACTGGCGTCCTGTCCTGGGTGTGTCCCCTCCCCCTCTGGCCTTACACCCTCAGTTGCCAGGTTAGGCTCCGGTTCCCCGTGACCCCGTATGGGACAAGCGGTTCTGAAAATGTGTGTGTGTGTGTGTGTGTGTGTGTGTGTGTGTGTGTGTGTGTGTGTGTGTGAGGTTCCCCTGTTATGGGGAAAAAATGTGTAAGAGTGTGCTTGTGGGAAGATTTCTGTACAGTACATTTATCTAATGTTTTTCCCCAAAGCAACTTACAATGTCAAGGTTACAATTATTAACCCATTTATACAGATGGGTAATTTTACTGGAGCAATTTTAGGGTAAGTTAAGACAACAATTTTATGGACAGTTGGATATGTTTCCTGCTTGCACGCTGTAACTGTCACACCCCCGGTGTTGGACGGGACAAAAACAGCTGCAGCGCATCAACAAGATGAAACATAAAAGGGTGGTCCAGCCACACCGGCTCACAGAACCTCGCAAGAGGGACCGCTTCCCTCTGCGTCGAACTGTGCTTTGTATCTCCTTGTTCCTTCATCTACCCCTTGTTCCCCCCTCTCCTCCCTTGGCTTGTGTCTTTCGGCTTTCTGACCTCCGCTTTTGTCACAATCACCTGTCTATGTCCTATCAGTTCTACAGGCATCTACTCGTTGGCAAAAGTAATGTTGGATAAACTGTGCTGCAAGAATCATGTGTCTGTGTCTAAAACTCTCTTTGTTGTTTACCCTGAGTTACATTTTATTCATTTAACATTTGCTAAGTGTATAAATGTAAAATATAACAAAAACAATTAATAGAGCAGAGTCTTGACACTTATCTGTGCACTACTTTGAACATGGGTTCAATGACCCAGCCTGTTCAAGTTTATTGTCTGCTGTGTGAGCCACAGAAATTAGAGAGCAGGGTAAGGGTGGAAATTGGGCACTACTTTAGAGTACTAGCTTATTAAATGGAAATCCTTAATTACATTTGGCTTAACAGCCTTCCTGCTGTTTCCCCCTTAATCTTGTTAATGGCGGTAGACAATCCGATAAGGTTGTAGTCTAAATGATGGCTTGAGCAGTCAGTGCACTCTCACTTGGAGGGTTGCTGTCAGCGCTTTCCGTCAAATTCCTCTGTACGCTCACAGAATTCACAGCAGTTGCATGGGGAGGTTTATGGAGAGGTGGCAGGGGCCTGGGAGTGAACACTGTGACACTGTGGCCAGGTCCTGCAACACTGTGGCTTAAAAGAGATAGGACAGGATGGATGGACCCCGAAACAAAGATGACATCCAGCCCACCGCGCAACATTACAATGCGATGGAGAGACTCTCAGTTGTCCTGGCAGTCGGAACCATCTTTGCTCCATATGGGTAAAGCAGCCGACATGTAACTGTTAGTCATTGACCTTTAAACACATAGAAACGCAATGTTTGCAAATAGAGGTTAAAAAGAACACAAGCGATCTTACTTTTTAAAGTTCAGATCACAAAAATGTCTGACTAAAATTTTAGTGGACTTACACATCTTGGATGACATCTTTATCTTTGAGTATGGATTGGCTGTGTTAAGATGCAAAAGTTATGAAGTCACAGCTGTGTGATTTCCCCAGGGACTATAACAAATATAACAGCATTTCTCCAACCACTGTTTAAATTGTGATCACTGGTGCAAAGGCTGAAAGGAACAAGTAGTTTGTGGTTTGGAAAAAAAATACTGTTTTATTGCTGAGAAGTGTATCTTTAATCTGTCACCAACATGCAATCTCTCTCTCAGGACTGCTGAATCCCTCTTGGTGTTCAAGAAGGATCTCAAAACATCCTTTTCAGACTCACTTCTCAATTAATTACCTTTGTGTTTCTGTCAATTCTTTATGCTGCTACTCATTTAATGATATAGTTAATTTCATCTGTTTTAACATTTAAACTATATTCAGCTACCTAGATAATGCATTCTGCTTTAAACCGTGTCATATTAGACAGATTTTTCTAACCAGCCCTAAAGCCCTGCCTGACAGTTTTTCACAGGTGCAAAGCACAATGTAAGTTCTATACGTAAGCTTTTCCTCCATTCTTGAAAATGTGTCAGAGGAAACACTGACGGACTTGCTGCTTTTCCCATAGCTGTTCTCTTTCCCTCTGTGTAAGGCTAACCATCTTCTTTACTGTTTGTCATTTATTAAGGTGCCATAATAGAAAGTGAAGCTCCTCCCCCCGACAGCATTAGAGAGGAAGCCCTTCCTGTTTACTTGCACTGGCCTTGACGTGTCACATGGCCTGGTGGAAAAGCAGGTAGCAATGTCCATCTGCAGCTGCGGACACGTGCAGTTGTCCTTCTGGTCCACAGTGCGACTCTCCCAGGCAGTCCTCTCCTAAGCAGTGCCTGCTATGCCTTGTTGCCGCCATTGGCGGAGGCGGCCACCAGTGACTCATAGCCGGGGAACTATTTTTAGCACAGGCGCTGGCTAGTGAAGCAGTCCAAATAGAGGGCCCTCTTCTTTTGTGGTTGGTTCTTTGGGTTTGGTCTCAGGTTGTATGTGAGTAAACTGTTCCTGTTTGACTCATGCATGTGTCTGATTAGTCCCTTCGAGAGGGCAAGCGGTTGCTTTTTGCCCTGAATAGGACTTCTTGCTTGCCCCTGTTTTTTTCTTTCTCTCTCAGTTTTTCTAAAACTGCCAGCGAGAGCTGCACACTTCAGTGCATATTCAGGAAGAATCAGAGATCGCAGGACTTCTGCTGCAGTGTACACCTCACCTGCTTCTTCAGAAGGCATGGAGTCCCTCCTCCTGCCCTCTCACGCTCTCTCTCTCTCTCTCTTATTTCCCATCTGTCTCTATAACAAGCATGCACACTCACACTCTCCTCTTTTCAGCATTCTCTGTCTTTATCTGTCCCTAAATCATATGTGACTTGTCTTTTCCGAGGCAAGGATACGTGAGTGTCCAGGCAGGAATGAAGATTCCCAAATAAGCCTTTCGTAATGACTTCTGCTAAGGCCCTAGTTCTTCAACCTAAGTGTCTGGGTCTTTCAGTGTCCTAGTAAAAGCATGGTCATAGCACAGCCGCAAACAGTTGTGTGTTTGCAGCTCACAGAATTGCAACTTAAAGCCTTTATTTGTGCATTTATAAAGTTGTTTGCAGTGTTCAAAGTTAAAAAGCTTGACTTTCCCTCAGACTTGAACCTGCAGCTTATGGATATCACTGTGGATTTCATATTATTTTGACATTACATTTTTGACAGCGACAGTTGACTTTTTATCAATATGGGGAAATGAAGGGGGTGAAAGTGTTTGCGGTGCTAAACTGGAGGGGAGGCTGATTTCAGGCTATTGTTATTATTAATTGTTCCAGAGGAAACAGTTGCAACCCAGGGGGGTGGTGAAAACACACCGCATTTTTGATTGCGAGTATGTTTGAGCATGTATGTGTGCGCTCATGCGTGCTTATGTCTGTTTGTGTGTTTTTGCAGCAAATTATGTAATAAACTCTGCTTCTGCGCCGAAGCAAAAAAGCTGGAGTTGCAGGTCAGTTTTACTCTGAGATTTCATCCCTCACTAATGACTCAGAGCTTGTGTAACCAACTCCTTTTATCACACCCAGATAAGTCAGTGTGCCCGTTTACTTAACATAGCTGCATTTGGAAGGCGTCTTTAGGCGTCACGGGCAATTCCTTGTGCTTCTTGCCTACGAGACACGCCTACCATCCCTGCTGTTGGAAGAGCAAAGGTAGTTACTTGCTTCCCTGTGGGACTCACGCACCGCATGTTTGATCCTCTTCCCAGGAACGGTGCTTCCACGAACCAGGCTAGTCTCCTTCTGCAGGCACCTGCCAGGGTGGTGCTCACCTGCCCACATGCTCACCTCAGTGCCATTCACAATCCCACCTGGAAATTACTCCTTAAGTGGTTCTTTTTGTTTGACCGGTGCCTGATTCGGCGAAAAAGAGTGTTTTCTATGCATGGCATCACCATTTGCATTTGCGTCTTATGACCTTTGTCTTGGATCAAAGACATTTTTGATTGTTAGACTTCACTGAAACGCCACCTGCCCGACTGCTCTGTCCAGCTTACTACTACTTGTTTTTGCAGTAGTGCTGCTTAGTGCCATACATCCCACCTGCCCCCGTACCGTGCAACACTTGAGTATCTCTGTAGCTGGCCCTGTAGCCCTGTCTGTCTCCAGTGGGCGTCACATTAGATTGTTCTTGAAATTATGGAGACTTTTTAACATTAATTGGCTAATTTGATCATTTCTATAAGCTCTTAGCATGCACTGTGTCAACTTTGGACACTGAAACTAAAATCTTGTTATGAGAGACGTGTGCCTTCGGTGTGCGCCCCTTGTATGTTTACGAGTGTGTGTACGAGAGAGAATGCACACACACTTTTATTCACCTTGTACCTCGTAGGACATGCAGTTAGCACTGGACACACACCGCTAAGGATATCCCATATATGTGTGTGCGACATGGCCTTTTCTGTAGCGTGTGACAAGGCCCCTTTCATTGTTTTGCAATCTTCTCCTGAATTCTGGCTATTACAGATGATGGGGTGGTGGGAGTAGCCCTCCCCCCAAGTGATGCTGTCATGGTTCAGAAGACAGGCTCTGCCTCCTTCTTCACTTTTCACCATCATGGTAGTCACCCTTGTTCCTATGTCAGCTCTGCCGGTCCTTCCTGTCCACTCCCCCCTCTTGCTCTGTCAATACAAGTGGCTGCCAGCCAGGAAACATTTTCCACCGATTAGATAATGCAGATACATTATTTATAAGGCTTCGGTCCTTCTCTTCATATGCTTTATGGGATTGCCTAGCAACTGGAAAATGTATTCTATTGAGCAAAGCCTTTGAGAAGTACAGAAGTAGATGGAGTAGGTGGAGGTAGCCATACTGTGGGAGCAGAAGGGGGAGCAAGGGTGTATTCTGGCTGTAGCTTGTCTCTGTGCTTGGTGGACCGTGGTACCTTGTCTATGATGGGTTTAGAGGGTGGAGGAGATACTGGGAATGGAAAAATTGTGATGATTCATTACATTTATTCATTAGTTTATGCTTTTTTCCGAAGCAACTTGCAACGTCAAGGTACCTACTAATATTTACCCATTTATATAGCTGAGCAATTTCACTGGTGCAATTTAGGGTAAGTACCTTGCTCAAGGGTATTGATTTAAACCTGCTATCTTTGTGGCCAAAGGCAGCAGCTCTAATCACTATGTTACCAACTGCCTGCCTTGGTAAGTGTATGTGTTTATATATGTAGCAAAAACTTAGCTGATGGTGGACTTGTGGGGCATTAAAAGGAGGACAGTGGGTGGCAGTTCAGTAGCCTTACTGTGGAAAAAGAGCTCCCTGCTTCACCTTGGTAGTGATCTGGATGACCTGTTCTTTCAGCATCATTTGATGGTACTAAATGTCTCTTAACTTTTAGAGTTTGTTTTAAGCAGTGTTACTGTGAAACTGAGCATCTGTTGGTCTGTAAGCCAGTCTTATTATCTAAAATACTATACAGTATATCTTTGGCTGAGATATTATAAAAGCTGCATTTGTGGAGGAGGGAGATCAGAAGGAAAAGAAAAGTAAAAAAGGTGGCAGAGAGCACTAATAATTTAATTAGCACTCGTGTCATTGGAGACACAGTAACGCCCACACACGCACAGGGTTGTCTCTACAGGACAGTGCTCACAAAACAGTATGTCACTTTTCATGGGCTGGGAGGGAGATGCATTTTTAGTTAGTAATTATGTTTATTCATTTTATAGCTTTATCTAAGGTGACTTACTCTCCTAGGTACACTGACCCATCCATACAGCAGAAAAAGATAACACATTTACACACTACGGGCCATTTAGCGTCACCAGTTCACCAGTTCACCTGAAACTTATTGTTGGACCAGATCACCCAAAGGAAATCCATTGAAACATAGAGAGAACATGAAAACTCCGCACGGGCTGTGTCCAAACACACTGTCTCTAGGTACCAGTGCTATCTGCTGTGTCACCGTGTCACCCATTAATTTAGCTGATACTACAAATCAATCTAAAGTGTTAAGCTACTTACAATGATTTATCTATCTTTATGCAGCTGGGTAATCTTTATTGAGTTCAGTATAGGGTAAGTGCTTCCCTCAAGGGTACTACAGCAGGAGCTGGAATTTCAGCCTGTGTCCTTGGGGTGGAATACAGCAATGCTAACCGCTATTCACCACTTACTTAAACACTACTGTGTAGATGTTCAAGTTAAACAGGAGAGCAATGAGTACAGGTGCTTGAAATTCCTACAGTTCAGTTTGAAACCCATGTGTGTGGCCCTCTCCATTATTCCTGGGCCTGGGAACACTAACCCCTAACCTCCATAACCCCTCAGTAACCCACGCCTCCTATTCCCAACAGACAAGCGTCCCTGGTTTATCATTCTCACTTGCTCCTTTCCATGTACCCGCGTATGGTCATGTGACCTCTGTCAGCACCATGCAGCTCTGGAGACGGAGCCAGGGCAACTGTCTGGGGCCACACGAGCTCGAGAAGACGCAGTGAGGACGTTTGGGGTATGTGTCCACCTGTTATGTGCTTGGCATGAAGTAGCCACGCTGGCCTCGGACTGAAACCTGTGGTAGCGCTCCACAGCAGTGCACACAAACACGTGCGGGTGTGCACACTGTTGGACATGCTCAAAAACAACCACACTCCGTCAGCCTGACCAGTGGTAGCTTCTGTCGTGGTGCAGTTCAGCAGCAACCCTCCAGGCACTTTAGTACTGACCCTGAAGAACAGAGCCAGGTGTGCTGATTTAGCCGTCAGTTTGTATTAGAGAGTGATTAACCTGGAAGTTCTCATCAGTGACAGGAGTTCGCCTTCCTTGCTGAAGGGCTCTCTGTCTCTCCCACGGGTGACTTGTCTGCAGTTGTGGGGAAACTGTCTGCAGCACAGCAGAGTGCCTGCCTGACTCACCTGTGGCCTTTTAAAGAACGGGAGGCATGTGGTATTGAATTTACCCGCTTCAGTCTACTGTGCACACCACATTTGTGGTTTACTGTCCATCAGTGCCACAGTGTCATAACCTTAGGTCCTGTGTGAGTGGATTTCTGGAACCCATGGTACTTCAAGTTTCAAGTTTATCGTCACAGGCACAAGTACCGTGTAGAAGTATCATGAAATTCTTCTTGAATGCTTCTCCACAGACTATGGACAAGACAGAGACAATACAAATACTGTACAAACAAAACAATGACAATGACAGTGAGTAATGCTAATAGCAATGACAATAAATAACAGTAACAGTAATAACAATAATACCAGACAGCCAGAGAACTCAGAACGTGAAAGCGAGAATGCGAATGCTTAAAGTGACAGTGTAATTTACCAATGTGCTTGGGTGGAGCAGTCCAACTCTAGTTAGTAAAGGTGGCACATTGGTGATTGTTGTATACTCTTACAGCACTCGGGTAAAAGCTGTTCCTGTACCTAGCAGTGCGGGTTCGAAAAGACCTGAGCCGCTTTGCAGACGGTAGAGAAGAGAAAAGTGCCCGTGCGGGGTGACTATGATCTTTCATGATGCGCATTGTCTTTCTGAGGCAGCGTGTGGTGTAGGTGTCCTGGACTGCTGGTAGCTGTGTGCTGATGATTCCCTGAGCTGTTTTGACCACCCTCTGTAGGGCTTTCTTGTCCTGTATGGAGCAGCTGCCACACCAGGATGTAATACACCCTTTGAGGACGGACTCAACAGCACACCTGTAGAAAGTGGTGAGGACTGTAGTAGGCATCCTGGCTTTCTTCAGACGCCTGAGGAAGTGGAGACGCTGATGGGCCTTTTTGATGGTTAATGCTGTGTGCTCAGACCATGTGAGTTTGGTACTTAAAGTCCTATTAACCTAATATTAGCTCAGTGCATGTGGAATGTTGTACCTGTGCTTCTAATTGTTCAGCCCCTCCAATGTACTTTCTATCTCCGATGGGTCCATGTGGTGCTTTGGCACCATTGCTGCTGCTTGTGGAGTAAGTCAGCAGTCTGTCTCTGGAACTGTCCCCCTGCAAAGGTCACCTGTTCAGACCCTTCTAGCAGGGCTTCGGGTCTTTGACTGTCAGCCCTGCCACAGACAGGACAAGCAGGTACTGTCAGCAGACCTGGTTAGTCCACAGTTTGGCCGTCGGCACCAGGTCTGTGCTACAGGAAACTGGACTGGCTTCCTTGGGAGTGACATACTGTTTGCGTTCAAACTTGAGAAAGTTCCCTTTGAATTGTGAACCAATGTGATTTGAAACCAACTGGCACCAAAGATTAAAAAACACTTTATTAGCATACATGTTACCATGCAGCGAGCATTCCCGTGATCTCTGTGTGCGTGTGTGTGTGTGTGTGTGTGTGTGTGTGTGTGTGTGTGTGTGTGTGTGTGTGTGTGTGTGAGCGCGCATGTCTGTTCGGAGTGTATGTGGGAGTGCTACGTGTGCTGTGCTGCCCTGAGTGTGTGTCCAATGGCAGCCTACTGACAATCAAGAGAAAAGAGGATAGGAGAGGTCTTCACATTTCTAAATGATAGTACCCAAGCAGATCCAGACTGCATCTATTTGTTATTGCTCTGTCTGACTCTAAATTATTTTTTTAATATCCAAGAACACTATTAAAACATCTTGTAATGTAAGGCACTCATTAATGCAATGTGAATTTTGCTCTGCCTGTGGTTTATTAAAAAATCAGTCAACATTAAACTTCATTCGGCATGTAACAATGTTTACCTCATTTTTATTTATGCAGCAAAGTTGAGTTTAATAAAAATATTGTCTCTCCCTGCATGTGTGCATTGACATTCTTTGAGCTTTTAAAATCAACAAAGAGCTTTAAAGGCACCGCTGTTGGTCATAGACACCCAATTAAACTGAGTCCACGTCCAAAGCACAGCATGCATTTATGATGAGCATACGGTCATTGTAATAGCTGAAGCTCAGACGAAACAACATCGACCTTCTGTCTGAGTTTATAGTCAAGGTTTCGGGGGGGGCGGATGTCTAGCTCAGCTCATCATAAACTCTCACTTTGTCTGCTTTCAGAGGAAGTTACTGAATGTGTAAGAGTGATGATTTAATCATTAGAAAGGTGAAACAGGGACTCCCCCACAGTGTCGACCCAACACAAAAAAAGCCATTCACTCTGCCTCACCTCCCACAGCCGTTAATGGGCAGCGGGCTGGTTGGGGGTTATCTGTTCCTCACCCCCGCCGTTCCATTTCTCTCCCATGCTGACAAAAAACACTCTTCCAACCCCAGGGGACCTCCATTGATGATTTCCGTAATATGTGTCCTCTCCAAATGCAGGAACATCCAGCGCGGGCTGCAAATGCATCTGGGCTGCTTGGGGTCAGTGCATGGTGGGAGGGTGCAATCGATTGCCTAGAGCAACAGGGATCTGAGGCTTTAACCTCATATTCCCATAACCCGTGAGGCAGTAACCCTTTGACAAAAGGGGATGCGTTTCACTGAGATGTCAGAACAGCTTTTTTCCTTTGGTTATCGGTTGGTCCCTTTGATCATCACTTAGCCTGTCTCCCAACTGCAAAGCGCATTCTTTATCTGCCTGTTGTGCAAGGTATTGATCAGGTGCTCTGGGCAGTGCATAGATCAGTGTTGATGTCAGGAATTGTCTGGGTGGGAAGGGTAGGGATGATTATTATCCAGGCTTCTGCACTCTCTGGCTCACTGTCAGTTGTCTGCACGTTTCCGTGGCCGTGATGTTCTCAGCTTGAGTCCCAACAGTAGTGTAGAAGAGGACTGTGGCGTAGGGCCCTGGAAGGTCTCTGCTAACCCAGTTCCCACAGCTTCCGGTGGGCTTCGCAATGGCCTCTGTCATTCGGAAGTCCAACAGGAGCTTCCAGAAACCGATTCAGAGTTCTGGTTTGAGAGCTGCTGTTTTATGAGCCTAAATTTTTTTTGCAACTGGATATCTGCTTACTTTGGCATGTGGTGTGTAAAGCAGTGTGTCAGTAGGGAACAAACAACAGGGTGAGTGTGACTTTCTGAGTGGGCGGAGTGATCATTTGTGGTTTGGGTTATTCGCTGTCAAGGAGACAAGCTTTGTTTTCGCTACCGGTTTTCTACTCCTGCTTTTAGGAGTGTTGTGTCAGCTGTGGCCAAACACAAAGGAACGATTTCTGTGTCCCGAGCAGCCAGCCCCAAACAGGGTTAAGCCACTTGTTTACGGTTAATGCTGACCAGTGGGGCGGTGCTGTGATAGACTGACAGCAGCGGGCGCCACTTGAGGACACCTGGTCCAGTCAGACACTGGGTCTGTTTGTGACAAAGTAAAAGTGTTAAGGGGAAAAACTTGGCAAGTAGTACGTGGAAGTCAGCAAGGATTTATCGATGCGTGAGCAATGTGGACTAAAGAGAGGGCCTTTAAATGCCATGTCAAGGTTCTCTTCAAGAGTCAGATTTATTATGTCTGAATCATAGGGCAAAGTTCTTTTTTCCTCTGCATGTGACCTTAGTAAGTTGCTACTGTACAGTAGGTTCAATGTAGGCAACCTGAATTTCTATACTAGAGAAGCACCATTTGGGGAGAGAGGTACAGTGAATGAGAGATTTGCGCATCTGCTCGTTTTTGGCAGAGGAGGCTATTCTTGTGCTCGTTTAAACGGTGTGAAAGTTGAACCGTTTCACTGTTATTTTTATGCTCTGGCCTCCATGCCACACCCCTCCTGTTTTCTCCTGCAGAACAAAGCTCTGCCTCCTCGGTGTCGCCTTGTATCACTGTGTCTTTGTGTCTTTATCAGCTGCTTGCTGTCTTCTGCTGTGAAAGGAGAAATTCACGCGGATTATGCACATGTTTGTGTTTCTCTTTTTCTTTGTGGGTTTGGGACAATTATCAGCATCTGTCTCTTCCTGGGCTCTCTCTCGCTTTCTCTCTCTCTCTGTCCTGGCACGTGTACCAGCCAAGGACGGCCTTGCTCCTGGTGCCACATCTGTGTTTCCTCAACCTCTTGATGAATCTTTGCTCCGGGGCCATGCCAGTAAGCACCGAAGTCCCCTGGAAAGAAGCTCTCTGAGGTACATGCCTTCCTAATGTGGTCTGTGAGAAAATCCTGGCAAGGGAGAAGGAGAAGGTGGGGCGCACATTCAGAGAAGGCACCTGACGGCTTAGAGGTGTTTCGCTTTGGCCCCGGTGGCAATGCAGCTGCACGGTACGAGACATATAAGGAGCATGTCTTCCAGCCGTGCGTCCCTTCGCCCAAGTGGAGGTGCTTGGAAACACTTCTCGTGGATGCCCTGCCAAGAAATGTCCCTAAACACAGAGGCTGTTCTTTCTCTTTTTCCTCTCATCCTTGTTTACCATTGCGGAGCAACTGTTGCAGTAAACTGCTGACCCTGAATATATTTGCTGTGATTATAGGTATGTAACCATGGGAGTGAGTGCTGTGACTCCCCAGTGTTGAAAGTCTGCCAGATGAATGCTTGCAAGGCTTGATTTGAACCTCTACTTCCATTTGTCTACTGGATGTGTAGACTCTACCAAGGTGTGGATCTGATGGATAGGTGGGACACCAGTATGTCTTCCAGGAAGCACAAAATACCCATGAAACCCAGATATCTTTGTTGCCATTGGCTGTAATTCTTCTAAGCCCTCCCCACATCGCCTTTCCTTGCACACGTCACATGGACAGACATTACGCACAAGCTTAACTTTAAGTGGTTTGCAAAAGTGCCCCACCCGCTGCTAATCCGTGCTTGTAGATTCTGTGACTCTCCGTCATCCTGTTTTACAGCTCAGCTTCAGTACTTCACAGTGCTCCTTGAATTCAGCCATGACAGACTCCCAGGGCTTGTTAAAAATGTCTGTAGATGCAAAAGGGTGGGCTTTAGTGTGGTTTTTACACCTCAGCTAACAGGGAAGAAGTGTGAAATACCAGAGAGTTGACACACTGAGAAACATCTGTCTGCCCACGCGGTGAGAGCAGGGGGGAAGTGATCACTCGACACAAACACACACAGTGTTCCACGCCGTTGTCATTCTTCAAATTAATGGAGATTTGAGCAGGTTCACAGAAGCCTCTGGGTGCCATAGCCAGAGTAAGTATCCTAATCATGCGATACAGTCTCATGGAGGTCTGACAGTAAAGCGGCAGGCAGGCAGGCCTTTCTTGATGATACTGGGAATCAAAGTGTCCCATGGAAAAGCGATAAGACTACTGCGACAGACCAATTTCAAAATGAATGGGAATTTGTGTTCGCTGAAGTATATCGACCTATAAATGACCCACTACTGGGAGACAAGTAGTGGGGGACTGTAGTGTGCTAAGTTCCTTTAGCAGAGAGAATACCGAAATACAGCAAATGGGGGCAGGTGAGATGCGTTCACGGTGCCATAAAAGTAAATGTGGCAGCTTGTCCAGGATGTTACGTTGCAGTACTTTGGAAGGTGAGGATTATTTAGAGGGGAATTTAGCCCCCATTTCTGGGGCACTGAGCTTATCACACGCTGTTTTTCCACTCTGTGGGATGCTATAAAGAACTTGCCCACATGGCTGACAACTGAAACTTATATCAGGGTTAAAATCCCCCTAGCATGTGGCTTTAGATCGACCATCCCATGTGCACCGTTCCCTTGCAAGCCATCCTCAAGCTCCCATTGGGGCAAGCCCCCCCCCATCCCACAGCAGGAGCCCAGGAGCTCAGAGCAAGGAAAATGTTTATTCACTGAGCTAATTAACACCCACCCATAGCAGAACAGATTCCTTCCTACACCCCACCCCAAGGCTCTCTTTAGAGCGAAACACCAACGTTTATTTGGATTGGAAGAAGCAGAGAAGAAGAATGGGGTAAAGTGCTGAAGGGGCTGGAGGTGAGAGGGTGGGGATGGTGGGGATAGGGAGTGACAGAGGAGAGAGGATGAACTCTTTTCCTCTCTTGAAATAGGCGCAGTGCCTTGAGACAGCGAGTGCTGAATTTCAACCCAATTAATGGGGAGCTGACAAGCAGAGTCATCGGTGGTTTTTAGTCTAACAAGTCCCGTCTGTCTCACCTCCGGGAGGTGGTGCCTCCAGAGGATCACAGAGCACCGTGAATCACACATGGAGTCATGTACTTGTATGTGATGCAGGTTACACTGGCGCGGACCCAACGGAGCTTATAGCACCTGCAGAGGCCAACAGTCCAGGTGTTTGGGTTCCATTCTTCTTAGATCCTGTTTTTGTCCCCTCGCCACCTTCCTGTTTCCCCTTTCTGACTCTTACATCAACATCAAGTTCTTGCCTCCTTAGAGGGCAGCTGAGAATAGATGTGTGCACTTATAGATCCAGAGGGCAGCTTGATGGGGTTGTCAGTATGACTGCGTATAAACCTGAGAGTGCCTGTGCTTGTACACTTGTGAGTGCCAAAGTGTGTGTTTCTTTGGCAGGTCAGTTAGCGTGGCCAGTCTCAGTTGAACATGGAGGAGTAGTGTTTGGACTTCCCTCTCTCGCTTGTAGCTAGTTTTGTGTCATAGGACAGTTTTGCGGGATGATTCTGAGCCTTCGTCCCCCTGCAGTCTTAAGGTCAGGGCTGGATGATGACTGAGAAGTACTTGAAAGAGACAAGGCATGCAATCCTGACCACTGCTCTGTCCAGAATACGTGCTGGAGGGTTTTGCTGGGTCCCATCTACACTGGGCCTTGGAACCTGTCACCAAATATGCCGCAAGTAAATATGAGTTTTGACGAACGAGCATTTAACAAGCGGGGCCTTTTTTTCCTGCAGCAAAGGATGCATTCTGTTTGCTTTGGCCCTGGACGGAAGCAAGTCGCGTCACTCGAGGACTTGGTACTCCACCCTCCTCCTCTGCAGCTACAGCCGTGGCTGCATACAGCTGCAGCTCATTCATTGTTAATCCTCTCATGGTTCAGCAGAGCCCATAAAACATCGTAACATTAATTACCTCTGAGGAGGGTTATGCTCTTCATGGGGTGACCTCACATCTGACTTCATGTCCTCAGAAACTCTTGACGTCCCGGGTTGTCCTGTCACGTTTCGGGGCATAGTATGGAGCAAAATTTTTAGCATGCTGATGTTTCCGTTGTTAGGTCATTTCTAAAGGCACGGGTATGTCGTATTACATCCAAAAGCAGAATAAATTAAAATGTTGTGCTATTCTGTTACAGTTTGGCAGAAGTGCTTTTTCTCACCAAAGCTGTTGAACTAGAATCTGGCTCCAGCTCAAGCTGATTTGTGTCCAAATATATGAAAAGGTAGTCTATGAAGGGATAAACTCCTCCTCTCTCCCCTTCCCTCCTCCTTGTCTACCGTGCAGGGCCAACTGCTGGTGAAGATGGGTCGCCTAGCTCTTGCCGAGAAGGTGCTACGGGATGCGGTGCAGGCCCAGAGTACTGCCCACGAGGCCTGGAGCAGCCTGGGTGAGGCTCTAGAGCAGCGGGGCAGCAGCCAGGCACCCGATTGCTTTCTCACTGCCCTGGAGTTGGAAGCCAGCTGTCCCATCAAGCCTTTCACCATCATCCCGCGTGAGCTATGAGGCCCTCTGCTCTGGTTTTCAGGACATTCAGTACAAACCAAAGCCATATGACATGTCAGTTATGGAAATCTTTTTGTTTTGTTAATCTATTAGCTGATACCTTAGTGCAGCAACTTTTTCTGTCTAGTTGATACAACTCCGATACAAACCAGTGGCTTTTCCCTGGAACAGTTCGGGCTAAGCACCTCTGTTTAGTACAGCTGCAGGGGTCCATATTTAAACCTACAGTATTCTTTTTTGCAGAGCCTTTATTTTATACTGCTGCCCCACTGGACCAGAGTGGGCTCAGCAAATCCATTCCGAAGTGTCTAATTCCATCACTTCCTCAGGGTTTTCAAGACAGCTTCACCAGCTTTAATGCAGAGGACTTCCATGTTTTTTTTTTTTTTTTATTGTTAACCCTTTTCAGCTGCTTTGTTTCACTTGAGCTGGATTACCAAAGTCTTGTTGACAGAGGCACGCAGTTCCAGATCCCTACATATGCAGATGAAACACACACTTGCACCACTGCACACTCCCTTGATCTTGTATGCAATTCAGATCTACATCCTCTAACACTGAAGAAGATATTCCCGCACACACACACTTGTGTACACTCAGGGAAACTAGTTGTGCTAAATGTACCACTAAATGTTGTTTGTATTGTATATTTAATTTTAGTTAGTTTTACTTCTGATTTTTGTCTCTTTCTTCTATAAACAGAGTTTTTAAATGTGATTTGCGTATTTTGTCATATTTTTCTCATGCAACATACAATTCCTGTAATGGCGTATATGGCCGAACATTTTTAGTCTTGGGGGTTTCTGACAGTAAAGTACCGATTAGGTGTCTGAAGATTTTATTCAGAGCCATTTTTTATAACATTTAAATATGAACTGGGATAGAAAGTCATTTTGTTCTGTGTCCTGAGGCCTGCAGAATATCGAAGCTGAACATGGCGTATTTGAGTACTATATTTAACCATGATTTCCATCCTTTATATTAGCTGCAGTCAAAATTTTTCAGCTTCCAGTAGAGGTAAGTCTGCTCAGAGGGGAAAATGAAAGGAGGACCCAGGGTTAGCAAAGAACACTGAGAGTTCACTTAATATTTAACGCCTACCAAGGATTGCGCTTTGGAAATCTTATTTAAAATACAACAGTTGTTTTTCTTGCTTCAGTAAGCACTTTTTTAGGAAAAAAGGGTTTTTTTTTTTTTTTTTTTAAGAGAAGTGTGTCACAAAAGACCTCTGGAGTGAACTCTTATACAGTAAGTGCCCAAAAACTGTAAATTTTAAAGTGCTGTAAATGGTTAGTTCCGAAAGAGACGTGGCAGATTTTGCCTCTCAACTTTCTATGAGCTCAGATTTAATACTTATGGTTTAAGGGCCCATGTGAAAGGTGGTCATGCCAAGTGCCGGTCGCCTGCTATAATACCGATTCTAAAATATATTTTCTTGAAAGCTTCATTTGGGCAGTTTCCAAGAGGTAGGTTCAGTCTTTTGGTCTGCGTTTCAAGTTTGTACACACCGCCTTCATATGTATGTGCATTTTCTTATTTCTAGATCTTCATCATGTTTCATAAACACACATATACAAAACCTTCAATAAGGACTGCACTGTCTACACTGATTCCGTAGCACTGAATTTTAAAGCCCGGCATCCACATGCACTCAGCAGCCCCCTGTTTTGTCCTACATTGAAAAGAGCTGCAGTATTTTGTCAGGGTGTCAGCAGTTTACATGTACACAAGTCCAGCTGGCAGGGGCTAATGTGATGTATGTCTTCTATTTGCTATTGTTTCCATGCTCATGCACCAGTACGGAACGATGTAAATAGAACAAAGCTCAGCAAGCTCGTTCTGTCACTGCTGTTTTTATTAGTTCAGGTCCCTTTTGTTAACGTTACGCTGACATATTTAAGAGAAGCAATTATTGTCGTGTTGCAGCTGTCAGCGGCGCCTCTGTATTGGGACTGAGGATATAGCTACATTGTTCTACGGGGCATCGTGCTTAGTGTAAAAGCCTTGTTTACGAAAAGGGCTGTTTACCATTTTTTCTTGTTCACCCCGTGTATTTTTTTGTGTGTGTGTGTGTCTGTATCTCTTTCTTTCTCCTTCTGTTTCTTGCGTCTCTGTCGAGTTTGCCTGTCTCTCTGCCTCACAGTAGGCGGAGTAGGGATGCTTCTCTGAAACCAGGCACTGGCGGGCACCGATGGGCTCCCCTCCACAAATGAGTACTGACTGATCGAGATTGATGCTGTGACAGTTTGCTCTAAGCCGCGTTTTCCTCTCCCCTCTTGTATCTAAGTGCCTTCATCCGCCCGCAATCACGCTCACTGTTTCTGACACAAAGGTGGGCTTCCTACTATTCAACCCTTATATTCTCCTTTTCTGCATCTTTACTCCTCGTTGCTGCCTGTGATTGTTTTGTCTGGGTTTGATGTTGCATTGTGGTTTTGTTCTGCTGCCAGCAGGCCAATCTTACCGGCACTCCGGCACACCTATTAGCCCCCGGCTGTCACGCAGAACAGAGGACGTGGGGATGGCTGGACTCAAGTGCAGGATCGTTTGGCAAGAACCAAGGGGTCAGGCGAGTTCCTTGTTGTCGGGCAAAGAGCGGGAGTGAGGATCCGTGGATGTAGTCAGGAGACGAGGCGAATGGTCTGAAGCCCGTGAAGAAAGAACCGGGGCTAGGGAGGACATGAGCGCAAAGGAGGGTGGTTGCCTCAGTGAGATTCTGCAAGAGTGAAGGGGCTGAGGAGGGTCTTTTAAAGGCGAGTGTTCTGATTGTCGGCCGGCGCTCGATCGGCGTCAGGTGCTGTTAATTGTGGCGCAGGCGTGGACGTGACACTGGCGTGCCTATTAGAGCACACTTCAGAGCCCGGCAGCAACTGGCGCTTTGTGCAATGCAGAGGTCAGGCTGTTACGTAAAGAGCAGCATGTTTTTGGGCAGTTCTCAGAATTGCTAGGTGTTCTACTCCTGATGCTGTACAGTAGTTAAAAAAAAATAGCCCAAATAACATGCACTGTGTTGAGCTGAGGGGAAAAAAAATGTGAGAAATAATTGAGCTGCTCCTGTCTGCCTTTGAAGGAGGCGCGCACTGAAAAACAATGCCTGTTCTTCATATTTCTTCACTTAACATATTTGAGGGAATAAAGCCACTTGGTCTTGAGTCATGGAAATGTGTGATGGCAATGCAGGATGTTTTTCTCTGTGGCTTCACGGTGAAGTCCTTTGGACTGGGTCCTTGTGTACGGCCGTTGTAATTTATGGGGGTGAAACATCTTATCCCGTGTATGTTGAACGTAAACACGGTTTTGAAGAGACTTTATGACCACAGAATTAGGCTCTCATAGAATTGTGGTGTCTCTCATTTTGGTGCAAAATACATGTTTGTACATATTTACTATAAATATTCATCAAAGCTGATAATAAAGTTTTTAATAAAGCAGCTATGCACGCCAGCATCAGGTAGGCCTTAATGGGTCCTATGAGCCGCATTCTTTCTGCGACCCTGCAATGGACCTTTACCCTTCTGCTGTCCTACAGAATCTCTCCTCTGTTGTACAGTTAGGAAGTGTTCATTTTAATTAAGTTTTTTTTACTGGTTTCAATCCTGTTTAAATCCCGTTGCAGATTCTTTGCCTGTATGGGCACACTGAAGTATGAGGATGAGGATGAGTTTAGTTCAGGCTCCATCAATCTGAAATGAATAAAAGGTTGAATGAATGAAAGTGAAGGAGTGGGGGTGATGTTCATTCATTTGGCTTTTTCCCTTTGAAAAGATTACCCTTGTACATTCGGAGCTATTAATGTTTTTCAGAATAGGCAGATGCAGATGGTACATATCATCCGCCACTGAAGGTTCTAGAAGCATTTCACTTCAAGAAAGCTTACTCTGGAGATAACACTGAGACTGAAAATGCACCAGCTTTCCGAAGCAGTCAAAACAGAGTTTCAGGTTTTGATTATTCTTAGAAGAATTATGTAACTAAGCTATTAATATAGGCTGTGATGTTTAAGCATATAGGAAAAGTAGGAAAATATTCTGAAGCACTGTAATAAAAAGTGGGAGATTTTAACAAGGTCAAATTGTAGGACAAAATTCTGTTAGAACTTAATTATCACGACTGTATAATTTCTCTAGGATTACCTAACAGTGTTATATATCTGTAACTTTTTTTATGTAAAGCAGCGTGAATAATGCATCTTAGTAATTCGTAACCATGGCGATGCACCATGTGGTCGTCTTAAATCTCATCTCCGCTTTTGTGACAGTGCCTGTCTGTCTTCCTCTGTCTGTCTTTGTGTTAATTTCTGCTTCCGTCTACCTGCTTGTATGTCTGTCTTCACCCTTTAAATGCCTGTCTGTCCCCACCAGTCTGCATTAACTTTGTGCCTTTGTGTATCATTGCGCCTTCTGCTCATCTCTGTTTGCTCCCTTTTTGATCCCCTTTCTACTTGCTTGTCCTTCTGTCTGTCTGCCTGTCTTTTGTGTCACATCACCCAACCCTGTGCCACAGAGCCCTGACGGAACCTCACTGAGTCCCAAGAGCATCTCTGGTTGATGGCAATACGCCCCGTTCTGCTTCTGCAGGGGTCGATACCCTAGCCTTCCCATCTCTGGTTTCCTCTGAGTCCCAGCTTTAATGACAAAAGCAACAAGGAGAAGGAAACGGGAGGAGAAGATGGAGCTCTGCGTCGCATCAGTTTCTTTCCAGCCTGTGTTTAAACAGAGAGCTGGGGTGCAATTCACAAGTGCAGGAGGTGTGCAGAGGGGATGTGCATCCCTTTGCGGCGCCGCTATTGTATGTTTTGCTCGAAAGTCAAGCTGTAGACCCTCCAGAGTTTGGAACCAACCACCTTTTGGTCAGAAGTCCTCTTCTTTCCTGTTTCTTTGAGATGCGGATGACTTCAGTCTGGGAGGTATATGAAAAAAAGTTTTTCAAATTCCTCTGGCAGAAAAATAGATCACCAAGCCAGTGCTGATTTGAGTATTAACCGTAGATCGTAGGTTTCCATAATTGTTGATTTGGTTATTTGCATTTATTATCACTGTGAATAGATAGTCACTGGACATAATTGCTCTGACTCACATAATAACAATTTCCCGACATAGAGACTATGCTTCAGCTTAATATGCTTATCTAAACACAATAGCCATGTAACCGAGGTTTCAAATTTCATTCACGTCCATCATGTAAACATTTTAAAAGTGCACTATCATTCATCTTCTATGGTTAAACTTTAATAGGATTTCTACATTTTTTAGCATTCTAATAAAATAATTTGAGAGCCATCAAAAAATATATACTGGAAAGAACGTAGTCCCCCTGCAGGCTCAATTTATGATCATTTTATCTGCTGTGCATTTGCTCACTTTACCCTAGTGCAAAATGGGAATTTAATCATTCCAAAACGAGCATAATGGATCTTTTTTCCTTCCATTGTGAAAAAACGTCTTTAGAAATAATATTCACTTGCCACAGACCCCCAAAATAAAAACTTCAGTTTAAGAACATTAACTAAGAAAAGAATACAAATGTGCATCCATTCCCATGCTAAATGACCCATATTTCATCCTAATGTAAAACAGATTTTTCCCTCTGCAAACAGAAATTACATGTGCAGCCAACTCAGAAGTCTCCTGTCAATAACTCAGTCATTTTATGACGTGAGTCATCCCTGGACCGAAAGGTAACCGGTGCACCTTAGCAACCGGGAACTGGCAACAGCATCGCAAACCTACAGGCCGGAAAAAGAGGAACCGTTTCTACAGACACGCACAACTACACACACACCCGCAATCCAACCCACGCGGCTCATGCCCCATCCACAAAGGAGGTGGGCTTCAATCCAACATTGTCTCACTTCGAGGCTTTGACCCGTGACCCACAACACCGGTAACAGGTCGACTGAGGCCCTTTGCCATCAGAAGTGGCACTTTCTTGCTAATTATTTTAAACTCGGTGTGGTACTCCAGCTATGCACACCCAGGTGGCCACAGCAAAGCATGCCTAGTAATACACACACTCATTATTCCACAGAAAAAAGCTCTTCTGCCAACAACCCTCTTCATGGGGCATTTTTAAAGTGGTCGGGCTGTAAACTCTTGAGGTGGGAAATTGCCGGATGGTGACGACAGCGGTGCAGACGGCACAGCTTTAACTAAGATTAAAAGCAGGTGAACTAAGCTTTAAGCTGTTGTTCAACAGTTTTTCAACAGTCGCTCCGTCTCATCGTGTTAAAGCCATCCGTGTGACCCCTGGGACCACTGCAATTGTATAGCTGAGCATAATATAGAGTAATGTGAAAATGGGGGAAAGGGGATGTCTGGTGGTTTCGTGGTTGGAGCGGCTGCCTTTAGCTCCGAACGTGGCCGGCTCGATCTCCGCTCCCGGCTGCAGTGCTCCCAAGCGAGATGCTCGCCCTCTGACCACCCCAGCATCCTCGCCGGGCTGTGTGCCTGGATGCCCAGCTGCGGCCCCGCGATGGACTGGCATCCTGCCCAGGGTGTGCCCCCCACTCCCCCAGCCCCGTGCCCAATGTCCCCAGGATAGGCTCCAGCTCACCACGACCCCGCCCGGGATTGAAATTGGTTGGTTGGTTGAAAATGGACAGTGTTTGTTCGCACTGGGCTGTCTTTGTCCTTTTTAAATGCCGTGAAACGCTGCAGGTTCCCAGTGTTTCTTCCAGCTGTTCCCATGTCATTACCTCATTGGTCTGTAGAGACGCATAAATGGGTCTGACTGCTGATATTATAGCCATTACTGCACTCATCAAGCCTGTTAGGAAGAAGTATGCTAATCTTGCACCGAAAAGGAAGAGAGGAGGGGAAATAGGAAATGCACTGTCTCTCCCTATCGGAGCAATCTGCTTCCATGGAGTAGACCTCACTTACCAGCAAAGAGGAAGAGGGTAGAGCCATTACTGCAATGCCATCCTGCTTTTTTATGGGCTCGGAATATTGCCTGTTAGGCTTCAAGTGAAGTGCTATTATATGTTCAAGGAATTGAGGAAAATTCTCATGATTTCAGAGAGGACACAGTCGTGGGTAATTGTTGTGCTTTAAAATGTACTTGCACATAATCTGTCTCACTGCATCAAACATCCAAATCAAATCAAGCAAAACACCCTAATTTGGACGTCTGCACAGCTCCGAAATGTTCGCGTTTCAGATGCCTTTGACATTGTTTTTCGTTAAATCAGCCTAGATTGGACCAGTACTTAAAAGTTAATTGTAAAAGATCTAGAAAGAAAAATGTGAATAAAAGAATAAATTCGAGAGATCGGTGACAACCTGACCAGTGCAAGCTTGGCTCAAATTAATATTAGCATGGCTTCACATGGAATCGTTATTTAAAAGGTTTGATCAAGTCAAGATTTGGCTGTTGAGTAACACTGTAGCGGGTTTCACCTTAGGAATTTGGGAAAAATTACGTATACGTGGCAGCCTACGCTCATTTAGGGGATAGAGCCTTTGGATCCGAAGGTTGCAGGTTCGATCCCCACCTCCGGCTGTAGGACCCTTGAGCAAGGTACTTGCCCTAAAGGGCTCCAGTAAAATTACCCAGCTGTGTAAACGGGTAAATAATTGTTAACCTTAACAATGTACGTCGCTTTGGAAGAAAAGCATCAGCTAAATGAATAAATGTAATTTAAGTGAAAAAAATTCTTCTTTGCATCATTCTCTTTTGTGCTCTTGTACATAGTGTTACGTTCTTTTTGCCAAGGTGAATCCAGAGTCCAGAAATGCAGTCCAAGATATATCCTGGCGGAAGCCTTTTTGCTCGTTCAATACAAATTTTTGAAAAACAATGTCACGTAAAGAATTGCTGGTTTCTGCGTTTTTTTTTTCATTCAAGCTGATTGAAGGATTATATGGATTCTTGCCACCACCATGGAAGGAAAATGAATGTACTTTTGTCAGGAATGTAAGTGTATGAAGAGGGAGATGATCTCTCTTGTTTAGAAAGACCCTGAGACTAAACGAGCTCAAGGCTTTGTGCCCCTGTTTCATAACTCAGTAAATGGAGCTCGGGACATTTTATTAAACTGTGAGGGAGCTTTTGTTTTCCAGAGCATTTCAGCTGTCAGCAGTAAACAAGCTAAAAGTGCTGATGATGGTACAGGTCCTGGAATACCCTCGTGGGAAATTGCTGGCCATGCAGGAAGCAGTGCACTCAGGGATTACTGCAGAAGAGACCAGCACTATGGTAAATCAGACCCGTCAGACTCCCTTACTGACCATTCGTCTTCTACTGCACTCCCAAGACTTCTCTCTGATCCGCAGCCCAAATTGTTCTTCACCTCCTGACCCCCACCTGATCCACAGCCCATCTATTTCCTCACCTCCTATGCCCCCCAGGTTCCTCTTCACTTTCACCACCTTCAGTTCCGCAGCCCACGTTCCTCCTCACCTCCACACCTCCGCTTCATTCACAGCTCAGTTACCCCCTCAATGACGTTTAAATTTCCCTCATATATCTAAAACACTCATCAGACCACAGTATGACTTAAAGCTCTATCTTTTGTGTACCTGACACATGGAAAGTGCGCTTCAGAAATATGCTGTTATTCATCATTTCTATTCCGGCAGGTTGTTTTGAAGAAGTTCGCAGGGCCTGGTATTTATAAATTATGCACAATAACTCCACTGCCTTAGTTGATTCTTCCTATTTCACAGCCCAGCGACCTTCTCACCATCCTCCTGTCCCACAGCCCAATTTGATAGCCAAATTTGCACCTTGTGATGAAAGTGGGGAATCATGTAAGGCAGTGGAAATATCACAGATGGAACAGAGGACCTAATTTTAAACTATCCAAGCTGCATAACTGCGATTACAAATCCACATGCATGTAGGTTTTATGCAAAGGCTTTGAATATATGCTGACTTAAATTCTGTATTTATTTACATATATTAAATTTACATTTATCTAGCAGACACTTTTGTCCAAAGCAACTTCCAGTGAACTCTATGTAGTGTTATCAGCCCACACTCCTTATTCACTGTGGTGACTTACACTGCGAATTTAGTCAATTTAAAGATAAATTAAATAGTGATGAGGAGAAAAATTTCTGGCAGACAGCAGACAATCACTACAGGACAGAAATAAAGACACTATTGGAAGTGGCTTCATGAGCAATGGAAACATCCCAGTGAGCAAAGAAATAAAATCTATGGTTTTAAAATCATATGCCTTTAGTAAAACCATTTCAAGACTTAAAATGAAGACTTTTTTTTTGCAAGTTGAAACTTCTTAGAGATACTGTGTGGCTACAGTTAAAACGCGCTGCTCCAGCAACAGTTAAGCAGCGTTGTATTTTCCGACTACCTACGGAATCACTGTGAAATGACATGAAAATGTTTTGTGCTAAATGGGAAGCACTCATAGAACGGGGCTTTTCCAGGTCAATGGCTGTTTCGCGGGATTGTGCAGTCAGCTCAAGGCTCTTTGCTTTCACACACACACACACGCACACACACACACTCCCTTTCACGCTGACACTCACATAGGTACGTATATGAAAAGATGAAGAGACTGTTCATTTCCACGCCAGGGAATCATGATTTATTCATTGGCCTGGCAGATGCACTAACCTAAGGGTGATTTTCTATTTTATAGACTCATATTAAAACGAATGGCTATTAAAAAGCTTTAAGAAGAGATTTTAGAGAGTTAAGAAATGTATTTTTGTGCTGAATTATTCTAAAAACAAACTGTTTGTGATAGTGAAACTAAACCAGTACTTTAAAGCAAGTCTATGTATGAGTTAATCAAAATGTTGCAGTTTTGTGCTGTAATTTGAAAACAAATTTTATGTTCTTATTTATGGCACAGCGGCACAGCGAGCAGCGCTGCTGTCTTCTGGGTGGTACAAAAGGACATGGGTTCGATCCCTGCTTAGTCTGCTTCGAGTTTGCATGTTCTCCCCCTGGGTTTCTTCTGGGTGCTCTGGTTTCCTCCCACACTCCAAAGACATACTGTTCAGGTTGACCCACAGTGTGTGAGTGACAGAGAGAGTGTGTGCTCCACTGATGTATGGATTAGTGACCCAGTGTAAGTAGTGTATCTAGCAGTGTAAGTCACCTTGGTCAATAAGGTGTGTGGGCTCATAACACTACATAGAGTTCGTTGGCAGTCGCTTTGAAGAAAAGTGTCTGCTAAATAAATAAAATGTAATGTTTGAGCTCCTATGTAAAATTCCAGCTTCTCTGTAAATCTCAGTTGCAGACCCAGGTCTACTCAGTTTCTGAGTGGCGAGAGTGTAGGGAATGAGCGCTGTAGGATTACAGCTGACCTTTTCGTGCGGTATGAGCAAAACAGGTCTCTGGGGAGTCTTTCTGGAAATCAGGCCACACGGTAAGTTATGACAGCTGAAGCTGCTTTGGCAGTACACTTCTGCCTGGTGCTTAGCTGCGTGCTGAAGAGTTTGGCACCGCATCGGTAGATTAGTGCCTCTCGCAGCAGACATACGTAACACCAAGCGCCGTTCTGAGTCACTTGTCTTTTGTAATTCTAGCTGCCATTGTTAACTCTTTGCGGGGACTTCTTTTGTTAATGCACAGCATTCCATAGGTCTTTGTGAAACAAGAATATTCTCTTTTTGAGGTTCTTTCTAGAGCTCCATCAAATCTTTCCACGCTTTTGTGATATATTTTGCCAGATGGATGGATTCAATCACGCTGACGATGACCGCGGCTCTTGGAATCTTAAGGACACAGATCGTTCTGACACTGCATGTGTGTGTTCGCAACACTCGCCGTTGACTCAGTGGCGCTTAACAACAGCAGCAAGAACTACACCGTGGAAGCTGACAGGACCACATCACCGTTTGTCCGAGTAACTTCCGTAAGGTTGATTCTTACCAGCTCAAACAATGCTCGACAATGAATCGCGAAACAAAGAGCGCATCCTGCTCGGCAGAAAGTTGGGCGGCACGGCGGCACAGCGCCTGGGTGGTCCGAGAGGACGTGGGTTCGATCCCCGCTCAGTGTGTGTGGAGTTGTATGTTCTCCCCGTGTCTACATGGGTCTCCTCCAAGTGTTCTGGTTTCCTCCCACACTCCAAAGATGTGTTCTTCAGGTTCTCCCAGACAGAGAGAGTGTGTTCCACTGATGTATGGATGAGTGACCCAGTGTAAGTAGTGTATCTAGCAGTGTAAATCACTACAGTGAGTGAGGTGTGTGGGCTGATAACACTACATAGAGTTTGTTGGAAGTCGCTTTGGAGAAAAGCGTCTAATAAATAAATTAATGTAAAGTTGTACCCCAACGCTGTTGTACTAGTAACAGGAGGTGAGTGCACAGTGTTTTGCCCCAAAATAATGAAGTGTCCTCTTCCCTAGGTGTGTGTTCCCTGTCCTCGGCCTGTATTTACTTGTGCGTCAGTTTAACTGTCGTCTGGGCTTTAAGCTCCGCGCTGGTGGTGTCCTCTCTGCCCTTTGCCTACGTAAGCATGACGCAAGGTGTTCTTGCACTCCGTTCTCCAGTTTCCCAGCCACGGCCTACCGGTTGGATCCAATGAGTACCCAACCTGCAAAGTCTTTGGTTTGGGTGTCAGGGCTGAATTACAGCCTCTTCCTTGGCTCATGATTGACACAGTTGTTGAGCTGCAGTGGACGGCAACGTTATTAGGGGTCTGAAGTGGATGATATGTCATTTCAAGTGGAAGAGTTCAACACTTGATACTGGGGGGAAGGGAAGACTTAGAGAATTTAAGCGATGAGATTAGTGAGAATAGTGTTTTTATTGAAACCAGCTGAGAAGCAGATATAAGGGAGATGGGGAGTCTGCGTTGAGATCAAATGTAAAAACCACATACCTTGAACTGGTGCCTGGATTATTGCTAATTATAATCATAGTTGCAGAAGCCATGTGCCAGGATGTTTTTTGTGCTACATACTGGCACATGTGATACCAATGGGTATTGACTTGCATTCATGAATAGGTCAAATTTTTGTTTTGAGTTCTGGTTTGGTTTACATTGATGGCTGAAGGTCAATTTGAACATAAGCACCTGCCATAAAGTAACTTGAGATTACACTAGTAAATTGCCTCTTAATAATGTATCTCTCAGGCAGTGATATTAATTTCAGATGACAATACACTGAAAGCCTGCATCCAAAATATATCCAGCATACTGTTTCTTGAGTGAAGTCCTGCAAAGGCATTTTCACTAGTGCTCCAGCCTGCTGCCTCCCTTTGCCACCTCGCCTTGTCCACAGTTTCCACGTAACCAAACCGCCTGATCAATTTCATGTGATTGGCCGATGCTGATGGGCCCAGCACTTTGCTGTTGTCCTTAATGGGCAAACAATTACCTCGTGTTCGCTAAGAACGGCCCATTCAACTCCATTAAAGATTCACTGAGTGGTGTAATAGAAAGGTGATGTCTGATCGTGGCCCACGTGTAAGTGACGCGGAAAACAGATCCGTGGTTGCTGGCCAAGTGCAATACGCCGCCAGACCAAACCCGCTGAAAGAGGGTTCCATGCAAATGCAATTGCTTGTTTTTAGAAACAACAACTATATTCTTTATTTCTCATTACTGGGAGGGATGACCAGTGCTATGAGAACAGCCAGGCAGGTTTGGTGGCTGTGCTAATCTGCACTTGACTGAATGAAAGCAATCATGGTAGATTGAAGGGGGCATTGTCCTGTGTGAGGTATCAAGTGATTGCCTCCTGACCACTTACACAATTAGGTGTTAATCAAGGCCTCCTGCTGTCAAGCTGAATGGGGGGCAACAGAGCTTGGGTTTCTCACAGAGTTAAGTGGTGTCTTGTTTATCCCTAGCCTGACCTCCAGAGCCTTGGAGACCATCTTCCTGCTGTGCTCTCCTCCAAACCCATAGTCAGTCAGGTAGGAGATACTGAGAAAGGAACTGACAAGCACAACAATGCAGCTCAATGTTTATTAAAAGCAGAGTAAATGATCGTTTCGGTGTAGTGGGCTCGCTTACGTGGATCCTGTTCCAAGCTTTTCCTTGAGAAAGTTGATGGACTATGTTTAGTTTGCTCTGCACATCAGTGGTAAACATGTACTACCAGCTGAGGTTAAGGTTTCAGGTGTACGAAAGTGACACAACTTTACTTACTGGTTTTATTTATTTATAGAGATGAGGTTGTGTTTTTTTTTTTTTTTTTTTTTTTTTTTTTTTTTTTTTTGCCTCCATTCCAGACAATATAGTATTATTGCTCAAAAAGAGTGTACCTTTAGGAGGTGTCTTTTTCTGGAAACATCTATCCAATGACAATTCAAGCTCCAAGTTAGCTATTTCTGGTCAACTGTTCAAAAGCTGACATTTAACTGAAAAATAAAGCTATTTTCATTTTGAACCGAGGTGTAAATGCTGTAACAGCTGGAACATGAAGTTTTGTAGAGCTCATCAATGAGCCAAAATCTTGACATTTGTTATGATTTATAGACAGACTTGGTTTTACTTTCCATAAGTCATTCATATAGTAGACCCCCTTCCTATATTTGCTGACATGGGGGGAAATCCTCTCTCTTCCCCAACATATTCCCCATCCAACATGTGCTTTAGTTCAGTCCATCTGGTACAGAACCAAGATAATTAAATTCCTCATAAAACTGTTTAATGAAATGAGAGAAGCACCCTCAAGATATATTACCCTAAAGTAAATGGCTCCATGAAATGAGAACATGCTGACAGCGAGTGGCCACCAATGGTTGTTAGATTACACTGTTCCTGTGCCTCTCAACAAAGACATTGAACTTCCACAAAAGCACAGACAACCTTCTCAAAAGGACAAGCTCTGCAGCAATGGGCTGGGGGGGGGGCTGTCTTGGCAGGGTCAAACCCAGGAGAAGTAGGACTGTGTGTTCTAAATCCCTGAGGGATTGTTTTCTTCATGGGGTAATATTTCTGTTTTTGGAGATACAGTTCCAACCAGCACACACAATACGACCCCGGTGCCCACGTTGCACTGGAGTTCGCTTACACGTCCCCCTAGGGAGACAGCTGGTTAACTTGGGAACGGATATGAAACCCCCCAAAGAAGGGATCAAATTGACCTTTTCAAGAAGCATTTTAGCCACAAAGCTGCAGCTTATCTAGGGTGGCACAGTGCTGCAGCGAGTAGCGCTGCCGTCTCACAGCATCTGGGCGGTGCGAGAGGACGTTGGTTCGATGCCAGCTCAGTCCATGTGGAGTTTGCATGTTCTCTCCTTTATCTGTATGGGTTTTCCTCCGGGTGCTCTGGTTTTCTCCCACACTCAACAGACATGCTGTTCTGGTTCACCCAGAGTGTGTGTGTGTTCCACTGATGTATGGATGAGAGAGCCAGTGTAAGGAGGGTATCTAGCAGTGTAAGTCACCGTGGTGAATAAGGTGTGTGGGCTCATAACACTACCTAGAGTTTGTTGGAAGTCGCTTTGGAGAAAAGCATCTGCTAAATGAGTAAATGTGATGTGCTGGTTATGTTCCTGTCAAGTGTGAATATTTTGCAATAGTTAAACTGCTGAGTGCAGGGGGCTGAACTTTTCAGTGGAGCGATAAGTGTCTCATTGTACATTTTCCCAGATGAGGTATTTATTCTAGCTAAACAATACATACATGCATTTGTTTCTCAGTGATGTTGTGTTGGAAACCATGCACCGAGAGAAAATTAGCGCCCTGGAATAAGTGCCTTTTCTGAGGAAATGCAGTTTCACATTATGTCTTTCATTATTCATTATCATTGTCGTTCATCTGCTAATGATTAAATTCATGTACTGAATTCCACTGTGTCATACTTCAGGTTTTATTGGTCTTCATTCTGTATTTACGTTGCTTGCGCTTGGTCTTTGTCAAATGAAGTAGCTTAATCCTCTTATGAGACTTTGCCCAGTTCATCTGCGCTGCTGAAGGGTTTTCTTAATGGTTTGTACCGAGCCAGAGTAGTGAGGAGTGGAGCCTGCGATGTGTCTGCATCTTGCAGTCTCTTTGAGACAACCATTTAGTTCATTAAATTAGTGTGTGAGAGACAGAGAGAGTGTGTGTGTTCCACTGATGTATGGATGAGTGACCCAGTGTAAGTAGTGTATCTTGGTGCTCTGGTTTCCTCCCACACTCCAAAGACATGCTGTTCGGGTTCCCCCCTGGTGCGTGAGTGACAGAGAGAGTGTGTTCACTGATGTATGGATGAGTGACCCAGTGTAAGTAGTGTATCTAGCAGTGTAAGTCACCGCGGTGAATAAGGTGTGTGGGCTGATAACACTATATAGAGTTCATTGCAAGCTGCTTTGGAGAAAAGTGTCTGATAAATAAATAAATGTAAATTTAGACTAATTCAAATCTATGAGCGAAAAGTGAAATGATCTTTCCTGTTTGGAAGTTGTATTCTACTAGTCCATTTTCCCAAGGTTTAATCTCTTTGTGTGTGTGACAAGTGTGTGTGCTCATTCTGCTGGTACAAGCAAGGAACTGGGGAGAAAGAGGGCTTCATAGATCACGCTTAGCAACTCATGCAGCAGGTAAGGCCGCGACGTGGAAAGCTTTGGCGTAACCGGGACCAGTGCAGTGGCAGAGAGGAACGCCGCTGATCCGTTCCTCATTTCGTTCTCATCAGCTAAGCAGCCGGATGCTGGGCTTAACAGTTTCGCACAGCAGTGGTCCTGTACTCTGTGGGCCTCCGGTGTATAAAAAAAAAAAATTGCATCAGATGTGCCAACTGCTCTTTCAGAGATGTCCCGGTGACGTTCGTCCAACATATCAACACGGAGCTGGGGGATCATATGGGCTATCGGCAGTCCGGCGTGGGGTGTTTGGGTGTTAATCTAGTGATGGTCATACAGTGGGGTGTGAGGATTACCCTGGGAACATTTTGGGTGGAAGCAGAGCTTTGGTATGAGCTGCAGACTCCGGGAGGAAGTCTTGATGAGCGGATCAGCAGACTAACGACAGCTGGTAGACTGCAGTCCCTCCTCTGTATCTTCGAACGGTGTCAGAGATGAGACCCATTTGACATTTGAACCGCAGAAAAATGCAGTTCTTTTTGAGACAACCATTTAGTTCATTAAATTAGTGTGTGAGAGACAGAGAGAGTGTGTGTGTTCCACTGATGTATGGATGAGTGACACATTGTAAGTGGTGTTTCTTGGTGCTCTGGTTTCCTCCCACAGTCCAAAGACATGGAAAAAAAAAAAAATTTTCCGCACATAGACAATTCTCCCACCGTGCTTTAAAAATTCTCGGAAAACGTAGAACCTATTTGGACGGTATTGTCGCAGAGGCGGGCAGACGTGAAAAAGGGATGGAACCGTTTTCTTTCTTTTCCAGTATCCTTTCGCATGAAACATTCTGGGAGTGTTTCTGATCACACTGTGTAGATGTTTAGAGAAGCAGCAGTAAAATTAGCCCTGGAATTCCATAACTGTTGATGTAAAACATTCCGCGACCGAGCATATGCCCGGGGTAATGACGCGGTGATGACGTTACTTTGGGCCAAAGTAATCACATGGCCTGTGCCTCTCGGTCTGCCTCTTGCCCCGACCCTGTGTGACCAGTCACTCTTCTCACAGTTACTTCCCTTAACAGGAAGTCCCCTATTCCCTACGTTTTCCCCACAATGTTCTAATGCTCTGGAGATTACTGCTGATGCCAGGTTCTGCAGCTTGAGGGTGAACGCATTCTTCATTTCTTGGATGCTTGGAAGACATATTTAATGACAGAAAATGCAGCGGTCCTGAGTGACCAGCAGATTTGTTCTCTGCAAGGAAGGTCCAACTCTGCATCGCTGTGCTGTGCACATCCTGTAATAGGGTAACGTTGTCTTCATTTAAGGTGCTACGGCTCATTTGGAGCTCGGTCTGTGTGGAGTTTCCTCCGGGTGCTCTGGTTTCCTCCCACACTCCAAAGACATGCTGTTCGGGTTCCCCCACAGTGTGTGAGTGACAGAGAGAGTGCGTTCCACTGATGTATGGATGAGTGACCCAGTGTAAGTCACCGCGTGAGTAAGGTGTGTGGGCTGATAACACTACGTAGAGTTCGTTGGCAGTCGCTTTGGAGAAAAGCATCTGCTAAGTAAATAAATGTAACGTAAGCTTGCAATTCAACACCTTTTTCTTTCCCCCGAGAATCAGAACCAAAGTAAAAGTATTTCTTCTGCCATGGATGCAGTATTAGTTGCACGCCGTCTGTGCGCCTGCCGATCCGCTGAGAAGGGATCTTGTCCCAGTATGGAAAAGCACAAAACATAATGTAAATAAGCATATAAAGCATGTATTTTGGTGCTCTTATGTAACAGGCCCAGAAATTCTTGTAGTGACCCCAGGTGCTGGCATCTAATAGATCTCTCAGATTACTATGGTGCTTTTCTCCAGAGCAATTTGCAGCATCAGGATTGTAGAGTAACCTGCAATGATTTACCCGTTTAAACAGCAGGGAAGGTTTGAGCGAAGCAATTGTGGGGAAGAACCTCACAAGGGTACTACGGTAAGGGCCTCGGGTTTAAACCCGGAGCTTCTCTTTGCGAGGCGACGGCGCTAACCACTATCCCACATGGTAGCTATTGCTCTTCTGAGTCACACACGCGTGACCATTGCAAGTTCTCTCGATACACAGTCAAGATTTTAATGGAACTTTTTTTAAAACAGGAAACAATATGGTGAGTTTTCATACTACCGGTTGGCAACAGAAGTAGCGATTCTTGGCTAAAGGTATGAATTGTGCTCGATTTTCCATGATACCACATCCAGTTTCATGAGTTACGTTCTTTTTTCATCTCGGGTGTTGTACATCCATGCAGTTCGTCACCGGCTTACGATAGCCGTCCCATCAAGCCTTACCGTGTTATTTTTGAGCCTTGACCCTCGATCGTAACGCCTAACAACTACCGCTCCGTCTATGCACAACATCGACTGGACTCTGCCACGAAGCGCCATATTTCTTATTGATTCGGTGACTGGATTTTATTCGCAAAAACATTTTTAAAGAACATTTCCATTGTGATTCCGTTCAAGTTACTTTTTATTTAAGCAACCGAAAACAAACGTACCCTGGAAAACAGATTTCGAAATGACAGTGAAAATAATAGCGCAGCATGGAAATATAACACTGTAGTGTATTTGCATTGTTATTCTTCTACATTGGTTATAATTTCACATGAATAATGTGTAAAAGTAGTGAAAAATTACAACAAAGCTGTAATGTACAGAGTAGCATCAATGCATGTTAAGTATTTATATATCCTTATGGTTTATGTAATACGGCATAAAGGGATTTACCACTGGTGACGAAGTCGACTTGTGTCAAGATTGTTGGAACAGAACCCTGTCCTAAGTTGGGGACCAGTTGTTTGTTACCACATACAGCATTTCATAAACAGTTCGGAACATTCTGGAATATTCAAACCAGTTTCTGTCGATGCTTATTCTTGCAGTTTAACACTTTATTCCTTCAGTCTCAGGAGTATTTAACAGACACACTTACTAACATATTTGTTACAAAACTATTATGCAAAAACAATTTTTTGTTGCGAACTATTGCATTCCATTTGAAATTAGTATGTATATTACAATACTGAAATTTGGGACATCTGGTAGTTTAGTGGTTAGACTGCTGCCTTTTGGCTCTAAAGGTTGCAGGTTTGATCCCCACCTCCGGTTGTAGTACCTTTGAGCAAGGTACTTACCCTCAATTGCTCCAGTAAAGTTACCCAGCTGTATAAGTGGGTAAATAATTGTAACCTTAACATTGTAAGTCACTTTGGAGAAAAGCATCAGCTAGACATGTAAATGAAATCCATTGGATGTAAAGTACCATTTACAGAGTGACTGTCACATACAATTCCATTCTGCTGCAGCACAGCAGAAGAAAATGTTTGGAGGTAGCTTTCCGAAAGTGTAACGAGTATAAGCAGAAATTATAATTAAATTTTTTGAAAGAGTTTTGACGCTATAATGAGCATTAGTGCCAGGCATCCTGTCTTGCCACACTGGTTATGAGACGATTACTGTAATGCCTTCCAGAGGAACTTGATTCCTCCCGTGGCCTCAGCTCCCCAAACCCTTGAATACCAGGCAAGGTAGAAACTCTCCTGTTTTGCTTTTGGTATTAAATGGAAGCAGGTATTTGTGTGTTCGGCATTCAGGTGGGTATAGCCAGGTATCGTAGCCCGCACCACCGAGATTCTCGTAAAATATCGCAACGGTTTGCGGAGGACGTGCAGACACCTGAATCGGACATACGTTAATTTCAGACGTTTCGCCTCGCGGCTGCAGATTGACTGCGCTCGGTCAAAGGCCAGACTCTTCCTTTGCTCCCCTGTCCTCGCCCGTCTGCTCGGAAAATCACGGGGAACGTTTGCATCTCGCTGTAAAGACCCTATTAAATATTAAGCGGGGATCAGGAAGACGGGACGCACACGGGTCACAAGAAGATCATCCTGCCGGTGGACAAGGAGACGATTCCTCAAGGAAATCGGCACAGCTTGTCCGCTTTGTCCCGTCGAGTGCAGGATCCTACTGTGACGGATAGCGAGACAGCGAGGGGGCGCGGAACCCTGCGTAAATGCACTCGTTTGCTTTTATCAGTGTGACGATGTCATTACCTACGCGGATACCGTCTGATTTAGAGAGGAAAAGCTTGGAGGACAACAGGCTCGCTGGGCGTCGTAGCCATGTGGTCTTCATTTCCGCTCTCTTCTCATTCTGCGGTGACTTTGTGTGGGAGGTTTCATTTAAAGTCCCTTCTAAGAGATAGAACGTAATAAATATCGATAAAATAGATATCTACTCCTTCCCAGCTTTCTTCGACAGGGTTGTCGGATCGCTTTCTCCACCTCCGGTTTATGAGATTCAGACTCGCTGGACTCGGAGTTATTAACTGTTATCGGACGAATCGGTCATCTGTTGGACGGACCCCGGGGATGCTGGGAGTCCTCACCCAGCTTTGTAATATTTCACTGTGGGTTGTGATGTCGCAGCCACGGCTGTGCCTTCTCCAGATGTCTGAAATCTGCACAAGCCATGTTGGGTGGGGAAAGAACCCCATAACAAGCCAAATTCTTGGCCTTTTACATGGATGGTCTCCTGAGTCTGATATGAGATCAGAGGAATACGCTGAAGTCTTTGCGATGGAAATGCTTCGCTGTTGTGAGAATTAAGTACGACGCCTCAGTTAAATCTCTGCCTTCCACTTCCAGTTGCACTACCAGCTCCGTCTGAGGCCTGGTGTTCTCTAAGGGTGTACCTCCCTTACGGCTGTCTGGGGTTGCGGTTTCTTTCTGCACCTTTGTTTACCTTTATCTGTTTCTATATCTGTGAGTTCAACTGTTTTCTTTAGTTCTGGGTGTGAACATATCCGCGCATGTATGTGTCCTCTGCTTTGTCAGTATGTGTATGTTAAATGTCTCCATTACAATGCGACAGGGTATGATGTGTAGTCACCAAAAGCATGCTTGACGGCTTATTCAGATAGCCTTCGGAAAAGGACCAAAACTTACATTTATTTATTTAGCAGACGCTTTTCTCCAAAGCGACTTCCAATGAACTCTATGTAGTGTTAGCAGCCCACACACCTTATTCACCGCGGTGACTTACACTGCTTGATACACTACATACAATGGGTCACTCATCCACACATCAGTGGAACACACACACTCACACACTATGGGTGAACCTGAACAGCATGTCTTTGGTGTGTGGGCGGAAACCAGAGCAGCCGGAGGAAACCCTTGCAGACACGGGGAGAACGTGCAAACTCCACACGGACTGAGTGGGGATGAAACCCACGTCCTCTCGCACCACCCAGGTGCTATGAGACAGCAGCGCTACTCGCTGCGCCACCGTGCCGCCATGCGACTTAGCTCAGGTAGCGCTGGCACTGGCACCTGGAGAGGTACAGCTTATTTCTTACTTATGAACGTGCATTTAGCTTTCCGTGCGCTTGGAAAAAAGTTAAACCCTGTGCCAAGTCTGTGCGAAAAAACACCGCCCTACCCCATTAAGACAAAACAAAAAGTTGCGTTTGAGTCACTGCTGTGGGCCTCAAGAGTAACCAAGCAACTGCACCACAACGACAAACGAATGTCTGCCCCATTAATCATCGTGCACCCTGGGTGAGGTCGCCGAATCAAGGGCGCAGCCCGTCCGTTGCCGCACGCCACGAGTTACCGTATAATTTTGCCGTCTACAGAAATGCAACACGCCGTTCGTTTGTCGTCCCGCGGCCCCGGCTTCGCGCCATTCTGGGGCGCACGTTACCGAACGGCAGCTTGCCTTCGTTGAACACCGATGTGTGCGCCGCCCATGTCGCGAATCAGCTGTTTGACATTGTAATACTGAGCTCATTGTGGCTGCTGAATGCATTATCTGAGCATGACACGGGCTGCACGATGCCTCGTGCTCTGACGCGCGCGAAAACATGAGCTGCGCTCTCCCTCGTAAATAAATAACAGCTGCTATAATAAGGGACGAAAAGCTCGAGGCAAAGAGGAAATTTCAAAAAAGTAATTGACTGGCTCGTTTTTGTAAAGCCCCGTTCTGTACGCTGTAAAGCGATGTTTTGTTTGCAGAACAATTTTTGGATTATGCGCCCTTGTGCTTGCGTGAATACTTGAATGTCTGCTTTCGAATCGCTCAAACACTAAGCCTCTGTCTGCGTGTTATTTTGGGCGTCTACAAGATCAGCATGCCTGTGACAGCTCTGTTCCAGTGTGTGTTTACCAGCTGCGTCTTTGTGCGTTTGTGTGAATTCCAGGGAAATAGGTTTGGGGGGGAGGGGGGGGTAGGTAATGATGTGGTGACCCAACAGTCTAGTTAAAAGTAAATGAATTCTGGGTGGTGCGAGAGGATGCGGGTTCGATCCCCGCTCAGTCCGTGTGGAGTTGTATGTTCTCCCCGTGTCTACATGGGTTTCCTCAAGGTGCTCTGGTTTCCTCCCACAATCCAAAGACATGCTCTTCAGGTGTGTGAGTGACAGAGAGTGCATATGTGTGTTCCACGGATGTATGGATGAGTGACCCAGTGGAAGTAGTGTATCTAGCAGTGTAAGTCACCGTGGTGAATAAGGTTTGTGGGCTGGTAACACTACATAGAGTTCATTGGAAGTCGCTTTGGAGGAAAGTGTCTGCTAAATACACACACCCACACACGATGGCTACAACTTCTTGTGCCGAACGGGGTCGCAGCGAACCGGAGCCTAACCCGGTAACGCAGGGTGCAAGGCTGGAGGGGGAGGGGAGAGACCCCGGGCGGAACGCCAGTCCATCACAGGGCACCCCAAGCAGGGCTGAAACCCCAGACCCACCACAGAGCAGGCCCCGGCCAAACTGGCTGTGCCACCACCCCCGACCCCCCCAATCTGCCAAATAAATACAGATGTAAAAGCCAGTAAAGCATCCGAAATTTTCGAAAAGTGATTTATAGGAGCTGGGGGTGAAGGACCGGGTGAGATGCAGACCCACTTCGAAACATAGAAAGGCTCAGAAGATGATGAAGAGGAAGAGGCGGCAGGCTGTCTCTGCCCTGCCCTGGACTATCTGTAGCCATGACTCATGCGTCCCTGGTCTGGGCATCCTCTGCTCAAATGAAGGTGCTAGGAAGGACATGGATGTCGTAAGAGGGGCCAGATCTCAACTGCAGCTGAGCTGGAATTTCTCTATATCTCTTTCACATCCAGCCGCACCTCTAAGTCTGTATGATATTTTCATTGTGGCACCTGGTTTGGGATTCTCGTACAAGTTAGAGGCTTGGAATCAGAGTGCGAGAAGCATGGAAAGTGGCACCCGAAGAGAAAAATCATCTATGTGTTGTGCTTATAGATGTGCCACCCATCAGTTGGAATCTCATTGGCTGGGGTAGAGGACGCGTGGGACGGCGTGGGAGCTGGACACTAGATATGAAACATGAAACGGTGCGGTGGGTGGATTCCTTTAGTGATCTGTAGGGTCCAGGGGCAGGTCCTTTGCTGAGGACAGGACGCATAATATGCCAGCAAGGAGAAAAATAACGTGATCCATAGCCACGATGGGATGATCTAGAAAAGTCCATCCGAACATCTCTCTATAAGTGCTTTTGATTCAACGTTGACTCGTGGAAACCCTGTGGATGTTTGTCCTAATCTGTTTGTTTTCAGTCAGATGGCTAATCGCCGATAGAGTGGCATAGCTCTTTTTATCATCGATATTGATTTTATCATTGATTATTATTCGTTTATTCACGTTGTTGTCATATTGGTTCTTGCTGTTCGGTCTTCCTCTTTCGTACTCACCTTCAGCCTTACTGATCGCGAAATCTTTTTTTAGAACGATCCCTCTCTTTGCACGATGTGTCCAAAGAAGGAAACTATAGTTCGTTTGCGCGTTCGTTCGTTCGTTCGTTAAGGTAGGTATTTTGGAAGTACGGCGTAAATGGCAATTTTACCACTTGGATTACATACCCCCAGGTGCTATGAGGTAAATATTCCATTGTGTCGGGAATGGTTGTAAAAATCAGGATGAAATAAATCTCAGACCCAAACGTCAGGATGGAAATTCCTTAAATCTCAAGTATTTGCTCTTGCTTGAACAAACAGGATGTAGTTGCACTTTATGGAACACCATTAAGTGAGAACACAGGCACAGCAGGGATGGGGGGTGGGGGATTGGTACTAAAAGATGGTATCAGGAAATAGCTAACATGTGCACTACTCTTTATGACCGTGGTAAATTGCCTCCGCTTGACATCAAAAGTATGTGAGGCCTGGCTTTCAACCTCATGTTCTCCGCGTGATTTCGCTGAATTCCAGCACATCGGGCTTGGCATGTCAGCGATGGTACGGAGGTGGCCTGTGCCTTACTCAGTGCCACACCGAGGGTTGTACACGAGCCAGGTTTTCAAGAGGATCAGATGGGGCGTCTGCGAATGGGGTGGCCAGCAATACAGGTTAGCGTAGGGGCTGAACAGCAATTTCAGCTGCTTTCACCCTGAAGAGGTGGTTGGTGAGCTACCAGCAGCAACGTGACAGTAAATCACTAGTATTATTATTCTGGAGTACAAGTAGTCTGTCCATCCATCCAATCCCATTCTACCTCCTCATATCCATCAATCCATCCCCATTCTACCTCCTTATGGCCATCCATCCATCAATCCATTCCCATTCTACCTCTTTATATCCATCCTCTGTCCCTTCTCTACTTCTTCTTGGCCATCCATCCATCTATCAATCCATCCATCAATCCATTCCCATTCTACCTCTTTATATCCATCCTCTGTCCCTTCTCTACCTCCTCTTGGTCATCCATCCATCCATCCATCCATCTATCAATCCATCCATCAATCCATTCCCATTCTACCTCTTTATATCCATCCTCTGTCCCTTCTCTACCTCCTCTTGGCCATCCATCCATCCATCCCCATTCTACCTCCTTATGGTCGTCTGTCCGTCCAGTTTCAAAAACCAGCTACCTTGAACAAGGTCACAGTGGACTGGAGCCCAACTCGGAAGCAATGGCCGCAAGGTTCAGCGCGGTAAACCCTGGATGGGACACCAGTCTGTTGCTGGGTGGCCACTCACTCAAACTAAGAGCAATCTCGCACTACCAATCCATCTGCACCGCATGCCTTTGGACTGTGGAAGGGAGCCTGAGCTCCCAGAGGAAACCCACACGGATATGGGGATGACATGCAAGCTCCGGACAAACCGAGCGGGGATCGAACCCACGTTCTCTCACACCACCCGGGCGCTGCTCGCTGCACCGCCGTACCGCCCCGGTAGCGATAGCATTCCTTTGCAATTGCTCATAATAGGTAAGAAGGGCACCCAAGGTGAGACGAGTCATCTGTCGGCAGGGCTTCCGATAGCAGATGTGTAACCTAAATATCCGTCCTGTCATCTGTCACCTCTGGAGCGATATAGCCGGTACTTTCTTTTCACGAAAAGAGCTTTGAGACCTAGAGAACCACCGTACCTCGGCCGAACGCAGCCCTCCCCCAAGGCACGCGCCGTGCTCTCATCTCCCTGCCTAATTCTCCCCTTTCCGTTCCTTTGTCTAATTTTGTCCGCCGCTCCCACTACTTCTGTACGGATCGCACCAGCTCTGTGCCCGGAGCACATACATCCTCATTGCCCCCCACCCCCCAAGGCCTGAACTCTGCGATACACTAATTGCTTTCCACTATTTTCAGCATGCCCCTCCCCTCGTGTCCCCTGTCTCACATCTCCCGGCCCCCAGCAGGCGCGCACGCCCACGAGCGCGCGCAGAGCGAACTCCCGCCGGCTGCGGTCGGCCAGGAGAACGGCACACCGGTTCTCCTCTCTTTCTGTCGTACGCGTGGAAAAAAGAGCCAGCAGTAATAAATGGGATTATTTTGCTTCTGACCCAGCTCTCGCCTGCGCCAGACAGTCCCCAGCCATTGAGATTATTTATTGCGATATTTATTATAAGCGAGAGCCAGCAAGGGGCTGAACGCGTGCCCTAACCGCATTACCCCGGCCCCCACAAAGCCGGCTACTAACATTACATGCCATCCGATTCCCGCCGCGGGATCACTTGATCTGGTTAGCCCCCACCGAGACCTCTGGAAGCCAAAGCGGGGAGTAGGTGTTAATTCAAGTTTATGTCACAGATGATCTTCTGGCCTTTCCAGAGAAGCTCTTCAAGCCAAACCCCTCTTCTGTCTCACACGCAGACAGGCAACGCCATCCAAACCACCTCTTCTATGTGGTTGCGCTACAGGTGGTGAAGTGGGTACCTGTCAGCGCCAAGAAGGTATTATGACCGCTGTCCACTGATAAATTGTTGAATAATTGCACCGACTGTGTCCGGCCAGGTCTTCGTGGCCGTGCGTCTAGGACGTGTCAAGACCCTACGTTGTCTTTGCGCCGTGCTCTGGTACCGAGCGGCCGGAAGCGTGGGCGAACGAGGCTTAGGAGGGTGTCGCCATGCGACCGGGTGGGGTTCGGGTGGGAGGCGTGGGCCGGCATGTCGAAGGATGAGCTCGAGTGGACCGAGGGTCACCCTCGTTGGACGGGCGGGATGGCGAGCAGGTCGGGGTTTCAGCGCCGGTTTCAACGGAGAACGTGAGACTAGCGCCTGCAGCAAAGTCTTGGCAATGCCGCCGCAATATTATGAGGGCTTTAAATATTACCACGGGACACGCTCCAGGGAAGTGAACTGGATATAACTGCAGAATCAATAAACAGCTGTTTATGAACTAAATAAGAGCGGTGGGATTATATTGCATGTTGAGAACATATCCCGCCCTACCTGTTTCAAGATGCCATAAATTTCTCCCTGAGCGCTTGTAATATTTGCATTAATGATAAATATGATTGATTTTTACCAGCGTGCTGAATGTGTTTTGAATAGATTTTGAAGAAAAGAAATATTATATATGGATGGTTGTAAGTGCCATTGAGCCCAATTCATAGTGACCACTGGGGGGGGGATTTTCAATTCAATATTTCTATGTATGTATGAACACGTGAAAAAGCAGAGAATTCGTGTTAAATCACAGACTTAGACGCCTTTCTCTTAGAACACACTTTTTGTCACGCTTCACAAAAATAGCATCTGTCACTTGTGGACTCGAAAGACATAATTATTGGCGCTGGAAACGTTCCTCTCCTATGCCAACCTTCGAAGGCCCGCCGACAGCAGTAGGTGGTGGGAAAATTTGGGGATGAGGAGGACCTTCGTGCCGTCGCCTGGGTGGGATCTGTGAGCTCAGCGCATCGAAGGACGGCGCTTAACGATAAATGTGTGTCGGCGGGAGAAGCCAGGGCGTGGGGGACGTGGGCCAAAATTTCTCCCGCTAGACGAACTGGCGCGTTCACAAGCGGCAGGAACCCTGCGGAATGGCCGGTATCCCTTCACCACGAACCACCAAGACCCTCTGACTCCAGCAACTGCCTTCAACTAGAACGTCTTGTGTACCATCATACCAGCTGACGAGAACATTATTCTGTAAAGGGGTTAAAGCTGTGATTTGTCATGCAAATTCCATTAAAAACATTGCAGCTCTTTATTTGCTGCTCTTATTTGCTTAAAGAAGTGTGCAGAAACAGGTGGTTTTTTTTTTTTTTTTTCTCGCATGTCACCTCGGCCGTCCCCGTGTGACTCCGCGTACGTTCTCGGGTGTTTGCGATGGAGGCGACGCCGTTTCGGGCGGCGGCACGGAGCACCGACAGGTGCGGAACTGAGTGAGGAAAAGGGGTTGGTGGGGGAGGCTCCCGAGCAAAGAGCCAGCACCCTGTAGGGCAGGAACCCGAGGGGAGAAACGCTCGAGGCGAAGCCACCCGCGTCCCTCGGATTTGTTCGGGAAGGAACCCATAGGGTCTGACTTGCGGGGCAAGCTGGGCTCCGGCTTCTTGGTCCCAGGGGCGCGACGAGAGGCCCGACATCCCTACAGAGTCGCGGAGCGGGTGACCGGACCCAGGACGCGTACGTTCCCCAGAGCGGCTCTGTGACAAATCTGGAAGGGAGGGACTCAAAAAATCAGTGTGCTGCTTACATTTTAGGGTCCAGTAAACACACTCATACAGAACGTGTGAAATCTCCAGTTGGCCACAGGTGTTTTCATTTCCTTGTTAAAATAAATAACTTGTTAGCGGGATTCTTCCCCCTGGAAATAATCTTAGCCACGATAACGGTTAACTTTCACTCCGATGAGCTGAACAGCTCTAACGTGTATATATTACATTTACGTTTGTTTATTTAGCAGACACTTTTCTCCAAAGCGACTGATTTCCAACGAACTCTGTGTAGTGTTACCAGCCCACACACCTTATTCACCAGGGTAACTTACACTGCTGGATACACTACTTACACTGGGTCACTCATCCATAATATAGTAAGATCGAAGTACATAGTGTATAAGTATATTGTAAGATATAAAGTATATATAGTTACATATATAGTGCATATATAAGTATATAATGTATGCAATATGTATATAGTATATATGTACAGTATATAGTAAGATCAATGTACAGTATTATTCAAACTAGAATACATCAGTTTTCTTTTCAGGACATTTACTGTTGCAGTCTATCATTTTTTACATGGATCTACTGTACCTGCTGTGGCACCATGGCATTTGGATGTGAGTTGAGGTGGCTTCCTCCACGAAGCCTTGCGTTTGGTCGTTTCCTGGGTTCAGCAAGTCCTGGTCCTTGTCTTAGTGACACAGGTAGGGAGTAAAAATACAAGTATACATAGTCTATGATTCTGGGCAGCACAGTTGCACAGCGAGCAGCGCTGCTGTCTCACAGCACCTGGTTGGTCCAATAGGACACGGATGTGACCCCCGCTCAGTGCGTGTGGAATTTGCGTGTTCTTCCCGTGTCTATGTGGGTTTCCTCAAGGTGCTCTGGTTTCCTCCCACACTCCAAAGAGATGCTGTTCAGGTTTCCCTACAGTGTGTGAGTGAGTGACAAGGAGAGTGTGTGTGTTCCACTGATGCATGGATGAGCGACCCAGTGTAACTAGTGTATCTAGCAGTGTAAGTCACTGCGGTGAATAAGGTGTGTGCGCTGATAACGCCACATAGAGTTCGTTGGAAGTCGCTTTGGAGAAAAGCGTCTGATAAATAAATAAATGCAAACGTAGCGCCGAAGAGCAGCACAACTGTAATTAGTCACCTTCTCAACGGCTGAGGTTGAGTGTAATTTTCCGACACACACGGGCGCGAAGGGCTAAGTGTCCTCTCTGCTCGACACCCCCTAAGCTAAGTACAGTAAAGCTGCGCTGCTACCTGAGCCTGGCGACACCCGCAAGACGATTCACCTTGCTGTATCCCGGCCGTTTTAGGATGCAAATTAGCACTATTCAAATGCACCCATCACATTCAGTGGGCATATGGGATATTTGGCACATTCAGTTTCATTTTCCTTCACTGCCTTCCAGGGGCTGAAGCTTTGGCTCATCTACTACATTTTCTAAGACGCAAAATAAACGCTACTAGACTTTAGAGTTCTTAAACGCCGATTTGTCATTTTCATTACGCAGCTGATGCACAAAAAAACCTCAACTCTCCGTACGCAGGGTCGCGATGAACGAGGAATCGCATATCTGTTTGTTACATTTATTTTGATAACTTTCAGTTACCCCCGGTACCATTTATCCTTCTCATTCAGGTCTCCCAACTGCCTTTATTTGTAGTTGTTTTGCAGGCGGGTATAAAGAGTAGACTTATTGTATCAAGGAGGGTGGAGGAGGAGGAGAAAGGAATGGGGCAGGGTGGTGTTTTTTTAGGGATCCTTTCAACTTTGTGAAGGCTCTGTTTGGTGAGGAGAAGTCTGGGATGTTAAGGGTAGAATAGCAGGAGCTGGATAGTTATCTGCATGAGGTGTACTCTGGTAAAGAGCATGATGGTGGACTGGAGTTGCCAGTGGATATCTCCCCCGTAGTGGAGATAAATTGGATGCGTGTCCCTTGAGGTAGGGAGAGGCGCAAGATGTAGTGCGGCGAGGAAGGGCCTCTTCGGCACCTGGCCCAAACTGGGTACCTTACCGGGTGTTTAAGTGTGCACCGGGTGTACTAAAATTTCTGTGGAGGTTGATGGCTGTCGTATGGAAGAAGGGGGTAATTCCCAAGTCGTGGTGGAGAGCGGGAGGAATTGCTGTTGGGGGAGGCCAGTTTAGGCCTATTAGCCTTCTCAGTGTCGAAGGGAAGATCTTCTTTAGTGTTGTGGCAAGGAGGTTGGTAGCGTACTTGAAAACCAACAGGCTGATTGATACCTCCGTGCAGAAAGCGGGGCTTCCAGGGTGCTCGGGGTGCTTGGAGCACACCAGTATGATTTGGCATCGGATGCAGGCTGCCAAGAAGAAGAAAAGAGATCTCCGTGTGTGTGTTATTGGACTTAGCAAATGCCTTTGGGTCGGTTCTGCACAGTTTGCTATGGGAGGCGTTCAGGTTTTTTAAGGTCCCTGGGAGTGTTACGAGACTGGCGACAGCCTACTTTGGGGATATTCGGTTCTATTTCAGTACAGAAAGCTACACGACGACTTGGCATCAGCTGGAGGTTGGAATCGTGGTTGAATGTACAATTTTGCCATTGGCGTTCACAATGGCAATGGAAGTTAAAAGGGTTTCCAAATGGGTTGCTGGCGGTGCGAGGCTGTGGGATGGGATGGGATGCGCCAACCCCCATTAGATCATTTATGGATAATAGGACGAGAGTTACGGCTAGGGCTCCTTGTACTCGTCGTTTGTTGCCCAAGTGCAACGATAACTTGAAGTGGGCTAAGTAGGTTAAGCCAAGTAGCTCAAGGAGTCTCTCGATTGTTGGTAGGAAGGTGGTGCAGGAGAAGTTTTGTATTGATGAGGAAGTAATTCCATCTATTCTGGAGAAACCAGTTAAGAGCTTGGGAAGGTGGTATAGTTCAGGAGCAGGTTGTGGAAGGTATAAAGAGCATTGATGTGTCCCTCCTTCCTGGGAAGTTAAAGTTGTGGTGTCTGCAGTTCGGGCTCTTGCCACGTATTAAGCGGCCGCTTACGGCGTATGAGTTTTCTGTTTGGGAGGTTGAGAATCTCGAGCGGGTTATTAGTACAGCAGTAAGAAAGTGACTGCTTCAGTAGCGTTATATGGTAAGGGCATGTTGGAGCTGCCAGTGAGAAGTTTGGTGGAAGAGTACAAGTGCGTGAAGGTGGGTCTGTAGCTGACTCCAGCAGAGTCAAAAGATGTTTGTTAAAAAAGGTGGTGCCTTAGATGTTTGGCAGGTGGTAAATCCCTTGCCTGTTTGTGGTTCGACTAAAACAATTGGTTTTGTGTGGGCAGGAGAGAGTAGCACTATGCAAGGGCAGACATGGGACTGGCAGCTGCTGGCTGATGTGGGCAAGTAGCTCCAGGTTCCGGAGGTCGTCGCGGTTACTTCACCGTACCCGGACACGGTGTTATACTTGGGGTGTGAGCAGATTGCGTACTTTGTAGCGTTAAGGGCCGTTCGAGGATGCTATTGGGGAGGCTTACGAGCACAAACTGTTGAAGTATGCAGATCTGTTGGCAGAGGCAAGAGACCATGGATGGCGGGCTAAGGTGAGACCGGTGGAGGTAGGTGTTAGAGGATTTGTGGCTAAATGAGTTGCATCGTTGTTGGGGGAATTTGATATTAGAGGCCACTCATTAAAGGCAGTGGTGAAGGAGATGTCTGAGGCAGCGGAGAAGGCGAGTCAGTGGTTACGGTTGAAAAAAGAGCAGGGTAGTTGGGGTTGCAGGTGGGTAGTAATGGAAAGCAGCTGGCAGTGATTAAGGAGGTGTGTTGTAGTTGCAGTTTCTGCTGGTGGGTATGAAGGTGTGGTGTCTAGAAGGTATGTATTGAGCTGTGGTTTAACTAGCTGTTGAGCCTCCTAGAGGGGTCGTGGGCCTAATTCAACAAAACACTGATGAAGGGAGGTGCCCATTTGACAACCTCAATGAAGTACTCATGTTGGTACCCTACTGGATTGGGTCTTTGCGTAGAGCCGTTGATAAATATGCATGGAGTATAACATCTTGTACGTTTTTGAACAATCACCATTTCTCAGAACACACCTTTTTTTGTGTAATCGCATGTCGTTGCAGCATGAATTTTATTACTAGGTTAAGATGTAGCGCTTGCTACATCTATAACAAGTATTCATTTATTTTTATAAGTATATTGCACACCTTCTGCATTACTTTAAGGAACATTTTAAAGAAATTACTAAAGTGCCTAGTTGTGATGAATGCTGTTGCACTTTTTGTTATCTGCAAACTGTTGTATTGTAGAAGTCAGATGACCCTGAGTATTTGCTGCCCTGTTGATACCAGTAAGTTTCGTTCTAACTTTCTGGCAATGGGTGGATGAGGAATAAACAGATGATAGTTGTGTTTTTACTTGAAACATAGCAGCCAGTGACTTAATGTAGTTGATGCTCTTCTCCAAAGCAACTTGCAATGTCAATGTATTAATTATTTACCCATTTATCCAAACCTTTCCCAGAAACACATTCTCCATGGGCAACAAAAATGGTGCTGGAGCATGGTAAGCTGTACATTTGCTAGGTTGCAGTGGTCCTACATTTGGAGAGCTTCACCCCCCCAGCTCAGTAATTTCAGAAATGTCACAAAACCTCAAATTCTATTTTCAGCACCATTGTCTTAAAAGTGTGACTTTTCCGTGTTTGTGCTGTCAATAACCAGAGTTCTCAATCATTTGTAATCCTACATTAGTCACATCAGTGAAGTACTAAAATGTCATGCTTTTGGATATGTGGAAACTCACAAGCTGAATTTTAAGTCCTCCAACACCTAAGGTACATTCGTCTATCGTATTGGTGAAGATGATGGAACTGGGCAATAACACTGTGTGGTATTTGGTAACAAGAATCTTTCCAGAAGTAGCCTGCCCTTGAAGTCTTGAGCAATCCTTGGAACCTCAGGCTGTTGTGGATTTTTCATCCTTTTATGTATTCTATATTTAGCCCCTTTTCGGAACAAAGTGCACTGGAGGATTAAGGAGTGTACCTTAAATGTCCAGATGTTACAACGTGGAAATGTACATAAAGCTGATCCCCACATCTAACCCTAGAAGGGGGAAGAAAGACTTTTTTTTGGGTAAATTGTAAATTTTATTGGAAAACCAAAATATACAACTTGGAATGGATTCTTTGAGGCATGGCTATGCCATAAGCAGTTAAAAAAAGGAAAAGAAAGTGACTAAAACATTAAAAAGCATAGTAAGAATCAAAGTTCTCTGGTATAGAACAGCAGATACAAAAAGAGTTGGTGTACGAGTACCTAGCGGAAAACACCCGTTTTTTGCAATAGTGCAATGCTGAGATTTTTCCGTATACTTTGTCCATAGTCCATGCAGAGAAACTCCTGCACATCAAAAATGTTTACATGCCAACATTGTTGCCAAGTTATTTCCAACTGTCAAGCAGCCCTGCTGTCACTTCATGGTGGGCAGCTGACAGCAGAGCAGATCAAGTGCCCTGCCTGCCAGGCCTCATTCAACATCCACATGTTCATTTCTTCACTCAAGATGATAGCAAAATAAAGGGAAATGAGGAATTGAATCCTAAATAGTATACATGCAGTTCCTTTGGACAGCAGGAGAGGGGGGGGCAGAGAAAAACATTTTACAGATAAATTAAAGGCAAATTTTATACAAGGGGGAGGGAAAAATCTGTACAAGGCCATCACTTCGCTGTCATCATTTGTACAAACTCTGTAGAGAGAAAACGGGGGCATTTTCAAACATCCCTTCATTGCTCTAAAACATTTAAGTTAAAATACCAAGGCTGATAAAAGGCAAGCCAAATCTTCAGTATTTGATCTTAACAGGGAAGATCACCAAGACTCTTAATTCAGTACTCTCCCATTGTCTAGTTTTTCAAAATTACTGTTGCAGTGTTCCAATCAAATGTTAAGTGAGCAGTTTAAGCTTAATCAAGTGAAACCAGAAGCTGTGAAAGTCATCCAACTACCTGATGAGCAAAATAACTGGTACATACCTTCATAGTTGACCTGACCATCTCCATCAATGTCTGCTTCCCTGATCATTTCATCAACCTCTTCATCAGTCAGCTTCTCCCCCAAGTTTGTCATCACATGACGCAGCTCAGCAGCACTGATGTAGCCATTTCCATCCTGGGTGGACATATGTCTAGACCTGTTAACACTTAAGTGTTTTGCAGCTTTCAGAAAAATGTCAAATATGAACAGGTTGTTAAAAGTGGCTACCTTGTCAAAGACACGGAATGCTTCTCTGATCTCTTCCTCACTATCTGTATCTTTCATTTTTCTTGCCATCATTGTCAAGAACTCAGGGAAATCTATTGTGCCGTTTCCTGAAGGAAGAAACATTTTGCCCACATTAATTCAACTGAAGAGGGTTGGTGCATCTACATAAAACGAAGACAGAGGAGAGATCCTCACCATCGGCATCAACCTCATTGATCATGTCCTGCAGCTCAGCTTCTGTGGGGTTCTGACCCAGGGATCTCATGACTGTGCCCAGCTCTTTTGTGGTGATTGTGCCATCACCATCCTTGTCAAATAGTGAAAAAGCCTCTTTGAATTCTGGTAAAGGGAACAGAAGAGTTTAGAGGACCATTTGGCAACATTACACTGGAACCACAAACTTCCTGAAAAGGAAGGGAATCATCCATCTTATGTATAGATGTACAAAATTTTTTTTTTTTTTTAAAAATCTCTGCCCTTGTCTTTTGGTTGGCCCCAATACACCACTGGGAATAAGTTGTGCTTAATGAGTAGAAGAGCAGAGCAGGAACTATTGACTTTGCAAAGAAACGCATTAGCACCACAAACCACTTAACAGCCCCCCCAAAACACCAACAGGTTTTAAATCAGTTAATCCTAAACTGAACCATTACCTCTAAAATGGAATCAGTTTCATGAATACTAACACTGTAAACATTTGCATCAGACCTCTAAAACCTCCAGGATGAAGATGCATGCCAGTGAAAGGGGAAGGAGGTAGCTGCAGCAGTTACAACGTAATGCTGCTAGGGACACTAACAGCTCTTGACAGCTTGATGCAGGAAGCTAGAATGAGTACTGACAAAAAACAGCTTGCCAGTGTCATGACAGCTGACATGTCCCACCTCAGTTACAGCAATACGGGCCAATATGGATAGCCACATCCAGCACCACTGACACCAAGGTGACTAGGATGGAAGGCCACAGGGTTTACCACTTTGACTTGTTACAGAAGTAGTCACCTCAAGGATTGCTTTAAAATACTTAAAGACTAAGTTAACAACTGCCACATTACACAATCATGCATCACCTAAACAATGATTAGGGGACCAAAAAAAGCTTCCTGTGTTACCTGCCTCAGTTACAAGGACAGGATAACTTAAAATATGTTTCCCCACATGGCAGATAAATCTTGAGTACCCACTGACTCAAAGTGGCACCTCAGCTATAACTTAGGTATTTAAAACAGGCTGCACCGACCTTGTCTCACCTTAGAGCCACTTAAATCACAAGTAGAACAAATTCTAAAAAAGTTCTCATTATGAGCAAAATTTGGAAGGAGAAGTCTGACATCCTCCAGTTTGCCACTGTATGATATTTTAGACCGCAAAATTACCTCTGGAATGCTTTTAAGTATCTGCCTTTGACACCACACAGACATACCCTTCTCAACCTTACTCTGGATTTTGTTTTGAGGAGCTCACCCAATAATTTGAGGGGAGTCATGAGTTGTTACAGTGCTCCTAAACAGTTTTGATGTCACATATGCATTAAACTGTTGGAAGTCAGGCTGTGCCCTTACTTTCGTTTCCATATGGCGATATACTTTGCAAAAGGAATGCAAGCTCATCCAAGATATGTAAAGCATGTTTCGTGAACCGAGTCTTTCTGGCCCATTTTAAAGGCCGTAACAACTGTGGATTGTAGTGCAGCATGGCCAGGGCAGGCCAGGCCAGCCCATTCACACTGGAGTTTCAGTGGGCTGTCCAAAAGAAGGCCTTAAAAGGGAAGAAGCAAGGAAAGACTGGAAATGGTAACTGGCTGTACCACAAGAACCCACACAGGTCCATGCACCTAGGAAGGAGAATAGAGTCATCTTACCAGCAATCTGCTCTTCTGTCAGTTGATCAGCCTACCAAAAAAAAAATAAATAAATAAAGGAAGTTATTTTACATTAGGTAATGCATGCAGCTGAACTAGGCAAAACACAGGGCTGACCTACACCTTTCCTCCTAAGATACAGCACTCCTGATTCAAGACCAGAGACCCACACCCTGACCTCAAACAATTCAGGGCACCCGGGAGAGTTTACATTCTTTACCAGTGCCATTTCCGCACACCCACACAGTAAAATGTAACTCAAGCATGAAAACATTTTATGTACTGATCTCAAGGGACATAATATTTCCTATAATATGCAAATGTCAAGCTATTTATACAACCACTACCTTCCAGATCAAAGGTGGAAGACATGAGATAGTATAGCCAACAAGAGGCTTGCACATAGAGAATCCATTTCACAAATGATAAGAGCACATTCAGCACTTTCTGGACCATGATTAAATACATATTTCAGGATAGGATGTCATCTACGTGCGGTCAATGGAATAGCGGACCGTTTCACGTGAGCAATATTAGGTGCAGTTGCAAACCAGTCTCTCCCGCTATGAATCTTCAGTGGTCACACATTTACCAAAAACCACTTATGAAGTTTATATGACATTTATGCCTGATACCTCTCTTGGCATCAATACGAAGGGAGGCAGGAGACTTCTCTTTGAAAAGATAAGCACTAATTAACAATGCACCCATCATATTTTAGTCACTTTGGCAAAAAGCATCTGCTAAGTCAGTGAACAAATAGAAACAAACAGGTCTGACAACTTTTTACACCATTTCGACATATCACATGCAATCTTGTTTGAAGGGAAAAAAAAAAAGAAAAAAAAAGGCTTCAGCAGCAGGCTGAGAAGCTTAGTTTCATGCAGAGTTCCCATCCATCAGCTGTCAGGAACCACTTGGCTTGGGAGAGTGATGTGGAGAGAGCAGATCCCATCACGTATGATCCAGTATTAACACATTTCCCCACATCAAACATTAATTTGTAACTCATCCCTCGCGCACGCAGACAGACTGCAGCAACAGGCGGGACCCAGTGCAGCGGCCACACACACCTCCCTTCTCTGCCAACCGATAACGTACATGCCTAAAAACGTCTGGAAAATTATGTTCACCTAATTATTTCACACAAAGTTATAAGTAATATGACGTTTATACGCCCTCAAACCGGTGAAATAAATTACCCCCAACCCGCCGGCCTGCTGTGTCATGTTTCGGGAAAACTCCGCAAACCGAGGCGTCAAAGTTCTTCTCCTGACACACACGTCTCTGAACGCACTAATCTGAAACCGCACAACGACAAGGCGGCCCACTTGCATCGGGTTAACTCCGAAATAAGCTTATAATTGAAAGAACTCACCATTTTCCTGCGCTTAATCACCGACTGGCACCAACACCGTTACACTCCCCTGCACGTACAAGACCGGATGGCGCCTCAACGCCCCCGACCCGCCTTTAACAGTTCTTCACAAACTCCTCCCCTACGCTGTATCTCTCCGCCGACCGGAGCTCACCTCGCTTTTAGCACAGACAGAAAAACCAAGAAACTACAGCACTAAACTGTAAATTTAAACATTTCATCCTTTAAAAAAATCCAACATATAACTCTATGCGTAAATAATTTTAGTAAGTATTAAAGCGTGCAGCTCTAGGCGTGGAACTATCTAACTGCGGAAGTGGTAACTGCGTGATACGTCCTGCGCCGTATAGGACCTTGTAGGAAGGGAAGGTCGCTTCTGATTGGTCCGTTCATACCTGCAATGCGTCACTCCCTTGGACATGCATGGTAGCGCTAGACTGCACATGGACGGCTGGAGGCACTGCGAGGAATACGAACAGTGATGATGGCTGCTTTCCGTTGTCCTGCTGAATACGCGGAACTCTTATATTCCAGCCAATGTTCAAGCATCTAGCTATACGTTTTCTTTTAATACCAGTCGTGTAAGGCTCTCAGTTTCAGGCGCAAGAGGATGTCAGTTAAAAAAAAAAAAAAATGCTGGATTTCAAATGGACTCGGGGGCGGGGTAAAGAATGACATATCTGGTATATGTTTTTGCCACAGAGAGTCAAAGAGGAAAATGCTTTCGGAAAGACGAATGCAGGAGTGTTCGTCTGTACGGCCTTGAAAAGGAACAATAGATTTTGTTAACGCATTTTGCCAACTTTCCTTTGCCTCTGTTAGGCCCATCTACTGCTCCCGTCTTAGCAGGACACCTTTCCTTACCCCCCAATCTCATGCATGCACACACACTAATGGAACTGCTTCGCCCTGCAAAAGCTGTAACTCATCCTGAAATGATTTCACTGTAGGGAATTAAAGCATGCTAACCTAGTGATGCAATGCAGCAAAGTGTCCGCAAAATACTCTCCCCATAGCTTGTAAAGCACCTGGAAGACCCTGATGACCAACGATGTCTCTGTTATCCCAGTTCACAACATTTACCAAAATTGCTGCAGGTTAACAAGGAACATCATGGATCGGATAAGACTTGAAATCTACTGTAGGTATATCAGAAGAAACACACTGGCTGAAACTGCTTGTTCGAAGCGGGGTCGCGGCGAGCCGGAGCCTGACCCGGCAACACACGGTGCAAAGCTGGAAGGGGAGGGGACACACCCAGGACGGGACGCCAGTCCATCATAAGGCCCCCTAAGCGGGACTCAAACCCCAGACCCACCAGAGAGCAGGACCTGGCCAAACCTGCTGCACCACCGCACCCCCATCAGAAGAAACAATCAACCTTATTACTTTTGCCACCATGGTGTAGATAGTAAAAACTGTATACTTCAAATTGCAAGCAGCTTCTGACCTCTGTTCTAACAAAGATCTTTTTTGTTCCATACAGTAGTAGCCAACATTAACTCTATCTTTTGGTGTCTTGTCTGTTTGATCACCTCGTATTTATGTTCACATCATAGACCTTTGCTGTAACTGGGAACAAGCGTCTCCAGGTTGGTTTCACTCAACTTGAAGGGGTATTTCACATTCACTTTAATTTCATTGAGATGATTCTGAGCATAGTCTGTAGAGAGAGCAAAATGATATTGTGGTTCTTCTGTAAAGAAGTGGTTCCCTGTTTCCCTGGAACAAGAAGAAACTGAATCCTGGAACAGGGAGGGGAAAAATATCCAGGAGCGGAAAACCAGTGTATAGCGGCAGCTGCCGCACTGATCTCCAAGAGCGATTCTGTGCAGGATGCGTATGGTCCGATCTGGTAACCAGGGCCTATCAGTTATGCTTCTCCATGCTCGGCTGCCTCTCCTTGCCCCTGCTTGCCACCTGACTCTCGCCCAAGCTGTGTGGAAGCTGCGGGGGGCAGGACACACACACACACACACACACACACACACACACTGGAAACCATTGAGGCGTTGCACATTTAGGTCAGGAGTGTTACAGCATTCTCTGTGCTGTCCAGCCCACCGCATGTCCCATGGTGCCGGTCATCCCTTAAATTCCAACTTTGCGGTTCCTCCTTGTACCGCCCTCAACTTTTCAGAATAAATGGTGCCAAGTCAAAAACAGCAGGGTATGCTTATGGTTGTTCTAGCCCAGAAGAAGGAAAGGGTGAATCATAAAAGGGCCTATTTTCACCGTTCAGCCTTTCCACACAAACACTCACAGCTGTGCGTTCTCCGCTTTGTCCTCTCCTTCCACATGTGCAGTACACATGTGCTTCAGCTTTTCCCTCAGTTCTGCTCTTGATTCCCAAAAGCTGTTTTTAAGGCCTACTTAATGGTCTGGGGGACCTTAAGGTTAGGAGGTTAAAGGTCAAAACATGACATCTACACACACACACACACACACACACATATATACATACATATTTTCTGAAGCGCTTGTCCCATACGGGGTCGCGGGGAACCGGAGCCTACCCGGCAACAGAGGGCGTAAGGCCGGAGGGGGAGGGGACACACCCAGGACGGGACGCCAGTCCGTCGCAAGGCACCTCCAGCGGGACTCGAACCCCAGAGCCACTGGAGAGCAGGACCCAGGCCAACCCACTGCGCCACCGCGCCCCCTACATGACATCTAATACATCATAATTATGCCTTTTCTCTGGCTTTGATTTGATATATTTAGGTTAATGATGTACAGAGAATGCTGTATTATCTGTGCATAAAAGCTACATAAAAGCTTTGGACTTTCTCCACATTATCACCGAATCTTCTATAGAGGACTATGGCAGATATCCAACCTCTGATGTGTCTCTTACACTGACAGGGTAGAGCACGGTTCGGAGTGGCAGAAATGTACCGATCGTGCTGAGGATGTAGGGGTGGGTGGCTGTGTGTCCTCAGCGTTGCCCCTGATAGATGTATGACCTGCACATGTCCTGAAACAGTCATCTGCATTCAGCAGGAAACCACAGATCCTGTTTGCCTCTCACCATTTTGAGAGTGTCATTTTTTGCTCTGCTGTCTTTCTGCTCCACCCTGAGCATCATGCAAAGCAGCCCAGCGGTGCTTTTCGTTCCTACGCTGCACTACGAGGCCTACTGTACACTGCATCACTGGGCCCACACACGCCAGCACCAGCGTGCAACAAAGCTGACTGACTGACTGCAGACCCCAGTTTAGCGAGGCCTGGTGAATCAGGAAGAAGCCTTGGTGCAGGGGGGGTCTGACTGGCCAGCTGCCACAGTTTTGCGTCTGTTCAGCAGTCCGTGGACCCAAACCCGGCAAGGCATTGGCTGGGGATGGAGGCTGGGAGTGCTGCGGTTGTCCATCTCTTAGAAAGCTGATGACACAAATCAGAGGCACAAATGAAACCTGCCAGATGAAAGCTGAGCAAGCTAACTCGCTGGACACAGTATGTCATGGGGAGGATGGGGACATCAGCTCCTCCTTCCCGAGATCTTAGCTCTCGGCAGTTACAGTAAATGTCCGGAGATGGACAATGGAACAGGAACCAACACTGGATGTTGCAAGTTGAACACTATCAGTTGCAAGAGGTCCAGAACATTCTTCTACAGGATTTATTTATGCAGGATCCACATATACCTGTGTACAGGGTCCTTTTATATTTGTGTGCAGAACTTATATATACACCTGTGGCAGATTCCTTTTACCACCACGTGAAGGAGTGTGAAGGGTCCATTTATTTAAGATCTGTCTATACCTGTGTGAAGGTTCGCTTCCAGCCTCCACCTTTGAACAGCATAGCTGTCATAGTCTTAATTGACTTATCCGTCACCTCTCTAAACATCAGATGATGTATGTATTCGCGATAAGATCACAAATTGTTGTCCTTCATAATGGATTAATCGCTTGCTGCATGTGGGTGTTTGCTTAAATCCAGCCTTACAAGTCGCATGAGCTGTGGCACCTTGGTACTGTTCTCATTAATTATGCATAATAAAAATGATCTGAAAGCCTCCGTTCAGTAAAGAGAGAGAAAAGTTCAACTTGACTGAGATCTTTGTATTTAGCTGCACTAGACTGCTATAGAGTTGAACTCCTCTCTTTTCACCTGACCCTCAACTGAGCTGCTTCTTAGTTGTTGCCCTCTTGGTTGAGTTCTACTTTCTGCGCACAAACACACACACACACACACACACACACACAGATATGGTACAGAGCTCAGCAGAAACCACCTCCGACTTCTATTGCTTAACATTTCTTTGCCTCGTTTTCAGTGTGGAAAGTGCTCTTTAACTCCTAATTTCTTGTAGCGTTCTTTCTGAAGCCGGCATGATTTTGTTTTGACGATTAACCGCAGACTGGCATGCAGATGTTTGTCGGATTTCATCCCATTACAGCCAAGTGTTATTAGTGCCCTGTGTGCAACTGGCTACCAAATCTGGATATCAGTGCGTGTGTGTGTGTGTGTGTGTGTGTACATGTGTTCCCGTATCTTAATCTTTCTCACAACAGGATGGAAACATTTAACGGGTTGCTTACGTGTTCCTAGTGATCATGCTGCATGGGAAGCAGTAAGACTTTGGAAGGGCGAGTCCATAAAAGCTGCGAGAACAATTGTAAAGAGGGCTTCGTAGCTTCCCGGCAGAGGGCAGGGCTGTCATCAGTGTGCTCCAGCGCAAGAATTGCAAACACAGCTTCCTGTTTTGACAGAAGGTCACAAAGTAGGGAGATAAGCTGTTATATCTTGTGCCCCTGGGCCAGTGCGACAGTCACATCCAAAAACCGACCAGAACATCACCCGGCATACACACATTTCTTTCCTAACCTTGTTGTTCCCTAGTGTCCCTGCGCCACGAATGTGCTTTTTCATATTAACCTCTGTGCTACTGAATCAATATTTAATTGATTACTGTTTTGCCCTTGACCGTGGAAACATGTCTCAGGTCAGAAGTGGATGTTGAGGTTAAAGCCTACTTATTTATTTATATCGTTAGCAAGTGGAGTTTGATTGTATGTTATACGTTGTTATTTAAAAATGTGAAGCATGCCGGACCCTTAAGGCTAAAAGCCAGCACACATATTTTACTGAAGGCACTTGTCTTGAATGCCCCATCTCACACATGCTCACTGATACAATATGTACCCACCTTGTACCTTGGCATCCTCCTCCATTTGTTCCTCTGTTCTTTGTTTTGCACATTCGAGCCTGTTGAAGTCTGCTGCTCTGCACCAGTAAGAAAGTCTGGAGCAACCCTAAGGGCTACAAAGCGCTCCGCTGTGACCGACAAACAAGGCCCTCTGTTTGTCTGATAGCAGGGGTTGGGTGGTGACACGGCGAGCGATGTGGAGCAGCCAGTCACTGTATTCCACTGAGCTGGCAGCTGACATACAAGTCCCGTGGTGTGTGTGGGACCGTGGGGTCACACCAGGGAAAGCGTTAATGGTCCATGCGAGTCTGGAAAGAGAAGCCCAGATGTCAGAAATTGTGGCAAATACATTCTCAAAATTTACGTAGTGGAAGAATCTTTTTGCTCTTAATGGGATATGTAACTGTCCTCTGCAGCGGTAGGATCTCCGAAAGTGTCTTGTAGGTGGAGAGGGTGGGTAGTGAAACCTCTCCTTGAGGTCTTCCTAGAGACCAAAGTCGTGTCCATTTGGGTGCCAACGTGCCTATTTGCAGGGTGCAGGAGCAGTAAAAGGCACCTCATGCAAGTTTCTACGTGTGGATATGCAAAGGTCTCCAGGATCGTGTCATTATGGAGCAGTCGCTTGCACGTTGTTCAATACTCTCAGCCCAGCAGTAGCAGCGCATGGTTGTTATCTAGCACAGTCTGCCGTCAAGCTCGACTCCTCCTGCTGAGAGAGAGAGATCTCGAGGCTTTCATTTAGGGAAGTCAACAAACAGTTCCAATACACAAGATCAGGGTGTTGTAAAAGCACGCTCTGTAATGAATTTATTCCATAGAGTGTCTGTACACCACCAATGTGCCCATGGATCTTTAATGAGAGGAAAAATACACACAGACACTAACGTGGGGGAAAAAAAAATCCCCTGTTGTCAAGGCAATGCCGCTTCTTCCTATCAGTATTATATTTATTCATTCTTCTGTCTGAATTGATGTGGAGGCAAAGAAGGCAAGGACACCCAAACTTATAGTGCTGCGTTTCCCTGCTGCAAAAGGGTGTAGGAAGGCCTTTTCTTTTTGCAAATGTGGACCGGTGGGTTAGGAGGTGAAGACAATGGTGACCAAGGGGAGTAATGTAACATGAGCATGTTCCCCATGAAATACAGCAGGTGATTCCTGCCCATATCAAGCGCTCCAATCGTCTCCTCAAGCCTCTTAGAAAGTACAAAGCCAAACAGTGACATCTCATTTAAATTTAACTTTTAAATATTTCCATTGAGAAAAAAATTTGAATGTCATTTGGTCAACGCCGACTGGGTATCCCTGTTGCTCTCAAAACCTGACATGGAATCTAAGCATGTTTGTATCAGGAATATACTTGTGTTTTTTTGGCCACAGAATCATTTATTTGCAAGTGGTTTGCTGATTTCCTATTTTTGCTTGGCCTACGTATTTCTCCAAAGAGATTGAATGTTTTCATTTCCTTGCATCTTAATAATATTGCAATGCGGTTCAAATTCATAATCTTATGGGTTAGATTTGTAACCAGAATACTAATGCTTTTGGTCAGTATGCTGGGTTTCTTGTCTCGCAGCTCTCTCCCCAGCTCCCATTTTAATTTGAAGAAAGTCTTTTGCTTTTAGCAGCACAGAAGTCAATGTTATTGTGAGTGGTACAACATCCTTAATTTGGACCATACCTCAGCATTCTGAAATGAACTCCCCGAAGAGTTGCGCTTAGATATTTGCCTTTAGCTGTCATTCTTTCCGACACTCATCAGGCATTGGAGATACAGAAACTGACATTTGGACTGAAGGGGTGTCTTTTTATTGTCTCAATGCCTTTCACTGCTCTGTTAGTTTCCTACATTCCAGTGAGACACCAAATGTTGACTGCAGTTACTAATGGTGGATGGGCGGCACGGTGGCACAGCGCCTGGGTGGTGCAAGAGGACGTGGGTTCGATCCTCGCTCAGTCTGTGTGGAGTCTGCATGTTCTCCCTGTGTCTGTGTGGGTTTCCTCCCACACTCCAAAGACATGCTCTTCAGGTTCACCTATAGTGTGTGAGTAACAGAGAATGTGTTCCACTGATGTATGGATGAGTGACCCAGTGTAAGTAGTGTATCTAGCAGTGTAAGTCACCGCGGTGAATAAGGTGTATTGGCTCATAACACTATAGAGTTCGTTGGAAGTCACTTTGGAGAAAAGTGTCTGCTAAATAAGTAAACGTAATCCATGCACTGATGTCGATCATCATTTACAGACTGCTTTACTCACCAAACGTGAGAGCCAGGTTACGGTACCTTTCTTCGTTTACCACGCTCTGCAGGCCCAGGCTGGTTTATTGGCAGTCGTTTTGGAGCAAAGCATCTGCTAAATAAATAAATGTAAATGTAATGATAGAAAAGCTATAGGTTGAGCAAAGACTGACGATGAAGACCACCTGACACGTGACTGGCTGAAGCTCATACGCTAAAGTGTGGAATGACATGGACAAAGAGGCAATACTACATGAACTACTGGATAATTACAGTTACTGCATTAGCTGGTTGCTACAGTTTGTTTGCATATGATCACAAGTCTTACCATACAGTTTGAAGGTGCCAGCCTCAAATTCCACTCCTGTTGCAGTTCTGCTGAGCAAGGTACTTACCATGTATTGATACTGAAAGGATGCTGTGCTGTATAAATTGGTCAATAGTTCTGAAATGCTGTTGTTGCCTTGGACAAAGATGCCGGCTGAATAACAGAATATATTGTGGTGCGCAGTGCCGTGGGTTTGGATGGGGTGAAAACGGACGCACAGGCTGCGTTCACTGCAAACGTTTAGTTAGAACACCGGCACACAGGGAAATAATGCCTTGTACCCCGCTTCCTCAAGGACCTGTGCCTCAAGCCACCCTTCCCAGCCTGCTTAGCACCCCCAAGGCTCTAACACCCTGACAAACACAGTCACCCCATCATTTCCCCCAGAAGTGTCCCCATTGGTTGCACCCTTACATTCCACATTTTTCCCCATAATGCAACTATTTATAATAAGTGTATTCCCCGCTAAAACACAGTAACGTGGGTTGTTATAATATGCTGAATTTCTATTGAGTGTTGAATTTAGGAGAGTAGATATGTTTTGGCAGCAATAAAAATAGTGTCATTTCATTACAATCTTTTTAAATTCTCTTGAACTGTTTATAGCTTGGGGGTGCGGTGGTGCAGTGGGTTGGACCGCAGTCCTGCTCTCCGGTGGGTCTGGGGTTCAAATCCCGCTTGGGGTGCCTTGCGGCGGACTGGCGTCCCGTCCTGGGTGTGTCCCCTTCCCCCTCCGGCCTTGCGCCCTGAGTTGCCGGGTTAGGCTCCGGTTCCCCGTGACCCCGTATGGGACAAGCGGTTCTGAAAATGTGTGTGTGTGTGTGTGTGTGTGTGTTTATAGCTTTTGTATTTAAATAGCGAGGGTGAGTGCAGACTGAACTCCACCAACGCTACCGCCAGCAAGTCATGGAAACGACTGCTGTTGCATCCTAGCGCATTATGAATTATTAACCCACACAATTATCAAACCATAGATACTTAAAAATAGTATGTTATAAAAAGGGCAGAGTCCATTGTTTCAGCTGCAGCTTTTTTTGCGCTTTCTAAATCACATTTGCAGTACATTTTCATTTACATGTAAATGTTCTTTTTCTGGAAATTACAAGTCCTCTAATTGTTATTAGCTCCTCACTGCTGAAAGGCCGTGGACATAGATGAATGAATGAATGAATGAATGAATGAATGGCATACAGATCAAGTCTTTAAAAAAATCAGGAGTATTACACAACTCTTGGCTTATTAGTACAAGTAAGTCATATGGGTGCTAAACAAAGGATACCAGAAAAGGTCCATCTTTTGAGAGAAGGGACATACTGAATATTTTGTATGTATTTCCATTTTTTCATTCTGTCCCCTTTCAGTTAAAAAATGTCAGAATAAAGCGGGAGTGTGCTTTGGGAAGGTCTTAACTGCTTATGATGTAGTACCCAAAGCAGGCCAAAGTTCAACTAAACCTTAGTACAGGGTTGGTATGAACAGGGCATTTATAGTTTTAGTATAGTGAAACAGATTGGGGCAATGCGATAAAAGCATGAAAGAACTTGCCACATTCCTATAACTGAAATTTTTAACACGCCAAAACACACTAATAAATACTCTCCGCTTCTACATAAAAACTAAATAAATAGGATTGTGTTCAAATGGTAGCTTCATAGTTGAGCGGAGCCGAGTTTTACATGCATTACCAAGCTATTTATAGCTTAATTTACTTATTCCTTCACAAATGTTAAACATTAGGCATTTAAAAGTAAAGTACCGGTAGTTAATATTTAATGAAGAACTTGAGGGTTATGGCTAACTGCCTGTTTTGACATGACTTTCTGTTTGCCGCAGAGGAATTAATTGTTTTTTTCTGCTTGGGTTGACCTGTTCAACAGTCACTCATTAATCTTAAATCTGCATCCCTTCAGTGGACATTGAGCTGAGACAAACTTAATTACACATGGGGTGCAAATTAAAAACTTTTTCAGTGTGCGTTCACTTGGGTCACGTGATGGTCTGCATATGTTAAGGGTCTTGGATTTTTTCTTTTTTTTTGTGAAGTGGTGGGCGGTCAATGCAGTCACTTAACGTATCTCATTGTTTTCTCTGCTATGCCACATACATCATCTTAATGCTGACCTTCAGAGAGCACCTCGGACTAGATATGAGCATATAAGCCTTTGTGTGTTTGTTATTTAGCATGTGCCGCTTTTAGAAGAGCACACACTTGACTACAGCAGTATTTTTAGTTGCATGATAACTTGCTCTCCTGTCACGTCTAAACCGTGTCCTGATCTTGAGTGACGATGACTGTGCCACTCTGTAGCGGGGCGCGTCGGTCGTGGTGCTATAATCTGCTGGACTGTGTCCTAACTGACAGTTTGACCCATCAGCAGATGACTGCATGACTCACTGGCTGGATCTGCAAGGCTGTGTTTCCGAAGCTGTATTTGCACTAATCTGTGGTTCTCTTGCTGTGCCCTGTGACTGTGTGGCCCTGGGGGCTCTCTGTGTCTGTCTGCTGTAAGCTGTGACGATGTATGATTTGGGTTATGACTCTGTGGCTGTACCTGTTCGAACCTCTGCTCTCAGGCTGCGTATTCTGACCCTGCTGCCAAGACGAAGATCTGTTCATGTCCTCGCCTTTGGCTCTGCAGTAGTACCAGGTATTGCTGGTGATGGGGCCACTTGTCTGCGCTCAGTCATTTTCCACTACGGCTGCATCTGCCGAGCAGGGCAGCTTCACCACCTGTCATTTTGTTGTGATCCTAAGGGGACACTGAGGCCCACCATCATCCGAGCTTACCGTCAGCTCTAGCCTCTGAGCCTCAGCACCAAACTTGTGCTGCTTTGGTTGCACACACTGCAGCAGGTGTAAATTGGAGCCAGAGCCCATCCTTTCTCCGGCACGGGCACCAGTCAGAGTAAGATGAAGTGTCTTCAGTGAAGCAGCTGATGATTAACTGACCCCCCAAGAGGGATCTTTGTATCTTCTGTCATCATGTCTGCTTTGGTGACGTTTGATGAGACACTAGATCTGTAAAGTTTTACAGGGGCCTTGAGGTGCTAAAAGCAAGTTAACACACACACACACACACACACACACACATCACATGTTTGTTAAAGTACTGTACGTTTTTACCTCTACATGAACAAATGCAGCCTTAATGAAGGACAACCAATCAACTCCTCTCATACAACCTTGGATGCATCCTACCTGAAGGCTGTTCAAAGGTTACTGTGATAATTACCTCCTGAGGTTACAAGAAACAATTATATGTGAGAAGGAGAGGAAGTTTTGCACTGTCCTTGAGCCAGTCTCTGCCCAGGAGGTACTGCATGAAGCTCAGCAGCCTTGAGGCACCTCCAAGGTTTCTCCACGTTCGTGATCTCATCTTGCAGGGGGTATCACTGTCTCCGTGGGCTGCTGGAGGTGGAATGACTCTGTCATCGAATACCCATTGTCATTGCACACACTGAACAACCCCCACCCACCAGACCTCCAGCCTTGAGAGCCAGCTGGGAAAAGGGAGCTCTGAAACACTGCACTGGTGCATCTGTTCTGCACAGAGGGCTGCGGAGAGTGAGGGCCCTTTGGCCAGGCTGCTTCCAGGCTGTCTGTTCCACTGTGGCTTAAGTGCTCCTGCCACCACATGGTGCAGATATGAATGGCACCCTGAGCGACTGCAACAGAGGCTGCAGTCGCTGTTGTGTAAAACTTCCTGTCGCTATGATCTGGAAAAATGATAGTAACAGTCAATGCACTCTATATTTACAGGGGGCAGCAGCTGGAAATAAGAATATCACAGCATCCACAGAAAACTGTGACTTAGATTACATTCATATCCAAGCTGATGATGGATGGCTGACCTTTATTGTGTCACACCGATACAGAATTTTTTGCAAAAGGCCATTCACAAAAGTGACATTTCGTCTTTAACCGTATTACACCAGCAGTTAATTTTCTTTCGAAGTTCTGTTATGTTTTTGTGTTTTGGACAGTGTTTTCTGTCAACAGCCAGTCAGTCTCATTGCTCAGTTTCTATCGGGTGCTGACGGCGGGTTGTTACTATTTAGGAAATGTATTTTAATGCCGAAAATGTGTGTGTGTGTGTATTTTAATGCTGTGGTTTACACTTGATCCCTCTGTAAACACATTACTGACGTGTTTAAATTCTTCCCACTTGCAAAACAGACATTTGATTTGCATGACAATCCTAATGAATACTGGAATATTTAGACGCCCTTCTGGAAGTTACTGAAAAGTGCTACATGACCATACCTGTGATAAATTGTAATCTTTTGACCCTGAGCCTTTGCTCTATGTATGTGGACATATTTGCTTTTTCTCAATATACTGTCCATCCATATGCTTTTTGACCCTGTGCTGTGCATGAAAACAATTTGAAAAATGCAAATGTCACAGTTCAAAGTGTCATTTTCAGTGAGGTGTAGCCCAGTTACAAAGACTTCTGCCTTGACTGAGGCTAAGTTCCTGTTTCCCACACATTATTACATTGTAAGTTGCCTTGAACAAAGTCATTAGTTAAAGAAAAAATTAATATAATCGCCTTTTTACCTTTATATATTACAACATTTTGTGCATGTCATCCTGTAGATAATATTTTATAATACATTACATCCACCAGTTTGATAAGAGACTGCATACTTATAGCATGTACATGTGTATCGTTTTTTTCTCATAAGACAATACGATTAATTTTAAAAACTACCCAGCTAACACTCACCATTATCATAATTCTGGAAGACAAAATTTTTCATTTGAAAATTACTGCATTCATCCTAGATATATATTTTTTAATTGTTTTTTTTTTCCCACAAAAAGGTGTGGAATTAAAATAAGGCATGTCAACTGACACTTCAGAACCGCAAAAAAGTTGGACATGTAAAATGCAGCTACTGGAGGTAGCGCCTAACCGTGATTTCATCCACAAAGCGTGGGCTGGAGTGGGTCCTATAGTGCAGCGCCGGGTCCGAGTAGTTGAACGGCGGGGGTTTGTACTGCTGCTGCATGTACTCCGGCACACAGTGGGGAATTCTGCAGAGACAACACAAGAAGTGGTGAATTCTGACAGGACTGCATACAGGAAGTGCAAATTCTGACAGGACTGCACACAGGAAGAGCGAATTCTGACAGGACAGGAAGAGCGAATTCTGACAGGACTGCACACAAGAAGTATGAATTCCAAAGGATTAAACACAGGAAGTGCAAATTCTGACAGGACGCACACAAGAAGTGAGAATTCCGAAGGATTGCACACAGGAAGAGCGAATTCTGACAGGACAGGAAGAGTGAATTCTGACAGGACTGCACACAAGAAGTACGAATTCCAAAGGATTAAACACAGGAAGTGCAAATTCTGACAGGACTGCACACAGGAAGTGCGAATTCTGACAGGACTGCACACAGGAAGTGCGAATTCTGACAGGACGCACACAGGAAGTGAGAATTCTGACAGGACAGGAAGTGAGAATTCTGACAGGACTGCACACAGGAAGAGCGAATTCTGACAGGACAGGAAGAGTGAATTCTGACAGGACTGCACACAAGAAGTACGAATTCCGAAGGATTAAACACAGGAAGTGCAAATTCTGACAGGACTGCACACAGGAAGTGAGAATTCTGACAGGACGCACACAGGAAGTGAGAATTCTGACAGGACTGCACACAGGAAGTGCGAATTCTGACAGGACTGCACACAGGAAGTGAGAATTCTGACAGGACGCACACAGGAAGTGCGAATTCTGACAGGACTGCACACGGGAAGTGAGAATTCTGACAGGACTGCACACAGTAGAAAAGCTTTCAAAAGGGAAAGCCAGGGAAGCCAGATAATAAATTTCACCTTAAAAGTATTGGTGACCCAGGGCCCCCAGTTTCAATGCACATTACAGACCGTAGTGGCTATAGAGTGCTAGACAGCATTTCACCATGATTTGCTTGGAAGGAATGACGTTGTGACACCTGACTAATGGTGCAGAGCGCTGCAATGCTCTTGTCATTCTTTTTATTGCTCAAGTGTATTTGTGATTGCACACACATTCAGTGGCATGAGGGATATGAGTACATACTCTCCCGTGATGGTCTTCCTGCGTGTGCAGCAGAAGCAGGCCAGGACAGCTAGCAGCAGCAGCAGTAGAAAGGGAATCCCAATGCCCAGAACCAGGCCCAAAATCAAAGATCTCTGGTTCTCCTGATTCTGGACCTCATGTACTCCAGTGCGGTTCTCTTCACCTTTAGCTAAGCCGAGAACAAGAGATTGATAGCTACCGTAGTACCTATTGACCTTTTTGGCTTTTTATGACAAACTACTGGTCAACCAGTTGGGTACTATTATGAATGTTGCAATGCAGAAATATGGAATAAATTGCTTGAACACACTAATGTACATCCATAGCAATGGTAACAAACAGGTGGATCTCAGACCCAAATAGGGTCTGGAAGATGCGTCTGGTCCCCTCACCTAAAATGCAGGACTGGATTTCGTCCACATCCGTGGTGCCATTGCAAACACACCTGTACCCTCCATAGGTGTTGGCACACGTTGCTGCCTTGTGACACACAGCCTCCTTCGTCGTACACTCGTCCAGGTCTGAGGAGGACAGGCAGTCTCTGTGTCTAAGATGCCTTGGTCAAGAAGCTTCCTCAGACATACATGTGAAGTAGTTTTGGAGAGCGTACCTCCCACATCGGTGGACTTGATACCATAATGCTGGCTGACACGGGTGAGGTAGTCCTGCACGTACCAGTGCGGGGTGTCGCTGGACACGTTGATGCGATATTCACTAGATGTCTGTCCGCCCTGGCCTGTCCATGTCACACTGGCGTTGTAGAACTTGTTCTGAAAGCCCATGGACAGGATCTGCTGTAGCTGTGTGGTTGGAGGGGCAGAGTACAAGCGTTTGAGTTCCAAACATAGATAGAAAATCAGCAAAATATAAGCTGATACTCAAGATGTGTCCATCGCATGTGCATTTAAACTTCAGAGGAAACCACAGGCTCTAACCTTCTGCAGTTCGCTCATTCCACTTCCTTGAGTGCTCCACTCCACAGAAACGTTAAAGATGTTCCACCCTGACAACAGAACACACACCACAACACCTTCCGCTACACATTTTCCAAGGTGGGTTATGAGAAGCATTTGCGTATACGAAAGAACATACCTGGGGGATTGTCCGAATCACCTGTAAGAGTTTGTAACGGAGACACCGTTACTAAATTCCAAAAGCTCACATTTCATTTCCATATCTTATCCAACATAGGGGACAGCTCTGAATTATGAATGACAAATGTGTGGGTTCAGCATGGACGGCATTGCAGCAGAAGGTGAGCGGCCCTGCTTCCTGAATAATTGAACAGGCGCTACTGTGGCTCACGTACCGCAGCCGTCCGATTCCTTAATGTTCTTGTACCGACAGGAACAGCGGACTGAGCCTGGAGTGTTGACGCACTCAAACTTGGCATTGGGACAGGCGGAGGGGTTCGTGCACTCGTCTATATCTGTAGGAGAGGAGGAGTGTGATCCGTACATCAGCGTTCTGGAGCGTTTATCACTGTTCCATTTGCCCGAGTGAGGCTTTTGTGAAGACAAAAAAAAAAAAAAAATCCACTGACATGAATCACTGCTACATGGGCTGGATTCATCAGGGCTTTATTAAAAGAGCTTAGTCCAGTTCGGGTTTGCGAAGCTCATGTCACAGATTACTAGCTTGAGACACTTTATACCTTCCCCACGTTTCTATTTACCTCCACTAAGTGCTTCCCGAAGCCGGCTGTGTCGTTACACTTAATACATCAGCCTTAATATCATGGTCGCTGTTCAAATTTGGACACTGGATAATTTTATCTGAGAAGTCTGTTTTTGCGCGTGGCCGTTGTGCTGTGTCCACGGCTATGATGCCACGTACCTGTGCAGTTGCGTCCATCCCCGGTGAAGCCAGACTTGCACATGCAGGTGAAGCTGTACCCTGCGTTGTAGCACTGGGCCATGTTGTGACAGGGGAAGGGGAACGGAGGGAGGCAGAAGTCTGACGAAAAATCACATGGCAGAGACACAGATTGGTCTCTTCACTGAGAACTGTGTGAGCAGTAAAGTAAAAATTAGATGAGCAAGTCTGAAAATGGTTTTTCGGCAGCTGTTATTGCTGCTTTGCAGTTGTTTGCTGTCGCTGTGCAATAATACGCAACGACATTATTATATGGTTACATACATTTGTGCTTTGAAGAGTAGAAGTCGCCGACACATTGTAAGTCTGACATGCAATGACATCATTTAATTATTATGGGGAAAATGTAGTTGACGTAATAAAGTAGGAAAACCCTGTGGGCTCAAGAGCTGCGTTTGTTTCGTTTTTATGAACTTTATGAATTGGCTTTCAGCTTCGTTCATAAAGTTCTTACTGACCGTTCTCGAAACACTTGTAGCCTGGCTTGCCGTGGTGAACGGTGTGTGGCGGACACTGCCCGCACGTGAAGTTGTCCCGCTGGCTCTGGCAAGACACCCCCGGGAAGCAGGGTCGTCCCCGGCACGCATCGGTGGCGTCACCGCAGAATCTCCCCCCAAAACCCTTTGGGCATAAACAACCTACCACCTGGGGAGGGAGGAAGACAAATAATCGAGGTGTGTGTCTGTGCAAAGCGCCAGTCATTGGTGTTTTACACCTGCGTGCCGCCGACAAAGACGGTGGAATCGGACTTATTAGCTGCAATTCATGAACGGCGCGTCTGTATCTGTGTCTCTCCGCCTGCTGGTGAACCGCACCCTTGTTCGGCATCACTTCGGAGAAAATTGTCTGCTAAGCAAATGAATGCAAAAGTTGCACCGTGACATAATTTGCAGGCTTAGCTTGGCCTCACGGCGCGCTTTCGGTTCACGCCCAAGGCACGGGTTCATCCGAAGCTGGCATCATCGCGATGAGCAGCAGTTTGCACCGAACACCATTAATGGACCTGCTGCTGGACCGGACACCCTGCAGTCTTTGTCCCAACTCTGTCGCTTCTGGTTACTCTCCTTGGGATTGAGGTCATTTGAATCGTTACGGAAAAAGATCTCAGTAGCAGTTTGAGGCATAAAACTGTGGGTCATAAACACACAGTGACTTAAAACAGATTTACACTCTAATGAGGCATTTTACCAGTAATAAGGCGTAAACTGTATTTTCCCGTAATAAGACAGGATGGTGCGTTGGGTTGGGAGAGAAAATTAATGTTGCTTTTCTGTTCTCTTGGAGCAGAAAACTCCATCAAACTGGGAAACACACACTGATCGACACCGTAACCGTCTCAGCTATGGTCTTCGTGGGGTATAGAAACACGGAAGCTTTTCATACAGGTGTGATTACAGGTGTGTTAGTCGGGCCCTATTGCACAAGCGCACATAATCTTTGCTTACCTTAGATCAGTACTCTGAACCCTGTTCTCATTGTGCAGTAATAGTCACCAAAGCAGATGTAACCAAGAACCCTACAGTCCCCGGGTTACGAACGTCTGACTTACATACAAGTTGTAGTTACGAACCACCGCTCCCCCCGTAAAGTAAACATTCGAGTTACGCACAATGGCTTGTAATAACAAACGGCGCTATTTTGCGACACTCATCAAAACATTGCATGTCTACAGCGGTTCATCGGCTCGTGGGCTCAAGGTAGGACAGAATCTGTTCTTTTCAGTCGGACCACATTGCTGTTTACAGTGTCCTGTGTGTGTTACTGTATTAGGCTTTAATTTTTTTGTTTTCTCTCTATTATAAATACTGTAGTTGCATTTATTACCTGTACAAGAGGTACTTGTATTATTAGTAAAATTGTAAAGTATCATTTCAGCCACTGGCAAACAATAGCACCTGGGCGGCATGGTGGCACAGAGAGTAGCGCTGCTGTATCACAGCGCCTGGGTGGTGTGAGAGAATGTGGGTTCGATCCCTGCTCAGTCTGTGTGGAGTTTGTATGTTGTCTGCGTGGGTTTCCTCTGGGTGCTCTGGTTTCCTCCCACACTCAACAGACATACTGTTCAGGTTCACCCATAGTGAGCAAGTGACAGAAAGAGAGTGTGTGTGTGTGTTCCACTGATGTATGAATGAGTGACCAAGTGTAAGTAGTGTATCTAGCAGTGTAAGTCACTGCGGTGAATAAGGTGTGTGGGCTCATGACACTACATAGAGTTCACTGGAAGTTGCTTTGGAGAAAAGTGTCTGCTAAGTGAATAAATATATTATTATCATTATTACTGTACTGTTATATTAAAGATGTTTTAGTGTATCTGGAAGTGTTTCTTTAATGTTTTTTATGCGTAGATATGAACCGTACCTAACTGTTCCGACTTACGTACAAATTCGACTTAAAGAGAGACTTACGAACGGAACTTGTTCATGATCCGGGGACTGCCTGTAAACGGTTAACTTGCGACATTATGATGAGCTCTATCGGAGCTGAAGCAGCTCCCCGTCCGTGAAGTTTGTTCTTCAGTTACACGGTGCCCGTCTCATAGATGCAGCAGTTGAGCTGTGGAAGATGTGCGACCCGCGGTGCTTCGCAGGGCAGCTGTACCTGGAACTTGCCCTGTAGGTGGTTCTCCACAATGCTGGTGTACTGGCAGGTGCCCCCATTCAGGCAGTTGCATATCTGGATCACAGGACTGAGAAGGGAGCTCAACTGCTTGTCCATCACCATGACAGTGAGCACCACAGGCTGGATGTTGAGGGGTGTCCAGGTGACGACCCCATTACCTGCAGGAGAGTTGAACGAACTCCATTGAGTTACATTCTCAATTACCTGGCTGGTGTTATGGCTTCATCAACAAGTTTTGGGAAAGAATTAACTCCCCTTCCTGCTCCTGCATGTATCACGCCGTCCCGACTGGTGTCTTCGATGAATGTATGTGTCGGACTGTGTATTACTGGTTAGTCCTTTGAGTGCAGCACTGTGGTATTATGACACGTGTGAGATGATCCGCTGGCTCACCGCTTCCGATGGAGGCCAGTGGCGGGCGAGGGAAGAGCAAGGAGAAGCTCACTGAGTCGTTGTTGGGGTCCTGGGCGATGAACTGAACCCGAGCTGTCACGTTCACCCTGCACTGGATCACTGTGGGTGTCGTCACAATGGGGGGCATGTCTCCTATACAGACCCCAGTCACAGAGAGGTTGGGGGGGGGGGGCAAAAACGAACTTCCGGTAAAATGTGTAAATAGGCAGAAGGAACATGCAGCATACATTTGAAAGCCATTTATAATGGGAAAAGGAAATGAAAATTATTGGCGAATCCAAACAGCACCAAGCTATTCAGTTCAAGAACTTAAAAAGCAAAAAGAGAGAAGGTGTGTTGCAATTGAAGTTAACATTTTGCTCAGTGAAGTACTAATGCGGTGAGACGGTGACACAGCAAGTAACGCTGCTGTCTCACAGCACCGGGGTGGTGCGAGAGGACGTGAGTTCGATCCCTGCTCAGCCTGTGTGGAGTTTGCATGTTTTTGGGGTGCTCTGGTTTCCTCCCACAGTCCAAAGACATGCTGTTCAGGTTCACCCATAGTGTGTGAGTGAGTGACAGAGTGTGTTCCACTGATGTATGGATAGGTGACCCAGTCTAAGTAGTGTATCTAGCAGTGTAAGTCACTGCGGTGAATAAGGTGTGTGGGCTCATAACACTACATAGAGTTCATTGGAAGTTGCTTCGGAGAAAAGTGTCTGATAAATAAATTAATGTAATCCATGCACTGATGTCGATCTTCATTTACAGACTGGTTTACTCACCGAACGTGAGAGCCAGGTTACGGTACCTGTCCTCGTTTACCACGCTCTGCAGGCCCAGGCTGGTGCTGTTGGTGGCCAGGATGTCATGGACGCACTGCAGGTTTTCCTGACACTCCTTCCTCAGGAACTGCACATGCTCTGGACTGACAGACATCAGCTCTGCAGCTGTGATCGGCTGGAATTGCGAGGTGGGTGCAGCGGAGTGCAAAAGGCTCTCTGGAATGGGGACGGCCCCTGGGGACACGAACGCAAAACCTTTGGTCCAGCTTGAGCACTTTCGCAGTGTTGCAAAGCTATGGACAGGGACTATTCTAGTGTTGGACTAAATTGTTTTTTTCGGTTGCCTTTAGGGATAAAAACATGCTTCACATGGTGGGAGAGACATGTCAAGTATAGGTGAAAACTGAACGTGACCTTCTGTGGGTGTTTTAGAGACAGAGTTCCGGTGCGTCGCATTGCTAAGCGTTTACAAGGATGTGCTTGACCTTAGAACCCCCTCACACACATGACCGTGACAGTCGTTCCCCTGCTGTGGACAGACCGCGCACCCCACTCACAGGAGAGGCCAAACTGCTGCAGGGTCTCCTCCCCGGACAGGCCGTTCTGAGGCCAGGGCAGCGTGCGTCCGCTGGAGAGCAGGAAGTCGTCCGTGGGATCCGAGCTCCAGAGCCCAAGTAAGCCTACAGTTCGGCGGAAGAAGCGTTGGGGCACCTCTAGCATGGTGCCCAGGGTCCCCGCGGCCCCTCGCCACACGACCACATGCAACCCGCCAGCATACACTGCCGCACACTGCTCCAGGGATACGCAGCGTACTGCAAAGCCAGTCTTCCCCATGTATACGACACCTGTGGGGACAGCGGGGGTACCCTCCCAATGGGGGGGGGGGGGGGGTGTAGTAATGACTATTATACTTTTTAAAGCTGCACATCTCACACGTTGTCTTTCTTAGGGATGAGGTCGAACAACCAGACCTTCTGTGTGTCTCACAGCACCCGGGTGGTGCGAGAGGACATGGGTTCGATCCCTGCTCATACTGTGTGGAGTCTGCATGTTCTCCCCCCATGTCTGCATGAGTTTTCTCCGGGTGCTCTGGTTTCCTCCCACACTCCAAAGACATGCTGTTCAGGTTCCCCCCAAGTGTATGAGTGACAGAGAGTGTGTGTGTGTGTGTGTGTTCCACTGATGTATGGATGAGTGACCCAGCGTAAGTAGTGTATCTAGCAGTGTAAGTCACCGCGGTGAATAAGGTGTGGGATGATTGTCTTTCATCGGCCGCACGTGATGTGTTCGCTTTCTGTGGCACTGCACTGGAGCTGTGGGTTATCTACGCCTGCGACTGGAGGTCATTTAAGTGGTTTAACTGAACTCTGGGAGCTGCGGTGTAGAAACGGCTTCTGCCTCCATTCCTGCCGGGAGTTTGCAAACGCGTGAGAGAACGCGTATCCCCCGGAAGACGGGCTGAGAGCGTCAGAGAAATGCTATTTTCCTCTTGTTAAGCTGAAGCTGTGCCAGTGTGAAGCAGGGCCGCAGAGCGGAAAGGAAAGAAGGTTGCGCCTTGCATCTCACCAACTTTGACTGGCACTTCCAGATCATCAACAAGGACCGCAAGGCCGTCCCCTGACTGGGCGTGCTGCCACTCCACCTGGTTGAACACAAACACACAGGTGCAAATGGAAACGGGATATCGGGACCTGACCAGCACTTGAAGACACCATCTAAACTGTTACTCTGTCCTGCTCCAGCCAAAAGACAAAAGCAAAAAAGGCTGGTGGAGGGAGGGAGGGAGGGATGCTCAGACGACTTGCAACGTTCAAACCCTCTGTGCAAACTTCTTTAAGACCCTTAGAGTGAAATTGCATTTATATTATGAACATTCATCTTTCTCCAAAGAAACATAAAGTGTTAAGTCACCTACAATTATTTACCCATTTATATAACTGGGCAATTTTAATAGAGCAGTTTTGGGTGAGTGCTTTGCTCGAAGGCACTGCAGCTGGCTTTGTGACCCATGAATTGTCATGTTTTAAATACTAATAGCTGAATGTGGACCTGTTTGCAGGCACTTTTATGCAAAGCGACGTACATCTCAGAGAAAAGTACAATGAGTGCATTACATCAACAGAAGGAGAGATCTGACTGCAGACACATGATTTTAGAGCACAATATTATATGTTGAACCTTATGAAATTTCCGTAATCATATGAGAGACATGCAGATGAAATGAACATCATCATGTGTATTGCAACAAGACCACTGAACAAATTCGTGTTGTGTACAAATTTTACTGCATGTACGTGTTTATTTCCAGAATTTCAGAAAGCTGGACATACAGTCTTAAACACCTCATTCTGATCTTGACTCATCGTTCTGTGAGAATCACATCAGTGCTTTTTCATTGCTTGAATTCGTCCAAAATGCACGTGCTCAAGAAATGCATGAACTGATTTGCCATCGAGTCGTGGGCCTGCAGGACACTCTCACTATGCTGCCACCTCGTGGCGACAATAGAGCGCTGCACTTTAAACGTGATTAAAAAACATGATCCTTCAAGTGTGGCAACACACTTTTACGTTACCATAGTGCCCTCTGGTGGGCAAACGTAGTACTACAGCTTTCAAACGTCTAATTCACTTTTGGCAACAAATACAATTTACATTTACACTCATTTACATATATTTATTTAGCAGACGCTTTCCTCCGAAGCGACTTCCAATGAACTCTATGTAGTGTTATCAGCCCACACACCTTATTCACCAAGGTGACTTTATTTTCCCAACAATATGAATAATGTTGTAATAGTAACAATAGAGGGAGGCGCGGTGGTGCAGCGGATTTGGCCGGGTCCCGCTCTCTGGTGGGTCTGGGGTTTGAGTCCTGCTTGGGGTGCCTTGCGATGGGCTGACGTCCCATCCTGGGTTCGTCCCCTCCCCCTCCGGCCTTGCGCCTTGTGTTGCCGGGTTGGGTTCCAGCCTGCCGTGGGACTACCGGCGTGTGTGTGTGTGCTTGTAGTAATACACACACACACACACACACACACACACACACACACACACACATATTTTCAGAGCCGCTTGTCCCATACGCGGTCGCGGGGAACCGGAGCCTACCCGGCAACACAGGGCGTAAGGCCGGAGGGGGAGGGGACACACCAAGGACGGGACGCCAGTCCGCCGCAAGGCACCCCAAGCGGGACTCGAACCCCAGACCCACTGGAGAGCAGGACCAGGGTCCAACCCACTGCGCCACCGCGATAATATAGTAATATGAAAAGCATGCAGAAATAGGCCCTGGTAGCACAGCGGTTAGAGCTACCACCTTGGGACCCAAAGACCACAGGTTTGATTCCCACCTCTGGCTGTAGTACCCTTGAGCAAGGTACTTACCCAAAAATTACCCAGCTGTTTAAATGGGATTGTAAGCACCTTAACGTTGCAAGTTCCTTTGGAAAAAAAAAAGGAAAAAAATGTCATCCCCAAAAATCTACCAGTCATTTAAACTGCTTGTACTGTAATATGCACTCGTATACTCATGCACTCACGGGCTGAAAAGAATAAAGCTGTTGGACATCTAGGCAAAGGATTAGCAACCTGCACCGAGTAGATCCTCGCACTAAAGAGGTTCTACAAGAACGTGTGCTTGCAGGTGTGAGCTCTGCAGATCCCGTATATGTTTCCACATGCCACTATAAGTGTCCCCAGGCACACAAGGAGCAGAACACAAAACGGAACATCTGAGTACACGGTAAGTAACGGGGAGGGGGGTGTGACTCAGATTTTTATAACCAGACATAAACATGAATCACTTTGTACTGGAGGCCCCTGACTTGTCTAACAGACAAAGCCAAGATGTTTGCATAAATCCCTGGTTCCCCTCTACGCAGCAGAGAGGTAAAATCGCACCGCACCAACTTCGTTACGTGAAGTACACTGTTTTCACCACAAGAGTATGTGTACAGCTACAGGAAAGCCTCCCAAGTTGGTAGAAGCAGCACCTCCTAGCAACCATGTAGCCCTCATCACCCTAGACCACTTATCCATTCACATTTTTAATACAAACCAACAAGAACTGAATACCAAGAGGTAGGGCTAAATCGTGGTACTAAATCATGGTTTCTAATTTTTTTCTTTAGAGTATATAAGGCATCCTGTGCAATTTCCTGGAAAGTGAATAACAGTAAAATTATGTCACATTGTATCAACTTCAGGAATGATTAATATATTGCATTTACGTTTATTCATTGAGCTAAGCTAAGTTAATAATATAAGTTATTGTCTGTTCAATAATATCCATTTATTCCTTCATTCTTTAAAATAACACCGGATGACAGGTAAGAAGGGTGTTCAAGAAACAAAGAAACATGCAAAGAAAGACTTCCCATCATTGTCAGGCACAAATTGCATTATTTCACTCATCAATTTTTTTGTAATGATCTTTGGAACAAAGCAAACAAATGTAAGACACAATAAGAAAAGCTGAAACAAAACTTAATCTGACAAACATAATACTTATATAGCTTATTAAATGGTGTAAAGAGCCAGCTAGCAGCAGAGTGGTCCGAGCTGGTGGTCACCTTGTATAATAATAATAATAATAATAATAATAATAATAATAATAATAGGCTACCTATTTGTATGCTTTAATCTCATGGTGAAATACATGTATGGCAAGTGTGTGAAAATAAACTTTCTATCAATAACTCCAGCATTGTCTTCTATTCAACAGGAGGCAGCATGTGCAACGAGAATTTTGCCAAAAGATGAAACTTTTAAACATCTGCTAGTTAATATAATCAGTTTGCACTACTTATGAATATATGAACATGTCCGAATGCCTTATGCGTAACAAACGTTAAGCAGTTAGTAAAAACCGCAGATGAAAACTTTTGCATCTATTAAATATGCTTCTTTTTTGCTGATTAACGTTCCATTTTATACCTTGAAAATGTTCTGATGGGATGAACGTTAAAGAACGTGTACGGGGAGGTCAGCTGAAAAGCCAACGAGAGCTGATAGAAGCCAGAGCCTTTGCTCTATGGGAAACATCAGAGTCCCTGAAACTGATTTCGGCAGGAGCTTTAGCTCACCTTGCCGATGCCCTGGTGGAACGCAGCCAGTCGGGACACAGCAGAGACCCCGGTGAGTCGCCCGTCAACCTCCAGCTGCCTCATCTCGGCCTGCAACGTGAACGTGTTGGATCCGGAAGGCGAAGAGAGCCGAGCCACGACGAATTCGCCCAGCGCCTTGAAGGTGTACTTGGTCCCATCAAAGGTGATGAAGTGCAGGCTGCCATATACCATTCCTGAGCAGAAGGAGTGCTTTACTATAGTACCTCGCATACGGTCAGCTTGTCTGATGAATAAGGAAACGCTGGAGAGTGTGTGACAGGTGGCTTAATGTATTTCAGTTTTTAATGTATGTATTTGTCATGTAAGCCCATGAATGGCCCATGTGGAAATAATAGTTCTAATAAATAAATAAATTATAATAGTGCCGTTCTCACCAGTGCCCTGAGCTGCTTTGGCAGGGAGCTGAAGGTTTTCAGAGTTTGTCCAGCCGTAACCCTGGCATCGGTCAAGAGGTCTCTTCAGCGGGTACAGGTGGCAGAGAGGAGACTGGACACAACACCACTGAAACGGCAGGAGGTCCTTTTCTAGACGGAAAAGGGGAGAGTTGGGTAAATCAGGTACCCGGGGAGCTCTCGGTCTCACACCTTTGTTTCAAGTGCTGAGGCGCTTGTACCAATGTGGTCCTGTGCGGTCGCCACAGTGAAGTAGCGGTCGCCGTATCCTCTCAGCAGGGGTCCCTGCGGGTCATACATGCATCTCTTCCCAGAACCGTGCGCGTTGGCCAGGATGGATCGAAACACCTGGCCTGTGGCCCCACCCCACCGCAGATTCCGCAGCTCCTGCACACGCTCCTCCTGCTGCGGAGGCAGGGTCTCGGGTCCGAAGGCCAGGTCCTCTAGGGCCTGCGCGAGGGTGCAGGGACAAGGGGACACGCCTGCCATCCATGCCGAGGGGTCCGGCTCCTTCAGCGCCCATGCCTGGCATTTCATCCGTGGATCCGGGTCCGAGCTAGGAGGTCCGGTCAGGTCATGGACCCACCGGCCCAGCTGACCCGCGTTGCCCGTCACTTCGTGGGGCCGATAGCGGCCTCGGGGGCCGAACAGATTTTGGGATGGAGCGATGCGCTCGTTGTGGAAGTTTTTCTTCCCGTCCGTGTAACCCGTCAGCGCAGCGTGATTCAGCCTCTGGCCGGGACCCCAGCTCATCTCTGCAAAGTGCAGCAGGGCAAAGGATCGCTCACCATCCGTGGTTAGGACGCATTGGAAAGTGTTGGTCTGTGACAGCAGCATAAGCGCGGGAGGGGACATAAGGACACAATCAGCAGGGTGACAAAAACTCACCGGCGACAACATTTGAACTAATGAACCATGATCAGAGAATGGACGTCACCGGGATGCAACTGTTCCGACATGATTCCAGCCCTGAAATGCTGCTTTTAGCTTCCCATTAGGCAGTAAATCAAGGAATTTCTGGCCAAAACGAGTGTGTAACTAATGTTCCTCGTACCTTCAGCGTGACTACTGGTGCTGCTATGAAATACGCTTGGACTTATTTGTTGCGTAAGATTTCTCTTCTAAATTTGTGTGGCCATTTTAACTCAGCGATGAGCTGCTGGATGGAAACATCTTAGCACAACATTTCATCGTCAGCCTACGTCTCCATGTAAAGTTGGCCTCACTGCGATTAGTATTAATGTAGCAGCACCACTCAAGCAGACCTCAGACAGGTTGATCTTCTGGTAGGAGACAGGTGACACACGGTTCCAGGTGATCTTGAGAATCCAGAACGGCGCGAACTGGGATCGACCTCTCTGCTGCTCAAACGCTGTCACGTCCTCTCTGGTGCGGTTCAAAACAATTTGGGAGTAAACATCTGAGAGGTTTTGTAGTTGGTACTCCTGAGAGTTGGAGACGGAAGGGAAGAAATTAATAGATACACAGGGCAATTTTTGCGGTTATGACATAAAGATTTCTGTGTATACACATAGCCATCTTCATTAACAGCTTGCCGCTGATCAGCGGAACACACACACACACTGTGGGGGAACCTGAACGGCATGTCTTTGGAGTGTGGGAGGAAACCAGAGCACCCGGAGGAAACCCACACAGACATGGGGAGAACATGCAAACTCCACACAGACTGAGCGGGGATCGAACCCACACCCTCTCGCACCACCCAGGCGCTGCGAGACAGCAGAGCTACTCGCTGCGCCACCCGCACGTACCTGGTAAAACAGCTTTCCATCCCCTATCGTGAGGTCTGCATCATCCCAGAACACTGCTAACATAGCAATGCTCTCGTTGCCACGGAAACCATCCGGGAAGGCACTGGGGAACAGGAACTGTTCATTCTCTTCAGCTGACTGGAACTGGATGAAGCCGTTGTCTGAGAACTGGCCGTGATGGACAGAAAGAAGGACAAGGGCAATGATTCAGTAGCCAGCACCCTGGGCCGTGTATTAGCTCCACCTGGGAGGATGCCCGGAGGACACTTACGTAGAGCCTGTCAAACAGCTTTCCGAAGAAGGGGAACCCCAACGGGGGACTTATGTAAGGAGAGTTGGTGTCTGCCCCATCAGGCTTGACCATCCTGTCTCCCACCTCCTCCCCGAAGGGATACAGCTTGCTCTCTGCGGGGCCGACAGACACGATCAGTCACGCGCTTCATGATGCCAACAGTCACGGACGACAGCTGGGCACCGAGCGTTACGCAGAAACGCAAAACAACTACAAACATCTAAACGACTTATTTCCTGAGTACAGCCCCATAAAGAGCAGCTGCGACAAATAAGTTACAGCTCAGTGTCTTTATTTTGCTTGTCTGTTCTTGGCTGAAAATATCCCGGCACTTTTTTTTTTTTCAACGAAATATAACAATATGAGCTGGAAGGTGCAACTGCAACATGCGTTAAAACAACAGGATGCAAACAAGCTGCAGGAGGAGGTTAATGCAGAGTAGGGTTATTCAAAAGTGATGATCATCAATGGCGTAGCCCACCCTTTTGGCAGAGGGTGTTGTTTGGGGGACAGGTGCAGCTGAAGGAGCCTGGATAGTTTACGCAGGTGGTGTGAGCAGGGCAGATGCCAGTGGTCGAGCACTCATTCCGGTCAGCGCAGCCTCTTGGCCCGAGCCCTTGGTCCTTAGTTGGAGTCCATCCGCTGGGGCAGTGACATAAGAATCCGCCCGCTATATTGGAGCAGGATGCATCTGGATGGCAATTGCTCCGATCTGCCCGGCATTCATCTAGGTCCACGCACAGCGGGCCGACGCTCAGGAAGCCGCGAGGACAAGAGCAAAAGAAAGAGCCCGGTCCGTTGACGCAGCGGGCCAGGCGGTGGCAGGGCGGGCTTGATCCAGCGCACTCGTCAATGTCCGCGCACCAGGATCCGTTGCCGAAATGCCCTGGGGAGCAGTGGCACGAGAAGGAGCCAGGAGCGTTTGAGCAATAGGCGAGGCGGTGGCACCGTGCCGCGCTATCATTGCACTCATCCGTGTCCACGCAAGTCCCATGCTCCTCATGGTATCCCTTGGGGCAGGAGCAAGTAAAGTTTCCCGGGGAATTGTCGCACGCTTGATCGGGGCGGCAGGTATGGTTATCGAGGCACTCGTCGACGTCTTTGCAGCTGCCTCCCCGGAGCTCGTAACCGGACACACAGAGACACGAGAAGGACCCCGGGGTGTTAAAGCATTCCGTGTGGGCGGGGCAGGGGGGGCCTCCCGGGCGGGCGCACTCGTCCTCATCCCCGCACTCCGTCCCATTTGAAACGAAGCCAGCGTCGCAGGGGCACTCGTAGGAGCCAATGAAATTGACGCAGCTGGAATTCGCGCGACATGGAACGGCGTTCTCCGTGCACTCATCCACATCCGTGCACCCAGTGCCATTGCTTTTAAAACCGCTGTCGCACAGGCAGCGAAAAGACCCAAGGACATTAATACAGGTCCCATTATCGCAAAGACCATCTCGCTCTGCGTTAAGACACTCATCTGCGTCCTCGCACAACATCCCGCTGGACTCAAACCCTGGGTTGCAGGGGCAGCGGTAGCCGCCCATCATGTTGACGCAGGTGCTGTGCTCCGGGCAGGTGGTTCTGTTCAAGCACTCGTCCACATCCAGGCATTGCGTCTCATTGTCCCGGTACCCATCCCAGCAGCGACAGGAGAAGGAGCCCTCTGTGTTGACGCAGCGGGAAAACTCGGGACAACGTTCCGAAGCAAGGTCGCACTCGTTCAGGTCCGAACAGTGCGTTCCGTTGCCCGCGAACCCCTCCAAGCACCGGCAGAAGTGCAGGCCGTGTTCCGAAACGCAGCGAGCGCCGGGGTGGCACGCAGCGCTGGTGTTCCCGCAGTCCTCCTCGCTCACGCAGGTCCCCTGGCTGTAGGCGAAGCCAAAAGTGCAAGAACATCTGTAGGTGCCGTTCAAGTTCTCGCATGAGAAGGAGTCCCCGCAGATTCCAGGTGCCAAACACTCATCCACATCCTCGCAGATGATCCCGTCGCCCTGGTAACCGGCCAGACATCGGCAGTAGTGGGATCCCTGTGTGTTGAGGCAGAGAGCGTGCTGGTCACAGCTGTGGGGGAGAGATGAGTTCTCCATGCACTCATCCACATCCTGGCACTCAAACCCGGAGCCTGCGGCGCCCGAGGGACAAGCGCAGGCAAAGGAGCCGGCCGTATTAGAGCAGTTCGCAGTCGGGTGGCATCCTCCGTTTTGGGTTTGGCACTCATCAACGTCTACAATTCATCCAAAATGGGACAAGGTCAGGGAAGTGAGGCTCTGCTAAAGAAAAAGAGCGCGCGCAGAGACGCGAGGGCTCGTCCTTCGCCGCGCGACCTCGCCGAGGTCAGGGAGGCAAACTCACCTGTGCAGTTGTGTCCATCGCCCATGAAGCCACTGAGGCAGAAGCAGAGGTAGCCGCCCACTGTGTTGACGCACTGTGCGAACTCACTGCATTTATTCCCTTTGGAACTGCACTCGTCCACATCTGAGCAAAGCGGCGAAACAAGACACAAGACAAAAGACAAGGGGGGGTAAGAAGGAGAAAGAGCGGTCGTTATACATAGGTAAAGAGAATTAGCCAATCAGCCTGCATCACCACGACAGGTGACATAATGACAGATACTGCACACGGCAGATGAACGGGAAAACAGTTTTGATTTATAGATCTACCATTGGTAAAACAGGGTAAATGTGCCCCAAACTGTTGTTCAACTAAGCCTATGTTTCCCTCAGCATCACTCCATTGAGCACCATTGCTAATATTTTTGATCCCCTAATACCCGGCAAGTTGTTAGGCCACTGAAACTTAGACTCACCCATACAGGTTAATGTATTAGCTGCACCTGACTACCATCTAATAATTATGGGTTAAATATGATTTCATGCAAAGTCATGTTACTTTAAACCAGAATCATTTCAAAGCCCTTACTATGCTCACCACTGATTGTTAAAAATATTTGATATACACACACACAGAGTCTGAAACCACTTGTCCCATAGAGGGTCGCAGGGAGTCGGAGCCTAACCCAGCAACACAGGGCGGAAGGGGACACACCCAGGACAGGACGCCAGTCCACTGCAAGGCACCCCGAGCGGGACTCGAACCCCAGACCCACAGGAAAGCAGGACCCAGTCAAACCCACTGCGCCACCACGTCCCCTATTCCATATATATTACATATTTATTATAAGAATATTTGTGAGTGACTGGGTTAGCTCAAAGTATGCACCCAGTAACAAATAATTATAACTTATATGAAAATTACTTATTCTGGTCAACATTAAATACTGGGTTACTAAATTACAATGTTACAATGAATTACAATGTACTTTGTCTCCCATATGCCCTGAAATCTATTTTACCAACTGGCAAATTTAACACTAATAATGCTTCTGCCATGAAGTACAAAAAGACAGGATTTTGGACATAAGGGTGTAATCAGTGCCAGAGCGGGACTCACTTTCAGTGCAGCAGTTAGACTATATACTGCAGGCTGACCCTTAGTATTGGCAAATAAATCAATGAAGCATTATAATTAATATCGCTGTAATGGTACCTAACAACAACCAATGGGCTATGTCTTTATTTTAATATATAAAATCTATTTATTTTTTGTAACAAATTAAGCAATGAAGAATTAAAAGAAAACAATTTAACGAAACAAAGCATCCACCCCAGACTGTTTTAATTTCAGAACATACCTCGACTGAAACGTGTTTTCTCTAGAAAATTCTGACATATAAAGACTGTCCCGCAGTAAAATGTAAGACGTGACCTCAGTAGGTGACTGGTCTCCGGAACCACGTTGATCACCTCGTCATTGTCCATGGAGTCTCCTTCTCCACCGACATGAGCGTTAATTCTTCTTTGTCCTCCACGGTAAAAGAGCTCCTTCGTCTGTTTTTTGCAATCTTAAGTGTGGAAAACTACTAAATGTCCCAATACAATAATTCAAATGTGGCTTGAATAACAAAAAAAAAAGAAATTTTATTATTTGAAAGTAACTGATTTCAACTCTTTTTTCACTGAAGAAATGACATTTCCTATATTTCTGCAGATCTCATTCCCATTTGCGCCTTTAATAACACTGTGCTCACCTAATATCCCGTCATTTTCCGCAATCGTTCTATAATATTTTATCATCCTCCAGCTTTCAGCTAGCAGCGTACAAAGAAATGACACCCCGTGCCTTTTCTTCTCTTAATTTATTGTGTACCGACATCGAAAGCAATGGGTCGACCCTGTGGGAAACTGGACCTCAAGGGTCCCTTTAGGGTTGGGATCCTGTCGACTCAGATTTGACTCATAGGAACCAGTTGTGTAATTTTTTTAAAATTTTTTTTGCTAAAAGAGGGTATTGAGGTGGTTTCTCGTCATCGATCGTCTCGAACCCAATCCAAAGAACTGTGGGGAGCGGTTACTTGCTCCCAGTACTTATGAAAATGGCAGATGGATTTTTTTTCCTCAAGCACAAAAAAAAACTAGAAAATTGCATACCTGATCATTCATAATTTTCTCCCCCCATGGGCAGCCATACCCACTGGCTGTAACTACCATAATAAATGCGAGTTGCCTATTCAGTCAATGCATTATTTCTGAACACTTTAACATGACTTCAGAGTATGTTTGTTTGTTTTTTTTTTTCTCTTCCCCTTCTAGGTGTACTTTTCTATTGTCTTCCTGCCACTGTTGTGTAAACTCCTCATTAACTGGCCAATCAGGATTTAATTTCAGCTACACCAATTCAGGAGGGCCTACTCCCCACTGCCCTATACTTCTAGACCTGGCTGCCTGAAGAAATTTCACTGCGGACAGCTTGTGTCCTCATAAATGTTGGTTTTCAAGTTCTGTAGCTGATACACGAGTTGGCTCAGCAGCGCAACCGTGAAGCTATCGGTCAATATACACGATATATACAAATATGCACAATACTCAGTAATGACGGTCACTCCGGCACTGGTGTAATGTGGGTAATAACAATTGCAGTGCTCTTACCAATACATGCTGTCCCATTCTCCAAGAAACCCACTTTGCAGACACAGTTGTAGGACCCGGGACTGTTCATGCACCGAGTCTGGTTGTCGGGACAGATGCTGTCCTGGCACTCATCGATGTCCGCACACGTGAGCCCATCCCCCTCAAACCCTTTATCACAGACGCATTGGTAGCCAGTGGGTGAGGGGTGGCAGAGGCCGTGGGGGTGGCAGGCTGGCTTGCAGTGTGGCACCGGGGGGGCGCATGTGTCGTTGTATGCCACTGTGCCATTCAAGCAGGAGCAGATGTGTGAGCCAGCTGAGTTGATGCATATAGACCCCGGTGGACAGGAGCTGTTGGACAGGGCACACTCGTCCACATCTAGGCAAGAGAAGCCATCGCCGCTGTAGCCCCGCAGACAGTGGCAGGAGAAGCCCCCGGCAGAGTTTGAGCAGACTGCTCGCGGATGGCAGACGCCGGCTGCCGCGCACTCATCCACGTCGTCGCACTGCGTGCCATTGCCTGCGAAGCCCCGCTTGCAGATGCAAGCGAAGGAGCCGACAGTGTTTAGACAGGTGGCGTCAGCATGGCAGGGATGGATGGTTTCGCACTCGTTTATATCCGTACAAGCTGCCTTGGCACTGGCACGAGCGAAACCCATTTGGCACGGGCACAGGTATGACCCCTCAGTGTTAACGCAGTGCTCGTTGACCTGGCAAGGTGCTTCCAGCTCCCGGCACTCATCCATATCCTGGCAGAAGGTCTGGTTAAGGAGGCGGAAGCCTGGGGAGCACAGGCAAGAGAAGGAGCCCCTGTTGTTGACGCAAGTGGACCTGTTCCGGCAGCCACCGTTGTCCACCATACACTCGTTTACATCATCGCACCGTGCCTCGCCATCACCTGTGTAGCCCACCTGGCAACTGCAGGAATATGAGCCAGGCAGGTTGGCACAGAGGGCATTGGTATGGCACGGTGGGGTCTGCGAACACTCGTCCAGGTCCACGCAGGAGATCCCATTGCCCTCGTACCCAGGTTTGCACGCACAGGAGAAGGAGCCAGGGAAGTTAGCACAAGTGGCACGGGAACTGCAGTGGCCCTGTGCGCACTCGTCCACGTCCTGACACTTCGAGCCATTTAAGGTAAAACCGGCACCACAGTTACAGTAGAAGGACCCGACCGTATTGATGCAAGCGGCAGCGGCTGGACAGATGTTGGGAATGCCACAGTCGTCAATGTCTGTGCACTGCTGGCCATCCCCGCTGAAGCCAGGCCGGCAGGAACACCTGTAGCTGCCCAGGAGGTTTATGCAGTTGGCATTGCGGTCGCAGACGTTCTCCCCAAGGCACTCGTTTATGTCCATGCAGGTCAGCCCATTGCCAGCGTAGCCTTGTGAGCAGGTGCAACGGAATGAGCCCGGCAGGTTGACGCAGCTAGCAAAAAAGCTGCAGATGTTGCTTGCACACTCATCAATGTCTTGACACACCTGGCCATTGCTTTGGTAGCCGGTGCTGCAAAGGCAGCTGTAATTCCCTGGTAAGTTCTTGCAGCCCCTGTAGCCTAAGGATGTGGAGCAGATGCCTGGGGACTCTGAACACTCATCAATGTCCAGGCATAGATAGTTGCCGTTGCCCTTGTAGCCGGGGTTGCACGTGCACACGTAGGAGCCGTAGTTGTTCGTACAGGTGGCGTTCCAATGACAGATGCCCTTGGATTTGCACTCATCTATGTCGACACAGTCGAACCCGTTACCCTGGAAGCCATCCATACAGCGGCAACTGCGTCCACCTGCCGTGTTGGTGCATAAACTGTTGCGGTGGCAGCCACCATTGTTGGTAAGACACTCATTGACATCCTCGCATTGGGTACCGTCACCCACGTAGCCATTCAAGCACACGCACGAGTAATTGCCTGGCAGGTTGCTGCAGCGTGCTTTCGAGTGGCAGCCGTGTAAGCCCAGCGTACACTCGTCAATGTCCTCGCACTGCAGACCGTTGCCATGGTAGCCAACCTGGCATATACACATGAAATTGCCGTTCTGCATGGTCATACATTCGGCATTGCTGTGACACTGGCTCCCCGACAGCTGGCAGCTGCTCACATCCGCTGCCGTAGGATGACGAGTCAAAGAAAGTGGCAAAAAGGGGAGACAAAGATAAGAAACTACAATTAATGACAAAGACAGCTGAAAGAATCGTATAATGACTTCCCTGAAGTCAGGCCTTCGTGGTGCTTAGGTCTCGGTTTCATCTTATTTCAGGTTTAACACATGGAACAGAAGAAGCAACACTGCTCAGAGAAGTGGTCTGTAAGGGTTGGGAATAATATCGGCAGTGTTTCCCGTGAGGTCCTCCTTGGGTCACCTGATCCAGGGAAGCGGGCACTGACCTGCAGAGGAGTGTCCCAGTGCCACGAACACAGAAGCCAGGTACAGCAGATCACCTCTGCAGGAGAGAGAAACAGGTGACACAATACAGACAAGAGACTGGATGGACAGGTCTTGAATCCTTAGTTACTATGTGCTGAGATTATTGACCGTTGCGTGGGGTCGATACCCAGAACTTACATTCAGCTGACAGTTTTCACCAAAGCAACTTAAAGTGTTAGGCTACCTATGATTATTTACTTGTATATAGAGTCTGACAGCTGCACTGGAGCATCTTAGGGTAACAATCTTGTTCAAGGGTACAATAGCTGGAGGTAGGATTCAAACCTGCAATGTTTGGATCTAGAGGCAACAACTCCGACCACTACCCTCCCAGCTATTCCTTAACAGGAAACCAAGAAGAGGCTGCAGAAGGTAATTTCTGCCCGTGTTCGTAAAGACCTTTACAGGTATTGGTAAGAATTCCACTGATGTATGGATGAGTGACCCATTGTAAGTAGTGTATCCGGGTGCTCTGGTTTCCTCCCACACTCCAAAGACATGCTCTTCAGGTTCACCCCTAATGTGTGAGTAACAGAGTGTGTGTGTTCCACTGATGTATGGATGAGTGCCCCAGCGTAAGTAGTGTATCTAGCAGTGTAAGTCACCACGGTGAATAAGGTGTGAGGGCTGGTAGCGCTACATACTAGAGTTCATTGGAAGTCACTTTGGTGAAAAGCATCTGCTAAATAAATAAATGTAATGTAGATATTTAAAATAGTTCCCTCCATCAAAGACACCTGCCAGTTAGACAGTAATTTCCTAGTATGCTGTATATGCATCTTACTTGTTTCCTCTTGAGAGAACCCCAGGCTGATGGATCTAAGGGTGATTTTGTGTAGAAGACCTCAACTTGACTCTAGCAGAATGATGGAAATTTAAACCCCAAACGGAAACCACAGTTTTTAACTTAAGCAAGGATTTTAACACTTTTGCCTGCACGTCATACCCAGATATTGCAACAGGTTTTGCCAGTTTGAATACAGCCCATTTTAAGAAACTAACAATATATACCATAAGTGAGCAGGACGATTTGCAGGAGCATCTTGGATTTTTCCTGCAAGTGTCTGCTAAATAAATAAAATGTAAACGTAATGTAAATTATAAGAGCTCCAGACACCAAGAACAAAAACTGTAGCGTCCGGACGGGACGGGAGTCCGACACGGACGCGCGTAGCTGTTACGTCCGAACACGGACGAAAAGTAAAATAACCCCCACGTATACAGTAGTTTTATAAGTGTACAGTGCAAACTAAAGTACTGGGTGGAGGTGAAACAATGAACGCGGGAGAAAAATACACAGTTTATTCACGCAACGGCGGAAAGTGAAACGTGAATCCGCAACTTCGACTTGAACACGGAGGAGTAACGAAATACCGGACTGGAACCCTGGACCTGGAGCACAAGCGGCAGGAGGAGGAGACAGGACGGGAACTCGGGACTGGAACATAAACACCCATGGAACAAACTGAGGAAACTACTCATCGCGACGAAAGTACAATGGAAACCCTTATTAAGAATCCGCAACCCACCAACCCCCACTTGCTCCCTTTATACCTCAGCAAGTATCTAATTGTGAACAGGTGCTCGGGTCTGGGTCAGCGGCAGGGAATGGCGCCTCCTGTGGCCTGTAGAGGTATTACCCCTGGGGGGGGGTCGTGACTAAAAATAAATAGGAGCTGATACAAGGTGGAGTCGAGCTGGATAGCAGTCACCAATAAAAAACACACACACCTTGTCCTGGGGGGGGGGGTCACAGCGAGCCGGAGCCTAATCCAGCAAACCAGGACACAAGGCTGGAGGGGGAGGGGGCACACCCAGGATTGGATGCCAGTCTGTCGCAAGGCACCCCAAGCAGGACTCGAACCCCAGACCCACCAGAGAGCAGGACCCGGCCAAACCCGCTGTGCCACTCTACCAGTAAAACACTATAAGTGAATCTGATAAAAATTCCAGATTCTGGATCATCTTATGTTTTGAAAGATAAACATACCTTCTGGCCAGTCTGCTCTGAGCCCTGCCTTCTCATAGGACAGGAATGGCATTCAGTGAAATGTCTTTCCTCGTCCGCTTAGCCCAAGGCTACTCTGCAGTGTCCCAGTTTGAAAATCAGGGCTTTAGGAACTTTCCAGAAGCATTTTTGCTTAACCTCCCATCAAGAAAGCAGAATATGTTCATTGGCTCATTGGATGTGACTGGAGACCAAATCCACTTTCGAACCAATCGAATTTATATAAAAACACACAATAAAAAGATTTATGTAACAATATTTTACTCTTAACTTTGCAGCTGTGTTGCATATTAATGTCATTTGATTTCTGCAGCACCGATCTATCGGCAAAAAAAAAACTTGGTTGAAGCCACCAGTGACATACAAAACAACCTAGAAATCAGAGCTACTTGAAATGTGCTACTTCAGATTTGTAGATTAAAAACTAAAATATGCTTCAGACAGCGCATATTACTTGGAGAAAATTAATAACTCCATAACGATATTTAATGAAGGTCGAATACCTGAAAATCAGAAGTTCTAATCTTAAAATGTACACAATATTATAAAGCTGTAAAGAGATCACATCTTTTATGTCTTTTATTAGTCTTTTATTATCTCCATTAAAGCACCTGCTTTCAGTAGATTTCAGCAGCCAAACTCTTACAGTTGTGAGTGTTAATTATTATTATTATTATTATTATTATTATTAGTAGGAGTAGTAGTATTAGTATTAGCATTATTCTAGCAAAATTAAAGTTTTGTTTTCTTAAAGGAAACAATAAGCTTTGACTTACTGCATCTTTTTTGAGTCTTTCAAAATTTAGGAGCACCTTCTTCAAGAAGGTTGTCTGAAGCTGTATATCTTCGTCGTATTTTCTAAATGAGCTGTAGTCGGTGTAAAATGTCACATCAAGTTCGTTCAACTACCCCCCCCATCTCAATTTCCCATAGATTGGACACAATGGCTCACCTTAGAAGCCTCCGATATCTTACACCTCTCAAAAAGGGAACACCCTAGTGTTTTTGTTTTTGGTCTCATTTTCAGTAAATTGACGATACCATCAGGACTCTGTTTGCTGTTCTCATTGAAAAAAGTAACAAAAGGAAATACTGTACATGAAGCCCACATGAAGGCAGAGACTTTCATGATCACCAGCTTTGCTCTTGCATAACTACCAATAAACTTTTTTTAATGCAAATTCGGGCATTAAAATTCAACAGTGTTGACGGCATAATGGATTTACGGCCATTAATTCATCCGAGTGGAACATGTTGCAAGATTTACTTATACCTGTTTTTGCATACAGAAATTTTGTTCACTTTTAACCGTTAGTTTTCATGCTCATCCTGAGATTGTGTTCTTCAGAAGTGCATCACAGCTGTAGATTTTTGGGCACTCTGTTATCCGCTCTTCTGTATTCTTACCATCATGAGTCTCTGGACCTGGATCACTCGTGTAGTGCGTTGCTCCAAGTACTAAATCAGAATGCCGGTAAGTGTTTCTGAACCTGGGATACAAACAGCTGAGATGACAAAACACTTGAAATTCATGATGAATAAGTATCACACATTGTCTGAACCGCTTGTCCCATACGGGGGTCGCAGGAGCCTACCCAGCAGCACAGGGCGTAAGGCTGGAGGGGACACACCCAGGACGGGACGCCAGTCCCTTGCAAGACACCCCAAGCGGGACTTGAACCCCAGACCCACCGGAGAGCAAGGACCCAGTCCAACCCACTGCGCCACCATACCCCTCTGAATAAGCATTATACACATATCAAAGCATTTTCTAATAATGGTACTGAATTCACTTTTAGCAGTTACTAGAAATTGTTTGTTTAAATGGTACGTTACCAGAAATTAAGAATTTTAATTAATGAAAAAAATGGTGTGGGGGGTGCGGTGGTGCAATGGGTCGAACCGGGTCCTGCTCTCCGGTGGGTCTGGGGTTCGAGTCCCGGTTGCGGTGCCTTGTGGTGGACTGGCGTCCCGTCCTGGGTGTGTCCCCTCCCCCTCCAGCCTTGCACCCTGTCTTGCCGGGTTAGGCTCTGGCTCCCCGTGACCCCGTATGGGACAAACGGTTTAGACAGTGTGTGTGTGAGAAAAATGCTTTTGAATACAACAGCTGTTTTTTTTTTTTCTCCCTTAACTATGTGGAAGAGCTCCATGGCTGTGCTGTCGGACATGGGTTCGATCCACACTCAGTTGCATGTTTTCTCCTATTTCTAAGGGTTTTATAGAGACACCTGTTTCAGCTGAACTGGCCACTCTGAACTGGATTTAGTGTGAGGGTGGGTGTGCGCCGTGTGTGTGCGATTTGTGTGTGTACCGTGTGTGTGTCCCAGTATCCTACCCTGTACCCTACCCTGCACCCTGCTCCTTGTACCCCTGTACCCTGCTCCGTGACAGTGCGGACAGTGAGTTACTACGCAGCACACGAGGCAAAATACTGTACCGCATTTGGATACAAGTTACCCTTAACATATGAAATTTCAACAGTTTACATTTTGAGACACAAAACTGTTTTGTTTTTAATGTTATCAGTTTTAAACAACAGTACTGCAGGTGGTGTAGGAGTTAGAGCTGTTCCCTTTGGACCCATAGTTTCAAGTCTCGCCATGTGCTGTAGATCCCTTGAGCACGATGCTTACCCTAAAATTGCTCGACTGAAAATCACCCAGCTGTGTAAACGGGTAAATATTTGTAAGTGGGGTTGGAGAGGTCGTCAGCAAAATGGGGAAAATAAAAGTGTGATGTAAATGTATCTCTGTATGACTGTGGAAATCCATAACGTGGGCCCACCTACTTATTTTTTGTTTCCAGCGTGAAAATGGGAAATGACATTTATTTTCATGGGGGGGTGATGGTTCCAGGGAAGTTGGGGTGAGGAGGGGAGCTGAAAGAGGAGGGCGGACTGTGGACCAGGAGCGGGTTTCGTCTTGCTCTCGGCAACAACACGTCTCGACGTATCTATCTATCTATCTATCTATCTATCTATCTATCTATCTATCTATCTATCTATCTATCCCCTCCCTTCCTTTCTCCTTTTCTCTTCCCAAAAAAGAACATGATCCCATTGGCCCGTAAGGGTGGTCCATTGTTTACCCCATATCCAGAGAGTAAAAATACCCTGCTTCAAACACATTCCTTGCCTTTATTTTCTTCTGAACAACAGTATAATTACGATCAAGCAGGAGTAACATAACAGTAAATTATCACTGTTGTGGTGGAACAACCTCCCCCCTCTCACTCAGAACTGCTGAATCCCTGTCCACATTTAAACAGGGTTTTAAAACTCACTTTTTCCAGACTCACTTCGCCCATTAGCTGTTAAGTTCATTGTAAGGTGTAAATGTTCATGCTCTATAACTTCATGATCATGCCCGGATAAACCTTTACACAGCTACTCCTATAACGTAACGTAAATGTTTAGATGTATCTCCAAAAAAAAATTACTAGGAAGGTAATCAGGAATCGTGGATATTCTGATAAAGTTCTGTGCACCTTCTCGCGTGATGAACATTGGTTCATATGGTGGAAAGAAACAAAGTAACTGCACTTAAGAATCACACGTCCGGACCACGTGTCTCTTTTCGCTTTCTGATATTTAAATAAAACTGAGGAAACTATTTGAAAATGGTCGGAAAAAATATCTTAGTAAAAATTCCTTTTATTGCCAAATATCCTAACCTATAAAGGCAATGAAAAAGCACTGTGAACATCTCAGCAGACCTCAGACATGGTTTTCTGTCTGAACATGTTTGACTCAATGTGTTTCACATTCCAAAGAACTATTTTTCCCTTTTTTTCCACATTGGGTGGGCAGAACAAGGACACACACAAGGTGTGTTGATTGGCGCGAGAAGAGCCTCTTGTGAGGAGGAGGAAAGAAAGAAAGAAAGAGGGGGAGGAGCAGCACCTCCACCACCACCACCAGTGACACTGGCAGTGTTGATGCGAGTAACGTGTGCAGTGTTACCCTGTTTCACTCCACTCTTCATCACGCTCCTCCTGTTGCAGCCATGAAGTCTGCGGTCTTGCTTCTCGTGGTTTTCGCGGTAGGGGCTTCGGCTCAGTGTAAGTAACCCTTTCGCTTACCGTGTTTTACAGTTGCAGTGATGTTAGGCGTCTTTACCACGTATGCGAGTAAAGCGCCTTAATATTTCTCTGCTGTCTCAGGTTCGTGCAAAACTTTGGACTGGGCCGATTGCAGCAATTCCAGTCCACCTTGCAGCTGTTTCTTGCCGTTTGATTCGAGCAAGAAGCCGCTCGACTGCGAGAAATGTAAGTGATCCCCCATCCCTCAAGGGCTCCTCTCCTTGCTCGGGTTCCAGTTTAGCATAATGAACCACAAAAGCACCCAAATGTATTTCTCAGACTCCGCATGTGGGCTTGGAGTCACAAAACCATGCAGCAAATGCTCTAGTTTATTTCGCTTGATATATGACTTTATTTTGTCGTACCTTTTTTGATACAATGTCGAGGGTCTGGATTGGATTCTGGCTTGACTTCGTTCAGCTACAAAAGATTCTCCATGGAAAAGTCTAGCTGTTAGTCAAAATGCCATATGGCGAGGAGTGTTGCTGCTTCGCCCTGCACCCTGGTGGTGTGAGAAAACATGGGTTTGATCCCTGCTCAGTTTGCATGTTTTCCTGTACCGGCATGGGTTTCTTCTGAGTGCTCTGGTTTCCTCCCACAGTCCAAAGAAATGAAGTTCAGGTGGATTGGTGACTTTAAATTGCCTGTAGTTAGTGAATACGTGTGTGTGCGGCTGGCTACCCTGCAATGGACCGGCATCCTGTCCAGGGTGTCACCCCAACCCCTTGCCTTGAGCCCAATGCTTTCAGGATAGGCTCCATTTCTCCAGGACCCTGCTCAAGACACGCAGTTACTGAAACTGTATGCATGGATGAAATGCTACAATCATCTTTAACTGATCGTGTCCCTCCTTGGTAGTGGTTCCCAAATGCTTGTTGATGAAAGAAGAAATGCAGCGCAGAATGAGAGGGAAGCGTTTAGGCGGGAAGCCTGTAGAAACTGCCATCGTGGACAACGACGGTATCTATGACCCAGACTGTGATGCCACTGGGCAATTTCGCACCAAGCAGTGTAACAACACCGAGGTGTGCTGGTGCGTCAACAGCGCGGGCGTGCGCCGCTCGGACAAGGGCGACAAGGGCATCGAGTGTGAGCAAGCGGAGACCTAGTAAGTGGCGTACTGTTCCTACACTAGTGCTTCACACCCAGAATTCCTCTTGTGGGAAATACTTCAGTTATGAAAATGATCCGCGGTAGTAGTAAAGAAAAATAAAAAGTAAAATTAACTGCTTGACTCTAAATGTTTATTAAAAGTGGAGGATTTCATGTCAAAGGCTAAGAGTCCCCCCCCCCCCCCCCCCCTTTTTTTTTCACTCAATCTTCTGCTAGTTGGGTACGTTTGGACCTCACTCACACTCCGCCGACCTCTCCCATCGACAGCACCAAAATCAAAGCGTACGTAAAATCTGCTATATAACTTCTCCGCGTTGCTGTGTGCGTCTTGCTAAAGAACATTTGGGAAATTTTGCTATCAAGTCTCCCAACTTCTAAGAGTAAAAGCAGTGTTTTTTTATTATAAAATAAATGCAGTGTGTTCCATGCCGGTACTGAATAAGGAAGACTGTTTGTTAGGACCTCTAACACTATTTCCATTTTCAGTGCAATTGATACTGCGCTTCAGCAACGTTATCAGCTGGAAAAGGGTCTTGTTAAAGACGTGCAGGTGAGTTCCTCCCTTATTGCTGAGTGGATAAACTGAACATAAATTTGTATTATTAATTTTAAATTATTTAAGTTAATTATTTTAAATGAATTAAAATAAAATACATTTAAAGAAATAAATGAAATATTAATTTTAACGATTTTTAATTTTCTTTTATTCTCATTTATGTGTCACTGTTAGTGTCATCCATGCATATTATAAGGGATATCAACCTTACTACTTAGAAATGAAAACTTGTGTATCTGCAGCCAAATTACCTTTTACATTTACATTTATTCGTTTAGCAGACGCTTTTTTCCAGATTGACATACATCTCATAGAAAATACAATGCGTTCATTACATTAGCAGAAAGAGTCACTTCGATGCAGATTCTTAAGTGCAGTTAATTTGTTTCTTTCCACCATATGAACCAACGTTCATCACACGAGTAACTGCATCAAACTTTATCAGAATATCGACGATTCCTTCCTAGTAAATTAAAAAAAAAAAAATTACACTACATTACAGGCATAGTTGCGAGAAGGTTTATCTGTTGTTTATCAGGCATCATCTCGACTTGAGCTCAGCGTGAACTTTTATGTGACTTTTTCGCTTTTCCCCCTGAAGTATGATGAGAACGCAAACCTCATGGTTGTAGATGTCAAAAAGGACATTGGAGACAGGGTACAAGACCTTTCCCGCATGACATACTACCTGATGAAAGACGTAAGAAAGTTTTTCTGATTTTTATTAAATAAGTCACATTTATTTATTTTTTTATTTATTTTTTTATTTATTTACTTGTTTGTTTATTTTTACCATACCGCAGTCGTCAGTTCTTAACTGTGCTTTTCTGTCCGTAGGTCAAGGAATCACCGCTCTTTAGAAGCAAGTCAAAGCTCCAGGTCAACATTGATGGGCAGAATGTGACCTTTAAAGATGTTGTCATCTATTATGTTGATGAGAAGGCTCCCACTTTCACCATGAAAAGGGTGACAGGGGGTATTATTGCAGTCATCGTCGTGGTCATCCTTGTTCTGATTGGCGGCCTGCTAATCCTGGTCAGTTGTGTTTTTTTTTTTTTTAATTATTTTTCCAATTTACCACTGCTTTTCTGATACAAGAGTACATTTTATATTTAACATGCACCATAATACCCCTCATCTCGTCGTTCATGTTATCGTACTCCTGACTTTCAGGTTCAAGTTCAAGTTTTATTCGTCACATGCACAACCATACTTAGTATGACGTGGAGTGAAATGCTTTTCCGACTGTCCGCGGTACAGATAAATAAGGCGACACAAATAAAGCAGAAATTAGGAACATACTACTGGAATTTGAGGAATATATAATGTTGAAAATATGATAGAATAAATAATAAAATAAAGTAGGATGAAAATATGTATAGTTCAATATTAAAGGTTAAATAAAAAGTGCAATGTTGTGCGGGGAAAAAAAAATCAGAGCAATTTTCGGCTCAAATGGCGCTCCTTGTGCATACAGTCCAGTCTCTACTCCGTGGTGTTATCCTGGATAAGAGCCCGAATGGCCTGCGGGAAGAAGCTCCTCCTCATTCTCTCTGTGTCGGGCTTCAGGGAGCGAAAACGTTTCCCTGACCGCAGCAGGGCGAAAAGTCCGTTGGCTGAGGTCTTTCACTATCTTCCTGGCCTTGGTCCAGCACCGCCTGCTGAAAAGAGAAGATTTCTCCTAACCCCTAGAATACTGCTTTTAAAACATCAAACTGTAGATATAAATCGTTCCCAAAACCACACTAATGCAAAAAGTCGTTGCAGTTGTTGTGCATATTAATTGGGAAGAAAATTGAGGATCCCTACAGGGCATCATTCATTTGTATTAAAAATACCGGTGTTCCCGTCACAAATAATGATGCCTCTCCATCATGGTATATGTGGTATCTGAAAGTTAAGTTGTAACTATACATCTGTTTTTCCTTTTTGCCAGTACTTCATCAGGAAACGGGAGGAGGCCATGTACAGCAAAGGACAGGTGAGTGTGTCCAGTCGGATTGGACTGTGGGTCTAATATGTATGTAGAAAAAAAGATATACTTGTGTCTTGGGAGGACCTATTAGGACATGGAGGCCGCAGATAAAGCCAAATAAGCTTTCAGTCTGCAACCTACTAGTTTTAAGTGCGACACGGCGAGTAGCGCTGCTGTCTCACAGCACCTGGGTGGTGTGAGAGGACGTGGGTTTGATCCCTGCTCAGTCTGTGTGAAGTTTGCATCTTCTTGGGGTGCTCTGGTTTCCTCCCACACTTCAAAGACATGCTGTTCAGGTTCACCCAGAGTGTGTGAGTAACAGAGAGTGTGTGTGTTCCACTGATGTATGGATGAGTGACCCAGTGTAAGTAGTGTATCTAGCAGTGTAAGTTACCCTGGTGAATAAGGTGTGTTGGCTCATAACACTACATAGAGTTCATTGGAAGTTGCTTTGGAGAAAAGCGCCTGCTAAGTAAATAAATGTAATGTAAGTTCTGTTTGGGCTCATAATCAAGAAGGCCAAAGGTTTTTCTTATGCCTCTGCATAAACTAAATGGGTAGTGAAGATTTAAGTTACAGTAAAGAAATGTCATTTCATGTGTTCATTTTTTTTTTTAACTTGTAGGAGCGACAGATGGACAACGTGCAGAACTAATGCCGCCTTCTGCAAAGCAAGGAAATGTCAAGCTAAAACCAAAATACTTTGGATACTTCAAGAAATTGCATTAACTTTTATAATAAGAAAACTGCTGGAATTCTACATACAACTTTTTTGTTCAGTCGGGAAAAAAAAACTGCTGTTAGAAACAACAAACCATTTAGTTTTTGCTTTGTGTTCAAAGCTTTAAAAAACTGCGTGAATATGACTCAAAACATTTGTAAGACATTCCCAGTTTTATTATATATGTCTACGTATTTTGGCATGTACAGTTTTAGGACATTTCTTGATTAAACATTTTTTTTTTTTTTTAAATAAAAAAGTTAATTTTGTAATAAAAAATTTTTCAAATTTGTTTTGCTTTTGGTCGGTGGAAGCGTTATACTGCATCCACATAGAACTCTACTTTCACACAAACTAAGAAGGTTCACTAAGGAGTTCAGTGGAACTACAAAGAAGGTGACTGTGAGGAGAAGATTCATAAACTGAAAGATATTCTAGGCCTCAGGGTACTAATTTTCATATTTGGCTTTACCTCCCTATCATGTGTTCTGTTATTACATGTGAAAATCAGGGCGTTCCTGACTGCAGTGATTTACATGTATATTTAGTTATCAAATAATGGAAATTTCATATCTGAAAAAGCTACAGAGTCAAATGATTCTGAAATGTCATGTTACTTTATTCAGGCACAGTTATCTATCTTATAATACCTGCCGTCTGAATTTGGAATTTTTGCCCGTTTAATTTTTTATCACTTGCTGGTGCTTTACAGGGGCAAGTGAGTTTTACCAGCTTGTCCGAGGGCACTTTTTTATTTCGATGATCCAGCTTTGTGACTTATGATGGAGCAGGTCTATCCCAGCTGGGGGTTAGCAGGAAAATGATTCATTCCACATAATTTCATGACACATTCAAACACTCAGCTCCCTCTGTTATGTGCGTATTACGCATGTGTGTTATGCTTCATGTTTGTATTTCACATTTGTATTATTTATCCAGCAACGTTATTTAATTTTAAGCCTGGCAAAAGACTAAAGTAAAGTTTTAGATAGCCTTAAATATCACCTGTTTAATTACCTAAGGCGAAGAAATGGGTTCCTATTTTATGTTCATTTCGTTCATGTCTTCACTACAGTTTTACCTCGGTCACTAAGCAGCCAGACGTGACACTTTCATCCGTTGTGTTTTTTTTATTCAGGGTGAGTATGACTCGATGGAAATGTTTTTACTGGTTTCGGCACATTTCAAACTACAACCCAAAGCTGAATTTTTGCAAGCCTAGACTTGGGACAGAGAGAAATGCGAGTGCCTGGAATGCTGGTCCTCCGCAACAGACAAAGCTGACGTTCACAAAAGGTATGGCAGAGCGCAGTCCCCTACAAAAAAAAAACAATTTGGGGTATTGTTCTTGGGTGCGGTTTTGTCTCGGAACTTTAAGTTGCTTTAGAGAAGCGTTTGCAACCAGAACGAACTGCTGCTTCCAGTTCTTTCTTTGGAAAATGCGTGTCTAAAAAGTTCCCTGTAACATTCTGACAATGCCGAGGAACCCGTTGGAACCTGTCTTCACCGTCAGCGTTCTGCTTTTTTTCTTTGGAACTACGAGATCTGTTCATACAGAACCCGGAGTTTTACTGTTACCTCGCATTTTCGTGCTTTAAGACCTCTCAGTCTTCCCTTAAAATTATGAGTGACCCAGTGTAAGTAGTGTATCCAGGTGCTCTGGTTTCCTCCCACACTCCAAAGACATGCTCTTCAGGTTCACCCCTAGTGTGTGAGTAACAGAGTGTGTGTGTTCCACTGATGTATGGATGAGTAAGTAGTGTATCTAGCAGTGTAAGTGACCGCGGTGAATAAGGCGTGTGGGCTCATGACACTACGTAGAGTTCATTGGAAGTTGCTTTGGAGAAAAGCATCTGATAAATAAATAAATGTAAATGTAAAGTTTTTTTAGGTTCTCCAGCAGGGCAGTGAGAGAAGTTTTTGGTGCGGAGCATGAGGAAGCATTGCGACTGAGCAAAGCAGCAAAGGAAAAGCGAGGAAGGAGAAAACAATCCACCCTTTGTAATGTCATTATGTACTGGTGTGCATTGAATTGTCGTTCCTCATGCCAAGCTCTAGTTGGATGTCTCTGTGTCTTTTTCTTCTGTTGAGACCACTAAAGCAACGTGTTATGAGGGACGCAGTAAGAAAAAATTAAATTTAATGTTTATGAGAAAATGTTATGGATCTTTCATTTGATTACTCCGGCTGTTATAAAGCTGTAACCTCTGTTGGTTCTGCCTGTAACTCTGAGCAATATTACTTTCAGAGACAGAGAAATAAAATAAACAAAGGAAGAAAACACCAGGATCGCCCAATATCCATAACGATATATTGAAACTCCGAAAGTGTGAAGGAGAAAGGGACTGAAAGAAAGATGGAAGAAGAGCGAGACGGGGGGTGGCATTGTCACTGTGGTCTGGCCATGGGTGTGAAACGCTTGCTGCAGAACAAGCACTGACTGAACAGGAATGCAGGACCTTGTGAGTCATGTGGGAAGGAAATCAGTGTCGACCTCCTGGGTAAAAACAGGATGGTTACATGGAAGTATGTAAGAACCAGGGGATTAGCACTGCAGCTCTAACCTTTCTACCTAAAGACAAGTTAATAGATGGACGGCACGGTGTCACAACGAGTAGCGCTGCTGTCTCACAGCGCTGGGGTGGTGCGAGAGGACATTAGAGCTCTGCTCAGTGCGTGTGGAGTTTGCAGGTTCTCCCTGCGTCTGTGTGGGTTTCCTCTGGGTGCTCTGGTTTCCTCCCACACTCCAAAGTCATGCTGTTGAGGTTCACCCCTAGTGTGTGAGAGACAGAGAGAGTGTGTTCCACTGATGTATGAATGAGTGACCCAGTGTAAGTAGTGTATCTAGTAGTGTAAGTTACCACGGTGAATAAGGTGTGAAGGCTGGTAACACTACATAGAGTTCATTGGAAGTCGCTTTGGAGAAAAGCGTCTGCTAAATTAGTAAATGTAAATGTACAACACCTTTCATAAATACAGAAGAATCTTACAATTATTAACAAATACTTGGTGGGTGTTAAAGAATAGCAGTTCTTTCACCACCTTCCTTTTGTAATGTAAATGTTCATACATATCTATAAAAAGCTAGGAATGTTATTAGGAATTGTCAACTATTCGGATGAAGTTTTATGGAGCTACTCGTGTGATGAATGTTGGTTCTTATGGCGGAAAGAAAGAAACTAACTGCACTTAAGAATCACACGTCTGGATCTAAGTGCCTCTTCCTGCTACTGTAATGAACACGTTGTGTTTTCTACGAGATGTACGTCGCTTTGGAGAAAAGCATCTGCTAAGGGAACACATGTAAATGTATTTAAATGTAAAGACTCAAATCTGTTCATAAACTTAAGGTTTACTCCTCATTTTTAAGGAAAAGTTGCAAACTGGTCTCCAAGTGGATGTCACCTAAATATTTATTATTGCTCTTCTCAAACTTAGTTTCCATTTGCAAAAATGTACTAACCTCATGTATATTCCAGTAATCTTGTCAAACACTTAATAATGGGAAATGATGGTAATGGTGGATATGGATGTTCTTGAATATAATATGATCTTGGCGGTTTTAGGATGGATGCCCTTGGCGTGCAGTTCGTCACAAGCACAGGCTGGTCTCTGAGTCTGACTAACGGCCATTAAAGCCTTTCCACAGGGATGCTGCCAATGCCCCGGTGTGCTCGCACCCCACACGGGAAAATCAGAAGGAAGTCGACATATGAGGCAAGCTGTGTCCGCTTTAGATTATTCTGGAATGGCAAACTTAGCTGGAACAAGAAACTCCAAACATCATTTTTGACTAGAGTGTGGACTCTGGTATTAACACACACACACTGTCTAAAACCACTTGCCCCACGCGGGGGGGGCGGTAAACCAGAGCCTAAGCAGGCAACATCGGGCACAAGGCTGGGGGGGAGAGAGGACGCTCCAGATGGGATGCCAGAACGTCGCAAGGTACCCCAAGCGGGACTCGAACCCCAGACAGCAGAACCCAACCAAGCCCACTGCGCCACCGCACCCCCCCCGCTATTACACAAGTTCAATTTCAGAATAACACCCTTCGCAATACACCTAAGGACTGAAGTATTACAGCAAGCGGAAAATGTGATTTAAGAAATATTTAGCATATTTTTTCTTTTTTAGATGTGCCCTAACACGTAAAATGCCACCAAGTCATAATGTGCCATCCTGTTAGTTTCTCTCGTACGTGATCTCTGTCATATGTGACGGTGGATCACATAACAAAGGGCACAGAAACGCAGTTAGACTTGTGCTAATGACTAATTTACGTGTGGAAAACCACACGGAGGAAGTTCGCCATCTGACAGAGATGTCAGTAAACTCAGTGACAGGTTGGCACGGCATCCCGAGAATCTCTCACACACAAATAACAAGCGAACACTTCCAGTAAAGTGACATTTCCACACCCGGGTCACTTATTTCTTGAGGACCTCAATTCATATTCAAAAATATTGCGGTCAGAGCAATGCGTGACACCGGCTGTGTAAAACAACTCGTAAACATGTGAAAACGCAGGTTCTTACTCATCCTCTGCCTTTCTTGGTTTGTTTGAACACGTTGAACAGCTCATTACAGTAATTTTACCGTGTGCCTGTGTGGCATACAGTGCTGCTCGGATCCCCATCGGGATGGTCATTATTCTTGTATAAAACATTAAAATAAACTTAAAAAATCGAAATCTTAATTCTTCGACTAATCCCATAAATTGAATAAATGTTTATGATTTAAACACCGCAGTCTACTTACCTGCTTTGTATAGGGTCACGGGGAGCCAGAGCCTAACCCAGCAACACAGCATGAAGGGCTGGATGGGGAGGGGACACGGGTCCACCGCAAGGCACCCCAAGCAGGACTCGAACCCGAGACCCACCGCAGAGCAGGACCCAGTCTAACCCACTGCACCACCGCACCCCCCGTCTGCGAGTTATATTGCCTTTAATGTTCCACCTTTAATTTTTTTTTTTAAATGTCATACTGATAGACAGTATACAGACAAAAAGCAAGTATATCCATATACATAGAGCGAGGGCTCAGGGTCAAAAGGTTACAATTTATCACAGGTATGTTCATGTACCGCTTTCTAAAAACTTCCAGAAGGGTGTGCAGCTATTCCAGAATTGAATCGAACCGTTTAATGTGAGGGGGGGTGCGGTGGTGCAGTGGCACCACTGGGTCTGGGGTATTTAGCCCCTCTTGGGGTGCCTTTTGGTGGACTGGCATCCCGTCCTGGGTGTGTCCCCTCCCCCTCCGGCCTTACGCCCTGTGTTGCCAGGTTAGGCTCTGGCTCCCCGCGGCCCTGTATGGGACAAGCGGTTCAGACAGTGTGTGTGCGTGTGTGTGTGTGTGTGCGTGCGCGTTTAATGTGAAATAGTGCTTGTAACTTGCTCAGTAGGAAAAATAGGAATTTAATTTAAATTTACAAATCCCTAAAATTAGATTACATACCAGCTTCAGTGCGCTATTGCTATTTTGCAGCGTAGACCAGCGTGATGTGACGCACAGGTAATTTCACAGGGGTTGGGAACAAGTTGTGTTGGAGCTGCATGTAGGAAACATGTACGTGCAGGTGTCCTGGCAGATGTCCTGCACAGTTGGACATCCTGCTTCCTGTCCCTGTATGGAGCAGGTGGTGACACATACACTCACACGCACAAGGATAAACGGAAGAGAAAGAAGGAGGAAGACAAAAAGAATTTATAATATAATAATACAATATAATAAAGCCGAGTAATACGGTTCACGTTATATAATTATTTTTTGTCATGAAATTTGGATTATTACAATTTCCAAGTTTTTTTTTTTGCCCTTTGCGTAAACAATATTGTGCTTTAGCGGTAGAGGAGAAATTTATATGGAAAGGAAAGAAAGGTCAGTATGAGGACATGACTGTGTTTACTTATTATAGGACAAATAATCTCTTGTTCATCAGAGGGTATCACAATAATATTCTGCATTCGCTCTCTGTCGACAACCACTTGTCCTAAGTCAGGGTCGTGGTGCTCTGTGGCCTATCCCGAAAGCAAGGTGTGCTCGGCTCAATAGAGCACACCCTGGATGGGGGACCAGTCCATTAGGAGGTAGCCACACACATGCACATTCACACAGTTAAGGCTCCTCAGCTAAGTGTGGTAACATCTGAACCCCAAATCACTTCTCGCGACTATCTGTAGCTCGGCAAACATGCTGACTCCAATTGCTTCAGGAACAATTTACTCAGCCCCTGAAAGCCCTGCTTCATTCCTGCTGACAAATAGCTCTGTTTTTCCCTCATGTTCTATTCATAAGTACTTTTGCCTAGCTTTCACATTCAGGATCTTGTCCATTCGCTGGTGACCTGCACGTTCAATGGTGGCGCAGCGAGTAGCACTACTCTCTCATAGCAGCTGGGGGGTGCGAGAGGGTGTGGGTTTGATCCCTGCTCTGTCTGTGTGGAGTTTGCATGTCCTCCCTGTACCTGTGTGGGTTTCCTCTGGGTGCTCTGGTTTCCTCCCACACTTCAAAGACATGCTGTTCAGGTTCACCCATAGTGAGTGACAGAGGGAAAGAGTCTGTGTGTTCCACTGATGTATGAATGTGTGACCCAGTGTAAGTAGTGTATCTAGCAGTGTAAGTTACCCTGGTGAATAAGGTGTGTGGGCTGATACTACATAGAGTTCATTGGAAGTTGCTTTGGAGAAAAGTGTCTGCTAAGTAAATGTAACTGTATTCCACATCACGGTGGTTATATAAGGCCGTGTCAAATGTGGTTGCTGCCATGCAGATGGAATAACTTTTGTCCGGTTGGAATTTATGATATCTTGTAACAGGTGAGGAAAGAGGATGACGCAGTGTGGGTATTTGCTCAGCCTGGACGACAGAGGGTGCTACGGTGTATTTCTCGGATGGAAGGAGGACTATGCTGCAGTCTGCAGGCAGCCATGATCTCTGCAGTATGTTAGAGTCAGCTTGAGGTAGAAGTGTATTCCAGCTAAAGTGTGAGGTCTTTGTGGCACCCCCCCAGCATACAAGTTAATATAGACAAACCATCCACTAACATATTGGTTTTGTTTGACACTGATGGCGGGGGGCATGAAGTGCAGCTGATCAACCAGTACAAGATCCCGAAGGATCCTGAACACTGTACAGATTTAGAGCTCACAAGACTAGAGCAATGTTTCGCTTCTCTCTGTTATGCAATGTGAGACAGAAAATGTCTCGCTCACGCAGAATTGCAAATAGCAAGCAGAAGATGAGCTCCTGTTTGTTCTCTGCTCATGATAAAAGGGTGTAATAGAAAACAATGTGTGAATTTGCTTCTGAGGTCAACAGCCGTCGATGTTCTGGCAAAAGTATAGAAGCGTGCTGCGCTGGCATCATTAAATTGTTGAGGTGTGATGTGCCTTGCCAGCAATACATTGCTTTTCCAGAGGGAGCGGAAGGCTTGCGGGGCATTCTGGGTAGGAGCCAACCTCACAGTTGGATGTAGAATGGGGGGAAGGCACATACGGGTGGGTGTGTGTTTGTGTCTATCCATGTGTGAGATCGTGAGGAGATGGAGGTGGCTGTGTGTATAGCGATCTACTAAATGTGATGCAAGTTTGTTGATCTTCTCCCTGAGTGATGCAGTGGATGGAGCCAGAGTGTGACTCCTTGACAAGGCTTGGACAGAAAGTCAATGCAGATGATGTGATCAGCAATGGCGATGTCACTGATACTGATGTCAAAGAAGAATCTCCAACATCCAACATCCTGTTGACAACAAGCATCGGTCCATGTTTTGCTCAACCGTCGAGTTTTGTCTCCACCTCCCAGGAAGAGAGAAAATTAAATGTATGCAGCCAGACCCCTCAACATCACGAGGATTTTCAAAGACAGCAATAATTTACTGCATTAAATGATATTATTTATTGCTTACTTCAAATGCCCTTATGGGGAATTGTGCTGTTGTCCCAAAGCTGCTCAGATTCCCTTGTGAATAAAGCTGGATTTCTATGACCGGTCAAATATGTTGTGAAGCGTTTCTCCGCTGTGGTTCAATTTCGTTGTCTGAACTCTTGGCTCGTTGTTTGAGATCGGTTGAGGAGCCTTTCCTTAAGTTCCTTGGGTCGTAGGTTGTCGTGACTGTCCAAGAGAATTTCGCGGGCTGCCTCTTGTGATGCATTTCCCTATGCAGGCAGCGCCCGTGAATCCCGACTGCCAAAATTTGGCCAAAATCCCAGAACCGAGGCGTGTGAGTGTTTTACAATTCACATCTGTGTCTCAATACAAGGGGAGGACAAGAGAATTAGACACGGTTGTTCAACAAGGTGCCCTGTCGCCAGTGCCACTCCTTCATCCTGTTACACAAGGCAAATTGCACTGCTTTTTCTCAACCTTTATTTCTGAACCAGGATGACAAACATCAAGGATAGAAATTAAAAGACAAAGAAGCAGCAAATCATACAACGTAAGTTAGTTACTCTGGACATTTTCTACCCTGAAATGCCATGTAGTGACTGTTTGTGGGTTTGTGTGTGCCTGCGCGGACCGAAAAAAACATCTTCCTTCTCTGTCACTCACACACTATGGGTGAACCCGAACAGCATGTCTTTGGAGTGTGGGAGGAAACCAGAGCACCTGCACACAGACACAGGGAGAACATGCAAACTCCGCACGGACTGAGCGGGGATTGAACTCATGCATCCCGCATCAGTGGGAAGCAGGGCAGTCACTTGTTGTGCGCTATTCTTCCATCATCTTCCTGTCTTCTGGAAAGGCATGAAAAATTCATCGAATGCAAATGGAAGCTCGCCGAATGTATCGTGACAAACAAAATACCCGGTTGAGAGTGTGCCGATGTTCATTAGCGACGCTGAGATTGCCAGAGAAGCAGGGGGCTTGATTGAAAGAGAACAGGGAGATTACTCTTGATGAGCAGTGTTGCTGGGGGTGAAGGATGTGATTGAAAATTGTTTGACAAAACAGAGTAGGACCTTCGAGGACCTTGGTACCAATACCTTTCGGGCAGGGAGCACTGAGGGAATACACCACGTTTTCAGTCAACTGGAGAGTAAAAACGACTCCGAAACCTAAGTGTAATGGGAGGATGTTGGGGAGACCTGTCCCCCCCCCTCCAATAAATCCACAGACAATTATTGTAATAGTTATAGTTTCTCTCAGCTCCCTTACCAATTTATGTAACACTCACCAATTTACTGTATATCATCACTGGACTCAGAAGAAAATAATAAAACAGATCGAAAAACCTCAAAATAAATAGCCAAGCAATATGTGCAAACCACTGAGAGATAGCAAAAGAAGTGGGTGAAAGAGAAGCATATTTCCTCAGCAATGGAGAAAAACAGGTTTATATTAAAATGGAACATTTTTTTTTTGGCATGCTTTGAAGGACAGCTTAAGGGAGCATTCTGCAGTCTCCTTTCTATGTTTTATTTGGGCCTTTATTTCTATTTATTCATTTATTTTTCTCACTCCTGAATTTGATTCAGAGCTGACTCAGTGCGGGCCCGAAAATAGAAGCTCGTGGCGTTACTGCCGATCTGCAAAAACGATAATCTTATTGCAGAGTGTTACTAGCACTCGGGAGAGGCGAGGAAGGAGGACGAGACTGTAGGTGTGAATTTATTCTCTCCTTAATAAAAGCAAACAAATGCAGCAGAACAGATTGGGTTCAGGGCCAGGTTATTGAGCCCTACGACGGGGAAGAAATGGTTATGAACGACCTTGATTCCCCCACGCCAGCGCTGCTCTCATGTGCACAACTGGAGACAGACCCTTATGTTTGCGACCAGCGAAGGGGGAGCCGGCGGGGGGGGGTTCGTGAGGGATGGCTTGAGAAACACATCGATGATGCCCTGTTTCAGGCAAGCTCTCTCGACAGTGACTGAGGTTGCATTCAGCCGGTGCTGGGGGTCTCGGTGTTGGGGATTCTCAGGATCCAGGACCTTTGAAGGCCTTGCGAGTAGCATCACTCTCCAGGGTGCAATACAGGCTTTTTGATTTGCACAGTTTCTTCCGGATTTGTTAAAATGTGGACAAGGAAGGAATCCGGGGCTGCGTTGGGCTCTTGGTTTGAGGGAAAACCTCCTGACTTCCCCTAGGAGAGGGTCTTGGAAGGAATAAAACTGTCTGAAACTGCCTGGATGTCCACGAGCAAGAATGGGACAGCCTTAGTTCAAAATAGCCTCAGCAAACAGCAAAGTAAAAAAAAAAACATTCATGTGATTATTTTAGTTAAAAAAAATTTGTTGGCGTCAATTGGAATTTTACACGTTTGTTGTCTCCTAGTAGCCAGGTACAGTCACCTTTATTTAGTATATTTTGATATCAAATAATCAAAATGACATTTAAAATTTCATATTCAAAAAAAGCTACAGATTCAAATGATTCCCAAAATATCATGTTACTTTATTTAGACACAGTTATCTATTTTATAATACCTGTCATCTGAATTTTGAACTTTGTCCATTTAATTTTTGATCACTTGCTGGTGCTTTACAGGGGCAAGTGAGTTTTACCAGCTCATCCGAGGGGACTTTTTTATTTCAATAATTGGACTCTGTGACTTCTGATGGAGCAGCTTTGTCCCAGCTAGGAGTAAGCAGGAAAATGATTCACTCCACAGAGCTGAGTCACCATGGTGGTTGCAGACACTGAATCAGCTATACATTACATATCCAAAACAAAGCTAAAACAAAGGCAACCGGCCTTGCATGAGTTTTCCTGAAAACATTTCACCGCTCATCCAAGTGGCTTCTTCAGTTCTAAGGAGTTTTGGTTTTAAACTTGGAACATCTATGGGTGGAGCCTATTTGAGACTCACATGACTGGGGTCTGTTAACAACCCAATAACTCCCTACCAATTAGAGGATGACTTTCGAGGATAACGACGTACACATTTTAGCCAGAGAAGACAGATGGTTTGAAAGAGGAGTGAAGGAAGCCATCTATGTAAAATTGGAAAACCCCTCTCTGAACAGGGGAGGTGGACTGAGACACAATTTATCAACCACATATAATACAGTTTTAGCATCTGTCCCCAAAAAGTTTCCCACCCATTTACACCTTGGCTCTGGTGGTTCTGGCCATTAATGGGTCGTTAAGTACTGCTAACTGTAGAAAAAGAGGACACCACCCAGGTTAATTTCAATAACATCCTCTAATTGGCAGGTGATTATTGGGTCATTAACAGACCCCAGTCATGTGAGTCTCAAATGGGCTCCACCCATAGATGTACACTGGGTCAATCATCCATCCATCAGTGGAATACACACACACACAGGGTGAAGCTGAACAGCATGCCTTTGGACTGTGGGAGGAAACCAGAGCACCCTGACAAAACCCACACAGACACAGGGAGAACATGCAAACTCCACGCACACTGAGTGGGGAATTGAACCCACATCCTCTCAGACCACCTAGATGCTGTGAGAGAGCAGCACTACTTACCGTGCCACCATGTCACCTATTAATCTATCAGTATCGGAAAAAGCGCTGTTAAAAGTTCAACCTGGAGCTGGACAATGGACAGGGGAACATGAGCGTGTTGCAGGTGCACTGGACACAGGACTAACTGCTACATCTACAAGATTTCTGAATCTGTAAAAGGTGTGAGATGATTATTTTATCCCACACAAAGCCACACAGATTAGTATTGATTGCCCCCAGTGTGTAAAATCCTGAAGCAGACCTTATTTTCCCTGTTTGGCAGAGATATTTCTGTCTCATTAGGTTTGAATATATTCAGAATCTGTTGCTCCTAAATACTCACATTTGTTGTAGTCTCAGAATTCATCTGTATGGACACACACACACGCCCTGTAGATAGAGCAGTGTTTGCTCATGATTTAAACCTCCCCTTGCAATGTTGCAACAGTGATTAATTTGCCTCTCATGCCACATGTTCCCTATAATTTTGTTGTTGTTTTGGCTCTAAGACTAATTTTCGAGACGTTGCTGCCGGGGTCGATTCAGCTCGTCTGACTTCATTAACTGCATCGCTGCTGCCAAGAGAGGCTGATCTCTGGAGTAGCCACTGACATCTGAATCCCACAGTTCCCTCTGTAGCCAAAATGGCATCGATGTGAATTTTAACTGCTGCTCTATGTGTGTGTGTGACCAAATATTCATTCTACCGGTTCAAGCACAGGACACAATCAGACCTTCTGTATTTTTCCCTTGCATACATAAATGCTGTTTCTGCCTTTGTTTTTGTTTTGATGATATGCAGTCAATACTTGCTGTTAGGGAGGTGCGGTGGTATAGTGGATTAGGCTGGGTCCTGCTCTCTGTTGGGTCTGGGGTTCGAGTTCTGCTGGGGGTGCCTTGTGATGGACTGGCGGCCTGTCCTGGGTGTGTCCCCTCCCTCTCCAGCTTTGCGCCCTGTGTTGCTGGTTTACCGCAACCCTGCTTGGGGCAAGAGGTTTCAGATGGGTTGTGTGTATCTGCTGTTAGTCATAAGCAAGAGGGAAGACAAGTCAGAAAAAAAACTAATGTAAAATTATTTAAAAAAAGGGACCCCTGTGCTTTTCACACACAGTTTCCCTCACTCTCATTTTTCCCAGCAGCGGTTTGAGAAGTCTCAGTCAATCTGCAGCTCAAACATCCCAGCATTAACACACCAGCCTCATTACCACTGCCAATTACTTGCCGGGGGCAGAAGCTTCAAATTTTGAAAAAAAATTTGGAATAAATCCAAACTGCTGGATGTTTATTATGTGGAGACAGAGGAGATGCAGAATATCAATGAGGTCAACAAATCTGTAAAGGTCACTACGGCAAGCATGGTGCATAAGGGTGTACCAGATGATAGAATAGGGCCATGTTAATATGAGGCCAGTAAAGCTGCCCCTTGAAATATATGGGAATGACCTTTCAGAACCCGAACAGTACTGAGGATCATGTCCTCTACCTGCCTACCAGATTGCGCAATATTAGGGAGCAGGAACTTGTGACCGAAAGGTTGTATTATGCATGTGGTTATAAAAGGTACTCAGCCTGATTTTCTTTGGTGAACGTATGTTTTAGTGGGCGGCACAGTGGCACAGCGCCTGGGTGGTATGAGAGGACGTGGGTTCGATCCCCGCTCAGTCTGTGTGGAGTTTGCGCGTTCTACCCGTGCCAGTTAGTGTGATCAGTGGATTTCCTCTAGGTGCTCTGGTTTCCTCCCACAGTCTAAAGACATGCTGTTCAGATTCACCCATAGTGTGTGATGACAGAGAGAGTGTGTGTGTGCTCCACTGATGTATGGATGAGTGACCCAGTGTAAGTAGTGTATCCAGCAGTGTAAGTCACCATGGTGAATAAGGTGTGTGGGCTGATAACACTACATAGAGTTCATTGGAAGCTGTTTTGGAGAAAAGCGTCTACTAAATAAATAAATGTACATGTAATGGGGGGGGGTATATGGAAGGAATTGTCAGTGTGAGTAACCTGGGAGCAGTTTGCTGAGAAAATCAATAACCTAATAATTACAGAGAGTATGTCTGGGAGTGATTGTAACTGCGAGTGTGTGTTTGTGTAGTGTGAGTGCGGTGGATGAACATATGTGTCCCTACTGTATGTAACCAAGGGAGGGTGTGTGAGACATTAAACAAGGTGGCCTTTTTTCTGTTTCTGGAATGAAGGAAGAAGGATCTGATCACCATTCACAGGTCTCCTGAGCAGTAATCATAGGACGCAACACCTGGGTCACCTTGTCTTCCCCCCGCAGCTCAGTGACATCCTGTGATTATACACAAGTTATTTTTCTGGCTGTAAGTCATAATTTTTCTGATAATGTCCAAGAAAAATGTGATAATTCTAACAACAGATATTGAGTCTAAATCCAAAACGGGATCTGTGTCTCATGACTGCCTGGTATTCTATTATGATGGCCACTATGATGAAATTGTGTAAATGTACAACAGTTAAGTCCTGCATATTGCATCAGATAAAACGTGTTTGCGTGACAGTTGCATGTAGACCCCTACCCAAGGGACTGTGTATGACTGTGTATGTGTGCTTGCTTTATTGGAGTGATTTCCTTATTGCAATGCAATCTGTTCGCCGCAAGAAACCTCAGCTTTAGGGAAGGAAAAAATAGTCGCACAAACTACTGCTACCAGAAAATCTGAAATTCTGCATTTGTGGTGCTTCTAGAGTGCCCTGGAGTGGGGATCTGTGTGATGGATAACTGCGCTGCCATGCAACTTCGGCGTGAAGGGAGGATGTGAATATTTTAGCAGCTCTCATCCAAGGTCCTCCACAGGAAGGTGGTCTGACCAACAGAGGGAAGCAGGGAGCTCAGGTCGGAGCGCTGCTTCCTCGGAAATTGTTCGTTGAACTAATTGGCTGCTTCGTTGTTTCTCCCGGACGTGGAAAAGTGGAGGTTAAACAGAAATTAGTTAAACCAGCTATACGGCAGATTCTGAGGTCTAGAGGCCTTCGCTTTACGGCAACCGCATTGTCCTGCGATGACCACCCTGGGGGCAGTTAGTGTGATCAAATCTTGCAGGACAAAGTCTCTGCGCCAACATCGGGCGCAATGAAGATCTGTTACACCCACACACACACGACCGCTGACAAAAAGACATTTGCAAGGTCCACTTTTCCACACGAACTCATAATTTTCCCCTTTCATTAATAAGCACCATTACGGAGAAACATACCCACAAACTCCAGGACTGCTGAGACCGATGCTGATTGCTCAGCACGGCAGCCTAATTGGTGCTCATGGTACCATACTTCACCTGAATTGTTACAGAAAATATCCAGCTGTGCAATCTGATGCAAAACTGTCAGGTGCATAAGTCACTCTGTGCATAAGTGTCTGCCAAACAACATAATGACATTATAAAAACAGTAGCAATGGTACAGCTGCGTTGTCGTGTCCCTGCGGTCCTGTCATGAGAAGGTTGGTTACCAGAAGAAAGCAAGCCTTATTGTTGTTATTCTAATTACACTGACTCACATGGCGCCGAAGTCTGGAGTTCGGCACCATGTGCCAATCAAGCGCATGGAGCTCTCTGCCCGGGGAAAATCTAAGCGGGAATCCAAAGTTGAGCTGCATTCCAGCAAACTTTAGGGAAACCAAATCCACCAAGTCACTCATCTCCAGCCCCAAAGTCATTAAACCCTCACACCTGAGCAGCGTCACGATTGTCCGCTACCAGTTGAGTCAACGGCTTTTTCGTTCCTCCCAGCTCATGTGTCGGTGCAGACATCCTTTCCCGCGCCTGTGTTCAGCACTGCTCCGACCATGGGGTAAAGAGGCTCTGTCCCTATGCAGTCATGGTGCAGAGCACATGGAGACCCTTTTCCAGTCGTGATCACCTGCTTGCACTTAAAAAAACTGTTTATTTATCAGCTGTTACCCAGAAACAAGAGTTCATGGAAATAACAATGGATTATAATTGTGGAATCCAGATAATAATTAGTTATTCTGTAGACATGAGATGATTAGGGGATGAACGTGTGCGGGGGGAAAAGGTGAGAGAGCGGGACAGCATGACTACAGCTGTCGTTCGCAGCAACGGGCTCGAGGCCATCCCAAATGACATTTAAGGGGTGTCGAAGCCCTGGAAGGCGGCCCGGACAGGTCACGCTGATGCGGGTTTACTTCGACCCGCTGTCACGGGAGATTAGCCCGTGACGCAGTGGCATTTAGTGCCGCACGCCGTCGGCCAGCGGCTCTTTTGACACAGGGCCATCTCCGTATCCAGACCCTGGACCTCGCCAAAGCTTTGTTGCCTTGACACTCGTCGACGTCAGTCACCCCCAAGTGCAAAGATTCACCCACAATCATACATGCGCACATGCATACATGTAAGCACAGATGGTATTACACCTGTATGTATTTATTCAGTATTATTTCAAATGGTAGATTTTTAGAAAGGTAGACTGTCATGTTGTTGGCCCATGAATCTAATTCCAAACCACTCATCTTGCTACCCTTAACTCTGCCACTGAGTCATTACTCAGCATTCACTTCAATACTAGCCTGATTTCCACTCCGTACTCCTTCTCGTTTCTCAACCACTCTCCCCGAAGAAGCCGGAGTAAACCTTTCTTTGGAGAAGCATAAAATCTCGGGGGGGCGGGGGTCCGTGGTACGGGTAAATAAGACCCTTTGACCTCCACAATGAAGGAGACCAATGTGCCTATGAATGATAATGAACCATTTACAGCATGAACCTGGAGCCCAAGAAGTCCTTGTGGGAAAAGTAAATCACTTCATGAAGCTTCAGGTTCACTCTTCAGGTCCACTTTAATGAAATTACCAATAAGGTTTACCGCGTGTGCTGTTTGTATGAATGTAAATCACATCTCAGCCCCCTCTTTTCCACATTAAGTCTAGTGCACATCCACTAGACAGAACATTCTCGGTTTCCCTGAGGTCCAGTGTGTAAGTCTGTTTCCGTTAGTCCGTCTTTTTTCACCCCTCGTTTCCTCATCCCTGTTTATGGAGGGAGTTTGGGGGGGGGGGGGGTCACTCCTTTATCCCCCCAGAGTATCACTGCTGCTCTTTTTCTTCCTTCCTCCCTCCTTACCCTCTTCTGTAGACCTTCACAGTGGTCAGCGTACTGGTGTAGAGCATGCAACTAATGACATTAGGGCAAGATTAAAGGAAACATCAGTCAGTGGGACTGTAGTGAGTGGCAGTGGGTCAGACAGCAGAACGGAGCTGGCTCCTAAGGAATGATGGCTCTGTCTCTTTGTGCACTGGTGTGAGTCGTTGTCTCCATCTGAACGATTGTGATTACAGGCTCGAGTCTTCCTGGGTATGACGCAACAAACTTTGTGTACCTTGTTTTGGGGACTTTATGGCATTCTTCTCTGCAGATCCTCTCAAGCCCTCTCAAGTTGACGGGGACCGTCGATAGACAGTTATTTTCAGGTCTCTGGAGAGATGTCCGGGTTTTCATAAACGATATCTCTGTACTTTGCTCCACTCAGCTTTCCCACAACCCTAACCAGTCTCCCCAATTCCTGCCACTGAAAAACAACCTCGAAGCATGATACTGCCACCACCAGGTATCAAGGCGGTGCCTTGTTTCATCCAGACATAATGCTTAGAATTGAGGCCAAAAAGTTCAGTCTTGGTTTCATCGAACCAGAGAATCTTATTTCTCAGTCTGAGAGTTTAGGTGCCTTTTAGTGTTTTTTGCCCAGATCGGTGGAATGTTGCAGTGATAGTTGTCCTTCTGGAAGTTTCTCCACTCTCCACACAGGATCTCTAAAGCTCAGCCAGAGTGACCACCGGGCTCTTGGCCATCTCTCTTACCAAAGCCCTTCTCCCCCAGTTGCTCAGTTTGGCCAGGCAGCCATCTCTAGGAAGAGTTATGCTTGTTCTCAACATCTTAATTTAACATCTTTAATTTAACAATTATGGAAGCTACTGTGCTCTTGGGAGCCTTCAATGCTGAAGAAATTTTTGTAGGCTTTCGCTGAGCTGTGCCTCAATACAAGCCTGTCTCTAAGCTCTGAAGGCAATTCCTTTGACCTCATGGCTTGACTTTTGCTCTGATACACATTTTCAACTGTGGGACCTTATATAGACAGGTATGTGCATTTCCAGATCATGTCCAACCCATTGAATTTACCACAGATGGACTCGAAACAAGGTCTAGAAGCATCTCAAAGATGATCAGTGGAAATGGGATGCACCTGAGGTAAATTTCGAGTGTTATAGCAAAGGGTGTGAGTACTTACGTCAATACAATAATTATCATATTGACGTAAATATTCACACCCTTTGCACTAATTATATATTTTTATTATAATATAATATAAATTATATTTGCAAAAATGTCTAAAATCCTGTTTTTGCTTTGTCATTATAGGGTAATCAATGTAGATGAGGGAGAAAATGAATTTAAACACACACACACACACATTTTCAGAACCGCTCGTCCCTTACGGGGTCACGGAGCCTACCCGGCAACACAGGGCATAAGGCCGGAGGGGGAAGGGGACACACCCAGGACAGGACGCCAGTCTGCCGCAAGGCACCCCAAGCGGGACTTGAACCCCAGACCCACCGAAGAGCAGGACTGCGGTCCAACCCACTGCGCCACCGCACCCCCGCGCTGAATTTAAACAATTTTAGCATAATGCTGCAACATAAAAAAATGTGAAGGAGTCTGAATACTTTCTGATATTTATATATATATTTTTTTCTGAACCGCTTGTCCCATATGGGGTCACGGGGAACCGGAGCCCACCCGGCAACTCAGGGCGTAAGGCCGGAGGGGGAGGGGACACACCCAGGACAGGACGCCGCAAGGCACCCCAAGCGGGACTCGAACCCCAGACCCACCAGAGAGGAGGACCTGGTCCAACCCACTGCGCCACCACGCCCCTTTATATATAGATATATATATATGTATAAAATTAATTCAAATCTTATATCACCAAATTCCTTTACATAATCACCTCTTTCAATAAACATTGCTATTAATTTTCAAGACTTGTTGACAACAAGTCACATTCTATGTTAAATATGATAATACATTCACAGATTTAAATATAGGCCTGCCTGCTGGATGCCAGGGGTTTTGAACTAACTCTGCATTACATAACCAGAAACTATAAAGGATGCTTAAGAACTGCTTTTTGTTATTGGTGCCTGCAAATTGCAATTTCATCACTGCACATATGTGTGTTGGCTCATGCGTGCTGCTGAGACAGAAGGTGGGTTAGTGCTCCATGGGTGCACACATGGTAAATAAGAGCCAGCATTAATCTCACACATATACATGTTCTGTCCTGCAAATGACCTGAGAACGTCTGTTGCTCCTAGGCTTCCAGCAATCTGCATGCAGTGACTTTCTAAGTGCTCGTCAATGAGCAGACTGTCATAGCACCAGAGACTTTGATGGGACAAACAGATTGAGGAACTTCATGATGTGGTCAAACCGTTACTGACTGGCAGCAGACACAGGCCCAAATCCTTTAGGGACCCTGCATCCCTGGATCCTTTTCACATGGGTCAGTGAAAGGCTGAAGGATCATCTTCCAGCATCTATCATCTATTGAAAAATCACTTAGCTTCTACCCCTGTAAAGGGAGTTGCAATAGTCGTCCGGTGTACCATATTGGGCACTGTGAGGAGTGGGCTGGTTTTTTCAGAATCTTTCTGAGCTGTGGAAAGGAAACAAGTCTACTGTGATTTTTTTTCCGGAACTATTGAGTACCAAGAACATGTTGGGCTTCCTTGCACAAACAATAGGGAAAAAATAAACTTTTGGATTCTGACATGTCTGACTTTGGGACACGTGCAGCTGTTACTTTTTTTGACTGTTCACCATGGTTGCACGTATGAAAGTGATGCTGAAAGAGCACATGGTCAAATTTATAATGGGACATGCGCAGTATTTTAGATTTTTGAGGACTTACATCACATTCATAATTGCTGTTGTTTTATTATTAGAGTTTGGGTTCATGAATAAAAAGTAAAGTTAAACATTGACTCAGGAAATCCATTTTTATCGGAACAGTTAATTATTTAGGAAGCTCTTCCTTGCTGGTTGGCACATTAAGCCCTTGATGGATTGTGATGCTCAGAACCAAGAACTTTTTGCACAAGAAATTAAAATGAGCTGAGAATTCAGTATTGACTGCAGACACCAGAAAGAGCAGATCATTCTCCCAGCTTCCAGAGTAATCATTGCATTTATTCTTAGGTTCTGAACCCTAAATTAAAGTGTAATGACTGGGCAAGAAATGATTATTATTAATAGTTGGTTGTGTAGCTGACACTTGTATCTAAGGACACTTCCATTTATATCCCAATAGTCTGATGTTTCACTGTAAAAATCCAGTTGAGGTACTTCATGCAAGGCCACCTCAACAGGGCACTTCCACTTTTTCGAACTACTGCAATCTTCTGATTGCATCCCGCATCCTGTAGTGCTATGCGACTCACTGCCTTTATTTTGCCTTTTTTTTCTAGGGAACAGAGGAAGAGAAAACTGATCTTGTCAAAAAATATCATCTCTCTAACAAAGGAATCGTCATGGAAAAAAATGATAACTACATGACTTCAGTGACGGCAAAGCTGTCATTTTGCTTGGATCGATTGTGTTTAACAGTGACTGAAAGTCCCTGGTCAGACCTGCAAGGTCTGAAGTTGCACAGGCAGTTAACAGAAGGGCAGAAATGAATTGTGTCCTGCTTCTGAATGTTACAGTGCATCTCAGGCAAATCCCGACGCTTGCATTATGTATCGCCACCCGAGACTTGCAAAATCCATCTTTTGTTGACACTGCAGGATTCAAGTTTCTGACTGACATTTACCAATGCTGACATCCAGATGCTGAAAGCTCACCGCAACCTAAAAATTGGTCGTGCACGATTTGCAAATGAAAGCAAGCAGAGAGAAAACACAGGAAATGTGGAGGTAATTTTCAAACGGTATCAAGGCATTTAATACATGTATAAATCTCTGTGGCGTCAAGCCATGCTAGGGAGAAGAAGCACTTAGCTACATTTACTTATTCAGCAGATGCTTTTCTCCAAAGCGACTTCCAACGAACTCTATGTAGTATTATCAGCCCACACACCTTATTCACCAGGGTAACTTACACTGCTAGATACACTACTTACACTGGGTCACTCATCCATACATCAGTGGAACACACTCTCTGTCACTCACACTCACCTGAACAGCATGTCTTTGGAGTATGAGAGGAAACCAGAGCACCCAGAAGAAACCCACACAAACACAGGGAGAACACGCAAACTCCACATAGACTGAGAGGGGATCAAACCCATGTCCTCTCGCACCACTCAGGCACTGTGAGACAGCAGTGCTATTCGCTGTACCACCCTGTTGTGCCTGAGCAACAACTTCAAGCCAGAGACGAACGGGTCTTGAAATGAGCAAATAAGAGTGTACATCCAAGTTATTTGTGTGTGCCACTTATCCAGATTAGTAAAATTTCAAGACAGCCATCTCCTTATTTTTCTTCATTTGGCTCCTTTGTTGTTGCTACAAGTTTTCGTTCCCTTGTTGTTCAAAATGTAATTTGGTGGCCCACCATAGAGCATAATCTTTACTCATTTTGACTTTTATCCAACACTTTTCTCTGTGCAAATATCCTCTCTAGTCAGATACATTATTTGCAGATATTCCTTTTAACCAATTGATGAAGCATCAAGTTGAAATGCGTCATTTTATCAAACTTAAATCGGCGATGGTGAAGATAATGGGTGCTATTATTATTATTCCAAACAAATAAAGGCAATTTGAAGTTTCCTTGATGGTTGGTGCTTCATGCATAGGGTCCCTCAGCTCCTAGGGGCCTGTCTGTGTCAAGTGATGTTGTTTGCATCCATACTTTGGGTCTCTAATGGCAATTTTCATTGCATTGCAATAATGGTTACCATTTTAAATCATGTCTACTCTGGGCTTTAATTGGTCCATGTGAATCTGAAATTGACAAGCTCCTAAATTTATTCCTTTGACAACATAGACTTCAACTCCTGTATTAGACCCTACATAGATTGCTTTGTACGCTCAGGAACACACAATGCGATTTTTCCACACAAGCATCTTCTCCGGGGTGCAAAAAAGTTTAATTTTCTTTTCAAACACACACATCTGTATTTCTGCTGCACTCCTACAAATGTATCCATTCAGCGCAGATGGTGTGTGGGTGACTGCTTGGCCTCCACATGTTGTGATAGGAACCCCAGTGCATTTTCCCTAAGCCAATCACGAATAAACGAACATTGAAGACAACACCGAAAGCCTGTGCGATTACCTACACTGAGGTGCATTTACTCAAGAGGCAGATTATGGGTGACATTTTCCCATGCGAAAATGAAATGGATTGCTTCAACAGGAGTGGAAAATATAACAATGGAACTGTAGTCTGCATCAGGATAGAACGATGGTTTATAGACCACTGAAATGCATGGTGACCTGTTCCGCTGGTTAAATAGAGTGAGGAGCTTGGAGAATATGCAGTAAATATTGATCAATCGATCCATCGATCCATCAATCGATCCATCCATCCACTCTTTATGGTCATGATGACACTGAGTCATTAAGTCAAAGACAGAGAAGTTTATAACAATAAGAAGGCTAGGAACCAAATTTGTTTAACTGGTTCCCTTTCTGTAATTATGCATGTATGCATATTCATGTGGCATGTGGTAGCTATGCATGGTTAAAATAGTTTCTCTCCAACTTAATGGCTTTGACAATAGCTTGAGCACATAATGTGTAACCTTCCATAATATTTTAACTGCCTATAAATACAGGCTAAAGTGATTGATGTGGCACTTTGTAATTTTATAGCATGGGGTTGGGGGTGGTAATTCCAATCGATGGGGAAATGTTTTACCAGCTGCATGTTTAATGAATATAGAATACACAGGCTTTTGAGGAATAGATAATTCAGTTTATGGTTAGTTTTAGGTTCTGAGTCGCAAATTAAATAGAATGTCTGACACAGAAGCTCTATTGACATTATTCTTAATTTTTGGTTTATATTCAAGGTGACGCATAGCATTTGATCTGTCTATACAGCTGGTTATTTTACTGGATCAGTTCCGGGTAAGTACCAGGCTAAAGGGTAAAAACAACAGTAGAATGGAGTCAAACTTGAACCAGCAAACTTTTGGTTTTCAGATCGAGAATGATACTCACCCGATCAGTCGGCTGCCAACTGGATTATAATTTGTATTTATGCTGGAGCTGTTTCTGCACGAACGAAATGAACTCGTTTTTTTTATAAACATTCCCTGCGCAAACGCTTTGCATTGCATTAAAAAAGTGAACAGAAAAGTGAACAGAATGAAATAAATATGTAAATAATATGTTTGAAATAGTCTGTATCCTTGTTTCGAGACATTCTACCGTTGTGAGATCCATATAAAATCCCCAGCAGACCTAATGCATGTGCTTATTTAATGCATAAAGCTGTAAGGGAGCTCTTAGTGTGGTACAAGAACCCTCTGGTTTTCTGTACTGGAAATCAAACTCGAGCAGAAGCTTCCAGAAACCAAATTACCAATCTTATTGTTAAGATCATGCACAATCAAAGATGGTTCTGGGAGCTGCAGTATTTTTCATTGTAAGAGAGCTGATTAAAATTCCCTCATCCTTAATCACACATGTGAGTTTTAAACAGCTTAGACCACTAATTAAAAGTTAGTCACTGTTGTTCCTTTTCCTGAGGCATCTGTGGGGATGAAATGTCACTGATTCAAACTTTTCAAACACTCCTTCAGAATAAAACAGACACCGAACACGTGATCAAGTATATAAACATCCCTCTTACTTATTCCCTCCCTCATCATTTATTTGTCCCCCATTATTTATTCCATCCCTCATTCCTTATTTCCTCCCATCCCTGAATTTGTTGTATGCATGTATGTTTATATGTGTGTGTATATGGATTTTGTGATTTTTTTTTTTGTCTTCTCTGCACTATGAGCCATTGGGAACAAAAGCCAAATTCCCTCTATGTGTGTGCATACTTGGCCAAATAAATCAGATTATGATTCTACAAAGGTATTCCGCTGTTCTGTTAATGTCACTTAACCACAACACCAGGTGTATTTTTCCAATTATCCAATATTTTTTTCATATTCTACTAAAGGGCTGACCAAGGTCACTTCCAGGTGTGACTGAACATGGTTATATAGTTTACCGCAAAGGATGCCCACAATAACTCTCTCTGGCTAGTTCGGCTGTGAGACGCTAATGTATTATAACTAATGTCTTGACCTGCAGAATAAGGCTTTCTCATAACCCAATGCCATGTTTTACAAAAGCCTGCTGCCATGTCATGTCACACAAAATTACCGAGTGCTTCTTATTTCCCACAGCAAAGATGTGGTTTAGAGGCTTTCTGCCGACCCGATCCCCTTCAGAAATTACAGGAGACTGCGTGATTCTTTCAAAAGTCCTTTTTTTCCCCCATAAATTACTATTTTTTCCCATACCATAATTTTGAATGACCAGGGAAAACGTGTCTCCAACAATAGTCGAACTTGATATATTTCTGTTAGATGAGCTGTATTTTTTCTCTCTTTTCTAGGCATCAATCCAAATCTGGGGCAGTAGCCTAGCAACCTATATTCAGTAAAGTCTCATAAAGCCCAGATGTACTCACATGAATGCAGCAGACTGACATGTATGCACATCATTCAGTAATTTAACAATTTACATGCTTTTTTCTGACATTCTGATCAGATATTTTCATAAATCATTTTCATATGTTTCACCTCTTACTAGCACGTAAAATAACTCCCGCTTCAGCCGCTTTGTTTCTGTGTTATTTAACTTCCATGCTTAGCTGTAACCAGTCAAATTCAATGTAGGTACAGGAAGTTTGAAAAATATAGTTATTCCAATTATAGTACATAAGATTATCATTGTGTTCCAGGACTGATTATAATGAAACAAGCTAGAGGTGTCAAACTGAGATGTAGAACAATATTAACAAAACCTGCTATTTTTTGCTGTTTGTGGAAGCTTCAACATCCCTAAATCCACATTCCTCTAACTTCACCATCAGGTGAACTTCCGTCGACCCTGCTCTCCCTCAACTGCGACCTGCGTCTTTCCTGACTTTTCATAGATGGTAAAGATTTGTCTTGCTCTCACTATGGCCTGTGGGCATTGCTTACAGTATTGCTTTGTCCCGCTGTCAGTCGATAGCTGAGATGCTCTGAGGCTATCTTCATATGACACAGTGGAAACTGAAATTGAATTCCTCCTGTGTGTTGCAGTTAGATAACTTGTGACTGTACAGGCAGGAAACGGAGTCACGGGTCTCTTTGATGCACATTGTTTTCATGAAATTAATGCATTGGTTTAATTATAGGGACAGCTGGTATTGTAATGGTTACAGCTACTGCCTTTACATCTAAAGGTTGCAGGTTTGATCCCCACCTCTGGCTGTAGTACCCTTGAGCCAGGTGTTTACTCTAGTGGTATAAATGGGTGAATAACATAACTCTAAGTAGCTTAACATTGTAAGTTGCTTTGGAGAAAAGCATCTGTCACGTGAAACATAGAGGCCTGGGATGGCTGGACCCAAGTGCGGCGCCATTCGTCCGGAGGTAAGGTGAGGTAAGTTCTCGGTGTTGGGGACAGGCGAAGGGTTGGTCGATCAGCGGTCAGGGTCAGAGCGAAGATCCATGGGCGAGGTCAGGGGACTTAGCGAAGGGTCGGTCGAACGACGAACAGGACGGGAACGAGGATCCGTGGACGTGGTCGGGAAACGAAGCGAGGAGTCAGAAACCGGAGGACGTGAATGAAGAGCTAGCGATGCTTGTGAACGAAGAGTCACAAGAAAGGGTGGTCATCCTTGACGAGATTCCGCAAAGGTCTGGGAGTTGCGGAGTGTCTTTTAAAGTGTAGGTGCTGAATTGGAGTCAGGTGCTGTCGACCGAGTTGTGGGCATGGACGTGACAGCATCAACTAAATGAATAAATGTAAATTAAAATAATAAAAATGCGAGCTGACTGAATGGAAGTACCATTAGCTTCTTGGAAGTAGATCAGGCCCCTGCAAACTGAGGAGGATAAAATATCTTGCGGTGTTGGAGCTCCTACCCTGGGATCTTTCCTGATTTATTTTCTCAACAAGCAGCACAGAGGACTGACTGACTCCACTCACCTAGGAATTGGAATCCTTTGCCCTCATTCCATCTCCAACATCCATCTCCAACATCCATCTCCCATGGACGAGAGGACAATGTGTGCATCATCGGCCTTGAGTTTGTACCTTAGGTGTTTTCTGGGAATCAACTAAAATTGTCATTTAGCTTTATTAGAGAGGGATTTTGCAAGTAAGTAACTTACAACTATATGAATTTTCTAAATTGGCACATGTTGCACACTGTGGGATGGCAGCAGAATATTCCACTAAGAAGCAACAAGAAGTATCTTGACAATTATTGTCTGTATAAAGTTTTTTTTTTCTTAACCAAAGTATTTCTTTCATTTGTTTAGAAAATAAACACAGGAAAAGCACTATTTCTCAGCTGACAAACAAACAGGAGAAAAATATGGTAACACTATTAAAAGAAGATGCTTATTTTTCTTCTCTAGTGATGAGCAGAAAACTAATTTTGACTACTGGAAAAAACAACTCTGCATGTTTTTAGATAGGCAGTCTCCAGAGAACTGTAGTCCTGGGATGATGGATTTGGTTGTTTTTTGATGGTCGATTCAAACTTGTGGAGAAATCCATACAAACCAGAATTTGCATGTTGATGAATTATTCAGATTACCTCTTTAATGTTGGAGGATTTATGCAACCAACCACTGGGCAAGAGGAGTCCTCAAACTAGCCATTTAAGGAAGGATCTCTCAAATCAATTGTGAGTTAAGGTACTATTTAAACCAGTAGTAAATAAGGAGAGAGACCTTCTGAACTGCCTTCAGAACTGCTTCAGTTCTTTTTGGACCATCTTCATATAATTTCTGAAGGGTGTGAAATTAGCTATTGATCCAGGAAAGATTCCTGCCCTTGGATGGGACCCTCATGGATGAAGAAGTTTGTCATGATAGTTTGTGGGGCCATGGAACACCTTTGACTTCATCCTGCTGTTCATGGAACTACCCTCGAATCCTTTCAGCAGTGTGTATGGGTGTGTTATTGATATTGTATTGGAATATGTGAAGAGTAAGACAAAGGAGTATTTTTATTTTCCTTAGCCCTACACAACATGCAAAGCAATCGCTGGAGCCAGTGACGCCCATGAGATTGTTGCCTAGGCCATTATAGACCCTTCATCATTTTGTCAACAGTTTCACAGAAAATCAAGAGAGCTGAAGGCAAGCTGAAGTGCTTTCTGGGTTTTGGCACGTTGCTATATTTATTTAATTTATTGTAAGAAGTTGGTATTTTTTGGTTGTGTGGCATGTACTGGATTTGGGACTTTGTTTAGATTGTGGTGTCTCTGGGCAAAGATTATTTGGATGGAGTGAAATCCTTGCGGGGGCGCAATGGGTTGGACTGGATCCTGCTCACTGGTGGGTCTGGGGTTTCAGTCCCTCTTGGGGTGCCTTGTGATGGACTGGCGTCCCATCCTGGGTGTGTCCCCTCCCCTACGCCCTGTGTTGCTGGGTTTGGCTCCGGCTCCCCCCGTGACCCTGTATGGGACAAGAGGTTTCTGATGATGTGTGTGTGTGTATGTGTGTGGGGATTCCTTGCTGGGGCTTTGCTGAGGTTAAGGTTATGACCTTGTTCTCTTAGGCTGTGTTTCTCACCTGCTTTATTCTACTCCTGTATCCTAGTCAGTGTGACATTCCGGTTGGCAGCTGAACTGTGATGGATTGGTGGGAGTTCAGTGGGAACCTTGCCAGAGCCATTGTTATGCCTGCTGGTGAAAGATGTTCAGCACTGGCCTGTCTGCGAGAGCGTGTAAACAACCAACGTTGCCCTGATGAGTGATGCTTATGTACAAGATGTCACTGAGTGGACTGGCTGTCAGGTAAGTCTTATTGAGTAATTGTCAGCCTGCAGTCTGTACAAACAAATGTGCGCAGCATTAAATTGGAAAAGCTTAATTGTTACATTTATTTATTTAGCAGACACTTTTCTCCAAAGTGACTTCCGATGATCCCTATGTAGTGTTACTAGCCCACACACCTTATTCACCGCGGTAACTTACACTGCTAGATACACTACTTACACTGGGTCACTCATCCATACATCAGTGGAGCACACACACACTCTCTCTGTTACTCACACACTATGGGTGAACCTGCACAGCATGTCTTTGGAGTGTGGGAGGAAACCAGAGCACCCGGGGGAAACCCACACAGACACGGGGAGACCATGCAAACTTCACACAGCCTGAGCAGGGATCGAACCCACGTCCTCTCGCACCACCCAGGCGCTTTTTTACTAGGTGCAGCAGTTTTTGCACCGCTACTATAAGGTGTCCCGAACGACAGCTTCTGTTACATGATCGCCTGCCTACAGGTCTATTCTAGTACTGTCAACCTATCATAGAAACGTGGATGACTGTCTGAAAGGCAAACCAAACATAGCCAACAGCTTCTGCTGTTCTCAACCATTTGAGCGTGGGAGACAATGTTCTTGTTTTGAACGTTGAGTGGTGCTAATGTTGAACAGCTTGCTGTCTCCACAGTGCAATGTCTGATAGACAATAAATGTCATTTTAACTGCAGTTTAACGTCTTCCTAGAGATGTTGCTGCTGCTGTGCCATTAAGTTGTTTAGCTTCTTTTTCTGTAGAATCTGAATGGATTTCTGAGTGTGAGTGGGATGCAAATGAACATGTAACTGGGCTTTTCAGTAAACCGCAGTATGTGCACTTTGTATCTGTGTATTTCAGCGGCAAGGAAATAAAAATATGAAGATATGTACCGCATCTTTTAAATATGCCAGCATTTTTATTGTCTAAAAAAAATGCATTTGTTCTCAGAAATAGCACACATCTTGTTTTGATAGCAAAAGCTCATTCTGTTTTTGACGATAAAACATTTCGTAACTGTCCTGTGTTGGACTGTGTGTGCGCGCGCAGAAGGCTGTGGTTCCTTTGGGAAATGTTGCGAGGAGGATTCTGACATGGACAACGACTCAGAGGAGCGTCAAGCAGATGTTTGATATTCAGGAGGCATCCTGCATGCTAGAAGTCAGGGAGCTGGGGGTTTGTGCTGAGCAAGTGCAAGGAAACACAAAAAATAAAAACTACTGTAAAGGTCGGGGGGGGGGGCTCAAATTTATATGCAGCAAAGGGCAAGTTTAGCATTTTGCTGGGTCGTTTCTTGAATCTTATTATAGCAATGAACCAGGAAAGTGAATCATTTTACTGAGAGTTTAAAGTAACTTTTTAAGTTTCTGTAATTGCTGTGATTCTGTCCAGCTGCCTTGAATACTTTTGTCATATTCCCTTATGAGCGTGACTGCTATACCGGCAGTTGCATCATACGTATGATTACATTATTGAAACCTTCTTGAAAATGACTCACCTTATAAGGAATTATGTCTACAGGAAGCTGGGAGATGTCAGGAATTTTTTTTTTTTTTCTCGCTTGCTGTGAATACCTGAAAGCTCTGCAAAGTCGTTCAAGAAATTTAAAGCCTGATGGTCAGATTTAACTACATAGACCAGAAATACATTTAATGTGACCCTGAAAGGCTTTTAATGCTTCTCTTATGCAGAAATTCTGTTTTGCTGTCTAACTCGGCAAAAATATGATGATCTGAAAGAGAGTGAGGAGGACCCCACAGTGACATCATCGGGGGGGGGGGGGGGGGGGGGGGGCTGCTGAGAGCTCAACAATGTCCTGTCCAGCCCAGTGCAGGTAACACGGACAGGTAAGATGAACGTTGGGCTTACCTTCATGTACGATAAGCATTATGTCTGGTTGAACACTCGTCTGGTTTTAGTCACTCGTTCTCACTACCTCGCTATCATTACCTGCTTCTCCAAGCAAGGATCACTGTGGTCCGGAGCCTACCCAAGAATCACTGTGCACTACGCTAGGAGGGGTACATCCTGGACAGAATGCCAGTGCAACAAAGGGTAGCCACACACACACACACACACACACACACACACACACACACACACACACATACACACACACACCTTTGCTCACACCTACACTCACTATGGACAATTGAGCATCATCAGTTCACCTGAAAGTGCATTTTAAACAGCCTGCAAATACTGTGTTTCGGTCTCATACCCAGAGAGGGTTTTTCGCAGATGAAGACACACACACACACACACACACACATAATCACGGAAAGCCTTGGTCAACAATACACAAAACACATGGATGCATTCGAAACACCTTGTGAATCACAAGATGGAAAAGACACATAAAGACAGACCAGGGAACAAAAAAACTCAATAGAATAAATTTATTTTTAAATGAATAATTTCTTTGTGTTTTGTTTTAGTTACATAAATAGAAAAGTACAATCATTGGTATAAATGTGCAACTTGCAACCGGAATTAATTTGCATACATTAAATTAATGGTACAAGACGACGCAGGCAATATGAGCCAGAGTACTGCGATGCCAAGAGGTGATGTCATAAGGAGGGTGGGTTGACAAGCGCAGCATAAGGCTTGTTACACATGGATTGTAAATTAACCAGTAACCTGGAACCAGAGTCTTTGAAAGGACCTTAAGTCTGATGATGCAGCTCGGCTACCTGAACAACGGCAAAAGGAATCAGACAGAGGGAAAGTATAATGTTCCACTGATACACAAAGAAACAGAGAACCGTTGAAATGTGAAGCAGTCCGTGACTCACATGTTGCTGTTAACACAAACAACATATTTCCATCTGTTCTGCAAGGAAGCTAACAGGTAGACATTTCCATTTATATGTTCACCAACACATAATTTAGTTTCATAACAAGCACATAAACTCGTTTTTTTATTTTTTAAAAAAAAAGATACAATTAAGCTAACTGAATAATTCAGAGAAGAGGGCAATTTGAGTTTTAACACCTTTCTTTTATAACATTTCCTAACCATATTTTAAAAAGGCAGAAATGATTAGTAACTGTACTCGGGGATTAAAAAAAAATACTGCTGGGGTGACAAACTACAGGCAAGAATGTATTGTGCGTTTTCCTTCTCTCCTAAACTCTTCTGTCCCATTTCCCAGTGGGCCTTCTTATTCTCATGTTAGTTTTCACCAAGGTGTGATGGACTTAATGGGCCTGTACTCAAGAGCAGCCGTTGGGGGTTTGGGGGGTTCACTGGTTGTGGTTTCACCGGCTACTTCCCATAGTACTGTATTACATGACTACTGTTTCTCCTTTATTAAGACATTGGTTTTTTTGCATGGGCATCACAGATCTTCAGTGGCCATTTCAGACAAACAACACCGTCTCAGTGTAACATCATTCACAGGTTCACGCAGCCATCTGGACACATTTGGCTTTCATATTGCTCTATGTAACAATGCAACGACGGACTGATATTGATAGGGAAAGAGAAAAAAAAAATACATTGACATCACCTCTCAGAAGCACTGAAACTAATTACAAAGACATATGTGTCCACAGACCTCCTCACTACCAGAGTGGAGGATATAGAGGACATTATGACAGTAAGATCCATTGCAATCAATGGAAATACATTTTGCAAAATGCAAAAGGATATTATTTTACAGAATAAACTAGATATAAATGTATTTAAGTTTTGGACATGTTCATATATGTTATATATAGAAACGTGTCCATATTTGCAGGGAAAATGTAAGGCAATTTAAAACAAAGCCATGCATGGATTTAAACGGTTTCTAATATGTTAAGTTTCCTAATTCTGTACAAGCTTAATGCATCAACAGCGTCTTTAAAAATAAAGCATTTCAAGGTTTTTTTAATCCTACTTTATTTTTTTTCAAATCCTTATCTACCTGACCCTATTCACTGACCATGTGTATCATCATCCTAGTATTATACGTAGGCACTCACACATACAACACGTGCATGCGCAGGTACATTAGGTATTATTAGACACCAATGGAGGGTCTAAGAAGGGGCAGAACTGCAGTTGAACATCACAGTCAAAGTCATGGTGACATGAAGGGCGGCAGGGGGGTGAGGAGAGTATATTCACACCGCTTTCCCAACTTGATCCATTTTGTAACAAAATTTGGTAAGATCTTATTAACCTTCCAAAGCCTTCTTATAAAAAAGGACTATATCAGATATACAGCAAATGAATTACGCTCCGGAGTTACAGTGTGTGATGATTCTCCATAAAGGAAGGGAGGTAGGTGAGGGTTGCTATAGGGGATGACGTTGAGGTGAACCAACCCAGCTCGATGAGATGGTTTCCACCGGTCACAGTTGGACACACCTACATTTTTCCAGTCTTCAGACCCTCAATTTCAAAATCCTGTAAGATCATTTTGTGGCCTTCTTTCTGCTGACACTGCAGAATTAAAAACACCCAATACAGGATTTGCTGTGTTGATCGGCCACAGGCCCCTCCTATCTATGGAACTGTTATATGGATGCATCCCAAGGAGAGTGTTCAGGAGTCTCTTAAGAGCTCCAGAACTCGACAGGCTGTATAAACATTTGCTTCCCTCCCGGTATGTACAGTACATTGTGTTTGTCGTCTGAATCGTAGGCCGATGACGTTTTCTAGGTTTACAAAAATATACCTGTTAAGATTTCTGTTCTATGTACATGTTTACTTCGTATGGCTTTACAATAACTGCATGCAGGAAACTATATCAAGCCTGAAGTTTTCAACTACCTGAGATTTTTTCTTCTTTTACTCTAACTGCTGTAGAATATATGCAAACTATATAGTAAAGAATATATGGTAAATATGGAAAGCAGTAATCTATCAGTTTCCTTCTAAACGTGGCACACCGTTATAGATGCTTAATTTCTATATACACTAACAGGGTATATATACACAGCTTGGACTTGGTAGCAGTGAGCACTGCAGAAGAGGTTGGGATATGCAGGCGCAGCATAGTGGTTTGTGCCAGATAATGAACAGCAGGAGAGCCTGAATGTGCGGGAGGATGGGGGAGATAGATGCTGATGATGAGAGCCATGGAGGATGGGGAGACCTCTGTGTTAATGGGAGTCGATTTGGCCTCCTCCAGCAGCTGCCCTATCCTGCAGTGAGCTGCCCTCTCTACTCACATGCACTGACTGCTCATCGTTTGCCTTCGCTGCCTGGCTCTTGCCGCAGGACCCCCCCTCCTCTTTCCCTTAGTCTTCCGTAGCGCTCCTCCATCTGTGCTCCTTGTTCTCTCGTGCTCCTGCGTCTACTCCTTCCTCTCAGTTGCCCGCTTTGAAACTCCACGCACCCAAAAAGAAAAAAAAAAAAAAATGCCAAGGTCATCCAAAAAAAGGTGGTCAATCTGTCTCTCCCTCTCTGTGTCCGAGTCCACTCCTCGGCTCCACAGCCTGCACGAGGCGTCCAGTCAAGCCCTGAAACAATGGCCACATGTTACATATGATATCATGGAAAAACAGCAGGAGGCTAATATCAGGCAAGCTGCTGTGCAACAAAGCTTTGGCTTTCTTTAAAAATGAAAAAAGAACATCTTCTTGGCAGCACTATTTAACCATGCAAATAAAAAAGAAATTCATGAACTCATTTCTTCTTTCCACAATCCTTCTTCATTCATATGCAACGTGCCTGCTCTAGCATCCTTCGCCAGCCAACGGTCCATTCCGCCATTAATCCCGACCCTACGCTTGTTTTTATCGTATGACAACGGCACTCTGTGCTATTAATTCAGGCACTAAGGGGTCTGATGAGATATTCTTTTCTACATTAATGAATCCTTTCTTCCTGCCGTTTAAATAAGAACCTGGTCAGAAATGGAGAGCTCAATGCAACGAACCTCTAATTGAAAGCGACAACATCCATGATAAGAGCTGATAATAGTCTTATTCTTGGTTAATCTACTCTCGCACTCCTCCTCTTTTGTTCAGAGGACGAGCTAATTTTGTAGGTTTTATGTTTATATTTTCAGGGTTTCACCCCGTGTGGTCCGTGGAACCAGGCTGTGGTGGTCAAGCACTGAAGAGGAAAAGAAGGTTAATCTGTTTTAGTTTGATGATTCTTCTGCAAAGGGCGCAGGTTTTGCCAACTAGGTATCTGAAAACGCAAAGAAAGAAGCATGACCACCAAGTGTTCGATAAGATTTTCAGTGCTTCTTGTGCCCTGGTAGGCCAGAGTCTGCGGGTTTCCATCTGACTGAAGCGAGGTTGAACACTGTGAAGACAAGGTGGACCATGTCCGATGCTGAACTACCAACTACCAAACATGAGGACGCCTGTATATTTTTTTTTAAAATATTTGAATCATAGCATTTAAACAAAGAGTACTGTACGACTCTTTAACAACACTACAATTAAACTAATTATCAAAGATTTAATGCTTCGGCTGGGAAAGTGTCTTAAAGGTTTTATATAGGCCCCATTGAATGCTCTATCTGTGCAGAAACCGGCGTTATAAATACTTAATTATATAACTTGCAAAGGCGTTATTGAGGTCTTTCGTGAAGACGTTTAAATCTTGTACCGGAGTACGAAAGTAGAACCTGCTGTAAAAGCACTGTTGTGGCTGCAACACAGCGTCTTGCGACTTAAATTCTGCCTCCTTCAAAACACCAAATGATGGACAGAATGAAGAATTTGGAAAAGTTAAAAAAAATAAAAATAAAAATAAGCTATGCTTCCTCCCCTATTATCACCACAACCCACAATACTGTATAAAACCACTTGTGCTACCAACAGCTCTGGCTACATGCAAGACATGCTTTGAAAAGACCGAAACACAGCATTCAAATCATTTTGTCAGGCCTTTGAATCATCTAACAGGCAAAAGGGCTTTAATCCAGGCACAGAAGCTCCTTTGTAATGCAGCAAAAGGAAAGTTTGAGTGGACAAAGATCTTTTTGGTTATTAGTCTAACTACGTGTAATCAAAATGTATGCTTAAATTACCATGTAAGTCAAAAAGTATCTATAATAATGTTTTTTTTTAAAAAAAAAATAAAATAAAACCATTATTGGAGATATTTTTGGCTTACCCTCATATACCAGCCTTTGTTTGTGAGATTTTTCAGGTAGTTACTGAAAAGACTGTAAATCATTGTGATCAAACATTGTCCTCCAGTTTCAGAAAAGCTAATGCATAGTTTGAGGAGATATATATGATATTACAGTAATTTTGAGATAAAAGGCTCTTAATTGTCTATTTAAATGCTGTATGTTGACTTTTTGGGAAGAAAGGTATTTTGCTAGTATACCTAGCAGCAACTTATAAAATGATCATCATAGCAACTTTAATTTTAAAGCAATTACAATATCACAAGTATTAATGTCCATGTTACAATAAGTTTTCTCTAACACTGAGGACTAGTGACAAATGCTGATATATAGTAAACAGAATGTGTTTCTGTGGCTTTGAAGCAGACAATTGAAGACCACCAATGTTTGCAATTCGAGACCTTGGAGTAGTTACGTAATTCCCAACGGTTTTGATACTTAGCAGTCTTTCAATGACCCTAATAATGGCGCATGTGCCAGCATCCGGTATGACGTGTTACTGCAGGTCCAGCTCAGACCTCCTGTGCAGCTTGATAGAAATTTTCAGGACGTATCCTGATGAGAATGACACCACAAACAAGAACATCGATGGAGACCCATGAGAGAAACTGAATGGCTGCAAACTTTGTGGCTCCATTGCTCCTTAGGTTTGTTCTGATCTGTATCCATATCTGATTTTCTCTTTCCTTCTCTTATTCATGATTGTCTTTCCCTTTAACCACTTCACCCCCTCCCTCTCCTTCTCTCCAACCCTTAGCCGCCTCTACCTGGTGTCGCTGGTCTCAGCCAGCCTGTTGTTCATGATACCGAGGGCACCGACGCCCCCGGAGAAGCCGTTCTGTCGAGAGCTCCCACACACGGTCCTGGGGAAGCCGTTGGCCGATTCGGAGAGCTGCTTCTGCATGATGGCCAATGACACCCTGTTCGAAGCAGTGAGGTCACGCATGGAGATCATTTCTCCGGAGAGGCGACGGCCCTCGGTTTCGCTGTCACAAGGACCCTCCGAGTCAGGTGGCCGTGCAAAGCGGCCGCGACGGACACGTGATCCTGGTCGAATGGCATTGCGGCGGCCCAGGAAAGCACCGCCATTTTTGCCACAGCGTTGACAGCAGAGGCAGCCCATTCGGCGCAACATCCAGTTCAGAACCTGCTTGATGACGATGGAAATGACATTAAAGAGTGAGTAGATGCAGCAGACACCAGACAAGATGAAGAGGAAGTTGGCCAGCCTGTATAGGCCCTGGTGTGCATAGGCCGCACGCTGGCTGCTCACCAGGTCCCCAAAGCCAATGGTGCTAAAAGTGACAAAGCAATAGTAGAGCGAGTCCAGATAGGCCCAACCCTCTACAGGGGTGTACATGGCTGATGCTCCGCAGGAGAGGACAACAGCACCTAGGCCCAGAATGAGCATCACATGGTAGACGGAGGGCTTCCAGCCTGGCAGGTACCCTTCGGCGAAGTCGCGGCGCAGGCCCGGGGGCAGGAGGCCGCTATGGCGCAGCCGCCGCTCACGTACTGCTTTCATCACCACCGCCAGCAGGGTGATGATGCGCTCCAGGAACAGGTTAAAGAACAAAATCGTGGCAGCGCAACCCAGCAGCCCGTAGAAGATAAGGAACACCTTGCCCGCCACCGTGACAGGAGTGGTCATGCCGAAGCCTGTAGAGCGAGAGGCAAGAGAATGGAAACAGACTTAGCATCAAAGAATAGCTAGACAGCACACATGGGGTTTAGGGATTCTTTAGAGCAAGACAAAGTGATAAAGTTATGATAAAGCTTGAGTATACTGCGTAATTTGGGATTGTCAATAAATTGAAAGAGATGCTCAGCGAAACAAAAAAAGAAGGGGTTCATTAATTGTGTATGATTTAGCAAACTATGGGTGGTATGGACTGTTACTTCCAGTCTGAACAGAAATCTTTTACTTCCATTCCAGTCAATTACAGTGATTGCAATGGGTAGGCAGCAGGTCCGACACCTAGCAACTAAGCAGATTGCACAGGCAAAGTGAAGTTTTCCACGTCCGCTCCCAAACTGAATTAAAACAAAGGTCAGAGTTTGACACTGGCACACGGAAAGGAGCATTAGCTGATGAGCTGGTCTCCTATATCGTAACATCACCTTCCGATTCACGTGGACGACAATCTCCTCCGGTCCCCAGCCCACGATATCTGCAGGCCATGTGATGCCGTTACTATTTTTTCAGCTGTGACCGAGCTAAAAAAAAAAATTTAAAAAGCAACAGGCACTGCAAACTCGTAAATATGCATCCCAAACTGGGTAATATTAAAACTAGTCACTTCTTACTGAAAGTACATTCACTTCTTTGACAACATCCTGGAAAATTGCAAATTTCAGATGTCACAATTAGACAATGGAAAGAAATTTGATGGTATATGTGGCTCAGCCAGTAAGCTGGGTCCAAACTGAAGACAACTGTAATGTAGCGTAAATGTTTATATGTCCCTCCAAAAAAAAATTACTAGGAAGGTGATCAGGAATCGTGGATATTGTGATAATGTTTTATGTAGCTACTCGTGTGATGAACGTTGGTGCATATGGTGGAAAGAAACTGGCTGTACTCAAGAATCATGCGTCTGCAGCTATATCTCTGTTTCTCATAATGTAATGAACACGCTGTATTTTCTATGAGAAGTACATTGCTTTGGAGAAAAGCATCTGCTAAATGAATACATGTAAATGTAAATGTAAATGAAACCCCTAAATTAATTCCCCAAGAGCCTCGGACCATGACCGGCTTCCTATAAAAGACCATTGAAACAGTATTTACAGGCATTGGGACTGTTCAGCAATGATATTACAGAGAATCTCAGTGATTGAAAACAGAGAGAAACTGTTAAGCGTTCTTTAGAAAGCCATCCATCCCAGAGCTCCATTGCTAATTAATTAGGGCTCCTTTCCCGCAATCCTACTGAAATGGCATGATTGTCAAGTATGGAGGTTAAAGTCTCTGCTCCACATCAGAGATATGCAGTACCCGGCTTGGTTTTATTAAGGCCCAAATTATAGCAGGTCTAAAAATGCAGAGGCATTGATTCCCTATGCTGTCTCAAGCCATTACCTTACACTGCTGTGCCAGTATGTATTAAGGGTGGAAAAAGAACAAAGCCAAGACTAAATCAAATCGAGTCTTGCAGTTTCTGGTGATGCCCTTGCTTTCTCAGGCAGAAAGACAACTCAGCAGTGCAGCGGACTTTGAAAAGTTCATGTCGTGAGCCAAAAGAACATCCTGATAAATTTAAGAATTTTTCCCCTATTTATGATTTATAAAAATGCTTACTCAGAAAGCAAGGGTGCTTCTCATGCTGTGTTTTTAATAGTATCGTCGATCATTCTTGTCATTCTTGCAATATGCTCGTTTAATCCTTTCCCGGTAAGAGTTTTGAGTTTGTAATCACACGTGCAATAGCGTTTGATCAAAAGAAAGCATTTCAACCAATTTCGTAGAACCAAACACAAAAAACTAAAAGATTTCATGAGTTTAAATAAATTTACTGAGTTTAAATACATAAAGTAATTCTCTCCTTTCAGCACAGCAGGTCTGAATTAAAGCCACAAGGATGGCAAAATTCTCCTTTAAGGAAAGAGAGGTCAAGTTAAAGCATGAGTAACAATCTAGAAACCATCCATCTCAATGGGGAATCACTCAGTTTAATGTGGATGATACAGCTAAATAGACGGAGGAAGTTTAAACAGCTGGTGAATTGATTCAACCTTTCTCCCTTCAGCTTCTTTCACATCTCATGAGGTCTTACTCCAGGCTCAAGCTGAATAGTGCTCAAGTAAAACCGCAAAACTGGTAGTGTGGTGTTAGAGCTGCTGCTTTTGGACCCAAAGGTCATAGATTCAAGTCTCACCTCTGGCTGTAGTATGTTTGAGCAATGTACACACCCTGAATTACACCAGTTTAATAATGTAAGTTGTTTTGGAGAAAAGCAATGAGTAGCTGTAAATCCAAGGAGGCACAGGGTCAGGTACACACACCTCGGACAACACAACCAAGAATCTCGAAGCACCAATTGATCTGAAGAACATTTGGAGGAAACCAGTGCATTTGGATGAAAGGCATTCAAGTGCATATAAACGAGCTGAACTTGACATGGAACACCACTATGCACTGAACCAAGTATTTATGGTGGCAAAAGGGAATATAATATTGTTTCCAGATGGATCTTTTCTAAAATACATTTTAAAAAGGAAACTGGGCCCTTTCTAAAGTAGTGATTTTTTTGTTTTCATTATTAAAACCGCTGGGTAAGAATTTTTAAAGAAAATACAACCTAAATATTAAGGCCAAAGTTAAACCTTTGTCACAAATTGAAATTCTCCAGTAGCTTACTATTGTCAGTAATAAACTTGCGATTAGTTTGAAAAAACATTTTACCATGCTTGTAAGAAATGATATATGAACCAATTACATACCCTACTGAAAGCTGCAGAGCATCCATTTTCACTTGCTTCCTTGTGCAATTTAAGTGCAATAAGGGGAGCAGATTAAAAAATCATAATGGCTAGAACTCATGTCATTTTGCTGGACTCCTTAATCTCTCTCACACGCACACAAAATCAGGAAATGAAAACAGGAAAAGCTGTAAGAAAAGGGTAAAACAGGCTAAAAATGAACATGTGAAAAAACAATAAGCCACAGTACCCACAGAAACATGTCAAAAACTAAACAATAAACGTATTTACTTTAAAAATGTCAAAATAAATAAATAAATAAATCACATAAGATAAAAGATGTAAGTATTGTTCAATCTAAGCGCAATATTAGACGAGATTGACTTAAATCTTTCATTTTTCCCCCTCTAATTCAATGTATCAATAATCTACATGTGTATTCCAGCGTGTGTAAGAAAAATGGGCATAAAGCGCACAGTTCAGAAAAACAATTAAAGACATGCAAGAACAGTTTTTCTTTACCACGACCATGTTAGTCTCCAGGTGATTTAAACCAAAAATGTCTATTTCAAGTCAAAGACAAAGTCAAAGTCAACTTCATTGTCATTCCCACAATATATGTAGGACATGCATAGGAGTGAAATAATGTTTCTCCTGGATCAGCGTGTGAACAGAGAGGAAAATGTAGAGAACAACATATGCTATTCCTACTACTACTACACAATGCAAGTAATGCTGCTATACTATATAACTACTATATAAATAATATGTAAATAATACGCAAACTACAAAAGTAAAAAGACTCCAGGATCAAGTGCAGTGATTTGTTCAGTCTAATAAACAGAAATGTCAACAGATTGTACAGGAGCTACAAAAGCTTTTTTTTTTTTTTTAAAAAAAATATAGAATACAGAATATAGGATATTTACAGGGTCCATTATGAGCTCTGTACTGCTGGTTAGATCTCCTGGCTGAGTCGGGGTGACATAAACGAAGGTCCACCGCACTCTGCCAGTCCTGCTGTGTGGGATCTATTTGGATCAAACACAACACCACAATAATGTCACAATAATATTTGCTACCCGCAACATGCTCAATGGGGCATATGGTGACTAATTATTTCCAGGAAGAGGAACAGAACTCCAGCTCACAGTTGCAGAGAAATCACTTTTGTCAAAATAAATCACTAGCAATACGCGAGTGTATGAGTGCGTGCTGCGTGTTAGTGTGTGTATGTACGTTCTTGAGCATGTGTGCACGTGCACGTGACTGTGTTTGTGCACATGCATGTTGACATGTCTGTGTATCCACACAGCAGATGGGGAGTTCCGGTTCCAGGCTCCGCTAAAATTCCAAGGGCTATTGCACACCCCCCTTGGCAGTGTCACAGAGCTGGTTCCAGCGCCATCCCCCAGTCTACCCAGCCAGAGTTGTTAAAAAGCTAAATGATCCAGCACGCACACCCAGTTCCTACTGCAACAGCAGCAATCAAAGAAACTCATTTACATCTCCCAGCCGAGAGAACTAAGAGACAAGAGCTATTTCTAGGTGCTAATCGGGCAGCCGTTTAATGAAATAAGAAACAAACCAGGGAGGTTATGACTAAAACCAATGCTCCACTCGGGGTAATTTTGTATCTGTCCCATTTCTTTCAGAAAATATCAAATTTATATAAAGTCGCCGGCTGACCTTACAGGGACCTATACAGACTATAATATCCCGACCCCATGAAAATGAGAAGGCAAAAAAACAGGACTGTCCGCTGAGTTTGACCGCACCATCTGCTGCCCGTACGGGACAGGGGGTACGGTCGGGGGGGGGGGATGGCTGTAGAGCTCATGCAAGGAATATTGAAAAATGTCCTTACAGAGCTAAGCATGCACAAAAACATAAACACGGCAGCAGAGAAACAACAAAAGAGCACATACCTCTGCAAATTTGCATACGTAATACAGACCAAACAGATGTATTTATCCACAAGCAACGGCAACAATCCAGCTGGCAACTCCACTTGCGAGACGTGCAGCTCAAAAGGCTTCCATACACATTCAAAATAATCATACACACACACACACACACACCAATGCACCTGCAGTGTATAGTCTAATGCTGGCTGTGTGTATGTGTAAATTGCCAAGAGTGCTTAACAGATTCCTCATTAGGACTGTGGTAATTACACGATGGTGCTTAATTGGAAAGGAGCAACCCTAATAAAAAATAAATCTAGAAAATCAATTAGGCACAAGCTGAGCTGAAACGTACCAGTCATTTTGGGAGCTGACATTAATTATACTGAGCTGATGAGGGATTTTGATGGCATGAAATGAGTCATCTTTCTTGGTTGGCAAAACACCTTACAACCCTGGCTAGCGGCTAAAATGTGTGAGCGATGCCCATATGGGGCGACACGGTGGCACATCGAGTAGCGCTGCTGTCTCACAGCTCCTGGGTGCTGCAAAAGGACATGGGTTTGATCGCTGCTCAGTCTGTATGGAGTTGGCATGTTCTTTCCATGTCTATGTGGGTTTCCTCTGGGTGCTCTGGTTTCCTCCCACACTCCAAAGACATGCCCTTCAGGTTTACCCATAGTGTGTGAGTGTCAGAGAGAGAGTGTGTGTGTTCCACTGATGTATGGATGAGTGAGCCAGTGTAAGTCACCGCGGTGAATAAGGTGTGCGGGCTCATAACACTACACAGAGTTTGTTGGAAGTCGCTTTGGAGAAAAGCATCTGCTAAATAAATAAATGTAATGTAGATATTTAAAATAGTTCCCTCCATCAAAGACACCTGCCAGTTAGACAGTAATTTCCTAGTATGCTGTATATGCATCTTACTTGTTTCCTGTTGAGAGAACCCCAGGCTGATGGATCTAAGGGTGATTTTGTGTAGAAGAGCTCAGCTTGACTCTAGCAGAATGATGCAAATTTAAACCCCAAATGGAAACCACAGTTTTTAACTTAAGCGAGGTTTTTAACACTTTTGTCTGTGCATACCCAGATATTACAACAGGTTTACCAGTTTAAATACAGCCCATTTTTAGAAATTAACAATATACGTGAACAGGACGATTTGCAGGAACATCTTGGATTTTTGTTTCCTCTTGCTTTGTTTCCCCAATTCTTGAATCCCCTGAATGCCTCACAGTGCACCCAGGTGCTTCTCTGGTATTTTATTCACTATTGGAGGATTTCCAGCTCAAGACAAAAGTAATGACTGACATTGCTGTCCCACGCATTGATTTACTGTCAAAGCAAAACAGCATCCCTTCTGCTTCTTTGTAAAAAAATAAGCAAAATCTTATTTCTTTCCTTTGTCATAGATTTAGTTTCTTCAATTCAGTTTTTATAATCTACTTTAAATTGCTGCAGAAGATATGAAGAACAGGTTTTTTTTTCCATGCAGCACATGAAACTTCACATTAGTTGAAAAGTAGAGTTTCCACCCTGGGGTGTTCATTTAATTAGAATCAGAAATTGTTGACCATGCACATGATGCTATGACTGTGTCTGTCCTTGCAAGAGGAAAAGGGAACATTTAACCCAATAGAACAATTAATATATAGGGCAAATACTATCTTGATTTCACAATAACTTACAATCCCGGGATATTAAAACACTGCAGTACATATTCACAACTCATAATGGACATAGCTTTAGAGGTAAATATTAAAGTATAATAAAAGTGTTATATTATGCAGTACTTTTATGCTTTCTGCACAATCAAACCTGTTACAAGATAGCATAAGCAACTGTCATAGCAGCTGTGACCTAATAGATGAACTGGCCTTGGTAGGAAGGAGACCACTTTTGGAAAAAAATACACAATTTTTTTCTGCAGCGCTTCCCTGAAGGTAATGTGGCCTTGTGTGGGACGGAGGTGGCCACACAGACCGGACAAAGGCGTGAGGACAGCAGAACTCAGGAACAAAAGGGCTTTATTTACACAATTCGACTAAATCAACCAGGGATGTACCCTCTTTAAAACACAACACAAAACCAAATGAAGCTCACGCAAAATATCACAGCAAAACAAGGGGGGTGATTCAATACAAACCTAGGGCCATTCTAGGGAGCCCTCCTACTCCCTGCCAACAGTCTCCAAAAAGCTCTCACAGTCGTCAGACCAGCTGCCTAAAAATCCTGGCTGATTTCGTCTCTACTGTCAGCAGCTGGTTGTTATAAATCAGTGAAGGGATGCAATGCAGAGCTCTCGATCAGAGCCCGCCCTGCCGCCTGCCTAGGAATCACCACCCACTTGCTCACACCTATTTCTGGAAGACAGTCCTTCCTGGATGAGTAACATGAATTAAAAATCTAACTTTTTAAATTTCACTTATTTTATTATGCTGGTATCCGTGTATACTTCTTCAGCAGTGAAATATTACAGCCCACTCTTCTGGATGCTTTGAAGACAATTCTTGGCCATTTGTCTTGTTAATCTTGAAACGCGTTTTCCATAGCAGGGGCAGCACATTGGAAGAGCAGGCAATAGGAGTGCGTCAGAGAGTATGAATCGCGCACTTGTGCATAGGCTCGATGCCTGTTCGGTCTCAGCGAGTTCTCATGTTCTGCCAGTGTTCATCGCGCTCACTCTGTTCCAGGTGCTCCAGTTTCTCTCTGAAGACGCGCATATCAAGTGGATGAGTCTCTCTAGACCATCATAGTGTGTTAATGTGTGCATGACTGAGTGTGTGCCCTGCAATGGCATCCTGTCCAGGCTGTGTTTCAGTTTCTGGGCAACTGCAAGCCTGAGCTGAGCAAGCAGTTACTAATAGTGAATGAGTGAAAGTGAGTGATTTTCACAACAACGTATTATTGGCGTATTTAAGACATTTCTGGAAACTGCTCCGTATAACTGGATCACAACATTTTGGTAATATTTCATAAAAAGCCATGTATTGCTGTAGTGTTTCATGACACCTGTCAGTTTGTTTTCCAGCTGCCCCATTTAGGGATCCCATGCTGACTGTTTCCACATGAAGCCAACTGCTGATTCCACTGTTCAGAGAAAATTCATCCCACAAGTCAGTCCATCTTGGGCCGAAGTTTAACGCTGTCTAATTTGAACTTGGTTTGAGCTTCTCTGCAACAAACATGCCGCGGCTGCTCACTAAATTGTTTGTTTTTGAATGCGTATCTATACTTTGATACATTTTTAAGACGTGCACTACTTAAGTGACTTTTTCCCAGGTATGCTCATCTCAGGTTAGCTGAGTGTTCAGATACTGGGACAGAGATTGAAATGCACTTCAGCAAAATCATGAAGCGCTATATGACAAGAAGGCCAACTATTTTGTGAGAAAACTGAAGTTCATCAAAATGGCAGCAAAAAGCTCCCGACAGTTTTGCTTGCATCTGTGGAATGACTAGGCCAAAGAACAGAGGTAAGTGGATTTGTTGAAGATTTTATTTTATTCCCGTAACTTCTGAACACACAAAGTGGGAGTCTCAAAATCAAATAAGAAAAATAAATGAGAAAGTTAAAGAAAATGTTTTTTTTTTTTTAAAATCAGCGCAACGGAAAACTAGAAAAAATCTGTTGAACTCAAAGCCGGATCTCAAGTTACTCCCTTCCTCCAAAAATCATGCTTTTCTGTGAAGTGTTTGAATTTTAAACCATTTTTTTCCGAATTGGCCCGGGCTTACACCTGCACCTGGTGTGTCTGTGTGGGAAGGGAGTGGGCGTGGGCAGGGTCTTGCCTGATAGACTGTGCATAAATTTGTTAAAACTGTCAACGTATAAGAGAAAAACTGTCAAAATTAGAAAAATCTAAACTGTGGTGCAAAAGTGGCAGATGGAGAATGGTGGCTCCGGAGTTTGTCTGAACACTCTGTGAACTTTGAGCCTAAAGTTCTGAGGAGTTCCATCAATCTAGGAGCCTGACAAATCACAGCACTGCAGTCACCTTGGCTATTAATATGTGGACCAAAATGAGGTGAAATGAGGTGAAAAACTTTGAGAGGACAGTATAGATGGTACCAGTCAGCTGGTTAAGTGAGAAGAGGAATAGAGAAATGTTCGGAACGTCATCGTTCACAAAGTTCTACCGCTCTTATGACAGGTATGTGTAATAACATTACACGAGCTCACATTGTATTTCAGATATTGTGTCGTGCACCCCTCAATGTGGGCTTGAAGGAGACTGCTCTGGAAGCTGCTGTCAGTTGCAATTAATTTAAAAGCTCCTCTATATTAGCGAGCCATTGTATGTGAAGTCGGCCTTCGTTCCCTTTCCATTCAGCCCTTACTGGAGTCTTTCAAATGACCCTACGTGCAGCTAGAGAATGAGCAAAGACTTTCCCAGGGTTTTAACTAAAGGAACCACTAAGCAGAAGACAATGTCACAAAGAAATTATCTTCAAGGCTAAATCAAATCCCCGCAACCATGGATCAGCTCTCATTAGCAAAAACCCATGTAAGATCATAGAGTACGAGTGCTATGTTCTGACACGATACCCACAAGAAAAAGCGCTGAACTTTGCCTGGTCCAGTTATACACGATGTTCACACCTTCAAATGCCCAAAACCACTGTTGTTACTCAAGAACATGGAAAGTTTGATGAGTTCCAGCTCATTATTTTGGAAATATTTCAAGCCTGAATTAATTCAGGCAGTGGTCAATACAGTGCAATTTGTGGATGGCAGTGGGTCCTGTCAGGATGTGAAGAACTGAGCTTGGCAGAGCAAATGGATTGGAACCAAGAACAAGCCGTTCTTGAACGTCGAGGAATCGGACACCCACAGAATGATCCATCTTTCAATCTGACACCAATCAACGCTCAACCGATGTGAAATAAAATGAAAATGAATTATACATAAGTCCTTTTTCATCACCTACAACACATCATACAGGTGAGAAAAGCAGAGGTGCAGTAAGGAATTTACTGACATTGAACATGCCAGGATTTCTAACTTGAACGCATGGCTTCCCATAGGCAGGGATGAATTAAGATGAGACAGAGTTGACAGAACTGTGAGTAACTAAAGAAACGGTTGCCCTTTCTTAGCTGAAGAGTTCACAGAAAGATCAGATCTGTAAGTTACCGGGGGAGGAGGCTGGAGCTGCTGTTTGCTAGTTCCCAGAAACGTTTCCCTTCTCACAGCTTTGATCGTACAGGTGTGTGACTTATAGCTGGGGGGAGTCAAACAGCTCCCATCCTCACTTCACCTTTGAATACATACACACACTCAACACCTCCTTCTGAGTTCACAGTTTAGGATGTACCCTGAAACAGGAGGAGCACTTCAGTAAAGTGGAGATTTATTTGTCCTATCAAAGAGTTGATAGCGAAAGGACAAAGAGATTCTCTCTACCACATAGTGAAAGGCAAGCATGTTCCTGACAACTATGCGACAGGGATGGATGAAGCAACCAAATCCACTTTCCTCTCCTTTGCCCACTCTCTTTTCTATTGCATGTGATTTTATGGGCCTCCTGTGATCCAGATGTATTATCAGGCTACAAATCACCATCGTCATTTGTTCTTATTTCACAGTCTGCACACCAGTGGCTCCTGGGAAAAATTCTAATAAATAAAATCAAAATTGAATTTACATTTATATTTATTCATTTAGCGGATGCTTTTCTCCAAAGCGGCACGGTGGCACAGTGAGTATCGCTGCTGTCTCACAGTGCCTGGATGGTGCAAGAGGATGTGTGTTGCCTTAATTTAAAAAAAAAAAAAAAAAGAATGTTTTCTGTGTGGGTTACCTCTGGGTGCTCTGGTTTCCTCCCATTGGAAGCCGCTTTGGAGAAAAGTGTCTGCTAAATAAATAAATGTAAATGTAAAGCAATGTCCATCCCCAAGAACTATACAAAAAGTGCATTAATCCAAAAGAAGGAGAGATTTGGATGCAGACACATGATTCTTGAGTACAATTTGTCACCACCGTATAAACCAATATATACAATATATATTACATAAATTTCCACTCTGTTGTACAGTAGTTAGATTAGTTATAAAATAGGACACCTGTAATACTTGTTCTGACATTGACCAAAGTAGTAACCGGATTTCAAGAGCCTGCACTCTGATTCACACTCTAACTCTATCGTGAACACACTTACTAGTGTTAATTATGGCAGTCATAGTTATGGTGTTCTCCAGTCTTGATTTATTAAGTGGTGCATTTATATCATTTTAACACTGTTGCAGCCATATGTGACAGAAGAGCCCTGTTGCAAGGCCTTGATATACAGCCCTCATATTCCATTCTCTTGTTTGCTGTCTGAGCAGGATAATTTTTCAAAGACGGGTCAAACACTCATGCCTCTAATCGCGCTTGAAGCATACACTAGCATAATAATGTCTCATTTTTGCTGACCAGAGTGGTTTTCCATTTTTTAACTCTACGATTTCCTGCTCTGCCTGGATTTTCATAACGAACCAAAGATCTGCGGAAGGGAAGCTGAGTAAGAAAAACAGAAATGTGAGTAGGTGTCCTTTGACATTTCTCCTGGAAACACAAGGTGTGAAACTGGTGGCCTGCAATAAGTTCATTTGTGAATGTGTGTGTTTTGGGGGAGGGTGTACATCTATATGTGCAAATCCTTGACATGTCACTTTTCCAGCTGATTACACAACACCGTTGAAATGATGTCAAGCATTGCAGTGGGTTCAACACAAAGAAATGCAGAACTGGGCTTAGTGGAAACAGCCAGTGTTAAACATTTTTATGCAGCAGACCCAAGTGTGTCATCAGCATGCAATGGAGAGAAAATGCTGGAATAGAGATCAGAAACTGTCTGCGCAAAAGATTGGGGCTCAGTCCAGTAAAAGAGCCGGTCTCGATTTAGCTGTACAATTTCCACCTTACCGGGGGAAAGCGGCTTGAAGCATTGTAGCCTCTGGCAAAGATTAAGGGATTTGTTTGGAAGCAGGACAGCTTCTTGGAACTAACTCATAAACTATGGCAAGTTATGGGGATCATCTCTAATTTAAAACCAGTCATATGGTGGTCAGTCAGAGGAAGGGTTGTCACCTGAATCCAAAGCCATGGGGTTATGTAAGCCTAGTCGTGAACATGGTTTACTTCGTTGCAGGGTAGAGAGGAAGTGCACTAGTCAGCTTGCATACCAGCTGATTGAGTTCTGTACTCCAACACAAAGGAAGGCATGACTTCTGGGAAAACAAGCTCCTTGTCAGACATAGAAAACACTGAGATCATCTCCCCTCTGTTATGTTATTCCCACGGCGCGGTTGCGTCGGACCCAAGTGCGGGACACAGGAAGCTTGGTCAAGGGGCGGTTCAGTAGACGTTGTCAGGGAACGGCCAAAGGGTCACCGATGTAGAAACAGAATCCAAAGGGGCAAATCCAAGAACCGTAATCCAAGAAACAGGCGAGTGATCAGGCAAACCAGTGAGTCGGAGACGAGGTGAGGACGAGGAGCGAGGAGCAGGGCGAGGAACAAGGAGCAGGGCGAGGAACGAGGAGCAAGACTAGGAGCGCAAGTGATCAATAAGGCTGAACAAGGTTCCGCATCGGGCTGTGTTCCGCAGCCCCTTTTTAAGCTTGTGCTTGCTAATTCGAAGCAGGTGTTTCCTGTTGCGCAGCCGTGGGGGGCGTAACACCCACAGAAGGGTTGCATTGCTGCACAAACCGTTTCCGCCATGCAAACTATGAAAATAGATGTATAAATAAAATTGGAAGTAATCTTTATTTTGGTGACACCTTTGTCCAAGCTGACATAATAGATAACTAATTCTACAGTGATTTGACCATTTATACAGCAGTGTATCAATCCAGGGTAAGTACCTTTATCAATGGTACTATGACAGAAGCAGGGATTCAAGCAAGGGACCTTCAGCTTGAAAATAACAGCCCTGATGAGTACACCATGTGCTGACCCTCACATCTTGAGTTGCAAAATGTAAGTGACTCTGAAATCAGGACTCTTCGTTAAGTAAAAGAAGTGAGGTTATGGCTTGGGTGGCTGAATGCCTTTACCTTGGCAGGCCTGTAGCAGTTGGGTGAGAGTATAGTAAACCAGCATGCCCTTGTGGTACACTGGCAGAAAATAATCACAGGTGTAGCTTGCCCTATCATGCCCAGAAGGCTAACAGCCTTCAGCCAGGGGCTCTTTCCCTTTTGCTGAAATGCATCGTGTCCAAGGTGAGAAAAAGGGTTGTTGCCAATTTTAAAGAAATACAGCTATCGAAGCATTCTGAGTGCAAGCACACGAAAGTCTCTATGGTGTGGAACAACCATGGGTTTCACTTCTCTGTTCTCTCCACTGCGGGTAGGCTTGCTGTTGAGGGTGCCATAGGCAGCCACCTCATCAGTGTCGAATGTGGGGTTTACTTGATGCTTCAGTAAATGTCAGTAAATGCATGGAAGCCAACAATACCCTGGACATCTACTGCAAGCTGTCAGCAGACAGCAGAGAACTTACTCACAGGCACAGATGATACTGCAGATCATGAAGAACCAAGGGTCTCTCCACAATACTGTGCATAATTTTCCATACTGACAGAATCAGAGACTCCCCCAAAGTTCTTAAATGTGTTATATTACTCACCGGTAGAGTATTTAATACCCTCTAATACATCTTCAGACTGTACCACATCCCAGATGTGTACACCAAGGTCAAACAGTCTAATATTTTCAACAGGTTCCTATTTAGTGTGGCATTTACCTTTCCCCTGTGTAAACCTGCTCCAGGCATTGGGTGATGTCACACAAAAATCAGCCCACTGCTATACATTATATATCATATCTTTTGCCCCGTAAAGCCCTACCGTTACTGAAACATAGAGAAAGGAGTAAAGATCCCATGACAGACCAAAGAAAAGAAATTTTCAAAGGCGAAGATGAGCTCATTAAAAATATCTGTAATAAACAACATTTTTTTCTAGCTAGAATATAATTGCTCCAACTAGGAGGGAATGTACTGCAATACGAAGTCCCTTTAGGGACCAGGATGCTCTCTGGAATTTCACTGACTGTTCAGACAGTCCTTGAAGTAATTAATTGCCAGGCAAGTATGCCGCGTTCAACTGATGACCTCCATGCAATGTTCACTACATTTTCTTTTTAGTTTGACAGCACCAATTCGATTTGGTGTTATCAATTACAGAGACCAGGTTAGGATACTAATCATAATTATCTTTTCCCAGGTATGACATGGTCTATGAAACAAATGCTATAACCCTGATTTGGCAGGAAACTCCCTATGTTGGAAAGAGGAAATAGTGATGTCTTCAGTAACACTCTACCCTGCTAATCTCAAATGTGTGTTGGAGTCGCAAGAGCTTGTGTTACAAGTGTCTGTCAAGTGCTGGAGAAATAGGAGGTGTCAAAGAGGGCAATGAGACTGGAAAGGTTTGGATAGGAGGGCTATACCAAGCTAAAATCTATGTACAAATAAAGCATACATACAGGAAAACACGTACAAGGATGAGAAACATGAATATTAGTGGGGTGATCAAAGAGAGAACATACATCAAAAATATGGCCATCTACTCAACGCAGACCCCAGAACATCTATCATGTCCACACACAGAAGGAAGCACACGTGTACTTAAGCATGTTAGCATATACAGAACCTCACACACAAGGACTTCGAGAAAAATCCCACCCTTCTAAGCCTGCATGCAGGCCGGGGCGTCACGCTCCAAGTCAAGAGACTATGGAAGAGATTTCTGTATTTCTGGCCCATTGTTAGTTCCTAGGGATGTTGTTCCTCCATCCCAAGCCTGCACCCCCCCATTCTCTCACCCCCAGGCCATTCTGCGGCAAGCTGTAGAGCCAGGGCATGCTGCGCAGTGGAAGAGAAGCTAGAATGTTCTCTCCACTTTTGACCAGATATCAGCTGCAAGTAACAATAGTAATAATAGTAATAATAATAATAATAATAAAACTGACCAGAAGATAGACAACAGTACTTCCATACTTTTCCATAATAAAATTTAGTAATGTTATACAATGTTTGTTCCATGCAAGGACAAAATTGCACACTTGGCATTTGTGTGATTCTGCTAGAAAAAATTATGTATTGTGTCGAATCAACCAAGTTAAATGAGCTTTCAGAGACCAAAAATAAATCTGAGCTTTTCAGCTGACTTTGTTAAAGAAGAAACAGATGTCTTGTGAATAGGTCTTGAGTCACTGCTGATGTCAGAAGGGTTAGATCATATTACTAGATAATATTGATCTAGTAATATCCCTGTTTTAACAAAGGACTTTGCCAGTTATACTATAAACAGGCTCCTTCTGTAAAGCATTCCAGTAAGAGTGTATTGTTCTTCTTTTGTTTGGACTTCCTTGTCGTGTGATCACTGACAACTCAGAAGTTGTGAAATTCAAAAATATATTTGATAGTGGTTCAACAGACTCTTGGTTAAAAAATCGTGTAGACACACACACACACACACACACACACATTTAGAAATTAGAGACCACAGCTGGAGAGACAATTTCCTCTCACAAATGAATATATTGAAAAATGATAGACAGACAGCTAATGCAAGGCCCAAGAGTAATCAACAGAGGTATATACATCAAGACACTCCAGCTAATTAGGTAATTAAGACTGTGTACAAATTACCCCAAGAGTTAATAGCCATGAATTCCTGTAATAGAACAGACAGAGCCAAAAACAAGCCTTTTTCACATGTAGGAACACAGCTCTTTTTCAAACTGAGAATGAGGGGCAATTGCAGATTTCAATGATGTTAGTACAGTAAGGGCAGAGCATTAGAGATGAACTTAAATAGTCCCTTCCTTCAATATTTGTAATGAGTTACTTCAGTGGCTGCGGTCAGGGCAGAACTTAAATCAAAAGTGTGTGTGTCGTGGGGGGGTACACATATATGTGTGTGTGGCATGCTAGATTTAGAATTATAATATAGAGCGAGCGAGCTCCACACAAAAGACGGGTTGGACTGGGGGGAATTGATGCTTATTCAACTATTAATTGGGAAAACTCCCAACAAATACGTCTTCGAATCGAGGTGAAAAGTGATTTTTTTTTTTTTTTTTTTTTTTTTTTTTTCCTTACCAATAGTTGACACCACAGTCCCGACAAAGTAGAACGCCCCGGTGAAGTCCCATCGCGGTCTAATGGAATCGGCTCGGATCCCTGCGGCGATGGCCGTTTCGTACTCCCGCAGGAACGAGTTGAGATCCTGCAGACTGATGTTGAACGTCTCGCTGAAGTTGAAGAGCGTCCGGTTCCAGCGGCCATGGGCTCGCAGCTCCGAGGGTCTCTCGATGGCGGAGAACACGGCAGCACCGCACAGCAGGTAGAGCACGATGAGCAGGGCGAGCAGCAGGAAGCGGCCGTTGTCCTCGTTGATGTGCAAGGAGCGGCAGCCGTGCGTCCGCTGGCCGGGCATCATCCAGATTTCAGCACCGCGACTCGCACGGACAGCGGCCGCGGCTTCGCACGGGCGCGACGAGCGGCATCCGTTCAGCTCTCGCCACGAGCCGAGCGCTTCACGAAGCCCCTAGGAGAAACTCTCTTCGTACCCCCCCCCCCTCCACGGCATGAACCCCTCCAGCCTTTCATTCACATGTACAACCGACCCCACATGGCCGAAAACGCAGGAAAAGAAGCAGTTTAATGAGACTCGTGGCTTTTCAGACTGGCCCACTCTTACCCCGACGTCAGGGCGCAAAAAAGACGAAAAGTGCGCCGCTTCCTCAGATTCTTAAGTAAAGTACCCATTTAAGGTGTCCACCTCAGAAAATCTTTTCCTTTTCCCGAAGCATTCAGTCAAAAGCAGGAGTTTGCCATCACTCAAAAGCACATTTGCGCATTATACCGCATCCAATGATCCAGTGATCGATAGCAAAGACGCCTCTTAACTGATTGAAAGGATGTAATTAAGTGCTCGCTGGAGAAAAAGTGGCGCTCGGCTGCGTTCCCCTCGCTGTCCATCCTAAAAGTCAAGAGGAGGCAGGCAGCGTCATCCTTTGGGTCGCTGCACCAAATCGTATTTCCCTGGGATCATATCAGCTGCTGTCACCCGCATCGCTGCCAGTCCGGCGAATAAAAGGATACAAATAATTGCGGCGCGTTAATGGACTGCGCGCGCATTTGGCTCCGTCTCAGCGTATTTACTTCTTGGTGTAGCCAGGGCAGCTTGTCAGGTGGGCTTCATGATGCCGAACTGCAATCCTTCAGGAGAGGCGAGAAGGCATCGTGTCACATCCCAAGAGTTTCCGCGTGAAAAAAAAAGAAAAAAAAACACTCCCGAGATGATCAGTGTCCAGTTCAACAGGCAGGAGGCTGAGACAACAGAAAAATTACCTAATAATAATAGTAATAATAATAATAATAATAAAAAGAAGAATAGAGTGAAATAGGCACTCTAATAATTCAAGTATTTCACCTAAAAGTACGTGTAAGAATAAAACTTCGGACGTGTTTAAATCATTTTTAAATGAAATCTGACCTCTATGCCTGGGTCATCTGAGTAATAGCAGTGTTAACAAAAAAGACACTTTTGGGGTACTTACACCACGTACCACTTGCATTGCAGCAAAATCCCTTCTGCAGTGCAAAAGACTGCAACACAAGCCTTTTTTCGGACTAATGGCTGGGGGGCGGGGGGTGTTCGAAATCCTATATACGTTCTTCTTCCGCACACACCGTTCCTAACGCTCCGGACGCAAGTTTCGCGTCACGCCACCACGGGTGTGAAAAATGAGTCTCGGGGAAGGAACAGATGAGACCGCAGAGCGCCGGGGGGTGTCCGGAACAGCTTTACTGCGGTTCTCGCGCGCGGTGCCTCGCGACGGAAGGCAGGCGGGCGCGCGACACACCTCGCGCGGGAGGAGAAAAGACGCGGTGCGCAGTCCGCTCCTCGGCGTCGCTGCGCATGGGGAACCTGTCAGCAGAGGATGTATAGGGCACTGCAGGCAGGAAACAGCTCTGCTGTGCGCGCATATTCAATTGCTTTCCGTAGCAGCGAGTACCCAACTCAGCCTTTTCCCCCCAACTTTGACATATTTACATTTATTTATTTATTAGACACTTTTCTCCAAAGCAACTTCCAGTGAGCTCTATGTAGTGTTATGAGCCCACACACCTTATTCACCAAGGTGATTTACACTGCTAGATACACTACTTACACTAGGTCACTCATCCATACATCAGCGGATGACACTTTGTCACTCACACACTATGGGTAAACCTGAAGTGCATGTCTTTGGAGTGTGGGAGGAAACCCACACAGACACAAGGAGAACATGTAAACTCCACACAGACTGAGTGGGGATCAAACCCCTGTCCTCTCACACCACCCAGGCGCTGTGAGACGGCAGCACTACTCACTGTGCCACCATGTCACTCACATTTTTCAGTGCAGTAGGTATCACAGTGTTCAAGCCTGTCACCCTGCAATCAGAAGGTCCTTGGTTTGAATCACACTCAGTACCCTCAATCAATGCATTTACCCTGAAGGGAAATAGCAAGAACATCTTTCATAGCCAGTAACACACACACACACTTTCTGAAACCGCTTGTCCCGGAGCAAACCAGAGACTAACCTGACAACACAGGGCGCAAGGCTGGATGGGGAGTGGACACACCCCAGACGGGACGCCAGTCCGCCACAAGGCACCCTAAGCGGGACTCAAACCCCTAACCCGCCACACAGCAGGACGCGGCCAAGCCCGCTGCATCGCTGCGCCCCCCTTGCCAGTAACAGTGTATCCTAATGCAAGGTTGTGGTGGTCTGGAGCCTGTCCAGCAAGCACTAGTAAACTCTGAAGAAGGCACAAGCAGGGTATTCACACACGCTCATTCACTCATGCTCACATGCTAAGAGCAATTTAGCAGAATTAATGATAAGTTCTAATGAACTAATTAAACTGAAACACATGGCTTTGGACTGTGTGAGAAAACCAGAGCACTCGGAACAAAACCACGCGTAGAAAAGACGAGCGAGCTATATTCGAACCCATATATACACAGCAAAGGTGCAGCAAGACACCAGCAAAACAGAGCCGGTAAATCAGGGAAAAGTTGATTATCTAATACCGTAAGTGAGCGTTGACAAAGGAGTCAGTTACATCAGGATAATATAATTAAATTTATTCTCCTCCATCATTGAGGGCCAATGATTCTGATAATTTAACAATGTCTCATTTGAAATTTTTCAGCTTCATAATTGAAAACAACAGCATTTTTACTTTTAGCAGAGACTGCAGAATTGATTCGCATGATCAATACATTCAGCCATTAATATTTAAAATTACTTCACTTTCTGCAGAAAATTTTGAAACGTCTTACTTGTTCCGTCTCTAGTAAATACTTAATTCTGCTCAAGGCGTTCATTGCTTCCTAGATTATAAAACCCTTCATCCTCTTACACAAACCATTCATTTTCCCAGTCCTTCACAGTAGCACTTTTCTTAGCTACATTTTATGATTTTATTTGATTGCAGTCTCATCAGTAAAAGGGATAATCAGTATTTTACTAGGAAAAATATTGAAGTTTCCACATGAGCTGTGCAACTGGGAGGGCACAAAGCTGTGGTAATGGATCTCAAACACATGAACTCTGCCGGATTGGGTGATTCCTTAAGGACAATGATCAGTCGGTCAGTCAAGACGATTTTCAGCCTATTTATCATCTTCGCACATCAGTTCTGTTACCGTACAGCACTGAATCCGGCAAAGCGTTAGAAGGATTTTAGCTTACCTACTATTCTCCACGCATTCAAATTTACTGCGTTTGCTCTGGCATTCTTTCATTTGTTTCAGTCACTGTTAGTCCATCTGTTTTAATGAAGAGCAGCTGCAATCTGAGAACAATGGATTAAAAGAAATTGTTGCTGTATCAATATTAGACTGAGTACACATTGACAACAGCCCAACCACACTTATTAAAGACGATCCTACAGGATGGGTTATCTTAACCTTTGCACTGGGTCATAAAACTCCATGAAAATGCTTCACTGATTGGTAGGGAGCAGCTGTGAATGATTCTGCATGAAAGGTTAGAGAGATGGCCTTCCACAAGTTGGAAAACACATGAAGATAATTGCCCATATTTGAGAAAGGCGGATAAAACAGCCCTGCCTTTGTTCCGTCCCATAGTAACAAAACACTTTTAGTGTGATAGTATGAGCAATAGGTGTTCTTGAATGTAATATCTCAGCTTATAATATTTTGCCCTTTATCAGAGAAAATAATCTTGAACATCTGGAAATGTTTACAAGTGCCTTTACATCGAAGTACATCATACACACACACATCATCTGAACTGCTTGTCCCATACGGGGTCGCGGGGAGCCGGAGCCTAACCCGGCAATGCAGTGCATAGGGCCGGAGGGGAAGGGGACACACCCAGGATGGGACGCCGGTCCGTCGCAAGGCACCCCAAGCGGAACTCAAACCGCAGATCCACCGGAGAGCAGGACCAGGTCCAACCCACTTCGCCACCACGCCCCCCTCCAAGTACATCCTGTGGCTAAATATAAGTCCACTGAGACATCCCAGTTTTATTGGGATTTTACATAAATGTTTTATTCAGAACACCGTTAGTACTAAGCAACAACAATACAGTTTCTTCAAGGCTTACTTGAAGATTTTGAGAATTTATTTCATTAAAAGACCGCTGAATTAATTCACAAACCTTTTTTTCTTCCTGTATGACCTTTGAAAATGAAATCTGTACCCTTCCCCTGCATACAAAAAATCAGTGTGAACTGGCAGAAGTCATTTTCTTATTCTTCACACTGGAAGTCTACACATTGATAGCAGCCTGTAGTAGCCAACATTCATTCCTGCTTATGAAGAAATAAGTATTTTGCCATGCCTAAAATACTATTTCAGCTGCTACTAAAAAAATAAAGCTCAACTCCTGCCTTTCTCGTGTACTATAAAACTGTTATGACTCAAACTCATTATTATTTTACACACATTGCAGTATATGTGAATTAAATGTCTAAACATCAGTTTGCAAGACTTTCAATGTAAGATAAATATGCTTGATAAAAAGATTAAAACCTGACCAAACAAATTAAAATACATGTATAATGTGAACTTTTCACAAGCCCATTTCGTCAGAGTTTTGAGAAGTGGGTTCTCAGTTTTCTCCTAGAACAATATACCAATATTCCTCTGAGTGATGTATGCATGGCCTCGTCTTCACCTCTTTTCTGCATAACCTGCCGAACTCCACTTTGCTGAAGGTGCAGTTTACTGCAGTGGAGCTCATTAATGTCACCTGTTTGAACCCATGAACATTTATATTCATTTTTTTACTTTAATTTCCATAAAGTGAAGTATCACAGCTGAAAAGCAAAGAGAAGGAGAGAGACACAGATAGAAAAGGAAATTCCTTTTAACTGTTCTTGACATTTATGTTCAGTTTACAGGAATCCAACAGAAACTTATCATCACATTGAAAACAACAGCCATATGAAACAGAAAGTCCTTTTCTTTCTGAAACATAAGATAAAGATAATGGCATATGTTACTGATGCTCAATGTTTTAAATGTAATGTGAAATTCGCAACCTGGGAGGGTGTGCTTTGTGAGAAATGAATACAGAGATTCACCAATGAGACTCATCAGAGGTCAGAAGTATATCATCTTGACAGTTAAGGTATTTGCAGGTAGCTGAGGTTAAAAGTCCGTTGTACTGAAAACAAGAGATGTCCATCTTCCATGGGTTGAAAGGCAACATGTTTATTAACTCTACTGTCTATAAAGGCTGGACAATTTCCAGATAAAATGCACTGGCATATTCTTTACTGTCTGCCTGCATCCAGTACTTGGTCCATTGCAAAACACACACACACACACACACACACACACACATTCCGAAACCGCTTGTCCCGAAGGTGGTTTAGGTGAACCGGAGCCTAACCCAGCAACACAGGGCACAAGGCTGGAGGGGGACGGGACACACCCACGACGGGACGCCGTCACAAGGCACCCCAAGCAGGAATCGAACCCCAGACCCACCAGAGAGAAGGTCCCAGGCAAACCTTGGAAAACACTAATCTTGTCAATTGAACTGAAATACAAACAGCAAAAAACCCAACTTGGGAACACTTGGAGCAAGGATCCTGCTAGTTGTAGGGCAGATAGCTTTTATTCTCTTTCCAACACATATGCTTGAAGCCACAGAATTAATAAAGTTATAAATATCTTCCACGCAGCCTTAAGGCAGCGAAAGCCAAGCCAGAACGTATCCGAAGTATACTTGAAAACACAATAATGTGTCTTCAGAGATAAACAATGTACCAGAAACTTTTTTCATTGATGAATGTATGCATACATTTAAGATGTGTCTTATCAACGTAAATTTCCACAAAATTATGATTGCAATTATTTTAACCAAGATTCCTATGCTATTTTTAAAAACTGTACTAAATATGTTGCAACTGCTACTGTTACGAACAATTTACAGTATTTCCAACAGGGTTCTACATAATTTATGCATCTATAAGTCCAGTATGTGTAGTTATATTGCGTTGCTTTTCATGAAGTGATACACAAGTAATAATAAGTAAACTGGTTATCTCTTTTGTTAAAGAAGTATAATAATATAGTATACACTCTTGTATACACTCCTGAATGCCGCATGTGCTGACTCTTGCTCTAAGACCTAGATATCAACCCTGCTTCATCCTTGACCATGCTCTCGTGCTGACCTTGAGTACTCCTGCCTGGCATAGATCTTGCTTACCACACGACCATGTCGTACATCTCCTCTCGTAACTCCGACCCCGGCTTCGACCCTAAACATTTCTGACCACAATCCAAACAACACCCACAGTGACTTCATGGATGGATCCAGCAGAGTTCGATAAGGTCCAGAATGCTTTGGTGGCACAAAGCAATGTACTGGGCACCCATGACAAGACCCTACGCTGCTTATCAAACTCTGTGGATGAAATCCTCCGACTCTTCCAACAGGGTGCCACCTCGACAACCGAAGAGACATCTGGGGCTTCCGCAGTGCTGGAAACATCATCAGCAGTCGGCCCGATGATGATTCAGTCCAGAGACCTGTGTATGCCCATTCCCCTGAGGTATGATGCTCTCTGCACAAATCCCAAGGCTTTCTTGCTCCAGTGCGATTGGGTGTTCGCAAACACCCTTCATATTCACAACTTCCAATGCCAGCCGCATTATTTTTACAGTTTCATTCCTAACGGGGGCTGCATTGCAATGGCCAACAGCTTTTTTGGACCGTCATTGATCTGCCCTTCTAATAATAAACCCAACACTTGGATCCATCTCCTGCCCTGCCCTTGGGCCTGATTTCTATCAGTAAATCTTACTTTATTTAAGGTTGCTAGATTTCTACATCCATACTTTGCGAATGAAAGAGACCTTATGATCTATTCCTGAACACAGAAAAAAAAATAAGTTGGTGAAAAAGACAATCCCAGCTTCAGTCTCTCTTGGTTCCAATTCAGGATATTCTGTGTTCTACGTTTTCTAAGCTGCTGCTGCTTTGCTGACCATCTGCAGAGGGTGTGCCTCTCAGTGGGACATCTCATCACCTTACCACAGGGGCAATGCCTGAGGTCTTGCTGTTTTTTCAAGTGTGTCCTGATAAGGATGGTGCAGAAGGTCCTGTCCCCTCCTTGCCTTCAGGGCAAGTGATGCCTGACTCATGCCTTCTTGTTAACAAGAGAGGACCCAGCAGCTGAGATGAAATCAAACAGCTCCTGGTGCTGATCTGGCCGCTATACAGTATATAATATAATATTATTGATGGAGAAATTGATTGTTCAATGGTTTCATGAGCCTGGATCGCAGTCTCTTAGAAAATCATTGTGTTGTTATCAAATCCACATTTGTTCTTGCTCTCCTATTGATCTCCTCAGTTTGCCATCACCCTTAATACGTTAGGCATTTAATACCAAATGACTCTGTGGTATTGTCTTGAATAGGATGATCGGTGAAATTTAAGGAGCTTCTATATGTAATTTTTATTCAGATAACATGAAGTGGACATAAAGAGGTACAGTATGGAAGATGGAGTAAGGATTTCATAAAAAAACTATCGACTTAGATTTCAGGCAGAGAAACGTAGTATCACCAGCTCAAATCTTGAAATACATACCAGTCTTCTACTTTGCTACACCATCTAAAACGAAGCCTTTTCAAACATGAAGTAATTAAAAAACAAAACAAAAGGATAATGGATCCTGTCATCCATTTGCCCTTTTGTTGAAAACTTGAACTACAATTAATGATGCTACGATCATTTCAACTTTGCCAGAAAAGTCAAATGATGCTGTTAAGAAATGAAAAATAGATAATCTTATGCTGATCTTCTAAACTTCAGTCAGGGATGGAAATTAGGAGGGTAAATAAATGTATAAATCAAACGTTGCTTATACAGCTTTATAGATCCTAACTTGAACCGCATATAATCTATCATTTGAATCTGATCTAATATTCAGTGTCAAGAAACTGACTACAATGGGCAAAACGTGTCCTGGGGTTTGGAGAGCCTCAGTTCCAGATATCACTGACAATCTCTAAGTCTGTGGAAATAATAAAACGGGAGACTCTAAGAAAATATTGTTTTCTGCAATGCTGAGAACACGCACCAAATTCTGCTTATGAAACAGCCTACATTAATGTATATAAATCATATGAAGAATTCCAGATCTAAAATTCCAGACCCAGACCAGTTGCTCAACCTCTATGACACCTAATGTTCTCCATACCACATACCCACAGAAATCTGGGCTGCTACAACAGGGAGACTCTATGGTGACACAGGTTCAGAAAGGAATAGGGTTAAGGGCAGAAGGCATGAGCTGGCAAGGAGAACATCTAAACTTCTCAGCAGTGGTCTCCATTTCAAAGGAAGCTCACCTGTCAATATACACAAACCACCAAAGGTCTGCCCTTTCCATGCTTAAAGGCAAGATATCCAATTACTTGGGATGTGATAACGACTGTGAGGCTCCGCTCTGGTAGTGCTCCCTGGTGATTAGCTCCCAGACTCATCCATCCAGCCCAAGTTGTTTTTTACCAGTTCCCAGGCCCTTTGAAAACATCAGCAGTGAATTTCAAGCTATTTAATTGGTTTGTTAGCCACCAAAGTCAGGCTCTGAAGTCCCAACATAGAGTCTACGCAGCAGTTTTGACACCACAATCTATACCCACGTAGACTGAGTTGTGTGTTAATGAGGTGCGTAACTGAGTCACTTGTGTCTGATCTTTCAGTGATGGGAAACAGCATGTCTACAACAACAACCTCCTGTTGCTAAACTAAAGGGAAGGGTGAACTCACACAAAATAGCCCAGTGTTCAAAGCAGAATAAAAATGATTTATAGACATAATTTTTTCTTTTTTTTTGATTATTTCACGCTGGACAAAAACTATTGTGCTATTATTTTGTCTGGAAAGGTAGAGGACAGCTGAAGAGACAGCAAATGGTGCAGTGAGGGTTGGGAGCTGGAGCTACACCTTCTGTGAGGAAGGTACCCAAGGCAAGCTATGAAGTGATCATAATAAGACATATCCTCAGGGGAGCACAAGAAGAGGGGACAATGACCCACAGGCTCAGACCAGAGGTTTTTGAAATCTGGTTTTGTGCACTGAATATGTATTGCGTGCGTGGAAAGTTTGCAAGAAGGTGTGAGGACTAAGGACTAATCAGGACTAATCAAAATTACTGCACTGAGTTGAGTTTTTAAGTCTCATTGGAGAGGTAACATCCGAGTAGCACAGGCTGTAGAAGGGGAAATTCATAGGCTGTACTATCTTTATGATCCCATTTGCACTTCTGAAATGAACACATCTGTGAAATCAACCGAGGTTGAGTGTCGAGGTTAATGCACTACGTTTGGTTTCAGGCAACTGTTCATCATGAACAGTTTAACTGTGGCTACATCATCCATCCCAGGATGTTGCTGGATTTTGCAGGGACTGGAGAGGTTTAGTGGTTCTGGATGGATGGATGGATGGATGGATGGAAGTCTACATCACTGTTTCTTATGAAGAGAAAGCCTACTGATGCATTCTGCTTTAGCGAAGGGAGCACAGTAATTTGATCCATTCTGGAAAAGACAACGAAGAGTTTCGGCAAGCTGTTTGATGGCAGTTTGAGGGATACACTGACAATTCTGGCATCTTGCAAAAGCTTGGCTAGCAGCAGTGGACAAGTCGGGACTTCCAGGTAAGTTTAAAGCATGGGTGTATCAGTAGAGCACCCTGCCACAAGTTCTCTGGTCCCTTCAGGTTTACAGAGTTCCAGTGTGAACAGTTGTGGTATTCTAAAAAAAGGAAAGCTACTACCTTCGTACGAGGCTTGATGTACCTCAAAACTTGAAGAGCATTGTCTTGTATGGGCAGAGTAACACACTATAGTTACTTATTAGGAGCGTAGAGGAAGAGTTTAGAGTAACACTGGCAAGGGACTCAGGTGACCCTGGGGCTGGTGGAGCAGAAATCGAGGTAAGGATGGGATGGAAGTGTATTATGCTAGAGGGTTGCCAGAGCTACACTTCCTTGGGAAAAACAGATGGAAGAGGCTGAAGAAAGAAAGATTGACAAATATTAGGAATTTATGGAGCAGCACCTCTCAAAATACTCCAGGTTAATTCACTGATGATGTGCCCACGTGCATCACAAGATGTGCAATATAAATGTTGTTCAGCCAAGGTTTTGTTTTAACTAATTATACAGTATTTTACCAAGAAATTAGAAGCCAAGTACCTTGCTTAAAGGCACTATTCCTGCTGGGACTCAGACTAACAAACTTCAAGATACAAACCCATGTCCTCAGACTATGCTAACCTGCAGCTGTCTCAATATGGTGATTTTTAAACTTGCCGAGGCCTTTTATATCCATGTAAAACAGTGGTTACACAAGAAATTGTGTTTATCCCATACTGCCCTCAAGTACATACCATATCTATCCTTTATCATATCCCAGATCTGGTCGCTTTCCCTGCATGTTGGCTCTGAACAAGCAAGAAAATGTCCTTTACATATCCCCATCCCCAGCATCCTGACTGGGTCTTGTGCCAAACCCCATACTGAGCCTGCAGATGGGCCTTGCAGGGAGTGTTACAGCGTCTGCAGTCCTGCTTGAGCACACATTCCAGTGTACATGTACACAGGTACACACGTCCCTACAGACACATGCAGAATATGCTGCAACTTCACTGATATCACTGAAAAACAAATACACCTAAACATAAAAACGTACTGTATGTGTGCATTGTATGGGTAACGCTTCAGAAAGACAACAGAAATTCCTGGCACGTCACGAAGAACTGTCGGCAAAGGAACTTTGCTTTGGAAAGAAAATATAATTAACGAGGAATAGTGGGAAGAATCGCATACTGTAGTTTATATCAGTGACATGCAGACATTTCTCCGAGCTGCAAGAGGAAACACATGCTGCAATAGGAAAAACACTCTGTTCAACATGTATCACAAGCACTCTACATCAAACAGAACTGGTCAGAAGGGAAATTTGAACTCTCTGTAAGTTATTAAATTTATTACTAGAGGAAAAACTACATTCTATTAATTAGGGAAATAATGTGCTCAATAAAGTACTTAAGAGCCAAGGTAAAATGAAAATTTGCACAGAAACTTGTGCACTGCTATAGAATATATATAGGACTCTTCTGAGGTTTACACCTAACTGAACCCAATTAAGCTCAATATTTGTTGTGTTTAATAAGATATTCTATATTTATATCTATCAGTTGTCAGTATCAACGTACAATGCGGGTTCGTGGTGGTCCGGAACCAACGTGAAGCGGAATACGCTCTTGGCAGGACACCAGTTCATCACAGGGCAATCACAAAAACTCACACATACACACAATTAGAGCAATTTAATATCACAAATTTATCTGAAATGTGCCTTCAGACTGTGCAAGGTAACCGGCATCTGAACCCAGAGCACAGGAGCTGTGAGGCACCAGCACTACCATCTGTGCCACCATGCTACCCTTCCTCAAACATACATACATACATACACACACACACACACACACACACACACACACACACACACACAGTCTGAAACAGTTTGTGCTGAGTGGGGTCCTGGTGAACCGGAGCCTAACCCGGCAACACAGGGCACAAGGCTGGAGGGGGAAGGGACACACCCCGGGCAGGACGCCAGTCCATTGCAAGGCGCTCCAAGCAGGACTCGAACCCCAGACCCGCCAGAGAGCAGGACCCGGCCAAAACCGCTGTGCCACCAAGCCCCCCTCCTAAAATATAATGAGGCATAAATAAAACATATACAGATGCACACACAATTTTATATTTCTTTCACATTCATAATCTTTTTTCATGACTTGGTTTTATGAAGCGAGAAGCTCATCAATAATCCAGAGAATCTACCACATGGACATGACTGCAATACTAAGTGTCTTGTACACATCTTTTAATGACAAATTGCTTTCCTGTAGAATAGCCACTAGCTTGCATTTGAAGCTGCTTCTCTTTGTTGTGATCCCTCTTTGGCAAAATAAGTTTTGCCCGCTGTGCCGTGCGGCCTGTTGCGCTCTCTGCTGTGCGATCCACAGTCGTCTATATGTTCCTAGATCTGGCGCTATCCATGGTCCTGCATTTTTCCTGTCTCTAGGGCTGTTCATGATATGGCATCCTTCTCCGTTTCTTCAGAAAACTCACGGGGACAAATTTTACCTCAGTCAGAGTGCATATTCGGAAGAGCCGTCTATCTGAATATTTCTGTAATCTCTTATACTTGTGATGGACTTAATAAAAAGGCAAGTGATTCTTAATCAAAATCCATCAATTAAATTCTCTGTCGGCTCATGCAGAATAAGTCTGGGTCACCCATAAGATGTTAACTTTAGACTAAAACTCATCTTCTTTGTTCACTCATTCCAGGATACAATTAGGTTTACATCTCTTTTATTGATACACTCATGAAATGCTCCTGGAGAGAGCTTAATGGCCGTTTTCCCTCCGAATGAGCACCAACAAAGAATCATTTCTTCCATTTATTTATTTTGTTCATTTGTCGCATCGTGTCTCCAGGGGACATCGCAAGGAAATAGCTTTCGCCGCAAAAAGTGGGTGGCCTTAATTCCTGCAAATGAACCTATAAATGAAGCACTCGTTCACATAAATTGCAGGCAGCTGCCCTTAGAAAGATCAGTAAGCCATAGTAGAACCTTGTACATAATGCACGGATGATTTACGTTATGGCCGAGATATAAGTTGCAGCAAAGATCGTCGTGATTGTGGGGTCCCTCTGAAAGCTGTACTTCGCTTTAATGAAAAGAAAATGTAGCAGTTTAAAACAGCAGTGCTCATTATAGAATACTGAAAGGCCAATTACAGAATAACATTTGACCTTTGTCATACAAGGCAGCAGCCACAAAAATAAAACTTGGGTAAATATTTGTCATGGAAACAAAAGACTGATCCAAGGTACGAGCTGCAAATCACAGAGAGTCTGGGATGTGTAATCAAGTGATGGAACATTCAGTTATTTAGCAGATGGTTTTCTCCAAAGCAACTTCCAATGAACTCTATGTAGTCTTACCAGCCCACACACCTTATTCACCACAGTGACTTACACTGGGTCACTTATCCATACATCAGTGGAACACACTCTCTCTGTCACTCACACACTATGGGTAAACCTGAACAGCATGTCTTCGGACTGTGGGAGGAAACCAGAGCACCCAACAGAAACCCATACAGACACAGGGAGAACATGCAAACTCCACACAAACCAAGGCAGGGATTGAACCCATGTCCTCCTGCACCACCCAGGTGCTGCGAGACAGCAGCGCTACTCACCATGCCACCGTGCCGCCCCAGGGGGCTAAGAGGTCACCAAACAACAGTTTCCATCACATCTGCCTGTTGTGGTCTTTATAACTAAGGGACACAAAGTTCCTGCTGCCAGTCAAGTGGTTCTGTGGGGTGATTGACCCAGAGGCTCCACACTATCCAGGCCATGCTGTTCCTCCCTTGTCCCCACAGTAAGACCCTGATGAATGAGTGGCTCCAGCAGCGGTCCGGAAACAACCTCACGCAGCCTTGCAACATAACTGCCGCTCTTGGAAAAAACAGTTATTTAAAGAGAAAACGATTAAAACTACCCCCAGCTGCCACTTAACATTTAGCTGAAATCTATGAATCGAGTCCTTAGTGCCACAGACAACGTCATCTACTGTAGACAGTCGACATTGAAAAACACACCTGTAACCTGTGGCAATGACACTCGTCCCTCATTTAATGGGGTATTTGTTCTCTGGAAACACCCAGCTAAGTGAATTCTTGTTGTGAGAGGCTTGAATTACCATTATTTCTAATTGGAAAAAATAGAATTGGTTTCCAGAAAAAAAAAGCATCACCTCAAATTCATTGAAAAAAACACAAAAGGTATTTTATGACCATGATAGCATCCAACATGATTTATAGTGTTTGCATCACAAATATTATTTGTAGTCTTTTAATGTTATATTTCATTCACTCATTCATTATCAATAAGTGCTTTTTCAATGCAGGGTCTTAGTGGTCTGGAGTTTGGCTCAAGCACAGGGTTTGAGACATGGTCCACAACGCACCAGACAGATGCAATTTGATAGTTTGACTCATGCCGATGATGATATGCAAGATCTCTGCCTGTGTCACTCTTCATTCTTCATTCTTCACTCTTCATTTGATCACAAGATTAAGGCTTTTTATGCTAGTGTAAGCTTCTTCTTGTTATTAAAGACGTTTCGATGACTGTAGCTGGTGTGTCCAGCCGTGCGCATGGCAGCATAAAAGAACAGGAGAGGAGAGCGAATGTTCCCATCACCCTTTATTTAAACCTTCCCAGGCAGCAGGAGAGCATGTGACTCTGCCAGAGAACCGAGCCGCTTCCCGAGTTTAAGCCCCTGGCTGCCATCCCTCACCTGTCACATTTTCTGTGAACACCATCAATAAAAGCACGTTTTGCACATCCTCAGCATTCTGAAAGAAGATAAATTTTGTTGCGATTTAAATGACTGAGTTACTCTTTACATGCATATAGTTTAATTCTATGAAGAATTAAAGGACCCAGGTTTGTTGACTGGAGGTTTTGTTCTTCTGGAGTAAACCGCGTATGGGACATTGGTTCCAACGTTTCGCTTCTCTTGTTGGAAGCATCGTGAGGGTGTGACCACATCTTGTAGAGGTTAAATGTGAAATTGAGCGTTTGACGAGGGTGGGTGTATTTATGGTCCTAATGGGTGGTGCCCCCGCTGTGTTTTCCCTTTGTGCTGTTTCCTTCATATTACAGGACGGCTCGCTGAACCGAGTTTTAATGAGAGGCAGTCGGGTTGTTGTCGGACCGGCGCGAAGACTTGAAATGAGTGGTGTGCAGGCACCTGATAGCCTGAAGCCCTCCTCCCCAATGAAATTGTCAGGGTGCTTTGTGTCCCACCTCCTTGCTTCAGTAAAATTTGGAAAGCTGTAGAAACAAGTAAATCATTCCAAATAATTTAACATTGTAAACTGCATTGTAAAAAAGCATTTAAGAAATAATAATAATAATAATAATAATAATAATAATGTCATTTCAGTTGCGATAGTAGGCTCACTTAAATCAATGGTTGCGATTGGTTAAGATTGTCAGTATGACATGACATTGTTCTCCCATGTTGCTTTATGCTAAGAGTAATTAAATTTTTCTACATTGTTAATTTAACACGTTCTGTAGCTTTGTTAAATCCTCCCTTGAGTATTTATTCCCGGTTTGCTTTTTTGCTGTTCTGTTCACAGACCATTTTGAATGGATAACCAGGGAGGAAGCATCAATGTGACAATTACTGCATACGTGTGTGGTCGACCTTTGTTATGTGTTTGTCAGCATCATGTGGTGAAGTATAATAACCTCATGATAGGCATAAATGCCATTATGTTGAAATTTATACCTGTTTTAAGAAAAAGACATGCATATTATCACAAGCCATTGTTGCAGGTTTTCTTCATACGGGAGTCTGGTATGGTCGATATAATTACCACTGCAGCTCATAATATTAAAACATATTTTAACAGCCTTAAATATAGTTAACCTTGGACTACAGCTATGCAGCACAACCCCATTCTGCTTTTCTGTCCAGTGCTCAGTACTGGTGGGCTGTGATATCTCTTCTTTCTCCTTACACCCTATTGCTAAATTGTAGTGGTGTTTTGACAGCTGCATTCAACTACTTACAATATTGCTCCCCTCAGCCTTCCTAACAATTGCCTATTTCTTTATATTGGTGCCCTGACCCTATTCACAGCACAGCAGTACAGCTATCTGAGAGTTATTCCATGACATCTCTTCATTACACACAAACTGTCTCTTATTCTGGCTGGCAAAAAAAAACACACATTTTGGCCCCTGACTTCGAAAGGATATTCTACTGGCGGTTACTTATGGAGGATTTTCTCTGCTGTGAGCAAGTGCAGCCATCAAAAACGCTCTGTCCTACAGGGAGATCTTGAGAAGGAATCCAAAATTGAATTAAAACTAACTGAGAAGGTGGACCAGTGTCTGACAACACAAGGATGTTCATCACACTCAGTTAGAATTGCATGGAAGCAAATTTACATTACAAAATTGTCAAACTCTGGAAACTGTGGTTAAGGACATGGACTTTTAACCAGAAGGTATTAAATTGAACTCCTGAGAGGGACCTTAACTGTTTCGTACATAACTTGAACTGCTCCAGTTGCATAATCCAGCCAAAGAATGGAAAAAAGCATTATTATTATTGTTATTATTATTATTATTATTATAGATGCTACTGAGGTTAATACTAAATTCACCAAGTGGTACAGTATACTAAAAAAGTTCTCACCCAACATAAACACCTCTATTCTACAAAAACAAGCGAAGAGCATCCATTGTCAGCAGAGTCCTGGGCACTGTTAGCAGTGATTAATTAGTTATTAATTAATTAGTGATTTTCCTTTGGGTTGGCCTAGACACGAGGATCCTAACCATAACTTGACCCTGGAATTTACATCCTACCCAAGACCTTCAACTATTCTTTTTCTCAAGAGGACTCTTGGGTGCTATAGTTCTAATACCAGCTGAAAAGGTGTGCAATAATATATTAATATAAAAATATTTCATAATAATAATAAGTTACAACAGATCCCATTTTATGTCAGAAATCTCACTAAGTGTCCATCGATGTGAAAGGGTAAGACTATTGATGTAAGGATTTTACACATACTTTATTTGCATTCATTTGCTGAAAAAATTATATAACAGCATTGAGTACAGCCTATTAAAACAGCGTACTCACTATGGCAAAGAGAGAAAGTGGGTTGTTAATGCCTAATAACTTAATCCATAAAAGAAACCATTGTGACAGCAAAAAACCACCTAAATAAGAGACCTTGTAGGTGCAAATGACAGCCAGTCACTTGTTTCAAATGCAAATGTTTTTTCCCTTCGTCAGACAGATGGCCTCAGTAGAGTACAAGATAATAGAAATAACATAAAGGGGGTAAAATGAAAATTAATTGCTAATCGTAGAAAGGGGCTCACAAGTGGTACCTGCCTCCTAGGCTCCTAATGAATGCTTGCGTTTTGCGCGTCCCTTAAAGCACCACATTTCACGGTTCGTCAATGAATTTTGAAATAGTCAGGGTTGGAATGAGCACCCGCACCACCGAATGTGAAAGCCGACCGTACCGCAGGTTCCGTGAAAGCCTTCGGGATTCGTGTTTCAGCATCAGTCCCGCGTCTGACGAATCCCTTTCGCTTGTGCTAAAATTCAACGTTTGAGAAAGATCACCGGTTTTATTTGCTGGGTAATTCGGTCTGCTTGGGCGAAACAGTCCAGTCGGGCAATAAGAAGTGCTGCGAGTGTTTCCCTAGCACTTATTTTTAAAATACGTATTGACTTCTTTTCCAAGATGTCGCAAAATCAATATAAAGCCTCATTTAGACGCAGTTCTAGAAAGGATAACATAAGAGTATGTTATTGATCCACGTGATTGATCACCTTCTCAAGTGGACACTCATCTCTGTTTACCCATCTCCTTCCTCTCGAGAACCTTCTCTTGCTCTTTCGATCTTATAGAGTACGCTCTTCCCTTGCGTGCTTCCTGGCTGTCACCTCCCCATCTCTCCTGGGCTCCTTGTATCCCCACAATCATAAGCAGATACCAGTTCCCACATGAAACCTGAGTCTCCAGAGATCTCCGCAGGATCCTGTTCTGAGTGCACAAAGACGGCACAGGGCTGCATCAGAGAAACGGGGGTCCTTTATTTCATCCACCGTAAAGTCAAAGGGAGCCCATCCTCGGACGGATTTGAGCCCCTGCGGTACTCGACTTGGGGGGTGGGGGTAGGAGAAGGATTTGTGACCAGGTTGCGAAGTTATGTGGCTGATGAGTTTTAATCCTACTAGCCGCTCTAGGGATTTCTTGTTCAAAATCCGACGTGGTTCACATTCAACAGTGTGTTTCCGTGAGACATGAATGAGTTTTTAAAGTGTGTTTCTCCTGAGCTGATAGGATTTTGTTGCACCGAAGCAGCTGGAAAAAAAAAATAAACACAGCAGAAGAAAAGGAGGCACTCGGGAGGGTAGAACGGCATGTCTGTAAATAAGGACGAAGTCAGCATTCCATCACAGTGAATCCATTTCCAAGCCTCGCCTGTAATCCTGATCACTTTAACAAGATTCTGTTCTTTTGCTGCACGACTGCAACACCAGCTCAACTCGCTGCCACGCTGTGGGTGTTCCACGGAGCATCGTGCGGGAGCAAGGAGGAGAGGGCACATGCGTCTCTTTTTTCCACATTTATGAATAAATCTGTGTCCTGTATCTGATATTCAGCTTCTCCTTATTCACTGTTAATCCTGTAGTCCAGATTGAGTAGAACTTGCATTTTTTGGTATAAACTAGTAGCAAGAAAAGAAGTGAGGGAGAAGGGAAAGGGGGAGGGGGGGGGGGGACATGAAGGCAATTTCAGCGGTGCACTGCAGTGAAGCATGTGACACACCTGATAGCACCGAGTCTGCCTCTGCAGTGGCACTGCCCACTCGCACACTCGCACACACGCACACACACACACACACACACACGCAACACCTTATTAACACAGGAGGGTAGGGGAACTCCATCGTGACCCTGGCTCTTGGCCTGTTATAATGGGAGCCAGAAGACCAATTGCCAGGTACCGTGACTGACAGCCGGGAGGACAGTGCAGGGACAGCAAACTCTAGCCCAGCATGAAGCTTCTCTGTACCACAGGGATACATTGTTTGGCTCATTAGGTCAATGCAAGCAGTCCCATCTTCCAGTAACAATTGCATCGTACACCAAACCTTGGAAGAGCTTCGTACTGAACGCTCTGATAGCCTAATAAAATTATCCACCGCAAAGCACTTACATACACAAATGTGATTACCAGGTAATTGGAATAATGTCTGCTGCGAATGCAGCCTCTCTTTCCATCCCAGCTATTATCGCTGTTGCTGGGTTAGGAGCGGGCTGGAGGAGGGGTGGAATGTGTGGGGGGGGGGGTGGTTGGTAGGATTAGTTAGCAAGTTGCAACTTCAGCACAAAGATAAATAAAATAAATAAATAAATAACCAGATGGGAGAGAGGGAGGGAATGGCTTCTGGGAGAGACCTGCTGGGAGACAGTACTATAATGAGCTCTTCTTCCCTGCCATCCCTTGCTGTTGGCCCTGCTGCTTGGCCCAGCGGCTCCTCACAGCGCTTCCACAGAAACACACCAGGCTTCATCTGCTTCCTCCGAGTCCCACCAGCTCTTGCACTGATGGTGTGACTGCATCAAATCATGTGCAGCAGCAACGTCCCATGGTGTCGTCCAGTAAAACAGGAGGAACATGAACAGCAAGAAAATCTCTGCTTTCTAATATGTCAAACAGCAGAGAGAAGAAGCACATAAACACTCCCCAAAATATGTTTAAGCAGCGAGTTCGATCCCCGCTCGACACCCACACCAGGTGCTCTGGTTTCCTCCCACACTCCAAAGATATGCTGTTCAGGTTCACCCATAGTGTGCGAGTGACAGAGAGTGCGTGTGTTCCACTGATGTATGGATGAGTGACCTATTGTAAGTAGTGTATCTAGTAGTGTAAATTACCTGTAAGGTGTGTGTGCTGATAACACTACATAGGCGCTGTGAGAAAGCAGCGCTACTCGCTGTGCCACCCTTTTACTTACTCTAAATTGCTCCAGTAAAATTACCCAGCTGTATAAGTGGGTGAATAGTTGTAACCTTAACACTGTAAGTCGCTTTGGAGAAAAACATGAGCTAAATGTCATGTCATTGTCAACAGCCACTTGTCCTGAGGGGGTTCGCAGCAAGCCGGAGCCTACCCAGCAATGTAGGGCGAAGGCCAAAGGGGAGGGGACACACCCAGGACAGGACACCAGTCCACCACAAGGCACCCCAAGCCAGGCTCGAACCCTAGGCACACCAAAAAACGGGCAGCGGCCAAACCCGCTGCGCCCCCCTGTCAACTAAGTGAATAAATGTAAATGTAATGTAATACTTCCCCTTCAATAGAGGCCAGTTGTAAGAGACTCAAAACCATCAGTAGTACCCGCAGCTCATGAACGCAAATGATTGCATTTAATTACCGCTTGCACCATTTATAGGCAGCTGGCATGTCTGCCCAGCCCAGATACATCATCCAAAACACACTCGTCATGCCTCTGGTTACCTTCCTTTGGCCCACAAGCGAGGGCTTTGGATACGCAGGTGTTGGCTGAATGATGCCAGAGACATGAAAGAGGAAAGAGAAGACAAGTCCCAAAGGTTGTATCGCATCAAGCATTAATAGTCACAGGAGGTGTGGCAGATGGCATTGCAGAAGGAAAAGCAAATGTCAGGAGGTTGATTTTATTGCACAAACACCATGCTTTACCTCCACTGGCCATCGGGGAATAAGGAGAGATGCCACTTCATTGATAGTAGCCAAGAAACTAGTTGTGTGTCAAATAGGTAAAAAATGTCATATATAGTACATAGCATATTAAATCAATACCATATACATAAAAAATATTGGCAGCACACTCGTACACAAACACACTCCTGGATGGTTGTCTTTATTTGTATTTCTGCAATGTCTCAACCCTGAAAAGTTAAAAAGTTAAAAACTAAAAATGCAATAAAGGTCTAAAAATTCAACTTCCAGCCATTTTCTGTTGTCTCTCTATTTCCCTTCCTTTTGTCTTCCGTTTTGATGTTCTGCTTATGTTCTGAAATATAATTCTTTTCCATTATTACTTTCTCTACAAAAACTTGAAAGCGACAAATAACAATGTGAAGAACAGAACCAATTGTGCTGTTCAACTTGGCGACGCATTAATACACTCTAAAGACATGAATTATTTAGTGTAATGAGGGAAGCAAATAAAACTTGTATTCAACATCTGCACACATCGCAGAGCCAAATAAAAGGAGGAAAATCGCCGCAATTGAAGGGGACGATCTGGGGGCACCAACACCACGGTTTGTAGAATTGAGACATACTGGTGCAGGTTTCCAATAATAAAAGTGTCCTAAAAAATGTCCCTGTCTCCTGTCCTCCGCCGAAGATCCTATTCATCTCGTGCCCTCCAACAGGTGAAGAAACTTTAGCCACCTGAGCCCAGCACCAAGTGAAAAGCAAGCAGCACAGGCCAAATAAAAAACAGCTATAAAAAAACTGTTATTGATAGAGCTGCGGGCTGGAGTTTACTGCTTTGTTGGTGTTAGGTGGCAAAATAATTTGTGCCGGTACAGCTGGGATCTCCTGAAAGGAAGCCCCGCACTTGCGTACTTAGATTTATTGATTCAGCTGATGCTTTTCTCCAAAGCAACTTATAATGTCAAGGTTATAATTATTTACCCAGCTGGCTGATTTTACCGGAGCGATTTAGGGTAAGTACCTTGCTCAAGTGTACTGCGGCCAGAGGTGGGGGACCAAACCTGTGACCTGGGGGTTTAAAGGCCACAGCTCTAACCACGACACTACCAGCTGTACTACCCATCCTACTTAATACCCCCCATAACACTTGCGTGGATGAACTCTGGAACAGTGAAACCACCTGGGATTGTGGATGTCACCTGAGAGGAAAAGGTTGTATAATTGACTCTTGTCTCTAGGGGGTGGGAATAAATGCTATGTAATTGACTCTCCACTGGCCTCTATTCCACCGCCACAAAGACTTTGTTACTCGGACCTTTGTAGCCTCTGGGGGACATTAAATAAGCTGTACACACTCATGTGATCATCATCGTTGTTCTGCCCGGCAGATGCATTTATATTGCACATCTCTCTTCCATTTATATGCACACCAGTTGCATTGAATAAAGAAAAAAAAATCACCGATATTACATTTGCTGTCAGTCTACATTCCACACACTGCCGAGGAGGGAGGTTCAACGTTGTTCATTTTCATCACTACCTGTCCAGATTGCTGCCTTCACCAATAATCTGTACTATCACCATAACCACACTTAACCACGCTGCTTCTTATAGCCACTTTCAACCTCTGTTCCATACTGTTTATTATTCATTTGTTCTTTGGCATCTCTCATCTCCCCAGGTGAATTAGAAATAATGAAATGATGCTGTTTCGCATTTTTTTTGGCTAGAGGTATAAGTCATATGTACCAGAGAGGTGATAACCACGCCTAAGAGACAAAACATATACTTTTTTGTAGCTGCGGTGTAATGACGCAAACAATTCATATCACAAATAACCGATTGCATTCAGCTCTTCGGTGATAACGCTTCTGACATTATTAGTAATTAGTAGTTTTATGCTGTGATTGACGCTGGAGGGAAATGCTTGCTGAACTTCAGTTTTGCCTTCGAATCGACTGGAGGGCTTGCAATTGCTGCTGGGCATTTTTTAAACACCTCACTGGGATGTATTTGACAGAAGGTAGGAGGTGAGAGGCTGGAACTGGCATACTAGCTGCATATGCAGCACTATAGAGCTTTACGAGATTTATAATATTTTATTTATGATGGACAGGTTGTCTCTGAGGGTAGCAGCGGTTTAATACTTCCCTTCAGCACTTCAGCTTGCACATTCAACAAAAATTCAATAGTGATTCATGCGAGACGTGTCACGTCTTAGACCCCAGCCTTGCATGCGGCTCACCTGAACAGGTACCACGGTCATGTGACGGCCATGCTGGCATGGCGTCCGCTCATTAGAGCTGGCATCCATGTAGACAGTAAAGGATACACCAAAATTTTCCTTCCTGCCGCTAGCGCTGCCATGTCAGATACAGGGGCGTAGTCGTTGGTCGTGTACGCTACAAGAAGGCCAGGGTGCAGGTACTTCACATCATTGTCTTCTTTTCTCCAGCCGTTGATCAAAGCCAGAAGGAAGCCAACCTCTAATGAAGTTGTAGTGTTGTATGGATGACTCTATCTGTGTGAGTGGTTGAAGAAAGCAGTGATAAACCAGGAAACTCTCTCAAAGCACTCATGCCTGGCAGGCTTGAGGACAACTTCATTAAGCCCAATTAACACTGTATAACCCCAGAGCAGAACCAACAAGGCACAAGGAATGACTAAATGAAATTTTCAGTTATATGGGAGACAGCAGGAGACAGAGCAAACCTGCACACCATTTAGCTGCTGTCACCGAGTAGGTGACGGCAATGAAAAAGGGGCCAGGCTATAATAGCGCAGCTACACATGGGCTTGACAAGCGCAGTGTCTTGGGGGGACCTTCTTCCTCCAGGGGAGTCTGTGCTCATCTGGATGTGGCAATCTATCAATTCTTCAGCAAAGGAAAGTAATAGGCACAGAAAGCGATCTCCATCCATTTACTCCAAAATCCTCAGAGGTCAAATGGTAATGGTCCTCCAAACTTCACTTAGGAAGGTGGTGAATTATGTCTAAGTGAAAGTATGGGCATTGCTTGCAGGTCTATTACAGAAGGCCCATTTGACAATTGTAAACCAGCGTCAACATGCATACTGTTAAAAAAAAACTTTTCCTGAAGCTTGGTGGCAACTGTGCTTTCATTTTTTTTGGCAGGCACCTGGTCCAAACGCCTTTTGTATATGAGCTGACACTTTAACGATACATATGTTAGCATCCATTCGGTTAATAGTAGCTAACAGTATTACATTTATTTAGCAGACACTTTTCTCCAAAGCGACTTCCAGTGAACTCTATGTAGTGTTACCAGCCCACACACCTTATTCACCGCGGTGACCTACACTGCTAGATACACTAATTACACTGGGTCACTCATCTATACATCAGTGGAACACACACACTCTCTCTGTCAGTCACACACTACGGGTGAACCTGAACAGCATGTCTTTGGAGTGTGGGAGGAAACCAGAGCGCCCATAAGAAACACAAACAAAGGGAGAACATGCAAACTCCACACAGACTGAGCAGGGATCGAACCCATGTCCTCTCCCACCACGCAGGTGCTGTGAGACAGCAGCGCTACTCGCTGTGCCCCCAATTATGAGCTGTTATTAGGTATTAGCTATTACCCATGGCTCTCCCAGCTTCAGGTGCGGTAGTTTCGAACCACAAAATCAAAGCCATTGACAGGCAGATTCGAACATGCCAGGAAATTTAAAGATCTGGGAAGGTCTCCTGATTCCACAGTGTGCTGGTGTTTCCTCCTCCCTGCCACTGTTCTGTGTCAGCTGTGTTTTGCTTGGCCTGGGACAAATTCGATTTTATTTAATTTGGCTGATTTATGGTGAATGACACACTATCAGTCATGTGGTCTGGACTGATGCACCGTGCCACACTCATGACCCCTAAAAGCAGAAATACCACAGGTGAAAGAAATTGTTTCCACGGTTTTACTGTCATCCAAGGTACATTGTTGTGCGGTGCCTGTGTTACCGCGGCAACTGTGGTCTAGCGGAATTAATTTTACTGCTGATAATTTCACCCTATGGGATAACTAGCGAGGCGCACATCCTTCACATTTAACACAAGTTTTATGCACTGTACCCACTTAGACCCTGAGTACAATCTCCTTCAACGGGAACTGATGAGTCGCCCAAGATAACAGACAGAAGCAAAGTGGTTCTACCTAAAAAAAAAAATAGACCTCAGGAAGAAGACAGAGAAGCACCATAACCTTTCACATGGTGAACCACACGCATTGCACCGCTCCACAATACCTCCTGAGTCAGCAGTTTTACTGACCTTAAAGGGAAACATCGGCGTCAAGCAATTATTTGCTTGTGAGAAACCTGTGTGCACCGTGTCCTCTGCGTGACACCACCAGGGACTGTGACACCAAGGGGATTTTGCCACTCATGCTTACCGGGAGTCGCTGTGCCAGAAGGCTTGAGATGTGGATCCAGGAATCGGTCAATAATGGGCCGTCCAGCTCACCTCCACAACCCCCAAGAAAAAGAGCATCGAGTGCAATCGCTCGCAGCTATATATGGTTATTAAAAACTGTCTCGCTTGTCAAGAGGACAGTGGATACAGCCCCTCCATTAGTATGTTGCTATGTAAGTGTTTTTTTTCCCCCTTTAAAAGGGAGCTGATGTCAGAAAAAAATCATTTTACTCAAGGAAAATCCCTAGAAAGAGTTTACTACCGCAACGCTTCCAAAGCAAATGCACAAACACACACGGTCCCAGGAGAGATTTTAGAGTTAGACGTGGTACCGCATCTCGTCTGCGGCGTCTGATTCTTAGGTCAGCCTGCGGTAGACATAAAGAGACTTCAATTTTCAGGTTCATTGACTGTATGTCCAGCGCACAAGCGGAGCGGATTCACTGTCATTAGTCGGGAATCAATGTCAATAACTCACCGTTTAAGCAGAGTAATGAGTAACAATACAGAAATGGGGACTCTGTCTCAGCTAGTAAATCATCCCGATCTCTGAGGTCACACACACACACACAGACACACACACACACTGTGCATGTTTCGAAACATTCTCTCCAAGCACACATGCAGGCACAGTGATAAAAAAGACACTGTCTGTCCATCTCATGTGAGGTCGTGGTGAACCGGAGCCCAAGCTGGCAACACAGGATGCAAGGCTGGAGAGGGAGGGAACACACCCAGGACAGGACGCCGGTCCATCACAAGGCAAACCAAGAAGGACTCGAACCCCGGACCAGCCAGGGAGCGGAACCCGGCCAAACCCGCTGCGCCATCGCGCCCCCGTCATAAAAACACTCAACCTAAATTCGCATGCAGACACATAGAGACCGAATATTATTTTCTATTATAATGTTCCACATGCTACTCTCTTCACATTCACTTCCCCTCAAAGCGGTTTAGAGAATGAAAATTCAAGTTTTATAAACATTTCGGAAACATATGTCACACCATAGAACCTTTTACGAACTGTTAACCTTTATTCCCAGTCGGGGGGGGGGGGGGGGGGGGGGGATCATACATAGTTCATGAAGTTTGCTTCAGTAGGTGAGAGGAGGAACATTTATGCTGATCCTAACATTTTCTCTGACTCTGCCCATCCTTGGTAAAACCTGTCAGTCACCCAGGCCGTTCTCTCATTATTATTACCCATGAACACTCACTAAGAACTGAATCTAATGTTTAACAGTAGCCGTTCCCTAAATCTTTGTGTGAGCGGTTCCGAAAATGTGTGTGTGTGTGTGTGTGTGTGTGTGGGGGGGGGGGGGGGGGGTTTGGAGATTTTAAACAAAAAAGACAAGCTGTGGTGGTAGTCGTAAAAGTGTAATTTCTACTCTATTTTAGTATTTTCTACTCTACTATAATTTCTACTACTGTTTCAGTAATTTCTACTGTACCATTACAGTAATTCTGCTCTACTATTTTCACATTTTGCAAATGGCTCACAAGAACACGTTATTATTCCAGCAAAAATTTTCTAGGATGTTGAGTGATAAATTGCCGCTGAGATTGTGAAATGCTTTCTTTGGGTTTTGCATAAGCCTGTTATGTCAAGTCCATGGAGGAAATCACACAGTGGCACATATTACGCAACAAATACACTGCCTCATAGGTGTTTACAAGGTACTAGTTTCCCTGCTCATCTCTAAGCACAGCCAAAGTCTCATATATAGTCTGTGAAGTAGAAACCTTGTTTCCAGGGGCAAGAGGCCAGAGCTTCACTAGACAGCACAGCCATACATTTACATTTATTTATTTATCAGACACTTTTCTCCAAAGCGACTTCCAATGAACTCTGTGTAGTGTTACCAGCCCACACACCTTATTCACCAAGGTGATCTACACTGCTAGATACACTACTTACACTGGGTCACTCATCCATATGTCAGTGGACCACATACACTCTCTCACTCACACACTAAGGGTGAACCTAAATAGGATGTCTTTTGAGTGTGGGAGGAAACCAGAGCGCCCAGAGGAAATCCACGCAGACACGGGAAGAACACGCAAACTCCATACAGACTGAATACGGATCAAACCCACATCCTCTCACACCACACAGGCACTGTGAGACAGCAGCTCTATTCGCTGTGTCACCGCGCCACCACACAAAATATGCATAACACTAATGTTTTCAGACAGTGAATAGTTTGCTCATTTTTAGGGACTCTAAATTCAGTCATTGCATGCAAAGTAAAACGTTCCTTGATGGAAGAGGTAAGCAATTGTTCACATATGCATACAGCGCACACACACACACACATACACACACTACACCCATATATACTGTACATGTATAAATAATTTCCATTTATTGACCAGGATACTTGTTTTTCAGTGTCCCTTTATCTCACAAACATACAAATTCTTTCACAGACACCCATACGTTATATACAAAAATTGTTTCAACACTTTAGTAAAAAATTATGACTCTACATTCTTATCAATTCTAGCAACATTAGTCCAAAACCAGCAGAGGGTAGATAAGCTGCTGGCCAATTTGGTTGCAGCACCATAACTAACCTCAGCGGGAAGCCTAGCGGGCAGTCCAAGAGCTACACGGGCTGCAAATTCAGCAGATTGATGAGTAATATCCTGATCACGCTGAGCGTGACGACTGCCATCTCTGCGGTGGCGAGACTCTTCCCCCTCACCAGAAAGGCTGCTGAGAGAAGAGGGAGGTGGCAGGAGGCTCTGTGCGCTCCTCTCCTGCAACCAAAAACCTCAGAGTGGATTGAATGAGAAACGGAGTACGGGACTCCGTCACGTAGCCTGTTCTCCTAAGCGAGCATGACATCTGGGACTCTTGAGCAGTGGGGGATGGGGGGGGGGGTCACTAAGGATGTCCTCATCATTACCAAGGACGACACCAAAAATTGGCCTGCAAATATATGCCGTGAGCTGATTCTCTGTTAAAAGAAGGAGGGGAGGGGGGGGAGTGGGGAACAAATAAGAACTGACAGTAAGTAGGGTGTGAAAGCTAGAGAAATGGGTAGAGTCCATTAAGAAGGACAGAAAGAGAGTATTAAACTGGCAACAAAAGAGCAGATTTCTGCACTCTAGAGCTGCGATTCAGGGAGGCAGAGGCAGCCTGGAGCCACGGGACATTCACATAAAGGGGTTTACACGGGTCTAAGCTGCCACGTCCTCATGAGTCAATTTTCCAAGTAAAGAGGCTGAAATTGCGCTCTCTGGAGATGACCAGGCCCGTTTCATCAATTCCACATACATGATGCCGTCACTTGGGTGAAGGTCACTGTCAATGACAGCAAGTAGGGGCTCTCGCTCAGACCTGCCGATTCCCATTCAGCAAGGGGCTCGAGACACATCTCTTTCGGACTCGCTGCTCTCCTCATCTCCTAACTGCCCTATAAACTTGCATCACATCATCTGTCCCAATTATCTTTGTACTCTCTGTCTGGCTCAACTCTATATGCAGCTAACTGTGTAGCTGTAGCCTGGCAAAAATGGTGGAGAAATTTGCTGTGCTTTGACGCTCACATGTTCGCATGTAAAACTCTTCGCCTGATGTGAAATGTGAAATACGCTTTTGCTCGATCTGGGTGGCACAGCGAGTAGCATTGCTGTCTCACAGCGCCTGGGTGGTGCGAGAGGTCATGGGTTCATATGCACGTTCTCCTCGTGTGTGCGTGGGTTTCCTCTGGGTGCTCTGGTTTCCTCCCACACTCCAAAGACATGCTGTTCACCCATAGTGTGTGAGTGACAGAGAGAGTGTGTGTGTTTCACTGCTGTATGGATGAGTGACCCAGTGTAAGTAGTGTATCTAGCAGTGTAAGTCACCATGGTGAAAAAGGTGTGTGGCCTGGTAACACTACATGGAGTTCATTGGAAGTTGTTTTGGGGAAAAACATCTGCTAAATAAATAAATGTGAAACATGTCTGTTAAATTAACAAATGTAAATTTAGGACACCTGTGACGAAACACATCTCACCTGAATCAACATACTGAGCTGTTGCGATATGGTTAGGAATGCACATAACCCATCACTGAAGTTGCTGCACGATAGAGACGTTCGTTACAAAAACTTGCAATAAAATGCTATATAAATAGCAATGAAAGCTTACATGGGTATTTTTACTTGGCTTTGCTGGCTAACAATTCACACTCCCCGTGAGCTGCCGGTTCAGCTAAACAGAGGGGCGATTTCTGTTCTTGCACACTGCCAAAAGAGGGACACCTCCTGCTCCGAATTCTCACGGCACGAGCCCAAGTTTCCACACCTCACCAGCTCCGAGAACTTACAAATCCTGCTGTGAGACGAAGATAAAACCGTGGAGATGGCAGTTAGGACATGATTAACCAACGCAGCCCGAGACACAGAATGAAGCCACGAACTGACATTAAAATCATTCCTCGCCTTATATATTGGAAGGCTGTGATTTTGCGTGTTAATTTCCCAGTGATTCCATTCTCAAATCCTAACAGCGGCAATAAAAGGTTTTGCCTGGAATGGAGAAAGAGGGAAATGGATAAGCAAACCCAAACTACCCATGGGGCTACTTTGCACACTGACTATTTACGGAGAGCACTTTTATTTTACACAAAACATCTGAAATACGTCGAGCTTAAGTCGGCGTAACCAGACAAGGCAAGAAGTCCTGAGCCATGAACGCATCTCGTCTCGTTGGTGTAGTGCTTTTTTCCCCATGTTTTTACCTTTCTCATTACTTACAGTGCTTGGTGGTTAACGTGTGCTTGAGGGAAAACGAGAAGCGTCTTGCAAGTGTACAGCAATCGATTTGGACGTGAAATTGAATATAATAAGGAAATGTGAAGGCGGACAAAGATTATGGTCTATAGCACGGGATAGGTTTAACCTCATTGACCATAAATACGATAGTGAAGGATGCTGCACGTATAAAGGAGCACATAAAGATGTTGAATGGTGGGGGAGGAGGGGGAATCTGACATGCGTAAGTTACTTTCGACATACTAAGCAGGTGAAGGACGGTCATTTTGCGTAAGTCGAGGGATGTCTGTATACCAGTTCTGTAATTGAGCACTTTCGGCTCTTAATGGTGAAGATACTGAGTGTAGTAATTTAATTACTGGAGAAAATCAGACATGAGTAATTTGCATGATGTAAGAAAAAACAATCACATGAAGATAAATGATTTCGTGGGTGTCGGACGAGACGGGCGCATCGGAGCCAAAGCACCAATTCTGGAGCGTTGATGGGTGGGGGAGTTCATCCATGCTGATGGAGAGGAAAACAAAAGATTTACATTTCAGAACAATCGATACCTTAGCCACTTTTCGCCCTCCACCATGGACACCACGAGCATCTCATTGCATCTCATTCTTGTACTTGTTCGGGTCAAGTGTGCAAAAAAACTCTTTTGAGCCTCACCCTTCTTTTGCCACGGTAAAACCTATGCTCGGTCAGACGCCCATTGAACTGTGGCCGAGTGGGGTGAACAATGCTTTCCTCAAAGTGCGTTGCATCACCTGATGAAGCCTCCAGCCAGTCGAATGAAAAGCAGCATAAGACTGAAAGCATGAGCATTGCAAGAAGGGTGTGTTTGAGTTCAACCCTCCTGAGTTGGTTTAGGTGCTGCGTTTTGATGGGGGGGGAGGGGAGGGCATAAGAACTGAGCAACTGGATACGACCAAACCGGAAATAAAGGAGGAACAAGAAGAAATCCAGCTTCCAAATCATTTTGCTGCCAGCTACCCCGGTGTCCTGCGAATTTTTCGCTGTTTTCTTATAAACGCATCCGAGGCAGGTTGCTCTGGACACTGCCCACCATCTGCCGCGCTTAAATCGCTGCTGTTGGTAGATACAAGGAAGAGGCGGGAGGAAATAATTCCTCATCAGCATGAAAAGCATTTAGGGAGAAATGTGTGCCGTAATTCTTCCATTATTGCAGCACAGTTACCAGCACTCAGAGAGTTCAAACAGCTCTTTAATTGCTGCAGAGAGAGGAAAATTCGGAGGCAAAAAAGAGGCTGAGCGAGTAAAACAGAAAGCTACCATCACTGGAAAGGACGTGTTGGAAAGAACGGACCCCAATGCAGCGCACTTAACTCTGGCTCCTCTTGAACCAGATTAATTATACTATTAATATTAATTCATTAGGGACCATGTTAATTTCAGATTTATTCCTCTCAGTTTAGTTTCTTACAGAGTTCAGTCTGTTTCTTTTTTATATTCATTTTTTACAGTTGTCATTTCGCTGTGCGGTTAATTGTCTTTTCGGTCATTGTCCTGCTGTTATGCTGTTGAAATGCTTAAAAACATATGTATTTATGCACTAGCAACATTCGTGCATTACCAGTGCATAAATAAATGTTTTTTCCTGCCAACGAAGCATTGTTTTTAATTAACAGAATTGAAATATGGAAGTAAGCAGAAGCCCATCTGTGCGTTTTCTTTTTGCAGCCACGGTAATGGCAGCAATCCACCTGCACCACTAGACACACACAGACATAACGGCTGAGCAATAGATGGTGGCTCTGCGTATATAACAGGGGGGCGCAGTGGGTTGGACCAGGTCCTGCTCTCTAGTGGGTCTGGGGTTCGAGTCCTGCTGGGGGTGCCTTGCAACGGACTGGGGTCCTATCCTGGGTGTGTCCCCTCCCCCTCTAGCCTTACACCCTGAATTGCCAGGTTAGGCTCCGGTTCCCCGTGACCCTGTATGGGACAAGCGGTTCAGAAAGTGTGTGTGTGAGTGTGTGCGCGTATATAACTGAGGTCCTTCAGTGGTGAGAGCCATACAGATTACAGATTCACAAGATTTACTTGCATGCACCATTGACTCAGATCCATAAAAGACAGGTTTTTTTCTTGGATGTGACCGGTGTTTCATCTACAGCCATAACAGGAGGAACAGACACCTCCACAATCCCATGTCATGTTTGCTAAACAGTGGAAGTTCTCTGTGTGACTGATGAGCATAAATTCATAATTGATAAGGGCTGTATGGTCAAAAGGACTGCATTTACATTTCGCCACACCTTAATTAATTGCTGGCATGATTTAGATTTATTCATGTAGCAGATGCTTTTCTCCAAAGCGGCTTCCAATGAACTCTATGTAGAGTTATGAGCCCACGCACCTTATTCACCGCGGTGACTTACACTGCTTGATACACTACTTACAATGGGTCACTCATCCACACATCAGTGGAACACACACACTCTGTCACTCATACACTTGGGGGGAACCTGAACAGCATGTCTTTGGAGTGTGGGAGGAAACCCACACAGACAGAGGGAGAACATGCAAACTCCACAGAGACTGAACAGGGATCGAACCCATACCCTCTCACACCGCCCAGGCGCTGTGAGACAGCAGCGCTACTCGCTGTGTCACCCTGCTGGACAAATCAACCTTTTTCCCAGAGCAGATGTGAAACTGCAGGTCAACTGACTTTGGAGAAATGGAAAGAGCTCGGATATGTATGTCATTAAAGTCGTGTTATTAAAGTCTCTCACATTTGCTCGTGTGGTAATTTGCAGATAGACAACTTTCCCGTAAAGTCAGCTGTCCATGCTTCCACAGACACTGAGTAAAGCTGGCAAAATTAATAAAAGTGTGGTTTTGACCCATCTTGCCTGATAGCCTGACTTTAAATATATTAATAAAATTTTATAAGAGTTAAGCAGGAATTAGTCGTTTTTAACTGAGTTTCTTTGCAAGCTGCTCCTATTTTATTAATTTGGACAATGCTGCTAATGTTTGACGGGGGGCGTGGTGGCACAGTGGGTTGGGCTGAGTCCTGCTCTCTGGTGGGTGGGGGGGTTCAAGTCCCACTTGGGGTGCCTTGTGACGGACTGGTGTCCCGTCCTGGGTGTGTCCCCTCCCCCTCCAGCCTTACACCCTGTGTTGCCGGGTTAGGCTCTGGCTCCCTGCGACCCCGTATGGGACAAGTGGTTCAGATGGTGTGTGTGTGTGTGTGTGTGTGTGTGTGTGCGTGCGCACGCGCTAATGTTCGTAACATCATAATAGTAAGATAAAGAGTTCTATTCACAGTGCCTTGTGGATTTTCCAGATGGATTTTATTTGCACTGCACCCCCCCCCCCCCCCCCCAGTTTTCATTCAGCTTATTTCTATTTAATTATAGTTACACCACCAACATTTACAGGAACTACCCAGTGAAAAGATAAATAGAAATAGAAATGTCCGTCACAATGCGAATCCTTTTGATTACAAATATGAAACTGGCTGAATGCTGCTGAATATGTTTGTGATGAGTTTGTGTCATCCTTGTGGCTGGTAAAACAGTGAGGATTTTAAGGCAAAACACTTTCATACTCACACCAACACGCTCTTTTTTCTCAACTCCACCATTATACACTGCTCGGCGTGTATGAAGCTGAACTCGGCACATTGTATAGGAGATGGTGCACATTGTGTATTTTTTTCTGTCGTTTTAAAGTACACTTTAATGTTGCTTTATGTTAATGAAAGACAATGAAGTAAACGCATTTATTCCATGTTGCTTTCTGCCTCATAGTCAATATTTCCATGATACAGGAACATTGAGACTATTACCTACACTGAACACTGAGATTAATCATAATTGTTTTGACTACTCTGACTACCTCTAATGATAGGGTCAGAAATTGCCATCAGCAGCATGAATCCATGGCTTCATTCTGCCTTGTGTCAAAGGCACTGACTGCTTGTGATTTAATGGTGCGGGGAATGTTTTCTTGGCTGAAAAAGCCGCATCAACTATGTGATGCTATAGAGTCGGCATGAACCGAAATCCTTAAGCGATGTTTCCAGCGCCTTGCTCAATCCATGCCTCAAGGAACTCAGACTCTTCGTGAAGCAAAAGTGAGACCTGCCTGTTACAACGCTTGGTAGGTATACCTAATAAAGCGGCCGCTGAGTGTGTGTGCGTTTCTGTGCGTGTCTGCGTGTGTGTGTGTGCTATAGGGGCCAAAATCAGAACACACCACAATGCAATAAATGTCATACTACTAAGAGTGGATGATAGAATGACAAATTGAAACGAGGAATTGTCAGAGAACTGGGAGTATAACATCACCTTGGATTTAATGTCTGTGTCAAAATGTATGTTATCATGATAATTTTGCATGAATGCACCTCGGGACCTTGAAATTGGTTTGGAAATTGAAGAAAGTTAGACCTTTACTTCAGGCAACCGTGCTTTGAAACAATTCATTTCATTTGCAGTTAATGCAAACTGTAGGTGACTTTTTTTTTGTATGAATGAACCAGATGATTTCCATTTTTTTAATTTTCAGTTGTTCTGAATGCTCTTTCTTTTCATTACTAGCTGTACTGAAAGAAGATATAACAAGTTTCTACGAAGACCGCAGATTCCGGCTCCGTTGTGGTGGAACGACCTCCCCCTCTCACTCAGAACTGCTGAATCTCTGTCCACATTTAAAAAGGGTCTTAGAACTCACCTCTTCCAGACTCACTTCGCCCATCATCTCCTAAGTTCATGTAAGGTCTAAATGTTCATGCTCTATAACTTTAAGATGATGCCGGATAAACCTTTACACAGCTGCTCCTGTAATGTAACTTAAATGTTTAAATATATATAGGGATGGATGGGTATATATGTATATATATATATATATACACATATATATATGTATATACTGTATTTATATATATATATATATACAGTATGTGCATACATATATAGGCATACATATTTTAGATATACATATATGTACATATATTACTAGGACGGTGATCAGAAATCGTTGATATTCTGATAAAGTTGGTTCATATGGTGGAAAGAAACTAAGACTCACACATGTGCAAGGAAACCAGAGCACTCCAGGGAAACTCACATAAACACAGAACATAGAGAATGATTTCCAGTTAACGAAGAACAACAATAGTCATACAGAGCTGTAAAAACCTCACCTTAAGCGCTTCTGTATTATTATTTTTACTGATTGTAACATAGTGGCGAAAGTGACTTCAGATTTAAAAGCAAGGCAATTTGTGAACAGACTTCCAATCCAAACTGTTTTCACACATTGACAATCCAATGTACTGCGAGTCAATAACACTGTGAACTCAGAGGAGGTGAGTCGCCTGTCCCACCAAGTCCAGTCCTTCCCGACAGCCCACTCTTATCCTTCTGGAGTTATCAATCATGAGCAGCCCTGTTGCTCAAGCATCTATATTTCAGCCACAATGTGTGTAGTCAGCTCTTAACAGACATTCTCCTGCCATCAGAGATGACATGGACATCTGTGCCATAAGATAAAGCAGCTGCAGTCCTCTGATCACAGGCTGATCTCATCTTCAATGTTCAAGAATCGTGATCTTCTACATGTAACATCTGTCATAGTGCCCTTGAAACTCTGAGTTACCGCAGCGATTTCATGTAACAAGCGAGGACCGGATAACTAGTTAATGCCCCTTATCGGAGTAATACCGCTCTTTTCCCTCTTGCCATTGGGATTCCAAGAATCTATAATTGAAAGGTAGCATGCTGACGTGTTATTTCCACAGGGATGAAGCAGGCTTCTTCAGGGGACTCTTCACCTGACGCTTTAGGGGGCTCCCTGGGGGAATAGGGTGTATCGTGTGATTGATCTTCCCTATTCTCTGCCACAGTGTGGGGAGAGTGAAAAACCTCTTCATTCAGCAGAATCTTTTACTCTGTCTATGATACATAGAGGTGATCACGGATTTACGATGACATTCAGTAGAAACTGTACTTCGAATTTTGAATTTTGATTTTTTTTTCCCGGGCAAGTGATTTGAAGTGCGATCCGCATCTCCCAGTCTGTCACGCAGAGGTGTGTATTAGGTGTATTAAATGCATTTTCGACTTACGATAGTTTAGCGGAACATAACCCCATCGTAAGTCGGGGACGACCTGTACTTTATATGTGTTTTGCTCTGTTACTGTATATTTACAATAAGCCTGCAGTTACCATTCGTGCAACAGCAAAATGCGAAAAACTGGCGACAATAAAAGTTTAATGAAGCTTGACGGATAGCATGCAAAAGACTGAAATAAATGTCTCCATAATTACACAGAAATTTTGCAAGACATTAAGGGATGTGCCTGTAAATTAAGTCAAAGCGCTTCCATTTGTATTGATGTAATTGATGCAATATTTTTGCATAAAATGCAGTCTCCTCATCCCCACAACCATGGACGCATTTTATAAAGCTGCGTCAGAGGCTGAAAACGCAAAAAATCAGACAGATGCAGACAGTTAGCAGACAACGTCTGTGCTGCTACCATAGTAAAAAGCCTTCAGAATGGCCTATAGCAAGACAACACATTTCAAATGCGAACAGCTCTGCTGTAATCCACACTGAGAAATGGTGCTCTGAATGAATGTCAGCGAACAGCTGCCAAGGGTTCATTAGCATGCCCACCATCAGTATGGGGACCACGGTGGGGAGGTATCATGATCACTTACGGCTGGTTATTTCTTCTTGCCAAATAGGGCTTCAGTCTTTTTCAATCCAAACTTGTCAAGTACACATTAGTTCAACGGGATGACAAGGGGTCTACGCTTGGCATCCGACCTATTGCACCTCTTAGCTTTGCTAACAACCTAGGCTGCACCTTCAATTAGCGCAGTTCCCTGTAAAAGACCCCCACTGCATGCCAAGCAAATACACAAACTAATTAAATTAACCCCGATCCGTTCCAACTGGATTTGCATTTGGAACCCTGCCGCGAATGGCAGATGAGCTGGCATCCATTGGACTTTTCGAGCTTCGGCTGCTCGGTGAGAACATCGACATGGAAACATAATGTACATAAAGTTAATGCAAAAACACGTAAGTTGTGTCTCACATATGTACAAAGTTTCTCCATCCAAAGAAGTAGCAGAATTTCTCAGCCTTTTCGATGGGAGGCTTAAAATCATACACTAATGTCATTCCATTTGAATAGGAGGGTCAATATTTTAGCAGGTTCTGCTGAGGTGTTTGATTGCGGTACCCCAGGTTAAACAGTCCTACTGCCACACAGAAGACTTGGGCAAAAGAGGGTTTGGAGCCAATCATAACGTTTACTGAGATGAACTATGGGTGCTGTGGTTCGCAAAGAAGACCGACGCCGGGATGTCAGACGTTGTGCAGGCAAGACGGAGCACCGGGGAGGATGAAGAAGGGGTAGGTGTTCTCTCTCACTCTGTGTTCAGAGGCAGGGGCGTGATCAAAGCCATGGTCCAAGTCGTGGTCAAAGCCGATGTTCAGAAACGTGGTTGTACGTCTAAGCTCAGGTCAAGGTCGGAGCGGTGGTCATTCACACAAGCACAGGACAAAGACGAAATCCAGATCAAGGGTAGACCGAAGCTGGGAATTTTCTCACTAAGTAACAAGGAAGCAATCGCAAGGATGGTGTGTGTTTGTAGGATATTCTGCAATTAGACTATGAGGTGGTGAGGGGGCAAGGTGAGCTCAGCCGGTCCGGGGTTTGAGCCCTGCTTGGGGTGCCTTGTGTTGGACTGGTGTCCTGTCCTGGGTGTGTCCCCTCCCCCTTCATCCTTGTGCCCTTTGTTGCCAGGTAAGGCTCCTTCTCAGGACAGGTGGCTGTTGGCGATGGACTGTGAGGCTGTGTTCCCTTTATGCTTCTCGCCTCAATATCCTGCAGATGCTCTGGACTAGTCCACCGGAGGTGTTGTTCGTTGCGTGACACCTACAGTGACGATTTATTGAGGGATTGAGTGTTGCGGAAGCTGATTTTGAATCCTGGGCGATATTTTATGTGCTTAGAGATGCTGACTGGTTGCCTGAAAGTTCCCAGTTTTATTCCCAACAGAGACCTTGCTGTAGTACCCTTAATAAGACGCTTGACTTGAATTGTTTCGCTAATATATCCAGCAATGTGAGGAATCATAAGAACTTAAGATTATCTCAAACCGGAGGTCAATCAGCCCATCACGATCTTTCATAAATTTATCAAGAATTGGGTTTTATGTCCTGCCGATCAGCACAAATCAAAAGACTGACTTTACTCCACTAATATAAGACCTATTTGAAAACACCAAGCAATGATTCAGGTGTTATACTTGCATGAGTTGCTTTGAAGCATCTTATACAAATGTCAAATGACATAGTAATGGGACAGAAGTAAGTTCAATCATAGAAGACACCCCGGATTCATTATCAAACACTGGAAGATATACGGACAGTGAAAAGAAGTTTTCCATGTGATTGCTTTTATTACTGAGATGGCATTTGTAATCATAAGAGCAAATTGCCTTTGGGTGACAACAAAGTAGGGCTTCACCTCACAGCCCAGAAACCAACTGCGCAAATCCACATTAATTCAGGACTACAATTCTGCATTCTAGAGAGAAAAGGGGTTAATCATGAGGTGAGAAGTCATTGACTCCAGCTGGTGGATTTGAATATATCACTACAGGAAACCGCCAGCTTAAAGCACAGGGATTACCAGAGGTATTAGGTGTAAAATCTACCAATCTTATAGCTGCTTTTATTCTCAGTCTTTGTTTGAAAGTCTTTTTCTAAAGTCTTACTGGAATCCTGGAACACGTGATTTCAGCAAGATTTATCTTTGAAGGTTTTGTACTTGTCTGAAAACTGCAGCAAGGTACACTAACACAGATCATTTTTTTAATCCGTCTGTTTTCCCCTTCAGCCCGGACCTGTGATTTGCTCCACACTGATCACTTCTTCATACCATAGTACATTTACTTATTTATTTAGCAGACGCTTTTCTCCAAAACGACTTCCAATGGACCTCTATGTAGTGTTATGAGCCCACACACCTTATTCACCGCGGTGACTTACACTGCTAGATACACCACTTACACTGGGTCACTCATCCATACATCAGTGGAACACACACGATGGGTGAACCTGTATAGCATGTCTTCGGACTGTGAGCGGAAACCAGAGCACCTGAAGGAAACCCATGCAGACATGGGGAGAACATGCAAACTCCACACAGACTGAGTGGGGATCGAACCCACATCCTCTCTCATCACCCAACGCTGTGAGACAGCAGCATCACTTGCTGTGCCACGGCACCGCCCAGTAATAACTGGTATCCCACAGTAATAATAATACTGGAACAACCGGTATCCCACAATGACAAAGACTCCACCTTTAGCAGTATTTGATCCTGATCACTACTGTACACTGACCGCTATTCCAAATCAGTTACTGTACCACAAAGGCGACTGTGTCGTACTCCACACTTCCGCCCAGATCACTTTACATACTGGTTACATCTCTACTTCACCCACTTCCACACACAGACACTACTATCCCTTTGCCACCCTGATCATTGCTCCTCGGTGACTTTCATTTTACAAAGCCTGGATTCCTTGCCCACATTCCCAAGAATAACTGCAGACCAGTAACAGAACTGCTGTCCAGACTGAAAGACGATTCAGGAGCTCAGCATCCCTTGCATTCTATTATGTCAAACGTTGTCAACGATATTACAGTTCTCATAAAAAATGAAATTCCAAATATCAAATTACTTTAAACTAAGGTCCCGCATTTTAACCTTTCTTAAAAGTTTTTTTAAATAAGATAAAAATATCATCCTCATTAAATTATTATGAAATTACATAAAAAAATCATTGAGCCGTATATTTCCAAACTGACCGTACAAGCTGGCTGAAAATGGTTTAATGCCAAAACCTTCTGAGAATCTTATTTGCTCACTCACTCACTATCATGAGCCACTTGTAATTGAGGATTGTGGTGGTCTGGAGCCTATCCCAGAAACAGAGCACACCGGGCACAGCATGTCACTCCATAGCAGTCTTCCTACGTATCTTTAAAATAAACAGAGTTTAGGTAAATCTTCTTAGACTGTAGTGTAATAAGCTGTATGATACTTATGCCTGTATCATTACAGATATCATTTGTCATTTAAATTGGTCTGTGATGTTCCAGTCTGGTATAAATTACTTCCATAGTCCTGGATTACTAATGTGACATTTTGGTTGTTTCTGGCATTGTGCTCAACATGCACAACCTTCACACCCCAGACTACATGACAAGTACCTTTTCTTTTCAGCTCACCAACTCTAGAACAGCATGTCGCCGTTATTCAGTGCATTTTTCATCCAGTAAAGCAGACTTTGACTCGATTCCAATTTGACATTCCTGCAGCGGGTGAAAATAGAGCGTCCGGTTCTCTGAAACGGAACCGAGGAGACCATTCAGTTTCCGGTGTACGCTGGAATAGCGCTTTCGACGTCATCGTCCATCATAATCACCTGCAACGATTGCAAAAGATGGATCAATTGATACAGTGACATCCCCATTACCGGACCGAAGGTCCAGTCGTGTCATTACTAGGAAAAAGAACCTTTATTTCGGTGAGCAACGCTGGGTTGAGAGCAGCTGTGCCTGCGCACGTGTAGTTGAGGAGATCATAAGAAAAAAGCAAGCTGGTGCAGGAGTCCGATTTTAATTAAGACTTCAATTAGCCTGAGTTAGAGCACATTATTTTGTGATTATCTGGAACACGGTCTTTCAGTAAAGGTGAAAGTGCAGCTTATCTTATTTCGCTGCATGCATGTTTCTTCTCAGGACGCTCAAGGCAATGAATCCTGATTAGTTCCTTTATCGGAAATACCCAATTCCTCTGTTCCTAGTAACATCCAGATAAACATCTGACTTCAGCATTATTAAATCTAATTTTTTTGCTCTTGTACTGTTGCTCACTGTCTCTGACTCTTGATTGATTTTTAAATTATTTTAATCCGTGTTATTGGTATGAGTCTCTGTTCTTTAGAAATTGTCAAGGTTCAGATGTTCATTACAAAACCAAGGCTGCACAACAATGGACACAAGTACAATATACTTCAGTACACAGAGGTGCTAAATCGATCTAAGCATTTTTTTGCACTGGCAGAAAGGGTGGATAGTATTCATTTGATTTTATCTGTTTTGGTAGAAAGAAGTATTTGCATTCACATTTACATTTTTTACATTTATGTATTTAGCAGATACTTTTCTCCTAAGTAATGTATGACTCAGAGCAAATAAAAGCGCATTTCATTGACAGATGGAGAGATGTAGATGCAGACGTATGATTCTCAAAGAACAATCCGTTTATCTGAGGCCACCATTTAAACCAGCATACATTGCCAGGGTAGCTGCCTATAGAATTGGTAGGGAGTATAAAACATTAAGAGATAACATCAGCTATGACATTAAATGAGTAGCGACACAAAAAATTGATAGGAAATACAAAGGTAATTCTGACAAATAATGCAATGTAAATTTATGGAGTGGATAGGAGATCCGGAGAAAAGCGAGTCCAAACTAGATGTGTTTTGAGACCCTTCTTGAGTGTTGAGAGGGATTCAACAGTTCCGAGTGAGAGAAGACCATTCACCCATTGGAGCACCACCTCCGGGCCTTTGACTTTGGACTTTTTGGGCGTGGAAACGCCAGGCAGGCAGAGGTTGAGGAGCATAGCAGCCTGACTTTAGGCATCATGAGAGCTCAGGTCTTATATGTGTCAGGGAATGGATGCATTGGTGATCTTGTTGGCTATCCCAAAGGTCTTAAAGTTGATGTAGACAGCCAAGAGAGAGACAATTAAGGGACACATGGGACTGCTTTGGCAGGTCAAAAACAACTCATGTACCAGCATTCTGTATCAGCTGGAGAAGTTTGATAGCAGAGGCTGGAAGACCAGAAAAGAGAGACCTGCAGTAGTCCAGGTGGGATCACACCATAGCCTGGACCAAAAGTTGCATAGAGTTGGCTGTAAGATTAGGGTCCAACCTGCAGATGATATCCAGAACCTATCTGCAGGACTGGGTTAGGGTATCAATGTATCGAAGCCGATATGTGAGCTTTGTATTTCAGCTGCAATAACATTAAAACTGCAGGGAGTTCTTTTGTCTGCCAGTTGATCTGAGTGTGTGGCTTTGGACAGATTAACCTGTCCAAACAGCATTTCCTGAATTTCATCATTCCTCTCTCTCCCTTTCTCTGTGTTCTAGTCTGGAGATGTCAATCAATTTTATGCTTTACTCTGCGATCACCAAGACTTCTGAATCTTTTCCTGTGTCAAGGACATCAATATACATATTGAGCACAGCCAGAATGAATTATGGGAAACAAAGACAGAGCTCAAATTTTTTTTAACTCTTTCTCAAGAGGTGTAATCCTCTTAACAAGCAGCCCAATCCAATTACAGCTACATGAGATATTATACAGATTGTTTTTCTCAGCATACATATAGGGATTGACAAGGGTTGCTGTCCAACAAAGGGAGCAAACAGTGAGATGTAGAGGTGAGTGAAAAGGCAGAAGCAAAAAGACTAAATCAGACAAGAAAGGCATCTGAGAGAGGAAAAGGGCATGGAGACTCACTATAGTCCAGACAATAATGTGATATGGTGGTCAGTGAAATGGTTCAGCATGAATCTCAAAGTCTTCAAGGAGACAGCCTGAGGTCTAGTGAGTACAAAGAACCCTTTTCCTATATCACCCATTCGTAGAGATGTTTTACCTGATTGCAGGTGAAAAAGGAGGGAAGACGAGATCAGGACAGAGCAAAGGGAAGAGAAGTGGCTTTAAGTGCGGAGTGGAGGGTGACGGTGAGAGGCAGCTGCTTGGGAGCAATGCGTTCAAAGTGCCTCGTAGAGTACAAATGTACTGTATTATCAGTGACACACGCACATCGTTCCACTCCCTTCCCCTGTAACCCCAAGAAATCAGTGCCTTTTCTTCTTCACCACAGTTGTGCATCAGGGGGGCAGCCAGAACGGTCGGAGCAGAGAACCTGACTGTGAGTCGAATGAAGACGCTACTGTGCAAATGAAAACTAAGGGCAGGGCGACATGTTGTACACTCCAGCACAGCCCTGACGCTGATGACCCAGCCATACTCCTCTCGTCCAGATGGTCCTTTCTTGTTGATCGTTGTTTCCCTATGATAAGACCTGAGGAGGCCGGCCGGCCGACCTGATGACCACCTGCCACGATGGACAAGACATCAGGTTAACACTCATCTACAATGTTATTATTAGTTGTAAATTGGATTAAAGGTCTTTTTTAATCTAGAATGCCCAGGAGAGGTGGGGGTGGGGGGGAGCCACTGGCACTTGGACCCCCAGAGGTTATTTTTCTCCCTTTACTTTGAGTTGGGAGTTTTTTTGTTCCTTTCCTCTGTGGCTCGTAGGCATACTTATAGCTTCAATAACTGCATGAAAAATGTATGACTCTAGTATATAGTCAACTGTCTTATTTGTTTCTTTGTCTTATGCCTTTGTTCAGTGCTCTGTGTGACCGTGCGAGAAGAGCGCTCTAGAAAAATAAATTGAATTTCATTGAATGGTGTCAGGATGCTTCCAGCGTCCACTGCACCCTTCCAGCTCATGGATCACTTTCAGCCATAAAGTTTAACATTTTTTTCCTTTTAATTATTTACCTGCTTGCCAGATGCTGGCTGTCTAAGGCAACAGACAGGCGTCACCGTTTTACCAGATTGGGTATGTTATTGTAACAATGCAGTTTCAATGATGAGACAGCAGTTCTCCTCCTGGGATATCCTCTTAAATCGAGTTTGTTTTATTCCAGCACCACAAACTTCGCTATCTATACACCTCAGCTCTGAAAGACAATGTCAGACACATTATCAATAATTACAAGGTTTACAAAATAGGTGTGAGTACGTTGTATTGTAAGACTGATTACCTGGATGTGTTTAAAAAACAACAACAAACAGTACAAACCAAAAAGTGCTATCACATCTTATTTGATTTCCTGGGGGAAAAGCAGCTCACCTTTTCTTTTTGCAATCCGCACCAGTAATTACATACACACACCATCTGAAACCACTCGTCCCATACGGGGTCGCAGCCTAACCTGGCAACACAGGGCAAAGGGCTGGAGGTGAGGGGACACACCCAGGACAGGATGCCACTCCATCGCAAGGCACCCCACGCAGGACTTGAACCCCAGACCCACCAGAGAGCAGGAGCCGGTCCAACCCACTGCGCCACCACACCCCCCCAATAATTACACTGACCGGTTAAATATTAAATGTAGATACACGTAACATACACTCATGTCCAGGTATCTGAACCTAATTCATTCTGGAAAATCCATTGAGAAGGAGGGTGTCATGGTCGCGTCAGAGGGAGGCGGCGGACCCAAGTGCAGAGCGCTGATCGTGGTGTCTTCGGGGAAATCCAAGAACGGAGGTCAGAGGACGGGCAAAAGGTCTTCGAGGTGCGAACGTCGTCACAGGGAGGATCCAAAAGGCGAGGTCAGTGTTCAGGCAAGAGGTCGATAATCCAAAGGAGGCAGTAGATTGGGGGAACGAGGTACGGGTTCGGGGAAGGCGTTCAGGAACAGGTAAAGGGCTGGAGATGGTCGCTAACTAGGAGGCAGATCAAGGTTCCGCATCAGCTGGCTGTCCGACGCAGCCTTTTATGCTGCGATCTGCGTTGAGTCACAGGTGTTCCGTGTTGGTCTGAAGGTGTGGGCGTGGCAGAGGGTATCTGGATCCTGAAGAAGACATTCCCATTATTAATTATTGGAAAAATTTTCACCCTATTCCTGTCTGACACAAGTTCACTCAAAAATAATCCAGAATATACAGTATACAGCCATTAATAACATTATTGTGGTCTTTGTAGAGAACATCCTTCTTACGAATGTTGTCACAGGTTGAAAATAAGTAGGAAAATATTTTCTGCAGCACATGCGTTACATTATTTTTTCGACTGGAACAAGATTTCTCTCATAGCTAAATAGAATTTACCAATGTTGTACATCAATGTAAAAACAAATGAATCAGGTCAAAATAAACTCAGCTGGTATCTATTCCCGACATCCTCAGTCTGACCGCGCGGCTGATGTACTGTATGTGTGATTATCCGCTAGGACTTGTTACGAGTTCATCTTACTCATATGAGTCTGGATAATACGCCCACAGATATAAAAGTCCTGATAAGCAGGGATGGCGTACTTGTATGGAGATGAGTGGTGTAAATTGCAGAAGGTAGCATTTTGGTTAGAGCCACTGTTTGAATCCCAGCACCTGCTACAACAGCCTTAAGCAAGCTACTCATCCTGAATTGCTCCAGTAAAAATGACCCAGCTGTATAAATGTGTAAATCAGTGTAAGGAGCTTGACGTTGTAGGTTCCTTTGGAGGAAAGCGTCAGCTATATGAATGAGTGAATATTCCATGTTTGTATAAGGAGGTATGGGTGTAAGAATAACAAGACAAAAACTGCCATAAGAACATCAAGAGCCCATAAAGGGGACTGTGGTGTCTTAGAGTCCCGCTGATAAATGACACTGAAGGGGCTGCTGACAGCGTCTCACCCAGTGAGACAACCTGAGAGCCTTTACACCAGCTGCTGGGAAAGGGAAGAGAATGAGCTACACACACTATGCTTTATGTATGCAGGCAAAGGTTCGGTGCCTTCCCAGGGATGGACAAATGGGCCCGTGATCACACTGTGACAAGGGAGGAGTCTTACAGGTGGCCATCTAGTTCATACCTACCATGCATAGACAAAATCATCAACAGTTATAGACTCAAAGGATTTGAGAGGAAGGAAAGCCAGGAGCTGTCAGAATTGTTGTGTCTTTTCTTAACTCACCTTTCTGTGATCACACACACACACACACACACACACACACACTGCCTGAAACCACTCATCCCAAGCGGGGTTGCGGCAAGCCGGAGCCCAACCCGGCAACACAGGGCGCAGGGGGAGGGGACACACCCAGGACGGGACGCCAGTCCACTGCAGGGCACCCGAAGCGGGACCAAAACTTCCAGACCTGCCAGAGAGCAGGACCCGGCCAAACCCGCTGCACCGCCGTGCCCCCCTCTCTGATTATACTGCAGCCTAAAAATAGCCTGCACCAGAAAAGTTGCTTTTATTTATATCCTAAACTTTGATTTTCCTGGACTTTTTTTCAGCATAATGCCAGGTAGGCTAAATAAAAACTTGAGAGCACTGCTCCACTTTCCTGCCTTTGATCACTCCCGAGCCAAAAGAGGTCCCAGCGATGCCAGCTTTAAGTTATGAGTTTAGCTGACATCATTTCAGCATCGGTATCAGAATACCAAAACGTTCCTATTGACAAAATAGCAGCACTGGGAAGGCTGTGATTTGTTCGGGAGTAGCTGAGCGCTTTGCAGCCTGGGGCGATGTATATAATCCAGGTCTGAATTCAGTACCTGGCCAAAAAAAACAATATGGTGCTGAGGAGATGAAACCTGTCAGTGGAAAAATAGGGGCTGCAGGGCTAAAGGAGCACCACAACTTAATGAAGGAACCATAAAGCAAAGCACTTTGACAGCATGGGGTGGGGGCACATCAGCAGAGCTCAGGGTTACTTTTATTTACAGGATCACCTTGAGAGCAGTCCTGACGCCTCCAACACTCGGAGAAATGCAGCACCGTACTGCACATGGTTCGGTGTTTATGTGTGCAGAGGTCTCCAAGGAAAGCCACCACCCACAGCAACAGCTGCCGCACCCACACAGGGATCAGTGTGTCAGAATGAGAAAAATAGCACACTACACTTACGTTACAGCTTTGGTATGTTGTGAATATTTCAATATTTGTGTCTGAAGTGTTATTTTACATGAGGAATCTTAAGCATCCTTTGTGGCTTTGAGATAAAATGGTAATTAGTCTTTTTAAATCGCCCTGGTCTTGATCAACGTCTTACTGTATTTACTGTTGAAATTCAGTTGTTCTTAGTCTATAAGAATATGGACATTTTTGATGCATGCTGTGTCTTTCTGTATTTTAGATGTGTTTTTTTTAAACCGATAAGCTAAAGTTTGTCTTCATGACAGTCCAAGAGTGAGCCAAATGAACCTTTATAAGTTTTCATGCATAGTTCAGAGGACAAGGTGAGCTCCAGGTGATTGATCCCTCACTACAAGTGAAGCTCATAAAAAGTGAGGGATCAATCACCTGGAGCTCATAAAAAGTGTTGCTGTGGTGCCAGAACACACACAAAAGCTCTCGTCTAGATGGAATATCTCAAATAATTGCGTTTTATGCGCACTATTTCTGTATTAGATAACCATTTTCCGAGGGTGCTTTGCAGATGTTCTTCCATATGATGATGTGTCAGTACTCTACAGTATGTAGTCTGGGGAGCTGAGAGTGATGCAAGCAGGCAAAGCACAAATGCACATATAATTCTTACACTCTTGCCATCACCAAGCACCTGAGGCCCTTTTTCCTTCATCTTAAACCTTTGAAATGCTGCTGTGGTGGCTGCAAACCCCCTACTAAAAAATAATTATTATCATAACAATGCAAAATATATTCAACATACCTGCTCCAGCTCTTTTCAGAACAGTGTACAGTGTGGGTGGGGGGACTCAAAATTCTGGTCTCGTTCACTACAGTGAATAGCACTGGATCGAAAATACAGGGGCGAAAAGTGTTGCCTTAATTATTGTGGAAGAGGTGGAGAAAAACAGGCAGGTGTGTGTGTGTGTGTGTGTGTGTGTGTGTGTGTGTGTGTGTGTGTGTGTGTGGTGAGAAGAAAGGGAGAAAGACAACGGAACAAAGAGATGCTTCGATGCTTGGGAGACGGGCTGTGACTAATGAAGTGTCAAACAAGGATAATAATATTCTCTCATTTTTAAAAATGTCATTTGGAAGGATATAGAGCAAATAAATTTTGATCTCAAATCAATATAAACTGTCAATTTATTTTTCCAGTCAATATGATCACATCTTTATACATTTATCTAACACTTTCCTCCAAAGCCACTGGGCATTTTTACTGGCGCAATTCAGGGTAAGTACCTTGCTCAAGGGTGCTACAGTAGGAGGGGGGATCCAAACCTGTAATGTTTGGGTCCAAAGGCAGCAGCTCTAACCACTACGCCCCCAATATCAGTATTGAGCTCAAGTATTTTAATTATTTGGAAAAAGATGCGTTTGAATCTTTTTGTGAGATTCCACTTTGCAACAATTGCACAGTAAGGAAGCCAGGAACAGACATGCTGCATTCTCCAAGCAGAACATTTACCCAGTTTGAATTGCACTTCTGATCACTTTTAATCAGGGCTGTGGAGTCGGTACACAAAACCTTCGACTCCGACTCCAGAAACCCTATAATTGCCTCCGACACCATCTCCAGAGCACTGCCCAAAAGTCGCACATTATTTTGAGGGTCGACTTATCCGGCAAATATAGGCCTAAACCTATATTACACCTCTAATTTTTGGGGGTCGACTCATAGGGCAGATCGACTTATACGGCAACATATATGGTACATTTAGTCGGAGTTGGAGTCGGTACATTTTTACTGACTCCAGCTCCAGTAAGCCAATAATTGCTTCCGACTCTGACTCCATGACTCCGACTCCACATCGCTGCCCAAAAGTAGCACATTATTTTGGGGGTTGACTTATCCGGCGAATATAGGTCTAAACTATGGTACACTTCTAATTTTTGGGGGTCGACTTATACGCCGGATCGACTTATACGGCGGCATATACGGTACATTTAGTCGGAGTTGGAGTCGATACATTTTTACTCACTCCGACTCCAGTAACCCAATAATTGCTTCTAACTCTGACTCCACAGCACTGCTTTTAATTGTCTTACTGTACAAATTAACTTTCCTGATGCTTACTTTCCTGCCAAAGGTCCCTAAGTGGAATGCAATAAATCCACGTTGATACAAACGATCACTGCCCTCAATATGTTGTACCCTTTCCACTGCTTTTATGCACTTTAACAAACCGATAGAGAAGGAAAGAGAAGGTCAGAGCTGAGAGCTTCACATGCGTCACCTAGTGGTTGAAACAGGCTGCAGATACTACGGGAAACCATGGCACCTTTTTTTGACAGCGTTACAGTTTTCTCTCATGTGGATACACACTGGCGCTGAATGAATACACAGAGTGATCAGTTGCTCATGCTAGCATCCCAAATTGATATACTGCGTCCCCAACACTATAAACACATTGTCATGGCTCCAGCGTTGCTTGCGGTTCTGTTGCAGGGCCTTTTCGGAAGTCTGCGCACAACTTTTCATTGTGGGCACGCTAGTCTTCCTTGCGTGAACATGAGTCACCCATCAAAATTCGATCTGCTAATGCTCGGAAACATACCTCATCTGCGGAAACACAATGGACTGTAATTATACACCCTGTTCTCTTTATTCTCTTGAGTATAAAAACCCATGAAGGGGCTCAGGGAAATGGAAAAAAGAGGTGGGGGGATTGAAGAACAAAGAGCACTGAGGGGGTAGAGGCAGAGGAGGACACTGAGGACGAGGAGGGAATTTTAAATGAAATCAGAGCTACTCTGGTTGACGATGTCCTCGGGTACAGTAAAAACATGGTGAAAAGCTGGCCAAGGACTGCAGCCAAGTTTGTGTTGTACAATATTTGGCTTTCCTATGTCCAGAAGACACAATGTGCCGAAATTCAAATGATCTTCTTTGCTCCAACCCACTACCTCCCCATTTTTCAGTCCAGTTGAAGACTTATTTTCCAGTTGGCGATGAAAGGTATTTGATCGGAACCCATACCAGCAAGTGATAATGAGGTTATGGGTTCCGATCCGAGGACAGTCTGCGATGATATCACTTGGGAGGCTTGTCAAGGATGGACCCGTTATTGTAGGTGTTACATTCTTCGCTGTTTGGCCACTTGCGATGTTATGAGAAGATGCGGCCAAATCCACATGATAGGCAGGATATTGTCTCCTACTGCTTTTTTGTTTCCTTTGTTATGATTAGCTGCTGGTGGTGTTGTGGTTGGAGTGACCGCCTGTGTTTCCAAATGTTGCCGGTTTGATCCCCGCCTCCCGCCGAAGTACCCTTGAGCAAGGTGCTTGTCCTACAATTGCTCCAGTACCTTTGCGTGGCTGGATACCTAGTTGTGGCCCTGCAATGGACTGGTGTCATATGCAGGGTGTGCCCTTTGCCCCTGGGATAGGTTCCAGTTTGGGAGAAGTGATTATTCATGCTGGTTGTTATGATTATACAGCATATGAGAAATGTATTTTTGCATGCATGTCTTGGCATGTTTTTGGATGGATGGGTTCTTCTGGGGGGGCCACTGTGATCAAACTCTGATCTATGATTCTGAAATGTAAATAAAACAAGTTGTTCTGTGGCAGCTGGTTTTGTGGGGCATTTTTATTTCATCTTTCATTTTGATGAGAGAATATTCACATTTGGCAGCACAGCGTCTTATTATTCTGTGCTCATTGCAAGCAACAAATATGTTGTGTGTTTGTGATATTGACTGAATTATTTGGCAGTTTGTGTAGTTTTACAGCTAGTAGTGCGCTTTTATTTGAAGCTTTGACAACAAGGCGGTACAATATTTGCAGTCATGGGCTTGGATACATGATATGATTCTGGAAAATCAGTGCTGTATTCTGAGGAATGAGTTCCAGTAGATTAAGACTAATGTGCTCTCATGCCAGAGAGTCCTTCAGTTTTAAGATAAATACTACATTGAATGTACTGCACGGTACACATAGCGTACAACTTGCTTAGAACTCAGTTAAATAACTTACTGAGGGCTTTTGGAAAATATGCAAATCAGCATAACCACCGCCAAAGAGATTCTCCGGTACAGTATTTGCTGAAAAGCTGTGCACTTATTGGCTGTGCGTCTGTAATAGCCCTCCCCTCGATGACCCTGTCGCACTACAGAAGTGGTCAAATCAGTGGGCAATTATTGGCTGTCCGTGCGTAAAGTTCCGCCCATCAATGGCCCATACGCAATACGCCTGCAAAACGTGCGCAATTATTGGTTTTGCGTCCGTACGGCTACGCCCATTAGTCGAGCCTTCTGTACCACGTGATTTTTTGTCCCGCGAGCGCCAATACGGGCTGGTGTCTCGCGACCATTTCGCCGAAGAGGGAAAGTATGACTGTAACTGAAAGGATTCAGTAAAATACTTTAGAATTGTCACAATGTCTAAGCAAAGCAGCATTTTCAGTTTTTTCTCTAAATCTCCGCCTCTCGTTTCAAAAGTAAAACCTAGCCCATCTCCGACCGAGGCAGACTTGCCGTCATCGACCGGTAAATCCAACTGTTCCCCGAAAGAAGAAGCAAAGCTAAGAGCACCACAGAACACTAAAAAGCCGCTGGAGAAACTGAACAGAACACCGGCTAAAGGAGGCATCAGCAACCTTTTCACCGACAAAAAGCACTCTACTAAAGAAAGGTGAGGGGTAGTTGCACAACCACACGAGCAGTATTAGCATTTTTACATGTTAGCATCATGCTACGGAGCTACTGAAGCCTAATTTCACTAGATTTTATGCAAAAAAAAAGAAAAACGCGGGCTTTTGCCTGACTGCGTACTCGTTGCTGCTGCTGGTTGTTAATTAATTTGGGGCTGATAGTCATTCCTATACTTATAAGTTATAACTCAAGGAAAACGAAAAGTTCTGCGTCGTCGGCCGGGGGTTAACATAACAGTTTCCTTGCACATTCGTCTAACGCGATATTTTCCGAAAATAATATTTTAAATATATATACTAGGCAGGGAGTGAGTGTCGGGGCGAGTAAAAAAGAACTAATAGGCTGAAATAATTTTATTTTCAAAGCATAAACTTTATAAAGATAAAGAAATAGTCAGCCGGTCAGTGTCTCTACTAGACTGGGTCTGTACTGAGGTGGGTATGTGGGAAGTACAGAAAAACTGCGCGGGCCTGGAGCCGCGAGCGTGGCGGGAAAAGGGGGATGTAATTTAACACCAGTGTTTCGTTTGGCGCGAGGCGAGGGGGCGGCGGCGGGAGAGCAGGCGCTCGAGACCGGGTCCATCTTGTCCCGCTCGTCAACATGACGGATAAGGGAAGGGCGCGAAACTGAGAGCTTAAGCCTTGTCCGCGTTCAGAGTTTACCGCTTCGGCGGTTTAGATGAAGATTAATGGTAAATCTGGTTACACATGAGCAGATGTTTGCTACGTACAATTGTTTGCCGCGACCATTCTCGCTCCAGCAACGAGATTCGAACTTCGAGTACACGCCTACTGCTGCACTGTAATGCATTCACCATTCAGTTAGGATAATGAAACCCGTGTGAAAAGGAGTTGTTCTCTGTTAATTTTGTCCTTTTTCAGCATCACAAGCTGACCCGAGTCCTTTTGACCGAAGGAACATTTTTCTACTTTTTTTTTTTTTTAATTTAAAAACCCATTTCACTATATTACGTTTTTCTCTGACATCGCTTTGGAGAAAAGTGTCTGCTAAATCATGAATAAATGTAAGGAATCTTGGACACAAGTTGTGGTGTTTTGTACCACACTGTGCACTGTACGGAGCTGTGGAGAAAAGCATCTGCAAAATGAATGCATGTGCAGTACGCAAATTTCAGATGGAATGTGGGGCAGCTGGGAGTGTAGTTGTTAAAACTGGTGTCTTTGGATCCAGAGGTTGCAGGTTTGAATCACACCTCCAACATTTACGTTTATTCGTTTTGCAGGTGTTTTTCTCCAAAGCGACATACATTTCATAGAAAATACTATGCTATTTTTACAATGGTAAAGGTATTGCATTGCCAGAAAGAGAGACTTGGATGCAGACTCATGATTTCTAAGTGCAGTTAGTTAGTTTACTTTCCACCATAAGAACCAATGTTCATCACACAAGTAGCTGTATAAAGGTTTATTCGAATGTCACACAATTTCCTATGATCTCAAAGGTATAGAGCATGAGCATTTACACTTTACATGAACTTAAAAGATCATGGGAGAAGTGATTTTGTAACAAGTGAGTTTTAAGACCCTTTTTAAATGTGGACAGAGATTCAGCAGTTCTGAGTGAGGGGGGAGGTCGTTCTAGCACATCAGAGTTAGACTCAAGAACCTTTGTGCTTGAGTACCCTTTAGTACCCTTAAGTAAGTAAAAATACTTAGCTGTATAAAGGGGTAAATAATTGCAAGTAGCTTAACATTGTGACTTGCTTTAGAGAAAAGCTTCACATATTGAATAAATGTAATTTATTATTGAATGTAAATGTAGTGGATGTGTGATTTAATCTGTGTTCCTGCAGTTTTTCTTTAATTTAGGATGCCGCCCTTCTTAGGGATGGTAATGGTCTAAGTTTGTATTCAGTGCCACCCTAAAGTGTTTTTTTAAATTGATAATGAGAAACTGTTACTACTATAGTCAATTATAAAGAACTGTGCAGTGATGAATTTCACAGTTCCTGGCAGTGAAAGTTGACAGACTGTCTGGCTCTCAGAACCACTGCCAGTACTGACAGTGCCACTGTTCTGTTGTCCCGTAGTCCATCATGTGCCTTCAGTGCCGGAGCTTTAGTGTGGGCCAAGCTGGAAGGGCACCCCTGGTGGCCATGCATGGTGGTGCCCCAGCCCCTGACTGGACAGCAAATGCGTGGCCACGGCCGGAAGCAGCGCCTACACGTCCACTTCTTTGACAAGCCTCCAACACGGGGCTGGGTCAGTGTCCGGTACGTCAAGGAGTATCAAGGTTAGTATAGGGCTGAGCAGCAGTCTCCTCCAATCCATTTGAGGGGTACGTGTCCCTGTGGTGAGTACTAAGAATAATATCTGGAATAGTAACATTGCAAAGTCTAAATCTGTCTTGCTAGGTCAAATGCAGATAGAACATTACTTTGTTGACTTTGCACTGTAAATGCAGCCTCTTACAGTGGTTATGGCTGAGGCTAAAGGTATTAACTTCTAAAACTGTTTGCTATATGATGCTCCAGTGGTTGTCTTAAGTCTGTTTAGCCCTAACACTAAAGTCACTCGAGGATAAAACTAAAGATTAAGTAGTTTTTACTGATTGGGACATTAAGCTGGGTTCTGCCCTCACTTCCATTTCACCTGCTTACAGGATCCAACAGCCCTGATGCAAAGAGCGGAGGCATGTTCTTCAGTGGGAAACCAGTGATTCGCCAGGCGATGGAACTGGCGGACAAAGCTCTTGCTGACAGCCCAGAGAAGAGGCTGAAGATGACGGTCTGCACAGATCCCTCTGATGAAGAGGAGGAAGAAGAAGAAATGGAGGTAGGATTCTCTGTCAGTGGTCCAGTTATTTTTACATTGTAATTTGTAGTATGAGAATGGCTCTTGTTTGTGAGCAGGTGGCATTATAGACCATTTCTTTCAACAGTTCAAACTCAAAAGTGAATTAGAATAGCTTTTGTTTTGTTTTAAAGTCTGACTTTTTTTTTATTATTATTTATTTGCTGTTGATAACTAGCTTAGTGCTTTCCTAATGGGTTTTTTAACGTATTTGATGTAATTCTCTTACAGGTAGATAAGTCCACAATAACAGATGAAGAGCTGACTGGGGAGGAGGAGGGAGTAGAAATTAAGGCAAAAGCCAGTAGATGTTCCACCAGGAGCAGACAGGGGGGAGAGCAGAAGCCCAAGAGACGTCGGATTGTGGTGGCATCTGATAGCGAAGGCTCCGATGAGGAATTCAAGCCAGACCAGGCTGGTAGCAGCAGTGAGGAAGAGGAAGATGTCAGCAGTGGGGTGGATGAGGAGGAAGAAGTGAGTGAGCCAGAATCTGAGCCAGATAGTCCTGTCAAGCCTGTAAAGCGAAAACGGCCATCTGAGAAACCGCCAAAGGCTAAATCTACCCCTGCGCCATCAGAATCCCCCAAAAGTGCCTTGGCTAGTCTCTCCTCCGTCTCAGCCAAAACAAAGTCCAAGTTGTCAGCTTTCTGTGCTCCAGAGAGCTTTGAGAGCCAGGGGAATAGCACAGGGGGATTTGTGGGTGGAGGAAATGTTTGGGACCACGAGAAGCTTGAGTGGCTGCAGGATGGCAAGAGGAAGGATGCCAAAAGGCGGCGACAGTCTGATGAGGATTATGACCCCACAACCCTTTACATGCCAGAGGACTTTCTGAACAGGTCTACACCTGGAATGCGGCGCTGGTGGCAGCTCAAGTCAGAGATGTTTGACACAGTCATCTTCTACAAGGTGGGCAAGTTCTACGAGCTCTACCACATGGATGCAGTGATAGGATTCAATGAGCTGGGCCTCACCTTCATGAAAGGCACCTGGGCACACTCTGGCTTTCCTGAGATTGGTTTCTCCCGCTTCTCTGATGTCCTTGTGCAGAGGGGCTACAAGGTAGCTCGTGTGGAGCAGACAGAGACACCAGAGATGATGGAGGCACGCTGCAAGACCATGGTACGGCCTACAAAATTTGACCGTGTGGTACGGCGGGAGGTCTGCCGGATTATCACACGGGGCACACAGACGTACAGTGTGCTGGACGGTGCCCCCTCTGAGACCCAGAGCAAGTACCTCCTCAGTGTGAAGGAGAAGGCTGGGGAGGATAGCTCAGGCTGCCAGCGCACTTACGGAGTGTGCTTTGTGGACACCTCTGTGGGCCGCTTTTGTGTAGGCCAGTTCCAGGACGACCGCCACTGCTCTCGCTTCCGCACGCTGGTAGCACACTTTCCTCCCACTCAGGTGCTCTTTGAGAGGAGTGGCCTCTCTGCTGAGACACGCAAACTGCTGAAGTCCTCCCTGTCCTCAGCCCTGCAGGAGGGGCTTGTACCTGGGACCCAATTTTGGGATGCTCCCAAAACCCTTAAGGTGCTGTCGGAGGAGGACTATTTTACAGAAAGTGGGTCAAAAAGTGGAGGGACAGCTGGTGAGTTCCTCCCATCAGTGCTCAAGGCCATGACATCTGGAAGTGACTCACTGGGCCTCACACCTGGTGAGGGCTATGAGCTGGCCCTCTCTGCCTTGGGTGGCTGTGTCTTCTATTTGAAGAAATGCCTGATTGACCAGGAATTGCTCTCGATGGCCAATTTTGAGGAGTATGTCCCTGTGGACGTGGAGATCGAGAAGACAGCTGGCCCAGCCAGCTTCTTTGCTCAGACACGCCAGCGCATGGTTCTGGATGGGGTGACTCTGGCCAACCTGGAAATCCTTCAGAATAATTCCACAGGGGGTTTGGAGGGGACCCTGCTCGAACGCCTGGACTCTTGTTGCACCCCTTTTGGCAAGCGGCTGCTGAAGCAGTGGCTCTGTGCCCCACTCTGCAATCCTTCCTCAATCAAGGATCGACTTGATGCCCTAGAAGACCTGATGGGTGTACCAGCTCAAACCAGTGAGATTGTAGAGCTGCTGAAGAAACTTCCAGACCTGGAGAGACTTCTGAGTAAGATCCACAGCATGGGGACCCCTCTGAAAGGCCAGGACCACCCTGACAGCCGTGCAGTTCTGTACGAAGAGATCACCTACAGCAAGCGCAAGATTGCCGACTTCTTATCAGCACTAGAGGGCTTTAAGACCATGCAACAGATTGTGTCAGTCTTGGGAGCAGTGGCTGAGGGCTTCCGGTCTAAACTGCTTTGCCAGGTGGTGCTCAAGAAGACTGATAGTGAAGAAGGCCTCTTCCCAGACCTTTCTGGGGAGCTCAAGCGGTGGGACACGGCCTTTGATCACCAGAAGGCCCGCAACACTGGTGTCATAACCCCCAAGAGTGGCTTTGACCCAGAGTATGACCAGGCGCTGGCTGGAATCAAGGAAAGCGAGCAGGCCTTTCAGGAGTACCTGGATCGGCAGAAGAAGCGGCTGGGCTGTAAGAGCCTGACGTACTGGGGCACTGGTCGAAACCGCTATCAGATGGAGGTGCCTGATAGTGTGTCAGACCGCAACATCCCAGAGGAGTATGAAGTAAAGTCCACTAGGAAGGGCTGGAAGCGGTACTGGACACGGGAGATTGAGCGGCTCTTTTCAGAGCTACAGGGCTGGGAGGAGAAGAGGGATGCTGCGCTCAAGGACTGCATGCGCAGACTCTTTTACAACTTCGACAAGAATTACAGAGACTGGCAAACAGCAGTGGAGTGCATGGCTGTAGTGGGTAAGTCGAAACACTCAGGGAAGATGCATTTATCATGGTCACATTGCATTTAAACCCAAAAATACACAATAGGTCTGGAAATAGTAGAAGGTCGCAGTCAAAATCAGAGTACCTAAAGAACAATTTTGTTGTAATGTTTACTTATAGAATCAAACCCAGAAATGAGCATCGAGATGCTTTGCACCAGATTAGGAATTGTCATCTGACCTGGATACAGTGTGTTTTGAAATCTTCTGTGTCCTTTCCACAGGATTTTGATAAGTATCAGGAAAAAAATAGAACTTACTACTAGGAATTAGGCTGCTATGTTTTAGTCCTATAAAAAGCACACTATTTTTCTATTCCCAAGGGTTTCTAGTTGGAATTTCAAGGTCACTTTAATGGTGGTGTAAATATTAAGAAATTTCATATAGTTTAACTGTTGCTAGTGAATTTCATAGAGAAACATGTTCTTGTTTTGCTTTACCCCTTTGCTTTTGTTGTTAAAATTTAAGTGAAGCGCTCAGTAAACATTCTGGTATCTGCATTCCTTACATGTGTATTTTTACCGAACCTGCAGTATTTTGGCCGCAGTGCCGATTATGGGAGAAGCAAGGCATTTCTTGGTGTGACCATGCTTTCCTCCTTCCGGCTTACAGATGTGCTGCTGAGCCTGTCCCGGTACAGCCAAGGCGGTGATGGGCCCATGAGCCGGCCTGAAGTGTTGCTTCCATCAGACACTCCTGGGTCCACACCTTTCCTGGACCTCAGGGGATCCTGCCACCCCTGTGTCTCCAAGACCTTTTTTGGTGATGACTTCATCCCCAATGACATTGCTATTGGCTGCACTGGCACTCAGGATGAAGATGAAGAGAGGGGAGAGGCATCCTGTGTACTTGTTACTGGGCCAAACATGGGGGGCAAGTCCACCCTGATGAGGCAGGTGTGTCAGTTAGAGTTGCCCTTTGGTGGGGTTGATAGCCTTTCTGGGGGGTGGAACAGCCTAGAGGTGCTGCCACCTCCCCCTTACCAGTACCATACTGCAAATAAAGTCTGATAGTGAACTTGCGGCTTCTTCCCTCTGCGGTGGTGCCGCCGCCGCCGCAGCAGCAGCTGTTGGTCTCTGACAGGAAGAATGTGGTGCTGCAGGTGTGGATTATAACAGCAGCACCCCCTCCCCCCCATTTCCTTTTATTGCAGTTCTTGTGTGATATTTGAACATTACAATCAGTGAGACAGTGGGATACGAGTTCTCTACTTTGCACATTTAGACTACAGAGAATGATCTCCCTTTTGCATAGTGTACTTATCTCTCCATGCTTCTGGTGCAGTGTGGGCTGGTGGTGATCCTAGCGCAATTGGGCTGTTACGTGCCAGCAGAAAGCTTGCGCCTGACCCCTGTGGACAGGATCTTTACCCGGTTGGGTGCTTCAGACCGCATCATGGCAGGTGAGCACCGGGGGATGGCGTAGGTTGCACTGGTTGGTCAGAATGTCCTGGATTCTGAAACTTTTTTTTCTTTTCTTTTTTTGTTTCATTCCAGGTGAAAGCACTTTCTTTGTAGAGCTGAGTGAGACAGCCAGCATCCTGCACCATGGCACCAGACATTCTTTGGTGCTCCTGGATGAACTAGGTAACATTTATTTCCTTCACAATGCAGTGAAGTTTGAACTGCACTCCTTGAGTGTGCAGTCATGTAAAAGTGAATAAGGAGATACGCTGGCATTAAGTCAAGTCCTTGTCTTACTTGTTTTCTCCCACTCCTTGCTGGCAGGTAGGGGCACCGCCACATACGACGGCACAGCAATTGCCAGTGCGGTGGTAAAGGAGCTGGCCGAACACATTCACTGCCGCACACTCTTCTCTACCCACTACCATTCCCTAGTGGACGACCATGCCCAGGACCCTGCCGTGAGGCTGGGTCACATGGTGAGGACTAGCCCCTATCTTATCTGCTTGTTGCTAAGCTGCAAGTTTTTTTTTTTTTTTGTTTGTTTTCAGTGGATCATGTAGCATCTGACCAAGGGTTTTGTCATTGTACAGTGACTGAAATTCTAGTTTGAGAGTCTTCTGCTCCAACTACTAAGAGTTCCTGTTGTACCTTTGAGAATGCTTTGTTTGAAATGCTTCATTTCTATTGTTTATTTAGCTGAATAAAAGGGTAAAACACTAGGTAATACCCTAAATTTCTCAATTAAGTATAAGTACCTTTCTCAAGTGTATTGCAGCAGGAGGTGGGATTCAAAACTAGGTCCTGAAGGTGAAATGACATCTGACCTGTATACTATGTACTATCCTACCTCCATCTAACTTATTGTATCCCCGCCCCAACAAGGCATGCATGGTGGAGAACGAATGTGAGGATCCCAGCCAGGAGACCATCACTTTCCTCTACAAGTTCATTCCGGGAGCATGCCCCAAAAGCTACGGGTTTAATGCCGCCCGGTTGGCCCGCATCCCAGAGGAGGTTATTCAGTTGGGACACAAGAAGGCCAGGGAGTTTGAGAGGAGCACCATTGCCCTTCGGGTTTTCAAGTACGTTACCCCCCTTTTTAGCTGACTGAATTCCTCGCTGCTATAAACTGTGGCGATGTAGCAGACTTGGAACAATTGTAAATTTCATTAATTTTCCCCGAAGCAGTACAGAAACATGCAGTTGATTTAAAATGCCAGAAGAGTTTAAACTCATTTTTTTTAGAGGCCAGTGCTAGTAATAAAGGGAAGCATCTTTACCTCTGTACATTTTATGCTGCAGTATTTAATGAGCATAGTCTGGGACCAATTGAAAAGTGACGTGTTCCCTGAGTTTTTGAAACTTAACACTTTTCCCCACAACATTGAAGTTAATGTTCCATTTCCACAAGGGTGTTTGCTCATATCTCCTTGCAGGCAACTCTGTGCATTTGCTGACAACTGCAAGGCTGACACTGGACGTTTCATCGCATTGGTTCGGAAGATGGGTGAAATCTGACAGCATAGTGGTTTGGTTTCGCTCTCCTTTCATCTTCCTTACACAACACACTTATCTGTTCACAAAATGGTTCACTACTGAAATGAACTAATAAACTTTATTTTAAAAATGACCATTTTTTTCCTTTGTCTAGGAAATTAAACTTTTAATTCATACTAGCATCTACATAATGGTTATTGAATACTCCACAATATATTAAGTCTAGATGTTATGGTACATGCATACAATCCAGGCTGTATGAGAACCCACAGTCACCAATACACATGGATGAAAAAAGCTATGAAACTGTATACAGCTGTATAGGTACTTGTCTTAGCTTCAATATAGCAAGAAGCTCCATCTCCAGCAATGTATTTACACTTGAAAAAACCCCCATTGCCTTTACTTTTAAACCATAGGATAGTTCTCAAGACTGGCTTTAGTTTTCCCTCCACACAGATTTAGGAGTCTTTGCAAGGTGTTCCTGTTGACACCAAATGTTACAGAAACCAGGCTCCTGCAAAACAGCCATCATGACAGTTAAAGTCAGTAACATTGCTGGAAGAAATTAGTGTTATGTTTTAAACTTTATCCTCTTTCACAGAAAGAACTTAGATACTGGGACATGAGTATAATTACAGCAAATGTAAGGGTATGCGCTACTCAAAGAAAATATAATGGACATTCAAGTACAGTAATATTTTTGCTTGAAATACAAAACTACATGAGAAAGCATTAAAATCAAACATCTCAATGTTTTTAAAAATAAAAAAAAAAGCGAAGTGCTAGGTCACATTTTACCATACATATATATACCACCGCAACATTTGCCCATGAACAGGTCCTAGGGCAGCAGTCTGGGTGCAGCTCTGCGTCTGGTGCAGGAACAGCTGTTAGGAGGAGGGCTATGGCTCCACTTGCATAAAGGAAAAAAAAAAAAAAAAGCCTGCACTCTGACTCTTCTCCATTCCAGGTCCCTCGTAGGGCTTACAGGCAGTCTCATGCAGCCCTGCTCCCACAATAGGACACGCTTCCTTTTCCCAGAATCCTGAGTCAACATGCTAACTATTCTTCAGCGTGTGCCTCTTCAGTCACATTATTCCATCTTCTTTGTCCAAATGTTGCAAGAAGAAAACAAAAGCACCATGTCCACAGACAGCTGAGCAGTGTTTTAAATAGATCAGTATTTCCATTCAAAGCTGTGGCAACGCAAGTTGTCCAAGATTCCTTTAAGTTAAACAATTTTTAAAATTTTTTTCCCCTCTCCACTTCCATTTTATCTTACAGCTGGAGTCTCTGGGTTTAGGATGGCAGAACCTCAATTCCTTGTGGGGTTGGGTGGCATCCCAGTTTAGTTGTGCTGGAGTGTGTTGGACTCTATAGGGGGGGCCGAGTCATACAGAGTGTCTGTGTCATGTGTCGGCTCTCCTGCCAGCGTGCAAGGGTTCGACAGGGTCCCAGCACCACAGTCACAGAAAAACCTAGTATGGGCAATGAGAATTCACATCAGTGCTTATCTAATATCAACAGCGGTGTCCAACTGCACATGAGTGCTGCACGCATCCTCCCATTTCATAATGTACCCTGCAAGTACATCTGTAGATTAACATATTCAACAACACAACATATGAACCATAAACACTACAAATTTATTGAATTACAACATTATAGTTAAGACACCACCAAAAAATATTCTAGAAAATTAAGATTGTTACTAGGATTTGGATGCCTATGGCCCTCTGACCAGTTTACTAAAAAGTTGGACAGCCCCGCTTTAGAATACATCAGAAAGAGAGCAGTCTTGTACTGACCTATCATGCCGTATAAACTCCACATCGTGCCCTTGGTGGCACTTCTTGATGCAGTTGACACAGATGGCATTGCGGTCTGTTGTGTTACATGTATGACACCTGCAGAAAGGGAATGGCGACGGTGACCAAAAAAAAAAAAAAAAAAAAAAAAAAAAGTCAGATGAAGGATACAAGAGGATGCTGCTTGTCTGCAAAGACATATCACAATAGATGACCAAAGGTGACAATTACCTGTAAAAATCGTGCATCGGATAGCTGGTGTAACTTGAAATCTTGTAGAGGCACTGACCTCTGCTCACTGCTTTTTCAATGGCATCTTGATTGTTCAGTATTTTGTTATCTGAAGATAATTTAAAAACCACAATGTCCAAAAAAAAAAAAAAAAAAAAAAAAAAAAAAAAAAAAAAAAAATTAAATCGACAAAATGTGCTTCTGCCCCCAAGAAATATGCTGTCTTCAATCTAAAGTTTCTAAATACTTTTAACACAAAAGCCCCAAGAATCTAGATGTATTTCTAAGTCACCTGGTTCCTCCACATCAGTGTAAGGGACAACAGCTCAGCACTTCAATTTTTACCTTTCATTGTAACATTGACTCCAGATGCTAGAAACAATCCTCCAAAGCGGTTGTTGAAAATCTGATTGCCTTCTAGAGTTGCTGTGGCGTGATTCGTTATCTCTATGCCTGACAGGCACAAAGAAAACAAGGAACGTTAGTGCAGACTGAAAGTTTACAATGTGTGCTCATAAATAACATTCTACACATGCATGCACACAAATTTAATTACATGATGCACTACTACACACAAGGCATTTCTATACAAGTGTTCTCTAACTCCACTCTACCCACCTGCTGCAAATCCATCGAATATTCTGTTCTTGCGCAGGATAGGGTGGCTGTTGGTGCTAATGAGGACACCTGCCTGGGCATTCCGGAAGATATCGTTCTCTTCCAACACCCCTACAGAGAAACAGGGAGGCTAGGCTGTTGTTGCCATGTAGGACCAGCAGGTGGAGCACTGGTACACAACTGGATGCAGACTATATTAATACCTATTGTTGGTTGGCGTTTTTGCCATCAAAAAATGGTTGGAATGTCTTTCTCAGGAGGCAGTGTCCCAGCTGCAAGCAATTAGCTGCATTAACCTTCATTAATATATAAAGTAATAAAGTTTTGATTAAAAAAATCATTAGCTCTTGCACCCCCATCCAACAGGTTCTTCAACAACCCTATTGAGAGTCTGTATATCTCAATATATTATGCTAGTAACTTAAAAGTAATGCCTTGCAATAAAATGTGTGGTTTAATGAAAAGGTTCTCTTCCCAGTTGGAGGGGGTGGGGGACACAGGGACACTGAAAAGAGCTGAAAATGCCTAATACTAATTCTGTTAGCATTTTGAAGAAAGGCTGCTGTATTCTATGATAAACATTATGTAACAGAATAACAAAATTCCATTAATATCAAAATTATTATTCCCACAAGACACAAAAAGAAAATTAACAATAAATTAACTGCAAAGTTGATTCTAAACTTGCAACCCACATTTTTGCATGTTAAATAGTTGACCTTACAAGCTAAATTGAAAAGCTACAAGAAAATTAATTACACAGAGCTTAGGACAGGAAATAGTGAGAGACTGCTACACATACTGGACCTTAACCAAATGACAAATGGACTTGTTTTGGAACAACGACAAATGGGAAGCAACTCCTTGTCGTTTTCTGACCGGTTATTTCCACTTTTTTTTCCCCAATGAAGCTAATGAAATCTGTAGAAATCTTTACTATGGCGGATTTTGCACTGAGCAGAACAGACAAAGGAAGTTTGAGGTCCTTTAGAGTACAGAGAGCAACTATTTCACCCAGGCCAATAACTACACACCTTATCCTAAGTTGTAACGGTCATGGCAGAAACAGAATCAGTCAAAGCAACATCCATATCGAGAAAATACCAATAAACATGATCCAGTCCAAAAGTATTGATCTGGACTAGGAAATGAAGATCCAAAACTTGTGATACAGTTCATTCATGCATTTTATGGAGCATTTATAATGACCATTACAAAAAGTATGAATTAAATCTCCTGATCTATAATCCAGTTCCTACCTCGACCCCCATTGAATATGCAGATTCCACCGTCCCGGCCATCATGGATTTTGTTTCTCCGGAGTGTGGGGTTGCTGTCCGTTTTTATCCACACGCCTGCCATGGCATTGTCAAAGATTTCATTATCCTCAATGAAGCCCAAGCCTGGTGAAGCAGAGCAAAAAGAAAATAAGTTAAGACCCCAGACTGCATAACTGGGCACCATACACCGACACCAATCTGGAAAATGTGTCACAGCACAAAGACTGCAAATGTGATCCTCAGCCCCAATCTTCGAGAAGGACTGCCACTCAAAATATAAAAACTTCAACTATGGAGCTTACCAGCATATCAATTCTTCACTCTTCCCCAAATAAATTTTAATATCCTTCACACTGAATTATAGATATAAGTCAGCAAGGCCAGAGGAGACGCCTAAACATTTCTGATTACTATCAATTCCCTGACTTGATGTATGATATTTAGACTACTTCGTGTTATTTAAAAGCTAAGTGTATGCTGGTCTTGATGTATACTCTTAGACTTGGGGGGGGGGGTTTATTAAAAAGAAGACCAATAGAATCAGTTCCCTCTGGTTAAATGTTCAAATTCCATTCAAGCTGCCACGCTCCCTGAAAGACTGCAGGTATGCGAACGGATTACAGACTGTGGTGTATATTAACATGGACATGGCTTCAGTCTCACCAAATGAACAATCACTACTGAATAAGCTCCAGCTCCATACCAGAGTTATAGACCAGGATGCCACCATTTTGGCCGCCCCAGATCTTGTTCCTTCTAATCTTAGGGTTACTACCAGTTCTGTGCAGAAGGAGACAAGAAGTGGCAATGAGAAATGGTGCTATACAGCAAGGAGTCATTTTTGCAGGGCAAGGCTTTAAAAATACAAAGTAAAGGCAGCTGTTAACTACAATTAGTGTTCCCATGTATCCCACATGAGTTTCCATTTCATCGGCACATGACTATGCACAATAAATGGGACTTTCACACCAGTGTATGTCTAATTACAAACTGTAGCTTTAACATACATGAAAAATGGAATATGCAGAGAAACAGCATTTAATAGCACATACACAGCAATAGAAGGCCTTGTATGGAACATCCTCATCAGTGCAAAGTTATAGGTATTCTGCCCCCAAATCTCAAGAGTTACATCTACGACTCACCGGATCTGGACCCCGGAGTACATGTGGTTGTAGATGTCATTGTCCTCCAGTACTCCATGACCGTTGTCATAGAAATAAACTCCCACCTGTTTCAACCAAAACATACTCTATTTTCCATCAATGATAAATAAATCTATAATAATATTCATTAATTGATAATAAATCATCACCATTGCCATAATAAGTACAACTGTTCAAGAAAAGGACAGCAAGAACAGGTGACAGATGTGCAGGTAGTTGCCCTGCATACCTGCTTGCCACTGTGGATGCGGTTCCTCCGCAGTACCGGCGTGCTTCCTGTCGTCACCCACACCCCTGCAAGGGTGTTGCTGTATACCTCATTCTCCTCAATCACCCCTTGCCCCTTTTCGTGCTGGGAGACACAGATACAGAAAATACTTTCAAAGCAATCTGTCACCTGGCAATGTTGGCCTGGGAACAGAAACTTCTAGAACAGATTCAGTCTGGAGTTCATAAGAAGCTGAGTCTTATCCTCCCATCAACATCACATTAATCCATTACCTTGAGATGAGTGATCTTCAAGACAGACCGTTTCCACGTATGTAAGAAAGATTGACAGTTTAAGACTCGTACTCACCACATAAATGCCCCCGTGTTGCCCATCGTGGATCTTGTTGTGGCGGACAATTGGGCAGCTGTTTGTTCGGATCTGGATCCCTGCTAAAGCATTGCCATATATGTCGTTGCTTTCTATCAGGCCTCGCCCGTCGCCAAATATGTACACGCCACCTTGATTACCATTGAAGATGGCATTACCCCTAGATTTAGAAAATCAGCAACAGGATCCAATCAGATTCTAGCAAATAAAATCACTCAAACACAGCTGTACATTAGATGCTGATGTAATCCAGTATTTAAACAATGGTTGCATTTACATTTGAGGAAATTCAGCAAATGACAAAACTCTTTGAAGATTTCCTTGAAGACAACTTAACATCTGAGTGTAACACGCCAGGGTGGGCTGAAGGGGGGGGCGGAGCCCGGGATAGAACAACAGCACCTGAGTCTAATCAAGACCTCTATTTCTTCCCTCGGTCGGACCAGTGAGAGAGAGAGAGCGCGCGTGAGTAACTGACGCCAGAGACGACGCCGAGGCGTCAGAGAGCACGAGCCTGCATGCATCCCCAACCCCGAACCCTCATCCCGAGCACCCCCTCCAGACACCAGTTCCCTGTGCCTTCCTTTTCCCCCCATCCCTTTGTCCGCTGACACATCTGCCCTCGAATAAAACTCCTCCTCTCGAGCACTCCACATGATCATCTCGACCCTTTTTGTTACACTGATTTTTGTACCCATTTATGGATTTTTTTTTTTTTTTAAAAAAAAAAAAAAAAAAAAAAAAAACAAACAACAACAAGTACACATACCTGATTGTGGGGTCACTGTTGGATGTGATCCACACACCAGCAAAGTTGTTTGCGTATATTTTATTCTCTATGAATTGCCCACGGCCTTTCTCATGCACGTAGATGCCCCCCGTCTGGCCGTGGTGGATCTCACAACGCACAACTGTGGGGTTGGCATATGCTTTCACCTCAAAGCCTGCTATCCGGTTCCTGTGGATATTGCAGCTTTCAAAGTAGCCCTGCAGGGGGAGACAGAGAGCCAAATGAATCCATGCACACCTCCAATCCCCACTGCAGAAAACAGTACTTGCACTCAAAAGCCAGAAGAGAGGACATGGATGTGCACACATTTATATGACTTCAAATCACATGGCCTCAGATTCTACAACTAATGTAACAAGAGGGCAGGAGTGGCTTTGCAAATATACCTGCTCAGCCAAAAGACAGACGAAAGAACTCCAAATAGGGTGATGCAGTGGACATCTAACAGATGAGCACCAAGACCTCATACTTCACATACTCTTAACAGGCCAAAATTGGGGGAGATGTATTTACCATGCCATGGTCAAAGGTGAACACACCCACATCCCTGCCATGGTGGATGTGGTTCCGTCTGATGATTGGGTTGCCATGGTTTTTCACCCAGATCCCAGCCAACGCATTGTTTGAGATTTCATTGTCTTCATATATGCCCTGGGGGAAAACAAGAATAACTGAGCCACGAATAGATTTACCTGGGCATATATACTGTACAGATGGTCCTCACTCTACAATGCTAACCAAAACAGTTCTATATAGAATGAAACAAAATATAGTGGGAATGATTTTCCCCATAAGAAAAAAAATATATGGAAAATGTTAATACTGACGGTGATATTAAATTACTTTCTGTAATTACTCATCTTTCTGTTCAGTCAGTTAAGGATACTTGGGATGAATAAACAAAGAAAATATAAAATGTTGCATAAAACTGAACAAATGCACACTCTGAGCACAAAGACACCAGTTAACAAGAACATCTGACAAATCAGACAAAAAGTGAGCAGATTCTCTGTAGAGACAGAAAACATGGGATGTCCAAACCATTAAAAAAAATACTTTGTGTATTTCTTATGCACTTAGCCTTATTGTCTAATCATTACTGCGAGTACACTTTTAATAATAATAAAAAAAATTATTATTTGTAACGTTCGATAGTTACAATGCATCTCTGCAAGTCTAGCAAGCAGTTCTTACTTTTATCACAGAGTAATAAAAACCAGAGTAAAATACTTGTTTACCTGTGCGTGATCTGTGATGTACAAGCCCACATTTTCACAATCGCTGATGTTGCAATGTTTGATGGTCGGACAGGCTCCCTGACCACTAACACAGACTGCAGAGCCCACTGCAGTAAGAAGACAAAGCATGCACCGGGTCAAGCACTACAGTACCCAGTATCAGGCTCAGACAGAAAGCCAACACGGCCTACAAAGCAGCATGCAGAAAGTACCACGGAGTTTACCTGTACATGTGCTGCGTATGATACAGTGATCAATGATGGGACTGCAATTGACTGTGATCTCCAGACAGTGATGAGCATTGTGGTGCTGCGCTGATTTATCATCAGGGTTGAACTATAACAGAGGGTGACACATGAACAAACAGTCCATTACTACCTACATCCATGATCTAAGATAAACAGTAAGGCTGTCCACTTACAATGATTCAAGACACAACAAATATTTACAAATTGCACAAAACCGCACTTTTAAAGGTCACCCACAAGGTACTGGGGGATGAAAACAGCCCCGGAAACATACCCTTATTGTCATGTAACCCACATAGGCATCCTCAGATCCCTCCATGAAAACAAACGTGGAATCTCTGGTGTTCTCAATGATCACTTTGTCTGCAACTTTCCCTGGTGCTGCATGGCATAATACAACAGAATTAATTCACCGCTATGGTGATAGAAGTAGCTGACAGGGAGGCACAAGTCTGGGGGCGGATGTACCTGCACCAATCATCGTGATTGGGGACTCTATGTAGATCCACTCGTCTGTGTAGATGTGCGCAGTGTGGACAAAAATGAGGCCATCAAAGTGGGCTTCCTGAACCCCACTTAGAGCATCTTCAATGGTATCATAGTACTGTGGGGTGAAGGGGGACAAAGATTTGTTTTTATTTTATTCATTTGACCAAAGCAAAATCCCTTTCAAAGTGAAAGAATTGTAAGAATACACCATTAAATAAAATTAACTACCATCATGGAAAGTTGACTTTTTCCCAGAGAGGAAAAAAAGGCTCTTACCAGCATGTTTTCTCTTCCTTTATATCTGGCAGGATTACTGTAGAAGTGTTCGGCAAAGCCAGGCTTAACGTGTGCTCCTTTGTACTGCAAATACATCAATACATCACCAATAAAACGGCCAAGACAGTAACTTGGTACAGTTATTCACACGCTAAACAACTTCAACGAGGGCCAAGGTATTCTATTCTACGGAAAACTTCACACAGTACATAATTTGCACAGCATGCAGTGCAGACTTCTCTATTTTCCATGTTTTGTATATTCTCTCTTACATAAGTCAGCTGTTCCTTGATGTCACTGCAATCTATCCCACACTGACCAATGAAAAACCAAGTGTCTTCAGAAAAAGTGCTATTAAGCTGTAAGGATCACACTGCTCCAACAGATCAAGTCCTCAAAAACTAGACATGTATTACATAACACCAAAGTGCAAATATGCACTTACACATTGACATACATTCATTTACAATGACAACAGGCATTTTATGTATCACTTATTCTCTTGAAATCTTTATGTGCATGTAATTAATTCTGCAATTTAGTCATCACACATGACAGTCAAGAAACCTACACCAAACTCCCTTAAGCAAAAATTCCTGTAGACATATTTCAGTGGGGGGGGTGGGGGTCAGACTTTGAAAGGCTAATGGAGTCCATAGAATAAAACTGAAAATAATATTATATACACCATTCAATGGCCAATCAATCTATAAACAACATATGAATATAAGGCAGTTGGAGGATCTAAGATATATTAGTGTGGGCTGAGATTGGCGATGTCCAAGTACAAGATTTATTTGAGACCGGACAGAATATCATTTCTTCAATGGCTCCATTAAATTGTACAAATGGAAAATTAGCTATGTGGTTTCAAGAAATATGCATGCACACACACACACACACACACACTTTCAGAACCGCTTGTCCCAGATGGGGTCGCGGGGAACCGGAGCCTACCCGGCAACACAGGGCGTAAGGCCGGAGGGGGAGGGGGACACACCCAGGACGGGACGCCGGTCCGTCGCAAGGCACCCCAAGCGGGACTTGAACCCCAGACCCACTGGAGAGCATAACCCGGTCCAACCCACTGCGCCACCGCACCCCAAATATGCAAACATTGATTTAAAATTCTATGTTCTTATAATCCAAAATAACCAATTAATGTTCATAATAATGTTTCAGATACAGTATATGCACAAAAAGAACGATATTTCCAACTAAATACTTATTTTTGAAAAGGAACCTTGTCTTTAATCAAAGAAAGTCTGTATATGCTTTCATTTAAAAAAATAAATGTTAAATACAAATGTGCTCCTAGGAAAAGCAAAACTAGCCAACACCAATGTTAAGTCAGTTCACCGAATTCTGGAAAACTAGTTGAGCGTTTACTGGTATCATCAGTATTTCACTATGACATACCTCTTGTTGCAAGATTTGCAATTTTCTTAGTGGCAGACTTTGTGTTTCTGACTTCCAATGGTATAATTACTGCATTTTCTCCAAGTACATCCACAAGACCTCTAGCCCCATGCATCAAAATATAGCCATTTGGGATATTTTTTGCATAGTGGCAACTGAAATTTTTGAGTTACAAATCTTGCAAAAAAAATCTAGTCCAACTCCGAACAGTAATTGAAAACATCCATCATATCCAAACACAGAGCAGTCTTGCAAACAAACCTTTTGTCAGTTTGTTTGCATTTATTGGAGAAAGTCTGAGCTTTCAGAAGGGCTTTAACAACCCATATGACAGTTTTTGAAGACACACTGACATACCAGCTGTTGGAAGCTTTCCTTCCATGGATTTGGCTGCTCATATTCCTCTGGGTTGATCTGGTAAAACTTGCCAGGCTCAGGGTGCATCATTGGGCGTGTGTACTCAAACACCTCCATGTATAGCCTCTTCCTGCAAGACCCAGACACCACAACGCTCAGGTCAGAGTCAGGTCATGGATAGTAGCATGTGAAAAGTCTCTCCCTCTCTTCTTCGAGTCACTCCAATGGTTCCTAATCTTGGAGAAATAATCTTGGGAGATTAAGGATAAGAAGAATGCAGTAGTGCCTGGATACTGAATCAAACCAGATTAGTTCCAACATGCAAAGGGGCAACAGATATGGGCCACCACTCTCACCAGAGGATGGGGTCATTGGCAAGCTCACTGAAGCGCTTGCACACGCAGGCAGAACGACAGAGGTCCTGCTCCAGAAGGTAGGAGAAGATCTTCAGAACAACCTCATCGGGCAGCTTCTCCTGAAGGTACTGTTCAGCCGGAGCAGCTGTGGGGAACACACAACTCTCTGACAGGTTGTACTTCATCAAAAGGCAACTTTGATAATTACCATAATACTCAACATTATTTCCATCAAAATGTCTGCTGCACTGTATACTTGACCAGGAAGTACTGGTGTAATTATAAATTCATTTTAAATCCTGCTGTGTTAAGCATAAGTGTTAAACTGAAGTGTTGCATGGACAACCCTATTTACCTGGCAAGTCTTGGGACTTCCCCGATACTCTGGCACGTTTGGCACGGTGTCCAAAGTTTTCCGTGCTAGATGTGGAGGCACCCTGGAGGGGAGTTGAGGCCACTAAGTTTAAGGTTACTCCATTTCTCCATACCGAAATGACATGCAGATACTAGGCAAATACCTGTCAGAGCACCATCTTAATTACATTAAGATTAATAATGTTTATTCTTGAAAGAATTATTAACATTAATAATTGTTTGAACAATAAACATTGTTTGAGCCACGTGTGTCATCCCTCTTCAGATCACTTCACCAGCAATGTAAATACATTAAATGAATGCTGCACATTCGCAGTCCTCATTATACCAACTACATAGCTTTTTGGTAGTCACCGTGCATCTGCTGGCTGCCGGATCTGAAGGTTACATACCATTACAGCAGAACATTAAATACACTTTTGGTCACAATTATCTGTGTCACTCTTAAATTAACAAAATAAATATTTCAGCAAATTTTCAAAGATTAAGTCAGAGCCTAATGAATCATACTTATGTTTAATAAATGCAAGTTTAATACATTTTACAAAGGGCTAGAAGGAATACAGACCAACAGCCTTGGACAGTAGATTCTAACAAGGTTGAATACTCATTACACTTTTTGCATATATAAATAAATCAGCTTGACAAAGACAGCTTATGTTAATTGTATGTTCCATACACATGACACTGGGATATAGCGTGATTACAGCTACATATGTATTAGCTGTCTGCCAACCAAGCCTATTCTGTACAAAACAGGAGTATTGGAGAATAGATCAGAACATTTCATAAAGGTGGGGAAAGCTCATACTTTAACACAAAGCAGACACCGGCACTGTTCATATTCCAAATGGTTCCACATTACATAACTTTCTTATACCAGACTAGAAACTGTTACTTCACAGAAGCCATTTACACACTTAACGAGACAGAGACACTACCACGCTTACCTCCATACTGGTTTTAGTTGGACACGCGGTTCTCTTGGGTAACAGAGACTTTCTGCGGAGTTGATACGGGCTGTTCTGTGCTCCTGGTCCAGATTCTTCAGCAACCATATCTGCAGGAACATCCTCATCTGAAGAACAGGAACATATACACAAGAACCAAAAAATTCCACAATTAGCAAGATGCTCCTCCAATATAAATTACTGAGGTTATTAGTTTCCATTATATAGATACTTCAGAGAAAGTTGTGCATGCTTCCAGTCACGTTCCCACAAAACACTGAGACCTTAACTTACAAACAATGTGAACCAGATTAGTATAAGCTTACTACAGAAATTGCTCAATTTACTCAAAAGTTGGGTTCAGTTAAAAAAAAAAAAAAAAAAAAAAAAAAAAAAAAAATGTAATGTCCATAACCTCCTATTCAAAGTACTGTGTTCTGCTTTATACATGTTAAGGCAGTACTGTGTTTCTCCTGCATATCAGGTGCAATAGGTGAATTAAACAGTGGACTGCAGAAAGAGTATCTGCAATGTAATGACAGATAACATTGAAAGAATTTATTACAAAGTGTTTGACCTTAAATAACTGGTACTTTTATTATCTGCTACTAAGGACAAAACAGAACTGGCATGACAATGGAACCGATTCATCACACAGGCATGAGCAACGTTTGTCAAAATTTGTTGACTTTCAGTTTGCCTGATCTGTACAATCGAAAAAACGTAATCATAGACACGTACATGGATTTATTCTCTGGATAAATTAAACTAACGCAGATGTTTAAAGAGGTATCTGACAATCAAAACGGCAACCTAAAAAAAAAAAAAAAAAAACTCAGTTTCACAGAGTATTGACAGAGTACGCCCGAAGACCATGTGAGCAAAGCACTCTAGTCAATATTTTCAAGAATTTTTTTCCAGCCATTTCAATCTAGAGCTCATTCTTTTTGGTCAGTATTTGTCCTGTCAGTATTACCTTTAAATGTTCTTGTAAACTGACATTTCAATGTTGTTCTCATTTGTCTTTAGTGACTAAGCAATTCAAAATTATCTACTGTTGCAAACATAATCCATCATTTTGCGGCTCCTTTGAAATTACTGTAAGGGCATTTCAGAGTTCCAAGTCTTTTAAAAAGACATCGGTCTGGCTGGTTAAATTCCTTCTCGGATCTGCCAGAGAGAACATTTCTAGGTTACTGCTTCAAACCAAACCAGTGATAAAAAGCCCCTTACAATCATAACAAAACACATAAATTACAGCACCAGCTGATACATGTATTTGTGTAAATCCAATTCCAATTTCTGTCAGAGCTGTATCAACACAAAGGCATGGATGCTGGAAAGGGCAGATGCATTGTTGAGAACTTTGTTTATGTATTTGAATACAGAAGAAGTAAACCTGCATCCACTACTGTAAACCTTCTGGCTCTTTCCAGGTAACTCTAAATCTGTACCATGGAAAACAGCAGGCAACACCACACAGAAGGGCATTCCAGGAATCTTTTTGGAAATGTCAGAATAGAAACACACACAGAAAGACAAACCCACAAAGTTCTGCACTGAGGTCAGCAGCTCATGCAAATACTGGCCATGTGAAAAGAGGGGGCCTGTCTTGCCTGCAGGCTGTCCATCTGTATGCCTGATGCTTAAGCCTTAACCATGTGCCATTACAGGCACAGCAACACTTAACTATCTATGCATTAGCTACAGAACAAACAAGTATGTCAGTAACAAAAGCCATTCAGGGAAAAGCTCAAGTTTGTCACTTTCTTAAAATTAAAATCCTTTCCTCATAACTGGTCATCAGTTAAAACACGCACTGTACAATCCATATTAACCTGTTACAGAAATTAACAAAATCAACCAGTTAAATCAGTTAACTTGACAAACATGGCAAGAGATTCCGCATGTGAAGAAAAGCAAAAAAAATAACCCATATGAATGGTCTGTGATGGGAAGAACTTTGGATGCTTTAGTCAAGAAGTTCAGGGTTGAGAGTCATGCAGCCAAATGAAGGCTGCAACTCTAAATAGTTGCCCCCGAGTGGTATCTCATAGGAACACATAAAAATGCAAAGACCATTTCTAAGTTTTGCCTGGATGGTACCATTATTGCTAATATCCCGTGCAGAAGTGATCATAGTAAAGGCAAGTAAACCTGACACACATTTTAAGCACACTTGTTTTGTACTCCCTTAGATAAAATTTATCTGAAACTATTTAAATTTTGACAAGTTTGTGTTTTTACTCTTATTAATTCTAACCAGCCACCTGCATTTTTTGACAGGTAGGAAAAAGAATTTACATAACCGAGCAACACTGAATTTTAACTGGAAAACAAATGGCAAGATGGATTTATTATTTTTATTTATTAACTTGCTTTACAGTGACAGTGTTTACCCTTGAAATACATGGTAAATAAAATTCTGTCAAAATGCCTGAACTCTGGCTAGCATTTCTTTTTCTGTATTTAAGCCATTCATTAAAAAAATGTGTGCAACATGTAGCTAACCAGCAAATACCATCAGGCATTTTCTACATCTATAAGCAGCTTACAAGAATATGAACTTTTCATGCATCAGGCTGCCAGGCTACCTAATGACCAGCCAGTATTTTTAAATATATACCCCATCTGCCAAAACATGTCCATGAGACATACTTCAACATATCTTTTCAAAATAATTAACAGCACTGCTTAATTTCATTCTAAAAAGAAATCACAAATTTGAATTACAATGTGAAGTCACCTTTTTAAAAGGTAGTATTTTTATTTAAATGGTTGAGGATAAGTACCCTGCTGAAGGGTACTACTGGATCTAAACCTGGAAACTTTACATTACTACATGTTCTACCCGCTATATTTCATTTGACACAATATGCTACCTTTTCAGATAAAAATGAGTCATTTTCTTGGCTGCACCAAGGTTGAACAGTTGTACTGATATTAAGCAGTATTCCCCTTAGAATTTCTTTGCTTAACAGAGCCTTCTTATCCCAAAGAACTACAAATGCAAACGGTTCTAAGCACCTCACAGTTAGTAACCCGTTTACTTGCTCTTACTAAAGCCAGTGAAGTGAAGAATGAAGCCTAAGGGTGCACAGACATGCTCCAGAGCCCCCACACTCACCCCAGCACATTGCCAGGAGTAACATTATATGACCAGTCATTTACATTTAATCATCTGGCACACACTTTTCTCTAGAGTTACAGTGAATACTACTTTTTCACCTAAGGAGATTTACAATGCTAGAAACACTACCTACAGTCAATCATGCAGCAATACAGCAGAGGAAGACATGCTCACAGTACAGGCAATTTAGAACCATGACTTATAGTGAAAATAGTCTTTGAACAGTGGGACGAAACCAGAGCACCCAGAAGAAATCCACACGAACATCACTAGAACACAAACTCCGAACAGATGAGAATCCACTTCTCGCAAAACTTAGGTGCTGCGAGACGCTACTCATTGCACCACTGTGCTGCCTGATCACAGGAAAAAGCATCAATAATGTGACTGAAAACATAAAACCTGGGTAGAGCCTTGTGCAAGCATAGCATTAACTGCAACGTCATTTATCCACACAGTTAAACAAGAACTGCAGGTTTCCTGGATAACTTCATTAGAATGCAGTAATGCTACTTATCCATTCAGTCCTGGATTACAGACAGATACACATTTGAGAAGGCATTTTAGCCAACACCCATCTGTCTGCAACCACCCTTTACAAAGAGCAGCAGCAGGAAAATCTTATTTCTCTGTTTCAGAATCTTTTGACTCATCCAAGTAAAACCTTGTTCTTCATAAAGATAAATTGTGACATCTACTAAATAACCAACACAGACCTCCATATTATTCAAATGAGGTTTTGAATTTCTTTTAAACATGATGATCATTTCAGTTTTTGACTTGGAGAAATTATTTTAAACTCAGCACTGAACAAGTAATAGCTAGAATACATGAGGGATTGCCATGTATCCCACATGAGTGAGAAGAGAGGGAATTTCCTTGGGTAAACATTGACGATAAAAACAAATCCACTGCGGTCGTCATCCGTTGGCTAGCTTTTGCCAACACCGCTCAGATGGAGGGAAAAGGGTGGGCATCCTGCCACAACCCATCCCAATTCCAGACTGAAACCCCAGTGAATATCACCAAGCTGCCCACGTGCCTGGAACATGGTTGGCCACGAGCCAGACTTTAGTACAATTTAGGAAACACCTTCTTGGCACAAAAAGTTGCATTCCACATGCCTGTTTGGTGCAAACGAGATAAGGAACAGAGGTACGCTGCACGTTGAAACATCCCAATTTCTATCACTATTTGATCACAGGTAGCCTTGACACTCCTCACTACCACTGTTTAAGGTATGCACTAAATTCAGTGTCCTTGAGTTCTTGTCAGACAAGAGTTTTTGCACTATTAACATTACGTGGGGGGCAGGGTGGCGTGGTGGGCTTGGCCGGGGCCTGCTCTGTTGTGGGGCTGCAATTCGAGTCCTCCTTTGGCGGACTGGCCCCCCGTTTGGAGTGTGTCCCCTCCTCCTTCAGCTTTGCGCCCTGCGTTGCCGGGTTAGGCTCCGGCTCCCTGCGACCCCACTTGGGACAAGCAGTTGTAGACTGTGTATTAACATTACAAACACAGCATTCTCCTGCTCTTTCACTGTTCTCCCTAGATACATGTGTATCCAAATAACGTGAAGGCACCACACCTAACACAGTGCATGAGCAATTAGCATTAACATAAGACATCTGACAAGGAGCATTTTCGTTTAGCTTTACTTTGTTGTTATAATTAATATTTTTTTTGGTTAGTATAACACTATTTCTCCTGAAGCAATTCATATTTCCAGCTCAAGGTTGCTTCACTAAGTCTCTTCAGCTTGAACTTCATGTCACAATTGAAATTTGTTTTGGAAAAACATGCATACAATTCATATAATTAAACATAAAAAACAAACAAAACAAAATCAGATGAGCAAGTTAATTGAGCTAATTACTTATGCAGATAGACTGCATGCATAAAATATAACCTAGTTCTATTACCCACAGATTTGTTACCTAAACCATTGTCTTGATGGAAGAAACTAATTTAAAAGATGGTTACTATAGCAAATAATTACTGTGGCCTTCCACACTAGCAGTTTACTCCATAAATCTACCAGCTGCTCCTCTTGTACACTTATTAGCTTGCTGGCCACCTTCAGCATCTTGCTTGGTCTATTTCTGTTATGTGTATTTAACAAACTGCAGGAAGTGAAAAAACCTCAATAGGAGCTCTGTAAAATACACTAAATAAATGCAGCAGACATGCTGATATATCTGCATTTTCCTCCAAAGTCAACTTATCAACAAAGGTGCCAAGGCGTATGTATTCTGGTACTATTTCAATAAGGGGGTGGCAAAGACTTAAACCAGTTGTAAAGTCTGTGTTCAACCGCACAAGATTAACTGCTGACGTTGTTCAACACTTTGTGCTTGAATAGCTTTCTGAAGCAGAGGGAGGTGCTTAATGTAAAAAAACAGAGGATGGAGATCTCTAACATTTTAGCAACTAGGGGGGGGGGGGGGGGGGGGGGGGGGGGGACTGAGCAACAATGGAAAGCTGTGCAACTCAGCAGCTGTTGTGCATCTGGGCTTAATAATGCCTTGCAATGCCAAGGCACAGAAAAGCCACAAGCTGTTGAAGAAGTTCTAATTATCTGTACTCGCTTAAGCAGCTGTAACGGGGGTCAATGCGCATCAGATGGGAATGTAACTAGTCACATCAGTACAATCCATCTGTCAAGCAGCAAAGAACTTCAAACAACAAGGCTTGTATTCTCAAGAACAGCTAGGATAAGATCAATATATGTGATCAGTTTGCATGAAACATACAATGTGAAACATATGACAAGATGGTTTAATGCAAGGATATCAAATTAAACCCTGGAGGACAAGGAAAAAAAAAAAGTGGGTTTTTTAGCAACTTAATATACCAAAAAAATAATTTGATGGGTTTAAAGATCGCAGATTCTGGGGTGGGAAGGGTGAATTTCTTTATGAATAGTGGGAGATGTCAAATATATTCACAACTATTTAAAAAAAAAAAAAAAAAAAAAAAAAAAAAAAAAATCCTAAGAAGCTCTTTGGAAACTAAGCATCACAATATGCATATTTAGAGTCTAAAATGAACAATACTGGACAGAAGAGAGCTCAAAGATGACAAACTGAGAAAAAGCCCAAAGGTTACATTTACATGCCCATGTATCAGAGGAAGCCAATTCAGTCCAGTCATCTACTGGTACTGCAAAACAGGACAATAAAAGCAGACACTGATATCGCTCTAGACAAAATATAGACAAAGAATCTCACATATGCAGCAAGTGGGTTTACAAAGTGCCAGTTATCTTCGGTTTGATACAAAGTACTGCAAATGATGAAGAAAACCCATTTGCTACAAAGTACCCTGAACCCCACCTATTTAGTGCAACATTTTAAGTCACCTTGAAAAAAAGTGTCACATAAAGAACGACAACAGCAGTTCAGAAAATAACAGATAAACAAGTAGTCCTGGAAAATTTCATTCACACAATGCTGCATTAGTCAACCTCATAAGTACACACTTTTAGAGGCCAAAGTTTAATCTCATACAGCTAAATTATGTGGTGCAAGAAATCCCAACCATTTTTCTGTTCCATATTTCTTATTAACAGCTGAGTGCTACCACAGTTAAAACCAGATCATTGGTTGGTGGTTGTTCTCCATGATGATTCAAAGTTATGGAAGTAACATGTCAGTCCACACAAGCACAGCCACATATTCCTTTAATGACCATGCAAGACCGCATAGCAGAGCTTGTGACAGGAGTGATTAGCAACATAAAGGAGGATGTAGCTATAAATGTAATTAACAGGAGGGCAAACTATAAATGACCACCACTGACTGCTATGGCATCTGGGGGTTGAAAGTACAACCTTACTGCCTTGTTGTCTCCAAGCAGTGTGGAGAGTAGGACAGGCAGTGACAGGTTACAGAAAAGATCATATGAAACAGTAATTTCTGCTATAACTCCATAGATTCATTCCTGTAAAACACTGCATTATGGAACATCACACAAAAATACCTGGGCTTATGGGGAAAATGAGGTTGGAGAAGACTATTCAAAACCTAAAATTCATAACCAAAGCATTATTAAAACTGGTAATCAAATGATATTACATGTTCTTTCATTCAGGCACATTGTCACCTTGCTTTCTCAATTTATGGTAATAAGATTTAGTGAAAATAAGAAAATTGAGAACCTCACAAGCAACACTTGCAAAACAAAGCAGATGTGAGAACTGAGCACCATGCATATTCTTCAGCAGGCCGCTGCATTCAGCCAACGCGAGTTTTGTGTTATTCTGACATCTTTTTCCTATTTACCAAATATATACGAGCCAATTTGTGCTATAAATAATACCATACATGACTGTACTATAAAAAATTATATTTCAGCACATGACTGGGACATGGCTTGCTTTTATTAAGCCTAACTGGTCATCACACAGTACAAACAGGGTATCCTAGCACACATGACATGTGGGACTCCAAAGTGGTGTCAATGACCCCATCTCTTAGAGATAAAGCACTTACTATCAAAGTGTAGGATTCTCTGAATTCAAACATTTATTCATTTGAGACATTTCACCCCCCATGTACTGGCATTTTTTATCCATTAGTTCTCATTTGCTGAATTAACAGGGTGAATCAAGTTTACTATTTATATCCATTTTATCATTTGATTTGAAGTCCTGTAGGTTTTTTTTCTTTTTTAAAGTTGCAACTGGTATAAACATTTCATACATTTAATTCCACTGTTACTGATAAATGAACATACAAAAGGATTGGGGGGTACTGCATCATTTGGACAATACACATACTTTCAGTTGCCAAATATCTTGCCAGCTTCTGATAAATCCCAGAGACCTCACAATTTCTGTTGACAATACAAAAATTGATACAAGTACATCTGGAGAACATTTGTTTTCAGGTACCATTTGAACTAGAATTACCACCTAATTATCATAATCAGTGCATGGCTTAACAGCAGGGACATGCCAACAGGTGTTAACGTCAGTATGAAATTTATGAGAGAAAGGCCATGATAAAAATGACACGCCACTCTGACAGCAGCAGCATGGATAATGCTCACTGAGTATTATACTGCAAAATGTCTCCTGTATAACAAAACAATGCCATCATTGATTATATAAAACATTTAAGGTAAAATAAGGTGCCAGACATTACACAGATAAAATACAAATTTAGTTATAATTACAAAAAAACAAAATTTTGAGTGGGGAGAAAGTGGGCATCATTTTCCCCTATCCTTTTAAGACCTGCAGTGGTAAACCTCCCAGTTTAATGAGGGAACTGATAAAAGCTATTCTGTACTGTTCTCCATGATTGCTGTTGATGCTCTGCAGAGACCACACACCCAAGGGAGACAGCAGAGTAACTACAGAGAAAGGCATTATTAAACAATGAGCTCATTCACAACACAACAGGAGATTAAGGAACATCTGGTGTTTTAAAGCAGGCTTCAGAATATGGGCTTACCTGGAGAAACTTGCAAGCTCATAGTGGTCGTGCTGCGCTGTGTCTACCGTGTTTCTGTTGCGAGTAACCTCAGCCCAAGGCAGCCAAGAGCTCAGGCAACACAATGCCTGTTGCTCAGGCAGCAGAAAGTCTCTCCCAGGCTACTGGGCCTGTAACCACTACAAACACTGAGGATGTCTGGCCAACTGTTCTGCCACAACAGCATCCTCGTGGGTGAACTGTGGGCACACACTTGCTGCAGATGCACATTCTTAACACATGTGGCCCTCTGCACAGTATCTATACCAAGTCAGAAGAACCAGCAAACGCATAGACATACGCACAGATCCACAGATTGCTGAATGCAAACAGCTACACTCATACCACCGCCTGACTGCTGCATCTGTGGATGTGACAAGAATGACTGCCCTTTACAGAGTAAAAGTCCAGAACGGAGCCCATGCCCAACCACAAAAGCAGCACAACAGTCCTGACATTCACGTTAATCGCAGTCCATGGGATTGCTTTTTCTAGTGCAGGCAGGGTTATCACACTTAAGAGGGTAAGGAAAGTGATGAATTTATTTCCAACAGGAAGCTAGTCATTGCTGACTATAAATAAACCGCAGACTGAAGAAAATGAAACCCACCCAACTTCAGCAAAATTGCTCATCATCAGCTCCCATATCAACAATAAAACTAAAAGCATCTTTCAGGTAAACAGGTGGACCCTAACCATCAGAAATATCTATGCCATAAGATGCTGATAAATTACTGACCAGAATAAAAACTGAATGAAAGAGTTCCTCCCTGATGAGTCAAAAGCAGCTTCGGCTCAATAAAAACTGACTGAATTAGCTCAGCAGTGCGATAAGTAATCAAAGTCAACCTTGAATCCAACAGCAATGGAGTCTCGGGGAAATATACAGTTTACCACCAATGAAAAGCAGTGCTTCTTTCACTGCCATGGCTTGTTCACATGCACTTGCCTCTAAAGTCAGTCGGAATCAAGAAGGCTGACCGGTTGCGGTCAACGTGGGCACCGCCAGTATCAAGCATCAAGCCAGCACAACAGATTAAGACAAACAAATTAGGATTAACATGCCCAGTACTCACAACATTAAACTTAACCAGGATTCTTAAGTGAGAAAATCAACCAGCCAGCTTTCTACTGACCTCCTATCCCACAACAAAACTACATAATCAAAGGCAACACATACTGAGACATCCAGAACCAGAATCAGAAGACATACACAGGTAAAATGTTTGAAAGCTGGTCAGCGAGCCCAAAAGGAGTGATGCAGACAAACAGGAGTTGGGACACAAGAGCGGTGATACCAAACAGCAAAAGAAGACCGAGATGGTTACACATAAGAGCAGAGAGGGGCTGGGGAGTTAGTAGCTTCATATTGCCACAGTTATGCCTCATAATACAAACAGGCAGGAAAAGCTTCATGAACAGCAGCATCCAAGGCTGAGGGTCAAAGCATGATCTTAAACAAGATAAAAGTCAGAGGTCATGCCAAAGCCTCTACCCCAGATGGGAGGAAAAGCCATTGCTATTAACCTTTCTTGGGGAGTCGTAAAAATGTGAGTGCAAGCACAGATTTTTAGCACCTTCACCAATGCACAAGGGGGATACAACTACTGCCCTGTCACCATAAATGCCACCTCTGTAACTGAACTGGCAAATCTCTCACATCCAGAATCTATGTCACCCTGGCAAGGTCTTGTTTTTATTTGGGAAATGGTGGCAGCTTTTGTTTCTCTTTGTGTTTTTAAATTCTCTCACTCACACGCTATATGAAGCTAAAGGAAAAGTCTGGGCCAGTAGCCTCAATCCTGTTCTTACTTAAGGAGGCATAGCTCCAACCCCCTTCCACAAAAATTCTCTAATTTTGCCATTTGTTGTCATGTCAACAAACTATAAGCACCTATTTTTCATTTGCTTATCAACACATAAACAAGCATAACTGCTCTTCTCTCCTTCAACCCAGCTGGCACAAGCAAATTCCCACCATCAACCAACCAGCCACCCAGTATCCTTGATGGAGGGACAGAGCAGCACAACCACTACATAACAGATCACAATCAATCAATCAATACCAGACCTCAGCAATTTTACACAAACATGACTTCACTGCTAAATATTCTTGTCTTGGGGCACTCAAGATTAAAGTGCTGATACAGGCAGCAAATTTGAGCTTGTGTCAGGTTTACACACAATCAACTTAACCAAACTTACCCCACAAAAGGTTTTTTTTTTTTTTTTTTAAATTTCAAGCTCATCTCCATCAAAACCCAAGAAGTTCAAGAAACATTCAAAAACCTGCCCTCCGTCAGATGAACAACAAAAAGCATTGCTGAAGCCATTAGATGTTCAGAGGTGTATGGCAAAGTGGTTTGTTTTCAATCATACTGAGACCAATCAGCAACAGTAAAGATCTGGTTAGACCCAAACCCATTACGTGCGATTACTCACAGGTATACAGAGCGTGGAGCAGTCGGCCCAGGTCAGTCAAGAAAAGAAACATATTTATGCAAGCAACATCAAGAAACAAAACATAACATTTGCATAGCACCCCAAGAATACTACTGACAACTGCTGAGCATGATGGTCAGGTGTCATGGTTTTAGAAGGCCACAGTATGAGGGTTGGGTGGCCAGGAAACATGGTGAGCATGGCTTCAGTTAGAGGTCCATGACCAGATGAAGCAACACTGACATAAAACACAGCTTTTAGACAAAAGCAGGCACTATTAACTGAAACACATAGCTCATTTCAAGAAACAACCAGCAAAGAAATACCTCATGGTTAAAGGCATTGAAGCTCCAGACTCAAAGAAATCAACAAGAACATTTAATGAAGTACCAGCTTTACCACTTGGAACAGAAAGCAACTTTCAAACAATAAATCAAGAACAGTGTCTTTATCCAAAGCAAACCATTTTCAATGTTAGACGTAAACCACTTCCATTTCAAAGTTCAAAAAACAATGTCACATTTCACAAAGACTTGCAAACACAAGTGAACTGAGCAGGCACTCAACTGGCAGAACACGTGCCATTCCACTTAAATGAACATATTCCATATGAACCCATTCCAAAGCGAACACATTCTGTCCAAACCCATTCCAACCGCGCCTTCTATGTCCTGTAGACATTTACGATGCAATCTGATGAAGAGAGAGGATATGAATGGTGCCATTTGTGATGCCACTTCATCGTGTAAAATATTCAAACTCAATCCAGTGAGTCACAGTACTATGAGCCGGTCATTGAAGAGGCTAAGAAACCACAGCCTGAATGAAAGGGCTTGCCATACTCAAGGGGAGGAAAAAAAAAAAAAAAAAAAAAAAAAAAAAAAAAAAAAAACATTACCACAGAGAGCTGTACTACTCATTTTACACTGCTTAAGATTCCCAGTCTGATGGTTTTTTATTTTATCCAAAAGCTCACAGAGCTTAACTTTTCACACCCATTCAACTGGATGTTTTACTGAAGTAATTCAGGTTAAGTACATGACTCCTGGGATCTGAACCTGCATTATTCTGGCCACAAGTCCAGGTCCTTAATCACTGTGCTACCTACTGTCCCTAATTTTAGAATACTTTAGCATTATTAGTCTTGAGCCATGTTTATGCTGTTACAGTAATCTGTCAGAAAGAAAGACAACTGCTGTACATCACATTACATGACGGTAATTAACTAAATGATCATGATTTTCTTCCTTCTTAAATCAAAATCTATTTTGTATACCCTGACCTAGTCAGTTTACCAAGCAATCAATGTCATCGACAAAACGTTGGTTTGATTATATTCTTGCACAACAGACTATACAAATTGCCTGTCATGGAATGCAATGGTCCAATGCAACCAGCTGATGATAGCGCTAACCCTAAGTGACAAAAATATATGTTAAGTGATCCAACTGACAGTTGTAGGCATTCCCCTAAACACAAATTAAAGAGAAAGGTCTTTAAAAAGGATTCATACAAATCCCTTTACATATACCCATGCTTAAACATCTCAAAAGATTATATAACATAACCTTTTTAACGCAGTTACAGACTTCATAAGGTGGAAAGGGTGCAAAAACAAAAAACATTACACCACCAGTCTAAAATGTTGAGGCAGTCTAAACCCCAACTACTGCTCTGTCTCTTGGTCATTTCTTCAACTGGCAAATGTTCTGCTGGATGAAGTACGACTTGTGTTGAGTTAATGCCCTGTATGTCCCAACGTCCTTGTCCGATAGATGTCTTTAAATCATACTTGCTCCACCTCAGGCGCAATGAGGCCTGGGTTAGAGGCCAAAAAGCCCTGACAGTTACAACACAAGCACCATGGAAAATAGTTTAGCAAACTGGCAATGTGAGGAGACATCTTAAGTGCCCAGTGTGGACACTTATAATGGGTTAAGCAAAAACATACCCATGTGTCACAACTTTAAAGCCCATCAGCCACCTCCAAAAATTATACAATTCTATTATACCAAGCCTTTTATGGACAATTCCCACAATCTATACAAAAACAAACACTGGCAATGTACTTTTCTGGTACAGGAAAAACATTCAAAATTTCAGTTCCTTGTGAATGATTGTAAGGCATGCCTGAGAAACACAAGCCAAATTGACAAGCATATACAGCTGTAAAGGAATCCCATCCTTCCCAGGGTCCTTGCTGTTGCCCATTACTAGCAGGTTATCCATTTCTAAGAGCTCTCTGGGTACTACATTTAACAAATCACATTACACACATTGCTTGCACTGCTGGACTCCTGGTTGGAATGCCACTTTGAAGAACAACAACTGCACATCACCAAGTATGCAAACACAAGGCCTTACATGCAAAGCTATATCAAGGACTGCTGATACCAGGTCAGAACAATAACAAAAAGGGTTAGGATTATCTAAATATTTGAAAGTTTACTTCAAGAACATGTCATTTTACCTGACATTAATTCCCATAATGCTTCGAAATGCATGCTTAATGCGTGAATGCCTCTTGCCAGAAAATATGGTCAGGCTCTGTCCAGCTCTGCCAGACCTTGCACATCATCTGCTGCCAATAAACAGATCGATGAAATAACAACAAGCAGAACAACAAGTCCAGACACAGCGGGCCTATTCCAGTCAGCCCCACCAAAACAACCGGAAACCGTTTGAACCATAAAATTTGCAAAAACCTTCAATCACACACACACAACCAATTACAGGACATTCACATACATTTCAATCCGTACAATAATGCATTCAATGACCAAACAATACAAAGAAATCAAGAACATTTATGAAGTCATGGGTACATTTAACTCAAGACATGTATACATAACAAAAAGAGGTACAGCTGTGGTGCAACAGGGGTCTTGACAAATAACTGGGGGGCAAAAACCCAGCCAGCAGGTACAGAACTGGACAGTGGTCATCAATCAAGTCTACTGCCCCAAGACAACATTATCAGAGTTGTTCTGTTTTCAAACAAGCACTGGCAGCAAACCCTGTCAAACAGAAGAAGTATTAAGAACCACAGATCACAGGGTTTAACTGTTTCAATGGGGGAGCACCATTTCTGCAAACTGTACATAGGTCTACAATTCCAAAATCTGAAGAGCTCAAAACCAAATGTTTTCTCCTAAGTTTTGAGCCAAACCTGTAAAAAACAAAACCCGATGATGACGACGACAAAGGCAAAACTGGCGCCACCCTCTCCTCCGAGATCCTCAAGCAACCAGATGTAATGAACATTCATCGCGTGTATACATGCAGGTATTTGGCTATATTTGAACTTGTATGTGTCTGAAGTTTTACTGAACGTTTTCCTCAGAAATGAGAAGTACTACAATACCGCTGGTCTGTACTTCTCACTATTTCCTGTACTGTTTATTACTATAAAAACTGTAATATTGTTTACCTATTTACCCCACTTAGTGTAGAAATTCATGTATCACTGCAGAAATATTAATTCTTCAAGGTATTATGTAATAGACGGTACATGTACAGAATTGTCTTCATGAAATTTAAAAAAAAAAAATTAGAATTCCCACACACTTCTGGCCCCAAGGGTTTTGGATTAGGGTTCACTGTGGACCAACAGTTCTATTCAGGAGGGAAAATGCATTTGCGCTCCTGTTATTTTGCTTGACAGTGAACCAGACAATAAACAGCACGTTAGAGAAGTGTGTATTTACCTGCGGTGTTACCCCTACCTTGGAATGCTTGACATAGTGATATTAAACTGCAATTTATTCGTGTTCCAAAAGCACACGAACGAAGAAGAAGGGGGAGAGAACCGAGGCCACCGGCTGTCACACACACTGACACTCTGTGACACAGGTACGCAGCCCTGCTCGGCAACTCACTGCATACTCGCCCGTCCGAAGGCTGTCTGCTGCCAGCTCAACACCTCTGGGCTCATTTATTTAATATAAACTATTTAAAAAAAAAAAAAAAAAAAAAAAAACTGACGTAAAGGATAAATACGCCCGCAAATGGCTCCGGCGTTCCGTGTTCAACGGCTCATCCCGTCCGTTGGGCCGCTCGTGACACGTCACGTTCACACGGCGACCGTCGACGCTGAGAAAACGACCTGCGCGTGCATGTAAACGTGAAGCGGCGCGTTCGCCGTCCGAACTCCGGTCGGTGGCTGTTCCGCACAATGGTGCCCGAACGGTCCGCGCAGGTGAGGACCCCAAAAAGGTCCCGCGATACACCCGTCCTTCGGTGTATGTATGGACCCCCACCAACACCACACATGTCGGCGAAGGGGAGGGGGGGAGTAGTTAAATGTCCAAATGTGAGTTCTACTGGGGGTTTGCACGGCGAGCGCAGCCTAACTGCGCAGATAGCCGGGGGATCAAAGGACTGAAGCGCGGCAGGCAGGGTGTTTCGACACGGACGCGTACGTGTGAAACCAAACACGTCGCCCATCCCGTCCGTCTGACGTTATCAACATACTACCGACATGGAGTGATTTCCCCGGCAGCCGAACGTCAGCTGTTCTGTCCGTGAGCTAACAGGTATTATTGGACGGAAAATGGCAGCCTAGTGGTAGTGGACAGGGGGGGGAAAAAAAAAAAAAAAAACCCACCCAGAACGTAGATATCTCGTTGGCTACAACATTTAACCCTTAACACACAGCGAGCTGGGGTGTCGCCCGCCAACCGCCTCGTTTGTGACTGAATGCATGATCCGCGTGTTTAAAAATCCGTCTGGTGGTGAGAGAAGCTGTCCCGAGCGGCGGGGATCCGGTGGGCCGAGCGCGGTGAACAAAGCGCGGCCTGGCCAGTGGGCTCCTACCCGAGAAGCCTCCGTGTTTCCTTCTGCGGCGGAGCTGGCCGAGCCGAGGCGAGGGGCCGCGCACGGACCGCCCTGAAAGCGGCCGTGCTCCCGGTGGCAGCCGCACGTCAGGCAGCCGCAGCCCCAGAAAGTTTCCGAAAGACAGTTATTAAAAGCGGTGCGTTGTAGAAAATGATATTTCGTACCTCTTTCCTGGTTGTTTCTTTCCGGCTGCGCCGGGCGCGGCCTCGACACTCGCCTGGGTCTTCTGTTGGTGGCTCTGACGGAGTTCATTTGGGGAGTTTATTATCTAGAAGAAAAACTCGAACCCTTCCCTCTAATTTAGACCAAGCTGCAACATCCGAAGCTAAATCAAAATCCCACTGGCATCCTATAGTAAAACAGCCGTCATCGAGCGACACTGGGTGATTTCAAATGGCTGTTATTTATGTTTTTCTTAGCGCTCCCCTCCTGTTCTCCGCTCCTTCAGCTCCGTCTCTCTCTAGCAGGAGGAGCCATTTACTCTCAGGGATACATACAAAAAAAAAAAAGCAGAGGGGAAGAACCTCCGCCAATCGCTGCGTCCGACTCGCAAATCTTGCACAACAGCTACAAATAGGAATAATCGTTTCTAAAAAATAACAGGAGAAGAATCTGAGCCAATCCCTTTGTCCGATTCATGTGTCTTGCATACGACAACAAATAGGCGTGGCCGTATCAAAAACGCGCAAAGGGAATACCCTCAGCCAATCGTTGTGCCCGTCTCATACCTCTGGCATATAGCTACAAATAGGACCACTCATCTCAAATAACTGGCAAAATCCTGACTTGAATGCCAAACATTATGGATACAGAAATACAACCCCAAAGATAAAAAAAACAAATAAAAAGAATTTGTCACTGTTACATATTAAGGTTTTTCAGAGGCTTTGCGAGTCTGCAATATCTTTCCTGCTATCACTGTGTGCTATAATTCTGATTCACAGGAATTCATGTAGTTATGCAGTACCTGTGACACATGCAATAAAGATGTAGTAAAGGCACCACTCCAAACAGCTGACACATTATATCTCGCTCTGCAAACTTAATTTGGCACGAGGAATTTGTTGTACATGTCATAATGGTTCCATTTTGTTTTTACTATATATTTTTAAAAATTAACCTTTTAAATCAATCTGACTTCAAAATCTGAGGCTTCTGTGGCATGACTAATAATTTACAAGGTGTAGTAAGTTTAATAATGTGACATGGATATTTTAAAAAGCATAACTCGGAATAATTAAGACACATAAATCTTTGTCAATCAACTTTTTATCTGGCTTCACTTATATAAACGCATTATATGGAGTCATCGTGCACAATTTGATCAGGATCCACCATGGAACCAGTATGTTACCCATGTTGTATATCCAGGGAAGTTGCGCCACTTGCATTTGCGAGATCAAAAATACCACGACTGTCTTATTTTAGATCTTCAGTGGGCTAATCCCTTCCAGTATCATACTGTTTCTATTGTTCTTCAAGAAGCTCCCTAAAGCTTGCATGGGACAGCAAGATTAAGTTTCTACAGATGGCAAGGAGCTCCTTCAGGCAGGATCATCCCTGTCCAGCACCAAATACTCTCTACAGCACATTCATTCAGTTTAATAAGTGACTCCTGGGTATTGTCAAAGATCCCACCATATGCTGAAAGTTATGAGTCCAACAGAAATCTATCTGCCTTTCCTGGATCTAGCAGATGGTAATACCTGTTTAATCTCATAGGTGTAGCACCATCAGAGATCTCTATAATGTAGAGCTCTGTCCACACAGGTACGACCTATGTGGCAAAAGAGCGATCCTGATTAGTTGAGCATTGCTTGCTCTCCGTGCTCTTCGTGCAGCGGCAATGTGTGCACAGAAACCTTTGGCTCGAGACCAAAGCTACAGCGGTACATTTAAGCTATAGACTGATATGTTGTCTTGCGCTCCAAAGCTCATGAATCTACCTCAAGTGCTCTAGCAGTTGCCAGGCTGTGCAAAAAAAAAAGGTTTAGTATTTGTAGGATTGTGTAGAAACATCACTCATTGTTATTTCACTCAGGAAAAGGGAATAACCTGAGTAAATGAAAAGCCTACAGAGTAAATCTCTAGGTTCTTGTTTTCCCTTTGCCATCTGCTCTTTCCAACTGAAATTAAGTCCAGTGCAGGACTTGTAAAGGAAGTTTCATTCACAGTGCTACCCAGCACAGGGATCTGCACTCCATTCAAACCATGGTTTCGTGGCTACAGTTTTCATTTATTTAACAGACACTTTTCTCCAAAGCAACTTCCAATGAACTCTAGTGTTATGAGCCCACACACCTTATTCACCGCGGTGACTTACACTGCTAGATACACTACTTACACTGGGTCACTCATCCACACATCAGTGGAACACACACTTTCTCTCTCTGTCACTCACACACTATGGGTGAACCTGAACAGTATGTACTTGGACTGTGGGAGGAAACTAGAGCACCCGGAGGCTGGTGCTGAAAGTGCCGTGACTGAGTTGATATGGATGACCTTTGTGATGGAAACAGGGGGTTTGCAGTAATCTTCTTTGGCTATCTTCCTGCTGTCAGTGTATTAGTTTTCCTCAAATGGCTCCAATCTAGTGGAATGACCTCCCCCTCTCACTCAGAACTGCTGAATTTCTGTCCACATTTAAAAAGGGTCTTTAAAACTCATTTCTTCCAGACTCACTTTGCCCATCATCTCTTAAGTTCATGTAAGGTGTAAATGTTCATGCTCTATCACTTTAAGATCATGTCCGGATAAACCTTTACGCAGCTACTTCTGTAATGTAACGCAAATGTTTAGATGTATTTCAAAAAAAAAAAAAAATTACTAGGAAGGCGATCAGGTATCGTCGATATTCTGATAAAGTTTGATGCAGTTACTCGTGTGATGAACATTGGTTCATATGCTGGAAAGAAACAAATTAGCTGCACTTGAGAATCTGCATCTAAGTGTCTCTTTCTGCTAATGTAATGAACACATTGTATTTTCTCTGAAATGTACGTCACTTTGGAGAAAAGAATCTGCCAAACGAACACATGTAAATAACACACTCAGCAACAAACATGCAAATGTGATTAAAAAATACTCAGGGAATCGGTGGTTGTGACCAGTTTTGTGTTCATACAGCCCTTCAGCTATGCTGATCTAGGTAACATGGTAATTAAGGGAATAGATGACAAGGATAATAGCTGAAGACTATGGTGGGGTCATACTGTTGTACCTTTGAGAATCACACTGAAAAATTTCTGTAGTAGAACACATTTATTTATACGCTTGTGAAGTTGTCACTTTGAATCATCCTAATAATGTGAGCAGTAAGAGTTCTTATTAGATGATTGAACTGCCTTCGGAAATGTTTTTCTAAATCACACCAAACTTGTTCATGAGGAGAGCATATACGGAGACAATTGAACACCTTGTATGCCATTTTGGATAAATATTTAACCTGGATACTTTTGAGAGGAGTCTGGTAACTGTAGTTTTCTGAAATCCTGGCCGGTGTCGGAGTCGCCGATGATAGATAACGAATGAAAGCCGTTTCCTTTCCCGACAACCTGCAGGCACACGGGTCCTTGCGGAGTGAAAACGTTTCCTAACCCGCTCCTCTTGAATCTTCCTCGAGAACATAAGAAGTTTACAGCGCTCGCTGGTATCTATGGCAACTATTCATCCATTGCTTTGAAACAAGCTTGTTGTTCATGCAGCGATTGTTTATGTGCCCACACTGGTAAAGCCCTTCCTCACTGGTGTGTCTGAGGTCAAGCTGCTCTGGACTTGATTAATTACTGACTGAAAATAGCTTCTTGTGTAATTTCATGTAATTTCGAGACCCCGTATGAGACGCAGAAATGTAATAACAGAAAGTCGGAGTTGCCGAAGCCGGTACACGATAATCTCTTGAGTGTTTCTTAGTCATTGTAAGAGGAAGAGTGTTTTATACAGTTAGCTGGCACTTTTATCCAAAGCGACCTACAATGTTAAGGTTACAATTATTTATCCATTTATACAGCTGGGTAATTTCACTGGAGCAATTTAGGGTGAGTACCTTGCTCAAGGGTACTACAGCCGGAGGTGGGGATCAAGCCTGTGGTTATACACTTTTCGTGTTATTTAAGGGGCATACAAACAGCGAATAACAAGTGAGATAAAAAAAAACTCATGTCCCTTAACAGCATTCCGTGACAATTAATCCATAAACAGACTGGTTGATTTGTGATCATCAGCAGTGGTCAGAAAAATGTGTCGGATCTGACCGTAGTCCAACCACTACCCTATGCGGCACCCTCTTTGCCTTCACTTTGAGCCTTATTCCATCCCTTATCTTGTCTCTAAATGCTGGAACAACTGTGCGAAACGACCTGAACTGCAAAACCGTCTATAAATCGAAAAAAGAAATGAAACCTTTGGAAAGTTCCTTAGGCCCCCAATACTTTTGCTTTAGGACCTAAAGGAAGACTGTATTAGTCAACTGATGTCCTGGTTGTGAGCCTCTTTTCTTTGATTTAACAGTAATTGTAAAAAACATAAATAGTACATTTAGTTTTTTTTTCTTTTTTTTTTTTACAAGCTGTTACTGTAGAAGTGTTTTCTGAAAGGTAATCAGCAGAACAAAAAACATAGAAATCAGTTTTGAGATTTGGGGAAAAAGCTGAAGTGACTCCCTGGTGACTGAGTATTTCTCTTCGAGAAAATTGCAATTGAAGTGTATTTATTGATTGACATTGAGTGTCAATAGACTAGGGAGGCATGGGGGCACAGCAGGTTTGGTCAGGGCCTGCTCTGTGGTGGGTCTGGGGTTCAAGTCCTGCTTGGGGTGTCTTGTGGTGGTGGACTGGCATCCTACTCTGAGTGTGTATCCCACCCCCCAGCTTTGCGTCCTGCATTGCTGGGTTAGGCTCCGATTTGCCGTGACTCCACTCAGGAGAAGTGTGTGTGTTAATGGAATAAAGTCTGAGATTCTGTTGAGAAAAGATAGCAACGGCTGACTCTGTGCCCCAGGGCTGCAAGATCTGCTTGTAGGTGACAGACAACCGAAATATATTTGGAAAAGACTGAGGGCATGCATTCTGTCTCCATGTTACTGTGTACTATGGCATAAAGTGTTTTAAATCAAATAACTCCTTATCCACCTTACTGATGGTTCATTTCCTTCCACCTCGTACAGGTACACGTAAAGATAGAACTTCTCCATGTCAACGATGAGTTGCACTGGAATACTGACAAAATGATTAGGGTGGCACAGCGAGTAGCGCTGCTGTCTTACAGCACCTGGATGGTGCAAGAGGATGTGGGTTCGATCCCTGCTCAGTCTATGTGGAGTTTGCATGTTCTCCTCGTATCTGCGTGGGTTTCCGCCGGGTGCTCTGGTTTCCTCCCACAGTCCAAAGACATGCTGTTCAGGTTAATCCATAGTGTGTGAGTGACAGCGAGAGAGAGTGTGTTCCACTGATGTGTGGATGAGTGACCCAGTGTAAGTAGTGTATTTAGCAGTGTAAGTTACCCTGGTGAATAAGGTGTGTGGGCTGATAACACTGCATAGAGTTCATTGAAAGTCGCTTTGGAGAAAAGTGTCTGCTAAATATGTAAATGATGAAACAAATATCTTTTATTTTACAGAGCAGTCTGACACCCGAACTTATTATATAGTTATCTACTGAGGAGCGCAGTACTTGCCTCTGATGATTTCTTTTGTTACATATCCATTGTAACAGGTATTTTTTTGCATTCTTCTCTTATAGGTGTGCAACTGTGTCGCACCATTCTGCCACCATGTGGACAATCTATGAACTGCAGCACGAATTCTCTTCGTCAGCTACTGCCATCATTTATATTTATTCATGCTTTTCTCCGAAGTGGCTAACAATACTAAGCTACCTACAATTATTTACCCATTTATACAGCTGGGCAATTTTCACTCTGCTAAAAGGTACTACAGCTGGAGGGGGGGATTCAACACAAACCTGCAACCTTTGGGTTTAAAGGCAAAAGCTCTAACCACTACAATACCAGCTGCCCCACCTCTAGCTACGACAAGTTTCTGCTAAATGGTTATGGGTCCCTATTTGCCTTTTGCAAATAACTTTCCAAGCAACAGAAAACGGCTGTTTCCAGCTGACTATACACACACATTGACAGAAACCGCTTGTCCCAAAAGAAGGGCGTGGTGGTGCGGCGGGTTTGACCGGGCCCTGCTCTCCGGTGGGTCTGGGGTTTGAGTCCCACTTGGGGTGCCTTGTGATGGACTGGCATCCCGTCCTGGGTGTGTCCCCTCCCCCTTCAGCCTTGCGCCCTGTGCTGCCGGGTTAGGCTCCGGCTCCCTGCGACCCCGCATGGGATAGGTGGTTTCAGATGATGTGTGTGTGTGTGTGTGTGTGTGTGTGTGTGTGTGTGTGTGTGTGTGCTTGTCCCAAGTGGGGTCGTGGCAAACCAGAGCCTAACCTAGCAACACAGGGCATAAGGCTGGTGGGGACGCACCCAGGATGGAACACCAGTCCGTCACAAGGCACCCCAAGTGGGACTCAAACCCCAGACCCACCTGAGAGCAGGACCCATTCAAACCTGCTGCACCCCCACACCCCCATCTCCAGCTGACCAGTGTAACGTAAAAGAGAACTAGGAAGTCAATAGTAAAGCGATAACTTCAGAAAGCGTATAACATTGAACAGTTTGGAAATGTGTTTTAGTTTAAGTTTTCTGGGATGAGGAACAGGGTTATATAAAGGATATAATAATGTAGTTTATGGATTTTTTTTTTTTTTTTTTACCATAAACGGTTTACATTAAGCTGATGCTTTTCTCCAAAGCAACTTACAATTATTTATGTTGCTGAGTAATTTTGCTGGAACAGTTTAGGGTAAGTACCTTGCTCATCAGTATCAATCCTGGGACCTTTAGATCCAAAGAGAGGAGCTCTAACCACTACACTACCAGCTGTCCCTGACTTATGATGGTGAGTAAATAAGAAACTGATGACAAAAGGTTCTGGTTTGTTCTTAATCATTTTCTTAATTCAACTTCGAGTCTTTTGTCTCTTTTGTCTTACTGGAAAAAAAACCTGTTTTTTTTCTGATTAACTGTAAGTGGGGCTTTAATAAAAGAATAAAGGAATATTGATTGAATTAATCGAACAAATAGCAGTAATTCATTTATTCAGTGAGGATTAAATAATTAGTCTGCCTCCCTCCTAACCGACAGTCAGTACTTTTCTTTCCCTAAGGGCGTCAGTGTGATATGAAATTACGTTTTCAAGAATTCTACTACCTCGAATACATGAATAAAAGTGGAAAAAATAGCTCCGAGCACAGCGGAACAGAACGTTGGCAGGTGAGTATTTCTCTGCGAGTGTGTATTTTACATTTTCAAAGTACATCTGGAAGTACGTGTGCACTTTCAATGTAACGAATAAATGCAAATATAATGGATTTTGCACGATGTGAGGGATAAGAGTCGAGTTGGTGTTGACCATGATTGTATGCGTGTCTAAGAGGTTCTGTAGATCTTCATCCCTTAGCCTGATGGGGGTAATTTCTACTCATGCTCTCGTAGCCCTCTTCACGGTTACCCTCCACACACACCACCCTTTCTCATTCACGCTTTATAGAGAGGCTCTATTGAGCTGATCTGTTGGGGAACAAGATTCCAGGGCTTTAAACGTGCACAGCGTTGGGTAACGGGAGGAAAATTTCCGGCTCAGCTCTTTTCAAGCAGAAAAACTTGACCTGAATTTCTTAAGCAAAAATACTTTCCAGCTGCACAAATGAGGACAGTACAAAAAAAAAAAAAACACTGAATCATTGCAAGTTACGGCATAGCATGGTGGTGCAGGTGCCTCACTGTAACTGGGCTGTGCAGCTGGGCGTACCTTCAATCCCCATCCAGCCTGTGTGCAGTTTGCATGTTTTCTGTGTATCCTCATTCACTTCCTCTGGGTGCTATATAACAATACAGCAGAAATTAATGATCACTTTAACATTTTCAGTAATAGCAGTAAAAGCATTTACACTGTATGTATAAAGTAGTATAATGTAATAAATTAATCAGTTCAACAAAATTGTTTATCTGATTCCTTTCAAATAACATTAAGTAGTGGGTACTGCTGCTTAAAATAACAGCGGCTGTATTTTTGGTCGCTTTACACACTTTGAATATAATTCTCTGTTCAGCTAGGATAATTGCCAGGGTGAGCCTGCAAGATTGACGGCAGGTTCCTCTGAAATCTTTCGAAATATTCACGGACGCTGTAACTGTGGGATAATATATATATATTTTCTTCTTTTCAGGCTGAGAGAGCTCTTGCCGCTCAGTCCGCAGACTGCGGCGTGGAGAAAGGTGCCAGGACCTGCCGAAAGATCAACAGTGCCACTTCAAACGCCTGTTTGAGTGCAATTCTTTAGTGAGTAATGACTGCCAGAGTTACTAGAATTTTACTGAATATTTCCATATAATTTGCTTTTAGGCTGAAGAGCTGAACTAAACCCTTAAATCTCTGTTTTCAATGGCGGGAAATCCTTGCAACACATTTTGGCACAATTTGCACATGTTCTTTCTATTTCTTTTGACACAAGATGATTAGACCACTTTTTATCATCTTTAGTCTTAATTGTATTATTGTAAAATTTTTTGGGGGCAACTGGCAGCGTAGTGGTTAGAGCTGCTGCTTTTATCTGACGGTTGCAGGTTTGAGCCCCACCTCTGGCTGTAGTGCCTTTGACCAACATACTTACCCTGAATTGCTCTAGTAAAATTACCCAACTGTGTAAATGGGTAAATAATCGTAACCTGAACATTGTAAGTGGCTTTGGAAGAAAGTGTCAGCTAAATGAATAAATATAAATCAAACTAATAATTCAAGATCATAAGATAGGTCTATGGGCAGTTTAAAAAATTTTGAAGCCTTTACGATAGACTTGTGCCTAATGCAGAGTGTTCGCTGAGCACCCTAGCGCCCTGTAATTCCTGGATAGGCTCCGGACCACCGCGACCCTCACTTGGATAAGCAGTTAAGAAGAGTTTGAGTCGGTTTGGAAAGCTGTCATGCGCCAGTGGAGGACATTAGCGCCACCTGTCGCTAGGTGGGGCTGTTTCCCAACAAGTAGGCTGCACAACAGCCATGCACTGGACTAAGTTTGGTTTTATTGCTGTGTGATTGAACACACACACACACACACACACATTTTCAGAACCGCTTGTCCCATACGGGGTCACGGGGGAACCGGAGCCTACCCGGCAACACAGGGCGTAAGGCCAGAGGGGGAGGGGACACACCCAGGACAGGACGCCAGTCTGCCACAAGGCACCCCAAGCGGGACTCGAACCCCAGACCCACCGGAGAGCAGGACTGCGCCCCAACCCACTGCGCCACCGCGCCCCCGCGCCCCCCCGTCCCCCCGTGATTGAACACTTGATCCAAAAACAGGCTTCATGGGTCTTTACGTACCTAAAATGTGCATTTTTGTTTATAAGAGTCAAAATGTCCTGTGCTGAGACACGTCTTCGAAGTGAGGCATCAAATCAGAACGTTGTGTCATGTTACACCTTTACGCAATTGCTGCCATGGACAGTAGCTGCTCCAAAGAATGTGACACTTGTTTAAAATAGTCACAATATGGAGAAACATTTATTCATTTAGCTGATTTTTTTTTTTTCCCAAGCAGCCTACAATTATTTGTGCATTTATACTGCTGGGTAATTTCAGTGGAGCAATTTAGGGTAAATACCTTAGGCAAGGGTACTACAGCCAGAGGTGGGATTCAAACCTGTGACCTTTAGGTCTAAAGGCAGCAGTTCTAACAACTACACTACCAGCTCTCCCTAGCAATGAAAGACCCACACAAGGGGTGAGGGTTTGATGCCGCAGGTATTGCAGGGTGGGGAGGGGTATTACAGTTTACCAGCTGGGCTAGCAGCAGGTCAGGAGGGGAGGAGACCTCTGTGTGTGTGTGTGTGTGTGTGTGTGTGTGTGTGTGTGTGTGTGTGTGTGTGTGTGTGTGTGTGTGTGTGTGCTGTGGAAGGTGGTGCTGGAGAAGGATGTAGCTGAGAGGCGTTTTGCACGACAATGTCAACATCTCGACTGATGCCCCAGAAGAGCGGGAGCATGAGGGGACAAAAAAGCGTGGAGCATCACGCAAAGCGTAAGCAGGAGCTGCACCGTCTCAGCGTCCGACCAGCCGCACGTCAGTGACGGCCGGCGTTTCTCCGCGCTTCTGCCGTAAACGTATCCTTAAACACGTTACGAGATTCCCCCTGCGAGAAATGTGTTAACGAACGCGTCGCTTCGTTACGGAATTGTCCGGTGCGTCACGTTTTTGTAAAGCAGCCAAAATAGCTCTCTCAGCCGCTCTGCGGGCAACCAGCATTACTGGGCGTTATTATTCATAAAGAACAAGCAGCAAGAGCAATTTCTCAGTGTCAGCGAAAAGGCCAAGACGTAGGTTGGGAGATGTCAGTCATTTGGCTGTTAAAAGATTATTTTGCGTTTGACATGAATAGATGAGGTGGTGCTGGAACAGCCCCTAATACACACATGGCTATAGAAGTATAAACCAGGTCACGAAATGTTTTGCTTTGACTGGCCGTCGGGCAAAAATTTCGACGAACGACGATTTGCGTTCATTGTCGAGCATTTAGGAAGACGAATCCGCTGGATCGAACGCGACAAACCTTTCGAGTTCTATCATTAAGAGCTTATTTTTAAGAAACGGCATACGGTAAGATGCCGCAGGGTAGCGAGATTTTGTTAATAATGCATTCTGTTTCATTCATGTTGTTCACTGTTACGCAGACCGTGTCAGGGTTCGAGAACGGAAACATGACCTTGAACGATGTCTCCCCCCCCAACCCCACGTGCCTTTCCAGTTGTGGCCATGCTGTGCTCCTTTCGACTCCCCGTTAAACTCATGACCCTCCAAAGTCGACGTTTGGGCTGTTGTTGTTTTTGCCTCTCTGACCTGCCTCTTCCTCCCAGCGCCGATAGAGAAATGCCCCTTGAAACCCCCCCCCCCAACCCCGCACAGGCCCGATATGCAGACCCCGAGCCTTCCTCTCGCACACCGCAATCCCTGACCCGTGACTGATGCTGCTGCCATGACAACGGCATCATGCGACAGACGACGTGCGCTCTCTCGGGGCTGTGTGCGGACATACAGACAAAACATTCACACGCGCACGCAACGACAGCGAGACGCACGGATTCTGCAGCCATTTGTTCGTCTCACGTAGCCGCTGAGCTGCAGTCGCTCGTTCGAATTTGGGTGCAGACACAAGCGACGGTTTGTGGATACGAATGCAGCTTGTGCGGCTTGATGGTCGCGTGTGTACAGCGCACGTCGCTTCCCTCCCGTTCCCACGATGACCATGTCTTCATGGCTGATTCTTTGCCTTTTACCTGTAGAGACTTTTCGTTCCGGGTATTGTCTGTAGGCGTTTCAGGTTTTTTTTTTTTTGTCTCTATATTTTCTTGTCTTGTGATCAAGAAGGAGATGGAGCAGGACAGAGATCCATATTATGGATCATATTATGACCTCTATGCATGAAGACCAGAACATGAGCCAACATTTGATGTTCGCGGAGAGGGTTCCTTCTGTAAGGATGGGTGGGGGTGTCACTCTGACCCAATATCTCACGCTGTTCCTTATGAGCGTACGCCCCTCCCAGGCTTGGAACTTCTCAACTGCTCCGGTCTCCCAGGGCAACCAGGGTCTGCTGGGGACCAGTGACTGTCTGTATTTGTTGTACTGATTTTTACACTGTCAGACAGTCACTCTCATTCTTACCGGTGGGTGAAGCCTTTACGTATATACTTTTATTTATTATTTTTATCCAGCATATTCAGCTGGACATTTGGAACATATTTTATTCTATTAAACTCAGATTGACCCAAAATGGCTTTCCCTTCAGGATGCGAACCAGTAATACTCAACGGTACTGCCCTCGGACATGGTTGCGCTACCCAGGGACTCTGGTTATGTGCGTGAGAAGACGGGATGGGCATGCATGTGTATACGCAGCTGTCCCATTCTCAGTCTACAGTTTGACTTAATTCGAGACTGTCGCCTGTTTGCGATGGTCCCTAAAGATCATCGGAACCTACAACTGCGTCTTCATATTTACAAGCGACCACGTATGAAACCTGCCAGAGTTCCGAAAGTCAGGGCCACCTAAGCTTCCGCTTCGTCCAACCTTGTCCTTTTGACTTATAGATTCCCAGGCTGCCAGTGAGACCCACGCGAGCAGACTGTTCGTTCCCGGTCCCACCCGCTGCGTGAGACGACAGGTTTGGAAGCGTACCGGTGACACGCCTCTCGTTTCTCCTTGCCCGCACCCGGACCCTCGTCCTCAGAGTCATAAATCCGCAGGGAAAAAAAAAAGGAAACGGCGTACGGCACCCTTCGGTCCTTGCGCCGCCACCCCGGACCCCCGCCCTTTCGTGCGGGCGGGTGGCAGGCCTGCTCCAGATGGCTAATTACCATAAACAGGGCAGAGGGGAGAAGCGAGCCATGCAGAACTGAGCCAGGGGACCCCAGCACTGTAAGCGAGGAAGTAGAACACGGTCGCTGGGTGAAGGAGGAGTGCACTTCCAATTGGACCAGCCCCCTCTCTCACATAATACCCCTTCCTCCCCCACCCTTTTCCTAATGCCAACACCCGGCCTGGCTGATCGGGGACAGATGGCTCGCGATCCCCACAGGCCCGGCAGCTGGACCCGAAGCGGCCGACGCGGTGGGGCCTGGCAGGGTGATTTAACACTGTAGTCCCATCCCTGGGCATGGCGGGATCCCACAACCTTCTAAGAATAGAACGCCACTTGTTGCCTGTTTGTTTTTGCCTAGGCGCCCGTTGGATGGCGAGCTGACACGCAGCCCCGCGCTCAGGCACGAAGGCACACGAACACACAGTCACACAAAGAGCTTCCCCAGCGGTCAGATTATCCAGCCCGTGATGACAGTTTCCAAACACGGAAGACAACGATTAGAGGAACGTTAATGGTCACCCTGCAGGTAGCGACCCAGGTGAATTTCAGCGGATTTCACTGCGCTTGTACACAAAAATGTACATCACAGCTGCCTATGACATTTCTACTTTCTCTTAATGCTGACTTTGTAAATGAAATTTGATTCTTCCTTTTCGATCAAGAAAAACATCAATCGAGCCCACATTCCGCTGGCTTTTATTGAGCTGACTCCTTTTTTGTAATTACATTTACATTAATTATATTTACATTAGGGGGTGCGGTGGCGCAGTGGGTTGGACCGCAGTCCTACTCTCCGGTGGGTCTGGGGTTCGAGTCCCGCTTGGGGTGCCTTGTGACGGACTGGCGTCCCGTCCTGGGTGTGTCCCTGTCCCCTCCGGCCTTATGCCCTGTGTTGCCGGGTAGGCTCCGGTTCCCCGTGACCCCGTAAGGGACAAGCGGTTCTGAAAATGTGTGTGTGTGTGTGTGTATATTTACATTTAGCAGATGCTTTTTGTCCCAAACAGAGTATAAAGATTATACTTACAGCAATTTACCTGTATATACCTGGGGCTACGGGTATCATAGTAATAAGAGCTGCCTCCTTTACACCTGAAAGATGCAAATTTCATTCTCACCTGCCGCTCTAGTCCTCCTGGGCAAGGTACATACTCAAAAATGCTTCAGTAAAAATTACCCTGCTCTACAAATGGGTAAATCATTGGAAGTAACTTAACATAATAGGCTGCTTTGGAGAAACTGAATAACGGTACACAGTGGCATAATTTTTTGGAGCAATTTAGGGTGAGTACTACACTCAAGGGTACTACAGCAGGGGGCGGAATTCAGGTGCAAGTCAGCAGCTACTACACTGCACACTGATGTCCCGATAAATAAAGGGATTTCACTGAAAAATTAAGGATAAATGCATATTTTTATTATTATTATGCGTGCTCAAATCTTCTCTTCTTCATAGTATTCCTAGATCTTCGAAATGACTCTCTGACTTGTCTCTGCCTCTGTATGGGTGTCGTATTTAATGACAGCGAAACCTGTAAATCGCTTGTAATGCCAATTTTTGCCATGCTCATGCATGTTCGGCATGTTAACAAACCGACATACCGAAAATTAAGTGTGATTGGTACTAGCATAATTCTGAGCATACAGGTGGTCCCCGATTTACGATGGGGTTACGTTCCGCGAAACCCATCGTAAGTCGAAAATATCGTAAGTCGAAAATGCATTTAATACATCCGATACACACCTCTGCGTGACAGACCGGGAGATGGGGATCGCCTCCGCTGCCCGGCATCGCAAGAGAGTATCGCTCCGCATTTCATTCGGGAAAAAATTAAAATTCAAACTTCAAAATACGGTTTCTACCGAATGTGTATCCCCAGCTCACCATCGTAAAGTCGGAAAAAATCACAAGTCGAACCATCGTAAATCGGGGAACACCTGTATTGGCAGCAATTGGAAAGAGACGGCCTCGCTGCTAATCAATATTCATGAGCAGCCATCACTGCCAGAATCACTTAGGTTCAGTAACGCAATAAGCTGTGTATTTACTGATCAAGACATTTTGACGATCTTGTCTTTTATGATATGGCGTCCTTAAGGGACGTGTATTTCACAGTCTGCAGTCACATCGGCCTTTATTACCGGTGGCAATTTACATTTTAATTTGAACGGGGCTTCTGATTCAATTTCATCCAGTACCGAGAAGTTGCTTTTAATTAGTCGGAGCACTTACTGACCCTGCCGCCGCAGCTCGGACGTTGTGCAAGGTTACGGGCCCCAGAGAGTCCCTCTCAGGTTCCACCGTCAGCCAATCGGGAGTGGCAGGTTAATCTCTGCGTCCATCCCAGGAATGCGTCTGGCCATTCGGCTAACAATGGCACATCTGCTGAGGCCAGAGGTGCGGGGAACTGAGCTTCCAAGACGGGGGGGGGGGGGGGTGGAAGGAGCAGAAAGAGGAACAGATTGTCCGTAATGGCAATGCTAGGAGAACGGGACAAGGTACGGCAAGGACGGTTGTAATACGATGAAAATGGAGGGAAAAGTGGAGGAGCAAATGCAGCGTCCGCTCGAAACTCTTACCCAAGACTGGAAAAGAAAAAAAAAAAAAACATACATAATGTTGTCAAAAGAAGCTGGGAAAGACCCCCAACAGCTTCGGGAACGTGTCGTGCTGCTTGAATATCTGCTTCAGGAGGAATGTGTTGAGCTGGTAGTGTAGCGGTTAGCACTGCTGCCTTTATGTCTAAGGGTTGCAGGTTTGAATCCCACTTCTGGCTGTTGTACCTCTGAGAAATGTACCCTAGTAAAATTAGGCAGCTGTGTAAATTGTAAGTCACTTTGGGGAAAATGTCATGTAAATTTACAGGTGATTTACGATGGTTCGACTTTACGATGATGAGCTGGCAAGAGACATTCGATAGAAACTGTACTTTCAATTTAGATTTTTTCCCAGGCAAACGACATGCAGCGCGATATTCTCTCGCGACGCTGGGCAACGCCAGCGATCCGCATCTCCCAGTTTGTCAGGCAGGGGTGTGTATCGGGTGTATTAAATGCATTTTCGACTTACGATATTTTCGACCTGCGATGGGTTTCGCGGAACGTAACCCCACCGTGAATCGAGGACCACCTATACTTATGTTGCCGCCTTCGTATCTAAGAATTCGGTGTCCCAGAAATGTACCTACAGGGTCCCCCGCTGCACACAAATAACAGCTTGGAAGAAGAGGAGGGATAGAAAAAGAGCGAGGATTGAGGGGAGGACAGGTGGAAGGTGGAGAGAAAGTTGTGGGAGCGCATGGGGAGTAAGGAGAGCGCTGTAGGGGGGACCAAACGGCAGAAGGACAACGCATCCAGAAGGTACGGCGAGGTTGATGGAGGAGCTGGGGTGAGTATCGAATGCCGTGCCGAGGTTCGGCGGGCCACCAGGTCCCCAGTCACTCCCCTGTGGTTCACCACTCTGTTGGCCAGTAGTTTGGGGAGGAAGGTAAGAGCTTCCAGAGCTGCTGCAGTTCTCCCACACATCCTCGCATTGTGTCCCCCCCATACAGAGCGAAGCACTTATGTGGCCTGAGCCATCTTAACGTCTTAACTCCGAGGCTACGGAATGTGTACGTGCATTATTAATCGGCAGAACTTTTTCTCCAAAGCGAAGTGGCTCTCGGTTTCACCCTTTAACTCTTTGCGTAGTGGAATGTTTTCGCCGAAACTATTGCACACGCTACAACCTCGGTTAAGGGTTAAGGACATCAGCTGGCACTCTCGCGTCCGAAGTTCCAAGTCCGACACCACGGAGCTGTGAGCTGGGTGTTGAATCTGGACTCTGTAAACTCACATCTTTCACCGACTCTGCGGTCGCTGAATCCATGTCATTCTGCCGCTACAGGCACCACACACAGACGCCCGCTCTGTAGAGTCACAGTTTGTTCACAATCGTTGCTGTATACCCCGGGACGCCACAGCTGCTCCCTAAGAACTCTAAAGACAATGGCTCCAGTCTGCATCTCGCAGCACAACTGGTGCCGCAGATCTACAAGCCCTTGGATGAGTGAGTTGCAGAGATGCACATAGGGTCTTGGCTCATATTTACCTACCGCTGTCTCTCTAGCAACCCCCCCGACACCCCATTCCAGTTCATACATGACCCCGATATGGATGCAGGCTATTATGCTGGAACAATAGCCCAAGCCTGCATGTGCTGCTGCCTGTGACGGAGAGCCTAGTGCCAGACGACACCGGCGGGCACAACGCCCCGATTGTCGCTCGCAACAAGGGCGCACTTGTGGCCCCCGGGGGAGGGGTGCCGCACTCACAAAGTGCTCAGTGTTGATGTCGTAGAGTGTTCCGGCATTTTCCTGGCACTGTGGCCCAAGACACCTCCTGCATCCCCATGGAGATTCTTCTTATTTCCTTCTTATTTCCTTCCAAGGCGAGTTATCTACTGCCGCCGAGCAGTACTAGCGCCTACGAAAGGCTCAGGTATAATAACTCGCCGCCGGCTTTCTTCGGCTCCAAACTTCACAGCTGATCTGTCCGAGTTCCGTCACGACTTGTTGATAAAGATTTAGTTGTTTATTCATCTGAAGGGGTTTTCAAGTTAAAATGGTACATTCCCGTTGTATTCGGCTTCTAGGGCATCTTTGTATTGCCTGGCCAGTGCTAATATTCCCTTTCAGAAGCATTTCGGTGTTTCTTATTAGTTTCGTTGCCACTGCTAAACTTTATTCTTTTATATCTCGAGTCATTGACTTCCATTTGTGTTCATTTGCCTGACTTGAGGAGTCATTAGGAGACAAAACCATTCTTTTCTGGGGTAATAGATAGCAGAGGATCAATAAGATAGGTAATTGCTCCGTATGCAGTATAGTGTTTTACAGTGCTGTTTGTGGGCTATTTTATTCGACACTTTCCAACCCATTTTCTGAAAGTGATTTAAGCAGCTGGCAGGTTTAGTGCCGAAATGCAGTCTGGTGGTTTTCTCCTCTGCAACAAGTGCGAATAACTGGCCGGTTTTCTGTGATTATGCTCCTCGTCGGCTATTATGCCATAAAATTACCGAAGTTCAACTTTGCACCTGTCAGTAAAATAACTGATACTGTACAAAATGGGACTAAATACTCCATTCAAAGATTTCCTAATCCACGTTTAAACGACAAAAAATAAAGAAAAATTTTATACCGGAGCGGTGTGGCACCTTTGCAATGGTTTCATGCCGTTCCGCGAAGGAAGTACATTTTTAGATTGAAGCAGCTGGCTGACAGACATTGCTTAATTCTTAGCTTCGCTAGAGTAAATGGCACTTGGATCCACCTTATGGTTGCCTCGACCCATTTCAGAACCTTAACCATGAATCCCTGCGCACTGTCCCCCCGGGCGTTGTGTGAAGTGTGACCAAAATAGCCGTAAATCTGGACCTTCGAGGCCCCAGCGCGGACCTACTAGGCCCAGGCTTAGGAACAAAGATAAGGTCTCGCTGCTTTGTCATTGCTAGAGACAAGCCCAATGGGGCAGAGGCTGGGGGCACGGCGAGGTGCCTTGGGAGAAAACAGGAGGAACTAGGAGCGGGCAAAGCTTGGATTTAGCTGGTGGGGGGCGACGCATTTAAATACGCCACAAACAATCTGGAGGACTTCAGCTGTTGTCTCCTCTGAGTGGGATGATCAGGAAGGTCCTTTCTCACCGGCGGTGGTCTGTGCGCCACTTTTGTTGTCACCTTCTCTTGTTGGAATACCCCCCCCCGCCCATCGATGCATGTGCCCCCGTTCCTGAATAGTCCCATTGACCAGTGTCACGCCCCGTTGCCCCTTGCGATTTTTGGCTCGCTCCACGCACCCTGTCAAAGGAGGACCCCTCTGCAAACGGGCCCCTCGCCCCCCCCACCAACCCAACCCCCAGTGGCAACGCGGCCGGGACACCTTCGGATTGTTCCGCCGACCGTGGACGTACGGACCGTCGCTATGTGCCCGCCCATATCCAGCCTCCCCATTCACGGCCTCGCTATCCTCCCGCTTCCCAGCTCAAGCCTGCAGAGACCGGCGCAGAGAAAGCGAGCATTAACGGGCCCTCTTCGGCTGCGGAGGAAAGAAATTGGATTTCAGAATCCGGTGTTTCCAAGTATCATTGAAAGGATTTATTCCTCCGCCTCCCAGGAGAACGAGAAGGAAGGAGCTTCCACAGGCCATTGCTGAAAACTTGTTTTACTGAAGGCGTCAAGCCTCCGCTTTTACAGTCTGGTCATAAGAGCCTGTTAAACACTGTTGATCAAAGCCTGTTAAATCACTCCGATTAACATTTGAATGAGTCGTGGGTTCTTCTTCCCCAGGAACAAGTCAACAGCTCATAAAGACGAGTGTAGGTATATTTAACCAGGATAAATAGCTGCCGAATCAATACAGGCCGACCCCTCTAATCGCTTGGCTCCCTCTCAAGTCCCTACCCTTTTCTCTGCCGTTTGCTTATTTCAGCAGCCCCACACTGAAGGGGGCCTTTATCAGCTGACAGATAAGAGACAACTGGGGCCTGTTGACTCAATTCATAAGACCTCACCGCGCACAATGGCCTCGTCAACACAGAGCGCCCATGTGCAAATACACTCGACAAGGGTGCTTAATAACACCTTGCGGGCCGCCGAGGTGAAGGCGAGCGCTTGGCGCTTGGCGCGTGGAGCGGACCGCTTGCGCGAAATCTGCCGACGTCGCACCGCGGGAGGCTTCATTCAGACGTGGCTCAGAGCGGACTTTCGTTGCTCTTGCTGAGTTACGAAGGTGCCAAGATTTCAACTTTGACAGCTCGTGCCATTAAAGTTTATGTCTTTCTAAAGACCGGGAAGCAAAAAAAAAAAAAAAAAAAAAAATTAAGAACCCCATCTATGCTACATCCATTTGGTACATCCGAAACTTCGGGGTTAATTTTCTGTATAACCGAGTCCCTCTGGAGAGCACTTTAACAGTACTCAAAGGTTACACTGATGTTTTAAACTACGATAGTAAAGGCTAGGTCATTTCCAGGGAGTGTTTTCTTGCAATACAGTGAGGGTTGCTTGTGTTTTCTCCTCTCTTTAGTCCCTTTATACTGAGTAAACTTTGATCTTTCATAAAGGTGTCATGTAATAAATCCATAAACTGGGCCGTGGTGGCCAAGTTATTGTACTGCACACTACCCTGCTGTAAGAAAAGCACATTTTATCAGACCCTGGGGCCAATGGCTGTTGCGCAAACACAGAGCAATCACCTTAGGGCAAAAGCAAATAAGCCTTGTTTACATTGTCAGCTGGCCTTGAGCAGTTCATCAGCAGAAGTACAAGGCAGCAAAATTGGGGGAGGGCATGTTGGTTGAAGAATTGCTCTGAGCGGGCAGAAATTTGCACCGGATCTTTCGGGATAGCTGTTCGTCTCGGTCTCATGAATGATTTGGGAAAATGACTTGAAAAGTGACCATCAGTGACAAAACTGAAGCTGACTGTATTATGATTCTCGTGCAGGAGGATCTCTGTAGATCTTCGCTCAGCGAGATTCTTCCCTGCTCTGGAATCTTTGGTTTTCCAAACAAGTCCACCTGGGCAGGTGCAACCGAAAGACACAGGTACCACGGAAGCAGTTTGTTGCTGTCCTTGTAGCGTCCTACCTTTGGAGTTTGATATGATAAATATGTGTGGGGCGCACAGGTTGCAGTGGCATGGTGGTGCAGCGAGTAGTGCTGCTGCCTCATAGCACTTGGGTGGTGCAGGAGAATGTGGGTTCGATTCCTTCTCACTCTATGTGGCATTAGCATGTTCTCCCAGTCTCTTCATGGGATTCCTTGCACAGTCCAAAGGTTTAGGTGAACTGGTGTCTCTAAATTGCTCTCAGCGCGTGGCTACCATGCAATGGACTGGCGGGTACAACCGTTGTGTCCAGTGATTCTGGGATAGGCTTTGGATCACTGTGACCCTCGTTATTGAAAACGGATGGCTTGATGTTTAGGGTGAGGTTCTCGCCTTTCCGGAAGATGGATTTGAAACGCAACCTGGAAATAGAAGCTAAGAATCGAGACAACTGTAGCGTTAGGGGAGCATAATACTGGAAAAAAGCATACACATACATACTAAATGAAATACACACTTTAACTCACATACACATTTGGGTAAAAAGAAACACAGGAATGACTCTTTCGTTGTTAAACTGACTTGGAATTTTACCCATTTACACGATCACATATTTTACAGAAGTCATTAGGTTAAACTCCTTGCCCAGGAGCATCACAGCAAAGCCCTGGAACCGCAATGCAATGCCCTTAACCACCATGCCGCCTTGGCCCTTACATATTGAATCATAACCTGAATACTTTGTTGATGTGATATAGGAAGGTCGATGGGTAAGCCCCCGAAAGAGCCCAACTTGCTCCAAAGGCGCCAACTGCAAGAAACCCACCTTGACAACCATCTCTCCTCATCCGTCTTTAAGTGCCAACAACAGACACTAATGATGTCGCGAAATCACTCCTCACAATAAACAGAGATACTCGAAGAGAGAGAAAAAAACAAAGTGGTGCGCGTGCCGGCGCCTGTGTGCGTTCATGAGTGTGTGTTTGAGTGTGTGCGGATGAAATTACTAGGGCGGCATCAGCGATAATGCAATCTCGAGGCCTGCAGAGTTGCATTTACAGGCAAGACTACATTAAGAGCTGATTTAATTCAATAATTCCAGCACAAAGAGAGGTGGCAGTCAGCTTGGACTCAAATATAGAGCTGTGTGCGTCCACATGCGCCTGTGCGTCTGCACATGTATTTGCATGTGCGTGGATTTACTGACTGAAATGGACACAACATTTTGGTGGACCGAGGCAGACTGATAAAGTAAATGAAGGACTGAGAAAAGGAGAGGTGGACGGCTGAGAGGAGGGTGGGACATGGAGGACAATCGACGCCTGGTGAACAAACAAACGTGGCCGTTGATGGAGCGCTTTACAGGCCCCGAGGCCTCGACAGGGAGAGTTCCTGCGTGTGCCTATGCCCTTATCAGCCAGCGGGTGAGTCGGAGGGGCTGATACCAACAGTGTTCGCAGTCTCTCAAACAAAAACGACCTGATTCATTTTCTGCATGAGGGGTTCCCAGCGGGACGGCGTCAGCCTAGCCGGGCCACGCAGATTTATGGGCCATTAAACCGGTGGGGGGGTGGCGGCACTACCCCTTTCCTGCAACTCACCCCCTGGTTGGTCTCCCTTCCACCCTGCCCGAGTTCCTCATCCTCATGTGCTCCCATTCTTCACGTCTTATACATCAACCACGGATGTAGCATCTTCGTTCTGACTTTCAGCTGCCCCACCTCGTGTCTCTCCTCCCGGATTCAAGCGCCAGTTTGTCTCACCAAATGAGACCCAGAAGCAAAAGGAAAAGCACGCAGAAGCAGACAGGTGGGCTTCATAAACAAGCGGTCGTGCGCACAAAAAAAAAAAATGACAGGCAGCAAAAATACAAGCTTCCTGGATTTCTCACTTTTTGTACAGCCAGTAATCAATCGTTCAGTGCTCTGGCATGTTCTGTCTAATTTACAAAGGGTGTTGGTGTTCACTGCCATCACCTTGTTTATACCTGTCGTAGGCACAAGCAATGTGGGAGCCAATGGCTATGGCCTTGACAAAGGCAGATGCTCCCATCAACTTCCATTCTCCGGGCTCGTTCTCACTCATTCCCCTTCTCCCTGAATCCTGCCGGCTCAGCGACAACAGGGCACCGAGAAATGAAATTCAGGGGAAAAAATACAGCTTCATTTATGCTGGATCAAGCCTATGAATTGCTCAGAGTATGCTAAGAAGGAGCTCACCCATCTTGAATGAACATGACAGAAGCAAGTTATTGCCTTGGACTCAAGGATCCTCTGACATAGGTCGTAAATCACCTTCCTCATTCTGCCTACCTGGGGAAGCAGAATTCACTTATAGTACTGAACATATCTATCTCAGGAGTCAGTGCATCATCACAGGGATGGGCAGATGCAGCATTCATAGTTTTTTACTATTATTGCTGTGAATCTACTGAGCTAATGACTTACTGTAACCTGTTTGTACAAAAGTAGCTGAAAATTGTACATTGTTGGTTTAAATACCACACACACATCATCTGAAACCACTTGTCCCGTACGGGGTCACGGAGCCTAACCCGACAACACAGGGCGAAAGGCTGGAGGAGGAGGGGACACACCCAGGACGGGACACCAGTCCGTTGCAAGACACCCCCGGTGGGACTCGAATCCCAGACCCACCAGAGAGCAGGACCTGATCCAACCCACTGTACTACTGTGCCCCCCATGGTTTAACTACTGTGTTTACGGAAAGTTTACACAACACAGAAAGTAACCCGTTCCCAGTAACTGTGGCGATAAAGCAACCACAGGAACGAGACTGGATTTGTCTGGCACATCACATCTTTTGTCACGAATGCAGAATATTCACACCTTACATGATCTCTTAAGTTCATGCAAGGCGTGAATGTTCATGCTCTATAACTTTAAGATCATTCCGAGATAAGCCTTTAAGCAGCTACTTCTGTAATGTAACATTAATGTTTAGATATATCTCAACAAAAATAAATTTCCAAGGAAGGCGATCAGGAATCGTGTATATTCTAACAAAAGTTTTATGCAGCTACTCGTGCGATGAACATTGGTTCATATGGTGGAAAGAAACTAACTGTACTTAAGAACCACACGTCTGCAACTATTTCTCTCTTTCGTCTAATGTAATGAACACATTGTATTTTCTATGAGATGTACGTCGCTTTGGAGAAAAGCGTCTGCTAAATGAGTAAATTTAAATATGTAAATGAATGCGACTCTTAAGAAACTAGGAGTTGTACGGTTAAGCAATACTGCAGGCAGAAACATATTGCAGTCAATAATGACCCAATATGGACTCTCTGCCGTTCTCTGTGTATCAGCTGTTCTCTTGGGCCATAAGCGTGAGCTACCTGTGCAGTCTACCCGATCCTCAGTGTTTGACTAAATTAATCATTACCTTATGTGGACTAATTCACCTTCACTGCCAGATTTTAAGTTGCTGGTGGTTTACAGAGAGCTGAAAAATGTGCATGTGCAGCAATCTCACCAGGACCAGAATTAAGAACCATAGATCTAAAGTGATGTGCTGGAAGACAGACCACCATAGAAAAATAGAAAGAGAGCGGACACAGATTCTGAATTCCCCGAACAGTGTTTTTGTGAAGAACTTAATCTCTAAAATGCTGGCCGGACTAAGGCGATGACCTTTAACCTCACAACCCTAATAAACCCAGCCGATGAAGAAAGAGACCTGGAAGAACTGATGTATCAGCTCGGTGTGGTGATGCTCAGCGCTGAAAAGTCCTCCAAGCTTTACAATAGTCTCCTTTTCCTTTGAAACGGTAAACTCACAAGTATGCATTTGAAGTTGGAGGAACTGGAGTGCAAAATTCCCTCTGGGAGAATCCCTGGATGGTGTTCTGCCAGAGCGGTTTGTAGCAAATAGCTTAACTGACGCGGATGCTGTGCGGTCGCACGTTTCGCCCAATACTGCGCTGAAATGTCCTACCCCCCCCCAGATACCCAGGGAGGCAAATTCAAAAGAACAGATGAGGCTGGGGGTGCCCTATTGACTTGCCGGGCTCACATAAATATAATTCAAAACAGCGCAGAGAGTCAGAGCACCACGGACGCACCTCAAAGCCCGGGGCGCTAAGCCCCTTCGCCGCAAGGACAAAAATGTGCTTTACGTCTTCCGTGGATTCAGCGATGTAGAACAGCTGTAAAGGGCAGGCATGAATTTGGGTCATGTGGCAGAGGAAAAGGAGCAAGCGTAAAACAGCTGGTGCTATCTTGAGGGAAAGGAAGGGAGGGGGCACCATCCAACCCCCCAATTCCATAACAAGGGGGTGAAAAACGGTACGAAAACAGCACCTCCCCGGAGAGGCGGCGGTGACGCAGCGAGACGTACAGGTATCACTCTGCCTCAAGAGAGGCGGTTTGGTGTGAACGCGCAGACGCTTTGGACTGATAAGCGATGTGTCATGTGCCTGGCAGAGGGAGGGGAATGGAAGTTCTTCTTTAGTTTCTAAGAGGTCTACCAAATCCCAATAGGACTAATAGCGGTGAAGAACGCATCTGCTTACAGATTCTGGATAGCTGTGGTTTTGACTCAATTTCCAAAGGTATCGAGCATCTTTTAGAAACGTGCAGGCCCTCTAGCTTAGGACACCCCGTTTTTGACAGGGAGAAGATGTCCTGCACCGGCGAAATGTTTAAAAATAAGCGCAGTTCAAAGAACAGGGCCGGGCAGACCGAGGGGGTCACGTGAGTTCAGCAGAGCAAGAGCGCCGTCTGCGTGGTTCTGATAAACAGCTTTCTATCACCGAGCACCACGCCGGCAGGGCTCCCCCCCGCCAAAATGACGCACGAGCTCCCCGGTCCCAAAGTTTTGACTGGCTGACTTTGTGCCACGCGCGACCAGTACAAGCTCCGCACGAACCCCCTCCGAGCAAACCACGTTACCACGGTTGTAACTCAAGTTACTTCACCGCCCTGCAACATACTGAACAGTGACACGTTCCCACATAACTACACGCATATAATCTGAAACTCATCACTCTATCCGTGCTCGCGGTCCCAAAATGAAGATATAATACTGCTTATTTCTTCAGGATTTCTGCAAAGGGAGCATAAGTGGGATGAGAGGCTACTGTGTTCTTGAACTAGGCTGCCCAACTCTTATGGAAACAAGAGCATAATCGAGCCCGAATGGCGTGCAGAGGACTATCTGCTAAAAGTGCTACTGCGCTGCGGCAGTTGCCAGGGGATATCGGAGGGAGCGGAGCCTGATTGGTCGAAAGGGGGCTTGTTGCCTTGGCGACGGCAGGGGGTTTGGTAGCGTTACCGTGCGGCGTGATCTCTGCGCTGCGTGGATGGAGGAAGCAGCTGCTGATCTCTGACACAGTGCGAGAGAGACAGGCATCTATATGAGCGTACTGTACACAGAACCTCAGCCATATTGCTTAATAGGAACAGCGTGCATGACTGTAAGTACTTAACTGTGTGCATTTTAGTCTTTCTTATGAGTGGCCCGCGCTCCGGCATTTATTATCGCGTTCAGCTGGTGTGTTTTTTGTTCCGAACTGGGGGGAGAGTTGTATCACGAGGCGGTTAACGCGCATTCCCGTGTTATTTTAGGCAGCCGCACGAGGACATATATATAGTACGTACGCTGTTATTTCGAAGCTCGCCGTGGGCTTTGCTCTTACTAGCGTGCCCCGTGCCAAACGACATGCTGAGTTGTATGTTATGTTTCTTTTATTTATTTATTTTTTCTTTTCTCCACCTAGTAAGTGCTTCTCGTCAGCTTTTTTTTTTTTCCCCACAAAGAGAGACGCGTGCGAGCCAGGCGGCGTTTCTGGGAACTTGTGTGTTGTGTACAAGCGCGAAGTTGAGCTCCGGACACGTTGGCGCTGCGCTCTTCCACGAAGGACACGGGTGGTGTTTCGTTTTTTTTTTTTTTTTTTTCTCTCTCTCTCCCCCCCCCCCCGACGCGCCGCACCGCACCGCACCGTCGTGAATGTCACGCGCGCACAGCGGCGGCGCGCGGTGACGGAGTGCGGGGCGAGCCCGCTTCCCGTTTGCGTCCCACGGTACTTCACGCGGTTCTTTGTTACGTTATGCGCCTGGCGGAGCGCGCCGCGCGAGCCACCGCCGGGGGGTCACGGGGGCGCCCGCTCCGCGCGTGCGGGGACGTGGCCGCGCGCTAGCTCGAGCAGCGCTTGGACCGAGGCGGATTCACTTAGTTTCCCACGCCGCCGGTGTGAAACTGAGTTGAAATCTGACAGGAAGGCGAGGGTGTTCTACGCAAATGAGTGTGCGTCGAGCTCCTTAGTTCAGTTGAATGTCCGTCGCGAGCGTGGGGCAACTTTCGAGCGCGGGGGCTGCAGGCGTGGGGTTCCTCCCCCCCCTCCCGTTCGTTAAGCTTCCATTTCCCATCTGTGTGAGTTCCGACCGCTCCAAACGACCGGCTCTGTTCGCTCGGGGGGGCGGGGCGCCTCGCTCGCGTCCCCGTGCGCTCGCGAGCCCGTGCTGCGCGCTGCTTCCGGCGGCTCGGTGTCGCGGTGACCACGTGGTCGCGGAGGCCGAGAGCGAGAGGCTTCGGACGGGAGGGGCGCCTGCGATCAGTCAGATACCAGTCTAGTGGATCGGTGATCAGATCGGTGAACCGAGCAACCGGTCAGTGCTGTTGGCCGGGCTGCGACCCAATGCGAGCGGGTTGTAGGACAATGAATGGAGCGACACGCGCCGGGAGGAGAGCTGGCGATGCCATCGATGGCCACGGCGACGTGCTGTCCTTCACTAGTGGACGTGTCATTGAAACCAGCGGCATGGGAACCTCTTAGATGGTGGGTGGGCCAGATGTTAGCAGTACTGCTCAGTGGGGTTACAGGCAAATGTTCAGCTTTGCTTGAACTTTGAAGAGACACGCCCCCCCCCCCCCCCCCCCCCCAACACACACGCACACACACCTGTGAGTCAGAGGCTGAGGGAAACCCCATGGACATCTCACTGATGAAGCTTTTTTACCACCCATGTTGGCCCGCAAGCCGCCGATCTCCACGCGGTACCGCTCAGTCCTCGGACCCCCCGTTCGATCCCGTGACCTTTTGAAGTTACGCAGCGGCCTCTTGCGTGTGGAGGGGCGATTGGATGGGGTTAAGTGCACTGGGGTGACAGATCGCTGCCACATTCCTTCACGCTTGGCTCGCAAAGTGGTGCTAAGTGGTACCTGCAGTGGCAGATGTACCAAAAAATTGAAGGAGGTCACGAAGATAAAGCAGTAAATTAATTGTATTTTGCTACATTTTTGCTTTGTGCGATACGGCGCAAAGGTTGATACCGGATAAGAGCGCCGTGCTCGCTAAGTGCATGATGTAATAGATTATTGCGTGCCCCAGATCCGTAATGCATTCCGAATACCCATAATACACTCCTTTCTCTCTGTGTCTACATAAGGTGCTGAGTAGGGGGCTGTAGGTGTTCTAGTTGTGCGGAACAGATACGCAACGCGCGCATGACTGTTGGCAGGGAATTCGGGCTGCCCTCGTATTGCGACTTGGAAGACGAAGTTGACGTTCGGTGGCTTTCCGTGTTTTCCCGGGCTTTGTTCCTGTTCTGTGTTTTGTCGCGCAAAGCCACGCGTTGCAGAAACATCTTTGAAATGGACTGGATTGTCAAGAAACGGTTGCTTCTGCTTCCCTTCCCCCCTTGACCCGGGGGCGGGGGTGTGGCGGCGGCGGACAAGGTCCCGCTTCGTTCAGCAGATGTTGTTCGTGAGTGTGTGTGTGCTGCAGATAAACGGCGCCCGAAACAAGTTGGCGATCGGAAAAATGGAAAATCAACTTGTCTTTTTTTTTTTTTTTTTTTTTTATTTAAACGGCGGCAGGAGCGACCGCCGGCATAAGGAGTAGGCCGTACATCTGGACGGCGCACGGAAGAGGCGCGGGTCACCTGGAGCCGGCCACCTCGTTGCTCGTTGTGCACGTTGTGAAAACCGTGAAGTTCTCACGGCACGCGTGACTCCGGTGACGTAGGTGTGCACGTATGCAGGGCCTTCAGAAAGCCAGGGAGTTTGAATTGTTGCCAGAATTAGAAAGTCACGTGTCCTGCAGGCCAAATTGCCTAGCGATCGTCACTAAAAATAAGACTTGCCAGATAAATTATGCACCGGCGATTCTGCTGACGCTGGCAAGAAAGGGCTCGAGCCGGGCACATTGCGACGGCACGCTCGTCTCGCGCCGGCCGGATGCGACAGGCAAAGGGCGCCCGCTTCATGCCTTCTTGGCAAATCAAGGTTAATTAGCCTGTCAGTGGCAGATCCTAATTGGGCTTGATTATGGTGTCATTTTTATCAGTCCCTCAACTCATCTCCAAAATCATGTCCTTCGCTCCACTTTGCCTCGGAGAGAACAGAGGCGTGGAAACGAAAGCGAGGTGCGGTGCCCTGATGTTGCGCGGACCGACCGTTTCCGCTGGTTGCCGACGACGCTTTGGCAAGCCGTTCGCCTGCTGGAGGTGAGGAATATCGAGGAACCTAAGAAGCGCCCCCGCTTGAGCTTCTCGTCTGATGTTTCGCAATGCACTGGAGCGCTTCCCCGCACTTACGCCAGTCCCTTACCGGCAGGCAGGCGCTTGTAGATTACGGAAGGAAACCCAGTGGTTAAACAACTGGTTGAGCATTTCATCAACTGGTAGCGAAGGTCCTTCGCTCGTCTTTGGAATGGTCCAGCAGAACGGTGGGGCTCGGCTTGAGGACACGTTGAGGGGTTTCACCGTCATTGGATCTTAGTGGAAAACCCAAGCAGCTATTTCACATGTATTCGTTTAGCTGATGCTTTTCTCCAAAGCGACTTGCAGTGTTAAGGTTACGAGCAGCTATCCGTTTATACATCTGGGTAGTTCTACTGGAGCGAATTAGGGTAAGGACCTTGCTCAACGCTACTACAACTGGAGGTGGACATCGAACCTGTAACCTTGGGCTCCAAAGGCAATAGCTCTAACAACTACGCTTACCAGCTGTCCCCGATTTGGTGCGAGTTGTCCTGCAGACTGGGAATAGGGATCCCTCCCTCCCGATTCTCCAAGGAAGGTAGACCTTACCCTGCCACTCGGGCATTGTGGAAGCGGACCTTCTCTCGTTCATGTTGGCGAAGACAATGCCAGCGTTGGCCTGATGGAGGAGGTGCGGGGAAGTGCGAATGCTTTGGTTTTGATTTTCTAGACGCACTCTTGCGGCCTGGTGGGGAGGATGTTCGCACACCAAGACGAACGGAAGGAGAGCAAACGCTCAAGTTCTCAAGAAAAACGCGGCGGCTGATTCACGGGAGCGTTTTTGCCTCGTGCAATTTTAATATCCGCAAAGTACGTTCCGCCGTGGCGGGACGCATATGGGTCCGTCCAGCTCATGACCATCTCAGCTGCACAAAACAGACTTGCACTCAACTGCCTCTCACGTTTACATAATTGATTATTTTTAATGCATGCTTTGCACAGCCCTACTTAGCGGGAACCGACGCGCAGCCTGGGAGAGGCTGGTGGAGAGACTTGGGAAACGTGCTCTCCCGGTATTGTTGCTCTGTGTTTACCTGGAGCTCTTCTAACAGCCTTGAAACCTTTAACCGTGCTTTCCGAGGACGGGGAAAAAAAACGCTGCCTCGCACCATCGCCGTCCTTTTGGCAAGAGCCGAAATTCTATGAAGGATTTATGAATAATGCTATCTTTCCATCTTTCTGGTCCAAGGGGATGGGTGGAGATTTATGGTGCTGCGTGGCACCATATGTTGGGTGGTTTGGCTGCAAACCGTATTGTCCCGGTCATGCCAATGGTTTCATCTTTGCATCCCACCATGGCTCCCCAGACCCCATCTGCGGTGACATCTCGTCTTTGTTTAGCAGCGACTCCTTTTCGTAATGACTCCAGCTGCACACGTTGCCCCCCCCCCCCCATCTCTTGCAAGCCCCCTTTTTTTTCCGCTCTCGCCCTGAGCTATAGACCAGGAGGCGGGACATCCCCAGGAGACCGTAATGCTTTAGTTGTCTTGGTTACGTGACATCAGAGCGTGGTAATCAAATATAGGTGGCTGCTCTGAATTTGGGTTGCAAATGTGCACTCCTCTCTGGAGGGGAGGAGGCGACCCCCTTACCCCCCGTCAAAACACTGTCCCCACAAGTGTAAACCCCCCACCCCTTCCGCATCACCCGATCCCACACGCCCCCACACATTCACGCACGCCCGGGAGGCTGGGGTGTGTTGAGCGGCGGTTGGGTGTGCGTCAAACAGTTTCTGAGCGTGTGCATTTGAGCATGAAGGCAACGTGCTGCTTTTGTGAGAAAGGAAGAGTCCAGAGACCGCCTCTCTGTGCCATCAACCGTACGGTCAAGCCTCGCATCAGTTGTCGGGCAGCCGGTCTCGGAGCCCCATTATCGCCATACGCTTCTTTTTACTGTCCATTTCAAGGAGGGGGTTTTACGACGCGCGCCACTGGGACACCCCCTTCCTCTGTTGAAAGTGATGCTAATGGTACCGTTGTCCCATTTGAGCAAGTGGGTCTAGCCTGTGGCTTGTGTGTCAAGCAACAATGGCTCTTTGTGCCGGTCACTCCTGGCTGAATAAACAGGGTTTGTTTAATTGAGATGGCGGTGTGACAGAGACGCGAGCTTCGGGCTTCGCTGTCGAGAGCAGACCAGGGTCAGGTCAGCTTGTTTGGGGTTGGAGTTGGGGGGGGGGGGGGGGGCATGCCATTTGAGCTGGGACGTAGTCACCTCACAATCATGCATGGGGTTGAGGGACAGCAATAATCTGAGATGCCATGGGCAGTGGTAACCTGACCCGCTGCTTAATAGTCTGGATCAGGGATGTTTAACGTTGAGTAACTAGACCCTGACTTTCTGCTTTTACTTATACCGTTGACCCTTGAACAGCACAGGGTTGAACTGCTCGGGTCCACATATACGTGGATTTTTTTTTTTGCTTCAATAAATGTATTGGAAAAAAATTTTTTTTTTTTTTTTTTCTTTTGGAGATTTGCGACAATTTGAAAACAGTTGCGGACGAACCGCGTAGCCTAGAAATATTGGAAAAATCAAGAAAAAGTTACCTATGTTATGGATGCATAAAATATGTCTGTTTTATCATTTACTACCGTAAAATATGCACGTAATACGTATAATATCTACAGTGTTTCGCATCACGTAAGACAATAGACGATTCATCTTGTAAACAGACAACGTAAACTTCCGGTATAGATAATTACAGTACTTTAAATGTATTTTCTCTTCCTTATGATTTTCTTTAGCTTACTTTATTGTAAGAATGCAGTATATATTACATATAACATACAAAATATGTGTTAATTGACTTCATCAGTAAGGTTTCCAGTCAACAGTAGACTATTAGTAGTTAAGCTTTTGGGGGGTCAAAAGTTATACGCGGGTTTTTGACTGCGCCGGGGGTCGGCGCCCCAACCCCCCCCCCTGCGTTGTTCAAGGGTCAACTTCGCCGTGGAACGATTGGCTGTAACGAAAAGACTGAGCGTGGTGGACAAAATTGATTATCTTTATGCGGAATGCATGCGTACGACTTAAAATAATTCCACTCGAAAGAGAAATAACTTGATTGGATCCTTTTGTTACGAACATATCGATGGTGCTCAAAACCTGTTGCTATATGTACTATAAACCTAAACTATATATAAACTCTATATATGGTGCCTGTTTTGGTTCAGTTGGTGCTCAGAAATGTTTTTCTTCCAATTTCTCATGCAAATTTGCTGCTGTGGTATGTAGCACGTGTTTTACGCTCGTTTCTTTTTTTTTCTTCTCCACTGGCGCTCGGTTAGGTGCTCAAAAGTGCCGTGTGGCTTCGGAGGAAAGCATCTAAATGAATGAAAGCGGATGTATTTATGAGGGGAAGGCCTGCATCCCATGATGTGTTTGCATTCTGATTCCATGGGTTGACGTGGGGGGGGGGATTTCTCAGCCTGTTTGCTCTGTAGCAACAGCCAAACGTGAAGATACGGGATAATTATTCCAGGCAAACTGTGCTTTCAAACAGTAAATAATGTTGCGATCGACTCGGCTGTTGAGCTGAAGCTTCTCATCTACGTGTGTGATCTCCTTTTTTTTTTTTTTTTTTTTTTTTTGCCGCCATGCAGAGAATGTGGTTTGTGTAACGAATTGTTGGAGTACGTTGCCTGTGCAGATAAAAAGTAACTTTTAGAGATAAGGCTGTTGCACGTCGAAGGGTTTTCTTTCCCCGTGACGGTCCTTTCGCTTTGTTTTTGCTGCTGTGCGAGAGGTGAAGCTGGTTTTTTTTTTTTTTTTTGTCATCGCTGCTGTTGCACCGGCGAACTCAAGTGCAGAGTTTGAGAGGCGTTGAGTGATATTTATTTTCAGTTTTTCATCAGCCCAACTGGCCCCCTTTAACAGGAGCCTGGGTGTGCGTGTGTGTGTGTGTGTGTGTGTGTGTGTGTGTGTGTGAGCGAGCGAGAGAGAGAGAGAGAGAGAGAGAGAGAGAGAGAGAGAGAGAGAGCCGGTAGCGTTGTGGTTAGAGCAACTGTCTCTGGATCCTCCAGCTGTAGTCCTCTTGAGCAAGGTACTTTACCCTAAATTATAGTTGAATTAAATTCCAGAAAAAAAAAAATTACCCAACTGTATAAATGGGTAAAATAGTTGCAAGTTTCCAACTGTAACAGTAATTGTAACCTTAACACTGTAAGTTGCTTTGGAGAAAAGTGTCAGCTAAATGAATAAGTGTGTGTGTGTGTGTGTGTGTGTGTGTGTGTGTGTGTGTGTGTGAGAGAGAAAGAGAAAAGCCCAGGGGGTTTGGGAGGGGAACTCGATCGACCCTCGCTGGATCATGGCTAAGGGTTTCGTCTGCATGGGCTTATGGGTTTTAGAGACCTTCATTCATCTTCATGTTCATCGATTTCTGATTTGGTTATCTGAGGATTTTATGAAGGGAGGCACTTGCGCGCCAGCTTCTTCTCTCACCACGTGTGTGCGTGCGCGCACACAAATAACAGAAGAGAGCCTGCAGCAACAAGAGGCATGTCTGAAAGGACGCTGTGTGCTCTGGGGCGTTCGGTGAGGGCGTTGCCCGCTCTCGCTACGCGACACCTGCCTGTCTGTCGTACACCTGTCCGTCGGGCGCCCGCAGACCAGAGAATGCGTGTGGGTGGTCGCTCGGGTGCCTTTTAATGAAAAATCCTTCCTGGCCCGTGCCCCCCGAGGACACGCCGGTGGCTGCCCCGTACCCCGTCGCCGTGCGAAGGGTGAGCGACGCTCGGCCTCCCGCCCTCTCTTGTGCGTATCGGCTTTAAGCGCCGCGGCTAGAGCTGTCGTCCCGCGGTCGCTCTTTTTCGTTCCTGTTCGGAGAGCTTCCGTTCAGTTTTAGTCTAGTCTAGTCTTTTTTTTATTTTTTATTTTAACTATTAGACGCGCGCTCTGATTGGCTGAGATGCGGACTGTACGTTGGAACACCGATGTCGCAGGATGGAACCGGAGTCTTTTATTCTAACGGCGTCTTTGATTTACAAACTACTGTGGTTTCTGATGTTTTGCATCCCAGGTACAGTACGTGACAAAAGTGTGAGTACACCCAGGCAAGCCAGACAATGCAGTAACCCCCCCTTATTTGTGGGGGATATGTTCCGAGACCCCCAGCGGGTGCCTGAAACCGCGGATGGTACCGAACCATGTTACATACCGAACCAATGATACATACCATGTTTTTTCCTATACAGAAGGGAGAAGAAATAAAACTAATGACCAAGGCCCAGGTCCACATAAGTATGGATTTCTTTTTTTTATTAAATAGAGTATTTTTATTTATAAATAAAGGGGGGGGTTCTACTTGAATACAAGCACTGCAATTCCCCGACAGTCGATCTGATAACCGAGACGCTACTGAGTGACCGACGGGCAGGCAGCATGTACAACGTGGATGCGCTGGACAAAGGGATGATTCACGTCCCGAGCGGGACGGCGCGAGATTTCCACGCGCCACTCTGAGCAGCGCGCAATTTAAAATTTATGAATTGTTAATTTCTGGAATTTTCTTCCATGTAATATTTTCGGACTGCGGGTAAAGGAAACCACGGAAAGCGAAGGCGCGGATAAGGGGGACTACAGTATCGGTATGGGAAGAAACGGAAAAGAAGAGGTAAAGCAGATGAGCCTCCAAGCGCCGCACGTCCAGGAGCTGCTGTAGAAGAACCGGCGAGATGTAAACTGATCCTGATCAAACTTGTGGTCCAAATGCTTTCCAATAAAGAAAATAGTTTCCATTGGGGGTGTGGTGGCGCAGCGGGTTTGACCAGACCCTGCTCTCCAGTGGGTCTGGGGTTCGAGTCCCGCTTGGGGCGTCTTTTGACGGACCGGCGTCCCGTCCTGGGTGTGTCCCCTCCCCCTTCGGCCTTGCGTCCCGTGCTGCCGGGTTAGGCTCCGGCTCACCGCGACCCCGCTTGGGACAAGCGGCTTCAGTCTGTGTGCGTGTGTGTTTCCGTTGGGTGTACTCAAACTTTTGACCGGTGCTTTATGAGCGGCAGTGGAGAACCGCTTGCGGCGCGTACCATCTTGTACTTCTACAGGTGCGACGAGCTGCTTTCGCTTCTTCTGTCCACTTTTTGTTTCAACGCTCCAAACAGTCACGTGGGAACACTTTTCGTACGATTGCTTTCACTTTCTCAAATTCTCCCCCCATGGAGAAAACCCACTTCCTACGGAGACCCAAAGATTATTTCTAAGTCAAGTCTGATCTCCCCTAAGCGTGTTTAATAAACACTTTTGGTTATGAAACCTCATTTTAAGCGTGAACAACAAGAGCCCGCTTTGTGTGACGGGACGCGTCGCGGAACTGGGGCTGCGCTCGGGTTCGAGCGCCGCTCCGAATGTCGTGGCACTATGGCACCGTGTGCCCCTCGGTGTCTCTCGGGTTGCCTTTGCCCCGTTTCCTTTCCCTTTCAGAGCTGACATTTTCGCATGACCTGTAGGTAGCATGTTGTCAATAAAAGGAAGGTTTTAAGCCCCCCCCCCCGCAAAATATGTTTGTCCCCCGGTGTTTCATAATGATATCATGTGACCTTCCTGTCATGTCGCCAGATCAGCTTCTCCTGCAATCCCTCATCCCAAGAAACGGTCCAGTTGTCTGATCTGATCCCGACGCCCAAGAACACGAGAACTGCGGTCCTCCCGAACCCGGTTCTTCAGTGGACCCTCCGGTACATCCGAGCCCCAGCCACGTGTTTGTCAGGTGTTGTCAAAAGGGACAGAGTGGCGCTCGCGGAATGAAGTCCGGTCTGTATCCAGTATGGGTCAGCAGGCCGCTTTTCTTCGCGGGGTCACGTTCTCAGAGCCTCCTGCGGACTGCCTCTGCAAAACGGTTCGCGATCTCCTCCGGGCGATTACAACGGGCCAGTCCTGGAAGCTGAATTTCTACGAAATTTGAAGATTTTTTTTTTTTTTTTTTTTTTTTTTTTGGAAAGAAAGAAAGGACAGACAGCCTCCTCCACCAGGGCCTTGCTGAGGGCACCACAAGTCAATTGACTGAACACAATTGGCAAACACACACAGACATACGCACTGACTGAAACCACTTCTCCCAAGAGGGATTGCAGAGAACCGGAGCCTAAGCCGGCAACACGGGGCGCAGGGCTGGAGGGGGAAGGGACACCCCCAGGATGGGACACCAGTTCGTCGCAAGGCGCTCCAACTGGGACTCGAACCCCAGGCCCACCGGAGAGCAGGATTCGGCCAAACCCGCTGCACCATCGCACCCCCCGATTGGCAACAGGGGCCGTGTTTTCGCCCATAAAATACACGTCCTCTCAGTGTCCTTGCCTATTTAATCCTCCATCAATCCTTCATCAACCGCCTATTACAGTGGCGGTGTTTCCTTCCCCCCCCACACCTTTGGTAGGTCTTCCGCTGCTGTGCATTTATTTCAGTACCACTTTGACCGAGATGTATCCAGAGCTGTTCGAAAGATGTAGACGTAGAACGAGGTTTGGGACAGCCGGTGGTGTCGTGGTTAGAGCTGCTGCCTTTGGACCTAAGGGTCGTAGGTTCGAATCTCACCTCCAGCTGTAGTACCCCTGAGCAAGGTACTTACCCTGAATTGGTCCAATAAAACTACCCAGCTGTATACATGGGTAAGTAACTGTAAAGTAGCTTAACATTATAAATCGCCTTGGAGAAAAGCATCAGCATCAATGTGATGTAAATGTAAGACATCAGTCCACCCAAATGTTTACCAGTAGCGCCACTTCAGTCTTTTTTATTTCGCAGGTAGGGAAAGCTGTCAAGTCCATAAATAATGAATAAAGGAACAGCGTTGGCAAACAGAACTTAAAAAAGCTGAGGCACAAAGATTGGGTATAAATAATAAATTAGCCCCGGTCTAAAACCCCCGGAATTAAGACTGTTGAAAAGTGGAGTAGAAGGGCACAAAAGAAATCACTTAGCAGATGAACAAGAGAAAGTCATGGTAATAAAGGCGTTAAAACTGGAAGAATGGCTGCGACCCCTGAGGAGCGACGCCGGAACGGACGTCTCGCCGAGAGCTTTGCGCTCGCCGGCCCCGGGTACGAGAGCTCTTCGGGAAACGCCATCCAGGCTGATGCGGCCGAAGGCTTTCTCGCCGAGCTCTTGACGCCTGTCATGCTGCCCTCGTCGCTCTCGCCCGCTTCAGGAAACGCTCTTGGGTTAACCTTTTAACGCTGTGGGTTCTGTGCCGATGAGGTATAGCTGGATATTATGTACGTCTAATTTTAAGCACAGGTTTTTTTTCTTAAGAAGAGGGTTTCGTTAGAGAGGTGCGGTGGGTTTGGCCGGGCCCTGCTCTCCGGTGGGTCTGGGGTTCGAGCCCCGCTGGGGGTGCCTTGCGACGGACCGGCGTCCCGTCCGGGGCGCGTCCCCTCCTCCTCCAGCTCACCGCGACCCCCCGCTCAGGACAAGCGGTTTCAGTGTGTGTGTTGGGGGTGGGGGTTTCATTAGCTGATGTCTTCTCCCGAAAATGACTTACAGCATCAGGGTTGTGTATTAAGCGACTCATGATTATTTACGCATTCTTGTAGCTGGGTACATTTTTACTGTGTCAGTTCAGGGTAAGTACCTTGATCGAGGGTAGCTGTGGCATCTGACCTGAGTGCAAGGGAAAGGTTTAAACCGCTGTGCTGCGTAGTGTAATTTGATATGTAGGAAACAATGGAGCGGGGGGCACGGTGGTGCAGCGGGTTTGCTCAGCTCCTGCTCTCCAGGGGGTCGGGGGTTCGAGTCCCACTTGGGGCGCCTCACGACGGACTGGCGTCCCGTCCTGGGTGCGTCCCCTCCCCCTCCAGCCTTGTGCCCTGCGTTGCCGGGTTAGGCTCCGGCTTGCCACGACCCCATATGGGACGAACGGTTTCAGGCAACGTGCGTGTGAAACAGTGGTTTTCTAGGTTATGGATTTGCTTTTATATGAAACACGTTCTCGGTTCTCTCCCATTTCTCTCGCACTCGGCGTGATTCGTGGCCCGAATAAGAATACGCTCGAAGAAGCGAGAGGGTGACGCTGACTGCTCATTCCCTTCCCGCACCTCAGCCTAACGCCCGGTGCCGCGGGATCTTGAACCGCTCTCCGTTTGGGCGCAGACGCCGGCGTGGGCGTTTTCCCGACACGCCTCAGTGTATTTAGGACAGGTGCGCCCGACGTGCGGCCCGACCTGTTTTGTTGTCGGGTTGCTGGGAACAGGTGTGGCTCAAGGCTTTCTTCTCCGGCGAGAAGAACGGCAGCCTGCTCCGTGCGTCCTTAGATGTTCCGGGGATTTGTTTCGTTAATGGGCCGGAAATGCGGCGTCGGGATTGCCGGAGTGACATCATCCGAAGAGCAGGCGATGTGGCTCCGTAGACGACAGGTAACCTGACTCCGCGGGTCTTGGTAGTATCGTAGGGATCTGTAAAGGAATCCTCGGAGGCGTTCTCGGAATGTCCAGGGCCGTGACGTAATGTCAATCTGTCTCCATCTCGCTGTCCCCTTGGTGTTGGGGGGGTGGGGTGGGGTTGTGTAGGTCTAACTGGTGGTTTTACCTGGTTCTTCTGGCCTAAGCGGTTCCTGCGCTCGAGTATCGATCTCCCTGCGGGAGCGGCGTCGCCGCATAATAGGCGAACTCGCATCGAGAGCGCGGTCGAGGAACACGGCCTCCTGTGATCTCGTCCCCCGTGGGCAAGTCCAGGTGGAGTCCATTCGAAAGGCCCTCAGATGTGAGATCCGGGGGGGGGGGGGCGAGGCTTTGATTCGCAGACCCGTAGAGGTGTGGAAAGCTCCCTTTAGCAGTTGTCCCCCCCCCCCCGGCCTTTCAGTCCTTAACATTTCAACGGTTTAGGGTGGCTGCTTTGAAAACAGCCCCCCCGACTCACAGCATCGCTGTTCGAGAAGAAAGAAAGCGGCGTTAACCCTTCTTTCGCTCCTTTATGTCCGTCCCCACTTGTTGGCGAGGCTTCTCGGGCGTTCGCTCGACCTCTCTTGCTTGGAGCACTTTGACCTCCAGATGACTGGGCCCCTCCGCCGCCGCCCACCCCCCGCGCTCATTGCCGGTTCGCTCTCTCCCGTAAGTGGGCCATTAGGTGCGGCATCGCCCGCCCGACTCCTGCTTTGATGCCGCGGAAAGAGGGCGGGATAATGACAATAATGACACGTGAGAGTACTTCCGCATGCGAGATGGAAGCGGGGACGCTTTGTGTCCCTTCCCCGCTATAGACGTTCGGATGGCCGGGGCGGGTGACCGCTCCGTTTTCAAGGGCTCTCGTCTGCATCTCTGGGCCCCGTGATCCGAGAGGCGGCGGCGGCGGCGGCGGCGGTCCCGCCGGCGCACCGAGGTGAGCTTTGTGTTGCTAATTGGGATTAACGAGTGCCTTTTGTCTGGCCACCCGCAGCCGGTTTAGGGGTGGGTGGGTGGGCGGGCTCCGCTCGCTTTGCTCGGCCCCTCAGCTTACATACCTATAGGGCGCTTAAGGAGGGCAGGGTGCACGTACCCAAATTCTTCGCGTTCGCTTCCTGTTGTCGTGCAAACTGCCGTTAATACAGTCAGTTGTGTTACAGCCCAGTAGTTGTGTTCCTGTCAAACGTTGCAGCGTGCTACTTTGCATAATAAAAATAAGCTTCGGTAGAAAAAAATGGGGTTTTGGGGGCAAGGCGCACGATATGCAGTGATCATCGCCTGCCGAAAACTCGTAGCATACCCAAAAAAAAAACCGAGCAGATAGTGCAAAACCCTCCAAAAACACGGCAAATAAATAATAACGGACGTGAAAACGGGGACGGGATAAGCAGTTTGTCGTGCTTTTTTTTCTTTTTTTACTGTCAGGTTGGTTTGTAATCGTTTATTTTATATAGTTAAATTACGTATATGTAGTGGTATTTTTTTCATATATAATAGTTTATAATATCCAACTTCTGTTCTAGCATTAAAGCTTTCCTTTGACAATGTCCACCAGCTGACAGGATGCTTCTACACTCTGATCACTTTGGACGACTGTGTTTCAGTGTAATGCGGTACACAGTATAAACATGTCAAACAATGCATACGATGTTTGGTGCATTTCTGTATTTTCCGACCGGGCGCATCTTATTCCAAACTCACATTCTCAACATCCACATAATTGTGTTCCTCTGTTTATGAATTGCATTCTATCAAAGTCTTTGATTTAAATAAATTTTTGTAGCTGGGTGGCACAGCGAGGAGCGTTGCTGTCTCACAGCGCCTGGGTGGTGCGAGGGGACTTGGGTTCGATCCCTGCTCAGTCTGTGTGGAGTTGGCATGTTCTCCCCGCGTCTGTGTGGGTTTCTTTCAGGTGCTCTGGTTTCCTCCCACACTCCAAAGGCAGGCTGTTCACCCATAGTGTGTGAGTGACAGAGAGAGTGTGTGTTCCACTGATGTATGGATGAGTGACCCAGTGTAAGTAGTGTATCTAGCAGTGTAAGTCACTGCGGTGAATAAGGTGTGTGGGCTGATAACACTACATAGAGTTCATTAGAAGTCCCTTTGGAGAAAAGTGTCTGATAATTAAATAAACATGCATTATGGCAAAATTGTCTGTATAGCAGTAACGTTGAAAGTCTTTGGTGGAAGAAGTGGGATAAGCAGTGTTAACAGAATGTCTGGTGTCCCTGTGTTTCTGCAGTGTAGAGGAGCTGGACTTCAAGGCAGCCGTGGTCTTGCCCCTCCCCACCAGGCCAGAGGGCAAAGGGGGGGTTTTGTTTGTGCCCTTGCCCTCAAGTGGGTCTGTGCTTTAACAGGAGCGGGCAGTTCCCTTGCCCGCTGACATCTCTGATCGCTCCGATTCCACTGCCGCCATGATTCATCAGCCAGCCACAGACTATTTGTTTTATTTGTTGGCTCCTGGTTTCTCCCTTCTGCTTCCCCCTCCCCATTATATAAGGGGGTTGTGTCTGGGGTTGCTGGCATGGAGGGTCTCTTTTTTTTTTTTTTTTTCCCCCTGAAATGAGGTTTCTCTTCTGGCCCAGCCCGGTTTGTCCTGTTCAGGTCGACCCCGAGCAGCAGGAAGCCCAAAGGACTTCCTGTTCCCTTTGATCCTCGCACCGTATCCCTAGGGCCGCTGTTGTGGCTTTTAAAGTTGGAGCGATGGAAATCCAAATCCAGAGTCTCGACGTCCTCCGCCCACTGTTGCCCCCTCCTACGTCTGGGTGAGCGAAGGCGGGGCCACAAAGCACCGCCCCTGACTGGCCCCCAGATCGCCATCCCTGCTTCCCCTCCATGCACGGTGTCCTGACTCATGGACGTCTGGCCTTCTCCCGCTGTTGCTATGGCCTGGGTCTGACCCATTTTCACTAAAACCGCACCGGCGACAGCGGTATTCTGGCACACACCACCCCATGCTGGGGAGGGGCTGGGTCATGTGCTGTGGGGGGTGGCATAGATTTCCCCTCATCTTCCATGCTGTGTTTTTGAGATATTTTTTTTTATTATTTTTTTTATTAAATAAAAGTGACAGCTGGGTTGTTATGGTGACACGGGGCACTGAGTTTAATCCCTGGTGCGAGCTGTCGGTTGTGGTTGCTCGCCACACTCTCGGCCTGCGCGCGGCTCTTGCGCAACCCGGCAGATAAGTGTTATCACATCGCAGAAACATCCCAGCGTCGTTGAAACGACTGATCGCTGCGGTGGGGGCTGTGCTGTGTGATGGCTGGTTTGCAGTAGGACTGGACCTCCTTCATTAGGTCTGCGCTGATAAAGAGCTGAGCGCACAAACGTACTGTATATAGGAGTTTTAATGAGCCCGGGTGGTGCGAGAGGACGCGGGTTCGATCCCCGCTCAGTCTGTGTGGAGTTTGCACGTTCTCCCCGTGTCCGTGTGGGTTTCCACTGGGTGCTCTGGTTTCCTCCCACACTCCAAAGACATGCCATTCAGGTTCACCCATAGTGTGTGTGTGAGTGAGTGACTGAGAGTGTGTGTTCCACTGATGTGTGGATGAGTGACCCAGTGTAAGTAGCGTATCTAGCAGTGTAAGTCACCGCGGTGAGTAAGGTGCGTGGGCTGGTAACGCTACGTAGAGTTCATTGGAAGTCACTTTGGAGAAAAGTGTCTGACAACTAGGGGGCGCGGTGGCGCAGTGGGTTGGACCACAGTCCTACTCTCCAGTGAGTCTGGGGTTCGAGTCCCGCTTGGGGTGCCTTGCGACGGACTGGCGTCCCGTCCTGGGTGTGTCCCCTCCCCCTCCGGCCTTACGCCCTGTGTTGCCGGGTAGGCTCCAGTTCCCCACGACCCCGTATGGGACAAGCGGTTCTGAAAGTGTGTGTGTGTGTGTGTGTGTGTGTGTGTGTGTGTGTGTGTGTCTGACAACTAAATAATGTAAACGTAATGAAATCTTTCATTTCGTCCGCATTGAAAAGAAGAACTTTTTCGCTTTCCCGCACCCCGCCTTCCCTTTCTATCCGCCACCCAGCCAAGTCACTCAAGATTTGAGTGTTTTGCACCTTGACCGCCGTGCAAGGGATCGACCGGAAAGGTGATGCGAGGGTTGTCTGGCGTTGTTCTTTTTTCCCCAACACAGAGAGCTGGAGGGTCCACCTGATGGCATGGGACCCTCCCAGGGTCATAGGCCAGTGACCTCCAGGGTCGTCGCTAGCGCGTGCGGGCGTGTCAACGCGTTCGACTACGCGTCGGCCGTCGCAAGAGACCTGCGCGAAGACTGGCGGTTCTTTCTTCGGGTCGCCTCAAGTTTTTGTGCGTTACAGGTCAAACCGACCGCCTGTATTTCCTGACGTTTCGTCGATTTCGCCGACGCTCCTTCGTCGAGCCGACTTGAGATACCTGCAGCGCGCTTCAACAGCTGCGCACGTAGACCAGCGTTTCTTCTCCAGCTGTCGGTCCGGGGCAGGACCGTACCGACCTTCCGATCGCGGCCATATATTCGTCTGCACAGATTCATACGGTGCAGCGTGTCTGTAGTGTTTTTTTGGGCGCGCGGCGTTGTGTCAGTCGCTCCTTCCCGCGTGAAAGCGACCGATGATCGCGCACATCGCGACGTTCTCGCACCGGCTCGCCCCGGGCCAACAAGGAGCGCACGTGCTGTCGGGAGGAAGAGATGCGAGCCGTTTGACGCGCTCCTCCGCGGACCCTCACGGGAGAGCCGGGTGGAGAGGCTCTCCGGTCTGCCGCCGAGCGGGAGGTGGGAACTCCTCGGGGCAGAGATGAGCGCGTCGTTCCGGTGTCACGTTTCCGCGGCGCCCGAACTCGTTTTCCCGGTCCCGTCGGAGACGGTCCCGTTCCTCCGCCGCCCCAAAGACTTTTTCCGCCGCTCCCTTCCTCCTACGATGAATTGATATTCACGCGCGTGTTTTCGGCGCTCGTGTTACGCATCCGTGGATCATTACCCGAGTCTAGTTTGAGCGTTTCGCACATCTTTAAGCTAATGTAAAGTCAATTAACGTGCGGTGTGGTTGTGAGCGAAACTGGATGTTGTCAACGCTGATGTTCTTCCCTCCGACTTCCCTTCCGCAGATCCCCCTGGTTTAATGGGTCCGATAATCGGGATGTCGCCGGATAAGAAAGCGGAAACCCCAGGGGCACAAGAGGAGCGTGCAGGGCTGAGGGGTGCTTGTGGCGCGGGGACTTTGCCCGAGGCCGAGAGCGCCTCGAGTCCCTTGGCCACCAGCCTGGACCGTGCGGGTGGGGCCGACGGTGCGGCCGAAGACGAGGAGCTCACAAATCTCAACTGGCTACACGAAAACCTGCTACAGAACTTCACCCTGGGGGGACCAGAGGCACATCCCAGCGGTAGCCCCCTGTTTGACATTGAGGGCGATGGCCTCCCGTTTTCTTCCGTGTCATCCTCCGCGTCCCCGTCATCTTCCTCCCTCCTGGGGGGCCGAGGTGGAGAGAAGGACTCGCTGAAATCCAAGCCGCCCTTCTCCTTCTCCCTGCTCATCTACATGGCCATAGAGCAGTCGCCCGGCAAGTCCCTCCCCGTCAAAGACATCTATGGTTGGATCTTGGAGCACTTCCCTTATTTCTCCAGCGCCCCCACTGGCTGGAAGAACTCGGTGCGCCACAACCTTTCCCTCAACAAGTGCTTCCGCAAAGTGGAGAGGAACCTGGGCAAGGTGAGGGGAACACGCTCGCACGCAGACACGCTCACGGGGTGTGGGTAACCTCTCCGCCGTATGTTCGCGGAGCATCGGAGCCACTCGTTGCGCATTACCGCTTTCCGGTTCTGCCGCTTACCCGGGGACGCGTGCGGGACGGTGACCTCCGGGATTCGTTTAACGTCGCAAATTGAGATAACGCCTTTGCGATATGACGTCCCGAAGCATTGTTTAAGTGGTTTCTATTTTTACAGCGTTAACTGTAGCCTGCGTTCTCCGAGATGAACCAGGGCCGAACTGAAAGCCTTGGCCGTAAATGAGAATTACTTGCGCACGTGTGATATTGGTAACAGGTATACCGTGCTGTTGGGTTTTCTTCGTGCGTTTATTCATTCAGCAGACACCTTTCTCCAAAGCGACGTACAGCTCAGGGTTTAGAAGAGTTAAACGACAGCTCAAGAGCTTTAAATACAAAAACACTATTATTAAGCACCATTTTGATGGCACACATTGCTTTAGCAGGTGCCTGTAAAAGTGACATTTAAGTCGTGAAAATGCATTTAAATGTAACAAGTGCTACTGGGATAAATTGCAAAAATGTCATGAGACTGGGAGGAGAGAACTGGGTCCAGAAGAGATGGGTGTTGAGACCCTTCTTGAACGCTGGGAAGGATTCAGCAGTTCTGAGTGAGAGAGAGAGAGAGACTTCCTTCTACCGCATTAGGGCCAAAACCAGAAACTTATGGACTTTCAGTTTTGGAGCCCTTGTGTGTGGCACCACAAGTGACTAGAGGTGGAGGAATGTGGCTCTCTTCCTGGGGTGTGGGAAATGATCAGGTTCTCTAGATATTGTTGTGTTGATCCTTTGAGTTTTGTAGGCCATAACCAGGGTCTTGATGTGGGCGGCCACAGGGAGCCAATGAAGACGCGACGAGGAGAGACGCGTCGGAAACCTTTGGCAGGTCGAATACAACTCCCAAAGTGACATTCTGGATCAGCTGGAGAGGCTTGATGGCAGAGGCCAGAAGACCAGACAGGAGGGAGTTGCAGTAGTCTTGGAGAGGTATCGCGATAGCCTGGACCAGGAGCTGAGTATAGTGAGGTATGAGGTAGGGGCAGATTGTACAAATGTTCCAGAGAAGGCCCTTGTGATTGCGAATGGATTATTCTGTAAACCCAACTTCGTATCACAATGCTGCTGTTCAGCCATGGCCTGTTTTTCGAGGTTCAGGGTAAATGTCCATTTTCTGCATGCCATGTTTCGGTGATGCACTTCACCAAGTCTTCTGACAGTACCGTTGTAAAGGTCGCTACACTGTAGATGGGGTTTGACAGGGGGCCATTGGGTTGTGCGTAACTGTTTGGTCTCAGTAGCCCCCGAAGCTTTAGAAAGACCCCTCCGGACCTCATAATAACAGAGGAACTCATTGAAGGTCAAAGGGGCCCCTTTATGTGAAACCTGTCCATCGACCACAGATCACGTTTTTTCTTTGGATAGAACGGTGCGATTTTAACACGGCGTCCAGGGGAAGGGCTTCTAGATGGAGCAGGAGAAGAACCGATCAGTGCAGGTAGGATCATCAAACATGGGTTTCCATACAAGATGCTAAGTTGGTAAAAAGGGAAGTTGATGATGAAGTGGAGAAAGCGAGAAAGAAAAGGGGGTGAGTGAGAAAGAGAGAGAGAGAGAGAGAGCAAGAGCTTTACTTAGGTTTTGGAAGGCACAGACAGGGTTCCTTGGAGGCGCTGAAGGACCCCCATCGTACGTTCTAGCAGAAAGGTAAGAAGGAGCCGCTGCAGCTGAAGCTTGCTTCAAGTCAAGTTCGGTAGATGGGTAAGGACCATGGTGGTGCTAAACCATGGGGAGCGATGTGGCTGCCAGACTGGGCTCAGAGAATTGGGTTTGGAGCAGTTTGACACAGTGGACTGTCTGAAAGCTCCCGCTTTTTGGGCAGATGGACCCCTGGTCTGCAAAGAACGTTGAAAGCTCACGGCATTTGTTTGAACGAATTCAAATTGATTAATTTAGGTGGAATTTGCTCATGATTTGTGAGACATTTCAGAAGGGGACATTGGCGGGGTGAAAGATTACACCCTCACGTTGTGCCTTCGTAGTAGACCGCTAGTCTGGAAGCTTGCGAAAGAAGATTCACCATTGTTCGCTTCTTTAACATGGTATTCTCCCAGGTTTATGCTTCAATCATATTTTGATTGCGCTGGCAGGAGACGGATAACGTGATCTGATGAGAGAAGCAGATCGCTTCAAGCTGCCTTCAGCCCAGCCGTCACGTGCCGTGGGCTGGGAGACGGCACTTTTCGCACCCCGGACAGAGTCGGCGGCCAGCAAGCGAGCTCCGCGTGCGCCTGTGTGTCTGCCGAGAGCCCGACGCTGGTTTCAAATGACACAGCCTGGTTTCTGTTGCCATGGTGATGTTTCCTTCTTCCTGTTTATGAGCGGACTAGTAATTTGAGTCAAGGTTATATTCCTCCTTCTAGACTGGGCTAGAACAGAGAGTGAAGCAAACGGGGGAAAATGCAATACATTGCACTTACACACAATCCAACGCGCGCACACACACACACACATTGGGGCACTTGTGTATTTGTTGCGCCTCTTTTCATTCAAAAATATATGCAGTGGAGCATCCTGCAGACAGCGACAGTGGTCCACGCATCTATTAGCATACACACAAACGAAGAGATGTTGCCGTCAGAACGAGCAGCACACTCACACCCACAGCCTAAAGCATATACACACACACACACACACACACACACACACGCGCGCGCGCAAGCCCACACAGGCCCATTCTCCCAGCATGAACACAGGGAGCTGTTGCGAGGTGTTGTTTGAGGGGGTTAAATGTGCCAGGAGACGACTCATTTTGTTGAGATGTGGCGGCGGCCCGCCTTGCTGAGGATGGAGCTGGAGCACGAAGCCAGGCCAGCAGCCCCGGTTCCCGCTGGCCCCCCCCTCCCCACCGCAGGGTCTTTGACTCTGTCGCTTTGGTGAATCACATTTTATTTATACACCGAGACTGTAGATATCCAACAAGGGCTCCTAGAGTCAACGCAGGCGCCATGAATATCGTAGAAATGTATTAGCTCATTTCTGCTTATGGTATAATTGTAATGGTCAAATAAAGTGCACAGAGTGGGATTTCTTCCTCGACGCCTGGAAGCCCTGTCGATTGCTGTGGGGGGGGGGAGTACTTCAGCAGCACTTCAGCGGTACTTCATCGGTGATTCAAGAATCGTTTCCGCCGAGTTTCGAAGAATACATTTTAAGCGATAACGAGGATAAGAAGGAAGATTTTGTCTGGGAAGGGCAGTGGGTAATGTAGTAGCTGGCATCTTGTGAAGGGTGCAGGTTCAAGAATCAGGAGTGGTCCTTCTGGGCACTTACCTCGTATAAAACGTTTACACGTTTTGATAAAGGTGCGATGTGCCGTGCTGTAATGCGGCGCGAACCGCGTGTCTCTGTCTGTCCAGGCCAACGGAAAGGGATCTCTGTGGTGTGTGGACCCTGAGTACCGACCCAACCTCATCCAAGCCCTGAAAAAACAGCACTTCCCTACCGCACACGCCTTCTGCACACCACCCGCCTCCCCACCCAGGTAAGCTTTTTCCCCTCCCGCCACAGGTGACGGGAGACTGGGAAAAGGGGCGTGCTTTCAAGGAAACCCCCCATGAGATCCGTTACACATTGCAGGGCGCGCAAAGCGTTGCCGTAAGGGATGCTGTTAACATTTTTTTTGTGGTTGCGTTATCCTCCACGTTCACCGTCCACCTGCCAAAACCTCCTCGTTCTTTTGTCCTCTTTGGCAGCGCCTCCTCTCCCCCACGACACCTCGTCCTCCAAGACCAGAGCTGCTCTCTCAAAGGTGAGTGCTTTGCAGTGATTTTTTTTTTTCCCCCCCTTGTTCTTTTTTTTTTTTTTTTTTTTTTTTTAACCCCCCGCTTTCCCTCTCTTAGCCTGCGTTCCTGCGAGACCCGCCACAGAGGAGGTGTGAGGTCGCAAGGACACTGGCGCAGTTGGGCTGACCATTGCTGGCGGTAGCTTCTCTGCTGAAAGGGGGCGGCGGAGGGGGGCAGCCTTTTAACACCTTACAGCGTGGGGAGGGAAGTGCTGGGCACGGGCACCTCTAATAGTTGGGATCGTAGTAAAAAGGAAGTGTGGAGTCCATCGCGCAGGCACACCCGCACAAAGCCTGCGCAAACACACATGTTAGAACCTTTAATCAATGGCTTATTTCTTTTTTTTTCTTTTTTTTTTCCCCCCTCCATGGGATGTTCAGCTAGCGCTGTGTAGCGTGACACTGTGACTGGGCAGGATACCAGCAGCACCACTAGTCGTCATTTACGCATCCACATCATTCATGTCTCCACCTTCAGCCACCATCTATAAATCAAACTTCACATTCTAGCCATTTAAGTCGCTCTGGCGGGAGAGGGAACTTTCTAGAATTCTCCACGACCCCTACCTTCTCTTTCTTTTCCGGCTGTTGCTTTTCCTTTGTATTGCGTGCCCGTGTACGTACGCAACTCGCTCCGTCACTCCTCACTCTCTCTCCTCTCTCTGCCTTGGCTGTCTTCCGTAACCTTGACTACAGAGAACCCAGCGGCACGGTAGCACTCGCCTCCTTCTCATTTGGGGATGAATAATTCAGGTCCCACTGGCTCTGAGTATGGGACGGGGGCAGGTCTGCGCTTCCCCTACCAATTCCCTCAACCAAAATAACCAGTCTCCTCCTGATGAGAACTGACTCTTACCATGCATGTTCTCTCCTCTTCCAGAATCTGACATTGACGCTGCCACTGCCATGATGCTCTTAAACTCCGCTCCGGGGCAGCACGCTGACCGATGTAAGAAATGGCAAGCCTTACCCCCACCTCGGGTCCCTTCCCTCCTAGCTTCTCGTTCCCCGGAGCAGTCCGGTCCAGTGGCATTGCCAGATGTCCTTCAGGAATTTGCTGTTCGCTCCCACCGCCGGTGTGCCCCCAAACTAACCTTAAAGCGCTTAATTTGAGAATGTCATTGTCACCGTCACCGATTGACATGTCCATGCAGCAGGAGGTGTAGCACTACGCATAGTAGGCCTGTCTTCATTTGCATATCATAATCTCCAGTTTGTTACCATGCGCCCATCCAACCCATTTGCTGCCGCTCCGCTCGGATCGCGCGGCTCCGTCCGCATGGAAGCACGCCGGGTGTTGAGGGCCGCCGTCCAAGTGGAGGCTGTGTCGTTTGCCCCGCCGTCAGGGTTCTTGGTGGTGTGCCGGCTCACGGCACGTAGGTAGAAGAGGGGCCGAGAGGTACCCGCGGAACAGGCGGGAGCAACGGAGGGTCCGTGACGGTGATCAGAGTACTGGCACGGCGCTGGAGGGCCAACTAAATGAGAGCAGGATGTTCTGGACCAGCACTGGGTAGCAGGATGGAAACTAAACTGAGACCGTTTGTCCACATTTCAGTATCGGCGTTGGCTTACGGGCTTGTGTTGACCTGGTCAGGTCTAGATGTGACCCGGGGTTCGAGCTCCGGTTGTGCCGCGTTGCCGCTCTCCATCTCCCCGTCCAGATTGTGCTTCGGCATAACTCGAGCAGGCCGCTCGTGCACGATGTCGCTCGTCCTAATGGACGGACGTCAGAGCCGCAGAAGGTTACGAGCGGGCGCACGGCGCTTGGAGGGTCGTCAGGGAAACGCCTCGCTTCCCCCTCCGTCTAACCACGCGTCTGAAGCTAGTTCCCCCCCGCACACGGCGGCCTCTGCCAGTCTGCTGCGTGTTCTCTCTCCCCCCCCCCCCCCAACACACAGCGCCGTAATTATCCTAATTAAATTAGGCACTTAGAACTAACATCTACGGATCAATTTGCTTGTTGTTGTTGCTGCCGTTAATTGTACTTGTTACGCATCATAATTAATCCTAATTGTGGTTATTTGCATAGGCGACTCCCTAAGTCAGCCCGATTCGGTTCTGAGAGCGAGTCACCCTATGTGCGTTCGTCTGAATCCGCTGCGAAATCCCCAGTGCAGACCTTGCCGCGGCGGCGTGTCGCTTTGTTTCCTCACGAGTCCCTGCTGTCCCTGTGTGTGATGCTCTCTCCCAGGCGGTCCCGACAGCCCGATGGACCTGTCCCGGCCGGATGCGGTCCTGGTCAGCAGCGATCCGAAGCAGGACCACAATTACAGCAGCGTGCCTGTGCAGCGCTGCTCTTCCCGCTCCAGCTCATCTTCCTCCTCCTCCTTATCGTCCCTGGACGAGGGCGGGGGCGCCCCCCCGCAGGCCCGCCGTGCCGGCAGCGAGGGCTTCCACAGCGACGAGGACTCCGATCTAGGGGAGGAGAGGGGAGCCCTGGGAGGGCCCGGCCACGCCAAGCCGGCCCCCCACCGGCCGACGCTCGCCAAGGGGCCGCCTGGGAAGAAGGCGCGGTGCGAGACCAGGCCGGAGGTGGACGAGGAGCTGAAGGAGGCGGCGGGGTCACTGCTGCACCTTGCCGGAATCCGCACCTGCCTGGATGTCTCCAAAAACAGTGCCAAGAGTAAAAAACTCGGCAGGAAATGAGACACCCGCCCCCGACCCCTCAACCCCTTAATCTCTGAACCCTGACCCTTGACCGTTTCCTGGCACCTCTTTCTCTGGTGAATCATTATCTTTATTTTCCGATTTTCTAAAAAAAAAAAAAAAAAAAAAAAAAAAAACGAAAAATCATGGGAATAACCCCCCCCACCCCTCACCTCCCCCAATCACACAAACACGGCAATATAATCATCCACACAGGAGAACAAAGCCATACTAAGACTTTTGGTACCGGGGGAAAATAAAATTCACGGAAAAAAAGAAAAGGACACCTACTCAAAATAAACTGCCAACTTCAATTTGTTTGACAAATTGGTGCAATTCAGCTTTTTTTTTTCTTTTTTTCTTTTTTTTTTTTAAATCGAAAGAAACCCTGAAGGTTTTCCGAGACTATAACAGTTGCATGCTTCTTCCTCATACCAGTGTGTCCACTTCTACGTGAAAATATTTATGAAGAGAATGAGTGCATGTATGTAACATACTGACCTGACCGCCCCCCCCCCCCCCCTCCTGTAGGTCTAACTAGTTTTGGTTTCCTCTACCATACTTCAAAGGAAAAAAAAGGAAAAAAAAAAAAGAAAAAAGATCACTGTTTTTGCATAGAGGACCTTGGTCTAGAGATACCATACAAAGAGAAATGCAATAATTATTCCAAAACCTTTAATTGTTTTTCTACCCCCCCCCCCCCCCCGATTAGCTGTCTACGTGTTTCTTTGCGAGGAACGTTCTGTTGGGACGCAGGGCTGCAGGGTTGTTGACGGTCCTGCGCAGAATGGGGTGGACATTGGACAGGAGTCGTTGACCCCGACACCCCCCCCAGTTATGGAGGATAACAGGAAAATCTGCGCACGGGAAGCTGGCAGGGGGAGGACCACTTTTGCAAAGGAAGGACCCTGCAGCCCCGCACACAATGGCCCCCACCGCCGTGAGGTCGGCCGTGTTTTTCGCCAGCTCCTCCTCCTCCCCCCACTTGTGCTGTGGTTGTTGTCGTCCTTCCTGTTCATTTTCTCAATTGTTATCATGTGCAAACTGAAACCGGTATTTGCAGCCCATTTGGCTTTCAGTTTAGCTCCTGCGTGCAGAGCACGGTGTGCTTTTGTGGGAAATCGGGACCGCGGCATGCGTACTCGGTTACGACGATCCCAGAGGGCGTGCCAGTGACTAGAGGGCGCTGCCAGTTTGCATACACCGTTTTTTTTTTTTTTTGCGCTTGACTCGCCTAACAGGAAAGTGGGCAAGAGGAAAAGGAAGACTCTTCCGGCAGTAGATAGAGCGCCGGAGTTGGGCGTGACTGAATGTTGACCCTGGCACCGCCGGATATATTCGCCGTCGGTGCCAGGAGACCGCGAGCGGCGGAGCCGTTTTAATACGGGAACCCACTCTTGTGAGAACCGGAGGCAATATTAGTCAAGACGAATATGCAAATGTCCAAGAGCTCATCGGCTACTGCTTTTTATTTCTCTATTTTTTTGCCTAGGTGAATCAGACCGCGGAGATGGCAACCCGGTCCCTCCGCGCGGCCTGGCTTCGGGCCGCTCGGGCCTCCTGTGGGTACGCACGTACTCGTTACATGCAAATGCCAAAAGAGGAAGGACACGGGGGTGGGGGTGGGGGGGGGATGTGTGTGTGGCTGGGTCCAATCCAAACACGCTCCCTTAGACGGGCGCTGGGAGCCGCCTTCCGCCCTTGCGCCCGTACTCAGTCGGGCCCTCGATTGTATTAGCAGAGCGGGGAGGTTTTCCCGTGATGGAGAGGAAACGGGAGATGGGGGGGGGGGAGGACGACGACTTTGCTCGCTGAGTGTGAAGCGAGCTGGAAAGCGGCGTGCGGCAGCCGGCCCAGTAGGTTGCGTACGGGAAAATTTGCGACTCGACGCAGAGGAAGCGGCGAGGCTCACGAGGGCACAGTTCCTCTCGGCCGGCTCCTCCTCCTCCCTTCCCCCCGGCGTGGCGCGTCCGCGACGGCCCTCTCCCTCGCCTTTAGCGTGTCGGACCCCCCCCGTCGTCGTTGCGGCGTGACGCGGAGCGAGGGCTGGCGCGCCGCTCCGAGCCGAACGGTGCCACAGACCTGTAGAACGCAGGTCGTCCTTGTGCCATAAACCTGCTAGTATTCGGTGCCCCTGCAGCGTCACTTTGGGCGAAACCAGGCTTCTCTCGCCGGGGCGGTTTGTCCGACTACAGGAAATGACAACCGTTGGCAGCTGATCACTTTTGAAACCTAGAAGTAGATAATAATAAAAAAAAAAGAATGGTTTTCAGAAACTGAGAAGTGAGCAGCGCTCCGTGCGAGGTATTTCGAGGCCACGGGTGGGCCGGGGCTGGGGCGGGGTAACGGACCGCTGCTTAGATTTTCTTTCCGGCTAACAGTGGCATCGCACCTGGACCTCCAGTGGCTGCGATGCTCTGCTCCGGTAATGACCTGAATTTCGCAGCTGTCCCGTACCCCCCCGACCCCCCAGCGACGGCTCGAGGCCTGCGGCTCTGCGGCTCTGCGGGCTGCCGTCGCCTCCGTCCGCGGTATTTTAGGCTCACCTCCGCAGCGGGGCCTTCGTTCCCAGACCGCAGCGTTTGAGATCTCGCGGAGATCCAGCGAACATTCAGCCTCCTGCAGAATATAATGCGATACCTTGGGGATTTAAGTGGCTGCATTTCACTTCCGTCGCTACGTAACCGCCATAGACTGCCAACGCTGCTCGGTCGGTCAGCGATCAATGCATTTGAAAGACTTCGTTCTTATTTGTTTTATTTTGCCCGTCGCCCTTCGTTTCGGCACCTTGCGTTTCCTTACCTTGATCGCCAAGTTCCCAAGTCTTCTTGTTCTGAGCGGGGGTGAAATTGTCGATTACCGTATTGATTCGGGGGCGGAGAAATGTGAAGAGATTGTCGGCGTTCTTAATTTTCCAGGGTATTTCTTCCAATTGAAATGTGATGCTGCCTGGAGTGTATTAATTATTGATTGATTTGCCAGGCAGTTATTATTTTTTATGTTAATATTTATATAATCCATAGCTGCCCATTGGTGTTGGGGTGGTCAGCTGTGCACTGGCACCTGTGACGGTGTGTCTGTCTATGCGTGCGTGCGTGTGTGTGTGTGTGTGTGTGAGAGACGAGCAGCCAAGGGCATGTTGAACCGACTGCGATCTTTGAAAGCAAACACAAGCTGTTTGGCGACACAGTCACCGAAATTCTCGGCAAACCCAGATAGCGAGAGCAGCGTGAGTTTGCAGCAGGGAGGAACCTATTAAAAGCAGCCTTTCCAGTCACACTGCGGTATCGTATCGTTCATGCGATCATCAATCTCTGGTCAACAGTTTTTTTCTTTTTTTTTTTTTTTTTTTTTTTTTTTGTTGGGTGGGGGGGGATTAGACGACTCTACCTTTTAAAGCTGACATGTAGCAGCTCTTCTGGAGATGCCGTAAAGGTGCTGCGGACGGGCGATTGACTGAAATGAGCTCAGAAGGTTCCCATGGGCAGATGCGGGTGTGTTTGCGGGGGTGGAAACTGATAGAATAGCCACAGCGAGGGAAACTCAGCTCGCGAAGCCAGTGCCATCGACTGTCATTCACAGTTTCAACCTGGCGACGTTTTCAGGCTAGTTTAGTTAAATTTCATTATTAGATATTGATGATTGAGTTTCAAAATTATATTATTATTATTATTATTATTATTATTATTGTCACTATCTTTATAATGGCAATTTTTGTCATGTTTAACTAACTAAAGCTGCCAATCCAGTATCAGTTTGCGTAAGTTGTCTGCCATGTCTGTTAGACAGACACACCTTTGGTTTTTGTATGCTAACCTCTGTTAATAAAATGTTTATAAAGTTTATTTTCGCCAAAGATATGCAATTGCATTATATATGGTATTACTGAATAATAAAAAAAAAAAAGTTCTTGTTTTACCATGGTGGTGTGCAATTTTTCTGTATATGTTATATATATTACAGGTATACATACCTACAGTATATGTTACATTTATCCCATATGTAATTTGTATGAGATAAATAACTATTTTTAAGGGGGCCTTTGAGTCTGATTACAGTGGTTCGTCCCTGTTTCGCTGATGTATAGTCATATAGGGGCAGCCTTTAGTGTCGTGGTTAGACCTGCTGCCTTTGACCCCAAGGTCGCAGGTTCGAATTTCGCCTCCAGCTACAGTACCTTTCAGCAAGGTACTTACCCTGAATACTCCAGTGAAATTACCCAGCTGTATAAACGGGTAAATAACTATAAAAGACCTTAACATTGTTAGTCACTTTGGAGAAAAGCGTCAGGTAAATATAACTTTAACCTTCAGTCATACCCCCCCCCCCCGACCAACATCGCCACCTGTTGGCCGGAGGTCACGCTCACTAGGAATGTCCCTCGCTGCCCTCCTCCTGCCGGAGTTACCTGTCCCTGCTTGGCACGATGAGCAGCAGCAAATCCGTTGGGACGGAAAGGTGGCGCCCGTAAATTTGTTTTGTCGTGCGCTTCCTGTGTGTCTGTACTAAGTACCAGGATCCCCTGAACGGACTCATCTTCTCCCCGCTGCTTTCCTACAACTTCTGCCCTGGGCTCTACATATGATTTATAGCGCATGCGATGGAAAAAACTACACACCCGGTTCTTTTCGCTCCTCTGTTCTTCCAAAGACAGCCGCTTAATGAACGATGTTGTCCCGCCCGGCCCAGTCGAAGTATAATAAACCCTGAAACCTTTTAACATTATGATTTATTAATGCGCAGAGTCAAATTGGGAATGGGAGAATGACCGGGAAGCGTTTTGCGCGCGGGCCCTGGAGCCGAGAGCCGAGACCTGCGGGGTTTACTGATGCATTGTGCATTTCTGCAGCGTCGGAGGATTTCTGTTATGGCAGATCCATTAACGTCCCACCGATGCCTCCTCGTTTGTTAATTAATCAAGAGGACAATGCTGACACAAAGCGACACCCAGACGGGGGTTGCTTAGATACGCCCCGAATCCATTAGCGTGACCTCGATTGTTCAGTTGAGTGTCGAGTGTCTCATCCCCTGCCGGTCGGAGGCCTGTGCCCCCTTCCTCCCTGCCGAATGCCTTGGTCCTGCTGGAAATGAGAGCACCCCTCCCCCTCATCCTCCCGCTGCCCTGGAAACCGCACCAAGCCAACAGTTGCTAAGTAACCAGACGGAGCGAGAGCCCCTGGCAGCGTGGTGGGCTTTGTGTGTGTGTGTGTGTGTGTGTGTGTGTGTGTGTGTTAGGAGAGGCACAGGGAAAGAGCTTAGACAGTTTGTGTGCTTCCACATGAGAGAATGTGAGGTAGGAATGTGAGACAAATGTGTGTGTTTGCTTGTCGCGGAAAGCGGAACTCTAGGAATGAGCTTCACGGCCTGGCTTTCCGCGCGACGAAGGAACGGCGGACCTTTGAAAATTCGTTCGCGGCGCAACGCAACCGCCGGAAAGGCACATTTTGGTGTCGTGTTGTAGATTTATTATACAGGTAATATGAATTTAAAAAAAAAAAAAAAAAAGCAATCTGCATTTTAGATGAGCAGCGGTAGGATTGTGCGACATTACGCGTCACGTGATTGCCAAAGGATTTTTAGGTGAGGTGGCGTTAAGATCTCAAACAACATTCTGGTGCTTTCTCTGATTCGTACTCTTTTCAGTTTCATTTTTATGAACGTATACTTTTGAGTTCATGCAGGACTGAGTCTACGTGCTAATGCACGCACTGTGTGTAAACAACGTAAATAAAACTTGACATGAAGCAGACACGGTGCAGTTTGCTCATCCACGCCCTAGAGGGCGCTGTTGGGGTTTGAACCCATGCAGCTCGCGACGCGGCGTGCACATCCACACGCTAGGTGTCGCTGTTGCTTTAAATCCCTTCCAGGCAGTGACGCGTCTTCGTCGCCCACGCACTAGAGGCCGCTACCGGTTTAAACCATCGCAAGTTTGCGCCCAACTCTGTTGTCGAAGCGGAAGCTTCACTCTGCGGCCGAGCGACGGGGATTCGCCGCGATGCCGCTTCGTCGTGTAGTAACGTCTCGCAGTGAGTGAGCGGGGTGCGATCGGCGTCTGCTGAGCGCCCGTCGTCGGTAGCAGAGAGCCTCCCGCGCGCTGTGATGCTCCGCTGTGCCGCAGGCGGCGCGCGCCGAGCTGCTGCGCGGCTCGCGAGTTAACGCGGTGCGCCTCGCGCGTGTGGCTGCCGCTAACCCTCCGAGTCCGCGCCCGCGCGCTGCTAGCCAGGTCGCCGTCTGTGTCTGTGTCAGCGGCGTGTCCGTCCGCGCGCCCGCCCGCCCGCGGGGATTCTGTGCGGAGACTGTGTGGTGTGGCCTCGGGCTCAGACGCCCTGAGGTCCATCCGGGAACCTGTGGCTGCAGCTCGAAAGTATTTAAGGCGTGTTTCGGTTGACTGAGCGCAGTTGTTCGGAGGGGAGCAGCGGCCCGGTCGGCGGCACCGGCACCACCACCATGGCCGCGGACCTGCAGGCCAAGTACGGGAAGTTGGCGGCAGAGTACTCCAAGGTGAGCCCCGACACACACACACACGGTTACCCCAGGTGAGGTGACACTGACTGGTATTAACCGGTGCGGTGGATTAGTGGCTTGTCCCGCCTTAGTCTTACCTGGTTTCACAACACGTAATAATTTGATTCGAATCCCACCTCCTCCTCCTGCTGCAAGCAAAGGAGCTTAAGACTAAGTTAACTTGAATTAAGAATTACCTTAGCTAGGCTAGGGTAAACGAACGTAGCTGTCTCCACGGACAAACTTGATAGCTGTGTGTTAGCAACGGATAGTCGTAATAATAAAATTCAATAACGCTTGTCGACAATAATATAATATGTGTTTAAATTAAAGTACTGATATACATGTGAAATTTCAGAGGGAAGTGCCAAGTAGCAGTTTTCACTTCAACTGAAAGTTGATGTGTCTCTGTGTGTTGTTCCCTTCCTGAAAAACAACTTAGGATCATATTCTCTTAACTTCACTAAGAATCTGATCTGACACATTTCTTAACTTATTTCAGCCACGTTTTCCCGTTTTTACTTAGCAACTTATCATGTTCTTGTAAAGATTTACCCTGGTGTTACTAGGCGGCAGTGTTTCCTTACTGTCAGTTCAAGCTAAGCACATGGGCAAAGGCCACTAGAGCAGGAGTGGGATTCGAACCTGGGACTTTCCGTTGCATTGGCAAGACAGTGGCTTTACCATTGCGCTACCTGGTGCTTCAGATCATTCTGCATTATTCCATTCTGGACCCTGTTTTAAGAAGAAGCAAGAACATCCCTCAGTCACTGTGTCTTCCAGTACAGGCCTTATATCTTTCACTTATAGCTCTGTTTTCATCGATGAAAAATGTACAGAGCAATAAAGTGTCAATTTTACAGGTGCAGGCGCTGCCTGCTGCCCAGCTTCTCAGTATTTCGCTCTCCTTCTGGAGCCCATCCCCTGTGCCCGATCCAGTAACTACAGAAATGCTTTGCTTAACGACAGGGATACGTTTTGAGAAATGCGTCGTTAGGCGATTTCGTTGTTGTGTGAACGCACACCTAGATGGTATAGCTTCAATCGTAGAGCGTACTTATACACACCTAGATGGTATAGCCTCAATCGTACACCTAGATGGTATAGCCTTGATCGTAGAGCGTACCCAGATGTATAGCCTCGATGCAGTCGAGATACGGTAAACACAAGATTTGACGCTGCTGCCAGCGTAGCACGGCATACTGTTTTATAGTAAGCTTTTTTTATGAGGAGAAAGAGTACACTGTAAAATCGCAAGTACAGTATAGTAAATGCAGAATATCATTATCAAGTATTATGTATTTTACATACATACATTACATACTTTTATACGACTGGCAGCACAGTAGGTTTTACACCAGCAGCACCATGAACACGTGAGTATCATGTTGCGTTGTGTGTGGCACGGTGGCAGAGCGAGTAGCGCTGCTGTCTCACAGCGCCTGGGTGGTGCGAGAGGACGTGGGTTCGATGCCCACTCAGTCTGTGTGGAGTTTGCATGTTCTCCCCGTGTCTGCGTGGGTTTCCTCTGGGTGCTCTGGTTTCTTCCCACAGTCCAAGGAGATACAGTTCAGGTTTGCCCATAGTGTGTGAGGTACAGCGTGTGTGTGTGTGTGTGTGTGTGTGTGTGTGTGTGTGTGTGTTTTTTCCACTGATGTATGGATAAGTTACCATTGTAAGTAGTGTATCTAGCAGTGTAAGTCACCACGGTGAATGTGTGTAGACTGGTAACACTACATAGAGTTCATTTCAAGTCGCTTTGGGGAAAAGCATCTGCTAAATAAATAAATGTTACGATGTTGCTAGTCTATAGGAATTTTTCAGCTCCATTATCTTATGGGAGCACCGTCGTATATGCAGTCAGTCATTGCCCGAAACGTTGTCAAGCAGCGCATGACTGTACTTGATTCCCCACCCCCCAAGCCTTTGACCTGGCACTTAGGTCATTCATTTGTGAAGCTTGCTCACCTGCCATTGCCCTCCCCTAAAACTCTTGTAAAAGCACTGGCAAGGGCTACACTTTAGTTAATGAGAAAACAAAGTGTCTACAAGTCTGCTTAGTATTGTGTTCCCTTGCCGGATGATCATGGGACTGCAGCAGTCATCGGTTTGCTTCCTGTAGCTGCCCATCTTTGTGTTTTGCGGGAAGAGCTGTAAGTGCACTTTATTAATGCAATTAGCTGGTTAAAATGTCAGAGATTAAAAGTAACTGTCCCAGGAGACTGCACTTACTGTCAAGTCAGTGCATGTGTGTTGAGTTTCATGATATTCTGCTTTCTCTGCAGCTCCGGGCTCAGAACCAGGTGTTGAAGAAGGCTGTGGTAGACGAGCAAGCCAACTCAGCTTCTGTGAAGGTACGACTTGCAAAGCCCCCGCTTGCTACCCTGGTCTCAGTGTGTGGTTTGCTTGCCTGAAGTAACTTTTTTTTTTTTTTGCATAAGCAACTATGGCCCCTGATAATGATCGAGTGTGTCATCTTTCCCTCAGGAGCAGCTGAAGCAGAGAGAGCAGAGCCTGCGGAAGGTGGAGCAGGAGATGGACAGCCTCACATTCCGCAACCAACAGCTGGCCAAGCGCGTGGAGCTGCTGCAGGAGGAACTGGCTGCCAGCGAGGCCCAGCGAGGCCGGAAGAGCAAGGTGCTGTAGAATAATGGACGAGGGGTGTGCACAATGACCACCCAAGGAGCATGATTGCATAGGTTAAGGAGGCCAAATCAGACAGGAAGATTGTAAGAAAACATGGAAGTAGTAGCAGTCTTTTTTTTTTTTTTTGTGCACATTGTCTTTTGTGGTCTGAGTGATCCAAGGTGTTCGTTTTATGTGGCTTTTTGCACCTGTGCAGAGCAAAGGAGACTCTCCCTCTCAGCAAGGTCTTCAGACCCAGAGCGTGTTTGATGAAGACCTGCAGAAGAAGATCCAGGAGAATGAGCGGCTACATATCCAGGTGAGGTCTGGCAGTATAAAACACTACTATAATTTCTACCGCCATCATTTTTTTTCCTATATAATTATGTCCATCTTAAATTATTAGTGCTGCTTGTTAGTGTTTAGTGTATTATTTACTTGTGCAATGTTGCGCTATTTAGCGTACCACATTGAGTGTACTTGTGGGTTGAGGTATGAACTTGAGAGAAACGGTGGACGTAATGAGTGCGTCGTTCTTCTGTACTCCTCCCCACCTCCCTCCGCAGTTCTATGAGGCAGACGAACAGCACCGGCGTCAAGAAGCCCAGCTACGGGCCCGGTTGGAGGAGCTAGAGCGAGACTCGGAACAGCACCAGGCTGTGGTGGATGGTCTCACTCATAAGTACATGGAGACCATTGAGAAACTGCAGAGCGACAAAGCCAGGCTTGAGGTGCCCCCCCCCCCCGTCCTCCTCATCTTAAATAACCTAAAATTTTTATCTGCTTTAAAACATCTTTGCAGCTTCAAAGGGTCTTTCACACCTGAGTTGCTTGGTAACTACTGGGTGCTTCATTGCTTAAGCATCACTTGCTTAGTAGGTAATTAGCAATACTCTAGCTGCCATTTATGATTTTAATTTTTGTGGAATATTTCCAAATCTGTAATTTTCCTTGACATTTGATGGCTGATTTTGTAATTGCTTCAGCTTCGAATGTCTGTCTTGTTTCCTTTTTGGTTCAGTTACCATGACTTATTATGTAAATAAATATACATTTATTCATTTAGCAGATGCTTTTCTCCAAAGTAGTGTTCGGCTCACAGAAAACAAAGGTGCTTTTCACCAACAGATGGCGAGACAGAGATGCAGACACACAGTTCTTAAAGTACAGTCAATGAAGTCTAATGGCGCCGTTTAACTAACATCACACGAGCAGCTGCATATAAATGTGGGAGTGCAATTAAAATGATACAAACCGATTAATGCGGTGAAAGTTTATGCAACAGATCAGAAAAGAAATGGGTCCAAAAGAGATGTTACGACACACCTCTCGAATGTTGAGAGGGATTTAGCAGTTCTGAAAGATGGAGGGAGATCATTGCAACCCAACGTAGCCAAAAATGAGAACCTTTGGGGCTTTTCATTTTGGACTTCTTGTGTGTGGGACCCCCAACATACCAGAGGTGGAAAATTCTAGAACTCTTGTACAGCATTGTTGCGTCACACTGTTTCTTTGAGCTGCCAGCAGAGGCAATTAAATTAATGTGTTGTAACATTAGTATTAGAGCTGAGTTAATTTATTCATTTAGCTGATGATTTTCTCCAAAGTCACTTACAATGTTAAGATAATTACAATTATTTACCCATTTATACAGCTGGGTAATTTTTACTGGAGTAATTTTAGGGTAAGTACCTTGCTCAAGGGTACTGCAGCCGGAGGTGAGTCGTACCCGTGACCTTTGGGGCCAAAGGTAGCAGTTGTAACCACTACGCTACCAGCTGCCCCATATTTGAGGATGACTAGTTAGTTGGGTGACACAATATTGTTTAACATCAATGGTGACAGCAGGTCGTGAAATTCTTAGAGCTGTTGCCTTGTAATCTGAAGATTCCTGGTTTGGATCTTAAGTCCTGCTGTTAGTACCCTTGGTCAAGGTACTTGGCCTGAATGGATATATTAAGAACACCCTGCAGTAGGAGCCCTCTTAACAGTGCTGCTGGCTGTTGTAATGTTGCCCATCTACAACTTTACCATCTTGGGTAAAGGTGCAGGCAAAATAAAGCAGTAAGAATAATTACTACTGCCCTCTTGCACTTTGCATCTTAGTGTCTTGGATGGATTGGGATCAGATATTATCTCTTCAGTGTGCAACTTTTAAACCAAGCTATAGTCATTAAACAGGTGGCTTTTATCCCAGCTTTTAATGATTACTAGGAGTTTAGTGAACACAGTAATTCATACTGTGTTATTAATGGCAATACTCACTCTACTCTGTTTCTCACTCTGGAAATTGGACACAATACATTGTGTTCAGATGTTAAATGCTGTTTTCTGTGTTGGCAGACAAGTTCACTGAGCACGTTATACAACTTGATGGATTAACTCTTCCTCATTCTTAGTAATTAGACATTTTCAATCATTTCCCATGTAGTACTAATGTAAAGTATGCATTTTGGGCAAACCCTGTATAAGGTAAATTCTAGTAGCTTAAAGGTAAAATTCAATGATAGAGGTAGAGTTCAATGGTTAACCTAAGCCCTGCCCCAAAACGGACACCCCACTTGTTGTAACATTTTACCAAATATCATTGAAATGGACAATTACTTTAATGTCTAACATGCCATCGTAACACAGTATAACAAGGTGGTTTCCTTAATTACCTTGTAATGCAGTATGACTGTCTACCTGTGCTAATTTCAGCTCTTTTGTAGCTATGTACTTGCACTCATGATTTATGAGGTGAACTTGTGCTTACACAAAAATGAATAAAATGTAATATTATGAATGTTTATAAAATGTATAAATAAAAATTTTATAATATAGAAAAAAGGAAATAATTGAAAAACCAATGTGTTTAGAATTAATATACATATAATTGGCCCTTCCTGAGAATAAAACCCCCGTGCATCTCCCTGGGCTAGTGTAGATTTCCTCCCAGAGTCCAAAGATGTGTTTCAGCTGAAATCGTGACGGTAAATACTCTCTAGTGTGTGAATGAGTGTTACCTTGCTCTGCTTAATAAACGGGTAAATCGGTTTACTTTAACTTGTCAAATTCTGTAGGTTGTCTTGGATAGTTAATCACAGTCCATCACTTTGGAGAAAAGCATCTGGTGAGTGGATAAGTGTCTCACACTGCTCAACTCATGGAAGGCACTGAATTCCAAATTCGCTCTTGGGGGGCGTTGCGGTGGCGCGTGACACAGCAGGTTTGGCCGGGTCGTGCTCTCTGGCGGGTCTGGGGTTCAAGCCCAGCTTGGGGTGCCTTGTGATGGACTGACGTCCTGTCCTGGGTGTGTCCCCTTTCCCTCCAGCCTTGCGCCCTGTGTTGCCGGGTTAGGCTCCAGCTCGCCCCGACCCCCTTCGGGACAAGCGGCTTCAGTGTGTGTGTGTGTGTGTGTGTGTGTGTGCGCGCGCGCTTGCTCGCGCTTTAGGAAATGTGAGGAAAGCCTTGTAAGCTAAAGTAGGGGTGTTAAATAGAGCCACGTGTGAAACTGAATTCTCGTAACGCAAATGAGCATCTCTCAGGGTATGACTGTATACAGGATTTGATGTTTTGTGTAAGTACTTCTATTTTGAAGAGGAACGTTTGAGAGCTAGACTTGGACCATTTGTGTTATTAGATATGGTGTTGAAGTCATGCTGATCCTCTGCTTGTAGGTGAAGTCACAGGCGTTGGAGAGGGAGGCTAAAGAGTGCCGAATGCGTACTGAAGAGTGGTAAGCCCGCATTTTCTCCTCCTGGTGTGGAACGTCTTGTGCGCTGCAAGCAGAAACTGCGTGGTGTGTGTGTGAGTGTGAGTGTGTGTGAGAACACTTCTCGAGCTCGATGGTCAGTGTCCAGGTGTCTACCCTTGTCTAACGTCTACAGTCAACAGCAGCTGAGGAAGTACCAGATGGAACTCAACAGGCAGCTGGAGCACAGCAGCAATGTCATCCAAGAGAAAGTCCCTTTCAATGACACCAGTAAGTCCCTCACACACACACAAAACAGCATCATTCAGGGGATCACTGAGAGGCTGACACATCTCTTGCTGTGATATGCAAAGAGAGGAGATGTAAGCCGACATTCTCTTTCCATGACTTCCATCTTATGGAGAGATGCGTGCACACCAAACTGGAGCAATAATGGTACCCTGGTGAATTTTTGCTCACTACTCGGGTACAAAAAAATACATTCTACTACTGCAGGAAATTCTGTGATGCAGCTTTGCTCTTCACTGGTACCAGCCAGTGAATTAAGCGAATGCCACTGCATTGAACTGATATTTGGTCTCTGCTTAAAATTGTTTTTCTTTTTACTTCCATTTGATTCGTAAGATGTTACAGTTCAAACAGAAAGAAACCCATACAGTCACTAACCCTGCAGTTTCCGGTCTGTCTTGGCAGCCCTGCGTGTATGTTGGATCTAGAATTAGTCTGTGAGATGAATGAAAGACAGAATACAAGTCTGTTCTGTCAAATTTAGTTGATTTATTTTTTATTATATAGCACTTTCCCTAAGACAGCTGGCTCAGATCAAGTACAAAATGTACAAAGCAGACTGAACCACAAGTGGTTTTACTAATGGCAGCAGAAGACAGCAGGTTCCTCACCCTTCCTGGGCCTGCTGAAATCAAGAGAGTTTTATTCTTGGAATACCCATTACACTGTAAAGATATAGTAATATATATGTGATTCTGTTTTTGTTTTCCTCTGTAAGGCAAAAACACAGTATAACTACAATGAAAATGTGTACCATCACTAGTATATTTTGTGTAGTTTGTGTTAAACTTCTTGCTTACTGCTTTCAGTGTAATGTGACTTAAATCCTGTGGTTTACTCAATGAAAAGCCCAAGAAATTTGAATTCAATCCACACAGAGCTGCAAGGAAAAACCAGTATACACAGGGGTTGCTAGGACCAGGGCTTGAAACTCCTTTTTCTACCCATTCTGTGCTCTCTCTCTTCAACTGCAACATCATCCACAAACTGGGCCCAAACACATCCTCACAGACGATCCACCCCTGTCATCTTGCAACCTGCGATTCACCCTGTCTAAGGTTCATCTAACACTGAGCTGCTGAAAGGGTTCTCTTTGAGTTCTGGGAGGGGTGGTGTCAACATCAGTGACCTTGAGGGTCCACACCACAGCGTAGGAAGTGAAACCTGGGACACTTTGCAAAATTGTGCCAGAATGCTGCAATATTTTCCTGTCTTGTGCTGGTTTGAATTGAAAGTGATGCTGATTCACATGGTTCTTGGTTGTTTTTATTTGAAAGTATGATCCATCTCGCTTTACTCAAACACCTGTGTGGCTGGAATTGTCAAAGGGTTTTGGATACACCAGACTTCACTTAATAGACAGAAGAATTGAAGATGTCTCAGCTTTTTAGTATTGTCGGGTTAAAAGTTGCATACTTGTCTTTCTCTAGAACACACTGACTACAACTCTCTGAATGTTCCTCCTCACAACCGGAGACATCAGGTGAGTTTTTGGGTGGGCGCAGAGGGAGGTATTGATGTCCTTAATGGCATTATGGTCACATTATGGCACTGAGTCAGTTGTTTACTGGTGCTTTTCAGTCTGTATTCGTCCTGGTGCTGTCTTCAGTAGAGAGTGAACATGTTTATTGTTCTTGATAATGAAAATTAAAAAAAAATTAATTGTTCCTGACATGCTTTCCTCTCACGTCCTCACACTCTCCCCCTGCACCCTCACTTCCTGCTGCTGTCACTGCTTCCTTTCCACCCACTCGCCTTGATCGGATTTTTCTAACTCAACTTCCGTCGCTCCACAAATCCCCTCTCTGTACCCTCCTTCTTTCTTGCGTGCAGTTAAAGGCCCGCGATGTGGCAGCTCAGGCGCTTAGTTTTGTCCAAGACCTGGTGGCTGCGCTGCTCAACTTCCACAGCTACACAGAACAGAGGGTCCACATCTACCCCTTGGACTCCTCCATCGAGCCAATTTCTCCACTGAACCAGAGGGTAGGCAATGAAGCCCTGCATCCCATGCATGGAAATGCGTCAAACTTGCATAGATGTCTTTTCCATTTTTCTTTAGTCCCGTAGACTGTCTGCAGACACTGATTTCGGTTCTCTGTTTGTTTTTAATCCCCCCCAAGTACCTCTGTTTCTTCCTCTCGGGTACTGATCCTCCGAGCGCTCTGTTCCTCCGTAGTTCTCGCAGTACCTTCACGAGAATGCGGCCTATGTACGCCCCCTAGAGGAAGGCCTGCTGCAGCTGCACCAGAGCATTACTGAGGACACAGTCACCACCCTGGTGAGGGATGCACCCACACATGCATGCAGATGCAGACACAAACATTTATCCACATACAAGTATGCTTCTCAGGCTCATTCCCACACATACACGAGAGCAGATTGAAGGTAACGCAGCGATTAAGAACATGCATTTGTACCCTGAATATTGCTCAAGAACACCACATGAGTAGAGTGGGGCTTGAACCAGCAAAGTACTAACCCACCACGAGTTACTCCAGTAGGAGTACCCTGCTGTAAAAACAGGTGGAATGGTGACGTCGAATAAGTCCCAGCTGATCAACAAGGTGTCGTGCACCTATTTTAGCAAACGTTGAACGTTCAAAGGCAAAGTACACACATTAAGAATCGCAAGGAAAATATGTACCCTTGGATAGCAATTGTATGGCTCATTAGTGGGTATAGTTGATTTCTTTAATGCTTACTAATTTAACTTGTTTCTACAGTCTAAAAGTATGCAGTAGTAGGGTCTTCCGGTGAGTTTTTTTTTTTTTTTTTTTTTTTTTTTTTTTTTTTAGCCTTCAGGCAAAGCATTTCCCTTCTTGTACTGCTGACAGTGTCGTTTCTTATATCAGACCAATGACAGATACTAGAAATACTGTAAAACTGTATTTTGACTGCAGTTCATTGAAGGAAACCCATGGCGCTTTCATAAAAACACTACATAGAGAATTTTACTTTGTCTTTTCTGAATACTGGACCCAACAGCCTAAAAAGCACTGGTTTCCTTGCAGCTTTTTTCCTGGCTTCTAGCTTTGTGTGTTTATGCTTTTTTGAAGGAAACCGTAGGGAAGCTGAAGGACTTTTCTAGCAACTTTGCTTCCTACACTCACTATCTTGAGAAGCTTCTACCGTACCAGCTGAAAAGGTGCGCGGATGCATTATTTAAACAATTTGTCTCCTTTGTAGCACAACTCACAAGATTCAGTCTTGGAGTTCCACATGTACTGTAGTGGAGCAAATTTTAACCTACCAGCAGATTGTCTGGTCCTCCACATTGTCAAAGTGCTGAGTTTTGCTTTTTCCAGCAGACCAAAATTATTTATGATAATGGGATGGATGTTGCATGATAAAGCCTGGTGTAGCTATTTTACTAATTGTTTAAAAATGTGATGTCTTGAGAACATTATCATCCGGAATTCTTGCTAAGGGGATTTGTCTTGACTGTGTAGTATATGTTGTGCTTGGTGTGCCTTAGCCTGGAAGAGGAATGTGAGGCCCCCCTGTGCACTTCCTCTCTTGACTCCAAGAATAAGGAGATACAGTCTGACATGAGGAGGATAACAGCCCACTTTAAGAAGCTGCAAAGTTACATCTGCCTGCTGGCCCTTCCCAGTGAGTGAACCATCCTGACTGACCTCGAAGACTCTGGCCTCAAATGAGCAGATGGATGGCTTAGGACTTTCCACTAGAGGGAGCTGTGGCACCTTTTTGCTGCTTTGTCTCTGGATGTTTTTTTCCTAAAGATGGGAAAGTGTTTTTGCACACTTTTCAACCATGAAATAGTTTTTTTTTGTCTACCTTTGAATTGTTGCTGAATAGTATGCTGTACACATATATAATTTTTTTTTTTTTTTTTTTTTTTTGCTCAATGCTGAGTTGGCTTAACTGAAATCCATGCTGTCTTTGCAGTAAAATGGGATTATTTGTAAAATATCTGAAATAGTGCTATGTGCAAGAGGAAAAAGGTCAAGCTGATATTTCCAAAAAAAAAAAGTGCAGGAGAAACAATTATGCCTTTCATAAAATGAAATTTTTGAAATTAGTATGTAATATGCAGTAAATTTTTTTTCAGTGACAATTAGTGTGCACTTGAGGGGGTGTACGGGGCCAGCTGGTAGCATAGTGGTTAGAGCTGCTGCCTTTGGTCCCAAGGGTTGCAGGTTTGAATCCCCCCTTGAGCTGCAGTACCCTTGGGCAAGGTACTCATCCTAAATTGCTCCACTAAAATTGCCAGCTGTGTAAACAAGTAAATAATTGCAAGTAGGTTAACATTGTAAGTCGTTTCGGAGAAAAGCATCAGCTAAATGAATGTAAATTTGTGGTGTCATATTAGTTGACTGTTCCTGGGTGTGTGACAATGCAGATTTTTCTTCCACTCGTATGTGTAGGTGTTCGTCCGGACACCCTGCCTCAGACCAGCCTCGCCACTGTCTTCACTCACCTGACGGCCTGTCTGCATGGCCTGCATGACGCCGTAAAAGGTAGGGTGTTCAATAAGTCAATGCCACGCCGCTGCCATCAGTCACAGCTCCCACTGCATCGAGTCCCATTCTATTGCTGCATTCAGCTGCAGCTCTTAAATTAATTTTTAGGGCAAAACTACTCTGCTTCTGTTTTTACATTGATGCGATTTTGTCGGTTTACTCCAGCACAAGTGCTCTCTTGAGTGGGGGGTACTGTTGTACCTCACTATTTAAACTGTAGTAAAGACAGAATTGTGTGGGGGCTGTGAGTATTGCCAGTTGGCACAGCTGCCGTAACTGGCATGAGGTTGTTGTTTTTTTCTTCACTCTGCGCCCAGGCTGGCATTTTGTCAGTGTCTCTCTGAAGTCTGGGATTCTTCGAGCCTGAGAAGGAGTGGGGGAGGGAGCACGAGCACTATGGGGGTATTTGGCTTTTGACAAACTGTGCAAAACCTTGATCTTTGTGCCAAGGCGTTGTGCTCCTTGTTCTTGGCTTTGGAACCCTTTGATTAACATTCTCAATGTCTCTAGCCTTGAACTAAGCCAGAGGTAAACATGTCACACGTCTCTTCCCTTCATGAACGAGCTGCTCAACCAGAGGGTTCAAAAGCTGGTCTTGTAATGGAAATGATGCACATTAAAGTCCCAGATGTAGCACTGCCGCTCTGCTGTTGAGGAAGGTGCTTAACCTCATGTTGCTGTGAAAAATGGGCATAAAGTGTAGAATTTTAAGTTATGGTCTCCCTAGTGAGCTGCTGATAAATTGCTGTGGTCTCTTTAATGGGAGTCTGGTTCAAGACCTGCTGTGGCAAACAGTTTATGGTGTGAAGGCCAAAGGAACCAGGATTGTTCCCCTGAGTGGGTCACACAGCTGGGACTGTGGCCCCCTTGTTTCTCATAGTGACAGCTGTAGTCATCTGGGTACCTAGAGGGGTGTGGGTGAATCCTAGTCAGTAATGCTCTCCTCCAGGGCTCTTACATAACACCTACTGCCCGCAAAGTGAAAGAAGCAAGCGGATCATGGTATGTACATGACGTGTGTACTTGAATTCACATGGTGGCTTGCTTGGAAGAGGAGATTAAGAATTTGGCCGATCGGATGCAGATAGTTGGCTGAAAACGTGGGGTTAGACAAGACAAGAAAGGTCGCAACCTGCGTGAGCTAAACTAATGGATCTGAATGGGTTTATGAGGACTCACATTTTCTGCACTTCTCTGTGACCTCCACTCGCAGAGATGTCGAAGCACTACAGCCAGAAGGCCAGTCTGGAGCAAGAGCTGCCCACTGTGACAGAGAAGCTCTGCACCACCAACGAATGTCTGCTGTCCTCCCTCTGCTCCCTTGCCAACTGCACTGGCAAGGTAGTGCACACCGAGCGGGTGGACAGGCCAGCCAGGGCGATGGAGGGAACACTTTCAGAACTGAAACCTCGTCACATTCATTGATTCATTTGCGTTTCTTTCATATTTGTAACAGCTGATGCACAGTTTCCTTGCGGATTTACTGTCATTCGTGTTCTTCTGAGTCTAGTTTACATGTATTTGTCCTCTCTTACTGCCTGCAGATGGCCACGTTCTTCAGTAACAACTTGGATTTCTTTGTGTCATCGGCGGGCTACGGGCCCAGGGGTGGAGCAGGCGCCATCAACCCGCTGCACGCGGAGTGCATGCTGGGTAACAAAAAGCAGGCAGCAGCATACATGCTCGCCCTCAGAAGGGTCAGTGGTGTCACGTCCTTGCTGTGTTTTGTGGCTGCTACCGTCCCCAACTGACAGTGCACTGTTGACGTAGCTGTGATTGTAGTTAATTAACAATAATTAATGCCGTTCAAAGTTTCCAAAGACGATTCTAATTATTGGAGCGCTGTACTCTTCCCAGAGGACACTGGAAAGCTGTGAACTGCTGTGTAACTGAAGTGAAACACTTATTCAAAGACCTGTTTGGCACGTGGCCCATTTCCCCAGTGCTTTCCCTGCATTCAACAAAATTGTACAAATAGCAGAAAGAGACATGAAACACAGTTATTGCCTGAAAGTTTCTTTTCTAGAGTCGTCATGTAAACATTTCGAAATTTATTTTCCTCTCCGTTCTTCCACCGCTGTCTGTAACAAGGAATTATTAGATGTGTAAAATAAGGAAAGTAGTTTACATTTCATGTACACAAGTATACGTATTGACGGATGTAAAAATACTGGAATATATTGGTGGGGGTATTAATTTATCTTTGTCAAGTATAGAACACGGTGCCTTCTGAGTTATGCTGGAGTGGAACATGGAAGTGTTGAAGTAAGGTGAAGTTCCACTTCTGTACTCTTAAAACTGTTTCCCAATGCAGTGTGTGTGTGTGTGTGTGTGTGTGTGTGTGTGTGTGTGTGTGTGTGTTTCCTGTCTCCACCTCCTACCCTCTACAGTCAAGGCCGGAATCTGTGCCGTACAAAGAGGCGCTCTCAAATCGCCGTGTGCTCACCAGCTCCACAGAGAGTCGGGAGGGGCTCACCCAGCAGGTATGACCACTCTCTTTTCTCCCATACCATTTTCCCAAAAAGTTTCAGCTTGGACATTGTGTGTGTGTGTGTGTGTGTGTGTGTGTGTGTGTGTGTGAGAGATTGTTGAGTTATTTTAAAATGCCCACTGAGGAGCTTCATTTTGTAAATGTAAGTAGAACTGCTGTGCTTGCATTTCTCCTACCTCCTGCCCCTCACGCTTTGATTCTGTCCCCCTTTGCCCATAGCCTCTTTTCTGCTGCGTTCTGTTGAGATTCCTTGCAGAGACATGAATGCGGTGCCCATGTCTGCATCTCAGGTCCAGCAGAGCCAGGAGAAGATTGCGCGTCTGGAGCAAGAGAAGGAGCACTGGCTTCTGGAGGCGCAGCTGGGCCGGGTGCGTCTGGAGAAGGAGAGCCTGCGCATTGCTGACCTGGAGGCTCGTCTAGCTGCGGCCCTTGGCACCAGTCCTGCTGTTCAGCCACCCCCCCAGGATGGCAGCACGAGCCCTGCCACCCAGGAAGATGCGGAATCAGAGGAGAAGGGGGCAGGGAAGGAGCTGGCCCAATCATCTAGCCTGGTTAGTAAGCACTTTCCCATTCGCACGCATGCAGTCAGTAGTACTTTAAATTGTTATAGTGCTAATGATTTCTCTTGCTGCTTTTTGAAATGTGAAAATAGAAAAGGCAGGTAATTTTAATCATTAAAGCCTCCTGAGCTATCTGAAAATGCTCGATGAGCACATGCAATCTTCCTTATCCTCTCATTCCTTGTGTCTAAGACTAAGTTTATCAGGACTTAACACTCCCAGTGTGAGAGACATGGATTTTTTGAAAAATTTATTAAATTTTTTTAATCACTTGAGTTTTTTTTCCAAATACTCTTATATTAGAATCTGAAGGCTGTAGCGGAAGAACAGGAGTGTGGAGAAAAGGGCTGTTGAACTGTTTCCGACATCAAGATATAAACTGCTGGGCTCAAACCCCCCTGGAGCACTTTATTAGGGTGGAAACATAATGCGAAACACCAGCGAACAGGCTGAAATCCACACATTTTCCATCTACCCAATTAACTGTTAATTACCTTTTATGGATACAATTTCCCACAACTTTGATGCCTCCAGGGCACCTTTTTTCCCCTCCCCTTGTGTGTTCTGTTTCGCACAGATTCTGTAGTGTTAACTTCCATTTCTTATATCTCTCTGTGATAACAGATTGGCATGTTGACCACAACATTGAGTGGGGAAGACGTAAGTGGATCCGTTTATCATTTAATGAGTATTTTAAATACATTGTGTAATCAATTTTCCTTTCCTCTGACAAGATAAACAAGAATATTTCTCTTAACAAAAAAAAGCTGTAGGTTTTTATTGCTCTTATGTGTTATTTTATCATTTTTATAGCATTGGTGGGTTCTGCGGACTTAAGATGTAAAGCTTAGTCGTCCTTGGTGCTCCATAGCCCATGAAATCAACTGGTCTGATCTAGTGCCCGCAGAACCCGGGTTGTTGCCTGCCTCCTTCAGTAATAAGTAATTTTTCCGATCCTTGGAACCCTTGATTTTCTCCATAGTATTAGTCTGGATGGAATTCTGTGACCCTTCTCCCCAATTGTGCCCATTATTATTCCGTCTGCTTTTGTTTGATTTGGTGTAGTGGTGGTATTTCTCTTAATGCCTTCATTAGTGGAGCTAAGCAGCTAGCACGCTGTGTATAAATCTCAGCTGTGTGTTACTGCAGCTCTTACGCATAATTCCTTTGGCCAGGTGGGAGATGAGCAGTCCAGGGAGCAGTTAATAAAGGCGCACTACATGGCCAGGGTGGGGGAGCTCACGACCCAGCTGCAGATGTCCGACAGTAAGGCCGTCCATTTCTATGCCGAGGTGAGGATGCACCTCTGTCATCCATGCTTAATTTTGCACAGGAACACAAAATATGAATTCCCTTTACAAATGAGCCAGTGATGCACTCCAGTACTTTGTTTCCTTCTCATTTCTCTCCTTGTTTGTTTTAGTAATTTGCCATTTTTATCTTTATTCCATAAGTTCCTCCCCCTGCATCCTCTTCCTTTTTTGCTGTCGTTAATTTTCTGTGTCATGTATTTAATCCAATCAGACTTTTCAAGGAGAAATCATAATGTTTATGTCCATATTTCCACATGCAGTATTTATTGTATGTTTGGCAACTTTGAGATTAAAATCTTCTTACTGGTATTGCATAGTGATGCCAGTTTACCAGTACTGTTAGAGTGTAGGTGAATTAATAATAATAAAAAGCATCCTGAGCAACAGAGTCTTCTTTCTTCCATTTTATACCGCTAGCTCATCTTATACTGCTTTCTTTTTAGCTGAACACAGGGGAATATATTGAAAGGGGTCTGGGTACAAGTGAAGTAGACACGTGTGTGTGTGTGTGTGTGTGTGTGTGTGTGTGTGTGTGTGTGTGTGTGTGTGTGTTTTATATATATATATATATATATATACACACACACACACACACACAGCCTAGCTTTTCTCCTCACTGCCCATAGTACAGTAAAGGCATTTTTACACCAGGTCAGTGGTAACAGGGGTATCGGTGACAATTGTCTTTTGTTCGACAGATAATTTAGGGGAATATGGTCTAAGGCTGTTTTGTGTCAGTGAATGTCTGTGTGAGATCAGTGTGTATATTAAGCTCTCCTCCACAGTGACTGGAGGACATGCCTTTGCAGCAGCAGTGCATCATGGGTGTGATTAGCCACCTGATTCTGATTCATTGTGTATCACACACAATGAGGATGACCTTTTTTTTTTTTTTTTTTTTTGTATCTTTCCAGACACTATGATATATTATTAGTGTTTTTTTTTTCCATGTATGGGTGCTAACACTGTTCTGGTATGCCTCCTCCTCCCCCCCCCCCCGCTGCGCAGTGTCGTGCCCTGGCTAAGCGCTTGGCTCTTGCTGAAAAGTCCCGTGAGACCCTGACAGAGGGTGCAAAGCTGGCCAATCAGAACATCTCACGTTTGCAGGTACTGCTGTCCACCTCACCCTTCAGTTTCCAAGCACCCAGATGAGATTCATTCATGCATTCAGTCTTCTCCCCTCTCTGTCCCCATCTTTCCTTGTGACAGGATGAGCTGGCCACCACCAAGAGGAGCTACGAGGACCAGCTTAGCATGATGAGTGACCACCTCTGCAGCATGAATGAGACTCTGAGCAAGCAACGGGAGGAGATTGATACACTTAAACTGGGCAACAAGGTACGGAGTCCCTGACTGCACACGTGTTGGAGTCACATCGGGTGAAACTGTCATGATGCCTTACACGCTCAAATTAGGCAAGATGTCCCCAGTGAAACAACAGGGCACCGCATGACATGACCTGGCTGCTCGTGTGAACTGGGCATCAGTACATGTTTTGAATTCCCTCAAAGCGCTGACATTCAGATGACACCCAGCAAAAAACAGCCCTTTATATTAAAGTACATCAATAATGTTTTCTAGGATTAACAAAAAATGTGAGTGTAATTCTTTGGGATTGCCGTATATTCAAAGTGGAATAAAATGGTGACTTTCTGTTCCATGTAGTTTGTGTAGCTGTTTGCGTTTCAAGGCTACTTTATTTTGAAAAAGCGGTGGGGGAGCAGAAATGAGTCGGGTACCTATAAGGTAGAGGAAGAGCGGAGGGGTTTCTATGCTGGGCAAGAGCGTGTCGACAGCAGGGGATTGTATGGGAAGAGCACTTGCTAGAAACTTCTGGGAAAGTTGTTAGGAGACTGACAGAAGCAGCCAAAATGGCTTTTTTAAAAATAAAGAGGTTTGTTTGGTGAGGAGGCACTGAAGGGGGACGTACAGCTTGGGATTTGGACTCCCCCTTCAATCTTAAGAGTTTGAGCTCATTAAAACCACCTGGGGTTCTGCTTCTGGGCCCACATCCAAATAGGGTTTGTCAGAATGACCCTCACAATGGCAATTAACCACAGCCGTGTGGAACCCACACAGCCTGGGGCGTGTAAGCATCAACACGACAACTGTTTTTATCAGCGCCAAATAGAGCAGAACCCCAAAAGAATACCTCAAAATCCCAGACAGCTTTTCCCTCCATGACCTTCATTGTTTGAGAACTGAATAATAAAGAGTTCCTCATTTCCACTCCTCAGGGAAACTCGAAAAAGAACAAGGGACGTTAAGTTGGACGCAGAAGACGGCTCCCTTTCCTCACCGGAGTAGGCTGGGGGAGACCAAGTGGACCACGCGATTGCCCAGTACTGTCCTGACGCTGTTGCCGGAAAGCTGCAGCTCATGTGGCATCAGACAGTGTTTAAAGTTTGAAGCTACTGGACGGTGGCAGCGAGGTGGGGAGGGGGCATGTGTGGTGGCTGAGGCAACTCTGGCAGGAAAGCAAGCTTTTTTAATACTCTGTCTCCATGTGCATATATAAACTCTTGTTTGTGATGTGCTTCTTGTTATGGGCAGGAAGCAGCTGCTTGGCCCCAGACCAAGGGAAAGAAGAAAGGAGGTGGAAGTGTTTCTCTGAGGGGGGGGAGCATGTCCCTGGGTACTTGCTAAGGGCCAGAGTGTGATAACATGACCTCGCTGAGTACCTGTGGGTGGGAATCACAGCGGAGGAGGGTAATGAGGGGTCTTGTCTCCGTTTAAGTTGGTGAGAAATAACACAAACTCAGTAATGGGTGACAATACGTGAGTGGTGTGATGATGAAAGGCTGTAATTACGTGCACGAGTGTGAGAACGTAATCTGTGTGTGTGTGTGAGGGACCAAAGTGTTGCGCACGACAAGCCCATGTGAAACATATAATGTGATTTTTAAAACAATGAACCTCGGGATGAGAAGGGACCCCTCCAGGTGTTAGACAGAAAGGGGACCCCCCCCCCCCCCCCTCCAAGCTTGTTCCCTCCAATGACAGGACATCCTGTTCGGAGCACCTGGCCCGGAGGCAGACTAGAAATGCAGGTGGTGTCCATACCTCCTGAAGCCTTATTCTGCTGGGAGAAGGAGGGGGAGAGAGAAAAGGAGGGAATTGGAACAAATCATCTACCGTTTCTGTTGTATGTTTTCTACCAATTTCATCCACAGGAAAATAGCTTAAAATAGTGCACTAAGGAGTTGCCTCCAAACAGTGGAATAACAAGGGATCTAAAGGGTTACTGCATATATATACACACACACACACACTCCTTTCTATTCATGTGAAACACGTTGTATGTATCCCTTTTTTCATAAAATGTTGGTATCTTGTTCTTTTCTGTGAAGCAACTTTGGATCTGTATGCTCTGTAATTCGATGAGTGTCGTCTCACGCGGTCAAAATGTTCAGTGAAGCAGTCCGAGTCCATAAAGAAAGGCCACGCTTTGTACTTCAGTGTAAGTATTGATGAAGAGCTACTCTATTGCGGCCGTCGCACAAGTCTGGGGTGTGCCAGATGATTTACTGGACTGTTCATCCATTCATTGTTGAGTATCACTGCAATTAACCTAGCCTGTACTCTGAGATGGATGCATTAATGAAATATAATAAACAGACTGGGCCCACTGCTGTTGTGTATGATTCCCATCCTCATTTTACACAAAGAATTAGAGGACTTGAGGAGATGGGGCTTTTCAACTCAAAAATATTTTGGGTCCCCCCATTAAGAAATGGCTTGTGCTGTTTAGAAACGTTTTGTTTCAGTTGGCAGTTGTAAACCAGAATCAGATCAACATCATTCTGATGAACCTGATAGGAAGGAGCAAACTCAGATTTGTGGTCTTGAGGGGTTGGGGGGGGGGGGGGTGGTGTTTTGGAGGGGGACTTTTCTTTCAAATCATTTGGCTGTTACCGGCTCTTTGAAAGCAGAGCCTGGCCATGAGGGAGGGGTGGGGTGTCGTGGTTTACAAACAGTTCGTCAGCTCTCTCCCCAGCTGCGGAAAGTGTCGCCAAATCCCTTCCCCACCAGTGCGATTCAATGACACGGCTCAGTCCTCATGGTATTTCCCAGTCATTACTAATGTCTCAGCGCAAGGCACGGTGGTTGAAGAACTGCATGTCACCCAAATGCATGGCAGAAGGAATGTTCCAGAGTATAAAATGCTGACACACCTTGAAGGAAGGCGGTTTTGGTAGAGTGTCAAGACTGAACAAAGGAATAGAGTGATGATATCAAGTTTTATACATAAGCGCTCGGTAAAGTGATGGAATGGGCGTAACCAGATCCGGGAGCCCTTCCTCCTCCTGACCCCGGGAAACCTGGGGAAGGTATTGTCAACTCCCAAGTCTGGCTGCGCTCCTTAACTCCTCTTCCCTGTTCGTGAGAATTATGCCGCTGCCTCCTTTTCCTGGTAACGCTCTTGTCTCCTGTTGTGGTCGCTCTAGTTTTCTTGGCTTTTTGCATGTTTGGGAAGATCTTCAGCTTGCAGTTAGTAGTTCTGCGGCCCGTGGGCGAAACAAAGTGTTCGCTGCAGTTGTTGCGACGGCTGATCAAGATGAAGGTAAACATTTGAATGGTCAAATTGAACCAAAACCCAAGTTACTGCTCTATTTGGAAAGGAGAAGAATGGGGGGGAGAAAAGGGAGCGATTTTTCTTACTAGCTACTTAAGTTTTTTGATATAAGGGAGGGACGTTGACACTTTTTTTCTAAAGCGGCTTACAATTATTTACCTGTTTATACAGCTGCGTGAATTTACTGGAGTAATTTAGAGTAAGTACCTTGCTCGAGGATACTATACCTGGAGGTGAGATTTGAAGCTGCAACATTAGGGTGCAAAGACAGTAGCGATATCCAATATGTTATCAGCTGCTCATAATGAGCACCTGTATCAGACTTTCAAGAATAAATTATGGGTTTTTTTTTCCTCAGGCGTTTTAAGATTATAACACAGATGAAAATCGACAGGGTGGATGCTAGATTTGTGGTATAGATTTTGTTCTTGACCAGAATGGTGCCAGTTTAATATTTGTAACAAGGTGGTGCTGCTGGTATTCAAGGCCGTTTGGAGGCATAAGGAAATAGCTCTGACCAATAAAAAAAAACTAAAATTTACCACCATCTCTTCAGCCATAACACACGTGAAGGAGATTTGCCGAATACAGGTGGTCCCCAATTTACAATGGTTCGACTTGCGATTTTTTTCAACTTTACGATGGTTAGCTGGCAATAGACTCGGTAGAATCCGTACTTCGAATTTTGATTCCCCCCACCTTTTCCTGGGCAATCAATATGTGGAGTGATACTCTCTTGCGATGCTGAGCAGCGACAGCGATCCGCATCTTCCAGTCCGTCACGCAGAGGCGTGTATTAGGTTTATTAAATGCATTTTTGACTTAACGACGGGTTTCGGGGAACGTAACCCCATCGTAAATCGGAGGCCACCTGTAGTGCATTTTTAGATTTATAGCCTTTTCTGAGATCATTTTCATAATGCGATTAATTTTCTTCAGTTTTGCATACCATTTGTACTTGGGCTTTTAAAGTTTTGAAAGTGTACTTGCAGGCCTTCTGAGACGGTGAGGAAAATAAGCGTCATCGGGGGAGGGTGCGAGCGTCAGCCGAAATGAAACGGATGTTTTCCCACAGCACCGGGTACAGTAGGAGAGGGAGCTTGTTTACTGTACAGCGAGCCGAGGCGGCGGCTGACGTCTCTAGGAGCGGGCAGGCAATTAACAGGTGTGTACAGGGTCGCGATCCCCACCTTCATTCGTCCTCTCATGGGTGCCCCTTCATCGTGAGAGTAATACATCACCACCTTCCCACTTCACTTCGACAGCCACTGCCACCTTCAGGTCCGAGATCGGTGTCGCCTGCCTCTGGCTAACTGTCTCGCGGGCTGCCACAAAATACAGCCCTGAAACGGCTCTTTTTCTCCCAGCACCTCTCATCAATGCTGTAATTGATAGTTTCTGCCCTGTCTTCCTGCCCTGTGATTACTGCCATAACCTTGACTAAAAGGGGCGGGCGGAGATGGGGTTTGCGGGGGCTCTGTGACAAGAACACCCTGCATGTGCCCCGTCTTCCTACAGTAGGGGCTCATTTCCCATGAGTCACCCTGGCAGCGGAGAGAGGTTTTAAGTCGGTGGGTTTGGAGTTCAGTGCGAGAGCATCTCTGAAGTTAATAAGTAATTTCCCGAGAAGTCTAAGTTCTGACCAACCACCTGGGGCTCAGCAGAGAATATGAAAGGTGACGGGAGAAACTGCTCCTCGTGTTGGTGGAACAGAAAAAAAAAAAAAAGCGCTGAATTAAATATGTTCTTGGAAACGTGTAGATAATCTGTACATCTCGTTTAAAACTTGGCATTTGGGCATTGGCCTCATATGGTTCTACTTTCTTAAATATTTTATTAAAATGTTAGTCTTCTACAGTTGAATTAAATTGTGAAATTGATTATATTGATTAAATTGTAAAATAGTTAAATGAAAAATTGATTTTATAAGCTTACTTGTAGCTTTAATTACTAACAGTTCTCGTAATTTATGATATAGCCAGCCTTTTGCTACATTTATTCAATTAGCTGATGCTTTTCTCCAGAGTGATTTATTCATCCATTGATACAGCTGGGTCATTTTTACTGGAGCAGTTCAGGATAAGTACCTTGCTGCAGGGTACTACAGCCAGAGGTAAGATTTAGTTTTAAAGGCAGCAGCGCTAACCACTGTGCTAGTGGTTGTTCCTCTGTCCCCATGTTATGTCTTTCATCCTAGCTCAGGCCTCTGTGTCACTGTGTGAGAAAAGTGCTCTTTAAAATTGTGTATCTTATGTTCTTTTCATGCACATACTGCTGTTACAAGAACTTTTTTGCACAGGTGAATATGCTTTAAGTTATTTGTTCTGTTGACTCCTGAACCATTTACAAACCACGTGCTCAATCAGTTAAATGCAGTTGGCTTTGGCAACATTAACCACTACAATGTATTTACAGCCCTGGTACAACAGGATAAGGCAAATGTGTGATGTTGATGTTGCATTGTTTGTAAAGGACAGTAACCCTAACAATCTGTGGTACTGGGGAGTGTCATGTTTGAGTAGGAAAAGATGTTTTTTGTAAATAGCTGAGAATTGTGGGTAAAGTGTGAAATAGTTATTCAACCGCTGTGGGGACTCATGGGGATTATGAGGGGATGAGAGTATCTGTTGGGTAGTGAAGAAAAGTTTGAAAAAGACTATGCAGGGTAGGAAGGTTGGCTGGCTGGCTGTTTTGTAGAGTTTTTGTTGTTTTATCTACCGATACCTCTTGCTGTGTCCTGGTGCTCCAATAAATGTTAGTAATGAACAGTGTCTTTGCTCTGCTCGAACCTGGAGTTCAGCACTATTAGCTAGAACAGAACATATCTGAGTAAGAAAATTTATATGACATGCACTGTAGTGGTCCCTCCCCCCACTCGTCAACAAGTTCTGATGAGTGTCTAGATCCTTCCCATCCATTCTACAGGCTCATCCCAGTGTCAGTGATCAAAACTGCAACTGGATCCTTCGGCATCATTTTTATCTTTACAATTAAAGCATATTTAAATTTGGCATCAACAGCAGTTAAAAACAGGCTAATGTAAACAATGTTTGAGATGTACAGTTTTAAAAAAATCACATTTCAGAGTTTACTTGCTTTATTTCATTAATAATCCCATACTAGACTCTTATTAGCAAAGATAACCATATAGTTTGAAGCAGATTACAGCAATTTGTATTGTCATTTCCTTATATCCTGATTATGTAAAAAAATCTGACAGTTTGTCATTACAAAAATGAAGTCTATGCAACCATAGAAATGGAATCATTTCAAAACAATGACCCATAACATTTGCAGTCCCTCTAAAGAATGCATAAACAGGGAGAGTTAAAAAAAAAAAAAAAAAAAATATTCTGCTGCAAAGTTACTCAGCCTGGTTCTGGTGTTATTGTACGGCCAAAGGGCCACGTTAGGGGTCGAGAAAACCCACATTACTGCACAGACAAAATATTATGGGGGAAACAGCAGATCACTGTGGTATCTGACTCCTATACTGACAAATTACTGCACAGACATTACTATAGGACCAGATTACATAGACACAATACATTTACATTACATAAGATGCTTTTCTCCAAAGTGACTTACATCTTTAAAGTACAATTTGTGCATTAGGGGAGAGAGAGTTGCTGACATGTGCTTCTTACGTAAACCTGGAATATTCTGAGTGGAAACGCCAGATCACTGCCCAGGCACTTTACTCTGGGACCAGAATACATTTACATTACATTTATTCATTTATCAGACGCTTTTCTCCAAAAGCGATGTACATCTCAGCCAATATACAGTTTGTGCATTAGGAGAAAGAAATGGTTGCAGACATGTACTTAAGCAAAGGAAACCTGGACTATGCTGGGGGGGAAAACGACAGATAATTGTGGTATTTGACTACTGTGGGGGGGGGGGGGGGGGGGGAAATTACCGGGTTACTGTTCAGACCGATTACTGCGAGGAAAGCACCAGATCGCTTCGGCCCGTTTAGTTCAGGGAGCCCGGCGTCTCCTCGTCCTTCCGTCACCTCTGCCCGATCTTTCTCGTTAAAGCAGCTCGTCGGCGACACTGAAGCAAGGGGCGGGGGGAGAGAGAGAGAAAGGGGGGCGCGTCGCCGCGAGCTCTGCCATTTTGTCTGGTTCCTCCTGCAACGGGACCCAGAGGACGGAGCGAGCGCAGCCCCAGCCATGAGCTGATGCTGACCGCCTTGAAGTAAGTATTACACATCTCTTACACCGTTATTATACTGCTGCTCTGGAATGCGGGCCGCGCTCTCTTCCACACACGCACTTCACGGAAACTCCGAGGGAGGGAAGAGAGAGCGCGGCGCTGCGCAGTGCGATGACGGGTAAGTTTCTCCTCATCCTTTCAGTTCGTTCGCTGACGTGAAAACCCGTCTTTTTCCCGCGGCCAAGTAGCGTCTTTACTTTCTCCCACCTACGGAGGAGACTTAACGACAGACCAGCCGGGCTTTTCAGTGCAACGACGTGGATTTGCTCAGCTTCCCCGCACTTGTCTTGTAAACAAAGTTTCCCTCCGCACGCGGAGCATTTTGAAAATAAAACCGAAGTGCCGTTGACTTGAGTTGAGGCGAACGAACGGCCGCACAGCTTCCCGTCCGAGTCTCGCGACCGGACCGGCGCGCGGTGGGGCTTTTTTTTTTTTTTTTTTTTTTTTTTTAAAATAAACAGACCGTCGTCGACAAGGGGGAGAGACGCGATCGCGGAGACTTTGATTCTTCTCCTGGGGGGGGACGCATCATCATTGTATTTGTGCGCCCAAAACAAACGAAACGCCTCTAACTTAGCATTTATCCCAGTCCTTAGCCCCGTGTGCTCGTGGCACGCGCGGCGCGGCGCCGCTCGCGTGCAGCCCGGCGAGTTTCAAAGTGCCGCGAAGTTCTGCGGACGGCGGCGTCGATGGGCCTCCGCGCGGAGCGCAGGAATAACGGATGCGTCTGCAATGGAGTTTTCGTTCGAAGGTAGCACGTCTGGCCTCTGCGTTTAAACTTGTTTTTTAATTGTCTGGTTGTCTTCAGGAGCGGACCACATGATTCAATTTAAACAGCTCTTAAAACTTATACCCTGTGAATTAGTCGAATTCTTCTAGACTAATTGAAAAGCTCCCCACGTGCCATTTCCAGGTGCGACTTGTGTTGATGCCCAGTGTTGGGAAGGACTTGTGGGCAGCAGGTGCTGCAGTGTTCAGGGTCGTTACCTTCTAATCTGATGATTCCTAGTTTGAATCCCACTCCTGCTGCAGTACCCTGGATCAACAAGGTACTAACCCAACACTGATACAGAGAAAAGAAAAGAAAAAAAAAAAAAAACCCTGCTCCATAATCCTTTTAAAGCTGTTCATACCAAACATCCCAGCTACGCTCTGAATTTCCATCGACCGGTGGTGTCAGCTCAATAAAATTGAATAACAGAACCAAATGAACGGTCTTTGAAGAAGCCAACGGTGTTCGTGACTGCCGTTACGACCCTTATTGGAGCAACCCACCTATTGCCAGGCTGCCTTCTGAGTAAAGGCAGGAGATGCGAGCCCTCACTTTGTTGAGTCACTTTCCGGTGACTAGGAGTAATCGCCCCTCGAATGGCCTCGGCAGGAACTGGCTGCCGCATACGGTGCCTCTGTAAAAACACAGACGGACTTCCAGGCCGAAACAGCCGCGCTGAACGTCCCTGCCAGCTTGGGTTGGGGGGAGGCAGGCTGCCAGGGAGAGCTTGGCAGCAGCATCCCGACGGCGCTGCGATCCAGCACAGATCTGTGTCGCCTAATCGCTGGGCACAAAACGCTCTCGTCAAGCTGACCTTATAATTAGGGTGATGAATATAGCATCATGGCCGAGGAGCCGATGCAATCTGGAGGCTGTAGGTTCAGCTCTGGGGCTTCCTGTTGTTCCCTTGAGAAAAGTGCTTAGTCTAAATGCCTTGAATGAAACTTTTGACAGTGTTTACGTGAGATGTGGCGAAGCGGGTTTAGCCGGGCCCTGCTCTCGGGTGGGTCTGGGGTTCGAGTCCTGCTTGGGGTGCCTTGTGACGGACCGAGTACAAGCGAGACTGATTTTTTTTATTTTTATTTTTTAAAACTGTGACAGTTATATTAAGTACAAATTTCTGCTGTATAAACCTTAACAATTGTATCAAATACACATGCATAAGCCTTAAGATCCACAACATTTTTTCCTGATGATTCAGATCTCCTGGGTGAAGTAATAGAGTTTTGGTTTTGGAAGAATAGTCATATGTTTTTCTGACCTTAGAAGATTTGGGTTAAAATGTTTTCAGACCAGTATAATCCTGCAAGTTTAATTTCATTTCCCATCATCTCACCAGCTCTTCTCTGGATTAATCATATGATTGTAATTTGAGTCATATGAACACAGGGCTTCACTGCATCGTGACTGTATGAATATAGTTCATTTAATTAGACCAACAAAGACAAGCCACAATTTAAATTTATCCAATTCAAAGTACAGACCTCTTGAAAACTGTTTCCTTTGTGTACAGCTTCATACCTTTTAAATTTTTCCTACATTTATTCTTTTAGCTGATGCTTTTCTCCAAAGCGACTTTCAACGTGCTTACAATTATTTACCCATTTCTACGGCTGGATAATTTTACCGGGGCAGTTTTAGGGTAAATACCTTGCTGCTCAAGGGTACTGCAGCTAGAGGTGAGGCTCAAATCTGCAGCCTTTGGGTCCAAAGACAGCCACTGTGCTACCAGCTGCCCCATACATAATCCAGAAATATAGATAGATATACTGTATACAAACCAGCCCAATGATCCTTCATGCCCTATATGGGACAGTAAATGTTTATTTTATGTTTCTCATATATATATTTAGATTTGGCGAAGTATTTTTTTTCCTTCTAGGACATGTATAGCTTAAAGGTTTTCTACTGCTGGGGAAGAGCGGCTGAATGCGCTCACTCTAACAGACTGTAACGCTGTCATTAACATGCCAGCCTCCATGCAACTTGTCAGCGGTAGTTAGGCTCAGGGCAATGTGTGTATTCTGTGTATAGTGCTGTGGTGTGTATATTTCACTATGTCCGCAAAACGGTAGAGGTGGCTGGTATTTCCTGTGTGCTGGGTGATGGTGCAAGAAGAATGTGCGGAATGTCCATCAGGAAGATTCCCGAGCATTAAGTTTTGTCTGATCCTGTGGTTTGAGCTGATGGGACTGGAAGTGGGTTGGCAGTGGGGTCTCTTGGGTCTACTGGATTTTTCCTAGAGCTCTCTGTGCTTCTGTGGGCCAGACTTACTGTGTTTCGTAACCCGTTTTCAAGGGGTTGAGTTTCTATTCTCCTTGCCTCTGCAGCTCCGAATTTTTTGATAATCCTTACTTTTTAGGGCCGGTTCCCTGTCTCTCCGTAGACCTGGGTGAACCCAGAAACCCAAAGAGTTTTTGCTCCCAAGTGGACCAGATTCCCATGGAAAAGGGAGGATAAAAGTGTGACTTTATCTGGTCAGCAAAATGATCTACCCTGCAGATCAGGACTTTCCTGCCTCTCCCATTTTGGGCACAGAGCCCTAAAACACTGCTTCAAGGCTCGTTTTATTTATAGCTGAGAAGCATCGGCGGAGGTTATCCTCATGGCATTTGTGGCAGCAGAGGGAGGGTTTTGTTCTGTAACTGCGGAGGTTTTATTTGGATGTTGCTGTGACGCATCTCTACTGGGCTGTACTTCTCAGACACATCTTGGACTGAGGGTACAGCCCGTGAGGGACCATTGCTGAGGCTTGGCTGCTCGAATCCGCAGCAGTAGTGATCTCATGAGGCCGATTGTTGAGATCCGCATGGAGGTGTGTCTAACCTCTGGTTCTGCCCTGGAGCCCAACACCGCATTGCCACTGCAGCTAGTGTGTGAAGCTCATTGCTCCACATGCGTGATAGTGGCAACTGAGAAACTTGTGCTTTCAAAATATGCAATAAAGGAAGTCTGCTTATTTATTTATTTATTTATTTATTTGTTGTAATTGGTTGCAGAGCTGTTACTCATTTGTTCCTTTGCTGCGTTTTGTGGAACCAAACCACTACCAAAATTTTGCAGATGAGAGCTCTTCCAGCTGCAACCATCAATTAAGCTTAAATGTAGGATGCTGGCCTCAGTGCTGTCTTGGCATTTCTGGTTTTCTTCCCGAGGTATTACTTGTAGTTTTCTCTTCTTTGCAAACACCGAGTTCTTATAATTCTTGTGTGGTACCACAAGAAATATCAGCTCTCAAGTTTTGAACAGTCTAAATGATGGATCATGTGCTACATTTGTATAATCCTGCATAAATAACCAGAAGCAGATTTTTAGTCCACTCTTCCCCCACTTTACAGTGATAATCTGTTTTCAAAGAAACCCTTTGTAAGGGGAATTCTCATAAATCAAATGGATTGAAGCCCCGAATGGAAACCAAATTATGCTAAAATAACCAAATGGACACATTTATTTCAATACAAAAAAAAAACTTATAGTAACATGGCAGTTTCCCTATATTAATTACTCTATAATACTGCATTTCTACCTACCAGCTTCCGTTCAGCTCCTCCGTAACTCTTTCATACCTTAAACTTAAACACTCAAACACAAACATACATACATACGTATGATACTCATTGTTCACGCATTAATTCAAATTTTAACACAAAAACAGTTAAAAAAAAAAAAAAAAAAAAAAACAATAGAGATGAAGTCAAACTCGCAACAAGCTGACGTTGTTCGGATAGTCGAGATGAGATCCATGACTTCTGAAATCTGAAAGTCACCTGGTGAAAACAGGTGACTGTAGGGGGTTTAGTGCAGTGTGTCTAGCATTGTAAGTCACCTTGGGAAAAGGTGTCAGGTAGATACAATAAAAAAAAATTATCGTCAGCCGTATGCAATCCAAATTCAGTTCTCGTAAAAGTGAAGTATTGCGTCATAAGCTAGAGAAGGGATATTAATTGAGACTCCTCATAAAGTTTAGTTCTCACAACACGAATAGGTGGGTCTCGGGGTACGACTGTACACAGCCGGCACTGTGATATTTTACCAAATATTTCTTTGTACATCAGTAACAATTACTCTGCACTTCATATTCTTGTTATGCTGTACATTGGGACATATATAATCTCCCTGTCACCCCCACATGGGGTGGTGTGTCTGTGTTTTTGTCAAGCTCAGGTCCTCTACCAGAGGCTTCGGAGTTTGAGGGTGCTGCAAAGTATCTTAGCTGTTCTTAGGACTGCACTCTTCTTGACAGAGACTTCAGATGTTGTTCCTGGAATCTGCTGGAGCCACTCTCCCAGTTTCGGGGTCACAGCCCCAAGTGCTCCTGTTACCACTAGGATCACTCTGGACTTCACCTTCCACATAATTTAGACACATATATAATGTGGGTCTAAAGGCAGTAGCTCAAACCACTACGCTACCAGCTGCCCCGTTGTATATCAACATATATAATGGGGCAGCTGGTAGCATAGTGGTTGAAGCTCCTGCGTTGGGACCTGCAGATTGCAGGTTTAATCCCCACCTCTGGCTGTAGAACCCTTGAGCAAGGTACTTACCCCAAATTGCTCTAGTAAAATTACCCAGCTGTATAAGTGGGTAAATAATTGTAACCTTAACATTGTAGGTCACTTTGAAGAAAAGCATCAGCTAAATGATCGGATGTACGTTCACAGGGTGTGCATGATAGAAATACTTCCTTTGGCTAATCTGTTGTGAAACATTGCATGGTGTCGTGTCATGTTCTCCAGACACTCAGCAAACATAAATAAAAAACCTTTCTAGTTCTTCCTTTCCAAAATGGAAGACATTACTCAGCAGTGATCAGCTGATTCGGCCTTCTATTTTTAAACCGGCCCCATGCACTGTGCACCCGTCGCCTGCACACATCTGGAGGGCTTCATACATGGAATGTAGCTGCAGAAAACCGCATGGAATGCACGTCTGCCTCGGCCTTCCCCCTTTTTAATTTTATTAGTGTTCCCACAAAGAAGGGATTTGTGTCCTTCCAGATGTTTCCACTTTGGCTGTTTGGTGAGGAAAAACTGCCGTAAATAAAAAAAAAAAAAAAAAAAAAGTGAAATGGACTGTGCCGTACTGTTTAATAATTAAACCCCTCGACTCGTGATTCTGCTCAAGGAAGTCTCCTGTTAGTGACCCGTTTTGGCCAGCTGCAGGTGGGATGGAGTGATCGTGATTCTTGCTGCGGTGTGGCTGACCTCTGCTGCCCCATGATCTGTAACCCTTCCTCCCTGAACAAAAAAATTAGACATTTTAATCCTATTTAAATCACAGGATTGACTGTATCCCTGTCTGTGGATTCTCAGTCCATTTTTACTTGCAGACCCTGTTTATGCCCCTGCGTCACATGCTGTTAGGGGAGATCTTCACACTGTATTACAGTGAAATGTCACCTTTTTGGCTCCACATTTAAAAAAAAAAAAAAATTAAAAATTTGTCCAACCCCTGGATGGGACAACAGTCCATTATAGGATAATCACAGACAAGGGGCAATTGTAGAGCAACTAATTATGTTTATTGGACACTTTTCTTCCCAAAGCAACTTACAGTGTTAAGTTACTTAGAATTATTTATCCATTTATACAACTGAGTAATTTTACTGAAGCAAGTAGGGTAAGTACCTTACTCCACAGTACTAAAGCCTGAGGTGGGAATCAAACTTGCAACTTTTGGGTCTAAAGGCAGTAGCTCTAACTATTACGCTACCAGCTGCCCCTAGTTCACATGAACCATCTTTTTTGGGCACTGGGAGGAAACAAGAGCATCCAGAGGGAAAACCACATGAATACCAGCGGAATATGAAAACCCCAGACAAATCGTAATTTAAGGCCAAATCCAAACGCGTAGCCTGGGTGCAGTGAGGTTCAAGTGCTACCCTCTGCAGCATGTTGTCACCCCATAAAAAATGAGTTTTAAAAGTGATGTTGCTGACATCGAGTAACTATGTGATGCACCATTCACCATCTATATTGAACTCAACACTGGGGGGGGGGGTTTCTAGCTACATGCCACTCCACATCACCATTTCTGGCCTGTCCAATCATTAATGGGACCTGGCCTGGAACTAGTGAAGCTGAGTGGCATTGCCTTGATGAATGTGCTCATTTCGGTGTAGTCGATAATATAATCTGACAGCATGGAGATAGTGATATTGATCTCTGGTCTCAGCAGCCGAGTTAGGTTCTGTTTTTCGGGTGCTGCATTGAAAAAAGAAATGGAAAAGCTCAGGCAAGCGTTAATTGAAACTACACCCAACGAATGATATATGCAGTCAATATTTTGCATGATCATGTGCCATGAACTCCCGTCTGAAATTTAGTGCGAGCAGGTAATGAACACTATTTCACCCTGTATTTTACTGCTCCTGCAGTACTGAATGCGTGTGGTCAATACTGACAATACTGACAATGCTTTTTATACCTAAGCTACATTTAATTACACATTGTACTACTAGAATTTGACATGATGTTAGTAGCACATCAGATTTCAGCACATGTTTAAATTAATCAGATAAATGTTAAAGTAAGTAAGCATTGTTTCCTTTCACTGTCTGGGTCCAGAGGTTTATTGTTCACTACAAGCTCTTCTGTTTCCCACCCAGTCTTGTAGCAAACGTATATGTGCGTGTCGCTGTGTTAACATGGGTGTTCCTTGGGTGCTCTGGTTTCCTCCCACAGTCCAAAGACCCATTTTTTGGTCGAAACAGTAACTCTAAATTGGCCAGAGTGTGTTTGCATGAGTGAATGATTGCCCTGGAATAAACTGGCATCCTGTTCAGTGAGTAACCTGTCTTACATTTATTTATGTAGCAGATGCTTTTCTCCAAAGCGACTTCTAATGTTTGGCTACTTAAAATAATTTACCTGTTTATACAACTGGCAATTATTGCTGGAGCAGTTTAGGGTGACAAGTACGTTTCAAAAGGGTACAACAGTGGGATTTAAATCTGCAGCCACTCAGTCCAAAGGCTGCAGGTTTAGCCACTATGGACCAACCTGAATTAGACAAGTGGTTGTTTATAGTGGACGGACAGATGGATGGATGTGTGTGCCCAGCAACACACATTACAGAATATTGTCTAGCCCTGTATCATGGGAGAGACTCTGGTTTGCACCACCTCCGTCTATATAATCAGTTATTAGAAATGATGGAATTGATGCAGAGCTGTGCAAAAAAACTGACACTTTACGATATCAACCGGTAGCTATATGGAAGGAACAAGCAAGAAAGTTTGGGAGAAAAGTCCAGGAACATGCAAATTACCACAGTGTGCCAGGGCGTTTATTGACTTTTCAGTTTCTCAATAAAATGCATAAGTTAGTGAGAAATAATGCTTCTTTCTCACCCTTCTATCACAGTGGGACTGCGAGACAGGTGTTTGAGACTGGCTGACGGCAACCATGTGTTCCATGAATCATCCAAACTGGGTGACTTTTGAGGATGAGAGCAGCCCCCTCCCATCCCCTCAGAAACCTCTTCAATCTCCAGCAGCTAGCTCAGGGTCCGTGCCCAGGCCCAATGGGCTAAAACTGACCGTTCCCTCTGCGAGCGACTCCTCCTGGAGCTTTTCCAGCCCGCTGGACTCACCCCAAATGCACTTTAATTTCAACGGAAGCTCTTGTGTGCCCAGTAACACTCCCCTATGCACACCAGTGAGGGAGACCCCCAGCACTCCATCCCCCTTTTATTATGGACCCCAGGGAGGGCCGAGCCTTTTCCACAGCTTCTCCAACACATCCACTGCCTCCATGTCCTCACCAACCCCTGAACTGTCCACACCGCAGTCTGCGGGCCCCCACAGTGCCAACCCATTAGATGGATCGAGTTTTTTCTCAGACCTCTCGGGTCACTTCAGCCCCTTCTGGGGGGATGGGTGTCCCGAGTCTGGCAGCTCATCCTCGGACTCGGACTCGGGCTCTGGCATGCCCCGCTTCTTTATCAGGGCCAAGGACAGCTACGAACCATCGCGCCTCCAGAACTCCTACTCCTATATCTGCGAGAAGCTGGAGCGCCTCCGTGCTGAGGCTGAGAATGGCGGCGAGAAAGACGGGGAGGAAGGCAGACGAGGAGGAGAAGTCAGGCCATCTCCCCTTGCAGAAGGGGTGAAGGCAGATGAGCTGAAGGGACGTCCCTCCTTTGTTCCCCAGGGCCTATTCCACAGCCAGCAGCAAGACGGCTGGGCTCTAATGCTGCGCATTCCCGAGCGGAAGAACCGAATGTCCTCCCGGCAGTGGGGGCCCATCTACCTGCGCCTGCTTCCTGGTGGGGTGCTGCAGATGTACTACGAGAAAGGGCTGGAGAAGCCCTTCAAGGAGTTCCAGCTGCACCCTTACTGCCGGCTGTCTTCCCCCAAACTGGAGAGCTACCACGAGCCGCGCAAAATCCAAACCGTGAGAGTGGAGCACGTGTCGTATGGGGAGCGCAAGCGCTACCACCCGAAGCCTGAGGTGACGCACGAAGCGGAGGCCGAGCAGCTGCTGAAGTTTGGCACCACGGACCACAGGGACATGGAGGATCTGATAGCGTCCGTGGAGGAGGAGCTGATGAGGCTCCCTGTGATTTCCCAGCAGCGCAGACACTACGAGGAGCAAGAGCTCTCGCTGAGAATCATCGATCGCCTTTGGATGCGGCTAGACAAGGATGGGAACCTGCTGGAGCGGGCGGCCATCTGCCACATCTACTGCCTGGCGTTCCTCAACGGGGCTGCCGAGTGCTTCCTGGCCCTCAACGACCTGCAGCTGCTCCGCAGGGACCCCAGCTACGGCTCTGAGGAGGACAACGGAGACAGCTGGATGGAGATCGCCAACCACTTCTTCCACAGGTGCGTCAACGAGGGCGAATTCCAGAATTCTCGACTGATTAAGTTCTCCCCACCAGACGCCTGCAAGGTGGAGCTCATGCGGTACAACACAGTGTCCCCTACATCCAGCGAGCTGCCTTTCTCTGTGAAGGCAACGGTTACTGTGCAGGGAGCCTACGTGGAGCTGCAAGTCTTCCTCAACATGGCGCACTCCTTTCCCTCGTCATCGGGGGGCACCGCTGACTCGCAGCTTCCCTGTGAGAATATTCACATCCGAGTTCCCGTGCCAGAGGACTGGGTCAAGGTGTCCAGCACGGTGAGCTTGCTGAAACAGAAGACCCTGAAGGTCCGCATGAACCGGAACACCTGCCTGGGCTCGGTGAGCGCTGCTGATTCCCAGCCTGTCATGCAAGTGTCGGTCGGAACTGTCAAGTACGAGAATGTGTACAGCGCCATCGTGTGGAGGATCGACAGACTTCCAGCAAAGAACACTGGTAAGGGGGGGCCCTAGTTGGGGAGGGAAATGTACCACATATCGGACTTCCTCCGCTTCCATACACATTCCTGATTTAATATTCTTACTCTCATACTCTGTTAGTATATGTGAACAATTCCTAAGTGTAATATCCGCTTTGGGTAATCCAGGAAGAACTTTTAACAACCTTCTGCTGGACAGAATGTTTTAATACAGATTTGTTAACACGGAGCGAAATTATTTCTTAACGTGACCTTTATTTTCCATTGCAGCGATTGATCAGCCACATTCTTTGTGCTGCAAACTGGAGCTTGGTTCTGACCAGGAGATTCCCACTGACTGGTACCCCTTCATTACTATGGAGTTTGAAGTGCCAGAGGCAGTGGTGTCTCGGACCAGGGTAAAGTCTCTGGGCACCGAGAGCGACATCCAGCCACAGAAGCATGTAGGCACCAAGGCACACTATCACTGTCAGGTACGGGTGTGGTGTATTTGCGGTGACAACTTGTCAAGTATCGGTGCAATATTTTTGCATAGAGAATTTGATTTTGTTACTGAACATCGGAAAATTGTAGAGTACGTTGAAGGTACAAACTATTTTTACACGTCTTATATTTATTTGCATTTTCTTCACCCGTCTGTTGCGGAGCAAAATCCACCTCCATTACTATTTCCACCTTTTAGCTGGCAGTAAAATGCACAGAGGATAGGAGTGTAGGACCTTCTTAATTCGGCTCCTTTCTAGTGTTTACAGTGCATGTTTGGTGTTTTGCAATGAATAACAAGGTGTGGAATGTTGCACACCTTTTATGGAAAAAACTGGTCTACAGTTGTTATAAAACGGGAGTTTGTAGCAACAATGTATTTTTGTTTTAAGTCATTTTAAATTGGTTTTCATTTGAATATATGTAGTTTAAAGTTAAAAAAAATGTTTAAAAGCCAAAGTATTTTTACGTAGTGCAGCTTTGTCTGAGAATTTTCAGAACCTAATCTGTAAAAAAAATTAAAAGATATTATTAACCTTTACGTTGTGTAGACAATGAAGAAAGTTAAAAGTAGCCAGAAGCTGACAAAAATTGTACACAATTATGTAATTACCTGTTGGTATTGATAAGGAGGAAACAGAAATAAGATTTTTTTTTAATTTGTTTTATTTTCAGGTAATTAGTTTTAATGTTTTTTGAAGTTAATACAAATAATAAAATAAGGTTTACAGTGTTTTTCAAATTTATTATACCCTTATTTGAAGTTTATGCAGAACCCAACTAGTGAATAAATCCAGGAACATCTGTATTATTAAGCTTTTGTTGATAGTGGGTTAGTGTTAAAAGTGACAATGGATTAACAAAAAAAAAATCAAGTTTCTAACGCAATTCTGGTCCCAGTTGTGTTTGTAAGTTACAGAAACAATGCGCTCAATTTTAGCACTAAACTCAAAAGTCAGACATAACAGAAAACTCAATATACAGTGATGCATGTGTTTTTTTAAAAAACAAATGCTATAAAATGTATATTTAAGTAAGTGAGTGAGCACTGATCTAACATGCAGTGGTTTGAGGACTTTGGGAACAGTTTTGAAATTGATCAGTCTGTCTGTAATAATAGATGAATGTTGATATTCAATTTTTGAGCCGTAAAATCTTACCATCTTACCATTACCTTTCAGGTGGAGATCGAGAAGAAATGGATTGAGACAGAATCACGGAAGCAGTCCGACTGCACAACACACTGATGTTCAATAATGTAAAGAAGATTTTTCCCTTCTTCCAGCTTATCCTTAAGAAACACACCCTGGACACTACTGCACAACATTTATCTCCCTGCGACTGATGTCAAAATTGGACATAAGTGGACTTTATCACAGAGAAACATATTTAAAAGGGATAAGAACTGGGTATACCAATGTGTCATACAGACTTGTGTAATTCCACAGTATGTAGTGTACTATAATCGATGAGACATTTACGTTCCTTTATATTCTTTAATTTCTCATGCAGATAAGCTGTTGATTTGCCACGACACAACATTCCTTTGGAATACAACAATCTGACAACATGCAGGAAATATAAGCACAGGAGCTGAGTATTGTGTTGCAATTTCATTGCTCCCGGTCATGAGGTTATCACCAAGCACAGAAGAGTTACTCCTTCTTGTAAAACAGAACATTCTGTTCTGTTCTCTGTATATAGGGGAAATAACTAGAAATAAATTAGAATCTTAATATATTGCAGTTGCAAGAAATCCCGATAAACCTTCAAAGCCAAGCCAGGTGCACTTTTTTCCTTAAACCCTAGAAAAAATGCTTGGCCCCAACTTGTGACAGTAAGCCTGGGACGTGACTCTGTTTCCACATGTCTCAGCATATGGGAGGCAAGGAATACTTGTGAGGGAACTGCAATAAATCACACGTTTGTGGTGTATGGTACTCACCTATGCAAGATACTTCAGGTTTTGAGCATGTGATGCAATGGTCAGAGCACTGGATTCTGGAGTGAAGGTTGTAGGTGTGAATCCTGGATGGAACGTTGCTGTTGTTCCACTGAGCGAGGCACTTTATTTCGTGGACTGAAGCGAAAAATCTGAAGCATTAATGGGTTATAGAATGTGTAAAAATGCTACTATCCGTTAGCCAAGCAGGTAAATAAATAAAGAAGCAGAAATCTAGACACCGTTGGGAAGGAATTTAAGTTTGGGCTACAATGAACTCCATAAAAATCAAGTTAATATTAGGATGAATATTTAAATGCAGCATGTTGTTTTGTAACTTATGGGCATATTAATTGTGCAACTTTGTACCAGGTTAACTGTAAATGAGTGCTGTAGATAATAATAATAATAATAATAATAATAAAAACATATCAGTGTTTCACAGAGGCTGAGCTGGAGAACCAGCCCACTTAGACGACATGACATTTGGAGATCTCCACAGCGCAAGGGCCACATGTCATCACAACTAGCTGTGCTTTTTACAAGCTTATGTATGAAAGAATAATTTTCTTTCCTGTGCATTTCAGTTTTTAATAACAAGCTCACAATTGCATGTATGAGGGGGAGCTGTTTTGCACAAGAGCATCCATGTGCAAGAAATCCTGCAATTCAGAGCTATGGTTGTATAAAACGAAACACAATATGTGCTGCTGCTCAACAACAATAAAAAGTTAACCGATAGCGAAACTGTGTTGACTGACTGCTTTGGAGAAATAAAATCTTTGTGCTCTAGCTGCAGAAGAAGTCTGCTTAAGAAACCCTCCAGTTATGGCGTAAAATGACGTCATCATTTTGGAGTTGTACTGCATGTTGGACACCCAGTAATTTGAGATTAAGAAAAGAAAAAGTACGAGGTATCAAGAGTGGAAGAATTAATTTAATGTCGTGGTCTGAATATTAATAATGGAGCGAAGGAGACGGAGTACAGAATGTTGAACGCTGAAGAGAGACGCCACCAAAGACGGCACCGGCTGCTCTTTTCCCGCTCGTCACGCGCCTAATGAAGGAGCTCGCGAGCAGCGCAGTTGCGCGCAGTGCTGACGGCCACCTGCAGCTGAGGGGGGAAAAAGGCGGAACGCGGCGATGCTTTCAAATTCCAGCCCCGTTGTGAGTCGCCCAAAGTACTCCAGAGTGTGTAAAAGTGTGTTGTAGCCGACACGTTATGCTGTTAATGTCACCGTTTAAAAAAAACGCAAAGACTACATTTGAATGCTCGTCTTCAGTCCTGCTGTAACTTCTGTTGCAGTGAGTTAGCTGTGTGTGACTGTCACTGTGCACTGCGAGAGATCATTGATTGATTTAGCTACCGCTCTCCTGCTGAGTGATCGTATATGCTTATTTTTAAAATAAAAATAAAAACGAAAAGCTAACTGCTTTGCTTGGTTTAGTTGTAGAAAGTGAAACACTTTTAAAATTCAACGCTGCTAGTTTCAGTTTGTTGTTGCATTTCGTTTAGAAGTCTTAGTCAGGCGCCGCCGGTTTTATCTAATTATTTAAGACTGTCACTGAGAGTCTCCTGCTGATGCGAGTATTGATACTTTCAGTTGGGCTAAAACAGCTCAGTACTACTGTGTTAGGTACCATTTTTTTTTTTATTAACTCTTTACTCGGCTTGACCGCACCAATCCCTCGTATAGCGGGGTTAATTCATCCCAGGAACTCGGTCCTCTGCGAATTGCCATAGTATTATTTCCACCCAGAAAAAAACAAGTTCCCCAGAGAACGTCACTTAAAATTTGACATGTCAAATAGCAGGACAGCCGTCCCATGTTTAAAAATGTTATTTTCAGCGTTTTCGGGACACATTTTGAAAATGATTTTCGTATTCCGGCTCAGGGATGTTTCGTGCAAAGTTCACAAAATCACTGTTTCTCACTCATTGCGCTGCACGCGAACATGATTATGACGCTAACGACGCTGTTCGGCGGCACTAACCAAATTTTAACAATACAATATTTAACATTATCATTTTTTAAAAATAAAAGATCCTTGCATTAAGGCTTTATTTATACAAGCTGTCATTGTTTCCAGAGTAGTAGAGGTTTATGCGCTGAATTTTAACCAGAACCTATCCAGAGTGACAAAAACCTTTTAGGTTTGAGAAATAGTGTGTATTTCTTCCAGAATATTTGAAATGAGTTCCTGATACAAGCAAATGTATAGAAAATGCCTGTTTCCAAAACAAAAATGACCATGCAATTAGCGGTATGAGAAAAGGGTATGTATTTTTGTTAGTTGCTCTAGCAGTTCTGCATTGTATGGGTCCTGTTATGTAAAGGATGAACATACACATTTGCTGTTTTTTTTCCCCTCTGGGAAAATGTGGAATGTCTTCCAGCCCAAGCTCTACATCTCTGTCATTGATGATGTCATTGAGAGTATGCGGGAGGTCTTTCTGGATGAAGGTGTGGAGGAGCGTGTGCTTGAGGAGCTCAGACAGGTGAGGGCGCACCTTGCGAGTCCTAAGGAAGGTAACCTGGCTTTTATGTGGTTAGGTGCACTGATGCGAACCTTGACTGCAAGTGTTCACCCTGACCTATTCGAACATGCTGTTCAGCGTGATGTTCTTCACGTAACGTCATACTGAAATGTCCTTTACTGATTTTGAAACGGTGCCTCCTAATCTTATGAGCACAACTAGGACTGGATCTGTGTTCATTATTCATTTTGTTTTTAACTCTGTTAGCGTGGTACAAGAGATCTCAATCAGTAAATGCTCAATACAGACGTTCCTCAATACATTTACTAAATAGGTTTGTAAAAGGGTGGCACTGTGGTGGAGCGGGTAGTACTGCTGCCCCGCTGTGCCTTGAACTGTTTGGGTGTAGGTTCAGATCCAGAACTCTGTGTATAGTTTGCAGGTTCTCCATGTGTTCATGTGGGTTTCCTTCTGCAGGCCACAGTCATGCATTTCAGGTTAACTGATGACTCTAAATTACCCATACTTTGTGACTTAGTGAATGTGGGCGTGGCCACCCTCCGCTGGACTATCATCCTGTGTAAAGTGCGCCCCTCCTGGCCAAGTGCACAGTGATTCTGAGACAGATTTTGGACCGCTGTAACCCTGACACGGACAAGTGGTGAACAAGAGTGAGGTTCTGTAAACATCTCGGCTATGGTTACGATAAGTAAAAAGTATTTAAGATTGTAGTATTTATTTTGAGTTACATTACAGAAGTAATTTAAAATGACTGAAAAAACCCTAATAAATTCTGATTGACTGATTCATTCTATAAACAAGTGTAACTTTAGTCGTTGGGTTATTGATCACAGATACAGAGGAATAACAGACACAAACTCAAATATGGGTGGAAGCAAAGTGGTCTGACACACCTATTCCATAATTGTGTTTATGTAAATAGATTACTAAAATTTTTCTTGAGGAGCAAAAGCAAACTGTGAAAATGCAAGTTAAAAATAAACAGGAAACAACTGTTTGAAAATGTGTAGCTGTTGGGGGGCATGGTGGCGCAGCAGGTTTGGCTGGGTCCTGCTCTCTGGTGGGTCTGGGGTTCGAGTCCCGCTGGGGTGCCTTGCGACGGACTGGCATGCCGTCCTGGGTGTGTCCCCTCTCCATCCAGCCTTGCACCCTGTGTTGCTTGTTCGCCACGACCCCGCTTGGGATAAGCGGTTTCTGACTCTGTGTGTGTGTGTGTATAGCTGTTTGTAATATGTGACATTGTTACCAGGTAAACATTTTGTTCCCCCATATGCATCTCATTGAAATGTCTAATACTACAAACCTTGTGAAATAGTGCAATAATTTAAAGTGATTAAAGCACAATAAAATGGGAAGATTTAATTGAAACCTATTCTGACAATGTTGGTAAAGGATCTGTAGGGGCCATATATGTACCAGGTTATTTGAGCCTTCTGAATACTTCTTTCAGTCCTATAGTCTTCACTTTATACCCTCTTCAGCATCTATGCTACGTTGTACTAGTTTAAAAAACCTTGATGAATGAAGGAGGGTTACAAGTGAGCTTTAATGGCCAATAATCAAAATTGTTTGTTTTCATATAGCTGTGGGAGTCTAAGGTTATGCAGTCAAAAGCTGTTGAAGGTTTCATGAAAGACACCCTCAATCCATCCAACTTTGTTCTGCAGCTTCCTACAAACTATGCGCAGACACTTCGTAAGCCCACAGGTCAGTTTAAGAAGTTTTTGGAATGCTCCATTCGTTATACCATGTTGTGAATGATCATTAGATCTTTGTGGTGTCTGCTGTAGTGTCTTTTTGTGTCATTTCTTTTGTTTTACTTGTATTTCTCCATTAAGCACTATACATTTCATAATTCAGTGGATGATCAGATTCAAAAACAGGTTGTTGAATACTTTTTAGTTAGGCAGCTTTAGTAGCTATTTGCTTATTATTTTACATGTAAATGGCCTGACTTACTGTTGCAGTACTACTTAAATAAATCCCTGTAAACTAGAAAGTGGTTAATATTAGCTTTCATTGTAACAGAAATTACAGTATCTGGTCATCGGGCTAAAGTGACAGTGTTAAAGATTGAGTTTGGGAGCTGGAATCGCAATTGTATGCACTCGTTTGAGATAAGTTGCAGCACCTTCAAACTTGGTAAACAAAAATTGCACAGTATACATGTACTAAGTTTGAGAGTGCTGTCTCTTTTTATGGTAATCTTTCGCTGTAACAGAGATTTACTTTAGAGAAAAATCTGATTTTTGACTTATGCTTTATCCCACCAGCCTCAATCGTCATTCCTGCAGGTCAAAATCTTCATAACTTCACTGCCAAGGCGGTAAGTCCCAGTATGCATCATGCCACATAAAATCATACAAAACAGGGTTCCGAATGGCTCAACCAGTGCGTGCATATGTCCTGAGCTGTGGCACTTGTGTACCTGCTGCTGTTAGGCTGAATGGATGCTTGCCATCCAGGTGGGCAAAATTACAATTACATCCTTTCAGTTCTATTAACAATAGTCGCTGCACTGCTAATGCATTTGAGGTCAATTGTGTTGTATACTACTGTGCAGCTGCATCCTTTAAGATGACCCATCAACCTGTTAGGGTTCCATTCAGAAGTAGAAACAGCCTTTGAAAATATCCAGGCTGGTGTTGGAGCATTGGTGTTGATAGCATAGTTTGATATGTAGAATTCAAGAAAAGTAAATTTAGGTGATTTTTAATGCAGGTCTGTTAGACACCATTAGATTTTCTGAAAATCTGTAAGCTTTGTGTAATGTCACTTGGAAATGGAGGCAAGATGCTAATGTACAGTTGTGAATCTTTAGGTGTTTACAGTTGTTTAGTTGTGTGCTAGACTCATATGTAAAACGGCGATCTTTCTAGATCCTTCTGTAGGAAATATAGCCCTTGACTGTCCCATGGTCCTCTTAATTTTAGATGCTTTTGACTAAGACGTTCTGTTACCAACGCCATTATAGTAATTTTGTCTCCTAAAAAAGTTGTGTGGATTTGTTTCCTATTGACGCTTGCACCCTTTGTGTTGGGAATAGCATATGAAAATCTTTTGCGACTGGGGGCAAAAAATTAGGTCAGACTGACATAGTGATCATAGGAAAAGGCAAATCCTAAGTGTGAGATGATATTAAGGAGCCTATTTAGGAATAAATAATGTTCATTTGCGGGGGGTGCGGTGGCGCAGTGGGTTGGACCACAGTCCTGCTCTCCGGTGGGTCTGGGGTTCGAGTCCCGCTTGGGGTGCCTTGCGACGGACTGGCGTCCCGTCCTGGGTGTGTCCCGTCCTGGGTGTGTCCCGTCCTGGGTGTGTCCCCTCCCCCTCCAGCCTTGCGCCCTGAGTTGCCGGGTTAGGCTCCGGTTCCCCGTGACCCCGTATGGGACAAGCGGTTCTGAAAATGTGTGTGTGTGTGTGTGTGTAATGTTCATTTGCATTTTTAATTTTTCGGTATTACAGATGTCAGTAACGATCCTTGACTTTTCAGTAGTTCTTGTTGCATTATATGGTAGCTGCAACTTTTATGTTATATACTTCCTAAAATATGATTTTCAAAATTTCAGTGTCAGGATTGCGATGTTAGTTATATTTTTATGGTTTCTGATCTTGGAACGGTTATGACTATGAGCAGTGGGATGTACATGGGGTAACCAGTTTGCATGGTGAAGAAAGGGAATTACTGGTTTGTGTTTATGGGTGGAGGAGGGTAACGTCGATAAGAGGCCTGAAAATTTACCAGGGAAGGAAAAGGTGCCTGGATGTGGGAGGTCAGGTGGCCCTGCATTGATCACTACTTGTTGAGAAGTAGCTCAAGTGAGTCGGTTGAAGTCCAGCGGCAGGTCTCGTACCAAAGTCCGCAGGGTATCGGTACCCCTGGCACTGAGGAGGCAGGACTGGCTGCTGAGTTGCTGGTTGGTGGAAGCCAGGCAGGTGAGACTGTGCAGACAGCGGGTAGTAAACCAGGGAAGGAAAACTTTAGGGCGCAATGGTCAAAGGTTAGGTGGCTGGGGGTAGAGAAGCTGGGGTATGGGGTAGTATAAATAATGAGTTAATGGGCATTTTGAGAAAGGTGAAAGACAGCGGAAAAAGTTGGACTGATTTAAAGGAGGTTATTTATAGCTGTGGGGTGGAGAGATCTGGAGTTATGCAGGTGAGGAGTAAGGAGCAGCTGGATGTAGTAAAGTCAAGACGGCAGGTAGAGCTAGAGAGGCTTGTTCAGGAAAAATGGCAGATTAGAAGCTGGTGGAGGTGAGCTGAGGAGGGGAAAGGGAGGGTATTAGTGTATTACAGGCTGGATTAAAAAGTAGATTAAGTATATTAAGGAGGGTGGAGACTCTTAGAAGGAAGAGAACGAAGAAGGAGCAGGCCAGGGTGGCAGTTTTCAGAGATTCTTTTAAATTTGCAAAGACTTTGTTTGGTAAGGAGAGGTCTGGGACACTGAATGTGGAAAAGCAGGAGCTGGATATTATCTGTACAAGGTGTACTCTGGCAAAGAACTTGATGGTTGGCGTGAGTTACCAGTGGATATCCCCCCTGTAGGGAAGATACAATGGCAGATGGATGTGAGCCCTCCAAGGTGGGGGGAGGTACAAGATATTGTGTGGCAGGCAAGGGCCTCCTCGGCACCTGGCCCAAATGGAGTTCCATACGAGGTGTACAAATGTGCACCAGATGTGCTTAAGTTTTGGTGGAGGTTGATGGCTGTTTTGTGGAAGAAGGAGGTTATTCAGAAATTGTGGGGTAGAGCAGGAAGAATTTTTCTTCCTAAGGAGAAGGATGCTGTTTGGATAGGCCTATTAACCTTGTCAATGTTGAATTGAAAATTTTCTTTAGCATTGTGGCAGGGAGATTGGTGGCATATTTGAAAGCAAATAGCTTGATTGATACATCTGTGCAGAAGGCAAGGCTTCTGGGGTGCTCGTGGTGCTTGGAGCACTCTTTATATCTGATTTGGTACCAGATGCAGGCTGCCAAGAAGGAGAAAAGAGGTCTCTGTGTGGTGTTTTTTGACTTGACAAATGCTTTTGGGTCGGTGCTGCACAGTTTGCTATGGGAGGCATTCAGGTTTTTTAAGGTCCCTGAGAGTGTTACGAGGCTGGTGACAGCCTACTTTGGGGATATTCAGTTCTATTTCAGTACAGAAAGCTACACGACGACTTGGCATCAGCTGGAGGTTGGAATCGTGGTTGGATGTACAATTTCGCCACTGGCATTCGCAATGGAAGTTATTACAAGGGCTGGGACGCGCCTACCCCCTATTACAGCATTCATGGATGACATGATTATAGTTATAGGTATGGCTCCTTGTACCCGTCCTTTGTTGCCTAAGCTGAATGATAATTTGAAGCGGGCTAAGTTTACGGTTAAGTGCAGTCTGCTGATTATTCTTGGAAAGGTGATGCAGGGGAGATTTTGTATCAGTGAGGAGGTAATTCCTTCTATTTTGGGAAAACCAGTTAAAAGCCTGGGCAGGTGGTGGTGGTCCGTGTTGTGTGATGAGGGGGAGGTCGTGGCACTAAGGGTGTTCAGAGCATTGATGCATCCCCCTTACCAGAGAAATTGAAGCGGTGTGTTTGCACTTCACCCTATTGCCTTGCATTAAATGGCCATTTACGGTGCATGAGTTTTCTGTCAGGGATGCAGAGAAAATGAAGCAGGTAATTAGTAAGGAGGTAAGGAAGTGGTTTGAGGTTCACTGCTGTTAAGTAGTGTAGCGTTATATGGTAAGGGCATGTTGGAGCTGCCATTGACAAGTTTGGTCGAAGAGAATAAGTGTGCTAAAGTGGACTTGGAGATGACATTGGCTGAATCGATGTGATGGCGAGAAAGGTAGTGCCGTCAGTAAGGACGGGTAGGGGGTAGAACCCCAGAGACGTGGTTCGATGTGCGAAAGGGATGATGCAGCTGTTGGATGTGGCTGGTCACATGCAGAGGAGGAAGGTGAGGTTTGGCTCTGGCCAGATGCGGCAGCTGTGGAGTATTGCCCCGGAAGTGGATAAACGGTACATGGTTGTTGAGCATGTTTGAGAACAGGAAGAGGAGAGGAGGAAATTAAGCCACTTGGTCTTGAGTCATGGAGATGTGATGGCAATTTCGGATGTCTTACTCCGTGGCTTCCTGGTGAAGTCAGTTGGGTTGGGTGTTTGTTTACAGTTGTGTACACAGTCGGGGTGTAAAATCGTATCCTGTGTGCGTTGAATATTTTCAAAGGATATACTGCCTTTAAAAATATATTCTCCTCTCTTTCTGTACTCAGTGGGTTGGAGGCCTGTGAGTTTTGAACAATAAATTTGTGTCTGCAACAACAGGTGAAGTGAGATTCTGCTGAGATGAAAAAGGTGCTTTAAGAAAATTCTTTTAAAGGAAATAAGTTTAACAACTGCTGCAGGGTATGTAGATGTGAACCTTGGATTTACTGATAAGTTTTGAAAATTATTTGTGGTTATGTGACTTTCTTACACATTGTCAGACATCACTTTTTATGTATGTCCCATAGAACAGTTCTAGTACTCTGGCTACCTTTTCCCTTCCACCTGGAGTGAGCTACCCAGTTCAGATTCCCGCTGGAGTCACGCTGCAGACATCCTCGGGTGAGAAACCTTTCTGAAGCCCCTGGTGAATTCTGTTCACATTTCCCGTCCAGATATCCAATTATGCAAAATCTGGCTCAAAACTGCAGAGATTTGAGACTGCTGTTTTCTCTTGCGGTTCATATTAGTTCGAAGTGCTGCATTTCTCCTCAAGAATAATTACCTTGTGCTATATACAGGCAATTTTTTGTGGGAACTACAGATAAGAAAGTTTTAAAAGACAGACACTAATGAAACTTTATGTACTTCAAACTTGTTTTTTTTTTTTTTTTTTTTTTTTTTTCCCATGTGGCCATATCTCTCAACAATTCTAATCCAAAACGGACTGACATTCCTACTACCTGCTGTAATTTTTATTGTTTTGATTGCTTGTATGCCCCCCCGCAAACCTCCACACTAACTTGGCCTCCATTAAAATACCATTCTTAGATTTTTCCATTGATCCTCTGCATAGATTGCATGGGATCAGAGAGTTCTGTATAACTGGTTACAGGAAAAAGTTGGTGCAATGCCAGTTTTGCAGTCTGAGTCACACATGCATCCTGCATTGGCACAACCTAAAGAATACCAAAAATGTATTTTCTTTCATTTAGATGCAGAGTATTTCTTTATATGTCATGCTGCAGTTCTTTATTCTGGAGAGTTATTTCCTTATTAGCTTTATATTTTAACTCTGCTGTATAACTGGTTCAGCTTTAATGGCCTAAATACTAAGATTTTTCAAAAATGCTTTGAATAGTATTCATACAAAATTCAGAACGTGCAACTTAACTATAATTAGAGGACTACCTGCTTCTGACTTTGTCATTTTAGGTCATCTGTATAAGGTCAATGTTCCAGTGATGGTGACTCAAGCACCAGGCAGCCATCGCGTTCTCTCTCAGCCCATTCAGCATGTCCTTGAACAGAGAGAGCCTGTAGCACACCAAGAAACTACAACCAACTCCACTGTCCTGCAGACCATTGCTCCTCCAGTAAATGACCTGTATAACCACCCACCAGCCCCGACTGGCCCTGTCATTCAGCCCACTGAGCCTCAACCCGTTGCCTGTCAGCAGCTCGGTCAGGGGCAGTGCACCTCCACTGAGCTCCCTGCCGTGCAGCCTCCAGTGGTGCAGAAGCTATTGCATTCCCAGCTGCCCCCAGAGAGTCCTAGTGATAGTCCCTTTACGCTGGAAGGCATTGACTTCAGTCCCCAGCCACTAGATATGAGCCCAACTTCATCTTTTGTTGGCCAGCTTACTGGTCTCCAAGAAAAAGCAGGACAGATGCAGGTCTTGGGGTCAGAATTTGGAGGCAGAGAAGAAGAGGATATGAATAATGCAGAAATGGGTACTTTGCCTAAAGTGACTGAAAATACTGGGGCTGTAAACCTAGAACACTCAGAAGATTCTGTTAAGGTAAGAGTCTAAGCTGGCCATTGCCCATTAAGCATCTGGCGTTAGTGGCCTTTCAGTCACAATTTAACTCAACTTAGGAAAGTCACTATAAACTTTTTATCTGTGAAAACTTCTGCATATATAAATCTGAAATTGCTCCAAGTGGTACCGAGAACCTTCCTTAAAAACGGTTCTATGTTAAAAAATATTGTTGCATATAAGGGAGTTGGGGTTCCTTATAGGAAGCTAACTTAATTTCTTTCCCCTTTGCTGGAGGCGGCCCTCATGAAAGCCGTCAGCTACAATGACCTATTGGACATAGTACAGCTGGATGGAGTGTGTGACAGCAGTTCTGAGGAAGAGCAGGCTGCTGGTGGACCAGAAGATGACTTTCTGGGCATGATCAATGCAGAGGCACTGCGGGCACTGCAGGAGGGCGACGGCAGCAGTGATGGAGGAAGCTCGAACAGCAATAACAGTGATGTGGAAGATGTTATGCCAGAAGAGGAGGAGGTGAGGGCTTTATAGGAAGTGATTTCAATGGGGGTGGGGGTGTTTAGTTGACACTGGCATCTGTGGCATAGTGGGAATACGTATGACTGCTACACACCTTTAATGCAAAAGATGTCAGCAACTGCAGACATACACCTTCTTTGGTGAGCAGGGTGGTCTTTGTACAGGTAATACCACTATGAAAGGTCAAAGCAGATGTTCTTACTTTTCAAAGCCATACTCTTCCTCCTCCTGAAATATATTCCTAACTGTGACTGCAATGGAACAAGACATCTGTTGTCAAAAACTGAAAGCACTGTAGGCTACCAGCTCAACTCTGGATGCTTTTTAGATATTTATTCTCTAAGAGAATGCTGTAGATGGGGCTGTTGCATTGTTTTCAGACTAGAAAAAACTTTTATGGCCATCTTGCGTGAAAAGTCCTAGCATTTTTGCCCTGTGTAGCCAGACAAGCAGGGCACGGTGTCTGTTTGCCAACGTGTGGAATGCTTCATCAGACTGTTTGAAAGTGAAGGTTGAAGGCAGATTTAAGTATTTTGCAGTGCATAGAGCTTTGATCCCTTCAATCGAAAATTCACATTATGGAGTAGTACCCTCATCAACATGTTTTGCACTTTTCTTCTTTTGCCTCAAAGGGTTAAATAAATTTCCTTTCATCAGTATAATACGAATGGTTGTTCCCGGCTTGGCTGTCCTTGCAAGGGACATTGAAGTTAGATAGTAGCAGAGGAGGAGTACGGTTTACAGAAGTTTAAAATTCCTACCTATATCAAGGACTGGTTGCTGATCTTCGTTCAGTGTTCCCAGATTTTCGTTTTTTCTTCCTGTATTTTAATTTAACCCTTCTGAGGCCCAAAGCTCTGTACTCCATATTGAATGTGGATTTCATTTACATTGATGCATGTGGCATATACTTTTCAGAAAAGTGATGTACAACTCACTTCCAGCTAGAGGAAGCCGAGGAAGAAAGATGAGAAGATACACGAGAGAATGTTTTGGCAGGTCAGACACGGCTTGTGCCACAGCATTCTGTAACAGTTGAAGAGGCTTGATGGCGAAGGCTGGAATACTAGAAAAGAGGGAACTGCAGTCGTCTAGGCAGGATATTGCAACACTCCTGATCAGGTGGCAGGTAGCATAGTGGTTGTAGAAAAGTGGCAGCTAATGAATAAATGTAAATTCACTGGATATAGTGCGGTTATGGCTTTGGTCTTTGTAAGAACTAAAGACTAGAGTTAGTTGTTACTCCCAGCCTTTTAATTATGATGGGTGGATGAAATGAGGAAGTTCTTCAATGAGATGCAGCACTTTTGATGAGGGGAGGGCCAGCAGGAAGGTAGAATATTTCAGTCTTGGAGAGGTTGAGTTGCAGGTGGTGATTTTGTCAGCCACGTAGATACGTGAGGGTATATCTGTGATGTTTGGGGGTAGGGTGGGAAGAGCTGTGCATCATCTGCATAGCAATTATAAGAGAAGCCAAGGGAAGGAGCACAGATAAAGGGCAAAGGACTGAGCCCTGTGGAATACCTGTTGAGAGAGACTGAGGGGCCATGCCAAACTACCATCAAACCATTTCAATCGTCCTTGGATGCCAAACTGTTCCAAGCAAGCTAAGGAGGATGTGGTGGTTGATTATGTCAAATGCAGAGTAGAGGTCAGAGAGAATTGGAACAGTAGAGGGGCATACAGTTCTAGCATACTGAAGAATTTCTGAGATGGCATGTTGGGTAGGCAGATCATGAATCCAGACTGGCCAAGGAATGTGGGTTTTGTAAAGAAGGAGGGAGCCTGGTCTGTAATTTTGAACTGATTTTGAGTTCATAGATTTAATAGTGGTGTGAAGTTGGCTGTTCTGAAGGCAAATGAGAACCAACCAGAGGAAAGAGAACCAAAGATGGATTAAACGGAATTAGTTGCAGGGGAATGGTCTGCAAAAGAAGAGAGTTAATAGGATTAGGATGGCAGGTGGAGACTTTGGGTGGTAGCATGAGGTTGAAGTTTAATGTAAATGTTCCATATTTTTTAAAAATTACTAGGAAGGAATAGTCAACATTTGGATAAATTTTTATGCAGCTACTCGAGTGATGAACATTTATTCATATGGTGAAAAACTAACTATTTAAGTCACACGTCTGCATCTAAATCTCTCTCTCTGCTGATGTAATGCACATAATATTTTCTATGAGATGTACATCACTTCAGGAATATGGCCTTGATGAGTGACTTGGCACTAAGTGAAAAAGATGTGGAGAACTTGCTGGTGATGGCATTTTTGTTTTCTCCCCTCTTCTCCCTTCTCCTCCTGAAGTATAAGACAGCAGTGAGGGTGGAGGTAGGAAATGGCAGCAGAGGGGCAGTTAGGAGTGAAGAAAAAGTTGAAAAAGGTGCATTTGGATTAATGTAACCTGATCATCTCTCATGGAAAAAAAATTTCAGAAGAGACAATAGTGGAAGGAAGCAAAAGGCTTGTAAAATGTTACGTCCATGTGACTTCTACATTTCTGCTTTCTCCAATCAGTTACATAAAGTTTTGATCAGCTATATTAAGTTAATTTCATTAACTTATTGATATATCATTAGGCTTCAAGCATAAGCCATCATGTAAAATTTTTATTTTTTGCAGTCCCTTTCAAACCTATTGCTTTTTAACTTCTGTGTGGTCTTCGGGTATGCCTACTTTTTATTGCCGTAAAACTGTGCTGTTTATTGTATAAGGTTGCTTTTCTTCCAGGACCCCCTGAACTCTGGGGATGATGTGAGCGAGCAGGACATCCCGGACCTCTTTGAGACGGACAACGTTGTGGTGTGTCAGTATGATAAGGTAATGGCAGTGATCCTTACAGATGTATTATCTTTCCATCTTGTTTAGCAAGCAATAGGCATACTTATATTCAGCAGTGTTGCCTCTTGAAGACCTTAATGAAATACAGGCAGGAGAACTTATGGGGAAAGTTGTACAAGTCAAGTCAGCACCTGCTCATATTGGTGTGTCTGTAACTATGCAGTAAAAGCATGCAGAGTATAATAATGGGACTCAGAACAGTTGCTTATGGTATTCCATGCAGTGTTAAACAGTGGTTTGGTAGCCATTTCTTTAAAATGTCCCTTTTATACATGTTCGTTGAATGAATCAAACTACTTGCACAAAATGATTTTCTCTGGGACGTAACTGTGTTCCAGTAAAAGCTCAAGTTCATAAAATAAGTATCCATGGAAACCCCACTATAACATTTTATGGCTTACTTTCAGATACACCGCAGTAAGAACAGGTGGAAGTTCTATCTGAAGGATGGGGTGATGTGTTTTGGGGGGAAGGACTATGTCTTCTCCAAAGCAGTTGGTGAGGCTGAGTGGTAAAGTGTTTTTTGAGGTGATGCTGGAGGGGGGGGTTTCAGCTGACATTCCATGCAAAAGATACAGGGCATTTGATAGTTTACATAACTCCTGTATCCCCTTGATTACAGAGGCCAAATATAAGCAGTCAGTTTAAGAACTGTAAAATTTATAGGGTTATATGTTATGTTTAGTTGAGCATATAAAAGGCACATATGTGCCAGTAAATACATCTGTTGAAATTTGTCTGCACTTTATACGATTTACTTATTTCTTAATTTTTTTTCCTCAGTAAATCTGCCAGTTTATTTTATCATTAGGACAGTTAGATATCCGATCAATACTTATTGGTAGTGTTGGCAAAACCTATGATTTTGATGTAACTGTTTTCGATTGAGCAACTGTCAGTATCAAATGGATTTTTTTTTTTTTGGTTTACGTTCAGTAAAAGACAGTACTGATGCAAATTCAGCTTCTACATTTTCATCTTGTGAAGAATGTCTTTGAATAGTTGTGTCCAGGTATTGCTCCCTTTGGAAGCATATTGGTAACAGAATAACTGAACTTTCCTTCCTTCTTATGGATGCATTAAGAGCCACAGATTGCTGTCGATGTCTGAAAAGAATGCATTAACCAAGTCCAAATCTAATACGAGCAGATTTTTCTGGAATGTAATGGTTAATTTAGAGGTTTTCAGTGGAATGAAACTAAAGCATGAACCATGTACACTACCAACCAGACTGAACTAGTTGGTTTGCATTCTGAACTCTGGTAGCAAGCTCATTGCTTAAACCAGACCGCATCCTGCATCGCTAAATCAAAAACTTGCAGTACGTGAAAATCGTGATTCAGCACTGCTCTTGACAGTACGAGAACCAAATATGCGACAGGATAGGTGGGGTGCTGATGTCTGAACTCGATTCCATTGTTACCTTGATGCCTTTAACGATACAACTGCTTCCCACCTGTGTGCACCAGGAAGCTGGTCTGCAACACCTCCCTAACAAAACAACCCAGGTCAAGGTGCTCTCTTTCCACTAAGTGCTAATTGCTGCAAGCTGCTTTCTGTTATAGTGAAAATGAACTGCTGTCCTCCTCTCCCCCCACAATGCCTGCTCTGTGGGTCAGGCATTGCTTGTCTGCTGATGCAAGAACACTCCAGACCATGGCTAGACTCCACTTCTGGAAATGCACATGCATTTCGATGGCAGACTTCTTCAATAAAGTAAAAAGTCACCCTTCCTTCTTTGTTCACCTGATAAGAACAACAGTCTCGTCACTGAAAATGGAAAAGCAGAACTTTAAAAGGCAATCTAAGAAATTAATGAAATGCTAACAAGATTAAGGACACTGCCTATTATTAATGCCTTCAGTAATTAACTTGCATCCAGAACATTAGTTTCCCATCACAATACTACTATTTTATTATAAAAATGTCGATCACGAGAACGCTTCACTATGTACAATATTGAGTCAGCACCATGGGACTGAATTGTCAGCACAAGTCTACATGTTGGTATATTTCCATTTCATTCAGGACTTCTGTTGCGAAACCAGTCCTGGGCCTTGATGTGGTAAGTGTAGAAGTGCAACATGCTGGGCTTCTGGGAGGCCCTGGTCTTGGGGCCACAGGGGGGCGCCTGGCTCTTGGTGCGGTATCTCTCAGTCCAATCCTGGCACCAGCCACAGCGGTCAAGCAACTGACAAACATCCTGGTGGAAGGCCTTGGTAAAAATGGTGTACAGAAAGGGGTTGCAGAGGGAGTTGATGGGGTAGAAGAGGACCAGCAGGATCTTTGAATGGGACAAGGTGATGAGTGGCACCCGCAGTGCAGCAGAGATGGCAAAGAAGGAGATGGGTGCCATGCACAGAAAGTCAGTGAAGATGAGCACAGCCATGCGCCTGGCAATCTTGGCATCTGCACGCTGAGTGGTGAGCCGTGGATTCCGGACAGCCCAGTAGATATGCCCATAGCAACCACAAATGACTAGGAAGGCAGCTACATTGAGGAGCAGCACAGCAACAACATAGATCTGGGAGACCACGGTTTCGATGTCCATAGGCAAGCAGATGCTCACCTTGGTGTAACTGCTGACCCCCAGGAAAGGAAGCAGGGCAGCCAATAAGGAGAAGGCCCAGCCTGCTGCCATCATGGCTGCTACATGCCGTAGCTTTAGCTTCCGGTCTAGCTGCATGGCATAGGTTATGGTATGCCAGCGCTCCAGAGTGATCACAGTGAGTGTGTAAATGGACAGCTCACTGGCAAAGACGGTCAGGAATCCAGCAACACCACAACCAGCCCCAGTCTGCCAGGTAATAGCGTAGTTGTAGTATTCACGCAGGGATTGGTGGTCCATGACAGCAATGAGGAGGAGGTAGACCCCTATGCAGAGGTCAGCGAAAGCCAAATTACTCATGAGGAAGCGGCAGACAGTCAGCTTACGGTGGCTGGTTAGCAGGATCCCAAGGACCAGGAGGTTGCCCAAGATGGCCATGGTAGCAACAGGCCATGTGATGATGCGCAGGAAGGCATACCCCAAGAGGTCTTCACATGGGTTGAAGGCATCAGGCTCTGGGGTACACTTGATTGGGTTTGTACTTATACACATATCAAAGTCTGGATACTGCAGTTCTTCATCTCCAAGGTCATCGCTGTCCTCCGTCATATTTTCTGATGCATATCTGGAATTGATGATTAAAAAGGTTCAAATGAAAGACAGATTACTTATTTGGGGAAGCAGCTGTCATATTCAGCTTAACATAGTCATAACCTTCTACAGTAAACTCAAATAGTTTTTGTTGGTTATACAGCCATACAACCTGAGCTTGACTTCATGGGGAAATCCATGAATTTATTCTCAGGTTATGAATTTTTTCTTAACCCTGTGTGTATATAAATTAACCTTCAAGACACTCTAAAAGCAGGGTAAAAATTATATTAAAATGGGTTTAAAATTCAAGTTACTGGCTTACGTGACTGCATAGACGTTGTCGCTTTTACATGGCACTGTCAGATTCCCAAAAGTTTTCAGAAAGGCGATGCTTCGGGGGCAGAGAGGTGAGAAAGTGGTCAGAGGCTGTCACTTGGCCTGAGGGCATTGTGAACATTGCCTGTCGATTTTTGTACCTCTGCTTCCTGTGCCAGGTGTGGAAGGCGCAGCAGTGGCTAGAGTAGGTGAACTGTGCTTCCTGCAGGTTGAGAAGGCTCTCCAGGGGGGGCAGTGTCTTCAGGGCTGGAGCAGAATGAGCTGCCAGTACTCTCACCTCCAGCAGCCCGTGGGTGGGGAGGGAGTGGAGGGCAGTGTGAGACACGTCTCTATGTAATGCAAGAGAAAAGGGAGACCGCTGAAATCGTCCGATTTCACCGTGTTGTGGGCACGCACTTCAAACTAAGGTATAAGGTAATAGAGCTACAGCCCAAAAATGTTCAGTAAGAAACTGAAATTAAGAATATAATATTTTTTTTTCTCTCTCTGATGGACTTGAAAGTACAATGTGCCTGCAAAATGTATAATGTCTGAGCTTGACTGGACTCATGATTATTTTTCCTTATTCATATACAAACATGTTGTTACAGGCATAAATATTTTTGGAGCACCTTAAAATAACTATTAATTAGCATGAACTTTTTAGATACCCCTAACAGGCAACCCATAGAAATGGCATTTGTTTCAGAGCCATGTTGCTACTGTCTATTCCTAATGGAGTCCCAGGTTACCAGATGACTTTTGCTTTTTTTTTTTCCCCCCCCCTCCGGTTGGTGATTTTAATCAGTCTGTGTGTGAGCTCAGAGCAGAAAGCTGACTTATTGTTATGACTTCAGTTAGTAAAGCTGTTTGTTTGCTGTTGCCTTGCTGATTTGCTTAGTGTCCCATAAGATGGAGATGGGCATTTTGTTGAGCTCAATAGATGCTCATTTAAATCGATTTTCCTCCCTAATGAAGTATATGAATTTGTTTCACTTCTTGAGTTTAAGTGCTTAAGTTTAATAGCTTAAGGTTTTTTTCTTGCATTAAGCCATCACTGTCCACAGATGCTTACTGAAATGTTGAGGGGGGCTTTACCATCCGTGTGCTAGATTAACACACCCATAAGAGTACCCTCTTGAGATACTCATTTGCTTTTGCTGACAAACGAGGAAAACATAGTATATATTACAGTGTTCAGCTGAATGACACATGCAAGTGTGTAGAAGGGATAATGTGTTCGTAAAGGTCGACATCAAGTCTCAAAGACTTCTAGTTAGCTTTTATTTTTGCAAAAATTAATCCATCTGGAGCCAGAGGGCAAGGTTTATTCATTTTACATTTACCTGATCCTTTTCTCCAAAGCGACTTATAATACTCAGTTATCTGCAATTATTTACCAATTTATAAAGCTGGGTTATTTTGCTGGAACAATTTAGGATAGGTACATTGCTTAAAGGTATTACAGCAGGAGGTTGTGTCTCAGCCTGCAATCTTGGAGTACAACGGCAGCAACACTAAGCCCTGCGCTACCATGACTGCTGCCTCCGGTCATGACTATTTTATACTGATTCTCCACCAGTTCTAAGCTTTTTAGTGGCTGTGCTGCAAATTAGTATAAATGCGCGATTTGGAAAATTAAAATAACAAAAGGCAAATGTTGTAGTGTACATTACACGGAACTTGTACTATTTTGTAGCTAAGGCATGAATGTTTTTGTATTTGAAAATTGGCTGACTACATTATCTACAAATACAGTAAGATACAGTAGCAACAGTCTTATGGGCCTATTAAACTTGTTAGTCTATACCAAAGAGATGACAGAAGATAGGAATGCTCTGTCTTGCTTTTGTTCTGAGACCAGTTTTGTTCTATTTTGTTCTAGTAAATGTCTATGCAAATATGTTTTATCTTCTGCTGAAACTGATACCTTCATTGGAGGACAATCTGGAAGCTTATCTATTGGGTCAGGTAATTACTTCCCAGGTCAATAGAAAATATAGGCAGCAAAACAGTTTCCAGATCTCATTAATGGTGTTCTTGATCTCCAGGTCCAGTACACACTGAGTCCCTCGTGCACTTTGTGGAGACTCTTCTGCCAACTAACTTTGACCTTCTACCCAGAGAATAGAAAACTTTGTTTTACTTTGGAGATGTGAACAGAATTCATCACAATTTTATCTATATGTGGTCTTTATCAGTATTATAAAAAAGGTTATAGATGTAACTCTCAAAGCTGTTTCCCATACGCTATAATACCCCCAAGTCCGTGAATATGGTATTTTTATCAATTCATTATTTTCAGACCCGTTTAATAGTAATAGCTCTAGATTGATTAACCTTGCATTAATCTTGGGTAATGACATCTCTGCTGAAGTATTCTTTGGAAATATGATGGACTTGGGGAGAACATTCAACAATCACGCTAACTGAGCTGGGGTCAGATTCAAACCTGCCACCCTGTAGCTGTTACGTAACACTGCACAGTCACAATATTATCCCTCCCAAGTGAAGACTTTTCCAGTATTGATCCCTGCTTAACAGAAACAGAACCAGTGTAATAGTTTCACCTTTCACTCTTGGTATAGCATTTCCTTTAAGCATAGTTGGGAAACTGCACTAAAGCTCTTACCTGAGATGTAGGAACATGCAGTATGGAAACCAACTTCATACAGTCCTTACTTTTGCAAACATTGCTTACATAGCAAGGTTAACTGGTTCTGTAAAATCACCCTGTTTAAGTGAAATCCTATTCTGAAGAGAACAAATTACCATTGTAACCAGTTCACAGATGAAAAATGTTATGCAAAATTAATTTAAAAACCAAAACAAAGTGTTTTAATGCATGATAATGCTAATGTTTTATGGTATCTATAACAAAACTATTTCTGGGTTGTCTTTTAATGTTATATTTTCATTCATTTATAATGAATGAAAATATAACATTGTCCTATATAGGGACACAAAAGCCAAAAATCTACCCATAAAGCCTTGGGGACAAGCCAGGGTATGCTCGGCACAGGGACATTTTCACGATCAGGCTCACAGATATATATGATGTAAAGAAATAAAGCTTACAGAATCACTGCTTATGTCTTTAATTCTGCAAAGCACATGGACACTTGTGTTAGATGCACTGTATAGTGTTAAATGACAATAGATGAATTCTTGGATCTTTATGGTAGTGTACGAGTGTTCATGTTACAAAAGATGCTTATGATTTAAATAACTGTGTTATTACATATTTCTAGTTCATTTCTATAAGGACTCAAAGATCTCAAGTCTAGGTTCTGCTGATGCTGTGGTTTCCTTGATAAAGTTACTTATGCCGAATTATTCCAGTAAAAGTTATGCTGCTGTACAAATCGGTTAATCATTTTTAAACCTTAACACTAAGTGGCACTGGAGAACAGAAACAATAATATTAATACTAATGAATCCTCTATTTTAGTAGTGATTTAAATTTACCGTCATCGGTGGTTGTGATTGGTTGAGATTGTTGTGGGAAGTATACAGTTGGTTTTATGGAAGAAGTACGGCTATGGTAATAAACCGAAGGAAAAACAGACTGACTGACACCACCGAGGGACAAAAACATTATGGGTTTGAGACGCCAACTGTGTATCTCTGTTCCAAAACATCTGACACCAGCTGTCATACAGAATAAATGATAAAAAAAAGAGTATTTTAATGAGCAATTGTAATAGTTTGTCAAGGTATGGGACTGTTAAATGAGGGATGAGTGTACCTTTGTTCCTAGCTGATCCCCCTCACTATCGTGCCCCAAAGAGTGGATCTGAAAAGGTGATTACTATGTTGGCATACAGCACTTCTTGGTGTTTGCAATGCTGTCATGCTTTATTTTGTGATGCTCTGTTACGGCATGGAGGTGCCTTTGCAGGCTGTCACCTGTTTTCAGTTACGTGACATGCACAATAAACGGCACGTGTCTTTCTGTGACACAGCATTTAGCGTGACAGCATTGCAAGCCGACATCAGCGATGACGGGGTTACTTACAACATGCTTGGTCCAACTGCTCCATCGAAGGCTTCGTCGTGTATTTCGCTGAGATACCTGTTGCCTTTTAGAACCCTACAACACAACATTAGCTAGAAATGAATTATGGAAATAGAATAAAATGTAACTATCACACACTACACAGCTGTATGGCATTCAGATCTGATCACCTCTTGTATTTCATAATTCAAATGTTTATATCATAGCGTAATGTTTAATACAGAATAAAAATGAACAGCTAAATAACAGCAAGCCTTTACCTTCACAGCGGAACAGAGTATCTCCTCAACTTTGTTCCAAGAAATAATTTTTTTTTTTTTTTTTTTTTTTTTTTTTTTTTTTTTTCAAACAAACACGCTGCCAGAATCCTTGAAAGATTCAGCTCAATACTTTTGACCCATTTCAGATAAAAAACAAGAAGTCTCCCATTTTTTCTAACACCGTTGTGCATCTAACTCAAATACGATTTAAGTGCATTTGTGTTTGGATTTGCAGACCCCAGCAGAGTCCCTCCATCAATACAGCAGCAAGGATAAGAAAACAATAAATCCCCAATCACTGTTTTGACTCAAAGCCATTTATTTACTGGTACATTATGTTTCCTGTGATTACACAGGCCACTACCCCCAACTCGAAGATGCTTTTAGGAATAGCAGCGTTCGCATTTTAGTGACCACAGAGACGCTCCACAGCATAAACTAATAGATGCCAAGGTGAATTGCTACATACAGTCTGTCCAGCTTTGTTCCATTGAACGCATGATGCTTTATGTCTTTAAATCCATTTCTGATAAGGTTCCTGAGTGAAGAGAAAAAAGTGGAATCAGTAAAACCTTTAGCAGAAGTAACTAGCAAGTAGCCCTACTGTCTCAGTGCCTGGGTGGTGCAAGAGAACGTGGGTTTGATCCCCGCTCAGTCTGTGTGGAGTTTGCATGTTCTCCCCCATGTCTGCGTGGGTTTCCTCCCACACTCCGAAGACATGCTGTTCAGGTTCCCCATAGTGTGTGAGTGACAGAGAGAGTGTGTTCCACTGATTTATGGATGAGTGACCCAGTGTAAGTAGTGTATCTAGCAGTGTAAGTCTTTAGGTGCTCTGGTTTCCTCCCACACTCCAAAGACATGCTGTTCAAGTTCACCCATAGTGTGCGAGTGACAGAGAGTGTGTGTGTTCCACTGATGTATGGATGAGTTTCTAGCAGTGTAAGTCGCCTTGGTGAATAAGGTGTGTGGGCTGATATTGAAAGTCGCTTTGAAGAAAAGCGTCTGCTAAACAAATGTAAATGTAACCATCAGTGAGAACATCAAACACTTGCAGTGACACACTCAAGGGACAGATTCAAACCCAGCATCAGCCAAAATCATGCCAGGTGCTGGTAGCAGTAAACCTACATGCTCACTGATCATCGTATTTACTCGTTAGCTTGTTGAACAACCAGAAAGCGTATGGCATTGTTGAAAACAACCAATGGGTGCCTGTTCTTTCTGCCGCCTACTTACATTAATGTGTACTCCTCTGTCATGCCCAGAAAAGCATTGGACGGAATGCTGCTGATGTGCATATTGTCTCCCAGCTCTCTGCGCAAACAGCAGAACACGTGGTTATTCATCTGGATCTGTATCCGTTTATGGTGCATTCAACACTCAGCATTTGAAATTTTAATTATTAACAATATGCTTAATTGTATAAAGGAATAATAATGGTTAGAATAATTTATTCAGTTACTGTAGTCAAATTAACAGTGATTAAATAGGTGTTTAGTTGAGCTTTTAATGTTCATTAAGGATATTAACAATCCACCATGAAATCTGTCTCTGACCAGTTTGAGCTGTACCCCAAGACACAAACACAATCTGAAATCCATTTCTTTAGTCCACGAATCATCTTAATTCAAACCACTTGGTAGCATCGTAGGTCTTAGAATGCCAATGTGATTACATTTCCAGACAAAAAAACCTGAAAATCCATATATCTCATAAATGCTTAGATCTTAATTGGCCAACACTGGCAAAAGATAGCATCTAAAAATAAGCCATGCTGGAAATGAAAACTCATATAAGTAGACTGTGGACCAAATGCTGGATGCAACTGTGTTTTGGCTGAGATGGAGATGGTAAGCCTAATCTTTTTATCCTAGTTCCCCCAGCATTCTTTCTACTTACAGAATAAAGAGTGACTCTACAGAGGCAATGGTGGTAAGATCAGGGAAGTGTCTTATGCCTGTGTTACAGATGCTTCTGGAGGGAGAGAGGTTCAAGAGTCTCACAAACTAGGGTTAGGGCATATGAGTTACAAACGCTCCAATTCAGAGAAATACTAATCAGAGCCTCCTGACAGCTGATGTGGTAAGCTAAACTTTTACATACCCCTAGATAGCTTTATACTTAAAAAAGAGCAAATCGAGGACTAATGCATTATGTAAGAGCAAAATTCTCAACCTTTTCTCTACTAATGTCTGGTTTCTAGTATAATGGGACTTTAACTGAATATAGAGAAACCCTAACCCTGAAAAAGCCTTGAGCTTTACTGTACATAAAAATAATGCATTTTGTATACATTCCTTGCATGTTGGTATACATTCAAGATTGATGCTATTTCCATACGTAGAATAAAATTGTTTTAACATAATAAGTACATGTGTACAAATATGGTGGTACTACAAGGTCTCCAATGGGTATAGCTGCTCTAACACTGCAACCTTTACTATATATATATATTATATGCTTGGGTGTATATGGGTGACAGGCTCTCTCTTTTCAGCATTAACTCTTGTTGCGCCACTGGACTGTCCAAGTGGCCAGGCTTGTCTTCCAAAGCCTGATGACTGTCATTAAAACTTATTACAGAAAAGTTCCATAGAACCTGTATAAAGAACACAAGGAGACTTACAGGTATCGTAGTTTGGGCAGGTCAGTGAAAGCTCCATTCTCTATAGCCACCAGATTTTTTATATTCCGTATTAATCTGGGGTGGGGAAAAACACATCAGGTCACCAGTTTCATTCTATACTTTCAGCTGCTTAATATATTTAAGATTTTAATCAAAATCATAACTCTTTATTTCATTTCATAACTCTTTATACATTACTTTGTATAATCTTCAAGATTATGGCAACAGGCTTTCACTGAATGTTAAAGTTGTGTTTGCAGACATGATATTGCGGGTGACCGTAAAGGTGATAAACGGGTACTTACATTTCTGAAAGGCTGTGGAGAGAGATAAATGCCCTGCCTTTTATTCTTCTAATGGAGTTGCTCAGGGATATTTCACTGTTTTGGAGACAAAAATGATGATCTCACCACACGTTCAGCAGAAGTCTCTGGTTCTAGTCCGACCGGCTCAAATATCTGATATGCAAATTGATACTACTTTTGTATTTTAATTGATTGACTGCTCTTTTGATTTACGTTGTTGCCGTGTTAGTGTCCCTACTGACTAAGATTATAAATAGAATTTAATTCCGTACAGCCCTAATGTAGAAAAGGACACTGCAATTTTATTAAGTTTTCTGGATCAAATTACTGAGGGCCCAGAGCTGTTATTCTTACTGCTGAAGCTAACATGTTTTCCACCCCACACTCTCATTATGGTGAAGCATTTTCTAACCTTTTCTTTAACTGATACATGCTGTCTGTATGGTTTGCCACTTAAAAACAATATTAGCCCTTCTGGTTATTCAGAAGTGCTTGCCTATCTTTATGCATTATCAGAACATTAATTTACAATACATTTTGCTATTTGGCTTGTTATTAAATAGAACATTAAAGCAAATCTCAAAAGTTTACCAAGAGGCTTCATTCATTGCAGCTCTGGTGTGTATCATCAATGTGCAGAATACTAATTTTCTGCGTTCTATTTTCATTTCTTATCGATGAGATGGAACATGAAATAACATTCATTTTATTCCAAGGATGAGAGCTAAGGGCCATCCTGGGGGTGATTTTCAATAGGACCTTGCATGGGATCACACCAGGAGCTGGCACAAGCTCCATCTAAGACAGGCATTTCTGAGGAAGTACAATTTTAACAGCGGACACAATTACAGTATTTTTCTTGAGAATATATTCACGCATGTGTTTAGGTTGTGAAGGCTTTCTGGTGAGGTATTAACTAACCAGCACTTAAAGTGACCAACTGCTTTCAGGGAGTTGGATCGAGAGATGTAACCTAGTTGCGTTATGCTGTTGTTGAGTGGTTGGGTAGAGAGATGTGGTAGCTGCAGGTGGGCACGTAGAGACGAGACATAAAAAGGTTATACGCAACATTAGCGGTAGGGGAAGCGCTTAAGATGACTTGCGGGCATCTGTGAGCCTATCATTTGTGTAAGACGTGAATGTTGATTAAAATATTCTGCACTGGACTACCACGATACACAGAAACATCTCAAACCCCCGTTTTTGTCACAGCAAAGTTTGAATTCATCCAAAAAGAACAACAAAGTTTGTCCTGATCATGTTGTAGGTTTGAGGACCAGCCTGAGCTAATTTTTTGACAATGCTCTCAAGTAAAGCAACAAAGTGGAATCAAGGCCGTATAGGGCGCTTTACACAAATTTTAGCATATAGGATTAAGGTGACTGATTATGTTACTGGGGGCTGAGTGACCAGTGAATGTGAGCAATACTTATAGCGCATGTATCAGCATGGAAAACTTGTGTTATTGCAAACAAAATTCATCTGTTGTTGGTTACACTGTGCAAGAATTCAGTAACGTAATGTATCTAAAGTACATATACATGGAAAGTACATAAATGTATTATTTTATAATTCTCAAGCCAAAAAAAAAAAAAAAAAAAATCAGCTCATAAAAACTTGAGGTGCTCAACTTTTAAATGGTTATCGCACCATTATCCACAAAATGAGGCAAATTTAAAGTGTGAACGTCTCTGCAGGAATTAATAAAATATTATCCCGCACTTAACAAAAATTGCCAAATGTTTCCCAGAGTTCATTCCTGCTGAATTTCCGTTGGGTGACAGTTTATGAAGATTGCACAAAGTGCAGCTGGGAACGTAAAAGTACAAAGAGACGTGACCAATTAGACACTTCAAATTAGATTTGGGAAAATGCCTTGCAGACAACTCCAGTCTCAAAGAGCAAAACATTTTTGTTGTTTCCATCCTAGTCCTCGGCGGCTTCATGGAATACTAAGACAACTCGCTTTGTGGTAAACAAGGAAATAAGTTCATTGCTTTTTAGAACCGAGAGCGTGGAATTGACAATCACTGACCGAATCGCCTTAATTGGGAAACACGGTTCAGGTGCAGCTCATGACCTTGCTCTGCATTGTCATAGGTCTGTTCGGGACTGTCAGTAAAGTTGTGTTTACTTATTTAGCTGATACTTTTTTCCAAAGCATCTTCCAGAGTTCAAGTACTTAGTGATTTACCCACTGGGTACTTTTTACTGGAGCAATTCGGAGTAAGCGCCTTGATGTAGAGTACTACAGCAGCGTGTGACACTTAAATTCAGGTCCTTGGAGTGCAAGACAACCTCTCTAACCACTAAAGTACCTGCTGCTGTGGTCTAAACACAAGCTATGAATTTCTGAGTATTGAAAAATCTCTATGCTCTCATGAATCCCAGTTCCTGCTGTTTCAGGTTGATAGGAGGGCCAGGATATGTTGAAAAAACGGGGGTCCCTGGTGCCATCTTAGCAGGTATCAACAAAGTAAGCTGGAGGTGACTCTGTGGTGGTGTAGCACATACGTTCTTGGCACACATCAGGTCCTTTCATATGAGGTGAAGCAAAGCCTGTGTGTGGTATGGGATGTCGAAACACCACCAGTCAGAGGATCACTAATTAGCAGTAGGTAGTTCAGCTGCTAATGATTTCATTCAGCATAATGATGATGATAAGACCAAAAACTTGCAGGTATGGCGATGAAATCTCTTTACTGCTGTGATCTGAAAAGTCACCGGATTCCAACCCAAACTGACACCGGGAGCAGACATCAACCACACAGCACACTTGTTAAATAGAAGGAAGGAGCTGGGTGGACATGAGCCATTGTCCCTGTAGCACACTTCATTTCATGCCTTGATGACTGTTCTGATGGCAAACGTGGGAGCAACTCACTATCAGATACACCTTCACACCACAACTTGCCACACGTACAATCAATTTTCAACGCTCAATTTTTAAAGCTCCCTTCTTTTATTTATTAATTTTTGTTAAGTGTGTGAATTGCAGTTTTCTACTAGGTTGTCTGCAGAAGCTCAGGGAATTGAGGTCTGCCACTCAAAAAAGTACATAAGGAACACAGACTTCTTTACGTGTTTAGCTTTTCCATTGCCGTTTCCTTAAGTTTAAACCTAACTATCAGAAGAGATGTTTTCTAAATTAATAGCTATAGGACACAAGCTATGACTTTGTCAATTTAAAAAATGTGTTGGCAGTTAATACTTACCAGCTACAGTGCTTTGGAACAGTATGTCAGTCCCTTGAAAATGATAACTGCTTGGATTACGAATTATACTTACAAATATTTCTCTATATTTCTCCATTTTTTGTGAATTCATACGCACTAACACCAAACTGTCAGAGCCAAAATTAGCTTTCTTTGCAGATGTTTAAAAAAAAAAAAAAAGAAAGAAATATGCAGCTTGCGCAAGTTTTCAAACCCCACGTATTAATATTTGATAGAGGCACCTTTTGTTGCAATAACAGCTTTTAAGTGTTTTAGGGTTAGTATGTAGCAGGTTTGCACACCGATCAGGAGTTTTTGCCCCCCATTCATCTTGGCAAAACTGCAGCAGGTTGTTCGGGTCAGTTGGATGACCGTTAAGGATCACAATTTTCACGTAGTGCCACAGATTCTCAATGGGACTAAGGTCAGGACTTTGTTTGGACTACTGCAAGAAATTCACCTTTGTTTTTGAACAATTCTAGTGTTGCTTTGGCCTTGTGCTTGCGATCATTGTGCTGCTGATAGGCAAACTTTCTCCCAAGCTTCAGTTTCTTAGCAGACTGAAGCAGGTTCTCTCACAGTATTTCCCTGTATTTTGCGCCATCCATTCTTCCTTCAGCTTTTACAAGATGCCCCATCCCTGCTGATGAAAAGCATCCCCACAGCATGATGCTGCCACCACTATACTTCATTGTAGGGATGGCATTTCCTGAGGCATGGGCAGTGTTAGGTTTGTGCCACACATTAGCACTTGTAATTTTGGCAAAAAACCTGTCCTGTGTCTCATCTGAACAAAAACATTTTTCCACATCTCAGACGGGACATTCTCGTGCTTTCTGGCAAACTCCAGGATGTACTTTGATATGGTTCTTTCTGAGCAATGTCTTCCTTCTTGCCACCTTCTCATCTCATATAGACCAATTTTAAGATGCGCTCTTGATATTGCGTACTGGTGTGCACCTTTCCTTCACTTTCAGCCACTGACATTCATAGCCCCTTTAAAGTGGTTGTTTGCTTCTGTGGTTTCCCTCACAAGTCTACGTTTTGCTCAGACAACGAGTTTTCAAGAATGGCAACTTTGTCCAGGCAGTATCTGGGTGGTGTGATGCAGCTTCCAATTCCTGATTATTGATTCATTAGTGCTATTAAGTGTTTTTGTACCCTTTCCCTAATTTATGTATTTCTATAACTATCTGTAACTTCTGTAGTTTGTTTTAGCCTTCAATCTCACACCTTTCCCTTCAGGTTCACAGCCTCACCAATGGTCCTTAAAATAACTTGTGTGTGGAGAAAATGTGGTCGTCACTTTAATGGTTTGCAGGTAGAAACCAGTTATATTTAAATAAGAAAGAATTGTGTCCTTGTTGGGGGGGGGGGGGGGCTCCTTCATCTTTGTAAACTTGGGTGTCTCCACATCACAGGGGTTTCAATACTTAAGCAAGCCGAATATTTTGTTTTTTCTTTAAGTATCTGCAAAGAACTTCATTTGGCTATTGAGAATGTAGCGCTAGCCCACAATTAAAATTATAAATATGTGCAAGTATAATTTGTAATTCAGGCAACACTGGGGTTTGAGTACTTGCAAGGACTGCATATTGTTCCAGTTCATACCTGGCATTCCCTGCTCAGAAACTTTAGCACACCTTTTTTCTTCTGAGAAATGTCGTGAAAGATATCAGCTTGCAAAGCTTCACCGCAATAAGGGGATGGGCATTCTGTACGAATACATGGCTCACCTCTATACGACCCTCGGGTGGACTGAAAAGCTACATCTTATGATAAAAACATAATAATTAAGCCATTCTTGCTGATGAAAAGCATCCCCACAGTATGATACTGCCACCACTACACTTTGCTCAGTAGGGATGGCATTTCTCTATATATATGAAGGTAGCACAGTATTATGAATGTTCTCAACTTTCAGTGAACACTTATCGACGGCCAAAAACTATAAACAACCAATATAAAATACTCAAGTTTTTAGCAAACGTTTTAAGATGATTTTCCGAGTGAAAACATTATTTAATCGTCAATGTATGTGACAAATTTCCATGCATTTCCCGGTAATTCTACCAAAGTAATAACGAACATTTTCTTCTCGCAACCCTGACCAGGACAAGCGATTAATGAAAATGGACAAGATGTATGACTGGACTGACTGTATGTGATCGATTTAAGGATACTTCTACTGTGCCTAACATTTTGGTAACACAATGGGGGGGTGAACAACAAAAGTGTCTTCTCACTGTTGTAAAAATGTATCATACAGTAAAAGATACTAGGTAGGTACCAATAATATATAGTATTTTCTTAAAAAATCCAGTTTATGGCACAAAACAATAACGTTAATGAAAATATAAACCACAGGCTTTTCGTAGCTTTGAGTTTCGGGTTAAATCATTATGATTAACTTTTGCTTCCCTCGGTGTTATCTGTGGGTGAAAAGTGACCGAAAGGGAGACGCGGCCACCGATAAAGTCAACTTGTGGCTGTAAAAATGTTATTCAATTATTCCCACCATGAACCTCCTTTCTTTCACAAATGCCAAATATTAATCATGATCATGTGAGCAACTCACATTGTGGACACGTTAAGTAGAGCCCTGAAAGAATCGCTCTGGACTTCTGCGAAGGGCAGCAAGCTGAACCTTCTGGAAGGTAAAAAGTGCGAGAAAGAAAGCAGAGATTCATTCGCATGTCAACAAGGTTGGCTGGAGAGAACAAAAAAAAAAAAAAAAACCTGCGCAATTTCGCCGCTTGTTCGCTCGCATCCATATTATACAGTAGTTTATTCACTGTACATGTACTATATACTTGAACGGGACCCCTTTTCTTCATCCATTCTACAGGTGGAAATAAATATTAATAATTTACGGAGCAGTTCGGAGTTCAGTACCTGTTTCTCAAGGCTATTTAAACAAGTATTCGAACCAGGGGGTCCCGACCCGAGCTGAACTTCAGCCTGAAGGCAGCACGTACAACCATGGCTATACGCCAATAATAATAATAATAATAATAATAATAATAAATTCCAGTCTGTGGTTAAAATTTCAACCCGACTCGAGGAGGAGGATTTTCTCAACCCCGAGCTTTTCGTCTAAACTTTTTTCCTAGTAATCCTACCTCACCTCACCTGCGGGGACTGTACAACTTACAGACTCGTCGTGACGTCGCGCAGAGGCAGAGCCGGAGCGTCCAGCTGAGTCTCCCTGGTGCAGCGGACGCCTTCCTCGGAGCAACGGCAGATCGCCGGACACGGATACTCCCAGCAGGAAGCCGCCCGGAACAGGCTCAGGCTGCACAGCGCGAGGATGCGGCACGCCGCCCGCACGCGCGCCCGCCGCCGCATGCCGAGCGCGCTCGCGACACGCGGAGAGTGCACGGCGCGGCGCGGCGCGGCGCGAGGTCGCCCCCGGCCCGGGGCGCGGGGTTAACGCCTCCGCAGCCACGAGCCCCTACGTCACAGAGCGCCCGGGCACACGGCGCGATCGCGCGGGACCGAATGGTGTGACAACAGAGAAGAAATGAATCTGAAAACGCACCCGAGCGTCTAAGTTCAGGCAGTCAGAGACAGACAGCGCACGTGTTCATTTCGTTAATTTCGCACATTAAATTAACTACAATTATTAGTAATTAAGAACCGTTAAAAATTAATATTAATTATTATCAGTAATAATTACTACTACTTCATTTTCAACAACTTAGCCGTCACTTTCATACTAGGCTTCTTTCACACTTCACTTACTCCCTCTTAGGATGCCTGGCTTGTTGCGCAGGAGAGCAGCCCACTCGCTGTACCGCGGTGTGGTCGCGTGGAGCGGTAAAATTAAGGGCATCCAGCAGGAGTTTGCGACTCAGACCGGCGAGGTGCTGCTGTGTATCTAGCTGCTCTTATTCTCCCCAAGCCGGTCAGTACCTTCTTCTCACTGCGAAGTGCTCATTTAAATAAAAAAAAAAAAGGGAGCCATGACAACTAGATGCTTGTTTACCGTAACTTATGGTGCGTCTTAGGGAGGCGTCGTAACCGAGGCGAGTAGCAAATGGAATAATAAATGCAACTGCTTACTTAAGTAAATTTAAAGAAAATCCAGACATTTCTACAACAACCATTTCTGGCATCAGTACTTTTTTACTTCAGAGAATTTGTAAAGAACGACCCTCTTTTCATTACTTCTTCATTTTTGACATTTAAATGTTTGTTTTTTTTTTTGCTTTCTATTTTTAGAACAGTGTATATGATTAATGTTTGTGAACACTATAATGTGCTAACTGGACATGCCTTATTATACACGTGTTAGTTCTGGCCGGCAGATTCGTTTTATTTAAATTTCTTCCAGCCGAATGATGGATAGAACCTTTCAATATTGTGAACTTATTTTATAGTAAAGTTGGACAGTTTTTTTTTTTTTTTTTTTTAATGTTGGGTAGGTAACAGTTGGTTGAGTAGTTTGAGTTGTTGCCTTTGGACCCCAGTGTTGCAGGTTTGATTCCCACTTCTGGGTGTAGTACCCTTGAGCAAGGTACCTCTCCTAAAATGACTGGCGTCCCGTTCTGGATGTGTCCCCTCCCCCATCCGGCCTTACGGGACAAGCAGTTTCAGCCAGTCCGTGTGTCTGCGTAAATATGCAATATAAGTCATAGCTGCTTATAGATGATGAGGACTGCATATCTGAACTGATAAAATGCTATTTAATTTTTTCTTAATGAGCAGGTCATTACCCCTTAACGTCATAGATGCTGTCCTTTCAAGTGTGCAGAGATGGAAAAAGAGTTAAATCCAATCTGTCCGTTTTTTATAGCATAACCTGGATCAGATATGGGAAAGATACATTGCTGGGAACCTGCATGCTGGAGACAAGTTGTGGATCGAATGTAGACAAGACAACTTTTGAGTTTCTGCAACCCTTCCAGCTGAACAGCCGGAAGAACACAATAAGCTCGTAAATGGTTAGGTTCGCAGCTGAAACCGCCCAATGATAATAAAGATCAGCGCAAATGTGCCAGAACTGGTTTACTTGAATGATCAGTGAATTACCCCTATCACAGGGGTGATGTCCTGTTGTCACCCCAATGCAAGGGAACATTGACTAATTTGTGAGACTGGATGATCTGGCAGTTTCAACTCAGTTATCCATCACAAGGTCTGTTGTAATTTTAAGCAGAAAACAGCATAAAAGATTTAACTAATAAAGCAAACAACTATTTTCCTAATACAAGGCAATGGAGCCTTGAAGTTGAGTCTTGCACTTGATGGATGAGATTAGACATTACATCCTCATTTTTTATTCATGCAGCCTCTTGTTCTAAGCTCAAAGCACTTTGTTTTATCCCAGGTTCAGCGTTGCAGCATTACGAGTTCGCCATGTTCCTTAAAATAAAACTGAATGCTGATTCAGGAGCTCTTCATGCAGACAGAGACACATTGCATTAACTCCCCTTGTGCATCTCAGCACCTGGTGCAAAGGGTATTATTAAGCTGCACGGACAATGCTTTAACAAATGCGGTTTACACACAGCATACGCTTTACTTACCCACTGTTGAATGTGGGACTGCGTTAATAAGTTCACATTCCTCTATTATCAGTAACCACATGTTTAATACAAGGTTCTGGTGGGCTGGACCTGTTCCCTAAAACATGGGGTGCAAGGCAGGATACACTCTAGATTGAACTCCAGTCCGCAGTCACACACACACACACACACACACACCTTAGTTTAAACCTGCACATAATAAGGACAGTTTAGAGTCACCAGTTCACCTGAAAGATATCGTTCGACTGTGGGAGGGAAGCTATGCGAACAGAGGGGGAAGATGCCAACTGCACACAGACTGAGCGGGGGTTTTGAACCAATGTCCAACCCACACTCTACGAACTGCGAAGCATCAGCAATACCTGATGTGGCACCTTGCCGCCGGTTCAGATTCTGTTTTATATTATATTATAACACGGGCAAAAGTAATCATCAATGAAACAATGTTTCTCTCCGAGTGTTCAGAAGCTCCCCAAAATTAGGTGATGTTTTTACTATTCATTGTACATGTCTCTCTTGAAAACCCTACTGATTATGGGCAAAATAGGATGGAATGAATTTGCATGTATTAGCATATATATTTTGCTGTAATTGCTTATTTTACACAAGAAGTCATCTCATCCAGTTAAGTACTTTGCTTCCGGTAACAGTAATAACATGACACAGTGGCCCCCCCAAACCCATACTGGTTTGAAATTAAATTGTATGTGTACCATTACTACGTAAGTGTCTAATTCATGATGCTTTCGAAATATTCTCTTGCCGTACTGTATACGGTATATTTACATTACATTTATTCATTTAGCTGATGCTTTTCTCCAAAATGTTAAGGTTGCAATTATTACAGTTACAAGCTTACAATTAATTATTTACCCATTTATACAGCTGGGTAATTTTTTTTTTTTACTGGAACAATTTAGAGTAAGTACCCTGCTCAAGGGTACTACAGCCGGAGATGGGGAATTGAACCTGCAACCTTTGGATCCAAAAGCACTAACCTCTACACTACCACTTGTCCCTTCATGTATGTCGGTGTGAGTTTAGTCTATGGGGATAACATTTTAATTAAAAGCTTTAACTTATCCTTTTGAGTTTTAATATTATGCCAAGTTCTATAAGATGTGCTGAACACCAGAAAATCACTTGCTATCATTTGGTTGCTTTAAGGTTTGTGGAAGCAAAATGACCACGAACGTCAACAATGAACCTTTTGCCGTTGATTTAAAAAGCGCCATGTGAAGGGACAGAAAACTGAAAAATCAAGTTGAAAAATATTAATGGAAAAAGAACTGCCAGAAATACCCGCTTAAATAAAATCTGCTTTATAATGACCTTTGAATTTGTTGGCTGGGTGACCGACATCAGTGTACACTGCCTTATTATGGGCTCTCAAATATCCTTTTTGGTCCTGTATCGGTGTCCTGGGTCAAGGTGTTTTGCTGGGTTCTGGGAGGACTTTTCTATGTTGTGAAGTGATTACACTGATTGTTTTTTTATTTTCAGGTCTCCTAATTGCACTCCAGCTGCTCAGTATTTAATTATAGCATTCAGTAAGTCATTATGTTTTTTGTTTCTTGGAAACATAGTTTTGAAATGAAACACACAAACACAGTAAAGTGTTGAGCTCTTTTTTCCCCCCCGTAGCATTTTCTTCATCATGGCTGAAAATATTGGAGAGTCCATACACATGGTGGCACACGGGGGCAAAGTTTGCTTTTTAGGGGCAAATCAAAGTCAATTATTCTCATAACTGAAAAGTACACTGATTGGCCACTTTATTAGGTATACCTGTGTGGTACCGGGTAGGACCCACTAAGTGTTGGACATGTCCCAAAGTAATTTTGGTCTATGCTAACTTGATAGCATTACGCAGTCCTTACATATTTCTGGTGACTCATTCTTTATATTCTGTCTTAACCCAAAGATGCCCTACGGGGTTCGATCTATGGACTGTGCATTCCATTGGAGTAAATTTTTGTCACTATGGGGTTCAGTGAGTCATTTTGAGGAGTTATATACTTTGTCAGAAGGCGATTATGCTGCCGGAAATGTCCATTTCAAAAAGGACAGATGGTTTATGAGCGGATGGACCTGGTCAGCAGCAGAATTTCGGTATAATGGCTGTGTTCAGAAGTGCTCAGTTGGTACTAAGCATCCTAATGTGTGCCAAGAAAACATTCCTCACATAGTTCCACCACCGGGTTGTAACATTGACAGCAACCACGATCAAGGTGTCCAAAGGAACCTGGGTTTTTTTTGACTAGGAAATGGTTTTCCTCTCTTCTGTCATGCAGTTTTAGTGATTTCATTATTCAGCTGAGTCTCATCTTGGTCTCGGCTGCTAGGAATGGAGCCTGGTTATGTCGGTCTTTTTGCTCATGTAATCCATCCACTTCAAGGTTTGATGAGCTGTGATGATCTTCTGCTTACCACTTTTGTACTAAGCTGTTGCTTGCATACTTGTGGCCTGTCTGCAGCTTGTCTGCATCTAGTCGTTCTCTCTTGACCTCTCGGCGACGATGTCTTTTCATGGGTCGCTCCAGTTTATCGCACTATTATCTGTAAAATTTGACACTACGGGTGGTCCTCAATTTACGATGATTTGACACATGATTTTTTTCAACTTGGCCATGGTGAGCTGGTGATAGACATCCAGTAGAAACCGTACTTCGAATTTTGATTTTTGATTTTTTTTCCTCGGGCAAGCGATATGCGGTGCGATACTCTGTCGCGATGCTGGACTCCCAGTCTGTCACGCGGTTGTGTTTTGTGCATCCATTATGTCTACGAAACTCCCACCTGTGTTTCCTGCTACTGGTGGGAACAAAAAGAAGAGGGCAATTACTGTTGAGGAGAAACTCAAGATAATTGCCCGGCATGAAGGCGGCAATCCCGTAATGGTCATCGCACGTACGCTAGGTTATGACGTTCGGTAGGTTAGGTGTTTTAAATACATTTTCGACTTACGATGAGTTTCACGGAACGTAACCCCACCGTAAATCGAGGACCACCTGTATATTGAATGAATTTTCCACTATTCCGTTTTATATTGTGTGTATTTACCTAGATGCATACGCAGAGGCATGGATTTGATTTGTAGTCCCACTTGTGGGGCGTCCATGAGGATGCGACCGTTTCGCCGGTGCACAGTCATTCGCTACGCATAGTAATGCGCTTTGAGTGGCCACATTACCAAAGTGTTGGAATAGACCCAATTAAGCAGAAATTAACCGAAGCTGTGATTAACTGAACGAAGGATCAAACGGTCAAAAAGGAGACTTGCGGGCTTCTTTAATGGGAAGACTGCCGGAGCAGAGGAAAAATCAGGAGGGTAATGCTATTGTTCAGAGTCTAAACAGTTGGTAGTAAGCATCAGATGGTGGAGGCCCATTTCTCATTTGCAAGAGGGGAGGATGGATGGGGGCGGGGGGGGGGGGTGTACATGGAGGAAGCCATTAATTTGCATCTTGTCAGAAAGCATTGCTCATGTTAAGAGCCTCTCAGCCACAGGAGGTTAGAAAGTGGCTAAGGGATGGTGCCATGTCACTGGAGAGGAGGGAGAGACAACAAAAGAGGGACTGAAACAGGGACATTTGAAGGTATCTTCGTCCCTGCCGGTGATCGCTGCTATATATGTTTTCACAAGCGTTCAAATAAATAAGCGAAATGAGTGAAAGTCAAATTTAAATGCCAGCCGAGGTTATTACGGTAGAATGAAACACATGGGATCAGTCAGAATGTGCACTGTCCCTGTGTGACATGAGGTGTGGACTCTCCAGTAGCTGAATTAATGAGGGGCGCCGCGACCGCCGGCGGAGGATTGTCCCTCCCCCCCCCCTCCCCCCATCCCTGTCGTCAGATGCCATTATGACCATCTTCATTATAGCCCTGTGTGCCAGGCTGTAACAGAGCACGTGCTCTACAAATGGCTCCATGTTCCAGTCTGATAAAGGAAAGCCCGCTTGTTCACAGATGCACCGCAAGCAGGGTTATTGTGCTTCGGTGGTGGGGGTGGGGTGGAGAGGGGCACCCTAACTTGGTCGCCAGAGATGATATTTAGATGAGGCTGAATCCTGCATCCGATGGTCAATTTGGAGGAACTGGAAGCAACAGAGATCGGAGGGAGAAGGCTTCTGTATGTGTGTGTGTGTGTGTGTGTGTGTGTGTGTTGGGGGGGCTGCGAGTGGGTGAGTAGGGGAGTGGTTGTGGGGACTCATCCAGTTTTCAATTATTCAGACTGAAGGAGTCAGTGTGGAAGGGAGAGGCTGACAAAAGCACAAAAGGAAGACGGTGCCGTCCAAAGCGAGAGTCCAATTTTCACTTCGGCAGATATGGCACAAAGGCTCACCGTGTTCCGCTTTCAGTCGCATTTATTCGAACCCCTATTCATTAGTATCACTCACAGTTTAATGCAGTTCTGCCTTTAGCCTGCTTCCTCCCGCAGAAATATCAGTCTGGCTCATTTTTGTTCATCTCTACAATGTTTGTGACTGAAGAGATCAGTTGCCCCTTTAACAAGAAGCAACACCTTTCCGCGTGCCGTACGGGTTTTGTATGAGACAAGCTTTGCCCCTCGGTTAATTGCGTCTGACATTTTACTCTTACCGGGAGTGGGAATTTGGTGTGTTACGGCGAAGAGTTCCCATCCACGGTCCATGAGTAAGAGGGGCCTTGGTGAGCACAGGGTTGGATCAGTTCTACCCCAGTGCCCAAACTGGTCATTTTTTAAAACCGACAAGCATTCCGGGGTATGTGCCTCTGCCCACGTTACACATGAGAGCCACACCTTTGTTGCTATGATTGCCCATATATCTACGTTTATTCATTTAGCCATTGCTTTTCTCCAAAGCGACTTACAATGTTAAGCTGCTTACAGTTTTTTACCCATTTATACAGCTGGGTAATTTACTGGAGCAGTTTAGGGTAAGTACCTCGATCAAAGGTACTGCAGCTGGAGGTGGGACTCGAACCCGAGACCTTTGGGTCAAAAAGCAGCAATTCTAACCACAGCTGTCCCCCGTATATAAGGGGGTTATAATCACGTAGCATTCACGCCAATCCAGAGTGACTACAGGCACAGAGAGACAGTTTGATTACAGCTTGATGAGCGATGAGAAACAGCTATAGAAGTCCTGCACGCGACATAGATAGCATCAAACCTATTAGTATCTTTCTAGGCTCATAGTGCATGAGCTAAAGACCTCTTAAATGAATTCAGCCCATAGTTTATTGCCTGACTGCCTGTATTGACCAGTCTGCTGGAAGTGTAGACTCCTGCAATGTCACTATTACTTGGATTTATCAGTGTGGCTCACAAGACACAACAGTAAACCTGAACAGATGATCTCACCGTTCACCACAGATCAGGGGATAATCATTAGTATTCACTTGAACAGAAATTCGGTACGGTGGCACAGCGAGCAGCGCTGCCGTCTCACAGCGCCTGGGTGGCGAGAGAGGACATGTGTTCAATCCCCGCTCAGTCTGTGTGGAGTTTGCATGTTCTCCCCGTTTCTGTGTGGGTTCTCTCTGGGTGCTCTGGTTTCCTCCCACACTTAAAAGACATGCTGTTCAGGTTCACCCATAGTGTGTGAGTAACAGAGAGAGTGTGTTCCACTAATGTTTGGATGAGTGACCCAGTGTAAGTAGTGTATCTAGCAGTGTAAGTCACCATGGTGAATAAGGTGTGTGGGCTGATAGTAACACTACACAGAGTTCATTGGAAATCAGTCGCTTTGGAGAAAAGTGTCTGCTAAATAAATAAATGAAAATTTGTAACCGGAGCTCTGAATGATATTATTCTGGAGGTTTCCATGGAAAATGGAATGGATCTCGAATAGGTTCCTTCCCAGTGATCGCGTGTTAAAATTCCAGCCCTTGCTCCCGAACCTATCTGCTGATTTCACTGTATCAGTTACTGGCTTCTCATAAACATGTCAGACAGTGGAAAAAAATTAAACTTGTTAAAATATTATCATATTTATGGTATTGTATTCTCATATCATCGTTTCACACATGGGTGGTTTCAGACATATGGCATACAAAACAAGCAACTTTTCATCGTTCTTTAGACACTTCCTGTATGCCATCCATCAGTGCTGAGCTGCAAAAAATTAAATGATCTCTTTTTTTGCAATCAGGATTTATTGCTGGCTGAAATGTTATTTCCGCTTTCTTATGGGATGGAAAAGGAGCAGGTTCCTCTTCAAACTCATGCAAAAATTTGTTACTGGAACTGTCTAGTACAGCCTGCAATAATAATAATAATAATAATAATAATAATAATAAATCAAGTACCTAAATACAACTACAAACAACTCACAAATACTACATCACTGAATACCTGGAGCACATTTCTATTTGCATCCATAAATTGCAATAATTTATCAAATTAATTTGTCAAGGGTTTGACTAAAACAAAAATCAGACTGAGCCCTACTTCCAGTTACCGGGGGGACTTGTTTTCTCGAACGGTTGAAACCACCACTTCTGTGGCTCAGCAGGTAGTGCTGGTGCCCCATAACAGCTGGACGATGTGATTTGGTGTGTGTGTTTGTTCCCTGCTCAGTTTGTATGGTGTCATTTTCTTTTCTCCATGTTCACATGGGTTACATTTACATTTGCATGTATTCGTTTAGCAGACGCTTTTCTCCAGATTGACATACATCTAATAGAAAACACAGTGTGTTCATCACGTTAGCAGAAAGAGACACTTAGATGCAGACGTTTGATTCTTAAGTGCAGTTAGTTTGTTTCTTTCCACCATATGAACCAAAGGCCCTTGTAAAGTGAATTTTGTGTGTGTGTGTATACCTCTGTCTTTGCGACACTACTTGTAGAAAATTGATATTTAAATGCGAGACTATGTGTCTCCTCCCACAGTGTAAAAACATGCGTTTCAGGTGGTTTGGCGACAGTAACTTGGCCGTAGTGTGTGTCTGTGTGTGTATTCTGTTACTCTGCCGTGTAGATGGGTGAATGACTGTACGCAGACCAGTGTGTACTGTATCTAGGAGCGTAAGTCGCCTTGGACAAAGCTGTGGGTTCCACACTAGTTAATAATCATTATCTGCCGCTTCGGACAAAGGACTGTACTAAATGGATAAATATTAACGTTCTGTGTTACGGAGAAAAAAAAGGGTCAAACAAAGACAGCGCTGTCCCTTCGAAGAACTTTTAATGAATCACACAGGACTCCTTCACCGGCGCGGTGCAGGCAGTACAGCAGCCGAGGCAAATCGTTCAACTGCAGGCAATTACCGCCAATAGAACATACCGGAGTAACTCCGAAGAGCGGCGCCAGCAATTTTGTATGTTCGGTTAAAAACAATTTCCAGAGCATCCATGCAAAGAAGCCCATGTAAACAACACAAGCTGTCCAATTCAGACTGTTCAAACCATGCAGACAAATCACAGCTCTTCCACTACACCGATAGACGGTGTAACATCGATCAAGTCAAAATGTGTCCGAGTTATGTTTTACATCGTTCGTTCGCTTGCTTCACCGTGATATCGAAACAAATAAAACGAAACAAAAGCTGCTGGATTCCAAAGCCAGTTTTACGGTTTTAATCAGGAAAGTATTGTAGACGAACTGTATGCACGTCAAAGGAGAACTGATTTAGGCCTTTGCACACTTTTGCATCAGCGTCAGGAACCCGAACCGCCGCTTCCAATTTCTGTGTTTTGCCATTGCAACCAGCGCTACTCCATGCACTTCATACTGTATTTTACCCTCTGCGAGTATCTATAAATAAATTGAAAATGTTCTGCTGCTGAGACCGGATAGCAGTCAGACGCTCAATGTGGGTTGAGATGCTGGGACAAGGAGGGGGTGTCTTTATTGCATGCGATGCTCGAGGTCTAATGGGGCACAATAATGGAGAGAGGGACAGCATCATCAGTCAACCAGAAATAAGCCCAAAACACATGCCTACCTAGAGGGAGCACAGGAATAAATGAAACCTGGGCTGCCAGGTGGTTCGGTACCCAGGATCCTGTACGGCTAATAAAATTATCCCTACAGAATCAATACATCTGTGCAATAATGGTACAGGGGCTCCAAAGTGTGCAAAGACTTAACAAAGGGAGTCATATGTGAAAAGCAGTTTTATACACAGTGTGTGTATGGGCGGCATGGTGGCACAGCGAGTAGCGCTGTTGTCTCACAGCACCTGGGTGGTGCGGGAGGACGTGGGTTCTATTTCCCTCTTAGTCTGTGTTGAATTTGCATGTTCTCTGAGTGCTCTAGTTTCCTCCCACACTCCAAACACATGCTGTTCAGGTTCACCCATAGTGTGTGAATGACAGAGAGAGTGTGTTCCACTGATGTATGGATGAGTGACCCAGTGTAAGTAGTGTATCTAGCAGTGTAAGTCACCGTGATGAATAAGGTGTGTGGGCTCATGACACTACATAGAGTTTGTTGGAAGTTGCTTTGGAGAAAAGTGTTCGCTAAATAAATAAATGTAAATTCAGCAGTGAGAAAACTTGGTGGTGCCATACATTTAGAAATGTGCCCCTCCAGTGAATCGTAATGCACCCAGCCTGTTTTTTTCATGGCTGAAATAAACATCTGCCTGTGTCTGTTCTTTGGACTGGTGCTTCGGTGCCACTTAGAGAATACACAGAATGCTCGTGGTTGCTTTTATAAATGGTGTCATTACGCATTCCCTTTTTAATGGGGGGGGAGAGAGTAACCTTGAGGGGGTCTGACAGGCTAAAACGGGAATGTGTGGCTCAGCGGAAGTTCGAAGGAGAAGACTGGTGTCAATAACCCCCTTATCGAATCCTGGAATGCCGGAGTCCTTGGAGGTCCCTCGACCAAACTGCAAAAGCCGGGCTGCACCGATCTCTGGCAGAGAGGGAGAAAACAGTTGCTGCTGAGATCTTTGTTGCTTTCTTCGCTGCATGATGGTGACACCATGGGTGCTTTTGTAATTGAAAAAAAGCCTTTATGCTCAAATGGAGGTATCTCTTTATTGCACCTAGATACTCACATTTATTAGTTTAGCCAATGCTTTTCTCCAGAGCAACTTGCGATGTTTACACATGTGGATGACTTTATGGGATAAGTACCTTGCACAAAGGTACCCTAGCAGGAGGTGGGATTCAAACCTACAACCTACAGATCTAACAGCAGCAGCCCTAAGCACTACGCCACCAAGTGTCCTATAGAGCACTGAGCTTAAAAAGTAGACATTTTACCGGTTGAAAGCAGAGACAACGGGAAGTTTAGTTTGCAATGGAGTTAGAGAAAAAAAATGTGACCAGCTGCTTCTGGATGTGAGCGTAGTGGTAGCGCCTCAACGAGAACGCAGTTGCTTGGAACATTTTTACAGGGTTTTGCATCAAATGCGTCTTCAGATCTGGACAGCAGATGCAGAGCCAGGCACTATGAAGGTTTAATTTCCGAAACAGCTCTCTCTGGAGAACTTTGAAAAATCCATTACGCATATTGTTTATTCCTTACTTCTGCGTCCGTCCCCCTGACATGTGGAAACTGCATTTTCCAACTTTCGCCACCAGGTGTCAGGCTTTACACTGTAATGCGCACACGGTGTCTGGGGCTGGATGCCTGCGACGAGTTGCCATCTGGTCTTTGATCACTTATTCATTCTGATCCAGAACTAAAGAATAATAAATGCTTGGAAAATGGGACATGAATATTTGTTTACAGCTTCCGTGGATAGTTGTTAATTACCCAGCAATGGTCCAAAATTCAAAGTTTCACCTTTCATTTACATTACAGCCTTATATTTCGTCACGGCATCCTTCCTACCTTTTAAGCAAGGATTTCTTTTTTTTTCTTTTTTTTTTTGCTTTTGTAGTATTAAGGAATTAATTAACATAAAAAATGTACCACTGGAAAATCTGTTCTGCCAGACTAAATATATCCACTTTGATCTTTTTCATGCATGTATGTAATGATCTAGCAAAACCACACATTCAAATAGAAATACCCAGTGTGGACTAACAACATCATCTATGTGGGTCATAAATTCCGCTCCTTTTTTCCATAACTCCACATGTAAACATGAACAGATAAATTTACGCACGTACACACACTTCGTTCCTGTTGCTCTCGGTAGTATGTGTATAATTAAATGTGAAAATCACGTTGCGAAACACTATCGAATGAACTTTCTGGTCTCGGTAAACAGCGTCGCGCAAATTATTGGAAGGCCTTCGAGGTGCAGAGATAATCTTATAGGAGTCTGTGGTAAACTGTCTTGTTCTTAATGCGACCTGGCTTTTTCCACAGGACAATATTGTAGAAGTCAACGAGGTTTTGCAGAGGGGAATCGCAACCAGATTAAAAAGGCAGAGCCGGATAGGTGTGTTTCGCTTGCGATCCGCGTGGATAGAAAAGTCAGTCGGAAACCCGTAGCGGAGACGCTCGGCTGGTGCCGACACGCGCATCCCTCCTGCCAGTTCGCCTGGAATAAATCAGATTGAAATTAACACGCCGTTGTGTTTTCACGTTGCAATAATCCCCAACAAACAAGAAAGTGTAACGCTGCGCAATACCTGTCGTAGCAGCGCTGTGTAAATTACACTGCATGTGGCCTCTGTGCTCCTGTAACTGAGTAATATGTTACTCCAGCTTCCTCTGTCACATTTCTCTGTACTCCTGTTTGATCCACCAACTGGGGATCAATCAACTCCCCCATACCATCATTCTAGGTGTTCCTGGTTAGGGCTGCATAACCCCCCCTCATCCGTCCAATTTCAATAACTGCTTGTCCTGAGCAGGGTCGTGGTGATCTGGACCCTATCCAAGAAGCATTAGGCACAAGGCTGAGGTGGGGTAAATCCTGGATGGGACGCCAGTCCATTGCAGCTACTCTAACCTTTGCCTTTCAAATTTATTCATTTAACCGGTACTTTTCTGCAATGCGTATTACAATCATTTAATCTTTGAAACAGCTGGCCAGTTTTTACTGGAGCAATTAATTGTAAGCATCTTGCTCAAGGGTACAACAGCAGGAGGTGGGAATCAAACCTAGAGCCAAAAGTGGGGGCTCTGACCGCTACACTCCCTGCTGCGTCGTTATTAGTCTGCATTGTATCTCCGCGGTTTCTTAGGACCGTCACTGCTTTCGAAGCAGTGCACACGGGAACCACCCATGATGAGCTAATAAACGCGCTGGTGATGATGCATACAAATGATCCAGCTTAATAAGGAGGAAGGCAAGTCCCCTGAAGTCACGGGTTTTTCTTACATAGTTATGTGCTTCATTTAAAGCACTAGATACAGTACGTTAACCTCCCTACAACCGTTGACACATTTATACACAGCGAATGTAACAGACACACATGTACTGTACACACACATTTATGTAATAGATGCTTTGCTCCACAGAAACTTCCAGTGAACTCTATGTAGTATCATCAGCCCACACACCTTATTCACCACAGTGACTTACACTGCTAGATACACTGGGTCACTCATCCATACCTCAGTGGAACACACTCTGTGTCACTCACACCCTATGGGTGAACCTGAACAGCATGTTTTTGGAGTGTGGGAGGAAACCAGAGCACCCAGAGAGACATGCAAACTCCACACAGACTGAGTGGAGATCAATCCCACATCCTCTCGCACCACCCAGGCACTGTGAGACAGCAGCACTACTCAATGTGCCACCATGACACCCAATGTACAAGCACCACAAAGAAATTCTTTATGACACGCACACACGCACACACTTTCAGAACCACTTGTCCCTTACGGGGTCACGGGGAACCGGAGCCTACCCGGCAACACAGGGCGTAAGGCCAGAGGGGGAAGGGGACACACCCAGGACGGGACGCCAGTCCGCCGCAAGGCACCCCAAGCGGGACTTGAACCCCAGACCCACCGGAGAGCAGGACTGCGGTCCAACCCACTGCGCCACTGCGCCACCACACCCCCTTCTTTATGATAATACAAAACAAAGATTTCTGGAAAAGAAACAGAAGAATCTCAGCTGGGTGCAAAGGTCTGCTCTTGTAGCATAAAACTGATCCCGCGCACACGGACCGTTCACATTAATGCAGACTTACGCAAAGCGTTTTCGGGTGTAAACTAGGACATGAAAAGCAAACATTTGTCTGTGTCTGTCTTTTTCTCTATATTTATATTTATCTTAAGTAACTCCGTATTTTTCCCATTTATAAAAGAAGCTTAATTATGTGTGCACTGTCTCCATTACAGATTCATAAGCGCTATCAATGTAAATGCAAATTTATAGTTATATACAGTATTAAAACTGAGGCCTGTCAATTTTTAAAAAATATTTTCCTCCAACCACACATTGTCTGAACCGCTTGTCCCGTACGGGGTCGCGGGGAGCCAGAGCCGAACCCTGCAACGCAGGGCGCAAGGCTGGAGGGGGAGGGTATACACCCAGGACAGGATGCCAGTCTGTCGCAAGTACCCCAAGCGGGATTCGAACCCCAGACCTACTGGAGAGCACCACCGTGCCCCCCCTTCCTGCAATCACTTGCTTGTTCATTTTTTCCTCACGAGGGTAATAATAATCATTGACCAAGTGTGAAATAAGCAAGGTACCCCGAATTGTATACTGTATATATACCGTCATTACGTGTGACAGCCTTTTTACAGTTAGGTTGTATAAGGTTACTGCCCATAGTCCGCAGGTAAGCGTCACGGCAATGGCACCGTCCTCTTTGTAAATACCGGGTCTCGACACAGAAATCCGCTCATTTCCTCAGCCGAACGGCCACGCGGATGCTGCAGAACGAGTCCGTTTGAGCGACGCGTCGAGAAAGAGACGCTCGACGCCGAGGGCTTGAACAAAATCTGAGAGATGGACTGCGTTTCTTACACGCTCATTGTGAGGGAGGAGATTGAATTTTCAAAAGAGTGGATTTTTCCTGTTCGTGTGTCTCTGCTCGATCTGGCTTCAGTATTCATCTGTTACCATAAAGGTTTATGAAATGGAAAATGGAGAAAGAATCTTTTTGTTCCTCCCCCAATTATTTTACCCTGGAAATCCTTAAAATGCTGGTTTGGCTTTTTTCATATCCTAAACATTTGGAGATTCACGACATGCTTGTTCTGGGGTCCTCCAAAATCGATCTTTTCCCACGTGGTTATGAGTCGAAAGGCATCGATGACAATTAATAAATTTAAAATCACGTTTAAAATGTATTTTGCCAGTAATTTGCTCCATTATTTTGCAGAACACTAAGGTGGTACTATGACGGCAAGACAGTCTCTTAAGTGCCGGCGACATGGTGGCACATCGAGTAGCGCTGCTGTCTCACAACACCTGGGTGGTATGAGAGGACGTGGGTTCGATCCCTGCTCAGTCTGTGTGGAGTTTGCACTTTCTCCCCATGTCTGTGTGGGTTTCCTCCGGGTGCTCTGGTTTCCTCCCACACTCCAAAGCCATGCTGTTGTGTGTGTGTGTGTGTGTGTGTGTGTGTGTGTGTGTGTGTGTGTGTGTGTGTGTGTGTGTGTGTGTGTGTGTGTTCGTTCCACTGATGTATGGATGAGTGACTCAGTGTAAATAGTGTATCTAGCAGTGTAAGTCACTGTGGTGAATAAAGTCTGTGGTCTGATAACACTACATAGAGTTCATTGGAAGTTGCTCTGGAGAAAAGAATCTGATTAATATCTGAGTTCAAATTCATACAGGCAAAAAGGAAACCTAAAAATAAAATACTTGCAAGATTTACCATAGATGTTTGTCCTGTCTTGTCCTTCACCTGTTTCTGCAGTTGGATGCAGCTCTGGCACCCTGCCTTTCTCAAGGGTACACGAACCCCTGTCCTGCCGCCGTCCCCTCTGCTGAGATCCCGAGTAGGAAAAGTCCTTGTCGCCAATCAAATTCCGCTGCCGACGACGCTGAGAGTTTCTCCGAACAAATGTCCGACTCTCTGAGACACATGCACGCTCTCTGCCACACCTGGGTGATGCATTCATCATTTAACCTCAGATTGCTAGACAGAAACAAATGTCCTCGATTCCTCAGAAATCTAAAGGGACAAAGATATAGAGCGGGCGCAATATTACTATATTACGGCAGGTTCCCGTAGAGAAGGCCGGTTTGCTTTGGTGAAAAAGTCCAGGTTGCACAAGAGTCCACCAACTTTTCTCATAGGCTTCGAGGTATAATATCAATATCAGGTATAATATCGTTTTCTCCCGATGAGCACAGTAAAAAGCCTTTTGTCGAAACTCAACCCTTTGGGTTTTACATTGTTGCTCAATTCCTTTAACTTAGTATATATAGTGCAACGCCTATATTTCTGAATATATCCCATACAATGAAGCCTACATTACTTGCACAATAAAGAGAATGAAAAAGCTTTCCTTTTATTAAATTGATAGTACGTCGCTTTACGCAACCGTTCTTTTTCAACGAAGGTCGTTATGCAGAAACCCCCTCCCCAGTCTTTTCTGGGTCCAAGGTTGCTTCTCCGGATCTGACAACCTCCGACCGCTTTCGAGAGCGACACCGTACACAAAGAGACGTATCTCGCCTTTAACAAATGCAAGGGAGCGAATTAAAGGAAAGAAAAAAATGCAAGTAACCGTCTGCCAGACGACAGACAGAAAACTGACCCAAGACAAGGCATCTCTCACAGTTCAGCAGGTCCACCCGTACTCCCAAAGTCCACCGCTTGGGATTACATCAACGGAGAAGGTGTATTTAGCGAAATATTAAATTACGTAGAGAAAGTGAGAGAACTGACTGAAGAGATGTGCAAATTCTGGAAGAATGTCTTCTGCTGATTTCTTTGGGAAGCAAAAAAAAAAATAAAACTACAACAAAAGAGGTTCATATTCTCATACATAAACAAAAGTAATGTACAAAAGTAACTCTTTTTTGAAATCATGGGATCCACAGAGTAACCTTACCTTTTGTTGGTAACTTTACCTTTTGTTATTGTGTCATATTAGTGATATTTATTATTAGCGGAACATGCGGGCTGAAAAAGTCACTTTGCTTTATCATGGTGCGAATTACGAGTTGAAGCAACGATGTTCGTGTTCGCAGATCAAAATCCACTGCATTGAAAGGCAAAACATTGTTCTCATATTTTACTCTTTACCGTGTTTAAATACGGTATATTTCTACTTTCGCACTTTCGTGAGGAATGTTATGAACCACTGAAAGCTGTTATTTCGGTTTTCATTTTTATTGTGGCTACAAGTGGGCGCCTTATAATACTTTCTGTAGTGGTTAAGAAATCAGAAGTAAAATCTGCCAAGGTGCCACTGGCTGGTTTACCATCTCAACCCAAATTGCTCCTCTCCCAATTTCTTTGACTGGGTCTACTGAATTTTTGCATGTCCTCATCATTTTTTTTAGTTCTACCTTTTGAAACGTCGCATTAATCGGCCAGCAATCCTGTAAATGAAGCTGTCATAACGGTCAAATACAACTGATGATGAGCTGATTGTTCTGCTGGAAGAAGGGAGAGTAGTTGAGGTCATTTCTCAACAAGCATTGTATCACTCAAACAAGCAGTATATACATACTCTTAGTCACGAAGACTGACTGCCGAATTCCCTTTGAACGAAACAAATTATTCTTATTATATTTCAAATTATTCCCAACAGCATCCCAAAAAAATCTCAGAAATACGTGGAGAAACAACATCCGCATTTCACCGAGTTCCTCAAAAATGTCGCAGTGGAAGGAAGGACACGGAAACACACACACCTGCGTGTAGCCTGGCCAGGGTTCGACAGCTCCTAACAGTCCGGATGTGGAGGGTCGTGGCGTGTGAACGACTCAAGGACATCTATTATTTAGGGGCAGCTGGTAGTGTAGTGGTTAGAGTCACTGCCGTTGGACCTGCGGGTCACACATTTGATCCCCACCTCTGGCTGCGGTACCCTTGAGCAAGGTACTTACCCCAAGTTACTCCAGTAAAGTTACCCAGCTGTACAACTGGGTCAATAATTGTGATCTTAACACTGTATGTTGCTTTGGAGAAAAGCATCAGCGAAATAAATAAATGTAAATTTATCCCCATGTGGACAAACCATTCAGTCTGAGGGGTCTGCAAAGACAGGAGGAAACTTGGTTCCTGTCCAGCAGAAGGGAAGGCAAACCAGAAGCACGAGTACACAGAGAAAATATAATAATGTGAGCATTTAAAAAAATAAAAAGATAATTAAAATGCCTACGAACCGGGCTCAAAAACACATAAAAACGACAAAGTCTGATTTCGTGGCAGTATTATGAATAATGCATATGAATACCTGGATTAAAAGGAAAGTAGCTTGTATCTGTCTGGGAAAAAAAAAAAAAAAGTTTCATAAAAGAGATGAAAAGTAATGAGAGCATTTTTAAACATACTCTTCATTAATAAGGAGAGGTTGCGGCGTAGTCTCACTAATTCTCGGCCGCGCTCGTCTTTTCGCTTTATAGCAAAGCGCTGTCGAATAAATAGACCGCCGGAGAGGTTTCCGTTTTGTCATTTGCATCGGGAAACTATTAGGTGCCGTCGGGTAAAGATTTGTGAGCATTTTTTTCTTTTTTTTTTTTTTCTTTTCCTGGTATTTATAGAAGGGGAGGAGCAGGAGGAGCAGATGCAGACCAAGGTGGGGCGAAGGACAGGAAGGACAGGCAGGAGGGACGGAGGAAAGGAAGGCGAAAGCAGATGTAAAACAAGGCGGGGGTGCACGAATACTCGGGGGCTGTGAGCTTTCGCGTGCTTTTTTTGGGAAGGAGGGGCGGCGGCGGAGCCGAACCCCCTTCTTGAACCCTGTCCGCGATGAACGATGAGACAACCGTTGCCGGGGACGGGAATGTAGGGCACGCGGCAGCGGGGCCCTCAATTTCGGCGCTTCCCGTCCGCTTCTAATTGAGACGGGGAAAGGGCATATTTAGGTCGTCGGGCACGAATCCGTTCTGCGGTCGTTTCTCGTCCTCTTTCCTCTCCTCCCCTCCTACGTTTAACGGCACCTGCGAGTCACATTTTCCCTCCACCTTTCTCTGTAATTGGTGAGGATGCGAAGAAACCCGGCGCCCCCTTAGAAGGCATTACGCCGCGGCCGCACGGAAACCGTTAGGGCCCCGATTGCCCTCTTACCAAACACTTCTTTTAAATAACAGAAACCCCACAAATGAGACTTTATTGCCTGAAATGAAAAGAATATATTTGTTCCCGGAGAGGGTCGAGGGAGGAGGCGTGGCGTCGATGGCGATTACATCGAATAAAAGAATCCAATTTAGCCGGTGGTTTATCACTCCGGCGGAGGGGCCGTGTGCTTGTCAGAGATTGTGAGCGGGGGTCGTAAATCACCCCCGCTGGCAGCGTCGCCGGGAAAAGACCGCTGGGGCTCTCGGCGCCTTGCAGCCCCCGCTCAGAGGGGAAATAAAAGTAAGAGGAGACATAAAAAAAAGAATGGGGGAGAAAAAAAAAAAAGTCCTTAACATTATACTGTATCTAGAGCTCTGCGGGTAAAAGAGCTCATTTGAACCCCGGCTACTTTTTAACCGGCACTTGATCGACGCACCATTCTCTGGAAGCGAGTCCGATCGCTGCTGTCCGTCCTTTTCAAAGCACGTTGCGCATATTTAACCCGCGACACTCGCGTGGGGCGTATCACGAAAGACAGGACAAATATATGGACCAGTTTTGGGGGCAATGCATCGCTCACCGCTCAGTGGTCCCTGGTGCTGGAAGAAGTGTTGCAAAAAACAGCTTCGCTGTTACTGTACTACCGCTGTAATTATTCGGAAGATCTCAAAATCAGGCCCCATTGATGCCTCTGTGGCGTTGCGTTGAATATCAGCGCGGCGGCACGGCGAGTAGCGCTGCTATCTTACAGCACCTGGGTGGTGCGAGAGGACACGGGTTCGATCCCCGTCCAGTTTGTGTGAGTTTCCTTGGGGTGCTCTGGTTTCCTCCCACACTCCAAAGACATGCTGTTCAGATTCACCCCTAGTGTGTGAGTGACAGAGACCGTGTGTGTGCGTTCCACTGATGTATGGATGAGTGACCCAGTGTAAGTAGTGTATCTAGCAGTGTAAGTCACCATGGTGAACAAGGTGTGTGGGCTGGTAACATTGGAAGTTGTTTTGGACAAAAGCATCTGCTAAATAAATAAATGTAAATGTAGTGAAGGTCATTCCCTTAAACGATGGGATTTTCCAGAGAATCTGAGCTTTTTGGAGAGATTACTGAGAAGAGTTGAGCTGTAAATAGATTCTCCATGGGAACCCCTTCCTCCTTCTTCACAGTCAGACGCAGATTAGCTGCTGCTTAATACTTTTGCCCACCAGCAGCTCTTACCTTCTTCGGTCTTGTTCACATTCAGACCATCAGCTCCAGGCATCTTGTTTCGCTCACTCGGGAGAAGAACCTTTACCCAGAAGCGGAACCCAGAGGACCGCTACGCTGCCACTGTCTTTGTCTGTACCCCACGCTCCCATCATCTCCCAGCACTTCTTAAACTCTGCACATCCCTGCTAGAGCCCTAAGGAAAAGTGGGCCAGTAACCGACTGGCAGCAAAGAAATAGCTGTACAGACTGAACACACCTTTTAACGATAATGTTGAATTAGTGAAATTTCTGGATATGTAATATTACTAACCTCGTCCGCCTCACTGTTACTTTGATTGGCACTGATTGGCATTTTTTTTTATGTCGCAGAGGCGACGTTTTCCGTGGAATACTGCGACACGTAGTATAATTATGTTGAGTCGCTGCTGTGATTCTTTTTTTTTAAATCATTCTAACCTGCATAAAAATTGACCTAGCTGATGTAGAGTGAGCCAAAGTGAGCTCGGAAATACACCTCGAGAAAATTTCTATTTAAATTTTGCCCAGATTGTGCAAAATTCTCATCCGCTGCATTCTCCACATGTCCCCGCATGGCGGCACGTGGAATATTGGCAAACAATGAAGGATTGCCGTTAAAAAACAATTCCTCATACTATGCCATGAAACAAATGACCAAGAAAAAAAAAAGCACACACAAAGTCAATGAACTATGCTTCACCTGGCCTCCAAAGCAATAATTTAAGTCGCAAACAATACAAAGAGCGCTTACATTTTTTGGAAGTTTGACGTAAGAACCAAAGGATGCGCAGAAAACACATCCGGTTCCTTTGCTCATTTAAAGCAATGTTCATTTCCGTCGTCCATGGAGCTGAAGAGCCGTTAGCTATTTTGCTGTGTGTGTGTGCGCGCGCGCGTGTGTGTGTGTCCTTGATTTCGACACAGAAGTTACTGTGTTCTGGCCACTGATTTTGACATGTTTGTTAGTGCCTGTCTGCCGGTACGGCGGAGACTGATTTTCGATATAAGGCCAGCAATTCCCAATCTGTCCTTACTTAGCGTGGTCCATCCCGCTCCCTCCCTAATCCCGAACCGGACAGGTGCGCTTTCTGACGGCTCTGTCAGCAATTGCCGTTATCGCCCGAAAGTCACCTTGTCTCCCGATTGCATCGGGGGTTAATCTGTGTCAGTCACAGCCCAGCACCGACAACCACGTTTGACGGTTGGAGGCTGACGATGACGACCCCGATTGATCCGCGGAGGATGACCGCAACTTTGGACTCGGCCGACGTCGCTTCGTCCTGCTGAAGACGAACCGATGGCCGTTACCCCTCCCGCCCAGCAGGTCACGAAGGCCTGAATGCAATGAATCGAAGGCCATTAATTACTTAGGATCATTTCGCTACGTTTAGCTACGACTGTCTTTAGCTCTTTCATTAGATCTAAAGACACGTCACTGGCTGTCAGAGAAAATATCCCGAGTGTCTTACGGGTTTCGGGAGCCGTTTGGTCGCCAACCGTCCGCAGCCTTTTGCTGGCGGTGATGCTGGGTTTTGTTGCTCAAAATCTCCGCTGCAGAAAACCACTAGTATGGCACGTGCTTTAAAAAAAAAACTTTACTCGTCTGATTGTGGTACGGTTGCTTGGATACATCCTCTTAAAGACACAGCGCTACCTGTGTTGGATTTTTCGGGACAGCTGCGCGGGCCACTGCGGGCCCCACTTGGGAAAACATCGAGAAGGAGCTGTTCAAGCTGCGGTGAAATAAGTGGCTGGCAGAAGCTGTAGCAGAGGTACAACGTACAGCGGGGCTGAAGGAACGCTTGGTTTTGTCATATAGCTGCAGGAAGTCTGACGCAGAACACTGGCTGGGTGGAGGTGGTCGGTGGGGTTTCCGCACCCATCGGAGCGCAGGATAGAGAATGTCGTGGGGAAACAGAGCGGAGGTCCGTACTTGAGCTACGTTTCCAGCGTCGGTTTCCGTGCACGTTACGTGGCGTCTGAAATCATTCATTCTCAGGTTCTGCGTTTGCATTTATTCGCTTAGCGGCTTGCGATGTGTACTGCGTCCTATTTAGTGGACACCTTTCCGTACAAGGTGACTCACAGCGCTAGATACGCTACCTAGCGCTCATTCATCTGCACGGCAGAGTACTGCAACACATTGACACACTCACACACCTATGGGCAATTTATAGCAGTTAGTCTACTTAAGACACGTGAGTGGCACAGTGTGTAGCGCTGCTGTCTCACAGCAGCTGGGTGGTGTGAGAGGACGTGGGTTCGATCCCCGCTCGGTCTGTGCGGAGTTTGTATGTTCTTGGGGTGCTCTGGTTTCCTCCCACACTCCAAAGACATGCTATTCAGGTTCATCCATAGTGTGTGTTCCATGGATGAGTGATACAGTGAATAAGGTGTGTGGGCTGATAACACTACATAGAGTCGCTTTGAGGGAAAGCATCTGCTAAATAAATAAACGTAAATGTTTTTTCGGATCGTGGGAGGAAACTTACGGGGTGAACTTGCGCGCACCACTCGGACCGAACCCACGTCCTCTCGCCTGTCCAGGTGCTATGAGACGAGAGCACTACTCGCTGTGCTTAGCTGCTGTCGAAATTACTGCCAATATGTGCCAGGAGAATGAAACCGGATATTAGACCCTGTAGAGTGTCCGTGTCCCCTTGACTGTCCAAGAGCTGCACAGGGAGATAGATACCCGTGCCTACACTGCCATCTACATACCTTCAGCCAGAGGATGCAGGATGCAGGTCTCCTCATCTCGCCTGCTCTATTTCAGTGGGTGTCTCTTCTTGTACAAACCTGCCTTTGTTTTAGAAGAAGTTGTTTGTTTGTTTAATAGATGCAGCAAAAAAGCGATTCCCTGAGGCATACTATAATGGGATGAGATTGAAAAGTAGCGCGCTCACGTTAAACATCATTAACTTTGATCCGACACAATGAAAGCAGGCCCTCGCTGTGTGTCGGCACTCTTGTAGACTCTTCTGCAGGCAGATAATTGAACCAAACTGTTTGCATACAATTTCCTTAATTATTACAGCCTGTATGGGCAATTCGAGCCAGAAAGAAAGCTGCAGTGGCATTTTAGATGTATTGTTGCGAACTGCCGTTGCATTTTGCATTTGGAGCTTTGCAGTGCAAGGAAGTATTTTACCCTTTTAGGGCAAAGATGGTCTAGAAAGTAAAACATTATATAAAATATTACGTAAGCTCTGGCTTATTAATAGCAACAACAACAACAATAATAATAATAATTTGATATTTTTATTGGCAAATTCAGTGCAGTGATTTAGTTTCTATATTCTTCTAGAATGGTAAAGGGCAAATGCGAAAGGAAATGCCGCAAATCCGAGTGCAAAGAGCAAAGGAAAAGACCGTTACACGGACCGCTCCCCCGCTTCCGCAAATAAACTGAGTGGAATACCGGTCTGCCAGCAGAGCAGTCGATCAGACATGGATTTTGCTGCTGACGGATTCGATGGAACGATTACCAGAAGTGAATACATAGAGTTTTAATTGCCGGGGGTTATTGATTCCTCCTCCGATGATGAACAGCAAGCTGCGCGGAGTCCTTGGCAGCCTTCCTGTATACGGTGAGAGACAAAGGACTCCGGGCACAGGGTCGAGGGGGGAGGGGACACAACCAGGACGGGATGCCAGTCCATCACTAGGCACCCCAAACAGGGCTCCAACCCCAGGCCCGCCACACAGCGGGCACCGGCTGAACCCGCTGCACCGCCACACCCCCCTATATTAGTTTATAATACTACACAACTATCACCTAACATCTGTATTGATACCGTGCATGTTTGTATATGAGCCTGTTGTCTATTCTCAGAAAAGAAGTGGATTCAGGTGATTCAGGAGCGTGACGGGTTAAAGAAATTCATACACTTAGCCCTCCAGGATTGCGGCTGAATAGCCCTGATGTGCATTATCTATTATGTATGTCCTTGATACTAAAAATGCTTTTACTGGTGAGTGTGAAGGTTCATGGGATGCCAGCTGTTGCAAAACAATAGCATCAGATGTCCACGTTTCCTGGTCTCACGGGGGGTTTCTAAAGAGAATCACTTGGCCCTGTGACTACTGCTAAAGACAAGGAGCTGGTGACGATGGCAGCCCCCCCCCCCATCCCAGGAAGATCGATAGTGATGGGGAGGGCGAGAGACGGCAGACTGGCACTGGGGATATTTAAAGCAGTCAACTGCTATTGATCGAAGGTTCTTGGCGAGAAGGCCATTGTCATCGTGGAGATAGATGGAGCCACTCCATACCCTGAATTCCTTTGCTTCTGCATTCTGCTGACTTCAGATCAGTGTCTGCCTAACTCAAAGAGTGACTGACTTGATAGTGCTTCTTAGCCCCTAGTGCTCTCATTATCACCTTTATCATTATTTTCTTATTTATCTGGCACTTTTGCTCCACAAGACGCTAGATGTAATACTTGGGGAATTTTTAAGCTAAGCGCTGAATTCAAAGGTACAACAGCAGGGATCCTGTTGAAACGGAAAACCTTCAGATTACATTTCTGTGAGATGTACGTCGCTTTGGAGAAAAGAGTCTGCTAAATGAATAAAGGGTAAATGTAAATGTAGATGGTCACGTCTTTACCGCACTATCTGCTGCCGGATAGAAGCCAAAATAGACACCTGTAATTTTTTTTTTTTAAGCCATTTCAAGAACGTCGACGAAGGCTTGATGTAAATGTAAAACTGACACAAAACAGGAAATCTGTGGTGAATTTCATTGGTACCCATTCTGTATCTTCCACATATGAGAAAATACAATAGCTGTCTTAAGGGTAGGATTTTAGGTTTTCCCTGCCAGCCTCTTTGGCATTACTTCTTAGTAGGGTCCCCAGTAGTTTTGTGGAGCATTAGAACCTTGAGGAGGTGACCGGAGGCTAAAACGTTTCAGTCGGTACATCCCTGCTGTCATCGTGACCAAGCAAAAGTACGGTGAACTGCAACTCTTGACGAGGAGCAACTAGATGTCATCAAGATGAGGTGCGGTCAAGTGGGCTCTTAGTTACCTGGGTTGTCTCTTTAGGACATGGTCGGGAAACAAGAGAGCCCTCACGTGGAACCCCCAAGGCAAGAGGAAGCGAGGCCGGGCAAAAAACACATGGCGACGCCACCTGGATGCAGAAGCCAAGAGGATGGGCCACACCTGGGGAAAACTGGAAAAACTGGCCCAGGACAGAGATGCCTGGAGAGCCCTTGTTGATGGCCTATGCCCCAAGAGGGGTAGTAGGCATAACTAAGTAAGTAAGTCTCTAGGAAAAAGAGAGGATGAGATGTCTCTGAATGAATGACCTTCCAGCTGCTCCTCGTTCACATTGACTCGAGCTTGTTGGTGCTGTGGTGGTCTGGGCTTCAGTCTTCCGTTCACCACTTTACACCTCAGTCTATCCATGATATGTTCAATTCAGTTCAATTCGTTTTATGGAGCGCTCTTCTCACACGGTGACACAGAGCGCTGAACAAAGGCATAAGACAAAGAAACAAATGAGACAGTTGACTGTACAGGTGGTCCCCGATTAACGATGGGGTTACGTTCTGCGAAACCCATCATAAGTCGAGAATATCGTAAATCGAAACTGCATTTAATACACCTAATACACACCTCTGCATGACGGACTGGGAGATGCGGATCGCTGTCGCTGCCCAGCATCTCGAGAGTGTATCGCACCGCATATCACTTGCCCGGGAAAAAAATCAAAATTCCAAATTCGAAATACGGTTTCTACTTAATGTCTATCGCCAGCTCACCACCGTAAAGTCGAAACAATTGTAAGTTGAACCATCATAAATCGGGGACAACCTGGATACTGGACTAATACAGTATCCGTGCAGTTATTAAAGCCGTAAGTATGCCTACGAGCCACAGAGGAAAGGAACAAAAAACTCCCAACTGAAAGTACACACACACACACACACACACATCTTCAGAACCGCTTGTCCCATACGGGGTCACGGGGAACCGGAGCCTACCCGGCAACACAGGGCGTAAGGCCAGAGGGGGAAGGGGACACACCCAGGACAGGACGCCAGTCCGCCGCAAGGCACCCCAAGCAGGACTTGAACCCCAGACCCACCGGAGAGCAGGACTGCGGTCCAACCCACTGCGCCACCGCACCCCCTTCCAACTGAAAGTAAAGGGAGAAAAATAACCTCTGGGGGTCCAAGTGCCAGTGGTACCTCCACCCACCCCCACCTCTCCTGGGCATTCTAGATTAAAAAAGACCTTTAATTCAATTTACAACTAATAATAACATTGTAGATGAGTATTAACTTGATGTCTCGTCCATCATGGCAGGTGGTCATCAGCTTCAGTCAGCGTGGGGAGCTTGTATGACGGCCGGCCGGCCTCCTCGGGTCTCATTATAGGGAAAATGTTCCTCTTTGCCGCTTGCTAGAAAAGGGACTAGATGTGACAGTGTAGCATTTGGCGGAGGTGAAACTTTATTGCTGGAGTCCAGACACATCCGGAGTAGAAAGTCTCCCATCCATGTATTCCTGGGTCTTTCTCCACTCTCGTCTTCTCATGCAGACTCCACTCATCTTTACTCTGCCCCTCCAACACATCTGAGCCCCCACTACACCGTTACAACAAAAAAAAGCATTATTTGGATCTCCAGACATGATGTTCCGTCTTTGAATGAGTGTGAGAGGGCAGGGCAATTATCTCACACTCTTGACCCCTCTTGTGGTGAAGTTGAAAAGACACGGCGAAAAACCAAACAGATCTCAGCGGGAAAAAAGGGAAGAAGCAAAAGCAGCCCTGCATTTATCTTTATTTATTTAGCAGATGCTTTTCTCCAAAGCAACTTCCAGTGAACTCTATGTAGTGTTATGAGCCAACACACCTTATTCACCAGGGTAACTTACACTGCTAGATACACTACTTACACTGGGTTACTCATCCATACATCAGTGGAACACACACACACACTCTCTCTCTCCCTCACTCACTATGGGTGAACCTGAACATGTCTTTGGAGTGTGGGAGGAAACCAGAGAACCAAGATACACTACTTACAATGGGTCACTCATCCATACATCAATGGAACACACACACACTATGGGTGAACTGGAACAGCAGGTCTGTGGAGTGTGGGAGGAAACCAGAGCACCCGGAGGAAACCCACGCAGACATGGGGGAGAACATGCAAACTCCACACAGACTAAGCAGGGACCAAACCCACGTTCTCTCGCACCACCCAGGCGCTGTGAGACAGCAGCGCTACTCGCTGTGCCACCGTACCATCTGCGGTACTACGAGTGCTCTGCTCAACTCCAAATTCTGGTAGCATTTAAATGTTAAAAATGGCACGGACCGGGCGGGGTTAGGTGTTGTTTTTTCTTTTCAGGACCCAGCCGAGTTAGCGCAGACATTGACCGCGGTACGGGTGACAAACAGCAAGGTCATCCAAGGTGGCATTGCAAATTACAGCCTTTTTATCAGCCTGCTTCCACATCCAGAAGGGCCCTGACAAAAATCCAGGAAGATTGACAAGACTTCTTCCCCATCTTTTTTTGTGTGCGTGTGTGTGAGTGTGTGTGTGTGTGTGTGTGTTTCCAGACATTGATGGATGAAAAGCCTGCGACCACTCTTGCTGGAGAGCGCCCCTCAGTGGCGGTTTGCCGCGGGAATTCAGCTCGTCCCACTTGTCCTCCAAATCACGTCTAAGAGTTCTTTCGGGGAATCTCTTATTGATAGAGTCTTGCTTTTCCCCGCGTGGTCTATTTTCATTTGTTTGATTTATTACACACCTACCCGCTAACAAATACCGCACGTTCTAGAAAGTATACTCTACTGATGCTGTATTACTTGGTGGTGAAAATTATACTGCACCTGCCCTGCCTCGCTGTGTTTGCACGATGCCTGGCTTGACTTTCTCCCTCTTACTTTTTCCTTCCCTTATTATTTATTCAATCCCTCATTATTTATTAAAGTCCTCATTATTTATTCGAGCCCTCATTATTATTCAATCCCTCATTATTTATTCCATCCCTCGTTATTTATTCCATAAATAAATCCCATCCCTGCACTTGTTGTATGTACGTATGCTTATGCGCGCGTATGTATGTTGTGTCTTTTTTTGGGTCTGCTCTACGCTGTGAGCCATTGGGAACCAAAGCCAAATTCCCTGTATGCAAATGAATTCAGATTCGGATTCAGATTCTAACTTGACTTTGTAACCAAAACCCGTGCTTTTGTCGGTCGAAAAAATGTGTGCAGATGGTATATGGAAGATGCACGGCGTGTGAAGTCAGCCCAGTCCTGGCCCATATTAGCCAGATACTCACCCTGACTTGCTTCGGTAACCTGTGCTTTACATTAACATTGATGGATGAAAAGCCTGCATTAACACTGTAAGTTGCTCTGGAGAAAAGTGTCATCTCAATGAATAAATGTACATTTAAATGTAAATGTGGCTCCACGTCGCGCTGGAGACTGATGCCAAGAGGGGCGATGGCGTGGCAGCACACTGGCACAAGGACAAGCGCCTGAAAAGACCCCGTGCACCAGCGAGTGCTGTTAAAGTACCATCCGGTGTAATTCTGGTTATTGCGGTGTAAAAATGGGCGGCGCGGTAGCACACCGAGTAGCGCTGCTGTCTTATGGCACCTGGGAGGTGCGAGAGGGCATGGATTCGATCGCTGCGCAGTCTCTGTGGAGCTTGTATGTTCTCCCCGTGTCTGCGTGGGTTTCCTCCGGGTGCTCTGGTTTCCTCCCACACTCCAAAGACATGCTGTTCAGGTTCCCCCATAGTGTGTGAGTAACACAGAGTGTGCGTGTGTCCCAGTGATCAGTGACCCAGTGTAAGTAGTGTATCTAGCAGTGTAAGTCACCACGGTGAATAAGGTGTGTGGGCTCATAACGCTACACAGAGTTCGTTGGAAGTCACTTTGGTGAAAAGTGTCTGCTAAATAAATAAATGTAGAAAGCACGGTCATTTTCTGTTCCGGTCCTGGATGTTCTGAAACTGCTGCTGCGAGGCCACAGCCTCCCCTCCTGTGCTGCGTCTCTCTATTTACATGGAAGGGCTTGTGTACTGGGCACAGACAAAGAAAAAACCCGTTGTGATTGGCGGGGTGGGCTTGGGGTGAGTAAACAGGAGGGGGAAGGATGTCAGCATTTTGGAGCACATGAGGCTTGCGACATTCTTGTCACCCCATCGTAACAGAAACCTAGAGCAACGGCGCCGAAAGGCACCGGCTTCAATAAGAGTGTCTCCTGGAAGCACCTGCAAAACCTCTTCCAGCAGATTTCTCTCTCTCTCTCTCTGCTTTTCTCTCTCTCTCTCTCTCTTCTCTCTCTAGGAATTAATTTGGCCCACAATAATGCTCTTATTAGGATTCCGAGGATGTGGTTCTTTTCCGGCGAAACTTCATTCGAACCTGCTAATAATAAACCTTTCAGCCGTCATTCAGGGCAAATGTTGTAAAGCATTAACCAGGGAGTTTTTAATCTGAAAGGTGCCAGAGTCGGGAATGAAATTTTCTCAACGGTGCTCGGAAGACCCCTGACCTCCGCTCTGCTGGACTCCTGCACGTAAGCGCCAGCTCCCACGTACCCAGGTCAGAGGAACAGGTGTCTGATCCCGGATCAAATATTTAAAGGAGCATTAATTAAATAGAACGGCATGTTGTGCGAGAGCACCAGGGGTACCTGCGTGCATGTTTCTGTTTGCTCTATTTAATTATACTGCCACACTTATTGTGAACTGATGTGTTATTCTAGTGCGCCGTGCTTGTCTCCTGCAGGTGTTCTAATCCAGTCCCCCGAAACACCCACCGCCCCCCCTCACTGCCCTCGGGGGCCAGGATTACACGCATACTATCGCAGAGGAGGAGGTTGCGGGTCGGATGCCGCTCCCCGCAGCACGTGCAGCTTTACGAGGGGGGGTGAGAGGAGGGTGGCGGTGAACGAGGAGAAACGGAGATCGGTAAGAAGGGAAGGCGAAGGCATAAATTTTTCATTAATGCCCACCACCACCAGCAGCTTTCGACAGGGCCCCTAAAGGCACAATGCCACAGGACATCCTTTCCGATACACGTATTCCAATATGTAACACAAATTCCCGCCCCTGCATCATCTACTGCCTCTCAGACGTGTTAATTTATCGCGTTCGTTTTACTTGGTTACTGTAGCAGCAGACGGACTGGGAGGACACGAGAACGCGGAAACTGGAGCAGCGGGTGGAGGCTGGATGGACTGCAGGAGCGGTGCGTGCGTTGAATCTCCGCAATAATCCGTCCCTCCCTGTGCAGCATTTTTTCATAAATATTAAACAGAAAAAAATAAATCCTGCTTGCAAACAGTTTAAAAGAAAACTTAGAGAAAATCCCGAGTTCTGGACAGAAGCTGAGGACGAAATATGAATGAACAACAGAAAAATATTATTATTTATTGTGCAGAGGCAGTCCCATCCAAACAAGGAGTGCTCATCTCACACGGTTTAGTGGCTCTATTTATTGCCACTTGAATGCTTGCTGAAAGAAGCAAAAAAAAAAAGCAGCCTGCCGTTTAATCGGGAAGTGAACAGGCAGCCGGTTTCAGTAGGAGTTCTGTGGTCGTAGTCCCGCTGTCCTTCCGCCTGCGCTGCGTAGCCCCTGGTTGGGCCGCCCAGCAGCGTCGCGGTAGCGGAACGCGGCCGGCAGGGGGAAGACACGCTCTGCCGAAGCCGGTCCCCATTCGCGGTACCGCGCTTAGCTAACAGACGTAGACGGAGGAGAGCGCGCGCACGGGAACAGAGTGGGATTTGCTGCCTTCCGCACTGCTTAAAAGACAAAGTGCTGGCCATGTTTCCTTTGATGCTGAAAACTCTCCTTCCAGTGGGGGGATTTCATCCATGTGTCTGGATGGCACACGCAGGCGCGAACACACACGCGCACGCGTAACCAGAATCGGAAGCACGTGTCCATGCGCCGGGTCGGTGTCCGCCGACGGCAGCAGTATGGAACGTCACCTCTCTATCTCTCCTCTCGCCAGAAAAGCGCCGGAAAGCCAAAGGTCATCGGCACGGGAGCCTCGGAGCGGCGTGACGGGAGCATGGAGGAGCGGCGATAGAGATCCCGGTGTTCGGAGCACAAAGACATGACTGGCACCGAGACTGGGTGGCAGAACATGTCAGAGGAGGGAGAGAAGGGAGAGGAGAAAGAGGAGCAGCGTGTTAATAGAGGCAGGCTGTCTCTTCTCTGTCTGCCATTTCCTTTGTCCAACTTTTCTCCCCTTCAGATCCTTTCTTGGCCCTGCGGCGCCTCGATCGAGCTCACTGTCCAGAAACGCACCAGACCCGTCCTTATGGACGCGATGAAAGCTGTGAGACAAAGAGTGAAAGAGAAAGACAGGCAGCAATGTGAGTCTGGAGGGGTGCGGTGTTTTATTTTGGCAAAAAAAAAAAAAAAAAAAAAAAAAAGAAAAAAAAACAACAGACATATCACTGTCCCCTGTTACCATGGCAACGAGAATCAGTAATATGAAGGTAAGTCCCAGGAGTTGATGGGATAAGACTTTTGTTTGAGAAGGCCTGGGTGTCAACTCAATGGATCTGTGAGCAGGGCTGTGGGACAAAGGGGGAGGGCGGGGGAGGGGGCGGGGGGGGGGGGGGGGCTGCCAGCGATGCAAGCAGCTGAGGAACAACCTTCAAGGGACAGGTGAGAATTCAGGGGAAAGACTATACGTGAAGGCAGAAGCCTGAACACCTTATCTCAGTTTTAATTACTCCGTGTTTCCCAGGAAAGTGTTTCATTATTGAAACCTTTGCTTATCCCCTCCCCCCCCATTGCTTAGCCAATGACATATTCTGTTTGATGCGGTGGAACATGGTATTACCCGAGCTCTGAGTGAGCGCACGGATACCCAACAAGCACTGTGTTCGGCTGCATTTCACCAGTCGAGAGCACAGCTCTAAAAAAAAATGACAGACGCAGGAGTCCTGACTCACATTTTTCACTCTGTTTACCATGTGGTGTAGCGGTTAAATGTGTCCAGAAGGTCACAGATTTAAGTCCTAGGGGGAGATGTCCTAGGGGTGCGCTCCAGGAGGAGTCGGATGCGAGGGAACGACATTAAGGATGTTAGCGTGTGTAATGTAAGGACATTATATTCACCAGAAAGAATCAGTGGTAAGAAGTTGCCAAGCAGACGGCAGGACAAGTGAAAGTCCACATCTGTTTCGTCTGTGTAGCAGCTTCGCATTTCACCAGATTTCCATTTAAAGACTGCTGGCCTCCCTTTACAACCTCCAGCCTTCAGGATCCTCCATGTTCTTCCTGCGTGTGATATTCTGCACCCGAATGCTAAGCCAAAGAAACATGTTTCGACCTGGAACTGTCCAGGGACTGTCCTACTGCACTGTGGACAACTGGATTTCAGCGGATGCAGTTTCGTCATTGTCGTACTCCAAGAAATCCCAAACACAGTGGCATCATTAGGGTTGGTGTCACCCAGTGTGGTAACTCATGGCATCACCCCCCCCCCCCCCCATACCAGACCATACATAATCCTTAGTAATATTTTGCACTAATTTTTCATTTTTTTGCAGTCGCTACAACCACTTGTCCCGAGTGGGGGTCACGGCGAGCTGGAGCCTTACTCGTAACACAAGGCGGAAGGGGGGAGGAACACACCCAAGACGGGACGCCAGTCCGTCACAAGGCACCCCAAGCGAGGCTTGAACCCCAGACCAGCCACATAGTGGGCACAGGCCAAGCCCGCTGCACCCCCCTTTTTGTGTTAATATTACTCGTAAATTGTAATTCCCCTGTATCGCTGAATGAAATGGCAATAGTAATGACATAAACGACTAGCAAAATTAAAATTCCACCTTTAAATTACAATATCATACGCACAGCCTAAATGTATTTACACGTACATAGTTTCACGTGGTTAAAGTGAAAATTCGGTAAGAAAACGATAGAATTCGAAGCAGAAACGTTTAAGAACTACATCGAAATTATGTTTACTTTAACGTTATCGATATCGGTCGACAAAAACTAATTACCACAATTTTGTAGCTAAAGCGCCAGAAAATTTGACAAAATCAGCGACCGGCGTAAAAACAGCAGCGGCAGCGGCGACGAAAACAAGGGTGCGTGCTTGGAGCGCGTGGAGACGAATCCACGTGATTCGAAGCGTCGCTGTAATTGGGTAATAATTGCAGAGAGCTGTGAGCGGAGCGCATTGGAAGGTTCAAAAAGTAAATTAGCGCAGAGTTTTATCCTTGTAGCTACAATGATACGTGTAAGGTGGGCTTTATTACGAGAAATATTTTCATTCTTTAGCAACACGGATTATTTTTATACAAAAAAAAAATAGATTTCTGCTGAAACACTGCATCAAGATTTTATAGACAGTCATTTTGGTGTCACCGCACCCCCCTAGTGACACCGCTCCCTAGACATACTCCAAGAAAACCCAAGAGATGCAGGCTGAGGATATCTTTGTGTGCGGACTCTTGCTATTCCAGCTCTTCTTGTGGGAGAGGGATTAGGGTTAGGGTTAGGGTTAACCCTACATTGTGGCCATTGGACTGGAGTGTTACCTGGTGCTCCCAAGGACGTGTCTTGGGGGTCCCCCCCCACCCCATGTGCCACGCAGCATTTGTTGGATTAGACCCGGATGCATAAGGAGTCTGAGGTTTTTGCAACACAAGAGACCATTAATTAGTAAGAGTGATTAAGGCTCAGCTCGGAATGTCGGATGTGGACGGTGAAAAAGGATGAGTTTCATTCAGGGAGAACAGAGAGGTGAACAGGATGAATGTTTTCTTAGAATCCCTTCATTTTCTTGTCATACTAACAGGCCGACTCTTTTCTACCCACTTTTCCGTGATGGATTTAGCTGCCAGCAGAGTGTATTGGGGAGAGAGAGTGTGTGTGTGTGTGTGTGTGTGTGTGTGTACGCGGTGGGGGTGGGTTAATTTTCTTCAGATTACCAGGACCATTGTTGCAGGACAAAAACCCGCCAAAAGTGGTCACAACACCTTGAGCAGACACCAGCCTCCACAGCTACTATCGCTGTTTCAACAGCTAATTCCGCGGCGCTCAAGCAGCCAAGAGCACGCCGAAGACTTATGGCACCTCAAATTAAATTTCCGTCGGAACCTATCAGTTTAAAGCTAAATTTTAATTATACAATTCAGATTCGTTAATGTGGCGCCGGGCTCGGTAAAGATAATTCGTCACCGCGGTTAATCTTCCGGAGTCCGCATCATCGGGCCGGTGGCCGGGGGCCCAGTGATGCCCTGACAATCCGGCGTTAATTACACGCGGGAAGCCAGCCAAGCGCAGCAAAGAGCCCCCCCCAACCCCCTGGATGTCATTAATCCAGCTCCAACCCACCTAAGAAAGGGTCATTATTTTCTATTATTCAGACGGAGGCATTTGTACCAGACGCACAGCTATACGTGTGCCGGGGTCTTACGAACAGCGGAGCGGTCAGGTGTAGGTGTGGCTTTGATGAAGAAGCGAGGGGTGGGGAGGTTCTAACACTGCGGCTGCTTCATAATGTCTCTAATACGGATAATAAATTTCAAGCAGAACAGGTGGCAAAAATTGTAGCGCTGATGTGCTGAAGGGGTTGTATGGGTTGGTGCGAGTTGGTTGGGGGGGCAAATTTAATTCTCAGCCTCGGGGCTTGCTAACATACGATCGCTTCCATTGTATTAGTCTGGGTTAAAAGATTAATACGGAGGGCAAAGATTGCAGGCTCCAATTTAGTTTAACCATACAAGAGGTAATTCTGAACAGCAGCCAAATATAATTTGCGCCCAATTCTGAGCTTTATGTATTGCTATGCCTGTTTAGTAGTGTGTGTGTGTGTGTGTGTGTGTGTGTGTGTGTGTGTGTGTGAGAGTGAGACAAGAGCTGTCGACGAAACTTTAGGGCAGGAAACTTTAGAGTAATAATAGTAAAAAGCAATAAGTGCACATTTATGAAAAGTGTTCCCTTCTGTCGTGTACAAGTAGGAAAGTTTTGGCCCAAACAAGATGCCGTCAGCCCTAGTAGAGGTTTTCATGACGGACAGCCCCGGAATGATGGATGAATATTTCATGGCTTGACAGATCAGCCCAGTGCCTGGAGGGGATTCGTATCAGCTGGTGCAGGATGTTTCGCACGGCTGTAAATGTGGGAAAAATTACATGCTTTTCTATTTTGCAGAGTCAGCGTATGACGGGTCTCACACACTTCCGTCATCTCGAGTTGCTTGTTTCCTGTGGACTGAAAGTGCAAATCATCGCTGTCGCTCCAGTAAATTTTTGACTGCAGTTTAATTGGCCGATGATTTACCCTGCATTCTTCGAAAATTGTTGAAGAATGGTGTCTACCATTAGGTCTCCTTAACTGTGGAGTTTCCGCAAAGTTTACCGATAGTTTGAAAACTCGGAGAAGTCCGATTTTTACTCCGGTACTGCTGTCCACGAACTCATACATGGTTACGCTATGTTGGCAGGACAAGCCTTGGATAAAACAGCTCCTACAAAGACACAGGTAGTAAGGACAGAGAACTACTCTCCTGGACCTTCCATAAGTTGGAGTGTTTTAAATTGGAGTAAAAATGAAGGGCTACTTACTAGCAAGTCTTCCATTCAGGACGGAGGAATTATTCACTTATGCCAAAAATGAAAAATCTTTGCATCGCCGGCTTATGCTAGTATGTACGTTGGGTACACATATTGTGCTGTAGCTGAGATCGTACTTAGATCAGAGGTGTTAATAATAAACTGTTATCCTTTCATGTAAGTATTGCATTAATGATTGTGGACCTTAGCGCTGCCTTCGGTACAATAAATTATAATGTACTCGTGCACAAGCTGCTGGGCGACATTAGCCTGTCTTAAACTGTGTTTACGTGAGTTGCTTCTATCCAGATAGCTCTTTGCACTATTTGAAATCGTTACGATTACTGTGCCCCATTATTACTGATGGGTCTAGATAAATATGGCGTTCCACAGGGTTCAGTATCGGGACCAGTTTGGTTTTCCGTTGATATGCTATCGCTAAGGAAGATCAGGTGGAAGCATAAAATAAATTTTCTCTTTCATGTTTATGACACAGAAATCTCTTTTTAGATAAGGACAAATGGCACTATGTAGGTTTTTCTAACATTTTTCTTTAAGTAATAAAAAAATAATACATTTCATTTGGGCAGCAAAATGGTGTAAGCAGGTAGCACCGGTGCCTCCGGGTGCTTTCCTCTCACAGTCTGAAGGCGTGTTTCACGTGAAGTGGTGACTGAATTGTTCATAGTCCGTGAATGCGTTACGTTACTCTGCTTTATAAATAGATCAATGATTGAATTTGTCAGCTAAACACTAGTTAATATTTACTGTACGTTGCTAACAGAAAAGCAACTGATAAAAATGAAAAAATTTTAATTTCTTATCTTGCAGGAAATATGACATTATCTGCAATTTAACTTATTTGCATCAGATAGGAATTTAAGCATACTTTTGGATCATATTTATAATTTAATACTCCTGTGAATTCTCTGTGTTTCCCTGGCAGTTTAGGAATATTGCAAAATTCATGTGATTCCTTTCGTTTTCTATTATTTATTGATTTAGCTTTTCTCCGAAGTAACATAATGTTAGGTGCTGTGTATTGGGATATTTGCTACGACTGACCCTTTTGTATAGTAGGGAAATTTTCACTGGAGCAACTTTTGGTAAAGATGATGGCTACTGCAACAAGGAAATGGATTTGAATGTACACCTTTCAGAATCAGAATCAGAATCAGAACGAGCTTTATTGCCAAGTATGTTCACACATGCAAGGAATTTGTCTTGGTGACAGGAACTTCCACAGCAAAGACAGAATGACAGTGGCAAGATAGGTGACAAGATAGAGTATGTGAATAAGGGATGAAAAATCTTTGATCCCAAGGTGGTGGCTCTAACCACAGCAACCTTGCGAGGGGTTCGTCCAGTGCTCCACAGCCTCCCGTGGACTGTCATGGCAAACGGACTTGAGCATCCTCATGGATTGTGAGAACTGTGTTGTCTGGAGTCTTGCGCTTCTTACGGGGTCACAGTGTTATTAAATTGGTTAAAGGTGACGAGCAAGAAAAAACGTTCAAATAACACATCTCTGTGACAGGTGAAAATGGTAATAACAGTATGTTGCCTGGACTGGGGTTATTGGGACTCACCCTTGGTGCAAGGCCTGGAAATGATATTTTCTGGTGAGCACATGGTGGCTGGGTGACAACTGTAGAAGAGTCAGGCTCAACCTGAAAACAATATCAGTACGCGTTGTGGGGGATTGGAGTAATTCCTTTTGGATGTCAACAGAAAGAGAACAGATGTAGGCACTAAAATACGCTTGAAAATGTTGTTTTCTTCTTCACAAGTCTCTGACTCTTAGCAATTTTTCAGAATTCATTAGTATGTATGACCAAGAATTAACGGTTTGATCACATAATGCACAGAGTTCTTTTAATTTCTAAAATATACAAATATCTGGGCAGCATGCTGGCACAGCGAGTAGTGCTGCTGTCTCACAGCACCTGGGTGGTGCGAGAGGACATGGGTTCAACTCCCACTGAGTCTATGTGGAGTTTGCATGTTCTCCCCGTGTCTGCATGGGTTTTCTCTGGGTGCTCTGGTTTCCTCCCACACTCCAAAGCCATGCTGTTGAGGTTCACTCATACTGAGTAAGAGAGAGAGTGTGTGTTCCACTGATGTATGGATGAGTGACCCAGTGTAAGTAGTGTATCTAGCAGTGTAAGTCTTAGGGTGCTCTGGTTTCCTCCCACACTCCAAAGACATGCTGTTCAGGTAACCCCATAGTGTGTGAGTAACACAGAGTGTGCGTGTGTTCCACTGATCAGTGACCCAGTGTAAGTAGTGTATCTAGCAGTGTAAGTCACCACGGTGCATAAGGTGTGTGGGTTGATAACACTACATAGAGTTCATTGGAAGTTGCTTTGGAGAAAAGCGTCTACTAAATAAATAAAGATAAATGCAGGGCTGATTTTGCTACTTCCCTTTTTAAATGTAAATTTAAAAAGTAAAGTGTTGACGGTTAAAAAAAAAAATCTGTTATAGGCCCCATGAGTAGTGGAAATGCTAATGTTAGAAGGCCCCCGTCACCAAACACATTAAGCCCAAAAGTCTTCTTTGTCAAACCCCACATAAAGCTGTTGATGCCGGAGTCCATAGTGTTGCCTGTCCAAATGTACATCTACCTTTTCCTGGTTTTCTCACATACTTTGTGTCGCAGCAATAGGTTTTTGTTCTTCTTCCCTCCAGCTCCTCTGGGAACTGACACACCTCGAGTGAACCTCACGAGGTTGAGGCTTGGAAACTCACACTGTTGATGTGCACAGTTAGCAGACCTGGGAGGGCTGGGCAGTCGGTTGGCCTTAAACCTCCAAAGTTTTTTCTTCCGCGGTTAGAACAACCACCTTGGATTTTGCAGGACCAGGGTTTGAATCCAGCGTCCTACTATGGTAAACTGTGGTACCCCGAATTGCTCCATTCTCTCTGTGCTCATTCCGGTGATCTCTCCCATCCATTTTTTTTTTAAACACTGCATGAAAGGATGACGGTTTAATCCCGTGTTATATTATTTTAGCAAGATGGCTTTGTTTGGCACCGCCTTTGAAATTGCAGCCTGTCTGTCATAAACTTCAAAGGCATCTTTCAGACACTGAAACCTTCATCTGCTATTGATACTTTTGTCATATTTGGCAACTTTGATGTATTTTTGGGGAGAGTTTCTTCATCCGATCGCCACGACAAGAGCACGTTCTTCAGACAACGACTTGCATGATGCGTGATGAAAACACTTGAGTGATTTTTTCCATTGTAACCTGCTGCAGTAATTGTACATTTTTTTTATTTTGAATTCATGGTGATTAGAAATTGTTGAGCAATGGATAAACCTTTATGCAGCAATTTGTGTGATGTAAAGGTTTGTGTATAATAATTCAGTTTTTCCAAATTGCGGAATAATGGATAACCCTTTATGCAGCTACTCATGCAATGTACACTGGTTCATATGGTGGATTATGACAAGTTAACTGTACTTTAGAATCACGTGTCTGCGTCCAAGTCTCTTCTTCTGCTGATGTAACGCACTCAATGTTTTTTCACCGAGATGTACGTCGCTTTGGAGAACAGCGTCTACACCTGCTACACCCCGACAAGACCGCTACGTTCTTCCACATCTGCCCGCTTGGTGGTCCCACGCACGCAAGGCAAAGCACAAGGGTTCTTGGTTCTGGCTCCGCTGTGGTGGAACGAGCTCCCCCTCTCACTCAGAACTGCTGAATCTCTTTCTACATTGAAAAAGGCTCTTAAAACTCACCTCTTCCAGACTCACTTCGTCCATCATCTCTTAAGTTCACGTAAGGTGTAAATGTTCATGCTCTACAACTTTGAGATGATGCCCAGATAAACCTGTACGCAGCTACTCCTGTAATGTATGTAAATGTTTATGTATATATCTGGAAAAAAAAAAAAAATTATCAGGAAGGCGATCAGGAATTGTCGATATCCTGGTAAAGTTTTATGCAGCTACTTGTTTGATGAACATTGGTTCATATGGTGGAAAGAAAGAAACTAACCGCACTTAAGAATCACACGTCTGCATCTAAGTGCCTCTTCCTGCTAACGTAATGAACACATTGTATTTTCTATGAGATGTTCGTCGCTTTGGAGAAAAGCGTCTGCTAAATGAATACAAGTAAATGTAAATAGTGGCCAGAACACGGCCTGCTCGGGACGTCCATACAGTATTACAATGCGTTTTGCTCGGTTCAGTCATTATACAGCCTCTTCATATGATAACTGATTATTTCACCCATATGTTGATAACAGTGGTCTGAATAATAACAAGCTGTAATGATTTTGAAGAGGGACTATAAATGCAAGTGTCCTAACCCCAGGCTAAGAAACTTAGGCGCTGCTTCACTGGTTAGACATATGGCATGACGCAACAAAGTTTTATGCGCACGTCAAGTTAATACGCGTCTGTTCAAAAACATGTTCTTTGGAAATGTACACGTTTTATGGACCCTAGACTTTTTTTTCCCTTCTGGCACAATATTTGTTGTCAGCGTACTTTGTGTATTAAATGAACTTCATGGTGCTGGTTAGGAACGATGTTTGAACGGTACTTTGAGGAAGCTGAAATTGCGACGTCCTCACAGAGAGCACGTTAACACGGGGCTGCATGTAATTATATTCAAAAAAATCTAGCGATTAAAATACGTGCGAGATGCAATTCGAGATTTAAATAGAACATCAGCAGTGCCATTTCAGCAAACAAGCTTAATTATGCCTAATAGAGACAAGTGGCACAGAGCTTCCAAACCTTAACCAAAATAAACCAAAAAAAAGTAAGGTTTCATGCTATCAGGTCGCTCTCAAGGTAATATCCCTGTCACTTCACCGTAATAAGAAGATGCTGTTACTCTTCTTCAGTGCTTCTCTATTTGTTGTCAAGATATCTGTGATTGGCAGAAACATCACATCTCAGTAACGGCAAAGAAGAATACTGGGACAGAAGTCTACAGTGGTTAGTGAACCTGTTGAAAGACTTTGTTTGTGTGTGTGTGTGTGTGTGTGTGTGTGTGTGTGTGTGTGTGTGTGTGTGTGCACTCACACGTGCTCTATGTACAATACAAGCTTTATACAAGCTTTATACAATACAATACAAGCTTTATTGTCACATCATCATCAACATAACATATAGAGAAGAGTGAAAAATCTTGAGTACAGCTCCAGAAAGTGCAGTATTAAAAGTATGTCATAAGAAGAATAAATAAAATAAAAAAAAAATAAATAAAAATAAATAAAAAATAAATAAATAATTAAGAAAAATAGAGAAATAAAAAACAAACTATCTGTGTGTACAGAGAATACAGGGAAATAAACATAGACATATCTAGAAGTATGCATATAACATGCGATAGCCAATATTTGTAGATATCTGGGCATACTGCTTTTTTCGAATAAACTCAGCTGGTTTATTTTTAGAAGAAAAAAAAAACTATTTCTCTGAAAGAGGAATAGACAACAGCTGAGAAAGAAGCTGTGTTATGTTCCACAGAGATTTCCTCAGTGTATCACACTGGGAATCTCGCAGTGGGCCTCCTGTGTTGCACTGAACATACGATTTCGGCTGCAAGATTCAGACCTCGTGGACTCTCTCCGTCTGCCGCATTTCCCCTATTAGCCCTGGTGCAAATGGTTAACGCCGGCTCCCATCCCACAGTCATGATAATGAGGCAAAAACATCCCCATTGGCAATTCTGCTCGAACATCTACGGTGCACGATGTGAAATGAGCAAATCATCTGCCCTCACGCTCGACCCCAAGCATTATGAATTCACGCAAGGGAAGGTCTTTGTCGAGAGAAGCATTCGGTAAACATTTTGGCAGAATGCGCCCACTCCTGGAATTAACCAATGATTTATGGTCACTTGGTTAATTTATACATGCTTATTGGCCTGCTTTGGCCTCACGGATCTTAGCTCATGACCTTGGGAGATGACCATGCTGAGTATTGACAAGAACTGGCAGAGAAACCAATCCCCGGTGGCTTTAAAGCATTCAGCACAACCCCGTATTACTCGACCAACTGCTATCGCGCAGACGTCCGCACGAGCACCGATCACCTTCACGCGTGTAATCTGGTCAAATTTTAAAGTGTGGCTTCCGAACGATGTCCATTTGAAGAACTGCTTCATAAGCATGCGTTCATTTTTTTGAACGTTATGTTGATTTTGACGGTATAGATTAACGTTACATTAAATATTTCGCCAATCTACAAACATTGTTTTTATGTTGTCTTTTTGTGTGGTTCTAGATTTGGATCCGTCTGCCGTAACCTCCATCTGCTCTTAACTATTATCTCGGAAAAACACCCACCCGCAGAGAGAGATGTATTAGAAGGCTGAGGCTCCCTCGTGTGAGTGCTCCCTTTTTCCCCCAGACTCGGCCTTATCTGTGTCCTGGCAGGACAGCACAACACACTCCGCCGTCACCGTGCCTGCCTGCCAGCCATTAGGTGAGCTTTTACAATGACCGCAGTTTAATGGCTCCATTTTGGGGCAAACTGGTTGAGACTTAGAGCCCATTAACTCTCCTGTACATTCCTTCTCCAGACGCAAACCCCCATCCCCTGCCCTCCTTCCGCTCGTACCACCCATCGCAGCTGCAAACTGAGCTAGTTATGATGCTGGAATCGGGGCCATGCTGTAGAGTGCTTGGAGAAAGGGACAACCGGTTCAAATCTGAGCAAATGATTATCATCATTATGCAAAAGAAGGGGTGCGTGTATTTAGACAGCTCGTTTTTTGAACACGCAAAAGGATTTTCTTATCATTATTATTATTATTATTATTACTCACATTTATTTGTTATTGTTCAGTTCTGTTTTGCTTTTCTTGGCTTAATCCTATAGCCTATATACAGGTGGTCCCCAACTTTCGATGCGGTTACGTTCCGCAAAACCCGTCGTAAATCGAAAGTATCGTGAGTCGAAAATGCATTTAATACACCTAACCTACCGAACGTCATTGCCTTGCATACGTGCGATGGTCATTACGGGCTTGCCGCCGCTGCTCAGCATCGCGAGAGAGTATCGTACCGCATGTCGTTTGCCTGGGAAAAAATCAAAATTCAAAATTCAAAGTACGGTTTCTACCGAATGCCTCTCGCCAGCTCACCACCGTGAAGTCGAACCATCGTAAGTCGAGAACCATCTGTAGACTCATCACTTCTATATACAGTAGGCTATGCAGAAGTGATAATTCTTCTAACCATAATGATGATAGGTGACTGGTTCACATGTTGAATGCCCCCAGTTACCCTCTAGTGCTTTCATGTGGGTGATTGGAACGTTGCTCCTGGGCTGATTTGCGATAGGCGTCCTTTGTGCTCTGTTCTGTCCCCTCACCCATTGTTGCACTTTCCCATAGTATAGCCTGCCAACACTGTGTGCGGCCCACTCCGTCTACATCACCCAGAGGGCATTAAGGTGCTTTGTGTAATGGTACACAAAGGGAACTTGTTTTTCACACGGCAAAAAAAAAAAAAAAAAAAACAAAAAAACAGTATATTGTGGGTCTTTTCTGGTTCTTCCTTAGTAACATCTCAGCATAGTGATTAAGGTCATAGCATTATAACTATAAAGGCTGCTGGGTGTTGTCCCAGGTAAGACCTAGCTTTTGTACCCTTGAAGAGCTTCAGCACAATTTCCAGCTGCGTAAATGAGTTCGGATTTACTGGAAATTATATAAACTTGTCACATAACGATAATTGCTTTGATTTCTGCACATCACTTCTGTTTCGTCTCACAAGCAGAAGGATTATAGGCCTCATCAGAATTTTATGCGCAACACATCTGTGCCTGTGCGAGCGGTGCTTTTGAAAATGTTCATGTGGTTCAAGCCATTGTCTGTTTTTTGTTATTGCTGTTATTGTTGTTCTCAGTTGCAAATACCAATTTTTTTTTTTATAAAAAATGAACATTTGGGATGTGAGCAGAATGCTGAGCATCCATGAATACCTAAGGCCATTTTTCACTTGCAAAGAAAAAAAAAGAAAAATCCATTTGACAGCATCTCAATGCCAAAAAAGTGTCAGTTGTTAACAAAAAAATGTTCTCTTGCTGATGCTTGAGAAACTGTGCTGAAAGACAAAAAAGTCACCACCTGAACTGTTCGACTTTCCTTTTTCTCCCGTACTGTCACTGGTACAAGAGCATGTTGATTGTTGGATGTGTTTTTATGACTACAGCATTAGCTGCTGTTTAATTTAGGTAGGTAGCGAAGTTCAGGTATTCCTGACCCTGATTTTTGTTGAGCTTCGCACTTTACAGCACATGCTGATGCGATGAAACTGTGCGGAAAGAGTCAACAGTGCAGTTTCAGAAGTAAAACCCCACTCCCGGTTCAGAACTAAGGTTCCGATGCCACTTCCAATCTTGTACTTTCTCCACTGCTTGCTTTTCAGGCTTTCAAATCAGAATGTAATATAGGAGGAACTTATTTTTTCTGTCACCATCCAGAGAATCTGTTGCCGTTGGAAAAAGTCGTGTGATGTGGCAGAACATCATTTTTTGTAGGTGTTCTCCAATGGATGCATTGGGTGTTTTACATCAGGGTTGTGTTTGTGTCACTATTTAAAACAATCTGGGAATTTCATCAAAGTAGGAGAAGTTGGGCATGAATTTTCAGTAGAATGTCAACGGAATGTCGAAAATCTTTCCAGGCCTTCTCCTTTACCAGCTTTGAGGAGTACAAAGAAACAATAAATCTGAAGCAGTTGTGGAAGTTCAGGACTTAAAAGTGACTGATTCAGCCTCCATGCAGGTCTAATTAAGGCAACGAAGTGCAATTTTTCTGCCATGAAGATTCTCTGTACTGCCCTGGGAATCTGCATATTTTCAACACAGAGAATGAAGAACAATCAGATTTTGCAATGTTTGAGCAGAATCCCTCGCACATGAAAGGGACTTAAAATCCTAGCCATTGGGTAGGAGGTAACGTAAATGGGTGGTGAATTTGGAAAAGCAATTTATGCTGAAAGACACAGAAGCACAAGTCTAGGTCAGGGTACACCCTGGACAGGATGCTAATGGACACACGCACACACTATGGGCAATTCAGAGCCACCAGATCACCTGCAACATTTAGCTGTGAGAGGAAACCAGAGCATCCTGGGAAACTCACATGGAAACCTGGAGAACATGCAAGCTTAGCACAGACTGATCCAGATTCAAACTAACACCCAAAAAGCCCAGGTACTGTGAGGTGGAAGTGTTATGCACGGAGCCACTGCGCATACATTTCTTTACCCTTTGGTTTTCTCTCATTTCTATATAGTGGAATGAAAATGATCTGCATTTCCACATTTTGCCTCTAGTTGGCAGCAAAGCACACTCAGAATAAGACCCCCACTATTATAAGGGGAGCCCCTTCACTCCATGTTCATTTCATTTATATATGGAGCCTAGTGGTGCAATTAGTCTTTTTTTTTTTTTTTGAGGGTTTTAATAAAGTTCATGATTTCAATTCATAGTTTATTTGAAGCCATGCCAACGCGTGTTGGAACTGGTACAATGTGGCTATGTCAGCTTTGCATTTTTTTTTGCAAACAAAGTGATGGGTTTTGGTTTAAGGAAAGCCACGATTAGCGAAAATTGGGACGGGGAAGTTTCGAGACGCTTCTAGAAGGTTTCGGAGTGCGAGGAGAGAGGAGGTCATGTCATGCGTGCTCCAAAACAACCAGAGAAAAATATCGTTTTATTTTGATTGTTTTGGCTGGACGGTTGAAGATACGTTTCTGTGTTGTACTCGTTCGTGTCCAACGAGATAAAAATTGTGTCAGGAAACAGAGTTTTTAGCTCGTCACGTCGAGCTGCCCCGCCGCGACACCGATAGCGCTTCGTCGTGCTCCCGGCAACGCGCGAAGTTCCTCGGGCCTCGTTGGACGTTTCATCTGCGGCTGAAACACGAGTGGACGACGATCCCGACCTTCTCCTGGTGGCGGCTGCGTGGACAGACGAGGTAAACTGGGCCTTCCCCCCCCTTACCTCCTCCTTACCTCCTCCTTGCTCGCGAGAGGGAAGCGGCCATTTGAAATGCATTATATTTCTTGTCACGCCGGCGCGCGCGCGCAGGCTACGACGACGAGGCCTGCTGACGTGCGGCGGGTGTTTAACTTACCCGGTCCGGAGTCTAGGGACTCATTAAATTAAATAAATTGTGTGCGAGACTGAGAAGGTTCTCTATGAAACTTTCTAGAGTCTGTTTGCGTGAAGGTGTAACTGAGTTTATTATTATTATTATTTTTTTTTTTAAATTTAAGTACTTGTAAACTTTTTGTATATATTCATCATCATCATGTAGTTGTTTATTTATTTTTCATAATCTGTGAAGGGACTTTGGGTATTTCCGTTTACAAGGTTTCGGGAAATGTATTAAATTTGTTGTTTGTTCTGTTACGGAGATATTTGCGTTTCGGGTTGTTACGTTGAATGTTAGCTGAGCGCAGGTCACCGCCCTCATCATCTGATTCATCATCGTCAGGTTAACGGACAAGGTGGCGCTACACGTACATGATTCAGTCAGTCATTTACCAGAGGCTTCTCCAAAGATTCAAGGTTCAAGAGTTTATTGTCATTTGTACAGTAAACAGTTCGTTACACCATGAAATTCCTACTCTGTGAATCCTCTCAACAGCCTGTGACATAAATTATATAAGGGCGTAAGTAAGGTCGGAAAGAAAAACACAAGGTGTAAATCACACATTTACAAAAATTACTATTAGTGCAAAGTGACAAATTACAAAAATTACTATTAGTGCAAAATCCAAGAAATGAGGTTATGTACGTATATAAAGTGCGCAGTATAACCATGGAAGTTCTACTACATGTGCAAAGTCCTCCAGAGGTAGATTGGGTCTATTTGCAGTTGGGGGGGGGGTGTATTTGCATATGCAGGGTATGCGGAGGTAGTCTGTGGTCTATGATGTTGTTGGCGTTGTGGATGTGTATGTGTGTCTAGGAAGGATGTGAGGTAGTTGACACCTCTTAGGCTCAGAGGGTAATCTTTGTCTGCCGTGATGGGTGGGGAGGCAGTGGATGGATGTCGTTCACAAGCCTGATGGCCTGTGGGTAAAAACTGTTTTTCAATCTTGAGGTCCTGGCTCTAACACTCGTGTAGCGTCTGCCTGATGGTAAGGGTGCGAAAAGGCTGTGCTGGGGATGACTGTTGCCCTTGATGACGTTAGTGGCTCTCCTGATGGTTCTGGCCTGGTATAGGCTCTCCAGTGATGGAAAGGACGTTCCAGTGATGGTTCGAGCAGCTTTCGCCGCTCGCTGCAGTGCCTTACGATCCTGTAGCGTGCAGCTTCCAAACCGCACTGTGATAGAGCTGGTGAGGACGCTCTCGATTGCTTCTGAGGATTCGGCTTGGCGTGCCAAATTTCCGCAGCCTTCTCAAGAAACGCAGTACATTGAAACATAGTTACAGCACTTACTGCTCCTGTCTGCTGTTCCTGACTTTAGGGATCAGTGACAAGGTGCGGAATACTGCATATCTTTATGGCCAACAGTTGGATTTCAGTAAGTGTTTATATGGAAATGTAATATTTTTTACTTCCAGTTACCTTAAATTGATGGAGCTGCACAAGTCTTAACTTTTTTGAAACTCATTATTGGTTTATCAGATGTTTCTCGCAGAAGCCAATCTGTGAATTAGTGGAGGAATGTCAGTACAGATGCTCCTCGACTTGCGATGTTTTCGACTTTACGATGGTGAGCTGGCGATAGACATTCAGTAGAAATCCATTTTTGATTCCCCCCCCACCAGGCAGGTGATATGCGGAGCGATACTCTCTCATGATGCTGGGCAGCGGCAGCGATCTGCATTTCCCAGTCTGTCACACAGAGGTGTGTATTAGATGTAAATGCATTTTCGACTTATGATGGGTATCGCGGAACGTAACCCTGTCGTAAATCGGGGACCACCTGTATTATTAAACCCTCACTGACAGTGATGTAGACACTAGATTAAGGTGCAATTTGAGTTACAATCAGAGCTCTGGTTTGAACTGTGCGCATATGCTCAATATACTGTTTGTTTGTTGTCACCTAGTTGTGTTCAGTGGCTAATAAATAAAAAAGAATATTTAAATACCCAAATACATACAGGGAAAACCGTCATTAATAGGCAGAGTATGTAAACGCCATTAGAGATGCATGTTCCCACTGTACCCGTAAAAGAGATTCTGACTTGTACGGAAATGTTTCATGTGCAAAAATATAAAGCGTACCCATAAAACAAATGCATGTTCTCCCTAATTAAAAATACCAGGGACCTTGTTCAGGGAGTAAAGTTTTTCCCCTTTTCAAAACCTCTTCTGAACTTCCACACCTTTTGAATCAATTGTCAGTTTTTTTTTGTTTTTTTTGCCTTCTCTGAATTACTGCATGTTATAAAACTTTGCGCCTCAGCCCGCTTTTAGAAAGCGAACGGGGCTTTCATGTCGGCCTGCTGTCAGCGCGATGGTGAAGATGGCTGTGCAATAAGCCAAGGCGCACAATCGCAGGCATTTCATCTCTGCGGGACAGCGGCGCGAGGAGTCGTGAGGAGGCGCTAGGACCTGCATGGTGCGAGACTGCCTGTCCAATCTCCTCGTGCATGAGGACAGGCTCACTGATGCCTTGTATACAGCGGGGAAAATCTAGACCGACATGTTTCCGAAGGCCTCGTCTACGCTTGCAGTGCGGCAGGTTCTAGAAGGGCAGTCAGCGCTGTCCCCTCAGCCACACGAGTCAGTGTGTGGATCTGATCCATAAATTGACAAAATATGGCAAGATGGTGAGGAATGCAGCAGAGGCATTGCTGTGCTAAGACTCCTGTCCAAGGGTCACAGGGCAGTTTCCCCTGCAAAAAGGTGGCACAGTGAGTAGCGCTGCTGTCTCACAGCGCCTGGGTGGTGTGAGAGAACATGGGTTTGATTCCTTCTCAGTCTGTGTGGATTTTGCGTGTTTTCCCTGTGGGTTTCCTCTGGGTGCTCTGGTTTCCTCCCACACTCCATAGACATCCTGTTCAGGTTCACCCATAGTGTGTGAGTGACAGAGAGTCTGTGTGTTCCACTGAAGTATGGATGAGTGACCCAGTGTAAGTAGTGTATCTAGCAGTGTATGTCACCACGGTGAATAAGGTGTGTGGGCTCATAACACTTTATAGAGTTTGTTGGAAGTTGCTTTGGAGTAAAGTGTCTGTCTGCTAAATGAATAAATCTAAAGTAACTGCTATGAAATTGTAATAAACCATAACTTTTAATGTGTACCATCTCAGTCCACTGGTGTTTATAGGGTGGGGGGAAAAAGAGAGAAGACTGTAGTTACAAATGTGACAGGAAAGGCACTGCACTTGTAGAGACATGATGTTTGCAGGCTAATAAAGCCAGAACCAAGCAGTGGTCTGTGACAAAGCCAACAGCTGCACGCATATGTGAATCCAGCCCCCTCCAAAGCATTCCACTGCCCTCCAGCCCCGAAAACCATGTTCTGCCTGGGCCCCCTGTACGGAGCAATGCATTTTTGTCGGGCCAAGCTGTGGAGCATGGAGAAGGTGCAGATTTCCCCTGGGGGCTATCAGGCAAAGGGGGGGGTGCCTTCCAGATGCGTGGTTAAGGATGCAGGAGGCTTTGTCTCCTTTCTGCTTTCCAGTGCTTTCTGCAGTTGCTCTTAATCCATATTCACACGACAAGGGTTTGGTCTCTTGCTGCTCACAGTGTCAAACTTTTATACCCCATCACCCTTTCCCTTTTTACGTTTGGAAATGTTAGAAGTAAGCATTGTGGCAAAATCAGGCTGATTTGCTTTTAATGACAGTGAAAGTAAGGGTGGGGATTTGGGGGTGGTGGTGGCTGCTCCTGTAGACCTCCCTGATCAGTGAGACTGTGAAGCTGGCACAGCAGTTGCCTCATTAATAAATAATCAGATTTCCTCTGAATATTCAAAACCATCTCCAGAGTAGCCCTCTGCTTGTTTATTAGTTATTCTTGCCCCTTGACAAGCCTAAAAATGGCACACTTCTGTTAACTCTTTGTTGTCCACATCTTATTTGGTATCATTTGGCAGCTGAATCTGTAGAGTTGGCTGTAGCGGAAAGGAGGCCATCCATCCGTCCGTCCATCCGTCCATCCATCTATTTTCTTGACTGCTTGTCCTTCTAGAGTCACGGTGACTTTGTTCTGTCTTATTAAACTAAAAGTTGTTTCCTATTGCCTCCAGTTATGGCAAGACTTGCTTTTCTTGTAGGAAAGTAATTTTATTTTTTGTGTGCTACATTCAAAGATACATCAGGGGTTCATTGTAGGACACTGGTGGATAAATCGAGATGAATGAGTTCTCCAAACATTCTGCAAAGCAATCTTTCGCATTGTTTTCAGTCACGCAGTGTTATTTTAAATCAGGATAATGCTAATCCAGTCTAAAGACAGTGACCGCTCGTGGTGATTCTGTGTGGGAAGCTTTCTGTTTCTCTCTAGCTCATGCTCCCTCCAAGAGCACTCAGATTTAAGGCAATGTCTTGCGCTTTCCTTTGTAACAAAAAGGTGCTGTTTCTCAAAGTCATTTGACTTGCCTGTTTGTGAACCCAACAAAAATTGTATTGAATCCTCCTCTCCCTTTTAAAAATGCATTGTGTGCTTTTCCTGTTATATAATCTGACTTTTGAACATATGAATATAAAAAGAAAAAGTATTTTCAGGCCTTCACTGTGAAATCAGCTGCATTTCTGTTTATGATATGCATGGATGGGGCGGAAAGACACGCCTTTGGCATTATGTGCAGATTTAATGCTGCATTGCCCAGTGCTTGACCACACACAACCTCTTGGTGTTAGAAGACAAGCTACTGGTGCATTTGTTTGTAAGGGCAATGGCCTTTCCACAGTGGCTTCCAAGGCCCACTTCTCTCTTTGCCTCCAGCAGCAGCTTTCCAGCAAAGTGGAGAGGTGCACCAGCGATGGCAAACTGACCCAGTGTGTCACAGGAGTGAAGGGGGGAAACACATTACGGAGTACCTGACTGACTCGCTCAGTCCCTCGCTGAAATCTTACAGGCAGCCGATCAAGACAAAGTGAACATAAATCGGTAAGAAAAAAGCCTTGCAGACTGTGATGACAACCCTATCCACCTGGAATGGCCAGAGCCTGTCCCTGTAGGAGCAGCCAGTTTGATGCTACACTGGAAAGCACTGTTAATGCGATGTCACTGTGTGATCTCAGCCCCAGCTGGATGGGTATCGCTATCTTAGCCGGCCCAGTGTAACCATGCATCTTCCGGGTCACACGGTAGGGACTCCTTTCTCTGGCTGCTCAGTGAACCCAGCTCCATGGAGCTCTTCGGAAAGGCCGTGATGAGGGATATCAGCTAAGTTCAGCTGTCATTACAGGGACAAAGAAGCAAACACACCAACTTGGGGATGAGGTGTATAATTAAAGCAGAAACCTTGATCTAGTTTCCACCTTACATATATTTAGCTAATGCTTTCCTCCAAAAAGACTTATAATGTTAAATATACAAGTTTACCATTATTCACATATATATACAGCTGGGTAATTTTACGGTAAGTACCTTGCGTATGGGTACAACTGCTGGAGGGGGGATCGAACATGTGACCTTTGGGACCAAAAGCGGCAGCAGCTCTAATTGCTATGCCATCAGCTGTCTTGTAAACAGTTTGGCAATTTTGTTCAAGTTAAGAGGGGGGATTCGAACCCGTGACCTTTGTGTCCGAAAGCAGGAGCACTAACCACTATATTATCACCTGAGTCCGTTTTCGCTAGTACGACTAATGATGTTAAGCTGTCTGTAGTAATTTATTCATTTAAACAGCTGGACAACTTTAACTTAAACAGCTGGGGGTAGGATTTGAATCTGTGACTGTCAGGTCCAAAGGCAGGAACTCTCTCCACTACACTATCGGTTCTGTCCTTGTGTATAGTGCAGTATGTTTTAATTGAACGCAAACAAAATGGCTTAAAGTTTTCCGCAATTTTATTGAACTGTATGGGTGATTTGATTGAAGAAACGCAGGTGGAGTGCGCTGCTCAGACTGCTCACGTGTGCTGGAGCAGGTGTCCTTCCAGCCAGACAATGAACCACTTGATTCAGTTTACTGTCTTGGCTGAACCGATTTAATGCTCTTTTGAGCTCTTGCTGGTGTAAGGAGACGGAGAAAAACTGCTGGAGTCAGCTCTCAGTTTGAATAGCCCTTCTGTAATGTGTTTGCATATTAATGTAAATTTGTGTAAAGCACTATCACTCACTGTGAAGTACTCTGCCTTTCAGTAATAGGTGTTTTGTTTGATCCAGTTATGAGTCTTTTATGATTCGGGACACACTCCCTCAAATGGATAGTGATGAAACTGAGTAGCTCCATCTGATGCAGATGTCATCTCTCATCGAGGTCGTTTGTTTGGCTTACTTAAATTTTAAACTTGATTTTGTCTGGCTTTTGCAACCAGAGCGCATGGCCTTGGAAAATCACCCGTGAGGTGGTGAGGCACAGAGTGCCATGTATCCGTAACAGGAAATTCATCCTTCCTTCACTACGTTGGATGCCAGTTAAGCTGGACGTACAGCCCAACTTTCCCTCCTTCACTTTTCAATTTCCCCTTTCCCACATTTTATAGCTTCTTGGAGTCTGTGTTAGAGGAGAGCAGAACGCAGCAGAGCAGTAAACACGCTAGCACCCTGTGGTTTCTACCCCAACTTGAACATGATAGTCAAACACCTACATACATACACACCTCAAAATAGGGGCTCCAGAAAAAAAAAGGTGAGATCATGAACGGACACTGATGAAAGCATGATACGACATACACCATTGTTGCTCAGTAACGATCCGGGGGGGAGGTTTTCGTTCTAGCGGGGCTGTGGGCTAAATGATTCAAGATATTGGCTGAATTAACTTGTTTAACCCCTTTCTTTGAGCTTAGTCATGTTAAAGAAGCTGGAATTTGGCAGCTTGGTGGGCTCAGTGAGTTGTGCTGCTGTCTCACAGCACCCGGGTGGTGTGAGAGGACGTGGGTTTGATCCCCACTCAGTCTTTGTGGAGTTTACCTATTCTCCCTGTGTCTGGGTGGGTTTCCTCCCATAGTCCAAAGACATGCTGATCAGGTTCACCTTAGTGTGTGATTGAGAGAGATTGTGTTCCACTGATGGATGGGTGACCCATTGTAAGTAGTGTATCTAACAGTGTAAGTCACCTTGGTGAATAAGGTGCGTGGGCTGATAACACTACATAGAGTTCATTGGAAGTTGCTTTGGAGAAAAGTCTCTGCTAAATAAATAAATGTAAATAACTGCTCAGGTGACAGTGGTGCAGCATATAGTGTGTTCTCATGCTGGTTTTAATCCAGCCTGTGTGGAGCTTCCGTGTTCTTTCAGTGTTCTCTTTGGTTTATTATGGGTGCTCTGATTTTTTTTTTTTTTTTTTTCCCCCCCCCACAGTACAAAGATATGTGAATCAGAGATGAATTGATGACTCCAAAATTGCCTTTGTGTAAGTGAGTGAGTGTGTGTGTTTGATTGGTCTCTAATGGGCTGGTGTTCTATCCAGGGTATATCTTCCCTTACCGCCTATGTTTCTGGGATAGGCTCCAGACCACTGTAACCCTGCAGTGGGCATACATTCATTGATAATGGAGGGATGGAGGGTCAGATGGAAAACATTCTTCACTCAAACCTTTCTGATCACTGATACACATGGTGAGCAGTAAAGTTAGCAAAATTTTTGAGGTTGGTAAGCTGCAAAATGTGCTTCTTTAGTTAGAATGATCATAAAACCAGTCTTTCTTATACTTACATATTACATACATATTTCCTTTCATCTCCTAAGTCAGGATGATCGATTGCGTCGCAGATGAAGCCCATTCCATTTTCATGCTACCAGTAGATTATGCACACAGTCTCCTGATCTGTCATTAAAAGCTTGCAACAGATATTTGTTTCAAATGTCATCGACTCTGTTGACCAACAGCTAAGGGGAAAATATCAAATTTTATATACCTAGAGCAGAAATTTTTTATGACGTTCTTCTTTCATCTGAAAGGTGATTAAGAATAATAAAAAATTAAATAGGGCAAGAAGTTTCTTCTAATAAATATTGGTAAAATGATTTTTTTGTATAATAAGTTTTAGTAATTGTTTTGTTTAGTAATATTTGCTGTAATCTAATGAACCATGCACATAAATGGTTAAGGACAAACACGCACATAATGGTTAAGGACAAAGACTAGGACAAAGACTTGCATCCCAAACGTTATGGACAAGTAGGGGGCCATTCTGCCGAACGCTTAAGCAAGGTGCCCAACCTTAATTGCTTCAGAAAATGATCTGCTCCATAAATCAGCAAAATTGTAAAGTGTTTCAGATAAAAGTGTCAGCTAAGCAACATATCAAAAAATATATAATTACCTATAAAACTGGCTGTATTTTATCAAAGCAGCAGAAACTGCTTACAAAGCACTAACATTTTTTTTCTTGGGCATGAAGCTTACATACCCAAGAGCGGTGGGCAGCCAGCTGGCCTTGGACCTCTACATGTTTTTTCCTCTTGCACTGCATTAAGGGTTTTGTTTACTCTCCTGTGTTGCTTTTTGGCTTTTCTCCATGCTTGTATTAACTGTGTATATTGTTGTTATGACTTGCGATGTTTATTGCACAGCTTTTACTGTAGGTCTTTTTTCCATAACTGTTAAGTACTGTGAGCCAACCAGTTGACAAATGCACAATATAAAAACAAATTCAATTAGACTGAATTGTAAAGCAGGGTAGCACAGTGGTGCGGTGAGTGTCACCGATGCCTCGCAGCACCTGGGTGGTGTGAGAGAACGTGGACTCGATTCCCTACTCAGTCTATGCAGACTTTGCATGTTCTCTTTGTGCCTGTATGGGTTTGCTCTGGTTTGCTCTGGTTTCCTCCTACAGTCCGAAAGCATGTGGTTCAGGTAGATTGGTGATACTAGGTTGCACATCCGTGGCTACCCTGCGATGGACTTGCGTCCTGTCCAGGGCATACCCCCCTCAGCCTGGCACGCAGTGGTTCCAGGATAGGCTTCAGTTTGCCGTGACCGTGCTCTGGGCAAGCGCTTATTGAAATTGGATCAATGGTTGGATGAACTGAAAAGCACCATTGAGGTCTAACCCATCATTTAAGAAAAAAGCTGTTTGAGTGCTGTGCCATAAAATACACTTTTTTTTTTTTTATTGCATATAGTTTTTTATTTGTGTTTATCATCCTATATCATTCCATTTCTTTTCATTACAGAAAAGTGACAACCATGTTCCATTACGCCCAGAACACTGTGTACGGTGCAACAGAGCAAACACCCCGAGGCTTCCTTTGCACTGGCACATGACACACAGCTCATGTCAATCACTTATAATTAGGTGAACAAATGCAATGCTTGGCCTCATTCCACGTAATTTCAGTGACATATAATAAATGAATGTACATTATTTCCCTGGAGTAAGCATGCAAGCATAATAATATGTTGAGTACAGAGGGGATGGGGCAAAGGTTGGTGTGTGTTAAGGATTTTTCCAACCTGGATACGCAGATGTGAGGAAACCTGGAATCTTTCTGGTGCCAGCTGTGACACCACAAACTGGCCAAACACGTCTGTTTCAGTGATACACTGCCAGATCCATTAGGTGCATACACCCCTTAGACTTTATCCTCCTAGTCTATTTTTAAGGGATGGAGTTTCCATGGCAACATGTTGGCATGAGCACGTTGGCTTGATTGCACTGGTTCTCAGCGTCTGGGCTATAGGCTTAACCTAAGAAAAGCAAAACAGAACTGAACAAAAACAAATAAATAACCCAAATGTTAATCATACTAATAATAATGATATACTTTGTAACTTCAGGATCATTAATTGTTGGATAACGATAAACTTTCATCCGGCTATTCACGTGTTGAGTATGTTTGCTCTTTAAAAAAGTTGTGATTAGAAGTTATCGATTATTTGGATAAACGTTTATGTAGCTACTCGTGATAAACATTGGTTCGTATGGTAGAAAGTAACTGCTTTAGAATCACCCATCTGCATCTAGGTCTCTCTCTTTGTTGATGTAATGCACTCATTGACGTACATCGCACGGAGAAATACACTTTGGAGAAAAGTCTGCTAAATGAATAAAAGTAAAGGTAGTAATAATAATAATAAGATGATGATGAAGATTCATGCCTAACATGACCATTAACAGAGTGACATTTTACACCCAGTGTTGAGCCACCCACGTGTTCCCTGCACATTATCATGAATGCCTGAGAACAATATAGGAGAAAGGTACATGTAGTAAGTGGGACCAACTTGTCGTGCCTCAGTCTTCAAACACTCCCCCATGTACTTGGCCAGAAGTCTGCAACATCACTGCCAACTGTACAGTCTAATTCAGTACAAATACTCGCCTCTTCTTACATAAAATTTAGGTGGCCAACTTTTAATTAGTTGTGGCTTTCGGTGTGTTTGAAATATGTTGATGTAATCCGTTGAAGAACTCCACGTGACACCCTTGTGAATTTTATGAAAGTTGAATATACTAGGTTTAGGTTGTTCATCTTTTTGAAAAACCAGGCACATGTAGACTACTGTTACAGAAAGAACTTGATTTCTCTGCTCAGGAATCAAGACTAAAGATGGCAAGATTCCAGTTATATGTACAACGTTGTGATTTAATTAAATTACAGGGTGGCATTTGGAGCAGCAGGTAGTGCTGCAGTTTCACAGCTCCTGGACTGTTGGGAGTCTGAATTTCGATCAGTCTGTGTGGAGTTTGCATGTCCTCTCTGTGTCTGTGTGGGTTTCCTCTGGGTGCTCTGCTTTCCTCCCATAGTCCAAAGACATTCATGTTCACGTTCACCCATAGTGTGTGAGTGACAGAGTGTGTTCCATTGATGTATGGATGAGTGACCCATTGTAAGTAGTGTATCTAGCAGTGTAAGTCACCTTGGAAAATAACATGCGTGGGCTCTGGTTTCCAAAGACACACAGTTTAGGTGACTTGGTGATCCTAAGTTGTCTGTTGTGTGTGAATGGGTGTGAATGGTGATGTTTGTGTGGCCACCCTGAGACCGGCTTCCTGTCTAGGGTGGACACTTGCTCTCACCGGATCACCGCAACCCTGACAGGTTGGCAAAAAGTGAGCAACAGTTCTTTACATTACATCGTTATCTTGCGTAATTATGTTTGCATTAATATCGGAAATTGTGCTGGAATATAATGGTATACCTGATATACAGTACTTGTGCGTCACACATCAGCTGTTCGAAGCTGTGTCAGTTTTTTGTAAATATGATGATTTTAGCCATAATTTGCATTTAATTATTATGGAATATAATTCCAGTATTTGTAATCTGAGTAATTTAATTAATCTTTTTAACACTTTGAGTTCTTAACAAAATATCAATAATTAGTGCTATATGATGCTAAAATGCCAATTAGTTTTGCCCACACGCTAGGAAACGGTATATATGCAGTTCCTTGGGGTAATGACAGAGGCGGTAAAACATGTCAAACACTTTATGCACACTTTTCATAAAACATTCTCTGTGAAGCACAAAATTAATTCCCTCTTGGTAAGATTCTCTTCTAAGAGGCTATGTTGCTGTAGTGTTTCTGAGGCACAGACAGAAATAGCCGTAGTGTCTGCCTTTGAGGCATTATGCATATGTGTTTATTAGCCATTGAATGTGCTGCGGTCAGTGTGGTGGAGTTAGGAGTTTTTGGTTCTGCTGTTTTTGACCATCTGTTGTATTGCAAGAGTGTTGTGGATCGATCGTTTTCCAGTTACAAGTTTTGCGAAGTACAGTTAAAAAATAGTATAGCTTCAAATAAATAATGTTTTTGGGGTGCTGTGGTGGAACAGCAAGCCCCGCTGCTGTCTCACAGCACCTGGGTGGTGCGAGAGGACATAGGTTCGATCCCTGCTCAATCTGTGTGCAGTCTGCATGTTCTTCCAGTCTCTGCGTGGGTTTCCTCTGGGTGCTCTGGTTTCCTCCCACAGTCCAACGACGTGCTGTGCAGGTTCACCCTTAGTGTGTGTTCCACTGATGTGTGGATGAGTGACCCGTTGTAAGTAGTGTATCTAGCAGTGTAAGTCACCGCGGTGAATAAGGTGTGTGGGCTGATAACACTACACAGAGTTTACCGGAAACCGCTTTGGAGAAAGGCGTTTGCTAAATATGTGTAGTATTTCTGAACGGTGAAAAGTGAACTTTTCTGCAATATTCAAGAAAACGGCAAATATTATTACTGAAATACAGATTAGGTATGTATCTAAATATATTTGCTAAAAATGGTAAGGGAAACACCAAAGGTGTTCCAGAGGTTTTAGTGTTACTGGAAAAATACACTATTTTTATTCAATTTCAAGCAAATATTTGAATCTAGAAACTATGCTTTTGCTTTCCATCCTTAATGTATGGTCTGGAAAAACAGAGAGAGAGAGACAGAGAGGGAGAGAGAAATAAAGCTGACACACTTTTGTTCTCCTGAGCCTGTACTTTGTCCTCTACATTGATATAACAATGCTGATCTGAGAGAGGCTGAAAAGGTGGAGGGGTGGAAGGTGATTGAATCCTCTCCACACAAGGACTGTTTTGTAGTTGGATTTTACAATTCAGCAGCTGGAGAGGGGCCTCACAAGCACAACCCTACATCATTCCCAACGGTAACAAGGTCAATGGCATCGTACACTGTTTCTCAGCCATCTGTAGGTGGACCCACCACCGACGGGGTGAAACCTTGAACATGAGGTTAGTCCCCCCCCCAGCCGGTTGCCTTTTTGGCTTCCATACTACCTTGCTGGCATAATTTTCAGCCCCTAATAATGCTTGGCCTTATAAGGCAGCTCCTCTTTCTCCTGCACTTTACGGCATGTGAGAGTGTGTATTTTGTCGCAAGCTTAAGCTCAACGCCATGGTGCCTGTTCTTTTGTTGGTGGTTGCGGTTGTTAATCTACCACCATTATCTCCCAGTCAGTGAGTGAGAGAACCCTCAGACACGATGCCTGTTTACTCAAAAATATGACAGTTAAACTGGAGGCTTATGCATCTGGGTGGATGGTTTTCGTGGCCCTTCATTACAGTGAAGCTGCTGCTCTATCGGCTGTGTCCAGTTTTACCGGACAAGTGATCCAGTGGCGGGGGGTATGGCGGCGTAGCAAGTTCGGCCTCTGCCTGCTGCGTAGCGGGTCTGGGGTTCAAGCCCTGCTTGGGGTGCCTTGTGACAGACTGGCGTCCTGTCCTGCGTGTGTCCCCTCCCCCTTCGACCTTGCATCCTGTGTTGCCAGGTAAGGCTCTGGCCCACTGCGACCCCGCCCGGGACAAGAGGTTGTGTACGATGGTTGGATGGATGGTGACCCAGTGGGGTTTGTTTTCATTGCTTCTTACCAGGCCTCTTAAACCCCTTGCGCTGTACTTCTTCACTCCGTGTCCACATGCAAGGCAGAAGTGTCTTACTATTGAGTGGCAATTCATAACATGAAAAAGGCACACGTGAGATACATTATTGCCCTAACTGCTGGCTATTTCAGATTCTTAAGCACAGTGAGTTTTTCTTTGCCCGTCTTTGGTACAAGCTGACTGAGCCCTGATGCATTATGCGGGGGGGACATTATCCTGCTGCACCATTCTGTGTGCTGATGGCTCATGTAAAATAGCACATGGATACAAAGACAGTTTAACAACAGGGCCTTTCTGCCTCACTGCCTGTAGGAACTTCCTTATTATTCTAAGTAAGCCATTACCCAGCAATCCCCAAGTCTTTTAAACTCTATTCTTATGTTCTAGCCTCCAGATCCTATCCCTTAATCATATAATTGACTTCAATGAAATCAACTTACATTTCCATATCTGTGCATACAATACATTCAGCCATTCAGTGGAACTGGTCTGTATTTTTGCCAGGGCAGATGCAGACGTTGGCTTCCCATGAGTATTTCACCAGCCTTCCAAGGCTCGTCAGCTTTTTATACAGCTAGGCTCTTGATTTATTTTCATTGGCTGTACAGGTAGATTGGAGTACTTTGTTTATGTAGACCACTAATGTTTTTCAGAAATGAGCTGGTGTCTGTCAGCTTTAGATACCACTGGTCCTTTAGAATGTCTCTTCAGAATTTGCCATCAGTTGATTGGGAAGGATCAAGGTCTCGGCATGTATACTTCCCGCTGAACTGACAAACGCCCTCAATTTTGGACCCATAGTATCACGACACGCACATGCAGGGTAAATAGGCTAATCGACTAATACAGATTAGATTTAAAACACATAATAGATGGCTAACTTAATTTTTAAAGTGGGTTTGTACTTTATCAACAGCAATGCAAAATATAATTCGGCATCAAATTCAAACATCTCAGATTTCTTTAAGTTTAATCTTTAGAATATGGCAACATACAATGCACAGAAAAAAATAATGCCTCAAGGCATCACATATAATCTTGGAGAAAAAAAAAAAATTGAATTAGAAAGGAAAAGATTTAAGAAAAAGATTTAAAATCTGTCACAAAACATTGAATTAACTTCAAAAAGAAAGAGCCATGAATTTATTTTTGTATGAAATTGTAAATTAAAAATTAAAATCTCAGACTATGCAATTTATTTAAAAAAAAAAAAAAAAAAGAAAGAAATCCTTTTTTTCCTGTCAGTAAAACATTACTAGAAAAGCTGCCAGGTGGCTTGTATGCGGTGCTAGTAAATAATAAAAGTGTAATCTGTAACATCAATGTTCTGAGAAGGATCATTAACAATCGAACATGGAACATCCTATGCATAATTTTACCTGCTCTCTTAAAGTTCTCTGACAGCTGTACATTCAGTTATCCAGGGAGATTTAGATTATGAAATGTTTATGATGCAGTTTCAAAGAGGATCCTGCCTCCCAGATAAAGCATCTATTTCAAAATGTGGAGCTCTTCAATGGACTATTTCATCTTGGAAGATAAACATAATTTTTAGAGTAAATTAAGTACTTTTTACTTTATATATTTTCAAATGGTATCTTTAATAAGATAAAAATGTGAACAGATTATTAACCACAGCATTTAAACCATGTGTTTCTTTTCATATATCTTTTTTGTTCAGTTCAGTATCTGTAAACTCCTAGCAAACCATATTATGATAATGTTACTAGGCTGGCATTATAAAGGACTTACAATAAACAAGTAAAAATAACAAGAAGTAATTAATTTATCATGCATGTAAAATTTACATTAAATAAATGTAAAAGGTGCTGAAGGTTTTTTTTGTTATTTTAAATGCGTTTCATCAGTCCTGTCACCTTACTGTACGTACACACAGTTTGTCTCGTATCCCATGGCAACTTGCATTTGGGAAATGCATATTTATCACAAGGGAAAAAATTATCATATGAAAAAGAAGCTTAAGAAAAAAGATCACCTTCCAGGAAAAAAAAATCTGCCAGGATTGTTTGAACTTTTTCATTAGTTATGAAACTGCTAAAGTTTCTCCTGGTCCAAGTACTATTTCTGTTCACACATTCTGTGTAATTAATCATCATTTTAAACACCAGTTATCACATTTTGTTGAATTATGACTTTAGACTGTAGAACTCTAGGGGCAGGTTTTCCAAAAGGAATAAATGCACTGGTAGACTGAAAAATTATTTTGTGTGGAAAATCTCTATTGACTCTGTAATTTCATCCAAGAGCAAGCTTAATCCATATCTATAAAACCAGCCCCATATATAATAAGTGCATAACCATAAAGCACAAATACCCATCATCTAGCTCAGAAAACAATATGACAAGTATTTCTGAAGACTGTTTTTCAGAGAAAGATAAGTGTATGGGGCTGTGGACCAGTGTTGTCTCTGTCTGTCTTCATCCGGTGAGCTAAGACCCAAGGTTCTCCTGTCGGGAATAAGGAATTAACAGCAAAATCTTCCTAATTGATTTAAAAACTTGCCTCCCACTTCTTTATTTCTCACAACTCCTATTTATTATGGAGAAGTCAAAGAAAAATCAGCAGAACTGCACAAAAATGAATTATAAAAGCAGTGAAAGCTTTGGTGAAGGCATGCTTCCATAAAGATGTCGATAGTTACTCCTTCTCTACCACCGCTTGCCCTATGTTACACATCAAACTAAAATCCCCTCCTCCATCTTTCATCACTTTCTACCCCCACGCAGTTTGCATCTTGTCCTGCTTCTTTACCTCCAGCATCCTTTGCCTCATGGTAGTATCCTCATAAACCCTTCCTGTTCCTTCCGCTCATTGTCGGTCTGACTTCTGAGATCCTTACGTGTCATTCATTCAACGTTCCTTTGTCTGCCACTTGTTCTTGGACCAAATGAACAGTATGGAACCACTGTGATGGGGGGCCTGGGGAGCATGGTTACTGGGAGGGCTCCAGACTTGCTCCTGTGGGCAACAACCGAATCGGGACTTGTCTCGACACAATATAAATCAAGACTTGCTTAGGAGGATCAACGAGCCAGGTGACATGTAGCGGCAGAAGTAACAGCAGTGCTAGATTTCGCAGACCAGCTTGCAGGACCTAACATTGAGGCATTTTACTCCGATTATCACAGGGCATTCAGAGTACTTCTTTCATGGACAGAAACAGCATGGTGCAAACTGGCTGAGCTACAGAAAATGATTATAAAACGTCAGTTACCTACAAGGCAATACAGTAAATGCATTCTTATTTATGTACCACTCGGAACACCTCATCTATAAAATAATCCCCCACGAAGCCCCGAAGTTCAAAGTGCATTGCTGCTTGGTAGTTGTAATGTTCTCAGCTGTGCTTTCAATAATATTAGCTATCAGCTCAAACATGTGCTGTTACACTGACTGAATATAGTACCTTTCTTAGGGAAATGAAATTGAGGGCCAAAGGGTCTTTGACATCATTGTAATCTTTTTGCTGCAATAAGACTGTGAGACTAATGCATTCTGTCAGTCAGAGAATCCAACAAACCAACGTACTGAGCTACTGATGTATATTTAAAAGGAGGAAAAAAAAAAACTGTTTGGCAAAAGCCTCAGCAAACATTTCCATACAAAAGTGGGCCACACGGTGGCACTAGGTGGTGCGAGAGGATGTGGGTTCGATCCCCTGCTTAGTCTGTGTCGAGTTTGCTTGTTCTCCCCTTGTTTGCGTGGGTTTCCTCCAGGTGCTCTGGTTTCCTCCTACACTCCAAAGACATGCCGTTGAGGTTCATTCCGCAGAGAGAGAGTGTGTTCCACTGACGTATGGATAAGTGACCCGTTGTAAGTAGTATATCAAGCAGTGTAAGTCACCTTGGCGAATAAGGTGTGTGGGCTGATAACGCTACATAGAGTTCATTGGAAGCTGCTTTGGGGAGAAGTGTGTGCTAAATAAATGCATCTAAATGTAAAAGATGGATACGGAGCTATGTTAAATGGACACTCAAAGAGCTCTTTAACATGCCAGTGGATATATGCATTCATTCTGGGTCTGCTATGCATTAATGAGGAGCAAAATCTCAAAGTAATAGAGTCTTAAAATGAATGTTACTGATGCGCAAGTCGGCTTCTTCGCCGTTGCACAGACAGCAGTGCAGCACATAAATTTTACATTAAATATATCCTGACTCTACCTAAAACTGAATTTTCTATGCTTAAACAAGGGCTTAACAGCGCGTCGCATGTTGCGCGTTCAGCGTCTTTGCAATGCAGCGCAAGTTAATTGCAAATAGGAAGGTTTAAAAGAAGTGCCTTCTCTCTGCTAGCTCCTTGTATTTGTTTAGCATGCACATTCAACATTTTCACCACGCGTGCTGCTGTCAGCCTCCAGGGCCACTGCTGGCTTTGAAATGACGTTCCCCTGGAACATCGCTCGCAGTCCTGCAGCCATTTAGAGAGTCCCTGAGGAAAGCCTCTGGGATGCCAGTCAATGGCACTCTCCATCAGGCCCTCGCCTCTGCCTTTCTCCTCATGAGCAAAGGCAAGATCATGGCAGGGGAGGAGGTGGAGTAGGAGCTGGATCTCCGCTTCAGATAACGGTGTGTAGCGCCCGTAAATGCACTCCACATTTGAAAGGTATGCACCTGGAGGTAAAGAGGTAAATAACACCTCCTACTCCTTGTGCTATTTTCGTTCGGAAAGAAGTTCCTTTAACGAATTTGCAGAAGCAAGGAGCGCGAGATGCACATATGTGTGTTTTGTGTCTGTGTGTGTGTATGCGTGAGGGTGATATTTGCATTTTTCGCGTATTAGCTTGTCTTGTGCACAAATGTGTATGCAGCTATTTGTCGATTTAGCAGTTTGTATTTAATGGTAACATGATTGCATTGAAGGAGAATACAATGTAGCAAAAGACAAACATTTACAGGTGCCTGCAGAGAACTTTACACTAGAATCTGAATAAAAGGTGGACAGTTTGGATCTCTGCTGTGCACAGATTTCAAGCTGCATGCTCCCAATGGATATTTATGTATGTATGTGTGTGAATGAGAAGTTAGGGAGGGGTTTTACAGAAAGAGTGATGGCCCCTAAAAGCTAACAGAGTTTTCTTAAAGCTGCAGGTCAGTAAAAAAGATTAGCACGTGTTTATCATGGGGACAGGTTTATTGCTGTTTAAGATGAGCAAGCAAGTGCACATCTCCATCAAAGTGTGAGGGCAATCCATCAGTGTTCCTATCTTCCCATGCTTTCTTAAGCTTACCCTGCATGAACAATCAGCTAGGTGCTAAATCAAGAATCTGCTTTCCCTAGGCCACAATTTTTTATCCAGTTGATTGTACTGTTTGGGACCGGAATCATTTAGTAAAAGTTAACGGCTTTCGTAGCGTATATAGCTTGAAGAGAAAAATCGTTATTGGTTATTACATTTGTTTGTCTAGGACCAACTAAACTGAAGCTGAAAAAAATTTTGAATATCTCATAAGGGAAAAAAAAAAAAAAAAAGAAAAACATCAACTTAGATCTTCATTCATGGTTTAACAAATAGGGGGTATGAATAAATAAGTATTTGTAATAATGAAACAGTGGTTTGTTATTCAAGTGTTGATTATCTAATTTTTAGTCCATAAGTGGTATAATTCCAAAAATTTCATCAGGGAATAAACATTGGTAAGACAGCCAGTGTGTGAACTATGCATCTCCATGGAAACAACAACTTGACATTTTTGACATAGGTCATTGAACTGGCATTTGAAAAATGTTCCAAAGCCACGGTAAACTTGACGGAAACGAAGCGAAGGAGGCACAAAGGTTAGCATTCGTTCCAGAGGGGCAATGTGGCCTTGACACTGCGTAACAGGGGCACTTTTGCAGACCAGTCATACAAACGACTCCAAAGGTCAATGCTGGTGAGCATCATGAATTCCAACTGGTGAAAAGACTGGTTTATAATTCAGTGTGGAAATGAAGACAGATGCTCGGTCTATTCGTTGAGTTTTAGACAACAGCCAACAAGCATATAGGCAGGACACATGTATACGTGGACTGTATGCCTTGCATTGTGCATAAAAAAACTCCTATGCCAGCAATTTATATATTTACATGCATCCTTAGTTTGAAAGTAATGGAAAACATGGATTAAATCTGTCGGATCAGCAATTATGTACAGAGGAAGATCTGTAGTAGTTAGAGAACAGACATGTACATTAGAACAAAATTTCTATGAGTATACAAGTGATAGAGCTCCTCACACCTCAGTTTAGGTTCTGTTTCTTGATCTCCAAAGATAGACATCCTTACGAGTTGCAATTTAAAGACATAATTTCCTTTTTGTGGATTACAGATGGAAGCCTCAGAAATCTGGAAAATGTAACATGATTGCATTAAAGGAGAATATAATGTAGATTACTAACTTAACATGGCAGTGAGGGATGCACTGATACATAGACTGCAGAACTAGAAGATGGGAGTTGATGTGGGGGTCAACACAGATTATCTGGTAGGTGGAAGACTCCTGGAGCATGGTCCTCGAGCCCTTTCAGAAGGATGGGAATGGCAAATACTACTTGTTTCTGTTGATAATTTTTCTTTCATCACATTACATTTATTTATTTAGCAGACAATTTTGTCCAAAGTGACTTCCAATGAACTCTACATAGTATCAACCCACACACCTTATTAACCAAGGTGACTTACACTGGTAGTTACACTACTTACACTGGGTCACTCATCCATGCATCAGTGGAACACACACTCACACACTATGGGTGAACCTGAGCAGCATGTCTTTGGACTGTGGGAGGAAACCCATGCAGACACAGGGAGAACATGCAGACTCCACACAGACTGAGCAGAGGTTGAACCCATGTCCTCTTACACCACCCAGGCACTGTGAGACAGCAGTGCTTTTTGCTGTACTGCCCCAAAGATATTGAGACTTCCTTTTTCATTTATTCATTTCACTGAGGCATTTCTCGAAAGCTATGCACAATGTTAAAGTACCTACATTTATTTACCCATTTGTACAGCTGGGCAATTTCAGGGTCAATACCTTGCTGAAGAGTACAACAGGTGGAGGTGAGGCTTGAATGTGGAACGTTTTGATCCAAAGGCAGCAGCTCTAACCAGTATGCTCCCAGCTGGCACTTGCATACAATAACACAGGTAAATTATCCTAAAACCACATGGGAATGACTTTGACCCCTTGCTGAAGAGACTCTAACCCACACAGGAACAGCTTGGCCCATCACCTGCCTGGAATATCACTCACTGAATGTCAGCCCAAGTCATGAGGTGACATGTTCAATCCTGTTCAACAGTCCCAGTCTTAGCAGGGAGGAGAGAAAACAATCCAAACACCTCCCCACTTGTACTCCACTGAGCTCAACCTGCGCTCTGGGATGTCACCAGAAAATGAGGATTATGCACTCTGGCGGTTGTCTTCCCACTTCTATGATCCAAGTAAATAAATGAAGCATCTGTCCCTTGTGAAGCAGCACAGAAGTTGAATTAAGATGTTAGTGATATTTATGGTTTAAAAAAAAAAAAAAAGTCATACACCACACTGTTTTCTCTCCTACCCCTTTGGTGAAGACGTTCAGAAATATATCATTATGAATCTCGGTTGTATTTTAATTTTTGGACAATAAATACAAAACCTTTTATATTTTCAGTTCCTATTTTCACAAATGCAGTTTTCCGCCTTTCTGGAAAACAGACAACGACCAAAGTTGGCCAGCCACCTCTTGTATATGGTTCACTGGATTCATGCGTAGACACACGCATCGCATTCCTTCATGCTGTCATATTCAGTTATGAACACATAAAGTCTACAGTCACACGCTGTCTTGGCTTACATAACACAAGGTTCTACTCGCCAGGGATTGGCAAGAACATCAACATTTGTGATTGTAAAGTGCAGAATAAATTCTTAAAGGTCTATAGAAATTGCAAAAGCATTTATATTTGGAATTAAATCCAACATTGTAATGAAAATGTGGCATCTGTCACATAATACGCTTGTGATTCTCCTGCATTTTGGATCTAATTTAGATCCAGAAACCCTCTCAGCAGCTGAGTGTGCATAAAGCTCCTATAGCTTTGCTCTGGTTATACTGCTCATTTAACCTGGCCATTCTTCAATTGCCTGTGTGTCATTTTTCAGCTTTAAAGTTCAACGGCCTCATTCGAAAGCCTTGTCATACACCTGGATTTGCGAATTTACCCGTTGCCTCTTCCAAGGGTTCATTTTTTTTTTCTCTGTGGTTCAAGCACTTCTGTGGGTGTTTGAATGCATTTCTTTTTGATCCTTCCCTGGCATAGAATCTGCCATATCAGCAGCCTATGGGCAATCCTTGACCACATGACTGCTTATTTAACATATTTTTTACCACCCTGTGTATTTTCAGTCATTAAGTAAGAGGAGATAAAAACAGGCCTACAACCACAGCAACAGTGAAAGTTGCTTGGGATGGGTTTCTCCTGTTTCCCTCTGCGTAATCCAATACACTGCTGTGCAAATCCAACTTGTCATGTTTAATGAAGGCTAGAGTAAGTGCTGCTGTTAGATGAGAGAATGCTGTGTGATGCTGGCAGCGCACAAGTTATCCAGGATGTTGTGGAACTAAATAAAAGAAGAACAATCCCCCTCCCCCAGACACACAACACTTTTGAGAAGAAAACAGAATTCAGTGCCATCATGCAGGGGTGATGCAAGGAAGGGTATTTTTAACCATCGGTTCCTCCTCCATCAACATCCCCACGAGAACGTTCCTCCAACATTTCTTCAACGTGTTTCCTCTCACTGCTGTAAAGAGAGCGTTTTCACCAATACAAACATCTGAAAGATTTCTCTAGTTCTCCAAGAGACAAAGAGGCTGTCAGCGACAAGAAAACAGCACACTTCACTTTTTAAATTATTCATTCTCTCATTCGCTTTCTTTTATTTAAACAAGACAGACCCCCCATGGGGTGTCTGCGTGAGCAGCTTCTCACCCTCAAGCCCCCACCTCCCTTTTCTCATCCCTTTCTTCAGAACTGAAACAATTGCATTTTAGGTTTATTTGCATTTTTAGATTATGTGGTCGTTGGAAAATAAGTATGACAAAATGAATTATACACACTGGCATAAAAATAAATAAAAATCACTTGTCCATTAAAAATCTGAATTTGCTATTCTCCATTTTGCATAGTTTAACTGATCATAGGAAGGGAAAAAGCTTCCAATGTAAATAATCGCAACTGAACTCTGACTCTAAAATTGAGTAAAAAAAAAAAAATGTAAAAGTTACCTTGCACTCAATGTTAGGTTTGGAAGTGAAAGAAAATAAAGCAGTTCTTAATAATAAAGCACATCCTTTGGAAGCACTGCACCACAACAGCTAGTTAGGAACAGAGAGCATCAAGTTTATGTTGTCCAAGATTCTGGCTTTAGTGTTTCTCCTGGCACAGATTTGTTTCCCAGTTTTGATTAAATAAGAAACACCATATGGTTTTTGAGACCTCACTGGATCCATGCATGCACACATGCATGCACAAGCAAATGCATGCAAAATCATCACGGCCATTTGCCAGTGCCAGGCGATGAATTTGTGTCACATTCATGAGCTCAAGCCATCAATGACAAGTTGCATGTAAGATTTCTACAGTTAGTCAACACTCCATCCTATGGATGTGATATCATTTCCTTTGAAGAGGTAATTTCTGCTGCTCGGTGCCCCTGGAAGATCAGATATATTACCCCATATCTTAGCTTATTACTGTGGTCTACATAGAGAAACCATGGGCCAAGCTTATAGCACATAATGCAATGGCTAGAACAATTGATGGAATGAACTTGACACATAATAGATGAAAAGTGGCCCTTAATGAAATATGTTTGACAAATGATGAAATGAGCACGACATGACAAAAGAGAAACAGAAGGTCAAGAAATGAGTTTAATGCGGGATGAAATGACAGTGACATCTTCCATTCTGCAAATGCCACATGATTAAGTGACTGCAGCATATCTCAAGATCACAAGATAATTTACACAAAGTAACACGTGTCATTATAAATTCAATATGCCAGATTAATGTATGGAAATGACTTATTAGAACAGAATTTAAGCAGTAAAAGGTTAATGTTACTGCTACCTATAAGGGTGCATTAGGTTTACAAGGAAAAATGTCCCATAGCGGAACACAGTATATTTTCTATATATAATAGTATATTTATAGCACAGTATATTTTTGTATATATAAAATATTACAGTATATATAAAATTTTGGAATGTGTGTATTATATCAGACACACGGATGAGATAATATAGTATTGTGATTCTAAAACAACATGGGGCCTTTCAGTCCAATTTAGTTCCACTGAGGAGCAAAATAATTACAGTGCAATCATTATTTGCTCTCTAATTAAGTTCTTGTTAGTAAAATTGACTGCTGTTGGTTCATTAAGAGACCTTCCACAGTAAGACATATCTTCGAGAGTCTCAATAACTAGTGACAATAGAGTTGTGGGTTGAAATTCACGTGACTTAGGGTTAGAGGGCAATACTGTAATATTCTGAATAGTTCCACCATCAGTAAATAGTTTACTGCCTATTGTAATAAACAAAAAAAGATCCAAGAAAAGATGTTGTCAATCTCATCGGCAGCGACCTCATCTTGACCACCGACACCTGACCAAAATCCGCCCAACGCAGATTTAAGTAGCACCGGCACCAGCACTGAAACATCGAGGAAGCGTGGAACGTCCATCGCCTGCGCTTACCTCCTGTTTGAGTCCCACCTTGTCTTAGAGTGTTTGCCCAGGTTCTGCATCTTCTTGTCTGGTTTCTTCTTCACAGTCTCACTGCTCACAGAATCACCGGATCATAAGAGAAATAAACTCGTCACCTGGGTTCACGGCCGCAACGGTGTCCGAGTGGTCCTTGACAAAGGTGTAGATTCAAGCTTAAATTTTTTTTCTAACCTTTTTGGCAAACTGAATTTTCTCAGTGCCAATGGCACTTCACCAGATTGCTTTATTTAAATCCATTTGTTAAAAAGTGGGAAACATTGCCAAGAATGCATTCATGCAAACCAGAATGATGGCAAGTATATGAATAGAGTTTTACTATTAAAACAGGAAAAAACAAGGAAATAAAATGCATTTAAAAATACAACTGGCTTCTTTGTGGCACATATCATATATAGGATAACATATAGGGGGAAAAGTATAGGGGTGAGCTTGGTTAAGTGTGACATGTAGAATGGAGGAAGACAGATATGTAATTTATCCATCCATTTATCCCAACATTTTCTCATTTGTTGAGAATTCAAAGGAATATTTCTGAAGACAGAGAGGACCATCTTGAGGAACCTGGCTGTTTGCAGCTGTTTACCCTCAAATGAGTGGTCAAATTTTATCCTTTCAGTCCAGCGCTTAATGTCTGACTTGAGACACCTTGATGATGAACCATGCTTCCAGAAATATTTTTTTATTTTTATTTTTTTAACTGCCCCTTAACCAGCAGTTTTAACCACTTCACTCACAGTTTTGATGAAGGTGAGGGCACCTGAAACTGGAGGCAAGATAAATAATTTACAGCAAAGTGTGAGATTTTCATCAACAGGGCAAGCTCTGCAGAAGCCAACTTTCAACGATTCGATCCGTGTTCCAGTTTGAAGTTCTGTTCAGATGTACGCATTACCGATAAGTGACTTTAATGTACCTTTTAGAAGATAAAGCTGTACAATAAAATGAAATCTCCCTCTGTAAGTAGCTCTGGATTATTCAGACTAAAGTGTTAAGAAATCACCAATAAACATTAAGCACGAAAGGTTCTGTTTCAGATGGGCTAGAGAAACCACTTTTGCAGAAAGATGAAGAGATCCACATCTCCTGTCAATGTACACATCATACATGCTGAGAAGAGTAAGTTCTCAGAATGAATAAACAGTTTCTGGGAAAATTTTTAGACATTTCAGTGCTTGTGCCATCTGCAAAGGAAGGGTCAAAGGGTTAAATCAAGTGTTGTGTCATGTCAACGGAGATGTCCATCCATTAAGACACCCATGAGACTGTCAGGAGTAACTTCTTATTCAAACGTATTGTAAAAGGTGACATGAAACCATACTTTTTTCAAAGGGCACACAATGGCAGATCCGAAATCCACCTGTCACTTTGAAGCCACCAATTATTTTCTGTCATTTTTCCTGAGTGAAATTTTGTAGATTGAATTGGGTTTTTTTTTTTTTTTTAAATAAGTAAAAAAAAAAAAAAAAAAACAAGAGCAATGGAAGTCCTTAGCAGGACTGTGGTTGTTTGTGAGTATGTGAAACTAACACTGTTTCTTACCAAGGCTAATGAGGCAAATGCTTCATTACCTGCTTGATTTTCTCATGTATAAAAAGATTTACATGAGTCATAATTAATGTTGGAGATGGGCTGAGGACACTTTCTCAGCTTATGCACTGTTACATTTTTGCAATCTTCTTCTGAAGGACTGATTTCTCACAGGGTCCCCTCTTGCCTACTCTCCTTAATTCTCTCTCTTACTAGAGAGCAATTTTTATTTTAACACCCTTGAGTCATACTGTAACTGTAAGTTGTGCCATTGCTGCCTAGTAGTAAACAGGCTCACTGTCAGGCAGCAGCGAGTGTATTAATGCAAGGGGTTCCTGTGTTCTGCCCCAGAAGACTGCCAGCCTGATAAATATTCATTGCACTTAAAATTGGTCACTTACATTTCAAATTAAGGTAATGCAAATTGCAGATCAAAAGGCTTCACGTCTTGACAATTGCTCCGAAATGTTAGTAACCTTGTTTGTAGAGTAGTTATTCCACTGATCTTTGGCCCCTAACATGTAACATTAGCAAAAGATAGTGTAGGGGGAAGTGAACTGACAGGGCTAGCTATGGTGGGTTATGCTCTCAAGCGGTTATAAAGTCATTGAAAACAGGTTTTTCTTATATAAGTGTAATTTGTTCCTGAATATCTGCTTGTAAAGACAATTCTTGTAATAATAAATCTTCATTATCAATAATTTAAATGGGAAAAATAGATCATGCTTTTCTGAGCCATAAAAGATTCATCCATTTTTTAAAACATGAAAAAATTCTTCCCCTTTAAACACAGTGAGCAACTAATTGGAATTGAATCCAATTTTACAATTTCCAGAATATCAGAACTGCTCTGAACACCTTTAAATCCACATTTAAGACTGATTTTTTTTAAAAGATTGTTTATACATAAACCATTTATGCACTTTCTGTATGCCCCTTCCAACTCATAATTTAACTTCCCCCCCCCCCCCCCCCCTCTTTTTATATTGTTGTTCTGATGCAGCATGGTGGCGCAATGGGTGCCTTAGAGCCCCTGGGTTATTTTTGAACAACCGTTCTTACAAAGCTCCGTCTGCGTGAAGTTTGATTATTCTCCTTGGGTTTCATCTCACAGTCCAACTACTTGTTTAAGGTGAAATGGTGCCTCTAACTGGCCCTTACTGTGTGTTTTTTTGTGCATTTGTGACTGGATGAATGTGTGCATAACATGCCTAGTGCCCCATGGGAAAGCATCCTGTGGATAAGTCCTGTGTTTCAGGGTTGCACTGCTGTGAACTTCTGTAAACCTACGTAACGCAAGTGATTCTTTTATTACTTTTATTGCAATGGTGAAGTATAATGGTTAGAGCTGCTGTCTTTGGACCCAGAAGTGGCAGGTTGAAATCTCACCTCCAGCTGTAGTATCCTTCAGCAAGGTACTTAGCCAAAATTGCTCCAGTAAAATTACACAGCTGTATAACTGGGGTAGAGGGAGGACTGGGTGATGGCTTTTCTGCTGTTGGTTTGTTCTTCAGTAAGAATCCAACTATTTCTAGTCAGAGTCACTGACCTGCAAAATATGAAAAAACAATAATAGCAATGGAAGTTCCAAGTTAACTGAAGCATTCATTCAGCAAGTGACATATTTCTGCAACATTTATGGGTGGGATGGGGTAGAGTCTTAGAAAAGCATATCTTTTAGTTTTTAGTGTTTTCTCTTTAATATAAAATGCAGTAAAGTAACACTGAACTGGTGCTGATGAATGCTGGACCATAAATCATGTACTATTGAGGTATTCCAATATTTTCTGCACTCTTTGAAAATTGTTCTCCTTTATTCGCTTGAGTCTTCACTTCTTTCTGTTGCTCTCCAGTTTTCCCATCACTTCAAGCAACCCACTCTAACACACACACACACACACATGCACACACACCCCTCTGATATCACACCTCCTTTCTCTTTTCTGTTAAATGCTTTTGCAGCACAATTCCTCCAGTACAGAGAGCTCATTTTCTGAGTATATACCAGCCTAAGCACTTGCCCAGTCTCCACTGGGTATAGGGATGTGGGGAGCATAAGGGGTACAGGTAAGATGTGAACAAGGCCTCAGATGAAAGACAAAAGTCCTAATTGTTTGCCTTTCAGACCCAGTTAAGTAGCCCCGTGCACTTACAGCTTCACACTGAATACAACAAATGTGTGAATTCAAGGCCTATACCGTACTATAATAACAGAACGCGAGGCTATTTCATATCTAAGACAGCAATTAATTTTATTTCTACATTCATACCCAGTTTATAAGAGTCGGATTTAAAAGAATTAGCTTTTACCATCAGCTGAAAACCACATCTTAAATTTGATATATAAGTTAGTTCAGGCAGTTCAGAGCAATACTTTACAAGGAAAAAACTTCACCAATTCTTCATGATGTCGAAGAATACAGAATGCCAGCAACATCAGAACCACCTCAAGAGCCTTGCTCTTACATCTGTTTTTCAGAACCTTTGTTGTCTCTGGTAATTGAGGAGAACCTCATGATTTTTCTTAATGTTATATATTTAATTTCTTCAGTCGAAAACATGCTGTTTGTGGTAATTATCACAGTTTTTTTTTTACAACTCATGGATAGAATGTCCCATCTGAAACAACATGGAGGCAACATATAACTTGACTAAAGGTGAGGAAAATAGCTTGCAAATTCCGGAAGAATAGAATAGAATAGAACTTTATTTGCCATTTGTACACGTACACATGGTCTGGGCACATAGGAATTCTTGAGCAATGCTAAGAGAGTCAAACGTGAAAACAACATGTACAGAATAAATACTCTAAAACTTCAATAAATAAAGCTAAAATAATACAATAACTGCAGTAAAAGAGGGAATAAATACTAAAAAAGGAGGAAATACTATTTAAAAAAAAAAAAAAGGAGGGGAGCAAATACCTTAAGATGGGGGGGGGGGGGGGCAGGAATAAGAAAACACAATACACACAAAGCACACAGTAAAATAAGAAGCAGCAACAGTTGATAAGCATCCTCAGTACTGATTGTATTGAAGTTTCTTTGTATTTCTTCTTCCTAACAATGGCAAGTTCTTGTGTTTATTGGTTATACTTTTATGATATATTAATTTTTTTCATTTTGCTCGTAACAGGTCTTTATTTGCCTGTTTTCAAGGCAGTAGTCGCGTTTTCGTTTTCACTACCAAACCTGAGCCCAGTGGTCATGTAAAGCAATCTGCAGTCAAGTTGATCACACTTGAGGAAATGACTCAAAAATGGCAGATTACATTACTTACTGGGTGATTAATGTAACATAACTACCTTATCATATTATTAGGATGCCTATAACTAAAATAAGTTTGTTATTGTTCACACCATCAGGTGAAAATTTTGCACATTTATGCAAAAACTAGATGAATTTTTTCCACCTGCAATTGTATTATAATTTCATGACTTAATGAGAATTTTTTAATGCTATAATTTGCTGTTTACTTCTGCAGCATTTCTCAGAAACACATTATGCCTTTAACTGCGATAAGTTTGTACTAAATACATTGGTTCTTCTGAAGAATGTCAAAGTTCCTGATGGAGCTAGTATCTGCACTGCCTTCACAACACTGCAACTCATGAATGTAATCCTTATGAACGGCACACACACGCGCACACACAAAACGGCAAATAAAAAAATACATGAACATATTCCACAGATATGCTAAAACTTAGTCTGTGTTGAATCCTCTGTCCCGCCGATACCAGTGTGAGGGTCCTTTACAGATAACGTTTAAGAAATGTTGTCCTCCTTAAAATGTTAATTTTCTTTAGCGTTGAAGAACAGCCAATAGTGTAGTAGTTAGAGCTACTGTCTCTGGATCCAAAGGTCACAGGTTCGATCTCCACCTCCAACTGTAGTGCTCTTGAGCAAGGTACTTACCCTAAATTGCTCCAGTAAAAATTACCCAGCTGTGTAAATGGGTAAATAATTGTAAGCTTGTAACTATAATAATTGTAACCTTATCATTGTAAGTTCCTTTGGAGAAAAGTGTTGGCTAAATGAGTAAATGTAATGAAGAAACACAAGTGGCTCAAAAATGCTGGCTCTCTCAAAAGAGGCTGTTGTTTGTTCTTTTGTGTACATATTATGGTCTGGCACCTGCAGATCCTGAAACACAGAACAGAAAAGGCTTGGCAGCTTGCTATGATTTTCCACTCAATGCAGTATCCATCTCCATTCTCTTTTTTGCTTTATTTTATGCATGTTGCCTGATTATGCACAGTCTGACCCCACCCCACCAAAAATGAAATTTAAAATTGCGTTAAATGACAGTGTACCGATTCACTGGAACATTTGGAAGGTGAGGAAAAAGTACTGCTGCTCATTGAACAAAGTCACATGCTCCTGCCAGTATGAACACTATGTGCTCAAGCAAGTTACCATGCGGCAGAATCCAGAAATGGCACCGGAAAAGGAGTCCCATCATTACATTTATTTATTTAGCAGACGCTTTTTTCCAAAGCGACTTCCAATGAACTCTAAGTAGTGGGTAACATACACTGCTAGATACACTACTCACAATGGGTCACTCATCCATACATCAGTGGAACACACACACACACACACACACACACACACACTCTCTCTCTGTCACTCATACACTATGGGTGAACCTGAACGGCATGTCTTTGGAGTGTGGGAGGAAACCCACGCAGACATGGGGGAGAACATGCAAACTCCACATAGACTGGGCGGAGATTGAATCCACGTCCTCTCGCACCACCGAGGCGCTGTGAGACAGCGCTGCTACTCGCTGTGCCATCCATCAGTGGGTATGGGGAGACAATGAATATCTAAATAAGTGTGTGTGTGTGTGGATGTGTATCTGTGTATTCAGTGAGGGGTGGGGAAAAAAAAAACCAGCAAATGGCCAACAAAATTCCTTTGGCAGGTAGCACTGGAATGCATTGCTTTGCTGCACAGCAGCAGCTCTTTTCAAGCTATTAGCCACTGCTTGCATGCAATAGCCATTTGCTCACCTCACATTTTCCCAAAATTATACACTAGGTCGCCAGCACTTACCACGGAGGCGAACTTGTGGACTTTGACTGTCATAGCATGGTTTATATAAGAAGTTATTGTCTAAGTTTCAGCAGGCTTGGTGCGAAAATGACGAAAAGTCGAAAAGAAAGTATTTAAGTCGGGCCAGAAATTGCTGGGAGGAAGGTCAAAGGTGCACAGGGAGCTATTCACCGCATATCGCTGGGATATGCAAGAGCAGCAGATAGGGAAAAGGGAGTAAGGGGAATAAATACTGTGCTGAATAGCGTTGTATCAGGAGGAAATTACTATCACGTAAACATGTCCAAATTGACAGTCCCAATTTGGCCCCGGTAGGATTTTTCGACCACCGATAAACTAGATGGACGACACACTGCATTTCCTCCATGCTACACGTGCTTTCACATTCTCTTGACGGGAAAGCAGCCCCCTGCCTTTCAATAACCTCCCTCCCCGCTGTGCTCTATCCCTCACCTGTGTTCCCATCTCTCTTTCCAGCACTTTCTCTGACACTGTAATGAGAAAACAAAGAGCCCTGTAGATTTCCATCATTTAAAGCGTGTCTCCACCAAAAAGCTAAACAAAAAAAAAAAAAAAAATCAATACGCCATGGTTCAGCTTAACCTACCTATAGGCAAAACTTTTCTTCCAGAGGTTACACCAAGGCTGCAGCAAAAAAAGTGTCATTAGATTTATTTTGATTCAGTATAATGGAAACCGTTTAACACAAGAGCAGGGGATCTCGTGAAAAATGAGTCAACAGACACAGACCCTTGGTCATGATGTGATTATTCACAACTCTTAGATGCTATCTGAGTATTACAAGAGCTTCTTTTTTTTCTTGCTAGACAGCCATTGTTCCTGAAATGAGAAGACACCCTTTGCCAATAGTCCAAAGCCCTTTACAGGGTAACCACTGTTCCAGAATGTCGAGGGAATTGTGGTCCAGAGTTACAAGAGGTGGTTCTGCACAAAACCTGTTTTTTAATACAATGTCTTGGCTGACAGTCCTCAGTTTATCATTGACATCACAGTTCTTTGGCTTGATTTTTACCTTGACTTGACCAGTAATTCCTGTCAATCTTTTAAATCACATGTGCAGTCAAGGAGCTTGCTGTCTGGGAAAGAACACTTTATTTTTCATTTTTAAAGGCAGCTTTCTTTGCTATATATATATATATATATATATATATATATATATATATATATATATAGCAAAGAAAGCTGAATTTGAATTAATTTAAGTCCTATATGTGCTTGGTCTGGATGTTTTATTTTTGACCATTGTTATAAATTAAATGAGGCCATTTTCAAAGTAAATTGTGAAGCAGAACACACAATGCACCAGAATAAACACGAGTAAAGCAAAAGGCTGGAAAATAGCAATGCAGTTTCCTCTTTATATTGTTCAACTCAGACCCTTTAAAAATTGTTCTCCTTGACAATTGTTCACCTGCACACCCTGTCAGGGTTTTATAGCAACAGGTAATTGGTTGTGACAACACATGCATCTAAGCATAGTGACAATTTTGCTTGAAGAAATGGGCAATTTGTTTTTTTTTTTTTTTTTTTTAAAAAAAAAGACACACCAGGTGACATGACAGTGCGGTGAGTAGCGCTCTTGTCTCACAGCACCTGAGTGATGTGAGAGGACGTGGTTTTGATCCCTGCTCGGTCTGTGTGGAGTTTGCAAGTTCTCCCTTTGCTCTGCCGCAGCTAGTAAAAAGGCGTCTTTCTTTCTTTCTTGTCTTGTTACCCCAGGAGGTGCTGATCAACACCAGCAAAAGCAAACTGTGCCTCCATGCTGTTGCACAACACAAGTCTACTTTTGTTTCATTGCCACAGTAGTAGCACAGTTTGTCACACTTGTAGACGGCATAGGGGTTAAGGCCATTTTCTCCCAGTCAAAAGGTTGTTTGTTAAAGAAATGCTTTACTTGAACAACTTGAGTAAATAGTAAAACCCTGTGTGTATAAAATTCTCGAATGTGATTACACTTACAAATGACTCGTATTCATTTAGCAGACGTTTTTCTCCAAAGCGACGTACATCTCATAGAAAATACATTGTGTGCATTACATTAGCAGAAAGAGACGCTTAGATGCAGACGTGCGATTCTTAAGTGCAGTTTGTTTGTTTCTTTCCACCATATGAGCCAATGCTCATCACACGAGGGTAATACTCGTGCATAAAACTTTATCTGAATATCCACGATTCCTGATCACTTTTCTAGTAATATTTTGGATATATATATATATATATATATATATATATATAAACATTTGTGTTACATTACGGGAGTAGCTGTGTAAAGGTTTATCTGGCCATGATCTTAAAGTTATAGAGCATGAACATTTACAGCTTACACAGTTATACAATATATCTTACAGTTACAGAATTTACATCCCACCTTTCTCTGCTCGAGAAGGATGCAAAATGGCCATTTACACAGAAACTGTATGAATAACCTGAAGCCACCACATGTGGTTATTCATGCAGTCTGATTTCCGTTCGATTCATCTCCTGAACACATTGTTATTGAGTTAGTGAAATAACATGTAGTTTATTGGCAATGAAAATTGCTGCACTGTTTTGAGCTCTGTTTTTTGTGCCGTTTTGTTTTGACAACTCAATTTGGCTATGTGAATTAAGCATATATAGTGGAGTGGCACATCAAACACGGCATGCCGAAAGCTCGCCGTGAAGTGAAATTCCTTGTGCTTCTTTTGATTTAAAAAAGAGGGCGAACATGTTACTTTACATATCTTTTAGTTATACTTTCTTCCTGTGCATTTCAAAGCTAGGAGGAAACTGTCAATGTCCTTCTATGAAGTCCTTTAGGATTAAATAAATATTTACATTTTTGTGCACAAAGTGCTAAATTGTTTGACTCAAGTAGGATGGAACTATTTTTTTGTGCCAGACTCTGCTTCGTTTCTTACTGTCTTTAACATCATGGACATACTGTTCAGCATGTATATAGATTCTGCAACCACTGTCTTCCCCCATCAAAGATAATGCATAAATTTTATTATAAAGGACACAAATTACATAATTTACAATGATTTAACCATTTATACAGCAGGGTATTTTTAATTTAGTGTGGGATATTTTATCTTGAAGCTCGATGGGGCAAAGCAATACTTGTGGTCAGGGACAGGTGTGGATACAGAATTGAAGCGCAAATGTTGTTTCGAGGGATGATCTGAGGTCGTGGTCGATGAGGCGAGGCGAAGGAACAAAGCGGTGGGAAGCGGGGCTCGAGGACACGGAGGTGGATCTGGGAGCAAGGAAGGGGGACACAAGGCAAAGGTCAGGAAAGGCGAAGGTCGAGAAGAAATGGCGGGGCGCTCGTCTCTAAGAGATTCTGCGACCAGGGAGCGGTGGAGTGGCGCCCGTTATACCCTGCCCTGCTCAGTATGGCCAGGTGCTTGTGTTTGGGATGTGGTCATGGGTGTAAGAAGCAGTAGCTGGATCTGAACATGAGTTCTCTGAGTTCTTACAAACTGTAAACATGTAACTATTAAGTCACTTTTTAAAATAATTTAAGCAATTTTAATAACTTGAAAACCTTTACACTGGTGTACATAAAGCCTGAATCTTGTCATGAAATGAAGATCATCAGCCTTATACACTTACACTTATTCATTTAGCAGACCCTTTTCTCCAAAGCGACATGCATCTCATAGAATATACAATGTGTTCATTACATTAGCAGGAAGAAGCACTTGGATGCAGATGTGTGTTTCTTAAGTGCAGTTAGTTTCTTTCCACCATATGAATCAGTATACATCACACAGGTAGCTGCATAAAACTTTATCAGAATATCGACCATACCTCATCACCTTCCTAGTAATTTTTCTTTTTTTTGAGATATATAAACATTTATGTTACATTACAGGAGTAGCTGTGTAAAGGTTGATCCCGGCATCATCTTAAAGTTATAGACCTTAAGAAATCATGGGAGAAGTGAGTCTGGAAGAGGTCCGTTTTAAGACCTTTTTTATATGTGGACAGAGATTCAGCAGTTCTGAGTCGGGGCTGGGGTCATTCCATCACAGCGGAGCCAGAACCAAACCTGACACCTGTTACAGTCTGCCTCACTGTTTGCACGGTTCACAGATTGAAAGCCATAGACAGAGATCTTATTAAATATAGTTACTTTACCTCATAAATGTCCCAGAACAAAATCATTCAAAATTTTCTATCCAGCATGTACCATGTTTCGCATGTGAAATAGACTTCGGACCTCTGTAGCACTACTTTGAATAGGTAGATGGAGAAAATGAATAAATGAAACAATAACGTCAAAAGATAAGCTCGAAATAATAACTTTTATCACAAGTATTACTAAATGTGTTGGTGTTCCTGGCATGCAGATTTTACTCTTGTATTTTGGATTAATTTTCAGCAACATATTTTCCATAAGAAGTTATGGTAATTTGACTCTTGACATCTGACACTATGACACTACCCACTAAATCAGAGTGGTTAATGATTCAAGATGCATTGCGAAGGATCAAACTTACAAATTCACATTTATTATATTGATTTTAGATTATTCCTTACCATGTACAGTTAAGCCATCCATTTCTATACAGAGGCAAAAAGCAAATGACGAATTTGTAACTGGAATTTCCTGTGGTCCTTCACCATGATGAGTCTTTTTGATTAGCAACTGTCAAGGTTCTCATTTAATTTAAATTTAGATTAGTCAGTTTCAGGTTAGGAAGCTGCAAAGATATTACATACAAAATACTTAATCAGTTATGGTTGTGTGGCCACCAGCTTATAAGCAAGTGGTGAATGAACTTTTGTATTGTACGTCACTTTGGAGAAAAACATCTACCAAATAAATAAATGTCATACAAAAAAAGCAGAAATGCGTAACTGTCATTTAGGTCCAAGGTCTTCATTTAAAAAGTAAGAAAAATTACGTGAATAATGAGTTTTAAATAAGAAGAGCTTTTTGATTCTCAGGCAAGAAAATGACTTTGTTCACTGAGTGACTGTGAGAGCGACTGTGGCATCACAAGTCGGACCCCATCTGTTCATTGAATGGTTTCTTCAAAGACATCACCAAACAAAATCCTACTTGTATTGCATAACTTTCTCATAGAAAGAATATCTGACTCCCAGATCTGCAGAAATCATTTCCACTTAATCCATGCATCACTACTGGACATAGAACTGTTACAGACCATAATCACTCTCCTTAGTTTTATCTAACATTAACATTTGCCACTGCTGAATAGTTGAATTAAAAAAACACACACACACACACACACACACAAAGCATTATCATAATGATATGTCCATTAGTTCAAATGAGTTAGATTTTTCCAGTATGACTCTACCCCGTTAGTACGTGAAAGAGCATCCGAGTCGAACATCCTTGGGCTAATGAAGGGCCACGACTTTTCGGGCTGGCCCGGCATTGCTCTGGCTCGATATGCATCAAAGGCGGACTTTTTTTCCGCAGAACTTTATGCACCTAAATATGCTATAGATCCATTGGACATATTGACACTTCCTTCATATGCGCACATGCATGTAATGAGTACGGTCTATGGAGTTTGACTTGGAGTGTTTATTCACGGGTTTTTCAGGTGACTGAAACTTCCAAACTGGAGTGCACCCAGTCAACATCCTGAAAAACGAACAAAAGTTCCCTTGGAAAGATAGCTGCACCAGGCAGCACCTCCCTGTATATAATTTGCAACATCAGTATATTTGGCAACTGCATAAAAATTTCATTAAACTAGGGCTGAAATTATTTTGTAATATATTACAGTTAATTATGTTAGATTTCATACCCATTTATTAGTTTTAGATGGTGGCTTAGTTTGTTACTTTCATATAATATAAAGACTTATTATACGTAATTTCATGCCTCTCTAATATCTTGGTGCACAGGATCTCTGTGATGCAGTGTTTTGCTTAATCTTTTTTCAAATAGCTCCTCTACTCCTTTGTTTATCTTCTATCAATTGTCATTTAATCAACATGTTTTAAAATGTAATAACAAGACGCAGTTGCAATTATACTATGAAATATGCATGCTTCTCATATGGCTTTTATAAAATATGAACTTGATTTATAATTAATTACATGTTCTTTGTTCTTTGATGTGACTGTTGGATTTTGATTTCATCTTATGTTTAAGTGGAATATAAAGACACCTTGAATGAAGAACATAGGCTGAACTAAAGGAAATATAAACTCTACCTTAAGACAAAGTCTGAAGCCATATGACTTTCAAAATAAAGTTTTCATAGAAAACTAGAGTGAAAGTATGATACATTTTTAAGCATCAAACTCAATTAATAGTATATATCCCAAAACTGTTGCGGTGTTATGGTGAAGAATTTAGAGTACATTGCAGATATATTGCATTACCATGAAAAATCATTACCTGCAACATCTTTCAGACCTTTATGACGTGAAATCAATCTTTGCCGAATACTTTCGGATTCGAAGGCGGTTTATGAAAACACGTTCTTGCTTTAGCATGAAACACAGAGACGTGCAGAATAACTATTGCCAGCTTTACAGAAGAGGGTTCACAATGGACTGTGGGCAGACAATTTTACTGGCGAAAGACACGGATTTCTGTGAGCCTTACAGTCCGATATATGAAATATAATAGTACAGATACGTCACATAATTTTGACTTCTGTAGTGGGAAATTAATGTCTGAACATTCATACTTTGTTGGAGTTTCACTGAAGTGCAATACAAAAACTTCTGTTTGACACCGAAACCTAAAAACCACTCGGGTCTTTCTTGAGACACGGTTTATAGAATATCCACCTTCCAGCCAATTCATTGCGAAAGAAATTATCTTTAGTCCTCAGAATTTAACTTGGGGTCACATTTAGAAACTGCTCTCATTTAGGTGGTTAAATGTAATTTTTTTTAGATGTGCTTTTCATTGATTAATCACGCTTATTCATTTAAATGGTTCAGGTCTTTAATTACTGTGAGAGAAGTACTGTTTTTCTAGATTACAAACGACAGAGCTTATAATGGCTATTAGAGATGGGGGGGAAATTGTGCCGAAATTAACCTCTGGGTGGTATTTTTATGATAGTCCACCTTTTAATTTCCTCTCCCCGGCGTATTTTTGTCAACGTCGGAAAAAAAGGAGAAAGAAATGTAAAATGAATTGGCAATCAAGGAAAGTCAGTTTCACTGACTGCCCTGAAAGGTCGTTACTGTCCTCAGGAAATATGGGAACTGTACACCAATATTTAATTTTGCCCACACTCAGACAAAACAAAGATGAACTTCTCTTGTAAGTTTCGCATGTAATAATTCCAGGGCCTGAAGAAAGGGGATTGAACGCAAATCCGACTGCACAGCCCCAGGTGTTTCAAGACACAAGCGCTGCCTCCTGTGCTACTGTGTTACCCACTGGTGGCAAAGTATTGCACATTCATGGAAACAAGGTAAGAATATCAAATCTCTTGATGATTAGCATGAAGAAAGAACACTTTATTCACTGCAGCATCGCCAAGAATTTTCTGACAATAAAATCCAGATTTAAAAAAAAAAAAATCTTTCAAAAATGTATAACCCAGAATTATGCTAAATGAAGTTATAAATATACAGTATTCTCAAAGGTAAGTAATTTGTACCCCGTGTTGTAACGGGGTACTTTCTTTTATGGTTTATGTGGGTTATAGCTATAAAAACGTAACAACATGCTCCATCTGCATTTATTCACTGAACTCAGTTACAAAGACTGGGAGACTTTGTGGCTCTCCACATGTTCAGCGATGAGCAATATTGTTGCAAACACCAGTAAACCAGTTTATCGTAAATAAGTATATTTTTGTAAGTAAAATTATATTTATTTATTTAGCTGACTCTTTTCTCCAAAGAGACTTACAGTGTTAAGGTTACAATTATTTACCCATTGATACAGCTGGGAATTTTACTGGAGCAATTTATGCTAAGTACCTTGCCCGAGGGCACTACAGCCAGAGGTGAGGCTCGAGCCTGCAAGCTTTGGGTCCAAAGGCAATGGCCTTAACCACAATGCTACCAAATTTAAAAAAAAAAAAAAAAAAAAAAAAAAAAAAAACAAATAAGAAAACAAACCGAATAATAAAAAAAAAAAGCAATGAAACATTAATCCAAAATATACATGCCCATAAAACAACATTTTTTTCAGGCAAAAACAAAAAGGTGCTCCAGTTGGGAGTGAAAGGGCTAAAGCTAGAAAACTCCTCTCTCTCATCCTGCAGTACCGCGCTGCATTTTATTGGGCCGATCAAATCTCGTGATCTTTCGCTGTTCTGGCAGGCCTGCTTGTAAGAACACTTTGTTCATGCCTGCTGGCAGACAAACTTTCCTGATCCTCATGAGTGGAGTGTCACCCTCTCTAGGATGCCTCATTATCACCGACACATGTACCGACTGCCAAAGAGATCACATATGCATCTGTCCCGCCCCCCAGGACGCCTCCCCTATTGAACCTTCGAATCAGAGCTTATAATTATTCTGATTTTTAATAACACAGAGAGTGAAGTGCAAGATGGAGTTTGCTCTGACTTTTTTTTTTTATAGAATAGCACAGGAAGGTCTCCCTGGTGCATAGTCCCTGCCACAGACATCTTTTAATTAAGATGTGAACTATAGATTTATGCATCTATGACTAATTAGACAGAGGGGAAATGCACTTGGAACACACCGCTGTGCGTTGTCTGCCGTGACACAGGAAAGTGGGGGGAAAAATAAGACATGACATGAAATGAATTTATAAAAACAATAAGTACAAATAAACAAATAACTAAACAAACGGAAAGCTACCTAAATGGAAAACATTACAGTTTTTACTTTCACTCTCTTGAAGCCGGAAGAAAACACTCATATATTCATTCTTCTCATATTTTTACCCAAAGAGAGATCTGTTTTAAGAGTTGGATATGTTACTGTGAAACTTTCAGTGTAACACATATTACTGTATTATACTGCGTACTACACACGTACCTTTTTGCTGTGTTAAGCCTTTCTCTGGAGCAGCTGATCAAGTCCAGAACCTTGCATTTATTCATTTTGCTGATGCTTTTTTCCAAAGCGTTAGTCTCCCTACAGTTACTTACCCGTTTGTACAGCTGCGTAATGGAGCAATTTTTGTAGGGTAAGTACCTTGCTGAAGGGTACTACACAGCCAGAAGTGGGGATCAAACCTGCAACCTTTGAATCCAAAGGAAACTTCTCTAACCAGTACACTTCTAGCTGTCAACCTTCTCTCCACCAGCCCGGTACTATAACCTGTGGCTTTGTATGATGCGAAATTTTTATGGCTGAAAAAATAGCAAAAATGTGAATGTTTTGTGATGCAATTTAAAAAGTTGGTTTTACTTTAGATTTTTAAACAAATTAAACACAAAACATTTATGTAAGGAACAATTTCATAAAAGCTGTGGTATTTCGACAAAACGCCCAATAATGTTTCTAAGGTCTGTCAGATTTGTCGCTTTCAGCCAGTCTTCACCCTTATCGTGATTTCAAGAAATCTGCCCACCTTTATTCTTCATATACATTCTCAGTATTTTCATTCTCTGTACCTACAGTTTACCTCTCCAAGTGTAACAGAATCCCTGGACTTGCCTGAACCTTGAGTTTGAAAGGAAGAAGCAGAAAGCCTTCAAATCAGTTATTTACTCTAAAGAATGAAAACCTAGCTCCAGCAGAGTGACTCAGCCTCAAGAAAAGTTCTCATATGACATGATTATTCAACATTTCTCACAACCTATAACATAAGCGTGCTGACATCAGTGGGGCAGATTTCTATAAAGCCGAAAAACCTCAGCTTTGCTATGTAGGAAATCCCGATTAGATGAGCCTCAGACAACACAGGTAATTTGAAATCCCACAGCTTTCATAGTCTCCACAGAATGCAACACGACAAAGATCTTTTCTCTTGCTACCTTCTTGACTCGTTTATATTGTACTGGAGAATTTCAGGTAAAGTTTGCTCATAATAATAGCAATACTACATATGATGCATTATTAGTTCCACAGAGCTCAGTACTGGACCCCTCACGCTTTTTCATCTGAATTGCTTCTCTTGGCTTTGTCATTGCCTCTCCACAGCTCCTCGTACCACTGTTGCAAAGATGACACATCGTTTTACCCAACGAATGCCAATACGTCACTCACATTGCAGCACATCTCTCTGACATGTTTGCCTGAATGACCGAACACCACCCACAACTCAGCCATTCTAAGCTTGAGAGCCTCCACTCCTCAACTGGCCCTTGCAACTGTCGCAAACCAGAAAACTTGCTCATCAGTGAAGAGCTTGGAAGTAACAAATGAGTCAAGCTTCTACTTTTTCCCCAGCACGCTGAAGCTATAAGCCAATCTTGCAGACACCTCCTCTGCAACGTTTGCTTGGATCTGTGCTGCACCTCACTGAACAGTTTATCCAGCTCCAAGTCCAGGCTGATGATCAAAGGATCAGCATCTGAATTCCTACAGAACCTGATCAATATCTAGACCCCAAAAACAATGTTATACTCTTTCACCTTCAGTCAGTTGTTTGTCCAGCTCACTAGGGGTCCAGAATCAAAAGCCTGCAGTTCTTGGTTTTGCTGATAATGTGACGGAATAACCGCCTCTTGATCAGAACTGCTGAATCGCTAACAACCTTTCGAGAAGAATCTCAAAATCCATTTTTTTTTTTTTTTGACTGATTTCTCTGCCGATCTCCAGACGGTTATACAAGCCCATCGCCATCTACTACTATGATGTATGTATGTACAACTTTTCCTGTAGCGTGGGTGAAACGGTGGCACATCGAGTAGCGCTGCTGTCTCACAGCACCTAGGTGGTGCGAGAGGACGTGGGATCCATCCCTGCTTAGTCTGTGTGGAGTTTGCATGTTCTCCCCCACGTCTGCGTGGGTTTCCTCCAGGTGCTCTGGTTTCCTCATGCAGTCCGAAGACATGCTGTTCAAGATCACCCGTAGTGTGTGAGTGACGGAGAGTGTGTTCCACTGAAGTATGGAAGAGTGTCCCAGTGTAAGTAGTGTATCTAGCAGCGTAAGTCACCTTGGTGAATAAGGTGTGTGGCCTGGTAACACTACATAGAGTTCATTGGAAGTTGCTTTGAAGAAAAGCGTCTCCTAAGTAAATAAATGTAGTGTGTGCAGCAACGTCCACTGCAAGGAATCTGTTTTCCTGTTTCTGGGCAACTTTGTGTTTCATGCCCCTCTGTGTCAAGTAGTAATTCCACAGGAAGACTGTCGCATAAAATCAGCTTTAGGTTTTCTTGACCTCCACCATCCACCTATTTCACAATCCAGTTCATGAATAGTTTTGGAAGAAGAAGAGACGTGGAGGAGACAATTTGCAAAGGCAGAACTTTAATTTATTTATTTATTTATTTTATTTATACCTTTAGACATGCACAAACATTGGCAAACGGCATACTTACATTAATGGGAGGGGGCTGGTCCCTTACCTCATTCAGGACATTGTAAACTGTTGGTCCACGGTCAGCCTCAAGCTAATGTTTTTGGGAAAGGGCATCCAAGCAAGTGATTCCGTGCTTCACTTTGGGAGCAGCTTATTTTTTCCAACCTTTTACCCATTTGTGGGTGGCAAATAATTTAACTGCTCTGGTCATCTGTGGGGTAATTTAGCTTCCATCTGACTGACATGAGAAAAAAAAAAACTGTAGCAAGAGGAGTAAGGTGATCAGATGTTCCCTGCTCCCGGTTGACTTATTGCTCTTTATCTGTGAACGAAAAAAATAGCAATCCTTGCAACCACTGGTACAGCAGGTAAACGCTTGTATATTTGGTTTTGATGGTCAATTAATTTCACCTTGCTTCACCTTGGCGGAGGAGGTCCGGTGCTTTATAGCATTTTGGATGTGCCGTGAATCCGTAACAGACCAAGAAGGATACAGAGGTGATGTTCCAAAGGACAGTACGCAGGTTTGGCCGCATTCTGCAGGGTTTGCAGAGGCAAGGAAAATGGCTGTAAAAGTGGCTCCTCATCTTTTTAGACGGATTTCTTCCTAAATATCAGGGTCATTTAGCTCACGCTTTTCTCCGAACTGATGCTGTTTCAGCCAACTCTTAATTATTTATCCAGTGTTTCAGTTTGGGTAATTTTTACTGGAGCTGTTCAGAGGATTTACCTCGCTGAGGGGTAGTACAGCAGGATTCCAACGCAGGTCATTCCATTGCAGGTAGATGCTCTTACCACTGCACCACCTGCTGGTCACTTGACCTCCTAGCCCTTACTGTTGACTGCCCTGAAGTCATGAGTGGAATGAGTTCTTTTGAGTTGTTGAAAGCAGAAAACATAAAAAAAAGAAAAAACTGCAGCCAAAAATGTTCAAAATTCCACAACGTAGTTCATTTACACAGTATTCGTTGCACACCAGGTTCCTTATCAACCTGAGCGTTGCATATATGCATAGCTCCAGCCACTCGCACAATGCAAAGTCAGGAGTATGGCGCAGAGCAGGAAGAAACCGAGAGGAAAACATCACTCGGCCCCGTGGCTGCAGATACTGCTTCCTTATATTTTGCCACCAATAAAATTCTATGGAAAAAAAGGACCATTGGTTCATAGGGAGGTGGGAGGTGAGCTTCTTTTCTCCATTAGTTGCAATTGTCTTTTAAAACAGTAAAAAAAAAACAAAAAAAAGCCAGTCTTTCATGTAGCAGATGAGCTGCAGTGGTTCAATTTTATTACGTTTACCCCACCTCCTGCTTAGGACCCAGGGTTGACAGGGCGACGCTGGAACACCTGAGCACCTGATTTCTCTGCCGGTGTAAGTGAAGTAGGTGGGTGTCCATGGATACCATGGTGGCTCAGTGGGTAATGTTGCATCATTGTGCCAATGTCTTTTGGCTTGAATGCAGTTTTACTTCTCTCAGGGAGACTGCATGTTCTCCTTGTTTCTGTGAGGGGTTTCTACCGGTTTAAACTTACAACCCAAACAGATTATGAGGTAGAGGGTAATTGACTGTTTTAAAGTTGTTCACCTGCATTGTGAAGGGTGCCAGTTTGAAACATCTTCCTGCTGCAGAGCCTTTCAGGGCGTGACACTTACCCTGATTGCCCTAGGAAGAACATACTGCTCTATAAATGGGTCATAATAGCAAGTCTTGTTTGTGCATAAAACAAACCGTGTAAATTCCAGTGGACAATGGCAAAATAGAAGTCATAATAGTAATGCAGATCATCCTGCATTTACCATCTTAACCACTGTGCAGAAACTCTCATCTGCAGAGAAGCGAATCAAAATCTTGATACCGACATACGTTATTTCACAAAAAGAAGAAAGCTTTTTATATTTTAAGCATACAGCCATTCTAAAAAGACGGTGCCTTTCTTCTTCTGTCAATAACCCAGAGTCTGACCTAGTCTGTGATTATTATATAGGGTTCCTCCCATTTCTCTTTCTGTCAGTTAGCCAGCTTCCTAAGAACAATCTTTAGTTTGTGGCAGTAATGCGCGTTTTCAGTTTTATCAACATTGACTCTGAAATGTTAGGAAAAAAATGAAGGGTTAGCAAACGGAATGATTGTCTCGGATGCCAGTTTTCCTGGGGCCGATTTTTGTACGCGCATATGTGTATTTCTGAGCGTGTGTGGCTGCATATGTCGTTCACAATGCATTTTACTTTTTACATTTACATTGCAGTACATTACATTTATTTGTTTAGCAGAAGCTTTTGTCCAAAACAACTTCCAATGAAGTCTATGTAGTGTTACCAGCCCACACACCTTATTCACCGCGGTGACTTACACTGCTAGATACACTACTTACAGTGGGTCGCTCACCGTACATCAGTGGAACACGCACACACTATGGGTGAACCTGAACAGCATGTCTTTGGACTTTTTATCGATAGTTAATTCATGTTGCAGTTTTTACTGCCACTGGTTTCGTGCGTAAACATTAATGCATTCTTTTGAGATCATGTTAAATGCGGAAGGAAGGAAGTTAAAGGCGACTTTAAGTATGAGACTTGCAGTCAAGATCCGTAGGAATTTCGGAGAACTGGTGGAACTTGCTGGAGTGGAGCAGGAGCAGCGCAGGCGGGGGAATCCAGTTTTTGGTAATCCACGTTATTTGGGCACCGTTGGGAAATAATCTGTACGTCTCAGTCATTGCTGCTCCGTGAAGTAGTTTTTGAGGGTAGCTGTAGATGCTCAAAATGATTTTATTCTCACAGAAGGCTGTAACTATGCTGAATCTAGGAAAAGTTCAAAATCAGGTGAAAGAGGAACACTGTAACGGGTTTTTTAAAAATACATAAAACTAAGAAAAACAAAGCGTTTTGAATGTATACGTAGAACACTATTCTTGCTTTCCGTATGTTTGTCAGGCTGATTTTCAGACATTTTAAAGTTGTACAGCATGCAAATTCTAAAGAAGACACTGACCTGATTTCCCTGGTTCCCCAAGCAGTGGGTTGATTGCATTAATGCTTTTTTAAATAATGCAGATTACAGGCTTTTTGATACCAGTCATTCAGGCAATAGCAAATTAATTGGACCTGACCTAAACTTTTCTTTCTCGGTTTTCCTCTCCGTGCACTTCGTATACATTTCCAACTCCGAAGAAATGGCATATTATTGGCCGGGTGAATGTCGCTAGGCAACTGCAGTTTGCTGTGCAGTTACTTACCGCAGATCTCAAAAGGGAAAATCATCTGTGATTTAAAGCAAATAATTTTTCATTTTAATTTGCATCATTTCTATGTTCACCATTATAATATGACTCCCATGCTACATTGAAGAAGTTGTGAAATATTTCATAAAATTGTTATACTTCATTATTTCATATTTCATTATTAATTAAGTGGCATTGCTCCATGATTACAGAAGAGGGCTAAATACAAATGAAGGATATATGTAGGAAAAGGATGGAATATTGGTAAGCATTAATTAATATTCAGTATAACTTTTTTTCAGACATTGTTGCTTTTGGGAAAAATTAATGAAGGTGTTTGTAACCTGTCTGTTCATGTATTATTAACTATACTATCTAGCTTTTTTATGTGCTTCCTGCAGCACAACTAATTGACTAAATATAGTAGTGTCATATTACTAAGACCTTATAGATATATCTGCATCTAATCTGCCTGCAGTATTTACATTTAGCCAGTGCATCTGTCTTTGCAAACATACTCATTTTTATGCAGAAAATGTCTATAACTCTTATAATACTGTAATTCTATTTGAGGGTAATTTATAAGTATTGGAAATGTGCACAAATAATTATATTTTCAGAGAAACATTTGGCAGTGACGCTTTCTTTTATGTCACATATCCACCAAATCAGAAGCCACGTAGGCACAAGTGTTAGTTTCAAACTTCAATTACACACACACACACACTTATAATGAAATTAAAAAAAAAATGCTCCACCTTTTGAGCATTAAGAGTGCTTTGCTTAGTATAGTGAGAGGAGGGAAACCCCTGATATAACAACATTTACTTTTTCCCCTGATTCATTCAATCATAAATGTCACAGTATTAGTGACCTGTGTGTGTATATATGTATCTATTTATATACATTTATGTATGTGTACATGAGAAAATGTCATTCAAAACCAAATTAGATCATTGCGGTTGGTTTTACACACCAATGTCTGCAGCATAAAAAAACAGCACTATGCATAGTGCTTCCATAAAGCTGACAATGTGGTCCAGTCTTCAGAATCTAAATTACAGGTTTTCTCCACAAGTAATGCCAATGCTTAAAAAGCACTACTTAGATCAGCGAAGGAATCAAATCCTCTCTAAGTATGGGAGCAAATAACGGGATAATACCTTAAAGCCAATTTCTCCCATTAAACGAGTGCCTAAATATGATCAAAACACCCTGTTAATTTTATTCCGGCTCATGATTTGTTGTTTCTTTTCCAAGGGGAAGATATGTTTGCCTGAAAATAAAAGTAAGAATGAAGGAAATAGAACAATTATAGGTCTATAGGTACAATCACTGTCCAGTTGCGGTAAATTTTGAAAATTTCTAAAGGCTTAAACAATCTGTATTCACGGAACAAACTCAAACATTACTGAAACTGCTAAAATGGAACAAATCCTTAATGTAGCCCTGTGAAGGATGTAACATACTTTGGTACTTTGAGGTTCTGGAGTATATAACTTATTTTTTGTTGGATACATTTGCACGTATTTGTGTTTCAGTAAACAGGTGTACAGCGCATTCAAGAAGCATTCACACCCCTTCCCTTTTTTATGTTGTAGCCTTATACTAAAATTGTTTAAATTAATTTTTTTCCCTCATCAGTCTATACTCAATACCCCATAATGCCGAAGCGAAAACAGGGTTGTAGAAATTTTTGGAAATTTACTATAATGCTTACTAGAATTTTACCGTTTGCCTAGAACTGATGTTATTTACAAATGCACTAAATGGACACTTCCCTCTGTTTGCTGGCTTGATATAGTCAGAGTGCAGTTTCGGGGCCTATTTGTATTACAGACATACAGGTGGTTCCCATCTTACGATAGCCATTAGGGGCTTGCCGCCTTCATGCCGGCCAGTTATCTTGAGTTTCTCCTCAAGAGTAACTGCCTCCCTGGTCTTCTTCCCACCAGTAGCAGGACACACAGTCGGGCGTTTCTGCGACATTACGGATGCACAAAACACAACATAGATAAAGGGGGGTATCTGTATAGCGACCGCGTGACAGACCGGGAGATGCGGATCGTTGCCATTGCCCAGCATCGCGAGAGAGTATCGCACCGCGTAGCGCTCGCCCGAAAAAAAAAAACATTCGAAGTTCAAAATTCGAAGTGCAGTTTCTACTGAACGTCTATCGCCGGCTCACGGTCGCGAAGTCGGAAAAATCGTAAGTCGAACCATCGCGAGTCAGGAAGCATCTGTGCATGCTGATATACTTAGAGATGTTGCCAGCTGATGCACAAACACTCGACAGCAAATCATCGAAGACCTTTCAAGCCATTGAAAGTGTGAAAGGGCTAGAAAGTACAGATGAAATACTCTCAAGATATTACCGCGGTCAAAAGTCAGCCAGCTTTTTCCTTATTAAGCCTGCTTGCAGTGTCCCTTGAAACTGTCATCTCTTTGTCTTCTGAAGTGTCTCCAAGGAAATGTATCCTGAAGTTTAGCAATCCTGTTCCATTTTCTACCCGCTCCTTCTGTTCACCTCCTATAGGTGCCCGCAACAACTGACCATTGTGTGATCTGAAGAAATAGTGCAACGTCTTGATTCTGGGGGGGGAAATAGACTTTTTTTTTTTTCTTTCTTTCTTTCTTACATATGTGTACAGCAGAGTTTCAGTTAACACGGGGAAAATGTGGGATTGACATGGTGCGCAAAGCCAAATTCAGTTCATTAAGTAAATTTTATTGGATGTGGTATGGATATACTTACTACCTTACTTTACACTAGCGGAAAACACGCCAATACATAAAAACAAATTTAAAGAAAAAATGAAAATATAAATCCCAGTAAGCAGTTATTTAGAGTCTGTAATAATAAAAAAAAGAAAACACAGAAGAAAAATATTACATCAAGCCCTTGCCAGTCATGGAACGGTTATGAAAGCTTCTGTTAACCTGTAGGTTTCCGCTGCTAGCTCTCCATCAGCATGGACATCGACCTGTTCGCACCGGACAATATTTTCTCTAAACGCGCGCTCGCTGCGCTACTTCAAACTACCGAAACAGCTTTACATTTAATAAAAACAGCAATAGGACAGAATACGTGAACTCGGAAACAGCGGGATGCACGAGGTGGCATCTGGTATAGGTCAGCCGGGATAGGATTTATATAGGTTGACTAGCTAATGCAGCAGGGTTATGGCCTGTAATGTATTCAGAAGCATTATTTATGTGTTTGTATTGTTTTTACTCAGGTGTCAAATTGAAATTTTAAACTGGTGAGTGAAACTGATGTGAGATCCTGCTTTGCTGTAAACTGGTTCCTCAACTTCTGAATACAGTTGTTACCATGAGTCCATTTGCAGTGCCATTAGTTTAAAAATCCAAAGTTACTTTTACCCCTATTTCTCAATCAATAAAAGTGTAATAAAACAGATATCTGCCAATTTATGGTTTATTTTGATTAGGTTCTGTAAAAACCCCATAAAAAGCTATAATGAAAAAAATCTCTAAGACCTATTTGACTCTTTTTTCAGCAAAAACAACTCAACATAATAATCTGAAATTCAGCCACACTTTCGTATGGGATGTTCACACCAAAGATGGGTGTTCGTTGGAGAACGAGGACAGCTTTTCGCATATGACCACATCAGTCGTGTAAGATCGGCAGTGACACGAGTCACTTTATATCCTTCAATCTCTGAAATGTTTCCTTTTGAGAAGGCATTTCTATACATATTTTCCCACAACAGGTAAAATGAAATAGTTTTTGGATACACAGTAAAGCATCTTTTTTTTGGAGTTACATTGCGATTGCTTATCGCAATGGTTTAATGTGCATTCACCGGCAGTTAAGATGCATGACCTGAGAACGTGATCCAGATATGATTTTCAGCAGAGATACAGCACAACCCTATATACACTGTTCGGTGGCGATGCAATGTGACCGTGTAAGACGTAAACACTTAAGGCTATATTTTCTTTAGAACTGCGGAGGGAGCTGAGCTCTGACAACCAAGGAAGCCTAATGCTTTAAGATGCACCTTTCTGGCTCTTCGGACATAGGCGAAGATGGACTCCGCCGTGAGGCAGGCTGCTGCCATCCTGTCTGCGATACTCGAGTTGAGCTCAAGGGAAGGGATCGAGTGTTGAGAATCCTCTGTTCGTTTGCAACTTTGTGTAAAACTATCAATCTACCTTGGGTGTAATGCCACCGCTCACCGCTGAGGGAGCCAACATAACAAAAAGAGATGCATTCTGTTCTTTCTCTGAATGTGTGACACAAGGATTACACACACACACACACACACACACACACACACACACACACACACACACACACACGCACACACACACACAGTGGGCCACGCCACACATAACAAGCCAACTTGCGTGGCCCTTCACTTCCCATACAGTTCCAAGATACACCACTACAGATCGATAAATAGGATTAACTCATTTGTACATCTTGGAAGGAATACATGTATGCTTAAAACACATTCATTCAACATTCTTTTCTACAAAGCTGCTTACAATGCTAAGCTACCTACAGCAATTTACATATTTGTACAGCACGGCAATTCTACTAAGGGTCTCCAAAACGACTTCCAATGAACTCTATGTAGTGTTATCAGCCCACACACCTTATTCACCAAGGTGACTTACCCTGCTAGATACACTGCTTACACTGGGTCACTCATCCATACATCAGTGGAACACACACTATGGGTGAACCTGAACAGCATGTCTTTTAAGTGTGGGAGGAAACACACACAGACACGGGGAAAACATGCAAACTCCACACAGAATGAGCGGGGATCAAACCAATGTCCTCTCGCACCGCCCAGGTACTGTGAGACAGCAGCACTGCTCACTGTGCCACCCAACGTGTATATGCCGAATGCCCAATATGTACCTTTCTCAAGAGTACTCATAGTACAATGGATCGCACCGCAATATCTGAAAGCAAAGGCGAGATAACAGACGCTACACCTTACATGTGGACATGAGTGCGTTACCTAAAAGAGTCAGTACAGTCTTTCTAGCGTAATGCATTTCACGGCCCAAGGGCTTGAAATCACATTGACACATTAAATCGGAATTTAATTTACTTTTATTGACGCATTTCTTTCAACGTTAAAAAAAAAAAAAAATTAAAAGTTACGAAATGTCATTGAAAACAGCCTGGAATATAATGGGTTTTATACATGAACATACTTCTTAATAATGTAACGAGCAGGTAAAATGCATGTTTGAAAAATGACATTTTTTCTGAAGCCTTTAAACATGGCTGTGCCACTTTAAGGGTTTTGTCTGCGAGCGGATGAAACGTGCATTGATTTTTTTTTTTTAGAGCACAATTACCTTGGGGGGAACATGAAATCTGTGGAAATAGACCTGTAGTAACTGTAAGAATATATAATGATTCGCTTGGTATTGTTTACCACACTAGCTTCCATTCCAATAGTTCCAGAGAAATACACAAAAGTGATTTTTCACAGTTACAGAATATTTAGTGATTTCTGTGGCCGACTGGTACTATGGTAAAATGGTGGAGCACGCTGACGGAGCACCCTGTTCACGTTATGGGCAAATGTATAATTTTTTTACGGCAAAATGCATACGTACCGAGTGAAATACACACACACACACATTTTCAGAACCGCTTGTCCCATACGGGGTCACCGAGCCTAACCCAGCAACACAGGGCATAGGGCCGGAGGGGGAGGGGACACACCCTGGACGGGACGCCAGTCTGTCGCAAGGCACCCCAAGTGGCACTCGAACCGCAGACCCACCGGAGAGCAGGACCAAGGTCCAACCCACTGCGCCACCGCACCCCCCCTCGAGTGAAATAGTAAATGTTCATACTCATCATGCAAATAGCAACTTATTTTTCAAAAAGGCAGGAAGCTAAGAATTTAATTCTGTACGCTAAGCTGTAGTTATGATTAATGTGAGTGACTAAAGTTATATTCAGCCAGGTAAGGAAAACAAGTTATGATTTTTATATTGTTTTAGTGTTACATTTAATGTAACATATAATGTTAAAATGCTATAGTGTTACATGTTGTAATTGTGAAGAAAATTGTACATGGCTTGGAATTTTAATCTTTCTTTCATTTCATCTCACTTCATTTTTTCCATGTACTTTGTGGTGTGTTTCGTCTGGCTGAAACCGGATTTTTCTTTTGTTTCTTTTGATACATGCAAAGAGCGCGTTCTTTACTTACTTTCAGTTTGAATTAAGGTCTTTGCACATCGAGGTTCGGACCGTCATTGCGCACGTACAGATGTACGAGAGAACAAAACACAGTTCCTCCTGGGCCAGGGTATAGCAACACACTTGACCGATAGCGTATCGTCAAAGAAACGCAACGTTTATTCATTTAGCTGACACTTTTCTCCAAGGCAACGTACAATGTTAAGCGACTCACAATTACTTACCCATTTACACGGGTGGGTAATGTTGGAGTAATTTCTTTGGATAAGTCAAGGGTATTACATTTATACTTATTTATTTAGCGCACGCTTTTCTCCAAAGCGACTCCCAGTGAACTCTGTGTAGTGTTACCAGCCCGCACACCTTATTCACCGCGGTGACTTGCATCATACATCAGTGGAACACACTCGCTCTGTCGCTCACTCGCACCCTGCGGATGAACCCGAATAGACTGCGCGGCGATTGAGCCCACGTCCTCTCCCGCAACCCAGGCACTGTGAGACAGCGGCGCTACTCGCCGTGACACCGTGTCACCCCATTACAGCGGGCGATGGTAATCAAACCTGCAACCTTTGGGTCCGAAGAAAGCAGCATTAACCACTCCGCTGCCAGCTGGCCCTGTACAACACTGACCGGTGTGGGGGAGGGATGAGTAACATCATGATTACACAAGTCCCAGGTACGGGTACGGTGGAGTGTAGGTGGGAGACAAGTACAGACAATAGTGTAGAACATGGACTCCGCAGTGCAAACATTTCCAGGGGAAAAATTACCAAAACGGAGAGACAGTGCGACGGTGCTGACAGTACAGTAGTGGGTGGGTCGTCAGTGGGTGGTGATCAGTCGGTGCGCTCTTCAGAATTCGTTATTGTGGCAGCCTGTGTGAAAAAGCTGTTTCTGAGGATGGTGTTGCTGGACCACCAGCTGCGATACCGCCTTCCAGGCGGCAGGGGTGCGAACAGACTGTGGAAAGGTTGAGCGTGGTCCCTGATGATGGCACGTGCTTTCTGGGCACACCTAAGGTTCTGATTGAAAGTTTTGTCTCCTATATTGGCTTGCAAATATGTATCAAACATTAATGTTTATATGTATCTCAAGAAAAAAAAATTACTATTAAGGTCATTAGGAATTATCGATATCCTGATAAAGTTTTACGCAGCTCCTCGCGCGATGAACGTTGGTTCATACGGTGGAAAGAAACAATCTAACCGCACTTAAGAATCACGCGTCTGCATCTAAGTGTCTCTTTCCGGTAACGTAATGAGCACATTGTATTTTCTGCGAGATGTACGTCGCTTTGGAGGAAAGCGTCTGCTAAATGAATACATGTAAATAGGCAACAATAATAACTGTGAATGACCTCTAGTTCTACCAGTTGCCTTCCAAATCACAGAAACAGCTAGAAGTCACCACCTATGCTTAAGTCAGTTCTAATTTTACAGTCACCGTAGCCAGCAAGGAGCTATAAAAAGACCACAGTGATAAAGATATGAAACACCCTTACATATCCTTTGAAATTCAGTAAAAACTAATGCAACTGTACGGAATCGAGTCCAAGTCCGCACCTAGGTTATGCGCAAAACTGACAAAGTGGGGGGGAAAAGGGCTACTTATAGAAAGACGGGGAATCAAGTGGTTACTTTGAAGGAACTTCCAGAACTTTATGTAAAAGACTCTTAATTGGGTAAAGGTCTCTGCAATATTGAAGTTCTCGATGTCTGGATAGTAACAGAAGAAAGGCCACCATTAAAAAAAACCCACACTGGGTCTCATTTGAGATATTAGGAAGCACACTGGAGATTTTAAAGCACCGAGCATAATGTGTGGCATTTAATGCAGCAGGACCTGGGGCTCTTGTCAGGAATTAGGGTAAACTTGATTCTTGGGAGAAAAAATGTTTTGGGAATTATGAACTGACCTTAAAGATGCAGTCTGAGCTACAAAAGAGTGGCTAAGGAACATCCTCAAGTGGCTCAGTCAGAGGCCCGCTCTCATTTGCAGTGAGAAATCTGCGGAACCGCTTGAAGACTGCGGTTCATCAGCGATCTCCTTGCAACTTCACCGAGCTGTTAGGAGGAGCGGAGAAACATTTCCGAATGTAGGCGAGGTGTACTGGGACAAACCCATCCAAACAGACATACGCCAATCCCTTGCATATTACTAATCACCCCCCGTAGGCAAATAAATTCCCATTGTGCAAGGATCACATTAACATTATTTAAAGAAGAAATAAAAATGGTTCCTGGATGAAAAATGAAACATTTACATTAATTACAAAACCAAAATATAATGTGTATGCATGACAGTTACAAAATGAACACAGTTTGGAACACACACACACACACACACACTTTCAGAACCGCTTGTCCCATATGGGGTCACGGGGAACCGGAGCCTACCCGGCAACACAGGGCGTAAGGCCGGAGGGGGAAGGGGACACACCCAGGACGGGACGCCAGTCCGCCGCAGGGCACCTCAAGCGGGACTCAAACCCCAGACCCACTGGAGAGCAGGACTGTGGTCTAACCCACTGCGCCACCACACCCCCCAGTTTGGAACGTTTGTGACCAAATTCTTTTTTAGTTTGTGCTTTAATATTACAATTTAAGTAATTTCTTCTCAATTACACCAATGCATCCTCTGGTCACATTGGTCCAGAGTCTATCTCACAAGCACAGATGCAGTGTATCGTACGCTATTCGGAGACCTTCTGACAATTTGACTAAGAGATGCGTACGACGACCGTATGTCACTCGAAGCTCAGTCAGTGAAACTATGCCTATCGTACTTCGGCCATACGATTAGAAGAGAACGATCATTAGAGAAGGACGTCGTGACCGGACAGATGGAAGGAATAAGGAGAAGAGGAAGACCTGCGATGAGATAGCGCGAGACGTTGACAACAACAATGGGGAGCACGCCGGAAGAGCTCGCCAAACTATTTCTTTTTAGATTTTTAATTCATCGAGTCACCGTGACTCGAACCCGAGTCGATGGCACTTAACTAACTTTGACAACCGAAGTTCTTGTAGAACACGATCTGTCGTCACTCTGCAACGCACGCGTACTTTGCCGTAGGACGTGTGCCATAGTGTTGTAAACAAATATTTGATGAGAGATTATTGAAAGATGAAAGCTTTATTTACACTAGCGTACAGATCTTCATGTTATTAAAGCTGTTTGTACGATCGTGGCACGCATGCATGCGGCCATCTGTACGTGGGTGCGGAAGCTTGGAGCTTGGAAGGAGTTCAAGTTTTGCACTGTTATCCCTCACATGTCACCATGTCTGTAAACAGCCCAGAAACAAGAAAACCACAAGTTTTACACTTTTGAGTGTGTTTGCAGCCATGCTCCCAGAAAGAAGCTGGAGTTTTATAAGGTGAAAATTAAAGTTACATGTTTAGAGTTTATATCTAGTATAACTCAAAGGACCCAGGCTTGAATCCTACTTCCTGCTGTAGAACCTTTGATCAAAGCATTTAAGCTGATTCAGAACAATAAAAATGACCAATCTGTATAAATTCTTAAATACACACACACACACACATTTTCAGAACCGCTTGTCCCATACGGGGTCGCGGGGAACCGGAGACTACCCGGCAACACAGGGCGTAAGGCCGGAGGGGGAGGGGACACACCCGGGACGGAACGCCAGTCCGTCGCAAGGCACCCCAAGCGGGACTCGAACCGCAGACCCACCGAAGAGCAAGACCCGGTCCAACCCACTGCGCCACTGCGCCACCACACCCCCTGCTAAATCTTAAATATTTAATATTAAATGACACCATGATGAGGTGCTGTAGAGAAAAGAACCAGCTAAAAGAGTCGTTATTATCATTATTGTCACAGCCTATGTTGCTGAGGACTGTCATGTTGGAGCAGGAAAGGATGTTTATTGTAAATAGCTGGGGGGGGGGGGGTTGGGTGCGATTCGAGTCCTGCTTTGGGTGCCCTGTGACGGACTGGCGTCGCGTCTTGGGTGCGTCCCACATATGTGAGAACGTGGGTTCGATCCGTGCTCAGTCTGTGTGGAGTTTGCGTGTTCTTCCCGTGTCTGCGTGTGTTTCCTCCCCCTCTCCAAAGACATCTGGCAGCGTAAGTCACCGCGGTGAATAAGGTTTGAGGGCCGGTAACACTTCATAGTATCCACTGTAAGCCGCTTTGGAGAAAAGTGTCTGCTAAGCGAATAAATGTAAATGTAAAATAGTTTTTCCACCCGCTGTGGGGGCTGAAAGGGATTATGAGGGTGTGAATGCCTGTTGGGCAGTGTGAGAAGGTTAAGAAAGGCGCAAAGGGCTGGAAAGGCTGGCTTGTGGCGTAGGTCCTTGAGGAAGAGGGACCTTTGGACCGAGACCGTTATTTCTACCGGTTCGTGCCGATATCTCGTGCTGCGCGTTCCAACAAGCGCTCATAACTACTGCTGTCGGCGCGTCCTTCTTTGCCCTATCTGAACCCAGCGTGCTACATTATTATGATGGAATTACATTATCTTCTGTTATGATCTCAGAATTGGATATCTGTCATTACTTGCGCAATATAGAGATATGATGTTGAAGGCATCCTGCCGAAATACCACACCTTTTTCGCTATCGCTCAAGAAGAGTCTAGGCAGACGGACACTACTCGAGAGGAATAGCTTGGAGACGCAACATCAGACACGTTGCCAGCTCACCCGTTCCCAACGTGATTTGAAAGTACAGACTACAGACTTGATTCACACAATGTGAGGGCCATATTATTTACAGTTTAAGTGCAACTTTTATTCAGGTCATCATATCTTATGGTATACAGTGACTTCCTTAAGCGGAGTGATGGAAACGGTGATCGGATGGAGAAGAGGAACTGCAGTACTAGGGATCGCGTCCTTCACGACGGCAAGAGAGGAAACAAAGTCTTCAGTGCTTGGAATATTATAATTTGTTATTCTGAACTGAGCCCCTGCCTTCAGTTTCTATAATGTCACTGAAAATGATATTAAAGTGAGCAACATTTGAGCTAAGTACATACATTGCTCAAGCGTGAAGGCGGCAGGAGTCGGCGGGTATTATTTTGCGATCGCTCTCATTTCGCCGATCGCTGTGGGGAAGACTGCGTTTGTAGACACATTGCAGCTGAATGATGTATCACCTGTCGACTTGTGCCTCAGCTTGGATGCCGGGTCAAGATCCTAGCGTCCTCCCCGACTTCATCTTTCTTTCACCTGTGTGTCTCTCTCTGCTAAACATTGTGTGACAGTTTGGCAGAGAAGAAGCGATAGCATCTCCTGGCCTAGCTCCCTCCTATCAGCCTGACTTCCGTTTGCTCTTGTGCTCATTGCTTTCCTGCCACACTTCCCCCGTAATTTTGACTTCAGGAATGCCACCGCCCCAAACCTTTTGCCTCATACCCTCCAGAGCATGAGCTTTACCTTTGAATACCTCGAACCAAGAGTATTACAACACCCGATTCCATCAAGTTTGCCAAAAAATATCCGTGCCTTATGTTCACTCTGTATTACGGATGCTTCTCGACTCGGCGATGATTCGACTTTGGATTTTTGTGACTTTACGATGGTGAGCTGACGATAGACATTCTGTGGAAACCGTACTTGGATTTTTGAAATTTGTTTTTTTCCTGGGCAAACGCTATGCGGTGCGATACTGTCTCGCGATGCTGGGCAGCGGCAGCGATCCGAATCTCTCATTCTGTCACGCGGTTGTGTTTTGTGCATCCAGCACGTCACAGAAACACCCATCTGTGTCTCCTTCTGCTTGTGAGAAGAAGGAGGGCAATTACTGTTGAGGAGAAACTCATGATGATTGCCCAGCACGAAGGCGGCAAGCCCGTAATGGGCAACGTACGTATGCTCGGCTGTGATGTTCTGTAGTTTAGGTGTATTAAATGCATTTTCGACTTACGATGGGTTTTGCGGAACGTAACCCCATCGTAAGTCGGGGACCACCTGTATTACGTTTGGGATTTAATCACATGAAACCCAGAATTAAGGTACAGAGGGGTTATAGCTAAACTGCAACGACACAAAGTCGATACGAATACTTTCCCTCAATACCTGGTCCAAAAAAAACGTAAGTCAGCTTTGTAAGGCAAGCTTTCGGCTGTTTTATCTAACCGCCTTATTTTCCCCAGAGCGTAATGAGAAAATAAAATTAAAAAAAAATGCGGGGGACAAAAAAACTGTTGGAAGACGCTGCAGATTATGCACATTTGCAGATTTCACGTGACACGAGGTTAAATCCAGCTACGTGTTGAAGAAAATGTCTGCGCTCACATGGTATGATGATGAGCGATAGTAAGCGTTGACACGTTTCGTAGCCCTGTCTAGGGTTAAACTGTACGTCTAGCTGTTGTAGTGGCTCTGGGTCGTTCCTTAGTCTTCCCAGATGGGGAAGGGAGCAGTTTTAGATGTTGTACAAGAACACAGAGGAAGACAGGAAACTGAGAAATTGGGGGAAAGATTATTTTCACTGCCATTTCACAAAGTTACAGTGCCAGCATTCCAGAAGTAAAGCCAAGAAAGTATCTGCTTTTATCAGATCACATGGATGGGGTCCAAGTGAACCTGATGAATGCTGTGCTAAGACAGATACTTTGTGCCCTACTCTCATTTGCGGAGCCCCCTATACCATAAATAAAATCAAGAAGAACAAAGGTAGAAGACAGCATCTGAGGCAGAAATCTAGTTTGAGTGAACTGAAGGGATACCAATAAGAGGAAAGGGAAATAAAATAGAAATTATTTTCTAGCGGTTGTTCACGTCGGGTTCTTAAAGCCCCGGCCTTGTGCGATTACAGTCGGAAGGAGCGAAATGGTCTGACAGGTATATAAATGGCAAGGAAATATACTATAGGCTGAACACTGCAATGCTTAGGATAAAGGATCCACTGAGATGGACTGTAAAAGGTACAGCTGTTGGATTTTACTGCATACGAGGAAAAGTCTGTGTTTGATTTGTAATGTCCTTCTCCAGATTTCAGTTAAAAATCAATGGCATGAGATTGTTTCCTCTCAAACAGACACAAGTGGACTTCAGAGACACGGAGAGGATTGATGACACGAACACTTTTCCCCCCATTTATTGAAACAAAGCTGCATCCCTTCAATATTTAATGTCTTCCAAGGACCTTTCTGATAAATCAAACTGCAAGCATGGATTTGTTTTGTTTAAAGAATTTTGTACTTCAGTTTTCGTATTGTTTCAGAAAGGCTTTTATCAGATTTGGTCGGGGCTGTTTGAAAGTAACCGGCACCCTGAAATGATTTCTCGATTCGCCATTCTGATTTGTTTTTAATTCACAAATTAGCAAATTGAACAATGGCTTAAATACATCAGTCAAAAAATGTGTTAAATGTTTGGTAAATGAGACGGGATCGCTGTTAATTTGGGCCGTAATAGCAAAATACCGTACACCCTTCACCGCCGGTATTCAAACAACACAAGAGGCCTAAGTGTCATGGCATAGTATTTATTTTTGCTCATTTTACCTGCTTCCAGATGGCATAGTTACCAGAGTTAGCTCATGATGCTCCCTCTTACCATAAACTGCTGGGTTATGGGGTCTTTGGTCAAACAACAACTGCACTGTGGTATTATGACAAATAAGGATGTTAACGATCAGGGCAAAACAGAGCGATGTGGTGCCTGTACACCATCGCTGTATGCAAAATTCTGCACATTGTTTAGAAGAGTAACACTGTGATTTTGTTCTAAAAATGATACAGCATAATAATTGGTCTCAATTTTTTCTTCATGTGCATATAAAGAATGAAACACAGATTGACAAACAACTGAGTTCTCCTGTAAAACAATAATGTTATGTACATTTAGCTGATGTCCATCCTCCCCCCCCATAGCAACTTACAATGTTAGTCTACCTACAGTTATTTACTCATTTAGCTGGGTAATTTTACTGGAGCAACTGCAGGGCAATTCCTTTCCTCAAGAGTACTACAGGTGGAGGTGGGAATGAAACCTGCAACCTTTGGATTCAAAGGCAGCAGCTCTAAGCACTCCAGTACCAGCTGTCCCAGCAGGATAGGTAAAGGATACATGTATAAAAAAGAATTCTTACTCTTAAGAGAGGCAGAAGCATAGAAACATAGGCCCAAGATAAATGTATTTAAAACCAAAAGAGATTTCTTCCAGAATGACTTCCTTTAGTTCTCGACTCCTTCTAGTTAACCGAAGGCTTTACGGCAAACCAGCAGCAGGGTCTCAAAGGCAGTATGTCATGGCTGTTCAGTTATGTTTTCTGTAAGACCCCGTGGATCTCGTTGGTTCAGAATTCAGAATTCATATTCATAAAGCACCGATGAATTCTATTTGTCATGTCCCAATGTGAGGTGTAACCAAATTCCGTCATTCTAGGCAGTATGCGCTTAAATATCAGGCGCCACGAAATTTATTTTAGGTCACGTGAAGTTGTTACGTCCCCGTCGGAAATTTTTGAAGACACGCTACACGGATATAAGAATTATGTCACATTTTAGTCCGAACGTAAATGATTTTCAGAAAAGATGGTAATGCTGTAAAATTTATGCCGCTTTTACATTTTAAAATCCACGGGATGCCGAGATGTATGGAAACGTGAAATTTTCCTGTGTACAGTTTACGGAAAGAGTATATTTGAGATAAGGAGTATACGGGAATTGCGGGCTGATTTTTTAATAAAGAACCAGGGGAATACTGCAGATGAAGGGAACCTGCAGTTTCTTTATTAGGCTGAAATATGATTCTCGGCGTATAACGACATGTTACAAACATCTGCGGCCCGTATCTACCCCGGGAAACAGCTTAACAGTTGAATTTATGTCCAGCTAGATCTCTGACTAAATAAACAAAAACAGAAAAAGAGAAATGATGAACAACAAAAAAAGAAGAAAATCAATAATATAATCCTCATAATGATTGTAACTGAATCAGCAGTGATTTATTCAGAACAAAAACAGCTAAGAGGGAAATCCAATATTGTATAATTTTATACTGAAGTGTTTGCTTTTCTTCAGTGAATCCATTTTACAAAACATTGCTATTAAGAGTGAAGTGTTCTTTTTCTGTGTGTTTTTCTGCGTTTCTGAGACATTTTCAGCGAGGCTGTCAGGTAGGGGGGAAAAAAAAGTGAGTTATAACTGGTTATAAAAATATCCAGACTGCCTTCTACGGTTAGGGCAAAGGTCCACTGTGCTGGAAGCAGCATCTTTGGAAACATGAGCATCATATGGTTTGCATCCACTCCCATCAGCTCACCCATCCTTCTTTCTTGACTCTCTTTTTTTTTTTTTTTTTTTTTATATTATGTTTCTTTATATTCTCCATTTTTAAAACTCACTTTTGTTGCCCCTAAAAGTAATTATCTTCCAACTCTTGGTTACCGGGCACAGAACTGCAGCCTTTGTCACAAGGGCCTTAGTAACAGAAGAGGTTTGTTAAAGCTGATGTCAAGCTTTTGTTGAAAAGACTTTTATCTCCAAAAAGGAAAAAATTAAAGACAGCACTCACTTATCAGCGTCAAGTGTGGCTCTGGGTTTTAATTGGTTTTTCTATGAAACGAAAGGCACGCTGTAAACGGGGCGCTTTGGCAGCGGAACCCGAGACGCAGAAACGAGACACCCCTCCTGCCATCGTGGGTTGGGTTGACGAGGTTGGACCGGGCTTATGCAGCAAATTTGTTTCCTAAAATAACGGGGGTCCGAAGCAGCGAGCATGCCCGCTACACTCACTGTCCAATATTTGGTAGCAGGTGTGAGTTTTATCGCCGAAATGGTCAGCGGTACGTTATAATACAAGGGTGACACGGCGGCACGGCCGGTAGCGCCGCCGTCTCACGGCACGCGGGCGGCGCGAGAGGATGCGGATTCGATCCCGGCCCAGTCCGCGCGGAGTTTGCACGTTCTCCCCGTGTCCGCGTGGGTTTCCTCCCGCGGTCCGAAGACGCGCCGCTCAGGTTCACCTATAGCGTGCGAGTGACATCGTAAGTAGCGTACCTAGCAGTGTAAGTCACCACGGTGAATAAGGTGTGTGGGCTGATAACGCTACGTAGAGTTTGTTGGCAGTCGCTTTGGAGAAAAGCGTCTGATGAATAAGTAAATGCACAAGGCGTAAACGAGATAAATTATCCACGACAATGCAGCTCAAAAGAGTGTCTCCTAGAAATAAAGGAAAGAAAAAACTTACGTGCAAGTTCTCGTCACGGAACGCAAACTGCGGAAAACCCTCGGTGTCACTTTAGAATGGAAGGATAAATTGAATGGATCAAAAGGACACCCAGATCACCTTGTAGGTAAATGTATGGAACCGACGATGAGCGGTTGTCGGAATGCATGCCGGGAATGAGAGAGCTGAATTCCGGAGTCCATTTTTCAGTTTTTTCACTCTGTTCGGTTGGGTAAAGCACACAGTTATAGCCAGTTTCATCATACCGCAGCATGGCTTTGATCTATTTTCTGCTATGTGTTTAATATTTGATGGTATAGTGTGTGTGTGTGTGTGTGTGTGTGTGTGTGTGTGTGTCCCCTTCCTTCCTTCCTTCCTTCCTTCCAGTCAGCTCACAAGAAGCAAAATGTGCGTGTGTGAGTTGAGGAGGGTGGGAGACTAGTGGTCTTCATAGACAGCTGGCTAGCGGGATGGTAACTATATATGTGCGATAGATCATGTGTATGTATGTATGTGTGTAAAGGACATGGCCCTGGAGAGCTTTGTGTCAATAGGAAGAGGATGGGTAAAAGCCTCAGTCTGTCCTTCCCTCTCTACCTCTCAAGTCCATAGAGTAATAAAGTAGCTATGACAGAGGATTACCTTCCTACGTGTGTTAAACCTCAATGTGAGGGCAATGGCTCACAAAAAAATCTGTGGCTTTTCAAAAAAAAAAAAAAAAAAAAAAGAAAAATGATCAAAATCCCTGATATAAACTCATAAAAAAGAATGAATATCTAACAAGGCAAGTGACAGGTCCTTACTAAGCTGTGAACAGAACCAAGGGCTGTAACAGTCCAAAAGACCAGAAAAGTGATAAGTTCCATATTTATGTACTTTTGTGGGAAACTTCTGCACTTTTGAACATTTTAAGTATCGCTTCATATATTTAAGCGTTATAATGTGTCTCTATGCATACGATACACAAATGCTTTTATTATTTACTTGCCGCTTAGCTGTTAACCAGATTGTCTTGAAGCACCTTAGCCATTTATGTTGTTCAGTGTAGGGTAAAAGTCTTGTTCAGTGGTATGCCCCTGAAATGATATGTTACCTGCTACAGCCTTTAATGTTTGAGTATACAAGAATCACACTGGAAAATTACTGGAAAAGTGTAGAGCAACTGTTAACGCGCTATTATAAACACATTTTACGATGCAGCGGAATAATCTGAGCAATATAGCGCAAGCGGTACTGTAGGTATTCGTGATACTGTCCTTTATTTGGCTGACATCTTTGTCTAAGGCTGGATAAGCTACTTACAATTATGTATCAATTTATACAGCAGGGTATAATTACCAGGGCACTTGAGCGTAAGTACCTCGATTAAGGAAGGGTAATACAACACGAGAGGGGATTCAGAGCAGAAACCTGTAGATTACAAGAATATCGCTCTTACCACTGCACTGCCTTCCGCCCCACACCTCAGTATTAATCATTTAAATAAAACAGAAATTCACTGAGGGGTTCTACTAAATGCTATTAATTCATGGTGACATGAATGATATTGACTTCATTTGTGGGTGAACGATGGATTTAGAGAGTAACCGAATGTATTTCCCGTGCCTGAAAAGTGCGACTTGCCAAACCGTCGTCGGATCACGAGCGCTCTCGGGTATCAAATGGGGACGTGAGCTAGATAAGACCTTCGATTATTTTAGAGCGAGAATCGAGGTTTTTGGTTCTCCGCCTCTGAGCGGTAACTGCGTGGGGAATAAAAAGTGTTATTGGACAGTGAAATAATGCCCAAGTCTTCCGAAGTTCATCGTTGTCACTAGATTTTACTTGTTGTAGAGCTAGATAATCTCGCCTGTAGTAGATAAAATATAAGTTTGAGAAGTAATACAAGATGCAATCTTTGTTTAGATATAGAAAATCAAAGAAGATGAGAAAACGGGCAGCAGGGTAACGTAGTATATGATGGTAACCTCAAGAATCTGATGTGAGAGTTACCTTGAAAATGCCAGCAGGGGCCCTGCAACAGTATCCTTGAGCCATATCCTGAAGTTTTACCTCACTAAGGATTGCGGTAATATTGACGGGCGTGGCACGCGTGGCCGCAGCGTGACGACGGGCGGAGGGAACGGGCACCCGAAGCGCACGTTCCCTGTCGCCGCATCACCGATCCCCTTATTTAAAACTAATTTAAATGCGTTTCGGATCCGGAGTCTGCGAATCGGCCCGGAGCTTCAGCGTATTCCGGCGTCCCCGAGCGCGATCTCCACATCGCCGTGAAATACAAAAATGAGTAAAATTTAAGAAACGCGTGGGAATCGCTTTTGCTCTAATCTGCTGTATATGTGCTCCGGTTGCTCAAGACAGCGTTTTGTTTTTCTTCCCCGCAACACAGAACCTGGCTTTCGAAAGCGATGGCAAATCTCGTCGACGACCGTCGAGGCCCGTCCATCTACGTTAAAAATGCCGTTTTTAAGAAGAGCTCTAACATCCGGGACGATAGCTTCGCATCCGAAGCAGGTTGCCGACCCCAGCCGAGTACCTGCCTAACAGTTGCCCTTAAAGGGGAAAAAAACTTTAGAACCCATGGATCGAGTAGACGGAAAAGGCAACGCGTTCGGACTTTGAGATGGAGCGACGAGCTCCTCGGCAAGCGTTCCCAGTCTGTATATGTTTAAGTGTCTTCATGTCACAAGTCACAAGACAATCGGTTCCTCAGAAAGCTGACAGTGGCAGTTTTGTAAAAGTAAAGAAAAAAAATTAAAAAAAATTGCCAAACAGCATTTTCTGAAGACACCGGTGAAGTTCAGTAGTGGGATAAGTGTTTATATTTCTCCACAGAAAAAGCAGTCTATTTTAGTTCACTAGAACAAGCTGAGATTATTGAAGAAGGTATAGAAGGGGTCAAAAGGCTGAAAGGCTGAAGTCATTAGGCTGGATATTGATGTTGGAATGAGGAGAAGAATGTGCAAATAAACAGGTGGAGTAGGTTTCGGAACCAAAACAGTCGCATCGCTTTTTCCGGAGGGGCTCGGAGGAAAGGGAAGAGCGCGCGTCTCCACGTACATCGCCGGGTGCGGTCGTCGTGGTCGGCAACGCGAGATGTTTGACGGAACCTCCGTCGGCACTTCGAGGTTCAGTTCATCGGTCCTCTGTCTGCCAATTCTTTCTACTTGTTCGGAGAGGAATCCTCTTGACGCCGGATAACGGCTTGCAATTTACACGATCTCAAAGCAGAGCGAGCGTTAGTGCTTCGTGGGTTTCGGTCGGAGGAAAGTTGGCAGGGATATATCTGACCCATTGGGAAATCCCTCCTGAATCAGAGGGCAGGGTCAGGTGGAGGGTTGTTGAAGTGTTACCGGAGACTCCGCCAGGCCTCTTTCCTGCAGCTACTCGCTTCTTGACAAACTTACCTGGGCGCAACCGCTACCGGTCAGTTGTACCGCTCTGCGTCCGAGAGCCGATCCGTAATGAATATTCGTACAGTTCCGTATATTTGCACACGGCCGCTGTCGTTTACACTGTCGCGCAGTAAATTGTTGTCAGTAAAGTACACTGCCGGCGTTTACATTGTCGTCGTCTCGTAACGTTGGAGATTCTATTCAGTGCGCTCTCATGTTGGTGAAGTATCGATCACGTGACCTTTGTTGTACGCGACGTGTTCTGATGAAGCACGTACGTAAATAAATGTTCTTGTGAGCGTGTACTTTGTTACCTCCGTTAAGTATAATCTATTTATCGCTTCTCTAACGCAGAGACGGCTGCGCCGACAGGTTACGGGCCCAGGAGAGAAGTAGCTAATAGACCGAGTAGACTGCGTTTCGACGGAGACGAAAAGAATTACGAACTTTGGGAGACAAAAGTTTTTGGGGCACCTGCGTTTGCTGGGACCGAAAGGGACCACATCGAAAGTCCCCACACCGAGCGATAGAGACAGCGCGGACGAAGACGAGATTGACGACACTGGTAAAAATGAAGAAGCCTACGCGGAATCGATTCAGTTTTTGGATGATAAAAGTCTTTCCCTTGTAATGAGAGAAGCCGCAGATGACGGAAGAAAGGCGCCGCAAATACTAAGGGGCTACCGTGCAGGGAAAGGGAAGCCGCGAATTATTAACCTGTACGCAGAATTAACATCCCTTCGGAAAACTGCAAAGGAAAGTGTTACGGATTACATTATTCGGGCAGAAACGGCCATTACGGCTCTGAGGAATGCCGAGGAGACGCTCACTGACGGACCGTCGATCGCAATGATTCTTAAAGGTTTGCCAGAATCGTTTAAACCATTCGCAGTTCATGTAACACAGAGCGATGGAACTATGACTTTTGCAGAATTTAAGACAAAGCTCAGAAGTTTTGAAAACACTGAAAAGTATGCTAGGTCAAATGACGACAACATTATGAAGGCGAGCGGTGCAGCTTCTGCGAGAAGAGAGGAGGGAGAGAGAAAAACGCAGACCCAGATATTACATGTTATAATTGCGGTCAAAAAGGACATAAAGCCCGGAGATGTCCAAATGAACGTCGTAAAAGTCAAACACGGCGGCGTAGCTATTGCAAAAGCTCAACACGCAAAGACGCATCTTGCGGACGCAAAAGAAGGGACGACGTAAAACAAGCGACGCATGAAGAGGACGCAGATAAACATGCATTTGTCTTCAGAACGTGCGATTATCAAGTAGACGGGCTGAAACATAAAGGGCTAACGGTTGACACGGGAGCAACATCGCACATAATTACCGACATCGGAAAGTTTAAGAAATTTGACGAGACTTTCCAAACGGGCAAACATTTCGTTGAGCTTGCGGACGGGACAAGAGCGAGCGGCGTCGCGCTGAAGAGAGGTGACGCGGAGATATGTTTGATTGACAGCGAAGGAAAGCAAGTGAGCACAACGCTAAAGAAAGCACTGTACATTCCTTAATATCCACAAGACATATTCTCCGTTAAAGCAGCGACTGCCACCGGGGCTTCTGTTCGTTTTCGACAAGGACACGACGAGCTCATCCGCAAGGATGGCACGAGATTTGAAATGAAAGAGTATAATAGACTGTACTATCTAAACACTAAGGATAAGGGAGGAGATTATTGTAACGGCCGTTACGACATTCAAACTCGGCACGAAATCCTCGGCCACCGCAACCGCGACGATGTTTCCAAGTTGCCGGATATAGCGGAAGGAATGGAAATCAAAGGAAAGATTGACAGAAAGAATGGCGCCGAATTCACGGCAACAGGTTTTCGGTCATTGCTAAGCAGAAATCGCATTAAACATGAGACCTCTGCACCGTATTCACCCCACCAAAACGGTACCGCTGAAAGAAGTTGGCGAACATTGTTCGAAATGGCCAGATGCGTGCTCATCGAGAGTAAATTACCAAAAGAGTTATGGACTTACGCCGCGATGACTGCTGCGGTAATTCGCAACGGACGCATTAATAACAGAGTAAAGCAGACTCCGTACTACGTGTTGACAGGAAGAAAACCGGATCTTTCAAAGATGAGAGTTTTTGGATCCACGTGCTATGCATACAAACACGACAGAAAGAAGCTAGATTCACGTCGTGAGAAGGGAATATTTGTTGGGTATGACAAGAATAGCCCTTCATACCTAGTGTATTACACAGACACTGGAAAAGTCCTTAAACGCAGGCTTGTCAAATTCTTAAAGAAATGTGCTGTCGAGCAGCAAACTCAAACTGACCCACAAATACCAGATGAGGATGTTTATGGGGGAAGTTGTTTGCCATCTAAGGTAACAACAAACATCACTGAACAGAGTTCAGGGAAGTCTCAAGATGGTGGAGACAAAACAGATCTTCAAAATGATGATCAGACTGAAAATATTCAGAATAGGAACAGGAAAGCTCCCCAATACTTATCTGACTACGTAACTGATATTGAAGATGATGATCAGATACTTACTAATATTGACTACTGTTACAGAATGTGTAATGTACCACAAACCTTCAAGGAAGGCATGAGTTCAACCAAATTACAGGTCTGGATTAAAGCCATGGAAGAAGAGATGGATTCTCTAAAAGAAAATGGAACTTTTACATCGATGGCTCTACCCGAAGGCAAACGTGCAGCGGGGGGGGGGGGGGGTAGATGGGTCTATGCAACCGAGAACAATGCGGATAACAATGAAACGTATAAGGCTAGATATGTTGCTAAGGGTTATAGTCAAGTAATGGGAAGAGACTACGAGGAAACTTTTTCTCCGACAGCAAACATCACATCGGTTCGTGTCTTGATGCAAATGGCAGCACGGTATGACCTTGTTCTACATCAGATGGATGTGAAAACGGCTTACTCGCGTGCTCCGATCGATCGCGAGATCTATGCGGAACAGCCGGAAGGTTTTGAGGTAAAATCGGACACCGGTGAAAAACTTGTCTGTAAACCGAACGAGTCATCGTACGGTCTGAAACGGTCAGGTAGAAACCGGAATAAGGTACCGCACGATTACCTGAGTGAAAATGACTTTACGCAAAATCCTGCAGACTCTTGTGTCTACGGCAGACAAACTGGAAAAGAGAGAGCGATGCTAATAATGTGGGTTGACGATCTGATTATTGCTTCTAGTACCAACGAGTTACTGAACGATGCGAAAAGGATGCTGACAGACCTTGGTAAATTGAAACATTTCCTAGGCATTGATTTTGAGCAAATGGATGGAGTTGCGAAAATGAATCAAAAAGGGTACATCTTAAAAACACTGGAAAGGTTCAACATCTCGAATAGTAAGTCCAGGTCGACCTCATGTGAACAAAAGCTAGAGTGTAACGGTGATGGAAACTCTGTAAACCACACAAAGTATCGTGAAGCAGTAGGTAGTTTGATCTATCTAATGACATGTACTAGACCAGATCTTAGTTGGGCTGTGAGTAAATTGTCTCGATCTATGTCAAAACCAAATGAGCAACACCGGTGTACAGCGAAGCATGCGATGAGGTATCCGAAAGGTACGTTAAACCAAGAACCGACGTACAAGAAGAGTAACGAGAAGCTGAAACTTGCGGCGTACGGCGATGCCGACTGGGCATCGGATCCAAACGACAGACGAAATACGACTGGATACCGTTTTAGTCTAACCAAAAATGGTCCCCTCATTTCCCGGAAGTGAAAGAAGCAGCCTACAGTTGCTTTGTCAACATGCGAAGCGGAATATACGGCACTGGCCGCGACCACACAAGAAAGTCTGTGCCTTGTACAATTGATGAATGGACTGGAAAATGGATGTCGGTATGCACCGGGAAAAATCTTTGAGGATAACCAAGGTGCAATTGCTCTTTCCAAAAACCCCGTTTGTCGACAAAGATGTAAACACGTTGACGTTAGGCGCGGCGGGTCGGACCGCAGTCCTGCTCTCCGGCGGGTCCGGGGTTCGAGTCCCGCTCGGGGTGCCTCGCGACGGACCGGCGTCCCGTCCCGGGCGCGTCCCCTCCCCCTCCGGCCTCGCGCCCTGCGTTACCGGGTAGGCTCCGGTTCCCCGCGACCCCGTGTGGGACAAGCGGTTCTGAAAATGTGTGTGTGTGTGTGTGTACTGTCCAACAACAGAAATGGTTGCTGATGTGATGACTAAACCGATGACGAGGTATAAGAAAGAAAAGTTTGAAAGCTTTGTGTTTGGGGCATAAATGTTGCTGATACAGGGATGTAACTGTGTGTTGTATTGTAAATGGGCCTGTAGAGAATGAGAGCAAGTGGGGGTGTTGGAGATTCTATTCAGTGCGCTCTCATGTTGGTGAAGTATCGATCACGTGACCTTTGTTGTACGCGATGTGTTCTGATGAAGCATGTACGTAAATAAATGTTCTTGTGAGCGTGTACTTTGCTACCTCCGTTAAGTATAATCTATTTATCACTTAAGGGGGTGCGGTGGCGCAGTGGGTTGGACCACAGTCCTGCTGTCCGGTGGGTCCGGGGTTCGAGTCCCGCTCGGGGTGCCTCGCGACGGACCGGCGTCCCGTCCCGGGCGCGTCCCCTCCCCCTCCGGCCTCGCGCCCTGCGTTACCGGGTAGGCTCCGGTTCCCCGCGACCCCATATGGGACAAGCGGCTCTGAAGATGTGTGTATTTATCACTTCTCTAACGCAGAGATGGCTGCGCCAACATTAGCGTCTCTACAATTTGGCTCTCTGGCAATCGTCGGTGTTATATTAGCAAAGTTACCTCCACGCTGCTTGACCTCAGCAGTCATAACACGGCAGCGTAATTCTTCGCAACCTTTAGGTTTGTGTTTTACCTCCGTGCAAATTTTGTTATTTTAGTACACGTAGTCTGCTAATCGGTGTGATCTTTTAATTGTATTTACACTATAAATGAGGTTTCTGAAAACAATTAAGCCTTGCTCACATTGGAGAGACTATGACACAGGTTTCCTCGGTATTTATGCACATTAATTACATTGTTGGTTTTTATTTCCGAATGTTCCGGGTGGCCCTCTTTTCGAGGCACAAATAATATATAATTCACTTGCACGCACGCGCACGCACGCACGAAGCCACATATTTTGGTGTGAAGAAGGGTAAACGGGGAAATTGCATACGTTAATTTATTATGTATTCTTTATTTATAAGTTAATTACAAGTTCTATTACTTTTTCAGTCTTCTTTATATTAAAGGAATTTAACGTCTACATATGGACAATGTGTGGAAAAAAGGTTATAGCGTATCGGTCCTTGCGTACACAAACGAGCACTGTTTAAAAAAATGAAATGAACTGTCCGTAAGATATCGACCTTATTTCTTTTCCCACATCCTTGCTAAAGCAAACCAATTTATGCTTGCTGTTTACACTCATCTGTCATTGATTAGCGGTTTTAAAAATACTCCGAAATTGAACGCAGCTTCCTTCACGGAACAAATAGAGAGAAGTAAATGAAGTGCATCCAACCTGTCTGTCAAACGGATTAATCAACTTTTTAACAGCACAGTTTCTTCAAGTACGGCAGACAACTTCTCAATAATAATGTGGAGCTGCTAAAAGTCCATTGTCTTCAGGTTCTCGAAAGCGTGTTTTAAGATTTTGTGAACGCACCTCGCTTCCGCGCGGTTATTAGTTCGACACCTATAGGCGGGGTGGACGCCTGTATCTCGCGCCTTGCTTTCCTTGCCCCTCGGATGTTTTCTCGGGCGTCCGAACACGATTAAAAGAAAAATTCTCCGAATCCGCCGGCATCCGTGCATTCTCCTTAAATCTTCCACGGAGGTCCCATTCCAGATTGCTCTTGACAAAATCAACTAATCCCCTCGCCTTTGAATCTCGGAGCGATGCCGGACGATTAGCTCGGCCGCGATCGCGGCGTAGCCGTCCGAGATGCGTAGCTCATTCCTTTAATACAAGAGGCGTTCTTCCCTGCGTACGCCACCGAAGTCCCCGTCCGTTCTCCTTTTCTCTCCGTTATCGATTACGGCGGTTCCCTTCCGACGAGTTTCCGGCACCTTCCGCTCATTCGGAATGCCCCTGCTTGTCCAAAGTACGACGTTCCTCGCGATACGCATCCTAGCGTACAGGCCTCCGCGTGATCCGGTCGCCCGCCACCTCCGGTCTCCCGCGTCTCGGCGCCGTACTCGACGTGACCCCACGCTGTCTCTACCGGCCTTCTCGCCTAAGCGCATATGAACGGATGAACTCATTGCGTTCATAAAACCGTGCACCGTTGTAACAGCTAAACTTGGACTGTTTGACTCCTCAGCAGTCGAGCAGCATCTCAATTCAGCAACTCATTCGGTTTTCGTTAAGCAGCGTCACTTTCGCTTTGCGCCAATCGAACCGTAAGTCGCCCTCACGGAAACAGACGACCAAACCGGCCACGGCCACGAAACAGACGGCCGCAAAGTTATTCGGCGTACCGGAATTAGATAAATCTGGTCACAGCTCAAAGTCCACGGCGGACAGTCCCTAGGAACGAACGCGCAGGCGAGCAACTATCCGGAACTCGGCCAGTCTTCGGCGTGAAAGACGGTAAAGGAAAAGAAAAAGTGCTCCAGGCAGACCTTGCAAAACGACGAACGTGATATCGGCGTCATAAACGGAAAGTAAAAAACGGAAAAGTAGACGTAAACGAATGACGAAGAAGGCCGGATGCGCGGAAGGCATTGCGCCTCGGAGCCGGAAGGCTGCCGAAGCAGGGCAGCGACCCCTACCGTGCACGGTTAGGGACCCTCGACCGGCTCGGAACGGATGGAAGAGCCAAGCGGGTTATGAAACGGAATAGAATCTTCCGGCACGGATTTCGGGCCCCTGTAGCTCAGGTACCTGTGGCGCGGCACGGACGAAGGATACCGAAACTCGTACCGGGACCGCGGGCTGTATTTCTTAGTTTTTGCACAGTGAAGAGTTTCGGTTGCGGAGGCATTTAAATTTACATGAGCTAGACGGTCTGAAAGCACACGTGAAAGACACGGAATTTATATGGGTATAAACTGAGGTCTGACTGTTTTTCAGGGCCACCGCTTTAACATTTACATGTATTCATTTAGAAGACTTTCCTCCGAAGAGACGTACAACTCGGAGCGAACGGGAGCGCATTACGGCAACGGATAGATATAGATGCGGACGTGCGATCGTCGAAGCGCGAGCGCAGGCCAGTAACGACGTAGTTTATGAATAGTATTCCCTATCAATTCTGCATCGAAGGGAAAACTGCTTAGAATTGATAGGGAATACTATTTATTTACTTACGTTATCCGTAAAGGAAAAAAATAAATTTAATGTATTGCAGGATGTCCTTCAAGAACTCTTTACAAAAGAGAGGAGACAAATGTGCTACTGCAACAAAGTGCAAAGCCTAGCGAGCGGACTCGGGAATATCTGTAAAATAACTCCGTACGTTAATGATTGTCGTCGTCTATGTAAACCATGGCCGTTCAGCGCATATCAACAGTTTACGAAGCTGCAGTACCGCTAGATTACTAAATAGTTTTATCTGAACAGTTGTGCACAAAAGTTATTATTGTAGTTTTAACTTGGGGCAACCGGTAGCGTGGCGGTTAGGAGTACCGTCTTTGGACCCGAAGGTCTTTGGTTCGAGCCTCCCCTCCCGCTACGGTACCCTTGAGCAAGGCGCTTACCCTAAGCCGCTCCGGTAAAATTACCCGGCCGTAAAAACGGGCGAATAATCGTAACCTTAACGTAGCGAGTCGCTTTGAAGAGAAGCGTCAAATAAAAGTAAATTTCAATGAAATGGCAACGATGAACCGTCACGCACCCGCTTTAGACATACGTAGCCGAAACACGGGAAGCGACGGCGTCCGTGCTTAAAGTCTTTTACCGATCAAAAAGTGCCGAGATGACTCGTTTCCCAGACTGGACGCATCAGCTAAATCTCCATGCGTGTTCTTCCAAGGATGCGAATGTATTTATCTCGCGTTCATTTCTTCACAAGCGTAACTCGTTCTCGAGCTCACGGACGAGAGAAACGGGAGACGTTTCTTTTGCTTACTTCCGTCAACGTTCGAGCCGATACGTTACCGATCGGCCGCGTCGCTCGAACACCCGGGACTCCGGAAAGCGTTTCATCCGTTAATATGCATCTGAGCGAGGGAGCGTAGAGGCCTCTTATTGGCGGTAAGGCAGTGCTGCTGTAAATTCTACAATGACATTTTACCACTTTCAAATGTAACCGTCAGCAGCACGACAGCCCCGTCGGGATGGGAACGGAGCGGCTCCCGGAGACCAGGCTAGCAAACGCCCGCCTCCTTCCCGCCGGTCACCTAGGACATCGTGCGCGCGCGCCTCCGCGTTCCGAGTTCTCTCGCTCGGTCCGCGTGACCCGAACGGAAATAGGAGAGCGCGATAAAGGACTTTGGCCGGAACTCTGGCCAGATTGATTTCTGCGTATCTCGTGAAGCTGCGGCGAACAGTTTGAATTTGTAAGCTAGAATTACATACGAAAGAATGAGTAATTACTGTAAGGAAGTGTAAGAGCACAAAGTATGTCAGTCAAAAGCGGAATATAAATGTCGACCTCGAGCCGATCTCGTTGACCCGCTGTATTTATTTGCTTTACGGTAGCGACGAAAAGAGCGGGAACGCGGTAGCGGACCGATCGCTTTTAATTTTGCGAAAATGACAGAAAGGGATTTCTCAGGAAGCCAGAAGCGTATCGGGGATGCCGAAAGAGCATTTGAGAAATTTCCCTCCGGCTTGAAATACTGCTCATTAAGTCTGTTCCACATGAGGTATACCAGCCTGTTGTGTATATGTGCGGATGGGAAGCGATGTGTTTTCTTCCCCTCTTCATTGATCCATTTCACTGCTCTCCATCATCCTGGAGCAACTCCCTGTCAGGCCAGAAAGAGTAAACACTGTCAAAAGCGAAACGCTGTCAACGAACACCACTACCGACAGCATCTGGAAAACCACCGACTGCTATGTAACATAACCTATATATATATATATGACTAAGTGCATTTCCTATCCGTTCATGCGTAACGAGGAACCGCGCGGGGAAAAAAAAAATCAAAATACTTTTGTCCGGTACATACGTGACACATCGCAATGTATGAAATAAATGAACAAATTAATTAAAAGAAAAAATAAATAAAATTATGACAGTGTTAATAATAATAATATTTATTTTGTAATTATGCACTCCTATAATGTACGCTGCAAATTATCTGCGCTCCATTGTAAGTAGATCCCGTGTGGCTCGCGCCGATATATTCTCGCATATCGTTTGCAGTAGCGTCTCATTTCTAACCAGCCGCTTACAACCCGTCACATCTTTTGCGGTACCGGTGCAAGAAAGAAAGAAAGAAAAAAAAAAAAAAAAACGCATAACCCCAGGCGTGCAAGAAATGTGTTGAAATACAACTTAACGCACCGGGCCATCCTTCGGTACAGTTCATATACGGACAGTCACGGCACAGGGCGCAAATGACAGTTGAGTAGAAGGAAGGTAAATAGTTAAAATGCAGCAATGCTAGTATTGTTCACTCCTGAAATAATTGCAGTTTGTTTCAATTACACCGCATTATTAATTTAAGATGAAAGCCTGGAAATTTAAATTACATGCCTGTTTAAAAGGCGAAGCTTGACGGGGTCGCGTCGCAAGTCGAAAAAATCGTTAAGTCGAAAAAGCATTTAACGCACCTAACCTACCGAACGTCATAGCCCGGCATACGCGCGATGGCAATTACGGGCTCGCGAGAGAGCATCGTACCGCGTGTCGCTTGCCCGGGGGGTAAAAAAAGAAATCAAAAATCAGAGTACGGTTTCTACCGAACGTCTATCCCCGGCTCGCCGTCGTAAAGTCGAAAAATCGGGAGTCGGAGCGTCGTAAATCGAGGAGCGTCCGTAATCTAAAACGCGGCATCGTACGCGGCTCCCCTAAATTTTACGCATACCGCGAAATGATCGTGTAACATTTCGAGAATCGGAGGGTTAAATGTATCATTCGCGAAGCCACTTTGCAATTCCAGTTAAGCAAGCATTAATGTCGAAACCATCGCTACGCCAAAACATATCTACCCGGTTCAGGAACCGCGGCAGATATGTAACGCCTTCTTAGAAGGAACGCGAAGAATACGGATAACGAGCGACGCAGAGATCCCGAGACGCGACGGGCCGACGGTCGAAACCTACGTACGCGCGACACCCAAGAAGAACGTTCCCTAGAGCGCGAGCAGTTTTCCGCTTCCGGAAATACCGCTAGAGACGTGAAATAATAGCATTGCAGGAATTCCCAAGGCAAACTCGAGTTAGACATCAGAAATTCAGATGTAACGCGTACATCCCACCCCACGCGGATGTTCAAGAATACATTTTTTTGCAGGCTGCTTCGTACACTCGACATGCGTACCAGCCCCCTCGAACTCCCCGCTCCCCTCATTTACCCCGTTAAAGACTCCTCTTTTCCCGTCTTACTCGTTTTATCTACTATCCCGCTGTCTGGAAAACGGATGGTTAACAAAGAGAATGAAAGATTAAGGGACCGGCGGCTTCGAAGCATACAGCATATTTATCTCGAGTTTCTTTTCCGGCCCGCCGAACGAAAGTACCGAGGCCGCGCGGTTAGGCCAAGGCATCCCGGGCGTTTTTACGGCAGAACGCCGGCGGAAACGGCTCTGCCCGTACGGCCGCCGTCAACGACGCGGAGTCGTCGGTTCCCGGAAGTCGTTAAACCGCTCCGCGAGCCGAGAGGGGTGAGAAATACCAGGAATTCTTTAAAATGCGCAACGTAACGTTACCGTAATCCGCCGAAAACGAATTCCGTTAGATCCGGGAAAAGGCGAACCGCGACGTCGAAGCGTCTGCTATCGGAAGGGAAAATCGCAAGCTTTGCCGTTTGGCACGGGACAGGTAAAGCTGTTTAAAGGGTATCGGTGATATCGGAAGGGGGAGGAGAAAGAGGAAAGGGGCCGGAAGGGGAATACGGGAACGTCAATAAACGCGTAGACCTTTGGAAAAGTATGGAAAAGCGAAACGGCGTCATGTATCGATGCTGAAGACAACAGATAAAAAAGAACCAAGCATTCTTTGGGGGGGGGGGGGGGGGGGGGGAACCATCTCCTTTTGGGTCTTGAGGATACAAGGGAGAGGGAGGAAATGACAGGAGGGCTTCATGGAAACACAGATGAAGCGAGTTAGTAAAGATAAGGAACGTGTCGGCGAACAGCTAAGACCTCGCTAGGGACGCGGACGCGGACGCAAATATCGCCGCGGCAAATGTGCCGAAGAGGCGAGGGGAGCACGCACGAAGAGGCCCGCGCTTCCCGTATCCCTCGGCTCCCTTTTCGAGAGCCCCGCTCCGACTCGCTCGACTTGTGCCGCGACACTCCGCGTAAATAGAAGAGAGTCGAAAGAGGAATTCGCCGTCTGCCGTCGGAGCAGATGTCGGCGAACCGCGAGACGCGAGGAAGGCGAACGAGGAAAGGAGACGGAAGCTTCGCGAAGACCGAACCGCATTTGACGCCGCCGTGTCCAAACCGGCAGCCCAGGACCTCTCTGGCACTCTCTGCTCTTCCTGTAGCGCCAGGAGCGATGTTGTCTGTTGTTTGCCTTATGTTGTCGCGCAAGGGGAACAGATAACCCGTAGCTCTAAGTAGCGGGAGAAGAACGGGGGCCTTTCGTAATTCCGCTGCGTTCCGGAGCAAACGCAGGCCCGCGGCTCGACGCACGAGAGCCACGTCAAAGTCCAGCGGAGCGCCGCCGCATTATTAATACGCGGGCACGAGCAGCAATACGGAGCACCCGGTCTTCAACAAGCACAGATGTTAAGTCTTTATTTGCCAAATTTCTCTTTGCTCAACCTGAATACTGACCAGAATGTGTGGCTGCTTGCAGGCTGTAAAAATGTAGATTTCCAACGTCTTATTTCCAGCAGTGTGGACAAAGGAGATTAGAGCGATGGGGGGGGGGGGGGGGGTGAAGGCAGAAAGAGGGAGAGAGAGAGAGAGAGAGAGAGAGAAAAACAGCAAGAAAAACCTCCTGGATTCTATTTCAGTAATTCTATTTAGGTATGTAATATTACTCTGGCTGGCAAAGATTCTCTGCATACCATTTGGTTGTTTTCCAGTTTAAATTAAAGGCGTTCGAGTCAAGGTCTGGCAAACTCTGAGCGCTTATGAGAAAACAGTAGAGCCCCAACAGGTTCCCACGGCAACAAGGAAGAGGAGGCAGGGAAAGAAATTCGTCGCATTCCCCTCGTGAGACGGGCCAGCGCGCCGGAAAGGTGCATCTCCTCTCCGTGAAATGATGTATGTTTTAAACACCTCTGCAGTTGTGGTTTTTTTCAGGCATTAACCGGACAGAGCTCTTTTATTCTAGACCTTCGCTTCAAGGTGGGGGATCGCAAAACTCCACGGGACACACACGCACACTCCGAAGCAGACATTTGTAAGATGCGAACGTCTTAACCGGTCGGCGAGCTCCGGTGACGATGCGGAATTCTCATTGCTCGGGAGTCCTGTACGAAGCTCTGAATTGCGATGGCAGGATGCGGCGGCGGCACAGCGACGGCGCAGCGATTGCGCGGCCTGCAGAGGAGAAGGCGTCGATACGCACGGGACATCCGGCGGCCGATTGACATATATTTGAGCCGGTACCTCCAGGATCACATGACACAAACGGGGAAATACACGCAAAAGCAGCCAGCATAAATTTTCTTCTGAGATTTCCGCATTCAAAAGATGAACGGCCACTACTTTGTACGCCTATCCCCCATTACTTAGGCTCCCGCGTCGCGCTTACGCCGCCTCTTTTCGGATCATTTATTTTAATAAAGAGGCCGGGCACGGCCGAGCAGCTCCCCACGTTTCACCCGAACTCCGGAGACTAAGCGAAGCTTCCGCTCGCGGCGCCCGACTACCGATCGATGCGGATGGTATCCGAAGGAGAGCAGCCCCCCTGAAATCCAACGTAGCAATTGAAAACTTAAAAATTGACGGTCGCTATAAGGTGTTTTCCGGTCTGTTTATTTGTTCCGAAGAGGAGGGCTTCTGTTTTACGGAGCTCGGTCTCTTCCTTAGCGCGGAGGAGAAAAAAAAAAGGAAGAGGCACACGAACCAAAGTCAAGCAATGCAAACAAACTCAAGAGGTACAAAATTCAGCTATTATTATTATTATCATAAAGTGATTTACAGGCAGTGGATTTCATAGCAGAGGTTTTTTTGGGTTTTTTTTTTTTTTTTTAATGTAAGACATTGAAATAATGAGGCGACGAATTAACAATAAGCCACACAATTAGAAATAGGAAAGCAATGGTTGTTATCGCAACAAAGTCACTAATTGTAAAAGTTTAATAAACAGGCCTATTTCAGTAACTTTCATAAACAGCCAGTTAGGCTGAACCGTGACGATTCAGTACGAATCGTACTCGGACGAGCACCCGATTTCCTCCAGGAAGCGTCCTTTTTCGGTAGCCGGGAGGTCCCGCCTTTCCCGGTCCAAGGAATCGGGTTCACGGGCCCCGGACCGACACCGGCGGAGAGCGGCGAGACCGGGCCGAGTCAGGGGGCGCGGGAAAGGAAAAAGAGAAAACAAGATGGGCACCCAGTGTCGAGGTAACACTTTCCCCCTTAAGAAGAGGTATACGGATCGTTTGCGACGATCTCTCCGGACAACCGTAGCCGCACAGCAGCGGAAGAGCGCGAGCTAACGCGTCAATCTAGAGAGCGTAGTTCCGGCCTATGACGGACCGTGTTATAAAGTGCTCCCGAACGCACGCGTGAGCGTTTCGAATGGCTTTTTAGTAAAGGTAAGTATCTCACGGTCAATCTTACATTACAATCCAATACCTCGACGACTTTCGAAAAGGGGGAAAAAAAAAGGGGGGGGGGGGGGGAATAAAGACACTTCCTTTCTTCTGCACCCAGTAGGGTCGCAACACTTTGCATTTTAGAGTCCCGGGCCACCTTCGACGAACGGCGCGAGCTACGGCCGATCCGTGCGAATTCTGTCCGTCGAACCGCCGGAAGGCCAAGCCTTGCAAAATCTGACAGTGTTGTTGACATACTTTGAGCCCCCCCCCCCCCCCAAAAGAAGAAAAGAATGTAGGTGATATTAAAATCAGCAGGAGATTAATGTCACGTTCCAAGAAACAAAGGGGCATCGCATCAGTTTAGGGCAAGGGTGGACGGCGGATATGCCGTTGTTGGAATTACGCCGATAACTTTAAAACCTTTGGGGGGGAAAAAAAAAAAGGAATGTTTCGAACACGTAGTTTCTCACCGACCTCGGAAGTGTAACGAGTGCTATCGAGGATATATTATTATTAGTTTTATTTCAGTTTAACATATTTCTCAGTTTGGCATAAATGTATTTCCACCGCTCTTGTTGCTTGAATGAATGTTGCTCCCGAGAAATCCGGATGCATCGCAAAGTCACTCACCGTAGCCTCGGTTGCGTAAAACACATTTTGAATACGGTTTATTATTTCAATAACAGGAGGCCTCCTCATCTCAGGGAAAAGCATCGCATTCCGAGTGTATTATTTATTTTTCTTTTTGAAAATGCAGTTTCCCTTGGTTACCCTCAAGAAATGGGGATTTCATTGTGCCTTTCCTACCTTACATGGCAAATAAATCCAGCTATTCTAGTTTGAGATATATTCGCTGTATGTGCTTAAGTCTTTTTTTTTTTTTTTTTTAAATTTTTTCCAAATTTCTCTCAGACCTGAGAATAACATTAGCGCAGATGACATCTCCATAGGAAATCAGTGCATAAATTAGGGAATTGCTCCAATTTTTCTTTCTTTGCAGTCGGACAGAGCGATAAAGTCTATGCATCGCCTTCTCTCACTTGAGGCTGCGAAGTGGAATCGGTGTAAAGTTTAATTACTCCGGTTATTGCACATTTAAAACCAAACTAAACAAGTAATCCTCTTACCTCCCGGAGGGGGTGCGTTTGATTAATTCGGGTGCTACGGAGAGGTGTATTTAAATATGCATGAAATCCAAAGTATTTCCAAAATCAATTGCACAACATTTCCCCCTAATCTAATGTATTTTTTAACAAGTTTCCTAAAGCAGCAGGTACACCTTGTGAAAAGTGTGATTGGACGAGGAGAAAAATTCAGCGAGTAATAATTCACGATGTGTATTTTTTAAGGGCTCGCAGAACAATATTGGGATCGATGAATATATGAACAGATGTTATATTGCGAATGAAAGCGGGGGAAAGACCGGAGGGACAGAATCTCGTGGAAAAACCGTCTATCTCGGCCACCCCTCCTCCTCCTCCTCCTCCTCCGCGCCTGCGTGGAATCCTTCTCAATTCACCGAGCGATAAGCATCGATTTCACCCTTAGTCCTTTTTCCTCCGGAGCGGCAGTCTCCAGAATTTCGGAGGCCGATAAGGCACAATAAGGAGCCGTGCATGATAAATTAAAGATAAAAGGGGAAGAGAAAAGGAAAGCCGTATCTCCGATCAGTTAAGCTCCTCGGTTGCAGTAGAATTGCTTGACCTTTTTTTTGTTAATACGTTGTAGCGGGATCCCAACGGTGCCGCTGGATTAAGTCCGGATTAATGTGCTCACTTGTACTTTGGCCGAATACACACGGACGTGACAAGCGTCAATAAGGCCGCACCGTTTGGGAGAAGATGAGGGGGTGCGGTGGCGCAGCGGGTCGCACCGGGTCCCGCTCTCCGGCGGGTCCGGGGTTCGAGTCCCGCTCGGGGTGCCTCGCGACGGACCGGCGTCCCGTCCTTCCCGGGTGTGTACCGGGTAGGCTCCGGTTCCGAAAATGTGTGCGTGTGTGTGTTGTTGTTGTTACGGCCGGGGACAGCCGGTAGCGTAGCGCTTACACTTGCTACCCGTGGATCCAGAGGTCGCAGGCGCATCGGAGGCACCGCGTGGCAAAGGAGAAATCTGCGTGTTTGTTACAAGCAGCGTTGAGAATGTGCTCCATGACGTCTTCCGTGGGAAAGGATACACCCGGAATCAAAGCGATTCTCGACGGGAGAGCTGTCCTCCTCCTCGCACACGAATAAATCCCAATGACTTGGCCCGAGAGTACTAACACTGCACTAACAGCAGTGACGGTATAATGAAATTTACTGCATGTACAACGTGACATTATTATACAGTATCTGAGCACGTGAGCGTTAAAAGTACGGAGGACGCGCGAAGCGTGACGGAAATGCTCGCTCGAGCAGGAGGTAAAACTGTGGCGAAGAACTAAAGGAAGCATGTAGCGTTGCCTCCGTCTTCCCGTGAGCTGTTTATTTTGCACGTTGACATTTATTACCATTTAATATAATACGCTTCTGATCACGTCAGTTGAGAGGGCAGTGCGGAGTACCAGAAGTGATTAATTGTAGTAGTACTGTAACTGAGTACTTGGTGCCACTTGGTACCGATATACAGACAGTACTAGATTAGAGTAGATGATTGATTATGGAGAACAAGTATGAGGTACTAAAGTATAGGTTTCCTTTGTATATTGCGAGGCGGCGCAGTGGCGCAGCGGGTAGGACCGGGTCCCGCTCTCCGGCGGGTGTGGGGTTCGAGTCCGGCTTGGGGCGTCTCGCAAGGGACCGGCGTCCCGTCCCGGGTGCGTCCCCTCATCTTCCGGCCCCACGTCCTGTGTTGCCGGCTTTGGCTCCGGCTCCGGCTCCCCGCGACCCCGTATGGGACAAGCGGTTCAGAAAGGTGTGTGTGTGTGTGTGTGTGAGATGCTCCTCGGTACTCTTGGAACCCCCCTAGGCGAACGGAATCCCTGCGGGACATGGCTCGCAAACTCTCCGAATTGTCCGAAAAGGAAGGAAGTTTTTAAGGAGAGGGCTAAAAAAGTGGATAATGTAATGAAAAGTAAGGTTCGCAAAGTTCTAAGGATTATATTTCAATAAATAAAAACACAGAGGAAACCCTTATGCAAAACTTTAAGAGATAAAACATGAAATTCTCTCGGGAAGCAATATGCAATACTTTGGAGGAGTACGCATCTTTCTTAGTAAGCATTATACGCACTATATGAGATACACGTGGTCAGGTACTCGGCTTCTTCTTCTTCTTCTAATAATAATAATAGTAGATATAAGGTAAGTTGCCTCTATTTTTATCGGAACTGCGAACGGTGGGAAACTTTGCGTTCCTTCGGTTCTCGGGTCCCTCGCTGGACTCGTATCCCCATCCGGCTGAGTTTGTCGAGATCCAAGTGGGATCCATCCGCGGTGAAGGCGATGGGGCGGAGGTAGCAGCGCGCGCGGAAGGCGGCGTTAAAATAATTCTCGCTTCCAATTTATGAGCATAATGCATTCCTGAGAATTGCCGTTAAATCAAATTAGCAGTAGTTTAAAGAGGAATATTATAATACATTCATCACGAACTCGATTGTATACTTGGAGCTAGTCGTAATAACACAAAGTCACAGGGCAGGTCTCTTAGACAAAAGTATCTCCTTTTTCCCCACCGCCTTGTGACAATCCTTGGAAAGAGTAACAAAAGGTCGGCATAACGTGCGATTCACCGCTTCATGGGATTGTACCGGCGACCTGAGTATTTAAAGTATGCAAACGTAGTAAATGGGTACCGTGTGTTACGGGCGGTCTAGTAAGTAGAGATCGCGTCCCGTCGTGTTTGTTTAGTCGAAGTTGCGTTTTGTTAATCGTTTCCACGCGGTGCCATAAGTTGACAGCAGAATGGAGGGGGGGGAAAAAAAACCCACAAAACAAACCACCGAGCCGGTTGGACACCGTCAGAGAGCCGCGCATAGTTTCATTCAACATGTCTTTTATTAATTGTAGCCGTAACCGAGGAGACGGTTAAAGAAGTGGTAAAATGAAAGCAGGGCTAAAAGAAAAGTGCCGTAGCAGAACAAGGCGACAGGAGGGAGCGCCGAGTCGGTACCGTGCAAGTGCATAAGAGAAGGGAATAAGCAAATACATTGAGCCGGAGCAGGATATTGGGGTGGGGGGACAGTAATGTGTAATAGCTGCACCTGTGGAAAGAAAGTGTAAAGCAACCTAACAAATGTAAATGGAGTTTGCCCTCTTCTTCTGACTCTTACTGCTGAGAGAGATTCCTTCCTAGCCAGAGCTCAATAGCCTAACGATGTAATTAGAGAGCATGCGAATCATGTGTTTTTCTCTCCGCAGCTTTAGCGCAATTACTTGGTGGGATGTTTTCGCAGGTTAGGTCTGGGTGGGTTGCTCGACGAGCGGGAGGGCGTAGTCCCAAAGTACACGTGTTTCACATGATTACGCTAAAAGTGGCTCTCGGTGAAATATTCAAAACCGGCGGTGTTTGGCTGGCAGGCTAGCAGGTAGGCTCGCTAGTTCGCTCCGGTTTCCACCGCGGCTCTTTCCTTTAGCGATACGGTTGTTCAGGCCCAAGTAGGAGACGAGAGTAACTGGAGGTGGGGTCGTATTTGCCTCGAGCGGAGGCCGATGCGGGGCTTGTCGTTTCGGCACGAGCGCCGAGTCCAGGAAAGGTCCTCCGCCGGGATGGGAATGAGGACGGGTAACCGCACGTCGTCCCTGCGTGAGTTTCCCCGGCGCTCTCCTTCTTTGTAGTAATGTTTCCTTTTTCTTAATGCAACCCGGCACCCGATACTTGTAGGAATTGCTTGCACTGGATTTTACGCGCAGCAGACACTTTCCCCGCCCCGCTTCTCCAAAGTGACCTCGAACGAAGTATGTAGCGCGATGAGCCCGCACACGTTATTCACTGAGGTGAGTTAGAGTGCAGGATGCACCGGCTACGCAGGGTTGTGGTTTTTTTCTTTCCTTCCCCCTCCTCTCTCTCGTTCCATACATCAGTAGAGCAGACTGACACTCACTCAGTCAGTAACACGCTACAGAAGAACCCTACACGTACCGATTTGGGATCGAACCCGCATCCTCTCGCGTCACGCGTTCGTTTTTGAAATGAAGGTCAGGTATTCACAGGCGTGCGTTGATTTTTTTTTTTCTCCTCTCCTTTCTTGTCATTCCTGTATACTGCTAGCATGCGGTGTAAGGAAATGTTGTTTCTCCGCAGATGGCAAGGCGACACGGAGGAGTGCAAGACTGAATAAATCGGTGGTGAAGCAGGTTGTATTGGAAATATAAATTTAATTTCAATTAAATAAGTACATTTAATGCATAAAACCAAGATTTCATATTTTCCGTGAAATATTGGTTAATGTTGTACAGAAAGGATTACAGGAAATAATGGAAAAATTTTTTTAGGAGCTTTTGCGCGGCTCTCAAATTTTTTTTTTTTTTTTTTTGGGTGTCTGCTGGCTGAACGTAAGTTGTCTCCGTTTTAGAAAGCAAAATGCTTGTGATCTGTACAGAGTGTTAGTCACAGTATATTAATTTTTTTTCTTTCAAGTGAAGCAACTGTTGGCTGCATTAGAAAATGGCGCCAAACACGATATGAATGAATATGCTGTTACTGTAGGTAAGAACTGTTTTATAGAGCAATCTAACCTTCAAAGTAGTCACACTGTGTTTTCAAGTGAAGTATGGCTGATAATTGTATTAACTTGGTATTTTCATATGTTACATAGCTAGGTGTAATGGGTGTCAACCGTAGGGAATTCCAAGAAACCGATTTGCAGGCGGATTGCTTGGGCAACGTAGACGTCGTACGTTTTTGCCGTTCACGTTAAAGGGATTTGGAAAAATCGGGCACTCGGCGAGCAGTTTTGCGCTTGAACCCCGATGGTCGATCGATCATTTTAAAATCCTACAGCAAGCGGTACTTTCCTCTTCTCAAGATACTCATCCTTTCTCCACAGAGTAGCCCAGACAGGCTACCGTGGCCTGAAGGATTTCCAATTGTGCTCGAAGATGCAACGGAGGCCTACGTGAGAGATGGCACTCGGGCTATTCATGCTTGAGAAGCATCCACGTCTAAAAGAATGGCAAAAACCTTTGCGCTCAGAAGACACGAAGTAGTCAACGTGTCCCCCGGAGTTGTGGATTTTAAAGATGGATGGCCTGTACCATTTAACCCTCAGAGCACCTGTGTAATATGTGATTTGATGTATTGCTGAAAACATATGGAAAATGTCATATCTTGCTGCAGAGAAGTTGTAGATTAAAAAGACAGATTTCACATCATCATTATTTATTACTTTGTCACCCATTAGGGGATTCATGAAATCATTCCTTAGGAATGAATCACATGACATATGCCCAACATCTGCATACCTTTTCTCACTATATTACAATAGTGGATGTTAACGTGTGCCAGCAATCCCTAGGATTGTGTTGAAGGATATATCCAATTTAATGAATGGTACATTTTAGAACTCTGGACCGGACAAGGGAAGTTTTTGCTTGGGTGAAAAGGATGATCTCGTTCAGGAATACCATGTGTCAATTCTTGGTATCCCATAAGATGAACACACACACTTTCATGAGGTAGGAATTTTCACCACAAATGATTATATATAGATTCTCTGCAAGGTGGTGTTGTCCTCCTCAGTCTCTTGAACACACTCCAAGACAATGTGCCTGAAGCTTGTGCAGTTGGATGCTCAAGTTTCCCCACCTTAGATACTTTGCTACCACTCCGTGTTCACAGCATGGAGACAGAGGTTGAGCAATGGGCTACAGTAGTGTGTTTCAACTGGAATTCATTAACCCAATGATCTGACAAGTCACAGAGCAGTGAGGAAGAAGAAAGCTTTCTTGAGTTACACACCATTCATACCCTCTGCCTGGACTAGGGTTTGGCAAGTTTCCTTGATGATGACGACGACGACAGAATGCTTACTTAAGGTCCACTGCATGCATGTTGTGGAATACACATTTTATTCCATGAGGAGCCCTTTCAGGTCAAACCTTCTGTATGGGACAATAGTAGTGACGACGATGATGATACTACTACTGACTTATCATGAAGGTGTAGAGAACACAGCAATAAATCTAACAGTCCCCGACGATGACAGATGTGCACTGGCCAATCTGTGTCATGTATAAGGGTGAGAGAGTTGTGCATTAATGCACAAGCTTCATGACTGGTGTGCACCCCCCCCCAAAATCACCTGCTGCTATGCCTTGGGGGATTGAGGACATCACTCATTCAAATTGTGTGTGTGTATGCATGACTGCAGCAGACAAGTATCTGCAGCCCTAACTAACTAACTAACTAACTAAACGTCCAACGCGAAATGCAGCACGGGATCAATAGCGGAGATCCCGCTAATCAGACAAGGAATCCCCGCCATCCATCTCGTGCTGCATTTCGCGTTGGTTCTTATTCCACGGAAAAGCTACACTATTGCATTGCATTGCACTGCACTGCACTCTACGCTACTGCTGCCTTCTCCTCGCTCTCTACAACAAGGCGCTTGTAATGGTTAAAAAGCGGTACAAACGACACGCTGCATTTACGGGTTCCCACTCCTCTACCGTCCGTTCGGGACTCGGATTACACACCCCACATAACTACCTGGCAGCGGCTATAAACGCCGGACCCGCAACGCTTCTTCTTCTTATGGCAGCAAATTTCATGCGCAAAAACCAAGAGGATCGACGACTTCCGCCGCGCTCTTAAAAACCTCCGAATCAGCCAAACAAACGCCAGTGAGTAACTAACCGACCGGCGGCGGAGTCGCGCCAACTCTACGTTGCTCCGTTTTACATACATCATGCGCTCTAAAAACCGTACAGAAAATAACACCACTATTGCTTAAACTAACCAGCGGAACAGTAAACGACTACAAGAAGAACGCGCGTGGGAGCGGGAGCGGGAGCGGGAGCGACCGCAAACTAACGCGACGCCGGAGCTGCAACGCGGCAACGTGTTTGACGCACGAATCCAAGAGCGATGCTCTTCCCCTCCACGCTATAAGGGCTTCCCAATCAATCAATCACTCACTCACGGCGACCCAAACAGGCGCGATTAATCGATCGACGGATTCCCGCCAACTCCTCTACAGTGTACGGCACTGTGAATTCTTTGGTTCCTTTTAGACGCGCCCTAATAAATAATACCATTAAACCAACTAATTAAACATAATAAACTCTCTTTTATCCGAAATCATGCGACGCAACATTGTATGCACACACAAGAAAACAGGCTTACGTACACAGTACAACAAATTAAAGAGCAAATGATTACACTCTCTTTGTTTCGCCTCCTCGGATTTCACCCAAGCATCAGCACTTTCGACGTGAAGAAGAAGAGCACACTTCTTTTTGACCTACTGTAATGATGACGTATCATGGTGGAGACTAAGGGGTTGCTCCGCCCCCTCGGTCCTCGTTCCCGCGCGCGCGCAGTCTGATGATATACTTGGCCGTGTACACATTGTGTGCCTCGCACGTTTTGGAGATATGCTGTTTATTTTATTGTAAGGACAGCGGCGTCAAATATGTCATCCATAGTTGCCTACAAGATATTAAAAAAGAAGACCTTCCTTTTGTCCGTGTCCGTCTGGCTTTTTATATAATTATACCGTATATACGCCTTTCTGGAATCCACGTGAGGATCTGGGCTAACTCATTAGCCGGATCGTTACACTACGCTCAATAATTACACCTTTCTTCACTCTAACTAACTTTTTCCCTTCTTTTAAAAAGAAGTACTCCAATACTATGGAGATGATGATGATGTCTGCGAAAAGCCAGCACATCCTGCTCCGGACTTGCTTCCTACTACAGGTGTACTCCTCTGCGCTCCTGTCCCACGCGTGTGCGTGTGCGTGTGTGTATGAGACGACTAACGATAATATATATATATATGACAATCGACACAGGAGGAGGAGGCAAAACTGCTCCGCCACACAGCCCTTTAAACACGGGGGCCACGGAAACTATCCTCCTCCGGGTTTCGTTTCCTTTCATTCGCTTCTTCGACAACACAAGCAAACAAACGCACAACCGCCGTCCCACGCAAACGTGTGCAAACGCATCGACAGAGGGCGCCGCAAGCGGGGATTCGCCACTTCTGCCCTCCGCCCTTCCTTCCCAACTCCTTCCCATCAGCAGCAGCCAAAGTCCCCGCCTAACTTACTTACTTACTTCTGCTCAGGGCTCCTTTCAGGTTACCTCCTTTATCAATCTCTTCTTCGCTGAAAATCCTTGTTCTTTTCTAAATAATTGCTGGGATCACTGATGATGCACGCTGTGTTGACACTTCATTCATTCATTCATTCATTCATTCATTCTGCTGCTACTGTTGGGAATGAGTGCATGAGCTCCGCTGCAGCTCTACACTTCTTTTCTCCAAAGTGACTTCCAATGACCTCCCTCCCCGTGTACTGTTACTTTCAGCCCACACGCCATAATCGCCGTAGTGACTGACACTGGCTAGATACGCTACTTTTTTTAAAAAAAAAAAAATGGGTCACTCATCCATACATCGGTGGAACACACGCTCGCGCTCTGTCACTCGCACACTGAACCCGCACAGCATTTCTTTGGAGTGCGGGAGGAAACCGGAGCGCCCGGAAGAAACCCAGACCCTGCTGCGCCGCCCATGTCTTCTGCATGACGGAACAGGAACAAGCGCAAGGAGACGTGACGACGACGACGACGTCTGCCTTCTTCTTCTTCTTCAAATACCACTTGGCGAGTTGGAGCACATACATACTTACTCGCTACTACTCATTAAACAAAGAAGAACGGTTCAGACTGAGTGCGTCCGCGCTATGCGATGCGACCCCGCATCTCACTCGCGGTACTTGTTGTACGACATATATTAACTATACGCTTCACATAGTTACCACACACGCATTGTTAAAACACAGTATACATGATTCCCTGCACCTGAGCTACAGCTTTACCGCACGGACGCGGTGACAAACTTCTTCCGCTTACAATTACATTTTTGTCCCTTACGAAAGGGCGGTCGCGAAGACGCGCGCTTCCTACGCGCTCGTCCGTAAGTGTCGCGCTGCACCGCGGCGACGAGTAACGGCCGGGGCCCTTCGTTTGTTCCGAGTCACGTCTCTCGTTTGATTTCGAGAAGGGAATCCATCCTCGCCGCCGGGCGGGCGGGTGGCTGCCGCTCCGACCATCTACGAAGACATGATGATTCCACTAACATCGCATTATCTCGCGCAACATTTCCTGTAACTTTCCCGGTTTACCGCAGCTGCGTTGCTAACGCGGCTAACGCTTCGCACCCACACGCAAGTTGAACTGCTCCTCATTCGTATTAGACGAAGCTCAACTTGTCATCTGTTTCGTAGGAGACCGAAAATAAACTCCGTCAACGGAATACAAACGACGAGCGTTTGCCGCAATCGAGTCTGCAACCTACAAGAGAGGCTCTTCGAACCGGATCCGGCTGTGCCGAACCCCCGCGTTCGTTCGCCACAATTTACGCTCGCGTTCCATGAGTTCGGCTACCCGGTATTAAGAGAAATGGATTTCTGAGAGAGAGAGAGAGAGAGAGAGAGAGAGAGAGAGAAAATAGAGGAGCCATCGTACAAAGGGCTTGATTATTCAAACGATTTCCTAAGACATCACTATACGTTTTAATTAAGGGGTGGCCGGTGGGACGGCGGTCGGAGCTGCTGCTGCTGCTGCCGCCGCCGCCTCTGCTTCCTTAGGACCTGAGAGTCACAGGCTCGATTCTCACCTCCGATTGTCATACTCTCGAGCGAGGTACTTACCCTAAACAGGTCCGGTTAAATCACCCAGGGTCACGGGGGTTGGGGTCGGCCTCGGCCTGCTGTGTGGCGGGTCTGGGCCTCGAGCCCCAGCTGGGGCGCCTCGCAGCAGAGTAGCGCCTCGCCCGCGGCGTTGCCGAACAGCATCCGAAGCGCTCTGCCACCCGAGCGATATATTTATTCGGCACTTTTCGTCAAAGGGACTTATAATGTTAAGCTACTTGAAATTATTGTACCCATTTATACAGCCTGATCATTTTTTTTTTGTCTTCCAGTTGCTTCTCCCGCGGGGTCACGGCGAGCGGTGGTGCCGGAGGACGTGGGTTCGATCCCCGCTCGCTCCGTGGGGAGTTTGCGCGTTCTCTCCGTGTCCGCGCACGTGTGTGTTCCGCTGATGTATGCGTGAGTGACCCACTGTAAGTAAGTGTGTCTAGCAGTGTAGGTCACCATGGTGAATAAGGTGCGTGGGCATATAACGCTACAGAGAGTTACTTGGAACGCGGGGGTGCGGTGGCGCAGCGGGTCGGACCGGGTCCTGCTCTCCGGTGGGTCTGGGGTTCGAGGCCCGCTCGAAGTGCCTTGCGAGGGACCGGCGTCCCCTCCCCCTCCGGCCTTATGCCTTGTGTTGCCGGGTAGGCTCCGGTTCCCCGCGACCCCCATATGGGACAAGTGCGTGCGTGCGTGCGTGTTGGAAGTCGCTTTGGAGAGAAGCGTCCGCTAAATACATGAGTAAATGTAATTAAATAAAAAGTAAGCGTGACCACCCACACAATACTTTAGAGAGCCCTAATTGAAACCATAACTTGGTCATATCAAAACCTAGATCATAAAACATGTGGAAGGAATGACAACGCTTTCAAGTAACGAAAGTGCTGAGACGGCAGTAAAAATAGCTCTCCGCAACGGGGAGCCTGGAATTAAAGTGTGAATTCTGAGATGATGTGCCCCTCCGTATGCAATTAGACGTACTGAGACAACGCACCGTGTCACGGGAGGGGGGGGATCGCATCCTGGGCGTGACGCTGAATAACAAACGCTGTCATTCCTCACACCTCTGAGAGCGCTGACTCTCCGGTGAGCGAGGGGAAGACGGGACCTACGGAGGACAGGCTGAGCCAGACAGGTGGTATAAGGATATTCCGACGGAGGGAGGGAGGGAGAGATCCCGAGACGTCCCGACGGCTTCCGCGGCCCGAGCTTGCAAGATTTCGTTACGACTACCCTCCCTGCTAGAATCGTCAGGTTTCGGTGCCCGCGGAACACGCGAGCCCCTCCCAGCGAAAGAAAAATACAGAAATGGCAAACGAAGGGCTCGCGCTTCTCTCCCTCGCCCTTTAGCAACCCGAACGGACGCTCTTGCCTTGTTAATACTCCGATACAATTTCTGAGAGAACCGCACCGCGGGGGGACGCTTTGACGTAGACCCCCGAAAGGCATCTCCCTCCCGTAAATCCAGGCCGTTAAATCCTCCGTAAGAGTCCTTCCGCGTTAAAGAGAACGACACGGGTTCGAGAAGGGGTTTCCAAGTGCGGCGTATGCACTTTCTCGGCGTGAAGCATCACGCCAACGGCCACAATATTGACATTTCGTATTCCGCTTTACGGCGTGCAAACAACAACTTGGCGCTTCCCGCATCCCCGTCGACGAGGCCCCGAACCGTCGCCGCTTTCTCCCGTTTTCGTAGCGAGGACGTGGGTTCCGTCCGTGCGGAGACCGCGCGTCCCCGTGGGTTTCCTCCGGGTGCTCCGGTTTCCTCCCGCGCTCCAAAGACGCGCCGCTCCGGTTCGCCGAGTGCGGACGAGCGACCCCCCGTAAGCGGCGTCGCCGCGGTGAATAAGGCGCGCGGGCCGAAAACGCGGCGTAGAGTTCGCCCGAGGTCGCTTCGGAGAAAAGCGTCCGCTAAGTACAGAAGTACATAAATGTCAACGCGCTCCAAAATACCTCAAGTGCGGGAGATCCACACGAGCGCTGCCGTTCGACAAGATGCGGCGTGAAAGGCACGTCTCGGGACCTCTGACCGCCACCGGAAGTCAGGCGCGTCGTCCGGAGATGTCTCCGAGACCTATAGTCGCGATAAACATTTCCCTGGACGCCCCCCGGTGTTATTCTCCCTAAAGGCGAGCGCGCTCGCGGAAAATGGTCTTTCGTGAAATTGGCAGGATCCGACTGCGCGTCGGGCACCGCTGCGGGATATCTCCGAAAGGCCGGGTCCCAGCTTACCCTCCGTCGGGAATCTCCAAAGTTTCCCTTTTTTTTTTCCTCCTGGAAATTTCATACCCGCGAAGAACCTGGGGATGACTGCTGAGACGAGGCCCCGCGCATCACCGTGACTGTGCGGCCTTGAAAAATGTCCGAAGCGGCCAACTACTATTATTGCGGGCATTTCCAGGACCGCTAGTGAACACATTCCCCTTTAGCGGCCCTCTTTCCGACACCCCCCCCACCGCCGCCGCCAAGCAACGCAGCAGGGTGCGTGACTCCGTTGGGAAAGTTAAAACAGATCCATCGCCCTTCACCCACGAGGAGATATTCCAGTGACGAAACCTGCTCCGTTTGGGTGGGATTTCAAAACAAGTGCAAGTGCTGGGGGAGGCTTACGAGAAAAGGACGGTTCGCTGAGGGTCGAAAACCCGGAATTGACGAGCGTACGCCGCTCGTCCGATTCGCTTCTCTGCGGACGAGAGATGGGACGAGGCCGATTCGGTCCCTCCTGCCCTCCGAAAAGTGAACGAAGAAAGGCTGGGATCGGCGCGGTCCTGAAATGAGGCGCTCGTGTTACGGCTCATTATATTGTATGTTTTCTATATTCATTGAAAAAAATCAAGACACCAAAAACCTTCCGGAAGACTTGACGTCATTCGCACGATTTTTCTTCTTTTTTAAGTAGAATTTCTTCCCTTTGTGTTTGTTGTTCTTTTTCTCCCCAAAAAAAAAAGTGTACGGTACAGGCGATTTACACACACACACACACATTTTCAGAACTGTTTGTCCCAGACGGGGTCGCGGGGAACCGGAGCCTACCCGGCAACACAGGGCGGAAGGCCGGAGGGGGAGGGGACACACCCAGGACGGGACGCCGGTCCGCCGCAAGGCACCCCAAGCGGGACTCGAACCCCAGACCCACTGGAAAGAAGGAACCCGGTCCGACCCGCTGCGCCACCGCGCCCCCAGGCGATTTACATTCACTCTTAAAATAACTTAATTATTACGTGAAGACCGTAAACGAAAAATCGCGACGTCGAAGGGAGCGGTGGGATACGAAGGCCGACGCGTTTCGCGTGCGAAACGCGCTTCGTCCGACGACGGCCGACGGCCGCTTTGCCCTTCGACCCGCGTCGTTACGACCGAGGGCGCTCGTTCGCGGTCGTCGCGCGGTGCGGGCCGAAAGGGACCCGTGAAAACGGTTGCTCAAAAGCAAAAGGAAATTCCAAAACATCTCAAGCCCGCTTTCTCGCGTGACGCATTAGACATCGAGTTTCGTTTCGCTCCGAGCGGCAGAGACCTCCCGGCAGACATTTCCGTCCAAAATGTAATCGCGTCACTCGATTTCACGGCTAAATTAGAAAGGGACGCGAAATGAAGCGGCCGCAATCGCGGCACGACCGCCCCTGGAACTCGAACCGGCAAACTTCCGTCTTCCGGCAAATTCCGACGCGCCGCCGCCGCCGCCGCTGCTGCCGGCTTCGCGTTTTCTACGAGAAAAATGAGCTTCGTGTCTGACCCGTCACCTCAGAACTTAGTCCCGCGCTCCTTAAACGCTTAGCAAGCGCGGGAGATCCGCGAGACCTTAAATGAACGACCGCGCCACGTTGTCGCTTCCCCGTACCCGAACGCCGCGGTTAGAGCCGCGGCACCTAGATTCGGAGGCCGCCTCCGCCCGCGACGCCCTTCGCCAAAGCGCTTGCCCAGGATGGCATCCGCCAGCAACTAAACGAGCTGCGCGAGTAATCGAACGATCGTAACGGACGACGAGCGCGACGAGATATACTACGGAGAAAAGTGTCGGGGAACCGAACGAACGCGTTCGCCCCGTTACGGCCGATGCTCGGGGCGACCGACGTTCGCTCCCGCTGCCAAAATGTACCGGAGCGCTTAGAGCCGTTACCCAAGTGCCCAAAGACCGCAGCTTCAAATCCCATCTTCTGCCGTCGAGTAAGGCGTCTACTCTAAACTGCTCCGATACAAATTAGTCACCCACGTAAAAGGGTGAACCGCTGTGAGTCGCTTTGGAGAAAAGCATCAGAAAATACTTTTCGTATATATATAAACGATGTTGCGGTAGAGGTCCTGCAAAACGGGGCGGGGGGGAAGGAAGTCGATGCGTTCGCCGGAGTTCGGTACGGCTCGGCGGCCCGCGAGGCGACTCCGACGACTACGAGACGTCCGCAGCGAGGAGGCCGAGAAAACAAACCGGCACGCGTTCTCGCGGCCGAGCGAGGTCGCTCGTCCTGATCGCTGGCCCCGGCGTCTCGATTTAGACGACGCCTTCGCGACAGCTCGCGTCGCACGAGCCGTGGGCCTTCTGAGAATTTTAATAAATGGCCAATTAACGAAAGAGAAATCTGATGTTTGAAAAGTGTCGCGAGGCTTCGATTCAGACGTTTTCATCCATCGTGAAGACACGTCATTTTTCTTTGCGTCGCGCTTCTCCGAACGTGCTCCTAGTACGTTTCTGTCCGGACGGAAGGCTTTCCGGGTAGGGTTTCTTTTAAAAAAGAGAAGAGAAGAAAATAAAAGAAAAAAAACCCACACATCATTGCTAATTAAGCAAACCGATCCAAACCAATGAAATGGGGGAGACTGTTATACGTTATTTTAATGACTCCGGCGGTTCGTTAAATACTACGTAGCCGCAAGTGCCTATCGGCGGAAACATTTTTTTCCCACAAGTTCGCCCTCCGGGATTTTCCAGTCATTTGCGTTCGCTTTCCTTTACCTCGCATTTGATCACGATGACCGAGGCAGGATATGGAGGAGGAGGAGGAGGAGGTGGATGTCCCTCGCCCATATACCTGAGCGCGCGCAGGAGGAGAACGGGGACTCTCATTAACACCGTTAACGTCCCCGTTCCGAGACCTTCGCTGGCCTCCAGCTGTTTTCCTATTAAAAGGAACACTCCTCTTAACAAATGAGAATCTGCACGCGTGGCTGATCGTACCCCTGGGGCTGAGGAGGGGGGGGTGGGCCAATCTGCCTCCCGTTCCCAAGAGGACATCCCAGGGAAGGGAGGGAGGCGGGCGGGCGGGCGAGTCCGGGATGCGAGACGTCGGCACGTTCGTTCAAAGTCCTTACGGGCCACGGACGTCACGCGGCGCGCAAACGTTACATACGACGCTTAAATACCCACCGCAGAGCTTCTACCTGCTTCATTATATTAATCATTCCTTTACACTTGACAAAAGGAAACTATTTGCTTACGCGCAATCCGCAGTTAATTGCACGTTACCGTTTAAAACGTGTTTAATGTTAGGTATTTCAGCTGGGGGGGAAAAGCCTGGTTAATTGAAACGGTTATTTGTACCGGGGAGGGGGGAGTGTGTGTGTGTGTGTGTGTGGGTGTGTGTCTAAAAATTAGCAGTCAAGAATGACTGTTTGACAAGGGTTACCTGCGTTCAGAGTTCTTACGCTTCACCAGTAGAACATTTATGGGGAAAACTGAAAAGTTCAGGAAATGTCCCATGAATTAATACATGGATTCTCTCAAAATGACAGTTAGGCCACAAAAAGTGACAGTAGCTAAGAAGCAACTAGTTTACACCTTGTTCTAAGATAAACTGATAAAATGCAGGCGCCGTCATGAAAGAGCACTTTTGTAGCTGGGATTAACTGCAAATTAATTCTTTAACTATTCTTTACGGGTAACTCGGTGCCTTACGCCGATTTGTCCCGCCATTTGTGACTTCGCGTACGGAAACGGTCCAAAGTATCCGACACGGTATTCCTCGCGTTACTTCTCTCGGGACGATGAGCGCGTTTGAGAGCGGTTCAAAGCCCGGGCTTTTCCGCAGCGTTCGGACGCCGGAGTCGACCCCCCCCCCGCGGGCAGAAGGGAGACGAGCGCTCGCTGGGGTTCCACGAAGACGGACGCGGCGGCCCGGCGATAGATAGGGACGCGCGCATCCGTTGACCGTAAGCAAACGCACCAGGCCGCCTCGGAGTCCTTGAGACGGTTAGGCCCGTTAGGGCAAATGCAGGCGAGTGCTGAAAATTAAAGCGGCTTTCGGGAAGAAGGAAAAAGAAAGGGAAAAAAAAAAAAAAAAAACGCAGATGAACACAAGAGAAGCAAAATTCCGCGTCTCGTTAGCCCTCGCCTCTGACCTTTGACCTCTGACCTTTTGCACTCCGGTTTCCCGCTGCCATCGACGGTTACTGCAGGGTCCGGTCCTCCGGGGTCCCGCAATGTACTTTTGCGTTCGGCCGCAGGTTGAGTAACGCTGCTAGACATCGCACCTGGTGTCTCCCGTGTCACTTGGACGGCAATGATTTCTCCTCTCCGAAACGACTGCAGCCTCCTTCGTGAATCCGGGTGAAGCGCACCTGTCAATTGCAAGACCGCTGGAGAGTTACAGAAGAAAGGTGAGCTTCCGTGACACAACGAGCGGCGTAGCGGTCTGCGCTCCTACCTTTACATCCAAAGGTCGCCGGGTCGATCTCCGGCTCCGGTACCTTTGAGCAAGGTCCTCACCCTACGCGGCGCCAGTAAAAACGAAGAAAAAAAAAAAGATTTAAAAAAAACCAAAATTACCCAGCTGCACAAACACAGAAATACTACCTGTAACCTTTATATTTCTAGTCGCTTCGGAGAAAAGCGTCACCTAAATGAATACTTGCAAATTTCCCACGGCGGAAGGCTCCTCGGTTTCGACGTGGCTTTGCAAATATTTCCTGACGAGCCCCTTCCTGTCTGACGAGAGACGAGCTAAATCCTTTCGGCTGCCACACTTTCGCTTCGACAAGACAGGATCCCTATCTGCCAGCTAGACGGTAAACATAGGGGCAGCGTGGAGGGACGGCGAGCGGCGCTGCCGTCTCACGGCACCCGGGTGGTGCGAGAGGACGTGGCTTCGATCCCCGCTCGGTCCGCGCGGCGTTTGCGTGTTCTCCTCGCGTCTCTGCGGGTTTCCTCCGGGTGCTCCGGTTTCCTCCCACGCTCCAAAGACATGCTCCTCAGGTCCCCCGTAGTGTGTGGGGATCAGTGACCCGGTATAAGTACTGTGTCTAGCAGTGTAAGTCACCGTGGCGAATAAGGTGCGTGGGCTCATAACGCTACGCAGAGTTCGTTGCAAGTCGCTTCGGAGAAAAGTGTCTCATACATACGTAAATGTAACAACTATACCTACGCGCCTGTACGATACAAGGAAATTTCACAGCGATTACTCATGGACTTGAAGAACTGGTACCGTCCCGACCAGCAGACTCCATACAGTCAAGCTGTTCACTCTCGCTTTACAAATGTCGGCGACTTCCGACATTTCCACGCACGACTCTGTCTCCGTGTGCCACATCGTGCGGTCGCTGAAAGAAAAAACAACATACGCACAAACTACGTTAACAATACAGTGTCGTTTCACGTAACCGGTAACGCGGTACTTAGACCGTGCTTCCGATTCCGTTTTCCCCGCATAACAAATTCTTCAAGTCGCTTAACATGCATGAATCCTCAGTCCTTCCCAGGCCTCCCTAAAAGCTTTTAAAATCTGCTTCGTTAAAGCGTCGACCTTTTTTCGGTGCTCGGAAAAGAGCGACAACGTTTCGCAATATTTCGCACGCGTTCTCGTATAAAGACGTTTGTCATTTGAACCGGAAAAGGCGAAGAGGGGAAATCCAAACAAAATCGTCAGATGTGTCCTGCTGAAAAAAAAAAAAACATTTTGTCCATCTTCTGTCAGACATAAAAACTGGAGTGTATAATACAGTTTTTTTTTTTTTAATCCCTCAATTTCAAAATGATGCGTGATGAAAAATGCATGCTGTGTCTGTATTATTCATAATTTATAAAACGTAGAGTGCGCCTCCCAGGAGGAGCCCCTATTTCACATCAGCTATTTCCAGTTGTCCCCCCCCCCCCATCGTCCAAAATTTCCTCACACCTTCTTGTCGCGTCCATGTCTCCCGGGATGTCGCAGCTGCTCCGCGGCGACATATTCTTCCGTCGGGGACGTACGGAACGGAAAAAAAAGGGCTTCCGGCGTGTCCTCGGCAGCATGTCCGGCGCATACCCAGCTTCCCCCGAGGCTCCCGCGAGAGAGGGAGGGAAGGTACCGTGGGATAGAGTGTAGAGCGGGGAGGGATGGATGGATGGGACATTGGGGAGGAAATTATCCTGCAAGGCATCGCGGCAATTAGATAGATGAATGACCGTGGGTTTTAATTAGAACACCGGGTACACATTCCACTTCATTATACAGCGAAAGCGAGCTAATTCCGCGCCCGGCGCCGATGGGAGCCCGGCCCGGACGATGGCTCCGACGCAGAGGTGCCGGAGCGAAAGGGGCGGGCTGGGGGTGTCCGACGGAGTCCGCAACGACGGGAACGGTTGGCGGCGGAAGGCGGACGGGCGGATCGTCGGTACCGCGATACATCCCGCAGATGTCCCGACATATGTCCGTCCTCTTAACTACAACAGAGGCTCTGCTAGGTGGCCACGCGTCTCTTCATTCGGTCGGCATTGTCCGCTCGTTAACTTCTGCTTTATTTCCTTGTTCGTTATCAACAAAGGCCGTGGGTTTTAATGCACGGAAGTAAACGTTGCTGGAATAACTTCGAATCCTTCGGCGACGGGAATGATTACTCTATCTGCGTTAGGGCTGGGGAAAGAGAACGCGGTGGAAACGCCGGATAGGAGAGATTCGAGAAAGAGGCACTTTTAAAAAAAAAAAAAAAAAAAAACAACCAAGAAGAACTTTGCTGAGATTTCCGTTCCAAACCGGCCACAGTCCGCGCAGTCGCGCGTCGAATAAAAATTCTCCTTTCACTCTCTAAAGTACCAACTGAAGTACGCAGACGTCCAAATAATGTGCGCCGGGTGGGTAGAGTTAGGCTGCTCCCACGGGAAATGAACATGCAAAAAGAGCTTAACGCCTGCGGACGAATTTAAAAGCCGGGTTTCCGAGACAGACTCCGATATCGAGCCAAATGTCCGAGGACTCGGTCGGGAAAAGTCAACCGGTTAACGAGCGTCGGCCCTCGCCGACCCCTTCTGCGCGCCGAATCCGAGCGCGGTCGGGTGTTACGGGTACGGGCCATAAAAAAATAGTACTTATTGCTTAACAATTTCGCCGAATGCAAACTAGCAAAACTCCTTCAGGGAAATAAAGGGGGGGGGGGGGGGGGGGAGAAAAAAAAAAAAAAAACCCACCGTTTGATGTTCATCCAAAGCACCCTAACAAAGTATTCCCTCGTGTGCTTTCAAAGAGCAGAAATCGGAACAAAGACTTTCTTTTCAGACAAACCAAAAAGTTCTATTTGGTATGTCAGGTGCCTGAATAATTTTTTGAAAAAAAAAAAAAAAAAAAAAGGGCACAAAAATTTGAACACTTGTCATGTTTAGGTTGAGGACAGGTTTCGGAACCCGTGGCCTCACCGTCGACGCTAGGCCAAGAAAAGTAGAGGCTCGGTGTGAGTTGTGTAAATTCGATGAGGGAGAGGAAAAGATCTTTGGAGGAAGAAGAAGGAAAAAAAGGAAGAAAAAACCTGATTTCGCACTCCGTACCTTGACACCGAGAAACCGCGCGGTCAAGTACAAGAGCGAAATGTTTACAGCGGAAACGAGAGCGAATGTAATATTTATCATTTTGATCTCAACGATCACATTTATTAATGTTTACTTTTTCTTACGTCTCTCATAATATTGTACGAGACTTGAAATGCCCAAATCCAAACGGCAAGGACTCCGACCTTGCCGTTTTTCACCCGACTGCTCCCCGGATCCATCTCGCTAACGGATGATCCAACTTTGGTTCTTAATGTACGCCGAGCACGGATGCATCGCATTGCCCTTGAAGGATCTGACCCATTTCCGGCAATGTAAAAATAATGATACAAATAAATATGACAGGAGCTACTGATCAAGGTCCTCGGCGCTCATAAATAGGAGAGCGGCTCGTAGCGCCGGTCAAAGTCAAAGATCTCAAACTCATCTGCTCGTACAGGCGGACGGTAGATTTGTCGCACTGTAATTGGGAAAACTAATGAACTGTATTAAAAGACTTCGGTTCAAATAGCTGCACATCGGATGTGTTTGTAATGGCTTTTCACCTTGTTCATTGCATTTATGAACACGCATCACGTTTTAACGTGTACCTTAGTTAGCGACTACTTATTTACGCTCTGTTTTGATGGCTTTGTTGTAGTATAGGTTTCTGAAATGAGCATCGCGTGAGAAGCAATAAGTGGGGGAAAATCCGGCGCTCACATTTCCTGCTTGTTCTCACTCTTCTCAACGTTTATTCACCGATGCTGATCCTTTTCTCCAAAGCGACTTACGCAGCTGAGTAATTTCACTCGAGCTATGCGTGTAGCTCTACAACAAGGGTGCTACAGCTGGAGGGGGTATTGAACCCCACAAAACTTCGATTCCAAGGAAGCTGCTCTAGCCCCTGCGCTACCAGCTGCATCTTACCTGGCGCAAGGCCGGAGGGGGAGGGGACGCCGGTCCGTCGCAAGGCACCCCGAGCGGGACTCGAACCCCAGACCCGCCGCACCGAGCGGATGTTGACGACGGACGCTTACGAAGCTTTGCGGGAGGTTGATTAATTAAGAGCGTTATTTCCGGAAGCGTTCTCACTTTGCCGCTTTTTTTCCCCTCGAGTGCCTAAAACTTTTACCCGCTGCTGTATGCAGAAATATCTGTGTCTATGTAAGTGTGACACCGCAAATGACTGGGAAATCCTCCCAGTAATCAGCCAAGTAATGCAAGTTCATCTCATCTCTATCACCTTCTACGTTGTGCCGCTGCAGCGCTTGCCGTTGTCGTTATCGGGGGGATATCGCACCCTGGAACCGAGATGGAAGGGACCGGGGGCGGGAGCTGAACTCCCGAGGCCGATTTACGCACGTCGTAAACAGTGCCGAGATGCGGCGGGAGGAAGCGTCATCTTAAACGACTCTTCCCGTCACCTCGATAATCTCACCCCGGATTATGAAGGGAAAAGGGGCCTCGAACAGGTTACCGCGGTGCGCCGGGGCCCCGGTTCGTCCCCGTGTCCGGCTTCATTTGCCGACCTCCCTCTAGGAAAGCGAGGGTGCCGGCGGAGGTGGGCTGGGTCTGGGAAGAGCAGGAGGAAAACTCGAGCTGTGCTTCTGCTTTCAAGGTCACGTCGCTCAAAACGTAGAACCGGAAACCCGGCGGCACGCGTGTAGAAACGTAACAAAATCAAAGGAATCTCATTTCCGACGACGGCTGTCCGCAGCCGCCCTCGCGTCGCACGTATATTTCCTGCCGTCGGCTGCTTGTAAACTTTGTTCCGAGCAGAATCGCACATCCGGCATCTTCGCAAAGATAGAGGGAGGAAAATACTTGTCGATACAAATATGTACACGGAGGGGAGCTCGCCGGGAAGGTGTCACTTCGACTCGAACTCGAGGCAACCCTTACGATAGCTCGGCTGCGGTGCGCTTCGTTCCTACCTCTGCAGGCCCGGGCTACCGCTGACATTTACCCATAAACGCTAAGGCACCAAGCACCTTCTGCGTACGGAACCCAAAGCAATGCACCGCATCTCAAAGTCCAGAGTTACGCCGTCGATGGCGGAGATCTCAACGTTTCTCGCAACCCGTCCCTTCCCCTCTTTCCGCCGAAAGGAGACGGGGTGTAGAAAAAGTCTCGGGAACGCGCGTATCGCTATGACGGGAGCACGTAGTCCTTACAAAAATTTGCCGCGCTTCGCGCAAGTGAAGCGATGAGGCATTTTTCCCTCCGCCACTGGACACGCGATACACCCCGTCGCCTTGGGGAGATGATACGAACTTAATACGTGAGAAGTCACTGCGAGCGGTAATTAGGGATTGTGCCGTAGCAGGTAGCTGCTCCAAATAGGCCGCGCGCGCTTCCGACGGCTACCTATTTCTTTTTTTTTTTTTTTTTCCCGTCGCCGTCCAAATCCACGTTTTCCCGTCACGCCTTTGGAAGTCCCCGTATCAGAATAAAGACATTCATCGTAACATTTGTATTCCAGTCCTATCCGGGGAAATCGGGCGGGAAAGCGATTCGTCGGAACTAATGTGCCGCGGTGCTCCTCCGCGGCGCTGGGTCCGGTTCGGAAGGCTGCGGTCGCTCCGGGGAGCAATTTTAAAACCGTCGCGGTGAAGCTCCTGCAACAATGCGAAGGTGACAATTTTCAAGCAACGAAACGCTGGAAATCCCTTCGACCGTTGCGTACGAAGCCGTCCCGCAGCACGAGAAACGAAAGACGTCACAAGAACTCTTTCACGGTGGCCTTTGCTTGAAGCGGAAGACCTTCGTAGCGTGGAATTAAAGGAACTTGCATCACAGCTCAGTCTCGCACCTCACCGTAGGAGAAAGGCGACCGGAAGGTGCACGCACGCTACCGGTGGCAACCGAGCCTCGTCGTTCCCGTGCTTCCGTTCCTCTGTCCGTGACACCGCGACTAGTACCGTCGACAACGTGACCGGCAGGAATCGCACGAGTGAAATTGTCATCGGCGCCTTCCCAGCAGCCGCTTCGTGTTCTTCAAGAAAAGTTTCACTTTAAAAGGAGTTTGTTATTCGCGAGAAATGTCGCCCGTGAATTCTCGTGATGCTTGGCAGCACTTCTGCGCGTACATTAAATCCAGATCTTGGCTATAAATACCCGTACGCAAGGTAAAAACGATGGCTCCGCCCCCCGCAGCTATGATTTTTTTTTCTTCTATGTAGATATACAACAGAAGAGCCATTTACCTCCTGCGTTGCCACTGCTATTTAACATCGCAAGACCGTCGCGCCGCTGTCGCCGCAGCCTCCGCTCCTACCTCCGCTCACGATCCTCAGAGACACTCGGGAGAACGGCTCTGTATCTCTTGTCGTGTGACCCCCCCCCCCCCCATTTGGAAAGAGGGCTGCGATAGTAGTCGGTACTGCTTCCTTCGCTCCCTGCTTCCACTTGTACCTCACCCGGAACCACAAACGCCAAACCCATGGAATACGTCACTGGGAACGCTTAGTGTCAAAGCGCGCGAGACAGGCCAACGCAAATACTATCGCCGTACAAAACAATAAGACACGCTGTAGCCTGGGAGACACGGCAATTTACCACGCATTTACCCCCCGGTTCCAAAACAAGCGCGCTCGGTGGACGCCGATGCCAACCCCCTTGCGATCCTCTATCGCCTACGGTCTGTCGCACTTTGGCCCCGAATGAAGCTCCGGCTCAAGCGTTATCGCCGAGTTCCAGGCCGATGGTCCCCGGATACCCGGGAGTCGGCGGTTATTTTTCGATAAGGCTCGCGTGTCCGGCCCCGCGGAGGGAACAATGGCCTGGTGATGCGGTCCTGCGGCGAGGAAATGCTGCGGGGCGATAAGGCCGGGCCGCACGGACACCGCCGTCCGTGCTGTCCGCGCCACCGGAACCTGAAAACACCGCCTATCTCTTCAGGATAGAGCAATCGGGAGATTATTGCCAATCTTCACATCTGCTCCCAACAAAGGAGCGCCGCAGGTTCCCCTCTCCCCCCCCCACTTCTCTCGCTGCTTCGACCCTGAATTCGGTTCTCCCTTCCGGACCTGGCGACGACACGTACGCGGGATTTTGCTGCAGGCGCGTTCCGTTTGGGATCTCGCGGCGAACCGGCGCGGGTCTCGTCCAGCAAATTACCTAAAGAAGAGAGCGGGTGGGGGACGGGGGGGTTTGAATTCCTTTGTTTCTTCATATCATCAACGGAACTTTCAACACCCTACGCTTGCTTCTTTCTTAACAAATGTCCATCGAGCGAGGCCCTTTTGCACCCGAGACAGCGGCGACCCCAAGCCCGACCCTCGTCGCGACCGTAGTCCGGCTGAGCGGCAAAGAAGCCCGACCCCGGTACTTTTCCTCAACCCAACTACGAGCTTCATATTTAACCCTAATCATTTCAGCGGTGTAATTTTGAAGTGGAAGCCATTTATAAATCCTAAGTTACCATAAAATAACTTTACGCCATTGGCTGTAAGCCTATTCTAGATCAAGCGTAGCGCTACGGTCCAAAGCCCCGCGCTTAATAATTCCTATGACCCCGATGCCGATCCTTTTGCTCATCCAACCGTTAGTATGACTTTTCGACACATTTCCTTTCGGAACTCTAACAATCGCTTTAACCACATAACGGCTAGAGTAACGCTCGCTCGCTCGCTCGTCACTCTCGCCGTTGCCCTATTTGAGCTCAGACCCGGCTCTACGGTCCCGAGACTTGGCCCAAAATATTCCCTAAGGATTTCTCCGAGCCTCCGTCCGACCGTGGAGCTCTGCTTCAGCACGTGCCGGTTTACAGCTACAATTAAGCTTATTGGCAGGCGTTGTTCTTTATAATCCTAATTGCTATGATCGTCTACCCCGCGATGGACTCGTGTCCCGGCCGGTCCGGGATGCGGCCCGGCGATTCCGGAAGAGGTTCTAAACCGCCGCGACCCTGACGGGGACAAGCGGCTAAAGAAAGCGACTCGGTCAGTATTATAATACTTATTTTAATTTTACTTTCGCTGCATGAATGGCAAGATTCAAATCACGTTACACTCAAAGCATTAACCGAGGACTTGGCTGCTTCCTGCAATCTAAAGACGTGTTTCAAAAGAGATCTGCATACTTCAAATTGCCTAAAGTGCGTGTGTGTGCGCGCGCGTGTGCGCGAGAGAGACCGGATGTGGATTCTCGCTCTGTCATTGGCCTGCATCCCGCCCGTGTCTCCCCTGCCTCGTGCCCTGCGTTTCCGGGATAGTCACTAGACGGACCATCACGCCCACGCCCCTGCACCGGAAAAGTGGTTATTGATAAAGGACAGGTAAATTTATTCACTAAGAACTTGCAGTAGTTTCAAATGAGGCTACTTAATGGATTAAACACTATAAAGTGCTTTCGCTTTAACGCGACTTGAGTGTCGCTGTTAATTCGGTAAGCAGCCTACCTAAAGACCATTTAATTAAGAGCTCGACTACGACGAAAACCAACATATGACCGGAGACACTAGGAGCAAGACTGATAACCCCAGTCCGCGACTGTGATTATTTGTTCAATAAAAGGAATAAATGTACATTTTTTTCCTTTTTTAAACTGCCGCTTGCCCTTGAATTGATTGGAAACAAGATTATCCGTAGAAAACAGATCATAGCACGTAAAACTGAAAAAAGGTGGCTTGAATAAGGGAGAATTGCATTTTTCCAGCGTGGCTCAAATCCAATCTTCCTCTACCAGCAGGCAACTCATTCACTCAGAGTAACTCTGTTGAGAGAAGAAATATTTCGTGCGTGGAGATGGAGGCTCCTCGGCCACTGCTCGCTACCGGTTACCCGGTTGCCACGGCGGAGGGGACGGCCGGCGTCGGCGCCGCGCAACATCGAGGCGCGCCTCTCCACGGCTTCCGGACCGCGTGCGGCCGGCGGGACGCCTTCGAACTCCTCTCTGACTCCGGGTACCTTGCAATCTCACCGATGGAGAACAGCAGAGGCGATTGCGGGTTCCCGTCTTACGGGTTCGAGGGCCGGAGGCAGGGGCCGCGCGGAGGCTGTTCCAGGCCGCACGTGTCCAGCGCAGGCGGGTCCGCCGGCCTGACCGTTTCGCGACGGTTACCGCTAGGCCCGCTCTCTCATCCAATCAAACTGGGTATCGCAGAAGGCGGGAACCCGCAGACGGCCTCGCGTTCCACGCGTTTGTCGAGATTCATCGGGAGACGTGCGCTCAAAGGTAGCGATGCCTAAGAGCTGGAGACAGGGGCAACGCCGCCATGCATCGCATCGCTAAGCGGCACTTTCATTCCACCTTCCGACAAAAGGAATCGTGGTCAGGAGAAGCGGGAATGCGAAACTCCCGCGCGGGGCGGCCCCGGCAACCCGCTCCACGTTCCCGGCCCCCCGCGTGTCCCTCCGTAAATGACGGAATAAAAAAAAAGGAACGGAAGGAGTTCTCTGATCCGAGGATGTGAACACGATCAAATAGCAGAGCGGTTGCTTCTTACACAGACGAGGTTAAAAGGTACCTTTTCCCTCTACACGGCGAGACAGATGGAATAATCAAAGACTGGACGGCTCCTGCTTTCAGCTGCAGCGCTATAATAAAGCTGCTCTTGATACAGTTCAGCAGCTCCGTTTGTGTCCTTTTCAATTAGTACGAATTTATTAACACCTAAGCCAGGAAAGGAAAGACTGCCGTTACGTAAATGTACTCTCTATTTCTGAGTTTCTTTCTTTGACCTCGTTTAATCTTGGCGTTGGCACTTTTTTCTCTTTCGTGTCATTTCTGGAATCGCACTGTATGTGAAACGTGTGCCTATGATGTACTTTGTACCCATATATAATGAATTGCGCTCCTGTTTATTGCACTCCTCTTGCTGCAGTACTTCTAAGTCGAGCGTGCGTCTGGTATCGGTGAGCTTCAGCACGGCTCTTCTGATGTCATTGTGTGCCTCTGTGAGTCTCTCTCTGTGTGTGTGTCTCTGTGTGTGCGTGGATGTCTCCGCGGGGACACAAACTTGTCACGCTCCCGGTTGCCGTCAACTTCCCGAATTACATCCCGATGCCGTTATCCGGTACGCGGTGTCCTCCGCATGCCGGGAGCATTATTCTGTAGCCCACGAGCGGCGGGAGGTCTCCCCCATCCTGCGGTTTCCCGGCTACTTGTAGAGAAGCTCATTTAATCCACTCACCGAACTAACTAAACCAACAACTTGCAGCGAGACAAAGGCATACGCAATAAATAATACTAAATGTTTTCACTGAAAATGAAACCCGACTCATCGCTTTCAGCGTGATATATTTCTAATCTATTCTTTTGTGTTGCGAAAGCGTGTGCGAATAATCATTAGCAGGAACGCAGTACGCAAACTCGGGGGGGGGGGGGGGGCACGGTGGCACAGGGAGCAGCGCTGCTGTATCACAGCCCCTGCGTGCTGCGAGAGGATGTGGGTTTGATCCCCGCTCGCTCTGTGTGGAGTTTGCACGTTCTCCCCGCGTCCGCGTGGGATTCCTCCGGGTGCTCCGGTTTCCTCCCACACTCTAAAAACATGCTGTTCAGGTGGATTGGTGACTCTAAGTTACCCATAGTGTGTGGGGGAGAGAGAGAGAGAGAGAGAGAGAGAGAGAGAGAGAGAGTGTGTTCCACTGATTATACGGATGAGTGACCCAGTACAGCATTTGTGCATGCTCTCTTTTTTTTACAATGCTGGTAACTCAGGTATGTACACAGTACCTATACCAGAAAGCTCGGAGTGCGCGCGAAAGCCCGACGCCGCAATTCTCCCGGCGGTGACCGCGAAACCTACGAGAGCGACACGTCGGATGCGAGGCGAAGCGGCGAGTAAACGCGTACAGTCCCCCCCGGGAGGCCCCCTCGTCGCTGCGAGTTAAGCCCATGCTGACAGCGGTCTCACCGAGGTGCAGCCTGTTTCTTTCGATAAGAACAGAGAGCTGTCATTCTTGGGATCCGAGTTGGGAGGCCGCTCGTCGCTTTCCCTCACCGCTTCCGGCCACGGACCAACGCAACCCGGCCCCTGTTTCGGAGAGAGAGAAAAGAAAAAAAATCAAACTTATAACCACAGCGACAGCGTTCGTTCCGCCTCTCAAGAAGATGAATAATACATATAACCTTGGCTGGAAAGCGATAGCACCCTCCCCCAAACCGCAGGGATGCTCCGGGACGGGCGTGATCCGAGTAACACTAAATAAAGCGTCACCAAATCTACCTGTGCGTCGAGAACAGGATGGAGAAGAGAGCGCTGACGTTGGAAAGAGGAGCGCTCGTACGAGCTACATTCCGCCTCACTTAAACACACACAGAGAAAGAGAAAGTCAATGAGCCAATGAGACTCTTCCTCCATAATTGCTACGCTCAGCCTGTCCATGATCGTGCATACCGCCATAATATCTACTACTACATGTCCTACGCAACGGTTCATGATCGTGTACCTGGTTTTACCGCAAACCGGTCTTTGGGTATTTCTTAGCTACTTCATGCGGGGTCTTTCTTGATCGGAGCTTTACACTGAAATCGGTGACCGGATCATTACCTCTGTGGCTCAAGGTAGCGTTAAAACCACTTTAAAGTAGAAAAAAAACCTCCGCGATACACGGCGTTTCACGGTATTGTCCTTCCGCACACTCCTATCTCCAACAAAAATCTAATCTGAAGAATTTCCAGTCATTTTACTTTTTTACACACGACTCCTATAGCTTGACTAATGAGATAAGATGGTGTTCTCAAGGGCGTGTCAAGAGCGAGTTTGAATCAATAGCTTGGAACAATGTTCGAAAGAGAGAAAAACACGGAGGGGAAGAAAGACCACGAGACGAGGCTGAGAGAAAGAGTCAAACAGTCTTAAAGATTAATATCTATTTATAAGCATCGAGTCACAGTTTACAGGGTTTAAGACGGAAAAGAAAAAAATATCGTAAGCTTGTCTAGCTAATCGTGTCACTCAGAAATGAGTCATGCCATCTTTAAAGGTGCACATACGGAAACAATTCCACAACTTCTTCAAAAACTTCAGCGTTCCTCTTACTTTGCTACATCTTTTCTAACGTGTCTTCCAGATGTCGCACCTTCCCGACGCTAAACCGTGCTCGACTGCACGTCTCTCCTTTAAACGTTGGAAACTATCACATTATTTACACGTCTCCATTCGTTCGCTTAGCCGACGCTTTTCTCCAAAGCGACTTCCAACAAACTCTACGCGGTGTTATCAGCCCACGCACCTTATTCGCCGCGGTAACTTACACTGCTAGATACACTACTCACACTGGGTCACTCATCCATACGTTTGGGAGAGACTTCAACTCAGTTGCGCGCCCTCAGCTGTCTGCTTCACATTTATGAGGAGCTTCTGCACTTTGTTGATGGGGTTTGCACTTAATACGGCTATAAACATCCAGAGACACGCTAGTGCTGCCCAATTAAATACAAATCAAATAACATTTCAACCAAATATATCTACGCATCTTTGGTACCTCACGGAGAAGAAACGCAAAGGCCTGAAACAGAAAGAGGGACTCTTTCCGGGATGTTTCCTTTTTTTCGACGTCCACAAAGCGGGCAAATTTCGATGAAGTACACGCTTTCCTTCAATATTGCCTCTGCTCTCTCAAGTTTCGGTGTAGCTATAAGGTAAATAAATCTGTGAACTAATGTAACGGAGATTGAGACCGATGCAAAATATTTTCAGATTTTTTTTTCCATTTCGCTGAACTCCTATTATCGTGTTAATCACAGCAATTTGTCCTGCTCGTGTGTTGTATTCAATCGTGGTCAGGCGCATGAGTTATTTTTACATATTTTTAGTTAATAACATTTAGTTGTTTTTTTTTTTTTTTTGTTCGCCTGCAATTTCGGGGCTAATTGATACGATTTCTCTCTTTTTTTTTTTTTTTCTTTTTTTTTAAAAATGCCGATGATGTCTCTGATTTGATAGCGTCATACTGCTCCAGAAGGTTGTCGGAGTTGAGTTCTCTCAAAGATTTGCGGTGGAATCTACAAACCGGCACTGACACAGATGTGAGCAGCTGTAAGGGAAGCACCGGTCAGGAAACCCAAACCCTACCGAGTCCTGTGTCTCACGCTCAATAACGTGAGCATCATCAAACTTTAAACAGGCATCACAAGAAACCGTTGCAGAGCATGTTTTTTTTTTTTTTTTTAACCTTATATGTGCTATAAAATTCCAGTATGTGTGAAAAGGCTGCTTCTCAACCGTTTAGAGTTGTGGAAAAATGCTCAAACTACATCAGTAAGAACACGGTATAAAAACACTGCAGAACAAAACAAACAAAGTGCAAAGAATAGAAAATAAAAAAAGGCAATATACTCGACCATACTATGTACCTGCATGAGAAGAGGAAAATAATACATTCTAATACAATTTTTGCTGCTTCCAAAAATGATCTTCAGGGAGGTCTGCCAAAAAAGAAACAAGGGAAAAAAAAAAAAAAAAAAAAAAAGAAGTTCTTTCTTTTCCAAAACCATTTTACCTTCCTAGCAGAGTGAATAACTCACAACTATTATTATACATACTCATATGTAGCTTGTGTTTAATCAGGTTTACTGAAAGCATAATATTTTTGCATATCTGTTTATTGCACTTTATTTGTTTTTATGTGGAGGTACTGTAATTATGCACAGAGAGCAGGTACAGTATAGTGGACCTCTACATTAGTGCGAGGTACAAAAAAATGGGAGTTATTGTAAAGTACACCGAGCAAGTTATCAAGGACATCTCATATAGATGTACATCAGCTCAAGTATACACACACACACACGTATATATGCTTATATATGGATATATATACATGTACTGTATACATAGTGTGTGTGTGTGTATATATATGTATATATATATATAATATATATACATATATATATATAACTGTGTGTGAGTCTATACCGCTTTAACAACATGAGCAACAACAACGTGATTTGTGTTACTCTGGTATTTCACTACTTCTTTTGGCCTTACACTTAATCGCACATTTGCAGACGCTCGTTCCATCGTCTCCGTGTGTTTTGCCGCAAATGAAATGGGCCTGAAAGAAAAGCTCCGTCACCGGTTTCCTCTGCTTTCGGCCGCACGCTGCCGTGTCACAGTCCACGTGCGCGTCTGCCCGTCCGTCGTCTTGACACGAGCGTTTAGACACCGGGCCCCCAGGGTGGCCAAACACACCCTACATTTACTGGGTTTAAACGGGAGTCACCAGAGGCGACAGAAAGGTCAGCGGCTAAATGCACATCGTGCTTTAAAAACCCTTTGCTTAGCAGTCAGGGAAACTGTCACAGATAAAGCGTTTGGCTGAAACCGTCGAATTTCTCCCAACAACTTCGGAGGGGTTAAGAGTGATACGATTTCGGCTAGAGAAAGTATACGGGGCAAAATGAGCTCCATTTTAACACGGAGCCGACATCCGAAAACCGCGTTGCACGTTGATTAACCGGGAATTTCGTGGTAATTTCTAGAATCCTCTCCAAGCCAGCAATATCTTTGATCGTGTACTTAAATGCTCTTGTCTGTAAATGTTACAAACTGATTCTTCCTAAGAGTGTTGATATGCGCTGTAATATATTGTGTTCATACGTTATTATAGACTTCTTTGCGTGTAATGCTCCTGTAAGCTATCGGCCGGCAACGAGCGTTCCCCGATGGCCTCCGTTGGCGGCAATGATCTCAGCGTCTTTGTCCATTCGAGGGTCGTGATCCCGAGGTCTTCTCGAAAGGTGGAAAGCAACGTTTTCGGTGGCGAACCCCGTCCTCGCTTTCCCTTCGGCGGCGGCGGCGGCGCCCATCGCATCGCCGCCTTCGGAAGTCTCCGGTCAGGAATTCGCAAAACTTGATCGGCTAGTCGCGTCCGTCGTTCGGCGACGGTGCCTTCCAGCCGCAGCAGACCACCGCGTCCTAACACCTCTTCGTCCGTGATCCGACTGCGGCAGGAGATGCCCGGAATTTGACGTAAACCGCGTGGGTTAAAAAAAAAAAAAACGTTCAGTTTGCGGCCTGTCCTTTTCGTAATCGTCCGGGTTTCGCTGGCATAGATGGCTGTTGGGATCACGATAAAGACGTTTGCTTAGGGGGTACACAACACTTTTGTAAATCGGGAGGTAGCGAGAGTGACCCTTACGGTCTCCGATGCATCATTATCGAGGTAATGACTTGAACGATGGCCGGCAACCCGAATACGTTTGTCATCTTCTTCGCCGCTGCCGCCGTGCTGTTCCCAAGCACTGTCCCCAACATTCATTCCCTTTGGCGAATACTGCTAATTAAAAAAAAAAAGAAAAAAAAAAAAAAACACAGAAGAAAGCCAGAAAAAGTGTAACATAGGCCAAAATGGTTCCGTGATTCTAGCGGAAATGCATACGCGGGTGGTTCCCAACTTACGACGGGGTTACGTTCCGCGAAACCCATCTTAGATGGAAGATGCAAAGGCTAGACCGTGCCGTTCAAAACGCGCATTGGTATTAGCGGAATGAATTCCGTACTGCATAGCTACGGTGTTGTTTTGGTCAGTAGGACTATGGGATATGTAGTATAAAGACCGTGAACAATCCCGAAAACATTAAAGCCTTGCGACAAGAGGCTGAGTCACACATTGAATATGCAAGTTTCTTGTGCTTTCTGCCACTTTCTCCTCTACTTTGGAACGGAATATCAATTTCGCATTAAAACCATTCACATGGATTCCATGAACCTTATCGGCGTTCCCTAAAAGGGTTGTGTGTATTCGCAGAAATAGCATTCCATTAACATAATCCCCATGTTTTGCCTGTCGAAACAGGGCACGCGGAGGGAAAAGTTGGAGTCTGATGTGATACAACACGCGAGTCCCAATGCTCCTCCTCTCTCTCCCCCTCTCGCGCACTCTCCGTCTTCTCTTCAAGGCTTTCAGGAATGGAAATGAAGAGAAGCCGTTTCAAGTCTGAAAGGAAGAAAGAAGATGCCTCCCTATGCAGCGCAAATATGAATAATACAAGTTAAACAACCGAGAGGGGGGAAAAAAGGAATAGGCTACGAGAGGGACGCGATGTTCGTTTTTTAGAGGAAACTTTCTGCAGGATGATGTAATGGAGCTGGCATGAAACGGAACTAGGAGTGGTCCAGGCCCTATCCCTCCGGCAGCCCTGTCAGTCACGTATGATTAGGACCTGTATATGCGCCAACGGTGCTGGCTACTCAGTGCCAAACTCCTCTTGAATGTTGCAAGAATTGCCACTGGCTAAAGCTGGACAGGAAAGAAAAAAAATCTGCTAAGCAGTTCGTAAGGTTTTCGCCGTGTGGGTTTTGCCTTCGCCGAGTGGTGAGATGACACAGACGGGCATAAATGTGTCGGTAAAATAGAGGAAATTTAAAGGCGAAATTCCTATTCAATTCGGTCAAATCGCAAATCTACCGTCTCGCGTTTCCGAACTCTCGAATTCAGACTAACCGGCTCGCCGAAAAGAACGGGCCTTCGTACAATTAAATCCGTACACCGGTGACAAGTGCGTTAGGGTATTTCTCAGAAAGCCGTGCAAACGGCCGTCTCGCATCCCTAGGCAGCGAAGAGCGTATTTGAGCACCTACCTTCTTCGTGCGCAGAAGAAGACCGCTGACGCGAGGGTCTACGCCTCTTGCCGTCCCCGTGGTGCTTGCTGTCAGGCTGAAAAAGCTGCAGCCCTCCTGTCAAGAGTGTGAAATGTGATCGCAGTGCTACGGTAAGACCGTTTCATTCTCATTCTACCCACGTCTTCCTCCCAACGCCTCACGAGGCTCCGCTAGAGCTTCGCGGCAAACGCGAAACCCACCGGCCTCCCGCGGTCGAGAGACGATAACAGTCGAGACGACGCGACGAGACCAAGCAGATGTTTGGCAAACCGGGGATATCTCCTCCGGTGAGGTGCTACCACCCTCGCCGAGTTGCACCGGAGCTGCTTGGAGCAAAAAAACCGAAGGAAACATCTACTGGACAAACAGCATCTGTAGCTGGGAGGGCGCAAGGCTTACAAAACTAATTCGGATGTAGAATCCTTCTACGTGGGTGTTCAGCAACAAACAATCGGTAGGTAGGAAGTCCACCAAGTACCGGAACCCTGGAACTTACCCCCGAGGACAATGTAATCATCTTCTAGTATTGAGGAGACTTTGCTGGGAGATTTCTTTTTTTTTTTTTTTTTTTTTTTTTTTGTGCTCCGAGCGCCACGTGGCAGCCTATCGTCGCAGGCAACGGAGCTCTGAGCTCCTGTGGAACATTCTGTTTAGATACAAAGTCAGAGAACCTTATGGGACACAAATGATCTTTGAGGACAGTGACAGAATGACCAGATCGATTCCGTTAATGAGGAGAACAGAAGGACCGTTGAAAGAATATACGGTGCATTTTATCGCAAAACCGGACCGTTGTCACTCGTGCTTCCTAAGATGCCGGTAAACGCACAAACGTCTGTTTATTCAAAAATACCGGGAGCCGCGGTTAGGAAAGGCAGCTGCTGGTCCACGAGGAATATGCTGAACAGCTTCTTCACGGTACATATTTTTCCAGTGTTTTTTTTTTTCCTCTCTTATGTTATACTCAGGGGGGCGCAGCGGGTCGGACCGGGTCCCGCTCTCCAATGGGTCTGGGGTTCGAGTCCCGCTTGGGGTGCCTTGCGACGGACCGGCGTCCCGTCCTTCCCGGGTGCGTCCCCTCCCCCTCCGGCCTTACGCCCCGTGTTGCCGGGTTAGGCTCCGGCTCCCCGCGACCCCGTATGGGACGAGCGGTTCCGAAAATGTATGTGTGTGTGGCGTCTGAGAAAAGAATGACTATAATAATATATCAGCGTTTTACTGCTAATTGATTGTTTCACTGTAAATATCTGCCTCATAGTCCAGTCCTTTCTGTCTTTTTCCATTTCGTATTGCTCCATTAGCGTCTGCTTTGGCGAGTCACTTCCTGTCATATTAATGATTCTAATTGACATGAATTAAATGGAAAGGAGGAATTATATCTGCGTTAATAACGGGTAAAGCTGGTATATCAATATCTCGGAGAGAAAGAGAGAAAAGCGAAATGTGAAACTAATTACGAAAGTATTGCGCAGCTTCTCCTCTTCAGTGTTTCTGCGAGCGCAGAACTTTGCAAACAGCTATCCTGGAAAATAAAGATTACTTATAATTAATCAGAGGCCAAAAAAACTTGCATCTCTACTCAGATACCACTATTTTGTACAGAACTAAGGGCACTAAGCATAGGCTGGAATGGTCCACACACACACACGCGCACGCACAGTCCGAAAACGCTTGTCCCGAGCGGGGTCGCGGGGAGCCGGAGCCTAACCCGGCAACACGGGGCGTAAGGCCGGAGGCGGAGGGCACGCACCCGAGAAGGACGGGACGCCGGTCCGTCGCAAGGCGCCCCAAGCGGCACTCGAACCCCAGACCCGCCGGAGAGCGGGACCCGGCCCGAGCCCGCTGCGCCGCCGCGCCCCCTCGTGACAATAAACAAAGGAAGTATATAGATACACACACACACATTTTCAGAACCGCTCATCCCATACGGGGTCACGGGGAACCGGAGCCTACCCAGCAACACAGGGAGTAAGGCCGGAGGGGGAGGGGACGCACCCGAGAAGGACGGGACGCCGGTCCGTCGCAAGGCACCCCAAGCGGGACTCGAACCCCAGACCCACTGAAGAGCGGGACCCGGTCCAACCCACTGCGCCACCGCGCCCCCCTTATATAGATAGACTAGAAACAAATTTTATACCTTCATATATTTCTCTTTTTTCCCCCCCAACCTGTTTGTATGTTTCTGGCAGCGTTGCCTAAACCTGCAGAACTGCTCTTGCCGTACTGCTGCACGCACTCATACTCGCACCGCTGGAGTCACAGGGGTTAGAGCTGCTACCTTTGGACCCAGGGGTCGCAGGTTCGAGAAAAGCGTAAGCAAAATGAAGAAATGTAACGTAACATACGTCACCTACATTACGCGTGCGGCGACGGAAGGCCGCAAGGGGTGTCCGTACGGGTGCGATGACCCTCGTGCTCCGCGCTTGGCCGCAAAGCCTCTCGGCCACCCGCGGAGCGCAGCCTAGGAGCTCATTTCAAATTCCTCCTTCCTGTCTGCCGCAGAGTCTACATCTCTATCTCTCCCAGGAGGTAGAGAAGGGGAGTTGTCTCCTCAGCTTGAAGAACTCCTCGCTACGAGCCCTAATGTATTCCCTTTGTGTTCTGCACGAAAGATACATTACAGCAGGACTTTATTGCTGGAGAATATGTGCCATAAACAATGACATGCAGATAAAAGCAGGGGGTGTACATTTCAACATGGTAGTAACTGCCTCTTTCTGACTCCATTTTTTATTTTCACTGTACTGCATTTACTAACGACTACATTTAAAATGTCCAAAGACCAAGGACGCTGTGAAAACAAAACCAGGAGAATGAAATATTGATAGGAAAGAATGGAAAAAGATATTTCGACTTTTTTTTTTTTTTTTTTTTTTTAAAGTCCCACACCAGCAAAAATAATTTCAGTTTCATTTGGAAATTCTTGCACGTATGCGAAACATACCGTATAAACGTAAGCAAAAACGCAAAACCAATGATAACACTCCAGAATTAGAAACACGTTTGTCCTCAGCATACAGACACGTCGGAACGCTTCCACACATCTTGCTAATAATTTCATGGTACGCTTAAATTCATGTAGTTAATATTTTATTTATTCATTTAATTTTTCAAAACTATTTTTTAATAATAAATTTTACGTTGAGGTCAATAAAGAATCATCACAATGAACAAAAATTACTGTAGAAAAGAATTCCACGGGTTAAAAAAAAAAATATTGTTATTGTTATTATCTATAGCTCAGGTTGGTTTACATTTCCCCTCAGTGGTTCTGAATACAGCTCTCCAAAAAAGCAAAAGAGATTAATATCTGACAATAATACACAGAAATATTGAAATGGTCACTTCTCCCATTTCAAGGGATTGCTTCTTGGTTTCATCGGTTCAAGCATTAGGGTCCATATACATACAGCAATAACATCACCACTTGAATAATACCTGCATTCTCATCTAGGGCCTGGAGTTCATTAGGAGTCGGGGGTTAACGGGCGGACACCGAGTCACTTTTGTACCTTCCGGTGTGTTATTTCCTGCCCCCGCCATCATTCAGCAACTGCAAAGTCAGCCTACCGCAAGGACGTTGATTACATGAATTATGAATCGATGGCTGTATAAAAAAATTCAGGAGGGATACATGTTTTAAGAAGGGGGAAATTAACGCAACTAAAAACGTAATTGCAGATGTCATCATAAAATCTATATCTAGCAACACTTAATAACATTTAATTTAGTTTTTTTTTTTTTTTTCTTCATTTTCTCGCTTTTTTTTCCCCTCCCCCTTTTTTTCTTACTAAAAATGGTTGAAGAGCAGATATAGTTTTGCATCATCTATACAACAGGCTATAAAACACCACTTGTCACAGTCCAGAAAGCACATATAGATGTGTTTGTACCGCATATAAACGTATGTATTAAGATACTTTGCGTGCATGGAGTTTTGCAAATTTGCCGCTTACAGACGTCCTTCCCGGAACGCGCGCTGACCTTCCGGCTAAGGCCACGTACGTTCCTCCGGACAACGCGCCCGTTGACCCATTTCCTCTCCGGAACGAGCGAGCGTTTCCCTCTCTTCGCACCTTCCACGCCGCTCGGTCTGCCTTACGACCGCCGACGGCGCCTTTAGAAAGTGCAAATGCTTTGGCTGATTCCTCAAACGTAAGGTAGCATCTCCGGCTCTCGTCCCCGCTCCACCCCACCGCAGGGTCCTTTCCGTTTCGTCTGCGTCGCGAATGTTTGGCGATCCGTATTTGTCTCCTTGTTTTATGCATTGTTTTTTAAATCTTTTCCTTGCACCTGTAGAAAATGTCCCGGCAACACAAACACACAGGCAACGTAAATGAAAACACTGACAGTTCTGTGAGATTGTATATCCACCCCCCCCCCCATGGATCTCCTCTCCTCTCCCCACCCCCACCCCCACCCCCCCACCTGTTTCCCAGAAACGAGAGAGTGACATGTCAATATCCTGCTAGTTGGACGATTGAGTGGTAGTTCCGCTCTTCAAGTACGCGAGAGTTATATCCTTCTTTTATCGACGGGTTTTTTCCTTTCCGCTTCGGTCCGTTCCTTGTTGGCGGATCTCTTTTCTTCGCGTTTATCTCAGTCTTTACGTTGTTTTTAGGGTTACCTTTCAACTTATAGGGTAATGTGCTTCAATAAAAATCGTTCCTTTATTTCACGTTGTTTTTCAGTATACCACGTCTTTAATAAATTGAAGACTAAATGTTTTTGTGTTTTTTTTTTTTTCTTTTTAAATTTTCTTAGTTTATGTGTCATTCATGTACATATGTGGCTCTTCTCTTCGCCTTTCCTTTGAGTCTGTGGTCCTGCAAAGGCATTTGGAGTACAGGTTCACACGTAGTATTCCTTGTCTTTGTTCTTCTTGTTCTTGCTGGAGCTCTTGGCACTATTGGCTGGCTTCTCCTTCACCACGGTGCCGTTGGACTGCGCCGAGTTGCTGATGTAGTTGCGACTCTCGTCCACGTGGTAAGAGCCCTCGTCGCGGTTGCGGTACTTGTACATGGCGTACAGAAGAATGAGGATGCAGAGCGCGGCAGCCGCAACGATGCCCACCACCATGCCCGTGGTGCTGCTCGACTCCCGGATCACTTCCGAAGGACCCGAGAAGCTCCTTCCTCCGGAACCTGTGGGGCTGGCTGTTTCGGCAAAAACAGAGAGGCAGACCGGTTACTGTACGGCTCGTACCGACACCATCCCTACTGCTGTAACGAAAGCGTGCTACGCTCTTCTCTCTTGGCTGAACTCCAAACTAGACCTTCTCAAACGTTTCAAGTGAAGCTACACATGCGAACCTTCGGTAAAATACAAAGCAATCTTTTACATATACTGTCCATCCTCAGAACGCTGCACTGTAATGGGGGAGGCAATTTCAAAAAACAAATTTACACCGTTCTTGAAGCTTTGTATTTTCACATACTGCATGCATACATACATACAAACGTGTGCGTATATACAGTACTGCGCAAAAGTCTCGGGCACTTAGATCTGTTTCACAAAAACATTTGTTTTAGACGGTTATTTAATGCCTTCTGCATGAGTGTCGATGGGAAAGAGCATACTTGACATTTTCAAGCACACACACACACACACACACACACACATTTTCAGAACCGCTTGTCCCATACAGGGTCACGGGGAACCGGAGCCTAACCCGGCAACACAGGGCGCAAGGCTGGAGGGGGAGGGGACACACCCAGGACGGGACGCCAGTCCATCACAAGGCACCCCAAGCGGGACTCGAACCCCAGACCCACCGGAGAGCAGGACCGTGGTCCAACCCACTGCGCCACCGCACCCCCCCCCCCCCCATTTTCAAGCATTCCTTTCGCAAACACTTACAGGATTACAGGAAGGGTTTTGTATGTTGCTAAAGGAAGAAAGTACACGCACGCAGAGTCTGAGACCGCTTGTCCCCGGCGGGGCCACGGAAAACCGCGGCTTAACCCGGAAACAGAAGGGCGCAAGGCCGCAGAGGGAAGGGACGCACCCAGGACGCTGCCTGTCGCAGTCTGCCACAAGGCGCCTCAAGCGGGACCCGGCCAAACCCGTCGCGAGCTCGCTCAGGACAAGCGGTTGCCGACGATGGATGCTTACTAAACTTTGTAGGAATCTTATTAAAATTAAGAGCGTTATTTCTGGAAGCATTCTCGCTTTACCGCTTTTTTCCCCCCCCAACCGAGTGCCTAAAACTTTTGCGCAGTACTGTATACATACAGTAAAGATAATGTTTCACTGTACGAAAATGTAAATAAATACAAACATATCTACGCCTGTTCGTGAAAAAACAATGGATAACAAGCACTGCGAAACACAAGCGTGAAAGACATGTAAAGAAGAGCTTCCTACAGGCGGTCCCCGATTTACGATGGGGTCACGTACCGCGAAACCCACCGTGAGTTGAAAATGCATTTAACGCGCCTAATACGCACATCAGCGGGCGAGCATCGCGCGAGACCATCGCACCGCACATCGCTTGCCCGGGGGGGGGGGGAACTATGGTTTCTACTCAATGTCTATCACCAGCTCACCGTGGTAAAGTCGAACCATCGGGGACCGCCCGTAAATATATATTTAGGAATGTTACTGTATGGTGTTCCTAACATCCCTTGTTCCGGCGTCCGCTCTTCCGCAGATGAGCCACATAAAAAAAAAAAAAAAAAAAAAAAAAGAGCGCGATATAATGACATTTTAAGCAAACGCTACTTAATTTGTGCCGGATGGTCAAAAAATGACATCGGCGAGCAGAACTTTCAATCATCTCACTCATCTAGCAGCCGCGCACCGTCTCAAACGCGGCGCAAAAAGACAGACGCCGAAGGGCGCCCGGTCCTCACTCGTGTGCCCACAGCGACGGAGAGGAGCGGAGCGCGGCCGTTGAGCGAAACAAAATAAGGCCTGCTCTAATATGGTAATCGGAGCACTTCCCCGTACAATGGTGACACTTGAATGATTTGTAGGATAATTGAAGATGCAGCCTCAACATAATTACAATGCCGATGCCGGGAAGGGAGGAGGCCTAACATGTGGCCCTATTTTTATTCCAATTTAATGAATCCAATAAAGCCTCTTTAATGAACTCTAAATGTTTGATAATGGCATTAATATCTGACAAGAATGGGTTCTGGATCCATTTGCTCCTTGAATGAGAAACTGATTACATATCAGAGAGCCTCCATTATATACTACTGCTGTCCAAATTGTAATCTCTCTCCCCATCAGCTCCGATAGCTCTCCACAACCCCCTTCAACATTCTCCTGACTAATGTTCTTCTCAGATACAGACTCCCCCGGTCCCCAGATTTAGCCCGTGGCACTTTCTTCAAATTTCTACAACGGTCAGCACACAGAAACTCCTGGCATTTATGTTCTCTTTGACTTCCAGGAGACCCCATTAAACTCCTCCGTTCCCATTGGGAAAGAGAGAGGCTCATCTCGATTTGTGCATCACTTCTACTGAAAATAGAAAGACTGGGGAATATGGAATCTGAAAGCTTCTCAATCTGATTTCAAATATGAAATTATGAAGATAAGAATCCTTCTGCGGTCCACACGGAAGAACGGTCCAAGAACAGGCGAGAAACTAGGTTTACTGAAAATACGACTCCCGACCGGTGGCTTGCGCGTGAGCAAATACGCAATAAAAGGGGACAGCTGGTAGCGGTTAGAGCCGCCGCCTTGGGACCTAAAGGTCGCAGGTTCAAATCTCACCTCTAGCTGCAGTACCCTTGAGCAAGGTACTTACCCTAAATTGCTCCAGTAAAAAAAATTACCCAGCTGTACAAATGGGTAAATAATTGTAGGTAGATTAACAGCGCCGGCGGCGTTAGAGGAAAAAAACGGTAGCTAAATGAATACACGAAAATATCTACCCAATGCAGAAATTCCTCGATGGCAAAACGCATCTAGATCATGCAAGGACAGAAAAGCCAGGAGACGCGCGAATGCATTGTCGATCGCGGTTTGAACGGCGTACGCATGCTCGACGGTATAAAGGCGTCACGAGAATGTCGAAATAGTTGGATAACATCGACTTTGCTGAAACGCGTACTTCGCCGGCAGGATGCGACTACGTCTCAGCATTCAGCACCCTATTTACATTCACGTAGCGGACGTTTCCCTCTAAAGCGACGTACGTCTCATAGAAAATACAACGCGTTCATTACGTGAGCAGGAAGAGACGCGGCTTAGATGCAGACGTGCGATCCTTAAGCGCACCTGGTTTCTTCCTTTCCACCACATGAACCGACGTTCATCACACGAGCAGCTGCGTAAAACTCGGATTTCGTGAGGTACTACGGAAGTGAGAACATCCCGTTCACGTTGCGCTTCGCTTTTACCTCATCCTTTGCGCCTCAAATTGTAGGTATCTCTCACGAGGTCGCTTAAGTTCCCGTCTGCTCTCGCCACCGAACAGCGAGGCCCCCGCGCTACGCGGAAGCCCTGCCCACCTGTCCCGCGGGAGCGAACGAACGCCGAAACGGTCAATGTGTCTTTCGCGGTTTTATGACCCACTTCTTCCACCCCGGTCGGGTATACGTCGGCGACGCCGGTAGATGTTCAAGGACGAGGGGAACCGCCACCGGGAACGGCTACGACCCGCCGCCGCGCATTTTCCCAGCCCGTGACGGGACCCGCTACGGCCGCAGACGGCCGGGCAGAGCGCGGGCCCTCGCGGGCGGAATGCCGATCGGGGACAACGGCAAAGGCTTGGAAAAAACAACGTTCGACGGGGACTCGAGCTCCCGAGAAGCGCGGAACGCCCAACGAGGTCACCGGGCCGCCGCGGCGGCCAAATCTTCCCTCGAATTAACCCGCCTTTCACTTTCGCCAGCGATCTAATCGTAGCGCTCGGATGGGCGAGCGCAGCTGCTCCGCGACCGAAGTGCACATTGAAGCCTGGCTGTTCTTTAACGAGCGAGTGAGAGCGCAACTGCCAAGGAGCGCTCCTCACCCATTAACCGCAGGTCACTGCTCTTGTCACACCGGTCGTAAAAAATAAAAATCAAGCATTTGAACGGCATTTAAATTTGTCGTAAACTTCTACTGGAATTAATGACATTACAGCATGTTACGGCAACGTAAAACAATTATTTTGCGAGCGGTCGGTTGACTCCGTCAATTTCATAATCGGATAAGACGCTATTTTTACCGGTAGCGTCGTACCGCATTACGCGAACGGTTCCGTATTTTATCCGTCGATACGTTCAGCGTTAGTTCACGCGCAAATGTCGCTACAGGTGAACCGGCACGTCCGCATGCTTATTCACTGCACATGATGACAGCAATGTGGCTTGAGGTGTATACCATCGTAACAAATGGGCAGGACATGACAAAGGACATTGTCACGGTTGGTAAGCAGCTGCATAGGGAAGCAGCGCAGCGCATGATTTAACACATCCTTGCTACGCTCAGACAGGAAACTTAATTCGTAGTTCAACGCTCTAAAGCTCTTAAGGTAATTCACATCCAGTGTCATTTTTCTACCCCGGTTGGGCCTGTCGTGTTCTCGATCCATCCGGGATTGTTCATTAAGTGTTTCTCTGGGATATCTGACAACGGCATCGATACAGGTGTTACAGGAAAAAGAAGAATAAAAGGCGTGTGTGCGTGTGTGTGTGTGCGTGTGTGCGTGTGTGTGTGGAGGGGATACCTCAGAGATAAGAGCTATAATTGTTGCTACTTCAGGAAATTAATTTCAAAGTTGAAGAAGGCCAGGGAATTATGGGGCTACTTAAAGGATTAAAGCTCTAGCGTCTATTGTGCGGCGGAAGATATGTCCGTCTTTGTCCGAGGCAATTACCATACATTGGCTTTACTTGGAGTCAGTCGGTCGCAACGATCCCCAGACAACTCAAATCACATTTTACACGTTCGAGTCGCTCAAATATTCACTAATTGCTTCGTTGTTTCTACCTAGAAGGACTGCGATTAATGGGCGGCCGGTGGCGTCGCGGTCGGAGCGGCCGCCTTTGGCTCCGAAGGTCGCCTTCTCGATCTCCGCCTCCGGCTGCGGTGCCCTTGAGCAAAGCGCTTGCTCTGCGACCGCTGCGGTACATTCGCCCGGCTGCGGGATAGGCTCCGGCTCACCGCGACCCCGCTCGGGACAGGCGGTCGTTGAAATTTCGCCGGATCGCGATTACTTCATTTACAGTTTCACCGTTGATTTCGTACGGCTTGGATGACTTGACGAAGCAGTTCGGGTCTGATTTCGGGGAATGTGCTTTTATAAAGGCTACAACGGCAATGCTCTTCCACGGGTGCGCTCTCCTGTCTGCTCATCGGACGTTCACTCAAGGGCCGGGTACAGACCGGGTAAAGAGGGGAACGTGGATTGGTAAGCACACCAGGCTGATAAGCGACATCGCAAGTGAGACGGGCAAACCGATATGCATGCGTATACCGGGGATCGGAGAGTGTCGCTCCGGAATGATGCAGGTTGCAGAACGTAGCAGTTTGGGCTTCACCGTGTTGCAACCCGTCCTCACAGGAGGAGGCCCCGATGACCACTCGTTGATGCTCCATCGCTCCAAACGAGAGCTGACATAACCGGGAGGGTCGGTGCCGGAGACGAGCGCCTTGAAGAACGGACCGCGGGCCGAGGTGCGCCTCGAGCGGACACGAGGGTAAGAAAAAAATGGCGGACAAGCGGGTCTCTTTCGGGGGGTAAAGCGGACGTAGAAACTTCGGTGAAACTGCCAAAATAACCTCTCCCTCTCCACAGGCAGGAGTCACGTTACCGTGTCGCTTCCTGACCTCCGTTGGGAAAGGGGGGAGAAGAAAAAAAAAAAAAAAAAACCTGCTGTTTTATTCATAGGGACCCCAGTTAATGTTTCAGTCATTTAGTTGCAAGTCATTTCCTTTGCGGGGGATGTGGAGCGAGGCTGGGATTTCAGCACGACAGCAGTGAGAATATCGGATGAACCAAACAACAATATCATAAGAGACGCATCCATAATAGATACAACCGAATATGTTATCGTCACACGAGTGCCTGTTTCAAAACTTCTCCGCTGTTGGTTTTCAAATGAAACTATGGGGGGAGGGAAAAAAAGTCTCTGCAATTAATTGTCTCACTGCGCGAATGCCCTGAGATGCCACAAAGGAGAATGAATCCAGATTGCGCGTACCGGGGTACTTGGTGCACATGGCTTGAAATGCCCATAACCCACGAGTCAGGCTCGCTTTCGAGGGGATACAGGCGGAGGAAGGGTCACTTGTAACCCTTCCCCTCCTGCCGTCCAGGCTTGCACCCCCTACAAGTCTTTAAAGAGACATTAAGAGATTTGGGATTAGGCAGCATCTGCGGGGACTGAAAGAAATATTTTAAAGCCCTTCAAGCCACTCTCATCTTTGGCATTTATTTGGCAATCTCAAGTGATAAGACTAGTTTGAAGCAAAGACAGAGGGGGTGGAGCAAACGCTACTACTTTGACCATAATGAATGGGCACCACACTGAGAGATCGCTCTTCCGTAGGGATATTATCAGGGTCACGTGGTGTAACGCTGCACGGCAAATCGACTCCATTTATCACAAAACTTCTCATTTTACATTTACCGTGTACATTTTTCCATTCACCTTAAGCCATTCTCCCAAGACAAAAATATATTACTGACAGCACTTACAAGAGAGGGAGTCGGAACTCATACCAGGGTCCTCTAAGTGGAAGCAGGTCGCTCTGACCTTTATACTACCAACTGCGTTGTCATATTATTTTCATTTAAATTTAACTCGATATCTGGCCATTCATTTAAATTAAATATCAATGTATTCAAAGAGGCGGGGGGGCAGTGGGTCGGACCGCAGTCCTGCTCTCCGGTGGGTCTGGGGTTCGAGTCCCGCTTGGGGTGCCTTGCGACGGCCCGGCGTCCCGTCCCGGGTGCGTCCCCTCCCCCTCCGGCCTTACGCCCTGTGTTACCGGGTTAGGCTCCGGTTCCCCGTGGCCCCGTATGGGACAAGAGGTTCTGAAAGTGTGTGTGTGTGTGTGTGTGTGTGTGTATTCAAAGAAAAAACACTAGTATGAGTAGTGACTCATTTCAGCCTAAAGTATCAGGACATCTCTTTCTTCTCATTCTCAAAGTGGGGTGTTGAACATGGCCCATTAAAACCAGAGCAACACATGTTAATTACTGTCACGGGAAAGACACGCTGATTGATGAGTCTCATGCCTTCAAGTGATGGATCGTGAGGCAACCGAGGAACACGGTAAAATTACGAGATATGCTGGACGCGCAGGAGGGAGGAACGCCGGGCAAATAAAAGGGACTGAGCCGTCACCCTTGTCTGGCTAGATTGCAGCTCACCTTCACTTCTGGTCTACATTTACATTTATTTATTCATCAGAATTTTCTCCAAAGCGACTTCCAACAAACTCTATGTAGTGTTATCAGCCCACAGACTTCATTCGCCGCGGTGACTTACACCGCTAGATACGCTACTTACGCCGGGTCGCTCGTCCACACATCGGTGGAACGCACACACGCACTCTCTCTCCGTCACTCACTCACACGCTCCGGGTGAGCCGGAACAGCATGTCTTTGGAGTGCGGGAGGAAACCAGAGCACCCAGATATAGGGAAAACATGCAAACTCCGCAGAGACCGAGCGGGGATCGAACCCATGTCCTCTTGCACCACATACATACATGCATAGTAACGACGAGATGTTTGCGTACACTTGCTGGATACTTGTTTTTCCACGAGGAATTCGTCTATCGAGTCTGAGCAGCACTCAGCTAACATGTTTTCACAGCCCTTCTGCGGCTATTTCCGGAAACGTGGGGCAATCGTGCGTTGCTTTACCTTCACTCTTCCATCCATTCTGTCCCACATAATTATTGCCCAAGCGGCACACAGGTACATAAACTTTTAACAGGTATTGCGGAAACTAATACTCTTTGCAACAACCGTTTCGCGAGAGGCTACTGTCTATAGAAACGTACGGCAAACCGAGGAGGAACCTTAAGAGCTCGAAACGCTGCGCTTCCGGAAAACCGGCACGCTCAGCCAGAGCCTGCTTACTGCTGCCAGCTAACGAAAGAAGCGAATAAGCTGCTGCTTGCACAACGTTGTCATTTTTATTACGGGTGGTCCCCGATTTACGACGGGGTGACGTTCCACGAAATCCATCCCAAGTCGAAAATGCATTTAACGCACCCGACGCACACCTCCGCGTGACACACCGGGAGATGCGGATCGCTGCCGCTGCCCAGCAGCATCGCGAGAGAGTATCGCTCCGCATATCGCTTGCCCGGGGGGAAAAAAGAAAAAAAAAAAATCTAAAATTCAAATTCGAAGTACGGTTCCTGCCGAACGTCTATCGCCAGCTCACCGTCGTAAAGCCAAAAAAAAAAAAAAAAGCCGCCCGTCGAACCGTCGTAAATCGGGGACCACCTGTGCACCTAGAGGTAGAAACATCCAGAGCGGAGCAGCAGGGGAGATCTCAGCGTACACGCAGTCGTTGAGGTCGTCCCACGTAATATCAGCGTGCGCGACTCTTTCGATTTGCTCAAACAAAATTTCGGCAGGCATGAGGTACGTCCAGAGAGCAGTATGTCGCCATAAATTCTCCAGAAGACCAGGGCTTAGTTGGCTTGCTCAGCGACACGTTTCCGTAATCCCGCGGATTAGTGTTACAGTACGGCTACATATCCAGCTGTAATCACCAGCTGTCAGCCTTGTCATTTTGAAGCCGATCAACAACGGCCAGGCTACCGCATGAACTACTCTAAGGGTCCTAGGCTAAACATTACGATGCCTTAAGCCCGTTCCCGTGAAACCGAGGAAAGGTCCACGATAGCTGCCGCGATTCATTTCCGTGTCCGATTCGCACCCGTATAAAAAGAATAAAGGACATCTCAGATAAGCGTGAATTCGCCCCAACTGTTATTATGGTAATCAATCCAGAGTACTGGGATTCCTACCTTTGCGGGCCCTACAAATAAGGAGGACGACACCTCGAACCTGTCATGTTTTCGGCCCTCCGAATCAAAGCTGTTACAATTCCCAACAATGAGCAACTACAACTAAAATGCTTACTTCCACCATAGCTACATTAATGGCTTATTTATAGCTTCTCATACTTAGTAAAGTTTTCCTAGTAATGCTATATTATACAAATACAAGGTTTGCTATACGTCTTCCGAGCCTTTATTCAGCACTCCATGTCACCGTGTGATGCGTGCCCTATAAAACGAATTGAATAATTAAAATCAAAGTGCTTCTCTCTTTGCAGTGAAGGCCCACAATAGGTTAAAAATTTAATGAATCTAAAAATGTTAAAGACACATATATCCCAGTTTAAATATATTTCTCAGCCGTACAAGAGCTGGGCTCCTGGTGTGATTTGACCCTGCAATCTTTAGTCGATATTTCAGTCCTTATTTGTTACGCTGCTTGGCATCATCACCGCGAAGAACCGGAGACCTTCGCAAATGCGGAGGAAAACGTTACGACTGGCTCGCTTACAACCCGTCGCTTAGAAAACCGGACAAACCACACGCTTCGGTTGTCGATGCTTTTTATAAAATAGGCACCCGGCTGCCGGGGGGTCACCGGGTCAAATCCCAATTCGCCTCGCCCTTGGACACCCCCCGCCCACTAATACCGGACGTTCGGCAGCAAATGAATGCTGCAGCACACAGGAGAGAAGAATCAGAACGACGCATCATTTTATCCCCGTCCCATTGTCAGAGGATCCTATCTCCCAAGTTTCCTGAGTAAATTTGGATTTAACGGCCAGGCTATTACTCAGTCTGCAGCCCCGGCGAAGAATTTTTGGCTGAGGTTATGCTGATTCGACAGGAAGGGCCTTGACTCGATGCAGTTAAAGATGTCATTACGTTGCCGAACACGTCGTGCCGTCGCCGGGTTATATGGAGCAATAAGCCCCGTTTAATGGGATCTTATGCAATTTATTAGGACATAAAAAGCTGAAGCCTTCGCCACCGGCATATGGTTGCGTGTGTGCGCGCGCGTGTAGCTACACCTAATTTAGCTTTAAGATAAACAATTTGTCCTTCTTTTCAGTCACTGATGCATCACTGTTATGTGACTTTAATAGTTACGATTCTGACCTTGTAATTAAGCTTCGTGCCGTCTCTACGAGGATATGTAAGAAAGAGAAAACTACCGCTTAAAGAGTTGGTTTTCCACGTCTCACTTAACTAGTATCATCAACAATATCCCGTTCTTGTATAACGTTTAGCTGTCCGGATAAATTTCACTTTTTAGGGACAAATTCCAGCTAACTGTGCGGCTCCCTCTCCGAACACGCGGTTGGCCGCCCGGGTCGGAAGCTACAGCAAGGACCTTTGATCACGTGCAATGTTTCACCAAAGTTATTTTCTTCCTGCCTCTTGGTTGGCGATAATGTGCATTTCACGGATCGCGGCTCCTCGCACTTGATCCGGCTGTAAAATACGCCGAGTGTTTACATTTGTTTGTTTAGCTCGCCTGCGGAAAGCAATTCCAACTGGCAGTTAACCCAGACGCGGCGTTTTCGAGACGGAGCGGGTGCCCGCCGTTGCCGACGCCGTGTTCGATGGCCTTTCGTGTTTCCTTGTTCCCGAAAAAGGGAGCAAGCCTCTCATGCGCGGCCTGGAATAATAAACAGACGCATGGGATCAACCGTCAGAGTTTGGACAGCGATTTCACAAGAGAGCGGTGCTAAGAATGTTCAGAGTGAACTGAGAGTAGCCAAAATTCATGTCGGGGTCTAAGAGTGCAGGGGGGAGAGAGAGAGAGAAAAAAAATATATATATATTTACGACATTTTTATTTTTCTGATTATGTCTACTTTATGAACACCGACTTCTCAGAGTTGTAAAGTACTACACTTATTCTATAATGAGGAAGGCATTGTAAGTATTGTGCCGTAGCATACATCAATACTTGAGGTATAAGTTTACAGCATTATGACATTATTTGTACAATTATAAAAAAGCATCATTAAAAGAACATATCTTTGAAAAATAAAAGCAATATTAAAAACATCATTGAGTGTTAAGGTTAACTTAAATTTCATTTACTACCACCTGATGCTGTGTCCTACGCCATTCAGAAATGAACCAACGCAGAGAAAGAATGTAAGATTTTCTAGGATTACTTCAGTATTACATTAATTTATATCTTTCTTCCAATTACAATGGTATTAAATGCCATTAAAGTGCAAAAACAGAAAAATGGGGCCTGTCATTGCTTTTTTTTTTTTAATAAGCTTTTGTCCTACTTCGTCTTTCAAAAGAGGGGGTTTTGTCGGAGGGGGGTTTGTCTGGAGCCCGGGGTTTAAAGTAGAAGAGGACGACATAAGCGTTACATCTCGCTTTCCACTGAACGCCTTGGTGTTTCTTCTCTTAAAAAAGAAAAAAAACCAAACTAAAATACAACAAAATAAATGAGGCTTCCATGATGCCTGGCTAATCTTCGGCACTAAACTGTGCACAATTACTACATTTTTCGGCTGCCCTCAGTGAAATGCCAGGAAATGGCCCATCCGTGATCACCGGGGATGCGGTAACAAGGCTGCATGCTAGCATTCTGATTGTCGCCAGCTGTCAGGGATGAACATTTGCAACGGTAAGTGGTGAACACGTATGAAAAAATGAGGGGGGAAAAAAAACATAGCGGTCGATGACCTACAAGGCGGACGCACTAAAAAGGCACACGGACGAGCTACACGTTGAACCTGCTACGGAACCTTCTAGACGACGAATCGCAATGAGAACGAGTTTTATTGGCCGAGCGTGCGTTCGCTGCGGTTCTAGACGCTTCCAGTATTTACAGACAACAAGCAGCTGACACAGAATTACGGAATAAATAAATAACATATTTACAGAGTATACAAACACGAGAGTATAAATAGAAAGCTGATAAACGGAAGCTGCATTAATATGCACAAAGGCAGCCGGACCGCAGCAAAAAGAACCAAAGTGCATTCCGGGAATGAGTGAATGGCCTAGTATATCTGGACACTGACTTCCCACCAACGAGCTCGCATTATTTCATTATTCATACTCCTTCCATGCAGCATTTTACCCTAGTTGGTTTTGTTTCGTTGGGTGAAAACCTCTCACTGGCCCCACCATAAAGGTGCGATTCACCATTTACCACCTGATTAGTCGCTTTGTCGGATGATTTTCATGTTTTTTTTTTTTTTTCCCCCTGGTGCAAATACATTACTGGAAATGTCAACATTTTGCAAGCTTTGAACTCTTAACGTACATGGCTGGAGGAGCAAAAAGGGAACAGGAGGATTACAGAAATGGGGGGAAAATGAAGAGTTAAGCTTAACCTGCCCAAAAGCAACAAGAATGGATTTGAGTACTGAAGAGGATGAATAATAACTCCCTGAACCATCAGGGGGTGGGAATTAAGCGCTGCTCGGGCCACCGCCGGTGAGACAGTCATCCCTACACGCCTTGCGAGGTGCCAAACGGGCTGCTCTCAGCACTCAAAGTCGCGCCTCGAACGAGCGCGAAGGGCACGGGAAGCAGCATTGCCTGCTGTTTCACCACTCCGACACTGACGCAAGCGTCATTACTCCAACGCCGGAGGCTTCCCGAAAACTCCCGCGAGGGAACATCTCGACGAGAAGGAACTCTGAGGCGTGACAGCTGGGGTCCGCTAAACCGGGAGGGGACGGGGCGGTGGGTGATCGAGGACAACGATGAGGCTAGCGCTTTCCTCCCTTCTTGCCCTTCACGACGGTGCTTCGATTTGGCCACGGGGGTTGCGGTTCCGCTGCGGTCACTCATCCGCAGCTGCTCCGCAGGTGTGGAATCACAACCGGGATGGAGGAAGGAGAGGAACAAGGAGCAACTCGACGAGAAACGGCCTTCGGCATCCACGCACGCGCGTTCCTCGCCGCGCTCGACAGAACGCAAGGCGCTGTCGTTCTCTGCCGAAAAAAATACAATGAACCGCTTCTTATTTCTCACGTTCGGCTGACGCTTTTCTCCAAAGCGACAAGCGACTTGCAGCGTTGAGGCATTGACAGTTACTCACCCGTTTATACAGTCGGGTAATCTCACCGGAGCAATTTAGGGCAAGTACCTTGCTCAAGGGCACTACAGACGGAGGTGGGGATCGAACCCGCGACCATTGGGTTTCCAACAGCAGTAGCGCTTAACCGCCACGCTACCAGATGTCCCCGTCTCGTGCTCTTTTTGCTGTCTTTCCGTTCCTGGTTTTCGCTTTTGTTTTTCTGGCCAGATAACTCAATAAGGCACGCCAGTGAACGTAGCAAAACCGGGGGTTTAATTCTGCCTCCAAATTGCATCAAGCCTCTTAATTCCTTCCCCCAGGGCCCGATCCCTGGCAGGCCAGGCCCCCCGCCTGTCACTTAACCTGCAGCGGTGCGACAGAGGACCTGACAAAGGCCCTGCTGCTGCCACGTCCTCGCCAAGCTGCCGTTCCACAATTTCATACACCCAAACCCGCACGGCCCCGTGGCCAGCCTGGTGGCCCCGTGGAGCAAGAGACGATTCAATTTGCTGTAGCGTGATCTGATCTGGGACCTGCAGGGACTATTGCTCGCGCCACAGAACTGCTGCAGTTCCAGCGATACGAAAAAAGAAAGAAAGAAAGAAAGAAAGAGAGAAAGAAAGAGAGAAAGGAAGTGTGGAATAAATAACCCGAGAAATCAATACGTTCAACGGCCCGCGTGCCGGGTGCGCTAGGAGCCTCTGGTGATCCATGGTGTGACGGTTAACCTTGAGGGACGCTTACTTTCTCCTTTAGAGATTCTATCACCAGCAAGCTCTTCACGCGCCATCGCTCCATTTTTCATTCTCGTTTGCCAAAAACAAGCTTTTGATTACATTTGGGGTTGTTGTTGAGAATGGGGACAATGTGTCTGTGTGTGGTTGCCTTGGGCGAGGACATTATTCTACACTGAGGGATGTAAAATAAATACATTTAAAACAATAAATACATGAACACACACACGTTTCCTGATTTTTTTTCTCAATGCAGACATCAGTCATGGCGTGTTGTGCTTACGAAGCACGTGGGTCTCATGTCCCTACGGCAGGCCGCAGTAGGGATGTGGAGCCATTCACTGCCTCAACCCGTGTCCTAGTCTACCGCTGTACACTGCGGGGCTTTTCTCCTAAAATCGAAAGAAACGATCTGTCCAAACGGCACGTCTGCAACACAACGCATGCAAGGTGCAGGTCTATCTCGATGAAACGGTATTCCGCAAATGCTTTTGAGTCGCAAGCTTAGCTTTAAGGAGTAGCAGGATATGGAGACGTACATTAATTTACCGGGACCTTTATTACCACCAAGGAGATCAATAGAGACTGACAGTGTTACGTCTGGCTTCAATTGTTTCTCTCATTCTCAATCTATTTGTTCCTGCTTTTAAAATTCCCTCTAAGTAAAATAAGAAGCGGAGACACACTCGACTGGAGATTTTATTCTCATTCGATAATTGGCTTGGTTCACATAGAACAAACTAATAGAGAGCGACAAGGGAGGAAAAAGACTAGAATGCGCTGGAAATTATTTACAAAAAAGCAAGTGACTTACCACACATATCCATTTTTACTAGCTAGTTTTTCATTTGGAAGTAACAGGTAAATAATATTTATAGCATCCTGCTAGTATGTCAAGGCTATTATTTGTTTTCTGTAACAATGACAGTAAGAATTGATCGGTTAAATTCCCAAACGAGTATTATATAGCTATTATTCATGCCTTAAACCGACTCTTATTTAAAGTTAGTTATAATTTTTCAATTTTTTTTCAAATGCGACATTTCACTGTACAAATCTGGCCTAGGTACCTTTCTCATGGATCCCGTAGTTGGGCCACCCCCGGTACTTAAACTTGTTCAACTTTGGGTCACGAGTTCAAGTCCTAATGTATTAGGGGGTAATGACAGATGGCACAGGTACCTGGCGTTCGATTATTTCAATTCCTTCAGCAAAAGCGGAACCCTCCCCAAGTCAGCGGTTACGATAGGGTTAAGTTCCTCCTCCATAACTGATGGTAAACATACAAGTTTAGTAAACGTCTGAAATATATCCAACACCAAAAAGCTTTTATTAAAAAATAAAGTTATGTGCCTTAGATACATAAGGTGCTTCGTAGTTATCTTCCTGACCCGTTGCAATTTTTCCCTACGGAGTATCTACATCAGCACAATAGACAATACGTTATTCGTATCGTTCTACCGCCAAAATATTGCGGCGCAGTTTCTCACGGCCTCTAACTGGGTAAACAACAAGGTCTCTTTTTCTCTGTCACTTATTTTCTTGTATCTTACATTATTAAAACAATGCGTTAATCATTAATGCCCGTGAAAAATAATGTGCGAGAGCACAAAAAAAAAAAAAAAAAAAAAAAAAAAACCCCACAAAGTATTCGGATGAAAATAACCATCAAACTTGTCACATAACCGGAGAAGAAGGTTTATATCCTCCAAAGTACGTATCTGTTGCTGTAATAGCATCACATCATCTGCAATAGCAAATCTAGACCTTGAAGACAAAAAAAAAAAAAAAAATAGCTTCTAGGCTACGTGAAGGTATGAAATGATGAGGTTAGCAGGCACTAAAATAACACTGCTTGGAATATGGAAAATAAATCAGATGGTATCATAATAATAAAAACAACCGCAATATCAAATAGCTGCACATAAAAATGTAGTTAACGCACCATATTATTACATGAAACACACAATTCCTTACTTTCCTTGCTCGCTGACCGATTTGCGCCTCCGTGATTTACGGTTTCTTAGTCCGATACCGCACCTATAAAATTCCCAATACTTTGAAATCATCGAAATGCAACAGAATGCAACGTCAGGCCTTTTACGTTGCAATGCTGATGCCGCTATCTGTTCTTCGGGCTGCCAGCGAACGCATTTCTCACAACCTAGATTCTCGCCCCAACAGTGGAGCATTATCTTTTACAGCCCAAGGCCTTTAGCCAAGCAGTCACCTGTGAGCTTTTCCAATCTAGTCCTTACCTACCAGCTGAGTCTCCACACTTAAAACCATCCGCTCCTGGACCCGAAAGCCATTGATGTACACCACGGCGGAGCGCAGTTAGCAAACAGGATAAACAGCCCATCAGCTAAGCATTCATTTTAACATACTCTACTTGGAACAACCTTTATACGTGCCGTTCATCTTATTCTCTTGCCGCACTTCACAGCACAATTATAAATCCTTTGTGAAAGCAAAATGTAATTGATTCACAAGCACATCTGTTCTAAACAGTCTGAATGTCAAACCTATTATGGAGGACATGGGATTTTTCAGAAGTGTCTTTCCACTTTGAAACAGGGGCTGGCCGTTTTGAGCGCAAGAGACCTTCAATAATCACTGAATAAGAGGTAGTAACTATCCAGGTCCCCACTGCGGATAAAAACTGTTGCTTTCCAGTAGCAAGTACCTCCTTAGGACTCAGTGACAGGAGCACGCTCCCAGGAGAAGACGTGTTGTTTTCGGGCTCCACGAACAGGGGCTGACCCGAGCGATAAAGCCCCGCTTGTTTGTTTTCCACGAGTAACAGTGATGGGAGGGGGTATTATGCCATGTCAGAGCCAATCAGCCCTCACGAGCCAGCTGCTGCTGTGACGAGTCACTACTACCACTCCTTGGGGTGATATTTGATCTTAATAAACTACGACAGGGACCCTTCACTCGCTTCAAAAAAAAAGAAAAAAAAAAAAACAGAAACTCACACCAACATTATAAATACTAAAGTGGTTCCTTTAGACCCTGCTATGGCAAGCTTAAATGTGGGATGGGCTTTTGGGGTTTGCGCATAAAGACATGCGTCGCTTAGCGACGGGATACGTTCTCAGAAATGCGTCGTTGTGCAAACATTGCAGAGTGTACTTATACACACACACACCTAGATGGTATAGCCTCGATCGCAGAGTGTACTTATACAAACCTAGATGGTATAGCCTCGATGCAGTCAAGAGACACAGTAAACATGAGATTTATGATGCTGCTGCCGGTGTAACGCAGCATTCTGTTTTACAGTCAAGTTCTTTTACAAGTAGAAAGAATACACTGTAATATAAGGATAAAAAGTACAGTAGAGTAAACATAATGCGGTAACATAGGCGTTTATTATCACTCTCAAGTAGTATTACGTACTGTACTTGCTACACTTTTATACGACTGGCAGCGCGGTAGATTCCTTTACACCAGCAGCACCGCCAACACAAGAGTAACACGTTGCGCTACGATGTCGCTAGTCGATCAGAATTCTTCAGCCCCGTTCCAATCTTATTGGACCACCATCGACGTATATGCGGTCAGTCGTTGCCTGAAACATCGTTAAGCGGCGCATAACGGAATTGGGAAATTGGGGCATCGCTGTGCTAGGCGAACCTGAATAAACAGGGCGCAGCCGCAGACAGATCTGGGAGCCCGCTGGACGGGATGGGCAAAACGGGGAGGCGATCTGCTCGGCTGTCACGCAAAGTGACACAAAGGGACACACCGACACACGCAGAAAGGAGTAGTAAAAAAAGATGACTAACCTAACCCACCTGAGCTCGGCTCACACGGGTCAATGTCCTCATCGTCATTCGGACACTCGGCTGAGGCCACCACCACGTCGTCCGTCGTCTATGCAGGCGGGGGCAGGTGAGAACAGAAGACAGAGAGAAAGAGAGAAAATTACACTTGTGTACCACCTGCAGCAGCTGCGTGTGCACCTGACTGGGGACCCAACCTTTGCCAGCACATAACATCCCATTCGGAGCCTCTCGTGTTACAGTACGAAAGTTCAAGCTGCTGAAGATAAAGAAAAAAAATCAAAAAAGAAAAACAAAACAAAACAAACCAGTGCTCCCATTTTTTTTTTTTTTTCTTTTCCATAACGGAAAAATCAACACTGAGGATTTTTAAGGCCAAGACGATGAAATATCTACCTTCATAAACACACCTGGCTACAATAAAACACACTGCTTGGGTACCAGCTTCCACTGGGATGATCTAATCCTATAGCACATTTTTTACTTGCCGTGAATTGATTTTTATATTCTGAAATATTGGACTGACTATATTCCTCTCCTAGGCACTGGGGATTTTACATCAAATGGCTCAGAGTGGGAAAAATGGCTGCTGTCCTCCTCGTTTCGGGAGTTTTCACTTGAAAGATTTGAGTCGTACTTCAGTCTCTGTTTTGACCATCTCGGTATGTGCGAATAGAAGAACGAACGAACGAACCGACGAACAAACGAACGAACGAAGACCAGTTCGTTAGAATTCACGTCATGTGTTTCGGCTAAAACGCAAATGAAAAATGAAGAGGAGATGCGGTCTTCCTCACTGTTGCTCCATTCAGTTATTTCCGTCTTCTTCCAATTCGAGATCGCAACGGTCCCGCAATGGTCACTTGCTGCCACTATACAGAAATAATACAGAGACGTTACAGGTTTGCTTCGCCTGTAAGTTCACATTGGCCATCGTGATTTTTGGAAAAAAAATTGAGCAGGAAAGTGAAGAAAAAGCATATTAAAAAGGAGCACCACAAGAAACGAAAGCTGATGACTCAGAGGGCACTAAAGGACACCGAAGAACAGTAAAAGTGAAATGTGAATGTCCGACCCAGCTAGATTAGTATTGAACTGTCTGAAGGAAATGACCGTCGAGACCATTGTTTCCCTTTCCTCGATACTTAATTCGATCCATACATAACTTTAATTTGATCCCAATAACATCTCATTTGGCATTAATTCCAAATACAGTATCTAGCTAGTTGGGGACATGCAGCAGTCAAACTAAATCTGATGCAGGGGAAGAGAATTGTTCTTGAAATGTATGAATATTTGGCTCTCTGTATTTGTTCTCCAGAGCACGGGCTACGTATCGCGTCGGCAGGCCAGGTGGCAATGCTCGTAGGTTCTAGAGCTTCACATCCATGGCATCGCTCCTCAGATGTCATCTGTTGTCCTGCGGCAGGAGATTCTGCCGCTGCGTCCTGACAAACTTGGGTGCTGCGATCGACACAGGCGGTCCCCCCATTTACGGTGGGGTTACGTTCCGCGAAATCTATCTCAAGTCGAAAATATCCTAAGTCGACAATGAAATTAATACACCCAATGCACACCTCTGCGTGACAGACTGGGAGATGCGGATCGCTACCGAGCATCGCGAGAGAACATCGCACCGCGTATCGCTTGCCCGGAAGAAGAAAGATCAAAACTCAAAATTCAAAGTACGGTTTCTACTGAATGTCTATCGCCAGCTTACCATTGTGAAGTCAAAAAAATCGGAATTCAAACCACGGTAAATCGGGGACCACCTGCGTACCGATACCCCCCCGCTCCCAGCTTCACGAGTACTGAATGTACATTAACAAATATGGAGGTGTTGGTGGTGTTGGTGCCACTTGGACACGTGAAGAAGACCTGAGAAAAACTCAGCCAGGGTTCTATTGAACCGGGAGCCTGTCAATGAGTACGAGTCAAATTTTACAAAGGATCCCAAGACTTGACTCACTTTCATTTTCCTGTGACCCAAAACGCTTTCTTGCTTCATCAGTGGTGGTTTTTTTTTGTGGTTTCTGTGCTCTGCCCGAAAGCTTTCTTGCTCTTTGACAATTTACTCCAAGTATTGTCACTGTGCCCAAACTGCTTTCCGACAAATGTCACATTCCGTGCGTCTGTGGAGCAACGCCGAGGGGTTTCGGACATTCCGACGGCTCGTCTTGTACATTTTATTTGTAGCCCTGCGGCTGTGTGACAATTTAATAAGGAATAAATCTATGACTTGCCTCCTCATCAGCTACTCATACAGTGGAATAAACAGCATTCTCTGGGATCAAATAAACAAAGAAATATAAGACAATGGGGGCACCTTCGGCGTACCTGTTTGAAACCAAAGATTATGTATGAAGGTCAACATTTTCATGCAGCCCAAGTCTGATGAGCACTGTATAACATTAAACATTCATAACACGCTACTTGTGAACTCTGGTTTATTGTCACCTCTGACAATTTAATGCAGGGGATCTGAATTACATAAAAACGTGTCTACTGGAATAAAACCTTCTTTATGCTTCTAGTAATTTTATTCTACTGGGAAATAGAACCCATTTTACCTTGGTATGCAAGCTTGTTACTTTGTATTTCATAGTTCAACCTTTTCTTCGGGAGTTACAGCAACACCATAAAGCGACGCTATTGGATCCGTAGCACACCTGCTTTAAGCTTTCAGAATGTCACGGGAGGATTCTGCGCAAGACACCTGCGACTGTGCATTTAGCCACAAAGCGAACTCCTCGTCCAGACCCCACGGACGAGACCGCGGACCCGCTCCTCTGAAGTCCACGTACTCCTTCTGGCTGACCAAGAGCGACTCGAGCAGGCAATCCCAAGCTCTCCTCAGGATCTCTCGAGCGCTCTCTATAAATGCGCGCCGGCTTTCAGAATCTCCAGTTTCTTCATAAAGTGGATACCGCTGGTTGTCAAAGCTATGAGATGAAAGCAGAATACTGCTGGTCTCCCCACCAAAGCTTTATGCTGAACTGAGAGAGCAGCTCTGTGGTCTCGGTACTCCGTCTTCCGCGTTCCGAACTGTATTCGCAACATTCCTACATCATACTGAAACATAAAACAGATTTTTAATATTAACGTTCACTGCCAATGTTCATCATTTTTAACAACCGGCTGATACTTAATATGACAATGAAATAATCCTGGGAATTAACGGAAAAAAGAACTACTGTAGCGCCTCTGCAAAATGAATACTTCTATTTGCTGAAGTGAAATACGTTCTCTTGCTAAGACATCATTTTTTTGGTTTAGCTCTCATCTAGACATTAAAATAGAGCCCCTCAGTGAGCTGACAATACCATGTCAACTTGCAGAAGGAGATGCATTCCCACAAGCCCTCCCACCCATTTTACCGGACTGACGGGCAATCCCAACGCTGTCAATGCGTCCACGGTCCAGGAGAACCAGCGTCAGCGATTCCAGAGCGATCTACAGCGGTGATGTACGGTTGTCTCCTTGGTCAGGGGGCGGAGTGGGGGCGGGATCATAATTCACTTGTACAGGTCTCGGGATGGGGGCGAGGGGTAGCCAATAACCGTCCTGCCAATCAAGGCCTGCTTCTCGAAATTAGCGCTGGAGTCTAACGTCTGTCTCAATTTCTCTGTAACTAAGCTGCCACTCATTGTCAGTTAGAAATGAGTATGGCCTTTCTTTCCCAGCCAGAAAAGAAAAGCAGAAGCCTGGTCTTTCCTGGGAAGGCCATGATTCCTGTAGAAGGGCAAAAATCTTCTTGAATGCAAATAATGTTGAACTGATACGCTTGCTCCTAATTACAAAGTCTCCAAAGGATCATTTTCCTTCCGGTTACTTCTCGTCGACCAAATCTGACAAGTTCCCTCTGGCAAGCAACTATCTTCCTTGCAGACAAAATGAGTGACAGCAGAGCAGTTGAAGAGGCTTTGACTGTCTACCGATCATTTCAGAGAGATCCACTTTGGCTTACAGGTTGTCGCATGACTTGCAGTAGTCCGGGTGGGATATCTCCACAGTCCAGGCCTTGGTCATATCTCTCCTGGGATACAGCAGATCTCTTCTGTCTGGTCTTCTGGCTTCTGCCATCAAACCTTTCCACCTCATACAGAATGCTGCTGCATGAGTTGTGGGTGATGGGGGTGCGGTGGCGCAGTGGGTTGGATTGCCGGAAATGCGCCAGCCACACTTCTACACTCCTCTGTTTCAGCCAGCTCGACATTCCCACGCATAAGAAGTACAAAATGAAAAGCCCAAGTTTTACGTTTTAAGCTCCAGTGTATTTCAATAGGGGGCGCAGTGGGTTGGACCACAGTCCTGCTCTCCGGTGGGTCTGGGGTTCGAGTCCCGCTTGGGGTGCCTTGCGGCGGACTGGCGTCCCGTCCTGGGTGTGTCCCCTCCCCCTCCAGCCTTACGCCCTGAGCTGCCGGGTTAGGCTCCGGCCTGCCGCGACCCCGTGTGGGACAAGCGGTTCGGAAAATGTGTGTGTGTGTTTATTTCAATATCCTCCTTCTCCTACCCAGAACTGCTGAATTACAGAAGGAGATGCATTCCCACAATGCCTTCCATCCATTTCACTGGGCTGACGGGCAATCCCACCACTGTCGCAACATTCAAGAAGGGTATCGAAACAAATTTCTTCGGGACGCTACCTTCTACGCGCTCCTTAAACGTTTATTATGTTATCTGTTTAAAAAAAAGTATATATGCGGCTACTCGTGCAATGTACGCTGGTGGTACGTTTTCTGTATTTCAAGAATCGCATGTCTGAACCTCCATCATCAGCAACTGCAATGACTAGTTAATGACTGTCGACTGCGGGGAAACTCAGTCTCGACTGACTCCTTTTTATGGAAAAGCGGATGAGTTTTCCCACGTTACTAGACTACAAGGCACACGTGTAGCAAGTGAAGGCAGCTCCAGAATCTGTACGTCACCCTTCAGCCATTTCCCTTCGAGTTCTTCTCCTTTCACTATGATTGATTTTACAGGTTTCGCAGCTGAGATGCCTGACCAGTGAAGTGATACCACTCCCTGCTAGCCAGCCTCCCACACCAATCTCCCTTCGCTTTCCAACCGGATATTCCGTTCTCCCGACATTCTGTTTATGGAGTAGGTTGTCCTACGTACAACAGCTCCATGGGTGGTGCACCCTACCTACCCTGCACTATCCCCATTTCGAAGGTCATACTTATAGGTAATAATCGATCCAACCATAAGCACCTCCCTGCTCTTATTCAGCATGATATGACTTTGAGAAGGTAATGTACAAACCACATCAAGAAAGTGTTGAAAAGTTCCGTATTAAGCAACAACACCTCGACAGTAACGAAACAACGACAGCAATCAACAAAACATCAGCACAACAAATTGCCTGCAAGACACTAGCTGAATGCTGAAAAAGGGAAAGCGTCCGCTCGCTAAAAATGTGACGGCTTTGCTCGCCGGAGGTCGGATCCCGAAATAAGAGCTAAAATATTTAAAATCTCCCGAAACTATGACAACCTTAAAGAGGGGGGTAGAAATAACACTGCCGAGCAGACGTGTGCAATGAGAGGTATAAGAATGTGACACCTGCCTCCGTGCTGCCAATCGCTCCTGAAGAACACAGAGCCATTGTTCCTCTTCCAGGACGAACAGTGAAAATGGTGCTGGGTTGCTGGAAACATGTGCCCTCAGAAGAGCTGGACAATCAATGCTCTCATCGGCGGGGTGCACGCATGGGCTACGGAGCCGCCGGCCTTCACGTCCACCTTCCTTGCCACATAGTTCCCGCCTCCCAACTCAGCTGCGGCGGTCAGCTGTCTGCCAGGGATGCTGGCCATCAATATCCCCTTAGGCTTCATGCAGGAGAATCCCTTGTTTTCACGCTAGGCAAGCATCTTTACTGCCAACTCTGTGTGTTAGCAGAAAAAAAAAAAAAAACCCCACCAAACAAGCAAGAGAGAAATTCAATACAATTGCAACTGCGGTTCAGGGACTCATAACCAGACTCACTTCGCCTGGTACATGTTGTAAAGCTGCCCGTTTCAAACGTTCACTCCCGGTATTTGTTTTTCGGGAAAAAGGGAGGGTCGCTGCCTCGATCCGGTGCGATTACTCCGTCGAAGCATGGGTTAACCCCTAAATAACGGCTGAGAAAATACAGTATTTAATTCAATGCCAGGCAAGCAGGTCAATGCTGCTGAATAATTTAGGTCCTGATGTTCAATAAGTTTCCACTGAATAATGTAGGCCTCTCACCCTGATTGGGTGGCCAGGGGTGCAGGGACCCTCTTTCCCCACCGTGTGTCTCCCTGACAGCTGTGTTTGCAGATGGGCAGGCCCCGCAAGAGTCCCATCGAAACAGGAGGAAAGAAAAAACAGTCTTTCTGTGAGCAAAGCAATTCTGATTCTCTTCATGCCCATGAAATGCGCCTCTGCTATCTTGGATAGGAGGCAGCCCTCCCTTGCTGCTTTATGATATTTCCCCGTCGCATTTCTTGGACTGGAGACGTGGGCTCGGAACAGATATATAATTCATGTAATTAAAAAGATAAAAAATCCAATTATGGGCCTGCCAAATAATAGTATTTTCCAAAACCAATTAAATGCAAAAATGAACAAAAGACATTATGTCTTACCTTAGTCTACTATTACACATGCATGTATGTGACATGGAAACGATTATGTGCGTGTGTGTGCGCAAAAAAAAAATGTTAACGGCAGCCGTGTACTTTAACTTCCTTCCTTCCTTCCTTCCAGCATTTGGTCCTGCGCTTTATTTAAGCCTGCATGGCAGCTGCTGCATCCCGGGACGGGGAGACGAAGGGGCCTTCCCAGACGCTGTAGCCTCCCTGACCTCATATATCTTCCAGCAAGCTGCCGTCTCAGACCACGTGAACCTCTAAAGTGGCGAAACCTGCAATTTCCATCTTTTGAAACACAGTCTTGCTAAAAGCGTCAATAATTTTTACTGCCAAGCGGCTGGTGCTGTCGCGGTTAGAGATGCTGCCATTGGAACCAAAGGTTGCAGGTTCAAATCTCACCTCCAGCTGTAGTAGCTGTGAGCAAGGTACTTACCCTAAAATTGCTCCAGGAAAAATTACCCAGCTGTATAAATGGAAAATTAATTGTAAGTAGCTCATCATCGTCAAGGGGGGGAGGGGCGCGGTGGTGCAGCGGGTCGGACCGGGTCCTACTCTCCGGTGGGTCTGGGGTTCGAGTCCCGCTTGGGGTGCCTTTCGATGGACTGGTGTCCTGTCCTGGGTGCGTCCCCTCCCCCTCCTGTGTTGCCGGGTTAGGCTCCGGCTCCCCGCGAACCCGATGGGACAAGTGGTTCAGACAGCGCGTGTGTGTGTGTGTGTGTGTGTGTGTGTGTGTGTGTGTGTGTGTGTCATCATTGTAAGTCGCTTCGGAGAAAAGCATCAGCTAAATGATTAGATATACGAGCTCTTTGTTAGTCTACGTCATCAATTAGTGCTGTTAAGACCTAACTCCGACCAATAGCATTTATCGCTCGCTGAAATTATTTTCATTACTAACGCTTATTAATAATATTACCCTTTCGGAAGCAGATCGGCTGATGTCAATCATACCGCACCGACTAAAAGAGCCTTATCAATACTTTAATCAGCTTTTATAATTTACCCAAAAAAGAAACTGGTTATTCAATCATTTGACCAGAAAAATAAAATCTCTGCTTTTCCTCCGTTTCCCTCCGTTCATTGTTTGAATGCATCAGGCTTTAATGCAACAGCTATTATTAAACTTTGTGCTGAATCTGCACTAACACAAGTGGCAACTGCATCGTTGATGGGGAAAGTCTGCAAACGACTTTCACTTTTCCAGACTTCCTTCATGTACGGAACATCTCAGCTGCCGTCTGGTTTGAAGAGAAAAAGAAAAAAAAAAAAAAAAAAAAAAAATCTTACGGCAGTAGCTGGGAAATCACAAGGATTCTAATTACTTACAAGTTCTGCACTGAATAATGTGCGTCTCCAGCGTTCATCAGGAACACCGTCTGGGACATTTTGAACAGTAAACAACAATGCTTGGGGGTAGGAAGGAAGAACAAAGCAATATCATAGGAAGGACAATGCCGTACTGCAAGCTCCTGCTCATCTGGGCTGGAAATGGCCTGATACACACAGTGACACAGGGCTTGCGTTAGCTCTGCGCGTCCAGCGTCGGTTCACAAAAAAATGCATTCACTTTTTCTCAAATAATGTTGCTGATCCTCACTGAATTGTATGACTTTAAGGAAGTAAAAAATGCTCCAGATTGCAAGTGATTACCATTACTGTTCATTTTCAAAAGACACCTGGTAAGAGAGGATATTGTAGCCTGAAGGATGAGGTTCAAGTGTGCTGCTTAAAAATTGATAAAACTGAGTCTCTTCGGGGTCAACGTGTACGCTTTGCAACGATATTCTAATGAAAAATTTAAACAACAGTTCCACAAACGTAATGCATTCGGAATTGAGAGTTAACGATCATGCTCCTCTGTCCCTTCTGTACTATTAATCCGTAGAATAGCGTCGAGCGCAACGGGTGCCGAAAGTGAGAATGAGGCGAAGAAGATGGGGTGCGATGACTGAGGGAGGCGAGGCTACTAATTAAAATGCGCTGGTTTCGTAAACACGTTCTAACGCTCTCCTCCAACTTGACAACACAGGACTCGCTGCCGCAGCACACGTTTCGGATGCCTCTTCTTCCGAGAAGATAAAGAAGGTCCCCGTTGACTAAGCGGCATTGTTTCACTTTGCTTCGTTACGTTCAGGCGGGACCAGGGTGGAACTCGAAATTATCCAAGACATCATCTAGAAATGCAGTGGATAATCCTGCCGGGGAAGACGCTCTTCCTATAATCACTGTCAAACTTTTCCTGCTATCGCTATAAAGGCGATACTGCAAAAACTGTCTCAGCGTACACCTCCAGACCCTGCCAGACTTCGCATGATGATTTAGCCACACAGTAAAGTGGGCTTTGTTACTAAACTAATATTTATAGAGTGCCTTTCTTAAATCATTTCAGAATGGAACCTTTCCTTTAGATCTTCTCTGCGGATTTACATACCCATTTCCTCTACATCTTATGCTCAGAGTTCTGCAAGGTAACGACAGAGATGGGGGGATAGGGAGGGGGATCAAAGACTGTTCATTATTTAAAAATGTATTAACTAGCCTGTGAATATTCATAGGGCGCATTTCTACAAATTTATTTTTGTTGAAATACTCAGGTTCTCAGTGTGTTGCTATACAGACTAATTTTACCGCATCGGACATAGGGAATACACTTACATTACATTGATTTATTTAGGAGGTAGGGGGTGCGGTGGCGCAGTGGGTTGGACCACAGTCCTGCTCTCCGGTGGGTCTGGGGTTCGAGTCCCGCTTGGGGTGCCTTGCGACGGACTGGCGTCCCGTCCTGGGTGTGTCCCCTCCCCCTCCGGCCTTACGCCCTCAGTTGCTGGGTAGGCTCCGGTTCCCCGCGACCCCGTATGGGACAAGCGGTTCTGAAAATGTGTGTGTGTGTGTGTGTGTGTGTGTGTGTGTGTGTGTGTGTGTGTGTGTGTGTATTTATTTAGGAGACACATTTCTCCAAAGCGACTTCCAATGAGCTCTATGTGGTGTTCTCAGCCCGCACACCTTATTCACCGCGGTGACTTACACTGCTAGATACACTACTTACACTGAGTCACTCATCCATACGTCGGTGGAACACACACACACTCTCTCTCTCTGTCACTCACTCACACACCATGGGCAAACCCGAATATACACATAATACGGAAGAAACAACCGTACGAGTATCTTGCAACATCAGCTTAACATAAAATGTACAACCACAAAGGTGCATATTATCTCTAAAGCATGGCAGATGATAGCATCTTGTTGCTACTGCTGACTGCAGGCTATTTATTCAGGGTCAGCTGTGGAATCCGAAGGGAAAACTTTTTTTTCTTTTTAAAATGGTTCATTACTACTTCGGTTTAAGTAAAGAAATAAAAACGGAAGAGACCGTGAAGGCATTCCTGAGAGCTGCCTGGACAGTCACTGACACACACCGCAGACACACCAGGGAATGTGAAATCTCAGCTCTGTTCTGACCACGCAACAACCAACCTCAGTGTTTCGGAAACTTCAGAAAGAAGCTGTAAGTTGAGAGGGGAAAAAAAGGGTACATTTACCTACAAAAAACACCCTTTCACCTCTCTCACCTTATTTAAATGTATATAACATGGTTTTACCCTTTAACGTTTCTTTTTTTCTGAAAAAATACATCAGATAAATTCAATCTCTTCACAGAAACATTTTCCACTTTGAAAGAACCTGCCCTCGATATGATTGTTACCCTGGATCAAATCTGAAACTGGAAACTGATGGTGGCGGTCTGTTGCAGACCTTCCGAATTTCCGAATCCTGCGGCAGCAGAAGCGTACAAGTCACAAGCACTGAAATATAAACCTTGTTCAAAGCCACGTACAGTATGAGATCTAATATTATACAGATAATATATATTAACTACATAAAAGGAAAGATGAAGTATATATATATAGGATAAGGATTTTTCTTCATACAAAGAGCACTGACAAAACAAAATACAAAAAAATTCCAGGTGAATTCTTATATGCACTTTGTATGCGAGAAGGACAAATTCTGACCGGAGACTTGAAATTAACTCAGAACTGCAGTAAATGAGCAATATGCACCACAGACGGTATATTTACAAAACTGTATATACACACACACACACACACACACACACACACACACACACACAGTCTGAAATCGCTTGTCCTGAGCGGGGTTGCGGCGAACCGGAGCCTAACCCGGCAACGCAAGGCCGGAGGGGGAGGGGACGCACCCGGGACGGGACGTCAGTCCATCGCAAGGCACCCCGAGCGGGACTCGAACCCCAGACCCGCCAGAGAGCAGGACCCGACCAAACCCGCTGCGCCACCACACCCCCCCCCCCCTTATATTCTTTATAGTTCAACACAACTACAGTTTCATTCCCATTAGGAATTTCATGTATTATACGTTAGGCTACATCTAATTGATGGGAAAGTGCAACATTTTGCACTTCTGACGGCTTCTGAGGTCTCCAGATTCATCGATTAACCTTATATGTGATAAAATAAGACTGAAAGCTATGGCCACGTAAGTCCTTGGTTGAAACCGTCTATTGTTCTCCTGTTGATCTCACTCGGTTTGTCACATGTACTTCAGTAATTTATTCCTCTTCCACACAAATGAACTGGGCACATAACTGAGAAAAGAACTTGAATAATCAAGTTAAGTGTTGAAGTGAAAGCATGAACTGAAAAATTATTTGATTGAATGTGAACTTATTGTGTTTTCCACTCTAAAAACACTCTGGTTTATTTTGTGCAGAAGGATATTGGCCTTCTAGAAGCAGTAGAAGGTGACACTGAGTCACTGACAAAAATGTCCTGTGGATTCTTCTCTTTGGGTTCTTTATTATTATTACTATTATTCTTATTATTATTATTAATCCTCACTTGTTACAATGAATTAGAAGGCAAAATAATTCCTTCCAAGTCCTCTGCAAGATACATTCTTTGTATCGATATACATAGACTGCAAGATATATGATCCGAATCAGAAATGACAATTTTCAATGCATTTGCCAGCGTACCGCACATACGCAACAATTTATACGGTACTCTAAATCATCCATTCGTTCTGATATAAACTACCGCCCAGCAATGTTTTCCTGCGTGACAACCCGTATCATCTGACGACCCCAGTGCGGACAAACAGCTCTTTGCGTGTTTCTTTAACGTGCTGCTCATGCATCGGAGTGATGCCGTTTAATTAGTTGTTCATCCACAAAGGTCATCCTTACTGTTATCTTAGTTCGGATGCCAGACCCGATAAAATCACTGGCATATTTGTCACCGCTGAGTAGACGGGGTTCAGGACGGTCATGAGAGAAAGAAAAGGAAAGTCCAGGGTTCTGAAAGGACCGTGGAAAAGCAGACTCCTCACTAATCACCCCCTGACTTTGCCGTTCGACTCTCGACTCGACAAGCGGTCCCAAACGGACGCGCGGCAGCGGTACCTGTTCTGTCATCCTAATATAGATGCCAGTGTCGGCGAGATTAATGGGCGCTGGCCCCGTTCCTGTGCCCAAGCCTTCGTCGCACGGACATGACAGAGGAAGCAGCACCACCTCCACCACCTCCACCGCCCCCCCCCCCCCGCCCTGAACAGCAGGCAAGGTCGGGCAGAGGCTTCCCAGGGACCGTCCTCCGCGTCCACGCCGCGTCCCTCCGCATTACACCACGCTCAACCGAATTCGTTTACATTTATTTCATTTTATTTTTTGCTACCGGAAAAGGAGAACGAGAGCGGGACGGCCATCGCGAGCGGGCGGGTTGCTCGAAGCTACCCACCCACCGTTTCTGCCATCCTCCTTTGAGCTGGCCCCTTAACGAAGAAAAACAGCGTTTATCTACTTTTCGCACATGGCCGCTGCCCACCTCGGGCCTGTCGCAGCCCCCTGGAGATTCAGGTGTGTTTTTGTAAAGGGCCTTGGGTGCGTTCGCCTGCGCAAACACGCCGCGTCAGCGCCCCTCGCGCACTCTTTCTCTCTAGCCTCAATACCGACAGCCTGCCGTACCGCTGGTGCTCAAGGGCCTCCGCAACGTGTGTTCCCCGCAGGGTCCGTAGCAGGAAGAAGTGCTTTTCATCGATCGAGCTTAATTAGCAAAACAGACTGAAAGAATGGGGGCACCGAAAAAGGGGCGCGGACGACTACAGAGCATCCGGAACACAGAGCGTCAAACTTGGAGCCCTTCCAGGCCGGTTCTCCCTCTCGCCACTTGCGGCCCCACGCTGCGGCCCGACTCCGTCGGCTTTCGGCTGCACGATCGCACCATCGCTCACCCGGACTCCTCTACGGAACCCGCTTTGTCTCAAGACATCAGCTGGACAGAAATCCTGTAGCGATATTGACTTCATCCAAGATTACACCCTGCGATGAAAGCCAGCCGTCTCAACAGGCAGTGAAGCCTGGGAACAGAGGGAACATGCAAAGTACACACTTATGCAAGGAAAATTGCATTAGTATCTGGAAATCAAAGTGCAGATTACAAGTGCTACAAGGAGGCTGAAACTAATGCGAGAGCAAAGAACTGCTTTGAAGAGACAGATATGAAGGAGCTGTACATGTGCAGATTATCTGAGCTCTGTGTTCCAACTTTACACCATCAGAGTTCCCCTGAAAACCCCCACACGGAGCCCGGTCGAGGCGGTAAAGCTGCATCCGAGCCAAGCCAGCAGACCAATTGCTACTAGCGGACGCTTAAGGAGGTCGTCCCCACAGAACGCGAAGGGACTACGGGGAAAATCTTGCCGGCCCCACCGGCCGGCCTTTCCGCATCCTCAAGTGCCGCGTCAACCTTGCTACCTATGAGCGTCGCTGTCGAGTTCGGAAGCAATTACCGGGTTAGCGGAGTCGGAAAAAACGGACCGACTCCGACTAAATGCACCGTGTATGCCGTCGTGTAAGTCGACCGCCGAAAATCAGACGCGTAAGATAGGTTTAGGCCTATATTTGCCGGATAAGTCAACCCCCAAAAATGTGCAAGTTTTGGCCTGTGCTGTGGACTTGGTGTCGGAGGCGATTATTTGGTGACGAGTCGGAAAAAAATGTACCGACTCCGACTCAATGTACCGTACGTGCTGTCGTATGAGTCGTTCTGGTGTGTAAGTCGAACCCCAAAAACCAGAGGAGTAATATAGGTTTAGGCCTATATTTGCCGGAAAAGTCAACCCCCAAAATAACGTGCGACTTCTGGGCAGAGATGTGGAGTCGATGTCGGAAGCAATTATTTGGTGACTGGAGTCGGAGTCGAAGGTTCTGGTACCCACTCCACAGCCCTGCCTGTAAGGTGAATAGAGTAGAGTATCTCAAATCTATGCCCGTTCGTCTCAAACTACTGCCTCACAAAATCAGCTTCTTGCAGCTTCAGCTTCGGTTTCTTTTTTTTCTCGAGGTTAACGGAAACACTAAAATTTATTTCATCCCACGGAATCGATAGCGGTGACGGGAGAACTCCGACGCCAGGTCTAGAGACGAGGAAGACAAATGGCTCGCACGGCGGCCCACGGGTGGCACCTGACGGAGCCTTCGTGCCCGATGCTCCCAGCGTTGGTCTACCACTGCGGATAGCAGGGTGAGCGAAGACATCCATGACTTTCTTGACAACCCTTTCAGTCCCTCGATTGCCTTCGAGAACACCCCTCATAACGCGAAACAGACGTCATGAAAATGCCTTTTGGCCTCATGTCATGCAACACATCCTGCAAGTTAATATAAGAGCGCAACTGCAGCTTCCCTCGTGAGCTATTTTCCTGTTCTACAATCTTCTTTTCGGGCTAAGATTCGAGAAACACGTAGTCAGGCTAACTATCGACGAACTAACCACACACACACACACACACACACACATTTTCAGAACCGCTTGTCCCATACGGGGTCGCGGGGAACCGGAGCCTAACCCAGCAACACAGGGCGGAAGGGGACACACCCAGGACGGGACGCCAGTCCGTCGCAAGGCACCCCAAGCGGGACTCGAACCCCAGACCCACCGGAAAGCAGGACTGTGGTCCAACCCACTGCACCACCGCACCCCCTCACGAACTAACCAGCTACCATAAAATTCGAAAAGCATCACAAGTGACTTTTAGACGTGAGCGGATGCAGAATGACACCGATGCTTCTTGCGCTTACCTTCTTGCGCGAAAGTTCCTTGCCGATGGGGGCAGGGACAGAGAATGGGGCCACACGCAGAAGGCAATTTGTCTGCTGCAATCACTAATTCTACTCATGGATACAGTCAGCACGATGAATTATGGATCGGTTGTACATTATAATAGAGGGGAGTACTATACGGACAGCTATTACAGAGGACCGGAACCGAGCAAACAAACACCATCAAATTATTAGAGCACGTAATGAAAGACGTGATGTGCGATGAGCTAAGTGGGGGCAAGCGTATGTCACGGGACATTATGCGGTGAATATTATGCTAACGATGAAAAAACTATGTGGGCTCAAGAAATTGGAAACCTGCCTCTGTGCCTCCCTCAGCCAGAATAAGTAATGGCTAGCCTTAGAAACAGGCCATAAAAAAATCACAACAAAATAATAAACTATTACTTAAGAGCAGGTGCTTGACAAGACCGGCAATGATCAAATGGCGCGAAATGAAGGAGTAGCCTGTGGACTCCATCAACATCGTACAGCATTCCGGAAATTGCACACCTTTTCCTCGCCTAATCTAGTGGAGTAATACACGTGGATAGCGTCACGTCCCAGACGAGTTATTACCCCCGCGTAATTCTTTCTCATCAGCCCAAAACCTGCACGCCCGTTCACAATCTAATACTCAACGGTCCGCAGCTATAAAAATAACGAAGAACATGCCCGAGGTTCCGGATTCTCAATCAGCGCTCTACTGTCTTTCGACAGCCTAGCGATCCCTGGTTGTTCGCTGGTTCCCGAGCCCTGTTGCGTTCGAGTCCTGGGTCCCGTCCTGTCTCGGCTATTCCGTACGCCTCATCTAATTCCCGTGTTCCGGGACGCCTCTTCGTTCCAATCCCTTATTCCCGTTTCATTTAATTGGCGCGAATATTCCGTCCGTGCCTTTGCTCATTATTTCAAACCTACGCTGTATTTTGCACCACACACGTAGAAACACACTCGGCGTGTGGGGTCGGCATGCTTTCCGTCCGTGTCTGGACGTTACCGCAATACGCGTCCCCGTGGACTGTCGACACAGGTACGGCAGGTCGTCTCCATTCTGTAACATTGCTACAAACTGACGTAGTATAGCTAGAGTACGCAGCGCTACATTTTCTCCAATACCTTCACAAGCTGAGATATTATAACAAAATACTTCATCTATCTATCTATCATTTTTTTACTGTACTCATTCTGCAGCCACTTATACATTGGTTGCTGCATATGTTTCAACATGTGTTTGCAACTTAAAAACCAAAATAGCCTTTTCACCTCAATATATGCACATGTCAAAATAAACACACTACCAATTTTTTTTTAAACACAAACAAAACTGTTATTTGCTATATCACTGGAAAGCAACTATTTTATTTTGTTTGAAACATGCTTTCAAATGGGAATCTGTCAAAAAAAAAAGGAAAAAAAAAAAAACAGGTCATTTCGACTCAGATGCTTTTTTCATACGTAATACTACTACCACAAAACGATGAGATGCCTAGATTTCTCCCAAATACTTGCTTTATGGAATGCGAATATGTTCACACGCACGTGTGTGAGTGTATCATCATCAAAGCAGAACACCGCAAAGCAGCTGCTCAATTTCACACTGTTCCAGAGTAAGACTGCAGCCTCAGTGGTAGATGCACTATCCTTTTAGAGGAGCCTAAATTACAGGGGGATTTCAGGCACACGGTAATAAAGTGAAATTAACTTCTACTGTGCCGTGACATTCCGCCAAGTACGGCCTGTACAACGCTTTTGCTGAGTGGGAGTCTCATGTGTTACCAGTCAGAAAAGTGTAAACAGATTCACTGATACAGGAAACAGTCTGCCCCATACATCTGTCACCATAACACTGCCGGTAATCGCAGTAAAAAACCCAGCAAAACTAGTGCACCAAAGAGCTCACGGAATGTAGGCAAGCTTTGCTACAGTGGCTTCTGCAGCTGCACCGCAAATGGCCAAAAAAAGACTAGATGGCAAGCAAATTTTCGTTTAACCGTCTTTGTTTAGGGCAGCAAGGTGGCGCAGCGAGTAGCGCGGCTGTCTCACAGCACCTGGGTGGTGCGAGAGGACGTGGGTTTGATTCCTGCTCAGTCTGTGTGGAGTTTGCATGTCCTTGGGGTGCTCTGGTTTCCTCCCACACTCCGGAGACATGCTGTTCAGGTTCCTCCATAGTGTGTGAGTGACAGAGAGAGTGTGTGTGTGTTCCACTGATGTACGGATGAGTGACCCGGTGTAAGTAGTGTATCAAGCAGTGTAAGTCACCGCGGTGAATAAGGTGTGTGGGCTCATAGTAACACTACACAGAGTTCACTGGAAGCTGCTTTGGAGAAAAGCGTCTGCAAAATCAATACATGTAAATGTTTCATTAGAAAAATGGTTCTGAACTCATGCTGTATAATCGATAAGAAAATAATCTCAATCATAAATATTATTTCAATAATAACCAAACTGTGGGTCATAGTTACAAATGTGTTATTTTGTATAATACGTCTCCTAGATGCTGAATAGCAAACTGCTTATTATTCACTGCTCTTATTTGACTTTTTAAACTGCGGGCAAAGTTAGAGGTGGAGGTGTGTATAGTAGAAGGAACGTGGGGGGGGGTGGGGGTGTTGAAGGACAGTTTCATTAATGGCCTTGGAGGCTCCGGGACAAAGAGATGGATTCGGCCCGTCGCCTGGCGTGTCCGTCCGCAGACAGGGGGCAGCGCTGGGTCCGCGACACCGCTTCCACTGTCATCCGTCAGCAGCGCCCCCAGCGTGCCCCCACGTGCTCGGTCTGAGGCCCGCAGCACCCGGTGTCACAGAGTTGCGAGGAGGCCCGGGGGGGGATGGAGCGGCACCCAAACGGAGGTCGGCACGGAGCCGCACGCGTGACGCGAAAGAAAGCTTCTCGCGTTCAAAAACGAGCTGGCTACCTGACCCTCAGCCGCTTCGGGAATACGATGTTAAAAATGACATTGTTTTGACTGCATTGCAATATTCTTAACTTATTCATGTAGTTTTGTAAATTTCACTCGGTAGAAAAGTAAAAGGCATATCCATTAAAAAAATTCTGAAATGTCGACACGTTTCTCGGTCTTCGGTAACATGTCACTGTCGTAATTTCAATAAGCTTCACGTTAACAGATTTTAACATAGCAAATAATTCCCGTGCTTGCTCGCAGACTAAATGAACGTAACGATGACAATTTCGTTTTCCAAGAATTCATATTACTATTTTGCCTAAGTCTTACAAGAGTGAATGCACATTTAAATATTTCACTTGGAGAAACTGCCTTTGAAGGAATGATGCAGCTATGCGAGCAATGGAACGGTTTTGGTCTTTAAAATCTTTTTCTTTCAGACAGAAACAACCCCGTATGGGACAAGCGGTTCCAAAAATGTGTGTGTGTGTGTGAGTTGTGGGTGACCGACCAAAGTGCTCTCATGCATCTCTCTCTTCTCCTTTCCACTGGCTTCCTGAACCTGCTCACGTAAGTTCAAGACTCTGGTTATGGTCGGCAAGACCATCAAGAGAATTACTCCTCCGATACCTACAAGACCTGATTGCCGGAAATGCGCCAGCCACACTTCTACACTCCTCTGTTTCAGCCAGCTCGACATTCCCACGCATAAGAAGTACAAAATCAAAAGCCCAAGTTTTACATTTTAAGCTCCAGTGTATTTCAATATGGGGGTGCGGTGGCGCAGTGGGTTGGACCGGGTCCTGCTCTCCGGTGGGTCTGGGGTTCGAGTCCCGCTTGGGGTGCCTTGCGGTGGACTGGCGTCCCGTCCTGGGTGTGTCCCCTCCCCCTCCGGCCACACGCCCTGTGTTGCCGGGTTAGGCTCCGGTTCCCTGCGACCCCGTATGGGACAAGCGGGAGTACGGTGGCGCAGTGAGTTGGACCACGGTCCTGCTATCCGGTGGGTCTGGGGTTCGAGTCCCGCTTGGGGTGCCTTGCGGCGGACTGGCGTCCCGTCCTGGGTGTGTCCCCTCCCCCTCCAGGCCTTACGCCCTGAGTTGCCAGGTAGGCTCCGGTTTCCCGTGACCCCGTATGGGACAAGCGGTTCCGAAAATGTGTGTGTGTGTGGAATTCATCATGACAGTGAAACCACATGTAGACCTAAAAGGTTTTTCAGCTACATCTGTCCAGGAATGGACAACAATCATAATTACTGTATTTGTATGAAAATTGGACTTTCACCAACGTCATCTCATACAATGGAGTCCTATTACTTAGTCTATGTTAGCCTTTTTTTAAAAATCAGAACTGAGTTCCTGAACCAAGAGCTTTTTTAATTTTTAATTGTTTTTTTTTTTTTTTTTTTTTGGGCAAGGTTCCTTTTTTTCAATGGTTTCTTCTGCAGTATTTGCTGTTGTCATTACATTTGAAATATCAAAAAAACCCCAGCTTTTTTGTGATTTTTTTTTCCTGGAAAAAAAAAAAAAAAACATGGTTTAGACAAATTATGTAATATAAACATAAAGCATTTTCCCCGATTTCATGTCTTCCAAAATTAGGATTAAAGATGATATGAGAATGAATTTCTTGCCTGTGAAAAAGGTGCCGAAAAAAAAAAAGCTGTCAGGTGGCAGATATAAAAAGTAACATCACATTTACATTTAATATTTCACATTATCCTCCAAGTATGTTCACAGATGCCTTATTTATAATCTAAACCTTGAAGTTTCACATGAGAACAAGGGGCTGTTATTAACATAGTAGATATATTTCTGCTGAATACTTAATTATGTCAAGAAAAAGATTTAAGAATAAAACGTGTTTTCTGTCACTCACTAAATTTACCTAATTAATTCCCGCTTGAAAGATAACTTTTAATGGAAATATTGAACATTTCATCCGTCACTAAAACATACCTTTCCTATCTCCTTTTTTGAGTCATTTGCAGCTTTTTTAGAAGTTGTCCTCATTAATATGGACTTTCCATTTACTGAATGCGGACTAATGTTTTATCACAACGTTACACAATAATCAGCACGAAATCCTCAGACAAATATGTTTAAGAAAAATGTAGGGCAACTTAATGGGAGCAGAGTAAAACCTTTAAATACAGCCTCTTCTTAATCAGCTGACATTAATTTCATTTGGAAAAAAATAACTTTTCCTTTTATCTTAAAACGTGGTATTTCAGCAGGATTATATTAATGCACTAGTTTATCTAAGAGCTTAATTAAAATTAAACTAGCAAAATGTAATATATTTTTACAGTTGGATTTTAACAGTATCATCCTTTCACTCTTTAGCAGATGCCAAGTTACAGAACTCATATTCACTGTACTCATTCATACAGCTCTGTAATTTCACTCAAATCAGGAACCAGTTCACTTACTCGCTAGCAGCAGGTCTGTGGGCATTTAAACTTACGATCTTTTGGCCACCAGTCCTTAACCACACCGGCTTTTGTAAGAGGTAAATAAAGTACAGTTTGTTGTGAAGGACTGGTGGGACATACTGTAAATAAAAGAGGGCGCTAATATATTTTCCTATTCATTCTGAACAACATGCAGAGGCTCCTCGTGTTAGTTAGGAATATCTGAGTGAGACGACAAACTTTTTTCTTACTTATACACTGCAAATAAATACATAAAGCGCAACTACGAAGGACAGCGGTGAGCGACCAGTGGAATTCAGCTCTCTTCCGAAATGTTGATGGCTCACGTATGGCGTTTGCGAGTGTCTGTAATTAACGATCTAAGAAACATTACGTATTTATGGGTAGAAATTGGTCGAGACTCGGCATGGATTTTATGGAGACAATGAATTTTTTTATTAGTCATTCTGATGTTTTTACATAAAACCATAAATAAATGAGGTTGTACCATCAAGCTTTTATTGACTGTGCAGACAGCATTTCTTTTTTTTTTTTTTTTTTTTAGATATTTGACATTTTCTCAATAATTTTGATGCAGCTGGCAGTTTCTAAAAAAAATTTTACTCAGCTTTTTGTAGCCTTTAGCTGTTATAGCCATTTTAAGTATTTTTAACAGCTTATCTGTGTTTTCCTTTTTTAAAAAAAATACAAAATATTATGCTCGATTTAAATATGTTCTATTAAGCTGTTCTATGAAGCTTTTATTGACTGTGACTGCGTGGTAGAAGTGACTTTGTAAACTTCACGGGCATTCCGAGTGACAAACAAACTTCTGGTACCAGTGTGTTTTCAGGAAGAGGAGCCCGTTTACTTACAACTGAGGAAACATCATGCAGATGCTGTAACGATTAGGGATCCTGATGAAGGTTGCTGGTTCAGGTCCCAGAAGGGTTCTGCTGTCACACTCTTAATATTGAAGTGCTTGAGGAAAAATATTTGGCTCTACTGACACTAAGTTGCTTTAGGTGAAAGCTTCAACTGAGAAAGGAAATAATGAGGAAAAAAAAAGTAAAAGAAATAAAAATAGAATGCTTGAGACAGAGAAGGTCTTATCGAAGATCGAATTCCACCACAGCTACCTTGATACCCCCTCTCTCGATGTCTGCTTAGGGAACCATTCGCATTCTGGGGCTGCCTGAACAAGCAATCTTTACCTTTTCGTGATTAACATTACACTTGAGACTTTAGAATAGTAATTTAACCCAGGCCATACCCACAGCTGACAATTTTGCTTTTCAGACTTCAAAAGAAGCAATTTCCAGCTGATGCAGGCCCGCGATCGTGCGGACGGGCCGCGTATGTGGTAACAGATTACCTCTTTCTTGACACGAATCCGAAACTTTGCATCATCCGAGCCACCACGGCGTACACCCGCACCCCCCGCACCTAATGGCAAAGCTGATGTAATTATGAAAAGGTCAGCCAAAAAAGGAATAATAAAAGAAAAACAAAAACCTGCCACTGACACGAGCCCACGAGGTATTGATTGGGGCTTGATCAATAGGGCTTTGCTCAGGACAGAATGACGGTGGCACTGGCTGGATGCGAGGTGTTCCGTTCGCGCTGCCGACAAAGGTCTTAGCGCCAAACCTGCAGCAGACCATACTGCCTCGCTGATTAGTCACAAGTCTTGGAAACGGGTAAACAACTATCAATCGGAGCTGTTATTTGAGCCATAAGTTCGGATTAAACAAAAGCCATGGACAGACACAGTCTTCTCCCTCCTGGCGATTGAATCGAGGCCAATTTGGTGCGCCAGCAGAATGATCCCAGTCCACACTGTATCCCCCCGTCGGCTGAGGATTAAATGAAAGCCTTGGGTGCCGAGAGAACGAACCCAGTCCACAATGACCCCCTTCCTCTACTGGAAATGAAACCAAAGCTGGGTGTGCCAGCAAAATTATCCTTGTCCACAATGACCCCTCGTTCCAATAGCGATTGAATCAAGGCCAACGCGGTGTGATAGAAATGGCACTTTCTGGGTGGTGGAGGTAGTGGAGGTGGTAAAGAGCCATAAATAGGCGCCGTGGACTCTCCCTCCGCTACACAGGCAGCCTTTCTCCATCATAATTCAATTAAAGAAGGGAAATGCTCGTTGGAAAAGGTTTTACAAAAAGATCGGAAAAGGTCTGGAACAAGTCACACGACTCGAGCACAGTTCCTAATGGAGGTGTAGTACCTGTAGTTGCGGAGAGAGATCTCGGAAACACGGTTTGAGACCTTTCATAACCCGCAGGGTTTGCGAAGGGGGCAGGAGTGCTCACGCACAATCCATTCACTGAGAGGAGCAGCGCGAAAGCGAAAACTGATGATATAAACTAACGCGACACGGTCTTTTCCCTCCCGAATGCGAAGAGCTACATTTGACATTGTCCGCAGAAGCAAAATAAACCTTTACCTCAAAGAACTGGTCAAACTTTTAAAAGAAATACCACAATAAGGTGGTTAGTGACCTAGGATTTCACCTTCCTGTTCGAGTACTAGACCCAGACACTTAATTCACAAATTTACAGAGTTTACTGGAAAAAGTACAGGACTGTAGACCAAAAACATCTTCGAGCTGTGTGGCCCTCTGCCATTGTGACTTCTGCAACTTTCCTAACATATGAAATACTAAACATTAAATAGTTGGTAAATACTAAACCTTACAACTGAAAAGTATTTAGCTACAAGCGATCCCCGACTTCCGATTTTTCGACTTTACGACGGCGAGCTTGCGACAGACGCTCAGTAGAGACCGTACTTCGAATTTCGATTTTTTTTCCTGGGCAAGGGAAATGCGGTGCGATACTCCCTTGTGATGCTGGCCAGCGACGGTGATCCCCATCTCCCAGTCTGTCACGCAGAGGTGTGTATCGGATGCATTAAATGCATTTTCGACTTACGATATTTTCGACTTAAGATAGATTCCGCAGAACGGAACCCCATCGTAAATCGGGGACCACCTATACATTATAGAGGGAGAGAAAAATAAATCTGACAAGTTCAAAAAGGGTAATGAACGGTATCATCAACTCCGGTGAACACTTGCATGGTTTTCATGACGAGCGAGTCACAGAAGGGGTTCGCCATCGCCTTTGTCCCCACATGTCTTTGGATTACGAACTTGGGGAGAACATGCAAACTCTGCACAACCCGAACTGGACTGAAACCTATGTCCGAAAGCACAACTCGGGCACCGCGAGGCACCGTTGATGCAACAGCGCCACAGTATTGACTGTTCATTAAAAGAGATCACTTAAAAGTCCAATGTTTGCACAACAAATTCCGAACGCGATTGGACCGTTTGTTAAAGCAGCAGGAAAAATCTGCATGTAGGTCAGCCCTAATTATAGATATTTGTTGCAGTTTATCCTGCTTTAATGACTACATGGGAGACACACAAAAGCCTTTAATTCGGCCTGATAAGAAAAGTAATAAAACCACACTGCCATTGTGTTTTCGATTTTGAAGAAATCCCAGCGACCCTTTTCTAAGCACGGCAGAAATGTTTGAAATCCAAATGTTGAATTTTTTTCTTGTTGAGTTTTCATATCAATATAATTGCTTTCTTTCCCTCAGAATCCTTATTTCTAATGGAAAACCATCCAATAAAGCTGACGAATTAAAACCAAAACATAGACATCAGAGAACGATATACACAAGGACGTGGAATTTTTGAAAAATACAAAATTGTGTATTATTTCCTCATCAACCCATCAAAGGAATTAAGAGAGAGAAACTGAACGGTTAACAGAAACTACTCTTACAAAAAATCTGCAATTATTTCAGTTTTCACTAATAGTATTTTATTTCTTCGACTGTTATTTTTCCCATCCCACAGGCAACCAATACACAGCTGGAATACAACTGAACATTTTAGTTATGCTAATAGTCACTGAATTTCATTCTGAACTTAACAGAGACAACAGAGGGACAGAAGGAAAGCTATGACAAAATAAGTACAGACAGTGCACTTGGGGGCACGTTGTGAACCGGTCTCCCTTTACATTTGCGTTAATTCATTTAGCCAACGCTTTTATCCAAAGCAACGTACAATGTTACAACGTCGCAGAGCACAGCGAATAGCGCTGCTGTCTCACGGCACCTGCGTTGTGCAAGAGGAGGGGGGTTCAATCCCCGCTCAGTCTGTGTGGGTTTCCTCTGGGTGCTCTGGTTTCCTCCCACAGGCCAAAGACATGCTGTTCAGGCTCACCCATAGTGTGTGAGTGACAGAGAGAGAGAGTGTGTGTGTGTGTTCCACTGATGTATGGATGAGTGACCCGGTGTAAGTAGTGTATCTAGCGGTGTAAGTCACCGCGGTGAATAAGGTGTGTGGGCTGGTAACACTACATGGAGTTCGTTGGAAGTCGCTTTGGAGAAAAGTGTGTGCTAAGCAAATAAGTGTAAAGTAACAATTACTACAAGTTTACAATTATTTACCCATTTATACACCTGGCGAATGTTACTGGAGCAGTTTTAGGGTAAGTACCTAGCTCAAGTGTACTACAGCTGGCGGGGATCGAATCCGCAACCTTTGGGTCCAAAAGCAGCAGCTCTAACCGCTACATTGCCAGCTGTCCCCTTTATGATGGTCAATGATGGAAGCAAAGCAGAAAAGTGGATAATAAGAGCAGCCATCACAATATGTGCAAAGGAAACACGTCACCTGGCTGCCAACTCCACCCGTGCCAAGCTGGAAGAAGATTCACGTGACCATCCTGAAAAATACATTAACTACTTCTTTATCATAGGACATTCAAACTTACACAGATGAAACTGGCACAGAACACTTGCGCAATAAGATACCTCTCATTTCAACTTTTTAATGCCCTGAGCTACATTTAAGAATCTTTTCATTGTTATCGGAGGACAAGTCAACATTAAAAAGCACAGTTGTGCTTTACACTTTTTCCTTTTGTTTTTTTTTACTGATGCCGATAATGACTTTGAGCGCTTATAATTTCATCAGCAAATAGAGCTGGATATTTCTGTGAAGTCCCGTACATGTCCTGGGTATCAGCTGGAAACCTTTCGAGATTTGAACTGGCTTGAGAGAGTCCGAATCCTAAACTGACATGTTAAGCAGGCCACGACAACATAAGTGTGTTAATCCACAAGAGGAAACTCAGGCTTCATACCTACACACGAGGTTACAAATGTACCCACATCACACCCACGCCTATTGAAATGAATGGGGTAGCTTGACTGCAGACTGAGCATTTGTTAAAAAAAAATAAATAAATAAAAAAATAAATAAGGATATTTACCCTACAGAATAATTACACAGATTGCATCTGTCTACCAGAATAACTTGGAGACCAGGATCTTATTTATGCCCATATGAGAAGCGAGATGCTGCTTGTATGCCTCCCGTGTGCCACCCTAATTAAGTGTGATATGTTTAATGAGTGTTAATGCAGTAAGCAAAATTAACCTGACATCCTGTTATAATATCAAATAAAGGGAGGAACGCACAGATGCCGCAGAGGATTCCGTTCAGGAATAAGCGGTGGAACCTCGCAAGTGGGCGGCACAAGGAAAAGGTGATGGGACTTCGGGTCGGACTCCTGTCCCTCTGACTCGCTTTTCCGACGACACCCTTTCGCAGGCTTTGCTAAGCACTTGCGGGTTACCTGCATGCAAGCGAGTAACGGGGACCGAAGACGTAGCACGTCTGCGATACGTACTCGTGCCGCCATCAGGCCGGATAGCGCAGCCGAGCCGAGGGGCGGACGCATCGCGGTCACGGTCAGCCGATGACCTCTCCGGGCCGGTCGCCGTCTTTCTCCTGCCTTAAGCGTGGAACAAATTATAGCAATGCCTCAACCTTTAACAAAGAGCATGAGGCGACTATCGGACCCTCGCTTACCTTCTCTTTATCTACCCAAGTATTATTTATATGCAATAATAAATGTCATAATTGAAAAAAGAAATATATTTATATATCCTTCCGGCTGATTTTCGGTATACATTTGGGCTATCAGAGCGGTATGTTTTCATTCCCACTAATGGCGTCCATCATTTTCAATTTATTTTCATTTTCCTTGATTACCTATCATTTATCTCTAACAGATGTTAGCTGAACTGTCCGACGGTGAAATGGATATATGCAGAAATAAAACCATCAAACTGTCACACTTGACTGAGGTTAATCTTAGAGCTCCTCGATATTTTTCTTTGCCATGGCTCTGTGTGTGTGTGTGTGCGTATGTATCCGAATCACAAGGAGAATCAGTTTAATGTTTTTGAAAAGGGAGCAAGCGAGAAGCTCTATTTGCCGTCAAAGGCAGAAAAAACACGTTCCTGTCACCCCTTTCATTGACAACCTTGACCAACGAGACAAAGGAACAAGTGTGTTTTGTCATAAGCTTTATTTATCTTCTAACCCCATCACTCAGCGTGTCCACACTGCTTGCACCATGGCCTTCCATTATTCATGTTTGCGAGACCAGAATGGCAGATTTATTTAAAGGCGAGTGGGCGATCCATCAAGCCACACAAAGAGATGGTCTTATTTTTCAGGAAAGTTAAAAAAAAAAAAAAAAAAAAAAAAAAAAATCGAAATACAAAAATTTAAAACAGGTCTGACACTTTACAGAATTATGGCATCCGCCAGTGAGCCGCTAACCACGATTTTGACAGATCTCACCCCGGATAATGCCGGAGCCTCCGATTTGTAACGAAGGCACAATTGCAGAGCTCGCCCCGCGCTAGCCTTGCCACCCACATGACGCCCACCTATCTCTGGGACAGCTTCATGGATGGCAGGCTGTCCATCAGCAGCACGTTAAGGACAAGCCGAACGATGCCGGCTTCATTACAAGGAGCCGACACTTCATTACAACCTGTCAGCTTGGCGCGAACTGTACTCCTCCACTTCCTCGCAGAGAGAAAATAAAGCAACATAAAGGCGAAGTGGGATGGAAGTGGAACGGAAGCTTTGTAATGGAAATACTGCGTTTGGGGGACGGTAAGCATGTTCCTGCTGCTTTCTTTCACCTTTGGTAACGTCGTCCCTCCCAGCGTACTCTTACCTGTAAACCGTCCCTCACCCAGGCCCATTATGGTTCTCTCTCCTCCCGTCTGGGCTTTTGATACATTCCTCTCATATCCGCGCCGAGGTCCGCTTTCACGCGTTATTCTCCCGGCACCATCACCGCCCCTGGACAGGCTCCCCCTCTCCCCCCGGACCCGCACTCACCGGGTAAATGCCTCCTCCCTGTCCTCTCAGCAGGCAGAAGTGCTCCAGGGTTCCTTACTGCGAGGAGGGCAACAAGAGGGGGAGCCATTACTCCCTGCCAGAAACACACCAAGGAATGGTGCTTTGGGGAGGGCGTCGAGAGGTCGCCGTCAGCGTGGAGTAGCGAGGCAGAGCGAACCAGGCTAGCCACTGCTTGGAGATGATGGCAACGCGCAGTTGCGACTCTTAAATTTACACATCGGTCCGATTAAAGCCGAGCTGCGACGCCTCCCCGCAAGGCGACAGGCCGGAGGAGAAACAGACGCAAAAACACACTGTATGTCAAGCAAAGTGCTCCTTGCGAGGAACCACGTAATTTCGAATCAAACGTAACCCCCGATTTCTCAGGTTCCCGTAACCTCTCCTTCGCTCTACTAATCTTTATCGTTTTAGTCCAAGTTCAGTTTTTCCAGTTATTTCTATGGCTGCCATGCTCTACCCCCCAGCTCATCAGAACTTTACATGCTAGAACAATCAAATACAGGCGGTCCTTGACTTACGATTTCTTTCCGCTTTACGACGGTGAGCTGGCAACAGACATTCAGTAGAAATCACACTTTGAATTGTGAACTTCGATTTTTTTTTTCTTTCCCGGACAAGCGATACTCTCTCTCGTGATGCCGGGCAGCGGCAGCGATCCGCGTCTCCCGGTCTGTCACGCAGAGGTGTGCGTTAACTTCGTTTAGACTTGTGATGGGTTTCGCAGAATGTGGCCCCATCGTAAATCAGGGACCACCTGTACACGTGTTGCGTAATCTTCCATTCCACAATGCTGCCTTCTTATAGCTACCTGTTACGCCACCGTCTACACTACAGATGACCAGAGTAAACCACAATCCATACAGGTGACCTGCCACTTGTAGGTGCACAGCCTGGACCTGTGAGGTGTTTAAACAGCATCCTGCTGCTGAATTAATCAACGATGTCGCCCAGAACGATGTCAGTATGAGCTGAGGTACTTGGCACATGTCCTGGATGAAGGTCTGAACGGGGGCTCCTCACTACCTGTCCTCTCCCCTGTCTTCTACAAACAGACCAAACAGAGCAGCTTCCCCCCCCCCCCACCGCGATGAAATTCATCTCACGACTCTGAAAGAACTTGACATTTTATGATTTTGAGCCCTATGCCCTACCTCAAATATTACCTGACATTTACATATTCACCATGTGGTTCTGTATAAACCACTGGACCATGACTTTTTTTTTTTGTTTGCAGCATGAAAATGAAATAAAGAATGTATTTCCCACTGTGGTAAGAGAACGTTCCATGAACACATCTCAAAAATGTGCTCATTTGTGCATGCAAAAACATGCAGCAGGTATGCGGTTTCTGAGTGTGAAAAACACAACGGAAAACTCGTGTTTCCTTTGATCAAAGCTCCGAACTGCCACGGTTCAATAAAAAGTGTGCGACATCGGTAGATTTCTTTCTGCTTCAAATGATCTATTTTATTTTTTCAACAACCTGCCCAAAACATGAGAAAAAAAAAGATGCGGTTATGCTTCAGATGAATTACTGAATTCGGTAACATTAAAAATTTTGTTCCTTGTGCAGACGTTGCCTTTACAGTTTACTAACTAGGTCTCTTTAATCGTCATTGACTTGCTCATAAAATGTGTCATCATTACGATACCGTGGTTGTCACACTTTCGTAGTAAAATACTGGCACTTGCTTGAATATATTTGTCAGAAAAAAAAGTAAAAAGCATGATCACCGAAATATACACACACACTGTCTGAGGCCGCCTGTCCCAAGCGGGGTCGCGGCGAGCCGGAGCCTAACCCGGCAACACGGGGCGCAAGGCCAGAGAAGGAGGGGACCCACCCAGAACCCACCCAGGACGCGAACCCCAGACCCACCAGAGATCAGGCACAGGCCAAACCCGCTGCGCCACCACATGCCCCATTACCAAAATAAATCATTTTTATTCTAAAGCAAAACTCTACATTTTGCTCAAGACATATAGCGCTACACAATTTGTGCACTGATGATGTCACCTCGACTGGTGATGAAACGTTTGCAATCTAAATGCCAAGCTCGGCGAACTGCTGAACACCGACACACACATTTTCGGAACCGCCTGTCCCATATGAGGTCACGGGGAACCGGAGCCTACCCGGTAACACAGGGCGTAAGGCCGGAAGGGGAGGGGACACACCCGAGAGGATGCCAGTCCGTCGCAAGGCACCCCAAGCGGGACTCGAACCCCAGACCCACCCGAGAGCAGGACTGCGGTCCAACCCACTGCGCCACCGCACCCCACTGCTGAACACCTCAGTGCTATTCCTATAGACATATAGTGCTATACCTTCAATATGTTTGAACTATCTAAATTATTGTTGGCACATCCTTCTCCCATGTAGGACTCAGTTAAATTGCCCCATTTATGACTTCTTGCTCCTTATATATGCCCGAGATCGATATTCTTAGAAGATAGGAAGCGTTAAACCTCAGCAGAAGCGAGACAGAATGTCCTTTTTTATTTTTTTAGAATACGGTTGAATGAGTCATACGAGCTTCATCCATTTATCAAGCACCTATGATCAAGCAATAGTGGATATATTTATAATCTACACTAAATCTGCAAATCATAACCCAGTGATTGGCAGTTAATCACCCGGTATCACGGCTCCTCTCGTCTCAAACTCCACATTTCCCTGTTGTTTTCTTCCCTCTTTCTCACACTCCCGTTCAGATTTTTGGCAATGAGACCAAGCCTAATGCAAGACAGATCTGAAAGAAAGACAGAGAGGTGGCTGAATGAGGCGGTCGGCTTCTACGGGGATTTGTATTTAGATGGACCGGCTCAGAGATGAGATGACCTACAGACAGGCAAGGGAGGAACGATGTACTGACATGCGATATACAAGCTGATAAGACTGACATGAGGAGGACGGATTGATTCCTTAACTCTGCAGTCGCTTATCATGATCCAACAGAGTATTATCTTGCAGAGCACAATAAACACCTCATTTTGCAAAAAGCACGCCATCGATTTTGAAGAGATGGGCTGATATATTGTCTGCGGTTGGACTTAATTGCATAAAATGAAAACGGGCTTAGCCTGACCCAAGGTCAAAATTTACAGAGCCATAAAAACATTTTAACGGATATGGACAGAGGCTGAGTTAGAAGGCCAGGCTCAAAGACGTGAAAGAAAGTGGATGAAAAGCAGGTAGAGCCCCAATTAAAAATTATCCGGCACTTTTCTCGTTGTGCCATATATACATGCATAGCTGGAGCATGCTGTACATTGCGTCCACCGCTTCTTTCTATTGTATTTGTATACTAGCTAAATCCTTCGAGCGAAGGTGCTGAAAAAGCACTTGTGCAGTAGCTGTGGAATGCAGCAGCTACCCAAGTGGACCGTTGAGTCGAGAGACGTGCATTTCATTTAAGAGATGGTCAGATGGGCGCTTTCATAACCAATGATATCAATATGTAATGAATAAATACTGATGTTCATTAATTATTTATAAAGACAGATTTAAGGAGTAAACACATACTGGTGTCCCATCCAGGATGTACCCCCTCAACCATGTACCCAACGCTTCTATGATAGGCTCCAGACCCCAAGACCCTGATCAGGATGAGCAGTTATCGAAAACGGATGGACAGATGGATACGCACGCTCAGGTTAGACGACATACGTATTCTGTGCTTAAATGTATTACGTACGTTCTGCTTCATTTGATATCGTGGACAAATGAAAGGCATTACGATACATTTCAAAAATTTTTAACGCACTGGGTGTACTGGGTTCAGGGAGCGACCAGGCGTGACGGAGGACGGGGGGACTTACTGAGTGTTTCGTTAAAAACACAAAAGAAATACTGCGACAAACACGTACGAAAACATAAGAAGAAAGAGGTCTCAGCAGCAACCACATCAACTCCAGTACTCTCTCCGCAATATGATGGCTCCTGTCCTTCGTCAGTCCATTAAACACTACGATTCCTGCTACTCACTGTACATGAACGTCTAAGACTACACAGAAAGACACAGTAATGTTAATGATATATAATGAGACCTGAAAGTGAAGTCTCAAACTCTTCAGAATAATGCCTCCATTAAAAAACTGATAATAAAAAAATGGAGCTGGAATCCATTTACTTTTCTATGCACCTGCTCCTCTTGGAGAAGCCAACAGAATTCACAGACTAGTGCATCAGATGTACAAAGCGTTCGCTTCCCCCTCAATCACTGGCAGTTTCTGTGGCAATCTGTAATTATGTTGTGGGATTAGAGCTGCAATTACATCTAATTGTGTGATTTTTTTTTTAACATGGATTACAAGCTCCAGCTGCCATTATGAGCCTGGGAGAATCTGGGAAAACTGTATTTTTCAAGATCAATATTTACAGTTTGGGGAGTAAATGATGGGACTTGCATTTTAAGCTTGGATGAGTCTCAAACACAAGCTTAGAATCGCAGACAGGCAAGGTGCCAACAACTGGAAACGTTCACATTCTGGATCATCACACAAATCCTAGAGCTCTGAAAAACAAGTGGGAGAGAAAGGCAGGCTGCGTTCATTCCTCCAGGGTCTACAATGGCTACTTTATGATGGTGAAACTAGAGCGTTTGCTATGGACTTACTCAACGCCTAAGTATAAAAGCTAATGCGCACATAGCAAGGGACTCAAAGGACAGTCATTGCCAACGATTATCCTGTGACGTTACTGAATATATATGTCGTCAGTTCTTCCTTGTACACACGATTGTATTACATGAAACCGGATGTTATCTTATTAATATAACCGTTGAGGAAAAAAAAGAAAAAAAAGAAGATAGGAAATGAGGACAGGCTTGATGGTACTTTATTTGACCGTCAGAACCCTCCCACAATATTCCAGACTCCATCATTGGCTCATTAAATGTCATTTAACGATCAGCTAATTACCTGCCTTTCATTGATTGGGTCATTTTTTTGTTTGCTTGTTTCATTGCACCGAATTGCCTCGTATTCTCAGAGGGAAGCTTTATTCTATTATTAATTGGTTACTGTAATACAACTTTGAACATGCCGGCAATTAAAATCTCATTCAAAAGGAGGCCCTGAAGCCGTTATCAATCTGCTACGTGCATTGCGATTATTTCCTGAAACTCCATGACATCACTGTCATATTCGTTTACTATTAAAACGCTACGAGAAAAACAGTCATGACGGGAGGTTCGTACAGTTGTATAGCTGGGCAACTGAAGACTCCACATCCCCTAGAAGTATTAACATAGCCTGCAGTTATTTGCATGTATGTGCTTACAGTACAAAATGAGACGTATGTTCTTTCTTCAGTATAACACACTATCGCTTTTAAGGACTTCAGGGAAAAGGAATAAAGCAGAAAAGGCTAGAATCCTGAGCCACTGAGCAAATGCAAATTTTGAGCAAAATTGAGCAAATTTTCACAGCGGAAAAATACGAGAGCTTTTCAAGGCTACGGCTTTAAGCAAAGCCATGCTCTGCCAACCGTTGGCAGACAATGACCTGGTAGGAAGATGGTCTTCAAAGTGTCTGGGGCCTCCTTCTGAGGGAGAAAACCCAGAACATTCTTCCGCAGTCAGACGACACCCCTTAGAGAGACAACGATGACAGCCCCTACCTCACCCGACCCATCTGTCAATTTGGCATCGAAGCAGCATCTCAGGTATGCTCGACAAGATTCAGTCTCTTAGAGTCTCAATTCTGCTGTTGCTGCTTGGCTCCAAACACTTGCTGGTTTAAGCGCCACACTGTCATTTCTTGAACCTTTCATTTTTTTTTCAGCACAGTGGGGAAAAGTGCACTCCGGGCAACATGGGGTCTCCTGTGCTATGAAAACAACACTTGAGGAGGGCCTTGTGGCAGTCACCCTTACTTCGCGACACTGGAAGGTGAAGCTGATGGAGGCAGGGGGCCTCTCTGCCTTGTTGACCTGCACACAACTCCATTTGCTCAGCTTTGATCGACACCCAAGGCTTCCTTTCGAGCGCAAAACGGCCGTCCGAAACAATGCGCTTGCACTCACGCTCGATTTCAAATTCATAGCTTTGTTAACTTCACAATTTTTACACAGTGCGACTGCTCCAATATCATTTAGTTCAATTATTTAACGTCCACAGGGTTGCGTTTCAGACTTATCGCAAGAAAAAAGAGTAAGGGGACAACACGCAAACTCCACCACGGACCGAGCGGCGATCGAACCCACGTCCTCTTGCACCACCCAGGCACTGTGAGACAGCAGCGCTACTCGCTGTGCCACCCGGATTAGAAAAGATTAATAAATGCAAGAAAAAAAAGAAGAAGAAGAAGAGGAAGAAGAAGAAGAAGAAGAAGAAAAAGGCAAACGTCAAAGCCAACCAACCTGCTGGTGCTCTCTGGGCGTCGGCTGCTTCCCTTGGCGACTGGAGGCCGTCGTTGTGGTGATCTCTACGATGGAGGTGGAAGTTTCCGAACGGTTGGATGTTGCGCTGGACTGTGGCGTGATGGGCGAGGGCGACTCGCCCACCAGACGCACGCTGCCCTCAATCTTGATGTTGGGGTCACCTTCCACGGCCATGTTGAACACTTTGAGCCCGTTGTAGTACAGGCCAGAGAGCTGGCCCTGGAATGGCCGGCTGCGGTCCCTGCCCCCAATCTTTATGGTGGTTTGGCTGTTGAAGATAGTGAGCTGACGGCCTGCGGGAGACAACGTTACATACATACGAGAGTGTTGAACTGCAGACCTCTGCCGCTCCCGGGAATGAGCGGAAAAGAATGATGGCAAATAATCACACTGGGTGAAGGAGACGGATTATTTGCCCGGTGGATAATGAGAGCGATAAATTACCGGTTGCCAGTGCCAGCGCAAGTAATTTATTGCTGTTGAAATGATGAGATGCTTATGGAATGCGGTTTCAAACAAAAAGAAATAATAATAATAATAATAATAATAAAAAAAAAAACATTTAGAATACTCTTAAATCAATGTAATTTTGCTAAAAGGACAATCAATTTCATGATGAAAGATTAAAAAAAAATCCAAGTAATCCTTTTAACTGTTATAGTCTTGTTGGAGAGGCTTTAATTGAAGGCGGTAAAACATATATTCTGATTTATTTTCTCACTTAACAAGGTGTGGGAAACAAATGTATCACGCATTATTCATTTATATATTATTTTTTGCAATATCTATCCACATAAAGTCACATTGAAAAATTATCATGAAATAATTGGTTTTTCTCACATCGCATTCACAATTTACTTACTAAAGGTTACGATGACGAATACTTAGGTATATGTCTTTTCAAACTTTATGTATTCTCTGTGAACTTTTGTTTCACAAATTTTATTTTTTTTTTGTACCAGTACATGCACTTCTTTAAAACTGTTCATTTTTGTTATGCGAGTCAAGTTCTACGTATCATTTGAAAGGCCAAAATATTTTTTTCCATGTTCTAACACTAAGCGATCCGGTATTATAGTGAATTTAAACACATTTTTGGTAACATCATGGTTCTGATTGTCTTTTAGCAAGGTTGGAAAACTGCAAACATCTGCGTTTCATACAGTATGAAATTTAAATATGACTGTTACGTGAAGCACAAAACAGATGGAAATTTATGACACTGATTTTAGCTGAAGAAATTAAAAGAAAAGGCAAACCTTAAATAAAAGCAATAATCATGACACATTTTTTAAATTTGAGATAAAATTAGATTTTTCAGAACAGACATAAAAAGCATGCATCAAAGAATTTGTGTTTTGATTTTTAAAATGCATTTTCTTTCTCTTAATTGCCTCTATATATTTACAATATTTGTTAAAGGGACTCAATTTCTGATGCCAATTAATGTTGCATTCTATTTATGGTAGCTATCAGTTTAAATGGTGCGGTTTTCATGGTCCATAGCAACAAAACAACACAAATATACATATGTATAGATACAGAAATGTACATATATAATAAACTATAAATATATGAAAATGATTTTCTAATTGGACTTTTAGTTGGCCATTTAAATGCTTACTGCAAAGAACAAAATACTATACATAATTAATAGATTTTTGTTAATATTGTTAATATTACTTCAGGAAGTTGAGTTAGACTTATATTTACAGTCCCTTTAACCTGAAGTTAACAGAAAATTTGTATTAAACAGCTAGCATTTCTTAATGAAAGTATACATTATTATGGAAAAGTGTGCACATATTACAAGCTACATTTTGCTGTACTGTTTTAAATGTTTTTGTTTTATTTAGTTTTACTGAACATTTATATTTTTTTTTAGGTTTATTGATGTTACAAGGTATTGCTTGGTTATGTTCAAATTATTTTTATTTGAAGTTTTAATCAATGTTTTTACCTTTGTCGAGTAGCCATTCGTCAACTACTCGACCAAGTCGATATGGGATTCGCTGTCTAGCAATCGCCAGGCGTTCGTTATCATTGTTGCCTTTAAAGTTTAAAGAGACATTTCATTGGTTAAAATCTGTAAGGTCAAAGGTTAAAAGTTAATACTTATAGCTTGAGCTACACAACTGCCACAAGAGTTTTTTTGTAAATTTTGGAAGTTTAAAAACAAAGCTACCTACAACATTTCACTGATCAAACTTTTCATTCAATCATTTATTTTTGATTTTAAGCAAACAAATTATTCCTATATTAATTGAAAATTAGCACGCTGCATTTTCATTTAAGTTAATGAAGTTAAGTTATAAACCAACCCAAAGCACAAATTTAAACATATACATATTCATAGCGTTACAATATAACTCATTTCACTTTTTTCATTTTTTGGCAGATTTTTAAGCTAGTTAAACACTGCTGAAAAGAAACATCTTTTTATTTATTGTTTGTAAAATACATTCAACCTTTTGCACCAAGTTAAAGGTTTATATAAGATCACAAAATTCATACAGAATAGCTTCATCCACCTTCTTTAAGAAAGGGCACTAATTAGCAGGTAGCAGTAAATGAACAGTAAATTCAGCAGCAGAGAAATTGTAAATTTTCAGATTCAAGGCAGAAAACAAATGAAATAGTTAGGTAGCCGAAACAGTACACACAATACAGAATGGATTTCCCGAGTTAAACCGTTAAGGCTTTGACAAAAGCTGGAAATATATATATATAAAAAATAATTTAAAAAAAAAAGAGATTAATTTTAGTTCTTTGTACAGCACTGCACGGAAAAATTCATAATGTTATATTTGTTACTATCTGTACTAAAAAAAGCTGCCATTTATGCTGCTCGCGATTGTATAACATTAGGATGTATAATTGAGTTAATTAAGGTACCCCACTAGCATCCTCCCCTCACGTTACATGAGTTCACCTCTGCACCCTGCAGATTTTAATTCTTGTAAATATGTGCCACATTTTCGCAGCCTCTAAATAATTACAACTTGTACCTCGCTGAGCAAAACACAAGGCGGAACACGAACAAAGCGTTTCTGTTTAATTATACTGTACCTTTCCCTGGCGTGTGAGGAACTTGCTGCGTGTCAATTGAATGAATCTACACTTTCGCTGCTCCGGTACCACTGGAATGCATTCTTTGTACCAGTCGGCAGTTTTATTTCTTTTTTCCCCTATTAAGTGAAGCATTGTGTCTAGACCATGCGGGTGTTTAGCTCGAAAGCGTGCGTCTCCACTGATCTTCATCAAAAGGACAAAGAGGGGTACGGTGACGGGATTTTGTTGGGTACGGAGAAATGCGCCCGCCAGGCCACACCGTGTGTCTTGCTGGAAGTGATTGAAGACTCAAAGGACTTAATGTCGACAGGGACAAACGGACGCGCCTGGGTGAGGGGGTCAGCAAGTTGAGATGAATAACCTTTGCAGGGAGGCAGATTCCCCGCGAAAGTGGCAGGCAGCCCGGGCGCCTTTTCTCCCGCGACATTGTCTCCTGAGATTGAATTCTGGTCTGCTTCATTCTTCCAGCAGATTGACAATGTTTTGTCACATCCAGCCACATTAATTCTGTCTGAGCAGGTAAAGTTCAGGGGAGCAGCAGTGATTTAACGGAAGTCGCGAAACATTGCCGGAGAGAGGTCTCCGCAGCAAATCAGATCCAAATCCTGGCTGGTTGAATCAAGGGTCGCAGCTGAAAACTCCTTTAATCATATCTTTGTGTCTTAGGGGTCAGGCGCTGAAGTGTGGCAATGGCAGGTTTCTGCGCGTACCCCTCTTTTTGTGTACTGTATTGCGGTCGGCAAAGTCTAATTCCATTTTGCTCTCAGAAATGAAAGAGCCGGCCAAGTGGACCGGATGGAAGGGGAGAGTCGGCAAGGGGCGAGGGTTTGATTCATGACGTAATTCTGAGCGTGCGTCAAAGTGGGTCCGTCTAACGCGATGCACATTATTTTCTCTGTAATGGTACTTTATAGGGGCATCGCGCTTTGTATTAACTCTCTATTTTGCGACACTGTATTTACTTCAAAAGCGACACGTTCTCTGGTTCATGCTGGGATTTTAATTACGGAAGCCTAATGGATCCTAAGGAGCACGAGGGCAACAAAATGACGAAGGGAAGGTGGGCGGAAATTCAAAGATGGGCAAGATTGCGTGGCCGCCGGCGTCGCGTCATCTTCTCTGTCGCGTCATCTGTGCGACAACAGCGGCGGCGGAGAGAGAGCAGAGCCCTTTAATTGTCGGGATCGAGGTGGGGCGGATACTGGTATTCCGGCCCCCGGGCTGGGGCAGGAGGAAGAGGGGCCTACAGCTGTCACGGGGAGGGGGCATGCTGAGGACAACCCAGGACGGATCAGTCTTCTCGCTGCTTCTGTTTCACCGATTCCACATATTCATTTATTTATTTATATACTGCTTTATTTATGTCTTCCCCCGCCTCCTTGTTACGTGACTTTGACAGTCAAAATTCTATTTGTATGTTTATGCCTCCAGGATATCTGCTGACAAAAGAGTAATCTTGTTCAGATAATAGGGCTTTAAAAATTGTACAGTCCTTTTTTTATGGCACTGGTAAGTCATGGAAACGCGGAACAAGTCCTGAAAGTTCAGCTAGGAAACAAAAAGAAGAAAGGTGTGTTTGATCCTTCCCTTTCTTGCATATACATACATATGAACGCACCAACGCAGTTGGTCCCCGATTTACGACGGTTCGACTTAGGATTTTTTCGACTTTACGACGGCGAGCTGGCGATAGACATTCAGGAGAAACTGTACTTCGAATTTAGAATTTCGATTTTTTTCTCATGCAAGCGATACGTGGCGCAGTACTCTTGTGATGCTGGGCAGCGGCAGCAACCCTCATCTCCCGGTCTGTCGCGCAGAGGTGTGTGTTAGGTGTATTAAACGCAGTTTGGACTTACGATATTTTCGACTTACGACGGGTTTGGCGGAATGTAACCCCATCGTAAATCGGGGACCACCTGCACACGTGAAAATGCTGAAACGCACGAGCAGCTGCGCGCACGCAAATTAAGGAGCGGCAGCTTAGCTCAAATGTAAATCACAACGTCGTGGGCAGCATCTGCGAGTTTAAGACAGAAGTTCAGCGAAAAAAAAAAAACCGCAGCGAGGGTGACGCCACCAGAAAAAGCAGCTTACGGCACCCCGGGCTCTCAGCATTTCCTCGGCTTTGTTCATAACGTCAGGGTTAATTAAGTGTGAAACACAACCGCAGATGTATATTGATCCCTCCCCATTGCCCCGCCCCATAGCTACCTTACATCGGAAAGAGCCCCCGTTAGGGGAGGGAATGCAGTGATGTCACTGTCCATGCCCTGATCCCTTTCACAAACCCATTCATTTATCCGCTCTCTAGATGGGCTTCCAGACTAAAAAAAAGGAACCTGGGACCAGAAGGAACCTCTTATCTCTCATCCCAGCTGGCGAAGAGAGCTGCATGTAACTCTCGGCTGCCCCGCTGCGCCCTCCCCGCTGTTTGTTTCCCGCTAATAAAGTGGTCTGATAAGGTGACGTTTTTATCGTGTTACAAGAAGCGCGAAGCGCTCCCGATTAAATGAACAAATATGCAAAGCGTGCCATGACTCAAAGGGCAACAGCATAGAAGAGAATAGTAGTGTCGGAGCCCTCAGATACTCGGTCCCGTGTCAACTGCATAGAAAGCAATGAAGCTTTCTATGAATTTGACACAATGTTGCTTCTGATTGGTCACTTAGAAAGTAGACGTTCACAGGCCTAAAAGAGCGAATGCGACGCCAATGTAATGCGTTTGCTGAACCTCTTCATGAAGCCAGTTCAGCTGAGAGCTTCTTCACTTGTATCATGACTCCTAAAATCCCACAGGCCCTGACTGCGGAAGAAAATGCAAACTTTGAGAGGAAGCCTTGTCAAAGAACAACAGATGAAAAAAAGCGGGTGAGATGCGGTCCGTTACCATGGTGTACATGGCATATTCAGCGGCACCCTCACGGGCCGTGTGCCCGTACGCCGTGCTGCCTTGCTTGGCCTTCGCTGTGTCTTTACGATGTCATTAGACCCACTGAGACAACTCCACAGGGTTGGCAGGATGGTACGTGGCAGGATTTCCCATTAGGCGCTGCGGGTACAATGTCTAGAATGTCTAGGGCCGAGGGATGCTTCACGGCATAGAACGGAGGGAAAAATCTCAATTCCAGAACTTCAAGGGGCTTCCCTAAGAAAGTTTCTTCATTCGGCTTCTCCATCGGTCACGTTGTTTACCATTAGAATACTTTAAAGTCGGGGTGCGGTGGCGCAGTGGGTTGGACCACGGTCCTGCTCTCCGGTGGGTCTGGGGTTCGAGTCCCGCTTGGGGTGCCTTGCGACGGACCGGCGTCCCGTCCCGGGTGTGTCCCCTCCCCCTCCGGCCTTACGCCCTGTGTTGCCGGGTTGGCTCCGGTTCCCCCTGACCCCGTATGGGCCAAGCGGTTCCGAAAATGTGTGTGTGTGTGTGTGTGTGTGTGTGTGTACTTTAAAGTCCATCACGTCAGTTAATGTAATTCAATTTGGTGCTTGCCCCTTTTGCACATTTTGGAGTGAAAGTGCCTAGGGCCTATGAAAACCAAATTTCGGCCCTGGGGTGCACGAGTGTCTGTCTGTGCGTGAGTGCGGTTGGGGGGTGGTGGCGCTTCATTGCAGGACTTGCTTTGTACACAGCGTGAGAGCTGGAAATAAAACGGAATGTGAGATGAATAGGCGCCCTGCGCTGGCGTCAGTGTCCGTCTTGTGCTCAGGATGCCAGTAATTGGGCTAATGGCGACTAATGGCGGCTAAGTATGTGAATTGTGACTTTTTAATGAGATTACAGGCGGTCGAGGGTTGGGGGGGGGGGGGGATCAGCCAGAGTTCCTCTGTAATTGTTCCTGGTTTCTCATGATGCGCCACACCAAAGGGCACAAACCGCTGTCCCCTCACTCTACTAATCTCCCTCCCTGTCCGTCAGCATCATCTCTGCGATTACTGCGATTGGAACTGTATCCCGGAGGTCCCCTCTTTGATGGCTGATGGAGCGCTGTCTTCCACCTTGAAACACTGATGTTTGTTCAGTGGAGCAATGGTTAGGCTGGACAGTAGATGGTTGGGGAGAGGGTAAGGTTGGATAACCGCAAGCAGAAAAAATGGCCTTTTAAAATGATAGCTTGACATGTTCGCCCAGGTCTAGCCGTTGCCCATGAACAACAGAGAGAGGAGGGGATGCAGACAGACTTGGTCACTGAGCGGTTACCATGGCAACCGCAGGAAGGTGCCCCTGCCTGAAGCCAAGCAGACCAGGTGTGCAGAGGCAGAGGACAACTACAGCATGCTGGAAGAGGGCAGAATGAAATCACGGCCATTACAGAATCTCCCAGCCCACACATTTTAGCATTTAACAATTAAAAATATTATTTACTCGAGTATTTACTAAAGGGTCTTAATCCCTTATCAACTGATGCCAGTTTACTCTCGTTTTCCTTGTGTTATTCCCTGTTAATCCCTGCCAATTTATTTCTTGAGCATGTTATAATACACAATTTGTGAATTCTTCCAGTGTCAGGACACAAAAGAGCAATTTGTCTTTTTGTCCTGTGTTAGTCTCATTTTGACTTAGAGTTACCTACATTATTCCAGTTTTAACCTGCAACACAATCAATGGAGTGACACATTAATTACTACTACTATTATTATTATTATTATTATTATTATTATTGTGTCACTACTGACATTTACACTACTGATTAAATTATTTATAAGAGGACCTCTCCTATCCTGGCAATCTTCAGAATACAAAATCTCTGCATTCCCCTAAGAGTAATCATAAACGGAACACAGTCTGCAGTAAAGACAGTGCAAACTGCATTAGAAAGAAAAAAGAAAAAAATTGTTAACAGCAGAGGTACTTCATGCCACTGAGAGAATGAGCAATATCGAAATCAGCGTTCAACTATTTTGTGACAAGATATAAAATATAAAAATATGTAATTACTTGAAAGGCAACACATTCTTATCGTTTTCTCTCTCCTCTCTTCTCGTTTCAAATTTAAATTCATTTGGGTTTATCGGCACTGTTCTGAGAAGCCAAGTCAATCAAGTCGTGATTAGAAGAAGATGGTCACAACTAACTCCCCCCCCCCCCCCCCCCACACCCCAAACCCCATCTTTTTTTTCTTCTCGGAGAACTTTTTAACAAGTCTGGTATTTTCTTTTCTGAAGCCATTTACAGAACATCAGAATTATAGATAACGGGCATGTACTCGCATGGAAGGATGAAAAGTCTTTTACCAGGGCTGGAGTAGCAAGAAAATGGACTAACACTGGAAGATCACAGCTTCAAGGATACTTATACACAATCCCAAACTTTGACACAATAAAGAATAAAACGACAACGACAACGACAATAATAATAATTATAATATTAGTACGTGCTTTGAAATACTGATGATGGCACTTACGCTAATCGTACATTAAAACAATTAAATACGTAACACTTTGAATCTCCGGTCACGGCCAACCTCTGTTTCTACACAGAAAAGTACCTTCATTCTAGAGTCCATTTAAAACCGAGGTCCATTTTCCGCACTAAGAGCATGAGAAGTTCTTTCTTTTACCTTTTCTGCTCGTGAATTTAATTTTGCATTGAGAGTGAATGAAAGGCTATAATTAGTGATTAGTGAAATTAGTAATCTTAGTGAAAGACTATAATTACTTCAGCTCACAAAATCAGAACCTGCGGCTCGAAAATAATTATAAGACTGACCGACCTTTAACTAAATGAATCATTTTGATTTTGGAACTTTTCTGAGAAAAATTTATTTTAATATTGATCAAAAAGGGGTTGCTAACTCACCCCGGAAAGATTCTTACGTGCGATTGTACAAGTTTACGTACATTTTTCGGTTTACAAACTGCATTTCCCTTGATGCCTGTGTAATACACGGACCAAGTATAGAGCGCGTTTCATATACTCATTTAGCCCAAAGTAATTAAACAGCTCGCACTGTTTGTCATAAAAACAGACAGAACATTAAATAAGTCAAAAGGAAAGGGAATAAATATTTAATGAACGAACGCTAACTAAATATTTACCGGGGAAGCGGAGGCCACTTTCGTAAGTCGATATTAGCTTTTCTGCAACAGGTACATACCACGTTTGAGGACGGTGACAAAAGTCTCCTGAAAAGGAGATGGCCGCTCTTTCCCCGGGACAAAGAGTGACGCTCGCAACACCACCCGATGAGTGACGGGGTGTTAGTGTGACGATGCAGACGTGTGTCCGCATGCACGCGCATCCGTGTTTGCGTGTCACTTAGGCGCTTAACCCCGAGGTGAAGTCCTCCATGTAGAATGCACGTCAGAACCCATTAATCCCTTTTCATGCCTGAGGCAAGCCGCTGCAATTGAATGCCTGGCATAAAATCCTTTGTTATTTACCTAGTTTTCATTTTTGGTAAAGTAACGTACTTGTTGTGATCAAAAAAAGGTCATCACGCATTATGGAAGAGAACTGGGTCTAGGAAGCGGTAGGGGGAAATGCTGGTCTGAATGTACTGACCAGGAGTTCATCTTGTTACAGAGTCAACCATCAGCCATCAAGCACAAGGAGGACCCCTTTCATGGTAATGTTTACCACACTTGCATTCCGCAATCAAACATATCCCCGCCCCTCAGTAGGGGGCACGTATGTGCGTTAACAGCCTGAGCGATACGTGCTCAACTTTTGCAAAAACGACCGAGGATCTTGCGAAGGGGCGTCCTTGATCGAGGCAGACGTGAGGGACCTCAATCAGCCCCACGCTTTAAGTGGTCTTGGATGTCTGCATCGCCAAAGCAGAAGCAGTGCTGATTACGTTACCATGGTGACCGAAATAGCACCTGGAGAGCTACGTGCATGAAACATTCAGCGCGTAAACGGACGCATCACGTGACTGTCGCATTTCGTTTCAAACAGTCAGCCACTTGTTTAAAGTAGTTTACTTCTTTTTCTGTTGGATTACGCGTACAGGCGGTCCCTGAAGTACGATGCTTCGACACGATTTTATTCAACTTTACGATGGCGAGCTGGCGATGGACATTCAGCAGAAATCGTACTTTGGATTTCGATTTTTTTCCCGGCAAGCGATACGTGGTGCAATACTCTCTCGAGTTGCTCGGCAGCGATCTGCATCTCCCAGTCTGTCGCGCAGAGGTGTGTATTAGGTGTATTAAATGCATTTCCGACTTACGATGGGTTTCGCGGCACGTAACCCCATCGTAAATCGGGGACCGCCTGTACTGTTAAAGTACTTTGAAAAACGACATAACCAGCTATAGGAAAATAAAATCAACTAGAGTTGAGCTTTTGTCAAAGCCTTTTAGCAGTTTAAATGTTAGCGAAGTGAACCCGAGGCTTGACTTCAGACCCCTTTCAACCTGAGTCATAATTTTTGCTGATATCGACATTTTAAAGGATAGCCTTTTTATAAAGTACAGAAAGCACATAATAATATACCACAACAAAACAATTTTGCTTTCCTTTCAACATAGACCATCCCTCCCTGTTCTTGTTGAGTTAGGTATTTTCCAGCAGGTACAGTGACATTTCAGAGAAGCAATTCAACGCGAAGGCATTGGCTTCCTTACCTGTGGGATACCGCTCAATGACAGGTAGGTCATCCACCTGTAGTGTGGCGTTACCGCCACTCCGTGTAAATCGCACTATGTGGTACTTCCCATCATTTACAAACTTTGTAGTTTCTTCAATATTAATGTCATCCGTTCCAACATTAAATACAACTCCAATATTTCCCTTTTCCTGTTGAGACATGAAAAAAGCAAAAGCAGATGTATATTAGAAAGGCAAGGAATGTGAAACACTTCACTAAAACAAGTAAAAAAAAAAAAAAAAAAAGATTAAGACACAAATGTCACCATCGACTGTTAAGACATGAGTAATGTAAATTGCAATAATGATGACGGCAGTGACCGGAGGACAGAGATGAGCTTTGCATTGCCCAGCCTGAAAATCATTTCTCATGTATTTCTATTAAGAAAGCAACACAATACTGGATTTATCGGTTCTTAGAAAGTTTTGTTTATTTGTTAATGATCTGTGCAATAAAGCAGGTTTAAAGGTGTGGCTATAAAAAGCTATGTTTGCTGGGTATCTTACTTCCCATGAGACATGCGAAGTATTGCCCTGAAACAACAATAACTCCGTGAGCGCTGAAACTAGAAAAAGAGGGAAAAAATGATCAATTTAGATTCTCTCAGTGTCAGTAAGAAATAACGATTCCCTTCCATGTCTATATTTGTGTACTCCTGTTTAGTTTCTCGTTTCATCAATTCCCAGTACTTTTTTGGAGAAAATTACCTGGCAATTTTTGAGCTGACAAAAACTACAATCCAGACAGGTACAGAAGCATGTTTGGAAAAAGAAATGATCTGAGGTTCAGCCATGGAAGTAAATATCCAAATATAATCTTAACAAGTACCCAAGAGGACTGTGTTCAGGAAAGAATTTTTTTTTTTTTTTAAAAAAAAAAAAAGAAAACTTACACGTTGTCCCCCAAACATAACTGCACAACAGTCACACCTTCAACTAATATATGAGCTCCAGGAAAGTGAAGTTAATCTGTTTTGCACTTCATTATATTAAATGCCACGAGATATAACTCGATAATAAAATTTCCGTCACTGGTGGACGACATACGTGATTTAAACCAATCGCAGCGGCACCGTAGCCCTTGGTTAATGGACGGCGCAACGATCGCCTTTCCAGATCCACAAGCTCCGTGAGCTGAAACAGCACTAACGGGTAATGACGGTATAACTGTCTGCTGAGCTCACAGTCCTGTGCCCCTTTTATTTCCAATCTATACCTTGCCAATAGAGAGCAAACGTTTACCTTCATTTGAGATACTGCTCGCCAGCCAGCACTTAATAGTCTCTAATACCTTCTAATGACTTGGAAAAAAGGAAAAGGTCAATTGTCTAGTAATTTAATTATGGCACACCGGTACACAGCGGCAGAAAAATGCCAATCGACTTATTTTCCGGTAAATAAAGAACAGGCGTATTTCCCTTGCGAACGTTGTTTTCAAAATTCCTTTCACACGATTAAGGCAAACGGATTGATAAACCTCTAATACCTCTACAGATGCTCCTCTTCTTACGCCGGTTCGACATACGATTTCCCGAAGTTACGACGGTACGATAGCGACACGCATTCGGTAGCGTCCGTACTTCGAATTTCGATCTGTTCCCGCGCTCGCGACGTGCGGCGCGATACTCCCTCCCGATGCTGGCCGATGGCGGCGGGCCGCAGCATCCGCTAAACCACGCTCGCAGCCTCTGCGGCGATCACGGCAACGAGGGTAAACAACCGCAAGCGTAAACGACAGATACCGCGTTGAAAGTGTTTTTTTCTTTTGTGTTTTTGCATCCCATCATGTCTACTAAACTTCCATGCGTGTCTCCTGCTTAAATCTGCCCAGCTGCAGGCTGTGGTAAGTGTTCTGAGCACGTCTAAAGCAGCCTAGGCTTCGATGTTCTGTATTCTTTCTCGACTTAACCATTTTTCCACTTGTGACGGGTTCATCGCAACGTAACCCCATCGTTAGTCAAGGAGCATCTGTATAGAAAATCTCAAGTTGTTACGCTAAAGGCAAAGTGAATTTCATATTTGAAATGTAATGCATCACGTGCATTACATCAGACGCTTGAGACGCATTCCATATTGGACACGTTTTTCCTTCCGGCCGGGCCCTTTTGGCGCGGTCGTCACATCAGTCTCTTGACCCAAACCGAGCTGCACATGAGCACAAAGTGCAGCTGCACCCTCGTTTCTAAGTTAGCTCATCGCCACTCTGTATGCTCTGCACAACTGCTGAAGATTCATCACGGGCACCGCTCCCCAAGATTTACCCCGGTGCAGCACTTCCTTACTTATTTTTAGAACCGCAGGCCTCAGCTTTAACGAATCAGGTAAGGAGGGAGGTGGTGTAAATTTTCACAAATGCAGACACTTAGCAAGAAACACCTTTCGGAGGCCAGAGTCTTTCTTACCTCTAATGAGCCAAACATTTTCGGTGACGCAGCCCGAGTTATCTCAGCCTTGCTGCCATTCATGTATGTTATTATCATGCATTATGCAAATTATCACGGGAAAATACTTCTGTTTCTGATGCATGGAATAAAACACCGAAACGGTCGGGCAAAACCTCTGAGGATTCTTATCAGCTGTGTGTGATTTATGACTACAGGGCTGTAAATATAATTCATGCCCTCAACAAAAAGTGCAATAGGTGCCTTTTATGCTGAGCAGATCAGATGATGTTAAATTTGCCTTCCTACCGCACGAATAAAAGCCCACTGAAAATGTTACTCCTACTGTCAGCCAAATATACAGAAACCAGCAGGTCACATATAACTGTCAAGGTATTTATTTAGCAGACGCTTTTCTCCAAAGCGACTTCCAATGAACTCTATGTAGTGTTATCAGCCCACACCTTATTCACTGCGGTGACTTACACTGCTAGATACACTACTTACACCGGGTCACTCTTCCATCCATCAGTGGAACACACGCACACACTCTCTCTCTCTGTCACTCACTCACACACTATGGGGGAACCTGAGCAGCATGTCTTTGGACCCAATAATCAGTTTCATTACAAGGCCCCCTTCAACCATCGTCGAGTAACTCGTGCTCTAATGTGCGAGAAAAAGTCGTCCACGCAGTAATGAGAGTGGATTACATGATTCAGGTGCCTGAACCCATTATAAATTATCCAGTTGAGTTGAGTGGTGCGGTGCAAATCCTCTACAAACAGCGATAAAGGGAACATCTGGTTTGAGGCTCAACCTAGCGGCACGGCACATGTCATTATCCGGTCAGCAACGGCACGGCTCTGGACCGAATCTGGCCTCCGCTCCCCAGCCGCGATGCGGAGCGCTTCACCCATTAGCGGTTCGGACCTCTCGTCTGAGCCAAAAGCACCGTGGCGTGATTAATTAGACCCGGCGCTGCGTTGCCGTGCACCGACGTCGAGTCGCCTCTCCTGGATGCGCTCGCAAGCGCGGCGCTCGGGTTCATTCTGCCCCGAGAAGCTACCGAACGGATCTTCACGGAAAGGATTCCGATAGCAATTACAGCTCGGTGCAGCCAGTATCCTGGAGGGAAAGATGCAAAACAGAGAAACAAACAAAGAGAATAAAAGGGGGAGAGAGAGAGAGAGAAAAAAAAAAAAAAAAAAAACTGGCAAGTACAAAATGCTCTGAAAAAGCCTTAGGCCGAGCAGGAGGTGCTCCACGGATGATGTCGGAGCAGAAGTGTGAGGTGTGGGACCCCGGTAGGTTAATACTTGTTGGAAGGGCAAACCTGAATGTGATGTAGGTAAATGTGACCCCTTTGGGCGAATGTCTCTTCGCATCAGGGGAATGTAGGCTTTATGCTGAAGAAAACTACTTGCCACCCAGTCTTTGCACCGTGACAGCCATTGTTGGGCAAAAAGAAACACCCGATCCCTCTGGTCACTTTCAATACAAAACACTTTGTGTTAACAGAAAATAAATTAAACGGTGGCACAGCGAGCAGCGCTGCTGTCTCACAGCGCCTGGGTGGTGCGAGAGAACGTGGGTTCGATCTCCACTCGGTCTGCGTGGAGTCTGCATGTTCTCCCCGTGTCAGCGTGGGTTTCCTCCGGGTGCTCTGGTTTCCTCCCACACTCCAAAGACATGCTCTTCAGGTTCACCCATAGTGTGTGAGTGTCAGAGAGAGAGTGTGTGTGTGTGTTCCACTGATGTATGGATGAGTGAGCCCGTGTAAGTCACCGCGGTGAATAAGGTGTGCGGGCTCATAGCACTACACAGAGTTCACTGGAAGTCGCTTTGGAGAAAAGCATCTGCTAAGCGAATAAATGTAAATGAACAAAAAAAATCAATAGACTTAAAGAAGAAGGCACTTGCAGCACAATTGCACCCTTCCCGTTTCCAAAAATACGCCATTTATTTCCACATGTGCATAAAAAGGAAGAGACGGTATTTACATGTATAACGTGCTGTCACGGGCACCCTTTGTTCCACAGTAATTTTCTTTAACACAGCTGCTGATGTTGGCTCCCATTTAGTCTTCTCAAGGACTCACGCACAGCAGGATTGTAGAACACTAAAGGAATAAGACTAAGGGCCACCTACTTTCAAGGACTGTCAAATACATAAAGAAACCCACTAATTCATATTTTTATAGGCCCATTACTTGAAGCAGGGAAAAAAAAAAAAAAGGAAAAAAAAAACAGATTTAGTAGCAGAAAAAACCAATTAAAGTGGCATTTTAATAGCATCCTTCAATGGACTTTTAACACTCCCTTAAGTCTCCTTAATAAATTCAATGCATTTGGTTACAAAGTACCTATTTAATTTCCAAATTTAAAATGTGGGGAGTAATGCGGTTAACAAGCAAAGAGGGGGAAACAGCAACGTTAATTGTTTTGAATAAGAAGCAGTGCCATAAAAAAAAAAACACCTTTCAAGATCTAGCAACTTCGTGATGCCACTTGATGTCCTCGGAAAAAACTGCAGGCTGGCAGGGCTGGACCGGCCCCACGAGTCGATATGCCCGGATGTCTTGCTTTGCGTCCACGGGCACGTCTCAAATAAAACCATCCCAGGACTGAGCGGCCAGAAGTGTTTTACCGGGGCTCAGTTTTTAATAAAAAAAAAAAAAAAAAAAAAAAAAAACCCTCCGTCTGGGGAGTGGATTTGCCAAATGACTGTGCTACGATGCGGAAACCCTGTAGCCACTTGTGTCATTTGCCACCATGTCGCAGATGTGGCGAGAATGCCACATGCCCATCTGGGCACCCGCAGCGCAACTACTCATTCTCCCTTTTTAATTAGCAAGTCGTTCACTTGAAGAAGAAGAAGGAGATGCAGCAAAAAAAGAGGCAGAACAAGCAGCAGCGTACAGACACAAGCGTCCGCCTGCCTTCGGATCACAGAGACTCATGGTGCCAATCCCCCACTCAAGTACGCCCCATCCGTACGCTTCCCCCTGCCAACCATTACAACCCCACAGAGGGCCCCTGGGGTATTAGATATGCTAAAGCAATAATTAATAAGATCCTGCCACTAACTAAGATGTCACGATTAATTGCTCATCAAGCCATAATTGAATTCTATCAACTGTCCACAGGAGTACTCATGCCCTTGTGGTTCGGGCGGGTGTGGGGGGTGTTGGGAGCGGTCTGAAAACACGCCCCTTTTACATCTACTGTGGGACAAACACTCGGTGTGAGGACATTCGTAACCCGCGTATGCCCTGCAGTTCTACCACCACTAATCCTATTAATCCTCAAAGAGTAAGACAACAAAAACCCGATAAACGTTTTGCATTACGCAAGCGGTGCTGATCGTAAGATCGTAAGGGCGGCACGGTGTCTCACGGGACCTGGGTGGTGCGAGAGGACGTGGGTTCGATCTCCGCTCCATCTGTGTGAAGTTTGCATGTTCTCCTCATGTCTGCGTGGGTTTCCTCTGGGTGCTCTGGTTTCCTCCCACACTCCAAAGAAACGCTGTTCAGGTTCACCCATAGTGTGTGAGCGACACAGAGAGAGAGTGTGTGTTCCACTGATGTGTGGATGAGTGACCCAGTGTAAGTAATGTATCTAGCAGTGTAAGTCACCGCGGCGAATAAGGTGTGAGGGTTCATAACACTACATAGAGTTCACTGGAAGCTGCTTTGGAGAAAAGCGTTTGCTAAATACACACGCGCACATTGTCAACAAGCGCTTGTTCCGAGCGGGGATGCGGCGAGTTCGGAGCCTTTCCGCTGCAGTGGAAATTATTGTAACTCTCACAGCCGTAAACAATAGAAACGCCGGCATTATTACTACGAATAACGTTATCGGCTTTCTCACCGATGGAAAACGCAAACCGCGCGTCACTTTAAGAAGCGCACTCAGGATGGACAACAACAAGGTGGTTTAGGGCTCTGCTGAAACGACACGTTAAACCAAAATACGTGACGCGAAATGAATCAAAAAGCGGCACTTGAAAATTTGAAATCAAATTTAAGGTATGCTGCAAGGCTGCAGCGTGGCAAAATAATGTAATTACAAAAAATACTGCTAACATATGATTCAGTGCAATTCTGAGTGCGCCGGACAGGCCGGAAGACACCCCTTAGGATCGTAAAAAGATTTAAAGCAATGTAAAATGTTTCGGTTGTCTCCCGAAGCGCTGAGATATGGCTCATTAAAACATGACATTCTTCATGAAGACAAATGCATAATTTGTATTTATTCCTCTGAATTCCAATGACCACAGAGAGCAACATTTTTTTCCCCAGCATAATATGTGCATAATGCTCTTTGAAGCATCGATTCGGGGCCGGATGCCGCGGGCGCGGTACAAATACGCCGAATCAGTGCGAGCGATCGTCGCTTCCCGTCGCAGCGAAGACAAAGGAAGAGCGCGTCTGAAGTTGCCCCCTCAGATCAATGCGAGGATCCTCATCACGGCAGATCTCCTTACAGGCCTCTCCGCGAAGCGCCGGCCCAACGTTGCAGATGTTTATGCATCATGTGTGTTGACAAGCATTGTGCACCTGTCAGACTTCATATTTCCAATTACAGGAACTCCGACGGTGCGGTTCATTTTTTCGCCTGCGCCTTTGTCAATGGAAGGGCTTCATCTACAGCTGGGAGGGGAGGGGAGGGGAGGGGAGGGGGGAGGAAAAAAAACCTCCCGTCTGCCCTCTTTGAAGAGCTCCATCATGAACCGACAGTGCAGGAGCTCCGTCCTTCGTCTCTGCGTGTCGAAGCGGAGCTGGGAGAGGGAGCCGCTCTCCGAGAGCGTGAATCATCCGCATCCAGCCCCCGCGTCTGACCTACCTCCTCTGTTCTACGTAGAGAAACAGCTCACATTCCTCAGTGATTGTACTTTGGGTCTGATGACTGTAAAATTGCGGTAATGATTCGACTTACTGACTGCTATGGAAGTTAGATGATCAGATGCTTTGTTCTTCCTACATTTGCATTTATTTATTTATCGGACGCTTTTCCCCAAAGCGACTTGCAATGAACTCTATGTGGTGTTATGAGCCCACGCACCTTATTCACCGCGGTGACTTACACCGCTAGATACACGACTTACACTGGGTCACTCATCCGTACATCAGTGGAACACACACACACACACTGTGGGGGAACCTGAACAGCATGTCTTTGGAGTGTGGGAGGAAACCAGAGCACCCGGAGGAAACCCAGGCAGACATGAGGAGAACATGCTTTGTTCTTTTTCAACTCTCAGACACCAGCACCACTTGAAACATGTGCATCTGGATTTCTCACTATTGAACCGGATGTTGGGGGCCACAGACCTGTTACCTAAGGTGGCTCAACAAGACGCCCAGGAGGAAAGACTGACCGTTTCAACACGGGTTTTACCAGCGCTGCAAATCACTCCAAAAGCAGGAAAAGACCCCAGTGAATTAAACAAGGAAGCAGGACAGCAGGGGAAGTCAGTTTCCACTGTTCGACCTTATCTTTTAATTACTTCTGACAGCCGTCTCTCTCTCTCTCTCAGTCTTTTTAGCTCACCACATTAATGAAATTACAAAAGTAATGGAATTATTAAAAAAAAAAAAAAATGCACCAATTTTCCAACCCATTAATAACTTTTCTCATTCCCTCTCGCTCTTTCCCTGTCTTTCGGTCACGTAAATGGACACACAGACGCACGCACGCACACACACACACACACACACACACACACACACACACACGGGAACACCCACGATACATACAAAAAGGAAAAGAGTTGTTTGCGGCCGGTATTGACTTCCTTAGGCCGGGACAAAAGGAAAAGGCGAAAAAATGAAGGCAGATCCGAACAAGATCTCGAAGCTGCAGTCAGAGGATGACCATTTCTGCGCGCACGCGCGCACGCGCACACACCGAAGCAATGCTGGAACGCACCACTAGATGGCCCGGACTGTCGGACACGCTCGCGCAGACCCTTCTGCCAGAGGCCAGCGGCAGCCGTACGAGCCCACGATGCCCCGTGCGACGAAGCGGAGGTCTCGGTGTCCGCGTACCACGGCATTACTCTGCTTGTTTCCAGTAATTGTCTTCCGTAGCTCAACGGCACTTATGGCGGTAAGAGGCACAGAGTCTTTCTTTTCCGCTCTCTTTTTTGTCCCATTCTCAACCGCGGAACGCTGCAGTAAACAGTTAGCGCACCCCTGACAGCACGCACGGTGAAGAAATCTTGCAGAGCACAGTGAGGAAATGGTGAAATTTGCATTTCTTCCAGAAACGCTTATTTCTTTCCGGTGCGGAACGTGGCCGAAAAGCAATTTGCCGTCGCCCCTCCCGATACGCACCCGGGCAAAAACATATATGCAATTAGGAGAGGCGATCTTCTCCGTCTGCAGGGACGACCTGTCACACGCCGGCTGTTGGCAACCTGCTCTAATAGCCCCTCTTATTAGGTGCTAGAGTCACAGGCAGTGGAGCTGAGCTCACCCCACCGCTTCTGATATCTCCCATCATCCCCTGCAACCAGGTGGCCCAGAACACAATTAGCAGGAGACACAGCTGTTCTCCTATGGCGCAGAACGCAGAGACCCGCCACGCTGTCCTCGCCCCCTGGCCTGGGATGCACGCAGGCGCCCCTTCTGGGAGGGAGGAGTCGTCACCTCACCGAGGGGACCGGGGGGGGACAAAGCCAGGAATAGCAGTTTCGCTCCGGCGAGTTCAAACCAGCAGAGTCACGGCAAATGTCAGCGCGTTCACCGTTCGGTGGGAGAGAACACGGGGTGAGGCGCCTTTACACTCTTTTTACCCTCTACATCCCAGAGTGGTGGGGTGCAACTGCGGGGTTCCAACGTTGAGCTTATTTCAAAATCAAGTCTGCCAGCTAAAGTGCCTAATTATCTGTGAAGTTGCCTTGAAATTGTTTCCACCGGCAGGAGAGTCCATCAAGTGGCTTTCTACTTCAGAGCCTCATCAAATACCTTCAGTTAATAAATCAACAAGCCAGCCGGTACCGGAGCTTGTGGGGGTCGGGGGAGGAAAAATGAGTTGCTTCATGCAGCTGTGCAGCATAAACCCATCCTGGTCCTTCTCCTCTTCTTGTTACTCACCACCTTCTTAGCCTGCAAACACCGCAGAGCAACGGACCAACGAACTCGCGCAGACCCGGGCCTGGTCGCGGCAGACGTGACGATCCGGTGTCGCGGGCGGACTCTTCGGCGCGGTCACAGCGATCACGTTACGTCGCGAAATTCGTCCTTGCTGGGTATTACGGGCCAACTTGCAGCGAGGTCGGTCCAGGACTGCCTCCCGCGATTTTGATTTTTTACCAGGCAAGCGATGAGCGGTACGATACTCTCTCGCAATGCCGGGCGGCGGCAGCGATCCGCATCTCCCAGCCTGCCGCACGGTCGCTATACTGTAACTACGTTGTGTTTTGTGCATCCATCATGCCTACGAAACGCCCATCAGCGTCTCCTGCTACTGGCGAGAAGATGAAGAGGAAGGAAATTACTCCAGATGAGAAAGTCAAGAAAATCGCCCAGCATGAAGGCGGGAAGGCCGTAATGGCCATCGCACGTGAGCTTGCGCTTTCGCAATCGACCGTCTCCACCATCTTTAAGGCTGAGAAGCGATGATGTTTGGTAGGTTAGGTGTATTAATGCATTTTCAACGTACAATATTTTCGACTTACGATCACGGGTTTACCGAAACCTAACCCCGTCGTAAATCGGGGGATCGTGCGCACCTAGATTCCTTGCCGCCCGCATCTGGGAATGTGAATGCTAGGCCGGAAGGTAGAGTGCATTTATCAGTGTCACAGAAAGACTGTATATGAGTGTTAATTTACTCAACACTGAGATTTACATTCTGAGCGAGCGAGGAGAGTATTGGCTGCGTAGGGGCGCTGAGAGCTGAGTGAGCATTAACCAGCAGAGAGTGGACCTACAGGAGTTAGAGCACACCCCCACCTCCACCTCCACCCCCACACCCGCTCACTGCGCTCTCCCACCTTTCATCAATAAAATGGATGTATGTGTGCATGTGTGCATCTGTGTGTTGGGAGGGTCAAGCTAAGGTCAAACAACCAAATTGCATAGCGATTCAAGGCTCAGGTGGGCTCCGCATCACCGCACCTTGGCCCCAGGGCATGACGGGACGACGATCCCAGCCTTAGCAGCCCCCTAGCCTGACTTGCCCGGTATCCCGGCGTATCGGTCCCTTCATTACGCGCGGCGTCTCCGCCGAGCTCAAAGCCGCTCCGGAAAGGTCATCTTTAATAAAGTGCATGTTTTGTGTCAAGGCTTTGCAAATGGAGAGTTCACAAATATCACCAAAGGGGGGTAAATGGATGGGGTAAATGGACATTCGCTCTGGTAATGAGAGTCTCACTGCCATCTCCAAACTCCTAATTAAAAGCCCCGCTGTATTCCAGCATCTCCACGAGAAGGACTTCATCCTGAATGAGGATAATTAAAGCATTCTTATGGAGGAAATACAATATTCTAGATTGCTCATAAATTGCTGATTCTCTCGAATGTATTTAAACCTCGAACCTGCTACTGGATATCTTTAATGTAACCATCGGGGTCATTACAATGAAGAATTTTACTTTTTAATCACAGCAACGGGCTTCACTTGACTATGCGCAGCAGGGCAGGAATGGGAATTTGTTTGTTTTTCATTTTCCCTTCAGAAGACAGTCGCGTTTCCCTTTTGTCATGACCTGTTGGGACAAGTTGTCAGGACTGATGCTGCTGTAATGTCGTAAATTCTCCCCCATGAAAAAACTCATTTGCTGCTGACACGAGGAAATGGAACGGCAGCGGCTTGGGTGCGTGTCGGGTGGCGCGGGGGGGCGGTAGGGATGCCGAGGAAAGCGGTCCCGTTTCCAGCACGCGGCTCATTCTCCTCACTGCTGTCATCGGCGATAATAAAGACCGCTCTGCCCGTGGCTGGCAGCCCCAGCACCCCTGGCCCCACGTACTTCCAGTCCATCACAACGTGACATGTGGAGAACCGCCACAAAGGGTGTCACTGTGTCGCTCTCGCTCGCCCCTCTTTTCTTCATCCATCCCTCTTGTGCCACTGCATTTCTTCTGCATTCTGTCTCCATTCCCTCCAGCTCCAGCCTCCATTCCTAGGTGTCTTTCTGTCCCCCACCCGGATGATCTGATTCACTGTCCAGAAATCAGTCCTGCTGCAATTATGAAAATGAGATTCAGAGACAACGCAGAGCTGCTCCGACTCCATGGCATACTTGGCATTTTGTTCCAGCCTGCTTCTGACTAGCTCAAACGTGTTGACCCCACCCACCTCCTCCCAGCTCCGCTTTTATTTAATATATTTTGAAATTATTCTTCGGTTCTCGCAGCAGAGGCCATAACTGCCCGCAATGACGTGGCCGAACGCAATAATGCTCAATCTGATGTGACGCGCCGAACCACGATGCAATTGGTGGATAAAGCCTTTTCCTCCCTATGCCGGACTGGGCTGACTCACCTTACGAGGACCTGACGGATCGCAGCATGGTCACGTTGCGGTACTTTGCGTTCGGCGACTGCAGTGGAGACAGGGGGCAGAACCTAAGGAGGGGTGGGATCAGCTTGCGCCATCCACCTTGGCTGCGCGCGCACTGCACGTCAGCTCTTTCAAGCCCAGCACCTCCAGTCGCACAGATGCACAATGATTTATTCATCGTCTAATTTGCTCACTCTTTTTAAATATTAATTGGCGCCACCTTTCATGTATTAATTGATCAGTTCATTTGTTGTGACTTGCGAGCAGATGCACTCGCAGCTTCGAACTTCCCAAGGAGACGGCTGCAACATCGGTGCCGGCGTCGGGCCATGCGGGCGAAACCCTCCGATGCGGCGACAGATTTTACAGGCACAGAGTCCTTGGCTTGAGCTGAACAACCCAGCAGACTTGACAATCAGTCAAGTGGTTCAACAGACTTCATATCCAACAATTATTTACATTTATTTACTGAGCAGACGCTTTTCTCCAAAGCGACTTCCAATGAGCTCTATGTAGTGTTTTCAGCCCGCACACCCTATTTACCGCGGTGACTTACACTGCTTACACCGGGTCACCCATTCATACATCAGTGGAACACACACTCACACTCTGTCACTCACACAGCATGGGTGAACCTGAACAGCATGTCTTTGGAGTGTGGGAGGAAACCAGAGCACCCGGAGGAAACCCACGCAGACGCAGAAAAAACAGGCAAACTCCACACAGAGCGAGCGAGGATCGATCCCACGTCCTCTCGCACCACCCAGGCGCCGGGACGCCGTGCCGCCAATGATCGATTTCAACTTCGAAACCAGAAGCACCTCAATTGCGCACTCGACACATTCCACAGCGAAATGTCCGGCCTCTGCACGGAGGTTCCCTTTATGGCCTTTTTACGTGTGCGTTTCCCAATCATGCTCTCCAAGGACAGCCCCAAGTTCTTCTCTTAATTTAAAGGAAAAGGGAAGCCGTTTGACCGCTTATATTACGAACTTCGCAACATCTTCACTCCGGCCACGCAGTACCTGAGCGCTTTGCTGGATATGTCGAACAAAATTCTCGCCGGGTTCCATTCAGAAAGACTTCATGCTGGGATTATTACACCATTTCACAGAAGACAATATTTGTCCATCTGAAAATACACTAGTGTTTTGTGAAAAGGTTAAGCAGAAAAAAGGACCGGATGAATAAGAGGCATTAAGTGCTAGTAAAGCAGCTAGAGAGGAAGAAATGCTGGGGGGAAGAGGAGCTGCTAGACGGATACTTGACCCTTAACCCCTGCGCCATTAACCTCCACTTTGCCCGCGCTCACCCGCAAGCCACCTTTTTTCACGTGGCGTTCTCCGCAACTCTTGTCGCGCGGCATCGAAATAACCCCATGACAAGAGGGTGGACATGAGGACTTTGTTGGCAGGCGATTAGCGTGCACGGAAAAGTGTAAAGCGTTCGGCGCTCATGTGCATTAATTCATCCGCTACGGAACCGAAAAAAAAAAAAAAAAAAAAAAATTGAATTCATTTAATGAATTATACATGTGAGTTCCAAGAAATTAATAAGATGATGTAGGGGAAGTGGCTGAGGTGAACCGAAAAGGTAACAAATAGACAACATGGACGGACTCTATTAATGTTAGTGGAGCACATTTTTCTGCTGTCTTACACATTTATAAATGTGTCAGATTTAATAAATTATTACAACTGCCGGCTGCTCTTTTGCAATTCTAAACATGCCTGTACCAGCATTTCACACTATGGGGATGAGCAGTATATTGATTTTGCTCATTTCAAGGATTTCCTAATGACTCCATTAAAACAGAAGACTCTTCGAAACAATAGCACCTGAGTATATACAGTAATTCATCATCATCATTATTACTGTTATTACGATTATTTTAAATTGTTATTACTATTAGTTACTTTCTTTCTTAACTCGTTTTACGCGCACAGTTGTACCAATTCATACAGCTGGATATGTTATTTAAAGCTTTCGTGTGAGAAATATGTGGAGAAACGCACTCTGCTTTCCGCTGTATGAGACCCCCTCCTTGCAGCCCAGCCCTAGTCTTTGGCATGTGACCAAGTCATGGAAAGGTACCGGAGACACCAAAGAAAGCTGTTCTCCAGAGTTTCCTCATTCCGCCGGCAATTAGATGGGCTGCCAGAGAGCAGCAATGATGAGCCGAAAATATTAATCCTGCAGCTCCATCTTCATGATTCCTTCAGACACCTCTTTGTGGAGGGGGGGGAGGGGGGTTGAAAGGTCTTTTTGTGTCTCTGTAGTGAAAGTTGTCTTGGCCTTTTAAGAGCCCAGTGGGGGACCGGAGAGCACGAAGCTGAAAAGGAATTCTGGATTCATCTTGCTGACGATGACTGCAGTCGGTAGGGAGCGGACCAGCAGGCCGGGGGGTGCTTAGCCTCAGGGAATCGGCCTCATCTAAGGAGCCGCGGACCTTATTATTAATTCCTCCAAAGGCATATAAATATCTGTTCCGAAAACAGCGTTCGTCACGTTCCTACATACAGAACAAAACAACGGGTCATTTTAAGATTTCCTTGTACAGAATTCCAAAAGGTGACTTGCAGGAAAAAAAAAAAAAGTGGAAATAGCATGTGTAATAAATCAGACAGAATTATTGAAGGTTAGTAATATTGGGTATTGAATAATAACAGTTGCTTAAAGCCCCTGAAACCATACAGCTGTCTACATCTCTACAATTTAATGAAGGAGGCAATGCAGCCCTGAATATAAATTTGAAGAACTGGAAGACCAGGCTGGTCTGTGATTCGCGGGCTATAAAGACTCAAGGTCTCGCTGGGCTCCTGTCCCGATGAAGCCATCAGCCATTCGGTGAGATGGAAAGAAAAGAAAATCAACACGATAGCCAAGATGCGCGGTGCTTTTTGTACTTCTAGGGTGTGTAAACTCTACACCTGTGCATCCATTTGCTTGCATTCATCTCGGACGGCCCTGGGGCTCATCGAAGGCTGCTCGGTACGGTTGCTGTAAATGCCGGGGGGTGGGGGGTGGGGGCATTGCGAAGGAGCTGATTATTCCAGAGAACCCCTGAGTACTGGTTTCTAATACTTTCCCAGGACTGGGAGGTTGCCAGGCGCTAAAATTACCTCCATCCATCAAACAGTTTTGAGGAAAGCAACGTGCAATTTGGCGGGTTTTTTTTAAGCACCCAAACATTATTCTCCCATCAGTTCCGTGTATCAAAACAGTATATTTTCTCTATTTTCTCCTTCCTACCATCCGCCCTTCCCATCCAATTGCCTTCACCGGGAGACAGACGTAGTGCGGGGTATGTTTAGGTGTGTGCGAGCAGACAGCCGAGCTCACGCGGCGCCCACTATATTTGTACACTCTCAGCCTCGCCCCTGCCCTGCTTGGACCCCTCATGTCGAACCCACACACACCCTCTGACTCGTAGAGACGCAAGAATAGGAAGCAGCGATCGAGCGGCGATGCGCACAGGCAGCACAAAGGCATTGCTTGCGACTCCTTCCCGAAAAGTGCAACACGCTGGCCTGATTCGCAGAACAAAAGAACCATTTCCCAGCCTTCCCTCCCTTTTCCTCTTGCCCTCTGCCTCCCATACGAAATCTACTATGAACTAAATAATGAAAAAAAACACGTCTCTTACACAGGAAATCGGCCGAGTCCTTCGGTGCGGAGTCCGTCATTTCCAGCATTCAGTACGTCTGTGATGCACAGCGAGTCGCGCTGCTGTCTCACAGCACCTGGGGGGTGTGAAAGGATGAGGGTTCGATCCCCGCTCAGTCTGCGTGGAGTCTGCACATCCTCCCCGTGTCCGCGTGGGTTTCCTTCGGGTGCTCTGGTTTCCTCCCACACTCCAAAGACATGCTGTTCAGGTTCCCCCACAGCGTGGGAGTGACACAGAGTGTGTGTTGCACTGATGTATGGATGAATGACCCAGTGTACGTAGTGTATCTAGCAGTGTAAGTTACCCTGGTGAATAAGGTGTGTGGGCTCATAACGCTACATAGAGTTCGTTGGAAGTCTCTTTGGAGGAAAGCGTCTGCTAAGTAAATAGATGTATGTAAATATAAGTGGGGGGAAAAAAGGAAGGATGAGGCCCTATATCTCTTCAGCCAAGATTACGCAGCCTCCTGTGAAGCACGCATAAAAATAGCTGGACAAAATAATATTGGTGTTAATGAACAAATACGCCCTAATTCCCTACATGAAGCAGTCTATTAGCATCTAGACAATACTAACGAAAACTAATTTGAACGCAGAAAATCGGCTCGGAGATGAGAGCGAATGACTGCTGCTAGTGAGAGAGATAGAAAGAGAGGGAGGGAGAAAGAGAGAGAGGAAAAGAGAGGAAGAGAGAGAGAGAGAGAGAGAGAGAGTGAGATTGATAGGCAGCGCAAAGCACTGCAGGAATATTAAATTCAGCCAATTCCTCTGAGAGGGAATAAATAAACGCCCCAAAGCTCTTTAATATGTGTATGTTTTTTCTGATTATTTCGCCCCTATAAACTGTTGAGTTTAATTACTCCCCAAAAGGAGTCGAAAACTAGTGCCACGGGAAATCAGGCTCACGTGAAACACAGATTAGCCAATAAATACAAAAATACACGGAAACTACAAGGCTTTGCTGGACAGTTGATGGCAATGCTGTCCTGGCTCCTGCAGCGGAGCCTCTGGCTTTTTTCCCGTCCCCCCCACTGGTTAATGATCCAGTTTCAAGTGGTCGAGAGGAAACCGCTGTCAAGCCCTCCTTTATGACCTGTCCCGGACCCCCGGCGGCCGTTCGGAGAAATCGACAAAAACGGCTCCTCGGCTGAAGAGCGACGGCTGTGCCAAGGTCCGAACCTAATGAAAACTTTGTCCCACCTGCTCACGCGCGAAATACATAAATAACGCGGCGGCGGCACAGTACTTGACGAAGGGGGAAGGGGGAAGGGGGAAGGGGCTGGGTCCAGAGGCAGGTCAGCGGGTGCGAACACAAATCATCAGTGTTTGGGTGATAAGTTCCACCAATCAGTCAAGGTGATAAGATCCACCTGATATCCTTCAGTGGAAACAGAATAGGGTACAGAACTCAAAGGCAGCTAAAAGTGTCTGCATACACTTGGATTCTCCTTTACACTTCTCGTCTTTCCCTTCCCTCTATTTCCTGATACATGCAATATGTGCAGACCTTGCCTCTACATTTAAAGGGATTATTCACATTACGTTACATCTGCATCTACGTCTACATCTAGAGCAGTGCCGGGGCGGCGCGAGAGGACATGGGGTTCGATCCCCGCTCGGTCTGCGTGGAGTTTGCACGTTCTCCCCGTGTCCGCGCGGGTTTCCTCCGGGTGCTCCGGTTTCCTCCCACACTCCAAAGGCATGCTGTTCGGGTTCACCCATCCGTTGGAAGTCGCTTTGGAGAAAAGAGTCTGCTACATAAATAAATGTAACGTAAATGTGCATTTTCTCCAGTGTTCACTCCATTCTCATAGTTGTTTGTGACAGCAGCCCACGGCAGAGTAAAGACATCGAGGTGGGTGAGTGTTACGTGAGGCCATTTGAGGGCCGGTACAAACTACGGTACATTAGGAGGCCACTTTCTGTCTCGTCTCCAGCAGCTCCAGTGACCCTCAGCCATAAAGAAACCTCCTGCAGAGAATCAGGTAGCGCAGCGTTCAAGCACGCGGACCGTGGGACAGATCAGGATCGGAGGAGCCCCTGCTACGGTACACTTAAACATGGCACGCTGAACAAAAATGAGCTCCTATAATATCACTTCTGCACAAATATGTATTTTTGTCGCAAAAACACATTATCAAATCATCTAAATAACTTCAGTTGTCGAGCGTAATGATGCCAGACACTCAAAAATAAGCTAAATAAGCTGCAAAAGTTAAAAATGGCAGCTGTAAAAATAAACGTTGAAAACAATTAGTCATTCAAAGACATTTTTAACTGTAGCCTCATGAGAGGAACGTCAGGCTCTGACAGCTGTCAAAATCCCATGGGCTTAGCACAAAACACCTTTCGGTGGAACCTGGAAGCCAAGAAGGGCAGTTAATTAGTCACCCCCGCTCCCCCCCGCCCCCCAAAGTTTGACGGAGGTGTTGACACCACCATTTCCAGGATGGCAGCACAGAGGTGTGGACAGGCACCATCTCCAGGTGACACCAACGTGAGGGCTGGTACATGCTTGCGCTCATTCTCCAGTGTCTCGTTTTCCATGACCCCCCCCCCCCCAACCGCCAGCACCGGCAATTTAACAGCTTTTCCTATATCGTCCGCATGCACACAAATAGATGTGCCCTTGCAACGGGTAGAGAAAAGGAAAGTTTGTGTTTGGAAAATCGCTCAGAGATGCACTGTCGACATCAGCACCGCAGCTTCAGGCTCTGGCCAACGATCGTCTATAGGTGGATGGCTGCTGCCATTACACATCCTGGCATTAAATTACTTTTTTATTTTATTCCCCCCTGAGATAAAGTCATAAAGACCCAGCACATTAATATGATACAATTTGATAAATAAAGATCCAGTCTGTTAATACAATATATTTTGATTCATAACTGACCATCTGCAGGGAGACAGTGGGAGCATAAAGTCACTGTGCTTGTGGGTATTGAAGCCACTTGAATGCAAGCAGAATTCCTCTGAAAATCTCTTTCAATGTTGATTTGAGCAAAACTGAAGAGTACACTGCATGACATTATAATTATGGTGGCATTTCACCCCCAAATACAGAGGTAGATACTATAAACAGGCACAGGCAACCGACTTTGATTCACTTAGGAGACACTTTTGTCCGAAGCGACTTTCAACGAATTCTATGCAGTGTTATGAGCCCAAACACCTTATTCACCGTGGTGACTTACACTGCTAGATACACTACTTACACTAGGTCTCTCATCCATACATCAGTGGAACACACACACACACACACACGCTCTCTCTGTCTGGGAGAACCTGAACAGCATGTCTTTGGAGTGTGGGCGGAAACCAGAGCACCCAGAGGAAAACCACGCAGACACGGGGAGAACACGCAAACTCCACACAGACCGAGCGGGGATCGAACCCACGTCCTCTCGCACCACCCAGGCGCTGCGAGACAGGACGCTCGCTGTGCCACCGTGCCGCCCACACAAGAGCAACTCGATACTGAAAGAAGAATACAAGTTACGTTTTTTGGTGCTTTAAATGCACCCTGGAACCAGACTACAAAGCACGAGCCACACAGCTCACCTGCGACACAACCTCTATTCAAGGCAGGGCAAACGTTACGATTCCAACCACCCGCGGTTCGGAAACACGATCTCTGACCCGAAAGTCAACCACAGAAAGCCGCCGCCGCCGCCGCCACCATTTTGCCACCTTGGTTTGACAGAAGAGCTCCAGAAGGGCCACTTAATCCCTCCTTCTCCCCGAAGCCACTCGACTTCCTCCGGTTGTCTAAGGTAGATGACTCAGAGATGGCGTTCGAAGGAGGGGAGGGCACACACAACCCAAGCAATTAATCAAGTGCTAAGAACAGTGTCTCAGGGTAGCTTTAAAGGTTTATAAAACCACAGCGCTGCTCTGTAATCACACACCCTAGCGGCTCATCCCCCTATTGTCTCTTTTGACCCCAAACTTGCTGGGCTCTGCTAATTTTTCCATCACAAAAGCACATCAGAAACGGTGACGGTGAGGGGGTGGTGATGTAAAGGAGGGGGAAGGGGGAGGCACTTCTCACGCTAAGCGAACCAGAAGGAACGCAACGCATAATTAATGCGCTGAAATAGAATCAGCATTAGCGTTTCAGCCAAGATGCTAATTGGCTACGATGCTTTGGCGGGTGCTGCTCCGCCTCGGGCCATTTTTGCGACTCCGTTCTTGCTCCGCGGCTCCGTCTGCAGCGTACAACCTCGGTTGTCCGCCCCCTCTTTGGCCCTTTCCTCCACTCCTGCTTCCTGCACTCTCAGCCCGGTCCTGCGGTGCGTCTGCCACATTGTACAATTTCAACATTGCTGGGGTATACAGACAACAACTGTTCTGCTGAAACATCATGCAGAGTGTCCTTAAGGAAGTATCATGGTGTCCTTAAGGGAGGCACGGTGGCACGGTGGCACAGCGAGAAGCGCTGCTGTCTCACAGCGCCTGGGTGGTGCGAGAGGACGTGGGTTCCATCTCCGCTCGGCCTGTGTGGAGTTTGCATGTTTTCCCCGTGTCTCTGTGGGTTTCCTCCGGGTGCTCTGGTTTCCTCCCACAGTCCAAGGATATGCTGGTCAGGTTCACCCATAGTGTGTGAGTGAGTGACAGAGAGAGTGTGTGTGTTCCACTGATGTGTGGATGAGTGACCCATTGTAAGTAGTGTATCTAGCAGTGTAAGTCACCGCGGTGAAGAAGGTGTGTGGGCTCATAACACTACATAGAGCTCGTTGGAAGTCGCTCTGGAGAAAAGCATCTGCTAAATAAATAAATGTAAGCATCTTTTTGAACATGATTACTGAAGCAGACATGAATATGAGACAACGGTACACAAAATACACACGCAATGGAGCATAAGGACATGCACCATGCGATGGCCTCTCCCCTCCTCCATGTGCAACTGCCTCACCCTCTTCTCACCTGTTTACCATATCCAACTTTCTTTTCCATAATTCATGGTTGTAAAAAAGATGACCTAGGCATGTGCAGCGGAATCGTGTATAGCCAGATAAATATGCAAATAAACAAGGTCAAAAAAATGAGCTTGGTCCAGCAGATTTCCTGCCTCTTCTCTCTCTCTCTCTCTCTCGCTCTCTCTCTCTTTTTTTTTTTTTATTCCCAGCTCTCATTCTGCAAGCTTTCCAGAGCCCTGCGTAGCACATTGCTTTGACAGGTTGAAAGGCTTCCCGTTGAAAGGGCCGCAGAAGACACATCTCCTAATGAGCATCCCACTCTCTCCTTCAAGCTGCTTCCCTACTAAAAACAACAACAAGAAGAAAAAAAAAGAAGTTCCCGAAAACCTCCAGACAAATTTGTCCTCTTATCTGGCAACATTAGGATCACGCTAACTCAAGGGATGGAGATGGAGCAGCAGGGTAAACAAATAAATAATTTTTAAAAAAGATGTCTCGCCGACAGTGCGACTTCCTAATGCGGAGCAGCCCAGGATCCCCCTCATTGGCCCAGACTCGACAAGCTGTGCTATTTTTGTGACTTCCCTGTCATCTTGTCATCCCGCCTCTACAAGTTGCCGAAATACAAACAACTTTGATTGCCATGTTTGCTGCCTTTAGACAACTTGTTTTGTATGAATAAGTAAAGGAGCAAAACGCAGCGGGGAGGGAAAAAAAAAAAAATGCCAGGAAACTTCTCCCGACAACTGAGATGGAAGGAGGCAGCGGAATTCTCCCATGTCCACGGGCGTTCCTTGGTTCTGCGAAACCGTCCTAACGGTTCTGTGAAAGTTATTGTAATCACTGCAAGGCCGGGGCCTTATCCTCTCCGAAGGAGGACGGGGGACGGAGGACGTCTGCAGGAAGTTTGACGGTCCCTTCCGAGGACTCGACGTCAGGGACTCGGCGTTCATTACAGGTGGCTCCTTCGCGGGGTCCGTCCGGACCTTGTGATATTTCAAACTGATCCCTGAGCTGCGGTGACAAGTTAATAAATAAAAAACAAACACAAATGCACAAGAACACACAGAGGCCCGAGAGTAAAGGGGAATTGATTCCACCCCCCCCCCCCCGGAAACTATTTATGTGATATACACATTGCATTCGGCGATAACGGAGCAATTCCAGCTGCCACGAGAGCTGCACTGGAGCTCACAATATGGAATGGTTGAACCTGTCCTGCTCTAATAATAAAAAAAAAAAATAAATTAAAAAAAAAAAAAAAAAAAGAGGTGCCAAATCGCTGCCCAACCATTTATCTGGAACCGTGGCCTCTGACATGCCGATGCGGGAGAAGGAAGGAGAGAGAAGGCACAGGGACACGGACAGAGAGATGAGAACCGATTTCTGAGATGATTCAATCTGCTTCCATGCAGAGAGAACGGCGAAGTGGTTGTAAAACTGCCGGCACTGAATAAGATGTCTCGTAAGATGAAGTGCACATTACGTGCTGCTATTCTGCGTGAAATAGGCAGCTGGAAAAACTTCACCTCGGCTTACGGAAAAGAGAGAATGGAGTCATTACGCAGCTCATCCTCCAATGATGCCATCTCTTCTAATGGAGATGGCCGTTGCCAAGGAAACCTTGATCGGGCACCTCCCACGGGAGTCTCACCTGTTGTTCCCCTTTGGAAATAAGAAGATGAGCTCACCTAGAGCCCAGAGCGTGCCTTCCCCATCACCCTAGATCTCTGCCGTACACAAAACCTAGACAGCTGTGGGATAGAGGTGTGATTACCATTGATTCCTTGAGACACAGGAGGGTCACAAGGGGGTCGGTTGGTGGGGGTTGGGAGGCTGTCGGGGTCCAAGGGCCACATGCCGCAGTCAGACAGACCAGCGTCAAGAGGCATTCATCACCGGCGGGGTAACTGCCTCCTTCTCAAGCAACTCAGGCAGAAAATGAACAGCTGCCACGAGGCCTTTCACAAAAGGCTCGGTTATTCCAGCAAGCCCCCCTCCCGGCACTCCCTCCCTCCATCCCGCTCCCCAGCATCGCCTTCAGCTCAGAGCTCTCTTTAACAACCACACACTCCAGTCCACTGTTAAAAGGAGAAACACAAATACAACAAATACAAACATCAAACAAGCGCTCATACTTGGATATAATACATCACATTTTAAGTGACATCTGGCTCCGTTGCGGTGGAACGAGCTCCCCCTCTCACTCGGAACTGCTGAATCTCTCTCTGCATTTAAAAAGGGGCTTAAAACTCACCTCTTCCAGACTCACTTCTCCCATCATCTCTTAAGTTCATGCAAGGTGTAAATGTTCACGCTCTATAACTTTCAGATCACAGCTGTTACACAACGGATAAACCTTCACAGCTACTCCTATGATGTAATGTAAATGTTTATATATTAAATAAATTATCAGGTACGTGATTAGAAATCGTCGATATTCTGATAAAGTTGTACGGAGCTACTCGTGTGATGAACGTCGGTTCATATGGTGGGAAGAGACAAACTAACCGCACTTAAGAATCGCACGTCTGCATCTAAGTGCCTCTTCCTGCTAACGTAATGAACGCATTGTATTTTCTATGAGATGTACGTCGCTTTGGAGAGAAGCGTCTGCTAAATGAATACAAGTAAATGTAAAGGGTACCCGATAGCTACTTTTCACAAGGGCCATCATGTCAACCTTGGAAGTCTTGACCAAAAGCGAAGCCCCAACGTAACTGAACTACCAGGAAATGACTACAAAATTAAGTAAGTTATTCTGACAAACATATGCTGTATTTTATGCGCACTTGTGCAAACTTGAGATCCAGACCGAAGCACACGCCTCTACGTTGTTCCACGCCTGTTATGTAGCAGAATGGAGAGGTACTGAATTACATCCACAGCTCCAACAATAAAGTTACGTGCATGTAAGTCAAAAGGTCTCTTTATTTTCCCAACAATCAATTCAAAAGAAGAGGAAGAAGAAGGAAAAAAGCAAACACAATACTGTGCTCTGCTCACTTCTTTCAAAAAGCTGCAGCTGTTTGTGGCTGGAAGAAGCAATCACTTAAAAAATAAAATAAAAAAAAAAAGAGCTGCGAATGGGGGGAAAAGAATCGATTGTATTGTTATTCTCTTGAACATCCTCACCTCCAACACCTTGACGGACTCAAAGAAGTTCTGTACAGACTCGGAAAATTTTCGGAAAACATAAGCCGTTACAGAAGAAGGAAAAAAAAAAAAAAAACTGCTTTGCTTTCTGCCATTTTAAGAAGCGACAAGACAGTGTCCCCCCCCCCCCCAAAAAAAAAAAACCCAGAAATGTCACTTTCTTGCTGGGGTAATAACATGTATCTTAAAAAAAAAAAGGATAAATAAGAAGGACAACCACCAGAGTGGCTGAAATAAATTGTTCAGCTCAACTGCGTCAGAAGATTGCGTCCCCCCCGGGACTCGAACCGACAACCTTCCGCAAGTGAGCCTCGGCCCTTGTCGTGCCGCTGCCCTTCAAAAAAAAGAAACGAAAGGATTGTTTTGCGATGGCAATTCTGCACACCGTAACCATATCCGAGATGCCACAGTCATGTGTCAAGTTATGTTTAGTCAGCACTAAGCTGCTGCCCCAACCCACCCCCACCACTACCAGCACTGTTGGTTTTATCCGCTGTCAGAATTGAAAGCACATGCATATTTTATCAGGGCGGCCGCTTCCAGGAAGACAGCGCGTATCACAGATGTGTGATGTGGCCATTAGGGCACGTTTGTCCAAGTCATCAATCATCGCGAGTTTATGCGCTGACCTATATAGGTATTGTAGGCCTGGGCCTCCTGTCAGCACAAGTGTATTCAGAGGAGAGCAGTTCTACCCCCCTCCCATCTGTTGGTTCTTTCTACATTTACATTTACTTATTTAGCAAACGCTTTTCTCCAAAGCGACTTCCTCTATGTAGTGTTATGAGCCCACACACCTTATTCACCACGGTGACTTACACTGCTAGATACACTACTTACACTGGGTCACTCATCCATACATCAGTACAACACTCACACTCTATGGGGGACCTGAGCAGCAAGTCTCTGGAGTGTGGGAGGAAACCAGAGCACCCCGAGAACATGCAAACTCCACGCAGACCGAGCGGGGATCGAACCCACGTCCTCTCGCACCACCCAGGCGCTGTGAGACAGCAGCGCTACTCGCTGTGACACCGAGCCGCCCTTTCTCTCTTTCTCCTTTCCAGTCCTCCCTCCACACACTCTCACTCTCTCTCTCTCTCTCTCTCTCTCCACCGTCGCTCATCATTCTACCTTCACGCCGTCTGATTGCTTTGTTCCCACTCATTCGTGCACCGTCTCCCTCCCCCTGTCCTCCTCTCTCGCCCCATCGCATGTTTCCTCTCCTCACTGGCCACATCTACATGTTAAGCACCGAACTATAGAAAACTTGCAGTAAGAGAAATTTTCCGAGGAACTCGTCGGTCTGCGTTGCCGGCCGATTAGGAAACGTTCCCCCGGGCAGCCTCCAGGCGGCTCATCGCCGCTCACGGCGGAGATCTGCTGCGTACATCCGATTACCTCATTGTGTATCTCCGTTCTCTATTCGCCATAACGTCGCCTCGATTTTAAAAAGCATTTCAGCCAAGCATGTGCAAAAGGAGATACACACCCACACGCAGATACGCAAACAACACGAGCTTGCACACAGACACACGCAAACACAGATGGGCACACATATGTGATCGCAGAAACAAATACACACACGTGCATACACAGACGAATCTGCACAAACTCGAACACAACACACATTTCAAGCAGAGGACATGCCAGAAGTGACAATTTAAAAAAAGATGATTTTTTTTTTTTTTCTCCTGCATTAGTCACAAGCGCCATGACCCAGGTTAACCCCCCACAGCACGAAAACACCCTGACGACCTGATGACAGCAGTTGCCTTCCTGCACATCAGATGCTGGGGCACCGAAGACACGTTCAAACTTCGTCCATCTGCACGTGGGCAGCCACAAGCACACATTTACTTTACATTTATTTATTAGCAGACGCTTTTCTCCAAGGCAGCTTCCAATGAACTCTATGTAGTGTTATGAGCCCACACACCTTATTCACTGCGGTGATTTACACTGCTAGATACACTACTTACACTGGGTCACTCATCCATACATCAGTGGAACACACACACACTCTCTCTGTAACTCACAGAGTATGGAGGATCCTGAACAGCATGTCTTTGGAGTGTGGGAGGAAACCAGAGCACCAAGATACTACACTACTTACATTGGGTCACTCATCCATACATCAGTGGAACACACACACACGCACTCTCTCAGTCACTCACACACTACAGGGGAACCTGAACAGTATGTCGTTGGACTGTGGGAGGAAACCAGAGTATCCAGAGACACAGGGAGAACGTGCAAACTCCACAGAGACCGAGCGGGGATCGAACCCGTGTCCTCTCGCACCACCCAGGCGCTGCGAGACAGCAGCGCTACTCGTCCGTGCGCGGACGTACACGTCGGCTCGCAGGCACACGGTCGCAGACGCACGCACAGGGAGCTCTTTCCAGGCTTTCATTAAAGTAGGACAGGGGTGTCCTGGGAAAAGCGGAGACGAACAGCCAAAACCAGGATAATATCCCGCTATTTCGGATTGTCTGTTCGCCGTCAACCAACAGACAGGTCAGAGTCTATTTACGTCTCCGGGACACAAAGAAGAGGAGCGCAGACGTGGGGTTATTAAAGTCAGGGCGGAACAAGACTCACAAGCGGTCGTACAAACGTCAGGACCGATTCCCATCCATCCTCCACCGTCATCCGCTTTCAAATGCTCCAAGTTGTTATTCAGTTTTTAATTTATAGTAACTTTGGGTATTTTTTGCAGTATTACACAGCAGTTGCTGCAGTAACGCAAACAGCGGTGGACCCCTCAGGATCCGTTATCCGGGCCCTATTTTGGCAGTCATTATCACATTGCCTTTGGCTAAGGTGTGACTTCGGCTAAGGGGGATGAATATGTTACAGATGGCAGCTCCTTCAGACTGAAAAAAATTCTTGCTCGGGTGCTACTAGTCTTGTATCCGTGGGCATCTCCTGCACGATCTGCTCTTGCAACATTTTGCTCGCGAGGTTTATTTTCCTGCTTTCGCAATTCTAAGTTGCCTGACCAAAACCGGGGCGCTGCTCAGATAATGCAGGTATAGGAGCGAAAAATCGCTCACTTCTTTAGTCTGCTGATCCAGGACAAGATCCTCGAAGAATCTGACCATGAAGCCAGTAACGACAGAATCAGCCTCTCCCATCGCAGCCCTGGCGGGCAAAGGAAATTCCGAGATGCACGCTGACAGCCAAGCTGTGAGATAGACCAGATTTACCACGATCACGTCCACCTCACAGAGCATATGAATAAAACATGGGCAGGGTGGGGACTACGAATGTCCACATACTCCGGGAGTAATTACAGCCGAGCACACTTCCCAAACCCTCTTGCCTTGCAGGCGCTCGAAGGCACTCGGCTAACAGATGACGAGAAAATTATTTCTGCCCCTGAAAGATTGAGTACGCCGTCACCGTGTAGGCAAAACCCCTCCACGCAGGGTTTATGCGATCCCAGCAGGACACGTAGTGTGTTGTTTGCGGGGTAGCGTCCCGAGGTCGTGACCTGGGCTGAGACGGTCCGCTTTCGCCCTACTTGCTCACCCAGGCTGGGTGCAATGTCACACGGGACTGACGTGATGGTGCCGCACAGGCCGGCAGAGCTGCCGTCTCTTTCTTCACGTCCATTTACAGTACCAGGCTCACCCTGAGATGCCCTCTTCTCAGTCACCAAATCAAGGCAGAGATGCATCTCGTCTCCATTTCTCGCGCGCAGCAATTAAAGACAATGACCCATCTACAAGGGTATGTGTTGATACTTGCAAACTCTATATCTTCACCTGTCTTTTTTTCCTTTCTTATTCCTCTCCCCAGATAGAAAACAGAACACACCAAGTTTTTTGGGCTACAAAACCATCCAGACTGACACTGATTAATAGCTGGCCTTTCTATTTTTCTCAGTGCATAAGGAACATAATGATTATCTTCCCTGTGATTACTTTCATTGAGCGCATCATAATGAAGTTCTACATTTCATCCAGACGTTGATATCATCTCGTTTCAATCCGTCATTAAAGCCGTAATGTTACATTAAAAGGTGCGCGATCTTCATCTAAATTTAGACATCGTATTACAACAAAAACCACAGACCGAATGATACGGCTGGAAACATATACGGCGCTGATGACGAGATACGGGCACCATTTGGGAGCATATTCATGTCTGAGGCTGCAGAGGTTACGCTTTGCGCATCAATTTCCGTGTCAGGGCCGGCCGAGAGCTGCGGGCTAATGCTGTTATTCGGCAGAAGGAAAAAGCGGAGTGACTCCTGTTACAGCTGGCGTGGGCTGCGATCTCCCTGTATTACGGCGGATGCGGACTGACAGCGCCGCCGCACGAAACGGCAGCACAGGCTCTGATCATTAGCTAAAACCTAATTTTGCAGCCTAGGCATCGGACTTCAGCAAAAAATAAAATACAATTAAATAAAATAGAACAGAGCGCAACGCAACGCTGCCTTGCTCTCGCAAGGCCATCTCCCGGAAGCGGGTCCCCGCAGAAGCTGCCTACTCCAGCGTCAGGTGTCAGGAAATATTGTGGTCAAGCACGTGGACGCGTAACCGGAAGGATGCGGGATCGGTTCTCGAAAGCGCCCCGGCTCGTTGCGCCCTTGAGCGCAGTACTTAACCAGAACGGTCGCCGTGAAATAGCCTGCTGCTAAAATGAGTCAAAACTCAAAGTTGCTGCAGCAGCCTTGGCGATGCACCAAAAAAGAAGAAATGAAAGTGACAGGATGTGTAACGGAGATCAGACGGGGACAGATGCGGGCCTCTCGAGCGACACCGCGGTCCCTCTCTGTCGCCGCGCCTCTCTTGGACGAGCCCCCGATTAGGATCTCCCGCAGCTTTGCGCTCCCCCTCCCCCCCCGAAGGCACGCCGGTGTGCGGATACACCACGGGGGGAGAAAAGAGGCGAAAAAGAGAGATTGAAGAGACAGAGAGACAAAGGAGATAAAACGGGGCAGAGGGTGATAGACAAAGAATGACACCGAAGCTCTGCGATTGTCTCGGTGCGTTCAGGAACTCCCAGCAGGAATGGATGTAAAAAGGGCTTTGCTCGGCCACTCTATTTGATCTGCTCTAGGTGGTGCCTTCATGAGATAATGACTGCCTTTAAAAAGCGAACACTGAATTGCTTTGTGAAAGTCAGGCTTCGCTTTAACAGCTTCATCGGCTAAACGCTTTTATCCAAAATGACTTTCACAAGTAACAGTTTATATCCCTTAAAGTACTCGTTGATAAACCTGGACTTTTTTTTTTTTTGTTGTTTTGTTTCGCTTGGAAGGTGGTGGATCTAACCTCTAGACTACCCGCTCAGCGTTACGAGCTCTGCTCAAGGGTTCTCTAGGGAGACCCCTTCTGGATCATGAATCAGCAATGCTTTGTTCACAAGGTCAGCTCTTCAACCCCTGGGCTGCAACGGGTGCCGTTCGGTTACACGCGGCCTCGCGGGACGAGCGTCACAGAGCTCTCCGTTACCGCAACCCGGCGCGCGGATACAGCCGCGCAGCCCGGGCTGGGAATGGATCCATTGGTCCCCGCGGGCGGGTGCGTGCACGTCACGCGGCCGCACTCCGCTAAGCCTGCTAAGAAACGGAGCTTGCATCTGAAAGGAAGGTTCCTGGCCTCAGTCCTAGTACTGAACCGTTTCGGTGAATTATGTCGGCTGGATAAATGAGAAGGTGGAAAAATGAGAGCGAAGACGGACCGAGCATCTGTTGAGCAACATAATCGCTTGAGCTACTATGCAGAGCAGTTCTCACATTTTACAACCACAGGACACCAAATATGTCCTCACGTTAGACACTTAAATTTACAAGAGAAAATATGAAAGAAAGGGGGCTGCGGGGTTCGAGTCCCGCTTGGGGTGCCTCGCGACGGACCGGCGTCCCGTCCCGGGTGCGTCCCCTCCCCCTCCGGCCCGCCGCGACCCCGCCTGGGACAAGCGGTTGTTCACGATGAATGGATGGATGGAATATAAAAGAATCATCTGTGAAGGATCTCCACGACAACAGACACGGGAGGTGACACAGGCGTACGGGACGCACCCGACACCGGCCTTGTCTGACGAGAGCTCACCAGACTAACGTGATTAAGAGCTAATTATACATATACTCGGGGCTGCTATTAAATATGGGATTTCTACCTGCTGGCCAATGGATATAACATTTCCTCTAATGTATCCCGCTAATGGGGACAGAACTGTCTGCGGAGCGCAGCTCGCCATTACCGAGTCCAATTGACAAATTACGGAGACATTACGCAATAATCATTATAGTACCTGGCTCCAGCCTGCACCGCCGCGACCGAGACGGAACGGTATGGCGGAGGACGGCCCCCACCCGCCTCCCAGCCCAGGTGCCGCCGCTGTCAACGCGCAGCATCGCCTCAAGCTCTGCTCGACACCGTTCTGAAGCGGAGGTCAGAGTCAAAAGCGAGACGCAAATGTAGGACGCCAGCGGTGTTAATATGCGGCGGCGCTGGTCGCCTTGGGCCGAGCGCAAGTCGCACCGGAATCCATCACACCCGAACGGGGATAAACTACGCAGCTCGTCGCTGCCGCGTCACCTCGTCCCGTTCCGTTACCTTGTCGGGTCTGAGCCGAACGCACCGGCGGGGCTCGCCAGCTAGAATGTTCTGGCACAGAGCGCCGCCTGCATTACTCATCTGGCCCATCTACGGTACGGTACGAGGAGCGGGCGCGGCGGCGGCGGCGGCGGCGGCGGGAGGGCGGGCTGTCCCCTTCAAGTCCGATCCCCACCATATGCTCTGGGCCCAAGCGGACCCCGCTGCTGTGCGAGCCAATTCATTTCGCTGAAAATAAAGACCACATGTGACATTTGGCAAAGATACTGGTGCCATTTTGCCCAGCTGTCACAATCAAAAATACCGAGCGCCCCCTCCCTCTGCGACCCTCCAACCAATTTCCAACCAAGACACCCTTGTGTATAATAACGGAATAAGTTCTCTAAATAACCTTTTGCTTGTAAGTCCCTGATGTGATTTCGCTGTCGGCCACGTTGCTGGTGCGTATCTGCAAGCGCAAAAAAGTGACTTAATTCTATATGAACTCATTTGGACTGTAACCATTATTGAATGATTCATTTTCACTACGGAAAGTGGTTCTGCGTAAAATTGCCTAATTACGCACCGTGTAAAAAACTCAACCAGATATTGGACTGGGGTTTCTGCTCACTGCTTTGTATTTTGGCAACCCCTTACAAATCTATATTTATTCCTTGTATCTCTTTTAATTTCAAGTCAAGTCTGGCAGAGCATTTATTAGGGAACTTGCAAAGGACAGAACGAGAATTTGCAGCGCGAAAAGCCCATAAACCTATATGGACTCGGCGCTTCTCTTCAATGTCATATTTGATGCGCTCCGGGCCATATATAATACATGAGTTCAACGTACAAATTTACACAGGCGGTACGCCCTTGGCGTACAAATTTTCAAGCTGCCTTTCAGAGATGTAAAGAAACAGTTTAATTTGTTCAGCAAGCTAACATATAATTATGATTTCAAGTTATAAGTCAAGGATCCGTTACTTATTTCATAAATACACTACATATATGAATTATATTTATTTACGTCTCCGGGGAGAATTGCCCCGTTGAAAGGTCAAAGAGTCTGACAGCTTTTGGCAAATGAGAGAAGGAGGCAAATAAATAATAAACAGCATTTGCTCCACACACGAGGTTCCACCGCACCTGCGCATACCGGTGGTTGTAATGAAATCGCTTCCATTATCCAGCCCAACCAGGTGGAAAAGAGCCGGAGAGTCTGGAGATTACTGGGGCAACGGAGGTCTGGGTCCCCCTCATGGCTGGAAATAATCAACCTCCCACGATACCTACCCAGTCATAAGGGTCCTGCTGACAGTTTAATGTCTTCTCTTAAAGTGTGTAAGCTTGTGCATGCATGAGCGTGTACGCATTGCGCACTTTGCTGGAGGGGTGTATCCTTCTTCATGGTAAAACTCAAATCCGCATCCCGGCGCTTGGGATCCTGTTCTCCGTGGCAAGATGGCTCGGATTACTCTGGGGCTGAGAGTAAAACGCAGAAGTCGGTGCTTGTGGATTGCTGGCCATCTGCCCCCCCCCCCACCCCCACCTTGGCAGAAAGTACAGACCTTATTTAGAGAGGCAGTAAAGCCTTATAATTAAAAGCCATAACTCAGCACTGGTTGTTATCAGAGCTGCCAGTGGTGTTAGATAGGTGAAGTTGAGAGGTGGTAGAGGTGTGTATGGATCGGAACAGGGAGGGGGTGGCGATGGGGCTAGGAGGGTTTCAAAGGATAGGAGAGTGGAGTGTGTGGGGTGGCGGGTGAGTAGATATCGCAGATACTGTGGCTGGGTGGCACGGTGCCACAGCGAGCAGCGCTGTTGTGTCTCAGCGCCGGGGCGGTGCGAGAGGACGTGGGTTCGATCCCCGCTCAGTCTGTGCAGAGTCTGCATGTTCTCCCCGTGTCTGCGTGGGTTTCCTCCGGGTGCTCTGGTTTCCTCCCACACTCCAAGGACATACTGTTCAGGTTTACCCCTAGTGTGTGAGTGACAGAGTGTGTGTTCCACTGATGTATGGATAAGTGAGCCATTGTAAGTAGTGCATCTAGCAGCGTAAGTCACCGCGGTGAATAAGGTGCGTGGGCTGATAGTAACACTGCGTAGAGTTCGTTGGAAGTCGTTTTGGAGAAAAGCATCTGCTAAATAAAAACACGTAAACGTAATGTAGATGGCAGTAGGGCAAAGGCGGCTTGAGCGAAATTCTAAAGAGCCCGTTCCATCAATCGCACTGGGTACGAGTAGGATGCAGCAATAGCCCGGCAGCTGTTCAAACTCTCCGTACAACAGCATGTTTGCAGAACGAGAGCTGAACGGATTTTCTAACGACAAGTCGAATCGGGTTGTTCGCTCCCCAGCCGAAACACAAACATCGTGAATCTGGCTCTGGAAAAGCATCGCTGAAAAGCCACGGTTTCTGGGAAGCAGCGGGAAGCAGAGGGGGCTGGGACAGGGTTACAAGGGAGGAGGTAGAGGGTGCCCGGAGGACGTTTTTGGCCAAGGAGAAGCGAACGGAGAAAGAACACGTCACCTCATAAGCCGGCTACCGTCTCCGTTGGGGGCCGGGTCACCCTGGCAACGGTGCTACGCCCGACCTGTCGAGAGCATCAGAGAAACCCACAGGTGCAGCGAGCGCCAGACGAGCCCTCCCACCGACTTCTCTCCTCACGGCACCAAGAAGAAGGAAGTGCCATTTTGTAAATCCGCCTGTCGGATCAAAGCGGTGTCTGTGTCCTAATGGCTTCCACCCACCCGGCGGCTTCGCCTCCTGGAAGACGGGGCTTCCGCGAGCGACGAACAGAACCCGCGCGCCCGCTCGCCCCGGCGCAGTTTATCGTGTGACAGCTCTGCTCAGAAGGGCGCCCGTGCTGCTGGTGCCATCGTTACTTTTGGACTGCCGTGCCTTTCCGATGATTTCCCCCGACCTTCGCTTCCTCACATCCTGACGAGAAGGTTTAGCGTCTCTTCTTTTCGCAGCTTCGTTTCTACCTTTTCCCCCGCTGAAGGCAAAGAGCACTTCGGCTGTGTTTACCTCGCAGCAGATCAGCTGTCCCGCGTCATCTGCTCCATCTCTCCGGGCACAGACACCGCTTTTCCCCCCCAGCTTTTTCGTCTCCTGAATTACAGGTAAAGTGATGTCTGGGTCGCGCCTCAATGATCAAGACAAATAAAGATGGAAAACAAAGCAAAATAAGTCAGGCCGTGTAAGCGATGCACAAAAGGCGGTCGACAAATTCCACCTTCTGCGGGAAAACCTGCACCCCCCCCACCTCCCCCTGAAAGCTGGCTCTGGGTGAATTCGGTGCCTAACAGGCAGAAAATAACCGTGTACCGAAAACCGAAAGTACCATAATTATTGTCTTCAAGGATGAACACTTCAAAAAGTGCCTGTCGATGCTGACAATTTCACAAGCCAGTGGAAGTGAAAAAGGGCCAGACCCCCCCCCTCCCTCCCGACCTTCTCTCTTCAAAGTCCAGCATGAGATTTTCTATCCATTGCGCTGGCAGCTATGTCTCATTAAAACATTACACTGGAATCGGAGGTCCCCGAAGCCAGGGCGGAGATTTCAGCTGGATCCACGATGAAGGTATGACAAAAGAATAAAAAAAAAAATTAATAAAAAAATAAAAAAAATGTTTATTTTTTTTGCACACAATTGCACACACAAAGACTATCATACACCCAGGGGAACATCATTTACACCCCAGCAACACGCATACTTGAGCAATAAATATGCAAATAAGTCGGCCCTCCATTCCTCCGGCTTCGACTGCAGGAAGATGCAAAGCGCGGGTGGAGAGATGACATTCCTTTCTGAAAATGACATTCAGAGGTTTAAAGATGCAATTTTTATATTACGCAGATCATCCTATTGCTGGCGAGGAAGCAGGCTTGTTAATTCACAAAATGTGTTTTGGCTTATATGGGAAAACTGTTGTTTGTAAGACCTGCATTACCAAAATAATTCGAGCAGCGTCAGCGATGCCGGTAATCATTACATTGGAAGGACCTGAATTGTTTCCCTTCCTTTGGTTTCCCTTTACCTTCCTTAATTCATGTTTGCATTTCACAGTAATAACCAGCAGATTTGTAAAATATGAGCTTAAATTGGAAAATTGTTTCTGACAGCTATTGCCCTTTGCCAGTTATGACTGCATTATCAACTCTTACTGTCAAAATGTAGATTATATATTTATATTTATTTTCACAGTCTCTTCAACTGGCCATGTGACCGTGCAGTGCCTCTCCATCTATTTAACACTCCATCTGCAATAGCTGCCCCTCACACCCAATATTTATGGCCTGCGTGTCTTGCGTCCTCCATTCAGCCATCTACCTACACGCTCCGGGCCACCCGGCCAACAAGCCACCCGCATCCTCCGCTGCTACGGTCCGAGCCGTCCGTCACGCTCCGGACGACGTTTCCGTTAGGAGCTGCCGGCGTCGTCCAAGCGGCTCGTGAATTGCGGCACTCTGCGAAAGCCATTACGAGAAGCCGGCAAGCACGTGCTGAGGTGCGTGAAGGTTCGCTCCGGTAAAACTGACTGAAGCGGAGTGCTGCTGTGAGACAGATCAGTCTCCTGCGGTCACACACTTCAACCCCTCTAATCACTCGGAAACAACCAGACACCTTCAGCGGCACACCGTAGTAAAGGTGCCGTATTAAGGCCTCCCCTCGCTCAATAGCGCTTTCATATATTTCCCAAAATGCATCTGAGATTTGTGATGGAGACGAAAAAAATCTCCACGTCACCCCCACACGGGGTGGTGCGCGTGCCTTCCTCAAGCTCGGGTCCCCTACCCGAGGCCTCAGAGTTCGAGGGTTCTGCGCAGTATCGTAGCTGTTCTTAGCACCGCGCTCTTGTGGACGGAGACTTCAGGTGTTGCTCCCGGGGTCCGCTGGAGCCCCTCTCCCAGTGTGGGGGTCACTGCCCCCCAAGTGCTCCTGTTACTACTGGGACCACTCTGGACTTCACCTTCCAAATCCGTTCCAATTCTTCCTTCGGCCCTTGGTACTTCTCGATCTTTTCACGCTCCTTCTTTCTGATATTGCCGTCACTTGGGATTACCACACCTATCGCAATTGCCCTCCTCTCCTCCTTGTCGACCACCACTATGTCCGGTTGGTTGGCCAGCAAACGCTTGTCAGCGTGGAACGTGAAGTCCCACGGGACCTTGGTTCTGCTGTGTTCGACCACCTTTGGTGGCGTCTCCCATGCGGACCTGGGGACTTCCGGTCCGTATTCCGCACCGATGTCCCCGCACGCTAACCCAGCCGCCCGGTTATGCCTCTCAGCGTACGCTGTCCCTGCTTGCATCTTACACCCTGCTACGATGTGCTGGACTGTTTCACGGGTGTCTTCGCACAGCCCGCACCTTGAGATTTTTTCCTGTCACACATGTTTGAGCTGTTCTATTTTTGCTCCAACCGAAGACATTCTCGTCTGGGTCTTGGTTAAATTTCAAATTTAATTTCGAAATTTCAAATAGCAGGGGAAGTTTGTCATCACACAACCCCTTCCACCCTCTACGGGCCCCGCCTTCCCAGGATCCTTGAGGCTGCTGATCTATTGACTTACGAAACACTAATTCTGCCCCTTTCATCATCCCCCTTTCATTATCATCCTCAATTTCATTCAGCGTTGACTTTCATCCCACTCTCTCGATTTCAAATGCAATTTCGGTTTCAATTTCGATTACGAGTTTCATTTCAGGGTGCTTTATCACCATGACAAACGGTATCCTTGCGAAGCAGAGGGTGTCAAACATCTATATGTGTGCGCAGGATTTTATGACCCTGCCAGGCTTACAGTTTATCGTCGGTTACGACAGCTAATATTTGATTACACTAACAAAACAAACAATAACAATGATGATAAAATCAAGAGGAATAATGATTTAGCAATGATTTTTCCCCCCTCTACCAATTGCTTTTTCTCCACAGCATTGGGATCTAATAAGCCTCCTGTCCTTGATCCTAGTACTTCGCTGTAAATGTCAACATTCTTTATGATGTCTGTGATGCTTGAGCTTTATTGATCTGTTTAAACACACACCCATACACAAACATCACACATGCTGCCACTTAAAGCACAGTAGGCAGATGGTTATGGGCCCAATTAATTTATTTCTTAATGTGTTTCGCAACAAAATCAAGATGTCCCGTTCTACCGGTATTGCAACTAAGTCATCAAATCGACAGATAAATACATATCTGTAAGAAAATGCTCGAACCCTGTGCGGTACGTTTTTAAACTCAGAATTACTGAAAAAGAAGCCTTTAATCATTTAATAAATTTACTTCTTGCTGCCACTTCCCGTGTCCCAAAGCTTGAATTAGCAACTATTAGTTAATTATAATTCTGACTGTCATTAGCATTCTCAGTGCAGTCAGTACAAATATATCTGTGCAGCTTCACCTACTGAGTAGGAAAAAAATTGCATAATGCACCAGCCCTCAACATTATGTCAAGTGAAGAAGAGAACTAAGAATAATATCAACGGTGGGTTGTACCCACTGTTCTCCCACTCGCCTCGGCGGGGGGGGGTGGGTTCGGCGCGTAGCCGACGCAGCGATTTCCGCCACGTGACCCCCCCGCCCCGGTGCAAATGCACAGCGTGGTGATAAACACCTGCAGTCAGTACAGCCCCGAAGAGCCAGCAGGTGCGGCCTTGTTTCGCCGGCTCTACTTGGGACTAGAGTCCAGACCCCGTGGGAGCCAGTAAATACCTCCTACCTCACCCTGACCAAAATAGGGTTGGTTAAGAGAGAAATAACTTTCTTGAAACTTCTGCTCCGTTCAGCTCGAATGCAAATTCCATCAGCGGTAGAAAGGCACTTAAAGCTGGGAGAGAATGCAGTGTCTATGAAAAGAAACGTGTCTTGGCTCCCTAACAAACACTAATTACTTGGATTGTCTTCATTTTGCTCTCTCTCTTTGTCTTAGCGCTCTCGGGTGCCGGAGAGCTCCGGCCAACGCGCTGCCTTGGGGACGAGCGGCAGGTGCGAGCGGACGGTCAGCTCGAGACCGGCACCGGGAGCTGGATCTCCAAATGATCTCCAAACCCAGCCTCATTGACATTCCTAGCGCTCGTGCTTCTGCGTGTATGACAGGCTGACTTCACCCATAATCTCTTACGTTCACGGAAGGTGTAAATGTTCAAGCTCTGTAACTTTAAGATCATTCCCAGATAAACTTTTACGCAGCTACTTCTGTAACGTAGCGTAAACGTTTGTATGTATCTCAAAAAAAATGATTACTAGGAAGGTGAGCAGGGACGACTGGTATTTTGATCAAGTTTTATACGGCGACTTGTGTGATGAACATTGGTTCATATGGTGGGAAGAAACCAAACGCGCTGAAGAATCACACGTCTGCATCTAAGTGTCTCTTCCTGCTGATGTAATGAACACGTTGTATTTTCTATGAGATGTACGTCGCTTTGGAGAAAAGCGTCTGCTACATGAATACATGTAAATGCAATGTAAATATGAGAGAGGGAGAAAACAGTTTCAGCATGTGCCTGTAGCGTGTGGGAGGTGCGTCTCAAGATCAGCATGCTTGTTCACCGTGGGGGTTATTTCTGTGCTCCTACCCGCGTGTCTACGTGTGCTGCTGGAACTGGCGGTACCGTGCTCACGTGTGCCGCCACTTGGAAGGAATACCGCGTTCTCGTGCGCGCCGGCACGGTGGGATTCGCGATCGCGTCCGTTTGGAGCGCGTCCCAGAGCGGACAGATGAACGAGCTTCCTGCCTCCTTTTGAAGAACACGGGGAAGCTGGAGACCCTGTCACGAAACAGGGCCGTCGGGTCGCCGTGCTGTCGGCTCGGACGGCCCCGCCGCCGCCGAGACGCGACCCTGCGTGTGTTTCCACGTGCCGCACGGGTTCCTGACCTACAGAAACTTCCCATCCTTCCCAAGTTTTCGCCGCCAAACTCCCGTCCCCCCCATCCACCACCTCGCTGCAGTCTACTGTCGTCTCCTCGCAGCCGGAACCTGAAAGCGCCCAACGTTTCATGGCACTGGAAGCAACTGCCTCCTTCCTTCTTTGTTTCATCCGCTTTTTCCGCCTCCCTCTCCCACGGCGCTAGACCTTGCCGCCGCAATCGCAGCGATTAAATATCTCGGCGGCTCCTGGCGGTGATGTAACGCAGGTGGATGCGAGGCCGAGGAGGTGCTGCGGGGAAGGCGCCAGAGTCCCGCGTACAGAGCTGGCCAGCAGTCCCGCAGGGCGATCCTGTTGGATATGGCACCTCCACGTCCTCTTTAATAAAGCAGCTCCCCGCACCGGTCTACATCATCCTGACAAGTCGATACACGCATCGAATCGGCCCCTCCGCTTCCATTCCTCTCCTGTCTCCCACTCCCTCCCTCCTTTTGTTTGTCCTCCTTCCCCGCTTCCGCTGCTCTCTGGCTAATGTCACCCATATCTGTTTTCCCGAGGCTGCAGGTCCACTGCGAGCAAGAGACATTGTTCATCCCCCACCCCCCCACCCCCCATCCTGAAGTTCACCCGGCCCACCTTTAATGAGCTCCAAATTGAATTGTAGCCTTAATCGATGACCAGGGTGAAAATGGTGCAAACAAACCGGCAAAGTTCTCTATTGTTCTCCATCATTGTGTTGGGTGTGGGGAGCAGAGGTGGTGTGACTATACATCACCTCTCAAGGGGGGGGGGGGGCCAATGGCTGCAAACAGTGTCGGTGGACGCACCCAGCCTCTCTCGAACCTTATTAGTCCAAAAACAGCATGTCTGGAGCAAGCTCTCGTTCGCTGCTTGACGGATGAATTCCACGCCTAATAGCACATGGCTTGTTCCTGTATTTGCATTGATGTAAAACAGAAACCATATTTCCCATTCTGCTGCTCAGAATCGCTGTTCCGGAGGCTGCTTTATAGAGGTTTTATTAAGATTTCATGAAGCAGTAACAATCATGCAGTTATTCCGCAGCCCTGCATGGCAGTAATGACCCTATCGGCAAGCCGCTTCAACGGCAAGATTACAGAACCAACGCTTATGGATTATGATGCGAAAGTAAACATAGTGACCAACTAGCTATCGACTGAGCAGAATCTGCTGCCACGGTGAGAGAGGGTTTAATTATTTAACGCAATTCAAACGAACGATCTACATTCTGTTTGTGATCATGGGGAAAGAAAGTTTTTGGGCGGTGTAACCAGCACGTTAACGTTTTTCTTTGACCCGCCTCCAACCTGGAAAGAACGGCATTACAGGATGAGGAGCCAAGGAGACCGTCCAAACCACCTGGGACAGCGGGGTTAATGAGAAGGTCCTCAACAGCAATTGATGTTTGTTAACACAAGGTGGAGCCAGCGAGCACAGCCACGGTCTGCCTGGATCAAGGGAGACACACCTGTCTGACTTTACTACCTTTGCCTGTATGTTACTTCACTTGTTTTTCTCCAAAACGACTTCCAATGAACTCTATGTAGCGTTACCAGCCCCCACACCCTATTCACCAAGGTGACTTACACTGCTGGATACACTACGTACAATGGGTCACTCATTCATACATCAGTGGAACACACACATACACACACACACACACACACTCTCTCTCTCTCTCTCTCACACACTAGGGGTGAACCTAAACAGGATGTCTTTTGAGTGTGGGAGGAAACCAGAGCACCTGGAGGAAACCCACGCAGACATGGGGAGAACATGCAAATTCCACACAGACTGAGCGCGAATCAAACCCACGTCCTCTCGCACAACCCAGGTGCTGTGAGACAACACTCGTTGCGCCACTGTCCCGCCCCAGCTTCAGCCCATCGTCTCTGGCGTGATAGATGCAGATGAAGACAGACAAATAATGTTGAACATAAACATGACATATCTGCACGTTTGCAACAATTCTTACTATGACACCGAACTTATTATAGGCTTTGCATATAGGCATCTTTTCTGGGAGATCACCCACCCACCCCCTCCCCCCCACAGCGATGGATGCGAATCATTGGTGTGACAGCGATTAGATACACAATTCATGGAGTAGAGATTTGATTCACAAAACAATTAGAGGTTTTGAAATCAATATTTTTTTTTTTCAATATTACAAAAAGCTCAAATATGCCACATTGCTCAGTACTTACTGTACGTTTTGGGATGTGCATTTCAAATTTAATGAGAAATTTGCTGTGCCCTCCTAGTAATGGAGTCAGCAAACCTGGTTCTCTTCACAGGGAACAGTGGATTTCGTTCCAGCTAAGCTTTTAATTATTCAGCCTTTATTGGGAATTTGATTGGAAACAGAGCACAATTCAAATTATATTAAATAAAATGTGTTACCTGAGAAAATGCTATCAGTTTTCAATCATGTTCAAATTGAATTAGTGTTAATTGAGGAATAGCTACCAGAATGACTGGTATATATGTAAAAGGATTTTTTATTTATTTATTTTTTAACCTTAACATTAATAACATCGATTTCAGCAAGTCTACGACTCTTTAATTTTAGGTTTTTTCATCGTTGTTTCACAACCTGGAGGTTTATGCAGCACAAAGTGAAGAGGAACATCTCTACCTTAACGTACGCTGTGCTTAAAAGAAGACGGACGGTCAGTCCGTCTGTCTGTCCCTCCAGCAGGTAGCCTGGAGGTTAAGGCGTAAGTTGCTCTGGACAAAAGAATCAGATTAATTTGAAAAAATAATGATCTTGAAACTGCTGATACTGAAAAGCTGTGCAGTGACAAGAGGCTGAGCAGTACAGACTACAGTCGCCTTTTGGCAGTTGCACTGGCCAAGTTTTCTCAGGCCACACTGGAGATATTTCTCCACCTCGTCCTGTGTTGTCTCGGGTTGCACCTGAGTGCCACATCTCAAGTTTTGAGTGGTGAAAAAGTGTACTTCATAAATATTCGACACTCGGAATACGCCTTTCCAAATACTTTAATCACACATCCATCCATCCATCCATCCATCCGTCCATCCGTCCATCCATCCCTTAATAGTACCTGCTTGTCCAGTGCAGAGTCATGGTGGTCTGAAGCTAATCCACGCTGCATAGGCCACAAGGCTATGGATAGGATTCCTACAGGATTGGATTCCAGTCCCTTGTAAAGTCATACATTTATGTTGACTGAAATAATAATAATAATAATAATAATAACAACAACAACCAACCAACCAACCAACGTCAACAACCGCTTGTCCCAAGCGGAGGGGTCGCGGTGAGCCAGAGCCTTACCTGGCAACACAGGGCGCAAGGCCGAAGGGGGAGGGGACGCACCCGGGACGAGACGCCAGTCCATCGCAAGGCACCCCAAGCAGGGCTCGAACCCCAGACCCACCACACAGCAGGCACCGGCTGAGCCTGCTGCGCCACTACACCCCACACAATAATAATAAGAATAATAATAATATATTTTTAAAATAGCGATGAGATTTCTCTTCTCTTGCTCAACACATAAAGAGACGAAAGAGAAGAATAGGAACGTCAAGAAGGTATTACACTCCTGCCCCCAGCCCTCGGAGAGCTACGTCACGTCTTCGGTGTTCCTCTCCACTGCCCTCCACTGGAGAGCAACCGCAGCAGCCAAGTCTCTCCTCATGAGCCAAACACAAGGGACGCGTGCGGTGCTGGGATCACGACCCATTTCCGCACCGTGAAGGGGAGGATGAGGAAACACCGAGCTGCTCCGCACGTAGCTCTCCCCTAATTACGACTACGGCAGTCTACATTATGGAAATCCATTATTCTGACACATTCCTTTAAAATCCATTGAAGGAAAATGTGTGTAATTTCAACTGCTGGCAAATCTGTCGCGATGCATTCGCTCCGTCGAGGAATATTCGGTGGATCATCACGTTTAAAGATAAGTATGAAATATTGCAAGCTTAACTTTGCAGCCTTCGGTTGCAGGTGCGGACAGCTAGTGAAAATGAAGCGGTTAGCATTTTCTCTCATAAAGTTTATTTTTGCTTGGGAGAAATATAATACGTGAAAGAATGTTGCATCTATATTTCTGCGCCTATGAACAGGTTCAAAAGGGGAGCTGACGTCAATGCGTTTAATGTTCATCCAAGGAGTTACAATCAAGGACTTCACTTGGGACCCGGGCTGCTTGAGTATTTTTTTTATTTATTTAATATAGACAGTATATATTTTTTAAACTATCCTGACCTTCAGTGTGACACTTCTTACACTCAGTTAGCAGCCATCAGAAATGAAAACTGTGCACAAACACACAATGCAAGAGCCCTCTTCCACACTAAAGAAGAAGAAAGGTGGGGACAAAAAAAAAAAAAAAAAAAAACTCTTGTCATGTATGATGTGAACACGGATAGACAAACACACACACACACACACACACACACACACACACACCCCCACCCGGGCGCACTGTCCTGAGCTGTGTGACAGCGTGCTGCAAGCGCTCCGGATGGTGTGATTATTTAATCCGACCCCAGTGACATGATTCTCCGACCAAAATCCCTCTCCGAAGTAATGTGAGCGCAGAAAGGTCCTTACAAATCACAGCCGCCCAGCCAATATCGTTCTCAAAGCACTAAGTATGACATTTCCATTTCTGTTGTGCTGAAAATGGGCCTTTGTACCTATCGGGGGAGTTCTGACACTATGGATTTAAAGGTCTGGGCAAGCGAGTGCTGTAATCTATAGTTCATAAAAGTATCAAGCAGGACAGACATTTCTGCTGACAAAAAGCAATGTGGTCATCATTGTATCTTTTCTATCATTTAAAAGCATATCCTTTTCCACCCGTTTCTATTTGTTTCGATTGTGTTCATCCCTTCCTTTTACCTCGTAGGATACTGTACGCTTTCTTCCTTTTCCCTTCCTGTCTCCCATCTCCATATGGAGCTAATGTCTTTTGAGGCAGTGCGGTTTCACAGGGAAAAACAGCGCTTGTAACAGTATCATTTCAGAATTATGGTATAAATAGCCGACGGCTCCCAGCCATCTACTTCGTCTGGAATCCAAAAATACAAGCTGTGACAGTGTGGTTGAAGTCCTAGGTATATTTCTTTACAAAAAAAAAAAAAAAGGGGAAGGAAAAAAAGGAAAATAATATGCGCCCTTATGCCGTAAATTTTAATACGCCCTTGGCGATCGGCGCTGGATGAAATTTAATCAAGTTGTTCCAATGCAGAACAATCTGCCTCGCTATTTTATGCGTTCCCGCTACAGTGACAACAACAAAGCAGGAGTCACAATTAAAAAATAATTAGCTGAAAACACCTAGGATAATTTGTCTTTGCTAAGGATATATGTAAGTAATTTTCGCAACAGTCTGGCAAAAATATCCAACACCCCTCCGGCATGACCCCCCACCCCACCCCACCCAAAAGCCCATCAGCTGCGACGGTGGTAGCGTGGCTACGGCACCCCTCCTTTCGGCGGGCGCATCTGTGCATGCGATGCCCCCCAGGACTAATTAACTATAAAAAGGTACCAGATCTCCAGCCCTGTAATGTTAGCGCTTCGAGTGCGGAGAGTACCATTACCAGGCCGACGAAAGCGAATCTCGCAGTACGCCCACCGCGAAACGCACCGGGGCTCGCAACTCGAACACGACAGTCCCTACCGACGTGGCCCCTCTCGCAGCTCCAGTAGGCAATTTATGATGGCCAAGCTCCAGCCTGTAGCCAGTAGGCCTTAATCAAAAATGGAACCGTCATTTCTTTCTTACGCACATTTTTTGGCACGTTGGCCATGTCTGCTGATCTCGAGAAAGCTGACCGGGGGAGAAGAATGTAAACGTTTGATAAAAAGGTTTAAAAATACGAGAAAAATAAAGAAATGCCGCTACCCTGAAACATGGGGCGTATGTATACTATACGATTACCCCTGGTTCCGCGAGCCCTGAGGGGGGACGACTGGCAGCTGGGCCAGCTATCATTAGCCGCTGCGGCCCGCCCCGCTGCCCGCAGATGGAATCTAGGGGTACCATCGCCATCCATTATGCCACAGACTCACAGGGCAGGCGATGACAGCAAAACATGAATCACCAAATATAAAGACACAGCAGATAATGCAATAAATCAAGACAGATCTTCCCCAAGAGGCTTTCGATAGCTCTTAACCGGCACAGTGTCTTCAATGAGGCCAGGGTGATAAGTGCCATTGATTATTTCCTAATGCCAATGAACGCAGACAAGGCGGAGCCAGCATGGAGCACATCTGCGAGTTGCAGCCCAGCTGAGTGAGATAGATACCATTCCTCCAAAAGACAAATTATAATACCGGAGAATTCCAGATGTTTTTAGCTACTGCCTGTCGGAAGGCAAGTTCGGAATCAACAAACAGCACGGATTTCGCTCCGGGGATACACCTGTGACTCAATATAGTGCATGAAAGTACCTGAGTGTCATTAGAATGAGTTTACGGGGATTTTGGCTCCACGATGAGATCATATTCAAACCTTTATGCGTTATTAAAGCCCATCTCTACCTTCCTTGCTGCACCGGCGTCCAGAACGTGTCCGTTTCAATTAAACGCTTTTTTTTTTTTTCCCCTGCTGAGAGTTAAGTGGCAGGTGAGCTCACCAACAGGCAGGACAGTGAGGATGCTTTCCTTTGGCATACTGGTACACCGTGGAGTCAGCAGTCCATCCCTATAAGCTACACATCTGAAAATTAGAAGTGCAGCAGAGCGGCGACCCTTGCGGGCAATACGACTCCGGCAGATGAATCGGTTTATAGCCATCCGGTTGCCGAGGAGAGCCGGAGCGGACCGTGCTGCAACGCGCGAAGTTCTCATCGGTGTGTCGGAAAGGTTCGAGCAACACCGCAAAGCTGCCCCAGCCGTTCGCAGACACGTCATCGGAAGAGGGGGTCCACGGGCCGAGTTTCACCGAGCGGTTCAGGGAAGCACATTCCATGTCCTTAACCTCGTGCCCTCGCGAAATGAACATGCTTTCCGGAGCAACGCTATGAGAGAGATTAAATTTAATCTATGACCGCTGCAGGAATTGCAATTTGTTCACTGTAGGCCGTGTTGTAAGTTACTGATGTATTGCGCTGCATATGACACGTTACTGACAATGATTTGTCACAGTGACAAAGGCCGGCGTTCCCCCCCCACTCCCTTCCTCGCTCTCTTCTTCTATACCCCCTTTACTCCGGGCCACTTAGCTCTCCAGTGGCTCAGAGCTTGAGCAAATGGAGAAATGATTAGAAGTGAAAGATGAGTAATGATGATTCCCACACATTCGGCCCTGGCGATGGAGAAATGATGAGGTTTAATTCTCTGCGCAGTCGCCGCACTTCAGGGTCAGGTGCGCCGTCGGAATGGAGAGGCCTCATGTGAGCGGAGATGCTTCTAGAACAACCCCCTAGCAGGGCTGCCGCGTGGATGGCGGCGCGCACTCGCCCCCTTCCGCAATCCTCCGACGTAAAGCGTTGCTTGCGCTACCACTAATGCTGCTGAACCTAATATTATCCAACGCTGCTCTGAGCTCAGGGCCGTTCTCGGGTAATGTACACGCTTTATGCATCGCAATGCTAGTGAGCGACTATAAATAAGGACATCTGACATACAATTACGAGGAAAACAACTAGGAAAACTACTTGTATTTGCTGCAGGTAGTGTACATTGATTAATGACACAGCCTTGCGCCTGGTTCCAGGCTCAGAAAGCCCCCCGCTGTAGTTCCGCGGAGAAAAATGCCGAAAACATCCAGCTGCACAAACTGGCAAAAATTAGCCGTTGCTTCGATTAAAATCTTTGATATCTGAGTCACATTCGTTCATTTAGTCGACACTTTTCTCCAAAAGCAACTTACAACGTTAAGCTACTGACAGATACGTACCCACCTATACAGCCGGACAATTTGACCGGAGCAATTCGGGGTAAGTACCTTGCTCAAGGGTACTACAGCCGGAGGTGGGATTTGCACCTGCAACCGTTGGGTTGAACAGCAGCAGTTTTAACCACTATGCTTCCAGCTGCCCCACTCACTAGACACACTCACTCAACTGCTTTTCTAAGAAAGCGTTGGGATGTTATTACAGCAACCAATAACCATAAAGAAAAAAGAGGGAACATTGATCTGTGTTGGAAAATGTTTTCTGTGAGGCAGTAACTATCTGTCTGAGGTCCCCGTGGCGTTCCTTGTTTGAAATTACGTTAGCCGACCCGCTGAGGATACCAAAACCAGTGGTGCAAACACCGGCTCGTTCGATCCTACCGGTTCCTAACACACCATCGCACATCAGCAGCCAACGCCTCCATCCAGCTAACACGCGCCTGCTTAAGCAACTGAAGGCAATCAATCCTCCTGCTGGCAAAAAGGAGCATTTTGAAAGAAGGAAACAGCGAGGGGTTGCCGCTGGCTGTTGTGTGTGTCCCCGCGTTGGGACGGAATATATTACGGGAACAGAGCCGGTTCCAGCGGCACGTTCCGAGACACCTAGCCGCAGCCGCGAGGCGATCGCAGCCGTGCTTCCGAGATGTTAAGAGGGAGACGCAGAATCTACATTACGGCACCTCCACATTCCTGTTCCCAGATGTACATTAGCCAAAGAGGCTAATCAAGACGTTAGAGTGGACTCGGAGGAACCCGACGCGCGTACTCGCAAACCTCCGAACCCCACGCCAGCCTTCGGAAGCGTAGAGCCGCTCGCCCCGCTGCGAGTAGCGAGCGAGGCTGAGCCGCATCTCAGCGGGTGGGGGGATGCGGTCTCAACGGGTCCGCGGTGGCACTTGGCAGTGACGGATCGCTGCGGAGACGGACGGGCGGGCTGTGTAGGTGTACTCCTGTCTCCCCCGCTCATTAAAGGGCTGGGGGGCTAGGGGGGGTTGAGGGAGTCTGCTGGGAATAGGGGATGCGAAGAACCACAAGTGCCACATCCTCACATCTTGTCGCCTTGTAACTTTTCTGCTTTACCGTGGTTTTCTCGGCGCTTTAAAGTACTCTGCGATACATTTGGCTCGTTCCAACAAGTGATGTGAGTAGGAAGCTAGTAGGAGTGCACAGATAACTACCGGCAGCAACTTTTTGCTAAAAAAGTGCTGTGATTAATCGCTTTCTCGTCACCTTTTCATTCGTTACGTAAGTCTTAAAATATATATTTTGCGAGCGTGACACATTTTTAGATACAGCAGGAGAAACACGCATGTAGGCAAGCTTTAACTTCCATCCTTATCGAGCTTATCTCTGCAACTCCCACAAAGTGTTGTAGCAATTTCAAAGCAATTATAAAGTGAACGCTGCTGCGTAGCTTTAAGAAATAACATGCATTTATAATGAGGGCTGAGACGCCGCGCTACTAATTTGAAGCTCCATTGATCGACTCTGCCGAAGACCATTAGACATACTCCAGCTTTAAAGTACAAAATGTGACAATAACGCATCCATCACGTGTTAATCTCATACATTACTCGAGCAACAGCTTTCGCAAGTGCGATCCCACTTGGAGTACAAGGAAAAAGATGAGATCCAGTCCTATGCTGGAAAGGTGTATCAGAGGTTGTTGTACTTACAGATCTGCCCCAAATTACAGGGAGGGTTTCACCTAAATACCGGTGGTCCCCGACTTACGACGGGGTCGCGTTCCGCGGAACCCGTCGTAAATCGAAAATGCATTTAATACGCACCTCTGCGCGACAGAACGGGAGATGCGGATCGCTCGCCATCGTAAGGTCGAAAAAAACAAAGTTGAACCATCGTAAATCTGGGACCACCTGTACGCAGGTAACCCCGGCTTTTCCAAAGTTCGTTTTACGCCACTGCGCTTTTACGAAAGACCTACGTTAGTACCTGTTCTCGCTAACTGAAAGAAACCCAAAGAGGATGTTCACTTTCATGAAAATTTGTCAAGAAGCATCTGTGCTTTATCTCAATTTATTTTGTGCATCCGTTAGCAAGATGTTTCCTAAGGTTTCAGAAAAGCCTAAAAGTGCTCGTGAGGGTGTTTCGCTTAGCGTAAAACTGGAGGTAATTAAGCGTTTTGATCAAGGTAAATGAATACAAAATTGCCATGTAAACTTACGGTAAGTGCTTCTTCGCTCTACGCCATTTCGGATTACAAAAGGTTTCATAGGAACGCTCTTCTTTCGGATTGCAGGGGAAACCTGTAGAGCTTAACTTAGACAGAGTGGGCACTATTCTACGGTACGACACAAAGCAGAGGAGATGAAACTGGTATTTTACGGCATGCGATGCAGCCATTCGAAATGGTACCATGATAATGACAGAGTTGATATTTTATGGTATTGTGGTTTATAAACCCATATTAAAGAGTGTTTCATTCTAAGGCAGAATTAACCCAAGATGAGTATGGTGTTATTCGACAGTCAGAGTAACACCCAGGAAATTGGAGGCTGTCATTATGGAGCAACACCCTCTAAAGCGGAGTCTGTAATTCTCGGGTGAGATTTAAACCCAGCTACATCGGATGATGTTATTCTCCGGTACGAGTTAACTCGGGGACAACGGAGCCTGTTATTCTTAGGTGTGCTTGTGTGAGTTAGGAGGCATCATGGGAGTTGCGTGCCAGCGTGCTACAAAGCAAGGTGGCGTCGGGTGCAAGACACCAGGGACCAGACGACACCAGCATACAGGTAGACGGAAAGAAACACGATCTGCTAAATAACCTTTTTTTCCCAGAAGGTGTCATTCTAACGAGAGCGCCGAGACTTGCGTGCCTACCTGTCCCGGCCCCCTCCCGTGTCCCCAACGCCGTGTCATTTTGTCTGCTAATCATAACCGAGGCAAAGTCAACACAGACGCACACACGCACGAACGTTCACACCGACCTTTTCATTCGGAGGCAACGCTAATAAGGCAGAACGTTGTTTACCGCGAAGCCATAGGACGACGCTACTTCCGTAGAATAGAAAATCACCATAAATAATGCTAAAATCTCCATAAATAATGGAAGGAAGGAGGCGAACGCGAGCGAAATAAAAATGAACGTTTTATAGCAACAGTAAAGAAAGGACAATGAGGCAGTGTGCCTTATGGCGTGCAAAAAAAACCACAGACACCTACATAGAATCCATAGCTACGCGGGCACACACACTTGTACCTAAGTACACACGCTGCAATAACCATCAAGGCTGTAGGTTTTCTTTCCAGGGGGGTTTGAAGAAAGAAAAAAAAAAAAAAAAAATTTGTTTTTCAAGTGCAAGAAGTGAAGAAATAAGCTGGAAACAAGTGCTGGAGGTGTATTCAATCACCAGCAGATCTTCCACAGAACCGCAGTGGGACCGGGGGGGGAGCGCATCCCCCCCACCGGAGAAGCCATTACTTCACAGCAATCATAGCAGCTTCTCCAGAATATATTAACTCCGGAGCGATGCTGTCCCAGCCCGTGAGTGCCCCACGTTGGTGGTTCTGAAGTTATTTTTTTTTTCTGCAATTAGAGGAATGGAACTGAGCAGCACACACTGGGGGAAGGTGAGTGTGTGTGTGTGTGTGTGTGTGTGTGTGTGTGTGTGTGTGTTCACAGGGGTCGCCATCACTGTCATTCAGTCTCCTCATGGATTAAACCGTCCCTTCAGAATCCCAGAGGAAGGGCAAGGAGATATAAATAACCACCCAAAATCAGCGCCTAAACCACTTCTAAATCACTCTTCTTCATTTTTTTTTCCCCCTTTTAAAAGAGCCTTCTCATTTACAAAACCGATGTTCTCCATACAAATGCACTGCAAAGAATCCCTTGACATATTTACCACCAGCTCCACAGATCTGGGGCCAGAAACCTTTCATCCCATCAATTTTCCTGAGCTGAGTAATACTTCTACGGCTATTGAAGAAGGAAAAATGTGCTGCCTATTTACTCAATTAAAATTGCCCCCTGAATTGAAATGTCTGGTAAAATATAAATATGAATTCAAGATTTGTAATTATAAATATAAATCCCAGAACCATGAAATAACACACAAAAAGAGAATATTCAGAACAGCCCCATCATTGGTGTATAACTGTAATACATAAAATATTGAAAAAAGGCAACATTTGAGTTGCTTGCCGAGTCAAAACGAGTGACTTGGACGGGAGTAAATGCTGAATACTGTTTTATTTTTATAATCGATTTCAACGCACTTCAGTGTTCAAACCAAGCAGCTTAAAGAAAGTCACTTCCATAACTGTCCGGGAACAATTATATCACCAATGTAATAATAACAATGAAATTCTGTGCATTATTTTTTTCTTTTTTTTGGCTTTCCGATGGCTAGAAGCAACGTCAACAGTTTTAAATGCTTGCTTTTATGACTTCTGAGAATGGTTTGCGGGAGCAGACAACGAAAATTTATTTCGCGACGTAATCGTGCCGGAAAAATCGGCATTTAGTTAAGCTCGTCCATAATTTATGAAAGAAAACCTGCTCCATCTTCCATTTATGGATCATTACACTCTTAATCTCCTGTTCTGCATAATATTATCATGAATAGGCTACTTACGAGAATCAAACTTTCAAACAATGCAATTCATTTCACAAAAGCATTCATTAAGCGAAGATGAGTTGACACGGCATCGTCATGGCACTTCCCGCCATGTCCACACACACACACACACACACACACACACACACACACCGTATGAGCTTGGGTCGATATCGGTTCGGGAAGTAGACAGGTTTGAAACCAAAGTGTGATTTCTCGATCTGGGAGAAGCACTTCTGGCTATAGAGGGGCATTTAAATGATCGTCAGAACATGCAGCTCGGAAAATTTGGCTGTTAGCGAGCGAGCTGTGATGGTGTCCTTCAAGGCCCGGTGCCTTTCATACCGTTAAAGAGAAAAAAAGAGGAGCTGGAGATTAGGGGAAAAAATGCTGGAGGAAGACCAGAGAGCCAGTGCCGAGATCTGCTCTAATCCCATCACACACTGCTGAAAATACACTCTTAAGATGCTGTTTTTGAGACGCTTGCAATGTTCGCGCACAGCTGCTGCTCTGACTATAAATAAAAACAAGGGATCTACACATCTAGTTCTGGGCAAAAGCCGATGGCTGGCAGTTTCCGCACAGGGAGCTTCTGCTGCTGCAGTATTGGTCAGGTTAGAGCAGCGATAATCAGCTGGACCACAACACATGTATTCCTGCACGCGCGTGCCATTTCCATCCTTTCAAAACAGCAAACGTCGAGCAGAGGGCCATGCGGCCGCTTGCAGCATCTCACATGACTTTGGATCGCTCGACGAAGTGCGTACACCATTTCTGCTCTTTCACACTATATGTGCTTTACCCTCTCTGCGGGACTGGGGCTCATCTTCATTAAATAACGTCCTGATTAATTCAGATTCTCATTTGAAAAGAGACCGGAATAGTGGAGCGTAAATCCCGTATAAACTGGGACAAAGACATGATATCCTATGTGTGTGTGTGTGTGTGTGTGTGTGTGTGTGTTCAGGCACACATGCACATGTGAACCCTGTTGTTTGTCAACACACGCATGGTGTGCGTGAGAAGTGCTCTTGTTGTTGTTCCCGTGGCTCCTGTAGCGTGTGCCGTGAGCCTCGGGCATCGGTCTCTGAGCAACCTGCTTTTCCCCCATCAGAGGGGAGGTGGGGTGGAAGTCCAGGGGTTGGCAGGGAGCACCTTGACACCGGGGACACTTGGGACCGGCTGAGTCACAGTGCCACTTTGGCTGGTATGTCCCGAGGACAGGTGGCAGATGCAATTGTGTCACTCTGTTGTTGTGCAGAAGTGAGAGTGCACAGTGTGCTTGTCTGGTTCCATGAATTCCAAAATTTTTTTGTGCTGGGTGCGCACTCAGAACTCGTCACGTGGCCTTGTGCGTGTTTCCCGTGTGTATTTAGCTGCGCATGTGTGCAGCATGCAATTCGTGGTTTGCAGGTGGTACGCTTAGGTTTGTGAACATAGCACACCTGCATCTCCTGCGCACCAACCTTGGAAAAGTCTCTGCCAATATGCTTCCATATATGTTAGTGTAATTTCAGTGTATGTGTCTGTTGGAGGGTGTCTTTAAGGGAACATCTTGATCTGTGTGTGTGTGTGTGTGTGTGTGTGTCTCTGCAGCTCTGATGCAGAGGCTGAGAGTGGGAGCTCTGGGGGAGGAAGGTTACCAGGGAGCCTTCTGTGTACTGCGCATGCCACGCCTTCTGCACCTCTGTGGGAGCCGAGCACACACGGGAAGCAGCACGTGCGAAACAAGACATGTGAGAGGAGGAGCGCGCTCTTTCCCATGCTGCGGTTACATACACACCGGCCGGGCATCAGCGCAACATCCTCACCCTCATTGTTGTCATCGCTGCCACTGTCATCATCATTATCGCAATCGTCATCAACATAATCACCGTTACCATGATCCCGATCTTTAACATCACCACCTTCATCAGCATGATTACTATTAGCGTCATCTTCCTCATATTCATTCATCGCCATTATCATCACTCTCACTCTCATCATAATCATCATCAGCGATAGCAGTGCGACAGGGCGTCATCGCGGCAGGGTAGGACTCACGATATGTAGCTGCAGGTAGTCCCCAAGTCCAGAGGAGCTGTCCACCCGCACCAGCACCGCATCCTTCAACTGCGTGCTGAAGCCCACTGTCAGGCGGTCCGCCCGCGTGCTTGGCCGGTCGTTCGGCGGCCACGTGTAGATGATCAGACCACCGTCCCGCCCGAAAATGTACGTTGTTCCCGCTGCGGAGAGAACAAGGGCATCCAGAACATTCATTAAAAAGTGTTAACATTCGTTGTGGCTCGTACACCCTGGACCACATTCCGTCCTCATTTTGAATACTGAACATCTTTACAGCGGAGAATAATCACCCAGCTCATTAAGATGCAATATGAAGAGAAGACAGAAAAGAACGACTCCAGCTGGCAATTTATGACCTTTAATCTGGTGATGGGTCACAAACCTCTTTCACCAATCAGAGCTGAAGGGCTTTTCTGACTGAGAGGTGGTCAAACTAGGAAACTAGGATGCACGTGCTCCGGACTGCTCTTAGAACCAGGGAGAATGCCTTCCGTGGGGATGGCAAACGACCTCTCAAACAGGCCATAGACAGGCCCAGCTAGGGCTCCCACAGCAGGGAGCTGCAAACCCCCCCCCCCCCGGGTAAGATCAACCTGGGACACATGGGAGGTCTGCAACTGCAATGACTCCCCAGAACTTCTCAGATGTCAGAAAACCTTATAACCGCTTTAAATACATGTCAAAAACCCCATGAGCACTTTAAGTAGATTTCAAAGAACCCTATGGGCACTTTTAGAAGATGGCCAACTTTAATTCATTGCCCTCCCCCACAAACTACTGGCGGAGCCAGCATAAACCCACAAACATTCAGCTCGACAGTGGGCAGATAATGTGCATCCTTAGAGTCTGACCTGGGAAATTTACTGGTTTAATCAATCGTCTCCAATTTATAATGTATTCCCGGATTTATTCCCTGCATTGCTGGCTTTCTTCTCCGTGTTTCTTGACTTGTTTCTTAGCAACAGGACGGTTATTTCCCATCCCACAGCTCTCGCTGCTCGTTAAGTATTTTATTATTCAGTCCATTCCTCCTTTTCTCCACTCGTACTTTCATATATTCCGTCTGGACAAAGACAAGACACATTTTCTGATCGTTAAAAGAGGGTACAACGGGTTCATGCATTGCGGGGAGAATTAAACACATGGGAAATACAACTGCCGCGCAGTCAGGTGGCCCTTCAGCTCACCGCTCCTGCAAAGATTGTGATCAAAACCAGGGAATGTAGTCCTTTCTTCAATGGCCACCTCCCACTCCCCACTGCAAAAGACCAGGAACCCACCCACACTGATGCGGTCCACCAATCCAGCATCTGTTGAAACTCATCTGGAATATCTGTAGATCACAGCGTGGGGCAAAGTGACAACAGGGAGTCCGTGCTGTAATAACCTCTAATGGACGTAATGGGAAATAACAGTGGGCCACTCCAGCTTTTACTCTTTTGCTTATGCAGCCAACCCTATTGTGCCTCCTCTCTCTCTACCAAGAGAGAGTATTAGCTCTGGGTAGATGAGAAATCACTTATAATACTCACTAAGCCTCATTAAGTCAGAGTATCGCCAAACTCTGACCCACATCTTGATGTGAAAGGACGACGGTACTCCGTTCTCGACTTCGTCGAGCCTCATCGGAAGACAGGTACACCTAATTACACACAACGATTGCCGTTTTATTATCATTACATTATTATCGCTGAAGCGAGCAGATTTTTAAAAAAAAAAAAAAAAAAAAGAAAAGAAAAGAAAGGAAAAAAACTGTCAGAGAGCCAGCTGCACTCGGTGCTGCGCTACGCAGCATGGAATCCAAGCATCCAGCACGTGCCGCTGATATCTGATTGGCTTAGGCTCTTTATGAAAGGGGCGGCGCGGCGGCACAGCGGCACAGCGAGTAGCACTGCTGTCTCACAGCACCTTGGAGGTGTGACAGGATGCGGGCTCGATCCTCGCTCAGTCTGTGTGGGTTTCCTCCGGGTGCTCTGGTTTCCTCCCACGGTCCGAAGACATGCTGTTCAGGTTCAACCGTAGTGTGTGTGTGTGTTCCACTGATGTATGGATGAGTGAGACAGTGTAAGTAGTTTATCTAGCAGTGTGCATCACCTTGATGAATAAGGTGTGTGGACTGATAACGCTACATAGCGTTCATTGGAAGTCGCTTTAGAAAAAAGCGTCTGATAAATAAATAAATGTAAATGTATGACACCCGCTCTCGATGAACTCGACGGTAACGATGCCGCAACGGTACCTTTATTTCTGCACGGAAAGATGGAGGCCTGTCCACAGAGACCCAAGTGGGGGAGCTTTGAGGCGAGAGCTCTCTCAGCACCAGCGTGGTGCTAATTAGAACCACCGCTCCCTCCGCAAGGGCACGCAAGCCGTCAGGTCCCCACATGCTTCCGGAACAGGCAGACACATTTACAAATTTATTCTGTAGGAGGTGAACACGCAGCCCGGTTCTGTGACCTATTCAGACAGGGATGGAGAAAAAAATGCTAATGATTGAGTGAGATAGAACATAGCTAATAGTGCAAGAGTGATATTGCCAACAAAGAAATTAATACATGTTGAAAGAAAACTAGACAGAAGGAGAATGCGTTTCCATCCCGATCCCCCATGTGGTAATTGGGTACTTGTAATTACTTGGGGGGGGGGCACTTTTTGGAATGATGTTGTCGTCATTATTTTTTCATTGCATTACAACTGTATCTGTCCACGAAAATTGTAATTTATTCTATAATAGTTTATTAACTGAATTAAATTGAGATGAAACATGGATTTTCACCTCCAAAGGCCATTTCTTTTTCATTTCTTGGAAGCGATCAAATAAACTTGTTTCTCTATATACAGTACATGTATATACTGTATTTGTTGTGTAAGTTCAGGTCTACGTGCAACTGTGTGTGCAAAGAGCGTGCGAGAAAAACAGCGACAGTGAGAATGACGGGCTTGCAGAGATCTTTAAATATTCATTGAAAGGCTGAGTGTTAAAGTACAACTGCAGGAACAATACATTATAAATCATTTTGACTGTAATTCCGATATTTTCCTGTAAACGAGCTCATGAGAGTATAACGATATCAATACGTTATTTTTCCGTTTTATTATATATTTTTGGCTTCTCCGTTGCCACCGAGCACGAAGGGAGACAAATGCCCTTCCACCTCATCCTTTATTGCCTTCAGCACCCATTAACACATATTCACTGCTCTTGCCTTATTTATTTCGGATATGCCGCCGCTGTCTGTGCCCGCTGTTTGGACCGGAGAAGAGAGCCTCTCTCCTCACTAGATCTGTGGTTGCTAAGGAGTCAAAAATTTTAAAATGCACCGTCTGGGGATTTTATTTGTGCCCCAGAGCCTTGATTAGCTCTGGGTTTGTGCACAAGCCTTCCTTTCCCGCCCCCTGGCCGCCGCTGCGCTCGTGGACGTCTGTACGGCATTACGGCCGAGTGCCTTTCCAGCAACCAGGCCATCCAGAAGTCCCGTCATGGCCAAATCTCCCCTCGCACATACCCTCCGACACCCCTCCCACACCGCAACACAAAGCGTCAATTTTCACCATCGGACAGCTCTGCCCCCTGAACGCAGGGTGGAAGCTGCTCAACTATTAAAAGTGTAGTGCCAGAATGATTAAAGAAAGAAGAAGAAGGAAAAAAAAAAAAAAAAAACACTTAGATTGTCATGAGCAGCTGATGACCTAATTAGAAAAGAAAATAATTTTCTAAAATTAGACCGGAGTTAGATGGCAGTATGTTCCCTTCATAAGAAGACTGATTTTGTTTGGTTGCTGAACGGCTTCGGGACACATCCAAGACTTTGATTGGCCGGGGACAGGCACACACGCGGGGACAGACACACGATAAGCTGCTCTGCATTCAAAATTAAAATCAAGAGTAACGGTCCTCAGCCAAATCCTGAGCATTAGTCAGACAGATGAGACACGTTGGCTCCTACACCTGCGTGCTAAAAGCAACGTGGAGGATCTGCCGCTCAGAGGTGTAATCAGCTCTCAGGGCCATATTTGTTTTGCATCCTCTCGGGGGTGCCAGCCCGGATATGGATCTGTTGTAGTCACTGGATACAGTGTCGCCCCAGAAATATTTGTCTTTCGTTGGCAGCTCTTTATTTGATGACTGTCTCATCAACCCACCCGCCATAATACCAAAGGGAGGATGTGGATAGCAGAACAGAGAGGAGGTGGGAGAACAGCGAGTGCGGGGAAAGGATGATGAAGCGGAGGAGAGAGGTGGAGCGTAGAGAGGACAGATGAATAGACGTGGTGCAGAAACACCGAAGGCCTTTCCACTGTGTGGATGTCAAGCCCAAAAGGTGCACAAAAATTTCTGATTCCCACAAGGCCTGCGCACCTTTATCTTACACAACGAAGATCTGTTTGGCACTGAAAGGGCCGACTTTCCACTTACGGCGACGAGAGCTGAAAGGGCCACTTCAAACACGGCAAGATCGGTACACGTGTTCACGAACAGACGACAGCTAGAGGTGGCAGGCTACGTGTTCCAACGAGCGCGCACCTTTTGACCTTAAATGCCCGAACTAATCAGGTCCTGATGGGGTCAATCTTTTTTTTTTTTCCCCTAAGTCCATTTCTGATACTATTAAATGAACCGAGAGGTCTATGCAAGCCAGACCATTAGTATCTTAAATATGCTTCATCATTTTGAGTGCCTGAGCAGCGCAGCGGATGAGTCACGTGTGGATTTCCGCTATATCGCTCCGCTAAGGTTATTCTAAGACGCCGTCTTTTCCCACCCAACTGAGAGGTGCTCCCGTGATCTTACCAAGCTATGTATCATACTGAATGCAAAAATGGAACAAAGTCCCGATCTAATCTCATTGTCTGCAGGTGACCTGGTCCATCCTTCTTGGCCACGGAAGGTTTTCCATTCACACCAACAGTCAGCGGAAATCTGTCTTGTGAGTCTCGTGAGTCTTGTGATTTCCCTTTTAAGGACAAAAATAGACCATATAATGAACATAGGATGAACATTCATAACTGCCAGGAAATAATTACAACAAAATTTAAAAAAAAAAAAAAAAAGAAAAAAAAAGGCCTGGATTTTCTTGCAGCCAGCTGGCCCTGAGGATTTTCCGCTCCAGACTGCATTTTGTGGCTCCTTACTGAATACCCCCACATCCTGGAAGAGGACCCATTCGCCAAAGGCCACAGCTGCCGCCTAGCCAGCACTGCTCTGGAACACCACATCATCACACCCGTTTTCCCCTCTGTAGTTGGGCTCAAGGCGAATCACAATGAGCGTGACGGCTCCTGGAACGCAAGCATTCCCAGAATGCAACTGGCAGTGCTCAAACTGCCTCTACGTCTCTTGATATCCTACAGCTATTCTCAGCACGAGAAGTGAATCGGCTGAATGTTTTCAGTACTACTAGTTTCGGGGAAAACGGAAATGTATGCAACGAGAGGCATTTGCATTGGTTCTTCAAGGGAAGAGGAATTAATTAAAATGCGAGAAGTGAATTGTCCAAAGAGGTTTAGGGAGCATCCATAAAGCCTTTTTTCGAAATGGCCAGCCATATCCTCATCTCCCGGGGATTTCAGATACATGTGGCGATTTGGCAGTAATGTCAGTGACGTTTTGGCCGTCTCCCTACGTCTTCATCAGATAGTGTCAAGTTCAAGTTGTAAAGAGTTGGGTACGGTTAGAGCTCTGTGTTCCCAAAGACAAATATCTACAATGCACCAAAACATTTTGCAGAAAACAGATGTTTCTGTCAGATCTGAAAATTTTTCATAATTTTGTTCTTTGCCGTAGTCTACCTGACATATTTTATCTGAACATTAATACATTATGTATTAGTGCATGTCACAAACCCGCATTTCAAATACAATATTCATATACGAACATTAAGGTCAAAGTCTTAGTCTCGATGTATTAATGTTTCGGTTATGAAAAATTGTAAAAATGTTATTTATTTTCATTTTGCAGCTTAAAAAATGTCTTAAGCTAGCACAGCACGCTGAATTAAACACAGGAATCCAAATGAAATAAATAACACCAGGCCATGTCTCATTAGCCCATGCCCCTAGGGATCGATGCGGTTAAAATACATGAAGCAATGTCCATGCGATTACGATTTCCGTGTCCTGGAAAATCATTATCAGGATTGATGAGCGCAACGAGGCCCAAACAAATGGCTCAAAGTCTTACGCGTATTTGACGAAGGCTCATCGATAATCAATCAGCAAGACAATTCATCACCCTGGAAACAAAATCTACAGTTGAACAAATGTTTTCTTATCTCCTCTTCTGGCACCATTATATTTTACATATTTTAAGCTCATTTACTTAATGCCATCTTCTTGTAACACCATATATAAACAGGAAACAAACCAAAACTAGCCTTCAACTGCTCACCAACACAGCAGCGGATGGACAACTAATTATCATTACGTGTAGCGTGTATTTATTTTTTAGTAATTACCTCACTGAACTGAGGGTACTGGCATTTGCGCATTCTCTGCAGATAATTAAATGACGCATTAGTTGTCATGACTGAAAAGAGGAAACGCGTAAAAATAAAAGGCTAGAAAAAAACAGCCTGCTTCAAATGAGGTAAACATGATCAATTCTATTTTACAGCTGCCATGACCTAACTGCCAGGCAGAAATAATGAAGAATTTAAAGCAATTGTTGGGGGGATAATAAATAAATATATAAATTAACGGATAAACTGCATGAGGACAAGGGCTCGGCTAATGCTGAGTGGCTGTAGCTCTGGGTGACACACAGCTGAGGGACACCGGCGCAAGATTTTGAGGTTCAAAATGATCCTTCACATCTTTTCTAGGACAGAATTCAACGTAAATAATCTAAATCCCGGCTTTAAGCAGTGAGAAAGCATTTGTGTTTGCGTATGCTAGAGAGAGACAGAGAGAACGGGTGTCTATTGCGTTTTCCTCGCATAATACGAAGTGACTTTAATCTCTGATTTCCATTCCTTCCACCTTGAACTCTGCAGTGTGGTCCTTCTATCTCCTCCTGCTATCTTGTGTTCTGTCGCTCTATCTTTTCTCTATACAGACAGTCCCTGACTTACGATGGGGTTACGTTCCAATAAAGCCAACGTAAGTCGAAAATATCCTAAGTCGAAAATGCATTTAATACATCTAACCTACCGAACATCATCGCCTCTTATCCATCAAGATGGCTGAGATCGTCAATCGTGAAAGTCCAAGTCGACGTGCGATGGCCATTACGGCCTTGCCGCCTTCACTCTGGACAATTATCTTGAGTTTCTCCAACAGCAATTTCCTTCCTCTTCTTCTTGCCAGTAGCAGGAGACACATAGGGGAGTTTCATAGACATGATGGATCCACAAAACACAACGTAGATAAGGGTGGGTATCCAAAAAAAAAAAAAAAAAAAAAAAATGCTAGCAACACAGAACACTGTAGAGTATCGGTTGTATACACTAGCAACCACGCGGCAGACAGATTGCACCATCGTAAAGTCAAAAAATCATAAGTCGGACCATCGAAACTCGAAGACCGTCTGTACTACCAAGTGGAGTTTTTCAACAAGCCAGGCATTTTCACATAACTACTTTTAGAGCCTTCTCCTCTCAAACAATGGGATAAGAGCCCTTTTTGTATTTAAAAAGAAAAAAAAACCTGCCCTAGCAACCCTATGAGAAATGAAAAGGCCACACACTGTTGACTTCCCCTTAATCTTTTCCCAGTTTAAACAGGCTTATGCAGTAATAATGGGGCAGCTTCCAATTACACCAGCAAGACTATCAATATATTCTCAGCAATAATGGTGAAGTCAGCTCTAATATCCTTAGGATTCATTTAACCCAAGGCTGAATGACAAAGGGACGGCTGTGATTTTAAGTGCCAATACCTGGGTTATTCTGCAATTGATAAAATAGAATACGACCTTTCAGTTTTATTGTGTCTGTCACTGGATACAAACTGCATGTTGTTATCATGATGGAGACTGTGATAAAACAGAGATTGGGCTGTTTTTTGGAACAACCTGGTTTTTTCAGACAAGCAAAGATATACATAAATATAAATACCGTAGAAATAATTCCACCAAGTCCACAAAGACGTGCATTTCCAGCGGACTGCTGAGGCTCAATAGCTCATAGTGTGTGAATATGTGAGGCTGCCCTGTGATGGACTAGGATCCAATCCAGGGAGTATCCTACTTCTCCTCGTCTCCGTGCTTCTGGGATGGGCTACCAACCCCCGCAACCCTGACATGGGCAAATGGTTGAGAGAAGTCAGTCAATAATATAGACCTGGAGCAACTTACATACAATGGTATTTTTAGTTTAAGAGGACAACATTAATAGTGGGAATGACCTTAACTATTACAGTAGCAACTGCCTAGATAAATGTATAAACATTCCCACAAGCAACTTCTTGGTAACATACGCACATTGGACATGGAGGACAAAATGAAAAAGTGCAATACGCTCGATTCAACTGGAGTTGAAATTTTTCAGCTGCGATCAACATCCATGACCATAATGTGGTCAATATCCATCTTATCACTTGCATAACAAAATGCTTTGCAGAATACCGTATAATGCCAGTTAGAGAACTGTCGCACGTCACGGTCTTCAACTCGCTTTCACACAAACTCACATTGTCCTGAAAGCTAATAAGTTGATTTTTTTTGGAACTATTACGAATCTTTATAAAAACTCTGGGATAGCAAAAGAAAAGAGTTCATGCGAGCGACTGAAGGCAGGGTGCCGTGCCAACGGACTGCCTGCTCACAGTTACATATCATTGTTCTCTACAGCCTTGCTCCCCTCCCCTCCCCTCCCCTCCCCTCCCCAAAGCTTCATGTAATGAATTACAGTCCTGTTCTTCATTTGGTTGTGTCAAGAGCCACTGGCAATGCTGCTGGTAAATCAGATGCTGGGAAGCTGTTTGCCTCATAAGTCTCAGCGCGTGGCGTGTTTATGGCAGAGTCAATATCAGCCTTTACAGTTCACCGCCCAGCTATCCGCTTGGTGCAACCTTGTCTTCGAACTATCAAATAGAAGAGAGATGTCAAATAGGAGCACCACGAAGTGACTGTGTCTATTTGTACCGATTGCTCGATGGAGCCCTGCGGATAGCTCGCCGGGCAGTTACCGACGAGGACAGAGGAAGATGGACAGTATGCACAAGGTTCAGCCCTGGAGTGCTCTGCAGGGGGTATCTGGATGGTACTTAGACAGCTTAGCTTGCCTGACCTCCAAGCCTCACTTGAAGACCAGATCCACTGGTAACAAACTCAACAGTGTGAGACATGAGGACATCGCTTACATCAGGTAGAGGAGGGTGAGCGGGTGGTTTGTCTCACCATGTTATAGAAATAAATAACAATCCATGTTCTTTTGCATTTATTGCATTGCTGAAAATGCATTTACATAATGAACTCCGTGCCGTAAGCATTCTATAACAAAGCTCTGGAAATCATTCTGAACCCGAAGTGAATCCTATTCAGCGCTCTTCATTCATGAGTACCTACACGCCTTCCCCGCTATTGTACTTATTTGTCATTTACTGCACCCAAATTCCAAGTTCTGAAGTCGAAGGTGAAGCTGGCAGTCTCTCCATAATCGCCTGCATACTGTGCTGCTGGACGCCTAGCAACAGAACCAGTAGATTGGTTTTACTCATTAATGGCAACAGCTCTATGTCAAAGTCAGGCTCGTTGCATAAGGTTGCATCAGGGCCTTTGTTGAAATTTAAATAAAACTGAAGACGCAGGAGCCCCTGCGATTGTAGATACAGTTATCCTATTATCATGTCTTGTGTGAAGGAGACATGATAACCTGCATTTTTCTGAAATCTCCAGCTGTAGCTGGTCGTGCATCAGAACAGTTCTTTAGTCAAAGCATAGTACGTACATTTGCTTGTCAATCAGCGTCCTGGAAAGAAGTCAAAATGCTGTAAATCAGGGAAGTTCCTCACTGAAGTGGTAGCAGGCCGTGGATACGAGAGACCATGTCCATATCCATAGTGGGAGGACCTGATAAAGTAGCCCCTCAAAGACAAGCTGCGGCCACTAGGACCTTTTAACATTCTGGAAAGTGCCGTGCTATCAATGTAGTTTGCCGGCCCTTCATTGTACTCACCCCACACGCACACACACACACACACACACACACACACACACACACACACACACCACCAGGCACTGATCATATCCCTGTCCCCATTCTCTCCATCCTCATTTCCAGCTTGGACAAAATTGAGATGCAGTACCGAATTATGATGCAAATGTCAGCTCCACCCCTCCAAACCCTACACACTGTCACCCGTTCTGAATCCCAGGGAGACCACCAGAGGTGCAAATCATATGCAGTACAGTGCCTCTTGGTCACCTAGCGCTGCAAGAATTATTAGACTGGCTTAGAAACCATTGTTAAAAAATGTATGTACGTTTCCAAAAAGGCTAATGACAAAAGGACACGCGATACTGATATGAGTTCCGGCATTTTCTGAAGTACACAGGCACTGAATCACTTCGCAGGAATGAGCTTGGACCTCCAAATGCCCAGTGATCTGATACTGCCATACGTAATGCTTAACATGCACTACCATGAAATGGACACAGTACAAGAGAAGTGGTCTCTGTGGGGACATTCTGTAAGATGCTCTAAACATTTAAAACAAAAAAGCCCGCACAAACAAGGGTGCTCCGATCAAAGGGGGCGCAGGAGCCCAGAGGTGGGAGATGCACGTAGCGGAATACAATGTGAGGACAGTGGCTCTAGACTGATCAAGTTCCGTTTTTGGAGGTGATTGATTGGTAAGCGATTATTGATGACTGATTGATAGACTGATTAAGAAGAATCCAACCAGTGCACATGTATTGCCCATGGGATCATGTGTTGCCCAGAGGATGCTGGAAGGTCTATGCATTGAACTTAATTAACTCGTTGAACAAAAAGAATCAAACCGTTTCCTAGGCATGCAGTGAACAATATCTTATGAGGCAGCTGAGCAGCTGCAGCAAGACCCCAGCACATACCTTATGTGAGATAGGTGGGTAGGTAGGTATACCAAGCACATACCATACAGACTGACGCAGGCAAAACTGAGAAAAAGAAAAAGCAACGTGTAACATTTTGTTCGAAGGATAAGAACGTGTGCGTAATACGCTACACCCCAACCAGACCGCTACGCTCTTTCACATCTGCCCGCTTGGTGGTCCTGATGTGGTGGAACGGCCTCCCCCTCTCACTCAGAACTGCTGAATCTCTTTCTACATTGAAAAGGGTCTTAAAACTCACCTCTTCCAGACTCACTTCGCCCATCATCTCTTAAGTTCATGTAAGGTGTAAATGTTCATGCTCTATAACTTTGAGATGATGCCCGGATAAACCTTTACACAGCTACTCCTGTAAAATAATGAAAATGTTTAAATGTATCTTTAAAAAAAATTCCTATAAAGATGATCAGGAAATGTCGATATTCCCATAAAGTTTTAGGCAGCTACTCGTGTGATGAACGTTCGTTCATATGGTGGAAAGAAAACTAACTAAGTATCACACACCTGCATCTGTGTCTCTGCTAATGTAATGAACACACTGTATTTTCTATGAGACGTACGCCGCTCTGGAGAAATGTGACTTCTACATGAATACACACACACTGTCTGAAACCGCTTGTCCCAAGTGGGGGGTCGTGGCGAACCGAAGCCTAACCCAGCAGCACAGGGCGCAAGGCTGGAGGGGGAGGGAACTCACCCAGGACGGGACGCCAGTCCATTGCAAGACAACCCAATCAGGACTCAAACCCCAGACACGCCAGAGAGCAGGACCGGGCCAAACCCGCTGCGCCACCATGCCCCTTCGAATGGAATAAATGTAAATATAATGCACAGAAAAATGTGTGTGTTGGACTGTTCGAGAGAGACGCTGCTGTCCTCTCTTTAACAGCCTCCCTCGTGCTTCGAGCAGCAATGGCGCAGCAACTGAAGTTTGTGGGAAAGGCTTCCTCTGAAGTAACCGCTAGACGCCTCCCCACCCCTTCCCCTCCCCTCCCCTCGCCTCCCCATACCCCCACCACTTCTTTCACGGGTGTTAATATTTCATGATGGCAGGGTCAGAATTGCACAGACGCAGTATTCGAGTCGAGAAACGTGCACAGATAAATCCATCACTGCTTAGTCTGAATTACTTGCTAGAATTCCGCCTCGTTGCAAAACTAGCAGATTGCAGGGGAAACGGCCGGCCAATTAAATTTTACACGGATACCTCCCAACTGGGTGGGAAAAACGGGGGGGGGGGGGGACTCGTGACCTCTTTCTGAGCAGAAATGTTTAATATTTCCATATCTTCTGCAGCATTTTGGTTCTACATACAATGCTTGGGCGCTTTAGTTTAATATTCCAGAGGAAAACGGAGGCTACAGTACAATGTGAATTACTAATTCCAGTAACACTATTACTTCTAATAACATCGGCTTTTCGGACATTAGCGAATTAAGTGTATTTACTGTCATCATTATCATTAGCCATCCGTCCATCCATGCACCCATTATCAGTAACCGCTTGTCTAATGCAGGGTCACAATAGTTCAGAAACTGCACTGGAAGCATCGGGCATGTGGCAGGGAGCATCCTGGACTTAATACCAGACTACTGGAGGGCATACAGAGACAGACACACACACACACACACACACAGACACAAAGGGCAAATGTGAGTCACTAGCACATGTCTTTAGACTATCAGGAAGCTGGAGCATTTGGAGGAAACCCACAGAAAAACGGCAAGAACATGAAAAGTGCTCACGGAAAGAACCAGATTTGTACCCTCAGCCAAACACACAGCCCCGGAGGCACCGGCATTACCCACTGTAACACTGTTACTAATTATCTGTAAGTAATAACAACAATAATATTGCTGTTGTTTGCTATTAGAAGTGTTTATCAAATAAGTGATAAGTCTTCGCCTTTTTTAATTATTATATGCAAAAATACATAGAGCAGTAAATTTTATTGGACAGTTGCTATAGCAAAGACTACTTGAGAAGCAGTAGAATACTTGTACAGGCTGCTCTTTTAATACATCTAGCGAGGTTATTCAAATCAGACCCAATTTTGAATCATTAAGGAATAAATGATAGCCCTCTCCTCAGAAGCTCCCCTTCGTTGCTGGAGCCCGGAGAGAAAGCATTAAAAAATACATCACATCCGCTAAGGTCCTGCTAGTATTTAGGCGGCAATGGATGCTAGAGTCAGACGGGTTGTCCTCTCTCTTCGGAATGATTAAAATGCAGGATCCTTGACGCAATTAGACGCACCCTGGAAAGCGGGGCGCTGAGAGGCGTGCGTGTGCCGTGGGTGACGGCAATTAATATTTTGAGCGCTCGCAGTGTGAACGAGCTCCCGTGCTCCACAGCACCCTCTGCAGCCTCCCAGGACTCGAGTTCCACACGCAGACAATGAGGAGGCCTCATAAACCCCTGTGTCCGAGCAAAGACAGTTTCCCATTTCTCACCTTGAACGTAATGCCTGTTATAAATAAGGTACGGCATTATGGCGGCGACGTTTCGCTGATGGCTGACCTACTTTTCACAGGCCGACGCGGTGGTGCATGAATCTAAGTGCGTGTCCGAAAGGCCGCTCATTAGCTCCGGGTCCCGAGCAGGAAATGGCTGCGGCTTGCCAGGTTGACGGTGTCCTGCAGCTGCACCAGGTCTTTGTTAACATCCATCCCCTCCGCATGCAACTCTTTTCTGTCTCTTAATTGAGTTTAATTATATTAAACGTGGGCCAACTGGGATGTTAGCATGCATGGCGACATGCCGAGCCCTCGACTGCCCTCGCCCAGCAGACAGCCATAGGGGTAGATGGGTATGAAATGAAGGCTGACGGGGATGGTGTCCCTTTGGAGGAGTGTGGTGAAGGAGAGTTTTATGCTTTTGGGGGGGCTCCCTAGTTGTACACATTCAGCCATGTCCCCCATAAGACACGCCGTGCTGCAGTCAGCAGTGTTGATGCACACTTCGAGAGACCACCCTCGCAAGGGAGACTTTGGAGGTAGAGGCAAAGAAAGCCTGGAAGCGTGAGTAAAGAAGAGGAGGTTGTTGTGGAAGGGAAGGAAAACTGTAGAAGACAAGATAAAGAGAAACAGATGACAAGATGCTTTTATGAGGGGTTTACAGTCATGTGCCACTTAACATTTTGCTTAACAACTGACCCCATATACAACGGCGCTCCCATAAGATTATAACGGAGCTGAAAAATTCTTATAGACTAGCGATGTCGTAACATCGTAGCACAACGTGTTACTTACGTGTTCGTGGAAGTGCTGCTCTAAACAAACCTACTGCGCTGCAGGTCGTATAAAAGTATAGCACATACAATTATGTACGGTACATAATACTTCATAATGACAATAAACACTTGTGTTACTGGTTTATGTATTTACTATACTGTACTTTTTATCATTACTTTACAGTGTATTCTTTCTACTTATAAAAAGTTTACTGTAAAACAGAATGCTGTGCTATAAATCACATGTTTACTGTGTCTCTTGACTGCATCGAGGCTATACCATCTAGGTTTGTATAAGTGCAGTATGATCGAGGCTATACCATCTAAGCGTGTATAAGTACACTCTATGATCGAGGCTATACCATCTAGGTGTGTATAAGTGCAATATGATCGAGGCTATACCATCTAGGTGTGTATAAGTACACTCTAAGATGTTTGCACTACGACGCATTTCTCAGAACGTATCCCCGTCGTTACGTGACACGTCTGTATAGTTACTTCTGGTTAGCTTAAGCTGTTTTGGCTGAATTATTATCCACTGCTTTGGTAGCAAGATGGTACCATGAACATTTCTGCTGATCAGCATAGCAAAATAGCGAGCTTCAGCTAGAAAAAGAGAAAGCACACGTGCACACATACAAACACAGTGTTTTCTCTACTGTTCAGCAAGCATGGTGACTGCCACGCTGGAGAAATTCTGAGTTTTAATAAATTTCACTACAGAAATGTCCAATCATGTAGTGGCCTGAAAGTCCGTACACCTCATCACACTAAATAACACTTGGAGTGCAAACAGAAAATCATTTCCCTTTCGGCAGCTGCCAATCTCGTCCCAGCAATCTCTGAAAACAGCCTCCTTTTCCTGCATGCCCGTAAAGTGTCCACAAGTTGATCGCTTTCAATGTAGAATTCGTGGCAAACATGTTTCAAAATGTCATGTGTGAATGAGAACTGTTCAGTAATGCTTATGACAATGTGTCAAGGCAAGACACTGTAAGGACGGCTGGTCCAGTCATTACCAGTGATGGACGGGTAAACGGGTGAAAAGATCATGTGCTTTTGCCTGAAATAGTACGTGCAACGGGATGCTAGTTATAGCGTCTGACTACAAAAGGTTATTTATGAACTTAAAAAACCCACAACCATTGAGAGCACAGTCTTACAAACCAAAGAGTAAGAGCCAGAGCTTCAATGACATTTACTCATTTAGCAGATGCTTTTCTCCAAAGCAACTCACAATGTTGAGGTTACAATTATCAATCTTACAATTATTTACCCATTTATACAGCTGGGAAATTATCCTTGACCAATCTAGAATAAGTACCTTGTTCAAGGGTATTACAGCTGAGGGTGGGGATCGAACCTGCAACCTTTATATCCAAAGGCAGTAAGTCTAACCAGTATGCTACCAGCTGTCCTAAAACTTAACTTCTGGATTCCTGCTATACAGACACAAATATACAGACATGGAGATGCAGAGCACTAAACTCCTCCTGGACACACATCGGCCAGGGTTGCACTGCGAATGCCCTGATGGAACTTGGTGGATGTCATGGATTGGGAACTATCAAGCAACACTCGCTAAACATCTTATATAACATTGAGTCAGACTAACAAATTATCCAAGTTAGAGGAGAAGGATTAGAACTCAACCGGATGACAGAGAAGAAATGCATCATTTACACAATAAAAACAGCACATTTAAAAATAAAATGCGGAAACATAAGTCTAAGCCTTATAGTAAATAGAAAAATACAGATACCACCAACTGAAAATAAAGGTACAGGAGATGAGGGATATGCTGGTACAGCTTGACAGTGTCTATCATAAGGAGAGCAATCTGCTATACACCATGGTGAGAGGAGGGCTGACTACGTGCCTTCTCGATCCGTTCCCTCTCTCTACCAGTATACACCTCTAACATGTACAGACATGTACAGATCACGTACCATTAGCCACTGTGTCACAGTCGGGAGGAGGAACGATTCAGGACTCGCCTGGATTACGACACGTCGTATAGATGAGGTTCCAGCACCACACAAGGTATCTCAGGAAGTATATCACACACACACATTCAGTTTTCTGTGAAACATCTGCATCTAAGTGTCTCTTCCTGCTAATGTAATGAACACAGTGTATGTTCTATGAGATATAAGTCGCTTTGGAGAAAAGTGTCTTCTAACTCAAGACTTTTCAACTACGTTTTCTGAAGCTTGGTTCTAGTATTACAACATAATTTGCTAGTTACGGTTACTTGTGCGTATCTGATGATAAAATGGTTAATCTGACAATGTGTAAAGGTTAAAGAGAATCAGTTCATATTTAGTTTAGGTTATCAGTCAGTTCATTACATTGTTTGTGGACTAAGAGTATCAAAGGGCTGCCTGAGTAACTGAAATAAATAACTGGAAATAAAACAAGTAGACATCCAAAATGTTTACTTTTGGCATTACTTTTGGCAAATCCATACATCCATATTGACTAATTTAAACATGACTGAAACATGAAACCAAACTTCAGAAAGCAGAAAGAAATGGATTATGGAAAAAAAAAAAGAGTATGCTGAACTCTACCCTTCAGCTTTAAAGAAATAAAAAATATATATATTTCTTCACTGCAGCTGAAACAATGGCTGTTTAATATTAATGAATACGGTCTTCTAAGAGGGCTGATGTCATTTTTTTGTTGTAATTTTTTTTTACATAATCCTAAAAATAGCTTCCAAGAAGCACCCATTTGGTCTGAAAAAGTGAGATATCCTTTTCACACATGACAAGGGCAGCAGGCATTCGCTTTGACAGGTAGGACATTCACTAGGTTTTACTTTTAGGAACAGGTTGCAGGGACATGGTCTTGCTGTGTGTACGAAAACAGGCAATAATGGGCCTCCAGTGGCAGACTCTCCATGTTGGCTGGCCTTGGAGAGGTGGAGAAAGATCAGCTACGGCTGTCAGTTGTCAAGCCTGCATCTCGTGTAAGGGACCTGCGGAGCCAGTGTTTCGGTACAACCTGTGCCTTCGTACACACTGTTTCGTGGCTCAAACTGTGCTTGTTACAGCCGGTCTATGCTGTTTTTTATTATACCCTGCGCTTTACTATAGGCTGCGACTTGGTATGATGAGAGAGGAACAAAAGAAATAAGGAGCTCCACAGAGAGACAGTTATGGAGAAAGAGTGAGGAAATGGCTAAAAACAGGGCAAATACAACAGGTAAAAAAATAAAAAAAATAAAATAAAAAAAAAAAAAAAAAAAATCACTGAAGCAGATGTAATGCTTTTATGGCCGTATCTCCCACAATGCCGGTCCACTGGGTTTAAATCAGCACAATCTCTCTAAAAGCATATACACCAAAAAAACCCATATATACGAAACAAGGCCCCGGGGGTAGACTTACTCAGCGTGACAGCCAACTCCCTACACGTTCTCATAATTATACGCTGTGATTGGATCCATGATTTCCCGTCGGACTCATCCTCCCAACCCCCAGCCTGAGCTCCCAGCTTCCTTTGCAGCAGCATCTTCACAGAGCTCCATGATTGGCAACCAGTATGGGCCAGGGTACCGCACCCCCTGGAGTCCGAGCGGGCCGGACGAACCCTCGACTGATTGCATGCAATTATGTAACACGGGCAGTGCTGCAGCCAACTGGCTGAGGTCCTTTTTTCCAACCCATCAGTTGATGAAGGCAAAATTAATTTGATCGTTTTAGAGAGAAATTACTTTCCCCTCACTGGATACTCCTCTGGCCTCTTGACTCCCAAGCCCCCCGCCCACTTCCTACCCCCCACCACAAGCCATTTAAATTCACATTTCTGCTCTGTAAGAGGGGCAGCCAGCACCGCGACTCTCCACGTTAATTTAAGTGCACGAAAACAATTTACGCGCACTGACAATGTGACAACATGCCTCAGCAGACGAAAGAGCTATAACCGTTCTCCTTTGGGTACCTTGCAGATTGTGACGTGAAGATGTGCTGTGGAAAGAGCACGGAGACCACGACCACTATCACGATGCGCACATTTTCTCCATGAGCAAGCAGGTGAGGAAACTGGGCTACCTGACTGAAGGCTTCCGGGATGTACCATCTCTAACAGCGTCCTTCACAGCGGGCGGCTCCAAGCGTCCTCTTTCTCAACCTCTCCCGGTGACTCTACACCCGTCTCCTGCTCCTCCTACCTTGTCTCCACGTCTTGCATCATGCAAATGAGCTCCAGCTCCATAGAGGAACAGCTCAGTCCCCCCCCCCCCACCTCCCCACCCCATGTGTGGTACATCAAAAGCTCTTGGATAATTCACTCTGGACCGTCATCTGGCTACAAGTCATTATTACCGTTCCCGGTAGCCCTCAACAATGCTTCATCGGTTCTCTAGAATCAAAGGTAAAAACTACACCCACAGGAAAGTCACAAAAATGCAACACAGATTTATTCAGATCCACACAAACCAAGCTGTTAATCACACCGCCATCTGCATGTCCCAGTCCTCACCTGTGTCCTATTAGCACGAAGCGACGCAGGAATAAATGTGCAATTTGTCTGTGATTTTCGGAGAGGATAAAAGCATGACTTATCATCTGAATTTAATGAAGACATTTATCGGGACTCACAATGCAGAGATGACACATTAAGGTAGGATTTCGCTTTCCAAACATTTAAATGTTAAGAGCATGACAGAAGCAACGTCTTGCCCGCACGGTCTGGCTGGAAACTCTCATAAGCATGTCGTATTCGCGGCGGGACAGAGACAAAGTTAGCGGAGACAGCCCCAGCCCCCAAGCCAGAATATATCAATCGGAAGTTTAAAAAAAAAAAAAAAAAAAAAAAAAAAAGTTTTCGCAATCAAGAAGTGTTGATGCACCATTGGTCTGGGTGTTAGATGCTGTACCAACTTTACAAAACCATGAGCACAGCGGTTACAAATGCCCAATTTCTATCAGGGCCCCCGTGTTGACAGTTCCCTTGAAACCAACCGCAGTCCGGGCTTAAATGAATGTCTTATATCACTCTGGGGGGGGTTAGGGTGCGAGAGCATAAGGAGACAAGCTGTCAATCAAGGCCCCTTTCTCAAAGCTGCATGGCTCTGCCCGTGATAAAGGAGCCAACTCACGGCAGCAGAAAGTGAGACGCCAGTGCTGACGGGCTCTGATTATCTTCATTAAACAGTCAGACTAACGAGCCGTCACTCTTTCCTCCAGCTGCAAAACGCCTTTTAATAACATCAGCCTTGGCATCAGAGCATAAGGGTCAATATATTGATTTCTCCCACTCTTTGATTGCTTCAATCTGTCTTCGGTACATGTGGTTTTAAACCCCCTGGAGAGTGTTTTTTTTCCTATTTCTTTTTGCCTCTTACTACTGATGTGCTATTTTAGCTCTGTTTTGTGTCCTAAAAATACTTGTACGAAAATGCGTGTCATTCAGAGCTTGGGCTTTTTTCGGTAGATGAACCGCGTGATGTAACGCACCCAACCTACTCATTGTTCACGTCTACATGGCCATGGGATTGTGTCAGAAATCGCTGCGGGATAATTCTACGCCGATGATTTGTTTTTTAATCTGATGTTTCACACACCACCCGATCGCACGGCTTCTGATTTGTGTCGCTCTTTCCTTGTTTGTTTTGTTTGTTTGTTTGTTGCTTTTAGAAGCCAACAGATGCAGTAAATATCCGCAGCTCCAATTACTGAGATTGCCATGGAGCGCTCCAGACAAAGGCGGGGGAGGGACTATAACGGTGGGGGGGAGACAGCGGAGCATGGGAGCCTGAGCCAGCACCTGGGTGTAGGGGACGGCCCATAAAGCCTGCCCCGTCAGCACATTTGCAGTCCAGGAAATCAGGCCGCTGCACCCCACATCTCAAAGAAGTTACTTTTTCTATGTGCGCGTGTGTTGGGGGGGGGGGCGTTTTCTCCTTGCTCCATTGCACTGCTTTCTCGGCTAAAAAATGGAAAGGTGTTGAAATCCGTAGCATGCACGTAAACAGCATTTTTTCAAACCCATTAATACACTAGTCCCAATTCCAGTCACCTTTTTAAAAACCTGTTACTCTTCTTAGGAGGTATGCTTAGATCCCATGAAATTAAAAAAAAAAAAAAAAAATTCATTTGCGGCCATGAAATTATACCTCATAAACCTTCTGTGCGTACGCGATTACTCACGGTTGCTTCCCTTCCCGTTGAGTCGTACCGTAATAAGCTGAACTCGCATCCCTCGGCCCGGACTATTTAAAACCATCTATTTCAGTGAAATCTCCATAGTAATGCGATGTATTGAAGAACGACCCGATGCCGCCCCACCCGGAACACGCGTGCAGTCACGTGACTTCAACCGCCCAATCAGGCATGCAGCCAGGGCAACTTTCAATTTTCCACCGAGCCGGGTGCCTGTGTCAAGGCGACACGTCTCCTGCTTATCTGCGAGTGAAAAGAGGACGACCGACAAACGCCAGCGGGAGAACTCATGAGGAACCCCAGGCTGCTGGCCCGAGATACTGCCGCGTGTCTGCCAGCTCGTGCCGAGGGGCTCCCGCTTAACGCGCGCTCCGGGCTTTGAGTTGAGATACTGAGTAAGACCCCGCTCCGCAAACCCTCCCGTGGGCCAGACCCCAGCAACAACATTCACGTGACCGGTGGCAGCTCGCACGCTTCCGTACGGGATTGACACCGGAGGCACGGCCTGTTGACAAACACACCATGCGGCGATTGTTCTTGCATGCTAACGTGCACATTCAAAGACTATGGAGAGGAGAAGAAAAGGAGAGAATTAGGAGGATGCTGTAAAGCACTGTCTTAGAAGCTTAGTGGATAGCAAATGCCCAGCTGTTGGGGAGTGGGGGGGTTGGATTTTTTGATAGCTCAGCATTAACTATTCATCTTTGCTGCCGAGTGCTAGCTTTCATTTGCGCGTGTGCGTGTGTGTGTGTGTGTGTGTGTGTGTCCGTGAAGGGTTTGCCAAACCACACGTACACACATCGCTCAGCAAGGCAAGAGGTGGTGGGTTGGTGGGGGGGAATCGAACGTTTTGTTTCCGTGTGGGACGATGGCGATGACTTCAGTCCTGAGTGCGGCGTTCTCCGTAATCCATGCCCACGAGATATCATGGATGTGTCAGCCCTTTTCTTTTTTTTTTGGAATTAAACATCCAGTTTTCCTCTGTTAGTGCTGGCTCACATTGTAAGCCTTCCCTGCTAAATGGTGTGATGTTATTTAATTAGCTACATGGCTTAAGGAAAGAAAATGGGAGAAAACACAGAGCGATGGGGGGGGGGGTATCGGTGGTGTCGGGGGGGCAGAGCGAGAGAGAGAGAGAGAGAGAGAGAGAGAGAGCAGGATTTTCAGGGAAGTGGGGGTTGTTTTCTAACCCACATTCCCAAATCAAGACACATACAGGCCTCCCATGGACCCTCTCCCCTCCCCTCCCCTCCCCACGGGAACCGGGTACGCGTCACCCCAACAAGTACGGCAGCTTTTCCAGACAGTAATGCTCCAGCTGAAAGGAGAAGACGGGAAAACGAAATGCACGCCCATGCCAAACGGTGTGTGTGCCTGTGTGTGTCCTAATGTTAGCGAGCGTTTAGGTGCTCTTTATCGCCATTCGCCAGCAGTCTGGGGGCTAGCAGCGTTCCAGCGAAAAGCTAGGTGTATGAAATCCCCCTCAATCCTATTAGCGTGGATTAGAGCCAGCTTTTCGCCGTGCCACCGTACTCCTGCAGGTGTGCGATTGTATACCGTGAGAAAGGAATAGTCGGAACAGCAGACGGGTTTTTTTTTTTTTTTAAACTTGTTGTCATTTGCTTCTCAGGGGGATTTTTTTTTCTTACCATCTATTATGGCTCAGGGTGACAAAGCTAGCATATTGCAAAAACAAAGCGTGAAAAAAATAAGTACAATGATTCCGAGATCTAACCCCCCCCCCCAAAAAAAAAAAAAAACAGTGACTGATCTAACTTACAGTTGCCAGCAAACTGCAACATGGGGAACAGTTTACTGCAACTTCTTGATATCATCCCTGACAGCTAAACACACCAGTCAGGCTTTATTTATTCAGCATATGTAGCACACATAAAGACATACAGTATATATTTCCCTGTCTTCTATTTTTGGGGAGGGGAAAAAAAAAACAACGTTAGACCTTCTGAGAATGAGAATCCTACTTAAGTGGCGACAGGAGCATTTTGTATCTGCAAGGACTCTCACCCCCGCTCCCTGCTGGTGGGGTGACAGGGAGACAGTTAACCGCGATGGCTGAGAAATTTCCAACCCTCCACCCCCCACCCCCACCCCCACCCTCGACCTTCACTGAACCAATTAGGCCATGGCTGTTGGTTGCCAAGACATTGTTATGTGCATTTCGGGGAACTTGTCTCCACAATGATTTCCTCTGTTGTTCCTTTTTTCCTTCTTCTAACAAGCCTTCAGCTTCTTTCCCTAGGTGTCAAAGGAGGAGTCGTTATGGAGGGGGGGGTCAATGATGTCTATTGTCAGCAGATGTAACAAAGTCAGCAGACCTGGCTGGGAGGCTGGGTACCAACTGCATTTTACTAAGGGGGGGGGGGGGGGGGGGGGTGATTTAATGGAATTATTATTGTTATTGTTATTATTATGATTTATTCTTTGCTGTCCATCCATGAAGAAGAGACTGGGTTATAAAAGTGAAATCCCAAGCTAGAGGCCAAGGCTGTGCAATTTTCGACCTACTGAAGCCACACAACGAATGAACAACAGCATCAGTGCTGCACTTTTCTTTCATGGATTCACTACCATGCGACTTCATTAACTTTTCTCTGCTCACCATCTACACCTGCATTGAAACAAAGTGTACGAAAAATGCCTCCGTTTAAACTTCATCGTTCCTGATGCATTTATAATCCTGTGGACCTTTCAGCTTTCTAAGAATTACACCACACTGCAAGTTTCACACTGAAATTTTCGCTTTGCTTTAATTACATACAGTGTGCGGAACTGGTGATCACTGGCATTGCTGAAAAGAGATGTTCTACTCATATTTTAGATATCTTAAGCACAGGGATAGAGAATGGGGAAATGGAGCGTCCGGATGGTTGGGTCATACGACGAGGACTATATGTCACATCTCGGTCCAGGAACCAGAGCGGAGACGACAATGTCCCCAGTTGTAGGGGACATCGCTACTGCACCCTTGAGCTAGGTAATTAAAACCGATCCACTTCAGTAAAAAACATCTGTTTGCATCATCTAGAGGGAAATAAAAACTGCAGGATGAGTAAGACACTGTAGACAAAACCGTCTACGCAGCAAATAAGTGACACGCAAGTCCATTTGCGCAGTCTTATCTCCAGCAAACACAAAGCCAGGCACAGTCGCGTTCCACCGCAGCCTCGAACCTTGTTATTGGCGCTGGCCTCTGCACCGGTGGCCTGCTCTATCTCACAGCATCTCCACAATCACTGTGTTATTTCCAAACCCAGATCAGGCTCTGCATAACTCTGACATGAGAGCAAGGAGGAGGCACATATTCTACCCCCTCGCGGACAGACTCAGAGGAGCTGTGGAGGAAATGGAACGAGTGAGTGTGAGGGAAAGAAAGAGGGAGCATGAGAGGTGGGGTGGGGGGTGGGGGGGGGTGGAGGCATGTGTTTGCATCTTGGTGCAGAGGATGATTCATTGCCTACCAGATGGGAGATGAGCTCTTTTGCTCAAACCTGTCCCAAATACAGACGAGGTACGGGGGGGGCTCCCGAGCATCACTACACGGTGCCCGATCGGCCGCATCAGATCAGCGATGCAACGAGAGGAGGGACCAGCAAGATTTGAATGAGCGGACAGAGTGTTGGACGAAAGTCCTCGGCCATTCAGACAATGAGACGAAGGACGACACGGAGGGGGAGAACTTCGCGGAGAGCGAGCACACAGAACTTGGGGTTTACGGGGGGTCTGCGCACAGATTCCGGTTTGATGAAATCATGCACCATGTAATAGTACAGATAGCTGGGTTATGAGCATCTGTGCGTTGATGGATGGCTGCGATTCCGTCAACATAGGCGGCAATTTGCATCCTTGTTCGGTCTGTGTGGGTGTTATTGTGCATCTCTGTGTCTGCATTTCTGAGTGTGTGTGTGTGCTTGTCAAGTATATTATTAAAAGGAGAAAAGAGTAACAAACTTGAACAAAACCTGCTTGCAAAAAGAATCAACCCTGATTACGACCCTCAAAAGAGCATTTAAAGCACACGCTAAAAAATCCCATGTTCTAGACATATCTTATGTTACATAACAACAGATGCGCACCCAAAAGCACTCTCTTCGTCACACAGCAACAGTTTCACACATAACCATGCAGGAAATTCTTTGAGTATTTCTCAGTGTCATTATTTCAATGTGGCTCGAGAAGATTAACCTAACAGTGATATCTTGTGGACGTGGGCAGCTTGACGTGTGCATCCCTGCCGGGAGAGTCCTCGGCCGTGCTGGCTTGCTAGATGGCGGCATCGTCTCCATGCCAACCGTGCGGGACTCCTAGCAGCTGGAGCACGTCCCCAGATTCTTACTGACCGGTCCATCGGCCCCAGAGAGCGCACCTCACCAGTCTGGGGTGTCGTCGACTGGCAAAAGACAGCTTTGAGGACAGGCCTCTGAGTGGCAAAGGGGACCGGATGAGAAAGTAATTATATCACAGAAGCCACTACATGCGGGGCATGAAGAACGCAGGCACCCCCTTCCCCTCAGCCCCTCTCTCTGCCCCCCTGCCAATCACCTTATCTTCTTCCTGCTCTCCTTTTGTTCTCCTTTTAGATCAATTGCTCTTCCTCCTCTTCAATCTCTCTCTAGTTTTCGCTTACTAGGGTTCTCCTCCCTTCCCGGGCTCCCCTGGCCTCCCCCCGCAGCGCTCATGGAGGTTGGGGGATTCTACCCCTAATCCATTTCTTCAGCAGCACTTAAGGCACAGCCCATTAAAACTGATTACAATCACCAAGATGGCCTTCTCCGTCTTTGATGGATTACAACCGCAAAAGTGACATTATGAACGGCTACGGGAGCGCAACAAAGCGGGGGTCTTTCCCGGGGAGATGTCAGCAAGCGCCCCACCCTCGTGTCATCTCCCCCCGCTGTGAAAGCGGCTCTGTCAGCAGACTACTGACCTCCAGCGCTCTCTACAGACAAATCTTCTGCTGTATCATTACACTGCAGGGATGGGAGAGACAAACAAAAAAATTAAATATACAACAAAGGCAAATTAAAGGCAAAGAGAAAGGGAGATAGTGGGGGGGGGCAACAACATGAAAAAAAAAATCCGATAACAAGGCTTGGGGCCGCTGCGTCAAGCTGCCTGTTCCAAAACATGGGAATTATTTCAAAGGCGTTTCTTACACAGATTTGCTCTTGTTAAAACACGGAATATTTCTTAAAACCTGCAGTTTCCAATGATTCAAAGTATCGAACCGAAAAATCAAGTCTGAATCTCCATCAAGAGGGGAGGAAAACGACCCACTGGGTCAAGAGGTGTTGAGTCGTACACCCACCCCCCTGCCCCAGCCAGCTCAGTGGGTTCCAAAAAAGATCTGTGACGTTAAAATGACGTCAGGGGTAGAGTAGAACGTGGAAGAACACACTTTGTTCCAGGCAACGCTCTCTCGCCCCACCCCCCCACGCTCTGACAACCCCCAACTATTAACCCCCAAGCTATAGAAAAGGACCCCCAATAGCTTCACCTCCAACCAAACACATCTGTTAAAAAAGCACCACAACAGATGCCTCGATTCCCGATGAATCGTTTCACACTCATTTTTTAAGGAGCTCCGTGGCATATGCTGTGTAGTGATTAATATTACGCTCTCACCTCAATGATAATGCCAGCCTGCGCCCGATAAATCAAAGGAACGTACACACAGATTACCTGCTGGTCGAAAGGGCCTACGCACCGGCCGCACGGCCTTTTTCCCCACGAATGACACTCAACGGCGAACGCTACCTCCAAGGGGGAAGATGAAGACACACAGAGCTTTTTATAAACTTGTCAAATTCCAAATGGCATTTTTCACTCTACGGCTGGGTCTCACACATACAGTATACATGTGCGTGTGTGCGTGCGTGAGTGTGTACAAAAACAACAATTTGATACACAAATGCACGTACCAGACAGACAGCTGCATTTTACTTGACTAGTATGTCATTTAATTACCCCACACAGCTTTGGGTCATTTCCATTAGACCATCAGCGAAAATTCCATGGCAAAAATACGACTAGAACCGAAAAACGTACCGAGACGAAATCGAAGCTGACGATATATGTTCCCGACAAAGTCAAAGCCGCCGTTACCTTAGTAAGGGCGGATGACGCAAAGGGCGAGACGTTTCAACCAAGACTCGTCTACAGAAAGGGGAGAAAAATCATAGGAAGCGCTGGTATCTGGATGGGTGCAGCATACATAGCAAAGTGGAATGAATAATTCAGGAAGTTTCAATTTTTAATTTTTAATTGTCAGAACCAACAGCCCCAGTGTGATGTAAGGCCTGGCACAAATTACCCCCGGGGTGCCAGAAGCATAATCACCGAAGGCAATTTTTAAAAGCGGAGACGTCCTGCGAGTGCAGAACGTGGATACGTTGCGTTCAGAAGCCTGACATTTGCTTTCATTCACATGCGCCGCTAAATTCATTTGGACCACGTCTTGGGCTTTCAAACCACATTCGCCTCGAATCCAATACACGCCGCGTCCTGAAGCTGAGCGCGCTTACGCGGTGCAATAACATCCAAGGAACATGAGCTGCTTGGAACGAGGGTTTAAAAAGCATTCTGAAAAAAGTAGAACACACCGAGGAGTACATAAAAACAGAAAATAAGCAGGGGAGGGCTGGGCGGGGGGGTGAGAAGAGCTGGAGGATGGGAGGTTGAGAAGGGCGCAGGAGTCCTCAAGCCTTGCAGGCAAATCCGAGGCAGCATCCTAATTGCCTCCCTTGCCATCTCAGCAGGACATAAAAGCTGCCGCTGGTGCGCTTGTACATCCCCGATCCTCCGGGGCAGCAGCATCACGGCACCGTCACGGTCCTGCATCACCTGTACCTGCGAGCCCGGCGCGGCCTCGCTGTTGCGTCAACACTGCCTCTGCGTTCTGTCAGAGGGGATGTGGGGGCACCGCGGCCCAAACAGACACACACACGCACGCAAACGCGCACAACAGACAAACGGACGTCTGCAGACGCTATGGAATCCGCGCACACACTTCAGCCTTTTCCTGCTAGCCCCATTATTACAATGCAAAAAAAGGACTCAATTCCTTTACATAAATGCAGATGCACAAACCCAAGCGCGCACACGCACACATATTCTTTCACGTGGCTGGTCCAGAATAAAACCCACCCCCCACCCCTCCCCAAGTCTAAGCGCACCAGAAGAGGCGAGCATTGTTTTAGTGTGGAGAATTACCCGCGCTAGCGGCAGCGCTTAAATCCGTACGTGAACAGAATCCCGGAGCATCCCGAGTAGCACGGCGACACACGCTCGCGAACAAAAAGCAGCACGCGAGCTCCTCTAAACCCAGACTAATCCGGGGCACTAATCTGAGACGGAGGAGCAAGGATACAGGCAACGTGAGCCAGGCTCGGGGGTGAAGGTGAGACAGCTCGCGGAGATGTGTACGGCTCAGCCATGCAGGTCGGGGCAGCTATGTCAGAGAGGATGAGGAGGGAGAGGAAACAGGTACCCACCGTGCCCTAATCTGAGCGAGGCAGGTGATCTGTGGATGGCGATAGGCACGGCATGGTGATGCTTGCCCCCGTGGGCTGGGTGGCCATGGTGCAGCCCCGGGCCTGGGGCCCCTAACCCGACACCTGCCGCGGAGCCCAGGCTCAGGGGCAGCATCCACAGGAACAGGCAGGTGGCCAGAGTGTCCCGCGCCGGGCGGCAGAACGGCGCGCACCCGCGGGACATTATTCCCCCTCTGGGGAGCGTGGCAGAAATGAGGCGAGGTGGTCGGTCGGCACGGCGGCCCCTCAGTGGCGGCCCATACTCTCGCCGCTCCGTAGCCCCTCTGCAGCGCGAACACGCCGGGGGGCGCCCACCGGAGAAACGCGCGCTGGAACAAAAGGGCGAAGGGAATTCGCGGGCTTCTCGGCTCGCTGTCGTCTGTCAGGAAATCCGCAACGGCATCACGCCGCACAATCAGTAGCAAAGGAATAAAGTGATTTCAAAAAATCCACCAAAAAAAAAAAAAAAAATCAATAAAAATCAGGGCAGGGAGTGAAATCCAGTCCCTTTCACCCTTTCCTCCCCTCGCACCACCGTCTTTAACTGGCGGCCAATAAAATAACACAGCGGATCTCGGCGAAGAAAGAGCAGAAGAAGAAATCCCAAGCCAACAATCCAGTTCTGCAGAAGAAGTGCGCAGACGGACGGAACAGCGAACGCATGTGTCTTGAGACCAACGGGACCTCGGAAGTTTTGCGCTTTACTCCATATGTGAGACGACATCCAGAGGAATCCACGGGAAGCGTAGAGTCAGAAGAACACTGAGCAGCAACGCTGGCACACGAAGAGTAGGAAAATAAAGAAAGGAAAGCAGGGGACAAGGACCCCCCGGTCGGACATTTGAGAGGCGCGAGGTCGATGGCTTCACCCCCCCCTCCCTGTGCAGCGGTCGCCCGCCCTTCCAGGTCCGCACACGGACAGACACGCGAGAGGCACTCCAGGAGAGCAGCCCAGCATCGGCAATGGTACAGAGAGTAGTGCTGAGGAAGGGAAGCGAGAGAGCGGGAGTGGGGGGGAGCCCAGGAGACCGGCAAAATGAAGCGGGGGGAGTGTCGGGGGCGCGGGGGGAAGAGAGAGAGAAAAAGAGGGGGAGAGAGAGAGAAAAAGGAGAGAGAGAGAGAGAGAGAGAGAGAGAGAGGGGGGCTATGCAAATCGGCAGTCTTCACACAGCAAATCGCTGGAGCTGGAATGCAATGCAGAGAAAGAGGCGACTTGGATGAAGAAAGGGGATGGACACGGCTTCTCAGCCCGCTCGCTCGCTCGCTCTTGCTCACTCCTTCCTCCCTCTCTCTCCTCCGCTCAAGCACTCCGATGATCAGATTCACCGTGTAAATGGAATAGAGGAGCAGAGCAGAGCGGGAATGTGGAGCTGATCTTCCCACTTCCCTCTGCTCCTCCCTCGGTCCCCGTGTTCCTCCCTCCCTCTCTCCCTCTCTCCCTCTCTCTCTCGTTCCCAGCCCTGTCGGTTGCCGTTGTGGTTATGAAGAGAGGCTGATGCGTTGCTCTCAAAGCCCGCTCGCTGAACGTCAACGTCCTCGAGTCCTCCTGGCTTGGAGGGAAAAGCATCCTGTAGGGTCGAGTAGAAAAACCAGGGTTTCTGCACCCCGTCACGAGGGAGACCTGTTTGCTCATTCTCAACCGGGTCCCTCCCACTGCAGGATTTGGAACGTGTACCACATGCTTCTGCACCTTGTTAAGCCTCTCCCAAGCACACCTCCACTAGCCTGCAGCCAACGCTAACCTCCGTAGAGTACACACAGACATAAACACACAGGCTCACACGCGCGCGCACAATGGAACGGCTGGTCCTCCAAGGGGGGAGCTGTCCACGGAGGGGGTGCTGATTCTATGGAAATCAGACTCGCTGGTGAACGCAGAAAGGTCCTCAACAAAGGCACGGATGTAGCCAGCGCTGAGTGCGGGGGTGGAGGCCACCAAGCGCATTTCGGTCTATATTATTATTATCATTATTATTTGTTCTTCTGTTTTGGAAGTAGGATGAGTCGCAGTCAGTATAGAGAAGAGCAGATGAATGGCAGACTCCGTAGGTCTTTACAAGAAGCCAAGGACAGCGGGCAACCGAGCGGCTTTGGACGGGGTTGAAGCGCCGCACTGAGAAAACAGCGCGCCGGGAAGAAGGCATTTACAGCCTCATTTGGCAGGGAGATGGATAGAGACGTGGGGTGGGGTGGGGTGGGGTGGGGGGACAGCGATGCAGAGAAAGAGATTTGGGAGGCGGTGGTTGGTGCGAGCGCTTTGGAGGCTACAGAAGAAGTCAAGTTAGCAGGCGTGACACGGGATCTGATGGGCACCCCCTCTTTCCCGCGCACTGTCTCTTTCCATATTTGCAGAAATCCGACACAAAGCCCCCCCCAGCTCCTCCATCTAAAAATAAATATTCAGTAAAAAAGAAGAGAGGAGTCGGCCTGCGATGCATTACTCATCTCAGCGGAGATTGGGGTAAAAATACGTCAAAGTGGAGGAGCCACTTGGAAACTGAGATGGGGAGGGGTGTGGGGGCTCTTCGCAGACCGTCGCCATGCCTACATGCGGACGAGCTTCGGCCGCCGTCGCCCCGATGCGCGCTGGAGTGACACGTGAGCGTGGAGCCGCGCGACGAGGAACCAGGGTGTCTGAGCACAGGGGGCGCGCGCACATCTCACAGACGTACCGGGGTGAACCCCGGCGGTGGGGGTGTCGGGGGGTGGGCAGCGAAGAATAAGAGCGTCTTTGAAAGCGGAGCATCGAAGGCGGCTTTTCAGCAGAAGCACGTGCGCAGCTGCACCCCGGACGCCACACACCCTCCGGATCCCCGCGTTTCCTTCAAACGCACTACAGTGGCTCGCGTGCCAAAAATGAGTTAACGGCCCATCAAAACAGAAATAAAAAAAATAAATAGAATAATTAATTAATTAAACCGCACACAAAAAAAACAACATCACGTAGTGTGCATCTGAAGTTATAAAGTAAGATTAAAAACTAACATTATGAAACAATTTAGTACCTTTTACACGCAGGGCAATATTTGAAATATAGACCAATGAATTCACTTATTTTGCTAATTGGTAACTGAACAATATTATTATATTGGTGATATTAACTCCTCGGTGTTACTTTAGCTGATAGTGATTTTCAGTATCACGTCACAACATCTGAGGATGCGGTCCCAACTTAAGAGAATATCATCGTGTCAAAAAAATTCGGGGGGGGGAAAGAATCTAACTGTGAGAAACATTCAAATACAGTATATTTCACTAGAGCCAAGCCTATGTACTACGTAGAGCACATGACTGCCATGCAGAGCCGTACCTGTTATGAGGGACAAACTGGGGTCCCCAGGTCCTGATGCTCTGCACTAATCCAGGTTCCCACTCACTTTGATGCTATCGTGGCTCCCCCTGGTGGTAGGATCCCAATCCACTCCCGCAGCTGAGGGACCGATAACTGTAGCGCCTCGGTTCCCCCGTCCGCTGACACGATGGACATGATCCCCCGGAGCAACGTGCCCATTTGCCTGCCTCGGAACAGCGTCATTACTCAGCACGGCTTTTATTTGTCCAAATACTGCAGTTGCCAGTCGAGTAGAGATGAGCAAAACGGAGAAGCCTTCTCCACAAAGCAATACAGCAGGCCGCCCGCCCTCGGTGCCGAACGGGGGCATTTCTCCTTAAACCGACACACTGTGCTTCGTTTGCAAAAGGAGCATTAAGTCACATATGAGGTGCTCCATAATTGGACACGCATGTGAGATGTGCTGCGGGAACTTCTGGAGGTAATTCCCCCCCACCCGCCCCCGAAACAAAAGGCATTGACACCGCAGCAGCTATGATGAAAACAGCAGTGTGATTGTGTTTATGTGTGTGAAACAGAGAAAACGAGTGAGTGTGTAAAACTATCTAGACCAACTGGTTCAACTAATGCCACATCCCCTTTCAAACACCTCTTTAATTGGAGGTCTACCTAAGTGAGAACAATGCAAATCTGGCTGTAATTGGAGGTCATACGACACTGTGGCATTTCCCCTAAGTGCGATATTAGAAAACGCGCCCACGAGCACACACTCCCTGATTGCACTCCAGGAAATGAAGAGCACATTATCTGCATTTCCAGCAGTCCTCCCCTGACAGGCCCAACATCACTGAAATAGTGGGTATTAGACCCTGTTCAGACGCAGCTCATCTTAATCACAGTCAGCGATTAGCGCTAAATTAACTGGACTGTAATTGGTGATGTTCTTGACAGCGACGCCGCACCTCTTTGCTTGTATCATGGTGTACAGGAATTACTGGCAGGATCACCTATGATCCCTGAATTGTAGGGAGTGTGAAGTTAAGGGGTCAGAGTTTCATTGTTTTAAAAAATAAAGAACAGCCTTTATATACTGGGGGAAAAAAAAAAGAGTAGAAATTACCCGCACTTGTGTTGCTGTGTTGTTTTCCCAGAGAGATGTAGGCTTGAAGAGCCAATGAGAAGCTGCAACTTGTCCCACATGACAGGAGCGTACATACTCCTCTCCCTCCCTCTTTCTCCCTCTTTCGTTTGCTCTTTCATCTTACATTTTGCTCCTGGCGGGGGTCTGTAAATGCTGGTCGTTTAAGCCCAGCCAATCGGACCGGATGAGAGCAAGACGGAGAAGAAGGAGGTCTATTTCCTGGGGATGGGGGGGCCTCGAATGATGACCTCCTTGTGTGTCCTTGGGCTTCTGAGGTTGGACCATGAGAGACGCTCGCACTTAAGCACACAAACACACACACACAGGCAAGTCATGAGCTCTGCGCCATCTACCACGTTTGGGTAAACTGTGCCCTTGCTGCAAATGTATGACTGCGACCGATGACGACATGTACGAAACGGCGGGAACACGGTAAAATGTGGACCTGCGCATAAACGTGAAAATGGAGACGCATCGGCGGGGTGCGTTCCGTACAGCGAATCCACTGGATAGGGAGACACACACACAAAGACAGTCACAAAGAGGCATGGACCCCCGCATCTGTCGTCCTGCCACAGTGCATGATGGGAGTTTGCCATTGTCACTGGCCCAGTGGCAGCTCCATTGAGAGCTCCCGTCCGTCCTGACCCTCTGTCCTCAGCTGCCCACATCAAACCGGCCTTGCCGCACAGCTCCCGCACATGGGTGACCGTTTCCCACAGACCCCCCTGTCTCTACCAACTCGTTCTTTCCTCTCGTTCTCGTTTCCATCACTGCAGTTATTTCCTTGCTTAGTATGCAATTAAACGGTGTTTTGCACAAGGACAAAATAGCAATTATCCTCCAAGAACTTGAACTAAGAACCTTTTGGTCACTAGCACTACTCCCTACCCTCTGTACACCCCTTTTTCTCTCTTTACCGTAACTAAAGAGCCTATTTCAGGTCCACATTTCCGCTCGTCTTCTATTCACTGCAGTAAAGAAACTCTTCGATACTGTAAATTACTTCAATACTGTCAAAATTACCAGCCTCACGTTTACAAACAGAAATGAATATAATGGACCTATAGTAACCAACAAACTGTAAAATGAACTCATGAGATTTGTTACCATCATCATCATTATTATTACTATTATTAATAATAGTGGTAATAATAACAAAAACAATACCCTATAAAAGATAATATCTTAAATATATCTTATATATCTTGTCTATAATAATATATTTATCTGTGACGAGCCCAGTCAGGACATGACCACATGTGAGGTGGCAGAGAGTGGACTAAGGGACAATTTTAATTAGAAAAATAAACAACAGGTCAGAAACTGCAACTTTCAAAGAAAATGAAGCGCACAGAAATCAGACAGTAAAACAACAAAACGTTTCGCCGCACGCCGTTCCACCCGCCAGCCCATCAGTCCTCTCTCCGAAGTCTGCCGAAATAACACCGGGGCTTCACTGGCCGCACCTGGTGCTCGCGCCAACCTCCAGATGTGGCTGATGAAGCGGGAGGTGGTTTGCGGTCCCGCACGCCACATATTATTGTATGAACCGGCATAGAATATCGCGTCGGAACGCGACATTAGGAGGGTCCGTAGCGCATGCAGGTGGTGCGTGTCTGGAGCTGCATGTGGAAATGTGGACAGTCCCTTTGGCGCAACCCACCCTGCTGTGGACGTAAATGGGTCTCTCCTGCTTTTGTTCTACAGATAAATGCCAGTGCTCCTGATTCCCCCTTATGTATTAAGGGCTATTGCTACCGTCCACATTACTGAGAGTGTTTCTCTTTGAATTTCACAAGCGAAGACTCTTTTACTGGTTCATTTAGCTCTTGGAAATTTAGTCAGTGGAAATGTCCATATTTAGAAAAGCAAAACTAAAACTGTGAAGTGCTTTCGCTGTGTTCATTTATCTGTATCTTTGTGGGGTCTACTGAAGTAAAAAAACCAATGGTTAATTAATTCTTCCACGGATGAAAGACTTGGTGTAAGTCTGTAGACCCCATAGTGTCACTTTACATCGTACAACATACAGCAGGGATTTTCTCAGAATTGTCCCTTATGCAAATTAGGTTAAGGTGGATTCCACACAATGAACTGTTATTATGCACCACTAAAATTTAATCGTATGGTAATGGTAGCTTTTTTAAAACGAATTAGGCCAGATTTTTTTTCTCCTTTCTGTTCTAGTGCATTAAAATTACACACTATATAGCCTGCTATTAACTAAGCAGCTTAAAAAAATGGCAAGAAAAAAACAAAACTGCAGTCTTTTCCTAAAAAGAGACAGTGTTTCATATTTCTCATGAGAGAATTATGTACAAGATCTTTCAGCTGCAGGCAAATGTTTACATGAAATGATAAATGACAGTGTATTCCGAGACCAACTCTTGCATTCTAATGCTATCTTCTCATATCTTACACCACTTTCTCTTAGGCATTATTGGTGCGTGTGTGTGTGCGCGTGTGTGTGCGCGCGTGTGTTTACGCACCCATATCTCCACAGAACACAACAGCATTGGTCCTAACATCCCACTGCTGGCAAGGAATGCATAAATTAGTCCACTTTAACTAATTGCTACGAATCTGCATTAGACAGGTATGCTAAGCAGCTGTGCCAGCTATTCGATTCCGGTTACGTTCTAAACTCCAACAAACTCTCCGCGCGCCTGTTCACACGTAACGAGTGCGGCTCCCTTCCACACATAATAATTACATCCCGACCACGTTCTCCGACTGGGCTGCTTCTGGGAACAGACCCCACTCCACTGCGTGTAGCCAGAGACAAATAGCTACATTTATTTATTTAGCAGACGCTTTTGTCCAAAGCGGCTTCCAATGAACTCTGTGTAGTGTTATGAGTCCACACACCTTATTCACTAAGGTGATTTACACTGCTAGATACACTACTTACACTGGGTCACTCATCCATACATCAGCGGAACACACACACACACTACGGGTGAACCTGAACAGCATGTCCTTGGACTGTGGGAGGAAACCCACGCAGACTCCACACAGCCTGAGCGGGGATCAAACCCACATCCTCTCGCACCACCCAGGTTCTGTGAGACAGTAGCGCTACTCGTTGTGCCACCGTACTACCCTCATGGGCTTCCCTAAAAGGTCACCTACTGGGACCTTACTGTCCCTGAGAAAGGTAGTTAACCTAAATTGTTTCGACAAAATGTTGTTATATAAATGAAAAATTGCCCAAATAAAAGGTTTTGGAGAAAGAGAAGGCACTTCTCATTCTCTGACTTTTACTCCCACTTCATGACTGAGGGCTGCACAGCTGATGGTGCTGCTGCCACACAGAGCCGGGATGGTACGATCGGACATAGGCTCGTTCCCTGCTCGGTCTGGGTGGAGTTTGCATGTTTTGGCGAGTTTCTGCCAGGTGCTCTGGTTTCCTCCCACAGTCCAAAGATGTAGAGCAGGTGAACCGTTAACTCTAAATTGTGCATAGTGTGCAAATGTGTGTCACAGTACTCTGCTATATACAGAGGTGCCTGAAAATATGCAAACTCTGTGCCCCTAAGTTTAACCATTAAATCATTACTAAACCTCTACCAGCCTCTTTCATCTAACATAAGATGCATAATTACAAATTCCATATGTAGGTTTAGAGTAAGTCCTGCGTGTAGTAGAAAAACGGAAGTAGTGCAGGTGCAAAAATAAGTAAACTCCAAGTTACACTGGTGAAACCAAGTACATAAGAAGAACGAGGTGTGTGTGTATGTGTGTGTGTATATTCATTGTATACATTTAAGATTTAAACTGCATGACTGTATGTAAATATTATATAGAACAGTAATGACCATCTACAAATGACTACAGGGTTCACATACTTGCAAGCAGCGCTGCAAATGAGTGAATGACTGTAGGGAGTTCAGTGTCGTGCATCTAACATTGTCACCTTAGATAAAGCGTGTATGCTAAGCACTGCATAATAACCATTGCACGTTGTTTTGGAGAAAAAAGCATCTGCAAAATGAATAAATATGATTTGAAAGGGTGCAACAGCAGATGAGTGCACAGTATGCTAACAGACCACCTGAACCCCTTCACTGTACAGTCAGGTTATCTGACCCTCACTCATCAGTTAACACACACTTCCCATGGGCACAAATGTCAACAAGGTCCAAATCATCCACATCAGAGCTGTCCACAAAAGACAAAGCACTTTGAAAGTGGACATCTGACTGATTATACACACGGATCGAGCCATTCCTGCTCATGAAGCTCCACGGAAACACAGACGCCCAGCAGGAACCGAAAGATTCCTCCCTGCTAACAGGGTGTCTTCCTTGATAAGAATGGCGGTACCAAAATGACAAGAATATAAAATGCTCTATTGTTCCCCATAGACTCAAGGTGATCTTGACTTAAACAATAAGTATAATCTTTATTAGTCTTATATCTAACAACTGATAAAGACAACTCTAGTCAACATTATGTGCTCCTGGAGGTCACTCATGACAGAATTATATATTTCAATTTGCCTCCCCAATGTATACAATCCCCTACACAATATAGCAATAACATGTGCAGGGATGGAATCTTTTTCCTTTCTTTTACAGTACTCTAATCTGAAGGAGTAAATGAGGTGTCAGATATGGAATTGGGAACATAGTAGGCTAGAGTGGTCATCCTTCACATGGCTATCACAATGTGGCTAAGCGACCTTTTGGAAAAGCTCGTGTGATGGGCTACAGAAACATGTAAATACAGTCTTGCGCCGCTTAACGACATTTCACTTAACGACTGACCACATATACGACGGTGGTCTCATAAGATTTTAATGGAGCTGAAAAATTCTGATTGACCAGCGTCCGACGTCGTAGCGCAACGTGTGACTTGTGTTTGTGGTGGTGCTGCTATAAACAAACCTATTGCGCTGCTAAGTACGCTTTATGATCGAGGCTATACCATCTAGGTTTGTATAAATACACTCTGATCGAGGCTATACCATTCCAGGTGTGTATAAGTACACTCTATGATCGAGGCTATACCAGTTAAGTGTGCACAAGTACACTCTATGATGTTCGCACAACGAGATCGCCAAACGAGTCATTTCTCGGAACGTATCCCAGCCGTTAAGCGATGCGTGTCCGTAGTCACCTACTCTGTGTAGGGAATGGCAGGCAGTCAGTTTGTAACGTATGGAGGAAATCGGGTCCGAACTGTAAGAGTAACCGTGCTTTTATCGATAGACGGTAGAAGAAGTAGAAGAGCTCCCGCTTGAACTTTGAAGTTGAGCAGAAAGCTTTTGCAGCGATTTGTCGTGTGCGCATGCATAAACCGGCGCAGCCGCACGTGTCTACATGATGCTGAGCGTGAACAAGTCTGGTGAAGCTAACAGGGAATGCGATCGCACCCTAGAGCACCCTGGAGAAGGATCAGGCAGCACGGGCCCCCTGGCCCTAGCCTTGATGCAACACTGTGGTTCCCCCTCCCAAAACACAGAAAACAAGGAAATAAGCAAGTGAGGTCCTGAAATGATTTCATTAACGTAAAGAGTGTGACAGCTACGTGCACCTTGAGACCAGAAACTTTCAATCTTCTCCCGAAATAAATCAATGGAAACAACGAAAGGGTTTTGTTTTTTTCCCTCCCATTTCCACGGTCTAGCGGACTGGAAATCATATTTGCTTATTATGCTCAGGGCTGGAGACTTTCTTGCACTCCAGGGGCAGGAAATAAACAGCTTAAGGGCACACGCACATACAGGCACCTCTTTACCGTCCTTTGTGAGCTCTCCGCTCGTACTTTAATGCAGTAAATGATTCTGAACTTCGCACCACTGAAAGTCGAAAAGCCGATGACAAGCAAAACATTTTGGCACTGAGACATCCTCACACTGGAGCAGAAAGACATGCAAAAATACACACAGAAACATGGAACGGTGCACTCACAGGGCACACGCGCACAGAAACGCTCAAATCCGCACGCGCAATGCACACATACACACGGGGACATTAACCGCATGGACATGAGAAGTGCCTGTACACGCAAGCGCGCGCACGCACACACACACACACACACACGTACAAAGAGCATGCATGCTATACCACAGAAATCAAGCTCTGCTCTGTATTTACAAAAAGGAAAAGAAGCTTTTGAGGGACTCGCTGAGATGCTTGTATAGGCCCACGCTGCATCCCAGTGTGAGAACAGCAGGCGAAGCTATTAGGCATTTAATTGAAACCCCAAAGTGTCTGTTTGGATACATCAGCCAAGAAGGCCTGGGGATATGGACCCACAGACCGAAGGCTGAGCCCATTGTTGGGCCACAATGAGGACTTACGTTCATCCACAGTCATTACAGTCATTGCAGTCATTGCACCCGTGAGCGGGGATGGGGGCGGGGCTCCGTCTTGCGGTCAAACAAGCTCGACACCGCAGAGCAGGCCTGAGATCTCAGAGCGCTCAGTCACAGATATGTGTGTGTTCCCACAGGACACGGACTTGCAACCTGAACATTAATGATAACAACAATGTCTGTGCTGGTGTTGGTAAAACCGCCAAGAAATCCCTCTCCGTTGGTACAGTCCCGCTCTTTCCTCTCCCTCTCCGTAACCCATCGACGCGTATCCTGCAGTGGGCAACGCGCGAGCGGGGCACTTCATTAAGGACCACAGGGAAATGCAATACAAACAATACAAGTAATCATAAAGGCACACACAAGGACTGACTTACAAACACATTTACAGCAGCGTTCCTCCAGTGCAATTAGATTTCCGAGAAAATAAATAACAAAGTAGGGGAGAGGCATGCGCCCTTGGGCGGCCTGAGTAATACGCTAGTAAATATGCTATTCGTCTCTCATCGCATCCAATCTGATAGATGGGCTATGGCACCAGCTTTCGGAAATTGCTGCCTTGGCCGGCCTCGACCGATATTATTAGAAACGAGAGATTACAAGAAGAGCATCCCAGCACTGAGAGGCAGCATTAGCATTTATTGGCCGCATGTGGGGAAGACGCTAATTTTCGCACTTGACAATCACAAGCATCCAACTTACGGCCATTACCGTTATTACGCCAGATTTGACTGCCGCGGCTGTTTATTTGCTCGGCAGCTGTAATTTTATTTCTTTCTTTGCATTTTCTGAATGAAAGCTACGTCCCAATCTTTTCGTGCGCTCAGAGAATATTCTTATGGCGACCGACAGCTTAAGGTATGGAACACTAGAGAACTATGTTCATGTTTCCTAATGACTTTCTGTTGGTGGCAACACCCCCCCCCCACCCCACCCCACCCCACCCCACACACACACACACACACACACACACACACACACACACACACACACACACACACACACACACACACACACACACACCCCCCTATGGTTTAGAGGTTTAGAGCAGTACCCTCCCAGGATCCTCGTAGATGACATCTCCCCCGAAGTTCCCTGTCAGCACTGTAATTGGTATTGTGTTTGCAACAGAAGCATCTTCTCCTGATACCCGTTCCGCCAAGGCCCTCCGGGACTCCAATTAAAAACCTTCTCAATAGATTAGCTTCTTATTGGCTCACTGCGAGACACTCTTACAGTGTTGTGTACCACGCAAAAAACCAAAGTGATGCTTCCACATCAGCGAGACTATGTGCTGTGTAAACACGGAAATGAGTCCGTCCCCAAGACCACAATGTAGGTCCTTTGTATTAATATATCGCTTCAATAATTTACTTTATCCTTACTATAAGTGCTTTTTTATGAACACAGAAAATTCTTTTGCTCATTTATTTTAAGCATCTGGATATTTTACTGAAGCTGAGGTGATTAACTGGATTGCTCGAGGATACGACTGCCGTTGTCTTCTTGGGATTTGAATCTGAAACCTATGACATCACCAAGACACACGCTGAACCAGAATCTTAGTTTTGGGTGCTTCCAGTTTATAGCCAAAGCCTCATTAGGGCCTCCTCGGGAACCGAGGCTGACGGCTTCTTCCCAACCTCTCTTATGCTCTCACCCCTCACCGGGGATGATTGAAACATTTGTGTGAAGCCAGACGAGAGCCTATTAGAAGAATTCAGCTGTAAATGCATTTACAATCAAGGGAGAGGAAAATCAGATGCACCAACTATCAATTTGTGCTATCAGGATACACATTTCCAGGAATCTCAATTACATCTCTGTGATCCAGCTTCCTACTTAGTCACAGCACCCATTCTTATTTTTGGCACTGATGTGGAAGTACAGTACCAGTCTCAAGCTTGAACGAACTAGAATCTAGTTTCACATTTATTCATTTCGCTGATGCTTTTCTTCAAAACGACTTACATTTATACACCTGGGAAATTTTACTGAAGCAATTCAAGGTAAGTACCTTGCTCAAGGGTACTACAGCCAGTTGTGGGGACAGAAGCAGCGACCTTCCGATCCAAAGGCAGTAGCTCTAACTGCTATTCGTTTGAGTGTTTCACTTTCCTTACGTTTAAGGTCATGATCTTGCTGAAGAATAAAGGACTGCTCACCTAGCAATAATCCTGATGGAACGGCATGACTCTGAGGTACGATAGCCACGCTGACTGAGATTGCTCTGATTTTGGTAAAGATCACAAACTCTGTTACCAGCAAAGCACACCCAGACCACAGCTGCCTCCTACATTCTAGACAGGTCACACAAGTAGAACTGATGTGCTCACCTACATCTTACAAATACTCAGCAGTTGACCACAGACGTTTCGCACTGTGTTCCATCGGTCCGCAAGACCAGCTTCCGCTCCTCGAACAGAGCTGCGGTCATGGTTCTCGTGAGATATCTGTCTGAATGCGAGCGCGGTTTATATGAGAAACAGTGGTTTCGTTGTGTGGGACGAATTCGAAATCGAGGTCGAAGAGCCAAGCGAGGGTCAAAGCCGACCGCGCAAACGTCGTCCGTGATGCTAATCCGAAATCGAGGTCGAAGGTTCAAGCGGAGGTCGAAACCGAAGGAGCGAGCAGCAGGTCACAAGCACAGTGGGGACAGTCGTCTCGGTGAGATTCCGCAAGTACTGCAGGTAAGTCTGCTTCTTTTAAAGGCTGTTTTAATGAGGTGCACATGTTCATCAGGTATGCAGAAACAGTTCTGATAACCATCCCCCGCGGTCCACTGGTGTAATGTCCTCAAGGTTGTGACAGCTGCAATTATTTTGGCCCAAGAAAGTCTGGTTTCAAGAAGCTGTACAGAAACTTGTGTACAATAGACTGGTGTCATTTCAAAGGGTTTAAAGGAACATTGTAAACCATTCTATATGTGTGTCCCCTCTGAGAGTTAAACTCACACTCTAGCCAGTTTTACTTGACATCTCATTCCCAACACTCCAAACATGAGTCTCCAGAGTACCATTTAATTTTCCATTAAAAAAGGTCATTAATATTGCAATTTTATAATCAGTTTTTATGAGCACCTTGATTAACGTTCATCAATGCTGCTTGAGTTTACAAGTGGAACATTTCTGACTCCAGCCAAGATAATTATGCTCAGCGGGCTCACCCCGCAATGAATGGACATAAAATTGAGTATAATAAGTGCTCCTCCTCCCTGCTCTACTCATCAACAGCTATGGGTGTGAAGGCTGCTCACATGTTGAACCCGTCACATTCCTAGTACTATTTTACAGACAAAGATGGGAGAGCAATGCCATTTTACTATGGTCACCAGGGAGCATTCACTTTGCATTTTATAACCGTGGTGTTCCTTTCACTGTTTGTGGTACCATGTCTGGCTTCAATGTCTCCGGCACTCTCACCAGGCTTCCATCACCTAAACCATCAGTGTGCACCATTAGGGACGTGCTTTCTCGCAAAATACTGGAAGAACTTCAGCTGGGAACCTCCCATCCTCACCCACTAAATGATTTGGTCAGGTAATTAGATGACGGTTATCAATAATTCCGGCGGTCGAGTCACGTCGAATCGCATCCCAACAGCCGAGTTTTCAGAGCTGGCAAAATGCGCAGGTCATGACTTTCTGAATTTTGATCCCTACTGTTGTGAATGCCGCTATCTCTTCCCCTGATTGCCAGGGGTGGTTCGGTGGGATCTGATCACAGCCGGCTTTCTTTTACCCTCAACTGCTCATTTTCACTCAGGGCAAAGAGAATCCTCTTTCAGCTCATTATCCAATCAGTGGCAGGGAATTTAGGACTGATTAGGGCATGTTAATTTCTCTGAAAGAGTGCAGGATTGATAGCAGGTAGAGAGGGCACAGAGCACTGAGGTAAAGCCAGCAATCAGGAGAGGAGGAGGAAGGAAAAGAAGGGGGGCAGCCAGGATTGCACTTATTAGCCCCACCCTTCACCACCCCCACCCCCACCCCCACCATCCATGACTGGGCTGCAAGGCACTCAGCAACCCAAAACCAAATGACCCCTGAAGGATCACTTCCCACAAGACACGAGAGGCCAAAAAGAAAAGGCAGATGAAGCACTTAAGAACAGTGCCCGGAGGTGGGTCCAGAAAGCCGCCCTGACCCAGCTCCCTTTGTCCAATGAGACGACAGGCCTTTCTAAAGGGTCAATCTGTGCTTCTGGCTCTCAAGCTTTGGGGCTCAGCACCATGCCAAAGTCCAGGAGCGAGCAGAATGGAGATGCGAAGGGGAAAAGGTGACCCTCACATCCGCCCATGCCAGGCCCACAACACCTCCAGTGTACACCAAAGCCTTTAAAAGGATGAGTTCTGAGCCGCCGATGCATCAAGCAGCACTTGTGTGCAAGCCACAAAGGCTCCATTAAAATGGGTCAGAAACAGACACGCACGTGTGGCCTGTGTGTGGTTAATGCACCAAGTGTGTGAGCACGGACAGAAGGGGGAAAAAATGTGACTTTCAGTCAGAATCACTTTCCAAAGCCTTTCTCATGTCCTCAGGCACAATTGCTGAGTTAATGCCAGGCCGAGGCTTCATCGTGCGCAGAGGGCCGAGTGTGTCTCAAACCAATAGATTTATCTCGCTGTGTTGCACTTAAAGCGGACCGGCGTTTTCATCCAGGACGGCCCATTACTTCCATCTGACAGAGAGCTGTTTGCGGAGCCTCGGTTTTCCGAGGGGCTCTCACAATCGGGGGGCGTCCCGTCTCATCGATTGAGACGAGGCAGAGCATCTCGGTGTCCTACATGGTTTATTGCTCACTGGCCATTTGGCACGCAGGGGAGAGGGGTGGGGTTGTCTCTCGTCTGGAGGGCGGACCCCTCGCATCACACCCTGCGCCAAATTGCCCATCAAGACTTGACAAGTGCTTTGAAGGCATCGGCAATTCATACGCGCCCTGCTGATTAGACCCCTGCGACACCCCTGGGAGGGCGGCACATAACAGCCTACGTCAGTTAACAACTCATCAATCCGGACGTGCTTTCTGGCATGCAAACTCTTGCGTGGGCCAAACATGTGAGAGCCAGCAAAGAAAGCACTCACAGCACCGCAGCCAGCAAAACCTTATTAACGGGCTTTAATGACACTTCTTTTTTTGCATTTAAACCACATTTTCCTTCAAACTTAGTCACGGACAATTATGCAGTCCTTATGTCTCCCTCTTGAAGCAGGATACCCACGCTAACTTGGGAGGAGTGGTCGCAGGCATACACCTCCTCTGATGTGTGCACTGCAGGCCGCCTGCAGGCTTCACTAGGTAACCTGCTGCGCTTGGTGGAGAGTGCCATTCACCCGATTCCACCCACATCCCAGCGTAATGACGCTTTCCGTTGATCAATCACCCCAGATTGCTATGCACTCGACACGATCCCAATGGGGCGGAACGCTTCTGGAGGCTAACAATCTACTGGTGCACTTTGTGCCTCGAGTTGCAACCCAAGTTTCCATTCTGGAGAGCTCGCGGTCCGTGCTGGCCAAGACTCCGTGTGCCTTGAACCAGTAGTCTGCATTTACTACTCAAGGCCCTCGGGAGTTTGACACCTTGCTCTCATTCTTGACCGCACAACTGAGCAGGTTTAATGCACATATGTTTACTGATCTTTCAGTCCTGGGCTATACTGTATGGAGGGGGGATATGGGAGGGAAAATTATTCCATTCAAGTAATGACATTTAATCGTAGCACTTGCATAGGGTAGCTCATTAAGTTTCCATGACAACCGCAATGAATGGAGAATAAGATGTGAGAGCACAGAGGTCAGATGAATGGCAAAGAGCATATCTCCAGTGCAGTTTAATAAAGTGGACATGCACATCCATACATGGCTTGTTTGTGTGAGCAGTCCACACTAAAGTTCCCTACGCCAGCACACCAGCTGCATAATTTGGGCATAGCTTCCTCCTTTTGTCTTGCGGTCTTTAATGAGTTGATGTCCTTCCGCAGGCATTTTGTTTTTGTGAAAACGGACTGCTGGTATAGAGTGTTCATCACTATTCATGTCCTCCCAAGCACAGGCCCAGAATGACATCAGCGTGTGACATAAATCTAAGGTAAGTTTCAGGCAACTCTTACAGTAGGAGACATGGGTCAGATGAGAATTGGCGAATGAACATAATGCAGGCAAATGAGGCTGTGAGTTGGTGGGGAGAGGGAATCGGGGACTGGTACCATGCTGTGCTGCATGATGGGACAGCATGCAACTGACACACCAGCCAGTCCCCTTACAATATTGACATGGCCTTAATGGACCGAGCAGTAAATGTGGGGCGGAGGGGTATTGCATAGACGCCCCTGGTGGCCAGAGAAAGACAACCCATTGAGCCCACCTGTCCAAGTGCATTATGTCTGAGAGCACGACTGAACTGTGTAGATTTACCCCTGCCCGTACACTGCCCTTACACCCAGTCCTGCCTTTCTTCACTCACACACCGGTACAATCCCACCGTTTCCTTTCCCGCACCAACCTTCCCTTTGGCGAGTAGTGTTCTTTTCATTTCTATATCCTTTCTTATATTGTTACAGTCAACAGTGTTTTAATACAGCATGCAGTGGTCAACATGCTGTCTGTAAGAGCACTTTACGGGTACGGTTTATCACAGTGCACAAAAACGGATGCTCAAAGGATTGCCTTCACAGTAAAGCTCCCGACGCACTCAGCTAAGTCTCTGCTTTTTAATGAGAAATGGGTATACAGTGCAAGGCACAATATTTCTTTACGCTGTTCACACACAGGAGCGCACACTCCGACACACACACACCCACAGACAAAACATGGCAAAAGAAATGAATTGCTGTCACCATTAGCCCCTGCGGTTGCCACTCCTCCCTTTTGACCTGTTCCTTTCCCTTTCCTCTTGCTGTCCCTCTGCATCCCTGCTGCCAGAGAGGCCTGAAGGCTGCATGGCCTTGTGGATGGCAGATTTTAAACTGTGCGCTGACATTTACCTTTCTACGTCCTCCCACCCGTGCTCAGGTCAAATTGAATCAACGCAGCTTGGAAACACCAGGCACCGCAGCAATGTCTGTAGAGAAGATCTCAAAAGCCTGGATTATAGATGCAAAAACAACATAAGCAGAAAAGCAACCAGCCTCAGGTTTCCTGTTTCAATTCATTCTTAGAACCACCTGCCTGAGTGGGGAGAAAAGCAGGAGCGGGAGACAAGATAGGCAATCTCCACAAAATAGTCATGGTGGGTGGTTGGGAGTTGCTTGGTGCTGCTGTCAGGAGCTCTAATTGAGGCATGGCACCCAGACTAAAGGTGTGCTCTGGAAGTGTGACTGAATCTGGGGAAACAGGTTGGCTCTCTCCTTGATGATGTCAAAGAGAGAGATCTAGGAAAAAAGATCCAGTTTCTTTGTTAGGCAGAAGTCATTAAATCCAATTTCCCGCTACTACCTGGCTTCAAAAAGCTCTCTGTTCAAGAGGCACCAATGTTCCCTTCATTCCTATCAAGGTAGAAGGGGTAGGAAGTGTCAGTGATTTCTTTTTCTTTCCCATTTTACAAAACTGCTTAGCGGGGGTATAAGAAGAGGTATGAAAAAGGGTTCAAGATGAAATGCATGATGCCGCAGTGCCCGTAAGGTCCGGCTCCACAGAGGACCTTCTTTTGCTTATGGGAATAGGTACAAAGGAACCTCAAAAGTGAGCGTTCAAGTTTGCTGGGGCTGGGGGAGGATGTGTCCATGAAAAGTGAACACCATGCCTGTCTATCAAACCAAGCAGCAGTGCTGGAGATCACGGTGAAGCAGTACATGCTGCAGAATGACTTCCTGCTTCCTATTTGTCTTTCTTCCGGTCAGACACGAGAGCCTTTAGTGGAATCGGGCTGAAAACCAGCATATGTGGGCCAGATCAGGCCCACTGGGCTTTCCAGACTCCCAGCAAAAGGGCCACTAACAGGAACCAGTGTGTGGCATTGCTGCTATTATGAGAAGGAAGCACGTGGAGTTAAGGGAGCATACCCACACCCACTTTTGAGGGCAATGCTGCAGATGCACTGAACGTCAGTGCCAGTGAGAGGCCTCTGAGGACCTGCCCATATCACTGTTGATTGAAATGGGTGGGTCAAACGGCTTTGAACCTTGAAGACCCTGAAGATGAATCCCCATAATTTGCTAACATGGAGCTAAAAGCTCAGCGAGCGTAGCGACCATCACACGAGTTCACTGAGCCCTTCTCTCCGACAACGCAGCGAGGCAGCAACTTGAAGACCCACGATTGTGACTTGGGATCCAGAAAACACACTCTTACTCTGGACACTCAGCAACACATAGAGGAAACTTAAAAAGCACCAAGCTAATGTTCTGTCCATCCACGAGTGACTCACACACTCAACTTGCGACAGACATCACTTCTGTTGCTCTTCCATACTCCTCCGCGTCTGTCTATCAGATGGAGCTTTTACAGATGTATTTCTATTTATTTACTTCTTTGTCATGTAAATGCAGGACTATAAGGGCAACGCTGCTCTTCGAATATGTTCCATGCAGTTCTGCGCTGTTCTAAGTTTATTCTATAATATCAGAAAAAGTAAGACCTTCCCTGAACTCAAAATTGGAGACTTCTTTATATGAAATATATGGTGGATATGTTTGGGTGTATCTCAAAAGAATGGCTTCAAAAGGTATAACGTACTGAATGGATTAAAAAAAACATTATACATATATTACAAAATTATTACTGATGTCCTATGACCCACACACACCAGACCATCCCAGCGACATTTTTGTGCCGTATCTCGTTACTTGCTGCTTCACCAAAAATAGCCTCATCGAGGGAGGAAGCGCTTTGAGCCCAAGCTCAACCTCAGAGACCGATCCCTGGAAATAATAATGAGGAAAAAGCGCTCGTGTGGCATCGCTCTTCCTCTTTAACACACGGGATCTAGGTTCACGGGGAGGTCACCGGTGCCGTGATGTCGGAAGCAATTACTGGGTTACCGGAGTTGGAGGTTTTGGGTAGCGACTCCACAGCCTTGGAAATCACAAGTAACAATGAAGCCCAACAAATTCCTGAAACATCAACACTTCTTGCAGGAGAATCACAGATTAGATGGGTAGATGGGGGTGATGGTTGCGTTGGCCGGGGGGGGAGACGACGACTAAGTGCAAGCCTGCTTTGCTCAAGTTCACCACTCAGATACGTGCGAATTCGTGCCACCATTATCACCGGACAGAAAGCGACTGGGCCTCACGCCTGAACTGAAGTCTATCGATGCGGTTCCGTGTAACAAAAGAAGGACTCGGCTTATCAAGCCGGCAGATGCAGCCACGGAATATATTAACATTTGCACCGTTTCCCGTGTCGCCTTTGTATCATCCCCGCAGAGTGCCCACTCCAGTCTTTTTATTTTATTTATTCTGTGGCCTTCAGCATTTATTTTACCCATCTGCGCCGCGCAATGTGCACCAACGCGATGGGGGGAAAAAATAATGATCCGACTTCCCCCCGGCACAAATTTGCATGGGAAAATCCATCTCTCGCGGTGACGGTACGAGGACCCTGTTTCATCGACACGTGCGAAAATAATAATAACAGACACTGGGGCTTGTTAGTAATGAATAATGGCAGCCTGTTAAAGGAGGCCAGGTCCTAGTCTGCACAGCGGGGACGGGTCGCCAATTACAGGCAGGAAACTTTCTTTGAGACGTATTGCCGTGCATCTCACATTCACAAAGCCTAATGAACAGACAGAGCAGTGAAAGGTTGCTCTTGCTCCCCCCACATCACTTTACCCCACCTGTGCTCCCCGCAGCAGCCATCCCCCATGCTGACCCCAACACCTCCTACTCTTCCTCCTGCTATTAAAGGAGATTAATTTCGCACAACTCTTGGGTGGCTGAATGGACTCGCACGCTGCCAATTCTGCATTTTTTATTCCGCCACATTCGGCTCGACCAGAAGAGCATTAGTGGCCCGTGTACGTTTTAATTCCTTTGTAATCCTCGGCACCATGCCGCTTCCGCTCATTAAGGCGTTACCCAGTCAAGCGATTCAGAGCGGCGCAACTTTTTGTCATAATCTATATAGGCCCCTAATTTCTGCGCAAGCCGAAATAAGCGATATACATATTGCTGAAGTAACAAAAGAACACAGCAACAACAACGCACCCTCGTTATAGAAAGTTGCAGGAAACAAAGTTAATGGTCTTGCATAATTTCATCTAGAGCATTTGTGCTTGCCGCAATGTTACCTTTTCACATCACGTAAAAATAAAAGTTTATCCCAGAAATGACTGCGCAGCTGTTTCTGCTTCTTGTATTCGCGATACGTCATTGAAAAAAGCGTGGGTCTGCCGCACTTATCGGACACTTTACTGCTATAATACAAACCGATGCCGCAGCTGCAACCTCTCATTTCATAAATAAATGCTTACTGACCGTCAGCTAAATGGAAGCGAAGGATAATGAAAAGAGGGATTAAAAAATATTGCTCGGCTGAAGCACACTAAAAGAAATATTCATTCCATTAAATGAAGCACATTTTGGTATTTACCTCTACAATCTATGAGCAAAGTAGTGCATATTAACATTTCATACTTAATATGATAAAAACAGCCAGGATTCATATCTTCCTAAAATTTCAACAAGGTATTTCGCAGTTCTTAAGAGTTACATCTAAAGAATCAAAGTTATAACTTATTTGAAATTAAGTAAATAAATGTACACATTCACAGTGAAAGTAAACACTGATTTAGTGAGCTTACAAGTGACATACATATATTAACGGGATTAAATTCATCTTTGCACTGCGGTTACAGCTGGGCCTCAACAGAGATGTGGGCCTCATGAGCACCGCTCTACTGCCTCCTGGTGTCGGTTTATAAATACAAGAGGCAGACAAAGACGGTTCTATTTAGGGTTGGAAGATAACACCTGCAGTGTAGCCTCACTCGACGCAGTGGTTAGTCTTCTCGTCAACACGAGCTCCAGCAAACACACTCACAAAGAGATGTCTGGGGGAACTGCAGGTGTGTGTGTGTGTGTGTGTGTGTGTGTGTGTGTGTGTGTGTGTGTGTGTGTGTGTGTGTGTGTGTGTGTGCGTGCACCTGGCAGCACAATGCTCCAATTTGAGCTTCAGTGTCAGGGAGGAAAAAAAAGCCTCCTGTCCTCGATATGAAAGCAATGATTGTCAGAGCGATTTTATATTATGCGTTTTTATCTCGTTGAAACGATAAATTGACAGATTTCCTGCTCGAGCATTTGATCGTCTATGTCACCCGCATCCCCCCCAACCCCCACGTCAACTCTGCAAAAAAAAATCATGATCACACACAGCTCACACTGCAGCAGAAGACACGCTGGAGACAGACACAGCGGAAAAGAGAAATATCCCGACCCCTGTTGGAACCAGATGGTTGCAGAAAAGATGTTAAGGCAAAACAGCACCAATTACAGTGGGGGTGGGAAAAACAAAACGAGAGCGTGGGACGCAACAGGAGGGAAGTGGTACAGCATGAAACAAAAGCAAGACTTCCGGTCCAATTAACCGTTTGCATCCGAAGCGGTGCCCTTCCACACTCGGGCTCCGTGGTGTTTCGCAGGCCCCGTCTGGTACGCTGCCACACACACGGCCTGTGGCTGTCAGCACTACAGGAGCACACTTAGACACACCTGCGAGTCGCAGGGAGCCAGAGACTGCGCCACTGTCAGCTTAAACGGCGCCGTGGACGGTTCCTGCTCGCACGCACGGCCCTTTGAAAGCGCCACTGACGAAAGGGGCGGTTGACACAAGGCTGTCGGGAACGCCGAGCTGCAGCTCACCGCGCAGTGGCACACAACGCGCACAGAAAGCGCTGTGACAGCAGGTGCCAACGCTTACCTTTCCCCCAATGTGTCTCCCAAGGAAATCGCCCCGTGGATTTGAAGCTCAATTCAGAGCCAAACGGCATGTAAAGAAAAGGGGGGGCGGCAGGTTATCACACTGCTTAGAGCTGCCAGCCTTGGATCAGAAGGTTGCTGGTTTGAATCCCACCCACTGTTGTAGCACCCTACTTGAACAAAATCATCCCTGCTGTGCACATGGGTAAATGGTTCAAAGTAATTTCATACAGTAAGTAACTCTGCATAAAAGTGTCAGCTAAAAAAGTATGAATGGGGCAATGTGAACACACACACACACACACACACACACATTTTCAGAACCGCTTGTCCCATACGGGGTCACGGGGAACCGGAGCCAACCCGGCAACACAGGGCGTAAGGCCGGAGGGGGAGGGGACACACCCAGGACGGGACGCCAGTCCGCCGCAAGGCACCCCAAGCGGGACTCGAACCCCAGACCCACCGGAGAGCAGGACTGCGGTCCAACCCACTGCACCACCGCACCCCCCTACAATGTGAACAATAAACAGAAAATATAGTTGTTTCCCTGTATTATAATGAATTAAGTAGAAAACAGAGGCAGATTATTATGAAATGAAGTTGAAGAGAAACATCCTAGAGATCATTTTTAGACACAATCAGATGTTATTCAAGGGGGGGGGGGGGGGGGGGGGGGCACTAGAAGGACCCCGGTTACGAATCCCTGTTCCCGCCATAGGACCTTGATCAAGGTACTGAACTGATAGAGCATGATGCATAAATGGGAAAATCACTGCAAGTGAAGTGGAGAAAGCTGTCAGATAAATAGATGTGAACACATGGTGGACATGTGAAGGTCCCTCTGCACCTCCACAATGCAGCGGGGCAAGAAACAGGAAGTGGAGGACAACTCACCGTCGTTGCACAGGGGTCCGCTGAAGGAAGTCATGCTGCAATCGCAGGTGAAGCCCTCCCACTGCTGCAGGCAAATGCCCTGGTTGGCGCATGAGTCCTCCTGGCAGGTGGTGCTGGGGCCTGATGAGGGTGCGGAAGGAGAGATGGAGGAGCCAGATCATACACAGCAGTCCGCACAATCGCATCTCTAAACAGGGCTTCTGTTTCTTATCAAGTTTCATCATATTGTACTGCTAGAAATGTGAATCGGTATGGGTCACACAAATTAAGGTGTGTTCACCAAATGGCCTTTACGCAACCCTAAAAAAAGAATCGGTGAACTTCATGAAGGCAGACCACTGCGGTCAACTGGCTCAATATGGGTCAACACCAGCTGGTTTCATGGACCCATACTGGCTTCTTGCTTTGAAATCTGCATCTCTCGCAGGAATCACAGGAACCCGTCCGCGTCTTTCACCAAGAGAGCTGATCGAGAGCCCATGAGCAAATATCCAAAATAGTGGCGCGCACACACACACACACACACACACACACACAAACATGTGCATGCATACACACAAGAAACACGCAAAGCCCCATGCACCAGAGCACACAGAGAGGAACGGCAGCTGCACAGGTGTGTTACCTGACATCCCATCTGACGCAGCTGCACCGTGCGGTCAGATGATGCGAATGGAAAGCAGGACCGCTACACAACTCTAACACAAGAACATGAAGGCTTCATTCCAAAAGATGGCATTTTGTTTACCTTATTAGTCTGTGACTCGGGGGAGTTACCAGGAGGATTCTGGCGAGAGGGTGGGAGGGGAGTCGTTGACAAAAGGTGGACAACACCGCAGCAGGGAGTGACCAGAAGGGGGCCTGACCCCGAAAAAAGGTGCGTTTGCATTGGAAGAGCGGTTCAGAAAGACTCCCGTCCTGCCCTCAACTTATGGTATCTTTTTCTTTTTTCTTTTTTTTTTTAAATCCAGGTCAGTTTTTAATATGTTTAGCTGTCACGGACCCAGTGAAGCAGCCCTCTCTCCAGAACCTTCTGTCTCCAACGCAGAATACGCTTTGCACAATTTTAGGTACACATACAGTGGAAAGATGAGCATTTTTAAAAGTTTTTTTTTTTTTTTAAGCAAAGTTTAAATAACATTTATATTTATGTATTTTATGTCCTTTGCAGAACTAATGCATTCTGTTGGAGCGATAGGAAGAGCAGAAGTGTGTGTTAGATTTCAGTAGTAGGAATCAGGAAGTGCGTGAGCGCACACAGTCACACAGCCAACGCGGCCCACACTCTCTGACCGAGACAGGAAGAGTGAGGTCTGGAGGAAGCTGCCCGGAGCTGAGAGGCGGCTGACCAGGCACCCTGGCGAAGGAAGACAGATGGTGGGAGAGGAAGAGGGCAGATGACACCCCCAACAACAATTAAGGGCTCCGGTTTATTCATTCTTCTGTGAGTGTGCTTGAAAAGAACCGAGGGGTTCCAGTTTGTTTGTGTGTGTGTGTGTGTGTGTGTGTGAGAGAGAAAGAGAGCGTGTCCATGCTGGGTGTGAGTGTGTGGATGGGGATGAAAGAAAGAGCAGCAAAAAATGGTCATCTTTAAATCACATCATTCTCCAAAGATGAAGGCACCGACAAAGCAGGATAGCCTTTTGTTTTTTGCCATAAACTTCTCCCTGAAACTTCTCGCCTGAAGCACGCTGGAGCAAGAGCACTTGAGCAGCCTTCTTATCCACAAGTGGTCAAAGAGGTCTGATGGACCCAAACACTTCTGAATGCACGAAATACAAAGGCAGTTTTTTCTTCCTTCCTTTTTCAGTATCAAATCGGGATCCATCAAAACTAGCTCACCTACGTTGTTCTGTCAGTTTCAGCGGCCGCCCGAAGAATGGTTTGATGCCAGTGGAATGAGAAGGGGTTAGTATGGATGTTAATAAGTGATTTATGTGATGTTAGGGCCAAGATCAGTTTTTAGGCCATTACTAGGATTTAACCTAATTCAATATGCAATTACGGTAGAAAAAAAGGTATTGACATTCAGTTTAACATTAGTATTCAGTTTAAACATCTTTTTTTCTTTTTGTCATTACAAGCAAGTATGCAGTTCATTTTAGTCTAATGATTATGATCATTATTATTATTGGATTTAAATCTCGGCAAATAAACTTGAATTCTGTAAAAAAAACAAAAAAGCCACAGAATATTCTTTCCCTTGTTGCCATGGAATGCAATACTTTCCACAGTAATCTCCATGTGAGGCTGTGAAATAACTACACATATTGACATTGTGTACAATACTGTACAAATATACAAATAATGCTCTAAGAACTCATACAGCAGAAGGGCAAGATATATTGAAATCTCAGTTTATGACTGGATTGGCTCTTAAAAGCAGTATATTCTGCTGAAGCCAACTGAAAACAGTATTGATTCTCTTAAATTTTACTTACTTCTGATCTTTAACTGGTTTTAAAAATCGGTTATTTTGACTGAAATACTTGCAGGATTCCCTCTTGTAATAATTTACTATGGTAAGCATTCAGAAAAATCAAGGCTTCCTACCATTAATAGCAAGAATGTCTTTACATACATTTTGGGACCCCCAAAGTCATGGTGCACTTCCACACGTATGTTTGCAAGTCGTGTCGAGACAGCATGCAGCGGTGACACCTATTATCGGTTGAAGAGATGTTGGGCAGAGCAGGTAAAAAGCATGCTTTAGAAAATGGCACAATGTGGTCGACAGGACGGAAGAAAACATCCGAGGACAAACATGAGCTGAAATACCGAGGTGACCACATACGTCACAGGACCTACAGGACGCAGAACCCCATAGCTGGGAATACAAGATGTCGTCTCGGCTCTTGTATTCACTATGGTTCAGCAGCTCATTCACTTTCCATGTGACATAAAAAGGTGAGCACATACTCCATTTCAGTTTTCTGGAGGACGGGGGCAGGGAGGGGTGCATATGCAAAGGTTCAGACTTGATTCCGACAAACACGGCTATCTACCTTGCAAGTCAGCTTTCATCAATGCAACTTTTGTCAGCAAAATAAAAGAAAAAAACAGGCAAAATATATCAGATGTTAGTAAAGCATTGAAATGTCAGTGGTTTGTATTCAATCTTTTCAGAGAAACAGGCAGAAAATAGGTAGTGAGAGAGAGAGAGAGAGAGAGAGAGAGAGAGAGAGAGAAAGAGGGAAGGCTGGACAGTTAAAAGCAGAGCTGGACCGGAGCCATCAATGGACCGGGAGAAGAGCAAAGGAGGTATTGAAATGGGTAACAAAAGAGTATAAAACAGGTAAATGTGACACCATGGGTGGCAGGGAGATGGAGTGATTGGCGACTGCTGGGAGCCAGTTGTCTAGCTGTGTTTTAATTGCTCATATACTGACTAAAGCACCTGCTATTTCTCTTCGCTATTCATAAGGGGTCCCGAAAGAACTTTAATCTACTTATAGTAGCCAATAATATCTTCATTATAAAAAAAAAAAAAAAAACTGCAGAATGTAGTATGAGGAATAATTTAAGCTGTTGGGCTTTAATGCATTAATGGGGTTGAGTGTCAAACAATGGGACAAAACTGCTATGCTGTAAGAGAACTGCGGTTATTGTGGTTTTACTTTACGCAACGTGGGAGCACGGTATATTCCCGGTGCAGGCAATCCTCATTCTGCAGATGTGACGTTTGCTATTTTGCATGTTCGCTGAGGAGAGAAGGGAGACACCAATAAGGATGTTGAGGATGGGGATGTGAAAGGTGCTGGGGACAAACTGGGAACTTTCGGGTGCCGAGTTGTTAGGAAGACAGAATCAGTACGTTACCCCCGCACCTGCACCCGCTGAAGGCTTTTACCGAAACCCACAAAAAATAGACCTGGCGTCAAGAAGCAGCAATGTTAATGGAAAGGGCTTTTAGGGAGAAAGGCATTAGTAGTTAATAATGAATAGTGGTCGAGAGTGGAAGCTGATGTAAGAGAACGTTTGAAATTAAAACTGTGTAAATGATTAGGACAACGAAATCAAATGTTCATTGTGTATGCAATTCAAACAGAATAATAAGTAAACTCAAGTCAATGCATGCAACAGAAAAACATCATACATAATTCAGGAGGTTTGCTCTTGGCAAATACTCAGATTTATTTGGCATGCATAAACCAAAAGGAGAATACAGATGAAATGGGAAAATAACACAAATAATACAAATGTGTAAATGGAATGTAATATGATTATAAAGAAATACAACTCAAATAATATGCTCGCAGAATAGTGACTTATGTTTTGTTTATTTTACCCGCTCAATGTCCTGGATGCCATTCAATGGCATGCAAAGAACTATGAAATCAAACTGCTGCAGTCCACAGTAATACTACAGTAAAGGGGGTCCATCTAAAGTGATGTTAATGATGATGAATCTGGGGGGGGGGGGGGTGAGGGAGGTCCAATCCAGTACTCTCCTCGTGTGAAATCCCACCTGTCACCTGCTTGTCCAAATCTCCTTTACACACCTCCTCACAAGTGTGCAAAGCCTAGGAATGGCTCTTCCCGATCCAAATTTCCAAAATTATATGCTTAAAAAACAGGCAAATTAATTATTAACAGAATAAACAAATGAATAAACAAACACAAGCTGAAACTTAAACTCAAAACACAAGTGTTAGCAAAGAACAACTCCAATATACCAGCATTGATGTAAGCGCGTCCTCTCTACTGCCTTGGCTTCTTGGCGCTTCGCTAAATAATAAATTGTGCTGATTAATAAATAAACACGCTTACGCCTATAAAAGGCACGCTCTGGCAATGAGAACCACTGCCCCTGCTAGGTAACACCGGCTAGATCATCAATGCAGAAGGCACTCAGGGAAGGCACAGCAGAGATGCAGCACAGGCCAGAAGTGAGCCCAGCAATCGGGTCACGTGACCAAGGGTGCTGCAGGAACTGGAGATCATCTGCTGGATGAAGGGGCAGCGGGGCTCATCCTCACCTTCGCACCCCCTTTCGATCTGGCCCACGCAAGCCAGGGCGTCCGAAAGCAGGTCCGGAAGGCGTCCATTCAAGTCCACTGACGCCAGGCACCCCTGGAAGCCCTCTTTGGCGTGAACCAGTTTGGGCAGGTCCCGGTACACCTCCTTGGCGACTCCTCCGATGAACAAGTTACCTGAAGCAGGACGCAGACAAAGAGTGGGGCACAAGCAGGGGCAAAATGACCTGAGGCGTCAGACACATCTCCTCTGTCTGCAGCACATTCCAGCCTTCTGACTCTTGTGACTGAGTAGTGTGACCAGGGACTGCTGTCCCCTGTCCTGCTGCCGTGGCATGTGACACTACTGCCCTCTGGCGGCGCCTCCTTTAAACAACAAGACTGGCATCGCAGAAAACCTGTGTCGCAGGTGATGCAAGAATATCCGAGTATTAGAAGGAAAGCTGGAATTCGTGCCTGTCAATCTGTCAGTACAGATCTCAACTACACCTGTGTCGCGAGGAGCTGTCGCGGCAAGCGAAACCCCTGAACAGGGAGACATAGAACATTTTCTGGAGCGCAGCCGTATCCAATAACCCTCATTTATAGCAGGGAATATCCTTGGGTATTGAATTAATGATCAATTTCAAAGAAGAAGAAAGCAGCTGAATATGACAGTATTTGAGCACTCCCGTCTTTACCCAGAAGTCCCAGCAGCCTTGAAGAACTCTCATAGTAAAGGCTGCTCACCTCACTTGAAAATGCCCAGACTATCTACCCCATCGCACAGTTCCTCAGTTTCCATCAGCGTCCATTAGACATATGGAGGAGAATCTGCTACACCAAACCCATGATGCCATGCTCCTCAGACTGAGGCTGCCAACTGTTATTCACATTATACATATACTTTTAAAAGGTGAAAGCCCTGAGGCTTTTCTTGCCTTGGAGTCTGTGCCCAAGGGTACTGAAACTCTCCTCCCAGTCATTAGAATGTGCTACATTTAAACTTCAGCATGGGCAGCGGTGCTTCGCTCTATTAATGACAGGATTTAAGTGAACAGCGGACTGCTTCTTCCTCAGCAATTAACACTGTTCTCAGTTTACACTGTGCTTTTGGGCTTGGAGTGGACATCCATATCATTTCTTCCACTTTCAGGAACCCCCGGAAGCATAATCACCCCTTTTAGCGAAGATCAGTACTGCAAATGTCTGCACAGTTCACATAAACCCCGGCTAGAGCATTCACCCGAGAGGAGAGCCCGATCACCTACAGACTTGGACGTGACTGCTCCCATCCCCACCCGAGCCCAAAGCACCTTTCAGGTCCAGGTTCTTGGCCCCCGTGGAAGTCTGTGTGGTGACCTTGGTGTCAATCTTGACCGTGTGCAGGTTGTTGCCGTCACGGGAGATCATCACGTTGTGCCAGTGGTTGTCGTTGAGCGGCTTGTTGGAGTTACCCTTGATAAGGTGCGCCCCGTTGCCCAAGTCCCACACATAGTGCAGGTACCTGCCAAAACAGGTGTTCCTATTATCATCTTCATGTATAGAGTGGCGTCACTGTTAATGCAAGTAGTAAGACTTCTCCCTGGGGGGGGGTCATCGCTTCTTTTCTTTCTGGACAAAAGGCTTTTTTTTTTTTAGGCTTGTATATATTCCCCAATCCCCTGCTTACCACGGTAAAGCTGTTACATGAAACCACCTTGTGGGGAATTGACAATATATGAGGAAATAAACAGCAGGTTCCCTGATGAAAACCATATCACCAGAAATTAAAATACCGAAAATAAAAAGCATTTTTATGCATGCTTGTGTAGCAGATGTATTATAAACACAAATATAAAATATAGATATATTTTCTAATAATTGTAACTAAAATGATGAATTCTATTGCATTCTATTCAAATAATTAAAAACGGTACCATAAACAGCATAAGAGAGTGGAGCAGTTTCTGGTCAGTGTAACCTTACAACTCTGAACATAAATCAGTGGAGGAACTTTTTTTTTTTTTGAGTTCTGAAGTAAAAGTCATGGGAATGAGTGCAGGATCAGATCTAACTTCACTCAGTGCTCTATTTTTTTGTGGTGCTCACTTTCTTGTGCTTTTCTTTGTCCACTTTCTTTTTTTTTCCTGTCTTTTTATGTCATGCTGAGAGATACCTGAAAAAATTTGTCACTACCAATGAAAGTTAAAAGATTTTTTCCATTTTGAAAAACTATAGAAAGAGTAACTGCTCAAGATGCTGAAAGTGCTTGATTATTTCTAATTAGCCATTTCATATCTTTTTTTATTTTTTTGAAGTTTAATTTATTATATTTTACTCACTGATGTTTACAAGATCATAATATTAATAATTCTGCTTGTGATCACTGTCCTGCTGATAGGTGAATTTTCTCTCTTCGCAGACTGAAGCAGGTTCTCTTACAGTATTTCCCTGTATCCATTCTTTCTTCAGTTTTGTAATGATGTCCCATCCCTGCTTATGATAAGCATCTCCATAGCATGATGCTGCCACCACCACACTTCACTGTAGGATCAGTGTATCTTGACGCATGGGCAGTGTTAGGTTTGTGCCAAACATAACACTGAATTTTGGCTATAAAACCTCTAAAAGTGTCATCTAACACAAAATGTTTCCTCACACTGGGTCACTTTCATAATTCTGGCACACCTACCCCTTGACCAGTTCCACCACAATGAAGTCATTTCCATCGCCACTGTTGTAAAGGATGAGCCCATCCGAGGAGGTGGTCTTGAACTGGAAGAAGAGATGCATGGTGTAGTAGGCCTGCAGAGTGCTCAGCGCTACATAGCTAGAGCGGGACTTGAAGGTCACCGGGTCGGCGATGATGATCTTGTAGCCAATCATGGCGTTGAGCTCGCAGTAGTCAATGTCGCCATTCTTGCAGAGGTCAATATAGGCCATACCATTGAAGATAAGGCTCTGCAGGTGGCCGATGAAATTAGAGGGCACCACCGACATATACCGCTTCTCAGTCACGATGCCTGTCTCAATGTTGTGGAACTCCAGCTGTGTGTGGTCACCCGCCATTTGACCTTTTTGGGGGGGTGGGGGTGGGGGTGAAGTGGGTTGGCCAAAAGTGGGAAAGAAGGGGTTGAGAGGGGGAGGTAGGAAAGGAGGGTAATGGGGTGGTCACTTGCAGAGCTGTCACACTTGAAAATACACCATGTGAATTTCCAAAGTCTAGAGACTACAGTGCTTCTTCTCGGTTTCTCAATGGCATGCTGGGATTCTGAAGGCATCACGGTACCTGACAGTATGCAAAACTGATACATTTCTACAAGAATATATACAACTGAAGGACACAGGTCAGTGTGTAGAAATAATGTAACAAAAAATAAAATGGTTGAACCTATAAACAATCAGCACTGAGTACAAGTCTGTAGAGACATTTTTCCAGTCATTTTAATGCTTTCACTGAAAAGTTTATTTTTGTTCATTTTAATTCACTCCAAGTGAAAAAGGAGAAGTCGTATAGTATTTTTACTCTTTACAACTATATTCAGTATTTACACAACTATGATTTACAGAACCTAACATGATAACAAACAAATTAAGTTAGGTCTGTATTATTATAATCATTGATCACGATTAGTAAAATTAAAAATAAATGAATGTCTGGTCCCATTTGCATTTGTAAGCTGAGGAGCCACTGTATATATTTTTTAACAAATTTTGCATTATGTCAAACTCCAGTAGAAGGACCTCTTGAAGCCGAGAACGATATGTAGTCAGACTGTGTTTTCACAATATTGACAAGTGCACTGCAAAGAATAACCACAGGAATCTCATTAAAGGATGAACTGAAGCAGTGCTACCATATTCACTGCATCCTACATCAAATACATGTTGTTGGGTGCAGGACACCGAAACTGTGAGGTGGTTTCAATAATAATGTAGCAGCCAGCCATGTGCATTCTTTTTGTCGGTCCTCATACCCACTGTAGGCTGGCACACGCAGTCCCTTCTGCCTGGCGTCAATGAAGGCTCCTGCTCCTCTTTGGCCTTCGGCTTTATAACGGAGCGTTTCCTACCCGCTTGTCCTTCTATTCACTGCCTCTATGTAATGTATTACTTTCGTTCTCCTATTCATTACATGGACCTCAAAGGCTGCGCTCTAGAAAGAACGCTCAGATTAAAAGAGTAACAACCTCTAGGAACCATGAATAAATAAGAAATCCCACATTACTTCCAATACTGTAAAACAGTCCAGGCAACGATTTTTAATCTTATCATCATTAAAGATGCAATAAAAGTTCAGTGGGCTTTAGGAGTTGCGGTGCTCAGCTCTGGCTAAAAGTCAATCAAGGGCCAGCAGTCCTCCACACATAGACTTGAATAAGAGTGCGAGAGGTGTCACGCCACACCTCTGTGTTTCCATCGTGTTACCTGATGCATGATTCCAGCTTCCCCTGGAAGACAAATGCACTGGGCCTTCACGGTTAATGACATAGAGGGCGAGACGAGGCAAGGTGAGACGGGAGGGGACGAAGTACCTTCCACGGGCTGCAACTCATCCACGGTGAGCTTCAGGTTCTTTCCTCTCCTGACCACACGCACTGTGTGCCACTCGTTATCATTCAGATTATAGCCAGCAAAAATGGTCTCCGGACCTTTGCCTGTAGGACAGTCCAGAGAGAGGTTACCGCACACATCCATGGGAAGGTTAACAGACGTGAATGCACAGAGATAGAAAGAGGAAACAAACAAAGGACCGATACTGTGTCAGGCTGACCCAGAAGAAGCCAAAAAAATCTATACCTACAATGACATGTTTGATTAACATTATTAGAAACTTTTGTGAAACCTTGGTCTCAGTTACCTGGAAACTCAAGCCAACGATCTAGTGCCCTGCCAAGCAAGTAAACTATCATGTCAAGCTTTAAACCTCTTCCAGACTGGTTCTTACATCTTCATTCTACTACCATCCCATAAAGAAATTAATGACACGGCTGTAATGAAAAAAGTGATCGATTCACCTTCCAGCCTTTCTTTGACCCTAAAGTCATTAAGTGCTCGTCACAGTCTACCTCAGCCATAGTGCTCACAACTTCTTTCATGAAGCTGTTATCAACCACCCTTAATACACAATATTTACTATACCCTCACCTATGGCAAATCTTCGAGTGCCACTGTCACCTGTACTTATTCATCTGAAATGCTGCTGTACTTCATACTGTCTTGGAAGAGATTCCGTAGGGATCTCCACGATATCTTAGCAGTGAGAGGAGGAAATCCCATACCATCAGTGGTATGTCATAAATCTTCCAGGCACCTGAGCCTCTTGGGTGGTTAGAATAATCATATAATTCTAAACTTTGTCACCAATCTGATATTTATTTATATATATTAAAAAAGCAGCAAATAAGTAAGTAAATGAATAAATAAGTATAAAAGAAGACCATGGTCACTGTACACTTGTGTAAGTCCATGGGAAACTCGCGGGAGAAATACTGTCCACCCAGGCACAGAGAAAGAACAAAAGTAATTATTTTCCTCAAATTGTTCTCTGAAATTTCCACAGGAAAGCAACGTTTCAGCTGAGCCGTACATCAATACAGTAAGTAACCTCAGAAGACCTTGTTACCGTGGCGATGAGAGCAGTGACATTTACTGCAGTCCTCCACCAGAGGACGACACAGAATCATAAACACTGTTTCGCAGCAGATGTGCAAGGAGGAGCACACTGTCCGTTTGTGTCAAGCACTCCAGAGCAAACACCCTTTTCAACACGAAACCCTTAGCAATGGGTGTTTAAATCCCATTTATCAAGTACACAGGCTGCCCAGTCCCTGCTCCACACTCTTTTGTCCGTGACCTTTTCACAGAGGAGCGGCCATGCAGGGGTTCCGAGTTTCGGGGCTGTGGCTGAAAGGCCTCATCGCAGACAGAGGAAATAGGGACTGTGATTTCTCCGAGGCTCCGACTTGCCCCTATCCACATGACGTCACGGCGGCTGTGGCAGTCAATCCCACAACTCGAGCGCCATGGCACGGCGATTTGAACAGATAAATGGTGCGGGTGTATAACTGCATACAATTCTGCTAAAACAGACAATGAACGCAAACTTGCTTTACTCACAGTGATGTCACAAGGTGCAACACGCAGCGATGAGCGTGACAAATTTGTTAAAACTCTTCAAATATACTTTTATATTTAATTGCGGTACACACACCATGTTGAATTATTAACAAATTCTATTTTCGCACAACAAAGACGCAGGCATTGCTGTTTCTAGTACTTTCGTCTGTTGCCATAGGAACCGCGGGCGAATGAACATGTAGCTAACAGAAGGAGAGCAGCCCAGGAGAGTAGGAAAGGATGTCTTCTGCTGAAAGCGAGCTGAGAGGGCAGGGTGCTCTTTCCCACGTGCTACCATCTCCATCGACTCGACCGCATCGCACTTTCCCTCCAATCGGAGGCGGTCGGTGGGGATTAAGGGCGGAGATATCGGCGGAAAGAAAGCAACATGCAAGAAATCTGAGCTCGGCCAGGAGATGAGAATGTAACACGGGAAAATAAACTTGTGCACCGTATCATTTGGAAAGGACACAAAAACAGTGCAGCACTAGTAAAACTGTGTTGCCGGGTAGGCTCCGGTATCCCGCGACCCCGTATGGGACAAGCGGTTCAGAAAATGTGTGTGTGTGTGTGGATTACTACTACTAGTAGTATTATTACTATTACTTGTTTCATATGCCTATAAAAACTAACATATTTATTCATCTATCTGATGATTTTCCCGAAAGCAAAGTACAATGTTAAACCACCGACAACTACTGCATTTTCCCCCATGTATACAGCTAGGTAATTTTTACTGGACATATTACGGGTAAGTACCTTGCTCAGGGGTACAACAGCAAGCCACAGGGAACCTGCAACCTTTTGGTCCAAAGGCAACTGCTCTAACCACTAGGCTACCAGCTGCCCCTCAACTTCAATATCAAAAACAATTTTCACTTGATAACTTAATTTTCCAAGCATAAGAAAAATGAACAAAAGTATAAAGAATCCTTTAAAATGTGTTGCTTACTTGCTTAAAAAGAATATTTTCAGTAAAACCATTTATCTTATGCACCACTGGACCCCCGCCTGGTGGATCAGGGGAATGGCTTATATTTCTGCGTTCCACGCAACCCCAGAACCCCCACCAAGACCCTCTTTCAATTCATCTCCTGCACGTTCCTTCTCTGTCAACCCTTTTACGCCTCCATTTGGATTCACCAATGCCCCCACGAAGTGCTGATGCAAATAGCAGAGCACCAATACCCAGGGAGAGGGTCTGTCCCACAGACTTTGTTACCAACACACACGGTCCCCGAGATGAGCAGCATGTGCTTCGAAAATTGAGAATATAATGCAACATATTTGTGTGACCAATTCATTTCTGAAAACATGCTAGATTATTGGGACAGAAATATCTTGAATAAATTTTAGAAATAAGATAACCCCCCCAATTCGGGATAAAACAGTCCATAAGTAGGTGCGTTGACAGTCACATGTCAAAACCATGGCCACCCATGGCTGTGTGGGACAGCCAATTTGTGTGATTAAGATAAAGCAGGATGCCACTGGCTGGACCAAATATGTCACTCTTGCAGCGTTCATATAGACCAGTTCTACAGAAGTGCCATGATCTGAATGACAGCCCTCCATACAGAGGGATTTCAGCACCTCGGACACATACTGACAGATTTATGCATAAAAAATGAAAAATGTTCTCTCCTTTATCCACAACTGCGCGAACTAAGGGGGGGGCATTATTTTCTGCTCCTTACTATAACATCACTACCATTACTATTCATTGACTTCTCTGCAAACACAGTGATCTCATGTGTTTGCATCAGTGTAATCCTGGGAATATGTATAATTACACTGCAGAATAAAAGATGGTCGAGTTCCATGCATAAAGTTAAAACACAGACATCTTCACGGACAAGTGTGCATGTGTGCGCACACAACTCAAACACAACAAGCTACAAAAATGTCATTCAATACTCAATCATACACCGTCCTAACCGGTTGATGACCACCAACTGGAAATGAGAACAAGAGAAGGAAATTTCCGTAACCCAGATGAAAAAACTCCGCACCGCCTATTTGTTTAAAAACACATATTCAGCTTGTTGTCACTCATTACTTTGAGATAATTTTTAATACCCACAGAGAATATTCAACCTGAAGTAACACTATTTCTTTTTCCCTCATATAGATCAACCTTTCTGCAATGCTCCTGAAATATCAACAACAGAGGCAGCAACAATGTCGGGACAAGTTGGCAGAACAGCTGGCTGCTATTAAAGGAAGTCAATTGGAATATCATTCAACGCCATGATGCTGAAAAGATGTTTTGACGGGTCAAGTCTGACAATCTGGCAAAAGCAAAACATTCTGTACATAGCTGTATTTTTTTTAAAAAAAAAAAGTAAAACAGGGACAAAACAAAAACTGCAGGTGACGACATAATAATAGGAAAATTGAAACGAGTGCCTGTGATAAGTAAAACCACACGTGCAGATGTGAGAGGGACAACACAGTGGCTCTTGTTGCCAAGCCTTTCTGCAGGTGAGACCTCATTTGGTGCCGTATGTTTCATGGATTTTTGGTTCCCCGTTGCTGGAAGACTGGTACCTCTCTCACTTTCCCTCTCTCCATATGCCACATCTCTGCTTTTCCTTGAATGAATAATCTTCTGAGACGTATTTGCGCCTGGAGGACCTGGTCGGTCCAGGTGGTCCGCTGGATGAGAGACTGCTGGCGGCTCTAGCCCTCCCTCCTGCAGTCTACCTGCAGATACAGCATCCCCGAGTGGAGAGGGGTTTCCACTGTGGGGACAGGAGGCCCTGTGATGCTGGACCCATCACTCACATGCAGCACTACACTTAATTACACTTTTTGGTGCTTTAATATTACAGGTACAGAATTCTAAAAGGGGATCTTAACCACACTCTTGCCATTTACATTATTAAATTATTTTATATTACGTTAGATGATTTCTTGATACTATATCACATTATTTACATAAGGAAAACACACAAAGGGCATAAATAAAATGTTTGTTTCAGGAGTAAATAATTACCAGCCTGGATGAAGACTTAACTTTAGTCTCAAGTAAGGAAGCAGAAAAAGAATATAACAACGCAACATAACTAGATGCCTGAACATCGCAGGAGTGTAATATCTAATAAGTAATACTTCATGTTCAGATGATGATTTTGTCAATCAAATGATTTTGTCAATGGGGGATCAAAAGCAGGACTCTGGCAATATTGTCTCTGCCCCTCTTAGCACCCAGCATCTTGTTCCGTCCTGCACAGTAAATTGCCAAGAAAATAAAACCCACAGCTGCTGTCTGGCTCCCCATTGAGACATCGAGTTTTCAACAGGGATGCGATCAGAGGTATTGTTGAGCTGCCTAGCCACCAAGTAGAGGAAAGGGGGAGGGAGGGGTTGGGGACCCATAGGCCAGATTCAATACCCGGCACACCGCCTGTCCTCGGCAGTGTTTGTAAAACAAGGCACAAATGTTTCCCTCTACGCATTTATGACAGCTTGGCTTTCAATACAACTGAATCTTGTCTGCAAATATATGTAACGAACACTGAAATGGGGTTCTTGAACGTGCATGAATCTAATATGCAAAAACATTGCAATAATGTCTATAACTTATTATTCAAAATATGTCTCTTGGAAAACTGCTATGTGGTTATTAAGCCATCGCAGCGGGAGCTTAATTTTTCTGTGACAAAAAGTGCACACACGTGTTTCTGCCTGTGAAACATTAAGTGTTTCTTGTTGTGTAATTATTATTGAGTGAATTTTTATTTTTTTATTGCAATCACTTAAACTCTTAACTTAAAACTATCCTAATACTTTTGTTGGGACATCATACTAGATTTTGCACAAATAAATATGCCACCACAAGGAGAAATGTAAGTAAGATAAATAACGTGGCTTACCCGTCTTCTCCTTTCCTCTCGCTTTCTCTCTTCTGTAACACGAGTGACAGTTTCCAAACTTGAAATACTTACGCACCACTAATGTATAAAAAGACATTTGCATGTCTTCTAAAGGCAACGTGTCTGACAGACTAACATCCCCTGATGCTTTGTCCATATGTGAAGGAACCAGACAAATTGCACAAAGAGGACGGATGCGGAAGGACTGGCTAACCAGAGTGTATCTGTGGTTTTCCTCTCAGAGGGCTCAGAAAGAGGGCAAAAAAGCTCCCTCCTCATCTCTCTCGGTGGCCACAACAACGAATGAAGTAAACATATCAATGTTTTTTTTTTTTTGCCAAGTTAGAGAAGCTATCATAAACTCAACTCATCATATTCTGTAAATAATTTCTTTTCCCCGAAATGCCTCGGGAGGAACCGTGCACACACCCTCACCCCGACATCCCTCTCTCCCCCCTGTCCCCCATTATCATTCCCTCGTCTCCACGTGCCCATTTGCTCAGTGCAGGTTAATTAAAGTAATAAAATCACAGTCCTTATTTCCTTTCTGCTTTGAAAAGCCCCATCAATTTGCATGCTGAGAGATAGAAGATTAAAAAAATAATAAAATCATGCATTACTAAATACTCCTCACTTTCAGGAGCGTGCATTTTGAATTGGGTGTTTAAATGTAGCATGTCAAGGCTTATTAATAAGAAAAGGCATTAAAAAAACAGGGTGTGAAGAACCCTAGGTGACAGTGATGTTTTCATCATTAATCACCGCACTTCACTCCTATGGTGACTCTTAAAACTCCCTGCATTGATTACATTGAGCATGGTGGAAAACTGGATTTTTCTTCCTCATCATCCACACCTCTCGAACTGCAGTGAGGAATTAAAGAGGGCTACATGCGTGCCCCGTGACTGGGGGGTGGGTCAGACTCACCTTTCAGTCACGTGATTTTTCACACCATGTTTACTTCGAATAGTTTTAAACTGATTGTCTGAGTCCCGAGCATGGTTAACCTGATCTAACAGCAGATTTATAATAAAAACATGGACTTCCAAAGAACAGGACAGTTTGTAAATGTCTTACATTACATACAGGAAAACATACAGCATGTATATAGAAAGCATAGAAAAAGAAATGCGAATTGCCACTTACTGGAGGTACAGTTAATCCTGATACAGTCTAGATGGGGGAAGAATAGATGAGATGTAAATTTAGCCTTCAAGGTTATAGCTGCAGACATCCATTACAAAACAGTCTCCACCTCTCTGGGGACAGACACATGGACACTGCGGCCCACAGATTCTCCTGTCCGCATGAGCTCCCATGTCTAAGGTGGTCACCACTCACTCTGCCTTGCATCTCACTCATTAGGTTGTGGGGCTGGCTCAGATTTGTCACAATGGGCACAATGGCTTTCCATCATGTGTTTCAGCAGCAGCAGCAGTCTGGCAAAGAGGTTGCTTCAGGTCTGTGAACATGGCGCTGTGTGCACCAGGACACAAAGACAAGCCATCATTCCCTCTAAGGAGACATCACTGGGATGAGCACCAACGCATCGCTCTATTTTTAGCAACTATTGGCTTATGATGCGTTTGCATGTAGCTTTATATGGTTAAATATTTGCATTTTATATTAATGTTAAATTTTCTACTATTATTTTTTTTTTTTTTTTAACATCTCAGAATTAGTCCCAATTACAAATCCAAATGGCGGCTAAAGTATGAAGGGTGGGATGCACCGTTTCTCTATTTTTTATTTTTTTAAAAAGAGGTAGGCTAACGGAGGTGGCCCTGCCAGCACGGAAGACCCTTGTCATTTTCCAGGTCACATTCATTTGGGACAGGGAGCACATTGGAGACAGAGTGTGGGATCGCGGCAGCAGCCAAGCCAGGCCACTGGGGAGGTGTGCTGGATTGTTGCGCATCTCTTAGGGGTTTCTAGCAATGCACTCAAAGGACATCGCGTTCCCCTGACCGCTGCCATCTGGGCGAATGTGAAGGAGCGCTCGTAATTTTGCTTTTTTCAGAAGGCCGAACTCATTGATGCACTCTCTCACAATGCAGCGTGGAGTGTGTTCAGGCTGGACGCCATGCCTTCGGTGATCTAAGGGCTCCTAATAGCACTTCTCAGCAGCCGCGTTGAAGGATAAATACATCATTAGAGGCTAAATACTACTATTAATTTAGCAGTATTACTGCTATTACAAAACTGCTGCTTTAGAAGCAATTACCCAATGACAAATTCAAATTACTAACATTAGTTCTTTAAAAAATAGAGGCGGTATCCACACTCAGAAATACCTGTGATCACATACAGTTCCAAATGCACTCACGTAAAAAGTGCTATTTAGCCTCTGTTACAGTAGACCAATATGGCCCTGGTTCATGAACTAAAAGGACAGAGAAGTGCTCTGAGGACTCATTTCAATTGAAAACCCAGCCTCACTCCCCATGTGGCTGTAGCCGGTCATGTGTTGTCAACCGCAGCAGAAAAGTGGTCGCAAACAGCCAAAGACCAACATGTGTACACCCATAAAGGGAATGCTTTGCGTTCCTAAAGGGGGTGGGATGGGGGCTGACACGGGAATGGGGACCGTTAATAAAATGCTGAGGTTCGATAAACAAACATCTTTATCGTCAGTGGACATCTGAGGTTACCATGGTGACCTGGCATTTAAGCACTGTCGCCCTTGTTGCCACGGGCCCCGTCGCCAAAGACACTCCAGTGTGGTCAGAGCAGGGTTGTCTCATTAGTATGTGCTGCTAAACTCCAGCATCTGGGCGCCCGTTCCTGCTGGCGGCACAACGAAACAGATGGCTAAAACAAAATTTTGGGGAAATTCGCTGAGGTTCTGAGACCTGCAGACACAAGCCTATTTTAGCTTGTGGATAAAGCCAGGACCAGGTACCCAGAAACATACGGTATATATGTTTACATAACTTAAAATTTCTCCCCCTGAAGAAATCCTTCAGTTTTAGGTAAACCCTTATTTAGTGCCTTTTACGAAGAGCAAACCCTGGAAGCGTAGGGTAGGGTATAGAGCAAAGTGCAGCCTAGTGCAAATGGTTATCCTCTTTCGAACGCTCACACAAACACCCCACTAACGCAGCCACACTTGTCAGCGGCATGTGTCCAGATTGGTGAAGGAAGTCCACTGTAGACAGTGGCTCTAGTGGATAAAATGGTCTTCACGGTAAGCGTGAGTATATGCAGGCGTATCTCTGTTAGTGCTGCTTCTGCACAGCCTTCCTAATTGTGCCCCAGGGAGGCCTGCGGATGACCTTTCCAGCTGTGTGTAATGAAGCAGCAGCGGGGCAGCAAGGCACTGCCGTGGACAGTTATAGGACAGATAACTGATTCCGGATAAATGTGCAGTGGGAATTTGTCAGAGAGAATTGGTGACCAGGCTGCGGGGAGCTGCAGGAGACCTGCTATTGTGAGAGCAGCCACGTGGACCCTGCAGATGAACGTTGTTGGGTACTGTAGGGGATGGGGGGGTGAGGGAGGGGACAGCAAGCATTCCCTGTGGGGGGTAAGGGGTACACCGTGCTCATCTGGCAGTGAGCTGAGGGCCGCAGACTTTGGCCATTGAAGGACTTTCTACACCATCCCCCTTCCCATCAGCATACATAGAGCAACAGCATCACAACAGCAGTCAATGTGTGAAGCACCAAACCTGTGTGTGGGTGTGTGTCTCAGTTCACTGTATTTGATTCATGTCCCTTGAGGAGTGAAAACAACTTAAGAAAATTAAGAGGGTTGTTTCGATAAAACTTGCCAAAGTGACACAGCTGCACCAGAAGGTGTGCCTGTTGGACACAAAGCACGAGTGCAGATCGTGGGTGTGAGCCTGGCTCTGTGTGCATGTGCGTGTGTGTGCGTGTGTGTGTGTGTGTGTGTGTGTGTGTGTGTGTGTGTGTGTGTGTGTGTGTCTGCCGTTGGGTGTGAAAGCGGGGTTACCTAGGTTGACAGTGAGCCGGACGCGTCCTGCGTCCAGCTCCAGGCGCAGGGCGTCAGCAGAGTCACGAGACGTGGTGGCCATAAGGATACCGTAGGCCCGCTGAGAACGGAAGCGCAACGACACATCCTCTGCCTCTGTGTGCATTACCACTGGCAGGTGGATCTTCATGAACTTGCTGCCGTCGTAGCTCAGGATGGTGGCTTCTACAGGGATGGATGGATGGACGGGGGACACAAAAGGCGAGTTACTGCGCTGCAGCAGATGGGAAACAAGAGGGTTATCATATTACAGCAGATAAAAACGAGAGGGTTATCCAATGACGGCTGATAGAAATACAAGGGTTGTTGTAATACGGCTGGTAGAAACAAGGGAGTTATTGTTCTGCAGCTAAAGGAAACAAGAGGGTTATTACTGCAGCTGTAGCTCGGGACGGTTCAATCCGGAGTCCACGCAGGAGAGAGCCTTGCCGTGCTTTAGCTCATATAGACAAAAGTGTTACTCCTGCTGTCAAATTGAACGTGAAGACTGTGCTGTTTGCCAGATGGGGCTGCTGTCGATTGGAGAGGGAAGAGCTACCGTGGCGGAGAGCTTGGTCACATATCCGCAACCTCCACTTTAAGCACCGGCCTCAACGTGAAGCAAACCACTAACAAGGCTGGAGTCACAGAATGCAGACGGATGGGAAAACGGAAGCAGAAGCAACAGTACCAATACACCCCAGGAACAATGCATTCAATGATAAAATAAAGAAGATTTTTGAAAGACAAACAGAGCAACCTTTATAGGCTTGGATATTACACTGATGCCCACTGTTTATACAGAGAAGCTGCTGGAACATCTATAAAGGGAGCCTACAGTTAAACCACATGAAGGCCATTTAAAGTTAGATGGATTATGCAAATACACAAAAGCATGCAGTATAAGAGGACCCCGGTGAAAATGTACTTTCTTGCTTGAAGTCGGCTGACAGAACGAACGCAAATACAACGAAGCAAAAAAAGCTAGTAGGGCCGAACCGAGGCGGCCTCCCTTCCGACGAGCCGATCGGGAGCAGTAAAACGCAACGCTGCTTCCCAGCAGCTGTTAATTTGGCTGCCTTGCTTTTATTTCCCTGTTTGTTTATTTTTGGGCCACTAATTTTACGGCACTGTTTCTCTGCCTGCCGAAACCCGTCCTGGGATAGCGGAACATTGCACTCGCACCGACGCTGGTCAGAAGAGCGGACTTGTGAGATAAACGTTCTACGACAGAACAGAACGCAGATGTTTCACTCAAACGATGCTTCTATCTCATGGCCCTCAGAGTGAACCATAGTGCATAATGTGTCTCCTCTTTAGCATACAATAGGAAACATTCATAAAATATACATTTTTTATTCTTATTTCCAGCTGATGTGAACACTCAAAGTGGATGACAGATGAGGTCACTGCTTTTATTAGAGCCATTATGGACTGAGGGCCTCGAGGGAAATCAATGGGCGCAGTGAAAGGCAGAAATGAAATCCAGGAGCTCTGAATGGGGAGCAGCAATCCCCAGATTCACAAGTTATATCACAATCATAATCTCTGCCATAATACCTTTTGTGTCTGAAAAATAGTGATTAGCTTCAGAAATCCAAACAGAAGATCTGACTGAGGGATGGAACTACACATTACATCTGACTATCTTCTCAGTTCAGCTGAAAAAGCCCTGATAGAAAGGAGACAACACCTAGAAACAAATGACTAGAATGTTTTTCTCTAAACTGCCAAGAACAAAAGATATTGTATCAGGCTATGAGCACAGAGATTGCTACAAGTAAAATAAGTAAGGAGCTCAGCACATAGACAGGCACCAAAAAGAGAAATAAGATATATTGGAACCCAATAGGGGAAATTTACACTGAAGCTGAAATGTTAAAATAAATAAATAAAATAAATAAAATAAATAAATCTGGTTGTGGTCAAATATATGAACTCATATAAAGACGAGTTGGACGGACAATATATTACAATTAAAACGGTAACAAAGATCCAGTCTGAGAGACTGAATATCACCTTTCTTTATATCCTTCTTTCGGCACTCAAGGCCACAGGATGAAACATTCTCAGCTAAAACCAGAACGTAAATGTTTCCAAATAGCATTTGTGAAACTGAGCTCAGTTTCACGTATTTGACGTAGCATGTGCTTTTCAAGAAGGGAAGGTGATCACTGTCAAAAGGATTTTAACACAAGCAGTTCAGTAGGTATAACATCCTGAGTAACAGAGGCAGCAAAAATCTTATGTGGCTTTTTAATTTCTTAAAAATATTTAAAGTACTGCAACAGTGGGATATCCCACCCATAGCTTACACTGACTGGCACAGTGGCCAATCCTTCTGCGACAGGCTCCAGACCACTGTGACCCTGACTTAGACAAGTGGGTCAACAGTAGCGAATGAATATTTCAAATGTTTTAACAATTTAAATTTCATTTACATTTTACAGTTATACTTTGTGTATAACGTAACTTTAGCGTTTAAAATTAATACCTATTTGTAGTTATTCACCTTCACAATTTATAATTACGTTTATGTAAGATCATGTTAATGGGTTATGACATGAATAACGACACACCGAGAAGATGCAGATAACGGTTTTAAGCACACTGAGAATTCGCCAGGATATCGCCATCTTGAGTGCTGGATTTGCAAAGCAAAGTTTCCTTTTCAGCAGGATTTAAATATTTTGGGACCTTTCGGTGTGGTTTTTAATCTCCTCTTTAGCACCCATCATAACATACTTATTGTTTAGTTTTATTTATATACTTTTATTGTATGGGTGTTAAAATTAGCTTGAATTTTTAACTATTTTGCTAAATAAAGAACATTTTATCAGACGGAAGCAGTGAATGGAGAGATAACTTGTTTTGGAAAGATTATGATACCAAAGATTTTTAACTTGTTGGAGAAAAAAGTCCCAACTGTGGCTTACACATATACAACACATAAAACATGTTATTTTCTTTAACCGTATATGTAGACTATGTTCACCGATAGCAGGATGTGCATACCATTCTGTTTTCAGAATCACATTGTCGTTTCTGGGGAAACGGAGAGGAGCTGTGCATTTCATACCTCTGTGTGTGTGTGTGTGTGTGTGTGTGTGTGTGTGTGTGTGTGTGTGTGTGTGTGTGTGTGTGTGTGTATTCACAGAAGCCTAGCCACATCTTGGGTCATTTGGGTGGAGGCACTGCCAAGGGATGGAAACAACTGGTTGAGCACACCTGTCCAACCAGTTTCCAAAGAATCCACTGGCATGAATTCAGTCTCTCCCTCCCTACCCCTGGAGGGGCGCTGCAGGTGACAGGGCTGGAGATGCCGGGATAACAAATGAGCATTTCCTGCCAGACACCGAGAGCGATGAGCTTCATTTGGGGGCAGTTAGAGAAAAGGTGAAAGAGAAAAGTCTGCAGGTACCTGAGCACTGTGGTACTGCCAATAGGGGCATTAAACTCACCCACCTTCCCCTTATATACAAGGGTGGGGGTGAGGAGAAAGCAGAAAGAATTGCAGCTAAGGAGTCAGACCTGCAACCAAAGAATTAATTGTTCAAGCTCTGAGTGAGGCCCTGCTGCTGCTTCTTTGAGGAATGAGTAAAGATATTTGAATTGCAATGACACAAAAAATATGCAGCTGAATGAGTAAAGTGGAAGCTTTGGACAGTTTCCCAGCACTGCATCCCACACTCAGATTTCACTTATAGCCAAATGGCAGCTCAACAGGAGGTTGAACCCCAAGCTTACAATGCAGATGAATCATAAGCCCGTGAGCTGGTCAACAAGGTACATCAAACATTCATCGTTTAAATACACCACCCTGACACACTCCCCGATCAGAAGCCTTGAGGCACGAAATGATAAAGAAGGCTCTTTCCATTCCATTAACGTTGCCCTGACATTTCATACTATCCACAAATCACTTTGCATAAATATAGTGTCATGAAGGAAGGTCATCAACAGAGCTGATACAAAGACATGACAACGAAGGCTGCAGTATTTCCCCATAAATAATTACTTCTATTTATATTTATTTATTTAGATGGCACTGTCCACCAAAGCATCCTAGAATGCTTACTTTAAATGATTTACCCCTTTAGACAGCTGGGTCATTTTTACTGGAGTAATTGTGGGACAGTTTCTTGCTCAAGCGCACTACAACCGCAGGTGAGATTCAAACTTGGTCTTTAAAGTCCAAGGGAGCTGCTCGAACGACGACACTACCTGATACTTGCGCTACTACTACTAATAATACTTCTAGCACAGTATACTTAACAAAACGTACTCTGGAAATTTCTGGAAAACTGTCAACCATAATTTTACATAAAATGATGGGTCAGTATCTTCCACAATATTCCTACAGCACAAACAGATGGCGACAGAGTAAAGTATGATGCTGCGGAAGATTGACAAAGTAAAAGGTGACAAACTCCTGTGCAGGCAATGTGCGCACACCCTAGCATCTATGACTCAACAGGAGTGATGGATAGTTGCCATGGCAACAGTTGATTAGCGAGTCGCTTATAAGGGAGGGTAGATTGAGATCTTAAGAAAGGACCAAGAGGACGATGAAAAAAAAAAAGAGGGAGAGAGGTGATAAAGATGAAAACGATGCACATGAAAGAGTGGATATGCAATTATATATAAACTGATATGGGATTTTAAAAAAGGTATGAAATTAATTTTCTGTTTACCAACACTTTTTTTTTGATGTTTTGAGACTTGAGTGATTTGCAAAAACTTGTCTAAACTTGTTATAGCAGTAATGCTAATTTATAATTATATGGGGTAAGAGGCTGCGATGCACTGAAAACAATTATAAAATTAAAGCTAATTGCAGCAACAAAGAGAATATTTAATAACCCTTTACTGGTTCACTTGGGAGGGGGGTGCGGTGGCGCAGTGGGTTGGACCACAGTCCTGCTCTTCGGTGGGTCTGGGGTTCGAGCCCCACTTGGGGTGCCTTGTGACGGACTGGCGTCCCGTCCTGGGTGTGTCCCCTTCCTCCTCCGGCCTTACGCCCTGTGTTGCCGGGTAGGCTCCGGTTCCCCGTGACCCCGTAAGGGACAAGCGGTTCTGAAAATGTGTGTGTGTGTGTGTGGTTCACTTGGGCACCACCCACTCTCACTTTACTGGTGATGCTGGTTCCAAACAACCACATACCTCTGACCACCCTCCCGTTCCATTCTTTTTCTGCCCAACAAAGACACTGAAGTATTTCTTTTAGCTCAAATAAAGAATGAGATAAAATCTGCAGACCTGCGCACTTTTAGGAGAGTAAGAACCCCTCCTGGGTAATATAATGGATAATGGACTCTATTTTGACAAACTAGTATCTATTTCTTTACGAGTCTTCCTGTGCTTGATTCAATCGCAGGGACACGGAAACACAAAGACCCCGACGCACAGAAATGCACACAAGAGCTGTAAGTACAAATTAGACAACGCTAAGTAACACATGGGTAGAAAAAAAGAAAAAAACTTACAAGAGACATTTGCGTCTCATGTGCCCACAACTTAACATCCCGGAAGATATCGATACAATTTCTCTGAAAATAAATCGTTCACCTTCCGATGGAGCGTGCAGTCTTATTTATTCAGCTGCAGGCTCACACAAAGATGAGTCTTTTCACCGTCAGCCAGTGCAAGGGCAAAAATGCTGCAAGGTTTCTAAAAGAAAATGTCCCCACAGGGCTATTCATCTTCGAGTGTCCATTCTAATACACTTCAATTCTGCAGACAAATATACAACATACTTCTTCACTAATTTCTTTCATCACATACTGCAGTAAATTGGATTCCCTGTCCCCTTCGGCCGCAAGGCTCTTGCTGCAGTTCGCCTCGGTGTTTCCGTGAGGGCAGCTGCGTTGCGACACATGCTGCATCTAGGGTCTGGCCATTAGGCCCGACTGGTCACGTGACCCCAAGAACCATCGAGAAGAACGGTTGTTGCCTAATGGAAAGGGAGCGCCCATCAGAGAAACTGGCTCTCAGTTTAAATAGCTCTGTGGCACGAAACACTATGACACACCAAGAGGATGAGAGGCCCGAAAGCCCACCTTCGAAAATGACATAAGACCATCAGTGGGAAGAAACGGTCTGTAAGAAACACACACACACACACACACATTTTCAGAACCGCTTGTCCCATAGGGGGTCACGGGGAACCGGAGCCGAACCCGGCAACACAGGGCGTAAGGCCAGAGGGGGAGGGGACACACCCAGGACGGGACGCCAGTCCATCGCAAGGCACCCCAAGCGGGACTCGAACCCCAGACCCACCGGAGAGCAGGACTGCGGCCCAACCCACTGCGCCACGGCACCCCCTACCTGTAAGAAACATTCAGGAGTAAAAAGAACTAAAAAAAAAAAAAAAAGAAGAAAAGAGAGAGAGAACCAGAGCGCTTTCTTCTTTCACTGATCCAGAAAAGGGGAGCAAACAAATAGGAGGTTCTTCCTCACGCAAAACCACAGGAAGCACGCAGGGAAGGGAGGTGGGGGGGGGGGGTCCTGGGCAGCCGCATATCATAGAATCACAGCATGCCACCACCACTGGTAGCTGTCCACGGAAATGGCTCACAATTACATTAGGAAAGGGGATTCGGGAAATATATGTTCAACATCCATAATAAGCAGGAAGAACTGGCTCAAAGGCATCATACATAATTCAGTCCTACATGTACGGAGACCATCTTCACTGGAAGGCCTTGCCCATTAAGAAGAAAGTTATGTGCATACACATACTTTTTCCCTTCCAAATATTAGTGACATTAAAATAAACAGACACACCAACCATTCGATAAGGACGCAGATGCGAGTCGAACCCAGAGGACAGGGTGACTGACAGAGGTTTTGTTATGCGCAGCAGTACAGCAGCTCCTGCGGGTTCCTGCGACGGCGCGCATTAAAGGGAACATGCTCCGCATATGACATACCCGTTCACAGCATGTCGGAAACGTGCCAAACATTTTCCGTCACATAACGGACGTAAATAAACAGACCTCGTTCGCATGCGCATGCATAAATGTGTCCACGGGCCTGTCTCGCCAGCTTTAGTCATACAGCTGTCGTGGACATGATGCGAAATGCTTGCAAAATCAGTCTGACGTGTGCAGGTTACATTTCCGTGTATCGCTAAAGAGAGCAATGCTGAAAAGAGATGTGCTTTGCGACAAACCCTGTTCAGATGGCTAAAGGAGAGCTCCTTTCTCAAAAATGGCTGCATTCTGTGTTCAGGGTGCTGCGTATGTCACTTCTCATTAAGAGAACAATCATGTGTTCCGCAGTCTTTCTTCCCCGCCATATGGATCCACACTTTTTCCCCCGAAAACACCCTTTAGCTAATTAAGGGTGGGGGGGGGAGACGCCGGGCCGAGAATAAAAATGCTTTGTTTGCTTAATTAAAAGTGCACTGACTTAAGATGGGACAGCCCCCATCACAACTCCCCCATCCAATCATCACCCAGAACTTCCATCCAATATGCAGTAGATTTGTTTTGCCACAGGGTGGAACACCAAGAACGGCTTATCGAGGGGCTGACGGGGTCTTTCAGACACATCGCAACGACTGGTAGCTAAAGCGTTTGAGCTAGCAAAGCAGCAATCCAAAAACTTCACAACAGCTGGCCTGGCGCCAGGACAAATTCACTATCCATCTTGCTTCTGCAGATGAGGGCACAAGTCCTGTTGCCAACTAGAACTAAGGGGGAGGGCTCAGGAACCCAACAGAGCCCCCGGAGGATCTTCCTTTCGCCACACTTCCTCTATCGCTATTCCTCTTGAGATGAAGGGGTGTCCGACGAGGGACGCTGGTTCTGCTACGCTTGTCTTCCTCGCATCGTCCATCCAAAGGAGATTGGTTCTGCTGAGAAAATCAGTGGCAGAGGAGCTGCAGCTGCATTCGTGCGGACCTCTGCAACTGCTGTTCAAGTGGGATCCTAAATTAGTCCATTTTTAGCTCACTGTTTGTAAAGTGTTCACCCTTAACTTTAGGAAAGCCCAACAAGGCCTTTGAATGCAACACTGAGAGAATCTGAGGGATGCAAATGGAACTCTATGACTTTGCTTCTTCTAACCTGCTGAAGCGAAAACAATTACAAACTTTTTTTTTTGTAAAAAGTCACATAATGAGTTCATTGTCCAAACAACTCAACGATTTCTAGCCAACTCTCTTAAGACAGCAATGCAATGGGTATATGGCAGCATACTGCTAAAAACAAAAGTATAACGTTCTCGGTCATGTCCGATTCAACGGTGCCGTGAATACTCTCTGGAACAGAACCTTGGAACACACACACACACACATTTTCAGAACCGCTTGTCCCATACGGGGTCGCGGGGAACCGGAGCCTAACCCGGCAACTCAGGGCGTAAGGCTGGAGGGGGAGGGGACACACCCAGGACGGGACGCCAGTCCATCGCAAGGCACCCCAAGCGGGACTCGAACCCCAGACCCACCGGAGAGCAGGACTGCGGTTCAACCCACTGCGCCACCGCACCCCCCTCAACCTTGGAACAGATGCTGAAATTTCACTTTCACGGCAATCTGCATTCTGTCCTACAAATAAAGACAGGCAGAACGCAAAAAACTCGTGACGTGCTTTTTCGGAAGAGTGGGGGAGAAATTAAAATATCTATGCCTTGACTGTGTGCTCAAACATGCCACAGAAATGCTGCTGTAATAGCAGGGACACCTGTCTTAGCATGGTAAGGTTAATCTGGCCTAGTGATGCACGTCCTGAAGGGACCAACGGTTCGGCGTGGAGCTCGATCACACAGCTGCCACAGAGGGGAGCCTTCTCAGATCAATCGCTGAAAATTTCTGTGATACAGCAATGACTGCAAACATGGCAGTAAGAGTGTGTAGCGTGGCTGTCCTTTCACTGGAGAAATAGAGTCATTGCTCCCATGAGAAAAGACAGACCAACTGTCCAGTAAACTGCCCGTGTTTTGCATTTGTGGTTCATTATGTTCCTGATTATCGCATTCTAATTCATTCTGGGTGGTAGGACCTTTGAAACATTGTGCATTGCAATGTAATACCCATTATGTGCAGAAATGATATCAGAACTACGGCAGACACTTTCCATGCTGGTATGAAAAAAGCGCAAACTCGCAACCAATATTGATTTAGCTGATATTTTTCTCCAAGGCAACTTACAATAATTCACCCATTTATACAGCTGGGTCATTTTTACTAGAGCAATTCTGGTTAAGAATTGTTGCTGCCCCCTGGCATCTTTTCAATTTTTATTTAAACACCCCTCCCCTTCTGGCCCACTCTATACTTCCATTGGGTCCTGTTGCTCACCGTCCGTGACCCTCCACCATACAGGCTCCTCTCTGCTCCCGGTCAAAAGGGGCAAACTGGAAGTTGATCCCGAACACCAGTTACCAGCAAGAGCCTCAGAAAGCCCAACGGTGAGAGGTACAAGACAGCCAATTCACAGGCCTGTGTGGGGGCTGGACGTGTTGCGGGCTGTCGGAGCAACAGCAGAGAGGGCTGCCACTTAACGCCTGCCGCCTCCCCATTGCTCTCCCTCCATCCCTGAGGGAACAGCCAATGGAGTCAGCATGGAGCATAAAGAAAACTGGGAAATGCCAAGTGCTTCAGGCTCCAAGCGATGGGCTCTGCTGACGGACTTTCGATGCGGCGGCAGCGGGCTGAGCCAGGCGCCAAAGAGGCGGGCCCACTTAGCAAAGCGTGGCTAATCTGCACACTGCGTAATGATGCGCTGGCTCTAAGCCCCGCTCTAAGCCCTTAGATGTCTCCTTTACTTTGACACCCACTTCCCACACCCACCACCACCCACTCTTCTTAAATCGACACCAGGCCAGCCATGTACAATCACACAAGAAGCGTGCGTGTAGATACAGGCAGAGCGATACAAACTGACGTTTATGTAAATGTTCACGTATTGCCTTAAGTCCAGTGAAGAAAGGAGCCACGATTAAAGTGAGCTGAAGCAGCAGGTGACCACAAGAAAGGAAGGGAGAGAGGGGGGGGAAAAAAAAAAATCTAAATTCTAATTTCACCCAATATACATGGTACAGATGAAATAACCATATCAGCAAAAGTAAAGCATTTTCCAAAGATAGTTTAAAAAAACAGAAAACTGAAAATCCAGGTCAATGCAAGGAAAAATGCTTAAATTTTCCCCTGAATCCAAGAATGCTAATTAAACACAAATTCATAAAGAATATTTATTTCTCCAAAGAATTTGCAGCTGCATGGACCGGTAATTACAAAGCTGTCTTATAAATTATCTTATAAACTTTGCACCCTTGTTCAAGGTGTCAGCTAAATAAAGAACAGATTATATGGGTCCACCAACAGTACTAAATGTGCCCACCCATAAAAATTAAATGGCCACACAAAAGGAAGAGAAACGGCTGTAATGACAGAAATGAGTGTGAATTTGCGAGTCTAACTAAGGGCAGAGACAAAAACCAAACCCGCGCACTGGTATATTTCATGGAAGGGTGTATGGACCAGCAACAGATACAGCTTCATCGTGGATCGGCGGCCCACCTCTCTCGCAGGAACGGCCCAGAAATCCGGTACCAGAGCAGTCGCACACGTAGCGGTTCCAGCCCTCGCGGCACACACCGTTGTTCTGACAAGGGTTGCTCAGGCACTGCTTTGGCGGCTCCTTGGTGCACGAGGGCTTGACCCCTGCAGCCTTCTGTGCCTCTGCCATGCGCCGCACATCCTTGCTCTGTCCGTCGATGAAGAGGTCACGCACACAGCCCACATAGCCATAGTTGAGCAGTGCTGTCCACACCTCGGTGGGGAAGATGAGGCCCAACCGGTTCTCTGGCAAGCCCCCCAGGTACAGGTTGTCATCCAGGTCCAGAATTTCGCTCTCACCTGGGGCTGTGTAGGCCGTGCGTAGCGTATTAATGGAGATAGTTCCTGATTGGCAAAAGAAAACATTAGCATGAGAAGCAGACACAAGAGGATTTCACACAGTAACTGCAATTCCAGATGCTCTGAAGATCACCTACGGATGCGATACCGGGTGTTTAGGGCCTCAAGACACATCTCCTTCAAATTAGCTTCTTCCCTGATCGCCGATATTATCTCTTAAATAAAAAATATAAATGTGTGGAGCGACAGTAGACCACTCTTAAATCTACCAATACAACAGTAAACCACATTTAAAATTAGAATTAGAAAAGGGGCATCGACAGGTGATCGTGCCATATCTTATGATAGATTTTCCTTATGACTGTGAAACTCAGCAGTTTGTACGAGAATTTCTAAGACAACTGCATTACACTCGAATGTTCGAAGAATCAAAAAAATTAAAATCTTTTCCCACTCATACACATATGAAATTTGAATGTCACATTAAATGCACTTTGAGAACAATCTTTTGTATGTATGTATGTATGTATAAATACACTGACCATGCATTCACCATTCAATAATTCATTCACCCACCTCTCTATCTTTTCCTAATTCATTATGAATTTCTGATGTTTAACACTTAAATAGTGTACTGCTGACTTATTGCATCCCCTGAAACTTATTTAATTTCTGGAACACAATACTTCACATTCTCCACTGTATTATCACATAGATATACTGCAAAAACAAAGCAAAAAGAGCTCTTTGTTTTCATCATGTCAGCCAAAAGCAAGTGGAGAGTTTTTTTTTCTCCCCTTTGTAATAAATGCCAGGTCGTTTTCATTTTTCTCCCATTTATTTTTTGCGCACATAAAACAGTAACTGTGTGCATGTTTCTCTCCCTCAGTGATTTATGGCTTTCATTCAGGTTTAATTTGTGACCTGGAACACGGAATACAGAGGAGTACATGACTGGACTGTAAAGGTACCAGCGTCCAGGGCCGCATGCACCTGCCTTGGGGTGACTGATTAATTTGTGTACGGGCCAGTATTCCCATGCGCACGCTCATTGTGCATCTTTAATTAATGGCAGCTGCCAGAGTCTGTTGTGTCCTCTCCAGCAATCCCTTGCTCTGAAGGGTGACCCGGCTCGGAGAAACGGACGTTCAGGAGAACAGGGAAAGATATCGGTTTTTCTCTAGGCAACAGCCTCCACTCTAGTGCAAATGAACCGTGTGAAGGTTTTCAGCCAGGAGATAACCCATGGCACTGTTCAAGCTACATAGAACACTTTCTTTTTTTTTTTATTTACAACATCCATACCAACTTGTTTAGGGCTCTATAACAAGTTCCTGGTGTTCCACACACCCCGCAACAGAGTCTGCACTGAAGCAAAGGTGTACAATGTATAGAAGAGACATTCCTAGACTTCAGACGGGGTTGCATTCTGATAACGAAGAAGTCAATTTACGATGAGATTAAGTCAAACACCCTTAAAGCGACTTTCTTTTGCACTGACTCATTTAGCTGATGCTTTTTGTCCAAAGCAACTTAAAATATTAAGCTACTTCAAACCATTTACCCAGTTATACCCATTTACTGTAGCAACTTAGGGTAAGTACCTCCCTCCAGAGTATTACAGTCAGAGGTGCGATTCAAACCTGCAACCTTTGGATTGAAAGGCAGCGGCTCCGACTACTATTGTACCAGCTGCCCCTTGTATGTTAAAACATCGCCAAATCCCATTAAAACTGACAGTTATTACAAAAGAAAGGAGTTTCCCTTTATCAATTAGTGTATACTTGATAAAAAATAAAATAATTCTGTAAATAAAATAATGACAGACAAGCTGACTAAACACTGACTGACCACATTGACTGAATCAAGAAATACGGTTCCCTTGTAGCAGCACAGATAGCAAATCTTACTGTACAGCATAAAGAGCGGTCATAATTTACATATGCAGCTGGAAAATAATATAAAAAGGCCGATGAGATGGCCGTTGTAAGTTCGGGTCTTCGAAAGTCGGATGAATCATAAGTCCATGCCTACCTCTACACATTTGTTACTGGTGAGAGGCTATATTTCAAAATCCCATGAATGGCGGAAAATGGTATCTACTGAAAATAGTTTGATGACATGCATTACCAATGAGGGGTACAATTGAACACTACAATTGTGGAAAACCTTGCTTTACATAATTTTCAATAAATGACTCCCTTGGCAAAAGTTATGACCAGAACGAACATTTATATCTTGAGTGCAGAAGGTGTATTACATTAAGAAAATGTTCTTACGCTGAGCTAGGCATGTGTTATGCATTTCTTGAAAGGTATTATTAAAGACTGCCCTGAATTAAGTAAAATGCAATGATTGTATCTATTAAAATCAAACTCCATCAAAGCATTAATTTAGATATTGAAATATGTGTACAGAGTTAGTACTGACATGAACAAGGTAACTGACATTAATGTAGCAATATGATGAACAATGCTCTTCTTTGATGCCTTGCTTACTGACAACTAATTCAGTGAAATGTTAATAATAAATGAGGGCAAAAAAGTGCATAAATCATTTTGTTTGAACAGGCCTTAGGAAAAATCTTTTAAAATGGCTTTGATGGGTTAGAGTGCAACCTTCTGAATCCAAGGGGTTGTCACCTCAAATTCCCATCAACTGGCACAAAATAATGTAGCACCTGTTCATTCCCCATCTGTGCCGGAGGAATAAGACAGACACCTTAAATGAACATCCATCGTTTTATGCTTTATACGGCACACCTACATCTGTAGCTGCGAGAGCTGTATACGGGTGGACCCTGTCTTATGATGGTGTTACATTCCGGAAAACCCACTGTACATCGAAAATGCAGTTAATACACCTAACCAACCGAACATCATAGCCTAGCATAGGTGCGATGGCCATTACAGGCTAGCCAACTTCATGCTGGCCAATTATCTTGAGTTTCTCCTCAAGATTAATTGTCCTCCTCCTCTTCTTCAAACAGAATGAAGGAAACACAGATGGGGATTTCTGTGGTATTATGGACACACAAAACAACACAGATACAGGAGGGTATCTGTATAGCGACCGCGTGAAGGACTTGAGAGAGTATCGCACTGCATATCGCTTGCCCAGGGAGGTGAGGGTGGGAATCAAAATTCGAAGTGCAGTTTCTACTCAATGTCTATCGCCAGCTCATCGTAAAGTCAAAAAATCATAACTCAAGGAGCATCTGAATGACTGAAGTAATCAATACAAACTCCAAATCAGTATAAGGCAAATATTGCAATGCCTCAGAATGAAGTATGATTAATTAAAATAAACACATTTTTCTATAACTTCTAAATGTTATTTAAAAAAAAAAAGGAAAAAGAAAAACAGAAATGCATACAAGTGGTCAATGTCGGTATCCACTGAACACTCTTTTTGCTGCACTGAAATACAATATTTTAACTGGAAGATGAGCACATATCTTCTGTTAATGGCTCCATGATCAGCTATCCAAGGCAGATTCCCTTTGAATAATTTCCTTCAGTATAAAGCCCATGTGTAACAGGGAACTGACGCTGTACCTCATGATAAAGCATGTGTTCCAAACAGCATCTCACATTAACAGGCTGTAGTGCACCCCCCCGTATTGTGAAGAGCAAATGGGGGGCACCATGGGGTGACCAACTCCAACCTAAAAAAATGAACCAGGGCCTACTAGGTGAATACAGTTCGCCACAGCTGTCCCAACTCCTTCCCGAAATTATACCCCATAAAGCCGTTTGACTTTCCGGTGACGCTGACCTGGCAGCGGCAACCCATAAGGCAGCCAAACATCTCCCCCAGGTCACTGCTAATGGATCCACTCAATCACACTCATTACTGGGCAACCTTTGCTCACTCGGCCCACCGATTATGGTGAAGCAGTGAGTCAAGTGGTCAATTCCAAAACCACTCACAAACTGTGGCAAAGGCAAGCAGGAACAGACTTTAATGCGATTTTGTTTTCATTACTGCACACGGATGGGACTTGTTTTCCTAAATAACCTAGATGAAAACAAATAGGTAAGCGAAAATTGAGAATTTATTTAAGGGGCTTTTGAAAGACTCAACAAACGGGTCACTGCATGTAACAGTCCATCATAGACATACTGAGCTGAATTTCCAGTCTTTCATTGGTTCTTTCGTCTTGTTCCTTCCTCCCCTCTGTCCACAAATACTATATAGGATATGCATGCACTATATATGATAAAAGATGTTCCTTAGATACTTACGCCCCTAAATATTATATGGGATAAATATAAAATTTGCCTCAAAAGCGATAGCATGTGGCTTTAGACAGAATCTAACAAAAAATGTAGTCACACAATTCTTAGCACATAGGGGTACTATAAAGACATTATTTAAGGAGAGAGACACCCAATACCTAGGGGCAGGGCTGGGTGTCATCACCCTCTACAGGGAACTGTGGAGGATCAAACATGGATGTCACACTTGGATGGGGACGGCAGGTTCATAGATCAAACGAACAAATGTTGCCTTTCATCGGTGTCCTCCTTCTGTCAGCCCATGTCATGCCTGTTGATGGGTCGTCGCCGATGGCGAAGTGCAGCGTCTAGCTGGACCAGAAGTTTCCCCGAGTCTCAGAGACTGATTCAATCTCACCAGAAAGAACCACCGCCTTCATCTCGTAAAACACGAAGGCTATGACACTGAAATCGCTCAAACCACCTTTCCCCGAGTGCTACAAGCTGGATAACCTACTCAATCCAGACACATGGAGTTCAACAGGCCAATGTCTTTATCATAAGACTCAGAATTTGCGTACAGTCTAATTCAGAGGTTGAATCATTGCATTCCGACAAAGGAGTATATTACCAAAAAAACTAAAATAAAAAAAGATGCCATGTTATCTTGTTGTTCTGCTCATTTCCATATGGGTTTAAATCTTGCTGACTATATGACTGAATATATTGATGCCAACAATATATGATTAAATTGATGCTAAAGACAAGAAAGAACCATTTGTGATATCTCCAAAGCACTACATTGACCTGCCTGGAATCTCTGAGTGGACAAACAGAGTCCAGCAACTATGAACTAAATAGCACTTGAAGAATCCATTGAAACTATACTACACAGTATTTCTAAAGACAGACAAATAATAACATACAACTCTAAAACGAGCCAAAGATGGAGGAAACGATGTGGAAATGGGGACATAACGATGTAAAAATCTTAGACTGTTCCATTCAGACGATGCATAACAAAAGGTGAAAAATGACCAGCAAGTATAAACCCTTGAACATTACTGGTTCCAAACCTTTAAATCTCTGTAGTTTTAAAGCATTCAAAGGAGCAGTGGCTCTAAACTATTTGGACTAAAATGGTTCAAAATCCCAGAGGGGTTTTAAAAAAAAAAAAAATTTGAAACCTGCACTGGTGTGTGCGTAAGCAACAATCTACTCCTTCGCAACAGAGATGGCATCCCCTCTATGAAAGAAACAACTGCCATGAGTCTTCACTGCTCAGAAAGGCTTAATCTCCACTAAATATGTCTTAAGATGCCTTGTCTGAGATGTCATACATCTCCTGGAGAATGCAATGTGTAGACCGATGATACATCCGTGAGTAGAAATAGGATAAAACCCAAGGAAACGATGTAGCACTAAAACAGCAATATAAAGGCAGCTTGTAGTGTGGTGCTTAGGGCTGCTGGCTATGAACCCAAAGGTCACAAGTTCGAGTCTCACCATTAGCTGTAGTACCCTTGATCAAGGTATGTACTTACCCTAAATTGATCCAGTAAAATTACCCAGATTTATGAATGGGTAAACAATTGCAAGAAGCTTAACATTGTAATACACTTTGGAGAAAAGTGTCAGCAAAATGAAAAAACGTAAAAAGGGTTATACTGATGTATAAAAAGGGTAAGATTACAAAAAGAAAACTAGGAATTCAACCGATGCACAATTTAAACTGTGCTGCTAAAACTTAATGAGTTCCCTTTTCAAAACAAGTAGACATCTCTACTATTCTGAAACGTTCCAGTTCTGCATGAAGGGATTCTTCTGTCTGTACACACTGATCAGTTCTGATTTCTATTTGCTGCCATCACACTGGATTTATGAACCGAATGTGGCTGTAACGCTTAATCCATGAAAATCAGCAGTCATGTATTGAGGTAGCAGACACGACTGTCCCACAGTTCTGCTCCCCCCGGCCATATTGCAAACCTCCTCCATGTATACGTTACACTCTCATATTGCTTTTCCCCATGTTCATTTTGCATCTTAAGCAGCGCTGCTCCTTCAATCCTAAACATGCCAGGGGGATTAGCGGAATCCACTTAAAGCGATGCGACCAAAGCTCCAAGCCCTACATGGGCTGCGACTGGGTTCTCTCCTGCCAATAGAGTGGTGAGGAGTGTTTCGTGCTGTGTTGAGGCTACGTCTGGCTAGATGCCGTTGGCAGATATTCGTGCCATTAACAGACAGGGCAGCTGGTAGAGTGACCACATCACCAGCTGCTCCTTAGCTGTTCCATTAACTCAGCACAGTGGTTATAACTAGCTTTCTCTGCATTCAAATTCTGTGTCTTTGCCGTTGATTTCATCCAAAGTGGTGCATGCTTTATCCCATTTTCATTTTAAATTTACATTTCTTTATTCAGCATATGCTTTTCTCCAAAGCAACTTCCAATGAACTCTATGTTCAATATATGCTCAATAACTCTGGTTCATATTGTTCATAGTGTAGTAACTAACAGTGTAGTTAATAGTGTAGTAACTTGTGCTGAACAGCTGCGGAGAATGCAACAAGATATTCGCTACCTGTGCACTTGTGGATATGGTGAGTTACAATAAAGTGATATGATTTAGTGTTATCAGCTCACACACGTAATTCACCAAGGTGACAAACTGCTAGATACACTACTTACACTGGGTCACTCATCCATACATCAGTGGAACACACTCTCTCACACACACACAAACTCACACAAAATTTACCTATTTGTATTTTAGAAAGCTAGGTTAAGGACCTCACTTAAGGGTACAGTGACAGGGCACCTAGTAGGTTATGAACTGGCAATATTCACTCCGCTCACAGCTTCCAATCTGCCACATTCATGCAACTATATCTAACATTCTGGTCCTTTCAGAGACATGTTGTCATTTGTCATTCCCATGGTATATTTTCAAAGAATATTTGAACACAGGACATCAATTCACACTAAGGCAACTTGTTGAGGCTGCTTACTTGTGTGTCCTGGAATGACGAATGCCACATTATAAATAAAACAGCTGAGCTGCAGCTGAAAAGCTTCGTGTAACCCATGTTTCATGATTCACTTGGCTCTGTGATCTATTGTTGATTTTTGCTTTTTTGTACATAGCTTGCACAAAATCAATAATTAATAATGAGCCTTCAGGCCCTCTGGTAACCCAGCTGGCAGTTTTCAAGTTTTCCATGAATGCAGTCACGCATTTCTGTTTAGAAGTTGCAGGTCATGGTCTGCTTTTACTATGCAGAAGTAAATCGTAAACACAGCGGTCCCCCCTTAACCAGTAACGTGCGGACTACCGCGGTCCGAAAATATTAAATGGAAAATTCCGGATAAAGCATTCCTAAGTTTTAAATTGCGCACCGTTCTGAGTAGCTTGTGGAAATCTTGTGCCGTCCCGCTCAGGACGTGAATTATCCCTTCATCCAGCATATCCACGCTGTATACACTGCCTGCCCGTTAGTCACATAGCAGAGTCTCGGTTATCAGATCGACTGTCGGGGTATCGCAGAGCTTGTGTTCAAGTAGACACCCCCCCCATATCAATACTTATGTGGACCTGGGCATAGGTCCTTAGTTTTCTTTCTTCTTCTGTATAGGAAAAACTTTGTATATACTGGGTTCGGAGCTATCCACGGTTTCAGACATCCGCTGAGGGTCGTGAAACATATCACCTGCGGACAAGGGGGCACTACTGTATTTAACTGAACAAGAGACCTGAAAAGACTCTGGAAGGTAAAGTCTGGAGACATAAAAATATGCTGGAGGCTTGAATAAAGGTTTATTAAACTATCCGAAGCATCAGTGATTCTGTGGCTTGCTGTTAAGGAGCACTGTCTTATGATTCCTCATCACACATGCTGACATTAATTGACGTGAAACACCTGCATGCCATCATCCAGTTACACTGAATCTTGCCATTATCTTCCCAGATGTTTCCTGGCTCCTCAGTTCAGTTACATCTGTCAGGCCACCTTCCAGAAAGCTTTCTGCTGGTACACCACACATGTCCACAGTCCATTACATCCATTACATCTTTCTCATCGTTATCTTTGGCTTTTGTGTTAACAGTTCAGCGGGACACTCCCACGCTAAAAGTGTTGACGGAGGGAGGTGTCCAGCTTATTTATTTTATCCAGATCAGACCGAAGCAGCTGAATAACTACCAACTAATTTTTTTTTTTTTTTTTTTTACATATTCAGCAACAATGTCTATGGCTTATCCAAGTGCAGCAGCTTATCCTGCATACCTTAAGGGCTTGTCTGACACTCAACTGGTATATACAGTAAGCTTAAAAAGTAGGGTCTTAGTTGTCTGTGTTTCACAGCTGACTTCCTGTTAAAACTGAATTAAATGCTAAGGATTTTGCTGTAATAAATCTGAATGCAAATTCTCCCTATGGCTGCCTGCTGAGACAACCTTCACAACCTTTGTCCTGGAAACCCAGTTTGAACAAAGAGCAGCAATACAGCATAGAGTAGTGTCCGAGTTTCACAGCTTTTAATATGATCTAATACGATTTAATAGGATCACGATGTGTTTCAAAAACTTTTCATTGTTTTGAGATCTGTAATCTTCACACTATGATGTGATTACATTGGCATTACTTTATCAGACGCTTTTCTCCGAAGCGACTTCCAATGAACTCTATGTAGTGTTATCAAACCACACCTTATTCACCGCGGTGACTTACACTGCTAGATACACTACTTACAATGGGTCACTCATCCAAACATCAGTGGAACACACACTACGGGTGAACCTGCACAGCATGTCTTTGGATTGTGGGAGGAAACCAGAGCATCCAGAGGAAACTCACGCAGACATGGAGAGAACATATGAACTCCACAGAGAATGAGCAGGGATCGAAGCCACGTCTTCCGACAACTACTGTATTATTCAATGCCTTTAGTACATCTGTCACTAACTAGACCAAGTCCAAGTGAGAACATCATCTTAAAAACTTCACTAAAATTTACATTTTTATAAAGGGCAAATTGTGTCTATTTTTAAATAATTATCTAATCAACTTTCAAAATATTTAATTTTCTGCTACAGAATATTAAAAAAAAATTCTTAAAAGATTTCACAACTAATATTCCGTTACTGTTGCTGAAGTATTTCAAGAAAGCTTGCTAAGAATGGACTAACATAAAATCATTTTACACATCATCTGCAGGAAATCAATTTGCAATGGAAAAGAAATGTTTGAAAGCACAAACTGCCTTACAGTGCTTGGAAACAAAGACCAAATTTTTTATAGTTGTTTACTTGCTCTTGAAATGTGACTCTCTCATGTGCTTTAAAAGAGTAAAACATGTTTCACAAATTTGCCTAATTTATTCAGAACAGCAGCAAACAGAAGTATCAAGGACAATAAAATGAAAGTTTTTTTCTCCAGCTTTTTTGTAACAAGTATAAAGTAGAAAACAATGCTTTGCCTGTAAATTTAACCTCTTGTTTGCCTGCTTTATAAATTAAATTATATCTACACTTGATTTCATTATTAACATATCTCACCGACATTTTATTTGCAGTGGGAGAAACAAAGAGGGCAATGGGGGGGGGGGGGGAGATAAAAAATTAATGCAAATGATTGAAAATCTCTGAAGTCTCTGCTTCAATACACATCTGCTCTGTTTTTATTTGTCAGACTATGAGAGTCTTGGCAGTAGAGTCCTGACTTCAAAATACAGAACAACGGGGTGGGGGCGTCAAATGTCATTACTGTGCAGTTCGGTAGAACTCTGTACGCAAAGCAATGATGTCTTGTGAGAGACAGGCTCCAGTTGCCATGGCAACTCAGCCCGAGCAGAAGGTGTGGCAAAATGGGAGATTCGGGAAAACAAAAACAAACATGAAGGTTCGTTTTAAACAGCATGTTATGACTATTTTTAGAATACACCTGTATTAAGATATGCATACATTCCTAACATAAGGATGTGATGAGTCTCCAGTGACTAAGTTAACATTTGAGAAATTCAGAATTTTAAACTGTATCATGTATTAGCAACAGCCAAAGTCATAATTTCCTTAACCTAATATTGAACTGTGTGACTCAAATCAGTTATTATTCCATCTGTGAATTTTAAAAAGGACATTATACCTATTGTAAAATTACAGGTTTCGAAGTCTTTTAAAAATATACAGTAACATGTTTCATAGAGTATGTTTGTAGATGTGCCCTTGAACCTCAGGTCCATCCGGAAAGCGAAAAATGATAAACAGCAGCAGACAGTGGACAATAAAATAATCAGTTACTACAGCTGGAAGAGATGAACACATATTACTCTTTAAAATACTTCCACTATGAATCTATGAGAACTAGGAGAATTACACCATGAGAACTCTGGCAGAGGCCTTTTTTGAGTTCTCAGGTGGTAGAGCATTTAATGTCCAGAGGCCATTTGGGACCACAATCTCAGTTGCACGTCATTTTCCTGGGTCAGAACAGTTCATTGTTCTGTAAAGGATATATTTGTTGTCCTTGGTAACGGAACAGAAATTGCACTGGAGGAGGAAAAAAAATGCATTTCTGTGTTAAACTGCCCTCTGGAACACTGAACCTACATTCTGTTTGCTCAAAGCCAAATATTTATCAGCGAGTCCTCATTTGGATGGGAGTTTTTGCTTGCTGCCGTGGTTATCAGCATGGGGTCAGCCAGTCTCAGTCTTCATCTTCAACCCCCCCTCGCTCTCTCCATCCCTCCCTCGCTGTCCCTCTCTCACCCTCAGCACAAAACAATGACGCAAGGGCCCGAGCCACAGCTGTGCCCGTGGACACAAACGCCACATTTAGCCATTTAGCCACTCACTGTCAAAAAGTCGGGACTAAAACTCAACAGTGGATGAGGGCAACAGAGCGGGATTCGTAACATTTTTTTATTCCTATACGTGTATTTATTACTAATGAAAAGCATACGAGGGGGGCGCTGTGGGCTTGGCCTGTGCCTGCTCTCTGGTGGGTCTGGGGTTCAAGTCCCGCTGGGGGTGCCTTGTGATGAACTGGATTCCCGTCCTGGGTGTGTCCCCTCCCCCTCCAGCCTTTTGCCCTGTGGTGCTGGGTTAGGCTCCGGTTAGCCGTGACCCTCACTTGGGACAAGCGGTTTAAGATAATGTGTGTGTGTGTGTGTGTTTCCATTTCTACTGTAAAGCAGTAAATTAAGGGATAGGATCACTTTCCTACAACCTTGGTGTTTACCCCTGTCCTCTACATTTTGTCTCTCCAAAACAGGCGTTAGATAAAATCAAATGTATAAATTATGTAGAAATCCTTTGTTCATCCACATTCTCTTTCTCTCTCTCACACACACACACTTTAAATATAATATATATATACACACAAACACACACAGTCTATAGGACTGGTCAACACAAGGCTTAAAAACTATGAGTAAATCAGGGCATGTACACAGATAAACATATGTGCACGTGTAAACTGGGCAAAACCTTTTTGGAACTAAAATCATTGCGCTTCTATATCAGGAGGAATTAATCTAACTGGTAAAAGGCATGACAGCATATAGTGCACACTGAAGAAAAACACTTTTGGAAATGAAGTACTGCATAATGATATATTGCATACTGAGTGGCAATATAACATTTACTGTTAATACTAATAAACAAATATGAACATTCAATGGCACAATAACAAGTAAAACTCAGAGAAAAATGGGAGACGTTAACTTTTTATGGCATGCATAACCTTGAAATAGTTACTGAAATAATACCACTTCCAGACTCAGTTCACACCTGATCTCTTAAGTTCATGTAAGGTGTAAATGTTCATGCTCTATAACTTTAAGATGATGTCCAGATAAACGTTTACGCAGCTACTCCTGTAGTGAAACAAATGTTTATATGTATCTCAAAATAAATATATACATATATTACAAGGAAGGTGATCAGCAATTGTGGATATTCTGATAAAGTTTTATGCAGCTACACGTGTGATGAACATTGGTTCATATGGTGGAAGCAAACTAACTGCACTTTAGAATCACACGTCTGCATCAAAGTGTCTATTTCTGCTAATGTAATGAACATGTATGTTCTATGAGATGTACGTCGCTCTGGAGAAAAGCATCTGCTACATGAATGAATGAAATGATTAATCATAATATTAATTATTTCAGAAGCTGGGCGTGGTGTTGGATGTAATGAAACCATGTAATTTCTAGGTACAGTGGTGGTGGGTGGGATCTTGCTAATTTGTGCCATGACATTGCTGCGTCTCCAAGTGCAAACAGTGGAAAACGATGACTTGGATAAGCAAACTGGGGAGCGGTGGAGGAGTCTGGCACTAGAATTTGGAGGACTCACAGCAGGAGGCGAGACCAGAGCGTCCTGTCCTGTCAGCAGGATGCTGGATGGGCCAGGCCCTGCAGCGGGTGGCAGCAGGACAGGGCCACCAAATGTACTGCTTTTCTTAGCAGAATCAAGCTGACCTACTGGTAATGGCAAGCATGGTGGATTGAAAATGGTTTACAGGGTACACAGTGCTGCTTATGGAACTTAAAGGCATACATCTCCGTGGGGAAGGGCATGTGGAACGTTATGTACGCTAACATGATGTGCTTGTCTGCGTGTTGAAACACGGTAGGCGTGTGGTGCACGCTTTTAAATCGGAATGTGTACACATGTGAGTGTCAGGAGCATTACCTCCCAGTCTTGAGGATCCAAAACAAATTGCCAGGTGTAAGAGAGCAGCTGTACACCTGGGGAACGTGCATTAGCCCTCCTGCTCCAGGGAAACACACAGCTGAACAAAATGGGCCGATCTGCATGTCAGATTGTAAACATTGCTAGTCACCCTGGGAAAATGGCACCTTGTTATGTATATAAATAATTTCATGGCTGAAGTTTGGGCATAGGGGAAGTATGAATGCGGAGTGAGGTAAATGTTGGGAGCCGTTTTCCAGTTTTCTATGTTTGAGCAGGAGGAAGGTACCTGATCTTCCATCCCGCTGGAAATCCACGTGGTACCACTCGCCATCATTGACCTTCTTATTGACGGCTCGGGTCTTGGTTGTGCCAGAGCCCATGTCTAGCAATAAGTAGAGGTGGCCATCCAGCATCTCAATGGCGAAGAAGTCCACTTTAAGCGTCTGTGGGTTCTTGTTGTCCTTCTGCTGCTTAGGCTTGCCATGGCTGAATAGCAACAAGCCATTGGGCTCTGTGGTGCGGAAGTCAAAGGAGATGGAACCTGTCTTCTTGGCGTTCCACTTGTGCAGTGTGATGAAGGACTCGGGCGTCTCAAAAGTGATCGGGTCCAGATTGGCTACATTCTCACACTTGAAGGCCACCACACCATGAATCTTCATCTTTGGGTCCCCTTGCTTGGCCAGTCTGGACAGCTCCAACCGCACATCATTGTTTTTATACACAACCTGCGGAACAAAGGAGAGGATGAAACACCATTAACATTTCCCAATCTTCATCATCTGACAAAACATTATTGTCAAGCCCATTACGACAGGAATTGCTCTAAAGAAGAACAGACCTGATATTTCTGACAGAAGAGCAAAGAAAAATCATAACTAGACTTAAACAAAACCCCCTTACTGAAAAACCCTAGGAGTTGTTAACGTTCACCTAATATCTCAGTATGTCAACCTTCACCAATTCTCCTTCCGCACAGAAAAAGGATGAAATGATTGCAAAACCCTATACTGTTCCATCAGTGGTACTATAAACAGGAGAGCAGCTCTGTCCAAAGGGAATGCGCATTGTTGGAGTGATGATACTCCATATGAAGAGAAGCAGTAAAGGAGGTTATAATGGTCAAGTGAGCCACAGCTTCTCTCTCAGAGAAAGGAGGGGTTTGTGTCTCAGACACGCGGTACTTCGCATTCGCTAGCCCAGAAAGCCACAATGAAGTCCACAGAGGGACTCTGGGCCACTCTGAAAACATAAATCTGCACGCAACCAGAATGGACCCAATGGAAAAGCTTAAACTGTAGGGTGAACTGGGAACTGTGCGGCGTGACGGATGCACACTAGTCAACAGGCAGGGGTGCTCCACATGGCAGTAGATGCAATCACACGCAGACCAGTGTTTGTCACATCGGTTCAGCTGAAATCAGGACGGTGGGTTCTTCAAATCACTGACCAGTGCTGTAGTTTCCCTAAAAATGTTGTAAAAACATTCACTGAGTGTCCTGTGCCTCCAGCTCTGGACCACCATAACCCCAACTATATAAAGCGGTTACTGATAGCGAGTGAGTGATATTTTTTTTTGCTGTTCTTATTTTAATTTTGGTAAATTTTGTTATAATTCTCAATGAAAGTGTAGAAAATTTCATCCGGCTGCGGGCATACAATAAAACACTGATAAAATAGTGCGCAGACACATTTTAAATAGCATTTCAAAGGCAGCACAGCACAAGCGAATACAAGGGTACAGAGACGTTTACAAGGTATAGTACGAAGCAATTAAGATTCAGTGCTATTCTTTTTGCAATATTATCCAACCATCATGCTCTCAATGACTTTCCCGCACTGAAGTATAAACTGGCAATAGCTTCTGCCCGATGCTTCACCAGTTACAAATCCCAGTGCTCTTCCAGAGCAATACAACATAATGTGAATCACACCTTTGCCAGATCCAAACTAGTGAAACGCAGAGACAATAAAGGAAACGTACGATTCTGGTTACGAAGTTGTGAGACAAGAATTTCCTGGTTCTCAATTAAATGTTTTTCTAATTGCCTTGTGATAATTAGTGTGGTCTTATGTGTTAAATCATGAGTGATCCCACTTATGGGTTGTACAAATTAAACGCACACTCCGATGCAATTCAGTCAAGGGCATGTGGAACTCTTCTGCCAGACATCATCACTTTGTGTGCAGAGTGCGCAGCTGAAGCCTGGGGAACTCAATACAACACTGGAACACATTGCAGGTGTAGGGAAGTCAGGAGGTATACAAAAATGCTGATCAAGCCCGTTGTTGGGTCTCAGGTTGAAATATAATTCTCTGGATGATGGATGTGCTTTTTCAAAAGCATTCCCTTAACATCTACATTAATCAACTATGCCCACACTAACAGTTCAGCCCAACTGGTGGATACACAGACCTGATGAATTTTTAAAATTGCTCTTGGGGGATTTGGGTGGGTTTATTTATTTATTTTTTTGTAAGTAGAGGCAAGTGACAGTGAACTCTGATTTCTTCATACAGCTAAAATTGCTTACTTGGGATGGGGCACCATCAAACGCAATATCTATGTGAAAGGACATATAACTTTTAATTGTCACAGCAGATTTGAGACAATGAGGCAAAGCAGTAATGCTGAACCTCTGCAAAGTCTCCCTCTCCACCACTATGGCAGAGAAAGGAACTGAATAGGATCTACCAACTGCTGAGGCACCAGATGCACTGCGAGAAAATATTTCTAAGAGGCAGCAGTGCAAATGATTCAGCAATAAAACACAAGGGGCCACGTCAGGAATACCGATGCAATAAAAAGGACAACCATTAAATATTAATGGGATACACAGAGTATAAATCATAGAGCACAAATAACTGACTGAATCTGTTTATCTGATCAGTTTTATTAGCTTCCTATTTGTTTAAGCTTTCAGCAATGCAAAGATTTGTATAAGGGTATTATCAGTAATTCAGTTAGATGTGTTTTATGTACTGATTGCAAAATTAAAGAATTTTGTGAAGGCTCCCAGCTACAGTACACATTGTTGAGTCTCAGAAATGCATTATTCTTAAGATTGCTGAGTTTATTTACTTTCACACACACACACACACACACACACACACACACACACATTTTCTGAACCGCTTGTCCCATTCTGGGTCGAGGGGAGCCGGAGCCTACCCGGCAACACAGGGCGTAAGGCTGGAGGGGGAGGGGACACACCCAGGACAGGACGCCAGTCTGTCGCAAGGCACCCCAAGCGGGACTCGAACCCCAGACCCACCGGAGAGCAGGACCTGGTCCAACCCACTGTGCCACCGCGCCCCCCTTTATTTACTTTCATTGGGGGTATTTATGGAAAAGAAAAGAGCAGTAGCTGCTTACCCACTGAATTTGCAGCTGTCATTAATCCACTTTGCTAATGGATTAACCTATGACTCTCCGCAAGTACACTTCCAGTAAAATTGAATCCACTTTTCACAAAGTTTTCCATTAAGAGGTACTGTGTGCAGCACTAGCACAGACGACCAAAAATTAACCATTGTTTGACACAATGAGCTTCAGACTCGAACAGCATCAGATGCATAGAATGGGCATATATATATATATATAAAATATATTTCTTTTGACATAGGTATGCAGCATCGATTAATATCTTGACCTTTGGAGCTTGATAGCATGTTGCTCTGCATATCCGAAGGGCAGCATATCAAATATGAACCGAGGGATCTGTGACTGTTAGATTGACAATCGATCTATTATTCAAATTAATTCTCTCACCAAACTCAGCATCGCTTCAGTGCTGGAGCTTCTGAAATTTTTTTCTAATTTTTGATTTTCAGTGGCTGCGGCGTAAAATGTGCATGCATTCGCACGTGCGTGTGTGCGTAAAAAAGAATATCTCTGAATTGAACAAGAACTGCAGGCTTCAACAGTGGCATGAATTTAGAGAACCAGTTGGAAGGACAACATTGTATAGCATATGACAGGACAGTAACCAGTTAGCGTCTAAAAAATAAAAATGACTGCATGAGCTAACCGTAAATAAGGAAATCATGAAAGGACTTCCACTGATCTGTTCAGTTTCCCGTGTTTGGCATGTTTCCATGTTTGGGTGTTTAACATGGAGGAGTATATTTTGGATGCCTATGCATATCAAGGATGTCCTGTAAATCTCAAAACAGGGTGCATAAACTCATCCTTCTACGCTCTGCTAAGACAGTTACTGCGGAGTAGAGCCAGACAACCTGCGGCCTCATGAAAATGCCTTTCCTCCCTGACAGTAAGTTTAACGCCTAATGGCTCCTCCCTTGAAAGAGATGGATAGCAAACAGGGATAAATAATTATCTTGCCTCCCCTTCAACTGACACTCCTTTGTGTTGAGAGGCAAGTAAATTGGCTTAACAATCGCCTACAAAAGGACACTTCCTGTGGGACCCTGTCAGCAAGATGGAACACAAATGTGAGACTATGTTGACATCAGCAATCTGCCTACGTCCCACTGTGGGCGTCTGACAAAGGGGGGGAGGAGGCACTGTAAATCACAACAATGTTTGCAATAATTACAGGTTTTGCTTGGTGACTTGACAGGCTCCATGAATGACATATATAGACAGAGACATAGACAGAGATGCATATAGAAACTAATCACCCCGAATGTTAAGTACTACCGCCTCCAATAAACTGTTACAGATCAGAAGACATAGCAAAGGTGATCTGCAGAAGGTAGGAACCAAAGTAGTGTTTTAAAGAAAAGACCAAATTTGGTCCTGGAAGTGTAAAAGGCAATCGATAACGGTCACAAGACAAAGGGCAGCGTTTATGCAGGAGAAACGGCCAGGGCAGTGACTGTCTAGATAATACCAAGGCTATTGCTTTATGAACTTCCCAGCAGCAATCAAAAAGGACTGTGACTGCAGCAATGCAGAATTCAAATAAGTGTGTTCAGCACACATGTCCATCAAAAACCTTACATGTAATAAGCCAAAATGTGCACAACTGCAGCACATTGCCCACTGAGACAGATTAACATTAAGGACAATACCGCCGTTACAGAAACTGTAGCATCTGAACTATTGTTTGCTTTACAGGATGGCCACATAAACAGTTCCAGATGAGAACATCACTAAAGTGAATTAAGTGTAAACTAGGATAAGAGCTGAGCTAATGTGCGACCCACAAGTCCCTGAAAGACACAGGGCTACAATTACGTTGCATAACTTGTTTGGGAAACACATCCGATGCAATTTGGAGGAGAACCCAGGATGTGTACTTAGCACTGCATTAGCCTCTCAGCAAAACATGCTGACGAGATGTCCATTCCAACACTACTGTAATTGCAAGGTCCCACTGGCAGGAAGTGGAAGGTCTATCGTTTACAAGACCTAAGCAAATTCAGTTTAAGGAAAAGGGAGAGATCTTCTGGAGGAGCAAATCAACTCCCAGACCATTAGCATGTTAGAATGACCAGCTGACAGGAGGGAAACTAAATATTCAATACAAACAGTGTGTCAGTGTGACATTATCCATTTTCCCTCCATATTTTATGAGATTTCCATTATGCACATATGTAACTTTTATACACGTACCATCTGGTTCTGGGCTTCTAGTGATACCTTTCATTTCTTGGGGGGGGGGGAAATGAAGTACCATGCAACCTGTCCCTGGAATCTTCACAAGTAGCTGCAGAACAGCAGACTAGTCGTCGTTCTGTTTAATCTCTCTAAATCATGCCCATGATCAGTCTAAATTGGTTTCCCATAAGTTCTGTGGCAAAAGCTATGGAGCCCTGGCGTTCTCCTAATATGAAAAAACAACATTTTGCTAAAGGTTGAAAAAGACAGACTGAGGGAACAAGACATGTTTTAATGTGACCGAGTGCCTCTTCTCTTTTCACCTTTTAAGATCGAGGAGCAAAATACAGAATTAACATGGCTTTTCTACAAGTTAACACTCAAACCTCGCGAAAGGGAAAGGAAGAAAAAAACTGACATTCCATCCGCAACGCTCTGCTTGTTTAAAAAGAGGCCTCCGGAACTTTCTGTGAAGTAACGCGAGGATGAGCACTTCAGCTGGAGGTGAGGCCAGAAATGTAGGGCGCTGTAGAACAGCGGACAAAAATAGGTTTAAAGGAAGACGGAGAAATAAAAACATTTCAAATTAAAAGATAAATGAGGGAACCATTTAGCTGCACTTCTACGATTTGCTTCAAGGAGTCCTGCTGTTTCCCATGTGAGACCACATAAAGACCATTTTTAAGGTCAGTCTGCATTAAACATCAAATGTAAATTTAATAGCAGGTTTAAAAATATAATGGCTGCAAATGCAGAAACGAAAAAGGCTTTCTTTGTTCAGAGTGCACTGAAGTTGAGTGCCATGTGTTGAGAGCTCATTTCCAGACCTTGCCATTGCTTCCATAAGGCACAAAGACATGCAATTTAATGTGGTACACATACCACAGTTCACACATATAAATAAAACATACATATTGGTTGAGCTTTTCGACTTGTACGTAATCATACTTATTCCTTTAACTTTCAGGTAAAGACATATATTGGCTGTACAATTATGAACACGCTAGATTTAAACAATGTAGAGGTGCACTTTGTTTTTTTTTTTTTTTTTTTTTTTAATTATGACAGTAAGATTAACTTCTGTGGAAGAGGAAAAATGTCTTCTAGTGCTTTGTAAAGAGCAGGTTTACTCTACTGAGAGGGGAAAGACACAAAGCATTGTTATTTACCTCCTTCAGACAACCCATAAAGTTGTTGCTAACGGGTGATCCGGGCAAATCCGCTGTACTAGGACTGCCTCCGACATAGAAAAAGTCATCGGAGCCTAGCATGGTGTAGTCCTCTTGCGTATATCCAGTGGTGGTGAGAATGCCATCAACGGATATTGTTACCTAGACAACAAAGCACAGGGAAAGGACACGCTATACTCAGATACCTATAAGCAGCAGTCCGCCTCGAGTTTATTTCTCCTGTTCAGCCCTAGAAGTTTTGTCCTATATTTTGTTCAATTTTTTCTTTTCTTTTTTTTTTGTCTGAAACCCATTTTCATGTCTGTTTCTTTGTTCTGGTATTTATTTTGTCCAGTTTGGTATTGAATTCTAATCTGCAAGCCCCCGTGGAAACACGAAACTTATAAGGGAGTTTACCGATTATTCAGACTATGGTGTTAGTATTGCCCCTACTGCAACTCAAAAGGAATTTAGCAGACACAAAAATGGTGTTAGTAGAATGTATTCTAGGTTAGTTTTGCTAGGTTATATATTAGTAGGTTTAGCAATTTTTTTCTACATAAAAAAGGAAAATAAAATAATGTTTGGCGTGCTACTGGGTTAGGGCAAAAGCACAAGCAATTAGAAGCACCACAACAAACTGCAGTAATTAATGTGTCCCGCCCCCTCCCCCCCCCCCCAAAAAAAAAAACATGCCATAGTTTTTCATTTTGCATGCGTACACGCAAAAGGAAAACTTTTTTCAAAAAACCTGCACGCCCCCCCCAAAAAACGGCGCAAACAAAAATAATAAAAAATTTTTTTTAGAAAGTCCGATCAAGACACCGCCACCGCACCAAGCACATGCAAAAGCAAGGAGGTGTGCCGAAAAAAGTGGGATAATAGGAATTTTTTTTAAAAAAAGAAAAAAACACAGACAATCACATTTATCAAGTGAGGTTCATGGACCAATGGGCGGCTGGGACATCGCAGCAGGCAGTCAGAAGGCATGCCATGCAAAGTGAATGGTATCAGAACTGGCTGAGCCAATGAGAAATCAGGCCAGCCAGCCAGGAGAGTCCTCCTTGTAAACCACTGCTTGATGCAAAAGGCTTGAAACGATGCTCCTAAAAGGGTGAATCAAACAGAATTGGACAGGAAACAGGTAAAATAAGGAAGGTAAAAAACCAACGGATGAAAAGAAAAATCAAAAGAGTTGAAAAGTAAGCAGAAGAGTACCAACCGCAGTTCCCCTTTTTGTTAATGATGTCTACGGTAAAAGAAAGGAAAGGAAAACACGGCAAACCCAAACTAAGAAACAATTAGAATGATATCTACCGAACAATGTAGTTTGTTTACCATAGCGTGTCCAATGCCTGAGTGCTTTGTGGAAAAGGGGGGAGAAAGGAAATTAAAAACTGTGAACAGAATAACGATTGTTACTCAAAAAACGATATGATGGTCACTAACAGGTTAGTACATTTTTTTTTTTTTTTTTTTTGAACGTTAGAAGGTAACTGTTAGTAGAATGACACATTCCATGAATGACATGTTAGTTTTCAAAGCATGTTAGTAACATGGGAAAAAAGGGGCAAAAAGAAGGTTACGAGAAAGAAGCAGACTAACAAGAATGCTCCACAGTGTTACCAGCGCTGAAATTTGCGACTCCCTATAATGCAGACAGAGACTCAACAATATGGACCCCGTCTAACACTCTGCTCTACCAACCTCTCGCTTGTCCCCCGACACAACTATGACTGACAGACATTAAATGGTTCATAAGAGAGAATGCCTAAAGCACATCAGCAGACCCTCTTTAACGAAAGTCCATTGTTTCATTTTTTGCTGCCATTGCATTTAAAATCGTCTCTAATTGGATCAGCATTGCTTCAGATTGGAAGGTGTCCAATTCCCAACGCCTGTTAATCGCAGGTAACTCCCACACCTCCTGTGGTCGTATTGATGAACTTTAGGATCACTTTACTGCAATGAGACAAAGCAAAGCAGATCCTGACAAAGAATGGGTACAATGGAGATCTGCCATTTCCTCCAATAAGCATGCACCTGAAGTATCCACTCAACTCATTTTATTTAATACTAGTCATTACTTTACAATGTTTACTTTATCATTACTGTAACATTTTCAGAGAGACTGTCATTTGCAAAGTGAATTTCCCACAGTCTGAGCAGGAACAAATCTAGCTGGGCTTTTTGTGACCTTGCACACTGCTCTGCAGAATTGCAATGCAGCACAGACATCTTATCCTAAGGAATATGTGTTAAAAGTGTTCAAAATATTTTGAAACAGAATATAATAGGAGCATTTTGGTTTGAATTTCTTCAGAGTTGACACAAGTTACAACTTATCGGATATGTAGCATTTCATTAAGATTTAAATGAATTTGTGAAGTGTAAGAGTTTTTCTGGACCCGGCGCTGGAACAATTAAAATGCTTAGCTGTATCAAGGCTCGACATGCTAGAATAAAGAGAGCGTGAATGAAGCAGTCTGGGGTAAGGACCCACAGGTCGTCAACGAGGGTCTGCTAATTGCACAGGGGTCAAAGCTAAAGCTCTGCTGTTCGTTGGCGGAAAGACATAATTAAAAATGGCAAGCAGAAGGCAGGCCTGAAGGACAGGACTTGGTGGGAAAAGTCAGCCTGCGCACAAAAAGTGCATTTTATAACAAGGCGATATTCCGTTAGATGCAGCAAGCTGAGAGAGAAAGGTGCAGCAAGGTGAGGCAGAAAAATGCTGCCATTAAATCCCAGTGAGGAACCTGGGTATTTCATTAGACTCCAAATACTTTCGGTAGAAAAGCCCTCATTATTAGTACACCATAGTGGCTTTCCAAAACCACCATTCCCCTTTACAACAAGCTACTTTTAAGTACCCGTAAAAGTCTAGACATGTCCCTGCTCAAATGTAGTACTTAAATATTTAGCTTGTTTTACATTTTATAAATATTATACATACATAAATAGATATATCAAACTGTCTGTGTAACAAGCCTTATATTTATACGATTTATGTCATTGTTTTTTCTTCTCCCATCATCCGTTGCACTGTTACCTGACGGAGATTCCGTGTTACTTTGACATCATGCCAATCATTGTCATTAAATTTCCCATTCACCGGCTCCACCAGAGCTTCGAAGGCCCCCGAGCCCAAATTAATGACGAGTGAGACGGCGCCGTTTTTCAGCGCCAGGTTGACGTAATCAGCTGATTTGCCCGTGTGGAGCATGAGGCCATTGCGTTGCAGCGTCTTGAAGGACAGCGTGATCTCATCGCTGCTGCTCTGGATGGGGTTCATGGACAGGTCATAGCAGAAGTACTCCGAACCCCGGAAGGTGGCCACATACTCTTCCTTCCCTAGAAGGAGACAGATAGAACAAGAGAAGTTAAGAGCAGCGGTCTACAATGGAGCGGTCACTGTTGGAAATGAAGGTGGCCATCCTGCAGGTAGCCGGTGACACCATGGTCAGAAAGACCTAAAATTCTGATGTTAAGAGTGCAAGATAAAAAAAAAAAAAAGAGATAGTCAAAGCATGCCATATGGGGTACCAAGGTGGTAGCGAGGGACCACATTCACAAACCTACACTGAGACTCTCTGGTGGGTACTCTAAGTCCGACCCCTAAGGACTTAGACACATTTTTACCACTATTAAAAAGACAGATCCTTTAAAAAAAACTTCAGGAAAAATAGCAGTGAGATTCAAAAGAGCTGCCTTGCAATCAGCAATACATATTTCATGAATGTGCTTATTAATCTCAAATGTCAGGATCTGGAGATGGAAATATTTAAATAAAGTCCATTTGGAAAGATGGCAATAACTAAATCAGGCGTATTACAGGACAATACACCCATTTCCATGTTATTGGAAACAGCACCTCTTTTGGTGCTCTAAGCCCACTGCTCTCAATGAGTAAAAACTCAAGCGAGAAAGAAGACTTTTTTTTGTGAATGTGCAGAGGGACAAAGACCACTAATTTGCAGCACAAACTCAGTGTTTGGAAAAGTGATTGGATGAGTACAGATAAAAATATGTTCTCATGGTCAATGCTTCCATACTGTGGCCATTCTGTTGTATAGGTCAGCGCTCGCACTCGCATCAGTCGCACATCAGTCGTCAGGAGGACACTTTCAGACAGACAGAATGAAAGCATCGCTTCAGCGAGAAGTGGGACTCTCCAAGCCACGTACAATTACTCTCTACAATGTGTATCAATTTTCAAAGCCTATAAAAGCAACGTGCCATTCTATAAAGTGCAGCCATTTATCGGCAGATTGTTTTCATGAAAAGAAGAGGATTCAACTCTTCAGTAAACAAAAAAACGGTATAACAGCAGAGTAGAGTGTCATATCAATATACTGTATTGTCTCTGAGCTGGAAACCAACCCAGTGGATGGATAAACAATTGTAGAACTAGTCAACACTACAAATATACAATGGTTTTGTTAGGGACTTGTCACTTTTTCCAGCATTCGCATCAGGTACACTTCAGTCGCTGATTAGATGAGGTGCAATTTGCCTCTTTCTCCTCTTCTATAAGGGCATTGTGATCTGGATGTCTATTAGTGATGCCTTGTATAGATGACCGACCCCTCGCTCTGTGAAACTGTCCAGCAAACCAATTTTTATGAAACCACAGTATGCATCAACCATGTTGGTAGCGTCTCTCAGTCTGACAATCAATGCTGTGCTGGGCTGCAAGCTGCAGAATATCAGTCAAATCAACAGCATAAAAAAATCTTTGCCTGTATTTGAAATACATAAACTGCTTTTCCAAAAGCAGTGTGTGCAAACTCCAAAGAGTTGATTCTTCAATGATCAACAAAGGGTCCTAGAAACCTTCATAAGTAGCTCTGCAATCATGTTGCAGGTCTCCCTTCTTCCACACAGTCCATCACAAACATTCGAAAACACAACCAGCAAAGAGGCACAATGGATATTTTCAGTCTTTTTTTCTTCTTTTTTTAAACTTAACACAGCAGCCGTGTGCAACAGTGCTGGGTTTTACCTATCAAATCTTAAAATGTAAAAAAGGAAATGGAACAAAACAGCTGAACATGTTTCTGTGGGGGGAATCCAAAATAACCTCATGGAGGTAAAACTGCTTGGAAAAAAATTCTCTTATTTTGTGCACTTTCCAAATCCCAACAGCGTGCTGCTAAGCATGATCCTTTCAGTGGGTAACATGGTCTTTCCCTTTAGTGTGCATCCTTTCCTCAATCAGTTTCTCAACCGTTGTTGCTGAAAACCCTCAACCATTGACCCATTTGATATTTTCCCATGTGCTTCTCAAATTCAGCATTTCAGGCATCTATGCTGCCACTGCCAAATCACATAGCTGGACACATCCTTTTCCCTTATTCACAATGGCAGAAAAAATGGTAAGAGAGCACAAAGCTGGAAAACAGCAAATAGCATTTGTAAAACATTTGCAGGCTCCATTTCACTTCATTATATCCTCTCTGCTGAAACCTTACTGTCATTTCGATTAATGCTGATTGCCATTTAATAACACCTGTAATTAAAGGTGGCACTCTCTTTTCCCTTCATTAATGGATGTGCAGGACATGCACTTGTGGTTCAAAAGATGGGATGTATATCGATCGAATTGAGGTAGTAACAGCATGTGCTCTTCAGATGTAATTTAAAATGCAAATAAAAAGTATCGAGGCAGTAAGGGAGAGGCTTTGAACAATATCACTTAACTCATTCTATAGGATAATGGAAATTAAAGGAAAAAATTAAATCTGACAATCTGACTCACTGAAACACAAAAAAGCTGATCAATGCGATAATAGAGAAAAAAGCTTACTAAAATCTTCTTGTGAAACAGAGAATTTAAGATAGTTTTCTAACATTCTTCCCATTTTAAATATATGAATACGCATTTAAGAAGTACAAAAAGCTGTCTCAACCACTCCATGAACTACATCAATGAATTGTAGTCTCATCTGTGCTCAAAAGACTAACTGTTTCTTCAAATACCCTGGCCCTTTTCATGTGGATGTGGTTCAGACATCAGTGCACCACTGACACGAATGTTAGATTTGCTGTTACGGCTTGTAAAGGTTTAAAGGAGCTACTTCAGTGCAAAATATAGCTGTTCAAATTCATGGCTCGGAATAGCAAGCCTTGAGAAGTGGACAAAGTGTAAAATAAGTTTATAGCGCCTGTGCATTGCGTCTGAAATGAAAACTGGGCTTGGCCTGGAGGAGAGACTCCCGCTAACGAATCAATTTTGAGCAACTGTATTCTGCACAAAATTACTGCAGCAGTCACACATCCAATGTCAAGTTTGTATAATATGTCAAATGGTGTTTCATGAGCTTCAGAAAAGCAACTGCTAAGCAACCAATAAATAACTGACAATTGCGTGCCACAGTTGATGCTGCAGGAAAAAGGGCTGATGGAACGCTGTCTTATGTAACCCACACGCCAGATGTGGCTGTATAATCTGGAAGCAGTTTGCCACCAGTCACTGACATCAATTACACCTGGGGGCAAGCGGCTTATTGTCCCTTTACAGAACGGGCCTTGTGAGTGCATCGCAGATGCCGCGGCATCTGACGGAAGATGTCACAGCCGGCAGGTCGCAGCAACACCTTTTGTTTGCTCCTTTCCTTTTCCCAAATCCAGCTGTTCGCTGTCTCACGTCAGCAGTATGGTCCTAATGGCTCACAAATTAAGTGTCACGCTATGTTGTAAACCGCTGCAAGGGAAGAAGATAATAATGACTTACAAAAGGCTTGATTAATTATTAATAGGAACAGTTTCGTTTACAGCGTGTGTTCTGGTACAATCAGCATCAGGCTCTACCTTACTGGAAACGTGTAAACACTAATGCAGAAGCATGACTTCATTATCTCTCAGTCAACTCCAGGCTTTTTCAAAGTGCAAATTAAACTTTTTGTTAAGGATAGTAAGATGCAGTCATAAATGCACACCACAATTCTAAATGCTCCAACTATATATAAGTGTATATAGCATTCCAGCATTTTCCGTGCTCTTGTAATGCAATCGATGTTTACGTCATGCTGAGAAAATATTGTTTGACGAGAGCCCATTCAGTTTCTTCCTGCATTCCCTCATTGCTCCTGCACCTCTTTCCTCCAAAACCCCTCACTCCCTGGTCTCAGCCTCTTCTTATGATTTATTCAGAAAGAAATTTTCTCCAAAGCAACATACAATGCAAGCTTTGAATACTATGCTGAGACTATTTTATATAAGAAAACTAAGATTATTAACCTGTTTTCACTGCAAAAAATTTTTACTGACGCAATTCAGGGTAAGTACTTTGCTCAAGGTACAACAGCTTTAATGTGGATTCAAACCCTGGTCCAGTGATTGGAAGGTAAAAGACCCGAACAATACACTACCTGATGCCTCTTCCCATGAAATCCATACTGCTATGAAAGCGACAGCCCAATAAAAGCTGTCTTCCTGTGAAGACCTCTTTCCCATGAAAACTATTGTGTGTCCAGGGTTTGAGAAGAATTACTGGGGTAACATGGATGATTGAAAACCTTATCCCGCAAGGGGTAAAGGATGCCTGTTTAATGAGACCGCTTGCTTTTAGCTATAAATCATATATGATCTGCTTAAGGCGGCATGCAATTCTGTCTGAAGTAAGGACAAGTATTCTGATCAATAGAGCACACCATCAAACAAGCGGCATGGGGAAGGCACACAAGAAACACATTAAAGCGCTGAAACCGTGTACTTAAATACTGTGAATTATCTTCCTGCAGGAAAAACAAAAGAAGAATTCTACACCCACTCATGCCTTGTGAAAAACAGAGGTCTATTCAGACCTGACAAAATTCCTTCTCTCAAAATAAAGGCATTTAAGCTCTGCCGGAGACCCATCAAGGGTACCAACAATACGATTTGAGGTTTATACCCTCATCAAGGCAGCCCGTTCCCTTTTGGCTTTTTATAATATCAGCTATAGAGATTCAGCTGGGAGGATCAAAAAAGATTTTACTGTGCAATGGTGAAAGAATTATAACGGGTGCACAGTAAACGCAGAAATATTGGGCAGTGTTTATTGCCTGAACATGTACTCCTGAGTCCAGCAGGGAAGATGCTGAAATACTGATGCTGTACTCTGTTTTCACACTGAATTTTGAAGGTAATTCGTCCATTCATTCCTAGCTTTTTACTAAGATTCTACCAGGTCTTTAGCCCCAGCCCCCCAAATTTATGTTAAAGGTGCCAAACATTTTTGATAAGATTCACTGGAAGTTCAGTCCTGAAATAGTACGGGTAAGCGTTGATGACAACATTTACACACTGTGTTTTAGCATCATTTTGATTGGCATGTTATTAAGAAGATATGAAGAACTCGTCATATAAAACCTCATAGACCTGCATAGCCATGGAGAGACTTCTCCAGAAAACATCTGCGTCCTCAATCATCTTTTAGCAAAGAGGAAAGAAAAGAATATCCTCATAGCAGAATATAATCTGAAAGTGCTTGTCAAGTTTCGTTCCTTTTCAAACACGGCGATGGTATGATGCTCTAGTCTGTGAGTACTCACAGAAGCATAGAGAAAAATGTTACACATTTGTCTTTTTTGAAATCTAACATGTACTTCAGATGAACTGGTGACTGTAGATTGCCCTTTGGGTACGTGTGTGAGAGAGAGAGAGAGAACTAGTGTCCCATCTTTGCCATAGCAGTGTCTTATTACTCCAGCATAGGCTGCGGATGATCACAACCCTGCACAGGACAAGAAATAATTGATAATCAGTCAGTGTGAGGAAGTCCTCATATCATCATACAGTATATCAGTCCTGCAGAAAATACAAAGGTCTCCCGCCCCCCATCTTGCGCAGCGTGTGGTGTGAGAGAATGCTGTTAATGACGGTGTAGACTGCCACACAGAAACTGCTCTGCCGGAGGGGTGCGTGCGAGGAAAAGAGGTTGTGGGTACCGGCGAGTGCCTGGAGGAGGAAAACAAGGTGTGCTTTCACACGCCGTCATTTGTTTCTGTTCATTGTTTATTCATCTGCTTGTACGGTTTACACGGGATTTATCTGAAAGCTCTCCCAAAAGACACGCTACCCTGCTGGAACCCTGTCTGCCAGCTTGGCCGAGGCACAATTACCTCCATTTTTCATGGGCACACCGAAATACACACAAGCATGCAAACATGCAATAATATGCACACTTTACACCGCCCCCAAATAAAGGCACAAAGCAGTATGAGCAAAACAGACATACTGTACCACGAAGCTTTACACGCTTTGAAACCGGGACAATCAAGAAGTCTTTTATCTCCCCAGGACTGAGTGCTGGTCTGTATGCATGTTTGCATATGAATGTCTGTGTATATGTGTTTCTCTGAATGTGTGCACCTAAGAAAAAGACTGGTACATGTGAGATGTCTTTAGGACAAGTGTGGAAAGAACAGGTGACAGGTACATTTACATTTATTTATTTCGCAGATCTTTTTCTCCAAAGCAATGTCCAATAAACTGTGTGTGTTATCATCCCACACACCTTATTCAACGTGGTGACTTACACTGCTAGATACACTACTTACAATGGGCCACTCATTCATAAATCAGTGGAACACACACACACACACACACACACACACACACACACTCTCCAGGTAAACCTGAACAGCATGTTGTTGGACTGTGGGAGGAAACCAGAGTACCCAGAGGAAACCCATTCAGACACGGGGAGAACATGCAAACTCCACACAAACTGAGTGGGGATCGAACCCATGTCTTCTCGCACCACCCAGGTGCTGTGAGCAGCGCTCCTCGCTGTGCCACCATGCCACCCCATGGTGGTACGCTGCAACATCATAATACGTGCATGTGTATGTTTGTGTGTAAAGCCCACTCGTGGCTGAAGGCAGCTTCACAAACCGACGCAGTAAGCACTAGAAGGTGAACCACCGGAGGATCTGTTACTGCTCGTTGAGACACCTGTTTGTTTTGATGTAAAAACACGCCTCTGCACAAACTCGCAAAAATTGCAAAGACTGACAGGGAGGACAGGTCACATTCTGCACAACAAGGAAGCCACGAACACGCAATCAACTAGCTCATCCATCAGGAAAAACGAAGGCTCTGCCCAAGCCCGTCAAGCGGCCAAATTAGCATTCGTGATGTTAGCGGTCGCTGGCGACGCGTGACGGGGTACTGTCGCTTCAACGGAAAGTGAAAGGCACACTGTGGCAAAAATGCGGCAGAGGTGCATAATCTCACCTAACTTTCCGTTTCAGACAAACATCCAGATGTGTCGCTTGCTGCAAATAAAATGTGCCTTTAAGTGTTTAAGTAGCTCTGCTAACGGGTTGCTTTTCACATTGGCATGGCAGAGCGCTGATGCGCATCACTGTAGCACTGGCATAGAATATCTCTCCTTTTTCTCTTGTTGTATAAGCAGAACTTCACTTTGGGATATAATTGCCTGTCGCCTGTGACGCACTGCTCCTCAGTTTGAAGGAGAAGACTATTACACCATTGTTTACCCTCCTCGGGGTGAACTGTTCCAGTAAGAATTCAAATTAGATTTTTGTGTTATCTGGACTACAGATGAGGTCTTCAGTTGACTCGTGTAAATCACATTGTTTAATCATTAGTGTTCCGCAAAAATGTTCACAAAATCCAGAGTATTGTGTACGTCGGAGAACGTATTTATAAAGTTTGAATTATAGGATCCTGCAGAGGTCACGGTACTGCATGAGCAAATTCATCTAATTTATCTAATTTTTCCAGCTGCAACCCTTCGCAGTTGTACACAAGTAAAGTCATAATTGTAATGGCAGTTATTACAGCTATTAAATGCAAAATTATGCACTGGTCAGCCATATTAAGCTTGATTTGTGTGAAGACAAGTTTTAACCTGCTGATGATGGACCTGAAGGAAGAGAAGAGGAACAGCAGGAAAAGAAAAGTACCTGTCAGCAACCACTGCTGTAAACTGCCGTGTTGGGCATTTCATAAACAAACCTTTGATTGATTAATAATCAGAAGCTCAGCTACGGAGAAGTACGAAACAGCTAAGCAATAGTTAATAACCATATTTAGGCCACCTGTTTGAAAGCACTACGCATATCGATACTGAAGTGTCAATTAAACGATACCGAGACTCATAGTTGTCCTCATTCTACAGTGGTTCTCTAACAGGAGTGCGAGAAATTTAGTGAAGTGGCGAAGAGGAAAATTATAAAATGAGATGAATAAAGTAAAGTAATTCTCCGTAACTGTCCTGTAAGCAAGATACCCATTTACTTCCAGATCGTCAAGAAATGGTCTCTTCGCAATTCGAAGGGGCAAGAAGGAGGGTGTAGTCACCACACACACAATACACACTCCAAATTAATCCCCATTAAATACAAACAACTTCCTGCAAACAAATTTTGCACCTGCGAAAATGTGCATACTCCATCAAAATGATTTCATGAATGAGCCATCAAGGGTTGCCTGTTAAAATGTGTAAACAACCAGTTATGACAATGACAACAGTACACAGAAGTAATAAAAAAGAAAGAACTATGTGATGGATATTTGACAAACCATAGGACTACAAGTGCAGCTGCGATGCCGCTAACTCGGAGCCGTAAATAAACAACATAACTGCAGAGGACAGCATTAAGAAAAACGAGAGTACAGGAAAAAGAGTGGCGGTTCTTTAACGGCGTTGGGCACTTAAGATCAAATATATGCCAGAGATAAAAACATAGACATTTATAGCCAGCGCTGAGGCCATTAAACCTGGCCTGGTGATGCTTTCCTGGCACAGATGGGGAATATTTGTAAAGGGAGTTAATAACACCCCAAAACAGGCACTTCCACGAGTTATGCCAACCACCCCAGACGGGGCAGTCAATCCATGGGACCCCTACTTAAATTACCCAGTTTCAAAGGAATAAAAACACAAGGAGCAGAAACCTTACAACTCATGGTCCGTGTTGCCGTGGTGAGGATTTCCATAAATCCAGACATTAATCCTTGTATTGCACGGAATAGAACTCACTCACAAAACAGTTCAATTCACAGGATTCCTCTGATCTGACACAATACACATATAAATTGGAAAGCATGCACGATAAAATCAGAATTGCACTGGAGCAGACCTAGTCTCATATACATTCACTAGTGCAGCGTGTCCAATAGTGCATTGAACGGAACTACGTCACAGAAAGGTTGTGTCTTACTTAAAAAGGACCGAAAAGAGGAGAGTACATGAACGGCTAGTTTAGTTGGTGAGATACTTTCATTCCTGACCGAAAAACCGTATTGATGTTTTAGTAGTTCCTTTGCCACCTCAAGTAAAGAACTATGTCTGAAGCCTGAAGTAGAGAACTAAGAGCTGCATAAAACAGGGATGATTAATATCTGCCATCCCATACATCTGTGTCCTTTCCTGCATTTATAGCTAATTCACCTCATATATTGTTCTGATTCCATCACTATTTCCCCGAGTTCAAATTAATGTCTAAAATTAATAAGAATATTAAGTATTAAACCCATGGTGTGTGACACTAATTTAACAGTTATTGTACTCATTTACATTGCTTGGTTTGGTTTCTTTGTACAAAGGCATTTTTCCTTATTTATTTGAACAATTAGGTAGCAAAAATTAAAGCAACTGTATACTGCTGTACAACATGAACACACTGAACGAAACTCAAATTCAGGTTTCACATTTAGACGCAAACCGTGACAAAAAATACCGATAAAAATTGAATAGCTTTAAAATCTGAGAGATTTACACCAGACATCATGTCAGAGTGGTGACCTTCATGCAGGTAACTCTGTAACAGAGTATTTACATATATGTGTACATCTGTGAGCAATTGCCATGTGGCATAATAACAATAGAAATTAAACATCTGACACGTCTCGGCTTGCAAATATTCACTCAACGCGCACATGGAAACAAACACATTCATTGCTCTCACTGTTCTGCCTGCGTGTGTCAACTGCACAAGGGTACACACTGACATATTTCACTTCCAAGGATTACTTTAAGATATAATTTTTTTTTCCCATCTCCATATCCTCTCCCCCTGCTAGAGGAGTTGAAGGTGTGAAGCAGACCATTTCACCCAGAGACACATCGACTGCACAGCCTAAGCCCATTTGCTTAACGGAAGTTCAATAAAATGGGTCCTAGATTCAGGTCAACAAACTCCTAATGGAATTAAAATGGGACACTAATGCAAACCTTGAAAGGGAAACATACATTATTCACATGCTGTTGATTCTTCTATTGTACATTCAGTCGGTAGACATGTCCAGCTCTGAATTTTTCAATCGTTACGAGTTTGTTCAAGCTCCTCTGATGTGAATCGGCTTGCCACTCCCTTGGCAGCTCATAAACCTGCAGGTTTATTTAGAGATGGATGCAAAGAGGCAGATCATTGAGAATTTTAAAGATTTAGTCACAGCTTCTGGGACAGGTACTCACAGAATGACTTTAAAGTAAGTGTAATGTAACCCTTGGTCCTGACTACTGTCGTAATAGGAATGTAAGGTCGAGAAGTGGTTATAAATTTGAATGCTCAGAGATAAACTGTCCAAAAACATTTTCTAAACAATGGACCATCCCAGAACTCAAAGCGAAAAGCGAAGACTGAAAATAGAAGACATGCAGGCAGCTACTGACAGTCTGGTCGAGTGCTGGTAACACTAAGAGTTCCTAAGCAGCAGCTGCTGGGATGTCAAACACAGAGGCCGGGAAAGTTGAAAAATACCAAATTTATCGCCGACTCACTGACCCTCAAGGCAAACCTTGAATAAATGCCTTAATCTCACAGAGAGAGCTGCTCACAGCCTCTACAGGACTATAAACATTTAACCACAGCCCTGCATCTATGTCACAGCTGACACAAAGATCTCACAAATTTTATTTTCACATCTTTCAGACAAACCAGCATCTCATGTGGTGTGAGAAGGCGTGTTGACAACATGTGACCAAAACACAAAAAATGTGCTACAAAACTTCTGAAGTTAATGCGATGGCACACACACAAAATAAAAACCGCAGACCACACTAAATAAAACTCTTCCGCTACTGTGTACGTAAATGTGAAGGAACCGATAGAACAGTATGTAAATTAAGATTTGTGAAAGGTACATAGATAGGATCATGTAACCCTGGGTCCAAACAGAAGTGCAGAGCTGGTGTTGCAAAAATGACTGGCAGAAGGTTTGGGAGGGTTTAATTACATGGGTGACAGACTCAATAGCATTTAGATTCTGAAATTAAGCGGACGGTGCTCTCTTATTTGAGCACTCAACGCATAGCCATTGCTGCGAATGCATGAACAGTCGAAAGGTAATGAAACATGGCACTGCGACGGAATAATTCATCAGCAGTTAACATGTGGTAATTGTAGAGATACGCTGTCTCAGGACCCTTGTTGTGCTGCCCCAGCACTGGGGCTCCATTGATTTCTCTTCCTCTTCTGATGTCGAACCCATTATTAAGCATTCGAGAGGAACCAAGGAGGCAAACATAGTAGTCGGGGACCGACATGGAAGCGTTTGCTAAAACACGAGTCCTCGTCTCGTCTCCCATTGGCACTGATGACTACACACACTGTGGTTTGCATTCACACCCAAGGGAAGTGTCTGATCAGTGTTGTGCTTCACAAGATTTTAACTGAAGTAATTAATTGTTTTTTCTTGCCAACGGCTCTCTTTGATCCCAAAATTCACGTTGATCCTCTGCATGAAGGGAGGCTGACTTTCTAAGATATGCGTGGTGAGCGTTCCATTACCCAGTCAGGAGAACATTATAAGTTAGCATCCCACCTATTTCCTCAGGCATCTGACGAAACTCCTGCAGGAGGTGACTTTGGCCTTGTTTGCTACATTACTGCAAAGCAAGGTTAATTTGATTAAAACTTGCAACCAGTAATAAGTGCAGAGAGATGCAACAAAGTGTGTGCCTACATCTGTTCTTTGGGTGAAAGAAATCTACATTGAAATACTGTATTCTCTAATGGACAAGAGCTTACCATTACATGTTGACACAGCTCCATCCTCAAGCCCTGTCACTTCCCTTTCCTCCCCATAAGACCTCATTTAAAAAAAGGAAAAGAAAAAAAACATCACCACCTTCAATGGCCAACTGAGCTTGGCAAGCAAACACTTTCCACTGTGGTGGAATTTCGAAAACTATTCCCGTTCCCTCCATTAGAAACAAATAAAGTGGAACAGGAGGCAATTTGGGCAAATTTTATGAAGTACAATGTGAGCGGCCATTACTGACTGCAAAACTCTTATTTATTTATATTCCAATGATGGAAGCCAAAAGAAGGATAATGGAAGGAAGCGAAACCTGTTAAATGCAAAACGACCTCATCAGTTTGCAGACTGCGACTCTAATTGGCGCATTAAGAAACTGGTTTCGCAGGGGGCATTTAGAAAGCAAAAACAGAGCTATTGCAGGACACTTATCACCTCAGTTCAAACCATCCTTATTAGACTTTCCCCCTCCAGCAAGGAACTGTCGTGCGCAACTTGAATCACGCCACACTACATATTCAACTCAAAGCCATTTGCATTGCTGATAACTTGCGTAGGCTCCGTCTGAACGTCTCGCTCTCTGTTGAGCTTTGGTTGGGTCCGTATCCACTGACTGTGTTCGGCTCCAGCCTCTTCCTCATTACAATAAATCCCAAGTTTAACTAGACAGTAGGGTAACAGGACAGGTAAAGCAATGCTAAAGAGCCCTTGTAACTGAGAGGTGGTTGGGTCCAACCTTAAAAGGAAGCCTTCTATACCTTAACTTCAACAGCAAGCATTATAAAATAGCACAAAGCGTTTGATAAACAGTGCCAGAAGAGAAAGAAGTAAAAAAAATACAGAAAGCAAAAGTGAAGAATAATAGAAGAGAAATAAAAAGAAGACAAGGAAAGGAAAAAGACATTTTCTGGCAATCCTGGAAGTTTAAATCTGACTACAGATGCTCCTCGACTAAGGACGGGGTTACATTGCGATAAAACCATCACAAGAATACAGTACCTCATGAACTAAACATCATAGTCTAACCTAGCCTACCTTAAACATGCTGAGAACACTTACCACAGCGGTCAGCGGAGCAAATTTAAGGAGGGGACACACATGGGTACTCAGTAGAAGTGATGGGACGTGAAAAGAAAAACAAAAAAAACCCGATTTCAACACAGTATGGTTTGTTTACAGTCGTTCGCGTGATCACTACAGAGACTGCAAGTGTGCTGGATGCCGCAGCTCACTGCCATTGCCCTGCATCAGGAGAGGGTATCGTACCGCATATCGCAAGCATGGGAACAGATCGAAATTCAAAGTACGGATTCTACCGAATGCGTATTGCTGTCATACCTTCAAAAAATCAGAAGTCGAACCATCGTAAAAAAGGGGGCATCTGTACAAGGCTGGTGGCGCTCTGCTGAAAGCAGGGTGTGGCACACACATGCAGACAGTTGTTTGGTAACCTGTTGGGGTTACAACTAACAAAAGCAGAGTTACAATGACTGCCCTATTTAAGTCCCTTCTGCCCACAGCAACATGACTACTAGACCTGGTTCTCCTCAAGAACACGTCCAGCCAAAAATAAAGACACACTGAAACGCGACTCCTGAGTCCTCTTGTCCCACAAACTACTACGGATGTCACACACGGTTTTAAAGCATGCAATGCAAAGCATAAAAGCCTCAAAGTTTCAGTGAAGAGAAAATGAGTTGATACTACAGTATCTAATTCACATGCATGTGCAACTGCAACAATTACATCAATGCGACATTTAACGCAAGCACGCACACGCAGTGACAAGCATTCCCATGAAGCCACCTGGGACCGACTCCGATAACATGATCACCTCATCTTGGGCCAGATGTGTCCCATAATTTGAAAGAGAATCCATCTCCATTTCATCTATATAACTTATGTGAAAACAACATTGAACTTTTGCACAATGCACACTTTAGCTGTAAAAATGATTTCCCTGAGGCAATGAAACAGGTACCCAGAGGTTGTTAACAGCCCAAAGGTTTGTTTCTATGGGTTTACCTTTATCAGTGCATGGCCTGTTTTAGCAAAGCCTGCAAGAGAGCTTTTCATACGCTCCAGCGACCTCAGAACTGCGGAATAGCGATGGCTGGCACCATCCCAAGCCCGTCCATGTGTGTTCCTAGCAAGGTCTAGCTGATGGGAATGCAGTCACAGCCCACGAATGCCATGGAAAAACTCTTTCAGAAATGCTTACATTGTACTTGCATTTCTGAGTAACCCTAGACCCCCATGGACCCCTGTGGAACACCACAGTTCAAACATTATATGTTTACTCATTGGAAAGAATAACTTCCTTCCTTATGAAGAAGGGCTCAACAGATTATCTTGAACAGATACTGTAACACTGCACACTGCAGTGGTAGTCAAAAAGTTCCAGATATAACAACTTTGGCTAAGTGAGTAACAACTTCTAGGGTAGTGGTGGGGGTGGCAGTGGCAGAGGGTTGCTTGGGCCCCTTTGCTGAGTGTGCACAAGACCCACAGCAGGAGGGAGAATGAGAGAATCTCCCTGGAAACATTCTTTATCACTTCCTTCCCCATCACCCACCTACCCCTATGAGCATGACTCGCCTGAATGGCCTGGACCCCGAGTTCACCTCAATGTTCCCCACCCAGAAAGATGCTGACCAAGGAAGAGGGATTACTCAATTTGTCACGTTACGGTTTCAGCAGGAAAAAGAAGAGGCATGGGGGGAGGGGGGTAGTAATGGTGGACGAAGGTCACACAAAACCCTCGTATGCACTAGGTGAGATTAGGATGGAAAGATTAAGATGTGAGCATCAGCTAGGAGGTCAAGGGTCAAGGCTGCAGTCATCTGATCAGGACAACATTTTCTAATAATGAAAACAGAGAACAAGGGCCTATGCCCAGACAGCACACATTAAAGAAACAATAAATCAAGGTGCGCATACATGTCTCCTTAATCCTTGAAATGTACTGCCCTACAATGGAATATTGATGCACTGCAAAAATGGATGTACTCGCACAAGCGTCCCGTCCTACATTCTGACAGCTTGAATAAGAATAAATCCATCCCAAGCTCTCTGTAGTACATCTGACCAAACGCCACCCTACACTGAGGCAACATGATAATGTTGATAAATGTTGACAGAGGATTTAAGTGCCAGTATGGGCTGAATCCTCTGATCCTCTTAAAAAAAAAAAAAAAGTCCCACCCCAAACTGTAATCAATGCCATTAACCATGCAGGCTGCCCAATCTTTCATTGAACAATCTCCAAAAGATGGCAACCAGTACTCAGCATTTCTGTCACACTCCAAGAAGCAGAACTATCAGCAGGATGTCAATCCTGTCTCCCCATCATCTCCACTGTCTTCTAAACAGCTCTCAAGGGTAGATGGAAACCTGTCAGGGATTAAAGTAAATGCCATCCTGTCCATAGCAAGAGCGATACGAACAAGAATCTCTGTAGGGATGTGGCAACCTGAGGCCCGTTGTTGTTTTCTGCCAAAGCCACTCGCATGAACAGTGGCAACAGAAAGCAGGCTGGTGACAGCAGGAATGTGAGCAAGGCTCATTAAGCAAGGGGTGCATGCCTTAGTGGAGCAGAAGCTGGGCACGGAATATACCACATAATACACTAGGTAGACCACCTTCCCATCACCCCCAAGACACATATACACACACACACACAAAAAACACGAAGATGCCACATACACACAAAGGTGACTGGTGGTAGGTTGAAGGCAAAGGAAAAGCACAGCGATAGAAACAGAGTCAGGGTAATTTAGGGCCTTGTATAGATTGCCATGTGACACACTGTTTTGGAAATGATGCGAGTTCCTAATGAAAGATGAGAAGAAATAGCACTGAATTCAATGGGAATAACAGGGACCACAAGGACAGCACAAAAGAGATGATGTGATATACCTTAAAGAATATTAATGGACTCTAAGGGCCTAATCATGGAAACCATACCTCTGGTGCCTCTTTTTTATTTTTCTTCTCCTTCTACAGACACTATTCCCAATCGATCTCTGGAGTGTGTTAAATTGAGAAAATTATCCATGGTTTATGTTTAATTATTTTGAAATACTGAAGCTATCAGCACACATTACAGCTGAATTTATGTCACAAGAGGGCTGTGTCAAAATGCAGTCGACATGTGTCTATATTTGTTTAAATCATGTGTATTTTATTGTTTACCTGCGCGTCCATATGTCTGTATGTCCGGCTATGAGAACTGTACCCAAATTAAATTAATTGGTGAGTTTATTTGGAGTTGGCCAGAAGCGTGGTGGTTAGAGCTGTCACGTTCGACTCAAAGGACACAGGTTCAAGTCCCACTACTGCTGCAGAACCCCTTTAGCACCCCAAGGCACCTACATGGAACCAGCATACTAAAAATCTGACAAAATTTAAATATCTTACCGCATAAAACTAGCATTCCAAACATATTTTGAAAAACAGAGTTAGCTTCATGAATTAATTAAAAATAATAACACAATAATACACAAATGTGTTCCCAACCAAAAATCCTCAAAACTGAACTTTCCAAGTCTTAACAAATTCACAAATATAACTAGTGGGAGTCACAACATCCGATGCCTCAGTGTCAACTACACAGGGTGAGCAGAAGGGTACCAGACATCTACTGGGATGCAAGCTGGCAAGGGGTCTACATTTAGGCAGAGCACAAAAGTTCCAGGAGCGGAAAGGAGGCCACCACGGCTGTTCTACGACCGAGTCAGCTCCCCCACAGCTTACCTCCCCACTACGGCCGGCTGTTCCGTGTCTGAATGAACGCTCACCTTGCTGACTTGCCTGAACCCCAGCCTGTGCTGACTCTTCAGACACTGTCATATCAGCCTCTGCTCAACCTGGACTCACCGGGTTTACAAGGTCTAGCTCAAAAAGGCCCAGATCCAGCTGTGTGTTACAGAAAAGATAACCAAGGGACACTGCTGGTGACTGGCTAAGATGATCTCTGTAATAAGTCTTACTGAATTGCATCTTCTGAGGAAAAAAAATATCAGTACATTGAGGCACTCTTTATTGTTATCATAGCTGTTTCTCCAAAGTGATTTACAATGATACAGCAATGATTTTTTTCCATATCTACAGCTGGGTAACTTATACTTGAGCAATTCAGTGCAAGCGTTGAATATATTAAGTTTTATATAGCTGACACCTTTGTCCAAAGGGACTTGCAATGTTACATATTCAACAATGAAATGATTACAGCAGGACATTCTCACTGAATCAGCTCAGGGTAAGCACCTTCATTAAGGGACCCACAATGGGAATGCAGTGCGGCACATGTGGTCTGGGCAGGGGGTGGAGGTAAGGAGAGAGGCAGGAAAAAGGTACCCCAGTAGATGTCTTAACTTTTTCATCCCGTTCCAGTACATCTATTTAGCAGACACTTGTCTCCAGAAGAACTTACAATGAGCTCTATGTAGTGTTATGAGCCCACACACCTTATTCACCATGGTGATTTACACTGCTAGATATACTGGGTCACTCATCCATACATCAGTAGAACACACACTCTCTCTATCACTCACACACTGTGGGTGAACCTGAACAGAATGGCATTGGACTGTGGGAAGAAACCCAAGCAGGCACAGGGAGAACATACAAACTCCACAGAGACTGAGCAGCGATCGAACCCACGTCCTCTCGCGCCACCCAGGCACTAGGAGACAGCAGCACTACACACTGTGCCACCACGGTACAGCAGAGACCGAGGGTGAGAGATACACAGCGGGGCCTCAGAGCAAGTTTTCATCGCCTGTTGAGAACTTCCCCAACACATGACGCAACCCAGCACCCCCCGCCCCACATCTGTTTTAGTGTGTGGACTGTCTAAAGAAACACAGCATTCTTCACACGCATCCTGCTATCCACGTGTTATCCTGAGTGCTCTGAGTGGACAGACTGCCACATAGGGATGTGAACCTCTTTCCTTCACTTCCAAGGTGATGGCTTTAACCTCTGCACCACCTTCTAGATCTTCCACCCCCCTCAGATCGTCACACTTGAAACAAAGGGACACAAGTTCCATACCTTTCCACTGCTCCTCTCTAGTTAAGAGATACGGGCTTCAGCCCATGAAAGCAGTTTAAAAAAAAGTCAATGACTAAGTAATTGCACAGTGCCAGGTGGCAGAGGCAAGGCAGAATCATCTGCCGTTGTTACTTTCTTGAAGTCCTTCCCCAGCACTTTCCGCAGGACTCAGGGGGCCGTGCCTCGAGTGTCAAACCCAACTCCCTCTCCTGAGCATCAAACCAAGCGGCATGGAAATCACAACTGTTCTGCCATATGCCTGGGTGTTCTGCCAAGCCCCTTTGGTCTGTTCCACAGCTGAGCAAATTTCATTACAGGGGGACGGCTCCGGGGCACGTGGAGATGCTCGTTAGGACCGTGGGCCGCCTGCATTTGGAGAAACGTCAAGACCGGCTGTCTGCGTAAGTAGGAAGTGTTCAAAAACATCGGGTGGGCTACAACGACAGGAAATCCAGCACCTGCTTGGAATGGTAGGATGTTAGGAGGAACCCTAATCCTTAAACGAGAGTGCAGTGCCATATACCTTGAATGGCTGAGTGTGGGCATGTTGCAGACTGCCGGCACCATCCCAATACAGTAACATCCAAATGGATGGGAGTGTGCTGAGCGTCGCTATGCAGCAGAGCGGTGGTCCATGCCCCTCAATGCCCCCCTCTCCTTCGTGTCAGCAGCACTCACTCCTGCAGGCCCAAATGATCTCGCCATCCTACAAGTGGGCGAGAGGAACACGCCTGCCAAACACATGGCACAGCGCAAAAGCCATGTGCAGGCGGACAGAAGTGAGAAACAGGATCGGTTTCACACAAGGAATTCCCTGTCATACGCTTGATTGAGGAAAATTCTTGAAAAAATGGATGGTGCAGATTGTGGAAACTATTGCAACAGTTGCAGCACCTCAAACAAACAAAATTGAATCCAGCAAGAATAAATCATGCTTCCTCCATCTGACTGATGATGCTGCTGTCAGCTGACAAGCAGGTTTGTGGGCTTTAATACTATAAGCATATTAATATCAGCATGTATTTATTAAGCATTTATAAGCTTTTTATATTTCATATTAAAAGCATATGCATTTAACAGCATTTTCTGATCAGCTACATTTGAGTCCCACAGTAAATTTCGGTACCATACATTGAGCAGATAGCATAGCTGTTAGAGCCCCAAGCTCAAAGCACCCAGATTTGAATACTGCCTTGTGAGGTAGTACCCTGGAGCAAGGTACTTATCCACAGTTGCTCCAGTTTAAGTTACCCACTTGCATAAATGAGTAAATAATTATAAGTAGCTTAGTACACAAAAGCACAACACCTTGGAGAGAGTACCAGGTACATGGTACATTAACATTTATTTATTCAGCAGACACTTTTCTCCAAAGCAACCCACACACCTTATTCACCACGGTGACTTACACTGCTAGATACACTACTTACAATGGGTCACTCATCCATACATCAGTGTAACACACACACTCTCTCTGTCACTCACACACTACGGGTGAACCTGAACAGCATGTCGTTGGGCTGTGGGAGGAAACCAGAGCACCCGGAGGAACCCACGCAGACACGGGGAGAACATGCAAACTCCACACAGACTCAGTAAGGATTGAACACACGTCCTCTCGCGCCACCCAGGCGCCGTGAGACAGCAGCACCACCCGCTGTGCCACCGTGCCGCCCACTAAATTTTGTTAAACACTCGTCCTTAAGAAGGTCACGGTGGTCTAGAGGTGTCCCGGAATCACTGGGTGCCTGGCTGGGAGGGGAATGCACTGGATGATGTTCCAGTCCATGGCACTCGGGATACACTCAGCCACTCAGGTTATATCACCTGTGCAAACTTCTGGCAGGAAATGTGAACTCTGCCAACTTGACATACTCAGCAAAAAAAAACAGCCCCACATTTTGTTCGCACAAAGGTGCAGTAGTGCAACTAACACGGCAGTGCGGTTACGAGAAGACTCTCTCTGTCTCTCATAGCCCACATCACTTTGGAAGAAGGCATCTCTCTGACACTGGCTGTGTTTCCACAGCAACATCTGGGTTCTGCTCTGTGTTAATCAAGAAATGCAGCCTTCAGTGAGTCCTGCTCCTACAGCTTTAATTATCTCACGGTGACGATTTTCACAGCATGCACACACATGCACACACACAACGTGGGGATAATTAGTACACACAAGGATATTACCCGCCTTGTCTTCTGCTCCGAAGAGCACCGCTGAAAGTGGCAACAGAACGAATGTGTCAAACTTTGCCACATCCATGGAAAGTGATACAGAAGAAACAATCTATGCCGTAAAAATTTAACAAGCTCTAAAAGAGGAAAATGGAGAAAATGGTCTTTCAAATGTAATGTCAGCCCAGGTATCTTGAAATATCATAAGATACAAGCTTATTGCAAAGGTCTTTATTCAGCTATTCAAAAGATTTTGTCTGCTATTTATAAGGATATATCACAAGCTTGATCTTTTTTTTTTTCTGACAACACAAAACATAGGCTGATTATTTCTTCACATTAACAAGAAAATGTATCTTTCCGGTCCTCATCAGAAATATGTGGTTGACTTGAGCGGCTAACTTCCACTAGAAAGAAAGAAAGAAAAAATGAATTATTTGCATCACAAACATACTGAATGTTGGAAGATTTGGTTATCCTTTTTGGCATATGCACCATGATCACTTTTGCCCAACATCGTACCCATTTACCCTCATGTTCTATTTATTTTTAACTATGTATTTGTTTTTAGTCATGTGTCTACAGAGTAGTCACTCAGCCCTGATTTGTTCTGATGTAAATAAAATGAAAAACATCTACAACATGAATAGAATAAATCTTTCTTCTGTATACAGAGTTATTTTAAGCTTTTATGCAAGTCTTGGGTTAGTGTTTCGAAAAAAAAGTCTTCTCGTAAAACCATGCACTCCGTCATTTCACACTCGTTGCCAAAGCTTCAGCAGAAAATCGTACCAATAAAAAAAAAATGCTAATTTTTTTGCACTGCTGTGAATACACACACATTTTCAGAACCGCTTGTCCCATACGGGGTCGCGGGGAACCGGAGCCTACCCGGTAACACAGGGCGTAAGGCCGGAGGGGGAGGGGACACACCCAGGACGGGATGCCAGTCCATCGCAAGGCACCCCAAGCGGGACTCGAACCCCAGACCCACTGGAGAGCAGGACCGTGGTCCAACCCACTGCGCCACCGCACCCCTTGTTGCTGTGAATATAGACAGGCATTTTCTTATCCTTCCTTCTCTTCCTGTTTTCACACTGCTGGCTTTGTCATGGAAAACACAACCCAGGTGCCAGCCCATTTCAACCCTGTCCTCATCTCACACTCCCTCTCCAGCTTGGCCAACATCCTAATTAAAACACCCCGATGTGATTCTTAATAACAGCGGCAGTTGCGCTGAGAGGTGACAGCATGTACAGACGTAAAGCCACTGGAAGTCAGAGTTCTGTCCGCTACCCATAACATTCCCATCACTGACACCTTGGTCCCGTTGCCACACACCTCAGTAGCTTATTAGAACAGTGTACAGCATATGTGATTACAGAAATGTTTCTTTTAGTTTGGCAGATGCTCGTTTGCTCGATAAAGAGTGGTATGAAGTCCTTATACTGGAATGGTGCAAACTTAACTGACTGCAAGCCATGGAGGAGGGGTCTGGAGTGACTGCGTATGTGCGACTCCAAATAATGTGGTATACTACAAACAAATGAATAACTATGGCTTTGATGAGCACTTCGGATGTGAACTCATCTTCACTTGATGCACAGAGCATACAGCCAGGTTGGATATGCTGTCACTCGCTTCACCGATGCCAAGACGACATAGGCAGGTGCCGGTGATCAGGCGGAACAGCTTTACCTGTGTAACAGAGCAGTCCTTTCTGATCCCTGCCCCCCATCCACCATCATGGTTTTTTCTTTCCATTCTACCCTTTTAACTAAATGGGGAAACAAATGAGTTCACGGGCATTACAAGAGTGTGCCCCAGGGGATGGGAGCCTGGAACCTGTGCAGGAGCACACTGCTCTGTGCCAGAGACCACGCACCCCCTTCCGCTCCATCACTTATTTCATTGTGCAACAGCTGCTCTTCACCTCCAAGAGAAGTTCAGCCTTCCCCCGGTTTTAATCCGATGTTCATTCAGCTGCTTGGGCACCTCGCACTCATGGACATCAGAGTGGATTACCCCTGGAACACTGGCAGCGGCCTCAGAGGCCTGGAACCCCAGCCAGGCCTGGCTGAACACTCTGCCCAGAGGCAGACTCCATGTTTGTCAGGAGTATAAGCTCGGGATGGTGGTGGTGGAATGGTATGCCTGTGTACAGGAAGGAGATGCAGTTAAAGAGAAAAGTGAGAGAAGGACCATCCTCTAGCCCAGCAGGAGCTGTGGCCAGCAGCACAAAGTCGTCACAAATCTCCAGGGGTTGGTGGCAAATCATCCAAGCACAGGCTTTAGATGGTGACTCACTCGCTCTCCCACCTCCCTCAAGTAGATCCACTCCTCCTGAAATTGTATCAAGTGAAATGTCCTGTATCAGAATTCCCCCAAAACCACAAACTGCTGTACTTCCCAACCGTATTTACCATATCAGCCAATCTCATGCCAGGCTACCCGCTGAAGAAGTAACACTCTCAATATTCTAAAGAAAACCCAAAATAGAGCAAAATAGGTCAACATCCAATGATGTTTCCAGTATTTGATTAGAACAACCTCAGAGACAAATATAGCTACTGGTGAGCTTGCTTGCTGACTCTGCAGTTTGTCTCAGTTAGCTAATTTAAAAGCAGAAGTGAAAAGAAGAAAAATGATTTATTATCATTACCTCACCTCACTTCAGTCATTGTGCTGTAGTACTGGTGAGTGCAGTACTTAACTTAAATTGCTTTGGCAAAAATGTCAAGCAAAATAAATAAGTAAAAGTGTAGAACAGTGCACTATGTAGGTCACTCTCGATAAAAGCATCTACAGAGCAACTAAATAATGTAAAGTACAGCTTTAGAAAAATCACAGCAGCAACCCTTCTTATGAGTCAAAGAAACAACTGCATGTGTTGCAGTCATGTGACAAAAGAAGATTTTATTGCAAAACATCACTTCTCACATTTGGAGCAGTTTAGGAGAAGCCCTAATCAGATATGACAACGTCCTTTACCGAACCCCAATCCACAAGACAATAACATGTGGAAAACAAAAACCTCTATTCTTCTTCATGACTGTAAAATTGCCAGCAGTGGCGCAACCGTGTCACTCTACTGTTATGGGTTCCAATATGCTGATTGTGTGGTCAAGGTCTGAAATGTCTGGTTTATTGTCTTACCAAACCTCACCTTAGTACAAAGGAGCGTGACAGATGCTGAATGACTATGCAAGAGTACAAGCTGAAAGAGCTCCAGCACAGCCATTCATTCACTGCACCCACCTTTATTGCACACGTAACAACAACCTCATCTTACATCTCTCAGTCCACCTATGTCCTTCCAAATCACCTACTCTGCTTTGAATAACTCTGCTTCTCTTCCTCCAAATACCCAGCCCTACTCTGTGCCACTTCACCCCCATAAAACAGGGGATTTTTGCTACCATTACTCTACCAAAGCAGAGGTAAGTCAAGGTACTAAACATGTTGAAATGGAGTGCTACACCATCTGAAAAACTATACTTCTTTTTTCTCCATTACTTGCAGAGAACTGATGGTCCTAATATTCAACACAGCCAATGGCTCAGGGCATCAAATGGATCTGTGAGAACTTCCATTGCCCATCAGATGCCATATCATTAGGACAGATGTCTGTGTAAAAGAAGGAAAACCAGCCAGTAACTCTAGCGCCCGCTAGGGTATTACTATTCCCAATCCGTTCTGTTTCAGATGGATCCAACTTCAAAAACTGACAGGGCCTTCAAAGCTGGTCTCTGCAAAAACCCCTGCTCTAGTGTGCTGTCATTAAAACAGTCTGCATTCCAAGAGAGATGTGTGAAGGAATTGCATCCTCTGTTTACGCTGCACTGCATCACCACCTGAGAGCTGCTGTTCAGAAAAGGTAGATCACAATGTGACTCCTTTAATGCGGTGACCAAACATGCACTTGACTGCACTACTACACACATGAAGAACACACATCTACATCAATCTGTAGCAGGGCTTCTGAGTTCACAGTATACGGAGGCAGTCCATTTTACTTATATCAGCACATGTTTAAAGTCCGGTCTGTTCCAGATGGTCAGTAACAATGAAGACAGTTAAGAACAAGACAGAACAAAGAGGCCATGAGAACATTATTAGTACAGATCTTCCTTTCGGAAAATGTAAGCTCTTTCTGATGTACTGCTTTAACTCCTAGACCAAAATTCAGTATTCCACGGATATCCTTTCAAATCCAATCATCTCCACTGATCCTCCAATTAAATTCAAAAGCTAGGAAACCTCTCCCCCCGCAATGGGAATTTCAGTTAATAAAAGAATACGGGCGGGTGGGTCAATGGGAAAAAGGGAAACGGAAGAGAAGATAAAACGTGAGAAAACTGGCAGCGCTTTAAAGACCACTGGCAGACTGTGTGTGCATGTGCGTGTGTGTAGAGCAAGTGCATGGGGGATTTGGTCGACAAGAAAGAGACTAGTTACTGCAAGACGGATTTAAGAGAAATTCCGCTTGATCGCCGCCTGCCATTTGTCAAGGCTTATCCCCCTGACAAGTTGAAAAGCACATTTTCACTGCACCTTTGGAACACAGAGCCCCGGAATTCTCCCCACACACACCACCTCCACCCCCAGCTCCTCCCTCATCACCTTGGTTTTGGAGCACATGAGAAAATAGCACGGTAAATGCTGGCGATTCCAGAAAAGATAACATACTACAGAAGCTGTTTGTAGCACATCTTTGCCTGGTGAAGGAAGAAGTGGGAAAACAAAAGGCACTAATGTTTTCTCTGGCATATCGCGTGGGAGCACCTTGACAACTGTCATTCTGCAGGCTGAAGTTGAAGAATTGCTGGGGCAATCGCAAGCGAATGTGGCAGGTTAAGGTACAGGGCCTGCGCTGGTGCCAATAAACGCAGTAAAGCGCTTGACATACAAACAGAATGAAGAGATCAACCACCTCATGTACTTCCCAGCCTTGTTTGGAAAACACTGAGCTGTAATGAAATAAGACTATTGTTTCTTTAAATACAGCAAGCAGTTCTCTGAACAAAAGTGTACTTTAAATTAAAAAATGTAAATGAAAATTATTAACGCTGCATTCACTGTCCGACATCAGTCTCGGATGAGAGAGAATAGAGCCAATATTCACCTGTACTTCAACAGAATGTGATAAGCTCCTTGGAGCTCTCTGGGTGGTTAACAGCTACTGATGCATTATCAGAGTATAAATAAGAAGATACTTGAAACATTTCAGATGGAGCTGAGAGAAATAAAGAATTTACATGTTCCATATATATATATATATATATATATATATATATATATATATATATATATATATATATATATACACGTATATTTATTTACTCAGCAGGTACAGGAGGACTTTGCTGTGTCAGTACATATGGCTCTGTGTTAATGTGTGTGTATGTGCAAGTGAACATGCATGTGTGCGTGCAAGGACATCAGGACTGAAGTAACACGCTTACCCCAAATCGTTTGTAACACCACCGTGATAGAAGCTGCTTTTATGACTTCTGGTGAGCTCTGCACTTTATAAAAGGCACATTGTATGTCACTTGCATCCAGCTGGACACCAGCAATGTCCCTGGTTTACCCTGGCTCAGCCATCACTGCAGAATGACTTGTGTCACAGTTAGAACAATGAGCATCACTATGGCTAAGATTCCACACTACCAGAGGTTACTGTATTGATCTGCTGTAACTTGCAATATTTGTGAAAGGATGGTGGATAAAAATTGTACCCCTTCTGCCTCAATACCTTTTAACCCTCGTCAGTAAACACACATGGCATTTCACATCCCACTGCCAGTTGTTGCAATGTAAATTTTCTAAATTTTGTAACCAAACCATGTGCTTTCAGATGTGCCCCTAACTTTATTTATTTTTTTTTTTTTAACACATTCATGCCAATATCTTTTTGATATATGATTGACATAATGGCATATTCCAGTTGGTGGTTGTTGAATGCAAGATAGTAAGAAGGTTTTTTTTTTTTTTTTGTGCTGCAGAAGCTGCAAAACTGATAAAAGGATGGATAGAATAATAATTCAAATTTTGATTCTGCTATTAGTGATGTTTTAGAACAGGATCCCTGAGAAATTGAGACAATAGATTAGACAGGGATTTTTGCTGACAAACTAGCGAGTGCTGATGAGCAAAGACAGTAAGGTTTTATTCATAGATCAAAATGAACAAGGATTTTTTTCTTTTGTCAAAGAATGTGCAGCTGTAAAACTAAGGGGTGAAAAATGTACCCCAAGTCATCAAACATTAATTCCTAAGTGTATTAGCCCATGAGGCTGAACTGGTCAGATCTAGCCTTCTAAAACAACACGCGTTGAAACCGTAAACTCTGCTAAGGAATTAACAGTACGAGTTGTAAAAGGAAAAGACCTCATTAGCAAATTTAACTTCTAACACTTAATATGAGACAGCCCAGACAAAATGCCCCAAACTTCTTATAAGAAAACGACAAATGTAGTCAAGCAGAAAGTTCACCAGAAAAAGTGGGCATGACAAGGTGGGGGAGAAGGTCTGGGCCATAGATTGCAAGCCATCATTATGACCGTAGAGAGGGAGGAGAAAAGGAAATAAAAATAAAATGTGATTAACACTATACCATTTTAAACTTGTTAAATGTGTGCGGTGTGGCTATGATGTGATTTCTTTCAGCACAGTAATAGAGACTGAGGCAAAACAAGTGTGTTTTAAGCAATCACACACTTCTGGGCATGACAACTGTCATAGTGTTTCAGCAGATGCACAGAGCAGTGATGGCAAGGGTGATGATTAACCCTTTTATCATTCTGGTGAGCCCACGTACCCCCCACAGACTGAGCTGTGTGAGGACACGGAGAGGACGACTCGGGTAGCAGAGAGCCGCTGGTGCTGCTGGGAGTGGGGGTACTTTCCAGGCAACCCTTAGGCATGTCATTAGAAGGGGCCATCAGAGATAAAACACAGCTAAATCAATGTTTTTTATTGTCAGGTCAGTTGTAAACATGGGTGGCAGCCACAGACTCCAGTTACACTCTGGATTAATGTTGTTGACACTGCAGTAATTCATACGAAAGGTAAACTGCAAGGCCTTGAAAAAGACCCTTTGTGACGATGTCGATGCTCACGAGCTAGAACTAGAACCACCTTATGGGTCTGGGTAATGACTCGACAGGTGTCGAACCAGCATTTTCATGACGAATTTTATCAACATTTTGAATTATGTGGGATTCTTGCTGCATGCTATATTAAAAAGTTCAAAGCTTAAACATCGGCATGGGTGCTTCCAGTGGTTATTCAAGAACGTGCGAGCATTCCTACTTGTGAGACTTCACTCATTTGTTCCACTATGTCAAGTTCCAGAATGACAACATTAGCAGCCCTTCACCTCCAAAGATTGGAGCCCAAGCAGATCCCTGTTGACAGACACTTCATTTCAACATAGAGCAGAACAGAACTGGAGCAAGACCTTTTCATCTTCAGGGAATATTGAAGAGGGTAGAACAGTTTCTTTTTTTAAACATGGACATATAGTGATCTGCTACTTTGCTGCTGTTAATACTTAGTGCTGCAATTACATAAATTAAAATGAAAGATGATTCTGCACTGGGTTTGTCATGAAGATTGGAGCTGAGTGATATATTCAAAAACTAAGAGTATTTTAATACAAACAAGAACATGATAAACAGGGCTTGAATTACAGAATATAATAGAAGTGCCTGGGATATTAACACTTGCAAGTGTAGTGAAAGAACTGTTCAATATATAGAGAAAAAAGTATTAATATCCCATTCAAAAGGCAAACAATTTCGATGTTCATATTGCACACAAAAATATTTTTAAAAATCAAATGAGTACGTTAGCTGTGGTTTAACTCAACTAAACAAAGCTGTTATGCACGTCTGACTGGCTCTACAGAGATTTCCAAATTTACAAATTATATTTCAGGATTTACGTAACTCAAGAAAATGGGCTGTTGAAGGGATATAGAGCCATTTGAAGGAAGGAAATGGGAAAAACAATTGAGGTTAATATTGTGGCGATAAGGCAACTGCAACATTATGCTTAAAACAAAACATTTTTTTTTAATGGTGATGAATACCATAAAATCCATGTGCCCCTAAATGCTCTCCGTCAACTGCAAAAATCGAAATAGAAAAGTTCAGCGGTTCAGTCCATATGCCAGAGTGAGTGTGGATGCCAAACACAGCCCTGTCCTCTCAGTGATGCCCTCTTTACAAAAGGACGTGAAAATACACCACAGAAGTGTTTCCCCTTATGATAACACTCCTCCACTCTGCATGATGTGCATGCCTCCTCCCATCTGCATTATTCAGCTCGGGCACATGGTCTCCCGCTAGTGGGGCTCGGGTGGAAGATTCACAGCAGCACTAGTGAATGAAGACACAAGTGTACGGGATGTTGCTCCAGAGACAAGTACACAAAATCATGGACGGGGATGAGGGAGGGAGGACCAAAGATGAAGAATGACCTTAAAACAATATGTCTTTGGTATCCGTCATCCCGGTCATCTACGCCACCGCAATTCGAAGCGAAACTCGCACCACCGGCCGCTACTCATGCAAACACAAACAAGGACATACACTGACACAAGCGGACACACAGCAAAACACAAACACAGAGACATATTCTCCCTATATGCATACATACACACACGCCAGATCACAAAACAGGCTTCTGTTGGATCCGTGCCATACATTTTCATCATTGTCTTCCTGAATGGACCCCATATTCCACATTCTAATTTAGTGAGTAGAAGGCTCACTCAAGGCCCAGTTACTGGCCCCATTCCATGACAGCCCGTCGCAGGCCTCAGCTGTAGATAGTAAATGAAGCCGTAAATTTGACTAAAGCCGATAAACAGCACTTTAAATTGCTGTGCCATTCAGACAAAAGCAACTCATCCGGTTAGGCTCAGGAATGATTGCAACCTTTTTCTTGTCTATTTATTCTGTATTTAAGATCTCTCCTTGGGTCCAGTTTCTACAATTATGAGGTCAAAAGGTTTAAAGTGTTTTGTGGCAAGGAATGGCATCTGCAACTGCAAAGGCCTGAATAAAGCAAGAGGTTTAAAGATGCTTGCAAGAAAATGGTCAAACTAGGTAAGGAGTGTGTGGAATGCACTGATAAAGATGGACGAACAAGTGGCTGAAAAGGTGGACACTTGATCTTTGAGTTCTTTCAATCCTGCAGTCAACAAGGCAATGTCCTCCTTCAAAGTGAGGCTGAAAGACATGGCATGTCGGCACACGGAGAGGCAGCCGCATCTCTCCCTGTCTCCCAAGAGTTCATCAGACGATTTTCAGCACTTACTCTCAGGATGTACTGGCTACATATCTGTCCACCTGGCCCATTTCTCCCATTAGTATAACAGTAATGCTCCCACCTCCAAGTGCCACTTAAAGCAACATTTAAGGCAACCACTTCAATTCTATATCTATTACATATCAACATTACTGGTGCAAAACTCTGCATCTTGCAAGCATGATGCACTGGAGCCTTATGAAGCCTGACCAACACCCTTAACTCCCAACCCCTGACATAAGAATTCCTCCTCCCATTCCTTATTTTCCTCCATGTCACATATACCACAGTGCCAGTGACAGGAAACTAAAGCTGGCGCACACCCATAACTACCTGGCCCTCACCACATCTGCATTAATCAATAGAAAACCACGTTCTAAATAACTTCTCTACACTCTGAACAATCCATTGTGAACCATAGATCTTAAAGTACCTACCCCTTACCCTAACTCCAAGCATTCACCTCCACTGAAACTCACATCACATCACCGAGGCGTCCTCAAGTGGACACTTGACACTTCAGCAAGAGGAAGGGGAAGTATCCACTCCTCTTTACAGCAAGCAGTGCCATTATAAATTGATGGCAAATATGACTGTGACAAATCACAGCATAGTTACTGCTATGTAATTATGAGAAATTTGCCACCTCTACTGTACATTCATGGGAAGGGTGCGAAAGGTTAATGGAAAAGGTACTACGAACACTCTGACAAGTCAGCAATCATCGCACAAGACAGCGACTTCGGAGCCTCCGGAAATTAAAAACTGGTAGGAAATATTGAGCTTATTTTGATTAATCTAATGGGTTCAGTTAATACACAGTTCACAAGATCTCACACCTCGTTTGTCTAAAACAGAAATCTAATTAGATTATTAGAGGACTAATTACATACCCACTCATTAACCAAACCATGTGAAGGTTAAATAAATCAAGACACTGTCAATTCCAAAATCATAATGAAACACACCCGTGCTCACCTGGTCCAAAAAAAAAAAAAAAAAGGTCAACATTCCCCACCCTCATAAAAACAAACATTTGAGCACAGTAAAAAATACAGCACTTTGGGCAACAGTAAAAATGCAGAGAAAAAAAAAGCTTTTTGGGTGTTGGGGACTGAGAAATACTAGCAGTGGACTAGTAGACACAAATCAGGTTTGAATGAACCCTGGGAGTGACGTACACCCCCCCAGCCCACCCCCTTAATATCTCTGGTTAGTACAGCAAAGGAAGTTTCATTGAAAAGATACACACACGTCAAATTCATGGCAAAGCAATCAAAATGTTGAGAACCACCTAAGAAACAAAAAATGAATAAATCAGCAAGAGTGAGGAAGTGGTTAAAAAAAAAAAAAAAAGGGGTTGTTTTGATGCACACAGCAGCATACATGAAGGCAATAGTCCAAAGTTAGGCATAAATAGCCTGCATCTCTCTCCCTCTGCTGTGTAGGAGTCCACACTTGCCCTGTGTGTCCGCCACAGAGACACCAGCTAAGTGCTAATGACACTCAGCAGTAGGAGGGAAGCCAGAGTCTCAAACGCTTGAGTAAACTAATTACAAAATATGGCCAGGAGCTGATAATTTTCAAGGGAAATCAGACAACCTAAAAAGGGATTAAAATACATACACAAACTGTATGTACAATTTGGGCATGTGGGTAAGAAAGAAACAACACTGAAAGAACAAGGACAGTAAAAATATTCACAAAATAGTCTTAGAAGTTGTGTAGCAATGACTTGTACAGTATCTGCTAAAGCTAGAGAGGCGGAGAGAAAAGGAACAGAGATTAAAAAATTATAACTGGACCATCAGCCAACTGGTTGAATAAGCAGTGGTGAGTACAGAATCTCACTTGAATTCAGCAGTGGTCGAACAGAAGACCACCTCCTGGCAGGAAGCACATGGCAGCATGATACAAAACACCCTAAAGACAAAGGATGTCATGCAAGGGTGAAGGTGGAGGAAAAGGAGGAGGGGGGGGAGGAAGAAGTACAGGTAGAGCAAAATGAATAGGAGACACCAGTGCTGGATTGGTGGGAGGTTGTCATGGAGAGAATAATTCCACGGAGGCCATCGCTGGTGTGATTTTGTTGACGTGCTGCTGCATATGACAAGGTCAGCATTTCCAACCGATGCCTGAAGGTCTTTAAGCATTGCCATGCTGGAAGAGGATTCTCTAGCTATTTCTATGTAAACAAAAGAAAGCATGGAACAGAATCTCAGATTCTACACTCAGTGGCCTCCTTGCAACCCCAGCCACCCACAATCCTATTGATGGGGCAGCACAGTGGCACAGCAAGTAGCGCTGCGGTCTCACAGCACCTGGGTGGTGCGAGAGGATGTGGGTTTGATCTCCATTCAGTCTGTGTGGATTCTGCATGTTCTCTCCATGTCTGCGTGGGTTTCCTCCCACAGTCCAAAGAAACGCTGTTCAGGTTCACCCATAGTGTGTGAGTGACAGAGAGAGTGTGTGTGTTCCAGTGTGTGTTCCACTGATGTATGGATGAGTGACCTGGTATAAGTAGTGTATCTAGCAGTATAAGTCACCGCGGTGAATAAGGTGTGTGGGCTCATAACACTACATAGAGTTCACTGGAAATCCCTTTGCAGAAACACATCTCATAAATAAATGTAAATGATTGCTATAGTAGCCATTTGGGCTGGACTGGGGTAAACTGAGTACTCCTGAGTAAAAATGCCAGCTTTGCAAACACTCCTCACCATACTTCTGTCATAAATAAGCACTTTAGCTGTGCCGCTGGAATAAGCAAACATAGACAAAATCCTTGTAGTCCAAAGATAGGGCGACTTATAGTGTTAGTGAGTTTCTGTTCAGGCTTTGTGGTGCTCTCTGCCACTTTTCAGTTCATATTCATACAAAAGCTTTTATCTCTATTTGCTGACCTCATCTACAGACTGGTTCCCTTAACGTTGGGGTAAATGGACTGAGAATGACAACCAACGCTCAGAAATCAACTAAAGCAAATTTGAGAAACGTAATACAGTATATAGTCTCCTAAATTGTTCTGTATTTCCCACCGCCAACCTGCCCCCACATCTTTTGCTATTTGAAGGGTTGTTTCATGTGATGTGGACTGTTAAGGAATGGAATAAAAAAGAATACAAGGCAGCTACTCCTGTAATGTACATAAATGTTTATATGTACCTCCAAAAAAAAATTACTAGGAAGGTGATCAGGAATTGTGGATATTCTGATAAAAGTTTGATGCAGCTACTAGTATGATGAACATTGGTTTATATGGTGGAAAGAAACTAACTACTTAAGAATCATGCATCTTCATCTAAGTGCCATTCTGCTAATGTAACGAACACATTGTATTTTCTATGAGATATTTGCCGCTTTGGAGGAAAGCATCTGCTAAATGAATAAATACGTAAGGCAAAGGCAAGCATCTCTCGTTTTTCATGAATTTCTCCACAATGCCTTAACATAAGAAAAACTTTTTTTTAAAAAAAAAAAAAAAAATCTTGGCTCTCTCATCCCCAGAGCACAGTGGGTGAAGAGCTCCAGAGCAGCGACATGACACCGATACTGCGCTGGCTGGACGTCAGCTGGATAAATCTAGTTTGTTTATACCGGTGTCTGAAAGCATTGTCAAGTAAATGGATGAGTACAAATAAATCATGACACATCCCCTTCTGACTCCTGGGGTCTGGTCCCACAACAGCATGGCATCCAAGAGATTCTAAGAGCAGCTTCAGAAATAGTCATTGCAGAGAGATGTGCTGAGTCTGGGACGATTTTTAATGTATCAACCCCATCTGTTACAGGAATCATATCTAAGTTTAAGAACCGAAATGGGAAGTTGCATATGGAAGTCAGAACACGTCTCGTTGTTTTGGCGCTCACACACGTCTGCCAGGAACACCCAGGGGATGGAACAATCGTCTCATTGCCGCGGTGCACTTGTCACTGTGACGGGAAGATGACACGTCGACTCGATAGATAATTGTGTCCGTTCCTGTGGATCCAGACACACCTGTCACGTAGACAAACCCACAGCGACAACCATCTTCAGACCCCAAGGCACTTAAGGAGCTCCTGCATAGAAACCCTCACACCCCAACAGCCTTCCAGCCTGGTTAATAACTCCCATGTTTATGGCATCCTGGGAGGGCACCGCAAAAAATGCACAACCATTGCATTTGTGTTCGGGAAGCCACAAGCCTCTGGGTCCGCTTGACTCGTGTACATTCACATACTCGCAGCAAAACCTACCGGTGCTTTTCGAATTAAACTAAGTCTCTGCTTGTATTGCCACATGTACATTAGCTGTCCTTAACCCCGGAAGCCCTTATGATCCATCTGCATTCTTATCAGCTGTAGTTCTTCTCAACCAACATAATGTTCCACACCATTTCCTGGGTTAGCATTACTGTTGGATTACTTGACAACTGTCAGCCTAGTATGGAACTATAATACCTTCTCCTTGTTGACAATCTCAGACAAACTCTCCCAGTTGCATCCCACAATTCTTATCCTGTCCGAAAGAGTTTATATCTATTTCCCAGCCGTGGATCAACTGCCACTCCGTCAGGCTGTTCTTGCTTATTCGCTCTCCAGCAAAGTGTACATCTCAGACCACCATGTTTTGAAGCTAAAGTCAGGGCCGCAAAACCCAGCTGGGGAACCATGAAACTTAAAACAACGAGTGCTCAACATCAAATGGCATCGTCAAGGTAAGAGACACAACACTACAACTCATTACACAACCAACATCAAGACCCCCACCACAAATGGACCAAAAGCATAATGTATCTTCTACTCTCTCCTAAAACTTTTCCCTCTTCTTGTCAGATTCCTTTTTTCTATAATAAAGCATGCTCCTCTTCTTATCTAACCTGCCCCTGTCCAATACTACTTCCTTCCCTTTATCTACCCCTGACCCATCTTTGCTCACCTTTCCTCCAACTCACATCACCTCCACAGCTCGTAGGTTCCTCTCCACTGTCCTCACCTCCCCTCCCCTCCCCTCCGCACCTCCCCAGTGGGGAGGAGGGAGATGACTTCCCACCCGCCACTGCAGGGAAATCAATTTGGGTCATCCTCTGAAGTCGGACTGTCTCTATAGCAACCGCTGGCAAAAGCTAGCAGCAGTGTGGGCATTCTGTCTTTTGTAGGGGGTCGACAAGCATTTCTGTAGGAGTTAACAGAAGACCCCCCAATACAAAAGCTCCGGAGCTTGAGCGGTCCACCGAAATCCTAAAATAGCCCATACACACTCGAGCAAAAAATATAAAGTCAACCCAAAAGCAGATCACAAAAACACACTGTAGAAAGATGTTGTCAGATGACGGTTGATAATTGGGGTGAGAGGACGACTCAGTAGTCAAGCAGTGGAAAAAGGAGAAAAAAAGGTGCGCGCTCAGTGAATGACGGGTAACAAAGCTTACAAAACAGTTAGAATCCCGTATGTCACCCAAGAAGAAAAGGAAGAGACTATTTTCTGTTTAAAACTTCTGGGATATACCCTGTCGCATCTGTGAAGTCAGATGAGTCGTGATCCCTCTCTCAGTCCAGGCTGCTAGCAGTTCCCCCCCACCCACCACAAGGGGGTGATCTGTTTCCTGGCACACAGCTCGGATAGCTTATTCCACTGCCTCCGAAGAAGAGTGCGGTCACCTCATTTATGTTTCGGCTCATTTCGGCAGAGTGTGCTGAATAATATTTAAAAGAAATAATAGCCAGGACAAGTGTCAAATTATGTATGACTATGGTTTTGTTTTATTTCTTGCAATGTGCCAGATCAATTGTAATCAAAAGCCCCCAGGAAAAACCTACAGAAACGTACCACAAAAAGTGCAAAAAGCAAGAAGTGTGGCTGAGATCAAGGCTGCTCCACACTGGTCTCTGCGCTCTCTTTATTAGGTGACTAACCCCTGGCGAAGTGTATTTAGTGGATATTAATTTTCCCCTGGGCTCTTATTAAAGAGCTGCCATGATAATGACCCAATTCCCCATCTCAAGGTCTTCCTGGAGCTGTGCACCACACTTCACCACACTTCACCAGCAGACTCCTCTCAACACAGCGCACAGGGGTTGCAGCAACACACCTTCCCGCCCAGTCCATCCGTCCACACGCGATCATGCGCACGCACATAGATACACGCCCCATGACGTCTGTGTCACTAACTGAAATGTCCCTCCTCTTACAAATTACTGCACTCTGAGAAGCAGCATTGCAGGTAGATGCTCAAAATGGTGAGCAGTCAGGATTGTGCCCGGGGCCGAATCGCTCAAAATGGCCTCTTTCTCCACAATTACAGAGGCGGCCGTGAGGCCGTTGGAGGCCTGACAGGAACGATAAGAACAAAGCAAATAAACGGTTACGAAACGCTGTCCTTCTAATGACCTCTGCGCATTGCTGCTTTCTGCGGAACATGTGCGGCGGGGGGGGGGGGTTTCTGGCGGATCTACTTTTGATTTTCCCTCAACACAACAGCACGCATCCCTGCCTTCTCTACCAGGAGATAATACAATGTTCACACCTGAGATTGCAGGCCAGTGGGGGTAGGGCAGTGCCAGAAGGGGATTACATAAAGTAGCAGTGCTGATGACACAGCTTTTTATTTCTTTTTTATATAAAGTTCAAATAGTGGAGATGAGGAGATGGTTCATGTAATGTTATTATCATCATTATTATGGTCTAAAAACCCACTTCTTCCAGACGCATGACTTCTTTAGTTCACGTAAGGTGTAAATGCTCATGCACTATAACGTTATGATGCCAAACCTTTACACAACTACTCCTGTAATGTGACATAAATGTTTATTTATATCTTTATATCTCCAAAAAAAAAAAAAAAAATTCTAGGAAGGTGATCAGGAACTGTCGATATTCGGATAATGTTTTATGCAGCTACTCGTGTGATGAATGTTGGTTCATATGGTGGAAAGAAACAAACTAACTGCACTTAAGAATCACACGTCTGCATCTAAGTCTCTTTCTGCTAATGTAATGAAAACATTGTATTTTCTATGAGATGTTCTTCGCTTTGGAGAAAAGTGTCTGCTAAATGAATACATGTAAATGCATTAACAACAACAAAGCAATGAGAATAAAAACTATTTGATTACAAGGTAAATGCAATAACCACTGCTCTACATGAAAACCAATTATTAAAAAACAACTACACCTTCTTTTATTGTAATTTTTCCAGTTCATCCCTCCAAATCCTATTCACTCATCAGGTAAAACTGATGGCTGCACAAATCTGCCACCACCCTTGAAACAGCTCCATCAATGCAACCAAAAGGATCATTGGCCACAACATTGTGTGTCTGCGCCCAGCGCCTGAACGGTGGACAAGCTGAGGATTTTGAAAGACTAGGTCGACATGTGGCATCTTTCGGCAGCAGCCACCTCGAGGAATCTAACTTGGCAAGGAACTTGATGTATTTTATTTAACACCAGTTCCTTGGCTGAAACCCCTGACGCAAGTGAAAGAGACGGGGGGGGGGAGTGGATTTATTCTGGTTCCTGTTCCGCGCATTAGTCCATAATCCAAGCCCAGCGACTCACAGGCAGCAGCTTGCCGTCTGCCACACGTTCCTATTAATGCAAATATTACTGCACTTTATTGCTAATTAAATGCCATGACCTCTTCCTATTCCTTAAAATTAATTACAGCATTAAAAGTGGGACAGCTACAATCAGCATGACCGGGTGACTGACAGAATTTGGCATGATTTGCGAGGCCACTATCGCAACGGTCCTACTGGGGGTCGGTGTTTGTTTCCGATCCCAGTCCGCCGGCCCAACTGATCCCTTCTATTATCTCACCTGTGAGCATGGGGATCGAAGTGAGAAGAGCCATGAGAGAGACTCAGACGAAAGTGCCGGCCCCTCAATACTCCCTGACTCATTAGGACCATGTGGGATTAATGCCCTGGCTCACTGCCAGCTGCACAAATGTCACTCCGGTTACAGGGTGGTCTATCGAGACCAGCCTCCTAAAATACCAGCAGTCCCCTCCCTTCACAGACTCATGGCAAGCTCACTCTTATGCTCTACTAAACCTATGTTTAACTCTGTTCTGTTCTTGCAAAATCCTGAAATGGGAGCAGTAGGTAATGTAATGGTTAGCACTTTCATCTAGCAAATGAAAGGGTTTTAATCCTCTCTCCTGCCACAGCACCCCTCATCAGGGCACCCACCCTTGGATGAAACAATAAGACTACCCCAGGCTTACAATGTGCATACGGTCGAAACCCGATTTGCAGAAAGTGGTCAACATTATTATTATTACAACTATTAAAATAATTCTTGACGTGTCTTTGCAGAGTTCATGTTGCTGCAATAATACCCTACATTGTTCCTGTTTATTGTACAACTGATGTGTCTCACCTCAGGAATAAACATCAGCATTTCACTGACTTACACCTGTAACACTAATGGCTCAGGTGAGACATCTTGAGCTGTTCGCCTGAATTAATCACAACAAATACACATAAAATACCTCAACCCATTAAGTGCATTCATTATTCAGGAGAAGATTATTACTTTCCTGACTCACTTCCCATAATTCTCCTGACATCTCACTCCCTTGCTCTGATCCCAGAGTAGAGGAAATGCAAGGAGAGGGTTATAAACATCATAAATAAAGCATAGTCTGTTTTCAGTGCCCCAAAAAGTAAAAGTCATAGGGAGAGTTGTGCAGGAAAGCACACCGGCACACAGATACACACACATATCTGCATATTCACTAGAGACCAACACACGCATGCAGGAAATGTGCGCCGTTGCAAACAACATATATATATATATATATACACATACATACACACACACACACACACACACACACAAAAAACACTTTCCAAGGACAGAGCATTACAGCGGGCAGCAGCATGGCTGACATTTACATTTATTTAGGAGACACTTTTCTCCAAAGCAACCTCCAATGAACTCTACGTAGTGTTATCAGCCCACAAACCTTATTCACCAAGGTGACTTACACTGTTAGATACACTGCTTACAATAGGTCACTCATCTATACATCAGTGGAACACACACTCACAGTCACTCACTCGCACACTATGGGTGAACCCGAACAGAATGTCTTTGGAGTGTGGGAGGAAACCAGAGCACCCAGAGAAAACCCACGAAGACACGGGGAGGACATGCAAACTCCACACAGACTGAGAGGGGATCGAACCCACATCCTCTCGCACCACCCAGGCACTGTGAGACAGCAGCGCCATTCGCTGTACCACCGTGCCGACAGAGGGCTCGGCGGCCGTGACAGACAGAAAGCAGAGCTCTCCATTCACAGCGACTCCAGAGCACCGTTAACCTCCCATTTGTTACCTCTTGGCAGAAGCCAAATGAGTAAAGACACATAGGAGCATTGTTAATATTTAATGTCGGGGATCTCGCACTGGAGTGGAATTTGAAAGGGGCGCCCCACTATTACAGTAGCTCACTTGATGCGCTGCTCACGAGAAATTTCATTAAACCCAACATGCACTGCTAGGCCTGGCACATCCACTTGCTAATGCGGCTGACCTCAGACAGAAAAAACCCCGTGGTATGTATACACCGAGTCCATCTACATGCCTTTCTGTCTCAGGTGGTCATTGAGCTTTGTGACATTTCTTTGACAGTTCCCTGTTGAGCACAAACACGAACCGAGAGCACCAAAATGTTTCGGCTCAGTCATGGCTGTCCCCTTGTAAGGTCGCTGCCTATTATCCTACAAGAATGCAAGGGGTGACCTCCCCAGGATATGGGATAAATGGCTCCACAAACCAACCAAGCTGCTGCACCAGCAAGCGCCTGCACGTGGGGGGTGACCACCACTTTCGCTAACCCAGCTCTCCTGAGCTGGCGCAGAAGCATCAGGGCTCGGTAGGGTTGGCACACACAGCAACAGTAAGGCAAAGCTAAGCAAGCTGTGGATGGTGGATCAGTCAGCACTTCTGCACTGAACAGACCCCCACATTGAAGCTGAACTCAGAGAAGCTGTGGGTGTTTACACCTCAACCCACAACTTTGCAACGGGTATTAGTACATATTAGTGGAGATTGATGTTTTGTTAGGCGGGTGCAGTGGCGCAGTGGGTTGGACCGGGTCCTGCTCTCCGGCACGTCTGGGGTTCAAGTGCCGCTTGGGGTGCTTTGCGACGGACTGGCGTCCCGTCCTGGGTGTGTCCTCTCCCCTTCCGGCCTTACGCCCTGTGTTGCCGGGTAGGCTCCGGTTCCCCGCGACCCCGTATGGGACAGGCGGTTCAGAAAGTGTGTGTGTGTGTGTGTGTGTGTGTTTGTGTGTGTGAGAGAGAGATGTTTTGTTAATTTAGCATCATTTCCCTCCATCTCCTACTGTCAACAATTTAAACGGAAATCGACAAAAACTTAAAAGGTACTTTTATTACGAAACATACCAACTAAATATACACACGCGGTGCTGCCTGAAAGTATGTGCACCCTATAGGGATGGTTATTTTTCTTTTATCAAATATTAAAATGTATAATGTCAAAAATCTTAAACCTTAAAATACACTTATTAAATGATTGTGATTTACATATCTGATTCCACTTACGTGCTTTGGTTAACCAATGCACCCTGGGATTCACTTATTTCCACAGCAACACTACTTCTGCTCTTGTGCTACACATATGATTTCCTCCAGAAAAATTTATGGAATCGGTCATTACATACCTAATATGTCAGATGACAGAGACTGGATCTGATTAATGATTTAATGGTAAAGTTAAGGGAAATGAGGGGTTCACATAATTTCAAGCAGCACTGTATATATTTGAAATATTTATACACCTGGTTTGAATTTCATATCACCAGCATAACAAACAGATATCCATAAAAACATACAAATTAAACAGTTATATTTACATTTCTTGATTTAGCAGACACTTTTCTCCAAAGCGATTTCCAATGAACTCCATGTAGTGTTATCAGCCCACACACCTTATTCAACGCGGTGACTTACACTGCTAAATACAGTACTTACACCAGGTCACTCATCCGTACATCAGTGGAACACACACACTCTCTCTGGGTGAACCTGAACAGCACGTCTTTGGAGTGTGGGAGGAAACCGGAGCATCTGGAAGAAATCCACACAGACATGGGGAGAACATGCAAACTCCAGAGAGACTGAGCAGGGATCGAACCCCTGTCCTCTCGTACCACCCAGGTGCTGTGAGACAGCAGCGCCACTCGCTGTGCCGCCCGCATTATATAAGTTGAAAACAGTATTAGCAAAGTCAAAAAGATATCTGGGCAAACTTGTAAAATGTAATATTTCACTTAATTATCTGTAATTATTTCAAACAAGTTTTGGCCAAAGAGTACAGTAATAAAAGTTCATGTTTCAGATTAAGTAGTTACTGTGTGATCGCAACTGCCAACCTCCAAGTTTACACTTGTATCATGCCATGTTATGTCATGTATGGGGCTGACACCTGGCTCAAGTTTTTCCTTGCAATGCTGTAAATGTAGCAATGTACAAAACGTAACACTTGTTGTTGGATGTTATTTTCACCAATGCATTCTGCATTGCAAATCCCAACCTGAAACTCATCGCCTCCCTCACTTGGAATCCCCACCCAAGAGTGCGACGGAAAAGAAAAGTACTGCGTCTGTAGGGTACCATCAGCTGCTGCCTTAGAAAGAAAGAATAACAACAAGCCGATGATACAGAGTGATCGTCCCACCAAATCAGATCACTGCGTACCTGTAGTTGTACGAACGAGCTGCACTTCGATCACATGTCTCATAACTGCAGCAGAGCGTGATAACGTTTTCTGTACTCCCCCCCCCCCCCCCATTATTTTTTTGTCTTTCAAAATTAGAAAGTCATAAGAACTAGAAAATGTGGCTCACGAGAGAAAACCAGATAAGCACAAAGGATCCTCAAAATTGTGCTCTGGATTTAGTTATCTTCATGATTAGGGAAAAACAGGAGCTTAATTCTTAAGCTTTTTAAAAAAAGTGTGTGATTACAGTTTGTATAAACATAGATGTCTCACAATTAATTGGAACAATCTGAAGATCTTTGCAGACTAACACAGAGGTATAGTTATGCCACATTGCGCTTTTCCTAGATATTTTCCAAACATCCAAGCAGAAAATTTGGTGTCAAACACATTTGTTACATTTCCTGAAAAAATATAAAAAGCTTCTTGCCCTTTTCATTTATTTGCCTATCCATCTTTTAATATTATTCCTATGAGAAAACTCATTTGGCTTCCAATTATTTAGAAAGTTTTGTCTCACAAGGATTTTGACTGATTGAAACAAAAAAATCCTTAAAAGCATTTTTGTAGCCTGTGTAAAAGCTTTCCTTTGAAATTCTGTGTAAACAAACACCGAAGCCAAAGACAGATCTGCTTTAAAAATGAAAGTTACAGCGCTCCAATAACATGAACATATTTAATAGTATAAAAGCATCTTATATTAACTCCAGTTAATTGTTTTTTCCCCTTTATGTTGCATATATGTGCACTTATAATAGCAGCTCCTTAAAAATGTATAAAAAAGACACAGAAGTAAGAGTTGTTGATACCATGGTTATTTACATGGTAAATCTCAATTTAGCTGAGAATGTAACTCAGTCATCTCACCAGGTTTTGTTTCATGCTTTCTCCTGGCTTTTCTCGAAAAAGGCATATGACTGGTATATTGTTTACAAAAGGATAAAAAATTCCCCACCCATCACACAAGATTCATAAGGCTTGCCAATAATACAGCAGGCCCAGTACAGATTAGTAATACAGATCAATATTCCTTAGGGTGAAGGCCACATCCAAATATATGTTCCATTAGACCAGATTTTCGTAACCTATTACTAACCGCCAACCTTTTGTTATATGGATTATTGATTGCATACAATAGACGCATTGCAAAAAAATGTAAAAAGATGGAGGATGACAAGTGAAGGGTGGAAGGGGTAATCAGCAGCTGCTTTAAATTGCAAAAATTTGACATTTAATAGCGGAACACAGCTCCCCTGGGTCACAGTTTATTAAGCATAGCTCTTGTATAAATTAATTTCACATAGCAAATTTGTTGCCAATGCGCTCAAACGGGCCAGAAGTCAAGGAGTCATGTCAGGTGAAATGTGCTGAGTCATGAAAACTTTTCTGAGTAGGCCAAGCTGACAAGAAGAGGGTTCCTGAGTCCTCTCAAGTACTGAGACTAGAATAGGACATAGTGAGACAGGCTTTTTACACTCAGGACTGCTGTGGGCCATGAGATATACACTACTATTTATGCAGAATAATAATAATAATAATAATAATAATAATAATAATATACTCATTTAGGCATTATGTAAAGACCCAGTCATGTACTGATAGTCATCCATCATTTATGTACTAAAACCAGTGTTTAAAGTAACACAGAAAACAGGCTTGTATCACAGAGAACTGCAAGCAATACATAAAAGGAAAATGTTAGACAATCCATGCTTTCGAATTTTGACACTGCAGGGGAAAATTTATCCAAATGTATACAGTTTTATAGAATACTGGAGTGCTCCAGAGCATATTACAATAACAAATAGAGCTTTTATCTGATATTCAGTGAATTCATAGTGGGAAATACATTCAGGAAAGCATTAAATATCATTCCACGTCTCAATGAGAGGATTACCGCGAAATTGCATGGAAAAGTCCAATTGCGGAAGTGCGTTTTCAGCTTGGCTTTTGTGCTACAATTTATCTGTTTTATTGGGATTCTATTATAGGGTGGGGGATTTATGAAGAGCTGTGACCTCCTGGTACTATGACATCATTTCACGGGTTGCCAATAAAAAGGTTGTAGGTCATGAATTACAACCCAACAAGTCATGCAGTTCATCTGCACTCAGGAGCAACACAAAAAACCTAACGTCATGTCCTTAATGTAGCCTTATCGTATAGGGATGGTTAAAAAAAAATCATTTCCAAACAGTATAATTAATAATTCCAACATGTGAACTAATTTGCAGCTGGTGTACCCAAAAGCAACAGCTCCATTCCGCAAGTGCTGTTGGCCGTTTCACCCCAAGCATTTCTGCATGGCTGCACTATCTCAAGGCGGAGGATATTATGCAGCCATTTCCCAAATCGTGTTACTCATTCTTTCTGTGGTATTTAGCATCAGGTTTTTCTTTTTTTTTTTTTGTTTTGTTTTTAAAAAAAAAAAAAAAAAAAACCATAGGGCAATAGGTCATGGTGTCTTTTCTGCCTCTCTGCGCTGTGGGCGTATGATAACTGAAAATACCGTCCAAAGGATGACATTTAACAAAGAGCTGAGTAACAAAAACCACAAATCACACTCAACTGTTTCTTTCTTTATGACATCCCAGCATTTCAAAGTGTAAACATGTCTTGCTCTATAAAAGCACGTTAAAAGAAATGACCAACAGCACATTAAATCGAGTCTCCCGAAGTGTAGTCTGCCTTTCGCGATATGCATATTAGTTGTGTTAAACAAAGGGCATCATATTAAGTCATTCATTCTCGCAGCTGAAATCTAACACAATCTATATATAATACATCGTTTACAGTATTTATCACATCCTTTAATCTTAAACCACAACACAAGGGTGAAACAACAGCTGGGCTTTGAACCCATGACTCAATGATCTCTACGCATCTTACATTGCTGCTCTGTCGCAGAGGAAGTGTCTTGCCTTGTTGTGATGTTGATGGTGCCAGACAGCAAACCAAGGCGCATGGATCGTTTAGTGTCTTTCTGTTTGCAAATAAAAAACGTCATCCTCTGGACGGGTGAGTGAAGACGAGACACAGCACCTGATAATTACCGATGAAAATGGCACTTTGCTAGATAACACCTGCTGCATTTGAACTCTGGTGTGTGTGCGTGCGTGCGTGCGTGCGTGCGTGCGTGCGTGTTTGCTTGTGTGAGAGAGAGAGAGAGAGAGAGAGAGAGAGAGAGAGAGGAAAAACTGCAACTGTGTCACATCATTCCAAGCTGTACTTCTCACTCCCAAAAAAAAAGCACCTTCTTGCAAACTCTACCATAACTACGGCTGTGCTAGGTATGGGACTCTATGCCCTAGCACTATTCTTTCCTGGAGTTCATTCACACAATGCTTAGCACTCAGTCTATTGCATCATTGACATTTTGACCATGCATGCAGCTGTCACTCTCAAAGTATATATATATGCAACCCGTGTTTGGCCTGCTGCTTTTCTCCAGGACGTCTCTCCTGTCTTTCCATCGCTCTGCTCTGTAAATAGCATCCAAAACTCCCCAGAACCAGGAACCTGTCTTGGGCCCCCGTTCTGACCCTGTTGCACATCAGAACTGTCACTCATCAAATCGATCCCACCTTTCCACCTCAACTAGGGCTGTGGAGTCGGTACACAAAACCTTCGACTCCAACTCCAGTAACCCAATAATTGCTTCCGACTCCAATTCCAGAGCACTGCCCTCAACTAGCTGAAATTCCCTCCATTAATCACTAAAGTGACTTTATGAACATATTAGCCAGTTAACTGTTGTCTAACTCTGCATTCTTAAAAATTCTCTGTTGCATTTTCTCTGCCCTCAGATGGAAGCTGCCTGTTAGTATCTCAGTCTCATATTGTCAGGAATTGAATGGATGAAATGAAAGCTGAAATGTAATTGAAAAAAATACAAAGGGGGAAACATCATAGAGCAATATCCTCTGGCTCACTTTAATTGTTTAATATAGGTTCTCATGCATTTAAAGAGTACAGAATGAGGAAAGGGTAAGAAAATGTTTTGAGAGGAGGCCAAGTTCAAGTTTGTTTTCCACATACCAACTAACCAATTTTTTTATTTTTTATTTTACATCAAGGAAAACAAGTGTTCCTCTATAAATTGAATCCTTCTCGTCTCCATTTATTTGTCCAGTTTCCGTTGCCTTGAAACTCATCTTCCATTAAGAGCACATGGTGGTCCTCAGCTTTACGCTAGTAATATGAAACTTTCCATCTTGTAGTTCCACCCACATCTTACCATTTTTTCAAAAGCAGTCTGCATGAAGTCCCGGACATGTTGATCAATGAAACCGGCAAGGGACTCAAAGAGCAACGATTTGCACACCCTTGGAAAGAGCTCACGGCCCAGCCCCTACCAGGCACTCTGCTTCTCAGCAATGTCTTTGAGGCCAGCGTGGTGGTTACCAGGCAACAGAAACTTGACACGATTTAACAAAGAGCAGAGTGATGGGTTATGGAATGGTTCAGAAGCTATCTGAGATACTCAAAAAAATCCTTGCATCTACTGCAGAAAAAAATCCTCAAGATGGAATTTCTTAGCAGAACCCATGCAACTGCACCTTGACTGAATATTAGAACAAAGACATAAACCAAAGGAATATTCAAGGTGATGCATCATCATGTATCGATACACATTTGTGCATCCATATTTAAACAGTTGAAACAAACTGACAGTGCACCGAGTTTATTAATATATCATCCAGCGAATGAGTAAACAAATAAGCAGTGTGCAGAACTCAAATCAGATGGCAGCCTCTGTGTGCAACACACTGATAAATTTTTATCAGACTTCTGACATTTCCCCAGTGAAGGCAAAACGATATGCCGCCGTTGGAGAGAGGGGAAAAAAAAAAATCCAAGTGCATTCAGACGACCGCTTAACATATTCTCTGCAAAACCGAGTGTTTGTCATATTCACCGAGATGTAGCTGAGGATCCAAGCCTTCACCATTTGAAGACCAACAAGTGATCCTGACACAGGCTGTGTCCATTTGCTCCTGACTACTTTCACTGGGGAGGATTAGAGCAGCCAGGGGGAAGTGTCTTTTATCCTGCGGGTCACATTGAAGCAGAAAGATGCCAACTCCATGTGAATGATCTTCAAATATCCTCATATGCAAAGGCACAATTATTTTAACCACAAAAAGCAAGCAAGGAAAAAAAAAACAAAAAAAAACAAATCTGGATTTGTAACCCAAGCTCACCAGGGGGGTTTCCTCTACCACTGTATTAACAAGTCAACATGCTGACTTATTCATGGCCATGATATAAATAATCAAAAGGTTCCCACAAAGACAGTCCAGTCTCCATAGAACGGCAGCAGTTTTAATGTGTTATGTAATAAGTATCGTGTGATAATTCACACCCCTAACCCAGCTGCACAATTACAGAAAGATGCTCAGTTCAACACCAAAAGCCCATAACGGGGGGGGGATAAAAACAACCTTTCTGCGGGGGGGCGGGGTTTGGTGACAACTGTACACGTAGAGAAAAATTTACGCAGCGAATGCCGCACCGTTGCAGAGACTATCCTGAAAACTAGTGCAAACAAACTATAACGTTAACCACTACATTTCAAAGGAAGTGGAAAAATTCAGCTGAAAAGATGAACTTTGGTGAAACAAATAGCAGGAGCCAGATTCAGACCTGCATCTCTGGTGCTATGGGATGAAATCGCCAATGCGCTGACACAGCTGACATTTTTCGCCATTGTGAGTGGCATGGTGGCGCAGTCAGTGGCTCTACGACAACACAGTTCCTGGGCTGTCTGGGTGTAGGTTAAAATCTGGCGCAGACTGTGTAGTTTGCATGTTTGGGTGGGTTTTCAACAAAGGTTCAGGGCATTACTGTGAAGTCAGAAGCATTTGTTGTGTTACTGGAGTCTGAGTTGGTAAAAATGTACCAACTGCGACTAAATGTACCATATATGTCAGCGAATCAGCGGACCCCCAAAAATTAGAGGTCTATATAGGTTTAGACCTATATTCGCCGGATAAGTCGATTCCCAAAATAATGTGCGGAGACGGAAGCAATTACTGGGTTACTGGAGTCGGAGTCAAAGGTTTGTGTACCGACTCCACAGCACTGGTCCAAACACATGTGTTTCAGATGAACTGCCATAAACTGACCGCAGGGTTTGTATGTGGGAGTGACCATGTGCGTGTGTGGCTACGCTGCAACGGATAAGTGTACCACCCAGGGTGTACCCGTCCAGGTGTGGCACCCAGTGTTTCAGGAATAGACTTCAGGGGAGGACATGGCTTAGGGAAGTGAGTGAAATTTCTCCAAAGCGACTCATAGCATTGAGCTCTTGACAATAATTTACTTGTACAGCTGGGTAATTTTTACCGGAACACATTAGGCTAAGTACCTGTTCATGGGCAGTGCAGCAGGAGGTGGCATTCGAACTTGAGTCCGTGGAGAAGAAGACAACAGCTCTAACTACTATGCAAGATGCTGTCAAACTTAGCAATGACAGCCACTGCTGCTCCTTTCAACTGCCTGCTTTAGACACCCGACCCTCTTAAGAGCACAAAACACAGAAATGCAGTTGAGTGAAGTTATATAAGTGAGAGCAACTCTGGTATTCACTTCAGGAGGAAGTGCACCGAGTTTCACATTTTTGCTGACGTTAGAGGTGCCAAGGCCGATGCCCACAGACCAACTCCGATCCCAAGGAACAGCGACGCTGAAAGCAGCCCTGATGTCCTCCAAGGAGAGGGAGAAAAAAGTGCTCCACATGCCACTTAATATGCATACTGTGTGCTATTTTGCAGCATTTCCCAGGTTTATATGACAGCCTATTTATCATAATGCATCAGCCCCTGTCATAAAAGAGACAGATTCTTCTTTTGTTACAGGAACAAGCAATCTTTGCAATCTAATTTGCAACACTATACCCCTCCCACCCAATAACAATTGTTCTCTGATGACACTAATTGCCATCTCCTGTCAAAACGTATAGCTTCTATAAGAACATTAAAAAGCATATTTAAATTATAACACCTATCAGCCAACATGATTCTTCACTTATATTAAGTAGTCCTGGTATTCATGCCATTTTATAAGGGTTGATGGAGCTATATAATGAAAAACGAAGACTAAATGAAGCAGCAGGTTCTAAGATCGCCTTATTTTCAGCTGCCTCGTGGATTTCCATGTCGTTTCCACCTCATCTCCTCTCCATCTTCGCCCATGTTCGGCTGTCTCCTTCCTCTGTAATTATCCTTCTGACGCTCCCTCTCCTGACAGCACAGTCCCACCCAACACATGTTTCCCCCCCCACTTCTCTCTTACTTTATTCCCCCACTCCTTCATCTACCCCATCGCCTGCCAGTGACTGCAATGGAAGAAATTAATGCACTTGCACAGAATACCATCCCCCGTTACGGAGGTAGATGCCATATCCAACCCCCCCCCCCCCCCCCCCCCATGCCATATCACCACCGCTACCGCTTTTATACTGCAGAAGACAGGCTAATTACAGAGAAATAATCACTTGTTTATAACAAACCCTTTAATCAAAAGAATTCATACCAGAGCTCCTGTGTCTGTTTTTCATAAATTCATGACAGGGTGCTAGTTTGAGTTTTTAATTTTTGACGACAGTGCAGTTCCTTTGTGTTTTTACTGGTTCTGAGTGATCAGCATTGCTATTTACAACCTGCTGTGTAGGGCATATGGTCACTATAACCAAAGAAGTGGGGAAACTACACCTCAAGTATGAAATTTTTTTTTTTTTCTTGTAGCTGTGGTAATGGAGTTGCATGGGCATTTCAACAGAGAACTGCTTCAGAAGGACTGAGCACATTAAGAATCTTAGGCCAAGTGACACTGGAGACAGAGAGGAGGAAATAGCAGGAGAAAAACAGGCCACAAGAAAAGACACAAAAAATCTCATGCAGAAAAAATTTCTGTTCTTCACAATATGGCAGATAAAAGGAACATCTATTGTTTAACTGACAGCTTTCTCCAAAGCTACTACCAATTATTTAACTATTCATACCGATGGTTAATTCTGAGTGGTACGGACCATGGTCAAGGACAGTACCACACACAGTAAGCAGGACTTGAACCTGCAGTCTTGACAGCCAAAGCCAGCAGCAGCTCGAATCATCATGCTATCAGCAGCCCCAAGTTCAAAATGTGCCCCAGCCTTCTCTCCAACTATTTATGGACTGCTAACATGAGAGACAATGAAAGTCCTAGCTAGCACCCCAGCAGGTCTAAAAGCACAGGCTGTCCCATCCCAATTTGTGCTTTCCTGAAGCTGATTGTGAGCCCATCCTCTGCTCCTGTTGTGTGAAAAAGCGTCCATTTTGTCATCATCTGAGACAAACCAGAGCAAACCAGGGCACTCCTTGCCCTTGTTTCAGAGAGTGGATCTGTTGAAGACCTGGAGATAAGAACTAAGAGCTCAGCAGGATACTAAGAATGTTGCTAGAAGGAAAATAAAAGAGAGCAGGTATGGATGCACACCTGTTTTTAATCAGGTTCATCTCACCGCAACCACGATGGAGATGTACCGCTACTGGGCTAAATATTTCTCATACTTTGGTTGCCTTAATCAGCCTCTAGAGGGCAGGATAATCGACTGGCCTTCAAGAACCATAATTGTCTGTCGCCTTTTAATACGAGCACAGGCTTCTGCACATGGGAACAAGGCTTCAATTGCCCATTAAAAGGGAAATGTCCCGAAAGCACTCATCTCTCCCGCCGTCTCCATTGTTCCCACCCAGAGCAGTAAATACAGAACTCAGAGGCTTAATTTTCATGACAAACTATAAAAGCAGGAAATTAGTGCTAATTAAGAGGTCCGGGCACGGTGACAGGAATGGATGGAGCTTTGTTAAAGCGCCACAGTGGGTGGAGACAAAACTGACTGTCGTTACGGCATCCTTTCCCAATTACCTAGATAACAGCCACCATCTATCACTTGGACCCGCCTTCATATATGATTGACATTATGGATGCTCTCACTGCCCACCCACTTCGCTTCATCATACTTTACCAAGCACCACCTTACAATAACAGGTGCCAATAAATTATCTTTGCTATGAATGTAATCTGAAGCCATTTCTGAAGGTCACGTGAGTTAGTCATGTTACGTTTAAAGGCAAACGTTTATATGACTGATAAAGACCTATTCCATAAAACTATGCTTCACTTACAAAGCGGTCAAATGTGAAACAGTTGGAGGGATTGAACAGAACCTGTGTTTTGGCAGTTTGTGGGAGCGAGTTGGCGAAGGGAGGTGAGGATAGAAGCTCCGGAACTAGGAGGGGATTAACCAGAAAGGTCTGAACTAAGTGTAAACACAGAGCATAGCTCTTTCAGAGAAAAATATTTAATATGAAAAGAAAGCTAAGCTATAAAAATTCAAACTCATGTAAGAAAGAGCAGGAGAGTTCTGGGTAGAGGTTCAAGTCCGATACCTCAGTTGATTAGTCCTGCATGTAAGAATGAGCTGAGCATTAATTATCAAGTAAATGTTGGATGTCCATGCAGTTGTCCATGAAGGATCTACCCAAATAACTCCTTATATTCTGATTATTCAATGCTTTTTGCACAATAAAAAAGGCACACATCCACAAACTCCTTAAATGACAGGCAAATTTCATAAAAGTTCAGTTGCGTCACTGTTCAGTTCTTGGACAATTTTGTTCAGGATACGGACCCGAATCGACCACAGCTTCCTTTAATGGACCAAAGTAAACTTTTTCTCTTCTTGGCTCAATTTTGCTTCTTATTATGTTATTTTATGCATATAATCCATTTTCTGTGCATTCTGATTTTAAGGGCATACAATATTGATGCAATTTTACCATGACAAAATAAAAAGAACTGTTATTAACTTTTTACTACCTTTCAACACAAAATATGAGACTTAAACATCTGACACTAAAGCCTTTCAGAAAACACATTAGGCAATAAAATGCTGAAAACATTTTTTTCCCCTCTCTTCTCAAATTGCATTTAAATGTCCTGGCACCTTTCCTAAGAACCCACTTATTTCTGAGAGGTTTAGACTAATTTCAACATATGCACCACGCATAGAAAATTGTATATGGAAATGTAATTCACTTTATAGCTACATTTTAATTTACACTGGGATTCAGCTAAAATATTGGTAGTTCATCTGTTAGGTATGGCAGAAAAAATAAAACAGAACGGCACACTATCATTTATTACTACAACAAAAAAGCAGAACGAAGCACTACTGTCTTGTACTATAGTACACTTAACATATATTTCTCTACTGCCACAAGGAAAAAGTATCATGAGCCTGGGTGATGTTGAAAAATTAGAGATGACCAGAGTAAGGAAAAAAGATTTGACATAAATCTCTAGTTTTTGATAAGAAAGTGGCAAAAACTGCTTTAAGTACACATAAATGCTGAGTATTTAACTTACTACCACTGATATATATCATACAGGGAGTGACAGAGTAATATGAAAATAGTTCAAAAAGCAGTAAGTTGACATCCTCTAAACAAAATTAATTACATGGATCTAAATCCCTATAATAACAAAGAAAAAGGCTATAAGGCTATGGAACACTTTCTGCAACACTTATCTAGGCTGGGGGGGGAGAGAAATAAATCAAACTGCCTCCCACTAGTGTCTCAGCTTTGCTATGACACGTGTGGCTCTGTAGCCATCCGGTGGGACCCCCGAGCCACTGGCATATGAGTGAGCCGCGCTGCAGGAACACTGAAAGTGGCCTGAAGACAAACAGTTACAAGAGCTTCCTCAAGCTGAGAAGACGCGGGAGTCGTGTTGTTGAGTTACTTCCAGAATCAGGGCCAGAGGGAGGGTCACACATCTCTCCAGATGGCTCAAAATGATCTTGCTTCACCTTAGATAGGAAACCGAGACTTGTGTTGCTTTACAGTTATCAAGGACCCTACCAAAGTTACACCAACAGTAGAACTCTACAAGAACCATGCCAAAATATTACTTGGAATTCAATTTGTAACCAGCACCAAGATTCAAATCAAAGCAAGTAATTAATATCAGCATGAACCCAACTCCACGTTCAGATCCTTCCCTGGTAAATACGACCAGTGGAAACTCATCAAGAGTCAGCTCATGCTGACACACAGCCACACAGATAGCGTCTCCTGATTAGAGGTCAGTGTTGCTGCCGGAAGCAGACAGAGAGCCATTGGGAATTCAAAAAATGCAGCCGGGTGCGTAGGTCGATTTAGATGTTTCCCGAAGTGTCTCATTCATCCATTCCATGTGAATCTCTAGTATGGCTACATGTCACAGCAAGTCAATCACCTACCAGTCTGGGCATCTTTTAGGGATCTGGGGTCAATACAGAACTAACAAAATGACAACCGGGGGCATTATGGTCTCCGAACCACTGTTAAAACCCAGTGCAGCTTTATGAGTCTAAATGTAAATATTCTCTTTGACACATTCTCTGCTTTTCATACATCTATTCCTTCTTGATTGTGTCTTCCTCTCCGTCCTCCAGTGCTTCTCTTCCTGAGGTCCACCCTAGCCTCCTCTTTTCCCCTTTTGCTTGACCTCCTACTGAATGACTGGCCCCAACAGTTCAGTACACCAGGCCATTAATAACTGTTTGCCCAGTGTTACCTCTGCCCCTCACAGTCACCCGGCTACAAATTAATTCTACTTATTTATCTCTCGCACCAAGGCCGCCAGTAGCTGTTTATTCAATGAAAGAACAAGGAATTATGGACCGTCTGCCACTGTTGACAGGACCATTTGTTTCTAGTATGGTGCATGGATAAGGTTTATAACAGTCACTCTGATAAAAAAAATAAAAAAAAAAAAAACACTGATTTTAATTTTCCTTTGCTTGTTTTCCCAGAAAGTAAAAACTCTGAACAAAAGAAACCTTACCAATGCCAATCTACAAGTACTACTCCTGCTTCTAAATTAAAACCACGATCTCAACAAGGACAACTATTTCGAAATAAGTGTAAAATCGTCATTCTCCATTTCTGTCCCAAATACTTCACTGAATACATGGCATATGGGAAATTTATTCATCATATCTCTATACACGAAGAAACAAAGAAAACCAATCAGGAATATCTACGTACACCTGAAAATGAGACACGTTGTAAATGATTTGCAAAACCGCAAATTTCCCTCGGAAAGCAAACACAGGGGAGAAGGCAGGCAGACAAAACACTTAAATGTTGTAATTTCAAGCCTAACTATTATATGAGGCATTCTACATATCAAAGAAAATGAGTTTCACGCAATGGTCTCCAACAAGCTCATTTGTTTCTCACATTTTGTACGCTGGAGAATTGTCTATTAGAAAAGGAACCGCGGTGTGTTTACAGAGAACCACCAAAAAAAAAAAAAAATAATAAAAAAATAAAAATCTTTTCTTTATTCCAGGAATTGACAGGAAGAGACATTACAGTATGTCTACACATGGCTTTGTAATGTTTTTCCACATCCAAATGTTTTTGGAATAAGTTATCCACTCAGTGCTATTTTTTTTCCGGATAATATTTCCCCCTTTTACTATTTAGTGTATTTCTGTTAATGTTCACTACGTATGTTTGCTTATTCATTTATGCTCTTCTTTCACTAAATTGTCATTTTCATCAAGCTCTACTCAGGAACCTTCACAAAGGCCTGGGCACAATAAAACTGAACAAGGATACACAGACTAGAAAAAAAGCCAAACAACAACCATGTGTTTTTTGCGATGCTTAATCTCACCAATGCAGGGATAAATACAGTGATTCAGCACAACTGTAACATCAGCCCAATCACTCAGCTTTTTATTGTCATATTTAAAAAGTGAAACATTCTTTATATGCAGCACAGGACAATCCCTTGACTAAATGACAAATGACAACAGCAAAAATGGCAGTATAACAAAAACCAAGCATAAGTAACATGGAACAACACAAAATTACACAATCGTTGCTGATTTCTGAAGGGGATTAAAGTTATTATTCATTAATTTTAGTTTACGACTTTCTCCAAAATGAAAATTTTAAGCTTATAACAATCTATGTAGCTACTCCAAATGAAAGGCAATGGCTCTGAACTGTACTGTACCTGTTTTTCCCCAAATAAAACTTATAGGTGTCAAAGTTAAATTGGCAGCTTCCGACTAATTTCAGTTTATATCTAAAATACTGGCAATACAACATAGCCAGTTCTGTATTCTCAAAGTGCAGAAACATAAAACAGGGATGAGACACGCGTGGCATTTACTGGCCTATGTCAAGTGATTGAAACTCCATAAGGGCGAAGATGACAGGCGCTACTTTCTGCCGGAACAACACAACTTGCAGTACTTTCACAAGAGCAGTGCTCTTATGCACCCTGTATCTCTGCCGTCGCCACTCAGTCCTCCCTTTCCACCTGTACTGAGAACATCTCTGGAATAAATTCAGCCGTTTTCAGGCCTCACGCTTTGTCTTGCCGAGACATCTCTTTGATGCCAATCCTCAGCCGGCGAACACCGGCCGATGAGTCACGCGCTCCATTTTTCAGAGAAGGTGGACTAAAATTTGAGACGAACGGGATCATGAGAAACAGCCGGATGCAAAGGGACACGGTTTTTTCCAACATCCCTGAAATACAGCAATACAAATAGGAACAGGATCTGAAGCAAAAGGTTCAACTACATCACATTCCCTATATAATGTGCATTTAATCATTTAAACTGTTTACAGCTGAAAAACTACAGTACGCAACTTTAAAATTTACCGTCTTACAGGGCTGTTCTCAAACACAATAAGGGAAATGTTGGGAAGGCCTAGGACACCTCAAAACCAGGCAGCGGCTTACTGATGGCAGAGACATTGTGCGTTACCCTTTGTATGTTTAAACTTGGAAGAACAACCCCATTCATTTTGAAAAAGAGTTCAAATATACAGGGAGATCCATGATATTGGAAGTAATTATGCACCTTTATTATTGGAGAAGAAACAGAGAACCCCATCCAAACATGTTGCACGTGTGCCAATTCTGTGCCAATACACCAAGAACACCTCAGTTTCCTCTGCATTGTTCAAGCAGTCCTTTCGTCTATTCTGGTGCCTCTGCCATCTTGACAGTGAGAAATGGATTTAATAGCCACAGAGCAGCTTGTCAGCAGTCTTAAACCACCATCTTACAAGATTCAACATCTTTTATTCCTTTTTTTTTTTTTTTAAACTTCCCCTGGGTCCAGGCAAAAAGTTCAGCAAAAAAAAAAAAAAAAGCAAGCACAACTGCAAACAAGAGCATTTGTAATATATGGTCTTACACTCTCAATGGCCTGGCAATCAGCGAGTAATCTTGCACGTGTTTTATGGGATGTCAGGAGCGTCCAAAGAACGCCACTCTGTGACAGCCGTCGCCTTTCGCAGGCAGTCTCGGAACAGGGGAGCTCATCGGAGAGTGTGACAGATCCTCCACTGTTTACATCCGAGTTAGCTGTCCTACGTTATGCCATAATCACTTGCACATAGCTCTGGGCTGGCACTCATACCATGGGCAATTACATTCTACGTAGAATATTCTTCATGTTATGCTGACTCTCTGAAGTTCTATTATGTTGCGAGTTTGACTGAATGACAATAACACCACCACATAGCAAAGGGGAAAATCCTTGCAGGTCTAAACAAGGCATGTGTCTAAACATACTAAGGATGCCGAATCTGCTAATAATCATTGTGGAAATATGGAGAGGTACAGGTACCACAACACAGTGGTTTGGCGGTCACGGCCAAAAGAGACGACACTATGGCTTTCATTTACTTTGCCCTGACTATCTTGTTAAGAGTGCTTCAGATTTTCCTGAAGCCATATTTTGAGTGGTTTGTAATTGTTTTTATCAGTGCCATTTCCTGATGAGAACTTGAGGCTCCTCCATTAAAGGGCCTTAATTTTACCACTGGATTTTTGGTAAGGACAGCTGGTAGCATAGTGGTTAGCGCTACTGCCCTTTGGCTCAAAAGGCTGCAGGTTTGATCCCCACCTACAGCTGTAGTACCCCTGAGCAAGGTACTTACCCATAATTGCTCCAGAATCCTTACCCAGCTGCATAAATGGGTAAATAAATCTAAGCTTTTAACTGTGACAATTGTAACCTTAACATTGCAAGTTGCTTTGGAGAAAAGCATCAGCTAAAAGCATAAATGCAAATGTGGTAAAAGGTTGGTAAAACAGCAGCATGACTTTTCTAGCAAGTACTGAAGTGGCTAAGTACAATTTTGAAATCTGAAAGCTGCTGACTAAGGAACTTAGATTGAATTGCTCAAGTAAAACATCCACTTCTTTAAATAGGTAAAACTGTAAGCCATTTTTCACAAAATGTCATTAAAGTTTCCTTAGGGAAGGGGGGGGGGGGGGGGGACTCAATGCATGTGGAGCTATTTCTGCTTTGATCTGGTGACACAACTAGATGGACTTCAGTGCTCGAGCTCTTCCTCATGCTTGAATGGATTCCATCTTTAAGATGGACGGTATGGCTGTTTGTTTTTTTTGGCTCTGGCTGCTACCAGTTCTTCCAAAGCCGTTATATGCCCCTGGGAGGACTGCAGCTTTGGGCCAGCTCATTATGTTTCAGACTTAATGATGTGCAAGGGATCTGCTTATTTTAGTCCCTAACATGCCTCCTCGATTACAACACATGGTACAGCAACATCGAGACACAATGATAATGCAGAGCAACGGAAAGTATAACCTTGGCGTGTTCTGTTTGTGAAATTGAACTTTTACTCCCAAATGTATGATTCCTTGACTCAAAGGCTGCCCTCAAAAAATTATTTGCCAAAACATGCTAAAAATTATACGTACATTAAAAATGGGCTGCTTTCATTATGTTCTTGAGTTATTCATGGAGAAAAAAACGCAGCCAAATCTATCATTCAACGAGGTTATGACTTAGGTTTAATCAAAAGGTATAAAGCTATTAAAAAAAAGGTACATAAAAGCTTTATCTGTATATTACAAAGGATGCAACCTAACTGACACCACCTCTGTGTTGTAGCATCACCTGAAAGCCAGTTGCACAATTAGACAGCATTCAGCTTTTTGGCTTTCGCACGCATCCAAAAGAACTCCCACTTCACTTTGGCAGCTTTTAGTTTTGCTACAGGGGCAGTCAAGGTAAGTGGTATCCATCAGTGCCAAGGTTGGCGGCGCTCCACCGCCCCATACAGATTGAAGAACGTGTCCCAGAGCTCTGACCACTTCTGCACATTGCTCAGTTATTGCACACTGAATGCAGAGCCACTGACCTTGCAGTGTTCTTCCCTGGTCCAAGGGCTCCACTTCCTGATACCAACAGCAAGCATACATGCAGCAACATATATTATTATTATAAAGCTGGAGTCTTTGTCCAAGGTGCCTTACAACATTAGATAAACTACAGAAGATGAGACTCACTAGATGTGTTCCAGCTGCTGCTTCAACTATGGCTGAACATTTGTGAGAGGAAAATGACATGTTTACAGTTCATGGTAACAACAGCTAAAAATATTCTTACTGATTTCAAAAAGCATGACAGTCACTGTGGGTGATTCTCAAACCATCTCAAATCGCATTAAAATATCAGTTATGATCTATTCAAAATCCATTTTAAAATTAATGCTACTTTTCCTGTAATTATGTTGGTCAGAATCAAATGGCTAATCTATGTATTTTAATCCAGAGTAATAACATTTCAGTACTTCCCAAGCCATACTGCAGAAAGGGGCTCTTCATTACAATCAGACCGTTTTTCCTGTCATTCCACAGGACCATTTTTCGTTTTCCAACTAAATAATTGAGCAAGGGGGTAGAAAAAAAGAAGTGCAACGAGCCATTCCATAAAAATATGAGTCATGACATGCAGTATATGTGCAAAGCAGCATGAATACTGTAGCCTTCCGCTCCCAAGGAAAGTGGCAAAAACATTGGTACGCTGGGGACATCTCCAGCCCCAGTGTGGCCCTCGCCTCTCCTGTAGGCCTGGGAGCCATCGAGTCACACCTGAGCACCTGCAATAGATTCACAGATGCATTGAACGGATGTCCTTCCTCAAAGTGACTCACAGGGAGGTGCAATCCAGGTCGCAGCACAAATCAGCAGCACTTTGGAAAGTATTCTTTTCAACATCAAACCAATCCATGTAGCCTTAATCCCCAAATAACAGGTGATGAGTACCAGGTTGCTGAGCAATGACTTTTAAAAAAAGGTTAAAAAAAAATGTCACGTTATGTGACACCGGTTTCGTGCCGGTACAGTTGAATACAAAGTAATCGCAACACAATGATGTTTTCTTTCATAAATTGTTTTCCATCACTCCAACTTGTACTGGTACACTGAGACGCCTGGAAAAAACCTTTAACTCGAGAAAAACAAAAAATGACTCTCCAGTAGTACGAAGAAAAAGAATTTGCCGGTGTTCTTCATCTGCTACACCAACCTTAATCGGCCACACTCTCTGCCACTAACTTGGCTGTATTCCACCGTTGCAGCGGATCCAGTGTTGGTGGTGGTCGTTTACAGCTGTGGAATGGGGGGTGGGGGGACACCCCACCCTCCTATTCCCCCAGCACGTGCACTTGCTCCTACTTATTCACAGGGGCATCCTGCAACAATGTGTGTTAAATCACTGTGTGTTACAGAGCCATTTCCATTATGTTTATGCCATGTTAGTCATCACTTTCATGCTGAATTATTTTTCCTCTGTCATTAATTACTGCATTAATCCTGCTTTGGCATACTCTGCACATGTGGCAAAACGAATACTCAATGAGCCAGAATGCATATTACAGCCCACTGGTAGGTTTTAGATATGTCACCCACTGAGGGGGGGGAGGAAAAGCTATGTGCTACTTTTGCGTTGTACCGCCGCAGTAACACTCTACTATGACCATGGCATAATGCTGGTATGCCTTAGAAATAAGGCTTTTCCAATTTAATTTCTAAAACCTGTTTAAGCATCATGCTTTCTGCCCATGACCCTGGAAAGCTGTATACATAGTGTGCATATATTTCAGGGTATATATTAGAATCTTTACAATAATCATACCATTAAAAAACAATAACACACCAGTTTTTATATTTGTACTTTATAAGTAGTGATAATTCATGTAGCCATATGTTCTTTTCCAAAGTAACCAACAAGGTACAAGTACATTTATTCATTGTGTTAATGCTTTTCTCCATAGGGACTTAGTGCTAAGATGACAATTATTTACCCATTTCTGCTGCTGGGTAATTTTCTGCTGGAACAATATAGGGCAAGTACCTTGCTGAAGCGTACTACACCTGGACGTGGAGATCAAGCCGGAGACCTCTGGTTCCAAAGGCTCCAATATGCTACCAGCGGCCTTACAAAAGTGTGTCCTTAAAGTACAACTTTGATCTGCACACTCCCTGCTGTGCGTTGTTCCTCTCGCCCCAATCTGCAGACAACTGAACCGTACAACCATACTTAACCATGTCATCCAAAGAACTAATAGTGATTCGTTATCAATAACCACCTGTCGAATGCAGTGGACACTCGCTTGGAGACGTATGGAACAAGGCAGTGCTCACTCACACCTTCAAGCACTTAGGCTATTTAGAGTCACCTGCTCACTCAAAAAATAATTTTGGACCGTGGAAGGAAAACGGAGCACCTGGAGAAAACCTTACATGCATAAAAAAGAATTCGCAAACTTCACACAGACTGTGTTGGATTTGGTCTGAGCTCACAACCCAAAAGCTGCGAGGCACCAGCACTACACACTGTGTGAAAAAACCAACAAGCTAAAGTTAACATGCAGACATCAGCAAGAAACTAAAGGCTTACATTTACGTTTTTTTTACTTAGCAGATGCTTTTCTCCAAAGCGACTTCCAATGAACTCTATGTAGTGTTACCAGCCCACACACCTCATTCACCAAGGTAACTTACACTGCTAGATACATTACTTACAATGGGCCACTCATCCATACATCAGTGGAACACACTGAAACTGAAACAGCACCTAAAATATCATTTCATTTCATTACAGGTAGTGCTTGCGATGGAGGGATTCTTATCAGCAACACGGGTGTGTTGGTGATAGCTCACTATTATGGTAGTACAAGCAACATGTGACACTGCCAGCATGAGGAAGTAGTTTTTTTATTATGTGACATTTAGAGGCATACAGGAACATTCACTGACCCCGCCAGCTTGTCTTGAACAGCGCCGGTAATTGAATTTGATTTGCAATTCTAAAATGCGCACCATGACCCCCATCCTCTCCCCCACCACATGTGACAGGACCACCAGATGCAACTCGTCTGCAAACGAAGAGTCTGTCCAAGAATGTGCCATCTTTTCTCCCCGAATCAATAAAAAAAGGACAATCACCCACAGTGTACTCTGAATTTTAAAAGCTGTATTTCTGCTTGCCTGGGCTTCTTTGCAACGATATAAATGGGAAAGGCCACTAATCTACAAATATGCAGAACTATTTCCCACTCACAAGTGTTTTGCAATCTTTCATGGCTGTCACAAAAAAAAAAGTTCTATTATCTACTAGATGTTGTAACTACCATCCAAGACTTTAGCAAAATATGAATAATGCACAATGGGCATGGGTACCTATAAACTCACATACTAATCTTGGTGTCAAGAGGAAGAAGGATGAACCTAAGTTTGTCACCATCTCCACCTTAAGGAAAACTGACTTGAGTAATTTACTACCTGTCAAACTCACAGAAGGATCATGATTACTGCAATAAGGTAAGACTGTTTTTGTGCAGTCACCTGTTTACATGAACCACATATCTTTTTTGTGATTTGATTAATAAGGCAGCAGCTTGTTTTCTTTAACAAACCTGATTCAGATCTGGTGAATTGTCACTCAAACAATTTACATTAAAATGTAAAATATCCAGGCTCCTGTGATAAAAGCAGAATTGGCCAATTACTGATAGATATAACATTTCTTGTTTTCTAATACGAAGATAGTTTAACGACTTTCAGGGATGCTGTATTACATACATACGGGGTAACACCATAAACAAAACCTACTATTCTAATAAATCCATGAGCTAAAGTATCTCATCTGATGCAGTGGGTATTGCAGTTGCCTTCTTGCATCTGGACTGCACAACTGGACATATGTTTGGCTTTTGCTCAGGATGGCAACAAACTACAAACTACCACTGTGACACTTTGGATACAACTGGCAGGTGGGGTTGCCCCCCCTCATTGGTAACCAATGTTAACTTGACATTTTCTTAAAGTGCACTTAAACAAAAATGATGAATGGGCTCAACATGACAACAACTATTCAGAATACGGAAGACCCGAGTTAGAGGTAAAGTGGGAAACTAAGCATTCAGGAAATACATTTTTGAAACAATGGGTCAAATGAGACAAACTTGGTATTGCAGCTCACTGATCCACACAAGAGGTCAAGAACCTGCTTCTTTGAAAATGTCTTTTAAGAGATCCCTTCCACTGCCAAGGTAAAGTGATTTCATTGTACTGATCCAGGCAAATGCGGGTGTGCTGGGTTTCAGTGCAGATGACCTCTTTAAAGTGCATGATCCAGCTGCTGAGTGAATGAACTGCATGATTCAAATCTCAGTGAATCAGGGGTGTAAAACTCAAGTAGTGCAGGTATAAGAAAACTGCAACTGAAAAAATTTAATTGATTTAATTGCTCCTAAATCTTAACATCTGAATAGAGCAAACCTTATGTTTCAGTCCCTTGGTTCATACTTTGAAAGATCAGAAATTAAGCAAGTAACTTTTGCAATAAATGTCACTGAAATACACACACACACACGCACGCACGCACGCACGCACGCACGCACGCACATTGGCAGAAGCCGCTTATCCCACACGGGGTCGCGGCGAGTCGGAGCCTAACCGCGCAAGGCTGGAGGGGGAGGGGACACACCCAGAACGGGATGCCAGTCCGTCATAAGATACTCCAAGCAGGACTCGAACCCCAGACCTGCCAGAGAGCAGGACCCAGCCAAGCCCACTGCGCCCCCCAGTCACTGAAATAATGATTTTGAATCTGATTATTCATTTTCAAGAGGAAAATATGAAACATTGCTTGTTTTCACTGAAGATATTGCAAAAGAATAAATTTGTTTTAACACAATTGAAAAAATACAGTCCTCTGTCGTACGTAGGAGTTTAAAAATCATTTGAATCATGCAAAGCAAGCAGTTCAGTCTTGCATAATTTAAGAGCTCAGCTGAAACAAAAACCAGTATACACAGGGGGAACCAGGAGCAGGTTTAAAAAGGGGGGGAATAACTGCTTTGGTAAACACTTTCCTGTATTTTGAATGGTAGTAAGTTGCAAGGTAAGCCCACTGTTCTTTACCTCTACACACTACTCAACATGTTGTTCCAAGATATCAGAAACTAAGGCCTTTAAAAAAAAAAAAAAAGTGTGTCCTGTTACAGCATCTCTTCCGAGACCACTGGAAATTCTGAGAAGCCTGTCTTTATTGCCATGACAACACCACATGGGAACCCATTTCAGAAAGGGGAAAATCTCCTGCTGTCAATCAGCCAGGACAGAAAACTCTCCCACATCCCCCCCAAGACTGGTCTAAAAGTGCCCGTTGCACAGGCTGATCGCAACGTTCCTTGGCTTCCTGCACATTTTACCCCTTTGTTTATACTAAATTGGAGGTTACAAACAGATCAGATGGAAGCAGCATACTGCACACCAAAACAAAGGGCTTGAACGGCTTTTGCTTGGAGGTAATGTGTACATGATTAGAGCATAACAACTCCCATTGTTGCATACAAGAGTGCAGAGCTTTCACAAAGTGTACGGCAAATTCCCGTGTCGGCATCAGAAAGAACAGGCTTGGCAGAGTGGAGATTCATTATGAAGAACGCTCGCCTTCTGACAGAACCCCACTGCGAGAACCACGCAGTACGTCAACACTGCTTAACATCACAAACCCGTGGCGTGACGGCCGCCAGGTCATTATCAGTCTTCCCAAAGCACTGTGGCCTCATGCATGAGCACCTCCCAGAACTACATAACCCAACTTGCACTAGAGCTTAAAACTGACCCTCAGGGCCCAGTGTGGGCATTCAAGAGCAGTGAGTGACCCATTTAATTATGTTGCTGTGTCCCTCTCGTTACCCTGACACCTCTGTGATGTAATATCCAAGCCTTTCACCTTGTTCGCAAAATTTGAAGGTGATAAGTAATTAATGACTTCATTGCTGCGCTGCTATTCTGATGGTTATTGGGCAGGCTAATTAGGAGGCTACAGTGCCTCCAGCATCTCTCACTGACCCTGTGTATGGTGTTCTACACCACATGGAGCTAACACCGTCTTCTGTCTGGTATGGCAGCAGTGCCACTTTGTGCTGTGTCCGAGGGCTTTGTGGCCCACAGGCTACCACATTAAAATCTGACTTGTGCCTCCAGATTGGAAAAAGCCAAACCCACCTTAGAGGCTTGATGCTGGTTAATCGGTGTGATATTTAAGATGGGAATAATTGGTGTGACTGTTCAGGGCACCAAAAAAAAAAAATCAAGTTGGACAGCCATTACCAAGTTTGTGCAAAAGATAGTTTAAAACAAGGCAATTCACACACCGATCCTTTTACACCAGCTTGAACAAGTGGAGCTTAAACAAGGCACTACTCAAGATAAATTTCTGCGCAGAGATGAGTACAACACGAGAGGAGATAAACACACCGCCCATGTAGGACCAGGCTGCCTTATTGAAAGAAATAACAGACTTGCTTCAAGAAAAGAGATGGATTTAATGCTTCATCCTGTTCATCTGAATTACTGACTTTCCATTCTTCCTTCCAAATGGCTAAATACTGAATTGCTTTCAATCTATTCTGCAGGGTGCCTGGCACACAAGACACCCACATTATTCCATGAAAGTGTTATGCTTCTCCAGCAATATGCCAGGGAGTATGACACACAGAAGATTTTTGGAGGGAAGAAAAAAATGTGGAGTTATGATATTCAACAATAAAAACAAGAAGTATCTTGTATTCAACATCCCATGGAATGAGCAATGCAATCATTAATGTCTTCTTTACCACTTTGACTAAAGAGGAGTTTTCACAATGATTTATAAAGTTCAGATATTCACTAGTGTTTTTTCACAAAATAAGAGGAAATTATTCTGATCAATATCACATTTCTGGCTATCGTTCAGCTCCCTCCCACCAACACAGAGAGCAAACACTTTGTGACTTAACATACGAGACTGGCTATTCATACGCCCTGTGAAAAAGTCCTGAAAGCATTGCGGCTAAAAACTATTTCGTTATGACAGCAACAAATGCATAATTATTCCTCAACAAGACTAAAATGAAATTAAATAGAAAAGTCATAACAGCTGCCACACACGTTCAAAGACTAGCATAATATCAGAAATGCAGATGCACGTATTCCTCACAGCGAATTCACGGTGAGGAGGTCAAATTGCCATTGCTTCTTCTGGGTGGGTGGGTCGCTGGATGGAAGGACAGACAGAGTCTAAAAACTAGTGAAAATGTCAGTAAAAATAAAATACAGAAGGTAAGACAATGAAACCAGTATGTTTTGTAATATTTGCAACAGAAACATCTTGTCCTTTAATATTTTAATTCATTCATTCATCAGTAACCGCATATCGAATGAAGGGTTATAGAGATGCACAACCTAATCCTAATGTAATCGGTTTCAGACAGATAATGGGAAAATTTTGATAATTTAGCACACAAAAGTTGTATGATAAAATAACATTCACAAGGTCACTATGTTGCTCATTCTGTCAAATACACAGGCAGTATGCCGTAAGATGATCTTGATGTGATTGCAGGATTAGGACTATTTAAAATAATGTATTTCTGCAGAGAATTTGTTCAGGGGCACAGTGGTACAGCAAGCAAGACTGGTGCCTCACAGCTCCTGAGCTGCTCGGTGGGCATAGTTTTGAGGCCTGCGCAGCGTATGTAGAGTTTGTATGTTCCTCCCTGCGTTTGTACCCTGTAGACATACACACAAGAACGCAATGGAGAGCTAGTTCCATTCCTCCCTTGACAAGAAAGCAAAATGAGTCCAGAGAGCTCTACTGCACAGAATATTCACGTCAGGGGGAGGGGGGACTTTGTACATTATTTGTGTGAGAACTCCTGGTTCCACAAAACAGGATAGGGCAGATTAAAATAGGACGCAATTCAAAATTTTTTATTCGTGGTATACTATTTTAACAGAAATATCTTTGGCTTCACATGCACAAAAGCAGTGGCATCACTAGCAGGGTGCAGACTGTACCAGGTGACACTAAAATGACAATGTCAACAAAATTTTTGTGCAGTGTTTCAGCAAAAATGTATTATTTTTCAGAAAAATATCCCTGTAGTTACAGAAACATTTTTTGTAATAAAGCCCTGCTTACTTCTATTGATATAGCTACAAGGGTAAAACTCTGTGCTTATAAACTTTTTAAATGTTCCAATGCACTCCGCTCAGAGCTCTCATTATTACCCAATTACAATTACGCTTCAAATCACATGGTTTCGTCTCCACGTGCTACAAACAGGCGATCTTGTTTTCGTTGCCACTGCCGTTTCTAGAGTCGCTGATTTTGTCACATTTTCTGGTGTTTGAGCTATAATACTGTGGTACTTAGTATTTGTGAACCTGTATCAATAATGTTAAAATAAAGTATTTTGATGTAGTTTTAGATGATGTTTTTACTTTGAATTCTATTTTCTTACCAAATTTTCACTTTAACCACATGAAAACAAATGTAAATACATTTAGGCTGTGAGTATGATATTGTAATTTGAAAGTGTAATTTTACCTTTGCCAGTTCTTTATGTCACTACTATTGTCGTTGCATACAGTGATATACAGGAACTATGATTTATGAATCACATTAGTACAGAAAACATTACTAAGGACTCAGCAAGGTCTGGTGATGCCACTGCACGAAGACAGGTCTAAAGGAATCTCAATGCCAGCTCTTTGGAACTCTGGGTTGAGCTCTGTATCTGGTCACCTGTCACACCCAAATGGAGACCTGTTCAATAAAGTGTCAGTGTTTAATTACTCCAATTCAAGTGTGCTTTGGCTGCACTTAGGACAATATTATTAAAAATTACCATTACGTGCTCCCTTGATCACATCAGTTCTCTTCTCTTTCAATCCATTTTCCCCACAGCTCATTCCTTTTATTTCTTCTGTGTTTAATTAGTCACCTCTGGTTGCTTCCCACATACTTTTAAAACAGCCCACTTTCCACTGCTGTTTGAGAAACCTTTGAAGAAACTCCGTTGAGAATTACAAGGTGGTCTCTTTTCACTCTTTTCTTTCCAAAACTCCTGAACATACAGCCTACAACAAGCTATCTGCATTCCTTACCCAGACTGATCTCTTAGAGTTCCTTACCAAGATCAGAAATTCAACTGAGACTACACTCCTTGCACTGTTTCAATCTGTCATCAGCTAGGGGTCCCATCATTTCCTCAGATGGGAATTAAAGGATTACTACTGAAATGGTCTGACGCTTACCTGTAAGGCAAATCTTAAGTGGCTTGGGGTGGTCCCCGTCTTCCACCTTCAGTCTCCCAGAACTAATGTTTAACAGTGTCCAATGCTCTCAGGCTTATCTCAAACCGCACTGCTCCTCTTGGTTCTGTCATTGCCTTTCATGGGTTCTCCGATCCCTACTACACTGATGATACCCAGCTCTTTTGTCCCTGTAGCACAACCCTCTAGTAAGCTGACACTGAGGGCGGTGCCCTAGGTTCTGTTCTAAAGACTAAATTATTAAACCCAGCATGCAAATAGCTTGAGAATAGAATAAACATCCAATTTATTGATTGTCTCAAACTTTGAAAAGAGAAAAAACCTGTAGTACAGTTGCACAGCAGGTAGCGCTGTTGTCTCACAGCGCCTGAGTGGTGCGAGAGGACATGGGTTCGATCCCCGTCCAGTCTGTGTGGAGTTTGCATGTTGTTTGTGTGAGTTTCCTTGGGTGCTCTGGTTTCCTCCCACACTCCAAAGAGATGCTGTTCAGATTCACCCACAGTGTGAGTGACAGCGAGAGAGAGTATGTTCCACCGATGAATAGATGAGCGACTCAGTGTACGTAGTGTATCTAGCAGTGTAAGTGACCCTGGTGAATAAGGTGTACATTATTCACTGAAGTTGCTTTGGACAAAGGAATCTGCTAAAAAAGGAACTGTACATAATGTAAGAATTCACCCGAAAATAGTGTGTTGTTCAACAATACGTTAACCCAAAGTCCCACTGCACTGGCATCAAGAAATTAGTGAAATAAATGCAAACAACTAAAACATTAATAAAATAAAAGGCTTCACAGCAAACATTTTGCACAGTCGGCCAGCCTCATCCGCGGGTTTGGCATCCGCGATTCGAATTTTTTTTTTAATCCAGATAATGCGGGAGAATTCCAGAATATTCTCGGGAAAAGTCAAGAGAACGTCTGAAATTCGCGCACGCAGCGCTACCGGTAAAATGCGCACCGCAACAGTCAGGGCGCTGTACAGAGCATGATGTTCAGTATTACTAAACAGTAAATTGCATTCTTATGGTGGCATACAGTATGCTAAAATACTGTAGTCAGTATGATTTACGTGGGTTTGAGCAGATTTAGGAATACATATAGGTGGGGTTTCACGTCATGAACGCGTAGGTAAAATTACCTCACTTATAGAAGTGTCCTGCGCATGCGCGGCTTTTTTTTTTTTTTTTGCACATCGACGGGGCTCCCGTAACTATAAACTCGCCGATAAGGCGGCCGACTGTACTAGAAACAGCAAGTAACATCACACACATCACGCAAAACACAGTCTATTAGTTTCTTAGCGAACCTTCCCACTCTCAAACCCAGTAACAGTGGTGTATAGAAAACTCCTGTGTATTTTAACTAGTTTATGTAAAACACCTGTATGTGTATGTACGTTGCAGGCCTGACTGAGACATAAAATAGCCGTTTTCACTTCAGTGTTAAGAGGGAACGGGAAAAAATGCAGTTTACCTCATCCGCTGTCCACGCAATAACCGGGAAATTCGGGATCGTCCAGGAGCGCGCGAGAACTCCCGAGACCCGAGGAACTTGGCGCGTAGCGGGGAGCACGAAGCGCTCGGGTCTCCTTCTCCGTGACGTGACGTGACGGGCTGAAACCCTCACTTTTCTAGAACAGTTTGACTCGTCGGACACAAACGAGTACGAAACGGAAACGTATCTTCATCAACTGCTCTCGAAAAAAGTCACTCTGCCTGTCATTACACTAACGATATTTTCTCTCTTGAGTTCGGGCTGCTTTCGGAGCAACCAGAAAATATTAACTCCCACGCCACGGCGGTCTTCCCACGGTTTTTTTTTTTTCTCTTTCCTTTGGGTCTTTCGCTCTCGTTTACGCTGGACGTTGTCGTCGCAACGGTTTGAAACAAAGGACACGTATGCTGCGCACAAAACTGAACTCACTCCCTTCTCTTCACACCTCAGACACTACGAGAATACACCCTTCTTCCAGAAGCATCTCGAAACTACCCCCCCCCCGCATTGAATTGGTTTCCCTGAAATCAAAACCCAGTCAGCGTCGTTGAATAAATACTGACAGTATGATCACACATATGCTGTAACCGTTCTAGCATTAAACTATTGAAACTCTCAAAAAAATAAACGAAGAAATTAGTGGCGCTACGGGGCTACATTTCCACCACATCACAACTTCAACTTGCCTCTTAGACATCTTTGGATGACTGAACATCATCTACACCTAAATCTTTCCATGACTAACATCAGAGCAGGTCGATTGACCTGTCAGGACCTATAAACTGGACAATTTGCATATGTCATCAGTACACGCTGGTCAAGAACCAGGACACAAAACTCAACTGAAGTTGGTGCTCCTCTCAGCACATTCATTGATGCCATAACTCTCTCTCTCTCACACACACACACACACACATTGTCTGAACTGCTCATCCCATACGGGGGGTCGTCGCAGGGAGCCAGAGCCTAACCCAGCAACACAGGGTGTAAGGCTGGAGGGTTGGACACACCCAGGACGGGACGCCGGTCCATCGCAAGGCACCCCGAGCGGGACTCGAACCCCAGACTCGCCAAAGAGCAGGACCCAGCCCAAGCCATCGCACCACCCTTGATGCCATAACCTGACCTTCTAAATACCTCCTGCAGAAAATGTCATAAGATCTGCCCATATCTCAAATTATGCTCTACACAGTTGCTGGTCAAAGCCATGATGAGATCCTGAATATTGAAATCATCTCCTGTCTGGTCTTCTGCCATTAAGTGTCACTAGCTGATCTAGAATGCTATGCCACAAGTTCTGTTAGACTTGCCAAAGCATTCCCATGTATCTCCCCTCCTCGCTGTCCTGTAGCTTCCCCTGTCACTTTCAAGACTCAGGTTATTGCCTGTAAGGCCAACAAAGGATGTGCACCCCAACATACTGTATATAACATATGACTACTCTCCACCCGCTAGCAAAAGTGCTCTCCACCTCTGGCCACTCTTGAGAGGTACAAAATCAGAGGTCCACAGGTTCTTGGTATTGACTGCAATGTGGGGAAATAAGCACCCTCCCTCCCTCAGAACAGCTGAATCCCTTTGAACATTCGAGAGGGTCTCAAAACCCATCTCTTTCACACGCACTCCACTCCTAACAGCTTCGTAAATTTGCACCACCCTGTCTCTTGGGATCATCATTGCATTTCCTATCAGTTCCACCGATGGCTATTCCTACATAAAGTGCTAATAAAAACAGTGATATCACACAAACTGACGCTGCTTCGACAATCGCGTTTCTGCATCTCTGCTCTCTGGCTTCTCTGAAATGCATTTTGTTTTCTTTCAATTGTTCAGTGTTTCGGAAAACAGCATCTTGCGAATGAATAAATGTACATATAAATAAGTGACATAAAAGTGACATGTTTATATTCGCCTTCCTTCCCCCTGCACCTCATCGGACCATACGTGCCCCGAACATTAAACAACGACTGTCACTAACAGAAACTGTCATGGTGATATCAAGTAGTTCTCCCGCATTGCCCTGCCCCGAGCATAGTTTTCTGCACATAGTTTAATTAATGTATTGTGTTCTTTAATTTTCCTTAATATCCCCATGAGTGTTTATCCATATTTACTTTGCTGCTGTTGTGCTGAATGGCTGCTCTGAACCAGTAACCTAACACTGGATGCATGCTCTCAGAAATCAGCAGTATGGCGTTGATTGTACTTGAAATGCAATGTGTTAAAAATGATATGTGAAAGCAGAATGCCCATGCAATGGACAAAAATGTGATTGCACTGAATTAATAAGACTAATGAATGTAAGATTTGAAAGAGCTTTGATAAACTTTTCCTGCAGTTTTTCAGTGTAAGGGACCTCACTGCCTGATACCTGAGTGTAAGTAAATATGAAAAATATGGAAAAATTAAAAAACATGTTGTACAAGCATGTACGAAACTTTGCTTGGCTGAAGTCCCAAAAAACTCACATTTGAAACCATTATTCAAGCCTTCCCAGCATAATGAGTCAGACAGGAAAATACTATCTATATTCCTAATAAAACTTTTACAGCTAACTTCCTAATAAAGACGGTCTCCACTATACGACACACACTAAACTGCTCCTGAGTAGCCATCATGTCCTCTGGAAACTACTTTATTCCTGCAGATTCATCTCTAGAACTGCAGCACAATATGCGTTAACTCAAAACTCAAAAGTGTGGGGGCAAAAGTGTCCTTTTTTTCTTTTTTTTTAAAAAAAAAAAAATAGCCCTATATGAACATAAATGTGAGAGAAGATGTTTGTCACCTCCTGCCACTACTGCATTTGCTTCAATTTGCTGCCATAATGCAACATACAATACCCTAAAAACAAACTCAAACACTGCAACTTCTTATTACATTAATAAAATGAGAAAAATGACAGAAAGTTATAAAATGCAATAGACTGGATAAGAAAGGAAAGATTAACATAAAATGTAGATGATGAAAACTTCATGGGCCACGTGTTGCACATTTTACACCTCCACAGTTTTCTTTTATCTGCCTTATACTAGTGTGCTCCTTCACTTTATATTCCCTCTTTATTCATCTGAAATGCTATTAAATGTTGACCAAACAATGTGTCGCACCTCCAGCAAAAATACTAATTACATTTTCCATTATTTTTTTCACTATAAGACACTTTGTGACACTTAGTATCCAACAAAGGGACTACTTGTGATAACGCTACCCTCTTAACAGATACCTTTTAATAGTCTATAAAAGAATAAACAGAAAAGTTCACCTGTACATTATACAATTAACATCTGAGAGGTGATAGTTGAAAGTATAATTTTGTTTGCTATACCTCTGGGCCAGGTTAAGGGGTGGGCTGCTCATACAAAGCTTCTCATTCAGCTTGATCTCCAGCACATACAAATTGACATTCACAGATGTTTAATAAAAAAAAAAAAAAGATGACAGAATATAGTGCTCCCTTGCTACCTTTTCCACTTATTTATCATTAAACACGGTACACCATAAATTCAGCTATTTTTTTCTTCAGTCCTGTGCACTACTGAACCCCCATATGGCACAGTGAACAGATACTGTTGGGTGGGGGGGGGGGGGGGGGTTCAGAGGGAGCAGCTGATGAATATGTATTGCTTTTGACTCATACAATATAGAATGAATCACCCAGCCTAACTTAGACAACGGAAAGACATCTCTTTTCCGCATACCTGCAAAATACGAGCAACAAACATTTCTTTATTTAGGTTAAATACCCCCTCAAACATTACTCAAAATACCACATCGCTGTCAAAATTTAATTACTCTCAGTGTTCGAAGTCATGGGATTACAGCAATATCCTGCTCTGTACCCGATCAGGACTATTTCCATGAATGTATAGATTTTAGTTACCGTATCCACATAAGAACGCTAAACCCTTCCACACTTCAGCTACAGCGAAATACCTAAACATTCATAAACATACAGTAAATGTGGCATGTGTGCTCCAGGCATGACAAGGAGTGGAGGCAGGTGGGACAAAAACGTGTTTGCAGGCATGCATGAAAAAATATGTCTTTCTGTTGCCTTTCTGAAACCCATCTATTCAATAGGTGGGGGGGGGGGGGCAAACCTAAAATCACGGTAACCCCAAACAGCCCAACCTCCTAAATTGATGCACAAACCTTTGCTTCCTTTGCGGACCACGCGTCACAATTTCATAATACATTCTATGTCCGTCCATCAATCCATTATCAATAAATGCTTTTCGAATGTAAGGTCACAGTGCCGAGGGCACAACCCGGACAATCAGTTCATGGCAAGGCAACCGCACGCTCATTCATTCACACATACACAAAGTAATAGCTATTTAGAGTCATCAATTCCCGTGAAACACGTCTCTGAATTGCGGGAGGAAAGGGTGCCATAAAATGTGAAAAATTGTGGCTATACTACAGTTATTGAAGCTGCTGGCACATGCGACGCTGGCAAACGGCAGATTTATTGCATATAGAGGAAATAAAACAAAACGCCACAGGAATACATGGGTGAGCAAGGAAAGGAGTGGCAAAATGCACGCGGTGAACACGGTAAACACGCAGCAGGGAAGGTGTGTGAACAGAGATTAACATAAGCGTGTGCAAAAGCGCGCACACACACACACACACACACACACACACACACACACACACACACACACAAAGATACAAGCATGCACAAATAGATTTCTAATTGTCATTAGCATCTTGCCATTTTACATTTATTTATTTCCCCACAGATTGTCCAAGTGTGGGTGCAGCCCGAGAAAGAGAATTTCCATCACCGCAGTCTCTCGTCATCATCGACCGGCCTCATCGATCGGAGGCAGATCCCCTCAATGCCACGCAGGGAGCCTGCGGGGCCTATTTCACATCGACCTGCCCTTTTATTTAACTCTCCTTTTCTCTCCTCCTCGGTTTATTTATTTCTTTACTGAATTTATGTGCTTGCTGCCCATTTCAATAAATATATTTACGAAAGCACACCAGGAAAAAATAAAACTTTGCTCATTTATTTCAATTTGCATTTATTATTTAAGATTAAAACAAAATCAGTTCCACAATAATTCTATAATAATATAACAACGTTCAATAATATCAATCAAAACGACAGCACCGAGAAGGAAGACGGGCCGAAGGAATATATGTGTATGCGTCTTATGTATTTACTAAGCGGGGCTAATAGGCGACAGGGCACAAGAAAAGGATACGGTAATGAAGACTGACGTTTTCCAGACGTCATCCAGTTACTCGAAAATATCGCTGAGCTCCACCAATTACAGCTTTCGGGAGAATGTGCCGAGCAAGTTCATAAAGCCATAACTCCTAGGCGTGCGACACCTCAGCTCTAAGGCGCAAGGCTTCCCACGGAAGAAAACGGGGGCTAAGCTATCTTTTTGAGACAGGTTCTTCAAGCCATATCTACCCGGAGCTAAGATATGGGTCCAAAGGGCTGCAATCGGTATGCAATCTGTACACGGTCCCGATCCTGCTTTTCTCTCTCCGCCGCTCCGTCGGCGGCCGCTGAGGTAATTTGCTGATCCCCAGAGCCTGAATGCAGCGCTGTCAATCTGCGGTGTCAGAAACACAAATCTCGTGCCAGGCAATTACAGCCCTGGCGCTCCGCGGCGTCGGAGGAAATTTCCTTTCCTCTCGGCTGCGCTCGACGCTTCCTCCCCACGCTTGGCCGCTTTGACGGAAAGCTTATTTCGGAGACTTGCTTCCCGACGTCCGATGCCAGGGGCAGGAGAAAGCTCGTCCGGCATCAAACGCCGGGCCAGAGGAGGGCCGGCGGAGGTGCGATGATTTCCTGTCGACCGCCCACGAGTCGATATCGGTCACCGCCTGCCGCGGACCTCGTGCGGACGGCCTCCGAAAACCACCTTTCCGTCCGCACCCGGTCTGAGATTTGAGCCCGAAACTAACCGGCTGGAGATGCACAAGGTCGAGGCCGCAACTCACAGCTGCGAAATGTCACCGACGCATCGGTAAACGCAAGAGGCATCTGTCAACTCCGTCTGTGCTTTGACTCTCTCGAGAGACAGCAGTTCAAAAATGACTTTGATGAATATTCTGTATATGAATCATCAAGCAGCAATTAGAAAAATCTAGTAAATGATTGAAGTAATGTGGAGTATTAATTTTTCAGACTCGTGCAGCCTTACAGCCAATTTTTCCCTAAATCTTCCAGAAAATTCCGCCACCCACCAAAAGTAAACATTGAATTTGCCTTCGACACACCACGACTGAGTCTGGAGCGAGTCGGTTCACACGCGCAGATTCGGCAGCGAGGGGAGGATCTTTCCGCATCTAACCGCATCCCTGTGATGTAAAAAATATGCCAGCGGCACCTCAAATGATACCTCGATCACAAGAGGGGAACGAGAGCGAGGGCGACATTGTGAGAGGGAGTGAGAGAGCATGAAAGTGGAAGGGAGATAAGGAGGGAAAAATGATGAATAAGCAGAATGGAAGTGGCGAGCAGCAGGAAACGCATTCTCGTGTGGGATTTGCAGCGATGCCACTCTGCCGAGGAGCGGCACGCAGAGAAATAAATATTAAAGTCGCGCTCAGGCTCCCCTTTCGTTCTGAGATTAAGTGTCCCTTCTCTGCTTTGCTGCTTCCCTTACCTTGTGTTTAATGTCGGAATAAATAGAACTCGCCTGGATGCTAGACAGACCAGCTTCTATATGCTGCATGCTGGGTAAGGACCCTGCAGATTAATACAACACGTGGAAGCGCTACCTTCTGCGCCGATATTGATTCAACGAAAGTAGAGCCTCGGCAACACCACCAGCCTGCATTTATCGCACCTACGATGCGAGCGTTCGACTCAGGCACCGTCGCATCATCGTCGCAGTATTGCCGCATTCGCAGGATTATAATCCAGACATTGTCCACGATGCGAGGGGTCAAGTGTGTGCTCTAGACAGATTAGCATTACATTGCAGCTTCATTAACTCTATTAACCATGTGTATGTAATTTGAGATGAAGCAGGATAAAGAAATTCCAGCACTGGCCAACTAGCCTTAACAGGAGTTAACCGTGTTCATTACGAGATTATTTCTGTCTGGAAAAACAATTAAATCATTCAGTTGCTCAACAAGAATACTACGGGGTGCAGTGGCGCAGTGGGTTGGACCGTGGTCCCGCTTGGGGTGCCTTGCGATGGACTGGCGTCCCGTCCTGGGTGTCCCCTCCGGCCTTACGCCCTGTGTTGCCGGGTTAGGCTCCGGTTCCCCGCGACCCCGGATAGGACAAGCGGTTCTGCAAATGTGTGCGAGTTGCTCAACAACTTCTGGCAGAGAATTCTGTTTTTAGGTGTAAATCAAAGCACTGGGCGCTATGTTAATGAAGTCGAAGAGGAGCACCCCGAAAGCGCAGCTACCCACATCTAGCACCAGCATAATGTTTATCTTAATACTTTTTTTGTGTTAATATAATGTTTGGTCCATCAGAAGATCTTCCCATCTTCCACTTTCCACATGACCCCTATCTAGACAACTGGTAGCATAGGGGTTAGGGCTCCTACCTTTGGATGCAAAGGTTCCAGGTTCAGTCCCCACCCTGGGCTAGTACCCTTGAGCAAGGTATTTACCCTAAATTCTGCCAGAAAAATTACCCAGGTGTATAAATGGGTAAGTAATCATAACCTTAACGCTAAGTTGCTTTGGAGAAAAGCGCCAACTAAATGAATAAATATAAATTAGCACCATCTAACAGTTTTCCCCTTTCTTTCGGCAGCTGAATAACATCCTCCGTGTGAGGACGTGTGGTGTCTGTGTGCTGGCCTGGATCATTTCTAACAAATCCACAGTACCTGCACGCAGAAAGAAGAGACGCAGAGGGCTCCCGGTGGCTAAACGAAAGTGTTTCCGTGCATAAATGCGTCAACGCGTCGAACAAGCGACGGCGAAGCGCGAAATGCCACCTGCGACGTGAACGCGTTCTCCTCCACCGAGCGCCGTGATTAACGACTCCTCCGCTGATGTCAGGACACAAAAACACGACCGTGCCCGCGCATTCACACGCGCCATGTTAGAAAATGGAAAAGTAGACGTTTTTCCGCCCGTGTATTTATAGCCGTTTTTTTCTCATGACAGATTTCATAAAACATTATTTATTAAGTTGTTAACAGAGGCTACATATGAGAGTGAGGACACATTTAAGGGGATTATTCTGCCAATTTTTGGCCAGATGCACTGTAAAATACTTTCTCAGCTTGCGGTTCTCCAAGCCTTTCGACAGCAGATGCGTCGCCTACTTGCCACAGCATTCTGAGAGAAAGTTTTTCAGCAAAAACGTGCGTGTGCACGCAGGCAGTCCCCGGATTACGAAAGAGTTCCATTCCTAAACCTGTCTTTAAGTCGAATTTGTATTCAAGTCTGGAAACTTAGGTACCGCTTCATATCTAACGTCAGTTAGTCAAATGTTTGTCTTAGTATATGCTTTATGATGTTGACATTTCACCTTTTTCTGATCGCCTCATCATTCCCACTTCAGTTTCAATCGTGATTGTTTCCCTTTTCTGTGATGCATCCCCATCACTTGCAACACTTTTACGCTTTGGTGCGATGGTTAGGAGTATTAAAAACAAACAAAAAAATAAAGCCAAATACAGTAAGACACGGGAGACACTGTTAACAGCAACGCGGTCTGACTGAAAAGAACGACGTCTTTGTCTTATTTCAAAGCAACAAAATGCTGTACACCTGAAATGTTTTGATGAGCGTTGCAAAGTACCACCCGTTTGCTATTATGAACCATTGTATGTAACTAGAATTTTTAATATAACAGGCTTTACGGGGGGGGGGGGGGTTCGTAAACTACAGGTTGTACGCAAGTCGGACGTTCGTAACCTAGGAACTGCCCGTACATAGAGTAATAGAGTGGTTGATTTATGATATGCCAACATGATCACTAAACCTTGAACAAACCTCAGTGTTGCTATTAGAAGAATTCTTCAATCTCAACTCTGCACAACAGGGTGACTTATGGAAAACAATCCTACATGAAGAGCATTGTATGAGAGGGAGAAGGCGGAAAAAGACATGGACAGAATAGGTAAGTCACTTTGCTCTACTACTGTTAGCTATCCTCACAAGCTATTGCAATGGAAATAGAGCATCACAGACAGTGTTAGGACAACATGACAAAGGCCAGTGGGAGAGACCGATGCCAATATAGGCCTGTGATATTCAAAAACCAGCATAACGTATGTCATTCAAAGACAGCAGATGTAAAAGTGCTGAAAAAAATACGCACAAAAGTCTACAACTAGAGTTTTGAGTAGGAAAAGGGGCATGAAACACCAGACATTTTATATGTTGACTATGTCAATGTCGTATTTTTGAACAGCAACTCAAAGGGATGTGTCTTCTCTGTAGCTCATTCTTAACTAGAAGAAAACCACACATTTTTTCCTTCATTATGTTCACTAATTTTCAGTGTATATTGAAATAATGAAAGAGGGACACACTCCCAAAGTTCAAAACTGTAGAAGGTTAAATATAATGTGTATTAAATATAATTCTTAGTCTTCCAGTTCCAGGATATCCTTTTTACTTCATGATCTCACAAAGAAGTACATATCTCACTCACCACCTCCTCAGTAAGAAAAACTTGCGAGCTGAACAAGTCCCAGAAGTGTGCATTTCAGTCTAAAGGCTGCGTTAATTGATGTATTGTTATATTTTAAAGCACATGTAAAACAAGCCTTTACTTCCCCCTCTGAGCTTTATATAAAATCTTAATTAAGAATTAGGGGATTTTAATGCATCCTTGAGCAAAACCCAGCCACGGCCACTGTTGACAACTGTAATCCTGACAAACCGAATGACATCACTAAAGCAAGTCTGCACACGTCGCAGTTCCAGTGCAGGAATTTGTAACCCGCTACCGTAATTCTCAGCTCTCTGGGCTCAAGTGGACAAAGACTGCTGTAAGGTTCCACGCACAAAAATCCTTCATGACATGTAAAAGCTGGTATGCATCCTGAATTATTTGAAACTCATACTGAATATACTTTATTTTCCAGAACTCTTCGCTTTCCAGTGTACTAAAAAAAACACACAGATGCAAGACTGGAAAATAATTTAGGTGAAAAACTTAAAGGTTAAACATAACCAGCACTATTCAGTCACAACTGTACCTGTGAGTGTGAGAGTTTGAATGTGTTTTTTTTTTTTTTGGGGGGGTGTCAATATTTGTATTTCAATTGCTTTTAGGATGCACAAAGACAATGAAAAGGGGGAGATGAGAAAGGTATATTACATAGAAATCCAAACCTATAAACAGTTAAATATATCCAATAACTTTAACAGTGTAAAGTAATGCAAAAAAATGAGATGAAATTGCATTTGATGCGAATGATTCTACTTATCTCATTGCAGCAAGCAACTCATAGTAAACAACTTCACTCGTCTAGCACGTTCAACAAAACTTCCATTCTTCTAAGTTAATATCATTTGGGACACCATAACTAAACAGACTGCTCTTCTGCAGCGATACAATACAGGGTTGCCCATTTAAAAAAAAAAAAAAAAAAAAAATCACTTCAAATTAGCTCAGCACACACCCAAACTCAAATACTTAATTTAATCTAAGATAATTATATTGGATTGTTCTTTTCAAATTTGCAAGCCATATAATTCCATTAGCATCGACCAGCTTTACTTCTGGAGGAGAAAAAAAATGACATTTGGGCACCAACTTCATGCTTTTTTTGAATCTCAGCCATAAAATGTACCTGATGGACTTGAGCATTGTATGTGTCCAGACCTACATACTGTGCATATTAACATGCATCCAAATCAGGAGTATCAAAGCCTACAACAAGGCTCTACAGCCAAACATCAAACCATGAGTCTCTGGCAGCCCCCCAAATGGTATGTATGAATACATGTAAATATTGTGCAGGTATTTTTTCGGTTAAGCACATACATTTTCACTTGTATATGAATCTTATATTCTGTATGCTATACCAAACAGAATGTATGTTAAATATACAGAATGAATGTGATAGCGCAGACATACAATAAGCACTAAATACTGCAGGAAAAAAATTTATAATATTTATAAAATGCCTGTAATTTCCCCATTTCCCCTGTATATAGAAGTGTGGTATATAAACACGCATTAAGAGAAGGACGTGACACATCTTTCTATTAACAGTATTAGCAAGTGAGCCAATTCATCCTGGTGACATTTGAAATATGACACACACACATACACACATACATACATACATACATACATACATACATACATACATACATATACACATACATAGCCTGTCACCATACATTCTTATATGTGGACAGGTGATCCTTTGAGGAAAAGTTCTTAGCTAAATTTTAGAGTATAACATTCAATCAAGTGTAACTTGGAAAACTAATTCAAAGTTTTTTATGGTGACAAGCCAAGGCTAAATATTCACATTTCTGTATGACTTGTGTAGGCTTACGAGTAATTAATGGCCTACAATTTCTAAAATGTGTCTGGGGAAAAGAAAACAGCAAGAGCCATCGATTCAACAATGGGGCTGGCCTGGACCTCTCTGGGAATGGGCAAACATTTTCTCTGCGTACCCTTGCTTAATTTTTTCTGTCCTTCTCCCTCCTTTTCATTTAATTCAGACAGGAAATCAATAGGAACATACAACAGCTAACACATTCAGTCAAGGTCTTGCTCTCAAAGATGGACTTTAAGGCTCATACAGAGTTTGAGGTAAATCAACAAGTAGCATAAAGTATCATCATACTATGATCAGTTAAGAAACTCATTAAAAGATGCTGAAACAAAGTAGAGAATTCCAAAATTACTAATCCATTATATATTTTCACGGACGATGATAAATGGGTAGATAACAGTGACATTTGTTTACTTGCTGGATTGACTGTAATAATTATATTGGGGTAAATTTTAAGACAGAAAAAATGATTTTACAGTGCTTCTTGGACGCTACCCTTCTATCAAGGTTAAACAATAGTTACATGAAAATCCATAAAAGAAAAATTCTTCACTTGCTTTACTTGAAGAATAAGATTCAGTAGCATCTGTTATCAACAGAATGGTAGGGCCATATTTTAATACAGAAATCACATCATAGCTTGAAAATGGTAAATTTATCTGTGTTTACAAAACCAAATATTTTTTCCTACAAAAGTCGTAAGCTTTCATGTCACTTAAATGAGCAAAAGAAAAATAAACGACCCAATTCAGCCCAACAGGAATGCCTAGCTGCACTATATACATCAAAAGTGTACTGTTTTCATCAACTCTTAAAGGAATATACCTTTGAAACTCTGCTGACACATTTCACATATTCACATCGGTTTGTTTCTGTAAGATCCATCCAGATCCAGTCTGTTTACATTTTTAATTGAATTCCATACCGTAAAATTATGCAAAATATGGCCGGGGACAAGTCGGTATGATAAGCTGCATGTCTGAGCTCGCGGGACTGGCACGTCTGAGATATGGAAGCTGGGCAGCACTTGGGTTCCGGTGGCTCGCCCACCAAACTCATTTCCTGTTTGCATTCCCCTCCCAAGCAGCTTTTCCAAAAGCGCCACGGCCCCATCCGTGGACTAGTGCTCAAAATAAGAACTCGTCAAAATGTCTTTATTCGAAAAAAAAAAAAATGAAAAAAGAATCAAAACTTGCCTTTGAACTTAAAAAATGAGTTTTCAGTTGTCAAATGACCGTAGAAAATAGGGTGGGGGGGGAAGGGCTAGATGCAGAGGGAAAAAAAAAAAAATTTTAAATAAATAAAAAAAAAAAAAACAAAAGGAAGGCACAGTTTGAAATTTAAAAGTAGGTCAAAGAATGAGATAAAAATTCCCTCTGTTGCTAGCTTTCGCTATGTTCAAAACAAATTGCTATAGCTGGCACGCTCCTTAAAATACCCGAAAGCTCAAACAGGAACTTTTCCCTGATTATTTACAAAGGAGCAAATCAGAAAAATCACAGGACTCCCACAGACTGAAAGAAAAAGGGAGACAGGATGCAATGAAAGTAAACCTGGCAAACACTTTTTTTTTTTTTTTTTTTTTTTTTAAAATCATAAGAGAGACAGACTGATGGCCTACTGTGGGCTCACTAATACAGATGGTCCCTACAAAAAGCTGCCTTCTTGACCTCGCAGTACGACGACCAGTCCATCTTCTTAGAGTACATGAGAGTAAAATTAACTGCTGAGAGAGGAAAACGTCAGTTTCTGACAGTTGTTCCAGAACTACACTGATTCCCCTTCCTAAGAACACAAGAGGGACAAAGCCATCGATAAATAGTATATATATTTATCGATTTGGTTCTGTAGCGGTCTAGGACATAGCTATGATAAAAATGCACGACATTCATTCAATTAGGGTCTGTGTACGCCGCATTCATTCGTTTTTTGATTCGAAATTGAAAAACAAAATGTGAATTAGGTCTGCGTACATTGCAGAAAAAGGAGAAAAATGCCTTTTTATTGTTTGAGCACACACATAAAAAGGATTTTATGAATTTTCTCTTTTCACTTAAACATACAAAGAGTAGAAATCAAAATCTCACAATACCAAATATGAATGCCCTAAAGTGAACAATATTTCCATTCTAACAAGTAGCCTAACCTAAGACTAGAGCCTAGAACTTCACGGTGCTTTAACACTCATGCATAATTAGTTATAAGATTCTTAAGAAGTAGCACCTGAAAAATCCTGCCAATTTTCTCGGTGGACAAGTCATCCTCCCTTATTGTCACTCTCTTGCTGCTTTTCAAAAGCACGTAGTGATCCATATTAACTGATGGATGACTCTGAGTGAAGCCAGCATGTTCGATGAAGCCACTGATGGATTATGCAAGGTTTATAAATTTTACATTTTGAGCAAAAGATGGTTTTTAAACATAGTCAATACATCATTTGTTTTTTATTTTTAAAAAAAGAATGAAGGCATCATAATTCACATTTTGTTTTTCAGTGTCGAATCAAAAAATGAATGAACGCAATGTACACGGACCAATTAGACAATGATTTCCTCCAGAGTGATTTACAGCGTTAAGTAACTTGCAATGATTTACCTGTTTAAACCGCAAAGTCATTTTCATGAAGAAATTAAGGGTAAGTTGCTCAAGGCTAACACAGCAAAAGGTGGGGATTGGACCTGGGTCCTTTAGGAGTAGTGCTGCTGCATTTACACACTAAGCTACCTGCTACTCCCGGTATTATGAACCCCAAGCTAAATTGAAACATTTTCAACAATTCAAAATATTCCTTGTCTTCACATATTCTTTTTATTGCAGAACATAGAGTGTCCCCTCCCACAAATGTGCAACATTCATCATTTTGTTATCGATTATTATTATTATTCAGCAACACCCAACACGAGCTGTAAACACTGTGCAAGCAATCTGAGTATTTCAGTCCCGCATTCCTATTCTGTCTCGATGTGTTCTACCGCTAACTATTGCCATGGAATGAAAACACAGGTGTAAACCGAATTTAACAAACAGAAAAATAATAACGCTATCAAACGCTAAATAAAACGAAGTCAACTTTAACAACGCTAATAAAAACGTTATTAAAAAGACACTGGGAAATGTAACGTCTCGTAATACGAAGAGCCGGTATAACTTTATTACGAGTTGTATGTTTTCCCATGTCTTCGGAAGAGTGCTCTCATGAAGGCGATCTCTTTAAAATGTCTGAATTAAAGTCCTTTAGATTGTACAGCAGGCCTACTGTATTTTAAATGTGACCTCTGAAGGTGGATTTAAATCCCAGGGACAAACTCCACTCTAGCTCACATTTACAAAATGAGGCTATTAATTTCTCTGAGCACATTCTTCAGCAAAATTATTTACTTAACGTATTTCAGACATGTAGGCCCTGGAAAAAAACGTGGCCTCACGTAAATGTTTCTAAGCAAGCAGTGACATCCAAAATTGTTCCTCTGTAATCACTCAAAGTGAACAAGACATTGCGTAACTAATTGCATTTTAAAGATGCAACCGATTGACGGGGTTTTTCCAGACTTAAGAAGGCAATTTTTGTTTCTGCAGAAACTAGTTCCGGACAAGAACTTTTCAGTCGTCAATAGCGCTTTAAAAGAAGGAAGAAAGAGGCACGGAGTAGCCGCAGCAAGTTATGAATAATTAACAACCGACGACAAAACCAATTTACGAATTAGCAGGACTTAAATCCGTTCTGCGAGCGCAGCCCAACCAGAGAGCCAGTTTGACAGCCCCTGTGGATTTACAACTAATAATTAAAGAGATGCCATTCTCATTTGAAATGGAAGCAAAAGCAATTAAACAAAGGAGTGTTCCGGTTTAGCGGAAGCGCCGTTCCACCTGCGAGCCTGACACCCGGCCGCCTAAAGCTACTTCGGAGCCGCGCGAACCACTCGTCTCTGATGACAGCAATTAAATACAGAGTGCCGGCCGTTTGCAGGCTGTCGGCTGTTACGGCTAAGCCTCTTTCTCTCCGCCTCGTGACTCGGGATGAGAACGAGAGTGCGCGTTGCAATCCTGTAGCACGTAGCCCTTTTATAACGACGCCTGTTTTCGAGGACCCGCCCGGCTGCCACCGTGACGGGGTACGGGGACGCAGGGATGCGAGATGACAGCCGAGGCATCTGGGCGCTAATGCCGCGTGAAATGTTTCTAAAATGTCGCAAGATAAATGTGGCCCGCGCTGCTTTTATGTACAAGATGGTGCTGTCATATCTGAAATGTCACCAGACTTCTGCATGAACCCGCTAAGTTGCTAAAACTGGGAACAGAGAGATTCCTCACATCTTTCGCTTCAATTCCATCCGTGTTGCATATATATTGCAAAAAACATATACAGTATAAACCTATCGTAGTGCATTTGTGAATCGTCACGCAGTTAAACCGACGATACCTCCGCTGTTCGAGAGCAATTTTGTATGAACTTCAGGTTAGTTCCACTCATTATGTAGCACGTATGCACCGATTTTCTGTAATAAACCAGAAAGAAAAACTCATTTTCTTCTGAAAACTCAGACACATGAATCAAAAGCAGACAGACGCAAAGCTCATACGCAGAGCCTTCTTCAGCTGTGTCCTTGAGCAGATGCAACTTTGAAGGATTTATAACCAGTGCAACGAGTAAAGAAAAAAGAGCACCTACCTCCAAAACAGGTGATGGGATTCCTCTTTTTTGCCCGCTTCCAAAAACGTCCCCATATAAATAAATGTGTGTGTGTTGTTTCTGAATGACATGTATTGATTCCCAGTATTAACAATGTACTAATATCAACACAATAACTTCTGGAAAATTCCATCAGGAAGACTTAACGGACTTCTATAAACAGATCTCGATTTACCAAAACTGTATGTAAGCCCATACCTGCTAATTTTTGCGATTCTGCTATACAAACTTCTCTCTTTCTCCTCATTGCTTGAACTGCCATTTCTCCAGAGAGGCTGTGGATCCTTCAGTCCAGGGTGCTCAACAACTTTATTTCCAACACTTTTACTTAGCCACATCTTGTTATAAATTATTTATTACCCTTAAGTCTTCAAGGTTGGTTCTATGCAAAAATGTTAGGATCACAACCATATATAGAAAATATATGTAACGAATATATTGTGAGGAATTGTGAAAGAAGATTTGTTATTAATGTGTAGCCATGTTTCTGGTACTTTACCTGGAAGGGCATTCAGCTGTTTCAGCAGGACAGGAATTGACATTGACATTATATTAAGGCATTTGGAAAAGTAATGAAAGTAGGGAATAAACTAGAATATTTTGAAAACAGTGTTTGCTACAGCAAGGTGTGACATACTTACCTGATCAGTAGATGTAAACTGATTAAAACAGCAGAACCAAATGAAATATTAATGGAGTGTTGGTGCTTTTCAAAAAAGGCCATTCACAGCTTTCAAGGAATTAGCTGAAAAATCAAGTAAAGCAAATTGCTGCAGACAAAAATGGAACACTTGAATCTCACCGAAATGACTCTCATCCACTTTTTTTTTTGACCCATGTATAAATTTGTGGAGCAGTTAAAAAGAAAGAATGTTTTGAAATAATGTGCAATTACCCTGTAATCATAATCCCCCTGATGGTCAAATAGCACTGAAATGTCATTCAAGTTTTCCAGTAATTTCTCAAGAAACTGGGGGGGGGTGGCAACCTTTTCTCAAAACACACTTTTTCACGGATAAGGTCAACTGCGACCTCATTTGACTCGTCCTCTGAATAAATGGTCCATATTTTAATCCAAAAATTATACTTTATTCTTATGCACTTCAGAATTTTTGCTCCCCCCACCCCCCATAACAGAAGTTTGTGCTCACACACCCCACTGTGTGACATACTTTCACAGACAGGCACATCAATGGCTTCCCCTGTCCTCTCATTCACCGGAGAGACGAGTCAAATGGCAGGGTTCAGAGAACCACTTACCCCCCTGCAGTTGCGGAGTGGTTTGGAGCGGGATGAAATCCGATACCAAGCTCAGAAGCAGCACATCCATTACGGTGAACATTGGAAAAAAAAAGCTGCTGTTACCGGTCCCTTGGCCTCCCCAGGAGAGACGATCCCCATAGCCCATAGCATGATTTCATGCATCAAGCGGAATGAGAAGATCAGCAGCGTTTCAACAATGTGAGGAAAACACCATAGAATCACCTACCTTTGGCATCTGAGATCACAGTTCAGTACAGTGATCAGACATGCCCTATGACATTATGTACTCATATGCGCACCAAAATTACAGATACATTTCCACATAAGGATATATAGTAGCAGTTTAGATACAAAACATTTAGTACCTTTACTTTTACCTATGAAATTGATGAAATGGTTCCATGAAGAAAGCGTTTTCCATACAGAGAGGGGAAGGGGGGGGGGAACAAAAAACAAAATGAATAAATAAATAAATCAAAGGAGAGAGAGACACCCATAAGAATCATGGTCACGTAACGGACAGAAAACACAAAAAAGCAAGATGGGTAAACAGGTCAAATATGAGGAGGACACAGATTAAAAGAAGAAAACTGGTAAACTGGCCAGGCCACTGCATACAACAGCGGTGTTGCTGGGGCGTACCTGCAGTGCTGCATGCTGGGAAACATGCTAGATAGATATGGCCTGATGACCAACAACCGCAATGGTTTGTGGGATGGGAGCCTAGACAGATGCCACTGGAGCATCCAGCGAAGCTCAGCTTAAACATTCCAGCAGCCGCAATGCAAAGACACCTCGATTTTACTAGTGTTACTCAACATGTTACTGCCTGTACAACAGCCATGCACTTCCCTAGTACCGTCCTCCACAAAAACTGTACGAACACAGCAACTCATGAACACGCAAACAACGGAACCGATGGAAAATTAAAACAAAAAAAGAGCCATTTATGGGATCTGTTTAGAAACAAAACGAAGAACATCATGACTTGATGCTATACAGCTACGTGACCGAATGACAAAACAATATTACAGAGTCAGGGAGCAACGATGAACAAAAAAGAAAAAAAAAAAAAAAATGATGTAAGCATCAATAATAGAAAGGAAACAAACAGCAATGGTTGAAACCAAGCCCATCTATTTACTGTGCAAAGCCACAGACTCGGTCCCGTTCGAAGCGGCAAGCCTCGGTGTTCCAGCCGTGAGCAGCAGCTAATTTTTACCGGGGTGGGGGAGGGGGACAGAGGAAGCAAAGAGTGGAAAAGGAGCAGAACCCATACCTTGGTCGCCCATCATCAGGTGCGCAAGACCTTAAAGGAAAACAAGAGCACAGTCAGAAGAGAACAAGGGATTATGGGAAGGTTCTGTCACAATGAGACACAGGCATCCCTTTCACTGTGGATGCTTGCCAACCTAGGGGGGTGGGGGTGAGGGTGGGGGGGGGGGGGTGGGAGGAAGTGGGAACAGACGGAAGGTTCTGAGAAAAAGCATTTCATCAACCATGTGGTTGCAATGCTTCACCTGTCACACTTACATTAAAGGCAGAAATACTTTAGAGGTTAGTTTTGAATTATCCAGGAAAGTGGAGGTGACCCCTTTAACACCTTCCAGAAGTAATTGCTACTCCCACAGCCTCCCTTGAGCCTCATGGTACAGCGTCACGATCACAGTCACGAAAAGAAAGGTTTCTTTTTTTAAAAAAAAAATTAAAAAAAAAGGAACAGCAGAATAAGGGATTTTCCATTTTAAAAAAACTACTCTCTCAAACATATCTAAGAATCAACTTCATCATTGCATAAACTATTTATATGCAGAAGAATGAGCAGAGATGGGCAGGGTCTGGTCATTTTCCCCTCATAGAAGCACAAAGGTAAGCAACTTCCTTCTCAATGTGGGGAGGGAAAAAATGTTGATGCCTGTTTCACAAAAGTTCTACATCACCACCATCCATCCAGGTCTGACTGCAGATGGCATTTTGAGACTCCGGGTATCAACTAAGAGACAGACAGAACCATGAAAGACCAACATTCATGCCTTCTTTTCGAGCAAGTGCCATCATTTCCCTCCCTTTCATCCCTAGATCTTTGAACATCTACTTACTCGTGCCATAATACAATTTCTAGAATCTATGAAAAAAAAGAGCTTTGGTCTTTTTTAGATATTGAGTGTATAACCTGTGGGGGAAAAAAAAAAAACCACACTACCTGAACTACCAAGAGGAGCTAAAACGGAATTTGACACGAGGACCTACCCTCAGAGTGATGGGCATTTCTTTCCTCGGCCTATAGACACATATGCCCAGCTTTTAATCTGCTTGCATTAAAATGCAAAAATTCTAGTGGTGTAAAATCTACACTTGAGCTGTTGGGAAACCTTTCAGTGCTTTGAGTGGAGGCCTCTTCATTGCAAAAAAAAAAAAAAAAGGGTGCCGAATAGTACGACTGCGGAACAAGCCGTGCTCATCCCAGATGGTAATGAGGGACTACCAAGCATTATTGCTGATTGTATGAGAAGTCTGCAATGGTCAGTCTCTCACTGTACTCCCGGGCTCTCCACAAGAGGGATAAATCCACAAGGCTTATGATCCAGCTGAGCAGTGAACCACCTGACTCTACTTATTGTCTTGATTGAACACATTTAGCTTATGTTCTGAGCTCCCGTTAGCAGCTGGAGGCAGCCCCCGAGATCCAAAGTGGAACAAGTCTGTTACACAGCCAAGTCCTCACCGAGACCATGCCCTAAATCAACAACGGGGGGCGTCACTTACCGTACGGGGGGAAAGTGGGTCGTGGCTTCCGACAGAAAAGACCCATTTGATTTATTCATATTTAAAAATAAACAAGGCATGAAAATGGGGGGGAAAAAAAAAGAAGAAAAAAAGATTCAAAAGGAAGATTTAAAGAGTCAGAGAAGAGGAAGCAGCAGAGAGTACCCACCTTCAACATAGTTGTCTTCTGTAAGCACAGACGGGCAAGAGGAAAGAGAGGAAGACATTCATTAAGCAGCATGCAGACTGGAACTGGCCATTGCATGTCACTATCATGCAAGGCGTCAAAACATCACATGCAAGTGTCCCCGCCGCCGCCGCCCACCCACAACATGGTAACAACCAGTGTAAGAGGCCGGCGCTGTGAACGTCCCCTGAACAGTCTCTTCACGTCAAATGAATCTTTACCGCTGTCTCAATGACAGACTGCCAGCCTCTTGCTGCCTGTATATCTATAATGACAATATACTCAATATTTTTTTTTTTTTTCCCTTCATCTCTTTGTTCTGGTCTGAGAGGAACGGTGGCCTATATTAGCTTTGAAAAGGAGCGCATTTTGTTAGCTCGGAAACGCCACCAATTCATTTTCACGTACATCCACGTTCTTAAGCTCAGTCTATTAAGAAAAAAAGAAAAAAAAAAAAAAACCTTCTGATTTGTTAGGGAACGAAAGTCAAGCGTGACTTTGGTGAGTTGAAGACCGCACAGAGCCACGACAACAAATGGAGCAGGTGTATTTGTGGAGGAAACCTGGCTAGAAAAAAAAGAACCCATGCAAAACCGAAAAGGTTGCAAGAGGAAAGCTCTGGACTCAGTGGCTGATGATGTCATTATTATTCAGCTGTAACAAATGACCTATAGCGATGCTGGATGCCACACATATTATTATATTATTAGTCAGTCTCATGCACAGCCCAACGCCTCCAGCCAATTGAATTTTGAAATTAAATACATATTTGTCCTAGCAGATTACTGCTCTTAACAGCAGGATGAATTGGCAAGAAAGCCATTTTAGAGTGATTTCATGCTTTGAAATATTTAAAAGTGGATTGTGTGGAAACAAGGCCCCAAGCAGGGATTCTTGGAAAAGCCACAATGGGAAGCAATCGGGGACCACAGGGACCGTGAGGCAAGAGCGGCAACTCCAGACGCCTGGGTTTCTCGGTCAAGGCGTATTTTGCCTTTGCCGATTACGGGGTGCAAAGCGAATCACCTCTTATTGATATATGGTAAAAGTGAGGAGTGCCTGCAGTGAGGATGGAGGCACTGAACAGTACCAGAGACACTGTATACCTGGTAATGCAGTGTTTTCAAATGCCATGAAAGCACCTGCAATTTCTGTTTTTTAAAAAAATAAATAAATAAAGAAATCGTTGCTACCACTTGACACCTATCAGTGACACATCATGCACCTGTTCTAACATTAAAGTGAAGTGATGTTTAATATATCATGCAAAACCTGTGTCCGGTTCCCCGTGACCCTGTATGGGACAAGCGGTTCTGAAAATGTGTGTGTGTGTGTGTGCAAAAAACAAAGAAAAGAAAAATGCACCATGAACCTCCTAAAAAAAGAAAAACATAGGAGTCAGTAAACAATTACCACTGGCATTTTGAAAGACAGAACGGAAATATAAAGCTCAGGTTCTAAACTAACGTATGGATTAATATATTGATCCACGGGGAAAAAAAAGTGTTAAAACCCTTGCAAAATTGACTTATTATCTAAAACGATACTGTAAGGTAATAAACATGAGCAAATTAAGATTGTGTATTAAGTCCTTTAAGACAGCGATTAAATACTATTATATTTAAATAAAGCTAAAGGGTTTGGAGTTTAAATCTTCGGCTATATTCACGCATTTGTCAAAACACAAGACCACTTAAAGTAAAGAATATTTGCTGTCACGGAGCCAACCGTTTCTCCTTCCACCATCGGGAGATCTCAGTCGCAGGCAGTCAGAGATATGCATCTTACCCGTTACCATACAGGTAACCCCACCCTAACCCACCCTAACCCACCCTACCCTCTTGTACCGAAGGGAACAGCAGACAGCCCTGTTCAAAACACAGGTTCCTACCTGTTGTTCATTGTTTCTGGCCCAATTCAACTGGATTCAGTGACCGAGGACTTACCAGTAGCACCAGCATGACCTCCAAACCAGATGTGCATGCACGGTGACCAAATGGGACATCAACATTTTGTGAACAAAATTGAATAGAAGGAAAATAAAATCAATAATGTGTGTCATGAAACAAATACCCTGCTTGAGTGTTCTCACTGTATTTTCAAGGATGGATAGCCGAATATCGATCTACATGGAGAGAAGCGAAAGTGCAATGCATATTGAGAAAATCAATCACTTCGTTCGCAAAAGGATGGCAAGAAGATGAAAGTGCTCTACCCCAAAAACAGATGGAAGGGTCAAACATTCAGCCAGTTGGATGGCGAGGAAGTGTATAAAAATCTTTTATAGCATTATGGTAATCAGCAAAAAAATAACATTAAACAATATATTGTATTGCAAATGTGCAGAGAGATTTAAAACGCTTATTACCTTTATCTATTAACCCACCCAAGTGAAGGAAAAGTTTAGTGCTCTAATGTAATGTATTATAGAACATGTCTCAGCAGTATATCAGTGTAAACCAATAAATATGCTTTATTTGTATGTTTTATGTTACTGCGATTTTGAGGAAATGCATTCTCACCTCGTAATTATTGGAAACACTGACTGCATTTATTTTAAGGTGACAGTATAATAATAAAGCATTCAATATTTATTTTATTTACTTATTTATTGGGGCGCGGTGGCGCAGTGGGTTGGACCACGGTCCTGCTCTCCGGTGGGTCTGGGGTTCGAGTCCCGCTTGGGGTGCCTTGCGACGGACTGGCGTCCCGTCCTGGGTGTGTCCCCTCCCCCTCCGGCCTTACGCCCTGTGTTGCCGGGTAGGCTCCGGTTCCCCGTGACCCCGTATGGGACAAGCGGTTCTGAAAATGTGTGTGTGTGTGTACTTATTTATTTATTTTATTTATTTAACCAAAACTTCCTTTTAGTATTCGGGCCTTTACAATAATCATTAGCTCAAAATCTGGACCGTTAAGACCTGCAATGCAGAGGAAGGTGAGGATTCCTCTTGGTGGAAACCACCACTAACTGCACACTACGGCAGTTGTTATAGGGCTGTTTGTAGGATACACTTTGACGCGGTAAAAGTTGTTGTTTATTCGCGAGATCAAATAAGAAGTAAATTACAGAAGAAATATCAGACCATTGCCAGTCCTTGATTCTTGAAGAAACAACAAGCACCTTCCTTCAAAATTTTTGAAGTTAATAATACAATGATAATGTGAGAATGTATCGTTTTATTCATTTTCATGTCCATAGAGGACGAAGCTAACGTCATTGAAGAGCATTACGGTACATGCAATAAGAACACAGCTAACACAAGAAGGGCATGTGAGCCCTATACTCTAATGTTAACTTTAGTTTTTATTTATTGATTTATTTTTAAATCTTATAATGAAATTATTGCAGCCCAAAGACTCCAGCAAAAAGCACAGGTCCATACTTCCATTTCATTAACCGCACACAAGTTCACTGTTCAAACTCCACATTACTGAAGAACAGTGGTGGTCATATGGAACATGCAGCTAATAAGATGATGGAATTTACCGTAGAGAGAAGGTGTCGACAATTTCCCCATACAGTAACCGCAACTCTCACATATTTCTGACACCAATCAAGATCGGGCATCTGCTATGAAAGAAATAATTATACAATACTGAAGGAGGATCGATCGCTCCTTGAACGACATTTTCTCATTCACTAAAAGCATAGGAGCTGAAACCTGTAAGAGCCTACACTGCTTTGATCAAAAAAATCTGAAAAAGTCCTTTCATCATAGGAATAAAAAGGCACATTTTAATGTTCAAGTCGCAAATTCACAGCTAAGCAGCAGAAATCCTGTAATTGGGCGATCGATACGAAGGTCATTTAAACGTGTACAGCGGAGCACAAACCCAGGCTACGGCACCGAGGCTTAACTGGGCGTCAGATGGACGGGAGGCAGCCACACGTGTCCCTGGGACTGCTGTGCGGGGATCTAAATATTGCCGAGCTGACAGGCTTGCGCTGAGGAGACGCCTCGCTGGCCCATGAGGATAGGCATCATAGGGGTGAAGCCACATGCCACACAGATAGACAGAGCCACAGTGACACATCAGGCCTCTGCACCAGATCCTGTCGGTGGCCTTGGGCAGGAGCTGCGGTAACTTCATGAAGGGTGGGGAGGAGGCAGGGAATCTGACTTTTTCTTTTTATTGTTTTTTTTTTTTTTTTTTAAACACAATCTGTGACACGTTGAGTATCAGACACGTTACTTAAAAAGGCCTTTCAGTACACCATTCTAATGTATTTAACTGCCAAGTAATTTGGCGTTACAATCAAAACAGAAGCTTGCTTCATCTTCTCTCCATGGTGTCCTGTTACTGGTGGAGGGGGGGTCAATGCCACTGTCATCTAAATATTGGGTAGCAATTCCTTATACTTTACATATATTCATTTAGCTGATGTGTTTCTCCAAAGCAACTTACAATGTTAAGGTTACAATTATTCACCCATTTATACAACTGGGTAATTTTACTGGAGCAATTTAGGGTAAGTACCTTGCTGAAGGGTATAATAGCCAGAAGTGGGAATCAAACCTGGGACCGTTGGCTCCGAAGACAGTAACTCCAACCACTACGCTACCAGCCGTCCATAATAGCATTTACATTCATTCATTTAGCACATGCAAATCACAGGAAAATACAATGATCATTATTACAATTATTATTACAAAAAATTACAAGTACTAATAAAATTATTTACAATTTCAGCAAAGGTTGTTTTACTTAAACAATTTAGGTTAAACACCTTGCTCAAGGATAGAGCAGCAAGGCCAGCCTAGGATCTAAACTAACAGTCTTCATTCACTTAGCTAGTCAGTGTCCTTAATTCATTATTTCCCGCTCTCAAGAAGTTCCAACTGTCTTCCAGATATATATCTGTAATTAATATATCTATAATTAATTTGAGCTTTTCCATATATTACATGTATACATAATTAAGTTTAAAACGGTTATCTGACGCCATTCATTCTGATGAGTGTTGTCTGAATTCCACAATTAACTTGAACTGCAGAAAAGTGCTTATGTTAAGTTCGCAGCCAAAGATCCCCAGCTCGGATCTCTGCGCGCGGAAACGCAGCCATCGATTTGATGATTAAACGGGCTAGATAGCGCGTGCCTAGTCGGCTGGCCGCAAAGCCTCCAGCTGCTTGCTCGATTCAGCAGAACGTTCAAATGATTTGCAGTGTAACATGCCACCATCGCTAACCAAAGACAGCTACCCAGTAATACCATGTTTTAATTGGTTTTATTGCATCATTTATTGGGATTTTCTTTAAGCGGAGCTTGCCGGACTGGTATTTAATTAAGATTAATTTTTATTTAGCAGACACCCTTGTCCAAGGTGACTCAGCATGTTAGGTTTGTGTATTAATTTACTTGCAATAATCAACCATTCGTACAGTATTGTATTCTTACTGTATCCAGTCAAGGTGAGTACCCTGATCAACTGGTACAACAGCAGGAACAGGGATTCAAACTAGGAACCTGCAGAAAGCACGGCAACAGCACAGACCATTATGCCACCTGCTGTCCCCGCAAGGTCTATGTTACAGGTAACATTACCGCACTGGAGGAAACGAATGGATTTATTGAACAAGTTGGTTTCGGGACAACCTTTTCGGTAAATCGCACACGTTCTTCAATGAGGCTGAATGACCGGGATTTGAAAATGCAGGCTCTGTAGCACTTCATGACCTGGAATAGGAAAGTCCACTAAAATCTTTGTTGGTACTAAATGATTTTGTTTCCCTCCATGTAAACAAAGTTGTCACAACTGGAAGGTGCAGCGGAGCATCGCGTGCTAGAGGCGAATCTTATTAATGTCATATGTAGAGACGCGGTCGCTATTGTCTAATAACAGGGAGCAAATTGGCAGGGGTAACCTTGGCTGCGGTCCACTGCCCGTGAGCCGGAAACCAGAACAGACAGGGGGACGTTTGGGGCTTTCTGGTATGCTTAGACACCCCAAAAAATTAGTTTGACAGCCAATTATCCTGAGTGCACCGGCTATGCTATTCCCAGGACATCGCCCGAACACCACCCGACAGTAAAACTCTACTTCATGTTCTGCCGCAGCTGCACCTAAGAGACATTCCACAGAAACTCATGAGACTAATATCATTCAAACAGGTTAAATGAACATTGTCAGCCCCCCATATGAATTTTAAAGCATCTAGTTAATTAGCAGCGAGTCAACTGCGCTCTTAGGGTTATTCAAACTTGTAATCACTGCATTATAATTAACACAATTTTATGTAATTATGGCACTTTGTTTGCATCTGTAAATACAATGTAGAAATAATGGAGAATATGAATGGGATACAACCTACCCAGAAAGGCGTGAAGATACAGATTTTGCAATTAAATGAAAATCTAAGTACAAAAAAAAAATTGTGTGAATTTTGGTTTTGATTCATTCATTCAGTTCCCAAAAGAGCTGCTAGATAAAAGTGAACGGTATCCCCATGAATGATGTAATTACATTTTAATTATTAGTGGCAAAACCACAGTAACTATAATGACAATTATTGAATTTCTTCTGGAAGTTGAACAAATGAAAGAAAAACGTATAAAGACCTTTTGAATTTCTAAACTACATAAGATTATCGGGGCCTAAATTTTATGCTATCAAGTCAATCTGCACTTTGCCCAAGGACTGGATAGATGCTATGGGGGGGGGGCGGCTAAGCCCTGAAATACAACAGCATTCATTACGTATGTACTAGAACTGGCTTAATACATACATTAAACATCAGGGCAGTCAGTGGTGTAACAACTGGTACTGGAATTAAAAACATTACCAATAACATGAAATATTTATATCCAGCCTTGCTTGAAAATTAGGGGCATCCCCCCCGTTATACAAATGCTCATGGTCTTAACAATGACAACAGCTGTCTAGCAAGTATAAAGGATTTTTAAAAGATGATTCCGTAGACCACTGCTTCTTACCTCATGCAATTTACATTTATTTCTGATCTAGATTTTTCAGTTACACATTAGAAGTTTCCTCATGAAACTTGAACCAGAAACTGGTTCCACAACTGTACTACGGTACTTTGTTGTACTGACTGACAAGAAGCTTTCATCAAATGTCCACGATGCATTACGGGACAGCTGGTAGCATAGTGGTTAGAGCTGCTGTCTCTGGAGCCAAAGATCGCATGTTAGATCCCCACCTCCGGCTGTACTACCCTAGGACAAGGTACTTACCCTCAATTGCTCCAGTAAAATTATCCAGCTGTATAAATGGGTAAATAATAGAAAACCTGTAATAAGTATAACCTTAACATTGTAAATTGCTTTGAGGAAAGAGTCAGCTAAATGAATAAATATAAATGTGACCCCATAATGCAAAACTACAGAGCCCATGGAGGTATTTAAACCCGCAGTTTGACTGTCAAGGGCTCAACTCTGCTGCCGATTCTCTGCACACATGTCCTTCAGATCAGGACAGATTGTGTAACAGAAAACCAGAGACTCTGAAAGGGAGGAGACAGACGAATACAGACAGCCAACCAAGCATCAAAGGTCAGGGCTACAATTCAAAGAACAGATCAATTTCTTGTTAAATTACAATTTAGTCGTAACTGAGACCAACGAGGGACGGAGCAGGAGCCGCCCCCAGCAGCACCATTCCTCTATGGTACATAAAGAAGGATTAGTTCCTAACCCTTTCCTCAATGTAAGGAATGGACAGAGACGATGGCTGAGCGGCCATATGCTTGAAAGAATCGATATTGTCTGAAACAACAGCAGACCAGGCTACGATTTCTGTACTGACCAGCTGTCTGTTGGCTTTGTGGTCTTGGCAGAACATGAAGAGTTTGTTTCTATACTCTGTGCAACTGATGGTTCGCGTTCATATACGAGTTCTTTGCCTTTCGGACATCAATGTCCACAACACGTGTAGAATAGCGTTTTTTTCTAAAAAAAGAAAAAAAAAAAAAACCCTTTTGGGGGTTAAAGGTTTAGTTAAGGAGAAGGTAGGAATATTTTGAGCTGATAATATTTCAACAGAAAGTATAGGATTAAAAAAGTACGTTTGCCTTTGAATACTCATGGCTTTCAGTTTTTCCAGCTATTAAGACGGATTTTGTCATACTTAAGACATGACTTCTGCATAACAGTATTTCAGTTAAAAACGAGTGAACACTGAACAGGACGGGGGAACACCTCAGGAAAAACACGTCTTCCTGCCATAATTTCCAAATAGTGTTCCACCCTTACGAAAGCTATGTATTCCTGAGAAACCTTTTTAAGGTGAAGCCTCGTATTCAAAGACGCAGCGACCACTATTTCTAACGGTAAAATATTTCTGTACATTCGTAAGACCCAAAACTCACATCTAGTTACACAAAGCATCACCAAATCCCACTGAATGAGGACAATTATTTCCACAGTTAACAGTTTTCATAACACAAAATACGGTATTTTCTTGTCTTTTCATTACTCACTAACACTGTATGGCTGCACTCATTCAGCTGTTCTGTAGCTGTTACGTACCGTACACTAAATCACTCACAAACTAAACACATGAATATGATACTTGTTGAACGAATATATAAACCCTCTTTAATGAGAAAGGACTTAAACGAAAACAACGCAAATGAAGAAGCACTCACTCATCAAGCTGGCATTTCATCGCCCAAAAAGGTGCTGTGGGCTCAACCCTAGTCGGTTCCGTGTGAAATTTGCATGTTTTTTTCCCATGTTCATGTAGGTTTCCTCTAAGTGTCCTGGCTTCTTTCCACAGCCCAAAGACATTGAATTGGTGACAGCGAGTCAATGAGCATTACGTTACTCTGCTGTACAGATGGGTGAATGATTGCAGGGACCTTACAGTACTGTATCTAGCATTATAAGTGACCTTGGATAAAGGTGTCACTTAAATACTATATAACAATCATCGCTGTGTAGAAAAACGTCTGATCAATGAATGAATATAAAAATCTTGTGCCCGTTCATGTGTACTGGGTGCATACAAAACCCAAATTTGACTCGAGTAAATAAGTTAGGGCTACAGATGCTTCCTATAATAAACCACTGAGTATTAAATGGAACTCCTCAAGTTTTTTTTATACTGTAATGGACATATCTCTGCATATTACTACGCATGAAAACGCTAATGCAATCTAGGAGTGTGAAACCACTGCTATGAACATTGTTTGCAATCATCCCAGCTTGAATATATTTTAACAAATATATATTAACAGTGTACCCAAAGCTGTTGTGTTATGATGCATTCCCTTTACTCTTACACCATGAAGACAAACAATATACATGTGTCTGGTTAGACAAAGGAGATTGAGGGAACAGATGTATTAAGACCATCTCCATCCTATCAGAACTTACGTTCGAAACCGATCCCACTGGATAATCGCAGTGTAGTTTATAGTTCCGGTAACCTTAATCCCTGGATTGACAATATCTGAGACAGTATTAGAGACGTGAGGTAAATCTTCTTTCACCATGCAGTATCTCTGGCAGACGCTAGTGATGTGCCTTATTATGGGACCAGGGAACCTTGGATTAGCAAATAAAGGAGATTTATTTCTATCTGTTAGTTGTTGGATAATTCTATCGAATTCAGTGACATTGCCCTTAAGGAGGAGCACTATGTGTTGGACAACCTCCATACGGTGCACCCAGCACATCACTTCATCTTTGAGCATTTACTGCAGCTATTCACATTCAGTAGCTTCTTTAAGGATATAATGGAAACACCCTTTTTGAGAAATGATAACTTACAAACTACCGGCCAAAAGAAAACGTCACTATCCATGTTTCTTGCAGTGATATAAAAAACGCATTGACCATCGCGGTCAACTCCAACAATCAAGTTCAATTAAAGCTTGATTTCTGAACTCACTACAGAAAACGGGAAATAAGACGACGGCATTCAAAATACAAAATCTGCTGAAATTACAACCAACATGAAAGAAAAAAAGAACACGATTTAATACCATTAAGACTAAAATCCTTGGCTATTAAATACTAATTAAAATTGTGTATTTACACAATGGGCTGTGTTACAATTAATTCACAAGCGAGACTTTCCACATAAAATGCTAACTGTATACATATACAATTTATATACAAATTCCTTAATAATTCACAAACACCACAAGAACTAACTGACATACAAATATACCACCATTATGCCAACAGCTCTAGAATTCCAAAACAATCCCCTCAAAGCTTTTAGAAGTTTTACAGATGAGCACAACAAGGGCTATAAGAAAATCACACCCGTACCTTAGGGTGAGTATTGCCAAAAAACACGTGGTGGCGCGGCGGGTTCAACCGGTGCCCGCTGCGTGGCAGAGTCTGGGGTTTGAGCCCAGCTTGGGGTGTCATATGATGGACAGGCGTCCCGTCCAGGGCGTTTCCCCTGCCATGTGTTGCTGGGTAAGGCTCTGGCTTGTCGCGACCCCGCTTGGGACGAGCGGTTGTTGATGATGGATGGATGGAATCCGAAAAATCGTTTGATTTCTGATCCTAAAATAAGAATCTGAAGAGCGTACGTAGCGGTCTTAGAAGTGGTTTCTCACAAAGAATATGGAACGCCAGTCACAATGCTAAACGTGTTCTGTAAAAATCTATTATCACACTAACACCGAGACGCAATGGTTTGAATGTACCTTTAAAACGAACCCCATCGTTAGGCAGCACACTGTAAATTGTCCTCCAATTACAGTAAAACCACTTTCCATTCATAAATACTGCCAGAGCCACCAGACGGGAAGCTCTTATCCATTTCTGATCACACTTAGCAGTCAATTCAACTCGGCAGGAAGTAATGGTGTTCAGACACCTGAGATCCAGCCCTAAGTGCATGTTCTCAGAAAACGAGACACGATCACGCATAGCATTTGCTGGCCACCAGCTGTGACCAGAGACCCTACACACCAGCTGACCCGGAAATACGATCCGCTACATCTCGCAAATACAAATGGCCACGGTGCTCTCGGCGTTACGAGCCTCTCACGGTTGTGTTGCTTGAGGTTCCAAATCGTTCCCAAAGGACATCCCAGCCTAAACAACGATACAAGACAGGTTCAGAGCTAGAAACACTGCGGGTTCGAAAGTATCATGAGAACAGAGAGCCATTTTCTATGCCTGAACAGTCCTAATAGTCACCTTTTCCAAAGGTTCATTCCCCAAGGCCTTCGCAAATTTCAATCTTATGGTTCAGCACAAAGTAGACAGCCTCGCCGCACAGGACCAAGGACAGAGCTATTTGAGAGCAAAGAAGTAAAGGAAGAAAATAGTGATCCCATTCTATCCTTCCTGAGGACTGAAGATGTCAAGAAGGATTATTACACCGTATTGCAGCGTCAGAGGTACGCAGTTATTCACAAGTTAGTCCTTGCATACGGATCATCTAATGGCGATGAGTATTTAAAAGAAAATCCAGTGGGTAGTAGGGAACATTACATTTATTTAGCAGACGCTTTTCTCCAAAGCAACTTCCAATGAACTCTATGTAGTGTTACTATCAGCTCACACACCTTATTCGCCGCAGTGATTTACACTGCTAGATACACTACTTACACTGGGTACATCAATGGAACACACACACACTATGGGTGAACTTGAACAGCACGTCTTTGGTGTGTGGGAGGAAACCAGAGCACCCGGAGGAACCCCACACAAACACAGGGAGAACATCCAGACTTCACACAGACCGAGCAGGGATCAAACCCACATCCTCTCGCGCCACCAAGGTGCCGTGAGGCAGCAGCACTACTAGCTGCGCCACCGTGCTGCCCAAGTTAGTTCCAGTAGCCAGTAAATGAGCCTTAATGTTACCCCTCAGCTGTTTCTGAGACTCATGTCAGAGTCTTCAGATTTCGGGGAAGAAAAAAGAATAAAGCTGCTGCATGGAGTTTTTCTTGTCCTCCTTTCTTCCTCTAGGTACCTGCCAATGCGGTTTCTCTTATCACTGCTCTTAAGTGTTGCAGCGTAGTACTTTTTCACCATCTGTCCAGTTAAGCGACAGCTTTGTCCTGAGCACGGAACTAAAAATAGGACAGGGTCATTTTCAGCTAGAGGGTAGTGAACGCCACTCCCCTTCACGTCCCCCGTGAGTGACAAGAGGACTGGCCAACGACACAGGCCGCGCTGCTCGGGGACACGCTGTTGGCGGGTCTACAATCCCTGATCGTAAGTGACCGTAGCCCACGGAGAAGCCCGAGTTTTTTGATGCAGGACAGAAAATTGAACATCCTTACTTATCTACCACAACGGATCAAGCGTCAGGTTAGAGGAATATAATGACTAAAAATAGAACCTTTGTAGGTAATCGTGAATTATTCCACCTCCAGCTTCTCAAATGTACGGAAATGTAAGTATTCCACTTCACCGCAGTGTAACAGAAAACCATACCGCGCATCTATGTTATTTTATAATGAGGAGCTCAAGCTGGAGTTTGACAGACACGGGCCAGTGCATTTAAATAATTGTCCTAACCAAACAAAAGGATTAATGTCAGCGTATGGGGAGGGGTGCTGGCGGGAATAAATCCCGGAAATCCTTTCATCTGATCAAAATAATACAAAAGCTTTTAAATTATTTAATGGAACTGCATAAACATAGATGTTAGAATGAGTGATTGTGTATACATGTGTTTAGGCATATACGCTAGTATGCAATTTTTTAAGCGCTAAGTAACAGTAGAGTCTAAACAGCAGGAGGCACAAGTGGAAGTCATCCCCGACTGCTTAAAACAAAGCCAGCCTGAGTGTTTTAAAGTAATTACTCTTAATGTGTTTTGACACATTGTATCCCTCAACATAAATCCCAAGATCCAACACCAGTAATTTATAGAAACAAGAACATAAAATTACTTTTATATCAGGGCTTAACTTGGATTTGATGCTCGATGATGGCATAATGAACCAGAATAGAAACCACGCATCCCAGAAGTTCTCTCTCTCCTTCCGTTTCCTCATGCAAACGCTCTCCGAATATTAGCGGCTGAGAACGGACACGATCCACGTACTAGATTCACCTTCTGCTCCCAGCGCTACGAAACCGTACTTCCGTCCTTACGGATGAGCTGTACCGCTCCGGAGGCCATCCGAGTTCATTAGGGTGTGGGCGGCTGCGGTTAACGTATGATTCCAAAGAGGATGCGTGAGCACCGGTACACGGTAAACACCCTAGGAGGCGAGGGACCGATAAGGAAGAAGTGTGGGACTTAAGGGCGATTGCTCAGCATAAATGTGCTAGAGCTGCAGTACTGCACCATAAGGCCAATGCTTCCAGGTCAGCAAACCCATAAGAAACGTACATCTTTAATCCTTTACATTAAGACTTAAATGCAGCACTACACACACACACACACATTTTCAGAACCGCTTGTCCCTTACGGGGTCACGGGGAACCGGAGCCTACCCGGCAACACAGGGCGTAAGGCCGGAGGGGGAAGGGGACACACCCAGGACGGGACGCCAGTCCGCCGCAAGGCACCCCAAGCGGGACTTAAACCCCAGACCCACCGAAGAGCAGGACTGCGGTCCAACCCACTGCGCCACCGCACCCCCACTAAATGCAGCACTATGCAACAATTAATTTATAACGGTGCGATTAACGTATGCAATACTGACACGTGCGTTACAGTCAGAGCCAGCGAGTCAAAGTCGACTCTTGGCTTCGACTCGTGTGATTTTCAAAGCAACGGAGGGTTCGGAAGAGGCTTTTGTTTTGTGCCATGGAGGCAAATAGGAAAATGTAATAGGCGACAGAGCGGTTAGATCTGCCACCTTCCACTCAAAGGACCCAGATTCCAGTCCCACTTCCTGCTGTGAAATCCTTGCTCAAAGTACTTACTCTGAATCGCTCCAGTAAAAATTACCCTGCTGCATAAATAAATAAGTCACCGTAACTAGCTTGACACTGTAAGGTGCTTCAGAGAAAAGTGCGACATAAATAAATGTCATGTGCAAAATGGCAATATGGAAGCCAAAGTACTTAAGTGACCCATGCCAGCAAAACCATATAGAAAACGTAACGTATAGTAAACGTATAGTAAACGTATAGTAAACGACAGACGTGCGAGAAACATTCATTTGGACCTTTTTATTACGAAACACACCGGGCAACATCTGCAGCTGTATGCAAGAGGAAGTCTGAAAAGATACGGAAACGATTCTTTGATAGTCGTTTTGTGGGGGGGGGCGACATCTTTTAATGCCTCAATACTCTAATTCATTTTGACTCATGGCTGTCTGAGCAATATGGCTGATGTTACTGACAGCTAGCAGAGTGTCAGAAAGAAAAGAACAAAAAACAAGGTCAATACTAGAAGTGGAAGAGACATTGACCAAGGTAGGAAGCGGCCGTCGCAATCCACCCAAAAAATGAGAAGCGCAACCTCAGCCCTCAAGGACCAGAGTCCCACAGGCTTTTCATTATATCTGAGCGGGTGTCTAACGGATATATGAAAGAGCGGGAAGGTTACTTCTTATTCGGGCAATTACGTGTGAAAAGCAGCACTCCTTGCAGCTCGCAGGGATGCGCAAGACACGCAGACCCGAAGACCCACCGGCCTCAAGGAAGGTAAGAAATGCGTAAATCTGAGTATCCTTAGCACGGCCTCCAGATCCCAAAAGCGCAGACCTTTAACGGCTACACGAATAATGAGAGGCAAAACAGACACGGCGGTCTGCATCCCACCTCCTACAAACGCTCCCCGGGCTCATCAACACGTTGAAGTAAAAGGAACTTATGTAAATACATTTAAATGTCTGTTTATGTAGAAAAAGTGTAGCGTGAATTCCAATAAACCGCATGCGATGACTGAAGGTGGGACTTGCGCAATTCTCTGATTATATGAGAAGCACAATATTACAGTCTTCGTGACACCTCAACACCACGCAGGGCTTCTAAAAATGGGCCCAGCCACCCGTGCACAAGACCGGCATCGTTCTCCTCCTACTCCTCCTTCCTCTTCGGCTCTCGGCGCGCCGCGTTCGAAGAAGCGTTGTCGTAGGTCGGACAGAATCGGGTTACCCGTAGTTCACGGTGACGCAACAATTCAAAACACCCCCGCCCCGTCCCGCCCCGTCCCGCCTCCTCCCGCGTCACGCGTCTGCCTCTCACCCGTGCTCCTCCTCACCTGTCCCCCTCCCTCACGCCGCATACAAGGATTTGCTGCCTGCCAAGCATTAAGTTTTCATTACCGTCCGCCGGTCCTGGAGGCGGCTTTAAAGGAGATCTGAATCGCGATACAAAAAAGTAAATTACGAGCGCTAAGCCTCTCATTGAGAAGAAGGCAGGGATCTGACAAGAGTGATACAGTCTTTTAGCATTTGTCACCCCCCCACCCCCCCACTTCAGATAACTACGGCGGTTATGCTCGGGAGCGAAGGCAACACAAAAACGGGAGAAAAGGACAGAGGGGACGAGGGGCGCTCGTTCCCCGAGTTCACGGTTTGAATGAAGAAAGGTAATCGGACAGACGGTGCGAAGAAGGTAAGCGCGCGCGTGTGTGTGTGTTGTGCCAGGGAAGGGTGGATTACCCTCACAGAACATGTGAGCATTGAACAAATGTAATGACAATATCTCCCCAAGCGGTGAAAATGGAACATCTGGGGTTTACTCGGTTAAATCATAGTAATTCTCAAATCCTGTATAAAAATCCAATTAGCGGAGCAGCCTTTGGGCAGCATGGCGATGAGGCCACCTTTCGCTTCCTAATCAGCTGTTCTGGTCTAGAGCACTAATGAGAGGATTTCAGGGGCCCCGCCGCCTTCCCTTTGCACGTACCCCCCCCCCCCCGAGCTATCCGACTACCCTCGGCACAAACGCGCGTCTCTCCTTCCGGCTGTGGACCTCCTCTCAGTTTACCGCCTTCGTAGGCCCCGTGTCACCAGCAAGCGCCGCTTAACCGATAAAAGTTGAAAGCGAAAAACTGCCAGTAAACCTCCAAAACACAGGGTAAACAATCATTTCAAGCATTTCAGACTTGGAATCATTTCCAGTACATTTCAGAATTACTCCACATCTTCATTTTCCAATTTCGCCAGGTCGTTTCAGTCACTTGGGACTGAAACTGTTGAGCTTCCACATAATTCCACTGAGCTTTTTGCAGAAATCTGCAGAGTTTCAGCATTTGGGTTTTACACAGATATTAATGCTTTTAAATGCACTTCATAAAATATGCATAAAAGACTAATAAAAAACACAGCTGCATAATTAGAAATAGCTCATACTAGCATTATGAACTACAGTCTTAAGTAAATGCTCATCACCATAGAAATTCAGTTATATTCGCTGTCATTTTTAAACTGGTTATTCAGCTTGACAGTTTGATTTTCAGTGAAAATGTCACCCGCATAACACTGCAATTGTGTTCACACTTACGTGTAAGAATTTAATCTTGAGAGAAAATGTCACCTCCATAACAATGAATCACACAAAATACAAGATACAAATACTTTCACGGCCTCTCCGCCAGCTGAGAGAATTTGTTTAGCCCTCTATTGGATGTAGGCCCATCCTGGGGTCGTGATGTCGTGTAAAACATCACGAAAATGGGCAATCAAGATCATATGTATCCTTCTATTACCTCCCAAACTCCGAATCCACAGTGTTTGCTCTCTAAAAGGAAGAGTGGAGACTATTTTCGGAGTGCATCCCCGATTCAACTTTCACAGATGTCAGCTATTATTACCTCCCGATATTCATTATCTTTAACGTTCTAAGTGCTACCACCGCAACCTTGCCCGGAGCCCCACGTCACTCGAGTGAGAACACCCTATAAAAACAAACTAAACTGAAGCGAAATAAGTTTTAGAGTCGAAACAGATAAATTTAGACGAGAGCGATTCAAATTAAATAAAAGGGTCAACGGTGCAAGAGCAGGAATTCTTCTGGGACTTGAACCAACAATCAGATTACAAAGCCACGTCCTTAAGCTCTCCTCTCCCCCATCTGTTACCGGTCATGATGTGACACTCAACCGCTCATACAGAAGACGATGAGGAAAGCAAGAGCACAACACCATTTTCGGGCACAGCTGACTTCCCTCTAATGGGCCCTCTATGGCCACATGCTTCAGACGGTTTGCAAGCTTATAGAAAAAGTTGCATTACTACCCTACTCCCATCACTGAGGAGCATTAGGGAAGTTGCCCCTAGTGGAGCCCACACTGCAGCTATGTAAAGCAATTAGCCACTTCTTCTCTCCTGTTTTCTAAAGTCGATTTCTTATTAATCTGGGAACCGCAGACAACAAATCGCACCATTAAAGGACAAAGGGGCCGTGTTCGGAGAGCCGACCCCACAGGCAACTAATGTGGCATGAAATGATACTTTCTCCACCGACTGAGTGCAATACAGCAGGACCCTTGTCGGTTCGACACATGGTTCATCAACCTGGCCCAAAAAATGAAAGCGTAATAAAGTTTACGGTGAAAACCGAACACCGTTTTCTAATCGCCGGTTGCCGAGAAAAAGAAAAATAAAAAAAATGAAAATAAGGAGCGACCAATTAACTTCCACTTCAAAAAAGTGAGTCATTTCCAAAAAGATGGATGGGGGAAAAAAGCTGCATTAACATCCAAACAAGATTTCTCACTTTAAAATTGAATAAGAGATGAATTATTGATCCCTTCACTTGACTGAACTCCCAGAATGTGAAGCGTCTGCGGAGACTGCAGCGGCAAACGGCTGCCTGCCGACACCCTGCTTGAACCGAGGCGAATAAGAACACGCTTAAAGTCACGAGCCCGCAATCATGTGCACACAATACCCAGATTATTAAATATTGTACAGCAGCTGTTTTGAGACACTAATCAAGCCCAATCTTCCAGATGTCGAAGCAACCAGGAATAACTCCCAATTTATAAGGTAAAATATGATGATCTGCTGAAGAGCAATCTGGTTTGAATGTCCATGTGACACATATAAACCAAAACAACAGGAAAAATAATGAAATACTGAAGAGCTCTAATAATCCTCCAAACTCCCAATACAAGAAGCAGTGACTGATGAAACTAGCTTGTTCTTTCAGTTAATGTCTATAGAGATCTCAGTATAGGTTATTGAAACAATACACAATATCGAACATTTTTATTTTTTTTATGAAGAATAAAGCATCTTTATGACTATTTAAGTTTGACTAATTAAAATCCTAGAAATAAGCTCCTTTTGCTTTGTGTGTGTCACTCTCACTGTCGCAAAGACAGAGGGCCTACATGAAAAGAGCATCTGGGATGAAGGTACATGTCCAGAAAAAGAAAAAAAAAAAGTTACATCCAGTCTATTTTCTTTCCTTTAGTTTGTCACAACCATCAGGAACCAACCTGTGCGTTTACCGTCTTTTACGCAGCCAAACAACGCACTCATCTCCTCCAACCTCGAGGGCAAAGGAGCGGAAACCTAAGGCTGAGAAAACGAAGGGGAAAACTTCAAAGGTCAACCCATTCCCTTGTTACCTGAGCTGTTGAATCCTAGAGACCTCAGAGAACATGAAACACCTGAATGTTTTCTTAATTAGGCCTAGCAGGGACTAAGGGGCTGCAATTAGCCCTATAAACAACTATGACGACATGTTTAACACAGTACTAAACCGAGAGGGAGAGATCTAGGAGGCCGCTGATGCTTGGTGCTCATCCCTTGCACAGTGTTTCAAAAACATACCAGAAGAAAGGGATGAAGAGATGAGAGAAGCAAAGGTGCAATTCTGGTAATGCATTAGCAATTGCCATGGAATACAGAGATGATCCTGCAAAAGGCATGATGGTAAGTACATGGGATCTTACCTTCACTGCAGTCTTTCCCCTGGTAGCCCGTCTCCGAGCAGTCGCACGTGGGCTCGTCATTGATGACGCTGCACACCCCTCCGTTTAAACACACGTTCGAGGCGCCACACCCATCATTTCGGACTCCCTCGCTGTTGAGGAGCACCGGCTCCGAGTTGTTCACCCGCAGGTCCGTTATCCACCCTTTAAAGGGGACCTGGTCCTTCACAGCTGCAGAAGTCAGTTTTAAGGCCATGGATCGCAGTTCGGGCGGTATCCCTCCTAGAAATAAGTGGCTGAAGACGGTCATGTCCCGCCGTTTGGATTTCACCTCCACCCATTTGGTCTCTTTGTCCACGGTGAGCGTGGTGTTTTTGAAGTTCCTGCGCACGGTGACGGCGTGCCACCGGCTGTCATTGACGGCCGTGTCGGAGAGCACCGCGGCGGGCTCGGCGCAGAAGATGGAGAAGCGCAGGCTCAGCCTGCCGTTGTGGATGAGTAGCTCCAGGAAGTCGCAGAAGCCTTCGTCGTCGAAGTAGACGAGCAGCCCGTGGGAGCTCTTGGTCTTCATGTTGAAGCTCATCTCGCTCTCGCAGCACGCGTTCCATACCGGGAAGCGCGCCCACTGGCCCTCGGCACCCGTGAACTCCAAGCTCGCGCCCAGGTCCACGGCGCAGCACACGAGCAGGCTCACCCAGATCAAGTGGGCCCCGTGTCTCACCGCAAGCACCATGATTTATTTTATTTTTTTAAAACAGCTGAAGAAAAATAGGTACTCAGTCGGAAGACCAACGAAAACTAAAGTGCAACACAATAGGATTCCCTGTTGTGCAATAAGCGACTATTAAAACTATTTGTGTAAACATAGATTAAAGGCTTCATTTGCATCCCTGCCAATTTAACCTACAAGTCAGGTGGCCTCCGACAACAGAAGACATCATCACACGACACCATCTCAATATATTTTTTCCGTTAAAAAAGACTGCGCCCTTTATACCAGATGATAATCTTATCCCCTATCGTCCTTCGTTTTCTTTTTTCCACCCCCCCCTCCTCCCGTTCAGTTTATAATCCAGGTACTTTTTTTTAGAAACTGCACGTGTTGCTGACGAACGTATCCATGAATTCCTTTCCTTGGGTTTGGGACATGGTGCTGGTTCCGTCCTCTCGAACCCGACGCCGCTGAGGGTTCCGCCCGAGCCACTTGGTCAGATCCGGCAGGCAGCGGTCGAAGTCATTGCTCAGGGCTCCTGGCTTCGCCTCCGTCCCAACAGGGCTGAAAAACACAAAGTGTCAGAACAGGTGCCCGATGGACAGGGGAGGGGTCGTCCTGCTTCCCAGGGCCCACCTCGGGCCCCCAGCATTTTTACCACCATGGGCTGGGGAAATGCCTCCCCCACCCCCCCCAATCTGCAGGAGGTAGAAGAGCAGTGACACTGATTTACCTGTGTGGGGCTATATCTTTTGTTGACTTTGTTTTAAAAAAAAAAAAAAGCATATTAAGGAGCATACCCCAAGGCAGTATATACAATAGAGGAAAAATAATAATAACAAAAAGGACATTGTGGACAAACTCTCACTAGAATCATGCTATTACTCTTTTGTTCATTAGATTAGTTAGCAAACTCTTGTTTAAATGACGAAGCTGGGGAAAGATTATGCGCGAAAAGTGCATAAGGATACATACAACTAGGCCACTTTTTGATATTCCCACAAACGGACCTTAGACAAACTATGCATTTTGTTTCTATTATAATACGGAAAACATTTCATTAAACAAAGAAAGAGAAGAACACGAGTGTCCCACACAATCTGTGTTCAGACGTGGAATTAAGACGATGATTCGCGGATTCGAAAATTGCTTGATTAAAACTGCAGTCATTTTATAATTAAAATAATTAAATGCGTATGTAGGTAATTCAAGTACATAGCTATACTATCACTATGGGACGTTTTCAAGAGCTGAGCGCTATAGAAACGCGACCGCCGCGCAGAAACCGGCGACGTTGTTTCCAAACGCGCGTCTTCAAAGCGCGTAAGTAACGCAATTTAAGGAACTGGCAAATAAACGAAAGACGAAATGGCAAAAATCGAGGTGTGTGATACGATACATGAAAGATTTTCACTGTCCAGTCGGCACCAGATACTTTTCCACTGAGATCACGAAAGCGTAACCCTAACTTCATTAATAATTATAGCGCTGAAATAACGCGCAAGCTTTCTCTCACCAGGGCCCCAAAGAGCCAGATGCAGCCCCCCCCGCCAGAAAAAAAAAATTGTTCCACGCGGTCGTCCCAGGTGTCACAATTCACTACTGAGAAGTCCTTCAATGCCTCCCCCTCCACCCGTCAGGGTTAAGTCATAACGTACCTGCTGCGGACCTCCATTCAATGTGCCGTCAGCGCAATATAATATAATTTTAAATATACGCGCAAAGTGACTGAGATGCGCACATCCACATGTACAGATGCAGGGCGACACAGGGGTTCACACGCTGGCCGTTAGTCACGGGAAAAGAAGAGGGGGAAACACACAACACAAGTGTGCTCTTTTTCTTTCATTCTCTCACACATCCACAGAAGCACAGCAGCAGCACAAAGAAAGAAAGTGCAGCAACATAAGGCAATGAATTCAACAGATTGACGCGTGTATAACTGCTGCGAACACCCATGTTTTTTTTTCTTTTTTTTACCACGTTACTACTGTACGGAAATACTAATAAATAGCCAGGCAGAGATAAGAGCAAACGAACTCCTTCTCCCGGGATGTCACTTTCCGGACCGTGTGTGTTGTTTCGTCATGTTTGTGCATCGCGAGCAAACCAAACGTAAACCCTGCCTGGCTTGTCACGTTTCTCAAAGAGGTAAAACAGAGCTGATCTAAGCCTAAGGTGAGACGCGCGTTAACAACCGACACGCAGAAATACCACGTCGCGGGAAAAGTCAAGTGCAGTTTCGACTTCAATCTTTTTTCTCTGAACTATAAATATGCTTTCACTGGTGTATCTACTGATATTACACCCCCCCCCCCCCCCCAAAAAAAAAAAAAAAAAAGGAATTCAAACCCGTTTTCATGGAACAGAGGGATCCAGAGAGTGGGGGGGACGGACGGACGGACGGACGGACTAAGATCGCGATACCATTGATAAAAATAATAAATCTTTCAACCGAACTGAAGGAGCAAAGAGCAGTACTAACGCATCGCGCAACTTTAATGAGCCTAATGTTGTATAAACCACCGAGCGCTCCGTTGTAAGTGGAGTTTCCAGAACAATTCCCATCCCCAAGGTTGGCAAAAACGAAAAAAAACACACACACACACTGTATATAAAAGCATATAAGAGTACCACTATAAATAAGCAGCGGAACAAGTCTTGGGATTTAGCTGTGTACAAAAACAGGTATTCTCTGCGATAACAATAAATTCCCCAGAAAAACTGCATTTAGCTGACAGATCATAGATATGTGGAAGAACTCCTCTCTACGAAACCAGGATAACAAGATCTCCGTTACCTGCACTAGATCCCACTCGCCGGATCACCACCGTGTGTCTCCAAGTCCTCCTTCTGCATCACACACATTAGCCCTTATTTATAACGCTTCGCGAATAACGTGACGCGAGTTCTAGTCACTGGCACCTTTACATCTATCAAAGCTTAAAGTTTCATTACCTCTAGAAAACCCTTCGGCGGTACCCCGTCCACTGTGCTTCGCTAAAAGATGCTCCGCGTAGCCCTTCTCTTTTTTTTTTAATGGAATCACTGCATCACTGATAGGCGAAAAGAACGGGGGGTTGGGGGGGGGGGGGATCTTCAGCGCTTGCCACACCGCCCCCCTAGCAAAAAAAAACAAAAAAAAAAAACACTGAGGCAGTGATGACAGAAAGAAAAAGAAGGGGGGAAAAAAAGAAAAAAAAAAAAAAAAAACAGAAGCTTGTGGTCCTTTACCTGAAATAATCTCCCCTGGTGCTTTTGGTGGAAAAAAAAAAAGGAGACGCTTAAGGAGAAACGGAGCGCTTGGTTAAAATCCGCTGTATTTTTGGGGCTCGAAAAAAGGTGCAGTGTGTTACCCCCGCTGAGCCTTGCCAGCGACTGTCAGGAGGCAGAGACAGCGGGTCACGTGTATCGCTGTACTGTCTGCCTACTGGGGAGGGGAGGGAAGGGGAGGGGGGGGCGGAGATCTGCAGCACCTTGGAGAGCCACCGCGCAATACATATTCATATACATTTACAGCTCGTCGTCAGTGTGTCCCCCCCCCCCACTCCCGCATCATATCGAGCTCTTTAGCAAACAAAATCATTTTAAGAGGATTAATTAATACAAAGAGAGAAATGCTAAAAAAAGAAAGAGCGGCAGCACGAGGGAGAAGGTCATTGATATTCCGGCGGAGGAATAGCTAACGAGGAAGAAGGGAGGTAACGGTACGGAGCCGCTGCTCCCCGGCGCCTCGAACGTGCCTTGCGCCGCTAATAGGGCTCCGCGACTCTTAGAAAAATATCAAAATCCAGCTCTTCGTCTCTGACTGCGATATCAGAAGGGCACAAATCAGAAGCGTGCTGCCACATGTTCCACACTACTACTAGAAATCATTTCTACAGAAAGTTCACAAGTTGTTCCAGTTTCCTGGGGAAAAAAGAAAAAAAAATAGATCACCGTAATTCGTGGAACTGAACTGCAACACGTTTTACCCTAAAGTCCTTTACATTAAGCTGACAAAATATTGGAACTGCTTGCTTGCTTGTTCTCAAGATAGGGGCTCTAGAAGCCTTAGATGTATAGTTGAGGTTACTAACATGATCAGGAGGGTAGCTAGGTCACTGTGGCAGGTCTTGGGAAGAATGTTAAAACAGCCTAGGCTCCAGTACGTTACATCACGGCTAAATGATTCATTCCTTTCCCCAGACACAACCAAAAGAAAAATGGAAAGACGTTGGGAAATCTTAACCACACTTGTTACTTTCAAGGCAAACATCAGTCAGAAGCGTCGTATTTTAGTATGGACCTAATTAAGCCAAAGTCACACGGATTTCAGCTTGTTTGTCCTTTGGTCGGCCTGTCCGTCTGGCCCTACAGGAAATCCTGGATGACTCTGGTGCGATCAGAGCGGCAGAATGGCAGAATGACTAGTTGTGCTTGTCAAATCTTATTTTTAACACACTCCAACACATGCTGACCTCAGAGTTTTCAATGTAGATCTGTGGGTGTGCAGATGTGTTCCGGGCTGCTTCGATGGTTTGTCGTGAGCTTTGGCGCCCAGAATTCAATCCCGCGGTTACTATGGAACACGACAAAAGTCAAGCATCTGCTGTTGGTAAGTCATTCATTTCAAATAACTGGACAGTGAAATATCAAGTGATATGAAATACATATCCCTGGTATACACTGGGATGAGCTTTGTGTGGGAAACCATAATAAAGGGAAATTACCAGCTATTTATTCATTTGCACTAAGTAATTATCCATTCAATGTCAGTGTGATCCGAGCTAATCGCAGGTAGAATGTGGATTAAGGCATTGAACATTAAGGATGTGATGAGGGATATAGATCATTACAGGATACCAACAAACTCACAAAAGCAGTAAATACAGGAGAATCTGCAATGAAACCATCACTAATGCAAGGAATACTAAGAAACCCCAAAAATGTAATACTGGATTTTAACTTATATCCATGGATTTTGGAGGTAATAATATTAACTTCTGAGCCCACGGGGCCCTAATAGGGACATTCTATCATCCTTTTCCATTTGAGAAACAGTTTGGAAAACTTGCAGAAAGGCAAAAATATATGGAAAGCTGAAATGACTCAGCATTTATGAACTTCCTCACTTGGACTAGAAATTTTTCTCTCTCACACTTAAATATTTAAAAGTATATTATACAGAGAGATTTTTATTAAAATGTCATGTTCTAGTTATAAAGTAAACTGTCGACGTACAGTGATGCTATGCAGAATCTTGGTTTGGTATCACTAGTCTTCTTTCCCTACAATGTCCATGCTGTTATGATGCTCTATATACAGAAAACTAGGATACTGATAAATTGTCTTTGAAGGGCAGTAGGGGGCAGTCATCCTTGCTGTCCACATAACAAAGTGCTCTTATAGTTTTTGATTGAAGAGCTGAGGTCTTCATCTGAAAACTGTATTTGACTCTTTGGGTTCATGGGGCACTTGATGGAAAGATCTTGCTGTAATTTGTTTATTTGCCTCAATGACCAATTCACTCTAGCCATATACTGTTCTGCTCAGGTACATTTGCTATTTACTACAAATTTCTCTCACTCAGCTGATGCACAGTGAGCCCAGGCAAGTAGAGCTGGGAGTGATATGTTTTACTTATATTTACATTTATTCACTTAGCAGTCAATTTTATCAAAAGCAATGTGCATGTCAGAAAACAAACACAAAGCACACTAAACAAACAGACAGGGAGATCTAGATGCAGCCCCGTAATTCTTCATTCGTGATGTACAGTCAGTTGGTCTCACATTGTATAAACTAGTGTACGCTACAGAAGTAGTTACATTCATTTTTTTTTTTTTCCTGAAACTGATAATGTAGTCCCTATTTATGGAGCACATAGATCAGGAGAAAACTGAGTGTGAAAAAAAGTTTCAAGACTCTTCTTTCTTCTTGAATGTTGAGAGAGATTCAATAGTTCTACTGAAATCATGCCACTAAATTCAAGCCAGAACCCAGAATGTTTATGTTTTTATTTTGGAGCTCTTCTGTGTGGGACCACTATGTGTCTGGAGGTGATGGTATACAAGTCTGTGTCACCTGGAGAGGTTTGATGGCAGAAGCCAGAAGACTAGACAGAAGAGAGTTGCAGTAGGCCAGATGGAATATCACCATAGCCTGGACCAGAAGTTCTGTAGAGTTTGCTGTGAGATACAGGTGGATCCGGCAGATGTTAAGCTATATCTGCAGGAGAGGGTTATGGCGTCAATGTTTCAGGAAAAGCAGAAATGTAAGTAAATTGTTAGTCCCAGGCTCTTATTCAGTGAAGCATGTATAATGAAAGAGTTGTCCAGTTTGACAGTTCTTGACAGGAGGACGGACTAGATGTCATGTGAAGGATCTTGGGTTCAGAGAGATTGAGTACTAGGTGGTGATCAGACATCCAACCGAAGATGTCCGAAAGGTAAATGCTGATATGTGGGGTAACATCTGTAGTTGCAGAGGGCAAAGAGATATGTCTTGGCACTGTTATCATAACAGTGATAGTAGAATCTGTGGGAGGGAGAGACAGAGCCAAGAGACGAGGTGTAGAGGCAGAATAAGGTGAGAGGCTGAGAGAATGACCAGAAGCTACACAAGACCACTTGGTAACATCAACAACATGGTTAGGACTCAAATTATTTCAGTGTCGTTCTTTTGATTTCAAGCTGTCCACGAGAAGAGAGTAGAACCTGATGGTTGACCGCACTGAATGCTGCAGAAAGGTTGAGGAAGATAAGGACTGAGGAGAGGGAGGCCACTTTAGCTGACTGCAGAGCAATACTGCAAGTAGGGCAGTTTTGGTGGAATACATAGCTTTGAATTCAGGCTGATAACCATCAAGGAGATCATTCTGGGAGAGGAATACAGATAAGTGGTTATTGGTTGCCTGTTCCAGTTTTTGACAAACAAGAGAGAAGAGATACTGGCCTGTAGTTCTGAACTGAGTCTGGATCCAGAGACGGTTTTTGAACAGAAGTGAGATGAGGGCAGTTTTGAAGGCAGATGGCAAGCAACCAGAGTCGAGCAAGGACTTGATGATCATGAAGATAAAAGAAATAAGTTGAGGGGAAATAGTTTGTAGGAGAGGTGAAGGAATGGGATCAAGGGAGCAGGTGGTGGCTCTGTGTGATAGCAGGAGGTCACAGATTTCTCCTTCTGACAGGGATTGAAATGGGGAGAATGAGGCTTTGCAGGGAGACCCAGCATGATTGAGGCAGGTGGATACAGTAAACTTGTCGGTGATGGAATTGACTTTGTCACTGAAACAAGGCAGAATTGCAGTGAGAGAGTAGGGGAGAGTCAGAAAGAAAAGTCGGTGATGGTGAAACAGCAGAGTGGAAGGACAGAAGAAGCTTCTTGTAAACTGCCAAAACTGTGAGACTCAATATCAAATCCATTGTCGTTGAGCATCACAGTTTGATCCTGTTGGCAATAAGTACATCTGATAACCACAGGCTGGAACTGTGCCACACTGGAAGTTGAAGGACAAAGAGAGTCTAGAGATAAGGATAGGGTTGAAAGGAAGACACTGTTGGCTTTGTCTTTAAACAGCTGAGAAGTGTGCAGAGAACGGGACGGCGGTCAGGACAGCACTGGAAAGGAAAGAGAGTGGGAAAGATTATAACTTACAGTAGAACATCAACGGATAGCAGAAGTGATGCAGGGCTGTAAGAATGCAAAGAAATGGTCAGAAACAAGAAGGAGAGTGACAGAGGAAATGCTCACCACGGTTTCTAGAGGAGATAAGGTTGAGATGATTACTAGCCTTGTGAGAAGCAGAGGACTGGGACATGAGGGGTCAAAGGACTGTAGGAGTAGCAGAAGGCTGCCTACATGAATGTAACCGACATGCAAATCGAGATCGCCCAGGAGAATCGGTGGGGTATTGTTACCTGGGAGGGAACTCAATAAGATATCATAGTCATACAGGTACTAGCCAGGAGCGCAATAAGTACATTAAGAGTGTGATGGGAGCAGTGTCACAATTCTAATTAAAGTGGTTAAGGGACGTCAATGTGGCCAAGGGGTTGTTGTGATCTTTTTCTATGTATAGGGCAAGGCATTTAACTGCTAGCAGTTCAGGTTACCATAAGTACTTCTTTCACGGGTCCAACAGCAGAAGCTATGCTTGTACCTGAATATAAAACTTGAGATTACACACCTCTCTCTTTAGCAATTTTATCACCTGCTGTTCAGATAATTCTATATCCTTGAATGATATTGTGTCTAAATATGCTAAGATATACACATTATATAATATTTCTAGTGGGGTGCATTAGCACAATTAATGTTACATGAACTTACTGTTTGTTTTGCTGCATCTAAGCCAGCGTGTTCTGCTTGTATGACTATAATTGCTTTGAAGTTAACTTATATTTTGATGCTGCTATGTAAAAAAAAAAAAATATACTGTAACATTGCTGTCTAACATAGTGCGCTATATGTTTAAACAAGACAATAGCTAAGTGCCTAAAGTATTAAAATATGCCCAGAATTTATGCAAAATTATAGGATAGTTATAAACAAAGTACATTTTGCAACATTGAATTAAGAAAACTGAATGACAACAATAAAGCATACTGCTTCTGTTCAAGTTTTAGCATTTAAAGTCTCCTAACATTTTATATATAATGAAATTTAAAAGTTTTTTTTTCCCCCCATTTCATCTTTAACTTCCAATCCATGCTTATGTTGTTTCCCTTAACTCAGGAAGGAACACATATAGGAAATAAGTGTAGCTTTTCTTTCAAAAGCTGTGTTGTTGGGGTACATACTGCAGATAACAGTTTTGAAAAAGGTGTGATGGTACTGGTGGTTGGAAAGACATTTATTAATAAATAAAATGTTGGGGAATATGTTCGCCTTTCTCAGGTACATTTACTAATGAAACACTGGGTAACTTTGGCTAATACGCTACAAATATATGTTGCGATAAGGGAGTCCATATTAAAAAAAGACAAGTCGATATGCCCATTTCTAAGAACAAAAAATATGAAGTTGTGCATTCAAATCAGACTCTCTTCACAGATTAACACTAAACTATCCATTCTAACACCATGTGTATCGTGACATTAGTAAATGCCTTTGATTTTCGTAAAGAACAGGTGGCGATCCAGCTCAGTACGGCAAACCAACCCAGACTAGCTGAACTCTGACCCATTGCCGGTGTCACGCTGGGATCCATCTCCATTTTTACGTAGACGCGCGTCGTGCATTTCCCAAGAAAACGGAACGGGATTAGCATCGGCTTCAGCCTCGCCGCGTACGTGTCAAAGCATGGCGCTGTACATATCATCTCTGCACTTCAACGCCCCAATAAAAGGAGAGAAGAGGAAAAAGAAACACAAGATAAAGAAATATAATTGAGGAACGTAATTATCATTACATAATTACTCCCTCCTCACCGACAGGGAAGTTTTGCTAGTGTTACTTAACTGCCATAATCTGTTGAGTGGGAGGGAACAGAGACTCCTTTCGAAACTTTTTGCTCTTTAGTTGCAAATGGAAGAAGAAGAGGGTGCGAGCAGCTCGGCGTACGAGGAGAGCGCTTCACGCTTGAAACGGTGCGCATAGAACAGCAGTGAGGTGGATGACTAAGGGTCTCCCGTGCCAGAAATCCTTACGAGATCCATAATCGGCAGGCTGAAGTCGTCTCATTGTTAGATGTGCCCCCGTCATGTTTCCCTCACCGGTCGCGGGTAGAAAAGGGCCGGCCGTGACGCCGAGAAAGGCTCGTACACTGGCGTGGAGAGCATAAGCTTCACGGGGGATTTTGCGACTCTTTCTTGAATGAGTTGTTTTGTTTTGACCCGAACCTGGGTCTCCCAGAGTGCCCGTTACCCGAGAACCGGCCCATTTCCGCCGCCTGCTCTCAGACCTCCCCAGGTGACACTGCTCGGCGAGGGCACGAGCATTTACTTTTCACATTTAGAGATGTAGGAGTGATCCCTGTCAAACAGTTGGTGTGCAACACGGAAAATGTGGAAAAAAAAAAAAAATTATTGCATGATTTTCATTCAATGAAGCAAGACAATTGTGACCTCGCAGCTCCCGGCCAGTGGGTTCAGGTCTGGTCTCCCTGTGTTTGTATGGATTTCCTCCCAGTGTGCAAAGAGTTGCGTTTGAGGAAAATCAGTTCGTCTAAATGGGGTGTGAGTGAGTGGGTCATGTTGCTGTGTTGTGCGGAGGAGCAGACTCTTGTCAAATACTGTGTCTGGCTGCAAGTTCACTTGGAAAAAAGACGTCGGCAAGCTAGAAATGAATAACATCAATTTCGCTCTTGTACAGTGTACAGACATGTCTACTGACCTTTCCTAATGTGACTGAGAAGTTACCAATTTTTTCCCCCCAAATGGAGAAGTAATCTGATGCTCCTCTATTTACGATGATTCGATTTATTATTTTTCAAAGTTATGATGGTACGATAGCGATACGCATTCGGTAGAATCCGTACTTCGAATTTCGATCTGTTCCCATGCTAGCGATATGCGGTACAATACTCTCTCCCGATGCTGGCCGATGGCAGCGAACCGCAGCATCCGCTCAACCACGCTCGCGCTCTCTCTATAGCGATCACGCCAACGAGTGTAAAGAAGCGATACTGCGTTGAAAGCGTTAATTTTGCGTTTTCGCATCCCAACGTCTACGAAACACCCGTTTGCATCTCCTGCTTAAAATTGCCCAGCTGTTGGCTATGCTAAGTATTCTGAGCACATTTAAGGTAGGCTACTCTAGGCTATGATGTTCGCTAGGTGCGGTACCGTATTCCTTTTCGACTTACGATTTTTCCACTCACGATGGGTTTATCGGAACGTAACCCCACCGTTAGTCGAGGAGCATCCGTGTTTGAAAAGTGTCAGAAACACATTCAGTATATATGTCAAATTGTGCGAAGGGGGTGCGGTGGCGCAGTGGGTTGGACCAAGTCCTGCTCTCCAGTGGGGCTGGGGTTCGAGTCCCGCTTGGGGTGCCTTGCGACGGACCGGCGTCCCGTCCTGGGTGTGTCCCCTCTCCCTCTGGCCTTACGCCCTGTGTTGCCGGGTTAGGCTCCGGCTCCCCGCAACCCCGTATGGGACAAGCAGTTCAGAAAATGTGTGTGTGTTAAATTGTGTGCGTTTATGTACATTTACTATGCTTAATGTGGATAACTACCATATGTTAATGCATCTCAGAAGTGATAAATTTCCATATACTATATATACAGCACCCCTTATAATTTGTAAGCCATCTTCCAATATTTAAATACATTTCACTTCCATATCAGTTGACAAAGTGCAGCCAGCTACTCTAAACTACGGCATTTAAAAGTGACACAAGTTGAAAAGTGTGGGTGTTGAATTGAGACATCTGCAGGAAAAAGAGTATCACGAAGGGTTCTGTTCAAAATTGCCAAACAGCATATTCAATAATTTATCTGCTCAACTGTACTTAAAATGGCCTTTCTGAATCCTTCCTTTGTATTCAGCTCGCTGTCTGAGTCTTATCCTCACGAGAGCCACTCTGCAGATCTGCTGACTAAAGTTTGTGCCTGACGCACAATATAGAGCAGTGCGGTGTGTCAGCCATGAAATGCAGCAGAAACACATTCTGTTGACTGAAGCAGACTGTTATGGTTTTGTTAACACGGAGAAGATCTAAAGCAACTACGTTCCTGATTAATATTGCTCTCTCATTTATAATTGCTACGAGTAAGAGCTACGAAATGCAGATCCCTCTGGATTTCTTTACCGACGACGATCTGCAAGTTCTGGGGTAGCAGGACGGTGGAGCGGCAGCTAGCACGGCCAGCCCAGGCTGTTCGGATGTAGGTTCAGATCCAGCTCGGCCCGTGTGAAGTTTGCGTGTTCTCGGTAGGTCTCTGCAGGTTTTCTCCAAGCGCTCCCGTTTCCTCCCGCTGGTGGAAGACCGCAAGTCACGTGAATTACGCAGTGTGAACCGGCCCCAGTGTAAGACCTCGAGTAGACACGTGCGGTTACCCTGCAATGGACCAGGCTGGCTGCCTAGTTTCAACGTTCATAAGATGAGAAGCCAGCGTTTGTTGTTGCTGTTAGAATTATTATTATGCTGCCAATACTTTTGTCTTGCGGTGTAACCCATCTGTTATGAAACAAGTGTACTTTACCGCAGTAGTTCAGGTTAAGTACCTTTCTGTAGGATACCATAACAGCGATCCACTTGAGACTTGAAATGATAATCTAAAAGTCTTTTCCTTTGTCATCATACTCCTTGCAAGAAGAATAAAATAGTACGATGGGTGATTATGTGCTTGCTGTGGTCCCCCCCCCCAAAAACAAACTACTTCACCCATTCCAAAGCACTGAGTGTTTTACTAGAAGAAAATCACGTTCAAGGGCTCACTCAGGAGTTTGGAAGTCTATGAATTTAACCTAACCACCCTGCCACTTGCTGCTGGTATATGAGGAAATGTGCACGTATGTGGAATCAGTGTGTGTGCTGATATGTATACCGCTGCTCTTGAAGGTCTATTAACTTCTACATATTGCTTATTGCTACAAAGGGTGACAGAATGAGGGATGTTGTAATCAACTGAGACTGAAATTCCTCACTGGGACCAGTGACGGCTCATTCTTTTCGCGTGTGTGTGTGTGTGTGTGTGTGTGTGACAGAAAGAGTGGTAGATCTTACTGTTCATTACTCCCATTAGGCAGTCGCAAAATGCATCTCTGATGACATCTGACATACGGAAGTCAATTAATCCAGAGTACTTAGCAACCTTGCCAAAGGGGGAAATTCACAGTTCTGTATATTGTTGATCATTTGCATAGTGCTGTTTTGATTTTTTTGTTTGTTCAAGGGTCCTGTGTTTGCGGGTGTTGGGGGTGGGATTTTTCATTTCTCAGCTGTAATTAACACCAGCGGTTTGGGAAGTAGCAAGGTGCTCCAGGACTTGTACTCTGACTGTTTGGTGAATTAATTGAATTTGGGGGGCTGGGGACTGCCGTGAGATCTATGGCTTAGAGTGTAAGGTTGGATGGAGAGACGGGAAAGGAATTGTAAGCAGAAAGTTCAAATGCACGTCTATTTCAATAGAAGACTAAACAAACCACATGGCTGAATCTCCTTTAGAAATTAGGAAACGGCAAGTATCGAATGTATTTTGCATTTCTCGTTTCGCCTTGTTTCGTTGAGCATGTAGTGGCGATGCAAAGCAAGGTAGTAAATTAGCACTGTTCATGTATTGCTCAAATACACATTTATTTTAGCTCTTGTGTAATTATTACCACCGTCAAAACAAAACTAATATGGGGAAATTTTTAAAAATAATTACAAAATTGCACAATACTTTAGTACGACAGTGCTGCCATAATTAGACAATGGTAAGGGAAACTGTGCACATGCATGTGATGGAGACTATTTTTGTGAGGTACCAGAAAAACTCTTGTCTCTCCATGTAGAAATCAGGGGGAATCTCTCCATTTCTGGTGATTTTTGTTTTTTTTTTTTTCCTGTGGCTTTTCTCCAAGCTGACTTACTTACATTGTTAGGCTTTTACACTAAGCTACCTTCAATGAATTACACATTTAAACAGACTGACAATTTTTACTGAACCAACTGTGGGTAAGTACCTTGCGCAAGGATAGTATGGCAGGGATGGGAATTAAAGCCCTGGTGCTCAGATTGCAAGATAATGTCTAATCCCTAAATAGCATTGTTTTAGCAATGTTTTCATTTAAATTTCTGTAGAAGTTAACTTATTACAAATAGATGGATTTTTTTTTTTTTTCTATAACTGTAGCCCCTTCGGGGACTGCTATGAGCGCTACTTACAATGAGGCTGCGAGTCTAAAACTTCTGCCGCTACTTCCCTGGGTGTGGACAAGGAAGAAAGCAGTAAAGTAAAGGTGTATATACACACAGGGCTGTTTCTGGCTGAAGGGTAGAAGATGAGAAATGTAGCTGGGATAGTGGGAATTGACCTCTTCATCAGCCAGTCTGCTCTGCGGTGGACATATGGCCGGAACAGGGAAGAGGAACAGGTGCCGAAAGCGCTTCCTGCCGTGAGAACGAAGCAGGTTTCTCAAAGGCGAAGATCTGGCCACACAAACTGCTCCCTTATCTTCACATATTGCTTTGCCATAATTTTGTGTGTGCACTGTGGGTAGGAGGAGGATTTGGGGGCTGTAGCAGTTTGTTGGATAGAAATATACACTGCATAGCCAGTGAATTCTATTTGTTTGGTCAGCTTGTGAAAACCGTGGTAGTGGATTGGCTGTTGTGGACATGTAGTTATGAGTTCCTTAACAATAGGGATACGTTCTGAGAAATGCATCACTGGACGAACATCAGAGTGTACTCATACAAACCCATATGGTATAGCCTCCATCATAGAGTGTTCTTATACACACCTAGATGGTATAGCCTCGATCATAGAGTGTACTTATACAAACCTAGATGGTATAGCCTCCATCATAGAGTGTTCTTGTACACACCTAGATGGTATAGTCTTAATGCAGTCAAGAGACACGGTAAACAAGAGATTTGATGCTTCTGCCAGCGTAACACAGCATACTGTTTTACAGTAAACTTTTTTATAAGCAGAACGAGTACACTGTAAAATGAGGGTAAATACGTACACTATAGTAAATGAATAAAACAGTAACATTTATCATCATATACAGTACGTAATACTTGTTCATAATTGTATGTGCTATACTTTCATACGACCGGCAGCGCAGTAGGTTTGTTTACAGCAGCACCACCACCACGAACATGTAACACGTTGTGCTACGAAGCCGCCGGTCGATAATTTTTCAGCTCCATTATAATGTTATGGGCCCGCCGTCGTATACGGGATCAGTCGTTAAGTAGCACATGACTCTACTGGCCTCTTACTTGCCGGCATAGATCATTATATACCAGTCCATACCTGTTTCACTCAGATTACAACCGATTGCATTCTGAATTTTTCATCAATGGAATCGTGATTAGAATGGGGAGGGGTAAAAACTGATTTTTGTGTGTTTCGAGCTTCATTCAGAAAACTAAATGAGTAAATACTATACAGAAAAAATCCTGCATGATTGCTTGTGTAAGATGAAATTGCTGCAGTCATTTGTTTTGGCTTAAAACAACCTCTGCCATGATTCGCAGTAAGTGTTGACTTTAATGCAAGAACTATTGCGAAGGTGCACAGAAAAAGCATTAGCATGCAGAATTATTAAAATGGGGAAGCAATGGCTGAACAAAACATCCTTGAAAAATTCAGTTTTTACACTGACATGAGGCTTATAGAAAAATACACCGACAACAAAATCTCCATCCTGCAGTTTTATTCTCGTAGGAATACTGATATTTATATTTTTCAAGTAAATGTCAAAGCACTTTTTAATTTTTTTTTTTACGTTTTAAATCTAATAATCTAACAATCTACATGTGTATCTTAATTAACAAATTTGAAAACGTGCAAATAATTTAAGTGTTATTTAACCATAATACACATGTAAATATACGGTTCAGATACACATTTAAAAATACCAACAGTATATTAAATAGATTTCAAAAAATTGTTTATACTTTAATGAATGTATAGTATTAAAATGAATAATAAAAATTGTTGTAATACATGCTACACATCTATTTAAATTTATATTGATGGATGCATTTTTCTATCAAGGGCAACTTACAAAGTACTTTTATGCAGTAGGCAGCTTAAAAATTGAATATATCCTGCAACCTAAGTGTACCTGATTTAAGGACACATGTTCACCGTCGAGCATTTAAACCTTCAGCCTTCAAGTCAAAGGTTCAATTGTTTGAGCAGGTCATAACTCTTTTGGGATGCATTTAAAGAACCTGACATAGGACCACTGAGATTGTTCAGGGTGATTGCTGTGTGTTGCTAATATCAGTCAACAGTGGAATTTGAGGCCCTCTGTTAAGGTGGGTTCTTTCCTGCAGCCAGATCTAACTAAGACTGGGTCACCTTGCAGATCACCCCCCCCAGCCGTTACGAATCCCTGCTGAGAGACGGACTGCAAAATCCGTAATTCTATTAAAAAAATAATAAAAAAAAAAAAAAAACCCACATTTATTCTCTCACCCCAAAGTGACTTACAATGAACTGCTGAAATCTGCAGTCGGGTAACTTTTACTGGAGCAGTTCAGGGTAAGTTCTTTGCTCAAGGCTACTACAGCTGGAGATGAGACTCAAACCTAGGTCATTTAGCAGCAGATATGGTCACTGCAACCACTGCACATCTCCTTGAACTTTCCTGTGTCTTATTGAAAATTCCCCATTTGTAAGATCTGCTTTTCAGCAGTTTAAACTCAGGCGTTGCTCACCAGCATTTCCCAGCAAAGTTGCCTCCCAACAGTACGCAGAAGAACCGAAACAGTGCAATTATCGACCACAGTTTCTCCAGACTCCAACTATAAAATTGGTCTGGAAGAAATTCCGTTCGAACCCAAGGTTCCTGGGTCAGGATGAGAAATAATAAGCAACACAAAGTACACAATCTAAGAAACATTAAACATTGATTTTTCACCCTCTTCTCTATCTCCCGGTGTTCTACACACGAAATCTTGGATGCATCGGACGCTAAATCCCCTCTCGATTCATCCTACCATGAATTGGTTCGTATGGAGAAACTCTGTTTATCTTCATGCGTCTGAAAGTGCACTCATCTGTATATATGTGTAACTGATATTGTCCCATGATTAATTATTTACTCAGAATGGACGTCTTCTTGGCTTGGGGGAAGCCCGTGGGAGCGGAGGGGAACGGGGTATTAATCCATCATTAAGTTTGGAATAAACAACCTTGCTACTGTTCATCTGTGGAGCCTGTGCTGGTATCTTCCGTATTTCCTCAGAGTGAATATTACTGTAAAAGGCACTATAAATAGAATGATGAAACAAGGCATTTTCAGATTGGAAAACTGCAGTGTTACCTGTTATCACTTATACACTAAGGCCAGTTAAGAGCCACTAGTTTATGTGAAATGCATTTGTTTGGGCTGCGGTGAATCTGGAGGAACCCAGAAGATGGAGAATAAGGCTATGCGCACTTTAGCACACACTAAGCCAAGTCCGAACCCATGGCCAAACAAGCAGCGGTTCTTCCTGCTGCACCACCTACTTACATTTATTTACATAGCAGATGCTTTTGTCCAAAGCGACTTCCAATGAACTCTATGTAGTGTTATGAGACCACACACCTTATTCACCATGGTGATTTACACTGCTAGATACATTGCTTCCACTGGGTCACTCATCCATACATCAGTGGAACCCACACACTCTCTCTGTCACTCACACTATGGGTGAGCCCGAACAGCATGTCTTCGGACTGTGGGAGGAAACCAGAGCACCCAGAGGAAACTCACGCAGACTCCACGCAGACTGAGCGGAGATCGAACCCACGTTCTCTCGCACCACCCAGGCGCTGTGAGACGGCAACGCTACTCGTTGTGCCGCCCAAACTTATTAACCATACAATATTACCTAAAAACCCAGGCCTGATGCCACTTTAATAACTGAGCGTAAGGGTTAAACGGCTGCACCTGGTGTTCATTTCCTCTTAATGAGCCCTCCCCGGCGCAGCCCTCGGCCCACGAGATGGGGCGTCGCCTAGGGTCCTGCCTGCCACGCTGGCCTTTTCGCCAGTCGGCTCCTTAACATCACTTCCGAGCTTGGCAGCAGCGTGCGCTCGGCCTGGCAGTAACAGCAATCCACCAGGAGTCCGAACTCCCGCCGCTCTGCCAGCGCACATCTGTTCCGTCTAACACCTGGTGTTGCTTGTCTTTAGCAACATCTTATCACATCTGGCAGAAGGTGCCGTAGACTAAGTCCCCCCCTCCCATGCAGTATAGCTTTGCTAGACATTAATGACTGATAAAATGGCTGATTTTCAGTTTGCATGCAGGAAACAGTTATCTGAATCAGCTCTTATATAACGTTCTGCATTTTTTCATTTATTTTTCTAATTTATGGAGCGTTAGGCTGCTGCTGCTGCTTTTAGGTGGGATGTACAAATTAGTTTGTTTCCCCCCCCCCAAAGATTTTGAATTTCTTCCCCCAGCATCACAAATTTAAAAAGTTAAAGTTATCCCGTGCAAGCGGCTCCGTCTGGTAAGCAATTAGAAAAGTGTATGTGCGAAGGGAGGCCGGAATGAGAACCGATAAGATGCAGTTATTGACCCACCATCAGCAAGGTTAATTATAATCCTCACGCTGACATTGGCCACACTGCTTCACTTTATCTGCTAGCTTTGGTTCAGGAAGGCAGGTCACTGGCACCCATCATATGGGAAGTTGATCTATTTTTTCGCTGACTGTTCGCAGTCTGTGGCAGGTGAAGCTCAGCGCCTTGTCACCGATGAGGGCTATGTGCGGTGGGAGGAATCAGCAGCGTATAGTCAGCAAGGTCTCATTTTGGTGGGAGAAACGGCGGGGAGCGATTGATCCGTGGGCTGCGTATGGTACAAGACGCAGAAAAGGGTCGCTGGTGAGGCAGGAGAAAACACGTCACGGTGGTGGTGAATGGAAAAAAATGAGGACGCATGGATACGTGTGGGATTAGAGGAAGCTTGAAGAGGGCGGTCCTACGCAGCATTCATGTGCTGTTCTGCTCAGACCGCATGTCCATTTCAATATTCCAGTGACCGAGAGGTGAGATGCAGGGATCTTTGTGGGACAGTTACCCAGATTTCACTTGAGCTTCTGACTGGGACGGCTTTCCAAAACCCATTCGTTTCCTTCATTCAAGATACACAGGACAAGATGTTATACCCCATGTCTATCTTACAACAGCTCTACACAAGGACCCAGGCCAACCAACCTCACCATGAAGCCACAGAGAACAACATCCAACATTACCAACATACATATCCAGGACTTGAGATCAAGAATCTTAACTTTCTTCCATACCCAACCACAGGGTACCCACATGGGGATATGACTGACGTTGTCAAGTGGGCACCAACCTACGTGGGTGTTTCTTTGAATTCGGCCCACGACACCTCCGGCGGGCTCAACAGTGCAGTTTGGCGTCCCAGACCCACCCCCCTCCACAAACATCAGATACCCTTTACCCTTAACAAATACCACAAGTCCACACACTCAACGACCCCAATTAAACCACAGCTCCACACATACCTGTAAAAGGCACCACCTTCACAATCTCAAACCATCATGGACTGCCTCCATACCCGGCAGCAGAAACTGCAAGTGCGCCACTCCGCAAACTTAAACGAACCCTAATTAACAAGGCCACAGGAAAATGGAACGGTGGCTGGGGGTGGCGTCTTGTGAGCAGGTTAACAAGGGGTATTTATATGCCAGTGAAGAAAAAAATTCTGAGCATCTCTTAAGAGGAGAACAACTAAGCCTAAATTGTGTGATGGCCCATTCAACTGGTAGATTCCATATCGCTTACTCAGGAGGCCAGCACCCTCTCCAAGTCCCATTGTGACATTAGACCCCAACTAGGCCCCACAATGCTTTCCACTGTAAAACAGGCATAATATGTCCATTGTTGATAGTAATTTGCTCAAGTGTCAAAATCTTTTACTCCAACATTTTCTCACACCTATGTCTATCCAGAAAAAGAATGCATATGCAGCATATAGAGTGCTGAAAAATCACTGATGCTGTCAGATTGATTTAAATATTCAGCATTGGGATGTTTGATCTTGGCATTGGTGGATTTAATTAAACCTTAGACTAACCTAATAATCAAATAATGCAGACTCAAGGCCGCTTGTCCGTTGTGTAGCGCCAAAAGATCTTTGGCAAGAAAAGGAGGATAAAACTCTTCTATAATTAGAACAGGGCTGTCATTTGTGAATGGTGGTCCATTGAATGGGCCTCTTTGAAGGTTGTGAGATGTGCCATGGAGCTGTTCGGTGTACACAGCACACAAAGGGAATAACAGATTAGGCGGTCACTCTCAAAAAGATCTGAATAGACCGTGGAGGTAACCTGGTCAGAAAGAAGTCGGTCCTTATCATGTGGGTGAAAACACTCCTGTCATACACTCATGACAACTGTTTGTCCTGGTCAAGGTTGAAAGGGTTTGGAGTCTATCCTGTAATCAGTAGGCGCAAGTCTAAGGGGTTGAGATATTACACCCTGGACAGGATGCCAGTCCATTGTTGCAGGGTACCCACACACACACACACACACACACACACACACCCAAACCCATTCACACCCTACAGGCAATTTAGCCTCATTAATTCACCTCAACTGCATGTGTTTGGATTATGAGAGGAAACCCAGAGAGACAAAGGGAGAAAATACAAATTATACCAAGTGAGCTGAATGGCCCAGCAAAATGTTACGAGAATAATAAATGTCATATTTTATCAGACTCTTTTCTCCCAAGTGACTGATTTCCAGTGAACTCTACGCAGTGTTACCAACCCACACACCTTATTCACCGCGGTGACTTACACTACTGACACTGGGTCACTCATCCATACATCAGTGGAACACACACACACACTCTCTCCGTCACTCACACACTATAATACATTTTGATGTTTTGACGCTGCGCCGAGCTGCATGACGGCATCAGAGGTGCTCTGAGCCCAATTCAGACCATAAAATGGTTTGTCTTCCGGCGTTTGTGCCCTGTGCGTCTCTTATCGTCCTAATTTGTCACTTTCCCATATACAGTGCAAATATATAATCCCATTGCGAACACGAGGTTGCCAATGAATGGAGCTTACTCTGCCCTTGGAAAGGTTTAATTCATTCAGACTATGTGATTTCCCAAACTGTTGCTTAAAGACACTGGCAATTGTTGACCTGAAGGGGAAATTACTTTTTCCATTTCCTGAACCCAGCAAATGGTATTTCAAGTGCTCTCCACCCAGGCGGCGTGTAACATGCTTTAGCAGTACATTTCTGTGCCTTTGTGTGTGTGTGTGTGTGTGTGTGAGAGAGAGAGAGAGAGAGAGAGAGAGCAAGAGGAGAAAAGTGAGAGAAGGATGGAGGTGTCATGTTCTCAGTTTTTCCATGCAGTTCATTTCAGTGCAGTTTACTGCACTTTCTCTTCAAACAAACTTCTGTCTCCATTTAATCTGCGAATGGATATTGCAGGGGAATAATGAAACTTTTATCTTTGTAATTGACTGACAATGGTTTTATACATCAGTAAGCGCTGCAATGAAACGGAATCATTGTAACAGTAAAACTGAGCTGGCTTAATTACTGCATATTTTAATCGCAGCCATAAAAAGAACGACAAAATCTTAAATGATAAACAAATTCAACTCTTATGTTGTTTTCCCTACGGAGGACATATATAAAGAGAATGTATCTTTACATGCCGTACGTTTACTTTCAGCACAAGAAAACCGAACTCACCTTTGTTTGACCCCATGACAGTGTTTTAATTGAATTTAGTTCTGTAAATTGACACACTTAAAGGCCGTTTTCTCTCTTTGTTGAAAGTTACAATCCATTAATATTTACATACCGCTTAAGAACAACTTGTCATCACTTACCCATTTATACAGCTGTACACTTTTTTCCTCCAGCTATCCAAAATAAATGCCTCGATAAGGAGAACTATAGCAGGATGCAGGTTCTGAACCTGCAGCCTCTGAGTTCAAAAGTTGTGGTACTAACCAGTGCAATGCATTGGTCTAGTGTTCACTTTTTATTTTCAGTTCAAATTTATATATATTTACATTAATGGTTGCGACTGATGGGATTAATAGTGTGATGAAAACGGGGGAGTCGATAGTTGGTTATCTGAGAGCATTAACACAATTAAACTGCTTTATCCTACATCCACTGCTGTATTAAAACGAAAGTACAAATTCTACTGCTCAAACCTTGCGATGATTCTACAGAAATAGCTATACACATTTATACAGATACATACAGACACACTGTACTATAATTTCAGATGCAGTGCTGCTTGAAAGTACGTGAATCCCCTTTGTCCCTTAATTTTACCACGAAATCATGAATCAAAACCCGTCTTTCTCATCTGACAAAAAAAATGTGTCATTGCCAATTCCACGTTTGTTACAAAAAAACATACATGTAGTAGAACAGAATATATTAAAACAGGTATATTAAAAAAAAGTGAGCCCCAAGTTGCATTGGGTGTCTAATCAGAATCATTTATTCATTTTAAAAATTGTTTGTTTTAATATTTTCATACAGGAATAATATCAACCCCTATAAGGTTCACATATTTTCAAGAAACATCGTACGTACAGCGTTGGGAAACGACACAAAATCTGGTGCATGCATTGATATTGCCCATACAAGTGCCATCGAGTCCTGGCAATTCTGCAATTTTATTAAACCTTTAGGTCATGAAAAAGAAGGATAAAGTCACAATTCCAATTATTTTTACACTTTCAATCCGCATCACTCAAACAGAAAAAGTAATTACAAAAACACGAGCTTTGTGTACAAGATACCATTCTCCCTCAAATCAAACGTATTTGAATATAATTGCAGAAGAGGACAAGTGACCAAATGAATTAGACACAATAAACAGACTGTAGTTTTCGACAATGAGAATGTAGCACTCTCTTGACCTCCCAGAATGATGAGGATAAGAAACGCGACAACTACTATTTTTCCTTACTCTCAACAACCCCCACTGTACTATTGACAGGCTGTGATTGCAGGTTACAGTAAGGACAATCCTTTCCCAGATCAGCCATCATCGAATCCATTTTACATTAAGTAAACCAAGACAATGTGCTGTGTTACAGCCCTAAACAATTGTATATCTCAGGAGCAGACTATGTACATAGTCCAATTTATTATTGTGGACCACTTTGAAGAGCCTTCGCTAAGCCATGTGGTCAGAATTGGATTGTTCCAGAGAGTTCTGCCAGTGATTGACAGTGGTGGAGATTGGACCATTCCCTGGAGATCTCTCAGGACCCTGAGATATAATAGGGAAAATGTCTCTCTCAACCTGCATTCAGATGAGATTTCCCCATCCTAAAGGCCTACTTTTACCACCACCATGGAACAAGCTTTATATTGTGTAAAATATTAGGTATGCATAGTTAAGGATAAGGACTTGTAACCTGAGGGTTGCCCGTTCAAGTCCCAGGAGAAACCCTGCTATAGTGCCCTTGAGCGAGGTACTTAACTTCAATTATTCCACTAAAATATCTACCTGTATTAGAGAGGTATAATGAATAAGGGACTGAGAACACAGCTTGGGGAGCCCACCGCAAATCTGACAACTGACAAAAGTGCTGGAATAATAGAAATACTGTCATGGCCTGTGGGACATTAGCTTCTGAGTGACATGCAAAGGAAGCAAGGTTGTTGCAAATCCAAAGAGGCCACTGCAGAAGGAGTTTCATGGCAATGCTGCAGAAGACTGTCCAAATTTATAGTATGCAATTAATGTGATACCAAACCGAGGACACTGATTGTTGAGTCTTCGAGGGACACCGTGTTTACATTAACATGTAATTATTTAGCAGACGCTCTTCTCCAAAGCGACTTCCAATGAACTCTGTGTAGTGTTATGAGCCCACGCACCTTATTCACCAGGGTAACTTACACTGCAAAATACACTACTTACACTGGGTCACTCATCCACACATCAGTGGAACACACACTCTCTCTCTCTCTCTCTCTCTCTCTCTGTCACTCACACACTATGGGGGAACCTGAACAGCATGTCTTTGGACTGTGAGAGGAAACCAGAGCACCCAAAGGAAACCCACGCAGACGCGGGGAGAACATGAAAACTCCACACAGACTGAGCGGCGATCGAACCCACGTCCTCTCACGTCACCCAGGCGCTGTGAGACAGCAGTGCTACCATGTTGCCATATTAACTGATGTCCAAAGGGAATTTAAAGCAGCGTACTGAGAACATGGTTTTGGTTTTGTCATTTTCAGCAAACTCAGCCCTTGAAAGTTTTTGTAGGATCTGTGTACAGCACAGCAAACTCTGCAAAAAGCGGAGGGGGGGCTGTAAATGTTATGATGGCACTGTATGTGACATTCAGTGCAGCACTTGTCCAGCCAGAGCAATTTGTTGTCAGTTTAGTTCAGCAGATTCATTTTGGTGTTGCGGGGAGGGGGGCCTTACGAGAATCCCTTCGAGGGGCTGCGCGCAATCTGCAGGCTTTATGTTCGACACCTTTTTGATTTAGACCACTGGCTCGGGTGAAGTAAAGCCCTTTGTCACTGTCATGGATTATGCAGAGCACATTCAGAGAGGAGCCACGGATTCCCCGGTGCTCAGCCTGCGGGCAGAGGTACGGAGACCGGACTCGCATCAGGTACAGCAAGTAGCGCGAGTAGCGCGCCTGGGTGCCGCAAGAGGACGCGGCATCAATCCCCTCTCGGTCTGTGTGGAGTTTGCATGTTCTCCCCCTGTCCGCGTGGGTTTCCTCCAGGTGCTCTGGTTTCCTCCCCAGCACTACGCAGAGTTCATCAGAAGTTGCTTTGGAGAAAAGTGTCTGCTAAATAAATGTCGTGCTTGTTGAGCACTGAGGTGCAGCAGTTCCCATGTGACGGGGTGGTATGACGGTTTGTGATCGTTGGCGAAAAAGGCCATCCTAAATTACTACTGTACCATACTAAGGTGTAAAAAGAAGAACAAGTTACAGCTGCATGACAATCAAAAACAAAATACCAAACTGAAAGTGGTCACCATGGTGGTTAGAGTCTTCGCCTTATGCTAGAAGGACTTGTGTTTTAGTCCCTGCTCCTGCTCTGATAGTATCATTTACCAAGGTATTTACCCCGAAAGGCTCCAGTAAAAACCAACCATCTGAAAAAATGGGTAAATTTTCTACATAGCTAAGTACATCAACCCGGTGCTTTAAGTTGCCTTGGACAAAGGTCTTCGCCAAATGATGAAATAATGAGATGCAAACGTTACGCGATCGGCCGAGAATTTTAGAAAACGACACCGCATTCGTAATCATTACATTACGTAACTGGTGTGTCACATCCTTATTCTTTAACACATATTTTGTGTCCTGTCCTCCTCCCCTTCTTTCCTTCTCTCTTCGCCCTCTCCATTTTTCCCCGTCTCTGAAGCTGTTCTGAAATCCGAAACATCTCAAACAGTAGCTGTGGTAAAGTGAGAAAAAAAAAAAAAAAAAAAAACTGTACTTTGTCTAACACATCGAAGAGGAGAGAGAAAAAATGGAAATAACTAAATGGACCTCTCGGCACAGATTAGACTCCCACTTTGAAATATGCCTGTACTGTTCCAAGATGCACTTACGGGACAGCTGGTAGTGTTGTGGTTAGAGCTGCTGCCTTAGGACCCAGAGGTTGCAGGTTCAATCCCCACCTCTCTCTGTAGTACCCTTGAGTAACATACTTACCCTAAATTGCTCCGGTAACATTACCGAGCTGTATAAAAGGGTAAATAATTGTAGGTAGATGAATGTTGTAAGCTGCTTTGGAGAAAAGCATCACCTAAATGAATCCAGGTGGTCCCTGATTTACAATGAGGTTATGCTCTGCCACACCCATTGTTATTTGAAAATATTGTCCGTTGAAAATGCCTTTAATACACACCTCTGCATGACAGAGCGGGAGATGCGGATCGCTGGACTGCACACTGAGAAAGAGAGAGGAAAAGAAAAGAAAAAAAAAAAAATCAAAGTACAGTTTCTACTGAATGTCTATTGCCAGCTCATGATTTTTTTCAACTTTATGATGCTAAGTCGAACCATCGTAACTCAGGGATAACCTGTAAAAGTACCGTAGTTCACGGTGCACAGAGGAGGCAAGGAAGGCAAAGAGAGGAGCTAAATGCAAAAAGTGTGCATTTTAAGTGAGCAGCGCTCTGGGAACTGACGTGCGTCTCGGACCAGCTTCCGATGAGGCGGCTGGATAAGACACCAGCTCCCTTCCCTCGGGTTCTGGAAAATGCCCGTTGTACCCATTCCGAGGCTGCGCCGGTTTGATGGGCACGTGCCTTGACCAGCGCCGTTTTCCTACACCCCCCCCAAAACAGGGGCTCGTCCAGAAGTGCGGGAGAAGGGGGCCAACGAGTCTCACGGACACCAGCCGTCTGCCTAAATCTTAATGAGCGACCATCGACAGATGTTGGCCCTGTTTAATCTGAGGGGGGCGGTTGCGTGGGCTGGGGTTAACGGTCTGCTTGGCCGCCAAGCATGTGTAAGGATGTCGATGGAACGAGGGGTGAAAATAGAGGATTCCGTGGACCAATTTAAAAAACAGAAAAAAAGTGGTCTTATTTCTGACTCATTTGAGGTTAGGAACACAATTTCCCCGGTTCATCTGTCCCCCCCCCCCCCATTTTAAAGGGATCCATTTTGCTCACCATCTTAATTTTCTGCAAGATGACTTCATGCATTTTTCCACACAATTGGTTTAGCGATGGCTTTTTTTTTGCGGTACGGTAGAACGGGACGACGGTCCCGCTGGATAAACATTACGAGGTTCACCAGTCTGACCTCCCGCAATAAACGGCAGCCACCAGCCGGCCTTGCCTCTTGCAGAAGAGATGCCTCCCGACGCCGCTGCGCTGTCCACGAGCGCGTCTCGCAAGCACGTATCGAAATCGTCCGCGCTAGCACCGCACGCGTTCTTCCCGCTTAATCGTCAGGGCGGACGGGCACGGGATTGCTCGCGGGAGGAAACGTTTCATCATCTGGGCCTCGGACCTCGGCCTCCCACAAGCCTCGTCGTTATAGCGAACGCGTCCCAACCCCAGCGTGACGAGCGTGTTGCGATGCGCTTCAGACGCCCTCAATCCCAAAGCAACATCAGGCTTCGGGACGCAACGAAGGCTCATACCGCCTGCTATTATTAACCGCGATATATGAGGTAATTACGTATTAAGCATCACCGTAACAAAGAATGCATCCTTCAGCATCGCAACTCTAAACGAATGCTGGAGACACATCGGAGCCGCAAGAAGCGCTTGGGTCACGACGTAACCCATCCCATAATCTCTGCCGGCGCACTTATGCGGAGGGACCGCGCTTTTTGCACGCTTCCTTACGTGCGCGAAAAGGCCCCGACAAAGACAACTTTGGGCAGAAACGTTTTTTTTTTCATTCCCTTTGCTGAGTTCGTGCACTAAACCGTGCTGTAAGAAGAAACTCAGTTGCCAAGCAAACTCATCTCAGGTTGCTGATTTTTTTTTTTTTTTTAGGTCATCATCCATAAGCACCCCATTTGACTCGCCCTAGAGTGTGTTTTTCCGATTTTCCGTTTTCTCTCTCGGTTAAAGAACGGTCGGCGGCTTTCGAACGGAGCCAAACGTTGCCGGTCGTGGCGACCGACACAACAAAGCGGAAGATAATTCCAGTATTAAGCATGCCGTTTATTTATTTTAATTGTTTGGCCTGGTCAGGGGGTGCGGTGGCGCAGTGGGTTGGACCGCAGTCCTGCTCTCCCGTGGGTCTGGGGTTCGAGTCCCGCTTGGGGTGCCTTGCGGCGGACTGGCGTCCCGTCCTGGGTGTGTCCCCTTCCCCCTCTGGCCTTACGCCCTGTGTTGCCGGGTAGGCTCCGGTTCCCCGTGACCCTGTATGGGACAAGTGGTTTTGAAAATGTGTGTGTGTGTGTGTGTGTGTGTGTGTGTGTGTGTGTGTGTGTGTGTGTGTGTGTGTGTGTGTGTGTGTGTGTGTGTGTGTGTGTGTGTGTGTGTGTGTGTTTGGCCTGGTTTTGAGCCTGCGGGTTTTGCGGGGACAGTTAAATCCCAGGCGGAGTAGAAGGCAACCGGCTGCGTTTACGTACAGGTCGTACACGCGCTGTTCTCCGAGCACCCTGCTGCCGAACGTTACTGCGAACGGCTGGAACTCTAAGCACGACGGACGACCCCGAACGCCGTCATCGCCCGACTCGTCACCCCAACGGCGCCCCTTCCGAGCTGCGTGGAATGACGCCGGGCGCCCATCAAAATAAATCATTATTGCGCGGGAAGATTATTGCAGCCATATTATTTACTATGGCCAAATTATTTGAATAATTACAGTTAGAAATGTTTGGAATACCGGCATTTGGCTGATTATTGTAATTAATTTGCCGTTCAGCTGATGCTCTTATGCAAAGCAACTCACAATATTTGACCTATTCATAAAACATGGTATTTCGAGAGAGAATGCCGGCACTGTGAATTTAATGGAGGTAGCCCTTCAGCTTCCTTTTTAAGAGTTTAAAATCATTTCCCAGCCCAGAAGTTAGTATTAAAGACTCGCATGCTGTCCATATTAATTAACTTCTTTGAATAAGATATGAAAAGGTACCCTAAGGAATAGCACTGTTCTAGTGAACCAGAAATCGAAATAAACAGTAAGCAATAGTAATTGTTCACTTGTGTCTTAATGGTCTCATTTTTCAGTTTAAGCTTAATAAAGACAGTCTTCGCGGAGTCATCGGTAACTCTGAAATTGCATCGTGAATTCTGTCTATAAGTACACAGCAGTCCGTGCAGTTTTTTGGAGCGTAACACAATGAGCGTTACGCACCGCAGATGAACCTTTCACCTCGAAATTTTGTCACGGGACAAAAATGCTGGAAATTAATAGATACCAATTTATTTTCTGTAGAGGGGGGCGCGTGGCGCAGTGGGTTGGACCGGGTCCTGCTCTTCGGTGGGTCTGGGGTTCGAGTCCCGCTTGGGGTGCCTTGCGATGGACTGGCGTCCCGTCCTGGGTGCGTCCCCTCCCCCTCCAGCCTTACGCCCTGTGTTGCCGGGTTAGGCTCCGGTTCCCCGTGACCCCGTATGGGACAAGCGGTTCAGAAAATGTGTGTGTATGTGTGTATTTTCTGTAGATTGCAGTGTTTTCCATGGCTTTCACGTACATGCAAAAGTTTGTTAAAAATTCCAGAACTCATTATCAGCAACTCTAGAAAGCATAACATGTTCTGATGTGAAATTTGAAGTGTTTTTTTCCTTGCACAACAGGCAGGAACGATGCACGCAACACCGCAACGTCGACCATGTCCCAGAGCCGTCCATTTCTCGTTTTGCAACGAAGAATACTAAAAAAGGGCCAAAAGCTGTTCTTGTCCTACGAGTGATCACACGTAAATTTCAAAGAGCTAAATAAAAGTTATGATGAATAAAGACATTATAGATATAGAGTCACTGGAGTGGTAATGACTGCATTTTTTTCCTCTGGTTGCTACTTTAACACTGAATACTTTCTCATTGAAACTGATTTAGCTGTTAACATTTAACATCAAATGTCATCATTTCAATTGCACGCTCTAAACCGGGTCCGCTCAACTCGTGATCCTCGAGGGCACGGTCGAGCACGTATAGTACGGTAGAATACAATCTTTCTTTGCAAGTGCTGAATCGATTTAAATAACGCAATACATTGACTTAGGCAGATCGCGGTCTGACCGGAACTCCGTGACCTTCTGTCGATGTGATGCACTCATTGGATTTTTCTCTGGGACGTACGTTGCTTTGGAGAAAAGCGTCTGCTAAATGGATAACGTCAAATTCTAATCTCCTCGAGCTAGTCCTGTAGCCCAGTAGGAGGGGTGATGGTTAAAGATGTTACTCCGGGGCTCGGAGTTTGCGGGTTTGTACCCCAAATCCTCCAGCATGTCATGGAGCTACTGTATAAATGGATACATTATTGTTGGTAGCTCAATCTTGTCAGATGCTTAGGAGAGAAGCATCAGCTAAATGAGTAAATTTAAACTAAATATTCCTATGTGGATCCTGTTGTCGCAGCCATCGCCGTGACGTCGAAAACACGGACAAGACGTATTCTCTGAATTATTTTATTTAGTATGTGACACCTATAGTTTTCATAAAGCCATTCTCATTTGATCCTGTTCTACTGGTGCATTCACAGTTTAAGTACCTAAACTATTTTTCCCCCCCCATCACCATCACTTTGTTAAACTTTACAACCATCTATCAAAAAAAGATGTGAAAGAAAATGAATTGTACACATTTAAAAAAATATTAACCAAAGCATGTTTATACAGCAACTGTACTGAAACTTTTGACTGGTACCTTATCTATAGCTGGACATGCCGAAGATACTGAAGGAGTCAAGAAGCCATAAGCATGAAGCGCTAGACGTTACAGAAGGAGCATGAGGAACGATAATGTGGTTTTACTTATTCATTTTGTTCTTAACCGGAATGTTCTTCCGAGAAGATGAAGCGCTGACAGAAATGATGATGTTCAAAAGAAAGCAGGAATTTAACAGAACATTTCTAAATTTAGAAGGGTTCAGAAGCATAGACCGTAATGTGAAAAATGGAACAGTGTTCTCAGTTGCTAACAATTCCATCTCTCTCCCGAGAAATTCATTAACGGCCATAATTGTCCGTTGAGTCGACTTAGTTTCTTTACAAGGGATCCTCTACAAATCTCGGGACACCGTCTCATTCAGGTCTGACACAAACCGTTACATTTAAACGGCCGAGTTGCCGGGATCACGTGAAGATTTTATCTTTAAATTGCCAGAGAGAACCAGGTTAAAGCATTTGTTTTGCTGGTGAAAATTTACTTTCCGGAACTGGGAAAAAAGTTAAAACGCCAATAATTATGCTTGCTTCATCTCACAGAAGGACTGAATCGCAAGGTATCATAAGCTACTCGACCAAGATCTGCTGCGTACGAGGTGAGCTGAAGTAATCGGACTTCTCGTTTAAGAACGGCGATGCTGTCGCCCTGCGGTCTTCACAATTCGGCAAGAACAGCGGCGTTTCAGTCGTCGTTGACACAACTTGCCGCTGGGAATGCCAGGTCTTTCCCTAGGTGCGCCAAGAAATCCCAGCCAAGCATCATTTTCATATTCCGGTGGTACTAATGGCTTCTTAATGATACAATTTGTTCTCTGTTCAAAGTGCAAGAGGGAAAACTGGCAAATACGTGGAGACAAACTGGGGCCTCTGATTTCAGAGCATCTCTCTGTCGATAAATAGGCCAAACATTCATTGCGTTACAGTTTCGGTGTCTGTGGAATGATTTTTAGGGTTCGGTCGGCACCGTATTTCTAGAAAACTTCCGAGTATTTATCCATCGAAGAATGTTTGGAGTCAACGGTGGAAACACAAAAAAGGAGCGTTAATACCGTACAGACGCGGGTCGCTTAACGACGGGGATGCCTTCTGAGAAATGTGCCGTTAGGCGATTTCGTCATTGTGCAAACATCACACTGTGCTTATACACACCTAGATGCTATACCCTCGATATAGTCAAGAGACACGGCAAACGGGAGATTTATGACGCTGCTGCTAGGTTAACAGTATATCGTTTTACAGTAAACTTTTTATAATAAAGAATACACTAAAATGAGGATGCGAGTAAATAGAAAAATGTTTATTATCATTATCAATTACTATGTACTGTACATAACTGTATGTGCTCTACTTTTATACGACCGGCGGCGCAGTAGGTTTCTTCACATCAGCAGCACCGCGACGAACACGCGAGGAGCTCTTTGCGCAACGACGTTCTGACGGCTACGACGTCGCCGGCGCATAAGAATTCTTCAGCTCCGTTATAATCTCACGGGAGCACCGTCGTATATGCGCTCGGTCGTTAAGCAGCCGAAATAACTCGTTACCCGAGAATCTGAAACGTGCGAGTTGTCTAACGTTTTAAACATTGTCCGTATGGAATTTTTCGATATGTTCGCGCGCGTGTGTTGCACAGAAAGAACGAACGTGATAGAATTTGTGGGAAGGCCTCAGAAATATAAAATTAATTTTCCCTTTGCTCATTTGAAGAGACATGATTCCAAACGTTTTCACAGGGACGAAGAATGAGCGGTTCCAGTGTCCCGGTGCAAGCGGAAGTTCACCGAGTTAGGTTGGCGAGGTCCGCTTCTCCGGGGAAATAGCTGGAAGAGCAATTAGCGTAAGTGGGAGTGCCGCACGGGCGGGTTGGGCTTGGAGGCCAGTTCTTATCGACGCAGGCTTTCCTGCTCAGGATTAACGTCGAAATGACTTTTACATGCCTCGGTGACCCGCCGCATTAGCAGAAAAAGACCGCCAATAATAAAAAAATTAAAAAAAAAAAAAAAACAAATATAAGATAACTTTTAAAAATTACTGTTGACCTACTGCAGGTATACACAGCATCTAATGGAGAAGAAGGACCTTGTTTTAGGCAGTGCTTTTAATATTTATGAAGCGAGCATACCTCCAGAGTGAGCACATTCAAAGGCCAACACGCAGAAGCAGGGAACATAAGGGAAAAAAAAAAAAATGTTCAAAACAATATTAGAAAAGCAGTGTGGTTAAAAAAAAATAAAAAAAAAAAAACTGAGCTGATAATGTATTCCAGCTATGAATTTTCTCTAAACTTCTCCTCTTAAAAATAAATTAAGGCGCAAGCCTCTTGCAAATTAAAGTTGTAAAATTAAAATAGGATAACAGTTTTACTGAAACATTAGACCGTTATTTTAATGCATGGTGGAGCCAACCGTCGTTTCAAGGGGCAGAGGATGGTGGCAATTAAAATAGGAGGAAACAGCTGCGATTTTCAGGCTGACTGCTCTCCTAAAGTCTGCCCCTGACAGGACGCAAAATTTATACGTACAGGAATATTCCGCCCTCTCGCTCTGCCATTGTATCGGAGAATCCGTCACGATGCTCAGTCCTAGTGTTGTTTGCTGGGAAGAGACAACCATGTGAGATTTTTAAGGCAGTCGTCCTCAAAAACTTCATTGAGCTTTAAAAAAAAAAAAAAAAAAAAAATACTCACCGTCACTCCGAAGCACCTCTCTCTCTCTTTGGCGAAGTCAGTGAAAGATAATAGGACGATTAAACCTGCCTGCTACTCACATTTATTTAGCAGACGCTTTTCTCCAAAGCAACTTCCAATGAACTCTACGGAGTGTTATCAGCCCACACACCTTATTCACCGTGGTGACTTACACTGCTAGATAAGTTAAGCAGAAAAATGGCTCCAAACAGCTCGTCCTGGATGACTCAATCCCCCCTCGGTCTGCGTGGAGTTTGCATGTTCCCCCGTGTCTGCGTGGGTTTCCTTTGGGTGCTCTGGTTTCCTCCCACACTCAAGACATGCTGTTCAGGTTCACCCATAGTGTGTGAGTGAGTGACAGAGAGAGTGTGTGTGTTCCACTGATGTATGGATGAGTGACCCAGTCTAAGTAGTGTACCTAGCCGTCTAAGTCACCGCAGTGAATAAGGTGTGTGGCCTGGTAACACTACATAGAGTTCACTGGAAGTTGCTTTGAAGAGAAATGTCTGCTAAATAAATAAATATAAATGTAACCACTATGGCACCAACTTCCTGAGTCTGCTGAAACCTAGGGAGTCATGTTGTGCACATCATGCCACGACTGGATTCTCCTGAGAAGATGCTATAATACTGGAAAATGCAGACCAGTAAGAGAGCTTTCCGGAAAAAGAAAAGATGACAAGAAGCAACCAAACTGATGGGCTGACTCATGGTAACGTGGAATATTGCTAAGAGCGCAAATGAAAGACAATGTTCTGGAAACATCCTGCTTATTCACTGACGTCGACTTGAAAAATAACATACGACGTGACAAACTTTACTGTGTTTACTGCTTTTACTTAGGTCAGGTAACTCTCTGGACGTTACAGGTGCACTAAATCAAAACAGCGCAAAGCGGTCCAGCGAATGTGAAAATTCCTCAGCAAAGATAAAAATTAATATATGCAGAAATATTTGTGAAACCATTTATACTCATGTACAGAACACTTACGAGTATTACCGTTCAGCTAATTGACATTATTGTGATCTAATATTTTAAGAAAGATAATTCACATTTTAAAAGGAAACCCATCACACAGGTTAATACGTTACATATGGAAACCGTTGGACAATAACTGATTTAATTACTTCTTCTTATTTCATTTGAAGGAGCTGAAAAAGCAACAGGAATTTTTCCTACTTCTTTTATTACTTGTGAGTTCTGAAATGGATAATTAGGTTTGTGCTGATGGCGGTATGGTGAAAACCAGCTACAAAGACCTAATTGCCTCTCTCTTAATGGAATGTCCTTACTGATTTCTCTAAACACTATAGCTTTTGATCTTTTTAAAACCCAGTTAAAGCTTTAGCACTAAAGCGTGAAGATGCATGGGTGAGATCGACACTTTAGCAGCCTACACCCACGTTCTTAAAGATACCACCTCTCCGGCTCCACCTTACATCAATTAATGGCGAATTTTACCTTTTTTGACATAATGACTTTCCAGAATGTTTATACCATTTATATTCATGCATTAGGCAGATGCTTTTCTCCGCAGCGAAGTAGAAGACGGTGCACGAAAGTGCACGCACGACACTAAGAACTTTAGACACAAATACATGGTTATTGAAGCTTAGTTTGCATAATGTCGCTATATTGCTGGGACACATTACTCAATTAGATGCCATCATACAATTTAAGACACAGATGTTAATGGACAATACTCTCTGGAGACATGAGAAAAACTAAAGGGAAAGGGATGGGTTATAAAACCTTTCTTGAATCCTGGGAGGAGGTTGCCCTACACAAGCTATGTGAAAAATAAGCACTGCAGTAATGTATTTAGTAATATTGTTTTTGTCATTCATCAGCAATTCTACTACTCCTGATTTAACATCAAAAATTAGAAAATTTTGCTTCAGCATGTATTGTACACCGTAGCTCCTGGGCTGCACTGCAGCCGTCTCTTTCTTAACATTCTGGATCAATAGTAAAAGACACTGTTCAGTCCCATCTTCTTAGAGTAGAAAACAAAAACAGATAAACATGGAAGAGAATACTGGTAAAGAGGTCCCAGATTTTTCCCCTGTTTATACATTTAAAAGCATTTCTTTCAAAAAGCTGACCGTACCACTATTATTTATTCATTTCGCTGACATTTTTCTCCAAAGGAACTTAAGATGTTAAGCGTTTTGCTGAGCTTCTTAAAACTCTTTACCCATTGGAATTTTTACTGAAGCGAGTTATGGAATATATTTTGCTCAGAGATACGACAATGGTCAGCGAAGGTTTGGATCTGGGTCCTTTGAGGCTTATTTTTGCAAAGAAGTGACTGAAATAGGATCTGAAGTACACATCCAAGATTGTTACCAAGAGCCCAGATGTGAAAGAGGTAAACAAGGCATCTGATACTAGAGCAGACCTAACTATTCATTTTAAGCTCTACCCCTAACAAAACAGAGCTGGACTGCAAATTTAAGGCAAAGTCCTTTGATTTACATTTATTCATTCAGCAGACTTTTCTCCAAAGCAACTTCCAATGAACTCTATGTAGTGTTACCAGCCCACACACCTTATTCACCGCGGTGACTTACAATGGATCACTCATCCATACATAAGTGGAACACACACACACACTCCGTTACTCACACACTATGGGTGAACCTGAACGGCATGTTTCTGGAGTGTGGGAGAAAACCAGAGCGCTCAGAGGAAACCCACGTAGACGAGGACAACACGCAAACTCCACAAAGACCGAGCGGGGATCAAACCCATGTTCTCTCACACCCCCACCCCAGGTACTACGAGACAGTAGCACTACTCCCTGAGCCACCATGCCAAGGAATAGAACCGGTACTCTCCCTAACCTAGTGACTACACTCTGTCACCATGACTCAGTGGTCTGAAATCATCTACAATGACCTGACCACCAGTCAAGAGTTCTGTGCCCTCAGCATGTGATGGCATGTTCGCTTTCTTGACCATTTACACTTAAAAAAAATACCTGGATTAAACACCTCTGGAACTGCTCCAAAATAGAAGGTTTTCAAAGGGACTCTTCCTCAAATTCTTTGGATGCATTCGAACTATAATGAGTTTTGAGTCTTCTATTTGTGTTCCTGGATGGAAATCACCCCCTCAACATATAGGACATTAAAGGCTTGCCGAAGCTCACCAGTCAACATGGGATGGGAGGGTAATGGAACATAGCGTTTATTCATTTCTGTGTCACTTTGCAACACAGATGTAAATATAGATTGGGAGGCAAAGCTATTTTCTTCACAGCAATCTCATTTAGTCAGCATCCAAGAAGTGGCTGGCAGGGGATGGACTTGACATGGGATCTAAATGAGACTGGAACGAAGGAGCAACCAGAATATTATCTCCTGGATTCAGTGCCAAAACAGAATTTGGTAATTGTCAGTAACGCTGGAGAGCTGTTATTAAGGCAGGACAAACAGACACAGAGGTCAATAAATGTGGAGAATGACTAAGGTTGTTGGCTCCTCAGTTGAGAGATGTGGGTTCAAATTCTAGATGAAGAAAAACAGCCTTGGCTGGAAGAAAAGGATGACCTTGGGGCCTTGTGAAGAGGACAGGGTCTCTGGCAGTTGATTTAATATGCAAGTTCAAAGTTCACTTCTCTTTGATGCAAAATTCTTTATAAAATATCTTCAGAAATTACATCAGTAGAATGTCTTGAAGGGATAAGCGAGTTTAAAATTAGTTTGCAGTCAATAGATGCACACCACTTAAGTAGGCCTTTTATACGGGTATCAAATTGAGCAGCGTACGGAATGCATCGAATGAAAAATATTTTTAATGACTCCCTTTCACAAAAATGTTATTTACACGCTTTTGCAAAATTATCACTCTTTCTCTCAAAAGTAACCGACGGATGGAGATTAGGAGCTACGAGAAAAGAAAGCACTTAAACATTTATACAGTTGAGTAATTTACGTTGGAGTGATTCAAGGTAAGTTAGGAACCATTGTAGGACAGAACAAGCACAAAAATTTCACTATCGAATACAAATGACAATGAAACAATTAATATGCTCGGGGTATTTCAGCGGGGGCGGGCATTCAAACCTTGGACCTCTGACCACCGTGTCACCTGCCGCTCCTGTGAAACGCCTTCATTTTTAAAGCAGCGGTTGTTCACTGCACAGATTTAAAGCATTTCGTTGCCAGGTGAAATTATTTCTAAGGATGCTTGCAGCCACACATGCTTGCAAACGCTTTTGTTTGCATAAAAATGTCAGACCTTCACACTTACTAATACTCACAATGACTCTGGGAAGAAGAAAAAAAGAATTTGATTCTAAGCAAAGAGCGTCTTTGCCTCGTAAAGAGACAACCGCAAGGCACATTATTCAGGATCACCATTCTTGTGGGGGGGACATTCCCTTAAAAAAATATAAGGTCGGGAAACTACACGGCCACACTGCCCAAACACTTACAATGCTTGTGGCTCAAATAAGGGCGCTGGTAAGTAAATATAGCTACACGCAGTTGCTCATTAACATTTATTATACCACTTCTTTCTTTTGACAAGATTCTGTAATTAGGTTTTTGCTGCAGGACAGAGATGAGACGGGGGGGGGGTGAGAAAAAGTCTCCAATGCTGAATGTTAATTTTAGCTCTTCCATTTCTGTTTTCCCTCCCGATGCCCATACAATTGATTAGATCTCTAAAGACACTTTCCTTTCCCCTTAAATTATTTAGTTTCTCATTATTATAATCAAGACTAACAGTGCAGTAATGAGGGTCTGACTGCGAATGCAGGGAAATATGGAGAGTCCTCACCATGGAGAGATGGGAGATTCAGGAAATCCGGACACACACACACACACACACACACACACACAGGCTCGCAGCGGGGGGGGAAATAGTTGCACACAAAGGGTTGGACGGATTGATAAGAAGGAGGTGAGGAAGACATGGCAGATTGTACAGGGAGATACAGAAACAGATACATCTGCAGACTACGTGACAAAAAGACAAATATGGCCAGAGAGCGATATTTTGATTAAAAACAAAAAGGTGCATGGACAGAGATAAAGGTGCTATAGACATAGACAAAGTCCTTGAAAACAGTGAGTGATGGACAGGGGTATACCGTTGATGTCACGGTATATATGTACGTCTCTTCGGCGGTGCCCATCAATTCTATTGCAAGTCACTGCCTGAGTGTATGTAGCGTGGGGTGTGGAGTAAAAGGAGGCTGTCTTTCTTTTCCACGCACAGATCGATACTGGACAGCCTGAATTTAGTGACCCCGGGCTAATACGATCCCTGCTTGCTCCAGACAAGTCCAGCCAGCACGATAAATCCAAAACGGAGAAAAGGCGGCAGATACACCAGCTCCCAAATCTGCAAGCACCCCCCGCCCAAAGATTCTGCAGGTCAAAGCCTGAAACGTGCTGCATCCCTTCCCATGCACTTTGCTCTTTCATCTGCTTCCTGCCGGGAAGTATCCTCAATTAGCCAAATTAGCCTTGCGGTACTCAGCTTTTATTTGTAGGCACTAATGACATGCCAAGGTTAAAGACAGGAGCTGTGCATTGATTTATAATGAAAATAGGATTACAGGACAAAAAAAAAGGCGGCCAGAAAAACATGTCCTTTAGTGTCTTACATACAGGAAAATATGTTTCTTTGATACTACTTAAATCTGTAAATACTATTAACAATTTTATTGGAATGTTACAATTCAAGTAGGGGGCGCGGTGGTGCAGTGGGTTGGACCGGGTCCTGCTCTCCGGTGGGTCTGGGGTTCGAGTCCCGCTTGGGGTGCCTTGCGGCGTCCCGTCCTGGGTGTGTCCCCTCCCCCTCCGGCCTTACGCCCTATGTTGCCGGGTAGGCTCCGGTTCCCCCGCAACCCCGTATGGGACAAGCGGTTCCGAAAATGTATGTGTGTTACAATTCAAATCTGTAATAAACTGTGAAAAACAATATGGATAAGTAGGTCTATATAATCATAATTTAAGGTCTTTTCCTTGTATATTGTGCAACTCTGTTTTGTCAAACGTTGACTATAAAACAAAAGAAGTACTTGCGTAGAATTGAAGTCTGGAATTTCAAGTGTGAAATTCCAAAACATTTTAAAAAAAATTGCAAAGGTGATCTCTGAAGAGAGACAGTTCCTGTAAACACATCAGTTTGTGTGCTGGTTTAAGTGCGTTAACAATGGGAATATCTATTTTTCTCTTTAGAAAGAAACAGTGCCAAGATATCAGTTAATATTCCAAAACAGCAACGTAATGCTTCTGCATGGAAACAGAGGGAAAGGCAGCAAACAAACAATGTTTGACGGCATTACGGCAGCATTCCTGAATATCATTCACTGTCTTTGCTTGATACATAACAAAAAGGAAAGTAAAAAATGCCAAATCCTCTGCTTTCAATGGAAAGCTAAAGCAGAAAAGTGAAACATGTTACGTAATATGCTTGTGGCCTACAGATGCATACAAGAACTAGTCCCAGCTATCTAAAAGACTTGATCATCCACTACACGCCAACCGAACCGCTTCGCTCTTCTACATCTGCCCGCTTGGTGGTCCCACGCACGAAAGGTAAAGCACAAAGGTTGTCGGTTCTGGAGCCGATGTGGTGGAACGACCTCCCCCCCTCACTCGGAACTGCTGAATCTCTTTCTACATTGAAAAAGGCTCTTAAAACTCACCTCTTCCAGACTCACTTCGCCCATCATCTCCTAAGTTCATGTAAGGTATAAATGTTCATGCTCTATAACTTTATGATCATGCCCGGATAAACCTTTACACAGCTACTCCTGTAATGTAACGTAAATGTTTATACGTATCTCAAAAAAAAAAAATACTAGGAAGGTGAATCGTTTATATTTGGATAAAATTTTATGCAGCTACTCGTGTGATGAACATTGTTTCTTTCCACCATATGAACCAAACTAACTGCACTTAAGAATCACAAGTGTCTCTTCCTGCTAATGTAATGAACACATTGCATTTTCTATGAGATGCACGTCACTCTGGAGAAAAGTATCTGTTAAATGAATGGTGATTTCAATATTCATGTAGACGTGTCGCCGGATAATCTCGCTAATAGTTTTCTGTCTCTCTTAAACTCCGTCGGTTTTACCCAAGTTGTTACCGGTCACACTTATTCCCGTAACCATACGCTCGATCTCGTCATAACCTACGGCGTAGATGTTCATCATGTTAACATTATTCCTTTAAACGAGGCTATTTCTGATCATCATTTAGTAACCTTCGATCTATACCTGCCCGTGCCGTCGGACAATAGTAAGACCAAAATCGTGCGGCATATTGATGACTGCTACTGCTAAAATTATTAATCATATTAGAAGCTCAGATTTTGGAACAAGTGTAGATATTGATCAGATGGCTCTAGATTATAATTCGGTGGTAAAATTCGCTCTTGATTCTGCTGCTCCACCAAAAACTAAACTTATTCGAAATGTAAGAAACTCGCCATGGTTCAACAAATCAACTCCTGCAATAAAGTTAGAATGTCGTAAATTAGAGCGTAAATAGCGTTCAACTAAACGTTTATTATGTAGCCTGGTCCGATTGTCTAAAAGAAATATATAAAAAGGCACTTTTTCATGCCAGATCCGAATACTACGCAAAGTTAATTGATGAAAATCACAAGAACCCTCGCTTCCTGTTTAATACCTTCGTTTACTTAACTGGTAAACATAAGATACACAATCAATGTATTTCTGCTACCATTACTAATGATGAATTTATGTCGTTTTTCAATAATAAATTAGTGAATAGCCGCAAATCCATAGTGCCCTCTAGTTCGATTTTAGCAAACATGAGCACTTCTGACGATGATGAAAGGAAATTACTGTCTTAATTCGCTCTATGAAAAGTACTACCTGTCCTTTAGACCCCAATCCCCACTAAATTACTGAAAGTCGCAGTTTCCGTGTTTGCAGAACCCATTGTTAATATTGTTAATATTACGTCGTTACTAAATGGCTGTGCTCCAAAAGCTCTTAAAATCGCCGTTATTAGACCCCTACTAAAGAAATCGGATCTGGACTGTAATAACCCATGTAATTATAGACCGATCTCCAATCTACCGCTTTTATCCAAAATTCTAGAAAAAAATCGTAGCATCCCAAATTGTAAAATATCTTAATCACCATAATATAGTTGAAAAATTTCAGTCTGGTTTCCGCACTGGTCACACCACTGAAACGGCACTTACATGTGTTGTTAATGATATTCTCATTTCTTCCGATGCTGGTCAGATCTCTATTCTTATGTTACTAGACTTGAGTGCTGCGTTTGATACTGTAGACCATAGTATCCTACTGAATAGACTTGGAAACCTGGCTGGACTAAGAGGTACTGTTCTGAAGTGGTTTGAATTGTATTTAGCTAACCGTGAACAACTTGTATTGAAATCTGACGACAGCCCCCCCGTCCATCTCTACTACTGTTCAGTATGGTGTGCCACAGGGCTCTGTGTTGGGTCCATTACCGTTCTCACTTTATATGTTACCACTGGGTGATATTATCCGTAAGCACAATGTTAATTTCCATTCGTATGCTGATGACACACAGCTTTATGTATCGTTCAAGCCTGATGATCCATCACATGGTGTTGTTAGCTAATTGTTTTACCAGTAGAAAATTATGGATGAGTAATAATTTTTTATCTCTAAATGCCAGTAAAACAGAGGCACTAGTGGTGGGTGGTGATGCTAAAACTCCCGACATAATCACACCAATCTTTACAACAAACAGTATTACCTTCAAAGGTCCGGATTGTGTCAAGGATTTGGGTGTCCTGCTGGATGGAAAGCTGTCATTTGTATCGCATGTAAATGCTTTGACTAAGTCGTGCTTCCTTCAATTAAGAAGCATAGCTAAATGCGGCGATTCCTTTGTAGACGGGATTCTGAGAAACTGGTTCAGCAGGCTGGATTACTGTAATGCTTTATTGTCGGGTTGTCCGTACCAGACTGTATCCAGGCTACAGTTGGTACAAAATGCTGCTGCGAAAATTGTCACTAGAACTAGGAAGTACGACCATATAACACCGGTACTTAAATCCTTGCATTGGCTCCTGGTCTCTTATAGAGTTGATTATAAAATCCTACTTTTGACCTATAAGGCAATACATGGCATTGCTCCGGCTTATCTTTGTGAGATGATTAATTTTTATATCCCAGGATGATATCTCCCTTCATTAGATGCAGGTTACCTTAAAGTACTTGTGATCAATAAGACCTCAGCAGCAGGTCATGCCTTTAGTCATAGAGCACCTAAACTGTGGAATAGTCTACCAGTTACTGTCAGAAATGCCCCGTCTGTTTCTGTTTTCAAATCCCGACTAAAGATTTACATGTTCACTCAGGCATTCCACCTCGTAATGTAACTCGACCTGCCTCGGTTGTTTATTTTATCACCTTTACAAAAATGCATTTTAAGTTTACTTAAGTAACAAATTACTAACTCTGTCCTATCTTCTTGTTGAGCACTACCTCGCTACATAAGACCTGAGGAGGCCAGCCAGTGGTGACAGACAAATCCCATGCTGACGGAGGATGATGTCCATCTGCCGTGACGATCGAGACGTTCCATGCCGAGCTGGGGATCCAAGATGCCATTTACCAACATTATAATTACTTATTAAACACTGGCTTACAAATTGTTACTTTCTAGAATGCCCAGGAGGGGTGGGCAACCACTGGCTCGTGGACCCCCAGAGGTTTTTTTCTCCCTCAACCTTCAGCTGGGAGTTTTTGTTCTTTTCCCCGGTGGCCAGTAGGTATACTTATAGCTCTCCAATAAGGTCTTCATTATGGTAGCCATTAGTTGACTGTCTTCTTTGTTTGTATCAATTTTTCTTCTTGCATCCCTGTGTTAAAGCGCTCTGTCACTGCGTGAGAAGAGCGCTCTATAAAAAATAAAAATAATACATGTCAATATACAGATTTAACCCTGACATAGCAAAAAAACTACCAGAGTGAGAACTGGGGGACATATACAGTAGATAAAGGAATATTACCTCCCTTCTCAATGCATATTTTATTTGGCCAGAGAGGAAGACATACAGAAGTGCCCATTGTCCGTACTTGTCTTTAACCAACCCTCTCTCTCTCTGTTAGTCCGTTAGACAAGAAGCACCATTTGGCAGTTATTCAGTCCACAGAAAGCCTATCCACATCTGAGGCTGTATTAATTCCTGTGTTAAGAATTTGGAGATTCTTCCATGGGTGATGAGAGGGGAAGAAGGTCTTATCACTCTTTTCAATTACACAAAACAGCTAAAGAAAGGTGACCACAGTTTCATCTTATCTGAAAATTTACCTTTTCCTACATTTCTATAAATAAAGATCTTTTTTTTTAGTTTTCTGAATCAAATGTCATTTTATTTACCATACCCCATCAGAAAACACCATGGTTCTCATGTACCATAGCATTAACGGCTAACCTGTGGCCTCTACTGCTTTTATTTCGTTTAAATGATTTAATTTCAAGGTAGGAGCAATGGGATGATCTGAAAATCTACGATCAAACAGAAAATTCTCAAGTAAATGTAATGAAACAAATACATATTCACTTAAAATGAAAATTCCTTTTCACTTATCAGTTAAATCAACATACAAAAGGTCTAAGTTTGAGTTTTCTGACCTATTCCAACAGCGAGTCTGATGGAGGACTGGAAGACTTTTGTATAGTTTTGAATCAGTCCTTGAACTGGGTTAGTACTGTCCTTTACACAGCAGTAACATTTCTCACTGAGTGCAGCCCTTTCTAGCCTAATTCAGCAACTGCTCTATATGATGAGACTTGTGTACAGTGAGAAAATGTGTTAATATACAAGTATGAGATTGTCGGAGCAATCAGTACAGCCTGTGGGAGAGAAACATAAGACAGACCCCTTCGGACCTCACACGGTAAAAGCACATTATCATCGTGGCCTTACGATCACATGTGGTCAAAATTGTCCATTCCATTCTTCTACACCCTCCACCTTCCACGAGCCAATGTTAGCAGTAAAAAAAAAAAAGCACTCTGGCTGGAATAAAATATAAAATCAGTCTCTTGAAAGAATTGCCTCTCTCGTTAAAAAGCATTTCATAAACTATTCAATTCCATGTTGTAATACAGACACAACTGGTTGTTTCATGTTTTAGTGGACCAAGTGTTTTTGTTTCTGAAGGCTGTTCATTCGAGCCCTATTCACACCTCTGGAGTACACTTGATCATAGTGTACAACAATTCTGTAAAAACACTGTGCTGTGTAAAAGGGATAAAATATGTAAGTTGCCCTGGATAAAACTGTCAGCTGCACAATACATAATACATTATTTGGGCCCTTCCATGACAGGTCGTGGCTTGCAGAACACAAAGTCATTCTTTATGGACTGTCCTACCTTCAGTTGTCTTTGTAATGGGTTTTTTTTTTATTATTATTATTTTCACTCATGTTCTGTATCCTTTATCTGAGAGTTATTTTCTATATGAATATAAAGGGATCCCATACCACCCCTCACTGCTCACTAGATAACATTGAATATGGGAGCCTTCAGATAAAATGTGCTGCTGGGACATCTAATTATATTCTTAGCAAGCAGCGAGTTTAAATTCCTAAATTTATACAGGATAATCATTTTGAATCAGTTATATGCCATACTGAAGATTTTGTGTTTGAATTCCTTGCCTGTTATTTCATACATGCATAACAGATATTTTATATGTGCACACAGATACATATATACAGAGCAGCTTGTGTCCAGTAGTTAAACCAAAAAAAAAAAAAAAAAAAATTTAATGAAAAGCACTTTCTCATCTGACATAATAGGTGTGTAATAACCAATTTCATGTGAAGGTTAGAGGAAATCATGTGTGTCGTAGAACAACAGAACACAGTGGAGGTGCAAAAAAAAAAAAAAAAAAAAAAAAAAACAAACCTCAGTTTACATTGGTTAATCCAAGTAGGTTCAAGTATGTAAATCAGAACCATCGCACAAGTTTACTATTTTGCACACAACGACCAATCCTATAGGGTTCACATACATATATATTATAGTACACACTGTGACAAGCTGCAAAAATTCCATCGACTAAGGTTACGTTTCTTGAAAGCAGTGCTACGCTAAGCTGCCGTTTTTTTTGTTGACATGGGCACGCTGTACATCACAGGGGTGGCAGTAACCATGGACACAGATGAAGTTCCCCACTGAAAAGAGAACAAGTTAATGTCCCTGAAATTTCCATTATTTCATATTCTCCCCTCATTAACCGCTCCTTCAGCGGGGCTTTCCGAGAGCAAACTCTATAACGTCAGAAATATTTCTTTCTATCCGAAAGACTGACGTAGAGCAACCGGTGCTCATCTTGCTGTGAGCTCCACCATGGCTTCCTTCCACCTTCCCACAGTACAGAACATCCCATCTGCCAGAAAACGAGGCTTACAGCGCTCGGCGAGTTTTCCGTTTTAATACGCTTCTGTGTGTTGGCGTTACGGTTGGCTTAGCGTTGGAGACGACGTCAACGTGGCATTGTTTGTGTGGCCAGGGCCGGCACTCTGGGCCAAATGTCAGACAGCACGCTAACATGCCAACGTGTGAGTCACACACTGTTGCAGTATTAAAGGGTAGCCAGGGTCAGTTCTTTGAAACAGCAGTGCTTTAAACACATTATGAGCCCTGGGCAAAACACACATTATTGTTGGGGTAATATTTTTGGATTTATCTCATGCAAAATTTGAAATGCTTCCTGAAATATCCCAAATTAAAAATAACTCATTATAAGGGCTCATTATACAGGTAAGTAAATATTTTTGAAGCTGAGCCATGAACTGCTAACCTTCATGCTGTATATGCAAATCAGTATAACTGCTTTACTTAAGAATATGCAAGAAAAAACTGAATATTTTAGTTTTGCACATAGACTAAAATTATGAATAAACACACACACACCTTCTGAACCGCTTGTCCCATACGGGGTCGCAGGGAACCGGAGCCTAACCCGGCGACTCAGGGCGTAAGGGGACACACCCAGGATGGGACGCCAGTCCATCGCAAGGCACCCCCAGCGGGACTCGACCCCCAGACCCACTGGAGGGCAGGACCCGGTCCAACCCACTGCGCCACCGCGCCCCCCTTATGAATAAACAGATTTTTGAATTACATTGTGTCATTAATTTTCACTGAAACAATCAGAATCAGATGTCCAAATATGAAATAAAGTCAGTGGGCATACCAATAATGAAGAGTAATGAAATGTCACTGTGCATCATGTTCTAGCAAGAAACCCTACAATCAGTCTGCTAATCATCTCTACAAGCACTCAGTTGTTTAACAAGAAAAATGCTGCCATGATGCTGGTAGAGCTCCCCAACCTTGTCATGCTTCTGTAGTATGACAAACCATGACTTCTCCCGCTAACTACAGTACACAGTGATCTCCACCAGGACCCTCTGTGGAAGCAAAAGCAGTTTTCTCTTGCTATACGACTCTATTTCTTAAAATATACTACTCCGCTGTCCAAGGCAAAGTTATTGAACCTCAATTGGTTTAATAACATACCTTGCTAAACGGATAAAATTCTCAGTTACTCTAAAGAAAACCCCCAGCTAAGCAGCTTGGAGTCACATGCAGTGAGAATTTGCATTCTTGTGTTATATTGCTGGAAAATGGGTTCATCTTCAATTCCTGATGTCACAGTTTGTCAGTTGCTTTTGCGCTTTCTTCTCTCAACTCATCGACACGTTTATGTTTCGGGGGGATATATCCTTTTTGACAACTATCCATGGAGTCGCCATGGCCTCGATGGCACCTAACAAAAAGAAATCCTTTTTGAGGAACCGCTTTGTACCTGCCCACATCCAGGCCCTTGTATGTCACAACACCCATCTATGGTCATGCTCCATCACAGAAGTGGGGATAGCACCCAAAGTTCCACCGGTGGTTTCCACAAGGGTGGATGCGGAGTGTCAGTCACTAATTCCATGCATTATTTATACATTCTCCTTTTTGGCAGGGAAAGAGGGTTGCTCAATCTCTATTTAGATAGCTGCTCACAGCAAGAGGGTTAATGGGTCAGAGCAGCTGCCACCCCTCAAATGCAAACCCTCCTTTCAAGTGCGACTGCTCAGTTCTCCTGCATTTATCCAAGCCTTGTTCTATTTACCTGTGCCATGCTGGGAGGAGGGGTAACTCAGCCACAAAGCTGTGTAATTATGAAACACTTCTATAAAAGATTTTTTTTCTAAGAAGCGCAGAAGCTGTCTGTCTGAGAGCTTAGCTAAAACCTCCCTTAATTCCTGGTTTTTTTAATCAATACTTAATATATAGAGCCCCAATGGCCTCCCAAAATGAACAACATCATGTAAAAGTAATCTTGGAATTATACTATTGCATTTTTGTCATCTGCTGCTTTAAGCCCAAAAGCTACCTTCCCGCAAGTTCTTTTATTGTTCATGAGAGAGTTCCAAATTATTCTTTTCCATCAGCTGTTGAGGATTGTTTTTCAACGTTGTTCCACGTATCCTAATGTACAGAAACAAAATCCTGGAACTCAGTCTCACCAAAAACATTAGGTAGCAAATTATTATGGCACTGATGACCCTGTAACATTGTAAACCACTTTAGAGTAAAAAACCAAAACTGGAAACATCTGCATTCACACATTTAAAATATCTTTTTACGGCTTTGCCACAATGTTTTTAGGGATAAGATCTGAATTCAACACACTAAGGAAGGGGGAGGAGAGAAAAAAAAAAAAAACAGCATGTTTGTATAGACTGATGAAAACATCTCTAAACATTACTTTGTAAGGAATTCGGTATATTTTGCAATGAATGGGACTTTCATCTTCTTGGTCTTATTCTCACAAGAGCTGGACCCCTCCCAACCCATCATGCATGAACCACTAGTGTCACATAGTGGGGTCTCAGACTGCAGACTCTGCAACCCTCTCCACTGGAAGGACTGTTAAAAGTCTCCGGGCTCCCCGTGGAAAAACTAACACGTTCCTCGCAGCCAGATCGATTTGCGCAGACCCGACTTAATGCACTGGTGGCAAGATGCTTAGGCAAGAAAAAAAAAAAAAAAAAAAAAAAAGAGAAAGCAGGGTCTTCTTATTGACTGCCCCCCCACCCCCCACCACACTACACACAGCATCCTTTCAAACCCATCTCTACTGCGTCCGATTTCAGTGAAACCAGAAGCAGCGTGATTCAGTTTTGTTTCACTGTAGACAGAGTGTCTGGCATAAACAATTGACGAAACTTTGCGTGAATGTGGCGTGTGGTGGCGGCGGTCACTGGGAGGGTGGCGATTGCACCGTGGCAGCTCTTCGAAGCCTTCTTAAAGCACTAATACAAGAATCGCACTCCATACAAGGTGCCTGCTTTCTCCTGGACTGCGGGAACACATCAGGAAGCCGGTGACTCACAGGCTGGGATCGGCGTCGCTGCCGCCGCCGCCATGGACTCATTTCAGCTCAACTGCTGGGGCAAAGATGAACAGCAGCACCTAAATGCCTTTTATTGATCGGAGCAGCGCGGCCAGGACGGAGCTTTCCTTGTGTCCATTTATGAGTCGTTACTCATTCATTCACACGACGGCCTGGGGAGACAGCGCTACGATTAAACTGCTTTCTTCCTGTTTATTTAATCATGGCATTGCATATACAAGAGACACATGTCTGAAATACAGTTCATTTGTTTCAAGTATTGCATGCAGAATACTAATAATGTACTACAGATACATAATTGTTTTCTTCATGAGCTGGGGATTTTCTAAAAATGCCATTATGTTTCATGGCATATACACGCACACATTTTCTGAACCCCTTGTCCCATACGGGGTCGCGGGGAACCGGAGCCTAACCCGGCAACTCAGGGCGTAAGGCCGGAGGGGGAGGGGACGCACCCAGGACGGGACGCCAGTCCCTCGGAAGGCACCCCAAGTGGGACTCGAACCCCAGACCTACCGGAGAGCAGGACCCGGTCCAACCCACTGCGCCACTGCATCCCCTCGTGGCATGCGGTCTTGCAAAAAGGCCAAAGTTACCATTTTCGCACCTTAGTTTGAAGTAATTCAACTGGCAAAAACAGTGTATTCAGACCTCAGAAGCCACACAAACATTTTACATTCAATGTGCAAAATTCTCAAAACAATTAAAGAAAAATAGCTAAAGTGAACATTTGATATTATGTAAAATACGTATATCATGCACACAGTACGCGCAACTGAAATGGCACTTATTTTAAGTAACATGAATAGAGGAGAAGGATCTCTTTGCTCAGATACAAAAATAAGAGGAAAGCTGTGACCCTGGAAGTGAAAGATGAAAAGTTATATTGGGCACAAGGTTTAAAGGCCTTCTGAAATGAAAACCTTGAACTCAGACACGGGAAGTTACCGATAATGAATTATTGCTCGAACTGAGGTCAGCGCAGTGGACGGTAACCTTCCGGGCAGTTTGTACAGCAATAGCATCGCCATTTTTTTAGAGAAACAAAACAATTTACATCGGATCCTGCATGTCTTTCTCTTTACATTCATTTACAACAGCTAGGTTTTGTATTGTTACAAATAAAAAATTAAAAAAAAAAAAACCCCATGATGAGCACGGTTGCTTAATTAGGTTGTGTTTATTAAGCTTTGTGAACCACAAAAGATTATATCTTAATTAGATACAATTCATATTCTGCTTACACATCTGAACACTTGAATAGTTTTATGAATACTTCATCAATGCTTGTGGTGTTGATGGTTTAAGGCTGTAACCCAAGTCACGTGCTTTAAAACAGCATTGAACATACATCGATGCTTCACCGAATCAAACATTATGTTCGAAAAAACAATGTTCGATGTTTCCAGAGAACACTGGTTCTAGAGGTGTCGTCTGGGGCAGCTGTCTTAAATCCAGTTACAGAACCATCCGGGTATACAGGGTCTACTTGCAGTCACAGTACTGCACACTCAATAACAGGATAGTGCGCATGTGAGGCTGACCAGATAACCCTCTGCATCCTGCAGTGTAAGCACAGTGACTAGAGGGACCTAAAGCACACAAAACATGGAGTTTGTCCCACAGCAGGCGATCCAAGACTTCCTTCTACCTGATTTGAGATGAAAACACCAACAGACCTCATGTACTAGATTCGCCTGCTCATGGGTACATGGATTATGGGTCAATTACCTCCCAAACTGAGTATGTACAACAATAAAAACACATAATCTGGTAGCATAGTGGTTTAAGCTCTTACCTATGGACCTGAATGTCAGAGCTTTGATTTCCCCACCTCCAGCTGCTCTACCCTTGAGCAATTTTAAGATAAATACCTTGTTTCCATAATAATTACCCAGTTGTAAAAATGGACAATTAGTTGAAAGTAGTATAACCCTATAAGTCACTTTGGAGAAAAGCATCTGCTGAACATTAATACTAGAAAGACACAAAACAAGAGTGACTGTAACAGCCCCAGAGTTTAAAATCCCACATATTCAACAGAGGCACCACCTGTGCTCCATATAACTAACCCAATGCACCTGTTTTCAATTAACCTCATCTCCCCTGCTCCCAGGCCAATAAAAAGGGGGAAAGGGTAGACACCTATTTTGTGAATTCTTGAGTGCTACTTTCCTTATGATTCACTAGTGAGACCTCTTCACTGACCTGGTAGCCTTTCAGTGTGTTTTCTGAGCTCTTGGCTACACCAGTTCTTTGTGATCCTGTGTACCACCCTGTTGTCTTTGTTTTAACTGTACATGTAGCACAGTTTCCCCTCCTCCCTGCCCTCTGTGTTTCTCACACACTTTATCTCCAGGTTTGCAATGTGCACTAGCACACACATTTAAATTTTTTCCATTTAGCTACATACAATGTTAAGGTTACAATTACTTACCTATTCACAAAGCTGAGTAATTTTACTGGAATAGGGTAAGTACCTTCCTCAAAGGTACTACAGCCAGAGGTGGGAATTGAACCTATAACCGTTGGATTCAGACACAGTAGAGATAACCACTAGGCTACCAGCTGGCACGCAGTTCTATATGTGTCCGCTGGGCAAGATCCAATAATAGGTTGACCTTCGATATTTGTCTTGACCATTACATCACAAATAAGCAAGGTTTCACTTAAGATGTAAAAAGAAAACAAGATTAATGCTAATTTAAAAAACTTGACAAGTAAGACAATGACCAATATAAGTCCAAAAATATTAAACTTCATCAGTACTAACAGTTTCAGTCTCACTATGAAGGACAAAACAACAACTTGAGCCCCAACTTTTACTTCCTATCCTAATCTCCTTTTTAAAGGACAACTTGATTGAGCTTATTGGTTCTTATGTGGAAAAAAGTCCCAGTTGAAACCATCAGTCTTGGAGATGGGGGAGGTAAGGTCTGAGGTTCAGCATGCCACACTGTGAAGAAAACAAAATTCAGTTTCTGGAAAAAAAAGTGTGTGTCCAAAACATTAGAAGACCCAGAAATTTTTCTCAGTTGACTTAATATAAAAATTATGAAACAAAAACCAGGGAAGACTGCGAGCTCTCATGAAACACAAATATCTGTATAGTCTGTATGTACTTTTTTTTCTAGAAGAAATCCATAATCTCACTGCTTAGTCCTTATGTAACACCTCTCATCTTCACAACTGGACATATCAGACAACTAAAGCCTCTGTTAGTAAAAATATTGGTCCAAAATGTGGAAATAATTGAGTTTGTCTTGTATCAAACTGATATTATGGTTCAAAAAATACCAGTATAGACACAGAGACATTACACAGGCCGACAAGGATAGAAATGGCTATAAAAGTGGATGCAATATGAGCGTAAGAAAAATCAGGACAATGGTATGTCAGAATAAAAGTGAAACATGGATGTGTTTAGTAGCGTATTATAGAACAATCACATTAAGCAAACAGTATTAACACGGCATAAGGACAATGGCTATTAAAGTGGAGTGTAATGATTAGGCGAGCGCAATCATAAAGACAAATTGATGGCAACATGGCTTCCAGCCCTCAATACTTTCATTACTCCAAACAGATGGCCAACAACAGATGACCTGAAAACACAGAAAAAGGTCAAAAAATGGAATTTATGTGGCAAATTCCAGAAAGCAGCAAATTCGTCAGTATTAGGCCTGATCCTGTGGTAAACAACGAAACACTGGCCACTCTGAAGAACACCACTTTTTGAACAAAGCGATATATTGTCTCCAAAGGCTCGTAGTATGTCCTCCTTTTCTTGATAATATACCCTGTGGCTCAATGTGCAGTTTGCAGTGATTTTTTTTCTTATCCACTTGCTCTGGACAATGCAGCTGCATGTGAAATTGAAATCCTGCAGATTTGAGTCTATAAGCCAACCAGGGATATTGATTTTTTTTTTCCCGTTCTTTGAATAAAAGCCACAGGGAAGTGGGGAAGAGGAGGAAAAGGTCAGTGTACATTAGTTACAGTACACCCATAATGTGTGAAGTAGTTACAGTCTAATAAAAATTATACACATTTAGCTTTTGTAAGCTAAGGAGTAAATGGGGAAAAAAACACGATTCATCAAAACAGCTCCAGCAAAAAAAAAAAAAAGTGTTTTTATATGTGAACAGCATATAGCAAATTGTAGGACTGTAAATAGTACAGTCATCTACATTACAAACAAAAACTAAATGTAATTCCACCCAGATAATAATAATAATAATAATAATCAACGCTGTCGTCATCATCATCGTAAATACATATTACAACTGGGTTTCTTAAAATTAAATCTGGACAGTAATAAATTTTATGCAACACAGCTGAAACATAATTTGGATTATCTGTTCATGAGCTACGAGATGTTTTTGGAACGAATAAACTCCCCAGTTCCTCTCAGACAGTGAGGCCACACTTATTGTAACTGAGACTGCTATCATTTCAAAGACCATAAAATTCAGCTCCACAGGTGTGGCACAGCAGGAGGCCCAAAGAGCCAGAGGAGTTAGTGTACATCATCCCGCACCCTGCCGATCCTCTGACCTGGATACTCGGCAGAGTGGAATTAATGACAGGCCGTCTCAGTATCCCATGTAGCTCTGGAGCCAATGAGCATCACAGCAGGAGAGCATGTAATGTCCCCATAACGCCATCGTAATGTTTTTGGAAAAACTGCCGGTTGGGGAGGCCTCTGTTTCTCTGTTTCCTGCTCTGCCCAATTTAAGTAAATTCTCACCCCCCCAAAAAAAAAAAAAAATAAAACTGATGAGCGAATTAAAGCGTTAACACTAAAATCAACAGACTCCGAAGCTGGAGCTTTGGCAGACGTTCCACCTGTGCTCAATTGTTTCTCATCGGAATATGAACCAGAGCAGAGCGCATATAAGCAGGATAACTGAATCATCCTTGCTGTATGTCTACACTTCTCCGCAACCCCCAGATTTTCTATCAATAGGAACACCATACGATCCCACCATGGCCCTGTGTTCTTCACATCAAGCCCCTTTTGTTCCTGTGTAATCGGCCCCCAGGAAGATGCTGTCTGTTTAAAAGGACCAGAATGTGTGTCGGAAACATGGGATTGTAGATGCAGGGTGCTCTGGTGGAGATGCTTTTCTGGAAACTGGTTGGAACCGGATCAATGGTTCTTGCTGGGAGATTACAGTAATCCGGCCAATAGGGTACCGTGGCATGCTCTGGGATTTCAGTGCTCGACTGTGAACAGATAAACTGTGTAATCTTGAAGGAAGTTGCAGACCACCCTAATCTACTCTGAAGTTGAGACGGAACCGGGGATTCCAGCCATCGCACTCATTCGGCTGCTCTGGACCCATTGATCTGTGGATCTGGACTCGTTGATCCAAAGCGTGATTTTCCTGAAAAGGCTTCATTCAGCTGTATTCCAAGTCTTCAAAAAAAAAAAAAAAAAATCTGCAATCAATGACCATGGGGAATCACCCATACAAATATTTTTCTGTACCACGATGAATCTCTGAACGCATCTTTTAAAAAGAACGGAAACGTTGCAGTTCTTCCGCTTTTCCGAATTTCCGAGCAGTTCCAAGAATATAATTTGTTGTTAAAGGGTGAAAATAAAGAGAAAACCTAAAACTCTAATGACTTATTCCACAGAATAAGACAGGCTGAAATAAATCAGATGTGATAATAAACACATTGTTTGTAGGAATAAAGGCAACAAGTTACTTACAGATTGATCACCTTACAGTTAAAGGACCGAATCCCACTCCCACTGTAGTACTCTTGAGCAAAGTACTTGCTCTGTATTGCTACAATAAGAATTACCCCGCTGTATACATTGATAAATCATTCCAAGAATCTTAGTATGTAAACATAACACCGTACGTTGCCTTGGAGATAAATGTTATCTTAATGAATAAATGATAATAATACAAGAACACAAATTAATTCTCTCAGCGTTTTCAACATGAGAATGTACTGACTCAGTGTGCACTGCTGTCTGGGAGATGCAGCTGAGATTTAAACCAGGCAGATGTCATCATTAAACCTGGACCCTGTGGTCTCCAAGTACAGCTGCCCTTGAGATGCAGAAGCAGGACAGTTTGTCCTTTTTTTAAAAATTGTCCTCATTTTTTAGATTGTTAAAGTGTGCGGCCTATGTAATCAGTGGCGTCACTAGGGTTGGCGTCACTAGGGTTGATGTCACCTAGAGCGGTAACTCATTGTGTCGCCCCCTCCATGGACCTCCTCCAGGACCGGACCGTACGGAATCCTGAGTAACATTTTCTGTACTAATGTTACTCGTAAATCGTAATTCGTAACCGTATATCACTGAATGCTATGTGACATAAACAATCAGCAAAATTAAAATGACACCTTTAAATTACAATATCATACGCACAGCCTAAATGTATTTTTACACGTACATAGTTTCACGTGGTTAAAGTGAAAATTCGGTAAGAAAACGATAGAATTCGAAGCAAAAACGTTTAAGAACTACATCGAAATTATGTTTACTTTAATGTTATCGATATCGGTCGACAAAAACTAATTACCACAATTTTGTAGCTAAAGCGCCAGAAAATTTGACAAAATCAGCGACCGGCGTAAAAACAGCAGCGGCGGCGACGAAAACAAGGGTGCGTGCTTGGAGCGCGTGGAGACGAATCCACGTGATTCGAAGCGTCGCTGTAATTGGGTAATAATTGCAGAGAGCTGTGAGCGGAGCGCATTGGAAGGTTCAAAAAGTAAATTAGCGCAGAGTTTTATCCTTGTAGCTACAATGATACGTGTAAGATGGGCCTTATTACGAGAAATATTTTTATTCCTTAGCAACGGGGATTACTTTTATAGAAAAAAAAATAGATTTCTGCTGAAAAACTGCACCAAGATTTTACAGACAGTCATTCTGGTGTCACCAAGTGCGGTCCGCACCCCCCTAGTGACGCCGCTGTATGTAACGCCTGGCGGTGGGCTGCGCCGAAGACCCTCGCGGTGGCTCGTGCGAATCAGTAAGTAGGAGACTCTTCAGCCGGCGCACCCAGGCACACACCAATTAAAAACTGAATGAATAACATCACGCTTGATGTCTTTTGTGCCGTCTAATTGGTCTTCCACACAGAGTGGCCTAATCGTTTTGAATGAATTCATATTAATTGAGTTGTGTTTTGTATTAAACTAACAATTTGAATTCATTACCATCTGTTTTTTAATCTAGCCATTGAACAAGTTCTGCATTCACACACTTTGGTTTCAGTCTCTAGTGAAATAACCTGTAATATTTCATTGTTTTGTTGTTCTTTTGTACAAATTTACATGCACTGAGCTTCACTATATTTAAACCTCCTCAGAGTATAAAGAGACGCGTATTAAAATATTTAGAAGCTATGAAATTTTTCAGTAGCATCTAAAAATAATTATTTGAAGTACTAATGCACAGCCTTTTCTCTTATACAGATGGAAGGATATACCTCTAACAGAGCCCAGACTATGATTATTTCATTCTGCATCCATATAAAAAAAAATGCTACGAATCATTAAAAAACACAAAAGGTAGAACTTCTATGTACAGGGGACTATAAATAATATTACAATTAGCATCACTTTATTCCAATAAAATGACCACTTTTTATTACTACTTTTTTGTTGGCGCTAAAGTGTTTAATACCTTCCTCAAGGATATGTGAGCTGGGCCAAAAATAGAATTATAAAGCTTCTCGAATTGGTTCATAGTGTACGGGTCTTAGTAATAGTCCACAGTGTTCTAGAGAGCAAAAAAAATCACATTCCAACACCCAGTTAGTCTTCCCGAAAGACCAGCTCTCCATCCTCTCCCCTGTCAGCCTTCATATGTCCTCACTCGTGATTATAAAGACATTATGCTGGTTATAAATGACATTTCTCCTAATTGGTACCTCCGAGTTACGGCTTCTTCGGGAACGTGCGGGTCAAATGAGGCCGTGTTTGCAGAACACCATGTGACACGCTGGCGGCAAGTTTACTGCCTTCGTTAACCGTTTCGTGAACCGTTTTATGAACAAAAAATAGATACTCTGAATGTTTGAAAATCAAACAAAAGAGTGTATCCAAAACCCAAAATCCTATTATCCCCTCTGTGACACTAGTTGAAAAGAACAAGAAAATTATTTCCAGTTATAATTACGGAGTACAGAGAAAAGTCTTTAAAGTTTTTTGGCGAATGGCCGAGCGAGGGGAGGAAGACGACTTTATTCATATTTGACATTGCGTCTGACGAAACCAAAATTGCTCTCACATCACACTTTGCACAGAATATGTCCCCCTGTCCTTATGTCTGACACCATGTTTCTCCACAAGGTCACCTTAACTTGTCTTCACCCTCAAACGCTCTTTAGCGCACAGACACTCAAGGTCAGGATTGGAACTTTCCAGATCACACGTGGATGTACAGCACAAGTGAGCTGAAGGCAATAATGACACATACTTACGTGTCCACGTAACATTTTGAAGACTGCAAATTTATAAAAGCTAATAGTAAACATCTGTACGCAAAAGTCCAACAAGTTCAAGCCACGGTCTTCTCGGTCACATCATACGGATGCAAGAGTTGGACGGTGAAGAAGATGGACAGGAAGACAAACGATGCCTTTGAACTATGGTGCTGGCAAAGAATCTTGCGTTTACCCGGGACGGCCCTGAAAACAAATATGTGGGTATTGCAGAAGATCGAAGCAAAGACATCACCGGCAGCTCGGACGACACGGCTTCGACCCTCTTACTTCGGACACATCATGCGGGAAGAGCGGCCAATGGAAACGGACATCATGCTGGGCGGAGAGGAAGGTCAACGTAGAAGAGGAAGGCCAGCTATTCGGTGGATCGACGTAGGCACCGCAGCCACGGATGGCCCGCTTTCAAGTCTTAGCCGGTTGGCGGAAGACCAGGACAATGATCCACAGAGTCGCCATGAGTTGACGCCGAATCGACGGCACCTAAGAACAATAGGAGACAAAACGTAATTTTTTAATCTGATCAACCATATATTTTATACTGTCTTTTTGGGTTTTTTTTTTTTTTTTTTTTGTCATTGCTCTTATTTCAGAATTTGATGACAAGGTGAGTAAAAGATACCTGGTAAACAGAGACATTTCACGTTAGATTTACATAAGATGTTAGCTGACAGGGGGTGCGGTGGCGCAGTGGGTTGAACCACAGTCCTGCTCTCCGGTGGGTCTGGGGTTCGAGTCCCGCTTGGGGTGCCTTGCGACGGACTGGCGTCCCGTCCTGGGTGTGTCCCCTCCCCCTCCGGCCTTACGCCCTGTGTTGCCGGGTTAGGCTCCGGTTACCCGTGACCCTGTATGGGACAAGCGGTTCAGAAAATGTGTGTGTGTGTGTGTGTTAGCTGACAATTCCAATACACTGCGTACGTTTTTGTATGTGCGTTCGCGCGTGAACGCCGGTTCATTCTTGCTGTCTCTTAGCACTATGCTTACCCTGACAGGATTTGCATCTGGATGTGCAGTTGCTGAAAATGGATGGATTGATACACAAACATTTACATGTATTCATTTATCAGATGCTTTTCTCCAAAGCGACGAAGATCTATAGAAAATACAATGCGTTCATTACATTAGCAGGGAGAGACACTTAGATGAAGACGTGCGATTCTGAAGTGCGGTCAGTTTGTTTCTTTCCACCATACGAACCAACGTTCATCACACGAGTAGCTGCGTAAAACTTTATCAGAATATTCACGACTCCTCATCAGCTTCCTAGAGATTTTTTCTTTTGGGATACATATAAATATTTACATTACATTCGGATATATATGCATACACTGAACAACAAAAGGTTTTTTCATGAAGGGCTCCCTTTTGTTTATGAGAAGAGAGCAATTTGTCCCCCTTCTCCCGCTTTCAGCCTTGGAGGTATGCGGTTTGATCTGCGATGTGTCAGTCAGCCATCGTTCTCAGCGCAGGGGGTTGAGTCCGAGAGCCTCAATCTGGCCTCGAATTGCCTCACGTTTACCACGGTTCACGGCATCCGCTGCCGACTTATATCGCCGGCTGAATTTTCACAGCAAGAATCTGAACATGCTGGCATGGGCTTTACACACACACGTTTTTCTGTGCGTTATGTGTGCTGCAAATACGTGCCACGAATGTGAATCCACTACACAGGTAACCCGCAAGAAACCCCTTTGATCTCTGCATACTTTGCTGCTCTGCTTATTTATAAGGGCAACGCAACATCTCTGACAGTTTATGGATGAATTACAACATTTCTCCAGCACGATGTTTTCTCCATCAAAAGGCAGAAATGCCACGTCAGAGTAGTGACACCGTCTATGTTCAACTGAATTCCTTTTATTTGAATTAAAACACCATGTGGTGTGAATATGCAACATCCCCTCTCTCTGTTAAAATGTTCCTTCTGACTAATGAAAAGGTATTACAGTTTTTTACAACTGCCAACAATCATCTTTCAGTACCGAGTTCACTTCTCAAAACTCTTCATTCAACTCTCCACACCAACAGAAAGCGTGAGAACTGTTCATTTCATGCCCAAAATGCACTGAAGCGCTCAAAGAACTACAAACCTCTCAATATATATATAGATATATATATATATTTTCCCCCCTTTCCACAAGAATATTTTGTCCATCAGGGCACACTGACCTGAAAAATGCTGCCAAGACAGGTGGCATAATTTTCCAGATGGTTTATTTTACATCAGGCTTCCATAAAGCAAATAGTTTTGTGCTCTCCCCATTCTCTTTATTGTAATTATAGATATTTATTAGTTCTTTGCGTACCCATTTTTTAACGGACTTTGCAGCACCAAACAGGACGGCATACGCACCACTCTACATTGTACCATCACGATACACGCAATATATAATGCTGACAAACAAAAAGTGATGAAATGTGAAAACAGTGACGTTTTGAAAAAGTGGACTCAGTACTGAGGAATGCATGTAACCAAATGTTAAATAAAAAACGAAAAAGCTGTAAATTTGCTATTTTTTTGTCTCTTCTGTCGCTTTGAAGAAACAAGTCAGCTAAACGTACAATGTTTTGCTTTGACAGGGAACCATTTTTTCGATTTTTACATGCGGTTTTTTTCCAGCTGAAAAGAAAATGCCGACTGGAATTCTGCAGAAAGCCAGATTGATCACAGGAGCCGCTGGCCTGCTCTGTGTTACTTGCTGCCATTCTGGGCCGCTGTTTCATGCGACAGTTTTACTGTCTCCAGGAGAATAGCCTTTGTTATCTGAAGCCCCTTGGGGGTTGAAGGAACGGCAATTATTTGTTTAAACCCCATTAGCATTTATCAGGTGTGTACACTTCTGATGGGCGTTTCGTTCGCTGGGGTGTGTGTGTGTGAAGAAGCTGGAAATTAATTACATTCTCACGTGTCCCTGTGAAGCTGGGAATCCTGGAGGCGACCGCTATCTACTCCTCAGCACCTGAGAGACCCCAGGAGCCACAGAGATGGGATCCAGGAGGTCCAGTCTGAACGGCTTCGATGCCCGTTCTTACCGTACCGAGAGAGACCGTACACTTGACTTAATGAGTCCTTACGGCATTCTAACCCAACACTGGGCCGAACTTGAAAGAGAAAAAAAAGACATTCCGGCCTAGCGGAGTCATTGTTGCAAGTGATATTAGGAAATATAATGTCGAGGAGCCATTCCATCCTACAGCCATGCCATTCATCTTGACAAAAAACACACCGTAAACAGATTTCTTGAAGAGCCACTGACTGCCGCACTCATCGTGTTTCGGAAATATAGTGCACATAGGAGGCTAAGAAAGAGAGCGAGACAGACATGAAGAGGCGAAAAAAAAGAAGACTTGAGTTGATAGCATCATGATTCCACTGTGAATCGGATTGTAGGGTTGCTGGACTGGTAATGATCCACCGAATGAATTCTGTTCTGACATCAAACGGAAAGCGACTGTGGGAGCAGAAAACCCTGCTGAGGGAACCGGGGATGGCATTGCAATATGAACATTCATAAATAGAACATGGACAGAATCCTTAAAGTATTGCTCATGAGTCACCTCTTTACAAATGGTCACATTTTCCTAATTGACACCGAAGAGTTGTGGGTTAACACTGACATCGGCCTTCCATCCCTAAGCATATACGGCAGCAACTTTCTGCTGCTGTTTATATTTATGTACTTAGCTGAGGCTTTTCTCCAAAAGAATGATTCACTCCTTTATGCAGCTGGGCAATATTTGCTGGAAAAGTTTAGGGTAAGTACCATGCTGAAGGGAACTACAACGGGAGCTTGGATTCAAAGTTCAGAGTCAACTGCTGTAACCACTATGCCATCTGCTACCTGGTATAAACCTATATGTGTAAAGTTTACTGCTGTCATTAGTTAATATTAACTGCTTCTCCAAGCCACGGTCATAGTGGTCAGAGACGTTCTGAGAAGCTCAGGGCAGCAGGCTAGTCAGGGTACACACTGGAAGGGATACCAGTCCATCACAGGGCAGCCACACACAGACAGCGTAAAGTCAACAATTCACATAAAAATTCACCTGACTTTGGGCTGTGAGGGGAAACCAGAGAACCAGAAGCAAACCCATAAAACCCATGAGAAGAACATGTAAACTCCACACAGACTGATCTAGATTTAAATCCACATCTAAACCCATAGAGCCCATCTGCCGCGAGACACCAGCAATACCTGCTGTGCTACTGTGCAGACCCCATATTAAAGGAGGACTGTCATTCCAAAATGAAAAGCTTCAGTCTCAACTGGACACAAATAAATCATTCTCATCATCATCATCACATGCAGCATGATAGTCATGAAAAGCATAGATGAAATTGAGTAAAGGACAAAATACACTGATAAAACAAACAAACAAAAAAAAACTACAGACAAGGTCATAGTTAAAATTAAGCTACTACAAAATTAAACTATTGATAGGATGTAGAAGCCATCTGGTGACACAGTGACTGTGTATTCTAAGCAAGGACAGTACTGGCTGAAATTTATGGCTGGCTCGTAATGACTTTCTGATCTAATCCAAGAAATTTAAACCAAAAAAAAAAAAGCTGGGAAGCATAAAAGAGAAGCACCAAGAAAGGGTTGGACTGGGAAGGATATCAAAAGCCTAATAGAGGGGTTCTGGTTCTGAATTGTACTTACTGGTAGAACACTGCAGTCGTCGTTTTTATCCACATTACTCCCCTGGCTGCTCAAAAAAAAAGAAAAAAAAACCTTTGTAGATGGTTTCAGCAGGTTTGAAACACATCTGACTGCTTGTCTCTGGCTCTCCCAGGGTTTCCGGTAAACAAATACAAATAGACCGCATCGCTTTACTTTGATCATTTAGCGCTCACACTTGTTTTCCCACCCTAAATCAGTGCTCTCTTGATGCGGTGACTTCTGGGACACAGGTGAAAATCACCCCACGAGCATTCGTCAGCAGACACACGTCTACACCAAAGCGAGTGTCACCAAACCAAAGGAAAAATACATCTCGCTATATATAAGAGAGATTGTATGGAAAATAGCAAAACTGCTTCGCATGGAAATTGCCTCCTCAAAAAAACAAACATTGCAACATGTAGCAAAATATATGCCATTAATTTTCTGGGCTGTTTTCGGATATTAAAAGCATGGCTCCATCCTGCTGCAATGAAACAGGAGTTGAGCTACTGGTGACAGTCCTGACCCAGTTTAGCCCCCCCCACCCCACCCCCAACCTTATTTTTCTCACTTGACATTCCATGTGTCCATAGGTGAGTGACCACATCACCTTCTGTCACTGATGTTGTTCTCATGACAGACCCGGAGGGAGGCACCCCATCCTAACTGTCATCTGCACTTGACTGGCAGATTGACATGCGGTGGCAGATACATTCAGCAGAAGAGGATCTGTGTTTTCCATAATATATGCAAACAAAAGGAATATGAACAAAAAGAGATTGAACCAAAGACATTTTCCATCAGAGGATTTTTAATTAATTGCCACAAAAGGCTTGTAATCCTTTCAGCGCACGCCTGCAGATACCCTTTCTCATCAAGATCTTGATTTTTCAACTTGATAATGGAGTCAGATATTACTGCTCTTTGCAAGAATGGGATTATGCTTAGAGAACAGAGGCTGAAACATTGCTTTAGTAAAATGAGAAACGGTGGTTTTTTTTTTCCAGCTCAACAAACCGCCCATTAACGTCGATTGTGTCGGAGTGGCAGGGAGGCATGTATCCGAAGAGCTTCGGACCAGGCAGGTATAGAGATGCCTGCTTGCTTGTAAGAGTAATAACATGTTTAGAGAATCCAAAAGAAACTCCGATTATTTAAGTTCAAGTGGCTTTTTGCCGTCATTCCTCTATACGGCTTGTATACGGTGGAACGGAATGCCGTTTCTCCGAGAACACGGTGCAACACGGAACGGTACGCAAGACCACATAAAGTGCGAATGCACAGTGCGAGATGACGACTGTACAGGACAATAAATACGCAGGACATGGGCTGTAAACTGCAAACGGTGTGTAGCAGTTATTTGTGTAAAGCAACTTATTAAGAAATCACTTTAAAGTGCTACTAAGAGATCAATACCAATAGAAACAATAAAGATATAAATGCTACATACACAAGAGAACGCGGGTTCGATCCTTGCTCAGTGGGTTTTTTTTTTTTTTTTTTTGAACGATTAATATTTTTCTATCTTTTAACATTTAAGGGCCCAATTCTGTTCGCAATTAATCACAGTTAATAAAAGAGCGATAATCTTTTTGCCTTATTACATTTAGTTCTGCAAAATTTTCCAGGGGAAAAAAATCCCACATCACCATCTTTAGGTACATGTGAACTGCGGAAGGTGTAATGACCGGTACGTCGGTCACCAGTGACCTGCAATAATTGAATAATTTAACGTAATCTGGGCATTGGTCACCCACCCCAGCTAAACCACCCATTGTTCATGCACACCTTTCACCCGGTACCTTCACAGGTACACCTGGCAGAGGGAACAAAGCCCACTGCAGACCACCAGAGCTGCTCCAAAAGTAACATCGACGGGACATGCGAACAGAGAGGAATTGAAATGCATTTCGTGTGGCAACTGTAAGTGTCAGATTACTTGCTCACTCTCAAACGGTTTTCTTTCAGAGACAATTGCTACATGCATCTGTTTGGGCTGATGGTTCTACATTTGCATACCTCCACAGGAATACACTCTCTCCCGCCAACCCGTGGCTTTGTTTGGGTATCCATATGTGAATTTATAGGACATGCGCGCTTATGAGTGAGTCTGATTGATTGGTTCTGAATATGTATGTGTGTGAATAAGGTCTCCTGTCCATTTCATGAGTGCGTGTGTATATCCCGCATTATGTTTTTTTATGTACGTCTGAACCGTTGAGAGTGTGTCCGCGTGCGATTTTTCGCATCGGAAAGGATGGGTTCGTGTATACAGGATGTACAGCGTGGGCGTGCGTTGGCGCGGCAGGTTTGGCCGGGGCCCGCTCTGCGGTGGGTCTGGGGTTCGAGTCTTGCTCGGGGTGCCTTGTGACAGACTGGCTCCCCATCCGGGGCGTGTCTCCTCCAGCCCTCAGCCCTATGTTGCTGGGTTAGGCTCCGGATGGCCGCGACCCTGCTAGGGACAAGCGGTGGTAGATATTGTGCGTGTATATACAGGGTTCGGTACAATCCAACAGTTTCTGGCATCCACTGGGGGGCTTGGAATAGATGGAACATATCCCCTGCAGATAAGGGGGGGCTACTGTATTACAAAATTGGCAAAATGGAAGGTTACTCTAATGAGGCGGCACATGTTTATGACTGTTCCTGAACTACGGCCAGGGGAATAATACTGGGCCAGCCCCACACCAATGCTAGTATTCTGAGAAAGGTCAGTGAAAACGAGTTGTGCCAGAGAAAGTTTGTGCGGTTTAATTAGCCCTTACCCCCGGTCTCCACTCACCCTGAGGTGCTGGGAGGCCCTGCGCGAATCTCAAGGACCTGAACTACACAATGATGGAGATCGGCAACCGCCAACATTACAAATGACTCATTTTTAAAACAGAAAAACTAAGATTTCTGTAGACAGAATAATCATGTTAGTGATCGCGATAATGAGCGAGGTTGATCAAATATTTTGGTCATGGTGACGATAAATGCCGAAGACAAATAATAGCGACGAGAATCATAATGAAGATGGCAATGGAGGCAGCGGCGATTATTTTTGTGAAGATGATGGAGATGGAAATGGTGCTGAGAACGATCATGATGAAGACAATAGTGATGATGATGTTGATTATGACAGTGCTGGTGGCAGTAATAATTATTGTGATGTGATGTGATAGCAGAAGAAAATGTGAAAATATACCGATGGGTGAGAAGAGAGATGTTCGCGACACAGCCCGTTCTGATGACAACGGCGAAGAGGATGGTGGTGATGGCAACGCAGCAATAATGATGAAGGAGGCGGCAGATAATCTGCATCCTTAGAAGTCCTCCAAGAAAGTCGCCCGCAGGGCTCGTGCGATGCAGCGGAGTTCTGTTCGTGCTGATTTCATTGCGGTTGTGACATGGCTGTCGGCCTCTGAAGTGCGGTTGATGGGTGATGGATGAGCGAATAAGCCCGTCGTGCTCTAATGCACTTCACACGCGCTAAATACTTCTCATCTTGGTCTTCAAAGTGAGAAAAATGTTTATAGAGGGGGAAAAAAACAACTCATACTGATACAACATAAATAAATTTTAAGAACATGATTGAATAGCATGAGAATATAAGGTTTTCATACTAACAACAACCCCTATGTGTGTTCCAAAGGGAGGGCAGCAGCAGTCCCACACATTAAGTGTGAAACTTCAGGATCAGGCACCAGGGAATTGGCGAAACAAGTCATAAGCTGAATCCCAGATCAGTGAAAATATGTCTAAGAGATTTTACTGGATGTCTTATTTGCCTGTGGGCTCATTTTCGAAGAATAGGGCAGCGGAGCAACGTTTCCCGCAACCTCTTGGTTTTGCCGCTCTCGATAACACAGATGAGTCACAGACTCTGTGGTGATCTGTCCAGGATGCGAGCTGCTGTAACGAACTGCTGTACAACACAACGTTCTGTACACGTCTCAATGATCATTTTATGAGGAAATATTTTCCATTAAAGGCCCTTTAGAAGCAATACACTTTACTATACAATATATTTTCAAGGCCGTCACACTTCATGGACTGGTTTTCCAAACATGCATGAGATGAGTTATAAACTAAAACGATTTTCAGACGAAAGCCTAATTGATGGTGATTTTTTCCAAGTCCAGTCTTACTGTGTATAGGACTCTTCACATACAGCGGCAAGTGTAAAAAAAAAAAAAAAAAAAAAAAAAAGGCATATTTTCGCATAAATGACTGCATATATGCCACTTAGACATAAAAGACCACCTTTTAGGAAGGTCAAGAGTGAGGCATATCAACCGGGCAGAGGTCACACAGAAAACCTCATGGGCAACATTTCACTGTGGACCATAGCGGTGCCCTAATCGCTTGGAGGGGTGAAGAGGGAGGAGGTCCCACTTCCTGCGGTTACTGCCATCCTTGCCAGTGGCCAGCAACAAGAACCATGGACAAGGCTTTTTCAATGAGATCATGTTTTCTGCATCAGTGGGCTCCAAATCCTGAGATGAACTCCAATACCTTTTAATATTACATTTACATGTATTCATTTATCAGACGCTTTCCATCAAAGCGACGTACATCTCAGAGAAAATACAAAGTGTTCATTACATTCGCAGAAAGAGACACTTAGATGGAGACGTGTGATTCTTAAGAGCAGTTAGTTTGTTTCCAATGTTCATCACGATTAGCTGCATAAAACTTTATCCGAATATCAACGATTCCTCATCACCTTCGTAGCAATTTTTTTTTTTTTTTTTTTAAGGTATATATAAACATTTACGTTACATTACAGGAGTAGCTGTGTAAAGGTTTATCTGGGCATCATCTTAACGTTATAGAGCATGAACATTTAGACCTTACATGAACTTAAGAGCTAATGGGGAAAGTGAGTGTGGAAGAGGTGAGTTTTAAGACCCTTTTTAAATGTGGACAGAGATTCAGCAATTCTGAGTGAGAGGGGGAGGTCGTGCCACCACAACGGAGCAAGAACCTTTGTGCTTTATGTTGTGTGAGTGGGACCACCAAGAGGGCAGATGTGAAAGAGCGAAGCAGTCTGGTTGGGGTGTGGTGGATCATCAAGTCTTGTAGACATCTGGGAGCAGTTCTATTTATGCACTTGTAAGCCAGAACCAGGGTCTTTAATAATATAATTGTTACCAGGGTCTTAAAAAGCTTCTATTGATGGAAAGAGCTGGTAGCATAGTGGTTAGAACTGCTGCCTTTGGACCTAAAGGTGATGGGGTTCAATCTCCCCCTCTAGCTGCAGTACCTTTCAGCAAGGAACTTACCCTAAAATTGCTCCAGTAAAATTACCCAGCTATATAAATGGGTAAATCATTGCAAGCTTGTAATAACCTTAATGTTCTAAGTCACTTTGGATAAAAGCATCAGATAAATGTGAATATTATTAGTTTTTTTCTAGCACAGACTAACTCAAGCAGTACCTTCCTACGGTGTGAAACACATGAAGCAGAATCTCTTATTCACCTTCTTCCTTGTGCTGTTTCATGAAGGAGATCAGTGCAAGCAAAGGATTAAACTGTCTAACAGAACCATAGTGTCGCTGGAAGAAGGTGTACAGGTTACAGTGTCTTCTCCATTGTTATGCATATCTGCTCCTTATTGTTGAGCACACCATAGGGTCCTTGTTTCAGCACCATAGTGCTGGGTTTCTAGAAACCTCAGTAATGATGAGGGTCACAGTGAGAGTTAATTAAAAGTGCTCTCGGGGAAAAAATAAGGCCGAACGGAAAAGAGTGAAACTGTCATATAATTTAACAAGCTTCTCTGTGACCTACATAACTCAACGTTTCAGATGCCAATACTGCCTGGACATGAAGCTCCAGTGCGCTGGAGACAGAAGGTGATATCATATGCTCCATCCGCTGGCTCCCGCTGCAGACACGGTGGTCACTGATGACCATCACTGGTTTGTGTAACCTGGATTTGAAGCAAAGTGCAGATTTCTGGAACAGCAGAATGATTTGAACGGGTCATATTTTGGACAATTCTACATTTCTTATGCTAGCCTACGGTTAAAAGGAGCTTAAAAAGTTTGCAACAGAAAGTCCAAAACTCACCACAACTTATCTATGGAAAAAAAAAACCCCAGAAAACTTTGGCACAATTGTAATTCTTTAAGGAAACAGTTATTTAAAGATGGCTCATTTTTTGTCCATAATTTTTCTGCAGCAAAAAAAAAAATGCACAAACACCGAAAAACAACAGAAAAGACTGATTCTTCTCCGGAACCGCTCCAAGGAGTTAATGTGCTCTGTATAACAGTATGCTGCTTTCAAAAGGAAGGATAACTGAAGAATGAAAACTGTCTGAGGGTATGTCAAAAAAGTATTTGCAATAATGTTTCTTAATAAAGATAAACAATATTGCAGATACATTTTGACTTACCCTCGTAATACTCTGATATGAATATTTGAATTTATTTCAAAAGAAAAGTCTCCAGGAATGGCAACGTTTTCAGAAGTCATTGAAACCGCATTTAATATAATACATTTATTAAATAGCAGGAACGCATCATATGTGGTGTATAAAAAGCAATAACAAGAAATTCTGGACTTAAAGTTAGTAATGAAAAACAGATATGAGGCACCTGAGTGTGTCCAAAGCTACACCTAACTGTAGTGCGAGGAAACAACACGTCATAATTTCAGCAGCATCTCCCAGAAGAGGAGAGATGCAAAGGTGGCACGGTGGCATGGTGGCACAGCAAGTAGCGATGCTGTCTCACAGTGCCTGGGTGGTGTGAGAGGATGTGGGTTTGATCCCTGCTCAGTCTGTGTGGAGTCTGCATGTCCCCGCCCCCCCCCCCCCCACCATCTGCGTGGGTGCTCTGGTTTTCTCCCACAGTCCAAAGACATGCTGTTCAGGTTCACCCATAGTGTGTGAGTGACAAAGACTGTGTGTGTGTTCCACTGGTATATGGATGAGCGACCCAGTGTAAGTAGTCTATGTAGCAGTGTAAGTCACCTTGGTGAATATGGTATGTGGGCTGATGACACTACATAATATCCATTGTAAGTTGCTTTGGAGAAAAGCATCTGCTAAGTGAATAAATGTGAAGGTGTGTTTTTTGCTTAATTTGCACAAGTGAATTGGCCTCATCTGGAAAAGCTACTCATTTTATTGCTGTGAACCTTCAGCTTTGCTGCTTTGAGAAGGAGCACCGACAGGTTGCAGAGAAGACCCAGGAGGAAGTCGAAAAAAAGTGTTGTTCTAGCATGGCCAGGCCTGCCTCCCTTTTCATTCTGACACCTAGAGATCCACAATACGGGGATGTGGCCCGCATCCACCAGCATCCTTGACAATGCCAAGGGACTAACCCCCATTACATTGGCCCAGGGACTGTCCTACGGGCTGATATTTAGGTACCTGTTTCCATGACAATGCCCAAGGACCACTCACCTTCCCCCAAGGCTCAGTCTGCAGGTACCCTTTGTGAAGAATGAGCATTTCTTAAGCTGCCACTAAAGCAAAGTGCATTTTATCTGAAAATGCAAAGCCTGCTTTAACCTAATGCGCCAACTCTCACTTGTGAAGAATGCACCGCAGCGGAAAGGAAGAGGTCGCCAGCTGTTGTCGGAGCTCCTATACGAAATGCCACATGTTTGCGGACTGGAAAGGCACGCTGTGAACCCACGCATTTTGACCCAAGCACCAGCTTTACCCAACTACAGTTAATGGGAAGCATGAGATCCGCCCAGTCTGCAGAAAGAGCATCTTGCGGCTACACATTCCCTCTTTTAGGCCCATTTTCAATGACCGGCGCCATGGGCCAGAGTGGCCATCTCGACCTGGGAGCGAGCGGTAATGTATTTCTCCTGTTTGAGCGAGAGTGGGGATATTGGGTGTGTGTGTTTGTGTGTCACGGATATGGAGGGCGATACCATTTACACTAATGCCTACAGTCCCAGGACTCCCTGGGGAGGGAAAGCGGATGTAGGAATGAAGGGGGGGTAGTCATGCAGTAGACCTTCACTTTCTTCACTATTGATTATCCCGTCTGCCGTGTAATTAGGCTTCACCACAAGAACAAGTTTTTTTTTTTTTCTTTTTTTCTTTTTTGCTACAGGAGGTGGTCATTGGGGTGTGTGGGCAAGTGGTGGGTACTGTTTAGGTGGAAGGGAGCCAGCCTGCTCCACATTGTCAATAGAAGATAAAAGGAAAAACAAGCAGGGGGTGAGTTGAATAGAGTTTGGCTCCAGGTCACAAAATTGTCTCCTTTTTTTGTTTTTCTGTTGCCACGCAGTAAAGGACAGAGAGAACAATGAAATTAACTGAGGAGCAAGATGGGTGACTTGGAAAATGATGGTGAGAGCGGATGGGGTGGGGGTGAAGGTGAAGGTGAGTGGGGGGGGGGGGGGGGGGGTGTATGTTCCATGAAATGTCACTTCAACAGCGGGTTGCGTCACCTCAATTTGCATCGACAAACAAAGCGGTCGCGTGGCTGAAAACCCGAGGTGAGTGGTCGCGTCCTAATAATCAATAAATGCTGAAAGGAGCCTTTGTCGTCCCGGTTTATTATCAGCGGCTGTAGCAGCAGCTCTCCAAGGGTCAGAGGGAATTTTAAACACGACAGGATCTGTACAGGGCACACATCGCAAACAGTATTTGCTCCTCCTCTTTGACAAAATGTCCAAAGCCAATCCTTTAAAAAAAAAAAAAAAAGAGGAGCAGGGATACATGACATCATGACTCAGTGACGACGGGAGAAATGTGCTGTTTCTTTCTCTCTATCTGTCTCTTTCTCATTTTGAAAAAAAAAAAAACACTCATTGATTTAGCCGTGACTCAGCGCATTTCCATGGCAGACCTGCTCCTTGGCGGACGATCTCAGCCACCTCCTTCCCCCCTTTCCTCTGCCAACTTATTTCCCCTCGCAGCTCAATCCTGAGGGGGGGAAACGGGGAGAAATGAGAGTTTCCGACAAGATCCAGCGGTACAAAAAAGCTTGCTTTGATTCTTCATTTCCACACGTACATATGGCACAAGTGTCGCTAATTCCTTCGAGAAACAATGTAAAAACTACTCCGTATCTTTTATTTACCTAATGTGGCCATAAACTTGTTTAACTATGATGTTTGCTATACCCCCGCTGACAACATATTTTATATGCACATATATATATATATATTTGGGGAAAGCTGGTAGCATAGTGGTTAGAGCTTCTGCCTTTGGATCTGAAGGTTCAGTTCCCACCTCGGGAAGCCTACCTAGCAAGGTACTTACCCTAAATTGATCCAGGAAAATTAACCAGCTGTATAAATGGGTAAATAATTGTAAATATTTTAACACTGTAAGTCACTCTGGAGAGAAGTATCAGCTAAATGAACAAATGTAAATACACCCAATGTATGCTTCACATACTGAAGCATATCCCCTTCTACCAGGAGCCCATGGACCCCATGATGAGATTTGCTAAATTTTGATTGTACAGTCCATGTTACCCCATTTGCTATTCTCCTGTGCCCTCCTGTGGCCTATGTGGCATGTCTTTTTGACAAAAGCAGCCCTGAGGAACAATTTCTTAGCCTAGGTGTCAGAGCATCAGTGCCACATATGCAGAACGACGGATTCCGCACGGCTGCCTGTGCAAGAAAAGCCAGGCAGACGCATCAATACTCATTTCCCATAGTTCCTCCTCCTGTTCCAGCCGCCCAGTTGCAAGCGGATGACTGCATTTCAAGTCCCTCTCCCTCTCCCTCTCCCCTTCCTGACTCTTGTGTGCATCTGAGCATGCATGCCTAATGGAACAAGAACGAGTAAGCAACTGATCTGTGCGCCAACATCTGTCCGGGCTCAAGAGGATAAAATATGTTCTGGGATGTGCCCAGTGATTCGTTCCTTTTCCCTTTATTACCCTTGAAGAAACTGAGTGCTTATTCCATGTGAAAGCCATGGCTGGCACACCATCACACTGAAGGAGGGGATGAAATAAAGGCACCTAGCGGAACGCCAGTGGAGGCGAACTGAAACCTTGTTCCAGTGTCCCGAACAACAACTTGCTGCTCACTTCGTTCATTGGATGAACACATGGAACGGGACACTTGTTAAGCTGATTGATTGTCTGGTATTGATCCCGACATCTTTTCCTCCTACTACATCTCCATAAAGACGGGGTTCCAGGAAAAAAATTAATCGAACGAAGGCTGTTAAACATCTGTCAGCGACTTCAAGAGTTTCTGTGACCCACTCTCCACCCACAAGATTTTTAACCCTAATGAGTTTGTCTTCGCTAGTCATCCCAAAACCTGGACGCTCGGTTAAAGCTCTTCTGTGGGAAGCTGCAAAAGTCTGATTTTCCATGAATCTATAATGATTCTTTACCCGAGAGAGGCTGTATTTCCATTTGTATAGTGAGCGATGCAGACACAGGATCTACTACTGAGGGTTTCTTTTCTAAAGGTAACTTCTTCCTCTTATCCACAGCTTGGATAAATCTTTCTGCTTTTAAGGCACTTTAACCTTAAGGTCCCGGATCTAGCTGGACTACGGTAAAAGATGATTTGACTTACAGCACGTGGCAACATCAGGATCAGTAAATTATGGGCAATAAAACTGTCATTTACTGAAAATGTTAAAAACCCGTATGAGTAAGTAACAGGGTAAAAGGCCAAAAGATTTCTATGTTACCATAAATGTGCACAAAATCTCCTGATTAAGTAGCGATTAACGTTCTGCATTATTCTCATAAGTACACAAATGGAGTCCACACCTGTGTTTTGTATGCATGACCATACACCTAAGGCCTTTGGTTTAAAATGACTTTTTTTAACCATATGGAAACACAAAACAACTCAGCCCCACTTCCCAACACACTTCTGGAATGGAAAAGAATAGAAAAATCTGAATCACTCTGGAAGTGCCAGAGAAGACGAAGACTAGATGCTTGTCTTTTTTGGTGGTTAAAGTAACAGATGTCAAGGCCACAGGAAAATGTAGAAAGTGAGCGAGAGACTCCCCTCCTTTAGGGAAATGGAATTTTTTGCTTAACTGAACAAAAGTTTAATCAGCTCACAGGGCTGGCGGCAGAATCCGGAAAAGCGCTGAACTCGGCAGGGTCCAGGCTACATCGGAGACGGACAGGGCTGCCAGACGGAAGTAGCGTCCGACACAACGATGCCTGATGTGGAGCCTCAGCTGACTCGAAAAAAGAATTCCACCAGTTGGTAACATGCAGATCAGGGATGAGACATCTCAATGGATTCCTTGCCTTTCGTTCTATTAAAGTAAGGAGCTTTTATATCTCAAGACCTGCCAAAAGGATTAAAAAAAACAACAGTTTATAAAACTGTAAATGCCATCTTGATAACAGCAAATTTTAATAATTTTATGTCAAGTCATTTCTGGAAGTCTTTTCCACTGTTTTAATGCAATTTAGAAACTGGAAAGAATATTCTAAGGTGAGAAGATTCTGACCTTAGGATAACTGAATATCAGGACGCTGTCTTTCGTCGTCGTAATCAAGTACAGAAATGATACTGCTACAAATATATAATAAAATGTAATCTATTTCAAGGAAAACAAAAATAAATACTACAGTGACAGAGTCCAATCGTCAAAAATCGCATTATTTCCTAAATTGATACCATACCTAGACTATAAAGAAAATACCCAAAAGGGTTTTGATTTGGATGTGTAAAAAAGTTTATTTTGTTTCCTAATTTTGATTCCGCATCCAAGCATTTTTAATGCTGGCCAAATTTTTACTTTTTGATTGCACTCTGTCTTAAAAAAAAAAAAAAAAGCCTCATGCTGATACAAAAATTGCAGTTGAGGCACAGAGGGAGGGGGCCATCTCTGTCCCCGTCACCCACTGTCAGGTGAACGAGACATAACCCTAATCACCACTGACTCCAGGCAACTTTGATTGTCATTCTGTCAGTTTCAATGTTCTTTGAGTGCAAACGAAAGCAAAAGCCTACTCTCCATGGATTTCAGCTGTGACAAATTTTGGATATGTAATATGTAAACAAACAGTTCTTGTCTAGTTATTAACAAACTGTATCATAAACTAAACTATAGTTAATATTTCAATTTTACCAAAGTTAAATATGTAACATAATTAGCAATACTCTTATCAGTAACATGGGCAATAAAACAAAATCATCAGTGCATGCACCCGAACGTATATTTGTAGGGCCCTTCACCAAGGTACTTGAACTGATGCAATGAAAATACACTGGTGTAAAAATGGGCAAATCACTGTAAAGCTGACTATTTGATACTGTGAGTCAGCTTGGACAAAGGCTGAATGAATGAATGACACAGATGAAAATAATATATTGTTATATATTTAACATATTGCTTAGACTGTAACCTTATGGAAAAGTTTATTGAAGAAGAGGTGCATATCCCAACCCCTGCAATCTCTGCACAACAAAAAACTAACATTCGCTAAACATTGCAGCATTGTTGAAAAGCGTAAGGGCCAGGTAGATGGTCTGAGTGGGAATATCAAGGGAGGACTGCTTAATCGGTGTAAATGCTCTGGACTGGGACTACTCTGCTCTCAAGAGGGACACATCCTCCTGAAAGATTTCTGAGTTGAATGCAGGCTCTCTTTTGCTTTGCTGGAATAGGGATACATAAATGACATATTAGTAATGAAACCAATACATACTTTTAACCGCCTGAGTAGAAGTCTTCTGCTTTTGTCAAGCACGCACTTTTTTTCTGGAATGTAGAAATTATTTGTTCATAGCAAAATAAGAGGCAAACAAATGTGTGGGTCTTTAGTGTGTTTCCAGTTACATACTTTACCACCCTTCCTTGTTCCAAAGCCATTTGTTTCTTGTAGTGTTCTACCCTTGGGCTTAGATGTTTTTCCCCTTTTGTGCAAAAAGCATGAAGAGCTCCCTTGGCAAAACAAGATGGAACCATGTCATGGAATAGATTTTCAAGCAAATTCCATTCTAAGGCACTCAAGAATTTCTGACTACAAATTGGCAGCGTTATTTTTTAAACAACACCTCATTAGTATTGCCGTCTTCTTAACCACTTTCACTTCTGACTTACAGCTGCATTTATTCCTTCAGCAGGTGCTCCAAATTGATGTATAACTCAGGGAAAAAAAAGTGCAATCCAGAACAGATAATGGCATATTGGGTCCAGTTATGAAATTATCAAAGCAAAGTTTGTGTGCCCGATACTACCGTTACTGCTGGAATACCTTTCCTGAGTACCTGCCTATAGAAATGAGAGCCAGATAGCAGATACAAAGTTGACTGGGACTTCGAGTATGCTGCAAATTTCTGGAGCTGTTAGGAGATTAGGAGAAAAACTGGTCCAAAACAAAGTGGCCTTCAGACCATTCTTAAAGGCTGAATGGGATTGTGCAAGACAGAGGAAGGTCATTCCACAACATCCATCCAGCCATCATAAATAAGCACTTGTCCCGAGCAGAGCTGGGGCAAGCCAGAGCCTGTCCGGCAACGCAAGACGCAAGGCCCAAAAGGGGGGGGACACGCCCTCGACGGGACGCCAGTCCATTGCAAGGCACCCCAAGCAGAGCTCAAACCCCAGACCCGCCACACAGCGGGCACCAGCTGAACCTGCCATGCACCCACGCCCCCCTCATTCCACAACATCACACCGAAAACAGAGAACCTACAGAGTTTCAATTTTGTGTTCCCTGAAAGTAAGATCCCCACACAGCCAGAGGCTGAGGACAGCAGAGGACTGGATGCGGTGTAGGCTTTCAGGTGATCTAACAGTAGGGGACAGCTGGAAGTGTAGCGGTTAGCACCGCTGCCTTCGGATCCAAAGGTCAAAGATGCGACCCCCACCTCCGGCTATAGTACCTGTCAGCAAGGTACTTAACCTAAATTACTACAGTACAATTACCAAGCCATATAAAGGGGTAAATAACCATAAGCTTAACATTGTAAGTCACTTTGGAGGAAAGTGTCAGCTAAATGAAGAAATGTAAATGTACTTCATTCCCAAATACATACGTTGAAATGTTAAGTCAAACGACGGTTTGTCAGACAAGAATTTGATAAGAAAAATGCGGAATTAACACGTTATAAAATTAAATGTCTCCCCCTGGCCTTTCTGTTGTTGGGGGAGAAGTTCACCTGTAATATTAAGAACCAAAAAAGTACACTTTAAAAAGTTTGCATTTTTAATACAGTGTTCTTGTTGGCAGGCAGTCTCCCTCAGGTGAAGTCAGAAGGTGAGTTAGGAGACTTTTGATATTCCAAAAGAAGCAAAGGGGGAAAAAAATGTCCAGGGGTCATTTTCCCAGCGTGAGTCCCTAATCACAATCGGCCGCTGACACCCCCGTGCCGATGCAGGACCTGCAGGGAAAGCCAGACTTGGCAAAAGAAGCCAGGAGGTCTCCATCATCCCCCTAACAAGCAGAAAGAAGGAGGAAAAAAAAGTTGCTATTCTGGTTATCCTGCAGAGCGGCGAGCAGTACCGTGTTCGGAACGCAGGATTTTGTGACCGCTCTTTTATGCAACTTGGACTCCCGTGTGCAATGCGGTCGCTGCCTTCCAAAATGTCACATTCCCTGTTCCGATCCCTTTGTGCAGTTGCTCCGGTGGATGACATCATGCGTTGCATTAAAAAAAAATTCATAGAAGGGTACTGGGACCAAAAAGCCTCCCCAAAAAATGACTTTCATAGGCGTTTTTTTTTTTCCAGCAAAGGTCTTTATTATTAAGACCTTCACTTGCACCAGGGACACCGTGCTCTCTTCTCATCTATTCTGCTGCACTAGTTTATTTCTTCAGCCGTGTTCTCCCTTCCACATGAGTGAGTTTAGCATGGGGTTCCACAAAATCCCACCAGGAAAACATAATTTTCCAGTTCGTACGTCATCTTTTCCCTACGCTATCAGACTATTACAATAATTCAGTAATGAGAATTCACTTATGTATACTGCTCCCCATCTAATGTTATACTTAACGTTATCTGTTTTTCAAATTTTGCCATCTTCAATTCTATATGCAGCTACCTCTGTAATGTATGGATGTTAAATGGTGACATCAGACAAACTAAGTTGTCTTTGAGAATCGCGTATCTGCATCTATATCTCTCCATCTGTTGGTGAATTGCTCTCGTGTTTCCTCCGAGCAGGACAGAGGAGGCACGTAGGCGAAGTGATTAAACGTAAACGTAAATTGCAGCTGTTGCTTTATGTGCACGACTCAGTACAGCGACTGCTTGGAGTTTTCTTTGTCACTTCAGAAACAGCCATTCTACAGTAACTGACTGCAAAGTACAGATCCAGATGGCACAAGAGAGGTAATATATAAATATAGAAAACATTAAAAATATATATTAATGCCAAGAAAGCATTTAAGAGTCTTACAATACTTTGTCAGAGGCAGCATAATGCTTAAAGCAGCTCCTTTGCTACGAAAACGCCCGGGTTTGAATTTCTGTTACTGCTGCTCTACCCGTATGCAACATGGTTACCCTCTATTTTTCAGTATAAACAGCTGTAGAAATGTAGAAATGGGTTAATTACTATAATTATTAGTATTATTGAATATAATAATAACAACAACAACTATGATAGTAATCTTCAAGTTAAATAAATTCATTTTTGGAATATTGTAACACAAGCATAGAAATGCTTTAGCATCTGTACAAAGTAATGCTTTCCATCCTTCGTGGTTGAAAAAGCAAAAGTAGGAAGTCCACTTGGCACTGGAGAACTTCCCATAAATGCTCTGTCTTGTGTAGGACAAACCGGAGACTAAAGAAGATGTTTGACATTTACAAAACAACTCTAAAATCCATCTGGATTATCGGGAAAAATTAGAGGACGACGTGAAAGACAGCAACCAGTTCTTCAGCTCAGGGACGCATTTAGAGGATGGAATTTTCTGGAGTCAAAAACAACAGTGGGGGACATATATGGGGTTTACCTGTAACCATGGAATGTAAAACCAAACTAGGGCCCAGTCATTTTTACAGAATGACGGCTCATACTTCCAAATCGTATGCCTGTCTCCAGCACGTGTGGATACAGACTTAAAAAGACTGAATTACAAACCATCAAGCCGTACTATGTTTTTTCTGTTCATTGCACTGGATTACGGACATGGACCTTCGTTACAAGGTCTTGGATGCAAGGTGTCGGAAAGATACCCTTAGAATAAATACTGTCCTAGTGAAGCTCATAATGTACAATTTTGTTGGCACAGGGTCACAAAAGTATAGCCTCAACTACTTCGTACTATTTAAGAACAGGCAGCATACTTAAGGTAAGGTTTCACTTGAGCTTTCGTGTAGTTTTCCTTGTTTATTATGTCCCGTCATAACTTTTGACACTTAACTCATTAAATAATTCGTGACCAACATACATCAGATTTAGCTTCTTGGAAACTGTAGTGGTTCGCCTCATGTAACCGTAAAAATTTACAAATTAATGTGTGGAATGTAAGGACAGTTCTCCATCTGACTTTTATACTGGTAATTCATATTCAACTCAATAACTTGCCAGTGTAGCTGCCTACATAACTACAATTCTACTAAAGTTTGAGTTTTTATGTGGTATTTCCAATATTTCCTACATCTCCCATTTTTCTTTCTAAGCTTTAGATGAAACTGATAAACAGATTCTTTGCGCAGATCTTTTTGCGTCTATAATTGATTTCTAAGCTTATGAACATCCCTGTCATTTGAAAAAGGATATGTATAAATTGGAAGCAAACAATTCAAACCACAAACCCATCCGCACTAATTTTAATTTTTGTCAATTATTATGGATTCCCTTTACCTTTCCTATCAATTTATTACAGTTTTCCGATCCCCGCCGAACTGTCATAATCAATCACTGAAAGAGAGACAAGTGGCAGATCTGCTAGATTCTTCTCAATTCTAATTTAAGTTGCTCCTTTCCTCTGGTTCATATCAGCTAGTTAGAAGAGCCTTATTCATTTCATAACCATCTAATCTTAGAAAAAGAAAAGCAACACAAATTTTACATCTATCAAACATTACTCTTTGAATGAGAAAAATGCCTGTAGAAAACAATTAGAAATAAATTTTGCCACAGGCAGCACAAAAGTAAGGGCAGATACGTTTCATTTGATATTTTGCAACCTCAATCATTCAACGGTTTGTAATCAGAAATGATAATATGCACAGTGCAATATAAAAAGGAGCACTGTGCATGTATTTAGTAAAATTCCACCGCTTGATCTTGTGTTTTTTCTATTTGTTAGTGATCCTGTCTCTGTCATCGTTATGAAAGTGGGTTGAAAACATCAAATTGTTCAAACTGATGAAACCCCAGGACTCCCTAAGACCCCTGCGATGAGCTGGCGTCCCATCCAGGCTGTTCCGTCCCACCGGCCTCAAGCGCAGTACTTTCGGGACGGACTGTACCGGGACAAGTGGGTATTAGTACTGGGTGGATGGATCGCACTCCTTAAGACTCATGCATCTGAGCGTCCAAAGTGTATGACACGAGGTGCAGAAACTGATTTGTGCAAACCGGCAGCCACACTCATCTCATCTCATCTCATCTCGAACAAACAGGAGAGTCACCAAAGATTTACACCAGCGGCGAATTAGCAAGGTGATTAAATCCGTCTGTCCCATGACCTCTGAGCCAGGCACGATGAGATGCACCCTGATAACTGCTGGCAAATGTAATTAACGTAGCATTATCTACTAAAGGAACCTTTAAAAAAAGAACTGGACTGGAGCTGATCGGGATAAACCCAGACAATGGCAACTGTGGAAGGCTGGACACTCAGAGAGCTGGGAGGACAGTTGGATAGATGTTGAATCACAGCAGCATAGCGGACAGGGAGCGGCTGGGGGAGGTGTTAGTCATGGTGAGCTGGGCTGGAAGCCCAGCTCCATCTGGAACCTCTCAGACTTTCACCGCTGCATGTGTGCCTGCCTGCGAATGGACACAGATAGAGAGCAACAGTATCTATGGTTCGCCATTGTAAACCTTACACATCTATCACATACACAGAAACTCACCTGATTTTTTAATTAGTTTTTTCTCTTGAGCTAATATAAACAGAACCTTGTAATAACATTTCATTGTCTTTTGAGTTATGTTTATAGGTTCCTGTAATTAAGAGCACAACGTTTTCAGTTAAAGAACAAACACAGGTGATCCTGATAGGGAAATGTTCGCTCAGAACCGCGGAAACTTTGTCTACATTCAAGAAGGGTCCGAAAACTCACCGTTTCTGGACCCATTTCGCCTAAGGTCTCCCCAGCTCATGTACGGTGTAAATGTTGATGCATCGGAACTTCATGAGCATCACCGGAAAAGGCATTTATTCAGCCACTACTCTGGCATTGTTTTTGTTTGCTTGCATATCTTATAATATTACCAAAAAAAAAAGAAAAAATTTGGTAGGAGGGTATCAGGATTTGTCTATCCTGTGTTTTATGCACCTACTTGAACGATGAACCTCGGTGTAGCAAGTGGCAGGGAACAAACTAGGTTTGCTTGAGACTTTCATGTCTGCAGCTATGTCTCTTTCTCTTACTGTAATGCATAAATTATATTTTTGCTGAGATGGACGTCACTTTGAAGAAAAGCGTCTGCTAAATGAATAAATGTAAATGTAAATGTGAGGAGTATACAATGGTAAAGTTGATCATCTAACATTGTATGCTGTCTTGGACAAAGGTGTCAGACAATAACATGGAGCCTCCCTTTCTATGAAGCAAAATGAGAAACATTCGGACTTCTGCCAAAGGTAGAGGGTAAAAACCATTAATCAGCCACCCCAACACCATGGGGGGGGGCACCGGTGGCACAGCAAGTAGGCCTGCTGACTCACAGCAACTGGGTGGTGAGAGAGGGCGTGGATTCGATCCCCATTCAGTTTGTGTGGAGTCTGCATGTTCCCCCATGTATGCATCGGTTTCCTCCAGGTGCTCTGGTTTCCTCCCACAGTCTAAAAAACATGCTGGTCAGGTTCACTCATAGTGCGTGAGCAACAGAGAGAGCATGTGTGTTCCACTCATGTATGGATGAGTGACCCACTGTAAGCAGTGTACCTAGAAGTGTAAGTCGCCGCACTGAATAAGGTGTGTGGGCTGATAACACCACACAGAGTCTACTGGAAATCGCTTTGGAGACAAGTGTCTGTTAAATAAATGTAAACATGCACACATTGTTCCTTCCAAAACATTCAGACTGTGCGGTCTTCACCCAGAGCTACTTGACTAATTTGAAAGACCTGATCTAAGTGGTCCAGAAAGAGTGCTGCGTGGTGCTGAACTTCCCACAAAAAAGCAATGCTTCTATACCTCCGCTCCCATGAGAAGTGGCACCTCTGTCTTCACTGCACTTTGCACCTAATTTCGGAGTAGATTAGTTTTAACAGTGGCATGCAGGTGCATTCATTATACACAAGAAATATGTGGGTTCCTCCTATCTTTCCTTGTGCTTGCCAGAGACAACCAACAGCTTCATGTTCCATTGCCAAGGGCAGCAAACAACAGGCCGGTCCCCAGCAGCACGGCTGTTTCTCTTCTGTTGCATCACTAGCCTAATCTTTGATTAGCTGGTCAGGTGACTGGATATTTCCTAAAGGATTCTGGCATGCAAAGTGGCGGTCTGAGCCTGTGACTTTGCTCTCATGCTCTCTTCATTACAGCAGAGTATGTAAATGTGCTGGATTCCACATGCATACATACCTGGTAAAGAATGTACAGTCATGCGCTGCTTAACAACGTTTCACTTAACGACTGACCCCATATACGACGGTGCTCCCATAAGATGAAAAATTCCGATCAACTAGTGATGTCATAGCGCAACGCGTTACATGTTCGTGATGGTGCTGCTGTAAACAAATCTACTGCGCTGCCAGTCGTATAAAAGTATAGCACATACAGTTATGTACAGTACATAATATTTGATGATAATAAACCCCTGTGTTACTGGTTCATGTATTTACTATACTATCCTTTTTATCGTTATATTAGTGTACTCACACACACACACACACATTTTCAGAACCGCTTGTCCCATACGGGGTCACAGGGAACCGGAGCCTACCCGGCAACACAGGGCGTAAGGCCGGAGGGGGAGGGGACACACCCAGGACAGGACGCCAGTCCGCCGCAAGGCACCCCAAGCGGGACTCGAACCCCAGACCCACCGGAGAGCAGGACTGCGGTCCAACCCACTGCGCCACCGCACCCCCTAGTGTACTCTTTCTACTTAAAAAATAATTTACTGTAAAACAGAATGGTGTGTTACATCAGCAGCAGCATCATCATAAATGTTGTGTTTACTGCATTCTTGACTGCATCGAGGCTATACCATCGAGGTGTGTATAAGTACACTCTGACTGAGGCTATACGATCTAGGCTTGTATAAGTATACTCTATGATCAAGGCTATAGCATCTAGGTGTGTATAAGTACACTCTGACCGAGGCTATATGATCCAGGCTTGTATAAGCATATTCCATGATCAAGGCAGCACTGCAGAATATTATATATAGCATCTAGCTGGGTATAAGTACTCTATGATCGAGGCTATACCATCTAGGTGTGTATAAGTACTCTATGATCAAGGCTATACCATCTAGGTTTCCATAAGTACACTATGATGTTCGCAGAACGACGAAATCGCCTAACGACGCATTTCTCAGAATGTATCCCCATCATTAAGCGAAGCATGTCTGTACATCTACACCTGAATATGATACACGTCTACAGAACATGAGCACCAACGATATATAATATTCTGCAGTGCTGCTGTCACACAACCGTCAGAACATACAGATTTGTGTTGTTAATTAATACACAGTGGTACACTTTGTCAAAACGTCCTCTATCCCCTAGTAAACATTCCAGCCATATCTCATTCTACTCGATGGAACATGCCTCAGATGATCCAGCAGGTACCTGGACCCAGCAGTAACACACACACACACACAGCTCCACAAAGACCCTGACTGGGCAGTACTGGTCTAGACTCATTTTCCAGTTCAGGATTTCCCACTGGTAATTTCCCAAGGTCTCTGTGTGTGTGTGTGTGTGTGTGTGTGTGTGTGTGTGTGCGTGTAGCTCTCAGTGGTACCTATCCTGTATCTGTTTATGCAAGGGTTTTAGGATGATTCATCCCCGGCGAGAACCCCGTTCTAAAAGGGGGCTCTAAAACTGTCGCCGACTCTCTGTCAGCGTCTGATTAATTCCCGGCCTCTTCTCAGGCGCTGACAAAATCCCAGTGAATCACCATGCTTTATAAGATGGCGTGGGGAGAATTTCCTATCAGGGAGAAGGCTCATCCTGTATGCCCATGGAAGGCTCTCACATTTCTGGTCTCAGGGCTGAAGGACCTGCACTGCCATTTGCAGAAGTGATGAAACCAAAGTATGAGCTGGTAGTGGGTGGCACAGCGGTGAATGACTTATAACGTCAAGGTTGTCGGTTCAAGTACTTTTGCGGCAATTAATCAAGAACTCCAGGGAAAAAAGTTAGTTATTTACATTTATACTCATTCAGCGGAGCCTTTTCTCCAAAGTGACGCCCATCTCCGAGAACAATACAGAAAGGTGTATTACGCAAACAACGCTTGAGAAATTACTGAAAGTTTTTAATGTGAAAAAACTCCAGCAAAATTTCTAATGTTAAGATCTCAGTTGTAAGCCTCTCTGGACAAAAGATACATTTTTGAATAATTGTTACAGATGGGTTACACAAGTATAACTGCGAACAGCCATATACTTAATTGTCTTGTGAAAAGGTAAATAAGCAAACCATAAACAATAGGCTGTGCCTAAGAAATGCTTCTGGTTTGACAGGGGTTATGATACTGATTTATGCTTTGTCTCCCAAATGAGCCGGAGACTCAAAAAACATTGTTCTCGCATTTATTATTTCTTATTAATTATTAATTTATGATGTGCACTGTTCTGGGCTGTAATGTCAGCTCAAGTGCTCTCGCGCTGCATTTTGTTCCCAATTTTTGAAATGAATCTGTTTTGAAGTAGTTTATATCTATTCCAAGCGTGCACTCTTAAATGATAAAATATGCAATGAGCAAATAATTATGTATTCCTTCATCTGGAAAATACATTAAACCTCATACATCTCACTGGCCTCATTTGACCTTTCAGGATATATCCGGATTTGTGGCAATAAGAATTATATACGGTGGCATTGAACTGAATGCATTGATTTAAATGACTTAATTAATCCATTTGGACCACATTAAGTCTGGTGTTAATAAAGTTTCTTCACCCATGTTGTGTACATTGAAATCAAAGATCAAAAATCATTATATACATTTGTTGACCATTTCATTCCATCTTCTTATTAGTTACAATTCCACCATATAAAATGTGTGCAGAAAAATGGACGATGATGCATACAGAGAACTGATAAGAGCATTAACATATTATTAATTAAAATATTTTTTATAGATACAGAACCCATTGACAAAATGTAAGGAAAATTCTACAAAGTAATTTAATCAGTTTAATCAAAAAGTTTATGAATAATTCATAGGGTCAAGATTTCAAGTTCAAAACCTGAATATAATTAAAGGAAATGTAATTTCATTTGACAGAGAAAAGTATGTCACTGAAGAAATGTTACATGCTCCAAAAACAGCTCACCTTTTTAAATCACATACTCTTTATATGTGAAAAGACCAAGATAATAAACAGGTTGAGGAAATGGACTGGTGTACTGAATGCTGCTGGTTCAAGTCCCAGTAGGGGGTCCTACTTCAGGACCCTAGAATAGGGCACTTAACCTGAAGAACCCTGTGCTCCAGCCCTGGCTCTCCTTCCCAGCAAAGTTAATTTATTCAGTCCCATTTCCCCACTGTCAGGGTTCATTGAGTGTGCCTGATGGAGGCCCAGGGACCTTGTCCAGAGAGGCCTCTCCTAACTGCCGTGGAGCAGCTGAAAGTTTAATAAAGTTCCTCCGCACCCCATGGCCGATAAGAGCCGACGCTGAGTGACGAAAGACAGCAGGTGCCGATCTTCTCCTGGGCTCCCGTGGAAAGAGAAAAAAAATCTTGCGATATCACCCGAATGACCCATCGCTGACGACTTCAACCGAGTGGCTGATGAGCAGTACCGTATTTCGGCATTATACAATAATTTTGCACGCAACCGCAAACACATTCGAACCTCGGCCACACGACCGAAGGCACGGAAGCGACTGCGAACTTTCCGCAGCAGCCTTGCAGCGTGAGCACGAGGAGGAGAAACGAAAATAATATCTCCCCCTTCAAACAATCTAGAAACAAACCCAAGAACCTGTTTCGATATGCATATGAACCACAGTACAAGTGCAAGAATAAACTGATGCCTGGAGGTTCCTGATTTACTTCAACAGCGATTCCTTGAAATGGGAAAAAAAAAAAGGTAAAATAAGTGCCGTCGTTAATACGCTCCTTCCATCGCCATGCATTTCTTTTTCATGCAAAAATGTAAGCATATACACAGCAAATAGTAACAAAGTAGAACTGGACTGCTGAGATGGTGCTGCAATGCTGCTAATAACGATTACAGTAAAAAGGTTAATTAATCCAAAGAGTACTTCAGCTAATTGATATTTGGATACAGCAACAGTGTAGCTGTTCAGCCATACAAAAGTACACAGCTAGAAATACAGCACACCATATATTTCATCCTCTACGGTAGAACCTTCCGGATGCATGCGGAGTGTTCTTTCCCACAGTGTCAACAGTGGCACGACCATGATGCATTGCTCTCCAGTAACATTTAATTCTTACTTGTTCCCTGCGCAGCTATCGTGAGAAATAGGGACCCTGTGGCATGCAGCCTGCCCATATAAACCCAGGACTGCCACTGACATGAGGATACGCGCACACACACAAACCAGAAGCTGGCGGATAGAAGGAAAATCAAACATACATTGTATTTAATTATAAGGACCACAATTTTCTCCATAAGCAAAAAGGAAAGATGTGAAGTAATTGACTATTGGGAACCATGCAAAGGTTCAAAAAAAAAAAAAAGAGCAGACGACAAATGGTTAACCAGCATAATGTTTTATTCTTTCATGAGAGTCATAGCACAACCGTATTTCTTTCATGCGCTGGCTGGCAGGGGTTTCAAGCCGTGAAATCTAAAAGGCGCTCGATCTTTGTCTTTGTAAATTACACGCGGTGCCTGGGGGGGTGGCTGGTCCGTCAGCACGGGGCTAGAGTATTTACGGCCGTGGGCTTCGCTCGTTCGGGCCAGTTGTTTATACCCGCACATGTGGAACGCCCGCTGTCCGTGTCTCCTGCTCGTGCATCGGTCGCACAGAGAAATGATGCCTGACGGCATTAATATACATGCAAACTACAGTTTGTTTATATCTTGCTCTTAATGCAGTTATTTCACAGCTCCTTTATTGCTAGCCTTTCATCTTATAATTGTTTATTGCTACATATAAGGCAAACAGATCATTTGATGCACAGTTAAATACTCATTATCATGAATAATGTCATTATTGTCAACTGAATACCATCGAACACTATCTCACGTTACAAGAGGAACTGGCATGTAATTGAGTACTGTGTACTTTATTATGTTAACATGTTCTGCAGAAATTGTGTGTTATGAATAATATATTCCATTTAATACCTTTATTACTGTGGCAGAATAGTTTCATAATAAAACAATTTACATTTACATTTATTTAGCAGAAACTTCTCTCCAAGGCAGCTTCCAATGAACTCTACGCAGTGTTATGAGCCCACACACCTTATTCACCGCGGTGACTTACACTGCTAGATACACTACTTACACTGGGTCACTCATCCACACAATTATTACTCATTAAAAGTTACCAAAAACAAACATGACCAAAACATATGAAAAGGCCCACACTGAAGAAACACGTTTTCCTTCACTTTCAGAATCTAAACATATAAGATGAAAGCTCAAGAACTTATTTCACCTGAAACTTTTGTTGTAATGTTTTGCAGAATTTAATATTTTATGCATGGAAGCAAAATAATTCTCTGATATCTGACAAGCACAAAATGTTCCGTTTGCTTTTCAGCTCTCCGAATTGAAAGAAAGCACTGAAGTGGTATTAGAACAAAACTGCACAATGGTGAAAAGCACCAACAGTTGCTTATTTGTCCTTCTTACCCTGTCACTGGCGACTAGTATAAAATAAATGATGTGTTGAAATAGTACCGGGCAACAACATTCCAAGGCAAAAAATGCAGCCCTGGGATCATTTACATTACATTTACGCGTATTCATTAGCAGACGTTTTTCTCCAAAGCGACGTACATCTTATAGAAAATCCAATGTGTTCACTACATTAGCAGAGAGAGACACTTGGATACAAACGTGTGATTCTTACCTGCACTAAGTTTCCTTCACCATATGAAGAGAAGTTCATACGATACAATCACGCGAGTAGCTGCTAAAAACTTTTGTTGGAATGTACACGATTCCTGGTCGTCTTCCTTGGAAATTTATTTCTGTTGAGACATATATATATATAAACATTAATGCTACATTACAGAAGTAGCTGCGTAAAGGTTTATCTGGGAATGATCTTAAACTTATAGAGCATGAACATTTACACCTTTCGTGAACTTAAGAGATCATGGGTGAAGTGAGTCTGGAAGGAGGGAGTTTTCAAATGTGGACAGAGATTCAGCAGTTCTGAGTGAGAGGGGGAGGTCATTCCACCAAAATGGAGCCAGAACCAAGAACCTTTGTGTTTCGATAGTTACAGATCACGTAACTGATTTTGTATGACATTTTCAAGGCGGCGACATTCTGTGATACAGTAGTAAGGCACTAACTGTACAGACAATGTACCGCATACACAAGTACACACTGCGTAAGCACGCGCATGGAGCCCATTAATATGAAAAGACGGCAGGCTCAGCTTTTAAAGAAGACTGATGATTGGATTGGGTGCAGGTGTGAACCCAGCACATCTGAATCCACTTACAGTAATTTGGTCCTCTTTCTTCCACCATCGCTCAGAGTTGCCAGATTTTGCCAGAACTGAACAATTTCTAAATCACTTCTTAAAAAGCCAGCGAATTTTGCTCAAGAACCCATGTTAAAGCTATGCACAATCCACAACCACAATGTATGCTGCTATACTGAATTGTTACTCATTCTGCTTAGGACCGAGTTCGTATGTGTTTCACATATATAAAACATAAAATCATAAAAAAGCATAAAATGACAAGTGCATTACACGTGTAACATGCTGTAATACAAAAGCCCTTTATACCAAATAGTCAACGAATTTCCGAGAAAGCTATCTATATTTGGACATTCGACATAAATCGTCAAATTTCTGTCAAATGTGTCATCTGACCTACACCTTACAACACCTGAATAAATAATAACGTTGTAACCTTCCATGACAGCTTATTGTACTGCCGTCAATAATCGGTTTATTAACAGCCATACAGCAAGAAGTAACTTTCTCCTTGGTATTTAACCTTTTTATCAGAACTGAAGTTGAATAAATTATTCAAGTAATTCCTATTGCTCAAGGCACACTTGAAATGCAAACATGCTGCTGCATTAATTTGGAAAACTGTTTTATGAAGAATTTCCTTAACTCGATGAATAACAATGATTGGTGTCAGAGCGGTTCTTAAATTCGGTTCCTGTGAAACACATACATTCTCATCAGAAATTATGCAGTCGAAATTACCCCGCTTCTTCATGTTAATGCCGTATGTTAAAAAGAGATATTTATACAACAGCGATCGTTGCAAAAATTTGCATGACAGCAATGCTTCTGTCATTCTTTACCATTATATCCTTTAATGTTGAGCACAATGGCGAGTCGCTTTTGTCCTTATCTTGGTAGCCTAGTAAGTCAACGCAGTGTCATATTGATTTATTGGTTGACAGAGAACACTAACTGTTTACACACAAGCTGAAGTCAGCTTAAAGAATTGATTTTCAATTTTGCACCCTGTGTTTACAGTCGTCTCCAATAAGACACTGCTATTAGTCATTACTCTTCATTTAAGCCTCTTATCAGGGTTTCACGATGACATAACAAACAGAAGACATTAACTTTTAATTGGACCTTTTAGTGTAATTCTTTATCTGACTTAGTCCCCTGCTCTGAGGATTAGACATGCCTACTAACAGATGTGAGTATGTGCTCCTTGAGTTCATGGCCACTGCACAATCCTACCTATTTTTCCCCAATGTCAGTCAAAAGTGAACTCTGCTCCAGATGGAGGAGAAACGTTACAGTCTGATCAGCCTTCGGGTGCCTGGCAGACCACAAAAGTTGCGTCTATTTTGTCCAGCCCTGACCTGGTGAACTATACCAGTTTCCTTCTAAACCCATGGGGCACCAGGTCACCATCTAATGGCTGAGACATGAAGTATATAGAGGATTTAGATCCTCACACACTGACTTTTCACTTTATTCATTGCTTTATTCATTACAAACTGCTCTACTATCTATGCCAACAGGTTTCCAGCAAAATCATGAACTATGTTTTGATGTTTGGAAAACTGTATTTGAGCCAGCCACCGAGACTCAATTTTTCCCAAAACAGAAGACACCTGACTGAGCAATTAAAATAAGAGAATTTTAAAGAATTTATTTAATCACTCAGGTATAGCTGTTGGGTTAGGGAAATTAGCTTAGAAATCTAATCATGACATGGTAGGTAGCTCATCTTAATACCCATTCTGATTCAGCGATGTGAAGAATCAAAATTGTTTGACTATCGCTGGAGAGAAGGGTAATGCAGGCCCACAAAACTAGACGAGCTACGGGAATTCATAGTTATTGTCTGGGAATGCTAGTTGAAAAAAGCGTGCTTTCTCCATGACCTTGATAAAAAACTTATTGTCTGACAGGAGTGCTCTTTTCGTTAGTGCTATATTCTTGAAGAATAACAAAACCGTCAGACCGAACAGAGGAGACGAAGGAGGTTGCACCCAAGTGCAAGTTTGTTTATTGTAATTTGAACAGCAAAGCTGGAACTCGTAGTCGGGAAGGGGGGGGGACGGGGGACGGTCAGGCAATCGGCAGGGAGGGTGAAAGCAAAGATCCGAAGTCGAAGTAGGGAGACGAGCGGTCGGGAGCCAGGAAACGAAGAACAGGATGTGAGGGCAGAGGGGAACAGAACATGGAACGTGGTGGGTTTCATAAGCACAGAGGGGACGGTTGTCTTGAGTAAAATTCCGTGACAAGACGGTGGTGGAGTGTCTCCCTTTATACCTGGTCGGGCTCAGTGGGAACAGGTGCCACTTTCAAAACAGTTCACAAAGCAGTACTCTCAAAAAGGTGGGTGGTGCAGCAAGTTTGTCCTGTGCCTCACTGTTCGGTGGGTCACGGGTTCAAGTCCTGCTTGGTGCCTTGCGATGGACTGGTGTCCCGTCCAGGGTGCATCCCCACAACCCCTTCGGCCTTGCGCCTAATTTTGCCAGGAAGGCCCCGGCTCGCCAAGACCCAGCACAGGACAAGCGGTTGTTGACAATGGACGAATTTGAAGAAGGTCTTAGTCTGAGATTGTTGGGGGAAAAAAGCAGTGCTGTAGGTCAGGATATAAATTCTGTACAAGAGCCACACTTGAGGGACATGTTGTAAACTATGGCGTTGCAACTCTGTCTTCAAAGTCTTTCTACCTTTCCTTACACTATGCAAATGAGTAAGGGAGTTAACTGGGTTTAAATACGAAAGTAAGTCAAATCAGGTGCTTCACTACATGACTGCAACAAAAACCTACTAGCCTCAACCAGCCAAGACTTTGAGCTGAACAGCCCCAGGTTTATGCCCATGAAAAAAAGATAGAACAATTGTGATATTTTTCATTTCTCTGATGGAAATGAGCAACACTTCAACTATTAAATATGCAAAACCTATTCTTAGTATTAAAACATAACATTTAGCTTTAATGCTGCCCAAAGTAGCTGGGCTAAAATTCAGAAGGAAGTTCTAACAAGCAACTGTTGCATAAGTAGCTGAGGTAGATACTTGATAATTAGCATTTTCTAAGGAAACAGCCTAAAGAACTTCAGTTTTACACAGAGCAGTATTTTCACCTCAGTCAGTAACACAAAGGGATGTGTTTCAGAGTAAAATGACAGAAATCCTCTTGGTCTTTGAACTTACAACCTCTTTCTCACCGAACCTCTGGATGCTTCCAACAAGCCCGAAGAGACAAGCTGCTACACGGGTTTGCGGATACTCTGCACCGTATGTATAGCAGTAAAACATCATCATTAGAATATGAGCCTCCGTCCAAATACCGCAGCATCTGAAGGGAGATTTTGTTGTCGTTGTTGATGTTACTGATGATCTTGCTCCTAATTACCACGTATTAGATGACAGCTACAATGGAATAGCTCGACAGGAGGCAAATTGTATAAGGGAAAGAAATAAAAACACAAAGTCTACTAATTTTGATGTGAAAGAATGAATCAACGTGCAGAAAATGACAACGAAGCAGGAGAGGATTGAGGAAAGATTCAGGGGAATTAAACCAGACTTAAAAGGCATAGAAGGTCTTTCTCCAGTACGAATTGCATCTCCCGGCCGATGAAAAGCACACATCAGAAGCGTGTGCTCGATCAATTGTTTACCCCGACGCATCACTTACACCCTTATCGGTGCGGTCAGATAAAAGCTGGATATCGGAGTTGCCACTGGAGCGGGAGAGAGATGGGAGATACACGGCACTGTGAGAGAATTCAATAGAGAATTGTTCGCACTGCAAAGCAACACAAACAGTGGCGATGCATGCTCAACCTTACTGAACTGAATAATTATATATTTTCTCACCCATTTGTATATCTACCCAACCTGTGTGTAGACAATAAGAGTTTAACATGTATTGTAGCTCTTGCATGGGGAAAAACTGTAGTGTAAAGAGCTAACATCTCCCAATAAAGAAGCCCAGCTTAACAGCTTTAAAAATTAATTTATTAAATATTTTAAAATCATTCTCAGTCCAGTTCTTAGAAATCTTCTGTCTCTTTCTAAGTGAACTGAGTGTCTGGTTTTGCTTTTATTCCACTTGAAAATGTAATATCCATTTTCCTAAAGTTTCAAACCAGGAACACATCACGCACACATAAGCATGCTTACAAACGCACACACATATATACAGATAAACCAAAAAAAATAAAACATTACTCCAAGATCAATATCAAATCCCACTGCTAGAACGATTCTTTTCTTCCAGGTTTTTAAGAAAAAGAATGGGGGGTGTCTGGAGCATACAGACCAAGTTAATAAAACATGACAGTATGTTCTGGTTGGGATTTCCAAAAGGAACATTTTCCTTCCACCTTTTAAGGGTAAGATGCAGCTGGATAATGACATCTTCACCCACTCTCCCCAGGGGAGGACAAGGATAAAAGCTTAGAAAAAAAAACAGGTGGCAGTGGCAACGCTTGTCAGCTCCGAAAGGGCAGATTTGGAACACGTAAAAAGGTGTCCATCGAACACATTCGAAATTCACGTCATAACCCCCGCAGCTTATCTGCTGTTTGCTGAGAGAAATGAGCAGATCATCAATGGCAATAGTGTGAGATTGATATTGAACTAAAAGCAAATAAACTGAGGCTACGCAGAGAGAGTGGGGTGGCTGGGGGGTGGAAGGAGTACCGGATAGTGGGTTGCATCAAATAATAAATGGCACAGGCATGTGAGAACGCATTGATCAAGGCTAATCAACAGAACAAATCAGGAGACCAAGGAGGAGCTCCCACTTGGGGGATAGAAGGAGCACCTTAGAGGGGAGAACCGGAATGAGCTGGTCCGGCTCGGCATCGCGACGGAAGTGCCCCACATGGCATCGCACAAGGTCAAACTCACTGTCAGGCAAACCTAGCACTGGACAGAGACTGAGACATATAGCAATGCATAATGATTCACGCACAATTACACACAATTATTCACCCTGTATAGCACAAACACCCAGTTGAGCCATACATTATAATATACTTAGTTTACATTTAACTGACACTTTTCTGTACAATGTTAAGATAGTTACAATTATTTACCCATTTATACAGCTGGCCAGGGTCCTGCTCTCTGGCACGTCTGGGGTTCGAGTCCCGCTTGGGGTGCCTTGCGACGGACTGGCGTCCCGTCCTGGGTGCGTCCCCTCCCCCTCCAACCCTACGCCCTGTGTTGCAGAGTTAGGCTGCGGCTCGGGACAAGCGGTGTCAGACTGTGTGTGTGTGTGTGTGTGTGTGTGTGTGTGTTTGTGTGTATACAGCTGGCCAACTCTATTGGAGCAATTATAGGAAAGTACCTTATTCAATGGTACTGCAGCTGGAGTTGGGATTTGAACTTGTGGAGGCAAAGAAAGCAGGTATAACACCATATAGACACCCCTCTACTTACGTAAATCTGGATTTCCACAAAAAATTCCAGACGTACACATTATTTACAGACAGCGCTTACGAAAAACATCTGAAACACGTGAAGTGCAAGTTGGCGTAGCCAAACAAGGCAGGAAGCTGCATCTTCCCAGCTACCACTTGTTTTGAGCTGTGAACCCATCTCCTCTCGTTAGTGTAGTGCTTTTTTTCCGCAAATACACACACACACATTTTCAGAACCGCTTGTCCCGTACGGGGTCACAGGGAACCGGAGCCAACCCGGTAACACAGGGCGTAAGGCCGGAGGGGGAAGGGGACACACCCAGGACGGGACGCCAGTCCGTCACAAGGCACCCCAAGCGGGACTCGAACCCCAGACCCACCGGAGAGTAGGACTGCGGTCCAACCCACTGCGCCACCGCACCCCCTTTTTCCGCAAATATTTTTTTTTAACCCGTTTCATTATTTACAGTGCCTGGTGGTAAACGTGCACTTGAAGGAAAACGAGAAGCGTCTCGCAAACGTACAGCAATCAATTTGGACATGAAACTGAAAATAATAAGGAAGTATGAAGGTGGACAAAGATTATGGTCTATAGCACGGGAACTAAGTTTAGCGTATCGACTGTCAATGCGATAGTGAAGGATGCTGCACGAATAAAGGAGCATGTGATGATGTTGAATGGTGGGGAAGGAAGGGGAATCCTCTCCTTCGACTTATATAAGGGGGTGAAGAACAGTTGATTTGCGTAAATTGAGTACAAATGTTGCACTACACAGAATTTCTCACATAAGAAAGACCAAACCCAGCAACACACATTGTCAGTTAATCTCTCGCCAGTCTTTTTTTCTCACGAACACACACACACACACACAGTGCCCTCTCAGTCTAGTCCTGCTTGGTTGTCACAGGAGGAATCTCTCCGGCTAATGATGCCACAAGGGGACGAACAGATTGTGCCTTGAGTCACAGGGTTTACACAAACAAGAAGCGACCAGAGCAGCAGGAAGAGTGAAAAAGGAAGAAAATCACAGGGACGATGCCCCGGTGGACCCGAAGCTTGGCAGCCGTGTGATTGATACGCATCAGATAGGTCCTTAAATGTCCAATTAACTGAAAGAGGAACCAAAAAAAGAAAAAAAAAAATTGTAGTAACCAGAGGCAACCTGTATTATACTCAGCAATGAGAAGTGTACATTTACACCTTTCCTCAGAATCAGACCTGGGAGCCTCAGTGTATTCATTGCTAGTAGATAATAAATGGCAAATGTAGGCATCAAGGGAATGATAAACAACTGCGAGTTTGTCAACAGGTGGATAGGTTGTGCTGTTAGACTGAATAATACGTCAACAATTGTACTGGTCTGTAGGACAAGAGGATGTGATCTAAAATTTCATGTTTCAGTGTATCTTTATTTTAGGCTGGGTGGCTGGGGACCTAGGGGATCAGGAGTGTACGCAGGGTCTAGAAGTCATCTCGCTGCAGGCAGGAAGGGCTTAAATAACGGAGTCATGGTAACTCAGTGTTTGTTAGTTGCGACCAAGAAGGTCAGCAGGCAAGCGTGTGCATTGTTTCCGTGTTGAGCCGTTACATCCATCCGTCCATTCGTTCCTTCGTTCGCGTTCGGGTGTGGGTCTGTGTGTGGTTGGACCGCACAACTATTTATCCACACCTCAAGTCAAAATATTTTCTTCTATGTCATATCCAGACAGCATGGCAAAATTTTTATGTAATTTATCAACTTCAATATTTAAATATTTCTTAGCTTCTAATAACGGGGGGTGCGGTGGCGCAGCGGGTTTGGCCGGGTCCCGCCCTCCAGCGGGTCTGGGGTTCAAGTCCCGCTTGGGGTGCCTTGTGGTAGACCGGCGTCCCGTCCTGGGTGTGTCCCTTGCGCCCTGTGTTGCCGGGTTAGGCTCCGGTTTGCCGTGACCCCGCCTAGTAAAAGCGGTTTCACACAGTGTGTGTGTGTGTGTGTATAGTGTCTAATAAATATTATTTGCAAGAGTCACACTTACTTGATACATAAACGCCTGATTTTGACAACAAAAAACTATTACAAACTTCTTGTTTGTTCTTATGTTTTGATGAAAGCTAGAACCATATACATTGAATATTTATAAACGATTCACATCTCAACTGTAAATCTAGCTGCTCAGCACAAGAATTGTGAAAAATGCTGGAGGGAGAAGAACATGATCTCGAAGGAAATACTCAAGCACATTTTTAAAGATTCTCATATCCTTTAATGATTTATCGATTCATATTAACTAAGTACGAAGTACATAAAAGTATGTTGTTGGAAGGAACTCATGTGAAAGGGGGGAAAATAAAGGAAAATAAAAGAAAAATAAAGGCAAAAGAAACATGGAGGAAGAATAATGCAAGAGATCTAAAGTTATACAGAATGGGACGAAAACACCCTCAACACTTATTATTGCTTAGACATTTGTTTTGCTAGAGGGACTTGCAACTGTTACAACTCATCACCTTTTGCTGTAAGAACACAGAATATATGGTATGCTTTGTTTAAACACACTACAGCAAAGCCCATTCTTGGACTTGAACCAGAATCCAGCACCTGTTACCCTTATCACTAGCGAAGAATAATGAAGGGTCCAGTGACTTCAATGCCAGATAAATAGAGAGCAGACATAATTACACCTATGACTGCAGTCCTTTTGGAAACAAATTCGGATGACACAGGGGAGGTTTAGATAAGGGACATTATGCAACAAGTCTGCCTGAGGGTTATTCCTAGATCTTGATCATAAAGTCTTCCGTTGCAGTATGCCCACAGCAGCATTCTGCAGATGAAAATGAGCACGTATGCGGAACTAGATACTACTCTACTTAACTTGAGTAAACAAGGCCATATACATACAAAATTACATTTATTCACTGTGCAGACACTTTTCTCCAAAGCGACTTCCAACGAACTCTATGTAGTGTTATGAGCCCACACACCTTATTCACCGTGGTGACTTACACTGCTAGATACACTACTTACACTGGGTCACTCATCCATACATCAGTGGAACACACTCTCTCTGTCACTCACACACTATGGGGAACCTCAACAGCATGTCTTTGGACTGTGGGAGGAAACCAGAGCACCCGGAGGAAACCCACACAGACACAGGGAGAACATGCAAACTCCACACAGACTGCATGGGGGTTGAACCCACATCCTGTCGCACCACCCAGGCGCTGTGAGACAGCAGCACTACTCACTGTGCCATCGTACTGCCCAAAATACCTAGTCTGAATAGCTACAAGCAAAGGCTGAAAGGCAAAAGTTTATCTGAAAAGATTAATGTACTGACCACCTCTAATTTTTGAACGGAAAGGTTTTTAATCTTAAGAAACATAACAGCTAATTGACTAAAAGCACTGTAGCTTACTTTTCTAATGACACACCACAAGAAGATTCTTATTTCTTTCTTTAGAAGTGTTTTTTTTTTTTTTTTTGTTATAATCATAACCCTTTTAACATGACCCATGGACAGGGAATTAAACATTCTTTAATGAAGTAAAATGTAATATGAGAATGAACCGATTTGACCAGTAATCATTTTGTGAACTGCACCTATAGAAAAATCCAGTAATTTGTACTTAAATGTCATTAATGACCGAATGAGTATAATATAGTCGCATTAATTAGGACACCGAGAAGCAAGGCAAATAATTACTTGTCCAAAACCATATCCTAATACATTACCTGGACATGGGGACCTAGAGTCTTATGCGAAGGTCTAGAAGCCTCACTGGCAGTTTCTATTTTTGAAGCCACTCTATCTGCAAAGGTTAAACGATAATTAAGAGGAATATGACAGTTTCCAAAGGCCACTGGGAAGGAATGGACACAAAAGCGGATTCCTCTGCAAAATCAATAAAGTCAACCAGGTAGCCCAGCGACATGGGGCTCTAAATAAATAAATAAATAAAGAACTTTGCTTTAAGTCATTCATCAACTACACTTCAATGGACGGGAATTTGCACTTCCAGGTTAAGTGCGGGGTAGCTTCACTCTGAATCGTTCTCTTTCCCGAGACGTCTGCGAGAACAATGATAATAAAAATGCCACAAACGACAGAGTGTAATTGAAGCAACCTCCTGCCCAACACTTTCCATCTTGTGGCGACAGGCTGGCTCCGATATGTATATATTGCTTTCTTTCAGCAATCCATACATATCAAATTTAGAAAAGCAGTGTGTGTGTTACCTGCATATTGATTATGAGAATGAATGTAAACAGATCAATTGCGGGATGACAGCACATCAATTAGATGTGCACCTCTCTAGGGTGTTCTGGAACCTGGCCCTCATTAGCATAACAACTGCATTATGGGCAACACCATTTTCCCAGCTTTGGGGGAGGAAGCAGCTTTCGAAAACAGCCCACCGGAGCCAAGCGTGTTTTTAGAAATCAAGCAGCCTCACTTCAAATGCACTTTCCTCTTGATGGGTAATGAATTGGCAAAGCCCTCAGAGGGAGGTTTTATTTCAAGTTCTGAGTTCTGTTTATTGGTGATTAAAGCACTCAGAACTCACAAATCCAGACCCACGGCAAGCGAGGGACCGAGGTGGTGGAAGGATCCGGTTGGGCGTAAGCACGGAGGAGCGCGCGCGAGCACATCGGTGGAAGCGTAGCACGAGGCAATGCGTAAACGGGGGGCATACAAGGGAAAGGGGTCTCCATGTGTGTTTCCATGCACGCGCACATGGGGCGGCTGCGAGCAGCGCGTCGAGCGTCTTGTGTCGCACAGGTGCGTGTGAGCATGTGCGTAAGCGTCTCGTACGTGTACAAATGTGCACGGGCCTTAAACGGAATATCTTAAGCACTGCTCGGTTAATCTCTCCTATTCTTTATAAAAGATAGGGTGTGCTGAATCTCCTGTCTTAATTACCCGTAAAGAACAACCCTCTAAGCTCTTCTTCCAGTGTGCGGCAGAGCCCGTGGGAGCGCGGTAAATGAGGAAATAATGAAAATGCACTCCACAGTTATTAAACCCTTAGATAAAGTACCTCGGCTTGGTACCTTTCCTTGTAAAATCCTACCTTTGATACACAGAGATACAACAGATGCACTATGTGACATTGCTGACCTTTCGGGCTTACAATTAAATTTCCATGATTGTCCACAAAAAAAAAAAAAAAAAAAGAAAACTAAATGCAGCCATCACGTCAATGCAGCCATTTAGCCGGCACCTTTTTCCAAAGCAACTTGCAACGTTACATTTGTTACAGCTATTTTCCCATTCATACAGCTGGGTCATTTTTCCAGAGCAAATTTTAGGCTAAGTACCTTGCTCTAGGGTACAACGGCGGGTGGGGGGGAGCAAACCTGCGACCTTTGGATCCAAAGGGGGCCACTCTAACCACGTACCTACCAGCTGCTCCGATATGTTTGCATAACCGTTGTCAGATCCCTCTAGTCAAAAGCCCAGTGAAGCCTACTGACGTAATGGCAGGCACTGCTCTGACAGGAAAGGGGGATGAAGAAGTTCCAGTCTAGTTACTGGCTTTACAGTTGGCTTTAGCACGTGCAGACAAAGGCACGTCAGCGACAGTTTACCTGGTCACTCCATTTCCTAGCCAGGGGAAAAACCAGAGGGTTGTCCAGCACGGGCACAGGCCCATGGTCTTCGCGCGCTCCATCACCTGTTGGCACGGCCCATCTGTCCGCCGCAAGGCTGGGACGCCCGTGTCCCTGATCCCATATTCCTCACTACCAAGTCCCTTCACTCTCTTCCTACCCGTGTACCCAGTGCTAAAGCCCATAGCCCACTTGGCAGAACACTCCGTTCTCCAACAACAAACCATTTAGACAATTCAGTTGATCCACCATGCTGGAGACCCTCCAGGTGCTGCAAGCTCCTGAAGAGGTACAATCTCAGCTGCATCTGTTGTCTTGGCAGGTCCTTCTGGAAAAACGGATGAGGCACTTTTGGAAGCTGTCGAGAAATCGCACACCCAGCAACCTTGTCCGATCTCCCCTGCACCAGGGCTTTGCCGTAGGACCATTCAACTGGATTCTGAGCTTCCTATTGTCTGTTTCATTTCAGCCAGCTCCCAGTCATTATGCAATGTTTAACACTGTCATAATAATAAGCACCTTATAATTGCACTCATTTGCTCAGCTGTGTATTTTACTGGATCAGCTGTGGTGGTAAAAACTACGGTCTCTCTGAAGACTTGAACTTGCAACCTTTCCTTAACCACCATTCTACAGAACCCATTACCCCTTCAATTCACAGTTCACACAGTAATACAGATCAGCAAGGAAGCCTCAAAAGAGGTCCTGTATCACATGGAGAAAGCAAACAAAGCTGTAAGAGTTTCCTGAGTTCAAAACTTACATTCAATTGAAACACACACACACACACACACACACACACACACTATCTGAGCCGCATGTCCCATTCGGGGTCGCGGGGAGCCAGAGCCTAACCCGGCAATACAGGGCGTAAGGCCGGAGGGGGAGGGGGAGGGGACACACCCAGGACGGGACGCCAGTCTGTCGCAAGACACCCCAAGCAGGACTCGAACCCCACACCCACCAGAAAGCAGGACCAGGTTCAACCCACTGTGTCCCCTAGTCAATTGAAACATATATTCAAAAATAATAAAAATACATTAATTTAGTGTAATACCTTTAAACAAACTGAATAGAACGCTAAAGACATGCTTCTTGTAAAAAGACACTGCTAAAGTCACCCTTGCTTTATGACAGTTTCTGGCTGTTTGAAATTTACTGTCAAATTTAAATATATTTTATTATATGAAAAGGGATGAAACTATGCATTTACATATTTATAGGAATGAATATAAATACAAAGACATAAAAATTAGCAGAGCTTTAATAGATACTGTATATCATTATCAGTGTGAAGCTGCGATGTTATCCATTATGTACATAAGTTACCTTGACTCAGTGGGAAACAGTGGTACCTCATATTGTCTGGGTTGGGGGTTTGATCTCTATTTGTCAGTAAGTTTGCAAGGTTTTTCACCTCATTGTTCACATGCATACTCTGCCACAACCCCAAAGACATGCATGGGTGTTAAACCATTTCCATACCCTCCTTTGCCATGACAAAACATGTCAGGGGTCACCACGACTTCTCAGGCTTGATGTTACTTGATCTAACCTTTGTCACATGGGATTTTGCACTTCTGCTTTAGAGGATAAAAAGTCTAAGCACTGGGTTGGGCTGGTAAAATCACATAAAATTTGCAACATGCCATAAACAGCACCAGAAGAAAAGAGGAAACTTATAAGGCAGGTGTTTCCAACATGTGGCCTGATGGCTGCACACGGAGTGCAAGAATGTTTGTAAAATTAATACATGTTGTACCTGCCATAAGTTCTTTTAAATCACATGATAATACACTTACCCACACACTAAAACACACAAAATACCTAAACAAAAAGCAATCGTAATTTTTTCTGTTTAGACATATAAGATTTAATATGTCACTTACTGTGATTTTTACACGTGCGGTCCTCAAACCAGTAAACAATAATGGGCCTTGACCAAAAAGATTGGATGCCCATGATCTAAGGTTGTTATGCACTGTCAGATTTCATCCTGTTGGAATTTTACTGAATAAGTGTGGTTTGTTCGTTAACAAGGCTATCCCCAAACCATTTGGTCCCCTGTCGCGAGCAGCGATATAATGGGTGTGTACAGCGAAGACGACCTGGGGGTGCGAAACGAAAGGAAGATAGTGAATGAAGGTGTTGTCTGTATTTGGAGTGGAGCAGGTGCTTCGGGTCTCCTGGGGAGGGGAGCTCCATATGCCGTCCTGCTGCAGTGCTCTGTCACACCTCCTTCCATGCACACCACGCGTCCTCTTCTTCTGTCTCTCCAGGATCGTACGCATTCTGTCTTCCCCATTTATACCGCTCTCTCAAACAAACACACGTACACCTTTGCAAGATAATAAATAAATATATTTTATCACAGATAAAGATAGATGAAAATGTTTTCCTTTTTACTCAGTTTTTCATTTTTTTTTTGGCTCGGATCTGCACGCGTCACCTTCGCTGAAACTATTTCAGACACCCAGGGAAAAAAGAATGAAATCCGTTGTTTCAAGTATTTATGTAGAAATCAGCCGAAATGAAGAAGAAATGTAGAGAGACTGCAATGAGCACAGTATGTATGGGACTGTTGCTGGCTGTTCAAAAGAATCGCTCACCTTCTGGTTTCCTAAACCAACACCACATTGTTCTGCGTTACTCTTTTCTGCCCTACGTGGATGCCCAGACACACCCGGCCCTGCTGTATTAAGGGTGTGCCGATAATGGGACCCCTAACGGGCCTCTCTCTTGCGCATGGCTGTTTTTAGGCCTAAGCCTGACACTTACAGCATCTTTCTTGCACATCTGTCAAAAGCAGAGGATCAAAGCACAATCACTATGTCCTCTTTGGTAAGTGCTTTATCTTTTTTTAAATCACACATTGAATTATTATTGGTATTAAAATCCTGTATATTATTTTCTCATAAGGGGGTGCGGTGGCGCAGTGGGTTGGACCACAGTCCTGCTCTCCGGTGGGTCTGGGGTTCGAGTCCTGCTTGGGGTGCCTTGCGGCGGACCGGCGTCCCGTCCCGGGTGCGTCCCCACCCCCTCCGGCCTTACGCCGTGTTACCGGGTTGGCTCCGGTTCCCCCGTGACCCCGTATGGGACAAGTGGTTCTGAAAATGTGTGTGTGTGTGTGTATTTTCTCATACCCACTGTGATTATTTAAGATGCGTGGTATTTCCCATTCAAAATATTAGGATGAGGAAAGTAAAGGCGGGCTGCACACTTACTACTCCTGAGCTGTGACTTCAGGTTTTGGTTCATATACAGCTCAGTTCATGCTGAGTTTGCATGCTCAGTTTCTGTTTCTGCATGGGTGCTCTGGTTTCCTTGGTATAGTGTTTTGGGTTGACCTTGCAATCTAAAGGTTACTTGTTTGAAACACACTGCTGCTGTCACACCCTTCACTGAGATACAAACCCTGCACTGACGCAGTAAAAATGTACTGCAGTATAGATGAGCAAATCAAGGTAAAGTTGATTATCTAACATAAGCTGCTTTGCACAAAAGGCCTCAGCTAAAGGTTACTAATGACAACAGTGATCTCAGTCACTGTGGCCCACTTGCCCTGCACAAAAATCCTTATTTCATAACAACTGACATAGTTCAGTTATCTGTAATGTGACACATTTCACTGGCAAAATGGAATAAGCCGGAACCCTAAATATATGCTTCAAGATCAATCATATTGATCGAAACAATATTATCGCTTTCCATCCATAACAGTCTTTGAATCATACCACTCTGACTACAGAAAAACCGTGAGATGAGAATTATAGTATAGCTGACAACGTGCTCTCCGTTATGTTTTTGATCTTGCAGCGACAATTTCCGAAAGACAAATAGAAATTTTACAACATCACAATCTGCATCCTGCCATGTTAAGTTAACTTTACCACAGAAGACCACAGCAAAAAGGGAAAAACAAAAGTCTGGGCTATTCAATTCCAAATCTAGAGTTTTGTGTAGAGTTTTGTACTGAAAAGAATTCTTCATGGGGTCTAGCATGAGAGAGCACGGGGAGGAAGTGCACGGTCACATGCGGTCTGGTCAGAAACATTTCCGTCAACCTGACGGGACCGCTGAAAAACAACACTGTCCCATAACACAGCAAAAGGTAACATGCCAGGTTTCACCAACACCATCCTCTAAGGAAATAACTATGTTCAACACCTTGTGCGTGCAGAATCATAGTAAGATGCATTCTATTTTCTGGCCAAAACTGTGAAGATGGGAGAGGACACCTTCTCTAGTGGCCAACGTATACATGCTTATGTTTATTCCCTGTTGGCCTGGCACAGTTACTAATTTTGGACCTGACATCCTCTCTGGTCAACTGTAAAACACACACAGAAATACTTAGTGCAGCTTACACTGCTACAAGTGAAAAATAAGTAAGAATAAAGAAAATCTACAATGGTGCAAATAACTCACAGTAGACAATACACAGTATAATAATGTAACATACTGTCTCGAAATAAATTCCATAATGCAAATTTTTTTTTTTTTTCCAGAACTACTGCAATAATGCAAGACCACGTGTGATACAATGCAAGGACACCATGAGAAATCAAAATGGACCATTTCATCAATAGCAGAAAGAGCTTGACAATATTACCATGGTTCTCTGGCCAATGGCATTCTTCCCACATCTTATTAATCTACATAAATTATCATTTTTTTGTTGTAAAACTGTGTTATTTGTTAAAAGGCTCATTTCTGCTAAAATACCCCCAAACACTCTAAATGCTTAACAATTAAAATCGAGGTGTGCGTGTTACTTTCAAACAGTCAGATCTTATTTCTGAGTGTGTACACAAATTGACATATTATTTCACAGTGTGATATTCCTAACAGGGTGAAGCCTGATTGGTTGTTCCTCAACTATATGGTATAAGTCATCAGTGAAATTTTGAGTATTTTTACAAAAAAAAAAAAAAACTGTTACTAAAGCAAATAAATCTACTTCATCATAGATCCCAGCACTGCTCATTCAATAAAAAGGTTTAAAAAATCAACTATGTAAAGGAAAATATCATGATGTAAAACAAGAAATATAGAATTGGAGAGTTTAGTAAGACTTTAGCAAGAACTAAGTCCTGTTAGCTATTCAGTCTGCTCTTGCTGTCGAGTCAGATTTTCCTTCTAATGCTCTTATTCGTGACGCAATAAGAGCGAAGAACTCAATGTCCAACCTCTTTCCCGCCACCCCTTGCACTACCACCTCCCATGTGAGCCGCCTCTTGCTGCTCCTGTCTTTCTCCATGATTTTATAACTTCCAACTGTAAGAAAGATTAAATTTACTGTAACTTATTTTTGCCCCTGTTGCAGAGATTTGTATTCACTGACAATGATAAATGCTTTTACATTTTCCAGAATACGCTTCTGTGGAGGGCTTGCACTTTTTGAAAAATGCACACAGCACTTCATGTAAGAAATGGGAAATAAAATTAAAGCCAAATTCATTTCGACATATTTCCGAAAAAAACAAGTGGTACCAAACTCGGTTTGATATTGATTATTCCGGAAAAAAAAGGCAAAAAAATACAAAAATATCACTGTAAAATATATATCTATGCAGAAGACTGAATTCAACAATAAAAAGCACTTCAGTCACTATCCCATCCCTGTAAATGCTTGAACCATATACCCACCTATCTGTATCAATACTGTGTTTATATAGCTGCTTCAAAAATTGGGATTTTCAGTTTATGACTTAGACAATAGCCAACGCCCTTTATTCTCGAATTTCTGCATTATCATAGAGCTATTAATTGCCTGAATTATGTGACCCTTGCGGTTGTAATGAAAAGTTGACAATAGCAATGCCAATAGTGGTATTCTTGTTGATCAATTGTGAATATGTTCCCTGTGCCATGAGACCATAAAGAGATGAACAAAAATAACTTTTCACATTAACTATTATTATTTTTTTTTTTTTTTTGCTGACACCATTGTCCAAAGTGACTTAGAATGTGAGAGAATCAATTTTACAGTGATTTACCCCTTTATAGAGCACGGTTTTCTTACTGTATCAGTTATGGGTAAGTACTTTGATCAATAACACAGTAGAGACAGAATTCAAATCATGCACTTTGAGATTCTGTGGGAACAGCTCTAAACACTCACTCCCTGCTTTTACATTCATTTCACACTACCGAACACACGTATTTCGCTGTTAATCCTACTCGGCCTTTTGAGGTCGGTTTGGTTGGTCTCACTGAGGGCCAATGATTTATGTGATGATAAACAACTAGTTCTGAATGTCAGGAAGTTTTGCTGCAGAGAATCCTGTTTATGGAAGTAATCACAATTTGCCATTGACAAATAATTTCATTTGGTGGACAGTACTTTCATAACTGAGTTATTGTTCTGCCTGGCACCACTACACTTGGCATTTAGAATTTTGTTTGAAAGCAACAAAAAATGATGTAATGCCTTGCCGAAAATCTTAAATGTTGTGGGAACTGCATTAAAAATAATTTAAAAAATGCGAATAATTTTGCTTAAGTACGTCGTATTTTTTCCCCCAAGCATGAGCAGCAACAATTAATAAACTGAGATTTTTTTTGTTTAAAGAATTTATATTCATTGCAGTAATCAGCACTCTAAAAAAAAATACAGTATATTACTAAGAGCAGAGTCCTTCACAAGAACCTCGCTGCTCATGTAATGTTTTGTTGGGGATTTGATTACAACAAGCAGTGCGGCGAGTGCCATTTACTGAATAAGTGGAAGAAGGCTGTTCTGTTTTGAAAGCTGGAAACTCTGAAGCTGTCGGCCTCTTTGACATTCAAATCGTAAATGACTTGCTGTCGGTAAACAACATGCTTAAAACTTCAAAGGGCACAAATGGTGCTGCAAAACAGTCTCTGGAGACTACTATTCCGTTTCTGATAAAATGTCTAATATTTTTTATTAAACAGCTGTTAATTAAGTTAAAGATTTAATTAATGTGAGTCATTGTAGTTTATATGATCGGCTGCACTTGGTTGATCCGTCGGTCAAAAGATATGGTAAAATGAAAAGATTTGAGCTGTTTCAACAAAGGATTTGAAATTTGTTTGCAGAGAAATGATATTACACACACACACACACACACACACATTTGCAGAACCGCTTGTCCCATACGGGTTCGCGGGGAACCGGAGCCTACCCAGCAACACAGGGCGCAAGGCCGGAGGGGGAGGGGACACACCCAGGACAGGACGCCAGTCCATCGCAAGGCACCCCAAGCGGGACTCGAACCCCAGACCCACCGGACAGCAGGACCGTGGCCCAACCCACTGCACCACCGCACCCCCAGAAATGATATTAATCATTTCATTTTTTTGGATGAGGCGCATTACTCTGATGTTCCCTTGCTCCCATCCCATTGTTCCCGTCTCCTGGTACACCCGGGGCAGCTAAATGACACGTCAAAATATTTGCTCAGCGGCTTCATGTGGAGCTGGTTGAAAGTGTCGATTAACACAGTAAAATGGAGCCCCTCTTACCCCGGGGGGAAACAGCTGTAGAGATGCTGCAGACAAATGGCGCGAGAAGAAAGGATGAACGCTGGTTTGTTAGCAAAGCTGAAACTGGAAAAGGTTAGACGGGAAGGGACTCCCCAGCTCTCTTGTCCCGATACCCACCACACGCCAACCCCCCTGAATAATAACACCTGTCATAATGGACAGTGCCATCAAATAAATCTACAGCGAGAGCAGTGAAAATGGTCTCCCATCCGTAATAAGGCTCTCCCTTAAAGGGATCGCATGGGTGATCTTTCCTTCCGAAGGAGAGCGGGATAGAGCATAAGGAAGGTGGAGCAGAGGCGAGGGGGGGAGTGCAGTTCTGCAGAACTCCTGAGCCGTAATTTACTTGAAAGCCGACAGCGGCGACGCCGGCAGAAATCCCAGACTGATGGCTTCTGGTTATGAGGAGAATGGAACATCAGTTATCTCGTGGCTAAGTGACAAGCTGCACTGATAGTACACATCGCAGCCGCAGCGCTTTGAAGAAGAACAGAAGGTTTTAAATCAAAGGAAATGCTTGTCGTTTCTCCCTCCCTCCTTCCATCTCTGCGCTTTTCTGCTTCTCACGCCGCCCTATAATCATATGTGAACTAGCTCAACTGGTATTGTGTGCCGTCACATTATTTGCGGTTCATCATAATATCTAATTCAGTACATGAAAATGGACTTGTCTTTAAACGTGAACTGATGGAAGACCTAAATGTGAACCACAGTTATCATCTCTGGAGAGAGTTCATTAGGAGACATGTTGGAGACAAATTACAGGAGTTAAGATCTCCATGTTTCTGGCAGGATGGAGTGAAACAACAGCTATGTGTACGCTATACCGTGCAGATGCTCCTGTAATTACAGTGGTTCGACTTAGAATTTTTTGAAGTTACGACGGTACGATAGCGATACGCATTCGGCAGAATCCGTACTTCGAATGTTGAATTTCGATCTGTTCCTGCACTTGTGACATGCGGTACAATTCTCTCTCCCGATGGATGCTGAGCAACGACAGCGAATCGCAGCATCCACTCAATCACGCTCGCAGTCTCTATAGCGATCACACCAATGAGTGTAAACAACTGATACTGTGCTGAAAGCGGTGTTTTTTTTATTTTGTGTTTTCGCATCCAATCATGTCTACTGAACGCCCATGTGCGTCTCCTGCTTAAATTTGCCCAGCTGTAGGCTATGGTAAGCATTCTGACCACATTTAAGGTAGACTAGGCTCTGATGCTCGGTACATGAGGTACTGTATTTGTTTTCAACTTACGATTTTTCCACTTACGATGGGTTTATCAGAACATGACCCCATCATTAGTCGAGGAGCATCTGTACCGGATTCTGTTTCTATTATGTTTGTATTTCCAGATCCATGGTCTAGAAACAGCACCGATATTGGTCCATAACTGGAGAATGATACCCCCAGAGCTGCAAGTTCCACAAATGCATAGTTTCCTGAGTACCACGAGTAGCAAAAAACAGCCCAATACTAAATTAATTCTTCATGATGTCAAACCTTATAAAGAACGTGGGTTTCATTGAATGAATGTACAAAGACCAGTTTCTGTATCCTGTGGATGTCTGCGTGTGATGTGTGTGCAATCCATCTTTGCAAATCATACACAATATGGCCAGTCCTGCATACACCATTAATAGTTAGTCTCAAATTATTCGGATTGATGAAACAAATAACTCTGTGGATGTTTCACGTTCACTTTATGCTCTATAAACATTTTAAAGATTTATAATGCTTCACAAAAAATCTTCTCACATATAAAAGCCATGTTATAGAAACCTCAACCTTTTGATTTAAAATCAAAAAAACAATGGAAGCGGAGCTCTTCGGGTTAGCAGCAAGGGGTGTGGGCTTGCAACCATGGCCCAGCCCTAACCCTAACCCCCAAGTCCCAAAGATGGATTGAACTGTCAGAGCAGCTGTGGTAGAGCGGAGCGGCACCCACGGCCGCCGTTTACCCAGCTGGAAAGTACCAGCTCCCACCACGGACACCATACAAGCAGTGCAATATCACTCTCCATAGCTGTCAGCTTCATTTTTCTGCTTCCTTCTGTTGGCCTTTTAAAATATCCCTCGTACTTATGCGTACTGCCTCATTACCTTGTTCAATAACGATAATGGTGATGATAATACCACCATGGAAAAACATAAAACATCAATAATTTCAGTGTGTAACAGCAATGGGATAAAGTCGAAGGGTTTTGTAGGAATACATGGTTTATTTATTTATTTATATTGTTACATGATTCGTTAACTGCTTACCCTAGTGAGGGTCATGGAGGTCCAGAGCCTATCCCAGAATCATCGGATGCAAGATTGAGCTAAGGTACACTGTTTCTGATCAATACTGTGTTGTTTATCTGACAGTATTATACACAACTATCCATTACTTAACCCATTTATACAACTATTAACCTACTGGAGTAATTCAGTGCAAACTCCATGTTCTACGATACTCAAGTACTGAGAGGAAGCCTGGTTTGGACAACCTTCAAACTGCCACTGTACCATCTGCTGTCCTTAGCTATACCAGCAAGTATGTATACACATGTCTATGTATTTATACCTATTACACAGATTTTACTTTGTTATACTATATGTTATACTGTATTTTTCTATTTATGTTCAACATTACATTCCTGAACCATGTACAGCTGTCCTATTGAAAAAAAAAATAAAGGAAAACAAATGCAGTAATGCAAATACATTGATCGATTACTTAATTGCTTGATCAACTCATTGATTAATCAATCATTAAATAAAATGTGATGTTTTTAGGAAAGTGTACCAACTCGGTGAATTTGGATTTTTACATTGTCAGTTAAATACATTCAAGTCCTGAGAGCAGCGAGTTCCAGCCCAAAATCTATTTCACAAAATCGCCCGGAAAGTGCAGACCTAATACAAAATGCAAACAGGCCCATAACTTGTGATTAGTGTGATCTTGCTCTGTGGTGTGCAGTCTCCTCCCTGCTACCCTGGCAACACCTTAATACTGATGTTATTAAATGATCAATGGCATGTCAAAATGACTAACTGAATTAGCCAAAGAAGTATATTATGCTAATTCCCATCAAAAGGCCACTTTTGATTACACTGCAAATATGCTCCTGGCTCACAGTGCGCTGTTCAAAAGCTGAATCTCATTATAAATATATGAAAGCGTAGCAAGATTTCTATTCGACACCTCGACACAGTTTCGTCCATGCCTTTTAAATCTGCTGCCAGTCAAACCAATCATCAGGAATACGTATCAGAAAAACAGCAATATTTTACATATATTTTGACTGTTTTGGTTGGTACGTCTGCGGAAATAAGCCAGCATTAACAATTCACTTTATGCTATGAGGAAGGTAATGAGGCGTTTTGTAATAATAGGCATTAACCAGAGACACAATATCAGAATGATTTTTTTTAAATCAGTTGAGATGGAATATTAAATGCATCACTGAAAAAATGAACACATTTTTTGTCACGGAATGTTTTTAGCGGCTTTCAAATAATGTGGATGCAGATTGTTGGAGGCAGATGAAAGGTTTCACTGACTCTAAAAAGACGGAGTAATGAGGAGCGACTCTTCATCATCGTCGTCAGTTGTACGGGTGGCCATCCAGGCCCTAAAAAGTCACCCCGGGATGTGGAAGTATGGGTTGTAGGGTATGGGCCCGGCTTTTAAGTTTATACCTCATTATGACAGACCACTGGAACCCACTCGTTGTGGGGGACGATAGGCCCAAGAGCTGGTTCTGAAGATGCTGGGAGTGAGCAGAACTAATAATGATGACAGCACGGGGGTGGTGGGAAGGAGATGGGTGTCAGGGAAAGGGCTGTCTACCAATGTCCAAAGTTCACGAAGAGGATGTTAAGCATTCACTCAGCCGACGTGTTGGGCTTTTTACATCCTTCCTTCAGAAGCCCCCAACAGTATTGGAGATGGATATAGATACTGTATTGCTGTAATCTGGAGGTTGCTGCTTCTAGCCCCTGGTAGAGTCCCTGCTGTTGTACCTGCCACAGGAACACAGAAGAGGTGAACTACTTGAATGAGTAGGGGGAGAGATACATATAGCCAGTTGCTGCTCAACAACCGCCTCAGCAGCAGCAACCAGCGATAACAACTTCAGTGGCTACTTGCAGTACTGCCATCCCTGGCGCAATCAGCAGCATAACACCAAAAGGGGGGCTAACCCTACCTGTAAAACACATTTACATCTGAATACAATGAAATGTGGTATCTACCTGATTGCTCTTTAGACTGGACTATAAAATCAATGTCATTTCTTACTGTAGTCTGTGCTCCACTACACTTATATACAGTAGGCAGAGCAATTAAAAGGAACACTGAACCACACAGATCTGGTGAGAGGCAGACAATGAATGAAGACGAAGACTGCAAGGGAACGGAAGAGATTAGGCTGCCAGGGGGAGATTTTTCTCTGTTACTCTATCTCCTGTCTTCAGCAGGGATGTGCTGTGATAGAACATCTAGCAAGAGAGATGGAGGCCTTCAAAAGGGGGGGTGCAATGCAGGAAATCCGGTTTCCCTTTCTTCACAGGGAGACAAGGTTAAAGAAGGGTTGCTTTTTCCAATCGTGTTGGGCGGGAATTATCCTCCTCGTCGTCACCTTCCTCACACTCAAATGGCCAGCATACAGCCAGGCAGAGGTACACAAGCCTTCCCTTTGAGCAGAAGTACATTAGGAGGACAAGAATAAATCTGAAATCATGAGGAACAAATTGCACATATGTCTGAGTGGGGTGAGAATGAAGGCACAGAAAGGCTGGAATGATTAAGTCAGAGCAGATTGTGTTACACAATGTTTGGACCAATGAGATGCAGCGATGATGCATGATTAATTCAAAAGTTTCCTCTGAGAAGTAAACTGGCAAACTTAATATTGTAGGGACAATGTGTGTTTGTGGAAGTCCTTTATTACTCTGACTTAATTTGCAGTTGCAATGGAATTAAATTATTTGAGTATATATGCATTTGTGTGTATTTTTTTTAAGTGCTGATTTAGCTTACATCATTGTTCGAGGTAACTTGCAGTGTTTTTACACACTATGCCAGCTACAATGAGTTGCCCTTTTGTACAGCTGGCATTGTTAACTGTCACTTGAGGGCGACATCCGGGGCGGCATGGTGGCACAACGAGAAGCGCGCCGTCTCACAACACCTGGGTGGTGCGAAAGGACGTGGGTTCAATCCCTGCTCAGTCTGTGTGGAGTTTGCACGTTCTTCCCATATCTGCGTGGGTTTCCCCTGGGTGCTCTCGTTTCCTCCCACACTTCAAAGACATGCTGTTCTGGTTCCCCGAGAGTGTGTTCCACCGATGCATGGATGAGTAACCCATTGTAAGCAGTGTAAATGACCTTGGTGAATAAGGTATGAAGGCTCATAACACTACACAAAATGCTTTGGAAAAAAGTGTCTCCTAAATACAGTTTTTCTCAATCGTTTTAACACATTTCTCCAAATGAATGTAATTGCTCTCAAAACAATTAACACAACCAACTAAACACACTCTTACCTTGACCAAACAGTTCAATTCCACTGCATAAAGAAGTACTACCTTTTCTTCTACTAATGAGTTTACTAAAATTGAATACTAAAATCAAACGTACAACTGTGTGGTCTGATGTACACACACAAATACATGAATGCAAGTACACGTTTATCGTCAAGTTCTCTACTGAGGAGTTTTGTTGGATAACAGAAGCGACTGCCTCAACATCTCCACAGGCCTCTTCCATTGCTTGAAGAAGACTGTAAGGGTTGCGATCATACACTTTCCATCTCCAACAGGAGAAGAACCCATCAGCTGAATTCAGGAAAGGAGAATATGGTGGAAGGAACACCATCCTGAAACGTGGGTGATGCTCAAACCACTCCCGCACCAGCACCGAACGGTGGAATGGCACATTGTCCCAAACAGCTACAAAATCTCGATCCGTTTGCTTCTGGTCAACATGCGGGAAGAGGATTTCATTGAGGGAGTTCAAAAAAATTTGTATCCTTTCAGTGCCGTATGGCCCCAAGACAGCATTGTGTGCCACAACACCAGTAGTTGAAACTGCGGCAGACATGGTGATGTTGCCTCCCCACTGTTCAAGGACATTGCCTGTGGCATGATGGCCAATCACATTCCTCCCTCTTCTTTTTTTTTTTTTTTTAAGACTGAAGCCAGCTTCATCAATATACTGGTACTCAAAATGAGTAGCATTGCTATCCAACTCCAAAATCCTCTAGAGTAAGAACACAAGGCACAATAAGTTAGTGTTTTTTTAAAGTAATGCCATTGATTGCAAAGTTTATACTGTAACTGTTGCAGAACAGTCTAGGTTCCCCCTTTGACACAGCACTATGCCCAGAGACACCTGAATTTTTCCCACTTACAGTGGAATAGTATATAGACAATATCTTTGTATTTACGGTAAAAGTGCAGTAACCGTGCGGCTTACACGTACTTGGACAACCTAGAATCGCAACTCTTTCACTCTGATAAAATTCCTCTCAAAGGGCACTTTGTATACCTGCTTCATCCGGATGGCATTTCTCCTTACAACACGATCAATAGTAGCAAGACTGCATTGCTGAATATTCTGGAATACTTGGTTGTTCTGTATTATTCTTTGCTTTGAGGCGGATGGCGTTGTTCTGGACCACCATGTCAACAATGGCTTGCTCTTGTTCAATTGAAAAGAGTCTTGTTCGTCCACCTGAATGTTGTCAAACTTCCATTCTGACAAATGTTTGGATGAGTACGAACATTTATAGTAGAGAACTAGAGTACAAGAGTCTAACCATAGCAGTACAATGGTATGGTTACTTACTAGTTTTCACTCTGAAATGTGTGGATAATTGAAGTCACTGTGGATCTGTTTAAGTTGGGCTGAACTCTCTGCCCAGCTTCTCTGAAGGAAAGACCATGATTTATGACATGGTCAATTAGGGTGGCCCTCATTTCATTTGAAACCCATCTGTATCCAATCCTTCAGCCTCTCCTCCCTCCTCTTCCACCCTGCTGTCCCATTCATCTCTGCTCATGTCTTGTTACATTTTCTTCTCTTGCTCTTTCCACTACACCATTGCCCTCCACTCTACCCATCTCTTCTCCTTCTATTCCTCTCCCTACTTCTCTTCCTACATCCTCACCTCATCTCCCTCTACCTCTTCCACTCTTCACCTTCCTCTACCCTCTCCACCATCTCTCACTCTTACCCGTCTTCCTTTTCCCCATCTCATTCTTGTTCTTATTCTTTGTCTTTTTTCTTTTCCCCTTTTATAGTTATAGGAATTGTGACAACTGTGTAATCAATTAGGAAATTTGCATTTCCTGTGTTGTGTGCATTACTAAATCAGCAGATATCAATTTGGTGCTCACTGAGAACATACCATGTGTAAATGAGCATGGAACAAATGACAGAGTTTTGCTTGTTGTGTTTAGCAAAATGGTACATAAATGTTTGTGATTTGTGTTAAACCAATGAAAGACATGCAATTGCTTTTTTCCTGATATATTACAGTTCTGGTTGGCTGTATGAACTGTTGTGTAAACATTGCAGAATTTTGTGCACAGTGTTTTGGGAAAAGTATGCATGTCATTTGGAAGTAGTATGAGATAGACAAGAACTTACAATCTATTTAGGACAATGAATGAAATGTTCAGATGGCTGTGTTAATTGTTTTGAGAGCAGTGACCGGAGTTTGGAGTAATGTGTCAAATCGATCAAGAAAAATTGTAAATAAATGCAAACGTGAGTATCTGAATCAAGGCTATTAGAGCAGAAGCAGGGATCTAACCCAGGCCTTTTGACTACATGTGAGTCAAACCCCTATGCTACCTGCTACCGTATGAGCGCTTAAGTGTCTAAAGCAGGCATCATAAAATCAGATTGGTTTATTGGACAATTCAGCATGGATCACTGAAGTTGCTAAAAACAAATAAAATTCACAGAGAACTAATCAGCAGAGCATAAAGGACACATTAAGGAAGAATGAATTTAGCAATGATACACCATTTAATGACAAGTGTTGCAGGGTTTAGCACATTAGCAGTATCTCTATAGTTCGCATTCCATGCATGACTTAAGAATGACTTATATAATCCTTAGAGTAATAATTATGGTCACTACTTTGCTTCTCCTGTTGCCCAAGTACACAGCAAATGAAATAATCTGCCAGTCAACTTGTGTCCATCTAGAAGCCTTTAAAGCTGCCGAAGGAGCCAGAACAGAGTAAATGAATCACTGTGACTTTAAAGGCCGTCTCCCATGGTGATACATTCAGCAATGTGTCTGTTAAATGTAAACGTGACAGTTTCTGTCTTGCACTGCCAGCAGGAATATTTTGTCGACGCTGTGTACTGCTGTGAGCTTGTGTGCCCAGAAGTTCCAACACTCGTCAGTGATTTTCTTCAATTACGTGAGACGTCCTCTTTTATGGCTGCAGAAAGTGCTCACTGGTCTTCATGAAAACATTACCTTAATCCATAACCTTGGATCATCAGGAGTTTCGAAGAGCAGCTGTATCACAGGTAGTATTGATCATTTCAGTTTCTGATCTACCTTCTAACACTTCAGATTGGCTTCTCGGAAGGTTTAAATTTCTATAAACCTGATAAAATGTAAACGCCAAATGAACTCTTGTCTAAGGAAGTGCAGCAGGCAGGTTAACCCCACAAAATCTGTTTTAACAAGGTAAGTTCACTCACCCTGAAGAGATGATCATCTTGCTGTAAGTAAAATGACACAAAAAAAAGGAGAAAAATCACATTACTTGTAACCTGCTACCAGAATTGCAAATTAGAATATGACAAATATGTCCACATGCAAGTCTTTACTCCATCCAGTCCGGCGTCATCCAAATGCCCATGTTCCTCCAGCATTAAGGTGGATGACACCACGCTTTGTTGGATGCTGGCACAGCTGCTCTGGAGCTGGTTGCAGTGTAACATGTTTTACTAACCTGCTTTACTCCCCTCTTTCTCGACATGTCCCCGAGGCTTCCCTGGACCGCCTCTGAGACCACGGATGACTGCCAAGCGAACTGCCGCCTCTCCAACATTCAGAGAAAACAAAAGTGTTCTCTGTTCATGTCACCCTCTACCTTTCTTGGGGTTTTCTAATAAATTTTATTTTTTAATTGTTTATACAGATGCTGTACATTAGCACTTGTACATGTGCGTAATATTTATAACATCTTAATATAATAGTGCAATTAGTTAACTTTGAGAACTTCCTTCAGGGAACAAAACTCAACTTTTCAGTTTTCAAACTCCGTTCCCCCCCTCTGTGTGATACATTTAGCAAAATTTAATTTACAAATATCACTTTGTGATAAGCTTATTCAAAAAAAAATGCTCAAGACAAATTTTATGGTTCCTGTAAAATAGCAAATTCAGGTTCAGCTCTTTGATTTCAGTTCAGTTGCTCAAATTTCTAGATATTTTTCAGATTCTAATTTATCCCTTATATGAACACATGAATAATTTACTAAAAAAACAGCTTGGCCTTAACCTTCTTTGTAATATACAACAATTAAGCCACTTAAGGGAAGTTCTTTTGCTTTCTGTTTGTATCTGTAAAAGAAAAACCCACACACTGTATCTGACTAAGAACCACTACGATAGCTGGTAACATTATGTAGTATGTGATGTCAACCGGAACACTGCTGCATCGGTCAAATGTGAACCAGTTTTTTTACCTGCTACAAATAAAAACAACTGGCAACATTTGCCTGAATCAACATATCTGGCTAATATGAGATCTAACAGTCTACTATTCCACTCATTCTTGAAAATGTACATGCAAAGGAAAAGCAAGCACATGTGTTATTGTCTGTCTTTCCTTAGTTTGGCCATTTTGTGCATATTAAATGAAGGAGAAATCTCACATTCCAATAAGGCAAAAAGAAAAAAAATTCATGCAAATGTGTGAGAGTTGAGTGCAGTGCCAAATGTTGTATAACACAGGCCTGCAAATGTACATTTAAATTAAAATGTCTATTATCTCTAACAGCTAAGCCTGCGTGTACTACTCGTATCCATCAAAAATGTTTACCATATAGTCACAAGCATGTATTTATGATCGTGTGTGCGAATTCATATTATTGTTAGCTTGCAACATAAGATGGATTAAGAATGCAATGCTTTATTGCCTGCCATGATTTACTAACCCAGAACATAATCATATTTCTTTAAAAAGCATGAGCTACCCCCTTAACATTAGTATGTAGATTATATTCAAAGTATTGAAATGTTACAAACCAACATGACTGATTTTTCCACCACAGTGAAATATGATGAACTTTTAAAAAGAAATAAACTGTATGTACAGGTATAAGAACGAAAAATACATGATTGAATGTGGTTGATTATCTGCTGTGCGAGAGTGTCATCTCGGTTGTATTTGAATCTTGGCTGTGTTTAAAACTGCTATTTTATTTGGTCTTTATGGAATGGTGACTCTGGCCTGTGTTCACGCAGTCCTCTCCTCAGTCCCATGTGCCTAGAGGGGGCCTATTTCAAATTTTGTCGTAACCTTTAATCGGTCTATTTCACAACCAACCTAGTTTGACCAACCAGCTGGATCATTTGAGTGTGTGGTTTGTTTTTGTTTATTCATTCTGGTTTTTAATTTCAAAAGACCTTTTTTTTTTTGAAAAGTCACGCAGGTGATTCAAAGGGTGCTACTTAGAATAAAACCTATGTAAATTCCAGACACAGCCCATAAACCAGAACAAATAATCATGTTACAAATCAGGGTTCTGTTGCCATAGTATTGTTGTATAATAAAGCAGGGCTTGGCTGTGGCTTTTTCATTTAGTTATATCATGGCAACCAATAGATGATATAAGCATTAAACTGGAACACGTCTCTGTGTGTGCAGGATTTCATCTTTAGAAATTCAAATTTTTGAGGTAGAGAAGAATATTGTATTGCGGACATCACAGTTCACACAGAAGTATCTTTATGAGAAAATGATACCTGGTCATGCTTTATTCACCTGTCTTATTTATTATTTATTCTTCATGCTGATTTGCACATTCTGGAAGGAATGAGGAAAAGGGAACCATGTGCAGTAAGACACAAAGGAACAAAAGGAGGAATAAGAAAATTTATTAAAACAAAGCAGGGTGACAACAGACAGTTGCACTATTAAGAACGAATTAACTCAACAGGAGCAGTTGGATTATTACTGCGGTAATAAAGATCAATTACTTTTGCTCACAAGCACTCCCAAGTCATAACCCCATTGTCCAGATTCCTCCCCTCCAGACCACCAGGACTGCCAGCGTAATCGGCCTGAAAACTGATAGGCCAGTTAATTGCATGTTTGCACTAAGCCGCGGACCAGCTGATGAAAACTACAGAAACGTTTTGCTGAGGCTTACAAGGGCTTCGGGTACACAGCTTCCAGAAACAAAATTGAGATGAATTGGTCAATGAATAGGAGGCCGATTGAGGTCAACCTTCAACTTTTACTTCCCGAGTGCGACTGATTTATAAGCACCCCACCTTCTCCCACCAACACTATCCCACCCCGAAGGATCAATATTGGTTGCAAGCGTTTATCTTCTGATGATTTTCTCATGAAGAATGCTGTGTTCAATGATCCACAGCTATTTATGCTTAGCCATTACCTCATAGTATATACTTAATGCCTGACTGTACTATAGCACTGTGCCAATCTTCTAAATAACATTTAACAACACTTAACAGAAATTTATTGCTGTGATTATTCTGGTTCTTAGGTTTTAGTGTCATGTTTTTGTTGTGTCTTTGCATTTTGTCTTTTTCATTACAGTGGAGATTTCTGTGATACTGATTAAAATGTACAGGATGTATCCGTAATCCCTTTCTCAGATAACGGAACCTTTGGAAAGGGGAGCTGACTTATTTTAAAAAAAAAAAGAAAAAAGCAAAATGCTGACACTTTTTCTAAAAGGGTTTAACTTAAATCCCTCGCAGGTATATCAAGATTAACCACGAAAGCATAAAGAATCGCCGTAAAATGTGCCTTATCGGAAATAAAAAAAAAAAAAAAGAGCCTCACCATCTTTGGCAATGAGATGATAGTGCTATGCACATCCATTAGGAGCTAGATATCCAAGCCTGGTAAGCTGACAGCGGCAGGTTTCCTTGTATTGCAGTAGTGGGTCCTTTATCCAGTGAATTTCCAAGGGTGTCGGCAGTGAGTAGTCTTCCATGTGACACAATATCCCATCAACATGTGATACTGAGTTAGCAGTACTTTTTACATTTCTATTTATTTCCACTACTATGGCTTCAAACAATTTATGTCTACATTATTCCAGAGACTTCTGTCATGACTTAGTGAATGCATGTTATATGCATTCCTTAAATGTTTGTTTATTTAACAGTAAACCTGGAGATGTCACATGTGCTATTTAACACTTAATACAGCAGAGAAAAAGATATAACTTAGGTGGCCTGAAGAAGACTTAATCATATGCTGGTGACAATCTGAAGATGTCTTAATCAAAAGACAGCAACATTTTCAGTTCAGCACCATTTTTAAACTAAAGGAAGGATTAAATTTTATACACACACAGTATGCATGCATGAAGATGAAAGGGCTTCTGTGTGCCCTTACATACTGCATGTAGGTACTGTAAGTGTCTGCATGTACGTTTCTGTGAGAGTTGTCTTTGTGTGAGCACGCAGTTTCCATAGGAGAGAGATCGTGTGTTTGTGTTGGTCTGTGGGCACGTTTGGATCGGATTCAGTACACGTGTATATTTGTGCTTTGAGTGACTAAGAGTGGGGTTGTGGAAAGAAACGAGCAAGTGGAAGATTAGTCACAGGGAGCTTTTGAGAACTGAGTACTTGTTGCAGGCACTCCTAATTATAACTGATAGTAACACGTGATCTTTCTGTCACTTGCAGTGTGGGAAAACATGCAGATCACTTCTCAGTGACTTAACTTACATCATATTCTATGTGCAATAGCAGCTTTGTAATATTGCCTGTTCTTGGATGACTTAACTGGATCTAATCACTTCTCGGACAGCAGACGGAACAGTTAAGTACACAAATTTCATCTATTGTCCTGCTGTGGTAACCTTGAACAAGGATCTTACAGTGAAGAACTCCAGTGTAAATGGGTGCTTCTAAGACATGTTAAAGCTAAGAAAAGAAAAAAAAAAAAAAAAGCACTCTCATTTACTGTAACACCAGCCATGAAAGTTTGTGGGTGGGCTGAACACAGAAAAGTGTCCCTCTGCCCAGGTTCCAAGGTCACCTAGGTATTACAGATACATGATGGTCCAACATCTACCAAGCTCTGTCCAAAAAAAAAAAAAAAAAAAAAATTGATAGCGTGCAAGAGGGGCCAACTTGCCGTTATGGCAGGTGGCCAGAGTGCTGATTGGAAAAAGCTTTGTTTGTTAATGAACAAGGTCTTGCCGAATGCACACTTGGCTGTGATCCGAGTCCCACGTAAAGGCACACAGATTTAGACGTGGGAAGCGGCTGATCGCACAGGTTTCCGTATTGTTGTAGGCTGTAGCTGTTCCGCTGCATGCCCCCCAGTTCGACGGGAATTGGCGAGAGGAGGTGACAAAGACTGCTGCGTTGCCTTCATTAAAACAAGACCCGCGTGTTCCCAGGAATAGAAAGCTAAACTGGAATTAATTACCCCAAATGTCACACGCCTGAAGATCAGGTAGAAGAGCACTTTTCTCACTTGGGATAATGAGAAAATCTAAATAATTAGTCCCAGAGGAAAGGATCCATCAAAAAAAAGGATACGTCTTGGAACGTCAGCTTTCTATCCATGCCTGTTTCAAAATTGACCCCCCACCCCCACCCCCACCCCCACCCCCCCATTATTCACCTAACATCCCGTTACATAAAAGGCAGTGCTTCTCATTGGACTTATTCCAGAGTATTTACACGTTGCTACAGTCCTTCAGACGAGTCCACGACCAACCCCCTAACCTCAGTCCATTGAAACTGTGGTCAAAACATGAAGATAAATTTTAGCCCATTGGGTCAGATCATTATAGAACATAGTAGTTTAATTCAGCTCTAATACCTTAAATATGCAGAGAAGGTTTAAAACTATTTACCTGTATTTGGAATTCATAACGATATGCTGTTACAATCAAAGGCACTACATTTATCAAACGCTTTTCTCCAAAGCGACATCCAAATAAACTGTATGGAGTGTTATGAGCACACACACCTTAGTCACCACAGTGACTTACACTGCTAGATACACTACTTACAATGGGTCACTAATCAATATATCAGTGGAACACACACTTTCTCTCTGTCACTCACACGCTATGGGGGAACCTGAACAGCATGCGTTTGGACTGTGGGAGGAAACCAGAGCACCCGGAGGAAAGCCACGCAGACACGGGGTGAATATGCAAACTCCATACAGACTGAGCGGGGATCAAACCCACTTCCTCTCACTCCACCCAGGCGCTGTGAGATGTTACCTTACTGACAAAACATGCGGAGCTTCATAGTTGAAACTCACAATTTACCTTATGATTTTTTTTTTTGGACCCACAAGACTTAAAGAATGTTGCTTTAAAAGACTGCCACTATTTCTGCTAAGGATGAACATGTTAACAGAATAGTAAATTCACCCAACCAGGGTGTATCCACCCTCAGCCTTGCACCCAGTGAGTCTGGGATAAGACACCCAATACTGTGTGGAAAATGTTTGTTTATTGTTTTTGCATCCCTCATATCTACTAAACGCCCATGTGTCTCCTGCTTAAATTAACCCGGCTGTAGGCTATGGAAAGCGTTCTGAGCACATTTAAGGTAGTCTAGTCTATGATGTTCAGCAGGTGACGTACTGTATTCTTTTTCGACATAACGACTTTTCTACTTACGACGGGTTTATCGGAACGTAACCCCACCATTAGTCGAGGAGCACCTGTATTCATTTAACAGACACTTTTGACCAAAGCAACATACAAAGACCACTATGTAGTATTTAGCTGACACCTTCCCATCCAAGGTGACTTACAATCCAATGGGATACACTAGCTAGAGTTAGTCACTCATCAGTATACCACAGCAGCAGTACATACACACTCACACACATAACGCACAGTAGACAATTTAGAGTCACCAATATACCTGAAACACACAATCTTTGGACTGTGGGAGAAAACTAGACTGCCTGGAGGCACCCCACATGAAGTCTGGGAAAACATGTAAACTCTACAGAGGCTAGGCAGGTATCAGGCCAGAGAAATGGCTTGAATTGTGTAACTGACAATACTCCAGTGACCAAATAGAAACAACCAGCACAAATGTGTTGCCCAGCATGAGAACTTTTTTTCTAAGAGGACATGTAGAGTTTAAAAACACATTTTTACAAAGGTACTGCTGAAGTGCTGCCCAAAGTGCAGATCTGTCAACATCCAAATGTCTGGGAACTGATGGTGACAATTTTGCAAGAAAAAAGAAAAAGCAAAGTGTCATCTTGGCAGAAAGATGTATAAAGTGCACAGTTCTGTCCCTGTTGTTTCAAAGGTAACATTTTTTTTTTCTTTTTTTAGGTTTCAGTGATTAAATACATTTCAGGGTATGTATTGTACATGTGTATGGAGAAAAAGTGCTTTGAGACAGAGCCAACACTTTACATTTATTGAAACCTAGATCTTGTTTACTTGAGAACTAATAATTCTTGGATAGAAAGACCTTTTTTTTCCTGATGTATCTTTAATTTTCCAATTCTTAAAAAGATCCATAACAACATAAAAGGAGGAGCCTCAACATGAAAAAGCTAGGGGTATGATTATTGAATATCAAAGCACTCAGTTATCTTTTCCCTCTAGAACACTGGTTCTCAACAAGGGGGTGCAAATTGTTTCCAAGAAAAAAAATGCACGGAGACAGGTCATTTGGGTACTCAGTGTATTTTATTGCTTTTCAATTATAATGTGCATAAAAATGAAAAACCTATAAAAATCTATGTAAAAATCTCTTATTTAAAAAATATCATTTAAAAATAATTATAATTAAAAATATTTTAAAAACACGTTCCTTCTCACTCTGCATTTTCTTTCTGAGTTGGAGAGGCGGAGCTTTTATGTATAGCTGGCAGTGTATACACGAGTCAGAACGTCAGAGATACCAGTTGAACTAATCCATGGTGATGCGCTGGTATGGATAAGTTCATCAAATGTGCTAAAAGGAGTTTTGGCTATGGTCCGTCATCAGCACCTCCAGCTAAAAATTCTATAGCTCTTGCTCTCTGCCTTTGTTTTGGTTCACTGTGATGACTGAATATCCTCAGTTGTCTGACGCCGCCGTTAAATTGCTGCTTCCATTCACCTCAACTTATTTGTGCGAGGCCAAGTTTTCAAAATTGAGTGCGCTGAAAACAAAATACCAAAATCGCCTGCAGGTGGAGGATGACCTCAGGCTTGCGCTGTCCAACATTGAACCGCACATTGTGCTTCTTTGTAAAAAGAAGCAAGTGCACGTTTCCCACTAATTTGTAATGGCATGGCTAGCGAAACACACCCTACGTCCCAGTTTGCATATCACATTACATTACATGTAATGTTACAATTAGTTCTATATTGTTCAAAAACATTTTTGATAAATTAAGGGCATGTTCCACTGTTGTCCTTTATATAGTTTTAAAAGAAAAAAAGATATAAGTACAAAAAAAATCTAAAAAAAAAAAATTATCTATCTAGTCATGGGGGGGCATGCCACATAATAGGAGAGGTTTGGAGGGGCTTTAGTTCCAAAAGGTTGAGAACCACTGCTCTAGAATATTCAGTATTTAAACTAAGTAATTAAGGGGGTCATAATCATATTCAGAATAAAAACATACTGCATTATTCATTTAAACAATGAAGAATTTGATTTTTTTTTAAAAAAAATCAATTAGGCAAGCAAGGTGTCTACAAGTTTTGCCCACATAATATCTCTTCAATGTCTATCTGTGAAAAGACCTCTGGCCTTACTTCAGGTCTTCCTGCAGTCCAGAAGTTCATAAATGCAAAGAGATAAACAGCGCGTTTTAACACTCATCTCTAAAATGCAATCACATCAATCCTGCGGCCCCTGTTTAAAATCTATTAACATACAACCTGGGTGATGTATAGTTCACCTCCAGCATCCCCAGCATGACTAATGGGTCTCTTTACCACTTGCACTGCGTTGCTGTGGCGATAATGATCTTGATTAATATCCTGTACACCTCGCACCTTTTTTTAACCTTTCATGAAATGTAAAAATGGGATTAAAAACCATCAATAACCTCAAGAAAAATACATGTTGAAATACTTTTTTTTGCAGGACTTTTATAAAATTTGTTTTCAGCACCAATTATTTTTAGCCATGATTGCAGTCATTGTCAGAGGCATGAGGGGGAAATGCTAAACACAGGTGTTGAGATAAATTCTTTGGGCTGGGGCTAAGGGGGATCATACGTTCACATCTGAGGTATTTCCAGGTCATACCCCTCCACCCACCCACAGCCCAAAAAGGCTTCTCCTACAATTCCAAATGCTGCCATGCAAGCCCAGAAGATGCAACCTATGACCCATTGTTTCAAAATGGTTATTCTCTCATTGTGAATTAACAGATTATGGAGAAAATCCCTCCATCTGCACATACGTGTAACCAGTGTACATATGAGCTGTCTGGCTGGCTCCAGCATTGTTATTTTTGACCTAAATTGGAGGAAATGACTAGAAGGACTAAAAGAAAGGGCAAGGGACATCAAGTTTAACCACATCACTCCTTGATGTAACCCTAAGAGCACCCACGTGAACTAAGTGCATCAAAATGGCCATCATGTTGATAGACATCATGTTCATGCTGACTTGGAGTAGATGGATAACCTTTGACTAATTGATTGCACTAGCCAAACCTGTCCTATAATAAGTAGTGGAAGGTTTTTTTCCTCCCAAGAAGCATTGTTGCAATTTTTTAAAGAAGCAATATCATCTGCTTTTGTGTCTCTTTGGTCTTACTTCTGCAGATCTATAAAACTCAATATCTCATGTCTGGGTGGTGGTGGTCTAGAGCCTATCTTGGAAGCACAGGGATGCCAGTCCAGCACATGGTAATATAAAGTGGATCAATAACAAATCATGTACAAATTTTATGTAGACATAATATAAAATAAGAAACTTTTCTCTTGAAGTTAGGGTTATTGTTCCCTTTCCTCCATTAATCAGAAGTACTGAAGTCGTGACTAATACTTCTCTTTCCTGTTTCTTGGACTTGCAATGTCTGCTGGTTTTAATCATGCTGATTTTGCAATTAATAAGCCCTGAACAAGTTCTTCATTGTTTGAAGGGCACAATTCAGATCATGTTCAACTACTAAAATCTGCATTAGACTCAAGCTAAATTCACACAAAAATTAAAAACTAAATTAGTTCATATTCATTTTTTCACCTAATAAAGTGCAAAAAATGTGTAGAATTTCAGTTAGTCATCGCAATGAATGCCTATGCCATTTTTCACTGGCTGTATCAATTATGCAATGTAGATTAATCAATTCTTTAAATTAGCTCAATATTAATTTAGTCTGCATAAAGTTTATGTTGAAATGTTATGTTAAATGTTGAAAAAGAAAACTATTAGCATAAACACATTTACAGTTTTTTTAACATCATCTCTTTAACAGATTTTCTGTAAAACTATTGTGTGTACAACATGACCAAAAAAAATCTTGTCACTTTCAGAATTAACTCCACCAGCCCTGAGGTCCACTGACTTGTATAACAAATGGACACCATCAGCAAACACTGAATCACTTACTATACCTATATGTATATATAGTATCTTAAGTTCACTTCTCTTGCTCCCTTTAATTTTAATATTTATACTATACAGAGGCATCAATCATTGAAAAGTACGTTTAAAAAGTTAATGGACTGTAAAAATACCTACAACATACTTATAGACAGCTGACTGCTGTTCACACTGTAATCCAGTTCAATAATTCGTTACACCACTACAATTGTGTTTTGGGGGCTGTCCACATAAAGTGTTACCCATATCTATGAGAGTGTTCAGATTACTTCTCCTAGTTTTATAAAATACCCAAACTGGAAAGATGGATTCAAGAACATTTCCTCATGCCATTGATCGCAGTAAAAATGGAACACACGACTGGTGAAACACACAAAAAGAGAGGTCATATTAAATGTTTGACTTTTTAGACCTTGACACTACTCCATTAGAGATTCAGTTGCTGCTACTTGAGCAAAAAAAAAAAAAAAAAAAAAAGAAAAAAAAAAACTGTATTTTACTGTGCTGCTGAAACTCTAACCAGATAAATACTCATTGTGTGTGTGTGTCTTTGCACGGGTCTGAGAACTGCTATATTATCAGACTTTATACGAAACGGGTGCAAAAATTCTATTTCTGTATAAGGTGCATGTGTGTACCCGTTTCTCTCTTTGTATATTTTTGGGCTTTGTGTCTCTTCATCTTTTTGTATGCACAGCTGGGCATCTGGGTGCTTTAGCACACACTTGCATGTGCCTGCAAGTGTTTGTATTTCTGTGTGTATGCAGCCCATATCAAGGGGCTCTCATTGCTTCCATTTCCTTCTCTACCTGAACGCCCTCAATGCCATCGCAGGGCTGAAGGTACGGAATGAATCACCAGCTACCTCACAGAAGTCCTGAAATCACAAGAAACAGAGATTGCAACCATGGTCACTTTTCAAGGGATAGGAGTGTTTCTGCTGGGGCAGTTGCCAAATCCGGCACGGTGGAATCAGAAGATACGCTTACAAGTTCCACCAGCCCTGAGAAGTCCAAGTCAGTGTGAATGAATTAAGACAGGTGAGGCTACTGCTTATTTCTGAATGTGTCAGTGTACTTCTATATAAGGGTATGTGATCTATATGTATAATTATATAACATGTAACAGGACTGGCCATGTTTTCCCTCTATTTACGCAATGACCCATGTCTGAACGGCAGACTGGGAAAAGACATGCTCACAGCCTGCATTGTACTGTAGTCTTTCATCATGTTAATTAACAACTGGGGATTTACAGTTCCAGGGGACAAAAATCAAATGAATAAATTGGGGAGACAGCTGTTCCGAACTATATAGACAGATCAAAACGTGATCAATGGGCAAAAACTCATGAGTCTATAATTTCACTTCAGCAATAAACAACTGAAGTGAAAACCGCATAAAATGACCCTGCCGGGCAAATCAGGATGATTCTAAAAACGCGGGAAAACACTGGCTCTCCAGTACTCGCACAGAACAGAGAGACCACATTTGAGTGCATGCGCAGCATTTATAATTTTCATGTCTTCGTCTCACAATGGTAGCATAAACCACACTCCTTTGCAACTGCTGCTATAAAACTAGAAAAAGTTTGTATTTAATATATTTGTTATAAAACAATATCATAAAAACAAAGCTTACATAAATATTAGGTGTAATTATGTTAATGCATCTAATACAAACATTTAGAAAATACAGCATCTGTACATGCTTACTGGAGAGCAAAACACAACAAAGCAGAACATTTGTTTCAAAGCAGAATTGAGATCAAATATAAACAGGGTGTTCAAGACAGAAAAATATGCATCACAGGAAAGAAACAAAGGACACCCATTAGCGTAATAGATAGAGCTGGTGCCTTTGGCCCCAAATGCTACAGGTTCAAGTCCCACCTCCATCTGTAGAACCCTTGAGCAAGGCTCTTCCCATGAACTGCCCAAGTAAAAACTATTTAGCTGTATAAATGGGTAAGCTGCTTTGGTGAAAAAGATCAGCTAAACATAAAGCTGAAGAATAAATACGAAGAGGCAGCGCTCCTAAATTGGAGCAGACTCTTGATAAGAGGAGCCTGATGGAATATTCTAGAAAGTGTGTGATGAGAATCAACTAGATCGACACCACCCCTCCCCCATCTTCACAGTCAGTTAAACTTTATATTGCCATCAAACACAGCCGGTGCAACTGAAATACCCTGGGGGGGGGGTAGCATTTCAATTGTCATTAGTATGTAACACTTCATGTTTAGGTATTCATAACAAGGTAGAGCAGAAACATTCCAATCATTGCTGCCCTGCAAGCGCTTACTGTAAATTTAATAGGCTGCACATTGCAATTTTACATCTAAATCTAAATGCTCCACGCTTTAACATGCTCTCCATATGAGGTGCAATGTGACAGGATTATTACCATGATTAGTCATTTGGTTAACACATGCCCTCATCCAGGATGACTTAAATGGGTTCATTTTCTATTGCTGGCAGCAATTTTGATTAAATTTCCCTTCTCAGCAGGTACAACAACGGGGTCTCTCCTGGGATCTGAATCGGCAACTGAGTGGTTACAGGCCCAGATCCATACCTACTACTCATCACGGACGTTTAATGAAACCCCTTCCCTGGCAAGAACTGTGTGGAACTGCAACTGACCTTGAGTAAGGGGCACCAATATTCAGCAAAGGTTTTATTTTAAGAAACAGGGGAGTAATGCACTTTATTGTATGCAACTAGTTGGTTGCATGGCATTACTACTGAACTGTAATTCAGAGCTGAGTCCATTTCAGGTGTGGTGGAGCTTTCATGTATGACGGCATCGCTGGAGGGAGAAAGCTCTGCAGATGAGTGAAAAATCACAAGTTCCATTTTAACGGCAGAGCGAGGTGCGAGAACTGGCACATTGTTCGAAGCCCTTATTTTCCCCAAACTGTGTGGCTGTCTTGTCTTATGAAGTTACTGTCAACAAAATAAAGATAAACGTCATCTACAATTATTTAGCAGATGTTTTTCTCCAAAGCAACATCCAACGGATATTATGTAGCATTTTCAGAGCACACACCTTATTCACCGCGGTGACTTATACTGCTAGATACACTACTTACACTGGGTCACTCATCCATACATCAGTGGGACACACACACTCTCTCACTCACACTATGGGTGAACCTGAACAGCACGTCTTTGGAGTGGGGGAGGAAACCAGAGCACCTGAAGGAAACCCACGCAGACAAGAGGAGAACATGCAAACTCCACACGGATTGAGCGGGCATCAAACCCACGTCCTATCGCACCACCCAGGCAGTGTGAGACAGCAGCAGCAGTACTCGCTGTGCCACCCCCATCTAAACTAATTTCCAAATCTGTTATAGGGAAGGGAGGGGGGGGGGGGGGGGGGGGGGGAGACAATCTACATGCTGCCATCAAAGTAAATTTGGCTAGTCATATTTTTCATATTATATAGTCTCAATTTTTCCACACACACACACACACACACACACACACACACACACACACACACACACACAGGGCATAGGCAGTATATACTCACAGTCTGCACAAATTGGGTAACATGAACCATTTACACAGAAGCTGAAATTAATACTCATAGGTTCTAAATAGTTTAAAAAAATCATTTGTATTGTGTGCTGCAACATTTCTGTTCTGTGTGTGGTAACCCTGTATATACAGAATACAGAGCACTGTTTTCATGAACACAATACAAATGTCATTCTCTCTCTCTCTCTCTATATAATATACACACACACACACATATAGTTATTGTGCTCATCAAACCGTATTTACATATTATGATGAAAGTGAAATTTAACATAAAATATACACCTCCAAAACAAATAATAATAAAAACTAACATCAGCAGGGAAATTATGAATTTCTACATTCTTGTATGTTTTTTTTCTAATTCCTCTACATCATTTCATTTATAAACAATGGCTTCATTTCAAAACAAAACTTGTATCCAACAAGTGAATACAGCCAATTAACTGAACCCAGGTACAATTCAGTCTGTCTTCATCATCATTAATTCCTTTTTATGTCAGTCATAACTGAGGCAATGAAATAACAGAAAATGCCTACATATATAGAATTTAATTTCACACATCCTTGCCTGCAAATAGGCGAGTAGGGAAGGAATACGCCGCACCTTATGCGAGTATGTCAAATATCTTGTTGGATTTTTGACTCCTGCATCCACAGAAATATTCACCAACCTGACATTACAGTTTCAGGGATGGACTGTAATTCCTTTGCATCAGTCTTTGAACATTGCCAAAATGAATAGGTGCATTTTTACTTCCTTCCCCTATTCTATTTAACAGGCACGGAGCATCAGCAGAGGTGTTTGTGGACAGCGATCTCACCGGCAAACCCCATCCTCCCTACAGGCAAAATTTAGGATGCAAAGCTTAAGAGAAGCTTGCAGATGCAATACAGGGCACTTTGACGGCTTTGCTCTTATCCGTCTGATTATTGAATACCGGGGACTCGGGTGCCAGAACACGCCACGTTGCTTTGCTCCCCCCAAGCTCTGGCGACACTTTAGACTACGGACTCCACAAAACTTCATAGTCTTTTAATCATTGCTAAATGCTTGTGTGGTATGTGTTGTAAAGGTACAGTTCACATCATCTCTGAGATCATGCAAGCCCACAAGTGAGAGTTGGCTTACACTACGACCAAAGAGGATGTATAAAAACTCAGTGTTATATTAGTGACCAACTTGCTACTTACATTTATTTATTTAGCAGACACTTTTCTTCAAAGCAACTTCCAAAAAAACTCTATGTAGTGTTATCGGCCACACACCTTATTCACCACGGTGACTTACACCGGGTCACTCATCCATACATATCAGTGCAACACACACACTGTCACTCACACACTATGGGTGAACCTGACCAGCATGTCTGTGGACTGTGGGAGGAAACCAGAGCACCCAGAGGAAACCCACGCAGACTCCACACTGACCGAACGGGGATGGAAGCCACGGCCTCTCTCAACACCCAGGTGCTATGAGAGAGAAGCACTACTCGCTGTGCCATCATAGCGCCCGACATCAGCAGAATGAGGAGCTACAACAAAGAATTACAAAAATGACAATGGACCCAAAGCATAGTTCATTCATTGCTCACAGTAAGGCCCAACTCCCCCACTGCACAGTCATACACCATGTCAGCCCTGGCTTCTCCCTCCCTCCCTGTGCTCCTCTTGCTTGACCGCTCACACACTCTCACGATGCATCACGCAGTCACATACACCCACAGTATGAAGGCATAAGCATTGCCTTACAAATTAAGGAGGACATCATCAGGGTGTTTTAGAAACACACTGCATTGATGGGAAATTTGATCCATTTATAAATGTTGACGCAGACCGGAAGAAGACATGAAACGTATCATTATGAAACTCATGTAGCTCCACCCTGTTAACAAAATGAGGGCGGTGACCTGGGTTCTGTAAGACTGAATATATAACCCGCAACGCAAAAGCTTCGTACCTCAACATCGGATCGAATTTATAATAATCTTCCTAATAAACTTTGTGAATAGAAAAACCCAAGTATTCACTACAGGATTGTTGTTGCTCAATACGAGAATGTTGTTATTGTTAACCCCAAGTCCCGGCTTAATAACAGATTTGTCATGCAAACTACAAGACTTCAAGCAACTCTCGTCTCAATCAGCCCAACGTACTAGGCAGGGTGTTTTTTTTTTTTCCTTTTCTTTTCTTAAACTAGTAGTAAAAATACACCGGAGTTTTCAGGTAACTAGTACTAATAGTATTGACTGTGTCACTGGGTTTTGAGTTGAGAGTGTGGGAAGGTTGGTTCGCTATATATCATCGTTTTGCGTGAACTTACTTGATTACTGTGGTGATGTTACTTGATGATGTTAAGTACTTAAATAGCCGTTTTCAGTGTGTTAGCGAAGGGAAAAAACCGCAGTTTACCTCGTCCGCTGTCCACGCAACAACCGGGAAATTCCGGATCGTCCAGTCGCGCTCCAGGAGCGCGCGAGAATTCCCGAGACCCGAGGAACTTGGCGCGTAGCGGGGAGGACGAAGCGCTCGGGTCTCCTTCTCCGTTGCCGCTCGACGACGTGACGTGACGGGCTGAAACCCTCACTTTTTAAAAAAAAAAAAAAAAAAAAAAAAAAATTGACTCGCTGGAAACGTATCTTCATCAGTTCTCCAAAAAGCACTCACTCTGCCTGTCATTACACTATCAAAATAAAACGATATTTTCTCTCTTCAGTTGCCTTCGAAACTAGTTACTTCCCTCTCCCAATCCCCCCCCGAATCCCGCTTCTTCTTCCCGAAGCTTCTCGAAACTTCCCTAGCGCGTTCCATCCATCCGCTCTCTAATTGGTTTCCCCCAAATCAAAACCCAATCAGAGTTTGCAATAAATACAAGACGGACAATATCACGCGGAGGTTGCAACTGTCTGACGCGCTGGAACGGCCTCGAACGGACTATGTGTCATGAGAAAACTTTATTGAAACCCTCATTAAAAAATAATATTTTTTTTGAATACACAAACTTGAATCAAATAAACAATTTGAATCTTGAATAGAATCAAAAATATAAGCTGTTCTGTTACCGAACGAACGAAACAGACTCTCTGCTGCATAATCCCACCCCAGCAATGAATGTTGTTATGTCTCTACTGGTGGCTACTGCCATTGCACCGCTCGCTGAGCTCAAGACGTTATAAGACGACCATTTCACTTGTGCTCTGGAGTTTCGGCGGGACACCGAGACTACGGGTTCATCCTGTAATCTCCTCATATCTTCCCTTTGTTCCCACTCCGGGGGGTTTTGCCTGCGGTCCTCGACCTGCCCCCCCGTAGACATCAAGGAAGGTTCGGCCTCCGGTACGTCGGGGTGGAGGGCCTGACGGCGGGACCCAGGGCCTCCCGTCCCAGCAGCGCGCTCTCCGGCCGCGTGCCCTCCGACCTTTTCAGTACGGTCCAAAGACAGCATCAGTGGCAAAGTTGAGTTGTTGGGCAGTCCCAAAATTGCTTCTAGTTTCTTCAAATTTACTGTGAAGTTGGACTAATGATCTTGAACCAAGCTGAACATTTTTCAGAAATCAACACACACACAGTCTGTCCCAGGGAGCCAGAGCCAAACATAGGGCATGAAGCTGGAGGGAGAAGGGACGCACCCAGGACGGGACACCGGTCCATCGCAAGGCACCCCAAGCGGGACTCGAACCCCAGACCCACCCGAGAACAGGAGCCGGTCAAACCCACCGCACCCCCCATTCAGGAATCAACCAATGATGTAGTTCTCTTATAGGTAAATTCTCTCATTCAAAGTATGAACATTATGTGACCCAGGTGGTGGAACACACACACACATTTTCAGAACCGCTTGTCCCAGACGGGGTCGCGGGGAACCGGAGCCTACCCGGCAACACAGGGAGTAAGGCCGGAGGGGGAGGGGACACACCCAGGACGGGACGCCAGTCCGTCGCAAGGCACCCCAAGCGAGACTCGAACCCCAAACCCACCGGAGGACCCGGTCCAACCCACTGCGCCACCGCGCCCCCGATCTGGTGGAATACACACGATTTTAAATCCTGAAAGGGATTTAAAAAGAAAATGAGAGACACATGTTTTTTTCTCGATTTGGGGTAAATTGCCTATTATCATTCGAATGAACAAAAGCACGGCAATAATTGTGCATAATTACTGTTTATGAACCAGTGTGAATAATATAATCCCCATAGAAACTGTGCTGGCAAACCCCCTAAATTCAAAAATATTGTCAATAGATATTAAATCAGACATATTTTTATAATATAATTTCACATGTTTCACAATATGGCAGGATTTCTTTGCCATTGTTTTTATTAAGTGGTGAAAAAACTGGCATGTTAACCAGAGTAAGGAATTACATTAAATATACAGTGTAGGAAAAACTTAAGCATTAACCTCATATTTGACCCTGGAAATGGAAGTGACAAGTATGCTATAAGAATAAATGACTGAGCTCCTGTAATACTGCCACTTTTGACCTTAAGCCAATCCAATCCTTCATTTCAGAGCTGGGTAAAACTAAACTCTATCGCATGAAAATCAGGGTGGCATTTACAGTGCGTTAAGACTAAATTGCGTGAACTGCTTCACACTTAATAATTTTAGTGACAGAGAGCAATGGTGCTGTGTGGGAGACAATCATTGTTTGCAGTCAGGAAGCACACCCACTGCACCGCCACTATGTGGATTTTACATGGAAATATGATGCCCATTTCCATAAACGCCGCTGTACTGTTGAGCTCTTTCAAAAGCCTCTGTAATGCTCTCCATTGTTGTTCTTATTTTATTTTCCTCCGCTGTAGTCACCGGTGGTGGTGGTGGTGGTGGTTACTGGTAGATGTGTGAGGGTGGTGAGAGGTGGGTGGGTGCATGAAGGATGTATGCCCTCTAGGGAAGAAGTCCCTTGCTTGTTATTCCGCTCAGCCGTTGCTCCCCAAGAGCTGGGTGGGGGCTGGGTTTTGCTAGGGTTGCGAGAAGGAGGGGGAGTCGACACCGGGCCGATCCGACTTGTCACTCACTCTGGCCCTGCGGCACACGGGTGCCCGCTTCGCTGACACGGCAACCGCGGCCTGACTGACGGGAGCAGGCACTCCCAAAATGATTCCTTCTCTCCACCGCCGGCACCGTGTCTTGGCCATCTGTACACTTCCACGTCACTGCGTATTCAGAAAGCCCCCGCTGCCTCCCTGCCCCTTGTCTCTCCAGTCCCACCCGATGAACATAACACTCAGTGGTATCGCACAACATCTCTATCATATGAAGTCTTCTCAGAAACAAAGTGATGTCAACGATACTTTCCATTTATTCCTTTATGTCCAACTTAGTTTGGCGATAAATACAGTCAAATTGACTCCATTACTGATACATTTACATTTATTTACTTAGCAGACGCTTTTCTCCAAAGCGACTTCCAAAGAGCTCTATGTAGTGTTATCAGCCCACACACCTTATTCACCAAGACACGCTACTTACAATGGGTCAATCATCCATCCATCCATCCATCCATATATGATAGAGAAAGATTTGTATTCCAGCATTTTCAGTAAGCATATTATAGGAAAACGTTACAAGAAAACAAAGAGCTAACATCTTGTTTGAGTATTCACTGGATGACACATGTCCCATGACAGGTCTTCACTGAAGACAAGCTCACAACTGTTTAACAGTGGAGCCCATTTACAGGGTGTTGTTGCGGTGGTAAATGGACAGTGGCTAAGGGCAAGTGTCAACGGCCATCATCGGTTTTCCCAGAGTGCTTTGCTCCAGCAGAACAGGGAGAGTCTGGAAGGTCACCCGTCTACAAACTCCTTTACCACTCGTCCCCAGCAAACCCACAGCAAAATGGGATTCTCACACACATCTATAAAACTTTTATGAGGCTGTTCTGAACTGATCTGAACTGAGGGGAAATGAAAACAAGTGCAATTCCCTGGGCCTGTGATGAACTCCTGAAAAGTCCCAACCAACAAATCAATCTTGTTTTTTACTCCAAGTCAGTCTTGGTTTATTCCTTTATTTATTTTCCACGGACATTTATAGTTTAGAAAAACTGCTTCTTCGAGAAGATCCTTCTGAGAGAAATTTGTTATTTTTTCATTTCTTTTTTAATGTTTAAAGCTTCAGCCATGAATATTGTCCCGAATAACAGTTTATGCAAAACAGAGGATAATGTAATGTCACCGGCCAAATATTTCTATTGAGTGTTTGCACTAGGACATCCAGTGAAGTATTCCTCCACTATGCAAGCTGTTCCTTCCACATAATTTGGACAGCTTGCAGACACATGCAGTTGAACAAGAGCAGGCCGCAAACACTCAAAAGCAGGGAGCTGCCAAATCCAAAATCCAACTTTTTTTTTTTTTTTTACTGTACACTCTGCCTTCCTGTGTGCAACTTCAACCTGTGTGTAGCTGGGGTCGGTCGCATGAACATAGAGCACATAGCGACTGGCAGTACAGAGCCAGAATGCAGGGCCCCCCATGGACCGATGGTATCCGCAGTGGACAGATGGCCATCTCTGTGCCGTCCTCCCTGAACTCCTCGGTCGCACAGGGTGATCTTGCCTCGCATCTCCATTCCCGTTGCGCTGTCCTGGCCAAGAGGAGCGAAGAAACAAATGTTCCAATTAGTCAGGCTGCAGTCGACATGGCCTCTGCTGTCCAAAGACACTTGGCTGGCATCTGCAGCTCCACTACACAGGAAGTCATGCAGCAGTCAGGCAACGGATGCAATGGCATTTGCAGTATTTTGGTGTTTGGCTGGAAACTGCATCTCTGTTGCACAGAACACCAATGAAGACATTAACTACGTCACATCGCGGTATTTAAATATGGCTCAATATACCACCCGTATTTCACAACCAGTGGTTGCGATGAACTGCAATAAATGGCATGCACTAAATAAAAGATATAATGTGGGACGAAAACAGTGAAAGGCACAAAATACTAATATTAGTAAGGATTTCATAAACCTGGTTGCATTTGACATTGGTTAGACAGGAGGTGAAATGGATAAAAGGTACTTTATTTACAGGTAAAAATATGAAAAAATGCAAATAAGAATAAACACAGAAGCCCAATGCAATAAGACAGGCCTTCCTTTGTTGATCAGTGTTGGATGTTTTCCATACAGTGATCACACCTGGTTGCCATTTCTCCGTCATCTATATTGGCCACAGATCATTTCATTCATATAAGCAACTTACTGTGAAGTTCAAGTCTGTTCAAGTGACATCTTCAGAGAACTGGTTTTGCTGTAGTCCACCTGGGCTGTTTCTCATGTCTTGCCAGATTGCTGAAAAGAACAGCGGGGAGAAAAAGGCAACAAAACCCAAGAACAATCTGGTTTGATGAGACAGTCTGTTTTAACAGGTACCTCTCATTACACCAGTAGAACTTTACTCCAGTCCGCTATGTATAATTTGCAGAAGCACCATAAATTTAAATGGGAATCTGAATTGTTTCGCTGAAGTTAATGTGTTAATTTGTGTTGAATTGTTCACTAAAGGCTGTCACTTCTGGAATCTTCTGCAAACAGCCAAAGTTCTCTGCTTTTACAGTTTATTTGTTAGCAGTATGCTTGTATGCTGTGCATATAACTAAGTATACACTGTTTAGCCAAAACATTAAAACCACCTACCTAATATTGTGTAGGCCCCCCTCATGCCACCAAAAAAGCTCTGGCTCATCGAGGCATGGACTCCACAAGACCTCTGAAGGTGTCTTGTGGTATCTGACACCAAGACGTTAGCAGCAGATCCTTTAAGTCCTGTAAGTTGCGAGGTGGGGCCTCCACGGGTAGGATTTCTTTTTCCAGCACATCCCATAGATGCTCTTCTGTGGGATCGGACCAGACGGGCTAGCCTTCGCTCCTCACGTGCATCAATGAGCCTTGGGTGCCCATGACCCTGTCGCCGGCTCACCGGTTGGACCGCTTTTGGTAGGTACTAACCACCGCATACCGGGAACATCCTACAAGACCTGCCGTTTTGGAGATGCTCCGACCTTGTCGTCTAGCCCTTACAATTTGGCCCTGTTAAAGTCGCTGAGATCCTTACATTTGCTTATTTGTCCTGATTTCAACACATGAAATTCAAGAGCTTACTGTTCATTTGCTGCCTAATACATCCCACCCCTTGACAGGTGCCATTGTAAGGACATAATCAATGTTATTCACTTCACCTGTCAGTGGTTTTAATGAATGTGCCTGATCGGTGTATATTCACTTACACAACCAAAAACTATGAACTCCGACAAAGTTTGTAATTCAAAGCATTCCCCACCCCCCTTTGTTTTCAACTTTGAACACGTAAAATTCGTGCAAAAGCAGCGAGCTCTGGACCCCGGTGGATGTAGCGCTTGCTGTTCAATCTGAGCTCCAAACAGCTTAACTGAAGTCCTGTGGTTATCTGAATACCTGAGATGAACGTCGCTTTGGAGAAAAGCGTCTGCTAAATGAATAAATGTAAATGTAAATGTACTAAGTCCCCTCACCCTCAACCGTTGCTTCACGTGTAAATCGGGTGCTAATTAAAATCTATGGCAAAATGTGCCGGACTCAAGTGCAGAGTTCAACACCCTGATCTTCTACAGCTCTGAGACTTGAAGCAGAATGCCGACGCTCTGCTTCGGGGAATGCAAACAAAGGTGTTTCATTTAGGCGCAAAGGAAAAATTAATTTAATCTGACTTGATTTCTAGCAGCGCTCTCTGCCACACCTCTCTTGCCCTGCCACAAAATGGCTGCTCTTCCTGTCACCCTCGAGGCTCGGTTATAAATGGCTGTTCCGTAACCTCCCTTTGCTCTGCTATAAATGGCCGTTACTCTGTCACGCCCCTCTCTTTTGTTATAAATGGTTGTTTTCTTGGAACTCCTCTACCCCCATCTTCTGCTGTTACAAATCTATTAAAGGCTGTTAGAGATTGATGTTCTGATTATAAAGCTCCATCTTTTTCCCTCCTCCAGCAAATCCTCACCCTATTAAATAACAAATTGCAGTTTTGTCCACCCTTCCACTGAGTAAGATGGCTACGCGAAGCACTGTACGGTGGGGTATGAATTACAACGCCTCAGACACCGAGCAGAAACCATAATACACCCGTGCCTTGTAAGTTTGGAACCACTTCTATACTGGAAGTTGTAATCGGAAGTCGGGACAGCTGCTAGCGTAGTGGTTAGAGCCATTGGATCTAAAGGTTGCGGGTTCGATGCCCAACTCCAGCTGTAGTAGCCTTGAGCAAGGTACTTACCCTAAATTGTTCCAGTAAAAAATTACCCAGCTGTATGTTTGGGTAAATAGTTGTAAATTTCAATCTGTAATGATAATTTTAACATTGTAAGTCACTTTGGAGAAAAACATCAGATAAATGTTAATGTAATCAGTTCAAACAGCAAAAAGATGCAAGAACCAAAATCCCGTCCATTCAGTGTCTCATCAGATCACTATGCTTAGGAAATCATTAAAATACATTTGTAATTATTTTATATTTCTGGATCAGTATTTCGTTTTTCTACAATAAATTTGGTAAACGAATTGTAATGATTCATCGCTCTTATGTTGACACCTCTGACTGATTCCCATTTGACCTGCAGCGCTCCTTACGACAGCATTAAGATTAAACAAAAAGCAACCTATCAATAAAGAATAATCAGCGCATACCAGCAATATTGATGAAAGATGCTACATAGTGAAGTGGAACTGAAGGATATAACTTAAAAAAAAAAAAAAAAAAAAAGAAACTTTCTGCATAACATTGCGTCAATTGCATTAAAATAATACTTAATTTCAGCATTAATTTACATTCCCAACACAGTTACTATTTACATTCCCTACACAGTAAAAATTTTGGTAGTGATTTTAAATGAGATCTAGCTCAACTGGCTGTGTGGTCGAGACAGAACAAAATTCCAGTGGATTCATTTCGCTCCATGATAGACTGGTTCAGAGCCACCGAATCCGCTGTGTACCGCTGTGTAATCCCCCGAAATCCAGGTCTTAGATACACATCCTTCACTCTATCCTGCTCTAACACAAGCAATGCCATTTTCACTTATAAGCCACAATTAATTTCCTTTAATTCTAATAAGATGTGTTGTTTTTCATGTGAATGATAAGATTATCGTCACTGGTTATATCTATTAGCAGTGCCAAGGAATGTTCATTTAGTGGTGTAAAGGTATATTATTTATACCTATGCCTCGGAGAGTATTAAATATTAAACTACTCCAAAATGTTGCTCAAAGGAGGAATTTCAGTAATCAAAATCATACCCATAAAATGTTTATGGAATGTGCCTTCTTCCCTATTATCTGTAGCGATCATCAACTTCAAAAGTCAGAAACATCATGAATTTTCGTACACTAATCTTTTATTGGACAACTGGCATACGTTATGACATACTGACATTAACTTTTAATCATCCATAGAGATAGGTATTTTCCTTAGATGACCTCTTGCAACCGTACAACAGTTGGGCCTCTGATGTAAATTGTCTGACTGACCATCACATTATAGGTCTGTATTGTCAAGCATTATGTTCTGGTTATTTACATTTACAGTCATTTACACACTACTAGATACACTACTTACACTGGGTCACTCATCCATACATCAGTGGAACACACACACACTCTCTCTGTCACTCACACACTATGGGGGAACCTGAACAGCATGTCTTTGGAGTGTGGGAGGAAACCAGAGCACCCGGAGGAAACCCACGCAGGCACAGGGAGAACGTGCAAACGCCACAGGGACTGAGTAGGGATCGAACCCACGTCCTCTCGCACCACCCAGGCGCTGTGAGGCGTGTGTGAGGCTATCAAATATGTAATGCAGCAAAGTCCCATTTCTTCTGTCTGTACACTTTGTGTGAGCTCAGAAAGATTCAAATTGATTTTGAAACTAAATAACAAAATAAATAAATGGAAACAAATTGGAACTGAGGCACCAAATGATAAATTCGGTGCCATACAAGGGTAGTCAAGGTAAGTAATGAGTGGAGGATGCAGCAAAAAGGGAAACCAATGATGGTCACAGAAGCAAAGATGAGCTCATGAACTCTAGAGCCAGAAAGCAGAGTCTATGAGTAATGTATTTTAAAAAGAGCACATTACACTTACTTAAAACATTTTGCCAGCTGTACATTCTTCAAATGTAACAATTCATTCCCTGAAATAAAATATTTCTCTGGCATCAAAGGCCTATCATTGTGTTTTCTACAGTTATCATTAGAATACATATCATGCATTCTTCAGCCCATCTTTTTTTTTCCAGAAAATGCTTCCAGAAAACTTCATTACCAGAAAATAGTATGTGGTGGAATTTCACAACTGTCAATTACAGTTGAATAAAAAACCTTGAAGGAAAGAGAGCTATACTGTTGTTTATGACTTATGGCTTTTCCAAAAGTTAGAACAGGAATGTTTTTTCATCATTATTGAATCTGAGGCTCTGTAAAAACTGTTACTAACAGTGTTAAAGAAGGTTACATTGTGAACTTTAACGATACAATCCTAATAAAAGCGGAGCAATGATTTGAAATCAGATTATCTGTAGAGCCTTGATTTTGGGTTGCCAATACAATACAGGCAAGCCAATTTCTCAAGTGGGTCTTTCAATCAGCAACTTATTCTCACATAGAATAAGGGTTGATTCTGTCTGCTGGAAGACAGAAGATGTCCACTGTGGGTCAGAGGGAAGAAATATTGTAACAAGAGCTGATTTTGGCCCTGATGGGTTCAACGAGAGAGGGACTTGTGAAGGAAAGGGGCGACCTCAGGCTTCATCCTGGTAGGCGAAGATCATTAATTGCATAGCTGAAAAGATCACATTAGATCAAGTTCTCATCTTGCATTTTATTCTTCCCTACGATCTACTGATGTCTATTGTAGAGGTTGAACTTGTGTCCTTGGCCTACAATAGAAAAAAAAAGCATGCTATCATCTACAAGAGAGAAATGTTATACTGTAAATGTAAGTTTTAAATTATCGTTGCTGTATGGAGATCAGGTCAATATCATTTGAAGAACTAATATAGTTAAAAAACAAATCGTCATGAAATGAATGTCAGAGAGATGCAGGATGAATAATTACCTGTTCAATGACATTATGCTAACTTTGTCTTATAAAGTCTCTGGGAAATCATCTTTGTTCTTCTGACGTACAAATACTTCCTATAGTAGGATGTATCACATCCAGGTGTTGTCATGAAGGGCAAACGCGCATTCAGAAATTTATGCGAAGATGAAGTATTGATGCCAAAAATTACTAATTAATCTAACTTGATATTACCAATATCTGATTAAGAAATTGGTGAATTTAACTCGGAGAGCAATAAAATATTAGTGAGCAACAACGTTGTGTTCCTTCGACTTAGTCCATTAGAAAACAGGTAGAAGTACATATCCCATTTTCCTCATGTATTCTCTTCTCAGTTATATATACGATATTCTTACAGCACCTTGCAAAGCTTATAATAAATAGCATCAGTAGAATGCTAAATTGTGCAGGTAAATTAATAAAGTATAAGCAGAACAGTTGTGTTACAGTTAGTTCTAAGTATACAGAATCATTGTCACATTTGATGCCAACAATATCTGTTGAAGATGTCTATTTGTCAAACTGGAAATGGTTAAGGTGCATGTAAGAAAGATACAAAGTCAATGAAGTAAACTCAATTAAGGCTGCAGGTATAAAAATAGACTATTGTAAACATGTTAACATTACTAGACATTTAAAACTGCTATAAAAGTTATTAAATTCAAAGAATACAAATTATTCTTTCATTTATTTCTCCATTTTCAATAAGCAGGTGTATGTGGATATAAAATGATTTCCCACATCAAATGTCTAATTCACATTTGCATTAAATTTATTTATTTAGCAGATGCTTTTATCTAAAGTTTTACCAAGAGGCAAAGAGATGCAGACACGTCATTTGTGAAGAACACCCACACCGTCTGAACCGTTAGTCCCATTCGGGGTCGCGGGGAGCTGGAGCCTAACCCGGCGACACAGGGCATAAGGCTGGAGGGGGGGAGGGGACACACCCAGGACAGGACGCCAGTCCATCACAAGGCACCCCAAGCGGGACTCGAACCCCAGACCCGGTCCAACCCACCGCACCACCGCGCCCCCCTGTGAAGAACACCCAACTAGTCCAATATCATCTTTTTTTGCCATCACACATTACACAAGTAGTTGCATGTAGAATTGATAGGGAGCATTATTTTAAGCACATAATGTAGTGAAAGTTCATAGAGCAGGCAGGAGATCAGGAGGGTTGCCAGTCTCAAAGAGATGTGTTTTGAGACTCTTCCTGAATGTTGAGAGGGATTCAACAGTTCTGGTTGCGAGAGGGATCTCATTCTTCACACTAGAATAGGAACCGAGAACCCTCAGGCTTTTGATTTCGGTCTTCTTGTGAGTGGGACCGCAACGTAGCCAGAGGCAGAGGAGCGTAGCAGTCTGGCTGGGGCACCGCGAGTGATCAGGTCCTCTAGATGCTGGGAAGCAGATCTTCTGATTGTCTTGTCGGGTGCAACCAGAGCCAGTTTCTTTGCAGAACTGGATTATATTACAGAATAATAACTGAAGTGTCTCTATTTAAGGATTTTTCTTCATTTTCAGATTTTGAACGTTACAATGTATACTTGCTTCACTGCGAGAGTACGAGAAAATTCCAAATGCAAGGATCTTGAAACTGCCTTGTCTTTCAACGATCTGATCGACACCGATGTGGACACCCATAATAAACCGTTCAGCTCGGCGGCAATGATGGCGCCGTATTCCGTGTGCCGAAACCCGACGATTTTATTCCCAAAATAATCATCATAGATGCTAAAGATAGCAGAAAGCAGACAGCCTCAGAGCGACAAACTGCAGCGATTTCATCACTATACCTTGATGTATTTTCCTCTAAGCGGTTCTTTAAACACGTTGTTGTTTTGTTTTTCCTCACATTGAGCAGCACGTTTTTGTCAAGTGATTTAAGCTTTCCTCCGCGCCGCAAGTGGCACGTAATGAGCTTTTCTTTGCGAACAGGTGCAGGGCATCACCCGGGCAAAAAAAAAAACTATAAATGCTGATGGTGGAGGTGTTTCACCGAGAGGCACTCGAGCACCACGGATGACGGACAAGCCATCTGCAAATGCCACCTTCCTTCCATGTTTATTCCCCCGTTTTGGAATTGCTAATTGTGTCGATCCCCCTCCGCTGACCCTTATGTCTATGGCGCACACCGGGGCAGCTGCCAAGCGCACTCCCACCAACCCCCTGGACTCACACCTGTCAGTCTGTGCTGTTTATCACAAATTGTGTCCACATACCGCAGCAACACAGCAGTGGTATCTGCATACCTCTCACTGCTGGCAAGTCCATCAGCTCCTAGCAGGAGTTGCCAAGTCACACAGGCCAGTTTCAGCCCTCCAAAGGTATGACCTCTTTTTGTATTTATTTATTTAATTATACGCAGCTAGAAGTTTCTAGTCTCGGCCAGCTGATTACATTGCAGGATTCAAAGTGCCCATGCCTGATCTGCGATCCCTGTATACACACACACACACACACATACATATATATATATGTGTATCCAGGTGGTCCCCGATTTACCATGGTTCAACTTACGATTTTTTCGACTTTACGATGGTGAGCTGGCGATAGACATTCAGTAGAAACCGTATTTCAAATTTTGAATTTTTCCCGGGGAAGGGAACTGCTGTGCGATACTCCCTTGTGATGCTGGGCAACGCCAGCGATCCGCATCTCCCAGTTTGTCACGCAGAGGTATGTATTAGGTGTATTAAATGCATTTTTGCCTTACGATGTTTTCGACTAACGATGGCTGTCGCGGAATGTAACCCCATCATAAGTCGGGGACCACCTGTATGTATGTATATACAGTGTATAAATATATATATATATATATATATATGTATGTATAAGGCACTTTGTAAGCCATGAAGATCATAATCTTGTAACTACATTAGGGCGACCACAGAAGCTAAATTGGTTTGAGGTCACATATACATATGAATTTAGCAATTTGGAACAAAGTTGTATCATTCATATTTGCTTTTGTAAGTAGTGTCCTCAGTGCTGGAATGCATTTTGGCCTTGAACAATGTCTAAAAAGAAGTGGGCCCATCTTCATCATCATTACTGATGTCCTCAATAACAACAACAGCAATAATAATAGTAATGATTATGGGACAAATTAAAAATTAAATAATAGTAATAATGGGGCAGCTGGTAGCGTAGTGGTTAGAGCTACTGCCTTTGGATCTAAAGGTAGCACATTCAATCCACACCTCTGGCTGTAGTACCTTTGAGCAAGGTACTGACCCTAAATTGCTCCAGTAAAATTACCCAGCTGGGTAAATTTCTGTAAGCTTGCAATAACTGCAATCTTAACATTGTAAGTAATTTTGGAGAAAACACCAGCTAAATGAATAAATGTAAATGTAATAATGATAATGGGTTGGTTTCAACTGTTTTGGAATCACTGCAAAAAGTCTTCACAAAATGCATCTCAGTATGACTCTCCTCCTGACATTGTTTTTTTTTTTATCATTTACATCTACTATTTAAGGAATTTTTTTCATCAGTTCATTGACATATGAGAACATTTTACAGCAGTCTTTGTTGTGAACCTGTCAAGTGTGACTGCTTTTCAAAATGCTGACTACCACAGGTTAATATCAACAGCTAAATAAATGGCTTCAAGGCTACTGTACACCTCATTTCCTCTGCATATGCACACTGGTTTGAGTTAAACAAGTAAATTTAAATCCAATTAAACTTTGGTGCTCATATGCTAGCTCTATCATGACCAGGATAAGCGAAGCACCTGTTGAGATAAAATATCGATAAATATGTGCATAGACATTTACAACATTGAATTTGCAATATTTGTTTTCGTCTCGGTTGCGAGTATCATCGGATGGTTATTTGGCCTTTTCTTTGCCAGAGCACAGCTTTCATTTCTGAATCATTCTGTGAAAGCAACACAATTCAAAGCTGGTATAATGAACAGGACATAACCATTTATCTAACAAAGGACTGAAGAGGAATAAGGAGGAGGTTGTGGAAAGGGTCAAAAAACTATAAAACCCAAAAGCTATATGTTATATTTCACTTGATTCCCCTTTATGGCTCAGCTGGCCCTTGTAATATTTTTTACAATCAGTTGAAGTTTTAGCCAAGGTCTAATTAGATGGCTTGTAGGAAATTAATTTTGCTGTTACATCAAACAGCAGGTTACAGTAGTTAGAGCTGTTGCCTTATACTTGCAGGAGAACTTCTTTTACAGTAAAGACGTGCATCGCTTGACGGGGTTACGTTCTGAGAAATGCGTCATTAGGCAATTTCGTAGTTGTGCGAACAGCATAGAGTGTACTTATACAAACCCAGATGGTATAGCCTTGATCATTGAGTGTACTTATACACACCTGGATGGTATAGCCTCGATCACAGAGTGTACTTATACGCACCTAGATGGTATAGCCTCGATCAAAGTATGTTTATACAAACCTAGATGGTATAGCCTCGATCACAGAGTGTACTTAAACACACCTACATGGTACAGCCTCGATGCAGTCAAGTGACGCGGTAAACATGAGATATACAGCATACTGTTTTACAGTAAACTTTTTTATAAATAGAAAGAGTACACTGTAAAATGATAAGTACAATATAGTAAATACATAAATCAGCAACATAGGTGTTCATCATTATCAAGCATTATGTACTGTACATAATCGTATGTGCACTTTTATATGACTGACAGTGCAGTAGGTTTGTTTACAGCAGCACCACCACGAAAATGTGAGTAACACGTTGCGCTACGACATCACTAGTTGATCAGATTTTTTCAAAGTGCCTGGGTAGTGCAAGAGGAGGTGGGTTTGATCCCCCCTCAATCTGTGTGGAGTTTGCATGTTCTACCCGTGTCTGTGTGGGTTTCCTCTCACACTCTAAAGACATGCTGTTGAGGTTCACCACAGTGTGTGAGTGACAGAGAGAGAGTGTGTGTTCCACTGATGTATGGATGAGTGACCCAGTGTAAGTAGTGTATCTAGCAGTGTAAGTCACCGCAGTGAATGAGGTGTGTGGGCTGATAGCACTACACAGAGTTCACTGGAAGTCGCTTTGGAGAAAAGTGTCTGCTAAATAAATTTATGTAAATGTTTAAGCACACAGCTGAGTTAATTGCTCCCCTAATCAGCAAATTCAGCCTTCTCACTTAATAGTGAGACTGTCAAAGGTATAAAGAGCGAGATGGAACCCCTGTGTTTACAGCAGCCCTCAAGGACCAGGATAGGAGACCCCCTGCTGTAAGGTGTACAGAGAGGGTGTGGAGGCTGTTTTTCATCCTAGTGTGGATCCTGAATTTTAATAGGTTATTGAAATCGAGTGTTGCCTTGCAAAACACTAATGGGTAATCTTACTTCCAGCTCTTTCTTCTCAGGGACACGACAGTGCGGATTAGCGAGACCTCCTGTTTTATAGACCTGCATCGCCTCGATTGTAGACGTGAGCATTAACGGATTTTTCTTTTTTCTGGCACAGCGCATCTCCGATGTACAAACTTTCTAGTAACAATTTTTTTTCATTGTTACAAGCCTATTCGAGAAGTTTTCAGCATTTAATTTTTCATAAAGAGAGCTGGCATACCAACCTGAATCTCAAGCCGAAACTTTACTAGATGCAGAGACAGACAGTGAATGCTAAGTGGTGCCTTGCATTTTTCAGAAGAGCGGAGAAGCAAAGCGGTGAAGAAGCTGTCGATGATCCTATGGCTTCTCCATCTACCGTCGTCAGTGACGTGTCGCCTCTCCATCGTTCTACACCTCAGTGTAATGCCTCTTGCTCTAGGCATTTGTTGTCTGCGCTTCAAGGTAATTTGAAAATAGTTATGCTTTTATTTCTTTTTTCTTAGACTTGTGTTGGGAATTACGCAATTTTGTGTGATGGGTATGGTGAAAGGGATCGTGCTGCACGTGAGCACAAACTGTTCTGGCTCCAAGCACGGTTCTTGAGTACGCTTTCCTATTTGCACCACGTCAGGGAAACCTCTGCCCGGGGACTGAAAATGCCCAGGCATGTGCATGTGCCACCCAGGCTTGCCAGTGGGAGAAGCTGGGAGAAAAGGAGACAGTTTGCTGCACTGCTCTGTTCCCATCTGAAAAGCCCCACTCTTATTTCCCACCCCACAGAGCTGCCTGGGATGCTCACATTTGCATTACATTTCGTCATTTAGCACACTTTTCTCCAAAGTAACATACAAGTCAGAGTAAACAAGAAATTAATTTCTCCAACAGGCAGATAGAGATATAGACGCACAGTTGTCAAAGTACAGCCACTTAATCCAACCCCATCATTCTTAATACCTGAATGTAGAATTGATAAAGAGCCCCTCGCAGTGTTACATTAGACCTATAAATCATTTGAGTATTGCACCAACTCCTAGTCCCAATGAAGTTGATAACAAGTAGTGATTTTTTTTTCCCCACTCAGTTCACCGTAATTTGACATTTCTATACACCTGAGTTTCAATAATGATAATAATGATATTCTTCTTCTTATTATAAAATATTTATATAATAACAACAATAATAATAAATCAGTTATATCCACTCTGAATGCTTTTAAAACTGTAACTTCCAAAGTCCAAAACATTCACTGAAATTAATATTTTATGCAGCCTCAGCGGAAGGTAGCAAACTAGGTTTCCTTAAGAGTCACATGTCTGCGGCCATATCTCTTTCTCACAATGTAATGCGCAAATTGTATCCTTGCTGAGATGTATGTCAATTTGGACAAAAGCGTCTGCTAAATGAATAAATGTAAACGTAAAATATAGTTTCAGTCGGGTAAACCTATTACAATGCCAACACATTTTACCACCCTTATGCATAGATTTTGTACTGTTATGTCAAGTTTTAAAGTCTTTAAAATACCATCGATAAAAAGCGCGTCAGTATATTTTCACAATGAATTTTTTTATGCCAGCTTCATCTCCAGCCAATACTGGGACAGAGCTAAAGCAGCATATAGACTATTCTGCAGTTATAATTCAATATGTAGCTTCAGACATAGTCTCTGGCCTTTAACTGCATATTAGAGTGTCAAAAAATTATAGGGGTTATTTAAAGCAGACATGCTGTAGTGATAGTGTTTGTGTCACTATGGATCATAAACAGTGTGTTTTATACATTCACAAAGTGTTCTACACGAAAGCTGGAGATGCCAGAAATACATTCGGCCTCAAGTCATACTGTCTGAAAGCAGTAATGTTATACTTCCATCATTATATCAAATGCCGGACCCTAGACTAAATTAAATATTTGCGACTGTGTGGGTCTGAAGCAAATTTACTTCTTCCTCTACGTGACGTATGGAGAGCTTTTACTTTTCGTTCCAGTTAATATTACCAATACTGTGGTGATACCCACTTTAGCTACCATGGCCTTTCTTACGATGTTACGTTAAATTTATTAATTTAGCCGATGCTTTTCTCCAGAGTGACTTACAAAGTTAAGGTACTTAGGTTTTGACTCATTCATACAGCTGGGTAATGTTACTGGAATAATTTGGGGTAAATACGTTGCTCGAAGGTACTACAGCCAGAGGTGGGGATCAAAGCAGCCACCTTTGGGTCCAATAGCAACAATTCTAACCACTACGCTACCAATTGCCCGATATATGATCAGACATACCAAACGAAAAAAAAAAAAAAAAAAAAAGACAACCTTGTTTATTTATTGTTCTGGTATACACTTTATATATATATATATATATATATAAAATATATATATATTTACATTATTTATTTCGTCGCTGTGGACTGCACGTGCTCGAGTTTTTGTTTCACGGTTTGGCGAAACTACAAAAATGGCACCGAAAGCTCGCAAGCCTCCGTCAGCCAAGCTGAGATGGGTGTCACACGTTTGACAGGAGAATCGATGCCCCTTTTGGAACAAACTCCCTCCCGGTCCATTTAGACCTTGCTGCGCTCTTTCTCCTGTATTTACCATTTATCTTGTGTCTGTCTGTAGTCACTCGACAATTCCATTAAGCAGGAGACACTTTAATGGTACAAAGCTGATGATGGACAATCGAAAGCCTGATGGAATAGGAGTGGGGGGAAGTCATCTAATATGTCTCATGTCCTTGCACCCCTGACTCCCTGGGGGCCTCTCCACTCCTTATAGTTACTGAAACATGCCACACACTGGAGAGCCCCCATTAGTGGAGGGGCCTCTTAACACTCACCACGAGGTAATGTACCAGGCCAGGTGAAGCAGTGCTGTAATGGTTCTGCTTTTTCTTTTTTTCTCTAATCTTTGTACCCTCTGTCCTCGACAGGGCAATGCGCTCGCTACCCTCCAGGTCACCCCTGGGAAATGCATCAGGGAAGGTCAGCCAACAGCCCAGGAGTGTCTGGAGAACTTTTTACGTGACTTGTACCCCTCGCTGTCAGCGGACTCGCTTTACGGACTATGTCTTTTTCCACCGATGAGGACTGATGTAAAGAGTGACGAAAACGTCAGCGACTTTACCCTGCATGGTGTTTGCCCTTTTCCATATAAAACGCCACTTATCCGCAGTCTCGGCTCGCCAGAATATTCTCCTAATTAATTATTCAATTATTGAGGCAGATGGGCCCCGCTGAAATGCATGATTCTGTTAGGAAAACTAAATAAACTTTAAAAAAAAAAAAATCCAGGCCTTACGCAGCTACTCCCGTAATGTAACGTAAATGTTTATACGTATCGGCAAAAAAAAAAAAAAAAAAAAAATCCTAGGAAGATTATCAGGAAACGTCGATATTCCGATAAAGTTTTATGCAGATACTCGTGTGATGAACGTCGGTGCATATGGTGGAAAGAAAACGAAATGGACTTAAGTATCACACATTTGCATCTAAGCGTCTCTTCCTGCTGATGTAATGAACACATTGTATTTGCTATGAGATGTGTGTCACTTTGGAGAAAAGCGTCTGCTAAATGAATACATGTAAACGTAACGACTAATGGGGATAAAAAGGGTTGCTCGCAGACTTCATCGCTGTTGATCATTTTTTCCCACTTTAATGAAGAGCTGTTGCTGGGTAACCAAGAGTAAAAATAATAAGATGAATATGATTCAAATCACTGCAAAACAGTTACACCCCAAACATTTTATTAAACGGTTTGTTGTCTCTCTCTCTCCAATTAGGTCAAATTTAGAAGCTCTCAAAGTATAGTAGTTTGTAGGTTATATATATACTATAACCCATTGCTGGGTAGCTGTGTTTAACGGGGTGGAGCAGAAGCAAAGGTCTACAGCTGATCACACTAAGGGACACAGAAATACAAAATCGTGGCCTAACAAACAATAACACAAATAAATAACAGTTAAATCTCACAATCAAATCATCATTAGCAGGGTTATTGTTCACACTACTACTCTTCGGTTTTAAAAGTCTTAGGACTAAAAGTGCCCCTTATGATCTCAGTGAAATACAAATTGTTTATTAGGTTACCTGACAATGTTTTAAAAAGCAATACAAACTCAGGTTAAACACCAAGACCAGAAACTTGAGCCATGGATACTCTTTATGGATATAAATGTTATTTATTAACTGTCAGTTATCGTGTATGTGTGTTTTTGTATCTGTTAAGAGAACCAAACAAAAAGTGGTGAGCCTTACATCCACAGTGAATATTTTTCAATATGACGACTGCTTTCCTAAAAAAAGCATCAAGTACACAATTAGCTTCATGATATCTTGACACTATTTTTTTTAATCATTCCCAGCTGGTTTAAATACCAGCTTTGAAGCGAAACTCTCCCACAGTCTCTGTGGGACCTCAGTGGGGGAGGTCCAGGAGGACTGCTGGTTCGAAAAACTGGGTTGGCACAACATTTCTGCAACATAGGTCCAGTTAGTTTATTTTAAAAAGTTTAATTTTATTTATTTCATTCCATTAATTGATTGATGAATAAACATTGGAATAAAAGAAGTAAATATTATTTATTCATTTATTTTGAAAAAATCTAACACCTAGCCTGCGATGGACCGGCATCCCGTCGAGGATGCAACCCACCCCTGCAGTGATTCTGGGATAGGATCCGGACACCTGCAACCGTGACGAGGACCAGCAGGTAATGAAAATAGACGGATGGATGGATGGATGGATGATAAGGTCTCCATCATGAGTCACATGAATTAATATTTCATGTGTCAATTAGTATTTGAGAAGTTGGTAAGATTTCAGAAGAAGGCAGCAGTTAATATCAAGCTCACAGCAGTGAGGAAGAGAGAGCGACGGACAACACCCAAATGCGGGGATGGCACGCGAAAGAGCAAGACTCGCCAACGCCGAGAACGAGTCCCAGCCCCGAGCAGAAGAACGCACCGTGTACCAACCCCCCCTTGGTCCCGACACCCCTGCACTGTGAAAATAAACAAATAAACCATCCCGTATTTCACCCACCTGTAGTCTCCACAGTTTCTGTCCCACATTTGTTGCCCTGGAAAGGGTCACCATGGTCTACAGAGGAATTGATGGGCAAAAACCTTCGGGGGGGGGGGTACACCCTCCACATTGTTTTCCTTCCAGGGTATGCAGTTATTCTCTAAACACACAAAGGAATTCAGAACTATTGCAACATCCATAAATTACATTTACTGCATATATTTTGCATCCAATACTTGTGTACATTGTACATTTGGACACTTTGCTTATTTCTTCCTTTTCATTGTTCTTTCTCAGCATTATTCCTCATGTCCTCGAGGTATGTTTCTGCACACACACAGCCATAGTGTGCCAATTATAGGTAAAAATAAAAAAAATAAAAAAACAGGGAAGGCTTAGCACCTCTGAATGAAAAGCCCATGTAAATGAGTTTATTTTTTTTATGCTGCCTTGTCAACTTTCTAAAACATTTTTAATCTACACAATTCCCCACACGGGAACAAGGTCAGAGTTTCTCTCGCCATTTTCAAGAGCAGTAATAACCACAGCTCCGCGTGAATGAATCGACCGAACCGGGGCAGCTGCTACGGCAGAAAGAGCTACGGAGAGAGGGCCTTAGTTTCTCGGAGGAACCTCCAGAGGTGGACTCGCAGGAAAGGGAATGCCGTAGTACAAGGTAACAAGGGGGAGGGAAGATGGGGTTGGGGCTGGGGCTGGGGCTGGGGCTGGGGGGTTGCGTGCAGGTACATTGTGTCTCAGAAGACAAATACGTGTCCGCTTTCCTCAGCGGAGCATTTGAGCCCCAGTTGCAAATTCAGGAAATTTGTGCAGGGAAATTAGATGTGGGCAAAAAAGAAAGAAAAAAAAAATAATAAAAATTTCAGGTGCACAGCTTCACTACGCCGCATAATCTTTACGTAGAACTACGTGTGGGAGGTGAGCCCCGACCCGCTCGGCCCAGATTATCAGGTCGGTCGCTGCCGCATCCACGTCCACGGGCTCGTGCTGCACGGCGATGTCGGGCGCGCGAGAAGTCGACGGTTGCGGCTCCGAGGAGGCCGACTGAGTCGATTCCGCAGCCTCCCGGGCACGCTGCTCACGCTTTTCGCTCGGCCGGTGTCTGTCCCGGAGGCCTCGGCTCGCTCCCTAAGTGCGGCTCGTCGGTCGCGAAGGTACTTTGCGTCGCGTTTCTCGGGCATTTTTGAAATTTTTCGTTCGACGGCCCGCCTTCGGGCCCCCTACCTCGGTCTAAATGTAGGGTTTCCTGGCGGCGCGATACGCGTCCAATAGCGCGGCTCTGTGGCTATGACGTGGTTCGAACGTGGTGACGTAGAGCAACGCGCGGCAACTCCATAAGCCAAACGTGGGACATTTTCGCGAAGTTGCCAACTCGCTCAGGCTTAACCGGCAGCGGCCGTTCATATGTCGTTTGATGCGGTGTTCCTGCCTCTATCCACCCATCTCTCTGTGTCTTTTCATTTGCGAGCAGTAGCGACGAGAGGGGGTTGCATTTTTATGTGACGGTCAATTCCCAAGTTACCCCCCATACCAGTGAGGAGAAAGACGTAGTTCTACGTCAAAAAACAAAGACGCCTCACCTGCAGGGGTTACCTGAATGTGAGCGCTCTGGTCATGGAACAGAAATGAAGAAAATGTGTAAGGAAAATATAAACACGTAAAAGGGGAAAGCTGCACCGTTGGCCAGTGCTTTGTGTTCACTTGGTGAGGTCACAAATTCCAGATGGAGAGATTACTCACTGAATGTAACCCTAACCCTCTCTTATCATATAAGCAAATATCTTCAGAGAAATTGCAGGATGTATTCTACATATTCTTATACAGCTTCTGTTGATATGTCGAAGCACAAGTGATCCCATCTCGTTTAGCTGTAAATTTGACCAAGTACGACGTACTATGTTATTCTATTTGGGATATTTATTGTTGATTCATCATGCATTGCTCAGGACAAAATCAGATTGTAGTTTGGAAATACTCATTCATTTACTTAGCAGATGCTTTTCTCCGAAGCGACTTCCAATGAACTCTATGTAGTGTTACTATCAGCCCACACACCTTATTCACCGCGGTGACTTACACTGCTTGATACACTACTTACAATGGGTCACTCATCCATACAGCAGTGGAACACACACACACACACACACACACACACACACACACACTCTCTGTCTCTGTCACTCACACACTATGGGTCAACCTGAACAGTATGTCTTTGGAGTGTGGGAGGAAACCAGAGCACCCGGGGGGGAAACCCACGCAGACACAGGGAGGACATGCAAACTCCACACAGACCGACTGGAGATCGAACCCACATCCTCTCACACCAGTTAGGTGCTGTGAAACAGCAGCGCTACTTGCTGTGCCACCCATAAAACACATTCATTCACCGTCTCATTTTGATGCTTCGCAATTCAATTTAACAACCATAGTAATGCACCCCTTCTGGGACTTGAATTACCAATTTTCAGCTGCACAGTTCCATGTATTTACCACACACTGTCTGCTGCCCTTTATGAGTACAATGTCTTTCCAGAGGACCTAATAAGGAGACCATGAGAAGAGACAGGGCTGTAATAATGTCTAATGAAGGGAAGGGGAGAGAGCCATGAAAAAGAAGGGATACGGGAAGAGGGGCGCAATATAGAGAGTAGAAGAGGGAATAAAGGTGTAAACGGTGTAAGGGGGATTCGGAGAGATGTGGAGAGATGTGGAGAGCCTTGGCCAACAGTGGGAGGTGTAGCTGAGCACACTTCTCCAGACAGAGCCCTCCGTACTGGCAGATTACAGCCGTGGCCACACACGCGTTCCACCCTAAAGGGATGAACGTCGAGCTCAGGGCCTCTAGGTCAGAACGGCCCCTTTCCAGAGTCTCTCTGTCTCCGCAGCAAAATCCCTGCAGCTGTACAACACGCTTACAAATTAGCCCACCCATAAAGACAGACATAAAAAAGATTTACATTACAAGGCCATGAAACGACACATTATTTTCACTTTTCATTCTGACTGGCAGTATGTCAAGATGTTTTCTTTTTTTGTTGTTGTTCATTACCATATGTGAGAATGGGGAGCAAATAAATTGGGCAGCTACAAGTAGGGAAATCTGCGAATGGATTGTCGGTCAAAGAACAACGGGAAGGAAGCGCCAGCAGCGGAATGGGCAGAGAAAAAGAAGAAAAAGAAAAGAAAACCTAAGAATTGGTGGTTTGTGTAAAGGCAGCCAAATGTACCTAAGGCTACACTGGAAATAAAGCAATTCTCTGTTCGGGGCTGAAGTGCAAGACCTGTAAAATGTAGCCACAGGTTATTTGTTGCATCAGTCGCGGTCTGGGATTGTAGGTGATCTGAGATTTAGCAAACCCCCTCCGATAGATAGATAGATAAATAAATAAATAAACAAACAAACAACCAGTGGCCAGGCTTCCATGTTGCTTCTGACTGTACAAATACCCCATCATACACCTTGTATTCCTCTCAGAAGGGTTGAAAGAGGTGCAAGAACATTACTTTATTCACGGGGGTCGCACAGCGGCTTCGCAAATAGTGCTGCGTCTCACAGGGCCTGGGTGCTGCAAGGCTACGTGGGTTCGATCCCTGCTCAGTCTGGGTGGAGTCTGCGTGTTCTCCCTGTGTCTGTGTGGGTTTCATCCAGGTGCTCTGGTTTCCTCCCACACTCAACACACATGCTGTTCAGGTTCACCCATAGTGTGTGAGTGGCAGAGAGAGTGTGTGTGTTCCACTGATGTATGGATGAGTGACCCATTGTGAGTAGTGTATCTAGCAGTGTAAGTTACCCTGGTCAATAAGGTGTGTTGGCTCATAACACCATAGAGTTCGTTGGAAGTCGCTTTGGAGAAAAGCGTCTGCTAAATAAATCTAACAACGTGCTGCATGTAGATGAAAAAGGGCAGCAGACAATGCAGAGGCCTTGACTAAAGGTCTTTGTGGGGGGGAATCAATATGCCAATAGGTGCCAGGGAAAAAAAAAATAAAAAAGTGCTAATTAAACATGGGAAGGGAGAGCTGCAGAATGGGAAATTGCTTGTCATTTGTCTCCGTTAAAAAACAGCCAAACGCCTAGCAGTTGCTGCAGCATTTAAAAACACATTTTGATGCGATGCACACGTTTACGTACGGAAGGCAGCGCGCCCTGAGAAATAAGCACTCGCCGCGTGTAAGCGCTGGGTGTCGTTGAGCTTCTCAGCTGAAGGCATGTCTCGTTCAGAGAGGAAGAAATACTTCAAGGCTGAAATCCGGCGAAGTTGAATAGCTGCACACGGTTAAGTGATGAATTCATGTATTTATGCCCAGAACATTGATGCTCACAAAAAAGGTTCGCATGCGAGCACTTTAGACACATTTTAGTAAATCCCAAGATTTGAAAGCCTGTAATGGGTTTTCCATTCCAGTGGTGATCAAGGGACCGCATTACTTCAGTCAAGCCGATCTTGGCTGAACCTTCCTTGCAGCAGGGCGTTGTGCAACGTTTCCCTTTCCCCTTCATCCACGTGCGTCAATAAACTCGCGCGTTACGGAGACGGGTGACGGATGCGCGAGCCGTACGATCTGCTGCAGGAAGCGCGTGCCATTGAAGAAACGCTCCGTTAGGTCAATGATCAGAAACCTCTAGAGCTCGTATTATGATTCAAACCTGGGTCATGCTGTTTCTAAAAGTCTTTTGCAAGCATTATACCCTATGTTATGCCACAAGAATCTGTGTTTAGGGGACAGCTGCTAGCGTAATGGTCAGAACTATTGCCTTTGGGCCCGAGGGTCACAGGTTTGATCTCCACCTCTGGCTGCAGTACCCTTGAGCAAGGTACTTACCCTAAATTGCTCCAGTAAAATGACCCAGCTGTATAAATGTAATTGTAAATATCTCAACATAAGTTGCTTTGGAGAAACACGTCAGCCAAATGAATATATCTGTATATATCTCATCCATGTTATGAAACTGTTACAATATGTACTTTAAATGCATTTATTCTCCACTTACATGAATTTTGTCTCGTCTTCTGTGGCGTTCAGGTTATATTACGCATCATACATCCAAAAGCACTGAAGCAGTAGCAGAATATATCATTTTAGTAATTACCGAAAGAGTGTTTATAGTCTGAATGCATTCTTTTCCCAGCCGTCGAGCTGGATCTTTGACCTCCTCTCCCAGATTTGGTGCGCATCCACGAGAGACGTGTCGAAACAATCAGTATTATAAGCATGACCGCAAACGTGCGAGATAGCCGTCGACGTGCATGCTCGTGTTTATTGTGCCTGTATATATTCCCATATCCTTACGGGTCAAGGATTAAGAGTCAAAAAGATGTTGCACAACATTAAACCCGCTATCTGCATTGACGAAAAATACTCGGTCAGCACAGAAGCTCCGCCGAAACGCGCAAGTATTTACATCCACATTTTCCTCCCCATTACCAAGATAACCTCTGGGGTTTCGTACATTTTTGTACTATAAACTTCCTTGGTTTCAGAGGCTGATAAAGCCATTACACTGTGCGTGTCTGCATGATGGTTTGCATTTGGCTTCCATTATCTCTCCAGTCCTGCTACACCATCTCTGGAAAATTGTGCGTCTCCCAAAGAACATAACCGGCATCCGTGGGTGAGGGCTCAGCTTTGGATTTCAGCACAGGGCCCGGTAGCCTGGAGTTTACAATAAATTATTGATACAAACAAATGAAAATACGCACTCAAATGAAATCATGAATATGGTTAACCCCGAACCTGAGGAGGTCTTTGGAAGAACAACAAACACGCAAACAAACACATAAAGGAAGGAGCTGCTTAAGAATAAAAAAGGAGGTCACCTTAAATCGGGTGAACCCGTAATTCGTTTCATTTTCACCTTGGATGAATTTACCCAGTGCAATACTTCCTGTCTCTTTTCTTTTAAAGTCGTTTCCTTATTTGGATTCTTTATCATCATTTGCATATAGATGATGAGATTTTTATCGGCTGAAATTCACTTGGCACGAACCTGAAGTTTAGAAGATGCGTCAGGTTATTTCAGTATGTGAGCAGCATGTAATAATTGCTGCCTCGTACTTTTGGGTCCTGGGAACAATACAGGGTTGGGGTAACCTGGAGCCTTTTCCAGAATGTACAGTGTGCAAGGCAAGGTGCACACTGGGCACATGGCTAGGATATAACAAATCTTAAGCAAAGACACATTGTCTGAACCGCTCGTCCCATTCGGGGTCGTGGGGAGCCAGAGCCTAACCCGGCAACACAGGGCGAAAGGCCGGAAGGGGAGGGGACACACCCAGGACGGGACGCCAGGCCGCCGCAAGGCACCCCGAGCGGGACTCGAACCGCAGACCCACCCCGGAGAGCAGGACCCGGTCCGACCCGGTCCAACCCGCTGCACCACCGTGCCCCCCTAAGCAAAAATACTCTTGGTATATTTTGTTCTCTGGGTGACTGACAGATCGCCTTCCTGTATTAAAGAATTGGATAGTTGAAAATCAGCTGAAAATGGGATTCAAATAGGAAGTAATAACCCAAAAAAAAAAAAAAAACAAAAAAAAAAAAAAGACTACAACAACAGGCATTAAGACAAATATAGCAAGGCTTTTCGGAGGAGAAAGCCTTTGGTGGTACAACAAGATCTCCTGCTACGCTGCAACAGCAATGATGCCCCTGGGGGATTCTTTGTGAGAAAAGTACACCTGCGTACGAGACCTCGGGCTGCAGCTCCTCGGAATTTCCTCATAATAAAAACATGGGCCACAGATGCACTGGAGATAACCAGCTTCCCAGGGGCCGTATCTAAATCTGACGGCAGCGAGACTTTGATTTGGAATGGCTCGGGTGAAAATAAAGTCAGGCTTTCTTTCGGGAGGGGTCACTAATATTGCCGATTCCTTGACCTTTTCACAGTGTTTGAGGTGCAAGGTGTAGGGCCTTTAGTAAGGGCTTTGCGCAAACTCACCTCTGTCTTTTGTTGTCTGACCTTTCGAGCAGAGGGGGCGGCGTGCCTTTTAATTGGCGCCGAAGACCCGTCTCCCTGTTCCCGTGAACCGCCATACGTGCCGTTTGCCAACCTTGGCGACGAAGCTTTGCCGAAGCGGCAGGCGTGCTGCGCAGAGCCATATGCATTTAAATTTAATTTCTATTGTTTTTACACTACCATCTCTCAGAGACTAGATTACGATTTGTGTTAACTTGTCGCAGGCTGATTTGCATTGCAATGCTCCAGCTAAATGTCATGTGAACCTGTGGGGTACCGGTGAGTGTTTTCTGGGGATGGGGGGGGGGGGGGGGGTGCTGGAAAGTAATTGCTTGGTAAAAATCGCTGGCGGAATGCACGACACAGCAATCACTGCGGTAAATCCGCTAGAGAGTGCTTAAACGGTTGAGTTTGACCGCAAAGTTCCCATCTCAAATCCCATGAGGAGCCGTGCTTTCGTATCCTTCGTCAAGGAAAGCAACCTGCGTTCCCTCAGTACCGTTACAGCAGGTCAAAGATCAGCTGCTGCCCCCTCTGGTAAACTACTTCCTGGAAATATGTGCGGTCGGTGTAGAAAAGAAAGAGAAAACAGAGGTAATAAATTACTTGAGACTTTTGACACTATTAGCCTAGAGGGCAGAGGACAGGTGACATATTCCACTATGTACATATTGCTGTGTATATAGTGAACATCGCCCTCGCCTTAGCGACTGACGATAGGCATTCCAAGCATTCCCGTGCTCCCAAACCCGCTGCTCAGGCGTGGTGGGACCCCACTCGGTGCACTGCTTCCCTCCCCCACCCCTGCGGTGCCAAGAATCCCACCAGGCTCTACTGATGAAACGCTCTCTGACACTTCTGCTGATGCATAATTCAATAAGGAACTAATTACCCTGCCAGCCATTACAATTAAATTTCCTTCCCATCCGACGGCCGCCATCCGACTCCCGCTTTGCCTGTTTTGTCTGAGGGCTGCTTTTTTAACACCATGCACAGCCGGCTCTGCGCGCGCACCGTTTTCCTTTCAGAGGCCGGCAATGATCGTAAATAGCACCCATTGGTTTGCGAACGGTACTATGGCGGTTTAGCCGGTTTAATGGCACCCGTGCGTTTCCTTTTCCGTGTGCCGTGGTCTCGTTATATGATAGTTCAGGGAGACCACTGGCATTCTGCAAGGAAACGTGCACAAAGAGAGCAAATGAATGCAATGGATGCCCTCACATTAACATGGGGGAAGCAGCAAGACAAGTCGTTCCCACTGAGAATGGTGCAAAAAAAAAAAAAAAAGAAAGAAAAAAACCTCATCTGCTTGAAACACAGCTGTGCACCTTCTAAGTGCAGGTGCCAATAGCATGGCTCACATTGTCCACAGTCTTTCCTGCCCTTTATTTTGCATGTGAATGAAGATAAATTAGGATTTCAGATTCCCGGGGAAATGGGAAGAGCGAGGACCGCAATCAGGGCCTGGTAAGGAATTGGCAGTGGAGATGAAGATGGAGTTTGCGGGGGTGGTGGGTGTCTCTGGCAGCAGCCCTGCTAGAGTAATGCATCCAGTAGTTCTTGATCTTCTCTCACGCAAATGGTACTCCATCCCCATCTGGAAGAACAGGTCCCAGAAAGGAGCTGAAAAGGCTAAACCCTACTCTGGGCATTGCAAAGAGAGGCAAAAGACAGATCTACCCATTTGTCTTTAAATGAGGGATAGCGAGCATTCGATCAAGTAAGGAAGACAATTAAAAAATACTTTTCTCAATCAATCATGATGTAAGGAAGAGGAAAGTAAAGCATTAACTAGTGTCTTGCTCCATTAAGGTCCTGAAGTCGCATATGTCCTACCTTTATTATAAGATGATCTCGTGTTCATTGACGTACAGGGTGCACGAGATCCCATTTTTCAAAATTTTTCATGTAACTGACTTTTTTGTACCATTGTGAGAACTGCAGTCTACAAGACTGTGAAAAACAAGAGCTCAAACCCAAAACATCAGTCCATTACATCCACAGTTTCTGAATGCCAGGTAGGGCACACTACAAAATATAAAGTAATGTCAGAATGGTGGGAAAACTCTTCCACTCTCTTCCCCTAAATGACAGCTGACAGTGCAGCCATGTAAAAGTGCAAAGTAAAATAGGACGTACTGTCAGCTCCTTCCTGTTCTGGTCTTGAACTCATTTGTGTCTGCTAAATTTAGTTTGAACCGGGCTGATAATCAATTTATTATTGGCACTCTTCGCCAAGTGAATTAGAAAAATTGTAAGATTGACAGCCTTAGCTGAGCGCTCATTTAGCCAAGGAATACTTATGGTTTTTAGAGGATTAGTGAAAGTATCGGAAAATTTTACACTGAAAAAAAAACAAATTGTGTTTGAGTTAAGTACTGATCATAACGGGCTCTTCATCAAGGTAAAGAATTGCTTAAGTAGTATTCATTACACAATTTAGGTTACGTACAAAGCTTCATGGTTACATGTGGATCCAAACTGCATCATTATTATTAGTAGTAGTAGTAGTAGTAATAATATTTTGTTATCCGATACCTTCATACATGCATAGTTTCTTTGTCTTCACAGTGCATTGTAATACATCTGCTCACTCTTATGAACATCCCCTGTGAAAAGATTTCCATTACGTTTTTATTGAATATAAAGGTGGATGTATGGGACAAGTTCTGGAAAATGTCCAGTGGGATATGTGACATGACATTGCTGCATATATTATCAGATAATGTGCATGAAAATTGCATTTTCCCACAGTATCTCTTCCTCATGAAAAACTGCTAATAAAAATCCTACTTTATTAAACAAAAGTATATTAAACCACCATGGCTTTAGACAAATCTCTTGAGGCCGGTACAATGGATTATAACTGATACATACTGTATAGACATACACACACATATGAGCAATGACTGAACGAGGCAAACTGTTTGCATCAGTAAATAAGGGGGGAAACCTGCAAAACCTACACACACTGAGCTGGGCTTAAATCTACACCCCAACAGCCCAGGGACTCTAAAATAGCAGAAATACATTTACATTTAGTTAGCTGACACTTCTCCAAGGCTACACACTTTATTCACCGCAGTGATTTACACTGCTAGATACACTACTTACACTGGGTCACTCATCCATACATCAGCGGAACACGCACACTCTAGTTGAACCTGAACAGCATGTCTTTAGACTGCGGGACGAAACCAGAGCACCCAGAGGAAACCCACAAACATGGGGAGAACGTGCATACTCCACAGATTGAGGGGGATTGAACCCACGTCCTCTCGTATTACCCAGGCACTGAGACGGTAGCGCCACTCGCTGTGCCACCGTGCTGCCCTGAGACCCATTGAGCCACGGCACGTTCCCTGCAAACATCATTTAAATGCACGCTTTTCGGCCATCACATTTTCTGAGAACGTCTGGAAATGCTGAAGTGAGGCCTTGAGTGCAGGGGTCAATTGTTTATTTGGAACAGAGGCAGCGGTCTGTTTAAATTACCATTATCAGGAGGACTGAATACTTCAAGGCCGAGGCCCTCCAGCGCTCGCCTTTGCTTCGGCCAAATGTAATCTGGTTCTGTTAGGGAGCGTGGGATTGTTAAGGAGTCAGCACGGATCCCGCGTCAGGGTTCGCCGGAGCGACAGGCCTCGGTGGCATGAAAGCAGCTGGGAATTTTGGACAGACAACTCGGGTCATCGTGGCGACAGCCTCGGTGGGGGGTGGGGAATTAAACTATTTGGATTGCAGGGTCGCTGCTGCTCACGCTGTCTGGATAACTCCATAGCGCGGAGGGCTCTGCTGGGGGTTAGATTTCAAACTCGAAGCTGAGATGAGGTAACTGAGAAATAAATGAGGGAAAACCAAACTTCAGTCAGTCAATGTTTTCCACTGGGCTTAGGAGACTAAATTACAAATTGGAAGCATGTCCCGTGTCTTTCTGTTGCCTCTTTAGGATCAGTCTCTACCGGGATGGTTTTTAGCTTTGATCAGGGTCTGGGCCGATGCAAAGGAAACACAGTTTGTTTCAGTCGCCATTCATCCTGCGTTAACCAAACAGCTCGCCCGAATGTCACATGTGGATCCGTCTTAGGCACCCGTAAGCAATAAGTCTCCGATATATCCAGAAAAAGTCCTTCCGTCTTCTCGAACTTAGGCAAAGCACTTTGTCACCCTTTCTTCACGAGGTTGCCATGACGACAGAGTCGCTCGCCTCTGCCCCCTGGTGTTTCATCGCGGCTCCCTCTGCGGTCGGAGTTTCGCGATCCGCAGATAACGCCTCGCAGGAGTTGCATTGTTTGGCGTGTTTGCCCGTGCACTCCTGCACTTTCTTCAGCATAACTCTCTCTTTTGCGCAACTTGCAAATGGCCGATTCAAGTGGGAGCGCACGAAATCACGAAGTGCGCACACAGGGGGGACTTTATGTAAGAGGGGAAGGTCCTTTGTGGGCGGAAGGCTGTTGATTACTCAAATGTTCAGACTCATTTCTGTGGCGCACGGAAAAAAACCACGAAACTCCGCGGTGCTATTTCCAACGCGGGGGCTAAGGGTGCCAAAAACGTGGCCGAGTCGTATCGATGCGGTCGCCGACCTTTTCGAAAGTGTTTCCGAGCTAAAAGTGGCACGGAGAGTCTCGGAATTTGTCCGAAGGATATTAAGAACTAATCAATAAATGTGAAAAGAACATGCACGTTGATAACTGTTCGCAAGACCTGTATTATTCAAGATTCACTCTTTTCCCCAATGCTTTATATTAAAAATATCAATGGCCCACGAATTTCATTTCAGTGGCTGCGCTTAACAGCAGATGCTAAGAGGCACAGCCAAAATGAGTCAAAAATAAAAATTACATGTAGAAAAAAGAAGGACCACCAGTAACAGTGAATTATTTGATAATTACATTTATTACATATTGATGCATGTTACTTTACCTACATCAGTGCATATGGTGAAGGAAACTAACTGTACTTAAGAATTGCACATCTGCAGCTATGTCTTTCTCCTATTGTAATGTACAAATTGTATTGTCTATGAGATGTATGTCGTTTTGGAGAAAGTGTCTGAAAAATGAATAAATGTAAATTTCTCAAGCAATCTATCAATTACATATATGTATTACTGAGAAATATACAGGGATACTTACTTAACCTTTGGGTTGTGTTTCACACAGCTTTCCACCTGTTGTTCCCTCCCAAATGTGGATGGGCCGTTATAATTGTTCATAAATCGGTTATGGAGCATAGTTCACCACCTGGTGGTGTTTTGCATCTTTTAAATACCTTCACTCCATGTCATTTCAATTTTTACACTTTTTTTTTTTGGAATCTATGTTCCATTGACTTTATTTACCTGAAATACCTTTGTTTCTGTAAATAAGCACATTTTTTTCTATTATTTCTGACTACAGTAACAACCAGCAGGTAAAAAAGAAATCCAGCTACACATTCTAATTTTCTTAACTACGTTTAAGTAACAGAATCTTGAGAGCCCCCAGATAATGTAATCTCTGCCAAACTTTTGACTTGCAAGAAGCAAAGCAAAGATGGATGAAGCCCTCTTGTTCTTTCTTGCCTTTACAAACCCTTCTTATTACTGGTTGATTGAATGCTTTTGCAGATATTAGTAAAGAACCACCTTTATACGTTAAGAACACTCATGCATTTTTCCCCACAGGACATGTACGTATGCCAAGAGTCACCCCCCCCCCCCAACCATCTGGATTAAGTGTCCTGAAACTCAAGCAAAAGTGTCCCACTCCAAATTAGAGGATTTAAACCTTGTATGTTTACTGTTTCCCTTTCTGTCGGCCGGAGGATGAGATTAGTAAACAAAAGGACATTAAGCACATTTGCTCAGCAGCAGTGCCTGCTGTGGGAGATTAGAGGACTCCTGTCCTTCTGCTGGAAGTGCATGGCACCGCAGCATCTCTCCTCTGGGCCTTTACCAAATGGATGTGTGGGAATGAAGTTGGCCACTCATGGGAGTAGAGCCGCGGGAGCAAGGGACCGCAGTACTTCTTATTGTAAAGGTACAGCTGGTAGGGCTACTGCATTTGGATCCAAAGGTTGAAGGTTTGATCCCCAACTCTGGCGGTAGTACATTTATTTACTTAGAAACTTTTCACCAAAGTGACTTCCAGTGAGCTCTATGTAGTATCATCAGCCCAAGCTCCCTATTCACTGCGGTGACTTACACTGCTAGATACACTACTTACACTGGGTCACTCATCCATACATCAGTGGAACACACACACTCTGTCACTCGCTCACTATGGGGGGACCTGAACAGCATGACTTTGGACTGTAGGAGAAGCAGAGCACCTGGAGAAAACACACAGACAGAACATGCGAACTACACGCAGACTGAGTGGGGATCGAACCCACATCCTCTTGCAACGCCCCCGCCAAGCACTGCGAGACAGCAGCACTACTCACTGTGCCACCCGGTACCCCTGAGCAAGGTACTTACCCAGCAGTATAAATGTGTAAATAGCATAATTGTAACCTTAACATTAAGTCGCTTTGGAGAGAAGTGTCAGCTAAATGAAGAAATGTAAAGGTGAATGAGACCTCAGTCCTGTTTCTGAGCTGGAACAAACTGTTCTCATCCCAGCAGGGCTCTGGATGACATGTAGCCTGAAGAGCAGGAACTCTGCCCCCCCCCCCCACCCCCAAGACGCAACGTACGAAGGTACAAACACGCCACATATCCAATGTGCGCAGCTGTGTAGCGGCCAATTTGACACGAGCCACTTTGGAAAACCGTAGCCAATAAACAACCCAGGTGCTGTGTAAGCAGGCGAATCAGCCTAAGTGACAGGCACCTAAATAACTGGTATAAAAGCTGGAACTCACCCTTATATTGCCTCATTCTGATCAGGGAGCAATTCTTTACTGTCCAAAACTTTTAATAGTATTTTGAGAGCCTGGAGTCTGTAGAGCCAAACACACATGTTCAAGTGTATGAGAAGGCAGTATGAGTGAGTGACTTGGCAAGCTGCTCATTATGATGGCAGAATCTGAATTTTGGGGAAGCAGAATTTGTCTAATACTTGCTAGCAAAACCCGGTCTTGAAGAACCAAAATCTGTCAGGTTTTAGAGAACATATTTTCGTTAGTATCTGATTTATACCTGCAACACCAGGTGAGGTGACTTGGTATTGGAATAATTACTCCCGCTGTACAATAATTTTAGGCAGTAAAATGTAACGTACAGTGCAGTCTTCTGGTCCTCTAAAGAAGTACTAAAAAGTTACACTATGGTCTTATAAAGCCATCACTATATCCTGTTCAATCTTCCAAAAAAAATTCAAATAAGAGGTGAACAGATATTGCTTGTCTTGTCCATTCAAACAGTTTACTCTCCAGGATTCCACAAGGAAAATGACCAGGTAACATTTAAAACCCATATTACATGAGAAAATTTGATAGATATTTTTTTCATTTCAAAACAAATGTTGCTTATGTTTCCTTCATTGTTAGGAAACTGCATTTAAATCCCCATTGATTTAACTAAGTACCCCACTTACGTGTTCCAAGTCACATGACTCATATTTAATTAGGGAACATTAAATTAATTAGAACAATGTGATTACATGTGTCACCCTATGATGCAAATCTAAATATGTCAAATGAAATATTACGCCTCATTTGGAAACAATAAGTCACATCTTCATTTTGTCATTGCCCAATAAACAAATTTACTCATACTCAGAAGGATGGACTCCATGAATTTTGACTCAAATAAGAATAAAGGTTTATGATTTTCTAAGGTTTAAGTTAAATTTCATTTGTATTTCTTCCTTTAGAAGATTCTCTTCTCTAAACAAATATACATCAGCATTTAAAATGGTGCATTCAGCAGCAGAGAGCTTTAAGTATGGATACATGATTATGGAAAGCAGAGCTTAATTCTTTTCATAGCCATTTTTCTCATTACATTGTACTTCAGTAGGTGGCCACAGACAACACACAACAATTGATCATAGCAGATGGTGTTGGACAAATTTATTGTCCAACTGTCAGGAGACTGGGAGAGAAAGGGGCCCAAAACGGCTGATTTAAGAATCATCTTCACCGCTTGGAAGTATTCAGCAGTTCGGAGACAAGGAGTGAGCTCATTTCTCCATATCAGGAGAAAACTGACAACTGTCAATATTTGACTTTTCACTTATGTGGGATACATTGAAGTGGGGGAAACCAGTGGCCTTATTGTGGTGGAGGGATTAATAAGATCCTGTACATAGAGCACTGATCCTTTCATCATCTTGTACGTTGTAAGCAGAGTATACAACTTGATATGGGCAGCTACAGGAAGTCAGAGATAGAAAGACATGCAAACATTTTGGCAGGTCAAACACAGCTCCTGTGGTGGGATTCTAGACCATATGAAGCTAGATGATCAGATAGGAGGAAGCTGCAGTAATCCAAGTGAGACATTACCCAAGACTGAGACAGGAGCTGGTTAGAATGCGGTTTCAGGTATGAGCAGGCTGTACAAATGTGGAGGAGATGAGATTGGATTCAGTGTTCTGGGAGAAGCAGAGACTTGAGTCAGTTTTTACTCCCAACCTCTTGCCTGTCAAGGTGGATGAAGTAAGTGACTTTAACGGTTGTACATAGTTTGCGACAAGTGGAAGGGCCAGCAGGGAGATGAAGGATCTCAGTCTTGGTAAGGTTGAGCTGTAAGTGGTGATCCCTCATCCAAGCAGAAATGTCAGACATTCTACAATTCCAAATTACTTTTGTGTCCGTTTGGGTAAAAGAATTGTATATTGCCTGCTTAGTAGCTGTGGAAGAAGCCATGAAAGGCAATGACCGAGGTAAGGGAAACGGTATAGATAGAGGAGAGTAAGCAATCCAGCACCAAGGCCCACAGAAAGGAGAGGTAATTGCAGATATACCTCATATGTAAGAATCAAAAAACTTCAATGACTAGTCTTTCCTTGGAAATTGACTTTGTGATTCCTAGAACAGCTAAGCGTTTTGCCATTTATTCTTTGCTTAGCTCTTAAACCTTTTTCACAAGCTTTAATATGGCACATGTAAGCTTCTAGAATGACTTGATCAGCTGCATGACTTCAAAACAGGTCATTGCATGAAAAAGCAATGATACAAATGGCAACAATAAGAACCACACTGAAAGCAGACCTCTTATGTTTTCATAAGAACATATTTTACATTTACTGAGGTACAGATTACCTTAGTCTAATTCTTTAATTTTGCATGAGCATTTCAGTAAAGGGTAAAACAGCTATATTTTATAATTATATAGTTGAAATCCTATTTTAGTATCATATAGCCAATATTATATAGTATTGTACCATATTCTCTTCTTATACTAATGGAAAACTTCCTGTATTACCTATTGATTATCAATCTATTTGTCCAGTGCAAGGCTGTGGAGGTCTGCAGCATGTCTTGAAGAAGATGAAGATATAAGGAAGTGTACACCTTGGGCAAGACATCATTCCATCACAGATGGATCTGACTCGCTCTCGTTCACTCTAACATACGCACAATTGTAGACTCAGCTTACAACATGTTTTTGGATTGTGGGAGAAAACTGGAGCATCTAGGGGAAACCTATGCCAGCAATATGAGAACATGTAAAACTGACAGACTGAGCTGAGCAAAACCTATATCAACAGCTGTGATGCACCAGCTCTATCTGCTGCACCACCATGCCACCATCTGGTTCACAAAATACATGAATCAAAATGATTTACATTTACTTAGACATTTTTCTCCAAAGCAACTTCCAATGAACTCTGTGTAGTGTTATTAGCCCACACACCTTATTCACTGTGGTGACTTACACTGCTAGATACACTGCTTACAATGGATCACTCATCCACACACCAGTGGATTTCATAATTTTATAACACAGCATTAATTGTGCAGTGTAGCCTTACTCTACAACTCTAGGCTTAATCTAAAACCACTGTATATGTACTGTTCCCTTTGTTTTTTTTAAAGGGAATTTCTTTTTCATTTCCAATAAATAATATAACAGCAACTGCAGCAGGTTTGTGTTTATTTTACAGAGTAGTCTGCATGAACTACTAAGCCTACATTCCAGTTTAAAGCTGGTTCTGGGCCCAGGAAATTTTCAGGACGTCTCCCAGACCCCCTAGAACACGCAAAGTTTTCAGGCCCATTTCTCAAAGGCAAATGCACCCAAATTTCTTCTCTTGATCTTGCAAAGTTAAAAAGACAAATCAATGTAACACCTGGGTCTGTGTAATTTATTTGAGTTTGGTTATATGAAATATGCAAGTGAAAGAGCAGATATTTAGCCTCTCAAAAAAAATCCATCAGGTAACACATTTAAGGTTTAACACACATTTTCAGAACCGCTTGTCCCATACGGGTTCGCGGGGATCCGGAGCCTAACCCGGCAACACAGGGCGTAAGGCCGGAGGGGGAGGGGACACACCCAGGACGGGACGCCAGTCCGTCGCAAGGCACCCTAAGCGGGACTCGAACCCCAGACCCACCAGAGAGCAGGACTGTGGTCCAACCCACTGCGCCACCGCACCCCTACCAAGGGGTAATAGTTTCAAGTTTTTATAAAATACATGTCAATGAATTACTGGAACTGGAATCTTGGGTAATATCCTCAGCACAATGCCATCCCTTCGAACAAACCTCAATAGAAGCTAAAGCCAACGACAGTTGCTAGGCAATGGTTTATTAAGTTATAAACCAAGATCTCTGTTCATGAGCCGAGCCAGCTACCTTCCCCTCAAGACACATTTCATTTAACTCTCATTCAACACAACACAGAATACATCTGCAGCCCTCATCATAAAGTGTGATGCCAGTATTTAGTATAGAATAAGCTGAATTTAATAAAGGTCAACCGATATTTTGGTTGTTCAGGTATTCGGCACACAGTTGCATAATGGTAAGGTGAATATAACAATGAACAGCAGAGCCGCAAAGAACAATGCGGATCTTGCAAAATTCAAGGTTTGAAGAGCGGTTGCAAAAAAACCAATACATTGTTACAAATTATAGTTCAAAATTTGTGTGCGTAAGTATTTGTCAACCATTGAATTTTCAGCCATTCATTGTTCAACCAAAACGGAAATGCATAGAGTACTAAAATATGTTTTGTGCACTAATACATTCCAGTTTAAAAAAAATAATTTGTTAACCTTTACCTTTTTTCCACTGCAAACTCTAGTGGTCATGGCATTAAAGTCTTACATAGTTGAGTAAATTGTGGTATTGACAGATTGTGAAGTGTTCTACAAATTTGATGTAATTTTTGAAACGGGATTATTTCTGTGCACAGTGGTCAAATTTAGAGCACAGCAATAGGAACACTTCCATGAGACAAAATTCCTTGAGACCATAACATAACCATACACGAAAAACACAGAGTGGTACATTTGTGCAGCAGGTTTTGTGGGCACCTCACAACTCAGGCTCTGGGTCTGACGTGGGTGCCAGATGATTTGGTTATTTTAAATTGTCCATAATGTTTGTTTCCACATATAAAGGAGTGTGTCTCGTTGACCTGCGATGGATCGTTGTGTATCCCGCCTCCCGGCCAATGCTTCCACAGCAGGCTCCAGACCATCATGACCCTGGACTGGACAAGTGGTGCTACCAGTTACAGTTCAAGCTCTTACAGATAATAGGTAGATATTGCACTGCTGTCAGCAACTATCTGCATCACTCTTCACAAAATTAATCGGAAAAGTTAGACAGGATTTATGATCTACTCCATGTTTACATGGATCAGTATAACGCTGTTTTATAATCTGTGTGAACCACATTAATTTCAAGCTTAAAACAGATTCAGGACACTAAGTGACAAGTAGCACAGAAATGTGGCTGGGATTACATCACCAAATTGTCAGAGTGCTTATGATCTCATTTACTGTTTACCTGAATTGTTTAAGGACAAGGCACACGAGGCCTCATCATCCATAAACAGTTCAGAAAAATGAAAAGGAATACTAGGCCTAGGGGATTATGAATGCCCCACTACATGTCAGATTGATGTTTTAGAAAACTTATTACAGTCTTGGAAAAATAAATCCAAATTCATATGATTAGCTAAAAGTTTAAAGAGGAGTGTCGAAATGATTTGCCTTCGCTTTGTCAGGTGGTTCTGTAAAATAAGCCCCCGAGGAGCAATATACTGAAGGTTAAGAATAGTCTTTTGCCATATTTTGTTCTCATCCACATAATGTTTGTTTTACGTTGTCATGATAAACTTAAACCTTTTACAAGATCTGAAATGTATTAACTGCCTGATTTATCATCTGTTACTCACTTAAGCCATCTGCAGTCTTACCTTGATTTGTTTCTGCACAGAATTTACCTGTTACCAGTCACAATAAAGCATCTTTAAAATGTAAAAATGGACAAAATGGTATTCACATTTTTTTTAATGACACCTTATGCTTTTCTCCTTTTGCTCTTTGGCATCAATAGCAAAAGCTAAGGGGTCCTTCACACCACAAGAGACCCTCGCAGTATCAAAGCTTGAATTTATTACTGAACTCCCAAAGGGTCACACATGGAACTAGCAATACCGTAGAAGGAAAATGATAAATTCCACCCACCTATGAATGTTCTTATAAAGCAGGATCTACCTCTCCAGCCCAAAATTTAGTCAGACCAAACTTTATGATGCAGGCAACAGGTGCTCAGAGCAACACATTTTTTCGGTATATAAATGATACTTTGAAATTCTATATACATTTGAAAAATTAAATAGTAAATGATGTGTCTGCAAGGATTTTTCCCCATTTATTGGACACTTAGAGTTCTGAACATTCAGGTACAAAATTCTATTCAAAAGGTATGAATTTAAAGCTGTTTTGTCATGCATTTTGAAATTGTTCAGTTAAACTATTTGGAGAGAAAGAGAAACTGCGGCATTTTTGTTCTATTGTCATTCAACTCTAAATCCAGACATTTGCAGGTTATGATTCCAAATCTTACTGCACACCCAGAAAGAGAAAGTATAATTTTATTTCTCTTTCACTAAATTATAAAGCGACACCAGCCAGGCAATAAAATATTGAGAATGATGCAAGCTGACACAATGAATATCTGTGAGGAGAGAACGTAGAAAAGACATTTAAAAGTTATCACATCTCAGAAATGAAAAGCAATGCTGTAAGTAGGTAGTGAATGAGCCAAACTAATGTATATTCTGTTGATTAAATATAGCACTTAATTTATACCTGACATCAGATTAATAATTATTCTGTCACACTTGACTAATTCAAAGTGGAGGATGCTGCTGTTACATCACTTGGAAATGATGTGTGGAAAAAGTGTTATATCTCAATTTAGCCTGCAAGTTAAGGATTTGTTTACTTATGTACTCAACGTAGCAACCTTTTGGTTCTTTTTTGTTTAATGTTTTTATAAGTTTCTTATTATTACAGTTTTATTTTATTGGTTCTGTTCATTGGCCAACTGTTTTCAGTTAAAGAAATTTGATTTTTTTTTTTTTTTATTGTTCACAACATACTACACTCATGAATTTCACTTCTCTGAACACTGTCTGCTGACATATTGCAAGGCTAGTTGATATTACCCATTTTCATTAATTTACAGATTGAATTAACTCCTTGGAAAATAATGTGGGATACGCTGATGGTAAAAACTTTCACCAATTAAAAAAAGCATTATAAATCTCAGATATTTAGTGGGACTGCAATTTCTAGAAGATGGACATTTTTCCTACACCGTTTCAACTGGCACACCACCATTGTACAAATATACTGTATAGTTCACCGTGTTTGTCCTTTATAAGAGTTTTCAGAAAGGCTGGAAATTCTCAGGCTGACAGAGTTCGGTTCATGTTAGGTCTCGTTAGAATTGATCTTTTTTCTGAGAATTTTTGGTTCTTGGGAGAACCAATGACAAGGCAGAATAAAACTTGAATGAAAATGAAAAAAGTACAAAACATATGTGGTAATGAAAGGACAATGAGGACTATATAGCAGGGAAATTAGTAACTATAGAATAAAACATTACAATATAACACCCCAACAGCCTTCCAAACCCACACTTCTGTTAGTGCACCAAGAAGACACCTGTGCTCAGGTGAAACTGCTGCTCTTAGGTGCACTTCATACAGAATGTGGTTTACTACAGATGAGGAAACAACTGTCAAATAAAATGCTGAGCAGTAGTATTTTACCTTGAAACTCCAAGCTATGTTCAGAGAATTGGCGAAACGAACGAGGGGTATAAGGGAAGGTATATAGGGTTGGTCTATATGAGAGAATGTGAAACCTGAGTCAATTTTGGTGATCAGTAATGACAGGTGGTCATAATTTCTTGAGGGAATCTGCCTCTTGGAAGGACCATCAAAATACAACCGGACGTGTAAATTAGAGTGCTCATGACTGTTTCTCAACAATTAATATGATTGTCGGACTTTTACATAAAGCACTATTTACAGCAGATAAATACAATTCTGTAACACAGTCACTGAATTTTTCCCATCAACCCTCACTGATCTCAGGGCACTGGGATCCAGTGTCTTTTCTCCCAATTTAAAAAAATGGGTTGTTTCCTGGCCTCTGCTGCCTATCCCTTTATATACCATGCTATGTGGATGCCCTTCATCCGCTTTCTGCCCAAATGTGTTCCCGAGCCTTATAGCCCTGTCCATGACATCTGGTTGTCAAGGAAAACTACTGAGCAACCCACCTCCATCCTACCTGCTCCATCTCCGCTAGGTCACATCACACAGACTGATGGTTTAAAGATATGATCATCCCCCCTCCACTGCACTCAGACCAGTTGGATTATGTAAATGGTGAACCTCCACCACAGAGGCTGCAGATTGCTGGAGATCACTAATTCAAACTCATCTATAATGGATTTGCTTCCCACAATAACAGTGCTGCCTGCAGTCTCGCGAATTTCCCAGGACACAGCTGAAAAAAAAAATCCTGCATAAAATACTCCAGAAAATTGCAAAAACAGAACAAAAGGAATGACCTTGAAAGATACATGATAAATTTGCCTTTTAGGCAACACTGCAGAGCAGCATGTGGGATTCTTACAACATATCATTAGTCAGTTTCTCACATCTTTGCACAATGCCACAACAGTTGATGTTCAGTTTTCACAACTGAGCAAGGTCAATATACCAACTGTTCAGTGTAAAAGTTAACATCCAATTATTTTTGCATAGGAGATTATGCATAAAGTGATAAAGCACAGGTATATTAGAGCAACTGTAACAGCCAAAGAACTGTAGAGTGTGGACATAAATGCTTCATGTAATGCATTGTATAAGCTAGACCATACCTCTCACGTGAAGCAAACCAGAGACCTGGGTGCGTGGACTCAATTGCAGGATCATGGTTTACAAGGATATTGTGGATGAGGCAATACTCTCAGTTGGGGAAAAGCATGGGTTAATCCAAGGTGCAAACAGAGTTCGAGGGGAGAATCCAAAGATGTGGTTGATACCATGGGAAACAGGTACAAGGAGGCAGGCAAGGGAACAAGGAGCAGGGTACACTGCGGAAGGCCAGGTAAGCAACTGCGGAAGGCCAGGTAAGCAACTGCGGAAGGCCAGGTAAGCAACTGCGGAAGGCCAGGTAAGCAACTGCGGAAGGCCAGGTAAGCAACTGCGGAAGGCCAGGTAAGCAACTGCGGAAGGCTCATGGACACAGGAAAACAAGTTGTCTCTGAGAGATGTCACAAGTAGAACATGCTGGAGGAGTGGTTTTTATGGCCAAGTGTTTCAACGGAGATCAGGTGCTTAACTGGAGTCAGGTGCTGCTGGTTTAGGTGCGGGCGTGGTCATGGCAATACCGCAGTTACAAATCAGCAAAAAAGCTTTTTTAAAGACAAAACCTTAGCACTTAAATGGATTTAAAATACATTTAGATGATTCTGTCATCAAAAATAAGTAACCTACCAAAGAAAAACACAAAATGAGGCTAGCCAATAACAATGTACTATATGGTATGCAAATAAAAAAATATGTATTATTATTACATTTAGGGGGGCGCGGTGGTGCAGTGGGTTGGACCGGGTCCTGCTCTTCGGTGGGTCTGGGGTTCGAGTCCCGCTTTGGGTGCCTTGTGACAAACTGCCATCCCGTCCTGGGTGTGTCCCCTCCCCCTCCGGCCTTACGCCCTGTGTTGCCGGGTAGGCTCCGGTTCCCCGTGACCCTGTATGGGACAAGCAGTTCGGAAAGTGTGTGTGTGTATTATTATTAATATTGTTGTTGTTGTTATTAGGCACAATTTCAAGACACTGTATATCAGCAAACTGACCGTTGTCCATCCGAGAAGTTAAGTTGAAAATAACCAGAAGAAAGTCCATATTTTGCCAGACTGTCTGTTTTTTCCAAGATGCTAAAAAGCCTTTAATTACCTGTACTTCCAAGGTGGTGGAATCCATGCAGATACTGGATGCAAGCAGACTATATATGGTACTAGAAATCACAGAAGCCATACTTTTCTTTTTCTTTTATCTTTCTTTTTCATACTTACTTTTTCTTTTAAGATTTTGATTATCATAACGTTACAAAAATGAAAAGAAAACAAAAGCAAGTTTAGCCATTATTTATAATAAACTATTTTTTTACTTGTAGGTCTAGTACTTTTACAGATGGCTGACACATAAATAAGGAACTTGCAATCTTAGTTGCACAGTTTATCTGCGAGGCGAAAGCTGCTGTAACCATGGCTACCAGGCTTTCGCGACGTACTGCGTTCGGCACGTCAGCTGACTCAGGCGAGCACTGGAGCCTTTGAGAAAATGTCATGGCCCTGTCAGAGGAACGACAGGGTCACTGGAGTGATGAACCATCAGGGGGATTCCTCTGCTTGTGTGAAAGGGGGATCTGTTTCATGTATTATTCTTTAGTCTGCACAAGCAGTACCGCTGTATCTGTGAGCACCACGTCTGGTGCAAATAGACGGAAGCTTTTGAAATGTGGATTTCTTCGAAAGGCTTAAAGGCCATTAACAGATTTATTTTGCATACAAATACACTTGCATGCAAAGGTACATTCTAAATATTCCCACTATCATATGTCTACTTATACATGGTTAATCAAAAATAGGTTCATGAGAGGCAGAGTGATATACCATTAATGGTGTCTCTGTCGCCTTTTATCTCTCCAGGCACTTTGTGTAAAGATCTTGAATTTGTATTGTTTTTTTTTGGCTTATATATATATAAACATAAGTTTTAAAGAAATATTTAAAACTGAAATTCAACCATGAAATAAACATCTCCTACACACACACAGCCTGAACCACTTGTCCCAAACAGGCTTGCGGGGAGCCGGAGCCTAACCCGGCAGCACAGGGCATAAGGCTGCAGGGGGGAGGGGACACACCCAGGACAGGACGCCAGTCTGTCGCAAGGCACCCCAAGCGGGACTCGAACCCCAGACCCACCAGAGAGCAGGACCCGGTCCAACCCACTGTGCCACCACGCCCCCTACAGCTCATACACATTACAATAAAAAAAAAATTCATAAACTTACATATAACCAAATAACATTAAACTCTACTGTCTCATTAAAATACTTGAAATGTAACATTGAAAATATCACTTTCATTTGAGAGAATACAAAACCACAGGACATGGAGGTGCAGCAGAAGTTCTGGCTGAGCGGGATCCACCAAGATTGGCCATCACTGAACCATCCATTACCTCGTAACCCACCACTGCTCTCATCTGTCGTCCAGAACCTGCTTACGATGGTAGCAGTCCCACACCAGAGCAGGGCAATTTGAACTGGGAACAGCTGCGGAAGAAATGACCTTCTCCTCCACACCAGGTATAGCTGCGAGGGCCTATCCAATCCTCGGCCAGGTGGCTGGTTTCCAAACATTGGTGGCGCGTCATGTCCCTACAAGTCTTTCTTTGTGTGCCTTCGGCCTCAACTCTGGCAGAAAGAAGGAGACTGACCCTGACAAAACAGGTGTCTCATGTTGCCACAGATGTTGAAGTATGGAGATGAAATTTGAACTGTCACCGTCCCTTTCCAGAAGCCCAGCTCGTTATGCAAATCCAATAATTTGACAAGCTGGCTCCCATGGCTGCAGCACGGTTGAACACACGGACCATAACAATCCTCCTGTCGATCTTCCACGATGGTTCGACTGAGTAGGGGCACAAGATGGTGTGGCGAAGACTCTCCCTACACATCTTTACAGTCCTCAAGTAGTCTTGCTTAGTCAGTACTGTAAAGTCAAAGAACAAAAAAAGTCCATTGCGCTGGATGCAAACCCCATCATCAACGGTGGGACCCAGAAATCTCAGAACAAGTGAAAGAGACCAGCTCGGGAAAGCTACTATCATCCCCCTGCTTCCTCCACCAGAAGTACAGAGTGTTCTTGATGTTGTTCTGCATCCTTGGAGACATTATCCTTACCATGGAATTCAAAGTCATCTTCAGAATCCTCAGAACTGTCAGTATATCCTCTGGAGAGCAGGACTGATTAAGGAAAAAACTGAAAATACTATAAAATCTCTATTTCACCCTGCAGGGGCAGCAATCAAACCACCTGAAACCCTGCACTTAAGACTCCATGGGCTATACAAAATAAAATCAAAGCCTACAAGGAGGCAGAGCTCCCCCCAAAGAAAGCAGCAGTCACCCACAGTCTTGTGTTAGGTTCCACTCTACTCCCACCTTAAAATCCCCGGTACTACACTTTGATCAATATTTGGACTCATACATTAAGTCTGTAACATGAATGGTTCTTCATGAATGGTCATTCATGTAATATTAGTCAATTTGAAAAAAAATTATAGCAGTGGTGGGAAAGCTATGGCTCTCCCATGATGCTTTGCTGTTCGGAAACCACCGAGCGGAATTAGGGCGATATTATTGGCTCCTGGCTTGTTCTTTGTGTTCTAGAGCTTTGGCCAGGTATGTGTGCGTGCGCTTTCTGAGTGCGAGCATTAAACCATTGCTGAGGTGCAATGAAGCTAGTTTTCCATTACTTCTGTTTCCTTAACTGTCGTTCTGCAACAGTCCAGGTGGGTTGGAACAAAATACAGTGTCAGGCAGAGGTGTGTATTAGGTGTATTAAATGAATATTCGTTTTACGAGATCTTCGACTTATGATTGGGTTCGAGGAACATAACCCCATCGTAAATTGAGGACCACCTCTATGATAATAGAGCTAGTGGTCTTAATAGGCAAAAATCACATTTCTTGGGTAAAAGTCGAATCTGAAGATACCTGTCATGGATAGAATTTTTTAGAAAAAACAAAATATAAGAATGTTTGCAATCTGAAGAGGAAGCAGGCTAAATAAATGCAAAATCCTGTGGGAAATTAAGCACAGGTGGCTTAGTTTAGGTCAACAAGTCAGGGCAAGTCTACCCCTAGAGTAAGTCTTCTATTTCTCTCCAGGACTGGACAAAATGAAAGAATGTGACCGAAAAGATCGATAGTAATCAGCATGAATTAAACAGAAAGTTTCTGAAAGTCTGAAAAGGCCCATATGCTACCCATTGCTGCGTTTGTCCCATTTTTCATAGCTTATTTTGTCTTCATTATTCTAGTTTGGTACTCTCTAGCAGGATACCCGTAAGGGTGAACTACAAACACTTGTGTTTTCTTTTTACTTACTCAGTAAACAATTAGTTCTAAATAACTAGATTTTTTTTCTCTTGTACAATCAGTTGGGAAAATTCAGGGTGTGCTACAATATTTAAAAAAAAAACAAATCAAATTCATAGAACATGCCAAATTAACACAATTAAAAATGTTCCCTGGATTTTTTTTGCCAGCAGCTGGAAGAGCAGATAGTGTTTTTGTCATTAAGTTACCGACTTCATGCTAATTCGGTCAAATGGCATAATGCTGACCTACTTTGACATATGAGCACATACACATATGAGCTATTTAAAAGGTTCAGGGATGGGGGGGGGGTGTATGATCGTGTTTTTTATGCCGTGGTTGATTAACCAGCCCGTCCTCAGAGCTGAGCAGGAGCACCTACTCAGTGGCCCACATCAAACATATGGAGCCTGCAAAATTACGTGTGCAAATTCCAGACTGTAAGAAGAAAAACTAATAAAAGGGGCTTAGTGGAGCAAGATCCATTTTACAGTACATTACGCCTCCAGACAGTGACAGAGAGAAAGAAAAAAGAGAGGGAGAAGTGGCCACGTAATCGATGGACATTTCTCCTCGCCTCTTACCATCATTTACTCCCATCCACATTGGGGCTCGGTCTCCAGACAGACACACTGAGCTGTCCTCCATCTTTCCTTGCATGCTCCATTCTACTGATTGTCTCTCCCACAGACTATTAATTTCTTAATTGCCTTATTTTAAACTGAGAAGGGCAATTGCATTCACAGACATTACTTTCTGTTGCTGTTTTTGCCTCCCCTCTTATTTGGGTTCAGATCTGCTTTAAAGTCTTTGAAGACCATACTTTGTATCCAAAAAGCTCTTTACTCCTTGTACTGTTTTTCGAGATTGTCTTACAATGCGCCACATATTTTGCCAAGCCAGGTCATTTGAGTTAATCTAAGTTACTTAATTGTTATTTTGCCAGTGTCCATTTTGACATATTTCAAATCTTTCATAAAACAGTACATTTAAATATTGTACTTCACCTTTAATGGTAAATCTAAAAGAGGAAAGCAAACGTGTATAATTCTCTTATGTTTCAACCATCCAGGAGGATGATAGTAGAACAAATAGTCTCAATGCCACACCAGCATAGAGCTGTGTCCTGGAGAAATGCCATTTCTTTCTCCTTAATGCAGAATTTCTTTGTGAAGTCAGACACTAAAACCATGTCAATCTCTATTAAAGGTGACATGCAAGCGCAATTTGCACCGAAGGCTTTAAAAAAGCAAAGAAAAATTTCACTGCATAAAAATGTTTGCATAAAATGTCCTTGAACTACAGTGGCTGCAGCTAAAATTTTTGTATTATGATTAAACTAAATAATCTCTGAAAATTTATGAGTACTATACACCTTATTAGTAGCATGTAATGAAAGATACTAGAAGTTTGGGATGTTAATGAGTAGCTAATGTATACTTTTCCCACCATGTGTTTAATTTGAAATTTCCCATTAGTGTCCTTTAAAGTCCCAGACATTCATATTTTGTTATATTTATGTTATTATACATCAAGGATTATGAGTACATAAAAAATGACATCATATGAGATTGTTTTAAAGTAAAGCTTGGTATTGAGCATAAACTGAGCAATAATGTTGCCTGGAATAAAGAAAAAAGTCAATCAATAAGTAATGATTTCCTCTTTTCTAACAGTATAAACAGGTAGTTTTAGAACATTAAGAACATTTAATACAGCATATTAAAGTACTTGAAAAGAAACCATTGATTTTGCCTGTGTGCTCTGAGAATGTCCCACATGGATTAGAACTTTAATAAGAAACCATTGGAAACTTGCAATCTGGGGTGCTCCTATCTTTCTTTGTTGTATAATGTGTGAATAAAAAAGTTTATGGACTTTCAAAACAAGAAGCAGTTCCCTTCCAGCTTTTCATTAGCAGAGAAAATCATTGTCCAGCAGAAAATCATTCAAAAAGCAGCCCACTTTCCTTTGCCATCTCTCTGTTTGGCCCTGGGTCAATCAGTCTATTGATTTTTGTCAGATATTACTAAACAAAGCTTTACATAGAAATCAATGAAATGGCCTCATTTCTTCCCAAGACAAAATAATTTGATTCGGACAAAATTGCCCCATTAGACTGCTTTTTAATCTTTGGTACTTTAGTTGCACATTTAAACCATCAAACATGAAACGTATGAAAATGACCAGAATAACACAGTTGTGCAAGTTTTGCCTACATGACAAGAAATATTATGTATATATATATCTATATTTCTTTCTTTTTTTCTGGCAGTCCCTAATGTTATGTTAGAAAATGTTAGAATTCATCATTGAGTGGGAAGTGTATTTCTCATAAATTAATCACTGAGGTCATAATTCTGCGGATACTCTGCATGCCCTCATTCTGCGTCTTATTTGAACAATGTCATTATATCCCTTTGCTTCAGAATTATTCCTCCCGGCGCAACGCAGGTTTTTTTCTTGGGTGCAGTCACACTGTTCTCCCACAGTTGTGTGGACAGAGTGGCAGAAAGGTCAGGCTGCCTTTTCGCTTAGCACTGTTAAAATTCTGCCCTTGTGACAACATGACAGGGATTGAGGAGACGTTAGCGCGGAGCGGCACGAGGCAGCTCATCATTTAATCACTAGGGATGTTTGCAGAAGGCTCTGTCTACATCCACACTTTGGTCACTGTTGCTAAGCGCAGGTGACATACTGGTTAAAGGCATGGATTTGTAATGCGAATTTTTTTTGCTCGGCTAAATATTATTTAGCTTTATCGGAGGCTATTTATAATATCTTTATGATGATTTGCACGTCTGTACAGCTCTTTCAATACCTTGCTCAAATGTACTAAAATTCTATTCAATTCAATTTATTCTTACAGAGAGAGGGGGGACAGTGGTGCACTGGGTTGGACTGGGTCCTGCTCTCCAGTAGGTCTGGGGTTCGAGTCCCGCTTGGGGTGCCTTGCGATGGACCGGCGTCCCGTCCCGGGTGCGTCCCCTCCCCCTTCGGCCTTACGCCCTGTGTCGCCGGGTTAGGCTCCGGCTCCCCGTATGGGACAATCGGTTTCAGATGGCGTGTGCGTGCGTGCGTTACTCTTACAGAGCACTCTTCTCACATAGTGACACAGTGTCCTGAAGAAAGATAAACAAATAAGATAAAATGGGAGTGTTATTCAAACTCACAACCTTTGAGGTAATGACTCCAAAAATTACAATACTTCCTGCCCCTGAAACATAACCTTCACTGCTTGTGTGAAGTCACTGGCTTTTTAAATAACAGTGTTGGCTAAGCAACAAAATAAGAAAAGAGGATGTGATACATATCGGATACAAACCAGAAAATCAAGATTATAACCCGATCTGACAATATTATAGATCATTATTTATATAAATAAGAAGTGGTAGTATGGCGGTTAGAGCTGCTGCTGCCTTCGGCTTCCCAGAGCACAGGTTCGATCTCCAGCTATACTGTCCTTTAGCAAAGGATTTATTCTGTATTACCCAGCTGTACAAATGGGTAAATAATTGTAAGTGGCTTTAGAAAAAAGTGTCATGTAAATAAATAACACGTTCCGGCTACAAGTATTGTGAAGACATCTCATTATATACGCACCCAGGACGGGACGCCAGTCCATCGCAAGGCACCCCAAGCAGGACTCGAACCCCAGGCCTGTCAGAGAGTGGGACCCGGCCAAGGCCCCTGTGCCACCGCAACCCCCCCATCGGTATAGTATGTTTCCTTTATGCAGGTTGGTATCACAACTAAAATTTGGTGAATACTGTGCAATATGAGAAAAATGTATGCCTGTGCGATATTCACCCATCTTGGAACACAAAGACTTACAACAAACACAATACGCACAGGCAACGTTCCTCCAAAATTTCACAAACAGGAGTTGGACCATATTTTACTACACTGCAACAGTGCTCCAGTGTGTCAGTTTTTATACACTTGACTAGACACGTACACTCTCCCTGCTCGCGCTCGGATACACATACTGTATACAATAGGCGTTCAGTAGAGATGATGTGCATGTTATCAAAAAGAGTTACTTTTTTCTTCAGTCCTTAGAGATACTATATTTTTAAAATATTGTGCAGAACCCTTAGTTCTTAGACAAATTGAAAGCAGCACATAAATTAAAAGTTTGTGGTCTTGATCTCTGCCGGTACTCGAAAGCTTTGATGGGTCAATATGCAGTTACGGAATACAAACAGATAGGCACAGATACATACTGATGCACTCCCACCTCCGAGCGAAGGGCCACAGCGGAGGGGCTGCTAGCCGAAAACTTAGTCGAGGCTCCGATCGATGGAGCCGGCAGCACGCGGCCGGTACAGGGACCACAGAAAGCAGCGGGCATAAGGCACAGCCATGCATTGAGGTTCTGCTCCGATGATTCCGAAGAACCGTCCCAGGAACGCGGTGGGAACTCAGCCATGGCCACAGGGGGAAAAAGAAATGGGAAAATACAATGGTCTTATCTGAATCAACGAAGGTTCTGATACTTAGAAAATGGAGTTAAAATGCACATTGTGAAAAAGCTGCACTGGAAGGAGAAGGTCTGAAATTTGATTTAAGTCAAATTTGCTTTCTTCAAAGGCAATTGGTGTCATAGGGGTTGGCGCTACCACCTTTAGGCCTGTAGGTTCTAGGTTCAAATCTCAGCTGTAGTACTCTTGGGTGAGCCACTAACGCTAAAATTGCAACACTAAAATTACCCAGCTGCATAAATGAGAAAATAATTGACAGTAGCTTAACATTGTAAGTTTCTTTGGAGAAAAACATCAGCTAAATGAATGAATATAAGACATTACATTAAAAGAGCCATTCTTAGAGCTAATCTGACGATGTACAGTATTGTAACGACCCACGTTACCGGGAGTTTGAACGGGAAAATTGTTTCACTGTAAATATTTGGACTTTGGGTAAGATATGAATGAAGCGTTTAACCGTTGTGAGGATTTATGGGGAATATAAGGGGGTGAGTGTGTTGGCCAGGAGGAAGGAGGAAAGCCTGAGGGGTACTGAGCAGGCTGGGAGAGCTGGCTTGAGGGGCGGATCCGGAAGGAAATAGGATCTTCGGACCGAGAGAATAATTTCTTTGTGCGCCGGTGTTCCGATAAACGTTCGTACTGAACGCCGTCCGTCCGTCCGTCCTTCTTCGCCCCATCCGAACCCAGGGTGCAGCGCGCTGCGGTACGTCACAGACTCGGAAGCTTTTGGCTGCATTCAGTTTGCCCTGTGAACGCATGCGTGGCTGCGAGTGTGCGTAAGCGAAGGAAGAACAGGTGCAACGTCAAGAGTGCGGCAGGGCGTGATTCGAGTCGTATTTCGCCGGCGCTCTGTAGGCAGCACGGCGGCCGGAGCAAGAAAGGAGAAGAGCAGCGGGGGATTGGAGCTCGGGGCCGGACACTACGGCGGCGGCGGGTGGCGTGGGCAGGGAGATGCGGAGACGGGGCGGCGATGTGGCCGCAGAGCTGTGAGGCGGATGTGCTGGTGTTAGAAGGCAGGTAGAAACAGGGCTGGATTTCGAGATAATACAGCCAGGAAAATGAGGTGGCAGATGGAGATTTATATGCAGACAAGGCCGGATTTTACCAGCTGACGGTGAAGCTGCATCTCCTTTTGGAATAACATTTCTATTCATTCTACCAGTCACTGGCACAACTGAATCTTTTGCAAACGTGATTTTTTGGGCATCGATACAGATCAAGCGCCGTGTATGACCAAAGTGTTCAAAACACAAATAATGCAGCACCAGGTTAAGTTTTTTTTAAAAATCAGAATTCCATAGTTTTCATAAAATAGTACATTTATGTATTGTATTCCATCATATTTAATATGAGAGAAAACTGAACGGCACTGGCAGTAAGCGTTTTTAGAGCGTACCTGTCAATACAGCTGTGATTAAGAGAGCACCAGCGATAACTGCTGCTACTGGATAGCAGATATGATTATAATAGTAATATCTGGATGATGAAGTGGTTTCAAGAGGCTGTTGCGGCAATGCAAAAGCACACCACATTTTACACTGGCCAAGACCGATCCTGCAGGAGCACTGATTCTGGAAGCCACAAGCTAACAGGAAATATCCTGCTCAGCCTGCTGGAACTTGGGCCAAACTATCCCCGGAGCCAGAGGACACGCGGCACTCTCGGACCGGCCGAGCCGACGAGCTCAAAACAGCAACGCATTATGAAGCGAACCAAAAACATCCAATTTGAAAAACAACAGACAACGACATGCTGTTCAGGTTCACCCGTAGTGTGTGAGTGACAGAGAGAGCGTGTGAGTGTGTTCCACTGATGTATGGATGAGTGACCCCGTGTAAGTAGTGTAGCTGGGTGCTCTGGTTTCCTCCCACACTCCAAAGACATGCTGTTCACGTTCATCCGTAGTGTGTGAGTGACAGAGAAAGAGAGTGTGTGTGCGTTTCATTGATGTATGGATGAGTGACCCGGTGTAAGTAGTGTATCTAGCAGTGTAAGTCACTGCGGTGAATAAGGTGTGTGGGCTCATAACACTACATAGAGTTCATTGGAAGCCGCTTTGGAGAAAAGCGTCTGCTCAATAAATAAATGTAAAATGTAACTGTAACAATGACGGTAATCTCTCCACTGTCAATCACAGGGAAGTGAGATGGATCCCGAACCGCTGAAACACTACGGCAATCGAACCAGAGGTCCGTAATATAATACGAACGCATTTATATAAAAATAATCACCCTCCATTTCCCAGAATCAAAGGGACAAAGAACTCTCGGTTCCTCACGTTCAACGGCCTGAGGGGCACTGAGTAACCACTCTGTTTTGAGACAATTAAACCTAATTGTGTTTTCAGTGTATTGTCATTTATTCCGCGCACTTCACTACATTTGGGGCGGCTACTATCTGTATCATTCCTATTAATATGTATTTCGTATCAACAAGCACAAATTCCTTTTTCTGTTATTGTCTCATATTAAAAGCATTTTAAGTAGTCAAATTTATTAGCCTTGGCAGTGCTTAGTGGCATGTAATGCAAATCAAGCCGAGCGAATTTGAATTTAAATTGGAGCGTGTTTAGAATACGGAGGACCGCACTAATCGGGGAAGCTAGCTCCCTCTGCGTTCCAACGTGCCAAAACAATTCAGAGCGTGGGGAAATGGGCGGGCGGTGCCATGACATGAGCAGGACAGGAGCCCGAATGAACCGTTTACAGCCAAGAGATCGGTCGATTCGCGCCGGCAGAATCTCATCGCCGCGAAAATTCTGCATGACTCCCAAGCTTAGTTAAGGGCCTTCGTTGCGTTTCCCAATTACAAACGGCCCAGGATCCAAGACGGTCCCCTATTGAGATCAAATAATGAAATGCAGTGTTTGTTGTTAATAGAACCATAAGAAAATTGAGTGGGTTGCTGGAAAAAAACAGTAATTTTTCCCTTTTCTCAGCAATCCCTTGCCTACCCACTCACGCTCACTCAGTGACCCTCCCACACCTTTGCATCTTTCTACGTAAAGAACAGGCATTTTAAATAATGTCTTGCATATTGAAATTGCAACAATGAAACATAAATCACACAAAGCATCTAACAACGGTTGACGCTACGGTCTTTTGAAATTTACATTTACGTATATTCACTGAGCAGAAACTTTTCTCCATCTCACAGAAAATACAACGTGTTCATTACATTAGCAGAAAGAGGCACTTAGATGCAGACGTGCGATTCTTAAGTGCAGTTAGTTTGTTTCTTTCCACCATATGAACCCACGTACATCACACGAGTAGCTGCATTGAACTGAATCAGAATATCCACGATTCCTGATCGCCTTCCTCGTCATTTTTTTGGAGATACGTACAAACATCTAAACATTAGGCAGGCTTTATTATATGTCATAGGCTAACACATGAACATATTACTACTGGTTCAAACAACAGGAAGGTACCTGCTGCAGGAATCATAAACAAGATCCTTCGACTGAATGTTTCCACCAAAAGGTCCTGCTGTACAAATCAGTAAAACTAGCACGCTTAAAACATATCCATATAATAATTACAGCGACAAGGTGACCGAAATATCGTATCCCCGTGCCGAAACGGGAAGACGATTCCTCCAGGCCAGACGGCCCCTCAGCTTCCTACAGGCGCCAGCAGCAAATTCCCATCTTCAGCATCAACACAGGGGCTGTGCTGTAAAATGGGTCAGTCTCACTTTTGGCTGCAAATGAACTGGTGAAAATAAATAAACAAACACAATCATTACAGTAATTTGCCCTCATGAGTGAGGTCTGTCTTCACAAGGTAATAAAGCCAGCGTGCTGCTTATTTAAAGGCCCATAATCGCCCAGCAATACGCAGCACATTGGGCAGCGTGGGCCCTTCCAAATAGATATGCCATAATTTTTAACCCATGCAACATGATCGCAAGTAAATCCCACACATTTAGCGCTAATAATCGTTGGCCCGTGTACAGCGTTCTTAGTTGAGCTAAAATTAATTTGCTTCTTATTATTTTTATGTAAATGCGGCTTAGCTATTCTAAGAGGTCTGGAGGAGAAGATGAAAAACAGATGAATCCCCCGGCTTGATGAAGTCATTTGGAATATTCCCATTAGCATCCTTGACAGCAGAATGGATGTGGGTGGAGAGGAGAGGATGGGTCACGCCGACAGAGGGGAGCTCGCGCTCCGACGGTGCCGACTGGAACGGGAAGACGGATGAAAGGCCGGCGGAGCGGCGTGCCGCTAGCGCCTCTGCCAGGCCCCGGGCGAGCCCCCGGCGGAGCCTAAAAACCACAGACCCCACCCTTCCATCACCCCACCTCACCGCCTGCGTTCTCTGTGTCACCCTCAGCTGCGCCTCCCAGCCAAACCTGCACCACTCTTCGTTTCCATTTTGTTTCGCTAGAGGCTCCACGGCAGCATTGAAATTTCCTATTACATTTCCATGTATTTATTTAGCAGACTCTTTTCTCCCGAGCGACGCACATCTCATAGAAAATACAACGTGTTCATTACATTAGCAGGAAGAGACACTTAGGCGCAGATGTGTGACTCTTACAGTTAGTTTGTTTCTTTCCACCATATGAACCAATGCTCACCACAATTTTTATTACATTATTGTGGCCAGTCCAGTCCTAGGGTGATGCTATGTTTGGTGCAATAAAATATTCCACTCTGGTTCGTCATCATCCGATCGTTTTCCGCTTAGTGTCTTTTTGCATTAAACTTTATCAGAATATCCACAGTTCCAAATCACCTTCCTATATATTTGAGATACACATATATATGCATATAAACATTTACGCTACATTACAAGAGTGTAAAGGTTTATCTGGGCATGATACGAAAATTATGGCGCGCGAACATTAACACCTTACGTGAGCTTAAGAGATCATAGGCAAAGTGAGTCTGGAAGAAATTAGTTTTAAGACCCTTTTTCAATGCGGACAGAGATTCAGCAGTTCCGAGTGAGGGGGGGAGGTCGTTCCACCACATCGGCTCCAGAACCGAGAACCTTTGTGCTTTACCTTTCGTGCGTGGGACCACCAAGCGGGCAGATGTAGAAGAGCGAAGCGGTTCGGTTGGCGTGTAGTGGATGATCAAGTCTTTTAGATAGCTGGGACTAGTTCTTGTATGCATCTGTAGGCCACAAGCATATTACGTAACATGTTTCACTTTTCTGCTTTAGCTTTCCATTGAAAGCAGAGGATTTGGCATTTTTTACTTTCCTTTTTGTTATGTATCAAGCAAAGACGGTGAATGATATTCAGGAATGCTGCCGTAATGCCGTCAAACATTGTTTGTTTGCTGCCTTTCCCTCTGTTTCCATGCAGAAGCATTACGTTGCTGTTTTGGAATATTAACCGATATCTTGGCACTGTTCCGGGCATCAATAATTCAACTCCTTTTTGACCTCCAGACAGGCAGTGATGGATGAGTTATGTTTGGATGCGATGCAAACTTTGTTATATATAATATTTTATATATATGGAATTGCTGTTTATGACTTCATGAAAACCTCATAAAGAAGCATGATAAATTGATCAGAAATTTAAATCATTGCCGCGGGTAATCTCTGCTTTCATCAATATACTTAAATAGAATTGTGATAATTAGTTGATGGCTTGTCTTAATATCCTTTGCTTGAAAAAAGAATCCAGGCTACTCCTTGCTACTTATTCCAACACCTTTCTGAAATGGAACAAACCATGAGAAATCTTTGCAGGTTCATTTTTGTAGCCTCCCTTTTATTACCATTGGTTAACTTGGTCCAGTCTGATCAAATCCCTTCTTCACCCTCATCCTCTCCCCAAAAACTGCATGTATTTTTTCCATCCATATTGATCAGCTCACATATATAGCGCTCCTGTGCCATATCGGGTAACACAGGAGAAGGAAGTAACTGAACGCTCCCACGGGGGGCCATGGATTCTCCTTTCCCCAATGAGCTTCCTGTGCGATCCAGTTGAGGTGGAAAGAGATTGTAGCATTAAACAGGAACTCTTAGCCGGACTTAAGAGGGTGGGACAATGGCCATGACAACTGGAAGAGCTTTGGAACGAACATGCAGGACATGAACTCCAGCCTCCGTTCTCCCCCACATAGACAATTTTCAACAGTATCTATTTTCTAAGTGTGGATCACTTCTTCGAACTAACTTAAAAATGGATCTAAATCGTGAATGCGAATGTGCGAATAACAACATGGACCCAGTCTACCTCTGCAGGACTTTGCATGTATTCCATGTTACACTGTGCACTGTACACTTTATACATGCACATAATTCTGTCTCTTGCTTTTGCACTAATAGTTATTTTGTAAAATTGTAATTTATGTCTTGCGTCCTTTTTCCCTATGTCTTTATAATCTATGTCATAAGATGCTGTTTCTTGCATTTGCACTAATAGCTATTTTATTTTGTAAATTTGTAATTTATGTCTTGTGTCTTTTTTTCCCTTATGTCTTTATAATTTATGTCATAATCTGCTGGGAGGATTCACAGAGTAAGAATTTCATTGTATGGTGTAACAGACTGTTTACTGTACATATGACAATAAACTCTTGAATCTTGAATCTTACTGTGCATATATTATCATTGCCTGGAATACAAGTTATTACATAATATTCTCCTTTCATCCACAGTGGGTGGTTACAACTTTTATATTACATGTAGCAGGACTTATATGCTTTTTGAAATCTTAATTTTAAATAATATGAAGAGAAATGTTTGAATGTAGGCCATGAGTCACTTTACCAGCCTCAGAGGAAAGCAGAGCATTTATGACTTCACAATAAGTAACAATGACAATTTGATGCAAATTTCCCCACACCCAATAAGCATAAAACAAATACAGAGGGAATCTTTAATATGACAATGAAAACAAAAAAGAGGCAAAATACTCAATCCGGAAGAACAAAAGAGCAAAATCCAGATGAATGAAAAAAAAAACTGATTGCAGACTGCTTTTGAATGCATGGAGAGGAAAGAATTAATTTTCAAATGATATCATTAACAAAATAATTACTTGTGTTCATCAGCAATTTGTTCTGCTTTTTTAGACTACTCTGTCGGTGGCGCAAGGGAGCGGAACTCTCCTTACCGGCATGTAAGGGCAAAATTCTCAAGCTCACAGTGCTGTGTCTTTCTTATGCGTCTTCTCATCAATCATGATTATTTTAAGGCGCCGGGTAGGGGGGGACGAAGGGGGGGCACATCCACTGGCGTTGCCTTCCCCTCGACTCACAGTTTGAAGTACCTAGGAGGCGACCATCTGTCTGACCTGTTTACCGCTGTCAGTACGGTGGTGTCTGCAGCACCTAAGAGAGTTATCCATCTCTCAGCCACCGACCTGTGTCCCCCACCGGCTCCGACTCCCCAGCCTCCCTGATGATCATTTCCCGGAGGTATTAAACAAACAATGAGGGGTGTCAGCGGGCCTCCTCTCCCTTTCCTTCTCCTTATCTCCTTAAATTTCACCCCCATCAGTTCAGCTGCTTTTGTTTAAGTTGTGCACGCTCGCAGGAGTATTACCAAACACATTAATCAAACTATTTTAAAAATCTCAGCACGTATACAACCACATAAAGATCACTCCATGCATAAACGGGGTGGAATAAGAATAACAAGGGAACATATGGGCAGCAATATTAATGGTATCACCCCAGTCTGTATTCACAACCTGGGTGCTTCCTTTCCGTGGCTCCTTCCACTGAAGTCTTAGCGAGCTGTCTTCGTGTTATTTTGACCAAGTTAGCTTTGTCCACAATGTGTAGGACCACCGGTGAAGATGAAATGGAAAGGCAGCTTTCCTCTGTCAGAATGTGCAGCTAGATCAATGACAGAGTCTGAATGCAGCAGTCAGCAGCGTCACTTGGGGGCGGGGGGTGCGGAGCACACCGGGTGACACCGGGGGTGATGCTAAAATGACTCTCTATAAAATTTGTGTGCAGTGGTTTAGCAGAAATTCATTTTTTTTTTTTAAAAATATCCCTGTAGTTAATTAGTTAATTAGTGTTTGTGAACCTATATCAATAACATTAAAATAAACATCATTTCGATGTAGTTCTTAAACGTTTTTACTTCAAAATCTATTGTTTTCTTACTGAATTTTCACTTTAACCACATGAAGCTATGTAAATGTAAACATATTTAGGCTGTGCGTATGATATTGTAATTTAAAGGTGTAATTTTAATTTTGCTAGATGTTTACGTCACTACTATTGCTATTCCATTCAGTGATATACAGGAATTACAATTTACGAGTAACATTAGTACAAAACACGTTACTAAGGATTCTTGATGGTCTGGTATGGGAGGAGGTCCGTGGGGAGGTGACACCATGAGTTACCGCACTGGGTGACACCAACCCTAATGACGTCACCGGTAGCGGTCTGTTACTCCAGTCCTGCCTGCTTGTAGGTATGCCACGGACTCTGTTTCAAAACACATGAGCATACACCCATTGGGTTTCTCTCAGATTTTCCTGGCACCCTCCATAATTTAATTTTTTTTTTTTTTTATACCGGGACAGAAATCATCAATGGAGAAGGCTCGAAATTAATGGGTGGAGAGCCAGCTGGCTGACAGCGATGGGTTTATTGTAAACTGACATGACAGGGTGTTGTCAGCAGTGAATGAGCGGTGTCCTCTGAAACCTGGGCCCAGCCGTGTGACTTAGACATGTAGTTGCAGGCTACATGTGCATTGTAATGATGTCTACTTCTTGACGGCAAAGCTATCAGGCCCAATCCACTCGATTTTAATAAGTTATTTAGTCTTCAAAAATTCTTTGCAGTTAATTGCAATTGGTTCGCAGTCAGCAGGGTAAAGGATAGAAGAAAACAGAAGGAAACGCTTCTATTTATTAAACAATACAAGAACCGGACTAAATCACAGCTCAGTCACACAAGCCTTCTGGATTGCACTCGTAATAGGAGGACTGAAATATGCAGTGTTCATATTAATTCTGTTTCTCATTCCGAATTTCCAGCAAAGCTCAAGCAACACAAAATGTATACAATACCATGCATATTATAGCAATTGAAAATTATATATAATTATATAGTCAGTATGTATATAGTTATATAATTGTACTCATATAAAATTGTATATAGACAGTATATAATAAATATATATATACATTTTTAGCATTCTGACTGTTTCATCTAAAGCAGCACACCTTTTGTACACCTGGATATCTTAAATGGACATGGTTATGATAAGGAGCATAACCCTGGACTATTCTATAATGTCAAGCAAGGACCTCACACGCTCCCGAATACAAGTCTATGTCCGAACCGCCGTGCTATCCGCACCACGTGGAGGTAAACGTTATTACTACTCTCAGCACTTGTAGGAGATTATACTTTCCACATTTCCCTGACAGGTTAAAGCACTGCAAAGCAGAATGTTAGAATTCGGGCATTGAGCTGGCTAATTTTGCATTGCGATGGTGTGATCTGAGAGACTGAACCGCCCAGGCCAGCTTTTTCCGTACCGAAATGTGCAGCAGCAGCTAGAACTGATTAAAACCGAAATGAAGCTATAAGGACATGACTGACTGAACAAATGAACAGGAAGCCATTTGGGAGATGAGAGGCAAGTTTTCCAAAGTTTTAATCGCTATCCTGACTGCGACTCGCTTTGTTTCGCCAGCTGTTCGGGCCCCTCGTGCACCCGCGAAAATTCCCGCATCTGCCCCACATGAGGTGCCGTGCGATGCTTTTCAAAATCCACAAATATGTAGAAATAAGTAAACACCATATGAGCATGAACCTGATTGACTCCCAAGGGGTGAAAAGATTCATTCCTGGAACAGATCTATGCAAGACTTTTGACTGGTCACAAATCACAGGACTGTACAGTAAAATTTATTGCGAGCACTACTGATGTTATAATATATTGAGTTTTATGACGTGTCGTTTTATATGGCTTTTAATGGCGTTGGCTCATGTCTCAAGAAACCAGCATCTTTATTTTCATCCTTATGTTTTTTAAAAAGAGGGGGTGCGGTGGCGCAGTGGGTTGGACCACAGTCCTGCTCTCTGGTGAGTCTGGGGTTCGAGTCCCGCTTGGGGTGCCTTGCAGCGGACTGGCGTCCCGTCCTGGGTGTGTCCCCTCCCCCTCCGGCCTTACGCCCTGTGTTACCGGGTTGGCTCCGGTCCCCCGCGACCCCATATGAGGCATGCGGTTCTGAAAATGTGTGTGTTTTTTAAAAATGTCTTATTTTTTATATTTTTCAGAACCTTTGCAATCTTTAAATCACTTCACACTGAAATGCATTGATTGGATGAAGCATAAAAAAAAATCCCTTAAAGACTCAGTCCTTACAGGACTTAAATAAGGGGTGAAGGGGAAAAGACTATATTTGCAGCAATATGTATAAAGCTGTCTAATGGTTTTCATAAAAAAGGATTTTCTGTACCTGTTTCTACTTTTAAGCAATCATACAAGAACACAGATGATCAAACACAGATGAATACTTTTTTTTTATTAAGTGATGCCATTAACAGGCAAAATTGCATGCACAGTCATTTGGTTTACATACTGAAATTGGTAATGGTCATGCTTTGTGAGCACAGCGTCTCCGTTTTGGAAAAGAAAAGAGAGAGAAAAGATAATACATGCAGAAGACGTACCCAGCAAAACGAAACACTGTAGATATACCAAGCCAATGGGAAGTGCTAAGCATATTCAGAAGGGACATAAATTGAGCTTGCTGCACTCATTATCTGCTTTCTCTCTCAAAGTCCACAGAACAAGAAAGTAGAAGTCCTGGTGCTCATGCCAGGGGCTTCTCCAGCTCAGCCAGATGAGACTAAGTGTTGAAAACAGAGAAAATAGCCTATACAGACTATAAGAACAACCAGTTACCAAAGAAGTGACTCACGCATGTTATCATTGCCAAAGGGAACCATTTTTCCAGAGAAGACAACATGTGCCAATATGGGCTTATGATACATTAGGGACATTTACTTCTGTAGGAGCCGTGTGGGAGACAGGGCTACTGTCAAAACTACAATGAGGTAATGGGGTCAGCCCCTCATTCGATGACCTCTATTTACATTTATTTATTTAGCAGAATCTTTTCTCCAAAGCAACTTCCAATGAACTCTATGTAGTGGTACCAGCCCACACACCTTATTCACCAAGGTGACTTACACCACTAGGTCACTATGGGTGAACCTGAACAGCATGTTTTTGGACTGTGAGAAGAAACCAGAGCACATGGAGGAAACCCACACAGATACAGGGACAACATGCAAACTCCCCAGAGACTGAGCAGGGATTGAACCCACATTTTCTCACACCACTCAGGCGCTGTGAGACAGGAGCACTACTGGCTGTGCCACTGTGCCGCCCCAAACTAACTGTCCCCCCAGCTGTGCCGGCCTGAATCACATAGACAAATCAAGTACCGCACTTCTTTGCTCGAAATTCCAGCACTCTTACAGACATTTTCTCATTGCACACCCATATTTTCTGCTGTAGAAGAAGAACACAACCTTTTCACATCACCTGCAAGACAAAGTGATTTAACTGTGTAGGAGCATGGAATCTTGAGCAAGACCCCTGGACAATCCTGCACTCGGTGTCAGGTGTGATGTCCTGCTTCACTAGGATGCCAGATACATACCTGTAACATCAGGGAAACACAAACAGCTGAGCACCAGGTTTCAGCCAAAGTCAGAATCCAGCCATCACTAGGATGCTGCTGATGACTAGAATCATGATGTCTAATGAAACAGTGGGAGGAGGTTCTAGCACAGAATGGAGACGCCCACTGAAGAAGCGGTCAGACAGGTTAGCGGGTGTCATCGTGCAAAGGGTCAGCGATGAACAAAATCAGCACGCAAGCAAAGGAGGAGATGAGAAAACCTGTTCCCGCAGCCTCCTGGAGGCTGTAATAGGTGCAATGACATGAGGAGGCTGTTGAAATATGTGGTGTTACCACTGAGTCATTTTGGGTGGGAAGAACCAAAAAAAAGGAACACGAAAAATTTACTGCACACATTAACATAGAAGAGCATGAAAAGTCAATGAATGACTCTTCACAATGTGATGTCTCAGCGGAACTCTTTTTCAGACCTGATTCTTTTTATAGGATAAGACAATTGTGTTAGATGATTTCCATTTCTTGAAGTGTTTTATGCTGTTTTTTAAAGTTGTCATATTACATATATATATGCACACATATATACATACATACATATCTATATACATAATGTGTTTACATTGCTTTCTTCGTCTAGTTTCCTCCGACAGTTCAGAAGCTTGTGGGTCAGGTAAATTCTTCACTAAACATTGCCTTTAATGTGTTTCTGACTGAGGGTATGTGACTGACCTGCAATGGACCAGCATTCAGTCGATTATGTAGCCTGAGTCACACCCTGAAATTCCAGGATAGGCTCCACACCATAATGACCCTGCACCAGGGAAGTGCTTACTGAGAATAAAAGAATAACTGAATAAATTAAATGTAGCGGTTCTCTGGTGGCATACTATTCATTGTTAGACTAATAAAGGAAATACTGCAAGATTATTTAACATAAATGAGAAGGGAATCAATTCCTTACAATTTCTTATTTATTCATGATTACATTTTAATTATATTTATTAATCAATTTATTTATAACATATGAAAGCAAATGTAAAATGTACAGATATATCATTTTTAATTTCTATATTTCAAGCAGGTCCCACTCTTTACCTTGTGTTCTCTGGGATGTACTTCATTTTTAAAGGCTACTTGCTAACATAACAACAATATTCCAAAATTATTTTGCATGATCAACGTCTTACAGTTCGGTGACTCGCACTCTTGTAGTAATACGTACAGCACACGGGATTGTGGGAAAGGCGGACTGCTGTCATTATGTTGAGGACAGAAAGTACCGTTTGTCTTAATCATTCTACTATTGAACCCTGATAGCACTGCAGAAATAGAGAAAAACACAGTAAGATAAACAGATACAGGGCTCAGGATGGGTCTGAACCGTATTTGCCTGGGCTTGCGACTGATTTTAATTTCTATCGGAACGGAAGCGGTTCCATTTGACTCGGTTTCACAGAGGGTACCTCACTTTATCCTAAAGCGCCAGACCATCTGCACAGCTGTTCAGTCCTCATCCTTTGATAGCCATCGTATCTAGGCAGGCAAATCAGGAACCAGAAACCAACACAGCTACCCAACAGTGCTCTCATGGAAATACGCTGCAAATAAACAGCCCACAAATAAACTACATAAAGACATTGCTTATTATATGTTTACATTACTTCATTCAGCAGACACTTTTCTCCAAAGCAACTTCCAATGAACTCTATGTAGTGCTACCAGCCCCCACACCCTATTCACCACGGTGACTTACACTGCTAGATACACCGCTTACACTGGGTCGCTCATCCATACATCAGTGGAACACACACACTCTCTCTCTGTCACTCACACACTATGGGGGAACCTGAATAATGTGTCTTTGGAGTGTGGGAGGAAACCAGAGCACCCATAGGAAACCCACGCAGACACGGGGAGAACATGCAAACGCCACACAGACTGAGCAGGGATCGAACCCATGTCGTCTCGCACCTGGCTAGGTGCCGTGAGACAGCAGCGCTACTCATTCTGCCACCATGCTACCTGTAAGATCTGTTTGTCCAAGTCAGGACTGTGGCAGTCTAGAGTCTATCCTGGAGATACAGGGCACTAAGCAGGTCAGGGGACACAAACACTTCATCTCTCTTCAGTTTCATCTGCTTGGGGTCCGCAGTGTTTCGGGGTGCTGAACGACTCCGCTGGACAAGAAAGGGGTTCTTCATTGGACACTATGCCCAGGTGGAAAAGTTTGAAGTTTTCACCCAAATGCATGTTCACAGTCTAAAAGAAAGTACCTGAAGTGTTAGTTAATACTACCCATATGATAGAAATAAATACTGGAGAGCCAGAGTTTAGCAACCAGCTTTTGTGTCTTGTTCATTCCTTCCACAATTTCAGCTCAGAAATGTCTCTGTTTTACATACTTATTGATTAAACCCAGTTAATAAGAGAAAATATTTACTCATAAATACTTTATTGACCTTTTTCCTTCTGCGCTCAAATAATAAACATGATATTATCGGTGTTAGGGCGCATGTTTGAGGAATACAGCACATCAGTGGAAAACACAAACAATGACAACTTATTGCACTCCTAAAATCCTACAGCATCAACTGGACATTGTCACTGCAATAGATCTATCTAAATCCATTCATTACAAGTAGCAGAAAAATTTGCCTTAAACAACCCCTTTTCAATCAGATGCTTCAAGTTTATTTATATTAAATAGGAAATCACAGCACTATCCCAAGCAATCATCATTATCATATCTGACAGTTTTAATTTGAAATAAAAGAATAGTATAAAATCCTGCAGTTCCAATATAGACAGTGAGCAGCAGACCACGTGGCAGATTTCGTAATTTTTTTTCGAATGTGTGTCTGACAGGCCTGGGGATGTCCCTTCCGTCTTCCAGAATAATTTAAAAAGGAATTTCACCTTGTCTGGCTGGAGAAAGTCTTTTTTTCAATCTCTCAGAGAGCTGCTCTTGGTTAATCCTTGAGTTAACATAAGAACCTCCAGAAAAACAAGTTGCTAATTCTTCAAAAAGAAGATCGAGATTTCAAAACGGAAATACGAGGAGAAAAATAAAATTCCAAAGAAAACACGAGTTTTGAAATAGCCCAAAATTTCTCTTACTTTGTGATTTTAAGGAAGAGAACACTCCAGCAAGGATGTCTCCTGGAGCCACGCTGCATAAGTGTCGCTTCAGTGGCCCTTAATTGGGTTCAGTCTTCAAAAGGCTTTCATTGAGTCGCCAGTTCAGAGCAGTATGGGGGATTACATCTCTTGATCATGCTTTTTTTATATCATTCTTTAACCTCAAAGACCGGGCACCCAAGTGAGATGTCCAAAAGATGGCTTCGCCAACCCCATGAGGGCCTTTGCACTGGGACACAAACTAAGGTCACGCTTTCTTTCATGCATGAAGGGAGACGACCCCACTCACAGGAGGCCCTCAGACCATGGGCTTGAATGACTGTTTTCTAGAACCCAGGGTAGTCCGTGGTATGAGATGCATCAGATGCACAAATGCTAGCAAGCATAAGCACAAGCGTACAGAAATATTAGCGTGCACAAACACAAACAAAGCCGTACACGCACGGCCGCCTCCGCACATCCCTAACGCTCTTCTCCCTAAGGCATTCAAGTTCTGAAGCTCAGGTCTATGATCAAGTCGGTGTTGTTGCGTTTATCCGCTGTAACAGCAACAATCTGGCAACACCCTCCATCAGAGAGGGAGAACAGCAATGTTTGGCATTGGTTGGAGAGTTTCACATAGGTGCTCCAGAGCATCTTTGACAGCTTCTCAGCTGCCAGAAAGAGTTTCACCGCTCTGTCAGGAAAAAGAAAAATCTGCTTGCAAATGCAGCCCCAGCTGATATTCATTTCATTTGTTCATTTTTATAAACCACTTATTCGGACAGGCTAAGGTTATCCAGAGGCAATTCTGGAAAGCATTGGAAAGTCACATGTGCTACTGGCATAAATTCATATATAAATCTGTTGGTGTTCAAACTACACATCCTTCTGCGTATAAAATATACACATAAACACACAACTATACAACCGTAATAGACACAGATTCGCACACCGCAACAAAATGCCTGCAGATACACAACTAATAAACATGAAAAATGGAATATTAAATATCAGCTGAAGGTTCTTAATATCATGTAGTTATATCCTAGTCAAAACAAAAGTAGGCTGATGTATAAGCAGCATATAATAATATAATAATATATATGCGCATATGATATTTCACACTGACAGTGTGCTTTTTGAATAAGGACATTTAATATGATGACAGATTTTTTTCTGTTTTTATTACTTTTATTCTTATTCTTTATTTTTATATTTACCCTATTTTGAGTTTTTACCATACTAACATGTTCCTGGTTTTACCCATTACTACATTAAAGATAGGTGCACCAACGGCCAGACTCCTGTTGAATCTGACTTCTCTTCTTTTGTTGCTACCACAATCTTCTCCTCTCTTCAGCAAGTCCTCCATCTTCCACATGCCAGTACCGGCAAAAAAAAAAAAAAAAACTTTCTTTTTGCCCTTACTGCTGAAATATTTAAAAGGGCTCATTTCGATTTGGTTGGGACATAGAGTGACCCCTCAGCATCCATCACTAGACAGGTTGCATCAACTATTCATTAAGCAATATGTTAGGAGAGCAAGCTCTCTTTAATTGCATTATGGGAAAAAAACAGAAGATAAATTAAAAAAGGATAAGGCATACAAACTTTTCTCCACCTTCAAGTTCTTTGATGATTTGTTGTACAGCCTTAGCTTCAAAACTATCTGAGAAAAATGAGTCAAGTTTTGTTGCTAGTTATATCTAAACTTGAGAAGTTTTACTTTTTACAGATTCAAGAGTCAAATCACATTACTCCAAGGCACAGTGCAACAATTAGTTATAAATACTACAAATATCATGTATTCTTGTTTGACTTTGCAATGTTTAAAAAATACATACTGACTAAATAAATGTATAATATTGATCAGTTGTAATGTTACCCTGAAAAAACACTTTTCAGTGTAATCATATGTCAATTACCCCTCTGTCTCAGTAATTGTTCTTCTAAGGGTCACAGTGGTCCAGAGCCTGTCCCAGAATCACAGGGTGCTAGGCTAAGATGACTACACCCTGAATTGGAAGCCTTGCATCACAGGGTCGCCCCAGAGACACACAATCACATACTACGGGCAATTTGGAGTCTCCACTTCACCTGAAACACGAGTCTTTGGACAATGGGAAGAAACCAGAGCACCTAAAGTAAACCACTGCAAACTCCTAACAGACAGCTGGATTCAAACCTATGCCCAAGTGCAGGGAAACAGCAGTGTTACCTACTGTAAAACTGTGCCACCCTGTGTATCGCCTAAATTCGATCTAAAGCCAGACTCCTGGATCCATATTTGCCGCTCCCGTTGAAGGGAAAACCTTCTGTAATTTCCTCACGTTCTGATTTTCACTTTGTTTTCACAGAAACTTTTTGTAAGCCGTGAAATGCGGAAATGGAAAAGTCTCGTCATCCCAGCAGAATTCAAAGGAACTTCCCTCCAAATTCATAGGACGTCAAGGGGATAGTAGAGTTTTCAGAGAAGGGGACAAAATGAGCAGCAAACAGGCAGCAATGTGCCTCTTCCTTATTTTTCCACGGTGCTCCAGAGATCCAACAGCTGATCCTAGGGAGTTGGCACCAACTGCATATTATGACGCTGTGCCATCCTACCAATGAGTTATATCACCACCCTCCTCACAAAGATAGCTTTAGGAGGTATTAAAAAAGACATGTCACGATAGACAGCTGTATTTTCTAAGGGATTTTGGATTTTAGTGTCAGACGAGAATTTGTGGGATGCAGGTCCATGAAATTGTCTCAGATGACCGTGTGCGTAATCGGTTTTGTGAATGACACTCTTCTGCATGCCTTGCTGGCAAAAGCGAGGGCTGAAATGCTAAAGGCAATGTGGTGAGAGTGGACAAAGTATCATGTGCTATGATGATACGATTGTTCAGCAATGGGACGTGCGGAAAGGAGGTCATTTAGGGTCTTTGAGCATATTTTAAGCGCAAAATAAACTATTTTCATGGAATTAATATCTCTAATTTTATTTGTAGAAGGATCCCCCTTATTTGATACAAAGGCAGACTATGAGATTGCATTTATTCTTTGAATGCACATTTTGCAGTGCAGCAAAAAATGATATCGTAGCCATCTCGTGCAACATATTTCAGTAAAGTAATTTTTATAGGTCTACGAATGACATAGGTAACTTTTCATTCAATCACTATACACAGTATGCATATCTAATATCATATTTATCCATATAGCTGACACTTTCCTCCAAAGGAGCCGACATGTTAAGATACCTAAAACTATTCACCCATTACCTGGGCGATTTCACGGCAGCAACTCGTTTTAGGGTAAGTACGCAAAGGGTACTACAGCTGGAGGTGGGATTTAACCCTACAACCACCAGCTCCAAAGGCTTCTGCTATTATCACTACACCATCTAGTGCCACATGGTGCCAACACCACCTGTGACATAACTGTAATGACAATGAAAATGCAAATCTGAAATGTCTATGTAGAGATCCTCTTTGACAATCTTGAAAACAAAATTTTCGCGTATGAATTTAAAATCAAGACTCAACAAGTAAATGAAACAGACATTGTCCCGACAGCACAGACAAGGTTAAAACTACAGAACTTTTCTTGGGTGCTGGGAAATGTTACACAAAATAAATGAATAATTTTCTAAGAGCAACCTGATGACTGTAAAAGAAAGCAGGATCCCATTTCTTAAAAAATGAACAGGGCACAGGACAGGGTAAATTAGCATGCACACACTCACTCACACACAACGTGATTACAAAGGTATAATTTTCCTGTAACAGTTCACCAGTATTATAAAAAAATTGACTTTTCTTACAGACAAGAGAGTGCTGAGTAAACCACTATGAAGAAAGGTAGATATTGAACTGATTTGCTCCTTTCACTATATCTTCATTGCTGTCTCCTTCCCTGCTATTTATATCTGTAGAATGTCTGCAGGTGGTGGGCACTATAAATAAATACCATTAAATATACATCAAGTGAGATGACAACGTAATAGGGCAGAGTGACTTATCAAGAAACCAACATGACTACAAACATGCTTTGTGTCAGAGCTTCTATCTCCCCTTTACTCCTGTTTTTTTTCCCAAAGATCAGCATTTACGCAAATTTAATAGGTTATGCTGCAACATTTCACATTTGCATATTTCTGAGTAGTTATTAAATGACACATGAATAAAATATCAAGATAAATGTCAAATTTGGAACATAATATTTACCCTTTAAATAATTTATCAGATGTTGGATGAGAAATGTTTGCTGCCTGCACCACATTTAACTATGTAACTATATTTTTTCATATATATGAAAAGATATATATCTGAGTATATATAGAGAGATATATATATATATCTTCATACATATTTGAATGTATATGTGTGTATATTTATATATGTATGCATTTATGTCTGTGTGTATATATATATATAAAAATGTGTAAAGCCTATCCTCCATGTGTAACCATATATACATTTATTTTTGGACAACTCAGCAGAGAAAATGGTAGTAATAGCAGCAGACATTGCTGCAGGGGTACAGAAAGGAGTAACCGTGGTTTGTTGTAATAGTGAAGGCAATCACGGTGTTTTTGATCCTGATGTTGCTATAGTGGCATCAGCAACGATAACAAGCCTGGAAAAGCTGGATTTATGCAAGAATATTATAGCTCGAGACTGTCCTTCAAAAGACAGTTTGCTTTGAGCAGGGCAAGCTGTCTTGCAAATGATAAAAGCTACCATTTTGCACATGGGCAAGATTAGGCTCAAAGAAAGTTATTAACTTCGGCCGTTTGAAAACGATCCGAGAGAAAATGACGAATAAAAAAAAATCACACACGTACAAATACAGAGCATAGAAATTCGGAACCACGATTTGCAACCATGATGCGTCAAAGTGACAAGAAACACTACAGGTGTTTGCCTGAATAACCCAGGTGCAGATACACCTGTTGTAAAGGGACTCATTTAGCACTGCTTCATTTTTTAAAATTCAATGTATATCCATCCATCCATCCATCCATGTACATAGAATTCACATTTGCATTTTTTGAGATGTAAACACTTAAATGAAATCGGGACCATGGGAAGGGTATTAGGATAGAGGAAGTAGGGCATTATAGCTCGGCAACAAAACAGTCATTCTCAAGCCGACCACTTTAATATATGTTTACAACAGACCTGCTTGCTGATGCTGTCTCTGTAAAGGACAAGGCCAAGAGGACACAGAATACAGAAAGATGGGGTATTTGCTAAACACACTCTATTGCTTTGCACACTTTACTACATTACATTTTTTTTTATTTAGCAGACACTTTTCTCCAAAGCAACTTCCAATGAATACTATGCACTAGCATTATCAGCTCACACACCTTTTTCACCAAAGTGATTTACACTGCTAGATACACTACTTATACCAGCTCAGTCATCTATGCATCAGTGGAACACACACACACTCTCAGGGAACCTGAACAACATGTCTTTGGAGCGAGGGAGGAAACCCACACAGACATAGAGAGACCATCTAAACTCCACACAAACTGAGTGGGGCTCAAACCCACGTCTTCTCGTACCACCAAGGCACTGTAAGACAGCAGCACTACTCGCTGTGCCACCATACTGTTACGTTCTGCCTTTATCCAATGAGACTCATATACCTGTATTAATTTCTGCAGCCAAAGCTTTTATCTGAGTGAGTCAGGTTAAGTAAGAAGGCTTAAAGCAGGACCCCTTCTGACACTTATTGACATGTTTTAGTGAAACAAAATCTGCAAACACACCTGATGAACCTTGACGTAGAGGACAAACGGAACGTGCCCTACTGGGATTTTTCCTATTGTACTTTTCCCATATAATCGTAGCCCATTAATTCACTCTTCTTCTTTTCAGTTTAAAGTTATTCTTGGCCTCAAACAGCAGGTAAAGCAGAAAACAAGTCAACACTTAATGATAAAACAAGACCTAATGAGGAGAAAAGTAAAATAAGTCCATCAAGGCTTGAGATTCTATGCACAGGTGCAGAAAACCGTCCTTTTGAAATAACAACTAAAATAATAATAATAATAATAATAATAATAATAATAATAAGAATAATAATGATAATAATTTGGTTTTCATATTACAGTTTGTGCAGCAATACAAAGATTAATAGATTCTGAAATACTAAGTCACTCACAGTTTGGCTGCCTCAAGCCCACAGAGGTCCATCTGAGGCCAACAGCTTATTAACAGGATGAACCCCATTATACATTAATTTGGCATGGGAGGTTTGTTTATGGGTATGGTTGCAGTATTGCCAGCTGAACAAGAGAGTCCTTATGTAGGCTACCGTGCTCAGCAATTTAATTGAGCATCATGTCATTAATGCAATCAGCTTTAACACATGTTACATTACGTGCCACATCTGACTTTTAAATCACACAATGTGCTTGTATTTCCTAGTGTAGTTCCAGCCTGTAAGTTTTTGCTTGACAAACTTTAGTCAAACCATTTTAAATTTTAATCCCGTTAATCCCAAGCGGCATGGCGTGGAGTTTGCATGTTCTTCTCGTGCCTGTGTGGGTTTCCCCCGGCTGCTCTGGTTTCCTCCCACACTCCAAAGACATGCTGTTCAGATTCACCCATAGTGTGTGAGTGAGTGACAGAGAGAGTGTGTGTCTTCCACTGATGGATGGTAAGTAGTGTATCTAGCAGTGTAAGTCACCGCAGTGAATAAAGTGTGTAGGCTGATAACACTACACAGAGTTGGTTGGAAGACGCTTTGGAGAAAAGTGCCTGCTAAATAAATGTACATAAATGTGAATGTAAATCTCTGGGTAAATGTAAAGTTGCACTGTGCTGCAATGTGACTTGATTCCATCAGTCTCGCCCCAGGTTCTTGGAAACTTACATGTTATATGGGAAAGATAGCAGGTTTTCACGTGTTTCTGGAAATGCATGATTTCTGGCAATTACAGCTGTACACATTGATACAACTCAAATGTTTGCTTCGGTTGGGCTTCTGCACGTGTTCAGGTAATTTTACATTGCTCTGACATGTTTTTAAAGAGAGGTGAAGTAAATTCTCACAAAATGAGAGAAAATCTAACTCTTTACACACTGGAAGGTGCTCTTCGGTCTCAGGAGATACTATTATAAAAATAATCGTAAAAATTCCAAGACAGCTGCAGGAGCTGGAACATTTAACTAGGCACTGAAACTATGGAATGACCTTTCATCACATGCAAAAGATATTTCCTTGGACTCAGTCCAAATCCACACGAAAGACAACCTTTTTTTTTAAAAAAATATTTTTGCGTTCTCGAATTCGCATTTGTTTAACTCAGTGCTTGTGGTTACATTGTGATTATTGCTTATCAGGTTATATCTGTCAAATGATGTACGTGAATGTACCTGTCATTCAGCCAGGTATATTGGAATTAATTGGTGGGAGGGAGATGGGACAGAGAGAAATGCTGTTTGCTTGTGCGTACCTTTATTACGAAAGGCTACATTTCGCTCCATTATGTGCGAAAGATGTGTTTATAGAGTAGACTGGCGTTGTGACTAGTACTGTACGCACAAGGGTTTTAAGCACAATACAATTGCTTTTAGAATAGCCTGCCTTTAAGTTTAATGTCAAAGACATTGTGTTGAACTCTATTCTCAAACGGGGAACCCTTGCGTGTTTCACATTCCGAGAAGTTGACTGTGTTCATTGTACTGAAATATTTAATCTATGTTGTGATTATGCTGAGCACCACTTTCGTTATATTTTTGGAGGAAACAATACATAAAGGTCTTTCAGTGTTTGAACTATGGTGGAATTATTTATTTAGCTTGAGTGAGAAAATACGATGGTTGATGGAAGCAGTTACAAGTTGTGTTGTGCTATTTACATTTTACAATCTGCATGTTGTTTACTGTGATTTTACTACAGCCAGCATTCTGGTATCCTGACATCATATATTTTTTGTTTATTTTAATATGATCTGGCGTAAGTGCATAAGCATGTTATACATATATTTCCATGTGCTCTATGAACTTCTTATGACTCGTCATTCAATGTATCCATTTATTCATCTGTTAACTCAATTATTTTCAGACTACTAGTGTTTTCAAAAACCCAAAAAGCATAACTTTCATGGAGGTGCATTATTTGATCTCAAAAAGTCGAAACTAGGAAAAAATCTGAAAGTGACTACATCTGACAACCCTGTTCAGCCATACAGCTGTACATTTCCGAAATATTTTACATTTTAACCATTGCATCAACTACTGTCGGGCCCAACTTCGGAGGTTTGCAACGCATTGATATTCGAGAAGAATACACATCTGAGAGCAAGCTTTCCTACAGGAGTATCTCAACAATTAAACTCACTTGTAAGAGGTGTCCCGCTTCTCTTGTCTACGGAATTACCTATTAGAGCAGAAACCATTCATTAATTTATGGCTCACTGCTGTTCTAACAGCTACACAAGGAAGTCATCTTGTAAAGTTATGCGTTACTGAATACTTAATCAGCTAGAGATTTTTGTTTTTGCCTTTTTCAGCTGCATGGTGAGTCACGTAAAAAATTTTGAGCATACTAGAAATGTGACTTACAGAGGAACTAGAGGAAATTAGTGTGACACCTCAGGGAAGGTGTAGACAATTGAATTGCAAAAGAGAAAAGGTCATCCATCTTTATCTTGCCAAATTTAGGAACAAGGACAGGAGAAGGCAAAGAAAGAGGCAATCCCTGTTTTTTGCACCAGATAAAAACACTGAGTATGAAAAATGTGTGCGTGTGTGCGTTAGAGCGAGATCTTCAAATAAACACATATATATTTATACATATACAGTATATATACACACACACACACAAAAATACTTGCTGCTTCTGTGATGCACATAATATGTCACCATATTTGGGAAAATGTGTTCCAGGTGGGGGCTGCTGGTAGCATAGTGGTCAGAACAGCTGCCTTTGGACTCAAAGGTCCCTCGATTGAATCTCACCTCCAGTTATAGTACCCTCGAGCAAGGTACTTACCGTGAATTGCTCCAGTAAAAATTACCCAGCTGTCCAAAACGGTAAATAATTGTAGCTAGATTAACATTGCAAGCTGCTTGGGGAAAAAAAGCACCAGATAAATAAACTTACGTATTATTTATTCTCAGTTGAAGTATTTTTTGTTTGTCTTAATGTACATAGTTGGACATGGAGTCTACTTGGACCATTGACTCAATGCTGAATTCTATTTCAATCTTCCAGAGATCATCTTTAATTTGTGAAAAATTGCAGCCACCAAGGTGGGGGGGTGGGAGGAAGTGACTGTGGTCGGTACCCAAGGAGGCGTAAGTGAAGAACAAGAAAACTCCTCTCAGTTTGAGAGGGAAAACCTGGGTTGCCAAAGCATCATCCTGAGTCTCATCTGTCAAATCTTGTTTTTTGCAGGTGGGTAATGTGCTATTTACATAAATCACATCAAAATGTGTTCATGGTAATAGGTTTATAATTGTGACAAATAAGATGATCATTTTAAAAAGTTTAACGACTTTCTATGGTAGGCGTGACAACTGAGTATTGGAGACGACAATGCACTTTTACTTACGAATAAAAAAAAGTTGCAAGCTGCTGTACTTTTTTTAGAAACAAGTTAAGTTTCTGTATGTTTTTTTTTTGGTTTTATGAACAAAACAATTGGGGGTGCGGTGGCGCAGTGGGTTGGACCACAGTCCTGCTGTCTGGTGGGTCTGGGGTTCGAGTCCCGCTTGGGGTGCCTTGTGACGGACTGGCGTCCCGTCCTGGGTGTGTTCCCTCCCCCTCCAGCCTTACGCCCTGTGTTGCCGGGTAGGCTCCGGTTCCCCCGCGACCCCATATGGGACAAGCGGTTCTGAAAATGTGTGTGTGTGTGTGTGAACAAAACAAACAGCACAAACAGCACAACATCAAAACAGCATTTAGACAGACGACATACCGAGAAATAGCAAATATGTCCGCATATATAGGCTGAGGGCGTAGGGTCAAAAGGACACAATTTATCACAGGTATGATCACATGACACTTGCTAATAATTTCCAGAGGGGTGTCCAGATATTCCAGAATTCACTGGAATTGTCAGGCAAATCACCTGCAAATTTTTCAAGGAAATGTGTGTTTTGATATGCTTGCAAACAGTAGCTGAGAATCTTTATCTATTTGTAGTTCTCCACTAACGACGATTTAAAGATCGCCGGTTTTATTAGAGCCATCAGGCATTTTGTTTGGCTTTTGCAAATGTACTAATAGCAGAAATGTTAGCATTGAGCATGAAGGAATAAGGGTTGAAGACAAATGACCAAAGATGATGCATCTGAGAATTTAAGAAAGTTTGAGAGGGAAAATGTGGTTTCCCAAACCACCATCCCAAGTCTCATCTTTCAAATTTAGTTTTTTACATTAACTCTCAGCGGAGGCCCGTAACACATTTTTTTTCATTTTAAATTTGATTAGATTATTTCAGGCTTGTTATGTGTTGCATCTTAGTACTTTAGTTACGTAACACAGATAGTTCTTTGTCACCAAAAAGACTGACCTCCCATAAACTGTTCCCACCGCTGCATCTCTAACTGTCAATCAATGCTGTACATTTTCAGCGCAACCTTAGTTCACAGATGACTCACCAAGCTATGACTCTTCACTGCTCCAATTGATTGTATTAAATAACTTCTCATAAATGCCTCATGGAAACAACCTTTATCAACATAATTTTTTTTTTAAGTTTCAACTTTATCGCTGAAAAACAAACCATCGGTACAGTAGGTCTTATCAGGGTATTTCCACATTAACGTCTCCAAATGAAATAAGTGATAACGGCTCATTAGTTAACTTGCCAGAGTTTACAGTTAGTTAAAACACAGCAGTGCCCCTGGCAAATTTCTAATTAGTCAGAGGCAACGTAGGAGGATTATCCCAGTGATTGGATTTCTCAGATGTCAAGTACCGTGTTGATTTTTCACGTGTTTGAGTGCTGATAAAGGTGGTCACGTCACAGTCCTCTAATACTGCGGTTAGCCTTTCGACGGGCATGAAATTTCAGATCTGCTTCGTATACGAATTTGAATGTGTGCCGGAGCTGCGCACCGTTACGGGCTGCATTCCATGTTCGCAACCGCACAACTTGCTCCCCTTAAAAAACAATCACAAAAAAGGGTCAGTCTGAATCTTTCCCCATAACCGATTAGTGCTTGGTATCCTACCTTTTGAACGAGGGGGGAAAAGGTCGTGGTAGCAGGAAGCAAAACAATTTAAAGATAAATGTAAGATACGTCTTAGACACTGGGTGTTCAGTGTAAGTCCCTGGTGTAGTTTGTCCAGTAATATCTGTCTTCATGTTATCTTCACCGAGGTTTATTTATTAATTTATTTATTAAGGGAGATGATTTCCCCCGAGTGTTGTGGATTACACAGCAGACTAATTATATCGGCTTAACGAACACCAGGCTGTGATGGAGTCATCGAGGGGGACATCTGGTAAGAATTCACCAAGCATCTGATAATTAAAAATACTTTTCAATAAAGGAAGAGCCGCAAGGGGGGTCTCTTTTGTTCTGATCTGTTACTCTGACCCGCACGTTCCCAAGATCTTGCACGCTCAACATGCAGGACAAAACAATGTCAACTAAGAATAACTTGGCATGACTACTATTATGTTATATGTGGTGCTTTTTAACATTGCATCCAACAAAAGACCAGAAAGACTTCATGTGTGGGTGCTTAAAGTACATTTGAAGAAGTATTGCTTTCGCAGATAGCAGGGTCTCTCCTTCAGGACCTGGTGGGGAAACCCAATACCACAATGAATCGATGAAGGTGCTGTGGTGAATGAAAGAATTTCTTACTAGTTCACATGTCCTGGATGAAATACCAGAAAAACAACACAACCAGTCCATTTCCCTACCCAAGAATGTCAAACTGGTCAATGAGTCACACCCTAGTAGAGTACAACCAGTTTCCTGTCTATATTCATTTTGTTTTTATTATTTTTTTATAGCTCCGTTCCCTAAAACTTTCCTCGGAGCACTAAACAAAGAATGATGCAAAAGGCTCAGAGAAACATGCAACATGTAGCGCCAGCAATAACAATAACTCCTAAGGCTGGTACAAGAGAAAAATACCTCTGTGAAAGACCAAGAGAAAGCCCATTCTTCCTGGGCATACAAACACGAGACAATTAGAGAAAGAAGTGTTTAAAAAGTAGATTTTGTAATAAAATTGGGAAGGACAGCTCTAAATGCATTACATTCATTCATATAGCTGTTGCTTTTCTCCAAAGCAACTTACATTGTTGATCTAGCTACAACTATTACCCATCTGTACAGCTGGGCAATTTAGGGTAAATACCTTGCTTGAGGGTAGTACAGCCAGAAGTGAGATCTAAATCTACGACATTTGGGTCTATAAGCAGCAACTCTAACCGCTACACTATCAGCTGCCACAGCAGAATTTCGAAGGGACACCATGACAAAATTATACTTTTGGAGGAAAACCTTTCTGTCCCTCAATTTTTCTTTGGTTTTCAAAGGAACGTTATTAACATTATTGTTTCCTCTACTATGTTCATTTTTTTCTATTAGATTCATGAAAGAAGCAAAAACAGATATTAAATAAAATGGTTTATAATCAGGCAGCACGGTGGCATAGCAAGTAGCGCTGCTGTCTCACAGGGCTTGGGAAGTGCAAGACAACGTGAGTTCAATCCCTGCTCAGTCCGTGTGGAGTTTGCATGTTCTCCCCGTGTCTGCATGGGTTTCCTCCTCCAAACATGCTGTTCAGGTTCACCCATAGTTTGTGAGTGACACAGAGAGAGTGTGTGTGTTCCACTGATGTATGGATGAGTGACCCAGTGTAAGCAGTGTATCTGGGTGCTCTGGTTGCCTCCCACACTCCAAACACATGCTGTTCAGGTTCACCCATAGTTTGTGAGTGACACAGAGAGAGTGTTTGTGTGTGTTCCACTGATGTGTGGATGAGTGACCCAGTGTAAGTAGCGTAGCTGGCAGTGTAAGTCACTGCGGTGAATAAGCTGTGTGGGCTGATAACACTACATAGAGCTCACTGGAAGTTGCTTTGGAGAAAAGCATCTGCTAAAAAAATAAATGTAGAATGGTCCAGTGTTTAGTTGTATCGAAGGTCACACTCTGAATGCCTTTATGGTGTATGTCTATGTAAAATATATTTTTAAAATGTACAACTGAGAAGAATCTTAACCAGTGTTAAGCAGTCCCATACTTTACATGCATTCCACTTTACCTTATTTATTGTTTTCTGGAAGGTATTACTTGAATTGTGAGACACTTGAACATTTCTTCCTGTTGTGAAACAGCTACTAAATTAAACATGATTCTACAACCTTCAAAACTACAGCCTTTAAGGATCCAGATTCCCCCAAAAGATAAAAATTATGATGGACACATCATAAATTATTCATATATAAATAATGAAATCCTCTGTGTTAAAGACCATAACTGTTTTATTCATGATAAACATTTTTTGATTGTTTGATCCTTCAAAATGGTTTAGTGATACAAAAAAAATATTTCAAAACCTTGTGACATGCAGCCATGAAAATTTATTTAGCAGGACATGCTAAATAAATTCTTTATTTTTTTGCAGTGTATGAAAATGATAGGGAGCTAGATAACAGGTGTTTCACCATATTTAGGGCAGCATCACATAACTTTATAAAATGGGGGAAATAAATTATTTGGATTCCCAGATGCAACTGAAATAACACTGGAATGAGATTTAGTAGTAAAATGCCACCCCAGTTTTTTTTCACCATAAATGGTATTAACTATTTCCCTATGAAGCCAGAGAGATATGTTTCTGTAGATGCCTGCAAAACTCAGAACAGCTTGAGCAGTCTTCTAACAGTCCTTATTTCATCAATATCGTTTATATAAAGTGGGAGTTTAGGAAGGAAAATAGGAACGTGAAAAAGAGAACTTATATTTTCTTTTATTTGCAAGTTCATTCTCAGATGCCACTATTTCCATCTAGTTCCCCATATATTACATTTACATGTATTCATTTAGCAGATGCTTTTCTCCAAAGCGACACACATCTCATAGAAAATACAATGTGTTCGTTACATTAGCATAAAGAGACACTTAGATGCAGACATGTGATTCTTGAGTGCAGTTAGTTTGTTTCCACCATATGAACCAATGTTCATCTCACGAGTAGCTGCTCCAAGTATCCAGGATTCCAGATGACCTTCCTAATAATTTTTTTTTTTTTTAAAAATACATATAAACATTTACGTTACATTACAGGAGTAGCTGTGTAAAGGTTTATCCGGGCATCATCTTACAGTTACAGAGCATGAACATTTACACCATATTAGTCTGGAAACGAATAAGCGAAGCTTCAAGTTGCAGCCACCAGGTTTGTTCAGACATGACTGTTAGAATGATACACCAGTATCTTTTGACATACAGAAACCTTTTCAAAAACTAAATGATGAATGAACACTGAAGGTTGAGGCATTAAACCACCCAGAAACACATGTATTCTCCTATACAGAGTTAAAAGGATCTGGCAGCACAGGTACAACTTAAGTTTAGTGTAAAAGAGAGAGAATGAGTAAATGTAAACATAAAATTCTTTTTTACTCTTCTTATTTTCAATCACGTAGTTTTTTTTTGAAGTTTACAGATTAGAATGAGGTGATTCCTAACAAGAACTGGTGTTGCGGCCAGGATCAGGATTTCTTTTCACATTGACTTGGAGTGACTGGTACACTCCCCCTAGGAATAGGTGCACTGATGCAAACTCCAATAACCTGAGACATCTCATTAAGGTTCCCGACATAACCTCATACCTCCGGGCTAGATGCACCTCTGTGTGGGAGGGGATGGGATCTAGACATGAGGAAACAATCAAAAAGAGGACAATTCAGCCACTCGGTAAAGCTGTGATGAGCTACAGCGCACGGCAGAACGGGGCACGCTGTGTACAGAAGGGTTAGGAGTTACTTTTTAGAGACATGAGCAAGACTCACACTTTCCAAAACAGCCAACAAGAAAGGAACGACCCAAAGCAACAAGAGGCAGATGATCACCCGCAGGTTTAAGATCTGTTTAGATGGATGTAGCCGAGATTCTATTCAAACACGCTGCTTTAAGGTCAAAAACCAAGGAATAAGCATTTACCATTAGTGTTTGTTGGCTGCGGTGATTTTTGGTAATGCTGGTCAAACATCTGCGGCGTAAGATCCGAATTCCATCCGAGCAATCCAACACTTGTGTTTATACAAGGCGATTTTTCACTTGTTTCGCCTGCCTGAAACATCTTGGAACGGGCTGCTGAAACAGAAAGCGCGCGTTTTCTGAACGGATTCTTGAGAGAAGTACGCTTAATTCTGTTGTACTATTCCTTCATGCATTTGCTATCTAGCCATTTTAGGTCTATTCTTTGTGGGAAACAAAATAATGAAACGTCTCGAGTGTTTGTTGCCGGCGCGTGGGTGTTTGCTGCAGAAGTAATGGCGATGAAATTGGACATAACTGACCTGTTCAAACTACAGGGATGGTGCTATTTTTGTACATTGAGCAGCTGTATTATTATGTATAAAAGTGTGTTCTGTAAATAAAAAAATAAACACTGTGATATATCTGATTCTTGTATCAAAAGCAATTTTGCTCATTTGCTCTGATGGATGTTTTACTACAGAACTTCAGGTTAAATACCTCGCTCAAGAATGCAACAACCGGCCCCTTTGTAAGACTTGCACCAGTTAAAGGATGTAAAGTACAAGGATGTATCCACGTGTAGATCGCTTCACGGCAAATGGGTGTGCTTTCCCTTTTTTCATGTCTAAGTGCAGCATAAGCCTTGTACATTAATTCCCCTGCCACTGTCTTTCCGGTAACTGCTCATCCTCCGCCGAATAAACTTGTCTAGTGGTAGTTGCTCAGAGTGTGACACCGTTCACAAGAGAACTAGCCAACTGCAGTTTTATCAAATAAAGAACACCGGGCTGCATATAAGTTCTCTAGATTCTATAACCTCCTACAACCTCTATAACAAGTAGCTGAAAAAACTTTTTAAGCCAAGTAAATTTTTTAATTTGTAAACATAAAAAAGCCTTTTGCTGTTTATTCATGTGCCACATTTTGTCCGAAAAGTTCATGAATGGTCTTCTGGAAAAACTTTGGTCTGATTTATTTTTGACAAAGTACCAGAATATATTTATTATATGTTAGGATATTGTATCCTCCTGCAACGTTGTATAATTTTCAATAGACTGGGGCAGCCTAGTCTGTCACATAGACCATGCAGCCAGAATTTTGACACAAATAAACAATGCTGCACAAACAGGGCTTAAAGATCCACAGTGGGAGATGAAATTTACATTAACATTTATTCATTTAGCAGACATTTTTCTCCAAAGCAACTTACAATGGATACTATGTAGTGTTACTAGCCCACACACCTTATTCACTGCGGTGACTTACACTGCTAGATACACTACTTACACTGGGTCACTCATCCATACTTCAGTGAAACACACACACTCTCTCTGTGTCAATCGCACACTAAGTATATGGAAATAAAGCTGTTCTTCCCCCATTCAGAAAACAGTGCTGGAACACAGCTTTGCAGCATGAAGGAGGAGTCCTAACTGCACAGGTAGTTGATTGATTGACCCTGGGGTGAGAGCAAAGAGCCATGCAAGGTCAATTAATCAATTAACTTCTCTCAGACGGCAGACATTGGCTCGCTAATCAAGTTCCTTAGGTAAAGAAAAAGTAAAAATAAAGCACAGAATGATTCAATAAAATGCATTATACTTAATTTAAAAAAAAAAACTTGGTCTTCATTTGAAAATAAGTCCAGAGGAATCCCAGTAAAATATACTTGTTATACTTCTGGTGAAGTATCCTGGTTAAGTTCTCTCGGATATGCATAGTGAATACAGTTTTTTCATATTCATAAAATTCTATATAATATGTGTGTTATTATATACATAATATAGAATATACATTTATATAATGCATATAATAAATGTTACATATATAAAATATATAGAAATATTTTTCATATTGTCATATAACACTGATTACCCCCCTCAATGAGGATGTTTCGGGGATCAGACATTTTAAAAACTGTCACCATTCTGGGACTTTGGAATAGTTTTGTGAGGTGTGTACCATGTACATATTATATACAGTAGGTAGAGAAGGCACAGAGTTTATTTTGTGGTGCCAATTATTTGATACCTTGAGAAGGACCCATGTAAGGCTCCTGTACTTGAGTTTTGTAGGATACAGGATATGGACAGTCTCACCTGACAGGCATCCAATAATAAAAGGTAATAGTATAATGGCAACACGAGATCCCTTCATGTATATGCCACGGGGTAATGTGTGATATCAATCAAAGCAATGGAATGGGGCACTTTGCTCCCTGCTCGTGCAGTTCTGGGGGCTCGTGGAAGGAGCAGGTGGCTTGCGCAGCACCCAAAACCGGAGGCACGGCCGAGTGATAACTCTTTGCTTCCATCTGTTTCTGCACTCCCTCCTTCCAAGTGACTCTCTCCAAGAGCCTGAAAAGTTGGTCTTTTAGGCTGACATTAAACCAGCATGCTCGGCAATATGTGAAATGCTGGGCAGCAGACGATTCATCGTGGCATTTGGTGAACGCAAACTAACACATGCTGATCTCGAGAAAGTCCAGGAGGAGATGACAACGCTGTTAAGAGTCAGACATGGCGAACTAGCAATAGGTCATTTTAGCCCTAGACCTAGTGGAGGGCCTGTGGAGCCATCTTTCTTTTTAACATGAGAATTAATCAAATCTCAGAGTGATCCAGGATCAGCAAGGTTTCTGTAAACAATCGTTATCGGATGTATGTCTCGCTTCTTATGCTTTCCCCATGATCTCTCAAAGTGCACCTTCGGCATTGTCAAGTAAATATATCGCGTCGCGTGGCAGCCCCTCAAAAAATCCAAGCGCAACTGATTGCAGCGCCGCGTATTTACAAAAGACGTATTATATAATATTCAAGAGGTACCACATACAAAGAGGAACATCAAAGGCCTGCCAAAGGTCAGAGTTAAAAGAAGCGCTCCATTCCAGGTCTGGAACCCACAGCAACATGACTCTTTGAGGATAGCATCCTGCTGAAGGTGTACATTTCTAATGAATCTGGACATGCAATCTAAGTCAACTGTGCAACCACTGAAATAACCAACAAAGTGGCCTTAATCTAGGTTCGTTAATCTTAAAAAGTGTTTTCCTTAAATGCGGTCTCACCATTTTTTAATTCAGCAGACTTTTCTCCAAAGTGACTTCCAATGAACTCTGTGTAGTGTTACCAGCCCACACACCTTATTAACTGCGGTAACTTACACTGGGTCACTCATCCATACATCAGTGGAACACACACACACACTCTGTCACTCACACACTATGGGTGAACCTGAACAGCACATCTTTGGACTGTGGGAGGAAACCAGAGCACTGAGAAGAAACCCACACAGACACGGGGGGAACATGCAAACTCTACACGGAGTGAGCAGAGATCGAACCCATGTCCTGTTACACCACCCAGGTGCTATGAGACCACAGCACTACTTGCTGTGCACTGGGGTGCATTGGTTACTTGATGAAGTTAAATAAGGTCCAAGCCTGAGGGTGATCATAAAAGCTGGAATGGATTAAAGCATGTGAAACTACATTCAATCATTTACATGATGCTTTTCTCCAAAGTGATGTTCAATATTAAGGTACACACTATTGTTTATCCAGGTATACAGGGTTTTCACTGGAACAGTATAGATAGGTATGTTGCTTAAGGGTCCTACAGCTAAAGGGGGGAACCAAACCTGCAACCTTCAGGGCCAAAGGCAGTAGCACTACCCCCTACGCTACCAGCTATCACAGAGATGAAAATCAGAGAAGGAAACATTTCCAATAATCCACATGTCTCCACTGCCAACCAGATTAAACCTGAAGTTAAACCTACCTTCTTCAAGGTTACTTTAAGCTCTCATTTTCCTCTAACTGTCTGGTTAGTGTCATACTGGATTCGTTGTCGTCTGGCATCAGAATATACCTATATATTATTAGTATATTATATATACTTACAGTATATATACTTAATAAATGGGTAACGAAGAAATCTTAAACAAAACAGCGCGTCCTTAAAATTATAAGCACTCAAACATTTTTTTCATAAAAATTATTTAGATGGAATGTTGGGCCTAGAAATGTGTGTAGATGAGTCCAGTAAAATGTGCAAAATGTATTTTTAATGCCCAGCCCATTTATGCAAACATTTTCCTTTTTATGTCTCATTATGCCTGGACCCCGAAGGCTAGATATACAAACAGGGAGATGTAGGACAAAGGCAACACATATAAACGAGACTTTAGCTTGGTTTGCTCAGTTCGGGTTTGGATAAAGGTTTTGTTAGATAGACAATTTAGGGCCCTGTGTTTGTTGGGATTTATTTAATAAAGCCATGAAATCAGTTGCTCTTAAAAATCGTCACCTTAAACTCACAGCAGTCTCTCAATTTCACTCAAATGTTTTTTTTTTTTCTTCTTCTTCTTTCTTCTTCTTTTTCATTGATGCCTTTCAAAAAGTCCTTGAAACTGTACATCGTGCCTTCCGGATGGTTCTGTGTATTACATCCAATCAAAGGAAACCCAATCCACATTCAGGTCCCCATGAGCTGCCAAAGGCATAATCAAAGATCCAGCAGGACACTGTGGGTCAGGAAAAGGTCCAGGTATGAGAAAGGAAAATAAATGCTATGGAAATGCTCAAAGGTTCTTAAAAGCAGCATGAGATGCCTGTGTGGAATTCCAACATATCTGTTCCTTTGCCTACCATCCCCCCATCCTTCTCCCCCCCCCATTTCCCATACAGCGCCACCATCCAGATTTGACCAGCATTAAAGCTATAGACATGCTGAAGAAGAGGATCAGATCACGTTGCAGGAACAGGAACATGTCCTTACTGAGTTTTGTGGGTTTTTTAATGCAGAACATGAGATCCAGACCTATGGAACGGAGACCAAAACTATTTACACGGTGACTGCAGTGTCACTCAATGTCAGGTTTACGACAGGGGCTGCATCACAGATGTTCAACGATGCAGTCTTGCGGTCACTTGGGGTAAACATACACAGGAGATGCCCTCATCGACAGACGACACGTGTCGTAAAAGAGAAATCAGAGTTGGGAGCCGGAACCTTCTACAAGATCCTGCTGTTGCTGGTTCCAAGAAAGGCTCCAAACAGTGCTGATTATGCGCTGGAGCACCTGTATCTCGCTGTGCCAAGCCACCGCCAGCAGTTTGACAATATTAACCATGTTTGCTGTCTCACATTAGCGAAAATGTCAGGCGCCCGTGGGGTTGGCCGATGCAACATTTAAGGAACCCTCCTGTGAAAGTGAGCAAAAAGAAGAAAAAAAAAGAGAGCGAGAGAAAGTGAGAGAGTGATGAGGTGGGATGAAAGACACAGAGTAGTGAAGACCTTTATCTCTCACCACCTTTCACGGCAGTGATGGTATTGATGATTCAGGCAGTCTGGTTACTTCTGATTGGTCCAGAGATAGAGCCGAGACTGCTGGATGTTAATATTGTGACACCTAGTGGCACAAGGTTGATGGACCGTCCCTCAGAGGGATGAGAAATGTGGTGTTTCTGAAAATCTGAACCCGCTGCCATCGCTTTTCAAACAACTATCAATACCACCCACTGATGTCCATCTTGACCTTAGATATATATATATATATAAATATATATATATAGACTGTCCATCTGCTGCGCTACCAACGACAATTGATTTCATGGAAAATTCTTACTGTATTTTCATTCTGTCTTAAAATGAATCACTTATGGTTTTCTCTTTTGGTGAGTCTTTAAGAAAAAGCAAAAACAAAGCGTGCTTGCGTAGAAACTGATGGCAGACCCTGCTTCAGAATTGTCTCTCCATTGAAGATGATTACAATCATCCTTGACTGCAGACGTGTGCCGCTTAACGACGGGATGCGTTCCGAGAAATGCGTCGTTAGGCGATTTGTCGTCGTGCAAACCTCACGGAGTGTACTTATACGCACGTAGATGGTATAGGCTCGATCATAGACCTCAAGTCAAGAGCCACAGTAAACACAAGATTCATGGCGCTGCTGCCGGCGTAACACAGCATACTGTTTTACAGTAAACTTTTTCATAAGTAGAAAGAGTACACTGTAATATAAGGATAAAAAGTACAGTATAGTAAATACATAAAGCAGTAACATAGGTGTTTATGATCATTATCAAGTATCATGCACTGAAGATAACTGTATGTGCTATACTTTTATACGACTGGCAGTGCAGTAAGTTTGTTTACAACAGCACCACTGCGAACGTGCGAGCGACACATTGCGCCACGACGTTACGATGGCTACGACGCAGCTAGTTGATCAGAATTTTTCAGCTCCATTATAATCTTACGGGAGCGCCGTCGTATATGGAGTAAGCCGTTAAGTGAAACGCCGCATTGTAATAGTTTGATGATATCATGATTATGTTAAAACTGAATAAAAATTAAATTGTCATAACGAAATGAAGCATGTTATTTCAGTGAGGTGGAGCGCCGGGGAGGATTTAAGCTACAATTTTCACTGCTGACCTGAGGAACAATTGTGCATCCTGTACTATTGCTTTGGACAAACAAACTGGTCGATTAAAACAGCACATACCCTGACTGCTGGGTAATGATCCTTTCATTACACTTTATATGACCGCAGCTGCTTTTAAATGAGCCCATGAACATTATACTTGTTTCGATTGCACAAAAAAACGACACTTTCGTTAGATTGAAGACGTAAAAAGTGGAACAACCGGCTTGCTCTCTAGAGACTTTTTGCGAGGCTCACCATTCTTTTACATTCTTTATGGAGCTTAAAGGATGTCAGCTCCCAAAGGATGTTCTTTGGAAGATGTTTTATATTAATAACAAGGGCCCACGATAAAAGTTTATGAGGAAGAGAAAATGAATAATTAACATTTAAAAGCTTCAACAGTATTCCGCTGTAACGAATGCGCATTCTTCTTCTTTATTGCCAGAAATTGTCAGAACTGCTGCACCAAATTCCTTCCACGACAGGTAAAGAAAGGTGCTAACTTGGGCTACAACAACTGATGTTGCCATGTGCAGGTTGCACCTTGCAGAAGACAGCGTGGGGCACTTCACAAGACCTACTTTGGCTTCACGCAGACAACGATGCAGGAAAACACAAAAAACAAGGTCACTGAAAATGAAATCATTGGAGGTTGCTGTCACCTCTATCGGTAAAGCTTGCGAGTCTCTTCATACTGGTCTCTTGCTTTATTGCCTTCACATCAAATAATCTCTTTCCATCTATCTGTACAATTTGAATAACTGCTTTTCCTTAGCAAGGCTACAAAGAAGTGGAAGCTGTCCCAGAAGCATTAGGTGCACGGTTTGGGGGAGGGATAGACCCTGGACAGGATGCTAGTCCATTGCAAAGTACACATATCTTCTATGGCACAAAATATTACTTATGATGCATATTACTTTTGTCATTATTATAATATCTGCTTATTTTTAGTCACAAATCTGATCCACATATGATCAATTATGAATGCTCGTGCAAATATTTAAAGCAGCCTAAGAAAAGCATTGTACAATATTAAGAATGTGCATTCAAGAGTTTCATATCATCAGTGATCAGAATAAGAGAGGTTTCAAGATTCAGTAGCCTTCTGACATGAGTGTAGGTAAATTATAATAATGACAGTATGATTATGACCATGTAATTGTTATTAATTGTAATTGCCAATAAGTGTGTTGTAATACAAAACAGGCTGGATGTTGCATTGCTGTGGAGGACAAGTAGCGGGTTTCCTGCCAGCATCAAAATTTCTCTTAATCCTCCATCTGAAGTTCATTGCTGCCTCCCACACAAGGAAAGAGCACTCAGTCGGTCCTGCATCGGTTCCTCTCGGGTACATGCCTTGCACGCCCCCATCACTCCACCTCAAACCAAGAGAAGTGAAGAAGAAGAGGTGGCTCCATTGAGCTAATGGTCTCTTCCATATTCCTTGTCCTTCATTAGAGAGCCTGGCCTCCTTTTTAAAGAGGTCATCACCACAACAAGAATGACTTCATTAGCTGATGGGAGGGGGTATGGGAGGACCTGCCTAATTATCCTTTTCATAATATCTTTCTTCTGTAAAGCAAGGGTGGATGAATGGTTCAAGAGCAATGAATATGTTGATATGTTGCAATATGCTGCGCATGTACATTTTTAAAACTTTATTCAAAAATGGTCATGGGTAATCACTTCATAATTAAACATAATTGCTCATTTTTCTACTCTGACAAGGTCAAGAACAATAGTCAATGGCCCATTATAAGGAGTAGAGTATTTCTACACTGAAACTGTCCCTGGTTTCCTACGGAGCTTTGTGTTGGGTTTATTCAGGAGCTGTATCCGTGTACCACCAGCGAAGGAGGTCCGACTTCACACTTTGAACTGCTCAAACCAAGTCCACGTTCCCCTGCACCAAATGATTACAGTGGAGCCACTCAGCTCCCTGGTCAATCTCTCATTTCCCTTTCAGATGACATCAGAACATAGGGAGGAAAACAAGACTTTTGAGGTCCAACTGTTGTGGACCTTCCAGACTCCTGGGCTCTGTTTTTCTTGGGATTCCATATGCCATGCCACATGGGTATAACTGCACCATATTGATTGTCTAGTTAAATCACAGGTACTCTTGCTGGATTTGTCTTGGTCGGATGTTTATTTCAAGGCAGCTGTTTTGTTTTGAGGGAAACTCTGGTACCTTTCCCATCATCCTTTCTGAACAATGCAACAATATGGCCATAGCATGTGAGTAATTGTAAAGGTATACATTTAAATTTACTAATTTGACACTTTTCTCCAAAGCAACTTCCAACAAACTCTCTGTAGTGTTATCAGCCCACACACCTTATTCACCGCGGTGACTTACACTGCTAGATACACTGCTTACACTGGGTCACTCATCCATACATCAGTGGAACATACTCTCTCCATTACTCACTCACTAGGGGGGGAACCTGAACAGCATGTCTTTGGACTGCGGGAGGAAACCTCACACAGACACGGGGAAAACATGCAAACTCCACACAGGATGAGCTGGGATCAAACCCATGTCCTTTCACACCGCCAAGGTGCTGTGAGACAGCAGTGCTATTCTCTGTGCCACCGTGTCGCCTGTAGAGGGGCACATAAAGGTACACAACAGAGCATGGTTCACCAAAGGGATATTATTTTAAGCCTACTTTGTAAGCATTGCGTGCTGAAACCATATTCACTTTCAAGCTCTTAGTGAATATTTTACATGTGTATGACCAGAAGAGCGAATGCACAAATACAAATACACATTTAAAGCGGTCTTAGTTCACTGCAACTAATACTGTGCTATTACTATTACTTATTAATATTTCATTGCCAAGGGCCTTACAGGGATTAAGCAGCACTGAACATTTTGTTAGGTGGAACAAAATGAAAAAATTTTTATACACCCATAAAACTTTAAATGTTGGGTGTCATTTGTAATATCCCTCACTGGAAGACAGACTGAATGCTCTTGACCTGAAGATACCAATATTCTAGTCTCATGGTTGAGTAGCATATGGGGAATATTCTCTTCCTGTCTGCTTACTGAATATTAACTGCCTGTTAATTACTTCTACATACAGTATGTCAGCCCAAGGAACGATGCAAATATTCCACATATTACCCTCTAATACCAAACCACTCGTGCAGTATTCTGCCACGGTTTTATTGCTGTAATTTCATTGTGCCTGAACTTTACATACTTGATTCTTTATTAATACTCATTATTCAGTATTATTAGTTACTGATTTAGAAAAATATCATATGACTCAAAATCCACCCACATTTACTCAGCTGCACGAAAAGACTTGACCTGATGTTTCTTTAAATATGGTATTGAAGTCGTACATGAAGCTTCATTGTTAAATTAATTGTCTGTTTATTGGTGTTGTATTTACCATGTGAGTATTTATTGCCTAGTTTGTTTTAGTAACTTTTACAGTCTGCAGGAGACATGGAAGCAAGAACTTCATCGTGCGATGTACACCGTATTCTATACACAAGCAGATAAACAATACAGTTGACTTGACTAGATCCATTATGTTACAAAATTGAGTTTTGAACTCTGATAGGAAAAACTATATTTGAGAATATGACAGCATTGTCTTTTGGGGTATGGGACTTCAACCTTTTGATTACAGATGCTCCTCGACTTACGATGGTTCGACTTACAATTTTTTTTACTTTACGACGGTGAGCTGGCAACAGTCAGTCAGTAGAAACCGTACTTTGAATTTTGAACGTAGATTTTTTTTCCCGGGCAAGCGATATGTGGAGCGATATTCTCTCGTGATGCCGGGCAGTGGCAGCGATCCGCATCTCCCAGTCTGTCATGCAGAGGTGTGTATTGGGTTATTAAATGCATTTTCAACTTAAGATATTTTCGACTTCGCAGTTTCGCAGAACGTAACCTCACTGTAAGCCGGAGGCCACCTGTACAAGGCCAGTTCATTAACTCATTAACTCCTACACCGTTTAGACAGGATACCGATGTCTCCATGTGTTAGTCTTAAAAAGAAAGGATCTGTATGTAGAAAGTGTGTTGTTCACCCTTTCGACACATGTACAGACAGCAATGACTGTAATTTATTGAGCCTGACATATTTTGTTTAGCCTCTCTTTAACTGGACATCTGTGACACTCACATTCTCTCATACAACTCGCAACAGACTGCAGCTCAGCGAAAGGGCTGTATTTTTTCAAATTGCTTCTGTCACCTCGTTGACACTATCAACGGAGCCACTGCCCGACAGACAGACGCATGCTAATCAAATATCTGAATGCAAAACCCTCCATCTTTGCGGGAGCACAGTGATGGAGCGGCTGTGGGAGACCATCAAGCTCTCTCTCTCTCGCTCTCTCTCCGCACCTCTCCTGTCCTAAACATTTGCAGGGGAGGAAGAAGAATGCTAATCATGAGGCTTTTTGGCAAGCCATCCTGGCCATGGAGCATTTCCCTTTTATTGATACCCATAAACGCGGCAGCTCTTTGTCTGGCCTTTGGCACTGGGGGGAACTCCCAGTGGATGAATGAAGGAGAGAGGCCATTGAATGGTGACAAACGGGATATTAATCCTTTCCTAAGAACAGTGCTGGAGTAATGTTGGAAGTGTGAAAATACTGTGTGGGTGGAAGGAGGGGATGAGAAGGGGATGGCGAACTCAGACAGGGCCATGTCTCCCATCTGCACCGCGGAGCAAGGAGGGAAGGGGCACTGATTTAAAGTATTTTGTAACATAATAAAAGAGAGGGAGATGGACTGAGAGAGACAAAGAGCACTGGGGGCCTGCAAGCTAGTGACAGTGAACACTCCAACTCTCTGAGACAATGCCAGGAGATGGGTACCAGGAACTCCTGTTTCCATGCCAACATCACCAGGCGGCTCCGTTTCCCACATCCTGCCATCTCCCATCAAGTAAAACACTCATACAGTAATAGAGCTGCACATGGCAAAATTTGATTTCTAAATATTGTGCGTGCAATTCATTTCATGTGTCTTTTAATGCATATATCCGAAATAAAGCAGCCGTTATTACGTACTTTTTGTATACTTCTCACTGCAAGGACAACTGTGTGGTATACAAGCAGCAGCTCTGTCTTTTAAACAAGGTTACCCTGGTAATTGTTTTCTAGTGTTTGGAACTGACGGCATGCAGCATTTCGAAGCAAATTGTATAATCCACATAAATGTTCCAAGCGGAGGGAAAATTTTTTCTTCTTTTAATTTTTGACAAAGGGCCTCTCTGATTAAAAGGGATGCATTAAATGAATTGTGGGAGGTGGGGGTGGGATGAAATAATGCTGTAGCATAAAAGCTATTTTTATCAGTGTGGGATTGCGACCATCTGTTCCCGATGTTCACATTGTACAGACAGAGTTTCGAGATGAGCCAGGGTTTAGAGAGCGAGGGAGAAAAAGAGAGAGATGGAGGGGGGGGGGTCATAATTAAAAACCAAAAGCAGAACTGATATAGCTACAGTTGAGAAATCAATTACGACAACACAAAGTTACGTTTCCCGTCTCCCGTCTGTCTCCAGCTCTTGCTTTATGTTTCATAAAATGCACTTGCTGTTTGTATCTACTGTCCAGTAACACACTTGTGTGGGCATACAAAGGGCTTCCTCTTATAACGGAGTTTAAATGGAGATCAGCGTTTTAATACATGGATTGTGATTTAATAAAAAAGAACCCTTGCAATGAGAGCAGTACTGTTAAAAAAAAAAAAAAAAAATCAGTGGCTAAAAGTAGGTTTGTGGTGTTCTACTGTTTCAGAGCTGAACCCACTTTATGAATTTTATCCCAATATCCCTCTCCGTTTCATTGTTCTTTTCAAAAATGTTACCAAGATGATACAAATGAAGACATGGGTTCGATTCCTGCTCAGTCTGTGTGGAATTTGCATGTTCTCCCCATGTCTGCGTAGGATTCCGCCGGATGCTCTGGTTTCCTCCCACAGTCCAAAGACATGCTGTTCAGGTTCACCCATAGTGTGTGTGTTCCACTGATGTATGGATGAGAGACCCAGTGTAAGTAGTGTATCTAGCAGTGTAAGTCACCGCTGCGAATAAGGTGCGTGGGCTGATAACACTACATAGAGTTCGTTGGAAGTCGCTTTGGAGAAAAGCGTCTGCTAAATAAATAAATGTAAATGTAATGTACAATTAGGTGAAGTCGAGGTGTAAAGAGGTGGAAAAAAGGCTTTCCTCTCTGATTTTGTCCTACTGTCCATGTGAACACAGGGAAATGACTGTAGTATGAAACATTTCAGTACTTATTTCACCTGAGTTCATTAATACTGCACATGCGAGAAATCAATAACAGGTCAAGGATCATGAAGAGGGATCCTGGAATGGCAATACCAGTTCAGAAATAAAATGTTATGACAAGTCTGCCAGGCTTCTTTTATCTTTCCAGAGTAAAGTGATATGAAATAGGATTTTATACTGAGGATAGATGGGGAAGAACAGATTTTTTTGCGCTATTACTGCAGCACTTTACTTTATACATGGTTCTTCACTTGCATGTACATTTAATGAAATTGCAACCACAACCTTAATCTTGTGTCCTTTTACTGCTTTTGAAATTGCACATTTCCAATGCTTTATAAGGTTTCTTTAATATATAAAAATGAAGCCTATATGGGTCTATATATCAGAGTCTATATGTGCTTCATTCATATACATTTTTGTCTCCATTTAGTGCTCTGGAACTGGACTTTGACCAATGGAGCAGTGATTCAGCTCTGAAACCGTTGCTGTACCCTGAGTCAAATGCTGCGCTGATACATAACTGGCTCAGTAAATGTCTACGTTTATAAACGGAAAAAAGTTAGTGTGAAAAAGGTAGTTTGCTAAGCAAATAAATCATGTACAGCAGTTTGCCACGTTTTGTTTCGCTCTAGGATATCACATGCGGTACTTCGACAATTTATGATAATAACTCTATTTGCAGCATTAGCAGGAGGTTAAATAGATGACCATATTTTTGTAGTTGTAACTCAGCTGGCATTTTATAGTTTGCTCTCCACTTGCACCCAAACATGTTCTGTGTGTCTCCCTGGGTAAAAGCTTTTACCAAACAGCAATGTGGGGAATTATTTGAGAGTGGAGCATGTTGAGGATTGTTTTAGTGGTTAGTGTTTGGTCCTACACTCAGAGTGTCTAACCTAAACTCACACTGACATAATCACAGATGGAATGAAGTGGAGGGTTTAACGGGATGAATTTTTTGGTCGCCTCAAGGGCGACACCTTTAGGCCAACATGGGATCGGCACCCTGGGGAAAACGACAAAGGCGTGGTCGAGGGAAGCGCAAACTCGATTCGCACGCACTGTACCCTCGCAATGGTTTACTCAGTCGTTCATTAACTGAAACGCAGGCCCTCGTTGTCTGTAACATGCCGCACGCTTAATGATGTAGGCGTGAGTCACGGCGTTTTGCGTTCTGCCTCGTTGCGCGGCAATTACGCGTGCGGCTGCCGGCGAAGGCGTTCTCCAGCTGGCTTGTATCCTAGATCCAAACAGACACGCGTGTCCCTGACATCCAGCGGCTGTCCAGAATAACGGACTGACACCTATCAGCTTTAACCGGATGGGCCCCAGCAAGATAAATTACCACTTGTTTCCCGATGCTGCTATCAGTTCTCTTGTCCTCCGCATTTCACACTGTCCTGTTTTTTTTTTTTTTTGTTTGCTTCTTTTTATTTCAGTGTTTTTCTGGTCTTTGTCACTGAATGAGCCGTTCACCGAAGCCCACCATTACGTGTCGAAGGAGCGACGCTTTCCCGAGTTCTGTAATTTAACAGGAGTGCAAAGATGCATTTGGGTCTGTGTATAGGTATGTGTGTGGACACTGATGTGCACGGGCATTTTGACGTGTGTTTCGTGTAGACATGGGAGATAGAGCTCAGCCGAGCTATTGACTGAATCCAAGCAGTAATTTTACACATCTGGACATTTTTGACATTTAGCTTGGCCCCGTATAACCTGAAGTCATCCGTAGAATACCCAGGGCAGGCCTCACTTCGGCACTCTCAAGAAAAGTGCTCAATTTAAATTCTCTCCAGTCCTTTACCTGCACATCAGACACACAAAGTGCAGTTTCCGCGTACAATGTGTTAACGTTGTAGGGGAAAAAAAAAGGTTTAAAAATAAAATTGCTACTGTAGAGGTGCGCCATAGAAGGACAGGGCTCCACTGCGATCTGTATATGATGGTACAAACATAATTTCAGAGGTATGTGCTTCTCAGTGAGTGTGTTGCAATTAAGCACCTTAATTAAACTTTTGTCGCCAGCTACGGTATCTTTTCTTGGCCAACTGGTTGCTTCATTAAGACAATCATTTGATAACTTAAAACCAATCTCTGGGGACTTAATGTCTGTTTTTCCATGGCTGTTTATCCATAAAGACCATCTGGAACCAAGTAATTAGTGCGAAACAACCTGAATGCTAACCCTGGGCAGTTTTGCCGAACGATGTCTGCCCTACATTGAAGGGTTTTACTCATGTGTCAGGTAAGCTACATGTAACTTAAATCAATACGTGGCAAACAGAGTCGCAGTGAGAATCTAATCAAAGTGCATGGCAGGGGGTTGTTTTACCCTCTTGAAGGGTAAAGTCACTTTCTCACATTTTTCAATTATTTATTTAGCAGACTATTTTCTCCAAAGCGACTTCCAATGAACTCTGTGTAGCGTTATCAGCCCACGCACCTTATTCAGCAAGGTTACTTACACTGCCAGATACACTACTTACAACGGGTCACTCATCCATACATCAGTGGAACACACACACACACTCTCTCTCTGTCACTCACACACTACGGGTGAACCTGAACAGCATGTCTTTGGAGTGTGGGAGGAAACCGGAGCACTCACAAGAAACCCACGCAGACACGGGGAGAACATGCAAACTCCACACAGACTGAGCAGGGATCGAACCCATGCCCGGTTGCACCACCCAGGTGCTATGAGACAGCAGCATTACTCGCTGTGCCCCCATGCTGCCACTGCACAAGAAAGGAAGTATTCCGATATTGCTATTGGCGAGGAAAAAAACATGGATGTGCTGCTTCAAACAGGCTTCATGAAACATGAGAAGGAACAGTTTTCATTTCGTTGCTTTAACAGACTACAATGCTCTTGCCTTTACCCTGCTCACTAGAAGGCACACACTCATCCACAGTGCCTTTTCCCTGCCTTTACCTCTTCTTTGCCTTGGGAAGCAATGCAAAGACTGCTGCCTCGCTCTCGTTGCCGGCACTCGCCGATTTGCTGGCTTTGAAACCAATGATTAGCTGCTTCTAAAGACCGGGGAGAAGCACAGAGGGAGGGCTCTGCCCTCAGCACCCGACCCCCCGATGAGCTGGAGGTATGATCACAACGGCAGCCCACGGGACGCAGGACTTTGTTGTTTTTCCATAGACCGTCGCTCCATCAGGGAAATTAGAAGTGTTTGTTTTGTCACCAAGAACACCACACCCATTTTTCTCATCTTAAGGCAGAAATGAGGGGCTGGTGCATATAACTCTTCCAGTGAGGCGGAGAAAGGAAAGGCAGAGCGCTAGCAACAAAATGGCCTGCAACCTTTCCACCTTCTGTCCCAATGCAACACAGGTACATTTCGTCAGTCTAAAGCATATTTAACATTTATTCATTTAGCTGATGCTTTTCTCCAAAGTGACTTGCAATGTTAAGGTTACAGTTACAACCTTACAACTATTTAACCATTTATACAGGTGGGTAATTTTACTGGAGGTGGGCATCAAATCTGCAACCTTTGGGTGCAAAGGCAGTAGCTGTAACTACTAGGCTACCAGCTGTCTACTACTGTCATGCCAAGCCATCAGCCCAAGTGATGGCACCTGCACCAAATCAAAGCAGCGGGGTATAATAGCACCACGGCAACTCTCCGGCATGTGGAAGCTTTTCGGAACCAATGCTTCGACTACGCGTCCACAGAGCGTACAGATACATTTCCCGTCCCTCTTGATCCTCTTCGCCTCTTCGTTCCTGATCCCCCGGCTTCTCGTCTTTGGTTCCAGGCCTCGGCTTCACAAAATCTACCTTGGCTCCAGCTTTGTTCCCGGAACAACGTTAGCCCCTCGGCTGACCCTTCCCTGCCCCACGACTACCATTCTGGTTTGCCCTTTTGGTGTTCTTAATAAAAGGTCTTATGATCTGGTCCACTGGGGGGTGCGGTGGCGCGGTGGGTTGGACCGCGGTCCTGCTCTCCGGTGGGTCTGGGGTTCGGGTCCCGCTTGGGGTGCCTTGCGACGGACTGGCGTCCCATCCTGGGTGTGTCCCCTCCCCCTCCAGCCTTACGCCCTGGGTTACCGGGTAGGCTCCGGTTCCCTGCGACCCCGTATGGGACAAGTGGTTCTGAAGATGTGTGTGTGTGTGTGTGTGTGTGAGATCTGGTCCACCTATCCTTCTGTCTCCCAGTCTCATCCATGACAGCTACTTACCCATTTATACAGGTGGGTAAGTTTACTGAAGCAATTTTAGAGTAAGTACCTTGTTCAAGGGCACTAGAGCTGGAGGAAGGGCTCAAACCTGCAACCTTTGGATTCAAAGGCAGTAGCTCTAAGCACTACACTACCAGTTGTACCACATACATGGCTAAAAGGTAATGTGTAAAAGTGGGCCTATGGGCCAGCCAGCCCTTGAGGGTATCCTATAACACATGCAAAATGGATTTGCCCGTGCAGATTTCTTGAACTATTTATCCTGTAATTAGTGTGTCATGGATTGTGCGCTCATCCTGGGCAGCATTGAAGGTTGTAAGTGCTCATACAGCAAAGTAAGTGGCATTATAGTTTTCATAGGTGTGTTATCACCTGCTGTGCATCTCAGAGGGAGCTGCTGTGAGTTTACTACACCTGGCTAAGTTGCAGCAAACCTTACTTTTTATCGCATGCATGCATAAAGGTCCATGAGGCACTATACATCTTTCAGAAGACTGCAGAGGGCAGTTCTTGACTGGCTCCACTTAGTGTAAAACTGCAGAAGGGATTACTGTACTGTACTCTTTTTTTTTCTCCGTTCAGTGTTGTGCTGTTGGTGATTTCAACCGATTTGTTTGAAGAAATTTGAAAAAATCCTCCATAATTTCTAGAAAACTAGCAGTTAGTGTAAAACACATGTTAAAGTCACATACTGTCATGTCTGGTTCCGGAAGGAAGCGGCGAACCCAAGTGCAGAGCGGTATACGTGGTGTATTCGGGGAAATCCAAGAGCGGAGGTCAAAGAACAGGCGATTGGTCTTCGAGGTGCGAACGTCGTTACGGGGAGAATCCAAAAGGCGAGGTCGGTACACAGGCAAGAGGTCGATGATCATAAAGAGGTACTGGATCGTGGGAACAAGGGACGGGATCGGGGAAGGCGTTAGGGAACAGGAATTAGCTAGGAGGTCGTAAACAACAAGGCTGAACAAGGTCGCAGCCTTTTATGCCCCAGTCTGCGCTGCGTCCCGGGTGTTCCGTGTCGGCTCGGAGGCGTGGGCGTGGCGCATACATGTGAAGTTTTACTTTTACACACATTAAGGCCATGAACTCAGACTGAATTTGGTGCCACTGCAACACAAGATTTCATAATTTAATAGCATTTTGTGCTGTAGAACAAAACTTTTTAAAATGGAAAACTACTGGATGCGGTATATTCTGTGTAAACGTATCAAAAACTTAATATTAGATAGTGTTACCCTTCCTTTAATCTCACACACTGCACTAAATTGACAGCTTACTTTTTTACAGTATGCAGTGGAAACAGAACTATATCCATAACATAATACACCTGAGTATTATAATAATGAGTATGAACGAACTACTAAAATAGGAGAAGCCCAATATAAAGAGAACACAATGAACTCAGTGACTGTTGGAAAACCTGAAACAACACAGCCTGCTTGATCAGCTTCCCAGCATTCTGTTATATGGTCAGTATTTGTTCCATGTAATTAATTTAATTCAGTCATGCAAATATTGCCACATTGAAAATTACATTCCTGGCACTAGAAATTAGGGTGTAACTGTTTTTAATAAAGCGAACAACTTAAAACAGAACATATCCTGAGCCATTTACAGAATGACATTATCAGAAAATCATTGACTAGCTCAGGTTATCATGGTAACAACATTTACCATTTTCTGAGAGTAGTAATCTCATGAATACTGAGTGAAAGTGAGTACATAGTAGCTGCTATACTTGTTTGGTATTTGCCATTGAAACAAGTTCTGAAAACAAACACAGCTGAAATTACATTACATACATTTACATTTATTTAGCAGATGCTTTTCTCCAAAGCGACTTACAATGGATACTATGTAGTGTTATCATACACTACTTACACTGGGTCACTCATCCATACATCAGTGGAACACACACTCTCTCTGTTACTCACACACCATATTACTGCTAAATTAGTGTAATTACTACTGTTGCGTGGGAATTTCATGCAATATTTGTTTATGTTTATTGTACTAAATGTGAATATTTATTCATGAGAAGTTAAAAACGGAAGACAATTTGATGCAGTGGCCTCTGTTCTGTAATCGGTGTACCACCGATAGTGCCTACTCAGTGTTTATTTTCTTATTCCAGTTCCCAGGTGCATATCTGCTCAAAGGTAAATAGTTTAATGAGCATCTGGCAATGGCTAACAAAACAAGCTACTGTGCATCGTGCAAAAGCCCCTGCATCCTCCGTGCCCTAAAGCCCATCACTTGTTTTGAGCAATTATTCTAATTACAAATTAACAAGATTATTTGTTTGTGGTGTAATCATAGTGTTTTGCTGTGATGCACATGCATTCCGTCTGTCTCAGAGAAGCGGTATAAATACTCCTTGCATGGCGGTAAGAGTGGGGCATTGATGTGCCAGTCTACGTACAACTGCCAGCTGTTTAAAAACGTACGACGTTTTGAATGTAGCAGGACCGCAGTAACTTTTCCATGCATTGGATTTGTGTGATGCCTCGAGTTCAAGCTGCACTCCCCTGGTTCTACATGAATCAATGGCCTGTTTCTCACTAAGACAGAGAAGTCATCTCTGGGATGAACAACAGCGAGTATAAATACAGGAAAGCCAACCTGATAATCTACTGCTGATACCTGCTGTTGCCAAAACACTCCATACCTGTGGTACCCGGAGAACCAGAGGCAGAAATTCAGTCTGCCTTATATCCCTTGTCCGTTACTTAGTCGGCACTTTAATCCAAAAACAACCAAAAAAATCTGTGTTACGTCCCTGTACAGATTTTGAGTGCGCTTTGTCATTCCATTCTGTGTTTGCGTATTCTTGCTCGCCTGGGGTCGTAACAGGAAGTAAAACCGGCAAATATCAGTTTATGCACCTATTGTTTGGCAGCAGGAGGGGGTGCGGTGGCGCAGTGGGTTGGGCTGCAGTCCTGCTGTCCGGTGGGTCTGGGGTTCGAGTCCCGCTTGGGGTGCCTTGCGACGGACTGGCGTCCCGTCCTGGGTGTGTCCCCTCCCCCTCCGGCCTTACGCCCTGTGTTGCCGGGTGGGCTCCGGTTCCCCGTGACCCCGTATGGGACAAGCGGTTCTGAAAATGTGTGTGTGTGTGTGTGTGTTTGGCAGCAGGATTTCGAATTGGTTAAAATGGCTTTGTTCGGATTCACGGGTTGTCGGTTAAAACCCTACCTGCCGCTGTAGTGCTCTTGAGCCAAGTACTGTAAATGAGTGTAAACTGTACCTGTAGCAACTACCCAGCAGCGCAAATGGCCAAGTCGCTCTGGAGAAGCACTGTTTCAGCTGTTAGCAGTAACTGTAACTGCGAGTCGTAAACCCACTACATTCTGTGCAACGGGAAGATGTGTTCCCTCTTGTGACAAAAGAGTTCAATGCCTTAAAATGCTTCTGTCAACAACCACAGCAAACCCAAAAACAAACATTTGTTTCTCCCTTCAACAGCTAATTGATGAAATAAGCAGCGCTATGGAGCTACAACTTTAAAAATTATACTTGTGCACCATTCAATATACTGCACCTGTTAAGGCTTTACGTTGTTTCACGAACATGTCTGAACGTGGATTACAGTGCGAACACTTCACTTTCACCATCTTGATGTCTTAGGTCAGATTTACATGTTGCGGTTTGATCGTTTTTACATAAGCGCACAGCGTGGAGAGAACGAAATAAGCAGGCGAGACGAGCGCCCGCGACCCCGCGCTGTCAGTTTACACTCCGCCTGCCGCAGCAGCCTGCCTTTTGGTGTCGTTTAATGCAAAGTGACAGCTTTGTACAGCGTGTGTGTGTGTGTGTGTGTGTGTGTGTGTGTGTGTGTGTGTGTGTGTGTGGATGCAAATGCCCCACTCACAAGCACTGCGCTTTCTCCGATGGGAGAGGGCGCTGTGCTTCCTGGGTATCAATGAGGCCCATGACACCAGTGCGGGCAGTTTGATCTATGGGCATCAGCACAGAGGAGCCCATTTTATTATCGGCAACCGGAAGATAACTGCCTGCGAGGACAAATAACTGCCCCGGTCTAATATTATGTACATATGCAGCCAGGGCTAACGGAGGAAACGGCTCGTTGGGCAAACAGGGGACATCAATCTTGGTTACGACCTTCGAGAGGGACCCGGGATGGGGCCCTGCAAGGCTACGGTTCTCTGCCGCCCAGGCTAGAGGCCACTGAGAGCTCTGGTTTATTTTCTTGTGTATCGTTCCAGTCCATTTGTCCCACGCACTGTGCTGTGCATTTGGACAAGCGCTGGGGCGGCATGTGACCGAGAGGATAAGGAACTGAACTCATAACTGAAGTATGGAAGGCTAAGGACAAGTGTCACTGCCATTATACCCAAGCAATCCAGGGTCACAGCTGATATACCGGCTGGATCCCAGGGAGGCTGTTGATGGACCCCCGAGGAAGGTACTTAACCTGAATTTCATCTGCAAAATACCAAATTGCATACGTGTTCATGAAGCTCTTGACAGAATATGAAATTATAAAATAAATTGCTTTAGACAGAGGTGTCTGCTCAGCGACTGAATGACTAAGGTGTGCTCATGAAGACCAAAGCCTGCTAAAGAATGGGCTTTGATGACAAGGAGAGGAAGGCAATTAAAAATTGAGGTGTTGCAGCACACTGACGGCCAGCGTGTGGGGGAGGGTCTGGGTTTATTTTCCGTTTGCTCGTCATCCGCAGGCAGCTTTCAAAAAGAAAAATCACCTCATCAGTTGATCTAGTAAGCTCTCGCACTGCGCATCCACACATGAAGGTTAAATTTTAATATTCTCAGAAACAGAGAAGAACAGAAGAAAAAAGAATGCCGTAATGTATCTGTAATGAAAATCACTGAATGTTCTAGAAAAGGTCTCTGGGTCTCCTTCAGGTGCTCTGTAAGGGAGCAGTATGAAACAGTGAGATGTGTTGCCTCACTAGTCTGCTATCAGGGGAATAAAGGCACAGAACAAATGTGAAATTAAACAATAATAATAATAATAATAATAATGGGGGGTGTGGTAGTGCAGTAGGTTTGGCCATGTACCACTCTCTGGGGGGTCTGGGGTTCAAGTCCTGCTTGGGGTGCCTTGCGACGGCCTGGTATCTCGTGCTGGGTGTGTCCCCTCCCCCTCCAGCCTTGCGCCCTGTATTGCCGGGGTAGGCTCTGGCTCGCTGTGATCCCACTTGGGAGAAGCAGTTTCAGACAATGTGTGTGTGATAATAATAGTAATAATAATAATAATAATAATAATAATATCAGAGTCAAAGAACCAAAGGTGCACATTGTGCACTGCATTTTTTCACCCCTCCCCAGTGTCCAGTCGACTGTGTATGAGGTGTGTCCGGTTGGAACAATATGGATCACTGCGCAGCTTCAGTCACTTCTCCATGTGTCACAATTGCAATTTATCAGTGTCAGTTGCCTTTTTAGTTGCTTAGGAAACACACAGTCTCACATAGTGAGGAACGGGGGGGTCGATGGCAAGTAGGGTGAGCTGTACAAATGTCAAGGTGCAAGAGACAAAGTACATATACAGACAGTGAGATAACTGCTGTACTACCAAAAAAAATACTCTTTGCTGGCATGTAAAAATAGCATCCATTTCAGAACCACTTGTCCCATACAGGGGTCACGGGGAACCGGAGCCTAACCCGGCAACACAGGGCGTAAGGCCGAAGGAGACACCCAGGACGGGACGCCAGTCCGCCGCAAGGCACCCCAAGCGGGACTCGAACCCCAGACCCACCGGAGAGCAGGACTGTGGTCCAACCCACTGCGCCACCGCGCCCCCGCGCCCCCGTCCAAAATAGCATCCATAAAAAGAGAAATTTAACAATACACACTGTAAATAATAAAAAGCTTACCCTAGTTATTATGTGGGGGCGCGGTGGTGCAGTGGGTTGGACCGGGTCCTGCTCTCCAGTGGGTCTGGGGTTCGAGTCCTGCTTGGGATGCCTTGTGATGGACTGGCATCCCATCCTGGGTGTGTCCCCTCCCCCTCCAGCCTTATGCCCTGTGTTGCCGGGTTAGGCTCTGGTTCCCCGCGACCCCGTATGGGACGACCGGTTCAGAAAGTGTGTGTGTGTGTGTAGTTATTATGTAGTCATTTTTATGAGAAACGAAAGGTGGTGTTGCAGTAACAATCCATATTTTAGGTTGTTTTCATAGGTCATAACTATACTGTGACTAAAGAAAAATAATGAGTTGTAGGAGTTTTTAAAATTAAACTTGAATAGCTAAAAATCCTTAAAATGTCCTCTGACCAAATTGTAACACAGCAATACAAAATGTACAAAGAAATTAAAAAAAAAAAACACTGAAGAAAGAAGAAATAGAAGCAGACAGATCACAGGCAGGTGTAACAGGGCTGTAAATTAGCCAGCTTGTTTTCCTGATAAATATTGCATGCATGAAGTATCTTCATAACGCACACAAAGACATTCTACCATTTCTCTTTTTTTACAATACAGACTTTGCATAAAAATAAACCACACACTTCTATCTTGCCTTGTTTGTTCCAATTTACACAATATCACACACACACACACATTTTCTGAACCGCTTGTCCCATATGGCGTCGCGGGAAACCGGAGCCTACCCGGCAACACAGGGCGTAAGGCCGGAGGGGGAGGGGACACACCCAGGACGGGACGCCAGTCCGTCGAAAGGCACCCCAAGCGGCACTCGAACCTCAGACCCACCGAGGAGCAGGACCCGGTCCAACCCACTGCGCCACCGCACTCCCCTCGTACACAATATCATTGTGTGTTTAATAAAATGGTGTATAAGGTTGATGGTGATCCCATCTGAAAATACAGTACTAATGACTGATGCTGCTATTCATGACACTCATGATTTATATTGCTGTCACAAACGTTAAATCCTTTTTAATTATTCTAGATTACACAAATCTGTTTACTTTCAGTTTTTTAGTCTTAGACATCCCCTCCTTATTAGTGTCCTCACCACGATCTAGAGTGGCACTTTTATTTACATCGTCAGTAAATACAGACAGGTATCTTGGGATCTTGGGTTACCATGAAAAGAAAAGATATGAATCTCTAAAAAATCAAGACAGAATCAAATAATCTTTACTGTCTATAAAGACATCTCTAGTAACAATGACTGACAAATGCATTCATTGTCAACAACCGCTTATCCTGAGTAGGGTCACAGAGAGCCGGGGCCTTACCTGGCAACAAAGGGTGCGAGACTGAAGGAGGGGAGACGACACACCCAGGATGGGGCACCAGTCCGTTGCAGGGTACCCCAAGCAGGGCTCAAAGCCCAGACCCACCACACAGCAGGTATCAACTGAACCCGCCGCACCAGCACGGCCTCCCGACTAACACACGGTTTCTTCAATAAGAACAACAGCAACAACAATTATAATCACACACACACTTTCTGAACCGCTTGTCCCATACGGGGTCGCGGGGTACCGGAGCCTAACCCAGCAACTCAGGGTGTAAGGCCGGAGGGGGAGGGGACACACCCAGGACAGGACGCCAGTCCTTCGCAAGGCACCTCAAGCGGGACTCGAACCCCAGACCCACCGGAGAGCAGGACCCGGTCCAACCCACTGCACCACTGCACCCCCTTGCACAGAATAAATAATAAATAATTAAATAGTAATTTTGACAGTATGCACACATGGTTGCACCATTGCCATGTAAATATAATAATTTTACATAAATAATAAAATTAATAAAAATAATACGAATTAATAAGTAATAATAATAATTAAAATGACAGCTTCAGACTGATGTACATATAGTAGCACAGTTTTACACATATGTCCCAAACAGCCCTGCAGTGTCCTTAAATATGTGCGTGTTTGCCTGAATGCTGCGACGAGACGACTTTTGGAAGGAGTTATTTCAAAGCTCAGTGTCTTCCTCAGAGCATGTAATTGACAGGATATAACACGTTTGTGCTGTGGCGAGAGCTGAGACACAACTGTCACTTCGCATCCCAGTTGCACTGGGGTGGGGGGGGGTGCACATTTTCTTCTTTCTTGTTGCCCGTTATATTTCCCCTGTGACTCCCCAGTTTTCTTTGGTATTCATCGGAGCCAGTGACATAAACACACAGAACAAAGTGTATAAACAGAAAGAGCTCGAAATATAATCCTCCTATTCTCTTTCTATTTGTGGTTTTAAAGAGTGATGTAAGAGTCTCTCCTCTCTGCACACTATATATAGGACCTTTTTGTCAGGCATATCCCACCAGCCTGGAGAGAGCTTGCTGGTGTTGTCCTGCTTCACCAGCATTGGTTGTTGGGACGAGTTGGACGTTGGCTGGAGAGGAAGGCAACTGTCTCCTTGGGTTGTATATGTCTGCTTGATATCAACCAATCGATCGATCGATCAATCAATCAATCAAAGGTTATCAAAGATATCACAGAGGTTAAAGACTATAGGTTTGCAGGGTCATCCTTTGGACCTCAGAACTGAACCTAAATAACCCAAACATCAAGGCACATAAAAGAATCACAACTCAAAACTTTGCTAATTGCTCCAAATTACTGAACAGCAATCTGTTGTTCTTAGAATGGAAAGTGAAACATGATGATAATAACATAATCTGCTTCTCTGCACAGCATCAAATATGGATTTTGTGTTGATGGCCTTGGGGTAGATTTTGGGATGAAACATCCTTCTTGTTTCAAGCAGCAGAACAGTGCGGTCTGACATGGTCTTCGGTGTCCAAAGAGGAGCACAAAGTACACAATCCTAAAATGAATGTCTTCTGCAGTGTGTGGTTGCAATGTAACAACTCTGTTTCACTTGGGCACCTTGGCATTTCTACCACTGCATCTAATGACATGCTGTAGAACTCTTTATCAGCCATAAAAAATGCATTTTTTCCAACTACTGAATATAAAAGAATTAAAAAAAAATTAAATTTAAACATATAATCAATGTGAACTGAAATGAACACAAGAACATGACACATTTACAAAATAATACTGTACAGTCACCAAAATAGGGACATGCCATCACAGAACCATGCTGAAATGAAGTTACACTGACGGATCAGACACTGCACACCTTGCAGGTCTTAGCGATACCAGGGACAGCAATTGCAGGAGAACACAACAGGATATTTGACTCTAGAATTTTGGATGTAGCTTTACCAACAATATCTTTTAGGAATTTGCTATTACTGTTGAGGTGGGGGGTGTTATTTACAGTACTGGATGGTTGTGGGAACAGCTGGTAGTATGTTGTTTAGCACTGCTGAATTTGGACCCAAAGGTTGCAGGTTCAAATCTCTCCTGTAGCTGGAGAAATCATGAGCAAGGTACCTACCTGAAAAATTGCTCCAGTACAAAAATTACCCAGCTGTATAAAGGGGGAAATTATTGTAATGTTTAAAGTTGCTCTGGAGAAAAGTATCAGCTAAATGACTAAATGTAAATGCAATGGTCAGTGCTTCCAGGGTAATGTAGAGGTTCATCCATTCCAGAAAACAGCCAGATTGACACCACTGAGGAATTGAAACCTTTTGGTTGGAGGCACCAAGTGTGCATTTCAGGCCCAAAAGGTCATGTACAAGTGTCTGACACAAGTCATTGCACAGAATAAAAAAATCCTCTGAGGAGAAAAAATGACCATGTAATGGAGAAAAGTGGAGCTGTGCTGAATGAATTAGAAGGGTATGTATCTTCATCAGTTATTGCAGTATTTTTTATTCTATGGGAACATGCTACAAAAGGGATAAGTATAATTCAAAAAAGAGAATTAATTAAGAGAAAGGAACATTCAGGCAAAAGAAAATGCTAAAGCTATGAATTAATGTATATATGGTGAACGATGGATGGTATTAATCAACAGTAATACACACACACACACACACACACACACACACACACACACACACACACACACAAACTGTCTGAACCACTTGTCCCATAAGGGGTCGCAGGGAGCCGGAGCCTAACCCAGCAACACAGGGCGCAAGGCTGGAGGGGGAAGGGACACACCCAGGACGGGACGCCAGTCCATCACAAGGCACCCCAAGCAAGACTCAAGCCCCAGACCCACTGGAGAGCAGAACTCACTCCAACCCGCTGCGCCACCTCACCCCCCACCTCAACAGTAATAGCAAATTCCTAAAAGGTATTGTTGGTAAAGCTACATCCAAAATTCTAGAGTCAAATATCCTGTTGTGTTCTCCTGCAATTGCTGTCCCTGGTATCGCTAAGACCTGCAAGGTGTGCAGTGTCTGATCCGTCAGTGTAACTTCATTTCAGCATGGTTCTGTGATGGCATGTCCCTATTTTGGTGACTGTTTTGATCAGACCTGATGTGATGTTCGCAGCATCTCTACCCCAGAAAATCCACCTTCGGAAAAAAGAGAGAATGTCGACTCTCTCTGCTGGATCTTCGCAGTTCATATCACACATTTTTGCACATTTCTTTGTTTTTTTCCAATGTTGCGAAAGCAGAACGAGTCACATGCGGCCATTTCGGTTCCCCGTGTCCTCAAGTTGCACCAGACTATTGCTTTTCTTCTCCTGTAAGTGTTTCAAACAAGGACAATTCATCAAGCCCTCATTGCTATTCAACAAAGCGTCAGGAGGCAAAGTGACAGGGCATAACAATGAGTTCAATTTAGTTGTGGTGTTTTCAGTAATCAAACTGGATGCAACTTGAAAGTGTACTATTCGCTCTTGAATATGGAGTACCCATTAGCTGGACAATCTGACTTCATTTATTCAATGAATTATATGATATTCAGAGAGAAAACACATTCACAACTGCAGTATTTTAGACTTAATCATTTTATTCTTATATGATGGCACATGTTATATGTTATTTTTCTTAGTTATGACACACCGCAGATGCCAGTTTGCTACCGGTGCTCCGATTCAACAAGGTGTAACCCAAGGTCAAATGTTTTGTCCACTTATTTGAATATTTCTGTTTTTGCCAAAAGTCTTGGTTTTCATTTGCATAATGATGTACAACGAAATGGTACAACTAACACTGTCTCAGACAGCACTGTCAGTTTTAGCCATAGTATCAATAACCAGTGGTTCACCTCAAATTTTGCAAATCAGTGCTTATCCAAATTTATTGGGTTTAGTATTGGAACTTGTGGCTGACCTTATGTTTGAACATCAAAATAATAAGCAAAAAGACAAAGTCAGGTTGTGTCATCAACTGTTAAAATCTTTGTTTCCTCTCACCTTCACTGCCTTTATCGTCTGCTGAAGACCATCCAAGTTAAAGCTATGCATAAAGTTCAATGTGTCCATAACTTAGGAGCTAGAGTGCAGACTCATCACATCACCCCTTCCGTAGAAAAGAAAGGCTGGTTCATTGGTAAATCCTACATGTAGCTAAAGTGCTGTTGCTGACATTCAAAGCATTCAGCAGGCTCCCAAAAAAGTGTGTGTTGGGTGTGTGTTGGGTCGGCAACAGCTAAAGATGCCAAATCAGATTCTCATCCTCTCCTTTGGAGGATAACAGTATAATGGCACCTACTGCAGAACTTATATTACACTTCAGAGGAAAAGGGCATTAGCACTAGATTAAAGGTATACATTTTTCCATTTTATTAATGACGTTCAAAGTGTAATATATAAGGCAGTCGGTTTGTTTTATTTCTTCTTCAATTTTACTATTTAATTCCTGTGCTTTTACAGATATTCTGTTCATCTTTTTTCTTTGGATGCAATTTTACTTACCCTCAGTTTAGTCAAAGTAATATATATTTCCTTTGTACTTATTATTGGGGCTACAGCATGAGTCGCGTGTGACCCATAAAACAATCCAACTAAAGGCAACATCTCCAGTAAACAGTAACACAGGCTCTAAAGAAGGTGTTTCTAACATTTTATAACAATTTTTCACAATAACAACTATTAGTTTTTTTTCAGTAAGGAAAAAATGATAAAGGTAAAAATATTACACTGTCTCAGACAAACAGATGAAATGAACAAACTACTACTTTTGTATGGAAATATGCAAGGAAGAAAAAAGCCTCTTTTCTTTTAAATGTGATGCTAACATTTAAGGAAAACAAATTGTTGCGAACTGCTCTGTTTGTTTTTAAAAAAAAAAAAACATTATTTTCATACTCTGAGTTGTAGTTATTTGAGAAATTCATTCAACCGTATGGATAAAAATTCCATTAGATACATGTGAACTATTTATGAGCATTATTAACTATTGATTAGACACTATTCATAGTAATGGTTTGCTTAGAAAACATTTTGGACGATAAAATAAGTGTGCAGATTTTCCTTGCAGCTTAAGTCTGGAAATGCAGTTTATTGTAGGAACAAATATATTTGACTTTCAAAAAAAACTTAAAGTGCAAAAATTAAAACACCAAGATGATCAACACATTAAAAATTAACTGATTGCTAACCGCGATGGTGTTCAAAGCACATTTTCCATATCCAAAGCAAAGGCATTCCTTTTAGTGCAACTTTAGATCGCAAAGAAGTTAGAATTTCACCAGAGAAACAACGTAAATGAAAGAGGAAGGAAGAATTTAAATATGAAAATCGATGTAAGAGGAAATTTAAAAAATGTTTTGCATTTAAGAATTTTCGAGTGAAGTCTCAGAATTTGCTGCCACGTTCACATTTGAAGGTTTCCAATTTACATCCCACCTACTGCTGTAGCACCCTTCAGTAAGGTACTTACCCTGAATTACTCAAGTAAAAATGACAAAGCTGTATAAATGGGTATATCACTGTAAGTAGCCTAACATTGTACGATGCTTTGCAGAAAAGTCTTAGCAAAATAAAAATCAGCAAAACACACACACACACACACACACACACACACACACACACTTTCAGAACCGCTTGTCCCATATGGGGTCACGGGGAACCGGAGCCAACCCAGTAACACAGGGCGTAAGGCCGGAGGGGGAGGGGACACACCCAGGACAGGACGCCAGTCCATCACAAGGCACCCCAAGCGGGACTTGAACCCCAGACCCACTGGAGAGCAGGACTGTGGTCCAACCCACTGCGCCACCACACCCCCCACAAATCAGCAAAACATTAAAAAAAATTCTTGATTCTCATAAACACAAAGAAATGGCATGTTAATGAGTAAATTAATTAAGTAAAGGAAAAAAATGAATGAATGAATGACATTTATTTAGTAGATCCTATTCTCCAAAGCGACTTCCAATGGATACTATGTAGTGTAATCAGTCCACGTACCTTATTCACCAAGGTGACTTACACTGCTAGATACACTACATACACTGGGTCACTCATCCATACATCAGTGGAACACACACACTCTCTCTCTGTCACTCACACACTACGGGTGAACCTGAACAGCATGTTGTTGGACTGCGGGAGGAAACCAGAGCACCCAGAACATGCAAACTTCACACAGACTGAGCGGGGATCGAACCCACGTCCTCTTGCACCAACCAGGTGCTGTGAGACAGCAGCACTACTCACTGTGTCACCATGCCACCCTATGAATGAATGAATGAATGATCAATTAATTGATCAATTAATAATTAATTAATTAATTATTAATTAATTAATTATTAATTTAATTGACTGATTGATTGATTGATTGAAAGGAAAAAAAATCTGTTAAGCATGATTAGTGCATACTTTAGATGTGCTGTAGAGTATTCCGCTATTAAAGAACTCATTATTTAACAGAATCAGACCCTTCTGTGCTGTATTCTGACCTGAAGAGGGATATATATCCTAAACAAAAATATATTCTTGTTTAAGATAGTCAGGTGTAATAATAATAATAATAATCCTTTTATTCTGTTTCATTACTTTGATGCCTGGAGGAAAATAATAGCAAAAGGTCAGTCCTTCACAAAACACGGACAGGCGAGAGAAAGTGGGGGAAAAAAGTGTATAAAACAATGGCTGATGGTCTCGGGCCTGACAGAGGCGTACCGACATGCCATTTAAAAAGCAATGAGGCCCGGCTGGTAATCCATGTGAAAGCCCGCCGTCTGATTCTCCAGCCGCTGCTGCTATTGATTCCTGGTTTTATTGTACTTTGATTTCCATTTTGGTTATTTAACGAGGGGATGATGGATTGATGACCTTCAGTGGCGGCATTTTCCCGGAGTCATTTGCTCGATCGCACAGCATCACCGTCCCTCTGGCCAAGTAGCCCCACTGAAATGTAGGCTAAGGTCCCCTCCACGCAAACACTGTGTCTTTTTTGTTTCACATGTTCTTGTCTTTTCTCATTCTTTCCCTCTGTCCATCACTGCACACACTCTTTTTGGTTCTTTCCTTCCTTCCTTCCTTCCTTCCTTCCTTCCTTCCTTCCTTCCTTAACACCACACCACTTAGTTTCTTTTTCACAAATTCATTCTTTGCTGCTATCACTTATCATTTAAATTAGGTTGAAATCTCTACTATATTGGCCTGAAAAACATATGTTTGCAATATTAAAATTTGTAAATGGAGGGCTGCTCTGTGCTCGGTGTTTGCATGGATCATGTGGAGAGGCTTTCATTACCTCCAGTGACCTGATCTGGGTGCTGTTTCAGAGAGATTTCTGGAGACACTTCGGAAGTTCTTAAACTAAGACCCTGAGAACTTTAATGCAGAATATTTTATGTTGTATTACAAAATGCAAACTATTTTTTCTCCTTCAACTTTATTTTACACAAATCCAAACACCTAATTCAATAAGACACCTCCTTCTAGAGTTTAGTATTAAGATTAATTTTATATTTTTGGCTTTATTTAATGCCACTTATCTTACCTGCACTCTGCAACTGTTTTGCAGTAAGAGTACAAAGTGCATACATAAAAATGTGCTTATGATAAACTTAAATAAAATCACTCTCTTTCTATATAGAGTTGATTTGAGCTGTAAAAGCATTAAACCGAAGGGTCGTGAATCATCTCCTGGGCTTTGGGTTTAGCTGTGGGATTATATCCACGAGTTTGCATGCTCTCCCTGTCTTCGCATAGGTTTGTCCTGCGTGCTCTGGTTTCCTCCATCATCCAAAGGCATCCCTTTAAGGTATGTATATGGGTGTGTAAATGTGATTGCCCTGTAATGGGCTGCCACCCATCACCTCATGCTACAGGCTTCTAGGATTAGCTCTGGAAATCCATGAAGCATTTCAGCAAGTGGTGATCTACATGTACATTTATTCACTTAGCAGACGCTTTTCTCCAAAGCAACTTACAATGGATACTATGTAGTGTTACTAGCCCACTGTCACATTCTTAGAATAAATGTATCGAAGTGCCATAAGTGGCCAAGCATTTTTATTTAAAACAGCTGAAAACATGGACTAAGAGGGAAAAATGTTACTTTATACAGTGATACTTAAAGAATTTTATCCTTTTTGAATGAAAGGATTTTTGAATAGTTAATGAATGTTACTCCAGTAAACTTGTAGCCTGTTACATTCTGAGAATAAATGTATCAAAGTACCTGGAGCGGCTATATCTATAAATATGCACATTTTTCCGGCAGACTACGAAGGCTAGTTTTTTGACAGTGCACTGTAAGAATAAACATTTTCTCACTGTTGATATCAGTACTGGAAATATATGGACCGGACCAGTGAAGTGCCTCAAGAAGCAATAACCCTTGCATGCCCTACCTCCTTTTTATGTACATCTAAGGGTCATGGGCAGGACTACCTTGTTATATCCTCAATATCAGTACTTTAACTCAATTTCTCCATGAACCGGCAAACTGTTAAATAGGTTATAAAATGTGCAAAGGGCAAACTGCTGCCAGCATACTGATGTGCCCTGGAAAATGGTGTCTGCTACGCAAAAGTAAAAAGCTGCTGTATAAGAACAGGCGGAAGCATGCAGTGCAATCTTTCCAAGGAAGACAAATTTATTATAAAGGGTGGAAGGTTCCCTACTGGCCTTGTCTGCTCGGCCAGAAAAGCAATTAAATATTTAAAATAGAAGCTAGGTGAAGTGTTGCCATAGCGAAGCAAATAATGGTCGGCCAGACAAAATGCTGATCTCTCTCCTCCCAACTTTGTTCTGTTAATTAACAGACTCATAAGGTTCGAGACAAAAGGATCACCGGACCCCAGACTCTGAAGATCCCCTCTCATTTTGATGTGCAGCCTGCTATGGAAAATAAGAAAGTAGATGATATTGAACCTTTCACCTGGAAGATAATGGAAAATGGCAAAGCTTGGCTACTTCGTGCTCCCTTCCCAATCCCCTAAACTATTGTAATTCCAGGGGTCCAGGGGCCCAAAGTCTGACCACAGAGATCAGTAGATCTGCTACTTACAGTTATAACTGTGGTTAATTTGGACTTCAGGTTAATTGTGCAACATTCCCAAACTTCTTGTTTCAGTTCATGAATATTTTTTAGACTTATTGCTTGCTTGAATGGACTGCATTTGAATGCCTCAGCATTACAGCAAGATTTGAGGTCAAAACTGAGCCAGCCTAAAATATTGTATGTCATTTTTTTATTTTGTACTGTGTTTTGGATTGTGGTCACTTTTCAGTTTTATACCACAGACAACCTGATATTCTGCTGTAGAATTTGCAGATGTAAATTGGAATACGCTGGTGTCGCAACCGGACGCAAGTCGGACACGAACACGTGTTGCTGTAACGTCTGAACGTGGACATTAAGTATAATGACCCAGAGTGTATTTATAAATGCACAGTGCAAACTGGGAATTACAGTGTAGAGGTGAAAGAGATGCACAGTGTATTGTCACAACGGTGAAAAGTGAAACGGGAATCTGCGAGTGGAACTTGAATATGGAGATGTGACGGAATACCGGACTAGAACTCTGGACCTGGACAGGAGAACAAAAGGCAAGTGTAGACAGGAAGGGCACTCGAGACTGGAACATAAAGACCTATGGAACAAGACTTCAAAAACAGGTAACTAAAGTTCACCAAAAAATCACAATGATTAGGAATCACTGACTAGGAATCTACAGTTTTGCTTCAGTTGTTCGTTCCTTTCATACTGGACTAATCACCAGATTGTGAACAGGTGAATAGGTGCATGAGTCTGGGCTAATGGCACCGAGTGGTACCTCCTGTGGCCCCTAAAGGTATTGTCCCTGTGGATCATGACAATTGGCCCCTCAATGGCTGCAAGGCCTCCAGGCCCTGAGGAAGCAAAGCAGCCCCACAGCATTACATTCCCACCACCTTGCTGCACGGCTGGGATCAGGATTTGATGCTGGTCTGCAGTGTTTTGTTTTCTCAAAACACAACGTTGTGTATATTTACAGAAAATTTCTACCTTTGTCTCATTTGTCCAGCATTGTTCCAGTAGTGCTACGGAACATTCAGGTGGTCTTTTCATAATTTTAGATGGGCAGCAATGTTTTCTTTTTTTTTTTTTTTTTTTTGGAGAGCAGTGGTTTCCTCCATGGTACCTTCCCATAAACACCACTCTTTCTCAGCTATTTTTCTGATGATCTTCACACAGCAGAAACCAGGAGTAAAAGGGTTTTTTCAAGCCAGCCATACTGAATTACAGCAGCCACTATCTCTGTGGCTCTATTGATATACTAGCTGTCACGGAGCCAAACAAGCCTATCCTTTCAAATTACGTATACAAATGTGTTATGTCAGTCATTTCAAATGACAAAGTTGAAGTGAGAGTTTCTGTGAGTTGCAAGACCAGGAACCTCAAGACTATGTCTTCCACAAAGTCTTGATTGTATTCCCAGGGAGGATTTTTAAAAAGACTGGAAAAAATTTAACAAGTATAGGAATATCAGTGTTTCCAATAATAAATATATCATAAAAGTGTATGTGAGTCACTACATTATCTCATCTATTTTATCATCTATTTATTTTTATTTACTTCAAAAGAAGGGTTAGCTCTTTAAAAGGTAGAAGATGACTGTGAATGATGATGTATAAGGTTAAGTGAAACAATGGTTTTTCCTTTCGAGATCAAGGGCCCAGGGGAGCAAAGCCCAGTTCTTAGATTTGGCACCTCGATGTATGAGATTATCAGGACAACAGCAGCACCATTTTTTCTTGCTTGCTATTCCTGTCCTGGCTTGCTCGAAGTCAGCAAAATCCCTAGACCTAATAGCAGGAAGGGGAGAGAGAACTACTCTCATTCCACTCTGGATGTAGTTAGAAAAAGGCATCTCATTAAGTGTCCTCACATGATTTTAATTGTAAAAAACTTAGTGATCGTTATTTGTGCTTGGAAAAAGATTATCACTGCACCACATTACTCTCCTGCCATTGTGGGAAGCAAAGCGGGTGGTGTGCCAACAACTGTAAGAGGGGCATCATGGGAAATGTTGACAAATCATCAGAAATGTTCCCGAGCTCAGATCTTTCTAATTCGCTGTGATTCCTTTTGCTGGTGTTGTTATTGCCTTTCCATGAGGGAAATAAAAATTGGTAAAGAGAGATGAGTTGTGACTACAAACCAGCATAACAGTTTTGTGGGATGGAGGATACAGAAAAGACTGAAAAGGAGAGCAATTTGTTACAACTCCAGGGTGACATCTGGATGTAATCTGACCAGTTTTCTTGCCTGCAGTTTAAAAAAAAAAAAAAACAAAAAAAAAAGTATAAAGGGCTGCAGACAAACATGCCATGCACAGTAGCAATCTTGTTAAGGATGCAAGGAAATACGTATTTTTTTCCATTTGGCTTTAATTTTTTTCCAGAACTAAAATGCAAGGATTTACTCAGAGCACAAGAAAATATTTTATTCACACAGCTGGTAGAGCAGCCGTTAGAGGTGCTGCCTTTGAACCCAAAGGATGCAAGTTTGAGTCTCACCTCCAGCTGCAGTATCCTTGAGCAAGGTACTTATCATAAATTGCTCCAGCGAAAATTACTCAGCTGTATAAATGGGTAAATAACGGTAAGTAGCTAAACATTGTAAGGTGGAGAAAACTTTGGAGAAAAATGTCAGCTAAATGTAATCAATAGATCCATCGGTCCCTTTTCAGTTACTTTTTATTTTTAGTGGTAAGGCAGCACAGTGGTACAGCAAGTAGCACTGCTATCTGTGCGCCTGGGTGGTGTGTGAAGATGTGAATTCAATCCCCACTCAGTCTGTGTGGAGTTTGCATGTTCCCCTGAGTCTGCATATGTTTCCTTTGGGTGCTCTGGTTTCCTCCCACACTCCAAAAAACATGTTGTTCAGGTTCACCCGTAGTGTGTAACAGAGAATGTGTTCCACTGATGTATGGATGAGTGACCCAATGTAAGTAATGTATCTAGCAGTGTAAGTCACCTTGGTGAATAAGGTATGTGGGCTGATAACACAACATAAAGTTCATTAGAAGTCACTTTAGAAAAAAGCATCTGCTAAGTGAAGTAATCTAAATGTAAACATACTTACAACGTTAACAATACTACGACGAAAAGTGAACCTAGTAATTGACAGGGTATAAGGAGTCCACCCAGGACAGGATGCTTATCTACTTCAGGGCACTCACACACATTCACTCACATACTAGCCGTTTGCCCAAGGAATGTGATCACAAGTACAGCAGAGCAGGGCCATGCATGGGGACAAGGGCCTCCGAGTCTCTTCAGACGGGGGCAAACAGGCATATCGCACAGAAGTTGCTGGCAGAATCTTTACCTTTCTCCAGGCTCGCAGAGGCAAAGTGCTGGAATTTCTGATTCAAAGCAAAAGATGACCTCTGAAACTCTTTCTCAACCCCTGGGTTTAAGCATGCATGGCAACTCCATCACAAAACCGTACCACTTCAGGGCTCAGAGGCTTTGGCCGTTCGTCGGCTTTGTCATTCTGGGGGAAACACTCGCATCTTTACCGACAAACAAAACGAAAGAGCACACGGAGCGATACCAACTTCATTGTAGGATGCTTCTAATGTTTACATTCACATTTATTTATTTATCGGACACATTTCTCCAAAGCGATGTCCAGTAAACTATGTAGTGTTATGAGCCCACACACCTTATTCACCAGGGCAACTTACACTGCTAGATATACTACTTACACTGGGTCACTCATCCGTACATCAGTGGAACACACTCTCTCTTTGTCACTCACACACTATGGGTAAACCTGAACAGCATGTCTTTGGACTGTGGGAGAAAACCCAAGCAGAGACGGTGAGAACATGCAAACTCCACACAGACTGAGTGGGGATCAAACAGACTGAAGCGGGGATCGTTATGTGAACATAATGACTGACCGTAAATGACTGTACCGCAACGCTCCTGCACGGCCTAACCACAGCGTGCTGAGACTGAGCAACGCATTCCGGGGAACTTTATTTAATGCTCATAAAGGTTTCATCTCAGCACATGTGCTTCTTATAGTGTTCCCCAATGGTGAGCGAAAGACTCCCTTTGTTGTGGTCCAATTAAGGCATTAATTGCCATCGGCCTGAAGAAACCCTGAGATGAAACTTTTACAACGGTTCTATTAAAATTCAAAGGTTTCCAATGAACAGCTGCAGGCCAACATTTCTTTTTTGTTTTTCCAGAAAACGTAGTAGCACAGCAGTTATTAATTTGCAACATACATAGCTGTTTCTGTCCTTGTACCTCGGCAAACGTGAGCTGTTTTAGCGCTAATGATCTTCGTATTGTATGTTAGCGAGAGTGCTGAATGACCCACAGTCTTGATGACGGAACCTGGCTTCCTCTTAGGGCAGAGGTGGCATCAGTAGAAGGAAAAGTGTGTAAAGGGGCTTAAAGACAGTTAGAAATGGGAGAGAAATTCACTGTTGGGTGACTGAAAATTCAGTTGAAGCCAGTTCTCATTTCACTGTCAATTTGCTAGATGTTACAGCACAAAAAATTTGCTTTTTTGCTCATCAACTCGTAATGCGCTGGAAGTTGCATAGCTGCATTGTGCGTGTGTGTAATTATTCACAGAATAATTGCTAATATACTCATATACAAATCGTAATAATTATATGATAATTATACCAAGAAAGTATCTAATATAGTAATAATTACTAATATAATTACTAATAACTACACAGTAGTTACTGTGATTATGAGTAATTTAGTACTTGGATGTGAAATATTGCAAGGATTTTTTTTTACCCCCAAAAACCTTGGTAGATACAATCCTGAATTAGATGCCTTGAGTTTGCTCTATGAACACTGTCACTTGGTTTGACAGTTTGAAATGCTGAGGATCCATTAACTTGTAAGTCAGAGATGACATGGACATTTAGACTGACATAGTGAATATGTAGAGTACAGATACTGTGCTTTGACTTGTTGTGCTGTGTTTTGACACACAAAGTTCATAGCTATTGTCCAGCCTCAAGGCTACCACAATTTCAACTGAAGCAGCACAAAGGTCAGTGCAAGACACCCTTTGCTTCACCGAAGTGAGGACGACAAAGGTAACCATTTATACTGCAAGTTTGTGATATACAGCATTGAAGCTTTGAAAGTGTAAACAGCAGGTGTGCAGAAATGGTGCAGAAAAGATGCAGGGTTTGGTACACACAACAACACACACAGGGGGCCACTTCCACACACAGGAACTCTGGGTTCAATCACAGACTTGGGTTCCGAATCTCAAACACCCCTCCCAGCTGGAGACAGTCAAAACAAGTAGTCAGTGGTGATGTGTTGGGTTGCCGGTGTATCTTGAGGGTCTGTTCCCTCCCCCTGTCAAACTAGTCATGCATGCCTCAACCAGATTGATCAAACCAGGGTGATCCTTGGGTGCTGTCCTTTCGAAAGGTCACATCAACTTGAAGTGTAGTACCTAACATTGAAAGCACTGCACAGACCAGATGAACCAGCTTGAACCACTAAAGCCGGCTTGAAACCTCTTGAAAATGGATCTGAACCCATAGCAGTCAGTTTAGAAACCAGTAATATATCACATGCAAGACACAGAACCTATTGTATACTTTTTACTCTTTCAACTTTAACCTTTTCACGTACTCTTGTGCCACAATGAAGTAATGCAAAAAAAAAACAAAAATTGTTGAGCACATTATAAAGTTTCTAAGTTATCGATTGTACATGGTTTCATTCCTTTATTAATTATATGACAGCTACATGGTTGTGTTTATACAACAAGAACATCCTGAGTTTATGTAGAACCTGAAACTGTTAACGTAAAACTGTTGCCCTTCGTGGCGTCAAGTCCATAATATTCTAGTACTATTTTCAGAGAAGTGTAAAATTCCCACTGAGTTAAGTCTCTTGGTATGAGGGCGGTGGGTCTGATATTCTTTAGGGAGGTTCATACGCAAGTGCTAGTGGAGTGAAACTGTTCCTGCTGTCGGAAGTTTATTGCTTTACTGCTGGTAGCTCATGTCACTAAAAGAAAGGGATTGGGCTACATTCTCCCATGACATAGCACTTGAGTAACGAACAATCTGTGTTTAGTTCATCCCACCATGCTCAAGCCCAAATCCCTTCAGCATACCTCCCAGCACCATTTTCTCAGAGAACATGAGTCCCAGGATAGGCTGCTCTGCAGTTAATTACAACTTAATTACACCACATCGCTAAGGGAAGATAGAGAACACTGGAGCCCTTGCAAGGCTGGCTGGCCTCTGATGAAAGCAGGCTGGGCTGTGGGTTTGCTTTGTGTTCTCGTTAGAACCAATTGTAAGAACTGAATCCCTGGACATTCCTTGTTCCCCGGAGGGAGAGCAGTTCTCAACAGAACCTGAGTACAGACATGCCTCACTTAACGACGGGGATACGTTCTGAGCAATGGGTCATTTGGCGATTTCGTCATTGTGTGAGCATCATAGAGTGTACTTATACACACCTAGATGGTATAGCCTCGATCATAGAGTGTAGTTATACAAACCTAGATGGTACAGCCTCAATCACAGCATGTACTTATACAAACCTAGATAGTATAGCCTCGATGCAGTAGAGACACGGTAAACACAATATTTATGATGTGCTGCCGGCGTAACACAGCATACTGTTTTACAGTAAACTTTTTTATAAGTAGAAAAAGCACACTGTAAAATAAGGATAAAAAGTAGTGTATAGTAGATACATAAAGCAGTAACAGGTGTTTATTATCATAAACAAGCATTATGTACTGTACATAATTGTATATGACTGGTAGCGCAGTAGGTTTGCTTACAGCAGCACCACCACGAACATGTGAGTAACACGTTGTGCGATGACGTTACGATGGCTACAACGTCACAAGTCAATCTGAATTTTTCAGCTTCATTTTAATCTTATGGGACCACTGTTGTATATGGGGTCAGTCGTTAAGAGGCGCATGACTGTATCAAAGTATTCTGTAGCAAACAGGTAGCAAAATTATTTCAGTTAGCTGACTCTTTTCTTCAAAGCAATGTTATATTTACATTCTAAGGTACTTAAAATTATTCAGTCATTTATGCAGGTGGCTTATTTTTCACTGGAACAAACATTTTGTGAAATGTGCTACGGTAGGAGTGGGTCTTTTGACTGCAGGCAACATCCTTAAAATATATCCTGTTGACCCTGCTATCAGTATTCTTACTTTGAATACCTAAACCGCTGCTTCTGCTACTACTGTCTTATTGCTAAACTGGAGCTTTTATTCAAAGCGATATATGCTGAGATATTTCATGCTAAGCACATTGATGGCGTGTAGTAAAACACAACTACTCTTGGGAGCTGAACGTACAACCTCCCAGTCACAACCCTTACTCTACCAGCTGCCATACGATATACATATACAGAATCCTGTATTATACACAGTTTTACATGTTCACAAGAGGTACTGAATCATTCATACATGTATATTTTTAAAAATAAAAAGACAAAGTATTGCTATTTTTATTTTATTTTTGTTTTTTTTCTGATCTACTCACAAAAACAGCTTTATCTTTTACTGCTCCTTACAATTTCTCATCAGTAAAAAACACATACAAACTTAGAAAAGCTTGTATATCTTTATGACTTATGTGCTGAATATTTGTATGCTCTTCCCCTTGAATGAAGTGAAATCCACATGATATGTTGCGGCTGCTCTCCCTAATACAACGTGGACACTTTCACTCTAATTTAAAGTATAACCCAATCCAGCAGGACAGCCAAAGCAATCAAGTTATGTGTGTTATTCACTGACTGTAGATTGTGTTATAAAACATTGCTGAGTGGCACTTTAATACATCTATGTTCGGTGTTTTACGTAACACAATGAATTGGCACGCCACTAGCCGTAATAACCTGTCCCTTCGGCAATGTTATTGAAGGAAAGGTGCTGGAAATTCAATCAAATAGGAGTGTTTGTGTCGAATAACAAGATTGTATTTATGCTGTAGCACTAAATCACAAGTACCTACCCAGTCGACTGCACCAGTTATGTAAGGATCTGCGGACACCGTACTTGAGAACTCCACTATGCCACTCAGATTTATACCAAACAAATGGCATTTTCCATGTCATTCATCTGGATTCAGTCTTTTTTTTATAAACCCAAACTTTTAGCACATTACAGTACTATACGGTGTGGCCTAAGTGTTCATATAAAGTACTTTAATGTGTTCAGACAATTTGGCTCCATGAAATACAGAATTTGCTTTGCATGACTTATAGTCTTCAAGCCATTTTAATTATAATCACATTAATGCAAGTGCAAAGAGGTTCTCAAAGGAAAAATGGATGATTAAGACAAACCTGTGGTAAAGAGGTGGGATATCCCAAACCTAATTTTTTAGAGTCACCTTGTCAATTAGTGAGTGATTTATACCTGGAATGCCAGTCAAGGTGATCTACAGTACCAGACAGTGACTTCCATCTAATTAATATAGATGGTGCCCAATGCCGTACACCTTACTGCTGCTGTGGATCAGGATTTACCACGTGCTGAGGAAGAGATTTCACTGCAAATCAAGTATTGGCTCATTAGAGCACTTGACCATATGGGTATATTAAGATGCATTTGTCTTTCAGTGACTTGAATGAAAAGTAAAATGAGGCTTTGGAGGCACTGCAAAAGACAAATTTCTGTCTTACAGGCATTTTACTGAAGTTTTTGTGATGTTGCATTGGTGTGGTTAGTCAGAGAGCCTACGCTCCACTTGGCTCTCTCTGCCTGTGCTGAATCATTTGTTCTGCTTGTTCCTTTAGACACAGATTTTTTTTGGCAGTGAATTTCATTTGTTTAGCCGACACTTTTCACCAAAGCAACTTATAACGTTTATCTACCTGAACTTACCTATCCAGCTAAGTAATTTTACCGGAGCAATTTTGGGTAAGTTCCTTGCTCAAGGCCGAACCTGCAACATCCTGCGTCTTTATGATCTGCAGCGAAATATCACAGCCTCACCAAGAAAATGAGATTTTTAATATGTTTTCAGTCGATGCACTGGACCAACCCATCATGTTTCGGTAACAATGTGTTTGACTGCATATTTTTCTTTGTCTGCCTAAATAGTATAACTGATCTTAGCCAATACAATGTCTACATTACTGCAGATGACACTGGCAGCACACCCACCTTCACAATGTATAATGCAGCGGACTCACCAGAGTGAGTGTGTGAGAGAGATAAGGGCCCAATAAGGATGTCTCTCAACTCAACCACGAGACTTAAAGTATCATTTGCCCAAATGGAGACAACCGATGCAGCTCCGCAAAAGGATTTGTCCAGTGGAGCTCTATGGATAGGGTACACATTGCATGTCCCCTCAGACTTCTGTCACTCCATTTCTATCCCACTCTACTTCATCCCCCCTTCCCCTATATCACTCATCCACTCAGTTCTCTTCCTATCCTTCCTCTTCCTTTTGAGACCCACTCTGTATGGACTAATGGAGCCTCAGTGAGATTCAGATTTCAGCTGAACCACACTGAACTGGGTTGTTTCAAGGAACCCTTGACTTTCCTTAACACTCTTTAAGCTATTTTCAGCATCATAACAGTAAGTGCACACAGACACTCTGGGCACGTGCTATTACAGCAAGAACAATAAAACACTGGCCATGTTTTGCAGTGTTGTCCGCACCACATCCAGATTCATTCAGGGATCGTCCAGGGGTAATGTCATCGGTATCTTGTTTTTTGCGGTGCTGCGCAGAATGCCAGACAAGCTGGAATTCTCCGGGGGCAGTTTGGTGTTGTGATGACCCAGCCTTTCAGTCCTCTCACATTATATTCTCATCGCTATCCAAAGGACCACTCAGAAAAACTGACTCCAGACATTTGCCTTGAGCACAACAGAGATTGAGGAAGGAAAGTCCACACCTTGCACTTGACCTCAGAACACCCTAGTCAGTCAGTTTTGCCTTCTGTCATAAAGATAAATGCAGTTTGTTTGCTTATTTATTTATTTATTTTATTTATTTTATTTAATTTCTGCATCAAAGTTTGAAAATCTGTGTGTATGTATATGACCAAGGCTGTTAAACTCCCTTTCCTTTTTTCATGTATTAGATACTTTGTTATACCGCATAAAGTATCACTGAAGACAACTGATTAAGTGATTCAGTTCAGTTTAATTACATTTATTTTTGTATATTACACAAGCTGTATGAGGTGAAAACTGGTTTTTGAAGGATATGGGAAATGAAACATAGTGAAACTGTGCTGACTTAGTGAAAAACACACACAAACCATTACTTTAACTTAACCACAGCTGTGCTATCTTTCTTTAAAATCAAACTGCTGAAGTAACAGAGGAGCAGAGTAGCACAAATTACTCCCCTCCTCCAGAAAAAAAAATGTATAAATATATATATATCTATATATTATATAGATATACATATCTAGATGACCATATCAGACAAAACTTCAGAGTGATCTTGTAAATAAAATAAAGTGATCTATGGGCTCCTTCATTTGAGCACTGAAACAATAAGGTAGTAAAGACTGCATTCCACTGATCCCAGTGACCAAACTATAAGGGAATCGGATCATGATGACAAAACGAAGGACTGGAAGAAAAAGACGATAGTTAGTTTATGGAAGGGGGAGTAAGCCGTGATGGCAGATGCCACAGGCTGTTATGCCAGTGGCTCTAATTAAAACTTTAATGGGACGGCTGCTGATTTTTGCAGCACGGTCCTCTCCCCAGGATGCTGAGCCCTCTGTGAGATTCCACACCATAGGGACCCCGTTAAGGACCCCCTCATGTTTGCATCCACGGGGGGTAGGAAGAGACGATGAACAGCGTTCTGACATCGTCTTACTGGCAGCAGCCACCTAAGAATGAGCAGCAGCTTGAGAAGATCAAACCCAACCTTGCAGATGACTGGAGTTACCAAACAAAGAACATGTTCAAAAACCCCGCACTGAGAATGATCATGTTTAGAGTGAAAGTTTACATTCTCCAAGTTCAGCAGTAAATGGTGAGTGCGGTAGGTTGCATAGTGATTAAGAAAACACTGTGTTACTGTGTTTTTTATCCATAACACCAACCACCCACCCACATAATTGGGTGTACAGTGCATGTGTCATACATATATAGATTTCCCACCCTCCAATGGGTTGAATAGAGAGGAACCAGTACTGACAGAGCTCACTGTTGTACAAACTGGTTGAGCAAAGCAGAAACACCAGTTATGTAAGTTTACCTGACCCACATTACTGAACCATGTCACCAAATTGGGTTATTGAGAAAACCAGTGCCAACCCGTTGCCTCCCCCAGTTCCCCAGTCCCCCAGTCCAGACAATGCTAATGCCTCGGAGTTGGTCACCACCAGTGTCCCCTCTGTGTGACAGTGCTGCAGTCAGTCTTGTGTCGTGGGAAAACTGACATGTCCATGTCCTGCATAAAATTGCTTACTCTGGTATTTTGAGATAGATATAAACTGCTTTTCTGTACTGTATACTTCAAGGCTGTAATAAACGAGTGTTAAAAATAATCAGCAATTTTGGAAATTTACTAAAAAATAAACTGAAAAACACACACACATTTTCTGAACCGCTTGTCCCATACGGGGTCGTGGGGAACCGGAGCCTAACCCGGCAACTCAGGGCGTAAGGCTGGCAGTGGAGGGGGAGGGGACACACCCAGGACGGGACGCCAGTCCATCCATCGCAAGGCACCCCAAGTGGAACTCGAACCCCAGACCCACCGGAGAGCAGGACCCGGTCCAACCCACTGTGCCAACGCGCCCCCCTCTGGGAAAACACAATGTAACAAAAATTTTCTGATGTTGATTTTTTTTCATTTTCCATTCAGTTTTGTTAGATTCAGAAAACTTCTGGCGTTAGTTCGTACTAAACGTCAGTTCTTAGCAAAATATTCCAAATTCTTGAAATTAAGAAATTTTGGCAAAATTTGGACCCGAGTTCCAAACATAACGTATTCCATTACTTTTTAGGATCTGATGCTTTCCAGAATGTTCTGGGGCTTTCTAGAATCTTCCAATGGTGGTAAAGTACCAAACTAAAACTGACACTCTAGAAAAACTAGTGGTGTTTCAGTAAATTTTAACCGATTATAATCAACGCAAAAATCAACATAACTAAGAACTTTGAAAAATTTTGTTGTGTTGTGTAATTAAACCAAGGACTACTTTTAACCCACAAATCATTTTGGACAAAACTGATCTTATAAACAATTATTTTCAATTCGGTATTGAGTTTCTGAAGAGACAGCACGACTAAACTCTTTTCATTTCATGGTGAAAGCTGGCTGTTTTCTGAGTGAAATTGACCTTACTCACAGAGGAAAAATGGATGATGAGATGATTACAGGGATGAACATCCATGAGAAGGGGGAGTGTGATGTGGTTTCATTCCTTAATCACCCCATCCAGCAGAACAACAAGCTCATAAGCCCATTTTCATTCATAAACTAAAGTCTAAAACACATCAGTAATAATACAGCACACATATATTCTTCTTCGAGGTCATTTATGCAGTGGGAAATCTGACATCTATCTATTTATCTATAAATAAATAACACAGTGACATTGCTATAGACTACAGATACCAAAGTAAAGTAACCAGTCATTAAGAGAAAGAACTTCCATTTATTTATTTGGCAGACACTTTTCTCCAAAGCGACTTCCAGTGAACTTTATGTAGTGTTATGAGCCCACACACCTTATTCACCACGGTGACTTATACTGCTAGATACACGACTTACACTGGGTCACTCATCCATACATCAGTGGAACACACACTCACACTCTCACTCACACACTATGGGGGAACCTGAACAGCATGACTTTGGACTATGGGAAGAAACCCACACAGGGAGAACATGCAAACTCCACACAGACTGAGCAGGAATAAAACCTACGCCCTCTCACACCACCCAGATTATGCGAGACAGCAGCACAACTCGCTGTACCATCATGCTGCCCCTGACTGGAAATGAAGGACTGGGATTCAAACTGTGCATCTGAAAATTCCCTGGAAAAATACATGGCAGAACATTACAAAAGCATTCCCATCAGCTTTGAAATAAACGCTGTCCTTGACATTCTGTAATTGATGGAATATTTCACATCGCTAATGGCAATGGTGAAAAGCAGAGTTTTTTTCCTCTTTTTTCAGAAAATCATTTAAGTTGTCCTTTATTTGTGAAAGGAATGTTCTTTTTATCTTTCTTTGTTTTGTTCTTTCTAAACTGAGGGCAAAAAAAAACAAATTACTCCTGTGGATGTGTCTGTGAAAGACACCTTACAATTGACTTGTTCTTGCTGCATGTGTGAATACAGATCTGGATATCTGGATGTCAGTGGTCACTGAAAAATCATTTACTCTCATTTGTACAGGTAGGTGTTTTTCTGAAATTCATGTGATACATTTGACTACAAAGAAGTACAGCAGGACTCTTTGTTGGACTTGAACCAAAAACTTGTGGTTGTAAGCACAGGTCCCCATTCGAGCACTTACTTTCGTGGATACTGTGAGCTCAGTTGCTTTCTTTCATTATTAATACACAAAATGCTTGCCATTAATATGCCACCTACTTAATGAATGGGTTACACTAGTGTGCAATAAATACACTGAATGTGTTTGAAAGCATCTAGAGGTTAAAGAGACCACAGCACTGACTCAAGTGACATATTACCATCATAAGTGTCAGTTGTTGGCAATAATGGCATAAAACGGGGGCAAATTAGCATCTAAAGAACAATATAATGATCATTGTTCTGTAAAGTGACACGGTGGCACAGCAAGTAGTACGGCTGTCTCACAGCGCCTGGGTGGTCTGAGAGGATGTGGGATCAATCTCTGCTCAGTCTGTGTGGAGTCTGCACGTTCTCCCTGTGTCTGTGTGGCTGTGCTCTGGTTTCCTCCCACAGTCCAAAGACATGGTGTTCAGGTTCCCCCATAGTGAGTGAGTGACAGAGAGAGTGTGTGTGTCCTACTGATGTATGGATGAATGACCAATTGTAAGTAGCGTATCTAACAGTGTAAGTTACCTTGGTGAATAAGGTGTGTGGGATGATAACACTACATAGAGTTCGCTGGAAGTGGCTTTAGAGAAAAGTGTCTGGGAAATAAATAAATTTAAAATACTCTATTTCTGGAGGTACATCTTAAAGGAAGCTCCCAAGACTTCTTTTTAAAGGTGTTAAACATGGACAGTATGAGAGTTATTTCCAGGTCCTGTCCACTCCTTCCATTCGAACAGTTTCTACAACATCTCCTGTGACTGCTGTGTCCTCCACTGTGGACTACCAGTTTGTTCCACACTTCCCCAAACGCATAACGTGGCATCTCCATGTCCCCGTGGCTCTCCTCAATCCCCTGCACACCCGTGCTTCACACAGCTTCCAGCGTAAAAGCAAGCAAGGTGCTGAGGAAAACAGACACATGCTGCACTTCTGCATCCAAAAAGCAATGGGCCCTCGAGCCCTACAACGTCTAATCCGCACTGATGATCCTGATTCTTGAGAAACTTATGGCCACAGGTACTGCCCAAGGTGCTTCTATTAAAAACTTGAGAAAAAACAAAAGAGAGATGGAGGGAACAAGAGAGCGGGAGACAGCGCCCACCGGAGAGTCCGGCTTATAGACTCGTGTTATTCCAAATTTAAGCATTTATGCATCCGAAGTTTTGTTTAGGTTTGTTTTTTCCTGCCGGGTTTCCTTTTTGTCTGCACGTCAGTCAGGCCTCTAAATGGGCTCCCGCTCACCACCCCCCCTTCCCCACCCAGTCTTACATCTCACGCTTCAGAGCCTTACTGATCTGAAGCTGTGAAAAGCGGTTATTGCTCTCCAGCAGCCTGCACCGATGTGCACATGGGGGATTTCATGACATAAATAACAAAATGCAGGAACAGATTGAAGCCTTTCCCAGCCTCCTGCACAGACGGAGCACAGCAGCTATGCTAATTGCATCAAACAAGTCCCCTGGTTTAATTTATGTTGTTGCTATGGGCTTCTTTCTTCTGCTTCCGCAAGTGCTTCATGATGATGACTTTTTTTTTCCCTGTCTATACTCCTATAGTAGATGAACAAGAAGAACCATAAGGGTGCCTTGTTGAGGGTTAATGCCACCAGCAATGGAACTCCGCACCAGAGGTGGTTAAAGGATGGGCAAGGAAAAGGCAATGTTTTGTTAACTCCTCATATCTCACACCATCATTTCAAAGTGGAGGGGGAATTTGAACCTTAAGTTATTGCACCCACTCCAAATAATTGCCTCTTCAGGTATATATCTATGTGGTGGCAGGGTGGTATAACGAGTAGTGTTGCTGTCTCACAGTGCCTGGGTGGTGTGAGAGAATGTGGGTTCAATCCCCACTCAGTCTGTGTGGAGTTTGCATGTTCTGTCTGTGTGGGTTTCCTCCAGGTACTCTGGTTTCCTCCCACACTCCAAAGACATGCTGTTCAGGTTCACCCATAGTGTCAGATGTATGGATGAGTGACCCAGTGAAAGTAGTGTATCAAGCAGTGTAAGTCACCTTGGTGAATAAGGTGTGTGGGCTGATAACACTGTATAGAGTTCATTGGAAGTTGCTTTGGAGAAAAATGTCTGCTAAAGGTAAAATCTAAATGTGTTTGTACATACGTTTGAATGAGCAGATACAGAATTTTTATTTTATTATTTTTTATGTCCATTTCCGTTGCTTGTTGAGCACATCTGAAGCATGACTCCAGTGTACTATCTTCATTGCAGCTGTCAGCTCCTTTGAGCTCAGCCTCAAAACTGTAATAATATTATAAAATATGAGATTCTGTAAAATATGAGACTCCATGCTGCGACACACAGAATCCCTAGCCAGACACTTTGCTGACCAGTATGCCGGTTCAGGGAGTCTAACAGCAGACTGAGTTCAAGACCTCATGTTCCAATGTGCAGCTTATCCAACCTTTTCCAATGTCAGTTATGTCAGAGAAAATTTTTAAAAATTACATTAGATCAATGACATAACAGTTTTTCAGGGCAACAAAAAAAAATATTAGCAAGACTACCTTAGTGGAGTTATGCAGGGTACTGTGTTGCATTGCTTATATCTACAGACAAAACACACTCTTTTAAAGCTTAGGCAGTAGTAAGTAATTTTTAAACAATTTAAGAGGTTCTTTGGGTGATTTCAATACCTCTGTGCTAACCAAATATGGTCTTTTTTTCTCTGCATTTGAGAACTGGGAAAAGCATGGTGTAGAATACACAAGCCTACAATGTCTTAAAAAAATAAATGACCATATATTTTCATCTCTTCTATGACAAGTAAATGAGAAACACATTGGCGTATTTCTGATCGAAAGAAGGAGATTGCTTGGACAGCAAATTGTATCGCACTTATCACAACGTGCATGAAGTTACAGGTCCTCCCCACCACATCTTCAAAGCTCACGTAACACCAAGAACAAGACTTAAACTGAAGAAATATAATAAAACCTACAGTAAAAGTGCCGTTTCAATAATCATCATCATCTCCCCTCAGTGTGATCCTGTGCCTTTGGAGCCTGATGAATTCCAGGAACAGGGAAACCATGAGAAGAGCAGGAGGAGCAGGAACAAGCATCTGTAATTGCCATTCTGTTGTTACTTTTTACAAGTTGGCAAGCGGGAGAAAATGAGATTGCTTTCTAATGAATCACTTTAACCAGATTTATTCTCCCACACTGTTTTAAAAGCAATTAGACGTCTGCGGGGTTATTGAAGAAAAATCTGTCAACTGTGTGCAGAGATAAATATGTAGATTTTTTTGTTGTTTTTCGTGTTTTATGTCATTCTTACCCACACAAATTTAACTCTTTGAATCTGGATTTTTGAAGCAGGACATGCAGCGAAAAGCGCAACAAGAAAAACATCTAAGCACACGATTTTGTTACTAAAGCAAAAATTCTTCCATCCATCCATTCATCCATGCACTTATAAGGTTAGACCTCCAGTGATCTAGAGCCAATTCCGGGAAGCACAGGGAACAAAGAGGGGTTCACCATGTGCAGCGCACTAGGTCATCACACAGCACACACATACACACACATACACATTTACTAAAACATAAAACATAAGACAAACGATATTCATTGCCACTGTGACTGTTATAATATATGTATAAATAGTGGATATTTTAACCTATTATAATAATATAATTGCACATTGTAGTGAGGTGTCATAATTGTATAAAATATCTACAATTACATTCTTATAAATATAATAACATTGTAAATAAATTATTGTATAATTGTATACTACTCTGAAGACTCCAAACCACTACCCATGAAGAGTAGATTCTCCTCCCAAAACTACAGAGGGAATCCCAAGGTTTGGTCCAGGACTTCACTTCTGGCTGACTAAAAATGTCCTTTTTGTAACGAATATCATTCCAGGGCTATTTTATCATCACCTTTCTCTGTAGTCCCATTAAACTTCTGCATAATTTGACTCCCTGCAATACATGGGCTGCTCCAGCACCCCCTGGAGGATGAGTAAGGAACTGGATGGTGTGGCTCACAATTACTGCTGATTGGCCAATCAGGGAGACTGCTCAGGGCAACGCTCCATCATTTCCCACCCATCCAAGACAACTTGGCATTGGGCTGAGCAATAGCCATGCACCCGCATCCTCAGTGCGAGGGAGATGTCGCTTTACTGTGATTGCACCCTATGGAGTCTTCCGCACTCTGCGGGACCAGCAGCGGCGCCATTAGGAGTCGATTGTTTGAAGCAAAGCGCAGGCGGGCGTCGGTGATGGGGCTTTCAGCACAATGTTCGTCACTCTGCAGCAGCTGCACCGGCTGCTCCATTATAGCCTGTTATTCACAGTGTCTGGCCGTGGCATTATCATACAAAAATGGAACTATTTATAAGGTGGCTGGTCATTATAATTACAATTACTGCTGTTGTGCGTTTTTTTCTTCTCTTTAACTTCTCCATCAGTGATTTTGTACTTTGATCCAGCAGCTTTTATTATTGTAATTCCAGCTCTGATGCAAAATCCAATCTCGCCGGCCTGTCCATCCACCCTTCCCTTCAGCCTCTTCCTTTGCAATGTGTTGTCTGTATGTTGACCCGTGTCACTTAAAAAAAAAAAAAAATTATGACTCAAGTGCCCCCTGCTGGTCACTATAACTCAAAGCAAGTACTGTACACAAAAAATTCTGGAAAAAAGACTGAAAAACCTAAGATAAAGAGGTCGCACCATTACTGCATCTAAAACTTTGTTGCATAAGTTTTAAAGCATATAGGTTTAATGTTTCCTTACTTTACATTGCATTTCCCTCTCATCTAGAAGCACAGAATCTGGAAGTTTCTGACCAATTAAACACTAGCAATAAGAGCAGATGGTGAGGAAGCCCCTTCTCTGTACACTCACAGGCACACACACCTCTCTCTGTTGAGTGGAAATCATTGGCTTCCATCTGTTACATGCAGCACTGCACTTTGCATCGTACACATCCTGATGAGGGAAACTGATCCAGAGTGTCCGTTCGCCCAGAAGAGGACAGGGGTCGGCCAAGATGGGCCAGAGCTCTTTATATCACTGTTAGAGCTCCGTTGAGGAATGTCATTATAAAGCATTCAGACCATCCCGAGGACACAGCTGCGCTGTGCTCATATGCAGGTAGAGAAATATGAGTATCCCACCATCGACACACACACTCCGTCTCACATTTCCTCCATGTCACTCAGATCAGAAGATGGCCTAGTGCAAGATGAGCTCCTGAAACATTAGTCTTCATCAAATAGCAAACTGTAAGTGGCAAACTGCACATCTCACCAACATGTTAAAGTCACAGCTCATGATTTTACCCTATCTGCAGCTCTCAGGAAAGAATAAAATATTAATATTTTTCCTGCTTCGCTTCTTTCTTCAGTGCAGTACACGCAGTGCAGCACCCAGTACACACAGTTAATTTTATGTTTTTCACATATGAATTATTGTATGAAGGTATGCCATGAGATAGAAATCACACAAACTCAAACATGATAATGCTATTCTTTTCACAGAAAACTTACAGTTCCAGCACTTAATTGCCATATTCAGCATTCACTAAGACTCTGAAGATACATCACATTGAGATGCTCATTCAAAAGTACATAATATCTGCATATTGAATACATCTAACAGATACGTGGTAAGAAAAAGCCTGTTTTCATATAATTATTCATGAGCATCTATTCAGAGTTATGAGGATGATCAGTTTAAGGTACATGGCTATTCAGTTCAACAGCTGCGGAGTGCAGAGATACAGCCTCAGAGAACCTGGGAGCTGGAAACTCTGAAAGACCAAAGAATTTTCATAACAGCTGGCAGATATTACAAGGTCTGCTGGAGCATCAGCTTCATTCGATCGCGGGCAGCCATTGTCATGCACAAGGGCCCTTTTCCAGAACTTATGGCAAAGCCACAGATAACTGAGGAGAAGAAGAAGAAGGAAGAAGAAGAAGAAGAAGAAGAAGAAGAAGAAGAAGAAGAAAAGAAGCATGCATCTTTAATCTGCTATGAAATAAAGACTGCAGGTGGGCAATGATGGACTCCTCTTGTTCTTACTTCTGAGGCATCTGTCACCTATTATGTGTTATGTGTGGTATTATTAAAAGAGACAATAATGACAGTGACATTCTCTCGCTCTTTCCAACTCTCCCACTCTCATCCCCCTCTTGTTTCTAAACTCAGCAGCTGCTTATATTCCCTCATACGTACTTTCTCTCCTCCCCACAGATCATACTGCAGTCATTTTCCATATGGTCCAAATTAGAACTCAAAGAGAAGGATGATGTTATTGAGAACCTCTAATTGCTTAAGTAAAGGTTGTGGGAGCAACAAGGGTGCAATTCGTGAATGACAAAGGGGCTGGCTGTCGAGAATGGGGGCGCACTGATTATCGTCAGCAAATTGACCTGAAAGTTAACAAGAGCTCAGCGGTCCACATGACTGCAATATTAGTGCAGCGTGGAGGAAGTGAGAGGGGGGAGGCGAATACGCATGTGCCCTCTATTGCTACGCCATTCCCTTTAATTGTGGCTTCACAATAAGCGTGTATAGAGGGCACGGAAAAGCTAGCTTCACCGAATTCTTGTTCACCCTTTACCCACATCCAGGTGAATGAATTCCCACTGTAATTCAAAAGAGTTCTAGTTAAGACAGTCCACAAATAAACTAGATAATAAATACATTGTTTATTATATGTTTGGAGGGGGTGCGGTGGCGCCGTGGGTTGGACCGCGGTCCTGCTTTCCGGTGGGTCTGGGGTTCGAGTCCCGCTTGGGGTGCCTTGCGACGGACTGGCGTCCCGTCCTGGGTGTGTCCCCTCCCCCTCCAGCCTTACGCCCTGGGTTACCGGGTAGGCTCCGGTTCCCTGCGACCCCGTGTGGGACAAGTGGTTTTGAAAATGTGTGTGTGTGTGTATTATATGTTTACATTACTTCATTCAGCAGATGCTTTCTCCAAGGCAGCTTCCAATGAACTCTATGTAGTGTTATGAGCCCACACACCTTATTCACCACGGTGACTTACACTGCCAGATACACTACTTACACTGGGTCACTCAACCATACATCAGTGGAACACACACACTCTCTCTGTCACTCACACACTATGGGTGAACCTGAACAGCATGTCTTTGGAGTGTGGAAGGAAACCAGAGCACCCAGTTACACTACTTACAATGGGTCACTCTTCCATACATCAGTGGAACACACACACTATGGGTGAACTAGAATAGCAGGTCTTTGGAGTGTGAGAGGAAACCAGAGCACCCGGAGGAAACCCATGCAGACATGGGGAGAACATGCAAACTCCACACAGATTGAGTGGGGATCGAACCCATGTTCTCTTTCACCACCCAGGCGCTGTGCCACCTTTACACACATATTAAATGGTTCAGGTGAATTTGCGCTCTAAAATTCCCCCAGCGCACATGTCCAAGTGAATGATAGTGTGTGTGTGTGTGCTTGCCTTTCAATGGACTGGCATCCTACACAGGGTGTACTCTGTCTCACAATCTATGCTTCTACAATAGGCTCCAGACCACTGTGATCCTACATTGGACAAACAGGTATTGATAATGAAAAAAGAAAATTTACAAAAATAAATAAAACTTGAGCAAAGGTCAAAAAAATGCCTAAGAGTGATAAATGTCATCCTAAAGGTATTATAATCAAATCTGTATTCACCAATTTCATGTACTACTGGAGCCAAGAGGAATAACGGAATAAAATGCTATTGAAATACAATATGACTTATGACAAAGTCTAGTCTATGTGGATTTTAAATGACAACTTTATAAACCTAAGTTTTATTCTTTTTTAGACCATATTTGTAATTTGGAATTTTGATGGCCTTAATTAACAGCAAAATGAATTTCTTAATTGACTGCTTGCCCAAAGCCCTTCTCAGCAATAAGATATCTTCACTAAACATCAAAGAAATGTTCAGCTAATTGAGTGATGTCAGATATTTTCATTTGTAATCTCCTTCCAGCTCCTGACACCCAGACTACCTTTCGGTTGAGATCAGGGATGGCGAAGTTGACATAAATATTATATAATGGAAAATGTGCCGTCCAGCCACAAGTGTGACATGAGAGGGAAGAGCAGCTACATCAGAAACATCAAAGGGAGACAGAGCCGGAGGTCCATGTCCATCCTGCACAATCTGAGCTGCTGTTATTCATTACAAGATGGGTAGGATCTCCTGTTAGAATTACAGACAGGATTTACAGCCCAGTGTTATCAGCTCAGATAGGCAGCCTATTTATGACATGCTAATGAGAAGGAGAAACATGACATAAATTAACTAGGAGATGAAACATCAACTATACAATCAGAAGCTATTTACATTAACTCATTTAGCTGACACTTTCCTCCAAAGCAGCTTACAAGGTTAAGGTACTTATAATTATTTTTCTGTTTATAGAGCTTGGCAATTTTCACCATGGAAATTTTAATGTAAATACCTTGTTTAAGGGTACTACAGCCAGAGTTGGGACTCAAACCTGCAATCTTGGGGTGTAAAGGCAGTATCTGTTACCACTATACAAACAGCAGCCCCTACATTTGTTCATTTTTTATGTTTCTAAACGTTATATCATTTTTTTATTTTACACTGTAACAAATAATCCAAATTGGCCTGTAAAGATAGCCATTGTTTCCTCAGCAATATGTGGTGATGGTGGGGGGGTGTAGTGCTTAGAGCTGTCAGCTTGTAATTGAAGGGCTCAGGTTTAAATCTTCTTTCCTGCTGTAGTACACTTCATCAAGGTACTTACCTTGAATTGCTCCAATAAAAATGACCCAGATATAAACATTACGCTAGTATATAACGACTAACATTGCCTGTCACCTTGGACAAAGGCATCAGCTAAATAAAGAAACGTTAATGTGTTTTGCAGACAATATCAACAAAGAATAATACTGGCACACTCATTCTCACTTGCCCAGTATCCATCACCTTTCATGTGAAGACACAGTGACGATGACCCCAGTAGGTTATGGCAATACGCTGGTTAGGGAATACCCCGTATATGAAGTCAGTCCATGACAAATAAAAAATATTGTTTTAAAAACTCGAAATTTTTCATTATTCCAAACTTTTTTATAACCAAACACCTGACATTTACATAAACCGTTTGCAGCTGAGCAAATGGTTGATGGAAATATTAATTTAGCTCTGCAGGCAACTGAAAGTTTGGTTGGCCAACAACAGCCTCCAAGGACCACTGGATGTTCTGCCTTTTCTGCTATCTCAGGTCTTAATTTTTCATTGTTTCATTTAATTTCTGAGTAAGTCACCTTGCCTGGGGATTCAGCAGTAAATTAGATACTAATTGAAATTAATTCCAAAACTTCCAGGGCTTGTTTTACAATGAACTTTTAAACTTTTTAATTTGATTGAAGAAAACCTAATTTTAAAATATTTAAACTATAACCTGATTACCTGTTTTTTCCTGTGCAACGGAGCTGTATTAATTGACCATGTATTGTCATTTTTCCAATATATTATCAAATTTCAGCTACGGGCAGTTCCAGTCCTAGAGAGTCAAGCAACTCACACACACACACACACACATTTTCAGAACCGCTTGTCCCATACGGGGTCACGGGGAACCGGAGCCCAACCCGGCAACTCAGGGCGCAAGGCTGGAGGGGGAGGGGACACACCCAGGACGGGACGCCAGTCCGTCGCAAGGCACCCCAAGCGGGACTCGAACCCCAGACCCACCGGAGAGCAGGACTGTGGTCCAACCCACTGCGCCACCGCACCCCCTCGAGTCAAGCAACTTTTAAAATAATTTTCAGTTACCATACGCTTTACCCTGCTTACCTTTTAAATAATAAACTATAAGGTCCAAGGACTGAAACTGCCCATACCTTCCCGGAACAAAGCAACCACTATGTGTCACTTCTTGCCATTGTTACTGAAACTATGTCCGACATTGTGGTTTGCACCACCACCAATTCTACAAACCTTAAATAATACTAATAAAGCTGCTAAATGAAGAAGCTTGTGTATTCATTTACTGCGAATCTTAACACGATTTCTATTGACAGGACATTCTGCAGCCAGATTAATTGCTAATAATCATCTGCTCCTCCTTTCCGTAGAGAAATACTTTAATTTAAACCACATTTTTTATACATTACACACTTTCTTAAGGCTGTAGGACCCGGATGGTGTGCAACAAGCATGATGTTCTAGCTTTGCAGGAAATACAAGTACTGTCAGTGTAAGTGAAACATTTCACTGAGCTTGAGAATAGGAAGAACACAATAGCTATTGACCTTAACCCACGAAAATGGAGCAAATTTCACTCTTCCACCATATTTATGATTTTCAAAGGCTGGAAAATGCGGCAAAGTTAAACTGCAAAAAAGAAAATACACCTATCTGTTCCATTCAAAGTTTTGGACAAATGCTTTTGCAGTTTGCTTAAATCTGGGCATAATGGTGAAATAATCGCTTACATCTGCTGACATGAATGTTGTTTCTCCTCTTGGGGAGCTATGGAAACAAAGCCAAGACGTAATTCATGAACAAAAACAACTCTTATGTCGGGATATGCTATAACCATAAAGCAGGCTCACTGCAGGACTGTTAAAGAATGCACCAATCTAAACACTGAAGGCGAAGAAAAGAGAAGGGGATGAAATGAGGCATCATCCATTGCTATCAAACTGTCAGCCAACACTGACATGAGACTTTTTGTGCTGCAGCTTGGGATTCCTACAAGCAGAAATAGTCCCATGACATGTTTTTGGGGGTAGGAAGCAGATCTGATCAAGGAGGCACTGATTGTGGCTAATGCCCCAGGAGCCTCACGAGGCTGAGCCTGGAGGCAGAGGAACTGGCTGACACCTTGGTTCCCAGGGCATGGATCTTGGTTCCAGATTATCGTATCCATCCAGGATTCCTGAAGATCCCAGCAGGAGGGATGTGAACACAGAGGAAAGGAATGGAATCACTCCAAGGAAAAGACATCAGAGCTTGTCATTTGGTGGCAGCAGACTGGTCAGATGGGACTCGTGCACAAGAGAAAGGAAAACTTTAGTAACAAAAGGCTACAGCTGACTGAGTGTGAGCCTCAGACTAAGTATTACGCTCATTGGTTGGCTAATATAGGCACTTGAAAAAAGTTTTGGTTCTAAATTTGTGTATCCTCAAACCTTCTTTTAAAATCCTTTGGCCTCTATAAAGTCATTTGAATATGATAAAGAAACCCAAGGGTGCTTTGCTTTTCGAGACAAAACATCCCACCCTAACCCCCCACGATCTGCAGTCTGGAACAATGAAAGCGCATCCGATTGAATAAGTAGAAGCCATCTCCACTGTTGAGGGGATGATGCTGCCTGTGTACTCACTTTCCCATTTTCTTCTGTGGGAGCCAGAGGGGGCGACAGCATGAGATAGAACGCAACATTACCCGTCCCACATGGGCGGGCGGCGGGGCGAGGATAAGGCAGGTGGCCCCTTACTCCTTCCTGGCAGAAACTAGACACAGGGGAACTGCTGGGCAACCACACTCTGCCACACTCAGAGACACTGCTTATTTTCCTGTTCCTTTTAGACGGAATACACCTTGGAATGTATTTTATAGATTTTTAAAGTTGTGAAACATTACATTATGTTTGCTTTGTAGATACTGTTATGTGGTTAGTGGATATTTACTCGAGAGGGGGTGCGGTGGTGCGGTGGTGCAGTGGGTTGGACCACAGTCCTACTCTCCAGGGGGTCTGGGGTTCGAGTCCCACTTGGGGTGCCTTGCGGCGGACTGGCGTCCCGTCCTGGGTGTGTCCCCTCCCCCTCCGGCCTTACGCCCTGTGTTGCCGGGTTGGCTCCGGCTCCCCTCGACCCCGTATGGGACAAGCGGTTCAGAAAGTAAGTAAGTGTGTGTGTGTGTGGATATTTACTCGTTCACTATAGATGAAACCTTGTGTGGAGGCACATTTTAAAGAAACAATGCTGTACATGATTAGGTTCTGGTATTATAAACACTTCAGCTGAATCTATGTAACGTTGCAGAGATGTTACAGAATGATATATGTTATGATATGCTGTGTGGTATTAACTGTGCTCCAACATTAGAGTGACCGGCTTGGACAGCAAAATGCGAGTAGTCATATTCCTCACAAGTTACAAGCCACTAGCACTTGGGTTTCTGATGCAAACATCGTACTGCACTGTCAGTTCACTCCAGTCTCCCTGCTTTGCCTGAATTCACTTGCCTCATGTTTTAGTACCAGCAGCCCGAGTTTGTGTCTCGATTGATCCTGACAGTGCTGGTATCAAAGCCCCAGTAGGCGAATTGTTTCCAGGCTGACAGAGAGCCTCGCACCCTCTGTGCGTCTTGGTAGGAATCCATTCTCTTTCTTTCCTTCTTATTCACTCACTCTTCCCTCCTCGTCTGGACCTCATGTGTGTTATGAATTATGTCCAAACACCTAGATCCAGGGACCCCTGGTAGTGTAGTGGTTAGAGCTACTGTCTTTGGATACGAAAGTCACTGGTTTAATTCTCACCTCCCACTGTAGCAACCTTGCCCAAAGTACTTACCCTAAATTCCTAAGGTAAAATTACCCAGCTGTATGAATGGGTAAACAATTCTCAATATTTTAACACTGTAAGTCATTGTGGAGAAAAGTCAGCTAAATGAATAAATGTAATGTAATATTCAATGCTCACTCACTGAGCCACTGCCTTTTAATTTTGTAATGTCTTCATTTAACTTGTTCCATCTAGTTGGTTTTTTTTAGTTTTTTCAAGTGTCTAAAGTACAACTATTAAAATAACGTGTTTGTGAGCATACCTATAGCACATACGTGCAGACAATGTAATACGAGCAGCATCCAGAAGTGAGAAATTTGGGAGATACGGCACAAGATCAGATTTGGCAACCACGTTATTATTAGAACTTGTAATGAAAGCTCTACTACTGAATTTAAAGCACCATGTTTTAAGGCCCCCTTGGCAGGTGGGAGCACGGGACAGAGCAGCTGCCTGTTGGAGAATGTGAGATTTAGCCTTGTCCTTGGTGTTGAAATTCCCGAAGTCAATGTCTGCAGTGCTGAAGAACTGACATTGAACTGCTCTTCATGGGGCTAAAGTTTCTTATGGCACAAAGGGTACTGAATGAACAGCTAGCTGTCAGCGTCATTCCAATCCTTCAGCCGGCCAAACAGCACCCTAACCAATCAGTGCTGCCCTGCATTTTACGAACAAGACCACCTAAAACATCTAAGGCAATGTTCAGAAGTCTGGGAACTGAGCATCTTGGTTTTCATTTATAGTGTTTATTGCTTGGCAAAGAATTTCACAAAAAGCATCCTACACTGTTCATCATCTTAAACTTTGCCAATTTCCTCACAGTGAGACAGGTTTAGCAAGGCCATTCAGTTTAAGTACCTTGCTCAAGGGTAAAAAGCAGAGATTTCTCCCAGGAGTCAGGTCCACAGCCTTTCGATCAACCACTGCTGCCCTTGTAATTTCACCTGGTTTGTATGTCATACTTGTCCATTTGCAGTATGCATAGCTTTGAGAAAGCTTACAATCACTAGCAGAGAAGTGGCATAGATTTCCAGTAAATGGGAAATATCTGCCAGGTGACAGGTTTTCCTTGGCTGTTGATAGAGAAGGGGCTGCTGGAACATTTCCAGATATAGAATGAATGAAAAGGGGATAGCTGGTGAAAAGAGGCAGCAGCCACTATTCCAGAGTACCATCACGTGTATCAGAACTGTGGTATCTTATCAAAAAAAACCAAGTGACAATACATTTTAGGGAAATGCTACAGGATTTACTTGTGTTGTGCAAGTATCATATCACAAGTTTTTGCTTTCATTTCACATTCATAGCTTTACTTATTCAGTCCCTCCTGGGACTAAAGTTCAATGCCAGATCAGATAGGGAAGAAGAAAATTTATTTGTTTGCCAAGCGCAAAGTGATTTACAATATCACTGCCTTTCGGGGGAGTTGACAGAGGAGATGAGAATGAGAAGACAAAGGGATGAGATAAGCCCCTCTGAGAAGAATTTATAATAAATTGATCGCAGTCCAAGCAGGGGAAAGTCTCAATCAGATATATAGCTATGTTTCTTCCTTCATGGTCAACTGCATCAGCCAAGCTAGAGGAGCAAAACCTCGATAACTTTCAGTTTATGCATTAGCCTTTCACTTCGGAAAGTGCTGAATCAGCTATAATAAGGAATGGAACAAAAGATGTTTAAAAATTGAGCATTATATTTAACCTAGCCCTGTCTGAATATGCATTTGTACACAGTTGTTCTATAATTCTTTGTATATCTCCTCGAAAATAAAAGGAAATAAAAGATTCCTAACCACATATCAATAAAACATAAAAAATCAAAAAGCGTACATTGCCTTCAGAGGTATCCCCAAAAAGTCAGAACATACTGCACCGTGTCTGGTGTGTACAAAATTTATATCTGTCCATTACTTGTGAAAACAATCTGAGAGTGGTGCATTCATTATATACTACTGATCCTTATATACTACATCCTCCTGACCAGGCAAGCCGTGGCTGCAAGGTGGCACTTGGGTCGGGCAACCGTGGCGTCTCTCTGACCAGTCCAAAGCATGATCTTCCAGCTACCTTCCACAGCCTTGAGTCCATGGCTAGCTGATCACAAGCTTCTTCATGGCACACAGTACAGTACTGCAACATTTACATTTACATTTGTTTATTTAGCAGATGCTTTTCTTCAAAGTGACTTCCAATGAACTCTATGTAGTGCTACCAGCCCACACACCTTATTCACCAAAGTGACCAGATACACTACTTACAATGGGTCACTCATCCAAACATCAGTGGAACACACTCTCTCTGTTACTCACACACTATGGGTGAACCTGAACAGCATGTCTTTGGACTGTGGGAGGAAACCAGAGCACCTGAAAGAAACCCACACAGACACGGGGAGAACATGCCAACTCCACACAGACTGAGCAGGGATCGAACCCATGTCTTCTCACACCACCCAGGCACAACTGCCTTAGACTTCGTAAAGTATGTAACCTATGAAATATCCCTTTTAATCATCTTAAAAAAAAAAAACAAAAAAAAAAAACCCATCAAAATATATCACAGACAAAAAAACATTTAAATTAATATCAAATAGAATGCATAATGCCATGGGTAACTAGATGACATTGTCAGCATAAATTATTTTTATACTTTTCTGATAATCTTTGTTTGTACACAACATCAAGAGGAATATTCCTAGTGCATATTTTCTTGATCTCTGTACAGATCATTTGAAGTGGAATTCGTGTTTGATTAAAAGCTTAATTTTACAGAGCACAGTTTACAGGGAATGGTGAAAATCGCGGTTGAAGCAGGGAGGGTAATACAAGATGTTATTTCATGCAACTGAATCAGAAGGTATAATTTGTGTTAATAATTTGCATGACTTTTGAGCAGTATTTAAAGAGTGTACTAAAATCGCTACCCTGAAGGCACTACATATAGCATTCATGGGACCAATATTTCATTTATGTTTGTTCACGTAGTACTTAGAATGTCACAACACATTGCAGATGTTCTATACAGATGCTCCTCGATTAACGATGGGGTTACGTTCCGATAAACCCGTCGTAAGTGCAAAAATCGTAAGTCGAAAAAGAATACAGTACCGCACCTACGAAACATCATAGCTCAGACTAGCCTGCTCAGAACACTTACCACAGCCTACAGCTGGGTAAATTTAAAGAGACACACATGGGCCTTTAGTAGACATGATGGGATGCGAAAACATAAAATGAAAAAAAAAAAAAGCGTTTTCAACACAGTATCGGTCGTTTACACTCGTTAGCATGATTGCTATAAAGACTGCAGGCGTGACTGAGTGGATGCTGCGGCTCGCTACTATCGCCTGGCATGGAGAGAGAGTATCGTACTGCATATCGGAAGCGCGGGAACGGATCGAAATTCAAAGTACTGGTTCTACCAAATGCGTATCGCTATCGCACCGTCATAACTTCGAAAAATCGTAAGTCAAACCATCGTAAGTAGAGGAGCATGCCATGATGTCGTCCGGGAGCAGGAGGCAGACCCAATTGCGGAGCACTCCGGAGTCGGCGGGGTGAGACAGAAACCGTGGTCAGGGACAGGCGTGGGTCTTCTACGGCAAACTTCGTTTAATGGACAATCCAAAATCGTAGTCAAGAAGTCAGGCGAGGGGTCAAAACACAGATCGAGAAACCACAGAAAGGAAGGGGTCACGGGAGAGGACGTCGGGTTATGGACAGGGGATGAGGAGGAGAGTAAGGAGCAGGTTTGTGCAAGCACGGACGCTGGTCGGGTCGGCGAATCAAGGTTCCGCATTTGTCTCGGTTAGACTTCTCCCTTTTATCTTGCTTGGTCCAGGTGCATCCTATCCTCGCGATGGCATGGGCGTGGCAGAGCATCTGTATTTATTTTGCCAAGTATGGTTGTTGATATTTAAAAATGAACACAGCGCTTGTGAGGAAGTGACAAATTGCAGTTCAAAAGTGGTATTAAGAACTTTTCATATTATATTACTTATATTAACATAGGTCCATTAAAATGAGAAAAAAAACTGCAAAGGTTATGTAACCAGTCTCAAGTTTCCTCAAAGCCACGTAACACACAGCAACACTGTACCCATGTGCCCCAACTCGACTCTGAATTTCCCCGTTCTTACTGGTCTCCTACAGCATATCTGGCTACAGTCTACTATCAGTTCACACCCATTTTCTCCTTTTTCTTTTTCTCCTGCACCACTGTAACTCCTTCTCCTCTTCAGCTTTTTTCTTCCTCCCTCCTTCCCTTCCACTGTGCTTAAATCTGTCTCCATCCCTCCCCATTTCTGGCCTCCTCACCTCCTATCTACATGCAGCTCTCCATTTTGCTTTCCCTCTTCCACTTTATGCCCCCAACCTCACCTTTTTGCTTTCCCGTTCCATCTTGTGATGACCTATGAGGGACCAAGCAACACGCAAGCACCCACTCCTCCACCCACTGTCCCACCCATTCCATTCTTGTTTCTTGCTGAACTTGAATCACACGGTTGGTGCCACAGAGAGGTGAGTGAGGCCTTTAGGGGACGTTTTTAGAGGTGGAGCAGGGGGAACGACAGACACTTTTTTTTTTTTTTTTACAGCACTAGAATAATGCTTGCAGGTTAGTGCTCCCAAATGGAAGAACAAATGGCTCCTGCTGTGGTGATGTGGCAGTATTGGACCTACTCACGAAACGTCCACAGAAAGACTCCTAGATGAGTTAACGTAGTGGTCCAAATGATCCAAATGAAAGATTATGAGATCATCGGTCGAGCAAGGCAGTTTTCAATACCTGTCTAATGGCTCTAACACAACACAGGAGTCAAACATAACTGAGAAATTATTGGAAAGCAATTTGCTGTTTTTTTTAAGTTGGATGTATAGAAAAAGGTTTGTAATAAGGTGAAGGCAGTCAATGCATTGCTACAATCTGTGGTATAAATTTGCATAATCAAGTTTCCGTAAGAAAATACAGGTTCTGAACTATTACGTTGAATTCATTTCAATTCAGTTTAATTTTACATAGCAATCTTGTCAACAATTCTAATGCTGAACCCGAAACTTAACCATTCATATGGTTTATGCTTTGCCTAAGGATGGACAGTTGAGCTGGAGGTATGGACCTCTTAAAAACTGAAAATAATCATACACAGTGCTGCTTGAAAGTATGCGAACCCCACAGGGATGGTCATTATTCTTGCATAAAATATTAAAATAAACTAATTATGATTTACACAGCTAATTCTACTTACCTACTTTGTTCAACCAATGCAACTTGGGGTTCACATACTTTTGCACCTGCACTACTTCTGTGTTTCTGCTACACACGATTTCCTCTAAACCAACATATGGAATCGGTCATCACACATCTATTATGTCACATGAGAAACACTGGTTCTCATTAAATAAAGATTTCATGGTAAAACGAAGAGACAGGGGTTTCCATACTTTCAAGCAGCACTGTATACACGCACACGGACACCTACACACACAGCACGTCACACATACATTTCCATATGCTCGGGTGCGTCGCTCTGTAAACGTCGCCTGAAGCATTACGGCTGCCGCTGAGTGCTGCTCTGAGTGCCTTGCAGGCCCACAGCCAATCCAGCAAAATGGAATTTTAATGCTGTCACTTTCAGTTTCCAACAAAATCAGCTGACTCAGCATACCGAAATCCGTCGTTTGTTTTCACTGAAAGTGGGCTCAAATTAAAGAAAGAAAAACAGCATGCTGCCTCTTGGGGAAACTTTTAAGCTTCTTTTTTCTGTCACTGGAAAATTAGGCAAGGTTTTAATTTCTCACCCCTGACTTATCTGACGAAATGGGCTTTGCTCTGAAGTTTTGATACGAAAAATAGAAGGTGAGGGTGATTACTTAGTGAGATTCCCTACAAGAGCCTTTCATTCCACAGAGGGCTCTTGTCCAATGAAGGTCATGTGGCGGACAGCTTGTTATGAGCACAAGAGCTGCGCAATGAAGACTCAAAGCTGCAGATGATACAGGACTCAACTGCATGGAACCCCAGGTGATTCTGGAGCTCAGCTCTACTCCTATAACCCTCAGAAAAAGGTCAGATGACAACCACTAAATCTGACCTTTATGTCAATCAAAACACCAACCTCAATTAACTCTCTTACACTACACTCTTCACGGTAAAGTAGCGTATTCAGATCCTTGTACTGGTGACAACTACGCTGCTACTGCAACCCCAGTGAGATTTTGGAAATTCCCGAAAAAAGACATGTTTGAGAATGTTTCCTATTATATTCTGAAGACTGTTGGGAAAAAAGAATAATTTTTTTATTTTAAGAGCATTTTGAACTGAGCTGCATTTTCTCTGGCCAGAACCCCAGTAACTACCCTAGCAACCACTGCATGCTGGCCAGAAGGGTCCTGCTGTTTTTGTGATCTAATGAGCTTTCAACAGCAACGTGTGTAGAGAGATAGGAATCATTCAATGGCAAGATAATCTATACTTTCAAAACTTTGTTCTTTGCAGGGAAATGAAAACATTGCAGCTCTTCATTGAGTTTCTTTTGCATGATCAGCTACAAGGCACTACTAATAAACAGGGACACTGAATAAGGACCAATAGTATGATAGAAACAAAGCACAGCTGGCATGCTTTTACAAGAACAATGCATCTGTTCATTTATTTAGCAGATGCTTTTCTCCAAAGCAACTTCCAGTGAACTCTATGTAGTGTTATCAGCCCATCATTCACCAAGGCAACTTACACTGCCAGATACATTACTTACAATGGGTCACTAACCCATATATTAGTGGAACACACTCTTGATGAACCTGAGCAGCATGTTGTTGGACTGTGGGAGGAAACCCATACAGACATGGGGAGAACATACAAACTCCACAGAGCAGGGATTGAACCCACATTCTCTCACACCACCCATATGCTGTGAGACAGCAGCACTACTTGCTGTGCTACCATACCACCTCTGAAATTTCCACTTTCAGAATGTTTTTTTCATTTTTGACTTTTTAAATAATTCTCATGACTCATCACTGCTACTTTATCAAAATAAACAAAAGATCCTGAAGATTTAGGGATTTATTGTAAAGTGCTTCAGCTTCACAAACTGGTAAACCGTGTTCAAGAATCTTTAAAATAAGCAATTTTAGCCATTTCAAATCTCCACTCATAGATATCTTTCTGCCTGAAATGTACCTCACTGTGCAGTCAGTCTCCTTAGACTGTGTTCATGGCACACACCCCAACAGTGAAACTGTCACTTGGCATTATAAAAAAACTGCCATAGTAGCCTTGGTCATAAATAACTCTCACCATTCTTGAACTAGAATACCACACGTCTCAGTGCTGCTTAAAGGAATATTTGTAATAAGTCATTTGTATTGCCCACCAGTTATTTCTACATAAGATGTTGCAGTAGTCATAAGTGAAAGTGTAGTGGATTTAGCTCAGCCAAAGCTCAGTTAATATGGTTTTTCTAAAATTGCACTCTGGGATTATCCTGAGTGTGTCTTAGTGCATTTTTATTTGTGTTTGTGTGTGTGTGTGTGTGTGTCCGCATTGGGAGGAATTACTGTGAAAATGCTGTCCTTGCCTGTTTATCAACATAAACCATCAAGAGGCCAACTGCTCTCCAGCAAACTACTGCCAAGTCATTCGCTCAGTGAAACAAGGCAGAATTCGTTGCCTCGTCAAATCGACGTTCTTTTCCTTTGCAAAACCCCATCCAACAACACAACGTGACTCTGGTGCCTTACTGTCCTTGAGGCTCGCGGTCATGACAGCGATACAGAGGAGGAGAACTTTGGCGGCGCAGTTTGTCGCATCTTCATCTCTCTGCTGAATACCGCAGTATCTGTAGGGTGAAAATTGCTTCATGCAGCACCAAAGGAGTAAAAAAAGAAAAAAAAAAAAAAAAACAATAACAATCACAGGGCCTGCCTGGCAGCCAATCTAAAATTGGAAGTAGAAAGATGGTGTCCCAGAGCCCCTCATCTCTGGGATGAGGTTATCACTTCAAGATTCTCTGCGTTCCTGTCTCCAGAGGTAAGAGTTAACCAGCAGAGAGAATAAGACGCATCTGTTCAGTAAGAATAGGCCCACGCGAGGAGGGGGTGCTCATCCTCAACCAGAGAGATTGATTCTCCCAACTTCCTGTCACAGAGGGCAGCCGGCCGATGGCCAGGAAAGCAGGCTGGTACTCAACCTGGCAAGGACTGAGGGGAGCAGGTGGGGTCAGAACCCTCCTTCTGTCAGCAAAACAGGTCTGTCACCACACCCCTCCCCAAGTGCACTGGTGTTCTGGAGGGCAAAACAGTAAACGTGGAGCGAAGAACATTATTAAGAAGAAAAGGAATAAATGTTACATATTAAAAATCCTTAATGTAAACTCTCCTGCTGCCTTAAAATGAGCCCCGCTTTGGGCTTCTTCGTACCATTTCCTTCCCTTTCGCATTCAAGCACAAAATTTATTTAGCTTGTAACAGTAGGATTGCCTCACAAACAGGAGACTGCATGTACAGCACTGAATATTTGGCCATGGGGGTCATGTTTATTAATGAAGACCTTGGGTGATGGAGAAGGGTATGGCAGCAGCCCAGAGAGAGTGGCTGTGCACTCACACTTTATATATGGATATTTAACTATTTTTGCTCCAGTTGCAACAGTAAAGGCAGACAAGGACAGGACAGGAAGCCCCCAATCAAAGCCCCCCGACCCACCATGCATAAATAACGAGGCCTAAGCTTTTAGGATCCGAAAAACAGAAGCGAGGCTTTCTGCTCCGATCCCCTTCAAAGGCAGAGCTGTTTGCAGAGTGGTATTTGTGTTTGGTGGATTTTGAGACAGACGGTGACCGGCGCGAGACCCGTCAGATCCCTTTTTCCATAAAATATTTAGCAAGTCAGCACAACAGAGAGCAGTGGAGAGCAAATACATATTTCCGGTGGTTTTAAATAATACAGTTGCCTTTTTTTCTGGTTTTCCCAACACTGTGTGTCCTGGGCTCTGATTACTGCTGCAGCAAATAAGAACATTTCAAGCAATGAAGTGATAAGTAATGAAAGTTTCTTTACCCATTATTTCCTCTTGACAAGGTGGAAGAGAAAATTTTTAAAAATAGAAAGATCACAAAGACTATTAAAGATAAGCACATGTAAAGAATGATTTCTGTCAAGGACACAATGAATAAACCATTAGCCCTACTTCCCCTGCATGAAAAAGTGACATACTTTAGACCAGCTATAACTGACTGTTTTGCAAAGCAATGGCTTTTCAAGAATCATGGCTGAGAGAACAGAGATCTGGAGGTGAATACAATATTGTGTATCAAGAAGCACCAAAGGGTCAAATTGTCTTACATTGTTTACAAATTGAGAAAACCTGAAAATCAAGGACAAATTCTGCCAAGCAATGAAACGGACAGAAAATAAATATGTTTATAGTGAGAGTTACCCTCTAGCTTTTTTTGTTTGTTTGTTTTTTGAGTGAGGGTGTAATACGATTGCAGTATGCAGTAAATACTTCTAAACAACACAGGGTAACAACTTTCACATGGAATGACACAACTTATGACAGACACAGAGCCAATAGGTCAAGACTTCAACACACGTCCATGGTTTGGCAGAAAAATCCATCATATATTAATTCTTTCAAGTCATTAAGCAGCTTTCTGAATAACGCCTGTCACATTCTGGTCAGGATACTATGGCAGTGGAAAGGCAACACGATGATACACAATAAAAGGGGACAGCCAGTAGAACAACGGTTAGAGCTCCTGCCTTTGGACCAAAAAGTCCCAGCTCTGAACCTCACCTCCGGCTGAAGTACTCTTGAACAAGGTACTTACCTTAAAACCGTTCCAGTAAAAATTACCCAGCTATATAATTGGATAAATAATTGTGGGTAGACTAATATGTTAAAGTGATTTGGAGAAAAGCGTCAACTAAATGAATAAATGACATCACAGCAGCAATGTACTGCTGTACAGAAAGATGCTTTTGCCAGAAGGAGACTGCACTACCTGGTATGATTGCTGACAGTATGATTAAACAGAAGGGAAACCATACATTGGGGCAGCATGTACCAAGAGGCTCACTCCACTTTGAATCTGGAAGTGTAAAGTGCTGCATACTAATGGCGCCATTTGTCAGGGAATGACGATCGCTGGAATGCCCGAGGACATCAACAGATGTCGGGTGCGTCTGTCAGGGCAGGTAAGAGGCACGGCGATGGGCTTTTCGACTTGCAGCTTGTGATCCCTTGCCTTGCTTCGCACTGAAATGAGAATCACCAGGATAATTATGAAAGCATAGCTCTGCTTATTGGTTTAAAGAAGAGGGGAAAAGAGTGTATAAGAAAATAGTGCAAAGCTAAAAGCTCTTGAATCCTTCGCTTTCATTGATGTGTAATAATCATTAGCCAGCACACTGGCGAGAGAGTCAGCAGTACGCTTTCTCAGCTCAACACTCTCGCCCACACGGTTTGCAACTGTCTGTCTGCATGGCTGGTTGCACACACTGCACCTACTCCCTGGTGGGACTAAAGCAGTTCAAAAAAAAAAAAAAAACCTGAGCCAACCATGGAAAAAGAACAAGGCCTCTGATAAGAGCAATAACTGGCCTACTGCAGGCAACATCTACAAAATACCCATACTTTTCATAGCGTATGTGTCAATGTAAATGCACCCCTTAGAGCAGGTGCTTTTACACACACACCCCTAGTACAAAGTCCAAATTTCCACAATGCAGCACGCCTTCAAAGAGCAAAATTACATTGATTTTATTTATTTAGCAGATGCTTTTCTCCAAAGCAACTTCCAATGAACTCTGTGTAGTGTTATGAGCCCACACACCTTATTTACCAAGGTGACTTATACTGCTAGATACAATACTTGCAATGGGTCACTCATCCATACATCAGTAGAACACACTCTCTCTCTCTCTCTCTCTCTCTCTGTCACTCACACACTATGGGTGAACCTGAACAGCATGTCTTTAGACTATGGGAGGAAACCAGAGCACCTGGAGGAACCCACACAGACACAGGGAGAACATGCAAACTCCACACTGAGTGACTGAGTGGGGATTGAACCCATGTCCTCTCGCTTCACCCAGGCACTGTGAGACAGCAGCGCTACTCACTGTGCCACCATGCCACCCATAAATCAAATTTCCAGTCAAAAAATCAAGAGCACAGATCACCATGTGCTGCTTGGCGTTTCCACTATACAAGTAACTGCCCAAAATTACTCATTGCCAGCTATTCCTGAACAACTGTTTTCACCCACTGTCCCTAGCAGATCGTTTCCACACAACACTGGATTTACACTGTATTTTAAAGATCCCACTCCCTATCAGTAAGTAATTCCCACTTTCCACACTTACGCAGTGGACTAAAATGTGTGTGTACATATACATATATATATATATATATATATATATATATATATATATCTGTGTACATATGTGTGTATGTATATATATATATATATATACACACACACACATATATAATATATATATTTTATATATACAGTAACACCAGCTTTGCACTGTTGAATGTACAGTGATAGTAAAAGTGGGAAGGAACACACAAAGCACAAGGTCTACACAGTTAGCGCCAAAGAATCCCTCGAGCATTAGACCGTGAAGCAGAGTTAAAAAAAAAAAACCTGTTTCACTGAAATTTACATTAGAGTGCAAACTGCACGTATTATTCACAAATATTTTAGTGGCAGAGTGATGTTTAATAGAAAGAGAGGTATATGTTTGACTGCATTCTCTTTTCTACCAGTCTTCACTTTAAATAGCTTATTTATGAAGTTGCAAAGTGTTTGACTAGGTTATCAGTCAAGAGAACAGAGGACTGTTGGGAAGGACTGACGTAATATTCAGAGCTGGTCCATAAACAAAGACATATTTTTTAGAAGTGCTACCAGTGCCTGTACTGTGTGTAAAATCTCTTTCACAGTGGTAATAGCATTGCAGTGGCATTTGTATCCGTGGCAGCCGTGTTAGCTATGCTTGAAGTGTGATTCATTTCTTAACCATACTCCTACTGTAAGTTATAGCAACTGAAACAAAACTTGGGGTTCCGTTTTACATACCGTTGACAGTATATCGACTCAGGACTACTGTGGCACACACCACCCATAGAAGTACAGAGGGGAAGGATTATTCCCATTCAAAAATCAAGCAACCATCTCTATAATGAGATAATGGCAAGCACGTCTATTTAAGTTCCCCCTGTGACAGCAAGAGTGAGCAGGGAAAGAGGTTTACCTATGAAAATGACAGCAAGCAAACCACCAAGCAATTTATATTCTACACTTTTATTTGTCTCCTACATTATTCTATTTGTTCAGTTTGATTGACTTCTTGGTTTTGTTATATTTTTGATATAGTTGCTTTTTGTGTTTATTTCTTTGCGGAACAGGGATTTTTACCTATGTTATTGACAATGACCTAGTGTTTTATCAATTCCTGCCAAGATATCCATGCTTCTCTTCTGAACTGTGAGAGCTGAACTTGTAGCAAGTGGTGCCAAAACCCAGAAAGGACTGCACAAGCATCATGGGAAATTCATAGGTGGTTAGACATGTTAACATAGTGTCACCTAAATGTATGATATATGTTCACAATGGGAGGTGCCACCACCAGGTTGCCACCTTCAGACTGTGGTATGAAATTCCACCCAGGGGCATTCTAGACCTGGGAATGCAAGTTCAAGCAAAAATGGGGTTCAATCCCTATTTGCCCCGCAGGCGATTTATCCTCTGGGAGCAAAACACAGGCCCGAGGATTCAACACACTTTACTAGAACAGGAGGACCCAACTGAAGCCGAAGAAAATGGAGATAAAACTCTGGCATGAACAAGGCCTTTAGGGTCACACTCCAAGTCATGGGTGTACATTATGGGGTTATTCAAACAGACTGGTTACTTTATGGCAACTGTGTCACTACTTGTTGAAAAAAATGGCACTTGAGCTGCTCCAACCAATTTCTGGTTGCTGAAATGCGCAATCTTCAAAGCTTGACAAAAAGAGGAGCAAACACACCCATGCAACAAGCTGCATAATGAAACAATATCAATCAGGTCTCTAATTGCTATTTGTTTGCTTACAGGGGAACATAGCAGATGTAAAGTTTCAGATAAACGTAAAGTTTCATTATTATATCTATTATTTTGATCCCTAAAGGTTTTTAAACTCCACTGAAAACAGGCTGGAAGGAAGGAAATTGTAGAAAACAACATCCTAATTCTTCATTTTCATTTTCCTTTATGCACTTTATGGAGTCATCCAGTTACAAATCTGATCTGTCTTATTTTCATTAAATTTTAGTACTTTCTCCCCATTTTAAGAATAAATTTAATTGCGCAGACTCTACTTGTTTGCTGTGGTATATCTGCACACATTCAGTCTAGAAAACAGCTTTTGGCTAAAACCAAATGAAATTTTATCTTTGTGGCTACTTTCTAGTAATTTATTACAAAAAAATCAGTTAAAATGAGGGGAGAGCTAAAAGCTAATTTAAAATTTAGGAAGATGGAAAACTAGGCTCTGGGTACAAGTGTATGGCTAATATTCCTGAAGTTGTTAGGTCAACTCTTATGTCATAAATCTATAATTATTTGCATAATTTATTAAATGGCTTGGACCGGAAGACACAAAACTGATTTCTTATACATGTGTGGACAACTAATTTCTTGGTTACTGCATGACAAAGTTTAGAGGAGAAACTAAAACTCCATGACTTGAAATGATTTATACAGATTGACATCTGTGGTGTTACAAGTGCTAATTCTGTGTCCAAACCTAATTTAATAATATTCAGCCAAAAGTACAAATCACACCCCTACTCTGAGAAAAGAAGGAAGGAGAGTGCTGCCAGTAATCAGTAAACATACTAGAGCTTCCACATTTTACTCTCTTACTTTACAGCCTTCACAACCTAGTGTTCTGACTAAGGCCACAATACTGTAGTCTTTCCTTCTAGTCCTTTTTTGGCCAGTGATACTACAAATCTTAAGCCCAGTTCTTTCATCATTGTTGCACACTGTACTGATATCATACGTAAGATATCAGTACAGTGTGCAACAATGATGAAAGAACTGGGCTTATAAATCATATGAGGTCACAGATTTAAAAAAAAAAAAAATCAAGCTTTTTAAAAATCGAAACAATTCTAATAAATCTGAATAAATTCTATTACATTTTTCTTCTGTTTTATTAAACAATTTAGTCTCAGTAGTGACAACTTTAGGGTGCAAAAGTTTGAAATTTCCATAATGTACACACAACCACACAGAGAACCACAAAAAAAGAAATTCAGATCAAGTTTTCTGTACAAGAAGTAGAGATCAACATATACAGTATGTATTGCACTTCTGCCTATGTAACTCAAATTGTTTGTTCTGGAAATACAATGCAGCTGCAGTGTTCCATTTGGTTTATGGAGCCACTTAAAATATTCAACATTAAATATGAGATAATATCACTTTCAATGCCTGGCAATACACTGCCCTATACTATGTTCACCTGCAGAATAGAGTTTTTATTAGGTATTTGTACTGCTTACAATGGAAAAAGGGGGAAAGGGGCCAGCAACAAAAAGCCATGCTAACTTTTTCCTTTACTTCAATTTTATAAGGTGTATTGACTTTTTTCAAAAGGAGCTTGAAATCAATTTAAAGCTCCAATTGGATCAATGCTTTAAATGATAGCAGTGAGTACTGATCAATACGGGTCATTGATCTTTACCACAGAACAAGGGAAAGGGTGTGGATAGGGAACAATTCTGTGTGCCCTCACTCCAGCAACTGCGGAGCACATGTGCAACCAGCAAAATGAGGACTGAGCTCATTACTTCTTGGACACAGATCAGGGGCTGTATTAATCATGTGCGGACAACATATTTGTGGCAATCTGTGCATTTTACTGAGAGTGCAGAATTGAAAGGTCTGTGTGGGGAAATTACCAAGTTTACATACTGTTATGTCCATTTTAATAATGCAGTAAAAAGTAATCTTCACACATCTGGAAGCATTTGTTATTTTTACTAAATGCCACACTGTAACTCGTAATTTAAGAGATGCCATGTATTGCTAATTAAATTCATTAATATAATTTAAAAGTACATCTGACTGGTGCGATTCTTCTACGAATCAGAGGAACTAAGCCAATAAATTTATTTTCTGATAGTCTGTCTATGGTTAAAAAAAAAAAAAAACTGCTACTCAAATTCAAAATTATCCATCTATATGTTTAATGAAGCACAAGATAATACATGTTTCAAAGTTTCATTGGTATAGACTGTGTCTGTGTGATGTATAAGGTCCTCCACAACACCACCACCGCCAACCCCCAGGTGTCTGGTATTCTGCTGAAAGAGCAGAAGGCAATAGTAGCAGAATCTCTACAAAAACAAAGTTACACACATAAGAACAACAAATTTAATTGATACTAAGAAGACTTTTTAAACCAGCTTCCTAGATTAGGGGTTAATGAGAGCTTCATGGATGGTCTGCGACTCCAGAATGGACTACTCCCCAGTGCCAGTAAGCCCTGGTCACAAAAATAAGACCCTATATTAAAAAGTGTATTTAGAATTCACACACACACACACACACACACACACACACACACACACACACATTTTCTGAACCGCTTGTCTCATACAGGGGTCGCGAGGAACCGGAGCCTAGCCGGCAACACAGGGCGTAAGGCCGGAGGGGGAGGGGACACACCCAGTACGGGATGCCCGTCCTGCGCAAGGCACCCCAAGCGGGACTTGAACCCCAGACCCACTGGAAAGCAGGACCTGGTCTAACCCACTGCACCACCGCGCCCCCCAGGGGTTAAGAATAATAGGTATAATTATTTTAAATATTCCTGTATATATGTAACTTTGTAACAGTAAAAACATTAAATAATAAAATATTGCTCTGAATTTGTGTTACAGAATGCTATTTATGCAGATAGATTTTATGAGTTTTAAGCACTTCAAATTTGTCATTGTTTCAACATCACACTTGTTAAAATGTACACAAAATTCTTAGAGTGGCTAACAACAGAAGGGGAACCTTGATGCAAAAAATGCCATCTCTTTTCCAATCATTTTTTTAAAAAAAAAAAAGACTTGTACAAATATGTGTTACAGACAAGTCTATAGAGTAATCTAACCTTTATCGGTGCTTTAAAAATGGGTTGGAAAAAAAAATGCATTCATAAACCCATTCACAAACTGCGATATGCAGACATCCATTTCTGACAGCCTGCATCCATCACAAGGTCACCTTTGCCTGGCTTTAATAAATTGCCTTGTCCTCATCTTTTTGTTATGGCTGCTTTCAGGTAGATAGTGTTCATGTTCTTTGGTCACCTCTAAGTAAAGTTTTGGGTAGATAAAATTCCAGCAAGCACCTTTAGATGTTTCACTTAATTTCTTTTTTAAGTTGTTCTGAGCGCTAGATTCTAGTGGTACCAGGAGGTACTTTTCTAAGATTAGGGGCACAACATGATCCTGGTGAAAGCTTTGTTTTCACTGCAGTTTTGACTTAAAGGTTCCCGTAAGTTGATTTAACTTCTTTTGTAAAATTTGAAGACACTCATCAGAAATTTAGTCTTTAATTTTCAAATTAAACTATTGCTTTCGGTAGACAAGAAACTGTCAAATGTTTCATTTTCCTGTCTTGTTTCTGGTTGTTTCTCTTATCTGTGACACAGAAGATAATAAATCTCAGTGCATTATCTGAAAACAATTTTTAAAAAAAAAAAAATATTAATGAGTGATCAAGCGATATATTGCTAATATTTTGAAGTGCAATGTCCAGCAAGAATAATGAAGAAACATCAACCTCTAGACAGTTTTTAAGAAACTATGTTGAACAATACCAGGAAGCATAAAAAGATCTTTTTTTGTTTAAGACATTTTTCAGAAAACAAATCATTAAGTTACTACACCTTGGTACATTTTGAACAATATATATACTGTATGGTATGACTGGTGTGCAGAACTTTTAATGCTGTGTGCTAACATCTTCTTCACATGTAACCTCTAAGTACTGTAGCACAAAACATTTTTGTAATGTTGCAGCAATGCCTTGAAGCAACACACAAATCACATTAATCTCATAATTTGTGTTAATGGGAAACTGAATGTTTTAAGATCATCCATGTTGCTTATGGAATCAGAGATTAAGGCGACATCCATGTACAAGAGATCCTATCACAGATCTATTATGAACTCAACAAACTAACAGTGCACAGGTGCTAAACCACAGACACAATGAAGACACATGGTGCACAGATATACCCCTGCCTCTATTACAAAAATTAACAAAAAATGGATATATACATTCAATGGCTGCTGTAGCTTGCCTGTGGCCAATGCGATCTTGTGTGTTACCTGTATATTACCTTAAACCTACATCAACAAGTAATCAGAAAGGGGAAAGGAAAGTGCAGCAGAAAAAAATGGATACTGCAGATGTAAGGCTGAGTGCAAAAACCCCAAAGTCCAAAAGAAGAACATGCTGCATTCAGGTCTATTTGGTTCACCAGACTACACAGTATGCAGGCTGCAGATTCCATAGTGAGAGTGAGTGTGTGAATTATGTGTGCCTGTATGCACATCCCTGTCCAGACTCAGTGAAAGAGATGAGAAGATTTAAAGATTGTGATAAAGAAACTAAGGCTTAGCAAGTATCCCTCGGTCCCTCCTGCATAGTTTTCTTTCTTTTTCCTGCCCTTCCACTCTCCCCATTCTGCAACCAATCCTGGAATTAATGGGATTTAGACTAAGAGAGGTAACACCCTGGATGGGGTCCCAACATGAAAGTCACAGTGCAGCTTTAGTGTACTTCACAGAGGTGGCTAACCTGAACTGTTCTACTAAAATATCGAGCTTCACAACTGGATGTCGAGATCCATCAGCTCCCAACTGGTCCATTCACCTGTCGAGAGCTCTCTATTGAACTGCAAAACTTGCTCGTTTCACCTGCTTCATCGGTTCAGAGCCTGGGACGATCGACTCACTTCTCTGCTTCCCTCAAAGCACTGATGCCGTAACCGGGTCCTACAGGACGTCTACAGAATCTACCCTTATCTCACAACAAAGTCTACGCAGCTTCAGCTCCAGGGCATGGTGATATCATGCCTGGTCTACTGCAACTCTCTCCAGTGTGGTATGGCTTGAGGAAAGAAGACCAGACTGGAGAGAGTATTGTTAGTAGGGACAATTTTTAATATTACAATGAGTATTATTAATACTACAAGAATTAACCATAATAAGCATGAACATCATAATTATCAAAATTGTTAAATTAAAGCACATTAAAGTAAATGAACTTATTTCATTCATGTGTAAATTTTCTCACTGAGTGAACGAGAAAAAGAAAGACAGATCCATGGCATATAGCAAGGCTGAACGTAATAGATACCTCCCTGGGATAAGTTCATGGTAGTTTTCCTGGGAAATTAAGGACAAGTTGCCTTTCATTAAATGGATAACTGGGAGAGTGCATGAGGCAGCTGGTCTGAAGTCTGACATAACAAGACTGAAAATTCAGAGGAAGGAAAATAGCCCCTTGGCTTTAAGACAGTTTACGTCTCAGTTTTTTCATAGTTCTTTCAGGTCTCTGCTTTAAAAGGTTCACATTTCTAATGTATGTTTGACAGTGCAATTAATAAAAACCTTTTTATGATTTTTGTTTAAAACCCCTGCTGTACCTATGTGTTTGCAGTACAAATACAATGTTGCTTAAAGGCATTATTCTTGTATAAAATATATATTTTTTTTAAATCTAAATCTTAAACTTATAAAATGATTAAATAATTACGATGTACATAACTGATTCTACTTACCTACTTCGTTTAACCAATGCAATTTGCGATTCACTAATTTTTGCATTTCTGCCATTTTTCTAGTTCATGCATGATTTCCTCTCAGCCAACATATGGAACTGAGATTTGGACTCCTAATGTACCAGATGAGAAAGACTGGTTCTGATTAAGAAATGATTTCATGGTAAAACTAAACAATGCAAGGAGTTCATATACTTTTAAGAAGCACTATACATGTCACACACAGTACAGATATAGTCTGTATGCACACTTTCTTCTATTATATTCTTACATGCAGAATTAAAATCAAATAAATTACACACACACACACACACACACACATTTTCTGAACCGCCTGTCCCATACGGGGTCGCGGGGAACCGGAGCCTACCCGACAACACAGGGCGTAAGGCCAGAGGGGGGAGGGGAGGGGACACACCAAATAAATATTTAATTTAAATAAATTAAATATTATTAAATATTAAAATCAACTTTCACCAAGAAGAGAATAAACTTCAAAGCTCTTATATTAAAAACGGTGAATATTACATTTTCTTGTGTTTTGTTCTCTTTGCTTTAAACTGTGATAATCTGTCAGGAGCATTAATTGACAACTTTATTTTTTTTGCTGGCTGCAGCTCAGTGTTTCAAGGATATCAATCAAATCTCATTTGATGTATTTTCTGCCTTGTGTGCACTGTTTTTTTATTTAGCTCTATTTTTCCATATAGATAGTGGTCTTTGTTTAAATTTTAAAAAAAAAAAAAAATCTCATCACAAAGATTAATTGATGTTTTAATTCTGAGCAAATCAGAAGGTATTTCATTTGTACAGTGGACTGTTATATTGGAGAAATTCAGGTTTAGTTCCTAACAGACTTAAAATAGCAGGGTCCTTTCTGAATAAGTTTGTGAACTATAAATCAGTGCTCATCATTACCCTGTTGCCGTGTGTAAGAAATTACATACCTCCTTTCTGAAGAACACAGCGAGCATTCAGACTGAAATGTTTTCTCATTTCTTCTTTCTTCGCACCTTGAAACAAGAACATAAGATTCTGAGGGGTGAAACAGAAGCATTGAATTTGACTGCATGTTCACAACAGCCTACAGTCCTTTTGGGCTCAAGAGTACTTATGTTTTCTATTGCTGTTGTTTATATTTCTGATGCTGCTGCTATTTATTCTTGCTGTTGTTAATTTGCTTCTGCTTCAAACCAAATAATCAATCATTCTATGCACTCCTTGGACATTTAGTCAATTAAAAGAACAAGAGACATCTCCTTGTGCAGCAACTGCCTGATGACTTGACAGCCCAGCATGTTCTAATTTACTGCAATGCATGCAGTACATGCTACTGAAAAGGAAACTTTTTTATTCATATTTGCTGTCATTTTGGATTTGTTTCCAAGCTGTTTTTGCTTGTAATTGATGTAATATGCTGGAGCCCAAGTGATATAAAAGTTCCAAGGAATAAGTGAGAAATTCACTCACACAAATTAAATTAAATTTTAACAGGATTTATGCAGAAAATGTAATGCAATTATTTAAAAAGTATTTAGTTTGTAACATGTCCTCAGCAATTATGTGTAACTTTAACAAAGTACTCCAGGTATTCTGGGCAAAATGACAAAGCGATGCATGAGAAACGTGAGAAGACTGTAGGTCATAGAGCTCCATCACACTTACACATGAACTATGGTACAGGTGAGCACTGGGAGAAATAAATGTGTCCTTTTCCACACGGACAGCACAATTTATACAATTACAAATAGGCATGCTTCCATGACTTAACATTTTCCAAAAATTGGAGAAACATTAGTGATGGTTCAGGAACTCAGTTTAAAGCAAGACTTATTCATTACATGGTGTCCTGAAGTCAGACAACACTCCGCCCCATTTTTTTTTATATTAAAGGCAAGAGCCTGCATCATGCAATGTCTTTGACACACTGACTGAGAAATAAATCAGCACATCCGTTTCTTTTCTACTATTTGTTTTTTTTGTTTCCAAGACTAATTTCACGCAACTCTCAGACATCTCTCAGTAAAATTACTTTCACCCAAATGCCTCAGACGTCTATTACCAGTATCAACCTTTTCCCCCAATAGAGCCAATGCAAACACTACCATATAAAATTGCAGGAGGTAAATGGAAATAAATGACAAGGATGTTATTAAAATTAAAAACAAATGAGGTGATATTAAATCCAATCAAAGTCTCTGCATCCAGTCACCTTATTTTCCCCAAACAAGGTTTGATATCGTGTTCAAAATTTTCCATTTGTCTTTATAACATTGGCACTCCCATGATATACCATGTTAAGATTTAGCCCTTATTACCTTTGGCCAAAGAAACCAATAGGTATAATTGCTATACCAGTCATTTGGGATGTTTTACATTTAGCAGTTTTACTGCTAGAATAAATGAGGCAAAATTACTGACCAGAGTTTTCTTCTTTTATTTTAGGACCATTGGCTCCACACTTCTTCAACAGGCAAATGTTAATGGAGTTATATTTATTTCGAGTTTTGTTGATTGTGAATGCCTGGTAAAGGAACCACTGAATGATACGGCAAGGGAACATACTTTGAGGTCTGCATGCTCGGCGATGCAGGTATATTATTCATTAGCCAAAACAGAATGAAATCATTGCTCGCACATTGCAAACAAATCATCACACCATTTTTGGTTGCCGCTGAGAAATCTGTAATGAAAGCTCGCTGGTTCTCATACATTAAAGGGAGAAAAAAGTAGGCCTGTAGGACTGAACTGTCTACCTCTGCATCCAGGGAAATGACAGATCATCAGCGGTCATTCAATGACACGTGGTAAGCTTTTGAAGCAAAGATGCATTCGATAGACCCAATACAAATTTAGATTTGGACAAATTCCACAGAAAAACACAAATCTCATGACTTCTTCCATGGCAATCGGTAGCTCTATAGTCCTTTTTCAAAAGGATAACAAGAGCTAAAAAAACCTTGGACTATGAAGAGGCATATAGTTTTGTGAATGTATAAAATTCTTACTCTCCCATGCAAGGCTGACTTGTTTCTCATCATAGTATGTGTATATTGCTCTTCCGAGACGTGCATTATGTGTTTGTAATAGTAACTCATTCAATTATTCCCTCTCCCCCTCTTTTCAGAATATAACAAAGTCCGAAAGACTCAGATGTATTTCGGATTCTGTAGAATGCGTTTGTAGCACGCACTATAATGAAGTAACAGGAATTCGGTGACATACAGTAAAGAACAATTTAATTTCAAAATGAATATTTAATTCGATTTCTCCACTATAACGAGGAACACGGAGCTACACAACGGGGAGAACCATTGTGTAGCAAAGGTGGAAAGGCTGTGCTATATTAAATGAGAATGAGAAAAAATTCAAAGGACACCACAGTTTACACTGTCCCCTTTAGGTCTTGGGAAAAGGTGGAGTGGATAAGACCTTGTCATGAATTCAGTCCCAGTGTGACAGCAAGTTGCACAGGGAGATTCATGCCGCTTGCCGGGCATGAATTTTGAAGCTGGGATTTAGGCAGTGTAAGAAGGCAAGTCAACAGACAACAGCTGAAGTGAAAAGCCAACTGATCACTGGGACTCTAAGTGATTCACGGCAGTTCTCTTGCTGTTGTCAAATCCGTATCCATGGAGTACCCCAGCTATGTAACTATAAAACCCAGCTATGAGCAGTATTTCTATTTACTGCAGTAAATCAATGCAAAAATGATTTGTACACTATTGTAATTTGTATTCAATTTGGTTAAAAGTGGGGGCAGTAAAACAAGATAATAGCAACAATAATATAAAAAGAATTTTAAAGTGCTGAACAGAACGAGGTACAAAAAAATAAGTTGTTTTGCTGTCATCTATTAAACCAGCATGGAGAACAGTTGCTTCTCAGTTCCTCTGCAGACACTTCTCCCAAACTTATTTTTAATTTGGTTGGTAGCCACTTCCCACACTTAGGTGCAAAGCAGAAATGATCTGTGATGAGCAGCATATTTGTTCAGATACCGTTATCTCAGCAGTATCAGCGAGTGGGACCAAATCCTGCACTTCTTTCAGGCATTAACAAAGGCACTAGTTCAGACACGGAACTAATTTTTAACGTATGCAACCTTAGGTTCTTAAAATTAATGTTTTCAAATATCGTACAACACTATCTGGAGAAATCAACTTTTTGCAGGACAATTTGGAAGATGACAGAGAAAATGAAAACTGAAAGCCAATAATTCACATGTTCCATTTAAACAGGACAGGTAGTAGTGTAAAAGTTAGAGCTACTGCCTTTAGACCCAAAGGTTCCAGGTTTGATTCCCACCTCCGGCTGTAATACCCTTGAACAATATATTTATCCTAAATTGCACCAGTAAAAATGGATAAATAATTATCAGCACCTCACCTACACTGTAAGTTGCTTTGGAGAAAAGCATCAACTAAATAGATTGCCATGTTTTCACTGTATGATTTATCACAATGATCCTTGTGTGTACCTAGGAAGCTTTGCTAATTCTGCTGTAATATTCTTGCTAGGGTGAAAGGACTGAACTTAAGGACAAAATTGTTTTTCTTTTTTTTGGGGGGGTGGCAAGGAGGTGATTAAAATGGTACGTCTGCAAGCTTGTTGCCAGGATAGGAAATGCCAGCTGGTGTGTGGTCAACTGCCAGAAGATGAACACAGCACAGGACTGCCTCTCTCTTCCGCACTGTAGGGGACCATGTATGGTTCCAACACAGTGGGGTAAAAGGGAGCTCGGGGGGCTGCCACTGGCGCAGGTGGCAGGTGGACAGGTGGAGCAGGCTGCCAAATCAGCTGGCCGGGTCGACATGGTTCGCCAACACGTTTGCTTTGCCCTCAGGCCCAAAACAGATAGGCTGTTTTCAGGGTCATGTAGGGATTACACACACTGTGATGAGACCTCTACAATAACAGAGCTGACGTATCAATGTTCGTCCATTTAGTTAATGTGCTGTAAATGTATGGTGCAAGGGTAAGCATACGAGTGTGGTGATGAAATTTAAAATATTTTACTTTTATAAATTTAAAATATGAGCAAATAAATTTATTCTAAATGTGAAAAAAGAAATTTGAAGATGATTGACTCCTGGGAAGCATAGTACACTGTGCCCAACCTTGGCCATAATATCCACAATAGCTGTGGTGACTTAAAAACCACAACTGAAAATAACGATACAAAAATACAATTCAGGCAAATTGCCTTGTCTCAAAAAAGCTACTTGTTTTTGCAGCTATGATTCGGTCAGTCAAAGTGTGCAGCATATGACAGAATTGTGTAATTAATTATGTACATAAATCTATGTTACCTATCTGCAAAAACTTTCTCTCTAATCAAAGCTATACTGTAGGCCGATGGCTGGTTAGGGTTTTACTGATATCTCACTCTTATTCTAAAGATCCTTCTCTCTGTTGAACTGAACTAAGCATTCAAAAACTTGAAACATTAAAGCGTGGATGAGCTCTCAGCAGCCCATCCTTTACACATAAATATTAAGTTTACAAAAGAACACAAGACCACACCCCACATGCACACTTGATGAGTCCCCCCCGCCAACAACAGTGGGGCTGCATCCTCCTGCTCAAGACTTGATTATCAACATCCAGAAGTCTCGTGTATTTGACCAACAAACCTTACCGTTATGAAAAAACACACCTCGCTCATTTTCAGCAATCTCTGATCTGCAAATGGTATTTTTACTATGTCACTCAATAGCTTTCAACAGCAAATTGTCCATTTTGAATGGAAAACTACTTTATAGGCAGATGCTTTGCTTTTACACTTTCTACTTATTTTTTAGTCATTACCATATGTTTATCCATGTCTCTGAACTTACCAGAGAGTATTGAGACCAGGAAATATGCACACCTAGAAAACATGGTCCAGTCAACCAGTCCCCCACACTGTGAGGCTGGAGGTGAGTCTGCAACCATCGATTCACAAACTCAGCCCAACACATTTTTGACAGGTACTCTTCCACAGAAACAACCTCGCTCAGTTTTTCCCTTGGTTAGTGGATGAATTCTAAATAATACCACAGACTTGGCTGTAAACTAAGATACAAAGCTCAGGATGAGTACATTTGCCAGCATAGCTGATCTGAGTCCCCTACTCCATTTTTAATTATCATACAACACATAATTTGTCTTCCCTTGCAACTTAGAAGAGATTCAGGCCTGTCACTGTGGGGTGGCGTGTGTTCCGAGTTAAACAGAAATTTTATTTAAAAAATATAGGTGGTAGCTAGGCCCTTTGTCAGTGGCGAAAGGTCATAGGTCAACTTGGCAGCCGCGGTCCTCTCTGTCCCAGGAGCGCTAGGGGCTGGAGGGCATGCAGCCTATCAGTGGAAAAGAGAACAAGCTGGCAGTGCATTGTTAATTACCTAGGCTAGGGCATCAAGTGGGGGCTGCGAACTGACCTGACACTCTTTTTTGCATGCTTTCCTCAGGACAAAGAGGCCAGGTGTAGCGGCATGCGGATGTGTGTGGTGGGAGAGAGAGCGCCCAGGCAGGCCCCTGTGATCGGACCCCGTCATTCAAATGGGGCCCAGTGAGCGGAACAGCCGGGAGCCAGCAGGACGGTCCGACAGATGGCTGCTCCAGGATATTGCCCTTGTGACATCTGCACAGACCGTAATACATACAGATTCACCTGGCTGCTTAAGGGACCACTCTGCTACCCTCATGCCATTATGGTATTCACCACCCCTTCATCTCCCCTTCTGCACATGGGTCTGAAATCCAGGAAAGAAAATTAGCTTTTTAATATTTGCAGTTTCCCAGATCACTCAAAAAGGACAGCTTACGTAGTTTCATCAAGAAATATTACACTCTGCTGCAGTGTCTCATAATGAAAGAAGCCTCTTTTTTGCTCCTTTAGATCCAGTCGTGTGTTGTATCAATTATCTGAAAAAAAAACTATATTCAAACTGTCATCTACAGATGCCTTCATGTGTATTTCCTCATTGCTGCATTTCTGTTGAATCCAGTATATTTCATGCACAATCATTTTTGACAACAGTAAAAACTGTAACTGTCATGTTGTAGTAGCCATTAAGAGGAAGTCTGACTGATCATGAGCTTATATAGCAGATACATCAATCAGCGGTCTATCAGAAGGTTGTGTGTCAAAAGGTGGCAAGTACTATAGATATATATATAGTACCCGCCACCTTTTGACACACAATAATATATATACTGTATATATTTTAAATCTAAAGGCTAAATTTGTTTTTTTTTTCTGTTTTGTTTTCACTCATTCATCCCTTATCCTATTCACTCCAGTTTTCCAAGAAATTTTATTTTTCCTCTCTCTGCCCTTCTATTTGAGCATAAAAAAGAAACCCAAAAATGTTTCCATTTTAATTAGCTTTCAGTCTTACTCTGTCAGCTTTTAGAAATTGTTTAATTTTATTGTCTCTAATTGTGTGTTCTTGGTTTCTTATCATAAAAGTTATCATTTTATTTTTTTAAGAAAAAGTAAAGGGAAGATGATAAAAAGACAGACAGAGCATCTGTCATTCCCAATATGAGAGTTAACCTGACAACCCTTACTTAATACAGATTTTTATTCTTGCCGTTTTTCCGAAAAAATGGCAAATAACACTTGGAACACAGAACTCTGCTTCTTGCAGTCCCTATGAACTAATGTCTTCTGCCACCATTATAATTCCGAGAGTCACTCTGCAAATTAGAATTTTTGAAAGTCTTCAGATCCAAACTATTTGTCATATTGCTCGTGTCCATGTAAAACAGCATGCTATTATGCTGTTAAAACTACGCTATGACTGTCAGAGAGGTATAGCAAATACTAATGTGATTTTGACAACACAATTTTCTAATTTCACTATAACATTAGACTCTCCAGGTTTCATGAAATGTACTGTATGAGGCACCATATAGGAATGCATATTGGGTTTTCTATGTACAAAACTCCAAGTCCATTTTAAAAAAACTGAACTAACCCTGAGGAACTAACCTTTTGGAACCTATGACTTAGGTCCCAAACATTTTTTGCTTGGCCTCAGATATGTGCTTTATAGTAAGCCAAGGAATATTTTTATGGAATTTTTACAGCCTGACTCTAGGCAGAATCTTTTTCACAAGCTACATTGGTGACAGAACAGGATTCCTTTTGTTGCATCCAGCAATCATTTAAACTCCCTGTACTAGTTTCTTAGTCTCTGTAAAGCTTCAATTGATGTTATTCAGTAGTTAAAAATGTACTTCTTTTCACTTATTTATACTCTAAAGTACATCAAACTACATTTATATACATGACAGAGCAATAAAAGCAGCTTTTCAGTGAAATCTAAGACCAACTTTGAACTTGAATGGTCTTACTTGGCACAATCTTCCCTTCATTTCCCCTCTAGAGTCTGCATTAGGAGAAGCCTTTGGTACTGATAAGGCAGACTGGCAGGGAAACCATTGCTTACCTCTTCTACTTTAAATTCTTTTTGCAGGTCTTCTCACATAAAGAACTGCTAGTTTGGACAAAAAAAAAAAATCAAGGACATGGAAAGCCATTTAAATAACAGCGAGTGTTATCTGCTGCTTCAAGTGGTATACAGAAAATTGACAGGGACAAAGTTGGGAAGTTAAATTAATAAATATAGAAAGAAAAAAAGATTTAGGTTATCAATCCCTGAAAGTTTTACAAGGAGGCAGAAAAAAGGGCAGAGGTGTATTGGATACATCAGTAATGTCTCTCTAGCCTTTAAATGCAGAAGGGACCTTGGGATTGAATGTGGACCTACGTGGGCAGAAAGCAAGGACTTGTGGGTCACTGCCCACTCTCTCCTGCGTACATCTGAATAAATTCACTCAGCAGTCATTTACAGAAGGAGTGAAGGTCATCTTTTTAACAGGGAGCGAATGCTGGCTAGTCTGCAACACAGCTCCAGGTGCCAGACTTACTCTCTTGCCACTCCGCCCTCCTCTAGCTCCAGGGGTCACAGAATGGTTATGTCACAAGAAGTTCCTCCCAGGATGGAGAGACTGACAGCCTGATAGGTAAGGTTGATGGATGTCTTTTAGCTCAGACCTGCAGCAAAGCTGAACTCAAATGTAAATTATTCTTCCTATTCTCTTCCACTTTCTCATCCCAGGCGCGGGCCTGTCTGTTGTAAAGAAATTATGCTCTGCTTATAGTACCAGGACGTGACATGGTTTGTGAGGACAGATGTCATGGAGAAAGGGCTAAACAGGGTTCACTTGTCGGATTGAGTAACTTCAGATGTTTCTCCTTTGTGCTTTGTGGTCAATATCACTCTTTCCGTGTCTCCCTTCCAATTAGCTGCAGCTTGAGTGTCACTCTACTTTCAGCTCGGCAAATGTGTCCTTGTTACCTGCATTTTGTCGACTTCTTGAAAACTAACTTTTACTGATGGGTTAGACAAGCTGTGAACAACGGAGTCATCTATTTCTTTCAAAGACTGCAATAAATGACCTATTATGGTGATATGTCAACCTTAAAGTTAACGCAGTACAAGCAATAGAGGCACCCATGAAAATGAAACATTGACAGGTTTTCCTCAGTCATATCAATTCAATTTGTAATGACTAATCATTTGTGTAAACATTCAAAAATTATCCTACTCCATATCTGAGTTTATTGTGAACAGTGACAGCGGCAGCAGTGAGTTTCAAAAGTCACCTTGCTTTTTTACTATTAAGGCAATTTAACCCATTGTTTATAAAATAATATTTTCACAGTTAATCTAATATCTCTCCTCAGTACTCCTCAAGTACAGAGATCCACAGCTGGATAAACAGATTTGCCTTCGAGGACCACTTTACAAAATTCCCATGTGTATAAGCATGGATCAATACATGCACACAATATCGCCTGTCTCTTCAATGACTAATCAGCATACATTAGCTATGGATGATCAGAGTCTGGGTGCTTTGAGGCTCACAAGCTCCATTTTTAATTTCAGGAAGAAGAGACACACCGAACCAAATGAAAGAGAGAAAAATCTAAGCCCTTTCAAAAAAATCCATGCATGTACATGGATATATTTCTACAGACCCTGAACTATAGACACAAACCTTCCATCAGTGGGGGGAAGGACCATGACATACATCTATTTTTCTAGATTCCAGGGCAAAGATGTCAATGTTTTCACTAAAGTTTAAGCTTATTGCATGCAACAGGAAACTGGGTCTATAGCAATTCCTGGAGGTTTTGGATAAGTTAAATGAGCCCTTTTGTGAGAAATCTAAATGCCACCGATTTCTATACATTTCTTTTTCTATGTATACGCCTTTAATAGGTTAGGGAAAAATTACTTTAGATAAGTAGCAATGCTTAAATCAACTGCTAAGGCAATACCTTTAGTTTCATACAAAAATAGTGCAAAACTAAGAGCAAAAAAATCTGTTTTTCCTTTTCAAGCCTTACGATACTTTTCTATGGTGAAGTCGGCTAAGCATCACCAGTGCAGAAAATGAAAAAATCAGCAGCCCTTTAGACAGAGTATTTTGCTCCAATTCCAATTTTTAATATTGTACTTAAACGAACCCAAAAATGCAGAAGTGTCTCCCTTCTGCTTGTTTTCTTCCATGTGAACGTAGGGAACCCAAAGAGAAACAAGTCGACCCGAGGAGGATAATTCACCAATTGGCCACTCATACGTGAGCTATCCAAAGTGGTTACATTCTCCCACACACCAATCAGCCAATTAAACCTCCTACCATGTTTAATTAAAACCAGGGAGACATGCCCTGCTGCATATTCATTCTTGAAGAAGAAATGGAATTTGTTATCTTGTGTGTGTTTTAACGGTTTTTCTTCTGCTTCAGTCATAATCAAAGTCTCTAGTTCTTATGTCTCCCCCTTAAAACAGGAAACGCACTCCAGCTCAGGAGAGATAAACAGAGGTGCACAATTCCTCCGACATGGATAGTGTGAGGCCTTCGGTTCTTCCTCTCTGAAGGCTACAAGTGCCATAAGAACATGTTTGGAGGAGAGCACTACTCACCCAGTTCCACAGAAGATGTGAAGATACGTAGCTGACAACTGGTGTCAGCGAAGAGCACTGAGGAACCGGGTCAGCCATCCAAAGGAGGATGGACCAGTGCGTGCCCCCTAGGACTTCTTGCCACAAAAGGCTGTCTGGCTCGAACCCAGGACTTCACCACTGGTCACACAGAACACACCACAGGGCACATATTTGCCAATGCTGTTCAAGGCAGTGGAATCTTAATGATTCCTGAGAACCTCAGACAAGCTTCATTAATTGCACTTTAACAAATTAAATCAATCATTGAGTTGTTTTTTAATCGTGCTGCTTATAAAGAAAAGGAAAAGTGGCAGCTGGATTATTAGCACTAACAAAGAATCAAGAAAAAAGAGTTTATTCAAGGATGAGAAGACAGCAGTGACGACAACAATTATGCAGTGATAAAGTCTATGGAAATGTAACTATCCGGCAGTATGATATAAGGTAATGCACTCAGAAAATGCACAAACATCAAAAATATTTTCAAAATTGACCATTTTTCCCTTTTATCAATCCTATCGGAACATTATGAAGCACAGAAATCAGGTCTGGAATTTACTGAGGTGAACTTTTAAAACTGATCACTTTCTCATTTTTTCTTCACTCTTGTTACAAAGAAAATGAAGTATTGGTCCTTATTATAAAACAGTGTGAAAAATGTGTGAACAGATAACACGTAAAAAACAGTATTGCAAATATAATGAAGAGTATAATGAAGAGTAGCAATAAAATTTGAAATGAATGAATTGGGGGGGAAACTGGAGATTATTAATTCAAATCACTCAGCAGAAAAAAGATTTAATGTGATTAGATTACAGGTCCAGATCCAATTGATTCCACACAGTGAAATTATCTTATACCTCATGAAATAGGCACAAGAAAATTGCAGGTTTAAAGCTGAATATCTTCCAGTATATTTGAGTTAGTCAGTGCCAGCATCTTACTCAGCGTTCACACCAGAGCTTCTTCAACGCAGAAAGCACAGCCCAGCCCATGACCTTTTACACTCCCAGAGAATTCCCACTGAAGTCTGAAAGCGCGCAGAGAGGACATCTGCCTTCTGGAACAACACACACACACACACATTTTCAGAACCACTTGTCCCATACGGGGTCACGGGGAACCGGAGCCTACCCGGTAACACGGGGCGTAAGGCCGGAGAGGGAGGGGACACACCCAGGACGGGACGCCAGTCCGTCGCAAGGCACCCCAAGTGGGACTTGAACCCCAGACCCACCGGAGAGCAGGACTGTGGCCCAACCCACTGCACCACCGCACCCCCTTCTGGAACAACACACTCTGTCTCAATGTCCACAAAACAAAGGAGCTGGTCTTGGATTTTAAGAGGAAGGGGCAGACCACACTCTAAATCCCGTCTAAATCAGAGGGGGTATGGAGGGCATCGGCAACTTTAAGTTCCTGCATCGTGGTACGGCACCTGCTCAGCCCAGGACTGCAGACCACTACAGAGGGTGGTGAGACTATTACCGCTCAAACCACAAGACTCGGGCCAGCTCGTGCCCACAAGTCACAAGGGTACTCAACACCCATTCACACTGACAGCTGCATGAAAATACCTGACCTGATATTTCACGTTTCTCTATATATAGTCTTGATGGCGTAACGTATCGGTGTTGAATTTATGGTCTGTTTATTCCTGTTGCGGTCAATATCTATGTATTTATTGCCTAGGTTGCATTGATAACTTTTGCAGTGCGGGAGACACAGAAGCAAGAGTTTTACTGTGCAACGTACATCCGTACTACACACGACAATAAACTTGATTGGACACTTGACTTGTTCAGTCCATAATGTGGTTAATGTGAGGCCTTAGGACTCGTCCAGACCCTCACTTTACATATCAGGATCAATGTTTTGACTTAATCGCTTCAAATGACCCTTTATTAAGAGGATTCTGCATTCCGTTAGAGCGAACTGCGCATTGAAATCAACTCACTTGAACAGAAACTCACAGGATGAAATTAGTTGCACTGTTCTATGAAAGTAAAGAGAAGCACAACTCTTGTTTTGTCAGGCTTTCCAGTGGGAAAATGACAGCTCCTTATTAAAAATCTCAATAGAGGAAAAAAGTGAAATAGGGACCAAATGAAGCATAACACAAACACAAAGGCCACATGCAACAAATGTAGAAAAAAAAATCATGTAACATAAATGATTTGTCCATACCACAAGTGCTGTCATTTACAGACAATAGGAGTCTTTTCTTTTTAAGTTACAGTTGATGAGGAGCCAGAAATAAAATGTGAGTCATTCTAAAGGGTACACATTTCACCAACCAGGATCTAAACACTTAACAGAACATCCTGAATCCCAGTCTGATTTGCTTCCACAAGACATCTGTCATGGTATGTTTATATATGTGTTCTGACACCACACAACTGTTTATGAAGAAATATAATGACAGTAACTGCCAGAAGTAATACAGTAAATATCATCGTTTTAATAATGCAATGACACCTGGAAAGTGTAGCACTGTAACGGCATATATAATTGGCTTGAAAATGAAAAGGGTCACAGATGGCTACTTTGAAGCAGACATGGCTTCGGAGAGATACAAAAAAACACCAGTTTTCAGTATGTTAAGTGAGGCATCTCAGAAATGTGTATTTACAACTTTGTGACATTTTTTTCACCAGGAAAATTTATGGTTTTCCATGGGGAATGTAGTATTATCTGGCCTTCTGCTGAACTAAAAACCTCCTTGTTAAATTATATATCCTGCAGATGAACACAATCTGCTTTGTGTGTTCAGGCTGCTCGCAAACAGCCCACCGACAATATTTCATAGCTCTGGAAATGTGGACACAGTTAAATAGGAGTAATTATACAGAGATATAATAATACATGGAATACACAAACATCTATTCACAACATTTATACTAAAATTCAACTAGCAAATGGAAGAGAAAACACTACAACATACAAGGGAATAGGAGGCAACTGCTCAGATGTGCTCAGAAGTCAGGAGATAAACACGGAATGACAGACACATGAATGTCTTTAAGGGTGAGAATCTATGCTCCCAAACCATGCAGGCCCACACCTTGCACACTGTGCAGACATCTGTCTCACATTCATGCTGCTATGCAACATACACCTCCCTCTGTTTTCATGCACAGGGTATGTGTACAGTCTGCCAACGTGTTTACACACACCTTATGTACATGTGTACACATGCTCGCATGTTGGGTAGACATCTGTCCATATACCTGCGTTCAGCACACTTGCCTCTTAATGGCCGCACAATTATGCGCATTTTTTCTACATAGGCACGCAGCCAAATGCATGCATGTAATGTAAATGTTTTTAAAAAATATATACATATATATATATAAAAGGAATATGACTAGGAATTGTTGTTTATTCAGATAAAAGGTTATGCAGCTACTTGTGTGATGTACATTGGTTCATATGGTGGAAAGAAACAAACTAACTGTACTTTAGAATCACACATCTGCATCTAAGTGTCTCTTTCTGCTAATGTAATGAACACACTGGATTTTCTATGAAATGTACATTGCTTTGGAGAAAAGTGTCTGCTAAATTAATAAATGTAAATGGCTATGTAAATGTAATGCCGTGCTGAAAAGACATGCTCAACTACCTAAACACTAAAGCAAGTGTTATTAAGGTAGCAAATGTTTACCTGCTTATGGGTCCCTGAATCTGTTGCTACAAGGGAGTGAGGAAAAGACTAAGAGCAGATTGAGGGGACAGACAGTACGGACTGCGCTGACCCATCACTTTTACACTGTGCTCTTGTGTTTGGTGTGGCTTTTCTGTCTGTCTTCCTCCCACTCTGTCCCCTGTGCCGTCTGTTGCTCCAGGCATCCCTAGCCCGTAACTTCTTAGTCCCGTCAGCTGGCAAGTGAAACCATGGGCCCTGATCTCCGGGCCCGGCTGCCCCAGGAAAGCCACTGTGCTCCAGCGCCCCACTTTCACACTCTTCTTTATTCTCTTGGTGTGTCTAACCTTTCGCTGCAGCAGCGGGTGTGACGCCGCGGTACTCGGCAGCTCAGAGACACCAAGGAAACCTAATTATTCGCCAGAAAAAAAGTCTGCAATGCAATTACGTTGAAGGCGTGGAGTGTACTTTTGAGGGCTGCGCTGTCAGCTGCTGAAGGCCAGGGCAGACCATCAGACTACTTCAACGCTCGGAGAAGGAGCCCACCTCAGCGTTGTCCCCATGCCGCCTCATTCAACAGCAAGGCATCTCGAGTCAAAGCCCTCCGAAGACCTATAACACTGACGCTTTTGGAACATATCCAGAACAATTTGGAGAAGTTTTTTCACCAGATACTCTACAGGGATATATAAAGCTACACACTTGAATTAACTGGCAAATTCTCTCATTAAACCAGGCTCTCATCTATTTTTCCTCCACTCACACTAATCTAGTTTTGTGCTGTTGTTTTTAGGGTACAAACCTCCCTATCAGATTCATTTACAGAGTTTCCCAGTACTGTGTAAGAAAGAATGAATTTTTAACATGGTAAAAGGAATGAGGAATGAATTAGTCTATACCCGTGTGACATATGCCGTTGGGGTTTGAAATGTACAGATCAATGCGTGGTTAAATATGAGATAAAACAAGGGTTAGGTGCATAAACATACAGAACAATGAAGTAGACAGTACTGGTGAAAGGCATTGGTTTATATCCTGAACAATGCTAGTTCAAGTCTTAGCAGGTGCACAGCCATAGCGCTCTGGAGCAAAGCAACTAAATGCTACTGTACATTACAATATCTACATTTACACTGATTCATTTAGCGGATGCTTTTCTCCAAAGCGACGTGCATCTCAGAGTACAACACAAAAAGTGCATTACATCCATAGAAGGAGATATTTGGAGGCAGACACTTGATTCTAGAGTTCATTCAACTTGTCACTTACCACAGTATGAACCAGTATGTATTACATGAGTAGCTGCATATAGGCTTTTCCTTTATTAAACTAACTTGTATTAACAATTATTACATAACAAACACATACACATTTATTTAGCATTTATGAGATCAGACAGGATAGAGGATTCTGGAGGTCTCTTGTTGATGACCGAATCTTTGATGGGGTCTAACTAACTAATTTATGAGATCAATGGAGAAGCAAGTCAAAAAGAGATGAGTTCTGAGGCCCTTCTTAAACATTTGTGCGTTTGATTTTGGACCTCTTGTGCATGGGACCACCAAGCAGGCAGAGATGGAGGAGCGCAATAGTCCAGTTGTGGTGCAGAAAGTGATCAGGTCTACCACTACAAGTGTGTACAATTAATTTCGATATTAAACTGAATTAAAAATATTATCCTGCAACAGGTTCCAGCAGCACACATAAGACACAGCAGTGACATGAGACAGCAAAGGAGTGTGCACCATGCAACAAAATAATGTTAACCTCCCTGCATGATGGACAATGTAGGCCTCCCAAGCATACATTAACTGAAGTGCTTCAGGTACTTGGCCTGTCATTTTTGTAGCACCACGGGTGCGAGCCTAAGCTGAGATCTGCTTCACAAATGGACTATTTGTGAACACAGCCCCAGGGGAATCTTAAAGATGGTGTCTCTCTGCCGTCTCTCACACTTCCTTTATCGGTTTTTCCCATGAACAATAAAGGCACTGGTTTAAGCAAATAAATAAGAAAAAATATTGAATCAGGTGATCAGAAATGGTTAACAAGTGATCTGGAAAATGTAGGGGAAACTCTGCCTCTCTTTACTGTGAAAAACTGTAAACATGTATACTATTTTAGCAGAAAATGAGTGGCTTCATGCTCGTGAAGCTATTCCCGATTCTACTCTTGACAGCTGCTTGCAGGTCAGTCCATTTCAATTTCTGAGAAACTCCATAGACTCCAGAGGCTTTCATTTAAGCCCCCCTCCCCTTCTTATACACAAAGGCAGTGAATTACCTTGATTATTAAAGGTGATATCTTCAACATTTCATGACTCAGGCTCAGAGATATCGAAACACTCGACACAGAGTAAAGGGAAATGTTGACACCTCTTTCCCTTGCATATCATGGAAGCAATGCTGGCGAGCGCCATAAGGACTCGGTTTTGAAGCAATATGTATAAATGAAATGTGATTAAGAATGAGCATTTGTATCGGCAGGGAATCAAAACATAATACTATCACCAGAGTACAAATGTAGCAATTACTAGAACAAGGCCATTAGCACAGGCAGAATGGAAGTGTGTTAATAATGAGGACTGGAGAAGGGAGCTGCCCAAAGCCCGCACTCATGACTCTTAATGACTGGCGCACGCACAGAATGAGAGCCGGCCTGCACGATACAGCATGCACACACACACACACTCGCGCGCACATACATCCGCTTCCATGAGCACACTGCGAGACATTTGCAAAGCCTGGGCACACATGCATGACAGCAATCGCAAACACGCAGATACACACAAACTGATGCACGCTCGTAAAATCAGCGCGAGTCGAAGCTGACACTCCACGCACCATCAAGCCATAGAGGTAAGTTGTGTGCATGTGAGAAAAAAGGGGGAGTATCTATTTGTCTTGTAGTAGAGAGAGATCTACTGCTACCAAAAATGCCATCCCATTCTTCCCGCTCGGTGCATCCCCAGCTGGGCCTTCGAATCCTGTCTTTTTGTTTCTTTCCGTCATCCCTCCTTCTTTCAAATCGGCACCTAAATCACTCTCTACCACTCCCTGTTCAGCAGCCTCCCCAGCCCTACAGAGGCCTCCACCTGCAGCCCACCTCAGAAACGTCAAGAGCTCCACCAAGTGGCAGCACAACAAAGTGCAGCGCTTAACTTCCTGCATTTTTTCCCCTATATCCTCAGACCCTCTTTCTGCTCTCACTCCCACCGGCTGGAGTGTTACGTACTGCCATGTCGTAAATAAGAAAAGAAAGACCTGTAATAAAAATCGTATTTCCTGTAAATGCTTTGGCCGTTTGTATGTGTGTATAGGAACTCGATCCATTACATGAAGCAACCTGGGGTAACTATAGATGCAACGATCCTGTGCAAACCAGCCTTTTCAGTGCTATGGCACTAAAGCTTGTCTGACAACAGCAGTATCAAAATGCCACGTGCTTGTTTTACCAGTGTGGAGTTTTTAGCAAGAGTGGTTGGTGAGAAGGCGTCTCATATGAATCAACGTTTACATTTCTGAAAATAAAGTATTTGTCAAATAAATGATAGTATGGACTAATTATAGATATATGAGTGTATTTTATTTAAACTGTGCTTAGTCTGTAAACTTTAGCATGATTTGGAATATTACGACTCAGGTTTACATACTATTCAAAATCCAGTATGGTTGAAATGTCTTTCTTTGATAGGAACATCACATTCAGTTTATTTCCCCTTGGTCACCTAGAGGATGAAGTTTAATCCCCATGGCTGTGCTGTTCACTCTCAGCGCTCCTGTTTCTTTCTGGGTAAATGAAATTACATTGAGCCAAAGACACTGCATATCCACTGGCCTGTTCCTCCTTGATTGGCGTTTCACCGCACCAACCACTTCATGATAGCAGTGCTCAGTCTAAAGCTGTTCTTCACGCACTCATGCATGCACCTGTGCAAACACGCATTCCCAAACACAGACATGCACAAGCAATTCTGCGGAAAACAAACAGATAGATAGATAGATAGATAGATAGATAGACAAACATGTTAAAGGGTGGTTTTGGAAATCTTGTCTATCATTTCTTTTTAAAGGGCCTGCCACCCATCCTGCGCTGCCCACTGGTGCGGTCACTCCAACTGTGACCAGCATGGGGCAGTAAAGGGTATGAGTACAGTACTGCATGTCCCCCTTCCCAGGATCCATGTGAGCCTCCCACCTCTGCCCCTCATAAAACATGGAGGACCCAGGCAACATAGCCCTGGGCAAACTGTTGAGCACATGCCAGGTGAAAGAACACCAGTACAAAAACAAATAAAGAAAAGCTCTTCCACTGACAACCCCTGTTTTAAAATATAATTTTTAAATTAGCCTGTTACTTCAAACAGCAGAATCTGAAATATTCCATGAACATAACACTTGAATTTATTACTACATGCAGCACAAACTGAAAATTTCTTTGAGTGGGAGTAGCATTCTTGCCTCAAGCATATTTATAAAGATTACACTCTCCTTAAATTCCTTTAGCACAGAATTGCCCAGCGTCTTCCACTACAGCCTATACATTGTTGTGCTACAGAAAAAAGGTCAAAATGTCTTGTTAAAACAGCAGCATCCATGTACATCTGGCACATGTATGGACCCTTTCACAGTATCTGCAATTTCAACAGTATCTCCGATATCATGTTGTTCACATGCAATAACAGCAATGAAGCAAAATGCTCCTCAGTTCACTTTGTGTGTGCTTGTGTGTGTTTCTTCACGATGGAGCGGAGCTGCTGGGCAGGGTGGATGAGATGTGCCCTTAGGACCCGACAGCATCTCTTCACGGCAAACGCCTCCGTAACGGACCAAGTGAACAGGGTTAAGTCGGCCCAGCAGGAGCTCAGCCTTCTAACAGACCCCCATATACCTCTTGCTCTCTGCTGCACACGGCCATCACAAATCTTGTGGGGTAAAGAGGCTGTGACAAGGCTGCCAACAGCCGATTATGCCATGCAGCTTAAGGGCCACAGTTACCAAGGTAAAGATGCTGCCTACTGCAGTTTCACCCCGGAGGATTCAAAAGAGCACAGCTGAGTTTATCAATCTGCACCTCTAACGCTCACCATCGGTAAACAGGGTGCAGCCAGAATACTGTATACATGTGCACACACACCTGGTGCTGCAGCTGTCCAGCTGTGCTCTCCAGCCTCGCTGGGTAGGCGTTTATTTTTCATTGCGTGTTGGTTTGTGCACAAGCCAACCCTGAGTCTTCTTGAGTGTCGAAACTGAAAGTCTCAATGCTTGACTAGCCATGGCTTTCTAAGCAGCAACTGTAACCGTGTTTGTTCTGCTTGCTACAGAATCCCCAACCCCCTTAGAAATACAATCGCGTCTCCTGTCACTCCAAAAAAAAGGGGTCCACATCTGTTTCCTTCTGGAAATTCTCTCTTCTAAAATGAGACCTGGCATATTACCAGCTATATTCCTTATCAAGTCATACTATCGTTAGTCAAACAAAAATTAATACATATTTACAAATCATAATCCATTGATATCTTATCAAGTTTTACGTAACACTTAACTACATGATCTGCCAATTAATTTTGAGAGGAATACTCGCATTCTCATCCCTGACTGTGATACATGTATAGGTGTATCCAAAAAAACATAAACAGAAAATAGCTTTAGTAAGATAATAATGAATCCATTCATGTAGCATGAAGCAGGGAGGGAAAAAAAAAAAACTATTTCATCAAATGTAACTAGGGGAAATTACTGGCTAACCAAAAATAACTTTACAGTCATTTAAGAGGTGATAAAAGGGAGGCACAAGGCAATTAATATAAATCAGTCCAGTCCAATTTACTCATTGCAGACTATTCATGAAAGCCTTAATCGAAAGAATAACCCACCTTTCGGACGACTGCATAAAATAACTTGAAGATATAGCAGTGCAACCATAACTGAACTAAGTGAGATGATGGCATGACATAAGACATATCTGTGTTAAAACTCTAAAACCTGGAAAATTAACTAACCCTCCTAGAGCACTTATCAGTTTACCAACCACTGTGATTTCCCATAGAGAGATAGTGAACATGTCAATTGCCAAACGAATTGAACAGCAAAATGTACAAATCGCAATACAACCAGTCTTGAAAGGCACCTAGGGAACATGGGTATCCCACAGGTTATTTAAAAATATTCTTCTTTGGCTCTGAGGTGTGCGAAAAGTCCAAGAGAACTGAGCGTGACACAGCAACGCCCCTTTCACACAGAGACAGGATCAGTATGTGTCCACAGGCTGTCTGCAAAAACATGCCTGCTGTGCTCTTTTTTTCCCACTTCAAAACTGAACCCACCAAAGCAGAAGAAAAATCTGGAGTCGTTACTGAAATCCTGCTCGCAGTATCATTTACATGCAAAAGCTATTTAAAAAAACAGTACATAATCAGTTATTTCTGTCAAAGATTCAAAGAGAAGCATTCTTCTAGCACTGCATTTTCTTTACTCTACCAGAGGAGAATTAACCTCATCGAGCATTCAACTTGGCACCCCAACAATGCCACAACATCTGTTTAATGTAAGCAAAAGAGGCAAGGAAACAAACTGCTCTGCTAGTTAGAAGATGACAGTAATAAATTTAGTTCTGGTCATTACTGATTCTCACTTGCTCATTCAGTGCATCTGCAAATGTATTTTTATATCATGGGACTTTGTTGCTGTTAGCAGAAATTGAGCAAATTATTATTACACATTAATGTGCGCCCAGTTATATGCACTTACAACAACGGCTCATCCAAGTGAGGATCGTGGCAGTCTGGATGGGATGCATGTATAACTGTCCATCCATCCATTGCAGGACTGCTGTGGACTGGAACCTATCCTGGAAGCATAAGACAGGGTACACACCGAATTGAATGCTCATCCATCAGAGAAAATACATTCCTACACACACACACACACACACACACACACACACACACACACACACACACACACACACATTTTCTGAACCGCTTGTCCCATACGGGGTCGCGGGGAACCGGAGCCTACCCACTAATGGTAATTTAGTCACAGTTCATGTGATACCCAAATCCTTACACAGTTTATCAATAATAAATTTAGAGACATCTCTCCATAGCTTTCTGGTATAACATCAGTGCCAAAAGAGGTGAGGCATCATCTCTGGGTGCAAGTTACAAAAAGAACAATTTACATCTATCCCATCCTTTAATCTTTGGAGAAAATGCTTTACAGGGTAGAATTTGTTTATAACTTGAAAAAAGATTTCGTTAACCTTGTTTGTTAAGAAGTATTTGTGAGTCAGCAGGCAAACTTTCTCCCATGGGACATTATTAACAAAGCTATTCCAATAAACAGTAACATAAGGTAAGGTGGCAACCTCATTCTGAAACAAAGAACAAACAGTTCTGTTATTAGTTCTGAAAGACCGTGAAAGAAAGAACCTTGCACAAGGGGTATCGACCAGATTCACTATAGAAATAAGAGCAGGGTAAGAGACCTCCTTAAGCAGAGTCACAGAACCTTTAGGAAAAACCTTCATTACCAGGCCAAACTCTTCCTTTGTGACATGACACCCAAAATATGACACAAATTCAGTGTAACTCATAAGAACTCCTTGTGAAGTCATCAGCTGGCCCACCAGAAGGATATTTCTGAAAAAACAGCTCCTTAAAAAGATACTCTTACCCTTATACAGGACTTCACCATTGTTCCAAATATAATACCGATGTGGAAAAAAATTGCGCTTGTAAATTAATGTCCATGCCAACACAACCTGTTTGTGAAAGGCTGACAACTTAACCGGTAACTTCTCTATTTAGTAATTGCACATCAGAAGGAACGAGAGACCACCGATTTGGTCAAAAATAAATTCCAGAATGAAATTCCAGATGTAGGCATAATTTCTCAGAAATCGCTTCATCCATTTAAGAGTCAAATTCAAGATAGTAAAGTCCAAGAAATCAAGCCCAGCATTCTTATATGAGTTACCAGCAACAGACTTCCGAATATAGTGTACTCGGTTTTTTCATAGAAAATTGAAGAACATCTGGTCTATTGTTTTAGCAGTTTTGCTGTCTAAATGTACTGAAGAGGCTACATATGAGCCTGGAAATACCCTCTGCTTTGGGCAGAAAGACCCACCATTTTAAAGACAGGTCCCTTTGTAACCAAAGATTAAACTTATTTGTCTTATCAATCACAGGATTGTTTAGAGTAATTCTGTCCAGTGAATCCTTAGTTATCTGAATTGCTGAATAATTAATTTTCTATAAAACAGGGATGCCACTAATTGATGTTACAGGACAATCCCTTAAAGCAAGCAGCTCACATTTTTTAAAGTTAATGCACAAATCTGAAGGCTTAGAAAACACTTAAATTACCTCAAGAGCAGGCTGTACCTGCGAAACATCTTCGAGAAAGTTGTATCATCCGCCAACTGAGTTATAATAATACTTCTTCCCGCAAAGGAAATACCTTCCAGACTACTTAATTTAATAAAGTGACAAAAAACTTGAGCAACAAAGAGGAAGAGATATGCAGAAACTGGGCAACCCTGCCTAATACCTCTTTTGAAAGAGAATTTTCGGGAGGTGCCATGACTTAACTTCACAGAGCTATTGCATAGAGGGTTTTTCATTGCGCTACAGAAGTAACTCCTGAACTCTGTAAACAGCAAAAAAATAAAGGGGTGCTTAACAATATCAAAAGCCTTGTAGAAATCCAAAACAATATAAAGCTATCATCTACTACTGCAAAAGGTTATGTCTTACTTCACCTCAACATAGGAGATGTATTTCCAGGCTACACCTGGTTGCCTGGTTACTCTTCACACTTTCAGATCATTGGCTGCTTCAACTGCCAGTCAAAGATAGTATTATACGTATCGCTGGACGTTGTAGTTTTCAGTACAGTAAAGTAATACACTGGTTGTTTCAACATACGTTTAACAAAAGCTTAAATGTAAATACCAAGCCACTATTGAAGAAATTGAGCTTCTACGTATATCGCGTTGAATGTCAAAAGCTTAAAAAGTCCATTTATAACATTTAAAGCGCTTCTTCAGCATTGAAATCCCAGAGTCCTTTGCGCGCTTTCGGCTCTCCGCTCATCCTTACATCCGAGGTAGCGGGCAAGTTACGACAGTTCACAGTTAATGAGATTGAGAGGCTGAAGTAAATATGCCGAAATCCTTTCAGTGTTTAATGGTTTTCCGTTTTAACTTATAGTTAACTCGTCGGAGGAGGAAAGGAACAACGGAGTTACAGTTTTGACGAGATGTGGGTTTTCGGATACGGCTCTTTGATCTGGAAAGTTGACTTCCCGTTCGAAGAGAAGCGCTTCGGCTACATCCGGGGATTCAGCCGCAGGTTCTGGCAGGGGAGCACCGATCACCGTGGAGTGCCGGGCAAGGTACCGTAACCGTGTGTATCGTCGTGAGCCGGCTGGCGACGCTATGGAGCAGTGTAAAACTGCGTCCAGTACTACGGCCCAGCGTTAAATCGGTTACAAACGGTGTGACTCAGTATGAAACGCAAGTTGGAAACGTTGACAAATACAGAAAACAAAATGGTATGAGCTCCCTTGCCAACCATTTCACTGATGCGATGCTGGTTATCAGCTGGCAATCCAGCAACAACATTCACCTTCACGTCGTGGTTCTCGTGTTTCTTTCAAAAACTGTCTACACTTCTATATTTTAAAACTTGCGTAGTATAATGTCATTTTACTTGAATAAAGATTTTTATCGGAAATGATGAATAGAGAGAAATTTTTATCTGTCGAGTTGGAGTGTGTGTGGAACCAGATACTTGCGGGCTGGTGATTCATTCTGATCCATAGAAAAAAAAAATGTAACTGTAATGTCATTTATCTCTGTCTTAAGTATAACAAAATAAGTAATATCTCCCATCCCTCCCCCCTCTTTTTCAGCCAGGGAGAGTGGTCACCCTTGTTGAAGATCCTGAGGTAAAAAGGGATTTAAAAGTGGTAACACTTGATTCATGACACTAAATGTCCATATTTTAGTACTTTACAAGTCATAGATTTACATTGTATTCAAAGTCTGTTTGATATAACGTATATAGACACCAACTATGTATTATATATGTAGATATATAGGTTTTAGGTTAATTTATAAAACATGTATTATATATTAGTTTTAGATTGATTTAAAATGATGGAACAATGGGTGACAGTTTTTGGGCTCTGAATTTAGACATGGGTTGGAATCTGGTTCAGTCCATGTGGAGCCTGCATATTCTCCTCGTGTTTGCATGGGTTTCCCGTCACAGTCCAAATAAACATGTTTCACGTTAACTGTTGACTTTAAATTGCCCCATGTGAGTGTGTCTGTGATTGCCCTGTGACAGACTGGTGCCCTGTCCATGATGTACCTTCCCTCAAACCTCATGGTTCTGGAACACTACAACCAGTGATTACTGATAACATATGGATAAATGGATTAATTATACAGCAAAATCTTAGTGTGGAATGCCATTGCCTAATAAATAAGGGACAATACAAACTTTTACATAACACAAATATTATCAGCTGTTAATAGATTAAAAAAAACTGAAGAAATCAAACTTGAAACAACACACACATGTTCCTATGACAAACATTCCTCAAAATTCCTGCTTCCATTCAAAAGCAATGGTTTAATAACTGTTTGGTTTCACCCCAATCTACAGGGTTGTGTGTGGGGTGTTGCCTACAAACTGCCCACAGGAAAGGAACTGGAGGTTAAGCACTACCTGGACTACAGAGAGAAAGGGGGCTACAGAGTCATCGGTGTCACCTTTTACGACAAGGAGCCTCACAGAGAGCCCCATGAGACATTAATCTACATCGGGTCATGTGACGATCCCAACTACCTGGGCCCCGCACCCCTGGAATCCATCGCCCAGCAGATACTTTGTTCAGTAGGCCCCAGCGGCCGGAACACAGAATACCTGTTTGAGCTTGCCAACGCTATCCGTGAACTACTGCCCGAAGACTCAGATGAACACCTCTTCTCTCTGGAGCGACTTGTCAAGGCACTGCTACAGAAACAAAGAGATGGAGCTATATCCAATAGGCAAAATGAATGAAAAACGCTGTCCATTGTGTTTCACACTTTACTGGTGCTCAGATCAGGAAGAATTACTAGTGACAGGTGGCAGTTATATCTCAGGGATGGACTGTAATATAAAAATGAACAGGGTGACATTAAATTATTTATGTATAGTCACTTGTAATTTTTCTTTTACTTGAGAATAATTTATTACAACTATCTGAACTTGGTGCTTCAATTATATTTACACCTGAGTTCAGACAACTCATTAAAAAATAATGGTAGCATAGGAGCATAAAAATGATTACAGGGATTTAAGTTATAAGAGGATGAATCAGTAAAACTTCAGCAGGGAGTCAGAAGAATTGTACATTTATGGCAAATTTAATTAATTCTGTTACATGTAACACAAGAACATGACATTCAGACTTTAATGTATAATCTATTTTAAGACCTGTTTTTGACATTTTTGTGTTTCTCAAATCGTCCTACTGTGGGCCGGGTACAGACAATGTGGCCACAGTGTGCTGGGGAGATGTTTCAGTGCTATACTTACCAGACACTTGAAGTCATTTCAAGGTATACGGCTACATCTGTCCTGTCCCACAGAAACACATTTACAACCAGTTATTTTAACTACCTTTAAGAAATGTAAAAAGTGCTTCTACCCTAAGATTTGAGTTAGTAACCCTATGGCTGTAGTGTTAGTTTATAACTACGGTATGACACCACTTCTGTAGGGCCTCTCGTTACATCCCATGGGAGCGAGTACAAAATAATGTATGTATTCTCTTTGTGTATTCTTCTCATGAATGTTGACCTACCGTGGAATATTATAAATACTATCCAATACAGGTGGGACTGAAAGCCGTCCACTGAAGTCCTGGAAGATATGAACAGTGCTCATTATGTTGTCTTCCACTGGCCAACTGAATAAACGATTTACTCAAATACATGTCTTTGGAATTGTGGCTTTTTAGAGGGTTATTTTTCTGAGGCGAACCTGTACCTGTAACCTGGCAGCCATTGCTTGGCTGGAACTATAGGAACAACCGGTGTTACTTTTTAATAATGCGTTTCTGACCAGTTGACTTAAAAACCAATTGAAACAGAAACATATGAAACCGCAAACTATTCGAACCCATCTCTTATATTAATATTATTTTACTCTCGATATTCACCGGCGTCACGTCAGGACGTGACAAACTTAAATTCAAAATTTATAATTTAGTCAAGCGAAAATTTTATAAGAAAACAGGCAAATGGTCACGTGCAATAAAACATGACGATTGAACTTACATGATGAATTACACTAAAAATTAAATGACAAAACATGTATTCTGTTTGTACAATGAACTACTGTGTGAAGGGAGGCGACGTTCTGAACGTGTCCTGAAGGGATTTTTTTTTTTTTTTTTTTTCTTTTTGACGGAAGACGAAACGCTCAGGTACTACGGAGGCCGGTAGCTACGCCGGATGTTGTGCAACGTGACACCTGGGTGTACCGGAAGTGGACGTGGCAGTCGCAGCAGCCTCTTCCGGTTGACACAATGGCTAATGAACGGTAGACAGCTGGTCCGCGAGTCGCAACGCCTCCGAAAGCAGGCTGGCTTCCTCCTGATCGCTGGCCTTGGCGGAGACGAGGGCGATGTTGGCGGACGTGGCGCTGCTCGTGTTCTGGGCGCTTGCGGAGCTGTGCGGCGGCGGCACGACGGTCAAAGCGGGATCATCGTCGCCCTTCAGCGATGAGATCCCGTTCAAAATCAAGTGGCCGGGAGCCCATTTCTCACTGGTGCGCAGCGAATCAGCGTCTGTCTCGTATCGTAACGGCCGGGTGCATGATAATTTAAACCATATGTAGCTGCACGTGTCATGATGTATATTATTATGTATATATAATATACTGCTTTTTTATGCGGTTCTGTTTGACAAGCGTAGATCACGTGTCTGCGGTGTTTTCATCGATCTAGTGTCAAGTGTGTGTGTCGGAGGTGATGGGTATTTTTCTGTAGTGTAATTTCAACACTAAGTTACTGACTTGCATTTATTCCTTGTCTTCCAGCAGACCCCTTAACTACTAAAAATGAGGTTTTCCTCCTTGCCATAGTTGTTTATTGATGTTCATTCATTTAAAATAATGCTGTTGTCCAGAACAGTTTAATTTTCCTTCCTCAGGAGGCACTTGAACTGAGGTTATGGCCACATTGTATCATTATTTCTCCATTACATTTACATCATGCATTCATTCAGCTGATGCTTTTCCTCCAGTGACTCACAATGTTAATCTATTTACAATTTTTTATACAGCTGGGTAATTTTACTGGAGTAATTTAGGGTAAGTACCTCGCTCAAGGGTACGACAGCTGGAGGTGAGATTCGAACCTGCAACCTTTTATCAGAAGGCAGCAGTTCTAACTAGTAGTAGGGTACCAGCCGTCCCCACATCTGTCATGTTTCCTGAAGCGCTTATAATAATAGTGAATCGGTTACTATTTGCTTTTTATCATGCATTATTTCATTAAATATCTTTGCATGTGATTTAATTGTAATTGCCAGTTTTTTTGTCATTTTTGTCACTGTCAGTAACGTTTACTTAATTGACAGCAGTGTCCAAGGTTTACATTGTTAGATGGTCCATTATACTGTATCAAATCACTATAAGTACCTTAAATAAGAGTAATGTTTTACAGCAGCTGGTAGCATAGTGTTTAGAGCTGTTCCCTTTGGTTCTGAAAGTATTTACTCTAATTTGCTTCAGTGAAAAAATTACCCAGCTCTATAAATGGGTGAATAATATTGGTGTTGTGAGTTGCTTCGGAGAAAATATCAGCTGAACGAATAAATGCGAATGCTATAAACCCAGCGTGTTCCGATTACAAGGGAGCAGCCCTAAACACAACGCTTCCTGCAGCCCTCGCCATGTTTACATACATGCGTAATCCGTTCTGTGAGCTCCTCCTTTAATCAGACTCGTGCTAACAGCCACGCTGCTCTTCCACAGCCAGCATCGGGGGCGCTTTACAAAGAGGATGACTTTGTCATCATGACCACCACGGACAAGGAGCAGTACAAGTGTCTGCTGCCTTCCTTCTCCGACGGAGACGAGGTACGGCCGGCCTCGAGCTGTTACGCCTCTGTTCCCTTCATTGTAGGCGCTTGAATGGAATATCGTCGGTGTAGAAAGACGCTACCGAAAAGGATGTGAAAATGTGCAAATGAGCGTACTTGGTTTAGAGGGAGATCGCGGTGGTCAGCTGTCCATTCTTACGTGGCTGCATGACATCCAGTCGTCTTTGCCTTCCTGATCAGAGTGAAGAGAAGGAGTATGGTGGGCCGAGCCCACGTGCTCTGCTGGAGCCGCTTTTCAAACAGAGCAGCTGCTCCTACAGGGTGAGATGCTTTCTTTCACTTCCACTGCCACGTGTCTTCTGCTTACGAAAGTATTCCACCCCCCCCCCCCCCCCCCCCAACACGGTACTTCAGCGTGGCTCTTAAATGAAAGTTTGCCGTGAGCTTGAAATTTGAAGCTCGTAAGTACAAGGATCCAGGAGCTGGATAGTCAGGCGCACGTGTTGACCTTTGATGGGCCCTAAAACTTAGAAGAAAAAGTTCATTTCACAAGTGTAAAGGAATTCCTCACTTATGATCTTTAAAAGATTGGAAAAAACCTCATTTCATGAGGAATGCAGTTTGTCGATATGGAGTAAGTGACCAGGGACCTTATTCAAGTGGTCGCCTTTCAGATCGAGTCTTACTGGACATACGAGGTATGTCACGGGAAGCATGTGAGACAGTACCATGAAGAGAAAGAGACGGGTCAGGTAAGCATGGACAGGGTTTTCCTTTTCAGAATTTATAGATGGGTGCATTCTACAGAGAGCTTTAAAATTCTGAAAGGCACAACATTTGTAGACGTGTTATAAACGCGCTTGGAAGTCATGTCTTCAGTTTTACTTGGTTTTCAAACATAGTGTATAAATGATGGCTGCATAGCTGACTGTTTTGTTAAATTTAAAACATGATTTTATATTTGTATATCTGTTTTTCATGGATGATCTCAATGTGAAGGATATAGAATGTTTATCCAGCTGGTAATATAGCGGTTAAAGTTGCTGCCTTTGGATGCAAAGGTCACAGGTTTGATCCCCAACCCCGGTTGTAGGTACTTACCCTAAATTGCAGCAGTAAAATTACCTAGCTGTATAAATGAGCAAATAACTAATAATTGTAACCTTTATATTGTAAGTCACTTTGGAGACGTGTCAGATAAATGTAAATGTTTCCCAAAAAGGGTAGGATTTTGAAAAACCCCTAATGTTTCAAAAGATGCTGCAATGGAAGTTTCAGAAAGTACAAAAAGTACAGTGAAATGAACAATATGACTGCTGTATCTGTTTATTGCCCAATATCCAGACACTATGTTTTTATCATGGCAGAAGATAAACATCCAGGAGTACTACCTTGGAAGTTTTGTCACAAAGACTGAATCAGGTGAGCATCGTGGGCTCTCAGGATCCTCAGGCAATGCAAACCCTTATCAGACTAATTTTTTGGGCTGTGATGGAGCAGAAGGCATTGTTTCTCAGTGTGATTTCCTGTCCTGCAGAAGCTGAAATGGAAAGTGACTCTGAGAGCACAGAAAATGAGCAGGTTGGTGTGCTGAACGGCCCAGTACCGACAGAGCAGTACCATTAAAGGCAGCACACATTGCAGTCTGTTCCTTTATAAGATTTTTCTCTCTCTCTCTCTCTCTCGCTCGTTCTCCGCCTTGTCAAGGTGCCTACCAAAAATGTGGAGGGCCAGCTGACACCATACTACCCAGTGGAGATGGGCAATGGGACACCCTGCGTTCTCAAGCATAACAAGCCGCGTTCCACCTCTGTCCTGTACGTGTGCCACCCCGAGGCCAAGCACGAGATCCTGTCCATCGCTGAGGTGACCACGTGCGAGTACGAGGTGGTGGTGCTGACACCGCTGCTCTGCAGCCATCCCAAATACAGGTGCAGGGTGCCCACCGGGCTTTCTGGTGGCGTTACTGTGCTTCGGTTTTCTTGGGCGTGCGAGAGCTGGGAGGTTAAACACAATAGCAAACTCTTAATTCCCTTCTCTTCTCCTTCAGGTTCAAGACTTCCCCAGTGAACAACATCTTCTGCCAGGCTCTGGGTGGCTCGCCGTTTCAGCCGCAGCGCCTCACCCAGTTGGAGAAAGAGCAGGAGGAGCTGGTGAAACCACCTTTCAGTGCACCGCCGGAGCGGGAGGTGAGAGGGAACGCGGCCATGGAAGGAAGCTGAGAAGGGAGGCAAGGGTACCGTGCACTGGGTGACTGGAATCACCGAGGAAGCAAATGGATGGAGTTGAGATGACGTTTAAGTAGCTGTCACACACCGGCAAGGAAAGGCAGGAAGGAAATTTACTCTTTGAAAAGACGTCTCCTCCTCTCCCCGCTTCCCCCTTCCCGTTCACCTTTGGCTATTTGTTCTTGATGTCCTGTAGGAGGAAATGTCTCCCATAAGAGAGGAGGTGCTGTCCACCACTCACAAACCCTTGACAGTAGGTGGCCAATCCCAGATTGCTGTGGGAACGACCCATATCTCCCGCCTGACGGATGAGCAGCTGATCAAGGAGTTCCTCAGCGGCTCATACTGCCTGCACGGGGTGAGCAGAGTTCCTCCACGTTTGCGTTAAATGTCCACTGACGCAGGTGAACCATTTCTTGCCGTTTTGAAGTTGTGTGTGTTTGTATAACAGAAGAACCTGTGGGATAGATGCAGCAATGTTGTGGTGTCAAGACGGGGACACTGCAGCAAAGTGGATCCCCATTTGGTTCTGTGAGAAGAAATGGGTTTTAATTTCTTGACGTCAAGTGGAAGTGGGTCTCGCTGGGAGTTCAGAAATCTCAACACTTTCCATTTCTTGTTCCAGGGAGTGGGCTGGTGGAAGTACGAGTTCTGTTACGGGAAGCATGTCCATCAGTACCACGAGGTACGGAATCCTTTCCATTCTTCTTTTTATTTTATCGTCAAGGCCTTCAGTGAGCAGTTTTAAGTTGCGTACAGCAGTAAATAGCTGGTGGCAAGTTTGAATTCCTAATGTGTATTTAAAGGAAGTGGTTAAGGGTAGAATGTCACAAATGCTGAAGTTGAATGTTGGTTCTGTAAAATGAGGTGGCTGATGCTCACTCTGCACCCAGGACAAAGAGCATGGGAAGAACATCGTGGTTGTTGGCACCTGGAACTCCGAAGCCCATCTAGAGTGGGCGCAGAAGAATGTGGCTCGGTCCTTTGCGCTTAAGGATGATGGAGTGCAGAAAGTCAAGTATGTCTCCTCCCACTGAGCAGTTAACTTTGTACTTAATCCTTTCACCAGCTGGCAACGTAGTGGTTAGAGCTACTGCCTTTGAGTCCAAAGGTCGCAGGTTCAATCCTCACCTCTAGCTGTCGTACCCTTGAGCGAGGAACTTGCCCTAAATTGCTCCAGTAGAAATTACCCAGATGTATAAATGGGTAAATAAATCCTTAACATTGTAAGTCACTTTGGAGAAAAGTGTCAGCTAAATGAATAAATGTAAATCTGTACATAAGCTTGGTCATTTGCATGAGAGTCCTAAAGCAGCGATCTCAAACTTGAGTCTGGTTTATCCCTTGAGCAAGTCTGTCGTTAACCAGTATACCACCTGTTGCCTATATCTTAGAAAATATATTTCAGGTCAGAGTGAGTAGTTAGGTTACACAGTTCTCTCTCCCATTTTCTAGAGTTTATCACATGACTTTCTCAGTGTTTGCTTGCTGCTTGTTAGAGCCACACCTTGTGGAGGATATCCTTGAGGACTTGTTTACTGAGAAAGTTGTTCTGGTTGTGCTAAATGTCATCACTTGGAAAAATGATAGTAGGTGTTCTTATCTTTGACCTTTGACCCTTTCCATGTCATCATATAGGTTGGTGTCCCATTTCTACGGCCAGGGGGATGTATGCGACCTGACCGGCAAACCGAGACAGGTCATCGTCAAGCTCAAGTGAGTCTCCCGTTACAGCTGATCTGACAGTCAAGCTTCATGCATTCAAAAAACATCTTTCTTATGTAATACTCATATAAACTTTCTCACTGTTTTCCCACTTTCATTTCCTTTCATAGGTGCAAAGAGTCTGATTCTCCGCATGCTGTCACTGTTTATATGCTGGAGCCACAGACCTGCCAGTACATCCTGGGGGTGAGCAACATGTGGCTGCATTATCTGCATAGTAAGTATTTAGGTGAAAGGAGTCTATTTTAACCTTTTTCCCCTCCCTCAGGTGGAGTCCCCAGTCATCTGCAAGGTTCTGGACACTGCTGATGATAATGGCCTGCTATCTGTTCCCAGCTAAGCAGAAGGAGGAAAAGGAGGGTATGGCGATCAAGAGGGGAAAAGGAGTCTGGCTGCGCTCAAACGAGCGGGCGTCTCTCCTCTCGTGCACTTCTATGGGGAGAAGAATGGAGTCAGTGGGCTCTTCCATGTCCACCCTGCTTGCCACACAATCCAGGTCTCCCCACTCAGTGTCTTAAGGCCTCTCTTTGACACCACCACTACTTTGTGTACTGAATTCAACTGTTGGACAAAAAGAGCGCAGGAAAAATACTTCTTAGTCCCACCTTGAGAGGTGAACACTGAAGGCAAAGTGCTGCTTTTGCCTGAACTGCTAAGGAAAAAACAAATTAGTCCTGTCATTTTACAAAGCCAAATATGGATGATTCCTTGGATTCTGTGACCACTCTGGACTGATGTCATTCAGACAGAAAACTCACTAAGCAACGGAAGCTTAGTGTCAATGAAACCATCAATAATTGTTTGCCATTTTGTATTTTTTTTAAACATTTCTGTATTTATTTTAATAAGCTGGACTGCTTAGGTGCGTGTTTGGGCTTTGGCATTTTTCCCCCCTAGCTTCAGAAGAGAATAATTCGGAGCAGTTAATTGCTAAATTAACAGAGTAAATAACTATACCTTTGTTTGATGCTGTAGAACTGTGTGAAATTGACATATCCATGAATTTAAGATGGAAGTGAAATATGAGGAGGGGAGATAACTGGTGGCAGTTTAGTTGTATTTGTTTTTACTGATGAGGCTGAACAAACTTGGTTTGTTTGCTGGTAATCTGTGACCCACAGATGTTCTGTGGTATTTCTGCTGCACTAATAAAATTTGTACAAATGTCCTGGTAAGTTGGAATTTCTCAGTGATTTAAAATCCCTCTTTATCCACCAGGGGGCAGCAAACATTTGCCTAGCAGCCAAACCTGCACTATTATTTATGAAAGGCAACTTTATTAATGCCAAAACATTGTAGAAAAAATATCTAAATATTTAGTATGTAGTGAAGTTACATGTTACATCATCCATATATGTGATGTAACACTTGAATGCCAAAAAAGTATGGAGATCGGTCCCGCATAACTACGGCTGAGAATGTTCTGAACCCCTTAACGTGTAGAAAAACAAAAATGATAAAATTAGTAAAGAAGAAAAAACTGCAGTTGCCATATGTTTAATACCTCGATAGAAAAATGTATGAGACTTCCACAAATACAATATCTTTTATGAGGGAAAAACACAATATAGTATCTTAATATCACAATATGAAAAATGCAGTATCAATGTAAAAATAGAGTTCTGCCCTTCTGCATATTAACAATGCACCAGTAACACTTTGGGATTTTTTTTTTTTTCTTTTTCTCCCACATTTGCTTATTGTTGCTTCTCTTTCGCTGGAAGGAATTTGATTTTGCACTCGAGTGCCCTTTTCCTCTTCTACTTCTCAGCCTCAAGGCTTTATTACATCAGGATAAAATACACTTGAAGAAAAACAACTTGTCTTGCTTCCTACCTCTGTCAGAAAACTTGTGCAAAAAACAAAGCAAACACTTTCCAATCTAGAAGATTCCAGTCCAGCTTCTGTTCCTGTCCCTTGGTCCTCTAACACTGACAAACCCACACGCAGTTGTTAATGCAGCCACATTCCTGCTCGAAAGTTCCCATCCGCTTAGAGCCAGATGATCACATGACCTCTGTGAAAACTCTTCTACAGTTGGAGCCCTGGTGCCCCAGTGCCCCATCCACAGCTGGAGGTGGCTGACCGGGCCTTCACACAGAGGGCATAGGGATCTGGCGCACAGAAGTACTCTCAAAGTCCTGCAGCGCCTCCTGGTGGGTGTGATAGTGCATGGCCACGTAGGACTTGGCAAAGCCAAAGGCAGAGTTGGTGGGCAGCAGGCTGTTGGGAGAGCTGGGCTCCTCGGAGGGGCTGCTGTTGTAGATGCTGTAGTACGGCTCGATTCGGGTGTTGATGGGCGTGGAGCTGCTCGGCGGCCGTGTCTGACGGGCTACGGTGGCCCGAGGGCTGGGGCCGCTGTCACGGGTGTGGCTCGGCCCACAGGCCTGGTCTACCAAGCGGCGCTGTGGCTTAGGCGACAGCACGTAGGCCGAGTTGGTCTCGTGGTGCGAGGACTTGTTGCGGTTTGCCTCCAGGCTACCCTTGCCGACGGCGCGCAGGCGGGTCTTGCGTCCATGACACGGCAACCCCAGCGCCACGCACTGGAGGCACCAGAGGCCACGGCGGCGCAGACCGGCGCTGTTGCGCGAGTAGACGAACGGGTTGATGCCCGACTTGAGGAAGACGAGGGCAAAGCCGCACAGCTGGAACTGGTAGAGGCCAAAACCGCTGCTGGGCACCAGTACATCCCGCGCCAGAGAGATGGCCATGGGGAGGCAGCAGAGAAGCAGAGAGAATACAATCACCACACAGGTGGCCACGGCGCGCGAGTCCTTAGCCGTGGCTAGGTTGACAGAGGAGGCCAGCTGGCAGCAGGTGGTGCCGGAGCCACCAGGTTGGGCATGCGCCGGGCCGCTGCTGCGCGTGTAGGGATGAGTCTGCACGTGCTGCAGCTTGTTGTATGCCTGGTTGCGGTACAGGGCCGGCATGGCCACCGGGACAGTACACTGCATGCCCTCGAAGCCCGTGGTGATGAGCGGCGGCGGGCGAGTGGCATCCACGGTGATCACCGGACACTTCCGCACCTGCGCGTTCCTGCGCAGTGCCCGAGCAATCATCACGTAGGATAGCGATACCACGGCCACGCAGAAGGCAAAATCGGCCAAGTAGAGGCAGAGGGTGACCTTACCGTCACCACCGGCCAGGCCGAAGCGGGGTAGACAGGGCCTGGAGCCCCATGGGTGGGCATGCAGAGTGAGCAACGTAGCCAAGGTGAAGCTGGCGGCCCACAGGAGCGCGGTCAAGGCCAAGGTGCACGGCAGCGAGGCCGTACGGTTCGGCTGCTGGCCAAGGACCATGCGGAGCCGGTGCAGCGCAATGACCGCCACCGTCTTGAGCGACATGATGACGAAGCCCGAGCTGGTTAGGTGGAAAGTGAAGCAGAACTCCTTGGAGACACCGGGACTGCCACTGGTGCCTCCGGCGTCCAGGAAGAGCACGAGCGCAAACATGGGCGTCGTCACGCAACAGATGAAGAGGTCACAGAAGGACAGGTTGAGGATCATGAAGTCAAAGTTGGTGCGGAACTTGCGGAAGGCCGGGTCGAAGAAGGAGAGGAACACGACGAGGTTGCCGTAGGAGCCCAGGCAGAAGATGAGGATGAGAATGAGGGAACAGGACACCAGGGTGGCCGTGTGGATGAACGCCCACTTCGGGGACGGCGGCACACCCAGGCTCCCGTTGTACGACTCCAGGTGCATGGCACCGGGCAGCTCAGAGGGTAGCTTGGTGGTGTTCATCATACGGGACGAGCTTCTCGGGCGTCACGGCAATTCTACGGCTTCCATGAACGCCTCCAAGCGATCCAAGGTCACAAAAGTTTGTGCTGCTCCTTTAAACTCATCAGCAGGCCGTGTGCAGCTCCAGATGGGAACCTCTGGAATACAAAGCAGAGACAACAGACATTTTACTCCCTGTTGGTGACATCAGCAAACATTTCCCAAGATCTCATTAAGGAAGGCCGCTTGTGCAGAAGAAAATATTTACGCTTCTTTCGAAAGCAGATTTGTTGGCCTCTCCATAATTTGAAAATATGCGTATAATTTCCAGAAGTGAACTATTCCAGGTGTTAATATATATAATATATAGATATATATATATTTGTATGGGCAGATTGTGAGGAGGCAAGACCCTTCAGAAATCCCTCCATCGGTGACCATCATTTCCTAGAAACTCCAATTCTTCATCAGCCGGACACGGATTTCTTGAACCGGCACCGTTACGCAATTCAACTGTTGCTCTAAAAGCACAAATGAAGAAATTGTAACGCGGCGCTCGGGGGGGTCGTTTAGAGCAGCAACGGTGACACAGACACGCGCTAATAAAACGAGATCGCATCCGATACATTTGATTACGTAACCAGGCATGACCTGGTTTGTTCACTTACTCTGTTGCCTTGTTGCGTAGAGGAAAACAAACAAAAGAACAGTTTGAAGCACGATCGATCTGAGTATAAGCGCATGCAGGAATAACTGAAAATGTATGTATTGTATATGGCTTTGCTTGCGTGTAAAAGAAATATATTGCAATGCGATGTAAAGACGATGATGGTGATGGTGATCATGAGAGCATGAAAATAAGTAAATGATGGCATTTCAAACACAGTGGTGGAAAAAGCCGCCTTGCTTGATGCGTGATTATTATTATTATTATTATTATTATTATGTAACGCATCATCAGAATGAGCTTTATGCAAATGACCGTGGTAACAGTGATGGTAACAGTGTACTGTACTCGCCATGACGCTCTCAGAAAGCTCCGTCACCCCGGAGAGTCCAGCAGCGCATCCTCTCCTCCGAACCTCTCTCCTCCGTTCCGCCGCCCGTCTCGCGCCTCCGCCTTCCCCGCAGTGGATCACGCGAGCGCTGCCTGCACGCGCGGCGACGGATGCGCGCGATCTCGAAGCCGGCGAGTCGGAGCTGGAAGCGCGCGAGGGGAAAGGCGCGTGAGCGGAGCGCGTGCTTGCGGAAGGACGCGGAAATCCAGAATGTGTGGTGTGGGGTGGGGTCGCGGGGGGGGGGGTAGTGTCTCATGGGTCAACACGCCAGCAAACAAGATCATGTTTTGCCAGTTCTTGAGCGCAGCGCGTGGCCCGAACCACGAACCACCGAGCCGAACCATTTCAACGCAGAGGGCTTTAGGATTATCGCCTTGCCTTCTGGAGGTTGTTGGTTCGAATCCCAGGCACTTACCTCGAAGCCATACAGTAAGAACACACTGCTGTATAAACAGCTAAATCACCATCCCCTCTGAGATGTTCTAACAGGAAGAGTAAATGTGGACAGACACATGAGGTTCACGGCTTTGCCTCCTGAACCTCAGCAGAAATGAAAAGGGACGCATCGTTGGAGTGGCCGAGAAGACGGAGCCCCCTCCTTCCCCTGTGTCTTTGTGAAACGCAGCTGCTGGCAAGAGCCCCCACACCCCCCCGCAGCTCGTCTGCCTACTACCAAGTGGTCAAGCATCTCTCCCGCCGGACACTTTGCACGCAAAGCTAAAGAAGTGTACGTTGCCCTGGAAACGGTGACAGTGGAGGGGTCGTCTGCTGCCAGTGTATTTTACAGTAAAATACACCCACAACACAGGCTAAGGTTACAATGTGGTAACGAATCTGCTCTTAAAAATTTCTAATAAGTGTTTAGTGGGAAAGGACACATCGATGGTGTTTGTGATGACATCTGGGCTGTACCCAAACTCATTCTCAGCAACTCGAAACACCTGGAACGGTCGATGGCTGCAAGATATGTCCGAGTCTCCCCTGGAAAATGTCACCATCATTAGAGTGATTGCATGATTGCATCACAAATGGGTCGCCCTTCTTCAGCTGGTATGGGAGGAATCGAAGAAAGTGGCGCCGAAGCCTGATTGACAGTCATGGGGGGGGGGGGGGGGGGAAGCATGAACGCGAAGCATGAAACTGTGCAGCCAGCCTTCAAGGAAGGGCACTTTCCGGAAGAGGTCAAGGAAAGATCCGGATGCAGAGAACCCCTAGGGTGACGGGGAGCCGTACAGAAGGCTAACGTCCAAGTATTTGGGATTCAGGTCATGAGCTGCGGACTGACGCGAGAGGCTGAAGAGCAGCCGATCACCATGGGAACGGAGGTAGAGAGGATTTTGCTGCTCTCACTTTCATTCTCTTAGTCGCCGTCACTGGCTCTGGTGTGTATTCAAAAGGAGCTTGACTGGGAGGGAATGGAAAAAACCAGCACTAGGCACTGAAATTCTTCAAGTCACAGTCCATATCTATGACGTAACAGGCACACGTATTATCGAACTGTTAATTTAATATTTTTTGTGTCTTGTGCCTATGTAGGCCAAACAGTTGAAACATTCCAGTATATTTACACACATTTAACTCAAACGGCCATAATTCATACAGGATTTATCAGAATACTTAACAAATGTCAAACACAAAAAAAAAAAAAAAAAAAAAAAAAACTTAAGTTTGAACAATTTCAGTCCATATCCCAGCACAAAGAAAATGACTGATTGTAAATATGCAAACGTTTGTTGAATGTTCAATACAAACTATGTGGACGCCATGTTAAACTGCTTTTTACTAGAAGCAAATCACAACAGCTGAAACATGCACACAATTTTAGGCTTTGTTATAAACAGCTTGTTTTATTGGCATTTTAAGTATAAGCAAATAGTACATCTAAAAATCACTGCAGTTTTGGCACTACACTATAGTGGCTCCTTAAGAGTATTACACTCAGTGAGATACTAAACCGTATTCAGTCATACTGGTCTGAAGTCTCAAAAGAAAAAAAAAAAAAAAGTCTCCTCTCCAAGTAAAACAGATCAAAATGACAACAATGAAGATGTGTGAAAGGTAGAGAGGGACTGTGAAGGAGGGGTTCCTCAGTCCTATGCCATAGTATCTACCACACTGCACCAAGAGAAACACAGCTGACACACACACACACACACGCACAGAGTCTGGCAAACCCACTGCACGCACACAAGAGCCCTACTCACACTAACAAAATCTGTACCAGTAAAACTAAGTAATAAAAAGCACTTCAGAAAATAAATAGATACTTCTGTGTCTTTATAGCATATACACATGTAATATATACACATTATTACATATGTACATTATGTATAATTTATATCTATATAAAATAAGCACAAATGTGTGTAGGTGACTGTGTGTAGGTAAATGTGTGTGTAAGTGTTTTTTTTTTTTTTTAAATTAAAAAAAGTGCTACAATGGCATGTGATCTGTCTGTTGCACAGCAGCAGCTACCAGGTTCCACCTGATGCACTAATGCTGATGTTCACTGAGAACAACACCTCACTTTGAGGGCACAGTAAAGGTCAAGTTCTGTATGATGGAGTCTGCTTGGGGGACGAGGATCAACGTTCAAAGTTCAATGCTTGTACACAGGGTCATGAGAAGGGAGTTCACAGGCATTCCTCAGCATACACTCATGCAAAAAAAAAAAAAAAACCTGTACAGTAATAATAAATTGCAGGCAATTCATTCCTGCTTTTGTTTACCTTAAATATTAAGTATATTAGAAAGTTATAATCATGCTAAAGCCATAAACAAGTGTACATTTTGATTTTTTCCTTCTTTTCTTTTGAATCCTCCTGGCTGGGTAATTTGACATTTCTTCTCAACTCAGGTGCAGGTTTAGTTTGTATGACTTTTGTCAAGGGAGGATCCACACACTGTGAGAAAGAATGTAGAAATCTTCTGAGTGCATATTATTTCTCCTTCCAGACAAATAAAGCAGTCCTTACTGAAGGGTCATGCTTTGTCCTATGAGAAAATAGAAAGAGCCACTTCAATTTGGACAGATGCTTTGCTATACTTCAGTATTTATTGTGAGCACTACTTTTAAATCTCACGCCTTATTTGCTGCATATTCTTATGCTGTATGTTGTCAATGAACCAGCTAACCAGCATAAGTGATTATAATTTGAGTTAAAAGACTCAAAAATACTTGTGAAAATTTTGCTGGTTTAAATGCCCAGAAGGGGCCTTCCTGTAGAATAAACAGTATACTGTACACATATACCACCAAAATACTGAATTAGAACTGCTTCAGGAAAAAAAGAAAAATACATATAAACAAAACTGTAAATTGGTTTCAATATTTGCATGTGGTAAAAATGGTGGCACAAAGAAGAGGTGAAAGAGTGAAACAGTGCCAGTACCTCCTCTAGGCATAGTAACAGGGTGAGACCAGCAGGTCTGTGAGCACAAGCAGCTGATCATCAGTGAACTGCTGCTTGTGCTCCTGCCAGTTGTCATGGTGAGTGCGGCGGAAGTTGGACAAGGTCTTCTTCACCGTCATCTGCGAAGACGCGCCAGGAAAAGGGCACAACAGGGAAAATGAGACAAGATATGGCCAAATGAATGGGGAAGAAATCAGTTTTTTCCAACTACCAGTGATTTAAGGGAAAAGAAGAATCCACTAGGATGACATCATTCACTAAAAGCAGACTTTTACTCATAGCCATACCCAAGAGAGAATTACAATTTGTTCTTAAACCTCAGCAGGCTTTTTGTAATGTCTGCCAAGTATCCCCCTTCACATCTACATGGGCTACATGTGGTTAAGATGGATGCCAGTTCTGCATGTGACCACATCCCCTTGTGGAAGGTAGCATCCTTCTTCCTGACCCACCTCGATGGGCTGAGTGTCATTGAGATGGGCGCTCAGGTCCATCAGCAGCTGTGGCATCCAGGTAGGAACGTCATAGGGGCTGGAGAGGATGCAAGCGCTAAGGCCTAGGACCCCAGCATGTCGGCGGACCAGGTCTAAATGCACACAGACACAGATACACACACGAGAGAGAGAGAGAGAGAGAAACAGAATGGAAACACCTGAAGAAAAAGTGATACAGAAGCTAAAGGTTGCTTGTGTATCTGGACACTTCATAGAACATATCCCTATTCAGCAGTACAAGAAAACATGGGCTTTTTACAAGAGAGCAGGCAGATAAGTGAGAAATATTTGTGGTGGTATCAATGGGCCAGAACTACAGAACTTAGCAATGCTGTGTTTCAGCTAGGAAGGGCAGCAAACCACCTTGAGACATCTACTGTATTGTTTGAGCGCATGACTCTTCTTGAGTTCTTGGTGGAGTAAGAAGAGCTGCTGATCTCAGCCCTTCAAGACCCCTGGGACAGACATGTGAGAGGAAATGGGACTCCAACCTGCTGAAGGGATGGTGTCCACCGCAGAGCCGAGATCCCTCCTCTTCCCCCTCTTGGGCAGCCGTGTTTTACACAGAGCCTCAAAGTGAGCCTGCATGGGGGCATCCATTGACAGGAAGTTGCACTGCAGGAAGCCACTGAGGGTGGTAGCTGCCATCTCGCGTACCTGGCAAAGAAAATGATGGTTCAGAATAGGTTCACTATAGTTTTGGCTTCCACAGTATGGATAGCAGAAGGCACAGCGATCAGAATGAGGGCACTCATACCTTAAAAGTAGCTGGTTTGAGTCCCATGAATGATAGGAGCACCTAGTAGAACCAGCTGTACTACTGACAGTGCTCCATGAAATGTACCCCACTTTATCACATTGTATGGTCTGTATGCCTCATGAAAGCATCAGCAAAAGAGCAACAAGGGCAGCACAAGTGTCTAATATATGAGTAATCACCTTGCAAGTAAAACAGTGTGGCGTAAAGGATGTGAAAGCAAGAACATTCTCTATACCAATTCCTTCCGTCAGATACCTGAAAGTACCAAGACTTTTCTTTACCTTACAAACATGGATTGAAGATTTATATTCAGGAACAGTCTGTACTCGCTTTCTTTTGAAAACTATATTTCATTTTATTATCACTGCTTACAGGCTGTTTTCCATTAATTTTTTTCTCACTTTTAAAAACAAAGCATCTATGCACATTCAGTGCTGAACTGCATCTAACATTCAAATAAAGTTTTCTAACTGAAGCGACTTGAACGGGAAAGAAAAAAAAAAAAAAAAAAGATCATTGGATGGGGACTATAATTTTCTCTATCCAAAGAAACACTATAAACATCACTGTGACCAACACTGTCCTTATACCGCCATTATTCAAAGCATTTTATTCATTTTTATCATTAATAACAATAAATTGTGGTAATTGTGCACATGCTGTGACTTAGCAACAGCTTGATCTAGACCAAAAGGAACAGGTCACTGAAGCCTGGGGTATCTACTTGCATTATTGATGCGTGGCCACCTTGGGGGCTTTGAAAAAAGCGGGGAATGCCAACACAGATGCCCTGGGGGCTTTAGAAGGGAATGCCCATCGGCACCCTCCACTCGCTGCTATACACCATTTGAAATGTGAATATGAGGAGGATTTCATGCATGTCGCGAGAAGAACGGGAATGGAGGATTGCTTTATGTAATACATATGAAAAAAAGACCTTTGAGTAAAAAACTGTCAGTGAACACAATGTTCCACAGAAGAGCTCAATTTCTACCAGAAGTGATTCTGCAAACACACAACCGATTACAAAGTAGAACTCCTTCGCTTCACAATCCCTTTGTCTCCGTCAAATATAAACACACTGATACATCAGTCTCATTTTTCCTCCCATATTCCAGTAACACCCATCTCATATTGTTGTAGCTTTTTCAGGAGGGGGAAAAAAAAAAAATATCTAGGTACTTCTATGCATGTTTCTTCTTTCAGTGCAACACAACAGAAATGGGCCAACATGTTATCAAGTGTCAGTACCGGTGCATATACACTGCATGTTTGAAATAGTTTGGAACTATGAACAGAGACAATCTCCAACTTGCAAGGAAAAATCAGACAAGTATGGTCACCTTTCATTAACGCTGTTACTCTAGGCTGAAGACCCAGTATGCTTCTTTAGCATTCCTGAAGATACTGGCACATGTTGGTGTTGCTAAGAAGGACCTGTCCCTTCTCTGTTTCAACTCCCTGGGACATGCCAGCATTGTAAAGTTGGGACAAGCAAGCCCTCAAGATCTCCATTGCCTGACCTGCTGCAGACCACTATTAGCCATAAACCGTTTGAACACTAGACCCTGTATATTAAACACTAATGACAACATTCCATACTGGTGTGAAGCTGGCCCCTGGACCACTGGACATCTCTTCTCTTGTGCTACCTCCCACCCATTCATGTCATCTTCCAAATTTGTCTGAACTTAATTTTTATTTTAAAAATGTTTGCTTATTGATTTTATGATGAACAAAAGTAACTGAGATATTAACCTGCACTCTACTGCAACTGATTCCTGGCCTTCCTGATGCCTGACAGTTATAAACTTGAGTGTAACCTCAGCTCTGTCTAAAGGGAGCTGGATCTTTGCAGTTTCCTAAAGTGAATTTATAGTACAGTGTGTGAATGACAGCAAGAGTATCTTTCACTGATGTATGGATGAGTGACCCAGTGTAAGTAGTGTATCTAGCAGTGTAAGTCACTGCGGTGAATAAGGTGTGTGGGCTCATAACACTACACAGAGTTCGTTGGAAGTCACTTTGGAGAAAAGCATCTGCTAAGTAAACAAATGTAAATGAATTTGCTACCTTACTGAGACACACCCACTATAAAGAGGACTAGAAGCAGGGAGAGATGGCTTCACTCACCTACAGGACTGGAAGAATGTCAAGTGGAACTGACAAAACGAGCAGCTTCAGCCATGGAAATTAACAGTGCTCTGGCTACGCAGAAATAACAATTGACGAGACCGCCTGAATACCCAGCATCTCCCCTCCCCCTCTACTTCAACATCCAACTCGAAGTAACCAAGGCAACAGAATAGCACTGCAGCTCATGGTTGCCTTAGCAACAGCAAGATCAGCAGAGAAAGAAGGCATGTGGCAGGATGGGATAGTTGCTCAATCACTGAAAAGGAGGCTATACGAAAGAATGAGCATGTGCATACACACGTGCACGCACACACACTTTGATGTCTCCTTTCCCTCAATCTCGATAAGAAAACCTTACAGATTACTACACACACCTTCCTATGACATTACAAACAGTTCTGGTGACTATCAAATAAAGGGTTTTATGCACACCGACAACCTTTACACAAAGGCACTCCATCTCGTGTTCTCACCACACAGCACACAATGTAATTTTCACACACCAGTGCAATTTACTTTGCTTCTGCCACAGAGCAGCTTGCAAATTTTAGAAAGGATTACCAGAGCATCTCACAAAAACAGCACTCACATTTCCCCCCCCCCCCCCTCTCCCCTACTATCGATCCCAAAAAATGGTTGGCTGTGTTTCAGAGTAACTATCTTTCACCATAGATGAGTACCTATCGGAACTCTGATTCACTCTCATTCAAAAAGATAAAACACACACACACACACACACACACACACACACACCTTCCTTCCCTTTTAAAATCCATCCTACACACACATGGGGTGGAAACAATGTCAAATGGAGCATTGCTGAATTTCAGCAGGCAGGTCTATTTTGGGGGGCCTTCTGTAAAATCCATGTATGTTCAGGAATAAGAGTCTGTGTTTGCACACGTAACATGTGCTCATGTTGATTCACAGTGTACCTCCAGCTGCTCGTCCTCCAGTAGCCTGATGACCAGCGCCTGCACGTCCTGGACCGCTTGCTCATCACTCAGGAAGGTAAAGAGGTTGTAGAACACCATGATCTGCAGGTACGTGAGCACAGTGTAGCGCGCATGCCAGGAGCTGCTGCCTGCAATCTGCAACACAGAGCACCCTCTGCAGTCAAGCTGGATGAACTGCTCCATAGCTTGGAGATCCATGAGTAACAGTGCACTGAACACTAATGAAGCACCAGCAAGGTCCAGTTCGTTCAGAAATCAACAGGTAGAACCCTGACCATGCCCTGCTCAAGTCACTTTTGATCATAAATACAAAAAATATAAATGAGAGTTGTTGCTAAAAATGCTATAGCCGGGGGGGGGGGGATTTACAAAATGGACATTTTTAAGGAATAAACAGAGATTTAATGCAACCATTCTAAGAGCTATCCTTTCTGTATCTTAGGAAAGCACCTCATTGCAAAGAATTGTGGTAGAACACTGCCTAACCTCCTGAAGCATCTGTAGGACCTGGGGGATCTGCTCTGGATAGAGGAGGCCCTGGGACATCAGAGAGAGACAGGTCTTGGCATCTCTCTTTAGCTCATCGTAGCTATCGTCATTCTCCACTGGGGCGATCTGATGCCAAATGCACACAAAAAAAAAAAAAAAAAAAAAAAAAGAAGCATTTATGCAGTCTTCAACAGAAATCCATGAACACAAGAAATTTTAATTAATTAATTTAGCAATTAAATCTAACATTCATACCAGCAAAGCACAATTTCAGCAAGAGGCAGACAAAGCAATTCTCACCTTGAAGAGCAGAGGCAAGAGCTTTAGTTGCTCTGGTACAGCAGTAGAGAAAGAACGTCCTGCGCTGGCCATGAGCCACTTGAGTACTGCAACACACGTACAGACAGACACACACATTCAAAATCCATGAGCCATTTCAGCACTACAATACAAAAGATAATTGTGACAACAAAAAATCCTGCACGAGACACTGCTGATCAGGCTTGATTGTATCAGATCTCAACCTTTTTCCACACACTTGATATACTGCTCATTAGTAGTTCAACGGCCCACGCCCTTCATTTCTCTTTCTCTCCCTACAACCCTCACCGGTCTTCAGCAGCTTGATGGCCTGAGTGCGCTCATCTTGCTCTCCGACCCCATTGTCCTCCACCACGTGGTTCTGGATCTCCTCCTCCCCCTCCATCAGGGGCTTCAGGCGGGCCAGAACACGCTCAGTGAATTCGGCAATACGTGGCGATGCTGTGGGCCGTGTGTGAGGCAGGTTGACATCAATCATGAAGATATAAGTCAGCACACTAGGGATGGTGGTGGAAGAGGAGGAGCAGGGACACAATGAAAGAAGAGGAAGGTAAACATAAGCAGAATTCACTTTACCATTTCCTTTCAGCACCACAACCACTGACTGATATGCAATTACACAATAGCCAATGCTGCAATGAAAATTTAAGTTTCTGGTAATGAAAGACACTAATAATCTCAAAAGAAGCAAGAGTGTAAATGTGCAGATTTATGTTTGTATGAATTCTCCTAACCTTGTGGGGACTCTGTAGAGAATATTCCCCACAACAGGAGCAAACCCTAAAAAACTGATCTTGCGAGGACTTCAACATCAGCTCGATAACTTTTACATACATTTACTTAGCTGACGCTTTTCTCCAAAGCAACTTACAATGTTAAGCTACTTACAATTATTTACCCATTTATAGAACTGGTTAAATCTTACTCAAGCAATTTAGGGTAAGTACCTTCAAGGGTACTACAGCTGGAGGTTGGATTTGGACCTACCACCTTTGAGTCCAAAGGAAGCAGTTCTAACCATTACTACCTACTAGCTGCTTCAACTAAAAAACATTTTTAGACTTTTATCTATGAATTTTTGTATTTTTTCAAGTTTTGTTGTTATGAAGTTAGGAATTATTAACTGGATTAAAGTTAAGGTCCCACAATTAAGAGGTAACCATGTTTATGAATCGTGGACCTCACCTGCCAATGCGCTCACGTACATTCTTGTACACCTGTGTGAGCTTGGGTTCCAGATACTCTAGCAGCCGGTGAAGAAGCTCTGGGACCCTCCACTCCTGCTGGGCCAGCCCACCCTGCAGCACATACAGGCGACTGGCACGGAGAGCAAGGGGAAGGGAGACGCACAACTCAGGAGAATGCACCACATTGCACAACTTCCCACAAAATCAACACATACCAGACATAACAGAAATTGCATTTGTAAACATTAATCGTAACAAATGTTAACTGGGACAGGAGAAGAGAATCTCACCAGGCATCTACAAAGGAGCCCCCCTCCCCATTAACCGGTGATTCCATTAGCATCTCAAATAGCCAGTGGAGCTTCCTGGGGTCTCTGCTCTCCTACAGAAAGGAAGTAACCCCATCAGGACCCAGAATGTTTTGTTCTTTCAGTAAAGCATTTGTGAACATGACAGACCAATGCAACAGGGCAACAGAATGGAGTGACGATCATACGGAGAGAAGAATAGAAGGTAATAGTCACTTTCCACCATGCAAAAGGGATGTAACCCAAAAAAAAAAAAAAAAAAGCAAGACAGGGAAAAGGAAGAGAATCCACAAAGAGCAGTGGAGGGCAGTACGATGTCACGAGCACGCACACAAGCTGTGGCAATACAGGTGCCCCAGTCCGCATAGGTCTCCACTGTGATATTGGAGAGTGCCGTGCGGAGCAGAGGGCAGAGCAGCTTCCAGAGAGATTCAACCTGTGACAGGGTGGACAAGAAAGAGCACATGAGGATCCAAGGTCAACAGGTAAAGGGGTCCATCATGAATACTAACAGTTCTGTAGAATGCTGGTGTTGAAGTCTTTGGCTCAGTATTACTTCTGTTAAATTCCTGCTGATACGCATATGAAGGACATTACATTTCCATCGCAGGCAATACTGTCCTCAACAATAGTACAGGTTAAAGTTTAAGAAGTGGTATGATATATGATAACCTAGTGTGATGTAGCATTATGAACTCATGCACAATGTACAGCATAGTCCATCGTTGTGGGTGCTTCTAGATTAACAGAGAAGCCATTAGCACAACATACTTTCTGTGTGTCAATGTGCAGTTGTGAAATGAAAAACACCAGCACAGCTAACAGCAACCCACCTTGCTGAAGCTCCAGTGCTTGCAGCCACGGATGAGGCCTGCAATGATCTCGGCCACACATCGCTGCGTGCTCTCGTGAGAGTCAGCCACCAGTCGCTCCATGTGGGGCTGCAGCAAGGGCAGGAAGCTGTCATGAAAGTTCCGGAACAGCCCCTGAAAGGAGTATGGGAATGGGAATTGAGATCTGTGCTGTTATTGGTGAACTGCAGCAAATCAACCTCACAATTCTATCACCTCTTTAGTAGTGTTTCTCACCTTAAAGAGGCAGAACCTGCGTGGGCTGAACTTATCTTTGCCCTTGCGGTCTTCCAGGGACAAGAACTCAATTAGCTGATTGATGAAAATGGGGTCGGAGAAGTGGTCGTAGATTATCTGCTCCCTCTGAGGTTTTAAACAGCAATATACATGTTAATGTCAAGTTCAGCTAACACCTCTGTGCTCCTTCATGATTTATCTGCTTTCTGCTCAGGGACAATATAAGCAGAGGATAACAGCTTACAACTAACAAGACAATGAACATTCAATAAAAAGTGGTGAAACTACAATCAGTGAAGCCACACAAACCAAGAACAACATTCAAAAAACAACTTTCTATATTCAGCCATTCCTCAGATATCCCTTAAATAACATCCACGTTAAGTGCAAATGCATCATATGCATGAGTGTTTGTACACATTACTGTCATCCTTCATAATGAAGGATATCTCCTAGGTAACTTGTACATGGGCACATATGCAGATATGAGCTGTACCTCTGTCATCTCCTCCCTTGTCATGCACTGTTTGGGCTGCTCTGACAAAGGGGCGTACAACATTAGCTTCCTGGAGGCATAAAGAAAAACAGACCAATAAAAGACATCAGATGTAGGAGAGATGACCAGCACTGATCATAAGGGAGAGGAAAAATCAAGATGGCACTATGGGATGGGAAAGCGGCTCCTCACTTGATAGAGAGGTCACAACAGCAAAGAACAAGAGATTCGTACCGAGGCCAGCTGTAGTAACCCCAGTGCGTCTTCTCCACAAAGTGGCAGCGGTCCCAGTCCTCCTGTGTGCGAGGCAGACAAATGCTGTTGTACTGAAGCCACCGGTTATCGGGCCTGTCACCAGCAACGAGCTCCCCTGAATTTGTGAAGCCAGCTGCAAAAGCATTAGAGAGCAAGAAAGATTTTTTTTTTTTTTTTTTCTAGTGCTCTTCACAACTGGTTAAGGTACTTAGCCGATACATTCATTCAAACACCCATGTACTCACTAATTTTTACAGCAGAAATTTTCTGGAAAAAAAACCTAATTTAAAAATCTCATAATGGGGAAAAAAGGAAAAGGAATGCCTCTTAGTATAGTTTAATATAACATTTTGATAAATGTATAATTTGATTAGTATAATCCTTGTGAAGGAGTCTTACTGAGGTCAAAGGGATCGACGGGAACTTTCTTGTGTGCTCTCTTCAGTTGCTTCAAGATACCAGCAACTGCAGAGATTGCCACCTGGTGTGAAAGTAGAATCCATTGTTAAACTGCTTGACTGTGTGGGGATTTGCAGGTGTAATATTGTGTGTGCATGTATGCAGGGTGGCAAGTTCACACCTTGCGGACGATTAGCGCATCATGGTTGAGGCTCTTCACAAAGAAGAGTACCGCCTGAGTGGGGAGTGGGTGATCATCCCGAAGCAGCAAGGACAGAAACCCAATGGTGATGTGCTCAAATTTCCAGGGCCTAGAAACACAAGAATGGTGTAAAACACACACCCACCACAGAGTAAAGTACAACCAACCACACAATACAATACTGTGACACACAAAACATTTTAAGGACATGCAGAAAACCAGTGTAATGTTATACTTACAAGTTTCTACCACTGAGACAATCTAGCAGATCGCTTACAAGCTTCTCGTACTTTCTGGAAAGTGGAAGAAGGAGTTACAGGTCAGAGCAGCCATTTGAACACTGTGGTTTTGAAGCAGACAGTGTAGTACACCGATTGCCATACTTAGGTCAGACTAATGGTTTACAGTACAGGAAACATGTACACTCACTGAACTGCGTCAAGGTTCTTGGCCTGTTGTCGCTGGATGCCCTCTTCCACCACTTCAGCAGTTGGCATGGGCTCAGCTGGGGTTGGGTACCCGGACTTCATCATCTCCAGCCCCAGTACCAAGCAGCTCTCCGGCACCTACAGTGCGAAGCACAACGTGCCTTAAGAGTCAAATCATGCAGAACTGGGAAAGATTTTACTTCTATTTACTGAGGCGAACCATTCAAAACCCATCCTAAAAGCAACAGCCACTGTGAGGTTATCACCACATTTTATCATTACTACTACAACATTTACATGTATTCGTTTAGCTGACGCTTTTCTCCAAAGCAACTTTCAATGTTAATCCATTTATAGTTACTTCCCCATTTATGCAGCTGGGTAATTTTACTGGAGCAATTTAGGATAAGTACCATGCTCAAGGGCACTACAGTTTGGAGGTGTGATTCGAACCTGCAACCTTTTATCCAAAGGCAGTAGCTCAAACCACTATGCTAATAGCTGTGCCCTTCTAAAACTAATGATAATAGTAATGAAAATTTATTTAGCTGGTATTTTTCTCCAAAGCAACTTAGTGCTTCGCTACTCAGAATAATTTTGTCATTTATACATCTTGAGCAACTTGGGTTAAATACCTTGATCAAGGGTATTATAGCAGGAATCTGATTCAAACCCAGGTCCTTTGAGTAGAAGGCAGTAGCTCTGCACACTACATTGTCCGCTGATCCCCACTTTCCCCATAGGCAAAAAGAGGAGTGGCTGAGCTCTTACAGTGAAGTCAAGGCCAATGGTCTCATACTGGCGATGGATCTTGTCGGCAAGGTCGTCGAACAGGCGCACAATGGACGGCTTCTCCAGGGACATGGCTCTGCTGAGGCCGGAGCGAACAATGGCAGGCCAGGTTTGTGCGATGCATTCCCAGTCATGCAGGTTAGCTAAGCACACCCCGCTGTGGTTGCCCAGGAGACAGTACAAGGCACCCTGAGGAATGGAGCAGATACGGTGAAGAGAAGTGAAGGGACATGGGGTAAAAGACTGAAGTTGGAGAGTATAAGGTTTGAAAGACAAAAAGTGATTTCAACAAAATTCTTGGAGGGCAGGAGAGGGAGAAAAAAAAAAAAAAAAAAAAGTCTGGCTTTAGAGAGAGAATGCACATACAATAAATATCTTCATTACCCATTTCCCCCACATGGATTCATCTATCTTTGCTCACATTTTAAAACTCCCATGCTGCTTTTCATTATTGTGCATTGGGTTAAAACTAAATGCAATATCCCTTATGCTGTATAGAACATGAAAAATTCTGGACAACATTTGGTAGCAAAGACTGGGGTTTGACAGCCAACATCATAATTAGGAAAAGCACAAGAGCCATTTAAGAGAGTGTGGGTGAGGACAATTTAGATAAAAATACTGGTACACGCAAACGGCAGAGGGGCTCTGGTATACTTTGAACTGCTGCTGTGTGACGTCACTGCGGCCTGGCTCCAGGAACTCCAGCACGTGGGGAATCAGATCCCTGCAGCAGAAGTTGTAAGTCCCTAATGCTGTGAAGAGCACACTCTGTGCTTTGCTCCGCACCTGCAAAATGTCAATGGGTGCCGCCAAAAGACAGGTCAGTCACAGACCAGAAAAGGCACAGGGTTTGAGGTTAGACAGCATAACAGAGGTAAGTACCTGGCTGTAAGTGCTGGTGGAGAGTCGGAGCAAATCTCTAAGCAGGTCCTGGTGAACCGTCTTGTACAGGCAGCCTTCCACAGTCAAATTCCGAAGCTGTGTCAACACACAAAATTATATACATTCTACAGATCAAGAAACAAGCCACAAAATTGCATGTTGTCCAGTAAGATTTACAGTAAAACAACATTGAAAAAAAGAAGAATTAGAAAGAGACAGACTGGACTAGCCTGCAAAGCCCACCTCGTGCTGCAGCATCACTCTGTCAATAAGCAGTGCTCTAATATGCTGTTTCCTGCCATGGAGCTGTTGAGAGATTGACAATTTCACTATAGGAAAGCTGAATATTTTATCTGGCTTCTAAGAACGTGGGTAAAGATTTCCTACCCCATCCTCAGTGAGATCATTACCCGGTTCTCCATCGACTTCTTCACCAGGTTGAAGCTCTTCCATCGGGAGTCAAACTCGTTTTTGTGGGAGCCCTTAAAGTGCAGCAGGTCGCTGATGATCTGATTACACATAAAAGGAGGATAAAGCTACACTCCATGTTGTGTACCTTTGACTCCAATTCATGTAAACCAGCTGTCCTGCTGAATACTGTACATGGATATAACATACAGAAAGCAAGTGTAGCTCAGCACCTAAACTTACAATTCAGATGATGGTGGTTCAGAAGGTTGTAATTTCACCAGCACTGTAACTACGTATGTCCAAGTTATTTGGAAATCACACAACTGTTGGAACTTTTCTTGTTTTGAGTGTTTAACAGAATAGCTGGTTATGGAATGAAGTGTGTTCATTTTTACAAAGCATTACAGCCAAAAGTGCATACTGAGGGCTGGTCACATTTTAAATGTGAGGTTCTTCAGACAAACCTTGATGATGGAGAAAAGAGACTTTGTGTCATCCTCAGAGTTCTCCAGAATGTGATCTGGGGTGACAGAAAAATCATGATGATTGTGTGTCAGTGACAAGAGTCTCAAAAAAAAAAATCCATACTGAAGACATCACCTCTTGACCTGCTGTGAGTGTGAAGGCCAAGCTGGAGATAAGTATATGGTTGCTTGCTTGTTGTATCAAAGTTTTTGTTTAAAATCTCATAATTCAAGTCAAGCAATAAAGATTTTTAAAAACCACATTAAACATAAGCATGCACATTTATTCCTACTAATAACTTATAACGTAGATTGAAACATAGATTGGTAGTGTTGAGGAGAGCGGAAAAGCTTAGATTGAGGAGAAAGAAGAAGGAGCAGGCTAGGGTGGCATTTTTTAAGGACCCATTTAAATTTGTGAAGTCCTTGCTTGAGCAAGAGAAGTCTGGTTGTTTAGATGTTCAAAGGAGGGAGTTGGAGAGTTATCTGCGGGAAATGCACACCGATGGTGAAAGTGAGAGGGTTTTTGAAGTACCTGCAGATATTCCTCCATTAGGGGAGATTGTGGCACAAATGGATGTGTGTCCTCCAAGGTTGAAAGAAGTACAAGAGGTGGTACAGCGTGCAAGGGCAGCATCTGCTCCAGGACCCAATGGGGTTCCTTACCGGGTGTATAAAGGTGCCCCAGACGTCTTAAAGTTTTTGTGGAAGCAGATGGTGGTCGTATGGAAAAAAGGTATTATTCCAAAGGAATGGTGGCGAGCAGGAGGAGTGTTTATACCCAAAGAGAAAGATGCGGTAGATATAGGGCAATTCAGGCCAATATGCCTTCTTAACATTGAAGGGAAAATATTTTTTAGTGTTGTGGCGCAGAGGTTGTCTGCATATTTGTTGGTCAACAATTTAATTGACACCTCTGTGCAGAAGGCAGGAATTACGGGTTTTTCAGGCTGTTTAGAACATTGTAGTATGATTTGGCATCAGATGAAGGGGGCCAAGATGGAAGGTAAAGACCTCCATGTGATTTTTTTGGACTTGGCAAATGCCTTTGGTTCAGTGCCGCATGTTTTGTTGTGGAGGGCATTTGATTTCTTTAAAGTCCCAGAGTGTATTACGAGACTGGTTAAGGTGTATTTTGAAGACATTCAGTTTTATTTTTGTACCAAGCAATACACCACATCTTGGCAGCGGCTGGGGATTGGTATAATGGCCGGATGCACAATCTCGCCTCTGGCTTTTACCATGGCTATGGAGGTGTTAATAAGGGCGTCGAGATGGGTGGTTGGGAGTATGAGGCTGAAGGATGGTTCTCACCTTCCGCCAATCAGAGCGTATATGGATGATATGACTCTGCTTACTACTACTGTCCCATGTACTTGTCGCTTATTAAAGAAGTTGAATGGAAATCTAAAACTGGCCGGATTGAAAATTAAACCTAGTAAGTGTAGGAGTTTGTCAATAGTTAAAGGAAAGTTATCACGGGAGAATTTCCAGATTGATGGGGAAAAGATTCCGTCAGTGGCTGAAAGGCCAATTAAGAGCTTGGGTCGCTGGTATGATTCTTCATTTAGCGACAGGGAGCAGGTCAAAAGATTAAGGGAGGATGTTGTACAGGCAATTAATAGGACTGATAAATCTTTTTTTCCAGGGAAGCTGAAGGTTTGGTGCCTTCAGTTTGGTTTATTGCCTCGTATTAGATGGCCGCTAACTATATACGAGGTCTGTATGTCAGAGGTTGAAAGACCAGAAAGGGTTATGAGCAAAGCTATTAGGAGATGGTTGGGGGTTCCTCATTGTCTGAGCAGTGTGGCTTTGTATGGAAAGGGGGTCTTGGAATTACCACTGACTAGCCTTGTGGAAGAATTCAAGTGTGCCAAGGTTGGTTTGGAATTAACACTGTCAAGCTCAAGAGACCCAGTGGTGAGATCGGTTCCTGTAAGTTTAAAAAAAGGACGTAAGTGGGATCCACGGGAAGCTGTTGCGCAAGCGCAGACAGCGCTTGAGCACAGAGATGTGGTCGGTCAGGTGCAGGTAGGTAGGGCGGGGCTCGGTGCCGGCGATCAAACAAAGTTGTGGAGTAAAGCTAAGTTGCCGGAGAGGAGAAAGATGGTGATTGGTTTTATCCGCAAACAGGAAGAGGAGACAAGGCGGGTAACTGCGACGTCACATGGTGTGCAAGGGCGATGTTTGGCTTGGGAGCATGTGGGGAAGCGGAAGATCAGCTGGCGTGATCTGTGGGCGATGGACGCCGGTCGTATTAAGTTTCTCATCGGAGCCACCTTCTCCCTACTCCACAGAATCTTAAATCGCTGGGTAGGTACAGAGCCGACTTGCAGCTTGTGCGGTGGTGTAGCCTTTTTGAGGCACATTCTATCTGCATGTAAGGTTAGTTTATCTCAGGGAAGATATACTTGGAGGCATAATGAAGTGTTAAGATCCTTGGCATGCTTGTTGGAGAACAAGCGGGTTGAAGTTAATTCACTCCCGCGGTATGGAAGAAATAAGCTTATTTCTTTTGTGCGGGAGGGGGAGAGTGTTGTAAGTCACGCGCGTGGTCGTGGTGATACGAGTTTTAAATGGGGGGAGGTGCGTGACTGGAAGTTGGTAGCGGACGTGGGAAAACAGCTGCAGATGCCACAGTGCATTGCGATCACGGCGTTGAGACCCGATATTGTGCTGTACTCCGAGGGTGCACGGATAGTGTACTTCATTGAATTAACGATACCCTTTGAAGACTCATTGGAAGATGCCTTTGAGAGGAAGAAATTGAAGTACACTGAGTTGGCTGGTGAGGTGAGGGAGCGAGGCTGGCAGTGTGTTATCAGACCGATGGAGATCGGTACTAGAGGGTTTGTTGCAAAATCAACCACGTCGCTACTGTTGGAGTTTGGTTTTAGGGGTCAGTCGTTAAGAGCAGCGATTAAAAGCTTGTCAGAGGTAGCAGAAAGATCCAGTCAGTGGTTGTGGATGAGAAGGCACCAGGGTGTTTGGGGGAAGCACACTTGAGTGGGGAGTACTCGCCTATGTGAACATCAATGGTTTGAGTTTTGTTGTCACCTCCATATGCTGATGTGGTGTGTTGGTTGGTTGTTGATGTATGATTGGGGTGGATTATTTTTTATTTTTTTTTTTTTGTGGGTGGAGTCGCTGGGATGGCACTGTGGGCATGGAGGGGGGTGGGTCTGGGATGCCAGATCTTGCCGTTGAGCCTTCTGGAGGTGTCGTGGGCTCAATTTAATGAAACATCAACAAAGGAAGGTGGCCACTTGACAACCCCAACGAAGTGCACACGGTGGCTCCCAGCAAGGAGGATGGTGTTTGCCCATGATGTGGGCTGATTTTTTTTTTTTTTTTTTTTCCCCCTTGTGAAAGGAATTGTTTGGTGAGGTTTTGGGAGGGATGGAATATTGCGGCGTAGTTGGTTTGTGTCCAGCCCCCTTTGATTTTGGCACGAGGGGTTGAACATCTTTCCCTGTGTATTATTGTATGTATAAAATTACTTGTTTGGCTTTTTAATGTAAACTATGACAAAAAGTCTGGGGCTTCCTCAGTTAGTCTTCTAATACTAGTTGAAACTTTAATGCCCGAATCATAAGTTTTAACTATCTCATGCTCCTTTTTTAGCAATGTATTAACCTGTGTGATTTTTATTGAAAAAACTAGGGGAATGATACTTAGAGGAAAACATTTAATAAAATTCCCCCATGTAAAATGTATAAAGAGAAAAATTTTTTTTCTGACGACAGTTTACTGACAAACTGATACTCACGAAGCAGTTGCCGCATCACTTTGTAGACGGCCTCTCGGTAGTTCTCCCTGGTGTAGTCTGCGGAATGGGGTGGAGATTACTGCATTAGAAAGTAAATCTGGTGACAGGCTATATAGGGTTACAGCTCCACAGAGAGGAGGTTAAGGGCAGGAGGGAAATGTGTGCTTTTTTTTTTTTTTTTTTTTTTAAACCCAAATCTGTTCCAGCAATTTTAGTTTTTTTTCCCCCCAATATTTTGCATTGGTAGTTTTTCTGGTTAATAGTTCCTGTGCAGTTTTTACCTCCATTCATTTCTTTTTCATGTTTCTTTGGTAAACTCTCAATTACTGTTCACTTACTATAAAATAATTCCTGTCTTTTGGCTACAGATAATATACCGACAACACCCTTCATCAGGTCACATACTGTCCTCATTTCCAAAAAACACCTTTGTTCCAGCAGGGGGAGCATCATGCATACATCACTGAAAGACTCCTGCATAAAATCCAACTCACCATATTCCACACCAGTGTGCAGAGTTGTCTCCTCCAGGCTCACCATACTGTGTACCCTGGTCGGGAGAGGACAGATAGAACTTGAAGTGAGATCATGATAGCACATGGTGGGACAGAGTGTCTCGGTGAATGGTTGATTATTTCAGACTAATGTCAAAGCCAGTGTCTATACTGTAGAATTTTGAGAGAACATCCTGTGACACGGCAAGTTTGTCTGTGGTCAGATGTGATGAGAGGTTGTAAATCATTGTTTTTTTTTCCTCATTCCTGGTTCTTTCTATATCCTACGTTCTCCCTTGTTCTTCCAACCAACACTATGTAATCTGTCCTTATGAAGTTAATCAGTGAATAAATTGTACAATTAAATTGATCAATGTAATTGACAGCTCACCGTAACACTTTCATTCAAGATAAACAAAATTTGTGTTATTAGAAAAAGAACCCATCTGTAATGGCAAACCTGGTGGAGCATAAGATTTAACATGAGTTCAGTCATTACATCTACAAAAAAAAGTACAGCTCAACCAGGCCTCATTAAAACTCAGCAAGAACAAAATCCATTAAAAAGAGTGCCGCTGAAACCTGGATTACTGCATCCAGTTAAAGCACAGTGCACGGGGTGTGATACTCACAGGTCAGGGACAGGATCCCCCTGCAGAGGAGGGAGCATACTCCCAGCTCCCAACAGGCAGTGCTGCACGATACACAGGCTCTGTAAGACGTCATCCCTGCAAAGTGAGCAGAGCGTACAAATGGAGCAGTTCCCAAAAGGACTCCAAGAAGGCTGCACCACTGGGTTCTATGCACCGGACGGTGAGGACACACATTTAAGCAGGTGTTCAAGATGAACAAAAATAATAATGGATTTAAAAAAATGTCAAATTTTAAACAGACATTTATAATGCACTGCAAATTAATAAGCAAGTAAAACCACCAAAAGAAAAAAAATAAATAAATAAAATGAATAACATGGTCAACAGGCCAAACAATTCCACCACTCATAACGCCATATATTAATATAAGAATAGATTTTATGTTTGACTGTGATCCTAAATGCCTGATGACACCTAAAACCACAGGATCACTGCAGCCCACTGTGAAAGTTAACTCAGTCATGCCCTGTTCTCATCCTGTACCGTCCTCCAAAACAAGCAGTTTTTCTTTAAGCCCTAATTTTAATTCTACTGCCCCTACTGCAACCGTGATGTCTGACCTGCTCATGTTCTGCTCTCCCTGCGCATGACTTTGCAGGCGTTGGAGTTCAGGTTGCAGAAGCAGGTCCAGCACATAGAACACAAAGGTGACCTCCTCTGCACTAGGTACATGCCACTGGATCTGTAGGTCCATCAGGTCCCCTGGCCGACCCCAGTCCTGCAACAGAGCTGGGGGTCAGGGACGTGGGACTGGGAATCTGAACACAGCTGCTTTGAGAGATGAAGGAGTACAGAATTAAATAAAGAGAAAATTATGTACTAAATTGATGCATTGAAACATACAAATGGGTAAAAGTGCTAGCTAAACAAAACAAAAATAATTAATCTTAATCTTAATTACTTAAGTCTTGCACTGGACTAGTGGGGGAGAGAAAAGAAGGAAAAAAAAAAAAACACGTATTGGGCCACATTAACTGCACACCAAACAAAGGTGCTTCGTTCTGCTTTTCTTTAAAGTTTTACAATAATCCCCCCCCTTTCTTAAATGTAATTCTATAAAAATAGTCTTGACAGAATGATGCTGATTACAAACAAGTAAAAAAAAAAAAAAAAAAGTATGACTATTAACAGTATTAATGTGACTAATGGGTAACTGCTAAGAAATGTGTAGGAGGCATTTCACACCATGATTTAAGAAGTGGTTCAACAGGCCATTGAGCTGAATGTTGCCTTGAGACTGAAAACAGTTTCACACCATGCCATAGCAAGATTTTAAAAATAAGTTACATCATGGCATTATGGAGCTGAACTGAAGTAGTGGCTTGTGCTGCCAAGGCTACTAATAACACTTCACATTCTGGGGCTGGTTTGGGGGTGGGGCTCAAATCCCCTTTTCCCAATTTATGTCCTGGAATAACACCATCTGGTTTGCATGGACTGGATAGAAGAAACAAGTAAGCACACAGTTACAGTAAAATCAGAACACATATTGGGTTTGAATGATGCTGATGTTTCATCCATTCTGCCTGTAGTCCCACACCAGCCCCTTATATCAATCCCCAGGAAATGTGCTGGAATATGTATGAAATTGACAGAGAAGGGCTCATAAAGTTGTGTTGGCTAATTGCATGCAAAGCACCTCCACCTACGACTATGACAACATACTCATACTTGCTTCATTTTGTGACAGCTTAATTAAAAGTCAGTTTTGCTAACCGTCTCATTATTTACATTTGGTATCTGGTATTAAATGACAACAGCAAAATATATGTCCTGACTTCTGGAATACCAACAAGATAACAATGACTACAGCAGACCCCATATGGTATTCAGTTATGCTTTCTGGTTGAGTAAAGGTGCCCAAAGGTTAAGGTCAAATAGTTGCCAGCTGTGAAACTGACGATGTTGGCTTAGTCAATTTCAGAGTTCCGCAATTACAAAGGCAGGAGAAATACGTATAGCATTTAGACAGCAGATATTAACTCACATCCCTCTAAATCAAGACAGGGCAGTGAGATCAGCATGTGGGTTAGTTATTTCACTGCAGGACAGTAATCCCGACCTCTCATCAGGGAGGAGACAACAGGATTGGGGGGGGGGGGTTGGGATTATTGACACTGATCCCATTAGCACCTGGAAGAGGGACAAGCTGTTTTATAACCAGTACAAGGCAAAATTGTGCAGGAATTCAAGAGCCCCTTTCACATCAACATATTTTCCTTGTCTATCCAAGACTGATACAGCAGGGAAGGGGTGTAAAGAAAGCCCAACCTAAAAAATGAATGCCAAAAACTTCTCCTCTCCTAAAATTATTGCTGTTGCTTTCTCAGAAGATTACTTAGCATAAACAAAACTACGGCATGGCTAACTCCACACTCACACAGACCCATCAAAGAAAGGTGTAGGCAGGACTATTCAGAGAGCAGAGAGCACAGAATTATCTTCTGATCCTGCAGAAAATTTGATCTTAAATCTCTTCAATGTCATTTTAACTACAATGTGTCTTAATGTTATTAAATAATGAATAGGAGATGTCAGTGTGTGCAAGGAGGGGGAGCTGCTCTCTTCTGTCACCCTACCTTGATGGGAAGGTAGCCCTTGAAGGGCTGATGGAAGCCCCCAGGAACACTACAATAGTCAGTGGGGTAGGTGAGGGCTGTGGAGCGTAGGATGTGGTGCAGCAGGTTGCAGGCCAGGCCGTAGCCCTGCTTACACTTGAGGTGCAGAGTGAGTTGTAGAATCTGCACCAGCTGTGTCGAATAGGGCAGTAGCTTGTCTCCATCCACACGGGTCACCTTGGGGTGGGGGGAGACAGAGTGAGACACTTCAAGTGCGAGATCCTAGCTTCAAGTTATATGGATAACGTTTGAATACATAGATGCAGAGCACTAAAACATTATTACAGGTAATCAGCTCAATGTGACTTTCAAATACAGCAACACATTTAACAAACAAATTTATTCAACTGCCATTTTTCTCCAAACTGACTTGCAATGTTAAGCAGTCTACAATTACCATTACCCACATTTATTCAGCTGGGTCATTTTTGCTGGAGCAATTCTTGGTAAAGTCCTCAGCTCAAGCGTACTAATGCAGGAGGTGGGACTTGAACCTGTGACTTTCAAGTCCAAAGGTGCCAACTCTAAACACTTACTTTCCTCAGATGCACACCCTTTCCTCACTGCTAAATCTGCAGCTTCTGGGCATTAGATCTCAGCAACTCTTAAAATGTAATCTCTTTGGCTAAGTGATCTTTATATCACCTCTGAGAGTAGCTGGAGGTTCCAAAGCAGTTCCTTGTCCAACTCCTCTTCACCAAGCACATCCTCATCTGTGGAGGAGAACACTATGAGCACACTTCGTCAGAGAAACCAGCATGAAGACTCACACACACCAGAGGAACAACAACGGGACTTACTGGCTGTGATCTGGGTTATGGCGTTAGAACAATGTGGCACAAAAAGTTTCAAAGATTGTGTGGGGTGACACTGGAAGAGAGAGATGCAATGAGACTGAGATCCAGGACTTTTTCTGCACAAGTCTGTGTGGATATCGAGCAGAAACTTACTTTGGCAGCAGCTCTGCACATGTCAGCCACCATTCGGCCAGCCACGCGCGTCTCAAAGATGTTTGTCGTGGCAAAGTTAAAGACCTTCTCCAGAGCTACCTAAAAATGCAAACAGAAGGAAGTTGTTTAAAAAGCCCAAATGTATGTTAGGCACTACTGACACAGTCAGTGTGCCAGTTTACATTGCACCATGAAATGGTGTCCCATCCAGGGGGTAGTGCCCTTAGCCAGGTGCCCAATTATTCTGAGATGGGCTACAGACTTCTGCAGCCATATCCAGGAACAGGAGTCATCAAAAGCAACTGACTGAGACAGTTTGCATTGTGTGAAGGCTTCGTCATGTCTGTATGTGATTAGCAGGAGTATTTAAATATTAAAATGTTCAGAGAGAACAATGATTTGAATGCCCAAGAAATATTTATATATTGCTTATGTTGCTTAAATATTCCACCTTAAAGATGTCCATGGAACACTGTGTTAAAATGGTGCTGAAGGTAGAGGAAAGGCCCAGCTCCACAAGGCTCTCCAGGTGGGTCATCTTCTCCGTCTCCGTCTCCTCCCGGGTCTGTTCCAGAGTACTGCTGTCAATCAGTGCAAAGCACCTGGAGAGAAATACAAATACAACCATTTACTCATTTCAGACATACAGACATACCCATTTATAACCACGCTGTCATCACTCAAAGAGTTACACCTACCTGTCCATGAACTGCAGAACAAAGTCTTCAAACTCTGCTGAGGCAGAACACAACTCACGCTCCACCTGACAATGTAGGGAGGAGACAAATTGCAATGGAGGTTGCACATAGGTGACCAATCTTTGTTCTTTGTTCCATGGAAACAAAGTGATCTGAGTAGGCGTTTTTCAATTCCAGAGGGACAAAATGACATGGGGAGGGCAGATTTACAGTCGATACAGTCAAACAAAAACCAAATTATTTAGGGTAATACAAAATAAATGTATAATTTCATTATCATATCTGTGATTACACAATGCAAACAATTTTAGAGTTCCTATATGAAAAAAGTTAATGATTAGAGTCCAGTTCTTGAAAAGGCCAACTTATTGACCCAAACAATGATTCATTCAGTATGACAAAGGCATCACAATTGCTATACATACTATAAAAGAATAAGCCTCATTCATCATCGTTTTCTCTAAATGAGTAAATAAGCCATCTGTAGCACTTTAGAAAACTTGTTGATTCCAGTTGTCATATGTTGCTTCCAAAGCATGGGTAAGCAGTACTAAGCTGCTTGGTGATAAAATCGCGGCTGGTGTACGCTTCGCCTCACATAGGACAGACAAAGATCAGTGAAATATATAATACGCTAGCAAAAGCAACTTACTTCTGTAAGGTCGTTTCTTTCATGAACAGCAGATGAACAGTCGATCAAAGGCACAAGAGTAGAAAATGTAGCAATGAACTGGAAAGTTATCTGAAAAGGAAAAATGAATCAGTTACTGATAGTACAAAGTACATTATTCTTCTAATTCTTCTAATTCTAATACATAGTACATTATTCTTCCAGTCGATCACCAAGTGCTGTACAGGGGAGAAAGAGAATACTGGGAGGATGAAATCACGTGCAGAATACCCACCATGCACTTGCTGAAGTCGTTGGGGTCGACCCCAGGCAGTGCCCTCATGAGGAGCGGCATCATGTGCGTGGGCCCCTCAGGGTAGCGAGATCCTCCAGAGACCAGGCTCCGTGCAACACCAATCATGCAGCTAAGGGTTGCTGTTAACTGGTGGGGCTCTGTTAGAGTCTCCATGGCAGGGTATGTCCTACAGTAGGTCACAGAGAGAAGAAATAAGGATTTTATCCAAAGACCTACACAACTTTCTGTAATACTTCAGACATATACAGCGTTTACAGGCAAGTGGTTCTTGCTTTAGTCACTATGGAGAACATTTCAGTGCCGCTGCAGGTAATGCTAGTGCCTCACAGTACCTGAGCTGAAAACCATTCTAGTGGTCACCCTGAGTTGAATTTTACTCAATAGCACATACATCTACCCTCAGTGACTCTAAGGACTTTGTAAAGACAGAATAACAAAGCCGATCTGTGCGTCATCAAGAATTACAACCTTCTAACTTTAGCGATATTAAAAAAAATACTGCTATCCCATTAAATACCTACAGTTTGAAGAGTAAGACTGGCTGCTTGGTTTTCCACCAACTCTTGGTGTTTGCAACATGGTCATTGATCAGTGTTTCCCTAGAGCAGATTGTAGGAAACTCACTTCTCCAAAACTGGTGGTATGACCAGCTCTGGACGCATCAGCGCTAGGTTCTGTAGGGCCTGGGCAGCATCCAGGCTACCCGTCTTGCTGAACATGGCCAACAGGACTGGTTGCATCATGCTCTCCACAAAGTCTGTGATATCCTGCTCAGTAAGCTTATGAATCTCCGGCACGGGGGTCAGCCATGTGGGTTTCCTGTAGCGCTCGCGGTGCAGTCGCCGCACCACACTAGCCGGGAGACGCTGAAGGAGCTTCATCAGTTTCATCTAAACACAGGAAATGTGAAGTACAATATGAGACATCATTACAATACAAAAGATTTACAGCGTAATCCATTAGTAATTAAAAGTAATATGTTAGTCTGTTTTAACAAATGCAAAGAATGGTAGAACTGAAAGGTATAATACAAAATTTTTTAAATTTATTAGAATTAAACACATGGGGAAAAAAAAAATTAATTACAGTTCTACAAATGCATACAGTAGAACATAATACTGACTTTTCCAAATGGACTGGCAAGTTAAGGAGTTACCTATGGAAATGAATATCCTAATGGACTGTAACTGCATTTGTGTGCCAGTGAGCTGCACAAGTAGACAGTTTTAATGTCATATGAACCAGTCTTGCACAGAGTGACAAATTGGACATTTTCTAGTAGAGACAGATTAAACCGATTTTCAGAATGGAAAAGCAGGATAATGAAACAATGAAACAGGACACCAGTAATGAGAAGTGAGTTAATACAGATCAGTTTTCATACTCCTGGATTTCCGCTGGCTATTCCAACATTCCATTAGAACTGAGAAAGGATTTTCACTGTGTCAACAGCAGAATTCTGAACAATGGCGAAGGGAGCCAGTGCTAAATGAGGCAAATGACAAAGGTGAGATTCTGCAAATACAGTGGCATGTGCTGTGAACAACTGTGGAGCCCTTTATAGCTCTGGCAGCCATGGCTTGTGTCACCACGGTATGCCTTCAACGTATACAAACCCGGAAAGAGTGACAGTGCAAAACCCTAAACTCCACCTCCCAGAGCACCTGGACCCGAGCCACAGTGGTCCTCCTGGAGCAAGCAAAGATTTTGTTGAGCAAGGCCAAGATCAATTAAATTCCAATCGCCTTCCCACGCTCTATTTCGCAAAAGAAGCCAAGCAAATAATGATTTACCAGAAAGCTGAAAAGTTAAGGTACATTACTTGAAGTTCAATAAAAACAACATTAAAAGTTTGCCAAACCTCTGAAGCTGGCATTTGTTTAAAAGAACCATTTTGTCTCCTGCCAAGTATATTCTTGGCAACTTCCATTTAAACTATGCTATTCCACAAATTTAAGTATTCAGCAAATGTCCTCAAAGAAACAAAACAAACGAAATCAAATATACTGATATTGTAACATAAGGTGTTTAATATACTGTAATAGTAAAGTGCTTACCTTGAACTAAAAATCTTTCAGCCTGGTATAAGAATACTAATAATACCAATACTTCAATAGTGTTATTATCCCAACTGTAGCCACTAAAACATAAGATGTCCACAGGATTGGACTGCGTTTAAACTTGTTTAACCCACAAGAAAAAAAAAATCTACGGTACTTTTGAGGCCATTGAATGAAATTACTTTGGTAGAAACCAAACTTAATCCTTACTTTTACCATGTCCACTAAATAAAAAAAAAAAACACCAGGCTATGAATACCATATACTTCTTGTGGTATCCACATGACACTAAAAGCATCAGCTAATTAAAGTCTTCCAGAATTATGTACTTTCTGTACGGTTTATGTACTGTTCTGAAGTATGTGAATTTTTTTCTGAATTATGTGCTTTTATTATTGTCCCTATTCAGTAACTGCCCGCCTCACAGTAATGTGAAGATGCTACAGCAGTCGTCTTAGGCAAGAGAGAATTACATATTAAAGTCCATTCAAAAAGAGAGAACAACTCACCAGCCAGCGGCCGTGGTTGGAGGGATGCAAGAAGGAGGCGATGCTGTTAAAAAGACCACTCAGCTGTTTCTGGGCTTGCTTGCTGGGTCCTCCCTGTGAAATAGATCAGCAAACATACACTCCTGCTGCACAATCCAAAAAAACAGCCCAACTTCATCTAACAGAACATGTATTTTGTAAACTAGTAATTTCCTATAGAATATATTAAGATGTATGAAGAACCATTGTGAAACATGACTAGTATGGACACAAACCAGAAGGGAAGAGATCCAGATGACCACATGGCCAATGTCGTAGGCATTCGTCAGGTACCTCGGGACCAGCATCTGATTGGTTCCAACTGGGAGATTCAAACTACGCAAGATTCTAGTAAATATCTGAAATTATCAAAGAAAAGCATGATATTTTTAGTGTACATCTTCAATATACACTTAACTGCTGATCAAATAATTGAAAATGTTAAAGTCACTAAAGAAAAAAAAGAACACTTATTACCTTAAAAGAAAAATTAATAGGATTTCTTCTTCAGATCACATAAACTACATTTTTGACTTTGCTTTGACTGAAACTAAAGAACATGCAACTAAAGAAAAAAAAAACAAAGATCACTAATGAATGTAGCACTTATTCATCAATTCATTAAAACCTTCTGAATTACACAGAATGGTCTTGTACTGCAAAAACATGGCAGGAACACACTGCCCTTTCAAAGCCATATAGAACATTGTTGATCCACTTTAGCAGGAGAAGTTAAAGGTGAGGGGTCAGATTGCAGCATTACAAGAAAGAAGCAAGCAAGCAGGAAGACGAGGCAGAGAGACCGCTTTGACAGATACACCAGTCGCAGGTCAAAGGTAGAACTGGTGTGGAAACAGTGAAAGTACTCCAACAGCAGTATGGTAAAAAGGAATGGCAAAAGAATACAAGTGAGGGCAGCACAGTCAGGAGAATAATAGAAGTGAACACAAAATATTATAGGTTTAAATGTAAGCATCTACACTACTGTTACCCAAGAGTAAAACCACTGGCATAGGTACCCGGAATATCCAAGCTGAATAAATGCAGCTGAAGTCTAAACCTGTAATGAATTCTGGACAAGGAAATAAAAATTGAGAGGAACTGAAACAATCTGTGCTGCTATGCTCTAAAAAACCCATGTGATAAAAATCAATAAAAACAACAAATAACTTCACCCTCAGTGAAAAAGCTAGATGCACCTGACAAAGGCAGAGTGACTCTGAATAACCACACACAAACATTAACAAGGCTCAGCTGCACTTTGCTGCCAAAATATAGAAAAGAAACACACACCTCCAAAAACATGACATTGCCAACAATGCCTTCTGGATTCTAGTAACCTTACCCAATAAAGGGCCACAGAAACCATATTCAGACAGCAACATGCCCAGAAAACATTTCCCTGTTATGTTTGACAGGAGAAACTTGTTACATGTAAGACTGAGTAGTACATCTATTCAGCTTCCTTTCAGAAAGATTTTCTTCCAAGTGTTTTACTGAGCACTTGGAAGGTGGGGTTTTAGTTGAAGCCATGGCTCTTCCAACTTAACATAAAGTGTGTTTACATTACTTCATTTAGCAGATGCTTTTCTCAAAAGCGACTTCCAATGAACTCTATGTAGTGTTATCAGCCCACACACCTTATTCACCATGGTAACTTAAACTGCTAGATACACTACTTACAATGAGTCACTCATCCATACATCAGTGGAACACACTATGAATCACACCCTGTAGGAGACTTAGAATCACACCTGAACAGCATGTCTTTGGACTGCAGGAGGAAACCAGAGCACCCAGAGGAAACCCACACAGATACAGGGAGAACATGCAAACTCCACACAGACTGAGTGGGGATTGAACCCACATCCTCTCGCACCACCCAGGAGCTGAGAGACAGCAGCAGTACTCGCTGTGCCACTGGGCCGCCATAATAATGTATGGCAGGTCCATGGTAGCAAACAAGACCATACCTACCTTAGGTATATAAGGGTCCCAGTCGATGTAACCAATGTTGTCATTGGCGAGGCGAGCAAACAGGTTCACCAAATGCTGGGAGAGTTAAAGAGAGAGTTAGATTGTAGAGAATGACATTTACATTTATTCATTTGGCAAAAGCTCTTCTCTAAACTGACTTACTATGTTAAGGTATTTACCCATTTATACAACTGGGTATAAATAAATTTTAGGGTGCTACAGATGGAGGCTGGGATTGAACTTGTGATTCCAAAGACAGCAGCTCTAAGCACTACACTATCAGCAGCAAACCACCATTGTATAACAGACAGAGGCTGATAGTACCTTTGCATGCATTGTCAACCTGCCTCTTCATTGAATAAAATATTTATGAATGCTTTCTTAATGACATTTTTAAAACGAGCTTATGTGTGACACTCACACACATACTACATAAATACATACATACATACCACTTCCCACCCAGGAAGGTTCTGGACCGACACCCACAGGTTCATTAGCTCCTTGAACCACAGGCTGGAAAATAAAGACCATGTGCTCTTATACAGGGTGGCAAACACAAAATTTCACACAGAAACTACAGGTTTCATCGAGGATATTAAGCAAGCACTTAATTATGTATTATATTAGAGGCACTGTCAATGAAAATGAGTACCATCTTCAGGCCACTTTGATAAAGGATAAAGATAAATGAGTGGCTGAGGTGAGGTAATTTAAAGCAGTTGTACCTTAGGGTGGGAAAGGGAGAAAAGATGATACTCACTGAAAGCCCTGGTGGTGCAGCTCTGGGGGGAGAGTGGTGGGCAAGAAGAGCTCAAAGTAACCAACGGCTCTCTGCATGGTGACGTCAAAGGGGCAGAGCAGCGGTCGCCATTCGTCCAGCATCTCTTGTGTGGAGGATGCTGGGAAATATCTAACAAAGACATAATGAACCTGTTCAGTCTCCTTCCCTTATTGCAAATGCACACATTCTAAAAAATTTTTTTTGGAAGTCGTCATCAATTATGAATGGCCCGCAGTGAAATGCTGCGTTTTGTCTTTCTGGTCCTTTTTGGAGATTACCCAAGTAAACCGCTCACAGAGAAAGGTCATCCCATACCTAGTGGTTATTTGTGAAACAGAATCTACTCCAATAGTTAGCATCTCATAAGGCCCAGAGGGATATCCCATGATGGAGATGAGACATGACCACTCATAGGCCCTACCCGCATAGAGACAGGGAATGTGCCTCCAGCTCAAAGTGGTGATTAAGACAGCCATTTGACTGACAAGATCTAAGAGTTCCTCCTCCGTAATCCCAGATTAGCTGAGATCTTTTCACGGTTCACATTCCCCACGTTGCACTTCATCTTACTTTTTTGGGCTGAGCAGAGATACATCACCGCATCCCCAATGGATGAGGCGGAACCCGGCCACTGCCCCAGAAAGAGAGCGCACGTTCTATTGCCTTGTTTTTGTGAAGGGCGTTATCTTACTTGAGAAAAGAGGAACCCAGGCCAGTAATCTCCCTCTTCCAGCAGCCATGCATTTGGAACAATCCTTACATGGCTGATTATCAAGACTTCCTGATTGTCAATCAGCTGAACACTCACCTCAAATTGCTCCTTCACCCAGTAACAGGAAACTCTCACACAGGCCAGAATTAGACAAGAAGGTAATAGGATTACTGGCCTAGACAGACTCTGTGGAGCTGCCTGCAGTCTACATGCTCAATGACTGGACAGAATATTAGGTAGGTCTGTGCTTTGTGTAAAGTGTAGGAAACTTGGGTGGTATATTTTTTGGTTCAAAATAATAAGTATTCTTTCCGCAATGTCTTGCATGTCTTCTGCAATCATTAACGTCAGTTTTTACAGGCAACATGCCTTACTATTAATCATTAATTTAGTGATGTCTCCATCAAAACTAACTTACAACGTTAAGTTCGTATGCAATTATTTACCCATTTATACAGTTATTTTTACAGAAGCAATTCAGGGAAAGCACCTTACTCAAGAGTACTACAGTGGGTCTTTTGACTGTAAGGAAAATACTAACTTCCATGATATTTGAAAGTGGTGGACACAGTCAGTTATAAAACCATGCTGAGACAGAATGGATTCTTTTAACGCTACGATATATTGTGATGCATTATTATATTGATTTACAGGTTATAGACAATTCAGAGTCTCCAGTTCACTATAATGAAATGTCTTTGGGAGATTCGAACTCACATCTACCAAATGTGCCACCATATTAGGAGCAATCATATTCAAAGGAAGCTGACACAGGGGAAAAAAAAACCTCTAAAACAATACTTACGGTCTGCAGCTTTTCACAAGTGTTTTCAGCACGTTCTCCACAGAGCTAGAAAGAACAGGGAGAGGGAAGGGACTCAGCTTCCATTCTGTCATAGCAGATGCCCAGCAATAGAGCAGTGCAGGTGATTGTTAATCAAAACAATGAGCACAATGAACACAATGATGCAATTAGACACAGCCTGACCACATGCAAAGCCAAATCCTATGCTTCTGACCTGTATACATATAGGTCACCGCATCTGTTTAGACCCTAACCTCACACAACCACATGACCAACGTGGAAGCAACTGGTCTTACTTTAGCCTGATTAATTAGTTTCCCCTTTACTTCTGATTAAGTAAGAATCACAAAAAAGGAAATGCTACGATATAAGAATTCTGGAAATTACAGTTTGCTTCTATTTATGCACTCTAATTTTCTCTCTTCCCAAGTAACTCTACAAGTTAGACAGACTAACAAAGTCCAGATCTTCCATGCTGTAGCCTTGTAGAAAATGACCATCCATGGGGGACAGTTTGGTTTAAACTAAACTCAGTAGCTCAAAGAAGCTCAATGCAAGAGGCTGTTAGACTAGACAAAAATGAAGTACACTGGCTCCTCAGCTTGTGTCTGCAGCCTGTCCTGGAAGTATAGAGAGTGAGGGAGGGTATACCCTGGATGGAATAGCAGTATATTGAAGTGTCATGTTTATTCTTTTTTTTTTTTTTTAATTAACTTCAAACTATATTAAAATTACAAAATAAATTAGTAAAAATAAAAAATATATACACATCACAAACTTCTATTCAATTCCAACTGCTGACCAATTTATCTAATAAAAACATGCAACATTCTTCAGCTTCTGGCTACCTTCAACTTTGCAGTATGAATACGTTACTTACAAATTTACTTGTTAGGTGCTGTAAAAACCCTTGAATACCATTTTAATAAGAAAAATAAACTTTATCTGTATTAACTTTGAGCTACATTGTTATTTTAAAAGGGGTGCGGTGGCGCAGTGGGTTGGACCGCAGTCCTGCTGTCCGGTGGGTCTGGGGTTCGAGTCCCGCTTGGGGTACCTTGCGACGGACTGGCGTCCCGTCCTGGGTGTGTCCCCTTCCCCCTCAGGCCTTACGCCCTGTGTTGCCGGGTAGGCTCCGGTTCCCCGTGACCCCGTATGGGACAAGCGGTTCTGAAAATGTGTGTGTGTGTGTGTGTGTGTGTGTGTGTGTGTGTGTGTTATTTTAAATCTATTAAAATAAATTAACTTCTCGCTACAAGCTACTGTTCAATGATGCGTCTCGTAAACATGCGGACAATCACCTTCATCATCTTGTTATTCATCACCAACATTCATAAACACCAGACACAAGCTATAAACACCATGAATGCGAGCTGAATCAAGTCAGTCCAACAGTCCCAATCTGTTTCTGTGTGTTTCACTGTCAAGAAACCACTGAGTGCAGGATTGACAGTTGCATTTGTTCCGCAAGAGACAGACACTGTACAAAAAGAAATGGATGAATGTGTGGGTGGATGAAACAATTATTTTAAGATTATTATACTGCAGCACATTTTTTTTTTTTTTTTTTTTACAAAATTTGCAGACTTTTCATTTGACACAGTCCACAAAAACCGCTCTGAATTATCCACCAAGTTGGTAAAAATAAATTCTTATTCCCACTTATATGAAGTTGTACCTTGATGAAATCAGGTCAATTAGCTCTACATGGCTAAATGTGAACACTAATAATAGTCGAGGGTGGGGGAACTGTACAGAAGACAGAAGCATCCCTCAAGGTCACACATGAAGGCTAAAAATCCTAAGATTGCACTCTTTCAGGTACATTATATTCAAATGCACCTTTCACATCTTACTGGACTAGACTGTAAAAAAGACCTTGATCAACCAAACCAAACCAAAGACAACTGAACTGAGTTTCACCAGTGATAAACCCACCTTAACTCTACAGGATCAAGCTTTTTTTTTTTTTTTTTTCCCTTTCTTTAAAAAAACCTTCAGAGGGCCAGGTATCATAGAACAGATCATCTAAACTAGCAACGACTGGGCAGAGACAGCTGCTGTAAGCTACAGTATGGAATTCTCCAACGTGAAAGGGATGGAGAGTTTTTTTTTTATTTTTTTTTTTAAATTGTACTTTGTTTTAATATGTTTTTACCTAATGCAAACAAAGCTTTGTGGGGGTGTCCAGTGTGCTTTGGAAACACATGCGCGCGCACACACACACAAAAAAAGAAAAAACACGCCAAAGTGCTTCAAAACAAAACCAGCAAACAAAAAAGCCCAAACATGAAAGAAAGTATTGTTCTTACCACCTCTGTATAAATTTTATCATTACGTGATTAGAAGAAGCATTTGGCTGAGGAGAACTGAATGTGAAAGCAGAGAGAGGCAAAAAGACATTCAGCACCCTAGCGGTCCACCAGTCAGAGCTGATTAGGAAAAAAATAAAAACTCTAAGATCCTCTTAAATCACTTAAATGCTACACTGAATAGTTGAATCACTGACATTTCATATTTCACAAGTGGGAGTGTCACTGAGATCATACTTGAGAACAATGACTGGCCAGTTCGGGGGAGGGACAGAAGTCAAAAGACCAGGTAAAAAGAAACCATTAAAACCAACCATTATAAGACAAATTGGGTTGTATAGTCAGTCCACACTCTGATCTACAAGTAAAAATACAAAAAGTCTTTCAGTTTACCAAAGTGCAGAAGCTACAATGATAGAACAAAAACTTTAGCCTCATCCATTCATTCTTTTAGATACATATACATTTTAAACAATTGTCATTATGAATGACAAAAGTTTAAAAAAAAAAAAAAAGAAAAAAAAAAAAAACATGTGTACTAGACAACTACGCAGCATAAACATCAGTGGAAGGGCGTGTGATCACTCATGCCGCTCCAGTGCGGCACAATGACAAGCTACTGGACGTCACCTTTGCAGATACCTGCTGAAATAAGGCAATGGGTCTTGCATAAGTGTAACAAAGCAGTGCAGCATGACTGTATTCGTGCTTAAATATAGTATATAGTCCTTCAGTGCATAAGTAAAACAAAAATACCTAAACATGGAAAAGGACATCTTATTTTGGCCAGCCAAAAGGCCTCATTCTTTGGATACACCCTGTGGTCGCAACAGGAGAAGATGATGTGCTTCAATTTAATTGATTGGCATTTAGATCCTAAAAATTTTGCAAGACCTTCACTCAACAGAAGTGTGAAACACACCCATTGTTTCTGATATAGATGGTAAGCAGTACAAATGTGGTTTCCCTTCCTATGCCATCAAACGGTTCCTTGCTACTTGACACATCAACGTCCACACCTATTTTCACTAAGGTCAGTGGTCTGAGGTCTATCACAGCATGATAAGTCCATACCATTAAAAGGATGAGCTCTCACTACTGACAAATTCAAGGCAGGAACCTACTTGGGGAACCAGTTGAGGCCAAGGTGTTCAGTCTTGGAGTACAGAATGCGCTCCTGCAGCTCATAAAGAGGCCTCCAGGGCAGTTCCAGGTCTTCCCGTGAGAGCAGCTCCTTCTTCCTGAGAGATATGGGAAACAGGAGAAGAGGATCAAGAGCTAAATCTTATTTTATTGGTTAACTCAATGGTGAACTGTACTGTTGTACCAAAAAGTAATTTTAGTCTAAATAACCGGGTAAATAAGTGTGAAGTCAATAAGGATAAAGGTATCTGCTGAGCAACTAAACATGAGTCGTAATGTAAGTGACCAATATTTACACCACAAATGATCAACTACTCATTAGCAAACAGCTTAACGCTTAGTCTTTAACACCAAACTCTTTAAAAAAACACCACATGCAAATATAACTGGAACTAATGCGAGAAGAACTGAGTACAGGCTGCCACAGGATGCCCCATTTTAAAATGACACAGAGGCAGCACAACCCATGATGTATGAGACGCTCCACTGGGGCTTACTTGGACTATGCTCTTGGCTGGCTTTGGACTAAGTGCAGTGCATCCTGAGTCTACTACGGGCATGTAGACACCCAAAGACAGGATGGACAACTTACTTCAGAAGGTTGACAAGGAGACGTGCAAATCCCTGCATCATACTGATCTCCAGTTTGGGAATGGTGACCAGCTCGTACAGCAGCTTAATAAACAGCACATGGTCCTCTTTGCTGAACTTTCTTCCATACAGCCGCATGTACCTACGAGAGAGTGTTTGACGTATGTAGTGAGACAGGGACTGGTGGACATCTTTTTGAGGAGGTGGGGGGGCTTATCCTCAGCAGTTAAGGTCAGGAAGAATGCTCTGTGCTGGATTTAGTTCAAGGGGAAAAGGAGAGAAAGGGAGGCATGCTGCAATGAGTTTAATACACCGTGTTCCCAGATAAACTGTTCGAGGTTTTGAACAATTCAGACACAGCACAAAACATTTCAATACAGATGAATGCACACAAAATTATATATTCTACCACTCGGAGATAAACAGCAACAATACTACTATGTAAATACTGGAAGAGCTTAAGAAATACTTTAATAAAAAACAATGAGCTGTAAGGTTTTCTGCTATTTCGATAAGTATCTCTAAATTTCAAGGCATATCAAACTGGTAAATAGGAAGAAATGACTCCTTTCAATGTGTGGCTGTGAATATGACTAAGAACTGAGAAAAAAGGAGCGGAAAAGGTCAGGCTGGAAGAATCAGCTAAAGGAAGACCTTGAAGTGCAGATGCAGGACTAATAGAATCCGCCCACTGCCGACGCGGGTCGCCGTCGTGACCAAAGCGCACCGCCCACCTCACAGTCAAATAGACCTGCCAGGAGGGATTTCTCTCCGCTTGGCAACCTCTACATTGTGAGAATGTCAGTTTGCTGTGAGATGTAGAAAATGCAGCAAGGTATTTTGAAGGACATTCCAGAAACATTTTAAGCGGAGGTTACAGCCAGTTATTCCTTAAACTCTAGCTCAAGTGGTTAGGATAGAGATGTGTACGTTTTTTGGCAGACCTATAAAACATTACCATCTCCTGCAGACTCACTGTCCTATCAAAATTTTAAAATGGAACCAATTACTAATCTTAACTTATGAAGTGTACTTCTTTCAGGCATGCGACCTGCAAGGAGACGTGTAAAGGTAAACTGAACTGAAACCTAATGAATACCGAGAACTGGCTGAGTTACTGATCCTTATACATCAATTGATAAACAGAATGTTATATCAGAGAGTTTGGAAAACAAACAAGACAAGGAATCGCCAGAAACTAATGTACTGTGGGGGATTCCCCACTGCTTCTGCAGGCAAGTCAGAGGTATTACCCACCATAGCTCACTCTGGCACTTGCCCTTTTCCGTGAAATCTCAAGAGCTCCATTCCTCGGCATCTGGAATCAGCGCCATTTATTTAACGTTCACAGAAACTTTTCCAAAAGCATTAAATCTCTTCAGTTGGGAGAAACAAGCTTTGAGTCATTCAGACAAGCAAACAACAAACCCAAGCATCCTATACAAGACTACTGAGTGCTTTCTACATACGTACACACTTCCCTGGGGTTAGAAAAGGCTGTACAACCAACTAAAACATCTGATTAAGCAGACTATAATGCACTGAATACAGATAGTTGACGTGTCTTTATATATTACCAACTTTCAGACAAAATGCAGGGATTTGTGTAGAGAAGATTATATTGACAAAACCTCTATAAAAGAATTTCTACAGAATTCTGATTTAGAATCAGATGTTATGCCAGTCTAAATCACCTCCGACTGCAGCAACTAACACATAAAGGCCTGAGACATGACAAAGAATCAAAAATAATATTGAATTTCAAGGCATTCTACTGTGCCTTACTTTTTCATAAGTGTTTTACAAAGATACATGAAAGCAGCTTGCCCTGAACATCTGCAAACATCTGACAGGCCAAAGGATTGCTGGGCTTTGTCTACCATCAATAAGGAAGAAAGTCTAATACTTAGTGCATATGTAAATTTCTGCCTTTCTCTGTAACAGGTGATCTAGAAAATGTGAATAATACAGCATCTTCTATTGTTCAAAAAATAGGATATGGATGAGTTACCTGCTCAATGTGTTCACCACAGAGCAGTACTACAGTCACTTTGCACTCCACAGCAAACATAGATACAAAGACACACAGATATACACATTTGTCCAATATCTTAGAATGCTATTTGTTTGGCATAAGCCAATGAGCCACAAGACTCTGGTGGAATCTAGGTCAGCTCTTGTCAACATACTTTCCACCTCTTTAAACCGGCAGTGACTGAGCCCGAAGAACTACAGCCAAGCAGGCATTAAAGCATGTGATCCGAGTGTCCTTCATAAAATAGCATTCACACAACACCTGACAGAGTTTTATTCCAATTTTATTGCCATGGAAATACCTGTACAATATATATTGAGAAGTGTGACAATTTCCTGACACAGATCTCATTACATTCTCAAATGAGACAAGTATGAAGTTGTCAATTTCATTCTTCTATGTATAGACAATAATGCACCTCCATGGAAAGTTTATAATGTAGTCCATCTGTATTTCCATTTAGGCTACTGTGTGTAAAAAAAATAAAAAAAAATAAAAAATTGCATAGACCAAAATTTCCATAATACTGCCAGGAGTGATTGAGATAGTGTTACAGTGCAGCTGAATGTCACTTTTACAGATAAATTACCCAGAATTTACATCCCTCCTGCAGATGCCAATGAAAATAACTATACGTACACAAAATAATTCCATCTTCTGCAAATACCTATAGGGCAGAATACCAGTTAAAAATGTGAACTTGTAAAAGTAGAACATGAATCAGAGACCTTGAGGTGACAACTGCGCTATTATTCTTGGGCTACATGGAATATATAAATTAACAGTTAACCACGAATCTGTCTATACCCTCCAAACAGTATTTAGGTTGGACTTGTCCAAGGATAAAACAAGCTCTGTGGAACAGCCTCGGTTTTTAATAGACATACTCACAGTGACAAGGGTCATACAATGCCAGCACCCTGACATGACTTAGACCAACTAGCTCGCAGTCAACACTTTGACATATCACTATACACACCACAAAATAAGACAACAAAAATTGCACAACAAATTAGGACAGTACATTTCAGGAACATACCATGTTCTAGAATCAAGTATATATAGAAAACATTCTATCAGGTACCAGGCCACAAATTGCGCAAGACCCCTCTATATTATTTTTATAAACATGAATTCTCCATCCAAAGTGTGATTGACGAAAGGTGTTGAATACTGCCAAGTAATAGGAGCTCCATTTCAAAATCTGTTTATTAAAGCAGAAATGATTAAGGACCAGAAAGCATGTGTTCTATGTGATCCTGATATTCTGGCCCGATGATGCAGTATTCCGTTGGGCAATCACAGTGGTGAGTTTATACCTCGTGGCCTGGGTCCTAAGAATCAGATGTCAGACAAACAGGAAGGGGGAGCAAATCGATCCTGGTCCCATACAGCTGGCCAAAAATTTTTCCTGGAACGCCACATGCTGTGTCATACACAACTGAGCATGTAAACAACGATACTGCAAAAAACACTGACTGTTTGCACTAGCACTGTATCGGAATAGCTAAAAAATGTAATGCTTTTCAAATACTTAATTTATATTTTAAGTTTTGATACATGCTTCATAGCTCAGTGACAGAGTGTACACGAGTGAAACGTGATGTGCTACGTTTCACTAAATGCAAGGTAAACAAATGGATTTCGTAATCCTAATATTCATAAATAGAGACACGTAATCAAGGGCATATTTTGTGATTGTGTGCTTCATTGCCCTAGGCTACAACAGTCACGGAAATGCAGACGCTCACTAAACATAAAAAAAAAGAAACACTGTGGTTATGTGATAATATGACCAGAATAAAGTGGCACAGAGAAGTGTGTGAAACTGCACTATTGTACCACATAGGTGCAAAATTACCTTCTACTGTTTAGGGTAACCCACCAAATGTGAATCACAAAGCCTTATTTACAAACACTACCCTAAATAAAGTAAATACCATGAGCGCTTTCTCATTATGCAGACCAAATATTCAGGAACAGCCAGTTTGTAATCAGTAGGTACTGTAGTGTTTACAGCTATTGACTTGTAATCTCAAGGTCCTCAGTTTAACTCCCACTCCCTCCTACCTGTTAAAATATACACATACAGGGCTGTGGAGCCGGTACACAAAACCTTCGACTCCGACTCCAGTAACCCAATAACCGCTTCTGACTCAGACTCCACAGCACTGCCCAGAAGTTGCACGTTATTTTGTGCCTCAACTTATCCGGCAAATATATTTTCAAATGCCACCCCTTTCAATTCTATATACAGTAGAGCTATCTGTGCAATGTCCGATACGTACACAAAAACAGCAGTACTGGATTAATTGACTGTACTTCAACATGTCTGCATCTATCACTTCACCTGTTGCTGAAATGCACCTTTTGTTTACTCTGAGTTGTACCTCACTTTGGAGAAAGACACCTGCTAAAAATGCAGCAGCAGCTCTGCTCAAGCAACTTGCCTTCAATTGATAAGAACAGCCTGCTATCTGTGCACATCACCCGTACAGTTCACTACCTTTTCTTATCACCTCATACAAATGGGGAAGCAAAATAGAAGTGCATAATAATTTAACAGCTAACAGAAGTATCTAATGAGCTGCATCGATGGAAAAAAAAAAAAAAAATTACAGCAGCTAACTGCCTCAGAACTACCAACCAGGTGTAACTGTAAGCAAGTAACTAACGTATATCTCTGCTGGCTACAGAGAATATACACTTTTTTGGTATTAACAGATTTTACACCACTACAGGATTGGTTTTGAGCGCAAAGACTTTACATTATATTAGTATGAACATGATTATTATAATATTAGCATCAACATTTCTAATTCCACAGGTGAGTAACGGCGCGCGCTTTTCCCGCGAACGCCGAACGTCCCGCTCGCGCTCATGATATAACTCCGCGCTGCCAACTTGTTCGAAAAACTAGTAAAAGCAACATCGATGACAGCTCGGGTTCCGCTTTGTGTTGTCCATCTGAAACCCAATTCACCGATCCTCTCCATTTGGGTATTTTTAAAGGAGCCTGGTTGTCGTTTAAATAGGTTTTTTTTCTACGTACGTGCGCGCGCGCCATTTAGTTGTCTCGCCTTTTCCGCGCTCGACAGCCCGACGAAATTTAAACCGGTGACGAAAGGGAAACAACGGACTAACGGGTAGCGCCCGTTAACGCCGGGGCTGTGTGTGTGTCCCGCAAAGCGATCATTCTAGCAACTCGCACTTATAAGCGCGACGTTGTAATAAATAGCATTAACTTTCAAACTTACTCGGGGCTTTTGTGGAAAAAAAATAGTGACTGCACGAGAAGTCCAGTCTAGCGCTAAAAAAAGTGTGTAACGAGCCGGCGGATGGATACTTCACTGCTCCTCTCACGTCAAACTATACAGACGTGAACATATGATCTGCCCTTAAACTACTGATCGTTGCGAATATCAGGTATTCAAGATCATTAACACAGATCGAAATATTCAAGGTAAATGTAAGTAAATGAGTCGGGTGGAGGAGCACGGGGGTTGAAGCGCCCGTTACCCCACACTCACAGACACTGACTGACTGTGACGGGGGGAGTGAGTGCCGGCTCAGCGGGCCAGGCCCCGGCGGCTCTCTCCAATACACCGATCTCTCTTTCCTGCCATCCTGGGCTCCGTGCTCAGCTCACAGCCCTTCTCGATCACAGCCGGTCCCCTTCGCCGTACTTACGTGGAAAGTTTGCGGGTCCAGAAGAGGACTCCAGGCCATAACTCCCTGAGCTGCACCGCCCGGGCAAGATTGCCTTTGATTTTACACAAGATGTCATTGGACTCGCTGTCTAACTTGTCCGCGTATGGAAGGAGCTTGTTATATACGATATCTTTTTGAGGGACAAAACCTAATTCTTCAGCCTCGTCTTTTTTCATATTACAGATTCCAAACAGTTATTTCTTCTCCTCCTTGCTGTTTCAGTTCAGTATTCCACTAACTTAACTTACGAACTAAGATAACTTGTAACTGGAAAAGAGCGCTATTTTAGCATAACGGTGGGACAAAAAAAAATGACACTAAACAAAACCGGTGGATACTTAGACTCGCAGTCGGTTCTGGTCTAGACTGACACACACACCTTCAATCACACTTCTCTGTGACAAAAAAAAATACACACGGAAAGACCTAAGCTCCGCCCCTTTCGTAGCCTGTCGTAACTTCCGCCATGACTCACACTATCGGGGTCAAATACAAGGATTCTTTCCGGGTCAACAAATGAAATCCGCGTGATCGCGCATTCTAGGGTAGTTGTGTCAGTGACATGTAGGGCCTGGGGAGATGACCTGTTGTTATACAACCGGGGATTGAGGTGTCTTTTCACCGATGTCTTCTTGTTCCTGCGAAACAGTTATTGCAAAACACAGTACGATAAATGAGATAAATAGACACCTACATATAACTGCGTAGTATAATGCAACATTGCTGTACTGAAAGGATGTAATAGTGAAATTATACATTTTTTAAGTTCTCCGTTACATATTAATGGTTTTGAAGCTCTTGATTTCTTTTGTGTGATTTGTTTGCATAATAGAATGCGTCTCAAAATATGTTGTTGTCCCCCTTTTTAAAAAAAAAAACTACAGTTCCTATGGTGCCTTGCAGTAGGAAGTAGGCCACCGGCAATTTTCGTGTTGCAGCAATTTCCGCTTCACTAAAAGGTTTAACTCTCAAGCAGTGACACAAACAGGATCCCATGAAATTCATTTAAGCCTTTTCCAGGTTTTCACCGTGAGTGCTGTACTTGCTGTTGTACTGTTATACCTACCACTAAGGTACAAGAAGGAGTGAACGAAGAGTGTGGACCTGCCACGTTCCTCACTGTTCAGGCATGAAGAATGTGAATCTATCTTACTATGTAATTTATAACAGTATAACAGCTGGTTTTGGTTTTCCCATAAGGGTGGCTCCATGTTTCATAGTGTTCTAGTTTATGTTGTAGTTTATGGTTCCCCATGGCATTTGCTGTTTGCATTAAAAATGAAGTCTGTTGCCCACCTGTGTGTGTCAAAGACATTGCACAACTAGGGGACAGCAAGACCACAAATATAGAGCTGTCCTTGAGGTCTGAGATCACAAACATAAATTCAAATTATGTCTTGAGATATGGAATATTGTTTTAATATTAGGCACTGTTAACCCAAGCAAGGGATACCCTGTACAATCTGTGGCACTTGTTCTATTGCCATTACTGTGTGTGTGTCACAGAACAGTGTGTTGAGTGATTTGGTGCTGGACCTAGACAGTCTGCTAGACATACCTATGGGCCTCCGAACACAACAAACAGGTGTGGACACTGTACAGACATCAAACAAGCTTCACTGTGACTCCTAGATACTTTCAGATTTATCAGTTGCATTACAAATTATTTTTAAGGCTATTTCATTAAGGGAGGGAGTAAAAATGTGACAAGCAAACACAAAGAACGTTGCTGACGACACTCCGCGTTTTCATTGCTTACTTTTCATTGTTACCCATAGCTACAGCCCCCTCTAGCGAACACTCTAGGGAAGCAATCATGCAGTTCTCGTGCAATGGGAAGCTACTGCATAACATTATTTTGCCATTGAATGTTATGCAGCCTATTTTCGTCGCCCTTCATGTGAATTTTAGAAACAAGATTTTTCTTTTAAAGTAAGAAATGCAAATTATGCATAAACAAAAAGCGTACGGTTGCTATTTTTTTCCTGCTTTTTTATGAAACGCGTTTTTTTTTCCACCGCTAGTTTTGACCCACCTCACCTGCCGTTGTTTGTCTGTTTCTAGGTAACAGTGACTGTCCGCCGCTCAGTTACAGCATTCATTATACTGTAACCGTAAGTCATTTCATAACTTGTTACAGTACTTCTGCTTCCAGTTAAATTTAGATTTTTAAGCCAAATATAAAGTAGTCCAACGTATTATGTAATTCAATATCAACGTAGAACTGCATAATTCCTAGTATGATGTGGTAATGATATAAGTTTTTCGTTTGTCCATTATGTCATTCATGACTATTTATTTACACATTCATGATCCTACGTTGCACAAGTGGATACCGACATGTGTTAAATCGATCGGTGGAGGGAAATGTTGCAGTATTTTGATTTTTAAAATTTTTATGCTGTATTGTGGGGGGGCGCGGTGGCGCGGTGGCGCAGTGGGTTGGACCGGGTCCTGCTCCTCGGTGCGTCTGAGGTTCGAGTGCCGCTTGGGGTGCCTTGCGACGGACTGGCGTCCCGTCCTGGGTGTGTCCCCTCCCCCTCCGGCCTTACGCCCTGTGTTGCCGGGTAGGCTCCGGTTTCCCGCGACCCCATGGGACAAGCGGTTCAGGCAATGTGTGTGTGTATACTGTATTGTAACGACTATGCGTTACTGTGTTTTTGGACGGGAAGATTTTTGAAATGTGTGATTTGTTTAATGTAATTAGTTTGATTATGGGTAAATTGTAAATAACGTCTTCAACCACTCCACTGGGGCACTTCTGGGGAAAATGATGGGGTGACCGTGTTTGGGAGGGACAACAGGAGAAAGCCTGGGGGTACTAGGCAGGCTGGGAATGGTAGGTCCTTAAGGAAATGGGGTCTAGGGATCGAGAGTATTATTTCCTTGTGTTCAATTGACTGTTAAAAATGAGCTCTGTCTGTATGTACGACTTCCCCCATCCAAACCCAAGGCACCGTGCCCCACAGTATTTCTTATAAATTTAAAGTTTTTACAAAATGTAACTGGTGAATAAGTTGAGGGATTACTGTGTCATTTTCCATTCATCATGATTTAAGTGTTTACAAACTTTCACTTAGGGTCAGATTTTTTGGGCCCCAGCTATGTTTGTAAGTTGAGAAGTGAATGTATTTAAAAGGGGTGGCACAGCAAGTAGCGCTGCTGTCTCACAGCACCTGGGTGGTGCAAGAGGATGTGGGTTTGATCCCAGCTCAGTCTGTGTGGAGTTTCCATGTTCTCCTCGTGTCTGCCTGGGTTTCCTCCGGGTGCTCTGGTTTCCTCCCACACTCTAAAAACATTCTGTTTATGTGGATTGGTGACTCTAAGTTACCCATAGTGTGTGAGTGACAGAGAGAGAGTGTATGTTCCGCTGCTGTATGGATGAGTGACCCCAGTGTAAGTAGTGTATCTAGCAGTGTAAGTCACCGCGGTGAATAAGGTGTGTGGGCTCATAACACTACATAGTATCCATTGTAAGTCTCTTTGGAGAAAAGCGTCTGCCAAGCGAATAAATGTAAATGTAAAAACACAGAACTGAAACGGTGCCCTTTGTTTTTGAGATTGCTGTTCTGTTTCAACTTCGATACACTTACGTTAGATATGTATATGCTGACATATACACTCATTCATGTAACATTTGCACTTCAGGTTACAAGCAGTAGAGTTACTCATTTTTAATGAAAAACAAATATACCAACTTTTTTCCTAAAATAGTGTATTTTCTTAATGTCAAAGTGGCGGAAAAGCAGTGTGTGCTTATGGCCCACGAACAGATATTAGTAAAGTGCAGCCAAGCGCTGTAGATTGTGATGTCACTGAGACCCTGTTCCCATGGAAACCAAAGTGGAGATGAAACAGCTGAAAGTGGCAAGATGGTGATGAACACTGCATTTTGCTCATGAGTCAGTGGACAATCTGGACTGAATGGGGGTTTGCAGAACTAAAATATTTTCATTCACAGTGCTGTACTTAAACTAATTTTTATTTTAATGCAGTGTGAATTTCTCGCTCGCTTTCCTTAACCTGTTCATTATAGCTGTTTATTTTCATGCCTTAGGATGGAAAAGAGATGAAATTTAGATCCCTTGTCCAGACCAAAGTTGTAGGGGTAGGCAGTACCCTCCCCAGCCCACAGCTGACCCGTGGTTTCTTTCTGATGCAGCACAGCCAGGTAGAGGAGCGGAAAGGAGGCCATGTGGGGTCACAGCGGTGAGAAATCGCTAGAGGATGAGTGTCCTGTGGTCACAGAGAGATTCGCTTCAAGCTGCGGCGTCCTCGTGTCCCGTGTCCAGCTTGCCTGCTGCCCCACTCACTGTGCCTACCCATGGCAGGGCAAGGAACTGCGAGTCCATAGCACCACTCACCAAGAGCTGGAAGTCAGTCGTTCCCCATATTTATGTTACATTCTGTCATTTAGCCGATGCTTTCCTGTGAATTGATACACGACTGAGTTTCACTGAAACGTAAGAAGAGATTACTTCCCAAACAAATGATTTATTCATATGTTTCCAACAGCCCCTCCATCTCATTGGTCACCACGAGAACATCTCTGCTGTGATTTTTGGAAATGGGACGAATCCACTCACCCTCTATTCTGCTTCTAGAGATTACATCATTTCATGGGACATTGAACGTTGTTACAGCAGTGCGGAAAAAGGTGTGTGACATAACGTGGTCTGAGGGCCAAATCTGTCTTAACTTTGGAGCAACTGCATTAGCAGCACATGGGCTTTGTTACATCCAGGGCTGCGGAGTCGGTACACAAAACCTCCAGCTCCAGTAACCCAATAATTGTTTCCGACTCCAACTCCACAGCACCGATTACATCCTAGCAGAAGTACATTGCATATAAAATAGTTAAGTTCATATCATGGGAAGAATCCAGCATTAATTCTAGTTACGGCTACACTTGCACTGATTCTGTGTGAAGGCTGTCCTCTGGTATAACAGTCTAGATACCTTTGTAAGGTGGAAATGGTACAGCACAGTGGGCTCCTGCATATAGAAATTGTTGCTGTCGTACAGGTTTCTTCTTATTACTGAAGAGAAGTGTTATTGATAGGTGTGATAGCACAAGGCACGGTTATTGGGACGCTGCTGGGCAATGTTCACCACCTGTCTATGTGTCCTGGCGACAAGAGGGCGGCAGCGTGCGTAGCGGACAAAATATACATTCTGAGCACCAAGGTAGGGCCCCTTCGTGCTACTAGCATGTGTGTCGCCTGTGTTCTCACTGCCATCTACTGAGAAAAATCAGAAGTGTTATGGTGGAGTTCGACTTTGGCTAGTAAAGCCAAATTTAGTTTTTTTTTTTTTTTTTTTTTCCCCTCTCCTCAAAAAATTAACCCTTTAAAGTTATGTTACCAATTACAGAAAGAGGAAGTTCTGCAGGTGCTGGAAGGACACCTGGGCAGTGTGACATCTGCAGAGTTCTGCTCTTGGGATGAAAACATCGTCATCTCTGTTTCGGAGGACAGAACTTTTGTGGTGCGTTGAAGAAGCAGCTGGGTTTGAATTTTTACCAGCGAGACGCAGTCATTATATACTGTAATTGTCATAATCCATACCTAATCTATGTTGTTTCTGTGTGAATGGTAAACCAGCAAGTTTTGCTGAAAGCTTCTGAATGTACTACAGGTATATTCTACTTACTGAAGATGCTTGTTTTTTGTACCTCTTATGTTTTATGAATGTTCTCTTTATAAGGTGTGGGATTTGATAAAGGAAGACATAATTTATCAGTCTGCAGTACTTTCAGGTGAGTGAACTGAGTAATAAAACATTACATATATTGTATAGTATTATATTATATTATATTATTGCTTTGTCTTCCAGCATTTCCATTGCTCAGCTTGAATCTTTGTGAGGAGAACAGGCAGCTCATTATTGGCTCTGCTGATGAACAGGTCTGTGAACTTCATGCATGCACAAGAACACAAGAATCTCCCGTAGTTCTCTGCAGTATAATTCTCTGTGGCTTTAGGTATGGTGTTTCACCCTCCCAGATGACCACAAGTGCTGCTTGGTGAGCAAGACTGACCTCCACAAAGTGGCGCAGAGGCGCCAGAAGCTTTTAGATGGCAAAACTGAGCATGCAGGTAAGTCACATTAAATGCATCACCTGAGAGGCACTTAAAATAAGAACTTGACCTTGGCGGCATTTTCCTCTACCCAGGAAAAGATTAATCTGCAAACTTAACCATCTAGAAACAATGATGCATTATTCTTCATCTTCCAGGATGAGGTAACGTTGCACTACCTAAAATTATTTACCAATTTATACTGTGCAGTTCGGTAAGTTTTACTGGTGCAGTTGAGGGTTGCCAGGCCTGACTGAGAATAAGAGACGTCCGCAGAACATATGTTGACTTCTCATGTTATCAACATCTGAACTGCAGACACTCAGAGATATATGCCTTTCCCATTTTGCTTGAAACTGAATTTTTCTCTCTTATGTTCTAAGGAAAAAATCTGTCTCTGAATATTGCCTGCGTTTACCCATCAGAAAGAAAGATGGCAGTAAAGTACATCAACTGTAGTCAAGGCTTTTACAGAACCCAGACTGCAAGTAAACTGAGTGTTTACATGCTGTGTTATTGTTTTCATGGACTGAGACTTGGGAGTTAAACTGACGGTGGAGTTAGAAGAAGTTAGTCTTCCAATCCCAGTTCTGTTTTTTGAGTTGATGAGCCAGCGTATTATATGTAAAGTAATGTACCGTGCCGGACTGAGAGGCAGAAGGTAGCGTAGTTATAGGTAGAATGGTGGTTTAATAGTTTCCACCATCATATCATAACCACATCATCTAGCACTACTTAATGTTATAGCAATAGGCCAAGAAATTATAATAGCTGTAATAGACTTGAAATAATGGCTAAATAAATGAAGCAAAAATTCTAGTATTTAACTCACAGTTCTGTTCAAAAGTGTAACAAATAGAAAACCTTCGTTATCATGAGAGCCAACAGGGAAACTGTTTAAAAGTTTCTTTTTTTTAAAATAAAAATAACCATTGTGTACGTGCAAAGGGCATTATATTATTACTGTTTTCTATTTACTTTGGGATCTTTTTTCCATAACAACCACTTTTGTAAACCCTCAAACCTGAGCTGCATCCCACTATATGACAGAGATGCTGTGACCACGGCGGTACATGCCCTCTGTGGGAAGTTACCACGTGGCTCAGGCTGTTGTTCTGTGGGAATCTCTGTTTTGCTTTCAGGACATTGCAAATGAAGATTGTTGCCCTGCTCTTGTACCCTAGAGAGAAGCTGCACACTAAGCATTTGACAGGGCCACTTTGTTTATAAGTGTGCTTCACTTTCTGCAAAATATAATAACACATTTCAAAGGTGTAACAGTTGTGCTTTTTAATTTAGATTAAGTTTGAGACTTTGACAAATGGATCCTGGATCTGGTTTGTTTCTTTCCAGGGCGACCCCAGAGGAAACACACAGATGGCATGGAGACGTCAAAGCCGGTGCTGAGAATTGCAGCTTTCAGGCTGTGGCTCGATTCCTCCGAAAAGCAGGACAGGTATAAAAATGAGACATTTCCATGGGCTGCTGTTCAGTACATTTCAACCTTCCTTTCGGTGTACAAAGTGATGAAAATGCTGGGTATGTGCAGGTAAATGTTGATGAAAATGTATCGGAAGTTAACAAGGACACTTTGTTTGAAGCTCGTTTTATTACCTGCTTGTTACGCCCAAGATCAAGATATGTAGGATAATTTTCTTTCATTAATTTTATCCTATGCCAATATTTAAATAATCTATTGAACTCTTAAATGGCACAGGGGTTAAAAAAAATACAGGTCACGGTATCTCGCTTCAGCCAACAATAAAGCATTTATAAACCACGTGGAAATGTAAGAAAATGTACAGCATGTCACCACCTGGTAGACGTTTAAGGGAAGTGTGAATTATTTTGAGGTAACAATCACAGAACGGCTAAAGCTGACCTTGGAATGAGCTGAAATACGTGTTTGCTTTTCTTTGTGGGTCATGTCGGTGCTCCTCTTAGAATGTCTTTTTTTATGCTCTTTTCCAGTGGTTGACTCGTAAAAATTGTAGGAAAATATTACACTTTAAACTGCCATAAAAATTATCATAAAAAGTGGCATTTAATGCGATGACTGCCCTTAAAATTGCCACAGGTGTCAGCCACAAAGGCCTGGACACAGTCCCACGCTGTATATGTGGTGTATGTCTCAAATCATGTGGTCCACTGCACTATTTGTGTTTCCACTGCAGCAGCAGGATGCATCACGTTAAAAGGCAGTTAAAGAAGTTAAAGTGGCATTAATGGCTCTTGGCTGGTAAAATGTTGTCAGTTACAGGGATTAAACAGGTGATGAAAATTCCAGGGTTCAACTGGTTGGGGACCAGTGAATCATTTGTACTCAAGGCATTCATGTCCATGTTTGGGTTGTGACATTTAGATGTTCGCGTCATCGCTCAGGTCCTGCACTCTTCCACCCTCCTGTTCAATTACATTTTTATTTATTTAGCAGACGCTTTTCTCCAAAGCGACTTCCAATGAGCTCTACGTAGTGTTATCAGCCCATACACCTTATTCAGCGCGGTGACTTCCACTGCTAGATGCACTACTTACACTGGGTCATTCATCCATACATCAGTGGAACACACACTCTCTCTCTGTCACTCGCTCACTATGGGTGAACCTCAACAGCATGTCTTTGGAGTGTGGGAGGAAACCAGAGCACCCCGAGAACATGCAAACTCCACACAGACCGAGTGGGGGTCGAACCCACGTCCTCTTGCACCGCCCAGGAGAGAGCAGCGCTACTCACTGTGCCACCGTGCCGCCAGTTATAAATAAAAGTTGTAGTAATGATTGTTTAGTATTTTATTTCAGCTGGTTGAAGGACCGTGAGGAGGAACTTGTAGGAATCCCGTTGGCGTCGCACGTTTCCTCGCCGGTACGGTTTTCTGCTCCTGGAGGTCACGGTTGCGTCGTCTTCTGCTCGCTGTCCTTCTTGGAAAGGAGCGGCAGCTCTGCAACTGTCTCCACCGGGGAGGAATTTCTCATCTCTCTTTCGGACCTCTCCCACAGGAGCAGAAGCTGTTTCTGGATGGGTAGCTACGATGGGTTGTACCTCATCAACATGGCCACTTCTGAGCTCTACTCGGCACTCGTTCTTAGAGGTAGTCCTGCGTCCCTGTGTGTGTGTGTGTGTGTGTGTGTGTGTGAACACATTGTATCTCAAGAGTTCACACAAAACATATCCATGCTTCCTCTCTGACCCGTTCAATGCTCCTCCAGGCCCTGCTTTTCCCCGTTACTCCAGTGTTACTTCTCCCTGGAGAGTAACTGTGCTTCAGTCCCACTTAGAGTGCCTGAGGGAGGGGATACCAGAAATAATAATAATAAAGACAGCAGGAGACATAATGGTTAGAGCTGCTGCTTTCCCCTCAAAGGTGCCAGGTTCGAATCCCACCTCTTGCTGTAGTACCCTTGAGAAAGGTACTTACAGTGAATTGTTCCACTAAAAATTACCCCGCTCTATAAATTGGTAAATCATTGTATCTTAGACATCATAAGTCAAAAAAAAAGTATGAGCTAAATAAATAAATGTACATTTTTTTTACTATGAGTACAGCAGCTCAGGATGGTGGGGGGTAACAGCACATTCGCAGGCTTCTTGTCAGCGTGAATGGAAAGAACCCTGTGGGCGTATATGCATGGGGCGGTGTGTCACGAAGAGTGTCATCCTACATGCATGACCTGTGTTTTCTGTGAGGTTACACATTTACATTTACATGTATTCATTTAGCAGACGCTTCTCTCCAAAGCGACGTACATCTCACAGAAAACACAATGTGTTCATTACATTAGCAGGAAGAGGCACTTAAATGCAGATGTGTGATTCTTAAGTGCAGTTAGTTTGTTTCTTTCCATCATATGAACCAACGTTCATCACACGAGTAGCTCCGTAAAACTAGAATATCTACTGTTCCTGATCACCTTCCTAGTAATTTCTTTTTTTTTTGAGATATTAAACATTTACATTACATTACAGGAGTAGCTGTGTTTATCCGGGCATCATCTTGAAGTTATAGTGTTATGTCAGTGGGTTACATCTTAAAAGCTTAAAGTTATAGTGTTATATCTGTAAAGTTATGGAGTACAATATGGGACAGGTGGTAGCGTAGTGGTCGGTGCCTTTGGATCCACAGGTTGCAGGGTCGATTTCCCCCACCTCCGGCTGTGGTACCCTTGAGCAAGGTCCTTACCCTGAATTGCTCCAGTAAAATTACCCAATTGTATAAATGGGTAAATAATTGTGACCTTAACACTGTTAAGTCGCTTTGAAGAAAAGCATCAGCTAAATGTAACACGTCCTCTGTCCGCGAATACCTGAGGAAGCTCTCACCTTTTTGTCTTTCAGTCTGTTTGTGTCTGGGTATGTCCGCACGCTCGTAGCACCGGTCAGCGTGTCCAGGAAAAGACACACTCCCACACGTGGCAGGCCTCCAGAGCACCGTGACACTTCACAGCTAAAACGCTGACATTTACAAAAGCGGCCACATTGACTGATTGCACACAGCCTGCTGTAAATCAGGATATAAAGCAAACTGAGTCAACATGATAAATAGCAGGTCGGTAATGGAACTCGTGATTTTTGCTGACATTAAAAGATGTGGCTCCTAAACTAGACATGTTCTGAATGCTTGGAATAGCAAATAATGACAATGCTTAATCACCGATGCTATTTTTTAGCAACTCCTTCATGCAAGGTGACTTACAAGGTGACTGACCCATAGTCGTTCCCTAAAAATCAATATTGTAATGAATAATTCAATCCAGTGGTCAAGGGTAGGAAGTCAGAATTACTTTGTTTTCTTCATCTCAGCTGCTGTGTATGTTGTCAGTAAATATTTTACCCTCCTGGTTTAAAGGGGTGGGATGATGTACTAAAACCCAAGTTTATAGTCAGACTCTGAAAAACTGGGCAGGCCTTGGGCCAGCTGTTATATAAGTGTGATCCTCCAGATTTGCAGGGGGTGATCTAAAAGCCTTCCTTTTCTAAATTCCACTTTATTGTTCGCACATGTCAGAGTAAAAAATGGGACGTGCATGCGCTGAGAGGAACATTAACCCTGTTTTTGTGAACCAATAAAAGCTTAAAGATAGAACCGAAATAAAAGCCATCTGATTTGTTTACAGCTACAGTTCCTGTCTGGTCCTGGTTAGGTCGTGGTTATGTAAGGCGGTGATGTCCACAGCTCAGCCCCTCATAATGATTCCTGTGGCTTCAAGTGTGGTGGTGCAAGACAGTAGTGTCTTAGGCAGTAATGCAGCCTGAGCCGGCCAAAGGGATTTTTACCCGGTCCATTCTGCGTGAAGGGTGGGCGCTTCCAGGCCATAGTCCTACGGCTTTAGTGACTGATTTGTACATGAAACACTGGACGAGATGACTGTCCCACCAAGAATGATTTAAAGTCACGCTTGAGAAAATCGGTTGAAAGAAAGCGACTGAGAACACAGGTTCAAAGAAAACGGCACATCCTCCAGCCGTGTGCCTTTGTTCTAGGTACTTCAACCTTTTCTATGTCCGAGATGAGGAATGAAATGAATTGTGGGTGCAGAGACATGGACGTTTGGTGACACCTCTTCCCTCCTTTTTTCTTTTTTTTAGACCACACAAACTTGAGCATCTCAATGGCGGCATCTTGGACCATCGCTTACAGGGAAAATGGAAATGCAAGTATTTCGTGTCCCTCGCATATCCTGGCCTGTGATTGTGTGGCATACCTCCTGTTGGGCCTTTTTTAGAAATAATTTTGCAGTAAGGCCAGTTATTTTCTTACCAGTTTTATGTGTTTGTCTATCCTTCTCTCCGCTTTCACATATTTTCACTGTGTGCTTCCTTGTTTACTGGATCAGCAACCTTGAATTATTTTGTTTTCTTTGTCAGATGACATTCTGCTTCATGATAAAGTTGCTAAGAAATCAAATATATATGAATGAACTCTTTTTGCTCTTTTTTTTGCAATCTTCTAATGTTCACATGTGCAGCACCTTTGGTATTTTAACTGCACAGCAATTATCAATTTACAGTTTTGTTAAACCAGTATTATTCAAGATGTAAAGCTTTTACAAGGTTTGGCTGCAGTTTTCATCCTGAGGAAAAGGAGGTTTCTCTCTTCCTGACAAGAGAGGCTGTTTAGTGTTACAGCACAGCTTGAGCTCTCGAATTGCACCCTTCGATTGCCCTGCTCCACTTTCAAAATCTTGCGTTCGAACTGGAGTTGCAATTCCAATGGGAATCTAATTGAGCACCCACTCTGGCCCCAGTGTAATCCTGCTTAAATAATGAACAACGTTTAATTGACTTTGCGTACAGTCCCTGGAACTAGGGATAGCTGGTAGCGTAGGGGTTAGAGCTACTGCCTTTGGATCTAAATGTTGCAGGTTCAATCTTCAGCTGTCGTACCCTTGAGCAAGGTACTTACCCTAAATTGTTCCAGTAAAAATCACCTGGCTGTATAAATGGGTAAATAATCGTAAGTTGCTTTGGAGAAAAGCATCAGCTGAATGAGTAAATATGCAAGTGAATAAGGTGTGTGGGCTGAACACTAGTGTTTATAGGTGGCACAGTGGTACAGCGAGTAGTTCAATCTCCACTCTGTGTGAAGTTTGCATGTTCTCCCTGTGTCTGCATGGGTTTCATCTAGGTGCTCTGGTTCCTTCCCACACTCCAAAGACATGCTGTTCAGGTTCACCCATAGTGTGTGAGTGAATGACAGAGAGAGAGTGTGTTTCACTGATGTATGGATGAGTGACCCAGTATAAGTAGTGTATCTAGCAGTGTAAATCACCTTGGTGAGTAAGGTGTGTGGGCTGATAACACCACATAGAGTTTGTTGGAAGTCGCTTTGGAGAAAAGCGTCTGCTAAATAAATAGGTAAACCTTTAAATCATTACACATAAAAATGTAAGAGCGAACAAAATTTCAACAGCAGTCTGGTTCTCCTGAAGAAGTCGCCTCTAAAAGATTTCCATAGCAGAGCATATGGTTACTGACTTGGTGGTTATTTGGAGCTTGTTTTTACCTGAGGAAGGAGGCGGCACAGTGGCGCAGCGAGTAGATCTGTAGTCTTACGGAGCCTGGGTTGTGAAAGAGAACGTAGGTTCGATCTGCGTGGAGTTGCATGTTCTCTCCGTGCTTGCATGGGTTTCCTCCTGCGGTCCAAAGACATTTTTTTCTGGGGAATTGGTGAGCTGCCCATAGCACCAGCCACTGCTTGGTCAGTGCCGGTCCCAACCTGGGTAAATGGTGAGCCCTGACATCAGGAGGGGCATCCAGCCATAAAAATCTGTGCTCCCAACTCCAAATGTTGAGGCACCTGGTGGTAAAACAGCCAACTGGGGTTCTCGTATAAAAATGGTAGTGGTTTTCCATAAGGGAGATAATGTTATGTACTTCACTTTATGTTAAGAAGTCTGCGAGGGTTCTAGTTTATTGTCGTCCTTTTCAAATTTTCCAATGTGAAATACATTCAGCCTTGTTACTGAGGTCAATTTGTTTTACACTGTCGCAGTACTTTTTCCACTCGAAGCACTGTTGAGGGAGTTGCTGTGCTGGTTTTTTCCAGGGGTTTGTCTCCTGGGCTCAGCTCTCTGCTCTGGAATTGTCTGGATGGCTATATTTATACATATAACATACATAAACAAAATTCCAAATAAAAACTTTTGATTTGGGATATATCACATATTTTTGATCCCATTGGTTGACTAGATGTGATACTACTTTGGTGATATGATTCTTTGGAGGTTCAGTTTGTTGTGGTTTTTATGGCATTTAATAAAAATTATTCATTTTTCCTTCTTGTAGGTTTTGTGATTTCTGTACACGCAGTTGATACAAACTAACATTAGCCAGCAACACAGTCATTATTTAATGGCTGAAGCACAGAACACTGGTTTGTAACAAGTTATTTTCTATATGCGTTCTTTTTTCAACATTTTAAGATGTTCATTCATTGAAACAGTGAATGTGCAGTTAAACTTTTAATGTCTGTTTCCAAATTTTATGCTTTCAGTCGCTTTTCCCCAAATGGTTCCCCTTTGTCTTTGTTTTTTCCCCTTAAATTCTCTTTAAATATATTTGAATACAGTTTTAAATAGAAATATATTCCTTATCTTTGTCTTTATACAACTGTCCATTCAGCTTTGACCCATATATCAAATATTTGTTTGTACAAACAATAAAATATTAACATCGCCTGCATGAGCTCATCCTTCTGCTTTCTTACTAGTGGATTTATTGATCAGTTTCTCCATCCTTGTACTATCAGTACATTAGTTTATTATTTCTTGCCTTCTTTCTTTCCTTCCTTGAGTTTTTTTTTCCTCCCCTGCCTGGAATCCTTTTGTTGTGTCTAATCCTTTTTTTTGCACTGTCTTTGACTTGCCAAGTCATGCTGACCTCCTGGGTCTTCCTTCTATTTAGGCGCTGTGCATGGTGGCCTCTCTATTTGATCCCTGCGTGGCATTGTTGGAGGTTCGGGTCCATGGGCTCCTGGATAGTCACAGCGGTCTCTCTGGGCTTGAGAATCTATCTGTGATACCAAGGTATGGTACGGTCAAGACATTTTCACATCAGCACCATGCGGTACCACATTTTCTTGCACACGACTTCAGTTTGGTATGACAAAGTCCCCAAGCTGAAATGGCAGGCCCTCCGTGAGCTTTTTTTTGGCCGACGTTTAGTACTGCTCTCGGCATCCCCACGGCATCTCCTGTAGCTCCTCTGCGACCTTGTGTGGAGCCAGATCTCGAGGCGCTTTACTTGCTTCACTGCTGAGAAGGAACAGGGTTGTACTGACTGGAAATAGTATGCCTTGGGTGAGCCATCCCTCTAGTTTATCTTTTAGACTGCAGATTTGATGAGTCAGCTAAATCACAGCTCTTATAGTGCAGTATTAATGGGTGCAATATAACAATAATTATGCAGTATTAATTTAAGTATGGGCCAGGTGTTTCTAAAGACTCTTGTTCTTTTTCACAGTACACCGCCAATGCCGGAGTCACCTTTGAAAGCAGAGCTAATAAGGAAGGATTCCCGGAACACTTCCAAAAAAACAGGTTAAGGATTTATCCCGTCAACTGTATGTTTGCATTTAAGTGTATGTTTGTACTTGAAGAGACTTATCAGAAACAAGCATTTCTTTTACTGCAGTTAGCGTTGCAATGTTTTTTTATGTACTTGAGACAGCTGAGGGATTCTTCCTGCAATGGATTGCTATTACAAGCTGTAGTTAGAAGTGCTGATGGTGCCCCTTTTGTGCTGTAAGCCATGGCGTAAATACCCACACCCACTGTGTGAAATCGCTCATCCCAAGCGAGGTCGCAGTGAACTGGAGCCTAACCCGGCAACACAGGGCACAAGGCCGGAGGGGGAGGGGAAACACCCCGTATGGGGCGCCCCAAGCAGGACTCCAACCCCAGACCCACCAGAAAGCAGGCCCCGGCCAAACCCGCTGCGCCACTGAGTCCCCCCCCATGTTGATACCCAACCATGGAATTTTTCTGAAACTCTAATATGATTCTGTTGTAAACTGGGAGCAGGACATAAGTCACTGCTCATTTTTGTTGGTTCCTAATGGAAACCATTCAGGTCTGTCCTGGGGGCTGTGTAAGCATCACCAAGCAACCAAACAACTTGGAATGGTCAAGAGCTTGGTCTCGTGTCTGAGTAGGCCTATAACCAAGGACAGAGGCTGGAAATGTTTCTTGCGGTGTGGCTTGTTAGGCTGCAGCTTGTTTTGAAACATTTGGGAGGGAAAAAAAGAAATATGCACTGTTTCCTACCATGTAATTGAAAAAAAAAATGGGTACAGAAAATTTAAGTTCTGTAATGGTGCCTTTAAAAAGTTTTAAGGAAATAAATGAATAATGAGCCTTCTAAACATCAGCTTACCCCCCTGCCAACGGGTTTGGACTGCTGAAGCTGGATGCCGGTCCAGCTCTCTGCACACTGTTAATGTGTCCTCGGGGTGATATCTGTGCTTTAGGTGAACAACGTTAAAATTCTTCTGTTGAACAGGGTCTGAGGGTGACCAGGATAGAGTGACATCCTTTTTCCTTCTTAGAAATCCTTGCTTCTACATTTAGTAGCTTTAGAGGAACATCCCAGAATGTAAGGGGTTTTCATCTTTTGTCTGAGTAAAGCTTTTTAAGCCCCGGCCATGGGTGCAGGGGAGCGTGACTTTGCCGCTGTAGCTGATTCATGGAGCTGCAGGGCTCAACAGTACAGCTTCTGCCCTGTCATTAGGTCCTGGCTGCCTGGCCCCACTCTGCTGGAGACAGTAGCTCAGACAGTGGTTACAACAGTGCTATTATTGCTAATTAGCATTGAGAAACATGCTGTTAAAAACAGAGTGGTGAAATAAAAGGAAGGGGAGGGTGTGGGGTTTTGGCCAAGCCTGAGTTCACTGGGGGTGATGCAGAAGATGGTGCGTGACTTTCAAATAATACTGGAAAAACCACAAATATTTCCACCGAACCGCTCCCATTTCCTCCTTTCACCCTGTTCTTGCTGGCATCTGCGTATGGATCATAATGACGATGAGACGTTAAAAATGATACATAGAGAAATTATACATTATAAACTGTCTTGGGTCTCATTTGCCTGCTCGCTTTCTATTCTCTGGTCAAAATGTAGGCTTTCAGATTTAAGCACTGACTGCAAACTTGTTCAAGGGTAATTTAACAGAAACAGATATTTGAATTTACTGTGATTAATCAGTTGGCCACAGTTTCGGAAGTGATTGATTATTGTAATTGATCAAAAATACTGGCTGAACACCTTTGTGTGACTATGGGCTGAATGGTTTTTTCCACTTGTGAAAAGCACTCCTCATCTCTCCAGATACACTGCACAATTGACTTGTTACAGTAAAGTGTGTGAAGTGTAAACTTGACCGCAAACAGTTTAGTTAAATTTACATTTATTTAGCAGATACTTTTCTCCAGAGCGACTTCCAATGGGCTCTATATAGTGTTATGAGCCCGCACACCTTATTCACCGCGGTGACTTACACTGCTAGATACACTACTTGCACTGGGTCACTCATCCATACATAAGTGGAACACACACACACTCTCTCTCTCTCTCTCTCTCTCTCTCTCTCTCTCTCTCTCTCTCTCTCTGTCACTCACACACTATGGGGGAACCTGAACAGCATGTCTTTATATTTACATTTATTCATTTAGCAGACGCTTTTGTCCAAAGCGACGTACATCTCAGCAAAAGTACAATTTATGCATTACGTTAAGAGAAAGAGACTAGCTGCAGACATGTGACTCAAGTAAATGTCTTTGGACTCTTGGAGGAAACCAGAGCACCCAGAGGAAACCCACACAGACATGGGGAAAACATGCAAACTCCTAGTTGTACCAATACTGTAACCATTTCACTAATTATTCACCATCTTGGATTTTCTCTGACATGTTGCAACAGTTATACCTATCATGGTCTAAAGCGTTTTTCCTACAAGCTTGGCTTGGCTTGACCAAAAACCTACTTGCATCTGGAATGTTATTCTGAGATGAGCAACTGGGTAAGAGCATGGATTTATTGTGGTGCATGACAAAATTTTTTTGCAAAACAGAAATTAATGCCAAGGAAAGGGTTCATATTTCTTGAAGACTAGCATTTCTATCTGTCAATGTGTTGCTGCCCAACTTTAAACAGGCAAATGGAAACTCACCACAAAAATGACCTCACAGAGAGAAGCAAACTGTGAATTCGGTGAAAAAGAGGAACAAGTAATGAGTAGAGGTAGCCTAGTCTGGGATGACATGGCTGAGGTTCTCTCAAGATGGAATGGTACACCATAATTTAGATTGATTTACACATGGGACATCAGGTGGGATGACTTAGCGTCAAATTTTTAATAGCTTAAGAAACAAAGTTAAGCAAAAACAGACCTGACAACAGAAAAAATTATATTTTGAGCTTGATATTGGGGATCTCAGGCTGGGGTTACTTGATCCACTGGTTTTCCATGTAGTGGGTTTAGTTCGGAACTAAAGTTTCTGTGGGTGCAGCCTTCACAGATTTCTAGAAAATAAAGATTTTCATATAGACCCCTCAACTTACGCAGATTGACCGTTCTTCAACCCTTTTCGTAAGTGAAAAGTTACATATGTCAGATTCCCCCTCCTCGTCATTCAACGTAATAACATTAAGAATTTTTCCATCTCAATTATTGCACCTTGACGTTTCTTTGTTATTTTCATGCCATCTGTTCCTTTCATGTGCTTTTTTATACCTGCAACATCTTTCACTATCGTATTTATAGTGAATACGGCTAAACCTAGTTCCCGTGCTATAGACCATAATCTTTGTCCACCTTCATACTTCCTTATTATTTTCAGTTTCATGTCCAAATTGATTGCTGTACATTTGTGAGACGCTTCTCGTAAATAAACTGTAAATAATGAAACGGGTTTAAAAAAAAAATGTGCGGAAAAAAAGCACTACACTAACGAGAGGAGATGGGTTCACGGCTCAAAATGTGCGGGAACTGGGAAGATGCAGCTTTCTGCCTTGTCTGGCTACGCCAACTTGCGCTTCATGTGTTTCAGATGTTTTGCGTAATAGCTGTCAGTAAATAATGTGTATGTCTGGAATTTTTAACGTAAATCCGGATTTACGGAAGTCGAATCTGCTAAGTAGAGGGGTGTCTGTATTCAAGAACTATACAGGGCAATAAGCCTGAACTGTCTCTGAAAAAGACAGTCTGGGACATTTGAGAAGTGCGGTATAGTGTATTTAAAAGAAGATGGGCATTAGTGATGCTGTTTTCTGTCAACAACAGAAATGAGCAGCTGATCAATAAAATACAGGTAACAGTGGTTACAACTGCTGCCTTACAGTCAAAGACCCAGCTTTGAATCACACCTCCTACTCCTGGGTTATGCCAGTAAAAATTATTCCGCTATATAAATAGCTTAATCATTGCACGATGCTTTGGAGGAAGCATCAACTAAATTAGAAGTAAATGTAAACCAACCAACATTCCGGATGTTTTTTACGTCGCATTTTTGTCACAACACGATAGAAAGTTTACCCTTTGCTGACAAGAACAACGCTTTTCATTGGGTGTCAACCAGAAAGACGCCACTATGTACCATATGTACCAATACCTGTTGCTGGTCACTAGTTGAAAGTTTAAATTTTTTTTTAGATTTAAATGGGTTTTCCATATTTCGCTGTCGAGAAAGGTTTTTTCTTTCTTTTTTTTTTTTGGAAAACCTTACGCACTTTGTAATGGACCTGGAAAATAATGATCTCACTGCAGTAAGGGGAAGATCCTGTCCTTTAGCTCTCCCCCAACGATGGAGCTGAGGGTTGCCCACCCCTTCCTTCTCCACAAAACAAATCACTGTGTGTACCTGCCAATTCACATGTTTACCCATTTAATCACTTACCACCAGAAAAAGCAGGAAGTGGCAATACATTCCTTATGGATAATGAATAATAAATAACGAATGAATAATGATGTTAGTATTGCTGTGTGTTTAGGGTAATTCTCCTTAACATCAATTTAAGGTTAGTGTGGGCGTCAGGGACAGATTTTTATAAATCATATTTGACCTTATAATGACATAGCTTATTTGCCAGTATGAAAACCCTCCGAGTACAACTGAAACAGCTGAAACTCAAAATTGACTCCATTGTCTTATCATAGTTTACCCTTCATTTACCCCTTTGTTTGAGGATCCATTGCCGCTTTGATGTTTGTTAAATATTTTGGTTTTCATTTTTCCTTTCAGAGCTCCCATTGGCAAGACAAACATAAACTGTTGACACATTCTAAAGCCTTTATGAAGAATTCCAACACTGATATTTCATAAACAAGTACAGAGAAAGAGTTTTAACAATAATAAATTCTTGGCAATTGAAATAATTTAAAAAATGACTAGCATTGCACTAATATTTACATTAGTAACAATAACAGTGAAATTGAAACACACATGAACATGAAGGAGAGTGCTGATATTAATGAATGTGATGCTTGTTCTCTCTCTGGGTCAGATGTGAAAGGTGGCGTGAAGAATCACCCTCTTGTCTTCCACTCCTGCATAAAGTCATCAGGATACACAGCACCTAACCGGTGAGATCAGTTTGTATTAATTTTCTTCTCATTTGTTACGTTCATGAAACTGATTCAGTAAGGAGCTTTGGACAGTGGAGAAAGTATATTCTAAACTTCCCGAGTGCCAGTTTGTTTCCTAAATAAAATGAAGTAGATCATCCTGCTCGATGATGCACCTCCAGTGTCTGAATCCTGGTTTTTCCATTTAGCTGTAACACTCCATTTCTGGGCTTTTTTTTTTTTTTTTAAACCTTTGTCTTGCGATCACACACACACACACATTTTCAGAACCGCTCATCCCATACAGGGTCACGGGGAACCGGAGCCTACCCGGTAACACAGGGCGTAAGGCCGGAGGGGTAGGGGACACACCCAGGACGGGACGCCAGCCCACCGCAAGGCACCCCAAGCGGGACTCGAACCCCAGACCCACCGGAGAGGAGGACTGTGGTCCAACCCACTGCGCCACCGCACCCCCATACTGTCTTGCGATCAGTTTTCCTCCATATCAGTGCCCTCTCTGTCTGCAGTGTTATTCTGTAATAAACTTTTTTTTGCCTGTCAGATGTCTTCCATCTGCACATAATTCAGTTTCACTCACACATAACTGTGATGATCCCAGCTAGGAAATGTGACTCGCTCGCAGCTATAAGAGTGATGACTTTCTCCATAAGGATTGCGGGGCAGGCAATTTGACGTGGGATTTGTTTGATCAGATGACTCAAGATAATAAAAAAAAAAGCAACCAAGGAATCTTGAACAATTGCCCTCTATCATGTGGAGTCATAAAATGAATTTTTTTTATGGTCTTCTACATCCTTCTTGAATTATGAAACAATGAATAATTGAAATCATTCCTGATACAATGCATATTTTCCCAGTGAGCACGTTTGTTTTCCATGTGCGTGACCACGCAGTGTTATGTAATCAGGGGGAGCTGACTTACTCACATTTATTCATTTAGCTGATGCTTTTCTGCAAAACGACTTACACCGTTAAGTTACTTACAATTATTTACCCAGTTGGGTAATTGTAATGGAGCAATGGTAGAGTAAGCACCTTGCTCAAGGGTACTACAGTCAGTAGAGAGGATTGAACCATCAAGCTTTGGGTTTAAAGGCAGTAGCTCTAATCTCTATGCTACCAGTTGCCATTACTGTATGTTAGAAAAGAACATCTCTTACATCTATTGGCCCGTTTCTAGCCACTGAGACCAGGACCAGCAGCTCTGCTCAGGTTTATCCAGCTTTCATGCACTGAAACTGAGGAGATCTGCAGCTCCAGCTTGTGTCTGTATGTAGTTTGGTGCCTTTTTCTCAATTCTCCTGAAATCACACATGAATGCAAAGTTCCAGTAAGTACCTTCTCAAAGGGTGCAATAGCAGGACCTTTACTTTTTCTTAATTTTTCATGTGGAAATATGGCGTAGTTCTTGAAAAATGCACACGTAACTAAGATATATATGCTGCCGCTCAGCACTGAAGTTAAAACTGTGGTCTTTGGTTGGTGCTCAGGAAAAATTGCACTGGGAGAAAATGCCTTACTTATGACTTAAAGGCTAGATTTGCTTTGTACCTCTAAACCACACATGCCATGTTCTAATTGTCCTTTTCATTTGAGCTTGGAAGCTGAAAGTTATTTTCAAGTTCCCAATGTGAATCTCAATGTGAACTGGTAAAAGCTGTGGACACTTAGTGGATATGACTATGCCAGTGAATTACTGTTGTTTTGGCAGTCATACAGTGATGCAGCTCTGAACAACAGTGACGGCATTGCAGTTGATGGCCAGTTGGGTTTTTCTCAACAACCGTCGTGAACAGTAGTGGCTGTGACTGTGGGATTTCACCAGGGCAACATTTATTGGCTTGCATGTTTCAGAAGGACCATGTTTAACCCTGAGACAAACAAGAAGAATAATCCAAGGCCTGTAAAGAGCAAGAAAACAAAGTAAGCAGATTCCTACCAACTCGTATGAAGCTGATACGTGATGTGAAGCCATAAATGTATTTGATCTGTTGCTTTTTGTATGTCATTTTTAATGTCTAATCCCACTGATCTTCTCCCAGTGGACGTCTCTTTGTGGACTACCCAGCAAACACTGCTGCACCAAGCGTGCTGCATGCCCAGCTGAGTATGGCCGACAGACCCACTCCTATCTGCAGCCTTCAATATTCAGGTGGACCACTCATACAGACACCTTACAGTACAGAAGCACCTAATAATGTATGAATATCAAGGATCTAATAAGTGGTAGGGCCACCCTTTGTCTTCAGATCAGATGAAATTCTGCTCAGAATGTTGTCGTGCAACTCCTGAACTCTGTGTAGTAGGACATTGCAACACTCTGGATGTCCAGGTGTTTGCCGAGCTCTGCATTCAGATTGCAAACGTGTCGTCACCAGTCGAGGTGACATCAACTGGTGACGACACGTTTGCAGTTTGAATGCCAAGCTCGGCGAACACCTGGACATCCGGATTAACAACCCAAGCTATGAACACCATCAGTCTTTACCGTACTGAAACACTGTTCAAGAACAGTAAGTCTCCATTATCTTTGAGGAGTGAATGAGGTGAAAATGTGCGTTGGGCTCTGCAGTCCAGAACCTCCAGTAAAAGTTTGGCGATGATTGGGGGGTGTAAAGGCATGCGCCCCCCGATGTCTGGGTTTGGAAGGCGAAACTCGCAGACAACGATAGATGGACAGGCCACGTGATATCTGTTAAAAACCACAAAAGTACAGCTCCAAAAATTATCACAGAATTGAATTAACACCTCTGCGACTCAGTTTTAATAAAAACTGTATGTTATGAGCTTAACAACCTGGAATTTAGGGCTGCCGTTCAGAAACCGTTTGAATCCCAGGCCAACACATAAAGATGCATAACCTGGTGTGAGGAGCACAAAACTTCAGCTGTTGAGCAACTGAAAAAAGTAACTCCTGTCACCGTATTTCCTGCATCCGGACAGGTTTATGTTTGGAGAAAGTCAAAGGATGCCTTGAACCCACAACATCTTTCGATAGCTCTTTAACACGGTGCAGGGTCCATAATAGTATGGGTTGCCATCTCCTGGAAGTCATTAGGTCTGGCAATTTTACAAGACCAAATGCACCCTATAGTGCAAACACCGTTCCCATCATCATGTTTTTGTGTTCCAGGATGATAATGCTCACATCCACACCACTAAAAAAATTCAAGAATGCTTTTATAAACACTATAATGAAGTTAACTGTCTTCCATGTCCTTTCCAATCACCAGATCTAAACATCACTGATCCTTTGTGGGAAGTTCTGGAGCACGGAGTGAGAAGTGGGATTGAAACTGTTCTGAAGGGAAGGGTGGCCGTACTCCTTATGTGGTCCTCGACATCTATATGTACAGACATACATATTATGTGGATTTGGATTTGATACTTTATTTGTGCTTGATTCTTTTTGTAGACCATGGAGCAGTTAAAGTCTGAGTTTAAAAACATTCTCTTGCATTCTGTTGCCCAGGGGATGGAAAACAGATCCTGTGTGGTCTCAGAGATGGATCAGCATTGTTATACAAGTCCTCTTTGGCTGATGCCTCAACCATTTATACAGGTAGTGAGCAGAGTGCAGCCAGCTTTCGCAAAGCCACGTTTTCCTTTAACTCTCTGCACAGTTTTTGCTTCTTTCATTTTAAGCCTGGCACGGTGGCACAGTGTGTAGCGCTGCTGTCTCGCAGCATCTTGGTGATGTGAGTGGACATGGGTTCAATTTCTAAGCGGTCTCTATGGAGTTTGCGTATTCTCCCCGTATCCGCATGGGTTTTACCTTCCAATGGGCTAGCATCCCATCCAGGGTATACCCTTGTGCCCAGTGTTTCTGGGATAGGCTCCAGCTTGCTGTAACCCTGCTCAGGACCAGCGGTAATTGGATTGGATTTTAAGCCTGAAAGTATTTCTGCAGAAGAAAGGCTGCAGAACCCAGTCTGAAAGGCGACTGCTTCCGTTCTCGGTTCACTTTGAAGTTACTGGTTTCATCCCATCGTGCCTCTGTCTGGTGGTGTCCTCAGCTCTCCACTGACTAGTGTCCCACTCCACGAGGATGAGCTGGATGTGCAGTCAAACAGGTAGTATGTTTTTTAACAGTGCATTAACAGTGATACACACTGCAAAACCACAGGCTCATCCCTGGGCTGAACTTTCCTTTAAAGAGGAATGGTGTGTGTTCCACTGGCCAACGTTTGCCACATTTTAATGGGCTGATGGTTTTTGTGCAATGAAAACCGTTCCTTGGTGTATAACGGGCCGAGCAGTAAAGTGTTCTTTGACCCCTTAAAAAGTTTCCTATCTTAATTTCCTCCATCTTGCATCCAGAGGAGGAATTTATACCTTTGCTACTTTTTTTTAAAGCAGTTTTTTCTTACAAGGGAGTCAGGTAGGTGGAGGCAGAAAATGGAGCATCAGCATGGCAACTGGAAGGAGCTGTAGTCCAGATAACTGGCGGGCTGATGTGGCTGTAAAAGAGTTCTGGAAAGCAGCATTTTTTTTTTTTAAAGTTCAAAGCGCTTGCCCAGTCGCGCCCCCCCCTCCGCCATTCTTAGTAAATATATCCCAGGATTACCGAGAACATCGTGATGGAGGAGGAATGCTCTTATTTAAGGAGCTGTCTGAAGTCAGAACACAGAGTTCTCATTTTCTGGCTTTGTGAGGCACCCAGTTTAGAAAGAAACACACTCCCCAGTAGGTTTTTTGAAGGCTTGAGCACTCAGCTAATACTGAAAATATCAAATAGGCATTAAATAAAACTGCATACCTTATTTCATCCTTCACACTTGAGCGACACTGCACATTTGGGAATGGGCCTCTGGTCCTCCCTGCCTTGTGATGCACCCTGGCTCCCAGTAGGGGGCAGGAGAGGCGCAAGGAAGAGCCCTGTACCCAGGGGTCGTGTGGATTCCTCCCACTTTCCTACTTGTGGCCCGTTTTATGTCTTTTTAAAATGCTGCTATCTTTCTGGTTCAGAGAAAGCCACATTTGCTCATTCTTAACTGGCCCTGAATTATCTGGACAGGACAGTGATGTCATCATCACTGTATAGACAAGGATGACCTGATAATGTGTGTGAAACTGACATTTACATTTCTATGTATTCATTTAGCAGATGCTTTGCTCCAAAGCGACGTGCATCTCATAGAAAATATAACGTGTTCATTACATTAGCAGGAAGAGACACTTAGATGCACATGTGTGATACTTAAGGGCAGTTCATTTGTTTCTTTCCACCGTATGAACCAATTGTCGTCACACGAGTAGCTACATAAAACTTTATCCAAATATCAACGATTCCTGATCACCTTCATACTAATTTAGTTTTTTTTTTTAGATACATATAAATGTTTGTTACATTACAGGAGTAGCTGTGTAAAGGTTTATCCGGGCATCATCTTGAAGTTTCAAATTTTCACTTAAAACTCCAAATTAGTTTAGAAGACCGGTGTGAGCAGTGCTTTTTTAAAATCTTGATCCTTGTACTGACATTAATTTCTGTATAAAACTTTTTGCTTACAACCAGGATGGTCTAAAATAAGCAGAGTGTGGATATTATGGTATTCACCTTAGGAGCTAGAGCACAGCCACTTAATAAATCTCTGTGTTGTACTCTGTCCTCCTCTTCCAGTAATGTATGGAATCAGTCCCATTCCAGTCACAGTATGGTCATGTTCCTGGTGTGCTCTGCAGGTCACGATGGCCCTGTGAGCACCGTGGGGTGGTGTCACAGCCGCCAGTGGTTCCTGACTGCGGCTGAGGACCGTACTCTCAAGGTCTGGCCCGCTGGGGTTCAGGAGCCTGCGCTTACTCTGGTAGGGAACGAGTCCAGATAACTCCCAAAAGTGACTCTTGTGTCGGGTACATATCAGCACAAAATTAGCAGAATGGAAGGATTAGTATCATTTGCAAAGTTATTGCACAGTCCAGCCATTTGCTCACTAATGTCTTTGAATTTTATCTCTTATACAGTATGATTCTTTACCAAAGCAACTTATGATCATTTGTACAGATGGGTAATTTTAAGTCAAGTCGAGCTTTATTGTCATTCCACTACATGTGTGGACATACAGTGGGACGAAATGTCGCGTCTCGCAGGACCACGGTGCTGTGCACTAGACATAAGGACAGCTTTTAGACCTACATAACTAATTTACTAAGTCGGTAATCTGAAATTAGTGCAAATATACATATACTATAAACAGTTAACTATACAATACAAGTACTTCCATAATAACTGTACATGATATTGTGCAATAGAGGTATTTAAGAAGGAATAGTGCAATATGATTTTACTGCAGAAATTTAGGATAAGTACCTTGCTCAAGGGTACTACAGCCAGAGGTGGGATTTGAACCTCTAAGCTTTGGGTCTAAGGCAGCAGCTCTAGCTACTACACTACCAGCTACCCATTACTTTGTGTGTTAAAGTGAATAGGGCAGAAGGTAACATGATAGCTAAAAATAGCATTACTGCATATTTATGTATGTATGTATGTATGTACTTATTTAGTGACTTAGTGTTAGAAATTTGCGGGTTCGAGTTCCTGGAGGTGTATGCTGTTCACTGAACTACCTAACTAATCTGTATTGCTCTAGTAAAATATTTAGCTGTATAAATGGTTAAAATTGGATAAAACATAACACATTTTCTTTTGGTTGGGTATACAATTTTTATTTACCATTTGCAGTTCTTTGAGCTAATTTGGATATAGACTGTTCTTTAGGGTGCCCTGTTAGGCAACAGTTGTGTTTCTTGGGTAGAGACCATGCAAGCTACTGCCTGGCACTATATACACCGCGCACGGTGGTGTGTGTTAAGAAATCCGCGTGCATGTGTGCCTATGTGCATGTGTGTATCATCCAGCTGCCGAGAGCTTATGAAAACCCACCCACTACCTCACTGGGCACTCAAGAATCCCAGAAGACCCCCTTTTCCTCCCTCCCTGCTCTCCAAGCCAAGGTGGATGACTCCCCGCCAGCACTAACAGCCGTTTCTTTGCATTTTAAGCATCAGCTCAGTGTTAACAGGATTTAGGCACGCTGGCACTCCGAGACATGTAATTCTATAAGGGGAAATAAGAGAAACTTAGAAGAAGGAAAACAAGCCCTACTGTATGTCTCAATTCTTCTGGCATGAGACTTTCCCTACCAGTGAGCTGTGAAACTGACACGGCTAATGATGTGTTTGCAGGACACCCCCCCGCCGCACATCTCGCGAAGTCTGACAGAGAAAGAGCCCACGTTATGCCGGATGTACGACAGACGCATTCGATAGGCAGCGTTAGATTTTTACAAGCCGTGAGCAGCTGTGTAACAGAGCAGTGAAGCTTGACAACCTGTAACCAGCCTTTCCTCTCGGGGGGCAGCTGACAGCCCTCCAGTTCCTTCCACGAAACTGATGGCGATGACTATGGCCCTGCTTTTCTCATATTATTCTGATGCTGTGTCTTTCATCAGCTCTACTTTCCGCATGGAAACTTGAACATTTCTACGCAAACGCTCACAGATCAAGCACCGCAGCATTCGAAAGTCTTTTAAACAGTAAAAGCGTATGAAGACGTTTCACAATTACTTCATTTCAAAGCCTTCTGTAATGTAATTTTTTACAGCTGCTGTCTGTGGTGGTAGTTCTAGAATTTTACTCTAGATAGCAAAGTTGATGAATGAAATCACGCGTTGTGCAGAATTTGAATTTTGGCCTTCGTTAATATTATTGCATCTGGAAAATATCAATCTGTATGAATAAGAGTACTGTGACCCTTCTTGGGTTTCTGATAATGGATGGAAAAAATGTGAAGTCTCTCATACACGTGCAGTGAAGTTGCTGAGAGAAAATGGAAAATGGAATTTTATTCATTTTGTTTCCCATGGGCCTTTAGGGCAGCGACCGATTCCCCATGCCGGTCAAGTGTGCTCAGTTTTTCTACCTGGACAAGTTCCTCCTCCTGGCTTCAGCCTCTACCTTGTACTTGTACCTTTACCACCTGGATGTGGCCCGCGATGACATAAGAAGGTATTTACAACATTCAGCTGGGCATCAAACCCTTCATTTTTGTTATTCTTCTGACGTATCATTTTTCTGTTACAGGTGACCCTCCCACATCGCTCAGCCCCCCCGCGATATGGAAAAACCACGTAAAATTCTCAGCTCCCCCAGAGGAAATTTTTGAGATTTCATTAGTCTTAGGACGTTTCTAAGGATATTTGGGATGGGTATTTGATTATATATTAAGGTCAGTGTTACATCAAAATTTAATGTTAATATTTTTTTATATAGCGGGGGCGCAGTGGCGCAGTGGGTTGGACCGGGTCCTGCTCTCTGGTGGGTCTGGGGTTCGAGTCCCGCTTGGGGTGCCTTGCGATGGACTGGCGTCCCGTCCTGGGTGTGTCCCCTCCCCATCCGGCCTTACGCCCTGTGTTGCCGGGTAGGCTCCGGTTCCCCGCGACCCCGTATGGGACAGGCGGTTCAGAAAATGTGTGTGTGTATTTTTTTATACATTATTGTATTAAATGATAAAATACATTAATATTATACATACTATATTTTATGCATTTATGAGTAACTGAACTTTTTTACATTTACTTTTCATCCGCTGCACGGTTTCCTGCACAAAGCCGCAAAGCTCCCAAAAATTTCCCATTTAATTGTTTCTTGCCGACCCGTGAAAAATCGAAGCCGCGATGTGGGAGGATCAACTGTGTTTTGTTTTCTTAATCCGCTGTATGCGCTGTGTTATGTCCTGCAGAGCTGAACTCGCCTCTCTTGCACTTGAGAACTGTCACGATCAGTCTGACCTGTTTGTTCTGTTAGCCATGTGTTTGGAAAGTGTATGAAGGGCTGTGTCATTGGTGCTTTTGAAGGGTTTGCTATGTCCTGTTTGGTTGCACAATGTTTCTTCTGTATCTTATCGTCAGTTATGGGATGAGAATATGATTGTGAATAATTTCCCGATAAAATATAAACAAAGCTACGTACAAACTCCGAGAGGCAGAAGAATGCCGAAGTGGTTAGAGAGGATCTTCCTCCGGCTGCTCCTGTTTATGAACAGTCAAACCAAACAAGCCGCCTTTTCCAGCTTTTGGTGTAAAAACCCTCGGGAGGAGACCACCGAGGTGGAAGATGTCTGCTGTTGGCCTCTCGAGATGTTTTTCTGAAGAAAAATATGGATTTATTTTTTGCAAATATGGGGTTGCGGTGGCGCAGTGGGTTGGACCGGGTCCTGCTCTCCAGTGGGTCTGGGGTTCGAGTCCCGCTTGGGGTGCCTTGCAACGGACTGGTGTCCCGTCCTGGGTGTGTCCCCTCCCCCTCTGGCCTTATGCCCTGTGTTACCGGGTAGGCTCTGGTTCTGAAAATTGTGTGTGTTTTTGCAAATGCCCACATTAGAACAGCGGTCACAGATTAGCCGCGTTTATTGGTGGAAATAAAGTCGCTGTAAAGGAGTGGGAGCAAAAGAGCAGTTGAATAAAGTGAAATTGTAGCCTCTCCTTGGGCTCAGCCTCAGTTCAGCTCCCCTTTTTGCCTGCCAGCAGGTATCATTCTCGTGGTAGTGCTCAGGTAACTGAAGCTGCGCACTTGTGGCCATCCCTCTAGGCAGCGACTTCCAGATGGACCTCTGAAACTGTGGAAAGAGCTACCCCCTCCTTCTGTGCAGGTGGCACCAGTAGCACAGCCATTCTATTTGGTAGGGCTTTAGTGGGTAGGCTCCCAGGAGTAAGGGAGGGGTTTTTTTTTTTTTTCCGGCCTTTGTTTGGGCGGTATGGTGGCAGAGTGAGCAGCACCTGGGTAGTGTGAGAGGATGTGGGTTTGATTCCCGCTCAGTCTGTGTGGAGTTTGCATGTTCTCCCCGTGTCTTTGTGGGTTTCCTCCGGGTGCTCTGGTTTCCTCCCACAATCCAAACACATGCTGTTCAGGTTAGTGTGTGAGTAACAGAGAGTGTGTTCCACTGATGTATGGATGAGTGACCCAGTGTAAGTAGTGTATCTAGCAGTGTAAGTCACCACGGTGAATAAGGTGTGTGGGCTGATAACACTACATAGAGTTCATTGGAAGTCGCTTTGGAGAAAAGTATCTGCAAAGTAAATGAATATAAAATGGCAAGTTGATTCAGAGAAAACCAGTTGGGTCCTAGCAAGGCCCAGGGGTTGGGGAGCAGTTTATAAAGGTGAGACTGATCCTAACGCAGCCCCTCCCAACACCCCTTTAGTGCGTCATTCCAACTGAATAAATACGGATGTGATCGCTGGCCAAATATGAGCGGTCTCTGGATTATCAAGTTCTTGCTGGAAATCCAGCCCCGTGAAACCAACATCGTAGGTCTCTGCCGTCTGCTCAGCACACAGCCAGGAAAGCCCAGCGGTATGGTATTCCAGTGCCGCATGGTGCAGAACAGTTCTCTCAGCTTTCGGATTTGCTTTGCCTGTGCATTTCATACTACTAAAATGCATATGTAAAAAATACACACACACACACACACACACACACACACACACACACACACACACACACACACACACACACACACACATTCAGAACCGCTTGTCCCATACAGGGTCACAGGGAACCAGAGCCTACCCAGTAACACAGGGCATAAGGCCAGAGGGGGAAGGGGACACACCCAGGACGGGACGCCAGTCCGCCGCAAGGCACCCCAAGCGGGACTCGAACCCCAGACCCACCGGAGAGCAGGACTGTGGCCCAACCCACTGCGCCACCGCATGTAAAAAATATATAAATATATATATGCATGTACGTTTTTCCTGTCCGCACTACAGGTTTGAAAGATCCAATCACATCCTATGAATGACTTCTTTTTAGGTTCAGTGGCGCTCATGCGAAAACCCAGCCCTGAGCACTTAAGAACAGGTCCAGAGCTAATCCAGCCATCCAGTGAAAAAAAACAAGTGGTCTGGCACCAGGCTTGCTGTGGGTTTATGTGCTGTCAGAACAGAGTGATGGGATAGGATAATCACTGGAAATTTTCTGCAATTTGCAGTTTTTCGGATGGATGTGTGTGTGTGTGTGTGTGTGTGTGTGTGTGTGTGTGTGTGTGTGTGTACCAGGGTTTTCTATTGCTTGTAAATGAACCTAGTTCCTTTTTTCTTAAATCACCAAAGTGAGGTATTTCATGAATCCTGTATTTGTTGCAAATAGGGGGACGCGGTGGCGCACCGGGTTTAGCCGAGTCCCATCCTCTGGTGCGTCCTGGGTTCGAGTCCTGCTTGGGGCGCCTCGAGACGGACTGACGTCCCGTCCTGGGTGTGTCCCCTTGCGCCCTGTGTTGCCAGGATAGGCTCCAGTTTGCCGCGACCCCTCTTGGAACAAGCGGCTTCAGACAGTGTGTGTGTAATTGTCCTCTCTTTTTTAATATCAATGAGTTTTATAGTAAGCGAAACTTCTACCATCTTTCAGTCCCCCTGGAATTTCTCCCAGTTATCACTATCTTCAGTCAGAGGTGAAAGTGCCTTTTTTCAGTTTTCTGAATTACATTATTGAAGACCTCATTGATTTGGTATGCATGACAGTTTGGACAACAGTAACATAATTTATTTGGCTGCTGGAATTGTTTAATGAAAACCCCAAGGACAAAAGAAAATTTGTAAAAAGAAAAATTAGGTGGCATTTTGTGTGTGTGTGCGTGCGTGCGTGCGTGCGTGCGTGCGTGCGCGTGCACGCGCGCTTCATGAAACGCCACTACAAAAGCAGCTCTGACCCCTAACATGAAGAGTGACTCTCTGTATTTTGTTAGGCTTCAAACCCAATTTGATATGAGAGAAGCGCCTTTCTGATACTTAGCTTCAAACTTACTTTTGGAACTGTGAGGTCACTTATTCTGTCTCCAACAGCAAATCCTTTCCCTCAGGTACCAGCAGAAGAGCCTGGTCAAACTTGCCGGAACTTTTCAGACCAGTACAGGGACCAACATCACTTGTGCTACTGCCATCAATGAGTTCTACTCGTGTATCCTGCTACTATACTTGAGTCATTGTCTGGACTGTTCTCTCAGGTCGTAAGTTCTCCTCTTTTGTCCTTAAATCAGTAACTGCACCCTCTGGCAAGCATCTTAAGACTAGAACCCTTTCTTTGACCTGGTGCAGTTGCTCAGGTATTGCACGTTGTGAATGACCCAACACTGGGTTCATTATCTATATACGGTGATAGATGTGCTGAATAACGATGAGTTCTAACAAATGTCCTGTGTTGCGTTTCTTAGACGCTCACTGAGCACAGCAATCATTTCTGCAATATTATTTCCATTAATTATTAATTGTTAGCAGGCAGCTGGTAGTATAGTGGTTAAAGCTGCTTCCTTTAGACCCAAAGGTTGCAGGTTTGAATCTTACCTCCAGCTGTAGTACACTTGAGCAAGGTGCTTACCCTAAATTGCTCCAGTAAAATGACCAAGCTATATACATAGCTAAATAATTGTAAGTATAATAACATGGTGAGTTGCTTTGGAGAAAAGTATTAGCTAAATGTATACAGAGGTCCATTCTTTCTGGAATTTGCCATCCCTAATCTGTCTAGGACATGGTGGTATAGCTGGTAATGCTGGTGAATCACAGTTACTGACCTGCTTGGTATGAGTGGGGTTCAGATCCATTGTAGGATTTACGAAATTTCCATGTGTTCCATATTGCCCCTCCACCCAAAACAATGCACAGAAGAAGGCAATGGGCAAACCCCTTCCATTCCCGGCCATGTGAGTGGTTGGTATGAGTTGGCTTTAACTCGATGTCACATCCATCCAGTGTGTGTAGGATCTAGGGCTCCACAAGGGGAAGGATCAGTTAGGAACACTCTTAAGTATTCAAATCATACCTATGCTTCAGGGCTGAGTCACTGTGAAATTTCATTTACGGTTCAACAGTTAATCTCCGATCAGCACCGGTGTTTTCTTTTCCCCCCGTCTTCCACAGAGCTTTTTTGGTCATGCTGTTCAGAACACATCTAATACAAATGTGGTATCTGGACAGAGTAGACAGTTTTAAACAATAAATTAAAGAAAACTCAGCTCTTACTCAAAATTTCCAGGTCTTTAACTTTAAAGACCATCAGCAGCAAGGCCAGTCCTTAGCAATTAAAACCATTTTATGATTTATGGTGGTCGTGCTCTGGTCAGTCCAATTTCAGATCAAGTAACAGCGTCGAAGGCAGGCTGTTTATATGATATTACTATATGATATTAGAGATAATCTGAACAGGGTTATCGCAAGATTGCATTGTGAAATCAAGTCCCTCACACAAGCATATTTCTAATGTTGGAATCCTCATCGCAGAGGAGACGGGCTTTCATGTCAAGATTGGACAGCTGCAAAGAAACACAACCTAAAGGTTTTTAATGGTGTTTTCCAACATTCTACCATCATATCCAATACAGTTCCCATCCTTGTGCTTAATAAGCGGCTGAAAAGTCTCCTCGGTGGGGCTAGCACTGCCCTTTCTCAGTAAATCATCCAAAGCACTTTAATTCTCTGGAATGTCTTTTTCCTGACCCGTAGTTAAAGGTACACAGCACATTTACTCCGCACTAAATCTGCTGAACCTGGTTGCTCTTGTTTGGTTGAGCTCTTTTTCTCGTGAGATAAGTAACTCGGCCATGTCAGTAGAGGAAAATGGAGATTAGATGTTGATTGCCGATTTCCACTTTTCATGTTGTGGAAACGCATGGCGGCTGTTGGGTAATGGGGGAACCGTTTGCTTTCTTGCTGCTGTTTCCATTGATCTCACTGGAACCATCCACAGTTCCCAAAAAGCTCTGATGAAATACATCCTGCTTTGGGTTTTGGTGGGTGGAGGTGTTAGGGTGAAATGGGTGGACGTGGAGCCACAAGTATAAAACGGCTCCAACCCTGACAATTAAAACATAGAAGAACTTCAAGTATAATTCTGTGAACTGGTATGTGAAAATGTATCCTACTACAAAAGGAATGGGGGCCAAAAACTCATGTGTTTTGTTACAACTGAACTACCTATTTGGTACCATTAATTAGTGTAAACCAGTGGTGGGAATTTTCAGGCACTGGGGGCCAGAGAGAATCCTACTTTACACTACCATTCAGCTCTTAATTAGACTTAACTAAACTGTTCACGAAAAACCCAGTTACAATAATGGAAAATGAATAGTAATGTATGCATTCCGCCAATAGCCGGTTAAAACAAAGTAATTAAGACTTTGGGATACCCTGTGACCTTTAAGGCAGAGAAGGCCCACCACGGTCTAAATTGGCTGAGATATTATCCAGAAAAAGAAAATTTTCATCCCTTAATGTCATGTAGTATATGAAGGCATACTGTATAACCTCCGCATGGCAAATTTTTCCATGTTTAGGCTGAATAGGCAAAGATCAGTCAGGGTTAAGACTCAAAGATGGTAGGATTATTGTGTTTTACATTATAGTTACTCGCTGAGCTGGAACCCTCTGTTCCCCAGTAATGAGAATCTACCACAATAGTTTCCATCTCTGCATCCTCATACCCTTCATTTGCCATATCCACAGGCATGTCGCATTGATTTACATCTCTGTGTAATACTGATGTTTTATGTATGTCCTCCTGCTGTGCCATACATGAAAACAGACACATTCACTTTTCAGTTTTTCCTGCTACTCTGCTGCCTATCTGCTGGTTTTTGGCTCGTGCGAACCGTTTCATTTTACTACGTTCTCTACTGGAACGTGGCATCTTAAAGCCGTGTTCTTGCCGGGGGGGCAACTAAAATGACACTTTGTAGGATGGTTATGGCCTTGAGGAGGACTGTTTTGCTTGTACCCTTTACATATGTTTAATCAACATCCAGATATAATAATGAATCCTGTAATTATCTCTACTATAATTTTTACATTGTTTTTTCACAAACATTTTTAAACATTGCATTGTTTAAAGTTCCTTAAGTATGGACTTGCTGAGTCAGACCGGAACCTTTCCTTAGCTAGTTTCTCAGACATCGTGCTGGTGTGTGGGAAGGACCGCTCTGTGACAATATTTGACATGAACACAGGAAGCATCTCTGCATCCATACCTGACAGCCACACGAAAGCGGCCCATCATATTTCTCAGAACAAGGTAAGACGGCACTCTTACACGTTCCCTCAACGTCATCGCATGAAGATGACAAATTTGCATGGAATGAAGCGCAGTGTGACAGTGAACTTTTCAGTGATGCAGGATACTCAAGTTTGGTTGGTTGATGTGAAAAGACCCAAAATTATATCATTTATAAATGTATTCAGTGCAATACGGCATTGTGGGATACATGGGAGGTGTGTGGCTGAAGTCACTGTACCGTTGTGTTGCTCAGGCTCAGAAAACAATGTAAAACACTGTAGAATTAATGCAAGGGCCAACAACATACTGTAAACTTCACCAGACAAGTGTTAATTTGGACCCTTTGATGACAAGTTTATGGCACAAGCTCTCATGACAAAATATAAAGAGGTCCAAGTCCTTTAGATGGAAAATATGGTAGTTTCCTCAAAAGGTCATCTTTTTTCAAGGCAAATGCTATGAAGTCTGAATTAGTTTATAAAAGCATACTTTCACCTATGAGGTCTTTTTAGATTGCTTTGTTTATGGATTTATTTTAATATGTCTTGAGTCAAGACATGTAAAAAGTCTATATAGCTTATTGTAAGATGCATCAGATGGGACATATTATGATGTAGCCTCTGAACTCTGGATCCAGGCAATGAGTAATGTAACATTTAGCTGCTCGAATGCTGCCTTATTTCATCGACACATTTTACTATTGTGGTTTTAATTCTCTGTACTTCATTAAAATGTTAAATAGAGATACTTGTATAGTTCTTTTCGGTGATTTTTTTTTCCATCTAGGCGGTCTTCTTTGAACAGGGCTCCCCTTGACACTTGTGGTAATGTCAGTGTTTTACTGTGTTTCCCAGAACAGAAATTGAAATGATGAATATATGCAGGCAGTATTTTGAGAAACAATGGCAGTTTAATATTCATGATGAAAAAAAGTAAAACTGTTGGCATGTTCATGTTCTGGTTCCCGCTTAGTTTTTCAAGTCTGAAATAAAGCTCACCCATTGGGTTTCCCAAAATTATGTCTATGCTTTGAATCAGTTTGGCAATGAAAAAAGTGGTGGGGGGTCAGCTGACTGGGATGTGTACTGATTCATAAATCAGAATCCAGAAGCCTTACCAGAAACCAAAGCCATTTTTCCATTCTTCCTCATATTTGTCTCTATGCTTGTGTATTCCATATCTACCCCACTGATCCCAGACTTGACATTAACGGGGTTACTCTCTGTACTGCTGCACGCATTTGGAGTTTTTTTTTCCCTTCTTGGATTCCCTGGATACAAAATCCTTGCCTGCTGTCCTGTGTTGCCAGGAAGAAATAACAGCAAAGATCTGAAAATGAGAGGGACAGAGACAGAACTTGCCAGAACCAGTCTTCTCAGAGTCTAACCCTTTTTGTATCACCAATAATGAGTAGAGAGGTTTCTTGGAGAATGAGAAGAATAGGCAAAAAAAAAAAAAAAAAAAAGAAATTGAGGAATATGAAATTAGGAAAAGAGTGAAATGGGGGGGGGGGGGGGGGGGGGAGTCAAATTCAAAGTTTGTACAGGAAAGTAAATTGCCAGTGAAATCTTGCCAGCAGTTTTTCTACAATGGACGTTGTTGCTGCTTAATGCCCAAAGTGAAATAGTACATTTTTTAACAGTGAACTGATCATATAAAGGGGGGCGCGGTGGCGCAGTGGGTTGGACCAGGTCCTACTCTCCAGTGGGTCTGGGGTTCGAGTCCCGCTTGGGGTGCCTTGCGGCGGACTGTCGTCCCATCCTGGGTGTGTCCCCTCCCCCTCCGGCTTTACGCCCTGTGTTGCCGGGTAGGCTCTGGTTCCCCGTGACCCCGTATGGGACGGGCGGTTCTGAGAATGGGTGTGTGTGTGTGTGTGTGTGTGTGTGATCATATAAATAAATGTCAAGCCCCTCTTTTTATTTCTCTCTTCTATCTACAGTGTCAGAACTCTGCTTCCTCTACATTTACATTTATTCATTTATCAGACACATCAGACGAACATCTCATAGAAAATACAATGTGTTCATTACATTAGCAGGAAGAGACGCTTAGATGCAGGCGTGTGATTCTTTAGTGCAGTTAGTTTGTTTCTTTCCACCATATGAACCAACGTTCATCACACGAGCAGCTGCGTAAAACTTCATCAGAATATCCACGATTCCAAATCACCTTCCTAATTTTTTTTTGAGATACATATAAACATTTATGTTGCATTACAGGAGTAGCTGTGTAAAGGATTGACCCGGGCATCATCTTAAAAGTTATTGTGCTGCTGTATCTATAATATTAGGAGTAACTTCACTGAGAATATTGCTTCCTCTTGGCTATTTTTTTAATATAAGGGTGAGCTGCAGCCACAATGCTGATTCATCTGCGGCCTGTTATAAGGGTGGGCTGGAGTTGGAGCATGCTTTCTGATATTTATCCTCCTGTATTCTATTTGCTGAGTGCGATCCCCCTTCGTGTTTTGGCTTCTCCTGAGATATCGGTATTTGGAACCACACTGACAAGGACAGAGGTGGAAGCAGATCTGTCTTGATGCTTTGGATGGAAGGGGAAGGTGTGAGTGGCGGACGCTAGGGTGGACTCTAGCGTCACAAATGAAGGATAAACCAGGGGCTTATGGACGGCTACTGTGAAATGACACCGAAGCCCAAATGATCCACGACACTGACAAAAACTCTGCAACTGGCAGAGTTACTTCTGAGTTACGTAAGATGTTGACACGCATTATATAAGTGATGTTCCGTGAGGAAATAAAGCCACGGTGAGATATTCTGGTCTGCTCCTTTTAAAGGTTTATGGCCGTCGTTTGTGTCCGAGCGAGAAATCGCACGCGAGAAGAGAGGATTCAGTGCATTGCGTAAAGTGAATTAATTTCCTTCTGTTCTCTTTTTTTTCCATTTTCATGGCTGAATTGTAGGCTGTAAAACTGACAACTGTAATATTGACACGTGAAAAAGAAAGGACACCCACTTTCAGTTATATGGTTTTATATATGGGGAAATAACAAAAAATCTTCTGCTCCTTACCAGGTCCCATTATAAGGTAAATCTAACCTCAGCTGGCAAACAACATATAGCAGATCTCACTGTGTCATTAATTATTGAAATAAAAAGGGAATTAGTTTATGCACAGCTCTACTGAGGTCCTGTCTCAGCATCTTAATACGGTTGAGGTCTGGACTTGTTAAATGGAGGACCACTTACTTGATGGACTGTTCTTTCTTCATGTTATGTGTACTATTTCAACAACCGAAAAATGTCAAAGTAACACTATGTGTTGGACAGGATTTGTTTTATACCGCTCTTTCAGATGAAAATATAGGCTCTGTAACATAGCATGTACGGCTGGCATGGGTGGTATGATGGCACAGCGAGTAGCGCTGCTGTCTTACAGCACCTTGGTGGCGCAAGAGGCTGTGGGTTTGATTCCCGCTCAGTCTGTGTGGTGTTTGCATGTTCTCCCCATGTCTCTGTGAGTGTTTCCTCTGAGTGCCCTGGTTTCCTCTCACAGTCCAAAGACATGCTCTTCAGGTTCACCCATAGTGTGTGAGTGACAGAGAGAGTGTGTGTGTTCCACTGACGTATGGATGATTGGCCCAGTGCAAGTAGTGTATCTAGCAGTGTAAGTCACCGCAGTGAATAAGGTGTGTGGGCTCATAACACTACATAGTAGAGTTCACTGGAAGTTGCTTTGGAGAAAAGTGTCTGCTAAATAAATAAATGTAATGAAACAGGTTTCATAGATGTGTTTTCTCAGTTCAACCTCTCTTTCCCCGAAAAGTGTGGTCTTAGCAAGAGTGGTGCAGAATGTATCTAGTCCCATGACATAGACCCCATATGCACTCCATATATCTATGATAAATTGAAAACTATTTTTTCATAATCCTACAGAGAAACCTTGTTTTTAAAAACAGGAGCCTTGTTGGTAGTAGATTTCTTTTTAACCCCAGTAATGCAGCCCCTCCCACGGCGAGGACGGTCTCTCTCGTGCCGAACACTTGTTCCTGTCCCACTACTCACTTTGCGCACTGCAAGATGAGACATCGGCAGGAGGACTGATGGTTAACGAATTGTTCTGGGTGTGTAGAGGGTGGCCATCTGGGTGTCTCGCTGGACTCTGCATTTAGCTGTGTTTGACAAGGCATTCTTACTGCAACGCTGCACCCTCATCTCGGCAGCAATCACCTGGAAGTCCTCAAGGATGTGTACTGCTGGGAAATCTCGATTAAAAATAGCCTCTCTGGCTCAAGTTTTGACTTTCTCCACCAAGAAAACCCAAATAAACGATACAGTCATCACTGTATCATCAAAGAATTTACAATCAGTACCAGCCATAAATTGCGCTTCTAGCCGAGCAAAGGAAAAATGTGTTGTTTTAGTGAATAAAAACATAAAAAGTCTTTTACTCTCTTTGCGTGGTCACGGGGAAATGGAACAGTATGACAAATATGTTTCCACTCTTTACTTTGTTGGGTACTGTTTAATGATGGAAACTCTGCTTCAGGGTTCCCTCAAACCTGATTCCAATCTCTTCTGCTCTTGGGGACATTGATTATTTCCTCTAGTGCAGTTCTGAATGTGCTTGCAAAATCAGAATGGAAATGAGATCTGTCAGTGTTTATGTTCTTCATTACTCAAAACAACTGATCAATGGATACGACGCATCATTATTATTATTATTATTATTATTATTATTATTATTATTATTATTATTATTATTATTATTATAGGGGGGCGCGGTGGCGCAGTGGCGCAGTGGGTTGGACCACGGTCCTACTCTCCAGTGGGTCTGGGGTTCGAGTCCCGCTTGGGGTGCCTTGCGGCGGACTGGCGTCCCGTCCTGGGTGTGTCCCCTTCCCCTCCGGCCTTACGCCCTGTGTTGCCGGGTAGGCTCCGGTTCCCCGTGACCCCGTATGGGACAAGCGGTTCTGAAAATGTGTGTGTGTGTGTGTGTATTATTATTATTACTATATCTGACAATTCACGGTATGCATCCATTTCACAATTGACAAAAAAACTTTAGAAAATAAAGCTATTTATTTACAATAGCTAGGGAGAGCTGGTAGCAGTGTGGCTCCTGCCTTTGGATCCGGAGTTTGCAGGTTCAATTCCCACCTCTGGCTGTAGTACAACTTTGAGCAAGGTATTTACCCTAAATTGCTCAGGTAAAATTACCCAGCTGTATAAAAGGGCAAGTAATTGTACACACACAACATCTACAACCGCTTGTCCCAAGTGGGGTGGTGGTGAGTTGGAGCCTAACCTGGAAACGCAGGGCCGAGGGGGGAGAGGACACACCAAGGACAGGATGCCAGTCTGCTGCAAGGCACCCCAAGCAGGACTCATACCCCAGACCCACCACAGAGCAGGCCCCGGCCAAACCCGCTGTGCCACCGTGCCCCCCCCCACAAGTAATTGTAAACTTGTAGTAATTGTAACCTTAACATTGTAAGTCACTTTACAGGAAAGTGTCAGCTAAATGAATAAGTGTACAATAACCTGTTATTTCTAGTAATATATTTAAATGGAGCAACTTAGACAAACCCCAAAACTCATGAGTCAGTCCCAGATTAGAGAAAGTTCTAGGTTCTGGGGTTGTTCAGGGGCTACATATTAACATGGAGAGCAGTTTTGTAAAGAAAAGTACTGAGCATCTTATTTTGTCACCGCTAATAAAGTTAAATACTTCATTGAGCTATTTAACCACATGGTCACCACTGTTATTTATGCAGAGTCCCTTACATTTTTTGTATAGGACAAAAGTGGTTGAGGAGACGTGGTTATGAAAGATTGAGCAGTTGGTCTATAAAAATGTGAAAGAAAAAGATTTGTCCCTCAATGATACTTATATATTTCTGCTTCCGAAGGCTAACGATACTCCAGAGCAATGCACAAGCACAGTGTTTTACCAGCTTGCACTCAGAGTGGGAAATGTGAGCATCTGTTTGTCTTTCAGGGTTCCATGTTTTGCTCACAGGACGCGGAGAGTTACAACCTATTCCTCACCAGTGCCATAACAGATGGAGTCAAGCTCTGGGATATGCGAACTCTCAGGTGGGTCAAACTCTGAAACATTTAAGTTACAGGCAGTCCCCAAGTTACGAACGTCCGACTTACGTACAACCCGTAATAACGGACCAACCCCAGTATAGCCTATTATATTAAAAACTCGAGTTACATACAATAACAAACGGGTCCTACTTTGCGATGCGCATCAAAACATTGTGCATCTACAGCGGTTCGTCAACTCGCGAGCCCGAGGTAGGACAAAGACTTTGCTCTTTTCAGTTGGACCACGATGCTGTTAACAGTGTCTTTGGTGTGATACTGTATTTGGCTTAATTTTTTTCTTTTCTTTCTCTCATAAATACTGTAGTAACATGTATCATTATCTTGTTATGTCTCTGTCTATTATAAATACTGTCGTTAGATTTATTATTATTATTACTGTATTATGTTAAACATGTTTTAGTGCTATAATGTAAATATATAAATAATGTTTTATGCAGCTACTCGTGCGATGAACATCGATGCATGTAGTGGAAAGAAACTAAGCTTACTTAATCACACGTCTGCAACTATGTCTCTCTTTCTTCTCATGTAATGCACAAATTGTATTTCTCTGAGATGTACGTCGCTTTGGAGAAAAGCGACTGCTAAATGAATAAATATAAATGTAGTGTATCTGAAGGTGTTTCTTTAATGTTTTTTATTCATAGAAAGGTACACTATATATCAAGACAAACATTTGACTAACTGACGTTAGATATGAACCGGTACCTAACTTTTGCAACTTACATACAAATTCGACTTAAAGACAGACTTGGGAATGGAATTTGTTCGTAATCCTGGGACTGCATGTGTTTGTTTGGCCTTTGATGAAGATGTCTTCTACAGCGTATTGAAAATTTATGCTCTCCTACTGGAATTCATGTTCGTGGGGACGAACAGCGCGAGTCTTCATTCCAACTTAACACATTGGTCTCAGTGACTGCACAAGTACGTTGTTGCAAATGTCTATTTTCTGATCGTAAGATAATGGTATTCTGACGCACTCGTTCTTTAAAACATTTGTGGATTCAGGCAAAGGAACCAGTCTTGACCTTTGCTCTGAACTGCAAACTCCGCAATTTTTCTTGCCAAAGACGGAGATCAGGGTTCACTGTTGCCCGTAGTAGCAGTTACTCTAGACAAGCTATCTTTTTAGTCATTGCTTTGAAAACAATTCTCTCTGAATCTTAGGGTTTTCCTGTGACTTTTTGAAGGATAATGTTGATTTATAACTCAATCTACTTTAGCTAACAAAACTGATACTGCTCTGCTAGCAGTGACTTAAATGTGGGGAATTTTTGTTTCTCCTGACCGACAAATGGTTCATTGATGTTCACTAAGCAAGGGAGAGATCTACCACCCTGTTTCAGAACTGATCTCATAATAGGCAAATACGCTTTGGTGGAAAAGATCACATTTTCAGTGTTGGTCGTTCGCCATGGATGCTTTCAGCAGCAAAGTCTTGAGTTTTCATCACTGGAGGCAGAATCGCTGAAACTGACTTTTTAAACATTCCTTCTAATATCATCTCTATTATTAGAAGTTCTCAACCTCCTTTTATTGAAAAGGCTATATTTTTCTAATGTCCCAGGCTAACGTGTACACAATTATTTTTATGATTGCATCATCAAAAAAACTGTATTTTTGACATTTGCAGATATACTTTTTAATCAGCAAACAACTATAACCTCGGTAAAAGCAAAACGTTCAATTGGCTGAGCTGAGCTGGAATGAAAAACAGTATGTGGGACAGGGTGCCACAAACTGAGATTGACACCTTAATTTTCTTGTTTTATATGTACCTTATGCTTTTTATATATCATTAAGGCGTCGCTACCGTTGTTCAGTCTGTTGAGCAGAATTCTGTGTATCCTGTCTCTGTGTGGATGCTCTAAAATGTAAGAAAAGGACAGACAGGTTAACATTCCGGTGTTTTCCTTCTGAGTTGCTTCCCTGAGACATTTTATGAACGCCGCATCAACGTGTCAGTTATCCAGCACTTGAGTGTGAGACCGCACACCTCTGACCTGCTCTCCTTCCTGTGAACCACACTGCAGAGCTCTCCGTTACAGTTGTACTTGAGGAGTGCAAACCTGTAGGTCTCTAGGAGCCACACAGTCTGAAGAGCTATGCCCAGGGTAGGGGTGGCACAATGGTGGAATCCAAACTGCCTGAAAATCATTAGACTGGGCACTGCTGAAATGTCTATAAAGCACCAGTGGGACACTTTCTCACCTTCCTGGTTGCCAGAATAACGAGTTTGACCGATGCACTGATAGCTTCAAGAATGTTTCTTTTAACTTGAAGTCTTTGCTCTACATGCACCCCTTGAAAACGAAAAAGAAAATTACCTTTTGAGATGATGAGGTCAAATTCCGATAGTCATTTTGAGTAATTGACACGCTTAACATTGGTTTTTCATGAGCGCCAGGTAGATTTGACTGAAATATTAGCCAAGAAGTAATGGAATATCCCAGTATCCCACGAGGACTAAACAGAACCAGTTTTTCGCCACTCCAACACCAGACTTGTATTTGAGACAGATGGCCTGCATGCCCTGTACAAGCGCATGGCTGGAAATGATGCTAACCAGCTCAGTTGTTCCAGGATTGCAGTCTTTGTTCTTTTCTTTCTCCTTGGTCATGTAGACCTTCTGTCCGTATTGCACTAAGGAAACGTCCTCCTCTTTGGTCCGCTTGACAGATAGGGTAGGGTAGGGTAGAGTAGGGTAGGATAGGGTAGGATTTTTACAAGCACAGCTAGAGCCATTAGTTGAAGCTGTAATGTGACAAAATAGGATACTTCTCTTTTAACTCATTTTAAGATGCGAAAACGTTATTTAGACAGAAACATTCCTTAAGGTTGCATTTCAGTTTTCAGCTCCTTTGCAGAGTCAGCATTATATTTGTGTCAAGCACGTTTCGTGAACTGACCATCTTAGACTCGCAGCTGCAGTCTATCTGGGTGGTTTAAAAGCAGCCCCTTCTAGCCTCTTTCCTTCTGCAGAGAAGCCAGAAAGCTTCCTCCTCCAAAGGTTTGTGTGATTTCTCACACTTTCCGACCACAACCGCAGCAGTAGGGTGCTGGCAGCATGTACCCCCTGCTCCCCCACCCCCACCTCTCCAACCACCTCGCCCTGCCTCCTTCGTCCTTTGTGGCTCCAATGTCCATGCAGTGGCAGAGGACTGCCTGTGTTTCAGCTCACTAAATCAGTCCGCTGTGCCAGGCCTGGAACCTTCTTTACATTACATTCAACACAGGATCCATCAGATCTTGGATTACAGAGCATCCTTCGGACCACCAAAAAACTATTGACAGCTGTACGACTAAGAACATTGGAATCAGGTTGAGTAGAGGTTAGAGCTGGAGCCTTGGACTCAAAAGACCCAGGTTTAAATCTCTGCTCCTGCTGTAGTGTCCTTCTGCAAGGTCCTTGACCCTAGGTGCTCCAGTAAAACGTGAGTCAGTTGCACAAATGGGCGAATGATAGTAAGTAGTTGCTTAACATCTTCTTTTAATGACTTAAATTTCATTCTCATTGCTTTGAAACTGTTAGCAACGCCAAACCTTTTTTCTTTTCAGTTCACAGAAAGTTCAAAGAAACATTTGTGAATATTTATAATTGTCACCTCTGGATATGGTGCTCGAAAGCTATTAAATGCAAATGTCTAAGAATTTACATTTTCCTGACACTTTTCTCCAAAGCAGCTTAGTGTTAAGGTTACAATTATTTACCCATTCATGCAGCTGGCTAATTTTACTGTAGCAATTCAGGGTAAGCACCCTGTTCAAGGGTACTGCCGCCGGAGGCTGGGATCAAGCTTGCAACTTTTGGGTCCGAAGACAGTATCTCTAGCTACTATGCTACCGCCTGTCCTTTATAATTTACTTTAGTGTGTTGTCATTTGTTTCATCCATAGTGGTTGTCACAATAACGTAAAGTTGTAGCAGTGACTCTCTTATTTTTTTATATTATTATCGGGCGATATTGCTGGAGACACACACACACACACACCCCTTGTCCCAAGCTGGGTCGCAGCGAGCCAGAGCCTAACCCGGCAACACAGGGCGTAAGGCCGGAGGGGGAGGGGACACACCCAGGACGGGACGACAGTCCGTCACAAGGTACCCCAAGCGGGACTCGAACCCCAGACCCACCGGAGAGCAGGATATTGCTGGACCCCTGAAGATAATTGTAGGTTTATATGACCAATAATTGAAGGTTATTTATAGATAAACCATTTAGTTTGATTATTGTGATTGTTTTTGCTAAACAAATACATATAAGACATGGAATAAAACTTGCAATGATGTCATTAAGTGCGATTAAAAGTTACACGCACCTGACCATATAAGGAAGAATAAGATTAAAGAAAGTATTTACTCAATACTGATTCTTTGCTTCTGGCAAAAGTATGAAAATGTCAGTATTTTCTGTCCTTCAGCATTCTTCTCGAGTGAGAATCTTTCCCCTCACATTGCCTGACACTGCTAAAGTCTTCTCCATGTCTGATAAATATTTGTGCCCTGTTTCCAGGTCATGTCCTGGTCAGGTTTGGGTCCTGCGGTCCATCAGAAAGCAGCTTGCTGCTCTTGCTTCGTCTTAAGGAAAAACACATGGAACATTTCAAGGAAATATGTGGAGATGATCCTACTCCCCCCCCCCCTACTTTTTTTTTTCCCCCTAACCCTGACGGGACTGTTTCGTCTGAAAGAGACACCACTCTGTGTTTCACTTGAGCACCACACAGTCAGTAGGACACATTCCCTTTGCGCTTGTCTGTGGTCCATTTCATATTGAAATAAATCTGTTAAATCAGTCATTTATGTCTCTGAAATAATGAGGGGAGCTAAAGCGTAATCCATCCGAACATGGCTGCGTCAATTACAGGTGCTTTCGCTCAGTATTATATTAGGCTAGATACCGATTCTACTTCTCATTGACTTTTTGTCTTTTATAAACGCAATTGCTTTCAAACCGTTTAAACTAGTGAACATTATAAATTTCCATTTAATCATTTGGCAGACACTTTTATTCCAAGGGACATACAGTGATTAATATGTAGAATTTAGCTGACACTTTTATCCAAGGTGAATTACAGTGCTAGATACCAACCAATGTCAACAACCACTTGTCCAAAGCAGGGTCGTGGTGAGCTGGAGCCTATCCCGGAAACACACGGCACAAGGCTGAAGGGGGAGGGGAAACACTCTAGATGGGACGCCAGTCCATCGCAAGGCACCCCAAGCAAGACTCAAACCCTGGACTTACCGCACAAGGGGCACTGGCCAAGCCTAGTGTGCCACCACCAATACTAGATACACCACACTAAATTTCATACAGTCATTCAGCCGTCCATATGCCAGAGCAATGAAACTTATGTATAATATGGAGAATTTCTAGTTATCAGTTAATCTCAGGCACAAGTCTTTGGATTGTGGGAGGAAACCGGAGCATCCAGAGGAAACGTGTGCAATCGTGAGGTTGACATGCGAACTGCACACAGACTGAGCGTGAATTAAACCTTCATCCAGTTGATGTGAGAAAGCAGCATGACCTGCTGCATCGCCATGCTGGCCTATCAGTTCTTGACCTGTGGAAGTGTTTTGCCTTCACCTTGGTCTAGACACCAGACAGAGTGGATGGAAGGTATGTAAAATTGTAGATGTTAACGTTGAGACAGTTAATCTGACTCTGATTTTCAAAGGAACATCCTTCAGAGCTGATTCAGTTCTCGCAGTTGATTTAACTCTGCTGCTTTTCCTCTGGATTTCTGGATACACACAAACGCATGCTTGAGTGGGATTACCCTAACCAGCCCATAAATACTTAATACTCATAGTCTTGATTGTTTCAAGCCACAGATATCTGGATAATCTCTGTCTTTCAGAAATATCAAAGTTGAAACCAGCCATCACGTCCAGAACGTGATGTTGTCAGTGAAGTTTCTTTCTGTGGCCAGCGACGATGAGCTATTTGTTCCAATTTGTTAAGTGGCTGATAGTCATAGGAATAAATATTTCCTTTACAAAAGCCCCGCTGAGTTTTTTAAACAAATTTGCGTATAACATTTTTAACTTTTCCAATTTCTTAGGCCTAAGATCTTTACTATATGGAAACACTCGGAACCAGCGTGCATTGAAATAAGGTTCTTCTTTTCCTCAAGCTCTATTAAAAGTGGATATGACCTCATCTTGGGAAACCAAGACATATAAATGCATAGAATTGTTTGCCTGTGGAAACAAAGTTTGCAAGGAAGAAGGGTTTGTAATTTTTTTTTAGGATTCATTCTATATACATTGGATACGTTGTAGGAGATTTTGTCCCAACTAGTCCAACTGGTCCCAGATGGTGCTCTGTGAGTTATGGTGGATACTGGGCACACATCTGGTCTGTCGTGCAAGAAAGGCTGGGGCATATTTAATGCTCACGTCAGCTGCGGAAGATTTCTAGGAGTACTGGGTTCGGATGGAGCGGTTCCAATATGAATTTTGGTTCTCTTGTTCTGGCTATCACGTCTGACGTGTTCTATTTATTTCATAACCACAAGCCAGTTATGTCCAACATCATATGTTCTGTTACTCGAGAAGTAGGTCAGATATCTGGTTTATATGTAAAACAGGTATTTGTGCCATATTTTTTATTATTTAAATGGATTCTGCAGGGCATCGGAAAATCTATACAAAGTATAAATTTTCTGCGCATGTGACTGCTTGCTTCTTTTCCCATAACATGTATTTCTTGTACCGACTTCAGCAGGTGATGATATTGTCTCAGCTAAATTAGCAGATAACAGTTTGAAAATGACTGTCAGTACATGAGTTAAAACATTGTCCTGGAGAATATGTGCTACCTTTTATTTGAACTTTTCTTTCTTTTGACACTCATGTTTTATTCTGCCAGGGCTTGGCATACTTATAATATTTATTAATTATTAATTACATCTAATTAGTGTAGAAAAATGCATCATGTAATATTACATGAATTATATTCTATTTTTTGTTAGGTTGTGCATATTAAAGTAATAAATTGTGAGGATATACAGTATAAGGCCATTTAACATTGTTTTGTTTACTCCTCTTCTCAGTTTACACATTTTTTGGTCCTGTGGAAATGTGGAAGGGTCTTGAAATGAATGTGGATGATGAATTAAATGTTTAACTGTAAAAAATTAACCCTTCATGTGACTGTGAGGAGAAATAGATCTATGCAAGGGGCAGATTGAAAGACAAGGGTCCACGATTTGAGTGGAATGAACATTAACTCTGCAATTTATTTTGACCTTTGCATTAATTTTCCACTGTTCCTGACAGGAAGAATGTCTTTTCTGGTCAGGGAAAAAGGAAATAATTGTTTGGCAGTCTGGACAGCATTATTAAGGAAGTTAATTTATTATGTTACTGTGCTGGTCCATAAATGCTGATGATGAATGGTTGGCTAATAAAATGCAATGATTTGTATTAAACTACTTTATATGGCTGTGCCCATTGCAAGATGGTATTCTTGGAGTTATGCTCTCATTGGACACAAATCTCTGCTTTATGGCCAGTTTAGGATAGGTTAAGCACTGTGTGTAATATTCCCTATGTGTCTTTTAAACCATACTGATGAAATTGTGGACGTGGCACATTGAAGTTGAGTATTTTGTGCAGGCTGGTTTTTTGGGGTTTTTTTGTTTCTTTTTTTTTTAAATCAGCATTTGTTTTTGTTTTCCCCGCTGCAGCCTACACCACAGGTACCAGCTGAAAAAAGTTGACTTTATGTACAATGTGTTCTCAGATATGGGATATTGTTGCAGCTTACAAATGCCTTTGTCAACCACACGATCCACTGGAATGACCACCGCTTAGCCTCCGCTTCAATCCTTTATGGTCACTTCAATCATGGTGACATTTGGAATGTGGCATCTCATTTCTGAGGTGTAACTGAATGTCCGTCTGTCTTTTCCTGCATAGTTTCCTGCATAGCGCAAATATATGTAGCTTCTGGGTAACAGCTGGGAGAGTGGAAGGGCTTCTTATTTTGGTGGTATTACCCTGTTTTGTGACACCCCCTTTAAATCATGTGAAATATGACCAATACGGGTGGTCCCCGACTTACGATGGGGTTACGTTTCGCAAAACTGTCGTAAGTCGAAAATATCGTAAGTTGAAAATGCATTGAATACACCTAATACACACTTCTGCGTGACAGACTGGGAGATGCGAGTCGCTGCTGCTGCCCAGCATTGCAAGAGAGTATTGCACCACATATTGCTTGCCCAGGAAAAAATCAAAATTCAAAGTACAATTTCTACTGAATGTCTGTCGCCAGCTCACCGTTGTAAGTCGAACCATCGTAAGTTGGGGACCACCTGTGTGTTACATTACATTACAGATACCTGTGAATATCTGTTAAGATAAGTTAGAGCTGCTGCCTGGCCTTTCAGATGAAAAATTCAGTTCTGTAACAAACATTGTCATGACATTCCCTGACATATTTCTGTAGTCCAGTTCAGATGTGAAATTTCATAAACCTGCTCTTCATGATTTGTGTAAAGGTGACGGTAGCTAATTTAACTTGGCATACTAATTTATTTTATTGAATGCAATCTGTATTAAAAGGATGGAATTGAATCTGCAGATGGAAATTTCGATGTAGCTGGGTCAGAGGTATTAAGATAAAATTAATCTCCTTCGCATCAGCTGTTAGTATCATACTATTTTCTCTGTCAGGATTGTAAGGGTGAGGTCAGGATCAAAATATTTATTTCCCCTGTATTCACAAAATAAGTATTGTAAGTATTACAGCCCATCTTGAAAACATTGCACTATATGGGGAGAGGCAGTGTCCATTGCTCTGAAAATCTTGTGTTCATGAAGTTTTGTATTTTTTACCTTTTTTTAAAAGTTTTAGAAGTTGTTAATTGTTCCTGAAACCTATTGTTCTGGTGTCTGTTCTGTAGATGGACTCTAGTTCTGTTCAGCAACTTGACAAAAAGGAACTTCACATGAGCAATTGTCTGTTAATGGTATTTCTTTGCACTTACGACATCACTGTGCTTGTACTTGTGTCCAACAACAAACATCCAGTAATATGTACTCTATTTTTCTCATTTTAACTTCAGTGCATAAATTCTTCCTCTCAGGATATTTTACATTGATCTGTTGACCATTTCTCAAACTTTACAGTACACGGTTTGTTTCTTTACAAGACCTCCATATCCAGGGCAACTTATAGCGCTTGTAATGCTTATTCTGCACATTTGTGACCCGCTTGGTACAGCAACTTCTTACTGCAACCTATTTATACAGCTGGATATTTTACTTGAGCACCAGTTATGTCCCTGAAGGGAAGTGAACACGTGTTCTTGTCTGGCGTCTGCTGCTCTTACCCAGCAGTCCATGTGCTGCCCACATATGCATGTGTAACATCTATCCATTCAGTAGCCAGGGAATGTGAACTCTAACCTGGCTGTAACTGTAAACCATTATTGCATGAATTACAGATGCCCTTATTTCACATCCACACGACAATGTCTGCAAGTAACTTGGTTTAGGATTACTGCAAAAATGTTGTCTGTTATACTTTCCATCATAGCTTGCACAACACATTTATTGCGTTTCAAGCCAAAATCAAGAAAATCTACATTTTCAGCAACAAAAAATGTAACACCTCTTTAAATTAAGTTTGCAAGCTAAATGGGAATTCCAGTAAACTGCTGTCATTTTTTTTCTTTTGCTTCACAAAATGCATTAATCCCAGACAGGAACATGTGAATAGTGTTCACGTCACAGACGGATGAGACGTTTCCTAATTCAAAATCATACTCAAGTGATTAAGATAAATGTTTTGTATGTGCTCTGACGCCCAAATAGCTGACCTTTTTATGAATCAGTCTCTGTAGTTTGCCCTCGAGAATATTTATTTCAACATTTAAACCATGTCCCTGAAGTGCATTTCCAGCCCAAAGCTTTTGATGTCATCACCAGACTTTTGAGCACATACACACCTACACATGCTTTTGTGGTCAGTGCATCGCACTTCTACCACCAGCCTGCCTTGGGAAGCCATAACAGATATTTTAATGTCTATGCTTCTTCGTTTTGTCGGAAAGTAACTTATAAAAATGTGTCTACCAAATGAGGTAGAAACTTTCATGTCAACTGGCAGACTTTTGCACTTTGCACCTCCAGTATATTTACTTAAACCAGTGGAAACCATTCCTTTAACATGACACTTTTACTATTCACCCCATTATATGGCTCATCTTGTTATAATGATGAGCCACAGCTTGTATCTGGTATCATATGTTTATATGTGTCTCAAAAAAAATTAAAAAAATACTAGGAAGGTGATCAGGAATCATTGATGTTCAGATAAAGTTTTATGCAGTTACTTGTGTGATGAACGTTGATTCATATGGTGGAAAGAAACTAGCTACTTTAGAATCACGCGTCTGCATCGAAGTGTCTTCCTGCTGACGTAATGAACACGTTGTATTTTCTATGAGATGTTCGTCGCTTTGGAGAAAAGCGTCTGCTAAATGAATACACGTAAATCTATTTAGAGAATCAGAAAAATTGTAACTTGTAAATGATTAATGCATGAACAGTAACAGTGATATGTTTGCAATGTCAGACTTAAAGGAACATGTTTTAACAGGTGTTTCATAAAAGGATTTTGATTATTAAATTATTATTCAACATTGTTTCATGTGATTTCTTCTGTCAAAAATGTCTAATACAGATGTGGAAACAGACATGATGTGTCTGAGTTAAGAATCTTTTTTTTGGTCAAATTGATGGACATCCAAGACTTCATCCCAGTTTAGGTTCACAAAAGCCTTTTTGCTTTGTCATTATATACATCTTTGGTGCTTTCCTGTGACAATGCAGTTACATATCTGTGCCTCGAAATGAGTGAACACGGTAGCCCTGTCTGACATGCTCACAAACCCCATGTTGGTGGCTCCCGTTCATCCCGTATGAAACGTATGCGACTCGGGGTACTACTGTCCGCTAATCCTTCGGGTAGCTGTAACTTTCTACTTGCTTTATACTGTTTTATTAATTGATGAGTTCCACGCGTGATATCTTAGGCTATACCAGTGCCATGCCTTTGAGGTCTTTGAAAGGAAACGTGAGCATTTTTTTCTGTGTAAGCATTTTCTGCAGTGAGAATTTTTTGAGCTGGAATCAGGGAAGCTACTTGCCTCTGATGGGGATTTCTTTACTGAGTTATTATAATGTGGAAGAATTTAACTGTACTGCATTATTATAACCATTATTCATTTCTGATTCTGTTTGCTTGGAGTGCAGTGAATGGTGTTATGGGAAATAAAACAAATCATACTAATGTAGAAAACATTTCAAACTTGTCTGAAGCAAATGATCCACTGGGTTCTATCTGAAAGTTCTTTGCTCAATGAAACTTCCCCCTCTCGAGAGAGACGAGGCCTCGCACAGAAACATTTTGTGCTTCACATTCTTCCAAACGACATGACCCATGAACATAAAGGACGGCGTGCCCACAGTGACGGTTTTTGGTACAACATACGCCTCGATAAAACACTGCTCTCTCTTCAGTTCGATATTTTGTCATTGCCACACTGAGCCACTGATCTTTTATGGATAGTGTGGTGCTTTTTAGTTTTCCCAACTGTTGTGAGTGAGGGTCAGAAGGTTTGATGTTGGTCAAATATTTTCAGAAGGTCTGTTGATGTACCTGTATCTGTAATTATGGGAGTATCAGGGAGCACATCAATTGATGGTCCTTTAGGCCATAACCAAAGTCTTGAACTTAAAGATGAAAACGTTGCATGGACTGAGACAGACTTGAAGAGCCTAGGAGCTATAAGTTGCTTACACCCTGTCATAATAGGGACCTCACACAAGTGCAACCACTTAGTTAAGCTCAGTCGCTCCCTATTGAATTGAGGTGTTCACACACAAGCTGTGTTTCTATGGTAACGGGAAACGAAAACAAATGGTATCACTTTGTTTTCTATCCATCTTCAGGTGTGCCCGTCGCTTTGAGAGTCATCAAAATCGATGTCACCCCTGTACCGCTGCCTTCTCTCCCTGTGGGCGCTACATAGCTACAGGCTCTGAAGATAGCTGTGTAAGTCTGACTCATCTTCCTTCCAACAGCAATGGTTTTTTTTTTCCTTTCTCTTACTTCTTCTTCACTTTTCTTCTCATTTGCCTCAAAATGTGAAATCAGGATCAAATGTCATGCTTACTCCTGGTGTTAGTCACCAGCACAGACTGCTCTGTATGGCTCCTCTATTAAGTTTGAAATAGGATTTAAGAACATATATTCATTTGATGTCAGTGGTTAGTGTGGCTTAAATTAAAGGATGCAACAGGATTTTTGTGGGCTAGAATTTTCATATCTGGAGTATGTGAAACTGGGGGAATGTATACTTCTTAAATGACCTCATCTCATTCTCCTGAGTCTGTGCGAGGACTGGTTTTACACGTCTTTGACAAGACCACCCCTTACACACCTGATACAGATGCTCCTCGACTTCCAATTTTTCAACAGCAGATAATTGCCCAGCATGAAGGCGGCAAGTCCGTAACAGGCATGGCACGTATGCTAGGCTATGATGTTCGGTAGGTTAGGTGTATTAAATGCATTTTCGCCTTACGATGGGTTTCGCGGAACGTAACCCCATCGTAATTTGGGGACCACCTGTCCTATTATTCTCAACTTTGATCTGCGTCATTGTGTTCTTGAATAAAGCATATTGCTGATTTCTTCTGGCTACTTCCAAACAACACCCTGTATTTGGATGGGTTGCTTCGAATGTGAGACCTACCGCAAGCCCCATATTAGGCTAGAACAGCTCCTGTGGTGGATGGCTGGACAATACGAAGAAAAAAAGGGATGAAGAGAAAGCTTCAAAGATTCAGGCATACCTCAAATTATTACCATATGTAATGGGTGGAGATGGGCAAGAAGTAGCTGCATCAAAAGCACAAATACACATTCGGTGTCAAATTAAATTTTCTTTCCTCTTCTGTATTCCTTCCCTCCTTTTTTTCCAGCCATCTCCGTTTCTCTGCGTAAATCTTTTTCAGCAACAGGCAGCTGCTTTGCATTTAACTTTGAGCATCGCTTCGCCTGCAAAGCAGTGCCAGAATTTTTGAAACTTTTCCTCTCCGCCGGAGAAGGCAGTGGAATTTCTGCGCTTATTGCCTTGGATTGTGCGCAACGCTTGTCAGGGAGGTTCTCTGTTCTGTCAAACTGTCAGGCGTGCACCGTAACTTTTCGACGCATGCTTCCCTTACAGGATCTCTTTGTAATCCCAGGTTGCTCATTTAATCAGGTTTTTTTTTTTTAAGTCCTTTTCTAGCTTGAGGTACCAAACAACAAAACTGGCACTGCTTTTTCAGTGAAATGGCTGAACATTTTGTACATTGACGAAGTACCCGATTTTGTAGGTGCTGGTTAGGAGTCAAAACGACAGTGAATGTTTTTGCCCCTGAACTGGCAGCAGTGGAGCCCCACTCTGCGGTGCGTTTGTCTGTAGCCCCTTTTTGGGGGGAGATGATCGTGCTTCTGCAGTCAGGAGCTCCTCACCACACTGGAAATACCACAGCTCTCCACAAAGCAGCTACACTCACATATTCAAATTCCCAAGAGGGTTAAGTGACTGTTTTAGAGATTAAATTTGCAGGAATGCTAGACATTATTTAGAACATTACCATGTAGACCTGGATGTGGAGGCCCTCAGCATCCGAATGTCTACCCTGACTTTGAGGTACCCTGTTTCAGCAGATCTAATGTTGAACTGAACCTCTACTACAAAACACTTTGACAAAGTATATTAACTATTGACGCAACCCAATACAGCATCTGTTTAAATACATATTAGAAGTAATTGTGATTATTGATCTGATTTACTAAGTTGGCTTGGATAGAGGTACATTTACCTGATGCCTTTCTCCAAACCAACTTACAATGTTAAGGTTTTTTTTTAAAACCGATTTATACAGCTGCGTAATTTTGCTGCAGCTTTTTATAGTAATTTCTTTGCTCAAGACTCCTACAGCTGGAGACCAAACCTGCAACCTTTAGATCCAAAGGTAGCAGCTGTAACCGCTGTACTACCAGCTCTCTCTAGGTGCTAGTTTAATAATCATCATCATCATCATCATCATCTAAGCTTCTAGACCTCTTTAGACCTCTTGTGACAACCAGTGTGTCTTCAAAATATTAAGTGCCAAGTTAATCTGTTAAAGTTAATGTCTAACATCTCTGACTTGGCCAGTTGTAAACTCACAAGTCTTAGGGCAGATATCTGTGGTCAGTTCTGTGATACACTTCCAGTGCTGTGTTCCATCGGGGCTTAGTGTAGCCGAGTGAGGCGGTTTGTTCCAGTGACGCTTTTCTGCTCAGGAATTTGGATATGCTACTTAAATATTGTTCCAGAGATTTTTTTTCCCCTTATTTTGCTGTCTTATGCCATTTTTCACTGGAACTTTAGAGCTCAATTCAGATTATTGTTAATTGTGAATTTCTATATAAACTGTTAACAAAATGTTGACTACCTTACCTGCAGTTCTTTACCTACCTTATGTTGGACTGAAAGGGAGATGGGTTTGACTTAGTGAATGACTGATGCAACATGTGCCACACACAGGGTGTGTAGCATTAGTCTGATTCTTCGGTAGGCCTACATGCCTATGGCTACAATAAAAAGTCATAAAAGAATTGGATTTGAGACAGATCCACGTGTAAGATGAAGGAGTCCGATGTATTAATAAAGGGCCTTTAGTTAATGATCTTTGTTTAGATTATTTTTGTGCAAGTAACTGCTAAAATGTAACTTTGGTCCCTCACTCTGGGTTTGTTAAATTTTATGAAACAACTTTTTTTCCCCCAAATTCCTTACTATGGTATATGCTTTTTTGGATGCTACTGAGGTGAGACCTAATGTTTTAACTTGGATAGGGTTCCTGGCATGTTGTTGACCTGTTTTGTGGCTTATGTTACAAACCTGGAACAGAAGCTTCGCGGTACCAGGTCACCTCCGTTTGCCTCCGTATAAAATTTACCGTAATTACTACTTGAATTGGCTTTCAACACAGGGCCTCTTTTTATTGGTCAATGAGAAGAAATAACCCAGCATCGTTTTCCATCAACCTTGCTGACTTTCAGAGGGAATTAGATATATTTTCCTTCTCCATAGAATCTGAAGACAACCTTTCTTGCTGAGAGCAAATTGTCTTAATTACTTTTCCAGGGTACCCCCAAAATCCACCCAGTCCAACATTCAAGCTCAAGGAAGACCGCCCCCCACACACACACACACACACACACACACACACACACACACCATACTTCTCTGCATCCGGCTCTTCTTTTTGCTCGTGCTGAAAAGGAGAAAAGGCTTTAGTGTGTTTTTTTGAAAATAGAGGAATAATATATGAACACTGATAGCTGTTATTAATCGTGGGGCTTGCCAGAGTGGAGAGGTTTGAGAGGATGTCTATAGAGAGAAACAGCATCCAGGGCCCCTTGGACACAGCAGCATGTACGGTAGTGAGTTGCTCCGCTATTATTTGTGGCTACCGCGAGGCCTTCCTAAGCCAGAAACATTTGTATGCGTCTCAACATTTCACCAGACAGTTGGAGACAAAAAGGTTCAGATCCCGTTACACAAAAATAAGAAATTTAGTTCTGTTAAGGTATAACTCTATTGTGGTATATTCCTATAACCTCAACAATAATCACTCTGAAAGACTTTCAATATCTAAGGAACCGAAAATATATTCATGGCTCTAAAATATACCACTAAATATTTTTGTCAATTTTTTCCACATACCTGCATGCTTGGCTCCAAATGGGTTAGTGCATGACCTTCACAATACAGGTATAGTAACCAGAAATTGCGCTAAACTCATCACCTTATTAAAGCTTAAGGTTTGCTATATATTAGACTTCCGAAAAGTATCCGTATGGTACAATAATTGTTTATTTTACTATTAATTGTTAGCATCTTACTGGAAAGTTCCTGCACACCAGGAACAGCTGATAGCGTAGTGCTTAGAGCTACTGCCTTTGGATCCAAAGGCTGCAGGGTAGATCCCCACCTATGACCGTAGTACCCTTGAGCAATGTCCTAACCCTAAATTGCTCCAATAAAATTACCCTGCTGTATAAATGGGTAAATAATTGTAAGCTTGTAACATTGTAAGTCACTTTGGAGAGAAGCGTCAGCTCATTAAGTAATTGTAAATTCCAGAAATCCACACCAGAGTAGGTACTGTATGTACATGGTGTAAATCCTCTGATTTATCTCACAACAATGAATGAGTGAGGAGCACATGTCTATTGTTGTTATCTCAGGCATTTCAAGGGTTTCCTGGAAAGGGCAACAGGGGCATTATGGGAAATCCAGGTATGATTTGGAAGGAATTTCACATCCATTGATCTCCATTTGTTTACCCACATTTTGGACCTTCTTCTGCAGCCGAGCACTTCCTCACTACGACACCAAAGCTGTCTTGTCAGAAAGCCTGCTCGTTCGTTTTCGGGCTGCATGATAGAAACCATCTGCCAGAGAGACTGCTCTCCTCCGGTTAACAAAACCATCAACATCTGGTTTTATCTTGTGCCGGCCTCTTGGTCCCACTCTCTCCCCACTCTCTTTCTCTTTCTCTTTCTTTTATTCTTCTCACTTTAATATTTTATGGAAAAATCTGTCTTCTCCTCTGGAAAGTCTTTCTGTTTTTCTTTCGGTGAAAACACTTCGTGGTGAGCTTTCTCTGGACGTGTACATGTATATTTGAGTGTGTGTATGTGGGTGTGTGTGTATTATGAGCTTAGAAGTAACAAATGTGGATAAAGGTGGTACAGCAGGCAAAAGTGGTTTTCAGTAGAAATGAATGAAGTAATATATTAAAGTATTGGTGGCAGCTCTCCAGCCGAGTCAAGCTGCAAGCGCTGCCACCAGGAACCAGACAGATTCTTTCTTCCATCTCCTTATGTCTATCAACTCATTTTAATGATGGCAGTACAGTGGCACAGCAGGTAGCTCTGCTGTCTCACAGCGCCTGGGTGGTGCAAGAGGGCATGTGTTCGATCCCTGCTCAGTCTGTGTGGAGTTTGCGTGTTCTCCCCGTGTCTGCGTGGGTTTCCTCCGGGTGCTCTGGTTTCCTCCCACACTCCAAAGACTTGCTGTTCAGGTTCCCCCATAGTGTGTGAGTGATAGAGAGAGTGTGTGTGTGTGTTCCACCGATGTATGGATGAGTGACCCGGTGTCAGTAGTGTATCTAGCAGTGTCACTCACCACGGTGAATAAGGTGTGTGGGCTGATAGTAACACTACATAGAGTTCATTGGAAGTTGCTTTGGAGGAAAGCATCTGATAAATAAATGTAATGTATTACCTTTTTTGTTTTGTTTGTAATGCATTTCAGTGGCACTTACATGAGCCTCATCTTCCACAGGCCTACCTGTATGATATCCGAAGCAGTGGCTATCTGCACAAACTGCAGAGGCACTCGGATGTTGTCCTAAACGTAGCCTTCAACCCCTCGGCTCCTGAGGTGAGTTCTCGGTTTCCCGTAACTTACCTTCTCCATGCTGTATGTTATTTTATGTTCTTTATTGAAGAACCACCAAAAAAACTGGGGTGGTTCATTGCTGAAAAACCCATGAGAAAAATCTCTTTGAAAGAACATTTTTCACCCCAGTTGTGAAGATATTCTGTAGCTCAGAGTATTGAAACACACCATGTTTAACTCCAGTGGAGTTTCCAGAGATTCTGAAAGAATTCTGAAACTCTCTCTGGGAGAAAAATCCCTGTTTAGGGACACCCATGAAGAGCAGGGTGAGGTGTAACCCGGTAACCGCCACGGTCCTGGCCAGAGGCCCTGCTCCCAGGGTGGCCGCGCCAGACAGCCTGCTTTGGTTCGGGTCTCTGAAGTGATATGTCAGCTAACAAAAGTCTATTTCAGACCAGCTAGACCACAGGTCTTCCAGTATGCCTTGTGACTCAGTCCACCACTATCTAAATTCACTCCTATACACCTTGTGCACTCATCCTAGTGGGATCCATCAGAAACCCATGAGGGCCGAATCAGTTTAACATAAGTGTTGCGGTGACCAGAAGGCTCAGACTAACTCGCCAAAGCCTTAACAGACTGAAAAACTTTACTATGCTTGTCAGGGACATTGTTTGTGTGCTGGAAACAATCCCTTCTCAGAACCCAATGGACCCTGTAACCCTAACTGAATTAAGAGGATATTACGTGGTCCTTACATCACACATTTTCAGTGTGTTTTTGGAGTCCTTGTGAGTGACCAAGAGTCATCAGAATGCATTGAGTGCGTAGAAGGCAATACTTTCTTGTGGGAAACAGTGAAAAAACATTGGCCAAATTCACACGTCTGGATTTCCCAGACCAAAATGTCACAGTTTGTATATGGGCCAGCAATGTAACTTGATATTCTTCGAGAAGAGAGAGGAAAAATATATATGTGTGTGTGTGTGTGTGTGTGTGTGTGTGTGTGTGTGTGTGTGTGTGTGTATCTGTGTGTGTGTGTCTGTCTGTCTATATAAAATAAATAAATTAATTAATTGATTAAAAAAATACACACACACACACACACACACACACACACTTTTATCTGCTATGAGTGTGGGTGACAAAGGCCTACACGGTAATCGGGTACCTTGGGGAACCGATCCCATGTCATCCTTGTAAAAGGTTCCACGCAAATTCTGTGACATCTGTGTCCTTGTCAGGCTTTGGGAGGTAACAATAATTTACTGTTTACATTTATTTAGGAAACAATTTTCTCGAAAGCGACTTCTAATGAACTCTATGTAGTTTCGGGGATCGAACACATGTCCTCTCACATCACCCAGGCACTGCGAAACAGCAGTGCTACCCGCTGTGCCACCGTGCAGTCGTTGAATTAACTCTTTACTTGGATCTCAAAAAGACGCAGGTAGGCTTAGAGTAAATCATTTCCACCTACTCCTCCTCATCGCTACGTTAAATCACATGGTGACCAAAGGAACAAGCAAAAATTCCAGTTTAATCTCCATTTCTCCTAACAATTCTTCAGAATTGTTAACCTGTGTGCAACGCCAATGTATGTGCATCTCCGTGGATTTTTTGTAGCCAAATCTCTGTTCATGGAGGTTTCATGATGTGTATATCACATACCCTTGTATGTAACTTTAGAATATATTGCACAATTCAAGGGACTTTGTAATGCTTGTAAATTAAAAACAGAATTAACAGAAAAATGCCAAGTAACAAGAATTTTTTTATTATAGTTTCTTCATAGTTTTTCAAATTGTTTCCCGCAGATATACGGTGGGAATTCCTTACTAGAACAATAATAAAAGGATGGGAATTCCTCACTAAAAACTTTAAAGAACACAGGGCAAGATGTTCTGTGAGTAATTTCATTTACGACCACATTTAACTAACTCGGGGCAGATTTCGGGTGCTTCAGAAACACGTTTTTTCCTTGCAGTTGTGACCGAAATGTTACGTATTGACGTTATTGTCTTAAAACTCATCTCTCTGTCAGCTCTTGGCTCTCTCCAGCACCTTGTCAATGGCACTAGCAGTGCTACAATGACTTCACATGCCGTCAGCTCACTATACTATAACAGCAGCTGGGAAAGCGATGCTTCATTCTGTAGACACTGAGCTAATTGTGTGTGTTGGGCTCAGCCTCGCTGTTATTCATATATACATGTAGAGATTTCCTGTTGCGCGTGTTTCACCGAGACTGAAAAAGCTACTTGGCAAAGCTTAATCACATCCCCTGCAACTATTAACATATGTTTAAAAGAATAGCAGTGGTGACTTAACATTATAAGAGTACTTGACGTTGGACTCAAAGATCAAGAAAAATATTTCTGGCATTTATTTTGTGTAATAGGCAAAGGTATTAAGTTCTGTAGCCGAAGCAGGTTGCATGATGTCTAATGCTCATGTGCCATAAGTGTTGAGGGTCTAAATTTACCGTAAATTATGTGGCATGAAAATTTATCAAGCTTATTACTGAATAATATCATGATTCAAATCTCAACTAACACTGTTAGTTTAATGTGAGGCTATCTGCTTATAAAATTGCAGGTTATTAGTAAAGGTAAAGAAAGATTTTTATTAGTATTAATAGCAATAATGAAATCGGAGGTGGGATTTAAAACACGGCCAAGAATAAATCTTAAAACGGTTAAAATTAGACTGTTCCATAAAACATTCTGGTTCTTCATATTTTCCTTTCGTGGGCAGTAGTAAAAAAGATTTACGTTAAATGGACTGAAAAGCAGAAATGTAGTTGGAATAAACCAGAGAGATCGTGATGTTTTGTGGCTTCTTGGAGTTCCAATGCCAATCAAAGGCATACAAGGTGTTAACAGAACACACTGCTCTGATTTTTGTGGAGTCCCTCTTCTTTGACATTCGGTGTCCAGTGACCAAGCAACAGCTTTGCATTGCGTTTTGCCTTCATTGTTCTTATTCATCTTCTCCTTTTCAAAGAAAGAGCCAGTAATGGTCATTTACATTTTGTTCTGGAAAGAGCCACACAGCATCAGATAGATTCAGTTTCTGTCTGATGACTTGCCGGCACTTGCCGGCAGTAGGCTTAGCCCCAAGTTCCTGAACTTTGGGTTTGAATCCTGTAGGAACCTTGATAGCCGTCACGTTAATGATGTCCCCCTTGGGCAACCTCGTCAAGATTTGACAGCTGCTCAGTCACCCAGTACCTTTGCAGTCATAACCTCAGATGTTGACCTTGGGTCCATCTCATCTCCTTTTGCTAAGAAGAAGAAGAAGAGATCCATTTCCAGTCCTCACTGACTGCCTGTCATTTATGTGTTTCATGGATAATCAAATAATGAATGATTATTTGGAAGAGACACTTGGAAAAATCTCGAGTCTCTCCCCTGATGTTTTCTGCTCTTCTGGAATAGATTCTTGTGATGCTCCAGTTCACATGAAAAATACAATTTTAGCCTTGTGGCCTTGTTGGATTTCTAAGTGAATGGTTGTTTGTGAGGAAGGACAAATGCTGTGCTGTTCCTCTTCTTTTCTCCTCACATAGGGACTAATCTTCACTGTGCCCTGTGATATTATTCCTGCACAAAATATCTCAGGTTCAACTGTTCAACATGTACATCCAACAGAAAGGCAGACAGCAAGTATTTTCTACTCATGAGTGAGATGGTGGTTTTATTTCAAGTACATACACATGATATTTGATCCAGAATTTAGTGTTGCAGTTGACCAAAGTACAGAAATTGTCTGTGAACCCTAAAGGTATACGAGTATCCCAAAGTAAATTCTTTCTGTGGAGAGGGGTCAAGTTGGAAACACTTGAACTAATGTTCTCTTATCATAGTGACAGTTTCACATATTTTCTTGAAGACCTCTCGACCCCTTCTCTATCCCCATGTATGTGCTTGTCCTTCTCAAATGTTTTTGATTTTCTTTCTATGTACAGGTTTGTGCCTCTTTACAACGTTTCGGGTGGCAACGGACCGCATGCACGACGGTGGTCCCATAAAAATATAATGGACTGAAAAATTCCTATCAAAGAGCGACGTCGTAGCCGTCGTATGGGTTATAACGGAATATGAAAGCTGAAGTATTGCACGCGTGTTTTTTGTGTGTGCATGGTTTACAAAAGCGTACATTTTTGTGAGGTGACACATTGTTAGGTGTAATTTGTATGTCCTGTTCTCTGACTATTGACAACATGTACAGTCTACTTATCCAAGTGGGGGCCATAGTGATGTAGAGCCAATCCTTAAAGTACAAGGCACTAGTCCGTCAAAGGGTAGCTATGCACACACCAAGAGCAATTTAGAATCACCAATGTACCTGAAATACATGTCTTTGGACAGAAACCCACACAAACATTACATTTATTTAGCAGATGCTTTTCTCTAAAGCAACTTCCAATGAACTCTATGTAGTGTTTTCAGTCCACACACCTTATTCACCGCGGTGACTTGCACTGCTAGATACACTACTTACACTGGGTCACTCATCCATACATCAGTGAAACACTCACACACTATGGGTGAACCTGAACAGCATGTCTTTGGATTGTGGGAAAAAACCAGAGCACCCAGAGGAAATCCACACAGACACAGGGAGAACATGCAAACGCTACACAGACAGAGCAGGGAATCAAACCCACGTCCTCTCTCAGCACCCAGGCAGTGTGAGACAGCAGCACTACTCGCTGTGCCACCATACCGCCCATGTCATAAATAAAGGGTGAACATGTAAAGTCTATACAGACTGAGCTGGGTTTGAACTGAGGTGCTTTGAAACTGCTCTGCTACCATCTCCACCACCACATTGCTTGGTTTCATGGTCCTTTATGTAAAATTAAGGCAATACAGTCTGACATTTTGTGTATAGTTTCATTTATTTGAATCTTAAGTCTTTCCTTGAGATCCCTCTAAAAATACCTTTATGAAATTACTGTAATCCAAAGTTATTAGATATTCTCTTCTGGTTTTGGAAAGTTGTAGGTTGTGAAAGTCTTCCACTTAATTTAGTACTTCACTGTACAAATTAATTAAATCACAGTTCCAACAAATCTACTGTAGGCGCTAGATGGTAGAACACAACTTGAATACCTATTTATAGTGGACCAGAAGCTCTAGGTCAAAAAGTGTAGCCCTAAAGCCTAGGCTAGGAATATTAAGTCATGGATTGTCAAATTCAGGAGGTTTTTATTCCAGCTTGGAACTGGTCCTCTAGGACTGTTGTACATCCCTGGCTTAAGCCGCCTCCTGAAGTGTGGCATGCATGTGTGAAGAGAGTGAAAACCAGATGAACAGCTGCCTTCTGCATGACAAAGGGAGCCTGGACCAGACGACAAAGAGAACAGGGTTGTGAGAAACAGGTGGGATTTTTGGATGCCGTGGAGGAAAAATTGTTAAACTTCTGCAGTTAAACTTATACAATGGAGATATAATTCAGTGAAAGTCTTCTCCCATGCTTCCTCTGTTAATGCTATAAGGAAAAGTAAGGAGTCATATTATGCAGTCTTAAGATCAGCAGGTAGAAAAGTTAGTCAGTGCCTTGCAATCTGGAGATTCCCTGCATTCACATTTATTCATTTAGCTCACACTTTTCTCCAAAGCAACTTGTTATGTTAAACTACTTACAGTTATTTACCCATTTATATAGCAGGGTAATTTTTTTTTCTTTTATTGGAGCAATTTAGGGTAACTTCCCATCTATAGCAGGAGATGGGAGTCAAACCTGTCACCTTTGGGTCTAAAGGCAACAGCTCTAACCACTATACTAAAAGCTGTCCCTATATGAGACTGTGAGTCTCAGAGTTATGGCTCCAATAGTCTTGAGCAAGGTGAGTACCTTGAATTGCTCCTGTAAAAGCACCTTGCAGTCTAAATGGGGACGTAATTATTTTGCTTAATATTTTAAAAAAAAAGAATTAGTCTTTATATGATGCATTTATAATACTGAAAATGAAAGAAACAGCAAGAAACATCTGTATATATGGTGCATTACTTGTCTTTGACATAAGCAAACAAATCGTTCAATGCAGATCTCAGTGGTAATCTCACTACAAAGCATTTCTGATGTCTTGTGTGGTGACCTGCACTTAGACCAGATTAGTTACTCATAACCATGTTACGCTGTTTTTCCTTTGTTTTCTGTTTTATTAGTTTTTGGGGTCGCTTTGACAGATGAAGGTTCTCAGGTGGCTTAGCGTGAGCTCTCTTCTGGGATAAAGTGTACCAGAACTATGTCAGAAATGCTGGATGAGTCATTGAACATGTTGGTTTCGAGCTCTGGGGAGCTGCTTCTTCTCATAGGCACCCTAGGAAATGGATAAACTGTGCTATGGAGGTTAATGCCTAAAGCTTTCTGTTTTGTTCTGAATGAGAATCACAACCTCCTTGAAGTATTTCACCTTCCAGGTACATCTGGAGCTCAGCAGTTTGACGGCATTGCTACTGACGGAATCAGTCTCTCAAAACATTTGCTAGACCACCCCTCTTCAGACCACTGATGCTAAAGTTCAGCATGTTTTCAATATAATGGGTATATTTCAGATACAGGTGGTCCCCGATTTATGATGGGGTTACGTTCCGCGAAACCCATCATAAGTCGAAAATATCGTAAGTCGAAAATGAAGTTAATACGCCTAACACACCTCTGCGTGACAGGTGACAGACTGGGAGATGCAGATTGCTGCCACTTCCCAGCATCGCGAGAGCGTATCGCACCGCATATCGCTTGTCCGGGAAAAAAATCGAAATTCTAAATTCGAAGTACGGTTTTTACTGAATGTGAATCGCCAGCTCGCTATCGTAAAGTCGAACGGTCGTAAATCGGGGACCACCTGTATTTGGATTTGTGGTCGGGCATTTTTGGTTTCGCCTTAAAAGTTATGTCGACAGTGTAAATGCTAGATAATAGACAATGGAAATACTCATCTGTTTTGATGGACATTGCAAAAATGGCAATGGTGGTGTTTTTGTGTGCTTAGGTCACTGCTGAGCTTCTTCAGAGCTGAATTTGTTTTTTCTCTAGACTCATAATTCTCTGTTTCAGTATTTATACAACTCAAAATGTTGTATGTTACATGTTCGAGATACTGCATGTATCACAAAAAGTATTCAGCAGCACCTTACTCAAATTATCTCATCTTATTGCATTTAGGTTTGTTCTGCTGACTGATTGTGGCTTTATTCAGAAAGCAGAGAAGTCAGTCAAATGCTGCAAAGGATTATTATATTTATAGTTATTTATTTAGCAGACGCTTTTATTCAAAGCGACTTCCAATGAACTCTACGTAGTATTATCAGCACACACACCTTATTCACCAAGGTAACTTACACTGCGAGATACACTACTTAAACTGGGTCATTCATATATATTTTATAATGTTTTAACACACATACAACTGTATCTTAAAAATGTTTACCCTTTCAAGCTGTTGTAGATGCACGACTTGACTTCCAACACAACATAAAATAAACATGATGAGACCTTAGCAATACTTTTTCTGTTTTTAAAAAGCAAAGCTGCATCGCTTAAACACACGTGACTGGATCTCATGGCTGCTGTTTAGTATCTCAAGCTATCTAATAACTGTGGCACATGGAGCGTGCATATGTTATATATAACTAAATATGAGACCTCTAATCCCCTGTAATGTTCAGAATGTGGAAGACTGCTGGCGTGGCTCCTGGTGGAATTTAGTTCATGGCCCCCTTCTATTTGTTTAATATGGGCGACTGAATGTTTACATTTAAATTTGATAGGAATTAAGTTCATAACTTCTGTGCAATTATAGAAAACAAATAGTACGACAGTGTAACTTAAATAGGATCGACACAGTATCAGGCAGTAGCTTCCCATTTCTGAGAAAGAATAACTTTATGAAGGCTATTAAATGGAAAACCTAAATTCTACAAGACCCTTTGAATATCCCTCGCTGGACTAGGGTTTTGCCATCATGATCTTTCAAGAAATAAATGCAGTCCCAGGGAGACATCAATCTCTGAGATGGGCTGATCTCCCGTGCTGGTGCTGCATTCTGCCAGCAGTGGGAAGAGGTCTCCCAGGGCTCTTGTTGTTTACTGCTCAGTGGAAGCTTCTGGAAGGCAGGGCATTCTCTGTCCCAATGTAAACTCTCCCACCTCTGCCTAAAAGTCCCTGCTCTTATTCAGTTTTACATCGTAGCCCGTGTTTCATTCGGACTGAGTCTCAACCTCCTTCTCTAGTACCCCTGAGAAAGATATTTACCCTGAATTGCTCCAGTAAAACAGTTACCCAGCTGTATCCATAGATGATCAGTTGTAAGTAGCTCAGTATACAAACCTCACATTGTAAGCTGCTTTGGAGAACATCATCACCTAAATTAATAAAAAATAATGATTTCCACACCTATGCTCCTCTCTAACAGGGCAAAACGGCATCCAGCCTGAGAAGAGTGAAGTCTCCATTTCCTCTAGGGACTACAGTTTAAACTTGACTCAAATACCCAAAGTCATCACTGTTGGCTTTTTTTTGGTTTTCACATTTTTTACAAGGCTTCTCTCTTCTGCCCATAAAACAAGGATTCCCACCACCAGGAAGAGCACGTGGTGTGATTTATGTTGTGTTCAGTAGGCCCAGATTGGCCTGGGTTCCCTAATGTACATGGAGCCAGGCTTGGCCAAGAGAATGGGAAGTTGCAGCTTCCAGCCTCCAGACTCTACCTAACTGTAAGACTACACTGTAAGCCAGGCAATGTGAGAAGGGGTAAACTGGAGGAAAAGCGCTGGGAGAAGATAGTCGTTAAAATGTAGGTCAGATGTTTGCAAGCATGGTTCTGGGCGAGAATTTTTGTTGACCCAACACACAATGGCAAGCTACATCTTAGATCCAAGGCGTTGTGTCATGCCCCAGGTCTAGGATTGTACTGTCCATTGGTCCCATGCTCAGGGGTCTAGGTGCTGGTGACTAGTCACACTTGGGAGCTTTAGGTCAAGTCAATCCTTCCAATTGTGAGACTTCAGTAAGATACACAGCATGAACAAAGGGTGACTGAAAACCCACAGATGCATACAAGTTCTCACTAAAGAAAGAGGTAAATTGAATTTTGGCAACACCCGTGAGAAATCATTATACTTAGAATGATATAAATGTACATTTCCAATATTAATCACTTTGGCCAGCTGTTAGTTTCATTTCTAAATAGCGACTGTTCCTTGATTAATATGCAGAAGGATGAAAAGGATGATTTAGAACACTTGGATGATGCATGAATGCATGTCAATCTGAAATTCTGAGAGTGGCTGTAATTTGTGACACTCCTGACATCCCATCTGGGAAAGTAATAATAGTCGGTGAAGTTGGATGGATGCGCGGGGGGGGAGTATTGTGGTGGAGTCCAGACACACAGCTGCAGACATTGGATATTCACATTCTTTTGTGTTTTAATATTCAGCTAAATGTTTAAATGACTGATCCAGCGTAATGTAGGCCAGCTTTGGCTTCCTGGCGGCAGCAAAATCAATTCACGGTTTTTATCAATTTCGGAAACAACGCCGTCATTTTTGTGATGGTCGAAAATTTGTTCCGATTTTATTGACAGTTCCATCATAAAAGCCTCAAATTCTCTGGTCATTTTTTTTTCCATAATCAGCATATGGAATTTTTAACCCTTTACACTGGTTAAAACGACTGCAAGACGGTTTGGTTTCATTCCTGAGTGAACTGAGATTGAAACAGCTGTTTTTTTCCCCTCTTTTAAGGCATGACCAGTGTTTCTTTCTGTCCAGTTCAAGTTGTTCTTTGTCTGTTTGACTAGAGGTCCGTGAAATTCCAATTCATTCTTGTGGGGATATGCTGATAAAACAGACCCCCATTGTGCCTGTTACATTTATCCTTTGTACTTGACAGAAGATTGGGACCAGTGAGGTGCAGGTGTTCAAATTCATATTTATACAGAAGTTTCACTCTGCAAATATCTGTTTTTTGTTTTTGGGTGGCAAATAACCTTCCCGTTTTCCTGTCTGTACCATGGTGAATTGTCCTCCATGCTTTGACATTCCATCCTGCTTTTCGGAAAACAGTGTGATGCCACTCACAATAACAGTTGATGAATCGAAAGTAATTATATGACTTGTTCTTTATTTTTGCAACCCTCTTACAAATGTGTTAGAATGATGTATTTTCAGATTTTTCTGTTTTATCGGTTTGTTTTCTCACATTGCCACTTCAGTTTCAGTTAAGGCTTTTCAGGGTAGTTTCAGCTGAAAGATGGCATCTCCAGAAAGCCATTCTAGTCCATGTTTACTGCCTGAACATTGTGTGACTTTCCATTAAAAATGGCACTCCGGCATAACCATGTATGGACGAGTGACCCAGCGTAAGCAGTGTATCTAGCAGTGTAAGTCACCGCGGTGAATAAGGTGTGTGGGCTCATAACGCTACATAGAGTTCATTGGAAGTCGCTTTGGAGAAAAGTCTCTGCTAAATAAATGAATGTAAATGTAACCGACCATGTAACACTGCAGCAAGTCTTAGTCTGTCTTGTGGAATCCCAGGTTAATGCGTTCAGCTTATTATGGCTAAAGAAGAGAAGACGGCAGCCAGTCCTCACGGAGATAAGTGGAACAGTTCATTGGGTCAGGTTTGAGCTATGACCCCAAAGGTAACACGCTGTTTGAGTTCTGCCTATCACTATGTCATCACATGGTGTCAGTTGTCTTACTCCTCGACCAAGCTCCAGATCATGCCGCCACATTTTCTTTTTAAAATACCAGCCAGCCATGAGGTCATTACTGACTCCCTCTATCAAGGCCCACTTTTAATGTGTTTCAGAGCTGGACTGGGCAGATGTGCATTGTCTTAATTAACCTAGTTTAAACAATCTCTCATCTAGTCAACATATCCTGCCCTTTCTCCTTTTTCCCCCCCATGTCTTTATTTTTCGGTTGTTGTTTTTCCTGTACGTTGGTTTCCGAACAGATGTGTGGCTTTATACTGTGGAATAACCAAATGATGACTAAATCAGTCAAAACAGCAAAAGTACCTTGTTTAGCATGGGATTCTGATTGAGAATTCTCATGTAGGTTCTTGGAGGACAGACTGAACTGCTCTAAATTGTTTGAGATTCAGTAAAGAAAAATAAGGGTAAAGGAAACAAACACAATTGAGCTTATTGTGCTTTACACTCAGTTACGGTGAAGAGGACCACTGTTGGAACAGCTTTGTTACATGGCGGGAATGAGAAGTACCCATTAAGTACCCAAAAAGTCCGTATAAACATACGTTACACTGATAATTTGATATTAGTGTGTGAGTGACGGAGAGAGTGTGTATGTGTGTTCCACTGATGTATGGATGAGTGACCCAGTGTAAGTAGTATATCTGGCAGTGTAAATCACCGTGGTGAATAAGGTGTGTGGGTTCATAACACTACATAGAGTTCATTGGAAGTTGCTTTGGAGAAAGGTGTCTGCTAAAAAAAAAAAAAATGTAATGAAAATAATTGGTTAGCTGTTGACGTAAACACAAATTCTTCCCCCCCATGTTTTAATACACTTTATTGTCAGGTTTTTGAGAACTTCTTGTGAATTTCTTGTGAATTTCTTGGAACTACAGTACTGTAGTGCCCTGAACTCGGGATTCAGATGGGGCAAAGAAAGGCGCATGGCAAGTATTCATTGTCAACGTTTTCTGGAACACCGGCACACAGTGAAAGGTATAGGCACGGATTACCATCCATCCATCCATCCATCCGTCCATCCATCCATCCATCCATCCATCCATCCATCCATCCATCTTCCTCCGCTTATCCGGGGCCGGGTCGCGGTGGCAGCAGTCCAAGCAGAGTCCCCCAGACTACCCTCTCCCCGCACACCTCGGACAGGTACGGATCACATTTACGTTTATTCGTTTAGCGGACGCTTTTCTCCGAAACGACATACAAAATACAGTTTGTGCATTACTTTAGGAGAAAGATACAGCAGATTTGTGACTCTTAAGTACAGTTAGTTTCCTTCCTTCACCATATGTTCTGACGTTCATGACACAAGTAACTGCATAAAACTTTACCAGAATATCGCCGATTCCTAATCACCTTCCTAGTAATTTTTTTTTTTGTGGGAGATACATATAAACATTTAGGTTACATTGCAGGAGTGGCTCTGTCAAGGATTGATCTGAGCATAATCATGAACATGTATACCTTGCGGACGTGAACACTTATACCTTACATGACCTTAAGAGATCGTAGACTGAGTCCGGAAGAGATGAGTTTTAAGACTCTTTTTAAACGTGGACAGAGATTCAGCAGTTCTGAGTGAGAGGGGGAGGTCGTTCCACCAGAATGGAGTCAGACCCGAGAACCTTTGTGCTTTACCTTTTGGATCAATGGACCTGCACCTCAAGCCAGCCTTTCCAACCCTTTTAAGCCTTTTTCAAACTTTTCTTAACTTTTTTACAATGGCCAACATGCACTCACGCCCTTGTAATCCCTGGCAGATAGTATAATCCCTATAACATCTTTAACACTCTTCCCACTATTGCCAACTATTTCCAATGATCATTGTTTCCCAAACGAACATGACACTTCTCATTAATGCTGGTCATTACAGAACATACATTTTTCGCCCCTTCATTTCACATTTGTAGTATTCTTGTGTTTTTCTTGTGAATTTTGCAAATTTATTTAAATTAATGAAAGTAAAAAAAAAAAAAAGGTGTTAATCTACTGAAGAACAATGAAGAAATCTGTGTCCTGGTATTCCCAAACTACCTAGACTTACTTTATTTAAATAGCTATTAAGAGAGGAAATGGAGTAATAGTAACATACAAATTTAGGATATCTTTGTTTTTTTAGAAATATCTTGTTCATTAGAGGAACACTGTTTAAATGAGCCTTTGAAATCTTATTTGCATTGCCTCATTTGCGACTTTGCGAAATCACAGCCTTGGAAAATTTTAAGCAGCTTTAATATTTTTTAAGACTGTGACATCCACCCCTGACTTTTCTGGACAATTACACCAGAACTGGCCTGGATTTCAGAGAACGAACATGACATATCCAGGTGTCATCCCTTAGGAACTTCCAGAAGATCCAATTGTAGAAGTTAGTTCAGGGGTGTGTGACCGCTTCATGACACCAACCATCTGCAGAGGGGTGCAGCGTTCCCTCTGCTGGCTGTCGTCTCGCCAGGGCAAATGAACAAAGAATAAATCATCTGGGCGGCTATACTGGCTATTTCGAGTGAGCCTACTTAATTTGGAGCTGTGCTCTGCACTGGACTGCCACATCTGAGATGCTCATATAAAAGTGCCGAAATCAGTCAGGCCTTCCCATTGCATGCTGACCCCACCTTTACCTATTCCATTATCTCTATTTGTCATTATGAGAAGAAAGACGCTGGCTTCAGGCTTTGAGCTCAGTAAACATTGAAGAGAGCTCATGCGGCCCATCCAGAATTTCACATCGGTGCGTGTCTTGTTTGTGCGGGCGGCTGTAAGAGTGGACAGAGTGAGGATAAATCAAAGCACCCACCTCACTGGAAAGTGTTAAGTTACACAACTATTTCTGATGATCATGAGACACAGTTCTGTGAGAGGCCTTCTGCTCCACATCGCTAAACATGCACTGATTGAACTGTGCAAGTTAAGATCTAGTATGGTAGTCAGTGGACAATGTATGTGGATGAGTGTTGCCTAAGTTATAATAATAATAATAATAATAATAGAAAACAGACATAATTCAAATGTACGTTATCTGACTTGATACAAACTTGAGTACATATATTTATGGTGTTGTGTATTTTTTTTGGCTTAAAAATGTAGTTAGTAATGTAAAATAGTTTGTTTCCTTATATTATATCCATGTATCGTAGGTAAGCTGTGTTAATGAAAGCAGTAACTCTTCGGACTCTCAGGGCAAGTTTTCCTGCACTCCACACAGTGTACCCTGCAGTATTCTCCAGGGAAAATTCTCCGACATTCCAAGCGTGACTTCCACAGCGGATGTGCTGTATACAATTCCTCCTGTCTGGTATGATGTACATTCCTAGTCCTTATGTCTTTCCTACCAGTGGCTCCTTGAGAGGATTTCTACAGACTTAAAGCACCCTGCAATGTCCACACACAGCCTGCTAGTATAATGACTAGTATAAAACCCTACTGGTTCTTGTGAACGGGCAGTTTTTCGGAGCTGAAATTTTTTCTGAAAACAGATTTTTAGTCTTTGCTTTTATTAAGACCAGGGGAAGCAGTACAAATGTAAGGCATGAACAATTTTAAAATATTTTCTTTGCGGCGCTTCTATTGTTTCAAAATTTGTTTGTCGTAACACTTAAAACGTGGCTCATAAATTGAAAAATAGTGTAATGACTCGTGTTACTGAGGGGTGTCATGTTTGAGCAGGAACAGATGTTTATTGTATATAGTTGGGAATTGTAGGTAAAATGTGAATTAGTTGTTTAACCGCTGTGGGGGGCTGACGGGGGTCAGTATGTTGCAAATTGTGAGTGGGGGGGGGGGGGGAAGCTCGAGAACGGCTAAGCAGGTTGGGAAGACTGCCTTGAGGTATAGGTCCTTGAGGAAAAAATGGTCTTCGAACCAAGAGCATTATTTTCTTGTGTTCGTGCTTATATCTCTCTCGCTCTGTGCCATTGTTCCAATAAACGTTCGTAATGAACGATGTCTCTGTGTCCTTCTGTGCCCCATCCGAACCCAGAGCACGGCACGCTACAGTAGGTATAGCATACTTTTTGTGGATTTGATCCCTGCTCAGTCTGTGTGGAGTTTGCATGTTCTCCCTGTGTCTGTGTGGGTTTCTTCCGGGTGCTCTGGTTTCCTCTCACACTCCAAAGACCTGCTGTTCTGGTTTACCCATAGTCTGTGTGTTCCACTGATGTATGGAAGAGTGACCCATTGTAAGTAGTGTATCTGGGTGCTCTGGTTTCCTCCCACAGTCCGAAGACATGCTGTTCAGGTTCAACCGTAGTGTGTGTGTGTGTGTTCCACTGATGTGTGGATGAGTGACCAAGTGTAAGTAGTGTCTCTAGCAGTGTAAGTCACCGCCATGAATAAGGTGTGTGGGCTCATAACACTACATAGAGTTCATTGGAAGTCGCTTTGGAGAAAAGTGTCTGATAATAAATATAAGAACGTGTTTGTATATCAATACCAACCTGAAGGTGTATAGCTGTAGCCATATAATTTGCATCATATTCTACACTGTTCCAACAGACTATACATCCTAACACATGCATTCTTCATCAACTCATCATCACTCCATCCCATGTTCATTTCTGTTGAATAACTTTTAATTGTTTAGTTCTCCGTACGTTTGTTGCTGACACATGTGAGGATGAGTTGACTGGTTAATGTGTCCTGTCTTCCTGTGACCTTCTCTTCTAACAAACAGCTCAGACTGAAATATGAAGCATCGATACGTTAGAAGACGAGACCACTGGGTCTCACGTTTAAGATTCCAACTGCACGTTAATTCTAGGTTTTAAAAGCTACCTTTAATTGTTACCAGAAACAATCATCACTGTATCTCAGTCCCTTGATTTAACATATTTATCCATTTTGTAGTCTGAGGTCAGTTTGTGCTTCTCTGGAAAATGCCAATGAATACTTTTTGGAAATGAGACCCAAATGAGAAGCTGTTTGCTTGGGAACACCGAGTTTAGATAGTCCTGCTAGCTGGTTACCTTGGCAATGAGATCTTAAATTTCCTTCAAATATCTACATCCATCTTTTTACCTTCTCTGCTGTGCTATTGATTTTTGTTTGTTCATCTGGAAAGTCCTGCGGTAATTAAAATTACATAAGTTGTGTGAGCCTTATGGTGATTCTTAATGTGGATTTATTGTTTAGCAACTCGTAAAAATATTTGTGGGATGAACTGCAGGATTCCTGTTAATGATTCAGAAAATAAAATGAAATGTTCCTGGGTGGAAACAGATGAAAATGAGGGGGGGGGGGGGAAAATCCACTCTGAAATTATTTCTATTCTTGGTTTTTATACACCAGCTGTTAACTGAAGAATTCATCATGATTTACCGAAGCGCTATTAAAACTACGTGAATATTACGAGAATTCGAGTTTCTTTCGGTCTAAGCGTGCCAACAGTCTCTTGAACAAATATGGGTAGGAAACACTGTATTTCCATCCGACGCATTTGGCACATTTTATATTCACGACCATAAATTGAGGATGGTGCGCAACTATGAGAAGACGAACATCTCTTAAAACTGTTTGTCTAAGAAGCTTAATCTAGTCATCTAGCGTATTTGCGTCATTACATTTTGTCAACCCCGATTAGCAGTAAAATGTATATGATATGGCATGAAATGCATATCACAAACAAGAGAAATAAATACTGTTTTCAGTGGCTGGTCTCAATACAGATTAGCACAATTTATGTATTTATATTTACATATTTATTTAGTTGATGCTTTTTACAAAGTGACTTACAATATTGAGCTACTTATTATCTTGTGCCCCCATATATTGTAATACTGTAAAAATGTAAGGATGGGGTAGTTCTTCATAGTGATGGTACTGAAATAGTGATCTGGACAAATTACTTTTAATAAGCTGGGGGAATTGCATGATCCTTAAAGGAAAAAAAGGATGCTGAATGATACAGTTTATTGCCACTATTTAAGATCCAGCTTTAAAACTGGGTTTTATGTCTGGAACGAAAGACACACTATGTTAGGCTATCTCCTTAACAAACAACAGATTGCAGTGCAGTCTCACTCGCTGAATCACAGCCAGCCAACACATGGGAAACAATCTGCCTCCGAAGTGCCGTCCCACCGGAGAGTACTCATTCGGAAGAGATGCAGATACATTTGATGAACCCCCTTTGTGGTGGAAATCACTGGAAAGGGTTGAGCTTCTGTGCTAACGACGCTTTGTCGGGCCTTGTTCGAGCTCGAAGCCGGCCCCAGCGCGCTGACTGCTGTCCGTTCAGTATGCGCCTTAGGGCAGGACGTGGTGGGGGCGGACGGTGGGGTGACGGGAAACCGGGAGAGGTATTTACCTCTGCTGCGCACAAGATTATTAGGAGTGAGGGGCATCAACTTTGGAAAGGGCTTGTAAAGCTTTCTTGAGTGACAGGTGAGATTCTTGCACTTTAAAACCCCCTGCGCTCCTCCGCATTGCTCTCGTTCAGCTGCGCGTTCACACACACACACACACACACACACACACACACACACACACACGTGCCTGTGTATTTGAACTTCTCTCTCAGAGTCACATTCCTTTTTTTTAAAGTTCCCGACTAAAAGGCATACAGCTGGATTTTATCTTTCTGCTGCTAGAGGAGAAGAGTGGACATGAGGATAAAGTGCAATTGTGTCTGACTTATGGTGTTTTCCAACTTTACACACACACACACACAAGAAATCGCTTACAAAAAATTGATGGAGCTTCTTTTGTTGTCTTGCAAGTTTATTTAAGGAGATGTTTAAAAATTCTTTCCTAAGGGTTTCGTCTAACTTGGTCTTTAGTGTATGAGAGATCTATCAAATTTCTCATTATTCAGCGTATTATTATTTTTTTCTGCGCCAGTCAAAGGAGGCTTTAATTGACACTGGGGTACCAGACTGAGGAAAGTGTGTGTGCCTGTGTATAACCTTCTGCCCACTATAATAACTCGACATCCTACTTCCCCAGTTCGCAGTGTCCCCACCCAAGTCACCGGTCATCAGTACCGACAGGCCTCCTCTAAAGTTCATTGCTGCTCAGTGACCTCCTGACCCAATGGTATCTGCTGTTGAGGAGTGAATTTTACACCGATCTTTTTGAGGGAACCATAGCATGACGTGAGACGAAACCCCGGTAACCCCTGACATGAGCACACATGTGGCCTCGCATTTCGCTACTCCGACCCCCGTTAACCACTCACCAAGGGAACATGCAAAGGTTTATTTTACTAAAGGTCATTTCAGTAATAATTTCTAATCTGTTTTATTCCCCCTTTATTTCTGCAATAGCTGGGATTTTACATGTTTCTTTTAACCAGTCACATTTAATAATGGCTATGTAACTGATCTTTTGCAGCACTGTTTTATATTTTTGGTATTCTCTGTTGTGATTATACTGTAATTGCAAATTCCTTTTCACTCTTAACATAAATAAACTCCTTTATGCACTAAAGCCCTTCTTCCAGCTGATTGGTTATGGGTACAATGATGTAATGCAATCCTGCTTTGCTGATTGGATGTCAGAAGCAGTGAGGAAATGTACCGCAGGCTAATGCTGTGTGGAGGGTAGAGAATGATAATTGCGTGAGAAACGTGTGTGAAAAGGGAAGGAAATGCGTGGGTGACATGGTGGCACAGCGCCTGGGTGGTGCGAGAGGACGTGCGTTCGATCCCCGCTCAGTCTGTGTGGAGTTTGCATGTTCTCCCCCTGTCTGCATGGGTTTCCTCTGGGTGCTCTGGTTTCCTCCCACAGTCCAAAGACATGCTGTTCGAGTTCACCCATAGTGTGTGAGTGACAGAGAGAGAGTGTGTGTGCTCCACTGATGTATGGATGAGTGAGCCATTGTAAGTAGGGTATCTAGCAGTGTAAGTCACCACGGTGAATAAAGTGTGTGGGCTGGTAACACTACACAGAGTTCACTGGAAGTCGCTTTGGAGAAAAGTGTCTGATAAATAAATAAATATAAATGTAAATGCTGTAATAAACCCTGTAAACAAATTCAATTCATGAGAGCCAATGATTTGCTAACCACAGATGAACCTGCTGATTGGACAGAGTTATGTAACAAGATACACGCAAAACAACTAACTAACAAGGAGATTAGCAGCCTGTGTTGCAGATGAATTAAAAAAGGCACTTTCAGAAAGAGTCTGATTTTGCTTCTTGAGTCATTGGAAGAGATTGTACAGTAGTGATAGTCTCTCAGTCAGGTATCCCATCAAGTATCTCATGAAAAATAGGGAACATAGAATATACACGCTGACTGAAACCACTTGTCCCAAGCGGGGTCGCGGGGAGCCGGAGCCTAACCCAGCAACACAGGGCGCAGGGGGAGCGGACACACCCAGGACGGGATGCCAGTTCATTGCAAGGCACCCCAAGCAGGGCTCGAACCCTAGACCCGCCAAAGAGCAGGACCCAGTCCAGCCCGCTGCGCCACCGCATCCCCTGGCACATGTAATACTTTCTTAAAATGTGATGCAATCCTTTCTTTTGAACAGGGAAGCTAGAAGGATGAGGATAATATGATGATGTTTCGGTGATTTTGACTAACACCTCATCTCTTATTCTTCGACACAAATGTTAAGTCAGAAGTGAACAACTGTTTGTGTGAATTCTCACTGAAGTACTGCTCTTCCAGCTCAGATGCTTTTTCAGGCTAAAAGATGCCCTGCATGCAACAGTGTGAGCATAAACTGGTTAAAATTAATCCTGTAGTTCAATAGTCAGCATGTGCTTCATCAGTTTTCCAGTGCTGTTCTTTTCAAAATCAATTTTTCTAGGTTCTTGGTCGGTACAATTGAAACAACATTCACATGTCAGTCTGCATTTGTATTGCAGGTATCTGCGCTGACCCCTGCTTTTCTCTTCATTTTTTCCAGCTGTTGACTGGGACTCTGGATGGGAAGCTGCAGCTGTTCAGACCCAGCGATGGAGCCGCCGTCTCCGCAACTGGAAGTTAAAGCAGGAAATCACGGCGAGGTGAAGGCTGAATTCGCCTGAGTGTTGCTGTTTTTATTTTTCATTGCGTGCGCGTGCTTTGTAAACCGTTGATGGGATTTCTTAAAACGTCCACAAAGTAAAAAAAATGACAATTTCAAGTTGAAGTCTCTTTTACTAAATCACAGTAGTGTTTTTTTTCATAGACTTGTAATTGGAAGGTTCCTAGTTCGAATCCCTCTTCCCACTGAGGTGCCACAGAGCAAAGTTTTCGTCCTGGATTGCTCTCGTAAAAAGTACAGAGTTTTATGCATGGGTGAAAAAACATCTACATTTTCGTTTACATTTATTCATTTAGCGAACGCTTTTCTCCAAAGCGATTTGCAATGAATACTAAGTAGTGCTCAGCTGACACTTTTTCATCGAAAGTAACTTACCCTGCAAGATACACTACCTAGTACACTCATAAACACCGTAGTACAGTAGGCCCGACATTGTAATTCTCCTTGGACAATGTTGTTTGACAAATATTTCACAAACTTGTTTTGGTTTTGATATTTTCTTTGTTGGAATTTTTGTTGGAAAACCATTTACTGTGTATATGAACGAAGTCTACAGTCTTACTGAAATTTAAGATTTTCTTGCAATATTTATACACGCTTGGGTGTTTTTTTTGCGAGAAATGGGTTCTGTCTTGCCACCCTTCCACAAAGCTCACACCTATGGAGAACATGAAAATTGGTTGTGACATGCAGGGAACAGCCAGTTACTCCTATAAACCCCACAGCCCCATTAAGATTGCACTTTTGTTACTCTCAATAGCATCAATGAATAGTTTTCTTCATGCCTGGTCATCAGTTTTGGAGGGAAATCCTCATCTTTACAGTGCTTCGATCGTGTCGTTTCGTCCACTTCTTAATGATGGTTTTTACAGTGTTCTGTTTTATATGTAATACCTTCACCGCTGTTTTATATCCTGCTCCTGATGTGAAGCTTCCAACAAAAACGTCCCAAAGATCTTTGGTTAGCACCTTGTAGACCATGGTCGTCTCTGAACCGTGCAACCGTGAAACTTTCAAGGAAATCCTACAGAAATGGCTGTTTTAATTGCTGCTAATCAGAATCAATTCTGCTTATGTCAGGAGAAGGTTACCTGCATTTGGACATGATTTGGATTTTGATTGGTTAAATTTGAACAAAGCTATAGATGCCTTATGTTAGGTAATCGATATGGTGTACACATATGCGGTCAAGACACTGAACGTTCCTACTTTTAACCTGTTTTTCAAATTATTAATTTGTTTTTCTGTTGTTAAAGGTGAAGAGGTCTTATTAAAGATTAAAATGTTTGGCATTATTTGTCTTCACGTGTATAAAAGCTGAAATTTCAACAGGGGCATGTAGGCTTTTCATATCCATTATTTCATACACTTAACGAGTGATACATTCTGTGATCACACAAACCTACATTTATTTATTTGCCCAGAGCAAACTTTGTTATACTGGGGCAAACACACTTCAACAGCTGACCAAAAAAATACATTGTACAATGTTATTTAAGTTTATGTACTCATCACACTTTAGTTTTACGGTGTATGTTTGTATTGTCCCCTCCCCCTTCGGCCTTACGCCCTGCGTCGCCGGGTTAGGCTCCGGCTCGCCTCGACCCCGCTTGGGACAAGCGGTTGTAGACGTGTGTGTGTGTGTGTGTGTGTGTGTGTGTGTGTTTGTATTGTTGCATACAACTTATTTGTCAAATTTTTATTATTTTATTTATCTTAAGCGGTGTCTATTCAGCGGATAAATACTGGATGAGCGTGACTGGAATTTTTCATCTCTTTGAAAATGAAAATAACTATATTCTGTTTGCTAATATTTCCAAGCTGCTTTGTGCTGTAGCTTCCTGAGGTATTGATTGGAGGGCTGCAGACGACAAAAAACTGGGGAATTGCAGAATGGTTGCAACTGACTTGGCAGGCGGAGGCCACACACCGGATAGATCATATGAGATCATCCACTGCAACACCCGTACTGCAATAAAACACCCCTTTGTTTCAGGGAGTTTCTCCAGCAGGTTTTGGGAAGAGACCAGGCCTCTAAGTTCATTCTTGGCTGCATTTTTGCATAGAGACACATATGATATGGCATTGAAAAATAACTCCGTTTCAAGAATAAAATCCCCCAAATTTCTGTTCTGGTCTGGTTCCATGATGGTTGCGACTCTTCAGCTCATCTGTTAACATTAAGACGGTGTGAGTCAGTACAGCCGAATACAGCACCGACGATGGTCTTTTGTCGTATAATTTTTAATAGCGGCCAGCTTTCATTAAATGTACGTCTTCTGTCCATCCATCCATCCATCCATCCATCCATCCATCCATCCATCCATCCCTCTTGTCTTTTTCCTGTCTCCTTCCACACACTAGAAGCAGCTGTATTTCGTTTCCTCTTTGTCTGGGCTGCTTCTTGTCGGATGTTTTTACACAATCGGTGTCTGAGTATGTGACTGTGCTTGTTGGAATGGGGTTCCGAAACCGGCAAAAGTCACTAGTTTTTCTGATTGGAGAGCAGGGAGTAAAAGGCAGTCAAAGCAGCAAATTTTGGAGTATAAATAGCGAACCTTCATCAAGTGGAAGATAAATTTGTCTGCGGATCACTCCCTAAATGTCTGCCCCATTTCCCAATTTCCCATTAAAGAAGCGGGACACACCGACAGATTCACTGTCTGAGAGGATGTTATGTCTTTTTTATGGCCTTGAGGAAGGCATTCATTTATCTTAGTCATCACGTGAATGGACCACCGTGACACGGCATCATGACAAGTAATTTTTCACAATGAATGAATGAACGAATGAATTCCTCATGCTCAAGTCACCTTACAGATCTGTGACTTCTGTGAATTTCTGAGATTATTTTAGGATTCTAAAGTATTGTGAATTACTGATAGCTGTCCTGGCACAATTTAAGCTGTCGAAAAGGGTATTTATAATGTTACGCATTTCTGAAATGAAATGGAAAAATAGATGTTAAATTACTAAGAACGGAAAGCAATTCTTTTTGTTTTTGTTTCAGTCTTTTTGCATTGCACTCAGTTGACCAAATACCAGTTTCTTTCATTACTCTTGAGCAATTTAAAGTTGCACAGATATCTAGATATATTTTAATATTATAAGCAATCATCTAGAAATATTTTGGCAGTGCTGTTGAACATCATGTTTTTCCACTGAAAATGAAAGGCTATGAATTTATCTTCTAAATGCCCTGCGATGTACTTTATCAAAAATACACTTTGTTCAAATTCCAGGCCAATTACTTTCAGGCACAAGCTCTGTTGTAATTTGTGTCTAATGTCTGGTTGTCACGTACTGCAATCTTTTCATCGAGTTAACATATTCCTTCCCTCAAAACGCATGGGATAGATAGCTTTCACCCCTAAAGTAAATATGATGATTTGTTTTCATTCATGATAGATGGCATGATTTGTAATTTCTCTTCATGAAAAGATGTACATTAATAACACGTAGCAACATTTTATTTCTTTTTTGCAGTGTAAAATCACTTTTTAAGTTTTCGAGAACCTCAAGTAGACTTTCAGAATTGTTCCTTTGTGTACATAATATGCCAACATGTCAGCAACTGATCCGAAAAGTGCCAATCGGTTTTAAAAGGTCATAATCGTTCTTTAGAGTAATAGTGAGAAAATTATATTTCAGCAAAGAAGAGACACGCAGGGGGATGTGTTTTATTGTCATGACCTTCAGCAGACAGGTAGGCCCCTAAAATGTTGAAAAATATTTTTAGAAGTCCCTTAACCGCTTGCGAGTTCAAGAGGTCATTCAGGTAAAAAACAGAAGGAGTCTGTAAGTTCTTTGCACTATGAATTGGAAGGTAATTTTGAATCTGAGACAGAGACAGTTTTTAAACAAATGCAACTTGTTTTTTCCTGCTCTTCAATGACATTTTGTTTGCTTAAACAGCTTTGCATAAATCAGTCGACAAACACTACACATCATCCGAACCGCTTGTCCCATACGGGGTGGCAGGGAGCCGGAGTCTAACCTGGCAACACAGGGCGTAAGGCTAGAGCGGGAGGAGACACACCTAGGACGGGACGCCAGTCCGTCGCAAGGCATCCCAAGCGGGACTCGAACCCCAGACCCACCAGAGAGCAGGACCTGGTCCAGCCTACTGCGCCACCACACCTCCCTCTACAAATGCTATGCTTTGTTAATTAATTGCTTAATTGATGTAGTTTGCTTGTCCAAAATCAAGAAGGTCAAGAACCAGGCAGCCCTTTCACCCCTACAACGAAATGTAAGAAGAACACATTCTGCTGAGTCGGAAAAAAGGGGTTTTTCATGAGCTCCAAAGGGAACGTTCAGGCCACGAATGAGTAATGCTAATTGGGCCAATGCAAAGGGGTCCAATGTGTCACTAGAGTCCTAGACAAAACAGCAAGGGGTTGTGTGAGTGGTGCCAGAACCACTTATAGCTGACCGTATGACTCTGTCTCTGAACTCCTATGATTAGATGAAGTTAAATCTTGAGCAATAGTGTGAAACAGATACGGCAAAGCAAAGACATGCAGTAGTTTGAGCCAAAGAAAGCATTTACTTAAAGCTTCCTCTTGCTCTTGATGCACAGCAGGAAAGCAACCTGGCTTGTCAGTAACTGATAGGCTAAAATATATAGTGTAAGCATTACTAATATTTCCTGTATTTCCGAGTTATATTCTGGATGTGATTTACAGACGTTTTTTTTGCTGCCTCCGTTCACCATACTTTGCCCATCTTTGGAGCAACTGAGAAGGACGGGGAAAAGAATGTGAAAGGAAATGTTTTTCACGAAGCAGGATCGCCCCGACCAAAGTGCTACTCGCTTCGTAAATTTCGGTAGCCCGGTTTTCGCGTCATCTTTCCGTGATTTTGGCCGTATCTGAAAAGACTGACAAGACATACTATCCCCTTTGTGTGATTTACCCCTTAGTAACAGTCTAAGCCACAGAGTATTTGGGAAGGAAGGGTTCTGAAAACAATAACTTACATCAGACAAGAATATTCTTTCTTAAATCATGTCTACTGCCATGTAAACAGTAAGACATCACGCAAGGGAGACTCACCGTAAATTTGCACTATGACTAGGGAGCAGAGCTCTATAGATAGAGGAACAAGAGCCTGTCAGGATGTATTGGTGATGTTCTATGTGTGAATGTCAGGAACAGGCTCTTCATGTCCATATTGACATGAACTAGATCATGACCTCCCATGGCTAGCTTCTGGTCTCAGTAATTTGTACGCAGAGGCCATTATCTTAGCTTCGTTCCTCCCTCGTCGGTTGACGTATTGGGCAAAGAGTGGGCAATGGGCTCTGGTGGCAACAACGATCTCAGCATCTGTCCGTTCGACGTTCATGGTCTTGAGATCTTCTTGAAAGGTGGAACGCCATGGTGGTCGAGCTTGTCTGCGCTTTCCCTTTGGCGGCACCCATCGCATCGCCACCTCTGTAAGTCTCTGGTCGGGAAGTCGCAAAATTCTGGTCGTATCCGTCGTCCAGCAACAGTGCCTTCCAGCCACAGTAGACCACTACGTTGTAGCACCTCTTTGTTTGTGATCCGATTGCCGTAGGAGATGCCCAGAATTTGACGCAAACTGCTTTGGTGAAAAACGATCAGTTTGTGGCCTGTCCTTTTCGTAATCGTCCAGGTTTCACTGGCATAGATGGCTTTTCGGATCACGATGCTGTTGTACCATCTGATTTTGATGTTTGTACTTCGGCCATTGGGTTCCAGTTATACACAACTACCCACCCGCCTCTCTTACTGCAAGGTTTTATCGATCTTTTTAAATGACTGCAGCCCATCCATTTCACTGTTATGTCAGGGTTATTTTGTATTCTGTGGGCTGGGCTGCGTGACGTCTGTGGTACTGCTTATTGGGCAAATTCTTCCCCAGTCAAAAGTTTGAGCGCACATGCACAACCTTTGCAATACCTTAATGAGACAAACTGGGCAGAAGGTTGAAATTTTGACTCTTTCTCTCGGTCTGGGAACAGTCAGTTACAGAACATCTTCAAGGAGAAGAGTAGCTGCAAAGAGCATATTTTTTATCAAACAAGTGAAGAACATTTAAAATTGTTTATGGCATTATTCAAGGGGTTGCTTAACCTAGTGATGTATATGCTGCACACAGTGGAACTGATTATCTAAACCATCTTCAATTAGGTTAAATTTATTGGTGAGGCCTGGAGGCATCTCAATGTTCACTGCCAGTAACAAATGACTTGGATGGTATTAAACTGATTTGTGTTCATGTGTGCATACATGTGTTTGTGCTTCAACATTTCTGTATTTTCTTTATCATATGCATCTGCTTGCATTTACAGCACGTTTGCATGTGTATCCCATTGCGGATTTCTGCACATGCGCCCACAAGCATTAGGTGTCAGTGCATATTCCAGAGATCACATTTTTTTGTCATCAGTAATATTCGCAAATTAATATAAAGTATAACTTTTTTCTCTAATCATAATCTTCAAAATCAAGATCTTCATAATCAAAAGTGACTGAGTGTGTTTGAACAAGAGAGAAAAAAAAATGACAAATAATTTAATAAATATACCTTTAGAAAAAGGATTTCTTAAAAATCATTATATTGTTGAAACCTAGACACAAATATTATGGCATGACATTTTCCAAAGGTTTTTTTTCCGCTTCTCTCATATTAATTTTTGCCCCACAGAGCCACTATCACTTACCTTTACTGTGAAAAGAATGTAGAATACTACATATTGCCACCTATTAACATGGTATTTAAAAATCCAAATTTGTTTTAATGTGTTGAGCTGAAACAAGGAGTTACATGATGAGGACAACGATTTTACTGGAAAGTGCCGAACTTTTTGCTAATTCTCAAACTAGTCTGTAGTTTTTCTAGTGAGTATGTAATGAAGAGGAAAATTAGATTAAGACCTGGGGCTCATCGCTGATTTATTCAGGCGCAGGCCTTAAATCAGAATTTACAAATACAGCCAAACCTCAGGGATCATCGTTCTAGTTACCGTTGCTGCTTTGAACTTGTTTAGGATCAAGATGAGCCAGACTGATTACATTCAAGTTGTCAGAACTGTAAATTAATCCGATTCTTTTTACTGTCCTGAGACAACGTCCCGCAGGAGAAAGGCACTGTCAGTTTCCTGTGCGAAAGCCCAGTCTTTAAATTAAGTTGCAGAATGTGCAAGATAAACTGTCGACTTTATAGCACCGGGTAAGAGTGCCTGCTATTCAGATGGACAAGGTATTGCATAGGGTCTGTGCTAATACTGTTGGAGGAAATCACCAAAAATTGTACATTATTTCATCTAGGTGGGAAACATTAGACATGCACCTAATAAAATTATTAAAATGTCAAAAGAAAAGTTTGCTATCTGTGCATCAGTGGAATTCTGCACTGTTTCAAAGTAGGACAGAACGGTACATTGCAAACTGCTCACGAAATAAATTATGAGCGTATGCACAAATATCCCAATTCCAGGAATGGCCACGCCCACCTGAAGGAGAATTTTGGCCCAATTTCCATTATGTCTTTGCTTCATTTTCCAGGGCTTCTGCTCCAGCCGATGACATGTAGGCTATGAAAATCTTCTCGCTCCAAAGACACTAACACTAACTTTGGGAACTTTAAGCAGGTCAGAATGTTGTGTACAGAAGAATGGGATTAACGTTAATCCAGACGTGAATTATTTGATAGTAGGGGTGTCCGATCAGATGTCCTCTATCTTGTTCCTTTTGTCTTGAGTTCACCGAAAAAAGAAAGAAATAGCCGTTCTGCTTTGCCTTTCATTAAAGTTTTTTTCCCTTTATGGAAAAAAAAAATTAATCTTCCCTGCGATTTTACATGTCTGGCCCAGCTCAAAGTGCTGCCGCACCGCGTTGCCTATTTCGCTCACGAAGGGCACAGGGTTCTGTTCAATTTCGGTGTGTTGCATCTTGCGTGGTCAGTGGTAAAGCAAATTTGTTTGAGTAATGCAAGACAAACCCATGACTCTCACCAAACCACAAAACCACAAGCACCACATACAACATTTGCTCTTGCCAGGCTTTCACCTTTACTGAGCAGTAAACTTTCCAGATACAGATGAAATTTTCCATGCATTTCTAAATTGGACGGCGCCGCATGAAAAGGAACGCTAGACGTGTTCATCGGAGATACTCTTATTTTACCCATCATATTGGTCCTCAGTACTGGGAATACAAATGACTCTAGAGGTGAATGTTTTTTTGGAATATAAGTGCTTCCCTTCGATGACGTAGAAGATATTAACCCCTTAATGACTGTAAAAACCCCCACTTATTCTAAGCATGATTTTCTTTTCATTTCTGAGGAAACAAATGTGAAAAATTGAAAATCGCCGTCACGGAATTTAAGAACCCGCAGTAGATGCACATGTTTTCTACTTACTCAGTCGTAGACTGGGATAGAGCCACGCGTCTTAGAGATGCAGCCTTGCCTGTTTAAGATATTTAAAGGCCAGTCAGCAGCAATACTGTAGAAACAGAAACATTGAATATTTGACAGGTCAAAATACCCCTGATGCATCGCCCTTAAACCGATCAACAAACAGCGTCTTTATGTCCGACAGCAGCGGTAGAGCTAGATGGGAGAAAGACATAGGACACACGTAGCTGAAAGCGTCATGCTGTGCACGTCAACTGTGTTTCATCTGCAGAGGACCCAAGCAGTAGGAGCTGGTGGAACGTTCACTGTGCATAGGGCATTCAAACAGTCTGATGGAACGCCAAACTGTGCATACTCGTTGCCTTTGCATCAGCCAGGGGCGACGACGGACACCGAGATTAAGAGCAGATGCGTCAGCTGCTGAATGCACAATGTATAACAGTTTTTTCTGAGGACATGGATTTAGCCACTGGATCTCTGCTGGATTACAAGGGTGATGTTCTCTCATGTGATACACAGTATTTGTTTATGCATACGCACTTGTGTTTTGGCATTGTACATAGTCCCATGCGGCTGAACGATGGAAAAAAAAAGAAAAAAAAACTTTTGGCTTCATTAGTACAGCTTCCTGATAAGTAATCCGTTGAATTTGCTGAATGGAAAATAGATAGTACGCTTCAGTAATGCTGATACCCTTGACTCACATTGTCAGAGGCGGAAACAGGCACAATAATGGGAATACTGTGAATCCCAGTGTTTGTGCTGAGCACAGATGTGTTTCTTTCTGCCCAGTCTCTCTGTTTACTCTGTTATGATGTCATGACATACAGGAAGCAAGCTGAAATATTGCACGTGTCACAAGAGCTGGTGACGTATTGGAGTAAATATTTGTCTTTATGCCTCGTCGATGTGTTAATATGTACAACTGTGGCATGTTTCGTCTCGATCATGTACCGCTCCTTCAGTGATCCTCTAACTATCCTGCACTGCTCTGAATGAGTAACCCTGTAATAAATGACAGCTGGACAACAGCAGTACCTACTTTTTCTTAACAGATGGATAAAGTTGCGGAACTGTACGTTTGGTAATTATATGTACTATAACCTATATGTGACTAAATCCTCACTCAGAATCATCAGCATAATCTAATCTGGAGAATTGCTAATAAATCATTCCTAAGCATTTAAAAATGACCATGAAAAGAAAAATGCAAAATTATCACATGACTATATAAAGAAGGATGAAGTTTTGCACATACTTAGAAATATGAATTTCACGATGAATCCATTGTGGCACCTCTGATGTCATTGTGCATTCCTCTGTGTTTTGAAAGAATGTGCTTTTTCTATGATTTCTTTTTCCAACACATAAGGTGTTTCTGATGACTGAGAGAAGCAGCACATTAATTCTGTTCAAAGGCACAAACGTCACTGGTTTGCAAAAGCTAATTCTCATAAACTGGGCGTCCCGAAAAAGGGTTTGCTCGTATTTCCTTTTCCGAAATGATACCTTCCTCCATATGATCATGTCACGCATCGGTAAGTCCTCACACCCAAATAACATACAATAGTCTGCTGTTTCCTTATTTTCGTGGGACAGGCCGCTTTATCCAAGTGCTTTCCACAGCTAACAATTTATCTCGTATAAATCTTTAAACGGCTTTACATAAACTTTTCAACTTTTAAACATTTCAAGGCAAATCTATTTCCCAAGGGTAGCACAGCAGTTTTTCTGCTATTGGCAGCCTCAGGTCCAGCTTGCTTAATGGCTACACCAGCGCTCCAGGAGTGTAGAGAGAAATGCTACCTGAAATGGCCCTGCAGATGGACTGGGGTTTTGATGGCCAGTTTGGCTCAAATTCAGTGCCAGTTGGGCAATGTGGTTTCACTAACAGTCCAAAGCGTCTGTCTCGAAGAGACGCTTCAGCTCTTTTGCGAAAGCCTGCGGGAAAGTGATCGTCGTTTTAACTCGGTGCTGCAATTGCCCGTGACGCTTGATTGAACATTTTATTGTGCGGAAACACCAGGCAGCATTTCCCATCTGTGCCACGTGGCTCTTCAAGTCGTTTCTCTTCAGCTGAGCTCTGACATCTTTGCAAGCATCTGGTGCTTGATGCGGGCACCTGCCATTCACCCTCCCCGATTCCTCAGGGATGAAGTTTTTTTTTTTTTCTTGAGAACGTGTCACGGACAGCCCAGGGCTCAGAATGACACGGTCAGCGGGAGGCTATCAAACCGGATGAGAACTTCGAGCCAGTCGTGGATTTGATCTCTGCGAAAAAGACCCTCCTCCTCCTATCCTTCTATTTTTTCATTCTTTAGACGACACGTCATACTCTTAAGATTTTGACGGCTGACACCGCGACAGTGCGGTGACACAGTTAAGCTATAACCACATGTACGGTACTAGTCAAAAGTATGGGTACACCTTGGCATCTGCGAAAAGCTTGTAGGAAATGATCTAGACAGAAGAACGAAAGCAAAGGAAGCCACAGGGGCTCCGCATAAGAACGCGAAAGGCCTATCGAGTGATTTCGTTTTAAAATTGTTAAATAAATATGTTGTGGTTAGAATTACCTTGCAGCCATTGTGCTCAGTCTTTTGACTGCTGCTGCAAAGAAAAAACTTTCTGTATCCATTTCCTTCATATTTTGTATGAAACTTGAGTTCCACAGTGAGCACTGGATTTTGAGCTATGGTGTTATATTGTGTTAGGGTGAGACAAAGAGCGAAGTATAATCACTAATTTGCCCTGTGATGCAGCAATTGCATCAGGTATTTTAGTATATCAGAATTTTATATACTCCAGCAATATGTAATCATACATGTCAGTGTCAAGGTTTGTGTTTCAGATCCTAAAGGGCTACAGCTATACATAGTTAAGTGTGATATAAGGTTAAAATGCAGGTCATTTATAAGTGAGCACATGATAACCCAGTCTTACAGTTCCAACAGCACACGTAGGCTGTCCAAAAAACAGGATTTGCAGAATTCTGCAGATATAGACCATTCCCATCAGTGGTTTTGAACCTGATTAATTTGTAAACATGTAATATCTTCAGTGGCTGTGCAGAAGAAACACCCCTTAATGTCTCTGTCTCTAGCCACGTTTCGGTTACCACGTCTCCGGTTCGCCGACCCCGTAAGGTCAGGCACTTCATTAACGTTATTAAAAACATCTTGAGCCGCGCAATAAGATAATGTGCTTTGGTTGAATGGTATGCAACACCTTAATTGAATGCAATAAGTGAATCTAAGGAGATAGTATGAGAATTGTGCGTGCGCTGTCAAAAACCGCACTGGAAAAAAGTTGTATTTGGAATTGGAATTGGAAGAGGGAGGAAGCCAAGGACTGATTGGAAGAACATTGCTTCTCAGCAGACAGAAAACGTCAAGGAAACATTGCGAAAAACAGGACGGAACCTGTCGTGCAAACTGACTCTGATGCACTTTATCAGTTAGTATGCACAATACAGACATACCGATACTCCGTCTTAAAAATGATTCGTTCAGCAGCAGTAAATCTAAATATTTCTGCCTCTGACTGAGCAATTTGCTGCTATTTTAATGTTTTATTTCTGGACAAAACCACAGTTGACCAATGATGGTTTTGAGCCGAAATACCAGATCATAACCGACTGGTGACTGTACTGTAATTGTAAGATATTCAGCCTGTGGTACTGTAAAACAGCACTGCTAGGCTGCATTGATGCCTGCAATTCTACACAACTGTCTGACTGTATTGTATTCAGCCCTCAAGAACTCTTCTACTAGATTAAATTTATTCCTCCTTATTCCTTATTTATTGTTAAAACACCACTACTGGACTATATTCTGCATATAGCGGCTCAAACCTGCAGCGCTGGACTACATTCGGTCTTTCAGGCTGGATGATTCCAGTACTGCTTCATACTGACTGAAGTGCCGTGAAACCGTGCAGCTCCTTTTGTGCCCAGGGACCCAAAGCCAAGCTCCTCCTCTGTAGGACGAAAGTCGATCATCGAGTTTCCCTCATACTGCGTTTCGCTCTCTCATTCCCAGACTGCTGTTCTAGTTTCCTTCTCATTTCTCTCCGCTTTCTTCTCCTGCTTCGTCTCCGTAGCCATTTATCCACTTTTTTCCGTGTTCCCAAATTCACTTCTATCCACAGCTCAGAACTCGCATTCATGGTTTTTTGCTGGAGTAGTTGTGGGAATTTCCTCTTTTCTGCAGATCTTTTTAGAAAAGTTTTTGTTGTCACTGGGCTTTCTTATTTCCAGGACAGTTGTTTTAGGTTTGTGCTTTATGGATTCGGGTTTATCTCATTGTAGACAAGCTCATAATCATGTAACTTCTGCAGTCCAACATAGGTCTTTAGCTTTAGACTCAGATGAGCATGTGCAGTATGTCATACATAAGAAGCATAATTACAGGTATTGGGGGTGGCAAAAAATATTAGCAATAAGACTCAAAAATACTGGGGCAGACAAATAATAGCTGCTTGAACATTGAGAGGACATGCGTCCCCACCTCTTGTTACCGTATTCTGTGCATCCCTTCATCTCAGATCGACAGTTGCCTTTTCTTCAGAAAATGTCCTGTTTTCAGAACCTTCAGTCAACTCTTCCGCAATCCTGTGTTCCAAGTCTTCTCCTTCTTGACTGGTTTATGGTATCCCTACAGTAGTCCATCTTTCAGTGACAACTCTGTCACATCCAGTAACACTGAAACACCAAGGAAGAAGACAGGTAAAGTATTTTCTGTCTCTTTCTTTGAGATGTTTTGAGAGTGGAGAAATTCTTGACTCATTCCTTTTCCTTACATGAGAAGAAGAGGCAAGGTGGTTTTATCAGAAGTATAGAGGAAAAGGTTTTAAAATAGTCCCAACAACAATATCAAGAAGCTTCCATCTGGCCACTATGCAAAAAAGAGCAAATCGGCAGAGTGCTGCAGTGATGGTTGACCTTCTGGAAGTTTCTCCCATTTTCACATTGGGAGACCATTGGGTTCTTGGTCACCTCTCTTACCAAGGCCCTTCTCTCCCGATCGCTGAGTTTGGCTGGACGACCAGATCTAGGAAGATTCATGGTTGTTCCAAACTTGTTCCATCTGAGAATTATCCAGGCCACTGTGACCTTGGGAATCTTCGATGCTTCAATGCTATGGAAATTTTTTTGTAGCCTTCCCCAGATCTGTACCTCAACATAATCCTGTCTGTAAGACCTGCAGCCAATTCCTTTGATACCATGGCTTTGCTTTTACTGTGATACACATTGTCAGCTGTGGGACCTTACATAGACAGGTGTGTGCCTTTCCAAATCATGTCCACTCAATTGAATTTACCACAAGTGGACTCCAAGCAAGGTGTAGAAACATCTCAAAGATGCACCAATAGACATGGCATGTACCTGAGCTAAACTTCAAGTGTAAAAGCAAAGTGTCTGAATACTTATGTCAATGTGATGTTTCAGTTTTTTGTTTTCAATAAATTTGCAGACATTTCTAAAATCCAGCTTCTGTGTTGTCACCATAGGGTTTTAGCATAGATTGTGAGTGAAAAAATGAATTCAAACTATTTTAGCATAAGGCTGCAACATAAAAAATGTGAAAAAGTGAAGGGGTCTGAATACTTTCTGAATGCACTGTGTTTTGTTTCACGCCGGCTTATAAAAATTAGTGTTTTTAACCAGACATTCTCTTTACTTTTTCATTTCAAAAACAAGTTGAAAGAGAGAGCACGGAGGTGGGGAGTGTGGATAAAAAATAACCAAATGATTTGAGAAAAACATGTATTTTAAAAGATCTGCCATTTAATCGTCTGCAGTGTCTGAGCAACAACATATTTTTGGCACGTTGCTCTCCCACAGTATGTATCACTATCACATGTCTGGAAACTATTACACGATTGCATTTCAGTGCTACGAAATGCAATGAAAGATGGGAAAGAGAGGAGAAAAGAAACCAAGAGACACGATGACTGTGATCATATAACTTCCCTTATTTATCTGAGCTTGGTGTGTCCGAAGGTACGCTTGTAGGACAGTGCTGAGCCTCCAGTGTGCCGTTACAATATTGTACTTTAATATGGTAAGACAAGCAGTCTCTGTGAACATTTCTGTTTTGTAGCACTTTAACTGGTTCACACGCAACATCATCAGTTGTTATCAGATTTTAATATTTGGCAAGTTGCTTGAGAAAGGAAGTTGTTTAATATAAAGTCAAGTTGTGTCTTCACTGACAACTTGCATATGGGTGCAATATGTGTAAAAAAATATCGTAATGAACCCCAGCAGACATGCCCCCTGAAAACAAGAAGCCAGGGGTTATGAACTGTTCAGAATACACTAAGTAGAACATTAAATAGATTGATTTGCCGGAGTACTCAATGCAAGATTCTGCAGTACCCTGTCTATCAGTTCCATTTTAATATCTTCTTGATTTGCTGATGCGTAGCCAGTCTGTAGGGGCAGTGACTCACGTTGCAGTCCGGTGCGTACCTCCTGGGGTTCGACACAGACATCTAAACAGAGTTTCTCAGCTTCTTGTGAAGTCCACCGATAGCAATGTCATAATTTTCTTTTTGCACTTTTCAGAAAGGAATATAACAGTTTTGGGTGTAAATGTGCAACCATAAGCTCAAATCCTAGTAGGGGACATGCTGTCACAAATCCCAATGAGTAAGGTCCTTAACTTGAAAATGTACAGTATAAGGTATGTATAAAGAGGAAAACACTAAGTTATTCAATTTAGTCATTAATCTAAGTTAATAGTCACTCAGTCTTTGTGTTTTGATCTTCCTGGGCCCTACCTCTCTGTGTCCTTCCCTCTCACTCTTTCTCGTATGTTTGAGACACAGAGCAATGAACTTCCAAGTTATGGCAACAGAAGGATCTCAACTGACGTCCCTGAACGTGTTCATGTTTGACAGACAGTGACTGTTTCTCAAAAGTTCAAACGTATAGAGCTGCCAACAACTTAAGGGAGGCTAAAGATTATGAATGGTTTGGAAGGTTACAATAAGCTTTCAATTTCCAGTATCTGCTTTTTTAGTGGTGTTGTGTCAGTAATGACAGAAAACAGAAAAGGTCAACGAAAAAATATTTTTCCTGTATGGAGCGTTGCTGGAAAGTGTCAATTAAACTTAAAAGACATAATTTCACATTGGAATAAAAGCAGTTTGACTTCAGGTTCAGCAGAGGACTGTGATTAACACATCTGGAGTATCGCAATAGGATTGTGGCACAACCCTATGTTGGAGGTGCTCATTGGGATGGTTGTGGAAAATTTGAGGTCACCAAGCTCAAGGTGAGGTAGCAAGTTATATATGCAATTATAAGGGTAAGAACTCTGAGATGTGCCTTTGTCCTTTAATCCATAGCCTCCGATATTGCCATTTCAACAACTAGTTGTGCACCTTGTCTTTCAGGTTTCTCTACCTCTTGAAATTTTGTGCCTATAACATTATTTAGTAGTGTGTACCATGAGAACCAACTAGTCAAATGAAGTAACGTGCTACAGAAACACTCATATTTCCCAACATTTGAAAAGTTTTGTACATAATGCAACTGTCTCGGAACAGCGTCCACACAGGACAGCATAAATGTTTGACCTTGTAAAGACTTGTTGTTATCGTTGTTAGGTGCCGTCAAGTCCGTGCCGACTCATGGCGATTCTATGGATGGCTGTCCTGAAAAACGTCCGGTCTTCCGCCAATCGGCTAAGACTTGAAAGTGGGGCATCCATGGCTGTGGTGATTGTGTCGATCCAAATACCCAAGTATTTGTTTTCCAAGCCGTCCAGGATAAATGCAGGATTCTTTGCCAGCACCATAGTTCAAAGGCATCAGTTTTCTTCCCGTCCATCTTCATTGTAAAGACCACACGGCTAAATCGCAAAACATGGTTGAATTTCGTCTGTCAATTCATGATGTCCAAGAATTGATTTTCATCTCCCAGATGAAAAGAGCACATTTTATAACCTTCAGGTGCCAGGTATAGTCAGTGAGTACAGTCATTTGAAATTGTGCAATGTCTGTGAACACTCCAGTGCCTTCTCAACCGGCAGCTTCATTATCTCGATTTGTTTTGCCATTGTCCTTTAGCTAGTACCTCATTCCCTGTAGTCCCCCTTCCCTTCTGTTGAGAATTCAAGCTGACACTCTTCTCTCAAGATGATCATGCTATATTAATGTCTCCTGTTTGAATTGTTTCGGTGTCTATCTCTCCCTTTTCTGTGCGCTGTTCTTTACTTTTTCTATGATTTGCATTCTTTGAAATGATATGCTCAGACAAATTTACCTTGGAAATAAATACAGATGAATGTATGTAGATGATTTCACCTTGAGAAAATAGCAAAAAACTCCCTGAAGACATCAGTGTACGAAGGCAGTGGTAAACCTCTTCCTTACCATCCCATACAATGAAAACCATTCAAGTAGCCATGAGTTAAATTTGGCTCGATGGCACTTTAAACTATCCTCATATTGAGATGTGACTGACTGAACCAGAGATCCCACTTTTGAAGTTAATGTTTCCGCCACCCTTTATATTCCTTTCTTTCCCTTTCATGATCAGAATCTGGTCATGTGGACGCAAATGCTGAGCTGAGTTTCATGAATACGTGGACGCAGATGTTGAGTTTCGTGAACCTGAGTCCAAGCGTCATCCTGGGAGAGTACATTTTCTAACGTTCTAATTTTCTCATGCTGTATATTCATAACTGCAATAAATCAAATATTTGTAACTGTGCTACAAAAAGACACACATAAAGTTTTTGATCCAAGAGTGGAAAAAATTATGCAGTTCAATTCCCAGTCATTCCTGTGTGCTGGTCTACTAGAGACGGACTATGTTGCATACATTAGGCATATTTTGGGTTCATTTTATTTATCCTTAATAACAAATGAAATGGTGTGATATTCCCTGACTCAGGCTCCTCTAGAGGAAAATATCACCAAGGATTTTTGTTATGGAATGAAGCATTTAATGGATTTTAAAAATGACTCAGCCAAAGAGATCAGCACAAAAATATGTCTGATTTATAAACAGATCTTCCCTGACGGTTGTATTTAATCTCTCAGAGGACTATCAATCAAATTGTGGAGACCTTGCTTACATTAGAAGGGCATGTGTGTAATGATAAAAACAGGAATGGATTCTAGATGAAATCATGCACCTTTCTTTTTTTAAAATATATAAATTATATATTTCATACGGGGGTGCGGTGGCACAGTCCTGCTCTCCGGTGGGTCCGGGGTTCGAGTCCCGCTTGGGGTGCCTTGCAATGGACTGGCATCCCGTCCTGGGTGTGTCCCCTCCCCCTCCGGCCTTACACCCTGTGTTGCCGGGTAGGCTCCGGTTCCCCGTGACCCCATATGGGACAAGCGGTTCAGAAAATGTGTGTGTGTGTGTGTGTGTGTGTATATATTTCATATATAAATTATCTGTATAAACTACAAAGACGTTGTTTTAATGGATCCAATGGTGTTTTTTTCCTCGTGTGTGTGTGTGTGTGTGTGTGTGTGAGAGAGAGAGAGATTCATATGATATTTGTCATGTATCAAAACATTTTAAATTAGATGGAAAAGTAAAGGTAAACTAAATGCTACCATTGTCACATTATGGAAGGCACCTTCATGAATATGATGTAAGAAGTCATCTGTGCTTCTTTTCCTTAAAGTTAAACTTTTAATTAATTAGCCTTTACTGAGGAAATATTAGTAAGGGCTAAGTGGTATTAGGTACCTTTTCTACCATTAATGTCTGCAGGATCTTATTTCTTTCTTATTTTTTGTTTTAAATGTAAAATTTTACATCACCTAGTTGTACAGTATATAATATACCTCCTGCTGGAATTCGTAACGCACAATCAAGCTGTTTCTGACAATTCGGTAATAAAACAGAGATGATAATTGTGTTCTTAGGCACTCGGTCTCTTCATAGTTTCTGTATACTTATTGCCTTCCACTGTTTGGTTAGTTCATCAAATCTGCATGAGCAGGATTTAAAAAAAAAAATATTATTTGAAAATATTATTGCATTGGTTTACCTGCTCGGCATATATTCGTCGCATTACTCAAGTATGAGTGGCTCTGGAACCGAATGTTTAATATTTGGTTTTAGCTAATGGAATTTGTGAGTTCTCAACTTACAACTGCATGACGTAGAAACATATCTGTATAAAGAAGTCAGACCATGACTCTGGATTGGCAACACATAAATAATTGAACTTCTACCAGATGTTTGTATAACCAAAAAAGACATTTTTGTTTATTTGTCGCTCAGCTCCCACCACTTCAGCTGACTGGACTTTTGGCTATTTTATAAAACCAACGTCTTTGCTGCCAGGCTGAATTTACTGTGACTTTGGTATTTCTGGTACAGTGTAATCAACGACGATGAACAATTTCGCGAAACATAAACTAAAAAAGCAAACTTTGTCCAGTTCCATTTCGCAGTATTTCCAAGGTTTAGCTTTACGGATGCACTATTTATGTGAATCTAAAAACAGAATTAAGTCTTAAACAAACAAAAAAAAAAATCGCATATGTTTTACATATAAATTTTTATCACATATGACTTTTTAAGTGTAATACGTATGTGTTGTGTATGTACAACGCTCTACAGAACAAGCACAATTTTTGACGTGTGTTCATTCAGAACGAGGACTTAAGGCCAGCATGCTGAGGGTTAGCTGGCTCAGAAAACCAACTACTGATCAAATGATGCTGGAAGAGACGACTCTGTTTGTTGTTGCTGAGCGAAGGTCTGCTTCGTTCCAGGCGTTCTTCCACGAGTTACACTAAATTAATTAAATTAGAAAATAGAGCACTTTATACGAATTTAGCGCTGGGATATTTTCCCCCGCCCCCCTGATTTTCCTCTTTCTTTCCCCTTGAGCAAACTTGTCTTTGTCCCCTTTATGTCCCTACTAAAATATGATGCACAACAGGGATGGAAAAAGGGAGGGGAGCTATTTTTCTCAGCGGGAAATGTTGTCACTAATTGAAAATTTAGAAACACTGGTGAAAGTCTTCTACTGTTACAGCTTCTGATGGGCTTCTTTCCCAGTTATAACACAAAAGTCCAAAACAACTGGCTAAAGCAAAAGTGAGTCAGAACACATATGGGTTTTTTATGTCTTCATACTTTAATCCCTCATCTTATTTCAAATGATTCATGTCATGTTCCTTTGGACTCCATGAAAATCTGTAATGAAATATTATTTTGTTTTGTTTTCATGTTCAGCTTTTATCTCTGTTACGGTTATTTACCTCCATTGTGATTTAAATCTGGCCGTTTTTAAGAGACACACTGCAATGTTTCTTCGACATTTTCGAGAAGGTTTAGCAAAGACAGGGCTCGTACTCCATGCAAAGCTGGCAGCTTTGAGACAGATCTCGGTTTGTGTACACTGATCCTTAAAACCAGTGAAATGAACCGAAATTACCGTGTTTTTTTGGGGGGGGGGGGGGAACGGACCCTGGATACTCAACGTCTTCAGAATGCAAACTGCAAAAATATGCAAGTATGAAGTTAATGTCGAGCCACAAATTTGTGGAAGTCATGCCGTCAAAATGACAGATGAGAAGCTGGATATCGGATTATTATAGCCATAAGGCCATAAATTGTAAGAATGACATGAACCCGACACAATCATACAGACGTTCCTCAGCTAGATGTCCTGCACTTGTGCCGTTCTTTCCGATTAGTATTATGTACCACTTTCATTTTGCTGACTGCGCGTTTGGATGAGAGACGGTGCGCAACTCCAGACGCGTAAAAACGCACGGCCGGCAGCTGCGTCCAGGTGACGCGTCTCCATCCCCTGGAAGCGCCTCGTTGTTTGACATTCTTGCTGCCTCAAATCCACAAGAATGTGCGATTCCACTCGTGAATATACAAGCTGTGCTTTTCTGACACCAAAGTAGGAGTCCGGACACACAAAAAAAATCTAATTCTTTCCAGACTGGCGGATGATGCCGGTTGCCAACGACGTGCACTTTTCAGAACTTCAGAGCCATCGACCAAAAAACAAAAATCTAATTTCGTTCTCATTTATGGAACGTATTATTATCTACGCAACACCCCCATTTATGGTGAAGCTGTAATATTTTATGTAAACGGATAAGTTTTGGGTTTCTGTAGACTATGAGTATGACAGACACGCTGAGATGCGCAGCTGAAAATGACCCATAATAATCAAAAATCATCTAATATGGGGCTACCATTACATTCCTAATATATAATTACTGTTTCTCCTATTTTTTCCCGACACTTTGCTCTGATATATTCTCGAACGCTCGGTGTCATAATTCTTGCCTGAGGAATATAAAATACATCTTTCCAGTTTTTGTTAAAGCCCTCTCTCTATTTCACGTTCAGCGCTTTTTTTACAACAGTAAACATAGGAATAAACTTATAATAATATCCTGTAACTGCTGTTTCAGTTTTAACCACTTTAAATCCTCATCCGTCTTAAAAAGTAGGACTACCTTATTTGTTTAATCACACACACACACACAAATGCTATCACCACACCTTCCACCACTTAAAATATAAATTATGATAAAATCAGTCATCATAATGCTCATCTTTGCTCAATCAATCATGTCTTGACTGCTGTTTTTTTTTTTTATGCAAAACCTAGCAGTGTCGGTCGACTTTTTCTGGATGTTACTCTAACAAGGTGATGTCCACCTCCACCTAGACTCTAGACTAAGTCTAGAGCTCACCGAGACCCTCAGTGCGCTCTTTCGGGACAGACTAACCGCTGCTTTCTCTGTGCGCTCCTTCTCCTCCCGTTTGTCCTTCTCCTCCCGTCTCCATCCCGTCACACTCTCTTCCACGGGGGGGGGGGGATCTCCAGCAGCTGGAACAGAAGGTGGTGGTCAGGGTGGTCCCGGAGGAGGGACCCGTAGGAGGAGGAAGGACCTGGAGGAGGAGGAGGAGGAGGAGGCGGAGCTGAGACCGGCGCACAGGTATATATTGCAAATTGCGCGATCGAATGGGAGTATTATGTAATTTCGCCTTAACTCCACACCCAGAGCTCTGGTTCTTGGGCAAGATTGACAGCTGGAAAGTCCACGGTAATAAGGAGACTGAGACACAGGCGCTTCACGTCCCAACTCCGTGGATCTGCTGCTGGGCTCGGCGGACGTTCCTTTTTACGCACCGGCGCATTTTTGATTTTCTTATTTATTTATACATTTCAGTTTTTAAACTAAGTGCGACTTTTTTTTTCTCTCTCTCTGAAGAAAAACATATCAGTGCGTTTTTTCTGTTCACCCGTTGGATATTTAAGATATATTTTCAGATTTTTTTTCTTCCCTCCCCCTAGGATTGCACTTTTTAGCAGGTAAGTATTTTAAGATATGAGCCTTTAGATATAAAAGTCGTGCTTGGAAGTGTGTTTGTGTCAGTCTCTTTTGATGGATGCCCTGGCAGGTTTTTAAGCAGATAAACAGGGAAAATATGGAAGCAACAGCACAGCGCTGAAAGTAGAATGTGACTGAGGGTGATTTTTTTTTTTTACTTATATATGTGTATCATCAGCAAATGTAAAGAGTCAGATATCTGATACTATCTGAAAATGCAACTGTTTAAAATGTGTTTTATGCTGCAGTTGTATTAAAAAGACTTTCCCTAAATATTCTGTCAGGAGCCTTTTCTTGCCAACCTTCCCACTAAGGAAGATGTACTTTTGGGTTTGCTTCTCAGTAAAATAGTGTCTGGTAGAATCTGCTCTGTGGTAGAACTTGCAGTCGTTGACAGTGACTATCCTTCTGTCCTTGAAGGAACTATGATTCCAAGGAGAAGTTTCTGTCTGGTCTCAATGTTATTTATATGCGCTTCTTCCCTGGCTCAAGGTAAGAATGCCTCCCTCCCAAGCACTCGTTACCTGGACAGTTACAGGCAAGACTAGATTACGTCCCCTGTATCCTCGCGAGACAGAGCGGTGCCTATCGTCACCATTTTCATGGTTTAAAAGGATTCATTTGTTAAGAGCAGCTGGGGGCAGCTGGTGACGTAGCGGTTAGAGCCGCTGCCGTTGGACCCAAAGTTCTCAGATCCCACCTATAGTACCCTTGAGCAAGGCACTTACCCTAAATTGCTCAGTAAAATTACCTACTACCTTAAATGATCTAAATTATCGACTTCAGGTAGATGAACATTGTCAGTTGGAAAAAGAAAAAGTGTCAGCTAAACGAATAAATGTAAATGCAGTGAAAGCCATACATGAGATTACAGTGAAACTTGCACAAAAGACATCGGAACTTCCGATAAACTTGATCGCGTATAATAGTTCCCAGTACATATCACGAGGGTAATGCAGCCATTGTATTTTTCTGTGAGATGTGCATCGCTTTGGAGAAAAGCGTCTGCTGAATGAAGAAATTTAAACGTAATGTAAGAGCTCAGCTATAAATACTTGATCATGTTTTGAAACGTCCCCCTTTCACTGGTACAGCAGGTCTTCGTGCCTGAAAAATTATCACGTTTTCTGTGTGTTGCTGCTGATGTCAATTTTCCAGAGGGTGAACTGGAAGAGCAGACCACTTTTGACCTGTTTGAAATCAGTCACATCACACGAAAGACTTTGGGTGCCAAGTTGTTCAGAGGTCAGGATCCCGGTACCCCCGCCTACCGCTTCATCCGCTTTGACCACCTGCCCCCGGTCGGCCCGTCGATGCTGAAGCACATTCTGGGCCTCATCAGGAGCAATGAAGGCTTTGTGTTCACTGCAACCGTGCGTCAGGACCGTGGCTCGCGGGGTACCCTGCTCGGCCTGGAGGGGTCTGATGGCAAACGCCAGTTCGAGATTGTGTCTAATGGGCGTGCCAACACCCTGGACCTGATCTACTGGACAGACGGCTCCCAAAATGTGGTGTCCTTTGAGGACGTGGATGTGGCTGACTCCCAGTGGAAGAACATCACCCTGCAGGTGCACGGTGAGAATGCCAACCTATATCTGGGCTGCAGCCTGGTCGACAGTTTTGCCCTGGATGAACCCTTCCACGAGCAGCTGCACGGTGACGGTGGCCAGATGTTCATAGCCAAGGGATCCATCCGAGAAAACCACTTCCGGGTAAGTCACGGGTCAGAGCAGAGAGACTGCCAAAATCCACACCGCTGCAAAAAACAGCCAAAGATCTTGGAGGTGAAGGCAAAAAAACGGAGTAGCTGGCAGTGAATGTGATTAAAGAAAGGAAACATATTTTGTAATGAATTTAATCTTGTGCCACGTTTCTCCTATGTGCCAGACGTTGTACCCTCACCCCTGGAAAATATGACTACAGTATTAGTGTATACTGCTGCGCTACTGCAAGCTTATATCTGTGTCCTCGAAGAGAAGGCAGTGGATAATTTCTTGGATCCAAATGGCCCATGGTCCCTTTGAGGTCAGACGTGAATGAACAAAGCATTGCCGCTGCTTGGTTTTAGTACTCGCAGTTTCTTCTGTCGGTATCCGAGCACGAGTTCTCCTTCCTACCCTATTTAATTCGTCGTGGAGCACAGTGCGGGTAGGAGCTCTTTGTTAAAAATAAGAAAAGTAAAAAGTCACCCTCCATTGCCTGAGTTGCCCTGAATCATAATTAAGGTTTTCCAAGGAGCTGGGGGCATCTAATTTTAGAAGAATTTTATAGGTAGCGCCTCGCTCACAATCCTTGTTGGTTTATCCTAAACCAGTAATTAGCGAAGACCACACGTGCTCAATTCACAAGTACAAGAGTAATTGTCTCCAAGTGGCATTCAAAGAAATTAGACTGGACATGTGTGTGTTTCGTAGTCACTCAACCCTTTGACGTGTAGAGTAATATATACAGCATTAGCCGATGGTATTTAGTAAAACTTTACAATCATCAGTGTGATGGTTAACGAAGCAGGTGTAACACGTATGCGTGTAATGGCAAAACTTTTTCTAACAGGGTTTGCTGCAGAATGTACGTTTCATCTTCGACACTCCCGTGGAGGACATCCTGAGGAGTAAAGGCTGTGAGATCACCAAGCCAGGTAAGATCTGGAAGCAGGAGATTCGGAAGCAGCTTCAAAGCGATACAAGTCGGATGCATAAGAAAGTCAGCATCTAGATAAATTGTCTGCTATGAAAAAAACACCATGGTCACATGTAGATAAAGGACAAAACCCTAAAATGTTTTCCAACGGAACCCAGAATATACTCCTCCTATCGACTTTTTCAAAGGACGACATGTGTGGCCTCCGTTTCGAACCCTTGCAGGCCTGGTGACTTTGTGGTGCATAGATGATGCTTCTCTCATAAATTTACAAGGCATCTGAAAATCCTGTCGGAAGACTTTTGGAACAGTGTGTGTTTTGCGCGTACCTGTAGTTTTAGTTCACAGTAGGCAAAGCAGTCTTAAAGCAGAAGTAAAATTGGTGGTATATTGCCAATGAATAATCCATCTCCGAATTGCATTGTTTTCTGTGTTCAATTTAAAAACTGATTTTCATCTCCGAAATAAGGAGTTTTCCCGAGGACTCCGTAACGATCATCTAAGTGATTTTGGAAAAGTTCAGCGGTTTGCGTGAAGTTATCATCTGGATGCGCCACAATAAATACACCAGAAAGCATTGATGCTCGCGCAGAAACGTATCATGAATTTGCTGAGCGAATGTGTTTTTGCTGAAAGTAGGTCAGAAGATCTGTGAATTTTTATGTGGAAATATCTTACTGTATGACCTCATGTTTTTGGGAATGTGGTGTGAGCGAGGTCAACCAGTGTTCACAAATGGTGAAGGAGATGCAGATGTTTACATTTTATTTGTATTGGCAGCGTTTGCTCCCATTCATCTTGACCGAAAAGAAAAGCAGAAGTGCGGCTGCTGCCGAACCGGTCCCCTCACCTACGTTAACGCACGCTCGCACTCACACTCACACAAAGTTATTTGCTCATCTTAAAGTTATGGTGCATGAACATTTGCACCTCACGTGAACTTAAGAGATGATGGGCGAAGTGAGCCTGGAAGAGGTGAGTTTTAAGACCCTTTTTGAATGTGGACAGGGATTCAGCAGTTCTGAGTGAGAGGGGGAGGTCGTTCCACCACAACGGAGCCAGAACTTCCGTGCTTTACCTTTCGTGCGTGGGGACCACCAGGTGGGCAGATGCATAAGAGCGTAGCGGTCTGGTTCGACAGTTACATAGGCAGTACATGCCACATGCAGCAGTCACAGACAGCCAGGTTATACCAAGTTTTATAATCTTTTTTCTTTTAATACGCGGCACCTTGCAGTCAGCGTCTTTGGGTCGTTGGCCGACGTCGCGGTACACTTTTGCAAAGCTGCAAAGGCTTTTTCTCGTGTTTTACGTTTTTCGTCCTGAAGGAACTGTCGTTTACATAGTGGCTGTATAGGTCTGAAAGGCGCGTACAGTTCCAGCTGCCTGGATCCCATAAGCTGGGGAAAAATTACTAAGCTGTCCTGCAGGCCATATCCAATATCCTTGGTGCCAGCCCAAAGTTTTCTTCATCACAAAAACAGCAGTGCCACATGGGATGGGGTTTAACCAGCATTTAATAAGATCCAGTCTCAAGTTTAAATGTCAGCAACTGTGTCCCAAACACAAGCTCACACAAACACGCGTGCACAGAAGGAGAAAATGAGTCTAGTCCACTGAAATGAGTAGCAAGGCAAAAAAAGTGGTCCTCATCAGGCATTTTGGAGTAAGAAAGACTCCTTTATTTAGACTTAACCCATTTCTTGCATATCGTTTAAGGACATCTTTCACAGGGCAGCCGGGCACAGCTGTGTATTTGAATGCTGTCCAAACATGTGGTACACAATGAGCATATATAGAATATGCACCTAGTGTATGGAAAAGGGTGGTACTGTTGTTTCACACTGCCTGGGTTGTTTGGGTGTAGGTTCAAATCCAGCTCAGTCCGTGTGGAGCTTGCTTGTTCTCCCTGTGTCTGTATGTGTTTCCTTCGGATGCTCTGGTTTCCTGCTGCAGTCCAAAGATGTGTGCTTCAAGTGAACCGGTGACTCTAAATTGCCTATAGTGTGTGTTTACTCTGTGAAGGACTGGCATCCCGTTCTAGTCTTGTTCCCTGTTATTCCAGGATAGGTTCTGGACAGCCATGACCCTGACAAGAACAAGCGGTTAAGGAAAGTGTGCGAACCAATGCTTTTGTACATGAAGTTAAACAGATGACACTTTCAGCTCATTTGTAAATACTGGTTCTGTGCCCATTTTATGGCGAGATAGCCTTTGTTTCCTGAGACAGTAACTGGGACTGTGATTAAGGACCACAGTCCACATGGAAAGTGTTTGGACAGATGGGTCACCCATCGCTCCCAGACATCCTGTTCCAAATCAGGATCCCACATTAGTAGATGCATGAATGGGAAATGGGACATTGCATTTGTCTGAGACCCTCTTGAACTTCTCTACCCCGCCTCCTGAAACGGAAGCCAGCAGATAAGGACATCCCTCATCTTTAAACACCGCGCTGCCAAAAACGGGGAAAGTGACTGCCAAGTCCAGCCTGCTAATGAGCCAGGAACCTGGTAGTATTCTCATAGACGTTCAACTCGGATGAACCTGCTGGCTGTTCTAGAGCTGCACAGATCCCCATGATTTCATAATGTGACTTCACGGAAAAGGAATCGTGGTTAGGCAACTTTCGCTTAACCGCTTATCGCGGTCAGGGTCACGGCGGTCCGGCTCCTATCCCGGAATCAGCGGACGCAAGGCTGGGAGGCACACAGAGTACGCCGATCAGTGACAGGGCAACCGCAAGCGCGCACTCGCTCACGAATCGTGGTTATCGTGGGAGTTAATTTACACATATGGGCCTTTGTTCAAACGACCTACTATTAAGCGCTCAAGAAACAGAGTGCTTTTTACTGGAGCTGTACAGGTATGGTCCCGGATGACTGAATTTAAGAGGTTTGTGTTCCAGATGGGCGCTCAACCACCTGATTCAACTTACTGTCTTCACTGAACCACTTATACTCGCTTCTTGAGCTCTCAGCGGTGTAAGAAGAGCTGGAGAATCGTCCGGGACCATAACTGAACAACCTTGTTTACACTTTGAGACTGATTGAAACCACTGAAGTATTTTTTTTTTGCCAAGGTATCTGTTGTTGGTTTGTTTGTACCCTTTATACTTGACAGCAGTGTTCAAAAATCGCTTCAGAAGTTTTTTTTTTCTTTTTTTTTTTTTCCTGCGAAAGGTCGTCGTACAGCGTGACAATCCGCTCTTAAATCCTTCCAGACAGCCTGAGTTTGGCATGTGTCTTGTTAAGCAAGACTCCCACAGGCTGATGGCACAACCTAATCTGGTTTCCTCCAGGACTCTGACATTCTTTCGCTTCTCGAAGTTTACAGAGATTTACTACATCGGCGCAGTTTTCTTGCTCTTCCGAGAGCCCCCCAGCTGTTTTTCTCCTTACTTTCCACATAGAGGAAAAAGAAATGTACCACGTCTCCGTCCGTGCCAGCTCCCTCTGATGTTCTCCCGCATAGCGCCGAAGCCGCCGTTGGCTTGCGGCCTTTCTCAGGGGAGTAGTTCTTAAAGGTCGGCGAACTCCGGAGCGCAAATGTTCAATGGAGCTCTGTTCCTGCGGCCGTGTGTGTCGCATCGACATCTGTGCAGCAGCGGAGCGGTCAATCAGCACTAATGCCCATGAGATGCTGGCTTTTTTCCAGCAGAGTTTCGCATCCGTTTTTCTCCGCGAAGTCTTCATCCCCCTTAGCCACCTCAACTTTTGCACCGCGTGTATCTACGTGTGCCTTTTGTGTTTCATTCCTGCGCCGTTCCTCTTAATTTCTCTTCCTCCGCGACCCGCAGAGGACACCAATACTGTGATTGAGAATATGGAGGCGGTGGACGTCAGCCCTGCAATCACAACCAACTTCATTGGACAGAAAGTGGAGGAAGCAGGGACGGAGACCTGCGAGCGCTCCTGCGAAGAGCTCAGCAGCATGTTCCAGGAGCTGAAGGGGCTCAGAGTTGTCGTGGGCAACCTCATTGACGGGCTGCAGAAAGTGGTAAGTGTTCCGAAGCCCGTGACTTTCCTAAAACTTCAGAAACGACAATATTTTAAACATCTCATATTTCAAAACTCCGGCATGAGAAACATATTCAAGGGGTGTCAGACTGACTTGCTGGTGTTTATTGGATTTCGATCCAGCACAGTGCCATTATGTAAATGGTCCACTCGGTCTGTTACGACATCAACCGGAAATATGCAAAACATAAAAATGATGGAGAAAGTGACGCGATCACATAAGAGCTCAGAAAGCTAACTTAGTTTAGGTGCAAGGTAAATTAGTCTAAATGGACCATCAGGAGTTTTACTGGGTGGGGGGTGTGGTGGCGCGGCGGCACAGCGGCGCAGCAGTTTTGGCCGGGGCCCGTTCTCTGGTGCGTCTGGGGTTCGAGGCCAGCTTGGGGTGCCTCGTGACGGACTGGCGTTGCTGGGTTAGGCTCCGGCTTGCTGCGACCCCACGTAGGACAAGAGGCTTCAGACCGTGTGTGAGAGTGAGTGAGTGAGTTTTACTGGTCATTACTGTTTTCAGTGTCTAACCAAATACAACAGCATCCAAACTGGGATGGAAAACGGGCAGAAGTTTGACCGTTTTGAAAAACTGAGATTCGTTAAAACTTCACAATCACAGCAGAAGACTTGCAGCTTTTTCTTTTTACCTCAAGGGGCAATTAATTTGTTTTTACAAATCTCAGTTGGTGGCGACAAAGAGACAAAAACAAAGGGAGCCTCCGGTTTTGAGTAATTGGCTCAACAACGTTTTGGAAGACAGTTGAACCTCTTACAGCTAAATGGTACGGTGTGTGCGAGCGCAGCGGATCACGGTCGCATAGCAAACACAGGGTTCGCCGAAAGCCGTTGCGATCGTGTTGACGGATGTTGCTTCCTCGGAATTCGTGCCAGTGTTTCCCGACTCTGTGCAACAATGAAGAAAAATTAAGTGACATTCTGACAGAAAGGCTGCAGTCGGAGCTCGGTATCTGTGCAGCTCTCACCCACCTACGACGGGCAGGCAGGTACCAGCTGACGCCTCTGGCACTTTCTTGTTTTTCCTTGGTGGTTTTATGGCTCATTTTGCAGAGGTAGGAAGTGCTGCCTTGGCAGTGGATTGGAATAGCAGGGCTTCTGGCACAGTTTAAACAGTCCCGTGCTTCCTCCGGGAGCCCAGGAGCAGCACGGAAGTCTGGGCATTGGCTCTGGGAAAAGGACTGCATTGGCTGGGTCCCGAAGGCTCGTCCAGGCTGCCTGGTGTCTCCCTACCCATGTTCAACGTGTGCAAGCACCCTTCCGCACGTACATACAGACACACACACAAACACCTACAGGTGAGCACATACCCATGTATAAACATAGACACTGCTTTTACATTTATTTAGCAGGCAGTTTTCTCCAAAGCAACTTCCAATGAACTCTATGTAGTGTTACTATCAGCCCACACACCTTATTCACCGTGGTGACTTACACAGCTAGATACGCTACTTACACTGGGTCACTCATCCATACATCAGTGGAACACACACTCTCTCTGTCACTCACACACTATGGGTGAACCTGAATAGCATGTCTTTGGAGTGTGGGAGGAAACCAGAGCACCCGGAGGAAACTCACCCAGACACAGGGAGAACAATCAAACTCCACACAGACTGAGCGGTGATCGAACCCACGTCCTCTCGTACCACCCAGGTGCTGTGAGACAGCAGCGCTACTCGCTGTGCTTTTCTACATCCTCTTTCTGCAAAGGACTAAACACATTACTTTCAGTAATTCATATTTTTTGTACTGTAGATTATACACGCAAACACAGTCAGACACACACAAGTCTCACACACACTCTCACGTTCGTACAGACTGTGTGACATTTTATGAATGCCAGCGTACCTTATAGAGACACACAGACATATTAATGATCCCAGGCATACATGCAAATATGCCAAATCTCAGCTACATACAAACACATAAGCCTGAAGTTTTGCAAACTGCATACAGACCCATGTCCTCGCTAACTTCTAGAGTCCAAGCTCAGACGCACAGATACATGCGTTCACGCAGACAAGCCCATACGCACATACACAGAATCAAAGTTGAGGAATTTGGCATTGCCTTTCTCAGCTGCTCCCTTGAGTTCAGATCTGCAGCCAAAGATACTCTGTTCTCCAGGGCTGTTAAAGGTTAAAGTGTGCAAATCACACTAGGTTTTGAAAGGCTGCTTTCCAACTGCCTCGGCAGCAGAGCTCACAGCTCAGTCCGAATCACTGCGAGTGATCTGTTGGCGTTACCCTACCGGCCCATCTTGTGATGACTTTATTATAGCCTTATAAATTAAATGCATCTCACGAGAGGCTTTATGTATGCTCTTTTAATGTTGTAGTGAGGTCCTGAAGTCATCGGGAAGCTTTTCAACCTGACTATGCAGTGAGTGACCGTGAACGTGTGATTGTGCATTTGTTTCTAGACAGAGGAGAACACAATCATGCGGGAGACCCTGGGAAAGATCAAGAACTCCAAAGAGAAGCATATGTGCTGGCAGGATGGACGGCTGTTTGAAGACAAGGAGGACTGGATTGTGGACAGCTGTACCAAGTGCACCTGCCAGGTGAGTCAGGGTCAGAGAGGAGGAAGGGTGAAAGAAGGTTCAGGTGAGGGTTGGGTCAGGGTGCGGTAGGAAGGGTTACAGTGCAGCGCGCAACACTAAGGCAGAATTATGGATGGAGTAAGTGTGAGCCATGTCAAGCAACTGCTTTTTTCATTCGACAGGAGTCGAAGATTGTGTGCCGCCAGATCACTTGTCCAGCAGTCGCCTGCGCCAGTCCTTCCTTCATTGATGGCGAATGCTGTCCCGTGTGCCTGCGTGAGTAGTGCAGCGGCTCATCCGCTTTCAGAAAGTTGCTGGATGAATGAGTCATTCTGAGTCATCACTCTGAGGTGGAACTCATGGATTTAAAAACTTCACTTTCATAGCAAAATAGCTGTTTGCAAAATGCATGCACATGTTCTGGGAAGAGGTTCTGGATGTACAATAAAGACATGCCATCTCTCTCTCCCAGGAAGGACACACACCCATTCTTTATGCTCTTGTCATCTAGTTAATTAAGGGTGAGCTTTGGCTCTTTTTAGATATGAACTGTAAGGCCCATAAAAACAACCATAAACCAGCATTTAAGCAAATCGCCTACTTTATACAGTTTTAATAATAGAGAACAGTTATTGTTATGAAGCCTGTTTGCCTTTAAGGGTGAACCACACATTTTTATTGGTAAGCTAAACCCTCTTGGTTAACCCCTACTCGTTCATTCTGCCAGTCTTTGAAGCGGTCGCTGTGAGCTGAGAGATGGTGACATCATGTAAAATCCTGCCTTCCAAAGAATTTTGACTTGCTTGTTTTCCTCCTCAAGCTTTTAAAGCACCTTAACAACAAGGAAGAGAAAATGGGGCAGAAACACTTGAAGGACAAGCCTAAATTGGGTTAACAACAGTTTGCATGCTACCACGTGTATTTACTGGTACTAGTGTGCCAGACTTGGGCTCGCTGGATTGCGTAGAAATTGTTCATACACTCTGGTTAATGAGTTTTTCAATCATTAAAATGAGTAAATGTTAGTGGTGTAACGTGAGGTGGAAAATATAAGTAAAGTGGATGGGTGCTGTAGGGGGGCACGGTGGTGCAGTGGGTAGGACCAAATCCTGCTTTCCAGTGGGTCTGGGGTTCGAGTCCCACTTGGGGTGCCTTGTGACGGACTGGCGTCCCGTCCTGGGTGTGTCCCCTCCCCCTCTGGCCTTACACCCTGTGTTGCCGGGTAGGCTCCGGTTCCCCGCGACCCCGTATGGGACAAGCGGTTCTGAAAATGTGTGTGTGTGTGTGTGTGTGTGGATGGGTGCCAACTTCAGGGAATGGCCGGGTGGGGAATGAAGGTGGGTGGACTTACATGGACCTTTAGCTCTCCTCCCCATACGTGAACATACGGAAGTACCAAAGACCAGCTATGCAGAGAAAACAGAAATGGTATCCCAGTATAAAGACTAGAAAATAATAAATATCTATTAAGAATCTAGTGGACAGCTGGTAGCGTAGTGGTAGAGCTGCTGCATTTGGGTCCAAAGGCCTCAGGTTTGATCACAACCTCTGGCTGTAGTACCCTTAAGCAAGCTACTTACCATAAATAGCCAGCTGTATAAATTGGTGAGTAATTGTGACCTTAACACTGGGAGTCACTTTGGAGTAAAGCATCAGGTAAATGTAATTCTGCACAGCAACATGGAGTCAAGCACATCTTGGTATGTTCCTTAAACTCAGTACTCAAACATCCTTTCAGCAGTGACAAAGTTCAGAGGGCAGAGCCTCAGTGTAACCTGACATTGTCCCATTTCTCTCCAATTTGCCACCCCTCGTTTCATTTTTGTCCAGATGGACACACCTCGGCTTCTGCTCATTTCTTTTCAGTCTGTTCCAGGTGCGACTCTAAGTTTGGATGGGGAATGGGTGTAGCCAGGCCCCAGCCTACCGCAGCTATAATTATTTCAGCTTTGCACTGGTTACTTCATTGTTCCAAGACCTTCATCTAAATTATGCTACTCCTCCATTCAAGGGCCAATCAAGACTGGAAAGAACATCAGCATATGTCACATTATATTACACTGTGTTGTTTATTTAAATAAATTTGTTTTTCTGAGAATTTTTTTTTTCAATCCTTGCTGGTATGGCTTACCAATATTTCACGACTGACCACTGTGTGCATTGTATGTAAAAGACTATGCCATCAACTTTGTTCTATCTGTCAGCAGCAAATGACAGTGATGATGGCTGGTCACCATGGTCTGAGTGGACAGAATGCACCGTCACCTGCGGGACAGGAACACAACAGAGAGGCCGGTCCTGTGATGCCACCAACAACCCCTGTGTCGGACCCTCCATCCAGACACGCAAGTGCAGCCTGGGAAAATGCGACAGACGCAGTAAGTGGGTGCATTGATATGACATCAAGGGGTCATCAGAAGTGCCAAGCTTCCCTGTTCGAGAGACTGATGCAAAAGAAAGCAATTAAAAAAAATCCAAACTCTTGCAATTAAAGGCCAGAAGCAAAACACATATCATATGATCGCTTAGCACACACAGATGACACACTGCTGCCTATTTTTCATTAAAACTATGCAGCAGCCCAGATTAGATCATAGACCGATCCGCTATAAAACAAATACAAAGCCATGTCGATTCCCAGAAGGCTTCCTTGTCTAAATGAGGAATGCGGGAATATATCATTTTTTGGACAGAATGACACTGATGTTGCAATATGTAGCTTGAGTGTGTCCAGTTGTGTGTGTGTGTGCTTAGAGTAATGGTTATGACACATAATTGCAAAAAGCTGTCAAAACTGGAGATGACAGAAATGAAAAAGCAGTGTGTATATGGAAGCCAGAAAAGCAGCTGACAGATTGCTTGCAGGCTTTTCACAGGCCAAGTCTTGGAGTTATGAAAATGTTAAGGTCTCTCTGGGATGATGAACTTTAGGGCAGAACCTTGTTCACACCCACTTCTCCTTGGAGATGGATGGGCCAGGACTTCAGTGGATAAAACCTGGGACAAACTTTATTCAGTCCTAAATCTGTTTAGGGTTAAACTCCACCTTACGCCACATTTTTACAGAAGAGGATACTGAGGCCACCCTCAACACACAGTAAAGTAAAATCTATTGGGAAAACATGCATTACAATTGGCAGAAACAGAAGAACTTGTTGAAACAACCAGTGGCAAGGTTTTATTAACTTATGGCTGGCCTACTTTTTCGGCTTAGAGATTGTTCCACGTCTGGAATAGTATGGTATCTGAAATACATCTGTCTCCCAGGCTAAAATAATTTGATGTCCAAAAACCATTTTTCAACAAACAATATTTTTTTTTGCTTGCATGTGCAAGAGCATTATAGATCGCATGCTCCATTCTATTCCTTCTTCTCCTCCTCCACTCAGATTAATTATGCCATGATGATGTACAGCTGGTCGTCGCTAAGCAGCGAGCCTGTGTTATGCATTCTCAAACTCATTTCCACAAATTTTCCTGCTGAAGAAAAGTGGATCCCCCTCCGGCTCGTTGTCTCCCTCTGGCTTTAGTCTCTCGGCTCACGCGAGTGCTGAGCTCGGGAGACAATATAGGAGAGTGAAGTGCAAAGATGATTTGAATTTTCAAAAATTCTGTTCAGGTGCTCTGTCAATTCCATACTTCCTACCTCCTGACAGAGACACACTTTGCCTCAACAGAGAGGATTATCGCAAAGGGCAGCAGGGTGATGCAGTTAAATCTGCGTCCTTCCATAATTTGCTGTTGTCTTGTTATCCCAAAGAATAAGTTGCGCAAGATTTGGGTGAACATGAACCGTGCTGTAGATGTAAGAAATAGTCTCCTTTGTTGGTTAGTGAATGGAAGGTATCAAATACCTTCCACACTATTTAATTGGATATTTGATTCATTTACACAGTTGATTGTTTTACAGAAGCATCTCATGTTCGAGTACTCTACTCAGGGGTTGTAACACCCAAGGACCATCTGGGAGTACAGGTTTGACTCCCGACTTTGTTATTTGTCTCTGCTACAGTCCGTCAGGATGGTGGGTGGAGCTTGTGGTCACCATGGTCATCCTGCTCAGTGACATGTGGAGAGGGCCAGATCACCAGAATTCGCCACTGCAATGCCCCTGTCCCACAGCTGGGCGGCAAGGACTGTGAGGGCAGTGGGAGAGAGACGCAGCGGTGCGAAGCCAAGCCCTGTTCCGGTGAGTGCGGTGTTCTGGAGAGGACACACAGGAAGACACAGCTTGTGACATCTTGTTTCACTAATAGTACCCAACAAGCAGATGGAAGACCGGATGGTAGCACATGAATCACTGTCCTGAAAATGCCCATATTACTCATAGTTATTCTCTCACGTAAACAGTAAATCAAACACAAATCACTGAGTCCCAGCTGGAAGAGCTGGTCCTTATATGGGAATCTTTACTGAACGGTTTTGTGTCAATCAAGTTTATGATGTACTCTTGAAAGCCCTGCAAACATGTCTACTTGCCTACAGTTGACGGTGGCTGGGGACCCTGGTCTCCTTGGGCGGTCTGCTCAGCTACATGCGGCGGGGGAGTCCGGAGCCGCACCCATGTCTGCAACAGCCCCCGGCCCCAATACGGTGGCAGGAAGTGCCAGGGCGAGGCGACAGATATTGAGGCCTGCAACCAACAGGACTGCCCTGTCGGTGGGTTCAGGATCGGACAGTGAAAACACTTAAAGGGTTGAACAAAGTTACCCGTGTTAATAATTCTGGAGAATTCACACAACTTATGCAAGTGCTTGCTCTCAATTACAAAATTTAACTTGATGCAAAGTTCTTAGTGACTTACTGTTTTACGCTCTTGACAGACGGCTGCCTCTCAAACCCATGTTTCGGTGGAGTGGTGTGCAACAGTTCCCCTGATGGCTCCTGGGAGTGTGGACCCTGCCCCGTGGGTTTCCGTGGAAATGGGACGTTCTGTGAGGACGTGAATGAGGTACACCTGCAAAGATGTGTGTGCCACGTGCCAACAGTATAAGGACACACCCTTAGTACTGAAAGAGTTACAAAAGTTATTTCAGTTCAGGAATCATCTATTTTAGGAGAGGTCATAGTCACTGGAAAGTCCATAATCAATGGAAAAAGTCCAAGACCAAGACGAATAAGATCCAAGAAATGTTACACAATAGCATTTTATCCACCGAGTTAAATTGAAGACAATAAAACAAAAATGCTTTTAAACCTCATTTAGAGCCCATTCCTTTTCTTTGTCTCCCATTCCATAGTGTGAGATGATCTCAGATGTGTGCTTCAGAGTTCATGGATCACAGCGATGTGTCAACACAAACCCAGGATTCCACTGTCTGCCTTGTCCCCCAAGATACAAAGGCAACCAGCCCTTTGGCATGGGTGTGGAGGCAGCCAGGAAGAACAAGCAGGTCTGTCATTCGTTAAGTCTTCTCCTGCTGTGATATTGTTGATGGAAACAGATCTTACAACAAAACAGAACAATGCTGCTGCAATCTATTTGAAATTGTATTGCGAAGTCACAAGGCTTTACAAGTCAGAATGCTGCAGCCCAGAAACCACTGCGCGATTCTCCGTTTCCCTGCTATACATAGTGTGATTAAGCCTGTTAGGCATCAGTCACAAAAACGATTCACCTTGAACAGAGCACAAGAAGCAGGCCTCGCAAACTCAATTTTTTTATGGAGCACCAGATTAATTATCTCTTCTGTGGTGGTACCATTCGTCCTGTACTGAATCGCAGAGAACCTCAGCATAGGAGGTATCAAAGTGTTAACAGATGGATCCATGTGTAAAAAATCAAATTCTGAGATTGCTGTAAACATTCTAAGGTTTCTCTAAACAGATTTTGCATGTATTTCAAGATTATAGTTTAATTTACATCTAAACCCAACACTAAGAGGTCATCAGCTAATTAGTAAGTGGAACCCCTTGGAGACCTCTCGATCTTGTTAAACGTGCAGCGTTGATTACATCTCTCTCAGTCATTGTCACGTTCTGAGTTTAACTTCATGACAGCTCTGAGTCATTTGTCTGCATTTGGCTACTGCGCGTGGCTGTTGAGTCCTAATTTACACCCACGTCTGGGATCTGTCTTGCCAAAAGGCATCTGATCCTATGACTGGATCCATGCTCTATGCAGAACCGCCGACCACAGATGCTGCTGTAGATTGCTGTAAGTGTCCGCGTGCCGTTTCTCACCATCAAAGGGTGTTGAGGCTGGCTTCATTCCCGCTGCACACGAGTAATCTCCAAAGGCTTCCAAACATCATCTTTTGCAATGTGGAAAAAGTTTAAAAAGCTGTAAAAAAGAAAAACTGTGGTTCGAGAATAACCCATACGATATGATTTATAGGATCTTACTGGGAAAGTATTATTATGTGTTTGTTAAAGACACAGTTGACTGACAATATTCTGTTTTTTGGATTTAATTTTTTGTGCTTAAGAAGATCTTTGAGTTCAATTAATTATGATGAAAGATGGAACCGTATTAAGATCTACATGACAGAAAGCTTAGTAGGCACTCTTTGTTAGAAGACAGCAGCTCCAAGTGTACCTGGCTCACCCTCTCTCTTGGGGTCTCCATCACAGGTGTGTGAACCAGAGAACCCCTGCAAGGACAATACCCACAACTGCCACAAGCATGCCGAATGTGTCTACCTCAACCACTTTAGCAACCCCATGTACAAGTGCGAGTGCAAGATCGGCTATGCGGGTGATGGCATCATCTGTGGGGAAGACTCGGATCTGGACGGCTGGCCCAATCAGAACTTGGTGTGCGGGGCCAACGCCACCTACCACTGCAAGAAGGTATCAGCAGCTTTCGGTTTCAACACGTTTTGGAGAGATAGGCGCTTATGACTGAGATACCAGCATCCACATTATAAATATGTACTGTTTATGTTATTGAAAGTGCACATTAGTCTATGACAAGGAGAAAAAGTTACATTATGCAGTATAACAATGTTTGTCTGATTTAAAAAAATAATATTCCTGGATTTACCCTGACTCTGATGACCTGATAACCCACTATACTGCAGACACATTAATTTCAGTAGAATACTGAAAGTTAGAGGAACTTGTATGAGTCGTCTCAATATTTAAAAAACAGAAGTAGACAGAAAAAAAAATGTGGGTTTACTAATACACTGTTACATTGTTTTACAATAATGTAGGACAACTGCCCCAGCCTCCCAAACTCTGGGCAAGAAGACTTTGACAAAGATGGCCAAGGGGATGCTTGTGACAAGGATGACGACAACGATGGCATCGATGATGAGATGGTGGGAGTTCATTTCTTTAACAATGACGAATACTGTATGTGATACACACTATATTTGAAAGTGTTCTTAGAATGGCAATTGCCTTGCCACTGGTCAAAGGACCAAAGGACTGCATTAGTAACACATTGCTCAGTTGGGCTTAACAACACCGTGGTATTCCAGAATGATTCATGGTCGTAGAGCTATAGAACACCCAATTTTGAACTCAACACTTTTGTAAACTCTCTTAATTTCTTTTCCATTGCTTTCACATAAAAAGTGTTACATTTTGTAGATAGAACATTTATCTGAAATTTCTAGGAAAAATGTCATATCTAACTCAGAACTCACAGAAAGGGAATGACTGTGAAATATTTTTTGCCTTTTGATTTTATTTGTCCAGGACAACTGCGCCCTACTGTACAACCCCCGTCAGTATGATTATGACAAAGACCAAGTAGGAGATCGCTGTGACAACTGCCCCTATGAGCACAACCCATCCCAAATCGACACAGACCATAACGGGGAGGGAGACGCTTGCTCGGTTGACATCGACGGAGATGGTACACGAATCTCTTAAGTCAAAACAAATTACATGTCTAGATGCTGCGCTGTCCATGTTTATATATGTTTTTTTTTTTTTTTTTACATTTGTTGATCCCTGATAAGACCCACAAAGCTTCTCATGTTCTGTGTTCACTGCAGAGATTCTGAATGAGGATGACAACTGCCCTTATGTGTACAACACTGATCAGAAGGACACTGATCAGGATGGTGTGGGAGACCAGTGTGATAACTGCCCATTGATGCACAACCCTGACCAGGTGAGAGAGGTTTTAATGGTCCCCAGAGCCACGCCACAAGTACTGTACAAAGTGCTGACTGCAAAATATCCAAGAATCAGAAGCTTTACAAGATATTTTGTGTTCCACATACTGAAGACATAAGTTTTAACTGGATGTGCAATAACTGGGTGGCTGACTGATCTTCTGCTGTTTCTGGTCCACAGAGCATATAGATCTGTTTCATGTTTTCAATGAACAACTCTTGCACAGGCTGACACAGACAACGACCTCGTAGGCGACGAATGTGACAACAGCCAGGACATTGATGAAGACGGCCACCAGAACAACCTGGACAATTGCCCATACATTCCCAATGCCAACCAGGCAGACCACGACAAAGATGGGAAAGGGGACGCGTGTGATCATGACGATGACAACGATGGTGTACCAGATGACAAGGACAACTGCCGACTCGTGCCCAACAAAGATCAACTTGACTCTGATGGTAAGGAAGACCCACAGTATACATTATCAATCTTGCATGACCTCAGAGGTTTATTTATTCATGTTTTATTCTGGCTACATAATATGCTACAAGTTCATATGAATTTTACGGTAAGTACCTTACCTGTTAGTCATTTGGTGGGGACTAAACCTACATACAGCCTTTGGATACAAAGGCAGCAGCTCTAACCACTACACTACCAGCTGACATGTCTAACATTCTTCTGGTTTCTGACATGTCTGGCTTCTGGTTCTGCTCCACAGGAGATGGACGTGGTGATGCCTGCAAGGATGACTTTGACAATGACAATATCCCTGACTTTCTGGACGTGTGCCCGGAGAACAGTGAGATCAGCATCACAGACTTCCGCAAGTTCCAGATGGTCCACCTGGATCCCAAGGGCACCGCACAGATTGACCCTAACTGGGTGGTCCGGCACCAGGGCAAAGAGCTTGTGCAGACTGCCAACTCTGACCCTGGCATTGCTGTGGGTAAGAGCCTGACACTCATAATTTGCAATGCTTACAGGACATAAGTGATCACATGAGGTAATACAAAGCATGCTGTCAAAATGTTCATATAATCCTAAAAATAATGGGGAAAAAAAAATGTACGCCAAAGACAGCAACAAAGAAACTGTCTTTAGTTTAAAAAAGAAAAGCTGTTAGTAGCTCGTCATCTCGCATTAACACGAATGAGACAGCGGCACCGATACATTGCGACGTGCCTGTTTTAGGCAGCGTCCAGGCAACGGGCAGTCATTGCTTTACATCCAGTGGGTTTTCTTACATCTCCATAATTATCATTTGTCGCAACCAAAACTGTGAATCAATACTAAAATGAAAGTAGCCCTTTTGACTGCACAAAGTATTATCCAGAGAACACAGAACTTGAGTCAGCGAGTACAAAAAATTGACACAATTTTATAAGGTAACTTTTATATTATCCTTAAAAGGCGTGCACTTGGTGCCCAATTTAATTACATTTACATGTATTAATTTAGCAGATTCTTTTCTTCAGAGAAACATACATCTCATAGAAAATACAATGTGTTCATTACATAAGCAGGAAGAGACACTTAGATGCAGACAGATTTAGGGTGTGGCCAGGCTCTGGTCTTCTACACACACATTAAGAAGAAATTAAATTATTGTAATTAAATTACAGGGGCAGTTAGTTTACAGGTTAGCGATGTTGCTACCTTTGGACCCAAAGGTTGCAGGTTTGAGTCTCACTTCCAGCTGTAGTACCCTTGAGCAAAGTACTTACCGTAAATTGCTCCAGTAAAATTACCCAGTTGTATGAATGGGTAAACAGCTGAACATTGTAAGTGGCTTTGGAGAAAAGCATCGGATAAATTTAAATTAAGAAATAATCTATGAATTTATCATGTAATTGAAAAGAATGTTAACATTATTATGCAGTTTGTGCATTATACAAAATAAAATAACATAGATGTAATTTTTCTTAAACAACTGTTTTTGAAACCTGTTTTTGCTTAATGATGTAAATGTGCTCATTGTGTTTGACATAAAGGCCCATCTGCTGCACAAGCACAGACAGCCTTTTCATTATTAGTCCAAAAGATTGTCCCCTTCCTGTTGTTGCAGATGTTAAAAGTCAATGATTCCTGCTCAAGGGTTTGCTGGTTTAACTGGAACACAGTTATATGTGTTTGTACTGGAATTTTTCTTCTCATTGTGCTGTTACTGGATACACCTGTTCCTTTACCGGGGGACTTATTTTTTGTTATTGTTTTGTTACTTCACTCAGGTTCTTATCGAAATCAACTCTCAATTTAACTTATTTCTACAACTTCACATTGTGCTAGAATTAGTGTATTATGCATTTATTCAAGTACAACTGTTACAGCAAGGCTTTACCGATGAGTTGCAGTTTTTAGATTTCAATTCCATCTCCTATTTCTTGTCCTAAATGTGATTTTTCTTCCCATTTTTTCCTATTTTATCACTGTAGGATTCGATGAGTTCAGTGCAGTCGACTTCAGTGGCACGTTCTACGTGAACACGGATCGGGATGATGACTACGCAGGCTTTGTGTTTGGTTACCAGTCTAGTTCGCGATTTTATGTAGTCATGTGGAAGCAGATCACGCAAACTTACTGGGAGAAGAATCCCTCCATGGCCATGGGTATGTCCGGTGTCTCCCTCAAGGTGGTCAATTCCAGCACAGGTGCTGGGGAGCACCTCCGCAATGCCTTGTGGCACACAGGAAACACTCCTGGACAGGTGGGTGGTCTCTGCTTTCTTCTTGCATCATCTGAAACAATTGCCAGCTTTTAATTGTCAGAGTACATTAAACCTGTGATTCAGAATACATCCAGAATATATATTTGTGTAGCTTAATGTAAAAGTACTTTAAGTATTAAGTATGTAATTTAATAAACTTGTAAAATTGATTGAATACAGGTTCAAACTCTGTGGCATGACTCCAAGAACATGGGCTGGAAGGATTACACTGCCTACAGGTGGCACCTCATCCACCGACCCAGGACGGGCTTCATCAGGTATGGATCTCTCCCAAGTATTTTCAGATGATGGGGGAAAAAACTATCATTAAAATACCCTTTTTTTCAAATGACTAAACAAATATATTTATTTGAATCTATTTACAAAATTTGTGGTTTTTAAGGATTTAAACGTTTAACTTAATCTCATATGTGCAACCACGTAGAACCTCCGGTCTAAAATGACTATTATTTTTCTTGTTTTTAGAGTTGTGGTTTATGAAGGAAAGCAGATCATGGTTGACTCGGGCCCCATTTACGACAAGACATTTGCTGGAGGAAGATTAGGGTTGTTCGTCTTCTCTCAGGAGCTTGTCTTTTTCTCCGATCTCAAATACGAGTGTAGAGGTAAGAACGTAAAAATCACTTTCGTTTTTGATTTTGTATCTACAGAAGACCTGGTAAACATTTGAATAACTTGAAAAAAGGTTAAATCTGAAATTTCAGAACTGATTGAATAGCTTTGCAGATTATCAGGTACAATTTTAACTTAGTTATTTTTACTTGTGGTATTTGCATATAATACAACAAATCTGACCTTCAAGTATTTAAACAGAGTGATAACGTTCATCAGTTTCTTTGTACAGCGGGATTCAAAGGTCTGAACTATTCAGTGGTTTATACCTTTAAACCCTGAGATTTAAACTCTAAACTCTTTTTTTAGAATTTACCTTCATTATTTCTTTTTGGTGTATGAAATGAAAAATGAATCAAACCATCCAAATTGAAGTTGGATCAATGCATTTGAAGAGAATGTTAAAGTAATTAGACTTGTGAAGAAAAAAACAAACTGTTTTAAATGTGTAAGCTTTCTGTAGGCAAAGGCAAAAATGTGTCAAGCACTTTGGACAAAAGTGTCTCCTGTGTAATTAAATTCAATGCAATAGTTTTAATTTCTCCGTATCCCAAAAAACTGATTTAGAAGAACATAAAATGGGTTCTAAAAAATACACTGGAACTTTGTCTTATTATCCAGATAACCCGGAATTCCCCGCTGTGTTCATAAGGTAACTGTAAGAGGAAGTGTGTGTTCTGTCCTCTACAGCACCATGCTTTTTCTGCTTCACAACTCTTGTAATATTCTGGCTTTATTGATATAAGGATCTATCAACATCTTCTGCAAACTAAAGTGCACCCTTTTCAAAATATTGCTTGTTTTTCACTTGCAGATGCTGAGTCCAAGTACACTCAAATTTAGATTGACCCTTTTTCATTATGCTTTCACAAAAATAACTGTTTTGCATATTTATGTGCATTTCATCATGCCCAGATAAACTTTTACGCAGCTTTTCCTGTAATGTAACGTAAATGTTTATATGTATCTCCAAAAAAAAAGTATTACTAGGAAGGTGATCAGGAATCTTCGATATTCCGATAAAGTTTTATGCAGCTACTCATGTGATGAACACTGTTTCTTTCCATCATATGAACCAAACTAACTCCACGTAAGGATCACATGTCTGTATCTAAGTGTCTCTTTCTGCTAATGTAATGAACACATTGTATTTTCTACGAAATGTATGTCACTCTGGAGAAAAGTGTCAGATAAATGGATAAATGTGAATGTAATATAAATCTGAAATTTTCTGAGCACTGATGATGAATGGCATAATGCCATTATTAAAAATACTTTTAACAATGTCCATCTTCCTTTTTTTTCCTAGATAATTGAGCTACATTTGATCTTGCAACAGTGAAGTACTGAGTAGGTGAACCTCAGTCCCTTTCCGATCATCAAGACCCTCACCCACCTTTGCTGCCTCAGTCAATAAATTGGAGCTCCGTTCCACCAGAACCTGCAAAGCTCTGTCTCAGCCTCGCCTACCAACTATGGCTAATTGTATCTGGATGCTCGCAATTTTTGGGATCAAAGAAAGCCATTCGTTTTGTGTAGATAACATTCCATTAAACTAAAACCATAGTTTTCTTAAATGCAGTTATTATTTTATAACAGACATTTAACATTATACAATCTTCTTGGTCCATTTGTTTTTGTTTCCTTACGACTTTATTACAGAATATATGTTCTTCAGTTTCCTAGGTGTTCAGACCAGGTAACCTACCTGTATGTTCCATTTCATTTGTTAAAGATAGGTACAAGTTTTAGAAATAAGTATTAGATAATATTAATTGCCACGATAAATTACCATACAGAAAACAAAGGGCATTTCACAGGGAAACAGTGAATTGTGACATTCAGTTTCATTCTATTCATTGCACATTTTTACTGCTATCTTGAATACAGACCCTGTTGAATGCATTTGTTTCTTGAATTATTTTTGAAATTTTTTAGTTTGTTTTTTTTTTTTTTTTTACTTTATCCCTACGTTTTTACAGGGATAATTTTCTAGGTAACTGTTTTTTATAAGGTTTTAATTACCTGGGGGATGAAGATGTTTATATTTAGACTGTATTATAATTTCTTCTGTAAATTATTTATATTTTTCTTGCAACCTTTTTTGGTTAATGTTACATTTTTCTGTTTTTGCTAAAGATTGTAAATAATAATTTATTTGTTTACATTGACGGAATTTCACAGTTGAAGTACAATATCCTTTAAACTGTTCCATCAAAATATTTTCCATACGACATTATTTTTTATATATGCAGTGTCACCTTTGTGCCTTACTTGATTAGTATTTCCACCTAATAAAAGCACAAAAATATGAAGCACAGTGTGCACTTCATAAGCATATCAGGTCAGTGTCTCATTTTCTCAGATTGCACCTTTGAAATCTTAAGCTCCAGAGGTTAAGGCATTAAATTCAGTGGTAGCGGGAAGTAAAAATCAGCCAGGGTTCTAACAATCACAATGGGAAGGGCATCAAAATAACATGAATAACAACCAAAAATGCTTATTTATAATAACTGTTAGCATTCCTTTACAAGTGGCTGTGGGACTTTTCTTTGTTATTACTTAATGGAAATGAAGGTGGGCGCAGCCAGTTTAAAAATAATTTTTGAAAAACATGGGTGGAGTATCTTTTTTTTTCAAATATGAGAAGTTACTTGCAGATAGGTACAGGTTGAGGAACATGTTAAATGAGTGTATAGGTATTACATTTCTCTTGTATAGCATTATTGCTCTGTATATTCAATTTCTACCCTATTATGTTTTGACTTATATGATGCTTTGTGATGGACAATGTTTGATATCCACCTCACTGTCTGATTTACGTATTAAATGCATTATTGGAGCCACCTACGCTGTTCTTCCTACTCCGCAGAGAGAATCTGGGTAGGTACAGACCCGATTAGTTTATTTTAGGACAGATTATTATATGCACGGGGGCACAATGAGGTGTTCAGATCCCTGGCGCGCTTGTTGGACGCAACGCGGATTGAGGGGAAACTCTCCGCAGCGACGCGGGAGAAATAACGGAAGTTGTTTTGGGCGGGAGCGCTGCGTCAAGCGCGCGGACGCGGTGGTTCCGGTTCCAAGTGGGGCGAAGCGCGAGACTGGAAGTCAGTAGCTGACGAGGGAAAAGACCCGAACTTGTGCTGTACTTCGAGGTTGCGCGAGTAGTTTAGTCCATCGAGTTAACAATAGGGTATTTGTTACATATTATTATACCTTTGGAAGACGCAATGAGACGAGGGCGGGAAGAAGCTGAAGTACGCTGACTGAGCCTGAGTGAGGTGAGGGGAGCGACACAGCGAGGCCGGCAGTGGCAGTGCTAGCGGTGGAGGTAGGTAAGAGTTGAAGAGAGAGGGGTTCGTTGCAGAATCAGGCACGTCGCTGTTGTTGGACTTTTGGGGTCGGTCGTTAACGGCAGCGGTTAAAAACTTGTCTAAGGCAGCGGAAAATATCCAGCCAGAGTGGTTGGCATATTTGTATGATAATTTAGGCAGGAGAATTGGGGAAACAGACCTTAGCCTAAGCTTAACTGGGGTATTCTTATTCGCTTATGCGAAATGGTGAATGTTGGGCCTTGTTGTCACCTCCATCCATGCGCTTTATGTGGTGTGTTGGTTGTGTGCTGGTTGGAGGGTGGTCAACAGGCCGTTGGATGGGAGGCTTGGGCGGGTTAGTCAAAGCATGGAGGGGGGTGGGTCTGGGATGCCACATCTCGCCGTCGTTGAGCCTTCTCAGGCTTCTGGAGGTGTCGCGGGTTCAATTCGATGAAACGCCAACGAAAGAAGGTGCCCACTTGACAACCCCGGCAAAGTGCTCGCAGTGATCCCCGGCGAGGAGGGTAGTGCCCATCCATAACGTGTGCTGGACTGCAGGTGGATGGAGATGTTATGAATACTAGGTACGCGCGGTAGGTATATTGAGAAGAAAATGAGTACTGGTGGCATGGATGGTTTGTGTCCAGCCCCCAAAATTTTAGCACAAGGCCCTTGTCAAGGGTTTTAACATCTTACCCTGTGTATTATTCTATGTATAAATAAATATTTCATATTCCAGTTTGAAGACACATCTTTCCACTCATTATCTTGGAACCATCTAAACATATTCTGAGTCACTCAGTTCACAGTCTCTCAGTCGCTGTTTTCTTAATCTCAGGGTCATTATAACCGCATGATCTGGGTACTTGTAATTTGGTCTTCAGTTCAATTTATTTTTATAGCGCACTTTTCTCAATAGTGTGATGCATAGTAGTGAACACTTGGGGACAAGTGACACAGAAGTGATAAAGGCAAGCTAAAAAACAAAGAATGATCTCCAAACAGTAACCAGTAAATGAACTGCAAGCTGAGAACAGGAAAACAAAAAACTCCACAGCCAAAGAAAGGGAGGAAAATTAAAAAAAGAAAAATATACCAGTGAGGGACCAAGTACCAGTGGATGCCAGCCTCTTCTTGGAATTGCCTCTCCTTTTTTGTTTAACCCTGACAATCTAGTCCTAGGGTGAAAAAAATAACAATTATATAGATCCTCTAATACAAAATTTAACAATCAGAAGTTGACATATCTAGACACTTGTGTACAGGCCTGCAATGTCCATTATGTGTAAATATCTAGAATATTTACTCACTCATACATTAATTCAAAACAAAAACAACAGTCAAACTCCTGCTATATTAATGTATAGAATTAATATACTGTAACTTTCCATGCCTGCAATGTTACAATTGTGGATGCCTGTTTTGGAGAAAAATAATGAAAATACTCCTTATAAACTTTTTTGGCTACTTTTGCTTTCTAAACTAACATCACCCAATCCTGAAAAAACTAAGATCACAAGTGCTAAAGCATAAGGTCCCATGGACAAAGCTCTGGCGACCAGAGCCCAAGCATCTAAAGTTCAGGATGTGCCGGCCTATATTAAATGCAGATAAATTACTGTAGAAATTTGAAATTTAAAGTCTGCTGGAGTGGAGTCTGTTTTTTTTTTTTCCAAATATAATTTTCAAGACTACAAAATACATGGAACAACTTCAGAACATTACATTATTAACAGTACTTTGTGAGATTCAATACTACTGTATTAAAACAATGACCCAGTATTGTTATTTCTCTAAGACAGATCCTGGAGGCTTGTTTTACATTAATCTGTTGCACATGCTTCCAACCAGACAATATGGAAATATTTAAACAATATATCAGAGAGACATATTCAACTTCCTGAACTTACAAACATAACCGGGATGAGAAGTTGGCAATTCAGTTTATGTGTATTCAGAGTCAATTTTACCACTACATCACAATTTAAAAAGTTTAATAAAACAGACATCCCTTGATTTATTCATGGGTTATATAAAAACTAGAAAAACACACACACTGTCTACAACCGCTTGTCCCAAGTGGGACCGCAGCCAACTGGTGCCTAACCCAGCAACACAGGCTGCAAGACTGGACACACACACACACACACACACACACACACACTGGATGGGACGTCAGCCTGCCACAAGGCATCCCAAGCAGGACTTGAACCCCAGACCCACCACAGAGCAGGTCCCGGCCAAACCCGCTGCGCCACCGCACCCCCACCAAAACACATATATAGCACATATATTCAAAATTTAATAGCTGCAGCAAATCTACTGTCATAAACATTAACAAATTTCTGTTACATAGAGCAGTACTCTCCATCCAAACACACACACACATGCACACGCACACACACTTTCTGAACCGTTTGTGCCATACGGGGTTGCGGGGACCCGGAGCCTAACCCGGCAACACAGGGTGTAGGGCTGGAGGGGGAGGGGGCACACCCAGGATGGGACGCCAGTCCATCACAAAGCACCCCAAGTGGGATTTGAACCCCAGACCCACTGGAGAGCAGGACCCGGTCCAACCCACTGCGCCACTGCGCCACTGCACACCCCCCCCCCCCCCCCCCACTCTCCATGCAATACAGCTCAATTTATTTATGAACAGCAAGTGACTGCTGAAATTTCCGATGTTGTGTGCAGCTCTGTGATGCTCTGAACCGGACCACTAAGGTGGTGGTGGTGGCAGTGACATGGGAAGAGGGGTTTCTGAAATGTGTGAGAGTTCTGGCTTCACCATGGATGGTAAGATGGGAAACACTGGCCGCTCTGTGTAGGAGACGGTGGTTCTAGTAGGTAAACACAGTGGGATCTGGGGTTCTGTGTTGTGGCGAGCAAGAGTCTGTGATGCTTGGTAATGGGAGTTTGGTGGGCAAACAGATGGGTGAGTTAGGAACTGAAGAACAGCAACATATGAGCGGGCCGTATGTGGTGCAGTCTGGCAGATAGTAGGGTAGCGGGTCAGCTGTCTTTTTTAAGTGGATCTGTGGTTTGGCTGGCACTCTGGTCAGGTCTACATCACAGCAGGGCAGCCCACATGGCAAGCTGTGCGTGCTGGGTATGAGCCCTGCTGCGAGACCCTGGCTACAGGCCTAACCACAAGCCTGCTGGGTACACAGGGGGACCACTGGAGGATCTGCTTGCTTGTTTATGTTCATGTGTACACATATGCTCAAAAAAGAACCTTTTAAAAACAAGGAAATTAAGTTTTAGTTGCTGTGGTTTCATTTTGAAGGCATCTACCTGAAACAGGCACTAAAATGCACGTGTGGTTCTAACCTTATTTAACAATTAACCTCAATTTGGAAATGTTTGTACTGTTAGTGTAACAGTATATTACTACTATTGTTCATAACAGTACTATTGTACTGGTAGTATAACTGCTGAATCTCTGTCCACATTTAAAACTCACCTTTTCCAGACTCACTTCGCCCATCCCATCATCTCTTAAGTTCATGTACGGTGTAAATGTTCATGCTTTATAACTGTAAGACGATGCCCAGAGAAACCTTTACACACTACTTTGTAATGTAATGTAAATGTTTATATATATCTCTAAAAAAAATTACTAGGTGATCAGGAATCACCCATCCTGGGTGTGTCCCCTCCCCCTCCTGCCTTGTGCCCTGTGTTGCCAGGTTAGGGTCCGGCTTGCCACGACCCCGCTCGGGACATGCGGCTTCTGTCAATGTGTTTGTGTGTGTGTGATCAGGAATCGTGGATATTTGGATAAACCTTTATGCAGCTACTCATGTGATGAACATTGGTTCTTATGGTGAAGGAAACAAACTAACTGCACTTAAGAATCACACAATTGCATCCAGGTGTCTCTTTCTGCTAATGTAATGAACTCATTGTATTTTCTATGAGATGTATGTTGCTTTGGAGAAAAGCATCTGCTAAATGAATACATGTAGACATGCCTGATGCCATTGTTGTGTAAATAAAGTAGAGGAAAGTTCAATGTGTGCATCCACCAGGTAACTTAAATGCAAACAGACACTGAGTTCAAAATCTTAAGATGGTAGTGTTGACTGGCTGGGCTATTTTATGAATTCTTTCCAACACTTTTCTAGTGAGCACAGGTTAGACGCAAGTTATTCTGCAGTATGTACGTTGCCTTTGGAGGTATGGAAGACTACTGTTACCCTCTTACCGATCTTGCTAGTTCCATTCCCCATTAGAACAACATAGTATATATGTGAGGTCTATCTTCTGTTCTAGCATTGCTTTTTCTTGACTCTGTTCATTTCATGGATGTTCTCAGCCCTGTAGAAAGAGGCACAGAGTGTTTATAGCATAGCTTTTAAGAGCAGTTGTATTTCCAGTATCTCCCCAAACCCCACTGCACATACTCTTTGTGAAGAACAGCTCTGCATACATTTCCATCCATGCACACTTATCCTGAGAAACCAGCCAGGAATTGCAGTCAGTCCCCCAACTCAGAACAGAAGCTTTCCCCCATGGGGTATTTGGGGCAATTTTATAAGTTATTTATTTTTGACAGATTGGTTTTCCTAAGCCTATCTCCATTGAACATTCTTTCAACATTACAAAGGTTTGTTTCTGTAGCGGGGGGTTCAAAAGGGGTCAGATTAGATATAGAATTTAGTATCTTTGGCAGTCTGGCTGCTGCATTACTCTGAACTTCCAATGATCTCTTCAAAGGAGAGGAGAAAACATCATGGTCCCATATTACTGAGAAATTAGCGCTCACTGGCCCACAACTGATGCATCAGCATAATGTAATGAAAGCCAGGTTACCAGGGGAACTTGAACAACCTCAGCATAAATAAACAAAAATAAACAAGACTTTTAAAAAATCCTTTCTCATTCCAGAACGCAAACACTTTTGCAAAACCTTTGCAGATCAGCAAGATCAAGCCCGATCCACATCAAACCAGGAGGATTAAGCAATCCGACTGACCCTCACGAGTGCGAACCAGCCCCTTGTTCCCAGAATTTTCTGGGTTCAGCTTTGCTGTCCATGGGAATCCTAATGAGGGAATCTTTGTGAACTCCAAGCAGAAAGAAAGAGAGACCCTGGCAGAGAGAAGGTTCTGTCCATTTGAATAAATGCTACCTCTTTTTTGGTTCGATTCATCAGGAAAATATCTACAGCCACCCCCAAGCTCTTTGCCAAAGACCCAGAATGCACTGGGGACAGGGCCAGTTATTTTCAGCTGGGATTTAAGTGCCTCAGTAGATACTAATTGTCAGCATGAATGTCTTTTTATGTTAAGTCTTGGCACTGCCGTTTTAAGGACATAAGCAGTAGTTCATAAACTAAAGCACTGTTCTCACTCTTGAAAGTTACCTAAAACTGGAAGTATAGAACTGCAAGATGCCTAGACACTGATGAATAGGTGAGACGATGGTAATGTGTCCTACTGGTGTGTACAGTTTATATCAAACACAGCTTTACATCTTGTAAACATTGATCTTGCTCTGGATTTTGTTCTGATTTGCAGGAACTGTAGAGTTCCTAAACAGTCCCATGACTGCTCTGCATCCTCTGACAGCTGGGTCAGGAAGTGTCTGGAGCTGCTGAACCCCTGCCACTTTTATAATAATTCTAAAATGGAATTCTAAACACTCCATGTCATGAATATTTATTCTTTTGCTGACATTTATCTCAAAAACAGTATACAATGATTGCTGTGCAGTTTTTAGCTGAGACCTTTCTCTAAGGTGACTTACAATACTAGATACACTACAGCAAACACCCTGTAATCATTCACTCATCTATGGAGCATTACATTTGCATTTATTTATTTAGCAGATGATTTTCTCCAAAGCAACTTCCAATGAACTCTATATAGTGTTATCAGCCCACACACCTTATTCACCAAGGTGACTTACACTGCTAGACACACTTACTTACACTGGGTCACTTATCCATACATCAGTGGAACACACTCTCTCTCTGTCACTCACTCACTCACTCACTGTGGGTGAACCTGAACAGCATGTCTTTGGCCTGTGGGAGGAAATCAGAGCACCCAGAGGAAACCACACAGACACAGGGAGAACATGTAAACACCATATATACTGAGTGGGGATCAAACCCATATCTTCTCACACCACCCAGGCACTGTGAGATAACAGTGCTACTCACTGTGCCACCAGACCACCACTAGAGCAGCTTCACTCAGACTCATCTTGGGCTGTGGGAAGAAACCCAAACAAACAAATGCAGGGAGAATATGAACTGAGTTGGAATCATACCCACATCTGAACACAACTCAGGAGCTGCGAGGGAACAACACTACCCGTTGAGTCACCAAAAGTCTAAAGACATTTAAAAAATAATAAAAACCCTTCAAAAGGTAAAATGTGTTTCATATGAAATATATATTCTTAGAGTTAATACTTGGTTCAGGTAAAAAGAGTAACTAAAAGAAATTATTAAGCAAGTGTCCTACTTAGCTTTGTGTGCTCAGTTCAATACAAGTTTGTTTTTCAAACATGCTATGTGATTTATCACTGCAGACTTCAACAAAATTTATGTCATGAACACAGATAAATGATGAAAATGAGTTCAAAAGTCTTGAAAACCTGTGATTTAGTGTTATATGAACCTCATAAACAAAAAGTAATGAAAGTAGCTTGAAATGGAAAACATTTAGACATTGTCTGTATGAAAACAAGATCTCCGTTTCACCCTGTACATAAACACACAAGGCAGTAAAGAATATGTCATGCAACATACCTGAAATTATTTCCAAGCAAAAAAAGAATGTAGGTCATTCTAATCTGTTTGCAGAAAAATATTTAAGCAAAAAAGGTATTTTAAATTAATTTGAAAAGTTTTACAGTCTCTTTCCTGTTTTTCCTTGCTCTTATTAGCAAAATCTGCAACTCTGCTGCAGAAAGAAGGCACAGATGGTGTTGGGCTCAGATGTGGGGGCCAAGTTGAAAGATCCCAACATTTGCTGGCAACGAGGTGTTCAGAACTGGCTTCGACTGAAATGGTCACAGCTCGGGTTGATTCAACAAGCACGTTGTGCAGCACAGGAACTGCTCCAGGCTTTCAAAAATCAAACCCAAATATTCTCTGGCACCAATGAACTCTTTGCATTGCAGTTACTTTCCAAATCCTGAGGAGAAGAGAGGAGAAAACAACTGAAATGCTGATTCAAAAGGAAACGCCATTTCAGAGAGTCACAATTAACACAGTTACTTGGAGGTAACATGGTGTTTAGAATCTCATAGTTGGAACCCAAAAAAAGCCAATTTGAATTTATGATGGCCTGTAGAGTACTGCATGACCCTTGAGAAAGGCACTTTCTGTGTAAGATTTCCCTCTGCTTAAATAAATGGGTAAGAATGACTTGTGTGTCACTCTGCATAAAAGTATCTCCTCAATTTATTAATGCAGATGTACCAGCTGAGCAGCAACATAATGAAATGTACTGCAAGTCTTTCAGGAGAAATTAATGAGGTTGCCATAATATAGAGCTAAGGCTGAACAAAATCTGTCAGTACATGAGCGATGCATTTAGGATTTGCAATGTACTCCTAAAAAAAAAAAACCATACAGTCTCTTTGAATTTTTATTTGTCTTTTTTTAATCATCTGTCATATTGTACTGTCTCACACTGCTCTCTTACTAACAGCTAATTCTATCTACAGTCATATGCCGCTTAACGACGTTTGGCTTAATGACTGACCATGTAGACGACGGTGGTCCAATAAGATTATAATGGAGCTGAAAAATTCTGATTGACTAGCGATGTCGTAGCGCAACGTGTTACATGTTTGTGGTGGTGCTGCTGTAAACAAACCTACTACGCTGCCAGTCATATAAAATTATAGCACATACAACTATCTACAGGACACACACACACACACACACACACACTTTCAGAACCGCTTGTCCCATACGGGGTCGTGGGGAACCGGAGCCTACCCGGCAACACAGGGCGTAAGGCCGGAGGGGGAGGGAACACACCCAGGACGGGACGCCAGTCCGTCGCGAGGCACCCCAAGCGGGACTCGAACCCCAGACCCACCGGAGAGCAGGACCCGGTCCAACCCATTGCGCCACCGCGCCCCCCTCTACAGGACATAATACCTGAATATAAAAATAATCACCTATGTTACTGCTTTATGTATTTACTGTACTGTACTTTTTATCATTATTTTACAATGTACTCTTTCTACTTATAAAAAGTTTACTGTTAAACAGAATGCTGTGCTATGCCGGCAGCAGCATCATAAATCTTGTGTTTACCGCGTCTCTTGGCTGAATCGAGGCTATACCATCTAGGTTTGTATCAGTACACTCTATGATGTTCGCGCAGCGATGCATTTCTCAGAACGTATCCCTGTCGTTAAGCAACACGTCTGTAATGTCACCCTCCACGAGTCAGTGCTCTTCTGTTAATTCAGTGCTTGTTTGTAAAGTGTCATTGAGGTTTTTGGCACCTGCAACAACAGCAGTAGGAAGGGCAGGGGGAATTGTTTGGGATTATAGAAGAAGAAGAAGATGCCTGTGGTTGCACAGCAGTTGGGCCTTTCTGTCAAGTACGCGGCCCAGTGTAGTACATGGCAACAGTGGAGAAACAGTGAACACAATCATTATTCCATCAGTCTGCCAAGATTCCAATTATTACTGCATTACACAGAGCTTTGTAGGGGGCCTATGGACTAAACGACAAATAATGCTAACACTCAGTGACTGGACATGTGTATGTTATAGTTATCCAGAGGTTTAGAAATTTGAAAACAATGGTTTAGCTAAGCATGTTGCAAAGATCTCAGGACCCTGAAAGACATTCTTCATTCATTGATTTCAGATGAAAAATAAGTTGTATTCTGTAGCTCTGGTTTGAATTAATTATGCGGTTGTGAAATGCGTATATGTGAAAAACAGTTTTTATCTGAGTTGACAGTTTTGTTTCAGTCTGTTTCTACTGGGACCAGTGGAAGGGTTGGTGAAATGCTGAAAAAATCTGCTCTGTACATGACATGAACAAAACCTGGATTAGTAAAACATTAATTCTCTATATGCAGTGCCTTGCAGAGGTATTCAGACCATTGACCAACACACTCTCTTTTACTGGACCACAGATTATCCATTGAGATTTAATTTGCTTATTTTAAAACACACACACACACACACACACACACTTTCAGAACCGCTTGTCCCATACGGGGTCACGGGGAACCGGAGCCTACCCGGCAACACAGGGCGTAAGGCCAGAGGGGGAGGGGACACACCCAGGACGGGACGCCAGTCCGTCACAAGACACCCCAAGTGGGACTCGAACCCCAGACCCACCGGAGAGCAGGACTGCGGTCCAACCCACTGCGCCACCGCACCCCTCCTATTTTAAAACAATTAAACTCTAAATTATTTTAAAGTGATATTGTTTTTATTTTACAGAATAGATCATTTTTAAAACCTTTTTCCCTTCTTAGCGTGATTGGAAAACTGTTGGAAATTGCAATGTGGATTTCACTTGCATTTGCCTTGTATTATTTGAGCTTTTTTTGTTTTTTTAGCTAAATGTTTTGAAATGCCAGAAGAATCTCTGAATGAGATGATTTCCTTTTGCAATACTTTAATGTGTGTGGATGTGTACATGTGTAAGAATATCAGTCAGCCACACGTGCCATCGGAAGCACAATGTTCCAAGAATCTGCATTAATTCTTTAAAATTGGTAGAGTGGAACATAAAATCAAGCACATTGAACAAATAGATGTTTGTGTACATAATTTTACGTACTTGACAGATTCTGAAGTTTTCCTTTATTACTAGAAGATAGACTAGATCCTTCATCAACAGGTCCGTACACCTCTGAGAAATTCTCTATCAAACTGGACAGTTTGCTCATTTCATCCACTTTGTCAGCCAAGAGCCTGAGAGTAACACTCACCAAGAGTCTGCATCACACTGGTAAAATATCCAGCTGTGTAAGTGGGTTACTCACTCATTTTCATACACTGCTCGTCATTGTCAGGGTCACAGCTGGCCAGAGCCTAGACTAGAATCACTAGTTGCAAGGCTGGGAGGGATTCTCCCTGGATAGGAAGGATGCCAATACAGAGTACAGAAAACTCAGAATCACCAGTTCTCTCAATACCCATCTTTGGACTGTGATAAGAAGCCCGTCACAAGGATAACAAGCAAACTCCATATAGGGAGCAAGGATCAGACTTTGCCTTTTTCACGTGAGATCCTGTTCCATTTAATCAAACATAATGGGAAGTGCTAATCCCCTTACTTTACAAGGGAATGCTGGAGTCACATCTCGTTCTCATATGGCGTTAAATGCCCAAAGGTTTCTACGAATTGCCTCTGGAAATTAGTAGGCTTGCTCCATCACACGTGGTTTGTTTGCCAGGTCAAACACTGTTTATTTTACTCTGACACGTGAGCCATGCTATAAAACGACATGATGACATACTCCAGCGTGCAACCCATTTTTACAGCGCTGTTGAAATACAGCAAATAGCTGCAGTAAGTGGATGCACAAAAGGAGGGAAATTACTTGATTGCTTGTAAATTTCCAGCATTCTACTCATAGAGACTATCCAAATTGCCAGTGAAATTACTTTCATTACCCTTATTGAGGTCTGGTGCCTTCCATACCACGTTTACAAAGTGACGTACAGAATAACTCTCCAGCCAATGTAATAATGTAATATATTTATTACATCATTTATGTATTGTTTCTGTGAAAAATCCATCAGCACACCCAACACTGGCTACTAATAGGTATTCATTTTAAAAGCAGTGTGTAAATGAAAATCTCGTGTGATGACCAAATCCATAGACTTCCTTTTAGTAATTATGGACACTGTATACAATACTGCTGAATGACATCAATCTTAAGTCTACATAGTCTTTTCTGCCTGTAGAATTCATAGGAAATACAGAGCAGATTTTTTTATATATAAATTTGACATCACAGGCTCACCGTAACATACAGATGGAGACAGTACACTGAGGGATGGCAAATATGTGCTCATACATACATAGAGCTAGATGATACTAGTATAAGCCGGGGCCCATGCTGGCCAAGTCAGAATGTTTTACCTTCAACATGTGATAAAGTACATTGTCCTTTCAAAATTTTCAGATAGATCAGCCCAGTTAGATCCTGAGTGCAACTGCCCCATGACCATATCTATTCCACATCTGACTTGTCCCTGCTGAAGCTTCTGTGTATTTTGATTTTACACATCTCCTTGAGAGTTTCCTTGCCTCTTACTGAGGTGGGCACTTTACCAGCCTACACCATTTGGTCCCTACTAAACACCAAGCACCAAGGTTGTACACTGTTCTTCCTCATTGACTGGAAGGGGTGTAGCCTTGGGAAGTGCCACCTGCTTATGACATTTTTGAATCATCTCAACTTCTTATTTCCACAGGGACCATTGAGACAGCATAGCAGTGGTACCCCAGAGGGAGGCCCTGTTGACCCAGTGCAGAAACTGCTCGTGGGGGACACTGTTGCTCTACATCAAGCTCCAACTTCACCTCCCAGGGACCGTTTGTGTTCTGATGTCACAGTTTGCTCACAAGTCCCTTTATAGTAAAGGACTGTTTGTGCCTGGGTTTGCAGATTCTCCTCAGGCCATGCAGGTATGTACAGAGTCCAACACACAAGTGATAAAAAAAAAAGACATGGAGAAATGCATTTGTGAGGATGAACTCATTATTAAGGAATCATTTGCGAAAATGTCTTTACCGCTCTATATATTCCGAGACAGTGAGATAAACCCAAACAATATTTATCGGGCAATTTATGACTACAGGCTTTGGAAGCAAATTTGATTAGAGAGGAATTGCTCTTTCAGCTAGAGAACACATGCAACTCGGAGAAATGCACATGGACAATCTGGAAGTAATTCCACCTTTTTCCTGTTAAAGATGTTGAGTGCAATGAGAAATGCATACAAGGTTAGGAATAAGGAATGGAATTAGATCAGGTAATTCAGAAAACACAATTTACTACCTGTGTAAAGTCATGTATGTTTACTCTTCTAGGAAGAGCTATAATTTTAGTAGACTCCTCCTTTTCTGCTTGAAGACCATGTGGACATTTTGCGCGTTTTTTCATCGTCTGAGTTCTGAAATGGGAGAAATGGTTGTTAATCCTGATATGATGTAGGTCTTGAGATGGTTTGTACATTTGCAGCAGAGCATAGAGCATACTGTTCCGTATACAGACCCTGCTAAGAATGTTGCTCTAAACTCCCTTCCAATATCTGGTTTTGCTCTAATATCTTAAACAGCAGCTCAGCTGACAAGTGACAAGAGAGGCTGGGTAAACATGGTAAAACTGAAGGAAAAAATATCTAACTTGTGGAGTTAGTTTTACGTTACAGCTGAGGCATGGGCCTGTGGAATAAGTTTTAAGTGTAATTAAATAATTACATGCGCAGTGCTTCCATGAGGATCTTGCTTCATCGCACGTGAGCCGGACAACTGCTAATGCATTGCTGTAATCAGCAGAGTTACATTTGTTGTATTAAATATTGTTATATTTCAACAAACACGAGAAGCAGCCCTCTATGCTGATCATATAAAGTACAATATACATGTACTTTGGGGACATGCATATCTACATATTCCGGATTACCTTTTTTTGGTAAAGTTGCTTTAAACTGACACAGACCAAGTCAAAAAGCAGCCCTGGAACTGTCATTACATGAGTTTCACTTTCTCCAGTTGACACCTGCCATGTAATTAGGCAAACCGGTATGTGGACTAGATTTGTTTATGAGATTCAAGGAACTGCCTTGAAAGTCAAAGGTGCACAAGGTCCTTAATCACTGAAAAAGACAAAAAAAAAATAAACAAAGATGGATTTATTCTGTTGATGCACTCAGACTCTATTTATCAGTCTATGAAGATATGGACCAAATTATATAAATTTACTTTCCTTCTCATCCCGGACCGTGCAATGTGTGACAAGCCACAATATTCTATGTTATTCCATGGATGAATCTTTGTGCTGAAATATAATTTGCCAGCTGGCAATTTTTCTGACCCAGATACATCAGTATCTGCGAAAATTTATTAATGAATACATGTTCCCCAAACTTCTCCCGAAAGAGAAGGCAGCACCCATCCATTTCAGGCCTGCGTTCATAATCTTTGCAATCGGGCTACATGCAAGGTCATCCACAAAAGTGATAAAGTTACAAGAGGTCTGCAGCTCTGAACAACATACTGTAGGCTGTTAAGCACAAATAATCTGTGACTTTTTCAGGGCAAAGGAATCATTGCAGTCAATACAGAGGGTTTATAAAGGTAATGCTCTCTCACAGCGCCTGGATGGTGCGAGAGGATAGGGGTTCGATCCCCACTCAGTCTGTGTGGAGGTGCATGCTCTCCCCGTGTCTCCGTGGGGTTTCTCCGGGTGCTCTGGTTTCCTCCCACAGTCCAAAAACGTCCTGTTCAGATAGTGTGAGTGACAGAGAGTGTGTTCCACTAATGTATGGATGAGTGACCCATTGTAAGTAGTGTATCTAGCAGTGTAAGTCACCTTGGTGAATAAGGTGTGTGGGCTCATAACATTGCATAGAGTTCACTGGAAGTCGCTTTGGAGAAAAGTGTCTGCTAAGTAAATAAATGTAACGATTTATGTCACTCACACACGCTACGGGTGAACCTGAACAGCATGTCTTTGGACTGTGGGAGGAAACCAGAGCACCTGGAGGAAACACACACAGACTTGATGCCATTTAAAAGTAAAAGGATTATTCATGCACCCGGAATTTTTAAGAACCACGGATAAAATAAGTGTACATTCTACACAAGGGGAAGAACCGGTTTCCTTATGAAGGGCTCTTTCCGGGACGTTGCGTGGGGGATGGTGTTGAGGTGTTATAACAAATACCTGTCACCTGTAGTCTATTCTTACACAAAGCAAGCAGCCAACAGTGTGGGGGTGACAGTCTTTCCCATCATATAAATGTGAAGCTATAAAGAACAAACTGTGCAAACAAGTATGGGGAGGACGAGAGTTCCCTGTGCGTACATGAGGCTCCCTTAAATCCTGTAGCCCTATGACAGAGAGGAAAAATATTACTTTGGATTTCCCACAAAGAAATCCCAAACTCGTTTGATTTCTTCCACCGTTTATCTTTTCATGGCATAATATTATATTTTATGTCCCTAAACAAATGGAAATGAAGGTATCCACCCATTCCGAACCTATGGTGACTATGGAAGAGAGCACACTTTGACTGAAAATAACTGTATTTATATTTTTATAAAGAAAAAATATGTATTTTAATTAAGTGAAATCAATTAATTAAAATAAAAATATATTCAGAGAAGCTGCCCAGAAGTCATGCCTTCAATGAGGTATGACGTAGAGCATAAATTATTCCCTCAGAGGAGTGGACTGGGAAGTAAGGATGGCTTTTCCAGACGTTAACATCACTGGACTCTGCACCAGATGGCAAGTCCTTCAGTTAGCTGGGGATTTTTAAAAATGCGTGGGATGTGTTATGTTACCTACATGCTTTATATGATCTGTATTGATAACAGATGAGCTCTATCACCTGTAGCTGGAAAACGGGAAGATGGTCAGGAAAGCAATTACCTTAAGTATAGCAGAAGTCAAAGGAACCTTTCATCAAACAGATGCATTTCTGGGAAGAAGGAGAGATGGAAAAGCTGTTAGCAGGGAAAAAAAGAAACCTTACCATCAAGAAGATTGACAGCTGTCTGTGTCCGTCACTACGAAGTTTGGCACACGTTGGTAGATTTTACAATTAAGGTCCAGGACACCCCCTGCATACTCAGCTCTGCACTATGGGGGGAAATGGCACCAAAAAGCCACCATTAATATCTTCCCATTGGCCCATACGTACAAGGAGGTGTTCTGATTTTGTCTTTATCTGATATTTCTGTTGCTGGACCTTCATCCCTCATCTTTCAAGCACATCATTGAAAACCGCAGGAAAATTCACATTTATTTGACTGGTGCTTTTCTCCAAAGCAACTGACAATGTTAAGGTCACATTATTACAAGCTTTCACTTACTTACCCATTTTTACAGCTGGGTAATTTTACAGGAGCAATTTAGAGTAAGTACTTTGCTCAAGGGTACTACAGCCAGAGGTGGGGATCAAACCTACAACCTAGGGTATCAGCTATCCCCAGTATGATATGAGTGCTATACATGAAGAAAGTCACTGAAGCTGCGACCTTTGGATTCAAGGGCAGTAGCTCTAACCACCACACAACCAGACATGATGGCGGGTGCATAAGGTACATTTGTCGCTTTCATTTCAAGCCAAACGCAGAGCGGGTCATAGAGGCAAAGAAGAAGGCTTCCGAAGCACTCTGCGTGTGATTACGCTGAGTGGTATGTTGTTTGGGATTCATTCGCTCACCGATTCAAGGCTGTCTGCATGCAATGGCTTTCATGCTTATTTTGTTGCTCTTTGCAGGAAGGCCAGAAATGAAACTTGGCTTGTTCTTTTACTCCTTGCCCTCTTGCAGCCCACTACTTCTTACTTAGTGTACCCCCAAGGGACCTTTTAATGTCTGAGACAATCTGAGGCCTTCTCAGAGTAACTTTTATTGGCCTTGACTGGAGTATAAATATTTCATAAAGTTCCCAGCACTGGACTGAGTCTGTCTGTTATCCAAAAGGAGGCTCTTAGGATACAGATGGAAAATTAACGTGCAGATCCAAGTTCTGTAGATGAATTTTACTGGCCTGCGTAGATAATCATTGAAGCTGTGAGCATAAGGAACGGCTTATTTTATTCCCTATTAAAAGAAAATTATCCACTACAGGCTATTTTCATGACAGAACCAATTAATAAAATGTTTTATTTTTATTGATTTACTAGGAAAGAGGAAACAAGACATTTGTAGCTCACGGTTATTTAGTGTAATTATTGTTGTTAGTATTTACAAAGGAAATAATAAACCGATCACTAATGCCATGCAAGCAGTGTTATCATTCCGCGCTGTTGAGCTGTACTTTTCATTTTTGCGCGTTATGCATTTTAATGGCTCGGCTTCCCAAAGTCTGCCGTACAAAAACCGAAATGAACTCTGGTTCTCAAAAGCCACAGAATCTGCGGGTTTTTCATTTATAGTACTAATAGAAGTTGATTTACATCTCAAATTTTAATCTTTATAAGTAAAAAAGGTATAACGATTTTAATTGGGCGGTTATGAGATAGGCTGGAATGAAGACAAGCTCATCCAGGGGTTTTTGAAGATCTTCAGGATAATATTTCCTCAGTTCCTTGTTGCAGTTTCCGACCAAATAAGATGTGATTCTTTGCCATTATCCGGCAGTACCAGTGAAAAACAAGAAGAAAACACTGGTAAAGCAATTCTTCATAATTTTAAGTTTTGTTTTTTTCTGATAGGTAAAAATGCTGTTTTTTTTTTCTAGAGACGGTGAGAAACTAACTCAGTCAGCATCTTCCAGTATATTTATTTACTTCTGTCTACCTGAGTGTCATCGATAACTTCCACTGTCTCACTACATTCCTTTGGAAATCTCGTGCTGATTGATATGTCGAGAGACTGTTTTTACCCACGGTGAGAAGGTGGTTTACAGCACAGCAGCAGTACTAAGGAATCCCACGTAATACATAGTCTACTTCTGAAAGATTCATCAAAAGGAAAAATTTGCTTTCGATTTTTGGGACCGAAAACAATGTTCTTCAGTAAGAAGTACTTAGAGCTTCATGAAAGTAGGTAATGTTGTTAAGGCCACTTTTTTAGGTTTTTGCTGAAACAATGAATAGTCTGGATTCCAAGAGGGAAGAACCCTGTTTATGTATGACAGCAGTTAAAAGCACATATCCATGGGAATTTTGAATATAGATGTTTATTCATTTAGTGACGGTTTCTCCAAAGTTAATTACAACATTAAGGTACTTTGCACTTATTTACCCATTTATACAGCTGGGTAATTTTACTGGAGCAGTTAAGGGTAAGTGCCTTGCTCAAGGGTACTACATTTACATTTACGTTTACACGTATTCATTTAACATCTCGTAGAAAATACAACGTGTTCGTTACATTAGCAGAAAGAGACGCTTAGATACAGACGTGTGATTCTTAAGTACAGTTAGTTTCTTTCCACCATATGAACCAATGTTCATCACACGAGTAGCTGCATAAAACTTTATTAGAATATCCACGATTTCTGATGATTATTTTTTTTTGAGATATATGTATAAACATTTACATTAATACTACAGCCAGCGGTACAATTTGAACCTGTGACCTTTAGGGCCAAAAACAGCAGCTCTAGCCGCTACACTACCAGTCATCCACAGAGAAGGATAAAGGGGTTATCACATAGCAGCAGCCTTGCTGACAGACGTAGAAAAAAGAAGTGGCTGAGCTTCACCATTCCTTTGGAAACATTGTGTGGGTGTTAGAAGTTTGACCGCGGTCCCAGACGAGCGGCTCACCAAAGAGGAGACGGTCTTGTTTTTTCTGAGATGACAGGGTGGTGGGAGTCTGAGCTTGTGCCGAGGTGAAAGTCGATCGCTTCTATTCAAAGGAAAGTCGGCTCGGCCCGGAGCGGATAAGATCTCTGTCGTACCGGTCGCAGGTGAAAGTTCAAAAGCAGAATTATCCTCTTTCCCAACCACTGCAAATACCACAGCCCCCAAAAAGTGTAGCTGCAGCTCCCAAATTTGAAACAATTTTGGTTTTTTTATAATTTTGCAGAAAAATTTATAGCTATCAATTACATGCATCGGTGGAACAAAGCCTTATTTTAAATCAGACTTTAGAGAATGTTTTGAGGCTGTGATTTATTATTTTTACATTTATTCATTTAGTTGATGCTTTTCTCCAAGGCGGGTCATCACCGTTAAGGTCACAATTATTAACCCATTTGTACAACACGGTAGTTTTACTGGAGTAAAGTAAGGTAAGGACCTTGCTCAAGGGTACTAGAGAAAGCGATGGGGATCAAACCTGTAACCTTAGTAGTAATTATAATAATAATTATTCCAAAGGTAGAAGGGAAGTTGGATATTTTATTTGCAGTCCAGTTTAGAGGACACACATTTTTAAATAATAAAAGTATCAAAAGTATGACCAAGTCTGACCAAGGGCGTTCCTTTCCCATTGTACAGAAATTGTTTATATCAAATATCGGAGGACTTTTTCCTCACTCCCTCAGTACTGTCCACACTTTTTCTTTTCTTGCATCATGTTTCAGGCTGAAAGGTAAGAAGGTAAAACTGAAGTAGAAAATACCAACTCTGTTTGTCAAGCAGTGTAATGTACATTGCTGGCCTCTAGATTTCAGGTGTTGATGTGACTCATATTTTGACCCATTTCTGCGCTATTAATACTGCAGTGCAGATTTTTTGATATTCTTGAGTCATGGAAACCCAGCACTGGTTTGCCTTAAACACATTTGTTACATGACAGCCCAACTACCTGTATCACTGCATAGTGAAATGTACCATAGTACAGAGGTTTTTCCCCTAGACGTTCCCAGTACATTTTTCCTGCCAGGGAATGGGATTCTCCGCATGTTACGTGGACACATCTTTTATGTGGTAGGCCTTACAAAAAAAGGTTTCTGACCAGTTATGCTTGTGAATACCCTGAACAGTACAACTGGTAGTTAGAGCTACTGCTGTGGAACCTGAAGGTTGCAGATTTGATTCCCACCTCTGGTTGCAATACCTTCAAGCAAGGTACTTACCCTCAATTGCTCCACTAAATTTACCCAACTGTATAAATGGGGGAGGTGTGGTGGCGCAGTGGGTTGGACCACAGTCCTGCTCTTCGGTGGGTCTGGGGTTCGAGTCCCGCTTGGGGTGCCTTGCGGCGGACTGGCGTCCTGTCCTGGGTGTGACCCCTCCCCCTCCGGCCTTATGCCCTGTGTTGCCGGGTAGGCTCCGGTTCCCCGTGACCCTGTATGGGACAAGCGGTTCTGAAAATGTGTGTGTGTATAAATGGGGGAGGTGCGGTGGCGCAGTGGGTTGGACCACAGTCCTGCTCTCCGGTGGGTCTGGGGTTTGAGTCCTGCTTGGAGTGCCTTGCGATGGACTGGCATCCTGTCCTGGGTGTGTCCCCTCCCCCTCTGGCCTTATGCCCCGTGTTGCTGGGTAGGCTCCGGTTCCCCGTGACCCCATATGGGACAAGCGGTTCAGAAAGTGTGTGTGTGTGTGTAAATAATTGTGTCATGCCCACACCACTGGAGCAACGAGGCACACTTGAGTTCTCGGCAAGGACGGAGGCATAAAAGGCTGAGGCAGAGCCACAGCTGACGCGGAACCTTGTTTGCCTAGCACTCACTCACCTTGCGAGTCAGCAATTTTGTTGTCCCCTCACTCCGTTCTGATCTGTGCTCCTGACTTCTCGTGTTCTGAACTCTCGCTTGTCCTACGACTTCGCCCTTTGGCTCTCCCTTACAATGACGAAGGCACCTCAAAGACCCACACCTGCCCACAACTACATTTATAGGAACATTCCCGAAATAAAAGCCGGTTCAACCTGCGCTTGGGTCCGTCGGATCATTTCCGGAACGGAACATGGCAAATTGTAAGTCACTTTGGAGAAAAGTGTTAGGTAAATGTAAGCCACTGTTCCATAGGAAGCAATATCTTTGAATAACTGTCTTTGCTGGAAAACTCAACGTGAATCCATAAACTAAAACTTGTTTGAGCTGTGTTTAAAGGGCCATGTCAGCAAACAGGGAAAAACAGGAAAAAAAACTAGACATTGCTTTTTTGGATGAATGCAAATACTGACAAAAATAAAGAACAGATTTCATACGTGAAACGCAATATGGATCGGAAAACCAAGATGCATGGTCAAACAAATATCTAAAGCCAAGAAACATTTGTAGTTTCGAAGCAAAGCCTGTAAGACGACCCACGGGTCTTACGATATGTCTGTGATTACACAGTTAACTTAATAGCGAAATTTTGAAATTAAATCTAAAACTGAGTCATCGAGCCAGTTTCCCAGAACTTTCAGCACATCTGCGACGAGCGCTTTTTAAGGAATGTGATCATGTTCCTACTATCCCACATTCTACCGCATAAGGTCACTACACTCAACTTTTACCAGTAGTTCCATTTAATATTAACAAATATAAAATTAATCTGAGAAATTTTCAGATTAAAACATGTATTATGGAGGAAATATGGTTCTTTATTTCTGTTTGGGGGGATGCGGTGGCGCAGTGGGTTGGACCGCAGTCCTGCTGTCCAGTGGGTCTGGGGTTCGAGTCCCGCTTGGGGTGCCTTGCGATGGACTGGCGTCCCGTCCTGGGTGTGTCCCCTTCCCCCTCCGGCCTTACGCCCTGTGTTGCCGGGTAGGCTCCGGTTTCCCGTGACCCCGTGAGGGACAAGCGGTTCTGAAAATGTGTGTGTGTGTGTGTGTGTATTTCTGTTTTTTACATTACATTATTATATGTATTTTTTGCCTTAAATTTTTAAGTACAGTATGTCAGTCTGTATTGTGAAAATCAGAAATTGTCAAAACTTTAACCACAAAGCAAGAGCTGCAAGAGCACCTATGAAATGAATATTTCCTGAGATGCCATTTTTATGGTCATCTATTATGTACTATGCTCTGTGTCCTGAGACATTATTTACGAAATACTCTGATTCTGTTTTCCGTGATCCATTTTCTGTAAGACGGCAACACAGATACCTGAACACTCGAACTAGACAGAATTCCATTAAGAGATGCGGCGCGTCGTGAAAACTAGTCCGTCTACAGATATTCTTGCATTTCTTGAAGCTCTGACGTTTTTCTTTTAAGCGAGATTGGGATTGATTCATTACAGGGATACTATCTGTAGAACATTCTGCACTTTTTAAGTAAAGTGATATTCTTCAACTTTTAAGTGAACAATAATGAACTAATTGATTATAAAGTGTTGCGAAACTGTCACTGTGTCATGGATTTGGATTTCTGTACGTGGAGTGCGAATGCTTTCTCTGTATAGGTAAAGACAATCCTAGGTGTCTTCCTGCAACACCAAGAACTAACTTTTGCGTGTGAGTGTTGGTGAACTTTTGTGTGTGAGCTCTGATGAACTTGTTGTTCTATCCAGGTTGCTCCCTAACTTGGACTTCAAGTCTCTGCATCACAACCGGGTGGCACGGTGGCAGGACGTGGGTTCGATCCTCGCTCAGTGTGTGTGGAGTTGGCATGTTCTCCCCGTATCTCCGCTTCCTCCAGGTGCTCTGGTTTCCTCCCACAGTCCAAAGACATGCTGTTGAGGTTCACCCATAGTGTGTGAGTGACAGAGAGAATGTGTGTTCCACTGATGTATGGATGAGTGACCCAGTGTAAGTAAGTCGCTTTGGAGAAAAGTGTCTAAAAAAAAAATAAATGTAACCCGTGACTGGATGGTTCCTAAATGTAACCGATGAAGAAAGGCAGTAGTCTGAGACAAGCTCCCTAAACTTAAGGAGGAGCGAGGTGTTTTTAAAGAGAATAATGCCCTCCAGTGGAATGCCAAGAACACTGACTGTTGAATCACAGATTTACCAAAGGAGGTTTCCATCGATGTTAGCCAGCTTTTCGAAGGTCCGTCATGTAGCAAGAGAAGACCGCAGGATGGTATGGTGTATATATAAGTTTCGGCTAAAGATGTAAATTTTCAGCCCATTCCTCATTTAATGCTCCTAAATTAATTAAATTAAAAACAAGGTGCAGCTTTGGAGTGCAAAGGAGTCCTTGCCAACAGACCTCTGGGATTCCATCACTGGCCATTATCATGTAAGTTTTACCATTTGCCTGCTTTATGTCATCAGCGTTCATGTTTCTGCTGAAGGCTTTCTCCTTGTTTTGTGGGCCTAAGCAACTATAATCATTTTGCATTCCACTTCACTTTGTTATGTATTGGAAGAGACAGACACATAAGCTATTGCTGCACAGATGCAATGTCAAACTGTGGGCATATTGCTTGCGGTAAGACGATATCCATATCTGGATGTGTTTGTTTTGACATTTGGCATCACTCCACTGTCTCTGAATCAGAGGTTCTGGAAAACTGTGGCTAGGCAGAGGCCAGTGCAAAAACCATCAAGGTCACAGAGGCCGAGTTTCATTTGCATCAGTTTCCTCTTTTTATGGCATCTTTAATGACCTTTATTCAAACGAAGAGTACAGTTGAAGCTCAGTACTCTCTTATATCACAGGGCAACGCTGAGCAGAAAATGACTGTTGGAAGGAAGTGTTATTTTGGATTACAGGACCAAACTGGCAAGAACTAAAAGATAATCTTTGTGTATTTCTATAGCCACCATATCTTAGGAGCTCTCGGGCTGCAGGCCAAGCGAGTGTGTATACTGGACAGTGAGACGACGTGCTATAAATGCACATTCACTAATGATTCTTCACCATATCCCTGACAAAAAAAAAGTTTAGGTATGGGATCACACAAAAACAATTGTGTCTTAGTATTGAGCTGTGATGATTTTGTCATGAGAATAATCGCCACACTTCTTACAAGACAAAAAGGATACGGGCTTGTAACCCGAGAGGTATCTGAGAAAACGCCCTGCTGCTGTCCCGTTGAGGCTGAAGAACGGAGCCGAGAAATTATTTCACTATATACATCGGTGCTGCGAAGTCGGAGTCGGAAGCAGTTATTGGGTTCCTGGAGTCAGAGTGGGTAAAAATGTACCGCCTCCAAGTACAACTAAATGTAGCATATATGCCGGCGTATAAGTCGACCTCCAAAAATTAGAGGTGCAATATACAGTAGGTTTAGGCCTATACTTGCCGGATAAGTCGACCCCCAAAATAACGCACAGCTTTTGGGCAGTGCTGTGGAGTCGGAGTTGAAGGTTTTGCGTACCGACTCCGCAGCTCTGGTGTACATGGGTACAAGAGGGGGTGAAGCTGGGACAGATGGTAACCCTGGTGGTTAGCGGTACTGCCATTCTGTCTTAAATGTTGCAGGTTCAATCCCCAGCTCTGGCTATATTGCTCTTGAGTAGGGTACTTACCATAAATTGCTCCAGTAAAAACTTCCCAGCTGTATAAATGAGTAAATAATTATCGGATTACAGTAATTCTAACCTTAACATAGTAAGTCAATTTGCAGGAAAAGCATCAAATTAATTTTAAACAGATTTGGATTGTTTGTTTTTCACACTTTAACAGAACATTTACATTTATTCATTTAACAAAGATTTTTCTCCAAAGCAGAGTAGCCTACATCACAGAGAACAACACAAAAAATGCATGATGACACATCAACAGAAGGAAAGCTTTAGATGCAGACAGAATTTCCACAAGGGAAGTGTTTTTAACTCACATTTCAGCATTTATTGTAAGGGCAACCCCTGGACAAGAAAAAAAAAAAGAAAGAAAGCAATGTGATTAATTATTGCAAGAGAATTTGAGAAGCAAAGTCATATTTAATTGTAGCTGCGCTCACGGGACATGATGATGACGAGAAACATAACGTAGAAGGATTACAAATGTTCACAGTAATTATCTAAAGTCCACGTTCATCCAAACCTGGGAGAAATAGCTTCTTCACGAGAATAATAAATGACAATGTAGGGAACTCATTAACTTCTGATTTGTGACACATCAGCCAGGGCTCGTGTCCCTCCCGACAAGCTGTATTCGATACACACGTGACGGATTCACTCGTGGGCAAAGCTGCGCTACCAGAACCTGGTTGTAATGAAATACACGTGTGAGACGCACATCCAAGGTACTCATTGCTTTAAGAATCGTAGTTGAAAATGAAAATGGGAAAAAAAAATAAATAAATAAAAAATCGGGCCAGGAGTAAAATTGCAGTAGAATGAAATGAATGAATGGACACGTGATCCCGACTGTTGCAGGACTCGACTGATGCAGTACCAGCTCCAAACGGCAGGTGGTGCTGCAGTCTAAGTTATAGGCACCTGGGAGCCACGTTTGCGTTTCGCCGGCTGCTCCTTTCGCTTTCCACACCGCTACAGGACATGACACGACTATCTTGTTCTCGGCACCGGCGGCGGGGACGCGCTCGAGTAGGGAGGAAATGACATGTACCACCGAAGCACGCCACCCCCGCGACTCGGGCCCCTCCCCTTCCCCTGACTTCCCCGCCCACCGCCTCGCGGCTCTGTGGCGCGCGAGCTCCGTCCTTAGAGGTGGGGTTTCCTGCGCTGGGTGTGGCACTGGCCGCGTTGTGTCGTTAAATCGAGCCGCCGAGAAGGTTTTGCGGACGCCGTGGGTTCTCTAAAAGCGCCGAATACCGCAAACGCGCGGTCCCCGCACAACCCCCCACGTTTCCACCCGCTGCTGAAGCTCCGTGCCGCCCATGTGGCTCCGCGCAGCAAACACGAGGTAGAGTTTTTGTAGCCGTCTGTGAGCGCTGTTGTGTTTCATAGACGCGTGGATGGTGTCGACGCTGGTCGGGGTGGGCTTTTTTTTTTTTTTTTTTTTCTCACCCTTTTTTTTCTCCCTCTTCCTTCTCTCCCCCCGTGCGCCTCCTCGTGCACTAGCCGTTCGTTCTCCGTGATTTGTGCCGGGGCTTCAGGCATAATGATTATTTGTTTTGGCGGCCGGTCTGAGCTCGAACTGGACATGATTGAAGCGGGCAGGTGGAGGAACTGAAAGAGTGGCGGAGCGCGAACCAAAACGGAGAAGTTTTAAAGGACGTGTTGCGTGCCCACCGTGGCTGGAGAAGAAGAGGCGCGCGCGCGCGCGCGCGCGCGCCGGGCGGCGTAGACGGTCTTTTGTCGGAGAGTGGCGGCGCACGCGGATGGTGGTGGGCGAGAACGTTCGAGGCACGAGCTTGGAGAGACAGAGAAAGGGGAGGGGGGTGTCTCGTCTCCTATGGCAACCGCATCAACCTGCTCTCCGGTGGAAATGTTTCTCTTCTGCTTCCCTTAAATCTCTTCGCAATTTGTGCTCATCATAATCATCCTTGTCTTCCTTTTCTCTTCAACACTTCATCTCCACCTTCTAACCACCAGCCAAACGCCCAGATCTCCATTGATTGCGTTGAGTCGCTGTTGTCAGGGAGGTGTGTGTTTTATAGTTATGGGCATCTTTCACGAAACTTGTCGTCATACTCAAATATATTAACCTACGTTTTTATGGCACCTTGGCTTTGTCCAGCGTTAGTCAACTTTAGTGATTTACCCATTGATGGAGTAGGTTACTTACTGTATCAGTGCAGGGTAAGTACCTTGGTTAAGGGTAATAGAGCAAGAGTGGCATTCAAAGGAGGAAATAGAAATGGTATAATTAGAGCAATAAACACTGCGCCCCCTGCTACCCGCATGTTGATGTGGATGACTTCTAATCCCAGATGTTTTCCCTGGTTCTGCTACTTAATTGTGCAAGTTTTGTTTGGAAGAACTTGAACTTTTTCTTCTCCCTCTTTAATGCCATAGCAAATGTCTCTATGATGCACTTGTTTACCAACTAAGCCTGCAAAGCAAGTAACAAATCTGAACAATACGCTGGAACAGATGCGTGGCTTGCTGTGTTCTTCCCCCCCCCACCTTTTAATAGATGCCTCGATGTTCCTCTCAAGGACTTCTTGGCCTATTCAGTGTCACTGTTAGTGCAAGGAAGTTCAGTTTGTGTATGACACGTGTGTGTCTGGGTGTGAAATGTGTGTTTGGTTCTGCTCATTAATGAGGTGAGAAATTGCATAAGTACGGTATATTAACAGGCCACATGACAGTTTCTGCCGAAGATGATCAGGGATTCTGTCACTTAGTTTAATGTTCCAGTAGTGAATAAATACTTTAATGCATGGAGGATGACTCTTCTTTGGCAAACCGCGGAATCATGTCCCGGTTTTGCTGGTGGCCGAGTTATAAAATCCATGCGGCACGGTGGATTGATGCATAGCGTTGCCATGATTTATATTACAGATTTGTAAGTACAAGCTTAGCTACAGTGCTGCGATCCCCGTGTTTATGATATCCGTTATTCCTTGATAAAATGAATATCCCTGTAATAAAATTTATAGTGCCTAACTAAATGTATGTAGTGTGGTGCTCGGCAGTTTCGCAAGAGTCCAGGTGACGCCAGGGCGTGGGACTGTGCTGCGGTTTCTTAACGGTGCGCAGGTAGTCCGCGAGCGGCTCTGGGACGCGTCCTGATTGGCTGCCACCTGTCACATGGCACCCGGTTTGCGCAAAGGTTCCCTCGTACGCGCAACGATGTCGCAATCCCCAACTCGAGCTGTGGAAGCGACCCGCCTCACCCGACAGGTTCAGGGTTCCTGGTGTTCGTGGTGTTCCCGCCCACGTCTCAGCTGATTGGTTCTTCACCTCATTCCCCAGGCTTGATTGGTCTAATTAGCCGCGGTTGGCGTATTTACCCGAATGCGTTTAAGTTGCCAAGAAAGGGCTTTAAAGTTGTATTATGAAAGATTTATGATCGATCTTCAATTAAACTTGTAAAGAACAAAAATAGCATCAAGTATTTACATGTATTTAGCTGATACTCCAAAGTGGCTTGCAGTGTTAAGGTTATTGTTAGTTACAAGCTCTGTTATTTAGAGGTTACTTTACTGGAGCAATTTAGGTAAAGTTTCTTGCACGGCTGTTCTAGAACAGGTTCCTACTTCACACTGTATGCAGGCAGCAGCCTTCATGTTGAAAGTCCATGTCCTTAACCGCTGTTCTCCCTGTGGTAATGAAAATGGCAGTGGTCAGGTTTGCTGTGACATTCACGCCCACAAAACAGACCACTCTGTCTCGGTTCCGGGGTGGCGATGCAAGAGGACGTGGGTTCGAGCTGTGCGGAGTTGGTACGTTCTCCCTGCGTCTGTCCGGATTTCTTCCGGATGCTCTGGTTTCCTCCCACACTCCAAAGGCATGCTGTTCAGGTTCCGTGTGTGTGTGTGTGTGTGTGTGTGTGTGTGTGTGTGTTCCACTGATGTATGGATGAGTGACCCAGTGTAAGTCATCTTGGTGAATAAGGTGTGTAGGTTGATAACTTCCAATGAACTCTATAGTGTTAACTCGGAGAAAAGTAATGTAAAACGAAGTAATGCAAATCCCTCTTCCTGTATCGGGGAGCCTCTTCGAAACACTGTAAATGCAAGTAGTGATCCACTCAACACCCCCCCCCCCAAAAAAAATAAACTTGCTGCACTCATCCTTTCGGTATGGCTAGTATCAGTGAATTTCCTATAACAAAATGTTCGTTTTACATTATAACAGCAAATAGTGGTACGTTGTGCTTTTTCGGAGAGGGACTTGGATGGGCTGAGAGTGTTGTGATGAACGCCGGTAGCTCTGTGTGTATGAGTTCAACTCCCAGCCCACAGGTGCAGTACTAGGTAAATGGCAGGGGGGGCCTTGCCTTGCCATTTTTCTCTAAATGGCAACGGATACGGAAATGTAACAATGGGTTCTAACTACCACTCGCTGGAAAAAGGAGCGGACATGCACGGTAGATTTGTTTTTTTTTTTATACATTTGGCCTGTATCTGGCAGTACTGTGCAGGAGAACTCTAATTTTTTTAGAGCAAATAAAATCTTACATTTAATCTGAAAAGATGTGCATGTATTAAATGTATGTAAATGGAACTGTGGGTAATGAGCTGTGAGGTCTGTGTTCAGGACCCAGGCAGGGAGGAGTTCTTCAGCGGCACTTAGTGTGCAGCAGATACTTGTTGTTGGGATAGTCGTTGGACCTGTTATTTGTTTTTTGCCGAGTGACAAAGCACTAAAGGTCAGTCTTTGTTGTGTGTGTGTGTGTGTGTGTGTGTGTGTGTGTGTGTGTGTGTGTGTGTGTGTGTGTGTGTGTGTGTGTGTGTGTGTGTGTTCTCTCCAGTTTGCCGCAATACTTGTTGGACAGGTAGTGGCGTTGATCAGTTTTAACAGAATCTGATGTTAAATCAGTAAAGAAGCTCTTAGTTCTTTCCTAGTGTTTCCCAGCAGTACACATGCTGAAATCAGGAAAAAAGTCACTACTTTCTAAACGCAGCAGCCAGCATTGGTTTGCGCTGCTGCAAATTGTGATGTGAGGCTCCAAACAACATTGAGGTAAATGTGTGGTTTGGTGGTTATTGTATTTTTTCACTTTAAAATATGGTTTAGTATTGTAGGTCCTTCCTGTTGTTGCATGGAAGTAAGTTTAAGCCTCTCCATTTACATTTTATATTCATTTAGCTGATGCCGTGTGTCTTCCCCCCCCCAAAGTGACTTAGAATATTGGGGTCTTTACACATTACCCATTTATACAGCAGGATAATTTTACTGGTGCAATTTAGGGTAAGTACCTTGCTCGAAGGTACATTTATTTAGGAGACACGTCATTGGAAGTTGCTTTGCAGAACTCTATGTAGTGTCATCAGCCCACACACGTTAATCACTAGGGTAACTTGCACTGCTAGATACACTACTGGCACTGGGTCACTCATCCATACATCAGTAGAACTCTCTCTGCGGAGTGACCCTTAACAGCATGTCTTTGGAGTGTGAGGAAACCAGAGCACCCAGAAGGAACCCAGACCTACACAGGGAGATCATGAAAGCTCTGATGGGCACACAGAGACCCTAGACCCCCCCCCCCCCCCCACCTGGCAGAGCATTACAGGTTCTTTCCTGTTATTATTGAGCTTGTGTCACCTAGAAGCCCTAGATGAGTGACCTTCTGACTTGGGCACTCAGTGCTGATTCAGGGTCTGGTCTCCATCAGCAGAGACCAGATGTCCTTATCCTGTGGTTTCAGTGTCAGACCACTGTGCAATACGTGACCGTAACTAACTGCTCTAGTAGATGGCTATTGATTTTTACCTAACTGTTCAATTACTTAAGTGTCACCACAAGAGTTAAACACTGATGGGGGGGGGGGGGGGGGTTTGGTGTTACTACATGACATGTTTGCAGTTGTCACATGACTGCTTATGGAAAATGTCATGTCTAGGGTCCCCCCCCCCCCCCCCCCCCCCCGTCACCTAACTATCAGGCAGTGATGGGCCGTTGTACTGGTCACTGCTACTGGTTTTGGACCCCAAGGTTGCAGCTTTGATTCCCACCTCTGGCTGTGATACTGTTGAGCAAGGTACTTCCCCTAAATTGCTCCCATAAAATCACCCAGCTGTGTAAATGGGTAAGTAACTTGGTGTTAAGTCTCTCTTGGGGTGGGGGGGAAGCATCAGCTAAATGAATAAATGTGATAATGTAAGGTCTTCTGCAGCCTTGGAGTTAATTACTGTAGTACAGTCATTGTCATTCACTTTCAGGGCCTTGATGAGTGACTTCTTCTGTGCTGGGTGGAGAACAAGGCTACATCAGGGTCAGCATTGTCCTGTAGGGACACGCGCTCTCTGTATACTGATGCCTTGTAGCCGTGCCCTCTGTAACGAGAGAGGGGGAGGGCAGAAATCCCCAGTTGAAACTGGGGCTTTATTGTCAGCGTTCTTGAGTGGCAGGGGGAGGAGAAGCTCTGTGCCCTACGGAGCCTGTTCCAGAATGGTGTTGGGATGTGGGACCCGGTCCTGGAGAGCCCTTGGCAGCGCTGGATGTTCTTTGTGCCTTCGTGGTAATATTTGGGCTGGGTTTTTGTGTGCAAGCGTTGATGTATACGCATGGGGTCGAACATGTTGTCTTGTGTATCTTGAATGAATGGGGACAGTAGTGTGGGTGTTTACAGAAGATCCATGTTCTCTCTCTCTCTCTCTCTCTCTCTCTTCCCCCCCCTCCCCACAGGCACTTCTAGCAGGAGGGATAAAGTCTACATGTTGAATTATGGGACTGCTACAGCTTCTCAAGTCTCAGTTCCTGTGTCACCTCCTCATCTGCTACGTCTTCCTGGTCAGCGGCCTCATCGTCAACCTGCTCCAGGTGTTCACCCTGCCGCTGTTCCGTATCCACAAGCAGCTCGCCCGACGAATCAACTGCCGCCTGGGCTATGCCATATCGAGCCGTGAGTGAAGCTCTCGACTACATTTACATTCCTCCGTTTAGCAGATACTTTGGAGGAAAGTGTTTTCTATGAGATGTCAATGTGTTCATTACGTTAGCAGGAAGACACTTGGGTGCAGATGTGATACTGAAGTACATTTGTTTATCAGATGCTTTTTTCCAAAACACTACACAGAATTCATTGGAAGTCGCTATCAGCCCACATACCTTATTCACCGCGGTGACTTACACTGCTAGACACACTTACTTAGAGTGGGTCACTCATCCATACATCAGTGGAAAACTCACTTGCGCTCTCTCACGCCCACACTGTGGGGGACCTGAGCAGCATGTCTTTGGAGTGTGGCAAGAAACCAGAGCACCCAGAGGAAACCATGCAGACATGGGGAGAAGATGCAAACTCAACACAGACTGGGGGGCCGAACCCATGTCCTCTCGCAACATCCAGGTGCTGTGAGACAGCAGCGCTACTTGCTGTACCACCGGAGTACAGTGGGGTTTTTTGCACCTATGAACCAATGTCATCGCACGAGTAGCTGCGTGAAACTTTATTTGAAGATCCACAATTTTTTTTTATTGTAGATGTGTAATATTTCTTGCATTACAGGAGTAGTGTGTACAATAACAAGCGAGGGTGGAAATGTTACACACTCCCGATTTGTTGCAGAAATTGGTGCAAGCCTGGACTTGAGTGATTACATGGGATGGGACAGTGTGGGGTTTTGCTGTTCAGGAGCGGGAATGATGTAAAGCAATGAGGTGTGGGTGGGTGGGTGGGTGGGGTATAGAGAAGTAAGGGAAATTCTCTGGCAAATGGGCAGGAACATACATGTGCAGCACCTTGACTGATGTGCAGTTACACTGATGGGGACTGGCATGTGGGGTTCAAATCATGCTGGGCGGAGGGGGCGGCACATTTCCATGCTTCTCCCAATGTCTCGCGCGTGGGAGAACTGTCAAACAATTTCCACTCGGAAGCGACACCCGCGCTCGCTAGGAGTCGAGCTCAACCGCACAGCACCGTTTCATTTATTCCGTCCACCTCTTCGCGGTCAGACCCCCCGTTTCAGCGTATGCGTGATCCCATCAGATGTGTCCCGGAAAGCAGGCAAAACCCTCTTCCTTGCAATATCCGTCTAATAACTGGTTCTGCTGAATAGAACCGACATTGATGACATTTTGTTCCGCTGTGTACGAGCAATATAGAGGAATGACAATGGGGGGGGGGGGGGGGAGTTGCGCTTTAACCGGTTTGAAGCGCAAGTTTCTGCTTGCTGTCCCTCTTTTCACTCTCAGCAATCGCGCATCCGATGTGTCCAGACTACTGCCGCAAAAAGAGGCAAGAGCACACTCTCTGGGACTAGTGGCAGCACTATTTGCTGTGATTCCCTGCCTTAGTGGCTTTTTTTTTTTTTCTCTCCTCCCCTCTCTAGTTCCGCATTTATTTTCTTTGCCAAGCATAATCAGTGCAAGCGTCGACCACAGAGCAGGTGTCGCCCGGGAAACCACACGAAACGTGCATTCTTTTAAACGCACGCGTGTGACGGAGAGCTGCTGGGGTTTTACACGGGCAAAAATATATATGCGTTAGGCAGCAGCGAGTTAAAACCTTAACTTGCAAACTTCCTCGCAGCTTATGTTGAACAAGTATTGCCTAACTACAGAGTTAAGAAATGCATGCTTTTAATGCACAACTTTTTTTTAAAAAATGATCAGTCTCGGTGGGATCTGTTTCCTTTAGTCACTAGCAGAATCAGTCCAGGGCAAAAAGGTTTGAATAACTCTGAGAATGATCACTAACGAATCGGTGTGGGTGGCATGGGGCGCAGCGAGTAGCGCTGCTGTCTCACAGCGCCTGGGTGGTGTGAAAAGATGTGGGTTCGATCCCTGCTCAGTCGGTGTGGAGTTCGTTTTCTCCCTGTGTCTGCATGGGTTTCCTCTGGGTGCTCTGGTTTCCTCCTACAGTCCAAAGACATGCTGTTCAGGTTCCCCCATAGTGTGTGAGTGACCCAGTGTAAATACTGAATCTAACAGTGTAAGTGACTGCGGTGAAGGTGCGTGGGCTGATTACACTACATGGACTTCATTGGAAGTTGGCTTTGGGGGGGAGAGAATCTGCTAAATAAAAGTAAACGAAGCACCGAGAACATGTTCATCCTGCAGCCCTCTGTCCTGCGACACGGGCAGTGCTGGTTGAGCTCACAACAAGTGAGGGGAAATGAGGTAAAACGCAACTTGATTGCAGCTTCTTTTTTTTTCTCTCCCCTGTTCAGAGATGGTAGCGCTGCTCGAGTGGTGGTCTGGAACGGACTGCGTCCTTTACTCGGATCCGCAAAGCGCCAAGCTCTATGGCAAAGAGAATGCCATAGTTGTCCTCAACCACAACTTTGAAATTGACTTCCTGTGCGGGTGGACCTTCTGCGAGCGATACGGTGTCCTTGGGGTAAGATGGGATGCGGGCAGCAGTCGTCTTCACGGTGGAGCTTTCGGATATAAGAATGTCAGTGAACTAGACAATGATCACCTCCTCTATAAATGACAAGTCACTCTGATTTACTACATCAGCCGTCCTTTGAGTCGTGTTCACCAGGTTTTCTTAATGGGTATGTTTTGTAAATTCGACTTTTTCCTGTGCTTTCGGGGAAAGTACTTGTGCAGACTGACTTTTCTCCTCCTTCCTCCTGATTTAGAGCTCCAAAGTTTTGGCGAAAAAGGAGCTGGCCTATGTTCCCCTGATTGGCTGGATGTGGTACTTCCTGGAGATCGTCTTCTGCAAGAGGAGATGGGAGGAGGATCGCACGACGGTGGTGCAGAGTCTCCGGAAGCTGCGCGACTACCCCGAGAACTTCTGGGTGAGCGGCTCGCTCATCGCAAGTGGAGCTGGCTGCGGGAGATGCGACTCGCTGCCTACTTGTGCTGCATTTTAATGTCTTTTAACTACAGTTTGAGTCTCCCCTTTCTATGCAGCCATCCTCTGAAATGAGTTCATCTCATATCTAAATATGTCATATGACATATTTAGATATGACACTGATTTTCTGAATCTGTCCTTGGAAGTGTGTGTGTGTGTGTGTGTGTGTGTGTGTGTGTGGTCTTCCGCCAATATTGGCACCCTTGGTAAATATGAGCAAAGAAGGCTGTGAAATTCTTGGTTTAACATTTTGATCTTTTGTTCCCATATTCATAACTCATATCAAACAATTGGAAACACTGGTTTATCCAACAAAATCCGTTAAATGTGCGGCACAATTATTGGCACCCTTTTAGTCAATGCTTTCGTTACCTCCGTTTGCCAAGATAACAGCTGTATCCTATAATGCCTGATGAGGTTGGAGAAGACACAGCAAGGGATCTGAGACTATTCCTCTGTAGAGGATCTCTCCAGATCCTTCAAATTTCAAGGTCCACGCTGGTGGACTCTCCTCTTCAGTTCATCCCAGAGGTTTTCTATAGGATTCCGGTCAGGGGTCTGAGATGGTCATGGCAGGACCCAGACTTCATGGTCAATAAACCGTTTTTGTGTTGATTTTGATGTATGTTTAGGATCATTCTTCCTTCTGGAAGATCTGACCACAGCCTATTTTAAGCTTTCTGGCAGAGGCGGTCAGGTTTTCATTTAATATCTGTTGATATTGGATAGAGTCCATGATGCCACGTAGCCTAACAATGTCCAGGTCCTCTGGCAGAAGAACAGCCCTGAAACATTAGAGCCACCACCATGTTTAACTGTGGGCATGAGGTATTTTTTCCATATGGCTACGTCTGTGTGCCCCAAACCCACCTCTGGTGTTTCATTGCCAAAATGCTCTATCTTGGTTTCATCTGACTGTAGAACCTGATCCTATTTGAAGTTCCAGTAGTGTCTGGCAAACCGAAGATGCTTGTTTGGTGGATGAGCGTAGAGGCTTTCTCTCTCCCCCCCCCCCCCCCCCCCAAAAAACCCTTCCAAACAACTTGGGGTGATGTAGATGATGTCGACTTGTACTTGTGAAGGCTTTCTGAAGCCAAGACGCAACTAACTTCTGTGATTCTTGGAGACTTTTTGGCCACTCGAACCATCCTGTTTGCACTGCATTGAGACAGCATAGACGCATGTACTCTTCCAGATAGATTCATAACATGTCCAGTTGACTGGAACTTAATTACTGTCTTGATGGTGGAAATGGGCATTTTTTTCAGTGCACTTGCTATTTTCTTACACCCCCCTTTTGTATTTTGTTGAAGCTCAACCTTTTGCCGCATATCACAGCTACATTCCTTAGTCTTATCCATTATGAGGAATGACTAAGGGAATTTGGCCTGTCTTACGTCATTTATACCCCTGTGAAACAGTCATAGTTGAACAGGTTTGTGTGTGGGGGGGGGTTTTTTTTCCTCTTCCCCCCCCCCCCCCCCCACCTAGGTGTACAAAAAAAGTGAAATGTCAATGGGAATATACTTATATGAATTCATAAGGGTGCCAATAACTATGCTGCTCATATTTAACATTTTTGTTGGATGAACCTGTTTGCAGTTGTTTATCCAGGAGAGCTTTTTTTTTTGGGAATATTGTTAGTCTTTCACAGCCTTCTTTGCTCATATTTTGTGAGTGTGAGACTAAAAGGAGGGAAAAAAAAAAAAAATACACATGCTCAAGCCGCTTGTCCCGAGCGGGGTCGCGGTGAACCGGAACATCACCTGGAAAGGCGCGGTGTAAGGCTGGAGGGGACACACCGGGGCTGGGATGCCAGGCTCTCACAAGGTACCCCAAGTGAGAATCAAACCCACTGTGTCCCTATTCATATGTGTAATATATAAGTAGTTACACACTTTTTTTTGGTCTGTGTGTCATATCTCATGGACAGCTGGTATTGCTGTGGTTAGAGCTGCTGCTTTTGAGCCCAAAAGTTGCAGGTTTGAATCCCACTTCCAGCTGTAGTACCCTTGAGCAAGGTACTTGCTGTAAAAATTGCTCTGTGAAATTACCCAGCTATATAATTGGGTAAATAAGGACAAAGTAACTTGCATTGCTTTGAAGTAAAGTGTTTGCTAAATGCATAAATATATATTTAGAAAATGCTTTTCAATGTAGCGAGAGACGGTGATTACCTACCTCATACCTACAGTATATCTGGGGCAACTGACATTACTGGCTATACTGAACTCCCTACAACCATTTTTCCATGTCTGTAGGGAGTTCAGTATAGCCAGTAATATAGCCCCCCCCCGTAGATGCACGGGCTGTTTAATCACGGGGGGATGCAACATAAGGAGAATATGCAAATTCTACACAGACCAAGCTGGGCTCGAACCCACAGCTTTTGCACTTCAGTCATAGCGCTCAGCAGTTCCACATCCCCGATTTGACAGGCTTGCATCTGGGGCTTCTCGAACAGGAGAAACGAGCCTTGCGCCCCTGTGCTAAGCTGATGATTAACGGTGATTGCGTGATGCAAATGCTCTTCCCCCCCCCCCCCCAGTTTCTCCTGCACTGCGAGGGCACGCGCTTCACGGAGAAGAAGCACCGGGTCAGCATGCAGGTGGCTGAGAGCAAGGGCCTGCCCAAGCTCAAGCACCACCTGCTGCCCCGCACAAAGGGCTTCTGCGTCACCGTCCAGAGCCTCAGGGGAACTGGTGAGTCCACGTGGAGGAGCCCCTAGGAATATCTCCCCTCCGCCGCCCAGGGCAGCGCACGTAGCGTTGTGTTCTGACGCGTGCTTATTTAACCGTAACTGCTGTTTTGTATCGGTGGGGGGTCCTGAATATGTAAAGAAGCTGTGTTGCAACCGTAAATATGCAGCTTTATAAAAAGGAAAGTTTTGCACTTTGTAAGCATTGGCACTAAATTTTTAAAAAAAAAAAAAAAAAAAAACCTTTTTGGGATAAGGTATGTCCAAATGGTAAGTGAAATACTGCATGTCTAGTGATAACGGAAAGGTAATGTTTCAGTAGTGCTGTACATGTGCGCCGTTAACAATATTACACGTAGTTTATGTACGCATTAACGGTTAAGGAACGGCGATTATCATGTTTACGGTGCTTTCGGAAAAGGGGAGCGGTGGAGGGAATGTCTGAGGCATCGCCCCCACGTAACGGATTCTGTCTCTCTCAGTGCACGGATTTTTACGACTGCCCACGTCTGACATTGTTTGTGTCTCCTCTGTAGTCAGCGCTGTGTACGATTCTACACTTAATTTCAGAAACAACGAGACTCCAACTCTGCTGGGAGTTCTCAACGGGAAAAAGTATCACGCGGATCTATATGTGAGGTGAGGAATGCGCAACGCAGCGTTTCCGGATGCGGGAAGTAGCGTTTTCGTAATCGCGCCGGACGTGGTGTGTATTCGGCCTGCAAGCAGCGCGAGAGTGGAGTGGGGGAGGGTTACCGTGCAAAAGTGGGCTATGGCCATGGCCTTGGAACACTTATTAATGTTACCTGACATGTCAATGACTTCCTTCATGTGTAGCACTTCTATGGTATTGGGACAACTGGTACCCTACTGGTTATAGCTAGTGCCTTTTGATCTGAAGGTTGCAGGTTTAATTCCAACCTCCAGCTGTAGTACCCTTGAGCAAGGTGCTTACCCTGAATTGCTTCAGTAAGAATTACCCAGCGACTTAACAGTATTCACCAATTTAAGTCGCTTTTCTCTAAGGCATCAGCCAAATGTATAAATGTAATCATGGGTTCTGCAGTGTTTCATGGAACAAACATGCCACACCATATTGTTTTGGCTTTGCTCCCGTTGAAATGTTTGTTTTGGTTCACAAGTCCTTTCTTAGATGCTCCTAGGAAAAAAGAAAAAGCTGTTTGACCGTTTGCCACCGAACGCCTTTGTGTGTCGCAGGAGAATTCCTCTGGACTCCATTCCAGATGATGAGGCAGGGTGTGCCGCCTGGTTGCACAAGCTCTACCAGGAGAAGGTGGGTATGTTTACAAGGGCTCCTCCCAGTTACACAAAGCTCAGGTGTGGGGTCTCTGTCTCCAACCCCCCCCCCCCCCCCCCATTGTGGTGGAACGACTCAAACCACTCAAAGCTGCTGAATCTCTCAACATTTCAAAAGGGTCTTAAAACACACCTTTTCCAATCTTACCTCATCTATCTCCAGTTTTAAGCAAGCTGTAAATGTTCATGCTGTATAACTTTGACATGCCTGTAATGTAAATATATATAAAAAGGGAGGGGTGTGATATTCAGATAAACCTTTACATAGCTACTTGTGTGAACATTATTTCATGTGATGGAAGGAAGCTAACTGTACGTAATCTACATCTAAGTATCTCTTCCTGCTAACGTAATGAATATATTCTGTAAGATGTCACTTGGGAGAAAAGCATCTGCTGAATGGATGTGTCAATGTAAAAGCTGTTCACTACATCTTGCCAATGTGTTCTGCTATAATTGAAATTTTTAGTTTATCAATATAAAATCTTTGAGTTATTGAAAGATGCATGCATTTGTAATGTGTTTTATATGGTGGTTCTATATGTTATATAATTACAGATTAAGATATGTATTTTTGTGGTTTACCTTATTTGCATTTTCTTCACTAGTCTCCCACATTCTAAAACTTCCTTTTCACCCAAAAGAGACTTTACCTGTCCGGAATATGATTGTACTAGTGCCTGGCAATTTTTGCATGTTTGGGATAAATTGGACCACAATCCACATTGAAGAGGAATTTGTGTAGAAAATGCATTTTTGTCATTTTCAGTATTTTTCAATTTGGCTTAAAGCTATGAAAATATTGAGGGCAGCTGTTGTTGGTAATAGCTGACTCTATTACATGGTATATTTTTCATGAAAAATATATTCACACATTGTGCTCTAATACATGATGTGTACGTGAAGCTGCTTGTATATGACTGAAACGCAAATATAACATTGACTTCTGCTGCACTAGGACCAGTTCCAGGAACAGTATTATCAGACGGGCCGCTTCCCGGGCCCCACGGTGAGCCTGCCGCGCCGGCCCTGGACCCTGCTTAACTGGCTCTTCTGGGCCAGTCTGCTGCTCTACCCTCTAGGCCTGCTCGTTGTGCGGGTGGTCGGCGCCGGTTCGTGGGTCACCATCCTGGGCACGGTGGCACTGTGCATAGGAGGTGGGTCTTGAATCTTTGTGTCTTAGGGGCTGAACAGGTTAGAGATGGAATTGTGTAGCCTGTGTTGGTCAGGTTTATAACTGTTGAGTGGGAGGAGAACATCAGGTCTTTGAGGCACCAAGTCGACAGATTTACTGACTTTTCTCCCTATAAAATCACAAGGTATTCTTTAAGAATAAACCACCCAGGGGCTAGCTGTACTGGTTTCTCAATGCCCATACTGGTGCTGTCAGGGGAAACTTTGCTTGCAGATTTTAATGACTCCAATTTTGTCCAAATGTCTCAAAAGGGGAAGCAGGTCAGGTACTTTAACAGTAAGTTGTTTCCTTTCCAAAAGAAGTGAGTATGGAATCCATGAAAGCACGCTGCCTTGTGACTGCGATGCATGATGATTTTCTCCCATCATGGCCTATTTCCCTCCACTTATGGATGGATTATAAAGAGTGACACTTGAATGACAACTATGCAGTATTTCTACTGCAGTCTAATCTCGTCACAAAGCTTTGTGAAGGGATTATGGATATAAGTGCAAGAGGGCAGTTCTGACACAATCTGAGCCATGCGCATGATTTCATTTAATATGCAACTATTGTATACAAGTGTGCATATACATGTCAAAATAGTGGGGGGGAATACAGATAATATTCACACCATTCAGAGTACTTGGAGAATGTGCATGTTTCAGAACCCACACTGGAAAAATGGCATCATACTATTTCCATGTGTGCTCAACTTATCACATACCTGGGGCCAGAATCTTAACTGTTATCCATTCTTGCTATCATGTTAAGTTAACCCCAGTATATTCAGGGTTTTTTTTTGGCCTTCCGCTTACTGCTTCCTTGCGTTGTATTCACAGCCTCTGTCGGTGTCCGATGGATGATTGGCCAGACTGAGATTGAAAAGGGCTCCAGCTACGGCAACAGACTCATGACTCGACAATTAGAGGCGCGCCAACAGCCTCAGCCAAAACAAAATGCCAAGCAGTGTTGAGTTCAGCTGGGGTCCAGATATAACTATGCAGGTACTAATGTTTGAGCATCCAGAAGCTGAAAAGAGGTCTGAGCTCTAGCCTTTAAAGTGCCAAGGGATGGATTTGTCTTTTGAAACAGACACTGCTTTCCTGTGGTGAGGGATGTTTCTCATGGGTAAGGGGTGGTACAGTGTCTTTTACTGCATTTACTAAAGTACAAATAAATATTACTAATGTTGGTGTCCATTGCCAGAGTGCTATCTCTTCATTTACAAAAGGTGCCATGGAATTACTGCCTGAACTGGTACTGTGTCTGTCCCAAGGCTACTGGAGAAAACCAGTGTGGTCCTTACAGGTGTAGGGAAGAGTCTCCTGAGAGAGAGGGAGGGTGGCAGTGCAGTTGTGTAGTAAGTGATTTCCGTTCAAGCTTCAAAAGTCAAGGATTTAATTATACTTTACAATGCAAACATTGAAAGAGCAGCAGGCGCTACAATATTTCAGCAGCCATAGGAGAGCATGTATCCCACTCCACATCCCACAGGGGGAGTACAGTCCCAGCACACAAACACTTCGAAGTGGGCTGTGCAGCATGAAGAAATACTTAAGCCTTGAATCTTGCAACACCCCCCCCATCCATCCATGGATTGAATTACTACTGGATGCAGTTCAGTGTTCTCTATCCATGTCCATAGAAGACTCTCAGTTTTGTTCTTACAAATTTGAGGTGGTAGCTATTATTTGTACAAATAAAAGGGCCTTGCCATCTGATCCCTGGACAGGTAAGACTTGCTCTTTCTGCACAACTTCCTCTGTTAAATTGCATGCTGGGAAGGATCCCCTCAGTCTGGCTGAGGAGCTGCAATGGCCCAACATCCAGTTTACAAAAAAAAAAATTGTCCTTCCATCACTGGAGAACAGGTTTGTAAATATTACATACAGTAGTGCTTGGCTTTGTACAAAAAGTAAGGCCCCAACTTTCACTCTTCATCTGTGCACACCTGTAGTGAAGACAACAATCATGCATGTGAAGGTGCACAAGAGTATACATCTGTGCGGAAAATCTCAGATCAACTGACCTTGACAAAAGGGTGGTCCAACAGCATGCTGGCACTCCAGCGGTGTTTAGGCTCACTTTCCAGACAGTGGCACAGGAAATCCTTCCCCTCTGTGCTCAATTTCTCAGGAATGGGTGGCTTGTGACCCATACCCACCTTGTACATGATCTGAAAGTTGTGTTCGTACTCGTGCCACGGCCGCTACCCACACAAAAGAAAGACAAGTGGAATATTCAAAGACAGCTAAATGACACAGGTGGTTAAAAGGAGCAAATTCCCCCTTTGTGTATAGTATACGCTGTATGTCAAGTTCAGGGCACCTACCTTCCCCGTCACCATCTCGATCAGGACACAGCCCAGACTCCAGATGTCAGCTGCTCTACCGTGGCCTTCACCTTTTGCCCTGGTGATGACCTCCGGTGCCATATATGCTGGATAATGATTAAAAGACAAGCGCTGTTTTAAAGTGGATTACAACACTGACCCAGTGCAAGTGGCACCACCTGCTGGTTGACAATACAAGAGGACATGGTTACTGTAACTGCTAGAGTCACACTATGTCCACATTATTGCTCACATCTAGGTTCTGACAGCTGTTTTCTCTCACCTGCTGTTCCCAAAGTGCTGTTCACCTCACCAGGCATGGTCTGAGCATTGTTCTTCAACTTGACGGAACAGCCGAAATCACCCAACTTGATGAGGCCTGACGATGTTAGGAAAATGTTTGCTCCTGTGGCCCGAAATGAGAAGGAACAGCTCACCGTACAAGAACTAACAGAGTATCGCTGTAGCAGTTGAAAGGTCTGCCCGAGTGGCTCGTAGACAAACAACTACCTGCCATCGCTCAGCCAAACCTATTATACCATAATTCAACAATCTCTGACTCATAATACAACCTCGAGATAAGGCGATGACATTACGGGTCGACAAACCTGGCACCTATTCCAAAGTTATACCTTTGACAGAATATGAGCATGAGAAAGTTACCATGTGCATCTTAATCTCTCCTCCACGTCACCATCGGCGACAGAATTTACAGTTTAAACTCTGTACTGCCATTCCTTTCTTGATGAGTGTCAGTTGCTGGCAGACACCGGCTATAGCTGCCTTGCGCTCGGAAGATTCACGCCGATCCAATCAAATATTTTAAAACGAAGCTGTAGGTCTATGATCCACAGAGGAATCTACAAAGTCCCAAAGAAGGACGTTCTCCTTCTGCAGGGATGGGACCATGACAACGCGCGCGCTTCCGGCAGAAGAAGAAAACAAGCAATACAGCAGGCAGTCTCGGGACGGGGCCCCACCCTTAATGTCCCGGTGCACAATTCCATGCTCGTGAAGCACATTGATGGCGGTGGTGATCTGCTTGCTGTAAAGGCGAATCACGTGCTCCTGCAGCCCCAGCCGTGACACTTCCTCCAAGGTGCCCTCGTCACAGTACTCCATGAAGATGTACATCTCCTCCTGCATGCATGCACGCAAACACCGCGAGCATGTGAGCGCTCCTGAAATCCACAGCTAAAATACGCATATTACATCATCAACATGCAGAGATCAAAGACATATAGGTGCGTGCGTGCACAACCCTGACATCAAGTATAGCGTCAAAGTAAAAATTACAGTTGCAGATCTACCGTTTGAACTACGGGGGGGAACATTTTTACCCGATGCAATTCCACTCCAAAGTAGCGGACCAAGTTCGGATGCTTGATGCCCTCAAAAATCTTCAGCTCGTCAGCAGTCTCCTTGATCGTTTTGTGATCGTTGGGCTGGAATCTAATCTATAGTCACCAAACGAAGAACAACAGTGGTCTCTTGGACTTGCCTCCTACCTGATATGGAATCACTACTTCATTTATCACCTGTCCCACAGCCAGCAACCATTCTCCCCCCCTACATACCTCCTTCATGGCCATCAACTCTCCAGTATCAACATTGATGCAGGTGTACACCTTCCCATATTGCCCTTCACCTACACACAGAGAATTTACATTACAGCCTGTTCTGAAGGAACCGCTTTATCAGTCTTGGAATGAGTTCCAAGCAACTTATTTCACAAACAATGTAACCGCAATCTGCTTGACTCAATGTACTGTGCTGTTGCAATAGCTGCTGGGCTGGTGAAAACAGCGGAACGCGTTCTGTATCATTTACTGTCAAGGTAGGAATCGCTGTAGTTTGCATACCAATCTTGTTGCCCCTCTGCCACTTGAAGGTGACCTTCCGCAGACCCACTTGCATGACGTTGTCGTAAGACTTAGGCTTGTGACACACTTGGCCGATGATGTTGCGCTGCTTCAGGAGGGCATAGCGCGTCTCCTCGAAGGAGCGGATTGAGCGTCTCACCGCTTCCATCGGACCCTGCCGGGCTGTCGGGAGTGGGCGCGAGATCATTTCATTTACTGAATTCTGGACTTAAACACAAGTCTTTCACAGCTTCTGTGAATCACAGACTGTCAAAGAGCTCAGGAACAGAGTTAAGTTGCTTCATTCAGCAAAAAAAAAAAAAAATGACCTCGCCCACTGGTTCGGTGCTTCTCCAAAACAGACCCTTGCAGATAAAGAGCCGTTTCATCTTCATCATCCAGTATTTTGGTGACGCCTTTGCACAAGACAACTTACAATACTAGATACACCACAGTGAACTCCTTACTGTCAATCATTCCCCCAACTATACAGCAAAGCAATGCAACATACACACAGTCATATACTAAGTGTAATTTAGAGTATCAGCTTATCAAAACCATGTGGGGACAGCTGCTGCCTTTGCACCCAAAGGTCGCAAGTTCGATTCCCACCTCCAGCTGGAATCCCCTTGAGCAAGGCGCTAACCTGATATTTGCTCCAATTTGAAAAAAAAAAATTATTACCCAGCTGTATAAATGGGTAAATCATTCTAAGTATCATAAAACTGTAGGTCATTTTGGAGAAAAAGCGTCACAAATTAATAAATGTGAACTGTGACAGGAAACTGGGGAGAATATGCAAACTCCACACAGACAACTACATTTGAACCGGCAACTGAACCCACAGCATCAGAGCCGTGAGGCACCAGTGCTATCCACCGTACCAGCATGCCTCAATATCCTCCACAGGATACAGCTGTGTCTCCCACCACAGTTCTGGCCCTGCCCCTTACCTTTAGGCTGGCTCATGAAGTTTCGGAGCTCCCAGCTGCGTCGAGCTGTCGTGCTGGGGTCTCCTTTTGGGTACATGGGCTCTGGGAGGGGGGCGACCAGCAATATGAGGCAAACAAATGCAAGTGGAAAAAAACAAGCACCTTTTTCTGAAGCACAACAGAGAGACAAATGCAGAAATACTTTTTTTTTTTTTTAAACCAGTTTTTGGAATCTGAAAAAGCAATCAAGCCTAAAAACAGAACGCATGAGCATTCAAAAAATGCAGCACGAGGCTCAACAAACAAAGATACAAAGAGCTTACCTTCCCTGTCCTCAGTGGGACTGGAGTGACGACTCAGGGACTTGAACTGCAGCTCCGCAGGCACCGACGACAGGCGATCGTTCTCATGGAGGTTGGTGCCCCTGTACAGAGTTATCGGTTGAGCCACATCCGTCCAACGACTCCAAGAATTGCGGGTCCATCGCACCGTTTCCTCAGGCATCTGCAGTCACCTTGGGAGTGCGCAACCTAATCGCTTTCTTCCGCTATCGCAGAATATGCTGGTTTTGTCATTTGTAATCGCTCCCCAACTAAGCACAAAGACTCAAACCAACACAGAAAGGGCACTCAAACTTGTGCGATTTAAGCTGCCCCATCTTTTCACTCTGTGGTCTAAAGGGCTTCATAGGAAAATGGAAAAAATTTTTTGAAAAGCACACTGTTCAATAATTCCTCCCGCTGAGGGAGAGGGGTCTCGAGCCATTTCGCCAACCCGAGTAAAACGTGGGCTAAAGCGCGCTCCTCGCATCTACCGCCGGAGACGGCTAGTAGTACGCCGGGGTTGTGGGCCGCAGCGCTGAAGTCCGCATCGCAGCAACAATTTGATCGAGGGTTTGGTTCGAGCGCTCGGGTAGAATAAAAAGCTGAGCTGCACTGCAGAAATCAAGGGCCATCTCTCATGAAACATCAAGTTACCGTGACTACAAACCGTCTGGGCCCCTGTTCGGATCATTGCCAAATTACCCCTTCCATCCACAAACACTTGTCTCGCTTTACTTTGCCCCATAAAAGAGCCAGAACAGACTGCAACCGTGCATTCGTGCGTCGTCGCCAGTGTCAGATTTAGGCAACACTGGCCCTCCTACGACCCTTCCACACCTCGAAGCCACAATCCTGACAACTTCAGGACAGAAAGAGAGGTAGGATTAAATGCAGAGAAATTAGAATGTGAAACAGAGATAATTAGTTATGAAACAATACTGTTAGTGCAGGGCTTAGTAGAGCCGTAGCCATTCGCTCGTTTACCCTCGGCTACGCGTTCGATCGTGATCCTCGCAAACGTGTCTCCGTTGGGAAAAACTAAGGTGAATGTTTTGTTTGACTAAATATCAGAACTGACTTAGTATTATTTTCTCCGCAAGGTCATTCCAGGCTGTTCTCCGAGACCGTCTCCACAGCACACAAAGCCATGTGGCATCAATGAAAGTCCAGCTGTGCCCCGACTCATTTTCAGCATGGAAATTCCCCCCCCCCCGCTCGTGCGCATGCCGTCCTACGTTAAGCCTGGCACCTGATGTGACGTGTTTGAATGAGCTACATGTGGCAGCTCTGATGTAAATCAGCAATAGCTTTGGCCCTCCTTTCCAAGTTTTTCTTGTCTCATCTGAACATTGATATTGATCCGGGAATTTGCTAGTAAATATATCCAAAGATAACACCGAGAAATGGTTCTTACTGCTCAGGTAACATGTAGCGCTCTTATAGCAACGCTGCAACATTTTTAAAATGTTTACATGTTGCCACAAATTCAAATCACTGTTTTAACAATGTTATATGGGGTCAGAAACTTAAAATGCGACCAATACACAAACCAAAGCACAATTCTGGTCAAAAAGTTTCATTTGATATTATACAATATATCTTGGATTCCAGACTAGCCCTCGCAGTACTACCATAATACCGCATTTCACAACAGTGTCATTCAAGATATATCGTTACTAAAGAAAACATCGGCGATACGGCAGAGCACCGTCTTATTTGGAAGAAACGGAGTGCATCACACAACAGTTTGTTCTCCATTCATTTGCCTATAAATTGAACGCAAATAGTGCGGCGGTCCAGCAGCGTTGAGCCGAGGCGGCGGGCAAAGCCACGAGCGCAGGGGCGCAACCGGGCGAGCAGCTGAATTAGCCACTGGCGTTGAAAGAGGGTGGAGACAAGCCACCTGTGGGGCAGGGGTAACACTACCTGAGGTCATTGGGGGTGCTGGCGGGCGGTTTGGTGAAGGTAGGTTCCCCAGCACCCTGCGGAGCAGGGCGGGGACCAATGGGGCACGGCGGGGTCCGGAGGTCGCAGGGGAGACTCCTAGAGCTGTGGCAAAAAAGCACACTGAGGAACTCAGGGGCTTGGGTGCGGGAGGGGGCAGGGTTGGCTGGAGGTGCGAGGGACGCAAAGCCACCTCCCATCCCTGACAGTAATACAAATACACCTACGGTCTAACACAAACACCAACATGCTCGCTCTCTTTCTCACACACGGTCTGGAGGTGAACCGTACTGAGACTATGCAGTTAGAGCAATTCATTCCGTTCGCTTCCGAGTTTAGGCTTCATAAGTTCACAACGCTGCCTTAATGGAAAAGGCGAGCCGACACGTTTACCGTGATTATACCATTTAAGCCTGGTTAAAAGCTATTTAACTGTGACATGGTTTCACATACAATGGCTGGAAAAATGTTCACTGACATTCAAGCATGTGAAAATACATTAAGACCTACTAGTGTAATTACAACATACACTTCAGGAGGGAAAACCATGCAGTAAAGTGAGGCACAGGCGCACACAGTGTGAACAGACACACGGGACAGGAAAGTGTTGGGTAGAGTACGGGTGATCCCAGTTATCTGCCGAGGTGGCTTGTTTCACGGCGTGACTAAGTTTACCTGAAGACCTCTGTGTTGGGAATAAACAGGTTGGGGTTCGGGGGGTCGCTGTGGCACCGTGGAACCTTGACAGGTCGGGGGCTGTTCCTGGGACCTGCGGAAAGAGTACGCATACCCATTCTTCGTATAACAGAGTTCAATTTTTCCATGCAATAATCCCATTATTCCAGTTCTGAGTGGGCTGAATTACCGTTATTTTTTTTGGCAAGGGAAAAGGAAAAAGGAAATTGGTTAATGGATGAAAAATGTCACCGCCAATCAACTAATACCGAAACAAAAGTGTTTAAGCATGACAATAACACCAACGTATGTTTTCGTATTTGTAAAATATTATTTTGAGCCTGTCTTTTAATGTTATACTTTCTTTCATCAGCAATAACCCATTAATCCACTGCAGGGATGGCTGATCACTATTTATGATGTAAAGTAATGAAGTTCACAATATCGCCCTAAAAAGCACATGGACATTATGGTATTAGAACGCCTGTGTTATATAATACATGAACAAATGTGATGTTAGATCATCATTTCATTGCGAAACTAAGGCTGTAATTACGATAGTGTAAAGTCTTCATGTTTTTTTTTTTATATATAAAAAAAAAAAAAGAAGCTACGATTAAATTTTCACTAACTCGGTTAATAGTTACGTGCCACATTTACACTATTGAGGCACAAAAGCGTTGAATTTGAGATGCCGACTGCGTTATCGCCGTTCCAAAACTTGTAACGCAAGCCACTGCAAGTTAGCGCCGTCATCTCGAATTTCGATTTATGGCGACCGCTAGTGGTTTGCTTGGTAAGGGAGAGTACGACAGTGCTTTATCATCGCCTGAGCGGGATTTGAACTTAGGTCTCACCAAGCAGCTTAGCAGCTGTCGTGTTCCAATGTTACCTACCGGTAACGTGCCACTGGCAAGCTCATGTACGCTACAAAATACCAATAAGAAAATTACACCACAATGAGCAAAAATGACAGAATAACAAGTCCAACGTTTGGCAAAGGGGAAACAATTATTTTCATTAGTTACTACAGCAATTTTTCACCGTACACGACATTGTTATATGAGGGCTGAGGGTTCAGACACCTGATTTAGTCACTAAAACCAGAAATTCAAAATCCTTATAGGACTCAGGTGAGAACTCAAAAAGTAGAGGGTGCTCTAACTAAGAGGATTCACTACCAGAGGGGGGTTTATCCCTCAGTCCTGCCTAAAATTTTTCCAGAACTCGTTGCGCCATCTCTCCTTCAAAGAGGTCAGAGAACAATTTTCTATTCTGAGAACAGAAAAATTGGTTTACCGATTTGCTCCGGCAAAGTGACTTGCGGCAAAAACCGCTTTCAAAAAAACAGTGTTAAAATAAATCAATTTCACCGACGCGGAACGGGACGTGACCGCCGAGCACGGCGAGGACTTCCTCTCCACCGGATGCTCCGGTACACAGTTCCCGAGACGAAGGCTACACGGTCAGAAAGCCACAGCGAGAGGAAGGGAGAGACACATAAGCGCTGCTAAGACTTACCAATGTAGAGGCCGCTCACAGGACTGTGGGGCTTGCCGATCACATGACCGATGCACTCGTTCATGAGGGCCTGCAGACTCTGATAGCATAAGATTTAATGTACAGGGTTGTTTATTACAGCTATTTGCTCTTGTAAACCACATAAAAGGAGAAGCGGAAAAAACAGTTTACCAGGAAATCGTCTTCAGGCAGCGCTGAAATAAAGGCAGGTTCAATAGCTTGTAGGAAGTCAAAGCCTTGCGTAGCCCACCTGTGCAAATACATAAATAAATAAATTTAATTAATAAAATAATTAATTAAAGCACCTTTGTTTGTTTTTGCACTGGAATGCAGTTCATAGGTTTCACATTGACCTGAAGTTGTGACCAAACCAACCTGGGTCGTGTGCCACGACCGCTCTCGCACTTGGTGAGGACATAGTTCATCCACTTGCGGGCGAAAGCGATGTACTGCTCTCCAATCCGCTGCCGGAATTCCCCCGACATCAAGCGCACGACCTCCTTGTGATACTGCGTCAAACACAAGCGGCACACGACAAAGAGCATTTGTGCATTGTTTTGCAGAAGCCACGTTGCCACGACAACGCTAAACTCGTCAGGTGTTAAACACATCAATTCAAATGTAAATAAGATTTAAGTAATTTCATCACGAACTGTGATCACATCTCCACGAAACAACAAAGCCTGCCTTTTGGGAGGGAACACCAAATCCCTGGATGTAAATGACTAAACAAACAACAAATACCTATGAATGCAAATGTGTGCACTTCAGAAACAAGGGAGGGGAGAGAAAAGAAAAGAAAAGAAAAAAAAAATTCAGGAATCTGTTCACAAAAACCAATAAGAGCATCAACTGCAAAGGGATTTTTATTTATTTATTTATTTATTTATTTATTTTAAAAAAAGGGGTTTCTCCTCCCCCCAAAACTAAGGCACGTGAGCGGATCAGAATTTAGTTCAATGGAGCAGAAGATAAGACCAGAGCATCATCTATCACTCCAGCAGATAGAGCTCTTGTCACTTGTCTCAGTTTATCAAAGCACACAGTCCGTGGGTGTTCTTACACGACTGCCAAACGTAGTGAACCGCCAACCAATAAGAAAAACTACGCCTTTTAAATTTTGCTACAAAGAAACTTCACCTTCGCAGCAAAAGAAAAACTCGGCAATTCACCTTTCAATCATTTCCCCGATATAAACGATCAAAACGCTCGACCGGAACGTCTGCGACAACTTATCGGCTCTGCAGGCTACGCCATCGCTGCGGCATTAGAGTACTGCCATGTCATTCAAATAAAATGATACATTTGGATTTACTATGCCATTTATAGTATGTTACTATAATGGTAAATGCAATTTATACTTTCTATCACTTTGTCAGTTTAACTGTACACATTTTCTTCCATCATAAGATGAGATTCCAGAATGGGTTCTACAACGGTTTCCACAAAACTGTTCTTAGATTTAAAAAAAAACAGCTAATAAAAATACTACAACAGTAATAAAAGGTGTTAAAGTAACTGAGAACAACGTGCAGGAAATGCAGCAAATACCCAAAGTGTAATCATGCTGTACTATCAGAACAATATGAGTGAAAGTGAAAGGAAAAAAATTTTTTTAAAAAAAAAAGCTGTACCAGTAGGGCAGCGCTTTAGTCCCGAGAACACTATGTGCTCGCTGTGGGTGGAGTCGACCTCAGTTTTGTAATCTGAGTAAACAACTCGGTATCACCGAGGGCTCGACGGAGCACCGAATGCTGACCTCGAAGGCAAAGTTGTAACCCTGGATCATAGCCTCCCGATAGTACTGCTGCAGCGTGGCCAACTCCGATTCCTCCACCTCGGCTTCAAACTCGGAGGTGAACATGTACTCCACGCGGTCGATGGCGCTGTTGATCTTCATGCACAGCTCCAGAGCCTCGTTCTGTGGGGAAACACGGAGAGCAGGGGTACATCCTTCAAATGCATGTCAGGCTTCGCCACATCACCACCACACAGGAACTCGAAAGCCTAACTGACAAACTAAGAGAGGAAACTTTACCTCAAGTTGATCTGAAGTTTACAAAAAAAAAAAAAAAAAAAAAAAAAAAAAAAAAGTTCAGATAAGTCAGAGAATGATAGCTATTTTATTCTGCACCGCTCAATTCATTGTAGGCAGGGCAACAACTGACAGGATGTCCCAAGTTATTCTTTCATGCAATTTTCTTTGAGGTCATACCTTACACAGAACAGCAACAGCAATGTCCTTATGAGATAGATTCTAATCAAGTCCATGGCCTCAAAATTCACTTTCCCTCTTTAGAAGCGTTACAGACCACTACTTGTATGTGGACAGTGGACGCATGTGTGCCACAGCAGAACAGCGTGCATCTTTCTTACAATGTTTCAGCTGGTAAGAATTTACATTTATTCATGAGGCTGATGCTTTCCTCTAAAGAAATTTACAATGTTAATCTACCTAAAGTCATTTACCCTGGGTACAGCTGGGTGATTTTAATGGCGCAACTTAGGGTAAGTGCCTTGCGGAAGAGTACTATAGTCAGAGGTGAGCTTCAAACCTGCGACCTTTGGGCCAAAGGCAGCAGCACTAACCACTACGCTACCAGCTGCCCCAAATTTATCAGTAAAATTAAAACGAGTGACATCTGTGCAGAAGGGGGTCTCTACCTTGAGCTGTTCAAGCGCCGCCGCAATAAGGGGCTGGCTGGATGTCTGCTCGCAGCGCAGAGTAAGCACTTCGTCCATGGACTGCTGGAAAGCCTTGCGTTGGGTAACTAGGTGAGCCGACTGCATCACCACAAGCAGCAGATTCTCTACCTGTACCCAGAAATGAACGGAGTACAAAGGCACTTTAACCTCCATATCAGACACATACGCGCGCGCACACACACACACAAAAAAAAAAAAAACACACACACCACTTTTACTTATTTGCAGGTTAGGCTCTGCAAGTCTCAGATATAGCAATTACAATCATATATATGCAGTGACTGAACTGCAAAACGGGAGCTGTACACACTTTGGCAAGAGTCCAATTAACCAGTCATAATTTTATTTTGGGGGGGGGGGCGCGGGGGCGCAGTGGGTTGGACCGGGTCCCGCTCTCCAGTGGGTCTGGGGTTCGAGTCCCGCTTGGGGTGCCTTGCAATCCTGGGTGTGTCCCCTCCCCCTCCAGCCCTACGCCCTCTGTTGCCGGGTTAGGCTCTGGCTCCCTGCGACCCCGTATGGGACAAGCGGTTCAGACGACGTGTAATTTTATGCGTTGGGTGTGTTTTACTACCACCTGTAAACTCAATGCATACCCACACCGCCTTGCAAAAGGCATTCAAGCCCCTTGAAAGTTAGCACCATCTTCTGGATTTCAAAACACAAATGCACATATTCTTCCAATAAGTACAGCGGTGCTTGAAAGTTTGTGAACCCTTTAGAGTTTTCTTTATTTCTGCATAAATATGAATTAAAATGTGATCAGATATCCATGCAGGTCCTCAAACTAGACAGAGAACCCAATAAAATAACAAAAGCATTATACATATTCATACTGAGGAAACTACTTTGTAGCAAAAGTAATTGGCTTCTCTTTAGTTTTAGCACTTGCATAAAAATCTGATCTTGTTTTAGGTCATTTATGCAGATATGGAAAAATTCTGAAGGGTTCACAAACTTTCAAGCGACACTGTATAAGCCAAAACTCAACATAAAATTTAATTACTGATAGCTAATTAATATGAAAACAAGTGTAAAGACCAGTCATTAAAAGAGCACGGAAATTGAAGAACTTCATCAAAAAAGTCAACTCTAATTATCACGAGAAACAGACATAAGACAAAGCCATAGCGTTAAAGACCACATCAGACCTTCATGGCTCTCAATGTGTCTACTGTCTCCATCTGAGGTACCAGCTTGAGCAGGGTACCGTCCCACTGCGTCCAGGCAGCCCCAGCAAGTAAGTCTCCAGCTCCATGCTTGCTCATGAGCAGGTAAGCCTCATCTTCACCCATCTCATCAGGCTCCTTGGAACAGTCCTTCCCTGCTGCTGCATTGAGGAGCTGAAGGATGACAGGGCGCTGGGAGACCAAACCATAAGTGACAAATACCTGGAGCTCCTCCAGGCCTGGGATTTGCACCTTGATAGGAAGGAAGAGGTAGGTGAGACAAGACAAAGATCAGGAAAACATTTATGGGATCAAGAAAGGTTAAATATTACCTAAGACTGATAAAGTGAGATTAAGCAGTCACATATGTAAGTGAGAAGTCCAAATTGTAGGGGGAAAAGTTAAATCACATGAAACAAGCAACACCTCAATGGAATTTCTGCACCTGTGTAACAAAATATGTCCCAAGGATACATGTACATTACCGCTGCAAGTCATCACATAATGTAAAAGGGTGTGGAATTTCCTTCGGTGTTAATACCTTGACATACTCCTTTGCCTTCAGAGCTTCAAGAAGACTAGGGACTCCAGCAGTAATGGTAAAGTCAGCTGCTATTTCCAGGTCCTGTTATTGACAGGACATGTGACAACAGAAGTGAGCAAGATGATGAGCCAAATGTGCCAAGAGGAGCGTGAGGAGCTGCAACCTCACCTTGCGAAGCATCTTGGCGAAGCCCAACGCTTTGGATGCTCGTTCTCTGGCCTCATGAAACAGTTCTTTGAGGGAGCGGCTCGTTTCAATCACCGACCGCCTAAAACAATATTGACATAAACCACTGCGTCACCCCTGTTGCGGAAACAAAGTTCCCACTCAATCGCTATAATACTGAACATTAAACTCAAAGTCTAACAAAGTTCATATCATGCAATTTCAACAACCCCCAAAATAACAAGAGAGATAAATAGAAGAAAAAACTGGCAGAACATCCATAACAGCTCCCTGGCAGGGAAAGTGGCAAATTAGGAACATTGTTTTCTGAGGTAAATTTAAAAGAATTCTCACATTCATAATGAAACTCATTATCTCCATCATAATGCATATTGCTACGGGACGGGGCCGTCGCCCTCACCTGATCTCATCCGAGGCTGTACTGTCATCGGCGCTTTCCCAAAATTCATCATCGCTCCGCTGCAGCCCAGCATCCAAGAAGTCCCCAGTGGACTTGAGCAGCATCCCTGCAATGTCACTGTGAGACATGGTAGGATGAGGTACCAGAACTGACAGCAAACAGAATTAAAAGGCTGAATGCAGTATTCTCTCCAAATAGCAAATAAGGTTACCAACAAACAGGAAGAAAAAAAAAAGAAAGAAGAACTCAGAGGGGCTGAGAAGCTGATGAAAGTCCAGAGAGAAGAACCTACCAGAAGAGCTTGCCGGACTGTGCCTCACCACCGCGGATATAGGGAGTGATGACCTTGGTGAAGTTCCATTCCTCCTCCAGAAGGTTCTTCAGGCTGTGGGAGGCTTGCGGAAGCTGCTGAAGCATCTGGATCCAGCTACGCATGTAGTCAAAGTACACCTGGAAAGGGGGAAGGGTGACGACTGGTTAGTACAACAAAGGTCACATCGCTAGCGGGTAGCTTCATCATCACGTCCTCCAAGAAATCTGGATCGGTCTCACATTCCCATTCTGTCTGGGTAAGTCATACTGACATTTATTGGCACGGTGCGTAAACACGGGTTGCGTATACTCATTTAGATCATTTTTTGGAAATATATTGATGAAGAAAAGGCAACTGGAGAAAAAAAATAAATATATTTAAAAATTTGTCACTTTTCCACTCGTAATATAAGAAAATGCCTTTTTTTTTTTTTTCCTAGGCAGTACTCATACTCCTAGAAGCACGGTGGTGCACCGCAGAGCACTGTAGTTCAATCCCTTGCTCGGTGTATGCGGAGTTTCGATATTCTCCGACTGAGTGGGTTTCCTCTAAGTGCTCTGGTTTCCTCCCACAGTCTGAAGACATGCAGGTCAGGTGGACTGGCGAGGCTATATTTGCTCTAGCGTGTAGCCACCCTGCGACGGAATGGCATCCGGCCCAGGGTGTACCGGAGCCTTGCACACAACACCTCCAGGAGAGGCACCAGTTCACCGCAACCCTGCTCGGGACGAGCAGTTATTGAAACCGGACGCACGGGTACATAACACTTTTCATGCTGATCGCAAATCAATACTAATGTGTGTAACGCAAAAAAATACTGTATCAATGCATCTACGTTAAAGTATAACTGAGCGAGAACTGCTAGATACTGGCTAATATTGCGTCTATTTGGAGAAAAGAAATGCAACCAAGTCAAGGTCATAACAGGATCACCGATCATCAACAAACCACCAGTCAACATTTACCTAAAGGAAACCGTGAGCCCTTCCGGCAGAGGACAACTTTTGTTTTGTAACTGCTCCATCATTCATACTACAATTCAGATGACTTAGAGTCCCAGGAAACGCTAATAATCCAGTGCTTATCACTGCAGAAATTCAAACAAAAACCCCTTTCTGTTAGCAGAAATGAAGCTGAATAAGTATTAGCATTCCTGCAGCGAAACTTTGGTTGCTTGCGTCAGGGATGGCCTCGGGGACATTTTCTTCTTTTTAAATTTATCAGATTAACTCACGCAGCTTGATTTTAATGGCCTTTTATGGCAGTCGAGTGACTCTGGTAAACTTTGACCTTGCAGCCCTTTCCAAAATGCAGCCACAAAGGGACATCATGGAAGATTTCGCCAGAACGATCAGACACACAGTGGGTATATTCTCTGAAGAAGGGCTGCCGGAAACACTGAGCTGCTGTCCTGGCACCCACTCTACATGTTAACAAGGCACTGCCGCAGTCCTAGTGTGATCCATTCTCCTACACCATGTTACTTTGCTAAGCAACTGTTCTGCTTCGATGCAGAGCGACTTGGCTAACGTCGCATTCCGCAAAACGATACGGCTGAATACTTAGCGAACCAAGTTTGGTACCGTTGCTCAAGGGACCAAGAACAGTTTCTGTACTGGTGCTCAGACAAGCAAACGTTTGAGGTCAAAGATCACAGCGCCCGTTTCTCTACGGATTTCTCAGGTTGTCCAGTTACTGCTTCCATAAACTATGAGAAGAGGTCTGTCCAGCTTAAATATGTATTACAAAAACCGGATGGAAACTCTAGGAAACATCATTCTGACCCCAACATTCAACCAAGGCTGGAATCCAAGCAGTAAGTAACTCCTATTCCGAGACGTGGGAAGCCGAAAGGTCGCCGGAGGTCTCCAGCAATCGTACCATGAGCATCTTGTGGAGATCCTCCTCAAACTCGTCGATATTGGCATTGCTCTGCGGGCCCTGGGGATCGGACACCACTCCGCGCAGCATGTACTGGTAATACTGCTTCATTAGGAGGCCACCTTTCAGCACCTCCTTGCACTCGCGCACCAACTGCAATACACACACAGACAGGGTGAGCATTTCACATTCACCTAACAACCGAGCATGGCACATGTAGCTGGCACAGAAATGCATGCATATGAAGCACATTTTCTATATTTAAAAAAGTGTCACTCAACTGACAAATCAGTTAGTGGTAGTTACCCTAATGACAAGTTTCCTCCCATCCACTGTGTCATATAAACCCTCCCTACCATCAGTCCTTCTGTCCTGTCAAGTACAGTTCCTCAGATGCTTCCCTGCACGTGTGCTTCCACCTTCACTTCCTTCCTTCCTTCCTTCCTTGTCACGTGCACGCTCACACTCCTCCTCCTTCCTCGCCGCGTACCGGCTCCCTGCCTTCATCCTTTCCTCATAATCATGTGTCCACCCAATGTCCCTCCCCGCTGTGCACATGTTCCCTTCCTTCCTTCCTTCCTTCTTGTTGCATGCAAACTTAATTCCTTCCATTCTGTCAGCTCCCTCCATTTCTGCATTGCTTCCTTCTCATCTCGTATGCAATCCCTCTATTCCCTTCCTTCCTGTTGAGTCATTCCATCAAGCCACACACTCCCACTTCCTTCCTGTCACACACATGCTGTGAGAAATGAAGCGAACAGCAGGTGGGAGCAAAGAACAGGTGACAGTACTGCAGGCAGCAGGGGAGACCTGTTTGATGCTGAGTAGCGACGGCTCTCCAGCTGGCCTCTGCTCCAGCCTCAGCTTCAGGCACTCGTGGATGACATTGAGCAGCACGCGGCACAGTACCAGGAAGGCAGGCTGAAAGGAGGGGAGATCCATGGCGAGCAGCTCTGTCCACGACACCAGTCCTTCCCCTGACTCCTCTGCTTCACAGGACTGGCAACGGGAGAACTCTGGCAGGTAGTCACTGTACAGAAGGGGGTCTGGGTACTCTGAGAACTGGGAGAAGAAAAGCACAAGAAAAAAAAATTCCAGTTTCTGCTAACGAATCCAATTTCCTTCTTTTTTCTGCATTATACTTATTCAGAACTCAATGTTCTCTTCCAAAGCAGTCTTAAAAAAAATAAACCTGGTATTATCTGAATTTTTTCCTACAAATGAAACATGACAAAACAGATTTTAAAAGTTCTTTAATAAGAAAGGATTAGAATTAATCTGTGCAGAAAGAAAATTATCACAGAACTGGGGTAACAAGTATCAAAATGAGACTGACGGTTAATATCCCATCTCATCTGTTTCAGACAGGCTACTTTCCCTGCAGACCTGATGAGGTTCTCCAAGCTGGCAAAGTCTCACGAAAGTATTACAACACAGAGAGTTTAGTTTGGACAAGTTAATCAGACGGCCCTCCCTCTTATCACACACACAACGCAAAGGGTACGGTTCCAACACGGCATAGTCAACAACCAAATCAGACTTAGAACACCTCTACTGCGAGTAGTGAAGTTAAAGCTAGAGTTATTATTGTTGTTTTAAGACCTGCAGGAGACCAAATAGAGAGAGAAACAGGATCAAAGCATAACACTACTGACTAAATAGTGCAATCATCTGTCAACAAACCAGAGCTCAGAAGACTATGTCAGTTTTGAAACATTTGCTAAAGGCAGTGGTCAACTCTACTTATTACTGCTGCAGAAAAATCACCAAATTCTAAAATTCTCAAAAATCTGTCTTCCCCTCCACAGAGTCAACTCCTTTATAAAACTTTCTTTTAAAAAAAGAAAAAAAAGAAAAGAAAAAAAAAAAAAAAAAGTACAATTGCAGCCAAAACCAATTTCATTTTGGGGTTTTCAAATTCCTGTCTTTTGCAATCGCGTCAATGTCATCTTTCCACTGTATCACGTATATCAACTGCTAACCGTTTCTGACGCTGGCTCCAACTGCCAGCATGCTTTGCTGTGGAAAACAGCCGTCACGTTCTGATCCAATCACCCGAGTTCCTCAATCTGACCCCTTCATCATGCACTCTCTCCCGGTTTCCCCCACCCCACCTGCTCACCTCCTGTGGCGGGGCATGGCTTAGCAGTGCTGCCCGTGACCTCTGCAGAGAGCGGTCCATCAGCTTGTGCAACCTGAGGATGAGCTTACGCAGTCCCATCTGCTTCAGAGCCTTGTCCACAAAGGGTCGATATATGGAGGTGGTAGAGTGCCGGCTCCCTCCGCCACCTCCGCTCCCTTCAGGAGCCCCGGTTCCCTCAAGAGTCGCACCTGAGGCTGGCAAGAGGAACTCTTCCTCTGACAAAAGGCGGGCGAACTTGGGAGTCTGGCAGGGTGGCGGATTACTGCCACCCGGCGCATCAGATGGCTCCTCACCATCGCTGTCGGCCGTGTAGGTAGCCGTCGAGTCATTCTCGTCCTCCTCCTCCTCGTCATCCTCGGTGCCCCGTGAGCAGCGCGGCGAGGGGATCTCAAAGACGGGCCAGCCCAAGTGTGACAAATCACGGAGACCCAAAACGGTGCCCATGACCCGGAGCTTCTGGTTCAGGTCCTTGGTGATGTTGAGCCACAGGCAGAGCGCCTGCACCCTGGCCTGAAAATCACGTGCCGCATACTTCTCGTAGTCCTTCTGAAGCGTCTGCAGCGAGGGGTACAACGCCTCCACTGACTCCAGCATCTCCATCACCCGTTTGACTTGCTCGAAGGCCAGCCGCTGGCGCTGCAGGTGCCCCTGGCAGTCTACCATGGCATCGTCCTCTGGCGCACAAGCACTGAAATGCTGCAGGTCTTGGAGGTCCGTGGCCATACCTGCAACATCCCTGCGCTTGCCACCCTCAAGGTCACCTAACACTGCCTCAGTTCCTGGCTTGCCGTTCGGATCCGCCTCACCGCAAGCCCAGCCTCCAGGGTCCGCCTCATTGCACAGTGGCACACCCACCGTGTCCGTCTTACTGCAGGCTACAGGTGCCGCGTCCGCCTCGTGACCTGCACCCTCAGCGCCACCCAAAGTTCCCAGACTACGGTAGTTGACCTTGAAATTTAGCACTTCCTCGATGATGTCCGGGATGGCCTGGCGGGCGGTGTAGAGGAAGAGGTCCTGGTCATTGACACTGCGGTGTGCATGCCACGCTTGCAGCTCCAACCAGATCACCTCATTGTTCTGCCCCATGAAGGCCGTGTTCTCCAGTCCACGCTGCTCCTTCTCCTTCCTCTTAGAGGACATAGAGGTGAGCTTCAGCAGCAGCCTCAGCGTCTCAAAAAATTTGAGGCGGTCAGCGGGACAGTCAGTTCGCGATGTCTGCCGATGTGGCCGGGCCACATGATGAGGCATGCTAACCGGAAGCTTGCTGCTGCTGCAGGCAAGGCTCAGGTAGGGCTTCCGGGGGTCCATGTTGAGGGATCCAAAGGGGCTGGACTTGGACAAGGGGTCCAGCATGAAGGAGCCCTCAAACGTCTTTTTGTGGTCTCTTTCGTTGGAACGTAAGGTGGCCCGATGCTTCTTTCCCTGCCTGTAGCTATATTCCTCAGGCGTGTCGGCAGGCCTGGTGACCTCTTTCTCCCTGTAGGCACAATGGCCGGAGGGGACCACTTTTTCTACTGGGATACAAGGAAGAACAGCATTAACGTCCAACAACTTCAGGCAAACCTACCACAGGTCAAACCATCAAATCTCCGGGCTTCTACCACACACCTTGAGGTAGCAACCAAGGACCTGCATGGTTACTGTTCACTGTAAAATATTGTTTAAGCACAAGCCCTTCTCTTCACATTTCTTACATATCCTAAAATTTTCAGATCAGGTTTTTGGAAGGGAAGTCAGGAAAACATACATACATATTATACGTAAGGCTATGTATGTGTAACAATTTGTACCATTTCGTTCCAAATTCCAGCAATCATTTTTCCTAAATTCAGTTCCTACCAGGTAGCCATTGCTTGAATTACCTCCTATCCACAATATCTTGCCGCACTGGAGGAAAATCAATCCTAAAAGTATAGGCTCATTACAAGGAGAAATCCATCTTAAGTGCTGAGCATTTTTTCCACAATACAGAGATGTTTCCTTCTCGCCAGAACTCCTTCATATTACTCATTCAAGTCTAAACTTTGCTCTTACCGCAGAACAGAGCTTGGGTTACCTTCTGCTTGAAGAAAGGAGGATGTCTGGAACACATGGAGTCAAGCCGCTGCATCTCTTGACTTGTGCATTTATTAAATGTATGACAACGAACAATTTCCCTCATATTTACTCCTTGCCATTTTACTGCACATGATCATAGAAGCAACAGGTTCTACAGTTATTAGGGATGTCACCTTGTAGTCAAAGGACCAGAGTTTGAGTCCTCACTAGCCAAGGCACTTAGGCTACCCCAGGAAAATTTACCCAGCTTTATAAATGGGTAAATATTGGTATAATACAAAAAGCCAGGATTGTAAGTTACTTGTGAGAAAAATCTCAAGTATTTCATAATAAAATGTAGCCCAGCATCCACCTAAATACACATTCAATCCAATATACCTTACTTTGACACCAGTACCATTCTTTTACAATATTCAAAGATTCAAATCGACCCTTCTTTTCAGTGACAATTGTTGCTGCAGTGACCTTTTAATGACTGACTGGTTCTGAGCTTCCTCTGCACCATCCCTCTTTCAACTCCCCTATCACTCTCGTCTAAATAGCCTTAATTATTTTCTTTCATGTGTGATTTCGGTCTTCGTCCACCATCCATATCTACCGCTACTTGTTTTCCTCTCATTGCGTTATTGCATCTTGTTTGCTGCAGAAGCCACATCGAGTTTCTCTCTGGGATTAATAAAGTTTACATTAAATTGTTCTGCTGAAAAATGTTGTTGTCGAACCCGTACCGGTCAGCTCTGCTCACTTTTTCATGCTCTGCGAGGGATGCTCACCTTTATTAGGGGAGCGACCCGTGGACTTGCTAAGGATGTTCCTCTGATGCTTGCCCGACATGCGTTTCATCTGGCGGGGGGTGCGGGGTGGGGAGGCACTGTACAGGGCTTCCTCCTCCTCGCTGGGCTCGTCCCACAGGTCGTCCACCTCTGAGCTCCGGTGGGAACCATCTTTCGGGGGACCCTCCTGTCTGCAGATAGACGCAAAGGCACAGTTACACAACCCGGTTATCAATTACACCCAAACAGAGTAAAAATGCATGACAGTGAAGGAGGGGGAGAGAGAATTACAACCAGTCATCAACATTTAGGATAATTGTTTCCCGAAAACTGTACCGCAACTTAAAAACCTATATCTGCTGACAGACAAGTCAGCCAAAATCATAAAGGGGGGGGGGGGAGAAATTGGAAAAATTACTCAAGTTTATTTTAAACCTGAAGTGTGGACAGCTGGTAGCGTAGTGGTTAGACCTGCTGCCTTTGGACCCAAAAGTTGCAGGTTTGGGTCTCACCTCTGGCTGTAGTACTCTTGAGCAAGGTACTTACCCTAAATTGCTCCAAAATCACCCAGCTGTATAAATGGGTAAATAATTGTAAGTAACTTAACACTAAGCAGCAGTGTAACTTCTGGATTTTCAAAGCTTATAAAGGACTGGAGCACCTTCATACAGCATGAGTCAAGCAACGTTCAAGACTTCACACATGGCCATATTGTGTTATGCTGGCAAGGAGAAAGCGATCTTGCCCGGAGGAAACAATCTTTACAAAGCTAGATATGGAGTCATATGGAATAAAGATGAACGAGAAGAATGCCTGATGGCTACTAGGTGAATCATCAAACACTTGCCCGAGAAGCTTTAAAAACAGCGTGTTGAACTGTGACTGAAAAAAACATCTCACCAGAAAGTCACTGGTGGAGACAGAGCCTCCGTTCAGGCCAAAAGGTCAAGGGACTAAACAAGAACGCCGAGAAGAAGCTGTGCCCAATTAATGTCTGCCATAATGTGGCCCAGCACAGCAGCTGGAGATCAGGATAAAGTCATTGAGCTTTCCTCCACAAAGAGGAGAAGGAGGGAGGGAGGGAGAAGGGAAAAAAAAAAAAAAAGACTGACCCTTTAAAGGGTTCCTTTTAAGGAGGGGAAAAAAAAAAATACAATGAATGTGAAGACAGGGGTGACAGACTACAAGGCCAAGCCTTTGTTCTGCAAGAGCACCAGAAGGGCTTTTTTTAATAGGATTATAAGGAAGGGACTAAAAGATCCCTGATAAAGGGGGCTGGACTAGGGTGGCGGCAGCCCAGCTGCACGCATCCTTGTCAATCAGCCGACGGGCGCCAGGGGCTGCAGGATCACTTTCGTCGAGGTGGACTAATCCTCGGATCGGCCTACAGAGCGTCCCACTCAGGAGAGCTGAAACAAGACAGTTTCACTGGTGACGGCATATAGTACAAACCGTTCTATTGCCATAGTGACAGGCATTATGGGTAACAGCTGCCTGGAAGTGTGTGTGTGGGGTGCAGCAGGTGTCCCTACATTCAACACGCATGCACAGAAATGCACAGGGGGATTTGTGAAGTGCTTTGATTTGTCACTACACATAACTACGGAGAGGTAAACAATGCAACAACAGTAAACCTACCCATTTTCACACTGCTGTCTCTTTGCATGTGTGTGAAAGTGAAAGTTGGGAGTTGTCCTCAACAGAGAAACACAGAATGCACGACAAGGTTGTAATGTCAAAAAATTTCACTGAAAATAATTTAAAAGTGCTGATATAAGATTGATAATTAACAGCAGAGTAAGCCAGATGGTAGCAGTGGAGAAGAAACCTACCAATCACAGCAAAAGCGGAGGGGAAAACACGCACACACACACACACAACATCTGGGGTTCCAATTACCAGTGGCTGCCCACCTCTCCTCAAAATTCTACTGTGGTGACAGAAGACCTCTGTGGCTATGTAATGGGGACAGCTAGTAGCGTCGTGATTCGAGCACCGTCTTCGGACCCAAAGGTCGCAGGTTTGAATCTCATCTCCGGCTGTAGTACCCTTGAGCAAGGTACTTACCCTAGATTGCTCCAGTAAAATTCCCCAGCTGTTTAATAACTGCAAGCTTTCAATAATTGTAACCTTAATATTGTAAGTCGCTTGGGACAAAAGCATCAGCTATGAATAAATGGCAGATTACTATTTCGGTGCTCTACTGCTAATGGGGGGGACGCGGTGGCGCAGCGGGTTTGGCCAGCTCCTGCTCTCTGGGGGGGTCTGGGGTTCGAGTCCTGCTTGGGATGCCTTATGACAGACTGGTGTCCCATCCTGGGTGTGTCCCCACTCCCTCTTGTCTCGCATCCTGTGCTGCGGGGTTAGCGCTCCGGTTTGTCACGACCCTGCTTATGGCGAACGGTTTCAGACAGTGTGTGTATTGCTAATAGTACACCCTTGCGCTGAAATGTTAATTACTGGCACTTTAAGATATCCAGCACCAAAGCACCACAGACACCATTTAAGAAGAGAGGAAGTAATATCATCACTAAGACTCTCACGGACCTGGAAGTTTACAGGAAACACCCAGCAACCTTCCACTCCGTTTCCTCCACAAATAACACTTTCTACCGCAACAAACTAGTCTGCAGTGAACAATCCTCTCCACCTTTTCAACCCTAGTCCGCTTTCCCGCCATCAAACCTCTTCTGTCGATGAGCTGTGTCTGACCTGCAAAAGCATTACCACGTATCCTCTCCTGCCCATCTCTTAGCATTGGCTTCTAATAGCTGCCCGGTTCAAATTCAACACTCTGGTTACAGCCTGCGAAACCAGCAACGGATCTGCTCCCCGATATCTACAGGACTCGCTACGTCACAACCAGACTGCTACGCTCCTCCACCTCTGCCCCGCTCAGTGGTCCCACACACAAGAGGTCCAAAATCAAAAACACCAAAGGTTTCGGTTATGATGTGACGGAACGACCTCCCCGTCACTCACGACTGCTGAATCTCTCTCTATATTTAAGAAGGGTCTCAAAACTCACTCTTTCGGACTTACTTCTCCCCGATTTCCCAAGTGCTTGATAAATGTGTACATGTTTATTGTATTTAATCATTCTTAATAATTGAAAAGCCAATATGCAGCCGCTTGTGTGATGTATACTGGTTCATATGGTGGATTGTGACAAACTGCACTCGAGAATCTCGTGTCGGCACCCAAATCCCTCCTTCTGTTCATTTAATGAACTCTTTGCATTTGTCTCTGAGATCTACATCGCTTTGCTAAATGAATAAATGTAAATGTAAGGCAAGCTGGAGTAAGGCCATTAGCTACCTTGTACATTAAGAGGAGGATTTTATAATCTGCTCTCAATTTAAATGGAAGCCAGTGTAGAGACTTAAGAACAGGTGTCACATGGTGATATTTCCTGCTTTCAGTGACAGTTGTAGCATCAGCATTTTAAATCAACTGCAGGCTGGATATGGTCCAATACAGACAGCCCGTTAATAAAGCATTACGGTAATAGATCTGGCTCGAGACAAAGGCGTGGATCAGCTTTTCCGCATCTTGTCTAGATAAAAAGTACCTCAGTTTACCTATATTTCTCAAGACCTGGATAATGCATCAATGAGAACCAAACTATTGACTAGCACTGAATAAAACACCCAAGTTAACACAATCCGAGCAGTTAATGTTTAGTCCTTGAGTATTTAGAGCAAAAATTATTTGTTCACAAGTTACAGCATCCCCACCACCACCAAGTATTTGTTGTCTGTGTATGTCTATTCAGGGTCACTGCGGACCTCTGCCTATCCTGGAAGCACAAGGTCGAGGCAGGGTACACCCTAATGGGAGAGAGTTAACCGCAGAGCAATCACACACACCCAATCATTCATTCACACATCCACACACTAAGGTCAATTCAGACTCACCGAGTCAGCTCAAATACATCTTCGGCCTGTGGGAGGAAACCATAGCACCTAGAAAAAAACCTATGCGAACACAGGGAGAGCCTTATTCCAACAGATAGCCAAACCCACAGCCCAGGAGCTGTACCAGGGTGCTACTGCTGTATTAATGCGTGGTTAACTGAAAAGTGGGTTACATAATTCAATGAAACACGAACCATAAGAAATACATGTGTCATGGATAAAAAAGGTGACGAAATAGCAGAAAGTTCTTCCAGGGTCTCACACTGACTGCAGACAGTGGTACTGCTCCTGCATTCTGCACCGCATACAGAACAAACCCTTATTTATCATTCCAACCAACCCTCCATGCCCTAGAACCATTGCATAAAGCAAGAAAGTAACTCACCCTCCCCCATTTTCCTAAAATGTGAATGCAACTGCCTGCTTCCTCAAGGACATGTTGAGGAATTCAAGCAGCCCCCCCGCCAAAATCTGTTCAGATGGGAAAGTAATGCTTCCTGCGCTGAATGGGGGTACTGGGTGCATGTTTCAACTGTGGAGCAACCAAGGGGCTGCATGTGACTCCCCATGCAAGGTGTGGCTTTGTAAGTGGCACACTGCGCTTGCTTTGGGGTGTTGGCACAAGCACGCATGCAGGTCTGCCCATGTTTTTTCAAAAAAAAAAGAAAAAAAATTCATTGCACATTTCAGGACCATTCCTGAGCGATGGCATCAAGAGGAGAACCGTGACATCACCGCTGTTGTGTTTGTTTGGTTGTCACGGGACACCAGGGGATGGGAGGGGGCCAGCAAAAAAAGAAAACGGTGGTGTGAGACTACTGCTCCTCGGTGCTTCTCTTGCTCTCTGAATACATATGCGACCGACAGAGATGCCAGGTTACAACAACTGAACGGACGGGGGGCGAATTAAAAAAAAAAAAAAAAAAAAAAAGGACCGCAATTAGAGGCTACATATCGGGCCAAGATGCACAGGAGGGCTCGTTGCCAATCACACAGATGGAGACAATTACATAAACTCTTGAGAGCAGCAAGCAGAGAGGAGGGAGTGGAGAAGCGATGCAGGGCCTGCAGGCATGCGGTGTGGTCAGAGGAGTCCCCTGTGAAGAAGCCCTGACTCTTACTGGCAGGGCACACAGTTGTGCATATGAACACCGCAGCAGCCAGTCCTCCCCAGGGTGACATACGACAGCCATCCGAAACAGGACAGCAGGATTACAACTGTTTCAATCATACACAATCAACAGCTAAACAGCTGTATGAAGAACCAAGTGTCAGTGTGATTTCTATATTTATTATCTGTAACAGAGTAACAACCTGTATGGGACAGCTGGTAGTATAGTGGTTAAAGCTGTTGCCTTTGGACCCAAAGGTTGCAGGTTCGAGTCCCAGCTGTAGTAGCCTCGAACAAGGTACTTACCCTAAATTGCTCCAGTAAAAAAATTACCCAGCTGTATAAATGGGTGAATAATTCTAAGTAACTTTACACTAAGTCGCTTTGGAGTAAAGCATTAAATAAATGTATTTATTAATGCAGCTGATGTTTTTCTCCAAAACAACTTGCAATGTCAAGCTGCAGACCATGATTTCCCCAATTATACAGTTGGGTAGTTTTTAGTGGAGCAACTGAGACTAAGTACCTTGCTCAACTGTACGAAGTGGGAGGTGGGATTCAACCCCTACTCCTGAGTGCAAGGCAGCAGCTCTGAAAATGCAATGGTGGAAAAACAGACAAATGTGTGAAGCAAGACCTCCTGGAATCCCACAGAGCCCACTGTCTGCAATCCCCTCTCCCGTGACACTGTGCAAAGGAGTTGAGAGTCTGCAGCCACCCCCAACCCCTCGATAACCCAGTGAAAATGCCCGCCACAGCCAGCGAGTGACCACACCCTGCCCCACTGCCCTCACAAACAGCAGGAGTGAGTCTGTGGGGAAAGGCTGGGGAATGGGGTTGCATCCCACTTTTATCGCCACTGGCGCGCACATGTGGGATGACGCACTTCACTTCTTTACTACTACTAGTACTGTTATTACACTGCTCATTTGACGCTATAAATGCAAGCAACTTGCAGGTTTTGCCCTACAAATTTTCAAAGCTCAAAACCAATTTTTAACCCACACACCCTGTGGCCAGCACATGAGTACGATTTTATTACGAGAGGCAAAATAAGTTGGGGTCAAACCTACGTGTTGTGATTTACATTTCGCATCACATTAATTCATTCAGTTGATGCTCATTTCCAAAGCGACTCAAAGTTACACTACTGACAACTATTTTGCCATTTATACAGCTGGATACTTTTTACTGGAGCAATTAGGGGTAAGTACTTTATCCAAGGGTATTACAGCAGTAGGCGATATTCAAACCGACAACCTTCTGCTCCAGAGGCAGCAGCTCTAACCGCCACACCACCAGCTGCCCTACATGTGTTGTCTGTATGTGTACGCACAGACAGTGGAGAATGTGAAAAGCCTGTAGGAAGTGAGAAACACTGCTGTTTTACGAAGCAAGTCACCACAAAAACATGAAAAGCTCCAGCAAATAGATAAAACGTAAAATGAAACTACTTATAAGCAAGGAGAAGATGTGCCCCCCATGCACAGCTTTACCGCAGAGCAAAAAAAAAAAGGAAAAAAAAAAAAAAAACAAAAAAAACACACACATTAGTAGAAATGGAAGGCATCCGGTTTCTTGTGTCTGGACGTAAGTACTCCACGCTACATTAGTGAATGCAAGGCCACTTAATTCACCTAACACAAATATACATGTAGGTAAATGTAAATGTAACAATACAATTTATGGCTGCAGCTTCCTACACTTCAGACAAAAAAGTAAACAACCTAAAAAGGTACTTAACGCAGTACACACAAGGGCACACACGCACACCAACATTAATAACACACAAGTGCACGAATGGGACCAATACAATCACTTACACACCCCGCCCCTACATAAGGTTGCTCAACCCACTTTCCCAAACACATTTGCATTTACTACCTTTCAATTTGTTTCTTACCTTGTCATCCATCTACCATCACAAGATCGGATCCTTGTCATCTGTAACATCACAAGAGCTTGGCACAGAAATACACACCATGTTTCTAGCAACACCGGAAGACATCACTGACTTTTAACGTTGACTGACAAAGACGTTCACATTACTCACCCGACACCTTTTTCCAAAACAACTCGGTATAGTATAACACCACCTATAATTACACACTCATTCATTCACCAAGGTAAATTTCTACTGCATCAGTTCAGGATAAGCGTGCTACACTACAGCAGCAACCGGATTCAAAGCCAGGTCCTTGGATCGAATGGTGATGGCACCCTAAATACCATGCTACCCACTGTCCCCCCATGTACAAGGTTGACTATTGCTCCAATTCAGACTAAGGCCCTCACTTAGCGATGCTATAAAAAGAGCTCGACAGACTCGGACAGACCACCTTGGGGTTACTGGTCATCACGCCACTGCACTTCCTGCAACAGCTTGGCTGCAGATCAGCTGCCGGCCCCCGTTTCTCCGGCACCGCGGTCTACGGACGCATTCCTCCGCCAAAGCAGAGCCGCTCAGGAAAGGCGAGGTACCCCAGACCCCCAGCCCTGTTCGCGTCAGCCCGTTCCGATGCCATTCTTTTCCTCCAGCAACGCCTTTTCGCAAACTTGCGTTCACCTCGCTCCCAGGTTGGGACTGCACTCTGCAGAGGGAGCTGCCACGCAGTCCCATCATCCCGCATGGGTTGGCTCCCTAATTACACCTTCTTGCTGAAAGTGGCCCTACAAGGAGGAGGGAGGGAAAAGAAAAAAAAAAAAAAAAAAAAAAACAAAACCACAGGCCGCCAGGGCGGGCCTCCACAAGGGAACGAAAACAATCCAGGCAGAATGACACGAAGTGCACCCCACCCTGTCCAGGGGAACAGATCGGCGTCCTGGCAACTGTGCGCTGCCCAACCCGGCTCTGGTCAGGACCTACTTCCCAGTTCATCTGCTAGACAAACTGGAATCTTACACATTCATCAACACAGAGAGCCACTGGCAAAGCGGTGGGAGTGGGGAGGAGAGACCCCATTCCCTGCAGCAAGTCCATATAAACATCTTTCTGAGCATATTTATGTGGGTGCACAGTGCACTCCCAGCCTCTTCCAAGGAAACCACATGCATTAACAATCCGCTCAATAAGCGCTCTTATCACGCTGGAACTTAATTGCTCGCATTTTACAAATTGCCCTTTGAAACTGGAGCACATCCAGTGTGTGTGACACGGCACATTCCTGACACCCACCGCACCAGAGTTCATTTAACTGCAAGCCTTCCTTTCCGTGAAACAAACATCTGATTAATCTGTCATTCTGGGGAAATTAGAACTTGCACGGAAATATAAAAATGTAGGGAAAAGGTTTGCATTGGTTTGTAGATAAATATGTACATAAAAAAATCATGCCTACATCTCCGGTCCACAGACTCAGTCCACGAACCCTCTGACCCGACGCAGCCCTGCAGGTTCATTATATCCTACAGTGATGCTGTGAGCGATACCCTTCTTCCAGAGCAGTGCAATATAATACATTACACAGACCATTTTCCCCAGATTCACCCTAACAAACCAGGGTGACACATAAGTACACCACCGAGTGCCAATTACCACCTGTTGGTACTAGTTAAGGCTGCAACCACACAACCGCTTCCACCGGATTCCCGCTCCACAATTGAAAAAGGTCATGCCGAACAGCATCCGCTACTTAAGCGCAAAAATTATGTGCACAACTTTACCCATCTACAGAAGCTCAGCTTGCGCAGAACTAATACGAAAGGGTTTGAGGCCCACGAAAGTCCTTCCGAAAGCTGCTTTCCAAACTTTTGAAAAGGAACTTGTAGACCTTTGCCTTGCAGCCTAATCTGGTGATGCATTTTCATGTAAATGGTGAAAGACGGGGGGGGGGGGGGAACCACACACACACATATGAAACTATTAGCAGCAAATGAGATGCTCTGGCAGAACGGGCCTGTGCTCTGAGGCAACGCGATCCTCAAATGAACCAACTTCCTTTCTATCAGACCTAGTGATTTCCTTTGCCCTGAAATGACCGCAGAAACCCTACAGACCTGTGAATGAGACGCGGTACAGTACCGAGCACCTGCAACAGAGAAGACACTTTGCAACACCAACTCCGAACACCCGCTCTCCACCGGACTGGACACGCTGATGAGTTTCCACCCCAGACTGGACCCTGAACGCAACTGTGCAATAGTTAGAGCTGCTACCTCACCCTCCAGGAACCTGAATTCAATTGCTCGCTTCTGCTGCAGTACCCTGGATCAATGAACTTGCCCTCAAGTGCTCCGGTAAAATTTCTCTTGTTGTATAAATGAGCAAATAGCTGCAAGCAACATAGTATACGAAGCTAACTTTGTAAGGGGACGGCTGGTAACGTAGCGGTTAGAGCTGCTGCCTTTGGACCCAAAGGTCGCAGGTTTGAGCCCCACCTCCAGCTATAGTGCCCTTGAGTGAGGTACTTACCCCATAATTACTCCAGTAAAATTATCCAGCTGTGTAAACAGGTAAATAATTGTAGTTACACTAACATTGTAAGTCGCTTTGGAGAAGAAGGTATCAACTAAGTTAATAAATTATATAAGCTGCCCCAGGTTCATTTCCCTACGGGGCACTGCAGGTCAAGTGGTGGCAGGCCCTAGAGAACACACTGCTGTTGCAAAACACTACATGCAATGAAATCAGGAGAACAGAGAGACAGTGACAGATCTGAGGAACGAATGCTCAGTGTCCCTGACACCACGGGGGGCAGCCGGACTCCAGCGTTGAGCGCCCTTAGGTCGTGAAGCTCGTCTACAGTGAAACGGCATCCAGAAATCCCAGGAATGTTCGGGGGGTGGTAGTGCCGACTGCGAGGGGCCATTCACAGAAGACCTCAATTCCTGCAATAAACACTACAAGCGGACGGCGTGGCACCGCAAGACAGCCACTCCACACGCGACCGGGGTTGCACAATCGTCCGCTTTGTTCGCTCGTCTTCTGGTCTTGCTCTCGTTACATTCCTGAAACCTACGGGAATGGCCCTCTTTTCCTGGGCTATGCGAGGGAGCTTATCATCACATCATCACTTAAGCATTCATCATTCCCCACCCACCAACTCGGAAACGCTCTTCCTCACACATACACAGGCATGCATGCAAACAGCAGATTGCAAGCACAGAAGTCAAGCTTCCAAGGGCAACTTGGAAAGTCCTCGAAGGTTTACACATTGGGGGGGGGCTTCATGAGGGCGGAGGGGTTCAGTAGGACAACACACATTTCCATCACCCACACATAGGAGCAGCATTGTCAAACCCACAGCTGACATGCTCACGCCAAGCCCTGGACATGAAACAAACACACTTGGCCCTTTCGATTAGTCTTCCGGAGACATGGTGTGTGTCAGTGCAGGAGGGGGGGGTTACATATTAATAGGACTGATGTAAAAGACACAACAGCGCATTCCACAGGAACTTTGGTCATGAGTCAGGGGTGTGAAACTCCACCAGTGACGCCGAGTAGGGTCAGCAGCCATGGATAACACAGGCACTGCGCTGGTAAACACTGCAGCTGAAACATTACCGACCCTGAAAAACAGCACCAAACACTGTACTGTTACATAAAAACTAGAGACGGTAATAAAAAGCAACCGTTCGGCATAACTTATCTGCAACGGTTAAGGACACGACTGCATGACCCAAAGGTTGATGCTTCAACTCCCTGCTCCTGCAGGAGTTGCCTTGATCGAGGTACTTACCCTAAATTTTACTGTAAGAAAGCCCACCTACATTAATGGCTAAATCACAGCAAGTTGCTTTGGTTAAAATGGTCCGCTAAGCAGCGCAATATTAACTGTCGACGCCCCCGGGTACTTGTGCGGGGCTACTGCAAATTAAATTAATACATTTATTCATTTAGCAGATGCTTTTCTCCAAAACAACTTACAGTGCTGCAGTAAGTGCAATTATTTACCCATTTATACAGCTGGGTAACTTTTAGGGTAAGTACATTGCTCAAGGCTACAACAGCTGGAGGTGAGATTCAAACCTGCAACCTTTGGGTCCAAAGGCAGCACCTCTACCACTGCTACCAGCTGTGTCCCTCAATAAATGTGCACAACTGTAACTGCACTGCAGCACTTTGTAGATGACAAGCTCACTGGGGGGGGGGGGGTCGCATCTCGAGACCTCCTGAGATCCAGCACATACGTGGACATCACCCCCGCGGAGAAAGCAGACAAAAGAACATATCCTGCAGCCCCGCTGCGGCGTACATGACTGTGACTCATGAGAATTGCAAAAAAAAAAAAAAAAAGAAAATAATTCCCAAAAATTGCCATGATGAGCGATGCTGCACGGCCAACTTTCCCACCACTGCACTCCTCCATCCGAAGCCAGAAAAAGACGGCGGCGCGCGACGGGTGCCACACGAGCGGAAAACCGCGCGTCGCCCACCACGCGCAGCGCTCTGCCCGCGAGCCGTGGAGGTCAGCACGCTGCACGGGGGGAAAGTGCGGACTTCTCTGGGAATGTTTTTGTATGTGGCTGTCGGGCGCTGCGCGGCAGACAAAGAGTGAGTGGGGGGGGGTGAAGCTGCAGCTGAAGACTAAAGCAAAGCTGGTGTCACTCATCTGTTGCGCGCGACGCGCTTCGCTCGGCACCTTCGCCGCATGATTCTGCTTTCTTGGAATGGGAGCGAAGTGCACGCGCGCATTTCTTTGTCACATTACAACGCCCGAGCGCCGGCCGCAAACTTTTTTTCTTTTTGGTAAATTCCCGAAACACCGTGCAGACAATAAAGCGAGCGGTGGCTAACAGGCTAGCTAACCAGCGACATGCCGGTGCAGAGCTGCTTCTGTTCTGCTGGTCATTTTTTTGTTACCTTTTTCCTCATGCGTCTAGCATTTCCGCCAGCTTCCCCGCTCTCTGCTATCCACGAGAAACATCTCGGTCCATGCAAACGTACACGCGGTGTGAGATTATTATTATTATTTTTTTTTTTTTTTAATTTATTTATTTTTTCTCTTTTTCCCTCCCCTCCGTCCGTGACCTCAACACTGCAGATTTGGGCACTTCAGCTGCACAGCCGCACGCGCGGATCACTACTCAACAGGAAGGCGGCGGGGCGCTCGCTCGCTCGCGCACGCACGCACGCACGCGCGCGCCCTCGGCGGCCGGCCTTGCGCGATCCTTCCCGTCGACTACCCGGCTGAAGGGGGGCCAGCAGCGCGGGTCGCACCGATTCGCTCCCACCCCGCCGTTACCTGCTGCTGGCCTCGCCGCGGTGCGGGGCGTCCATGCCGGAGCGAGGGGGGCTGGTTCTCTCTTTTCAATAATCCCAGTCGTGCATGAGATCCACCATGGCGGGCCCAACAGCAGCCGACTTTCGCGCTTTTTATTACTTGCTGCAAATGTTGCTCTCCGTGGCCGAGACTCGGTGCTGCACAGCCGTGTCTAGCCGCCCGCAGAGTCCAAGCTGCTCCGTGAGGCTGCCGGCGCCATCTTGGCAGCGCTCATTGAGAGGCGGACAGAGGAGATCATCGCTACGGCAACCCGAGCGGCTCAGGCGCAGAGCGCGCGGTACCTCCGCTCTTCGTCCGCTCACACAGACACAGAGAGAGAGAGAGAGAGAGACACACACACGCTGGAAAGGAAACCTGCCCAACACTGCATTCCACACTACTGACGAGTAAAAGCGGACACGCTTAATATTGCTCTCAGGTACATTTCTTACAAACAAACCAAAGAAATGGTTCCTCTGCCTACATACACGGGCCAATGGTTTGCCTCAGTTAGTGGAATTATTATTAATTTGGTAACAGTACAGCGCACATATATAATTCCGCTACTGTGCAACTTATCATCCACCAAGTGGGTGTTTTTCGAGCTTATGACGTGCCACTTCCCCTCAGTGCAGTTTTACCGTGTATCAACCGCGCTGGCTCGCGAAGGTCATTGAAATTTCCGCCCAAGAACATTGCTGGAGGAAACTTCCAGGAAGGATCGACTCCGTTCTGTCCCGTCTTGCTTTTGTCTTGCGACGCTGTTGTCCAAAGAATCCGTCCATCATCAAGAACTGCTTGGGTCGCCGCTCGCCGGTCCAGACCCTCTACCCATGGCGCATAGGGCACGAGGCAGGGTACGCCCTGGACAGGCCACCGGTCCACCGCAGGGTTATCGCACACACTCGTTCACTCGCCCAAAAGGGAAGCTTCGAGAGGCGACTTCCAGCGTTAGATGATCAACCTTGCAAGGATTTCCCCAGTTACACACACACACACACACACACACACACACACACACACACACACATTTTCAGAACCGCTTGTCCCATACGGGGTCACGGGGAACCGGAGCCTACCCGGGAACACAGGGGCGTAAGGCCAGAGGAGGAGGGAACACACCCAGGACGGGACGCCAGTCCGTCGCAAGGCACCCCAAGCGGGACTTGAACCCCAGACCCACCGGACAGCAGGACTGTGGTCCAACCCACTGCGCCACCGCACCCCCCTCCCCAGTTACACATTTACCTGTATTCATTTAGCAGACGCTTTTCTCCAAAGCGACGAACATCTCGTGGAAAATACAGCGTGTTCATTACATTAGCGGAAAGAGACTTAGATGCAGATCCTTGATTTTAAAGTACAGTTAGCTTTTTTCCTTCCACCGTGTGAACCAATGTTCATCACACGGGTAGCTGCGTAAAACTCTATCCGAACATCCACGACTCCAAATCACCTTCCTAGTGATTTTTTTTTTTTTTTTTTTCCCGAGATACATATAAACATTTACGTTAGATTACAGGAGTAGCTGTGTAAAGGTTTATCTGGGCATCATCTTACAGTTATAGTACATGAACATTTACACCTTACATGAACTTAAGAGCTCATGGGCGATTATACAACAGTTATCTAGAGTATTTCAGGGTAAATGTGAAAATCAAGGGTACTAGAGTGGTACCAGCATGTGGGGCTGGACTCAGCCTCTTTCACTTTCCACGTCCATGTCTTTTATAGCTAAGTTACCTGCTGTCCAGAGTCTGGCAGCTCTTCCGCGATGCGAAGCTTGCATGTGAACTTCGCCCGGCTCTGTATCTCCGAGTCTCCTGGACAGACAGATATTTATCAGAGCTCAACTTTACAAGCGATTCCAAAACGCTTCCTGTGACTGATTGTTGCATGGTGAAGGTTGAACGGTACAAAGACACGGGGTGTGCAGAAGGCCAGCTGCTAGATAAACATGTATCCCTAAGCGCTGCTCCAACTTCCTTACTGTAACGGAAGTCGTAAGTCAACCGAGGATAAAGGCTTCAGCCAAATAAACAGTAATAACCATTGCATAGTCTCCTATCTCTCTGGCTGGATTATAACAAAATCCCTGCTTTTATGCAAGGAAACTGCATGATCTGACCTGCACGAGTTATTTTTGCATATTTAGTGCACGAGCAGGGGGAACGTATGTGTGCAGAGGAACATCAGCGTACTCCTTCTCAGCATCTTTTACCGGGTTTATTGTTATCTGTTGTACGGAGCGTAAACTGGGTCAGTGTCTCCAAGTGTTTTGAACGAGTGATTTATGCAACAAAGCAAACCTTTTTTTGAGCGTATCCAGTTGTAAAGTGCACTTTATATAACTTGCTGAAACTGAAACACTTTGCCCCATGAAATGCAGAGTTGAAAGCGGTGATTTGCGCTTGAATCCATTTTTTTCTCTTTCTGGTAAAATAGAACAATTGTAATACCCAGATGTATGAAATGAATATACTCAGTGTCACATTTCAATTATCTAAATCTATACACCCATCCATTATCAGTGATCGCTTATCCCTTTAGGATTGCTTATCCGAAACTCATCCTGGAAAGATAGAGGCCAATTTAGAGTTCCCGGTTTCTGAATAGCATGTCTTTAGACTGTAGGAAACCGAAGCAACGAGATGACAACCCACACAAACACAAGGAGAATAGAAATTCTGGTCTAAGAGAGTTGAATTAAACCTGATTCCTCTGTGGTACTTGCTGTGCCACAGTGCTGGGAACACTCTGCTCTTCAAAAAAAACTTTGAAGCCACTACATAAATTAAAACAATTAAACTGCGAAATGCTCAATGCAATCCGTTCAAGAAAAATAAAATTTAAAAAAAAAAAACAACATTGTTAAGCTGCAGAATACCGTGAGCCTGCATTGGATGAGCAATTATTGATAATAGATGAATGGATGGAAAAACAAGTGTGGATTTATTCATTAGAAGGAGGAAATGTCCTTTGCACGTTGTGAATGTTACTCGTTCCCAAATGCACACTTGGCCAGGCCGCTAGTCAGTCCATCTGCACAAGTGAGAACAGATCTGACTCTGTTGTAGTCTGAGCCACGATTGCTTGGGAAGATAGGAACATTTCCTCCAAACGCTCAGGAAAGAACACCCAGAACAACGGTCCTTTCAAACAGTAGCAGTCATCTAAGGCCATTGGAATCTCCACGGCGCTTTTCTGCTCAGGGACCGGCTCACTCTTTCAGAAAGAAATCCCTTGACATGTGGCAGCAATCTGTACGCTGTGAAAAACTCCCATTTCGTTACTTGAGACATAATGAAACCGGGGTGATGCTGTCATAGCAAAAGTGAGGAAACACATATGATTCAGCAGTTATCTGTTTCACGTTACGAGTACGGTGCACGTCGCGTAAATATAATGTATGCATTGTTGGAGCCAGTTCAATTTAATAACTGAATGACAGACAAGATTGCAATAAGGAAAACAAAGAAAGCAGGCTGCTATTACTCATTGCCCACTAAACATTCACTACTTTCAATATTTGTTGAAGGTGTAAATGACAACTGATGCTGATCACAGGTTGAATAATAAACATCATTAGGGTGGCCCTGAAGATAAAGGGCTTGCATTTAAAACTTCCGTGACACCGTCAGGTTTGTGTTACGTCTTTATTAAGTATTTCATGAGGCATCTGTGCAACTGATGTCAACAGCTGTTGATTTCACCATAATACATCCCATTAAAGGCCCCTCTTAAGACCTTCATAACACTTTCTAGCAGCAGAGGGTGGCAAACTCTTAACAATGGGGAGCATTGTGTCTGATCTGAGTATATTTAAAGCAATTAGGCAGTGAAATTTGTGTAATTTCCTAACAGCTTGTTCCACTCTATGTCCATACGACGTTTTCAGTTTTCATGCCATAACATTATTAACCGATGGACGAAATATGAAAGCAGAGCTCTTGGTTTCTAACTCAATAAATCCTACTTGTTCACTTGGAATTTAGATTTACATGATATATTTATTCATTTATCAGACACTTGCTCCGAAACGACAGACATCTCATAGAAAATACAATGTGTTCATTACATTAGCAGAAAGATACACTTAGATACAGATATGTGATTCTTAAGTGCAGTTAGTTTGTTTCTTTGAATATGAACGAATGTTCATCGCACCAGTAGCTGCAAAACTTCATCAGAATATCCACGATTCCTCATCACCTTCCTAGTAACAACTGTTTTTTTGAGATACATATAAACTTTGTTTATTTTGGAAATTGTTTTATATTTACTTTGATCATTTCTATGTAAATACGTATGGATCATAGATCGTACATAGCTACTAGAAGTGTAATGAAGGTCATGTGAAGGGTTCTTCATCAGAATTGCTGACCTTGTTTCTCCACTCACAACTCGAGGACCAAGGCAGTGTGTACTCGTACTGCACCCTACACGGGGCCCTTGTGCCTTTCACACAGATTCCCTCGGTCCCTCAGCCGCCCCACTGTAATTCCTGGCTCTGGCAGGAATGAGCAAGATGCACAGAGAGGAGACGAAAAGCTGTTCTTCTCTTCCTCGAGGAGATGGAAACATCTTGGCCTACAGTTCCTCGCTGGCATAAATCTGATATTTCATCAAACAAAAGGAAACGTGTGATCTGGCTCACACTCCCAGGAACACCCTGGCTTTCAAGAAGGAAAAACGACCTCTCTGCTACTGACGTTCGTATCTCCGTTTGTGCAACTTCTGCTGCAAATGCGGCTTTGCCGCTGCACCACGTTCGAAATGAAACCACAAAATATGCTGTCTTTCTAGTGTCAGCCTTATAAAAGGGGGAGTTGATCTCGGGGTTGTCCTAACAGTCCTCTGATTGGTGCAAGGTATGACTTGATGGGATACAGATGGTCACCGTGCCAGCAGAACAGCTGGTACATTTACATTTATTTATTTAGCAGATGCTTTTCTCTAAAGCGACTTCCAACAAACTCTATGTAGTCTTACCAGCCCACACACCTTATTCACCGCGGTGACTTACACTGCTAGATACACTAATTACACTGGGTCACTCATCCATACATCAGTGGAACACACACACACACACTCTGTCAGTCATACACTACGGGTGAATCTGAACAGCATGTCTTTGGAGTGTGGGAGGAAACCCATGCAGACACGGGGAGAGCATGCAAACTCCACACAGACTGAGTGGGGATTGAATCCACACCCTCTCGCACCACCCGGGCACTGTGAGACAGCGGCGCTACTCACTGCACCACCCAGTGCTGTAGTAGCGTAATGGTTAGAACTGCTGCCTTCGGACCCACAGGTTCTGTTGCCCCTTCTAGTTATAGGACCCTTTAGCCCTTTGCTCCACTAAAAAAAAGGAAGAAAAAGTTATCCAGCTATATACCACAGACGGGTGAGAAACTGTAAGTCTCTTTGGAGGAATGCGTCAGCTAAATGTAGTGGATGCCAGTTTTACACACTTTGTATTGCGTGATAGCCTTCAGCCACCAGATGTCCCTGTGGTGTAATTTAATAGTTCTGGTCTATTTTTCGGTGCAATGCAGAAAGGCAGGGGCATCTTGGGGTGTCTCTTAAAAGAAACGATGGGGAAATAGGGCGGCACAGCGAATAATGCTGCTGTCTCACAGTGCCTGGGTCGTGCGAGAAGATGTGGGTTCAACTCCTCGCTCAGTCTGTGTGGAGTTTGCGTGTGCTCTAGGTGCTCTGGTTTCCTCCCACAGTCCAGACATGCTGTTCAGGTTCGCCCATGGTGTGTGTTCCACTGATGTATGGATGAGTGACCCGGTGTACCTAGCAATACCAATACTTCGTTCCTCTGTGCAGAAGGTCCATCTTTCCATCGTATTCCATCTGCACGCATCCTTCATAAAATACAGAAGACTGGTTTCATGCAGACATTAGAACTAAGAAGCGAGGACTAAATTATATCCATTGAAAAACAATGGATTAAAAAAATGACTTATAGTAATCAAAACGGTTGATAAATAAATATGAAATGTAACACAAATAGCCATCCATCGACCTCCTTTATTGCCGATGTAGGGCGCCTTGCTTTGGGACAAGTCCTCGTTCCATACGCTTGTTATTAGGGTAACTCCGCAGAACCAAATCCCCTTCCGTCAGACTGCAAAAGGTTTGCAGATTAAGTTTCATCCTTCACGAAGCTGTGAGAGCTCTCACTGACTGAGCGTGAATTCTCCTTAACTGAGCACAGTCTATACCTGGAAAATGAATTTCAATGCAGGTTCTTCACAATTTCTTGCTTGGTCTCAACGTAGCACTTGATAAGAAAGCTTAGAAAACTTTTTACTAGAGAGATTTACATGATTTACATTTTAAGTGCATGTAGTATTAATATATAGAATAAAAAAAATACTTCAAGCAAACTATTCAAATCAATGCATTTTTGTTCTTAACGGAATTCAAAGCGGTCTACCGTACTCTGTCTGCAATATATGCTTGTTGAGATCTTATTAGAATGAATTTAAAAAAGGAAGGTGTGCACACGCAGAGATGCGCACAGACACACATAACAAGACAGTTCCGTATAGTGTGAGGAAGATAAATACTGACAGTGACATCTCCCTTGCAAGCAAACACATCCATTTTTAGTGGTTTGGAATGAGCCTTTGACTCTCTGTGCTGGATCCGTCACTCATTATCAGTGTGCGAGAAAAAAAACATTCAGCACCCAGTAGTACGAAACAGTGACTGCTTGTGGACTCTGCACCTGAGCTCCACGGCTTTGCCCAAACAGCAGGTTAGTCTTTTTAACTGGGACGGGGAATGCACGCTGTGTGAATTTCACAAGCGCTCAATTTCATCGTAAACAATGTGTCCGGTCTGATTTCAGCGAAAGAATGGCTTGATCCAGCAAGCTATGACTGAGCATTCAAACATCTAAGTGGTATAACCCCCCCCCCCCCCCCCCCCCCCCCCACACACACACACACACACACACACACACACACACACACACACAGAGGGAATTATACACACCGGAATGATATGCAACACTGAGATTAGATGTGATTAGATGTATTTTTTTAACACAATTGCTTCCAGTGGCTTTTGAGAACAGTACCAAAGCAAGATTTATGGTCTTCGGATTCTGAACTGGAAGCTGCGAATCAAATTACTTAAGCATGTAACGGCCATCTAGGAGAAAATCAATGAGTTCATGTTTCCCATTACGCATCATTGGTAAATTACGTCTTTGTTGCCTTTCCATTACAGAAGGAGACAATGTAGAAGGTGGTGAATATATAAAAGATATAGAGTCCCAACATTCCCAGTGCAATTGCTTCCTTTGTAGGATGTTTTCAGACCGCGAGAGTCACACGAACTCCACTCCAAACCCGAAGATAAAACCAACGCCCTGTTTCACCGTCTCCAGGGAAACTCACATCTCTCTGCTGCTTCACGAGCCCTGATTCAACATGCCCTGGTTGCGCTGGAAACGGAATCGTCGATGTGCCGCGCCAGGAGATCGCTCCTAATGACAGGGGAGTGTCGAACCCTGCCGCAATTCCTTGCTCCTTTTGCTCTGAATGTCAAAAGCCCAGCGCCTCACCGGTGCTGCGTGATTACTTCTCAGAAATGGTTGAATAAATTTGTCAGTGCTGTGTTGCTATGGACACAGCCTGCATACAATCCAAGCAACCCTCCAACATGTAATCATGTGGCCTTGTTAACATGAACCTATATGAAGTTATCTACAAACAAGATGTCTGAAAAACATTTGATATTACGCTGATATACCCTTTTGAAACATTTTCACTTTTTTTATTAATCCAGAGAAATATGAGAAGGAAAGAAATCAATGTAGGTGCTCAAAGTGGCGCTAGGGGTGCGCTGTCCTGATACGAGACACGGACGGAGATATGCCTCATTATGGACCTAGATCGATCAGCACCTAGGAGGCAGATGATTTGAGGAGCTGGCAGATCCACCGCAGTGCTGGGTTATTGCCATTCAGCCTGCGGCCCACGTCTGGCAGTCAGCGATCGAACAGACCTTAGAAGATCTCGGAAAAGTATCAGCATAATGTGTAAACAATGGAGGATTTGAGTTTGGTTTCTTTTACTCATCCTTTTTTCAATCTAAATCTTTCAATTTATTTATTGAGCAGATACTTTTCCCAAAGCACCTTCCAATGAACTCTATGTAGTGTTATCAGCCCACAGACCTTATTCACCATGGTAACTTACACTGCTAGATACACTACTTACACTGGGTCTCTCATCCATACATCACTGGAACACACACACACTCTCTCTCTCTGTCACTCACACACTATGGGTGAACCTGAACAGCATGTCTTTGGAGTGTGGGAGGAAACCAGAGCACCCAGAGGAAACCCACAGGGAAAACACATAAACTCCACACAGACTAAGCAGGGATCAAACCCATGTCCTCTCGCACCACCCAAGCGCTGTGAGACAGCAGTACTACTCGCTGTGCCAATCTAATTCTCGCTCTCTCCTCTCTGACTTCCCTCCGTGGCTGTTCCCTCTGCGCACACCGCTGTACACAAGGTCGGCCTGTTTTCAGTATCGCTCAGGCTGGCGACAAAGGAGGTCATCCATCAAAAACAATTATTTTTAAACAAGGTTACCTACAGGAATATTTCAGTAAACAACAGTTTAAGCAATCTGGTGGCTTTGACAGCTCTTATCCTGTGTGATGATTCCACGATTCCTAATCACCTTCCCAATAATAATATATATATATTTTTTGAGACATATATAAACATAATATGTTACATTACGGGGGGGGGGGTGCGGTGGCGCAGGGGATGTCGCCGGGGCCTACTCTGTGATGGGTCTGGGGTTCGAGTCTTGCTTGGGGTGCCTTGCCGTGGACTGACGTCCCGTCCCGGGTGTCCCCCCTCCCTCTTTGGCCTTGCGCCCTGTGTTGCTGCGTTAGGCTCCGGTTCACTGCGACCCTGCTTGGGACAAGCGGTCGTAGGTTGTGTGTGTGTACAGCTGGACTCTTGTAATGCTGTCTTTCAGGAAACAAGAAAAAGTATGGAGCTACAAGTGTCACTAAACATGGCTTTCGCTAAAGATAGTCGTTGTCCAAGTCTTCCATTTTATCAGCATTAATCAATGAATCAATTGTGCTGGGAAGCACCTCACACCATCCCCGTGTCCCTTCTGCACCTCCCTCAGAGACGCACGCACTCCCCAGGTGAAGAACCCTTGATGTAAGGTGATACCCTCATTTCTGCTATTTTTATACTGCCCAATTCAAGAATGAGGACAAACAAGCTGAAAGTCACCAGATTTGCCTTTGCCAGTATTAACGTACACAGTCGACAACTTAATAAGTTAAAAAAGTTTCAAGTTAAATGTGGAACTTCCAGCACTAGGCTGAGCCCAATGAAAAGAAGGCAAACTGTTTTATCCGTTATTAACACAGGGCATTAAGGAAATCTGTTTAATTATTTAGACATTGACTTTTGCTCCTGAAATCCGTTCACATTTTAGTAACATGCAGAGAGGCAAGAACTATAGTGTTTGAGATCTGTGCAAACACAGTGATGCTCTGCTTTATAATCTTCAGTTATAGGTAACCTGCAGAATTTCTAAAGAATGAATATCGTGACCGTATTGTTTTGTGGCACTGAGTAATGCCTGGTGTATTTATGCATTTGTCAAAGAGCTGCTGTAATGAAGGTGACTCAGTAAAGTACAGGTACCCCCTTCCCTTCACCTCTTTCTCTCAACTTGAAATACTTCCAGGCAGCAATTTAGAGCTGGTACTTCTGGAAAATTTAAGGGCTTTCAAATCTAGGAGCGATTTGGTCGATAGCCACAAATCTCCACCGTACAAATTGTTCTGGCAGGTGATGTCTGCATATTGCTGAATGCCAAAACGTGTTATGCAGTCTCTAATATCCAATTATTCTTTATTAAATGGTCACATTTTATATTCAGGTCTGCAGTAACGGTTAGGGCGGGATGAAAAAAATTATTTTAATGGATAAAGGAATGGCCTGGAATTATTCAGAAACTTGAAAAAAATGAGTTATGAAAAATATGCTGAAATTATACATATAATACTTTCAAAGGGTTAGGGTTAGGCATGGGGGTGCGGTGGCGCAGTGGGTTGGACCACAGTCCTGCTCTCCGGTGGGTCTGGGGTTCAAGTCCCGCTTGGGGTGCCTTGCGGCGGACTGGCGTCCCGTCCTGGGTGTGTCCCCTTCCCCCTCCGGCCTTACGCCCTGTGTTGCCGGGTAGGCTCTGGTTCCCCGTGACCCCGTAAGGGACAAGCGGTTCTGAAAATGTGTGTGTGTGTGTGTACTTTCAAAGGAGTTTTACACTGCAACAACATATTGCCTTTATAAAAAGTGATTGAAAGCAGACAGACATTCAGAAATTGGCATGTTTTTCCATACTCTTAGCAGTGACGGTACTGTAGTCTGTTCTCTCATCATTAAAACATCTGAATCCTAAAATTGCGAAGGTACACAATGCTACAGAAGCCAAATTATGTATATGTTTCCATACAACTGCAGACATCATCATTTCCAAGGACTTAACAGCCTTTAGCCTCAGAATAAATGGGACATGTTTGCCCAGATTCACAGGCAGTAAATTAGCTGTGAATTCTCCTGCGGAGCATATCCCTGCTTATAAATTCCCCGTTTACAGAAAGCCGAAATTACAACAAAATAGTACTTTGGCTGAACACGGGAGACCCGGATCCCTCGGCTCCCAACGCGCTGCTCTAAACGTAACAAATTCAATTAGCACAGCTTGTTTATTGAGTTATGGGCAATTAGATAAAATGTTTTGTCACATGGCAGTTACCGTCTCTCTCATTTGTTCTTTTAAACACATAAACTTCTGTTTCACTGCTTGATACTGATACATTCAATTCAATTCAGTTCAATTCAATTCATTTTTATAGAATGCTCTTCTCACACAGTGACACAGAGTGCTGAACAAAGGCATAAGACAAAGAAACAAATGAGACAGTTGACTATAAACTAGGGTAATACAGTATCCCTGCAGTTATTAAGGCTATGCCTACTGGCCATGGAGGAAAGGAACAAAAAAAAAACTCCCAGCTGAAAGCGAAGGCAGAAAAAAACCTCTGGGGGTTCAAGTTCCAGTGGCTGCCCACCCCTCCTGGGTATTCTAGATTAAAAAAGACTTTTAATTCAAATCACAACTAATAATAACATTGTAGATGAGCGTTAATTTGATGTCCCAGTTCACAAAGTTAACCTCTCGTCCATCGTGGAAGGTGGTCATCAGCTTCGGTCAGCGTGGGGAGCTTGTATGACGGCCGAATGGCCTCCTCGGGTCTTATCGCAGGGAAAAAAATGCTCAACAAGAAAGAAACCTCATAAATACATGACAGGAAGGAGATATAAACCATACAGAAACAAAATTTGCATACTTTAAAAGGGAATTATTTAAAGGCCCTAACTGGGGTGATAAGGACAACTGCTTCTGGCTGAAATTCATTATGCCTCCGAAATTTTACTTCTAATTTATTTACTTGTCACTTTTCGTCAACATGACTTACAGCACAAGCTGTTATTATTTATGCAAATAGGCCACTGAGTAATTTTCACCTTGTCAATTCAGAGTAAATACCATGCCCAAGGGCACTCCAGCAGGAGTGGGATTTGAACCTGTGCTCTTTGAATGCAAGCACATGAAAAAGAAGCTGCTAGGAAAAATGTTTTTTTATTGACCCATCCCAACCTAACACAGCCCTGCTGGTCTTATTCCAGTAATGGGATTTTTTTTTGCTGAAATGCCCCCATTTTCTGAACACCACCCCTTGAACACCCACCTGGACAACAAACCCTGAATTTCTCTCCAAGTTTACAAGTGTCTGATATCCTTAATAAAAGGCGGACATTTGGCAACCTTGGATTGACTTCTGATTGCTACAGTCCTGCTAGGAATCTCAGGTTCCCAATACAGAGACCAGAAATAACACACCGCAGCAGAGCTGGGTCTATTTTGGGCACTTGCTGTCGCGGCTTCATTTATCGGTGGTGTAGGAAAAGTCATATTCACCAAAGGCTGGTCAAAACTGCATTAAGGGTAGCCTTCTGTTTAGTCTCATATTAGTGCAACTGCAATGCATGTTGCAAGAAGGTTGCAAGAATGTCATTTACTGGGCTTGGCTTCATTCCCAGTGCACAGCATATCTCCTCAGTGTAAACCACACAGTGACCTTGTTGTTTATACACGTTTAATGCTGCAGAAACAGCCGTGGCTGGAGTCCTAATTTGCTGACATACTGCAGCTTCCTTCAGTTCCTATATATATAGGAGGACAACTGATGATTCTAAATTGCCTGTAGGTTGTGTATGTGTGAGTGAACGAGTGTGTGTGTGTGTGTGAGATTGCCCTGTGATGGACTGGCATCCCAATGGACTACATGTACGCTGTCTCACACCTTATGCTTCCTGGACCTCTGGGCCACAATGAGTCTGCAACGGACAAGCAGTTATTCGTGACCCTTTACGTAATTTACAACAGTATGCATTATTCTTCATCTTGGATTTATCACCATTTACATAAGGAGAAACTGAATGCTTAAGCACGATTAAATAAAAATGGAAAAGTTTAAACAATCAATAAAATATTAAGGACAATAACTGCCAAAATTTGAATACATTTCTTTACTACAGCAGGAAATAATTTATGAATTCATACAGATTGGGAAATTAACGCTCGAAAGGTATGGGCAGCTACTGGCACGTGGACCCCCCGAGGTTTATTTCTAGTATTTATTTTTTCTAGGAAGTTTTATGTTTTCCCTTACTTTGCAGCTTTCATACTTTATATAGTTATTGTAGTAATGTAATGTATAGCTGACCTTTCATTTATGTCTCCTGATTCTTTGTTCAGTGCTCTTTTTATTTGTGTGAGAAGAACGCTCTTTAAAAATAAATTTAATTGAACTGAAATAAGGGGGGTGCGGTGGCACGGTGGCGCAGTGTGTTGGACCGGGTCCTGCTCTCCGGTGGGTCTGGGGTTCAAGCCCACTTGGGGTGCCTTGCGATGGACTGGCATCTCGTCCTGGGTGTGTCCCCTTACGTCCTGAGTTGCCGGGTTAGGCTCCGCGACCCCGTATGGGACAAGCGGTTCAGAAAGCAAAGCAGGTTCCCATCTCATGTGGAATTACTGTAACTTTTTAGATAAAATGATCAGAATTTTGCAATCATTAAAGAACAACAATCAACGCATGCTGGCCTAATAATTAGAATCTTGAACCCTGAATTTGAGGATGATACATGAATGTCAGTCACAATGAAGGTACACTGATGATGCAGGTTTCAGCAGGACTATGGATAAGAAACATTACACTGCCATGTACTTTCACGAGCAACCAGTTCTTCACAAATAAAGTATTCAAGCTCCAACAAATCTCCAAGGCTGTACCTCCACTGCCATCATCACCCATCTTTTCTCAATTATCTTCTAGTAGGGGGATTAAAAGCCATGGCCAGTGGCAGGTATGAGACCTTCAATGGACTCTGAAAGAAAATCCAAGGACAGTGGTCCCCCCTTATCCGCAGGTTTGCTTTCCGTGGTTTCAGTTACTCACGGGTCAACCACGGTGTGAAAATTTTAAAAAGAAAATTCCAGAAATAAACAATTCATAAGTTTTAAATTGCGCGCCGTTCTGAGTAGCGTGATGAAATCACACACACACTTTCAGAACTGCATGTCCTATACAGGGTCACGGGGAACCGGAGCCTAACCCGGCAACACAGGGCATAAGGCCGGAGGGGGAGGGGACACACCCAGGATGGGACGCCGGTCCGTCGCAAGGCACCCCAAGCGGGATTCGAACCCCAGACCCACCGGAGAGCAGGACTGTGGTCCAACCCACCGCGCCACCGCGCCCCCTGTGATGAAATCAGTACAATAAAATATTTTTAGAGAGAGAGAGAGAGAGAGAGAGAGAGAGCACATTCCAGAAAATTCCAGAAATAAACAATTCATAAGTTTTAAATTGCGCGCCGTTCTGAGTAGCGTGATGAAATCAGTACAATAAAATATTTTTAGAGAGATGGGGAGAGAGAGAGAGCACTTTCACATAACTTTTATTACAGAATATTGTTATAATTGTTCTATTTTATTATTATTAATTGTTGTTAATCTCTTATTGTGCCTAATTTATTAATTAAACTTTATCATAAGTATGTATGTATAGGAAAAAACGTAGTATATATAGGTTTCGGTACTATCTGCGGTTTCAGGCATCTGCTGGGGGTCTTGGAACACATCCCCCGCAAATGAGGGGGTCTACTGTAGACAAGTATTCCCTTATAACTATCAAGGCCTAATACTTTTATGTACTGAATAATTGTTTTGGAACACAAACTCCTGGTGTCCTAGAATGTCCTAAAAATGGCATTTGATTTACTGCAGTTACCTTAGAACATGAAGCACTGCAGCTGTACAACTGGGTTACAAAACACAGGAGACTCTATGCAGTGGAGGCTCGTGAAAATAACGTATAAAATAACTTTGCTTTAAAGTGACAATGATGCACACATTAACAATGCCAGAAGAGGAGGTCAACATTCCCTAGACAGCTCCCACAACTGCCACTCACACATGGACATCACACAAATACACTGTTATTTGAACTGGTGGCAAAACTGGAGAGATGACAGCATCGTGGATGATGATGAAGACAGATTTAGTGCATCTTAAAATAGCCAACCGGTTTGTTCATGCAGACGGAAAGAGCAAAAGCGTTATTTTCTTTCAGAATTTTAATGACCGATTCATGCTGTGTTACGTAAGAGCTGTATCAGTGATGTGCACTAATGCATATGGATGGAAACATTTCAGAGAGCAATTAATTATGCTCGCAGATAATGATCTCTTCTAGATAATTTCAGCTGAGGCCAGTTTTTAAAATACCTGCATCGTCATCATGCGAGATTTCAAATGGTCTGACATTTGGTACATGTTATGTCAATGACAAATGTCATAGAAAACCTTAAAATGAAAATCTTATGTCTTATGATCAGCAGAGACGTCTGCAAATACATTTTCAGTCTATAATTATGCAGTCTGCCTCAGGCTTTCATTAGAAAAGATGTAGTGTACAGTTTCAGAAATGTTATAGAAACAGGATATAAGGAGAACTAATGAAGAATTAGTATTTTTTCATCCAAATGCTGAGATCCTGTATCCTCTATGTATCCTCATCCCTATGTCTCTCTTAGCAAAGAGATCTGTCATGGTTGGGAATATGTATTGCATATCCTTGGCGTTCCATGGAGTCCAGGTTCAGATCCAGGGTCCTACAAGGTCTCACCACCAACTCAAGAGGGCAGGCATGTTGCACAGTACTTCCCACCTTGTAAAATAGTAGAGTGCAGCCACTAATACCCGAATGATGAGTATTGCATTGGTTTTTGACTTACCATCTTCCCAGTTTCATACGGAACTAAACTTTCGTGACAGAGGGAAACAGAATTTCTAGAAAGAGTGTGGATCGTTCTTAAGTGCACATGTAACAGAGGTGTGCGATGCAGGCACTCTTCCTGTTATTAATCCACATACCACATTTTCTAAGTCCACCAACTCTCCCATTGTGCCTTTACATTCTGTGGTTGCTGCTTCTAAAAGTTTTTTGGTAAAAATATGTGGAAAATCCTCTCTGGATGCATCTGAATGTTCTTTCGCTTTCGGAGTGACATTTGTTAAATTAGTCTTTTGTACAAAAGCCACAATGCACTCAATAGGGCCCATACTCTAAGCTGTATAATTAGGGCTTGGAAAGATTTTTTGAGAGGCAAATATTAGACCAAAGGGCTGTATATTTCCAACTGTCAATCAAATGCAAGGTATACAAATTCACACTAATCTTTCAATTAATTTTCCCTTCTGTCCAAAGGCACCTCAGTGGGGGGGGGGCTCAGCAACTTTGCTTGATGTCAGCCAAGATGACACGTAAAGTCAGAGTACAACCACTATCTAATGCTTCTAACTACTGGACAAGATACTGGCTTTCAAGAGAGAAAACGGGAAGGAAGTGCACTGAAAAACATGCAATGGAACAGAATAGCAGCTCACACTCTTGCTAAGAATACATTTCAAACCCTTCTACAAACACTTTACATACATTTATAATTAATTCACATCTGCATGAATCATATGAATGGTCCATAATATAATAACTACCTACAAAGAGGCACCAATCTATACAGAAGAGTCATGTAACACACTAACTCACACTTTATGGGAAATTTAAAATGATCGACTCACCTAAGCCTCATGTCTTTGGACTGTGAGACCACAGTCTCTGAAACACAGGGAGAATTTGGATACTGCACAAACAGACAGTTTTAAACCCACATCTCAACACATAACACTGCACTTGGGAGGTACCAGTGCTCCCCGCTGCACCACCCTTAAGCTCCAGTCCATATAGACTTATTTAGAATATTACTATACTTATATAGGTCATATTTTACTTGCTGTTAATATGACACTGGTTTTGCAGTATATGTTCACGTAGTGATCCAATGAACACTATTTCCTGTAGAACTGCATGACGACATCTGTGAAGTGTAGCATACAGTGATCTCTCGAGAGCGCAGGCCTATCTTTAAACATCTTACATCCATAAATATCAACCTGTTCTCTCATCACACGCAGTTTTGTGTTCCTGTGACGGCTTAAATTTATAACTCTATTGCAACAAAGAGAATCTTCCTTGAGCAGAGGCTGGAAACCAGAGCAGTCTATAAATAATGCATTGGAAGCAAAAGGTTTTCATAGAAATATACTGCTATTCTGTTTTTTAAAGAGTTGTGGCCTGTAGCAGCTTGTGCTGGGCAGTAACAAGCCGAGGCTCAAGGGAGAGGGCGACTGGCTTCAGTGATGACATACATCCGCGTAAATACGACTTAACTGTTCCCCCGAGGGGTAGTTTTAGCCGTACCCTACGTGACTTTCAAATGCCATTAGAAAAAGCAGTTTTTTACTGTTATGTATCCACTCCGAAATCAGGAACCAGCACGGTGGTTTTTGAGCAACCTGTTGCCGTGGAAACAATTTATCAGATACAGGCTTTCGAGAGAGTGCTGTAAAGCTATTATCAGTCATTGTGCTCTGAAAATCACAGCGAGGTAGCCAACTAGGTCTTGGAAAGGTCCACCGGTTTTACCAGGTCAAAGTATAGCAATGTGGATTACATAAAAATGAACACATCACAGCACTGATTGCATGCTGCCAATGAACACCAAAAATAAGCTCTACTTACACTGTTAAAAAATGGCCTGAGATCCTGATACCGGTGGGCACATGACCAGTTAGTGATCCCACACATGGAAAAAATGTAAAAATGTGTAAAAGACTTTATTCAAAATGTTTTCTGTTTATGCCATGGACAAGAGGTATAAAGGAAATTCAGTTTCAAGCTTTTTCTACCAAACAAAAAACAAGTGCACCTAAAGCACCTAAATTAAAGACCAAAATTAGGCACCCCCTACAAGGATCTAAAAAGTCTAAGTTTTCCCATGTGTAGAAATTAATTGTAGAGGTATTGTCAACTTGGTGCTTCATGGTTACAATGTATATTGTTCTACTCATTGGTTGTTTTTCCTGTCAATAGCCCTTTTTATGAGACCTATCATCGGACACCTCTGGTCCTCTGAGTGTTTCACTTCACCTTAAACTAATCGGCACTCGGTTCAGTTCGAGGATCTCTTTATTAATGGGTGGCACGATGGCACAGTGAGTAGTGCTGCTATCTCACACTGCTGGGTTGATGTGAGGGGACATGGGTTTGATCCCTGCTCAGTCTGGGTGGAGTCTGCATGTTTCCTCCCACACTCCACAGACATGCTGTTCAGGTTCACCTGTAGTGTGTGTCAGAGAGAGAGAGAGTGTGTGTGTGTTCCACTGATGTATGGATGAGTGACCCAGTGTAAGTAGTGTATCTAGCAATGTAAGTCACCGCGGTGAATACGGTGTGTTTGCTCATAACACTACATAGAGCTCATTGGAAGTGGCTTTGGAGAAAAGCGTCTGATAAGTAAATGTCATGAATTTAACCCTCTCAGTAACAATTTACAAGATTCTCGCATGCGCATCCGCCTCCCTGGACAAAATAAACACATTAGTCATTTTACGAGCTGTTTCGGCTTGTCCGATAACGAGCTCCAGTTCCGGTGTTGAATCCACCTCAGACGAAGCCCATCGTGTGGACGGGGAGGGGTGCTTTTCAGTGCTTTACACCAAGGGTGGGCAGTTCTGCTTGTAATGTGCTGCTCTCACCTGGGACCGAAAAAGCTGCAGCGCTGTGTCGACTGCTTTCGCTGAAACTCCCTTACAACACCGTAATTCAGCTCTTTCTATTTAAAAGGCCATTTTTGACACAAAAAAGTGTCTCCTTCCAGTGTTGGTTTCTTCTTTTATGTAATCATTTTTTTTTTTAGATGAGATGTAGTTTACAAGAAAGTGAATGATACATTGGAGACATACTGAAAACTCAGAAAAAAAACAGATTTGTTGTGTAAAATGTTACTCAGGCCTTAGTGTTGTCTTGTGTGCACAGAGGAAATGTGAATTATAGATTATTTCAGTACATTATCCTGTACTTAGTACTAACAACACTGGGGTTTTTTTTAATTGCCTTTGCTGATGTAGTTCATCAAGATGCACACAATATGACTTTTTTTTTTCCTTTTACCTGCCTCAGAAAAGGACACACACACCAGGTGGCGTAGTGTTTAGCGCTTGTAACTGAAGAACTCTGGTTCAAACACACAAAGCCCACCTTCTTAGTGCTGACTGAAGGCCCTAGGTAGGTACTTACCCTAAATTGCTCCAGTGAAAATTTAACGAAGCTGGATGAGTAGATAAAAAACGACTGAAAAGTCGCGTTGGATAAAACCACGAACGAACTCAACAAACGGCTGACAGAAGAGAGAGACGAGCACATCCTATTAATCTCACCCCGTTATCAAAGGAAATGCGCCCGCGCGCGCGCGCGCGCACGCACGCACACACACAGCGTTGACTGCATACGCTAACGAAACGAGAAGCGTCGCACTTCCTCCTCGCGTCAGGGACTGTACCTGCGAGCGAGAGAGCGAGCGCGCGCACAGAGACTGCGGGCGCTCGCGCGCAGTGCGACGTCACGCGTTCAGCCCCGAAGTCATCTGCCACATCATCTCGCGCTTTGCTCGCGGAACCCGCCGGGCGAAAGGAAAGGGGAAAGCGGCTCCGGCGGCATCCGAGCGAGCGAGGAGAGGAGCCACAGAGCAGCTGTGTGTTGCTGACTGTGTGCGTTAGACAGCGGGAGTCGCTCTCCGGGCATTCCTTCCTCCCTCGGAGGACAAAAAGAGGAGGAAGACGAGACTCCGTCTCCGCGCCAAAATGCTGCAGTCGCTGACGAGCAACTCGTGCGTGCGCCTCATCCAGAGCAACCGCTCCACCTGGTACTTCCTGTTCCTCGTGCTCGGCTACGTGCTCTACCTGGTCTTCGGCGCCGTGGTCTTCTCCTCGGTGGAGCTGCCCTACGAGGACCTGCTGCGCCAGGAGCTGCGCGCCGTCAAGCGCCAGTTCCTGCAGGACAACGAGTGCCTGTCGGAGGAGCGCCTCGAGGAGTTCCTGGCGCGCGCGCTCGAGGCCAGCAACTACGGCGTGTCCGTGCTGAACAACGCGTCGGCCAACTGGAATTGGGACTTCACCTCGGCGCTCTTCTTCGCCAGCACCGTGCTGTCCACCACGGGTGAGCCTCGCGAGCCGCGATCGGATCGCGCCGCGTGCTTCTCTTGTTCTTCTTCTTCTTCTTCTTGACGTGGTGCCGTGGCCCTCCTTTCATCATCCCGCTCTGTGTTACCATGGCAACAGCCTGACACGCACGCAAATCGTTCCTCTCTTCCGCGGTGGCCCACTTACATAGCCGAGTGTTTTTATCACTGGAGGAAAGGGGTCTTGAGCCAGTGTGCTACTGCAGTGGCGGTGAGCCGGGCTCGAACTAACCCAACAGCGACAGCCTTCGCCGTGCACTGCGAGCATCCGGCCTTCCGCTTCCCTCTCTAGCGTTTCCTTCGGCGCCCCCTATCCTATGCTCGTAGCCTCCATCGCACACGTCTTCGAGGGCCTCAGTTTTGGAAATGAACCCCCCTCCAGCCATGTGTTTGTTGGTTTTGTGCAGGAGATGCCAAAAACTGTTGTACCACCGCACAAAAGGCTATGCACAGTTGACACTGAGTTGCACCCAAGTTGGCTCCACGTTGGGTTCACGCACATTTTTGCCCTTCAGTCAAAGACACATAAGTGGAGCACTTAATATTCTCAAAGGACCTCTATAATAAGACAGAGATACACAAGTAATGTCATGTCAGCAAATGGTATCTTAAAAGATTCTCCAGTCAAGGGATCAGTGGAATCCCAGTTAGTCTAAAAGAACGTAAAACTTAACAGCAACACGTTAGCTGCAAATGAGACGTACGGCCCTGCAAAGCCGCGTGTTGACTTAATTGTATTTTCTTTACAAATGCTTTATGTCAGCACGTGCATACTATTGTCGCAGAGGATGATGTGATTTTTTTTATTTTTTTTGGTAGTGATGTGCACCGCCTTTGATGACACTGTCATCATCTTTCTGATTTCATGTACTCAGTCTGATAGATTTCACCCCCCCCCCCAACTATTTAATTTTAGCACAGGAGAAAAATTCTGCTCGAGTTTAATTTATGTGGATTTATTTGTTAAGGGGGGCGTTGGCTTCGATCAGACCGGGTGAAACGTGGTACGGGATTTAGGCCTTGAGTTCGGCATCAGTCAGATATGCTGTAAATCAGCCGCTCTCTAGAAGCCACTAGTTTCCGGTGTCGTCAAGAGAAAAGGCAAGAGATTTGTCCTCCAGACCAGTGTCCTTTCCTGCGATGGTCAGGTGGTGTAAATGTGCCAACGGAGACCTGGAAATAGACCACAAACCGAATCCATAAAAACTCTAAAGTCAACACACACAAAAATGTACTCTGGTTCCTCTTGAAGTCCTGCCTGCCAGGTGCCCTGGGTCTTTCACTTATGTAAATAAGTGATCGTTGCGATTGAGGATCTCGCTTAGAAATGCCCTCTAAGGTCTGTTCTCATTAGAAAAGGATTGTTAGAAATTCTTGACATTTTGAAGCTTGACGTGACATATTCCTACTTACGCAGCAACAGACACGATGTGGGAAAATGTGGGCGGCTTTCGAGTCTGGCTGAACGGTAAAGGTCAGCAGCGCCTGTCACTTATAAAAGTCGCATTGCCCTGAAGATATTGCTTCAGTAGGTGCTGTACACACACATAAATTACACAAAGTAAACATAGTAAGTTATGTCACATATGATGACAGGGTCTGTCTAGCAAATGGCTAGTAGACGACTTCTTTAACCCAAAGAATGCATGAATAATGATGGACTGGTATGAAACATGATTGTAACAAAGTGCTTTATGGCCTTTGGTTTTCGGTGAAACCGCAGAGCTGTGCATCATACAGTCCTCGATGGCTGACTCAAGGAGGTCTTTGTTTCAGCTAGGCAGGGGACCACCAGACTCATTCTACTGTGTGCTCACTGTAATTGGCCTTCTGATTTAGATTAAAATCTATGTATGGTCAGTATAACAATGATCTTCAGTTCTGACCTTCTAAACTTGTTAATTTTATTTCTAATGAATGGGGTCCAGCACAGAAAGGACCATTCTGAGCTTCCTGGTTCTATGCACAATGAATGAAAAGCAAACTAAAATCATGTATCGACTATATTTTTGTGTATGTGGTTTCAGGGTATGGCCACACGGCACCGCTGTCAGACGGGGGCAAGGCATTCTGCATTGTGTACTCTGTCATTGGCATCCCCTTCACCCTGCTCTTCCTCACGGCTGTGGTGCAGAGGATCATGGTCTTCAGCACAAGACGGCCCGTCATGTATGTGCACACGCGCTGGGGCCTCTCCAAGCCCCTGGTGGCAGCCATCCACGCTGCCCTCTTGGCTGTTGTCATAACATCCTGCTTCTTCCTAATCCCTGCTGCCATCTTCTCTGCCCTGGAGGGTGACTGGAATTTCCTGGAGTCCTTCTACTTCTGCTTCATCTCCCTCAGCACCATCGGGCTTGGTGACTATGTCCCCGGGGAGGGCTACAACCAAAAGTTTCGTGAGCTCTACAAAGTGGGCATCACTGGTGAGTACGGAGGGTTAGAGGGCTGGATATGTTGGTGACCATTGCGTTTGGAGACTCTTCTCTGTTCAAGATCACATTCTTTTATTGTTTAATCTGAAGGGTTAAAGCAGTGAACAATGAGTATGTTTAATCTTTGGAATGCACAGAGGCAGAATTAGGTATTTTAAGCATTCCCCATAATTTTCTTTACAGAGATTTCTTGTGTGTGGGTTCAACTATGGGACTGTAGGGTGGCACACTGGGGAGAACTGGTACCTGACAATGTCTAGATTGTGGCTTTGGCTGTGGTTTCAAATTCAGCTCAGTTTTTGTGGAGTTTGAATGTTCTCCACATGCTGTGTGGGTTTAATGCGGGTGCTCTGGTTTCTTCCCACAGTCAAAAGACATTTTTTGAGTGAACTGGGTGGTACTCCTTGCCCTTTGTCTGTAAAAGTGATTTTTTTTTTTGTGTGTGTGTTGGCAGCCTATTCCCCAGGAGGGCTGGAAGGCATAAGAAGAAGAAGGGGTGTGTGTGTGTGTATGTGTGTGTGCGCGCTCTGCGATGGACTGACATCCCAGCCAGGGAATACGCTTTCTCATGCCTTCATGTGCTTCTGGAATAGGCTCCAGACACCACAATCCAGCACTGGAGAAGTGGTAACTTATTACTAATGGACAGATGGCTTAAGGTGAAGTATAAACTGGCAAATTTATTCCCCCGAGTCCACCGGAGTAACTCATGGGACAATAGCAGTTGCCTTCTTCACCTTTCGGTCACAAGATGGCTTTTAACAACAATGCATTGCGCAGGATCGTGTGTTAAGCCCATAACAGGAGGTCTGCAGAATTCTGGGACAATGTACAGAGGTTTTGTATGGTGGGATAGCAGTCTCCTTTATGCATCACATTACATCAAAAATCTGCATATAGGTCATATTCCAGGAGTGGCCTTGCTCACTCACTTCCTCTTTTTTTCTGACATTGAATTGTGAAGTTGGTCCCTTCGGCTGTGCACGTGACAAAAAATATGCAAAAGCAAGAGGCTCAACGGTGTTCTTCTCCAGGCACCTATCTCCAGGGACCAGTAGACAGGGCAGAGTCTCTTTTTTTCTCTGCTATAGTAGTTGCTCAGTCTTCAAGGAATACATTCATATTCATAATATGTGGCTCCTTAGCTCGCTTTCAGTTTTTCCCATTAATGACAATGCAGATTTTCAGGTTAAGTACCTTAACTCAAAGGTGCCACAGCAGGGCCTGTGCTACGAGATGAACCAGCCACCTTCACTTTACAATTCCCAGTCTCCATATTGGGAAAATACAAGGAAGGAGCACGATCATGCTTTTAAGTCAGCATTTACATCTTTTCTCTGTCTCAGCCCTGGATACTTTCAGTCTAAGAGTGTTGGATTGAAGTCTGTCCTAGTGCTGAATTCATGAGATGTGGGCCTGAGTCTGATCCTTTGGCATGTGTTGTTTAGAGGAGGCGGTGTTGTCCCATCCAGAACATCCATGCTGCCTCTCTTATTGTAAGGAGGAGTTTTTTTTTATTTTTAAAAAATTAAATTTATTTCAGTAGTCATAGAATTGAATGAAAATTTTGCTTTCAACAAAAAGCCTGCCTACACTGAGGCCCATGGTACTGAGGACACGTGTGGGCTGCTTTCCTTTTGCTCCTCTTTCCAGTTCATTCCATACAGGTATTGTCCAGGTGTACCCAGATGTGCTCAAACCTTTTCTCTAGTTAATACTAATATTGAATATGTAGTATTACTATAATTAGTATAGATGAGAACTGTCATAATGGAAGTTCCGCATCTTTTTCTCCTATTATTCCTCCTTGCTGTGTTTTTACCTCTTTACTATGTTTTTGGAATTGCTGGTATATGCAAAAACAAGGCATTTTAATGTGGAACAATGTTTTTGCCTTTCCTTCCTCCTCCTTGCTTAGTTTACCTGATCCTGGGTTTGATTGCCATGCTTGTGGTCCTGGAGACCTTCTGTGAGCTGCAGCAGCTGAAGCAGCTGAGGAAGATGTTCTACCTGAAGAAGGAGAAACCCCAGGACCGGCTGAACATCCTGGATCATGACCACCTGTCGTTCACGTCGGTAGCCGACCACTCCTCCACGCTCCGCGAGGACAAGACGGAGCCCTTTGTGGATGTTCCGGTCCTTTCTTCCCCAGCAGGGGATGACCCCATGATCAGATAAGGGAAGAGTCTGGGAGCTCGGTGTGTGCTGTGGGCAGTGACTTTCAGGTGGGACCTGGAGGTCAGGTCCCAAAGAAGGCTTAGAAGCAAAATGTTGAGTTCCATTGCATTTTTTTTCCCAGTTGTTATCATACTCTAGCATTTTTTTTAATTTGTTGTCATTAACTATGTTACTGTATGTGATAATACAAAATATATAATGGAATGATGCTAGGTTTTTTTTTTTTTTTTTTTTCTTCTTTTCTTTTCAACTGTCTGTACACTAACTTGTAGCTCTAGGTGGTGCCTGTACCTGTTTAACTAGAGATGGTCTAGATGGCCACTGGCCAAATGACTGAAGAACAAACAGATGACATGTAGAGTCAAACCCATAGACTGTCCAGCACAGGACTTGCCTGCGAATACATACTGTTAGAAGTTAAAGAATTTCGTAAGTAGAAAAGTGCATGGATTTAAACACATCATCTTACTTTCAAGTCAGGTTCAAGTACAAATCATCTAGTTAACAGCAGTGAATATAAAGCAACTAGTTGTTTGATCTAATGTCTCAACAGTATAGCTTAATGTTTTTGTGAAGGATAAATGCTGTATAAGCTGCACAGGTTTTTTTTTTTTTTTTTTTTAAATCATTATACTGATATGTCTTTGAACCATAAGAAGGGAACTGTGTTTTGAACATAAGGCTTAGGGGCTGGCCCCTTACTTTACAATGTATTGTACAGAGTAGTTTACAGAGTGTTGCTGTAAATGTATCTCAATGAGATACAGGATCTGCATACATTTTAGGAAATTACAGTTGAATGTTGGAGGACAGCAGCTGATGGGGATCGGGAGAATTGCCTTCAGTCTGAATTTATAAGTTTACGCTTCTGCCGACATGATGGATTGCTTTGATCCCACTCCTACAAACAAAAGCAGGGAATTATTCCAGTAAGTATACTATCAATATTGCATCCTGAGTGGAACGACAAGGTACTGAAATGTAAAAGAAATTGAGTTTTACAATTTCCCTTGCATCTCTTGTACTGTTTAGTTATAGATCCCTGCTGCTTGCACTATGTGGGGCAAGTGTCTAGTTAAAGACGAGACAAATCTAAAGAGCCTGAAGATTATGTAGGCTCTCTGGACCCTTGTTAGATCCACAGAAGCTTTTTCAAACTTTCTTTTAAGCAAATGCTGAAGAGTAGCTCATTCACTGTTTTTCCACAATGTCCAATGTGAGGCAAGCAGGAACAGTTTGGGCCAGTAAATCTCAAAATCACGTATGTCTGCATGCAACGCCTCCTCATAAATTGGCATCCATGATGGATGCGGGGCTCGAGATTCTGCAAAAAACAAGGCGTCGTGGTTCGATTCTACTTCGGATCGAGCACGATCTGAGGTATCTGTCCCTGCTTTGTTCCTTTCCTTTGTTTGCAAGCTCCAGATTAGCATGGCAGTTAAATGACCATGGGATCATCCATGCTGCTAATGTACCATTAAGGCAAAATTATTTATTATAGTCCTAGAAACAGTTTAACAGCCTTGTGTGGCAAAACAAGTCCAATTTATCAAATCATAAACTGATTTAGAACATTTTTCTTTTAACATCATCAAATCAAGATTTGTTTCAAATTTGACAGCATAACCTCCTGTATTCCGGGTGCAAAAAAGAGGGAAATGTTGGGTATTTCATTGACAGGTTTGCAGGTTTTTGGTTATTCTTCATGAGACTTGGACAAAACCGCTCCTGCTGGTTCAATGCGTGGTTTCGAAGACTGACACAATATCCCATCCTGGCTCAGACTTTACTCTTATGCCTTTGTGTCATGTAAGATTGTGTTCAAGGCCTGTAACCGTAAGTATTTTGTGGATAGGTGCACTTGTTAGGTGAGTCAACAGTGTAGCTGTATTTTAATGATGTAACTGCTATTTGATGTCATTCTATAATGCTGTTAGGATATTATTTATTTAACTGTGGGCAAGTACAGCCCATTTCTCCTGGGGAACTTGAGTCTCTCGTACTGTGACCTATTTATTGTCGAAATGGAGGGAACTTGAGCACAGCATGTCATCCGCCACACACCGGTGATTGTCTGCTTCCACGCATGTTGCGGCGTGGTGTGTGCATGCCCGGTTTGGCCTGTGGAACGGGAACTCGTGTGTGCAGAACAGCAGAAGGGAAAAGGCCCTCTTCATTCTTAACACTTTTGTTTCTGCAGCCCACGTAGAAAACGGGCGCAAACGCAAGGGCCTGTAAAGTGACGCAACGCATGGATGCCGCTGTTTGACGCACTTATGCACAGTCTGCAACTGACGTGCACCTACTTGTTTAACTAGCAAGTGTATGATCTAATTGGCACAATGACCTGGCGTTGTCAGGCTGCACTGGGAAGCAGTACTAGAATAGTACAGAGAGAGTCTGTAAACAAGGCATCTGTGTTAAATATCTCAATGTAAACTTGGCAAATTAATGCATTTCAAACTATCGTGTCGTGTCTTTGAAATAAAGAGTCGTTTTGTTACAACCAGCTGCTGTTGTGTGAGTTTTTGTAAGTACGGTAGATAGATCAGCCGCTCAAGTTTCTTGCTAGAGCAACGCTTTTCGACTCATGGTGAGGGTCCTCTATCCGACTTTGGAAAGTTCTGTGTTCCAGACGGGCACTGAATCATCTTATGTGAAGTGCATCGACTCCTAGGCTTTCAAACTGTCAAGTTGCAAATTTTGTAAGATAAACATTTTCCAGTTTATACTTTTTTAATAGCATTCTCTACACTTGCCTCTTTTCTAAAATTTGCTTGTTGAGGAGCAAGAGTAAGCTGCTTTCGCAAGCCAAGCTTATGGAGAGCAGAAAACTGAACCCTAATCAGCAATCAACATTGAACAAGAGAGTGTTACAGTAGTTAGTAATCAGTAAATAATCAGCCTTAGAAAGTACTGTTATTTATTGTAGCTACATCTGATATTGCTTCAAAACTTACCCGGAAATAAAATTGTACTGAAAGGGATTTTTGAGTTATGAACAAAGCAAACTACAAACAGACTTCTGGCACCAATTGTAACTGTAAATTGTAATTGTAAATTATGGATCCGGTCTACTGTCTTGACCAAACTCTAAGTCCTTTTCTTCAGTGTTTCCTGTATAAAGAGAGCTGTGAAACCTGCTGGGCTTGGCCTCCGGCACTGAAGGTGAATTTCCCTGCACTCCTACGCCTAGCTACTAAAAGCAGTAAGAAGTGTCATGTACTGTGTTATGTTAATTCTCATTCCACTGACTTCCTGTGAGTCTGGTCCCTGTAAAGCGTTGTGAATGGCCTCACTCTTTATGTGGTTTTATGTAAGATATTAATTTTGAATGCACCGTTTCTGGTCAGCCGCGTGGCGGCAGCGAGGACCGTTGCCCGTGGCGGGTTGAGGCAGCTGGCGCGGTGTAATGTGTGCTCCATCTGGTCTGCTCCTCATGTCAAGGAGAGGAGGCAAGAAGCACAGAGAAGTGGGTGGGTTGGTGGGGGGGCAGCATTTCAAACTGGAACAAGGAGGAGATTGAATGGGCCGTGTTCAGAAAGAGACAAGCAAGGGGTAAAAGGAGACACGGACCGAGAATGAGAGACGATGTGTGTTCGTAAGGAGGCAGTGGCAGGGAAGAGAAGGGGTAAGGAAGGGCATTTAATTTTCAAGACTTGTGCTCTTCCTCCCAGGCACCCTATCAAATGAGGAGACTGCGGAACATGGATTTGACCTTTAGTTACCTCCACACTAGCTCTCGCACTCCGCGTGAGAGAGAGAAGGACGGACAGCGGGGCTGAAGCAGGTAACGTGTTCTTTGTTCACTAATTTCCCCGGAGCGTCTAACAGCGAGAAAACAGCTTCGCAGAATGTCTGGGCCTGGAAATGAATAAAGATGCAGGAAAACTGGGACAACGCTGAACTGTTTCCTCCCTTTTACAAGTAAACGTGATCATTTTTGTTTTCTAGGAAATGTGAGGACCTCGTTTTCCATGAGTCCAAAGGGCTGTTTTCTTGCTCTAGAAGTGAAGCAGATCCTGTGTGACTCACTCTAGGTCTGTCTGCCACCACTGTCCAGCAGTGTCCAAAAGACGACGACTCCAAGGTGCCTCATCCGAGGGGTGCCTTGGGAGGTGGATGGGTTGACCATGCGAAGACGGGTCATATCTCTCCCCGTACGGAACATTCTAGGAACGCAAGTGTATATTTCATATCCGCAGTCATACAATCGAATATCTTCCAAGTTCTTCTTTTTTAATTGTGCCTGTTCCCCAAGAACTGGACTCACAGCGTGTCTCTTGGGAGCACGGATGGGAGGCCTAGAACGACACCTGTCTTTCATATTTCCATCATCTGCGAAACGCAAAAAGTCAGTATGAATTTCATGTTGTTTATTAGTCAGCCTGCAGACCCACAGTGAAGCATTCTAGGCTGTTAATCACATTTTTTGGCTCGGTGCGAAATCAGACGAATGCGAGTACTTTCTGTGCTCATCCATCTGTTCATCTTAAATCATTCAGCCATGCAACGTTGAGTTTCTTCTGCCAGATTTTACAGAAAATCATTACTCGTATTCGTGTCCCACAGGTCCATTGTTCATGCAGTAATGGACAAGGGCGAAGACATACGCGCACATTTTGGAGGGGAATGAAAAATGCGGTGTGTTTCTTTTGAGATGACAGGTCTTCTTTCAGCTCACTTTACTGTGGCTTTATCGCATATGAATAGTCAGCACTCCATGTTCGGAAGCCATTCATCTGGTGATCACATTATTACAGCATAAAAAGCTGCACGAAAACCAGAGCGCCGACAGCTCCTGGCGACTCGAGCGTGTTCTATTTGTTTCGAGCAAATGACAAAGAATTGAGTTAAAGCATCTTCCCTCCACTAAACACCCATCACATCTCTGCCTGGTGGCACCTCTGCTGTCAGACTCTTAGGAAGGTTCTGTACTTTCATTTTGTTTTCCTGAAATAGACCCTCTAAAAATAAAAAGCCCCCCCTTTACTCACATTGTCCGCGTTTAAGGGAAAAAACTATAACTGGCATTTGTGAGCCAGAACAATGAATAAATTAAGAAAGAAATGATATATAAATAGAGAGGAATGAAACAGTACATGCTGCCATGCCTGGCACAGATCCACTTAACGTCTTTTTACATTTACATTTACTTATAGCAGACGCTTTTCTCCAAAGGAACTTACAATGAGCTCTGTGTAGTGTTATGAGCCCACACACCTTATTCACTGCAGTGACTTACACTGCTAGATACACTACTTACACTGGGTCACTCATCCACACATCAGTGGCGCTCACACACTATGGGTGAACCTGAACAGCATGTCTTTGGAGTGTGGGAGGAAACCAGAGCACTCAGAAGAAACCCACACAGACACGGGGGGAACATGCAAACTCCACACAGACTGAGTGGGGATCGGACCCATGTTCTCTCGCACCACCCAAGAGCTGTGCCACTGTTCTGCTTTTTTTTAAGGAGAACTAGCATAGTTGTGATCTTCAGGGTCTAGATTTCAGTATCGCTATCTTTCTCTTTCCTTTGTTGTGCTAAAGCAGTGAAAAAGGAACAGATATTTCCTAATCCTGAGCCCTCACTGGAGATGCAGATGCTAACTGGCGTCAGTTGAAAACATTTTTTTTTGGCTTTACATCAGCTGGTACTGGTGAGAACATTGTGTATTTGTCATTCTGTCAGCACTGTCAGATGAAAAGATGAGCGCATGTCTCTGCAGTAATCAGTTTCAACTTGATATACCCATCCTTACTCAAACAGCTCAAACAGTTGTGAATAAACTTACCCCTCTGAATGTTCAGCGAATGCAGGCACAGCCATTCATTCTCTCAACTAGAAGATGTAGATTTTGCAGATGATCGAGCTCTACCCTCCTCCGAGCACGTACACCTGCAGGAAAAGACTGACAGACTGAATAGATATGCCAAACAGACTGGTCAAACAGGGTATCAGCATCTCCAGGACTAAAGTCATGTCCACCAACCCTATTATAAATACGCCAGTGATGGTGAAATGGTGCCTCCCTGGAAAAGGTGGAGGAATGTACTTTTCTGGGAAGTCTTGTCAGTTCTGATAATGCTGTCAATAAAGATATCGGTGCACAAATTGAAAAAGCCCGAAGTGCTTTTACTGTACTTCAACCCATCTGGAGGTCCAAACAATACAGCTAACGGACTACGATTAGAATTATAACAGCAACGCAAAGTCTTGTCTTGTTAAATCGATCTGAATGTTGCAGAGTGGTCCAGAGTGACATGAAAAAACCAGAGGCTTTCCAACATAACTGCCTTGGAAGAATTTGTGGTATATTTTGACCAGTAAAGATATCTAACGAAGAACTGCATAAGAAGACCAAATGCAAATGTGGTTCAAGAGATAGTTTCGACGGACAAGATGGCTCGTGCAAGCACTTGTACTAACAATGGATGAGCAACGCGTCTCAAAGGTTGCCCTAAGATGGATACCAGCAGGAAAGAGAAAACAGGGAAGGACAAGAACCACTTGGAGGACTGTAACATCTGAGCTAAGGGAGATGAATCCTACGCACACGTTGTAATCGACGGGGAGAAATGGCAACAATCGGTTGAGTCCTCATGTCCCAAGCCGGGGAAGACATGAGAGAGACAGACACACGGTCACGAACAAACCATCGCCTTTCTTGCTCACTGATGAGAGGGCTGACGAAGAAAAAATGTCCAACGGAGAGATGAAACGAAGGTTGCATCGTCTTCATTAATATTGCTATTTGATCTCCTCTTTGCGGTGTTTGGATCTGAGCACAGAGGTACATCAGTGAAAGTGAAAGAACTGGGTCTCTGTCTCCCTGAGCTTCTTGGTCACAGTAATAAGCAGTTATTACATGCAACACTTTCACTGATGTACATGCTGGGTTAGTATTTGTCCACATTGGCAGATTGCTGCTCTCAAATATTGTATCTGCTATTATCAGTCCCATCGTATGCAAGACTCATAGGGAGAGCAGTAGCTGACTCAGAGATTCATTTTACATTTATTCATGTCACTGATGCTTTTCTCCAAAGGGACTTACAGTGTTAAGGTTACAAGTATGACAGTTACATACCCATTTATACAATCAGGTAATGTTAGTGGTGCACTTTAGGGGAAATACATTGCTCAAGGGAACTAAGCTGGATGGGGGACTCAAACCTGCAACCTTTGGGTCTGAAGGCAGTAGCTCTAACCACTACACTACAAGCTGTCCACTATCTACTCATCTATACAGCTGGGTAATTTTACTCGGGCAATTTAGGGCAAGTAGCTTGCTCAATGGTATTACAGCCAGAGGTGGGGATTAAACCTACAAACTTTGGGTTCGAAGGCAGGAGCTCTAACCACTACACTACCAGCTGCGCCCTGCATATGATCAGAAAAATGCTTTATGAATTCTCTGAGCCATAGTTCATTGAAGTACTGACTATGCGCGGTTCACTTGACATCGTCAGGAGCGCTAAGAGCAATGGCGAAATTCATACTAACGCTTCAGAAATTTCTGGATCTTCGCGCAAATGGATTCATAGGTTCGTGGGCCTCCGCGCGAGACTCCCACGGCTGGCCACCGCTTCGCTTTGCGGGGCGGATGCTGTGTCAGCTTTCATTATGTGTTGCTTGCTCCTCTGCTCCCTAGCAACCGCGTGCACCTAGCAACAAGTGATTGGCCGGGCCACACGCTCGCCCTGAGAAGTTGCTGCAGCGGAAAAGCCGACGGGGCGCGAGGGAAACGCAGTGCCGCGTTCCACTTTCGTACACTGGCACACGGCTGCGATGCAATCACAGCATTTTAAACATACGGGCACAGAGTTGCGCATCATCACTACAGTGCAGTATTGAGCTGGCAAGGTGAGGGGAACCTTACGATAGCCCCTTACTACGTAGCGGTTTCTCGATGCTTTATTTGTTCAGAAACTGTTTTCGTGTGTTTTCTCGATGTTTCTGGTCTTGGGCTTCCTGAGCTCTCAGTTTCTAACGAGGAGGGTATTAGCCTGTGTGCAAAGTGCTCGTTCCGGCTCTAGCGCTCCGCGTGAGCATCAAATAAAAGGCCGCGGTGTGTACCGACGTGCCCTCACTCCTTTATTGTCACAACACTGTAAGCCTGGGTAAGGAGCTTCCAAAGTTTGCATCAAAGAAAGTGACCTAATGTACCACTGACACAATCTCTTCATATACAGTATGTCTACCTTTCCACAGTTGACACTGTCCTGTCATGGCAGAGCGACACGGGATAACAGGGTACCTCAAGCAAATAGCTGTACAATGCATCGAGAGTTTAACACGTTAATGGAAGAAAAGGGCCTTGAAAATGGGGGTGACGACAGGATTCTGCTCCACAGTGCTGCAATCGCTCCTCTTTACATTTATCAGACGCTTTCCTCCAAAGCGACTTCCAACAAACTCTATGTAGTGTTATGAGCCCACACACCTTATTCACCGCGGTGACTTACACTGCTAGATACACAACGTACACTGGGTCACTCATCCATACGTCAGTGGAACACACACACTATGGGTGAACCTGAACAGCATGTCTTTGGACTGTGAGAGGAAACCAGAGCACCCGGAGTAAACCCACACAGACATGGGAAGAACATGCAAACTCCGCACAAACTCTTCGCCCTGTCCGCATCTCCTGGGGGAGACGCCGTGGGTGGCAGAGAGGACTTCCCTGGGACAGTGAGTGGCCATAGGGTTCCAGTTAGGTTTGGGGCAGAGCACATTGTTCTCTGCTCGTGAAAACAACATAGTTACCACATTGTGTTCATGTACAATAAGTGTCCAATAGGATTAGTGTGAATATGTGAATGTGCCTACATTCCTGCCATATATTAAAACCTCGCAGAGTGCTCTATGAACCGTCCCTATGATATCCATCACCTTCACGTGCATTTCGAGTCACGCTATACACGCCTGCATTTCATCAACCAGTTCATTTTAACCACTTTTCATACCGTTTATCTGTCTTGGCGTGAGGCTGTTTGTGTAGATAATCCCCGTTTTGGTCTTTCTCAGTGACTCAAGACCCCATTAGCGCGCACTCGTCGGAGGACATGAATATTCAGCGGAAGCCGAGTCCTCACACCCGCCACCGGCACCAAGCTGTGGCGCCGAGATTTGTTTTGCTCTTGCTTTCTCCAACAGCGTGCAGCGACCAATTATCATCCCCTTCTCCTGGTTCACCGGGGCAAAAAGATGCAAAACAGACGTTTGTGACATTCAGCTGAAATTCCCACCCGGCCTCCCTGCCACTGATCTAATTAAGAGAGGGACTAAACAGTAAAGTGGCTTTTTGCCCCAAATGCCCCCGGGGAATACAGCAGACTGCTCTGCTCTTTTCAGACATGATATCAATGTAATTGGCACCATTCTTCTCTAAAAATTAATTGCGCTGCATTAATGATCATCCCCCCCTACCAACAGCAAAGCGAAAACAGGCTGCAAACGCAAAAGCCGAGTCAAAACACAAAATATATACCTCATGAAAAGCTTGTCACAAATATATTTGTGGCTATGGCTCGAAAAAGCAAAAAAAAAAAAAAGAAAAAGAAAAATAAAAACACAGTAAATATTCTTTTCATGCAATGACCAGAAAACTATAGAAGACACAACTTTATTAGGTTTTATAAAAATTGATTTGATGGTGTGTGCGGAAAGGTTGTAAGTTACAAAGATATGACAGATTACTTTCATGAACATGATGCTGTATAAACGGTTACCTCCACTGGAAATGTGTTTAATTGTCAGCTGCGCTCATCAGTGCCAATATTTAGAGCTTAAAACACAATATTTAGAGCTGCGTTAAACTCTTCCTAAACAGAAACACCATTTACATCAATTAAAACACATGACAAAGATCCCAGGGAACGAACCAATGAAACAGAGCCAGAATGAACTAACGCAAATATTTTACAGCGTATTTCCCAGAAGTAGCTTATTATTATTCGACTGTAAAATGCTATGCATACTAGTGCAAATTTATAAAGACTGGTGAACTTCAAATATCCACTTTAGAAAGTGGGAAATAATTAGTTTTACAACTTATTGGACCTAAATCAATTTTATAACAGAAAAAAATGCAACATAATAAAGATTTTATATATATATATATATATATATATATAATTATTCAGTAAATCATATATATATATGGACTTTCAACACCTTGCAATAGCCTCTAAAGTTGATATTATACATGTATGGACAGCTGGTAATGGTTAGCACGTTGCCTTTGGACCCAAATGTTGCAGGTTCAATCCCCACCTCTGGCTGTAGTACCCTTGAGCAAGGTACTTACTGTAAAATCGTTCCAGTAAAGTAACCCAGCTATATAGATGGGTGAATAATTGTAGGCAGACTAACATTGAAATATGTGTACTTTAAGCTTTTCATTTGTGTTTTATATATTTATTCTTTACATTCATGAATGATCTCTGGTTAAACAATATGGTTGTTTAATTCTGCGGCTTAATATTCATTGTTCCTCTGCAAATGAGAGTTTAAAAACACACAGCTGTCTGGCTGCCAATAAGTCCTGCCGCACAAAAGGTTGCCGAGTCAAAACGAAGCCGTGCGGCTACTGCAAGGTGTTGAAAGTAAATTTTCAATTCTACAGCAGGAAGGAGCTTTCAAAAGCTGAAATATATTCTGCAATCCTTTCCGGTCTTTTTAGAGGAGGCCTGAAGTTCAAAACAATCGAATCCTTTTTGTTGAGTCGGAGTAAATAACATTAAGCTGAGACTGCCTTTGCCGTGGAAATGACAAACACAGCGCATGAAAGAACCGTGCAGCTCAAAAGCTGTGCGCGTGGGTGTGTGTATGTATGTGTGACTGTGTGTAAGAAAGATAATTAGAGTTGCATTTGTTCTGCTTGGCCTTAAGCTGAGACTGTCATAGAACTTGTTTATAATCTACATTTGCGACGCCTGGGAGCGGAGTGATACGCTGGGCTGCCAAGTCCAGGGCCAATTATATGACAGTGAACACACTGACAAAGGGAAGGGGTGGTGGGGTTGGGGGTCTTAGTCTGAGAGTCTGATCGGCTGTTAGCGACCTCAATATAGCCCGTGAAGGGCCTGCGGGACATCCAAAATTTTCCCAAGCCACGCAGCTAATGTGGGCCAGCAAGAGAGAGGGAAACATACATCAACAATTGTCTGTCTAGCGGAGCACGAACACGCACCGCCGGCCTACTAAGGGCTCGAGACCCCCCCCGGGAGACCTTGCCGTAGCTCCTCGGAGCAAGGCGCTCGAAGCTGAAATCGGTCATAAAAGTTTGGCGGAAAAGCAATGCGGCTCGATAATAATTCTAAAAACTGACAGTTTTCACACGGGATATAAACCGGGGTTCCGGCTGAATCTGTGATGACTTTCTTCTCAAGATGCTGCTCAGGTATTTCGCTCAGAATCTGCGAAAACCTCGTCCTGCTTCCCAGAGCCGCTTTCGATCCGAGATGTTCCGATTATTGATGGACGAAGCTTTGCTAGAGTAAGCGCGGGTTGGCCCTCGTTTTGGCGCACGGTAGAGCGACTTTCTGCGATCGATGCCGAATGCATCTGCGGAAAGACTCCGGGCCACTCCTGTCCTCACCGCAAGCTGGGCGGTCCAGCCAGCGCAATGCAGAGACGGGATCAGAACCTGGGAAGTCGGGGGCTCGGGTATGTCGGGCAAGCGAGGCACGTGCCCCACCGCTCCACCTGTCTCGTCACGATACGTATATGGCTCATTCAGTCCAGATCCTTGCTTTTGATAGAGAGGTCAAATTTGACTTTTTGGTCAACTGGCAACCGATCTGTTGTCATACTCTGGGAATTCAGACCGGCTGCAGAAGAACCGTTTCAAGTCGAGAGTTTTAAAAAAAAAAAACCCACCTCTGCACTTTCTGTGTGTCTCGCTCTCTTGTGTTTAGGCTTCAACGGTTACTTTTAAATTACCGCAATGGGCGCTGTAAATGTTGCCGCTTTTCTGCTGTTAAATTGTATAAATCGTCCCGCTTTCCTGCTGTTCTACACAGATATTTTTATTGTTTAGTGAAGTCATATCAGTTTTTTGGTTGTTTCCAAAATTCAAATAGGTACTTGGCTTTTAAATACCAAAATACTGAACAAAAACACCACAGTAAATTCATTTTCCATTTAATGGCCATGACATGCACATAAAAAAGTGTTGAACTGTCTGTCCGTGAAACATAAATTACTATTTTCAGTTGTAGTGCAGACTTATTGAATGATCATCTCCAGAGATATACAGCGGCAGGGAAAAGTACGTATACGAATAGGAAGAAATCTATAATAATAGCAGGAGGTTATGAGCTCTAACACAGTCTTGTAATTATTGCAGTCCTACCAGCTGCAGCAGGAGCTTTTGGCAGCAATGTGGTGAAAATGATTGTTGTAGGGTCCTGTGTTCCATTTCGCTTAGCAGACGCTTCTTTGGCATTTACATGGCATTTTACCATTTTACTATTTTCGCAGGGTTCAGACTAGAAAAACATTGCTGTCTTTTGAAACCGTTCCACACAGCTGACTAATAGCTTCACTACTGAATTTCTGACTATCAAGACACACAAAATCCCCTCCATCTGCAAGGTTTCCAGACACTGGTCCTTGCAGCACTGCGGTCGACGTTATCGCTCAGTTTAGCTGTTGGCGTTTTGCGGATGAAGCGACAGACAGGGCAGCGGTAGAAGGAACGTCTCTGAACACCATACGAAACATCTGACATTTGGTCGGTCCGCCGGAACCAGAGCCGCGGCGATGTCCTCAGTGATCGTCACACTCAAGAGTGAAGCTGAAAACATATCCAACAAACCACTGTTGTGGGACAGATGTGTCCCCCAGCTTTTCTTCAATCTCCGTACCGACCAACAAAGAGAGCTGAAGACATTTTCCAGAAACCCCAGCAGATTTCTTCTTTCTTTATGCGTCTCTGCTGCTTTCACAGATTATTAATCACACAAGTGTATGTTCTGATAAATTCTGTTTCAGTGTGATGCTCAAAAGGACCATATGTCCTCCTTGCAGCGCTGAGATTAAAGCATTTTAGACACGAGAATGTTGAGTAATTTCATGATTCCAAATGAGATCTTCCCAACAAAACTTTGCGTTTGATAAATTCCATATTGGGGGGAAAAGATCTACCCCCGTGGGGGGCAACTGGTGATGTAGTGGTTAGAGCTGCTGCCTTTGGATCCAAAAGTTGCAGGTTTGATTCCCTCCATCTAGCCGTAGCACCCTTGAGCAACGTACTTACCCTAAATTCCTCCGGTTAAATTACCCAGCTGTATGAATGGATAACTAATGGTAACCTAAAGATTATAAGTCACTTTGGAGAAAAACGTCAGCTAAACAAATAGACGTTATGTAAAAAAAAAACACGGACGAGAGAACTAGAAGAGGATGCTCCTGTGAGAAGCCCTGTCCATATTTTTCTCCTCTGCTGCTTCTTTCCTTTCCTTCATCCATCCCTACTTTCCACCAATCTTATTCGCCATCACCGTTCCTTATGGCCATCAGAAGGGTCTCCTTGGCTGCACAGCGATCAGCTGGCGGGAGCGGCGTAGCACTGCAGCCGCCCCCCTGCACCCCCCACATGGGGATGGAGGACATAGGAGCTGAAATTAAGGTGACAGTAGGGGTCACAAACGAAAGGGCGCACTCCTCCAACCATCCTCTTTTGGGACTGCAGCACCTCTGTCTTCTTCTGGCCTTCATGCACACTGTTGTCATCGTATACGTGAAAAATGCCCCTTGTGCCCAGACTAGAGCCAGTAAGCCTGCCACTGGGGAGGGGACATTTGGTGACAGCAATTGACACTGCAGCTAAAAATAGTTTTTACTTTACACTTTATTCTTGGCTGACTTTTCCCACACACTGAATCACTCCACCCAGCAAGAGAAAAGGAGCACTTTGGATTTGAAGAAGACGAAGTCCCAAAGCAGCCCCCACAAAGCAAAAATATTGCAGATTTTGACCGAATCAATACCTCCATCCTCAAGACTTCCATCATTCTGATCACGTCTGATTGCAACAGTTACGCTGTATGGCAGGTGGGTGGGCGAGGATGGATTTTAGTCACGCAAAGCCAAAAGTCCAAAGACAAAGGCGCTGGCTTATAATGTGAGATGAGTAGCTTTACACTGGTTTACCCATTGATGCAAAAGTTCATTCATACTGGAGCAATTCCTGGTAAGTATCTCCATCAAGGAACTGCAGTAGGAGTTATATTTGAACCATGAACCTTCAAATGACAAGGCAACAGGCCTAAATCCTATACTATTTGTTGACCATGGTGCGCACCTGGTTTCCTTATGTTATTAATCATTTTACAAGTTAATTCATATTTTTAGAGAAGAAAATTCAACTTAAGCCTCAACACTGGCAAAGACGGCTGTATGTTGCTCATGAAGTAATTTGCTGTGAAGTAAAAGATGCCACCTTGCGTGCTGCATTTTTGCACGATGTCTACAACGACAAATTAAATTTAAATTAGTAAAAACAGGCTCTATCTGCCTTTAATCGTGAACTGCGTGAAAGAGAGATCCTTTCGGACATTTTATCACTCATACAAATGGACGGAAAGACAAACGAAAATAAATTCTCACAAAGTATCTCCACACCTCAAGATCTTTGGAATTCTTCTGATCTCTGGAGTTTCCCAGGAAAATGTGGGTTCAGAGAAATATTTCAGGGACAAAGCAGCTTAATATTTATTATAATTCAGTACTGGATATGTTAAAAACTCTAGAATGCATCAGTACCACTTTCCAACTATTATAATAATAATAATAATAATAATAGCTCGTGTTAAACTCAATCCTTCCTTTTGGGGACAGTAGATGAGTCTTGCGCAGAACCTCATGTGAATGATGTACTCTTCCGTAAAACAATAATTTACCATCTCTGTGTTATTTTAACTGGCATCGGAACGCCTCGAAGCGCCTGCCGGGTTTACCGCGGTACCATGGTACCCGGTGTAAGTACCTCGTCTTAGCGGTAGGTGCCGCTGCTGTCGCGGCGATCCGCACCTCCAAGTGTGAGCGTGCGAGAAGCGCAGCTGCCAGTCCGTGTGGGAATATGTAAATACTGCCGCTGCGAGTGTGTGTGTGTGCGTGCGTGTGCGCGTGTGTGCGCGCGCGGGAGTGAGCGCGAGGAAAACGGGGCGATGCCGTTACTTGCGGTGCGCCTTCCGGGAGCCGAGGACACGCCGTAGTAGCGCTCGGTGCCGCCTGACATGTACGGGGATGGAGAAGGGGCCGTCTGGGACCGAGTGGGACGCCCCCGTCGCGACTGCACGTGCTACCTGGGACCCCCGACCACTCTGATGCCCATGTAAGAACGAAGTTACACTCCGCGAGTGCGTCTTCTTAGTTCCCGACACAGGCTCATAGGAACGTAAACATTTTTGCGGTGAACATAGCTGTTTGTAACACACTCTCTGCCGTTCAGATACATAAGTTCTTTATTTATTTATTTTTATCAGAAGGAAACAATTTGTCAGTATTGGAGGAACAAAAATGTTGATTTTTCTATGGAAACAATTATATATAAACAAAAATACCGGGAGGAGAAATCAGGGTGCTTGGGATAAGCCCCTCCACCCCCCCACCCCCCCGTTATGCGTGTAGAAAAATTAACATATAATTTTATCTGACGCTACAGCTGCTAGTAGATGTTTTTACTGATAATGTGTCCATTGGGCAAAACGATTTATCGTGGAGAAAACGATTTTTTTTTTTTGTATGATCATATGTTCACATGTCGGTGTGCTACATACTAGTCTAGTGTAAAATGATGTTACGCAATGTAGTTCTCTGGATACTCTGTACTGTACATCGGGCAGCTTGCTGTCCACGTGTCACTCAAATGTCCATCTCTAGGTGGGCGAAAAACGGCGACTCGTCCCTCGTCCTGGGTGGCCTCGCGTCTCAAAGTTGCGGTGCGTGATGCGTGTCGCTGTGTCAACGCGCGAGACGGGCTCGTGCGCGGAGAAAGCGGGCTGGCCTGGAGCGCGAGCGAAGCGCTGGAAGCGGAAGGCGAAGAGAGAGGCGCGCGCTGTCAGGAGTGGACCTCGTCTCGTGCTGCGCTTTGCTTTGGCGCACGAGGACAGAAGAAGAGCCTCCGCGCGGCTGCGCGGGACTCGCTGCTGCGGGCGGGCCGCGTTGTGCGAAGGGGGGAATTTGCACTCACTCAGCGCGTGTCGAGTGCCCCAAAAACGCGGCCGCGCGCACGACACCCTAAAGTAAAGGGGCGACCCGGAGCGCTGAACGCGATACCGCTGCCCCCGAGTGGGCGCGCGCCGAGACGCGTGAGGTTGCCTTGTCACTCGTTTAAAGCAGGTGCGGAACAAAGAAAGACCTTAACTATCTCTGACACCTTTGCTCAATCAGGGGACGAAATCGGTGGATGATGATGGTGAGGATGATGGTGGCAGTAGTGTGAAGAGCCCCAGGACCCCTGTGCCCCTTCAACACCTCGCCAAAGAGAACGAACCCCACCGGCGCAGATTAATTTCGCAACCCAACGCCCTGTGCTTTTCGGAAACGCCTCCCCCGAAACACACAGACGCACACACTCACCCGCGCTGCGCATTCCGACTAACACGCTACTCTCCCTGTCTTTGTCCTCCAGCGGAATGCGCAGATCCCCGGACGTGAGCCCCCGGCGGCTGTCGGACATCAGCCCCCAGCTCAGGCAGCTCAAGTACCTGGTGGTGGATGAGTCCATCAAGGAGGACTTGAAAGCGTCGCGCTCCGTGGAGGACATCAGCAGCGCGTCCATCGAGGAGCGCATCCTGCGCATCACGGGCTACTACGGCTACCAGCCCTGGAAGTCGGCCTACAGCAGTGAGTCCCATGGCTGTGGACCCAGACCCGGGTTCGAGAGCTGATTCGTTCATTAAAGCTGGAGTTTCGCCAAAAGACACACCTTTCTCTCGTTGTCTGAATTCAACAAGATCACAATACAATACTCATAACAGAGTGTTAAATCATTTTCGCAATGTGTGCATGTTTACCATGCTGAGAAATCTGGTTAATATTAGCAGAATTTTAATACCATGTCAGAGTGCATCTCGTTTTGGCAGTGCCTTCTTCGAATGACTGAAATATCTGCATTTGTGACCCTTTCTGCGAAGCAAAACGGAAACTAATTAGAGGCAGGAGTGTTTTTGTGCATACATTATTAAGTGAAGAGATGCTGGTGCATACAATGCTCCACAAAAGCCAAATAATTAATACATAATTAATAAGAGCACCCAAATGATATATTCTGCATTAAACATGTGTGCTGTGAACACCTCACAGGCCTTTCTTCTTAAAAAAGTAAATTTTATAGAAGGTACACCAGTGTCTCTGAAATTACAGATTACACGCTGATGTTACTTTTCGATATTTCAGTTTCTGATGCTCTACGACTCGGTATTTCAGTCTGTGTGGAGTGAGCATTTTCTCCCTGTGTCTGCATGGGTTTCCTCCGGGTGCTCTGGTTTCCTCCCACAGTTCAAAGACACGCTATTCAGGTTCACCCATAGTGTGTGAGTGACAGAGAGAGTGTGTGTGTTCCACTGATGTATGGATGAGTGACCCATTGTAAGTAGTGTGTCTAGCAGCGTAAGGCGTGTGGGGTAATAAGACTACATAGAGTTCAGTAGAAGTTGTTTTGGAGAAAAGTGTCTGCTACGTAAATCAACGTAAAAAAAGGCAAACCATTTCTATTCCTCCATTGGCTTGGAAACTGTGGTTTGCTATGAGTTGGCCTTGATTTGATGGTGCACTCTCCCATAACTGTAGTATAGCAAATTGTTTCTGGGTAAAAGGTCTGAGATTCTGTAAAGTGATGAGAAATCCTAGAGAATTTCTTACTCTGTGGGTCACATTTAGGGTTAAGGTTAGGTTCAATGTTTGGATTCGCTACAATAATGGTACATGGACCCATGAAATACATTAAAAGGGTTAGTTTTCTTCCAGCTGTATTTTCTGTGAGTTCCTCCAGCAAAGGAATCAGAAAAATTTGCTTGGTCAGCTGTCATGGCTTAGGAGCTTCATCTTTGCTCCACATTCACGCTTTCATCATGTTTTACAGTTCCTTTTCACGCTCACAGCTCTGTATCAGACTATTCATTCTGAATGCATCAATTTCTTCTGCGAAGTGACCCTCCAACAGATGACATCATGTAGAGGTGTGCGTCTTCTGAACAGTTGGAAAGGAGTTCATGTAAGGAAATCTGGTCATGCATATTCCTTGTGCACATGGAAGACATCAGCAATGGAGGAGCTGGAGACGGTCTGGGAGCCCTGATGCTGGGGGGGGGGGATTGAATGAGAGACCCTCACTTGAGTACGCTGACCAGTTTCCACAAACCACTTGTTAGTTGCATCAGGTGCAGAGGGGAGTCTGAGTGAAAAAACCTCCAGCCCCGGTCTTTCCCATCCTTTCTTCACTATCAGATGATATGATGCACGGTTTTCTGACTCATGCTTCTTGATGGGTTTGGCCCGAGGTGGCACAGGGAAAGTAGAACATGTCGTAATTCCCCCTGCATGCTTCCTGCGGTATGTCCTGTGTGGCCATTTGCTGTGCTGCAAACAGAGTCTCGCTCTCCGAAGCTGGGTGTGTGAGCGCCGGTGTAACGTGCACACTCATAAGCGGAAACCGCCTGACCTTTCCAGCTGTCATGTGTTGCATTCGGCTTTTACTCCACGCCTCAGTCCTGCTGTAACGGGGATGGGAGAATTTACAGTACTGGTTTCCTTATGCTTATTGAAGATTACTTTAAAATGTAAGAGGAACATGTCCAAACTGAATGCTCCACCATTCTCACTGTGACTCACGTGACTCACGATTCTCATGACCTACACCCCTATTTCCAGTTTATTCAAAATCTCTTTGTGCTGGATGTTTTTTTTTTTTTTTAGAAATCGTTTGACTAGGATTTAAAAATGTAGCCCATTATTCATTGTCAATAATCACAGACTCAAACTAGTGTAATCTGCTTTTTTTAGCTCAACTTCAGCCTACCATGTTGAATTATGCATTTATTTGCCCAGGGATCTGACTGTATGACAGTGTTTAACACTGGGAGTAAATCTCTGCCCTTGACCAAGTTCTGTCACTTTCATGTCCCATAACTCTCATTCAGAACTGTGTTTTCTCACCAAAATGCAGTCCTACTGGCCAAAGCACATCGTCCACCGACAGACTTCAAACAAAATGAACTACGGTCGGACTTCGGCACACTTAGACGAGGACCAATTAACAACATTTTTACGACACTTTGCATTTTAATTCAACTTATGTTTTAATGTGTCTGTCTTTCTCTATGAACGGGTTTTCAGTCCTTCTCTCACTGTACGCCGCAACTGTTCAGATGTCTGGCTCAAAGAGCTTTTGACCATAGACTAAAATTGTTTGCATTTCCTGTAGGAAAGACACATCAGCATGGACATGTAAGCAATACCAACAAGCTTCAGCAGTGATAAACATTTTCAAATGCGGCACATATTCATATAAATACGATGCACGCCGAGGAATTGAAAAGAAAGAATAATACACTGAGTAATTACCATATTTACCAAAAAGGAACAAAGAGGTAAAGGTATAATAATATAAATATTCATGAGCACTATAACCCCAAACATAATTAGTACTATGGTATAAATATGAATTCTTTTTTCAAAGTCCAGTTCTGTCTTCATATTTGTTGCCTGCGTATTTAGAACGGTTCTAATTTTCTCCTTAAAGAGAACAGTTTTTTTGGTTATGGTTAAACTATGATACAGTACATACTGTAGGCATGGTAGTATGGTGGCACAGTGAGTAGTGTTGCTGTCTCACAGTGCCTGGGTGGTGAGAGGATGTGAGTTCAATCCCCCTTCAGTCTGTGTGGCGTTTGAGTGTTTCCTGGGTGCTCTGGTTTCCTCCCAAAGACGTGCTGTTCAGATTCACCCATAGTGTGTGTGTTCTACTGATGTATGCATGAGTGACCCATTGTAAGTAGAGTTCACTGGAAGTTGCTTTGGAGAAAAGCGTCTGCTAAATGTATGGGACCGTTGTTTTGGAGGGGTGTATTGATTGCTGCAAGGCTTTCAAATAAACAAAGAAATGGAGATGGGCAATGCTGTAGTCGATAAATTGGGAAAAATCTGTCAATGTCAATGCTAGAAACGTTGGACCGGAGTCCAGAGCCAGGTAGCACGAAGTTCCTCAGAGTGTCACATGTTCGGTGTCTTCATTTATCTGAATTTAAGACTCACGTTTTTTTTTTAGTTTTGCATTGGATGAAATTTATTCTGTGGTGTATATTACATTAATTCTAAATTATTATCATGCGTCAACGAGGTGGTGTCCTTACCGATGGTAATTCTGGGATTGACTGATACATCTTTGTCACATTTTTTTAATCATAATCGATATTGTTGTGCCAGCCCAGGGGAATAACATTTGCATTATTTAGAAAGACGTAGTTTCGTAGTTACCGTTTTTGCTGTGTCTATTACAGATGCAATTAAACGAGAGAACATGATCCACTATTCAATACGTGTATAAATTTGCTGTTTGGATATGTGTGACATGGAGAATGTACGAATATAAACGTAAAGGTGGAAGATAACAGCAATGAGGAATGCAAACTCAAACAGCTGGACTCAACCTTATTATTCTCAGTGACAATGGAATTACAGGCTGTAGAATCTTAAGTGACATAACCTGTAGGCCTACTGTGACAAAAGGAATGATGAAGGTGCTGCAGAATGTGGTATATGAAGGAAATTGTAAACGATCCTCCGAGCCTCCATTGTGGTGGGACCATTCATGTAAATAATGCATTTTCCGCTTAGATAATACTGAATTATACAACAGCTCTGGGTGGTTATAGTGGAAGCAGGTTTTGGGGGGAGGACCTACAAAAGTGAAACATACAATATAGACCAGTGAAAATATAAAACATCACATCCCGACCTCTAATTTCTGAAAATGAACCTTTTTTGGCATCCTTACGGACTTGTCAATCCTGCAAGGTCTAAGCAAGTATACAGGACAGCGAGCCCTTTGACCGCCAAGTTATGGGTCAAGCTCGTGTACAACACATGGGTCCTGAGCGATACTCCCTGAAAATTGAGGAGCGCTTTAATATTTGCTAATGCAAAATTAATATAATCTGGTAGTATGTAAGTAGTATGAGACTGATTTCTGATTTTGATTTGATTTATAATTCAATTTTATTATTTTTCAGTGGGGTTGCAGTCATGCATTTTGTAGTGCTGGTGGAGGTCGCATGTTTTCTCTGCGTTCTTGTGGGGTTGCTCTGGGTACTCTGGTTTCCTCCCGCAGTCCACAGACATGTGCCTAAGGTGAAAGGTGATTTCTAAAGTGCGAATGTGTGAGTGAATTAGAGAATTTGGTAGCGCTGCAACGGACGGGTGTCTCTGGATAGAAAACAACTATTAATTTTTAGTTATGAAAAATAAATGACAGCAGCCCCTGGGGATTGGGGGGGGGGCTTTATCCAAAGATTATGAGCAGCACTAGGCAGTGGCAGTAACAAGACCATTTTGGAAACTGTTTTTTTTTTAAAAAAAATACTTCCCATCAGAAAAGGGGGGGCAGTGATGCAAAGAAAGGTGGAGGAGGAGTTTTCATTGCAGCCTCTCACATGGTAAAGCCTTATTCCACAATATCATCTCCAACAGCTACACTTTTATCAGTTTGGGATATTTTCAACACGAGGTCTGCACTGCATTGATTATTTTCCCTATTGTCTTTTTTTCACCTGATTAACTGATTCAGGTGTTCTAGTGGTGTAACTGAATAAATAAATGGGCTATAGGAACCACTGAATTACACTTTTACACATCAGCTTCTGTCGATATGCTTTCATATTATTTTGATATTAAGAAAAATTGATTTTAAATTATTGCATTTAGACAGCGAATAATGTTGCTCACTTTTTTTTTTGAGTAGAAAGCTTCTTTTCTTTTTTTTTTTTTGCCTTTTTCTGCCCAGGAACAAAATTCTGTTACGTAAGGCCATGCAAGTGAATTATTAAAAAGGAAATGGAGATCACATACCTTTCAAATACAGACTAGGACTCTCTTAGATGGGTTTCATCAATGATCCAGGTCACTGCCAACAAACACGGTCATTTGATTTCCAGCAGCTGACGCGGCACCGAAAATAATTGTCACACATTTCGGAATGGATCGATGTGGAACTGCCTGGGGAAAGAGACCAGAGTCTGTTCTAAAGCACTTCCTCTTTCAGGCCTAATTATGGCTTGTCATGGGCGAATTAGTCTGGGTCAAGAATCGAATCATCGAATGAATAAAAGTAGCGTGTGCTGAGAGACCGTGGTTGGTGGAGAACGAAAGGAAAGGTCCAGTGTTAAAAGGTGATGATGACCATTGGCTGTGTTTATTGTATGAGGTTATCTGTACAGTGTTTGCATTTTAAAAGTTGACGTGTTCTGTGTTCCATGTGCTTTTTATACAGTTAGAAATGCAGGGTTACATTTATTCATTTAGCTGACGCTTTTCTCCAAAGCAACTTACAGTGTTAAGGTTACAATTATTTACCCATTTATACAGCTGGGTAATTTTACTGGAGCAATTTAGGGTAAGTACCTTGCTCGAGGGTTAGGGTTCGGGTTAATATCATAAACTCAAATATATTTAACTGATGCCTTTGACCCCCAGCATACAATGTTAGATTTATGTACTACTTACAACAGTGTACCAATTTTTACAGCTGGGTAATTGGTACTGGATCAATTTACGGCGGACTCCTTGCTTAGTGCTGTTACAGTGGGGGTGGAGATCGGAACCTAGACCTTTTGAGTGCAACAAAAGGCAACAGCTACATAAACCACTATTTAAATCCACAGTGCAAAAAACACATGAAGCAAGACCCTAATAACACACAAAGGAGACTGGACACAAAGCTTTAACTTATGCTCTGCAGAACCAGGCAGCAGGGCAGCTGGTAGTGTAGTGGTTAGTGTTACTGCCTTTGGCTCTAAATGTTGCAAGTTTGATTCCTACCTCCAGCTGTAGTACTCTCAAGCAATGTACTTACTCTAAGTTGCTTAGGAAGAGTACCCAATTGTATAAATGGGCAAATAACTGTAAGTACCTCAACATTGTAAGTTCCTTTGGAGAAAAGCATCAGCTAAATGTGACATTTGCAGAGCAGGAAGAATAAACTTAATTTTGTATTTGTACCCCTTCTCACCTCATCATATTTGAAAACTTTCAATCCTCATGCCTACTTATTGATTTAATCAGTTGTATTTGGGTCAGTTCTGTAGGATTTTGCACATGCATTGTAGTAGCGTGACGATTTGAAAGCAGTAACAGCTGGAGCCAGCAACAAACACATCTATCATTGCTATAAAAAGCACGTATAGTACTCTGATGTAAAATATATGTACTGGTATTTGCTTCAAATACACCATTTATCATTGAATATAATTTTGAAAACACATTTTTGTGTTTTTGTATATTTCAATATCAAGTCCAAAATGGATGCAAGAGATTTGTGGGGTTAGCAGTGAGACGAGTCACAAATTAGGACAGACGTACAAAAGGGCGCATTTATACTCTGTAGCTGTTGAGACGTTCTTCCAACTGGGCAATGAGACGCAATCCAAACGTCATTACCGAAAAACAGTATTTTTCTCAGGTTTAAAAGAGGGGCCTACCAGTAAATTGTCTGGGGATTAACTTGGGCTTGATTTCCCCGATTTCAATTCATTGATCTTCCCATAGCCACATACTCACACACTGGGGCAGAAGATGCAGACACTCTCACACATCAAGGGCTTTATCGGCTCGCCACAGCTGTGAGGCCACCAGCTCGGTCCATATTGTTCCCTGAAATGGAAACTCAGCCTCTTTCATTTACCTTCTCCCTCCCCCAGTTTCACTCACTCTCACTTCCTCTGGGCTCTGACAGGATCCCGCACGGACCGCGGTACAAATCTGAGTTTTGCTCATTCCTGCACTGTGTACTCCTTACCATGCTGCTGGGTGGCAGTTTTAACTGAGCAAAAATGGGCATTGTAGGGGCACTGTAGGGGCACTGCACTATGTGCTGGGTCCTGTTCTGGGCATGAGAAGCAAAAGGAGGACAAACAGAAAGAAGGAGCGGAAGGTGGCATGGTGGCACAGCAAGTAGTACTGCAGTCTCGCAGCACCTAGGTGGTGTGAGAGGACATGGGTTTGATGCCTGCTCGGTCTGTGTGGAGTTTGCATGTTCTCCCCCGTGTCTGCGTGGGTTTCCTCCGGGTGCTCTGGTTTCCTCCCGCAGTCCAAAGACCCCCCATGTGGCTCGGTAACCCTTTTTTCCCCACTGTGTGTAAAAATGTGAGTGAATATGTGATGACCCTGTGATGCACTGGTGTTCTGCCAAGGGTGTAACTTACCTCATGCCCTGTTCTTCCAGGATAGTCTCCAGACCATAGTAACTTAGTATTAAACTAATGGTTATGGATAACAAATCAATAAATTAACTTTTTATATATTTACTGTGACCTCACACAACTTTCCCAAAAATGTTTTGTTTATTTGAAGTCTATCTTATAATGTCATACCAACCATTTCTTTATACTGTTACACCAAAATATTCTGGTTTATCCAAATTCTTGCTCATCCATCCCCTTAAGCAAATAAATGCTGATGCAGATACTTTCCCCCTCAATTTAACCAACTGATTTAATGGTTTGTAATTTTACTTACATATAGATAAAATTTTGACTAAGAAATGATTGTGCCTGTCTATCTTTCTGGGTGATTTAGCTACATTGTACTGGAGTAAAATCACTCTTGTACAACCAGTCCTAAATAGCAGGTTTAAGTCATTTTTATGGTATTATAGTCGGTTATAGAGTGGAGACGGCCACAGGGTGGAATTAGGGTGCAGAACAACAGGTTTCCCAGCAGAAACCCACTATATTGTTTTTTTTTCTTTTAAAGTAATTAAAATAAAATTAAAAAAAAACACAGCGAGAAAAAAGGCAACAGAACATCACACTGCCCAAGACCTCCCCTTAGTTCTCAGACCAGCTGCCTTTAAAGTCTATACTGATTGTCCCTGTATTGGCAGCAGCTGGTCTTCATTGCACCTCTAAGGCACGGCAGGGGCAGGCGGTAGGGTATTGTCCATCCATGCTGCCTCGCCACTGGTAGCAGAACAGTACCAGCCACCTGCTCACAGGAGTCAGTACTGCTTTTGATGCTTTTAAGGTTACTTGCAGAATCCAGCTGAAGTTGCTGCAGTGCTATACTGTATAAATGAGATGTGTTGCAATGCAAACATAGAGCTATGATGAAAGAGTAAAGACACGTTAATTTTTAATCAGATTTCACTGGATAAAGGATCTCTCTTAAGTGGATAAATAATGTAATCAGTTATGTTTCAAGAGGATACAACTGTTGGAGTTTGCTTCCAAAACATTGTGCATTGGGGGCGTTTCCTGCAGTAGGTTTATAAATGAAGGATGAGGGTGGCGGTAACATGTGACATCTGTTACGTATCTAAGGACATCTGTAACGTATGACTCATTCTGGGCTACTGCCGCTTCTCCATTGACAAAGAAAAATAGGGATGTCGTCCAAAGAATATGACGATACATTCAAAACATCCATAGAAACTGCTATCAGAAAACCAACACGTTTTCCAACAGCAAGGGATTTTCATGCAGTCTTTGGCTATTCGCAAAACTTTTGGGACATTCTAAATATCACATTTCGAAAGTAAAATTTGGTTTTCATCCCTTCCAATGTTTACGACTGACGGATTGGAACGGAGTACATGAACAGTGAATGAATTTGGAAATCATGATTGCACGCGCTTGTGGCTAAACGAGCCACCCTCTCGCATCCCCCCCGTACTAGACCGCTCTCTTCATCTCTTCTGATTAGTGATCTTGTCTCAGCTAAATACAGAGAAATGGGAATGGTAAGAGAGAGGGCTTGGGGATGCAGTGCTCCAGAGGTCACACAGTGCTGTAACCCAACATTTGTCACACATCAGCAACATCTTTTTTTGATTTGCCACGAGAGATCAGGGTCTGGAAAGTGCACAGTCATTTTAAGGCTTCATCAACCATATTAGCAAAAATGCAAAACCCCTTTCGGCTAACAGTCACAGTCTTATATTGCTTTTCTTTAACTAGAACTGCGTACATTAAGTCACAGCTGAGCCCGATGGGGTGTATAAGGCCAAACTCAAATGCTGCTTTCTGGATGGAATGAGAGGACTTAGCCTTTAGACTGACAGTCTCTTTTTTTTTTGGAAAGGCACAGAAACTGACGAACATGGATGTAAGTCTAGGACACTCTTTAGGAATCAGGTGAACAATAGCCTATCATTTATTTACTCCCAGGAAATACAGGATATGTGTATAAAGAGGCATGCTTTTAGGTCGGAGCTGGATAGAAATGTGTCATATGGGAATGCAACGTCTGCAAGCGTCTACAGGTAGAATTTGGTTTGAACAGCACGTTTGGACTCTGTGTGTATGTGTGCTTCAGAAGGTTTACTGCAACAAGTAAGCAGTCCAGATCTAGTGCAGGTGTTGAGGTTTGAGTGATACCGGTCGGCGTACATGGAGCAGAACTTCGTCTTTGAAAGGGTGGTGCTGAACGGACAGCAGACCACTGCTATTTGCCTTGCTGCTATTATTAGATTGCGGTCGTGATGCTGTCTGAGGTGCATTGTGTGCTGTAAATGTTCTGATCATTCCTACTGGTGGAAAAGTGATACTTTACTGTGTTCACACAACTGAGCAACGTACTGTAATTTACATTTATTTACTTAGCAGACGCTTTTAAGTCCAAAGCGACTGCCAATGAACTCTATATGTAGCGTTACCAGCCCAAACACGTTATTCACCATGGTGACTTACGCTGCTAGGTACACTCTTTACAAAGAGTAAATACATCAGTAGAACACACACACTCTGTCACTCACACACTATGGGTGAACCTGAGCAGCATGTTTCTGGACTATATCTTTGGATGTAGACCCTTTGCTGATAATACAATGAAGCTCAATTGAAATGATGTAACACTCTATACATGACAAATGAAGTAGTTTAGCCCAGTGCAACTGTGTGGTTCTGATGTAAAAAAAAAAAAAAAAATTCAAATTATCAGTATACTTTTCCACAATTGTGTCTGACAGTCTGATGTAATGTACTAGATGGCACTGCTGTATCTGAATATTTTTGGACTGCATACAGCATATTATAATCACACTGAGCAGTTCAGTCTTTGTACTATCCAATCCCTTTGCTGTGAGAAGGGCTGTGAAAATGGAGCCCCTACGTGTTTTGTATTAATTTCTGTGATTTTCTGGCAAAGCTGAACCTTTTCTTTACCTTTTTGGTGCCGTTGTAAGCAGCTTCGTGGAGCTGGTGGATAACGGAAATGGGCAGGTATCCAGCGGATTTCAGATCCATCTTCCCATTAGGATGCTGAATCCTGCACACCACAGAAATGAATTTCCATGAGTCCCAAATCACTTAAGCAGCTGAATATATCTAACGTGGCTGCAAGAGAATTAGAGTGACAAACAGTATATTAGGCTTCTTTAATAAATTGGGTGGGGTTTTCAATGCACGTACAGAGTTGCTCGTAACTGTAACTGAAACACTGAATTAAAAATGTACATACTGATGGCGTCAATACCACAATCTTTTTTCCCCAGATATTCTGCACAATGCATAAAAATATTTTTAGAAATCTCTATTTTCTATTATTTAAATCTTTTTTTTTTTGCAAAAATTGGAAAAAAACTTTGTCTTGGCGTGCCTTGTGGCAGACTGGCATCCCATCCTGGGTGTGTCCCCTCCACCTGCAGCCTTGCGCCCTGTGTTAGGCGCCGGTTCGCCGTGACTCCGCTCAGGACAAGCGGTTGTAGACAGTGTGTGTGTGTGTGTGTGAGAGAGATGCTTTGTTGCCAAGATGCCACTCTCTTTGAAACCTGTGCACTCGTTTTGTTCTTCTGATATTATGTCTGTAAGGCCACAGAGCTGACTGGTTAATGCTCCTTTCACTGCCCCCCCCCCGTTGGCAATGTAGAAAAAACACATCGTCACTCAGTAAAACCAGGAGCGAAAACTCAGCCATTGTAGATTAGACTGCATCTAAAAATGGACTCAAAAAAATCCCAGCGTGCCGAGCCATTTCCGTCTGCCCAGAGCTCCAGAAGAAGTGTTTCGCTGACCAGCCTCTCACACATCTGCTCTCACCACGCACACCCTTATCTTCACAAAAAACAGCCCCACTCCGCCCCCAGAATAACGGCCCTGTCTCACAACAACCCTCATCACACGTCACCTGTGGTCCCCTTCAGCACTCTCAGCCATTATAGTACAATTCCCCCCGCTTTCTGCAGCCTTGGCCTGTAACATAAAAGGAATAGCTGAAAAACTGTCACCCATGACTAATAGTTCTGCGCTGGAGAAAGAGAAAACAAACAGAAGCTGGTGTTAGTAGAGCATGAACAGCTGTGGACAGCTGGTACTGTAGCGCTTAGAGCTGTTGCCTTTGGATCCAAAGGTTGCAGGTTTGAGCCCCACCTCTGGCTATAGTACCCCTGAGCAAAGTACTTACCCAGCTACTGTAAGTGAACTAACATTGTAAGCTGCTTTGGCGGAAAGCATCAGCAAAATGAATAAATGTGAATAGAGCAGAGCAGCAAGGAATGGTGGAAGAGACTGTGGACTGCTCTTCCTGCGCTGATGAGCCATTCACCCTGCATGCTCAAACTGGATTAATTGGGCTCTATCCAAGTGTTCATAGATTTTCCTCTGGCGTCAGCTCATCCTATGTTTCAGAGACGAGACGAGTCCACTCGTCGTAGAGAGTTTGCTAGGTGCAAAGGTGGGGGTTCTCTGTGAAGACAATGGAGTGGGTGGATAGCAAAGACTCAAAGCTGCCAGGGGTATTGAGTTGGGATTGTATTGTGGTGGGGTCACTGTGCCAGCACCAAAGGGAATGTGCATTTGGCACAGCTCCATAGATGCTTCATAGCAGTCGGAGAACAGAGACACGATGAGCTGCTGTTACTTGGACTGTAACCAGTGAGGACCATTGCTGGGTTTGTGCTGCCTCCCTGCCACCCACCCAGGTTATTCAGCAGGGGCCCCGGAAGGATCCCGCAGTGGTGCAGGGTTGGCGGTGGGAAAAAGGACGACACTTCTGCATGAGCTGATGTTTCCATAATAACCAGTATTACAACCTCATGCTTGTGAGCAAAACATGAAAGACAGACAGAGATGGAATGTGGAAGTTGTGGAACTGTCAGCAGGCTACAAAAAATTCCCAAAAAAAGAGGTAAAAGCTTCAGCTGCAAAACATGAAAGTCAGTCCATGGTGTGTATAATGGGTATAAAGCAGCATGCTTTTAGGTCGGCGCTGGATAAATGGGTGTCACATGGGAATGCATCATCTGCCTTGTCGTTTGTGGCGTTTCCATCTCACCACAATGAACATGCAAATCTCTATGGGCAGGAACATTTGGCAAACGAGTAACGCGGAGATGTCACTTTTGATTCAAAGTATCGTCACATATTTACATCCTTGGGTTTAAGCCACATCTGCTATCAGCACAAAGGGCTAAAGAGGAGAGAATATTTGTTAATTTTGTAATGACTCTTACTTTTTGTATATTTCCTGTTGCAAAACTCTTGAGCTTGAACTGGTTTCTTATCCTAACCCTAACCCTATCTATTTCAACTGTTGTGTGCTCAGTTGCAAAAGATTAAGACGTCGTAAAGAAAACATAGGAAATACAGTGCAGGTCTCACAAGACCGTGTTTCTCTTCTGGATGCTCGTCCATGAACGAATGCATCAGTCACAGTGATCACCCACAAGCCCCATAAACATACTGCAATAAGTATAATCAGAAACAGATTTATCTGGGCAAGTATGCACACACATACAGGGAATTTGGCTTCGGTTCCCAATGGCTCATAGTATAAAAAAAAAAAAAAAAAAAACACCCCATACGTTTATACACATATAAACATACACACAAACAACAAGTGCAGGGATGGAAAGGAATAACTCATGTTAACACCGAAATCATGCACTCAGCTTGGTTAGCAAGAGTAGTTCTCTGGAATTACGTTACTTAACTCCAAACTTGAATAAATCAACCAAACCAAAATCGAAATGTTCCAATATTAGCAAGAAAGCAGAATACAAACAGTGAGGATAGTTCAGCCTGCTTCCTCTTTCAGCTCCAGTTGCCCAATCCCTCCCATCACGGAGGCAATAAATGCCTACGAGAAGCAAGGTAGAGGAGGGATGATGGAGACAAGCAGCATGGGGTAACAGCAGGCTTGCCTGTTTGCAGAATTCACCGGCAATGATGGGGGATTGTTGAATTGGTGCTGAAAAGCAATGGTGAAAGCGATGAGGTCGTCTTAGAATCCAACAAGGCGGTGAGGCCACAAGCCCTTGGTCCTATTGGTTTTGATTTCTGTCCCATTTTGACTGATGAGTCACATTATTTTTCGTTTATACAATGAAAGAACTGAACTCGACAAGACAGCGTCCCTGCCTTCCTGTGTCACACACAGCTACGGAGAGTTCAGCCCAGACTCTGTACGATTTACGCGTTTACGTGCGTGCCTGCTCACCATTACGTGTGCTAAGGGTGAATTTGTGTAAATGTGAAATGCGCACGTTCCTTGCCTCTGAGATAAACCTGGACGGTTATAGGTGGCACAATGGCACAGTGAGGAGCACTGCTGTCTCACAGCATCTGGGTGGTGCGAGAGAACTTGAGTGGAGTTTGTATGTTCTCCCTGTGTCTGCATGGGTTTCCTCTAGGTGCTCTGGTTTCCTCCCACACTCCAAAGACATGCTGGTCAGGTTCATCCATAGTGTGTGAGTGAGAGTGTTCTACTGATGCATGGATGAGTGACCCACTGTAAGTTTTGTATCTAGCAGTGTAAGTCACTTTGGTGAATAAGGTGCGTGGGCTCATAACACTACATAGTATCCACCGTAAGTCATTTTGGAGAAAAACGATCTGCTAAATAAATGTAAAAGCTTACAAGGAAAATAATGAACACATTCATACATAATTCACTGTCACTTTTCTACAACCAGACTATTCTCTATTCAAAGCCCATTATTTTTACAAAACGCAGGTTTTATTTCTCAACGTTGCATAAAGGAACAAGAAAAAAAAAAAAAAAAATGAAATAAGTGAATTCCAGGGTTAATTAGTTCAGTCAACCCAATTATGAGCCATGTCAAAATGTGCACAAGATAGAACACAAGGACTTGGAGAGCATAATTCCTGGACAATGAATGCACACATCACTTATGCGTAAATCTAAAAATCCCAGTGAGACGTGTCTTTCCCCACACAGATTGTTGTAAAAACACATCGTGACTTAAGCAGAGCTTAGTGATCTCAGGAAGAGAGCTGGAAGTACTCATTTGTCTTAAAGTAGTTTGCTCGCAACGGTAGCGAGGATTAGCATTCATTCCCACCATTCTTCACCGTAATTTAACAGTATTAACATCATTCGTCTCCATTGAAATACATCAACACGCATTTTCCCACAGAAATGCCTGTCATTGCGTGGGGGGGACGGGGGGGGGGACGGGGGGGGGGGACGGTGTCTGGCTGGCAAGAATGTCTAATTTAAAATGGCACTTGTTTTTCCCTGACCTTTTATCCACCGTTTCTGCATCTACCGATGTACTGCAGAGCGGCGTCAGTGTCAGCGCTGCTGCTCTGTGCTCTCCTAGAGGTGCTGAATAACAAATTCAAGTCACTCCATGCTGGATCAAAGGTGGGGAAAACATTGTTTCTACGGCATGTTGTCCGACGTGTTGAAATAAGCAAGCGATTTGAATCTGGGATGGGGTTAAATGTGAAATTAGAAACAGCTCCCTCATGGGAGGCAGAGCAGCTGGGTGGTGCAAGAGGACATGGGTTTGATACCCGCTCAGTCTGTGTAGCGTTTGTATATTCTCTCTGTCTGTGTGGCTTTCCTCCAGGTGCTCTGGTTTCCTCGCACACTCCAAAGACACGCTGTTCAGGTTCATCCATAGTGTGGGGGAGAGAGAGAGAGAGAGAGAGAGAGAGAGAGAGAGAGAGAGAGAGAGAGAGAGTTTCACTGATGTATGGATGAGTGACCCATTGATGAGTATCTGATAACTCCCTAAAATTCGTTGGAAGCCACTTTGGAGAGAAGCATCTGCTAAATAAACAAATACAGAATGTCAGTGTTTTGTACATCTGAGAACTACATGTGTGACTGGCCTGCATCCGTCCCCAGGTCCTGGACAGACGCATTAGTTGAATCTGACACACCCACAGGCCGTGTTTATTTTCGACCGCAGGGCCTCTCGCTTCTGTTCGGCGTGGATCTGGTGCATCGCAGGGGGCCAATCAGAGCTTGCAGTTCAAAAAGTAAAAGTGACACTTTGGGTGATTGTGTAGGATGGCATTTGTTAAAGCATTTCACCGAATAGGAAACCCAACTGCTCTCTATTCTGGTGCTAATCAGTCGCTCCTGGAAAATTACACAGAAATGCTGCAGGAGTGCAGAACTACTATAAAAACCATGTATAAAAACACTGACATATCTGCATATGACTTATGAGCCTTAGAGTCAATGGAAATTTAGATTTAAGTTCCATCTCTAATAAGAAATAGCTTACCGATTTGGTAGCCAGTGAAAAATAAAGCAGCAGAGAAGCAGAGAGGGTGGTTGAGAAGTAAAGTGGAATGTGGAGAATGAGGGAGGCTGGTAGGGAAATACAAAGAGCTGCAGGGAAGCTCTGAAGTCACCAGTGAGATCAAGCGCTAGTGATGTGGTGAGGGGAGGGTGGCAGGACAAGGAGATTGTGGAGAGTGAGGGACAGGGCTGCTCAAGGAGCAAATGGGTTGGGTGAGTAAGGAAGGAAGGAGACGGCGAAGCAGCCGAGGCCCTAGTGAAGCAACGCTAATGCGCAAGGTGTCATGAAGAAAGGCCGTGGCGGAGGGAGGTGGGGAGGGGATAGCCCTCCCCTGTGCAGTGTCAGCATTTGTCACATCCAAGCACCCAACACATGAGCTGCGGTGGTGCGCTGCCGCCCTGGTCTGAAAGCATGGCGATTAGAATCGTGGCTAGAGATGGATCTGAGGAGACAGCCAATAGAGGAGGACAGAGAGATGGGGCAGAAGGGAAAGACCCAGCAACCTGGTTGGGTCTCCTCCAGGCTGCCAGCAGATTCAAAAGTGAGAATGTATTCTTGTTAGACTATTATTAAAACCAACCATAGTTGCTTACAATGCGTTACGTTTTACTTTTAAAATGCGAATGCTGACAATGTCCCAGATGACCGTTCTCAGACAAGTTCAGGCTCTTCAGTGTTTCCTACTGAGTCAGACAGAGCTGGGTGATGCTCCCACGGTCATACATGAGCTCACATTTGGCTGTGCTGTGAGGGAGGGAAGGAAGTAAGGGAGAGAAGGACAGCGGAGAATAAGAAGAAGCCGAAGGAGAAACGCAGCAGCGGTTCTCCTCCATTCCTGTTGAGCTTGACTGGACGCACACTTCTTAAAAAGGACATTTCCGGAAACCTGTCAATCACACTGACTATAAAAGCCCCACAGATGTATAGTACATTTATTAACTTAGCTGACGCTTTACTGCAGACCGCTCTCTGGCAGGTCTGAGGTTGAGTCCTGCTTGGGGTGCCCTGGTTGCAGACTACCAGTGTGTGTTTGATCTAAAAATGACTTATAGCGTTAAGGTACTTTAAACTACTTGCAATTATTTACCTATTTATACAGCTAAGTAATTTTACTAGAGTGCTTTAAAGTTACTGCCTTGCTTAAGAATACTAAGTTGGAAGTGGGAATGCTTTCACCACTACACTACCAGATGTCCCGCTTCCCTTTTATTACACCCCCCCCCCCCCCCGCCCCCCCGCCATTTCCACTGCTCCCCTGTTGATGGTGCCCCACACGGTGAGCTCAACAACCTTGCTGGGCAGCAGGTACGAGCCCTCCAATGGACTCTAAACCCCAGATGGAAAGTAGGCCAAGCACCTCCGCACCACACACCCACAGTCTAACACTCCCGAAACTACTCTTGCACACAATAACACAAATTCCTGAGATTTTTTTTTAACCCTCTGCAATAACTTCACCCCATGAGACTTAATGATCCCAGGACCAGTTTTCACAGCCTTTCCCCCCCTTGTAGATTCCTGAGTGGTGCTTGAGAGCAGTTTCACATTCACAGGAGCCAGCAGGTGGAAACGGCTCCACTGGCACACAGCAGAACGGGAAGCAGAAGCATCTCACACACCCTCATATTACTGGAAGGAGCTTTTGTCTGCCTGAAAGCTCTGAAACGCACCGATGTCTCAGAATTCAGCCCCTTCGTCTTCCATGCCAGGACCCTGATGTTTCATTTCATTTCAAGACAGAAGAAAGGCACGTCGCAGGGGTTTCTTTTGTGGCGTCTCGTTGCTATGAGCCCCCACTTGGTGATCTCTGCTCGAAATGGACACAAGAGACTGTGATAGCGGAGGATTAAAGGCAGGTATAACGGCTCAGCAAACTACAGCCTGGAGCCTTGAGGAAAAACCAAAAAAAGCTGGAAAGTCTCAGTGGGAGATAAAAGTTGAATCATTTATGTTCTATATGGCGTACCGTGCCGTACTGTGGTACTCATTCAGTCTCTGCCCCTCATGAGCGAAGGTCTTTTTAAGTGTTGATTTGAAGCTGTCCCTCTGCTGTGTTGGGATGGGTTCAGTGAGTGCCTGCTGTGTGGTGGGTCTGGGGTTCGAGCCCTGCTTGGGATGCCTTGCAACAGACTGCTGTTCCATCCTGGGTTTGTCCCCTCCCTCTTCGACCTTGCACCCTGTGTTGCCAGGTTAGGCTCTGGGTCACCGTGACCCCAATTGGGACAAGTGATTGTTGACAATAGATGGACTCTGCTGTGTACTCAGTGTATGTCCAAACCTGGCTTCACAGTCCTGGGGGGGTGGGGGGTGCTCTTTGCCTTCGGCAGCTTCGCCACAGCCCACAGTAAGCAGGCGCCAACTTCCCGCAGCAATCCCTGCAAGAGGTTGCTCTGCTGCGATGATTTGAGATGCTTTTCTCTGCACTCTTCAGCCGAGCTCAGAGGCAGCCGAGAGACACATGTCTGAGATCGCCACGACTCCATAAAATTAACCACAGCCTCAAATCGCCCAGTGCTCTGCTGTGGGAGAGACGCAATTAGTTGAGCCCAAGACAGGTGCCACAAGGCCGGAGGCACTAAGCGCTCGCTCTCCCTTACCTGCCTGATTCCAAGTCCTTGTGCTTGAGCAGCACCTTCCGATTAGACGCGGCAGGACTGTACCAGTTTCGCACCACTAATTACTTTGCCATAATTTGCAGCGATTGCTTTACAAATCTGCACTAAGTAGTAAGAAAACAGGAAAACGAGCTGCAAGGTAGCTCCTCACCTGAGAGTCTTGTGGAGGCAGAGAAATAGAACGTGAGCGGTCACTGTCGGTGTCCATTATCTTTGTGTCTGCGTCCGCCGGTAGGAAGCATGTAGAACACATGCAGCGGTAGAGGTGTGTGAGCAGAACAGCGAACGCAGGGCAGCTAATGGATGCTGAAGGGGCTTTGGCACACATGCCATGCTTGTGCCTATTTTGGGTCGAGGGCCTCGTTTCGTGATGCCAAGCAGTTGGCGCGAGCGTAGGGAATTGACCCCAAATGGTCGGGTGAAGATGTTCTTTTTTGACAGTTGCGCAGTCAATGATGATGCAGGACCAGTGGATGGGGGGGGGGTCCATTCTGTGCCGCAGGGCAGTAAGCAGTCGAGTTGAGGGAGCTCAGAGGTACGTTGCTTGTTAACCCTCCATGAGATCCAGGATTTACAGTTGTTGCAGCAGCTCACTCATTGACTGACTCAGACCTTCAGATGGTAATGAGGATGCTGCTGATTTTTCATCAAGCCCCCCCACTCCCAAAAGGACATAGCCACACAAGCAAGACAAAAAAAAATGAGCAAACAGAGCTCAGCACTATGTGTGTTACAGGATAATGCTGATTAAAACAAACAAAAAAAAAAAAAAAAAAAAAAAAAACCTTTCCCCCCCACCACACTGTTAATTGAAGCCTAACAGCACAAGATTGGAACAGCTACAGCCACTCTCGTGCACTGTCATGCAAAGTAGGGAAACAGCGCCACCTGCAGTCCAGGGAACCAGGGAAGTTTCATTTGTTCACCTGCTTTCCAGAAGCTCTAGTGCTGGTCAGTGCCTGCAGATCACACACTCTCAGTCTCTCCTGCTCATCTTAGATCATACTTGTTTTGCAGCACCTCATGTTTGATTTTTGCTGTTTAAGATTTCTTAGATGACACCCACAAAAAACTAGTTTGTTGCCAAAATTTTGATTTCTGCTTTAAATACTTTATCCCTATGAGAAAACATAGGGACTGATTATTACTGTGATTATCTGTGCATTATGCACCTGCTCACTATCAATGACTGCTTGTTAGAATTTTCACAGATTTATTTTACTGAATTCTAAGTCTTCACAATTTTTACAAGTGGTTGGGGGGGGGGGGGGGGGGGGAATACAGTATTCTGTCCAGTAGAAGTTGCACAGTGACCAGTTAATCTTACTGTTGCACTAAAACAGAAGAAAACATGAATTTACAGTTAATGATGTTAGAAGCACCAAAGAGCACGTTTTAAACTGTTTGGGAACAGTAGAGATGAGTCAGATTTGGAGGATCTTCACAGAATGCTTCCAATGGCCTATAATGAGAGAAGTGCTTGGTAAATATGGTATGGCTGGTAACAGTGATAAATGTTATTCCATTTTCATTCAAAAGTTGCAGATTTTATCACCACAACTGGCTGTAGTACCCTTGAGCACTGTATTTACCCTAAAAAGATTGCCCAGCTGTATAAATAGGTAAATAATTATAAGCTTATAACTAATAATTACTGTAACATGAAGTTAGGTGGCAGCCATCCGTACTCGCCACTAGGTGGCAGCTCTCCGTACTCGCCACTAGGTGGCAGCGTTATACCAATCAATAACATCACTTAGGGATTTCAAGTTTTGCTACTAGCTGAATTACATTCACTAGATGTCAAATAAAATGGGATTACAGCTCTGGCCCAGGATAAATACTGTTCAGAGATGGTGTTTCTCCACACAAGGTACTCTTATAGGCTTTTAGCAAAGTAAGAAGTACAGAGAAAGGAAAGGGAAGGTAACTCCCTGATACTGACTGATCTGATAGAGAAAGTAGATTATAGTGATCGCTGATAGTCTAAAATTAGATAATATGGAATGCGAGCTCCATTTTTAAGAATGAAATCTGTTAAATTTACCTAGCCGAGACCAGAAATTGATGCAAAGTGAATTTCCAGAACTAAAAACATAATTTCCACATGCTCCATGAAACCCAAAAACTTTTCTAAAATGTGTTGTGCATCTCATAAAGAAACTTAATTTTGTTGTGATGGCATGTATAATGCAATCCATTTGCCACTAAGGTCATTCCAACGGTAATGTGGTATACAAAACCATTTCAAGTCTTGACATTTACATGGCTTCTTATAAATATCTGTATAAAACATGAAGTTATAAAATGAGCATTTATTAGCCATTTTGAATTGAAAGACAAAGATTAATTTATTTTAAAAAAAAGTGGAGTTATCAAGATGAGAAAACCATTTTCAATGTGACAATGTACTTGGCAGTGATTAAACGTACTGGCAGTGCACCCCTTGTCCAGAGATGCAAACTGGAGAATGGATGGATTATATAAAATTAGATTTCACAAAATGAAACTTCAGGGAAGCAAAGTTCAATAAAAAAAGTTACTGAAATGGGGAAACAAGATAAATTTAAGGTTACATATAAGAAGCAAGTTCTGAAATACACGAAATATAAGAATATATTAAAGGAACTGAAAGATTAGTAGCTTTTCCCTATCCAAAATGATTATTATACCATATAATCAGAACAGGCTTCATTGCCAAGTATGACAGAAACTTCTACAGCACAGACAGAATGACAGTGACAAGACACAAATGAGAAGATAGAATATGTGAATAAAGGATAAAAAAAATATAAAAATATACAGTACACAGTATACAAAAAGTCACTAGACATTGTATGTATGTACAGGTATGTTCTATACAAATGCAAGGGAATGTGAGTAAGAGATATGATGTGATAAATAGTTATAAATATCAATAGCATTGTGTATTGCACTGCTTTACTCTCTAGGGGGGATTTAGCTGTTCATAAGGTAGATGGCCTGAGGAAAGAAATTTTCTTGTGCCTGGCTGTCCTGGTGCTCAGTGCTCTGTAGCGCCGGCCAGTTTTTATGTTTATTATTGTACAAATTAGCACCAGCCTCTGCGTACCATACATGATACAGTACTATACACACTCAGAGGTGGTGCTCCGCATTCAGTTGGCTAAACAAATATTCTTAGAATTAAAATCCTACAACTCAATTAACAAGTCTTTATTAAAATTCTCCCAGCAACTTATAACTAGAAAAACCCAAAGAAATGTTAACAAGGTTATGATGTCCAATAAAATACTAGGCCCAAAATCTCATCAAATAACTGCAAACGAAGAGAATTAATACTAAGAAGTGCAGTTACACATTGGGGCACCGTGGCTTCGGATGGGACGAAGAAAGACAGAGAGAGAGCGTTCATCGCGAACGTTTTATTTAAACACCCGTACTGAGCAACGTAACACTCAGTCCTACAACCTGTTACCTCCAGGATCTGTGCAGCCAATCCACTTTGTCAGGTGTCTTTAGCGCTCCCAAGACCTACCGAACAGGCTACCGGAACACGGTCACCCCATCATTTCCCCCGGAAGCGCCCCCCAGTGGTTGTACACCTACATTCCACGTTTTTCCCATAATGCAACTATTTACACAAAACACATATTCCCGCCTAAACACAGTAACATGATTATACACAATAACACAACGTTGCAATATTACAAACAATAACCTCACAGTTACATTTCACACAAACACATTCTATAAGTTTCGTAGAGAACCTTCCTTCTCTCGCACACAATTAATGCTTCGAATAAAATTTTTAATCACAACACCCCCCCGGCTGCATGCCCCTGATCAGCGATCGCAGCTTGAGCTGTTGTTGTCACGTTGTGTATGTTGAGACCAAACAAATGCAATGGTCGCCTCACTCTCGCGAGTAAAGACAAAAAAAACCGCAATTTACCTCAGGTGAAGCTCCAACGAGGCCCGAGGAACTTCGCGCGGTGCCGGGAGCACGACGAAGCGCAAATCGGGGTCTCCTCCGTCCTCCGAGTCCGAGCGAGGCAGCTCGACGTGACGGCTGAAAACTCAGTTTCCTAACGAAACGTCTCGTTGGACACAACGAGTATACCGCGGAAACATATCTCTACACAATTAAAATTAATTTTTTTCTTTTTTTTTTTCCATTTTTGGTTGTTCAAATATCACCACCTCTCTCCTCACATCATCCCACCCACTTGCACTTGTCTCTCTCTCTTCCGGACACTTCCAGAAGCGTCTCGAAACTTTCCCGTCCGTTCTATTCCTCTTTCCTTTAATCGGTTTCCCCCAAACCAAAACCCAATCAATTTGCAATAAATGCAAAACTGACATCAATATAGGTTGTACCTGTTCCAACACGTGTTGGCACGGCTTCAACCAAACTATATTGTGATGCTTATTTAAACCTTCAAAAAGTGAACTTACGAACTAGTAGCTCTACGGGGCTACATATAACAGCTATTAGGGCTGTAGATGATAGACCATTTCCAATAAATAAAGAATAATCTTAAACACTAACCTCAGTCTTCATCACTTGGCTTTGTCATGGTGGTCCAGAACCTATCCTGGAAGCAAGGTGCTCAGATAGGATGCACCCCGCACAGGACGCCAGTGTAACAAAATTGCGAACCTAGTACTTGGCATAATTATTGCGTTTTTCCGTTTGATACATTAATTTGGCAGCCAATTTTATTTCAAAGCACCATTTGTATTTTAATGTATGTAGGAGAGGGGGGCGTGGTGGCGCAGTGGGTTGGACCATGGTCCTGCTCTCCGGTGGGTCTGGGGTTCGAGTCCCGCTTGGGGTGCCTTGCGGCGGACTGGCGTCTTGTCCTGGGTGTGTCCCCTCCCCCTCCAGCCTTATGCCCTGTGTTGCCAGGTAGGCTCCGGTTCCCCGTGACCCCGTATGGGACGGGCGGTTCAGAAGGTGTGTGCGGTGCAGTGGGTTGGACCGGGTCCTGCTCTCCGGTGGGTCTGGGGTTCGAGTCCTGCTTGGGGTGCCTTGCGATGGACTGGCATCCTGTCCTGGGTGTGTCCCCTTCCCCTCCAGCCTTATGCTGTGTGTTGCTGGGTTAGGTTCTGTGACCCCGAATAGGACAAGCAGTTCAGAAAGTGTGTGTGTGTGTGTGTGTGTGTGTGTGTAGGAGAGGGGGGTGCAGTGGCACAGTGGGGTGGACTGAGTCCTGCTTTCTGGCAGGTCTGGGGTTCGAGTCCTATTTGGAGTGCCTTGTGATGGGCTGACGACCTGTCCTGGGTGCGTCCCCTCCCCCTCCAGCCTTACGCCCTGTGTTGCTGGGTTAGGCTCCGGTTCACCACGACCCCCGCTTGGGACAAGCGGTTTCAGACGGTGTGTGTGTGTGTGTGTGTGTGTGTGGAGGCACCACAGTGGTCAGAGCCGTCACCATTCAGCTGTAGTCCATTGTAGTCCAACTGTGAATGTCTTTCAGTGGAAGCCTGTACGACACAACTGACGCAGAGAGGGAAGTCAAAGTTCGGGATTCTTCCTTTCAGAACCATGGACAGTTACATCGTTGACCGAAACGCATTTGGGTCTCTGTTCGCGGTCACAGATCGGTGTCATTTACGCTGCTATTAATCTGTAAACGGGAGGTATTTGTACAGGCCTCGTCCGCCGCTTATTCACTCGTTCTGATCCCGCCGTTCTGTTGAGCGGTAACTTTCTTAAACCGTGTGTTCGGTTCACACACGTCAGTAACCCTGAAAAGCTGTGCTCCATCTACCAAAACACTGCACTCAATCTGTGAGCGAGGAAACACTTTTCCGCATGCTTTGTGCTGCAGCGGAGGAGGGAACGCGCCGCCTTGTCCCGGAGTCTGCCGGCGGTGCCGTGTGTGTCTGTGTGTGTGTGTGTGAGACATTGCCCGCAGTGACCTCTTCCTGCCTGTCGCCCTGACAGCTGTGAAACTGCCGACCTCATTTTCCTCTTCCAGGCGCAACTTTGTCGCTCGGCTTCCTTACAGCGGCGGATCTCTCTCTCTCTCGACCCCCTCGTTCCGCCGCTCCTTCTTTGGATCCTGCTCACAGGGTCGTTTATCGTAGCATCTAATGAGGAGTGAGACCGATGTGGAGCTCTAAGCAGTAAAGCTCCACCCTGTAGCAGGGGACAGGTCTGTTCCTAAGAGTCACCGACCATTTCTGGATCCGCACAGACTCCTCGGCTCGAAATGATCCACCACGTCAGGCTCCCTCCGCGTTCGCACCTGTTCCTACGTTTCCGCGCGCTTATTTATGTGTGTATATGTGTGTGCGTGTGTGTGTCTGCGTGAGTACGAGCACAATGCGTTACCTTCGCAAAGGTTCTTCAGAAAGCAGAAGAAAGTTCTCGTGCGGTCTTCTTTGCTCCTCAGTGAGGAATCATTTTTTGAAAATTAATTTCTGACATCTTTATCAGGCCCGTATTTTTACATCTGAAGGAAAAACGAAACGGCATTTTAGGAACTTCGCGTTTTTGTTTGTTTCTTCTCTTGGATGAGGACTGGAAGGTTTGGCGAAGTCATTTGATCATCGGCATTATGATTTGAAAATTGGTGGGGAGGTAATTATTGTTTTCATGTAAAACCAGTGCAGCCAGTCAACTGTATGGAATTACTACTGATAAATGACCTTTTTTGGAATGATTTCTTAATGTCTTTTACCGTTTTCGTTTCTTCACAGTGATAACGTGAACCTTTATTTATTGCTAAATTACTGCACACGCATAGCGTGGCTTATGATTTAGTTCCATATTTTGTCATAAATGAGCGCTAGAATCAGGCTGCTGTTTAGAGTCCTATTTAAAAGGCTATCACTCACTCACTCACTCACTCACTCACACACATCCGGAACTGCTTGTCCCCTACGGGGTCGCAGGGAACCAGAGCCTACCCGGCAACACAGGGTGTAAGGCCGGAGGGGGAGAGGACATACCCAGGACGGGACGCCAGTCCGCCGCAAGGCACCCCAAGTGGGACTTGAACCCCAGACCCACCGGAGAGCAGAACCAGGTCCAACCCACTGCGCCACCGTGCCCCCCACTAAAAGGCTATCAAGTATCCTTAAATATCTTTGAATATTTCTAACTTGAGGGTGCGGTGGTGCAGTGGGTTGGACCAGGTCCTGCTCTCCAGTGGGTCTGGGGTTCGAGTCCCGCTTGGGGTGCCTTGCAATGGACTGGCGTCCCGTCCTGGGTGTGTCCCCTCCCCTTCTGGCCTTACGCCCTGTGTTGCCGGGTTAGACTCCGGTTCCCTGCGACCCCGTATGGGACAAGCGGTTCCGGAAGTGTGTGTGTGTGTGTGTGTGTGTGTGTGTGTGTGTGTGTATTTCTAACTCCATTTACATGATGTGAAGATTGATTTGGACCCTCACACTCCCAGCCCCAGGTTTGCAATTCCCTGCTGCGTAAGCATCCTGTGTAGTGCTGGGCCATCCTTGCTTCTATGGTGGAGATAATGAAGTCCTGCTAAGCGGCTGGTTCTTCTGCACCCAGACCAGGTGGGTCTCAGGCCTCTAATGAGCTCTGTGGCCCCCCAGAGTGCTGGAGTAATGTGCTTTAAGCACTCCGTGCTGGTTAGCACTCCCTGAGACATTGGTGTGTTTTAATTAAGCCGTTGACCTGTTGGAGGCCCGGAACAGGTCTGCTCCAGAAAGAAACTCCAGGATAGAGCTCCGGGTAAGGGATCGTTTCAAGATGAAGACCCCTGCGTTGTGCACTGAGGTTGGGAGTGCTTTCATTGTAAGCACTTTAGCTGAGATGAGAGTATTACAGTAACGAATGGACGGTTGTGAACTTTGTCACGGTGTCACTCCGGAAGGCAGCCGTCGGACCCAAGCGCGGAGCGTTGGGGTTCAAAGGGGAATCCAAAAACTGTGGTCACAAGGCAAAACGAGGGTCGCCGATGCACAAACGTTATCAAAGGGACAAACCGAAATCCGTAATCCGTGAGTCAAGCAGGAGATCGTGAAAACCGTAGGATCTTAACAAGAGAAGGGAAAGGAGACGGGAGAACAGGGCTAAGGACGGGTGGAACAGGAGAGGCAAGAACTCGGGAAGCACACTCGCTATGATAAAGGCTGAGCAAGGTTCCGCGTTCGAGTGTGCTCCGGACCGCCTTTTTATGCGGTCATTCCCTGATCCGCCGCCGGTGATCCTCGTTGCGCTGAGGGGGGCGTGACAAACTTCATCTTGGGGGTTCAGTGATGTCATTCTACTCCAGTAGAAGTTCATGGTCCTGACAGAATAATAACGATTTTGTTGACTAGAAATTTAAATGGGGAGAAAACACACACACACATTTTCAGAACCGCTTGTCCCATACGGGGTTACGGGGAACCGGAGCCTACCCGGTAACACAGGGCGTAAGGCCGGAGGGGGAGGGGACACACCCAGGACGGGACGCCAGTCCGTCGCAAGGCACCCCAAGCGGGACTCGAACCCCAGACCCACTGGAGAGCAGGACTGTGGTCCAACCCACTGCGCCACCGCACCCCCTTTTGGGGAGAAAACATTGGCTGGCAATGATTCACCTGAAATGAAGTATACAGGCACTTATATTTCAAACTGTATAAATTTAAGAGGACTGCACAGCAAAATCTATATACCTGGCAGAAGATACAGTTTTACCCTTGAAATGAGTGGCTCGGGGTTTTGTTTAATTTGGATATTTCTTAAAAATCACTTAATCTCTGCCAAGCAGCTGGAAGGGGATTTTTCCGCTGCAAATGAAACGGAACATTCTTTTAAATTTTGATTTCATCTAAAAAAAGACTCCACTAAAGCTTTAAGATGGTCTAATTTTGAAACTACAAATATTGCGTGTGGGTTAACCTGGCCTTGTCTTTTTCAAAGTGTGGTAGGAAAATACGTCTCCAGGATCCTTTCATTCCTGCTGCTCTCCCTCCAGGTGCCCTCACTTCGGCTTCTGCAAAAGGCCTTTTCACACTTAAGTTCATATTCATCTTTGCCTGGGAGTTTTAAAAAAAAAAAAAAACTTTACCTGTTTCAAGACTTCACGTTTAACCCTTTCCTTATTTTTTTTTTTCTCAACGCTCATGCTGGAATTTGGAAGCACATGGAGCTGAAGGTTAATCAAGGTTCTTTCCTGGCTGTACTTTCCTAACTGTATGAAAGCTCACAGGGATAGTGGCTGCGTGTGTGTGTGTGTGTGTGTAAGTGGCTCTACTTTTCTCCCCTACTTTACTTTCCTTCACCCCAAAGGAACCTTTGAAACTGACAGCTGGGCTCAATGGACATGGTTGGCTGGGGATGTATATGTTTTGGTGGGGCTTTCACACCATCATGCACATCCTCCAACCACAACTCTGCCAATCCACAGTGCTCCTTAGTCCTCCAACCCACTCTTTGCTCATGGTGAATATTTAATGATGTGTCGTGACCAAGAAAGGTCCCTCAGCTCTGCTAATGGCTTTGTCTCCTCTGCAGTTTCGGTGAAGCCAGTCCTATTCTTTCTCATCTTCCCCCTCTCTGCGTTTCCCGAATGAGTGCGCAGTGCAGCGGGTGGATCTCCTGCATGTAGAGTGACACGCTGAATTAATTAAAAAACCGGACGAAGCGCACTTGTCCCGAGAACAGGGAGCACCTGACCTGTTTGCTTTACATATGGGTCTGTGGGGGTCTGAACTCATATATGAGAAAAACGACTATTTGCCGCATTAGATGCTGGTCGGAATGTCCGTGCAAGTTGCGCCATATGGATTCAGCATCCTCTCTCTGTTTTTCCTCATGATTCACTTTTATTTAAAACCCAGTTCTATATGTCTCTTGACATCTGACAGGGATTTATTGACACCTCTTATGGGATTATGGGATTTATAAGCTACTTGAGGTGCCCACTTCTCAATCTGAAGTGCTTTGGAAGATTGAACGATGCAGAATTTCCATTACTCAAATGAGTACTTGTGACGTGCTGCGCGTACACTTTTGCACATTCGCGCAAACACGGAAAAAAATGTATTTCAAGCCGTATACATGCACATGATAAAGTATAAATTGTCAGTAAGGAGCTCTCTCAACATATTTCACTCTGTCTGATACGCGGAGTAATAACATCGGAGATACAGAGCGAAAATACCTTTCAATGGACCGAAACTGGATAAACATCCTGAGAAGATGCTTTTTTGGCTCATAATGGCTCTTAATGCACTGCGAAAATGTGACATCCTGTCTGGGGGCAGTCAAAGCTGTACCTCATTCTTACTGCAAGGGACTGTTCCCCGTGCGAGAGCTGTGCCGGCCCATCTAAACAATGGCCCCCATCCGGAGGAAAAGGTGACTGGAAACGGAAAGGGATCTCATTAAAGGCATTACTGGATGGAGAGGGAAAGATGGTGGTGGTGGGGGGTTCACATCCGCTGGCTGCACTGGAGGAACGTACCCTTTTAAGGAGCTGCTTTGGCCCAGTTCGCTTTAGAGACGATTCTTGCGCGAGGAGTCGGGTTTTTCAATTATTCAGGCAGAACCTCCAAGAAGACAGACATGCGCACACACACACACACACATATTGGACTTTCATGCGTAGAGATCCTTGACTAACCTGCGCTCCCCTTTGGCTCCAAATGCTGGGAAGGTGGTGTTAAAAGAACGAAAGGTTTAGTTCAATGTTGGGAATTATGGATGAATATAGAGAAACAGCTGGACTCAAACGATTCAGAAGGCGGGAAATCACACACACTACACCCTCCACGAAAGAAAAACATATAAACATAAAAAAACGTGCTGGAGTTATGTTAAAAGTCGGAGTCCGAAGGTGCCGAAGTTCGTACTTGACTCTGAGAGCGTCTAGGTGAGTCGCTCGAGGCAGATGGCACTTTCATAAGATCATGTTTTTCAGCACGATTAGTCCTCTTCCGCTCTCTCACACATACTGTCCGAGCGCCTTCCCGCGCAGAGCCAGATGGCTGCACCGCACCGGTCACCGCACAGCGCGGACTGCAGGAGTGTGATTTTGGTTTGATCCATCCGACAGCCAGGCCGGAACTTGCACCGTAGCCACCTGCTTGGCAGGCAGAAGAGTCTCAGTCATCATTCATACTTACAGTATATTAATAACCCTGTCTTTATAGTAGAGTATTTATTATTATTATTATTATTATTATTATTATTATTACTATTATCAAATAGGATAGGACAATACTTTATTAGTCCCTGCAGAGAAATTCGCACGTGACACAGCAGCTCAACATGACACATCACAACAAAGTGCAGTTACACAGACAAAACTAATATTTAAAAACATACAAAGGAAATAAGGGAAAAAATGGAAAAAAAAAAATCTCTTCATGTCATTTTTGAGGACATTAACAAGTAACAGTGTAGACATGTCTAGAACAGGACTTGTGCTTTAAATTGCTTCTGTTCCACGAAGGATACTTCTGCATGGATGCAGTAAGGGAGGCGTTCTTGCACGCGCGTTGCCCCCTGTCGTCGCCCTCGTGGCCCTGAACACCCCCCCCCCCCCCCACTCCACCCGTTGTTCTCTCCGTCCATCAGGGAGCATCACACTGAGCTCCCCGCGGGGATGCCGCACCACGAGGGGTACAGAGGGGTACAAGCAAGGGGACGTGTGTATGCGTGTGTGTGTGTGTGTGTGTGTGTGTGTTGGGGGGGTGGGAGTCTCCCCGCGCTGGAAACACGAGCGCTGCGTGACGTGGTGGAATTGCAGCAATCGCTTATGTTGGGAGTGCCCCCCCTCGCCCCCTCCCCCGGATACCGCAGAATCGAAAAGGGAGGAGGGAGGAGGACCGCGGAGCGCTCGAGCCACCGGGAGAGGAGAGGAGCGCAGAGCCGCCGCCACCGCCGCCGCCGCCGCCGCCGCTGCAGCACCTCCAGCCTCCAGCTTCAGGGATCATGATGTAGCCGAAGCGCGCCGAGCTCCGCCCTTCCGAGCTCCGCACCATGAAGAAACACTCGGCCCGGGTGGCGCCGCTGTCCGCTTGCAACAGCCCGGTGCTCACCTTGACCAAAGTGGAAGGTACTCGGCTCCGGCCCCGGGTTCGAGTGCAGGACGGAGGGCGGGGGGCGGGGGGCGGGGGGTGGGCAGCGCGGCTTTCCATCGATCGCTGATCGCTGATCAAAACACCGACATCCAACTCCTGTCACTCACTCTGTGTGTGTGTGTGTGTGTGTGTGTGTGTTGTGCGCTGTGTTGCAATACGGAGTGTTCCCGTCCCGCCGGTGGGGGGTGGGAGGTGGGCTTCTGGACATGTCGCGCGCCTCCCTGGCGGTCTTGGTGGGAGGCAGTTCTCGAACCTCATGGAACTTTAGTGTTCTCTCGAACCCCGCTCCCCATAAAGGAGATCTGCAATGGACTCGGGGATAACTGGCGCAGGTGTGTGTACCTGTACCTCACAGCTCATGTGCTCCCGTTCAAAATATACTCTATGTTGAAGTAAAGGTTCCTAAACCACATTCCAGCAGCGATGGAAGTGGGGAAGCTTCACCCCAGCGTGCCCCTGTCTTACCTGCCTTTCCTTACCTTCCGCTCCATTCCTACCATGTTTCTACCAGGTGTGCATTGGCATGTTTTACACTCAGCAGGTATTGATCATTTATTGGCAAGGTGTCCTCAATCAATCTGTCGTGATCCGTTGAGATCCGTCGCTTTGCTCGATGGCCTTCAGTAAGCAAACTGTATGTAAACAAAGCCAGGATAAGAGCCACGCTCACCTGAAAAGGATACGATCCCGTTCCCACAAGTTACACGTTGGACACGTGCCTTACGTTGTCGCTCCAGTAAGTGCTCATGTACACTGTGTTGTGTTACCTGTGCTGTCTCTCGCTGCAACAATCTGATATAAAATATTGTCAAGAGTATTTCCTTTTCCAGCCTGGTCTTAATGTCAGAAGGATGTGGGTTCAGTCCCCACCTGCTCTGCCGAGACCCCATCTTATATGGTTGTTACAGTTATTCATTTAGCTGACGCTTTTCTCCAAAGCAACTTACAATATTAAGGCATTTACAGTGATTTACCCGTTTGCACAGATGGGTAATTGTACTGGAGCAATTTCATGGTAAGTACCTTGCTCAAGAGTACTACAGCTGGAGATCGAACCAGCAACCTTTGGAGCCAAACGCAGTAGCTCTAACCACTACAGCACCAGCTGTCCCTCTGTTAAGGCATAGGATCTCCAAATGAGAAGACTGGGGTTTGGAACAAGTTCTTTGCCACCCCCCATCACCCCCCACTCCCACACACCTCAGCAGGTGAAATGATTCATGCAGGGGAGGCTGCGCCTGCCTTCGGTGCAGCTCTGTCACCCCCTCCCCCCCTCGCTTGCACCCAACCTTCGCCTCATCGGAGAACGATGCTCGGCTAAATTCGTTAAAGAGGCGACTCCCTCGCGAGCCAGAGCAGCGTCGCTTCCCCCGACGCCGTTTAAGACGTTCGGGGTTCCGTTTATTTGGCAACAGAACATAGCTGCTCATGTGCCTGTTATGTAACAACTTCATAAATGCTACATAACGCCTTTAATGGGCCTCCAGAAAAAGAACGTGATCCATCTAAGATATCGCAGCTCAGAACATATATTGACTTGATCTGTTTTACAAAGTTCTGCTGCGGGTGTTCTGCTGACCGCGTGAAAAATCGGACACTTCCCGTCTGGCCGTCTGCGGTTTGCGGTTCGGCGGCTGGTCTGCGGGATCCCGGTGTGAAGAAAGTTCCTGTAGACACAGAGGCTGGGGGGTGTGTTCTGGGTGATTCATGGTTCCCCGGTGACAGATGGGGTTTCTCGCTGGCAGAAACACACATTGCGCGTCTTCCTCCGCCGCCATCTCTCATACGCATCCCCCCCATCCCGCGTGGTGGGTGTCCCGACCAAGCGGTCTGTGTATAATGAATGTGAATTGCATTGGATTGCCAGGGTGCGTCCCCTTCACGGCCGAGGGAAGCCGCACAGCCCTGTTCCTCTGCTCAGCCCAGGCAGATGGGGGTGTCCCCCGCGCACAGATTGCTGGTGATTGTAAAAGCGTGAGGAGAATAACCTTCCTCATTTTCTCATTGCTTTTTTTTCCTCTGGGTTGCGCTGCACTGGGATCAGTTCTGTGCGTTTAGCTGACTCAGTCTGACCGCCGAAAAAAACACCCTCGAAGGCATCTCATGGATTTGTTCAAAAGCTCTCCACATGTATTTAACTCTGTAATTTCTCCCTGCTCCTCCTCCCTTTCGATGGCTGTGACAAGACCTGGGAGCCATGAAAGTGGATGCTGCCACAGAGCTCCACTGTTTCTCTGTTTATTTCATTGTGTGTTTCAAAACACCGTGTACTTAGTGTTTAAAGCTCTTTAAACATTTCATGCGGTCCCCGGGAGAGCAATCGGATTTCACTGGCCGTCGATGCCAGACCTCAAGTGGTAGCTCTGATAGTTTTTCCCAGTCTAGCTTCATCTAGTTCACACAACAGCTCAGCTGCATGTTGAGGTCAGGGGTGGCACAGTGAGCTGTCTCCCAACATCTGGGTGGTGCGAGAGGATGTGGGTTCGATACCCGCTCAGTCTCTGTGGGTTTCCTCCAGGTGCTCTGGTTTCCTCCCACAGTCCAAAGACTTGCTGCTCAGGTTCACCCATAGTGTGTGAGTGAGTGACAGAGAGAGTGTGTTCTACTGATGTATGGATGAGTGACCCAGTGTAAGTAAGTGTATCTAGCAGTGTAAGTCACTGTGGTGAATAAGGTATGTGGGCTCATAACACTACATAGAGTTCATTGGAAGTTGTTTTGGACAAAAGTGGCTGCTGAATAAATAAACGTAATGAGGTAAACCCTGAAATTGGGGTTTTATTCCTACCATAGACTATACTAGCATTCTAAAGCAGAGGATGTGACACTAAAGGACTCGGGGATACATGGGCACATATGCAGAATACGACAAATGTAATATAGGAAACAGCTGGACTAAAGGGTCATCCAACCACTATGAATATAGGAGAACTACACTAGAATTGTGTTTATTCAGAGATTCTACTTTTCTTTGTAGAATTTGTTAGAATTCTCACCAGGGAAACACAGATTTATATGAAATTGTTTCACAGGTCACATTCAGGACGTGCCAGTTGCTCGCTGACAGTTTGTTAAACTGAAACCCACTGTCCGCTGAAAGCTGTCACCATTGTAAAATGCATTTTTACTCTTTTAAAAATTGATTCTGCAGTCTCATTATGCATGTATAAATATGTACATAAGAGTAAATAAATCAGGAAATATTCGAGCCACTTAATATCTGGTTAGTGAGATCACTCATTCTGTATTTTTCATTGTAGCTCATTAATTGCAGTGCAGTGCTTATGATATGCAGTGCCATTAATGGGATTGTATTGTTCAGTGGATATTCCACACAAGGAGAAAACAAGGGAATGGAAATCATTTCAACGGGAAAAAATAAAATGTTTAAGACAGAACAGTAATATTTTACGTTTACTCTTAATGGTGACGTAGTATGTCTAGAGTCTTCAGGCATGTTTTTTGTTTGAAACTGTAAGTTGACACTACACCATGCTTAATTATGTTTTGCAAAATATGCTTCCCAATATGCCCTAAAAAGTGGACCATATAGAGGGGAAAAAGGAAAAGTTTGCATGGGAATCACTCCAAGTGCATTTGTACTTGTGGCAGTACCTCATATATCAATTCAACTGGGAGTGTACAGCCAATATTTAAAATATTGATCTACAGAAAACTTCTAGGACTCCCGCCAGTTGTTTAGTTGGCGTGTCACCAGGGGGGCAGTGGGTGGTGGCGGCAGGGAGGATGTCAATAAATAATCTGTCAGTCTCCAGTCCTGTCTGTGACGTAAGCCACTTTGTTGAGTCACTGAGCACTGTGACTTGGGTTTGGTGTGTGTTGTGATGCCTTATGCCTTTGGCAGTCTTTCCATCACATGGAAGACTCTAGAACTTGCAGTGTGGCAGACTACGAGCTCCAACTCTGAACACTGTGACTGACTGAAACTTCACTATTGCGTAACAGTGAGAAAGAGAAAGAAAAAGATGTGAGATGAGACGGTAGGGTGGAATACAGGATGGCCATTATTCTGATGGTAGAATAGTGCTGTAGGATGCAGGATGTATCATTCTCCAGGGTTCACTGATGATGGTGGGATATAGGATTTGATAGGATAGGACAGAGTAGACTAGAGTCAGGAAGGGCAGGATAGCATACGATAGGATAGAGTAGGATAGGACGGGATGGGATAGGATAGGGTAAGGTAGGGTAGGGTAGGGTAGGGTAGGGTAGGGTAGAGTAAGGTAGGGTAGGGTAAGGTCACAAGACACTTCTCAGTGCTCTTCAGTGATGAGGGACTAAAAGGCCCTCAAGTGGCACTATGGAGCCCAGTGGCTGTTTTTATGAAGGATCCCCAAAAGCCCCTCTTTGTACACAGTAGTTGAATAATCCAGTGGCTAAAGAAACTCATGGCTCGCTCAATGACTTCCTGGAGGGGATGTGAGCTGTTGTCCATAACAGACACTAACTTCCTCTTCATCCTAATGTGAGACCAGTCTAGCTCGTTGATGATACGGACACTGAGATACTTATGGGACTGAACAATCTCCACTTCGGTACCCCCAGGCAGCCAGGTGCAATAGCTTCTCTGACACAGTGTAAATCCATCACCAGCTACTTTGTCTGGATGGATAGAGCATTCTCCTCAGGCTAGAATGGTACAAGGAGACATAAGATGGATCCTTCTCCTGGGGTTAAAATGTTATGGATGAATGTACAATAGATTTAGTCCCTTGAAGGGCAATTGTACGGTGGGATATAGAATACATAATTCTTTCAGGGCTGGAATGTTATGGTGGGCTATAGGATGCATAATCTTTAAGGGATGGAATACTGTGGTGGGATATAGGATAGCTTATTGTCCAGGGAGTATAATGGTATGGTGAGATGTGCATTTGCATTTGCATTTATCCATTTGGCAGATGCTTATTGGAGGTGTAATTTTTCGGGTGGTGTAATGGTGTGGTGGCCTATGAAATAGGTCATTCCCCATGGATTGGGGTAATATGTTAAGGTGTAGGAATGGAGGATTCCTGTTTTTCTTTGTTATTCCACTGTCCTGTGTAGAATACCTTTAGCTGTGTGGAAATGCCCCTAATGGCCACGTAGATTCCTTTTATTTACATTCCGTTGTGTGTTTTTCATCACAGGTCTCCTGATCAGCTCGTGTTGTCATGTTGACTGACAGGTCGGAGTAAACCGCCCTCACAGCTGAGTCCCAGCTCCCCGTTTCATGCCCAGGAGAATAGCAAACAAACCGTCTGCCTACTCAACAAGAACCTAACCGTACGACTACACATTTTAAATTATGTTTGGTTTGGAAATTTTAAGCGTATTCTCGTGTGACCGTCTGGAACATGATTGGAGTAATTTCGGGATCCCGCTTGATGGATAGATGTAGCGTAAATACAGCATTCCCTTTTGCTGCTTCTTTTTCACAATGCCACAAAGAGCCATCACTTTGTCATTATAGTGTAAGAGGTCAAATGTTTTTTGTTGTGTCATACACCTGAGAACTAGTGCTGGGTGTCTTTATTTCATGGTAGGAATGCAGTGACACTTTCTGGCTTTTACATTGATTCATTTAGCTGACACTTTTCTCTAAAGCAACAGTTATAATTATTTACATAGCATGGTATTCCCCCCCCCCACCGGAGCAATTCCAGGGTAAAGATCTTGGTCAAGGGTACTACAGCTGGAGGTGGGGATTGAAGCTGCGACCTTTGGGTCCAAAGGCAGTAGCGCTGACCACTACGCTACCAGCTGTCCTGTATTACTTTTTTTTTTTATATATATTATTGGCTAAGATTGTTACCCTTCATAATGATTTCTTCCTGTTTGTGTTTGAGCAAAATATATTATGCATATGAGAAAGTCTTAAAAGCGATGGGGTATAAATCCGTTTATGGATGTCGGAGCTAAGCCATCACATGCAGGAGAAACTAGAGGATTGTGTCACATGGCAGGGATCAAAAAGCTCAGGTACTTTCCCCAGATGCGGCTGCTTCATGCAGATGCGATGTTTCCCCATCGCCGGTTGAAAGGCGCAAGTTGTCACTTACAATTGAGAGACGGGAGGAGAGTTGGCGGGAGTTGGAGGCGGATGTTTTCGTGGCTTCTTTCTGTAACTGCGTGCAGTGATCTGCCTGTCTGGTTTTGTCGAAACAAGCAGGCAGTTCAATTCTTCGCGTGCTCTGGTCGAGCTCCACGAGATGGAACGAGGCCGACAGCCGATGGGATTGGCTAGTGGGTCGGCGGGAGGTCTGCACTGCGGAGGCTTGCCACGGAAGGAGAAGCGGGGGGGCGTAGCAGACATGGAGCGAGGAAGCCGCAGGAGATCAGCAGGAAGGGCGGATTTTCATGCCAGACACTTTACAATATGAAATGCAGGCCGATATGCTTTTAGTGCTGTAGTTATGAAATAATAATCAATACAAATCAACCATTCCAGTAACTTCATGTCACCCATTTGTGCTCGGTCCTGTATAGATGTGTCATATTCCTGGATTTTGTCTTAGATTTTTCTAGGTCTGGGCATGAGAACTAAACCAAGTCTCCTTTTCCAAGTCTAGACATAGTGGAGAACTGTGATTTTTTGGCTCCTCATGTCTACAAAGATATGTTTACTAGGGTAAATCGTATCAGAAGTCAGCATTTTTAGTAGAAGAATTTCGGGACAGCCGCAACTAAAGAGAAACAGGCGCAACGTGAAGTCCAGGCTAGTGTAGCGTAGTTTTATTATCCTGTATTAATCATCACCTGGCTGCAGCAGCAAGAAGGCACCTCCAGAGTAACTTCATGTTGAAAACGTCACCTGTAAAATCAGAATGTATGTAACTAAGACCATCTGTTGAAGGAGTCATTTTGTGGGAATCAATTTTGATGGAATAAGATGTGAGAGGTTTTACACTTACCAGGGCAATGGCTTCCGCATTAGAACAGCTGAAGTGTTTCATTCAGACTTGAGTGGCGAACAAGAGTACAAATTAAGTTTATAAGGATTATATGAATAGCATTGTAGTGTACTGTTCTATACTGTAATTCATCTCACTTCTTTTCCATGCGTGAGGACCGCTACCACTCATAAAGATATTTCTCACATGTGGTGCATCCCACAGAGAGACATAATGTATCGTAGTCTTAATGGGATCACATACTGCTTAAGGGCCCTATAAAAACTATCTAGCGTGGTCATTCGCCATCCATGCATTAACACTCAAACAGAAGATACTCATCCATTCAGTATAAACTGAGGTTTGTTGAAGTTCTTCACCGTATTTTCCTCCGGATCCCTGGATCGATCGGTCCATCAGCTGTCGTTAAGACAACGCCGATCACAACACGATCTCCGTTCGTCCCTTCTCCTTGCTTTTCTCCTCCGCAGACGGCCTTCCCATCTGACGAGATCGAGTTCCCATCTCCTTGGAGGTCATCCAGGTGGTTGTTTTCGTTCTCTTGGGTACCACTCAGCCAGGAGTGTGATCCATTGGTTGTCCGCTATCCGCGCTACGTGTCCTGCCCGTCTCATCTTTTTCCTTCTGTGTTCTGCCACAACGTCCTTTACTTCGCCGCTTTACCTCGGTGCTTTGTTGGCTACATGGTCTAGGCGTGTCACGCTGACCATTCTGCCTTCCATCGCCCTTTCGACAACCTTTGCTCCTCTTTTTTGTTAATGCCCATGTTTCACTGCTATTTTCCACTGACAATTTTCATACCTCTTATGCTCATACAAGTGGTCGCATGGTTCAGCACAGACAATCAGCATCTCCAGTTGTTCATGTTACATTTCCTAAGTTTTTAAAAGCAACATTTTGGGAGGGAAGTATTGGAGAGACGCCCCCAGCTCATGGCCTGTTGATTTTTGTACAGGGTATGTAAACACTCGCTAACCTTCATGCTCCCGGACGCTCTTCTGTCAGCAGCAGGCCTCCACCTCACCTCCATTTCTCTTCCGCCCAAAGGTGCGCCTGTGAGGGAGGCTCAAATAAGTACACTAAGCACCGGCTGAAATGCAGTCGCAGTCTAGTACTTTCAGCTTCTAAGAGGATGTAGGTTCGAACCCCTCTCAGTCTGTGTGGAGCTTGCTTGTTCTTCCTGTGGGTTTCCTCCGGGTGCTCTGGTTTCCTCCCACAGTCCAAAGACATGCTGTTCAGGTTCACCCATAGTGTGTGAGTGACAGAGAGAGAGTGTGTGTTCCACTGATGTGTGGATGAGTGACCCAGTGTAACTAGTGTATCTAGCAGTGTAAGTTACTCCGGTGAATAAAGTGTGTGGGTTGATAATACTACACAGAGTTCATTGGAAGTTGCTTTGGAGAAAAGTGTCTGCTAAATAAATAATTGTAATCATCCAGACTTGTTCATAATTCAGCAGATGTTGTTTTGTCTAAACATATTGCATGGTTCGGAGGCCATAGGAAAAGCCCCACTGTGTCATTTATGGTTATGATAGAAATTGCCGGATAGCTGAGCTGTTGGATCATCTAAAAAAGAAGGTTGGCAACACATTTACTAGTAAAGGTGGTTGATTTTCTTGTAGAACTCGGGGGTGGAACTGATGTACTGTATGTAGATTTTTGGAAAATAAAGTGAGTTGAGGACGGTGACAAAAGGCTTTTGTCACCGTGGGGTCCCAGGAGCCACACCAGGCTTCGCTCCAGCTCCTTTGGACTGAAAGCGCTCGGCTGACGCCGCTCCTCAATCTGCCGCCGATTGGCGCAGTCGACCGCTGCGTTTGGAAGATTAAACTCGCTGCAGCGTGAAGCAGTGGCCAGGGCGACGGCTTCGCCACGGCGGCCTGCGAGGAACACGCTGTGCCAGCAAGAGTGACCTTGGGTTCGAGTCGCCAAACTCTCATCGCCGCAACGGACGCCCGGCTCCCCCTTGCATGTGTGCTTTCTGTTCGCGACGAATCGTTTTGTTTAGTCAGCAGTCGCCGGTACAGCTCGCACCCAGACAATGAAACCCCGTGTTTGAGAATAAACAATAAATCTCAGCGTGCAAACAAAAGCTTCCACGCTTGCCAAGCTAAATTTTAAGGAATCGATTTCAGTGATGCTAAATTCTTGGCTCCCGGCTTTTCTCGCCGTAGACTGCCAAGGATGAAAATTACGGACAGTAAACTGCAGGCAGCTTTAGCTCAGCTCTTTTTCATCGAGGATCTGAAAGCTCTTTTGGAATGATAAGAGTTGGCTCTCAACCGCCATTAGTGTAGCTTGCAATGACTTGACTTTGTGGATGAAACCGTAAACCAAGCATAGCACCGGGATCTCTAATCGAAAGGGGACAGTGGAGATGGGTGCAGTTCCCGAATCGCTGATCATCTCCAAAAAGTCCCGGCTTGTGCTATGTCTTATATATAGACCAGGTCTGTGCAGTGAACCGCTGGTCCAGGGACGGGACTAGAGAGACTATAAGCAAGATTTTTCATCACACATATTACATAGAGTGCTGCTTGGAAGCATGCAAACCCCTCGCGTCCCTTCGTTTTACCATAAAATCGCTTTTTAATCAGAACCAGTCTCTGTCATCTGACATAGTAGGTGTGTTTATTTTAAGGTTTAAGATTTTTCATTTTTTACATTTAATCTTCTATACAAGAATAATTATTATTGTATAAATTATTAAAATAAATGTATAAAATAGTGTATATAATAGTATATATAGTTATATAAAATAGTGTATACATGCATAAAAGTCATTATAATGACCATCCCTGTGTCACGCCCCCTTCACCGCAACGAGGGACACCTGCGGCGGATCAGGGAGCGACCACATAAAAGGACTCTCCAGAGCACACACAGATGCGGAACCTTGTTCAGCATTCTCTCTCTTGCTTACGGAACCTACCTGCGCTCTCCCATCTTCCCTGATTCCTCATCCTCATCCTCATCCTCATCCTCGACCTTCTCTCTCTCCGTCCTTGTTTCCCCGACCCTTCTCCTGAATCGGCTCGACTCTCTGACTATACGACTCTCTGCTTGTCTTTGGATTACGTCTCTTGGATTCTCCCTTGGATTTCGTCAGCACATCGGTGACCCTTTGCCTGTTTCTTGACTGTCTTCCGGCTTAACCCTCGAAAACCCCCTGATACCCTGTAGGGTTCACATACTTTGCAGCAGCGGCACCGTGACTCCTGTGACTGACAGTGCACCACGCTTCTCTTTCACGGCCGGACACATTTGCAGAGGAGCCTTTCGTGACGCACTTTGTGACGCCGCTGTGTTTTGCTCCTGTTTGCTCAGCAGTGACAACGGGGGTGGATTCACTTGACCTGTATGTTTCGCAGGTGGAACAATATCAGTGGCACAAGGGAGCACGTCAGAGGGTCGACTTAGCACTGCCAAAAAGTTGCACATTATTTTGGCGGTCGACTTATCCGGCAAATATCGGCCTAAACCCGCTGTATATTGCACCTCTGATTTTTGGGGGTCGATTTATATGCTGGCATACACTACACATTTAGTCGGAATCGGTACTTTTTTACTAACTCCGACTCCAGCAACCCAATAATTGCTTCCAACTCCACGACTCCGACTCCACAGCACCGGCAGTGTGTTTTTTAACTCAAACCAGGGACATAAAGAGCAGTTTGTGCTCCATATCAGATTTGTTTGTCGCAGGCTGTGAAATTATGGGGCTTCTCTGTGTTTGTGCTATGAGTGCCTGAGAAAGATTGTGCTCACTGCTCCCTTGCTTTCGTGCTTATTGTGGGTATGACCTGTATAACTCTTTCTGTACGATTATATTTGCCGACCTTCTCACGTTTTTATTCTTTGATACGAGATTGAACGAATGTGCGAGGACACGACTGTGTGATTGTATAGATACTCTTCCACTAAAGACCACGTTTACATGCCTAAAAAAAAAAAGACATTTCTCCCTTGGATTTTTAGGGCATTTATCTATAATTGAACAATTATAGTGGTTAACGTTGGGTAATTACTATGTAGTTCTTGTTTAATTGTGTTTGTTTTTATAGACCCTCAGAGAGGATCTGGAATCTGCAGGTCAGCAAAGTCGCCTCTTATTTCATCATATCATCGTTTGCATTTTTCCCCAAACCAGATCACGAGCGTTGCCCGTGTAGCTGGACATTTTACCGGGGCACTTCATCTTACTCAACAGTAAAACATGATGGTCCCTCCTGTGATTTGAAAAATGAACCCTTAGGTTACACGTCTATGCCTGTTTTGACAATGCTTTACAATACAATATAGATCCATACAGAATAGATTACAGTATAGAATATAGCATATATAATAAAGTAGAAAAGGGAGCCCACTTGGGCAGCTGGTAGTATTGTGGTAAGCACTACTGCCTTTATATCAAAGGCTGCAGGTTCAAACCCCATCTTTAGTGGTAGTACCCTTGAGCAAGGTACTTGCCCTATGTTGCTCCAGCATAAGTATGCAGCTGCATAAGTGGATAAGTAATTGTTAGTTGCTTTGGAGGAAAACATCAGCAAAATAAATGCAAATAAAATGATCTCCTTTCATTTTTGGATTTTTTTTTTTTTTTTTCCTGGCCAAGTTTAAAAGCATTGATATGGTAACATTGATTTCCATACTCAACATTGCTTCACCTTATTTGCTTAGCGAATGCCTGAATCCGGAGTTATTGAAATAAAGTACAACATTATAGTTGTTTAAACAATGGGATACATTCCGAAGCATTTCACATATTCTCTCCCTTTCAAGTATGCAGCGCAACGCCTGTATAACCCATTGGTTCCTCGTCTTGCAGCCTTTTTAGAGATCCTGATGTCGTAAAGCTGTAGGAGCAAAGCACTGAATTTTAATCAGATTTTTGCCTGTACAAATCCCAGGAAAAATGCCGTAATTTCGAGATGGGTAAATTGATCGATTGTATACAACACAAATTGCTTTTGTTAAATGTGTCTGCTGCGCGACAAAAGCAAACGCAAAAAACAAAGCTGTCATAATACATCAGCATCAACGTTCAGTAGGGTTTTAAGTATTAATTAGGTTTTCCATTTAGACCAGTGTGGTTTGCATCATCCCTTACTTAGCGGCTATGTGCAAAGTACATTCGTTTAAAAATATTTTTGGTTGTGCATCATAATTTTGATTGAGATAAGAGCCTGCGATCTGATATAAAGAAGTGTATTTGTAGTTCTGTCCTGGAAAGCAGATCTGCCGATAAGGCTTGGCCTCTTTAAGTGAGTCTTTTTATAACCGTGCGAGCTAGAAGCAGCGTGTGCCGCCTTTGAAAGACTCCTGGCTTCCCGATAATGCATTCTCAAGAGGTTCCCGCCGTGCCACTCTTTACCAGATTTTTTTATTGTACAGCCTGACTGATTACATTACAGCTCAATTAAACCATCAATGTGCTATTTTTGTCCCAAGAGTAAAAGAGGTGCATGTTAATGGTAATGTACGTAATGTACACTATGTATTTGGGTTCACGTACATGCCGTACGTACACACCATCTGAAAGTGCAGAGCCTGGATTTTTAATGGATTCGGGTCACACTGGTGGTACCATGCCGAAGTACCCAGAGGGCACGCAGACTGTTATTCGGCGTTTACTCTGAATGAAGAGCCGTCGGACTGACTGCTTGAGTGACTAGCCGATGACTGGCTGATGCTGTGATGACTGTGTTGCGATGATTAATTTCAAATTGTCTCCTCTGTGTTTTTTTTTTACTTTGAGAACAACTGCTTAGGTTATTAACCGATTTTCCATTACGTTTACAGTGAGTTCTTAAAATTAGAGTAAAATTATACAAGCGTCTCAGCGTGGTGGTACCGTATACAGTATATGTATAAGATGGCTAAATATGTGGCATATTTTTAACATGTATCTGTATATGTATTATATTGAGGAACCGGCCTGTTTATGGAAGTATGTATCAGTTAGAGTGTTATTATGGGAATCTGATTGTACAATCAGCTGTATCTCATTCAGTATGTATGTGAGTGTATATTGCATTAGAGTTTGTGTGCGTTTAAGTGTTTTGTTTGTGGGGTTATCTCATTTGTTGGACTTTTTCTGCTCTTCGTGTTTGTACTGTAAGTGCTTACCTTTCTCTGTGTGTGTATGCATGTGTGTGCACGTTCACAGAAAGCGCTCGCACTCCCGCGTCTCTCTGTCTGTCCCTCCAGGAGAAGACCGACCCAGGGACAGCGCAGCGGGCACGGCGGATGGCCAGGCGGTAGGGGGCGGAGCCGGGTGCGAGGTCGGGAGTGGCCGGCGAAGGCTCCGCTGCTGCTTGAGAGTCACGGCCGTCCAGGTGCGCAAGGCCCTGTGGGGCGTCGTCATGGTGATATGCGTCTGCTCCTCCTGGGCGGGCTCCACCCAGCTGGCCAAGCTGACCTTCAAACAATTTGACGCACCCTTCACCCTCACCTGGTTTGCCACCACCTGGAATTGCCTCTTCTTCCCCCTCTACTACGTGGGACACCTGTGCAAGAGCCCGGAGCGGCAGGGCCCAAAGCAGAGGGTCAGGTGAGACAGCACCGCACCTCTGCTCTAGATGCCTTCACCCCAGCTTCCCGCTGATTAGCCGCAAGAGTTGTGCTTTTTCACAACACCACGCAATAAATTAATAATGCATCCCATTGAATCAGCGCAGACTCTGGCGAGTCGGCATGGTGCCACAATTAGTAGCGTTGCTGTCTGACAGGATGTGGGTTCAATCCCCATTCAGTCTGTGTGGCGTTTGCATGTTCTCCCCATGTCTGTGTGGGTTTCCTCAGGGTGCTCTGGTTTCCTCCCACACTCCAAAGACATGCTGTTCAGGTTCAACCATAGTGTGTGAGTGACAGAGAGAGTGTGTTTGTTCCACTGATGTATGGATGAGTGACCTAGTGTAAGTAGTGTATATAGCAGTGTAAGTCACCGCGGTGAATAAGGTGTGTGGGCTGGTAACACTACATAGAGTTCGTTGGAAGTCGCTTTGGAGAAAAGCGTCTGCTAAGTAAATAAAAGTAGATGTAAACTTCTACAGAAGCTACTGGATTCTGTTTACTTAAGAAGCAAGTGTTGGTTATACAGATGGAATCATTCTCACAGGTGGTTCCACTGGTATATTTAAAAAGGGTCACAGGAAAAAGGAGAAAAACAGGTACTTACTGGTTATAAACTCAAAATTGTGTAGCTTTCGAAGATTTTGATGTATCCATTTAAAATTAATGGATATATCAAGATCCTCTAAAACGGTACATTGGTTACAAATCATTGCTTTGTTCTTAAAGGAACTACTGCGGTGTCGATGTAAAAAAATATCAAGAGAGGAGAACTTTTTTGCTGTACAAAATCTGACTTGTTTGCCTTTCTTTGGCATTCAGTTTAATTTAAATGAATTTGTATTTAGGGCAGCATGGTGGCTCAGTGGGTAGTGCAGGTGCCTTGGAGCTCTTACCCTGAAGGATGGAACAGGGTTTGAATCATTTCTCAGCCAGTGTGCAGTTTGCATTTTCTGCATTTGTGTTTGAATGGATTTCCTGCAGGTACTCTGGTTTCCTCCCACAGTCCACAGGTATGCACTTTATCTTATTACTGTTCAGCGCAATGGTGAGACTAAACTGTCCACAGTGTGTGTGCAGAAGAAGGAAACTGGAAGAAGAACTGAAATAAGTGACGTCATAGAAAAAGGAGTGAGAAGGCAGCAGAGGAGAGGATACAATAACTGTCAAAGAGGGCTGAGAATAAGCAAAAGAGCTCGGGGGTCAAACAGTGGTTCGCTGCCCGGCCCCCACAGGGTATGGCTGGCGGCGTACCGTTCTTGTCACTTCTGTTGTTGGCAGCACTGGGGAGCTTGATCTCTGGGTTCTTCTGCTCGGAGGAGTTTGGCCAGGATTCTGCATGAGCCTCACGCCCCTCGTTGTGCTCCAGTAGAAATCCTGAACACGATGATCCTGCAGCATGTGTGTGAGGCATATACTAAATAAATAATAACAGCGGTGTGGCTCTATGCTTACCGCACTAGTGGTGCCTCTTGCAGGGCCTCCTGCCCCCCCCTCACCGGTCCCCTGAGAGGTAGCGCGCACGCACACACACAAGCTCTGCCGTGTTCGGATAGTGCAAGTGATGGACATCGTTGTGCGACCTGAGACCTTTACATCTGACGGTGTTTGTTTACTCTAGTTTACTCTGTCCGCATTTAAAAAGGGTCTTAAAGCTCACCTCTTCCACACTCATTTTGCCCATCATCTCTTAAGTTCGTGTAAGGTGTAAATGTTCATGCTTTATAACTGTAAGATGATGCCCAGATAAACCTTTACGCAGCTACTCCTGTAATGTAACGTAAATGTTTATATGTATCTAAAAATATATATACTGCATATTAGTCGGAAGGTGATGAGGAATCGTTGGTATTCTGATACAGTCTTATGCAGCTACCGGTGTGATGAACGTTGGTTCATACGGTGGAAAGAAACAAACTAACTGCACTTCACACGTCCGCATCCAAGCGTCTCTTCCCGCTCACGTAATGAACACATTATATTTTCGATGAGATGGGCAGCACGGAGGAGGGAAACCGCACCCACGGCTGCAATTTGTAACGATCACAGATGATTTAATTATACGGGCTCGCTCGGGTTTTTAATGGGCTTCATCTAAATTCCCCGCAGTAAGAGCAAGGAGAGAAAAACTCACAAAGAGTCTGATAGTCATCGCTAAAAACATCTCGTTTTTGCTTATGGATCGTTTTTCTCACTAATTCATTGTAATGCTTTTTAACTGTCTGAACGAATGGTCTTGCAGCTGTGTAACCCATGCGTCTACACAGTGTCACCGTCGTTGCCATTTCTACCCAACCTCTCCACTATCCACTAAGGGTTAAGTTTGTTACCAACACATATAACGCACTAGAGTAACAGGAGTTGTTCTGACTTCCAGTAACGCTGCTCTTCTTCCGCCGAGTAGAAGGACCGAGATGAACGACGGCAATACGAGCCTTGGACTCAGGAGGACACATTCGCCGCACAGACACTCCAGACCTCCTAAACTACAGCAATTCCTCCTGCCAATGATAAGTTTGTCAGGCCAACATTTTAGCTCACGACACCTTTGATAGGACTCAAACTTGCTTGTACCCCAGCGGTGTCTCAATTACTGTTGTTGCCCCATGGAGACTTGGACCACAACGCGCCGAGACGGCCACTCGCATCGATCCAGGGCTCTAGGCAGATTCTCTAATGAAATGAGAGCGGGTCCTGACCTAAGAAGTCACTTAGTGGCTGGTGTGTAGCCTCTTCTTTTGAATGACTTTGGTCACTTTGTGCGGTGCTGCGGGTTTTTTGGCATGTTGAAAACGCAATATGCAAAGCTTTAGGTACGGTTACTGACGACGAGTGCAGGGACAGCTGGTAGCGTACTGATTAGAGCTACTGCCTTTGGATATGAAGGTCCCGGGTTTGATGCCTACCTCTAGCTGTTGTACCCTTGAGCAAAGCACTTATCCTCCCAGTCCAAAGACATGTTGTTCAGGTTCCCCCATAGTGTGTGAGTGACACACAGAGAGTGTGTTTCACTGATGTATGGATGAGTGACCCAGTGTAAATAGTGTATCTAGCAGTGTAAGTCATCTTGGTGAATAAGGTGTGTGGGCTAGTAATGCTACATACTATCCATTGTAAGTCACTTTGGAGAAAAGTGTCTGCTAAGTGAATAAATGTATCCTAAAAATTGTTAGTGAAAATTGCCCAGCTGCATAATTGGGTATATAGTGATAATATAGGGACAGCTACTAGCATAGTGGTCAGAGCTATTGGATCTGAAGGATGCAGGTTTGATCCTCACCCCTGGCTGTAGTACCCTTGAGCAAGGTACTTACCTTAAACTACCCAGCTGAATAAATGGGAAAATAATTGTAAGTATCTTAACATTGTAAGTCATTTTGGAGAAAAGTGGCAGCTAAATGAAAGAATGTAAAGTGAGGACAGCCGGGTTATCTTGAGGTTGATGGCTTAGGATCCGAGAGCAGCCGTCTTCACGTATTTTGCATGGTCTGAGAAAGTCAGAGAATTCATTATGGGAATGATGATTCATGCTGAAATTAAACTGCAGTAGTGCTATATTTGGAAAAGAAGTTGGTAGTTGCTGTAAAATCAGCGGATATACGTACATAACATTAATAACATTCATATCGGTATAAAAGCAGAAAATATAGAAGTCATATATTCATTATTATTGCTGTGTTCATTCTGCCGTTATGCTTTTGGTTAATACCACAAATTCATGATGTTAACGGACAGTAGAATGGCACAATATGCAGTGCTGTCACCTCATAAGGCCTGACCTGTTTGAGCACAGGTTCGAATCTGGCTCGGTGTGTCTGGGGTTTGCACGGTCGCCCTGCATCTTCATGGGTTTCCTCCGACAGCTGAAAGACGTGGAGTTCTGGTGAATTGGACACTCAGTCACCTTTAGTGTGTGGCTACTCTGCAAATAAACGGCATCCTGACAAGAGTGCATCCATCTCAGGAGGCCTTGAGCCCAGTGATTCTTTATCACAAAAACCCTGCTTAGGATAAGTCGTCGTTGGAAATGGATATATTTCCATCTCTGTTGCAATGGCAGTCGAGAACAAACGGAGTTGCTGTGGTATAATCACATTTTTCTCTTTTGGCCTAAAACGGCAATAAGCGGTCGAACGTGAACAGTTTTGGGTAGGAAGATTTTTGGTCCATTACCCAACGGGACCCACCCTATCCATTTGCCTCACCGCGGAACAGACAAGTGATAAGCAGTTCCGGTTCTTTGACCATTGAGTTCACTATGTCAGTAACCTTCCTACGTACATCGCTACAGATTATTTTCATTCTCCAAGCATGAAGCCGTCCATAAATGTCTTGGGAACTGGTCAAAAAAACTTCAGCACTGCAGCAATAAACTGTCTCAACAGCACCGAAGCATGACAAAGATACGATAAAGATATATCGTAACAAAGATTTATTGCAATGTAAATGTTATACAGATGGTCCCCGAGTTACGATGGTTCGACTTACGATTTTTCGACTTTACGATGGTGCGATAGTGATACGCAGTAGAAACCGTACTTAGAATTTTGATTTTTGATTTTTTCCCGGGGAAGCGATTTGCCGTTCGATACTCTCTCGTGATGCTAGGCAGTGGCAGCGATCCGCATCTCGCAGTGTCACGTGATCGCTAGTGTCTACAACCGATACTCTACAGTGCTCTATGTTTCCAGTGTTTTTTTGGATACCCCTCCGGTATCTACGTTGTGTTTCGTGCTTCCATCATTTCTACAAAACACACATCCGTGTCTCCTGCTACTGGTGAGAAGAAGAAGAGGAAGGCAGTTACTCTAGAAGACAAACTCAAGATAATTACCCAGCATGAAGGCGACAAGCCTGGCCATCGCACGAGAACTTGGACTTTTGCAAATCGACCATCTCGACCGTCTTAAAGGAGGAAAAGCGATGATGTTCAGTAGGTTAGGTGCGTTACGTGCATTTTCGACTTCCGATGTTTTTGACTTCCGATGGGTTTATCGGAACGTAACCTCATCGTAAATCGGGGACTGTCTGTATATATCAAAAAAAAAAAAAAATTACTAAGAAGGAGATCAGGAATTGTTGATGTTCAGATAAAGTTTTATGCAGTTACTTGTGTGATGAACGTTGGTTCATATGGTGGAAAAAAACAAACTAACTGCACTTAAGTATCACACATCTGTATCTAAGTTTCTCTTTCCGCTAATGTAATGAACACGTTGTATTTGCTATGAGACGTACGTCGCTCTGGAGAAAAGCGTCTCATAAATGAATACATGAACGTGTGAATGTAAAGACATGACATGATAATGGGAGGAGAGCAACAGTCTGATAAAACACTGCCTAGAAAAAAGCACGAAAAACAAGAAATGAAAGTGTCATTATGTTATACCTGTATATACAAGCGTTTTTAACTGTTATTCATAGTTGGAGGAACAGCCAACTGGGAGAACTTTGGCACTGGGCTACAAATGGGTTTTTGGATTTGTTGCGAGGCAGTTTATCAAAAAGTCAGGCGTTAACCAAAAAAGACAACGCAAGTGGATTAACAGATGTCCTATAATCCTTTTATTTCCCTAATGGAAACTGCCAAGGTTTTGCTGAAATCTGTGTTGTTGTCATTCATTCATCGCTCTTTATAAACACTTTGTGCCGCGTTTCTGACATTAACCGTGAAGTATGTGTGCGTCCGTGCATATTAACACCGTGTCCTCCGCGTCGTGTCGCTTTGTTTATTAACACTGTGCTCTCTGTGTGTGTTGTGTGTGCGTGTGTGTGTGCGTGTGCGTGTGTGATCCTCTATAGGGAGTGCTGCAGATTCTTTGGAGATGACGGTCTGACAGCGAAGGTGTTCTTCACCAAGGTGGCCCCCTTCGGCCTGCTGTGGACCCTGACCAACTACCTGTACTTGCAGGCGATCCGCAAGATCAACACCACCGACGTGTCTGCGCTCTTCTGCTGCAACAAGGCCTTTGTCTTCCTGCTGTCCTGGATCGTGCTGCGCGATCGCTTCATGGGCGTCAGGGTGAGCTTGCCTCCTCGCACCCTTACTACACGCTTTGGAGTAGCGGCAAAATAAGGTGCGGATGTGTCGGTGCACGAGAACTCCTGCTCTGCTCGTGTGACTGATGTGATGGTGGTGCGGCGGCGTCACTAGGGGGGTCGCGGGGGTGCGGACCGCACCGAGCGACAGCGGCAGAGGGGGTGACAGCAATATCGACTGTCTATAAAATTCCCGTGCAGTGTTTCAGCAGAAGTGTATTATTCTGTATTAAAATATCCCTCTAGTTATAAGAACAAAAACATTTTTCGTAATAAAGCCGTTTACATGTATCAATGTACCTAGAAAGGTAAAACTCTGTGCTCGTTTGCTTTTTGAACCTCCCAATGCGCTCCGCTCACAGCTCTCATTATTACCCAATTACAATACAATTACAATTACAATTACAGTGGCGCTTCGAATCACATGGTTGTCTCTACGCGCTACAAACACGCGCTCTTGTTTTCGTCGCTGCAGCCGTTTTTATAGTCGCCGATTTTGTCACATTTTCTGCTGTTTCAGCTACAGTATTGTGGTAATTAGTGTTTGTGAACCTATATGAATAATGTTAAAATAGACATAATTTTGATGTAGTTCTTAAACGTTTTTATTCAATTCTACTGTTTTCTTACTGAATTTTCTCTTTAACCACATGAAATTCTGTAAATGTGAATCCATTTAGGCTGTGTGTATGATATTGTAATTTAAAGGTGTAACTTTAATTTTGCTAGTTGTATATGTCATTACTATTGCCATTACATTCAGTGATATAGGGGAATTACAATTTATAAGTAATAATAGTACAGAAAACCACCTTATTTTTCCCCGGCCTTGGCTTGGCCAAAAAAAAAAAAAGTACAGAAAACATTACTAAGGATTCTGTATGGTCTGGTATGGGAGGAGTTCCACGGGGGGGTGGCACCATGAGTTACCGCACCGGGTGACACCAACCCTAGCGATATGTCCCAGACTCTCCCTCCACCTGAATCCCTTTATTTGCTTTCCAGCAAAGTGTTTCTTTTTTTTTTTTAATGTGTAATTTGAATTTAAATTGTCATTTTGTACTCCTTGTCCTCTGAGTGACTAACTCCTTATTCTGATTTAGTGTGTGGGGGGGGATCCTACATGACAACACTATGGTTATTCACTATAGGAGAGATTTGCAGGAAGGGGTATGCAAGGTCCAGGAGGAATTGTGGGAAATGCGCGTGCCGGTCAGTGTCGAATTTAATGCTGTGGATGGAACTAAATTGGCGACTACGACACCCCAGACATTAATTGCACAACAAGGTTGCAATAAGAAATGGTGCTAAGCGGTTACTAATGATTGTCTGATGGTTCAGTGGGGGTTCGGGGATAAATTGTTTTCAGGACTGGATATTGATTTGTAGTGTTGATGAACCGTGGGGAGTTTTTAATTAAGACAATAACAGAATGAGAGAGACGTTGGTAACAGGCTCCTGGCGGTGCACTGGAGTCCTCGTTGATGTCAGACCTCGCCTACAGTTTGTGTGCGTGGCAAAATATCCCTCCATTCATCAGCAATAAGCGCTTGGAAAATGTAGGGTCACAGTGGTATGGAGCCTGTTCCAGAAGTATAGGGCACCGGGCAGGGTGCACCCTGGGTGGAATACAGTTCGTCATAGGAATTGCACATACTCACTCACACACACACACACACACACACACACACACACACACACACACACACTAAGGGCAATTTCGACTTACCAGTTCACCTGAAAGTCGCTGGACTGTGGAAGGAAACCAGAGCACCCACAGGAAACCCATACAAATACAGCAAGAACATGCAAATGCTACAGAGACAACCTGATTCGAATTTGAGTGAAACCCCACACCTCAGGAGCTATGGGGCACCAGGGCTACATGCTGCACTGCAGTCCTTAGCAAAATCATACTTTCTGAGTTGTTTTCTGTAATATAAATAAAATATTAATTTAATCCAACTGCTTTTTCTTACTAAGGGGCCAGTTATTGACTTGTTGCTGTCAGTCTGTGGCGGATGCTGAAACAAGGGAGACGGATGCTAAATTGAAAGTTTATATAAAAGAAGGGACATCTGGTAATCTAGTAGTTTGAGCTTCTGCCTTTAGACCCAGCAGTTGCAGGTTTGATTCCCACCTCCAGCTGTAGTAGCAGTGAGCAAGGTACTTACTCTAAATTGCTCCAGTAAAATTACCCAGCTGTGCAAACGGGTAAATAATTGTAGGTGGACAAACATTGTAAGTCACTTTGTCAGCTAAATTAATAACTGTTAGAGGGTTCCTCTTCATAAGGTAGGAACACGTGAACATCGCCTTAACCCCAACTGCATGTCTCTTCATTAGTCGTCATTGAGGGGCGTCTTGGTTTTACCTACCGAGAGCCCTAATGTAAGGAGAGGAGGAACAGGAACCAACGGGTATGTGAAATGATCCCAGATGAAGTGTTGTGTAAGGACCTGATCTTGGAGCCCGAACGTTGCCAGTTCAAGCCCCCTGTGGGGATCTCTGTCTTTAACAAAGCACTTAAAATGAAATACTAAAATCCCCAGCTTCCCATATGCATGTCATCGTGAACTGCTTTGGTAAAAAATGAAATCATTAATAATTATTGTTAATAATGAAGAAATGAGCTGCAGCTCAAAGGAGAGCGGTAGTGATACTCATGTTTGGCTCAGGTGTTATGTACACTGGGTTGGTGTTGCCCTGGCACTCCTGCCACCCCACCCCCCCCAATCCCCCCGTGGTGGTCTGCTTTCATCTCTGCAGTTCCCCTCTCCTCCGCAGACTCCCTCCCTCCTCTTCCTCCTCTCATCCCTGCCTCTCTCTCTTCCCCCCCCGTCACTTACTTCTTGGCTCGGTGATGAAAGCAGCGTGTAACAGAGGCTCCTGGCCCCGCGATGAGAATTGCAGCGAGCGAGGCGGTTCTTCCTTTATGTCTGCAGCAATGCGGGGGTAAACTCGGGGGTGGTTCCCGTCACGTGGCAGTAAAACTTGAGATGGATAGGAGAGGCAGGGGAGAATCGGAGAGGAGCGGTCCTATTACAGTGCTCGGGCGCGGGGCGGGGCGGGGCGGGGCGACACCTTCTAAACATACAATCAATCACACACTTAACATACACACTCAACATACAATCCTTTCATTTGAGCCCAAATGGAGAAACGCGTTTCCTTTACCGGTTTCTTGTAGAGTACGACATCACTGATCGCACAGGGTGTGTCCTTAGAACACGTTTCCTTCCTAAGACAGGCGCAGAATCACCGCTGCTTGGACATTTGGCCTGTAGACTTTCACTATTAGCATATTTATGCAAATGATGTGTCACGTTCGCTCAAATATTCAGACCTTGGGCGCGGCGAACAAACCCTAAATATAACTTAATTATGTCAGTTGCGTGTCAATTAAAATTATTTCAAAATAAATATTTGCTGTATGCCTTGTGTGGTTTAGTCCAAACTTAGCCAGTCACTTAATGTAGTTTTAGTGATACATTAGCATGATATAGACATTTTTACTCGAAATTTTTACTTATTTACTATTGCAAAAAAAAAAAAAAAAAAACTAAAAAACAGTATGACTGCATCATACAAGCTTTGTTACTGAATGTGACCTGATACAAAGGTAGGAAAACTTCACAGCAATGCACATTTAATGTTAATGCTCAATCTGTACCTTTCACTGTCATGTTATTAGAAAGCACTGGGTACTGTCAGGAAGGCAAAAAAAAAAAAAAATCACTTCATTCATTGCTTCACTCCAGTGCAACAATTTCATTTGATCATCAATGTAAAATTACTTCAAGTATTTCAGGTCATGCAAAAATAATTGTAATTTCCTTATCTTCAGATGAATATTATAATGGTTTCTGGATGTAATCTGTAACAATGAGAACCTCTGATGGTTCTGGACAAAGTAAATGCTGCCTTACATTTTTGTGCGTGTGTAGCCGATACTTGTTTCACATTTGCAACAAAAGAGATCTTTTTCCTGTACCCCTTCTCTCCACATTCCCTTGGATTTGGGGCTTGATATACAGTATAAGTATTGCAAGGAAAATTATTATGAATTCATGTCAGATTTCATAACAAGCGATTGCATTATTTCTTATGATTTCATAAAAGAGTTGGGCAATCACCGAGGTTAGAAATCCTTCATAAATTTAGCTTCACAGTTAGTCTTTTACTATGTTAAATTTAATTATGGGATTCTCGTCAGTGTTGGCGAAGGCAGGTTGACCCCTCGTAAGGCCAGTCATCACATTCAGAGCCACTGATCTGATTTTAAGTCAGTCAATAAAAACTGGCCCCCTGGGCTCAAGGGGTTAAGGTCTCAGCCGAGCAGCGCCCTCTTCTCTACGAAAGGAGGAGCGGCACGGCAGCGTTTTCCAGCCTTGGGTCCTTGAGGATTCGTTTTCTTCCTTACCTTTAGGTGTTGCTGACATTGCTGTACAAACCAAAATGACATGATTGGTTCACTGCGCACTGACAACCAGCCGCCTTCCAGCCAAAGTGAGAATTACATATGTGAGCGGAGTCTCGTTGCCCGTCGTCGTTCTTCCTCCGCAGAGCACTTTAGTCACATTTCCTCCGAGCACTCGGGGGTCCGGCCCGCACAGCTCATTCGTCTTCTCGACACCTCGCTAATGCAGTGCTAATCCACTCGGGCACCTCGCCCAGGCCCTGTTCATCACTCCCTCTGGCCTCCTTGCCTTGCTGCGCCCTTGGCCGTAGCATGTCTGTCCTTCTGGGGTGGTGGAGGAAGAAGAAACTCCGATGGATAGGTGTCTTGGTATGGCAAGTTTACACTCACTGGGCTGCCTGAGGTGAACTTGGTGAAGGGAGACGAGCTGGAAGCGACCAAGATCAATCGATTCCGGCTCATCGGGCGTCCACATTTTCTCCCTCCGGCTGCTGTACGAAATTACCGAAATTACCATTCTTACTTTGCCTGAAATGTTGAATGAATAGTATTTGTTTTCATTATGAACATAGTAAAAGGTTGAACAGTTGGTAAAGCAATTACACACACCAAAACTATGGAGCAGTGGGCTGTGGACCTTCTCAGTCCAGTCTGAAGTGAAATAACGTGATTGATCTTTTGAATGAATTATAATGGACAAGCAAGTCCTTGTCCTATTGGACTGAGAGAACTTCCCAGCTCTTCAGAGCAGAGTATCAAATCTATGACTTTTTCCCACAATGCAACCTAGTTTCAATTATTTAGAATATGTTTAAACTCACCATGGTTTGGATTGATGTACAGTAGGACTTGGTGTGCACTTTATGAGGTTGTAGGTGGTTCTTTTGGGTCATTCATGTTGTGGGTCTGTCTTTGGCCATCAGTTGCTACCACTGCCTTACTACAGTTCCATGGATGACTAATAGTCCTGACTGAATCCAGAGGTTGTCGTCTTCTCAAGGGGACATAATCTTGAGTAGCAATGTACTAGACAGGTTGAGCTCTCTTTTTGGGCTGAAGATGCATGAGGAGAGGAGATGAAAGTGGTACTTAGTTTTAAGGATCATATCAGCTAGTGCAGTTGTCAGGTGTAAGCAGTTTACCGTGCTCCAGGGGCACAGCTGTGTCACCCCCTCCCCTGAAAAAGTCTGCCTTCCCTTAACTGTAGTTCCCTCATGAGGACTACCTACAACCTGCCCATCCCTGACTAAGGCTACATCCTACCCCCTAAGAGCCGCTTGCTTTTGTAGACATTCACCTTGACTTAGGAAAGTGATACAAGTCATAGAGAAGAACACAGTCTGACAAAGTGCTGCCACTCTTTCTAACAAATGTTGAGAAAGACTAAAGTCTGCATCAGTCGCATTCTGGGACATTTGAGTATTTATAGTCAAGGACTGTATCCCACATGCTGATCCTTCTTAAATGCAGTAGTTAGTAAAAATTTAAAAAAAAAAAAAAAAAGACTCACTATGGTTCTGAAGTTACATCTGAAAATTGTGGCCAACAGCTGGTTACGGCCCATGGTTAGACCACATGCATTTTGGGGTTCTGAGTCCATTTCAGATCTTGTGTTATTCTTGTCTTCATTGCAATAATAAGTCTCCTCCCCTGTCAATTTGGGTGTTGTTTGGATACTAATTGAATCTTAATCTCAAATTTGGCCGCTGAAGGATTGGATTTGCCCACTCCTGTCACAGACCAAGCCTTCATAAACGTTTCAGGATAAAAGGAAGAAGAGTGGGTTTCACGGAAGCTCACATACATTGAGCTGAACTGCCCTCAGTTGGGGGGAGTACTGTTCCACACATTGTGCTTTTCATGTGTGTTGGTGTCGTTATCCTTTACTACACGACAGAGATTTTAATCGACAGGTGACTTGGATCACTTACAATTTTACACTGTCCTACAGGAGGAGACTATCAAGCAGTTCGGGTTAAAATGCATTCATAACCCTTTTTCCAGCTGTGATGTGAATTTGCTGCATCTGCTCACAGATCCAGCCAGTTATGAGTGTTGGAACCACATCAGACCATCTGATTTGCTCTAAAGAGCAGCACACCAAAGAACCATGTCAGTACAGAGTAAAAGGTACTAACAGAACACATTCAGAAATGCACAGTTCCTTGTCCTTGATCCTCCTCCCTGCTGTGGGTTTCTAAAGCCTCCCCATCTGCCCCCTCCCAGATTGTTGCAGCCATCCTGGCCATTGCTGGAATTGTGATGATGACATACGCCGATGGGTTCCACAGTCACTCCGTAATTGGCATCACGTTGGTGGTGGCCTCCGCCTCCATGTCTGCACTCTACAAGGTGAGCAGATGGTCACCTCTAGTGGGAAGAGTAGTGTTTGTAGTGTTCATTCACAATAGAGATATGGCATTAAAAGAAAAAGAGCAATTCCGGTAGCCTGCTCAGCTGGCCTGGAATTTTGTCTGTTGAATGGTGACGTGAATATACAAATCAGACTGGATTTATGTCCCCTTTACATTGTTATATATGTAAAGTGTATTTTTTTCCTTATTGAAGGCATTTGACAAAGTGAATTCTTGTGTTTCGGACTGGTCTTTTAGAAATTTAATATAATAAAAATATTTTGCATTTAAAATTCAACATGTTTGATATTTTATTATATTACTTTATATTAAAAATTACTTTTCTTTTAATTTTATATTTATATTAAATTTTTATTACATTCAATTTTTTACAATTTTGATAACTGCCATTCCTTCCCCACAGTTTCTTTTAGTTATGGTGAATAGCAGTATGTTTACAGTAATAATTTTCCTAGCTGTGTGATTTTGATGAACTCAGCAACGACACACTTTATCCAGGCTATTATCAAAAATACACTGAAAAACCCCAGTCAGCTGTTTTGGTCTGTTTCAACAGCTAAGAATCCCAAAAATCAATACTGATGCAAACCAGAATGTGTTTATAATTGCTGAGACACATCAGATTCTCAGCAAATAGATAGGCTGGGAGTAGCGCCAGGCACACAGAAGACAGGTGCCACATTCCACACACTGTCCCCCCATCTCTCCAGCAGGGTTGACTAATAGACTGGATGAAGAACTGACCCTCACTTTTCCCTACAGGTACTTTTCAAACTGGTTCTGGGCAGTGCCAAGTTTGGAGAAGCGGCTCTGTTCCTTACCATCGTGGGTGGAGCCAACTTTGTCTTCATCAGCTTTGTGCCAGTCATCCTCTACTTTACTCATGTCGAGTACTTTGGCTCACCTGATGACATCCCTTGGGCCAACCTGTGTGGAGTAGCGAGTCTGCTGCTGGGTGAGAACAAAAACCATGTGAAGACACTGAATTCATGTAACACGATATTACTGGAAAAACACATATAAATAAAGCTATCAGGAAAAAAAAAAAGTTTGTGAACCCTTTGGAATGAACTACTCATAAATGTGGTAAACTTTCACCTAAGTCCCAATAACAGACAAATCCAATGTATTTAAAATAATAACACGCAAACAATGTACTTATTCTTGTCAATACCAAATACATAATTTTAAACATTTTAACAGTTCAGGATAGAAAAAGTGTATGAACCTGTAGGCTAATTACTTCTCTAAAAGCTAATGGATTCAGGTCTTCAGTGAGATGAGATTGGAGGTGCCCTGGTCTATTAAAAAAAGGCACATAGATTTGGGTTATTGACAGTTTCTGCTCTTCTCAAGAAAGATCTGTTCATGTGAACCATGCTGCAATCAAAACAAATTTCAGTGGACCTTAGCATAAGAATTATAGAGAAGCATGAAGCTAGAAAACGCGACAAAAGCGTTTCTAAAGGCCTGGGTAAAATCCACAGTAAAACAAATGGAGGAAATTGAGATTTACAGATGGAGGAAATTCTGTTTCCTACTCTCTTGAGGGGTCGGAGCTCTGCAAAGATCACGGAAAGAGCGCAGCGTGTAGTGCTGAAGTAGGTGAAAAAGAACCCTAGGATAACAGCAAAGAACCTACAGAAATATCTTGAACTTGCCTAACCCTCTGTTCACGTGTCCACTATTAGAAAAACACTGAACGATCAAAGAATGATGCTCATGGAAGGACACCATGGAGGAAACAAGTGCTCTCCTAAACAGAGAAATGTGTAATTCTATATTTAGAGGAAAAAAGCACTACACACAAACACGGAAACCTCATCCCAGCCATGAAGCATGGCGGAGGTAGTGTCATGGCTCGGGGATGGTTCGCTGCCTTTAAAGCTTACTACGATAGAGGACACAATGAATTCAAAACTGTATCCAGAAATGTTTACAGGAAAATGCTGGAGCAGCAGTGTTTCAGCTGAAGCTCAGCTGAAGTTGGGTGGTGCAACAAGACAATTACCCAAAACACAGGGGTAAATAAACAACAGAATGACTTAAACATGTGTGTATTTCTGTGGCTCAGTTGAAGATCTGACCACATTTTATGAGTAATGAAATACAGATAGTTCCACAAGGTTCACAAACTTTTCCTAGCACCTATTTATCTCTGTTGAATGTAGTGTTTTTGCAACTGCTGAAAAGGGCATAGCAGGTAAAATTCTCAAGCTCTGTGAAATAATACAGAATATAATTTTAACAACGGGACATGCCGAATTTCTCCCCCGTCCATGTGCATAACTTCATTGATTTCTGCTGCTAATATTTTCCACCAAAACCTCAGTCTCCAGTGCATGGCCAAAGTGCAACATCATACCAATAAATCTCCATTCAACTTCTTCTGGATTTAATCAGCCTCTGTCTGTGTTAATTAGTATTTAGACACAGTAAATCTCTGGAATGCAATTTCAACAAAAGACAATCTAATTGTTTGGTTTTGCTGTTTCCCTCAGCTTTCAACCTCCTGGTGAACTTTGGCATTGCAATAACTTACCCGACACTCATTTCCCTGGGCATTGTCCTGAGTGTCCCTGTTAATGCCAGTAAGAGCCCATTTTCTTGCTTGCTGCATTTCGTGTTGGAGGAATAAAGGTGGGAAATGCGGGATCTCTTATTAATGTACCGAGTTCAGTCCAAGCTACAATGTGCAGAAATCATTCATCTTCACACTACACTTTTGATAAGACAGAACTGTCTTTTTAGGACCGTCAATAGTTCACTGTGACCGTGGTCCCATTTAGAACAGAAAAACAACGTATAAATACAATGTGTAAATATTCCACTAATCTGTAATTCATTTACAGCTGTAAACTTTCACCAACGTGATGCAAGTGTTTAGTCACTCGTCCTGCTGATCGGTCGGTTTTGCTTTTATACCCAAATTTTTCGATTTGTAGCATTGGAAAAACACTTCCATTGTATAGTTACCGTATGGCTGTTGGTGTTACACTGATGTTCATAGTCCATTTGGAATTTTTTTTACATTTTTCTCTTTTTTTTGCATAAGAGTCCACTTCCGCATTAGCATATTTAAATAAAATTGTATTGTTTCAATCCTCAGCGATGCTGCTCATGTGCATCTGTTCAATTAAATACAGTATCTAGTTAAGTAAGTGGTAATTATTTTATTTTTTCACCCGTAAAACTAATGCGGCTTTACAAACGTGCCCATAGAAACGTGAGAGCTTAAGTATATTTTGTTATTGTCTGCTGCAGTGGTGGACCTGTACACCTGCGAGATCCAGTTCAACACGGTGCGCCTTATCGCAGTCTTCATCATATGCCTGGGTTTCCTCATGCTGCTGCTGCCCGAGGACTGGGACCAGTGCCTGATCCAGCTGAGCACCAAGCTACGCAAGAAGGAGGAGGCAGCAGACGGTACGGGAGAAGTGGGCGCCAGTTCGAGCCTCAACTGGAGCCGCAGGACCCGGACCTCCATGTCCACGTTTGGCCACTGACCGCACCTTTTCTCCGCTCGTCCCACCCCACGAACGAGTCCGGAACCCCATCCACACCGATCCTGCCTGGCCCTGGCTTTCACTCCCAGCACCTGCAAAAATGCTTCGATCATTTATTCGCTCAATAAGCATATTAAAGATTTTATTATCCTACTGAAATGAAGCAAAAAAAAGCACAGATGTTATTGTTTCTAAGATCTAAAATAAACATGCATTTCTTTTTTAACGTTTTATATGAAGACTAGCAGTCCTGTGCAATTTGAAAGAAAAGTTTTTTGCATGAGTTAGGCCTATTCACTTGTTTCTTGCCTGGCTCCCCTCCCATTACCATGTTCTTACCCTGATCACACACACTGTTTCTTCATCAGCGGGGCATCATTTGCAGTGTCCTTCGGCAACGTTTACTTGTTTTCCGGACACTCTGCCGGGCACCGGGAAACGCACGGTGGCTCTCTGTGATGTCAGAGACAGCTGAAGGAGCGGGAAAAAAGAAGACGGGAAGAAAAAAAGTGTAGGAATCTGAATAAAGGGCGACCAGCCCCTGTTGGTCGGCGTGAGCAGAACGTTCTTACGCTAATCCAAAGAAAAATGCGAGAAGAGGGTTTGACTGATTCTCAGCTTGTCCCTGAGGTCAATTGGAAACGGTGTACACCTGCCTTCAGTGCACTGTACATATTCTGCACTACCTTGGAGCACCTTCGCTGTTCATCCGATCAAGAGTATGAATGGTATTGGCCTCACAGACATTGAAACAACTGTTTTTTTAAGATGAAGAATGTTTTAAAGGTTCAGATTTCCTTCTGCATTGATGCCTCAATCCTGTGGAGACAGCTTCCCAAGGATCAGGCCACCTGCCACAAGAAATTTCCCAGAGGGCCAAGCGCCTGCCGTCCCCTCGATGGCAGCGGAGCGGCGGCACGCGGCCCGGAAGGCTGCAGTCGGAGGAGCCGTTGGCCTGACTTGCTGTCCTCGTGCTTTTTAAATGAAACAAAACTCACTTGAAATCACCGGGCCTTGGATTCCGAACCTGCCGCAGTCGGAAAAACGGAGCGGGACTCGTTCACTTTGCTGCGTGATGGACAGTACCACCCGTGTTCGTTTTTGGGGAAATAATTTCAATAGCGTCAGTAATAAGGATAAGGAAGGTATGTGCTGTGACAGCAAGTGTATGTTTTACATACTTTAAACGTGTTTCTTTGCCCACACAGCTTACTACATTTCACCCAGTAGGGAACTGTGAATTTCAAGCCTTTATCTTCTTCAACTCATCACAACAACTGGTGGCGGCTGTCAAGCATTGGCTTCAACAGGGGTGGGGTGGGAGATTACGTTTATAAAGAAATAAAGATATTTTTGTTAGGTCAGTTAGGTATGATTTTAGCTTTTTTTCCCCATCGGCGACAACGCTTGTACAATTTGAACACTGTGAAAAGCAAATGGGTGCCCAGGTGTTGAGACATGGAACTGTGACACTAGGACAGGATGCGAATGATGAGGTGGGCTTTCCGAGGTTGGTGGGTGGACACGGGGTAGAAGAAGGGGTTCCTTCCAAAAAGTACGAAGTGCAGCAGGATTTCCAACATGGAGCTTTGAGGGACTAAAGGGGCTGAGGTGCAGGGGGTTCTGGGTATCGTCCCTATGCGTCCGGCTTGCCGCGAATGTACGACCGCTGCTCAGACCATTCACGCTCACGCTGTGTTCCCTTTGTGCTGGAACGGCACGCGCCGCCCTGGCCTCGGACCAACAGTTTTCACGCCTGTCTGGTGGAATTAAAGGCAAAATAGGCCGTGTGTTTACGAGAGGTCCATTCATTTGCTTGTGTGCTTACTGACAGATATGGGTCTCCCTGCCACTTCCTTCATCGGTTTTACGGTCGCCGACTCGACTTCGAGTCTGCCTGTGCCTATAACGACATCGGCTCGACTCCTCGGCGCACCTTTGCAATAATTTAAAGCCATAACATTTCAGCATTACCTATTTTATGCCTGAATTTTCACTAAATAAATTTGATTTTCGAATATAACAGAATTACCTCACGCTGACAATTCAGTGGTGTTCTGTACACAATGAGTTCCCACCAGCAAAGCCACTCTCTCTATATATATATACAGTATATAAACATTGTACTCTGTGAATATTTTACTCTTTGGGGTGGCACAGCGGGTAGCCCTGGTGCTTCGCAGCACCTTGGTTGTGGGTTTGAATCGGGTTCGGTCTGTACAGAGTTTGCCTCTTCCGCGTTCGCGTGGGATTCCACCGAGTGGTCTGGTTTCCTCCCACACTCCAGACATGTTTCATGTCAGTTGGGTACTCTAAATTGCCCACAGTGCATGATCGCCCTGTGATGGGCCGGCATCCCATCCAGGGGATACCCTGCCTGAAGCCCGATGCTTCTTGAATAGGCTTCTGACAAGCAGAACCCTGGAATGGACAAGATGTTATTGATAATTATCATTATATCCATTATAATGGATGGATAGAGGCAGGGTACCTTTGTACTTAATTAAGGACCGTCATCAGGCTCCTTAAGTCTGACAAAAGGAGGGAATTGAGTATCTGTCAGTAGGCTAAAGTATTTATGATGCTGTGTATCTGAATTGCCTGTAAGTGGTCAACTTACAGTAGTAAGCGGGAAAGGCATGTGGACATGACTGGTCAGAACTGAGCAGCTGGGTTTCACCGCCTTTTTTAGTTTTATTTTTGCAATAGATTACATCGATGCTGTCTCCCATTGTCATTTTTTATAATGGCAATAAAATAGTATATTGTATTCCTCTGGGATTATTGCTAGATGTAACTGTAAACCTTTGTAAGGAATGATGGTTTTTACACTGAAATGCAACATACAGTTATCACATTTCAGAACAAATACTGTGTGAATAAACAATTAATTCAGTTTATAACATCTGCTGTCTGTTGTCCCTGAGAAATATTCATATGCACAACAGCACACACTTAGATTTAGGATGCCCCCCCCCCCATGAATCAATTAAAATGTAACAGCAGAATAGACCACAATTTTGTGAAGATGCAGGGAATATAATGTTTGAAAGGGCAAAAAAAAATTAAGAGCTATTTTCTATACTTGCCCATTTCAACTCAGAATTTTAGAAAAGTTCACGGGTCTTTTCAGGTATTATTAAAGATATTAAGGTGTTAGCAGTAAAACAATGAGCACTACATCGAAGGCACTAAAAAACACTGCACCTTCACACACTTTCATACAAAATTCCTCTAAAACAAGATTTAATTGCCTCTCCATGCAATATACAAAAAATACATAACAATGTACTGGTGCTTATTTAAAACACATCAATTATTGGAGCATTTAAAGCATTTACAACCTTTTATTTGACATTGAAATATGATGTTACTTAAGTGAGTTTTCTTAACCTGCGTCAAATTTTTTCAAACTTGAAAGCCCCCCGTCTCCTAGGCCACGAGGGAGATTGAAAGATAGATGACTTTTATATAAAAGCCTGGCAAAGAGGCCTGCAGTTGAGTGAGCAATGATCCGAAAGGAGATCCGCGGCAAGGGAGAGAACTTGGCCATTCAGGAGTGGCTAAACATCATCCCACAAGAGGGCCGTACATGGCATTAATGATGTCAACAACTGGCAGAAAATTTGGTGATTGTTCAGAGGAGCTGGAATTCATCCATTAAATCCTTAGAAATTTTTCATTTATTAAAGATTCCCTATTAATAAAAGTGATGTTAAGGTAAAAGCATCTGAAAGTACTTTTGACAGCTCAAACCAAGAAGAATGTCTGCAAAGACTTTTTTTTTTTTTTTTAATTTAGGGGACATTTATCCAAAACATCTTCCAATGAGAAGAATGTTTACCTCGCTCAAGGGTAGTACAGCGGGAGCACAATTCTAATCGGGGTCCTTCCAATGGATCGTGATGGCTATAACCATTGTGCACCTGCTGTGCTGTCAGACAAATCACTATTTATATAGTACTGCCTTTGGACCCAAAGGTTGCAGGTTCGATCCCCACCTCCACCTGTAGTACCGCTGAGCGATGTAGTTATCCTAAATTGCTCCAGTAAAATTACCCAGCTGTATAAATGGATAAATACCCATAACCTTACAACTGTAAGTTGCTTTGGAGAAAAGCGTCAGTCAAATGAATAAATGTAAATGTAAAAATGGACCTCATTGTGGTAAGGAATGTAACCTGTACCTTGGTTTCAAAACACGGGGTCGATCGATGTTGGTACGTTCCACAACCTGTACCGTGTCGTTCCATTCTAGAGGACTGGGCAACACACATCACGAGCTGATGCATCATTCATCAGCGCACATCGTGCTCCACCCTCACGGTGATCTGGCCGTAAAAGAACGTAGCCTGCCGGTCCTTCGTGGGCGCCGATGACGGAAGCCTACCGCCCTCTTGTGGACGGGAGGGCACCTGCAGGCATTCAGTTTTCCCACAGGAGCACTCGCCACCTCCCTCCTTCCACAGGGAGGAGGAGGAGGAGGGGCTGCCTGGGAGGAAGACGCTGCCCAGGCGCCCCCCGTAGCTGTCGGGGATGTCTGAGCCCAGCGAGAAGACGGAGCAGCGGCAGCCTGTCCTTTCTGTTGGCGCACTTCCGTGGCTCTGCTGAGATCGATAACGCGCGACCGTTAAAGCGCATGGGTCCTGACAGCCTCCGTCTTCGTCCTCAGTCCCCGCTCCTCTCCTGCCCCCTCTCCACACGGCACCTCCTAGGCTGGCCCGCAACTTGCGCCGGAGGGTCCTGAGTGCCCCCTGGAAGCGCTGGCTGAGCAGCGCGTACAGTAGCGGGTTGATGTCGGAGTTGAAGAGCACCAACCAGTAGGAGAAGGTGACCGCCGATGGTGGGATGAGGCTGGAGGGGAGGGACAGGGCCTTCTCCACAGCCTGCACCAGAGCCACGCACATGTACGGTGTCCAGCAGAGAAGGAAGGCAGATATGACCAACAGGAGTCGCACAACGCCATGGTGTGGGTTCGAGCTGTACTGGTGCTGCTGGCTGCTGCTTTGGAGTTGCGTGAAGAAGGCGTGCAGACGACCCCCAGGCTGAGGGCCAGCAGAGGGGTTGTCACTGTGGAGACCCGGTCCCAACTCATTCAGTCCCCCGTGGGTTTCGGAGACCAACCTCCCGCTCAGAGAGTACACCAGCCCGGAGGATGTGGGTGCCTCCCGGCACTGATCTGCAGGGTCACCGGGAGAGGGGATTCGGCGGTTGCGCTGCAGGTGGCCCTCCAGGTCATGGATCCTGCGGGCGTGGCTGCGGGCCACCCGGACGATCTTCACGTAGCAGAACAGGATGACAGCAGCCGGAACCAGAAAGGAGAGGGCGGCCATGAAGGTGGTGTAGCTCGGACTGCTGGACCAGTTGACGGCACAGCTGTACATGGGCCTCACGTAGGTCACGTTGCTCCAGCCCAGCAGAGGCGGGCAGCTGGTCAGTATGGCCTGCAGCCAGATCCAGACGACAGCCGTCCCCGTCCGCCACACGGTGCAGCGCGACTTGTAGCGCAGGCAATCGATGATGGAGTAGTAGCGGTCCAGGGCAATGGCGGCTAGCGTGAGCACCGAGGCAGTACAGTACACCGAGGAGGTGTAGCCTACATACAAACACAGGTCCTGTGGGGAGAGGAAGGAGACGGCGGGATCGGAACAGCCAAGATGGCACCTGGCAGACGTGCTGAGCGACCGCTGAAGAAACCCATTAATTTCAGCTGTGAAATGTTTGTTTTACTGGGTGGCGATGGGCAGGCGGCCGCATGCAAAAGGCCGACAAGAGCTCAGGAAAGGAGACTCACGTTGCAGGAGACCCAGCCGCTGTTGAGGAGAGACATGGCCACGAAGGGCATGACACCCACGCCCACGAGCAGGTCGCTGATGGCCAGGTTAATGACGAGGACAGATGTCACTGAGTGGAACCTCTTTGTGGCAGCAATGATTACGATGACGAGGATGTTACCTGACCATGAACAGGCAACCAATCGATCAATTAATCAATCAATCGACTGAACAACCAAGTGACCAACACTTATTACATGGATCATACATCCAATATCGGCAAGGAACCGTTTTACACATCTTATGAAGATAACAGTTCTTTTCTAAGATGCACCCGCATGGGGGGAACTGTAGTTATTAAAAAAAAATATCTTGCAGCCACAGCATTTATACACTTATCTGACACTTTTTCCCAAAGAGACTTAAAATTACTGACCTGTTCATATAGTCGGGTAATGTTACTGGAGCAATTTAGGGTAAGTACCTTGCTCAAACTCAAGTGTACTACACCTGGAGGTGGGGATCAAACCTACAACCGTTGGAGCCAAAGGCAGTAGCTCTAACCACTAATGTACCAGTTCTACTTACGTGGACTATTATATTTCCTTATACGGACATTTTTAAGACTATGAAACATATAGAACAAACATAAAAAGACTGAAATAGACTTGATACAAAATGGCAAGTCTGGCATGTATTGCAGTGATATATTTTGATAATAGTAATTTCGCACCATAAAGTCTGATCCACGTTGTTTTTTCAGGAAAAAAAAAAAGTAAGTTATTTAGCGTACTACACAACATTTATTAATGATCCAACTACATAAGCAGCGATATGAGAAATAAGGAGAGGGGCACAGCACAGCCCCCCCCACACCCACCTGTCACGGCGCCCAGACACATGAGCACCATGAGCACCTCGAGCAGCAGCTTGGCGCGTGGGGACGTGCTCGGACGTGCGCTCGTCCCATTTGGCGAGGCAGTGTGCGTGCGGCCCCGGGCAAAGTCAGGCTCCATCAGAGGTGGCAGTAGGTCCATCGGTTACTGTGCCGGGTGGCCAGGTGCACGTGGGACTGCCATGAGAGCCCCGAGGAGGAGAAGGAAGAGGAGGAGAAAGAGCACAGCGAGGAGCAAAAACAAGGAAGAGGCGTCTGAGCGGGACTGATGCACCTGAGCCGTTTGACCTGGGAGTCCGCATCTCCCAAATAAACAGCGTGAGTGACACCCCCCACCTTCACTCCCCCCCCCCGCTCCACCCTCACCACTCCTCAGGCTTGCACCTCACTGCTCCCTCACCTGGCAGGAAGGTTCCGACCCACCCCCCGCGTAAAAGTGGCCTACGGGCCATTTGGGTTCCGGTGACATGCGTCCAGTAATAATAATAATAATAAAAGCTCAATACAAATAACAACCGTACAACATAGCTCACCTGCTGTATGGCTCTCGGTTCTCCTGTTGTGTGATAAAGAGAGATAACGCACGCACGCACACACACACACACACACACACACACACACACTCTCTGCCTTTGCCTATTTAAACAGTGATATAATTTGTCCAGTTGTTTGATCAAGTGGATGATGTGGCACAAAATGAACAATCCCCTTCCATACATACCATGCAACCCGCCTCCAGTTGTTAATGATGTCGCTTTTCGTAGATGGATAACGCAGAGCCCCGTGTCAGACCCAAGTGGACATTTTCCCTTGCATGTCTGCCGTCGGTGTTTTGAGGACACTTTGTACACAGCAAATGCACTGGGCTGTGAGCACTCAAAAGATGTCATGTAAGAGGGCATCAGAGGGATATGAGGTTACATAATTTCATCTCTTTTTAAAGACTTTGGAAGACCAGAAGAGAGAGGTGTGTTAACTGCACCAAAGTATTTCATCTCTCACATGAAAGCGAGTACACACCCTTGCAAGCACTTACCATGTGCTCACTTGGACAAAGGGATGACAGAGAAAATTAATATTAGTGATGATAACGATTCATAATAACGAAAGGGACCACTGACATTCACACCACTTCCACACACAACTGTTAGGGTTGCTGTTTCAATGGCAGTTCTCTACTAACCATAGCCCTAAATTTACATTTGTTCATTTGGCATATGTTTTCCTCCAAAGTGCCGTACATCTTTCGGTGAGAAAAATACGAGTGCTTTACATGAACAGACTTCAAGTACGACCAGTATGTGTCCACCCGCTCCTGTACCGCTGAATGTACAGTATACCAATAGTTCTCTTACCAAACACCAGTGTGCATTGTGCCTATTACAGTTTGCTACCCTAACAGAAAATCCTTACTAGTGTATACTATCTTGAAAAAAATCACGACAGCTATAGAGCCCAATTTGGATTTTGAAGTTACCTGTCTGCTGGGAAAGGATGCAAATTTCTGTACTCAAAGATATTTATCTGTTAAGAAACTGTTTAAGATCAAGGTTGTCCGTTAACTGATGTTACCAAAAGAAAATTACTTGAATTTTCTTGTCCCACCCAAAACCCACAATTGTATAAAGACCTTAAAATGTCTGATAAATGAATAATTCCAATTTATGTTTCACCCAAACCGAGTCAACGAGGGTGTCAAAAAAAAAAAAAAAAAAAAAAAAAGTCTTTTTGTAACCTTCTACCATATGAAACACAGAAAGGGTTCCATTACCTCAATATATAAGCAAACCCACTGAAAAAGCACCATACTGGCTGTAACTCTGTTGTACACAAGTAGGCAGCAGGAAGAGAGGAGATCAAACTGACAGCAGTGCATAAGAAATGTCATATATTTGACAGAATTAAGACATTTATTAAAAAATAGCTCTTTAAGATCAGCTTCTAACCAGTTGCTTCCATCAAACAATGGGACGTATAGCAAAGCTCAGCATTCAGGGTAAGAAGCTGGAACGTATAAATAAACCCAATAAAACATATGCATTTCACAGCAGTATCAACCAGTTTCTCTGGGCGGAGTCCTGGATTCCCCAGCTTTAGTTCATAGATCCTGGGGCTCTCCATCAGGAGTCAAGGGCCCTTGAGGTCATTTGAAATGTCAGGCGTCACGATTCCGCGATCTGAGCCCCAGAACTCAGGTGTTGTCTCGTGTACTCCCACACCAGCAGGGCGGCGCTCACGTGCACGTTGAGGGATCGGGTGACACCATGCTGCGGTATTTCCACACACACGTCCAGCAGCTGCAGCAGGTTGGCCGGGATGCCCTCGCGTTCATTGCTGTCCGAGGAAAAAACGGGAAGCCCCGAGGGCCGCTTTATTCTACACCGGGGCAATATCAAAATAACCGGATAAACTGCAAAACAACAATTATCAATTTCATAATGATATATTTAACTGGAACAATCAAGGTTCAGTAACGAGGATACAGGAGCGGTGGCTCTAAAATCCGTCAACCCTAAAGTGCCCTTGTTTTTAACCATGGTGGTACCTTTCAGAGTAACTGAAGAACTCAGTTCACGCAGAGCAACTCTCACAGCAGAGTCCGGACCGAGTGCAAATGAGCAGACCGAGGGAGCAGAAACGGTAGAGAAACCCCACTATGCTGACTGCACTGCTCTCACACCCCCTGCTGCTACACTATTGGATCTGCTCACACCTTCCCACCACATAAACTCTCCGTTTCCTTGTATAAGTGACGTTAGATCGGTCCATTCTGCCGATACCAGAATGCTCGTTTCGCATCAGCGATCCACATCAGAAGATGCGAGTTGCTTTTGCGTTCCGTGCATTCTGACGAACGCTTTCAGACTTGGGATCGCTGTGTTACTACTGAACTCCAGTGTCAGAAGAGTCAGGTGCATCTATTATCTTTACATTGCTGTAACCTCAGAGGCAAAGTGGGCCCACTGTGACACAGGCGTGCCTGCTCATGTCTTCGTGTCACAAGAGACGGCGAAGGGTTTGCCGGTGGGAAGAGTGGGGTCAATTAGCATGATGAAATCGAAGTGCTTGCTCAGTTCCTGTGCTGCGGAGCGACACAAACAGGTATTATGTGGGCACGTGTTTGACATCCAAACACAGCGGCTTCACTCTCATTTGAGATCTTGGGTTACTGCGAGTCAGACTGCAGGTGCAACCTGTAACGTTTAAGGTGATATTACATAACACAGATACAGGGATCGGATACAACACACTACTCTTTATACATCTCCCAACTGTCACGTGTTTGGCTGTGGTATATGGTGTTGCACTAGGAAGGAATAACACTGCAGATAGCATACGCTAACAGGGTGCGGCGTCAAGGTACACACTTACTGATATTAGATGTGACATTACTTCTTGTGGCTCAGAGACAGATATGAAGACAGAATTGAGACCACGGAAGATCTGCTGTAACTTGTCTGCAATACTCTAACCCTCTGGCACTTCAACTGACTGCTACTGTGGCTGAGTCCTACACAAAAAGATGGCTCAATAACTGGAAAAGGGTTCACTCAACCACTTAAAAAACCTTTAACCGGAAACTTCATATATGCCACCTTCTGTTTTTGTGTTAAACCACAACCCCGATTCTTTTTGGAAAGGTAAAGTATTCTAATGCTGGTGTCGACACCCAAAGTTCCTCCTATAAATCTGTGCAAGACCAAAGTGTTCGATTTCTTCTGCCTAAAAAACTAAAAGTTGACCTACATGACAATCCTGGACCTCCTTCTGGAGCGTACTAGACAGCGGTATGTAATCACACCTATGAAATATTATAATCTTTTGACTTTCTGTTCTTGCTTTATGTATGTGGATGTATTTGCAATCTATCAGTGTATTGTTTGTGTCCCAAATGCTCAAAAGGCTGCAGGCTGAATGGGGGAAATATGGCTTCCCTCCACCAGTGCGATAATATCTTATGAAGTTGGGATCCTGCTGTGTGGAAAGAAGTGGGTGGCTCACAGCGTGGGCATCAGAGGTGTGTACCCATATGTTTGACAAGTTCAGAACTCGCGGTACTTATTCTCCCATCTCTTTGTGCACGTGTACAATGGTTTGATATCACATTGGTACACGCAGCCAAGCACTACGAGCAACAGACACGATGCTGGAGACGGCTGAGAGACACCCACCCCAGCAGCAGCAGGGTCTTTGCAGGGAATCTGTAACCTTGCAGACTTTGGCTGTTTGCAGTCTGTTCCACTCCCACAATGCAGTAGCCCTCCCTCTTCTTCAGCTGCAGGAAGTCAACTAGATCTGTGGGCCTGACCTGTAGAGATTAAAAAAAAAAAAAAAAAAAACCTGCTCAGGAAGGTCAGGTCTTGTTGACTCCTTGTTAGCCATGCCTCCAACCTTTGTGCAGGACACAAGTAGTAAGAGGACAACCTGAAGGAGAGTGGAAAGGGCAGGAGGTTCAGCGCCACTCACCTCCAACAAGGGGAGCCAGAGCTCAGCCGACACACTTAGAGCCTGGAAGTTCTTGTCGCTGACATGACGAAGGCTGTCTAACACCAGAGTGCTGGCGCCAAAGATCTCGCAAGTCCTGCACAGGCCTAGCCGTGTGCCAGAGGACAACAGATGGACAAAATGAAGACGCGCAAAAAAAAAAAAAAAATATATGCAATAAAATAAATTAAAAACCCCCCCCCAAAAACAACCAAATCAAAATCAGTACAAAACTAAACACTCTCATTAAACACAAACTGATTTGAAGTCCATAAATATATTAAATATACCATCTTCACAATTCACAGAACAATCCAGGCTGTAATACACTGTCAATATTGGTTCTTGAATCAGGTTTTCCCCAGAGTAAGAAAGTCTCCATTAAACGTAATAAAATCATTGCTTTGGCAGTGATAACTGTAGAAACATTTTTAAGGAAATGACCATTGTTTTTTCAGCCCTTCTAAGTACTGAAGGTGTTATTGTGCTGATTATGCTTTATGGTACAGCACAGTGTTTACACACTCTGCCAAGTGGACACAGGAGCTCTGCCTAGCAACTGTGCTTTGAACTAGCAATCTTATCTGTCCATAAACACCCTCATCACATAGAGGAAAGCACAATGAGTCACATTTATGTCCCAACTTGTATGTGTGCGTGTGTTTATTTTTAAATTGTGTAAGAGGGGAGAAGGGGTCGGCCTCCTTGACCCTCCAAGACCACAAGGCGAGCTGCTTTTCTGGCCATACTTTTAAGTCCTTAAACGGACAGAAAGCTGCCCTTCAGTAGATGATACCCAGCTAATTGAGTCATCCTGTTGCTGTTTGTCTGCTGTGAATGTTGTTTGGCTCTTACCACCCAGGTTGGTGGGCTTGTCGATGAGTGAGGCGACCACCAGGAGGGCACTGTGGCGCTTGCCCAGGCGGGCAGCCCTCTGCTGGAGGGCAAGTTGCAGCTCAGGGTCCTGCTCCTGGATGCTCAGTCTCCATGGCGTCATCTTCTTCTGCACCTCTGCCCATCGCTCTTCCCGTTCCGCCTCCACTATCATGGGAAGACTTATGAGGAATTCCCAGATTTTCCCTCCAAAAACCCGTGTGCGTGTTTAAGTGTGTGTATAGGTGACTAGAACATTCTGTTAAGAACATTTTCAAACCTCACTGAAACAAAATTAACAAAGCCTTGCAATGATACTTCAGCAATACACTGACAACAAGCATCACAGGTGGCAAGAAGGTTGTCTGTTCGAGTCCCAAGAACTGCCCTGCTGTTTAAGCTTTGTATAAACGGCTCTATCTTAGCATGGAAACATTGTAATCACTATAGTAATAAAATAATTTAATCGCGATACCACCACTGAAACCAGTTTTTGAGGAAAGACAATGCTTGTAATTGTTGCTCAGTGCTATCAGAGTCAACAATCTCTCACACATCATGCGAGGCAAAGCAACGAAGGTACACTCCTCAATTCAAAAACACCAAAACACAAAGATCTATACAAAGGAGGGTTGTTTCTGTAACAGCACCTTGGAAACTGCACTGGAGTTGTATTTTCAGGTGCTGCTGAAAAATTAAACATCTCAAAACAAGGGCTCTGTCTTTCACCTGGGTTTACTGCACTGATCTGGGGGACAAGAGGGTAACCCTGCATAGGATTTCAGCAGAGTCCTGTCTGCGCTGGCAACCATACCTTTGTCCTGCTGGACCCAGTCCCCTGGATGCAGTTGGCTCAGGTCCTGCCTTGGGTTCCGCAATGGAAGCACAGAATTCTGGGGAAATTCCACTAGTCTTTCAAATTTCCAGACTGGAATCCATTCATCATCAGCCAACTCTGACAGGCTAGGGAAGGTGTAGAATATGGTCTGTAACAAGGCAGAAGAAATAAGGTTTTCAAATTAATTAGGAAACAAAAGATACGGGATAATTATAATTCACATTTACACAATACATAGCATAGAAAATTCCCCCCCCCCCCCCACCACTAACTGAGCATCATTACAGCCCTTAATTATAATTTGATTAGGTCAAAGAAATGAAACAATGAAAGTATATTGAACGGAGACCTACTTCAATACTATAGTCCTTCAGAGGATGAAAAGTCCCGAAAAAGAAGTGGTCCTGGATTCTGGTCCAGTTCTTTACTGCATTCCTGTAGACAGATGGTCAGGGCTTAAGCGGCAGCTCTAACATATTACACCACCAAATTGGTCTTATTTAAAAAAAAAAAAAAAAACCCTTTCAATTAACGGACCCATCATGTAGTGTCGTGAATGAGGTGGAACCTCTAACCATGTGCTAATGAACACAACCACAAGTCAGATCACCAGTACTGTCTGTGGCACATGATCTCCTTCCAGCTTCAACCATCATCAGCATCGACAAGCCATTTGACCTCTGATGGTTTAAAAAAAAAAAAAAAACAAAAAAAAAAAAAAACACGACAGTATGTCACTCACCCTGTGGTCTGCATGGCTTCAGCTTGCTGTAGACAGGCCTGAACCACAGCTGCAAGCCCCCCCAACCCATCGGGACCACCTGCCACATCTTTAGTGTTTACTCTCACATCCTTGAGGTTCCACACCTTCTTTAGGGCTAGCAGGGCATAGAGGCGAATGCTGAAGTTGTGGCTGAAACACCACTGCAAAATTACATCCAGAGCCTTCCGCCACAGCCCAACCTGAGCGGGAGGTGAAGGGCAAGGTGGGACCAGGAAAGAGCGAGGGACCAGAAAAAAAACCAAGGGGAAGGTGGAGGAGAAGGAAATTACAGAGGAAGAAAAGGAGAGAAAGGAAGGACAGGAGGTTGTATTATACTCCCAGTCCTACATACTCATACCGCAGGGAAGTTCAATGATGTAAAACTCTCATTTCATCAATCAACACACAGACCACATAGGTATGAAATCCTACCTTGTCCTGTACGTTGGGCAGAAGGACATTCAGGTGCACCAACACGGATAGAAAGGTACAGATACTTGTCTTGGTCTTCTCTTGATTCTGCAAACACCACATAAAGACATATTTAACAATAAAACAGGTTTCTTTTAATAAAAAAAAAAAAAAAATCTATCCCAAGCTTAACACTGTTGTGAATCATTAAATGAGCTGCAGTACTTCCAGGTGTCACGGAACGGTCCTGGGTACATACTCACCACACCAAAGCATTTCCACAAACTGTCCATGAGCCCAGGGTGGCGATGGAGGAGGAGAATGATCATCCACTCTACCAGGTACTTAACAGAGGCCTGGTTGCTGCAGAAGCCAGCCTCATACACGCGGCTCAGGATAGTCACCACAAACTCCTGCCGAGAAGCAATCTGGTCACCGCAGGACCGACACTTGGACACAACTCAACACGAAGCATCGTTATCACGGCACAAAGACAAGCCCGTTAGGAGGAAGAGTTCAGCGATAAGGTCTTGGTGGTTTAATATGGACCTTTCGTGGTACAAAGCTATTACACAGCACTCTTACAAGATGGACTGTGTACTTTTGTGCATTTAAATGAGAGTGTGACTCGGTGTGTTGTCTCAAGTCCAGCAGGGTATGACTGTGTTAAAAGGTACGTAGGATATATGGTGCAAAGTCTAAAAATATGTGTGCTTGCGCCATCATAAATCATGTCTCTGCTGTGGATGTATCATAAGCAGGGCATGTAGGCACAAACACAAGGCGTAGGGTGTCACATGTACAGAACTGCGCAAAAGTTTTAGGCACTTGGTTGGAGAAAAAAGCTGTAAAGCGAAAATGCTTCCAAAAATAAGGCTCTTAATTAATAAACTTCCTACAAATCTTAGTAACCATCCATCGTCAACAACCGCTTGTCCCGAGCGGGATCGCGGCGGGCTTGGCCGGGTCCTGCTCTTTGGTGGGTCTGGGGTTCAAGCCCTGCTTGGGGTGCCTTGCAATGGAGTGGCGCCCCATCCTGGGTGTGTTCCCTCCACCTCCAGCCTTGTGCCCTGTGTTGCCGGGTTAGGCTCCGGCTCACCGCAACCCTACTTGAGACGAGCGGTCTCAGACTCTGTATGTGTGTATGTTCTTTCTTTAAAGCTAAACAAAACCCTTACTGTAATACTGTAACTTTTTGCAAAAGGAATGGTTGGAAATCTGAAATATGCTCTTTCCCATTGACATTAATGCAGAAGACATTAAATAACTGTCTAAAACATTTCTGTGAAACATCTAAGTGCCTAAGACTTTTGCACAGTACTGTATGTACGTAAAGTGATGTCTGTATTTCATTAACTCATCTACCTTTTGTATGACTGCATCTGTGCGTGCGTTGTTGTGTATATCCATTGATTACTAGTAACTCCTTCTCCAGTGCAGTCATACTATTCCACAGTCTATCCTGGAAGCATTAAGATGTGAGAAAGAGTACCCTCTGCATGGGACACCGGTCCACCGCAGTGCAATCTCATAAAGGGAAATTTAGACGAACCAATCCACCCTAAACATGTCCTTGAACCAAAACATCTGTAGAAAACACATGCAAACTCCACACAGAGTAAGTTGGAGGAAAAACCAGGCTTCAAACACATATACCAGGAGCTTCGAGGCACTACCTGCTTTGCCACTGTGCTGTCCCGTTGCATTCATGTACAACGATTTCGCTGCTGGTTATGTGCATTAACCCTGCATATAACAACGCATGTGCATGTGGTTAAAGCTACTGCCTTTGTACCCAGAGGTTGCAGGTTCACTCCCCACCTCCGGCTGTAGCAGCCTTGAGCAAGATACTTACCCTAAATTGCTCCAGTAAAATAACCCAGCTGTACAAATGGGTAAATAATGGCAGGTGCACAAACACTAAGTTGCTTTGAAGAAAAGCATCAGATAAATGAATAAATGTAAATGTGCATAAATATTGGCATGTTCGTGTTTTATCTGTGTGTATGCTATGTTTTTGCTTTTACATCTGCTGTGTGCACATGCTATTGTGCATTTTTTATGCATCCCAAGTATTGTGTATGATTTTATTAGTTATATGCATATGCGTCATTGTATGCCATCATGGATGTTTTTTCTTGGTTATCTATATGGACTTGTTTACCCTTGTATTACTGTTGTGTATTTCACATTCCTTTCAGTGTTGCGTGTGTGTACGCACACAAGCATGTTTCCATGCTGCCTTGGTTTACCTTGCTCAGTTTTGGCAGCAACACCAGAAGAGTCTGCCACACCCGGTTCTTCACCCGATGCTGCAGGGAGTTGCCATAGTAACGTACTTTCGACTTTGATATCTCCTCATCCTTTGAATAAGAGGTGAGAGAAGGTGAAATAAAAACAATGACAGAAGCAAACAAAGTCCTGTTCAGAATTTAAGGGAAGGATGCACATCTGAAAAATATAGTTCTACCAGTGAAAATCAAAAAATTATTAATATTAAAATTCCGCCAAATAAAAAAAAGAAAAGCCTTCAAATCTAGTACTTGGACATAGAAAACAATAGTACTGGAAATGCTGTCTGCATTTTCACATAATCATAAAACACAGTTAAGACTGTAATTCAGAATGACAACTGACATACTCAGTGCATTTTCAAATGTTCTCCCCAATTCCACTCTTGTTTTTATTGCAAAAAATGTACAATGAAAAATCTCAATATTCAGACAGATGTGACTACATTAATACAACAATTAAGTACTGAGGCAAAAGCCAGCTTACACATCGGGTCTTAAACTGAGCTGCAGAGTCCCATGTTCACTGGAGATACAGTCAAACCTGGAAATTAAAATCCAGGCACACACCTATTCAGTATGTGCAGTGTGTGTGTGTGTGTGTGTTAGGAACAGCGCCAACCATCCGCACTTCCGTGCGAAGTCCCAACGGTCCTCACAAAATCCCCTCAGACACCACGTTCCCCTAACCTTTTTCAGCAGCCTCAGCACGAGCTCCTCGATCAGGCGCTGGTGAAGGGGATGGGAGGCCTCAAGCTGGCTGAGAAAGGCCAGCACACGCAGACGAGGGAACTGTTCATCTCTGCCGTCACTAAGAGAGACGCAGGAGGTCAGAAGGACAAGCCACTAAAAACTACACCGTTTTAAATGTGGAGCAAGACGGTTGTGTGGGAAAGTCCATGCGAAACTCACACCTGGTGACAACGGCATTCGCCGTACACTTCCCGCCCAGCTGCTCCACATATGTCTGAATTTCCTGGATCAACCTGGTTAGGGGGGGGGGGAAAAAAAAAAAAAAAAAAAATTATTCTTTTTCTACCTTTACTCTGGGGAAAATGTGTTTTCAATAAGTCACCCAAAAAATCCAAATATTAAATATTAATAAATTAAACTGCTACAGATCCATGGGCCAAGACAAAGCTTTTTTCCCGTTGTTCTCACTAACTTACATAAGTGCATTTGCTTATAAAAAATGCTGTTGCTGCAGTGCTACGTACTGTCGAAATACTCTTGGTGGTAAAATCAGTAGGGATTTCAGAAGCACCTCTGATCTTTCCTGAAAACAGGCCCATGGACACAAGCCTCTGCTAGGATATCCAGGTGCGAGAGCGCACTGGGGAGCAGGACGTGTGCTTGGATTCCGTTCCTCTGGTCAGGGCTCAGCCAGGAGTGGCAGCAGTGCCGGATCAGCACGTTGAACACCCCCGTCTTGGTCTGAGACAGCTCCATCAGCTCGGAGGCCACCTGGGTGAGACAGAGGCAGCCAAAAAAAAAAAAAAAAAAGAGGATAGCTGTCATGTGCATTAGAACCACACATTGTCTCATTCCAACTAATCATAATCAAGTGTGTTTTCACAATGATCACTCCGCTGTCCCAGAGTGCATCACCTGCTGCAAAGTGGCTGTGAGCCTCGGGGCTTCGGCGTCAGCGAGCTCCAGTACCCCACGGGTGAAAGCAAAACGTATAAATCCTTCCAGAGAAGGCCAGAAGTCATGGGGGTTACTGCTGAGACCCAGCACAACCGTCAGAGCCAACATTACTGCCTCCACACATAGGCTTTCCTTGACTTGTGCCACCTGCTGGGAGAGGACATACGTTCACAGCACACAAATGTATTCGCAATTCCTGCAACCAGAGGGCTGTCTGGCATCACCATTAAAAAGCCCAAACGAAGAGGATACTGCAGAAAATGAAATAGAGGAATGCAGCATTTCATCTCTTCTCCCAGTGTGGACAAAAAATGTTTAAGGTACACATATATTTAGCTGTGTCAAGAAGCAAAAAAACTAAAGATTTATTATCATAGGTCACAATAGCAAACCACATGTAACAGTGAGTTAAAACAGTTTATATGGAGAAAGGGATGAGAGGAGCTCCTCCTTGTGGGTATAACAGACCTGTGGCAGCAGCACCACCATGCAGTCCAGCACAGGCAACACCAGGTCACTGGGCAGCAAGCCCAATGCCTCCACTGCAGCTTCCAGAGTGAGAGATGCCGGGGGGAGCTCTGCGACTTCCGACACGATGTTGGCGTTGAGCAGGAACCTCAGGCAGGTCCACTGGTCCCGCACAAAGCGTGCGGCCATACGACCCCAGCCCTCGAAGGACAGATGCTCCTGCGGGCCCCTGGAGAACCGACATCATGACTGTAGGCTGCAGAAGCGAACGCTACAACAAGTTGTCAATACGACCATTAGTTGTACCGGTTCCCCCACGCGGCGAAGCACAGCGATCCAATTTAATAACATCACATTCTGACTAATGTACATCAGAGGTCAGTCTAAAATGCTTGTACAATCTATGTAAACAATTATAAAATGTAAAACATCCACACACAATTAAATACAATGTGTTTCGGTCCCAGTGGGTTATATATCCTGGATGTATTTCTTCCACCTAAGCACAGAACTCGGAAATTTAACTACCCGTTATAACTGATTACAGCAAATTATTTACTGGGCAGAGGGAACAAATAATTACACGAGCTATACCTACTAGTAGGATGAAAGACTGTTTTTTGACTGATACTAACCCGTCCAGGGAATCAGAAGTGACCGCTGGCTTTGGCAGGTTTTGGTTAAGGTGCGCCACTGAGGAGTTAGAGGAATAAAACAGCTTGGCCACGGAAGACAGGGCACACACAGCATCGGGATGAAGGTCCGGTCTGTGCCTCTCCCCCACTTGACAGAGAAGTGCAAGTGATGCCATGGAAACAGCCCTTCGCACTTGTCCACGCACGGTGCAATTCTAACGTAGGCAGGCAAAAACGGTGAGTCAAATCCCCGCTTCCATCCCGTGAGAAGCACAATGTCAAAGGATCAGTGGCAGCAAAGGGGTTTCATTTCCCAGCAAAGGTGATCTGCTGTCAAATTGTGTCTTCAACTTTGGAACTAAATGTGTTTTTGATGTTTTGAAACAGCAGGTCGCCCATATATACATATAATAGGACGAGATTTACTCAAACTGATCTCTTCCTCCCCCATGTTTGCCTCTTAAGCAGTCCGAGCCTCCAAGTCACATACTGCTCTGCGTATGAGGACAAAACCCCAAAACGCTAAAAGCCATATCAGAGGTCGAGGGGGTTACGATGTGTCCGTGTGTGAGCTCGCTAAGCTCTTAATGTCTCAGTACACCAACTGAAAGACCAATAAGCACTTTACTGGGAGAGCTCTGGAGTTCATGAACTATGAACTGCAAAAGAGGAAGTTTGTTATCTAGTACAAAGACTGCGTGGGGGGGGGGGGGGGGGGGGGACTCGGAAGGATAAAACTGCAGAAATCGCATTTTATCTCTTACTTAACAGCCATTTATCATCAGAGGACAGCTGAGTGTGAGCAGAGCACGTCCCAGGAGGGGTCCTGATACATTACCCATGGGAAAAGGAAATAGCCCAAGCTTCCTCAGTGACAAATCCAGTTGAATAAAAAGCAAAAATTGCATCTTCAGATAAAAATCATCAGCTCAATAGAATAATAAGAATGAAAAAGTCCTCAGCATGTGCTAAAACCATTTCTGGGACAGCATCTGGAGATCTCAGGCACGCACAGTACCTTCTCTAGCGGCTCTGTCAGGATCCGCAGGCAGCGTCGCGTCAGCGTTGGAACAAAACTTCCTAACCGGCTTGTGCGATGCCACCCAACACAGGTGTACATGTGGACCAGCTCCATCAGGACTGAATGGTACAGTTCGGCTCGCTCCACATCACAGAGCTGGTGAATAACAGCATGTTGTTAATGCGAGTGATGTTGGATCTGCAGGTTCAAAGCCCTGAAGTGCTGCACCATGAATTCAGAGACCTGAACCTGGAATTTACATGCTGAATAAAATGAGCAAGATTTAAACTGTATTATGTGTAAGCGGAGTGGTAAAATTCACTTATTAACCTAAAAATACTTTGTATGTCTACTTTTTCTGTTTGATTTTCATTTTCATGTTTTAGAAAGGCTAGGACTTCATATACAGGTTCACTAATTTTACTGCACATATGGAGTTTCTCTTTGTTTGTGCCCTTAGGTATTTGTATCCAGTTCATGTACAAATCGCTTTGCATGAAACTTCAATAAATTCATAAAGATAAATGCAAATCACCACCTCTGGCCAGTTGATTGTCCCATTTACAACAGTCCAAAAACCAAACATCTGTTGGTTCTCACTTTCGACTCCAACATGGTGGAATGAGCTCCCCCACTCCCTCAAAGCTGCTGAATCCCTTTTGACACTTAACAAGGGTCTTGAAAACACATCTCTTTGCAACCAACTTTGCTCCTGATCCCCTACCTGCTGCATAAACATTCATACCACCATCTGTCATGATCATTTTTGTATTTCCTCTTTGACTTTCAATTTTAGAGGCAGCTACAGGAGTACTGGGCACCAGAAAAACTGCGCTTCCATAATTGTTTGTCTGTACCTACAGCCTTTCATCTGCTGTGTTTCTCACTTCTGTTTAGCCTGAATTGTGTGTCTGCTGCATCTGCTAAATGCATAAATGTAAATGTAAGACAAGGACGCAGTTCACAGTTGCGGTGCCCTCACCTCACACAGCTCCCCACTCAGCCTCCGTAGAATGTACTCCTGGATTTGCTCAGTCACGCCCAGCACACACCTCTCGATGGTGCTCGCAACCTTGTCGTCTGCACAGAAACAGACCTTCACAATCTAACCTATGTCTCTGTGCGCAGGAAACCAGCAAAGTGTTTCTGTACAACGTCGTGTGGAGAATAAGAACACTGATGGAGGAGACGACACCCTTCCCAGAAATCCTCTACAGTTCCTGCAGGCTACAGAAAAATCAGAGCAACGTGGGACAGGCAGTGACGCCACTCACCCGCCCGTGTCTGCGCATCCCAGCTGTCTCCTCCGCGTCGCAGCTGGAGCACTCGCACCAACAGCTGCAGGCTCCGGTCGGCCTTGCGCAGGGGCACGTAGGCGTTAGTGCTGAGCCTGCGCAGGATGTCCATCAAGGGGTGCAGCAACACCTCCAGCCCCTCTGTAGCCAACCCCCCAGGTCTCCTCTTCGCCACGTCTGCTGACAGCAAGACTACGCGGGCTACGAGCTCTGCATCCCAAGGGTCCGGCAGGCTACCTGTGGGCTCTAGTGCAAGTTTAGCCAAAGTGAGGCAATCTACCGTGGAAGGCAGCACAACCACACTATACAGAGGAGTCTGTCCCATGACCTGAACGTGAAATGTGAAGGTACAAGCTCTTTGTGACTATAGAGCAGGCTGTAGAAACTGGAACCAGGCAGCTGCCTTTACCGAATCTGTGGCAAGCTTGCCTTTATTAGACAACTCTCACCAGAGCAGGGTGGGACTCTGAGAAAAGCCTTCAGCTGGGTGTAAACAAATCCCTGGACTGGCTCTCTGTCAAGGGCTACATTAACACTCTCGGTCGGTGGCTCAAGCTGCGGGTCCGGTTTAAAGCTCCTCTCATTGTCCAGAAGCCAGTCACACACCTGGAGCAGACAAAGAAACACACATAAACACACAAAGACAGAACCCATTAATGCCATTTTTGTACAGGTCACAATGTGACACCTTATCGATTTTACATCAGGACAGCACAGCGAGTAGCACTGCCGTCTCACAGCACCTGGGTGGTGCGAGAGGACGCGAGTTCAATCCCTGCTCAGTCTGTGTGGAGTTTGCATGTTCCCCCTGTGTCTGCGTGGGTTTCCTCCCACAGTCCAAATACATGTTGTTCAGGTAGATTCGTGACTAAGTTACTCATAATGTGTCAGTGATAGTGTGTTTCACTGATGTATGGATGAGTGACCCATTGTAAGTAGTGTATCTAGCAGTGTAAATTACCTTGTTGAATAAGGTGTGTGGGCTGATAACACTACATAGTGTTCATTGGAAGTGGCTTTGGACAAAAGTGTCTGCTGAATGAAGTATCGTAAATGTAAACAGACACAAACACAGACATTCCCATGACCAAACCTGGCTTCCCGTTCATTCTTACATCCTCACCCCTCCCAGTCAGTCCAGTGCCTCGTACCTGGTCCCATAGAGCTGTCCCACGGCATAACGACTCCTCTACGCGGAAGTTTGTTAGGAAGCTAAAGACTTCGGTCAGGGTCATGGAGCTCTGTACAGTGCAGAGATGGAGTCATACTTCCAACAACATCCTGTTATGCATTTGTCATCAGTTTTAATCAAAGGTGTGAAGGCAATTTGACACAATAGAATATCATACCACATCGGTCAAAGAAAGGGTGCTCTGCAGAAGAAAACACTGTGCAGCTCCTCGAAGAAGGACCTGGTGAGTGATCATGGTGGATTGTAACACCTCTCTGGAACAAATCAGAAAAAGCCTCAGAGTAAACCAACAGAAAAAACAAAACACACATCGATGAAGAGCAGTCCAGTCCAGCATTCTGCTCAGGGCCCCTCGGTCTGAAGAAACGTAGTACAGTTATAGCAGTAATTTGTGGCTACTTCGTTAATGGTGGGGGGGGGGGGGGGGGGGTTACCTGAGTGCCTGTAAGCCGTCGGGTCCAAGAATGGGGCCGGGTGGGATCCGGGACAAGGCCTGGGCTAGGAACAGGATGGGGACGGCGCCCCAGTGGCGAGACGCCAGCCGCCGGATCAGCTGCAGCAGGACACCACCTGTAAGGTGTAAAATACACCCACATAACGCCCTGCAAGCTGCAGTAGTCCTGCTGTGTCAGTAATGTGGGGGGGGGGGGGGCTGCCTTACTGCCACACTGTGTCATCAGACCTAAAAATAAACCCAGGTTTTCCAGCAAATTAAGTTGTTTTCAGGATTTTATTTACTGTTTTTAAAACAGGTATTTATACAAAGCATTTGACATGTTTGACATGTGCATGTACTGTACCACTTGTACAATCAGACAGTTCATGAAGGAAATCTAGACTAGGCACCTTTCTCATAGGAACAACAGCAGGACACCTTCTGGGACATGAAAATCTAACCTGAATAGTACTGGTTTATGTCCTTAAGCACTATGCTGCCAACTGGCATGGACCCTGCCCTGTACCGGCCAGAAAAACCCAGTAAAGTTCCACCCACTTCTCTTCTCCTGAGGCAGTCCACCAAAGAAACTGATCATGAAGCCTTGCAGCCTGGTCCCCAGGTCAGGACACTCCCCAATGCTCTGCCCAGGTGACCTGTGGGGGTCAGAGTTCATGAGGACAGCAGGCTACAGGACACGTTCACACAATCTGTGCAGACGACAAATTCCTTAAATTCTCTCTAATATCTCTGTATGAAAAATGCTGGATCACCCTATAACATGTTTGACCTACCACAGATATTCTGCTGCTAAATGAAAGATGCTCACCTGTGAAACAGTGAACTCTCAGCAAGAACATCCATGAAAGGACCCACAATGAACTGGAAGACAGAAGGATAGGAATTCACCAGCTCCACCTGGCCTGGATCAATACATTTTCCTATGTGACAAAATGCCCTCATAATCCTCATTAAAAATGTCCAATTAAATCAGTTCTGCGTAAACCCAATGCACTAGTGCACAGGAGAAGAACTAGTGTTTTAACTGCAGCTGATGCATCAACTGCATCTTTGACACTTCAGCTGATTTTAACTGTTCTGAAATTATTACATTTATTAATTTAGCTGATGCTTTCCTTTAAAGCAGCTTGCAACGTTAAGCTACCCAGAGCAATTTACCCATTTATACTGCTGGGTGATTTTTTGTTGGAGCAATTTCAGAGTAAGTGCCTTGCTCAAGGGCACTGGAGCAGTAGATGAGATTCAAACCAAGAAACAAAGGCAGGAGCTCCAGCCCAAACCCTATCATCTGCCCCAATAACACATTATAATTTGGTACTGTATTTCTGGATACAGGCAGATAATCACTTAAGAAGTATGGATCCAGAAGTTACAGAATCAGTGATGCTCTGCCCTTTGAAACTTGAAATCGACTCCAAGTCACAGCTGTAGACTGGCTACCTGCGCAAAGGCCAGGGCGAAGCTGGGTCTGCACAGCATGCCCAGCTGCAGCAGGTGGCACACCCCTTCCCTCATCACTGCCTTGTTCTCGCTGTGGAACATGCGCTGATACACACACAGCAGCCAGGAGGGGTGAAGCAAGGTGGCACCTGGTGGGCAGAGTCAGAAACGGAGGGACGGAGAAGAGACAGGGTGGATCACAAGCTGAATGTCACCCTGGGGAGAGAATTCTGAAATGCAGAACGAGACCAATGTAACGCACAAATACCTTGACTGCTGCTCACTGTAGTCTCAATCAGTGTGTTAATCCTATTGAGGACCGGCCGGACCACATGAATCTGGGGACCAGGCACACACAACAAGAGGTGGCCATTGAAAAAACGGCAATTCCAGTAATCAAGTCACAGCAAAAAGTGAAACAGAAACAAAAAACACAATTTCAAAGTGCTTGTGCTATTTGCAGCAAATCCTCTTTGCATCATATTTGTTTTATATAGCAGTGAGAAAAAGCAAACAGGAAAACAAATGCTTCGCTCGCCAAGGTATGACCCCGGCGGATAGAATTTCTGCCTGATAAGTTATCCCACCTGGTTTTCATCCAGGGTCTCCATGACTAAAGTGTAGTCCTCCCAGAATTCCCGGAGAAGATGGCTCTTGCTGGGCACCCACCGGAATAAACTGTCGTCTGCAGGAAAGCGCTGGTTACAGAGACCGGACAGACTGTCGCTGCCACGCAGGCAAGAGTTTGGAGCTGTGAGTCTTTCATGTGTCATAATGTGACGTCCAGTGTTTCTCTGCATCTCCTCTCCCCCGTTCTGCCTTCTAACCAGTCCAGCCCCACGTTAGCTGCAACACAGTACTTCATCCACTACTGTTATCCTTTGTCTCATTCTCATCATGTGAGCTTATAAGCACTGTTGCAGTTTACAGGCCCAACATAATAAGAAGAAAGACAACCAGCAGGGGAGGTACAGAGAGTAACAGTGGTTCGACAGGACGTGGGTTCGATCCCTGCTCAGTCTGTGTGGTGTGCGCATGTTCTCCCCGTGTCTGCATGGGTTTCCTCCAGGTGCTCTGGTTTCCTCCCACACTCCAAAGACATGCTTTTCAATTTCACCCATAGTGTGTGAGTGAGAGTGTGACTGTGTGTTCCACTGATGTATGGATGAGTGACCCATTGTAAACAGTGTATCTAGCAGTGTGAGTCACCGTGGTGAATAAGGTGTGTGGGCTGATTACACTAGAGAGTTCATTGGAAGTCGCTTTGGAGAAAAGTGTCTGATAAATAAATAAATGCAAATGTAAGAACCAGCAATTCAAATAACACTATGACTAATAATGCCACTTTGCAATAACCCCGTGTTTTAAAACGTCAGGCAGCGCAGTGCTTACTGCTGCTAGGGGCTCCCCTTGGAATCCTGCCCCAGCTGCGGTACCCATCATGTGGGTACAGTACTTCACCTGAGCTGACTGATACAGTAAGAATACCCCTGCTGTGGAAAAAAAAAGGCCAAAAGAGTAAAAAAAGTTGATTTTGCCAGCAGGAGCCTTTGGAGGACAAGTGAGAAGTTACTGTGGAGCTCGTGCTCACACGTGCCAGTGCGGCTAGTCCGTGCCAGGCCACGCGCGCACACACACACACGTGGGCATTTGTTGACCTACTCGTGTCAGTCGCCTGCGCGCTGCGGACCTCGAGCGCCTCCTCCTGCGCCGCGGCCACGCCCCTCTTGAGGAGAAACACCGCCCTTTTGCGGGACACCGCGTCCCTCAGCGTCACTCCCTCTTGGACGATCTTCCAGAAGGGCTCCGACCGCCAGGGATCGCAGCGCCCGGGTCGGGACCCCGCCGCCGCCGTCGCGCGGGGAAACAGGCGGTCCGAGAGCGCCGCGAGACACAGCAGGGCGCGCGCCGTCAGCGCGGACGCGCGCCAGCCGCACAGCTCCGCCCAGCAGCGCTCGAGCAGCAGGTGCCTTTCGGTGCCTTCGTCATCGTCATCGTCGTCGTCGCGGAGCAGCGCGAGGAGCACGCGCACCAAGGCTTTGGAGGCCAGGGGGTCCGGGCTCCACTTCAGGAAGTCGAGGAGGGAGGAGAGGAGCTCCGCGCAGGGCGGCTGTCGCGGCGACAGTGCGGGGGACACTGCGGCGAGCAGCTCCACGGCAACGTCCGCGTCCAAGCGCCCCGGACACGGAGCGTTTCCCCCGGCGGCGGCCGCCGCATCGCAGTCAACATCGGCATCGGGCGGCCGCAGCGCCGGCAGCGCTGAGCGCACCAGCCTCTCCGAGAGCTCCGGGCCACACACCCGGACGCAGACCCCCAGCAGGCGGCACGCCGCACTTAGCAGCTCCCTCCTCCGCCCCTCAGCAGTCCCACCTTCCTGTTCCTCCTCCTGTGAACTCACCCACTCGCGCTCGCGGCACAGCCTGCACAGCAGCGGCACGCACAGCTCCCACGCTACGTCCGCGACCCTCCGCTGGAAGTCCGCTCTTTCCGCGGAGCCCGCCTCGCGCGAGTCGCGGTACCCCGGCAATTTAGCCATTTTGCCCATTAACACAGCGAGCCCTTCCACCCGCTCCGGTTCCGGACACGTGTCTGTGGACCAGCACAGCGCGTTCAGAACCACACGAGGGTCCGAGCAATTCGACACGAGCGCCTCCACGAGCAGAGAACTCATCGTGGACACTCTTGCCGTTGCTATTCTTGACACAGACTCCACCAGTAACACGGCCACTTCCGGTATCCCCACGTGGACATCCGCTTCGCACGAGGCCCGGTGCAGTTTCTTAGTGACGTTACTCTTTATTGTTGTGTTCACGCTACGGAAGCCCTAGGAGGACAAACCTTATGCTGGTAACGGGTGGATGTGTTTTGAAATATTCACTCACCTAACACTTTTATTCAAGGCGACTGTGCCAGATAAACTTTACAATGATTTCCCTATTTACAGGAAGGACAAAGGACTTGCGCCCCCAATACCTACAAAACCGAAGGGGGGCGCGGTGGCGCAGTGGGTTGGACCGGGTCCTGCTCTCCAGTGGGTCTGGGGTTCGAGTCCCGCTTGGGGTGCCTTGCGATGGACTGGCGTCCCGTCCTGGGTGTGTCCCCTCCCTCTCCGGCCTTACGCCCTGTGTTGCCGGGTTGGCTCCGGTTCCCCGTGACCCCGTATGGGACAAGCGGTTCTGAAAATGTGTGTGTGTGTGTGTGTGTGTGTACCTACAAAACCCGATCACACACTATATCCCAACAAGACCGCTACACTTCTGCACTTGTGGTCACTTGGTGGTCCCATGTACCATGTCCAGAATTGAGCATATAATGTAGGTCCTTTGTGAGCAGGGGGTGCAGTGGGTTGGGCTGCAGTCCTACTCTCCGGTGGGTCTGGGGTTCGAGTCCCGCTTGGGGTGCCTTGCGATGGACTGGCGTCCCGTCCTGGGTGTGTCCCCTCCCCCTCCGGCCTTACGCCCTGTGTTGCCGGGTAGGCTCCGGTTCCCCGTGACCCCGTATGGGACAAGCGGTTCTGAAAATGTGTGTGTGTGTGTGTGTGTGTGTGTGTGTGTAGGTCCTTTGTTTTTTTTTTTCTCCAGTGTGGTGCAATAATGCTGTCTCTCCCTCAGGACTACTGAACCCCACCTAGAAATCTACCTCTAATAGACAGCTGGTAGTGTAGTGCTTAGCCCTACTGCTGTTGGACCCATGAGTTTCAGGTTCAAATCTCACCTACAGCTATAATACTCCTGAGCAAGGTACTTTCCCTAAAATTATTCCAGTAAATATTACCCTCCTGTGTAAATGGGTAAATAGCTCAACATTCTAAGTCACTTTGGAGAAAAGTGTCAACTAAATGTAAATATTATCCAGGAGTTTCCAAACACATCTCCTTTGGACCAGTTCTCTCTTGATCGTCAAACAGTTATACATTTGACATCATGTCTGGAATCTCCTGTCTGACTCCCAGTTTTACAAGCAGCTGTATGAGTAATATGTGCTGGCAAAACTGTGCTTCAAAGATGGTTTGTCTGTATCCAGAGCCCTTAACTGCAGTGTCATACAAAGTCCCATATCATTTTGGGATCATTTATTGTTATTATTATTCAAATATAATTCTCTTCATATTGATATCACCATTACCAAATTAATATTAATATAAATATTCTTAACACCACATTTACACAGTCCAGCTCTATAAAACACAAGTGAGAGCTAATTTAGAAATTATGATTTCTAAATCTTCTGAATCATCAATTTAGAAAAATTCTGGACTCTATTAGTGTCTATCAGCTGGTTATCCCTCTCTCACACTCACATGTTTGCCCACACACATCTAATGTATGACAAGTCATATTAATCCCAAATGAGAAAACAACAACTAATGCAAAGGACCACAGGTTCGTATATAGAAATATTGTATTCAGCAGGTAAGCAGACATTGTGCCAACTTGGCAAAAGTAGAAGATTAATAATTAAAAATACAAAAAGTAATAAAATGCTAAACAAATTACATGAGATAAGACACTTAAACTTAATACTGGCACTAAGAATAATCCATAAATCTGATGGTAACATTGTCTGCAACAATGAATATACTGAAGGATACATATAAATAAATAATATTGCTGAGACATTAGAAACTGGAACAGGGCTGGTATAAATTAAATGCAATGCGGTATGTTTGCTTCATTTAAGATGGACTGTCATTCATGAGCAACACACAGCATCAATGCATTCAGTACTGGGAAAAAAGAAACAGAAATCCTTTAGAGACTTTGCCCAGTACTGACAAAATTAATACCTGTTCATCACACAATAAGTGTCATTCACACAAAGCAAAATGAACTTCACAGCTGCAAGTTTTGGAATGAACCTTCATGTCCACCATATTAATAATGACAGTATATAAAAATGGCAGTAAACTAAAATGAGAGGGAAGTTTCAGGCAGACACGTAATAATAGGTCATATAAAGGTCAGATAAAGTTTGGGACAGGAATCACTGCTGGAATTTTTTTGTAAAAAATGAACTGTACAAGCGAGAGGAAGCAATCGTGAGAAATTAAAATTTAAAATAAACATTGACATATAGAAAACATTTAAAGGAGCATCCTCCATAACACATGAAGAGTTGTCTCGAGATTGTATAATACATCCAACGTGTGCATGAGGTAAATGAAGGGATGGGAAATTTAAAGAGGACAATTTAAAAGTCCTTCCTCCTTTAGTTTCTTCTTCTCCTGAATCGCAGTGAGAAGCACTGTCTTTAGGTTTCAAACAATGAAATGCTTGTTTCACAGCATAGCTCCTCTTCCAGTTCCAACCTTAAGGGTGAACACATGGTGTCGGGACACGAGGATCACACAGCCCGTGGGTGGGATGATGGTCAAGGGTCAGTTGCTTTACAAATAAAGCCACGCAGGGACACACAGGTGCATAACTATCAGTCCACACATTCAAAAATGTGTCCAACGCCATGGGCATGCCCTCGCAAAGCACTCAGATCCTGCCTGTGCAGCCCTGCACTTGTTGTCCATGGCAAAGGTGGAACCCGTGGATCAATTATAGCAATTTCACCTCTCGATTACAGGATGAACTCCAGCAGCTCCTCGTCCCCCAGAAGGTCGAGCGACAGGCAGTTCATGGATCTGCGGCCATAGAATGAGGGTTTACTAGGGCAGTGGGCAGCGGAGTGGCTACGGGAGTCCAGCTGGGGGTCTGGCAGGCCAAAGGTGTAGCTGTGGGAGGTATCAGGCTGGTGCGAGGTGCCCAGGGGGGTTGGAGGTTGGAAAGCACGAATGTCATCCAGGCTTTGGCTGTGCCGATCTACTGAATTCCGGGCTCTCCACTTCAACACCTGGTAGAGATAAAGGACCGTTGTTGTTTTACACTGACATACATTTATTTACCTGACAGGTTGCTTCAAAGTTTCATGTTAAGAGCAGACAAGCATAATAAATGCATATATTAAGAAACCCAGAGACATTGTAAATACAGCCAACTGAGTCAGTGGCTGCAACAAATACAGTGCAAATTCATTTATACTCAACTTGCTTATCTTTTCCTCATCCTCATGTGTCGTTGGAAATATAATTACTAAATAGCATAAGTCCATTTTAACTGACTCAAAGTAAATTCTTATTAGAAAATCATTATAATGAAAACCTTAAAAAGGAACTGTGAAGGTCCTCTGAAGGCAGTGAGTGCAAAATCGGTTGGGTTAATACCTTTAATTTGTCCATTTCCATTACTGTCAGATCATCACATTTGTTTCTAAATGCAAAAGCTTTCCATGGGGACAAAAGTATCTTTGTCAAGCCAATAAATGCAGCTTCAAGTGCGAGCTGGAGGTGGAGGGGAATGAGAGGCACAAAGAGCAAGCGTATAAAAGCGGGAGAGGGAGCAAGGGAGGGGCACGAGGAGGAACTCTTAGAATTTTATTTAAATAGATCATTATAAAGCGGGATGAGAAGCGAAACAAGCAAAGAATAGCCGGTGCAATTCCAAGGTTAATAGCAGGAAAACTTGTGCTTAATTTGTGTCATGTCTTCTCCTAACAGCTCTATTTTTTTCTTTTAAACTCATCGGAGGTCAGCTTTTTCCAGCGAGGCTAACCTGCTCCAGAGAGTCTGTGCTGCGCAATTTCACAGGGCTGTCAGGTGTGATAATACGTTGCACTCGGGCATCTGCAAAATAACAAAATCAATGTGATAGATAGATAGATAGATAGATAGATAGATAGATAGATAGATAGTACAGGTCTACATTATTCATGTGCCTTATCACAATTGCTGAAATATCACATTCATTCAGAGGGTGGCAGTGCAGGCTCATATCTGAAGATAACAACACCTCCTTTCTGATGTTTGATCTGTTTATTTTGTCACCGTACATAATTGAGTCCATGAACTGAATAACCTCAGAAACGATGCTTGGAGAAACACCAGGTACAACAAAAAAAAAAAGCGCTATTTGTTAATACACACACACACATCGTCTGAAACCTCTTGTCCCATGCGGGGGGGTCGCGGGGAGCCGGAGCCTAACCCGGCAACACAGGGCGAAAGGCTGGAGGGGGAGGGGACACACCCAGGACGGGATGCCAGGCCATCGCAAGGCACCCAAAGTGGGACTCAAACCCCTGACCCACCGGAGAACAGGACCCGGTCCAACCCACTCCACCACTGCGCCACCGCGGCCCCCCTGCTATTTGTTAATATAGACAAAAAAAAAAACTCCTCATTGCTGAGAGGGTTAAGCGCGTGTCGTCGGCTTCATTGTTCTTGTTTGGATTCGGACAATAACTGCGTGCTGATGACAGTTTATTTGCAGCGTCTTACCTTCCCAGTCGGCGTCTGCGTCTGTATCCGGGAAGTCTACCGACACCCCCTCGAGCAGCTCAGCCAGTCGCAGCATCTCCTTGGGGTTGTCCACAGAGACCTCTTCTGGCTCATCCACGCTCACCTCGGCCTCTGCCGAAATCCCACGGAAATACGAATGAATCAACGCGGCAGTAACTGTAGGAATGTGGTCATGCAACACCTTCCATGTACTTTATCATGCGTGAAAAGCTTTGCGCTCAAGTTGTCATAAAACGGATAACAGAAGATCGAAGAGACCTTTTGAGCGGATTATTGAGCACCGCCGTTCTGTGATGCCCTCTCATATTTTTACAGACATTAAATGTGTGGAATTTCAGACATGTGAGTCCAAGACCTTATGCACCACCTGTAGGGCAACATTACTTTGCTTGCAAAGAACTGGGGGGCATAGTTATGTCTTTCGTGACACCGAAATGTTGTTTCCAGATTAGATACATTGCTGGAATTCCACTTCATCTCCCTTCCTACACTTACGCTCTCAACAGTTACTGCTGTAAATGTTGGTGGTTGAGAGCATTTTACATTATTTTACAGTAAAACACAGTGAAACAAATGCCAGAAACATTGCCTAAATTCTAGCGGTAGAGGCTCCGTGCATGTGGTTTGAAAGGGAACTTATGTGTGAAAAAGTACATTGCAGCTCATCGTGGAAACTGAGCTCGAAAGCCATGGAAACGCTGTTAGAAATTCTATTTCGAGCGCAACAAGGTTTTTTTGTCCCTTCTTCTCTCACCTTCCTCCTGCCACTCCTCTTCATCGGCTCGCGCTTTGCCACCCATGTCAATGCCCGAGGTGTGGGAGCTGCCGTGGCTGGCGGCCGAGCCGAAGGACTTGGCCGTCCGTCTCAAGGCCTCGTCTTCCGAAGAAGCGCGCCGCTGACGTGCGTCGGCCTCGATGCCGGAGCTGGTCGTGGAGCGGCGGGACAGGCCGGGGCTGCCCTCGCTGCCGGGGGGGTCCAGGTCCAGATCATCACTGATGTAGGACTCCCGGTACCGCTTCTTCTCTGTTAATGGATTAAAGTGGTCTGCTTAGAAACCATCCTTCACCCTGAAGCCATGACATCACACATCTTTCCGTAACAAATCACCACACTGCGGTGACATGCAACAGACAATAATCACACAATGAAACTGGTGATTTCTATTCAGACCCTTACATTATTATATTTATTCATTTAGCTGATGCTTTTCCCCCCAGAGCAACTTAGAGTGTTAATCTACCAACAATAATTTACCCGGTTGTACAGCTAGGTAATTTTTCTTTCTTTTTTTTGCTGAAGCAATTCATGGTAAATACCTTGCTCAGCAATACTACAGCCAGACAGGGGGAAATCGAATCTACAACTTTTGGGGCCAAAGGTAGCAGCGCCAACCACTATGCCACCAGCTGCACATATTAGTATTCTCCAGCATCACTATCTGTGTAGGAACAGCTGGTACTGTTGTGGTTGGAGCTGCTGCCTTTGGACCGAAAGGTTGTGGACTCAAATCTCACCTTTGGCTGTAGTGCCCCAGAGCAAGGTGCTTACCTTGAATTGCTTCAGTAAAAAAAAGAAAAAAAAAAAAAAAATTACCCAGCTATACAACTGGGTAAATAATTGTTGGTAGATTAAGTCGCTTTGGAGAAAAAGTGTCTAAATGAATAAATGTAAAGACTATTAAGGTCCACCGTACACCTTGAGTTGAAAAAAGCCAGCACCCGGAGAAGCCCAGCGAGCTCACCCTCGCTCTCCTCCAGCTGCCGCAGGTGCCTGAGGGCCGGCTGGATGTTCAGGTACAGGCGGTGGCTGTTGCTCAGGTGCTGGAGCAGGTGGCGGGACCGGAAGGGCGAGCCCGTGTAGTACACCAACTTCCTTGCCGATGGCAGTCCGTCCGGCTGGATCTCAAACTTTTTCCCCTGCGGATAGGAAAGAAGTCATTTCATGACTTGTAATTCCACTACAGCAGTAGTAACATCCTAACATCCTAAATGAGACACACTATAAAATTAGTGCTCAGTGGCACAGCGAGTAGCGCTGCTGTCTCACAGCGCCTGGGTGGTGTGATAGGACATGGGTTTGATACCCGCTCAGTCTGTGTGGAGTTTGCATGTTCTCCCCATGTCTGCGTGGGTTTCCTCTGGGTGCTCTGGTTTCCTCCCACAGTCCAAAGACATGCTCTTCAGGTTCACCCATAGTGTGTGAGTGACAGAGGGAGTGTGTGTGTGTTCCACTGATGTATGGATGAGTGACCCGGTGTAAGCAGTGTAAGTCACCGCGGTGAGTAAGGTATGTGGGCTGGTAACACTACATAGAATTCGTTGGAAGTCGCTTTGGAGAAAAGGGGCTGCTAAATAAATGTAAGTTGTACACGATGTTGGAGAGAAGCGTTTGCTAAATGATTAAGGGTAATTATTACTTGCCTTTGCATTTCCTCTCCCACTGTACCCTACTACAGCAGGCTTTCATACATCCATTCATTTTCAATATCTGATTGTCCTGATCAGGGTTCCACCTGATGAGGTGGTCCAGAGCCTATCCTGGAATCACTGAGGGCAAGGCTGAGGGATTACACCCTGGACAGGATGCCAGTCCATTGCAAGGTAGCCACATAGACACACACACACACACACACACAGCAGGCAATTCAGAATTACCAGTTCACCTGAACTACATGTCTTTGGACTGCGGGAGGAAACAGGAGCACCCAAACAAAGTCCACCTGAACATGCAAACTCCACGCAGACTGATCTGGATTCAAAGCGACACCCAAACAGTCCAGGTCCTGTGAAGTGGCAGCGTTCCTCGCTGAGCCACCGTGAAAAAGCTTTCATTTAACTTTATCTAGTCTCTTTCCAAAGAGGAATTCTGTGATTTCCCAAAGCAAAATTGCGGAATAAAGGAGCCGCGCATAAACAGTTTACGAGTGCGGAGAAATGCACACCAGGAAGGTGAGGCGTCCCACGTTGCACCAGGGAAAGTCATAAAGGAGCTGCCGTACATTGTTTACCTCCTGAGGAGAAGAAGCGGCAGAGAGAGATGTTTGTATCATCACAGAGGTGTCAGGGAATCATCAGCCTTGAAGGCTGGATTCATATTTGTTCAATAACACACAGCAGCAAAATACTCCCAAAACTGTTATTAAAAGAGTCTGATTCCTTGTATTGTTGTCACGTAAAGGCATGTTTTCACAGCAATAAACAACATAATATAACATGTTCCGATAACTGCCAAGATTTATACAGCTAGTCACTGATTTATGATTACATTTCAGTGGCAGCTGATAAAAAGACCTTGATGAAATGCACTTGTCTGAAGGGCACTTATGCTACGTTCTATAAGCAGACAGCTATGCCACACTGTCAACTTTAAACAAACATATCAATAACCAGCAGTGTTAACTGGAACTCCTGCATTAATCAAATTATTGCTATATCTCTTTTTCGTTGAAAAGAATGCAAAGTCCACATCACACAAATATGCAAGTACACATCCCCTCTTTTACCAGTTCATCAAACTTAAATGTAAAATGTCAAGTGACTCAACAGAGTGGAAAGTGGATCAAAGGCTCAAAAGCAAACTCTAGTATGATGGAATTTTTAGGTGTGTATTAGAAGAAAATTAACTGCATCTGGAAATCATGGCACCTATATAAACACCGTAGTGGTATTTTTCCCATGGGTTTGCCTTGAATTTCATTTGGAAGCTCACCAGGGTCACAAGTGATCCCATGATCCAGTGAGCGATTTGATCCCACAAGCCTGGATCCGTGACCTTCTAATCCCCAGAGGCAAAATTTGATGGACAGATCAAAAGAGGGAGGATGATGACGTCTAGCCTCTGTCACCCAGTTTTAATGGTCAGTGCATTCCCTGGAGGTCTGTCATGGATAATCCTGGCATGGATCTCTTTGAGGGAAAGCAGGGAAACTGTGACACGTGCGCACGCGTGCACACACACACACACACACACACACACACACACACACACACGCACACACACACACCTGATAAACCTGCATTCCTTTCAGGGTCAAACCCAGCAGGGCTGAACCCCTTTCTTCCTTCTTGTCCTGCAAAAAATAGATAAGATGGAAGAAATTATCAGCCTTCTATTATTTAAACAGGAAGGAGGGTGACCCAACCCCTAAGAAAACATATTAGTTGATCTCACTATCAGTTACGCAGAATATTAAGTGAAAGAATTACAGACATTTAATGACCGATTGTTTTCCAATTTCTTCTTTTGTTAATACTAGGAATAGTTGAAGTCACGTAACTAAAGAAATGCCTTTTTCGTTTCGGGACCCTTAGAAAACATCTCGTTTCAGATTTTGTTTTTACCACTTTCGCTGCCGAACACTACGAAACAGAGCAGCGGAGCACCTCGGCACACGAAGAGTGCGTGGAGAAACATCGTTCAACCAAGAAGGAGCCTTCGGCAGAGCTGCGAAAGGTTTAATGTGCGGCGCGGTGAAAGTGGTCGGCTGCGATAAGGCGTTCTGTAAGAGCGCGGACAATGCACCTCGAGCAGGGTGCAGCGAGCGGTGCCGTCCAGCCTTGGATGTTGAGAAAAGCTATCCTTTCTCTTAGCTTTGGAGAGACAATACATCCATTCAGATAAGGGAATGATTAATAGAATCAGGCAGCTGGATGTGCGATTGAAATCTGCGAGCGTAGCAGCCTTCCAGGACTGCAGTTCACAAGCCTTGCTGGATTGCACCCCCTTCTGACTTCCAGATGAAAATGGAGAATCCTTTCAGTGTCCCAGGTTGACCCGCTGCGAGCCCCTGCCTTCCCCGCCCCCGAAGCCTCCCTCTGTAACCCCTGACCTTTTGCAGCCTGTAGAAAGTCACAGGAACGTCTTCGAGGCGGTACGATTCGCGGATGAAGAGCAATATGGCATCACGAGTGGACGTGCCCTGGAGCTCCTTGTGCACCTTGGGGCCGTGCTGGAGGAGGTAGTCGCCGCCTCGTTTTGCTAAGATCTGCAAAGTGAGAGAGGTGGGTCGAAAGGTCATTAGGGGTCATAACACATTTAATTAACACCGCTCAGCCTCCTTGCAAGACGATGTATTAATTTCAAATGCAAACACCGCTTTCACCGCTGGGATGTAGCTCATAGCTCTTGCTCACCCAAGGAGGAAAGTAGTCCTTGGGCTGGAAGTATGCTCTCCTTCTTTCCTCAGCCTGGTCTTGGTGACAGAGGTCCCCCAAGTCAGCCTGCAGGGCATACCCGGCGAGCTCAAAGTACAGCGCCTCCTGCTGACGACATTCGGAACGCAGAACTCTCTCCCGCACATCAGCGTAGTACAGGCGCCTCGCCTTCCGGTCGCTATGGAAACAGCAAGGATGCGAGAAGAACAGGTGACCGACAGCTATAAGCTTAGTTTGAAGAGTTCTGGTAAGTGGAGGGTGGGGCATTTAAGAAGGTGGACTCGCAAAGGGAAAAGCTTGCTGTGTCATGTCCCTTGTGGGATCCTGCCGTTGAAAATTTTAATTTATAGACAAATAAAGTGGTTAAAGCAATGCAACTATAGGAGTATAAATAGGACAGGACTACTTTGTCGGTACCGATGCGTTTTATACATCTCAGACCCAACACAGGACAACAAACGTGTACCAGCAGTATTAGTAGCCAAATACAGCGAAACCGATCTTTGAACAAACACGGTAAAGAATAAAATCGGCACTGGATGTATCTGGGGCCCAGTGAAGTGTCGGCACAGCGGGGCTGACGTGCGCCAGCCGGTTTAAATCCGTGCAAAAGAGGAGGATGCGTCAGAGGACTCACCAGACGAGCCGGCCGTTCTCCACGTAGTACTGCACCTTGAGGAAGAGGAGGAGGGGGAGTGCCCGCTTCTGGGGTCCCTGTGGCCAAGCAAAACACTGCCTGAGCACCAGTGCCCTTCCCATGAGTGCCAAAGCCTCATGCAAAGGGTCAAATCCATATCGTCTTCATAGAAACAGTTTCCAAGGTTGTTCCCCGTGGTCGCAACACTGATGAATACCAACTTAAACCGTGAAACGGCTGGATCCACCCCTGCCCTAAAGTACTCTTTCGTAGCTCTGGGATATGGCAGAAGGTGAAAGGATTCACCTACTTAGCAGCAGTAGCAGCAGAAATCTCTGCACTTGAACTCTTCTTCTTTTCCCCTCATTTAACATTCAGCTCCAGTTGTTAAAACAAGAGAAATTTGTTGCTGAGTCTTATTTAAGTTCACAAAATGACCTAAGACTCCTCCTTGTGTCCATCTGTCTTTCTACAATTGAAATTCCTCTCACCTTCCCAAAGTCCTGCTTCCAGTCTTTGGGAAAGTATTTTCCCAGTTTTTCCTCCAAGTCAAGAAATACGTGTTCATTGTCTATGGGGAAGAAATAGACAACATATTCAAACACAATCCAGAACAACAGAATAGAGTGGTCATGCTTGAAGAGCTACAAACAATGGGATTGATTAGTGGAAAGAAGGCATTGTTTTATGGGCTTGTCGGTGCAGGAAGCAGCAACGAAATGACAGACGGCGGACAACAATGCTCATGCCCCCCGTTGGCTTATCCAACTGTTGACGCTGGAGCTCAGGACCAAGGTCCTTGTTGACAGCTGGATATGCGGCACCACTGCAAATACGCTTTTGTGGCAACGAGGCATAACGAAGCATACAGCTCAAACATCTAGGAAGTTTCTGGCCACGAAACACAGCTTGATCTCACTGCAGCGACAGAGAACGCACTGACACGTGGATATTGTGCTTTCTCCACTCTCCAAAGGGGTGCATCGATCATCAGCATCAGCGACATCAACAGAATCGATAGAACTGCTGAATAGAACTTGCATCAATAGAACTGCTCCCAGATATCTACATGACTTGATCATCCACTACACCGCAACCAGACCGCTATGCTCTTCCACATCTGCCCACCTGGTGGTCCCACAACGAAAGGTAAAGCGCAGAAATTCTCGGTTCTGGCTCCGTTGTGGTGAAATGACCTCCCCCTCTCACTCAGAACTGCTGAATCCCTGTCCACATTTAAAAAGGGTCTTAAAACTCATCTCTTCCAAACTCACTTTGCCCATCATCTCTTCAGTTCATGTAAGGTGTAAATGTTCATGCACAATGACTTTAAGATGATGCCAGGATCAATCCTTTACGCAGTTACTCCTGTAACGTAACGTGTATCCGTTTAAATGTATCTCAAGAAAAAATATATTACTGGGAAGGTGATGATGAATCGTTGATATTTGGATAAAATTTTCTGCAGCTACTTGTGTGATGAACATTGTTTCTTTCCACCATATGAAGCAAACTAACTGCACTTAAGAATCGCACGTCAGCATCTAAGTGTCTCTTTCTGCTCATGTAATGAACACATTGCATTTTCTACGAGATGTACGTCGCTTTGGAGAAAAGTATCTGCCAAATGAATTAATATAAATGTAAATGTGTATGACAGCATAGATATGGTCAATTTGTAACACCACACATCCACTCTCCGTTAATCCTTCATTCGGCTCTTGAAATCGGGCATCGCTTGTTTCTTCACTCTTTCACCTTCCTCCCACTGACGTCCCCTCCAACCACCTGTCCTCCCTCTCCTTTATCTGAATTACTCCATCTTTCAGGCTGCACCCCCCCCCCCACCACCACCACCACAAAGTCTCCCTCCTCGCATCTTCTGCAATCTCAGCCCTCCTTAGCCAACCACCCCCTGCACTTTCCCGCTCGCCCCACCCCCCCGCCGAGGTGGAGGAATGTAGAAGTGCATTCCACTCTTAATGAAGTTAGCATTGTTGGAATCCGGGCGCAAAGCAGGCGCTGGCTCCACACAGCAAAAACAAAAGGCCCGTTGTTGAAGAGGTGAGCTTAGTGGCATTAGCAAGGCTGGAGAAACAAGGGAGAGATACAAAGAGAAGGAGAAAATTGGAGCAAAAGAGTGAGAAGGAAAAAAAGAGGAAAAGAGAAAAACAGATTAGTAAACGATTAGATGTCTTTGTTGAGATGGAGTCGTTGCCACTTTTTTTTCCCTTGTTTTACATTGTTGTGAAACACCGTGTACCTCCCCTTTTGGTAGCGAAAGCCGCTATCCTTATTCCCATATTATGCAAGAATTCTGAAACAAGGGATGGAGTTTTGTATTCAAGGTTTGTGCATGATGTCATGGCGGCACAGTGAGTAGTGCTGCTGTTTCACAGCACCTGCCTGGTGTGAAAGGATGTGGGTTTGATCCCCACTCAACCTGTGTGGAGTTTGCATGTTCTCCCCGTGTCTGTGTGGGTTTCCTTTGGGTGCTCTGGTTTCCTCCCACAGTCCAAAGACATGCTGTTCAGGTTCACCCACAGTGTGTGAGTGACAGAGAGAGCGTGTGAGTGTGTTCCACTGATGTATGGATGAGTGACCCAGTGTAAGTAGTGTAGCTGGGTGCTCTGGTTTCCTCCCACACTCCAAAGACATGCTGTTGAGGCTCACCCATAGTGTGTGAGTGACAGAGAGTGTGTGTTTGTGTTCCACTGATGTATGGATGAGTGACCCAGTGTAAGTAGTGTATCTAGCAGTGTAAGTCACTGTGGTAAATAAGGTGTATGGGCTCATAACACTATATAGAGTTCATTAGAAGTCACTCTGGAGAAAAGCGTCTGATAAATATAATATGCATGATGTTGTTGGTGCGTATGTGGGTTCGACAGAGTGAAAATACATATATAAGGCAATGTATTCTTACACACCACTAAAAGCACTCCTCGTATGCATTACAAGTCTGCATTGACATCATAAAAAACTCAAGTGATATGTGTGATACAGATGTGCAAAGATCAGCTTTACATTTCACTTCTGATGTAATTCCTTTATCTAAAGACACTTACAGTTTGACCCACTGAGACAGCTGGGTATTTTCCTGGACCGATTCGGGTTAAGTGCGTTGCTCAAGGGGACAAAAGAAGAGCCCCCCCACCCCCCAACCTTCACGTCACACACAGGTGCCCTTAATCACCAGACTACTTGCTAGAAAGTTCTTAACATCCCACTGTAAAAGTTGCATCAGAAATCAGAAGCCGGACAGCTGGTAGCATAGTGGTTAGAGCTACTGCTATTAGCTCCTAAAGTTGTAGGTTTGATCCCCAGCTGTAATACCCTTGATCAAGGTACTTATCCTAAAATTGCTCCAGTAAGATTACTCAACTATATAAATGGGTGAGAAATTTTAAGCTTATAATAACCGTAACCTTAACAGTGCAAGTTGCTTTGGAGAAAAGCATCAGTTCAATGAATAAATGTAAGTGGGTCCATTACCCAGCAGGGGTTTCTGGTTTTCATACTCAGTGTGTCAGGAATCTTCGGGAATAGAGGTGGTTTATTCTCTACAGTTGTCCAGAAGTGACCAAACCACTACTTCCAGTCTGGCAAATCTGCGAAGGAGAGGCAGGCTGGGAGAGCGGAAAAGAAAGGCGCTCACCCTTGACCACGCTGAGGCCGAAAAAGTGCAGCTCTTTCACCCCGAGCAGCTCGGACACGCGGTTGAACACTTCCTGTCCCGTCGCTTTGACCTGGAGGAGAAAGAAAGCTGTGAGGGTTCAGTGTCTTCTCCTGAGAAGTGGCTGGTTTAAAAAAGAAAGGATGAAAAAGGCAGGCCCAGACATGAGACGTGAGGAGGGCGGTCCCTGGATCTACCGCGTGTAAACGACAGCATGAAAGAACACAGACTCCAGGTGCACACAAACCCGCATTCAAGCCTCCACCTGTGCGCAAAAAGCCTGCTGTAACTCCTTCACTCCTTCTCAGTTGTAAATACTAACTTTATTTGGGCGGCACGGGGGAACAGCGAGTAGAGGTGCTGTCTCACAGCGCCTGGGTGGTAAGAGGACGTGAGTTTGATCCCTGCTCAGCGTGTGTGGAGTTTTCATGTTTACGCCAGGTGCTCTGGTTGCCTCCCACAGTCCAAAGACATGCTGTTGAGGTTCACCCATAGTGAGTGAGTGAGTGATACAGAGTGTGTGTTCCACTGATGTGTGGATGAGTGACCCGGTGTAAGTAGTGTATCTAGCAGTGTAAGTCACCGCGGTGAATAAGGTGTGTGGGCTGATCACACTACACAGAGTTCATTGGAAGCTGCTTTGGAGAAAAGCGTCTGCTAAATACATGTATTTCACCCCCATCTCCTTTCGGATGTTCTCAGTGGTAAAATAATTAAACTTGTGTCCTATATGACAAGTGCCCAGACACACATCTGCGACCACTTTTTCAAACCTTGCCCTTAAAACAAAGACTTTGCACGCTCAGTTCAGGATTTCTACAATGGGTTTATTACGGACTTTATTGCATAAATGTGTCATTTATTAGCTTTTAGGAAACTAAAACACTTTTGATACATCAGAACAATAATGGAAAGCTGAAGACAGAACAGTAGGCTAACAGACGTCCGGAAGGTGAACATTGGTGCCACTATGTTGCTGCGAGTACAGAGTCGTGCCGGTTATGTAAGTCAGAAGAGTGGAGATAAAGGAAGTAGGACGAGAAGGAGACCTACCCCCACGGTGACCTCCAGTTGCTCCTTGTTGGGCAGCAAAACGCACACGGTTCTCTCGGGCTTCGTTGAGACAGACATGGTCTCTGGGGTTTGTCTCCAGACAGGGTCTGAACACCCTGCCTCCGAGGTCTTCTCTCCCTCTCTTTCTCTGTCTCCTCGTCACTCCTGGCTTCCACTGCAGCGTCCTGCTCTTTTCATCTCCTCTCTGAAAAACAGGGAGAGTCACAAATGGAGCGAATGAGTAGGCGAAGCACGCTGGTACTGCCACACCACTGGCATTATCAGGGACTCATCGCATTGGTATTTACTACTTGTGACGAAGGTTTCGTCGGGACTGCAGGTGAATCATAGCACTGGTTGTTGTACAGCACATGTCAGTTGTGACTGAGATCTGGCCTGGTGCAGTCAACCGTAAAACTACCGTGCCGGTCGGTTTGGTATGTTTCTGACATGTGGGTGAAAAAAAAAAAAAAAAAAAACGGCTGGCCAGGTTTAAGATTTACAGCACTTGTCAACCATTGACAAGGTTCCGTGCAGCACTTCACTACTTCCCCTTTTCCTCCAAAAGATCCATTCCCAATCCTGCACAGTGAAAAGCCAAAGTCAACTGTGAACATGACTGGTGTGCCGTATATTGCGTGAAAGGGAAAAAAAAAAAAAAAAGGGGGGGGGGGGGGGGGTGGTGGAATTACAGGGCAAATCCGGTGTCCAGACGTGAACAAACACCGTGTCGGAGACTGCATTCCTCACATCATTTGGTGAATACCACATGGCCCGTCGCTCCGCAACTGTCCCATGCGATTAGCATCAGCAACGCCATGCAGATGTGAGGCTTGGTATCGCGGGAGTGACGCCGCTCCCTGGAGCCGATCATCTCGCCTTCTCAACAACATCCAGAGCCAGAATTGCAAATTAAAAATGATAAAACATGATCCAGTCAAGGCTGAACGGTCATATTAATTCTTAAATGGACAATAATGCCACCAACAGCCACTAAAGTACGCTTGGGGGATTCTGCCTTTTATATTTTCTAGGAGCTCGTAGGATAATGATTCCTTAGCGCAGTGAAGGTAAAAATGCGCAGCAGAACAATGACACTGGGAAGGACTTCCCAAGATGCGGTGCAGACCTGGAGAAAGTGCTTTAAACATCCTCGTTGTTGTGCTATGCACTCTCTTCTCTTTCATCCCCAATACATTTTTTTTTATTTATGAGACGCTTTTCTGCAAAGTGACTTCCAATGAACTCTATGTAGCATTACCAGCCCACACACCTTATTCACCAGGGTAATTTACACTGCTAGATACACTACTTACACCGGGTCACTCATCCATACATCAGTGGAACACACACACTCTCTCTGTCACTCACATACTATGGGGGAACCTGAAAATGTGTCTTTGGAGTGTGGGAGGCAACCAGAGCACCCAGAGGAAACCCACTCAGACCGAGTGGGGCTCGAACCCACATTCCTACAGAGACTGGAGGGGCAATGCAGCGCTCTGAAGTCTGAGTCGTGGAGTCGGTAAAAATGTACCGACTCTGACTAAATGTATCATATATGCCGGCGTATAAGTCAATCCGGCGTATAAGTCGACCCCCAAGAATTAGAGGTGTAATATAGGTTTAGGCCTCTATTCACTGGAGAAGTGATATACCAAGAAAGCATGAGAACTAATGTGGAAGCCTCGGCAAGCGGGACACAGGTGAATCCTACACTGTTTAGAGATATTTGTTGAAGGACGCCAACTCAGAGCTGCCCTTTTCATCCAGTCACCCGGGACTCCGGCTGGTACGGACTGGGGGTGATTTACACCAGCTTACCATCCTAAATCAATTAATCTGATTAACAGAAGCATGGCACTACCCAAGCCTCGGTGTACCACACAGCAAAACACAGGAAAAATATGTTAAGGCAAGAAATAAAGGCCAAAGTCAATTGAAAACTGGAGAATATTTCAATTAACAATAAACTCATGCTGCAGAGCACAAGACAAAAAACACGGCTTAAACGGCTTGAACGTTATCATTCAAAACATCCCAAAGACAATTAAAATGTAAAACGATGAGGATGGTAAAATATATTGACGAGGATTCTTCCTTTTCCCGCAAAGCAGTTACGGTGGCCTCTCAGGTAACTCAATTGTTGACGTTAATTAAATTTTAATCATGCATTTGAAGCTGCTCAGGTGTGACAAACAGGGTTTGCATTTGAATGAACAACACTCTCCACCATGGCGAGTACTACATACGTGAAGCATTCCTCCGTTTTAACACTAAATGGATATTTAATGAGAAGCCTACATATTTAGGTGTGTAACGACCGATTCCATTTGTTGTTTAGAGGAAATCAAGTGTGTCGTAGAAACACAGCCATAGTGCAGGTCGGGTTGTCAAACGTCCCGTAATACGGAATCGCGGTTTGTCCTGTATTTTACCCTTTCGCACATAGAGGCATTTTAAAGTATTTATTTCATATATTTACTCACTCCATACATAAACTCAAGGTCAAGAGGAACACAGCCCCTCTCCCCCACGAGAGGGACGAGGCAGATAGCTATTAACTGGATGTCGTCATGGCTACTTTAGTCCACCTCGTAAACGGAAACGATTAGAGAAGTATAAAAAGTATAAAACAGAATGGGAGACGGAGAACCGATGGCTTAGCAAAGTCAGGGAGAACGAGTTTCTGGCGAGCCGTAATTTAAACTTTGTCTGTAAGAGAGATTTTTCTCTCAGACACGGCGGAGATTGCATGCGACGCAAAACGAGGTGCGTCCACGGAAAATCATGGACGGAACGACCCCCTAAGGAGAAATTTCCAGTGTTTTTGTTGCACCACCTCAGCCGATGCTGATATGGTAGCTAATGTTTTGTGCTGTATTACACGGACACGTTTTTTTTACACTTTTACTTTTCAAAATATATTACAAATGTATAATCCATTGGTGGGGGGGGAGCAGTGATGCAGTGGGTTGGACCGGATCCTTCTTTCTGGTGGATCTGGGGTTCTAGTCCCGCTTGGGGTGCCTTGCGATGGACTGGCGTCCCGTCTTGGGTGGGGACCCCTCCCTGGGTGGGGACCCTTCCCCCTCCAGCCTTACGCCCTGTGTTGCTGGGTTAGGCTCCAGTTCCCCGTATGGGACAAGCAGTTTGGACTGTGTGTGTGTGTAATCCATTGGTTAAAATACATTTCCAGTATAAAACCTTGATTTGACTGAATTAAAGCAAATTAAATTTCTCAGATTCATTTAATTCAGTCAAGCAGAGACTTCTTCTTTGCACATATACATTAGCTACAAAGAAATAAAGAACCCACAAGTGTCCCTTATTTCCTTCTGCAGGGGTTGGCAACTCTAAGTGCAGGTGTAAAAATCAATGAACCCCAAGCTGCATTGGTTAAAAAGTGGAATCAGGTGTGGAAAGAACATCACTTATTCATGTTATGAGTTTAAGACTCAAGATGTAGATTGTATGTGTTTATTTAAGTATTTTATTCTAGAACAATCACCATCCCTATAGGGTTTGCATACTTTCAAGCAGCACTGCACATCTTGTGTATGAGGAAACATGACATGTGATACAATGAGCTCTCTTTAAAAGAAGCCCTTGAACCAAAATGCTCGAGACAGGCTGGTGCGCGTGTGCAAACAAGTGTAACTGCAGAAGATGCACCTGAGACAATGGAAGGAGAAAGACAAACAAACTGCCATTAAACCGTCACTCATCAAAGTGCCAGCGAGGTATCCATCGTGCATTTAAGCGTGCGCTACTTGTTGCGCCATTCGTTTGGCTGGGTCTCTCCGAAGGTCAACTTGCTACCCCAAATGACTGTTGCATTTCACCCCCGAAGGCACAGAAAACCCACCTTTTCTGCAGCTTCGACACCAAAATAAAGTGGAATAGGCTCAAGATCAGTCCACCATCAAAGAACACTGTATTTTTCTCCATCTCTGACAAGGATAGTGTGTGTGTGTGTGTGTGTGTGTGTGTGTGTGTGTGTGTGTGTGTGCGTGCAATGAAATACCCACACTTTTCAAGCTCCGTAGAGATTCCAATCTCATTACAGGACTAATTTCAGAATGACAGAAATTTCCCCTTAGTACAGCGCTTTACACCATTTACTTCATACCATAGTTACACTTCAGTAATTGCAGTGATCGAGACGGCCAGGCCTGTCATTTTATTGCCAGCGGAGAGCGTTGGGACTGAAACTTTTATTGCGGAGCTTCATATAAATTGTCAGCGTCAGTCATCTGTCGCAAAGATTAGGCTTATTTATTTTAAGGTTTCGTTACACTAAACAGATGTAGAGGGGAGCAAAGAGAAGATAATTCTTTAAATAGGCAGCATTTTAATATGGCAGTATCAAAATGCAACACCATGCAGCATGTATAAGTTTCTTAAGGCAATAATGTCCAGGGTCTAATGATTTCAAATAGCCTGACATGAGACTGATACCTCACTAGGTTAGGATGAAGAAAAGGAGGGGGCCGAATGTAGACTGAAGAGTACGTAGAGCCACTCGTTCCATAGCAGAGCTAGGCGGGTATAGCCTCGGCGGTGGAGAGTCGCAGGCGAGAGGAGGCCGACACCCGTGATGAGAAGCGGGGAAGGAGAATAACCAGAAATACGAGGACGTGCAATGTGAGCGCATTTGCGGTTAAGTCACGCCCGGTCTACGTTCCTGCACCTTAGGAACTTCATACCACGGTATTAGAATTAAAAAAAAAAAAAACACTCATTCCACATTGCTCATTACACACGCCTTCAGGGTTTGAGCATCGGCAGAAAGGAGCAGGAATGTCAGCCTTTGCCAGATGGGACCCACGACCCTTGGCCTCCTGGTTGGCTCAGTGAAAAGATATTACAGTCGTAGCCACCTAAAGTAATGCGACTGATAGATATCGGATCACTACGTTTCATGCGTGAGATTGACTTTGCTCAACCCCCCCCACGTCGCACCTCCAATGCCAACAAAGTGTGAGAATAAAACTACTTACTACTGTGTTAAATTGGTAGCGCACATATGGGGGTGGAAGGAAGGGAGGCGAGATATCCAATTAACCGCGTGTGCAAGGTCTTCTCCCATGACAAAGTGCAAATTGCTCTCAGATAACAACATCCTCCCTTTGCAGAATGACTCTTTCCCTAAAATTTAAGTGCACCGAAGTGATTTGCAGAAGTACATGTGCCTGAAGCACAGACTTAAAAACCAAGTTTTTACACTTTTAATGAAAGCAGAGTAAATTGGTTTTCGGCTGTGAGATTGTTGATGTGTACTGGTAAAACTCGGGGGGGGTGTGGTGGTGCAGCAGGCTTGACCGGTGCCTTGTTATGTGGCAAGCTTAGGGTTCAAACCCTGCTTGGGGTGCACGGCAGTACTGTCCTTCTCCCTGCATTTGGCTCCTCCAACAGAGGAAAGACCTGACAACCCACCTCCGTTCCTCCCTTGACCTGAAAACTATGTGAGTGGTCACTTTGGGTCAGGTTTGGCTCAGCACCTTGTATGCTTTGGTAAAGCTTAATATTTTGAATAATTGGGATTTCAAAAGCAGGAGCCTTCTGTACAGATATGTGTCTCTTAACAACAGGGATACGTTTTGAGAAATGAGTCTTTCGGCAATTTCGTCATTGTGTGAACATCACAGAGTGTACTTATACACACCTAGGTGGTATAGCCTCGATCATAGAGTGTACTTATACAAACCTAGATGGTATAGCCTTGATGCAGTCAAGAGATAGGATAAACACGAGATTTATGACGCTGCTGCTGGTGTAGTAACATAGGTATTTATTATTATTATTATCAAGTATTATGTACTGTACATAATTGTATGTTCTATACTTTTATATGACTGGCAGCACAGTAGGTTTGTTTCCAGCAGCACCCCCACAAACACTTGAGTAACACATTGCATTATGACGTCGCTAGTCGATCAGAATTTTTCCGCTCCATTATAATCTTATGGGACCACTGTCGTATACGCGGTCAATCATTTAGCGGTGTATGACTGCATACTTAAACCTGCAACCTCTGGAGATACATTATCTCTGACACAGCATTGGACAAGCAATTATTAATAATGGATTATTACACTGATTCATTTAGCCAAAGCAACTCATAACGTTAAGCTGCTTACAATTATTTACCCATTTATACAGCTGGGTACTTCTACTGGGGCATTCTAGAATAAGCACATTGCTCAAGGGTACTACAGGTAGAGCTGGGATTCAAACCTGCAACCTTCTGGGTCCAAAAGCAGCAGCTCTAACCACTACACTGTACCACCTTGTTTTATTATTGCTGTTCTTATTCTGATCCTTATTCACAAGACTTGTGTAACTGATATTCGTAACACCGGCGAACACCTCTCACACTGGATTGTAAGTGCACTTTGCAGGATGCACATCACTTACTGGCCATTTAACACCTCCGGCTCTCTGGCATTCCATAGGAATCACAGTGGGGACTGTGACCCCAGTGACAGCAGAGAGACAGTAATTACCCTCACTGGGCATTCCTGTCCAGGAGACCCACACCTCTCATTATAGTTCCAAGAGAAACCTCATGCTGCAACCCTTTCTGATCCCACTGCTACTATGTTCTTTGCTTTTATTGCTCTGAGGCCATATTGCCTTGATGTGAACAGAAATTTCACATAAATAAGAGAACACCAGAGAATTCTGAGGTTTAGAGGGAATTATGGTTGCGGGGGGTGGTGGTGGTAAATCTTTGCTGAAAGCTCGGGGTCATGTTTTCCCTTTGTTTTTGACCGCTAAGGCAGAACACCGAGGGCTGTTTCAGAACCCTTTCAGTACACAACATTGTTTCCACACACTTGTCAGACAGGGAGATGGAATCTTCAGAAGAGAAACTGACCCTCTGCAGATGTTCTATCCACACATCACTGCACACTTGTACTGTATTTACTCAGTTAACTGATGCTTTTCTCCAAAGCAACTTACAATGTTAATGTCACAACTATTTACTCATTTATATTCCTCATCAATTTTCCTGGAGCAATTTTAGGGTAAGTACCTTGCTCAGGAGTAGTATAGCTGGAGGGGGGATGGAACCTCGAACTTTTGGAGCCAAAGGCAACAACTCTAACCACTACACGACCAACTGTCCCATTTAGCGAAGCAATCTGAAGGAGCAGCTTGCTCAAAGGTACCACAGCAGCACCTTTAACTGGAGAAAATCCGACAACATGCTGCTTTCAAGCACTTAGAGCAACGCACTACATCTTTTTTTCACAGCTTTAGTCGATGAGTGTTAAATATTCCCCAAAAAGTTTCCTTTGAAGAAATGTGGCCAGTGCAAAAAAGACTAAGAGGACCTGTTCGGAGAGAGATGGTGACAAAATGCAATCTTTCACTCTGTCTTTTCTCACCTATAAGATTAGGAACTGTAAGCTTCTCCCAGAGAAGAGTATGAAGACTAAGATTTGATGCAGATCACAGGTTAGGAAATCATTTTGAAAAAGTGCAGTGTAGCCAAAAATGTACCATAGACTTTTAAGAGGTGATGGGGCTCGACAGATTATGCACAGTAAGATTAGGCTTCAGCTTTTTCCTGCTTTCAGAAAGTAAACATAAATTACACCTGCGTGGAAATCATGCCATTCCAGGCTTCCCGGCTATTTGCATGAGTAGGTAACCCGACCCAAGTGATCCCATGCTGTTTATCTTCGCCGCCGGATCTGAGGGTAACTGATGCTTTGATGTGATGCTGACATTTAAGGCGCCTTCTCACATGGCAGAAGCGTGCGGTGAATGAGATGATCATGCAAAAGATGTATATTGAATAAATGCATGAATTTGATAAAGTGCACAGCAAGCGCAGGTAGAGTAGTGGTTAGAGCTGCTGCCTTTGAACCCAAAGGAAATGGGTTTGAGTCCCATCTCCAGCTCTAATACCCTTGAGCAAGGTACTTATCCCAAATTGGGCCAGTGCAAGTAAAAATGGACTGTAATGAGTAAATGTAACTGTATAGGAAGCCTGGAAGAAGTGCTGAGCTGGATCATGGGCTGATAGAAGAACCCAAAGCCAACTGTCTTCCACCTGTCTCCACCTTGGCTGGTCATATCCCCACACACGTAGGCTTCTGAGACCTAACACAGAGCACCAAAGTACCTCACTAATTCAGTGAAACCCTTGCACAACACACTTCACATGACATATCTAAGTTTGGTTGTTACCTGCAGTTGGAAGGGGGATGAGCAAAATGTCAGTGTACTCACCACAAACTTCAGAAAGCAGACAGAGCCAGAGGGTTAGTGACTGAGAGTACACAGCGATGCAGGATGGCACGTCCACCCCAGGCAGCAGAGACTAAGAGATCTCCAGCGAGTGCAGAGGCACGGCACCGCGTGGATCATACCATCAGAGGTGAGCACAGGGGGCTCCTCCTCACAGCCATTCCCACTTCACACTCTCCCACTCATTCTCAGGTACTTCTTTACTGCCTCCCGCCCCCAGAATTACCCTGTTTTAGTAAAACTAAAAAGAAGCTATACCCTGTCTCCCTGCACTACTAACCACTACTTTTCTTAGAAGAGACTGTCAAGGTGCAACATCCCTACTATTCAGTTTTCTTAACTCCGCTGCGATTTTTAAATGTGTAAACCCAGTGACAGGCTCTTCAAACCGGGTAGAAGGCAGTTCCACTTACTTAATATGATTGACATTGTTATTACTAGCAACAGTTACATTTATTTGATTCTTTTCTCCAAAGCAACTTACGATGTAGATCTATTTACAATTATATTATTTATCCATATGTACAGCTGGATAATTCTACTGGAGCAATTTAGGGGATGTACCTTGTTCAAGGGAACTACAGCAACAGGTGAGAATTGAAGCTGCAACCTTTGGGTCCAAAGGCAGTAGTTCTAACCACTACACTACCAGCTGTTTGTATAGAGCACCATCATCACAGTCTCAAATAACAGAAATGTCAAGAGTCAAAGTTGGTCACTTTGTGATTGCTGATAAGAGACACAAATTTGAATTAAAGTTCCTATATATGGGGACATAAGGAGGCTATACAGGGCAGCTCATACACTGCAGGAGTCCATGACCCCAGTCACCCTTATATGGGAATACTGAAGGGCAACTCATGCGTTCCTGAGATATGGGTACCACGTGCCTTGCATTTGTTTATTTAGCAGATGCTTTATCCAAAGTGACTTCCAATGAACTCTCTGTAGCATTACCAGCCCACACACCTTATTCACCAAGGTGGTTTACACTGCTAGATACACTACTTACACTGGGTCACTCATCCATACATCAGTGGAACACTCACACACTATGGGTGAACCTGAACAGCATGTCTTTGGACTGTGGGAGGAAACCAAAGCACCCAGAGGAAACAGGGAAAGTCGACACAGACTGAGCAGGGATTGAACCCACATCCTCTCACACCACCAGGTTTTGTGAGACAGCAGCGTTACTTGCTGTACGGCTGTGCCACCCCCATTAACATGATTGTGCAATCAAACTGTGACCTGAAGTGACCCACCTGTTGCCCTCTGAAGTCATTCTCTATTAATTAACTTTATTTATCTGACACTTACACCATTAGCCAATCACCTTCACAAGTGCCTATCCACTAATACCACAGTGGTTCTTATATATTGAATAAATTCAGGCTAGGTGCCTTGATCAGGGGACCTGCAGCAGGAGGGAGATTTGAACCAGAACCCTTCAGGTTATAAGGCGATAGCCTTGACTGTTAGGCTTTCTAGTGCAGACGAGAAGTTCTTTGCAGACCTTGAACTGAATCTTTAATTTATTGCTATTTCAATGGTTTTTCTAATTAAAGCTGGCCCTCTTTTTGATATGAAAATTAAAAAGCAAAATATTGATCTTGAAATTTAAGAAACTGCCAAAGGTGGCAGGAGGAAATATTTGGATGCAGCATTGAGACTCACAATATTTATTATCCACGTATAGTGCGGCTTGTAAAGATGAATGATTACTATACTTAGCGCAATTAAAATGAAATAAATTGCTGACAGAAGAGCTTCTGGGACCTGAACCTTCACTCTTCTCCAGGTCAGCAGTTCGGCTCTTACAGCACTGTGCAGTAACCTGTCATTCCCGAAGATGTGCAAGGGGGTTTTGCCGTTACTTCAATATATTTTACTGCTGCATTATTTGTGCATTTAAGGCGACTGTTGCACAATGTCTTGCATGGAAAGGGAGCTGGTCGGCGCCAGTGCCGATTGTTTTTACCGCAATTTCGTCTCCGAAGGAATGTTCCAGATGGGCTCGGGGGTTTGGGCGTCAAATGTTGGAACCGGTTTATCTGGGAATTTGAACTGTTTGTGACTCAAGGTGATTACAGAGGGAGGGTTATGGTGTGTGTGTGTGTGTATTTGCTTTGTCAGGATGTCACCAGATGCCTGTACGGTGCTTACTGGTTGGCTGTCAATGAGATGGTTAAGGGCAGGATGCTGATGCTCAGTGAGAAATGGAAGGAAGTCTCTTGGATTGTGGGGAAACGCTGTTTAACCTCAAATGTCAGTGGATAAAGAGGTGAAGATACTCGGCTCTGGTATCGCAGCAGATGTCTTAGTGTTGTTGCAAGTTCCGAAATACTCATTCGCTGTGGAGTAACAGCGCAGTAATTCCACAAGTGCAAAGTCTCTTGGTCTCAGCGGAATCCGATTTATTTGGCCAAGTTTGCACACACATACAGGGAATTTGGTTTCGCTTCCCAAGAGCTCATAAGGTGGAGGAGACAAGACATATATTTCATTATGATGTCTGTACATCTGTATCTATATGTATAAATCACTGCAGCAGGATCCCAGAAAAAAAGCAATAATTTCAGAAGACTGTGGGATAATGGTGCACCTTTTGTTGACAAACTCAGTACAAATATAACTGTATAAAATAAACCAAGTATTTTTCATCCTTTGGTTATTTAATTTAATAAATAATTTTAAAAAAAAACTACCTTTTGTTTGTTCAAAGCAGGATCACAGTGGTCCAGAGCCAATGCTGGAAGGTGAGGCAGGGTTCATCCTGGACAGGATGCCAGTCTATCACATGGCAATCTCACACACGCACAACTCATGGCGATTGAGAGTCCCCAAATAAAAGATAAAAATTACTTTCAATAGTTGTATACACCCTTTTTTTTAAAATATTTCTTTGAGAGAACACCAGTTTTAAATTTTTTTTTTTAAAAAAAAGCTTTTTTAAGTTTACTGGCAATTTAAACCAGACTGGATTGTCTGTGAAAAATCCGATTTAAGCAGGTCAGATTCTGTGAGATTATCCAGTGGGACCAAAGAGCGAAGGCTTTACCAAGTAAGATTACCAGTATCTTGTCTGAGATTAGGAGCAGCATGCCTCTGCAGGACAGTCATTGTGTCACTATGTTCTCTGCTTTCAGGAATATATTTTATTTTGGTAACAGTCTTTGGTGGAAATTATTATTGTTTCATTATTACATTTCCTACTTCGCTGATACTTTTGTTTTGGTTGACACAGAATTGACAAATTTTAAAAAAAAAATGCATCCTTATGATGAACTGCATTTGAATTTTTGTAGTGAGAAGGGTTGCGAGTAATGGAGGGATGCAAGAAGAGGTGATCGGAGACCCAGCCCCCACAGCGAGCCAGGGAACAGGAAGCAAACAAACCCCAATCTGGAGTGATGGGCGGGGTGAAACCGCTGCTGTCATTGTGTGTCCTGCATAACTGGATGCCCCCCCCCCCCCCCCATGGTCCTCACACCTGGTGCCCCACGTGTCACTCATCAGCTCTCCTTTACCGCTCAGATAAGAAAGCAGGACATTGTCCCCAGTCTCTGTCCTGCAATGAGATGTCTTCTACTGCCCACCCCCACCCCATTACCTCCTGCCCTTTGACCCCCTGCCTCCCCCACCCTCTGTCCCTCAAGTCGGCTCACACGCTTTAGGGTCATCCCGGTGGTTGTGCACGCATTACATCATCCCACAATGCCGCGATGCTCTCAATAGGGGCGATGAGAGGCGGGAGGTGGCAGGGAGGGTCGCCAACGAATGGCTTTGAATCGGCGCCGCTTGGTTTCCATGGCGACGCCGCATTCCGGCGATCAGCTGTGTGCGGGAGACTTTGTGACGCGATGCCGCCCTGCGTTTATGGCCTGGGAAACACGACGGCTCTTTTGGCGACGGAGGAGACTGAGAGAACGGTTTTCACAGTTCACACACACTTCTGAGCAGTGTCCTCAGACACACAAGCCAACTGAGCTTTCCAGCGATGTTAATTAACTCCATTTTTCTCAAGGATGCTTTTTATTATTATTATCATTAAATTTAAACCGTTATTCTAGTTATCTCAGTAGTTACACTTTATCCAGTTCAGTTGAAACCTTAGTTCACCTTCCCTTTGGTGGGGGAAGTTAGTCTGGATGTTATTCACACCATCAGGGGGCTCGTTTTAGGGAAAAGTGCTGCTGCGTCCCCTTGTGGACAACAGGAAAGCCCCATGATCATATTTCCGCAGCGAACACACCGTTTAAGAGTTTAGTTATGACATGAGTCTCTGAGCTCTGGTAGGTAACTGCATTTCAGGATTTTTTTTTTCAGAAAACTGAAACCACTTTTGCTCAGATGAAGGTTGATGGATGAGAAAAAAAATCCCAGGACTTTATATCTCACTGTTCTCAGGATTTCACAAGGTGTACGATGGTGCAGTACCATCCTTTACATCTTTTCATTTAGCTGACACTTTTCTCCAAACCAACTTACAATATTAAGGTTGCAGCTGTTTATATAAACATTTATTCATATGGGTAATTTTTATTGGAGCAATTTTAGGGTAAGTACCTTGCTACAGGGTACTACAACCGGAGGTGGGGATCTTTTAGCTGATGCCTTGCTCCAAAGTGACTGACAGTCTTAAGATTACCATTAGTTAGCCATTCACACAGCTGGGTAATTTTATTGGAGCAATTTAGAGTAAGTACCTTGCTCAAGGGTACTACAGCTGGAGCTGAGATTCGGACCGGTAACCTTTGGGTCCAAAGGCAGTAATGCAAATCACTACTCTACCAGCTGCCCCTGTGCCCTGGGTGGGAGAGCGTAAATAGAGGACCCTATTTGCACTCCAGCAGACAGGTTGGTCCACGGTCGGAGAACGACAACGACATTCCCAGAAAGGCGGTCTGTTTTTTGCCCCCCTTCGTATTGTGAACTCCAGTATTTCAACGACAGGGAGCGCTGTTCACTCATGTTGCCCTCACCTGTGTGTTTTTATTGAAATTTTGAACCGGCGCGTGCCTTCTTGTGTGTACAACCTTCGTCATTGTCATTTGTGGATTTTGTGGTTTACGCCACTGTCAGCACACAGAACAGCAGGATACTGAGTACAGGGTGCAACGAGTCCTGTAGATATCGGAGAGCAGATCCGTTGCTGGTTTCGCAGGCTGTAACCAGAGTGTTGAATTTGAACCGGGCAGCTATTAGAAGCCAATGCTAAGAGATGGGCAGGAGAGGATACGTGGTAATGCTTTGGCAGGTCAGACACAGCTCATCAGCAGAAGTGTTCTCCATCGAAAGAAGAAGTTTGATGGCAAAAGCCAGAAGGCCAGACAGCAGACCTGCAGTAGTTCAGGTGGGATTTAACCACGACCAATATAGACTAGTATGTCACTTAAACAAGCACTGGCACTTAATGAGAAGAAAAAACATTAATGTGGTGCTTTGATTCATTTTAAAATATATATAGTAAATATATTGACATACGGGATAGTACGGAACACTGCTGACTCACAGTGCCTGGGTGGCGCAAAAGACCGTGGGTTTGGACCTGCTCAGTTTGTGTGGAATTTGCATGTTTTCCCGTGTCTGCGTGGGTTTCCTCCTATACTCATAAAACATGTGGTCGATGTTAACTGTTCACACTGAATTCCCCTGCAATGTCTCTGCGTGTGTGTGTGTGTGTGTGTGTGTGTGTGTGAGTGTGAGAAAGAGAGAGAGAGAGAAAGAGAGAGAGAGAGAGAGAGAGACTACCTTGCAATGGATTCGCATCCTGTCCAGCGTGACACCCCCCCGTCCTGCGAAGGCCTCTGGGTCACCAACCTTGCTTAGGACTAGTTGAAACTGGATGGCTGGATGTTTACATGTAGGTAATTTGAAAATATATTTAGTGGCTCTTTTCATTTATTTGTAGACAAATTTCTGTGATTTCAGTACACATATACACAGAAAGTCATTTAAATAAGTTGTGTTATGTTACTAATACACCGCACCACAGTTTTCCGCTCTTTTGTATCAGTCCGGACCACTTGAGAAACACTGATCTTGAATATACAGTGTTTATCTTGAATATAAATTGCTTCTCCATTTCTGTTTGTGAATATATTTATAAACATATTTCTATGATCATACACACACACACACACACATTTTCAGAACCGCTTGTCCCATACAGGGTCACGGGGAACCGGAGCCTACCCGGCAACACAGGGCATAAGGCCGGAGGGGGAGGGGACACACCCATGGACGGGACGCCAGTCCGCCGCAAGGCACCCCAAGCGGGACTTGAATCCCAGACCCACCGGAGAGCAGGACTGTGGTCTAACCCACTGCGCCACCACACCCCCTTATGATCATACAGCGTATGCTATATACACACAAATACAGAGACACAAATGTGAAGTTGCATTATTTTACCCATGCATTTCATTCTAATATGACACTACATTTATTTTTGTTCTGGAAGGTTTATGTTAATTAATATTTTGCCATTTCCCTCCTTTTTTTTCAGTGTGATGTCATTGTGTTCCTACTTGTTGGTGCCTCTATGAATACATTCCTAATCACCGATGGGGGTCACTTGAGATGTCCTCACCTGTGTGCGCAGGTGGGTCTGCCACGATGACCCTGTCAAGACCAAACAAGGGCTGATGGAAAGCAGGTCCCCCAACCAGGATGAGGCTGCAGAAAGGCCATGAAATGCCTGCAGTCTAACAAGAAAACAACACTACTGCTGGATGAATGGTTCATGAAAGTAATCCTAGAGCTAGGGCTGGGATGGGGCTCCGCGCATGATGTAATGCGCAGACGGCGAGACAGCAATGCCAGTGTAAATGGGACGGATCAGGGAAGAATGAGGGAGGTGAAAGTGCAGGTGAAAGGGCAGCAGCTTTGACGGATGGGCTGCTGCAAGGTGAGGAGGAGGAGGAGGAGGCCAGGTGCAAACACAGGCAGCGGCTCCCCCTCGCTGCTCCCCTGGTTGTCCCTGAAACACATGCATGCAATGAAACAGTAAGTTTCATTAGACATCAAAATAGCCCTGTATCATCTCCAGACCGCAGCTCCTCCACCCCAAGAAAAGGGGATCCGGAGTTTTGTTCAAGCATGCCCGAGCAATGGGAATTACGAGAATGTAATTGTTTTGTTTACCTCCTACCCCGCGGCCCTTGGGTGAAGCCATCTCCATGGGAGACTGAATCTGCGGTCTGTAAAGCCCCATTTCCCAAAACCCGCTTACAACATATTTACTTACAGCATCACGATGATTTATGTTAGTCATTTACTCTTTACTGAAATTGTCAGTCATTCATGCTAATCCGAACAGATCTTGTTGTGATTATTCTTTCCAGGTATAAGTTTATTGCCTTTTTCTGCTGCTTCGTGCACGCGCACACGTATGCACAACGAACCAACTGCAAATCCGTCGGGAAATAGTATTAGCAACATAAACTAAAAAGACACTTAGATGCAGACGTGTGATTTATAAGTTCGTTAGTTAGTTTCTTTCCACCATATGAACCAATGTTCATCACACGAGTAGCTGCATAAAACTTTATCAGAATGTCAACGAGTCCTCATCACCTTCATGGTAGTTTTTTTTTTTTTTTTTTGCGATACATATAAATATTTACGTTACATTACAGGAGCAGCTGTGTAAAGGTTTATCTGGGCATCATCTTACAGTTATGGTGCATGAACATTTACACCTTACATGAGATGATGGGTGAAGTGAGTCTGGAAGAGGTGTGTTTTAAGACCTTTTTTAAATGCGGACAGGGATTCAGCAGTTCTGAGTGAGAGGGGGAGGTCGTTCCACCGCAACAGTGCCAGAACCGAGAACCTGCGTGCTTTACCTTTCGTTATGGGACCACCAAGCGGGGTTCTAGTTATGTCTCTTTTGTGTAAAGATACTCTCTAAAAACAAAATTAAAGCACAAAAAGAATCCTTGCATTAAAAAGTTTTAGTATAGTTATTTTTAACTGGGGGTGTGGTGGCACAGTGGGTTGGACTAGGTCCTGCTCTCCGGTGGGTCTGGGGTTCGAGTCCCGCTTGGGGTACCTTGCGACAGACTGGCGTCCTGTCCTGGGTGTGACCCTTCCCCCTCCAGCCTTATGCCCTGTGTTACCAGGTTAGGCTCTGGCTCCCTGTGACCCCCATTGAGACAAGCGGTTCAGAAAATGTGTGTGTATGTATTTTTAACTGAAATCATAATGAACTTTGTGAAAATACAGGCAAGGACCAGTTGTCAATGAGTAACTCATTCACAGAAAGGAAGGGAAACTGCAATGGACAAATTCCTTAGGAATTCAAGACATGACACAGGTATAAGTTGAAGGGACGGCGGACAATGCTATCAGCCCTCGTGCTTCGCTGTAAAACAGGTTTACCGTGGGGGAGAACAAAAACCAATGAGGTAATGGATTCTGTTGGGGGGGGGGGGCTCATAGAACATCACAATATTATCAGTTACAATCTTACTCTTCCTTCCTGGGGAGGAAAAAGGGTTCAATAAACACATAAATTAAAGAGTTTTTGTCACATATTGCCAAACAGGTTATTGATAACAGTTTTCATTAAATGTAAGCTTTCAAATATTTATCAGGACTCATATCCTTTGTACTTTGCATATGTTATGCATGTCTTTATACATTTATACACAGTTATATGATGTGAACAGACTGGAGGAGTAACTGGCATGGTACAGGGCTGAACTCAAGGGACAATACCCTATCGGAAAAGAAAAGTCACTTAAAAATCAACTAAACTTAACAAACTTAAAAAAAAAATTTAAATATTGTCTAAAGTCAACAAAAGTTAAACTATTAAAAACACATCATCACACAATAAGGCTGACAATTATCCTCAGAGAAGCATCATATAACTTATATCTGGGTTTATGTTGAGGGGCAACTGGTCTCAAAAAAAAATAATCACTGGGACAAGAGCTCCCTCCTTATTATAAAAGTTGCATAAAAATTTTTTTTTGTCCTTTTAAAAGGCTTTAGGGCAGTTTAATATTGTTATTGCTGTTGTCAGTGCTTTTCATTTGTGGACATTATTTCTCTTTCAGCTGGGCCATTTCCCAGGTTTTGCTTCAGAGCAGTTTAAAAAATACCACATAAATAGAAAAACAGAAAAGACAAGCAACTTGAAAGTATACACTTTTTCAAGGCGACTAACAATGTAAGACAAGCAAGTTCAAATTAAAAAGAAAAAACTGTCTCACGGCATCTGGGTGATGCGAGATGACATGGGTTCGATCCCCACTCGGTCTGCGTAGAGTTTGCGTGTTCTCCCCATGTCTGCGTGGGTTTCCTCCGGGTGCTCTGGTTTCTTCCCACACTCCAAAGACATGCTGTTCACCCATAGTGTGTGACTGACAGAGAGAGAGTGTGTTCCACTGATGTACGGATGAGTGACTCAGTGTAAGTCGCGTATCTAGCAGTGTAAGTCACCGCGGTGAATAATGTGTGTGAGCTGATAACGCTACACAGAGGTCATTGGAAGTTGCTTTGGAGAAAAACATCTGCTAAATAAATGTAAGCAAAGCATAAAAAAATTCTTGAGATTGTGCTTGAGAAATCAGCTGCTGAGTGTTACCTGTGAACAGCAGAGGGCAATATAATAGCATATAATAAACCTCTTACTGGGTACGGTACAATACTGTAGTACCGTGCTGTATTGCTCATGTTCAGAGTCAGGGAGCACAACATGAACAGTTATTTTATCTGACAACTGTAAGTGTGTCTGCTTTTGCAACATGAGCATAGCTTCCTGCATGGAATTAAGTGAGAAGCCAGAATCGCAAATTACTCCCCGCTGTCTAGTCATACAGGTGAGATTAAGGCGCAGCTGTTAGGAAAAATTCAGGGCTGAGTGGATGAAAGGAAAGTGAGACGAAAGACGAAAGGAGTGATATGAGTTCCACGTGCGACAGAGCGATGGTGGATCACGCCGTCTCTCCCCCGCTGCGTCAGCCTGTCCACACACTCAGCACAGCTGTATAAACATTGCGCTCATGCACACAGACATGCACAATGGCAACCCCCCCCCCCCTTCCCCAATTCCACACACATTCCCCGTGGCTGGAATTAAAGCCACCCTCCCCGCATTCTCAGCGGCTGTTTTCACCCACAGGTCCCTTTCCGTGTGCTGACTGCACCCTGGCTGTTGCAAGTCAGGCACCCTCTACCTCCGTGAGCCTCCCTAAAGTCTCAGCGCAACAGCCTCCTTCCACACCCACCCGTTTGTTATGGCTAAATCCACCGTTGTGGGGGATCATGCTCATTCGTACGGCTACGGTGCATTATTATCCCAAGCAGAAGATCACCACGCACCAAACACGGGGTGGCACAGTAGTACAGCGAGTAGAGCTGCTGTCTCATAGCACCTTGGTGACGCAACAGGACTTGGTCTGTGCGGAGTTTCCTCTGGGTGCTCTGGTTTCCTCCCACACTCCGAAGACATGCTGTTCAGGCTCACCCACAGTCTGTGAGTGACAGAGAGAGATTGTGTGTGTGTTCCACTGATGTATGGATGAGTGACCTATTGTAAGTAGTGTATCTAGCAGTGTAAGTCACCGCGGTGAATACGGTGTGTGGGCTGGTAACACTACATAGAGTTCATTGGAAGTCACTTTGGAGAAAAGCATCTGCCAAATAAATAATTAATTCAAAATGTGAGAACTGCCACAACAGGGTGAGCGCTTCTGTGGTCCATTTTGATTTCTTTTATACACCTTTGCATAAAACACATAAGTAACAAACAACACGCGGAATGGTGTGCGATGGAGCCGATGTTCTCGAACTGAAGGAGGGGAAAGACTTGAATTCGTGAAAGGTCAAAGCGGAGGAAAAAAAACAAAGAGTCATGTCAGATGTCATTCCTCTTTTATTGCTTCAGTGGCCTATAAATTCCCTGCATGTTTAACAGGGATGGGCTGGGAAACAGGACACACAGCCTGTCCAGATCTGGCTTGCCTGCCGTCCTTATCCGTGTATGTGTGTGTTTGTCTAGAGAGTCTCGGTGCGCTTAAAGTCAAGAAGAATGAGCGGCGCGTCCAAGCGTCAGGTGTGGTAAAGCACGTAAGGAGTGCTCCTTTGCTCTTTTTTATGCAAGACCTGCGTGTTTACGGGAGCGTGTCCGCTTGTGCGCAGGTCCGCTTGCCCCAGACGGCGGCCGACAGCCTGGCTCCCCCCTCGCTGCGCGCACAGAGCCGGACGACCTGTTAACAAGCCCTTGCTTAATGAATCTCCTGCTGGCTCCACTGCCCCCCACCCAGACTGGAGACCCAGACAGAAAGAGAGGAGCCACGCCGAGAGCAACGCCACACCCCTGTCCCTTCAATCACAGCGGGGAGGGGGGCCAAGAACCTCCGCGGACATTCATGGTACAGTAATGACCCCCAGCGGACATCCAGGAAGAGCGTTGCGATTGAATGAACACAGCGGGGTAAAGAGTCCCTCAGGCAGAGTGGGCTTAAGAGATGGGGCAGTGCTGCTTGGTCACCTGGGGACAGGAAGGGTGTGTCAGTCAGACTAGACACAAACTCATTATTACCGCTCTTACTTTGCAGCTGCCTGATGCTTTCATTTACACTTTGCCTATTTACACCAGTTAATATTTTATGTAAGGTGGCACAGCAGGTAGCGCTGGTGCCTCGCGGTGCCTGGGCTGTGCACTTGGACATGAGTTTGATCCCTCACTCGGTCTGTGTGTGGCTGCAGTCTGTCCCATGTCTGGCGAACTGGTCACTCTAAACTGCCTGTGGTGCGTGCGTGTGTGTGTGAAAAAAAACATTTGTCCAGCAGAGGGTCCGCATGGTCTGGAGCCTATCCTGGAAGCAGGGCATTGTACACTGCGGTCAGAATGACAGTCCATCAGACGGCAATCACACATAACACACACCAAGGACACTCGACAGTCTCCAGTTCTTGAACTCATGTATTCGGACTGCGGGAGGAAACTGGAACACAGGCAGAACCATGCAGGCTACACACAGACTGAGCGGGATTCAAACCCACATACGAACACCGAGTCCAGGAACTATGAGGCACCACTGCTACCTGCTGTGCCACGGCACAGCCGTGGTCGAGGTCCCTGGTGTATAATTGCGGAAGGAACACCGACAGCTTGTTCCAAAGCACAGAGGATGCTGAGGAGACCCTTTGACTACAGGCTAATTAGCGGGTGCAGATGGAGAACTGTTGTCTGACGCCCAGCGATCTACATCCCAGACTGGAGACCAGACCAGAACGGAGCCTCGAGATCAAAGGTGATTTCACATGAGCGGCTGGTCAGCAGTTCCAACCCGCTGAGAACGGGGGGCTTTGAGCCTGCGTCCCTCAACTGGTCGGACACTTTACAGCCCCCGTGAGCTCTGACTCAACTCAAGTCGCCCACGTAAATTCCCTCCCGGACAGAATCCAGGACCCGCTTTATCGATCAAGGATTTTCGACCAGATTGGATAACTGATCGCGACCATAGCGTAAGAGGACTGAAGGAAGTACCATCAACTATTGTCACAACAGTAGCCCATCCCAATACAGCGAGCGTAAAAAGTTAACTTAAAAATGACAAGTCGCAACTAAAACTGTATGGTGTGTTCCAGAAATTGCATTTCTTTGTTGCATCAGCAAAGGAGGTGTTTGCGCATGAAGGTGATGCTACGGCACAAGCCTTGCCGCCACCGTATTTCTTTGGTCCACAGATGGCCTTATTGACGAAACACTCTTAACCGCGATCTCGTTTTACGGATGGACATTTGCTGATGGGATTCAGGCTGTGACGGCTGTCGCAGAACAAAGCAGGAACACGCAAGCAGGGTAGCTCCTGTTTAACAGCAAGATGACACTTGTCTTCATCGCTCCCGTACGATGTACAGGGGTGACATCATCTCCTCAAAATGTGACTGTTTACCTTTGTCTTAACGAATTTGCAGCCACTTGTTTTCCTTGCTCCAGGGGGGGCGCGGTGGTGGAGTGGCGCAGTGGGTTGGACCAGGTCCTGCTCTCCAATGGGTCTGGGGTTTGAGTCCTGCTTGGGGTGCCTTGCAATGGACTGGCGTCCTGTCCTTGGTGTGTCCCCTCCCCCTCCAGCCTTATTCCCTGTGTTGCCGGGTAGGCTCCGGTTCCCTGCGATCCCGTATGGGACAAGCGGTTCAGAAAGTGTGTGTGTGTGTGTGTGTGTGTGTGTGTGTGTGTGTGTTTTCCTTGCCACCTAATTCCCAAAATGTAATTGTGGCCTTAATGGGAAAAAAAAAACAAAAACCCAGACAATAATTAAGAAGGGAAAAAAGTAAATAAAGAGGAGGGAAGAATTCTATGTGGGTGGGAAAGTTTTTCTCTGCATGATTTCAGCATTTTTGTGCATATTCTTCAGCCAACGACTTGGCAGCTTCCAAGCAGCGACAGCTGGCTGGATCCGCGATGCCTGCTGTTATGGTTGTCACCAGAGTCAGGAAGGGGGTCCGTTTGTTTGATGGTCGCACCACAGCATGGAGCTGTTAAACCGTGTTTTTAAGAGCCACTTCGCACCTCCCCCTCTGCATTCCTGCCATATTGCATCGGTGTATCGATGGAGGGGGAGTCGCGCGTGGGGACGGAAACGATGCTGGCGCAACGTTATACGTTGGAGTCATTCACAGCGGAGCGATGCTGGTGTTACCCTGCAGCGACTGTGCCAGGAGAGCCAACCTGGGCGATGATGAACACGCCGTCCCCCGCCGTCCCCCGCCGTCCCCCGGCCAAACCAGAGGTCTGCTGCAGACAGAGATGTCAGCTTAAGGTGTTAGACACATGAAGGGTGTGGGCATACCCAAAAATAAATGTCTATATATAAAAAATATCTGTGTATTACTAGGAAGGTGATGAGGAATCGTTGATATTTGGATAAAGTTTTATGCAGCTACTTGTGTGACGAACATCGGTTCGTATGGCGGAAAGAAAGAAATTAACTGCAATTAAGTATCACGCATCTGCATCTAAGTGTCTCTTTCCGCTAATGTAATGAACACATCGTATTTTCTATGAGATGTATGTCGCTTTGGAGAAAAGCATCCCCTACACAGGGGGTTGCGGTGGCACGGTGGGTTTGGATGGGTCCTGCTCCCTGGTGGTTCTGGGGTTTGAGTCCCACTTAGGATACCTTGCGGTGGACTGGCATTCTGTCCTGGGTGTGTTCCCTCCAGCCGTGTGCCCTGCGTTGCTGGGTTAGGCTCCGGCTTACCACAACCCCGCCTGGGACAAGTGATGTGTGTGTATGTGTGTGTGTGTGCACGCGCATCTGCTACATGAATACATGTAAAAGTAAATACAAGAACACAGACATAGGACTGAAACGGCTTCTGGCTGTTTCACTTATTTCCTTTAACCAACATTTCTCTCTAAAGCCCCTTACAAAGTTAGGTTTGAATACTATGCTACTTACAGTTCAACCACATTTATATAACTGGGTAATTTTTACTGAAGCAGTTTGGCGCTAGTACCTCTATCAAGGGAACTGCAGCAGGATCAGTTGTTCTTTGTGTGTTAACCCAAGTTAACAGCTCTGCCTACTATTAAGATTTAAAAAGAATGAAAACTGAACGATAACTGACCGACATTTCCTGCAGGCATCCTGTGACGCTTTTTATCTCTTTACTATTGTCGTCCTCTAAAAGGAAGAGAGTGTCAGACACGGAGAGAGGAGGTGAGGATGGGGGGGGCTTGTTTTGACTGGAGAAGCTGGCGTCTCATTAATGACGGTAATACTTTTCCCAGGTGACCCCTTCCACATCACCCAGCCTTCCACTTTAATGTCTCTTGTCCTGATGTGAGACTCCAGACAGGGGGCCGGGGGTGAGGGGGTGGGGGTCACCCACCAGGACCTGCCAGATGATGGAAGTTGTAGAGTCTGTGCGGAAACAAGTGGGCACTGCAGTCTATCACAAGACCAAGTCTGCATAGAACCAGGAGGGTGGGGTGTGTGTGTGTGTGTGTGTGTGTGTTGAAGTGCGGTGCAGGACAGACTGTCTGATCTGGGGGTAAGAACATCTGAGCTGACTCAGCTGGCCACATCTTGACTTTCTCTCTTCCTACTGCCACACTGAGGCTCATTGACAGGCCAGGAGGGAATGAAGGGGGTGGGATGGATCCAACTCACAAATGTGTGACAGACACACGTGGAAAGTAAACACTGATCAACGTGAATCTGCAAACGCGGCAAAGAAAGAGCAAAACACTGAAACATCTAAGCACATTAAGCAGATCGGGGGTAAGAACCAATCATCGTTCTACCGTAACATGTCCAATAGACTGAAACAAGGAGCAGATGGAGGCCAGTAAAGTTGGTCTTGTTTGTCATCCTTGTTCCTCCTTCTTTGTCACCCTTGATAGAAATGTTTTGAATCCATTTTGAATCTGAAATTATTCTTGAACATATTCAGTCAATATAAGCGACATGATATGGTGGTAGTGTAGCTCCATTTCTAGCCCCAACCGGTGCTCTGAATTGCAGCAAGGTGATCACCCTGGCCATATGGTCCATTTACCGCGTTCGCCTGGAACAAAAGAATCCATATGCAACTCATCTGCAGCATAGAGAAGACGGGAAACTCACACTGTTATTAGTAGTAGAGGAAGAAGTCAGGGGGCAGAGCACAAAAGCTCCAATCCTTGAATTCCTTGTCATGCAAAAAGAGGCTGAGTTTATCAAGATGGGTTGGATTCATTGGGGGGGGGCAGGGACACCCTGGAGGGCTGCCTGCTGAGCGTACACAAGCCCATCACAACCACGTACGTAAATCCAGAGAGCGGACACGTCGCAGCAGGACGGATTACTGTCTCGTGCAGAAATGCAGCGGCCTCACCTCAGCACACCTATAAATATATTAAGGCTGTCCAAGTGCCCATATCCTTTGGGGCGACATACACACCTCGTGCGCACGCTGAGTGATACACTGAAACTGGTGTCGTTCTCCCCATATGGTGGCTGTGAGGCCAAAAAAAAAAAAAAAAAAAAACCCATAGTTTCATTATTGTTGTTCGCAAAAAAAAAAATTAAAAATAAATTCCAAGACTTTCTGCCTACATTTATATGCCAGTCAAATAAAAGAAAATGGTCCCAGAATCCCCCCTTTTTTCTGCTCAAAATGTTTTTTTTCATTTTTAAATTTATTTGCCAGTACACCATTTACTGCGATAGGCAGCCTGGTGGGTCAACACAGGTTGTAGCGCCTTTAACAGTCCAGCGGGAACATCAGGAAGCCCGACATTCGATTGCCATGTTGAAGTAATCGAGAATCTTGCCTCTGTTTGTTTGCTTTGGACTCCAGCTTGGGTTGTGAGGCCTACGGCATCACAGCTGTGGCTCATTCACTGGATAAGTTCCACATGGCTGTGCACCACTATTGTAATTATTCGTCTCAATTAGGCTTCATTGGCTAAGGCTCATAATTAACCTCTGGCGGAGAGAGGAGGACGATGCATTTGCCTCCATTAAGGCTCCTGTCTTTGTAACTTTGTAATTTGCAGGTGGGGTTTCAGGCACCACTTTAAGTGCAGTTTTACTTCCCCTCCCAGGGGAATTTTCCGGAATGGTGGTGCCAGCTCTATATACCATGAATCTCGAGCGGTGACCAAAGCTGTGATTTTGGGTTGGGCCAAGAGGCTGCCTTCCACAGAAAGAAACAGCGTCAGTAATGTTTATATCACATTTATACAATGTGAGTAGCCGCTTATTCCGCACCACCGAGCAAAGATTAGAGCGTACTTCTTTTAGCCAACATCTTCATCTACAATTATACGCGGTATGCTGTGCATCCTGACATTTTCAATAAGCTCTAATGGAAATCTTGCCTACAGCTAGGAAAACGTTATCGCACCCCATACAGTCCCTTGTTCGTTTCAGGCACCCAAAACTTAACGGAAATCTTGGCGCACTGATAACGTGGAGTTTAAGGTTTTGTCCGCTACATTTTTTTTTTCCTTTCCAGAGTTTATTTTTACATCTGCACTCCACATTCTGTATGCTTTCCTTTCAGTATTTGAGAGTACACAGTATACCCCTATTTTTAAGCCACAGATGATGTCACACACTTGATTTGTGTACTGTACTGGGCAGATGTTTGTTTTATTTACAGTTTTTTCACCATCTCCCTGAAACCTGATGTTGATTTTGACTCGGCGACCTTCCCAACCTGTCCTCTGACTCGTGACCCTTACATTTCACCCTGCTGCCCGTAACTACTTAAAGCATGCTGTTAGTCCTGATTACTGAGTCTTGAAAGCAATGATATCTGATTGAGGCTTTTTTTCTCAGGAGCATAAATCTTCCTCGGTGACTCAGCCAAAAGGATCGGACTGCCTTCTCCCGGCCTGCCGCTCCTCTGACCCCCACGCGTGACCTCTGAACTGACCCCAGAACTTGATCACAGCAGGGACGGGGGCAGGGTGTCATTCGGGGACTCTGTGACTACAGTTTCTACTCCTGTACGTTTGTTTTGTTAGGGTCGAGAGACAAAACAGAGGTGAAGGCATCATTGACAGTTGAGTCTTTTGCCATTTTTGCTCCCGTTTAACGTTTCAAACCTTGCGTACCACAAGCCCATTTTAAACCTTTTCCATCTGTTCAGTCTTTTTCCTTGTACCAATCAGATGTCACTGTTTATTGGTATGTTTCCATTCCTCTTCACTTGTTTCCGTGCAACTCCCATGTCATCATCCATACCTCCGCCTCTCCATTGCTTGCATTGCCTGTAGTCAACAGTGAGGAAACAGCTGATTTCTTCCCTCACGCCTTTCTTAATTTACCCAACAAAGGACATGTTGGTGCGAGTCTGCCCACGGAAGAGGGATCGAACTGCTCCCGTAAGCCTGTCGCTTCTCCCACCCCTGGACCCCAACTAACAGTGTGAGAGGCAAACAAGTGACCCTAAGGAAAAGGTAGTCGCCTAGCCTCCAACCATAACAAACACCCTGCAGCTCCCTGGCTGAGCCAATTTAATTGGATATTCCCAGATGTATGTGAGACTTCTATGATTTTTTTCATGGAATATCTCAAAAAAAGCATGAGAAATGTTTTGTCTTTGGGTCTCGAACCTTCCCAATCCGTAGCAAGTCATGGTATTTTAAACTCTTAGCCTTAAACCACATACTCAGTTACACAACATTTCTCCTTTTATCCACAGTAGCCCTTTGCTCTGAGTGTCTTTCCCTTTGACTCCATTGCCAACATCACCTTGGCCCCTGTTCCCCATGAAAGACCAGCCTGGTGAGGCATCTTCATCAGTGTAGCTCCTGTCAAACATCTTTCGCCAAGCCACCCTCACTCAAAGTCTCTTCTTTTAGCCATGACGGTTCAGAACCTTTTTATACACGATCATGAGTGCGACGGGACGTAAACAAGATAATTATCTCAAGAAGATCACCTGCATGGAAGCAACTGCTTTCAATGAAATTTGTGTCTCTCGAGTGTTTCCTGCATTTTTGCGCTTACCTGTCAATCCAAACAGCTGGTAAACATGTTCCTGGAATACTGCACTGCAAGTAAAAAAGCAAAGCATTCATGAAATATTTGTCCACTTGTAAAGCAACTTGAAATTAAATATGATCTTTAGAATTTAATATAAAAACTATGCAGTAACGTCGCCCCTAAATACTTTTGTGTGCATTGCGCTACCAAGGAGAGAAATCTTGCACAAAGACTAGGAGGAAGGAAAATACAATCTTTCTGGCCAGCTTCCTGGCAATAAAGAATGCAATTAACTTCTTGGGTATAAGATGGCTGTGTTTTTACTGAGCTCTGTGAGATGGACGGATGAGGGTGAGGTGAGGGGGGCTCCTAAAGTTCAAGATGTTTTACAGATCACAGGCTTCAAGAGTCCATTTGAATCAAGCTCAGGAATCTGAGCCTTTCAAGTGGCCTATTGTCTTCTTGCTCCAAATGGATTTATGACCCCGGATGATAGGGACGGGGCAGGAGCAGGAGGGCTCGGCAGCAAACACTGGAAGAGTCCCATTGGGGCATCATTAAAGAAAGAGGGCAGAAACTTTCCCTTTCACTTTGAAGCTCAGAGCACTGAATTTGTGGGCGAGTGAGTAAAGTGCAGCAGTATGAAATACCGAGTTTTGTTGCGTCTAATTGTGCCGCGTTGGATTTCCGAACAAGTAGCAAATAATAAATTAAAGTGCATATTTACTGACAGCTTTTCCTGAGCATTCTTTACAAGGAGAGCGTGATATTAAGGAAGGGCAGTGAAATTAAAGAAATAAAAAGCAGGTGAACAGATTTCCCCATATTACGACGGTTTCCAGACGAAGGTACCTGTCGAAGAAGAAACCTTTGGTGTGTGGTGGTGATCGGGGGGGTTGCACTGACCCCTCTGCATCTGGGCATGTGCGTGCGAGTGGGGGTGAGGGGCCGGGGGGGGTTGGGACTCATCCTAGTGACAACCCATTGCTCTGATCTTATCTGAGAAGCCTGATGGAGACCAATGAAGTGCGGGACCATCTGCTGGCCAGAGCTCTTTGATGTCCATTCATTAGCTAACTGCTGCTGTAATGGGCTACAGCACCTCCATGTCCGAAGGGGTGGAAGTGTCCACCCCTGCCCTGCTGCGGGTTGATGGGATGGTGGGAGGAACCAGTGTCCTGAAACCAAGTCTGGCTGGGTTTGAAGCTGATACATCCATGCTGTGGGGTCTGTGAGAGCCCGAAATATAGCGTGGAATAGGAGATGATATAGGCCTTTGTGGTGTGTGTGTGTGTGTGTGTGTGTGTGTTTGTGTCTGTGTGTGCATGCAGTGGGGATCATTTATGTTTACTTTTCTTTGTGGGATGCTAAAACCAAAACTGATGAATGTTAACATATTTCCTAGAGTACCGATGGCGCGTGGCGTATTTCATCTGACAGTTGTACACTGCATGACATAAGGAATTCTAACGATTTTTCTGCCATGCAATGCATCATCAAAGAGAAACTGTTTTGCTCATACAAACTTCCAAAAAATTTTCCCAGAAACAACGTTTTCTAATGTTTCCAGTTTCAATCAGAGTCATAAGACTAGATGAGATGCTTTGGCTTTTCTTTATTATTATTTTTATGAAAAGACTCACCTAGTGGGTGTCTGCTTATATTACACTTTAGCACAATGGAATCGCTTCTTTCAAATAAGAATTATAGCAGGAATTTTTAAAAAAATCCAAACACTAAGTGTAAAGTCATAGGAGAAATTACACGGAGGCCTTCTATACTAATACTGACATGTAAGTGTGGATTGAATGCAGTCAGAAGTGTGCAGCAGGTGGGTGTCTGAACATAACTCAGAGAGGAAGGTCTTTCATGTTTAGAGCTGTTTCTTCAATGGGACGACACACATTTCCATCATTTCGGGCATCCAGCAATGTTGAACGTCTTGTCTGGATCCACTTCTGAAGCTTGCAATGGGAGTGCATGGCATCATAGGCACATAGATACCTTTGGCAGGAGGATTGACTTGTCTATGTACAAGTCTAAAAAACACGCTGTTCAGGTTCACCCCTAGTGTGTGAGTGACAGAGAGAGTGTGTGGGTTTCCTCCAGGTGCTCTGGTTTCCTCCCACACTTCAAAGACATGCTGTTCACCCATAGTTTGTGAGTAACAGAGAGAGTATGTTCCACTGATGTATGCATGAGTGACCCATTGTAAGTAGTGTATCTAGCAGTGAAAGTCACCGCAGTGAATAAGGTGTGTGCTCTGAAAATGCTACATAATATCCGTTGGATGTCGCTTTTGAGAAAAGCATCTGCTAAATAAATGAATGTGAATGTAAATGTCTGACAGTGTTTGGATGGGAAAAAATTCACCGAACAGCACTCTTTTGCTTGACTACTCATCATTCAGCCCTTTTTCTCCCTGTGCAAACATTAATTTACTTTCTTGCTTACAGATGAAAATCCAGACGTTCCGAAAGCCAAAAAGTTTCAGAGTCAGGTCTGCAGTGCCCTGACACACACGTGCTGAAGACGCAACAGATGGGTGAGTAAGGCGATGGCTGGGCTGTAGATACACTTCGCATCCTGCACTGCACACTCCCTTGCTGTCTAGAGGAAGCCAGGGCAACACATTTGGCGTGCAGGAAATATACCATTTGTCTCGTAGCTACGAGCTTCTCAACGTGTGTGGTAACAGTCACACATTTTCTGTATTCACACACACACTCACCCACACAGATGCAGGCACACGAAGACACCTTCACTTACCCCCGTAAACAAGCAAAAGGCAATCCTTTTTCTCTCTTTCTTTCAAACACGCACCGCACACTGTCACTGAACACAGTGTACATTTACATCTATTCGTTTAGCAGACACTTTTCTCCGAAGCGACGAACATCTCATAAAAAATGTAACGTGTTCATTACATTAGCAGAAAGAGACGCTTAGATGCAGACGTGTGATTCTTGAGTGCAGTTAGTTTCTTTCTTTCCACCATATGAACCGACGTTCATCACACAAGTAGCTGCATAAGACTTTATCAAAATATCGACAATTCCAAATCACCTTGGTAGTAATATTTTTTTTGTAAATATACGTATAAGCATTTACGTTACATTACAGGAGTAGCTGTCTAAAGGTTTATCCGGGCCTGATCTTAAAGTTATGGAGCATGAACATTTACACCTTACATGAACTTAAGAGATGATGGGCGAAGTGAGTCTGGAAGAGGTGAGTTTTAAGACCCTTTTTAAATGTGGACAGAGATTCAGCAATTCTGAGTGAGAGGGGGAGATGGGAGGATTAAAGACCATCCCACTAGAAATTGCTAGAAGTTTTGCCCTTGTCTCAAACAGCTGGGGCAAAACATCCTCGGCTGAAGAGTACAATGCTTCCCCACGGAGCACCGTGTGTGTTTGGGACCAAGAGTGAGTGCGCTTTGCACATGCTGAACTTTTGACCACTCCTTGACCACAGCAGGGCAGTGCTGCTGGACAATGCAGCTGAGCCACCGGGCTTGAAGAGAGGATTAGATGTATGGGGTGGGCGGGGGGAAGGGATGTAATCGGGGAGCAGTAAGTGAATAAATGAACTGGTGCCCCAACTGGCCCACCTTGTTGAATAGTAAGAGGCAAAAGAGTCACATAAAAATGTATTCTGTGGCCTAAACAAGAAACAAACAAGAGCTCCCCCTCCTCCCTCGCCTCCCTCTGTCTTCTCACCCTCGACAGCAGTTTGGATCTCAAACACAGAGCAGAATGATTCATATTCATGAGGCCAGGAATTCCTGCCCATTCATATGTACAGAAGGGAAGGACAAAGAGATGCTCCACACTGGGTTCGACTAACCCTGCGCTGTTTGGCGAAGGGCTCTGCTCTACTGTATGTCACTCATTTGTCCAAAAGGCAGGGATAAAGCTACCAGACCTCCTCCTGGGTTTTTTTTTTCAACTGGCTACACAATAAAGAGTTCTGCCAGACACGGCTCAATATTGAATCATAAAGCAACTTTTAATGGAAAGTTCACTTCCTTAACCATGAAAGCCACGCTGCCGCCACCCCCATCATACTTCTTAGTTCGTGATACTGGCAGTGATAGAAGGAACGTACATGGAAAAGGCAGCGCTGTAATTTGTACTGGAGGCAAACCAGAGTCAAAGTTTTGTCCAAGCTCAGAGTCCTTATCGAGGCCACATGTGGACCAGGTTATTGTCTCCAGGATCGGGGACCGTTTCATGAGAGCTGCAGAAAAGCTCTGGTCTGAGGATTCCTTCCACCACAGCTGTGATGCCTTTTCCAGCATTCGCCTGTCAGCATGACAAATCCACATCTTGCACACGTCTGGAGACTTGCCCACAGCTCCCTCACACGACTCTCGCAGTCTCCTTTCCGCTGTCCCCGTCAATCCCCTCCAGTTTCTGACAGTAGAGAAGTAGATGTTGTGAACAAGGCAATAATTTGGAGTTCATCTCACCGAAACACCTTCTTTCATGGAACACCCCACCCAAAAGAATTAAAAAACACTAAAAGCATGAAGACATCGCTGTCTTCACCTATATGGCTGCCAAAAACGACCAACAGTGCCAACAATGACCTAACGCACCATGTAATTCATCCCTCTTTGTAGAGTGTAAATGTTTGCAGGCTGAAACAAGTTCAGTCTTTGCCGCATCATTCAGACAAACCGCCAATATCATTATCCGGCGTGTTTTAAAATATCATCAGCTGCTCAGATTTGAAACCATGGATACAGCTGAGTAAACGTGAACAAAGGGATAATAGGCTGATGTGATCAAGATTTGGTTCCGACCCAGAATGCCTAGTGTGCACTGTTGAAGATCTAAGCTGACAATGTGAAGACTAATCTAACCGGGGGACCAGATTTCACACTCGGAGACACCTGCAGACATTGGGAGAGTCCCCTGGAGAACAAAAAGTCTTAGGTTACATGGATCCTGAGCAAGAATCCTTTTTGACGTGAGAAAGACTAATCAGGAGAGACTTTCTTAGCAGTCAGTGACTCCGTTGCAGCCATGCACATTCATTTTGGCTCATGACGTTTCCATCTCGCTCTGTCTCACACACACACACACACACACACACACACACACACACACACACAAGCACACACACACGCACACACGCACAGACACGCCTGCACACGCGCACACTTTCTCCTGATGAATCAACGGGCACTTGCTTGACATGCTTTGGTCCTTTTTTGGTTTAATTTTGTTCCGAGGATGGTAAAGACGCACTGTTGGAACAGCCAAACTCAACATCTGGTGTTGATTTTACTCAGTGATCTTTCAGTCTCCTGATGCACCTACCTGTACAAAAAATTTAACATATAAGTAACCTTTATAAGTGCTGCTTTCTTGAATTTGAGTTGCACACCCTTCTAGCATTAGTGGCAGTTTCAGAACATAAAAGACTAAGACTCAAAAAGGTGAAATTTTACAGATGTTACAGTGAGTCACTTTGCCCTGTGTCATATAGTGTCATGATGGGTGTTAGACAGGGAAAATCACACCGGTAATGCTCTCTGACAGTCTTCCCCACCCTTGGGTGATGTTGGGCTGAATTCAGTGGTGATGGCAGTGAGGAATCATGGGAGTTTTAGTGGTACCAATGGGGGGTAGTAGATGCACCCCTGTGGTGTCCTTCACAAGCTGTGTGGTTCATCAGAAGTTTACATCCATGGGATTTTGCCCAGCACCAATATGCAGAGGTGAAAATTAGGTGAAAACCTACCCCTGTGTGTGTGTGTGTGTGTGTGTGTGTGTGTGTGTGTGAGAAATCTGAACAAATCTCTCCAGAATCCCACACTTTCAAACCTCAAGCTTAGGATAAATAAAAGCTGGTCTAAAGCCTCGTGTGTGTGTGTGTGTGTGTGTGTGTGTGTGTGTGTGTGTGTGTGTGCGCTTGTGAGCGTGAGAAACTGTGAAACGGAGGGAGACTTTCTACAACACTTTGGCATTTCTTGCTTTTTACTGAGTTGTGGGAACTACAGCAGGGAAATGAGACAATTGAAACAGCTGGTTCTGGCTCGTGCCGAATGTGTGTGCGAGTGTTTGCCGACGCCATTCTATAGAGGCCAACTAATGGTTAAAAAATTTAAATATGGGCATAAAACACATTTGTGTAGATTATTCTCTCTTCACTTAATGGACACTGATCTACTAAAGTCCCTTAGTTGCAATAGGAGAACTTTCCCCTAATAGCTGATGCATTACTTATTCATGACGCCTTTCAGTGAAAGCAAACTGGTCAATGTGTTGCCCTTTCATTGTTTGCAGAAGGCATGTTGACCATACATCCATCTGGTTCTATTTGCATATAAACCTTTGATAACTTCTCTTAAGCCCTAAACAATCCTTGGAAATTCACAGTTACTATGTTAAGGAATATGATTCGAGCAACTGTACCCAGTCTTAGCTGCACAGAGTTAGACTAACCTGTACCTGGGTGACCTAACTGGGACGGTGTTATATGCAGCATTCTTTGTATGGATATCACTTCCATTATCTGTCGTACAAATGGAAATTAAAAGCAAACAAGTGGTTACCTGAAACTTCTCACTGTCTGGAAGGAAGGAGATAACTTGCTAGGGATACAGAAGTATGGCTTAGTCATGGGTCCCGTTTATGTATTCTGGAACTCAAGCCTTGCGATAATATAAATGTAACCAGATCCTTGAAGGCATGGGTAATCCATTAGCATGACCCGGCATCACCACCCCCCCACTTCTAAAGTAGATCTCTTTAACAGGTGCTGTACTTCTCACCCGAGATATAAGGGGTAACTGAGCCACTGAGATTTTCTTCAGCCTCCTACCCTTTATATTGCTGTGATTTCTTCAGCCTCACTGGCTAGTGCACGACTGTCCCGCTCTACATTTGACAGGATCTGTTGCTGAATGGGAGAAATTAAGTGTCATCCTTTAACGTCACGGTCATCTTGCTTCCCTACCTTGTCGTATGGTGAGCTTTGCCAAACATGACTTTTGGGTTTCTCAGCGAAGAGCAGTTTGATTTCTGCCCTGAAGATCACAGCTCAAGGTTCAAGAAATTTCTATGAAGCAGGTTTGCAAGGCAAAGTCCTGCATATAATATCTGAGTTTTCATTTCATTATAGTCATGCACCACTTAACAACATTTCGCTTAACAACTGACCGCATATACAACAGTGGTACCATAAGATTATAATGGACCTGAAAAATTCTGATCGACTAGCGACGTCCTAGCGCAACATGTTACTTGTTTGTGGTGGCGCTGCTGTAAACAAACCTACTTCACTGGCAGTCGTATAAAAGTATAGCACATACAGTTATTTACAGTACATAATACTTGACAACGATAATAAACACTTCTGTTACTTCTTTATGAATTTACTGTACTGTAGTTATCGTTACAGTGTACTCTTCCTACTTGCTATGCTGCGTTACACCGGCAGTAGTGTCACAAATCTTGTGTTTAGCACATCTCTTGACTGCATTGAGGCTATACTATCTAGGTTTGTATAAGTACACTCTATGATCGAGGCTATACCATCTAGGTCTGTATCAGTACACACTGTGATCGAGGCTATACCATCTAGGTCTGTATCACTACACTCTATGATCGAAGCTATACCATCTAGGCATGTATAAATACACTCTATGACGTTCACACAACGATGAAATGGCCTAACGACACATTTCTCAGAACGTATCCAAATCGTTAAACGACGCATGTCTGTATAACTAAGTGCTCTTTGTAAAAAAGGTTTGTTTGGTGGAATGTGACAGTTTAACTGTACTTAAGAATCGTGTGTCAGCATTCAAGTCCTCATCAGCTGATGTAGTGAACTCAATGTACTTTTCGCTGAGACGTACGTCACTTTGGAGAAAAAATGTGTGCTGAATGAATAAATGTAAATGTAAATATAACTTTACATAGTTGCTTAAAACAATTACAGTGTTTTACACCAGCAAAAGTGGTTCAAATCTGAAGACGATCGGCACCGATTACACAAGTGTGTGGCCAAGATGCCGTTTGCTGTTCGCACTCACACTCGGCACATATATTGTCACAGCTGAGTAAATCTGGACAGCCTGCGGAAAGCTCAGTTACTTCCACCAGCTTCTCACACACAGCGAAGAGGCGGGATGCCGCAAAGCGCTGCTTGAATGATGCCAGAAGTCGGGAGTTTCTGCCCCACTGCAAACACAAGGAAGTCGGTGCGAGAGGTGATGTCATGCTTTCCTGGGGAGGGAGGACTTTGGCGGCACATTGGTGGGGGGGGGGGGGCTGTTTAAACATATCGATGCTTTCCTTCAAACTGCCACCCACTCAAAAACAAAGCTAGGATCACAGCGGCGGAGTCGCGAGGGCAGATTAGAAAATGACCCTAAAGGATTTCTTACTGCTGCTGCCGGGTGTTTTGATAATCTTCTGAGGTCACTGCTTAAGTGATGACCTTCTTATCCTCTTGTCCTTTACCCATAATCCCCGCCCTACTCGGTCCCACTTCCACAAAACCCTTCCGTCTGTTCGGACCCCTCATTGTAACGGTGGGGTCGTGCTTCGGCTCCCTTCGTTTCCGCCTCCGCCTCAAAGTCAGCCCACAAAGGAGTCGGCCTCCGCGCCGAAATCCAAGACATGCTCTGTTATGCAGGGTTAACAGCCTGTGAAATTAACTCCCAGTCATAAACTCCGGCTAGACTGCTCCTTCCAAGCACCCCCACATCTCTTTCTTCGACGCGCGTGTCCTGTATGGACAGTTGAAGAAACTGTTCAAGGACAGATTTAACGCAACAAGGAGAGAAAGGCAGACTTCTGCCGAAAGCCCTTTGAGCGCAACACGAAACGCACAAAGAAAAACGCTGGAGGAGTCTGGAATTCAGTGTTTTATTAACAAAACCGTTTGCACGCATAGTGAAAAAATCCCTTGCGCAGAAACGCACAAAATCGGACAGGTAACAAACAGAAAGTCAAACATCCATTTTTTTAAACAAACAATTTATAATACAATGTTACCCCAGTTCTTGATTACGGTCACGCCTACTCTCGGGAATGTTGTGCATGACTATTCACATACTGTTATTTTTTGGGGGATTTTAATTGATTTATGCTCAGTAGAAGATGAAGAGATGGGTTCTTTGGTTTCTTCGATAAGAGTTGTGTGTCATGAATGAATCGGTGGCTTAATGAAAGAAAAAGAATCGTGCGAAGTGGCCAAAAACAGCTGACTGGTCATCGCGGTCGACTCCTAAAGCAGCAGCACGTGAGAAACTGAACATGTAGAGCACACGGTATTCTGCGGCGGTCACGTATCGAGCTGTGAAAGTCAAAGGCCGCCATCCTCTTGGCAAGGCAGGTCATAAGGAGCTACACCATTGTCATCACCTTCAAAGCAGCAGGCTGGAACCTGCGGATCTTCTTCTTCAGGGCTCGGGATGCCTTGATCCGACAGGCGGGGGGCTCGGGGCGGGGCTGCTGCAAGGGCACCCCAGCCGCCGTCGGTCCCACCGCGGCCTCGGCCCACACGAGACCTGCCCCGTCCTCGTCCTCCTCTAGCGAGAGGCTGCTGTCGGAGTCGCTCGGCGACTGGGAGCCTTGGCTGGATTCGCTGTCACCGAATCGGTTGGCGGTGAAGTCGCTCAGTTCGCCCTCACTGCTCTCAGCGATGGTGGAGTGGAAGAGGGAAGCGCCGTCCGCCGAGTACTCAGACTCGCTCTGCGGAGGGTAGTTGGGGTAAGGAGCTCGTGGATAGCGGGAGGCATGGCCGCCATAGTAGGAGGCAGAGGGGTGGAAGAGGCGCTGGTGGCCCCCCCACTGCACAGAGCGGGGTCTCGCGCTTGCACTACGCACCAATCCCCCTTTACGTAATGCCTCCTGCCTGTGTACCTCTTTTGACCTTTGACCGTGGGACATGACCCCCGACGAAGGCCACGCACCAGTTTCTACCGCTGACTGCAACTTCTGAACTGTCTGCCGCTTCCTGCCGGGGTCGACAGGGACGCGCTCTGCTCTGGAAGGCTGTGCTCGTTGGGCTTTGCTGGATTGGGGAGCAGGGTCTCCCTGGGCTTGGAAGCAGGGAATGCTGGGCAGCGAGGAAGCAAGCACGCTGGACTCGGAGCAGGACCGGAACCCTCCCTCTGCTGGATGTTTGGGAGGGTCTCCGGAGGCTCTCCCTGCCGTCGATTGCTTCGGGGATCCGTCAGCGTGTCGGTCCACCCTCCCAATGGCGTCTCTGCCCCGGTCGCAGGATGGTCGCAACTTCTCAGAGCTCCTCCTCTTCACTTTCACAGCCTTCGCCTTCCTGTCAGCCTGCCGCACCTTCACCTGCCGAGACCCAGCTGGCACGAACTGGGCGTGGACGAATTCCAGCTGAGAGGTGCCGGGGAGGGGCATCTCAGAGCCTTGACCTTTGTTTGTACTGGAGGCCAACGGCTCAGTGGCCTGCAGCGATTCTCCAGGACAACTCGACTCCCTACTTGGTTGTTCTCCACCTCCCTCTTTATCCCATTTTGGGCTGTCTAGGAGGACAGCGACCCCCTTGGTCTCCGCATCTCTTCCTGGGCTTGGGCCTGCTGGATATGAATTCTGGGAAAACATGGACAGCTCCTCGACACGATTCAGGCTAGAGTCAGAACTGATGCCACAGCGGCCAGTCTTCTCAGTGTCCATACGGAGGTTCTTTGGGTGAAGCAGTGAACTCTTGTCCCAGAACTTGGGAGCTAAACTAGAGACGGATGTGGAGACCTTGCTGCCCTCCGCAGGGGACTTGTTGAGGGTCGTTGTGGTTGACTGGAACCTGTCTCTCCATGTCTCACTCTGGTAACCAGCCTTGCTCAGGTTGCGTTGGAGAAGCTCACTAATGTACTCTGCAGATCTGTTCTCAAAGCAAACTGATGGTCCCTCCAGGAGGTCACTGCTGGAGGAGGGCCTGGACTGGGATGCTGAGGGCTCTGCAAGGGATGTTGCAACCTCCCAGGTTAGAGAAAACAGGGGGCTCTGGAGAGCCACGGCGTGAAGGGGGCTTGGGTAGCGGTACACCTCGGAGCTGTTGCGCGACACCAGGTCACTCTGGTACTTGGGGTTGGAGGCGCAGAAGTGCACACTGTGACACCCAGAAGACTTCGATACATCCATGGACTTGCTGGAGATCAAAACCTTGTCCAAGTCTCCTGAAAAATACAAAAACATACACCAGCTGGCTGAGAAAAGCAAATACAAATAGCAAAGTGATGTGAAAATATGCTTTACTGGAGAGTTAGTTTATGGTGAACACCTCAGCGATGTTAAGGACTTCAGCTTTCCTTACTTTTGTAATTTTGCCCATAGTAAGTATCACTAAAAAGAGCAACGAAAAAAGGCAGCCTGGAGTTCGGCACTGTCTAGTAGAACCTTTGTGAATTTTCAAGCTGTGACACAATCCCAGGACTCCACGTGAATAGAGGGCAGAGGACAGGAGAGGGTCGTGGCTCGTCTCACCTGTGGACACAGGCCTGGGCTTTGCCCGATCCGCGATCCCAGAACCAGCGCGAATCCGGCTGCTGCCTAGACGCACCCCGCTCCCTCTGGGGGGCTCGGCCTGCGCCGCACTTTCGTCAGCGGAGCGCCGCCGTGACGCTTCGGAGTGCCCGCCGACCAGGTGGTGATGTGGAAGCAAGCTGGACTGGGAGGAGGACAAGCACTCGCTGTAGACGGAGGTGCAGGAGTTGGACAGGGACCCGGAGCCACCATCACTGAGGTCATAAAAACCTGGCAGAACATGGTATAGACTTTGTTTATTACAGCAGACACATGTACAGCATAACTTGGGTCACCTTGAGTGGCAGTCATAGGTTTCTTGGGCTTCTATCTACACCATAGTGTTTTGCACATGAATTAGTCACCGACAGCAGACAAACGTCTGGAATCTTGGGAAAACGACACTTTTAGCCAGCGAGAGAACGTCGTAGATGTTTCCCGCTCACCGGAGCTGGGCCGGCTGTCGCTCTCCAGCTGCTCCGTTGACGCCTTGCACACGTCCAGCTTCAGCTCGCTGATCTGTTGGTCCAGCTGCTGCAGGTGGCTCTTCAGCCCCACGTCCTGCCTCCGGAGCCGCGACTATGGGAAGGGCGGGGTTACGCAGGACGCAGACAGGGGAAGAAAAAGCTTAAGGACAGGCAGTGCCGAGCACTGAAGCGCACGCCGATCACCACACGCACCCGCACACAAGCAAGGCCCGCCTAATGTGTCCATACGCATCAGCCGCCCTCAAGATGACCGGCTGACCACGACCGCAAACTGGTCTTTCCGCTCGGCGCATCGGGGCCGCGCTCCTGCCGCGACTCCCAGGGTTACACGACGCTCGAAGCCAAGAGGCGCCCGGTTGTCCATTAACAGAACAAGGACAAGGAGAGACGGGGAGGGGCAGGGAACGGCGGGGGGTGGGGGACGCAGTGGGTGGATAACTCATTTCCCCCCTGCAGCGAATGACTGCTGGATTGTGCAACCTTAGAGAGGGGCACAGAGGGCACCGCAAACTCGTGTTTGTTCAAGGGCCTCCGGATAATTCCGCGCACCGCAGGGGAACAGCTATTGCTGGAGTCCAGGCTTTACCGGTGTGCGGCGCTCCCTGGGGGAGGGGTCCCGGGTGGCAATAAACATCTGCTCACTGTCCTTTGGCCATCCGCTTCGACAGAAACCCTCGCTAACGTCCATCGAGCTTTTCGGGCAACCTTGAGTACATTAACCACGGTCACCCAGAGTGGAAAAGGAGGAACATTTTTCCATTTCACCGGGAAATAATTCTACTTTGTTCTCCGGCTGCTACGAAACTAAGGAAATGAAGTTTTTTAACCATTTCTGTGTGAGACTTTTAGGAGCACAGTCTCCAGCTTGCGTGCTGGTTGATGTCCTTTCTTTTTTTTTTTTTTTTTTTTTACAGCTCTTAAATTTAGGAGTTAATGATCAGATATGGAAAGAACCCCCGCCCGTCTGCCCCCTAGGGCGCGCACACCTCTCTCCCGCGCGCTCCCGGAATGACCCTTGATGTATGACTCGCGATGCCCCCCGCGGCGCTCCGGCACAAACAAGCCCCTCCTGACCTCGAGCCATCGGGCTGTTCATGCAGCGCGAGACGGAAGTGTATGCATCGCTTGCCCTACGTTACACTAGTAAAGCAGAATCAGTACCACAGTAAACGATCGCAGTGTAAAATAGATCAAGAAGTTGCGGCAACGGGGCCACCCAGTTCAGGGCTGGAGCCCAGTGATCTGAAGGCTGTTGATTCAAAGCCCTCTCCTGCTGTACAACTCTTGGTCAAAGTATTTACATTGAATCATTTAGCTGACACTTTTTTTCAAAGCGACTTACAGTGTTAAGATACAATTATTTTCCCATTTGTATATAGCGTGGTAATTTTACTGGAGCGAATGATTGGGGTAAGGACCTTGCTGAAGAGTACTATTATACTGTACAGCTGGAGGTGGGATTCGAACCTGCAGCCTTTGAGTCTAAAGGCAGCAGTTCTGTTCACTCCGCAACCAGTTCACCCTGAACCGACAGTAAATGGTTAAATAATTCTAAAGTGTATCTAAGCGGGTGTCTGCTACATAAAAGGTGGTTGATGATGATGATGATGATGATGGAGTTAAAGGACAAGAAAGCAGTAAGACATGCCCAGACCTGACCCAGCGCTGACCACCCGTGTCCCGTGTCTGATCGCGCGCCCCACTGCCCCGCCGCGCCGCGCAATGTGCTGGGAAGTGTGTGTGTGTGTGTGTGTGTGTGTGTGTGTGTGTGTGTGTGTGTGTGTGTGTGTGTGTGTGTGTGTGTGTGTGTGTGTGTGTGTCCGCGCGCTGCTCACCAGTTGCTCTCTCAGCGCCCCCAACGTCTCCTCGAGCCGCCGCTCCTCCTCCTCCGCCGCCGCCGCTCGCGCCCGAGGAGGCTCCGCGCGCAGCGCCCACCGCACCATGTCGGCCTGCTTCTCCCGCAGCACGTGCAGCTCCCGCAGTCCCGCCAGAGCCGCGTGCAGCCGCTCCCCGACCCGCGCGCGGTCCAGCACGGCGGGCGCGCTCAGCGGAGACGCGTTCGACCTCCTGCTCAGCATGGTGAAGTCGCGCGCAGGGGTCCGAGCATGTTCCGCAGAGCCGGTCGGTCCTGAGAGCACCGCGTCCCCGCGGCAGCCCGGCGTGTCACTTAAGTCTTAATGATCAACGTAACGGAGCAGTGTCGTGGCGTGCGCGCGAGGCACCCAGTCCGCTCCCCACCGGCGCGAGCGAGAGGACCCTCCCGTCCAGCCTCTCATCACCTGGCCCGGACGGAGGGCCAGCGGGGGAGCCGAGGGGAGTGTCGCAAACCCCGCCCACCCGGGCGTGCCAACCTGGCATTCCCTCTTCCTATTGGCTGGAGGCGGAGCTCCGTGCGAAGCGCGCTTCGCTTGCGGTTTCAGGCGGGAAACAGGTGTCCGAAGGTGCTGTGTTCGATGCCCTAGGCCTAGGGCCAAGGTCCTGGCTGCTCGCTGGCCTGTGCGCGAGAAGGGAAGCAGTGGGCGTGCGGGAAATACCTGCATCACACTACGACGACTACTTCTACTTCTGTTATCATTACTTATAGCAATATTCATAAGCGCAAGAAGCGCTGCGTTTCCCTGCAGCGTTCAAACAATCGCTAATTCGCTCCCTAAATATTTCCCAAACATAAATTCATTGAGATCTATCTCTCTTTATATTATTTTTAGTCCCCCCAGTACCTGAAACACGTTGCTACGCATCTAATGACAAGAACAGTCGCGAGAACAGGTCAACAATAATAATGAGAATAAAGAATAGTTCTCATGTCCTTCAGCGACGAGAAATAAATGAGAGATTTCATGTCCCCGATGCACCAAATATCTCGTGTTCTCACTCAGTTAACGGGATTAATTCGTTCCGTGAAATCACTGCTGTAGGGGGATTCCCGTTGTGAGGGGACCGAATTAATCCCGTTAAGGGAGACCCGAGTGTATTGAGAGAAAACAATTATTGGGTGCATAGAGGACGTTACATTTTTCATTCATTCCATCATCGTCTATAACCTGTTTGACCAATTTTCATTTGGAGGTGATCAGATTAACGTTATTTTTTTTATGGGGAAAAATTATATTTCCACGAAATGTCTCCTATAATTTTCAAAAAGCAAAATGAAAGGTATTTTATGCATGAAATTGGAAACACAACAGTATTTTATGATACTTCGTCACAGAAATATAATTTCCAGCTTTACATTTTCCGTTACATTTTCCGTCACTCAGTCATTATCAATAAGTGTTTGGCCAGTGCAGGGTCCCGGTGGTCCGGACTCTATCTATAACAACCACAGCAATAAAAGCACAAGTTTTACACTTCCTAGGTCCTTCTCTCCGAAACGACACACAATTTCACAATGACTTGAATTGTTTTTCATCACGTTTGTTACATAATTTCATTACGTGTTAATCATTACATATTCATACTTTAGTTCTGTAAGGACTCAAAGGGCCAAGGTCCCAACCCCATCACCTACTGTAATGCCTATAATCAAGATCCTTACCCTGAAATGCTACAGTAAAAAACACCCATCTTTGTACATAAACTGATAAATCATTGTAAGCATCTTAACATTGTAAATTGGTCATAATAATAATAATAATAATAATAATAATAATAATAATAATAATAATAACTTAGGTTGATATTAATATATGGACATGATTGGTTGAGACTGTCAGTGACACAAGGTGTAGTTCTCCCATGTTACCTTGTGCTAAGGAGAACTAATTTTCTTTAGATAGTTATATACATTGTGTACTGTACTTTTCTTAAATATTCCCATTGTGTTTATTCTGTGGTTATTTTCTTGTTCCCTCACTATTCCGAACGAACATCAAGAATTAGAATAGTGTTGTGTGGAAGCAACGATGTAAAGAGTCCTGTGGGCCTTTTTATATTCTGACCTTTCTAGTGAGCAGCCAAGGGGCCTGCTGGTTGTTACAGCTGCTTTCTTCGAACCCAAAGGTTGTAGGTTTGAATCCCACCTCCTGCTGTAGTATCTCTGAGCAAGGCACCTACTGTGAAATTACCCAGCTGTGGCTAAAGTACCTTAACACTGTATGTCACTTTGGAGAAAAATCGTGAGCTAAATAAATGTAAAAGTGTTAAATGTTTGCCAGGTTGCCACCATGCGCTGAAATTTCCCTTCTATTCAATTGTGTATCTCTTGCAAACACAACAGACTTCTGTGATAATGATAATAAACCATTGTGTGGGGCTGTCGTATACAGCCAGCACTATTTTTAACTATATAAATAATAATACATAATGAATTGTAAATGTCGGTTGAACAGGTAAAGTCAGGATATGTTACCAATGTGTGCTAATAAAGTGCACACTGTGAACATGATGCGCACTGTAACTTCCATGCGCTCCAACAGCTCAGGGCGTTACGTCATTCTTATGCAATAGCGGCCCCTTGTGGTAAGTCAGTGAAAATAGTTTTGTCAATGCCAAAGAAATATAAACAGCATAAACAACGCCATAATAATGTTACATATAGATATGCATATACATATACGTATATACGTACACACACTTTAGAAAAAAGCATCAGCTAAATGAATTAATGTAAATATACTGTATGTATACATGTTTGCTATGTAGCCATTTGGACAATAACCAGCAAAATATAAAAATAAGTCCGAGTGATAGTTTTTTTCTTTTCCACATCGGCTCGCATCAACACGCTTAGAGTCCATTTGTGCAGATTCCTTTTCCGTGGTCCTTAGTAGCAGCTACAGATCCGGCCCACTTACAGTCGTGCCTCACGTTCAGCTTTTCTGCTGGCCTCTTGAAATGTTCACGACTGTATGCGTGTTCTTATTTGAAGAGGCTAGTCGGAACATGGGGAGGGGACCTTCCCCTGGTTTATTTCCATACTGATACATAAAAAAACACCAGTTAGAACAGGCATGAACTGCATAAGTGTTCTAGGGCCTTTGAAAGCAGAAAAAGTTTTGCTTGGCATGAAAATGTTCATTTGGGGGCAGCTGGTAGTGTAGTGGTCAGAGCTGCTGCCTTTGGATCCAAAGGTCGCAGGCTTGATCCCCACCTCTGGCTACTGTATCTTTCAGCAAGGTACTTACCCTAATCTGCTCCAGTAAAATAATTACCCAGCTGTATAATTAGAAATACCCCAACACCGATTCACAAATGTACAAATGATCAAGCCTCAGGCTTAATTTGGATGCCTCCACAAGTGTTGGAATGAAGTGCTGCATTTGTGCACAGGTGGCCTTCTAGAGTAGAGATGATGTCCTGGTACCCAGGAAGAAGGAGCGTTTGTTCTAGCAGGAGGAGCATATCTGATCTCCGAGTGGCGGTTTGACCCCTATCTTTACTATGCTGGTTTGACGTATGATTGCGATGATCATCGATTCCATGCAGCATTTTTCTCTCTTGCACAGCGGTGAGGAAGATCTCAACTGGCCGCTTTGAACGCGGTGTCTTTGTTACCTGCCGGCAGAGGCCAAAATTCCCAAGGCTCCACCAGGCCAAGAGAGAATGGACCTCTGTTAGTCACATCCCAGGAAACGGCTCTGTACTCTGTACCGCCCCCCCCCATGACAGTCTGTTCGGAACTGAGATCAAACTCGGTGATGAAATCCTTATCATGCTCACGCTTTAAACCGACGGATGTCATCGCCCCTTATCGCTACCTGCCGGTGATGGAACACACAATTTTCTCAGCACATTATATATATACCGTGTATGGCACATACACACGTTCCAAAAGTTTTACATTTTTTAAATGCTATATTGAGATGCATCAAATATCGCAATGTTTTAACTTTTCGCTGAGCTGCCCAGGGGTTTGATACCCAAGAAATACCCAGTGTCTAAGCTGTTTAAAATGTTACATTTACATTTATTTAGGAGACACTTTTTTCCAAAGCGACTTCCAATGAACTGTATGTAGTGTTATCAGCCCACACACACACTGCTAGATACACATCTTACACTGGCTCACTCATCCATACATCAGTGGAACACACACACTCTCTCCGTCACTCACACACTATGGGGGAACCTGAACAGCACGTCTTTGGAGTGTGGGAGGAAACCAGAGCACCCGAAGGAAACCCAAGCGGGCATCGGAAACATAACTTTAACGCTCCATTTCAGTAATAATGACAAATTTGAATTAGTTTCCCCACGGAATGGGTGAATAAGCGGAGTCACCCCCCACCATTAGAAGTGTAAACATTTTGTAATGAGATAAATATTGATTTACTTTAACTGACACTGAAGGTCTGCAACTGCAGCCTATGGCATTAGATTGGCCACAGGAACCTTCTGTTGCGTGCTGCTCTCTCTCCCGTTCCATGAGCTCCTCACTCAAAGCCTGCAGGTGGGTGGCGGCAGAGACGCAGAGCAGAATCATAGCAAGGCAGAGTTTGCGTCCCGTTGTCCCGCACGACCACCACGCAGCTGCAACTGTTTCCGATCTGCCGCTGGTACGCGAAAAGGCCGATAATCGCTGACAACGGTTCTGATGGCCGTGGGTGTTTCAACAACGCGGCTTTGATGACGGGTATGGTATGTAAATACCGTCGTGCTATATGGGTCTCACGGTGAGCTGAAAGGGAGGCCACGCTCGCGGCTCCCGGATAATCACCACCAGGTATGTCCATGAGGGAGAGTCGGGACGCTTCTGCCCGACGTTTAGGAACGAATCCCTCCTGAAGTCAAGCGTGAAAAGGATGAAGCTGCTGCTTCTCTCTCTGCAGATCTTCCTTTAAGAAATCAAGCGGTGCGCGCGGCTCGTTTTGTGCGGCACAAGTAATTCTGGCAGTGAGCCGATGGTGAGCTGTGTGTCTTTAGGAAGGGACCATTTCTTTGATACAGGGACACTTCATGACCACTAGATGGAGACCAGAGTTCACCACGAACCACAGAGCCGTCCATCCATCCGTCCATCCATCCATCCATCCATCCATCCATCCATCCATCCATCCATCTAATTTTAATACCATTTTTTTCAGAGCAGGGTCACAGTGAACTGGCGCCTATCCTGGAAACATTGAACGCCTCTCAGGGAGGTTACACCTTGGACAAGATTCCAGTCCATCACAGGGCAGACACACACACACACACACACACACACACACACACACACACACACACACACACGCACGCATGCATGCACACACACACAGTAATGCGTTCACACAATACGAATACACAATTTATCAGCACCAGTCCATTGGAACTGCATGCCTTTGGACTGTGGGCGGAAACCTGAGCACCCATAGCAAACCACCACGAATATGGTGAGAACATGCAAACTGTGCACAGATACAGCAGGGATTGACCCCGTATTCTTCCACAGGACCTGAGGACTGTGAGGAGGAAGCGCTACTCGTTGTCAGAGCCTTTCAGCACCTAATTGATTCGATACACTGTGTGGTGCAATAATCAATCCCATTGCTGCTCAGCTACCTATTATGATCTGTATAATGTTCTGGGTGCGACAGCATCGTGTTTGTGTGTGCGGTGCTGTTCGCCTGGTCATGCTGCAGTCTTACATGACGCTTGCACCCGGAGTGAGATGTCCAAAGCAACTTCCAATGAACTCTGTGTAGTGTTATCAACCTACATACCTTATTCACTGCGGTGACTTACACTGCTAGATACACTACTTACACTGGGTCGCTCATCTATACATCAGTGTAACACACACACTCTCTCTGTCACTCACACACTATGGGTGAACCTGAACAGCATGTCTTTGGAGTGTGTGAGGAAACCAGAGCACCCAGCGGAAACCCACGCAGACGGGGGGAGAACATGCAAACTCCACACAGACTGAGCAGGCATCGAGCCCGCATCCTCCCACACCACCCAGGCGCTGTGAGACAGCAGCGCTACTAGCTGTGCCACCCAAGTTTTTTTTCAAATTTTATTTTTCTAATTATTTCCATTTTTTAAATATTTTTATTTTTCTAATTCATTCCAGCTGATGCTAATTTGCAATGTCTCCCTGGAGAGGGTTAACAGCAGAAAGTTGAAAAGAGCCCTGTGTTTAAATATCTGGGCCGTCGGGGGGTGACTGGGTGCAAGCGTCACGTAACACTGCAGCACGAGCAGGCGAGCGGCACCGGACGCACAAACACGATGCTGTCGCACCCGGAGCCACCTGCTCCCTCATTCACTTCAAAGCCGCCCCACACAGGTAATGAAGAACCGGCAGAGTGTGGCATGTGGAAGACGTAGCACGCACCGAGAAGCTGCGGTCGCGACCCAGTACAATACCGGCGCTTTGTTTCAGGATGATCTCTGCCCCTTAATGCGCTTGCCTTATCTGTCACACATATCGGCATGTTTTCCTCAGCCTCCGCCGCAAACAAAACAGAAGCATAGAAAGGCTCGAGGACAAAAGCTCTTTATTGCGTCTGAGGAGGTTTTGTTCGACGTGGCCCTGCGACGAGGCGATGGAGGGAAAACAGCAACGCGAACCATAAACACGGCTTTCTCGGGCTCCGGCCTGAATGCGAAGGAGCGATGCAAAACAAGGTGGCAAACAGGATGCGTTGGGCAGAGGTCGCGAGGGTGGGGGCTTGGGGGGGGGGGGTATTGACTGTCGTCATATGTGGGAGCCGGACACACAATGTCGCCCAAGTGAATGCATCCTAAACTCCAAAACAACCTTTAACTTGCACTTTTTTTGCGACGGCTTCAAAGGCAGCAACATGATATCACGCGTCAGGTATTTTGCAGCACAAAGAAAGATTCCCCTGTCCTACGTGTGTGTCTGGAATCGCGTCCCTCTCTGCGTGTGCGTGCCCGTTTCGGAGCACGCGCGCACACACACACGCACACACACGCACATTAATCTGCGTGTGTGTTTATAAATAAGTGTCTTTGTGCAGGAGCGTATGTCCGCGTGGGTGTGTCTGCCCTGCCCTGTTATGAGGGGATTCCCATGCTGGTGTGGTGATTGAAGCCCCCCAGCCCTTGGCTCCAGGTTCGGGGGTTGCTGTCATCAACAAAGCACGGAGGTGGGATGGATCACATCAAAGGGAGCTTCAACTAAGGGGAGAAATATCATCCTTCTCTCCAACCACCACCTTCCATACATTATGGGCATTAATTCATTTAGCTGACACTTCTCTCCAAAGCAACTTATGATGTTAAGGTTACAGTTCTTTACCCATTTATACAGGTGGGTAATTTTACTGGAGCAATTCAGGGTAAGTATCTTGCTCAAGGGTACTACAGCTGGAGCTGGGGGTCAAACCTGTGACCTTCAGGACCAAAGTGAGCAGCTCTGAGCACTGAACTACCAGATGTCCCATTGCAGCACTGATACGACTCAAATTAAGAGCTGTACGATGTGAAGCTGGAGAGCTGGTAACATTCTAGTTCGAACTTTTTTCTTTAGACCCAAAAGATGCAGGTTCAAATCTCACTTTAAGCTGTAGTACCCTTGAGGAAGGTATTTACCCTAAATTACTCTGGTAGGATTGCCCAGCTGTACAAATGGGTAAATTAGTGTAAGCTGCTTTGGGAAAAAGTGCTAGATAAATGTACACACACATTGACTGAAACTGCCTGTCCCGAGCCAGAGCCTAACCCAACACTAGAGGGCACAAGGCCAGAGGGGGAGGAGACGCACCCAGGAGAGGATGCCAGTCCGTTGGGGGTTACCCCAAGCAGGACTTGAACCCAAGACCCCCAGAGAACAAGCATAGGCCAAACCCGCTGCACCACCATGCCCCTCTCAGATAAATGTAAGTTGTTACAATTCTCAAAAATTACACTTAGTCCTCTCTTATGTAAACGTGTATTCATTCATTCATTCATTCATTTCGCTGACACTTTTCTCCAAATCAGCCTGCTTTGTTTGGGTTTTGTACTAAGCTGCTTAGAACTGTTTAGGCATTTATACAGCTGGGTAATTTTTACTGGAGCAATTCGGGGTAAGTACCTTAGAGCTGACTGCCCCCTTTGTGCAGGAGTGTTTTCGAAAAGGACCGCGTGTACAGATTGACGCTTGTGCTACTTTTACTGTGCCCAGCGGAGCGGTGCGAAAGGGAGGATGTTTCAAATTATGCACTTAGAGTGTCATACCAAATTGAAAAAGAATGGCTGCAAAATCTGTTGTCTGGTTTGATCTGGAAGACACACACACACACACACACACACACAGATACTTTGTTCTCTTACATGTGTAAATTTGTCTGCTCATATCTGGGGTACTCCTGCGCCACCCCTCTCACCACATCACATGGACACATCTTCCTCTCACACACACCTCTTCACAGGGATCTATACTATGAGTGTGTTTGATGTTTGCTGCGTTGGGCTTGTTGTGCCACATGGCGAAGTGTCTCGTGTCAGCTGTCTCGAACCACACAGAGAAGGTGCTAGAAAAGGCTTCTCGAGGTCCTTGGAGTTAGTGTGACAGAAGAGCTTAAATATCCAGAAAAATGACAATTCTTTATTTAAGAAGTGGGGAAACCACAGAGTAAAGGTTTGAGAGGATGTCAAAGGCAGGACGCTTGAAGCGGAGGGTTTACCGCACTCATACACAAGACCATGGTGAGCAGCAGCTATGTTCCGCAGGAGCTTCGGCATGTTTGGGCCTGCTGGCACACGGTACTTGGCCGAAAACCCGTTCAGCTGATCATCATCTTTACTGATGCTTAACAGTGGTTTACTTTTAAGTTGTGAGATGTAAATAAGGTCTTGGATTTAACATAATGAAAAAATCTTCAGAAAAAATAAATAAAGCTGAAGGGGGCGTCGTGGCGCAGCGGGTTTGGCCGGGTCCTGCTCTCCGGTGGTCTGAGGTTCGAGCCCTGCTTGGGGTGCCTTGTGATGGACTGGTGTCCTGTCCTGGGTGTGTCTCGTACCCTGTGTTGCCGGGTGAGGCTCCAGTTTGCCGGGACCCCGCTTGGGATGAGCGGTTTCAGTCAATGTTTGTGTGAATCAAGCTAGCGGAGCATCAGTTGAGGATGTGGTCCTGTCATCTGAATGTGAACCTGAAAAACTTGCTGAATTTTTCCCTTGGCTAAAAATATCAAACAAAAAGTACCTTTTAAGTAAAAAGGAGGAAAGCGAAAATGTTTAACGGCCTTGTGATCATCTTTTGCACGTGTTGGAAATGATGCGGTTTCGTTTATAATTATTATGGTCTGTGCACTGAACGCAATGTGTCACTTTGAATGAAACGTCTGCGCTGTGCAGCATATGAATGTCCCAAAATAGTTTTTAATAAAATGAATATGCATAGCGGTGGAAAACTGCAGGGAATCCTTCGCCGAACACTCGGAGCCAAGAACGACCGTGATATGGCAATCGTGTCAAGTAGTGGGCCCATCGTATTTATTTTCCATTTAACACTTCACCGTTCCATAAAAATCGAGATGTATCTTATGAACACATATTTGGAGAGGAAGGAGTCCAGCACTGCTGCGTCGACCTGAATGGTACCATTTACCTTGGATGAGGAATGTTTCAATTTTGGATATAAAAATGTCATATTCTGTAGCAGACCAACTTGTCATGTGGCCCCTCTTGTGGCTTATATCTTTTCATGGAGGATAAAAAAAACATCGGAGGCCTGGCTGCATCAGGCAGAACATTGCGCCGTTGTCTTTCGAACTGAAAAGAAGCGCATTTGTCATTGAGATTGTTTAACTTGCGGTCCCTCAAAATGCTGTAAATCAGTGCACGGCCCTCGTGCTGCACCTAGCCGCGGTAAAATAAATAGTTTAATTAACGCCAGTTTGTTCATAAAGATGGGATGTCTTTGGCCGTGTGTTTGGCCCGAGTGCTGTAATATTTCTTGAATTCAGTTTAACAGTCATCTCTGACCTCTATAAATTTAATCAAAAGGCAGATATGTCTATGGGTGAAAAAACACTTGGAAAGAAAGCATGAAGAAACGTGAAGAAAACATCAAAAAATTTTGAAAACCAGTGATCCATTATGTGCCGGGTCTGCATAATCAATAGCGGTTGTATAAATATTCATAGTCAACTGTAAAAAACTGCATATGCGAGTGATAAAATCATCCTTTTAAATTATGCACCGAAGCTGAAAAAAAACTACAGCAATTTATGTCATAGTCTGCTTAGGAATAAGCTGGTAAATATGAGGTATATTGTATATATATATCTATAATATAGTAGTTCATTTCAGGTTAGATGCAGAGAGCATTTCATTTTTTATGATGAACCGATTGATCTCATTTTAGCTGTACGACCCATGACTAGACACAAGTCAATTTACAATGAGGTGTTATGGAGATACACTGTACCTCATCAGAGAGGGCAGACCTTTCTATTCCAACTGAAAAGCTCAGTGCAGCTTGCAAGATGCAGTTAGGGCAGCTCCAGAATCCATCCATCCATCCATCCATCCATCCATCCCTCCATCCATCCATCCATCCATCCATCCATCCAACCATCCATCCAGTCCAGGATCACAGTAGACCAGAGTCTGTCCTGGAAGCATATGTTGTGACGCAGGGTAAAATTTTTGGAAAGGACAACAGTACTGCACTAGGCAATCACACACATTCATGGAGGCAGCCACCAATTCATCTAAAACACATGTCTTCTGACCCTGGGAGCAATCCAGACTACCCAGTCACAAGGACTATTAACAGGGATTTTATGCCTTAGCACCAGGTTGGGAAATGTTGGCATGAATGTCCCTCATCTGTAGTACAAGGGGGTGGGGTGTTTTACGAATCACTTGAGCATTTTTGCTCCTCCACCATGGAATGCTTTGTTTTTCACTTTAATTGACCTCAGGGCCAGGATGGCAGGGAAACCTTCAAAGTGGGCCTGGAAAACTCTGGAAAAGTGTGAGTCACCCGTCGTGTGAGAGCGATCTGCCCCGCACTGGCAGAAGCACACGTGGGGACACCCGTGTGTACCAAAAACAAACCCATGCATGTGCACGCAAGCTCTCTCTCTCTCTCTCTCTCTCACACACACACACACACACACATTCAGATCAGGGCAAAGAAGCAACAGGCCCTCTGGAAATGTCCCACATGTGTTGTCATTATCTCAATAGTCTTTCTCAAGCTCCGCAAAACAACATAGAAAAAAAACAAAAGAAAAACAGCAAACAAATAAGACCTTTTTTTAAATTTACTAATTTAAATCAGGTGTGTGACAAAGAACAGGCGGTTGTTTTCACACAACGGAGGGAAGAAAAAAGTCGCGTGCGTTTGGACACGCCGCCCCGAATTGTCCTCGTTTCCCGTTTCTTGAACGAAAAACTGAAATCTTTCATCCGATGGCAATCGGAGAGAGATGAAGGAGAGATGGAGATAAAGACGGACCAACAGGCGGATCTCCCGGCTGAGTCGGCAGCCGCCGCAGGTGTGGGAGAATCATGTGGACCGCAGTTTGTTAAGAAATCTGCGGGTGTGAACACCTGTGCAGCCTACAGGTAGAGTTTTGACCTGAAGGTGGAGGTTCAGCATTAAAGCTCAGTGGTCCATGCTGGGGGAACCATCCGGTGGTCCCGAGTTGCCGACGTGGGAGCTGCGTCTCCAACACCCTCATGCAACTAACTGCCAGAGCCCCTTCACCCTCTTTGTCAGCATCAAGGCGGAAACGGGGTCGCTCCCGTCAAAGGTTGTTCCCATCCCCCATAGAAGCCCTGCTCCCGTCTACTATAACACAGCACCGGCCGTCTCCTCTCGAAGGTGAGGCCCTCCGTGATGGAGTGGCTGCTTGGAGGAAAAGGGAGCTGAAATAGCCTCGAACGGCTTCATCGCTTGACCTCCCTGTCTGCTTTCGTCCCCCCATCCTCGCTTTCCCTGCCTTCATTTTCGAACTCCGCTCGATCCCTCCGCGAACTCGACGGAGCTCGACCGCCCAAGGTAGAGGAACGCGCACAACTGACTGAAAACCAAGGCAGAGAGAGGACACCCACAGCTTGGAAGAGAGCCGTCCTTCCTCCCGCGTTATCTCCTTAAACAGCCGCAACTCTCAAACCTCTTATTAACATTTTCCAAACCGTTTATTACCATTTCCCTCAACTTTGAAGGAAGCTTGAAGGCTATAAGCAATGTTATCACAAATACTTTTCTGTTTATGGATGATGTTTTATGCCCTTTATATTTGATAATGCGGTGTTATAATACCACAAGGAACAAAAAAAAGAACAGTCAGCGGAAAAGTCATTCATTCCTATTCATACACAGCGTGCGATGATTAAAACGAGCCGATGAAACGAACGAAGCGCATGGGAAAGAGCAGCGATCGAGCGCCGTTCCACAGCGGCTTTGCACTTGCGGGACCAGGAGCTGGAAATTGCAGGAGGCCGCACGAGGCCCAGAGGAGGCCGAGCGGAAGGGATCAAAGCGACAGCACAAACACAGCTGCCCCTGGGTGGCCCACCTTGGCACGGTGACTCGGGCGCCCCCCCCCCCCCACCTCTCACCCACCTGCCAGTCACAGGTTGCTGGCCTGTACGTTCAGCCCAGACGACGTCCGACCCTGTCGAGGAGATGTTGCATCTGAAGAGTTTAATCCAGTAAAAAAGGGGAAAAGAGGAAAGATATATTGTGGCGTCGATAAAAGTGTCAAATTGAATTACATGAATCGTGCAAAGGGACAGACATTGCATACATTTCTAGACACTTTCCTCCATAGTGAAGGTACTTACAGCTCTTTACCCATTTACACAGCTGGGTAATTTTACTGCAGCAATTTAGGCTAAGTACCGTGCACAAGGGTACTGCGTCTAGAGGTGGGATCTGAACCTCTGATTTTTGGATCCAAAAGCAGCAGCTCTAACCACTATGAGAGCAGACCCAACAGCTGCTGGTTCCCCACACACACACACACACACACACACACACACACACACACACACACACACACACACACACACACACACACACACACAGAGTTTGAAGCCGCTCGTCCCATTTGGCATCGCAGGGAGCCAGAGCCTAACCTGACAACGCAGGGTGTAAGGCTGGAGGGGGAGGGGACACACCCCGGACGGGACGCCAGTCCGTCGCAAGGCACCTCAAGCGGAATTTGAACCCCAGACCCACCGGAGAGCAGGACCCGGTCAAACCGGTTCAACTCCCAGTCTTGCTAAATAATTATACAAATGCTGCTGTAAAACCGTTTTATCTTTAACACCACTGCTGCAAAACTGTAAACTCAGTGCCAACCCTTGTCCCATTTTTTTTTTTAAAAAAAAAGCCATAAATACCAGCTCTGTTCCATTTATAAATCTGTTCTCTATGAATGTTGCCTGTATTACCTTCCTTCGGAACCCACAATAAAAGGATTTTCAATCTGTAATCACCAATTAATATGAGAAGAAGCAGACTGGAATTAGATTCCATTGAGATGAAGTGCGCCAGTGGCGATGTGTTGCAGAGTGATCTGACCGTGAGAGGTGTGTGTTTGTGTTTCATTAAGAAGACCACACAGGACTGTTTCTGTTTAAGTCTGTAGGCGCTAGAAAAAAAAAAAAGGGTGCTCCCATCGAAAGCACGAGATGTTTTTTTTTGCAGTGTGAGGTTCAGCATAATACCAAAATACAGGCAGCGCGGTTCCCAGAAGAGGAAAAAGGAGGGGCTTAACGATGAAGTTCAAGTACTACAATACTTAGCAAGTGCAGAGAAAATTCCCTGATCCCACTTTGTGCATTTCTTTCCGTGTGCTTTTTGAAACAGCGGCCTTCCAGCTGCAAGATGTTCGGTACCCTCGTCGCCCCCTAATACGAGGAACATTTTGGGTTAATCAAACATGCCAACATGCTCTCCCAGAGCAGCTGATTTATGAATATGGGGAACTTGTCTCCCCTCTCGTCCCCCGTTGCACCCTGTTGCACAGAGTTGGTTCGTTTCATCTTTCTCTTCAATCTGTCACCTTTTTTGGTGAGTCCCGTAAGATCTCTGGGGGTTTGGAGAGACAGAACTAGTAGCACTTGTGTTTCACAGCACCTGGGTGGTGCGACAGGGTGGGGTTTGGATCCCCGTTCAGTCTGTGTGGAGTTTGCCTGTTTCCTCTGGGTGCTCTGGTTTCCTCCCACACTTCAAAGACATGTTGTTCAGGTTCCCCCATAGTGTGTGAGTGACAGAGAGCATGTGTTCCACTGATGTATGGATGAGTGACCCAGTGTAAGTAGTGTATCTAGCAGTATAAGTCACCGCGGTCAATAAGGTGTGTGGGCTCATAACACTACACAGAGTTCATTGGGCATCGCTTTGGACAAAAGTGTCCAAATAAATAAATAAATGTATAGCAGCAGACACGAACATGAATTCTGGAAAAAACAAATAACATGCCTTCATGTAAAAATACAGAGCAGATGATGGTATCAAACTCCCAAACACACACAGTGTCACACACCTATTTACCACATTTGTCTCGCAGTTGAAACAATGGAAACCGAAACAATCTGATGCGGGGAGTAAAGCTGGAGGACGGTAGTCGTCTCTTCACAGATCATCTGATCATCCCCCCCTTCGGAACTATGAGCCTGTATTCATGCCTCACAAATATCCCACAATACACTGCTCATACTCAAGCTCACACTGGTCACTTCTGCCCATGAGCACCACGTAGAGTTGGGAATTGGGTCCATTTCTGCAGCCGGACAGCCTGTCCCCAATAAATAGGCTGCTGTGCAAAAGTCTGCTTCCCAGAAAGGAGGAAAAATCCTTTAACCTAATCATAAAAAATGTCAAGGGAATTGGACAAGCGATATTTCACAGCTGGGCCATGCCAGAAAATCAATCTTTAGCGCCCTGGAATCTAGTCTCGGTGGGGCGCTGAGCAAACATCGGGCAGGCAGCCACGGCGAACTTACGGCCATATCCATCCACACCTTTGTGAGAGCGGAGGATGAAGCCTCGTAGAGATCTCTGCATATCACTTTATTTGTGTTCTCTTCTAAGGCTCTTGTGATCAGTGCTTCCTCACTAACCTCTCCCTGACTTCAGCACATCGGGTCCCTGTGGTCGACCCACCATCGCTGAAGTCTACAGCCCATGAAGGGCCCTTCTTACTTGGAAACATTGACTAGATCTCTGGCTGCTTTCCATATTCTAAAACAAGATTCGCTTTATGTTCCGGACCGATGAGCAACATCTTCCGTAATCCGGACAGGTTTCTGCATCACAGGTACACAGCTGTGTGACGACAAACTATGTACATGCATAAGGTAACCATCCCAGGGTTTACCATGACCAGCACAGTATCCCGAAGTCTGCATGATCTTTGCAAAGAAGTCAGAATCTTGTGTGATTTTCTTTGATTTAATTTTTCAAATGATTGTAATGTGTGGCTTTAGGGAACAAGTATGGCAGATAGGGCAGGAGGAGAAGCCGAATGTTCAAAATGACATCAGTTATCCTCAATTTACCATGTGGATTCATTTTCTGAGAACAATGGATGGCAAGGGGTTTAACAGAGGTGCTGATAGCATTAGAGGTGTTACTCGACGAGAGGGACGGCTGAGGTTGTGAGTTCCGCGGTACGAGCCAAGAGCCAAAAATAAAATCAGAAACGAAACAAGCACTTCCTCAACAGAAAGTCGGGGACCATGTGGGAGCAGCTATGGGCTGCTGGACTACAATGTGCTTCTTTTCCATCACACTAGGATTGGATGCTAAGGGAAACTGCATAGCGGCTCACTGATATGCAGCAAAATGCCCCTGAGCTCCTGTCACCTTCACTCACAGAACATTCTGCCAGCTATGGACTCTGGGGAACGTTTTGGACCTTCTCTCATTTTTATATCTCTTCTTCCAGAAAATCCCACACACAGCATTTCAGGAGAAAAAAGCATGTAAGAGGAAAAAAAGTTGAAAAATGGGTGATTTATGATGACATTGTGCCTAAAAAAGTGATAAAGTGATGTTAGTAACCCTAAAAGTATCTTGAAAGATACAACCCAGCTCCAACCCAGGAACCATAGCAAGTAACACACTTCAACAGGCACTGACTGGGTAGACAGGGAGGAAGCGAGAGAAGTGAGTGCTGTGATGCCTGTACATGAGCTTTGGAACTGCCTACTACTGTTACTTTGGCTTTGATGTGAACAGTTTATAATACCATTGAATGCTGTTCCTGGAAAAAGACCACATGACTCCCATCAGACAGCTCTTCTAGTTCCTTTATTTATAGTCAGTGGAATAAATGGGGCCCCTTACATTTACATTTATTTATCAGACACTTTTGTCCAAAGCAACTTCCGAGGAACTCTATGTAGTTTTATGAGCTCACGCACCTTATTCACCACGGTGACTTACACTGCTAGATACACTACTTACACTGGGTCACTCATCCATACATCAGTGGAACACACACACACACTGTCTCTGTCACTCACACATTATGGGGGAACCTGAAAAGCATGTCTGTGGAGTGTGGGAGGAAACCAGAGCACCCGCAGGAAACCCACGCAGACACGGGGAGAACATGTAAACTCCACACAGACTGAGCCGGAATCAAACCCATGTCTTCCCACACCACCCAGGTGCTGTGAGACAGCGGCGCTACTCGGCTTCCCTCTTCTGCTGCGTAGAAATTCGTCTGTAGTCTCCTGAGCAACATCATCACGACTTCCAAAAACACCACAATAATCAGTAATAGGCCTCCAGCCCCATAAGCTCAGATGGCCTCGTTGTGTCCTTCCACCTTCTGCTCTTTCGACTGAATGAGACAGTCTTTGTTCCGATAGCCCAGAATTGACTGTGATGTACTCATGTGTGATGTCTTGATGGCTGTATGCTTTAAACCAGTAGGGTGGTAACCAAACGCTTTCTCAATTTATGACATGAGACTGTTGGGTGTAACCATGCGATGAAGCAAATGTGAAAACTTGTTGTTATGCCTACCGAGCCACATGCCTCACAAAATATTTAGGCCTTTTCGCTGGACGGAAAACAACGTGCTTTCATTGGTTCTAATGGATGATTCATTACCATGTCTCAACGAGTCAGTCTTTGACATCATAGTGATGAGACTTTGGTTGATCCCACAAGGTGGTGAGTAACCATGGTGTCCACGCTGTTGTGTTCCCACCGAGGAAGATAACACAGGCATCTTGGAAGAGTCTGGGATCAGTCTGGATGACGTCAGCTGAAAAAATTCCACTGTCAGGCGTATCTGGTGAAATACAAACTGATCTCAAATCAGCACCGAAGACGCTACTCCACGAGAATTAAAAGTCACACGCACTGTCAGAACCGCTTGTCCCATACGGGGTCGCGGGGAACCGGAGCCTAGCCGGTAACACAGGGCGGAAGGCCAGAGGGGGAGGGGACGCACCCAGGACAGGACGCCAGTCCATCGCAAGGCACCCCAAGTGGGACTTGAACCCCCGACCCACCGGAGAGCAGGACTGTGGTCCAACCCACTGCGCCACTGCACCCCCTTTGAATTAAAAGTAAGTTCCGAAATTTTACTGGACGCGAATGTTATAACTGTACTTTTCCTCTTTTGGATTAAAGCATGCAATCGTATGATTTTCAATAGTATCTAGTAAGAATGCAGTGCATAGATTTACATTGAATAATTTTCTTCATTCCTTATCGTTTATCCAGTTAGATCGGCACGGTGGTACAGGAAGTAGCACTGCTGTCTCACAGGGTGGTGTAAGAGGACATGGGTTCGATCCCCACTCAGTCTCCGTGGAGTTTGCATGTTCTCGCTGTGTCTGTGTGAGTTTCCCGCAGGTGCTCTGGTTTCCTCCCACACTCCAAAGATATGCTGTTCAGGTTCTCCCATAGTGTGTGAGTGAGTGACAGAGAGAGCGCGTGTGTTCCACTCATGTATGGATGAGTGACCCATTGTACATGGCGCATCTAGCGGTGGACATCTTAGGGTGTTCTGGTTTCCTCTCACACTCCAAAGACATGCTGCTCAGGTTCACCCACATTGTGTGAGTGACAGAGAGAGTGTGTTCCACTGATGTATGGATGAGTGACCCAGTGGAAGCAATGTATCTAGCAGTGTAAGTCACCATGGTGAATAAGGTGTGTGGGCTCATAACACTACAGAGAGTTCACTGGAAGTCGCTTTGGAGAAAAGCATCTGCTAAGTAAATAAATGTAAATGCAGGTTAGCCTTCAGCAGTAAAACCTCATTTACCATAGGGCTAAAAAAAATCTCAAGCATCACAGAGGAAAAATACATATGCACAGCCACACACGCTGAAGAGGAAGGATGCCTCCTTAGCCTCTGGTTTCCCGATACGATCTATCCCTCATTCGCCACAGAAACCCCAGCCTGGGGTTACACAAGTCAGAATCATGTTCATCTGAGATTTCTCTTACAGTTAGAACCGCCACCCTTGCTGAACTCCTATCCAATCTCTGTAGATGGGGACCAAAACAGGAAACGCCAATGTTCCTCGGGACAGATCTGAGCTATATAAACTGATGGCTGGGGGCTCTTGCGTAAGACCCAAGCTGGCCGCCTACAGCAGTTCAACACAGGTGGCACCTATCAGGATGTTCCGACAATGTTTCGGTGATGTTCAAGTATGATAACGCTGGAAGAATACTGTGGCAGCTTTGGATGAGCGTGCCACACCTCCATCCTGCCCAAAAAAGAACGGAGAGCGGACGAAATGCGCTTTTGCCAGCCTTAAAAACATGCGATCATGAAAGAATGCCAAAACGTGTTTTCAATACTGAGGAATACATGCATAAAGATTACTTAATTTCTTTTAAAAGGAAACATATGTTAGTGATGTAAGCTGAGGTAACAAGGGGGGCATGGTATGCCGTTATCTTAAGAAAACATTCAGAGGAATTTCTGTAAATTAATTTTAATTTAACACGCCAAGGAAAGGATCAGCGAAGTGCAATGAGGGTTTACGCTGTTACGGAACGAGAAAGCTGAAAAACACCTCCGCGAAATTTGTCGTTAAATTTATTACCTTCACACCACAAAAATGTTTTCCCTCAACAAGGCCACTCTTTGATATAATTATATGTTTGTGTTCTGCCTTAATGAAGTTGCTGAGAGAGAGAGATCACTTTCACAGTAAAATACTTATCCATGATCAAAATTATTATAGTAATTGCTGCAACTTTGGCCCACGACTTTAGCTCAGCGGTAAACTTGACAGGTCATGTTGATGTAACGCACGTGTTGTATGTTTCTCTGAGATGTTTGTCGCTTTAGAGAAAAGTCAAAGTCAAAGTGTCTTTATTGTCATTTCAATGCAGCTGGTACAGTATGCAGTGAAACAAAACTATGTTCTTCCAGAATATTATATAATATTTCATATACAGTATATAAAAACACACACACACACACACACACACACACACACACACACACACACACACACTTTCTGAACCGCTTGTCCCATACGGGGTCGCGGGGAACCGGAGCCTACCCGGCAACACAGGGCGTAAGGCCGGAGGGGGAGGGGACACACCCAGGACGGGACGCCAGTCCATCGCAAGGCACCCCAAGCGGGACTCGAACCCCAGACCCACCGGAGAGCAGGACTGTGGTCCAACCCACTGCACCACCGCACCCCCCTATATAAAAACATATTCTTATAATAAAAAATAATAAAATATTTTTACATATTATAATATATAAAATAAAAAATAATATATTACAATACTGTAAAAATGTAAACATAACTGCAAAAAAAAAAAAAAATTGCAAAGGGAATGGGATGGTGAATGGAAAAGCGTCTGCTAAAGGAATAAATGTAAATGTAAAGTCACCTGCATGTTTGCTTTGCAGCTGCACTGATGAATTAAAAGAAGTAAAAGATGAATTGTAATAAAAGATGAGTTTGGCGTGCGACACCTTTTTTACTTTTCACATCTGTGCGGATTGTTGTTCAAATGCGTATAGTTAGGACTCTGTGCAAGATGAACCCAACAAGATGAGAAAATGAAGGAGCGTGGCTTTCCGACCCTAACCCATTGGTGCCGCATTAATGAAGTGTTAAGTTAAAGCCCATGGCGCCCCTCACATTCCTCTGTCTATCTGTGCACAGCCCTACAGATACATGACATGTGCTGTTGTGTCTGCCACATGCAATCATTGTGCAATTTTAGTGACACACTTCGAGTTTGGGCGCTGACTGTGTTGCCTCCTTTGCCTGTCAAATATTGCTTTTGAACCTCGCCTATTTAAGGGCTCGCTCAAAAATTTTTTTTCACAGCAAACATGGTAAATGGTATTCGATGTAATTTTTGCCTAATGACTCACCTGCGTGGTGGACTATTTGAGGTCACTTTAAAGTTCTTCTTCATTCAGTGTTTCTGATAAGTTATCCATTAATGCGTATATAGCAAAATTAAATAAATTTTATTCCCAGCAACCATTGAATTGAATTCAATTAATTTTTATAGAGCGCTTTTCTCGCAACAGTGACACAGAGAGCTGAACATAGGATCAGAGGCAAAATACGAATAAAAGGTTGCCTATACAATAAAATAGTACAGTAGCTATGCAATTATTAAAGCCAACTTAAAGAACAAAAAAAAACTCTGAACTGAAAAGCAAGGGAGGAAAAAACCAGTGGTTTCCCAGTGCCAGTGGCTGCCAATCCTTCTGGGCATTATATATATTTTTTTTTTTTTAAAAAAATTTAAGTCAATTTACAGCTGTTTTAATATCGTTACTAGATGTTAATAAGTTGATATCCCAGGTTGCTGGTCTCATATACCATGGCATTAGCTTCTGTTAACATGGAGTGCTGGTATCAGGACCGGCATCCTCTGTTCTTGTCATGGGGAAAAATGCTTAAAAAGGATGAAAGGATTAGTGACTGATGACTTAATGAGATTAGGGAATGTTATACTGAATAGAACAACACAGCAAACAGGAATTACATCGGTCATGGATACGCCAAAGTGAACAAATAAGTCTTAAGCCTGGATTTAAAGACTGAGAGAGACATGGCATTCCTGGCAATAACTGGCAGACTATCCAAACTTCAGGATTTGGGTTTCCAGTTAAACAGTTATTTTGGTTTTATATATTGATTTGTCACCACCAGCCAGTCTTTCTTTTTTCATTCTTATTCTACGGAATTTGTAAAACCAGAGAAGGAGAGGCTCTCAGTTTTCAGGATTCATGTTTTGTACGTGGGTCACTCTTGAAGTCCCCGTTGTCCTCATGGAAGGAGACGGCTGAAAACCATCAATGCTCACAGAGGCTTTGAAAGAGCGCCGGACAAGCAAGACACATCATCTGACACACACACATCATCTAAAACCGCTTCTCCCATATGGGGTAGCGGGGAGCCGGAGCCTAACCCAGCAACACAGGGCGTAAGGCTGGAGGGGGAGGGAACACACCCAGGACGGGATGCCAGTCCACCATAAGGCACACCAAGCAGGACGCGAACCCCAGCCCCACCGGAGAGCAGGACTCGGTCAAACCCACCGCGCCACCACACCCCCCAGACAAGAAAAAATAGGGTTCATTTCAGAATTGACATTTTGAGCTGCCATAAAAATGATACTGCTCTTGCTCTTCACAACTTTGTGATTCAGGGTCACTGATGTTTTAAAGAACTGTATAAATTGTCCTGGGTAACAGTAAGAACTATATCCCACCTTAAAGATAACAATCAGTTATACCTGGATGCTTCGAAACTGGTAAAAAAAAATAAATCCCAGAATAACTGTAAAGGTTTGGCACTGGCAACAATTGACCTTTAAAGAAAAAAGAAACAAAATACTCTTCAGTGAATGGATTCCTGCATATGCAGTGTTGTTTATTGTGCTCGTGGGTCCATTTAGCTGCAAAGCATCCCATAATGCCCTGTGGAAATCTTGAAATGTAAAGGAATAAGTACTGAAGATAGGAAATAAAAAAGAAATTTAAAATTAATTATCATACACGCAGACAAATATAAAGATGCATGACTTGGCAACTGGAAGAGAGGAAAAAAATGACATGCATAAATAAATAAACCATAAAAATTCAATAAATCCATCCAGGAGGAGGATGAATGCTGACTTGTGCTGTGGAATATTCGGTTAAGCAAATGATCCTTTCAGACGGCCACGGCTGGAATTCAGGGGCTTGGCGATGGCCAAGTCGTGTCAAGCCGTCAGTCCCTTTCGCCAGCTCGTCGCAGCACTCCGTCCCCACCAGGTGTGATTGATGACCAGGGCCAGGGCAGCCCAAACACTGTCTGATTTTGCAAAAGCTGGACCCGGGGCTGAATGTTCTGGAAAGTATTAACATCCACTGGAATTAAGCGCAGCGGTACTGACAACTCCCGCCTCTTCTATTGAAGATTGGGCCTGTATCCATTCCTCTTTAAAATCATTTTTAATATAATGAAGAAAAAAAAATCAGGCCATCTTTCATCAAAATTGCTTTTTATAAATGCAGGTTTTCAGTAATAATTTTAGTATTTCTACATATATAATGCATTATATTTCTATTTTCAAGCATAGTTTAAATAATCTTAGGATGGCAAGTAAATTATGATATTATTAATGTAAATCATTCTGTCATATATTTAATTCTTCTTGGGAGACACTTTTATATGACATATAGCTTTCATTTCCTTCATGCGCTGTTGTAATTTCTTCAAGTCCTTGATTCCGCTTCTTTTGGTCTTACAACTCAGGGAATCGTCATGGTTTCAGATTTTTATTACTCTAATTTTCAATGAGTTTTTGGTATAATTAACTTTTACTGATATTCCCTTCGATTTTCTTAATTTTTTTTAGATTTAGCCCAGTGGAAGACATCATGAGCCCACTAGAATGATGTGAAGTCTGGTGGTGTCTGCTTGTCTGACAATCTGTCCCGCCAAACCAATAGTGCTCTATACACACTCCACACACACTGTTTGCATGGCGGAAAATTGATATGAAAATAAACGGGCTCCTCGTTGCAGGAAACCAATCATATAGATCACAGACATTTAGGAGCCACCTGGAAACCTGGTCTGATTAGAGTCCTTTCTGTCCCGATATATCAATACTGATTGCTGGTGCAGCGGTTTAATCCTACTCTTCGGTGATGATGGTGTCCAGGTTAAAATGACTCTCCAAGGGAAAAGAAGTAAAACAGTAGCATTATGACTGTCACGTCCAGGCCCGCATCACAATCCACAGCACCTGACACTAATCGAGCACTAGACACCAATCAGTACACGCACCTTTAAAAGACTCTCCTCAGCGCCCATTCCCTTGTGAAATCCTGCTGACACAACTGTCCCGTCTGTGCTACGGCCTGTGCTTCCTTGTCCCTTGCGGCCTGTTTCTGGTCCCTGGCTTTTGACCCTTTGCCTTGTCCCCTGACCACATCCATGGATCCTTGCTCTCACTCTGACTGCAGATTAACTGACTCTTTTCATGTCCCCGACTATGAGAACTTGCCCGATCCCTTGGTTCCCGATGACTAATCCTTCGCTCGGATCCAGCTGCATCCTTGGTTCCGCATGACAATGACAGGAGATGCCAACACACTCAACAAGGTGAGTCCGGAATGCTTGCGCCACCTGGGGAGTGAGAGTGGACCACCTGGTGGAAGTCACACAGCCTCTGACTTCACGCCATCATGGACAATAACCAACACTACCTGCACAATACTGCAGTAAAACAAAGGACCATTTTCAGCAAAACTCTGGTCCAGGTGTGGTGTTCCAAGGAGCTCTGCTGGACATCCTTGCGGTCAGCAGACTTCAGACTCTGCAATGTGTCCTCATCCTGCTGGGCGGATGACCTCCAGCTGACCAGGTGGGACTGAGCTTTCACTGTATCCCATCACACACTGCACTACCTCATTTCCCTTGTCATCTCATTACCGTCCAGTCCACTCTTGTGTTTAAACATGTCTTTTTTTCTTAATATAATTTTCTGCATCTTTATGCGTATACGTGTTCATATACTGTATGTTGTGTGTATGTAAATGCGTTTCCACATCTGAAGTGCATTTACCTTGGGATTAATAAGGTTTCATTCAGTTATAAATCATTCTTTTGCTAATTGCTCAAATAATTGCCTTAAAGCATTCCTTTGCATTTAAAATACAATCTTTATGCTACTTTGCTTTTTAATTATTTTACCTAACAGTGGCACAGCAAATAGTGTTGATCCTCGCTCAGTCTGTGTGGCGTTTGCACATTCTTCCTATGTCTGTGTGGGTTTCCTCCGGGTGCTCCGGTTTCCTCCCACACTCCAAAGACATGCTGTTCAGGTTAACCCATAGTGTGTGAGTGACAGAGAGAGCGTGTGTGTGTTCCACTGATGTAAGGATGAGCGACCCAGTGGAAATAGTGTATCTAGCAGTGTAAGTCACCTTGGTGAATAAGGTGTGCGGGCTCATAACACTACATAGACTTCATTGGAAGTTTCTTTGGAGAAAATTGTCTGTGAAATAAATCTAAAGTATACCCCTAGATAAATCTACAACAGTGACTGATCTGTTTTTTTATGGCATGAGGAAAAACTTTCAAACAATGTACGCATTACTTACTGTTTCTATCTTCCATGAGAGGTACAAGTGGCAGTAGTACCAAGCTCTACAATACTGCGAAGAATCATTCAATTCCTCACCCCTTAAGCCGAATAACTGGAGTTTTCCAAATTTAAATGACACTTTCAATTACAAAATGTCCTGACAGTGACACATTTTCACCCAAAAACCCTTAAATGTCGAAGCCCTTGCCATAATAAGCTTGGCGCTCCGAGATAATGCACAAGGCCCTGCTTTCAGTGCACTTCCCTACTGAACTACCACTCTTATTGCTTCACCTTTAATGGTTACATTTTGTACAAATACCGCAATATAAATATTTTCTTTGTAAACCCCCGAATAAGTATCAGCATAGTCTAAACAAAACTCTTCTCACAAGAAGAGATTTGTGGATTAACATCTTGTATGTTTGCAGTGCAAATGTTAGCTTTAATAATTAAAAGCAACAGTTTCCATAGCAACATGCCTGAAGTCAATCAGTCGTGGCAGAGGAACTGGCCCAACTTGCGCACAGAAAGTGACGTGGAAGGGGAGACACATGGCCTGTCTTTGTTAGCTGGGCGCCCCCGCTTTTGTGTGCGGAGATGTGAGTTATTTGCATTGTGGGAATCCCCATCGTTCGTTTTCTCTGGCAGGCAGCGTTGTGCTCTGTATGTGTCTGCAAATGACGTTCCACACAGAGCTCAGGATAAGGTTGCCATTGACGCGTCCATGGTCAGTGTACGAAATCCCAGCTCTGCCCGGGAATGGCTTGTTCTGCGAACTGGGGTGTAGGCAGCCATCAGCCTCACAGTCCTCTTCAACATGTGCTAGGGCTTGCAAAAGGTGCCCTTTGCCCCACGGCAACCAGGAGCGGTGCATCGCTGCTGGATGACGAGAGCGGCAAATGAACCGAATGCTCATTATTCCCAGGATTATTAAAAATAAACACCAGCACTAGACTGGCAGGTGGCATTTTTTTATTATGGTGGAATGCAGAAAACTCAGGCTGTCTGTGCTCCGCTGGAAAAGTACTTAGTAGGGTAAGAGTGTTAAACACCGTAAACTTGTTTGTACTTTTCATCAAGTACAGCCATTCTTCGACAGAGTTCTATTCTGACCAACCGGTCAGATCTCGAAATGGATGTAAGTCAGACATATGTTAGCATGACATGTAGAAGTCAAATACCTGTGCAGATGGTCCCCGACTTACGATGGGGTTACGTTCTGATAATGCTATCATAAGTCGAATGCATTTAAGACACCCAACCTATGGAACATCATCGCTTCTCCTCCCTTGAGGAGGTCGATTGCAAAAGTCCAAGTTCTTGTGCGATGGCCATTACAGTCTGGTCGCCTTCATGTTGGGTAATTATCTTGAGTTTCTCCTCGAATAATTGCCTTCCTCATGAGACATGAATGGGCATTTCGTAGACATGATGGATGTATGAAATGACATAGGTACAGGAGGGGGTATCCAAAAAAATGCTGGAAACACAGAACATTGTAGTATTTCAAGTTTATTGTCATAGGTACAAGTATCATGAAATTCTTTTCTTGAATGCTTCTCCACAGACTATGGAGACAAAGACAAAGACAATAGAAATATTGCATGACTCAATGACACTGACAGTGAGTAATGCAAATAGCAATAACAATAAATAATGTTAATAACAATAATACCAGTAGACAGCCAGAGAACTCAGAACACAAGAATGCTTAAAGTGACTATGTGATCTACCAATGTGCTTGGGTAGAGCAGTCCAACTCTTGCTACTAAAGGTAGCACATTGGTTAGTGTTGAATACTCTTACAACACTGGGGTAAAATCTGTTCCTGTACCTAGCAGTGAGGGTTCGAATAGACCTGAGCCGCTTTCCAGACAGCAGAAAAGAGAAAAGTGCCCGTGCGGGGTGACTGATCTTTCATGATGCGCATCATCTTTCTGAGGCAGTGTGTGGCGTAGGTGTCCTGGACTGCTGGTAGCTGTGTGCTGATGATTCCCTGAGCTGTTTTGACCACCCTCTGTAGGGCTTTCTTGTCCTGCATGGAGCAGCTGCCACCCCAGGATGTAATACAACCTGTGAGGATGGACTCTACAGCACACCTGTAGAAAGTGGTGTTGTATACACTAGCAAACGTGTGGCAGATGGAGATGCAGATCGTTGCCACTGTCTAGCATAACGAGAGTATCGTACCGCAAATCACTTGTCTGGGAAAAATCAAAATTTGAAGTACGGTTTCTGCTGAATGTCTATTGCTATCACACCATTGCAAAGTCGAAAAATCTAAAGTCAAAGTTTCGTAAGTTGAGGAGCATCTGTACAAAATTCTATCCTACTCATTTCATACTTAATTTTCAATTCCAAATCAGCTTCTTGCCAGATCTATCCGCAGGGGATGGGTTTTTCTTCTTTCTTGTCATCTTTGGGGTTTAATACAATAATGATTTAATCCAGCACGAAAACTCGTTAAAGTTTCTTGAATAACGCACACTTCCCGAATGGCAGCTGAGAGATGCTGTGATGTATACAATGCTGGGATATCGTTAGGTCACTATCGTATGAATACAGCTGTTAGCACTGGTGGACGTATGACCAAGTGTAATTTTTCTTAATTTTTTAAAATTTAGAGTTTTTTCGGTCATATGTACGGACGATTGAAAGTCGTAAGTTGGGGAGAGGCTGTAAAGGATATGAATAGTATTTGTAAAAATATTTTGCTCTGGTCTTTACTTGAGAGGGCACAAGAGATGTTATTTATTCTGTAAATACTGAAGAGGTATGGAGTGGAATCTCTTCCAGGACCCTAAAAAATTGTTGCGAATGGCTGCAAAGGTTAATTCCCCTCTTTCAGTTTCTTGTCGTCTTTGCCGCAGTGTTTATTGACCTCTCTCAGAGTAACAGGCCGTGGTGAGAGGCATCCCTGTGGGTAAGTTGTGGCCTTCACTGTGCTCACATCTAAAAGAGTGTGTAATAGGAAGGCAAACACTGCTGTGGTCATGCTCCTCCACCAGGCAGAGACTGAAAGAGATGGCAAGAGGCTCATGCATTTATGTGTGTGTGTGTGTGTGTGTCTTCCATGCACATGTCCATAGCAGATGCCATACTGAGCTGACTTGAAACATCACGTCTGAGCTGCTGACGTATGATGGCCACACAAATCTATACACCTAAAGGCTGCCAGTTTCATTCCAGCTGTAGCCAAGTGCTTAATCTAAATGACCTCAAATCATCCAACTGTGTAAACGGATAAAAATCTTGCATACTTTGGAAAAACATCCATATAGCAACTGAAATGAATGTGCCTCAGGAGCTTTTAATGTTGTGGTGGAGACTCCTTGCAACATGTTGACTGTACTGAGCAGGGCAGACAAAGCAAGGCTTTCTTCTCCCATGATTCCCTTACCCAGCTGCTCTACTGCCTTCACATAATTCATCAGGATGATCATCACCTCACCCTCAGCCTGTGCATATGCCTTTCACTCTGCTCCATTCAGGCTTCCTCTGACCACCTTCCCTGGGCTTGTAGGATCTTTGAAGAGTTGTGGTAGAGCAGAGACGGCACACAAACCGACCCTCTCTCTGGCACTGTTGCTTACATCATGTGGCCACGTTGTTTCTGCAAAGAGACAGAGGAAACGAAAACACCCTCAAAATGCAAGATTCTTTATTTTCATAAGATGACTCGGTTTTCTTCTTAGCTGAGCCAAATATTGATGTTATTGCTCCAAGAAGATAACACTGAAAGGTAAAAGTCAGGAGTTCCTGAATTACTATTTAAATAAGGATATCGATGATGATTTTGAATGCTCCTTTTAAAGTAGTTTTTTTTGCAATAAATTTCTGGTAATGATTTCTTAAAATTTGAGTAGAATTACAGAAGAGTACATTGTTTCTTCAGATCCCATACAGAGCCATAATGTTATGGCTGCTGCTTTGGCAATACTTGTTTTTTAAAACCTCCCTGCCCCCAGAAATGTGTCGAGACACTAGTATGCGGGTATGAACATATTTCTCCCTTGGCTTACCATTTTCACACACTATTGGCAAAGATTTCATAAAACCCCAGATGTTTTATTGTTGGTCTTGTTTCGTTCTTGCTTCACTGAGTTAAGTGTTGAGAAGATGAAGGTCAACTGTAAACAACCCCGTACCACTTTATTTATGTGTATTAAATCATCTTATCTTCTTTACTGAGCACATTGTAATTTGTTATGGGTGATTGAAGTTTGCAATGATCATTTGCTCAGATTCTGTCGAGTGAAGGAACAGGCTGGGGCTTGTATGGAGGAACATACCACCACAGGTTCATGAAGGAAATGTTCAGACTTACCAGCACATTTACATTTACATGTGTTCACTTAGCAAATGATTTTTCTCCAAAGTGATGTTGTTGCCATAGAAAATACTATTGCTGTTTTTGTACTCAAGAGACACCTAGATGCAGATGTGTAATTAAGTGCGGTTAGTTTCTTTCTTTCCACCATATGAACCAATGTTCCTCACATGAGTAGCTGCATAAAATTTGATCAGAATATCAACAACTCCTGATAACCTTCCAAGTATTTTTTGAGATAGTAACATTTATGTTACGTGACAGGAGTAGCTGTCTAAAGGTTTATCTGGGTATCATCTTAGTTATAGAGCATGTTCATTTACACCTTACATGAACTCAAGAGATGATGATCGAACAGTCTGGAAGGGATGAGTTTTAAGACCCTTTTTGACTGTGGACAGATTCATCAGTTCTGAGCACCTTTTGATAGTCAGCTTTAAGCCTATAGTCTTTTTGTGATGGCAACATATCTAAAGTTGTGAAAACAATGTGAGGAAGCTGTTATTTCAATTAAAAATCATAGCTGGAACGATGAATGAAAACATTCCCTGAATGCCTGAAACGATGCCCTGTGAGCCCATGATGAAACTCTTACAGTTTTTCTTCAGTTGTCTCCCTAGACATTTGGGAGACGTTGGGAGGATATATAAAAGGCCAGGTATCTGTGACCCATGTTGGCAGGTTGATCCTCCGCTACCTGCGGTCGGCCAGGTGTGTTGGGTCACGCGGTGAAAGACACTGCTGCAAAACTTGGCCAGTCATGTAAAAGTTTTTGAAATGTTTTCAAGTTTTGCTTGGAAGAGTCGTTGGGATCGAAGGAATCCTCCGAGTTGTTCTCCCCGACTCTGTGTTGCCCTTTCGGGAACAGGGATGGGGGGGGGGGGAAGAACTCGAACCCATTGTCAGCACTTTGTCCATTGTGTGAATTTTTCTCGCCATGTCCAGCTGCAAGGCTTGCAGGGATAGTGTGGAATTAATCCCTGAACCGCCTTTTGTTCGTTTCAGCCAGCAGCACTGATTCTATTGACATGCCAACCAGCCCTGCAAGTGCAGTCCTCATTCCCTCACTCCTGACTGCCTTTTCACATGTCTCCCATTCATTTTTCAAAATCACATTTTTTCTCTTCTCTCTGCAAATTACGCTAAGCCTTTGATGGAATGGTGCATGTGCTGGGGGGCACATTGGGATGTCAGAGAAGGCTGGGGGCAGTGGGGGGGAGGTGGCGGGGTGAGAGTCTGGGGCAGCTGCAGACCTGGTTTCAAAGGATGTGACCGAAGCCTTGGCTGAGAGTGAGAGAGAAATTCATTCTCAATGACTTGCTTTGTGAGGTTTTCTTGAGAACATTTTTCCCACAAGCCTTCGAATCTCGGGCTTTTTAAGCGAAAGGCCTGAAAGACAGGAATCGGTCAAAGCCTTCATTACCTGGCCATGACATAAACAAGTTTTGAACGGAGATGCACAGAGAGATTGACTGACCCACTCGAGTAATTTCAGAAGAGAAAAAAGAAAATCCACTTCTATTGCAGAATGACCCATTAATAAAGTTCCACCTTATTGCAGGTTCTTTTCCAGAGAAGCACATCTGAGACAGACATTCAGATTAAGGTTTTTTAGAACAACCTCTGACACTCAACACAGATATAGCAAGAGTGATAATGTTCCCTCAAAATGGGGACAAGAAGTAATTTCGAGGCTTTTGACTACAGATTATGGTGTTTGTTGGACGATGGGACCATAAACACTTTTTATTTGTAGCTTCTATTAGTTTTTTCAGAACAAATAATCCAGCCTTCCTCTTCACTTGCATATTTGTAAAGAATTGTTCAATTTGCACAAGGGGGGCGCGGTGGCGCAGTGGGTTGGACCGCAGTCCTGCTGTCCGGTGGGTCTGGGGTTCGAGTCCCGCTTGGGGTGCCTTGTGCCGGACTGGCGTCCCGTCCTGGGTGTGTCCCCTCCCCCTCCGGCCTTACGCCCTGTGTTGCCGGGTAGGCTCCGGTTCCCCGTGACCCTGTAAGGGACAAGCGGTTCTGATAATGTGTGTGTGTGTGTGTGTTCAATTTGCTTCGTTTGAGATCACTGCACTTTCATATGTGGGTTCTGGTGCTCCGATTGAGTCAAACACTCGACTGACAGCTCACACGGAATCCAACACCTTTCCAGGATTTCCAGTAACAGTTACGTAAATTTAATCAATTTAAATTGGCGCAACATTGTTCTTGTAAAATTAAGGAAGAAACTGTCCTAGAGAACTGCTGAAGTGCTAAAATCCATCGTGTTTTATTGTGTATTGGCTCCTCATATTATAGTTGTTGGAATTAAGATTGTTAATTTTAATTCCATTTTCATCACTTTTCTGTGTTCTGAATGTGTTGTGTTGCAAAGTCAAAGAAGCCAAAGTGACCTGCACTCTACTGAGCAGTAAAACACATCTGAACAGTACAGAACTTCCTTTATCCAACTAGTAGTGCTTTTAAATGAGTATTAACTGTAATGCACGTTGACATCAAAACATAATGCTTGTAAATTCTTTCATAAATTGTTCACAATTTTAATTATCAGATATTGGTTTGGACAATAAGGGTTTCTTTGCACGTTTTTATGGGTTTCTTCCGGGTGCTCTGGTTTCCTCCCACACTCTAAAGACATGCAATTGGTGATGCTTAATTGCCCTTAGAAAGTGAATGGGTGAGTGACTGTATGTGGTTACCCTGCAATGGATTGGCCTCTCATCCAGGGTGTACCCAGCCCCACCAAGCCTAGCACCCAATGCTTCCAGAATAGTCTCTGGCTCACTACGACACTGTGCAGGACAAGTGATTCTTGGTGGATATTTGCTTTTCACTGTGGCCCTGCATTCGGACAAGTAGAGGTGGTTAGGGGTTCAAGTACTAAAACATTGTAACTTTTGCACAAGTCAAACAAGTAAAATTGATCCACTAAACAGCTGTGCGTTATTAAATGCATTATTCTGAAGCTTTCATGGGTTGCCCCATGGCTCAAAACCTCACTAACCATGTACATTACTGAAGTTTCCACAATCAAAGTTTGGTTTTCACCACCCAAAAGCCTTTGAGGTTATAGTGTCTTTGAGAGAGAATTAAATACACTGTGGTGATTTTATCAGCTGGGAATGACTTATTTAGTGTTTTTTTTGAAGGTCTTCTCTTTTGATTGGAGTGTATTAGCCGTTAAACTTGCATACGTGATATTTACATTTACATTGACATGTATTCATTTATCAGACCCTTTTCTCCAAAAAGACAAACATCTCATAGAAAATGTTTATTACTTTAGCAGGAAGAGACATTTAGATGCAGATTCTTAAGTGCAGTTTGTTTCTTTCCACCATATGAACCAATGTTCATCACATGAGTAGCTGCATAAAACTTTATCAGAATATCCACAATTCCAAATCACCTTCCTAGTAATTTTTTTGCGAAATACATAGAAACTTTTTACTCTACATTACAGGCGTACATATTAGATACTAAAAACATGATGGTGGGGAATTTATGGTAAAGTACATTACACAGGTGTTATAGCCAAACTGGAAATAATGCGCACTCGGCTGTAAAGAATAAAATAATAAAGTATTGCTTAAAGTGAAAATGATACAAAATGAGACAGCAGTCAATTTCAGGAGACTATTTATTGTTCTGTAAAGTAATTCAATACGTAAAGACCAAGGAATAGATATAGAGCTGGTAAGTAATTCAGTGCGACTTCACGAAGTATCACGAGCATCAGTACTGGACAATGACAGTAGGAGGATTTGGAAAATGGCAAATATTTCACACTATGCACCAGAAAGAGGAATACAACCGCTACGCACTATGCGAGTTTGGTTTCCTCCTTAAAACAGTGACCGCTGCGTGGAAGAACAATCCGTTCAGGTCGGCGTTTCTCTGACAAAGGGGTTTTGAAATTCCGAGTTATTTGAAAGCACGGGGGAAAGAGCAACAATGAGAAACTTGGCTCTGGCGAGCTGCCGGCCATTCTCGAGTTCTTCCCCGCTAATGACAGCCTTTCAGTTTAACCAGCTTAAAGCAGCGGGTTTGTTTGCACGGTGGTCTAATAAAAAAAAAAAAAAAAAGACTTGCCCATGGCTTTTGCTCATTTTATCTGCAATTTTTTTCCATAAACAAAGAATTTTCAGAGAGCTGCACCTTGTATTGTTTATTCATTCTTTGCCTTGCAGTCTTGCCCACGGACAATGAATTATTGACTCGGAGGTATTTGATGGGGAGCCACATTTTTGAACTCGTTCTCGGAGGCATATCTTTGGGTAATTAAGTGAGGGGGAATGTCCGTTTGTTGCTTCTCCAGGGAAGAGCAAAGTAACGCATGGTGGTCTCACTGAATGCCTTCTTGATCCCTCTAAACTTGATGATGCCAGAGGAGCATAAAAAAAAATTGTCTGAATTCCTACCACAGCTCATCACAGCAGCACAACTGAGTGATATGAGTGCTGGCTAATGTTTCAGCTCCCGAAAAGGGCTCTGCCGTTTTACTGCTCACGTACAGCCGCAGCAATGCATCTGCAACATGAAGAGCCCAGAACTTCTGCAACGGGACAGCTGGTAGCGTAGTGGTTAGAGCTACTGCCTTTGGATCTAACGGTTGCAGGTTTTATTCCCACCTCCAGCTGTAGTACCCTTGAGCAAGGTACTTACCCTGAATTGCTCTGGTAAAATTACCCAGCTGTAAATAAATGTGACCATTGCATCATAAGTTGCTCTGAAAAGTGTCAGATGAAGGTTAAGTAACAACTTTTTGCAGGCAACCCTGTGCCCTTAACCACTGTTCTACCTGCTAAACCCTGATAGTCAGCTGTGAACAGTAATGCAAAGTAAGGTTAAGGTCCAGGGTAAAGGTTTTAAGAAGTGCTTGTGGCCAGACTTTGGTATAAGTGTATGTGTGAACTTCTGGCATTTTTGTGGATTCGTTCATGTTCTGCAGACAAAGGTGTCGGAAGTCACAGATCACCTGTCATTCAGATATTTTATTTGAGAGTTCTGGCTCCGTTGTGGTAGAATGACCTCCCCCTCTCACTCAGAACTGCTGAATCTTGGTCTATATTTAAAAAGGTCTTAAAACTCACCTCTTCCAGACTCACTTTGCCCATCATCTCTTAAGTTTGTGTAAGGTGTAAATGTTCATGCAATATAACTGAGCTCGTGCCCAGACAAACCTTTACAGCGAATCCTGTAATGTAACGTAAATGTTTGTGTATCTCGAAAAAAATTACTATGAAGGTGACCATGAATCGTCGATTTTCAGATAAAATTTTATGCAGCTACTCATGTGATGAACGTTGGTTCATATGGTGGAAAGAAAGAAACAAACTGCACTTAAGAATCACACGTCTGCATCTAAGTGTCTCTTCCTGCCAATGTAATGAACACATTGCATTTTCTATGAGATGTTCGTCGCTTTGGAGAATAGCGTCTGCTAAATGTATAAACGTAAATGTAGAGTCGGATGGTGGAAGCCTCATAAAGCAGCCAGCAGAACCTGTCTATTGATGCATTTCATACAGGTCCCCACAATGCTTCACCCTAACCCAGCACACCCTGCTGAACACTGTACGGCACGTCATGGATTCCAATTGTTCTCTTGCCCTTTCTTCTGTCGCACACCTGGCTCCGTGGGTCATGTAAGGGTCCTGCCTGCCAACACAACATTCCAGCAGAGAAGTCACCCCGTTAATCCCCCCTCTCCCTGAGTTTGGGTCCCAGCTGCCCCCCAAGCCTTCCTCGCCCCACTCCACCCGGTGAGACTGCCACGAACCACCGCTCCTCCAAAAGGTGCACATTGTGTGTGAATGAGATGAAAAGACAGCCTTCCAGTCTCCTCGAGGTTTAATCCTTGCAAAAATTTGAGAATGAAAGCAAATACTGTGTGTCCATGTTGGATGGGTGAGCAAGGGGAAAGGGGATTGTTGAGATGTTCTGGGGGTATATGGAGGTGGCAGGGGGCAGGATCACCACTCATGCAGAAGTAAGAAAATGCTGGTGAATGAAATTGTTATAACCTAAACCATGAAAGATTTCACCAATACTGTACCATTGGTATTTACCTTCAGTCATTTGACACTTTTTGCCAAAGCAGCTTAGTTATTTACACAGCTGGGTGATTTTTCACTGGAGCAATTTAGGGTAAGTGCCTTGCTCAAGGGTATGACAGCTGAGGGTGAGAACTGAACCTATAAGCCTTCAGGTACAAAGGCAGTAACGCTAACCACTCTGCTACCAGCAGGGAACTGGACTATAGTGTGGCACAGTAACACAGCAAGTAGTGCTGCTGTCTCACAGCACCTGGGTGGTACGAGAGGACATGAGTTTGATCTCTGCTCAGTCTCTGTGGAGTTTGTAGGTTTCCTCTGGGTGCTCTGGTTACCTCCCACAGTCCATAGACATGCTGTTCAGGTTCACCCATAGTGTGTAAGTGACAGAGAGTGTGTTCAACTGATGTATGGATGAGTGACCCAGTGTAAGTAGTGTATCTAGCAGTGTAAGTCACCGCAGTCAATAAGGTGTGTGGGTTGATGGCGCTACACAGAGTTCACTGGGAGTTGCTTCGAAGAAAAGCGTCTGCTATGTAAATGTATAGTTGTGCCCTCTATACCTACTGGGCTTTTAGAGACAAATGAAGACTCTGTTTGATCACTGTCAAGAAAACTCTTTGCAGAGCATATTATCCAATACCCTAGCATGGACCATAATAATAATTGTACCTAAGGGAACACACAGTTTTACAGTAATTGTTTATATGGTACTAGTTAAATGTGTGAGCACAGCAACGTAGGCGACACATGAATGGGATGAAGTGGACAGAAGAGCGAAAACACAGGGACACAATTTCCTAGATCTCTGGGAACTGTTGCAGAAAAGCTGAGGAAACAGGCAGATAATCTGCTGCTGAAAATGGTTAAGAAAAGTAAACTAAAGTATACATGTCATAGTAAACTAGTATATGTGCTGGTGAACTAGTGTACAGAACACTTTTGACTGGTACTGTACCGTTGGGTAAGATGTTCCTTCATGTTTTCATCCTAATTATGTCCATTTTACTCAAACCATTTCACTTCCACAAATATACCAATATTCACGTATTGCTGTAAATCAGAAATTGGATCTAAAAAAGTGTTTTTCTTTTTCTGTAGAAAAAGAAACAGGCGTTAGATTTACAACCTCTAAATTGTAGCCCAGCAGAAATCGGGTGTCACGCAAGAAAGGTAAAACAAACCATGAAACCGCAGCAACTTCACTGATATTCAACAAGAAAAGACTCATGGATATTTTCATAATATTGCCAGACTACACTGAATTTTTTTTCGTAACAGCGGAAATCTCGTTTGACTTCAACCGCCTTATTTTTTCGAACTCATTTTTATTTCAAACCATTGTCTCCTTTTCAGATGAGATTTAAAACAAGGCTCCTTTTATAAAGCTGGGAAATTCTGATTTTGGTCCAGACTGTATTTTTGGCAATGAACCACTTCAGTGCAAGTCATAAATAACGAGGCTGAATAATTCGTTTTACGAGCCAAGAATATATTTTCAAATCAGATTTGCATGCAGGCTAATCTGAATAGGTTTTCTTGTCCTGTCTGCTCTGACCAGTCTGCTAATCCTCAAACTTCATGCCTAATCGTAATGTTAGACAGAAGGACATCTAGGGACAGACACAGGATTCCAGAAGCACTGAGCCTGTGTATAAGAACCAACGTTCTGCTTGTACTGTAATTCCATTTGTACGTTTAGTACAGGCAGCCCTCGGGTTACGAACATCCAACTTGCATACAACCCGTACTTATGAACCACCCCCTCCTGTAAAGCCTACAATAAAAATTAGAGTTACATACAATAGTTCGTAGTAACAAACGGCACTACTTTGCGATGCATATCAAAGCATTGTGTGTCTACAGCGGTTCGTCGGCATGTGAGCCCGAGGTTGGACTAAGACTACATTCTTTTCAGACCATGTTGCTGTTAAGTGTCTCGTGTGTGATACTGTATTTGGCCTTAATTTTTTTGTTTTTACCCTCGCAACCATGCCACCAAAGCATGAATGTGATGCATGAAAGAAAAGGAAAACGATCACGATTAAAACTAAAGTGGAAATAAAAGTGACTGGAAAAAGGTGAAACGCCAATGAACACTTGGAAAGCGAACATTAAAGTTTCTTTAATGTTTTTAAACCTACACACACTCTCTCTCTCTCTCTCTCTCTCTCTCTCTCTCTCTCTCTCTCTCCTTCTCTTCCTCTTTCTCTCCATTATAAATTCTGTAGAAACATTTATCTCCTTACTCTATTATAAATACTGTATGTAGTTATACAATGTTGTATTTATTATCATTACATTGTACTATTATTATTATTATTATTACTCTATTGTTATATTAAAGAGGTTTTAGTGTATCCCGAAGTGTTGCGTTAATGTTTTATGCATATAAAGGTACACAACATACTATATACTAAGACAAACATTTGACTAACTGACATTAGATACGAACTGTTTTGACTTGCGTACAAATTCGACTTAAAGACACACTCAGGAACTGAACTCGTTCGTAATCCAGGGACTGGACAGGGAAGTGCTTTAACCGTACAATCCAGTGCGCTATTTCAGGCATCCTGCATTTTGCAGTATTCAAATTCACATTGATGTTGAGCAGTATTGTACCCTAAACTGTGCACTCAATTCAATCCGCAGCGAATGAAATGTTGCATCACACAATGTACCCTACTTAGCATAAATTGAACAATGGAACCTCCACTTCACCGTGACGGCAAAATATTGATGACCAATTTAGGAGAAATGTACAAATTAGTTCTCATAGTATGGCACTGCTAATATGATCTTATTCTGTCTCTTTTCTTTCCTCATTTGTCACCGTACGCGTTCGATTGATCCGTATTCTGGGTCAAGCTGTTCAAAAGAGCACTTAATAAAAACAGAGCTGTTTTTAATTCATTTGGGTAACACTTTTTAGAACAACTTAGAGCGTAAGATTTTGAGACTAACCCACTTAAAATGGTTTATGCATTTATACAGCTTGGTAATCTTTACTCACGCGCTCCAGGTTAAGCACTTTGCTCAAAGGGAATACAGCAGAAGGTGGGATTCATTCCTGGATCTTTCAGGGGTAAGTTGATGGCTCTAACCGTTACACCTCCTGATGTCCTACTGCTGTTATGAGCGTTTTCTCTGTTTTTGTGTAATAATATGTCAGTGTATGTGTCCGGCTTCTATAACTGATTTGCTTCCGTCACCTATAATAGTTGAGCTTAATTATCAACATGCTTTTATTAAAAAAAAAAAAAATAAATGAATAAATTAAGGAAACCTATTCATACATGGAAATTATTGCTCAGAAGTAGTTATTCTTGTAGTTCTTTTATGGCCAACCAGAAAAGTATCCTATTACTAGCTAGTTAGTGCGCTGGCTTGGTTTGTCAGCTGTCCAAAGCGTGTGTGTTTTTGCAGCTGAACCTCACTTTACCACTGTGGGATAATGATAACATAACGTGATATACAATACAATATAATCATTTGGTTTCCTGCACTCTGTCTAAAGCGTCCTGAGGATAGAGAGTGATTTCACACGAGGCCCGACTCGCTCCAGAATTTGTGTTATAGAACAAAAACTCCCTCGGCATCACACCTAAGCTGTGTTTCATATGTCAGTCTAAACAACTTCTGCCAAATTTAATTACCTTAGCTTTTCATGATTTCTTTCCCCACATTCTGATAATATGAAATATTCTGAAAATTGAAAGTTTTACAGCGCTACACATGAAATTTAGTTTACGTGTCTGGAAACGATTGCTATCGTGATATTTATTTTTGTCACTTCAGTGTTTATGGAAATATTAATTACATCCTGACGAAACAGGTTCTGCCGAACATCGTAGAAGCTCCTTCAATGTTCTGCTGACTCTTCAGTGAGAGTTCTGTTCTTCTAAACACTGGCACTTTGGTCTCGGCACTGAATGTGCTGTGTGTAACGACAGTCCGTGTCGAAGCTGCTAAAGCGCCTTGTTCCGTCGCCGAAAACTGTTAGAAAAGTGAAATCCCGCAGTGCCCTGCCATTCGGAGGGCTGTTTACCCACAGTGAAGAACTCTGAGTGAGGAGGCCTTGTTGGAAGGCAAGTGGCCATTAAGAATTGCAAGGGCTTTGGGCAGTAAATTTTGTGTGGCGTGCACTCAGGGGCCCTTGGTCGGAGGGGTGTGTGTGTGTGTGTGTGTGTGGGGGGTGCCAGGAAAGGTGCCTTTCGACCATTAATGCACAACCGGGCCCAGTGAGCACACTCAATAGCATCTCTGTGCTTGAGGAAGGGGGGAACCGGGCAGCACTGGAAGATCCAGGTGCCCGAAGTCCCTTGTCGCCAAGAAGGCCTGGACAAGTTCCTCATGACACTTGCTCAACTCCTATTTGGAACGAGCTCGGTAGGAATATAACGTCCAGATTCCAAAAAGAGAAATTATTTTCGATGCTTGGGGTTGAGATACACAACTACAGAGGTCTCCTGAGCAGGTCTACAGCTTCATGTTGTTTTGACCAGTGGGAGGTCAAATGCTACACCAATGGTACATTAAGTCATTAAGGTTCTGTTTTATTCACCTTCAAGACATTTTTTTCATTTTTTTAAATTGTTCTAATGTCTAAAATACAGTATGTCATGAAAATTGTCTCTGTGTCTCATATTCTGATGATGTCTTTTTCTGCAAGGTGTACGCTGCAGTTTCAACATGTTATACATTGAAGAAATTAACCAAGATTGGCTGTGGAGTTAGTGGAATATATTACCCGACAGGGTGGTAATTCGACCACAATGCAAAGTAGCGTTATTAGCAGTGACTAATGGGAGATGCTTCCGGAAAGTGGATATTTGTTATGGAATATAAGCTTCCAGTAAAACACGGCCAGTTAAGTGTTTCCAAATTGTTCAGACAGGATTCGTGACAAATGGTTTCATGTTAATTCAGAATTAATCCAATCCTGATCTCTTCCTTTTCTCATGAGAAATGCCTTCAGTAAGAAGTGTAAGCCGACATGTTAACAAGCACAAACCCAAGCATCCTAACAAGTACAAAAGCACAATTTTTAAAAATATAATTCATCACATTTCCCAGCTCTTGTCAACAGCTGCTGAGTGTCATATCGAGGGCACATGCTGCAGTCATACTGAACCATTAACACACATCTCTCTCAGACATGCCTTCAGAGCTGGATTCCTGCAGTGGTTTGTAGCTTTCTGTGGTTATTCCCAATAAGTGGAACCTACAGCGTAAACTATAAGGCTGTCTTACGAAAGTAAGCCGAGCGCCTGCTCGGCATCAAGCGAGGCGTGTTCCCAGCTTGCGTGTCTTCCTGATGGAATTCCCCTCCACGAACCACAAAGTGTCCACTTTTCCTGCCATCCAAGCCAACGGGCCGACTATCTTTCTGCATTAGCAGTACATTTCTTTATTGGTGCAAGGATCAAAGTGTGGGAAAGAGAACAGCTGCCATTTACGCTTAAGATTATGCATATGTCCTCTGTCACTGTATCACGATTTGTGGACAATATAGCTGGGGGAGAACCCTTAAATTTCAGTGAAACATAAATACACAACTTTTTCATGTTAAAATTTTGACGTATCTGATCATAAATTATCATCTGAAGTAAAAGCATTATCTAGGTTTATGACCTCTACCTTTTAACAAAGGTGGAAAAGTTTCAGATGTCAGTACTACAAGTTAAATCATTGGTTAGACCATGAAAGAAACAAAAAATCCTAATTATATATAAAACTGAAAAGAAACTATCTATTCAGTGTTACAAGCAGATCTGGTTGACAGGGTTTTATTGATTGAGCTTGTTTTTAAAAAATTGAACTTCTTCAATGTATCCTATCACTACAAAGGCCCTTTCGAAGCATTTTTGCGAGCTAAGATAATTCAGCTTCAGATTAAAGAACAAGCAAAATCATTATCAAGGTATGAAATATAGAATATCATCTCAAACCTTTAAATCAGCAATGATCAGGCTTTGTCTTTTTTTTGCTAATACATTATTCACACTTTCACCACATGGAGTACAACCTCAGCACCAAAAATTCTTTTGTGTTAGATGTGTATAATGAAGTAGTTAACAAATAATATCGCATGGTGGTTAGTGCTATTGCCTTTGGGCCCCAAGGTTGTGGGTTTGCTCCCCCCTCTAGCTACAGTATCCTTGAGCAAGGTACTTACCCTTAATTGCTTCAGTAAAAAAAAATTACGCAGTTGGATAAATAACTGTAAGTTGCTTTGGACAAAAGCATCAGCTAACTGTAAATACGGTGGGAGCCTTTAAATGGTCCCTGCATAAACTGGTTTTCTATCTTTGTCAATCATAATCTCTTTGAACATGAATAATGAAGGCTACAGGTCCAAAAAAAACTACGGTATGAAACCTCAAACCCCCGACTCCGGATAGGGAGACCCAGGGAAAAGTGGGAGCCTCCACACTAGACAGATGCTAACTCCCCCGGGGACACACACAAACCTTACCTCATTGCCCAGGACAGCCCCTCCGGATCTGTACACATGTCCTCAAACCGGCATTCTGCCTTGCGGATCCGACCCTGGGGAAGTCTGGTAGTTGTCTGGTCTAAACCCCCCAGTCCACCCCCAAGGATCCACAACGACACACCAGCTTAGGCCATATATCTGTCTTTGGTCTTCCCGGGGAAAACAGTGTGTAGCACTTAGAGAAAATTTGTACTGCAACTGTTTTTCAGTTTTTGTCATAAATATAGCTGGGAGCACTTGGCAACCTATCTGAAACCAGATGGTGATATATAACCTTTGCAGTGTATAAGAAACACATCACACTGCAAAATGTTTAAAAAGAAGAAAAAGCGATTAATAGGAAAACTAAAGCTACACAAATCAATTGTTGGCACTTGGGATAAACAGATTGAAAAAACACTGGAAACGTAAAAAAAAAAGTTATTTATTTCTAATTATATGAATCCATTTTAAGAACAAATTATTTTTGTAAAAAATGTTTAATGCATTTAGAAACTACTATACAGAGCTTTGACAAGTTACTAGTTCAATACATACAAGGTGAGAGTTCTAACGTATTGCTTCAGCCATTTAAACTATTCATATGTCAGCTATGAAATAGCAACAATAAACGACAAGAGCTGTAAAGTGAAATACAGCACAAATACATGAAAACTTTTACAACTCAGAAATGTTTACCTTTAGACACAAAGGACACATACATTGTATGTGTTAAATTATTTCTTTAAAGACATAAAAGCTAACTACGTCATTCACAGATTCAGCAGTCTGTTTAAATACCTCATTTCTACAAAGTGAATTTACATTACATAAAGTACAAAGTGCAAATACTATGGTTTTGTTGGCTGTTTGGACCCTCTGGTTGGGAGTGGGACTGGAGTGGTGGCAGGGTGGCTTCTCTATTTCCAGCAAGCAGACCCCCTTAGCCTTGCTTCTTTGTTGGGTTCTGGAACAGAAAGAAAAGGATCAAAACCACATCTCTGTTTTACATCATATCCACATGGCCAGCTCCGGATTCCAGGGTATTAATGTCAGCCGATTAATACTCTGAGAAAAATGAAATGACTGTGGGAATACGGGGATGATATATTGTAGTCTTACAATGTATTTGCAGCAAGATGTTGTGTTTTCACTGTATAACAATTCAGAGAGTGGCAGATCAATGACACTCATCATAATAATAAAAACATTATTTTCTACATATAATTTAGAGATGCTTATCTTTCACGTGCATGGACTGAAAAACACCTCTCACCTGCTTATTAGAAGTTGTACCTTCACTTGTTTTTGTCCCTAAAAAATGAAAGTTTTATGAAGCCATCAATAAAAGAGCAAAAAAACTGAAGCACTGTTACAGTATAAAGAGTCTGTGCATAACGAAACGAAATCAAATAATACAGAAAACTTATATATGTGCGTGTATATATATGTTCAATATTCTGAGCTTAACTGTTCTGTTTAAATGGACGTTAGACAGAACCATCGAGACCTGTTTCACGTAACAGTTTGGTACATTTGCTTTACGGTTGGTTCCGTTTATTTAGGAGCAGCTCTTTCTGAGGCTGTCTCTCTGCTGGCACTCACCTTCCTCCTTTGTGACACCCAAACAACCCATCAGCTCCTGGAGAGACAGGGCCTTGTCATTGTTGATGTCACAGTACTCCACAAACTTCTTCACACACTTCTTTGGCTTGGACTTCTTGCGCAGGAAGCGTTTGAAAGGCTTGATCTCTTTCTTGCCAATGTCTCCGCTGGAATTCTTGTCGAGCTGGTTGAAGTACCAGTGCACAACCCTCTCTTCCAGGGTGTGGCTGGGATCGGGCTCCAGCATCCTGCCAGTCATCGCATCAATTGAAAGGGTGCATGCAACTTCCCCGTTATCCACACAGCCATTTCCAGGTACGACTTATCCAGTTAAAGTGGTTGTACACTTAATGCAGTTAACATACAGTATGTGTAACATTTATTGTCATGGAAACTAGCCTGAGACCTCTTCACAGGTCAGGTGTACATATTACCTGGCTGCAGATGCAGGATCGGTAACAGCATGCACCATGTCAGTTGACAGGGCATCCAGAACGCTTGTGAGGAACTCTGTTTTCTTTGGTCCAGGACATCCTGGAAAAGAACAATTAAGGAACAATTTTTCATGGTGTAAAGGGTTTGGTCCAATGTGTATATGGCACGGATAGGTGGTTTCATACTAATTTGGAGCATTATGTTCATATTGATCTACAAACATGCCTACATATGTTATAGCAAGGAATGACACTTTCCTGACGCCCTGGATAGGTGGTCCAGTAAAGCAGGTGGAAGGAAGTAAAATAGCAGATGCTAATAGTTTTAAAATGAGTAACATGAACATGATGGAGTAGGAAATAAAACCGCACATATTCTGTCGCTCATTTAATTCCCTGTCATAAAGGAGAGGCTTCCACCATTCTGGAAAGCTGCAAAGACACAAGCCAAGCAACCAGGAGTCTCAGAACAATTTTCACTTTCTTGCACGTACGAGAGAATCGTAGTTGGGAGGAAGGTAGAGAGAAGGCCTTACAGCATCTGGGCTCTGCGATTGAGTGTGGGTTTGATCTCTGTTCCGTCTGTGTAGAGTTTGTATGTTTTCCCTGTATTTGTGTGGGTTACCTCTGGATGCTTTGGTTTTTATCCTACAACCCAAAGACAGGTTTCAGGCGAACTGTTACCTCTAAATTATCCACACTGAGACTGTGAGTGAATGTGTGTGGCGACCCCGCAATGGACTGGTGTCCTGTCTGGAGTGTACCCCTCCTAGTACCCTACGCTTCCAGGATAGCCTCCGGACCACTATGACCCTGGATTAGGGCAAACAGTTATTGATAGTGTCATTAAAATTTAATCTAAAGGTTGTGCTGTTTTTTTTTTTTTTATTTTGGACCACCATGCCATTTACCATGACATGTCACCAGAGTGAATCTCAGCAAGTCACTTTCCCTTTTTAAATAAAAAAATGCAGTAACGCAGATATAAAGGAATAAACAGAAGAAATTTATACCGCTATGGATTCCTCAACTCGACCTGTGCAGTGCATTCCCACGACAGACACTAACCCCGATGAAATGTCGAGGAAAACCTCTCTTCCATTTCAGTAGGAAGAAAGTCAATAGGAATAGCTCTAATGACTGTAATTGGGCTTTATGTCATATAATTTTGAGAGTGATTGTAAAATGTAAGGTTATGCTGAAACTGCTGAAGGCTATGGAACATAATGATGTAGAGGTGAAGACACACGGTTATTCTCTGCCAGCATGTTATGCTTGTGAACAAGAATTTCTCCAAAGGCTTGTGTTTCTCTTTATGGCTCCCTGAGGCCTGAGGGGCAAGATTCTCCAGTACTACAGATAATAGCATGGTTTGGCCTCTCCTCAGTTCAAACAGGTGGTCTCGAGTAAACACCTGCTCTCGATCCGCCTCTTTTCCGACTGGTTATAAAACTCCCGTTCAGCCTCGTCACCATGTCACCTCGTCACTCTCACGATTTTTTGTTTTTATTATACTGCTATGTTGCACTGCATTCACTTTCTGCATGTATTCACATAAGTTTTGGCAGGCTCTACAGTTGGTCAACACTCACTTAAATATCCTATGAGTTATTGACACATATAGATGCAAAGGGGCACCAGTTACAGACATTTTTAAAACTCTGTGTAGACGCTTTCATAGCTTCAACACATCGTTCTTGGAAGAAGGCATGTGACAATGCCTAGCAGGTCTTTATGATTATGGCATTACATCTTTGAGCTTTGCACTCATTCAGCTTGGAGAACTTCAACATGCAAGCTCCAAGTTCAGTAACAGTTCTCAGCCCCAACTTCATTTGCAAGCAATTTGTAGTAACTTTCTTTGAGTATTTGTCTGTCAGTCTACATCAGCCACCAAGTTTTAAGCTGAAGTGTTCTCTGAAAATGCACTGAAAGGCTTTCACTTGAAGCACAGGAAAACTTCCTGAATTGCCTTCAGAAAGAAGTTATATATAGTGAGTGTTTACTCAACAGCTGCAGATTATTATTTTGTAATGCCTGACACAAATGTCAAGTAAAGGATTAAAATCTGATTCCAATTGCCACTTGCGAAGTTGTTGTTGTTTTTCTTTTAACAGGGCAGCATTTGTGTTGTCAAACAGACTGCCTTGTTTTGTGGACACCTTGCTCCATGTGTGACATGTTTGATACTTGCATGCATTCCCAGCCTGCGCAAGCAGGTTATGGAGATCCAAGATTGTCCTCTGACAGCTGAGGTTTGTGTGGAGCCCAGCTCAACACACTCTGGAGGGAGGTCTGTCAGCACCCGCTGCTCCAGCTGCCAGTAACAGCCCCTATTAACCCCTCCCCCTTCTGCCACCATGCTCCTCTCCGTAATATACATGCCAAACAGCCCATCCCCCCCACACGGCACCCATGCTCTTCCCATAAACATTTCAGCGCCAGCACTTCAGCTGCGACTGCACGGCTGCGTTGTGAGGGAAACGCGAACAATTAACTGCAAACATACATAGTAACGGCTTGAAAGAATCTGTGATGCAATTTCACGAGAACATTTTTGAAAATCTTTCTATGTTCTTTTGCCAGTCAACATGTGCATGTACTTCGAGCTCAGCCAAAAGAGATGCTCTGTGCAAGTGTGTGTGTCCAACTGCATGCATGCATACACGTGCATAAATGTGGTACGATTCCTACGTGGGCCAAGATTCCACTCTGAGCAGGAGTGTGTGCTGTGAACTGATACAACATAAATTCAACATGCATAGGGGTTTTACATCACCGATCTTTACAATGTGTGACAACTGGGCGACTCGGTGCAGTGATGTCAGCCTGTCAGCATTTGCATACTCCAAATTCACTTAGTTTGAAAGGAAAGCAGATAAAAAAACAAGTGCACTGCTCAGCAAGGTACTTAACCCAAATTCTTCAGTTAAAATGTCCAGCTGTCTATATGACAGAACTGTAAGCTATGCAGAGTCACTTTGGAAAACTAACCACAAAGTAATAAAATAATGTAAGAAAGCCAGTAAAAGTAGCTTCAGGCCACTTTATAGCCAATACTTGACATGGAAGGAGCTATCAAGTGGTACATCTGCACTGATCAAGTCAGCTAAGCATGCGACACACTCCACCCTGTCATGAGAATAGTGTACGTTTCAGAAAGATGACCTTCTGTAGGAAAAGACTACCGATCTTGCACGGTTTCCAAAGAAAATGCTGCTTTGGCTATTCTTCAGTTTTTTTAAATGGTTCTTCAGTCTTCTGGATTACCTGAAGAAGTGCCCTGTTTCTCTTTCATCAGGCGGTTTACACGCTCTAGTGCTTCGCACACTCACTCCTGTAAACACGGGCCAAGCTGTTAATGGTGTGCTTTTTCCCTCCTCACTGCACGGGCCACGATGAAATAATATATTAGCGAGGGGCTCAAGAGGGTCTTTATGCTACGGCCACAAGTTTTACTCAAAGATACTTATTCTTGACACAGCCTCCCTAACTCACTAAGCCCCTCCAAAATGCAGAGTATGGGTTTGAGGGGTATTTAAATCTAGTATTTGTTCTCTGTCACATACACGGATAACACGGATGCATAAAAAAGCACATGCTCGCACCGGACACATACATCCACACTTGCACGTAGCATGCAAACAGGGCTCATAGTAAATGACCGGTTCTAATCTGGACCTGCTGTGGAGAAACCACCTGTGACTTTGCGAGTGTATGTGGAGTCAGTTACATAAACTCCAGGCGACGCTGGAACACAGGCTGCTCTGTTCGTTAGCACGTCTTGTGTCGGTTGAGTTATTAACATGTTTACCGACCATTAAAAAAATATGGCATAAGCTGGTGAACAGCTTGTGGCTCAGAGCTGTCGAATTGACTGCATCTCTTATGCTCTCTGTCTATCTCTCTCCCAGTGGATATGGGTGCTGGTTGTTCCCTTATTTATTTTTAATATTAAAAATGTGGTTAGCTTGATCTACAGGGAAAATAGTCCTGGCCTGCTCTCAGGCAGGGTGGCTGTGAGAAAACCCAGCTCATTTGAGAGTTTTCGGAGCCTTGGCAATAGCCGCATGTTATTCAACTTTGTCCGACTAAATCGACCAACAGGTTCCCAGATAGATCCCTGAGCAATCCTGCTGCTGAGACTCACATACACACGTGTGCAAACACATTCAGAAACATGCACGGTCTCACGAGCCCCGTCAATCACGGCCCTGCCTTGGTTGCCCTTACTTGCGCACCGCAGAGTTCGTCCTTTGGCAGCGCCCTCAGTGATGAGTGTTGCAATAACAAGACACAGATGCCCTCAATGGTACTGGCGTAGATCTCCAATCGACCGTGGCACACCTCCGAGATTTGCACCTCCATGCCTTGCAATTTTGCAGAATCATCATTCCCCCCCTTCTTTTTTGGGCATCCCTACTCGATTGACATCTTTTCCGCTTCTTCTCCTATTTTCTACCATAAAGTCTTCTCCGTCTCTCATTTCTTCTCAAAGCTTGCAGTTTTCCTACAGTGTCTCCTCTCTATCTCTGCTCTCTTCAGAGGTATGTGTGTGTCCTGGTGCGTGGGAAATGTCCACAGAGAACACTGGAGGCATCTTACTAATGATGTAAACAATGGCCTGCTTCACTGTTGAAGGCCACGACTACATTATCATCTCAGCCTTAGGTCACAACCCTGTAGTCGGGTGGGCGCCTCTTCCTAACCTTTTCTGTGGCTGTTGGCTGCGTGGGAGGAATTCTCCAAAACGCCTGTGTGGTTGTAGAAGCTGTTGGGAGTTCGTTACTGAGGGGTACCATGTTAGAAAGTGAGTCAAGCCCTGGAATTCTCTTATCCACCAAGGGCTGCAGTGAATAATGAGGTACACTAGAAAAGATACGTGTGGTCAATAATAATGACTAAAATTCTTCTTCACCATGCAGTAGGTGTCCTCCCTTAACTGTAACAAATACACCATTCCACCGCTCTCTACACATCTTCCAGCTGAGATTTTTTCACAAACACACACCTACCTTGAAGGTGCCTGCTTCTGTAATGGTCCTTTGGTTTGGTTGGATGTGCCCTTGCATTCCCGTCACATTTAGGCTGCTCGTATCTTCCCCACACAGATGTAAACATACACAGGCAACACATACTTTACAAAAACCAAAAATACCAGGCAATCTGTACAATATTACAAAGATGATCATAATTTTGTAATACAGTACATTAGTAAACATGATGCAAACCAAACACTGACAAGGAGTCACACTGATTAAAATTTCAACTGAGTTTTCTAAGGTTTAATATTTTAATTCTGCCATCATCTGGCCTGCTTTCAGCCAGGGTGACGGTGAGAAAATCCATCTTACATGAGCGTTTTCAGAGCCTTGGCCATAGCCAGGTGATTCAAGTCTGGGCTGGGAACAGAGTCTAATTTCCCCTGTAAGGAATAATAGGAAATGGGCTCCCATTCTCCGCCTTTTCATTTTCCATCTAATTTTTAGGAACAGATTAAGGGCAGATAGGGGGTGTTTGTGTGGGTTTCCTCCTGGAGCTCTGGTTTCCTCCCACAATCCAAAGACAAGTGTTTCAGATGGATTGCTAACACTGAAGTGTGAGTGAGTGAGTGCGTGTGGTAAAATGCTCTACTGTTATGCTGCTCGATAATTGTTGGTATCTTGATGTGGTACTTCTAGGATTGTAAGTCACCTTGGACAAAGGTGCCAGCTAAATATGAGTTAATAACAGTAATGACCTTTAATAGACCAGTGAGGTTAAAGAAGTTACTCAGACTTGGGGTTACGGTGCCAAAAGCATAATCAAATATTTCAACACGTACAGGCTGTACAACTAAAAGTAAATGCCACTGCATTCCAGCTGTTTTAATTAAAGTTATCTGTATAGGTGTTTATTTAGTCATCCCCAACTTATATTTAATTTATTTAAAATGCGTAAACATGTCTCCCACAAAAATCATTAATTTCAGTGTCTGTACTTCATTGCCTCGAATATTTTCGTCCATGCTCTCTAAAAGTTTTCCCTGCCAATGGTTTATTTTGGAAAAAATGCACTTGGCTCAAGAAAGCAGCTCCTTCATCTTCATGGTGTCTGTGTTCCCCATCAAAAATAGAAGTCTAATGACACCACATTGTCAATGCTTCAACACCACTGTAGTGACACTGCGGGGATACTTTATGTTATCTAGGCCATTCAGGCTACTGACCCATGAATGGCTGATGGTAAAGTACTGTCTCCACAGCATGTGTTTTAGGGAGAAGAGATAAACAGGAGCAGACAGTCTGTATGTGCTAACCCAGAGCAGGGAACTATGGAGGAGGGCACTGAGTCAAGGGTAGACAGTCATCTACTCACCGGGTGGAGGTGCCGGGGATGGGACGCCCCGTATCCACTAACACACACCAGCAGTAGCCAGTGGAAGGGTGGCACTGCACAGCCTTGTAGAGGCCTCCGCTAGCACAATCAGGGATGAACACCGCCTCATTCTTGTGCTGCCGGGCTTCCTCCTGTGCCGACTGCTGCTCCTGGTCGCAGGACGCAGCTGGGGGGTATGAGCAATGTTGAGAGAACAGTGAAAGTACAGCGCAGATTAATTAAAAACTAAAAGCTGCCAGTCACTCCCTGTGGCGTGACGTACTGCAATACTGCACATCCAGCACATATAAACACAGCACTGATTGCTACCCATAACAGAGGGATTTATTTGCACAAAATCAAATCTTGGAGTCGTGCCCAACCTGAGTTACATGTTTTGGACTCAGTAATCCTATGTTTTAATTTCTCTGGAGGACAGGGGGTCCATCAGTGCATTCTGTCTCCTTGCTAGCAAACAGCCTCCAAAGAAGAAGATGGGTGTTTTGAAACAGTGCCTGTCGATGCCTTTCCCCAGTGGAATGTTTATTGACATTAAGGAGCTAATGACGGCAGAGGGCCTGCTGTGGTGCACTTAAATAAATATTTAGCTCCCATGACGGCTCTGAGGGCTCATAAGGTACTGCTGGTCAGCTGTGCTTCTGCTGCCACCGCTCTGGCGGTCATCCATACTAATAGGTTCACAGCTTGACTAGACAGTGTCTAACATAGCCCCCTACAAGATACCCTGTTTGATATGGAGGTCAACTGGACACCAGATCTAGAGATGAGAAGCAGGGGGGTTGGTGAGTAAAGTCAGCAGTAACTGTAGAGCTACAAAAATAAGAAGCAAGTGATAGTAGAGATATCTGTGATCAAACTAAAGGTCTGTGCCGTAATTTAGATATTTTCTTGTGTCAAAGTTATCACATGAAGCAGGTGTCTGCACAAGACATATGACACATGACAATCTTAAACTGCTGTGTCTAGGAAGGCTGCCTGGGAATAAAGATAATGCTCAGCAAAAGAACTGGTAGGCCACACTGCTCCCCCAAAGAATGAATGAGCTGCGTCAAAAGGAACGAAGAGGTAATCAGCTTCTCTGGATAACGGGAACCTTCACCACATTCCCACTCTTCAATTTCTCTATAATGTCCTCCAGACGTCAAAGGTTCCTCAGTTTTGAGGGATTTTCAATATTCCATTTATTTTCATTTAAGATCTAGTGCTACCCACACAAAAAAGGCCAAAAAATCTCTCCATCCCACACCACCCCCTTGCTTGTTTTATCTCCCTTAAAGCGAGATTCCTCGACAAAGTTCGTTTTTTAATAAAATCATCTGCACAACCAAAGAGCATGTGGGTAATCAAAACCATTGACTTCAGTGTTCGCGGTGTTTTTATTGGTCATAAATCAGCACAAATTCACAGGGGAGCGGTTCACGCGGGCAGGCACATATGCACATGTTGAAATGCATATACACACATCCTAAAGTCACTAAAACACGTGCCTGCGTGCACACACACACACACAAGTACGCACACTTGCACACATATAAGCAGTCTACAAAGGCTTGTCGTACTTGATGGCTTGCGTTAATCTTTTCCAAATGAGAGCAAATAAGAGGCCCATTGATCCTTGCAATGAGATCAATATGTGACCAAGAACGATAGATTGGCGTTATGTAAGGATGCTTTGTGTGCTGGAGATGGGGAGGGATACAGATCTTAGACATCCTTCCAGCATGACTCCACCCAGCTCAGTGCAATGAACCATAACTGTGTCTAAGTCATTTATTAGGCTGTTCTATTATGGAGATGGAGCCAGCTGCACTGAAAACTTTCACAGACCAGCTTGGCACAGCTAAGTATTACCTTCATCAAAGTATAGTCCTTCATTTCACAGCAAAGCAAGAGAGAGTAATTCCTCTCTACCAGGACCACTTAGCCGTCTAGCTTTCTTTTAATCTCAACACTTAATGGACAGTTAGGTTTATCATGCATTTTTTTAGTTATAAATCAATCACTACTAGAAACTAATTCTGTGCAACTGATAAAACTGTGGCTCTTGAATAGAGAATATTAAAACATTAATGCTGGGCTCTACAGTTCTACCAGTTTTCAACAGTTAAGCTTAAGTGAGCAGTATAATTTGTCATTATTAGTTTTCAGGTTTCATATAGCTGGAATACACCTGGAACGCCATCTCCTTCATTGTATTAATCTGTGATTTTTGGTGCTTTTTCATTTTTTGGCACACCAGGATGCTTTAAAAAAATACAGCAATTCCAGCTTGATTCTTGAAAGGTAATACCATTCATGACGAACACAAAGAAAGTGATGTGAGCCAAGTCATTCTCGTAACAATGGTTTTATAGAAACTCACCTTGCGTTCGGGTCCTGTTGTTCTGACGACTGCGGACCTGTTCAGTCCAGAGAGTGGGGTACTGAGAGATTATGTCTGAAAGAGAAAAAATCCCCCAACTTTTCATTACAATCTACATTAGTCTCTTAGAGCAACTTCCAGTTAATCCATTATGCCAGCATTTTGAGGAAGTGCTATTAAAACCAATAGCACTGTCCTCAGTTGAACACAGCCACAGCATTATGTGATCTTATAACTTAATGTACATGATGGATTGGACGAAATCTGCTCTGCTTGTGAAATATACCTGAACGAGCAGCTGAACTTGCAATACATTGTGCGCTGGTAAATAAAACAGCTGCCAAATAGCTCCATTGAGGCAGGATACAAATTGATTCGAAACACATCTTTGGACTGTGAGAAGAAACTGGAGCACCCTGAGGAAACCCATGCATACAGGAGGAGAACATGCACACAAACTGAGAAAGATTCAAACTCAGATTTGAACCCACCGTCCAAGAGCTCTGAGGTGAACAGATGATACAAAAAACAGCTGAACAGAAGCAACAGTAGTCAACTGAAGAGTAGCTTTGTTTGCACCAGGTATTATGTGGAAAATAACATGGTAGTAACACACTACTATGACAGGCTTGAGTTCACTGCCACTTGCTGTTGGAAACGTGCTCTACTGTAGCAGCTTCTTGTAATGATGCGAATAGGGGGTCGACCAGATGGGCACAGTGACGGTGGGTTGTGGGCCTCCAGGTTTTAATTAGAGATCTCTAACTCAGCACTGACGAGATGCTATTTAACTAGTGCAGTGATAGAGGGGCCTCTGCACACTCTCTCTGGGAGCGAAACAGTTTATATGGGAAGGGGCCAAAAATAAACAAACAGAGAGTGAATGCTAGGATGATGATGAGGAAGAAGACAAAGACAAAAATAGCCTCACCTTCCTCATCAGTTGGGGGTGGTGACTCCATCGCTATCCCTGTAGATTCATCTGCGTTGAGAATGGAAAAGATTTGCAAGGAAACTACAATTATGAGAGTAAGCTAGATTCGCCCACATCTCTTTATTAATTGATTTGCACATTGCCCGGCCAAAGAAGAACAGGAGGAATCGGAAGAACGAGAGGAAGAACAACAGGCATGTAGGAAGGAGAGAGAATTTTTTAAAGAGTAACAGAGGGGAGGAACAAGATGTTGGAAGTGATTGTGAATTAGGAAATAATGGCTGTAGCCTGAAAACATGAAAAAATAACTGTTAGTAACATATCTTGTGCATTATTGCTGTGATTGTTGTACAAATGTACGCAATCAATCCACCACAAAAGAAGCGATCCAGAATCCAAAGCCGCTATGATACACAATACAAATTATATACTGTTAAAAGGAAGTCGCAGCTCTGTTAAACACCAGGTACAGTATCTGGGGGAGAAAATGTAATGTCATGGAAGCCATTTAGTATATTTTACACATTTTCACAAGCTTTTCCAAACATCGACTGATGATACTGCTGATGTTAGAGTTTCAAGACGATTTGTTTAACATTGTACATGGAAAAGAAACATTGTTATATCCATAGTGAAAACTTATGAATAAATAGAAGGGTGGCACAGAAAATCTGCTTGGGATGCTGTGGACAGAAAAAGCACGTGATACTAAACAAACAAAGACTGCATGAGCAACCATTGCACACATGTTTGAGATGAAACAGCAAGGGAGAGGATTTGGTCTATACTGTTTGTTTTTTTGGGGGGAGGGGGATTGAGAAAGATGTCACAGTGGTTAAAGTAAAGCCCAAACCACAGTTGGCTAACCTCACAAGGGTCGCGTCCTGCTTGTTAGACCTGAGGGAGGGCAGTTCTGCTCTGAGGGGAATGAGGTGGTTTCTGGTTTCAATGCCAACTCATGACACGATTGCCTAAATGGAATGAAGTGTTGAGCAACCCAGAGGTTGAGTTCGGAATAGCCAGCTTTCCCCATAATTTTAGGCTCACACAGAATTAAAAAGTTGGATGAGACCCATTAAGAAAAAGAAGCTGGTTTATGACTTCAGAAATGATATTTAGAGTGTATAATGTACTTACAGCTAACATTGTTTTAACAATAGATAACCGAAGGTTAATTAGCGCAAAGTCCTGAGTGGTTTGTGAAGCCTGATGTTAAAATTGCTTAGAGTTATTAGACCATCTTTTTTGTTACAGTTTTGCTGTGGGCCATTTTTCTCAACGGAGGGTTCCCAAAAGCGGGGTGGGTGTTGACGGGCCTCCAGCTGAATTAAACTGTTGACACTGTTGCGGTTCTTTTCAAAACCAGCCAACCAGGATCCACAGTTTACAGCTCTTTGGTCAGTTTACTCAGTCGTTTAGGACGAACACACAAAGCCTTGCCATGACATCCAACTGGCATTTAAATGCTATCAAAACTGTTGATCACGAGATAATTTTTTGGCTCATCAGAAGCCCAAGTCGACTTGTGCCAAGCTGCTTTGATCACTTGGCCTAAACTATTCTCCCAAAGAAAAAAACAGAATAACTGAGGGGATGACAAAAAAAGTAGTGACTAAATTAAATATTTACTTCTTAAATTCAGAGCAACACTGCAGTTTACATCAATATAGTGTACAAAAGGAAAAAATAATGTTTTTATAAAGACAGGTGTTCTTTGGCTTGCAGCAGAGCTAAAAAAAGGAATCAGATACAAAGGAAAGGAGAAGGTCCACAGCAGTCATCTTCTGGATTCTAGGGAAAAAATATATGCACACATTATGCAATACCTTGAAATATCAAAGAAAGCAAATAATAATAATAATAATAATAATAAAACACACCAGAACAGGAGGAAGATGTTTTTGCATTTTGAAAATTATTAGTAGTTTCAAAGACTTCAAACAATCACTACTTGACTAGTTATTGTTATTCTTGGACACTTTCATCCAAAACTGAGTTTTTATTCCGTCTACCAGCAGTGTATTTACAGTAGCAGTTTAGATCAAGTACCTTACAGATGTGTAATTCGGCAAGGGATTTGGACTTGCAGAATTGAGGCCTTACTCTTTAGATCCCCCCTGCCAGCAATCACAACGGTGAGCTCAAAATTTCAGCAGAGAGGGAAAGACAGCAATAAAACCACTAGGAAAACTGATTCTTTGCCTGGTTAGCAAGAAAAATACAGCTTCTCATTTATATTTACCTGCTCTTTCCCGTTCCTTTGTGTTCACCTTTTCTTGTTTTGACCCTGAGAAAGAAAGGACAAAAATCATGGGCTGCATTAGGTTTTGCTTTCCAGATGAAACTTACACACCTCACACGTCTCTTATTTTTTGGGAAAGGATTTCTATTCTAAACCACAAAATATGTTCTAAACCATCTAAAGTCTTAAGAAGAACAAGACAAGAAGCAAGAGGTCTGTAAAGACAGGCTACCTTGAGCGGGGTGGCAGAGACTACTGGCACCTCATAATCTGGTTAAGTTTCATATTTCTGCAAAATGCCTATCAGTGGTCTAGTCATAACAGATATAGGTATGCTTTGCCCAAATATCAAAACCAATATCAAAATATTTTTAGTTTTTCAAATTTATTTTGCAAAAGCATAACTTATTGCAGGTCCTACACATAATCTGTCATCTGATACCCATTGCAGCATCAGCAGTTTACCTTTTGTTGCTGAATCTGCAAAAAACAGTCTGGTACTGCTTGAGGGTATTGTAATTTATTGTATTCTATTTGGTATTCCAACCTCAAGACTAATGTCTTGATTTTTTTCTTTGCATGAGCAAAGAACAAGAGTTTTTGATTCTGGCATGTGATTAATTTTAATTTTACTGTAAATATCTGGCAACCTTTTTTGTATTATATAGGTATATTCAATACCCAGATAGATTCTAAATAGATTATACATAAGAGAACATGGAAATCCAGTGAGGTCTCTATGGTCACATTTCATCCTGGAAAACATTTGCTTATAAAGTAATCCTTCAAGCTGCAGTTCTCAGAAAGCCAACACAATAAAACTATTTCTGGACCTTTTTCATTAACCATTGAGAAATTATGGAAATTGTTTGTATTTGTCACGCCCTCATCCGGTGGCCAATCAACGACACCTGCGGCCGCCCCGGGAAGCACCTCAACGCGGAACCTCCCACGAGAAACCGCAGCGCCCTTTTCCTACGCTTCCTGTTCGTATTTTCTGGCTCTGTTTCTTGGACTGTTTCTGGTTCACGAGTACTGTTACCTCCCCTGACCAACGTTTGCCCATCGCCCGACCTTTGCCTGAACTCAGACCCTCCTTAAATCCAGCCCTGCAAATATAATCTGAGAATCCACACTTGTGTCCGTCGCTCATTCCGGACCCCACCATGACAGTATTTTGCTAGAAGATTACGTTCTCCGAGTTGTCAAAATTTTCTTCAACCATTAAGGTGTCCTGTATGACAAAAGATTTTTTCAGAAAGGGTCTTCGGGTCTCAGTCAGCATATTCAGACACATTAAGTCACTTGCAGGAAGTTGCTCCTCCAAGAGTTGCTGGCTGTATGCAAAGTTGGGTTTGAACTATTCCCAGTCACTGCTTATGAAGTGAGATCATGCTCTCTATTAATATACCCTAAAGAGTGAATACTTGATTATCAGAGGCAGCGCTCCAGGAAAATGGAGCATTTCTGACATTTTTTTATATTGCTCAGTTATACAGAACCAAACTTGAACTGTTCAGACTGTGAACCTTGTGCAAGAGCACAAGAGTCCCTGGAATTTAGGATTAAGAGTCATATGCCATTGTTTAGTACCAAGGCAGAATATTTTAATCAACAAGGGAGTATAATTTAAGATAATATCAAGGACACATTAAAAAGGCATCCATAAGTAAAATGAAAAGAATGTTTTGGGTTGTTTCACACAATAAGAGTTCTTACACCACAGTCATTTGTCACCCGCGCTTGGCCAGCTGTCGTATTTTGATTTACTTAGAATCTTTTTTTTTGTGAATTTAAATTATTAAATTGTTTAAATACTCATAAATGTAATTTTATTTGAAAAATTAATTTGGCTTTATGGTTCGAAACTAGTTCAGTCTGTATAGTTTTCTCCCTGTGTGTGAGTCTGTTCTGGGTGCTCTTGTTTCCTCCCACACAATTCTAGTTAATTGGTGACTATAAATTGCCCTTGGTGTGTGTCTGTGAGAATGAGTGCCTGTGTGTGCGATTACCCTGGTGTCCCATCCAGGGTGCACCCTTCCTAACCTAGCAACCAGTGTTTCTGGGATGGGCTCCAGACCACTCCAACCCTAGCAAGGACAAGCGGTTAACAAACGTAAGTGAGTTAGAGTAATTTGGGCTTGTAAATATGAACTACAGTAAAATGCTTAGCATGGTGTATCAATTTACAAAAATTCGATTGAGCACAATTCTTGTTTGTATCACCATAACAGAAATTGAACTACCCACACACCGCATGGTGTTTAAAGTACAATGATTTCCCTAGTGCGCTTGTTCGGATCCAACAAACACTAAACAAACAGCACCAAGACACACACACGCTCATACACATGCAGGAAAACAGAACACACAAGGAGACACGGACACACGCACATACACGCTTATACACACGCACTTGTAGAAAACGTCCCCCCCCGTTTGTACAAACAAAACCAAGGGTCTCAGAGACTCTGGTAACCATGTTCGAAGACCACAAGAAGGCACAAAAGAGAAACAGAAGAAAGGGTCTAAATTGAATGCAGAACTGAGACTTTGTGATAATTGTAAGCTATGTGGAACTTGAAAAGTCTTTCCTGGGTACACAATGAGCAGGTCTGTGTGGGAGAGGAGCACCACACACACACACACAAACGCGTGCAAGCACGCATTCAAACACATACACTCGCCACACAAACAAACTGATTCACTGAGTTCTCGCCACGGCTCAGTTTCGCTGCGCGTTAATAGACCAGCAAAAGTGACAATAATTGGTGAAGACTACTGTCTTAAGATAAATGTCCTTCATATTAATACCACATGTTGTTTTTCTTTTATTTTAATGGATTTAGCACACAGTCCACCGTGACAATGTTTTACCTCTTCTTAGGCAACTGTGGAGCGCTGGCCCTCTGCACACACACAAAATAATCTTCAGTTTCGTATGAAATCTGATAGTTAATGTTGTACTTCTATGTTTTAAATGAGCTCCCATCAACCAATTTGACACTGCAGCAAACCGTTATGGTTCCTCATACCTTGGCACCGTGGCTTCTTATTGGCTACTGCTGATCCGCTAATGGGACGACCACTGGGTGTGACGCACCAGCAGTATCCCGTGTAGCTGTGGCACTGTACCTGTAAAAGGAAACAACAGCTATAGTAGCTGAAATTTCAGTAAACTCCCTGCAATAAGCTTCAAACATGGTGCTACAGCAGGGGGTTCTGAAAAAGCAGCTACCTGCTTGGCCCCACTCGCCATGGATCCAGTCTTTTTCTTTTCCTCCAATTCAAACAGCTTTTTCAGTCAACTTATAATTGTTGTATATTATTGCCAAAGCTTGCAATGGTGAAGCAATTGCTCCAGAAACCACATTTTGTGTGAAATATCAAAGGGGGAAAGAAATTACTTCAAGAACACTGTGCAGAATGACCACTCTTTGAGCCCAAGGCACTAAGGGGCTACAGTGTGTCGGAAAGCCATGGATTCCAGTTGTTCCCCCCGTCCCCCTTCTCTCTCTCACCTCATTGTATGTGCCATCTGGGTTGCAGACCGGCACAAACACTTGGGGGAAGAGCTTCTTAGCCTGTTGCTCCGTATACTTCTTCTCTGCTACGCACCTGGATGTATCTGAGAAGAAATGCCAAGATTGCACTCAAGACATTCTTGATGCATAAGCACTGACGCTGAACCTGAATTTAATGTAGCAGTTCGTGAGGAGTGTTTTATGAAGAGAAAGGGGAAAAGTGGAAGGGAGGGGGGATAATTCAAGATGTTTCGGATGTGGTGGATGCTCTGGTGTCTGGGAAGGAAACCAACATCCCGAACCCATTAAGACCGCTGCCGGGCTCACCAGGCCCACCAGCCCAAGCTCCGAGTGGTAAAGCCATTACGAGGCCGGAGGGTGGGGCAGCTCACACACTCCAGGGCCATGGAGTTCTAGCCCGTTTCCAAAAAGAGCTGATACACAGGAAAAAACAGCCTGAGAGGGGAAGAGATGGCTATTTCTCTCTTTTTTCTCTCTCTCTGTCCTGATCTGCTTCATTCTTCTTCTTCATTCTGCTCCAGCCCCTTCCTTCTCTCCACTGGAATGACTATCATACGCAAAACACTTGTAAAGCTAAATCAACACTGAAAATTGTTCAATTGATCCCTCCCTGTCAAGCAGGGATGAAACCAACACTCCCAGAGCTTATTAAATTTGCACAGCTGGCTGTTCACTTCTCAGTCCTGAACTTCTTCCTCCATCTGCTTTCCTTCTTCATCTTCTACTGAGATCTACTGTAGCATTTTGAAGAATCTGAGTGACTCAGGAGTTGCACTTATGGAGAATACTGTGGATGATGGTAATTTACCAACTCAAAAAAACGTCAAAGCAGCAACACCAAACTTTTCCGTCAAAGCCCCTGTTGTTTTAGAAAAACCAGGTAACTCCTCTGTGGCTGCAAGGCTCTGTCTGAACTAATGATCCCATAGGGCACTGTTTCTTTTTAAGCTGTCATGGGTGTGAAGCGAAGGCAGGAGGCATGAAGGAGCTAGGATGGGTTACAGAAACGGGGACTGGTAGGAGAGCTATAGTTAGCCTGGGTGGAAAAACGTCAACTGTCGTCTTGTTTCTGGGGGCCCTGACTAAGCAGTTGGAAAAACTGACAGGACAGTTGAATCATCCGCTCCTGTACTGCCACCACCCCATGTATGCAATGCCTTCCTTGCACTCCGCACAATCCCCTCCACTGTCTCTAACACACCAGTCTTGCCATGGTCCAGTGTATTTCTGTACCCGGTGAGACACAGAGCCACCCGTTTTTTTTTTTTTTTTTTTTTTTTTTACTGACACAATGCAACTTTGACTTCCCTCCACACTTTTGGGCCCCCCTGACTGGAAAACTCCATTCTCTCCAATGCATCCAGATGTTTGGGGGCCACCACTGTTGCCATGGTGCTAAGAGAAGGCATGAAATGTGAAAATTCACCACCATCTGAAGGGTTATTCCCCCTTGAACATTGCTCCTTTTCTGTGATCTAGTATTCATGGACGGAAGAATAAGGCTTTGTGCACAGTGCTGGGTGATGAAGAGGAGGAATGGAGCTTAAGGCTGTGCCGGCAATATAGGAGGGAATCTGTGAGTGGTGAGATCCCGTTAGAGTTCTCCCATAGCCAGAATAATTTCTCTCATAGCCCTTTCCTTCAGCCATGAAGACCAACAATCTGCCAAATTGCTAAGCCTCATGAGACACTGAGCATCAGCGTGTCTTTCAAAGGATTTATTTTTATCATTTTGATTCCAAGAAATCATTTGAGCAAAACACTGAGTCACAGTGTTGTTGTTCTAAGAATATTTGGTGAATTCTCCCACCTTCGGCCACAAATGTAATAAACACGTAAGCATGTGTGTTACACCTTTACCACAAGTCAGTGTTCCCACAAGGACCCGGAATGTGTCCCTTCCCTTTTAGCAGGATTATAAAGGCAACATGTGAAAGATCGTGGAAAGTACTCCTTAGCGGATGAAAATATCAAGGTTGTAAAACTGTATTTAATGTGTCAAAGCTCTATGCAACAGTGTTCCTCATACTTCCTTTATGATATTACAATTTTTTTTTTTGTCTTCCTGGTTTGCTTTAATCAGAATAACTGGATGTCACTCCTGTTTTACAAGTGTCTGCCAACAGTCTTAACAAAACAATCTCACTGCATATAGTGATTGTGAAACAGTCATCTGGGTGTTAAATATTAGTTTTTTGGCATTCTTTACACTTTCTTGAATCAGTTGAGGGGCCAAGTGGGGGGCGGACCCAGACCCGGGTCTCTTGATCAATTGTCTGCGGCCCTTTGAATCACAATTAAAATGTCAATTATCCCAAAATGAATTTGACCCCAGCCCCACTGAAGCGCGACTGGTGACCTGACCTTTGCATGGTCCCCGGATGACCTCCAGCTGGGGGTCGCGGCACTTGGCACGGAGGAACTCGCAGCGGGACATAAACGTGCGTCCATCTGAAGCACAGAGGGGCTTCCGAGCTGCACCAGTGCAATCCATGTTGCACTCCCTATCCTGGTCCACGCGTAGAAACTGCAGCCAAGGATAAAGGATGGAATGGGAGAAGAACACATTAATGTAACATGAGGAAAGAGTGTTGAAGTGTTGACAGGAAAACCTACTCAACATCCACAGCTGTTGTGTCCCATGCAGCCATCTGTGGAGTGCCTGTGTCGGCCATTTGTGGGGCATCTGTGGAGTGTGTTTGGCTTTTGTGGGAATTCAGTGGATCTGGAGAGGCCTTGTCAAATGTTACAAATAAAACAAATTTCCAGCTATAATGGATACACAATGACAAATCAAATCCGTTTCAGAATAACAGCTAAGCAGGCCCTTCCAATTGTCCAGTATTTACGTGTTCTTCAAATTTTCCAGACATTTCAATCTACGTACTACGTATAAACAAACACACACACACACACACACACACACACACACACTTTCAGAACCGCTTGTCCCATACGGGGTCACGGGGGAACCGGAGCCTACCCGGCAACACAGGGCGTAAGGCCGGAGGGGGAGGGGACACACCCAGGACGGGACGCCAGTCCGTCACAAGGCACCCCAAGCGGGACTCGAACCCCAGACCCACCGGACAGCAGGACCGTGGTCCAACCCACAGCGCCACCGCGCCCCGTATAAACAAACATTTTTACAAAATAAACACACATATAAATAAGTGAAGTCAAAGACTACAAACAATTTCCCCCAAAAATGCCCCCACAAAGTTATCAAAATATGGATAAAGATGCACAGTTTGACGGACACAAACTAATAAGTTGCCGAACAAGCGGATGTTCAGATGCACTCACAAGCAAGTACCCAAACACATATGTTATTATTAGACAGCTACAGTATACATAGACATAGAGACTAGTTACCACAAGCCACAATAGGCCGCTCCGTCCTGCTCGCTGCTTTGTCTTCCATTGAGGCTCTCTGTGGGGTGGTTGAGCTAACACCTGCACAGGTATTCATCCCACCCTCACCTTGTTGCACTCCTAAGCATGTTTGATTAAGAATGAAAGAGAAACAGGGCTGCAGACCCCCCAGGGCTCAATGTAGCCATTGTGGTCCCCGCCTCTGGCAGAGCTGGCTTCTTCCACCGCAGTTTCATGACAAGCGGGGAACAGGCTACGGCAGCAATTGCTGAGTGAAAGGACAGTGAATCACCATCAGTAAAGAACGCTAAGTAAATGCAGTCTGCCTGGTGCTGCCTGAACACTGTGGCTCTAAAGCACTGCTGTGACCCATAGCGTGTAATGCCAGCCCCGCGAGACTGCTATGGGAAAGCAAGACGGGACATGAAATATGAATTTTTGGTGATTTTTACATAACGCATCTTGGTGCAATGTAAATTTAATTGAGCTCCCAAAACCACCAAGTCTGTAAGATTGTAAAAGCCTCTTGTTAAGGCCTAAAAAAACAAAGTTCTGCTGGTTTTTGGCTGACATCTGTTTGCTGGGCCGTACCAACGGCATGCATGCACAGACACACAGACACAGACAAACACACACAAGCACTCAGACTTCAGGCATTTGTCATCTGACAAGACCTGCAATGCTTAAGAATTGCCCTTTTCTTAAGAATCACCTGTGCTGAGTAAATCATGCTTGGGGCACTTGTCCCCAGAAGATGAACTTTGGGTCACCCAACTTCACGCCAGGGGGTTTGGGCTTGACTGCAGCAAATTAGTTCTTCCGGACAGTTCTTAGAAATTGACAGGGTTCAGTCCAATAACAACTACAAGGCAACAGAAAAGCAAAGAGGGGGGCCTGCCCCGTGCACCTGGACAAGAGCTGCAAGATCGCAGCGATGCCCTCGGCCAAGATGAGACAACCTTCCTTGTCATCTTTCATCGTATATCTTTGAAAGGGAATAAGGGGGACTAGTTTGAACACATCGGAAGAGAGGAAGAGGGGCTGGAGGGAAAGTGTTTGTATTGGATGAATGACCGTTTTTATTGCGTATTTTTTTCCTTGCCTTTCAAACTGATCCCTTGTTCAGAAACTTGGAGAAGAGAAGGCAAGTAAGGAAAATATCTCCAAGAATTCCTTGCAGTTTGACACGTCTCCAGCTCTGTCTTTTTCCCATCACAATGTATTTGACTTGCACCCATTTTTGAACATCTCCTATTAAGACATGTACACTAACACATTGAGACACACAAGATATCCAGGTTCTCTGCTTTGCTCTCAGCTTTGTTGGGTCTGACTGACAGTCTGACACACTGATAATTGGGGGCCACTTATTCTCCGTCAGCAAATTGCTCTCCACTTCCACCCGCCTCCAGGCCCCATACTTCCCACAGCAACAGCAACGTCCCCAGTCTGGGGTTCTCCCTGCAGCTGTGACCTTCCTGCACTCATGCCCCCTTCCTTTCACAGATCCCACTGGATTGAGAGCCAGGGCGTGAAAGAGCTGTCACCAGCATCTCCCACAGAGGCTGTGGTGAACTCAGCCAAAATCTGCTCCGATAATGATCTGTATGTCCAGAAACCCACTGCATCACAGTCTTTCTCCAGAGGATGCGGAAGGGAGAGGACTGCACAGTGAGATGGGGAAGAGAGAACAATCAAAGAGTGCAGGACAAGACAGTGAAGCAGAATTGAAAAAATATTAATTTATATGAGCATAAATGCATGGAAAATTTAAAAAAAAAGAAAATGTGGGAAATGATCAAGAAGACAAATGAAAAGTAAATCCACTGGTGATGTGTTATATGTGCTCCTAAGCATGGTGCTATATGACATTGGAGAAATTAGCTTACTGTCATACCCTTGATATCTTATTTTAACCCATCACTGAAGTGCCAAATTCGCTCCTATGATGGAGAGGGGTTGAAGCTCTGCCACCAGTACAGGGGCCTTGGAATGATGAACCCAGGGGAATAAAGAAGCGCCATGTACTGCAGTTCAGGGCTACCCTTCATGTACAACATCCAAGAAGCTGCCCGTGTATGGTGTCCTCTCAAATAAAGTGACAGCAAAGATAAGTTTTACTACATACAAAAAAGAGGAGAGAATAAATCACAGATTTTTAAAAAAAAAAAAAAAAAAACTTAACAGCATGCAAATCAAATCCCATTACAGCAGCTCAGATCCCTGGCATTGTGGGTTGTGAATGGCCCCTTCAGGAGGCACAGCCTCATCCAGGGGCACATTGTGGTGATACTGAGGATGGCCAAGCAGAGCGGGCAACCCCCGAGGCCTGCAGGAGGCCCCTCATGCCGCGGCCTGAAGGGTCAATGGAGGCCCCGGCTGAGCGCTGCCACAGACGTGCTAAATCGTCTCTGCAGGAGTTTCCTGTGCCGGCACTGGGATTCGCTTGGATTCATTAGCCTCCAACGTGGTGGAAAGGGAAGAAAGTGACAGGTTTTAACCAGCCTATTAACTCAATCAAAAGGAAAGGCGTTTAATTGCTGTGAAAGATGTAAAAGGGGAGAAAAAGTTGCTGTGAAAGGCCACTGGCAGTCATGAGAAAGAAGAGAGACAGAGAAAAAAAAAAACTTTTTTCTTCTCCTGCAGGTGCACAGTTTAATGTCTGGGAATCTTGTATGATGCTGCAGTGTGTTTCTTTCAGAGAGAATGAGTTTTTTTCTTTCTCTTTAATCTGTATTCCAGATGTTAACCATTGACTTGCCTTGCAAGAGAACAAAAAAAATTGTTAAAAAAGCCTGACCCTTATATTCTTGTGCTGGTTTAGTGTTTTTGTCTTACTGTCGACTTCATAAGCGCTCTTCATTTCAGCTTCTCGGCCTCGCGTTCCTATGTCCATATTTTTCTGGTCCCTTTCGTGGTCTTGTACATCTGTCTTTTCTACAGCTCCATTACACTGTCTCACTGTCCAATTTATGGTCCTTTTTATCTGATCCATCTGCAACTCCATCAAACTGTCTCACAGCACAATTTATGGATCCACACATCTGTCCCATCTACTATTGCATCAAACAGTGTCATGGTCCAATTTATAGTCCTTGTTATTTGTATTATCAGTAGGTCCATCAAATTGTCTAATGGCCCAATTTCAGGTCATGTCTCGCCATAACACTGGCAGCTTTGCTGTCTCACCGTGCCATTTGTCGCCCAACGTTCCTGCCTTACTGTCCGTTTTAAGAACTGCGTCTCACCATCCGCAAACAAATCTGACTGTCTCGCTTAGCTTGTCTTAGCTGTCTCGCTTGTGTGTCCCATCCACGTTCCTCTAGGAGTGCCCAATTGTCTGATTCTCCGCCTTCTCCGATGGCCTCACAGTGCCATTCACTATGCTGTGAAATGAAACGAGGGGCATCGCTAACTGTAGCAACAAGAAGCAGGGGTGGTGACATCTGTGAAAGGAGGGGAAGGGGGCTCCACAAAAGAGCATGAATAGAAAATGAAATATGAAAATAAAAACTGACACCCAACCATAAGACAAGATGTCCGGTTTTAAACAAATGAATTCAAATTCAGCAGAAGCTAGAACAATAGTGTTGGCCCTCTGTTGCTGTAAAATTGAAAGAGACTCACTGAGAAGAACCTAACCCTGTCTTCTAGATCGCGCCTCCCCCGGAGTTCCAGTACAACTAGGCCAGTATGTGTCTCAGTCACCTAAAAGAGAAATAAGAACTGAAGGCTTCTCTGGAAGATGGATCACTGAAAGAAGGCAGATTAACTGACAAGCAGTTGGAATGAACTGATGCGTCACCGCCAACACCATCTAAAGAGATTGTATGCCAAGAGACAGACATTGACTGCTGTGTGATGGAAAGTAGACGTGTTCCTGCACAATGCCACTTTCCTTCACACATTCCAAAGCTCTTTCTGCAAACACATGGCACCGAACTGACCTCTGACTTCCCATGTTAACAGCCCACAACCGTTTGTTCCCTCATGGAAATTGTGGCATTTTAACGTTACTCATAAATACGGCTGACAGGGGCAGTGGATGTCACGGCGACCATTAAACCAGAGGGCAGGGGCAAAACACTGCACATTCCACAGCACCCCCCATTCACCATCCGTGACCTTCTTCCTCCTCTCCCATCTTCCAGCGTATGCTGTTGCCCATTCTACTTCAGAATACAGCTCTGGGTTTGGAGGCTCTATCAGCCAGGTGGTGTTCCATCCAGTCTCCGTCCAGCTGTGCACAAAGGAGCAGAAAAGTTTAGGAGCGGATCATTCACCTGGATGCAAGGACCAGGTTTCCATCATTCTTCTCATTCATAGCTCACTGTATCCATGGCCAAAGGGAACGCCTACAGCCACTGGTTTCAGCACCCTTGTTTCCCACCTGACAATCTAGGACACAGGGATAAATTCTGCTTTAAGGCTGTTATGGCCTTGAAGACTTGACTCAGTACCATTTGGAGAGGTCCAATGCATGACACACAGAGAAACGATCGGTCCAAGACGTTACACACAGAGGGATTCGTTCAGACCACGCGCAGTACATCGAGACATCAAAACACATCAGATGTAGAAGATCCAGATTCAGTACTGTCAACACCCTCACTGATTTCATCTGTGTGGAGAAAGCCATAAAAATATTTCAGTGTTTTTTTGTTTTTCTTCATTTACAAGTGATGACAGACAAATCCTGCATGACTGGTGACAGGAGATCTGTCACAGACTTTAGCCTGTTAACGGAATTTCTCATTCAAGCTCCTGAAAATTTTCAGTGGGACTGTAGCACAAAGTGCAACTCACAATCATGGCAGTGAACTCTCCAGCACACAGCTTTTCAATATTGCAGCATTTTGTACATTTAGAGCACTCGAGTGTCAGGCCACACCTGGGGAACCCAGACTTTGAACCCATCAACTTTAGGAGACCAACAATGGGAGCATCTCAATTTTTCTCTCTGAGACACACACAGGGTGAAAACTCACAAGATCTCAACATCTCATTTCTATTCGATCTGAAATTGGCACCCTTGCCTGGTCCACCTCAGCGTCAGCCTTTTTTTCAGTTTCATTATTTCCCTTTCTGTTGTCTTCCTTAACATTAAAATCATACTATAAATTAAACACCACCAAAGAGCAAGTTAATAATTGCACTGCAGATGTTTTATAAATACCATAAACATTAAAGCATTAATTACGGTCAAATTGCTATTATTATTATTATTATTATTATTAGTAGTAGTAGTAGTAGTAGTAACAGTAGTTGCAGTAGTAATAGTAGTGGTGCTGGTGGTGGTGTTGGTAACATTATTATTATTATTACTTGCAAACATCGTGTAGACAACTGTTCTTCTTTATAGTACCTCTGAGACAGCAAATGAATTTTCAAGGCGCTGCATTTGGGGAAGAAAAATTACTCCTTCTCACAAAAATTTTGGAAAAGTGCTCGGAATGCTTCTGGAAGTTCAATCTAAACCCACAGCTTCCACTGTCAGCGCTTGAACCCGTGTGCTCTTTGTTAAGAGACACTGAGCAAACTGCACGTTTAATTCATTCGCACGGGGAAAGGGTCCCTGTAGGCGCCTTAGGTGCAGAATCCCCTGAAATCCTCTGCAAATGAATGTTCACTACAGGCCAAAAGATTATTTGGAGCCACCTAGATATGTCAGTAATAACTTTTCAATCTGTCCATAATAATACACATACACGCACACACACACACACTTATCACACTTTTAATTCGGAGAGGTGGCTCCAGGCGCCTGTCCCCTTCACGTGCAGCTGTCAGCGACGGGCGCGAGGCGAGGCGCGCGGTCTCACCGTGAGCGCGGAGAACTTCTGCGCGCGTCCCGCGCACAGGACGCACAGCAGGACGAGCAGACACGGCGGCGCGCGCATCCCGCTGCTCCTCTCGCGCTGGCTGCTGGCTGCTGCGCTGCGCTTGACGCGGGTCCGCGCGCGGCTTCCGTGGGCTTCGTTGCGCTTCGCGGGCTCCTTCGACACCGGGGTCCGCTCTGGCGCTCTCCCTGGACAGTTTATTTATTTATGTATTTAGTTATTTATCTTTCTGGGGGCGTTCAGTGTCGCTGGTAAGTAAGTATATAACTTGTTTTCCTCTAGCGAACACACACAGGTAACAGGTATTATTATTGGCCGCTTCTCTCCTCAGCCCTTCCTTCGGTCGCCCTGTGTGTTATATCGACATTGACGCGTGGACGAGCGACGAGCCTGTCCTTATTCTCCTGAGCGCTGAGCGTGTCCCTCTCTGTGTCTCTTTTCTCCTCCGTCTTCTTTTTCTACACACCCCCTCCCTCCCTGCCTCCCTGCCTCCCTCCGCTCTCTTATCGGATGCAGGCTGTGTCCCCTAGCTAGGTGGCATCTGACGGGATCTTTCAGCTGCTGCTGGTAGCTCACGTAAACACCGAGGGAATCCCTGGTTTATAACCCTTTAAGAGAGAGAGAAAAAAGGTGTATTTCTTTTCCTTTCACCACGGGTAGTCCTTTTTTTTTTTTTTTTTTTTTTTTTTTTCCCTTCAGCGCCGAGCCCCGATTCGCTGTGGAGTTAAGCGCGGAGCGGTAGCCGCTGAATGGGGGGAAGCGCGAGTGCGCGGGGAGGGTCGCGGGCGCGCGCGCGCGCTCAGCGGCGCAAACCTGTCGGAGAGCTCGGGCTTCGTCTCGCGCTCTCGTACGCGCGACCGGAGCGCCCCGGCCAGCACGGATTCCTCATACGTGAATATTTAGGTACTGAGGCGTCTAACGGAGCGTTGGCCCGTTACTGAAAGGGCAGTTATAATAATAATAATAATAATAATAATAATAATAATGTTCCAAACTCCAATACATTTTCAGGTGGACATTCACAGTTGTACCAGAGTAAGGTGTTTCCGCTACTAGTCGACTCTGCGGCATGTCTTTTTTTTTTTTTTTAATTTAAATAACAGGTTTATTAGCGTTACAGTAAGCCCTTCACAATTCGTTGAGTCAAAACGACGTGTATGAATGAGAAAGCAGAAGCGACTCCATTGGATGCTACATGTGGGGTATTGGGTGTCCACACAGTATGAGCCACAGCGCTCGGTGAAGTTATATGGAGATACTGGGAGTCGAGTGTCCCTTTGTTACACCCGTGGGTTTGCCTACAATGACACGCAGGCCAGTGATCCAGTTGCAGTCAGATCCGAACTCCTTCTTATAATTTATTGCGCTCTTCTCTGGTCCAGCGACCTGCGAAATTGGGTGCGTGAGAAAGGAGAAGTGTACCTATATATTTACAGCTGTAACACCGCTTTTCTCCTTCATCCGTTGTGTCGCAAGCGTTAAAAAAATCATTTTGTGTGTATGTGTGTGTGCGCGCGCGCGCGAATGCGACGAGGGCGGCCAGGGAAGCGTGTGCGCGCAGTCGATTCACGCGCCGGCGCAACCTGAATTGAAGGCAATGAATGTAACGGAAGAAAACTGCATTTTACTGCGTTGGCAGTAATGCTCTATTGTGACTAAATAGCAAAATAGCAACGCTCTCAGTAAATGGCCTCACGGTTTATAAATGCAAACACATGCCCATTGTTACCGCAGCTAGCATGATCATACGAGTTTTTATTTATTTATTTATTTATTTAATTTAAACCATGCTGTAAGGTTTAAGAAACAATTATTTGGTCACTAACCCTCCGGGCCTACCCACCTTTCCTCTTATTTCTAAGAAACAGTTACATCAGTAATATTAGTAATTCAAGGTGTGTTGTAAAGGGGGTGTGGTGGCGCAGGGGGTTTGAGGGGGTCCTTCTCTCCCGTGAGTCTGGGGTTCGAGTCCCGCTTGGGATGCGTCCTGCGTGTGTCCCCTCCTCCTCCAGCCTTGCGCCCTGTGTTGCTGGGTTAGGCTCCAGCTCCCCGCGACCCCGCTTGGGAAAAGCGATTTCCTTTCCCTCATGAGATCAGAAACGACTCGGATATCATTTCGCCTCTAGTTCGCACGTGCAGTGATCTCCGTTACAGTTTAAAGGGCACTTGACTTGTCATTGTTACTGCAAGCCTTCATTTTACGGACGCTTGTCCGCACGTAACACTCAGTGAAATACTATATGTCCACTTATTAAATATTCTTGAGCCTTTCTACAGAAAGCTCGGAATGAATGAGGAGACGATTTCGCAGTCAAAGGAACGGCCACGAACTTTTATGTTACATTAGATGAAGTTGTAATTTTATAATAATAATAATAATAATAATAATAATAATGGGTTGCTGTAGAAGGAGTAGCACGGGGTACAAAAACGGATCAAACGGGCCAGTAAATGTGCCAACACTCAGCTGCTACGCGTTAGCAGCGATGCGCAACAGATGTTTTCCACGAGCTCGCGTTTCGACGTCGCGAGCGACATGTCGACATATCGAGCGATGGACTCCACCTGCTGGCGACTGAGAGCATTGCAAGGAAAAGCGAAGGTGGCCGTCGCCTGAACAGTTGAGCTGGAATGAGCCAGATGTTATTGCCGTTCATTTATAGTAATTGTACTCATGGCATTGATACCAGAGACGATGCCAATAATTATATAAATGGTATACGGTCACATTGAGTAAGGACACCACAGCCAGTGGGAGTTTCGGGGTTAGGGTTAAAGTTTTCTTAGTAAAACTCTGGGAAAGGAAGCCCATCAGACTAAGAGCTTTACTACAGGGGTTTTTTTCTTTCTTTGAAGGAATTGTTTTTTTTTTGTTTTTTTTTTTTTTAACAAATTCAATTCCAAGCTAAAATATCATAAATCACATATACAAAAGCAGCCGCACAGCAGTTTCATTGAAATTAATACATATTATTACGCTTCACTTATAAAAGAGATCTAACAATCAACACAACATTTTAATGAAAACGTGTGAATTCACTGAATTCGAATTCATATCATATTGAACAACAGCACAGTAGTAAACTTTAAAATATTTGCCTTCATGTAGTCGTCCCCGTTCCCTCCCCGTTCTCTACATAAATGAGTTAAATTTGGTTAATTTTACTTCCCCAGTGTGGATTGCTGCTTAGTACCTAGATGACGAACAGTATAAAACAATGACATCTTTAGTCACAGTAAACGGTTTTTCGCTGTCAACTTTTGTTCGATCACCTCCAACAACTGGCCGCAAGGTCCTGTTATGCAACTATATTCCTCCACTATCCCATCATGCACTTGTGGCTGGTGGAGCAGCGGAAGTAGCTCTTGTTAGCCCCGCCCTTCCTTTTCCGCCGAGCTTTTCGTCTTCGCCGGTAGCAGCTCGTGGTTTAACTTCTATTTTCCTCGAGTTTACGCGGAATCGAACGGCACGATGTACCAGAACGACGACGTGGATGGAGACGTTAGTGAAATGTGTTCGCTTTGTTTGCAGAAACAGGCGCTCTGTCTTTGTCTGTTCCTTCGGAGACACGCGAAGAAGTGACTTGTGGCGCGTGTCGATTAAAAAAACTAAAAGCGACGCTTCCACACAAAAACGGTTTCTGTGTGTCTGTTCAGTTGATTATTAGTGATATTTTATTTGCCGCTTTACTTTCTGGAGTACTTCAGTTATCCTTTAAGCTTTTTTTATATTATGTCATGTGAACACTTCGTTAGCATCATGTTCGATGACGTGCCTGACTTATGATAGACTAGTGTTCAATTGAAATTAACGCGTTTTCTCCATTTGCTTACTTTGCAGTACGACCCTTATTCGTACCCCGCCGATTACGATCTCCATACTGGTGAGCTTTACAGCAAACATCATTTTTTTCATCATTTATTTATTTATCAGATATTTTTCTTCGAAGCAACTTCCAATGAACTCTATGTAGTGTTATCAGCCCACACATTATTCACCGCGGTGACTTACACTGCTAGATACACTACTTAGACTGGGTCACCTATCCATCATCACCTATCCATCAGTGGAACACACTCTCAGTCACTCACTCACACACTATGGGTGAACCTGAACAGCATATCTTTGGATTGTGGGAGGAAACGCACAGAGACATGATGGGGAGAACATGCAAACTCCACACAGACTGAGCGGGATGTAACCCATGTTCTCTCGCACCACCCAGGTGCTGTGAGACAGCAGTGCTACTCGCTGTGCCACCGTGCTGCCCCTTTTTTGTATTAATTCTAATGGGACAAGCGGTTCAGAAAATGTGTGTGTGTTTGTAGACTTGAGTAAAGTAGCTTATTTATCTTCCTAAATTTCTGTTGATTAACTGTGTGGGGTTAGGGTTGATTTATCACAAATTGAAATGTGACCTTTTTTTTTATTTTTTATATTTCTTCTGTTTCTTCTATGGTGAATGTCTTTTTTCCTCTCTTTTGTTTACTCCTGCTCCTGTTCCTACCTCTCACGTGGACAGGTGACCCCAAGGCGGACCTAGCCTATGAGCGCCAGTATGAGCAGCAGACCTACCACGTCATTCCAGAGGTCATTAAGAACTTCCTGCAGTACTTCCACAAGACCATTTCAGACCTAATTGACCAGAAGGTGTATGAGCTGCAGGCCAATCGTGTGTCCAGTGAGAGCATTGAACAGAAAATATATGAGATCCAAGATGTTTATGAGAACAGGTAAAGCTTCCTGTGCTTGGTAACATTCATAACGCTTATATGAAGAACAATGAAAAAGTGTAAGCATATAAAATAGTTTGTAGTAGACATCTACTTATATGATTTGTTAGTAAATAAATGATGATTGTGATTAAACACATTAGAAAAATAGTTAAGCTGTACTTGATGTACATGTGACATGTACATGTGATTAGAACATCACTTTACTGAAAACTGTTGAGTGAATGCCTAAAAAGAAAAGCTATACTTTTTCTTTGATTAAATGGATATGCTGCATCCATAGCAGCAGTTCAGTCCTTACACTTAAAGGGCCACGATACTCTTTTGCATGTGAATTCAATTCTTTTTGTTTGTCCATTCATATAGTTGGAACAAGCTGACTGATCGCTTCTTCAAGACATCACCTTGGCCCGAGGCAGAAGCAATTGCTTCGTTAGTGGGTAATGGTAAGTATAGAACTTTACATTCCTTCTTACTGATCTACCTGGAAGCAGTGGTCAGATCAGCAAATTTATGGTTTCATGTTGAAAGGATGGATTTGTACAGCAGGAGTATGTCAGAAAATCTCTTATGTACCTAGATACAAAAAAAATTGGAAGTGGAATGAGAACGGGGTGGCACAGCGAGTAGCGTTGCTGTCTCACAGCGCCTGGGTAGTGTGAGAGAACATGGGTTCAATCCCCACTCGGTCTGTGTGGAGTTTGCATGTTCTCCCCGTGTCTGCGTGGGTTTCCTCTGGGTCCTCCGGTTTCCTCCCACACTCCAAAGACATGCTGTTCAGGTTACCCATAGTGTGTGAGTGACACAGAGAGTGTGTGTTTAACTGATGCATGGATGAGTAGCCCCCTGTAAGTAGTGTATCTAGCAGTGTAAGTTACCTTCGTGAATAAGGTGTGTGGGCTAGTAGCACTACATAATATCCATTGTAAGTCGCTTTGGAGAAAAGCATCTGCTAAGTGAAAAAATGTGTTAAAAAAAGTAAAAACTGTTAATGGATCAGTGGTGAACACATTTTGAAAATTAAAATAATGACTCTGGTCACCAAGCTGTGGCTTTTATCATTAACATTGTAGGTTTAATTTTACTGTAATTTTCTCTACCTTCAAAGAATGTCTCCATCCACAGATGCTGTGTTTTTAATCCTATACAAAGAGCTGTATTACAGACACATCTACGCCAAAGTCAGCGTGAGTTCAATCTCGTATGATACTTTGAAAGTTTTGAACAGTTAACATTTTAATAAGTGTGAATTAATAAATCGGCAGGAATGTACAAGAGCTTGGGATCTTGTGTGTATATATAGTATAATAGTTTATGCATTATATGCAGCAAAAGTTATAAATTGCTGTGGAAAATATTTACCCTTTGATTTCCTCCATATATGAAAAATTTTAAGCTAATTTGGCCAGATATTTTTGTGCACTGTATTATGTAGAGGAGGATGGGGGAAATATGACACCAGATATTCTGCTTTTAATTTTTTCATGTGTATCGTAAAACATTCAGCTGGTCAGACTGTGTATCAATGAACACAGTCCTGTTAAAAATATTTAAGGGCAGTAATGAATTCTCCTGAGTTTTATCAGTTGCTGTTCCACTGGTATCTTCCTGAAAACTGACAAACATGTTTCTCTTTTGTGTTTAGGGTGGACCGACCCTTGACCAGAGGTTTGAGTCTTACTACAATTACTGCAACCTCTTCAATTACATTTTAAGTATGTGTAAATTTGAAACTTTTAATTATTTAAATGCATTGCTGTGGCTTTAAGGAACATTGTGTCTGGACTGCTTTGCTTATTGGATGTTATGTAAATCATGTACACAGATGCAGATGGACCTGCCCCTTTGGAGCTTCCCAATCAATGGCTATGGGATATCATTGATGAATTCATCTATCAGTTTCAGTCCTTCAGCCAGTATCGCTGTAAGACAGCAAAGAAGTCAGAGGAGGAGATCGAGTTCTTAAGAAACAACCCTAAGATCTGGAACGTTCACAGTGTACTTAATGTTCTGCATTCACTTGTGGACAAGAGCAACATTAATCGACAGCTGGAGGTGTACACCAGTGGAGGTAATAAAAAAATGAGTAAATGGCACAAGATATCCAATTTATAGAGGTGAACTGAGGAATGAAGAGAAGTGTCAGAACTGATAAATCTGCAAAATAGAAGGGAGATGTTTGAGGAATGGATCTAGAGATGCAACTGTGAAGTAGAAAGGAGGACGGAAGGAAGGATGTGTCAGTCAAGGCTGGTTTTCAGACTTGCTCTTAATGGTCTTTATGCTGTCGTTTCTTTGGGCATTTCTGTGCTGTCACCACAGATTAACCTTTTGTATAAGAAGTCACAAGAACTGTCTGCAATTTATGTAGTGGGTGAGTTTGTGAACTGAATCACCCTCTGACTCAGTTTGGGTTTGTAACAGGGGACCCAGAGAGCGTGGCGGGTGAGTATGGCCGCCACTCCCTCTACAAGATGCTGGGCTACTTCAGCCTAGTGGGTCTGCTGCGACTGCACTCCCTTCTGGGTGATTACTACCAGGCTATTAAGGTTCTGGAGAACATTGAACTCAACAAAAAGGTAAAACTCCTCTAGATACCATCTCATTTAAAATCTTTTGAGTTTCTTTAGCCTAGCCACAACATAATTGGTCTTTAGTCATAACTACAATCAGTCTGATTTTTGGGAAATGGATCCAAATGATTTTATTTTTAATTTTTTTTAAAACTATGCTGGTACCTGTATTTACTAAAGTCACAATCTCTCCTGCTGGTTATTTTTTTTATCGTATAAAATGTAATTCCCCTGTATATGAGTTGAAAAATAGTGCATTTCTACTTGTTTTGGTTAATTTTCATATTTATTTATGTTGACGACAGCAAAGTTCTGAGCACAGGTACCTTTCTATGGGACAATTCTAATGTCTCGTCTTGGCGACCAGTTGATTCTTAAGTGCAATGCTATAATACCATTGTCCTTTTTATTTGTCAGACTAAGCAACTATTTTTGTCATGGTCTGTCCTTTTCCTTGTCAACACTTTGAACACAGAGCATGTATTCCCGTGTGCCGGAGTGTCAGATCACTACCTACTACTATGTAGGCTTTGCCTACCTCATGATGCGGCGGTACCAGGATGCCATCCGTGTCTTTGCCAACATTCTGCTTTACATCCAGCGGACAAGAAATATGTTCCAGAGGTCAACCTACAAATACGAAATGGTCAGTTAGCTGCTTTTAAAATGTACCATTAGACAGGAGGACTGTTACTTGCATGTTTTTGCTGTAAGAGTGTGGCCAAACTTTGACATGTAGCATGTAAAAAGAATTGTTCAATGTTAACACAAGTGATCCCCTCTGTATTTGATGTTCCTTTAGATTTAACTAGAGATTAAATTAACTGTAAACAAAGTAGTCTTTTCATTCTTCCTTGCCCACACATGCTAAATGGTTCTTGACTTGTTCTCCCATGGTGTCCTGTTCAGATTAACAAGCAAAATGAGCAGATGCATGGCCTACTGGCCATAGCCCTCACCATGTACCCCATGCGTATTGATGAGAGCATTCACACTCAGCTGCGTGAAAAGTATGGGGACAAGATGCTACGTATGCAGAAGGGGTAAGTTAAGCAGAAAGACAGAAAATGGATCAATTTAGACTGGTTTATCCTGTCGAGTACAGTAAGATCAATGCTAGTTAACAATAATGGGAAAGTTAGGTATAATGGCTCAATGTATTAAGTTATGGATTTTTAAAGATTGTAACATTCATTTTTTGTTTCTCCTCACTTTTTCCCCCTAAAATTTGTCTGTAGTGGCCTCTATTTATTCACCCAGCTGATAGATGGCAGTAAAGCAAGCACCTGGTGTTAAATCTCCTAGAGATCAAACACCAAGATCACAAGTGCTGTGCATGATTATGGGATGAATCAGTGAACAGTTGGGTAGTAATAGGCATTGTTGAAGACAATGTTTAATCATGTTAAATTAATTTGGATTGTAGCTTAAAGATGATGGCAATGTTAAGTCTTTCTATTTGTTGTAACTATATTCAAAATTTTTACAGAACCTAACATATAAATCAATAGTGATGTCTATTAATAGTTTATTAGCGGTTACTTTTAATTTGGTTGTAAGACTTCTGGCCTCAGTTGAGGAGCCGATGTACGTTATTTTAGTCCAGGTCTTGAATTTGTGTTAATGTTATGTATGTACAGGATATTGGTTATAATAGTTAACTTCCCATGTCCATTTGTGCAATAGACATTATTGTGATCTTACTGTGATGTGTGATTGGTTCAGTCTATGAACTGGAGTGTTGCCTTCATTTCCCTTAGGGACCTGCAGGTGTTCGAAGAGCTTTTCAGCTTTGCATGTCCTAAGTTCTTGTCCCCTGTGGTGCCCAACTACGACAACGTTCACCCCAACTACCACAAGGAACCCTTCCAGCAGCAGCTGAAGGTATTTGCAGAAGAGGTCCAACAACAGGCCCAGCTGTCCACCATCCGAAGGTAAAAATGCCATTTGCTGCTAGTAAATGTTTAACCAAAGCAACACACTTGACATACCTTGCTTACAGGGACTCAAACTTAGAAAATCATTTAGACAATACTGTATGTCTGTGATTACATCACTGTGCTGTCTTATGTGGTGTCAGACTCTACCTCAGTTGTGATGTGATATTACCAGTCTGCCTGCTTGTTCCTCACGATTAACGCTGCCATTCTGACTGTGCCACATTGCCCCTTTTCCTCAGCTTTCTCAAGTTGTACACCACTATGCCTGCCGCCAAACTGGCGGGGTTTCTGGATATGGCGGAACAAGAGTTCCGCATTCAGCTGCTAGTTTTCAAGCACAAAATGAAGAACCTGGTGTGGACCAGCGGCATCTCTGCTCTCGACGGAGAGTTCCAGTCCGCTTCTGAAGTCGACTTCTACGTTGACAAAGTATGCGTGCGTGCTGGGAAATTTATTAAGATTCTTGTTGTTATACTTTGCACGTCAGTCCTAGGACTTTGTGTCGAGGCACCAGATTAAAGTGTGTGTTTGTTTTCTAGGACATGATACATATTGCAGATGCCAAAGTTGCCCGCCGGTACGGTGACTTTTTCATCCGACAAATTCGCAAGTTTGAGGAGGTAAGGAAGGACCTGTTGGTGTCATCGATCATAGCGGTGAAGCGGTAGAATAAATAGTTCCATAAATATCCTGGTGTCTTTTTTTTTTTTTTTATACAAAATGTTTCTCATTTTTGCACACAGCTGAACCGAACTCTGATGAAGATGTCCGTTACTGGAAGTACTGGTTCCAGTAGCAGCACCAACACGTCCAGTCGTGCCACATAAGGCCCCACAGACCTGCTGTTGATTAAACCTGATTTTAAACTGCAGCTCTTGGCTCTGCCTGCATTCATCTTCAGTGCACCCCTTTGCCACTTCTCATTAAAAAGTATGACCATACAATGTACCCAACGCTGAAAAAGATGTTTTTCTATGTAGCTGTGTGAAAGCCGAATAAAAAGCATGAGCAGGTTTGCTGGAGTTTGATTATTTGATCATGACGGGGCCCCCCAGTCAGTTTAACTTTCATAGATCAGTGCATCGTCTCAAGTTCGGTCCACGGAGGATATGTCCAATTTGCTGTAACTGATCAAATCTTTTCAAAATTTCACCGGTAGCCAGTTTGGGTTTGTCAAATTATAAACTGGAATTGGTGATTCCGCTTGTAATAAATGCAGCCTGTTTTTGCCCCGGTTTATGGAATTATGACCTGCTTGTGAATGAATTTGTTAGGGCTAAAGTCATGTATCTAAATGGTGGGGTGGGGTGGGGTGGGGTGGGGTGGGGGTCTGGTCTTGAGCCCCAAAATTCACATCTTTTTACTTGTGTATTTTTACCTTTGTATACAAACACTTAAATGCAGTACTGATATTTATACTGCAAACTAGACGGTGAGTTCCTTCTTAATTTGCTATTTTGTTTACATCATTTGGCAAACGCTTTTCTCCAAAGTGACTTCGAATCGGCTCTGTTATCAGCCCACGCACCTTATTCACCGCCGTGACTTACGCTGCTAGATACGCTACTTACAATGGGTCACTCCTCCATACATCAGTGGAACACACACACACACACACACACTATGGGTGAACCTGAACAGCATGTCTTTAGACTGGGAGGAAACCAGAGCACAGCCTTGGAGAACATGCAAACTCCACACTGACCGAGCGCGGGGATGGAGCCCACGTCCTCTCGCACCACCCCGGCGCCGTGTCACCGTACTACCCAATTTTTGCCGTTGACAAGCCGTTTCCTTAATTTTTGAGGAAATCTTCAGTATGAAAAACACAACGCCGCTAAACAGGAGAATGAAATGCATAAGAAGTACTTGAATGAAGGGGAAGTTTCTGTGTGGTCGGCGAAAGGATTGTCTTTGATGAGAGATTTATCACCAATTATTACCTGTTGGTTTAGTCATCACCAATTCATTTTCTACTCGCCTCATGCGCGATGAATGAAACAACGTTCGGTCGCCAAAGGGCTCGTCCTGTATCCGAAGAAGAACGCATCGAAGCCCCACGTTTAGGAGAACGCACGAGCGAAACCGGAAGGACGTGCGAACGGGGCACAATGTCCTCCACACCTGAACTCGGTTTGGGTAGCGAGGCTATCGTGGCTCTGCTGTGCTTCTCTTAAAGTCTTTCAACTTGTACGTGTGAAGGTCCTCTGTAGCTTTTGTGTGGCGTAACATTTAACACCGTCAAATTAAATGCAGCAGATTATATCGTAAGACAATTTAAGGTATTCCGGGGGTTTCAACTTATCCAAAATCCACGTTAAATGCTGTTGTCATAATTGTGTCTGGGGGCGGGGCATCTCTTTGCCCCACCCCCCAACCCCAAAAGGTGAAGCCATAAATATTGTTCACAGAGTAGGGGCTGTAGGTTTGCTTCCTGCGGTCATGGCTCGGAGAAGTTGGTGGTCTTTAGCCAAAGCATGGCAGAAGTTGTTCTTAGCGGTGCTCTTATTGTCGGTGGGCTGTGCGAGCAGAGACCCGTAAGCTTTGCCCTTTCCTCTGCTGCTCTGGAATGGTTTGGCTGTTGTTTAGCCTTAAATTAAGTTGTAGCACGCTAAATATGGCGTTAAGGGTGTTGCTTGACTTAATGACAGAACTGGTCCTTTTTTAACCTCTCCTCCGAGAGTCTGGTGGGGTCTAAAATAATGGCCAAAAGATTCAAGTTCGTGCTCCGCTTAACCGACTGGCCTCGGTTGGCTGTAATTCCTTTTTACGCAGAGCCTTCCTGGTGACGTTTCCTGCGGTGATACCGGCTGGATCCCCGGGGATGCTGTGTGCCCACCTCCTTTACCCAAACGAATCTCTGCGCATGAATGTGTTCTTGGATGATGAGTCCCAAAGCACAACCTTGTTGGCAAAAACCACCAAGATGCCTTTCTTCAGTTGCTTTCAGTTTCAGGTTTGTTTCTGGGTGAACATCATCATAGCTTCTTCTCCTTTGGGTCTTACTACTACTACTACTACTACTGCTGCTGTTGCCTCCATGCCTTTGGATGTGCTGGCAGTAGCAAGTAATGCGTTAGTCCTCTTCCTAGGCCCCCGGTGTGAAAGAGGCATCTGTGCAGAGCATTAGGGTGGAGGTTCGAGGGTCCCGGTTTGTACTGAGGGATCAGCGCAAGGTCATGTTCCAGCCTGTCCGTCCTTCAACGTTCATTCAGACAGACAAGCCAGTCTACAAACCTGGACAGACAGGTGTGATTTATGCTCTTCAGAAGTGCTCTCTAGTGACATTGCACTAAGCTTTTAATACACAATGGCATGTGCTTCAGTATAAAATTTAAAAAAAAAAAAAAAAAATCTAGTCGATTGCATAAATGGCAAACCTAAAGATACTGCGCTGGGTACGCGTGTAACGTTTTCCGGCGGCGCAGTCCTGTTGCATGATGTTCTTGTCCCACAGTGTATTTCCGAGTAGTCACCTTGGATATGAACCTGGTTCCTGTTGATCAGCTGGTAAGTTCTTCTTCTCATTGGTGTCCCTTACATTGGATTGTGTTCTGGCTGCTGGGAAGTTCAGACTAACCGGGATCTCCCTTCTCTTCCTCTTCCTCCTCCTCCCCCCCCAAAGTATGACACAGTCTACTTGGAGGTAAGGTTGGAACGCTTAATCTCGTGGTCTAGTTGCACTATCTTTTTTTGCGAGGGGAATAATGTCTATTCTCTAACAGGATCCTAATAACAACCGCATTGACGAGTGGAACAACATCACCTCAAGCAGCAAGATCTTGGCGCTTTCCCATCCCTTGAGTACCGAATCTCCAGTGGGAATTTATCGCCTAGTCGTTTCGGTTGACCAGGAAACGACCGAGCAGACCTTTGCGGCCAGGGAATATGGTGTGTACCGCATTTTGATCCTCTGGCTCTACGGCGCTCTGCCTCGTGCCGCTCGAGCTGCGGCAGAATGTTGCCGGCGGTCCGCTAACGTTTTTTTTTTTTTTTTTCCTTCCCGTTAGTCTTGCCCAGGTTCGACGTAACGCTGAATGTGCCGTCGGAAGTAAATGCCGCGGAGCCTCAACTCGGACTCGAAGCCTGTGCAAAGTGAGTGTTCGTTTTGAAGAGAAACGTGTTCCCCCCTCTACCGGGAATTGTGAATGTGTGCGTTTGCTGGTTCGTTCTTCTCTCCAGGTACACCTATGGGCAGCCCGTATCTGGCAAAGCTGCGCTGGAATTGTGTAGGACTCCGTACCCGTGGATACGGGCCGAGGGTTCCCGTCAACGGTGTCTTGCGCGATCCGTCCCGGTGAGGAGCCGGTTCTCCTGAGACCGGGAGCGATGCCCCTGAAATGCCGACTTGTCGAGGAGAACCTCGACGCTATGGTGTCTTGTTCTTCTTCTGCAGTTGAACAAGTATGGCTGCGGCTCTTATGCCTTCAATGTGACATACTTCCTTGGTGAGGGGCTCCAGGATATGCTGAGCTTCACTGCTTCAGTAGAAGAGCAAGGAACAGGTGGGATAATGACTCGTATCCCTTAGCGCTGCGCAATGGGACTGGCCCTAATGCGTTAATCCCGGTCCAACCTCTTCAGATGCTCAGTGAATTAAATGGATGGTAATGTTGGCGCTTTAGATGACCAACGGCACCTACAGTTGATTGAACTAGTCGCTGAAATGACATGCTCGTACTGATGAGTGTTTGACGTGATCCGTGTCTCTCTCCCAGGCATCGCTCTGGCGCGGTCTGCCAATATAAACATGAATTACTCCGCTGGTAGCGTGTGGTTTGTTGACACCCCAGACTTCTATAATCCTGGCTCAGTTTTTCAGGGGAAAGTAAGTAATGGCTGAGGATGAGCCCATGGGTTTATGTTGTGAGAATTGTATGTGGCCTGAGAATATCCTTTCTCTTCCAGATTGTTCTTGTGGATTACAAGAGTTCACCCGTAGCTTACTGGCCCATTTACCTGTATAAAGGCTTTTGGGAACCCCTCAAGCTTCTCAGAAATCTTACGACTAACCGGTACGGTATGGCCTACTTCTCGGTGAACCTGACAGGTCAACTGAACGAGGAACTCCAGTTGAGGGTAATGGTTCTGTTTTTAATTGGCCTTTTTTGGTCCAACTTATTTCGGAAGTTGGTCTGTAGTAATTCCTGCTGTCTTTCAGGCGAGCTACTATCCTCCATCTGAGATTTTCCACATCCAGCCTCAGGCCCCATTCTACCAGGATGGGATGCACACGGTCTTGCCGTTTCTGCCTCGGAAGGCGGCATTCAGCTATCTCTCTGTACTGAACGCGGAGCGACCGCTTCCTTGCGGGACGGTGGTACCGATTGGTGTCCGGTACGCGTTGGTTGGAGACGAGCCTCAGGCTGACCCTCTAGACCTTAACTATGTGGTGAGTTCCGAAGCGGGAGGTGGAATGGGAGGCCTTTCGCTTCTGCCGTTGCCTCCTTATCTCGAGTTTCTCTCGCTGTAGAGAGGGGTATCCTAGCTTTCTTCCCCTCTCCGCGAACCACATTTGCAGGTCCTTTCCAGAGGAGCTATTGCTTCTTATGGGTCCCTGCGGATCAAGTGGCCCCTCGCCGGTGAGTGTACGGACAAGGCTCCGCTTTGCGACGGGACGGTAGGGAAAGGAATACTGAAATGCGACCTTCCGCTAATTGCAGCAACTGAAGGCAATACAACCATCTCGCTGAGAGTGAATCCTGAGCTGGCACCGGTGGTGCAAGTCCTGGTGTATGTTGCTCTGCCTGGTGGAACTGTGATCAGCGCAAGCATGGCTTTCACCACTGAGGAGTGTTTCAAATACAAGGTGTGTGGGCATGCTTGCCAACAGACCCCTGAGATGAGGTCGTGCGTGCGTGCGTGTGCGTGGTCCTGCCTGTAAATAATGGGCGGTATTGAGCTACGATATCTCTGAGCAGGTTGCGCTGGACTTCTCTCCGCCTGCTGCTGTTCCTGGAGAAAATGGCACGCTGAAAATCCAGGCTCGACTTGGCGCGTTGTGTGCCCTGACTGCTGTGGACCAGAGTGTGTTACTGCTTGATAAAGGGAAGCGCCTGGATGCAAGCAAGGTAAGATGTTTGGTTTGGTGAGCTGCCCTTGATGTTTTAAAATGCCTTATGAGACTGCAGGTGGCATAGTGATCAGAGCTGTTGAATACTGTAGGATGTTTCAGGCAGGCAATATACCTTGAATTGCTCATAAAACTAAGTTCTTGCATATGCATATTGTTGACGTTGTAAAACCTACATCGTTGTCCAAGGGACTTTGCGGCGGCGGCGGCGTCGTCTCAACATCGTGAATTGTACTCGACACCTTCCTGTCCATCTCCTGGAATGGTTTAGTTTGTCATGTGATTTCACAGGACCTGTGGAAAGACCAAATGTGTTGTACTGCTTCGAACAATTGTCCCTCTTTCTTTCTTTCCTCGTGGACAACTCTGCATCTGAGCAGATCTTCAATTTGCTGCCGGTCCAAATGAGTACGTCCATACCGTACATGGCGGAGGATCCTGAGGTGTGTCCGCAAGTGAGACTGAAGCGTTTTGTAGCACCGCAGGAGGGAATGGATTCTTCTAATGCATTTCAAGTAAGTTGGGGTGCTACCTGATCCCTTAATGTGGGAAGGGCGGAGTATTTGTCAGATGTAAATGGGTGACCTATACTCGTCCACGTGTACACTTCCGGTTGTCTCTCCACCTTAGGCTGTGGGCCTGAAGGTGGCCACAAGTTTAGTGGCGGTACCACCGTTCTGCCTTTCCTTCATGGGGAAGGATTACCGTTCCGGTTACCGTGCACCAGGGGGTGAGGAGCCTTTACGTGATGGTGTCCTCCTTGATTATTGACTGGTGGAATGACCCGAATGTGCCGTTGGGATGCGAATGAATGTTTTCTCAAACCTTCAAGGCTTTGTTCCGTTTGGCGCGAAAGCTGCGCTCTTGCCCGAGTCGACTCCGGTGGAAACGGTGCGCGCCTTCTTCCCCGAAACGTGGATCTGGGACCTTGTCCGAGTGGGGTATGATGACTACGTAAATATTTTTGTGCCTCGAACTGCAGGTGTATGGCTCTTTCCGGTAAGAGCAGGCATTTGTGCCAAGTAACTGTAGCTCAAATGTAGTGGGGTGAGGAGTTGTATTCCCGATACACCACCTTTTTGGAGCTGTTGAAGTCAATTTTATGCAGTGACCGTCAAATTGCGTTACCTTGCAGGGACTCTGGGTCTGTGAAGGTGCCTCTCACTATGCCAGATACAATCACCACCTGGGAAGCGGATGCCTTCTGCTTGGCTGATATTGGCATCAGTCTGGCTCCCCCAACAAACATCACGGTCTTCCAGCCATTTTTCCTGGAGATCACCTTGCCTTACTCTCTTGTCCGGGGAGAGCGCTTTGACCTGAAGGCAACTGTATTCAACTACCTTACCAAGTGCATCATGGTATGTTGGCTTCAGATGCAGCTTGAAGGAATTGCCTGTTGCGTCAGTTCAGTTGTTTGTATTGACAATGTGAGCTTTTTGAAAGCCGCTGACCTGATGCTTTGATCAGGTTAAGGTAACGGCAGCGCCGTCCTCGGCCTACAGACTGGACCCTTGCCCTGGCTGTCGGTATTCCTCGTGCCTGTGTGCCAGTGAGACAAAGACTTTCCAGTGGGTTCTCGTTGCCGCTGTCCTTGGTGAGGTCTTGTTAAATGGCGGCGTACATACAGCCTCCTATCCTTGGGTGGGGAACTCGCCGTAAGACTCCCGGTGTTCTCAGGGTCCGTAAACGTGTCGGTGAGTGCGGAGGCTGTGGGGTCCCAGACCGTCTGTAACAACGAGATGGTGACTGTGCCGGACAGGGGCCGGATTGACTCGGTATCCCGTGCCCTGCTGATCAAGGTAAAAACGCTTCCTTTTCTTCTACAAAGGGTAGATTTGTGGTGACTTCACGGGCGCTAAAGTTTGCAGTACAGTAACAAGAATATGAATTTTCAACCTGCAGGCTGAAGGAACCGAGAAGACTGACTGCTACAGCTTTCTACTCTGTCCTAATGGTAAAGGCAGTTTGGGTAGTCTTTCTAATCTGTATGGAAGGATTTTTCCATTCCCTGCAGAGATTCCCCCCCCCCCCCCCAAAGTAATGGCGCACTCTTTCATCTAGCTCCTTTTGAAATGAGCTCCAGGGAGTCAATTGGTTGACTGCATACTGTAGCTTAATGCTTTGGGATTGGAAGAAATGGTCATGTAGCACTACTGCCTGCTTGCAGTTTGGGGCAATGTTGGTTGAAGGTCTGGGGATTTTGGTCACTGTCACCCTTTTCTTTCTCATAAAGGTGAACTGCAGGCTTTTATATTTTATACTTCCTAACACATAACAACAAATCGCCAGCTGAACAATCTGTTCCTTCTACAGGGGGTACTTCCCAAGAGCAGTTAGACTTGTCGCTCCCTGTGAATGTGGTGGAAGGGTCGGCTCGTGCTTCAGTTTCTGTAGTGGGTAAGACTTCTTCTTCTTCTTCTCATCCAGTGCCAGGTGTCGCTGGTCATCCTTTTCTACTGGAATGTGTTCCTCGCTTCTACATGCCTCCTTTTTCTTTGACAACGTTTTACTGGAACTAGAGAACTTGATCTCAAATGGCTCGTTAAGACTGTTCTGAGGTCCCACGTTCATAACCGGAACTGCGTTTAGTTCATGAACTCTGTCCCTACTTCCATGCAGGAGATATAATGGGCCAAGCTCTGAAAAATATGGGTGACCTTTTGTCCATGCCATATGGCTGTGGGGAGCAGAACATAGCTGTCCTAGCCTCTGACGTGTACATAATGCAGTACCTGCAGTCAACTGGGCAACTGACCCCTGTTCTCTTGGAAAAGGCAACCGACTTCCTCAAAATTGGTCAGTTCCGTTCCGCAACTTGGAATGCGAGCAAATCGGAGTCTCTGGATAAGGTGCTCCACTAAGGAGCTGGTGATGACTTGTCTAATGGGGTCACGTTTTGCCTTAATGGTACGGCTAGGCTACCAGAGGCAGCTGAACTACAGGAACAGCAATGGCTCTTTCTCTACGTTCCCCGGTGGAGAAGGGAATAACTGGTGAGTTACTCGGCTTGTTCCCGGAAGCCTGTAATTCCGGAATGACTTCCCGGTGGTGAAACAAATTGCCCTCTTTTCAGGTTGACTGCATTTGTTATGAGGGCTTTCTCCAAGGCCCAAGCATTTACCTACGTGGACCCCAGAACCATTGAAGAAGCGCAGGCTTGGCTGCTAACGACTCAGAAGCCTGATGGATGCTTCGGAACTACAGGGAAGCTCTTTCACAGTGGCTTGAAGGCAAGTATGGCGGCCAAGTTCCGCACCACGTGTTGGTTGCTGTTGCTGGGCAACTTCTCAAGCTGTACCCTCCTGTTACAGGGTGGAGTGGAAGGAGAGGTGATGCTTACTGCATACATTGCTGTGGCATTGCTGGAGAGCAATCTATCGGTGAGCACTGGATGTTGGCGTGAGGAGTATATTGGTAACTGCCACCAATTAGGGTGTGTGTGTGTGTGTGTGTGTGTGTGTGTGTGTGTGTGTGTGTGGTAGCAATTCCTTAATGCTGAGCTATAACCCATTTTCTCCAAGCACCCCGCGCTGAACCTCAGCTTGGCCTGCCTGAGGTCGGACGTCAGCTACCTGACGAGCACCTACACGACAGCCCTGATGGCTTACGCCTTCAGCTTAGCTGGAGACGGGGAGAAACGGGCCCAGCTGATGACGCGTCTATACGGCCTTGCCGTTACGGAAGGTAGGCCGCGTTCCTTTTTGGCCTTGTTCTTACGGGCGGGGGTCTGAGTTCTTAACTTGCCTTTATATGTTGCAGGGGGCCTCCTGCACTGGTCGCAATCTGCCTCGGAGACCGCGGGCTCCCTGACTGTGGAAATGACCTCCTACGTTCTGTTGGCGGTGCTCTCTACCGCCGCGCCGCTGTCGGCCGCTGAGCTCGGCTACGCGACGGGGATTGTCCGCTGGCTGGTGAAGCAACAGAATGCCTACGGAGGGTTCTCTTCCACGCAGGTATGATGCGTGACGCCTGGTCTCCGCTGTGAATAAAGCTTGGACTTGCCCCTCCGGCTAACGGGAGAAGCGATGGGTTGCTTTGCCGGGGAATGTGTCCGTTAAATTCTGTATTTGCGCAGGACACGGTAGTGGCCCTGCAGGCGCTTGCTCTCTATTCGACGATGGTGAAGAATCCAGGAGGCTCCAGCACGGTGACTGTGCGGTCAGCCAGCGGTCAGCAGCAAGTCTTTGCTGTCAATCTTGGCAACAAGTTGGTTTACCAAGAAAGGATGCTGCAGGATGTCAAGGGGCGCTACAGCATTGTGGTTCAGGGTGGAAGCTGCGTCTCCGTGCAGGTCGGTTAAGCTGATGTCCGGGCTGATTGTGTAGGGTACTTCTCCTCCTCCACCCCCGGGAGGAGGAGTACTGGATTGGTCTCGCGATATCTTGACGAGCGGTCCCGTGATATCTTTGCCCTGCCTGCGATTTCAGCTGACGGTCCGTTACAACATTCCCACTCCCGTACTCCAGTCCTCGTTCCGTGCCGTCGCTCGCGTGAGGAGCGACTGCGGAGGTGCTTTGACGCTGACTATTGGGATCCAGTAAGTAGATCCATTAGGAGAAATGGGCTCCTGAGACGGATAAGCGCTGAAGCCGAACCGGATGATACTAGACCCAAAACTCTCGCTCTCCTTTTGTTGCAGATATACCGGCTTGCGGGAAAGAACCAACATGGTGATTCTGGAGATCGAGCTGTTGTCCGGGTTTGCCCTTAATCAATCCTCATTGGAACAGGTAGCTAATGGCATGAGAGCTATTACTTGTTGCGCCTGTATTTGGGACTCTCTTCCTCCTCCCTCCCCAGTCCATTAAGCACATTGTATTCCCCCCTTCCCAACAGCTGAAGAAATCTGCTATGGTACAGCAAATCGATCAACAGGATGATCACATTACAGTGTATTTAACAGAGGTAAGTTTGCCCACATGGAGTCTAGTTCCAGAGTTCAGATTCTGGTGTGCATTCTGTACGCTGGAGGACAAGGCTGGGGAAACTGCCTTCCCGGAAACGAAAATCTGGGCAAGTGGCAGGCGGGACTTAAAGCGGTAACTTGTGTAACTTGTGTCAAGAGTCTCTCTCAAATTTTGCTTCAGGTCAGAACGGAGTTGTAGGGAAAAGCAGAACGTGCTTGTCCGTGAAATTCTCGTCACTGACGTCTTTCTCGACCAGTTGCAGAGAGACGTTCCTGTGTCCTACGCCCTCGACATGACGCAGCGGCTCAAAGTCGGCAACCTGAAGCCAGCTGCGATCAAGATATTTGACTACTACCAGACGGGTAAGGGCTCTCCGTGCGTATGACGGGCTGGGCTGTGGGGCTTGTTTAAACCTGAAGTCTTCCTGGAACCGTGTGCCACGTGATCAATTGTGTTGTCTTTCAGGTGACCAAGCAATGGCAGAGTACTCCTCCCCGTGTAAATGAGCAAATGTGGCTTTGCTGCAGTCTGGTGATCTATGGTGCTGGAAGAGTCAATTGTTTGTCGCAACTTCATATTGCAATAAAAGTGTCATTCAAAAACAAGTGGCTTTTTCTTTCCCTTTATTTCAACCCACCCCTAACTACTTGAACTGGATACTGCAAAGCAGACCTATGGTAAATGGGGCTCCTGTAGTTCAGTTTGTGTCTAGCTTGTTTGACTTGACGTACTGGTTATTTCAGGATTTTTGTTCCTGCTTTGCCGGTATTTTCCTGTTACTCCTCCTCCTCCTCCCTGTGTCCTGACATCGCAATGCAATTAAGGAATTAAATAATTTCTTCCTCATGGTTAAATTCTCCCATTGCTGCTTGGTCTCTGTATAAAGGCTTTAGGGGAAACTCTGGTCTTACCACTGACCAGAATCCTTGTAGCCTGCTTCTCAAGTGTACTCTTCTCCCCCCCCTGCTGTGCTAAGCATTGGGTTCAAAAAAACCCCCCCCCAAGTTCAATAAGCTCAATGTTGTGGGGTATTAGCGGTGTCAATGGCTTTCGTCCGTGCGCGTTGTCCCGGAAGCATAGTCTGATGCGGCGTATACACGGGGTAGCATGACGGCCCATTGCAGGGCAGCTACTGTAAGTATTGACCATCTGTATTATGTCCTTGTTCAAAGCTACTTGTGCTGTTTGCATGCAAAAGGATGTACCTACTCAGTTCATCAACAATGTGTGTCAAAGGTACTACAACCGGAGCGGGTGCTCTTGCCAGTGGGTCGCCCTCAAAGTGTTGTCTTCCATTTGGCTCCTAGAACCTCCTCAACACGTGTACCATCTACATGTTAGGGTGGTGTTCTGACACGCATCTCAGTTCAGCGTACTATACCGAAATTCGTGGAGCAATTAAACTTTTTTTTTTTTTTCCCCCCCCCCTCCTTCATTAAAGGACATCTTTGAAGAAATGTCCTTTTACCCTGTTCTCAGTCATCCTCTTGTATTCACTGATCAATTTGGTTCATGAAAACCAATTAAATCACTTACGGTGCGGTACTAACAGCACCTCAGTTAAGCCCATGTACATGATTTTAGTCCAGGTCTTGAGTTTATGTACCTGATATTGTTCATAACTACCCATGTCCATTTGTGCAATAGACATTATTGTGATCTTACTGTGACGTGTGATTGGTTCAGTCTATGAACTGGAGTGTTGCCTTCATTTCCCTTAGGGACCTGCAGGTGTTCAAAGAGCTTTTCAGCTTTGCATGTCCTAAGTTCTTGTCCCCTGTGGTGCCCAACTACCACAAGGAACCCTTCCAGCAGCAGCTGAAGGTTATTTGCAGAAGAGGTCCAGCAACAGGCCCAGCTGTCCACCATCCGAAGGTAAAAATGCCATTTGCTGCTAGTAAATGTTTAACCAAAGCAACACACCTGACATACCTTGCTTACAGGGACTCAAACTTAGAAAATCATTTAGACAATACTGTATGTCTGTGATTACATCACTGTGCTGTCTTATGTGGTGTCAGACTCTACCTCAGTTGTGATGTGATATTACCAGTCTGCCTGCTTGTTCCTCACGATTAACGCTGCCATTCTGACTGTGCCACATTGCCCCTTTTCCTCAGCTTTCTCAAGTTGTACACCACTATGCCTGCCGCCAAACTGGCGGGGTTTCTGGATATGGCGGAACAAGAGTTCCGCATTCAGCTGCTAGTTTTCAAGCACAAAATGAAGAACCTGGTGTGGACCAGCGGCATCTCTGCTCTCGACGGAGAGTTCCAGTCCGCTTCTGAAGTCGACTTCTACGTTGACAAAGTATGCGTGCGTGCTGGGAAATTTATTAAGATTCTTGTTGTTATACTTTGCACGTCAGTCCTAGGACTTTGTGTCGAGGCACCAGATTAAAGTGTGTGTTTGTTTTCTAGGACATGATACATATTGCAGATGCCAAAGTTGCCCGCCGGTACGGTGACTTTTTCATCCGACAAATTCGCAAGTTTGAGGAGGTAAGGAAGGACCTGTTGGTGTCATCGATCATAGCGGTGAAGCGGTAGAATAAATAGTTCCATAAATATCCTGGTGTCTTTTTTTTTTTTTTTTTACAAAATGTTTCTCATTTTTGCACACAGCTGAACCGAACTCTGATGAAGATGTCCGTTACTGGAAGTACTGGTTCCAGTAGCAGCACCAACACGTCCAGTCGTGCCACATAAGGCCCCACAGACCTGCTGTTGATTAAACCTGATTTTAAACTGCAGCTCTTGGCTCTGCCTGCATTCATCTTCAGTGCACCCCTTTGCCACTTCTCATTAAAAAGTATGACCATACAATGTACCCAACGCTGAAAAAGATGTTTTTCTATGTAGCTGTGTGAAAGCCGAATAAAAAGCATGAGCAGGTTTGCTGGAGTTTGATTATTTGATCATGACGGGGCCCCCAGTCAGTTTAACTTTCATAGATCAGTGCATCGTCTCAAGTTCGGTCCACGGAGGATATGTCCAATTTGCTGTAACTGATCAAATCTTTTCAAAATTTCACCGGTAGCCAGTTTGGGTTTGTCAAATTATAAACTGGAATTGGTGATTCCGCTTGTAATAAATGCAGCCTGTTTTTGCCCCGGTTTATGGAATTATGACCTGCTTGTGAATGAATTTGTTAGGGCTAAAGTCATGTATCTAAATGGTGGGGTGGGGTGGGGTGGGGTGGGGTGGGGGGTCTGGTCTTGAGCCCCAAAATTCACATCTTTTTACTTGTGTATTTTTACCTTTGTATACAAACACTTAAATGCAGTACTGATATTTATACTGCAAACTAGACGGTGAGTTCCTTCTTAATTTGCTATTTTGTTTACATCATTTGGCAAACGCTTTTCTCCAAAGTGACTTCGAATCGGCTCTGTTATCAGCCCACGCACCTTATTCACCGCCGTGACTTACGCTGCTAGATACGCTACTTACAATGGGTCACTCCTCCATACATCAGTGGAACACACACACACACACACACACTATGGGTGAACCTGAACAGCATGTCTTTAGACTGGGAGGAAACCAGAGCACAGCCTTGGAGAACATGCAAACTCCACACTGACCGAGCGCGGGGATGGAGCCCACGTCCTCTCGCACCACCCCGGCGCTGTGTCACCGTACTACCCAATTTTTGCCGTTGACAAGCCGTTTCCTTAATTTTTGAGGAAATCTTCAGTATGAAAAACACAACGCCGCTAAACAGGAGAATGAAATGCATAAGAAGTACTTGAATGAAGGGGAAGTTTCTGTGTGGTCGGCGAAAGGATTGTCTTTGATGAGAGATTTATCACCAATTATTACCTGTTGGTTTAGTCATCACCAATTCATTTTCTACTCGCCTCATGCGCGATGAATGAAACAACGTTCGGTCGCCAAAGGGCTCGTCCTGTATCCGAAGAAGAACGCATCGAAGCCCCACGTTTAGGAGAACGCACGAGCGAAACCGGAAGGACGTGCGAACGGGGCACAATGTCCTCCACACCTGAACTCGGTTTGGGTAGCGAGGCTATCGTGGCTCTGCTGTGCTTCTCTTAAAGTCTTTCAACTTGTACGTGTGAAGGTCCTCTGTAGCTTTTGTGTGGCGTAACATTTAACACCGTCAAATTAAATGCAGCAGATTATATCGTAAGACAATTTAAGGTATTCCGGGGGTTTCAACTTATCCAAAATCCACGTTAAATGCTGTTGTCATAATTGTGTCTGGGGGCGGGGCATCTCTTTGCCCCACCCCCCAACCCCAAAAGGTGAAGCCATAAATATTGTTCACAGAGTAGGGGCTGTAGGTTTGCTTCCTGCGGTCATGGCTCGGAGAAGTTGGTGGTCTTTAGCCAAAGCATGGCAGAAGTTGTTCTTAGCGGTGCTCTTATTGTCGGTGGGCTGTGCGAGCAGAGACCCGTAAGCTTTGCCCTTTCCTCTGCTGCTCTGGAATGGTTTGGCTGTTGTTTAGCCTTAAATTAAGTTGTAGCACGCTAAATATGGCGTTAAGGGTGTTGCTTGACTTAATGACAGAACTGGTCCTTTTTTAACCTCTCCTCCGAGAGTCTGGTGGGGTCTAAAATAATGGCCAAAAGATTCAAGTTCGTGCTCCGCTTAACCGACTGGCCTCGGTTGGCTGTAATTCCTTTTTACGCAGAGCCTTCCTGGTGACGTTTCCTGCGGTGATACCGGCTGGATCCCCGGGGATGCTGTGTGCCCACCTCCTTTACCCAAACGAATCTCTGCGCATGAATGTGTTCTTGGATGATGAGTCCCAAAGCACAACCTTGTTGGCAAAAACCACCAAGATGCCTTTCTTCAGTTGCTTTCAGTTTCAGGTTTGTTTCTGGGTGAACATCATCATAGCTTCTTCTCCTTTGGGTCTTACTACTACTACTACTACTGCTGCTGTTGCCTCCATGCCTTTGGATGTGCTGGCAGTAGCAAGTAATGCGTTAGTCCTCTTCCTAGGCCCCCGGTGTGAAAGAGGCATCTGTGCAGAGCATTAGGGTGGAGGTTCGAGGGTCCCGGTTTGTACTGAGGGATCAGCGCAAGGTCATGTTCCAGCCTGTCCGTCCTTCAACGTTCATTCAGACAGACAAGCCAGTCTACAAACCTGGACAGACAGGTGTGATTTATGCTCTTCAGAAGTGCTCTCTAGTGACATTGCACTAAGCTTTTAATACACAATGGCATGTGCTTCAGTATAAAATTTAAAAAAAAAAAAAAAAATCTAGTCGATTGCATAAATGGCAAACCTAAAGATACTGCGCTGGGTACGCGTGTAACGTTTTCCGGCGGCGCAGTCCTGTTGCATGATGTTCTTGTCCCACAGTGTATTTCCGAGTAGTCACCTTGGATATGAACCTGGTTCCTGTTGATCAGCTGGTAAGTTCTTCTTCTCATTGGTGTCCCTTACATTGGATTGTGTTCTGGCTGCTGGGAAGTTCAGACTAACCGGGATCTCCCTTCTCTTCCTCTTCCTCCTCCTCCCCCCCCAAAGTATGACACAGTCTACTTGGAGGTAAGGTTGGAACGCTTAATCTCGTGGTCTAGTTGCACTATCTTTTTTTGCGAGGGGAATAATGTCTATTCTCTAACAGGATCCTAATAACAACCGCATTGACGAGTGGAACAACATCACCTCAAGCAGCAAGATCTTGGCGCTTTCCCATCCCTTGAGTACCGAATCTCCAGTGGGAATTTATCGCCTAGTCGTTTCGGTTGACCAGGAAACGACCGAGCAGACCTTTGCGGCCAGGGAATATGGTGTGTACCGCATTTTGATCCTCTGGCTCTACGGCGCTCTGCCTCGTGCCGCTCGAGCTGCGGCAGAATGTTGCCGGCGGTCCGCTAACGTTTTTTTTTTTTTTTTTCCTTCCCGTTAGTCTTGCCCAGGTTCGACGTAACGCTGAATGTGCCGTCGGAAGTAAATGCCGCGGAGCCTCAACTCGGACTCGAAGCCTGTGCAAAGTGAGTGTTCGTTTTGAAGAGAAACGTGTTCCCCCTCTACCGGGAATTGTGAATGTGTGCGTTTGCTGGTTCGTTCTTCTCTCCAGGTACACCTATGGGCAGCCCGTATCTGGCAAAGCTGCGCTGGAATTGTGTAGGACTCCGTACCCGTGGATACGGGCCGAGGGTTCCCGTCAACGGTGTCTTGCGCGATCCGTCCCGGTGAGGAGCCGGTTCTCCTGAGACCGGGAGCGATGCCCCTGAAATGCCGACTTGTCGAGGAGAACCTCGACGCTATGGTGTCTTGTTCTTCTTCTGCAGTTGAACAAGTATGGCTGCGGCTCTTATGCCTTCAATGTGACATACTTCCTTGGTGAGGGGCTCCAGGATATGCTGAGCTTCACTGCTTCAGTAGAAGAGCAAGGAACAGGTGGGATAATGACTCGTATCCCTTAGCGCTGCGCAATGGGACTGGCCCTAATGCGTTAATCCCGGTCCAACCTCTTCAGATGCTCAGTGAATTAAATGGATGGTAATGTTGGCGCTTTAGATGACCAACGGCACCTACAGTTGATTGAACTAGTCGCTGAAATGACATGCTCGTACTGATGAGTGTTTGACGTGATCCGTGTCTCTCTCCCAGGCATCGCTCTGGCGCGGTCTGCCAATATAAACATGAATTACTCCGCTGGTAGCGTGTGGTTTGTTGACACCCCAGACTTCTATAATCCTGGCTCAGTTTTTCAGGGGAAAGTAAGTAATGGCTGAGGATGAGCCCATGGGTTTATGTTGTGAGAATTGTATGTGGCCTGAGAATATCCTTTCTCTTCCAGATTGTTCTTGTGGATTACAAGAGTTCACCCGTAGCTTACTGGCCCATTTACCTGTATAAAGGCTTTTGGGAACCCCTCAAGCTTCTCAGAAATCTTACGACTAACCGGTACGGTATGGCCTACTTCTCGGTGAACCTGACAGGTCAACTGAACGAGGAACTCCAGTTGAGGGTAATGGTTCTGTTTTTAATTGGCCTTTTTTGGTCCAACTTATTTCGGAAGTTGGTCTGTAGTAATTCCTGCTGTCTTTCAGGCGAGCTACTATCCTCCATCTGAGATTTTCCACATCCAGCCTCAGGCCCCATTCTACCAGGATGGGATGCACACGGTCTTGCCGTTTCTGCCTCGGAAGGCGGCATTCAGCTATCTCTCTGTACTGAACGCGGAGCGACCGCTTCCTTGCGGGACGGTGGTACCGATTGGTGTCCGGTACGCGTTGGTTGGAGACGAGCCTCAGGCTGACCCTCTAGACCTTAACTATGTGGTGAGTTCCGAAGCGGGAGGTGGAATGGGAGGCCTTTCGCTTCTGCCGTTGCCTCCTTATCTCGAGTTTCTCTCGCTGTAGAGAGGGGTATCCTAGCTTTCTTCCCCTCTCCGCGAACCACATTTGCAGGTCCTTTCCAGAGGAGCTATTGCTTCTTATGGGTCCCTGCGGATCAAGTGGCCCCTCGCCGGTGAGTGTACGGACAAGGCTCCGCTTTGCGACGGGACGGTAGGGAAAGGAATACTGAAATGCGACCTTCCGCTAATTGCAGCAACTGAAGGCAATACAACCATCTCGCTGAGAGTGAATCCTGAGCTGGCACCGGTGGTGCAAGTCCTGGTGTATGTTGCTCTGCCTGGTGGAACTGTGATCAGCGCAAGCATGGCTTTCACCACTGAGGAGTGTTTCAAATACAAGGTGTGTGGGCATGCTTGCCAACAGACCCCTGAGATGAGGTCGTGCGTGCGTGTGCGTGGTCCTGCCTGTAAATAATGGGCGGTATTGAGCTACGATATCTCTGAGCAGGTTGCGCTGGACTTCTCTCCGCCTGCTGCTGTTCCTGGAGAAAATGGCACGCTGAAAATCCAGGCTCGACTTGGCGCGTTGTGTGCCCTGACTGCTGTGGACCAGAGTGTGTTACTGCTTGATAAAGGGAAGCGCCTGGATGCAAGCAAGGTAAGATGTTTGGTTTGGTGAGCTGCCCTTGATGTTTTAAAATGCCTTATGAGACTGCAGGTGGCATAGTGATCAGAGCTGTTGAATACTGTAGGATGTTTCAGGCAGGCAATATACCTTGAATTGCTCATAAAACTAAGTTCTTGCATATGCATATTGTTGACGTTGTAAAACCTACATCGTTGTCCAAGGGACTTTGCGGCGGCGGCGGCGTCGTCTCAACATCGTGAATTGTACTCGACACCTTCCTGTCCATCTCCTGGAATGGTTTAGTTTGTCATGTGATTTCACAGGACCTGTGGAAAGACCAAATGTGTTGTACTGCTTCGAACAATTGTCCCTCTTTCTTTCTTTCCTCGTGGACAACTCTGCATCTGAGCAGATCTTCAATTTGCTGCCGGTCCAAATGAGTACGTCCATACCGTACATGGCGGAGGATCCTGAGGTGTGTCCGCAAGTGAGACTGAAGCGTTTTGTAGCACCGCAGGAGGGAATGGATTCTTCTAATGCATTTCAAGTAAGTTGGGGTGCTACCTGATCCCTTAATGTGGGAAGGGCGGAGTATTTGTCAGATGTAAATGGGTGACCTATACTCGTCCACGTGTACACTTCCGGTTGTCTCTCCACCTTAGGCTGTGGGCCTGAAGGTGGCCACAAGTTTAGTGGCGGTACCACCGTTCTGCCTTTCCTTCATGGGGAAGGATTACCGTTCCGGTTACCGTGCACCAGGGGGTGAGGAGCCTTTACGTGATGGTGTCCTCCTTGATTATTGACTGGTGGAATGACCCGAATGTGCCGTTGGGATGCGAATGAATGTTTTCTCAAACCTTCAAGGCTTTGTTCCGTTTGGCGCGAAAGCTGCGCTCTTGCCCGAGTCGACTCCGGTGGAAACGGTGCGCGCCTTCTTCCCCGAAACGTGGATCTGGGACCTTGTCCGAGTGGGGTATGATGACTACGTAAATATTTTTGTGCCTCGAACTGCAGGTGTATGGCTCTTTCCGGTAAGAGCAGGCATTTGTGCCAAGTAACTGTAGCTCAAATGTAGTGGGGTGAGGAGTTGTATTCCCGATACACCACCTTTTTGGAGCTGTTGAAGTCAATTTTATGCAGTGACCGTCAAATTGCGTTACCTTGCAGGGACTCTGGGTCTGTGAAGGTGCCTCTCACTATGCCAGATACAATCACCACCTGGGAAGCGGATGCCTTCTGCTTGGCTGATATTGGCATCAGTCTGGCTCCCCCAACAAACATCACGGTCTTCCAGCCATTTTTCCTGGAGATCACCTTGCCTTACTCTCTTGTCCGGGGAGAGCGCTTTGACCTGAAGGCAACTGTATTCAACTACCTTACCAAGTGCATCATGGTATGTTGGCTTCAGATGCAGCTTGAAGGAATTGCCTGTTGCGTCAGTTCAGTTGTTTGTATTGACAATGTGAGCTTTTTGAAAGCCGCTGACCTGATGCTTTGATCAGGTTAAGGTAACGGCAGCGCCGTCCTCGGCCTACAGACTGGACCCTTGCCCTGGCTGTCGGTATTCCTCGTGCCTGTGTGCCAGTGAGACAAAGACTTTCCAGTGGGTTCTCGTTGCCGCTGTCCTTGGTGAGGTCTTGTTAAATGGCGGCGTACATACAGCCTCCTATCCTTGGGTGGGGAACTCGCCGTAAGACTCCCGGTGTTCTCAGGGTCCGTAAACGTGTCGGTGAGTGCGGAGGCTGTGGGGTCCCAGACCGTCTGTAACAACGAGATGGTGACTGTGCCGGACAGGGGCCGGATTGACTCGGTATCCCGTGCCCTGCTGATCAAGGTAAAAACGCTTCCTTTTCTTCTACAAAGGGTAGATTTGTGGTGACTTCACGGGCGCTAAAGTTTGCAGTACAGTAACAAGAATATGAATTTTCAACCTGCAGGCTGAAGGAACCGAGAAGACTGACTGCTACAGCTTTCTACTCTGTCCTAATGGTAAAGGCAGTTTGGGTAGTCTTTCTAATCTGTATGGAAGGATTTTTCCATTCCCTGCAGAGATTCCCCCCCCCCCCCCAAAGTAATGGCGCACTCTTTCATCTAGCTCCTTTTGAAATGAGCTCCAGGGAGTCAATTGGTTGACTGCATACTGTAGCTTAATGCTTTGGGATTGGAAGAAATGGTCATGTAGCACTACTGCCTGCTTGCAGTTTGGGGCAATGTTGGTTGAAGGTCTGGGGATTTTGGTCACTGTCACCCTTTTCTTTCTCATAAAGGTGAACTGCAGGCTTTTATATTTTATACTTCCTAACACATAACAACAAATCGCCAGCTGAACAATCTGTTCCTTCTACAGGGGGTACTTCCCAAGAGCAGTTAGACTTGTCGCTCCCTGTGAATGTGGTGGAAGGGTCGGCTCGTGCTTCAGTTTCTGTAGTGGGTAAGACTTCTTCTTCTTCTTCTCATCCAGTGCCAGGTGTCGCTGGTCATCCTTTTCTACTGGAATGTGTTCCTCGCTTCTACATGCCTCCTTTTTCTTTGACAACGTTTTACTGGAACTAGAGAACTTGATCTCAAATGGCTCGTTAAGACTGTTCTGAGGTCCCACGTTCATAACCGGAACTGCGTTTAGTTCATGAACTCTGTCCCTACTTCCATGCAGGAGATATAATGGGCCAAGCTCTGAAAAATATGGGTGACCTTTTGTCCATGCCATATGGCTGTGGGGAGCAGAACATAGCTGTCCTAGCCTCTGACGTGTACATAATGCAGTACCTGCAGTCAACTGGGCAACTGACCCCTGTTCTCTTGGAAAAGGCAACCGACTTCCTCAAAATTGGTCAGTTCCGTTCCGCAACTTGGAATGCGAGCAAATCGGAGTCTCTGGATAAGGTGCTCCACTAAGGAGCTGGTGAGGCTTGTCTAATGGGGTCACGTTTTGCCTTAATGGTACGGCTAGGCTACCAGAGGCAGCTGAACTACAGGAACAGCAATGGCTCTTTCTCTACGTTCCCCGGTGGAGAAGGGAATAACTGGTGAGTTACTCGGCTTGTTCCCGGAAGCCTGTAATTCCGGAATGACTTCCCGGTGGTGAAACAAATTGCCCTCTTTTCAGGTTGACTGCATTTGTTATGAGGGCTTTCTCCAAGGCCCAAGCATTTACCTACGTGGACCCCAGAACCATTGAAGAAGCGCAGGCTTGGCTGCTAACGACTCAGAAGCCTGATGGATGCTTCGGAACTACAGGGAAGCTCTTTCACAGTGGCTTGAAGGCAAGTATGGCGGCCAAGTTCCGCACCACGTGTTGGTTGCTGTTGCTGGGCAACTTCTCAAGCTGTACCCTCCTGTTACAGGGTGGAGTGGAAGGAGAGGTGATGCTTACTGCATACATTGCTGTGGCATTGCTGGAGAGCAATCTATCGGTGAGCACTGGATGTTGGCGTGAGGAGTATAGTGGTAACTGCCACCAATTAGGCTGCGCGTGCGTGCGTGCGTGCGTGCGTGCGTGTGTGTGTGTGTGGTAGCAATTCCTTAATGCTGAGCTATAACCCATTTTCTCCAAGCACCCCGCGCTGAACCTCAGCTTGGCCTGCCTGAGGTCGGACGTCAGCTACCTGACGAGCACCTACACGACAGCCCTGATGGCTTACGCCTTCAGCTTAGCTGGAGACGGGGAGAAACGGGCCCAGCTGATGACGCGTCTATACGGCCTTGCCGTTACGGAAGGTAGGCCGCGTTCCTTTTTGGCCTTGTTCTTACGGGCGGGGGTCTGAGTTCTTAACTTGCCTTTATATGTTGCAGGGGGCCTCCTGCACTGGTCGCAATCTGCCTCGGAGACCGCGGGCTCCCTGACTGTGGAAATGACCTCCTACGTTCTGTTGGCGGTGCTCTCTACCGCCGCGCCGCTGTCGGCCGCTGAGCTCGGCTACGCGACGGGGATTGTCCGCTGGCTGGTGAAGCAACAGAATGCCTACGGAGGGTTCTCTTCCACGCAGGTATGATGCGTGACGCCTGGTCTCCGCTGTGAATAAAGCTTGGACTTGCCCCTCCGGCTAACGGGAGAAGCGATGGGTTGCTTTGCCGGGGAATGTGTCCGTTAAATTCTGTATTTGCGCAGGACACGGTAGTGGCCCTGCAGGCGCTTGCTCTCTATTCGACGATGGTGAAGAATCCAGGAGGCTCCAGCACGGTGACTGTGCGGTCAGCCAGCGGTCAGCAGCAAGTCTTTGCTGTCAATCTTGGCAACAAGTTGGTTTACCAAGAAAGGATGCTGCAGGATGTCAAGGGGCGCTACAGCATTGTGGTTCAGGGTGGAAGCTGCGTCTCCGTGCAGGTCGGTTAAGCTGATGTCCGGGCTGATTGTGTAGGGTACTTCTCCTCCACCCCCGGGAGGAGGAGTACTGGATTGGTCTCGCGATATCTTGACGAGCGGTCCCGTGATATCTTTGCCCTGCCTGCGATTTCAGCTGACGGTCCGTTACAACATTCCCACTCCCGTACTCCAGTCCTCGTTCCGTGCCGTCGCTCGCGTGAGGAGCGACTGCGGAGGTGCTTTGACGCTGACTATTGGGATCCAGTAAGTAGATCCATTAGGAGAAATGGGCTCCTGAGACGGATAAGCGCTGAAGCCGAACCGGATGATACTAGACCCAAAACTCTCGCTCTCCTTTTGTTGCAGATATACCGGCTTGCGGGAAAGAACCAACATGGTGATTCTGGAGATCGAGCTGTTGTCCGGGTTTGCCCTTAATCAATCCTCATTGGAACAGGTAGCTAATGGCATGAGAGCTATTACTTGTTGCGCCTGTATTTGGGACTCTCTTCCTCCTCCCTCCCCAGTCCATTAAGCACATTGTATTCCCCCCTTCCCAACAGCTGAAGAAATCTGCTATGGTACAGCAAATCGATCAACAGGATGATCACATTACAGTGTATTTAACAGAGGTAAGTTTGCCCACATGGAGTCTAGTTCCAGAGTTCAGATTCTGGTGTGCATTCTGTACGCTGGAGGACAAGGCTGGGGAAACTGCCTTCCCGGAAACGAAAATCTGGGCAAGTGGCAGGCGGGACTTAAAGCGGTAACTTGTGTAACTTGTGTCAAGAGTCTCTCTCAAATTTTGCTTCAGGTCAGAACGGAGTTGTAGGGAAAAGCAGAACGTGCTTGTCCGTGAAATTCTCGTCACTGACGTCTTTCTCGACCAGTTGCAGAGAGACGTTCCTGTGTCCTACGCCCTCGACATGACGCAGCGGCTCAAAGTCGGCAACCTGAAGCCAGCTGCGATCAAGATATTTGACTACTACCAGACGGGTAAGGGCTCTCCGTGCGTATGACGGGCTGGGCTGTGGGGCTTGTTTAAACCTGAAGTCTTCCTGGAACCGTGTGCCACGTGATCAATTGTGTTGTCTTTCAGGTGACCAAGCAATGGCAGAGTACTCCTCCCCGTGTAAATGAGCAAATGTGGCTTTGCTGCAGTCTGGTGATCTATGGTGCTGGAAGAGTCAATTGTTTGTCGCAACTTCATATTGCAATAAAAGTGTCATTCAAAAACAAGTGGCTTTTTCTTTCCCTTTATTTCAACCCACCCCTAACTACTTGAACTGGATACTGCAAAGCAGACCTATGGTAAATGGGGCTCCTGTAGTTCAGTTTGTGTCTAGCTTGTTTGACTTGACGTACTGGTTATTTCAGGATTTTTGTTCCTGCTTTGCCGGTATTTTCCTGTTACTCCTCCTCCTCCTCCTCCCTGTGTCCTGACATCGCAATGCAATTAAGGAATTAAATAATTTCTTCCTCATGGTTAAATTCTCCCATTGCTGCTTGGTCTCTGTATAAAGGCTTTAGGGGAAACTCTGGTCTTACCACTGACCAGAATCCTTGTAGCCTGCTTCTCAAGTGTACTCTTCTCCCCCCCCCCTGCTGTGCTAAGCATTGGGTTCAAAAAAACCCCCCCCAAGTTCAATAAGCTCAATGTTGTGGGGTATTAGCGGTGTCAATGGCTTTCGTCCGTGCGCGTTGTCCCGGAAGCATAGTCTGATGCGGCGTATACACGGGGTAGCATGACGGCCCATTGCAGGGCAGCTACTGTAAGTATTGACCATCTGTATTATGTCCTTGTTCAAAGCTACTTGTGCTGTTTGCATGCAAAAGGATGTACCTACTCAGTTCATCAACAATGTGTGTCAAAGGTACTACAACCGGAGCGGGTGCTCTTGCCAGTGGGTCGCCCTCAAAGTGTTGTCTTCCATTTGGCTCCTAGAACCTCCTCAACACGTGTACCATCTACATGTTAGGGTGGTGTTCTGACACGCATCTCAGTTCAGCGTACTATACCGAAATTCGTGGAGCAATTAAACTTTTTTTTTTTTTTCCCCCCCCCCTCCTTCATTAAAGGACATCTTTGAAGAAATGTCCTTTTACCCTGTTCTCAGTCATCCTCTTGTATTCACTGATCAATTTGGTTCATGAAAACCAATTAAATCACTTACGGTGCGGTACTAACAGCACCTCAGTTAAGCCCATGTACATGATTTTAGTCCAGGTCTTGAGTTTATGTACCTGATATTGTTCATAACTACCCATGTCCATTTGTGCAATAGACATTATTGTGATCTTACTGTGACGTGTGATTGGTTCAGTCTATGAACTGGAGTGTTGCCTTCATTTCCCTTAGGGACCTGCAGGTGTTCAAAGAGCTTTTCAGCTTTGCATGTCCTAAGTTCTTGTCCCCTGTGGTGCCCAACTACCACAAGGAACCCTTCCAGCAGCAGCTGAAGGTTATTTGCAGAAGAGGTCCAGCAACAGGCCCAGCTGTCCACCATCCGAAGGTAAAAATGCCATTTGCTGCTAGTAAATGTTTAACCAAAGCAACACACCTGACATACCTTGCTTACAGGGACTCAAACTTAGAAAATCATTTAGACAATACTGTATGTCTGTGATTACATCACTGTGCTGTCTTATGTGGTGTCAGACTCTACCTCAGTTGTGATGTGATATTACCAGTCTGCCTGCTTGTTCCTCACGATTAACGCTGCCATTCTGACTGTGCCACATTGCCCCTTTTCCTCAGCTTTCTCAAGTTGTACACCACTATGCCTGCCGCCAAACTGGCGGGGTTTCTGGATATGGCGGAACAAGAGTTCCGCATTCAGCTGCTAGTTTTCAAGCACAAAATGAAGAACCTGGTGTGGACCAGCGGCATCTCTGCTCTCGACGGAGAGTTCCAGTCCGCTTCTGAAGTCGACTTCTACGTTGACAAAGTATGCGTGCGTGCTGGGAAATTTATTAAGATTCTTGTTGTTATACTTTGCACGTCAGTCCTAGGACTTTGTGTCGAGGCACCAGATTAAAGTGTGTGTTTGTTTTCTAGGACATGATACATATTGCAGATGCCAAAGTTGCCCGCCGGTACGGTGACTTTTTCATCCGACAAATTCGCAAGTTTGAGGAGGTAAGGAAGGACCTGTTGGTGTCATCGATCATAGCGGTGAAGCGGTAGAATAAATAGTTCCATAAATATCCTGGTGTCTTTTTTTTTTTTTTTTTATACAAAATGTTTCTCATTTTTGCACACAGCTGAACCGAACTCTGATGAAGATGTCCGTTACTGGAAGTACTGGTTCCAGTAGCAGCACCAACACGTCCAGTCGTGCCACATAAGGCCCCACAGACCTGCTGTTGATTAAACCTGATTTTAAACTGCAGCTCTTGGCTCTGCCTGCATTCATCTTCAGTGCACCCCTTTGCCACTTCTCATTAAAAAGTATGACCATACAATGTACCCAACGCTGAAAAAGATGTTTTTCTATGTAGCTGTGTGAAAGCCGAATAAAAAGCATGAGCAGGTTTGCTGGAGTTTGATTATTTGATCATGACGGGGCCCCCCAGTCAGTTTAACTTTCATAGATCAGTGCATCGTCTCAAGTTCGGTCCACGGAGGATATGTCCAATTTGCTGTAACTGATCAAATCTTTTCAAAATTTCACCGGTAGCCAGTTTGGGTTTGTCAAATTATAAACTGGAATTGGTGATTCCGCTTGTAATAAATGCAGCCTGTTTTTGCCCCGGTTTATGGAATTATGACCTGCTTGTGAATGAATTTGTTAGGGCTAAAGTCATGTATCTAAATGGTGGGGTGGGGTGGGGTGGGGTGGGGTGGAGGGGGTCTGGTCTTGAGCCCCAAAATTCACATCTTTTTACTTGTGTATTTTTACCTTTGTATACAAACACTTAAATGCAGTACTGATATTTATACTGCAAACTAGACGGTGAGTTCCTTCTTAATTTGCTATTTTGTTTACATCATTTGGCAAACGCTTTTCTCCAAAGTGACTTCGAATCGGCTCTGTTATCAGCCCACGCACCTTATTCACCGCCGTGACTTACGCTGCTAGATACGCTACTTACAATGGGTCACTCCTCCATACATCAGTGGAACACACACACACACACACACACACTATGGGTGAACCTGAACAGCATGTCTTTAGACTGGGAGGAAACCAGAGCACAGCCTTGGAGAACATGCAAACTCCACACTGACCGAGCGCGGGGATGGAGCCCACGTCCTCTCGCACCACCCCGGCGCCGTGTCACCGTACTACCCAATTTTTGCCGTTGACAAGCCGTTTCCTTAATTTTTGAGGAAATCTTCAGTATGAAAAACACAACGCCGCTAAACAGGAGAATGAAATGCATAAGAAGTACTTGAATGAAGGGGAAGTTTCTGTGTGGTCGGC